>NC_090931.1:287235161-292235161 GCF_040938575.1 Ambystoma mexicanum | reverse complement strand
TTTCATTTGCTTTATTCGGTATAGACCTTCATGTTTTGGTCAAGTGGGAGAATGGGATTGTAAAGTCAGTGTGTACGTGGACCAAGGCTCTAAAAGACTTTCTTGGTTTCGGACACAAGTAGGATCAAGGAGAAGGACGCAAGAACCAAGGTTCCATGACATATAAACAAATTAATAAATAACAAAAACATTTTAATGAAACATTTGTACCGAAAAAATACTGTATTTTTTTTATTTGGGGTGTCCCCTTCTGAAGCCCCCCATTTCCCTTTATTTACAACCTAACCCCAAACCCCTCCCCACCCATTTTAACCCCTTACCCCTCCCCCCATAGACGTATATAAAGAAATATGTATTTTTTCCGGTAAAATTACTGGATACCAAGAACCATATCTATATGAGAATGTCCTCTGTGAACAAAGGAGAAAGGAGTATAATAGTTTTCGCTGGGATGGATAAATGGACATGCCTCAGTCAGTCCTAACTCACAAAATTCGGAATTGTTTCGAAATGTTGCCCTCATTTGTGCACCCCCGCAGTCACTGCGACTTTGGGGGTGCACAAAATGAGGGCAACATTGACTGCGCACAAGCAGAGCGGGGGTTGCAGGGGTCTCCCCCGGTATACTTGGGCGTCGTAACGGGAGCCAGGGGTTGCTGGGGTGTCCCCCACTTACTATTTTGGTAAGTGGAGGACAAGAAAAAAAAAAACAAGAAAAGCACCCTGCAGCGTCAGCTCTAACCCACGTTAGTGGGAGGAGCTGACGCCACAGGGATAGCAGGGTGTAGGCGGCACACACAGAAGTGTGCTGCCGTAAAGGTAAGTGGGGTGGGGTGTCGGGAAGGTGAAAGTCTGCCCGGGGGTGCAGGCAGAGTGATCTGATCACTGCGCTGTGCCGCAATTGGCATCGACATTTTCGTCGGCGCAGTTACGGGCGGCGCAGTGATCACATAGATTCCAAAATGCTAGCCCAAGCAACCGCGGTCTTAAGTTTACCTTGAGAAGGAGCCAAAGTCTTATCAGATGTGGGGCTGATGAGTGCATATAAATATCCACCCAAAAGGGTATACCCTGATATAAACTGTGCCGCTATTGTAGGGATGCCAAGGGAAAAATGCTTCTTGGTCGTCATTTGGGACATGTACAGAGATAAGCACTACCAAATGCCCAACTAACATTCCGTGACAGAGGGAAAACATCCCATTTGGGTCCACAAGTACATCTTGCTTATGAAATGTCACATTTATGGCTCACAAAATGAAATCCCCCACCCCTTTTCAATTCTCTCCTGGAGGCAGAAAATGACAGAGAAAAAAAAACCTGCTGAGTAACGTACAATGGTTCCAGTGGAGGAGGTGAGTTTCCTGAAATACAGCAATCCCCAAGCCCAAATAAATCATGTTAGCAAGGTAATAAACCTTTCCATTTTGCTGGTGATTTTAGTTGCTGAATATTCCGGAAGGCAAAGCTAGTATCAGTCATTTAACACCCCAAATGCCTTGGGTACAGTGGCATTAGTGGAGAACACATCCAGAATTAAGATTCCCACTGGTTGTTTTAACACGTTGCAGAACCTGGGAAATTAAAAACAATAACAACCAGCATCCTCACAATCCAACTCTTCCACTGAGAACCTCACCAAAACTTTGCAGAGAGTCCAGTGAGCCAGGAATTCCTCATAGCTAGTTGGGCCATTCCAACCTGGTCCTGGCCTCCCAAGAAGCAGGACACGTGAACATCCACCATCTACAATAATAAACGTTATGACGCAAGCCTTGTAGAAATCCTGTAAATAAATAGATAGTACAGAAAGTATTTGTCACCACACTTAAAAAAAATTTACAACTAATTCCTTCAGAGAGAATAAGGGATCAACTGATAGTCTGGTTGTTTGGGACTCCTTTAAGGCCTCTATTCGGGGTGAGTTAATGAATTGGACTTCGAGTGAGGAAATCAGGAGAGGCAAAGCTAAAGGACATTGAGTCAGAGTTAGGAGATCTGCAAAGAAAATATGCTCTGTCAGAGTCTGGAGAGGATAGAATCAAGCTGGATAGAATCAAGGAAGTGCTAAGGAGAGAAGTGGATAGAGAGGCTGAAATAGGTTTGTTTTTTATGAAACAAAGATCCTGGGAGGAAGGGGATCGAGGGGGTAGGCTTCTAGCGAAAATTAAAAGGCCTGGCAGAAAGATCATGTATTCAAAGGATAAATAATGAATTGGGTGGAATGGCTGTTAAGAAAAAAGAAATATGTGAGTGTTTTCGCTCATTCTATGCATCTCTCTACGCTGAAGAGCTTTTTGCCGACAGGCATCAGAGTTAGTTAAATTATTTGATAGAATTGATATTCCTCGTTTATCGGAAGAGGGTAAGATTTCATTGGATGCTCCAATCTCCGTACCCGAAATACTGATGGCAATAGATCAACTTTACATTGGAAAATCGACAGGTATGGATGGGCTACCAGTGCAATTGTATAGATCCTTTGCCTCAAATTTGGCAGCGGAACTCTGTGAGTTATACAATCGCTTCCTAATAGATGGGACTCTTTGGCCTTCAATGAAGGAAGCGATTATCACCTTGATAACTAAGTCGGGAAAGGACACTAATAAATGTAGTAATTATTGCCCAATCTCGCTTCTTAATGTAGATGTAAAAATATTCACAAAAGTTTTGACTAATCGTCTGGATAGACATATGTGTGAACTAATTGATCAATCCCAGGTGGTATTCATGAGGCATAGACATGGGTATGATAACATTTGAACATTAATAGACATTATGGGCTTGCCAGAATCTGAAGTTGGGAAAATAATATACATTTTTTTAGATGGTGAAAAGGCTTTTGATCGTGTGAATTGGACCTTTTTAAATTATACGCTCCTTGAAAGGGGGGGTTGGCCCATTATTCTTGAACGCTGTTGGAGCATTACAATCTGATATTACAGCAAGAATGTGGGTTAATGAGGAGCTTTCATTGCCCATTTAGCTACTCAGAGGTACAAGGCAGGGTTGTCTGCTATCTTCCTTTCTTTTTAATATAGCATTGGAACCAATTCTAGCTTACATCAGGCAAGAGCAAAGCATTCAAGGTTTGTGTGGGGCGCCAGGGAGTCTAAAGTACTCGCTTACGCAGATGATATGACCATGATTCTGGCACATTCAGTGGAAGGAGGAGCTATTTTGAAGAATTTATTTGAAGAGGTGGGATTACTTTAGGGGCACTAAATTAACTGGGTATTTCCAATTAGAGTCCTCAGTATGTAAGGAACTAGCTGACGGGAATTGTCAATGGGCAAGACAGAGTGTGGCGTATTTAGGAATATACCCGATTCGTGACATGAAGAAAATTGTGGAATACAATGTCAGTAAGTTGGTTGAGGTGCTTCAAAGAGATATCCGTAGATGGGAGCGAATTACCTTGACTGTTTGGGCTAAAGTGAATGCGATTAAAATTATGCTATTGCCCAATGTGCTACATGTTATCCAGTCACTCCCTCTGAGATTCTCAAAAAAGGTGTTTAAAAGTATTCATAGAATATTTCAGGAATTCTTGTGGGGTACAGGGAAGTGACCATAAATTCCATGCTATATTATGACCTGTAGTGTGCGGGAGGGGGGTTTTGGTTACCCAATACCAGAGAATTACCACAGTGGATTTCTGTTAAAAAAATCAGCCTGCTATTTTGTGGAGGAAATGTGGATTAGAGCCAATGTGGGTTTTATTAGAAAGTGATGGACTAAAACCTTACAGTCTAGGTAGTTTGTACCCTTTTGGGAAAATGGCAAATTTATCGGCAAAACTGCAAACTATTGTCACCACGAAGAATGCATTAACATTGTGGATATTAGGGTGTGGACAGAGTCTATTTATGTATTATGAGGCATCTATCTGGTATAACCCGGGGTTACAGATAGATAATAGAATGTTGAATTGGCGTAGCTGGGTTAATAAGGCAATCTTGAAAACAGGGGACATCTGGCAAGAAGGGAGAAGGATGCCTTTTGTGGAGGGGTTTGACGGTTTGACGGAACCGGATTCCGTATGAGAAAGTGAAAGTATTTTCCCATGTTTTAGCTTTCTGTTCGGTCTGTTTTTTTAATTTATTTGTATGAATTCATTTTATTGAGTTTCGCCAAAGCAAGGTATCAGTTTAATAATTTAACAGCAAGGAATATCCATTGTCAAGACAACAACCAAATAACAAAAGCCCAGACACAGGTTTCACAGATAGTCGCCCTCAAATTTGGGTAGGGATACATAGGTGGTCAGACATGGGTCCCCAGTGGGGTTATTTATATTTCCACTGCATGGCCGACCCGTGGCGTTCCGAAAGTAATTTGAAATGCTGCCCATATATTCTTGGGTCGGGATCTCAGGGCATTTGTTTGGCATAGATTTCTTCACTGGAGCCCGCAGCAGTTCACCAAACCAAGCCTCCACTGAGGGGTGGGGGCATCAATGTTAAGGCGACCTGCTTCTGCACCAAGAACCACCATTCCACTTAGGGTTTTAGGGTTTTACCTATGGGCAGGGGATCCCCGTGCAGACATATAATTGGGTCAAGGGGAATATCGGAGATAGCAATATCTGACAGCTTGATTAGAACAACACGCCAGAATCCTCTCACCATAGGACAGCACACAGGTCAGTTGCCAGAAATCGGCATCCTCCTCTTTGCACTTTGGACAAGCACCGGAGACCGCGGGGTAACACTTCATGAATTTCGTAGGGGTGTAGTATATCTGGCGTAGGGACTGATATTTAGGGCTTAAGGAGATTCGTCTTGTTTGGATGCAAGCCTCCCTCCACTCCTTGTCCTCCAGCACGCCCCCACCGCCACATTGGCTTCCCACCTCTTGCGGGCAAGCATGGTTGTACAATGTGGAAAACTTCCGAACATGAGGAGCCTGTGCCACAATGTACTTCATGAGGGAGCTGGTTGCAGGTGACTGAGGGAAAGTCAGAAACATTTGCGATCTTGGCCACTGATTCTTTTATATATCCGCTCTCCTGCGAATGGTATGCGACCAATTTCCTGTACTCTTTGTGCCGGGATGAAGATCGCCCAGTGTACAAATCGTCTAGTGTAACCACACCCTGCCTACAAAGTGTGGAACGCCAGCACTCACCCTAACGGGATGTAAAGGGACTTATCCCTCATATGGGACTTGGTTTCTAGATTGAGGTCGCTTTTGGAATACTCAATATTGTATTTGGGAACTTTAGCCCTACCCGACACGTGCGTATATGTATTCTATCATAGTTGTGAATTGGAAGAATTACTATGTGGACTCAGCATCTTTAACCCGATAGTATTTAATCTGAAGCATATCTAAACTTTACATTACAAGAATCATCAATTGTATTGTAATTTTTACACATGTGATTGTATAGGATTGGTTGCCTTTGCCTTGACAAAACCCATTATAAGGCGAAACTGATGGCCATGCAATCGGCGGCACACTGTGCATGTCACTGACACAATGGATAAAGTCATTCTTTGGCATCTATTTAATGTTAAATGTTCTTTTGTCACTCTGCTAACACACACAGCACGAAGATTCTATGATATGACTTGATGCATATTCTCAATATGATTCCAAGAGCTGAATATTTATGGATTTAAACATACATGTATTACTGTTAATTGGCATCAATCGCTATGTGACTTATATAGAAGTGTGCATGCATTGGGGTTATGCTGGTTTGACTGCCTACAAAGTGCACTCAGTATCTCTCTGTTGGAGGTAAAAGGGAGCCCTTTCAGGTCGTCTAAATACATGCATGTGGCGTACAGTGACGGTTAATTATATGTGCGGTGTAGCCTTCGACAAGCCCACACCATTACCCCAATGGTATCCACTTCTTTAGCTTGTGTCTTTGATTGGTATAAAAGGGCAACAAGTCTCTCCAGCCACTTGTTCAATTCGTGAGTGCGGGGCGGAGGCGGTCGGAACACAGAGCGGTGTTCTGGGCCATGGCTGGCATTGCATAGTCCTCCAGATCAGGGACATCTAGTCCTCCATACCTATAGGGGAATGTGAGTGTCCCATGCCAATCTGGCTTGCTTCCCTCCCAGACTACGTGGGTCATTGCTGATTTCTGCTCAGTGAAGAATTTGCGGGGCAGTTGTACCGGGGGAAAACAGATAGACACTTGAGGAGGGAAATAATTTTGAATAGAGCAATACCTGCCATCATCTCTTTGGTGTGTTAAATAGGATCTTGCAGTGAAATCAAAGGTCCTCCTCGAGGAGAAGTATCTTGTTCAAAGACATTTTGTCTGCAAATGGCCTTATTTCCCCTCTTTGCTTTTGAAGACAGAATGTTCAGAAAGCAGTCAATATTGGGCCTCATTACGAGTTCGGCGGTAACCTGCTGGTGCCACTGGCGGGTTGTCGACAAACTCGTAACACCGTTCAGCCGCCTGATATCCTGGTGCCAGAGGGACATTACAAGTCCCGGCGGCCCGGGATGTCAGGCGGAGGAAAGCGTAAGTCCCCATTCCCGACTCCACAGGAATGGGGACACGGAAGCACCAGCACCGCTGCTAACGGTGCTGGTGCTACTGCGAAAAACATGCCTGCAGGGGCAAGTTCTTCTCGGCAGGTCAGACCTGCCAGGCCCAACAGCCCC
This sequence comes from Ambystoma mexicanum, assembly GCF_040938575.1. Taxonomy (NCBI): domain Eukaryota; kingdom Metazoa; phylum Chordata; class Amphibia; order Caudata; family Ambystomatidae; genus Ambystoma; species Ambystoma mexicanum. The sequence continues at coordinate 292,228,525 of NC_090931.1, read as the reverse complement.
TGCAGGAATGCTTGTAGTCTGGCGGTCCGGAAAGGATTCTGGTACGCTGCTACTCGCACCCTTATTTCCGTACCGCCAGGCTTGCAATGAGGCCCAAAGTCAGTAGTTATTGACTGAAGTCTGAACATTCAGAAATGCTGAGAGGCGTTCAGTAACGCTCTCCATGTGCTAATATACAATGAAGAATCCAGACTCCAAATGATGGAGTGCAACCACAAAGACGTCAGAATTTGACATTTTGGGTACAATGAGGCACCTTCTTGACAAAGGGGTTTTACACTCGAAAACACGTTAGATCTATGGACTAATGGTATTATATTGACTGTTTTTGCTCTTTCACTTTATACATGTGCACTTAACAGGTTTTTAGATATTGATCCATTAACATGTGTTTGATAATAAAGTGACCTTCAAGCGAATTAAACAAATACTGGTGTGAGCCTTTCTTTGTTCGTTTGCCAAGTGAACGTTCTTGGCTGGTGTGCCACGGCTCCTGCTTGTGGTTTCTTCTGCCATAATTGTACTTAACCTGTGGGCAGCTTCTAATTCAGTAGACCATAACATCCTTCGAGACAAACATCTAAATGATTACTGAAGGCATAGCAGAAGGCTGTATTGATTCATTGTTCAAAGACAAATCTACAGCAGTATAGCTTGGCAAATGAATGTTAAAAGTCACACCAACCCGTTGTGGGTAAGGGTATTTGCCATCATCTTGGCTCTTGAAAGCCTCCCTGGGCAAATGGCCTAATTTAAGCTATATGCTGTCAACGTTCAACCAAGGGGCAGGACTAACAACAGCCTTTTTTTTTGTTCTATTTTTGATTCAGTTCAAAGAACTTTTCACATTATTATATAACAATCAAATCAGGGTATGCTGCAGTCCACCTACACAAACTTATCAAAACATTATGAGGGTAATTCATAGAATTTCGCACAAAAGTGGCGCACGCGGCTGGCGCACAGTGTGCGCGTGCGAATGTCTGCGCCAGCCGCGTGCGCTAAAATCGATTTCCGCGCACAGCGTATTCATGGATTTTAGCCTCCAAAACCAGCCGTGGCCCAGAGTGGCGCAGCGACCCTGCAGCAGCGCCAGTTACGCCCCCAAGAACGCCCTCGCGCAAGGAAAAGCCATCAAAATTCCCAATTCAGCGCAAAGGGCTGCGCTAATCCTGGACCAGTTTACAGGGCTGCCAAACAGCAAACGCCAAGTGGGGAACGTGTATTACTGGGGTGCACGTGAAGTTTCACACGTGAAAGGGCCTGTGCGAGTGGGGTACGTGTATTACGGGGGTGCGCGGGAAGTTTCACATGCGATTGGGCTGGGTACGTGTATTTCAGGGGTGCGCGGGAAGTTTCACACGCAATTGGCCTGGGTACGTGTATTTCAGGGGTGCGCGGGAAGTTTCACACGCGATTGGGCTGGGTACGTGTATTTCAGGGGTGCGCGGGAAGTTTCACACGTGATTGGGCTGGTTACGTGTATTTCAGGGGTGCGCTGGAAGTTTCACACGCGATTGGCCTGGGTACGTGTATTTCAGGGGTGCGCGGGAAGTTTCACACGCAATTGGGCTGGGTACGTGTATTTCAGGGGTGCGCATGAAGTTTCACACGCAGTTGGCCTGGGTACGTGTATTTCGTGGGTGCGTGGGAAGTTTCACACGCAATTGGCCTGGGTACATGCATTTCAGGGGTGTGCGGGAAGTGTCACACGCGATTGGCCTGGGTACGTATATTTCAGGACTGCGCGGGAAGTTTCACACGCGATTGGCTTGGGTACGTATATTTCAGGACTGCGCGGGAAGTGTCACACGCGATTGGCCTGGGTACATGTATTTCAGGGGTGCGCGGGAAGTTTCACACGCGATTGGCCTGGGTGCGTGTATTTCAGGGGTGCGTGGGAAGTTTCACACGCGATTGGGCTGGGTACCTGTATTTCGGGGGCGCGCGGGAAGTTTCACACGCGATTGGGCTGGGTACGTGTATTTCGGGGGTGCGTGGGAAGTTTCACATGCGATTGGGCTGGGTACGTGTATTTCAGGGGTGCGCGGGAAGTTTCACACGCGATTGGGCTGGGTACGTGTATTTCAGGGCTGTGCATGAAGTTTCACACGCGATTTTGCTGTCAGAGCGGGGAACGCGTATTTCGGGGGTGCGCGGGGAGTCCTACACGTGAATTGGCAGTGTGGGTCCTCCCAGGTGTCCCCTCTACCCCCTCCACGACCCCTGCAGGCAGCCCACACCACAGGGGACTACCCTGCACCCCTGGTCATGTCCCGCAGGCAGCCCATCCACCATGGGCATGCCCCCCAGCCAAGCCACATGTCACGTTGCAATATGATCACCAACTCACGTCTCCCAGCACCCCCACCCCCCAGCAGTGAGGGGCACCTGCCAGCAGGCCACCACTCATGTCCCCCAGCACCCCCACCCCCCAGCAGTGCAGGGGCACCTGCCAGCAGGCCCCCACACATGTCCCCCAGCACCCCCACCCCCCAGCAGTCAGGGGCACCTGCCAGCAGGCCCCCACACATGTCCACCAGCACCCCCACGCCCCAGCAGTGCGGGGCACCTGCCAGCAGGCCCCCACACATGTCCCCCCAGCACCCCCACCCCCCAGCAGTCAGGGGCACCTGCCAGCAGGCCCCCACACATTTCCCCCTGCACCCCCACCCCCCAGCAGTGAGGGGCACCTGCCAGCAGGCCCCCACACATGTCCCCCAGCACCCCCACCCCCAGCAGGCAGGGGCACCTGCCAGCAGGCCCCCACACGTCCCCCAGCACCCCCACCCCCCAGCAGTGCAGGGCACCTGCCAGCAGGCCCCCACACATGTCCCCCTGCACCCCCACCCCCCAGCAGTGAGGGGAACCTGCCAACAGGCCCCCACACATGTCCCCCTGCACCCCTATCCCCCGGCAGTCAGGGGCACCTGCCAGCAGGCCCCCACAATGTCCCCCCTGCACCCCCACCCCCCAGCAGTCAGGTGCACCTGCCAGCAGGCCCCCACACATGTCCCCCAGCACCCCCACCCCCCAGCAGTGCAGGGCACCTGCCAGCAGGCTCCCATACATGTCCCCCAGCAGTCAGGGGCACCTGCCAGCAGGCCCCCATACATGTCCCCCAGCAGGGTACGTGTATTACGGGGTTCGCAGGAACTTCCACACGCGAAAGGGCCTGTGCGAGTGGGGTACGTGTATTACAGGGGTGCGCGGGAAGTTTCACATTTGATTGGGCTGGGTACGTGTATTTCAGGGGTGCGCGGGAAGTTTCACACGTGATTGGGCTGGGTACGTGTATTTCAGGGGTGCGCTGGAAGTTTCACACGCGATTGGCCTGGGTACGTGTATTTCGGGGCTGCGTGGGAAGTTTCACATGCAATTGGCCTGGGTACGTGCATTTCAGGGGTGCGCGGGAAGTGTCACACGCGATTGGCCTGGGTACGTGTATTTCAGGGGTGCGCGGGATGTTTCACATGCGATTGGCCTGGGTACGTATATTTCAGGGCTGCGCGGGAAGTTTCACACGCAATTGGCCTGGGTACGTGTATTTCAGGGGTGCGCGGGAAGTTTCACACGCGATTGGCCTGGGTACGTGTATTTCAGGGGTGCGCGGGGAAGTGTCACACGCGATTGTCCTGGGTACGTGTATTTCAGCGGTGCGTGGGAAGTTTCACACGCGATTGGGCTGGGTGCGTGTGTTTCAGGGGTGCGCGGGAAGTTTCACACGCGATTGGCCTGGGTACGTGTATTTCGGGGGTGCGCGGGAAGTTTCACTCGCGATTGGGCTGGGTACGTGTATTTCAGGGGTGCGCGGGAAGTTTCACATGTGATTGGCCTGGGTACGTGTATTTCAGCGGTGCGTGGGAAGTTTCACATGCGATTGGGCTGGGTACGTGTGTTTCAGGGGTGCGCGGGAAGTTTCACACGCGATTGGCCTGGGTACGTGTATTTCGGGGGTGCGCGGGAAGTTTCACTCGCGATTGGGCTGGGTACGTGTATTTCAGGGGTGCGTGGGAAGTTTCACACGTGATTGGCCTGGGTACGTGTGTTTCAGGGGTGCGCAGGAAGTTTCACACGCGATTGGCCTGGGTACGTGTATTTCGGGGGTGCGCGGGAAGTTTCACTCGCGATTGGGCTGGGTACGTGTATTTCAGGGGTGCGCGGGAAGTTTCACAGGCGATTGGGCTGGGTACGTGTATTTCAGGGGTGCGTGGGAAGTTTCACACGCGATTGTAGTAGGGTACGTGTATTACTGGGCTGTGCATGAAGTTTCACACGCGATTTTGCTGTCAGAGCGGGGAACGCGTATTTCGGGGGTGCACGGGGAGTCCTACACGTGAATTGGCAGTGTGGGTCCTCCCAGGTGTCCCCTCTACCCCCTCCACGGCCCCTGCAGGCAGCCCACACCACAGTGGACTACCCTGCACCCCTGGTCATGTCCCGCAGGCAGCCCATCCACCATGGGCATGCCCCCCAGCCAAGCCACATGTCACGTTGCAATATGATCACCAACTAACGTCTCCCAGTACCCCCACCCCCCAGCAGTGAGGGGCATCTGCCAGCAGGCCACCACTCATGTCCCCCAGCACCCCCACCCCCCAGCAGTGCAGGGGCACCTGCCAGCAGGCCCCCACACATGTCCCCCAGCACCCCCACCCCCCAGCAGTCAGGGGCACCTGCCAGAAGGCCCCCACACATGAACCCCAGCACCCCCACCCCCCAGCAGTGCAGGGCACCTGCCAGCAGGCCCCCACACATGTCCCCCAGCACCCCCACCCCCCAGCAGTCAGGGGCACCTGCCAGCAGGCCCCCACACATGTCCCCCAGCACCCCCACCCCCCAGCAGTCAGGGGCACCTGCCAGCAGGCCCCCACACATGTCCCCCTGCACCCCCACCCCCCAGCAGTCAGGGGCACCTGCCAGCAGGCCCCCACACATGTCCCCCAGCACCCCCACCCCCCAGCAGTGCAGGGGCACCTGCCAGCAGGCCCCCACACATGTCCCCCAGCACCCCCACCCCCCAGCAGTCAGGGGCACCTGCCAGAAGGCCCCCACACATGAACCCCAGCACCCCCACCCCCCAGCAGTGCAGGGCACCTGCCAGCAGGCCCCCACACATGTCCCCCAGCACCCCCACCCCCCAGCAGTCAGGGGCACCTGCCAGCAGGCCCCCACACATGTCCACCAGCACCCCCTCCCCCCAGCAGTGCAGGGCACCTGCCAGCAGGCCCCCACACATGTCCCCCAGCACCCCCATCCCCCAGCAGTCAGGGGCACCTGCCAGCAGGCCCCCACACATGTCCCCCTGCACCCCCACCCCCCAGCAGTCAGGGGCACCTGCCAGCAGGCCCCCACACATGTCCCCCTGCACCCCCACCCCCCAGCAGTGAGGGGCACCTGCCAGCAGGCCCCCACACATGTCCCCCAGCACCCCCACCCCCAGCAGGCAGGGGCACCTGCCAGCAGGCCCCCACACGTCCCCCAGCACCCCCACCCCCCAGCAGTCAGGGGCACCTGCCAGCAGGCCCCCACACATGAACCCCAGCACCCCCACCCCCCAGCAGTGCAGGGCACCTGCCAGCAGGCCACCTGCCAGCAGGCCCCCACACATGTCCCCCAGCACCCCCACCCCCCAGCAGTCAGGGGCACCTGCCAGCAGGCCCCCACACATGTCCACCAGCACCCCCTCCCCCCAGCAGTGCAGGGCACCTGCCAGCAGGCCCCCACACATGTCCCCCAGCACCCCCATCCCCCAGCAGTCAGGGGCACCTGCCAGCAGGCCCCCACACATGTCCCCCTGCACCCCCACCCCCCAGCAGTGAGGGGCACCTGCCAGCAGGCCCCCACACATGTCCCCCAGCACCCCCACCCCCAGCAGGCAGGGGCACCTGCCAGCAGGCCCCCACACGTCCCCCAGCACCCCCACCCCCCAGCAGTGCAGGGCACCTGCCAGCAGGCCCCCACACATGTCCCCCTGCACCCCCACCCCCCAGCAGTCAGGGGAACCTGCCAACAGGCCCCCACACATGTCCCTCTGCACCCCTATCCCCCGGCAGTCAGGGGCACCTGCCAGCAGGCCCCCACACAGGTCCCCCCTGCACCCCCACCCCCCAGCAGTCAGGGGCACCTGCCAGCAGGCCCCCACTCATGTCCCACACATGTCCCCCTGCACCCCCACCCCACAGCGGTCAGGGGCACCTGCCAGCAGGCCCCCACACATGTTCCCCTGCACCCCCACCCCCAGCAGTCAGGGGCACCTGCCAGCAGGCCCCCACTCATGTCCCACACATGTCCCCCTGTACCCCCACCCCACAGCAGTCAGGGGCACCTGCCAGCAGGCCCCCACAGAAGTCCCCTTGCACCCCCACCCTCCAGCAGTCAGGGGCACCTGCCAGCAGGCCCGCACTCATGTCCCACACATGTCCCCCTGCACCCCCACCCCCCAGCAATCAGGGGCACCTGCCAGCAGGCCCCCACACATGTCCCCCTGCACCCCCACTCCCCAGCAGTCAGGGGCACCTGCCAGCAGGCCCCCACTCAAGTCCCACACATGTCCCCCTGCACCCCCACCCCACAGCAGTCAGGGGCACCTGCCAGCAGGCCCCCACACATGTCCCCCTGCACCCGCACCCCCCAGCTGTCAGGGGCAACTGCCAGCAGGCCCCCACTTATGTCCCACACATTTCCCCTGCACCCCCACCCCCCAGCAGTCAGGGGCACATGCCAGCAGGCCCCCACACATGTCCCCCCCAGACAGGTCATCACACTCCAGACCCATGCCCCTCATGGCCACCCAAATCCCACCCCAGTCCAAACACCCCACATTGAATTCCCAAAGTCATGATAGAAAATACATAACCAGCATGGCCATGAATCAATGTCCCTCAGACCCACGCAATGGTGACACATGACTGTGAAAAGATCAACATTGTGACATGCACAAAATAAGAGATAAGACCATATCAGCAAATATATAATAAATGTGTATTCAATAATTAACCAAATGAATAAAAAAAACACACAATAATGGAAATAATGAAGAAAAAGCTGCATGTCCAAAATATTAAAAAAAAATGTGTGAAAGCAGAATCCAAAAGCAAATGGGTCCAAAGAGTCTGTCCGTCCAACCAAATCCAAAGTGTAAAAATAAAACACATCCATTGATCCATGGTAAAAAGGATACTTAAATGAAGTGAAATCCAGTGTAGAACTATATACAAAGTACAAATCCAGGGTCCATGAGCCCAACCATTGAAAGGAAACCTACAAAAACCCTACCTAATGAACAACTATATACAAAAAGGTGGGGCATTGTCCAAGCGCCCCAAATGAAATGAAAACCAAAAGGAAACCTAACACTAATTAACTATATACAATGGCAGCGGGCTAGCCCGACGGCTCACTTCCTGATTTCCCGGGCCAGGGCATCATCGAACTCCTGCTCGATGTCCCGGAGGCGGTCCTCTTCTAAGGCCCCGAGGGTTTGCAGGGATAACGCCATGTCCACCTCCAACTCCCTGCGAATTCCCTCGAGGCACTCAGCCCGCCTCAACGCCCTGCGCATGGAGTTCTCCGCCCTGACCATTGTGAGCCGTGCCTCTTCCGCCCGCCGCCGCTCCGCACCCATCTGCTGGCCCAACCACTGCCACACGGAAGACACTCCCATTCCAGGGTCCTCCTGCCCTCCGGCCGATGCCTGCCCCTCTGGTGTAGATGGCCACGAGCCATGATGCCTCCCACGTTGAGCCTGCCGCTGCCTCCGACGCAACTGCCTCTGCCAACACGACGGCATTCAGGCTGATGGAATCCACCGACGCCGTCGTGCACGTGCCCTGCTCGATGATGCCGGCACATCCTCCATCTGCTGGGGTCCAGTTGCTGTGGTGTCCACCCCTGCTGGACCTCCGACTCCCAACTGTGGCAGGGATGGGATCCCCACCGAGCTGGCTGCGTTGGTCAGGGCAGGTCCACAGGGGGCCCTGGTGGCATCTGGGCCGGAAGACGGCATGGAGAACGACTGGCGCATAGTCTCCACAGAGGAGGAGAAGGCCGCCAGAGTGGCCGACACATGTACAAAACCCCCGACCATGGACACTCCCAACTGGGCCACGTTGGCACACTGCTCTTCGTGATGACGTGCGTGCTCCCCCGGGAAGCACGCACGTCATCACGAATGTCACGCGTGCGCAACGCGACACCAATCAGGACCTTCTGCATACGGTCAGGGGTTCCCTCGTCCGCAGGTAGAGGAGTGTCAGATGACATGGACATCCCCCCTACCTGCGGACGGGCCTGGGATGGGGCATCCCTGCTGGTGCATGGTGGTGCAGTCACAGGGTCAGGGTCAGCGACATGCACAGGCCCCTCCGCGATGACCTGTGCTGCCTCCTGCCCCTGGGCCTGGACTGCACCACTTGCACCAGTGGTACCACCCCCACCAGGCCCCATGTGCGGTTCAGTAGCGGCCTCCTCCTTCTCTGTGGAAACCACCAACCTGGATGGCTCCACACCGTCTTCCGCCGTTACAAGCCCCTGTGGGGGCTCACCCACCCCTTCCGCTGCAGCCGTAGTGGCAGACGCAGCACCAGTCCCCTCACTCCCGGATGATGGTAAATTCTGGGAGGGTGACTGGGCCTTGCGTCGCCGGCCGGTGGGGGGCATCCCCGCCGCTTTGCTCCACAGCGCCGTCTCCGCCCTCTTCATCACTTGCCGCTGTGTAGAGGGAGACATAGAACACAAGCATCAGGGTACTGAACAATGGTCCCCTAGACAGGAAGCAATAGCAGATGAGTGGCACTGTCAAACATCACTTCCATCATGTCCCTCCACAACACATGGGTCAGTGCAGGCAAAACACATGCATTAACAGGCATGGCGCATGCTATGAACATTAGCATACATGTCCAAGGGACTCTTGAAACATACAATGCTGGTTTGAAACTCACGTGCATCATGGGTCATGCCTATCACATGCACACACTTCACCGTAGTTTCATCCATCTGGCCTCGTACACCCCAGACACAGTGGATACAAGGATGAGTAGGCTGCATCAGTGAATCTGAACATTGTCACAGACATGTGTCATGCATCCATGGCATTTACAAGTCACAGACACGCAAGTCAGACACACAGACATGGACACCATACATGTCCATGACAGCAGCACCCATCTCTCACACCCCATCCATGTCCAATAACAGAGACAGGTATACAATAATGTGTGCATTCCCCATGCTGCTCCGCATGTTGCATTGTAACACATGCATCAACCATGTGGTTCACACATTACTGGTCTCACATGCATGACCATGATGTCCCTGCACACACACATACGTACATGGCCTATGTCACACATACAGGCAAGTATCAGACAACCAGCACCCTGCAACATGCCCTGTCTCACACAGCAATGCTTGGCCACTTACCGCTCAACTCCGGACGGGGCTGCCTCTGAAGGATCTGGGCGTGGAGCGCTGGGCCTATGCGTTCCAGGACCCTCATCTGGATGGTACTCATGCTGCCCCGGCCCCCCTCCACGAGGCGCCGGGCCTTGTTGAGGGTCCTGGACCTCAAGTCCCCCCAGCGCTTCTTGACTTGCTTGATGTTGCGGGTTGCCACTCCCTCCGCGTTGATGGCAACCACAAAGTCGTCCCAGATCCTATCCCGTCCTTCCTTGTTGGCGCGTGATGTTCCGAAGAGGGCATCATACTGCCCCAGGACATGCTCCACCAGGACACCAACTTCCTTCTGACTCAAGCTGGTGGCCCTCGGCCCCTCTGGCTGGGGGTCGCCAGTGGTCTCAGATGGTGTTTGCCCCGACATGGCGACCCCCGAGGCAGGCGTGGGTGGGCAACTGGGTCCTGGGGCTGGGCTGTGGAGCGATGGTATCCCAGTCGGGAGTCTTCAGTTCCAGCAGGGGTGGACACAGCAACTGAACCCCTGCAGATGGCTGATGTGCAGGCACCAAATAGCAGGGCACGTGGGCAGCAGGCAGTCAGGCAGCAGCAGATGGCAGGTGGGCGCGTGACCGGGGCTCTGGGGGGCAGGAAAATGGCCTTCAGGGCAGGAGAGTGGTCTTCCGTGTGTTTTTGCGTGGCCAGCTTGATACGGAGTGATTCGGCACGTGAAAATCTTGCACGTCAGCGTGTAATTCGAGGAAAGGGCCTTAGCGCGTGAACGCGTCAGCGCACGCACGGGATTCCATTGGACCAAAGGCCCTTAGCACGTATGCGCGTAAGTTACATTACGCGTGGGCGTTTCCTTCATAGCACGTGATGACAGAGCACACGTGGAAAAAACTGCACGTCCGAGTGTTATCGCGTGTAATTGGCTGAAAGCGCCCGCGTACACGCGGCTCTGACGTGTACGTGTGGGCCAGTTTAAAAGCTGCGTGTAGGACGCCATTTCCTTGTACATGCTTTTCGTGGAGAGCGAGTGGGTGAAATCTGTACTTCTTGTTGGTTCACACGCGATTACTTCACAGCGTTTCTAGTTCGTACTCCCTGTTACCACCGACAGCTCTTTTCTGATTTTTTGTTGGGCCTGTTTCCTCAAACAGAGTTCATTTCTCCTTTTGTCCTGTCTCCTCAGACAGCGTACAATTCTTCTTTTGGCAGGGGTGTTGCCAACGCACACACGCGCGCATTTTTCACGTTCTTTTTCCAGGCAGACGGTGAGTTCCGCACGTACTTAGCAACTGTGCTTGCCCCGTGTGTCGCATTCCCCTTCAGAGGTCATTGTAGGCTGTGTGTATTATGCGTACGCTTATTTTTGTGTTTCTGGGTGCCACAGCGTAGTGCGAGTTCATTTTTTCACGCACATGGTCTATGAGGGGTTGCGTGCACGTTTATTTTTGATTTTGGGCTGCCTGTGCGTTGCGTGACCCGTCATCTTCCCTCAGGGATCACAGACAACCTTGTTAGAGCAGTAGGGTATGAATTCCATTTGGTATCCTACCCCTTTGACCCCCAATTGCCCAGGACAATAGTTTACTGCAACTCCCATACGCACAACAACATCAGTTCCATGGCTGGGAGGCGACCAAGCGGTAAGGGAGGCAAAGGTGGCTGACCCTCAAAAGGTGGGCGTGGTGGGCGCGGTAGGGGACGTGGCCAGGATTTGCAGGGTTCTCCTATGCCCCCATGTGTGGAGGAACAATCAGGGACATCCATGCCCCCCGCCCCATGGTTGAGGGAAACGTGGCTGACACCATCCAAGCTCAGCCCCTGTTGGACCAGCCAATTGTGGCACCTGACCTGGCACAGGATGACTCCCTGGCTGACTTGCAGGTCAGCAAGTCTAGGCCACGTGTGGCGGTGCAAGTTGTTGTCACCAATCCACGTGGATCTGGGGCAGCTATGTCATCTGCTGCCCTAAGTATGCAGGGTGGGGACGCTGCAGGGGCAGCTGCAGCTCCATCCGCCCCAGCTCTGACTCTCCCAGCCAGGACAGTGTCAGTCCCAGTCCATCAAACTGACGTTCCCCCTGCCAACATTACCCTGCAACCAATGCCTGCATCAAGAACTATGGTCATTGTGCATTCCCACACTCCTACTACCCAGTCCACCGGTGATTCTGCCCCTACTGACCAGAGCGGCGTAAGCCACTCTGGCTCTGCTCCACCTTTAAAGAAGAGGAAGAAGGGTGCTCTGGCACGACAGGCTGAGACCCCAGACACGGCTCCACACTCCGGTACCTCAAGGAAGCCTTGCTTCAATGATCCGGAACTTGATGCACTTGTGCGCTATGTGTCGGCACATAGCCACGAAATGTTGGTGACTGCAGGGTGCAAGACCACACCTGGTCAGCGTAGGGCACACTGGCAGACCATCGCCGACCGCATAAGTGCCTTGGATTTGTGAGGCGCTCAGCTGATGATTGCTACAAGCGGTGGAATGACCTGAAACGCAGAGCAAAGAAGAAGCTGGCCTCAAATCATGCCGCTACTCTGGTGACTGGCGGTGGGTCTCCACAAGAGGACAACGAACTCACTGAACATGAGTCTGTTGCTGGGGCCTTCAACACAGAGGAACAGATCCAAGGTGTGGGAGGACTACCTGATTATGAAGCATTGTCCGGTGAGTGCCCATGCATGTGTGTGTAATGCATGTGTATGTTGTTTGGGTGACGGGTTCTGATTGAGTGCCAGGTGAAGGTGTGTGTGCCTGAGTGGTATGGGTCACCCATGTGCTTCATCCAAAACATTCAGCGGCCTTGGATTTGGGTGTGACAGTATCCCTTCTGCCCACATTAGTAATTTGGCTCAACATTACGACAGTTGCCCTTGAAGTGGCATCTTGCAACAACATTGTTTGTATTTTTCAGTGTTCATTCAGGCTGATTGTTTCAATTCTCCCACTTTTGCTACGCATTCCTCATCCCTATTGTCACATTTGTGACATGCTTCTGTCATTGATGAACCCCACATTGGACCACATGTGTTACCTTGTTAGATGAATGATTTGACCATTCAGGCTAATTGAGTATTGGCCTGATCACAGGATTTTTGGGGCCTGCTTGAATGTGGAACATGATAGTTGTTTCCTGCCATGTTGAAGTGACAAACCATTGATGTGTACATCGGCCTGCAATCACTGTATTTTTGTACACTGGATGTGTTGCAGTGTGTGGCACATGCCTATTTTGTCACACTATGTAGCATTTTTCATCTCATCATGTCCATCTCACATGGATGGCTGACAGTATTCATTCACTGACATATGGATGTACTTGTGGAATGTACCATGGCTGTGGTACATGCCATCTGTGTGATGTCATGTGTCATGTATGTGTATTGGACATACCACTCACAGGCCAATGTGTGATGGCAGTGCTACCCAGCATGCAGCAAATGTGTTGCTCTTCCATGTAGGTGTCATCAGTGTCTGCCTTTTGGGTCCCCTTCAAACTCAGTGACAGTGCATGCATGGGAGGGTTATAGTCATGTGGGACATGTGTAAATCGTGTAAATCATATACTGGTTATGTAGCTTGTCAGGCCTATTTGTGTGCTATGGTGCTAATGCCCGTTTCCATTTTTTGTCTTTCATGTTTTTGCAGGGGATGACGCACTTGATGCTGTTGAGGTTGAGGAGATGGTGCAGACCCAGGAGGAATCTCAGGCACGACCGGGCACCAATGGGGGACGTGGGGTGTTGGTGGGTGAGAACCCAATCTTGCTGCAGAACATTCTATCGAGGGGTGCCTCTGGGTGCACCTCCCCAGACCTCTATTCAGGTGCCGATTCGGATGATGAGACCTATGTGCCGTCGCAGGTAAGTGTTTTTGGCAGGGATTCTGTTCTGTCCAACCCACCTGTACCAGGGGTAGAACCCTCTATGGGGATGTCAGTGTTGGTAAGTCCGCCTTTGGCGGTTACGGATGCAGGGTCACACTCCACAACATCTGATCCTGTTCCTGGGCCAGCAGATCAGAGGGGGAATGCAGTCCTGCAGCCTCAGGCAGTGCCAGCACAGCAAGGCGCAGATCGCCTTGCCCAAAAAAGAAGTGTGGTGCCCGCCGACGCGGTGGCTGTACGCCACCAGGCAATACCACATGGGAACAATCCATTTACGGTATAGCAACCCAACAGGCAGCATCAGTTGAGATGATGGCTCAAGCAATGGAGAAGGTGGCCACTTCCATTGTCCCCCCTGACAGGCAGATGGAGCTACTACAGCAGGCAACAGACTCCATTTGCCAATCACACAGGGAGGACTTGTTGGCGTCCAACAGGGACAGACAGGCGTCACTGGAGACTATACGCCAATCGATATCAATAGAGTCCCAGGGCCACAGGGAAGCCCTGAGGGTAGAACTACATCACCTTAGGGAGACTCTTGTTGACCTTGACGCTTCCACTAACTTGAGGACAGAACACTAGCTGGAGCGGCTCACACGTTAGCTCTCAGCTGAGATGCAGGCAACTCGGGAGGAGATCCGTGCATCACGTTAGGTGCTGCAAGGGGTTCTCCGCACTATAATCCTCCAAAACGAGACCTTCCACACCCGCATGCTTGTTGCCATGGAGGACCATACCAGGGCTTTGCGTGGGCTGCCTCCCATTGCACCACCACCTCCTGTGGCAGCACCACCTCCTGTGGCAGCAGCAGAGGGTGATGATAGCGACAGCATCAGTTCTCCCACATTGGCATAGCCGTGCATGCCATAAGCCCATGGAGGCGTTTATTTTCCCCCAACATCCACACAGGTGGGTGTTGGTGGGCACCCTGTCCTCTGACCTCCTGGGTGCCCCCCCCCCCGGCTCCCACATGGCCATTTCTGATTTTTGATTTCTTTTTTTTTTTTTTGCAGTGTGTTGCCTTGTGTGGCTCCCGTGGGCATCCACTGTATTCCGGCTGGGCACATGCAGGCTTTTCCTGAGTTTGGGTTAGATGCTTCGGTTCGTGAGACACACACCCCTCCTGCTTCCCGTTTCCATGGGCTTGCAAAGGGTGTGCCCAAATGACATTGACTTACACGTTGACGTAGGACTCCCATGAGCTGTGTGGGCAGTCTGTAGTCAATACTGTGTATACATTCCTAGTGGATATTGTTGTTGAATTGTACACTGCATGGTGTATTGCTATGTGCTTGTGCATCCATGTCTTTCGCCTAATTTGCAGGTTAATTCCTCATGTCTTCACAAGGTTGTCTACTTTGGAGATGGAGTTCATGTTGTAAGCAGTGCACTTGGACATTTGCGTGGCAGCAGCACTGTACAGTTGGAAGTGGCCGATGTGCTGGCATGATCAGGTTGTAAGACTACCACTACTTTAACTTAGTACTGTCATGTTTATGCTATGTTTGAGGTTGTGTAGCTGCATTGTATTGTTGGTAAGTATTTGGTCATGTGTGTTGTTAGTTCTACATTACTGGGAGCATATTGTGTGTCTGCAGTTTCCATTGAGGACACTGTACTTTGACACTTGTGTGATGTTTTGGGGATTGCTGTGTTTGCTCTCACATAGCATGACATGCCATGGTGTGTTGGGTGGTGGTGCTGTGGAGGGGTTGGGTGACATGGCACTGTTGTCATGTTGTATTTTGCAAGGGGGTAATGATTTGTGCAGCGTAGAAGTGTGTCTTTTGATGACACAGCATTAGTGGTGTTTGTGTAGGTAGGGCACACAATGTAACACTTCCAGGTGACCAATCTCAGGCTGGTATGGTTGTGACAGTTGACTGTCCCTTATGTCATCATCATTGATTGTCAGCTGGCATGTGCCAGGGCTGTGTGCCCTCCACAGGGGTGTGATTTTAGGTGAAGTAATTATCCACAGCTGTGTACGGCTGCCTCACCCCGTGCCCTTTCCCCTCCCATGCGCAGCGGGCGTGCTTGTGGTTGGGGATGTGGGGGCACCACCATGTCCACGGGCAGGCCCCGGCGTGTTGCAACGTTGTGCAGGACACATGCTGCCACTATGATCCTGCACATTACTGGGGGAGTGTATAACAGCTGCCCACCAGAACGGTCAAGGGAGCGAAAGCGTGACTTGAGCACTCCACTATGCCCGGGTTGCAATGAGGGCTGTGTTGTATCTTACCTCGGGTGGCGTGGTGGGGTTCCGAATTGGCATCATCATGTGGGTGCTCAGAGGGTAGGCACTGCCCCTGGGGAGGTGGTGATGGGTATCATTAGTGGGGTTGTGACATTGCTCAGTATCTGACATGCATGCATGTGCTGTGGCATTTATACTCACCGAGCAGCCATGTATCAACCATGCCGCCCAGCTTCTAGGTCCCGGTTTAGGGTTGACATTCTGTAAATAAAACTGTCGTGGGTGGACCCTGGATAGTTGGCATATACTGAGGTGACGATTCCCTTGGCATCACATACTACCTGCACGTTGATGGAATGCCAATCCTTGCGGTTTCTGTAGAAGTGCTCTGATGCCCTGGGGGGGACGTAGAGCCACATGGGTGCAGTCAATGGCACCTAGCACTTTGGGGAAGTGTGCCACCCCGTAAAAATCCTGGACGACAGCCTGCCTTTCTGCAGGTGTTCTGGGCAGGTATATGTGCCTGCGGACTGATGGGCGTGCAGTCATGATGGTCAAGACCTGGTGTAGGCAGCGTGACTGTGTGGCCTGTGACACCCCCCCACTATAGCAGCTGTCCGTTGAAATGATCCAATGGCCAAGAAGTGCAGTACATTGAGGACGTTCTGCAGGGGGCTGAGTGCTTGGGAGCACAGGGTGGGTGATGTGAGGTCATCCTCCCACTCACTGACCAGGTCGAGTATTATGTGAGGTGGAAACCTGTACCTCCCATACATCTGGTCATCAGGCATCCCAAAAAGGCTGGTTCTGGGTGTAAAATTTCTGGGCCTGACTATCCTCCTCCTCCTCCTCCTCTTGCGGTATCCCACAACCACTGCTGCTAGGAACGGTATATTCATCCTGGCGTCTGTGCTTGTTTGTTGTTTGCGCACACTTTTATGCTGCGCGGGTCCACGTACGCCTGCTTCCTGCTGGCGTACGTGTTTCCGGATTAGCGCGTCTTTTTTGGCGCACGCGTTAGCCCCGTTTGATTCCATGAATACGTGTTTTGAACGTGCGTGTGGGCGTTCCGCGCACTTGCCTCCTGTACTTCCCCCATGACGCCCACATTTTCACGAGTTGTTCCCCATTCCGCGTGTCACGCCCCCTGTTCCTCCTACTTTTGTTGTGTGTGCCGCGCTATGTGCGATTTCGTTGTGCGCTTAGCGCACGCTGTTTGGAGACGTGTGCGCCAGCGTGCACCACGCAGAATTTTGGCGCACATCCTGGAATGTCCTCGCGCACGGACGTCCATGAATCACTGTGCGTGGGTTTCGCTGCGATTTTCGCACTGGCACTGCGATTCGCACGCTTTCGCATGCTTGCGCTGAAAATTTCAGCGCACATTAATTCCATGAATCAGCTTCTATATATATCAATTCCTCAAATAATTGTGTCCTGTAGAAATTCTTGAAATCTTTGCCATCATTTAAATAAATTATAGAACAAAGGGACATAGGCTACCTCACCTGTCTGGCACTTGCCGGTAGTGTTTATAGCACATGATTACTGATCATGACATTTGATCTGTACATCAATTAAAGAGCACCAAATGATACATTTGCACATTCAACACATGTTATTATCTAGTGTAACAAAAAAAGGACCTAATGAGGTCATTATACATACATAGTTCATTGTGACCCATTTTGTATGGGAATTGGTACAAATTATATCATATTAAATATTCATATAATAGCAATTTGCAGTTGTTTTTCTCACTGTGGGGGTTAGTACAGTTTGTGACTTAGAATGTGGTTTCTATAACCATAACATCTGTCTAGTCGACAATTGTGGTGTTTCTGGCATGAAAGAGGTTGTTATGGTATTATAATGCCGTCTTCAGGACTGTGGAAGTGGACTAAGTGTTGTCACTGGCGTTTCCCTTGAGTGGGACATCTCCGAATAAAAAAAATAAAATCGGTACAAGGTGTCTCTTATCAGGGTTCTAAGTGCCTGGGGTGTGTGCCATAAAATGTCCTACCTGAGCCATTGGTATCAGTGTCGCAGGTACTGAGAAGATATGAAGAGTTCTTCTCTAAAGGTGCCTTCCGTGTGCCTTTGGTTGCTTGATCCTGGTTGCATTGGGTCTGGTATCCAGCTGGTTCAGCTGTGAAAATAAAAAGGATTCTATCACCCTTGCGTTGTTCAAAACAACTGATGAGCAAAGGTGAACTGCTGCATCTCTTGGCGTGCAGCCATTTTGATAGTCATGCACTGGTGCTGGCAGCCTCTAACTAGTAGGTGCCGGTTTGTGGCATGCAAACTGCTATTAGTGTTTCAGTATGAGAGCCCCGGCGTACCCACATGGTGAGAGTGGGACTGGATGGCTGATTAATAGCGATCTAGTTTAAAAACCGAGAACGAAAAAGCCGCTCTAATGCAATGCATGCTCTTACCTGCGGCAGCCTCCTTTGTGGTGTGCTGTATCCGCGGTAGTGTTTGGCTAGCGTACGCATGCGCATGTCCATTATACGATCGCATCGTCCTTTGCTATGCGACCATGGACCGTTGTGCGCATGTGCAGGGAGTTAGTACTCCCAAATTGGGATTAGTGTCTTTGCAGACTGCTTCTTAGTCAGATTACCGCTAGGCTCACCTGTGACTGCATTAGTTAATCCGGCAGCCGTGGCTAGTGTCAAAAGGCATGTATGACATGTCTACTGTAAAATTACCGTTTTCTGGGTCAAGGTCTACTCTTACATACTATTGGCCACAGTTGAGAATCTATCAGATGATGTCAGTGCGTGTGTTTGCACGCATGGACCTGGTGCTAGTGGCACTCGATGCTGAGGTGGCACTTGTGTAGCATTGCCCCTTTGTGAATAGCGGTGTGCTTTGCGTCTGGTATGATAGGGTAACTTGCTCCTCTATCAGGACAGTGATGCACTAATCGTATGATGGAGGGACAGGGGTGTTCATAGATATGGGGATTCATACATGAATGGTATCTCACATTTTACCACATGACTTAATTTGTGCAAAATCTCTGGCCTACTGACACTTTAGGTGTTCAGAAAAACAGGTTCCACTCTATCCAAACATTTAACCCATTTTTCACCGTATTTAAACGGTGTATCCATTTTTGCTCCTGTTTCCTCAGTTCTAAGTCCCTATCACCCCCTCTGGCTTTGGCATTGACGGTTTGGATGACACACCATCTAAGTTCTGTGTGTTTGTGTTTCTCTTAGACGAAATGTGCTACCATTGGTTTGTCCTCAATCTTGTTCTTGAGGCATGATCTGTGTTCACAGATTATTTACCTCACTTCCCGCTTGCTTTTCCTTATGTATAATAGGTTGCATGGACATTTTATCATATAGATGTTCCATTTCCTGAGGCAGTTGGAGAATGTTTTATACTTCCAGATGATGCCATTGAGGGTTATTTCTTTTTGATCTTGAGTGAGGTGGCACACTGAACATTTTCCGCAGCGATAATGTCCAACTACGGGTGGGAGATGCCATAGTGTGGTTTGGTCTGGCCTCCATCATACGATTAGTGCATCAGCGTCCTGATAGAGGAGCAGGTTACCCTATCATCCCAGACACATAGCACACCGCTATTCACAAAGGGGCCATGCTACACAAGGGCCCCCTCAGCATCAAGTGCCACTAGCACCAGGTCCATGCGTGCACACACACGCACTGACATCATCTGATAGATTCCCCACCGTGGTCAATGGTATGTAAGAGTAGACCTTGACCCAGAAAACGGTGATTTTACAGTAGACATGTCTAACATGCCTTTTGCCACTATCCACGGCCGCCGGATTAACTAATGCAGTCACAGGCAATTCTAGCGGTAATCTGCCTAAGAAGCAGTCCGCAAAGACACTAATCCCGATTTGGGAGTACTAACTCCTTGCACATGCGCACAACAGTCCATGGTCGCATAGCAAAGGACGACGCAATCGTATAATGGACATGCGCATTCGCACGCTAGCCAAACCTACCGCGGACACAGCACACCACGAAGGAGGCTGCCGCAGGTAAGAACGTGCACTGCATTAGAGCAGCTTTTTCGTTCTCGGTTTTTAAACTAGATCGCTATTAATCAGCCATCCAGTCCCACTCTCACCATATGGGTACGCTGGGGCTCTCATACTGAAACACTAATAGCAGTTTGCACGCCACGAACCGGCACCTACTAGTTACAGGCTGCCAGCACCAGTGCATGACTATCAAAATGGCTGCACGCCAAGAGATGCAGCCATTCACCTTTGCTCATCAGTTGTTTTGAACAACGCAAGGATGATAGAATCCTCTTATTTTCACAGCTGAATCATCTGGATACCAGACCCAATGCAAACAGGATCAAGCAACCAAAGGCGCACGGAAGGCACCTTTAGAGAAGAACTCTTCATATCTTCTCAGTACCTGCGACACTGATACCAATGGCTCAGGTAGGACATTTCATAGCACACACCCCAGGCCTTAGAACCCTGATAAGAGACACCTTGTACTGATTTTATTTTTTTATTCGTAGATGTCCCACTCAAGGGAAACACCAGTGACACCACTCAGTCCACTTCCACAGTCCTGAAGACGGCATTAGAATACCATAACAACCTCTTTCATGCCAGAAACACCACAAGTGTCGACTAGACAGATGTTTTGGTTATAGAAACCACATTCTAAGTCACAAACTGTACTAACCCCCACAGTAAGAAAAACAACTGCAAATTGCTATTATATGAATATTTAATATGATATAATTTGTACCAATTCCCATACAAGATGGGGTCACAATGAACTATGTATGTATAATGACCTCATTAGGTCCTTTTTATGTTACACTAGATAATAACATTTGTTGAATGTGCAAATGTATAATGTGGTGCTCTTTAATTGATGACAAGATCAAATGTCATGATCAGTAATTGTGTGCTATAAACACTACCGGCAAGTGCCAGACAGGTGGAGTAGCCTATGTTCCTTTGTTCTATAAATTGTGATATACCCTCATGACACAGGCCCCCCATATTAAAAAAAAAGGACCCTTACCCCCTTATATATTGTAAACATCATTTAGATAAAGACATATTTAGCTTATTATTGTTAGCAATTAAACATCTCCTCCAAAAAGTGTGTACCTGTTATGTCATCTGACAAATGTGCATAAGTGCGCAACTACTACATATATAAATTACCCATCCTACTACAAATTGTTAACACATGTTGGGCGGACTCTGAGATGTCTGTGTCAGTGGACTTAACCTACAACCCCTTTCTGGCTTACCCAATCTCAACCCCCCCCCCCCACCAACCTCCAATATACGTAGTTGAGTCAATCGTAGAAGCATAACAAATCTCCTCAGGCTGGGCCAGGGGTTTTCATCAGATATGTTTGAGGAGTTAGGTAGGGGTTAGGTGAGGGGTTTGAAATAACAGCCTTTCTGAAAGCTACCTTCTCTCTGAGTTCCTTGCTGCAGTTCAAATCGAATGGTAACCAACAAATGAGTCTACCATGTGGAAAAAAGGAATTGAAAAACACCAGGATAAACCCAAACATGAGCATTTCTCTAAATGGCCCACAAAGCTGAGCTCTAACCCTACACCAGCTGGTACAGACAAGAAATATCGAGTCAATGCACTCACAAAGAGAATTGCCCATCACATGAATTTACAAACACCAATTACCCCTTTTCTAGGAAGTAGAATCTGTATAAACACTAGTACACCGATCAAAGAGGCTATTGCAGCAGACTGTACATAAGTATTCCAAATTAACTAATCAAATAAGTTGAATTAGTCCAAAAGACACTGCAGAGCGGACAGAGTCGCTGTCTGGGCCGTCACGCTGTGAGCAGACGTCTGTTTTCCCATTCTACTGTTTTGGAGGTGGAGCTGAAAGCACAACACCCCCATAATGCCACAGAGTGGAGTGGATCAGAGTGGCAGTCTGGGCAGTCATGCTGTGAGCAGAAGTCCGTTTTCCCATTCTGCTCTTTTGGAGGTGGAGCTGAAAGCACAACATCCCTATAACGCTGCAGAGCGGATCAGAGTGGCAGTCTGGGCAGTCATGCTGTGAGCAGAGGTCTGTTTTCTCATTCTACTGTTTTGGAGGTGGAGCTGAAAGCACAACATCCCCGTAATGCCACAGAGCGGAGCGGATCAGAGTGGTAGTCTGGGCAGTCATGCTGTGAGCAGAGGTCTCTTTTCCCATTCTACAGTTTTGGAGGTGGAGCTGAAAGCCCTACATCCCTGTAACACTGTGGATAAGGGTGGCAGTCTGGGCAGTCACACTGTGCGCAGAGGTCTGTTTACCGACTCTACATTTTGGAGGTGGCGCTGAAAGCACAACATTCCTGTAACGCCACAGAGTGGATCAGAAGGGCAGGCTGGGCAGTCACACTGTAAACAGAGGTCAGTTTTTCCATTCCCCTGTTTTGGAGGTGGAGCTGAAAATACAACATACCCGTAACGCTGCAGAGCAGAGTGCATCAGAGTGGCGGTCTGGGCAATCACGCTGTGAGCAGAGGTCTGTTTTCCCATTCTACTGTTTTGGAGGTGGCGCTGAAAGTCAACTATCCCCATAATGCAGCGGAGCAGAGTGGATCAGAGTGGCAGTCTGGGCAGTCACGCTGTGAGCAGAGGTCTGTTTTCCCATTCTACTGTTTTGTAGATGGAGCTGTAAGCACAACATCCCTGTAACGCCACAGAGCAGATCAGAGTGGCAGGCTGTGCAGTCACACTGTAAGCAGAGGTCTGTTTTTCCATTCCACTGTTTTGGAGGTGGAGCTGAAAGCACAACATACCTGTAACGCCGCGGAGCAGAGTGGATCAGATTGGCAGTCTGGGCAGTCACGCTGTGAGCAGAGGTCTGTTTTCCCATTCTACTGTTTTGTAGGTGGAGCTGTAAACACAACATCCCTGTAATACTGCAGAGGGGATCCGAGTGGTGGCCTGGGCAGTCACGCTATGGGCAGAGGTCTGTTTTCCAAATCTACTGTTTTGGAGGTGGAGCTGAAAGCACAACATCTCTGTAACGCCACAGCGCGGATCAGAGTGGCAGTCATGCTGTGAGCAGAGGTCTGTTTTCCAATTCTACTGTTTTGGAGGTGGAGCTGAAAGCACATCATCCCTATGACGCTGCAGATCAGAGTGGCACCCTGGGCAGTTCGGGCGGGCGGAACGGAAAAGCGGCTACTGCAGTCCAATTAACTGGTAAGATCACAGCGCTAAACTGTCATAATCAATCCTGAAACTACCACCATACTATAAACTTGCAAAAAGTGCACGGAATAGTGGGTGCACAATTATCATGATACGGGCCATAGGAAAATGTATAGCTAACCCCCGCTGCCCCAAATGCTGATAGGGAGGGAAGGAAGAGGGGCTAGACAACAACATTACAATCAGGGAGAACCCTGACCCGACAGACTACGGGAAGTGTGGGAAAGCCCTCCCCAATGCAAAAATACAGGCTGGAAGGGCAGAGCGCTTCAACACATAAACATAAGTCGACATGGAGCACTAGCGTTCTACGATCCAGAGCCCCCAAGTTGACTGCAACAAACAAAGTGGACAATAACTCAGTCAAGAATCCACGTGCCTCTGAAATTACAGGCTATTTTCAGCCCATAAGCAACAAACAAACATCAGTTCAAGCTACAAATACGGTTGAGCGAGATGACATCATTTCACTGACACCCTCTACATCCATAGACAAAGAAAATAATAAAACATTGCTGAAACTATGTATACATTTATAACCAAGGGCACCTGATACCCACCAACAGGAGGGGTGTATGCAAGGGAGTACGGCAAGGGCAAATCTCTCCTCAACCCCTGACTTTGAAGGACTAGCTTTATCCTCATCTGACGATTCCTTCTCAAGTGAGTTCGCAAACCTTACTAGCGATATGACTGTGATCAATAGAGAGGAACAACACTTGAGCATTACTAAATGGTTGGCATTAACAGAAACTTTTGACGCAGTGCATGCCACGTGCAATCTCTTTTTGCAAGAACAAAGAGATCTGAAGTTAATTTTGGCACGAGTAGTGGATATCATTCTAGCTATTAGCCAGGGAGTGGACCCATTAACACAAAGCAATGACCAGCAAAGTCATGATATATCTCTATGCGATTATGGCACACCTTCCTTTTCCACTGGCTCGCTTTAAGATAATCCCTACATGGAAGCAGAAGTTAGTGTGATAGTGGACCAGAATCCCTTAGACTGGCAGTGAAAGAGACCTCTGAAGGACTAATCATAAGGGATCCAAAAAGGGAGTGAAGAAAAACAAAAAGAGTAAGATGAGAGCAAACAGCCAGTCATTGACTGCTTTAGAAAATAAAGATCTACAGTGCATAGAGGAAACAGATTGCTATATACTAACACAAGGAAAGAAGGGTGGTCGGTCAAAAGGCCGAAAAAAAAAATCTCGAATAACAAAAATCTCGAAAAAAAGGCCGAAAAAAAATATCGAATTTTTTTTTTTATATATATATATATATATATATATATATATATATATATATATGTATTTTTTGGGTCAGGTAAGTAAAAAAAAGGGTTAAAATAAAAAAGGGGGTTTGGGGGGAACCCCCCATTTCGAAAAAAAACGTCATAAAAAAAATTCGATATTTTTTTTTCGGATTTTTTTTTTTCTCGAGATTTATAAGTTCGGTATTATGACTATAAACCGGAAAGAAGAGCAAAGGAAAATGGATCCCTATTAAGGGAAAAAATAAACAAAAACTAAGCGAATGGTATAAACCAGGAGGGCCAGAAAAGACATTTGATCATACGAGGAATGAAAGGGCTAAGTAATCAATTGGGGATCTGCTGGCGGCCCCAACATCTATAAAAGGGACACATCCCACTAGGGGACTGCCTGACAACAAAATAAATGAAGACCCGATACAAGATGCCATAGCCACATGTAAAAACGCTATTGGAGCAACTTTACCATCTGCGACCCAACAGGAACGTGAGAACACAAGTACAATATGGTATTCAAGAATAGGAGTTTAGGGGAAAAGGACGACCCGCGGGAGGCATTGCTCCTTACAGAATTTGTAACTTCTAATAGCAGCCCTTTCATATGTTGCTCTAATTTACTTCAATTGATGCACCTGAATCCTGATCTGAGAGCAATCACGCTGAGTGACATCAAAAAAGTGGAACTTTCAAGAATGGGAAGCAGCTCAAATTGGGCAATTCTAACTTTTATATCACCTATCATTGTAGAGACCTTGTCTGATTACTCTGAATGTTTTGCACAAATGGGACTCCAGATGCAGGTGAACACAGAGACAAGGAGGTTGGGAAGAGAATACTAATGACTGCCAGGGAAGGTTGGCAGAGAGTATTTTCAATTGACTGAAGGAAGTTGAGGATAAGGGGCTGAAATTCCTATACTGGAAGAACAGGGGTTTCAACTCCTTCATGACGAATCCCGAAGGCCAAAAAGTCATGAGTGCTGCAGATATCTCTGTATTACAAGAAACATGGGCGCCCCAAGGGCTATTGATAAGTAACTTTTCTCTCCTGACTCAACCGGCAAAAAAAGGTCGCCCATTTGGGGGCTTGTGTATAGGAGCGAGAGTGCAGTTTGAGATCACACCTTATGAGTTCCACCCATTCAGAATATCTCATGGCAGCTTTGATCAGCAGATTTCCCACAACAAACAGCAAGACACTGATTATAACACTATATGATCACGCAGAGAATTGTATCACCTCGGAGCTGCTTGAAAAAGTAGATAAGATACTTAAATCATGGAGCAGAAAGAAGAAGGGGGAGAAAGAGCTGAGATAGGAGATGTGCTCCTCTGGAAGAAATGGAGCTCTGTGCTGGAGGAGGTGGCAAGACATCCAGGGTAACGAGTTCCTATGCTGAGAGACAGACGATGTTAATGGAAAAAGGAAAGCGATGGCACTTAGTTCCTTTGAAGTGCACCTTATAGAGCCTCGCGATGAATTTTATATCTGGAGCTGCACCACATGGAGGGCTAGAGGGCAATCCTCATGCCTAGATGGGATCCTCATGTCTACTAACATTGGGGCACAGAGCTCTGAATATGAGATCAAATTTCATGACCTAAGTGACCATGCTACACTCTCAGTCGCAATAGAACACCAGAGGATGGGGAATAAGAAGCCCTTGACGGCCTTAGCCACAGGGAATTTACAGGGAAACAGAATCCAACGGACAGCTACAAAAATGGCCTTGGCAAATAAAATTCTGCTCGAAGCAACTGAGTGGGGCTTGCCACAAAATAGTGATCACTCACACTTACTACCTATGGTAGTGCAGAAAATCATTGATACAGTTAAAATGGATAAAAGAACCCACTACATGCCAGATATCAATGGCAAGGACTACAATGCGACCGTGCAAAAATTAAAATAGGAGCATAGAAGAGTGTGCAGGTTGATACATAGAGAGAAATTCCTAGTGTATGAGGACAAAATCATGGCCCTGAAAAAGTTGAGAATTAAATATAAAGCAAACATCAGACAAAATAAATTCTACAAAAACTCAAATTACTGGAAAATGATTTACAGGTTAATAGGGGCAAAGGACTCAAAATCATTCTGGCAACTTTATCGCAACCACATAGCAAAGAAAAAAACGTAAGAACTGATTAATATTCCTGACGAAACCTGGAGAACTGGTTAATATTCCTGACGAAAACTGGATCCGACACATCAAAGCGAATTACCAAAAAGAGCTTGAGAAGCTGGAACAAAACAAT
The DNA here is from genome assembly GCF_040938575.1 of Ambystoma mexicanum. Taxonomy (NCBI): domain Eukaryota; kingdom Metazoa; phylum Chordata; class Amphibia; order Caudata; family Ambystomatidae; genus Ambystoma; species Ambystoma mexicanum. The sequence continues at coordinate 292,202,274 of NC_090931.1, read as the reverse complement.
AGTACAAAAGTGAGAAGAGGAACGGGCTGCCTGGACTTTGATGTAGATGACATCCAACAGATAACATCGAGATCCAAAACCTCTAGAGCACCAGACCCCGATAATATGCACAACATCATAATAAAAAAGAGCCTCTGATGCGGTCAAACATTTTCTTTAATGCATTCAAAATCATAAAGAAAAGTGGGATGATTCCGGAGAGTTGGAAATCCTCCCTCTCATAGCGGTACATAAGAAGGGAGACCGAGATGACCCAAGGAACTACAGGATGTTGGCAATGTTGGGCGCCAGCAGTACAATATTCTCCAATCTATTGTTAAGAGAACTGAACAGGTGGGTCAAGAGCAAGGGAATCCTGAATATTGTTGTTATTGTTATTTTGCATTTATATAGCGCCTTATATACCATTGGTATGGTCTGAAGGCGCTGGCAGGTTGAACGCCCTTGGGCACCGAAGTTCAGATCAGTAGAGAGAGTAGAGAGAGTCAAAATGTACGTGTGAGCAACGGGTATGTGTGCAGCTCGTGCGGTATCCGTGTAATGGCTGCATTCTAGCGGTAGGTGTGATGGTTGAGAGGTCAGGAGTATATGTTCGTTCTGGCAAGGTTTATCCAGACCGGATGTGGCTGCGTTAGGCCTGAGGAGAACGCCTGGCTGGGGGTGTGTAACCAGCAGTGATTACTTAGAATGATGTGGAGTGAGCGGCTAATGTTGGTATGGGAACAGATATACCGAATGGTGTCATAGTATCTCTGTGTTCTAGTTGAGTGGTGATGTAAGGAGAGAGTAAGCGTGGTGGTGAACCAAATAGGCTTTTGACGAGTAGTACAGTACATTGAATATGGATGGTAAAATTGATCCTAGCAGAGATTATGAAAACCATAGGAGCCAGAGTATACGTGGCGTTCGTGGACTACTCAGGGGCCTTTGATTGTGTCATTAGAAATCGACTTTGGGTGACACTGGAGGCCTGGTGGTAGACCCCTTCTTATTGTACTTCATCAGAGAACTATATATGGACACAGATGTAGTGGTGAGAACTTCTCAGGAGGGGACTATGACATAACAGATTGATACGAGTTTAGGCTTAAAACAAGGCTGTGTTCTAACTCCAACTTTTTATAATTTGTATGTGAGCGATATGTGCAAATACTTTAAGGAATGCTTGAATTTTCCACCTAAGTTAGCGGGCGAACCTGTTCCCTATTTGTGTTATGTAGATGACACAATCCTCATGGACCAGACTCCAATAAGGCTTCAGAGGGCTTTGAATTGTTTGGAAAAACATGCAAACATTGATAGGTTAAAGATTAATCAAAGCAAATCTAAAACCATGATTTAGGGAGGCAAACAAAAAAAATCTATTGGTTCCTGGGTGGAATCAAATTGGAAGTGGTAGAATCTTGCATTTATTTAGGTAGCCCAATACTTGCAACACCCAATACGCACACATACTGGGAGCCAGTCCAGTCGAACATTATGGGTAGGTGGCAAACCATCAAAAGCTACGTCTCAAAAAATGTGTGGTGGCAGTGTGGAAGCACTGCGTGAAGCATACGTGAAAAGCGTGATAACGGCAATAATGTATGCTTTAGAAACCCTGCTGCAACAGCATATACAATGGCTAGATCAACAGGAGGGAAAACTCCTACGGTCGATACTAGGAGTCCCACATGCAGTGCCGGTTGAGGCCTTGCGCTTGGAATTAGGATTAACTTCTCTATTAATGTGCTAGAAAATAACTACAACTTCATTATATATTATCTCCACGTATAAAAGGGAAGGAGGCCAAACGCTAAAAGACTCCTTGCTGGAACACACTAACTGGCTAACAAATAGAACAGATAAAACCAGGAGAAACTAGGTTCATGGAGAATTAAATACCACTGCATTGGGCCATATATGCAGGCTGAATATTGAGCTGCCCACCAAGGGGGAAATGGAGTAATTCAAAGCGAAGCTTGGAACAAAATCAATGTTCCATGACAAGGTTGAAAATGTAGACCAACTCAACACAAAACAATGATATTTGGAATACACAATACAGGAGTTCCCTCTCAATGAACCCCATTCCTACTTGGTGAAATGGACAAGCATGAAATTACGTAGATTTGTTACAAACATGCGATTGAACATATTGCCTGTCACAGAATATTCGGGAGCTTGGGGGGGGACGGGGCATTCCATGGAAAAATGTAGGTGCAGATTATGCACCAAGCAGGTAGAGACGGCACATCATGTCCTGTTGGGATGTGAAGCTCTTGACATGGAATATGGGAAAAGCTACGATCATTATGTGGCAGAAAGACGCAGCTATAACTTGGACCAATTTTGGCCCGAGATATATAAGGCCAATTCTCTAGTAATAACTGCGGCTGCATACTGCATATTCCCAACAAGACAGGTCCGCCTAAAACAAACAGCCTTATCCGTGTCAGAGGAAGTTAAGATTTCTCCCTCTTGCCCTTGTCTTTGTCCTGTTATGAGTGGATTTTAGGTATTGTTTTACTTGGTATTAGATTTTATTATTGAAGTTCACAGTGTTTTCTGTGGATGTATTTCTATAAATGATGATTTTATACACGGTGTCACTTGTATAAATTATATGTTGCTCTTTTTTCTGTTTCCATTTAAAAATTGTATTGATGTGCAAAAGACACAATGTGTTTGTCATAAGCACCTAATAAAAAATGTTTACTAAATAAATAAACACAAAATACAAATGAAAATACTCTGCCACTTCCAGAAAAGGTAGTGGAAAAAGGCACCCAATTACCGAGCGAAGCCCTTTTCTCACTGCCAGTCATCAAGCACACTGAGATCCTGAAAGAAGATGGCAATGGAACTCTGCACACAACAAAACTACTCAAAATTCAAAAGGTAGCTGAAAAAAGAACGATGAAAACAGGTTTTCCCAAATGGTTGATAGGAAGCCGGCTGAAAACACAAGATCAAGAACTGTGCCTAGAACCACTGCCATACAAAGAAATGGGATATCAAAACTGTTGTAAATGCTTGCTGCATTTCCCTTTCCTCATGGTTCTGTGTGATTTATGTGCCCATGGAGTGATTGTGCTTCGCCCATGTATAAATCAAATTACATAAATACAATCTCTTTATTGGGTGCATTAGGGTTTCCTCCGGCCCTTTCTGAACCGGTTCTATGATGATCCCCCCCAGGCCGTTTTCACCAAAGCCCGGTTGCCCCTGGCTGGTTTCAGTGCTGCAGGGAATCATTATTCCCCTTGTGAGCCTTCCACCTGGGTCTCTTGCAATGCCGAGGAGCTCCCCTCCTCCTCTTCCCCCATGTCCTGTAGCGGATTGAGTGGGGGAACCCCACCCCCCCGACTCTCTACCAGACCCCCTTGCCAAAACATTATTTTATACACACACACACACACATAAATAAATACATGCTCGCATACACATAGACTTTCCCACCCCCATCCCCTCTACGGCCCCCGCTTCCTCATCAGTTACCACGTGCGCAGTGGTGTTCACCAACAAGCCGCCGTTCCGTTAAAGAGGCCTGTCGCGGAAACAGTTTCTAAGTATGTGGGCAGTTCGTCTTAACCAAGCGTGAGAAATTTCAAGTTGCAAGCTACTAGCCATGCCACAAAAAAATGTCACTTGCTCCCTGGCACGGATGGAAGTTCTCTGCATGCACACAGCACACCCTTTCCTACTCGCCAAGAGAGAATTATCACTCACCAAAGGCTAGATGCAAGTACACATTTTTGGGGCCTGCTTAAATCAATCACAAGCAAATTGAAATGATTGCTACCGACAGGAAAACATTTAAATCTCTTATTACAAAACTCAACGAACTGTGATGAGGAGGACCCTGGTTCCACCTCAAACTGGAAGAGGGTTCGGAGTGCACCCTCAAATAGGAATCTGCCTTTGTCACATTCCACGTTGGATGAAGATACACTTTGTAAATGGTCATAAATCTTAGCGTTTGACCTCTGAACCATAGGGTCATAATGCTCTTCATTTTCAATGGCTGGACTCGTCGTCCTCCACCAAATCTACTCAAATCACCCACAGTTTAGGAATTCAAGTTCCCAAAAACCTCACTTGTGTCTTGCAGATAAACTGTATTACAAACAAAGAGACATTTCAGGTCCTCAAGTTCCTAAGAAGGGTCCCCACCCTCTTACATCACTCTCCGGGAATTGCTTTAGTCCTAGCTGTAGTACCATAGTGCCTAGATGACTGTCATAGCCTATACAAGGGCTCCTGAAATTGGTAAGTAAATTTGAAATCATGCTACCCAAGTCTCCTTCGGCCTCCTATCACTACAACCATATTACATCAGGTCTGATGTCACTGCAGTGGTTCCCAACCAACAAACACCTTAAAACATTGTGCCTCATCCATAAGCACGCAGGATGGAGACAGCTGTACATATCCAAAATCTTCCAACCCTACTTGCCATCCAGAAGCCAGTGATCATGCAACAGAACGTCGTTCCCATCTTTCTGCCTAAATAGATATTGTATGGTGAACGAGCCCACCATGCACAGGGATCAACCCTCCGGAACAGCCTCCCTTCCCACCAAAAACTGTTAAATGATTGTTGGCTGGTATACGAACTGGAACCTTCCCTATAGTTGCTCAACAGTATTGTACCAGTCGGACGGCAAAGGAGAGCTCTCCTTCCCATCTCTTGAAAGGCAGCCCAGTGGCTATCCCAGTCCCAAAGCTACAACCCTGTAGGCGCACCAAAAATGAGGGAGCGTTGGTAAAGCTCGCCCAGCCTACTGTGGTGGCACTGTCTTCTTCCTCTACCAACATAGTGACCCACGAGTAAAATGCACATAATGTAACAGATGAAAGCCCAGCTGTAGAGGAGGTCCCAAATAAAGCCTGCACCCCAGTCGCCCATTTTGAAGTACCAGGAACGTTCACACCAAGATATGTGATGTATGATGAGCAAATAAATCAGCAGAGAGCCGCAGTAGGGCTCTGCCCAGTACCTATTAAGAGAGCAATAAATAGGTTGCTATTGAAGTACCGATACCAAGAAAACCATGGTCAGTAAGGTAGCCATTAAGGAAACCTTACCAGCAAATGAGACGAAATGAAGATTGCCTAAGTACAGTCCCGGAAGAAACCAAAACGGTCTTAATGGAAGACGAATGGTGACGTCACAAGGACCCGGACTAACTTACAAATAGAAGAAATGATGAGCCGAGAATGACACAGAGACAAAACGCCATGAATAAGGATATTATGAGCCTAGAAGGGGAGAATGATTTTGAAATACAAAGAAGCTTAAGCTGTAAACAGCACGAAGATTTTCAACCAGCTAACACCTGTACATATGCTTGGTACCGGAAGAAAGCTAAGAAAACAATGCAGCTTGCTATGCTAAGTAGAAGAATAGTGCAGTAAGCGCCATTATAAATAATCTACCTCAAAACGAAGCACAGTATTATAAGTGCGATTCCACTTTGCACGAAAAGCAGAATCAACCCAAGTTACTAAAGGCCGCATGAGCAGAGATTCATATTCTAGCAAAACGAGAAGAGACGCCGGAATTGAAACTCGGCAGATGCAACTCGTGCCAGGAGAGCCAAGGTCATACCAATAGAAGGAACGAACAGTAGCTACATATAATTGAAACTTAAGAACAGAATATCCTGTCTCTGAAAGGTCGAGATAAGGAGGCGTACGCAGGTGGCACGCTGAATAAGAATCAAATACACAAACTGAGAGAAACTAGACAAATTCACGGTGTGGGAAGCACGTGACCAGCCGAGCGAAGAGAAGCACGGACTCACACTTATGCTTGGCATCCGCCTAGGAAGAGATATCAGAACTTTTCCAGACAGAAGATGTAGTTTTGAAGCCAACCACAGTAAAATAATTGACACATAGTTGCTGAAGTGATGATTGATTGTAACCTTAATTGGAGGAAGGCAGGCTAACTAGAGGGCACCCTGCACCTGGTTGACCATTCTACATGCTGCTAAGCAAAGTGGAAATGTATGCATGGGGTTGGTGCCAACCCAATCACAATGGACCAAATAATCTAGGGTCCTATAGTTAGTAGAACCAATGGAACGTCGTACTTTTAGTGACGTCTACAGTAGTTATTTTTGAAGGAAGGGCTTAGACGCCCACCTGACATTGTTTACCAAATCCCCTCGCTCCGTTACCATATACAGATATAGTACCTACATTAAAGTTACCTTTTCCTAACCAATAGAATTGCATATTAACTTTTGAGTGTTATACGTCAATTATGACGAGTTTTCAGTATAAATGCTATGATTTTTATGAAGTTCATCGGAGTTGAAGAGAAAAGGACGATCATCACTGGTGATTGCCATGACTCCCCGTTTTTTGTACTTGTCATTAAACGGACTCCCTTTGCCAAACCATTGAGTTGTCCTTATTGATTGGTGTTGGAGTAATAAATCTGCACCCCCATCCATCTCAAGAGTGCAGCTATCTCGTCTTAAAGTACTTCGGAGCAAACCTTGGCTCTATGGGCCGGCCGGGGGTCTCCGGAGTACACAGCGTTGGCAGATGGAAGTCCCGGGTAACTTGGGAGTATTCTGGCCACCTTACTTTATTATGGGATGAATGTAAGACCGCTTTTTAGGACAGCACAAGTCCTAACCATATCGACCTTGGCATTAACTAAAACACAAGGCCCTCTGTCATTTTATCTGCAGTGAATATAAACCTGCCCATCAGCCCCGCTTCGTGTCCCTGGTGGCAGGGGTGGCAACGCCTGTACGGTTCAGCTGAGGAGCCGGGCCAGGCACCACCTGAGCAGGTCTGAGGCGCGCTTGGGGCGGCTTAAGAATCTCTCTCTCTCTCTCCTGCAGAAGAGTGCAGGCCGAGTGGCTTCAAGCAACCCCCTTCTATGCCTACATACACTGGCAGCCCGGTTCCCCACAAACGCTTAGAAGCAGTTCCAGGTTGCAAAGTGTGATTTGCAACCTGACTGAAAAATGCACAAGACCCATATCACAAACTATGGACCTGTCCCCGCCCTCCATCCCCCTAAATCCTTTGTACGGTTTCTAACCGAAAAGCAATAGCTTTTAAACAAATTCGATTATCTGTTACTAGCTCGCCTTGCGCGATGCCCAACTCCTGCCCTGCCGTTCTCTATTTCAGAATATGATTAATACATTATAATAAGCTATGTTACTGCTCAGCCACTCCAAGTGGAATGACAGGGTTATCCGCAGCGCATTCTAGCTGTTCATTCTGTGAACTCGCAATGACAAAACGCTCAGCCACTGCCAGTCAGATGAGTCCTTCACACACAACCGGTCATATAATACGATCGCGCATTTCACCACTCTCTGAAGGATGAAAGGCTGTCAGTCCTGACAGGATGCAAACACGTTAGCCACAAAATATACACGGAACTCTGCAGCAAGTGAGTGCATTCCTGGGTTACACCTTCCAACCTAAGTTCCCCACTCAGGGTCCGTGATCGCTTTAAATTAATTATTTGAAATATATACAAACATATTGCTAGCGCACAAGACATACTAAATTGCCTATTGCACACTTTAAAAGATGTTCTGTAAATCAACAACACCTGTTTTATTCGCCTGAGGATGAAAACTCAGACCTATCAGAACTCTGCAGCAGGCACATTAACCCACCGGTGTGCCTTACTCCAAACACTGTTTAAGCAATGCGCAGATATTCTCTTACCACGGCAACGCTGTCAAACGGAGAGTTGGGTCTCCGTTTTTCAGCAGTGTCTTGTCATTTTCAATGTGGGCTGATGGTTAATTCTCTTACCTCAAAGGTGTGAGGAAGGGCGTGGAACTAAACTGATGGTGGTAGGTGCTAAGGTAGGGGAGGGGTATTTGTCCTCGACTGTAGCTGGACCCTCCTCCCTCCAGTGTTTTCTCGGGCGACACGCAGTTACCACAGAGACGGTGCTCACAGCTCAGTCCGCGGGCTCAGCCTGCCTGGCTGCGTCCAGGAGGAGCGGGGAGAGGCGTGGCCAATGAGGGGCGGCGCGCGGCAAAACCAGGGCTGGATTCCCCCCACACATACTGGGACTACACATCAACACCACCGGCACCGTTCTGAGGCTTGTCGCATCGAATACTAAATTGTTGGTGTTTTGCATTCAAACAGCAAACACAGCCAGGTGGACGGCACGCAATGTCCGCCACAAGTTCAGAGTGATCCTAGTTCTCAACTGGCGCCACGTTAGGGGATTTTAGAATCTCCAGTACAGTTTTTATCCTTTACATTCAGGCAGTTGTGGTTTTGTAGTTTCCACTGTAACTGCAGGAACGACAAGTCCCAGATTGAGCTACACTGCCTGACATTTCTCTAGCTAAGAGGTTGGAGCTAGGTGGAAAGGGAAATAGACTAACGAGTGTTCATACTTTGCATTTAGAACTGATTTTGCATTGGTGTGATATTTAATGGAACAACGTATTATTATTATCATTAGGGTATTTCTTGAGCACGGACCTGCCTTTGGGAAGCAACAGAGCGCTTTGCAATCATAGGGGGGAAAACTGCAGTGAGGGACATTGCTGGTCAATGGGCCGGCTCTTGCCAGGTCTGATTTCCGGCATCATATGTCTCCCCGGATCTTGGACCTGGCCTGCCTCGGCCCTGACAAGCAGTTCAGACTGAGACATTTGAGAGTCTGACACCTGTTACGGGTGACCCTCCCAATGTGTATTGCCCCTTTAAGGGGATGTGTTCCTCCCACGTGTGTTGCCCCTTTAAGAGGGGCCATGACTGTGTCATGGCCCAAGCTAATAAAAGGAGCTCCTGCAGGCACGTGAGACAGAGCGGCTGCAGACTCCCAAAGAGGAACGACTGAGTCCGTGTCTCATTATCCATGTAGGCCCCAGGCCTACACGTGGAGGCGCAGGCCTGCACGCCCAGACACTGAGGGACCCGCATGCCAGGATGGCAGTCGAGGTTCCCTCGGTCAGAGGCCTGGCAGGCTGTGACCCCACGCTAGGGTGCCAGAGGCCCTGGCACCCGGGGCCCTGCCGGATGTCCATGGCAGGCCCCCACCCACACACCTAGTGGGACAGCACGGCGCTAGCCGAGATAGCGCCCAGGGGCGCCTGCCGGATGACCATGGCAGGCGACCCCCAACAATGGCGACGAGGACCACGAGCCCGCGTTGAACTTTTCCGCCAGTGAGTGGAAAGGGGGAGGAAGAGGAGTATCAAGCCCCACCGCGGTATCGCGTGGCCTGCGCCGCACCGCCGTGACATGGCCGGTGTAGGCCCAGGCTGCCCTGCGGTGAGGTGCACTGGAAGAGGAGCGTCCGGTCCTACCGCGGTTTCGCGTGGCCTGCGCCTCGCCGCCGTGGCATGGGCGAGGGAGGCCCGGGCTACCCCGCGGTGGGATTCACACCTGGCGGCGCTCTGCCGCAATGAAGACAACGGAGGGAGCCGTTTTCCCCAACCTTGTGGAGGTGGTCTGATCCGCGGCGTCGGCCGCGTGAAGATGCATATGCTGGCGGCACCGTGCCAGCTGATGCACTCTCCTCGTGAGGACAAGTATGGCGGCGAAGCTGGCCACGGACGTGGGGAGACAGAGCCTCGCCCCGCCTTCAGGCCCCACCATCAGGGCCCACGAGGGGGCTGGACGGTGCTCCGAGAACCGGAGCAAAGAAAACAAAAGAGAAGACGGACGAAGCGAAGGCGGCTGTCCACCCCTCCCCCGCGGGGAGGAATGGCTGCCGGCTGCCCGGTAGGGACGATGTCTTTCCCCGCCTCCACCCCTCGGGAGCCGTAACAAAGAGGTGAGCTGAGTGCCCCTCCCCCACCCGCGTGGACGCTAAAAAAAAAAAAAAAAAAAAAAAAAAAAGATGAAAGAAAGGGGGAGTCGCCAAACAGCTGCTGCGCCCCCCCCAGAGACGGCCCCAACATCCACCCAGGCCCTAAAGAAAAAAATAAAAAAAAAAAAGAGAAAAAAAAAAGAAAAATAAATACAACAATGAAAATGGCGTCGAAGGAAAGCGGCGTCGGCCGCGTGAGCTGCCGCTGGCCCCGCCGCGGTGTGGAAGAAAATCCCTAAGGGAGGGTGCCTGCCCGCAATACAAACCCCGCCCGGAGAAGGTGAGGCCGCATCTTCCCCCAGGAAGGAGAGGGCCCATGGAGGGGAAGGCAAGGTGAGGCCGCATCTTCCCCCAGGAAGGAGAGGGCCCATGGAGGGGAAGGCAAGGTGAGGCCGCATCTTCCCCCAGGAAGGAGAGGGCTCATGGAGGGGAAGGCCTCAAAGGAAGACAAATTACTAAAAGTAACTGCGGCGCCAGTCATCGGCGCAGTGGGGCGTGAAGTGACGGCTCTTCAGTAATCCCGGGCCCCCCTGGCAAGTCGTGGAGGGCAGGATGGTCCAATGGAACTTAGGGGACACGAGTAATGAAGGGAAGTGCTGTGTCCTGCACCGGTGGTCACCTCCATGCACAGTGCCAGCAAGAAAACAAGAAGGGAAGTGACGGCGGTCATGTGGCAGTGCATGGAGAATCTAAATGCATCAAAAGCGCAGACGCCTGCCTCGGGAACGGAGTAAGACTAGGGCGCCTGCCGACACCATTCGCAGAACCCCGCTGTCGACATCAAACTGTCACGGGTGTCCCACGGCCACGGGCGCGCCGTACTGCCGGAAGAACAAGTGGCCTCGGCGCACAAACGGTGGCAATTTGCTGATCGACACTCCTCAGAACTCCAAGCCAGGACATTTCAGCATCCGGCGCCCAGCACCATGGACATTTTAGTGACAGGGCCAGAGGAAGATAGATCACCCTGACAACGAAGATGTCTTGCCGGCCCCGCAGACGGCCTCGACACCCTCCCACCAAGATCCCCTACTGGAACATCGGAGGATCAAGGAGCTGGTGGCCCTGCCGGCCTGCTAGCATCACCCAGGGCCCCACAAGGACTTGCTCCGGCCTGGAGCCGTGAAAGAAGAGCCCTACCCCATCATGGCCAACAAGGGACAAGGGGCCGCCCACACCACGTCCGGCGCCGCGGTGCCAGCCTCGTCCAGTCAGGAGTGGTGCACTACCACAGGTGCATGCTCCGGCCTGAGGAAGAGATGACCCCAGTACACCATAGGGGGCCACTGGATAGCCATGTTGTGATCAACCGGGGACTTCCACCCTCATGTTCATCAGAACCCGAGTGGGAACAGATCAGCATCCCACGCCCTGTGCAGTGTACTCCGGATCGTTTCATTGTCCTAATCCCTGGGCATTGTACACCGGGATGTCAGCATCATCGAGTGCGAGGACAGGGACTCGACGTCTTGCCACGGAAGTCCCCACTGGACCACCTGAGGGCCAAGGAGTGGAGGTTGACCGTGACACTCCCATGAAGAGGTGGTGCACTGGGCAGGTCGGGGTGAGGCCATTCAATCCAGCGGAATGTGAGCGATCACGTATGCCATGTCGGCACAGCACTAGCGGCTGGGCAGTAGCAATCCGCCGGCACCACAGCGATGCCAGCCAGACAAGGAAGGGGCACGGTGACAACAAGGACAAGGGGAGGTCGACCTGCAGTGAGGTGGTCACCTCCCGGCACAGTGCCAGCAGAACACAGCGGAACAAGAGCCACCCGGCCTGCCAGACTGGTGGGCTCAGACAGCGGGTCGCCAAGGACACCCTGCATGCTACGACATCGAAGGTCTGTGTGACTTACCAGCAAACCAGAAAGCCCTGGACCCCAACCCTAGGGGTCAGTACGTCAGGATAGAAGGGATTAGCAGCTCAGCTTGAGGGTTTGTGCGCCCGTGTGCGGTCCGGGTGGAAGGAGACACTTCGGACCGGGGAACATCGCCGGAGAAGGGGCAGGTGATGACCGATCACCCCGTGCCCGATCAACAGCACCGTGCCCCGCCAACAGCCAAAGGAGAAGCGGAATGACTAGTGACCGGTGTCCCGCGGATCGGCTATGAACATCAGGGAACGAGGCCGATGTGGCCCCTGGTACCCCCAGGTGCGGCTTTGCCGGCCATGGACTGTACTGTCACATGACCTGGACCCGGGAAGTGAATCCTGAGCTGATGCCAGTAGTAGGCGAGATGACATCCTGCGGTCCTACGATTGCGTAAAGAGGACCCTGTAATCTGGTGCAGTGCCGCTGTGGACCTGTCTATTACTAACATGCTTAGAGTGGTCTCCGTAGTGAGCCATAAGGTGAAGCGGTGGCCCCGCATATATGGGGCGTACATAGCGCCAGCCGCATATGGTGTTTTGTTAATGGTTGCAAGTTCTAACCCCAGGTTAATAAAGGGTTTGTAAACTGTGGGGAAAGGCCTACATTCCACGGGTAGCTCACCCCGCAACTGTTTTCCCCACGGAGAAGTGTTTGGTGTGAGGTTTGTTATCATTTTGAGTCATTATGCAGGTGGCCGTGTCATAGCTTAGAATGTGGTTGTTTCAGCAGGGTCTGAAGCAAGAAGTAGTTTGTCGCTCTGTAACCACGGGGACGCAAGTATGTGTCAGCCATGTTTGTTTGTTTGTTATGAAAAAGGAGGAGTGTTACGGGTGACCCTCCCAATGTGTATTGCCCCTTTAAGGGGATGTGTTCCTCCCACGTGTGTTGCCCCTTTAAGAGGGGCCATGACTGTGTCATGGCCCAAGCTAATAAAAGGAGCTCCTGCAGGCACGTGAGACAGAGCGGCTGCAGACTCCCAAAGAGGAACGACTGAGTCCGTGTCTCATTATCCATGTAGGCCCCAGGCCTACACGTGGAGGCGCAGGCCTGCACGCCCAGACACTGAGGGACCCGCATGCCAGGATGGCAGTCGAGGTTCCCTCGGTCAGAGGCCTGGCAGGCTGTGACCCCACGCTAGGGTGCCAGAGGCCCTGGCACCCGGGGCCCTGCCGGATGTCCATGGCAGGCCCCCACCCACACACCTAGTGGGACAGCACGGCGCTAGCCGAGATAGCGCCCAGGGGCGCCTGCCGGATGACCATGGCAGGCGACCCCCAACAACACCTCTCCCATGTGGCTCCCTCAAATGAGGGTGCCAAACGGGAAAGGTGTCCCACTGGCATGACAATGAGGATGCTGAGCAGGAGCACAGTGTTGCTGCTTTGCACCCTCATTGTCCTGGCAGTCAGGGCCAGCCCAAGGCATGGCACCTCCTGCGAGATAAATACTCTCCTCCCACTGGCCCATCAGACCCTGCAGGCCCCGTAAGTGCTGTTTATCACTTCCTTTCTTCAAGCAGAACATTCAAAGTATTCAAAGTTGCAGTGATTTACAAGTGATGCCGATTAAAGAGACCATTGTTTTGGGCAAGACGTTAACGTTTCCGTGTTAAGTACTGCAAAGGGAGAATTTTACTGTGAAAGCACACGCAAAGTCCCAATTACCTGCCTAAATCTATGCCCACTTCCAGGACGATTAAACATGCCCATGAAACCGGTTTAAATTATTGGCCTTAATTTCACATGCTCGTATTTATCACACCAAAAAGAGTTTATTTTAGGTACAATGTAACATTTGCCTCACATTAAATTTGAAGCGTGCCTTTGTCAAACATTGAAAAACATACATAGGTAATCTATTCACAGGTTACATGGTGTCATGAGTCTTTAAGTCTTGAAAATACATTTTTTAAAAACGCCCTTTTTTTTGCCTTCTGCTGAATTGGATTCTGGTATTTGTAGTCTTTCTTTCAATGTAAGGGTGCGGGGGATAATGGCACAATTGAAAACTTTTTGCCTAGCATATTTCTATAAGGATTCATATATTTGTGTGAGTACTTTACCATGGTTTGTGTATAAAATAGAGTATTGTTGAAAGCCAAACATGGGGGTGAGAGGGGAAAGGATGAGAGGGCAAGTGAGTATTGGCTATTTGCCCAGGATGTGGCAAGAGAAGTTGCAATCCTTGAGACTGGAGCAGTTATTATTCCCTGATTGCGGCGGTGTGCTGCTTTTCTGGGTACCGGGAAAGGACACATGCGGGTGGACAGCCTTGCTTTTTTTCACTGAGTAGACACAACAGCCCATGGGTGTTTTTGAGGCCGGCAAGCTTGCTCAAGCATTTGGCTACCAGGATTTCACCCACTTTGCCTTGTTCCCAGCGTTGACGCTTAGCTACAAGACTACATAATATTGTCATCAAAGCACATGTCTCATATTTGGATTTTGTTTATCAGGAAATATTGCACCATAAATTGCTGGGTTTAGAAGGTGGGCACCTTGTATACTTAGGCAGTGTCGTTATCAGAAAATCTCATCCCTCAGGTTATTTTTCTGGTGTTGATTTTTTTAATGCTCAATGCCCTTTTGTCTTGTGCACTTTCTTCCAAGGGTTAAGGGCAATGGAACTAAATGTGTATGTATGTCTTTAAGATATGTTCACTTATTGTGCGTATTCATGGGTGCCCGCTTTTGATTTTCGCTATAGTGAAGTGAGAGAGCCATACTTATCCCGAGGTCAAAACAGCACATTCTGCAGCACATATTGCAGCAGGAGGCAGGCAAGCAGAGTTCACCAAACTTGCCAGAAAATCTGCCAATATTTTAAAATTTTACGGGGTTACTTTGCATGGCGGGAGAAAGGTTGATATAGAAATCAAAGATCGCAATTTTCATAATTCTCATTTGTGCAAAAAGAGGTTTACAGGGTAATTCATAGAAATTCGCACAAAAGTGGCGCACGCGACTGTCGCACAGCATGGCCGTGCGAATGTCTGCGCCAGCCGCGTGCGCTAAAATCGATTTCCGCGCACAGCGTATTCATGGTTTTTCGCATCCAAAACCACCCGTGGCGCAGCATGGCGCAGCAACCCTGCAGCAGCGCCAGTTACGCCCCCAAGAACGCCCTCACACAAGTAAAAGCCTTCAAAATCCCCAAATAATCGCAAAGGGCTGCGCTAACCCTGGACCAGTTCACAGGGCTGGCAAACAGCAAACGCCAAGCGGGGAACGTGTATTTCAGTGGTTCGCGGGAAGTTCCACACGCAATTGTCCTGTGTACGCGTGCATCAGGGGTGCGCCGGAAGTATCACACGCAAAATCAGCAGGGTACGTGTATTTCAGGGGTGCGCGGGAAGTATCACACGCGATTCCAGCAGGGTACGTGTATTACAGGGGTGCACGGGAAGTATCACACGCAAAAGCAGCAGGGTACGTGTATTTCAGGGGTGCGCGGGAAGTATCACACGCAAAATCAGCAGGGTACGTGTATTTCAGGGGTGCGCGGGAAGTATCACACGCGATTCCATCAGGGTACGTGTATTACAGGGGCGCGCGGGGAGCACCACACGTGAATTGCATGTGTGGGTCCTCCCAGGTGTTCCCTCTACACCCTCCACGGCCCCTGCAGGTGGCCCACACCACAGGGGCCTACCCTGCACATGTCCTGGAGGCACCCCATCCACCATGGCCATGCCCCCCAGCCAACCCACATGTCACCTTGCACTACTGCCCACCAACGCATGTCCCCCTGCACCCCCAGCCACCAGGGGCAGCCTCCACCAGGCCCCCACTCATGTCTCCCACCACCCCCACCCCCAGCAGTGCAGGGGCAGCCTCCACCAGGCCCCCACTCATGTCTCCCTGCACCCCCACCCCCCAGCAGTGCAGGGGCAGCCTCCACCAGGCCCCCACTCATGTCTACCACCACCCCCACCCCCCAGCAGTGCAGGGGCAGCCTCCACCAGGCCCCCACTCATGTCCCCTATCACCCCCACCCCCCAGCAGTGCAGGGGCAGCCTCCACCAGGCCCCCACTCATGTCTCCCTGCACCCCCACCCCACAGCAGAGCATGGGCAGCCTCCACCAGGCCCCCACTCATGTCTACCACCACCCCCACCCCCCAGCAGTGCAGGGGCAGCCTCCACCAGGCCCCCACTCATGTCCCCTATCACCCCCAGCCACCAGGGGCAGCCTCCACCAGGCCCCCACCCATGTCTACCACGACCCCCACCCCCCAGCAGTGCAGGGGCAGCCTCCACCATGCCCCCACTCATGTCTCCCACCACCCCCACCCCCCAGCAGTGCAGGGGCAGCCTCCACCAGACCCCCACTCATGTCTCCGACCACCCCCACCCCCCAGCAGTGCAGGGGCAGCCTCCACCAGGCCCCACTCATGTCTACCACCGCCCCCACCCCCCAGCAGTGCAGGGGCAGCCTCCACCAGGCCCCCACCCATGTCTACCACCACGCCCACCCCCAGCCACCAGGGGCAGCCTCCACCAGGCGGGGGCCTGGTGGAGGCTGCCCCTGCACTGCTGGGGGTGGGGCCACTCATGTCCCCTATCACCCCCACCCCCCAGCCACCAGGGGCAGCCTCCACGAGGCCCCCACTCATGTCTCCCTGCACCCCCACCCCACAGCCACCAGGGGCAGCCTCCACCAGGCCCCCACTCATGTCTCCCACCACCCACACCCCCCAGCCACCAGGGGCAGCCTCCACCAGGCGGGGGCCTGGTGGAGGCTGCCCCTGCACTGCTGGGGGGTGGGGCCACTCATGTCCCCTATCACCCCCAGCCACCAGGGGCAGCCTCCACGAGGCCCCCACTCATGTCTCCCTGCACCCCCAGCCACCAGGGGCAGCCTCCACCAGGCCCCCACTCATGTCTACCACCACCCCATCCCCCAGCAGTGCAGGGGCAGCCTCCACCAGGCCCCCAATCATGTCTACAATCACCCCCACCCCCCAGCAGTCCAGGGGCAGCCTCCACCAGGCCCCCAATCATGTGTACAATCACCCCCACCCCCCAGCAGTGCAGGGGCAGCCTCCACCAGGCCCCCACTCATGTCTCCCACCACCCCCACCCCCCATCCACCAGGGGCAGCCTCCAATAGGCCCCCACCCATGTCTACCACCACCCCCGCCCCCCAGCAGTGCAGGGGCAGCCTCCACCAGGCCCCCACCCATGTCTACCACCAGGGGCAGCCTCCACCAGGCCCCCACTCATGTCCAACTCATGTCTCCCTGCACCCCCACCCCCTAGCAGTGCGGGGCAGCCTCCACCAGGCCCCCACTCATGTCCCCCTGCACCCCCACCCCCAGCCACCAGGGGCAGCCTCCACCAGGCCCCCACTCATGTCCCCCGGCACCCCCACCCCCCAGCCACCAGGGGCAGCCTCCACCAGGCCCCCACTCATCTCCAACTCATGTCTCCCTGCACCCTCAGCCCCCAGCAGTGTAGGGGCAGCCTCCACCAGGCCCCCACTCATGTCCCTGTGCACCCCCACCCCCCAGCCACCAGGGGCAGCCCCCACCAGGCCCCCACTCATGTCTCCCACCACCCCCACCCCCCAGCAGTGCAGGGGCAGCCTCCACAAGGCCCCCACTCATGTCTCCCTGCACCCCCAACCCCCAGCAGTGCAGGGGCAGCCTCCACCAGGCCCCCACTCATGTCTACCACCACCCCCACCCCCCAGCAGTGCAGGGGCAGCCTCCACCAGGCCCCCACTCATGTCCCCTATCACCCCCACCTCCCAGCCACCAGGGGCAGCCTCCACCAGGCCCCCACCAATGTCTACCACCACCCCCACCCCCCAGCAGTGCAGGGGCAGCCTCCACCAGGCCCCCACTCATGTCTCCCACCACCCCCACCCCCCAGCCACCAGGGGCAGCCTCCACCAGGCCCCCACTCGTGTCCCCTATCACCCCCACCCCCCAGCAGTGCAGGGGCAGCCTCCACCAGGCCCCCACCCATGTCTACCACCACCCCACCCCTCAGCAGTGCAGGGGCAGCCTCCACCAGGCCCCCACTCATGTCCGCTATCACCCCCACCCCCCAGCCACCAGGGGCAGCCTCCACCAGGCCCCCACTCATGTCTCCCTGCACCCCCACCGCCCAGCCACCAGGGGCAGCCTCCACCAGGCCCCCACCCATGTCTACCACCACCCCACCACCCAGCAGTGCAGGGGCAGCCTCCACCAGGCCCCGACTCATGTCTACCACCACCCCCACCCCCCAGCAGTGCAGGGGCGGCCTCCACCAGGCCCCCACTCATGTCTCCCACCACCCCCACCCCCCAGCCACCAGGGGCAGCCTCCACCAGGCCCCCACCCATGTCTACCACCACCCCCCACCCCCCAGCAGTGCAGGGGCAGCCTCCACTAGGCCCCCACTCCTGTCTACCACCACCCCCACCCCCCAGCAGTGCAGGGGCAGCCTCCACCAGGCCCCCACCCATGTCTACCACACCCCAACCCCCCAGCCACCAGGGGCAGCCTCCACCAGGCCCCCACTCAGTGACCCCCTGCACCCCCACCCCCAGCCACCAGGGGCAGCCTCCACCAGGCCCCCACTCATGCCCCCCTGCACCCCCATCCCCCAGCCACCAGGGGCAGCCTCCACCAGGCCCCCACTCATGTCCAACTCATGTCTCCCAGCACCCCCACCCCCCAGCAGTGCAGGGGCAGCCTCCACCAGGCCCCCACTCATGTCTACCACCACCCCCACCACCCAGCAGTGCAGGGGCAGCCTCCACCAGGCCCCCACTCATGTCCCCTATCACCCCCACCCTCCAGCCACCAGGGGCAGCCTCCACCAGGCCCCCACCCATGTCTACCACCACCCCACCCCCCAACAGTGCAGGGGCAGCCTCCACCAGCCCCCCACTCATGTCTCCCACCACCCCCACCCCCCAGCAGTGCAGGGGCAGCCTCCACCAGGACCCCACTCATGTCTCCCACCACCCCCACCCCCCAGCCACCAGTGGCAGCCTCCACCAGGCCGCCACTCATGTCTACCACCACCCCCACCCCCCAGCCACCAGTGGCAGCCTCCACCAGGCCCCCACCCATGTCTACCACCACCCCACCCCCCAGCAGTGCAGGGGCAGCCTCCACCAGGCCCCGACTCATGTCTACCACCACCCCCACCCCCCAGCAGTGCAGGGGCGGCCTCCACCAGGCCCCCACTCATGTCTCCCACCACCCCCCAGCCACCAGGGGCAGCCTCCACCAGGCCCCCACCCATGTCTACCACCACCCCCCGCCCCCCAGCAGTGTAGGGGCAGCCTCCACCAGGCCCCCACTCATGTCTACCACCACCCCCACCCCCCAGCAGTGCAGGGGCAGCCTCCACCAGGCCCCCACTCATGTCCCCCTGCACCCCCACCACCAGCCACCAGGGGCAGCCTCCACCAGGCCCCCACTCATGTCCCCCCTGCACCCCCATCCCCCAGCCACCAGGGGCAGCCTCCACAAGGCCCCCACTCATGTCCAACTCATGTCTCCCTGCACCCCCACCCCCCAGCAGTGCAGGGGCAGCCTCTACCAGGCCCCCACTCATGTCCCCCTGCACCCCCACCCCCCAGCCACCAGGGGCAGCCTCCACCAGGCCCCCACTCATGTCTCCCACCCCCCAGCAGTGCAGGGGCAGCCTCCACCAGGCCCCCACTCATGTCTCCCTGCACCCCCACCCCCCAGCAGTGCAGGGGGAGCGTCCACCAGGCCCCCACTCATGTCTACCACCACCCCCACCCCCCAGCAGTGCAGGGGCAGCCTCCACCAGGCCCCCATTCATGTCCCCTATCACCCCCACCCCCAGCCACCAGGGGCAGCCTCCACCAGGCCCCCACCCATGTCTCCCACCACCCCACCCCCCAGCAGTGCAGGGGCAGCCTCCACCAGGCCCCCACTCATGTCTCCCACCACCCCCACCCCCCAGCAGTGCAGGGGCAGCCTCCACCAGGCCCCCACTCATGTCTCCCACCACCCCCACCCCCCAGCCACCAGGGGCAGCCTCCACCAGGCCCCCCCTCATGTCCCCTATCACCCCCACCCCCCAGCAGTGCAGGGGCAGCCTCCACCAGGCCCCCACCCATGTCTACCACCACCCCCACCCCCCAGCAGTGCAGGGGCAGCCTCCACCAGGCCCACACTCATGTCTCCCACCACCCCCACCCCCCAGCCACCAGGGGCAGCCTCCACCAGGCCCCCACTCATGTCCCCTATCACCCCCACCCCCCAGCCACCAGGTGCAGCCTCCACCAGGCCCCCACTCATGTCTACCACCACCCCCACCCCCCAGCAGTGCAGGGGCAGCCTCCACCAGGCCCCACCCATGTCTACCACCACCCCCACCCCCCAGCCACCAGGGGCAGCCTCCACCAGGCCCCCACTCATGTCCAACTCATGTCTCCCTGCACCCCCACCCCCCAGCAGTGCAGCGGCAGCCTCCACCAGGCCCCCACTCATGTCCCCCTGCACCCCCACCCCCCAGCCACCAGGGGCAGCCTCCACCAGGCCCCCACTCATGTCCCCCTGCACCCCCACCCCCCAGCCACCAGGGGAAGCCTCCACCAGGCCCCCACTCATGTCCAACTCATGTCTCCCTGCACCCCCACCCCCCAGCAGTGCAGGGGCAGCCTCCACCAGGCCCCCACTCATGTCCCCCTGCACCCCCACCCCCCAGCCACCAGGTGCAGCCTCCACCAGGCCCCCACCCATGTCTACCACCACCCAACCCCCCAGGAGTGCAGGGGCAGCCTCCACCAGGCCCCCACTCATGTCTCCCATCACCCCCAGACACCAGGGGCAGCCTCCACCAGGCCCCCACCCATGTCTACCACCACCCCCACCCCCCAGCAGTGCAGGGGCAGCCTCCACCATGCCCCCACTCATGTCTACCACCACCCCACCTCCCAGCCACCAGGGGCAGCCTCCACCAGGCCCCCACCCATGTCTACCACCACCCCCACCCCCCAGCAGTGCAGGGGCAGCCTCCACCAGGCCCCCACTCATGTCTCCCATCACCCCCACCCCCCAGCAGTGCAGGGGCAGCCTCCACCAGGCCCCCACCCATGTCTACCACCACCCACCCCCCAGCAGTGCAGGGGCAGCCTCCACCAGGCCCCCACTCATGTCTCCCACCACCCCCACCCCCAGCCACCAGGGGCAGCCTCCACCAGGCCCCCACTCATGTCCCCTACCACCCCTACCCCCCAGAAGTGCAGGGGCAGCCTCCACCAGGCCCTCACTCATGTCTTCCACCACCCCCACCCCCCAGCCACCAGGGGCAGCCTCCACCAGGCCCCCACTCATGTCCCCTATCACCCCCACCCCCTAGGGGCAGCCTCCACCAGGCCCCCACTCATGTCTCCCACCACCCCCACCCTCCAGCCACCAGGGGCAGCCTCCACCAGGCCCCCACTCATGTCCCCTGTCACCCCCACCCCCCAGCAGTGCAGGGGCAGACTCCACCAGGCCCCCACTCATGTCCCCTATCACCCCCACCCCCCAGCCACCAGGGGCAGCCTCCACCAGGCCCCCACTCATGTCTCCCACCACCCCCACCCCCCAGCCACCAGGGGCAGCCTCCACCAGGCCCCCACACATGTCCCCTATCACCCCCACCCCCCAGCAGTGCAGGGACAGCCTCCACCAAGCCCCCACTCATGTCCAACTCAATTCTCCCTGCATCCCCACAACCCAGCCACCAGGGGCAGCCTCCACCAGGCCCCCACCCATGTCCCCCAGCCAACATGTCACCACAATGTAGATCCCTGGCCCTTATGGTCAGCCTCCAAATGGCAAACACCCACCCGAGTATTGCATCCACCCACTTAGAAATGGCAAAAACATGACAGAAGCCCAATTGCAAGTTTGGAAATGAACACATGCCCCTCACATACACCCAATGTGTGTCAGTCAATGTCAAAACCCATATCATGATATGCATGAAACCAATGAGATGATACTACACATTGATCTTTGAATAAAAAATATGTATTAAAAGCAACATAAATTGAATCAAAAATAAACAAACAATAATAGAAATTAAAAAAAAAAACAACAGCAGGTCCGTGAAATAATGCTTAACCACAAATCATAATGCAAAGGAAAGGTGTCCAAAGTCACAGTCCACAAAAGTAAATCCAATGGAAAATTAAAATCGAAAACCATTGCTCCATGGCGAAATCATAATAAAAATTGAAAATCCAAAAGTCAACTATGTACAGATAACTATCCAGGGTCCATGATCCCAACCGAAGAAATGAAACCTATCTAATAACACTACCTAAAAAAATAACTATATACAAAAATGTGGCCCATTGTCCAAAAGGTCCAAAAAAAAAGCAAAACCAAAGGAAACCTAACACTAACTATATAACTATTTACAAGGGCAGCGGGCTAGTCCGACGGCTCACTTTGGGATGTTCCGGGCCAGGGCATCATCGAACTCCTGCTCAATGTCCCGGAGGCACTCCTCCTCCATGGCCCCGAGGGTCCGCAGGGCCGTCCACATGTTCCCCCCCAAACTCCCTGCGGATTACCTCGAGGCACTCAGCACGCCTCAGGGCCCTCTGCATGGAGTTCTCTGCCCTGACCATCGTGAGCCGTGCCTCTTCCACCCGCTGCCGCTCCGCATCTATGGCGTGGCCCAACCGCTGCCACACGGAAGACACTTCCCGTCCTGGGTCCTCCTGCCCTCCGGCCGATGCCTGCCCCTCCGATGTGGAAGGCCCTGAGCCATCATGGCTCCCACCACGTAGCTGCTGCTGCTGCGCCTCTGCCCGTGAATTGCCTCTTGCTGCCTACATATCCTCCGCTGGCTACGGTTCAGTCGTTGATGTGGCCACCCCTGCTGGACGTCCGACTCCCGACTGTGGCAGGGATGCCTCCTCCACCAGCCTGGCCGCACCGTTAGAGGCAGCTCCACAGGGCACCCAGGTGACTGATGGGTGGGAAGATGGCACGGAGGACGACTGGCGCATAGGGGGTTCAGTTGAGGAGGGGGTCTGAGCAAGCCCCATCAAACGGAGGAATCCGGCCTGGGTGACCTGTCCCAGTAGGCCGACGCGGTCAACGAGCCATTCGAGATGACGTGCAGTCTCCCCATGAAAAGACTGCAGGTCACCTCGCATGGCCCGTTGACGCAACGCCACACCAGTCAGGACAGGCTCAACCCGGACCCGGATAGCCACGTCCGCAGGCAGAGGAAGGCCAGTTGTCGTGAGCTCACCCCCTGCCTGAAAACGGGTCTGGACGTAGGCATCCCTGCTGGTGCAAGATGATGCAGTGACAGGATCAGGGACAGGATTGCACACAGGCACCTCTGCGGCGACCTGTGCTGCCTCCTGTCCCTGGTCCTGCACTGCACCACTAGCAACAGTGGAATCCCCACCTCCAGACCCCGTCTCTGTTGCTTGCACGGCCTCCTCCTCCACCAAACCCCCCACCAACCTGGATGACTCTGTGCCATCTTCCCCCGTTGGGCCCTGTGGGGTCCCAGCTGCCCCTTTTGCTGCCGAGGAGTCCAACTCCGACCTCCGCCTCTTGGACCTCCCCCCGGCAGCTGCGGCCTGGGACACGGCACCGGACTCCTCACTCCCCGACGAGATCAGAACCTGGGAGGGGAGCCGGGCCTTGCGTCTCCGGCTGGCGGTGCGAACCCCGCCGCTGTGCTCCACAGCACCTTCTCCGCCCTCTTCATCAGTTGACGCTGCAGATGGGGAGAAATAAAACACAGGCATCAGGGCACTGTACAATGGACACATACACACATGACAGTTGCACATGAGTGGCATTGGCAAACCTCAGACATAGCATCATAATCGGCAACACACATGTCATTTCAACTTGCACACATGAGCCATACCACAGCCACATCGCAACTGCCAGCACCATCCATACACATACAACAGCATGAGCAGGCAAAGGTGAGCCAGACATCACATGCAACACAGGGAGTGCACTACACATGCATGCACACCACCACACTTGCATGCATGTGTACACCTCAGCCAACTGTCGCAGTGTTCCGATGGGCATCCATGTCACATCTGCCAATCAGGCTTCCACATCCCGCTGTCACATGCATCCATGTTGCCTCACTGTTGCACCCTTGTCAAATACACACACATGCACATGTACACAGTGCTGATACATGCAGCTGAAAACAACATACATGCGTGACATCACGAACATGCCCACTTACATACACATTCATCCAAACATGTGTGCCCACGCCACTGAATTTGGCATACAAGCCTACACACACAGCACCATCCATGTCTCACACATGACAGCCCTCGCATGTGTTAGCCTCACGGCCCTGTACACCCCCACTCATACTCGGCCCCATACAAACAGATGTGCAACCGGCACACTACTGGCACATCACCACACACACAGTTTACAATCATGATGCATGTACACTTACCGCTCGACTCCAGACGGGTCTGCCTCTCAAGGACCTGGACGTGGAGCGCTGGGGATATGCGTTCCAGGACCCTCATCTGATCTTCCGACAAGAGGCCCCGGCGCCCCTTAGCATCCGCTGCCTTCAAGAGGCGCCGATCCTTATTCAGGGTCCTGGACCTGAAGTCCTCCCAGCGCTTCTTGACATGTTGGAAGTCGCGGACTGCCACCCCCTCCGCGTTGATGGCAATCACGATGTCCGTCCAGATCCGAGTCCGTCCTTCCTTGTCGGCGCGCTCCCTTCCGTAGAGGGCATCATACTGCCCCAGGACTTGCTCCACCAGGACACCAACTTCCCTGGCACTGAAGCTGGTGCCCCTCTGCCTCTCTGGCCGGGGGTTGTCAGTGGTGCCAGATGTTGCAGTGCCTGACATTACAACCCCAAAGGCAGGAGTGGGTGGGCAACTGGGTCCTGGGGCTGGGCTGTGGAGCGATGGAATCCCAGTCGGGAGTCTTCGGTTCCAGCAGGGGTGGTCACAGCAACAGCACCCCTGGCTGATGTGCAGGCAGAAAATGGCAGGGCACGTGGGCAGCAGGCAGTCAGGCAGCAGCAGATGGCAGGTGGGAGCGTGCTCGGGGCTCTGGGGGCAGTAATTCGGCCATCTGGGCAGGAGCGTGGTCTTCCGTGTGCCTATGCGTGGCCAGCTTGATACGGAGTGATTTGGCACGTGAAAATCCTGCACGTCTGCGTGTAAATCGAGGAAAGGCCCTTAGCGCGTATGCACGTCAGCACGCATATGCGATTTCATTGGAGCAAAGGCCCTTAGCGCGTGAGCGCGTCTGTGACGTGCGCTGGTGTTTCCCTCATTACACTGGATGACAGAGCACACGTGGTAAAACTGCACGTCCGAGTGTCATTGCGTGTAATCGGAGGGAAGTGAGCGTACACGCGATTGGCCTGGGTATGTCTACTTCGGGGTGCGCGGGAAGTTCCACATGCGATTAGCCTGTGTACGTGTGTTTCGGGGTGCGCGGGAAGTTTCACACGCGATTGGTGGAAATCCACGTGTGCTCTGTCATCACATGTTATGAGGGAAACACCCACGTGCGTCACGTCGCAGACGCGATCACGCGCTAAGGGCCTTTGGTCCAATGAAATCGCATATGCGTGCTGACGTGCATACGCGCTAAGGGCCTTTCCTCGAATTACACGCAGACGTGCAGGATTTTGACGTGCCAAATCACTCCGTATAAAGCTGGCCACGCGTAAGCACACGGAAGACCACGCTCCTGCCCAGAAGGCCGAATTACTGCCCCCAGAGCCCCGAGCACGCTCCCACCTGCCATCTGCTGCTGCCTGACTGCCTGCTGCCCACGTGCCCTGCCATTTGCTGCCTGCACATCAGCCAGGGGTGCTGTTGCTGTGACCACTCCTGCTGGAACCGAAGACTCCCGACTAGGATTCCATCGCTCCACAGCCCAGCCCCAGGACCCAGTTGCCCACCCACTCCTGCCTCTGGGGTTGTCATGTCGGGCACTGCAACATCTGGCACCACTAACAACCCCGGCCAGAGAGGCAGAGGGGCACCAGCTTCAGTGCCAGGGAAGTTGGTGTCCTGATGGAGCAAGTCCTGGGGCAGTATGATGCCCTCTACGGAAGGGTGCGCGCCGACAAGGAAGGACGGACTCGGATCTGGACCGATATCGTGACTGCCATCAAAGCGGAGGGGTGGCAGTCCGCGACTTCCAACATGTCAAGAAGCGCTGGGAGGACTTCAGGTCCAGGACCCTGAACAAGGCCCAGCGCCTCTTGAAGGCAGCGGATGCTAAGGGGCGCCGGGGCCACTTGTCGGAAGATCAGATGAGGGTCCTGGAACGCATATCCCCAGCGCTCCACGTCCAGGTCCTTGAGAGGCAGACCCGTCTGGAGTCGCGCGGTAAGTGTACATGCATCATGATTGTAAGCTGTGCGTGTGGTGATGTGCCAGTAGTGTGCCGGTTGCACATCTGTTTGTATGGGGCCGAGTATGGGTGGGGGTGTACAGGGCCGTGCGGCTAACACATGCGAGGGCTGTCATGTGTGAGACATGGATGGTGCTTGTATGTGTAGGCTTGCATGCCAAATGCAGTTGCGTGGGCACACATGTTTGGATGAATGTGTATGTAAGTAGGCATGGTCGTGATGTCACGCATGTATGTTGTTTTCAGCTGCATGTATCAGCACTGCGTACATGTGCATGTGTGTAGATTTGACAAGGGTGCAACAGTGAGGCAACATGGATGCATGTGACAGCGGGATGTGGAAGCCTGATTGGCAGATGTGACATGGATGCCCATCGGAACACTGCGACAGTTGGCTGAGGTGTACACATGCATGCAAGTGTGGTGGTGTGCGTGCATGTGTAGTGCACTCCCTGTGTTGCATGTGATGTCTGGCTCACCTTTGCCTGCTCATGCTGTTGTATGTGTATGGATGGTGCTGGCAGTTGCGATGTGGCTGTGGTATGGCTCATGTGTGCATGTAGAAATGACATGTGTGTTGCCGATTGTGATGCCATGTCTGAGGTTTGCCAATGCCACTCATGTGCAACTGTCATGTGTGTATGTGTCCATTGTACAGTGCCCTGATGCCTGTGTTTCATTTCTCCCCGTCTGCAGCGTCAA
Source organism: Ambystoma mexicanum (assembly GCF_040938575.1). Lineage (NCBI taxonomy): Eukaryota > Metazoa > Chordata > Amphibia > Caudata > Ambystomatidae > Ambystoma > Ambystoma mexicanum. Next base: position 292,175,512 of record NC_090931.1, on the reverse strand, counting down.
CTGATGAAGAGGGCGGAGAAGGTGCTGTGGAGCACAGCGGCGGGGATCGCACCGCCAGCAGGAGACGCAAGGCCCGGCTCCCCTCCCAGGTTGTGATCTCGTCGGGGAGTGAGGAGTCCGGTGCCGCGTCCCAGGCCGCAGCTGCCGGGGGGAGGTCCAAGAGGCGGAGGTCGGAGTTGGACTCCTCGGCAGCAGAAGGGGCAGCTGGGACCCCACAGGGCCCAACGGGGGAAGATGGCATGGAGTCATCCAGGTTGGTGGGGGGTTTGGTGGAGGAGGAGGCCGTGTAAGCAACAGAGACGGGGTCTGGAGGTGGGGATTCCACTGGTGCTAGTGGTGCAGTGCAGGACCAGGGACAGGAGGCAGCACAGGTCGCCGCGGAGGTGCCTGTGTGCAATCCTGTCCCTGATCCTGTCACTGCATTATCTTGCACCAGCAGGGATGCCTACGTCCAGACCAGTTTTCAGGCAGGGGATGAGCTCACGACAACTGGCCTTCCTCTGCCTGCGGACGTGGCTATCCGGGTCCGGGTTGAGCCTGTCCTGACTGGTGTGGCGTTGCGTCAACAGGCCATGCGAGGTGACCTGCAGTCTTTTCATGAGGAGACTGCACGTCATCTCGAATGGCTCGTTGACCGCGTCGGCCTACTGGGACAGGTCACCCAGGCCGGATTCCTCCGTTTGATGGGGCTTGCTACGACCCCCTCTCAACTGAACCCCCTATGCGCCAGTCATCCTCCGTGCCATCTTCCCACCCATCAGTCACCTGGGTGCCCTGTGGAGCTGCCTCTGACGGTGCGGCCAGGCTGGTGGAGGAGGCATCCCTGCCACAGTCGGGAGTCGGACGTCCAGCAGGGGTGGCCACATCAACGACTACACCCCAGCCAGCGGAGGATATGCAGGCAGCAGGAGGCAGTGCACGGGCAGAGGCGCAGCAGCAGCAACGTGGTGGGAGCCATGATGGCTCGGGGCCTTCCACATCGGAGGGGCAGGCATCGGCCGGAGGGCAGGAGGACCCAGGACGGGAAGTGTCTTCCGTGTGGCAGCGGTTGTGCCACGCCATAGATGCGGAGCGGCAGCGGGCGGAAGAGGCACAGCTCACGATGGTCAGGGCGGAGAACTCCATGCGGAGGGCCCTGAGGCGTGCCAAGTGCCTCGAGGCAATCCGCAGGGAGTTTGGGGGGAACATGTGGATGGCCCTGCGGACCCTCGGGGCCATGGAGGAGGAGCGCCTCCGGGACATTGAGCAGGAATTCGATGATGCCCTGGCCCGGAACATCCCGAAGTGAGCCGTCGGACTAGCCCGCTGCCCTTGTAAATAGTTATATAGTTAGTGTTAGGTTTCCTTTGGTTTAGCATTTTTTTGGACCTTTTGGACAATTGGCCACATTTTTGTATATAGTTATTTTTTTTAGGTAGTGTTATTAGATAGGTTTCATTTCTTCGGTTGGGATCATGGACCCTGGATTGTTTATCTGTACATAGTTGATTTTTGGATTTTCAATTTTTATTATGATTTCGCCATGGAGCAATGGTTTTCGATTTTAATTTTCCATTGGATTTACTTTTGTGGACTGTGACTTTGGACACCTTTCCTTTGCATTATGATTTGTGGTTTTGCATTATTTCACTGACCTGCAGTTTTTTTTTTAAATTTCTATTATTGTTTGTTTATTTTTGATTCAATTTATGTTGCTTCTAATACATATTTTTTCTTCAAAGTTCAATGTGTAGTATCATCTCATTGGTTTCATGCATATCATGATATGGGTTTTGACATTGACTGACACCCATTGGGTGTATGTGAGGGACATGTGTTCATTTCCAAACTTTGCAATTGGGCTTCTGTCATGTTTTTGCTATTTCTAAGTGGGTGGATGCAATACTCGGGTGGGTGTTTGGCATTTGGAGGCTGACCATAAGGGCCAGGGATCTACATTGTGGTGACATGTTGGCTGGGGAACATGGGTGGGGGCCTGGTGGAGGCTGCCCCTGGTGGCTGGGGGGTGGGGGTGGTGGTAGACATGAGTGGGGGCCTGGTGGAGGCTGCCCCTGCACTGCTGGGGGGTGGGGGTGATGGGAGACATGAGTGGGGGCCTGGTGGAGGCTGCCCCTGCACTGCTGGGGGTGGGGGTGGTGGGAGACATGGGTGGGGGCCTGGTGGAAGCTGCCCCTGGCGGCTGGGGGGTGGGGGTGGTGGTAGACATGAGTGGGGGCCTGGTGGAGGCTGCCCCTGCACTGCTGGGGGGTGGGGGTGATGGGAGACATGAGTGGGGGCCTGGTGGAGGCTGCCCCTGCACTGCTGGGGGCCGGGGTGGTGGTAGACATGGGTGGGGGCCTGGTGGAGGCTGCCCCTGGTGGCTGGGGGGTGGGGGTGGTGGTAGACATGAGTGGGGGCCTGGTGGAGGCTGCCCCTGCACTGCTGGGGGGTGGGGGTGCAGGGAGACATGAGTGGGGGCCTGGTGGAGGCTGCCCCTGCACTGCTGGGGGGTGGTGGTAGACATGAATGGGGGCCTGGTGGAGGCTGCCCCTGCATTGCTGGGGGGCAGGGTTAAGGGGGACATGAGTGGGGGCCTGGTGGAGGCTGCCCCTGCACTGCTGGGGGGTGGGGGTGGTGGTAGACATGAGAGGGGGCCTGGTGGAGGCTGCCCCTGCACTTCTGGGGGGTGGGGGTGCATGGGGACATGAGTGGGGGCCTGGTGGATGCTGCCCCTGCACTGCTGGGGGGTGGGGGTGGTGGGAGACATGAGTGGGGGCCTGGTGGAGGCTGCCCCTGCACTGCTGGGGGGTGGGGGTGGTGGGAGACATGAGTGGGGGCCTGGTGGAGGCTGCCCCTGCACTGCTGGGGGGTGGGGGTGGTGGGAGACATGAGTTGGACATGGGTGGGGGCCTGGTGGAGGTTGCCCCTGGTGGCTGGGGGTGGGGGCGGTGGGAGACATGAGTGGGGGCCTGGTGGAGGCTGCCCCTGCACTGCTAGGGGGTGGGGTGGTGGTAGACATGAGTGGGGGCCTGGTGGAGGCTGCCCCTGCACTGCTGGGGGGTGGGGGTGCAGGGAGACATGAGTGGGGGCCTGGTGGAGGCTGCCCCTGCACTGCTGGGGGGTGGGGGTGCAGGGAGACATGAGGTGGACATGAGTGGGGGCCTGGTGGAGGCTGCCCCTGCACTGCTCGGGGGTGGGGGTGGTTTAAGAAATGGGTGGGGGCCTGGTGGAGGCTGCTCCTGGTGGCTGGGGGGTGGGGGTGGTGGGAGACATGAGTGGGGGCCTGTTGGAGGCTGCCCCTGGTGGCTGGGGGGTGGGGGTGGTGGTAGACATGAGTGGGGGCCTGGTGGAGGCTGCCCCTGCACTGCTGGGGGGTGGGGTGGTGGGAGACATGAGTGGGGGCCTGGTGGAGGCTGCCCCTGCACTGCTGGGGGCCGGGGTGGTGGTAGACATGGGTGGGGGCCTGGTGGAGGCTGCCCCTGCACTGCTGGGGGGCGGGGGTGGTGGTAGACATGGGTGGGGGCCTGTTGGAGGCTGCCCCTGCACTGCTGGGGGGTGGGGTGGTGGGAGACATGAGTGGGGGCCTGTTGGAGGCTGCCCCTGGTGGCTGGGGGGTGGGGGTGGTGGTAGACATGAGTGGGGGCCTGGTGGAGGCTGCCCCTGCACTGCTGGGGGGTGGGGGTGGTGGGAGACATGAGTGGGGGCCTGGTGGAGGCTGCCCCTGCACTGCTGGGGGCCGGGGTGGTGGTAGACATGGGTGGGGGCCTGGTGGAGGCTGCCCCTGGTGGCTGGGGGGTGGGGGTGGTGGTAGACATGAGTGGGGGCCTGGTGGAGGCTGCCCCTGCACTGCTGGGGGGTGGGGGTGCAGGGAGACATGAGTGGGGGCCTGGTGGAGGCTGCCCCTGCACTGCTCGGGGGTGGTGGTAGACATGAATGGGGGCCTGGTGGAGGCTGCCCCTGCACTGCTGGGGGGCAGGGTTAAGGGGGACATGACTGGGGGCCTGGTGGAGGCTGCCCCTGCACTGCTGGGGGGTGGGGGTGGTGGTAGACATGAGAGGGGGCCTGGTGGAGGCTGCCCCTGCACTCCTGGGGGGTGGGGGTGCAGGGGGACATGAGTGGGGGCCTGGTGGAGGCTGCCCCTGCACTGCTGGGGGGTGGGGGTGGTGGGAGACATGAGTGGGGACCTGGTGGAGGCTGCCCCTGCACTGCTGGGGGGTGGGGGTGATAGGGGACATGGGTGGGGGCCTGGTGGAGGCTGCCCCTGCACTGCTGGGGGGTGGGGTGGTGGTAGACATGAGTGGGGGCCTGATGGAGGCTGTCCCTGCACTGCTGGGGGGGTGGGGGTGGTGGGAGACATGAGCGGGGGCCTGGTGGAGGCTGCCCCTGCACTGCTTGGGAGTGGGGGTGGTGGCAGACATGAGTTGGACATGGGTGGGGGCCTGGTGGAGGCTGCCCCTGGTGGCTGGGGGGTGGGGGCGGTGGGAGACATGAGTGGGGGCCTGGTGGAGGCTGCCCCTGCACTGCTAGGGGGTGGGGGTGGTGGTAGACATGAGTGGGGGCCTGGTGGAGGCTGCCCCTGCACTGCTGGGGTGTGGGGGTGCACGGAGACATGAGTGGGGGCCTGGTGGAGGCTGCCCCTGCACTGCTGGGGGGTGGGGGTGCAGGGAGACATGAGGTGGACATGAGTGGGGGCCTGGTGGAGGCTGCCCCTGCACTGCTCGGGGGTGGGGGTGTTTTAAGACATGGGTGGGGGCCTGGTGGAGGCTGCTCCTGGTGGCTGGGGGGTGGGGGTGGTGGGAGACATGAGTGGGGGCCTGGTGGAGGCTGCCCCTGCACTGCTGGGGGGCAGGGGTGGTGGTAGACATGGGTGGGGGCCTGTTGGAGGCTGCCCCTGCACTGCTGGGGGGTGGGGGTGGTGGGAGACATGAGTGGGGGCCTGGTGGAGGCTGCCCCTGCACTGCTGGGGGGTGGGGGTGGTGGGAGACATGAGTGGGGGCCTGGTGGAGGCTGCCCCTGCACTGCTGGGGGGTGGGGGTGGTGGTAGACATGAGTGGGGGCCTGGTGGAGGCTGCCCCTGCACTGCTGGGGTGTGGGGGTGGTGGGAGACATGAGTTGGACATGGGTGGGGCCTGGTGGAGGCTGCCCCTGCACTGCTGTGGGGTGGGGGTGATAGGGGACATGGGTGGGGGCCTGGTGGAGGTTGCCCCTGCACTGCTGGGGGGTGGGGGTGGTGGTAGACATGGGTGGGGGCCTGGTGGAGGGTGCACCTGGTGGCTGGGGGGTGGGGGTGCAGGGAGACATGTGTTGGTGATCAGTAGTGCAAGGTGACATGTGGGTTGGCTGGGGGGCATGGCCATGGTGGATGGGTTGCCTGTGGGACATGAGCAGGGGTGCAGGGTAGTCCCCTGTGGTGTGGGCTGCCTGCAGGGGCCGTGGAGGGTGTAGAGGGAACACCTGGGAGGACCCACACGGCCAAATCATGTGTAGCATTCCCTGGCACCACCTAAATACACGTACCCTGCTGAAATCGCGTGTGAATCTTCCCGTGCACCTCTGAATACACGTACCCAGGCCAATCGTGTGTGGAACTTCCCGCGCATCCCGAAGTACACGTACCCAGGCCAATCGCGTGTGGAACTTCCCGCGCACCCCGAAATACACGTACCCAGGCCAATCGGGCATGGAACTTCCCGCGCACCCCGAAACACACGTACCCAGGCCAATCGCGTGTGGAACTTCCCGCGCACCCCGAAACACACGTACCCAGGCTAATGGCGTGTGGAACTTCCCGCGCACCCCATAGTACACGTACCCAGGCTAATCGCGTGTGGGACTTCCCGCGCACCCCGAAGTACACGTACCCATGCCAATCGCGTGTGGAACTTCCAGCGCATCCCGAAGTACACGTGCCCAGGCCAATCGCATGTGGAACTTCCCGTGCACACCGTAGTACACGTACCCAGGCCAATCGCGTGTGGGACTTCCCGCGCACCCCGAAGTACACGTACCCAGGCCAATCACGTGTGGAACTTCCCGTGCATCCCGAAGTAAACGTACCCAGGCCAATCGCGTGTGGAACTTCCCGCGCACCCCGAAGTACACGTACCCAGGCCAATCGCGTGTGGAACTTCCCGCGCACCCCGAAAACACACGTACCCAGGCTAATCGCGTGTGGAACTTCCCATGCACCCCGTAGTACACGTACCCTGGCTAATCGCGTGTGGGACTTCCCGCGCACCCCGAAGTACACGTACCCAGGCCAATAGCGTGTGGAACTTCCCACGCATCCCGAAGTACACGTACCCAGGCCAATCGCGTGTGGAACTTCCCGCGCACCCCGTAGTACACGTACCCAGGCTAATTGCGTGTGGGACTTCCCGTGCACCCCGAAGTACACATACTCAGGCCAATCGCGCGTGGAACTTCCCGCGCACCCCGAAGTACACGTACCCAGGCCAATCGCATGTGGGACTTCCCGCGCACCCAGGTACACACGCACACGCTATTTTTCACACAGCGGGTGTCCGTGTTTGTCGGTACCCCTTTGCACCTCATTTGTCCTAGAGGGCCACTGTATGGACCATTCATCATGGCTGTATATGGGTGCTTTTTGTTATCGCACATTTTGGCGCACATTTTCTTCAGGCGCAGGGACGCTACCGCCTGCTTTCTTGTGGCGTACTTGTTTGGCCCTGTGCGCGTCTTTGACCGTGCGCTGGTTTGCCCTGTTCGATTCCCTGAATACGGGTTGTAGGCGAGCTTGTGGGCGTTCCGCGCACTTTCCCCCTGTACTTCCCCCGTGACGCCCATATTTTCACGCGTTGTTCCCCATTCCGAGTGTTACGCCCCGTGTTCTGCCTACTTTTGTGATGTGCGCCGCACTGGAGTGGCCGTGGCGCACGCTGTTGGATGACCTGTGCGCCGGCATGCATGGCGCACATTTTCAGCGCACATCCAATGTTTATCTCGCGCACGGACTTCCATGAATCGATGTGCGCTGGTTTCCCTGCGATTTTCGCACTTGCACTGCGATTTTCGCACTTGCACTGCGAATCGCACGTTTTGGCACCTCTGCGCGGGAATTTTTGGCGCACATTAATTCCATGAATCGAACCCTTAGTATTTTGTCCTGCATATGGCATCAAGGAATAGGGATAGAAAATGTTACAGTTAAATACCCTTCATAGTAAGAGGTTCAGGCGGCAGACATGAGAGTTGAGAGCCATCTCTGGTCCTGGGTACATATACCAATTTACAGGCTGCTGCCCGACCCCCCCACTCCACACCCCTTCCAACATGCCAGCCAGCTGGTAGCACTGTATATAACTGGGTTAAAAATAAGACTCCCCCTACTACCAGACAATGGAGGGATATATGTGCTGTATGAAAAGGGCCTTAAACAAACTGTTAATAGCTTAGTAAGTTGTGCACATGCTGCAGAGATACATGTCAACTGTAGACCCCAGATTCCAGCCCCAATAAGAGATCTCAGTAGGTTAACTTACCCGTTGCAGAGATATTTGTGTAGCTAGTAAGTCCTATGTTCAATGCCAGTGAAATAGCCTCAGGAGTAGGCAGGTGTGCGTGACATGCCCAGGTGCATAGCTCACATAGTGAAGCACTGGCCTCTGACTTAGGGCCAGCCTGCACTTCACGGGTTCAATTCCCACAACAGTGCAGACTCAGGCATTCATCCTTTCATTGTCGATACATTGAGTACCATAAATTGGGTAATAACTCCTGCTATTTACATTGCTATAAAAATGCTAAAATGTAGTAGCTTGAGCTATATAAACACAAATATTATATTACTTGTAGGTGGCAGAATCCAAAACCAGTGAGATGGTTAAGGTGTTAATTCACTTTGTTGCAGAGTTGTGCCTATTACAGAAAGATCAGAGGTTCCAATCCAAGTAAGATAGCATATGGGGTTAATGTGTCTGTTGCAGAAATGCTTGTGTAGCCTGCAGGAAATTAGTTTGAGTCCTTGTGAAATAGCTTAGAAGGTAATGTGTTTGGTGCAGTGATTATTATTTCTATTACATTCTGTATAAAGTACCCCTGCCGTACATTATAAGGCTATTTCAAGTTGCAGAGGAGTTTTGTGATGAAATATATGAAGAGTTCCTTCTTAAGGTCATTGAACGCTGAGGTGACTTGCAATATCCTTGTGATGTACAGTAGGGGGTATTTTATTCCTTTTAATATAATATATGGCCACAGACTGTCCTCCCCTTTAATACATGGTCTGTTCCTTAATCTAATGTACACGATGTTCCATTTGCTGATCCATAAAAACAATGTAGATTCTGTTTGGATTTTAAAAAGCTAACATTGAGCTTCTCACGTGTTCCAGAAAATGTATTTAATCAGTTGAATAGAATGTGTAGGAAAAACGCTTTCAGTGTGTGCTTTACAATCAGTAATAACATGCAGATTCTTGCTCACGTTTTCAACTTCAGAAGTGCACACATGAAACATTCTACCATCAACGGTAAAGTGTCAGAGCTTACTATTTTACAAATAAGGAATTTGAAAATCTTGACACACCTTTAATTATGTACTGCAGTAACAGCTGGAATTCTACTCTGTGCTGGCTCAAGCAGCAAGCGTTGTGACGTCACAACTGAAGCGTAATAACTGATAGCAGGGCATGTGTGATGTCACAACTAGCCTGTAATAAGAACAGCATTTCCAGGTTTTTATACAAATATTGCAGACTGCCATTTATTATATATTTATATAAAGCAAACATCGCTCAGACAAAACAGAGCTTTGCACAAGTCATAGAGAAAAAAATTAGTAGTGAGTATTTACAAGAAATCAAGTAAACATTAGTAATAATTTCAACAGTACAGTATACCGATGGATGTGTGCACACGCTAGCCAAAATCTGGGGGGCATGACCAGCTGTGGACGGAGACACATGCTGCCTCAGTGAGCTCCGTGCCCTCAGCGGCCCTTCATACCCCGAATACCACCAGAAAATGCCCAGCGGTCCCCTGAACTAATAGTATGGAGGCTGGGGTTGGTGAGAGTGCCCCGCCCGAGTTTGAAAGTGAAACTCTCAGTGGAACCACTGCGGTGCCAGCCAGATGGAGAAAGGAGAACAACTACAAAATGGCGGGCGGGCCCTTCTGATGTTATGAAGGCGCTGCCGGATAGTGCGCGACCCTCCCCTCCCAACTAGCGATGTCAGATCCCTTCAAACCTTGAGCCCGCTGGTATTTGCAGACTCCTCTAAGGCGGTGTGGGGTTGACAGGCACTATCTATTGGTGGAAAGCCAGAATGGCGGAGGAGGAACAAGAGGCTGGAACGTAGGGGATCATACAGCTGCTTACGGGTGCTTGGCGCGGCACTGTTTGAGAAAGCCCCGGGGCTCCGTTCCAACCAAACAAGGAAGTGCGAGGAACGATTTGCGGCAGGGACTCAACCAGGATATCTAGAGGGGAGCGACGCTGCAGCAGGTCTCTTCATAGGTGTGCCCCCGAAACTGAGCTGATTGTGAGCACACAAGGTGGCGAACGGCTGATGGCGGCGTCTGCGCCGAGATGCTGTGAGTACCAGAGGCAGCATTGATGGTTAGAGCGGTGAACGTGGCCCCCTGGGACACGAGCTGGGCATTGCTCTGTGGTTAACCCACAAGTGGGGAAGCTTATGCAGAGATTGCGAGATACTGAGTCTCCAGCCATGGAATAAATGAGTAATCATCCTACTGAGCTCACACAGAGCATAATTAATGGAGGTCCTGGGCTATGGATGTGCATGATCTCAATCGGACCGGGGGAGTCGTTTGTTTCCAGAGGGTGGTACAGTCTAGTCCTGCTGAAATCCTTATGGGGATACCATCCTCTAGGTGTCCTATCTGTCATTATGAAGTCCTATTGGTGGCTATGGTCAGTCATCACTCTTGAGGCCACGGGTCTGTCCTCTTGCTACGGACAGTGGACTCTCAATACAGGACCTAAGAGGAAGTAAGAGGGTGCCAGACTTGTAGGAATGGAGCCATGGGGAGCACCTAACTATAGTTGACCACGTACCATATGCCTACAGAGAGGGCTATTTGTGGGCTGGCCCGAGGGGACACAGGAGCAACTCTTGGAAATGCCCATGTTGGCACCTATATCTGGTGCTGTGGAATTCGGGTCGTGACTTCAGTAACTTGGATTCCCCATCTTAAAGGACACGTGAAGTTGGAAGATGACCAAACAGCAAAACAAACAGAAGGGCCCACAATCAGGTGATATCAAGTCAATGATGCAATGGCAAGAGATGTCTAAATGACAACAACAAACTCCTGCTCTCAAGTCCACTCAGCTATCAGCTCACCATGGAGCAGATAGATGCGGAAGACCCTCCCACAAGGTGTTCTGACCTCCAGGAAATGTTGGCCGAAATAAAAAAGGAGCTAAAGGACTGTATCCTCAATCTGACCAAGTTGATCACAGACCTGAACAAACAGATGTTGGCAGTGGAAAAAAGGGTTAAGGAAACTGAGACAACACTATGCGACCAAAGCTATGAACAAGAGGAACTGTCGAAAAGAATGGACTCATTGGAACAACAGATGGAGTGGGTCGTACACAAGCAAGAGGACTCTGAAAATGGGTCCAGAAGGAATAATATCAGATTGCGTGGGATACCAGTGATGGTCTCGGATAATGAACTAAAGGGTTACATGCAGGTGTTGTTCCATCACTTGATTAACGACTTGAAGGAAGAGGAGATTACCCTGGATAGGGTCCATAGGGTGCCTACTTCTTACCAACAGAGGAAGAACTTACTGCCAGGGTGCATTTCTTTGAACTGAAGGAGCGGATTGTGAGCGAATCAAGGAAACAGGAACCACTGAGATTCTGTGACGCCAATATACTGATGTTTCAAGATATGGCTCCGGCGACCCTACTGCGATGTAAGCAATGTAAGCGTGTGAGAATGGTGATGACCTGGCTGCAACAGAAGAGCATATGTTATGGGTGGACCTTTCCATGCGGCCTGAGATTTGAATACCAAGGCACAAAACATAAAGTGGCTAAAGAGGAGGAGATGACAGACTTATTGGAACAGAGTGACCCTCGCTCTCTGGGGCAGGCAGCATCCCAGAAGGAGGATGTGACTCGTCAAAGGTCCGTCCTTATCCAAAAGGGAGAGGTAGAGGTCCCTTTGTGGTGCCAGATGACACTTGAAGATGGGGTTCACTCTGGGAGGTTAGTTGAAAGGGTTTGATAGCTAGATGTAAGCTCTTTGCTATAATTAGGTTGGGAGAGCTGGGTTCCGACTGATTGATACTTGGGACAAAGCGGTGTGGGAGGGGGGTGGCTGACGGACGGAAGTTGATCCCGTTTTGACTCGTGTATGAGGGTAATACACAATTCGAAGTTACGCATAAATGCCTCAACAATGCATCTCCCCGTTACCTAGTAGACAGAATCAAGGAACACATCCCTAACCACCCTATCAGGACTGCCAACATCAACCTCCTGTCTCTTCCCAGATTCAAACGCACCAAAACCGGTGGTAGTAGTTTCCAAGTTAAAGCAGCCCAACACTGGGACTCTCTGCCTCCTACCCTTAGAACAGCATAAACCTTCCCCCAGTTCAGACGCAACTACATTCATTGGATAAAAGAAAATGACCACTAACCCTTTCCTGGCCCGGCCTCTGTATATTCTGTAAATTGTTGACTCTGTATTTCATGTTTTTTTCTTACGTTTTTGCCATGCTTTACCACTTGTAACAATCTATGCCTACACCTGTAAATTACTGTACAGCACTGTAACCAAGCTGGGAATTACCTTGTCTTGCTCATGCGCCATGTTACCATTGGGACTGGCGAGCTAGACAAATGATTAAACAAACAAACAAACAAACAAACAAACAACAAATTCTATGTTAAAGTTGGGGAAGGGGTAAAGTTTGGGAAGGGATACAGGGGCTTAGGTTTGAGGGGGGAATGATACTGACCTTTTGTTGGGTTGGTATTTACAAGTTGCAGGTCTCTCAGAGACAACTGATTATGGCTGGTGTAAACACGGTAACCCTGAATGTTCAGGGATTGAATTCCCCAGTGAAGCGTCAATCGATAATGCAGAGGCTGATTGGGCTACAAGTCTCAGTCGTCTTTCTTCAGGAAACACACTTACTACAGAGGGATTAAAAACAAATGGCACATCACCTGCTCCCTACTCAGTGTTTTGCATCTAGCGGTACGAAGACCAGGGTGCCTGGGGATCTTGTTACGTAGGGAGTTGGGGTTCCGGAAGACATTTCTGTATAGAGATCCAGAGGGAAGATAGTGCTCAAAGGTACCTTAGAAGAGCAGACATTAGTGGCAATTTACACCCCGAACGAATGACAAAATCAGTTCTTAACCACGTTACTGCAAAAGATTGGGAGTTGGTGTGAGGGTCAAGCGGTGATAAGTGGTGATTTAAACTGTATTATGGATCCCATGCTATAACGTGATGTCCTTGTAGATACAAGTTAATAATGAGTTAAGTTCATACTAAATCTTTAAGCATTTTAACACATTGTGGACTATATATATTTGTTAATGGATCCCATGCTAGACAAAATCTTAGCCCCTACAAGTAATGACAACTAATTTTCGACAGGCTTTGGGGACATTTTTTAGGGACCTGGCCTTAATCAAAACTTGGCGGTTTTTCCATGAAACTGAAAAGGATTATATGTACATCATGGATTTTCAATAATAGATATGATCTTAGTATCGGGATCCCTAATACCTCAAGTCCTAACAGTAGAAATAGAGGTATGGTATCTTTCAGCTCACGTCCCAGTATCCCTCCAAATAGGTTTGAACAGACCCCAGAGAGAGATCCCAAGACGATTGAATGAATTAATCCTTAGAGACGCAGCCCTGAGATCCCATATGTAGAAGGTGATTAGCAACTATTTTGGGGAAAATGACACAGAGGAAATGGATTGGAGGGCAGTTTGGTATGCAAGCAAAGCAGTAATGAGGGGGGAATTTATATCTCAATTGATTGTCTTTTTTTTCTTTGTTGCATAGAAATCGAAAGAGAGGTAAAGGAGTTGGAAATCCAACACAAAGCGAGGCAAACTCTCATGGCATTAAATGCCCTGCGGAAAGCCAGAGCACAACTAGAGGCCCAGATGTTAGATTTCTTGGCCCAAACGCTGTTGGGGTTGAAACAGGCCTACTATGTCACGGGAGGTAAGGCCAACTGCTTCCTAGCCGCCAAAATGCAGAAACAAAGCTACTGCTTACCAAAGATACCTAAGACCTTTATAAAACATCTGGGGAGAGCAATTGTAGCTGGCATAAATTCAGTGCTAGTACCACTCTCGGAATGTGCAGATCTTTATCTGATGGGATATGTAAAAACTATGACATCATATTTAAAAGATCCTATTGAGGCTATAAAAAAGTTTGAACACCTGGAATTTGATCCAGATAAAAACGACCTAATCGGGTTGGATATAATCTCCTTATATACAAACATTCCCCAACAAGAGACTCTTTCGACAGTTGAAGAAATACTTCTCAGCAGGACAGATAGAGATCCAGTCCTCAATTCATTCATAATGTGGTGCATAGAACTCGCCCTTACAAAAAACTATTTTGCATTCCAAGGAGAAATCTTTCAGCAAATAGAGGGGACAGCCATGGGAGCAATCATGGCCCTGAGGCTGGCGAATCCCTACGTTAAGAGGTTTGAAAAAAGACATATATATGCATCTAATTATCCTTATAGTGAACATATAAAGATCCAGTCTAGATTCATAGACAATGTTCTAGTTATCTAGAAAGGCACACTGGAACAAGCCAACAAGTTTTTCGATTGGTTAAACAAACAAAATCTTCACCTTAAATTCACTATGACGATCAATAATAAATCTACAAATTTCCTTGACCTTATCATTTTCCATGAGGAGGGGGAACTATTGGTAAAACCTTACCATAAAAAACAGATCGTAATTCCCTTCTCAATTACAAAAGTCACCACATTAAACACCTAAGGGATAATTTACCCTTCGGTCCATTTTTAATGTTAAAAAGGAATAGTAGTAATAACACGTCATATGAAGAAGAGGCAACTATGGCTAAACTTAAAAAGAAAGGGTTACCCTAAGAAGCTAGTAAAAAAAAAAGCAAAATTAGCTATTGATAACAATAGGGAAGCATTACTAGAAGACAAAATAGAAAAACCCAAAAGCAATAGAATAATGTGCGTGAATACTTTCACTAATCATAGCTTAGCTATACGCAACATTATACAAAAATACTGGAAGATCTTTACTACACTTGCATCAAAGCTTCCACCGCCTATTTTTACCTATAAAAAAGCACTTCGATAGACAATTGTGTCAGTAGCAGTAAACTCAAAACAAAAAAACCTTCAACTGAAAACATGACCACACTATGGGGTATGAACTCCATTAAGGGACAGTACCCCTGCAGTAAATGTGGCGTATGTAAAATGACCGGTAAACTAAACTAAAGAAGTAGATATAGGCACCAACAAGAAATGGCAACAAAATAATTTTTTAAATTGCAATACTGATCACCTTATTTACATGATCAAATGCCCCTGTGGACTACTATACATAGGTAAAACAAACTGAAAGATAAAAACACGTCTAATAGGACACAGGAGCTGCCTGAAAAATAAAATACAACAAGCGCCCATGGTCAAACACTTCATAGCTAAAAACCATGGACCTGAGGAATTCAACTGGACAATACTACTAGCGATAAAAGGAGAAAATCTAAACATAAGAAGCAATACATTGCTGGAACTTATATGCATGGCACAAAGCGACATCAAAGGCCTCAACAAAGCCATAGAATGGCACAAAATTAAACATTATTAATGAGCACCTATAGGATTGCTTGATCTAGAGGAAATCAGTCTATATACTGTACCACGAGAATAGCAACTTATTATTAATTGTCTACTCCACCATTTCTATTAACATCACATTGGAAATATGATAATTACTACTAAGTAGATACAGGAGATAAAATGCTTGATTATCATACCAAGGTCTAATAATAGTATATGGATATAATATATAAGGTTGCCTGACAAGATAGGCTGAGTTGTATTTGATCCCTATCCTTTCAAATCCATTGTACATATATATGCCTTATATAGAAATGGCTCAGAATAGCCATTCATATATTTAATAGCCTGCACATTACTAAATTTAATAAAAATGAATTTCCAAAGATGGCGTAACCACTTGAGCCGTAAGGTTAAGAACTTTCAAGAAAATAAAGGATTTCAAAAAACGAACATAGAGCGCCAAAAATACAATTAAAAAGCAAAATGTGATTGCTGTGTATGATTTTCACAAGTGGATACCATGAATAGGGAAGAGTTAATAATACAGACTTCAATGCATATTGCTGACTGCTAGACTCGAATTGCATGGAAGAAAGTGTAAGCGCGACAGTCCTTTGGTAGGAACACTAAACCATTCAAAGATGGCGGAATCATTAGGATCAATTAAGAACATGGTTTCTTCACAGAATAGAAGATTTCCAAATAACAGTCACCATAGAGTGTGGAGAATCAAAACAGAGTCCCACTAGCAGAACGCAACTGCGCACCGCAGCGTCTATATTTGTAAAGAGAGACATGTGAACACTGTGATACACAGAGAGCGGATCAAACGAATTTGTGAGCATCTTGTGAACCTTGGATTCAACAACCACGGAAGTAAGTACCAGAGCATTAGCGCAATGAGAGCTAACTAGATAATATCTGCAAGTGGTATAACAGCATCCAATCTGCCATGTTAGAGAAGCTCAAAACTCTCCAAACTAAAATTCGCTGAAACCAAAAAGCCTTCTCCAACCTTATAGCCAATCTGCACGCTAAACCAGCCAGCAAGACCACCCCCTTCACGCTATTTGACTTCAAAGATGTCTCTGAGCCAGAGGTCATTGCCCTGCTCAACTCCATTAAATCTTCCAATTGTAAGGGTGATGCCTGCCCAGCTAGTCTCATCAAAGACTCGGCATGCACCCTAGCCCCATTCCTTACTGCCTTTATCAACTCCTCCTTCCAGTCAGGCCATGTCCCGTCTGGACTTAAGGAAGCTTGAGTACACCCACTCCTTAAAAAACCTTCACTCGACCCAACGGTCCCTGGGAACTTCAGGCCCATCACGACTTTTCCGTTCCTGCTCAAAATTCTGGACAAAACAGCCTACCTGCAAGTCCAAAAATTCTTAGACGACAACCGTCTCCTCGGCCTACAGCAATCTGGGTTCCGCCCACGTCATGGCACCGAGACGGCCCTCCTTGACCTAAAGAACCAAATGGACGATCTCAGAGACAAAGGAAAACCTGCTCTCTTATTGCTCCTTGATCTATCCGCCGCCTTTGATTTGGTGGCCCACAACACCTTGTGCCACCATCTAGCCACCCAAGCCAATTTCTCCACCAAAGCGTGCCAATGGATCACCTCCTTTCTCCAAGAAAGAGCCATGAAGGTCTTCTCTGACTCAGCATCCGCCTCTCCCAGCCTTATCACATGCTGTGTCCCTCAGGGCTCTTGTATCGCACCCACGCTTTACAACCTCTTCACAAGGCCCCTGTTCAACATCCTCGATTCCCTTGACATTTCATATACCAACTACGCGGACGACACACAGGTCCTTATCCCACTTACCGGAGATTACCTAGCTGACACCAAAACCCTCACCTCCATCTACTCCACCATCCAATCCTGGATGGCAGAGAACTGGCTCTGCCTTAAAAGTGATAAAACTGAACTCCTCCTCATAGGCTTCCCATTCACGCTGGGCAACCTCGGAGATCAATACGCCTCCTTCACCATCAATAACATTGCCATTAAGGTCTCCAACTACGTGAAGACGCTCGGAGTCTACCTGGATTCCAACTTATCCATGGACAGGCAGGTAAATGCTATCTCTGCCTCCTCAGCATACTATCTAAAGTCCTCAACGCCGCCAGGCCCCTCCTGTCCCCTCATAACTGCCTCACCATTGCCAGGGCAATTATCGGGTCAAGGCTAGACTATTGTAATGCCCTCCTCATTGGGACCTCCAACAAAAACATTGCTAAATTGCAGCTAGTCCAGAACAACGCTCTGCGGGCAGCCACAGGTACCGCCAGAAGAGACCACATCTCCGAAATCAGGAGGCAGGCTCACTGGCTCCCAGTCAAACAGAGAATTGTCTTTAAGACCCTCGCCATCACCCACAAATGCCTGCATGAGCTTGCCCCCCCTTACCTAACACACAGAATCACTAAGCACACGGCCACAAGACCCTTAAGGTCATGCTATGTCAACACAATTGTCACGCCCACCACGCAAAAAAGGTGCGCGCTGGTGGTTCCAGCTTCCCCACCCAAGCAGCCACGCACTGGAATGCACTGCCACCTCATCTCAGACTGATTGAGTCACACCTAGCCTTTCGTAAGGCTATCAAAACTAGGCTCTTTGCATAAAAGGCCTCCCAATGTGATTCTCCTTATGCATTATTCCTGTACCTGCATAACATTGTATATCTATGTGTAACTATGAGACCAATGGTCTCCCGCTTTGCTAATCACAAGTCCTCTCACATTCTGTAACAGCGCCTCGATGCCTTATGGCTGCAAGTGCGCTTAACAAATGCAAATAAATAAAAATAAAATAAAATGTCAAGGATTAAAACCACCAAGCTAACTAAACCCACATGGGAAAAACATCAGGGGGAACTCCAACTAGTGTGCTTCATTAAGAGTGAGCCCCATGACAATCTATAATGATTAACCCTTACAGATGAGAACACAATTACCATTAAGTTGACCTTGAGTTTACATTCACTTAAAATGTGCAGTATGCCCCCGAAATAAAACTGAGCAATAAATATCTAGAAGGGAAACAAAAGAAAATAAGTCATACCAATATAAATGACAATAATTGATGTTGGATTAAGCACATAATGCTAACGACATCCACCATTAGCAAAATAACATGAGTTATATTAAAATACATCTATCTCTTCTTCTTTAGAAAACCGAAGAGGTGGAATTCTATTTTCCATTTAAACAAAGACAATTTGGAAACATAACGCAAAAGGACACAGGGAACCCGGAGGGAAAAACAACTCTATCAAAAATTAGCGAATTCCAAACCTCTCCTTATACAGGTAGGTATATGGACATAGACCACATTTATATGTATGGGAAAGCTAGAGAAAGGCATCACAAAGTGTTTCTTAGCAGTTACAACAGATCCAATTGTATCTCTTTACAGATGCAACTGAAGGAGTGTACTAATTACAAGTCATTCTGAGAAGTTTCTAATTTATTTGGATATCTTCATATGACCACTCCTACAAACTATATTAGGTAATTATACCCTAGGTATAGGTTAAACAGTCGAAACTGACTGTAATAGTAACTGAGCAATCATAGCCAATACTGTTGTTGTTTGTTTTTTATATTGACAGTTCAAAGATCCAGCGCAAACATAGATAAATGAAGGGAAGAACTAATCAAATCCGTGAATAGCAAAGTGACTATTACGTTTTCTCCTGATGAATGTTCCTCATTTAAAGATTGTGAACAGAAACATGTTGAGACATACCTAAAGAGAGGTAAAGGAAGCTGGAAGGTGATCACTGATAGGGATGGAACTGGCGATAAGAGAAGGTGGGGCAAAAAAAGGAATGTCACGGCTTTATTGCCTTTCAAACAGAGCACAGATAGAGGACAGACTTCCATACATGGCCTGGGGTAGAAGCATCTGGATATGGACATCTCAGAGGAGGTGTGGGGACAGATTTGGGGTCGAACACACAAAGCCCCTAAGTGTACAGCCATTAAAGAGTCATATAGAATTTGCTATAGATGGTAGTTAACCCCCTGTGCCTAAACAAAATGAAAACTGAGCTGTCTCCTCTCTGCTGGAGGAAATTTGGAGATTCGGGGGGACCTCAGCCATATGTGGTGGTCATGTCCAAAAGCCAAGTTTTACTGGAAAGAGATTCCGGGTCATATAAAGAATACTACAGGAGTGGAACTGCTCAATTTCCCTTTGGTGTTATTGTTGGGGGCGACAGCAGAAAACGTGTATGCAGCCAGTGGAACTAGTGCTATGTTTATTATACACTTACTAGCAGCTGCCCGTATGATATTAGCCCAAGCATGGAAATCAGAGGAGGGTCCTATGATAGCATGGTTGTGGGTGAAGGTATGGGGGGTTTTGGCCATGGAAAAGGTAGGTGCTCAGGCAATGGGGACCTATCAGAGATATCTCAAAGTTTGGCCCCCCTTCCACGAGTTTGTTCAAAAGAAGGAACAACAGTATCATAGACCCAGTTTACTTAGGATCCTGTCCATTGGAATAATATGGGCATACGTGTCAAATTCCCTGCAGTTATATGGTTGTGTCAGCCTGTTTCCCTCATGTTTGAGGTGGTGGGGTCATGGGTTTTACTATACTTATACAAATGCATCGTTACGGTAAGACAAGTAACATGTAAGCTTGCGGTAGGAGTGGGGTAACAGATTGGGCTATACTGTTTCGTCATAGATGTGGCAAAGTATGTGTGCTAATGTGAATCTTTTCTCGGTGAAGCTCAGTGAGAGATCGAGGCAAATCAAAATCCTAACTAGAGTGCATTGGAGACCCGAATGCTTGGAAAAAAGGGGTATGTCTGACTCGGATGAATGTACGGGTTGCTCAGGTGAGGTTGGTACTTTGGCGCATATGCTTTGGAGTTGTTGCGTGTATGTGATTTTTGGTCGGAAGTTTGCAACATGTGTGTGAGAGTACTTGGTGAATCTATTGATCCCGACTTCAGGACGATGATACTTGGTTGTGATGGCTTGTTAGATGAATTGTTGATGTCTCTGAAGAAATGGATTTTCAGAGGTGCAATGATAAGTAAGAAAATGATTCTGTGTGGTTGGAAGTCTCTGATTGCACCGTTATCAGCAGATTGGATTAAAGAAATGTATAAACTTGCTGGCATGGAAAGAACAATTTTCAGGAGATTGAGGAAATCGTTGATTTTTTATCAAATCTGGGGGAATTCTTTAGACATATACTAGTTCCATGATCTTTTGATTTGTGGGGTAGGTGGAGTGGGGGTGGGCTTGAAACTGATTGTATATATTTTTCACTGATGTTATATTTATTCATTTTTGTTGACAGATATTCTTCATTGTTGCTGTTCTTGCTATGATGTGTAGTTTATATTTGAATATAAATAATTTTATTAAAAAAGAATTATAATTCTGCTTTCATGGAAGGATTTCTGTTTGAGGCCAAATTATGTCATGTTGTGTGCAGATGTTTTAACAAGTGCTAAAAATGATGCAAAATAAATAAAGGATTAAAACAAAAACAAAAAGAAGCTAGCCAAAATCCAGCTTAGAACAAGTGTTTGAAGTGCCATGTCTTCAGTTCTGTTCTTTACTAAACTGAAGGAGACTTGGAGGAGACCGGATTGCCTCCGGGATGGTGCTCCTGAACATAGCATGAGAAGGCCTGTTTTCTAGTTTTTTCCTTGCTAGCCAGTCTAGTTTCCAGTCTGGTGATTCTTTTGTTGGGCGATTACCATGTGTCACCTGATGGTTTTAGTTTGGCCGTCATGTAGGCCTTTGTACCAGTGGTGGTTGCCTTGCAGGTGAGGTATGTGGTTTTAAACTAAATCCGAGCTGGGATGGAGAGGCAGCGTAATTATCTCAAGGTGGGGGTGATTTCCTGGTGCCGGTGATGAGGTGAGCCACTGTGTGGTGGGCCGCTTTGAGGGGCGCCAGGTGAGCAGCCGGGAGCCATTGATATGCAAGATCACTAGGGCCTGTACTACAGTTCAGGAGCCCTTGATCTTGCGGAGCAGAGATATCTGATCACAAGCCGTTTGAGCCTTTTTTGGGATGTGTTGCTGGAAGAAAGTGATCTGCTTTTACCCTATAAATCACTGGTTAAAATCCTTCTGGACCAACTTAAACATTCATCGAGCGAAGGTTGAGAATATATTGTGCACATTTTTTAAATGTGGGTCACTTGCTGAACATGTTACTATAGGATTTGGAAACAGCAGGGTTTGAGCACTTTATGAAAAAACACAAGCTAGTAATATTTTTCAACACAATTACATTTTTTAATTTTCTGAAAATGCGAGACAGGAGGGCGCCTCCAACAGCAGAACAAATTAGAGAGTTAAAAAGACCAACCCTCAATTTCTCTCCACCTTGCTCATCACACACAAATGCAAACCCGCCACAAAGACCCTCTCCCGAAACTTCAAACATCACAAACGTGCACCTCTAACTACAACTGACATACTCAGCCCTTGGCCAACACACACCCACACTCAAGGACACACGCAGATCTCAGGGTATTTCCGACTTGCAACCTCAACATTAAAGCACAACAATCTTGCCTTTCCTTCTCCTCCCGAGTAACTCAGCCCACCCACCCTCTTTCAGATCCATCAGAGGGTGCGGAGCCCATGCCATGGCAGCGGCCTGCGGCGCAAATCCTAATAACATAGCATGGGAATCCTTTCCAATTAACGAGCATAATGCATTGATTATAATGGTGTGTCTTTCTAAACAGGCTATCGTGTAGAATACACACCTTATAAGGACTGCCCCCGCACATGGAGAGCAGAGTAATGCATGCGTCTATATATCCCCCTCCCATTTAAAAGCATAGTGGCATTTCACATTTGAATGTGTCCTTGAGGCCTCTCGCCTCTCTTAGACCACGAGAAGGTGCTGCTTTATCATCTTCGAGGTGTGTTTGCGGCGACACTCAGCCGCCACTTACGTGGGAATACTCGTCATCGCTGGTAATGCGCCTCACGTGAGTGCCTGTGCTTGCAATCACTGGTATTCGCCTCACGTGAGTGCCAGTGCTTGCAGTCACTGGTAATGCACCTCGCGTGAGTGCCAGTGCTTGCAGTCACTGGTAATGCGCCTCGCGTAATGCGCCTCGCCTGAGTGCCAGTGCTTGCAGTCCCTGGTAATGCGCCAGTGCTTGAAGTCACTGGTAATGCGCCAGTGCTTGCAGTCACTGGTAATGCGCCTCGCGTGAGTGCCAGCAGTCACTGGTAATGCGCCAGTGCTTGCAGTCACTGGTAATGCGCCTCGCGTGAGTGCCTGTGCTTGCAGTCACTGGTAATGCGCCTCGCGTGAGTGCCAGTGCTTGCAATCACTGGTAATGCGCCTCACGTGAGTGCCAGTGCTTGCAATCACTGGTAATGCGCCTCACGTGAGTGCCAGTGCTTGCAGTCACTAGTAATGTCCCGGAGCTTCAGCAAGAAATCCGGAAGCGCGGCGTCCAGCATCCAGGCATCGCCCTGCCTGCTGTTGCCGCGCTTTTTTTGAATGGCGTAATGCTTCTTTATGAAGTAGCAACCCGCTCGCTTCCCAATTGGCTGCGGACTTTTTGACAGCTGCCAAGATTGCTATGGCTTTGTCCAGTCCCATCCCTGTGGAAGTCAGAAGGGCGGCATGGCAGTGTACCATTCAGCCCCTTACCCCCTCCTCAAAAGCTCTGGTGGCAGATTCACAGACGAGCTTGGTATGCATCTGGCTCTGCCCCCGATTTAGGGTCCTTTCATAGGCCCGCCCTTACCCAACACCTGACTGATATCATCCACTCCCTACTGGCCTTCTAGATAGGAGCCAATGAGGGGCTCGCTTGCATCTCTTCCCTTTTCCCACCAAACCCCCACTTGCCCCATCGTATGCAATGCAAAGCTATCCAATATAAGCCCTTGACCTAACGTCCAGGCAACAGTGTCAAGAAAACGCATGCTGCTGGAAAGAAGAGCTATCTTTCTTTTAAAGTATTGATAAGGCAGTCTTTTTTGATCGTGAACGTTTGGAATTAAATTATTTAATTAGGCTACAGTACTTCCGTTCTTCATTTTATTAGTAGGCTACTTAAAGTCTGGACTTGTTTTCTTTGGCTAAGCACGTTTTAAGGGTTGGGTGCTTATACGTGAAACTGTCCTGACCACATACACATGTTTTAAATACAAACTGTGCATGCAATTGACAGCAGAGGCCGCAGTATACGTTCCAGTAACGTAACAGAACATTGAGGTACTATAATGCCATTGTGGGATGTTTCTGGTGGCAGGATACCACCAGACCATACATGCATAGTGGTGTGTTTGACCATGTTCATTGCACAACCAGAAGTGGCTTCAAAGTCCATAATTCGTGAGAGTACTCTGACCTGTGAACTATTCCCCATGATTCACAGGAATGGCAGTATTCCCAAGAATTATGGATTTCAGCTAAGGTTAATTCTAGAAAAGGGCACAGGTCAATGTTCTCTCTGCATGACAATCTCTTTGAATAATCAAAACAGTATGCGAGTAGGTCTTGATGCAAATAGCGCCCACTGCTGCTCATTGTGAGCTACACGTTGACAGCAAAAGTTATGAACCAGTACTGCCTTTAAATCAACATTAGGTAGGCCGTGTCGGGTCTCCTTTCTCTGTTGTGATGGAGGCTTTGGTGGAGAGGACAGGGGAGGCTGTCATTGCTCAAACATTCTCAACTTCTTCTTTCTCCTCTGACAAAATGTTAAGCCCCAACTTGATATTTTCAAATTGTGGACAGCGCATCCTCCTTTGTCATGTTCAGTGTGAAAATGTCAGTGAAAAAGTCGCCAGGTAGGTGACTTTTTTTCATGAGACCTCAAATTCTTTCTCCAAACATTCTAGGAGGTTTATAATTATATATATTATTACATATTATTACCCCCAATCCTAGAATATTTGGAGAATGTGTTTGATTTTCTGGATGGTGCATTTTTAGGGAAATTTCGCCACCTGGCGGCCATATTCACGGCGACATTATCACTGGATCCCCTTTGTCATGCCTCTTGTCTTGAGCTTTCTTGTCTTGCAGCACTCTCGCATCTCCTCTGCCTTCATGGAATGCAGGGCACTCTCAGCGGCAGGCTACATTTCTTTTAGTTACTTTTAAAAACTCTGCAGTACTGCTTTGAGTTCTTATTGGCAGTTCATGAGTCCTTTCCCGATGTCCCACCACTACTGCCAAATGTTCGGCTGGTTTTCCTCGGGCCTGGAGGAAGGGGGTGAGAAAGACCAGGGCACAACTAGGCAAAAGGGTTTCCATCAAGTCTGCCTGACTTTTCTCTTAGTAGAAATGGCTGAGCAGTCAAGGCTGAACTCTTGGGAGGAGTGGGTGGTTAAAGGTACGGTGTAAAAAATATAGTATTCAATGAGGGAATTATTTTAATTGGTTATTTATAATGCGCTTAATACCCAGAGGATTCTAAGCGTGGACCTGGGTTTCGAACCTGTGTTGCTCCGCTCCGTCTTGCTTCCTAGGCGAACATGTTGCCCCTGAGCTATAATCACAAGGAATGTCCATACAATATAAGTCCTTCTTTATCTGCAGTTTACAGGTCAATATCTTCATTAAATGAAGTTCCTGAAGTGTCTTTTCAGTGTGACCCTAGCAGAGCCACAAGGCTGGTCAAAGGTCAGTCAGAGCCACAGTGCATGTGGGTTGGGCAGTTCGGGTTTAGGGGTGCCCGAGGACAGTTTTATTTCTAACAGCAGCCGCTGGGACTGTAATACCAGCCCCAGGATAACTTAATGAGTAAATACGGAATTTGTACACAACCAGGGCCAGCAAATACCCACCATCCTACAACATATATTCTGCCTTGGTAAAGACCCCTTGAGGTCGAAACACGTGTTGGCTGACCACCATAAGACCATGTGTCCACATTACAATAAAAATGTCACTGTAAAACACCAACTAGCGTGGGAATCAATGTATACATAGGTTTCTTAAAACCGAAACTGCGAGGTAACCAGGACTTTTTTTCGCTTAACCTTTCCAGGGGTGTGGGTTCACGCCTACCACCTGTGACCTTGCACAAAAAATCAGGATCATAAAATCGAATAAACGGAGCTTAGCACAGGAGTGTTCCGAAACTACAACACTACTCCTCTCTCACATAATAAAACAAGTTTAACTTTGGAAGGCGTCCATAAGGATTTCCAACAAGAGACTGAATTCTTGGGCCCTTGTACAAGGAACAGGCCTCTGTTCCCAACTTTATGTGACAAAGGCTTTGTAACAAAGTATCACTGCCATCCTTTGGAACAAACACGGCTAACCGGGCACGGATACAGGCCCCCAGGAGCCATGCCAGTCACGGGGTTACTCTGCCTAGGTTGCCCAGGATTCAAAGGACCACATGTTCCCAGAGACGCACCCCTGGCGAGGCCTTATATCAGGACTCATTAGGGAAACAAGTTGATTCAGAAAAAGCAACCACACTACAGTTAGAGTTTAGTATTTTCCTCCCAACACCTGCAGCGCCTGAACAGAGCAGAGCTTCTTTGAAACCCCAGTACTTCTGCACAATAGAACGCTTTAAAAATAGAAGGAAAAACATTGTTGGTAAATCCCCACCTTCTCTACTGAATACCATAAAGTGTAATTTACATGTAACGTTGCTATAGTCTACACGGTTTGTAACTTCCCATTTTTAAAAATAATGTTCCTGGTTAAAAAATACATCTTTTTGGTTAGGACCAGGGACATGACTAGGTTAAGGGTGGGAGTCAGGCCTAGATTAACTGTCAATTTTTAGGTTAGGGTAAGTTTTATTTATTAAATCGTTTTTTTTTTTTTTTATATAACGCAACTGATACCATACCTGAGTTCGGTTTCTAAGCGCGGATCTGGGATTCGAACCTCCATTGCTCTGCTTGGTCTTGCTTTCAAGAGCTATCCTCTGTTCAGGGCAAGGCTAGAGCAAGGCTAGTGTAACCCTACAGTTGTGGGGTCCCTGTTAGGCCGGTGTTCGCGTAGATTTAGGCTAGCAGATACTTAATGAAATTGATGATATCAGTGATATTATGAAATGTGACATCAGTAATTGCATCTTTAAATATCTCAGTAGGTCCCAGCTCCATGTGCATTATGCATAGGGTTTGCCATGCAATAATTCACTTTTCCCATACCGAGAGTACTCAGATGGCCCCAGCCCTGCTGTGTGAGCCTTGTAAACAGAAGATGGTGTGGGGGCAATGCCTTGATCAGCTCCCTTGTCAATAACAACCACAGCACTTGGACACGGGCCACATGCATGGGTTACCGTCATGGTATATGCAAGAATGCCCATCATACCAATGGGTACTTTACCTGGACCATGCACTCTGCTAAGTCCCTGGTGCAGCAGTCTTGCTCAAAGTACCCCATGGGAATGACCTGATGATATGCCTTTTACATATGGGAATGTGATGTTCTGCTGACATTATGGGCTTCGGTTTCTGTACCCGGGACATAGACTAAGCTAAGGGAACAGGGAATGCCTGCGGCCCCTGTCTGAGATCATCACAGGTAGGGTAAGTGTACCTGGAGCCTGGCCAAAAGCTATTTCCTGGGGCTAATACACATGGAGTCCATGCATTGAGCCACAGCAAGGACACAGAGGCCTCAGCGTAGAGCACTTCATACCGGCATGAGGCCACAAACATAGTGGTAGATGGCTATCCCCTGGGGGGCACTGTGCCTGGGCCATAGAAGAAGCAGGGAGCGATACCATACCTAGGGCTAGGGCAAAGGTGTGCCAGGATTATGCCCGCTGGCCATGCCCTGTGGAAACTGCAGGAAAGGTATCTGTGCCCCAACCATAGGTAAAGTCCAGGCCCTGTGAGCACTTTAGGTTTGGTCACTCTGCCTGAGGCATGGTCTTAACATGGCTAAGGTTACATGGTGACAGAATGCCATGAAAACATAACAAGTCATTGACAGATAAAACAGGGCATGAGCGTCACTGTGGCATATTAGTAAGACTCTGTTTTCGGTTTTTACTGATTTTTGCTCATAAATGCAGACTGAAGTTACTCTGGTTCCCTTCAGTATTTATTTATAGAAGCTGAAAGCAAAGCGGAAACTTTGTCCTCTTCCCTATCTCCGTTTGCTGTCAGTCACGCGCTGTGCAATCTCAGAGCAGGCACAGTGCACATAGGTTAAGTGCTTTTCCTTGAATACAATATAATTGGCGGCGGAGCATCAGTTGTTTTTGTTTTTTTAGGTGAAATTGGAATTTGACTTGATGTGCAAGGTGTGTGTTTGTCTGTTTGCAGTGTTCGAGCCCTAAAAAAAAGTGGGGGGACGCTGAAGAACTCATTGGGAAGTGACGTCACTGGAAGTCAACATATGCTATAGTGGCATGTACACATTTCATTCAACTTGTCTTTCACAATTGAAGAACGTGCATAGGAAATATTCAGCATTGCCAAGTGCACAGACATTGCTGGCAAGTATAAAAAGGTTCACACCTTTTATATTTAAAATTCTGTAACACAACATGTCCTGTAGGGCAAGATCTTAATATGGACATTTTACTACTCCATGCAAAGAGAATTTTTTTGTTTTTTTTGGCTGTCTTCTCTCAGCTTTTTTTATTTGTTATTCTGGTCCGTGGTCCCTCGACTTGTGCCCTGTGTATGTGTGTTTAGCAAATACATGTGTGTATGTTTTAAACATCTATGCTGCTTTGCTTATAAGTATATTGATGTGAACTGTTTGTCTGAATGAAGTTATGCATACATATTAAATGTGTATGTGTGATTACGTAAAAATCATAAGTGGTGCTCTGAGTGTGCATGTGTGTGTGAGACATGTATGTTTTTTTTTGTGTAAGTGTACATTAAAGTACGAGCTTTAACGTTAATACTTACATTTCTCCGAAGCAGCAAACTGTATTTTTGATTTTTGTTCGGGGGACACTAAATTCAAACATCTCTAACACTAACCATTGCTATAACAGAAACTTGGTTGAATCCTACATCAGACCCTTCTCTAGCTCTAACCTTGACTGACAACTATTCCATCATACCTGCAGACAGAGACTCTAACCTGGCCAAAGAAGGTGGTGTTGCACTCATCTATAACACGGTGCTAGAACTAAGAATGATCAATAAACACCACCGACCATCCGCTGACACACTCACTGTCAAATGATCTACATCTGCCACAGCCACCATTACTATGCACTTGATCTGCCGTCCTCCCGGCGGCACCACCACCTTCGAAAATGACATATCTCAACTACTGTCCAACAACACGAAATGTAAGTCCCAAGTTATAATCCTAGGCGATTTAATTTAGGCCTTGATGATCCAAAAGATGTGAAAGCATCCACCCTTAATGATGATACCTTGTCTGAGCTTGGGTTTACACATCGCATAACCAGCCCAACACACAATAAAGGCTGCACTCTAGATTGGTTAACGGATCTTAACTGTACCATCAAGGTACTGTCCAACACACCATGTGCCTGGACTGACCATCACCTTTGCCTTCACCATTGACAAGGCCGTATCCCGCACTATTCCTATCAAAGCCCCGGCGTTAATGACAAGAAGTAAACGTAACCTTACCTTAGAAGATTTGCTACCTTTACTATGCCCAATAACTCATCCCAAGGCCACCCATTCGGAGCCACTGATTTAGTGAACCTATACAATGAACGATCCTTAAAGTTATCAATACAACAGCCCCTCTCAAATTACAGAAATCCAAACCACGAGCACATATTAACAAATGGTATACACCACACTTAAAGACTCTTAGGAAAGAGAAACGCACAGCAGAAACTAATTGTAAAAACTCCCCTTCCACACAAAATAAAGATATCTTCATTGTGGCTTCATTTAACTACAAGACAGACATTGTCCAAGCTAAAAAATATAACTTCAATGACTGCATAGTCAAAGCTAACTCAAACACTAAGGAATGGTTCAACATTCTAAAAGAACTTGAATCGCCCGCCCCCTATACCTGGCCCTTGTGGTAAGGACATCCAATGGTGTATCAACATACACAATGCGCTTCAAGACAAAATTACTCTGCTATTCAACAAAATAAATATGAAAAAAAACCTCATCAATAATACCATACCTCAGAATCTTCCATCCCCCGCACCATTGTATCGCCACAATTCAACTTTAAACCATTATCTACCAAAGAAGTAGAGCTGATCATACTCAAGCTCAAACCATCCAACTGCAAAGGTGATGTCTGCTCAGCTACGTTAATCAAAGAAGCTGCAACTGCACTCACTCCTTTTATTACCACATTCATCAATGCCTCATTTACCTCTAGTACTGTGCCCACTAGTTTGCATGGGTACTCCCACTCTTTAAAAAGCCTACGTTGGACCCTAAGAACCCATCTAACTATCGCCCGATCACTACTGTCCCTTTCCTGCTGAAAATACTGGATCGAGCAGCTTATCTCCAAATTCAGCAATACTTGGAAACAAATAATTTACTAGGTCTAAGACAGTCAGGCTTTAGACCCAGACATGGGACAGAGACAGCACTTATTGACCTAAAGAACCAGATCCAGGCTTTAAAAGACAAAGGTAAATCCACCCTGCTTTTACTACTTGACGTATCTGCAGCATTTGACCTGGTGAACCATGATATACTGTGCAAGCACCTCTCATCTGGTGCACATTTCTCCGACCAAGCTAACTCTTGGATCAAATCGTTCGTCAGCAACAGATCCATGAGGGTCTTTGCTCCATCTGCTTCAGCCCTACCCTCGCCAGTCTCCTGTGGTGTCCCACAAGGATCATGCGTGTCACCAACACTCTACAATGTTTTCACCAAACCTTTATTTGATATACTTGACCCTCTGGGTGTCACGTATACGAATTCTGCGGATGACACACAGATACTCATCCCTATCACTGGTGATCACGCTGTAAATAGCAAAACATTGAATGACATCTATAGCATTTTACAAATATGGATGGCTAAACATGGTTTATGTCTAAATGACAATAAAACTGAACTACTCTTACTCGGCTCCCCTTCCAAATTGAATAAATTAGATGCCTCCTTCAAAACTTTCATTATCAATGGTAACACAATCATGGTAGCAAATGATGTGAAAACATTAGGTATATACATTGACTCCTCACTATCTCTCACGAGACAAACTAATGCCCTAGCATCGGCCACAGCAGACACATGTAAGCTTATTACAGCATGCCGCCCCTACCTATTTACAACCAATTGTATATCAGTAGCAAGAGCCTTAGTGTTATCTAAGCTAAACTATTGTATCACGCTTTACTTAGGAACGTCCCAACAGAATATAAACAAAATGCAAGTCATGCAGAATAACGCAGTTGGGTCGGCATGTAACATCCCAAGGAAACACAACATATCTACAGCTAGACAGAATTTAAACTGGCTAAACATCAAACAAAGAATTGAACTTAAAACACTTTCACTAACACATAAGTATTTATACAATCAGGCACCCATGTACCTCTGCGACATGTTTTCACGTCATACATCATTACGACCTAGCAGAACAACTCAGACACATTGTGTCATCATACCGCGCTTTAACCAACAACGGGCGGGTGGAGTTAGTTTCCCAGTCATTTCTGCTAAAAAATGGAATGCGCTCCCCATAACCATTAGAGCTGAGCCCTCGTTCTTGATATTCTGGAATAAGACTAAAGCTTGGATCCGGGACCAAGACCATAACTGAGTTTTAACATATCCACCACCTGTAAGGACATTGTCCCTGTATGAGCAGATGCCTCCAAAGTGGACTGCGGCCACATTTCCAAATTGTATGCAAAGGGGTTAAAAAATGGTAGTGAAAAAGATATTTCAGGAAGCCCCGTAGACGATTCATCTTAACCTTTGCCAATCTATGTGCTATTGCGATCGCATACTAGATGAGCTGGTATGTTATGTTTCCTGATGTTTGTATAGTGTCTTACTCTTGTCAGGGCTTCAAACGCCCTTTGGGATCTGTGGCCACCTGCAGATAGTAGCCTGAACATACATAAAATAAAAGAGAGCCTGACATTACATGCAATTTTAGACTTTATCATTACAGGCACATGTTCAATTATTAGGAGACATGAATAGTGTAGTGACATTATATCAGTCGTGGGAATTGTAGTGTTTAGGCGCAGCATGGATTACTGTGTCAGCGAATATGTGACAGATGGACCGACGGTGAAGGCGGAGGCTAGCATAAGTGGGTCTGTCAATCCCAAGGGCAACTGTCTACAGTTGAGAACTCTGTAATACATCATATGCACAGTAAATAACATGCAATTACATGTACATTTGGTAGATGCATCAAGGAAACATTGGAATGCCTGTCCACTTGCCCCATCATAATATGGAAACCATCAGATACACCCAAGAGCCATGCCACAGTTTCATACATAATGGTTATTGAATGATAGACCGAAGGATGGGAAAACATCATTGGGCTCAGGAAACATGTGAGAACTATCAGGTAGAACAGTATGGTTATACCCCAGCGAGAAACTGGCAAACAGGTAGCAAAACACCTACAAGCAATAGCGCACACAACAAGTTCCAACAAGTGTGCAACGAACAATACATGCCCAAACTTAGTGAGGTTGTGCGATAGACGAAGTAAAGGGAAAATCCCATGTTTTGGATCTGCCTGTTCTGCTATTAAGCATTGCAAACTGCAGGAGCAACTAGAGAGTGTAAGGTGTGTGTTGGAAGCACGGTTAGAAGTGTGTCCGGAACTGGGGAGTAGGAGTTCAGACTTGCTAGTGTGACAGAGTAAGAGAGTATGTGCACAACTTGTAGAGTGAGAGGTTTGGGAGTGTAAGTTGCGTGATGAATCTGACAATATCATCACTCCTTTCCCTGGGATAGTCTCTTCCCATGTGGCCAGGGGATGGCAGCCACTACATGATCCTGAACCGGGGGAGGCTTTATGAGGGAGGACCACATGTGGGAGGCGACCCTCGGGGGATGACAATACATTGTTGGATAAAGATACATGCCCCCATTCCCTTTTAGGGATGTTCCTTCTCTTCCTGATGCCTTAATGGCATAGTAACCTTCTCCCTTAAACCCTTTCCAGGCCCACTTCATACAGTCCCCAACATCAGACAGGGAGTGACATGTTAAAAACTGAGATGAGGAAGAGGCAGGGAGCAGTAGCGATAACTCCCAGTCAGATCCATTACCAACGTCCTCAACATTATACTAAAGACATTGCGATCGCAACTGGGATGAGAAAGAGGAACAGAGCAATGAAGATGACTGAAACCGATAAGCAAACTCAGCAGTCTAGTCTTTGTAGGTTGTTCTGTTCTGCCGGGAAGTTTAAATTCACGGCGGCTGACAGTCGGCATAAGGGAGAAGTGCAAAAGCTGGGTAATGTCGCAAGGCGCAAATAGACCTTACAACACGTTATGGGAGAGCATGCCGTGGTAAGCAAAGCCGAAGCGAACACTGAATGTGTGAGAGGAAACCGAGTGAAAGAGGGCTTGCCACCAGTCTGGGTGAGGCAGCAGGAGCAACGCAGAGTTGAGCCGAATGCGGCAAAGCTAGAGCAGGTGACGGGATGCACGCTAACAATGCAATATCGACAGACCATGAGCATGTGTGAGTTAACAGCTATTTGTGATGCAAGATATTGCAATGCTCTGGGGGTTTCAAAAATACTAAAAGCCCACTCTAAATACAAGTTACGATTAAACCATTTTTATTGTACACCATACAAAAATACAACCTAAAAACGGTCTCAGATATACTAAGCAAGTATAAAGTGCAATCTAAAAAGTGACGTGTGCCAACTACAACATTCAGCATTTCATAATCCAATCAACAATTAGAACAGCAACTTTTTGCAGCCTTGGATGTGATGCGTGTTATCTACACGAATTTCGCTGATGACTCTCAGATACTTATTCCCATGACCGGAAACCATGAACAAGATACGATTAATGTAAACAAAATGTATGCCATAATCCAAAACTGGATGGCCAACAACATCCTTTGTCTAAATGACGAAAAGACAAAGATTCTTATTGTAGGCTCTCCAGCCAAAATAAAATCTCTACCCTCTGAGTATGCCTCTATCACCATTGATGGCACACCCATCCCGATTCTTAATCAAGTCAAAACGCTGAGCGTCTATCTTGACACTAGCCTCTCAATGAATAAACATGTTAATGTCCTAGCATCTGCCACCTCATAAACATCCAAACGTATTGCGCTTAGTCGTCAATTTCTGTCACCACAAAATTGCATCACGCTGGCACGAGCACTCATACTGTCCAAATTGGATTACTGCAATGTACTGTTGTTAGGATCCTCTAACACCACTTTGGCCAAATTCCAACTCCTACAAAATAAGGCTTTAAGGGCGGCGCTATGCATAACAAATCTGACCATACCTCCAAGACCAAGAGGGAAGCCCATTGGTTCCCCATCAAAGCCAGAATCATCTTTAAAACACTCGGCATCACCCACAAATGTATTAGCAAGACATCACCTACCTACCTCAACAAGGCCATTAGCCATAACAAAATCACGAGAACTCTGAGATCCAACAACTCCCAACTCTGCATCCCACGCTTCAAATTCACAAGAGCAGGAGGGTCCAGCTTACCAGTAGTGGCACCAAAAATTTGGAACTCCCTCCCTCCACACCACTAGGATTGAGCCGTCCCACCAGAAGTTAAAAAAATAATTGAAAACCTGGCTCTTCAACAAATACTACCCAGACCCACACAATGCCTGCATAGTATTTCACTAGACTGGATATCATCCTCAACTCTACCGTAGCATGTCTTTCATTAAGTAATGTTACCAATCCTGATGTGATATCTATTTCAATGTAACTGGAACCTCATTCTCCTGTAACCAGATATAAAGTTTACTGTAACCTACGCCGTGATACCCCTGGGTTTGGGCGTATAACAAATGTAATAAATTAATAAATAAAAACAATTCATCCATACAATTTACACAACAGCAATGCATATAAAAACTGCACTACATATAAAAAAACTGCAATATATAAACAAGACTTTGCACCGGTTGTGCTTATTCTTAAACGTTATTGTAACAACATCTATCAAGCAGATGACTAATAGTGTCACACTCCTTGCAATTAGGTGTGTGCATCATGACCTAACATGCTTCATTCCTCATTCGATAATCTGAATAGCAGGACATTCTTCAGGGGATTGAGTGTTCTTAGCTGTTATCACCTTGGCCCACTTGTGTAAGGGGCTACCATATACGTAAACTTAGGTCACTAAACTACAATTCTGAATATGTTCCAGTTCTTCATATCACTGAATTCCATACATAATGTGGTTCGCTGTATAGAGCGTTGCTACCTGCATCACAAAAACACACAACAAACAGCATTAATTACTCGCTGTTTTAAATTTTATCACTATATACATAGGTTGACCCTTATTTCAAATTAATGTCTAACCCTAGGGCATACCTCTAGTAATGATCATGTTAGTAGCCATGATAAGCCCAGAAGAGTACATTGCCTTAACATTTTGGTAAAGCCTTTAACCAGGACCTCCCTGGCACAGACAAAAAACAGCCACAGAATAAAAATAGTAGCGGTTTGGAAATACATCCTATATCCGCTTCGAGAGATGAAACATCAATCTCCTCACGTCCTCCCGTAACTGATCTTTCCACACCACCCAATTCTCTGCTAACGGCGGGCTTCACTACCAAGCCATCATCCTTGCTCCAGTCAGCTCCTCCCAATCCATCCACAATTGCATTGCAGCAAAACGAAACCTCCCCTCTGACCCACCACCCCCCACTTAACTGAACACGCGATTTTAGGACAAACTACTCTTGCTGCTCAGATTCACAATGAAGTGCGGACTGACAATTTCATAGAAGCCCCCTACGAACAGACAAGCGGCAAGTCAGCGACTCTCAACAACTGAGTGCTGCTGTCCCGCAAAATGCGGCGCCTGTTTTGCCCAACTCCCCAGAAATACTCAATCTGCCCCCCCAACCTTCCAAGCACCACAAATCTTTCTCAATCACCAATTATGTTCGCTAACTCTTCGCATAATTCATCTGCCGTGTCCATATCCTTTACAAATCCTACCCTGAGGAAGCACATGTCTGTTAAACAGCCTGAACAATGTTTATCTCCCAGAACTACAATACTATGAATGCAGCCCTCATGTCATTGACCAAACCTTATGAGAGTTTGGATAACAAAATTAACAGCCAGCCATCTTTAATTTTACAATTGCTCCAGCGCGAACCGTGTATTGTTGATGGTCTGAAGCCACACCCCCAAACTGTCAATAACCCAACCTCGGAAGCTACTTTGCCTAAAAGGTGCCAAAGCAAGGTAGCTTCTCTACAAAATGTTCGAGATAATCCCTGCGTCTCTGACGCTTCGGCCACCCTTGAGCTCATTGATTCAATAAAAGAGCCTCCATCTGAAACAGCATGACTGAATATACCTCAGGACAAACCTGCCATTTCTATGTTCACCACAGCTGAAAAGAAAGCTACAAAGTCCTCACAAAACCTTAAGAAAACTAAAAATATGAAAGCAATTGCATCGCAAACTCCCTCCTGCCCAAGGCACTTCATACGCTCTCTGCCTTTGCCTAGCAAGCAGATAGGAGCAGCTTAATCAGCATTGATAAAGAAATATGCGGTCACAGCCCACAATAAAAAAACTTTGACAAGCAAAGATCCTTCATGTGACTCACGATATGAACCCTTAGACGATCTCCTAGCAACAGTTGAGCTGGAGCAGGAGCGTCTTCCGCCTACTGACATTCTCATCCTAGCAGCGTCTTCTACTGCAGTGACCATCCATTCTCCTTTGTGCTCTTCATTGAATGGCCCCGCATTCCTTACCTCAGAGCAGAGACGCGTGGAAATAGCTAAGTCAATCGCCTTGCATTTTAGCTCTGTGCAAAGCGCTAGTTCTGATTCGCACGACAAATCTTGTGTACAATCATCCACAGCTGTCCCCACTCAGGATACTACTAGACACAATAATTTGCCATTTAATGCCCAAACTAACGTAGGGAAAACCACCAGTCTCGCTGACAAAAGCAAGAATGCTGTTCATCAATCTCACTACCATCATCTAATAATTGAATGCAGACCTACTCCTTATATGGCATACGATTTGAATAGAACCAGCATTCTCAACATATTTAGTGATATCCCTAGCCTGGAAGACCTGGCATCGTCTGATATAAACCAGGTGGAGCTCATAAAAGACTCTGACCGATCCATAGCAAGATTTTGGATGCAATCTGGAGTCATCCTCAATACAGTATGGCAAGCCAGAGCTTCTCTCTTCGATCTCGGTTTTCCCCTTTCCCAAGATCTCTCGTTTTACAAATCCTTTAAAATCCAAGCAACAAGTTGCACTCAAAAGCCCCAAAAGAGCAGCACCTGTTCTCCCGTCTTTGAAAATTACGTGCACACAACCATCTTCTCTTTATTCATGACAACTACAGAACACCACAAGAAATCCGTCCCCTTCCTTAGGGTGGCTAGTTACCCAGAATTAACAATCCAAGATGAACGCTACTCAGAGCTACAGCCTTGCTCGCTGGAATACTCAAGGTTTTAAACACCTCTTGAATTGTTCCACACATGACCTTGACAATTATGACATTGTGGTTCTACAAGAGACATGGCTATCGGAACCACCCATATGGGACAATCATACTATACTATTATTGCCTGTGAAAATTGCCTCTAAAGGAACACCCATGGCTGGATTACTAATTGCCACCAAAATATCATCTGGCCTACAAATAGAGTCTTGGGCAACTCCAAACATCTACACGCAGCTAGCAAAAATCAAATTACCTTTGAAAACAATAGCTCTGATAAACGTCTATTGGAACCACTCAAATTTCAACACGGATACCTTTTTTCACGATCTTGAGAGCATTCTAGATCTTATCACATCTGACACATCCATAACCCACACAATTCTAGCCAGCGATTTAAATTTACACGACTTTTTTAAAGCAACCGCAGCTGAATCTGCCCTTATGAAATGCTGGTCCAGTCTCATGGCCGACAGAGAGTTAGCCATGCTTAATGGAGCCTTTCCTGATGACATACCTCTGAGCAGTACTTGGAGAAGACTTGATCAAGAAGCGATCATTAATTATATATTTACTGATAGAACTCTATTTGCCTAGATGACCATATTGCAAATAATACCCCTAAGCTGTGTCCAATAATAACTCAACACGAAGGCCATTATGTTGCGGCTCTACACATTTTTAAGCAGCAGCCGTCCTTGACAGCCAAACACATCCATAAGCACAAACATAGCTACAATCCTGAGTGTTGAGACAGATAAAAACAAAACATAAGAATTGGGCTCGTGGGCCCAAAACACTGCTATTCCAGAAAGACAGGGAGCAAATGTTACGAGCCGTGGCAACCAAAAATTCGTCTGCATTTTGGAATTTACTGAAACATCTCATATTACTCAGCTCTGCATGCAGATAAATGCAGTCCCAGAACAGGTGTGGAACTCTCATTATACCAAATTATACGCACCAATCTCTTTAACTGTACCTTCTACAAATCTAATGCCAACTACCACCCTTGATCTGGCGTTTGACCAAAGTGATCTCCTATATTACATCTCGAAACTAAGCTCCATCCGGAGGCATGGGCAAAAATATTGCATACCGTGTTTAATCAAGTAATAGCAACAAAAATCATTCCCCCTTCATGGTGGAAATCAGTAGTAGTCCCGATCTTTACAAAAGGAGATTGACGATGCCCAGCCAATTACCGTCCCATTGCCCTTCTCGATGTTCCGGACAAATTATTTGCGCAACTCATTTTAAGAGATTTTAATCAATGAGTAACTGAACAAAAGCTACAAGATCCATTCCAAACTGGCTTCGTTCCTGGCCTGGGAACTGCTATCCATTTGCTGGCCTTCACCGCCATGAAAGCCTACTGCCTTGAATTGAAACAACCAATATTTGTCACTTTTATTGATTTTAAAACAGCATATGACTCAGTTTCTAGAGAACTATTAATGTCTAATCTAAAAAGTGCTAACTGCCCTCACTCCATCCAAATGCTTATTCACCAACTTCATACTGATACAACGGTCCAAATTAGATTGACTATGGATGGCAAACTTACCCCTCCAATCTCGACCTTTAGAGGACTAAAGCAGGTATGCATTTTGGCATCCGCACTGTTTAACTTATTTACTTAAGATCTAAGGCAAAATCTCAGCAAAATCATCTCTGATCCTCTTAAGTTAGGGCAGCATTCCATTCCATGGCTACTTTACGCAGACAATTTGGTTCTACTATCAAGACCCCAAGAGGTCTACAAAAGCTCTTGATAGCCCTTGGGAAGTAAGTGGATGAAAATTCTTTATCGATTAATATGGGCAAAACAAAACATTTGCATTGTTGTAAGCGGCAGAATATAAATGCTCCTATAAATGGTCTCTGCATTGAACAGAAATCCAAGTTGTTGACGAATATCACTGTATGGGTGTAAAATTGAACAATCACAATTATGATAGCTAGTATTATCCATGCAAAATATGGAAAATGTTCCTATTCACCTCTACTTACTGTCTATAATCAGAAGGTTGTGCTCATATTATTATATGGGCCAGAGACCAAGACGTGGAGACCTGTATCATTCTGGCTCCGTCTAGAAGGTAAACTCTGGATGTGTGTTTCTCCCAACCGCTCTCACAACCTATGTGCATAATCAGGCATGAACTAGGTCTACTTCCTTTCTACAGTTCTTATGCATGGAAACTTTGCTCTGTATATAGGAAACGTCTTGTATCCACCACTTCAAAATCCTTATTGCAGATTCTATCTCACTATCCAACATCGTCCAACCATTGCTTTATTGCAACACGGAGGCAAGAAACCATGAAAATGATGAGGGAGACAAACATGTCACTTGAGCTGCTAATGAAAGAAAGCTCTGCCAGCATGACCTGATCTGCACTCAAGATCTCTGTGAAATATATAGATTTCAAAAACAACCCATATGATTCTAGAAAATACTGCACTCCTGAATCATATGTAGTCAAGTTCCCATCCCCCTCATACAGAAATGCTTTTCTGAGATTTTGGTTTAACTTATGGAGAACAGATGTGCTAACAAAATGGAAACTTATCCCCAAATCCGATAACATATGCAGATTTTGCAAGAAAAATAGACCAGCCGGAAAATCTGCAAGATCTAATAACAGCATGTCCGATGCTTATAGCCAAGCGGACCTTACACTTGAAAATGTATTAACACCTGAAATATTATGGCATGACATATTTCAAACACGACTCACAAATGTCAAAATTGCTCCTATTAGATTTCTTCTATCGTTGACTTTAACCTGTAGAAATTAAGTAACATTACATTTTGCTTAATTGACAGATTTGGAATTTTCTAGAATCATTTCTATGTGATTTTATATTTTCTATTACTTTTAAATGACAAAGTTTTGACATATAGATTTCATTCCCATATGAAATAAGATTAGATGGTTATAAAAATGTTGTAGTTTTTACAGTGCCCCTTTGAAGAGGGATAGGAAATATCACCCCCCATCCTCCTCATATAAGGTACATGATGCGGAAGAAGGCCGGGAGAAACCGTGAACACCCATACAATTCCGGACCAATTCCTAGTGCTCCAATGATCAATAAGTATGTTGAAAGGTACCCACTCAGCCAGCCCTTCAGATCATGAGCGGTACAAATCGTCCCCAGAGTGGACAAGGAACCTCAGGCCACAACTAAAGAGTCCTCAATTGACAGTATTGACTAAAGCGCTGAAAAGCCAAAGCCACTGATGTCATTTGAGACACCAGACATAGTAACTTTAGACATGAAGCACACGTGCCATCCGCACATCGGGATACAAACACACACTCGAGTACACAAAGAACATGAGCGTACAGTTCTATAGGTAGAGGACAGATACATATACATACTGTCATTGCTTTTATTATTTTGTCATTAGCTTAACGCAGCAACGCAGAAGAAGCAAGAGATCCTGAATAGAGCTTGCAGATGCTTATATGCAAATAACCATATGGAACTGCAGGAGCACCTATGGGACCTGACAGAGCCACCTGCGAATAACATATGGAGAATATAGAATAGCACAAACATGTAGAAGCCACGTTATGGCTCAGGAAAATTCCAGCAGGCCACAGACTCTCAGCAAGAGCTGAGCTGAGCTGAATTCAAGCTGGACAAGAGCAAATGTGTAAGACAGGACTTGCTGCCAAGGCTACCAGATACGAATGACACTCCATTCCCTGAACGACAGTAACACCAGTTGCAATAAATGTGAATAATTCCTCATAATTCAGAGCTGCAGAACCTCCAAATCATGGTCTCCTAACACGTGACCCGGCCGACTCAGACAATGGACAGCAACTAGCACTGACAAAGAGAGTCGATCTCACGCCGCCAGATGCTAGCTTGCAACAAAGATGTTACAATGTGAGACAAGTGTTGCACGAGATGAACGTAGTGTATGGTGGTGCACACAAGTTGCAATACAGGCACATAGGCGTTCTTATTACCTTGAGTAGATATACCAAGAGCTGAACGCCTTTGCGGATCCCAGGCCGGCGGAGGTCAGCTCTAGCCAATCACAGTTCAGACACCTAGGAGTGGTTAGCAATGGGCAACAACCAATAGTACGACCCTCACCCTGCAACATTGTTATGTACATGATGTGAGGCACCACAATATTGGAGCACACACGCCGGGATTTACTCCACCACACTGGTTTCCTAGCGCCTGGAAGTCCAGAGGAGGTGAGCCGGTACTGTATAGCTGAGAAACCCAGCTGTATCCTTTACCGAGTAAAAGGTTTTTAAAATAAACATAGATGCCAAACTAGGCACTTACAGTTCTATATTTTTATTCCCTAGCATCGAGGCTCTTTAGCCACACACCCCCAACTCCTTTGAATGAGGCAACGCAGAACTGGCGATTGCACTCCGTCCTGAAGAAGGTTGACTACGAACTATCTAATAAGGGAATCTTAACCCTTCATGAGAGAACTCAACCGAAACATGTTGACAACAGTTTTCCGAACCCCTGCATGGAGACAAAGGGTCACATTGTAAAATAATAGAGTGCTAAAATTGACATTTGTTTGATTTACAATTGTGGTATCAGTATTATATCACTTTCTTAATGTATGCAAATATGATGAATGTATGTGGAAGTTATGAATGAAGATTGTTTGGAAGGATGTGTTGTTTGGTCTACTGAGCTGAATTTTGTAAAATATAACTGCTAATAATTCTTTGTATATAAAGATTGTATTTGTACAATAAATATGCAACTATGATTTAAAATAATAGTCAGCTGTCATCTCTGGTCTAGTTGGCCCGCCTCCTCCTTACCTTATTGTTTAATTGCCTGGAGGGCCATAGACGTAAATCAGGCATCCCTTATATTTTCTACCTGAACATTTGACCTGCCTGCAATAGACAAGGGTGCACATTTTCACATATGGCAGCAAAACATCCATACCACTAGAAGGGATGACAACTCGCATGGTGCGAACAGAAAACAGGAAGGATAATTTGTCCCTGAAGTTGGCAAGGACATGCTCCTCAGTTGCAAAGCAGCTGTATCACTAGACCTAATCTACTACACATACCTGCTACACAAGTATGATATAGAATATCGCTGGTTTAAGATGTCTAAAAGGAAAGCCAGTCAAGCTTCATGAGCGCTTAGGTGAAGAAAAAGCTCAAAAAACTTGTGAAGGATGGAATCATCAAGAGAGTAACGGGCCCACCCCCAGCGTTTTACCGATTGTCATTACGTAAAAGTCCAAACAAACAGGACAGGAGCACATATGCGTTGATATGTGCCTGCCAAATAAGGCTATTAGACAGAAGAGGCATTTAACCCCAATGATCGACTGCATTGTCACCAACCTAAGTGGCACTCAATTCCTGTCAAAGCTCAACCTAAAGTTTGAGTACTACTAGCTGAAGCTAGACAAGGGGTCATTACGACCTTGGAGGTAACCATGCCGCAATTTGCGGCATGGTTACCCCCTTACCGGGTACCGGGTCTGGGTTCCTTAAATGAGGAATTACGAGGACATTCCAACCTTGGAGGACCCAGTAATTCCTCATTCGAGGAGATCGGACCCGCTACATCCCCATTCAAGCCCCCGTAGGCCGCAATGGGAATGGATAGGGAGCTAACAACGGGCCCATTAATAACGGGCCGTTGTTAGCTCCCTGGTCTGCTAGCGGGACCCGCTAAGGGCACCTGGTTTTACCAGACACCCTTTACGGGTCCCGCGAGCAGACTTGTAATGGGGCGGTAAGATGTTGATGGCTCTGGCACCATTACCGGTGCCGTTAACCCCTTACCACCAAGGTCGTAAGGACCCCCAAGGACTCTCCAGGGCAGTGATCATGTTTTCCAAGCATGTAGAGCTCAGATGATATAAAAGACTAAACTTTGGTATCTCGTCTGCAGGCGAGGTATTTCAGAACATGATAAGAAGCTCACTTTGCCTCCACGGCAGAGATCTCATTATAAGCAATGACATTCAGGTGTAATCTGGCACTGAAAATGGACGCATCTACTGTTTGCAAGCTGTCTTCCAACGTCTTCACCACAACTGGCTAACGCTGCACTGTGCCCAAGCTGGAGTTGTTCTTCTGATACATTTGTATGATTATAGAATGCAGCTTAGACCTCCAGAAGGTCAGTGACATTAAGACTGCTCTATGTTATGTTATGTTGACTTATACAGCGCACCGCTACCACCCCATGGGCGGTCTCCAGGCGCTCATGTGGCTCTGCAAGAAAATAGGGTGGAGGATTGTTAGTGAGGATAGAATGATAGGAAAGGTTCAGATCCAGGAGTTACTGGTGTATGTGTGTGTTGTCTTGCGTGTCAGTTGGTTGCGAGATCAGGGTTGTTATGTTCATAAGTGTAAGACCTAGTGCCTCTGCTATTTGTGTGTGTTTAAGGTCAGTGTGTATCATGTATGGCTCGGCCCTGCCTGTGGTCGCGGGCACTGGCTTGTTGTATCCATAAGGGTATCCAGTGTCATGATGGTATAGTATCTGTGGGTTAAGTTATGCTGGTGTGTAATTTGGTACGTGGTTATGCGTAAATTGGATTAGTGTTTTGGTTGTAATCACTTGAATGTTTCGTCCGTGGGGTGAGTCCAGTGGCCAGGTGTATATTGAGTGTAATAGTTGTTAGAGTTTAGTGTGTACTTGTGTAGTTGGCTAGTCCATAGGCACGTACCGTATTTGTGGGTGGTGTAGGAGGAGCAGGAGTAGGTTGGATTTGTTGGTATGTTTGTTACTTTCTCAGATTCCGCCAGGTATTTCCTCAGAACTCATCCAGTTATTACTCAGTGGTACTCTCCATGTCCCAGATTCCCTGGAGGAGCATGAGATGGCTTTCGCAGTTCTGTCTAGTGCGAGGCATGGCCACTCTTCGCTGGT
Source organism: Ambystoma mexicanum (assembly GCF_040938575.1). Classification (NCBI taxonomy): domain Eukaryota; kingdom Metazoa; phylum Chordata; class Amphibia; order Caudata; family Ambystomatidae; genus Ambystoma; species Ambystoma mexicanum. The sequence goes on along the minus strand of NC_090931.1, from coordinate 292,132,189 downwards.
CTATTTGAGTGACGCATGACTAGGTGGGAAGGAGAGGGGGCGATAGGGGTGTTTTGGGTCTTCATTGATTCTGCTGCTAATCGTTTCTTTGTGCTGGTCATTGGTGGTTGAATAGCCAAGATTGTAGTTGTTTCCTGAAGGTGAGGTGGTCTTCTGTGGTTCTAATTTCCTTTGGCATTGTAGAAGTCGGCAATTAGGCATGAAAATGCAGTTCCTCCAAACTTCCTTTTTTCATAGTGTTTTGTCTGGATTTGGATGTCGTCACTTGATCTTAGGTCTCTTCCTAGTTGTTAGCGGTAGACCTTGGCCTTGAGAAATTCAGCTCATTGTCCATGTAGGGTTTTGCGAGCGATACAGAGGACATTGAATTTGATTCATTATTTTTACTGGTAACCAATTTAGGCTTCTTAGCGCTGGGGTAATTTGGTCTCTTCTGTTTAATCTGAGGAGTATTCTTGCTGCAGTTTTCTGAATGCATTGAATTTGTTTGGTGGGCCTTTTGGGCATTCAGGGGTAAAGGCTGTTTGCGTAGTCGATTCTTCAAAGCATCAGGGATATCATTGCGAGGGTTTTATTTGGAAATGAGAGGTACGGGAGTATCCCCCTGAGTGTAGTCTCAGGAGGTAGAAGCACTTCTTAGTGATAGCGCTGACTTGTGGTTTCAGCGTTAGTCCATTGTCCATGAGCATTCCTAGGTTGTTTATCACTTTTTCAGTCTCCGGTTGGGTTCCCATGTCTGGCGCCAGTCTTGTTGGGTGTTGGTTCCGTTACCCTCCATGGATGAGATCATTATTTCTGTTTTTGCCAGTTTCAGTTTGAGGTTGTTCATTGTTATCCAGCTGTTTATGTCTGCCAGACGATTGCTGAGGGTGTTGTTTGGTTTTTGGGTAGTGGCAGTCTTCATGATTAGTTATGTGTTGTCTGCGTAGTTGTAGGCAGTCAGTCTGTGGGTTTGAATGGTTTTCATCCTGGTGGACGTTGAAGAGGAGGAAGGAGTGAATTAAGGATTGTGGCACTGTACAGGCAATATTTTTGCTCTTTGATGATGTGAAAGGTGGCATGCAAGTTCTTTCCATTCGATTTGTGAGGAAGGATTTGAGCCATTTTAAGGCAGTGCCTTTTGTGCCACATTCCATTGCTCTTTTTATTAGTGTTGTGTGGCTGATTGTGTCGAATGCCGCCGAGATGTCCAGTAGAATGAGGGCAGATTGGGCTCTGTTGTCTGCTTTTATTTTTAAGCTGTCCCATATCGATAGGAGTGCCAACTCTGTTCCTCTCATTGGTCTGAAACCAACCTGCGAATGGTCGAGTATTGCATTAGTTTCTACATAATTAAAGAGGATTTTGTATATGGAATTCTCCAGAATCTTCGCTGGGTAGGGCAAGTTGCATATGAGTCTGTAGTTGCTGGAATCATCTGCACTTTCCATTTACTTTTTTTTATCAGTGGCTTGATGTATGCTGATTTGTAGGTCTTCGGTACTATTCCAGTGTTTAGGGATAGGTTCATCAAGTGCTGAAAGTGTGACTGTGGGGTGCTGCAGTTGAGGAGTTCTTTGTAGATGTCTGGGAGGCAAGGGTCGCTTGGGGATCCCGCAAGGTTGGTGTATTTTATTAGTGTGGAGAAAATACCTTTATCTATTCGATCACAGCAGTCAAGTCTTGCTCCGGTTGGTCAGGGGCGTCATTTCACCAAAATGCCAGAGGTAGCGGAAGTGACACCACACGACCCTTGACCTCTGATGACATCACATGAAGTGATGTCATTTGACCCCACCCCAAAGTGATATCACAGGAAGCGATGGGACACAGCCTTTCACCCTGTGACAAAACAGGAAGTGGCCTTTACATAGCATTGGACCTAAGTACACTATGAAAAATATGGTTACGGCATCACTATAATGTGATATACATTTCATAAAAGAATGTATCACCATATGTATTATTAAGATGAGTGTGTATAGGCCCATATTACCAGTTTACAAAAATTGAGGGAATCCCGATAGTACTACTCAAGTAGTTGCTCTACCTTTTATCGGGGAAGTAAACATTTTAAACAATAGAAGTAGATAGCAAATGCCATCAGCTTACAGTAATCATTAAATCAATGCTGTAATTAATACATAGTCAAGAAATATTTTATTAATAACAATAGTTAAACAAAAACACAATTCGCAATTCATTCTATAAAAGACGAGAGTACAATTACTTCCGTTAGATCATAGTGAAAGTTAAAACACTGTCTAAAACCCGACAATATAGTCATGACATATGGGCCTAAATAGGTTCAGGTAACATGTTTTTAATAGACGTTCAACAGATGATAAGAGCGGTGTAGGGGCATTAGCCGACTTAAACCTCTCTTGGCTCTTATTTTTAGAGTACGTTAATCATCTATTGGTTACTTGTCTAGAGATGGGAACTCGACATGTTTCAGTTCTCGTATATTGGTATAGGAACTTTCTTCAGGAGGTATGTCACTGTGATTTAAGATGATACAGTCAAGACAGAAAATATTAAAAAACAATAGTTGTTGTCAATCGTTGTTCTCGTTTGAAGTTTCCAACATCAGACTTTTCGTATTCAAGCTGTAGCTGTTGGTATTAAGCATAAACACAAAGAAGGTGAGCTATAATTGCTTAGATTCTTCATATAATCTTAATTTATATCAAGAGGGGCTGGGCAAGATAATTACCCAGTCCTTTGATTTAGAGTGTGTCCAAAGGGATCTGTCCTGAATAGAGCAGGAGTTTGTCCTTATGGTCAGCAAATGACTGAATTCAGTCATATACGACCTGCAATTTAAATTTACATAGTTTTAGAAAAACTGCTATGCGGATGCCTGGGCTACATCGCTATGGATAACCATGGTGACAAGTTCAGTATTTTGATGGCTTACCTAATACATAGGTGCCTTTTTAGAGGTCGATGGTTATTCGGTGTCGTGATCTTCTAGTCAGCTATTTCTAGGAGGCCATTCCTTTCTTTATGACGATAAATGTGGTGTTCTATGTCGGCTATCAGAATGAAGCAAATGGATAGCGGTTTTAATTCTATATCAATTAAGTTATACGTCTAGATAGCATAAAGTAGCTTGTATATTTTATATATGTAAAAGAGCTTACCTTGAATGTAAACATTGGTAATTACGTATGATGGATTATTAATACCGCTTCAGAGTTGAAATGCAAAGGTGTTTCAATTTCTCCGCTTTATAGATCCCGATTGGTATGTGACCAGATCGAAGTATGATCTGTAAAGTGTATAATATGAAATGTAAAATTTACATACATCCTATTTGACCCATTTGTTATTATTCGGGTCCGATTGTGTTTATACAATTATGACAATAAAGAGCTAGAAGTAACTCGTAGATTGGACTATCGTAGCATGCAAGCTCAAATCTTATCACATAGAGCTTGGTTTTTTAATTAACTGGTGTTTACCTGTACCAAAAGAAGAAACTTCTTAATCCTTTGCACGAATACAATTCGAACGTGCGGGTAAACGGCTCCTTTCCAGTGAGCAGGGTGTCGCGGACGCCATATTGGGAGTGTCTTAATATAGGATGTCTAGTCCTTTGTTTATGTTGGGGGCTATTCATTATTAAAGCCGTGTAGGTGTTTCCAAGGCCGTATTCAAAGACAGCGTGATGTATTGGCATCTAATGTTTATTCATAGTGCCATTTGAAAAGACAGCCCTACTGGCTCCATAGCACGATAGATGAAGAAATACATGCCTATAAAAGTGCGCATACACACGACTCCCCCTAAGTGTTCAAAGGGTCGCGGGCGCCATTTTAGGAGGTAGATGTTCATAGATATTAAGTCCATTTTTAGTGTTTACAGCTGTATTAATCATCAGAACTAGTCATTTAGTTCTAGCTGTCTTTTTGCATGTGCATAGTGAATTTAACTATAGAGCTTTTTTCTTAATCATTGTAACTATTATGACCATTCGATTCGTGGTTTGTTACTGAAACTTCAGGAAAAAATGAATTAGCGTGGTTAAAGGCAATTGACCTTATTGAACAGTAACCATCTGGAGTGCAGTGTATGACCTTTGGCTGTCAAAAAATAATAATCATGATAATAAAGTCAAATCAGGTCAATGGAGCTCCGACTGAGCTACATAGTCTATAATATATGTTTATGACTCCAAGAGAGAAGTAAAATTTTGTTCCATTCGATGGCCTCGTTAAGCCTTATTTGGTCACTTTTAGTTCAGAAAATTAGTCTTTGTTCTTTTTCTAGTAAAATGTTTTTCTTTTTGTTAGTGTCATTTCCTAAAAGGGTCATGAGGACAGTCCATCCTAAATCATCACTTGTATGGTTCAATTCCAAAAAATGTTTTACCATGGGAGCTAGTATAGTTTTATTTTGTGTTCAATAATCCGTGTTTTAACCTTCCGTATTGTTTTCCCAATGTAGTTACGCTGACATGGGCATGTTATCATATATATAACATACTCAGTATTGCAATTTGTAAAATGTAACTGATGCCATGGGGTGTTTAAACCTATATTGACTTCTTTAGATTTATTTGTATACTTGCATACTGAACAATGTCCGCAAGCTTCTGTAATCCTCTCTACTCGAGGTTGTTTAACTCTGAGTTTACTACTACTCATCCGATTCCCTATGGTGGTAGACTTTCTGTACGCGAAAAGCGGACATGGTAGTTTAGTGGTGGAGTGTTCAAAAATCTTCCATTGCTTTCGAACAATATTAGTAATAGAAAGACTTAAATTAGTGAAAATATTGACACTCACTATTCTTTCATCAGGTTGTTTCTTGATTTTCTCTTCCAAAAGAGCTTCACGGTTATTATTAGAGGCACTTTTAGCTGCCTTTTTTATGAGTCTCTTTGGATATTGCCTCTCTCGAAGTTTTTTGAGAAGGCTTGCGCTTCTTCATCGTATGCATCTCTAGTACTGCTATTTCTTTTTAACCAAAGAAATTGCCCATAGGGTAAGTTGTCTTTCAGATGTTTCACATGGTGACTCTGGTAGTGTAAATGCGAGTTTTTATCTGTTTGTTTATGATATGGTTTCACTAGTAGTGACCCATCTTCATGAAAGATAGTCACATCTAGAAAGTTTATTTCTTCTTTGTGTATTGTCATTGTAAATTGCAGGTCTCTATTGCATTGATTTAACCAAGTTAAACACATATCAGCTTGGTTTGCCAAATGATGATAATATTGTCTATATACCTCGCCCAAGAGAGTAGATGTTTTTCAAACGGATTGTTGGTATAGATATATCTTTTATTGAAAAATTCTACATTTAAAATGGCCACACTTGGGGCCATAGTAGCTCCCATCGCCGTTCCCTCAGTTTTTTGGTGAAACTGGCCTTGAAATTCGAAAAGGATTTTAGTAAGTGAAACTTCTATGCACCAGAGTATAAACGAAGTAGGAACTGGGTTATTATCTAGGCGCGTGAGGAGTATTTCCTCTATTGTTTCAATGGTTTCGTGTTGCGGTATATTTGTATATAATGCTACAATATCAAGAGTTATCAAGAACTGTGTATTGATATTGTAGGGGAGATTTTCAAACCGTTTGATCACTTCTTTAGTATCTCTTAAGTATGATTTAATTTGGGTGATGTAATTCTTAAGATAGAAATCAGCATATTTTGACAGGGGTTCAAGAATAGAATTAATCTGTGCTACAATGGGTCGCCCTGGAGGTTTTATTAAGGTCTTATGAATCTTGGGAAGGCAATAAAAGTAGGAGTGGAAGGGTTAGGATTAGTTAAGAATTCACTTTCTTGCCGGCTGATCCATCCTCGCTCTTTAGCTTTACCTACATTGGATTCAATCATTTTTTGCAGTTCTGTGGTTGGGTTGTTATTATTAAACTGGCTTGTACATTCACTAACATATTCCTCTTTTTCCAGTATAACTATACCTCCTCCTTTGTCGGCCCTTTTGATTATAATATTTTCATTCTTCGAGAGGTTGTTGAGTGCCTCTTGTTCTTGACGGCTTAAATTATGGAATAACTATTGTTATTAATAAAATATTTCTTGACTATGTATTAATTACAGCATTGATTTAATGATTACTGTAAGATGATGGTATTTGCTATCTACTTCTATTGTTTAAAAAATAAATAGGACCATATTACCAAATTACTGTGAATGCAAGCAGACATCCATGGCCAAATGATAATGATGTGTTATCATATAGCACTTACACTTAAGCGCTTTATATAAAACAAATATACATACAATATCACCCAACCTGTGTTGGTACTCATGTATCGACCTCAGAAGGATGAAAGGCTGAGTTGAGGTGTTAAAGAACTGACTAAATCGGTGACGCACCCCCTGAATTGTGCCTGAAATAAACCATTAATGAGTCTAGCAATCATTGTATAGAATTCAAGAAAGCCAAATTATTTGCTATTCCTATTCTTTCTTATTTAGGATCCCTGCTGAAAGTGTTAGACTTGTGGAACCCCTGCTTGTTTTTTTTTTAAGAGGCCTAAACAAGAAAGCCAGGCCCTCCAGAAGCAAAAAGCCACATGGTGATGGCCACAGCCCAGGACCTTGCATAAAAAAAAGAACATCTAGTTTTTCCTTTTTTTTAGGGGTAGCAAGGGGGACCTCAGGGGTTGCAATTGGGACCCCTAAATGGCGTCCCTGCGGTTGGTGCATTGCCAGTTGTCTGCGATTCAGTGGTTGTGTTTATATTTTCATGGTTTGTGTCGATGGTCTGTTGGATTGTTTCAATTTTTGATCTGAGGTGGATGGTGATGTTGCATAGATCTTGTATTGGGATGCCCTCTTTTGTCGCAGTGTACAGGAGGGCGGAGAGACCTCTGACGGGCCCATGGGATCAGAGCTCACCCTCAAGCACCTTAAGACGAGATAGCTGCACCTTGAGGAGGATGGGGTGCAGGATTCTCTTACTCCAACACCAATAAATAAGGAAAAGTCAATGGTTTGGCAAAGGGAAGTCAGTTTAATGACAAGTACGAAAAACGGGGAAACAATGGAAATCAACAGTGACACGATCGCCCGTCTCGCTTCAACTCCCAGAATCTTCATTCAGACAGCAATTCTCATAGGCAAAATTTGTCATCATTGACGTGTAAAACTCAAAGTTTGTCATGCAATTCTATTGGTCGGGAAAAGTAACTTAAGTATAGGTGCTATATCTGTATATGGTAACAGTGTGAGGATTGGATCATTCTTAACGGGTGGGCGTCTACACCCATCCCTCTACATCACTCGTGATAGACGTCACTACAAGTACGATGTCTCATTGGTTCTACTAGCTATAGGACCCTAGATTATTTGGTCCATTGTGATTGGGTAGGTTACGCCCCTAGACATAAATCTCCACTTTAATTAGCAGCATGCAGAATGGACACCCAGATGTGGTGTGCCCCAAGATTCACCCTGCCTCCCTTCCATCAATCAGTACCTTAGGGCTATGTGTCAATTAGTTGGCTGAGGTTGGCCTCGAAACTCGCAGCTTCTAGTCAGGAAAAATTATGGCATCCTCGGGTTCTGGGTGAAATCAGACGTTGGTACCTCTTCGCGCTTGGATGGTCACGTGTTAGTTCACCATGAATCTGCTTCAGTTTCCCTCTATTTGTGTATTTGATTCTTCCTTTAGCCTTGCCACCTGCCTAGGCCTCCTTATCTCGACATTCATTGGCTGGCTGCTATGCTCTTAAGTTTCGTTTCTTCGAAGTTGCCACTCTCCTCCCTTCCTGGAGTTGACCTCGAATTCCTAGGCATGAGCTGCTTCTTACTGAGTTTCGATTCTGCTCTTTCATCTGGCTTTGAGCTAGTATCTGAATCCTGACCTGTTTGTCCTCCACCATCCAGGGCTTGATTCTGCTTTTATAAAATGGAGTCGCACTTGTATAATGTGCTTCTTCAGGTAGATGTATAGTTGGCGCTTGCCGCTCTATCCTTCTACTTAGCATTGCAAGCAGTACCATTTCCTTAGCTTCTTGCGTTCCAAGCCTATTTACAGGCATTTAGCCAGTTGCATATAGATTCATCCTTCTTTCATGGTTACGTTCTTTGTTTTGCAACATAGTTTCTTCTTTTAAGTCCATTACCCCATTATTCCTTATTTTTCGTCTTTACATGTCGTTCTTTGCTTGTCGTTTCGTTCATTAGTACGCCTGTCAAGGCCCTTGTGTCGTCACCATTCGCCTTCCATTAAGGCCCTTTGGGTCTCTTCGGGGACAGTTTGTAAGTAATCTTCATTTTGTGTCAACTGCTGGTACGGTTGTCTCAACGGGTACCGTGCTGCCCACGGTTGTCTGGTTATAGGCACATCAACAGGTATTGCTCTTCTGATGGGCACTGGGCAGAGCCCTAGCGCTGCTCTCTGTTGGTTTATTTGCTCCTCATACGTCACATATCTTGGCGAGTATGTTCCTGGTATCTCAAAATGGGTGGCTGGAGTGCAGGCCATATCCGGGACCTCCTCTACACTCCCCCCTCTGGTCGGTTCATCGGCCACTTCTGCTTCCTCCTTCTGATTCGTCTTACTTGGTTCTTCTATATCTTGTTCATCGTCTTCTGGGTTTGTACATGATGGTGTGAACGTGTGTTTCTTTGGAGTCCATATTTTTATCACTCCTTTCAGACTTCCTGTTGTTTTTACATGTTCGTCCTTGTTCCAGGTCATAAGCTGGCACTGTCCATTTGGGCTGCAATAGATCAATTTTCTTTCATACTTTCTTCGTTTTCTGGGATACACAAACTTTGTTCCTTCTGGTGCAAATTCGCTGGCCTTCACAAAGTCTCTTATTTCTTCATCAGTCAGGTCTCTGGGCTTCCATCCTGGTTTGACTTCGATCATGATCTTCATCCCAATGGCTTTCTTTGCAGTTTTCTGGCATTGTGTGATGATTATCTTGATAACACAAAATCCTAGTAGTATCATCAATAGCAGGGCTCCCAAAAACTTGAATATGTCTGCCATCCATTGTGGGACCCATGAGAATAGAGTTCCAAACCAGCTGTCATCATCAACTTCGTCAGTTTCATCGATCATCTGGTTTTGTAGGTTTGTCAGCATACTTATGGCTTCTGTTAAGGGTCCATTTTCTTCATCATGCGAAGGTATACATGTGCAACATGATTCTCCGATTTTTGCGCAAACACCTCCATCCATCGCTGTGATCATGTCAAGTACATATCTGTTCTGGAGAGTCATCAATCGGATTGCTCTTAGTTCTTCTTTAATCGCATTTAATCCTGTTATGGTGGTGTTGATGATCTGTAATAATTCCCATCTGGTTATTTGCAACCACTTAGTGTTTGCTCCAACCTGGAAGCTTGGCATGATGATTGTTGTGAACACTGATGAGGTGAGGCTGAACAGCCTGTGTTCATATGGGATCGCATGGAATGCTTCTTCTGATTTGGCAGAAAAGTAATTTTCTCTCTTCATTCGGGATACCAGCTCCACTGATCTCCTTTTCCTCAGGTGAGCATCTGCTTTTGGGAAACTGTCAATTTTCAGGTCACTTTTTGGGATCACCAGTGCAGGAACGTGGACATTCACTATTGTGCATATGCCTCCCCAGTATCTTGGGCAGTCTGATGTATGCTTTGGATCCACACGCCCAATAATGACCCATAATCACTGTGGTTCCGTGCGTCATTCCTGGGGCCTCGAAGATTTGTCCGCAGTTCTGATTCTCTCCCATCTTCCTAGTGCCGTTGTTCCCGAAGCACAATTTTGGGATTTCCAGTGGCACTATCTGCAAGGGTCCTCCTCTGTCTTCGACCCAAGTTAGTAACTTTACCAACTTCGGCCATATAGGTTTGCACAGTCTTTGTGAGTTTTCTATTGCTTCTTTGCAGGCTCCAAGGACCATCCAAGCTCGGCAGATCACCACTCCTTCTTCCCATCCATTTGGGGAAACCACTGTTCCCCAAATCTGCATTTGGCCTCTGGTTTTCCAAATTTGAACTTCTTCTGGGGTTTCCAAGGTTAAGTCTTGGGTTTATTTCCCATCTTATTTCTGTTCCTTTAACTTCAGGGTTTTCATACCTGATCACGTGATTCCTGGTATGGGCTCTATTTCTTGTCTTAATGTCCTGGACCTATCCATCTTCATCGGGGTAATCTGTTTCAGTTGCCCATATCAATGAGGCGCCCCTCCCCATAAACTGTCCTCTGGTGTTGCACATTACTACGTGTGAAAGACAGTGTGCTGTCTGGACATCAATTTCTACTGCCATGAAGATTTTGGATTTTCCCATGCTGTACAGTAGGAGTGCACAAACGAAGCAGTCTCCTTCTGATTTCCTTCTCCCAACTTCTTTCATGTGTTGGTACCAAATGTCGTTTCCTAGATGTGCTGGGCTGTCCAGGTAATTGTTTAGTTCATTGTTATCTTCATGTGGGCTTCTCTTGATTATTAGTGCCTTTCTGTAGTTAGCTATAACTACATCTCTAAATGCGTTTGTGTGACTTTTACTTGCTGGGGGTCTCTCGGCCATGCTGGTCGGAGGAGCAGGTTTCTTTATCTGCATCAAAGTGATGGGTGGAGGTTTTGCAAATCTCTTCCTCTCCTCTTGCATTCTTTTCCTGCCCTCTATAAGTGCCTTTAACCACCACCTGTCTGTCATCAGCCCCACGTAAGGCTGCATCGTGGGCTTGGTACTTGTTCCCTGTGTTGGAACTGGTGTGCTTGTCAGTACAGTATCTGCAGGTTTATTTTTCAGTTCCTCATGTAGTTTCTTCGCTCTAGCTATGAACAGGAATAAATGATCTATCAACATTTGTGTCCTTGCAGTGAATTCTCCCGTAGCCGTTTCTGTCTTCTTGAGGGCTTTTGCTATGTCTGCTTTAGTTAGTCTTTCACTGGATTCTTCCTGGTCTCTTTCATTATTTACAGGGACTGGTTGTTCGGTAGGCAGTCTTGTGCTCTCTGTCGTCTTCGCTTGAGGTTATGTGGCCATTGACACTTGCCCTGGTTAGTGTGCGTTCAGTGTGTGTGTGCGTGCAGTGGTGCTACGTTTTCATTCATTCCGCGCTGACCACGTCTCCAGCTTTTCTCTTCATTCGTTGCCTCAAGTGTGTATGTATCACTGCTAATTACATTCAATTTTAGTTCGTTTACCTTACCATCAGATTTTCTCCAGTCTGGAATAACTATATAGGGTCTGGGTGCTTTTGTGGGACCTATGTATACGTTATCCGGTGGGTGCACTGAAATTGGAACGCTTCGTGCACCAATAAAGAATGCAGTTCTGATTGTTAATGACAGAAAGACAATGATGATCACTATACATATACACATAATCGTGCTTTATGAAAATTGGCAGCATTTCCTTCCAGGGAAGCGGGGGCGCCCCTCTGTTTGTGGGAGGGCCAGGTTACCGTTCTGGGCCCCCATCTTAATCATAACAAATGTAAATGTTTTATTCTTTTCACATACTCCATTATTGTTTCTCAGAAAGTTTGTATCATAAAGTGTCTGGTGCTTCGCAAGTGTCCCTCCTCTTGCGGGTGACGATTGTCTCTGGATATGGGATACATTTCCCTTGCTAGACTATGGAAAAAAGATTAGACTAACACCTTTGGTGAGTCACATTCATTGTGCATATTCAAAATAGGTGAGTTCCCAGTCCACCCCCCGAATCTGTTTCATTCCTGAGGACATGCTGGAACCTGTTCAATGTAAAAAATTGAAAAAATGGCAATTTATCAAAACCAGAAATAAAAGGTGAAGTTCTCGTCTCTGCTCCCTCGATCTGTCCCACGGCGGAAAGATGAAGTATTTTGCCTCTGTTTCTCCGATCTGTCCCTTGGCGGAAAGCTTCATTGGAAGCCCTTCCCTTGATGTGAACAGTCCTTGCACCTTCCTGCTGCGTGGATTGCGACCAGGTAACTGAGTTTAGCCCACAGCTGGTTCAAATGTTCAGTGTTTCTTGGATCGCCAATGAAAGTAAGAGTGTCAGTGTTTCTCCCGACGATTGCTGGGCACTCCTCTATGATGCGAAAGAAAACCATATTTGTGAGTTCATCTACTATCGCCTGTTGGGAAGCATTTGTGTCCTTATCACTGTATTCTGGTAACACAGTGAAGGCTTCCGCAATGACAGTATCCAGTTGCCTGATTACCTTCTTGTTGGCAGGATCTTGAATAAAGTCTGTGATACAGGTTACTCTCCCTACAAGTGACGGATATGATATTACTACTAACTGGAAATAGGTGAGCACATCCCTTGTGAGATTTCTGCTGGGGGATACCATAAATTCTGCAAAACAAGGTCTTAGTGTTGGTTGCTTCAGGATACTGTGTTAGCTCCTTAGGGCAAAAGTCCTCGATCTAAGTCTATTAGAGTATTTTTTTTCTCTCAACAATGCTTTAGTGTGATTTGATCTACAGGTTCGGTCAACATATGTGTTGTGCCTTAGATGCGCAATTGTCTTCTTCACCCTGCAACTAGGATGCTGTAGTTGGTCTGAAATTACAGTAAGGCTGGATGTCATGCAGTTCAGGTACTCTTGTAACACGGTTCCCAGGACCTCTCGGGTTGACTGGGCATAACATCTAGCTCTATTTCGGCGGGTAACGGGGGTACTCATTCTTCTTCCTGTGACTATCGGTGCGGCGTAAGATGATGGTCGGAGCCTGGTTGGTTCCGAAGAGCATACAATGCCAGTGGAAGGCAGTGCAACCATCCCCTCTTTAGAGTAAGCTTCAACTTGGCTATCCTTTCCTTTAGCAAGCCGTTGAGCCTCTCACAAACACTGTTACCTTCCGGATGATACGCCGACGAGAACTTGTGCTTTATACCAAGCAGCAAGCTGATCTGCTCAAAGACTGCGTTAACAAAATGAGCCCCGTTGTCTGATCTCATCACCTCACACACCCCCCATCTAAGGAACACTTCCCTCACAAGGAATTTGGCAGCACAGGTAGAGTCTGGGTGTGTACAGGGACCTGCTTCTATCCATCTTGAGAATGGACACACCACTACAATTGGTACCCGTTACACACTTGAATCATATCGACATAGTCGATATGTAAGTGATGAAAAGGCGCATTTGGCCGGGGGATGATTCCTCTCACTACTTTTAATGTGTGCCCAGCTGTGAATTGCTGGCAGATTATGCAGTTCACCATAAAGAATGCAACATGCTCAGCTAAATTCGGTATAAACCAGTCTTCTGTGAGCGTTGCTGTAAGATTCTCTTTTGACATGTGAAATGGTTAATGCAATTGCTCCAAAGCTATCTTTAATAGGGCTACAGGCATTACTGGTTTACCAGTGCTGTCTTGCTGCCACAATCCGTCAGAGGGGTTTAAAGAACACCCTCGACATGTCCACAGGTTCTTTTCATCCTGAGGTGCCTCCCCTTGAAGCTCCATTAGCTGTGTCTGCCCCATATTGCTATAGGCTTCTGGTGTGGCTCGTGCTATCATCATCCGTTCATGGGTGCATGCCACTTCTACTTCCATGATCGTCTCACTTTTGGATGCCATACGCTTGGCTTCCGTGTCTGGTGCATGATTTCCGCGTGACACGAAATCTGTCCCTTTGGTATGGGCGGCGCATTTCACGACCGCCATGCCCACTGGGAGCTGTAGTGCCTTTATCAGCCTGTCCAATAAGGCTGCGTGCTGCACTGGCGTGCCATCTCCTTGGAGGTAGCCCCTCCTTTTCCCTTGTGCTAGGCCTGCGTGCACTGTAGACGTCACATAGGCGGAGTCACTGTACACCGTGACTTCCTGGTCTGCGTGATTCTCAATGGCGAGTATCAATGCCAATAATTCTGCAGCCTGTGCTGAATAATGAGATAGTATTCGTGCACTGACGAGTACTTGAAATTCCCCGCTTGCTATGTGTTTCATTACAGCAACGCCTGCATATCTTTGTCCGTCTTCTTGTTCGATTCTTGAAGAACCATCAATAAAAACAATCTCGCCTCCCTCCAGGGCATTTTCTTTCACCCTGGGGATTTCATCATAGAATTCTTCATAGTTTGCACAGTCATGTATCTGCTCTCCTTCACCGATTGGCTCAGCTATGAACGTAGCTGGGTTTACTGTTTTAAATGGAACTATTTTTATCGATGAATTAGAAATGATCACCTCTTAGGCGAAAGCTCTTTGAGATGTAAATGTGCCCTTTGGTTTCTGTAAGATGACAAACAATGAGTGCTCAACGTATAACGTCATGGAACATCCCATTACAATGGTAGTCGCCTTCTCTTTGGCGAACGCTGCAGCAGCTAGGCTTTGTTCGCATGGGAAGTGGACTCATGACTGGGCCCAGGCTCCCACTGTAATACGCTAGGGGCTTGTACCCCAACAAGGTTCTTTGAGCGAGCACTGCCGTCATAACGCTGCCATCTGTGTGTGAGAATAGGTAGAATTCTTCTGCTTAATTAGGAATCCCGAGAGCTAGAGCTGTAGAAATCACTCTCATGAGTTCTGTAAACCCCTTTTCCATTGCCTCGGTCCATTCAATCCCACCCTTCGTCACCTGGACCTTTTTTAACGCCTGGAGCAAGGACTTGGTATACGAGCTGTAGTCGAAGACCCACACTATGACATGATTTCACAGGTCTAATAAGCTCTGTATTTGCTTTATTGTGAGTGGTTTTGCCGTGTTCATGATAGCTTCAGCCCTTTCTGGGGTCACCTTTTTCCCTTCATGCGAGATGAGTTGGCCTATGTACAGCACTTCCTGTTGACAATACTGTAGCTTTTCCTTGTCAACCTTATATCCTTTCTCAGCCAGTATGGTCAGTAGTTTAACAGAATAGTGCCTGCATTGCTCTTCAGTGGTGCTGCAGATTAGGATGTCATCCACATAATGCAAGACGACACTATCCACTGCAATATTGCTTAGGTCCATCTGTAGGACTCTGTAAAATATGGACGGGGACTCACAGTACCCCTGTGGCAACCTTGTGCTTTTCAGAATCATTTGTCTGAATGTAAATGACGTCAGATCTTGGGAGTCACGGTGAAATGGCATTGAGAAAAATGCATTTTTCAAGTCAATCCTCGTGAAATACTTTGCCTCAATGGGTATGTTACATAGGAATGTAGATGGATTAGGGACTAGAGTAAACTCGGTTTCAACAATATCATTTAGTGCTCTTAAATCTTGGATTAAACGCCAAGATCCTCCCTTTGATTTCTTGACAGGATAGATCACCGTGTTACAGGGTGACTCTGACGTCACTAGGATGCCCTGATCCATCATGGCGGAAATTGTCTTTGCAATCCCTTCATCCACCTCTGTGGACATGGGATATTGTCGCGCTCTGGGTAAAATTGCTCCTAGTTTTAATTTAATTTTTACTTCTCCCACCCCCTTCAGGAGGCCTATGTCATATGGTCCTGTAGTCCATACTGAGACAGGCACCTGGGCCATGTCGTCATCAAAGTATTCCGGACGTACCAGTGTCTCTTCTGAGTCTGGCTGTTCTTCAAACAGATCGTCATCAGTGACGTCAGTCACTCGATACCCTTCTTCAATGGCGATAATCGCGCACCATTGTCTGCCTTCATCATCGTATCCTTCGACCAATGCTACTTTCCCTAGTACTGCTGCAGTATGTATCATCAAGGGAAATACTTGTCCCACCTCTTCATGCATAGGTATTCTTAGTCTGAATAGAAACTCATCAGGGGTTCTCATAGTTCTATCTGTGAGGCCTGGCAATCCTGCCATAAGCACACGCATGCCATGTGCGAAGACCTCTGGCTCTAATGGTATAGCGCTCATGGCTATGTGTCCTGAGTATGCCCTGATTATTTCACACACGTTTGAATAATGCATTCCTGGAGTGGAGCATACTATGCCCTCCTCCGTGAATGAGATGGTCATATTCAATTTTGTCATTAAGTCTCGACCCAAAATCTTTACTGGGGTCTGACGCGAATACAATAAAGGTACGTTCATTTCGCACTCTCATACGGAGATTGGGAGTGCGTCTGTAAAGGGAACTCGACTGTGAGCTCCTGTAAAAGTCTGAGTATCTATGGCCCCGCCAGACAAGGAAAACTTGCCTTCCCATATGCACAAGCGTGTTGCACCCGTTTCAACTAGGAAGGAATATTCTTTACCCCCTATGACGACATTCACCCTTGGTTCCCTGTTAGGGTCTGGTGTCACTGACAGGATAGAGCACATCAGAGTTCCCAGTGAGCTGTCCTAGTTCATATATAAGTTCGGCTCACTGTACACCTGTGGATTCTCTCAATTTCCAGGGTTGCCTCCCCTTCCAGAGTTTGTGCCCTGAGACATTTGCGGTGGTGCCTGTTGAAATTGCCCTTTGGCAAATTCCCCATGCTCGGGGGTTGAACCCCCTGCTGCGCACCCTGCTGCATGCCTGGTGCTTGCTGCTGCACTGTATGATTCTGTGCACCGCCCTTTTGGGAGATTGCAGGCGGATTCACTGTGCCTGCTCCCATTCCTTCTCCATTTTGCCACACGCCTTGGCTTCTGCACGAGCACGCCAAATGCCCTGTCAAACCACACAGCCAACACACTGGCGGTGGTCGGGCAATTTGTCCATTTGACATATCTGGACTGCCCATCTGCACATTTTGAAAGCCTCCTTGATTACTCTGGAAACCTCCCTGATTACTCTGCCATCCTCTTCCTCTAAATCCCCTTCCCCTTGGGTATTGTCCTACAATACCCAAGGGGAAGGGGATTTAGAGGAAGAGGATGGCAGAGTAATCAGGGAGGTTTCCAGAGTAATCAAGGAGGCTTTCAAAATGTGCAGATGGGCACCTGTTGTACGTTCTGTTTGGCTGGGCTAGTCAGCATGGCTCCTTCAAGAGCATACTTTGATAACTTCTTCTGCACCAGTATCGCTTCCTCACCTTTTCGAGTTGCCTCCTTTTTCCGATTCTTTTCTTGCAACAATCTACAGTAATGTGCAATGGTCAACTGTATTTCGGCACAAGGTTTAGCCTCAACTCCTACCAATTTCTTAAACTGTTTTTGTACTGGCTCTGGCAATCCCTGGCACAATATGTGGCACAATATGTGATAAAATACAGGTATAGATTTCGTCCAAGATTCATGCGTTTCGAGCACCCACGTGTCTTGGAAATTCTGGATATAAATCAACGGATCTTCGGACTCCTTCATTTTTCAAGTCATTATAGCTCCCATATCGGAGGTGTCTGGGTAAAGCACTCGTAGCGCTTTCCATACTGCTGCTCTGCAATTGTTGAATGGTGCTCCGTCGTGGGCAGTGTTCATTTTGGTAACACCAGGGTACCCAGCCCGTGCCCATACATCTGCTCTCTCACCGAGTATGGCAATCAGGAGACCTTTAATGTCCCCTATAGCTAACGTCACACCCCCTGACATCTTTTCTAACTCGTGTACCCACTTCACAGCTCCCGATCTCAGTATTGGAAGCTTGTTTTTCAAGTTCTCTCGATCCATGTGTGGCCATGGAATATATTGTGGTCTTGCTCCCCCCTTTTCTAACAGTTGAAATTGTAATGTGCAGCCTTCTTTCTCCTTCCCCAGAGCTCTTCTGTCTATCACTGGGGTAACATTCCCACATTGCTGTCTGCCTGGCAATGTCCTCAACCTGTCTACACAGGCGTGTGCCGACATCCCCCTCTGACCATGGAGTGTTCCTTCATGCCAGTCGGGCTGTGTGGCAGACTCTGATGCCCTCGGTGCAGACTCGCTAGCATCTGACCATCGTACCCCTTTGTCCCTTGGGAGCCGCTTTTCGAGCCGTCTCCCTTCTTCATTTGTCTCGCATTCCGTCTCCTCTCCAGAGTCGGACACTGATTGTTCCCAATTCACGCAACTCCTTGCATCATCGTCGTTCTTACTGATTTCTAGCCTATGCAGAGACAGTCTCCTGCTCCCACTACTTCGGGTGACGTCTTCAGTGTCATACAGCTGAGTGCTTTCCAAGCCCTCGTCTTCCCCTTGGGATATTGGTTCTAACCCCATTTCATCATATAATGTGTTGATCGTTTCCCCTATGCTTCTGGTGTCGAAGTCATCCTCAATATTAGCCCCAGTAGTGCCTGGTACTGAATCGTACGCAGGGAAAAATTCTTCAGTGTCTTCCCATTCTACAACAGGATTGGGTTTTTTAACTTCCTGCTTCAGATATTCGAGTTTGCGTGCCCTCTGTCTACGCTTACGTTCAATATCATCACTGAATTCTTTGCGCTACCTCACTTCTTCTCTGACCTTATCTTCTTCCCTTCTCCTTTCATTTCTACGTTCATTTGCTCTTCAAACTTCCTCATCTTCTCGTCTCTTTATTCTTTTTTCACATACTCTTTGCTCTTCTTCCAACCTTTTCTGATTCTGTCTGTACTGGTCATAGGCTGCTTTCTGTTTGCGATCGAGCTGCTTTTCTTGCTCTTGGCGATATAGCTGTTCTCGCTTCAGCCTATCCTTCCTTCTTATTCTCTCGTCCCTTATCTCCCTTTCCTTCTCCTTTTCCCTTCTCTGTGCCTCATCAGACTTCTCTCTCGGTCTCACATCATCACTTCCTTTACCATCGAGTTTCAACAATATCTTTCCACCCAGCCATTCGTCTTTTGCAAATTCTATCTCATCTGTTCTGTCTTCACTTCCTTTCCACTTCTTTCCCTCTCTCTCTATTTATCGAGTGATGCACTAATCTGTGCCTGGTCCCTCCTCTCATCATCGCGTCTCTCCTTGTCCATTGGGACTGCAGAGGTAAGAATATTTTCCTGATACTTGCCTTTATTGTCGTCACTACTGTACGTAGGTGACTCATATGCGGGGTGCTGTACCCTGTGGCTGCTTTAAGCTACCTTAATGGGTAGAGTCCCTCCGGCTTACTTCCCTTAGTTTCTAATTCGGGCGGGGCAGGTGGCGCGGTAGGCGTCTCACCCCCCTCCGTGTATACGTTTAATATCCAGTCAGCAGGTGGCTCTTCATCCTTTGACTGTTCGAACATTTTCCAAAGTTCTAGAACAGCGAGGCGTTTCTCTAGTTTCTTGCCTGTATATGTGGCATGCAAATAAGTCGTCATGTGTTGCAAGACGGCTTTAGATAAGGACCCGTTCTGTGGCCACGGCATAAACATCTTGTGGGCGGTACCCTTAATCCACTCGGTACTGTATTTCTAAAGCTTGGGTGCACGTTTAGGCAGTGGCTTACATAAGTGTGCTAGTGGTGTAATATCTTCCATGCTTAAGCCTGTCTCTAACAATACTTCCATGTAACTTCACCGCTCCTTATAGTATGAGCGAGCACCAATACCGCAAGCTCCAATCCAATCTTTTCCCGCCAAAATTTTATATCACCAATTTACTCAAGAACATCAATTCATGTGCGATTCCCTCTCAACTATAGACTCGCGTAAAATCCCTTGATCAATTTCAAACAACAAGGAGACAAATTTCCTTGTGTGACACATCAATATAACATGTATGACAAACATCAAACAGATTACACAGACACTAGCTGGACACATATATCTCTGCCTTCTAATCAATACCCTGACATGGAGTTTAAACGAACTCCTTTTACGACGTCTTCAATCGTCGTAGTAGCCTAGTCTTTCCCTATTATGTGGGACTATGAGTTCACGTTTCTTCTGACCGCTACATTAAAGCGCAGGAACAAGGCATATCCTCTCTCTTCTCGGGTGTCTACCCCGGTATCCTCTCTCTTTATCTCAGGTGTTCACCCCGGTATCCTCGCTCTTCTCGGGTGTCCACCCCGGTATTCACTATTTTATTCAGTTATCCTAGAGTCATTATCCCCTTATATATATACAGTCTTCTCTTCTGACTATTTTGTTTTTCTCCACCTCCCTCCGTTACCTTTTCCTTTACTTGTTCTATTGCCTAAAGACATTTGCCAAAGC
Source organism: Ambystoma mexicanum (assembly GCF_040938575.1). Taxonomy (NCBI): domain Eukaryota; kingdom Metazoa; phylum Chordata; class Amphibia; order Caudata; family Ambystomatidae; genus Ambystoma; species Ambystoma mexicanum. The sequence continues at coordinate 292,112,332 of NC_090931.1, read as the reverse complement.
ATCCATTTTTTGTTTCACTCACCGCTCGCATCGTTCCTCTCTGGACCCTCAGGATCACCGCCTCCGTTACCGCCTTTTTTTGGTCTTTCGTCTGATCCACTGCCCGTAGGAATGGAAGGGTTTATGTTTGTAAAACGGGTGCCTTCAACCCACTGCAGTTTTTGGACATGTTTATACTGTCATTGTCCACAGAAAGCTTCACAGTCTACTCGGCCAAAATGGCGAAGGACTCGTGATATTGCCGAAGACCTAGCGTTACTTCGTGTCAACGGTCAATAGGTGTCTTATCAATAATCAATATTCAATAGTTGGTGGTTAAAACCATCCTCTGCTACCAAATGTACAGGAGGGCGGAGCGACCTCTGATGGGCCCATGGGATCAGAGCTCACCCTCAAGCACCTTAAGACGAGATAGCCGTACCTTGAGGAGGATGGGGTGCAGGATTCTCTTACTCCAACACCAATCAATAAGGACAAGTCAATGGTTTGGCAAAGGGAAGTCTGTTTAATGACGAGTACAAAAAATGGGGAAACAATGGAAATCAACAGTGATGCGATCGCCCATCTCGCTTCAACTACCAGAATCTTCATTCAGACAGCAATTCTTATAGGCAAAATTCGTCATCATTGACGTGTAAAACTCAAAGTTTGTCATGTAATTCTATTGGTCGGGAAAGGTAACTTAAGTATAGGTGCTATATCTGTATATGGTAACAGAGTGTGAGGATTGGATAATTGTTATCGGGTGGGCGTCTACGTCCATCCCTCTACATCACTCATGATAGACGTCACTACAAGTACAACGTCTCATTGGTTCTACTAGCTATAGGACCCTAGATTATTTGGTCCATTGTGATTGGGTAGGTTACACACCTAGACATAAATCTACACTTTAATTAGCAGCATTCAGAATGGACACCCAGATGCGGTGTGCCCCAAGATTCACCCTGCCTCCCTTCCATCAATCAGTACCTTAGGGCTATGTGTCAATTAGTTGGCTGAGGTTGGCCTCGCACCTGTAGCTTTTTATCAGGAAAGGTTATGGCATCCTCGGGTTCTGGGTGACATCAGACGTTGGTACCTCTTTGCGCTTGGCTGGTCATGTGTTACTTCACCATGAATCTGCTTCATTTTCCCTCTTTTTGTGTATTTGATTCTTCCTTTAGCCTTGCCACCTGCCTAGGCCTCCTTATCTCGACCTTCACTGGCTGGCTGCTATGCTCTTAAGTTTCGTTTCTTCGAAGTTGCCGCCCTCCTCCCTTCCTGGAGTTGACCTCGAATTCCTAGGCATGAGCTGCTTCTTACTGAGTTTCGATTCTGCTCTTTCATCTGGCTTTAAGCTAGTATCTGAATACTGGCCTGTTTGTCCTCCACTATCCAGGGCTTGATTCTGCTTTTATAAAAAGGAGTCGCACTTGTATAATGTGCTTCTTCAGGTAGATGTATAGTTGGCGCTTGCCGATCTATCCTTCTACTTAGCATTGCAAGTAGTACCGTTTGCTTAGCTTCTTGCGTTCCAATCCTATTTACAGGCATTTAGCCAGTTGCACATTTTCATCCTTCTTTCATGGTTACGTTCTTTGTTTTGCAACATAGTTTCTTCTTTTAAGTCCATTACCCCATTATTCCTTATTTTTCGTCTTTACATGTCGTTTTTTGCTTGTCGTTTCGTTCATTAGTACACCTGTCAAGGCCCTTGTGTGGCCCCATTCATCCTTCCATTAAGGCCCTTTGAGTCACTTCGGGGACAGTTTGTAAGTAATCTTCATTTCGTGTCAACTGCTGGTACGGTTGTCTCAACGGGTACCGTGCTACCCACGGTTGTCTGGTTATAGGCACGTCAACAGGTATTGCTTTTCTGATGGGCACTGGGCAGAGCCCTAGCGCTGCTTTCTGTTGGTTTATTTGCTCCTCATACGTCACATATCTTGGCGAGTATGTTCCTGGTATCTCAAAATGGGTGGCTGGAGTGCAGGCCATATCCGGGACCTCCTCTACAGGAGGATGCAGGTTTTAAAAAAAAATCTCTTTGATGATTCTGAAGAGTTCTTTTTGTGGGTTGGTTGCGATTGGATTCTTGTAGCGCAGTGTATTTTTTTTTTGCTTTGAGGACAGTAGATTTGTTGAATCTGAGTTGTCTTTGGTATTTAATTTTTGTCTCTAAGAGCTGTCCAAATCCTCAGAAGAACTGTGCTCATGAGTCACTCGCATAGTGGTGCCAGACACACTCACTGATTGGGTTATACAACCAGCTCATGAAGGCCACCAAGTCATCATTAAAACCAAGACTAGACTGACAAAATGGCTGTGAATTCCCTGACATAGACAGGTGGAGGAGGTAATATCTGCATGCCTAATCTGGCATGCTTCTGGAAAAAGTTACCCCCCTCCACCATTCAGAACATTGGAGCTGGGCATCTGAGTGCAGAGTTCTGTCCACTAGCAATCTGCCAATAATTACTGATACCTACTGGTCCTCAGGTGGAGGTGGTATATTCAACAGCACATAGGGGTATACCATTGGAAGATCACTTCTTGATGGCCACCGGTAAATATAGACACTGAACACTTCATGCGCGCCCTGAACAAGGTCATCTGCTTAGCGACTGAGAATCAGGAAGACATTGAATTGGGAATGTATTGTTTCATACACAGCTGTGACCTTGCATTCGTCAACAGGGTGCAGTCTAGTGCCCCTACTAAACAACTGCCCAGTTGCCACAACCATACGAGTGCACACATCATGATCTCCCATCACTCGCGACCCTGAAGCATAGCCTGCTAGGCAACAATTAGCCGCAATAAGAAAAATAATTTGGCGTTTTCGCTGGTGCAGTAATCTCATAGATCTGTCAGAGATAGGTCCTTGTGCGGAATCACAACTGTAGGAGGAAGACAGAGATGCCATTCGAATTCCCATGGCCCAACACCTTCAAAGAATGCTCATAACTGCGGGTAAGGACCAGTTGACGATCACCTGCAATGTTCACCACTTGAAAAGACTGAAGGGCCCACACTGGGCAGAGACCCCAACAGGGACGTCATTTAGGGGTCGCAACTATGACCCCTGAGGTCTCCCTTGCTACCGCTGTGGTCTCCCTTGCTACCCCTAAAAAGAGAAAGTAAAAAATATGTGTCTTTTTTTAATGCATGCTCCTGGGCTGTGGCCAGCGCCATGTAGCTCTTGGCTTCTGGAGTGGCTGGCTCTCTTGTTCAGGCCTCTTACATTTAAAACAAAAAAAAAAAACAGGCGTTCCACAAGTCTAACGCTTAAGTGCTACATAATAACACATCATTATCATTTGGCCATGTATGCCTGCTTGCATTCACAGTAATTTGGTGATATGGGCCTATGCACACTGATCTTAATAATATGTATGGTGATCCATTCTTGCATGAAATGTATATCACATTATAGTGATATCATAACCATATTTTTCGTAGTGTACTTAGGTACAATGCTATGTGATGCCACTTCATGTTTTGTCAAGGTGTGAAAGGTCGTGTTCCATCGCTCCCGCAATAACACTTCGGAGTGGGGTCAAATTACATCACTTCCTGTGATGTCATCAGAGGTCTAGGGTCGTGTGATGTCACTTCCGCTACCCCAGGCATTTTGGTGAAATGATGTCCCTGGACCCCAATAAGAATCCCAGACCACAACCCTGAAGATCAAGATGATGAGGAAGGCTAACCAGAAGATGATCATCTATACTACAGTCCTGAGCTATACAACTGCAGTGAAGCCATCGGTCCGCTGCGAGCTAAACAACTGAGACCTCTAGCCCTCGGCCAAGTGCTCTAAGTGAGTCTGAGTCTTGCTAGTACCTTCACTGACAATGTAATCTACCTACCAAACAGAAACACTATAATCTCAGCCGGTGATGTGAGTACCAGCACCTGTACCACACTCACCATGTGACTCTCAGACATTTACAATTAATCTGAACTTTTGGAGGGATGTTAGGCAGTGGCGGCCCACCATCCGCAACAAACATAGTGTGTGTAATGAGAAGGGGTCAGGCCTTGCAAGACTGGTGCCATCACTTCTCATTATTACACTAACAGTGTAGACTTGCTGACGGACAGGAGAGGAGTCCTTTCCTATCAGTCAGCATGTTTACGTTGTGGAGAGGAGGGTAGGGACATTGTTTTGGCTTCAGCCTTGATGCACAGCAAACATGGCTAGACTGGCCTGCATTAAATGTAGGCAGTCTATCCATGTAATAACATTTATAATGTTTGGTTTAACCTGGAGTACTGTGCATCAAGGGTAAAGCAAACATAAGCATTATTACATGGTAGATGGGCCTACAACCAATTTAGCGAGTCAAGCCATGAAATAACACTTATCATGTTTACTTTACCCTTAATACACAGTATTCAATGGTAAAACAAACATGTTAAGTGTCATTATGGGGCTAGACTGGCCTACATTCAATGCACGCCATCTAGCCACATAATGCCACTTATGTTTACTTTACCCTTGATGCACAGTAGAATGTACTGTGCCTTAAGGGTAAAGCAAACACGATCAGTGTTATTACATGGCTAGACTGGTCTACATTCAACGTGTCTCCAGTGCACTTTTAGTGCCAGTCTATATGTACTTTCTACATGTAGCATGGCATTTTATGTTTTACTTGTCATCAAGAGTAAAGTAAACATGTTAATCATTTTTTAGTGGCTAGACTGGCTTACATTAGTGGTGCTAATCTCCATTTACATTCTCATTGTTGCATGGCATTTTGTACTTGGCAACAAGGGTAAAGCAAACATGATGAGTATTATATGGCTAGTCTGGCCTACATTGGTGATGTCAATGTGTATTCACTTGCTTACAGTGGCATGGAATGTGTTACTTTTTACTTGGCATCAAGGGTAAAACAAACTTGATGGGTGGTTTATGTGGCTAGACTGGCTTACATTAGTGGTTCCAGTCTGGCCCTACATTTTTTCTGTGTCATGGCATTTTTGTACTTGGCATCAAGGACAAAATCAAACACAAATGTGATTCCATGGTACAATGACTTATGTTGGTATTGCCAGTCTGGTACTTTTTTACTCTGGCATGGCATTTTTTACTGGCTCGCAGTCTGTATATGGTTATAATGGCATATATTGATGCAGCCTGCATGGACATGTATGGGCACAGCTAGCATACAAATGTTTTATATACTGACATATTTTGTGAGCAAAAGAATCATAAAAATGCGTTGGAAATGGACCTCTGCACTGTTGGTGACTTGCATCTATTGGGTTTTTTCATGTACACACAACCGATTGCAAACTGTGTGGCCTTTTACCTAATGTTCACAGTAAGTGCTGTAAAATGCACCGTTTTAACCGACTATTTTGAACTAAGATTCTCGGGGAGAGAAGCACAACCCCCCCACCTCGCCGCCCGGAATCGTTCTTGTTTGGTTCAGGTGCCCTTGCTGCTCCCGGTCGCTCACACATATTCGGCGCGTACATTCACGCCCTAACAGTTCAAAAAATTCACCATCCGCCACTGCTTAACATGGAAATGTTAACCTCTTGCCCAAACAAATGGTCTCTTTAATAGGCCATCACTTGTAAATCGCTGCAACTTTTAAAGATCTGCTTTAAGAAAGGAAGGGTGTGCAGTCATAATGTCGAAAAAAAATGTCGACAGACAAAAATGTCGACAAAAAAATGTCGAAAAAAAAAATGTCGACGTTCTCTTTTTTTAATTATATATTTATTTTAGGGGTTTGGGAGCTAAAAAAAAGGGAAAAATTAAAAAAAAAATTAAAAAAGGGGGGTTGGGGGGGAACCCCCCATATAAAAAAAAAAATGCATTGAAAAAAAAAGTCGACATTTTGACTGTCGACATTTTGACTGTCGACATTATGACTATAAACCGAAAGGAAGTGATAAGCAGCACTTACGGGGCCTGCAGGATCTGATGGGCCACTGGGAGGAGGGTATTTATCTCGCAGAAGGAGGTGCCATGCCTCGGGCTAGCCCTGACTGCCAGGACAATGAGGGTGCAAAGCAGCAACACTGTGCTCCTGCTCAGCATCCTCATTGTCGTGCCAGCGGCACACCTTTCCCATTCAGCACCCTCATTTGAGGGTGCTGTAAGGTGGAGGTGTCTCACTCCCAAATGTCACAGTCTGAATTGCTTGTCAGGGCCAAAGCAGGGCGGGTCCGCGATCCGGGGAGACATATGATGCCGGATCTCGGACCCGGCAAGAGCCGGCCCATTAACCAGCAATGTCCCTCACTGCATTTTACCCCGTATGATTGCAAAGCGCTCTGTTGCTTCCCTAAGGCAGGTCCCTGCTCAATAAATACCTTAATAATAATAATAATAATAATATTAATAATAATAACATGTTGTTGCATCAAATATCACACTGATGCAAAAATCAGTTGTAGTGTTGCACCTAATTGCAAAATAGGAACAACACTTGTTAGACTGTTTCCCTTTCCACCTAGCTCAAACCTCTTAGCTAGAGAAATGTCAGGCAGTGTAGCTCAATCTGGGACTTGTCGTTCCTGCAGTTACGGTGGAAACCACAACACCACAACCTGAAGGTATAGAGAGTACTTAGTGTTCGTGGCTAATGTTGGAGCTGCACACATTCTTGCTTCATGAGCAAGTGATATCTGACGTCACTGCTCAGCTGATAAATAAGACTATTATGTCCACGAACATGGACAGGAAAGTACTCGGGCAACCAAAGCATAAGCAGTTTCTGCGTTCTCATTTCTGCCGGCCCGACCGCGTGTCTTGATTGAGTTCTTACTACATAACAGCAGGGCTTCCCAGCTGAAGGAAGGGGGCTCCCAGGCCCTGGTGGCAGCACAATGCCTCTGAAGGACTTTACCCCAGACAGACATACAGATTTCTATTTGCTTCTGAGGTCACCCGAACAATGCAATGCCCAAAAGGATAAACACAACATCATTGTCTTACCATAACAATAATAGAACATTTTAATAGCGCTTCAGGTTTCATTATGAAGGGGGACAGGTTCTAGCACCTTGAAGCAGAAATTATTTTAGAACTGTGTAAGGACCCCTTTCCATGCAGGACTCAGGTCTTTGTGGACACTGCAGGACTGGAGAACAACCAAGAGTGATGTATATCATAAGAGCTCAGAGGGCCTCATCACGAGTTGGGCGGTAGCACTTAAATCAGGCAGTAACGGAATTAGCGCTGCCAATACCACTCTGCCGGATCACGAATCAGGGCAAATACCGCCGGACACAAAATGAACCAGCACTATTACAGCCGACGCAATTACAGTTGGCGCAAATAGTGCCGACAACACAAAGCGCAAATACAACCGTATCCCAAGTACATGTACAGCGGTATTAGTCCCGAAAACCGGCGCTAATACAGCTGAGAATTACCTCCAGTCTCCAGCTGGAGGTAAATGAACACAGGTGCCAGAAATGAAGCCACAGCTGCACACAATGCACACCAGAGGGCTACATAAGTCACACACCTACCCCAAACACTGTTTCCAACACCATGCTGCCATTATTCGCTGCGAGTCTTGACAGGCAGCTGCTCATGATGCGCCTGGATCTTGAGATGCTGGACACCCAGGCCATGGCACAGGGCGCATGGGGGTTAGGAGGCAGGAGGAGAACTGTCCAAGCTAGGCGAGCACCCATCCCCAGGGACAAGCCATCACCCTGGGCTCTCACTGACACCCAGTTGGTCACCCTGTACCGCCTCAACAGGGAGACCATCACCCATCTGCTGTGTACAATCCTGGAAAGCATAGGGAGCAGGATCAACATTTGACAGCTCGGCCCCCACTGGTGAAGCTGGTGGCAGTCCTACAGTTCCTGGGGACAGGCATCTTCCAGCACTCTGTGGCTATGATGCATGGCATGGCACAGCCCACATTCTGTGCAGTCCTGGCCCAGGTGCTGGATGCCCTCCTGCGGCAAGTGAACCACCATATTGCACTGCCCACCTCCCAGGCCCAGGTCAATGACATGAATGCCACTGCCCAACTGCCAAATGTCATTGCAGCCATTGATTGCACCCATGTTGCGTTGGTGTCACCCTAGGTCCATGAGGCCGTGTACAGGAACCGGAAGCACTAACATACCCTTAACGTGCAGGTGACCTGCAACCGTGTCCTCATCATCACCATTGCAGTGCCTGCTACCCAGGTTCCACCCACGACTCTATGGTACTATGGAACAGCACACTACCAGGATACATGGAGAGGCACAGAGGACAATGGATGTGGCTAGTGGGTGAGTACAGTTGTCGCCACATTTGCACAGTGAAGCACCTAAGCAAAATTGGGGGGGATGTTAACACTGATAAGAAGCATGGCATGAGGCACAGCAGCACCTGCACCAATGCCAAGGGAGCATGCACACGTCGGCACACACATGGTGACGTACACATACCGCAGCAATGACAACAACCCACATGTACTACAATGCATCAGGAATGAGGCACAGCGAAGATGCACACTGCAGCACCCCACAGCAGGCCAGCCAGTGCTGCAACCATGTGCCCATGTGCAGCCACCTGGGAATGTAGATCAACTGCCCCTAGAAGAGTGGGTAGGACGCCAGGCAACCCAGCATGTCCCATGCACGAGAGCAGCACATAGCTGCAAGACAGTCTCCAGGGACACAGCACTGAACAACCACCACCACACCACACGGTGCATATACAGACAAAGGAAGGCATGTCACCATTGATATAGTCTGCACAGACATCACACATACACATAGCATGGGCGGGTTGTAGACATGCATGCACATGGTGACCAATGCTCTGATACTGTGTGAGACCTTCCCCAGGCATGACACAAGTGACTATTGTTTGTGCGCCACACCATGCAGGTGACTCTGGATATCTGCAACTCGCGTGGCTGATGACCCCTTGCGTGACCCATGTATACTGCATGAGACCACCTACAACCATGCCCACAGCCGGGCCTGTGTGCATTGAGCGCACCTTCGGACTCCTCAAGGCACGATTCCGGTGCCTAGGTCATACCCTTATGTACGACCCTGACAAAGTTGGGAAGATTGTGCTAGTGTGCGCAATGCTACATAACATTTGCTGAGGAGGAATGTGTGTCTACCCCCAGACGTGGACATGCCACACCGAAAGGAAGACACAGATGAACAGCATGAGGCAGGAGCCAGAACAGCCAATCCCAGGGTTGGCGTGAGGGATGGGAGACTGGCCCGGCAGGCACTAATAGACCATTCCTTCTTCTTACCATGGCTCTAGCCGCTTCCACCACTGTGAATAAACTGCACATGAACACAATCAGGAATTCGCATATGTGATGTTCAACAATTTTTAATATAACTTTGTGCACTAACTATCCGCCCTCCCCTCGCCTACCATCAACACCCCAGCTCACTATCCCCCTAACGCCTCCTGCCACCAACACCCCAGCACACTATCCCCCTACCCCTGCCCACAACCAACACCCCAGCACACTATCCGCCCCTTCCCCCGCCCACTACCAACACCCCAGTACACTATCCTCCCTGCCCCCACCCACCACCAACTGCATGGCCACTCAGGGCAATTCAATTATAGTCACGTCATTGACTTTGTCGTGGCCTCTCCCCCCCTCCCAGCACCCGGTCATCTGGAGCTGATGGGGTGGGCTTTCAGGTGCAGTGGAGGGCTGCTGGCAGAGACTGCGACCAGGGGTTGGTGTCACTTCTGCATGTGTTGTGTCTGATCTGCTGTCTCCCTGTATTTTCAAAGGTCACACCACTGGGTGGCGTGGCCTGTGTGGTGGTGTCCACAGCTGCAGATATGGGTGCAGCTGCCATTGCTGTGCTCCTGATGGGCTGTGGGGGGGTGTGGGCTTGGTCCTGCTGTGCTGCAGTGTGTCATTTATTTATTGTTCGTTTGTTAGGTGCTTATACAGTAAGTACATAGTGTTTCAAAGCATCCACAGGGCAAATGGAGGGAACAAGGGAGTGATACTTATTGAATACACAACAGAGGAGGGGAAAGAAAAAAAAAGGACAAACCTACTATGCCTTGTGAGCATTCAGAATGTGCAAGTGCAGCAAGGAAGAGGGCGGAGGGGGTAGGTGCTGGAGTGTTCATGCTCGTGAGTGAGCAACACATGTAGTGCATGGTGTGGTAAGTGCTACAAGACCTGGAGCCGTGTTGGGTGTAAGTGCGAGCCTCTAAGGCGGAGGGAATGCCAAGGCAAGTGCTGAGAGTAGACAGAAGCTGGATAATTGGGTGTGTGAGGTCAGGGGCCCCGAGGATGCATAAGGGCCCAGGACACCAATCACAGCAACTGTGAGATTATCAGAGGAGAGAAGATGGGAAGGAGGAGGTAAAGAGGAAACTCTTGAGGAGCTTCCAGAATTTAAGGAGGTCCTGCTTAAGGCGCAGAGGAAGGAGGAGGCTCTTCCATAGTAAGGAGCCAGCTGAGGAAAGCGATTGACTTTCTGCCCTCTGTTTAGCAAAGCGCACTACACACAAAGAGTTTGTGCCAGAGGTCTGGAGAGAGAGTATTTATTGAGATAAAGTTGAAGCTAGTGAGGTCCCCGGGCCCAGACAGCCTTGTGGATGATGCAGAGGGATTTGAATTTAATCCGTGTAGCAACCGGGAGCCAGTGAAGACTTTTTAGGGCACGAGAGATGCGGTCTCTGGGTTTAAGGCCAAGGATAAATCTCACTGCCCTATTCTGGATTAGCTGGAGAGGTGTCCACTGATTCCCTCAAATATAAAGCATCGAATACAAAAGCCTAAAAAAAAATGCATCGAAAAAAGGCATTTTATTTTGTAGGTAAAGGTTTTTTATTTATTAAAATGGGTTTTAAGGTTTAAAAAAACAGGGGTTGGGGGCCCCCCATTAAAAAAAATGGAAAAGAAAATGCATTTTTTTGATGCATTTGTTTTCTTTGTTTTTGCATTCGGATCTTTGGATGTCGAGGCTATCACTAGGAACCGCTGGAGAGGTTGCAGAGTGGAAGAAGGTAGATTTAGGAGGAGGTTATTGCAACAGTCAAGCCTAGTGAGAACTAGGGCTTGGGTAACGTTGAGCCTCTGTCGAAAGCGGGACCTGCACGACCATGTCTGTTGTCTTAACCATCGCCTAGCAACGTATTAAGGGAGCTGGAGGACGGATTGCTGAACCTGACTAGTCTGTACTGTGTGGACTGAAAACAGAGCTTGGTCATTGAATAAGAAAGTGAAAAGATGAAGTAGAGTGATAGAAAAGTAGAAATTCAGAGAATGTGTGATATTCAAAATTACTAATTACTGTAATAGAGAAACCAGAGAATAGAACCTTATAAATATTATGAGTGCAATAGAATGAGGTAAGAAATGTAGTTGAGAAAATATATCACCTAACATGAATAATACCGGAGCTGTAATTGCTGTAATTGCCAAGAGACATTTCTGCACCTCCAACTCCCTCGATGCCCTCCATGTTCAACACTGAGCTGCATTTCTCCTCCCATGCGGTGAGGGCCAGTGGCTCCACAGTTCCTCCTCCGGTAGCCATGCTCTCCTGTGAGTGTTGGGACAGCAGTCCCTGCTCCCTGACCCACACGTCATTACAGCGCTTACGGCAGTCTTGCCTGTCACGGGGGACACTGCCACTGCTGTCACCTTCTGGCTGATAGAATGCCAGATGGCTGTCCTGGGCAGGGCAGATGTTTTGCATTTCAGTTCATCATGGTGTGCAACCACCTCATCAGTAAGCACCGACAGCTCCCCCTCAGAGAATTTGGGTTTTATTGGGCTATCTTGGGCACCCTTGCCTCTGACCCTCTCCTGGGACATTCTGACTTCTTTCCCAGTCTTGATGGCTTGGATTGTGTTTTTCAAAATGGCCACTGCAATGCTTCCCGATCCGGCGGTGACTCAATTTCCGCTGGCGCTATTAGTGCTAGTTTTCAGGGCGGTAGCGCCAGGGTTCGGGCGTAACCCTTATTTTGATGCAAATACCGCCAAGCACTGAAAGCGTTACCGTCAGAGTCAGGGGCACGTTCACGCCAGGTTGTGTGCGGCTGTAATGCTATTTCTGCTCGACGAAAATTGTGCCAGATTACCGCCCAATTTATGAGCCCTCGTACTCTCATATGTTCCAGATCATTTGTGTGTGAAATAAACAACACAGTGTGCATAATAATTAAATGTTGGTCTCTTGCAAAATAGTTAATCACAAATGGGTCTAAAACAAAATTGATAGGACATTAATTGGCACGAGATCATAGGCGTCCTTCTATAACGGGGCAGTGCAGACGCAAGATTTCCTCTCAAAGACCTCCATCTTGCGAGGACGGGTGGTTAAAAGTTCATGAAGCAGAAAAGGCCTTCGCGAGGAAGGGGACGTTTGGGTGAGGGAAAGGTGCAGCTTCCATGGGCAAATACCAGTTCTGGGAGACAGCTCAGACGATGCCATGCGCTGGCGGCGAGAGTGTAAGGGGATATTTACCTGGGGACCTGCTAAGCGAGGAAACTATAGAAACCATTGTGTAAAGACACCTGGGAGCTCAGAGGCACGCGGTGCTGTTGGCAACGCCGTGTAATGAACTCTGCAGACAGTGCATGTGGATAAACAAGGGAAGATGGTTACCAAGGGAATTAACAGAGCCGCACACTGCAGGACTAGGAAGAGCAAGAAATAGGACACTGAGGTAACTGCGCCTCACCCTGAGGCCACATTTGTCTTTACACTTACCAAACAATATCTTTAATTTCCTGTGTGCCTTCACACACCTCTTTTCCCAACATCGTTTTCAAATGTGCTTCTAAGCAGGTATTAATAAAACAATACAAGCTGATATTTAGATAAATCTATCATTGATCTATTTCTCCGTCCTCGAAATGCCTACCACCAAAGCAGCCACCTTATTACTCTTTTTCAAGTTCCTAATTAAATAAAAGTAACCGCTCACTATGGTACATTTACAATAGCTCTTGGTTCTACTGATCCACCCTGGCAGGTGTCACTTTTTTCATGCCACCAAGAGTTTAGTCATAGAAATAGCCAGGGGCAGCTCGTCCATAATGAGTGACAGGGCACCGACCTGCTAGAAGAACCGCCCATTGTGGAGGACTTATGCCAGCCCAGTGAAAACACAAAGCACTCCTCAACTGCTTGCTGCAGCTGAGGGAACGCTTCTAGGCTATGGGCCTCATTAAACGGTAGGCAGTAAACCATGGTGCTATTAGCACCATGGTTGCCGCCGGTACCATACCGGTACCACCATGGAGGAGAGGGGAATTACCACCCTATTCCAAGGTTGGCGTGGCAGTAATTCCCCCTTTCTCCATGGCCCTTCCCCATTCCCTTTTTTGCCCCATAGGGCTCAATGGGAATGGGGAAAGGGCTAATTACGGTACCGCAAATTGCGGTACTGTAATTAGCACCAAGGTCCCTTTGCGGGTCCCAACTTTAACGGCTGGTCTACATCAGCCATTAAGGTCGGGTCCTGCAAAGGGACCTCGTAGTAAAGTGGTAAGGGTTTACCAGTACCGATGCCCTTCCCGGTACCGGGAAACCCTTACCACCTACCGTGTAATGAGGCCCTATGTTTCCCTTTGACCAATCTGTTCCCCAGTGCGCATGGCCAATGGACCATGCAAGGCCAGTGGACATGCAGGCTGGGGAACTGCACCTGTAAATGTGCATAGGGAGTGCTGTTGCACCTTCCTTCACATTGCAGGAGATAGCATATGGTGTATGGGTGTGCATGTGAATGACGAGCGAATGCTGTGTGAATGTGTGTGTCAATAAGCAAGTGAATACTGTGAGAATGTATTTGACTGAGCAAACGAATGTGTGTGTGTGCTTGTTTGGTTTGTGCCAGCCTGAGGTGCTGATTTGTGCAGGGGTATAATTTTTAACTTGGGCTCTATGATAAAGAAAGCTTAACTGTTGTCAGATGGCTAAACTGGCATTTAGGTGAAGCCAGTCTAGCCATTTCTTACTGTGGCATGACATTTTTTTTACTAACTAGCATTTATGTGCAGCCACACATTACTGTGGCATGAAATGTTTTACTGGACATCTATGATAAAGCAAACATGCTAAGTATTATTACATGGTTACACTGGAATTTTGGTGCAGCTAGTCTAGTTATTTCTTACAGTGGCATGGAATCTTTTACTGGGAATATATGATTAAGGAAACATGATAAGTATTATTACATGGCTAGATTAGAATTTTGGTGTAGCCAGTTTAGCTGTATCTTACTGATCTTACTGTGGCATGACATGTTCTACTGTGTATCTATGATAAAGCAAGCATGATACGTGTTATTACATGGTTAGACTGCACTACATTGGTGTGGTCAGTCTTGACATGTTTTGTTATTGTGGCATGGCAATTTTAAAGCAAAGCCAACAGGAGTATGTTCTTACATGAGGATAATGGTATACATTGGCAGAGCCAGCTTGGGCATATGTTCTTATAGTATCATTATTGGCGTTAGGCCCAAAGCAAACATGAGCATGTTCTTATATGGGAATACTGGCATATGTCGGTGCAGTAAGCATGAAAAGGTTTTTAATACTGGCGTATATTGCGGGGAAAGGCATGGTCAAAATGCATTGGTAAATGCTCCTATGCACTGTTGGTGACTTGCATTTATTGGGTTTTTTCATGATTTACCCTACAAAACCGATTGCAAACTGTATAGCGTTCTACCCAACTTATCATAGGAGGTGTGCTGTATAGCACACCACTTTAACCCATCATTCAACAAATATTCTGGGGGGAGACCCACTCAATCACCCCTTGGTTAGTTCGGGCACCCTCGCTATGCTCGGTCATTCTTGCATATTTGTGGCAAATATTTACACCCACCAATTAAACAATTTACCAGCTGCCACTGGAAGTAGCAGTACATTCAAAAATGGTACATGTCCATGATTGGAGCTGTTGTCAAGCCAAAAGGGTAATAGACAAGTACAATGTCAGACATTCACAATGTTACAGCTTTGACAGAGGCTCTCCCCTGGTAATTTTCTTTTACACTACCCACGGATTAGAGCTCTTATCTAGCGTTCTCCTTATATTATTTATATATCCACTTCTGTCCTTTGACGTTTTCAAACACTGTGATACATGTAGTCCCAGCATTTATTGATTGTGGTGCAGCAGGACTGTTTGTTGATGATCAACGGGACTGGAGCAATGTTATACCTAGGATTTCTAAAGACGTACAAGTCCAAGTCGAAGGGGTAGATGGACCTCCCCTGATTTCCAGTCCCATTAGTGAACATACGGAACTCCTTCTGATGTTGGTAGCATCCCAGAAAGAAGCCATTGTCTCGGATACAATCAAAACCGCACACTACCCCATCATTCTAGGATTTCCATAGTTACATTGCCATAGTCCTTTTATCAATTGGAAAGCAGGGTCTCTCTTTCTTGGGTCAGAACACTGAGTTTCTCTTTGTTTGACGGCAGGTTCAGCAGGAATTCAATTTCCTACCTCTTCTTCTATTATCACCGAGACTTGGTTCACGGCCAGCTCTGTCATGAGCTTTGACACTCTCCTTCCTGATGGCTACAAGATCCTTTCCGCTCTCTGTCCGAACTTTCACTGATATGCAGATGACACAGAGCTCGTCTTCAGGCTCCCCTCTGCCACCTCTTCTCCTTCTCTCATTTCTGACTGTCTGTCTGCTATCCAGGATTGGTGTGCTGCCAACGATCTCTGCCTTAATGCCAGTAAGACTGAGATTCTCCTCATTGACACACCGGCACGCTTCTTTCCTGTAACTCTCTGGCTGGCCTCCCATGGCCCTCTTCCTTCTCCTACCTGTGAGGCTAAGAACATCAGGGTCACCTTCCACCCCCACACTCTCCTTTTCTCCTCGCATCTCTGACATCTCTCAGAAGTCAAACTACCAACTGCACCTTCTCAGAGGTGGTATTCCCTTTTTCTCCTTCCCCCAGAAGCTCACTGTCTCTAAAGCCCTGGTTCTCTCTAGGCTGGATTATTGCAACAGCCTCTTTCTAGCTCTGCCTGCCTCTACTCTCTTCCCTCTGCAACTCATCCAGAACAGGACTGCGAGACTTGTCCTTGGCCTCAAGCCCAGGGATCATATCTCTCCAGCACTGAAATCTCTGAATTGGCTCCCAGTGGCTGCAAGGATTAAGTTCAAGACCGTGTGCATTGTCCACAAGGCCTTCTGGGGCCTGGGTCCTCAATCCTGCCAATGTTCTCTTCGTAAATACCTTCCTAGTCGAGCTCTTCGCCCCTCCACCTCCAACTCCCTCAGGGTCAGTCGCTTCTCCAAGCAAGGAGTTGGTGGTAGATCTCTTTCTTCGGCCGGGGCCTCCTTCTGGAACAGCCTCCCTGCCTCTCTAACACTTGAGCAGAACCATCTCTGGTTCCGGAAACTGCCCAAGACTTTCCTCTATGCTTCTGCCTTCTCTCTTCCTCTTCCCTGCTGATCTCCCGTCTGTCACTGCACTGGTTGCCTGACTACCCTCTGATCTCGGGCCCCGGACCCTGCCCCCCCAGTTACATACCTGCACTGCCGCCTGGCAACCCTGCACTTAGGGCTGTATCTGTAAACCTACAGTCCCCCCACCCGCGCTCCCATTCACCTGCTGCCTGCACTTCACCCTTGCACTGCCACTTGATGGCCCCACTTCCTTTCTTGTTTTGTTTGTGTTTCGTTGATCCATGTCCAGCACTTCTCCACCTACTCTTCCCCTGGCACTTCACCCCCTTTCCTCTCCCTGCACCAGTGCGATCTCAATGTCACTGGGCCGAGTAGGATCGCTGTCTTGTCCCCCCCCTGTTCCCTTCCCTTGCTTCGTCGCGCTTCACATGTGTATAGGCGCGCTATAAATAAAATATCATTTACCATATCATATCACCACATCAGCGAAATGTATAGATAAGGTACTTACGATTCCTGAACGTTATTTGAAATACCTAGGTGTTTTTTCTGAAATCCAGTCCAAAAAACGTGCACCTCACATAAGAGATGATTGTGTTATTAATATACTATCAGATCAACCTGTACCCTTTTGAAGAATGTATATACTGTCAGAAAGGGAAACAAAATTCCTACAGGAGTATTTACAGACCAATCTTAGAAATAATCACTGAGTCTACTTCACCGGCTGGTGATTCCTTATTTTTCATCCCAAAAAAGAACACTGGTGACTCCGCCTTTGCATTGATTACAGAGGTCTAAACAAGATCACAGTACCTGATTGCTATCCCATGCCCTTGATATCAGAAATACTAGAAGCGGTCAAAGGAGCCTCTATTTACACTAAACTTGATCTCCGTGGTGCGTATCACTGCAAGAGAATAAAAACAGTGGATGAATGGAAGACCCCATTTCGCACTCCATTTGGTCATTTTGAATATAAAGTGATGCCCTTTGGACTGCCTAATGCACCGACAATCTTTCAACGTTTTATGGACCATATCTTCGCTGATTTATTACTTCATTCATTCATAGTCTACCTAGATGACATTCTGTTTTTTCTCATACTCCACAGGAGCATACAGTCCATGTCCAGTCAGTTCTACAATGTTTTAAAGATAACAATCTCTATTGGAAAAGTGTGAATTAAACAGAAGTAGGGTCACTTACCTAAGGTATGTATTGTCATTCAAGGGGATCGCAAGCGATTCTAGCAAAGTGTTGGCAGTCTTGGAATGGTCCCCTCCTGGAACAATTAAAGAACTTCAGCGATGTCTTGGTTTTGCTAACTTCTACAGAAGATTAATTTCTGAGTTATCTCTGGTAATCTTTCCATTAACTGCACTTTTAAAGAGGGGAGCTAAATACATCTGAACCCCAGGTGCTAATCAGGCCTTCTGAACCCTCAAGACAGCTTTCTCTACAGCTCCAATATTAAAAACCCCTAATCAAGAAAAGGGGTTCATAGTTGAATATGATGCATCATACAGTGCTCTAGGAGTAGTACTTAAACAGATTACAGAAGCTGGAGAAGAATGCCCGGTTGCATATATGTCAAAGACTTTGTCCCCATTCAAAATGAATTATACCATGTTAGAAAAGGAACTGTTAGGGATCAGGTGAGCTTTTCAAGAATGGAGACACCTCCTTTTGGGTGCCAGACCTCCAAAAGAGGTCAGAACCGATCATCAAAATCGGAGAAGTCTACAGTATGCAGAAACACAGACAGCTGTCAGGCCCGTTGGGGCCATTTCTTTTCTGCTTTCAACATAACATTCACGATCATTCCAGGAAAGACTAACTCAATGGCAGATGCTCGATCCAGAAAGACAGGATCATCCTTTCCTCATTTTCAACCCGAGAAGCTATCTCCCACAGCTTTGTTTGTGAATACAATTACTGAACTATACCCTGTTACACAACAAGAGTTATTTCTTTCATGAAAAACAATTAGAGATTCCTACTCCTTAGTTACAGAAAGAATTGTTACGCATGTGTCATGATTCGGTTGTGGCAGGACATAGTGGCATCTCCAGTACCTTAGATCTCATCCAAAAACATCTTTGGTGGTCGGGAATGGTTTCTGATGTACAGGATTATCTTGCTTCTTGGGTTATATGTCTTCAAACCAAAGTGCCTAGAAAACCATCATTAGGTCATCTAGTTACACCCCTGCTACTGTTCAAACCTTGGCAAATAATATAGACTGATTTTATAGATCTACCTATCTATCTCACACGGATATACCACCATGATGGTAAGAATTGATCATTTCACCAAGATGGCTAATTTCCATGCTTTAGTTCGCATTCCTACTACGGCTCAAATGGCTAGGATATTCATGAATACAATTTTTTCTCTGCATGGTTTACCAGACACGAATGTGTCTGATCGAGACCCCCAATATACCTACAGGTACTGGCATCTGGTGTGTTCCACTATGGATATCAGGCAGGCTCCGAGTTCAGGATTCCATCCTCAAACAGTCGTCCCCAGACGATTGAATCAGATGTTGGAGGGCTATTTATGATGCTTCATTTCAGCAGCTCAGGGAAACTGGTTTGACCTCCTACCAATTGCAGAGTTTGCATATAATAACGCTAAACACTCTGCTTTGGGTAGAAGGCCTTTTTTTATTGCTCTTGCGGGTTTCATCCATGTGTTTTCCTTCGGTGACCCCTTCTGCAAATAAAGTTCCAGACATTGACACTCTGGTGTCCAACATTCAACAAGATCACATGCTTGCTCTATCTGCACTTAGTGCAGCCCAGGACCGCGTCAAGCACTTTGCAGATCATCACCGCTTTCCGGCTTCAACATTGACACTAGGTGACAAGGTGTGGCTTGCTTCGCGATTCCTTCCTTGTCATCTAGTACCATCCAAGTTGTCACCAAGATACTTTGGTCCCTTTGAGAAATTGGCTACTACGGGGTTGGCAGCCTTTTTGTTACGCCTTCCTCCTTCCTAGACATGCAAACATCCCGTTTTTCATATTTCTCATCTGAAACCTGATGACCTGGATCATTTTCAGAGAGCGCCGATTCCACCTCCTCCTCCTCCTCCTGTCTCCACGGTTTCTGGCCCAGAAATATGAGGTCTCTGGCATTTGTGACTCCAGATACTATCGGGGCCATCTGCAGTATTTGGTAGAGTGGAAGGGCCATTCCCTGGCAGACCAAAGCTGCTTCTTCGGTACATGCCCCACGTTTCGTCTGTCTTTTTCACCATCAGTCGGGTTTGTCTCCTCTTAGGAGGGGGCATACTGGTACATCCCACTTTCACCAGCAATCGTTATGGTACAGGTGGAGGCAGATTAATTTCCTATCTTGTGATCTGGCATCTGAGGTGCCATGCAACGTTATAGTTTTCCCAAGAGAGACGTGCAGGGCTGTCAGCGTAATGTCTACTGCAATGGATGACTATCAAGAAAGAATACAAATTCACCAGAGCCCGGAGCCTAGGTGCGTCGCTACTTTTCTACATGACACTCCATGAGTTCGACTTACTGAAACCACAGTTTTTCCTTTCTTTCTTGTGTTACTTTGTGTCTGTGTCTCTCGTGTAAACTCTGTCATTTACTGTTACCCTTGTTTCCGATGTAGGGTTAGTTCCCTCTCTAACCTGACGGTGACCTCTTGCCCAGCACCTCCGCTCCTCTGCTGTGACAGCAACTCTCCCCAGGTATCATTCTTCTAAAACTACCCGAGGATCAGAGTTCTTACCTAGTGTACTCCTTCAATTACTTATATAGACACTTCTGACCTTCCTGAAGCATGCCTTCCTATTTTAGCAGATCATCCTCAGTCATTTTGTGAGATTCCGAAAGAGACAGCTCCCCGAGGATATAACACATGAATCTCCCTGAGCATCCACTATCTGCAAGACAAACATCAACCATCAGGGTTTTATTCCCCACAGGGTTTCCCCAGGACATCTGGGGCCCAGATATTAGCAATAGATGTGCTGACAAGAGTTGCAGGGGGATTCCTGCTGCCTTCACACCCGGCTGCCTCTGAAAAAGGTTAGTCCATGGTTAGTCCAAGGATGTTGCTAGCAACTATACAGTAACAACATGAGTTTTGGGACATATCTGCCTGTCACCACACGACAGTTTTCGACAAAACAATCGGACCCATCAAGAAACAGGGAGATACCACGCCCTTGACAGGCACAGGAAGCTCAACAGGAACAAGGTCCCCTTGGAAAACACACAGACACTCGAACACACCACTATGCTAACTCCTGCCTCTTCACCAACAAACATACAATGCAGCTACACCCCTCGATTAATTGGGCCCTAGTTACACCCATACTTAGACACCTCCACATTCACCACAACAGTCTTTAGAACGCAGCTATACCGCTTGAAATCGGCCTAGCTGCACACATAACGTCATTCTAAAGCACCTGCGCCGCCAGAATGCAGATACCATAGTACATTGGTCTTGCTGCACAAATTCTACTGTTTTACACAACCGCAGCATCACACCTAGCACTAGTACGCATCGACAAACCACCTATTGCACACGGGCTGCACACATACCGAGTGCATCCTACCAACTTTTACTACAGTACTTTTTCTACTGATCTGGACTGCGGTCCCCGAGATTGTTCAACCCACATCGCTTTGGAATCATAACAATGGTAAAAGACGCTATACAATTGCCCGATAACATAAAATATATTACAAATGTAAAGATTGTCTCATAACACTCAAACCTTCTGTACATAATTGACTATATTTGACCAATAATAAATTAAGGATTGTAAGCTCACAAATAAGTGTTCTAGTGCACCTCTTTTTAATGGCATTTAAGACAAGGCAGGTGCGGAAGAAGGTGTTATAGAATTAATGATCAGATATTGCATAGATGGGCTGAGGCAGATGTGAATTATTTGAGAGATTTCCATGATGATGATAGGCAGTTCATCATGAAAATCTCCTTTGCCAAAAATAAGAAGTGGCCTCATGCGGCTTCTTCAAATATGTTCAAGTAACTGTATTTTTCAATGTTGAGAATCAGATGGTGCATAGGCAGGAGAGAAGGGGGCTCAGGGCTCTATTGCCCATGCCAATATTCTGCTTGTAGAAGAATGTTATTCAGGCTGCATCCAAGGACATTGGCATAATTACTCAGAAATGGGCAAATGATTTGTGCAGAGAAAAAATAGTTGAATGTACTATTTGGTCGCCGAGATAAGTCTTGAAGTACGACATCGCTGGTAGTTTGAAACTTCCATTGTTTGAGATATTCATGGATTATCCCAAAGGAAAATATATTTAGAAATAAGGGACGGTCCATATATTTGGTAATGTCTGTCTTATCCAGCATAACTGTTGCCGGAGTCTTAAGACAGACCTTTTAACGAAGCGAGGGTTTGAGGATTTCAATACATTATTATGGGGCTGAAGGCCTTATAGTTAAACAGTATTCTGCCAGCCCATTGATCGGGACTTCACCTCAAAGGGTGTTCCTTCCCCCATTGCAGCCCTTTCATGCATTTGAAAATCTGACATGCATAATCCACCATCCATGAGTGGTAGGATAAGGCACTTTGCAAACCATTGTGTTTTTAAAAAAAAAATGAATATCATGAACACTCAGAAATTCTTTACAAGTAAATATATCCGGTACAAAGGCTAGCATTGCACCATATATATCTATTGAGGTCAAATGATCCTCATCATCATCTCACCAACATGTTTAAGCCTATGGTTGAAAGAGGGAGAACGCACCAAAAATTCAAACTCTGAATTGTTACTTGGAGGAGTGTTGCAATATGATTAGAAGAAAGCTCCTGGGAATTATTGCTAAACTTAAATTCCTAAATATTCAATTTGAGTTTTAGCAGAGTTTGTGCTGTAATTCGAGATGTTAACTGTAAGTATCTGAGTTTTATCCATATATATGACTGGAGTAATTTCAGAATTCTTCAAATTTATGAGTTAAATTAATAGCCACCTCTGGTTTACATGCAAGAAGTGCTATACCTTCTGCAAACGCCACCAACTTGGTACTCCAGTTGAGATGACGAACAGGACAAAATAATAACATCTCCTTTAAGTAACTGTTCGAAATGTTCTAAGTATAACTTAATTGGCTGGTAAGCAATCCCATGTTGCACAGCATTGTCCTGTTCCCAAGGTGAGCATGTTGCCCCTAAGCTCTAGCAAAACAAAAGAGGTGATGGCTTGAAGGTTTAAAATTAATCGTAACCTCTGCCATTGCTCTGGGCAACCCTC
Source organism: Ambystoma mexicanum (assembly GCF_040938575.1). Lineage (NCBI taxonomy): Eukaryota > Metazoa > Chordata > Amphibia > Caudata > Ambystomatidae > Ambystoma > Ambystoma mexicanum. The sequence goes on along the minus strand of NC_090931.1, from coordinate 292,089,672 downwards.
AAGACCATAATTCTTTGTCTGCCAAGCCATTACAAAAGGGGAAAAACCATATGCTCTAGCGCATATTATCAGAGTAACAGAGGACATCTATGCTGTGTATGTATCAATATTTCTTTTGAAAGGCTTGGAGAGATTAGAGTTTAATAATAAATCTGCTCTTGGTTTCTGGAACATAGATTCAGTGCCTCCCACATATTTAACTAGGAACCCTTACTTGTCCAAGGCATTCCAGTTAAGGTCTGAACCCTATCGAATGCTTTTTCAGCATTGAGTAAAAATATTGTGATAGTAAATTATGGGCATGCGCATAGTAGACAAGAGAGCTGCAGCCATATTGGCTAATAGGAGAGGGTGAAGGAGGATTAACAGGATTTACACAAGGGGGAGACTAGAATGGTGTATGGTTGCACAAGAGTTGATATGGGGATGAGGAAGACGTAATTGTCGAGCATTTTCCCTTTCCTGAGGTAATTGGAAAAGGAAGCATTACCACAGGAATGATTTGCCGGGATGAGTCCCACAGGAATAAAAAGCACCATGGGAGTGACTGCAGGAATCCCCTGGGGAAACTAAAGTGGAAACTAAAGGAGGGGGGAAAAAGGGGGCGTAGGCCTTGGTCTACTCTGAAAGGCCATGGCTGGTGGGATTTGGTTAAGAGACCATGACGAGTCTCACTCCCAAGAGGGGAGCTTGGTCACATAAAACACAATGGGCCTCATTACAAATCAGGCGGTCTGGAAATAACGGTGGCAGTAAACCCGCCGCCACCGTTGTTTCCGGACCGCCTGATCCCGACTCCTGCAGGCGGGAGGTGATGTTCCCGCCAGTTTTGACCTGGCGGGTTTAACACCGCCCGCCTGCAGGCGGACGAGGAAACACCGGCAGCATTACGGGATGCTGCCGGTGTTTCCATGATCCCCATTCCCATTGAGTCCTATAGGACTCAATGGGAATGGGGATTAACACCATTCCGCCTCCGTGATTCCTGGAAAACCGGGGTTGTAATGCCCCGGTAATTCCGGGAATCACGGAGGCGGAATGGTAATACGAGTCCTGCGGTAACCAGGCGGTTTTACCGCCTCGGTTACCGCCGGACTCGTAATGAGGCCCAATCAGTTACAAGGCCATTTAGTATCCATTACTTACAATGCAGGAGAAAGAAATCCTTCCTCTCTTTCCTCAACATCTATACAAATGCCATAAAGGTGTATGTGTGCTCTTTGGCCTCCATATTGAAGTTCCATCTCTTCCATTGGTTAACCATGTACAGTCCTGTGCATCTAGCAGTGCTCACATTCCAGTCACTCTTGTGGAATAATTGTATACCTTTTTTCAATTACACTTCATGATAAAGTTTGAAAGGGTAAAATCAATTCACAAAATGTTAACAATCAACTTATTACTGACCGATCCTAAGTACATTCATTAATCATCTAGTATGTTTTACATGAATGGTCTCTGAGACACTCATTCATTATTTTGTGACATCAACAATTCTACCATAGTGCTCTTATACAATGTGTGGTAACTAACACTCATTTTGAAAGCCTACCAAGATTTTTTACAGGCTTGGAAAAAGAAGAGTAATTACATGGCATAAGTCAATCTCAATTTAAATTGTTGTATTCGAAAAGTACTACCTTTATAGTATGTGCCTATTGTACTTAAAGTGCAATATGCATCCCATATATATATAAACCCCAATCTTAAAGTGCTGTTGCATGCATCCAAAAAACAGGCAAAGAAAAAAACAATTCAAGTAGAGTGTTCATCAGAAATGCATTGCTTTGCTACTGTACACATACATCTTTTAAAGATACATGAAGCCCCTAAGAAATTTAATTCATCATCAAACCACAAGCAATCCTCAACCAGAATGGGATAATAAAAACTATATCAAAATATGTGTGTGTCCCCAAGAATGTATATACCTTTTCATCTACATTATGTACGTCAGGACATGTAGTTCCCTATTCCCATCCCTCATTGAGTTTATCACCTTGTATTCCAAACAAATAAAAATCTTTGAGGCTACCTGAATGTTCTGCATGAATGTGTGTAGCCACAGGACATGTAAAATCAGCTTTTGTTATGACCCTAACCCATTCACGTCAAAACATATGCGCGATCACTGTCACTTGTGATCTTAGAACAAATATTTACATTGTGATCTAAAACTGGGTGAGAATATGTCGAGCAATGGCAGGCTTGCATTTGGTACATTTATAGAAGGCCTGGCTCAAATTCCTAAGCCAATCCCTTCCCAACTTTCCTTTCTCTTCTGATTTCCTCTTGGCAGGCAGCCAGACAACAGATTGTCTCTCAGTGAGGGTGATATTTTATGTGTGATACTGGGATTTTGGCTGAACAGTAGTGCACGATTCTTAACTGAACTTAAGACATGCCAATGTTTTTTTTTGAATAATGCATTTGATATCTTGTGATTTGGTGTTTTAAGTGAGAACAAGCAGCACTACCTCTCTGAAGCTTGTCCTAGTGCAAGATCTTTTAGTTGCCAAAAGATAATCTCCATAAATATTCTTGCTTTGCTATGTGCGTGATTGAGTACCTTACTGGGGTATCCCCAATCACCAAAATGTCTAGCTGTGATCTTGCTTTGCTTGTCAAAAATATCTATCCTCAAACAATTCCTACGTATACATATGACTTCCCTGAGGGGATGCTCCACTTCGAATTTGTAGAGTGACTACTTGTAAGCATGTAAGACAAAACTCAAACTAGTAGGTTTGCAAAACAATTTAGCATTAAGCATGCCATTCATCTTTCTAACCTGTCTAACCCTCACATCTCTCTCTCTCTCTCTCTCTCTCTCTCTCTCTCTCTCTCTCTTTCTCTCTCTCTCTCTCTCTCTCACGCTTTCTCTCTCTCTCTCTCTCTCTCTCTCTCTCATGCTCTCTCTGAGTCAGGGGATCCTCTTCTGAAATACAGGGCTACTCCACACGGGAAAGGCCGCCATCTTAAGCAGAGACTCATAATACATCGGGGACCTGGGAGACCCTTTCTACTTTTACTTCCCATTACAGATTGGAAATGATAGTTCCTGGTGTTTTATCTTCAGATGCAGGTCATATCATTGTTATTACACCTGTGGTTAATTGTGAATTACTCAGCTTTCTACTGCAATAAAAAGTTCATTTTGTTACTATAGTGTTATGTTCAAGCAATAGGAAACTGCAGGTATACAAGGACTGAGATGAGAAAGATATGAGGAAGTATTGCCCAAATTAATTCCAGTAATCTTCATTACTCTGGTTGCATATTTGCTGTCCCGTTACTTACACTCCTCTCGCCTTTGTAGATATCGTTACACTGCTCCCTCCTTCCCAGATATGGTTACTTACACTGCTCCCTTCTTCCTGGATATGGTTACTTACACTGTTCCCTTCTTCCCGGATATGGTGCTTACACTTCTCCCTCCTCCCGGGAACACGTTACTTGCACCCTCCCTCCTTCCTGCATATGGTTAATTACAACCCTCCCTCTTTCCCAAATAGGGCTACTTACACCCCTCCAACCCTCCCACCTTCCTAGATATGGTTTCACACATCCCTCTGTCCTTCCCTGGTATGGTTACTTATACCTCTTTGTCCTTCCCGGATTTGGTTACTTATACCCCTCCCTCCATTCTGGATATGGCCCTTGCATCTATATAGCCAAGGCTTAAGTATAGGACAGGAGAAATGGCAGTGGAGGAGACTTCTTGTAGCGCCTCCCACTGTGAGGGGGTCCTGCGAGGGTGTTTTAGCAATGAGCCAGCTGATGGCCTCACCTCATTGTATAAGTATGGGGAGGAGGAAGATGGAGTGAAATTTACTTTTCAGTAATCTGGGCATTAATAGGAATGGCCATGTGGAGATGATGCTGCCACTGTAAGAGTGATAGGAGTGTGGGGCTCCCTTAGCAGTGTGATCATGTGGGTGTACTATTTCCAGAACCCATGCCAAATGTATGCTTGCATTTAGTCCGATAACCTACAGTAGGTGAACAGTGTTACTCACAGTCAAAAAGCATGTTCTGCGTATGCATAGCGGAATAGATGTTAGTCCCGACCAAGGAGTTCTTGGTGGATTTTTTGTCTACTTTACATCAACTCTCCTAATATCCAATATTGACTTAATAATTACTTGGAGTGAGGTGTGTGGCCATGGCAGCTGAGTGGTCATGTGGTGTGCATCCTCTTATCTGAGTCTCTACAGCACACCAGTCTGACAGCACTGATGCCGGTGATCTGCTCTCCCAAAATGCTTCCTCCAAACTGTAGACCCCACTGCCCACGTATGGGTGCCCAGGCGCGAGCGTGGGGGGTACATCACAATCACAGCAGTGCTTTCTGAGGTAGATGCCTATGTGATATTCGACAAAGATGGCAACTATAGCGCAGGCTTTGAACTGAGTATCCATGGCCCAATGTGAACTGGGACTCCCCTTGTCCGAGCCAGACATGACTGAGTGAATCTTATTTGACCTGGGGGAGGACATGACAGCACCTGGGGGGAGATGAGTGTGTCCTGACTGGCCAATTGAGCCTTGGAGCAGTGGAGCCGGAGCTGGCTGGGAATGGCTTCTACTCTCCCAGTCTGAGGCTTGCCATGTAGAGCGCAGTTGGCCCTCTAATATGCTCATATCTGACTAAGTGCACTCAAAGACCTCCCCACGCTGCCCCCCCCCCGACATGGAGAAAATGCACTGCTACAGTGACTGTCCCTTGGTGGCCCTACTTTTGAACCCCTTGGACTTAGGCGGGAGGTTCTCCTTTAACCCCCTATCATTACGCTACTCATGGGGCAATGAGGGACTTTGGACCTTAGGAGACATGCTCCCCTGCCCAGTGCAGTGACGGGTGCCGGATCTTCCCAAGAGCGGGGATTTTGAGGGTGCTTGGGTGAGGTGTAAGCACTCTGGGCTCTCCAGAACACATGTATTGACCCAAGAACATAGCGACTTGGAGACTCTCCAGAATTACCCACTTTTTGCAAATGCAGTGAGCAGTCAGACCAAGCAGAGGAAGAGGTGAAGAGCGCAAAAGGGTGCATGTAGCCAGCAAAGAGCATCCATCCATCGCCTGCAGTCTCATTGAAAAGTCCATCCTATCTCCCCACCTTCATAACCCCTATCACTGCCAACACACTGCAACTTTGTGTTGGGGCGGTCAGGAAAGATCCCAATGAGAAAAAGGTGTTCACATTGCGCACCCCAGGTATGTGACTGGGGGAGCAACAAAGTTGGCGCGATGTTGCAATTTTATATGTATCCAACGTAGTTAATGAGAATGGGATATGTGTTACTTTAAGTGTTACTTTGTGTTTAAGTTGGTACATTTAAGATTTGCATGTACGCAGCAAGATAAAATGTAAAAATCACCAATTAAATATATATACATTCTGGTATGGCGTGCCACAAAGCGCCTTGAATCTGGACAACGATGAGCATCATAATGCACATGCAAGGGAGGGGATTTGTCATGAAGAACCCACTGTGAAGAAGACACAGTACTTATTAAACATGCCTGCACTGATCTACATACGTGGGGAATTTACAAATCTATATGTTGTGTGCTCTTTTCATAAATTGGTTAAACTTTGCAGTCAGGGTTTGCGAGGTGAATTCTGAGTCACTAGGAATAACTGTTTTTGAAGGGTTTGGAGGCCAAAGGAAAGGTAATGAGTAACCATGACATTAAGCAGATGGTCAGCCAAAAGGCCGGCCCAGGGTTTTTATGGCTTGCCGGTATCTCAGAAAGAAGATGCAGTCTTTCAAGTGCATGGGAGCATGTTATTCATTGTTCAGGGGCAGCCGGCTATTCGGTTTTGACCAGCAATAAAACATGGGGTGAAGGTACGCCTGAGGCCAGAGTTGACCAATACTTGATGGTTTTTGATTGTTTTCTCAGCATACTAAAAAGTTTTGCTAAAACCTTTCACGTCAGATCACACACATTTTTTAGAAACGCAATTAGTCTAATTTTCAGAGCAATTTAATTTCCATGAAGCATCTTGGACCACAACAAATCTCGATTAACCAACGAAATTGAATTCACAAATTTGGCGAAATAAAAAATTCTCTGTGGAAGGAGAACTTGGCACACAAGCAATATGTGCTGAAGACACTCTTCAGCACCATTAATTCCACAAAATCAACAGTTTTTCCCAATGTTATCAATCAGATGTCTGATGTTTAATATCTCTTTTGTCTTCATCACGTTCATGGTTTCCTTTCTAATTAGTCTACTCGGGTACTTACTTAAATAACCCTCAAGTTCAGTATAGAATTTCCAGGATGAGGCTACTTGAGAATACATTTTTGATCTCATAATTATAGATTTATTCCCATACCAATCGCTTCCTTTGAAGATTCTTTTTTACATTAATCGGATTATCAATAAGAATTTGAGTTGATATACCGAGATTCGATAATATATATTCTACCTCTGTCTTAAACTCCCTCACAATGACATCTGAGATATCTGCCCCTAACAATGCGTACAGATCTTCTTTCTTTGCAGTAATACATTTTCTCCCAGGGGCAACTCTTTTCCATTGAACACTGGATTTGAGAGACTGAAGACCAAATTAGTAGCTTAACAATTCTATTGGAACACTTTTAGGTAAGTAAAACAACACTCCCCTCCATACTATTCCTTCTATTACACGCAGATATTCCATAAAATCACAGGCAAAAAAGTCTATGCAACACCTTCAATCTATAGAACTGTTGACAGGGTACCATTGAAAATTTCTCATGCTTCCTTTCTACAAGACACATTTGTCTCAGAGCTATCAATGCCTTCTCCTTAAGACTACTTTTTGCATAGTTACAGAGCCTAGATATTTCAGAGCATTTTTACTTTTTAAACGTTTACCTTCACATAACCATGTGAAGTTAGCCTGAGCCTTATTTCTTCTTCCCATCCTAACGATGACAGTTTTTAGAGGATTGATTTGGAGTTTTAAGTCATTGACAAATGTATCGAAAGCATTAATCATACGCTGCAATCCCACTCTGGTGTCATCGAAGAGAGGAAAATTGTCAGTGTATGGTATCCAGCTCATAGCTGTCCCTCCTATTTTGGGGGGAGCCAAACCACTCCCATCCAATTGTATGCCTGCACCGAAAGTGTATAGATTAAAAAGTGCAGGGGCCAGCAGACACTTTTGTTTAAGCCCCTTCGAAGTATCGATTCCCTTTGTCATTAGATCCATCGAGTTCAACCTCACTCTCATTTTTGTCTTAGAATATATAAAAATGATGGGTGTAAGATGAACCTCCTCCCACGACTCTTTTATGCTTGCTCAGCCCTTCCGTATATGATCCCCCGGTCCCTCCTTCAGCGCCTCCAGAGGAAGATATTGCGTTTCATCTGGAAGGGTAAAAAACCAAGGATCCCGCTGAGAACGATGTTGAGCAGTCCAAATCTAGGAGGCTTAGGGGTCCCGGATCTCCAGAAATATCAGATAGCGGCGCAACTAGCCCATACTCAAGCCTGGACTATTAGCTCGAACCGACCACGATGGGAAGAGATTGAGCAATCCCGCTTACCCCTCCCTCTCTGTTTCCTTCTACATCTTCCCCCCGCCTCACGGAGAACATGGCCAGCTATCCTATCCTCCACCAAACAGACCCTGAAAGCTTGGGAATGGACACGCAAGCACAGGGGTATCCGGAGAGACCTAAGTCCATCAGCCCCAGTATTCCTTAACCCGGTGTTTTTACCAGGAGTCAACCCCGCGAACTTTAAAAACTGGATCGCTGGGGGCCTAAGCACCTTAGGTCAGCTCTTTGAGAGAGATCGACCACTCACCTTTGAACAATGTGAGAGCACCTTTAGCTTAAAGGAAACTGATCAATTCTCGTATGCACAATTACACCATTGGTGCTCCCATCCAGCAACTCGCTCTGCAGCAACAAGAGATCTGGACTCCACAGAGCTGACAATTGCTGATCCCCCACACCGAGGTCGAATCTCAACGTTCTACAAGCTCTTACAGACAAACCCTCTCGTCGCCAGAGCAACCTACATGACCCTATGGGAAGTGGACCTAGGACACGCAATAGAAGATCAGGCGTGGATAGACATCTGGTCTCGCACTCGATCCTCCTCCTATTGCATCACCAATCGAGAGTGTGCTCATAAACTACTCTTAAGATGATACTACACGCCGCTCCGATTACACTGCATCAATCAATACTTAGACCCTAGATGTTGGCGCCAATGCAACCTTCCGGGGTCATTCATACACATGTGGTGGTCCTGCCCAGTGGTCGCAAACTTCTGGTCGCAATGTATCCTGGCCATAGCGGACATAACAAAGATAACACTATCCCTGGATCCAGAACCAATCCTACTGGGAGCCCCGGTGACGAGCATATACCCAGGCTCAGGCAGGGCGGCCGCCCTTCTAACTCATTTACTTTTAGCCGCTAAAATCACGGTGGCTCGAACTTGGAAATCTCCGGAAGGCAACCTAATTCCAGTAGATATTGTATAGTAGATGAAAATCCCACATGTCACTCCAACTTAAAAGTAACAATCATCATTGCATTCAGAATTTGCCAATCATTCACTTTTTTATCATTTACCCTTCTGTAACCCACCACCAAGCCTCCTTTGGGCAGCCCTGTTGTCCCCCAAGGCTTTGACACACACGACATCAAAACTATCCCACAGGAGATTTCCTCTAGCCCAGGTTTCCTGTAGTAAAATAAAGTCAAAATGCGATAATTATTCGATAATTTTAGCATTGGATAGTAATTATGTATTACCTCTCGAATTCCACGAGTGTAATCACAAATTACCAGGTGAGCTAAAGCAGTTTTACCATCGTTTTTAATTGTGCGATGGAATCTCACAATGATAATGCCAACCACCTCCAGTTTTGAGCGTCTATTACATTAAAGTTCTGGAGAGGCAAAGCCCCTGTCTTTGCAATTTCATCATAGTTTTCTCCCCCTGTAAGCTTCTCCTTACTCATGCGGACATTATGTGATGTCTGTGTGAAATTAGTAACATCAAAACCCCATCTCTGAAGTAACCCCGCCTCTTTCAGAATCAGCACTCTCACCAAAGGAGAAGGTATTACAAGCCTAACATTGTCATATCTATATCAATGCATGAAATCAAGAAGAATAATATCTGCTGATAAAATTAATCTGAGTTCAGGGACATCAGACAACAGTGAAAGTATATAGGGTCTATTCAGTGATTGGGGACCCCACTCATCAAACAGGTAACTCAGTATGAGGCTAGGAGATTCAGGATAAACAGGGGGTTTAAGATCCCTATCCAATACGTTCCTACTAGCACGTTCATAATCCTCATTTGAGCCACCCTGGCCCTTGTAATCATTTCTCCTTTCTCTATTTGACAGATCTACACCTTGCCCAACATATGGGTTGCCTTGATCTTCACCTGCAGAATACTTATTGCTGGGTAACCCATCCCATCTAGCAGCGCCTCCCTCCTGAAGTGGGGCTCCTGTGCTGGCATCCCTTTGGGCCAAAATACTATCTATTAACCGTTTCAATTCAACTACACCCAATGTCTTTTTGTTATGTTCTCTGTTCTCAACCAAGGGTGGCTCATTGTCATTAAAAATGACTGTCCCCCCAGAACCTTTTACTGTTTCGATTCTTCCTAGGCTGTGGTCTGGCGCCACCGATTTACCTTTGTGGCCTAAACCCGAATTAACTGAAAATACAATATTTCGTTTAATTGCGGGAACATGGCTCTCATTAGGTGTATACTTCTGTGTCAATTCACCTCCACTTTGGAGTGTCTCATTCTGTTTTATTGAGTCAAGGTTAAACTGCTTATGAGTGATGTGACCAACTTTCTTGACAGTGCAGCAGGATTCTTAAAAATTTCAAAGATGTCATTGATTCCTATTCGATCGATTTAAATTGCATTTCTATCCTACCACAGTCTTTTTTATTTTTGAGAACTTCTGAGATAGTATTTTCACCATCTTGATATTTCCTTTGTGTCTCCTGATTGACCATACATTTCTCCTACTGCTGGTCTTCTAGAGCCTGATTTTGGGCTGCTGAATCTCCATGTTTAATTACATTAGACAGTCCTCATCTATCATATGGTGTAATCCCTTGTCACTCAGAAACTTTCTTGAGGACTTATTCTGATTCTTTAGTGCCTGAGCTTTTCTTTGCTTCATTTTTTTTCTTGTTTTTTTAGAAGGTTTTGTTGTGACTTTAGAGGTTTCTACTTGTTCTTGTTATAACGTTTCTAAGTCAATAACCTCTGCAATTGCCTCCACATTATTGGGGCCACCAATACCCGAATCAGGTACTCCAACAGAGACACTCCCTGCACCAATCCCTTCATTAGCTTGTTTAAGGCCAGTCCTCTCACCCTGGCCTACCCCTCCCTTCGTGGCTCCATTGATAACCACTTCCATTAGACATACTTTTTCTTTAATTGCTAAGTGCAATACATCTTTTAACATTTTAGTCAATGATGTCTGGAACATTTCATTCAGTTTGTCTGGGAGCATACCAATGGCCCTTAACATATCGTTTGTTTCTGCAGCTCCTTAAGTATCATCTCAGAGTTACGCATTGAAAAAGAGTCTACATTCTGATTAGGAGTTGCTTCATCATCATGTGTGGATAACCCTAACAAAGTAATTTCCCCACTCAAGAAAAGTTCTGGTGCATCAATCGGGGAGTGGTTTATGTTTTTACCTATGAGTACATTTCCACCCAAAAGAGAAGATCTTAAATTAACTTCTTTGCCTACAAACTCTCTTTCGCGCTCCTCCATGAAAAGAGATTGCGAGGAGTCAATATTTTTCATTTCATTTGAACAAATGTGGGCACATTCTAGCACATTCTAGCAGCTCGTCCTCATTATCTCAAGGAAGAGGTAATGGTAGAGCTGCTGCTCTAGCTAGACTAGCGTGCCTTGTTTTAATGGGAGCAAACATGTCAGCGAAAGCGTCCTTTTTTGTCACCACCATTTTCCTCTTCATCCTGCTATGTGTCATAGAAATTGTTATTTTCGCATCAACGAAAAGAAAAGCACAAGAACAATCTTCAAACAGAAGTGCAATATAGACATAGGATGTTACAACAGAAATGAATGCAAGAAATATAATCCTGCTTTCAGTTAATACCAAAGTTCAAGCTGTTCAAGAATTCATTCAATATAGAAAGCACAGGTAGGTTGTCTATAGGTCACGCCAGATTTTACCAGGGAAACTCAAACGCCTATTTGCTGCCGCTGGTCACGAACCGCGAACAGCAAACAGCAATTGCTTTGGCGATGCCCTTCGTAATGGGCGCGCGCGGTGGCGCATGGCCCTGAGATCAAATAGGATTCTGGGTCTGTGGGAGAAGCAACAGTCCCAAGTGAAAGAACAAAGAATGTAAATAAGCCTATGTGTACATACATTAATTCCTTTTTTACACGCTTCCACTAAGTGTAAAGTCCTGTGTTCTTTCCTTCCATGAGCATACCGTTGTGTATAATTCCAACTTGTCCGATGTGAGGAAAGGTACGCAGCCTCCCTCAGCAGTAACAGCAAACAGCGATTGCTTTGGCGATGGCCTTCGTGATGGGTGTGCGTGCTATGGCGCATGGCCCCGAGATGAAATAGGATTCTGGGTCGGTGGGAGGAGCAACAGCCCTAAGCGAAAGAACAAAGAATGTAAATAAGCCTATGTGTACATATATTAAGTCCTTTTTTTACAGGCTTCCTCTAAGTGTAAAGTCCAGTGCTCTTTCCTTCCATGAGTGTACCGCTGTGTAGAATTCCAACTTGTCAGATGCGAGTAACGGTGCGGAGCCTCCCTCAGCAGTAACAGCAAAAAGCGGTTGCCTTGGCGATGGTCTTTGCTATGGGCGTGTGCGCTGTGGCTCACGGGCCCGAGATGAAATAGGATTCTGGATCGTTGGGAGGAGCAACAGTCCATTTTGTAGAATTCCAACTTGTCCGATGCAAGTAACGATGCAGAGCCTCCCTCAGCAGTAACAGCAGTAACAGCAAACAGCGATTGCCTTGGCCATGGCCTTGTGTGTAGGGATATAAGCAACACATGTGTTCCAAATAAAGTTCTGAGCTTCTTCCAGCTCCAGGAGTACTCTCCAACTCCCCATCCCCAAGTTCAAAGCAGTTCCACAAAGCTTGGAGTTCCTTTCTCCAAGTAGACAACAGAATTCCAAGATGGCCTCAGGACTCCCTTCTTCAAGGCTATATCACAATTCAAAATGGCCTCAGGGTTCTTTCCACCAAGGTAATATCACAGTTCCACAATGCCCTCAGAGTTCCTTTCCCCGAGGCTCTAACCCAGTTCCAAAATGGCCTCAGAGTGTCACGACCCGTGACCTAAAACCCCACTGGCATGCTCACATGCCAGGTAGGGTTAAGACTCGAGGTTCAGTCGGGGCCCCAAGGGCCTTGCACTATCTTCATGGACTCTCCTGAGTCAGTCCTGGCACTTTTGGCGCGGGACTACTTTTTCTTTGGAGGCCTGCAGCCAACATGGAGGCACCCACACAGTCTAGTTCCTAGAACGAGACTGTGTGGTGCAGTGATTTAGGGTGTGGTAGCCCGGACTACTTTACCAGAGGTCTATATAAACCACACCCAAGTTACAGAACGTGCTTAGCATTATTTTGCAGCCAGCAGCGTGACGCTCATCGTGTCCAGTGACCAGATACCGGCGATCCTTGAACAGCGGACCTGCAGAGGAGACAAAGAACATCATTAGCAGTCTCTACTTACCCGCAAATTCCATTCCGCCTCTGCCCGTTGATTGTCCATCCTCCTGCTGCTCGCGGTTATCCATCCAGTCGGCAGCATCATCGGGACACCACGAACGCACAGGAAACATAGCACCTGGAGGGAGAGAGAGAAAAAGACGACGTTAAAACAAGTTACTCAAGGTACTTGCCGCAGTCATCATGAGAACCTCACCTGGCTGGGCATTTCTTGGCCGGCATTGTTCCAGAACTCTTCACACGCCCAGAAAGACCATCGCGACCTGAAAAGGAATAAAGAATACAGTTTAGCAAGTAAAAGACATAACAGTGCCGCACTTCGCGCATTACCTACCAATTCGTTGTACGCTCCTGCATCCTCCATTCTGGCAGGAGCCCGATCCAAGCTGCGCATTCACTGAACCTCCGTGCACCTAAGGGGGAAAATAAAGAAAAGACATTAATCACGAGAAAGAAAGGCAAGGACATATAAAGAGTGCTGTAATCAGACTTACCTTCCTTAAAAGACACTCGAATGTGCTAGCACCAGTGAAGTTAACTTGGTCGCTCAAACCCGCAGAAAACTATGCGCCCCTGCACAGAAGGCAGGACGGAGAGCACGCCAGACATCACGACAAGGCCCGACTTCCATCGAAGGTGCAATCTGGGATCGGGAAGGGGTCAGGGCAAATCCAGCAACCAGGGCAGAGGGGTGTCCCCGTGGATACCAGGTGAGCGTAACAGAACGCAAAGCCTTCATAACATTATCCACCTGGGCGCCATGGAGACATCAGAAATTGACCAACTCGCTCAGTTATTAGGACAATTACACGGTGTTGTTCATTCGGCTAAGCAAGAGACTAATACCCTACAAAGGGATCTCATCATCACCAGGGATCGCACCGAAGAAATCAGCAGGCAGTTAATATAATCACAGGCCAGACAAACTCCATTGCCTGGAAATAATCCACCGGCACAGGCACCCACTTTATCTACCGCTCCAGTGCAGATTACTTTACCCGGAGCAATTCCTTTAGCACCGCCGGAATGGTTTTCAGGAGACCCCAGGAAGTAGGCTGCATTTATGAATCAATGTCGTTTCACTTCCTCTGCAGACCAGGCGCATTCCCCAATGATCAGGCACGGGTAGCCTTTGTTCTGTCATACCGGAGTGGAAGTGCAGCAGACTGGTCAGTGCCGCTTGTGAGCTATGATGATCCTTTACCACGTGACTTTGGGGGTTTCCAAAGGGAGATGGAAAAGCTCTTTGCTCGTCATAACCATGAACAAGCTGTACACAATGAACTCCTGTCACTTCGGCAGGAGAACCAAGACTTATTAACATACCTAGCAACCTTCAATAGGTTAGTTGCTGAAACTAGGTGGCCTAAAGACAAGAAAACCAGATTGTTTCACTGAGGCCTCTCGAGGGGAATTGAAGGACGTCCTGGCCCAGGTGGTTGATCCGCCTAGAGACTGTAGTGAATTCATCAACCTGGTTGTGCAACTAGATCACCGATTGCAAGAACGGAAGGCAGACCGGTCCAGGTCAGACTCTCGGGCCGTGTATCTGCGAACCAAGGATGCTGCTCCACGCATGTCAGAGAATACCACAGAGCCCATGCAGATCGGAGGCATACGACCATCGTTAACAAAAGCAGAAAGAGACAAGAAAAGGCAACAGCAGTTATGTTTGTACTGCGGAAAATCAGGGCACTTCCTAAAAGACTGTCCAGTAAAACCTAGCAAGAGATCTGTCGGAGCTACAGAAAGGGATGAGAGTAAGGAGTCGGAAAACTGCCTAGCTCGACAAATGTAGAGGACAGTTTGTCGAGTGAAAAGAATGAGCCACCGACCTCACATTTTGCAATACCAGTGATCCTAATCAATCACCAACAACCATCAAGGATGCATACCGTTGAGGCTTACATAGACAGCGGAGCAGTTGGGAATTATATTGATCAAGACCTGGCCACACAGATGGGGCTTCCCTTCTGTTTCAAGCCAAACACAGAAAAGGTAACCACTGTGGATGGGACAGAAATTGCTTCCGCGGCCATTAACCCAATGTAGAGTAGGGGTAACCCTGCTGTGCCAAGATGGACACCGGGAATCTATTTCCTTTGATCTCATCAAGGCACCTCAGTTTAGGCTAATATTAGGGATGCCATGGTTAGTTGCTCATAACCCTCGGATAGATTGGCGTGCAAGAAAATTGACTTTCCCCCATGACTGCGCTCCCACCTGTTATTACCAGGAAGAAAAATCCAGTTTCAACGTCCCTAGGAATCCTAGAACGGGCACAACTACACTTGGCGCAATTAGTACTCGCCCAGAAGAATACCAATATTTCCAGGACGTGTTCCAGAAGGAGCAAGCTAATACACTACCGCCGAACAGGCCCTATGACTGTCAGATTGACCTCATACCTAGTGCACAAATCCCTTGTGGCAGAATCTATGCGCTCACAGAACCAGAAAACCAGCATCTAAAATCCTATCTGGACCAGTGTGATGCTGGAAATGCATCGGAGGGACAAGGCCTCCGTATCCTTGTCCTTTACTGCTTTTTATCGTGTGTTCTGTCGTGTTTTCCGCACAGGAGTTCATGTGGGTCTCCTGGCGGTGCAGCTCTCTCTTTTGGTTTTGGTGAACAGACCCATGGGATACCCTTATGGCACCCATGTGTAGGGGTACAACCCTGTGTCCCTAGTGTATGTTTTTGGGCACCTGTGTGAGGCCCACAGAGCAGGGTATGGACTGCTGGCAGCTCTGTGCTGAATTGACTGGTGCCCTGAGCGTCCTCCATTTTGGGATGCCCAGGCCCTGTCATTGGAATCGGTAGATTCCTAATGGAGACAAGATGGCCCCCATGGCTTCTTGCCTTCCATCGCATGTTGCCTTGATCTTCCCGAAGTCCCGGGAAGCCCTGACTCTGTCCCTTACCCCTGACTGGCTGTTGGGTGGAAGTTCCATATATGGTAGTGGGGGAAGTGCTGACCAGACTGGCTGGAGCCTTCCCAACGACTGTATGTTTTGGGTATGCCTGTGGGTGGGACCTGGGTGAATGGAGTGTGTGAAGAATACGCATTCTGTGTTGTGGGTGTCTAGTATCTGGTAGTTGACACAATGACTGAGACAGCCCTGCCCGAAACCGGTATGAATGCAGTGTGGAGTGTTGAATGGCTGGGCACTTGTCCCAATACACATATCTTGTTGTGAGTGTCTGGAGAGAAGTGAATGGCCTGAATGCACTGTGTGCCTGATTGGCTGCCTGCCTGCATGAATGCCCTTTGTCGTGATTGGATGCTTGAGTATGACCCAGCCGAATGAATGGGAGATCAACAGTATATCTGGGTACCTCTCACTGCTAGGAATCATGTTCAGAAGCTGAAGTCCACTACGACGAGTAACTGGAGTAACTGAAGCTTGACCTTGAAGCCCTGCTGGACGAGAAGAATTACTGTTGCTCTCCTTCACAATCTGAAAGCTGCTGTGTCTCCAAGGACTGACCCAGAGAGGACCTGGTAAGACGCCCTCTTCCCGAGCTACGAGGGACCATTGTGCACCAGCTAATCGTTGCCAAAGCTCCCTGGTAGACAGACCTTCGACAGGCTGCCGACCCGAGACCCAAAGAGAAGCACCCGGACTGTTGTCTACAACTGTCGACTACTGCCGTCGCCGGCCGGGCCGCTGTGCTCCCGTTTGCCTAAGAACTTTCGAATCCAAGGGCGCTCTCATCCGCATCGTCGCCGCTGTATCCTGCTGGAAAAGGCCTGACCGTCGACGCGCCGAGGAGCATCTGCCAGTAGGTTTCCTGCCACCCAAAGACCACAGAGACACTGACGACTCAATGCCCTTGCTGGGCCACAGTTCTTCAAACTCTTTGCGGTCCAGAACTATCGACACCGAGGTGCCCCACGTGCCTCTTCCTTGCAGGACGTTTACGCTTCCCCGTCAACGAGCACCGCTAGGAACGCAGTTGCCACTTCACCGTCGTAGCTCGCCCTGTTCTCCGTCGGACGTTCGACCACCCGTGACTCCTGCCTTAAAGGGAGGGCACTCAAGAAGGGCCGTCGATTCCCTGACGAGGAACGCTACAACGCCAGGTACTTTGGGGTTGCCGAACTATTGGGAAGTCTCTTGTGAACAATATATGGACTGGGCTTTTATCTTTATTCTACAGGTTGCCCAGGTGGGGGGATAGCCACACAGAGCTGTGTTTAACGTTAGTGACCAGTATTTCTGCCAATTGTTCTTATCAACTGCTTTCCTCTTTTCTCTACTGTTGGTTTCCTTTAACACTTGATTTGTGTGCCATTTAACCGTACAGTTGATGCTTTTTAAAGAGATCTAATAGTAATTGTGGTACCACGTAGAACTGTATATTTGCCATTATAGATAACCGAGTACAAAGTGCGTTATTGTGATATTGTATATAACCTTGAATATTAATTATGTAAAGACTGTGTTTTAACCGATACAATGTGCGGACATTCTTTTATGGGTGCTTGGGGACTACACTGTACTTAATAATCAGCCCGCATCACTTTCCCGAGAAGCTAGGCCTTGATTACTCGACCATGTACCAATATTGAGAATCTTGGCACGGGTCCTCTGTGCCTCTCCTCTACCAAATAGAGAGCGGAAGTACAGACCCCCCCTCCGGTCCCTCACAACCACTACTTGGCAAACAGGTTTATCCGCCCATCTAAATCACCGGCAGCCAGTCCCCTATTCTTCGTACCAAAGGAGGAAGGGGACTTGAGGACCTGCATCGACTATCGCGCATTAAACCGGATCACTGTGAAGAACTGTTACCCCCTGCCACTTATTCCTGAAATGCTGGACCAAGTCAAAGATGCCCAGATTTATACCATGTTAGACCTCAGAGGAGCGTACCACCTAGTCCGAGTTAAAAAAGGAGATGACTGGAAAACGGATTTCCGTACCAAATATGGGTTGTTTGAGTACCAGGTAATGCCTTTTGGACTCTGCAACACCCCCACAGCATTCCAATACTTCATGAACGATGTTCTGAGGGAATTGATCGATGTTTGCGCCTTGGTCTACATAGACAACATCCTAGTGTATTCAGCCTCGAAACAAGATCATCAGCCTCATTACGAGGTTGGTGCTAGTCATGGCGCTATTAGCTATTAGCGCCATGACTAGCACCAATAACGGGACCGTGTCTGCCCTCGTTCAATGGGGATTTACTGGTCCAGTCCGACCTTGGCGGGACCGGTAAGTCCCCATTGTAAAAGCCATTCCCATTTGAGTCCCCATAGGGCTCAAAGGGAAGGGGGAAGGTGTCAATAACGGTACCGCAAATTGCGGTACCGTTATTGACCCCGGTATCTCTTAACGGGTCCCGTCCATAGCGCCTGGTAAAACCAGGCGTTAAGGGAGGGACCCGCTAAGGGACCTCGGAATAGGGCGCAAAGGGAATACTGGGACCGGTGTCGTTACCGGTGCCCAGTATCCCTTTGCGCCCACCTCAGAATGAGGCCCCATGTCAATCATGTCCGTGCCGTTCTCACCAAACTGCGCCAACATCGACTATATGCAAAACTTGAAAAATGCTTTTTTCATGTAACCGAAGTAGAATTCCTTGGTTTCACCCTCACTCCGAAAGGCATCAGAATGGATGCACACAAAGTGGATGCCATTCTTAAATGGCCTTCTCCAACTTTGTTAAAAGGGGTCCAGAGCATGCTGGGCTTTGTGAACTTCTACCGTCGGTTCATCCCAGACTTCTCTCAGATTGTGCATCTGATCACGTTACTTCTACGAAAAAACAATAAAAAATTCATGTGGACAGAAGATGCCGAAAGGGCCTTCCAAGAACTTAAGAGAAGGTTCACCTCAGCACTGATTTTACAACACCCTCGCCCGGATCTCCCTAACATCGTGGAAACAGATGCCTACAGCATGGCTATGGGGGCTGTTCTTTCTCAAAAGGACCCTGAAACCGGCCAAATGCATCCCGTGGCCTTCTGGTCGGGAAAGTTCTCACCCCCCAAACTCAACTATGCCATCACCGACAAGGAGCTTCTCGCTATTAAATCCGCCTTCAAGGCATGGCGACATTATCTCTTAGGGGCCAAACATACGGTCACAGTAATCACAGATCATCGGAACCTACAATATTTGAAAACAGCAAAGGCACAATCCTCACGCCAACTGCGATGGGCCCTTTCTTTGCCGAGTATGACTACATGATCACTTATCGCCCAGGCGTAAGAAACGGGAAAGCTGACGCATTATCTCGCATGGGCATTGATGAGAAGGTGTATGCAACTCCAGATCCGGTGGCCATCATCCCTGAAGACAAGCTCTTGGGCCTCACCGCAGCTTTAACACAAACCAAACTCAGAAACGAGATTCAACGTGAACTAACCTCTAATATCTTATTGGACTGGCATACTAAAGGAAAACAATATACCATTAAGAATCAACTGCCATATTTTGGTGAACATCTGTACGTGCCTTAAACGGAACGACAACAGCAAATAATTTCAGATTATCACGATTCCCTGATGGAGGGTCACCCCGGGATTGCCAAAACCCTAGCCAAAGTGAAACGCAACTATTGGTGGCCTACTTGGCGTCGAGACGTCATCCAATATGTCCAGCCATGTGGGGTGTGCGCACAAAACTAGTCACTAAAACAGAAACCATCTGGCCTTCTGCAGCCATTGGAAATTCCCCCTGCACCATGGCACACACTTTCTCTCGACTTTATTACAGACTTGCCTCCCAGCCAAGGATTGAACACTATTTTAGTAGTAGTAGACTTATTTTCAAAAATGGCACACTTTATCCCTTTCAAGGGCCTCCCGGATGCATCCCACCTAGCAAAAGTGTTCCTGGAAAACATTATCAAACTACATGGTTTCCCATCAGTCCTGGTCTCTGACCGAGGCAGCCAGTTTGTATCCAACTTCTGGAAAAAGTGCTGCTCTATGGAACAAATCAACATCTGATTATACACCAGCCATCACCCCCAAACGGATGGTCAAACAGAGAGGACCAACCAGACTCTCGAACAATACCTACGGTGCATGCTGCACCAGGTAGAAGGAACTTGGAGAGACCTATTATGGATAGCCGAATATGCTTACACCAATTCTTTGGATTCCAGTACTGGACAAACCCCTGTCTAAACCCTCTATGGCAGACAACCATGTACCTCCGAACTAGACAGTCCTCCCAGTTTAGAAATGCCAGCAGTGAAAACTCTCCTTGCAACCATCTCTCAGGCCTTTAAAAAGGCAACAGAGCATTTAGTCCAAGCCAAGAACAAGCAAAAGAGATTTGCTGACCAACATCGGACGAAGGCCCCTGGCTATCAAGTAGGAGACAGGGTTTGACTAGCCGCAAAATATATACCCCTAAAAGGAACCCGGACCTTTCGTCCTCGCTATTTGGGACCTTATTCTGTCAAAGCCATTATCAAACCGCCAACTGTTAAACTAGCACTACCAGCCAACATGCGAATTCATCCGGTATTCCACGTCTCACTTCTAAAACCTGTACAACCCGGTACACGAGTTAAGCCACCACCAGAACCCATAATGGTTGATGGGGAACCAGAGGTCGCAGTAAAAGAGATCTTGGATTCTAAATATACCAGGTCCAAACTACACAACTTAGTCGATTGGAAGGGTTACAGCCCTCAGGACAGATCCTGGGAACCTAGCGAGAACATTCATGCACCACATTTGATTAGGACATTTCATCAGAACTTTCCAGCCAAACCCGGACCAGGCAGAAGAACCACCTTAGGAGGGGCCTTGGCGGGGAGTGCTGTCATGACCTGTGACCTAAAACCCCACTGGCATGCTCACATTCCAGGTAGGGTTAAGACTCGAGGTTCAGTTGGGGCCCCAAGGGCCTTGCACTATCTTCATGGACTCTCCTGGGGTCAGTCCTGGCGCCTTTGGCGCCAGGCTCATGTTCAGGATGGGAAACCTTCTTGAAGGGATTACTTTTTCTTTGGTGGCCTGCAGCCAACATGGAGGCACACACACAGTCTAGTTCCTAGAACCAGACTGTGCAGTGTTTTAGGGTGTGGTAGTCCGGACTACTTTACCTGGACTTCTTTACTAGAGGGCTATATAAACCACACCCAAGTTACAGAACATGCTTAGCATTATTCTGCAGCCTGCAGAGTGACGCTCATCGTGTCCAGTGACCAGATACCGGCGATCCTTGAACAGCGGACCTGCAGAGGAGACAAAGAATATCATTAGCAGTCTCTACTTACCCGCGAATTCCATTCCGCCTCTGCCCGTCGATTGTCCATCCTCCTGCTGCTCGCGGTCATCCATCCAGTCGGCAGCATCATCGGGACACCACGAACGCACCGGAACGAAGCACCTGGAGTCAGAGAGAGAGAAAGACAACGTTAAAACAAGTTACTCACGGCACTTGCCGCAGTCATTACGAGAACCTCACCTGGCTGAGCATTTCTTGGCCGGCATCTTTACAGAAATCTTCACACCCCCGGAAAGACCATCGTGACCTGAAAAGGAATAAAGAATACAGGTTAGCAAGTAAAAGATATAACAGCGCCGCACTTCGCGCATTACCTACCAATTCGTTGTACGCTCCTGCATCCTCCATTCTGGCAGGAGCCCGATCCAAGCTGCGCATTCACCGAACCTCCGGGGGAAAATAAAGAAAAGACATTAATCACAAGAAAGGAAGGCAAGGACATATAAAGACTGCTGTAATCAGACTTACCTTCCTTAATAGTCACGTGAATGGGCTAGCACCAGTGAAGTTAACTCGGTCACTCAAGCCCGCAGAAAACTATGCGCCCCTGCACAGAAGGCAGGACGGAGAGCACGCCAGACATCACGACAAGGCCCGACTTCCATCGAAGGCGCCATCCGGGATCGGGAAGGGTCCAGGGCAAATTCAGCAACCAGGGCAGAGAGGCGTCCCCGTGGATACCAGGTGAGCGTAACACAGGGTTCCTTTCCACAAGGTGACAATTCTTACAGCTTGACAGTATCTAATCAGTTCAAGTCTCTTAACTCTATGTCAAGACCGGAGGCTCGGATTATGCTTCTCTTTCAATTTACTACTCAAGCAGCAATGACAAACCAATAATATATACAGTAACAAAGATAAAAAAACTATAACATCCATTGGAGATAGTCTTTGGCAGTCTTAATATTATTGGTCTCTTAACTGACCACGTGACAAAATTAACCAAACAGTCCAGTCCTTAACCATGACCACACTGAACAGTCTCTTCCACTTCCTCGTTCGTTGCTGCTCGGCAGCGAGTTAAATACAATTTTTCATTATTTCCTATTGTTCTATATACTTTAAAGGTTATTCTTTATTTAGCTTAGACACGTGCGCATGCGCAGCGTAGAAGTGTGGCAGAGCATATCTGCATCTAGTGGGGCAGGAGAGTTGCGGCCGTGACGGGGCTAGTGCTCCGGCAACCGCAACCATACAGTGAGCGCCACAGAGGGCAGCACGGTCTCGAAAGAAGGAGCGCGACGGGACTGCGTAGTTCCGGTGCTTCCTTCATTCTGGCGACCGTAGCGAACAAGGTGTTTTTAGAGACTATCACTCCTGTGATATCAGATATGCATATATATATATATATATATATATATATATATATATATATATATATATATATATATATATATATATATATATATATATTATGAAGAGCGAAAGAACGCTCACTGCATAAGATCAGGTGATCTTCTGAGATAAGAACGCGAACCGCGATCAAGCAAACACAGCTCCCCTGCAGGCCACAGAGAGTCAACGCAGCTCTCGGATTTCGACGGGCACAGTCCCAGGTAAAACCTGATCATATATATATATATATATATATATATATATATATATATATATATATATACACAATCTCAAGGAGACAAATCATTAGAAACCCCTGGCTACAATACAATCCCCAGTGCCTGTGCTGACTAGTATCAGCCAAAAGAGGAGCCACACGGAAATGACTCAGGTCCTTCAAAAAGCCCCTGGAGCCTCACTGGGGCAAGGACCGAAGTAAATAGCTCTGATGGAGGTTTGGCTCAAGTTTTCACAGGGGCTAGTGGAAATCAAGGGAATGAAAGCACAGGGAAGAGTGAAATGGGACAGAAAAATAGCCCACAGGGCAGAAGAAACCCATACCCCCCTGGCACCCCACTCAAGAGAATGGTGGTAAGAGAAGGAAATTGAAAACCAAAGCGGGGCCTAGGATAAATCATCCGATACCTCAGAGGATGGGGATGACGTTTGGGAGGATTACTCGGAAGAGGAAATGTACTCGATATCATCCTCAGAGGAAGAAAGCTGTAACGCGCCGAAGAAAAAGAAAGCAGAGACTGAGGAGGAAGGGGCAGACGATGACTTCGACCCAGAAGCATTGATGCAACCCGATCTTCTGAATGGGAGCTGCCGAAAAAGATAGCGGCCTATCTTATAAAGGGCCTGAGGGCACCACTAGCAAAGGAAGCTAGAAGTAAGAGGAGGGCAGAATGCCCAAGACATCACCTCCCTTAAGGTGCCACTGAGACACCCGAGATAGACGTAAATACGTAAAGGATGTGAGGAAAGGTCTGGCTAGGTCCTTGCAATCGTGCCAGGACAAAATGTTAGACATGGTGGGATTTTACAGATGGGCGAGGAAGCCAGAGAAGAGAAGAGTAAATAAGTGGACCTGATGATTTTAATCGAGTGGGCCAAGAGATCTGTATGCTGGGTAATGCAAATGATGCCATTACCACCGAGAGAAGGAGATCACTACTGGTGAAAATAGACACAAAACTGAGTGAGTTAACCTCCTCAGAGTCAGCGACTGCAGCAAAGGGGAAACTCTTAGGAGATTAGTTAATTGAAGAATGAACGAAGTTCGCAAACTCTTACGCAGCATTGGATACAGCTCAAGCGTCTCGCAAGAGAGTGGCCCTCATTCCGAGTTTGGCAGTAGGGGATACCGGGCACCGGTAAGGAGACCGGTGCCGCTAATCCCCTACCGTCCGATTCCGAGGTCCCCTAACGGGACCCGTGAGGTACGTTTGGTTGGACCAAACGTACCTTACGGGTCCCGTTACGGGACCAGGGCGCAAATAACAGGCTTGCCATTCACGAGCCCGTTATTTGCGCCCTCCCCATTCCCATTGAGCCCTATGGGTAAGTCCTCATTGAACAACGACGGAGGCGGTACCGGTATGGGAATCAGCCATGGAGCAAATTGCTCCATTGCTACCAGGAATGAGGGCTAGTGTTCGGAAGGCACATTTTCGGGAGGACCAGCAGAGGAGGGGGTCGCTCTGCCGGCTGTTTCCCATTCAATAGATTCTACAACAATAGCACACAATGGAGAGATCAAGAAGATCGGAGGCAGACCCCTTTCTTCCCCTCCAGGAGTAGAGGGAGGGGCAGAGGCTGGCGACATGGGAATCGTCAACAGAATTCCACAGTTGAGAACAAACAACCTCCGCTTAGTTACGCCAGCAATAGGGGGGAGGATAGGAGAGCATATAGAAAAAATTGGCCCGCTATATCCGGAGATACCTGGGTACTAGAGACGGTACAGGGTTTCCTTATAGATTTTCACATGATTCTACACCGGAGGAATCCCCCAAGGGGTTTATGTCTAAACAAAGAAGACAAACAATTATTAGAGGAAGAGCTGAGAGGGCTAGAAAGCAAAAACGCCATAGGACAGGTAACAGTGAGGGAAAACACAAGGTGAAACCAAACATAAATCTGAAGGGTTTGAACAAATTTGTAGTATATAGACATTTCAAAATAGAAGGGATACACCCTCTAAGAGACACTTTAATTCAGGGTTTAATGCAGGGCGACTGGCTCGCCAGGATAGACCTGAAAGGCGCATATCTAACAATACCCATGGCAACAGAAAACCACAAATTCCAAAGGTTTATCTGGGGAAGTCAACATGGGAGCTTCGATGCCTACCCTTTGGGCTAGCATCCGCACCATGGTGCTTCACCAAAATTATGGAACCAGTTGTGACCCACCTCAGGAGTCGGGGAATAAGACTCATAATATAGCTGGACAATATATGCATAATGTACCAGGACATAGATACACTGAATACAGGTGCAAACAACAGTACTTCTATTACAGAACCTGGGCTTCCTAATAAAATGGGAGAAATCCAAAATACTGCCGGAACAGACAAAGGAATTTCTGTGGTTCATAGTAGACTTGATACTGGGATCTCTCGACTTACCGATTACCAAGGTGAACGACATCAAGAAACAGGTAAGACATACCTTATCAAGGAGAGATGTCGCTGAGAGACATTGCAAGGTTAGCGGGAAGTTTAGCGTCATCGATCCAGGCTATATTCCCGGGGGCCTCTACATTACAGAGCCCTACTGAGATTGAAGATCAGACACCTCAGGAGGTGCGCATCTTACGAATCGAACGTTACAAACTTCCAGGAAGTAAGAGAAGAGTTAGAATGGTGGATACACCACATTGATGCACGGAACGGGAGAGCCATATTTGGCTCGTCCCCAGACCTGACCATCGAATCCGATGCCAGCAGGTGGGGCTGGGGAGCTCGATGCAGGAACCTGTCAACAGGAGGCAGGTGGTTGGATAAGGAGACAGCTCTTCATATCAACTGTCTAGAATTACAAGCAGGGTCCTTCGCAGTGAAATGCTGGACTCAGGAGAAGGCACAATGTTGTCTCCTACTCAAGATGGACAATGTCTCGGCAGTCAGATATATAAGCAGACTGGGAGGTACGAGATCCAGATTATTGGCAGAGATGACGAAGACATTCTGTAAACTCTGCCTTAAGAGACAAGTGTCAGGGACAGCAGAGTACCTACCTGGCCATCAGAACGAGGCGGCCTACTGGAACTCCAGATATCGCAGCAACACCAGTGATTGGAAGCTGGACAATGAGGTATTCCGAGAACTGATGACTTTGTCGGGGCCATGCCAGGTCGATCTCTTTGCATTGAGATTGAACAACCAACTACCTTGGTTCTTCAGCTGGAGGCCGAACCCAGCGGCAGAAGCAGCAGACAATTTGCTCCAAGCATAGGGCCAACAAATGAACTATGTGTTCCCCCCTTTCTCCATGATTGCAAGGACGCTAGCCCAGGTGAGGAGGTAGAAAGCATCGCTAGTTCTGATTACCCCAGACTGGAGGGGACAGGTTTGGTTCCCCAGCCTACTGGAACTATCATACCACAACTCGGTGGATCTACCCAGGTACGAGTTCATTGTACAGGACCACAGAGGGCTCAGCCACCCATTAGTGAGAATAGGCAAGCTCAATCTGATTGCTTGGGCAATTTCAGGGGATCTTGGGTTAGGCCAGGATTATCAAATGAGGCTGAACTCATCATTAATGAATCTTGGGCTCCAGGAACACATAGAGCTTACAATTCTGCATGGGCTAACTGGAGTAGCTGGTATATGGAGAGGGACATTCATCCCGATGGAACAGATTTAGTCCATGTTCCCAATTTTTAAGCCCAGGCACCAGCTCAAGGGAAAGCATATAGGACCATCAATAAGGACAGGTCTGTGATATCGGTAGGGGATCCGAGGATTGAAGGGGTTGCTATAGGGGAACACCCACTGATTTGCAGATGTTTAAGGGGAGTAAAAATGTCTAGACCCCCTAGAGAGAAATATACTCAACTATGGGATGTTGGCACAGTACTGAAACATTTTCTATAATGGCCGGACAAACAAGATTTATCCAGGAAGGCTATTTCAGCCAAATTATCAATGCTCCTATGTCTGCTGTCTTGTTAGAGATCTTCGGCCATTAGAGCGTTAGAGGTCAATGAGAAGAGTTTATCACCGAATGGGGTGACCTTCCTCATAACAAGAAGGACTAAGACAGGATTGAAATCTATATCATACGATTCTTTTCCAGGGCAGCCTAAAATTATACCTGATTAGATGGTTGACAGCATACGAGGATATGATGGGAGAAGTGCTGCCTCCAGGGGTATCCAAGTTATTAATAGCACTCTGCAAACCACATAAGGCCGTAACACCGGCTACAATAGCCAGATGGCTGAGATGGCTGATGGATCAGGCATGCATTGACATAGTAAGATTTGGTGCTCATTCATCAGGGAGCGATGGCCACCAAGGCCTTTAACATAGGAGCCAGAGTAGAAGACATTATGAGTAAGCAGATTGGTGGAATGAATCGACTTTTAAGACTTTTTATTTTAAACCTATGGAGAGTATGGCATTGTTAGTGGTGAGTAAGCTTTGAACAAGCATAATCCGAGCCGCCGGTCTTTATTTAGAATTCAGATGTTCAACACATTAGTTCCAGAAAGTCATAATTCTATTAAAGACACGGAGGCAAAGGATTATCCCACCCTGTCAATCGTATTATCAATGAGGAATGTTGAACAGGTATTAAACTGTTGTTGAAAGTATATAGCTGCATAAATGGATATGAAGATGAATGACACAAAGGGGTTAAATGTTATAGATGCATTAAGTTATAACAAAAGTCGATCTGTCAGAAGAAAACGATTGTTGCACCCTCTTTCGACTTAGTCACCGAATATATTTTGTTTTACTAGGCACGGTGGTGGATTCCGAGCAACCGGGGAATTGAAGAAAGACTCTGATCATACAATGGGATTGTGATTAACAGTGGACGCAATTTCAATACAGTTTGTGGTGCTCACTCTCTTCCACCACCTTGGTTTCACAAACTTCATACATGTTTATCACTGGCTTTTCACACTATTCATAACGTTTCATCCTTTGCCTTTTCAAAATATTCATCAAGTGTGTCTCACACCTGTTTCCATTTCATCCACGGTTTTCACAAAGCTTTCCTTCAGTTCGATATTCAAAGATATTTGTAAAGCATTTCTTTACTTCGATATTCAATAACACATGCCTCTTATTTAAGCTCTTTCACTTTAAAGCTCAGCGTTTTGTTTGTGGTATTAAAAAACACCTTTATTTCGGACTCACAGTCACTTGCGCATACATTGCCTTTCAATCGGCATTTCCATGTGCCTTTCAGTAGCCCAGGATCCCCCCTGTTCGAGCGATCCCTCTATTTCACCCACCGGTCCTCGCCGGCTCCTCTGGGCAGTCTCTCTCTCTCTCTCTCTTCTCGGCTCTATGCACACTTTCTTGTGGGTGTGCGAGCAGTGCTTGCCTGCTACGAATCCAGCTGTGGGTTACAAGTAACTCTATCTCTCTCTTGCGGATGCTGTTTGTGGCCAACAGCACCTAGGAATCCTCTGTGCCTCACAGCTCCAGCTGTCACCCTGGATCCTTGCACCCACCACTCGGGCACTGCTGTCACAACTTCCTGGCAGCACACGCTGGTGTTCTGGCCTCCAGGCAGGACCCTCCTCGACAGCCTTCTTCTCTGCAGGACTCCAACCCTTTTAGGCTCGTTTCTGCTGGCCCGCCGTCTCTCCTGCTGGTCTACCTTTCCCTGCAGTCTGCTCCACCTTTTATGCACCTGTAGCTCATTAAGAGGTTACAGGTGCAAGCCCTTGTATTCAATTGCCTGACTACAGTTCCTGATATTCTCAGGACATGCCTGACCATCACAATGGTTCCCAGGTCTCTTCCTCATCTCAGTACCAGAGTGGTGTAGCTGTATGTTAGTGTGTACAAATTCTATTTGCTTCTTCCTTCCCCCCTACTAGAGTGGTATAAAAGAGGGGAAACAACAACCCAGAAAGGTAGGACGAGGGTCAGGCTTGCTCTCACAAGGAAAAGTCTCACTTACAGACACCCTCTCCTTCAACCGTTTCCTATTGTTACAACCTTGATGGTATTTCCCAGAATCATCCTGGAAAGAAGAAAAGGGAAAAGGTTGACAATACCCCATAAAGGCTCCTGGGATTGAAGGTTCATCATGGAATGGAAATGGGGTATACTGTGTTTCACCTAAGGGCATCCCCTCTCCATTCCCCAAGTTCCCTCTACCCAGGTGATCCTCCCTCACATGTCCACACCCAGCGTCGGGATCCAAAAGCGATGGCCCTTCCCTGAACACCTGAGTAGAGGATTTCGGGGAAAAAGGAAGTGAGGACTTCCCCAGGTTCCTCGCAGTGTTCAGTTGGATACAAATGCCTATGTTGGAGCAGCATTTAATAAATACAGGAAGCAGGTCTGGGGGATCCTGCAGGTTATGTATCCCGATACGCTCAATATAAATTCTATTCTGCACAAAACAATGAATTTAGATGATGATCCTGCCACACACATCGAGGGGCCAGATTATCAAAGGTTTGTGTTTGTTTCTCTTTCTTTGTGCGCTCCAACTGTGCTGCTTTCCGATTATCAGAAAGCTGCGCACAGTAACAGCCACGGATCGTTTGCGGGTAAAATCTTACTGTTTTTGCATGTCTCCATGTAGCGTTGTATGTGACCTTTTCGGCACAAACCCGGGAGTGTGTGGATTTTGACCCACTGAAGGACAAATTAGTCCTCACCATCATTATCGAATTCTGCTGCAGCGTCTTGCATTCTGCCACAGCAGAGATGGTGCATTGTCTCATCTCTGTTTTTTTTCGATCAGCTAATGGGAGGCATTCAGCACCCACTGTACATTATCTGCACCCTCGGCAAAGTTACATGGCAAAGTGTTGATTAGAGGCGCAATGGGAGCCTCTGTACGTGTGTAGGTTTTCGCATATTTCTAAAAAAAAAATTAACCTCTTTACATCTATTCTTTGGTGTGTCTTCACAGCTGTCTGTACATCCCTGAGGATACCCTGCAAATTAAAATATAGGTATGGCAATAATTATAGGTTTCTGCAACTCTTAATGATTATGTAATGTATGTTTTGCTAATGAGGATTTGTGCTTTACCTGGATTGTGGAAAAGTAAATTTACCATGCATGAAGGAGTGCAGACATTTGTTATGTTTCAAAATGCAAATTAGGCTCATGGGAGGTGCAGCCTGTCAATAGCCCAAGAAGACTTCAGCGAGACTGTAGGCACAATTTTGGGAATGTAAGGGGCAAAGGGAGCAAAGGAAGATAGGGACATGTGCACCCAGAGCTATTTTTAACATGTCACCACACCGTATCTGTTCACAAGGAAATGAAAGGCAGCACTAAATGCCCAAGTGTACTTAACGCGGCACGTGCTGCATGGGAGGCTGACCACCCTTCACATTATCAAGAGGTGCTAAGGTGAGCAATTATCAAAGCAACACTTGGCGCCCCTTTGATAATTGGTCTTCCTTGTGGTCACGCTGTGGGTAAAAACAGTGGTATCTATGATAATCACACAAAAATTACCACTCGAAAATCAGTGCTAAAGAACAAAGAAATTGAGCGCAACCCACAAATTCAGAGACGGGGGAGAAGTGTGGGCTAAGAATGTGGGGATTTTTTACCACATGCTAAAGTAAGGACTTCCTAAAGAAGTCCAGCATGATCTAGAAAAAGTAGTAGGTATGGAGGCCCAGAGTTGGCCGGAAATTCAGGCACGTATTGTGCATTTTTGTAAAAGGAGGCAAAAAAAGGAAATGGAGAGTACAGAACAGCACAAAAGGCAGAGGCCAAGCTTGTTCAGAAAAAACAATCAGAAATCTGTTTGGAAGGAGCAGTGATTACCAGCATCATGGAGGGACAGAAGGGACTATTGGGGCAACAGGGACATAGTGAATCGAGTATGACACAAAGTTGGATAGACGGGTATGCTCCCGGTCCAACCATCCAAGGCAAATGAGAGGGTTTCCGAGGGGTAGGGGAGGATTTTCACAAGGAAATGGGCCATTTGGCAAGTTTAACAAGCAAATCGGAAATAATTATGGAGGGTTATATGGGGTTCAGTTTTGGTCATGCAAAGGGATGCGATACATGGCACAAGATTGCCAGAGCATACCACAGTATTTTAACGTAAGAGCTCAGCAAATGCAATCCCTGACCATGTCATCTGCCCCAGGCTCTGTGCAATCGCAGCAGGCACAGGTTGAACAGAACCCGGTGACTGGTGCTGCACAGGCCCATTTGATTCAACCTACCATGCCAGCACAGGCACTGGTACAGACATGGGAGAAAAATCCTTAACCGGGGGGAGTGGTCACTCATTATACTGGAGCAGGTGTTTTGGGAGGGAATCCTTTCTCGCTTGCCGGTGCTAATATGTAACAAGATTAGGACAGCCCACAGGCATCTCTGATGTGTCCAGTCCTGTCCGTTACTACCAATCTGGAAGAAGAACCCTGGATAGGTGTGCAGGTAGGTGACCGGACATTTTCATTCATGGTCGCTACAGCGGCTACAAAATCTTGCATCAAGGAATCCTCTTGTCAGGCAAAATTATGGACACATGGATTCTCTGGGTATATCCTGTTGGTTCCTTACACTGAAAATCTATGGGCCTCATTCCGAGTATGGCGGTAAGGGATAGCGGCCACCGGTAACGAGACAGGTGGCGGTAATCCCTTAGCCTCATACTCCGAGTTCCCTCTGCGCCCTCACCCTTAACGCCTGCTTTGAGCAGGTGTTAAAGTCGAGGGCGCAAAGGGGCCTCCAAGCCAATAACGGTGACCGTAATGAACGGTCACCGTTATTTGCATCTTCCCCATTCCCATTGAGCCCTATGGGGGCTCATTTGGGAATGGGGAAGAGCCTTGGTGAATGGGGAATTACCGCCCCGCCAACCTTGGAATGGAGCGGTAATTCCGCCATCCACCAAGGTGCTGCCGGTCCGGGTACGGCGTCAACCAAGGCGTTTATAGCGCCATTGGTTAGCGCCGTACTCGGAATGAGGCCCTATGTATTAATGTAGGTACACAAAATGTATCTGCTCCTTTGTTTTATTGCTCCACTTCAGATTTGTATACAGTAAGATAAGTGGTGCGTCTGCATGCATACTGTGGTGGCAGCGTGATAAGAGGGGTACATGTACATTCAACTGTGTTTATTTATGGGGTAATGGTTTTGTTGAGTTGCGTCCCGGGAATCAGAGATCAGACATGGTGGGTACCCATTGAGTTTTTGTTTTGGACTGCTGTGCCGCAGGAGGTAACAGCAGGTGCTCTTGTTATGTTTCTCTTAGAAGCAGTAGTCATCAAGAGGAACAGGGTTGTTCTCTCAGGCACTGATGAGGAAGGCAGAGAGTGGCGCACAGTTTTGTGCATCTATCCGACCTTAACACTAATGGACTTGTCCAATGAGCAAATGTTAAAAGACACGGACAACACAGGAGAGATGGTTTTTGAGATTAGGGTGCCTTGCCAGATAACGATAGAGCAACCACAGACCATGCTCATCGTTAGAAATGCATAGCCACATTGGAAGGAGGATTTGGATAAGGTGCCGGACCATTTATGGACCAGCAATCCTCCTGATGTGGGACTGCTAACAAGTGTTGAAGCAGTGCGGATAAAATTGAAACCTGGTGTGATATTACCGCAGGTCAAGCAGTGCCCCATGCCTAGAGAGGCAGACAAAGGGATTTATGAGACCATTATGGCATTGTTGAAGCAAAGCATAATAAAGCCTTATGTGTCTCCATGTAACACGGCCATCTATGCTGCGAAGAATACAAAGGGGTCCAGCTGGAGGATGGTCCAGGATTTTGCCCCCTCAATAATATTGTTGAGGTGGAAATCCTGGTGGTACAAAATCCTGCTACCATTCTCTGTAATATCCCTACTGGGTTGACCCACTTCATGGTGATTGATTTAAAGAATGCATTTTTCTCTATACCCATACACCCTGATTCTCAGTACCTCACAGCGTTTACATATCACGGTCAGAGATTCGAGCACACAAGGTTGCCTCTGGGGTACTGTGAATCTCAGAGTGTTTTTAACAGTGTGGTTCTTATGCATTTGGGTAATTTACATATGTCCAGTAAAGTAATCCAGTACGTGGATGGTTTGCTAGTCTGTAGCGCTTCAGAAGAGCAGCGTCGAGGAGATGAAGGGGTACAAAGTGGACAAAGAAAAATTGCAGTGCTGCCAAACAGAGGTAGTATATTTGTGCCATGTGATATCACCTGCAGGAAGAAAGTTAATGCCAGAGAGAGCCACTGCAGTTCAGATTATGCCTTAGCCGGTCACAGTGAGACAATGCAGCTGTTTTTGGGACTCTGTAACTATTGTAGATCTTAGATCGTTGACTACTCTAGTTATGTGAGGGTCTTACTGCAGTGACACAAAGAAGTACACAAGGCGAAGGGTCCGATAGAATGCTCTGGTCTTTTATAATTATTGTAATTGCTCTTTTATAATGTGCTTATTACCGGGACCAGTTTCTAAGCGCGAGCCTGGGATTCGAACCTGTGTTGCTATGCGTTGTCTTGCTTCCAAGACAAACATGTTCCCCCTGGGCTATCCTCCTAGTCTTGGCGACCTCGAATTACAAGAAACCATTTGATCTGTTTTCTCACTCAAATGGGCAGGTGACAGTGGTCCTGGCCCAGCAAACATCACTAGGCCATAAACCTTTAGCATATTATAGTGGACTCTTAGGCCCAATGATGCAGGGACATTTCCCTTGTGAGCAAGCTTTAGAGGCTGTGCTATTGCAATTCAAAATTCTTCATTCATTACTATGGGTTGCCCAGTGATATTGTACGTGGAGCATGCAGTCTTTGTGATCTTTGAAAAATCCAAGTCGACTTTGACGACACAGAGTGTTGGGGAATGAGGTTATTCTATCAAATGCATCCATACATCCCATGCAGTGTCACCTAGTCAATCACATGACATTTGTAACCGAGCCAGTGAAACCTGATGGCATTGTCCACAATTGTGCAACATATGAGGGAGAAGAGGAAGAGAGGACGAGTGTTAAGGATAATGCTTTGGAGGGAGGTGAGGTGCGTTTTGTTAATGGGTCCCCGATAATCAATCAGGACACTGGTGAGAGGTATACGGGTGCAGCCGTTGTGGGCCTTGTGGATGGGGATTACCAGGTCAGATGGAAAAAAACAGTTGCCTTCACAATACTCCATACAAGCAGCACTTATAGAGATACTAGAAATGAGTAAGGGGAAGGCTGTCGCTATTTATTCTGACTCTGCATATGTAACCTTGACAGTGCATTCAGGCTTGCCCGGGTGGCAGAGAAGAGGGTTTTAGGAGATCTGATGGGACCCCTGTCTAACATGCTGCACTGCTTTCCAGACTAATAAAAGTGCTTACCCTGTCCACAGACGTAGGGCTCGTTCTGTGCGCTGTGCATACTAATCGTATTAACTCAATATCATTTGAAAATGATGCTGCAGAAAGCGTGGCAGAAGAAGCCACGTATTTGCCATACTCGGATCCCCTGAAAATGGAAACCGTGTCCCAGCAGGTAGAGTTGCCAGCTCCATACACTGCAGTCCCTTTGCTTCGGATTATAGAATATAGGGAAAACCCCTAATCAGGAACATGAGCTTTGGGCAAAGAGAGGATGTGCCATCTCATCCACAGCTTTGCTGTGGAGACAGGAGCTTACGGGGAAGACAGCAATACCTGTAGAACTGCTTTTTGTAGCTCTAGAGCAACTACATTTCCCGGCACACACTTTTCAGTGACAAATTGCAGCAGAGCTCCAGGTGGAATGGTTCATACCAAACCTCCAGGAACAGGTAAGTAGATTTGTAGGAAACTGTATAGTATGCAGGGAATTCAATCCTGCAACATCATGAGGTCAGTAAGGTTATTTTTTGATGATATGATTGTGAAGTGTAACAATTACAGGTACCTCATAGTCATAGTTTGCCCATTTCCTTGATGACATGAGGTTGGTCCCTGCGTACACCCTGATGCTAAGTCTACAGCAATATTTTTGGTGAGGGAGGTATTTCCACGGTGGGGAATTTGTGAGATCCTGAAGTCCAGCAATGGAACCCACATTTTAAATGCCTTGTTCTCAGAAATCACTTTACTCTTGGTATTCAAGCACAGGTTGTGTTCAGTGTACCACCCCATAGGTCAACAGGATCGTGGAGTGTTCAATTAGAGTTCTTAATGTCCAGTTTTCCAAAATGTGTATTGACTTCAGTAAACCTTGGTTATATTGTTTGCCAATGATGTTGTTTTATTTGAGGAATCAGCCAGGGAAAGATCACCATCTTAGCCCTCACAAGACTGAGAGGGGGCGTGGGTTACACACAGCGCTCTCACCTACACGCACAGCATCAGATGCACATAGGTCAGCAGAGGTCCTGGGTGAGGAGTTTAGGGAGTACCTTATGGCCTTAACCAAACATATCCGAATGATATCTTCACAGGTTGTGTCTTCTCACCAACAGTCTACAGGAGGAAGTGGCAAAGAATCCAATGATCTGCACCAACAACAACTGTTCCTTGGGGAGCTGGTCTTCGTTCGCACCTTTGTGCGATGCTGGAATTAGCAGCGTTTCCATGGGCGGCACTGCATGATTTTTGCAACTCCAACTGCTGTGAAGGTTGAGGGCAGCAAGAGCTGGGTCCATATCAGTGACATACAATGGGATACCGGCGCCCCACCACCGGCACAGGAGCAAGCTCAAAGTTAAGTATACCAAAGGGATTCGCAGTTCATTCCAGTGGAAAAGGGGGGAGCAAATGAAAACCAGGAATTGTTTTCAAAAATAAGAAAACTTTGGATTCACAATGTATATTAGAATGATTGTTTATATAGCTTTCTCATTTCTCTTGAAATGATGTTCAAAGATGGCAAACAGTATGGATATGAATGGTTTAAATCTATCTAGTATCATAGAATCTGATGAAATATTATTGAGGTCGCAACGGAATGTTGACACTCATTTTTTGGGCAGTGTGGACAATGTAAATTTAGACCCGATAGTAGATGCACATGGTTTTGCGGCACATAATGTAGGGTATAGCCATATGAGGAGAGTTGGCAGAGAGAGATCTGCAGGATTTTGCTACATCTGATGTATGCTTCTGGTGTCCCTAGGGTGTTTATTCTGGATGAAATAGGGCTAGCAGAGGCACTGTGTCTAGTGCACCTAGCTTTGTGCAGGGTCCGAGGGCAGATTCAAGGGCAATCAGTGACAAAATCTATTTTGCCTGGTGACGAAGAATGTTCAGCTACAGATCCTAAAGGACAGAAGAATGTTCGGTGTACACAAAGAGCCCAGTTGAGTTTAAAAGGGGCTATTAACATCAATATCTGATGGAAGCAAGGGGTGAATAGATGCAGAGCTGGAGAGATGAGGGGAGTCTCAGATGAAGGGGTGGCACGTGTAAACCAAGAATGTGGAAATGTGTGGCAGAAATATTTAAAGTATCTGACATGGCTCATGGAGCCAGAAAAACCTGATCAAATACAGACACTTACCCATTATTCTCTGTGTTTTAAGGGCGATGGCATGGTTCCTGTTGGCGCAAATGGGAACTGCAGCCACATGCTTTTCATCACTAATGTGGCTTGAGGTACAGCTGGGCTTCTTGATGTTTTTGGACTTGTGGACAGTACACCTACAGACAGTTACCTCCAGCCTGGCGAGGTATGTTCAGTTTCACCACATATCATGTGCCTGTCCTTGTTATTCCTGAGTAACATTTAATCCTTGCCCACCCCATGCTTAAAGCCACATCCGTGCCCCATTGTCCCCTGTGATCCTGTGACCTTTGAGTCCCCTGTATCATCGTACATGGACACCCCAATGACTCTGTCTGATCATGGAAAGGAGGGGCTATTACGATGGACCAATTGGTCAAACTACCTTTCGGCAGCATCTTCAAAAGTTTTGATGGCCATTCCGGAAAAACAGTATTGTTTGTTAGTCATACAGAAACATTATTTTCTTCCCTCCTGGCACCTGGCGTCCAAGCTGCAGCAACCACAAAGTGGCTGTCAGGGATACAGGCAGGCAGAGACATAGATAGGTTACTCACAGGGGGGTTGTGGGGACTATTGTGGCAGAACAGGCTCTGCGTGGAAAGTTGCAACCATATAAAAGGCTGCTTTGCCCTATATGCAGGAAAAAGACGCTAAAAACTACAATTCCCAGCATGCTTTGGGCCAATCAGGGACCAGGAAGGGCGCGGCACCCCCAATGCGCATGCGCAAGGCCCCAGGCACAGGGCTTGCGCTTGAGACTCCACGACGAGAGGACGTGTGGACCAGAGCTCCAGCAAAATCACACGCGAGGGGCCCAGCACCACCTGAGCAGCAGCCCGGCCCCTCGCCTTCACGAGATAAGTACTTCTTCATGCTTAAGCCCAAAAGGGATTGAGGGGAAAGCGCAGGGGGCCATCGTTTGCCCATCCAGAGCCCCTGCACTATTACGAAAAGATAAGTGGGCATAACTTCGGCACCGTAGGCGCAGGCGGCATATTTTGGGGAGATTAACCCGTGCAGGGGTTTGTATTGTTGTTTGAGTGTTTCCGCCTCCTGGAGACCAAGGAGGGCCCGCGAGGCGAAAACACTGTTGACATCTTACCAAGTTTTGAACGCGTTTACGAGGGTCTGCAGGAAGACCGCTTGTGCAAATCCAGTGAAGCCTATAATCACGTTTGCAGGGGTCTGCAGGAAGACGACTTGCTACCAGTCGTACATTCTGCTCTACATCACCTGTTCTTGGTGCATTATCTTGCACAATCCAAGCCCAGAGAGGGGGGGAAGGGGTGGGGGGGAAGTGTGGGGGGGGGGGGGGGGTGTGTGTGTGTGTGTGTGTGTGTGTGTGTGTGTGTGTGTGTGTGTGTGTGTGTGTGTGTGTGTGTGTGTGTGTGTGTGTGTGTGTGTGTGTGTGTGTGTGTGTGTGTGTGTGTGTGTGTGTGTGTGTGTGTGTGTGTGTGTGTGTGTGTGTGTGTGTGTGTGTGTGTGTGTGTGTGTGTGTGTGTGTGTGACGGTGCGTATGCTGGCAAACTCAGAGGACACATTTTAATGTTTGGCATTTCTTTTAGCTTGGACCATTGAAGAGAAGACTTCACAGACGTGCCCAAGGACTCGACCGTCCTTCATGGACAGGACTCTGAAGACCAGAGCTAAGTCTGCATGCTAATTGTATTGTTGTAAACTGTGTACTGGTCTATTGACATAGGGCTAGATAGCGTAAGGGCGAGCTTATGTGCAAACTGGTGCTCATGTAAAGAATAGCTAATAAGGGCTGAGGAGACCAGAACAAAAGTGTGCAGCAATCAATCTTACCCTATATAACCCCTGTCCTGTCCATAACCTCTCCCTTGCCCTCAACCCAGTTTACCTAACTTCCCCCTACCTATCCAACCATCGAGACCCTAACCCTCCTTCCCTGCTCTGGTCAAGGAAACCCGTGTAAGCTTTGACTTGTGGGCCCCGTGACCATAGTGGGGGTGGTTGGTATAACGTTGCTCCTGCGCCTTGGATCTGGGCATTCTGACAGTGGCTCCAGGTGACCCAGTACAAACTCTTGTTTTTTGTGAGTTCCTCCAAATCAGCTTTCAGTGCCATCAAGGAAGAACTGCTGGCCCTGAGGCTCATGGCCTTGCAGAATAGGTATATCATCAACCTCCTCATCACTATGGAGGGATAAGTCTGTCAGAAGATAGGGAGCACTTGCTGCATGTTTGTGCCTCCTTCAGCACAAGCTTAGGGTGGTCATGGAGAACGAGGCAGGAATCACAAATGACCCTTGTT
This sequence comes from Ambystoma mexicanum, assembly GCF_040938575.1. Taxonomy (NCBI): domain Eukaryota; kingdom Metazoa; phylum Chordata; class Amphibia; order Caudata; family Ambystomatidae; genus Ambystoma; species Ambystoma mexicanum. The sequence continues at coordinate 292,051,364 of NC_090931.1, read as the reverse complement.
GGACTCTCTTTTTTCTTGGGTGCCATCTTTGAAGATACATAACAGAGCACTTTACAGAGGTATAGAACAGTACAGATATACAGCAGGGGTGGGAGACAGATGGGTACAAAGGTGGGGGAACAGCTGTACCAGGTAGCGGGGAGGAGAGAGGTGGGCACCGTCCAGCAAGTCAAGTGGCACCTGACTCGATTTGTTCTTGCCAAATTCTCTTACGGTGCTGTTCTGCCCAGGTACCGAAAGCAGCGCCCATGATGACTGTGACCCTGTCCAAAGCTAGAACCACTATCATTTCATATCACATGTGTACTCAGACTGAAGCTGTTCTGTGTCCTCCACCAAGTTGGGATAATTGTGTGGAGCAGCGGGTAGATTGTGTAAATGGTGGGGGACGAGTTGGGGGGGTTCAGCTGAGTAGTATGCCCATATTCGGACCAATGTGAGAGATGATTGCAGGGCTTTTCCCCAAGAAGATGGTTTTAAAGAACAAGAACTTGTTTTCTTAGTTAAAGTAGTAACTAAAGGGGGTAATGTTGGGGTGGTCAGGAAAGGTCCCAATGAGAAAGAGGGGTAAACATTGCGTGTGCCTAATTTGTGACTGGGGGAGCAGCAAAAGTTGCAATTTTATATGTATCCAGCATAGTTAATGAGAATGGAATATGCGTTACTTTGTGTTTAAGTTGATACATTTAAGATTTGCACGCACGCAGCAAGATAAAATGTCACAATCAACAATTAAATGAAAATACAATCAGGGTATGGTGTGCCACGAGGCACCTAGGAGATGCACCATGAGAAGCTTCATAGTGCGCTTGCGAGGAAGGGGATTTGTCATGAAAAAAACGCTGGGAAGAAGACACAGCAGTTATTAAACATGCATGCACTGATAAACATACATGAGGAATTTACAAATCTATATGTAGTGTGCTCCTTTCATAAATTGGCTAAACTCTGCAGTCACGGTGTAACTGGAATAAAACTGGGTTTGCAGGGTTTGGACGCTGAAGGAAAGGTAATGATTAACCGCAACATTAAGCAGATAGTCAGCCAACAGGCCGGTCCCGGGTTTTTATGGCTTGGTAGTATCGCGGAAAGAAGATGCAATCTTTTAAGTGCATGCAAGCTTGTTGTTCATTGTTCAGGGGAGCCGGCGATTTGCTTTTGACCAGCAATACAATCTTGGGTGAATGGATGCCTGAGGCCAGGGTTGACCGATACTTCATGGGTTTCCATTGTTTTCTCAGGATGTGACCAGAGGCCACACATGTTGAATTTGGAGTTGTTTAGATTAGAGTTTTCCAAAGATGCAGCAAGTCGCGGTGGGTGAGATAGTTAACACCTGTTCAAAGGGAACCTGTCTATTCTACTCCTCCCCATATTGTTGAAGTACTCTTACAAACCATGTGCAATTACATCCGGGATTAGGAGGTTTCAGGCCAGCTGGGACTTGTAAAGAATTATGTTTGTATGTGAATGTGTAACTGTGTGATGATGTCATGACATACCCCGGACACATTCTAATAGGGTGTGCTCTGTACACATAAGCTGAAGATGGTAGTTAAGATAATTGTGACCAATGAGAACAGGGCAATTGGAGAAAGAATGGATTTCTTTTCTATAGGTTTTGACCAATCATGTGTGTGGGGTGGTTTGTAATAAAATATGTGGGAGTGTTTTAACTGTTGAAAAAATGAATATAATGTGTAAACTTGTGTGGTTCAGGGAGACTCAGGTTAGTTTGACTCTATAGAATCATCTAGCTCCTGCCGGCCGATTGTACAATAAACTTGCTTTACATACAAACTTGCACTCGCTTCTTAAGTGGCCTGCTTTCGGGTAAGGTGATTAGAGGCCCATCCGCACATCCCCATCCTGTTGCCGTCACACCACCCATCCACTTTTTTTAGACAAAGGTGCCACACATTTTATGAGGAATCCACACTCCACCTTCAATCTGTTCTGTTCCTCGTGTCATCGTGAATTATGAAGAATCCCCTGCATGGTTACTGCATCACTCTGATACTGAAGTCCTGGCGCAGAGTCAAAACCTAGTGAGTTGTGGCTGTTGGTGGCAGAGGAGGTGAGCACTGAGCAGAGCACCTGAGCATATTGGAGTGAGGTTTGCGGCATCTCTGTCTGTTAACCAACATACTAAGGCAGGTGAAATAGGTGACTGATGTTCACAAATGTTAAGATGCCCTTGCATTGAACATTACATTTGTGCCTCCCATAAGCATTAGCAGGTCATGATACTGTCTGAGTTTCCACATCACCCTTTTCCCTCTGCTGCAAACTTGCTGAGGCCTGTTTTGTTCCTCAAGGGGTAATCTGACAAATCTGAACAGTTCGTCTTTTTTTCCAACAGGGGAGCCACCACCTTTGAGGCTAGGGAGGTGAGCGTGTTACACAAGACCCCCCCTAGAGGTCTGTGCTAGCGTGAACTCACTGGGAGTGACTCCCCTCGTGCGGACAAGGACTCCCATTCCAGCATGGAACTCCCTGCCCAAACCACGTTTTCTGCATCCATGGATGTCAGGAAAATGTATGAATTCCCTGTTCAACTAAAAGTTACTAAGATCCTTCTTTGACTCTGTTGGCTTCAGGTTATGGTGACTCTCACCTGAGTGCCATGATCAATGAAGACGGACATCGACATCCTTTCCTTAACTATAATGACATATATAAGAAGCAAACAAACCATCAATGGGGAGGGAACCCCATTGGGAACGATGGGAGGAGAGCAAATGCTATACAGAGGCAAACCCCTTCAGGATTGACGTCCTGGAGGGGTGGAGCCACGTCGAATTGTGAAACCAGCAGCTACATGTAGATTTAGAGATCCGGTAGCTGGAGGCTGTAAGATGGGTACATTGATCCAGCAAGAGGCACCGTCAATGGGAAGGAGAGGACAGAGAGACAACCGTCTTCTTGGGTGTCATGACCACTGAAGCACAGTGGTGGGCCTGGCGCCCAACAACAAATGCTCAGACGTGAAAAGAGAGGAGTCTGAAATACTGAGCTCCTATCGACATGCACCTTTCCTGCCACAAGAGGAACGGCTGGCGAAAGACACGCTATGACAGTGTGGAGGCGAGGGAGTTCCACGATTGAGGGTTTCCAAGAACACTGAAACAGATGCAGTTATGAAACATTAAAAGAGCATAATGGGCACACAGCCTCACTTATCCAGTGAGAAAGGTATAAGAACAATGTCACGCAAGGCTGGAATAGCCGCCAAAGTCTGTAAAGTTAAGAGCACGTAGCAGGCACACAGCTCCACTATCCTAGAAAGGGATATGAACACTGTGAGCAAGGCTGGAGTAACCGATGTAAGTGTGAAAAGTTAACGGGCACACAGCCCCACTATAGGAGAGAGGAAAACACATACAGCCTCATTATAAGTTTGGTGGTATCCCACCAGTAAATCCGGGGGTAGACCACCAAACGATAATAATGTTACCGGCACTTGGTCTGCCCGAATTACAGTGCTGGCAAGGGTAGTTACTCCCCATTCCCCCAGTCCCATAGGACTCAATGGGGTGAGTAACCAGTATTACTGGCACTGGTAATACCAGCAGTTTTTGATGGTGGGGTGCCAGAATTACCTTCAGCTCTGAGCTGCAGGTAATTTCAGCCACCCTGCCAAGAAGCTCAGAGTATGCCAGTCAGAAATGTTCCGGTCAATAGAATTACTGGCACGTTAATTCCCCTTCGGCATACTTGTAATGACGCCTATAGACTCTGGACCTTAAAACTGAAATAATCACTAAGAAGTATCGAGGAAGCACAAAGATAGGTCCTATATTTAAAGAGAGTGAAGTGTATATGAATACTCTGTAAACACAGACAGCAAAGTGTATGAAATCACGGGAAGCGATAAAGATACATTGGGCCTCATTACGAGTATGGAGGTAGCCATGCCCTTAATAAGGGCATGGCTGCCTCCATACCGGGTTCCAGTACCGGGTTCTGTGAATAAGCAATTACCGGGTCATTCCCACCTTGGAGGACTCGGTAATTCCTCATGCACAAAACCATTCCCCTTTCCCATTTGAGCCCCCATAGGGCTCAATGGGAATGGGGATGGAGCTAATAACAGGCCTGTTATTAGCTCCTTGGTCCCCTCACGGGACCCGGAAAGGACGTCTGGTTTTACCAGACGTCTGTTCCGGGTCCTGCTAGGGGACCTCGTAGTCAGGCATCCCGTAATGAACGGTGCCGGTCCCGTACCGGCACCCTTCATTATGGGAGCACCTGCCTCGTAATGAGGCCCATTGTGTCACAAGAAATAAGACATTTTTGACAGAATTATCAGATGTAGGTTAGTCCCAACGCTACGAAGGTGGGAAAGAAAGAAGTGCACTTTTCAGGTCGTGCTGGAGAGATTGGTACATTGTATAACAGAAACTGTTTCCTCTTCAAAGTGAGAGAGAAACCCATACTTATGATAATTGTTATTTTCCAAGAGGATTTGATGCTAAAGCTGTGCAGAAAAGCTATAAGAAACTGAAAGACTAAGAACCAGTCATCTACAAGAGGGCTGTTCTTCCAAAGTGGTAGGGCCTGTTACTTGCTTAGGTTTCGTACAAAAACTTTTTTATTTTTTGACTTGCCGTGAACCTTTTCTTTTACTTTTGTTAGGTAGGGAACGTGCCTTATAGAGATAGGGCTCGTTAGGAGTTTCTTTTCTTTTGAATAAAACCCCTTTGAACATGTCATTATGTTGTCATTAAGTTGTCTGACTCCTTCTGGTTCACCACAGTACACAGTATCTATTTTATATTTGAGGCACAGAGGGAGGTAGCATTGGGAACTAGAGAAGTTGTCTCTGTCTGCAAGTGGCCAGGGGGATGGGAGAGTAGGGTTGCTGGTTATTTTATCTACAAAGGCCCATTCCTGACCTCCCCCTGACTAACCAACTCCCCACTCCTACCATTTTACACTACACACCAAACCCCCACAGACGCCCACCACAGGTCTAGCCCTTCGCACATAAACACTAACCGAGCCACGAGTAAGCTCTCCTCTTTATCCCTGTCACGCTCTCCCATATCAGCGGCTAAGCAGACCTAAAGTTTAAGGTACATAAACTGCAGTAATCTATCATATCTTGGTCTGTTCCCTATGGAAAACATTCCCTGTCGCGCTCTCCCATATCAGCGGCTAAGCAGACCTAAAGTTTAAGGTATATAAACTGCTGTAATCTATCATATCTTGGTCTGTTCCCTATGGAAAACATTCCCTGTCGCGCTCTCCCATATCAGCGGCTAAGCAGACCTAAAGTTTAAGGTATATAAACTGCTGTAATCTATCATATCTTGGTCTGTTCCCTATGGAAAACATTCCCTGTCGCGCTCTCCCATATCAGCGGCTAAGCAGACCTAAAGTTTAAGGTACATAAACTGCTGTAATCTATCATATCTTGGTCTGTTCCCTATGGAAAACATACTCATACGTTTCTCCGCCAAACACATAGAAAGCAGATTGGCGCTCAGGAACCGGATACATCTGACCTGCACCCCTCAATACCACAGGCTTTGCATCTACCTATCCCAATATGGAACGCCACCCCCCTTTTGCCAACAGAGCCAAGCAAAGTGAGGACAATAGTAGCAGACTAGCCCTAAACAAGACCACTTACAGTATATTACATTTTAAATATGGACATGATATGATAGGTTATTTATATGCGACTCGGGGATCGAACCTGGGTTGTTCTGTGTCATCTTGCTTCCAAGGCAAGCACCTTGCCCCTCAGCTATCCTCCCGAGTCAATGGTGAGAGAGTATGCTGGTGAATGCATAGGCGGGGATCTACCGCTTGTCTTTGCTTTAGAGGCTTCATATGAAAGAAAGCATCCCTGTTTGATATTCGGTCACTAGCACCGACCTTTTGTGACTTGCTATGTGGGCGTGCTGTCGCATTTAGGAATGAACACTTTTGACTTCTCTTGGAGTGCCCCAGGCCTCGCTGCTTCGATGTGGCATTGTGCGTGCGTCCCGGGTCTTCACTTCACAGATGTATTTCCCTTCCATCAAAGCTATTCACTCTATGGTTTCCATGACAACTGAAGAGTGCCATTTTTTCCACTGTTGGCTAGCACATCTCTTCTGCATGATTGCTATTCGTGGGTGGTACACAGCAAGGTAGACTGTCATTTGAGCGTCAACGACTAGAAATACTCTGTTTGGGTTCTCCTCTTGCTCAGAATTTGTATGCGATTATAGCTTCAGGGCACTGAAGATTGGGCTAGCCAGCTCTGTTATTTGACTTTCTCCCTTTCGTAAACCATGGGTGATGATGCAATGGGCCTGATTCACAGAACGTTTTCCTATGGGATTGCGCCATTATAAAATGCTTCCATGAATCAGGCCCAATGGGTTAATGCCCGTGCACCATAACGATATTTTCGAGCACTGGCAAGGCCGACACAATGGTGCATTCTTCTGCAGATGCTTGGATAAGGTAATAAAAAGACATGTTTTAACAGCACCAAGGGGTTACAAGACGGTAATAGCAAACACAATAAGAAGACACCTTATTATTATATACATGTGACAGCACCTTCTTTGTTAAAGCAATGTGACCATTGCTGTAGATTCATGTTGTTCACAGCGCTGAAAAGGGGCAAGAGGTTACTCTGGGAACCCACCACATGTGTGGGTGTGATGTGAGGAATGGGGGCGTGGTTGGAGTGGAGACATTGCAGTCAAGTGCCAGACTGACCTTGAAAAAGGTCCCTCTCTTCCCCCTGACAATATATTTTATTAAACAAAGCAGCAATGCAAGGGTGTTAAAAATGTTGATTAATACATTTTAGTGTCTATGTGTTTTTTATGTGTTGTGCCCAATCTCAGGATATCATCTCTCTTTTGCAAGTAGGAGTCCCTTCTAAAAAGCCTAAAAATACTAGTGTAGGGAGGGACTTTCCCTGGTTTTGCAAATTGATTAATGAAATCCTCCAGACACCTACTAAATACGCCCCATTTGTTACTCGGGAATTGGGGGGGACATTCTGAAGCCCTTCCTATCTGGGACTGGAATAAAGGTACCAGGCCAAATACATCAAACCTATTTTCCACCAGAATCGGAACCGATGGAGGATCCTTTGACTTTAGGGTAAGGGTATGTGACGAATCCCTTGGTCTCGTCACTTCTCCCGAGGAGCGGGACCCTTTCCATGGGGCATGGGAGGTGAGGCCACTAACCGATAGTGCCCCTCTGGGTGGTACTCAGTGGAAGGATCACATGGGAGGAGACCCCCTCTGTGGGAGAAAGGAGGCTATCAAAGGAGAAGGCAATAGGTCAACCACCATTATGCCCTATATTATTCACTCCATAACACAGATAGGGTGCAAGCATCCCCACCGTCAATGTCTCCTCTTTTTTCTGTTAGTCACATCATGCATAGCAGCCCTGTCTCTCAGATAGACAATTCTGTGACGAGACAGAGTGAGGAAAGATTGGAAGTAGATGGCTCCACAAGTACTTACGCAAAGAAGAGCAGAGCAATGAAGAGCCCTATGCAGAACCAAGACAAACATACCAGCAATCCGAGATTCGAGAGTCGATTTACCATCAAAAAAGGCCAATGGCTTTCCTCATGGTCAGTCCTGCCCCTGAGGAGCATCGAGCTGGGAAGCAAAGCCACGCAGAGAGGACACGCTGCAGACCCAGACGCCTGTCGGAGGAAGCCGGTGCACAAAAAGGCAGAGGAGTGCCAAAACTCACCTGAATGCTAGGAAACCCGATGTTCAGTGGCAAGAAGGAAGCCAACCGAGTGTTCCAGATGGGACCAGACATGCGCGGAGAAACCAGCGTGGCAGACCCGCCGAAAGCTGAGAGCAAACCGCAAGAGCCAAGAGGAAGCCCGAGAAGTTTTCCGGTGTAGCTGAGCACTGGAACCCTCACGGACCAAGTTAGAAGGTACGTGGAGGGGGACTGGGAAGGCACTGGGAATCCCTAGAGGCCCTGGTTGGGAGGAAGTGCAGAACCATCTTCCTCATACTAGTGTGACCAAGCAGAGAATCGAACTAGACACATACTGGGTGAGAGAGCAACCCAAAGAAGCCAGAAGAGTGATAAGGGTCTGGGACCAGTATGTTGAGAGTACTGAAGAATTGTACATGCAAGACAATGCCTGACAGGATAGTGAACCGGGCTGAGTAAGAGACATTATAAACCTGTGAAGGGGTCCCACATAACACGAAGAGAAGACCATGGAGACAGTGTTACGATTCCTCGTCAGCACAGGATTTTTCGGCGCTTTTCTCTATGGCGCCGCTGGCGTCGTGTTGCTAATCTCCGTTTTGCTACACCCAAGATGGCCACTGTTTCACAGAGGGTTGGTCCAGAGGTTTGGGAGACGAGAGAACCGACTCCGCCCATCCTCAACATAAAAGTATATCAGGCACCCAACACAGGACGGCTTTGCGTTGCTTCTGTTTACAGAGACTGAGCTAAGTGAGTATTGCTCCTAGGGACCTTTAATCCTTACGAACTTGCAATCCTCACAGACACATATTCTTACTTTCCTTTTCTCCCTCTCAGGGTTACATCCAACGTGATCGTGAATCTCTCTTCACTCTCCCAGGAACTACGTGGCCCAGCATACCCACCAGATCCTGATCTCTTAGGTAAACATAGTACCTTCTCTGTCACCTTCCAAACATTTGTTTACCCCTGCACGCATTCAACCTGCTTTCCCCTTTTTCTCAGCATTCGCATGGGCCAGGCAGTATCGAACTACAATAACCAACCAACCCTTCTTCCCGAACGTGGATCCATTTCCCGAGTATTTCTTTCCCTTCTCTCTCTCCCTTCGGACTCCGAGCAAATTCATCTCAGATTCCGACTAGCCCTCCAGGGTGGAGTTTCCCACATTATTTCACATTACCTGGTTCCTTTTGTTTCTGTTCCCAAATCTAACTGTTGCTTCTCGTTATAGCTGAAAGACTTCTAGCATCCTACGGACGACTTGACTGAGAACTACCTACTCCGGGGATGTCCATGGGAGACAGTCCGCATCCGACTCTTCACCACCTCCATCTCTGGGTTTTCTTTCCCTTGAGGGTTTCCCCGGCATTTTCAGGCAGTGCTGACATTCTTCAGCACTGTGAGAGAGCGCTGGGTGAATCGCTCTTATCTACTGACGGTGATTGTTGAAGAACAGGTAGGATTTCACTCTTTGTACCTGTGTGTAATTAGAGGAGGTGATTGATACGTATCTTAAGTAACAGGGTCAATACCTATAACGGAGAGAGAGATAGCTTTGGCAAAAGTCAAAAGAAGACCAAAGGACAAGAGAAATATCCTTTAGTGAAAAACAAGAGGATACCAGTGGAAGAGAGAAATATGCTTTAGCAAAAGTCAAGAGAAGATCAGAGGAGGAAAGATATATCATCTGGTAAAAATCCAGACATCCTTAAGATTATTGAAAGAGAGCCTAAGGAAGGTTTGGGGAAGGGAGACAGTTTCCTCATCTTTGTTGAATTGTAAAGAAGCACCTGAGAAGGCCTGGAGAAGGGAGACCTCTGCCACATTTGTGTGGAACGATACAGAAACGCCTAGTGACAACCAGGGGAAGGGGGATATTCCCCCATCAGTCACAATCTGCCTAAAACCAACCAGAAGATGGGAGCTACCCAGTTTATAGTTTTCTTTTGAAGTGTAAGGGGGCGAAAATAGGTTTGGGACACAGGACAGTGGACTGTTTGTTTTTGATGGATGTTCTGACATTATCCTTAGTTTTGTTTGAGGCAGGGAAACCCCCTCTTAGTTATAGGGACAGACAGGGTTCTTCCTTATTTTCTGTTAAATATAGGTTTATGCCAACAAGCGTGGTACCTTTGTGTCCCACGTCTACTTCTGCACCCTTACACTATGCATATTTGAATAAAGCAAAAATATCGTCACACGTCTACATTAAATCTTGATAACACATTGTTTCCGCTTTACAGCAAAACCACACAATTACCAGTTTACATTATGCCCATTATTGCATTGCAGAAGGGGAAGACCATATGCAAACGAGGATGGCCCCACCCCAAAAGGAGCTTTCCAGCCTGACCTGCTAGGTCATAATGCCCCCTCTGCGCATGATCATAAGCAACCCTGGACATGTTTCAGCCTCATGGTTTGTCTCCCTATGTGAGAGAAGGTATGCCCAAATTAGGGTCTCCTGTTACTATACCATATAGAATCAAGCTTCTCATCACTGATGAGGACCAACAAGGCCAACACATGCCTGCCATTGGTTGTGTTTCCATGCAAAATGGGTGTGGTTTGGTAGTTTGGACATTGAGCAGGAGGCAGTACTAGACTATTTGCATATAAATGCCCCCTTTCTGCAATATCGTAAACACGCTAAAACATTGTGGTATGGGGGATTGACAGGAGGACTGTCAGTAGTTCAGATTAATTCAAAAATTCAAACCCTTCCACCCATTAAATATTGTAATTATAGTTAGTCTACCTGTGTGAGAAAGGGTATCTTCAGACATGGGTCCTTTGCTCTTGTGTAATCCCAGACCATATCCATTAGCCCAATAGGACATAATGATAGGCAAAGTGATGAGGCTGATCACTGTAACAGGGCTGCAGGGACAAAGAAGCACACCAAGACCATATGTTCAAGGTAATCCTTCATATAGGGGGATATTTATACATTGGACCAATTTAAAGAAAAGGGGACCAGCCCAACTTAAATATGTCAGTGCTTCTTCTCCTCAGTCTTAGTGGGTTCTTCTCTGTCTTTGGGAGGTTGTACAATGCCCACCAAGGTCAACACAGTGTAATTGGGTCTTCTGGCTTCTTCTTGGTCCTAAAAATGTCCTTCCTAGTTACTTTACAGTTAGAAAAAGGGTCTGGTCATGTTATCGTCCCTCTCTCTCAGTTCCCCGGCCATTGTGTGCTGTAGAGATTTCCAAATGTGTTTCTGTTGATTAAATAGCTATGGGCTTTCTTTCATTTATTTTTTATTGTGGATTGGTCAAATCAATTAACCCTAGAAAAAAAATACAAAAATACATGTGTGCACAATTCAATCATTAGAACAATAAATGACACATTTGATAAGTACTTTTATCCCTAATTAAAATTTAAATTTCCTAATCACAATGTATAGTAAACATTGTAAAGACATCCATTCCATTTCCATAAATATTCATACACATAAATATCATCAAAAATGAAAGCAGACGTATTCCTAGTTACCAACGTAAATTAGTTAACCCAATTTGAAATTTCAAAACAGCTGTAGCAATGGGTATCTCATGAAATTCCAACAGTCTGTCCCAAAATTCCTCAGATTCCAACCATGTATCACTATTAACAAAACTTCAGAGTAACACTTAACCTGTAGGGCAGGACAATGGAGAAGCAAATGTTTTCTAGTTTGAAGGACATCCACCGTATTACAGTGAGTACAAAATGTAGAGCCCATAGCTTCCCTTAGGTTTCTGCTGTCTTTAATAGATATTACCTAAATCAGAGAAACTGGTCTCTCTAATAAGCGTTCAGAAACATTCGGAGATATGCTGGCAAGACTCCCAAGCGTTTATCGCATTTTGAAAGACTACTATACAGCTTATAAGTGTGCATCTTATTAATTGTCTCTATCCAGTCATCCTGAAACAATATTTTCTTTACAGGCCTAGGATTATTTTTAAAGAATTTTACATTTTCCTTTGGCTCCCTAACATTATCTAAAATAGAATCAGCTAATTCTAGCGGCCAGAATTTCTAGTGACCATTGCCTGATGTAAGTCTTCTAAAAACGAGTTTGGTAGTGGGTTCAAAATACTCTTAAAAAAAGACAATACTTTCCACTTAAACCATGCACAAACTGATATTAGGCCCAGTTCAAACCAAAGTACAGCGATCAGAAGGCAATTATGTAGGACAGGAGCCCTTCTCCATAGTTTTGCTTCTATTTTATTCCAGGCTACTTTCCTTGCTAGGCAATTTACTTCCAAACTGTTTAGAAGAGCTGGGATAAGCTTGAGACGATAATACTCAATAAGTCGAATTATCGAAAATCTAGCATATTTTTCCCTTAATTTGCATCCTTTGGCTTATAAATTGCTTAGCCTTGCTCTGTAATTCAATTATGAAATGATCAATGGTAGGCGGTTCATCAATTGTACACCCAAGGTACTTGATACTGGTAACAGGAAATAAAACAGAATAACAAATATTTCAGGTAAAAGCATACTGTTTCCTCCGATTTCTCGAAAGACGGATATTTGTTTTCCTTACGTTAATAACCAGCTCGTTTTCTTCAGCCTTTTTCTTAATGCTGGTCAAAAGGTGCTGAAAACACAGTTATGTGTCATCATTCAACACCACGTCATCAGAATAAGCAAGCCAGTGTACCTTAAGGGTAACTGTCTTTGGGGAAGCAAACACAGAAGGCAATATATAATCACCCAAATCAAACACATACAGATTGAACAGACAGGGGGCCAGCACACATCCTGCTAAAGTCCTCTAAAAGCAGCACATTATTTAGTTAAGGCCCCCTGCCTGTTCAATCGAACTAGAGTCTTAATGGATATGAATTAAAATTGCCAAAAGAGAGTGTGGAAGATTCCAGTTACGCAATTGCGTTCCAAGTCGGGATCTGTCATATTGAATGCATGTGTAAAGTCTACTGCAGTTATATAACCAAGGACAGCATTCTTATCTTATGCCTTCTTCTGGAGACAATTTAAAATTACATTATTCATTAAGGTATTCATGCACTTACGAAAACCAGTTTGCTCTTTCTCTAGCTGATTGGTGGCTGCAGCACAATCCTACAACTTCCGTAGAACAATAGAAGCAAAGTTTTTGCTGTTTGCGTCAAGCAGGGAGATTGGATGCTAATTCAAGGGATCTGCCCGGTGCCCCCTCTTATAAATTGGAATCATTACTGACTGCTTAGATGTGGCTGGAAAGAGTTTTTTGGCTACAATATTTGAAAACAAAATATAAAGAATATTAGCCCAGAGCCAACTATCAATTTTCAAAATATAATTACTTAAGCTGTTGGGTCCGGGAGCTCTGGAGCTTGAAGCTTTATTTTAAGCAGTTCAATAATTTCATTATCAAAGTTTAGACTGCAGTCCACACTAACAATAAGTGCCTCATTATTTTGCTGTGAGGGCTCATAAAGTAATTTAAAATTCAATTCCCAATCACCTACTGATACCGGATTACATTGTAATGCATCCAGGCAAATTGTTAGCACATTAATGAAGCTCCAGAAATTATTAGCATATTTGGAGATCACTGCTCTTAGCATAAATTCAGTGCCTTTCTGTGATTGTGTGTAATGATAGGCTCTAAGCCAATTCTTATAATCCTGTTTAAGCTCTTTAATTTTTTGCTTCTCTGTAATGCCAATAAGTCAAAATAGTAGGGCTTTTCTGGGTCCCGTACCCCAAGACTGACTATTGCATATTCTTTCTAGTTGACGGGTCAGCAAAAGTAGCAGGCAGAGAGGTGTTGAGGTACCCATTTAGGCATGCCATAACCAGAGCACCACCTGGTTCTTCACCTCTCTGATCTCATGATATCCTCCCTTACCCCACTCTAATTCCTCCTCCCAACTTTCAACCCTGACTTGGGCCAACCTAGCCCACTGGAAACTACTTCTTCTAACCTCAAGTGTGCTCGCCTACATTTCCTCAATCTTGCTCTCACTATCTGTTCTTATATCTTCCTCCCTGTTACCACATTCACCTCCTCTTCTAAACCACCCTAAACTCCTGCTTTTTACACATATTCCTCTTCTGCACCACCTTCACCTCCTGGTGTTACCAACTCTTCTTCCTCTGCAGTCCCTTCACCTCCTGTGAACACCACTTCCTCTTTCTCTGCACCACCTTCACCTCTTGTTATTACCATCTGCTCTGCAATTCTGCCTTTACCACCTGATGTTAGCACCTCAGCTCCACTCGCACTCCTGATGTCACTTCCTTTTTCTTTCTCACCAGCTTCTTCTCCCCATTTACTCCTCGGCTGCACCAGCCTCGTCCTCCTCTCCAGCACATGCTCTCTCCAACCTTCTCTCTACACCAACCACCTCCAAATGCCAGCCTCATGCCCCAACTTTCCACACTAATGGACTGCGGCCCAGTGCTGAGCTCTTGGTCTAGGGTGGGGCGGTCAATCCTTTGTACATTTTTAATGCTTCGGAGTGGCTCCTTAGAGCTTTGTTAACTCTATTTTGGAAATAGGACTTTTTTCCTTTCAATCAGGGCACAGTAGCCTCTTGCTTGAATCGTATAGGAGAGTTTATCCTCTGCCTCCCGAGTGTGCCTGCATCTATGTTCACAGCCCTTGAAGATTCTCTTTTGGCTATTTACCCTTTTGTCAAGTGGTTAAGGATATCTTTTGAATTACTGGAGTTGCAATGTCTAGGGTTCTTGTTAATCAACCATTTGGTTAATGCTTGATGAATAGGTTGATGCCATTCAATGGCTGGCGTTTAGGTTGGGTTAGAGGAATAATTTGGTGGCCCAGTTACCCCACACAAGTTATTGGTCACACCATGGAATTAAGGTATTGGATGCCATATTAATGGAAATGTTTTGGGACACAATGATGTCCAAAGCATGCCAATTTCCATATGTAGGGGCGTGGCTCCTTGTTGAAAGCCTGGGGTGGGTCATGGTGGACATGACTTGTTCTGCCATTTTATCAGTTGGAGAGTTTAACCAAATGTTGTTGTCCCCTAAGATTTGTATCCTATTTGGAAGTAGGCAGAATGATATTGATATTGTCTGAGGAGTTACAAACCAGCATTATTGAGGTATTATGTTCAATTATGCATTTGCAAGTTAGTGCTGCCAGTGTTGTACTTTTGGGTCATGGAGATAAGAGTGACCAGGTATTTGTTGGGGTAGATATAGGCTACACCCCCTCTAGGCCTGTTAATGATATTGTTAATTTGGTTCCTGCATCTATCTGGTAAGAGGGAGCCGAGGATGGTGGTGAAGCAGGTCTCTGTAATGCCCAGGATGTCTATCTGTTGCTCTTCAATAGCAAGGCATACATTAGCAGTGGAGTTAATGATGCCTTCAGTTAAAACATTGCCTTGTTTGGGGCAATTACTTGGACTAATGTAACTGAGGGCCATGACTAAGGGTTGATGTTATGCTTGATGGGAGGCAGAAGGCAGGCTTCTACCCCTAGTATAATATACCACAATGCAACGTTATGTGTACTACAAACATGCATTGCCAAACCCAATAGTTTGGGGATGTGCAGTTGTTTATTGCATTATGCATTTGTAAGGATTATTTGGGTCGGTCCTATAATGAACATGCTCAGCTCAAAAAACATGCAAGCTGATGGCCTGATCATCATATGACTATTATTACAGGAGCCATTAGCTTCTGTTGACTGATTAACTCTAATATTTTAAATCACCATCTGAGGCACAAAACCTGCTGCTTATGCAAGCTTCTATGGAGAGACATAAAATGCTTTTGGTCTCTTTATCATCCAGCATAGTATCGTCAATAATGTTAAAACACGTCTTCGAGCCCGAATTACCCAAGGTTGTGAACAATGCTCAACAGAATAGTGTAACCTCTAACAAGGCTTGGTCGTCAGGGTAACATGGCGGAGTGATTCTCGTAAGCTCTTGACCTCTGTACAGATAACACCGTCAAAGCACCCTTTCCTTTGTCTCTTAAATAAAACAGATAATGAAGAGGCAGATGCCTCCAGGCATACATGAGATCACTGTTCCTGAGATCAGAGGTCGTTTAAGCTGCTGCCTGAAGTGAGCGATGTCAGGGAGATTCGAAGCAGGTCTTCAGATGGAGGCTATTTCAAAGAGATGGAACCCCTCTGAATGGAGACTCGAGTCCACTGAATGTGTCCCTTATCCAAAAGATCCTCTGAAACCTGTAATTGGAGGACTCAAGATCCTTAGATAGTTATGTGTTCTTGGAGACCTGCAGGTTACTGTTTTGTTTGCGTTCGCTGAACTAGGCCAGAGTTTCAAGCTTTTCTATTTAATGGTGGCCGCAGTCCCCCATGTAAGCCTGCCGACACTGGTGGCATCTCCTCCTAATGACTAAACAATCTGCACTCCCGGCTTTTGTTAATTAATTCACATCTGTACTTGTAGTTTTCTGTACTTGGCCGAGAATATAAAAGATGTTTTTCCTTAAGAGTTAATTGAACCTTTTGACAAGTGATTTACAATTATATTACTCTGGCCTTCTCCAATTTTTCTGACGATAGTTCCCCATCAGTGCAAAGACTCCAGGCACAGTAACATCAAAGACATGCTTATCTCACAAAGCGCATCCCTCGGATCCAACAAGGAAAAACAGTTGGGGATGCTAGTTCCCTCCCTACCTGATGATACCACTTGTGCCACTAAGAGGGACATTCAGCATATCTCCTAACTAAGAGAACAAAGCAGTAAAACAACTGGAAGCAGACAATACTGCTAAGCAGATCATTCAGAAAATGCAGACAATAGATCATGCAGAAATAACATTAGGTTAAGAAGAATTCCTACCACCATTCCAAGTGCAGAACTAGAAGATTATGTGTGAGATGTCTTTACTGATCTTCTGAAGATGGTGTCCCTTCCATTTTGATTGTGGATCGCACTCACCGAGTTTTCTCACAATACAAACAACATAAAAAGTTAATCCCATACGTCAGCACGGGGGTTAACTACTTCCATATAAAGGATCAAACTATGCTTGTAGCACATTTCAGGGATATTATTACTTTCCTATTCCACAAATAGGCTATATTATCCAATCCGACCATGCCCTGGTTATCTTACAAATGGGCCATGGATTTCTTGGTCTTAGACAGAATAAGCAATGTAGGCTTAATGATTCTTTATTTCAAGACCAGTTATTTGAGAAATTAGACTAGGTCAACAATACTCCAGATGTAAGGCCTTGAACTCAGGAAATAGAGGTTGGATTATTAGTCTAGTTTTAAATTATAACAAACAAAGACATGTGGCTGCCTCACAGCTGGAAACAGAAATTAATTATTTAGAGCAAAAACATACAGCTACTGCCTCACGGCAGGTGTTTGACCATCGTAAACAAACGAGAGCTAAGCTCTTGGCACTTCTGATAAAGAACAAGTCCTATTTCTTTTAACAATTAAACTATTTTTTTAAACTAATTAAAATATGGCAAACAGGCTTTTGGCATGCAAACTGAAGGCAAAGGCGTCTAGGTGTTGCATTGCACAGCTTATAGGTCAGTCTGATAATTGTCATAGATGGCTTAGATAAGTTAGAGGTCCTTAGATCTTACTATGAAAAGTCGTTTACAAAACAAACATGAGCGATCGAAGGCTCAGGAAGATTATCTTGCTTCTGTAGTTCGCACTATGCTAGCTAGGAAGGAAGCACAATCACTTGATGAGCCCATCACACCACAGGAAATTCAGGTAGTTACTAGTTCTTTGCCAGTAGGGAAAAACCCTGGTCCAGATGGGTTATCTTTTATGTTTCATGAGAAAATTGCTAGCTTATTGGACACAAACTGGCTAGAATTGTTTCATTGATTTTCTGAGATGGTTTCTATCACTCAAACTATCGGACAATCTACTCCCAGCTTAATACTTAAGCAGGACAAATATCCCACCGATTGCACACCTATCAGCCTATTGCAGCACTTAATTATGATACTGGACTTATTCCAAAGTTCTGGTGAATTTTTTGGCTCCTTTATGCCCTCAGCTTATTTACTCCGAACAACTGGGATTTATACCGGAGAGACAAACCTATGATAACATTTGTATGGCAATTGATTAAATCAAATTGGGCAGGAAAGTTCTCGCTTCTTTCACTTTACTCACTTTAGATGCCCACAAGGCTTTTGACCAAGTGAATCAGACTGGGTCTAGTTTTAAAGAAGTTCAGTCTTGTTGAAAGGTATATAAAATGGGAACCACAAATGTTCATCTCCCTCAACAAAAATCGATGCAATTGGTCAACTTTCAGCATCCATACCAATCACAAGAGGAACAAGACAAGGTTGCTCTTTGTCTCCTTTACTGTTTTCCCTTTGCATAGAACTGTGTCCCAAAGAATAAGGACTAATAATTTTGTACAAGCTTTGAAAGTGGGCGCATCATGTCGTAAACAAGCCCTTTATGTTATGTTATTGTGATTTATACCACAAACCGCTGCAATTGTCATGGTCTCAAGGCGCTCTGGTGGATCTGAAAAAGGAGGAGGGCCTGGGTAGTTAGTGTAGTGAGAGGGAGAAGTGCAAGGGAGGTTTGATGTGCTGTTTGGTAGCTTCAGTTCAGAAATAACAGTCATTGTGTGCTGTTAGTTTTTAGTTGGTAGACGGTATGTAGGATATTTGTGTGTAATTGGTTTAGTTTCATGTTGGGTGTTGCGTAGTGTGTGCAGTTTGTGGTGGTTTTAGGCTTCATACCGATATCCTATTTTTTATAGCAGTCCCAAAAGCTATGTTTCCACACCTGATCAAAAGGCATAGGGATTTCGAAAGATGGTCTGGTTTTATGGTTAATATAGAAAATCCCATACATTGAGTATTACTGTACCAACATCTATGGTTCATTTCCTTCAACAACAATATAACTGTTTTTGGCAGCCTTTTGAAAATTAAATATTTACCCAAGTCGGCCATTGACCTAAGAATTGGAATACATGGAGGAAGTGTTTGCAAAAGGCAGAAGGTGCAGGCTTATGTGGCACCTGTAGCTTCCACATCTATGGGGACAAAAGCCACTTTGGCTCTAGCCAAGTGGGCGAATACACCCTTGGGCAGAGAAACCTTTTGAGAGTGTTAGCTCTTTGAGATGCAAGAAACTATCCAACAGGAAGTTCTCACTTTAGATGGCTGCTTACCCCACGTAGCACCTCTGCAGAGGACTAACATCTGGTGACGGGGATAGAAATCCTGGTTCCTAAGTACATTGTTACGGTTCTATGCACAGCAAGATAATGGCACACCTTATTTGCTTCTAGAGATGAGTTCTGGATAGAAATCTCCTGCTATAAATGAAAGTTTGGAAGAACCTTATGGACAAAGGCAAGGTGAGCACGTAAGTTGACAATGTCCTTCTGAAGGACAGTGTAAGGTTCCAGCAGCAACAGTGCTTGTAGTTGGTTAACTCGATCGCCAGAAGTGACCGCCACTAACAGTGATGTTTTTCAAGCAACCAAACTAATGACTGCCGTGGCTATTGGTTCAAATGATGGATGTGCCAGGGTGGATGGGACTACATTATGATGCCAGGGATGGTCTGGGGCTTTGACTGGAGGGAAGAGATTGAAAAAAAACCGTAGTGTCTCTTACACACCTATTAAGAAAGCGATATGCAGACATTGTTTCTACAATCCCCCAAGGCGGACAAGTACATCCTGCATGACTCAAATGAAATTCCTGAGCTGGCTAAACTGGGATGGGAGGACAAATCGTCACCCAAACTGTAGGACATTGGGTTTACCTCATGCAGAAGGCACCAGTGGCAAAATGTACCCTTGCGCTCTAGTCAAACCTTTTCTAGCCCCCATTATCATATCCATATTTTCTGAAGACAAATCAAAAAGACCTAAGGTGAGGTGCTTGGGAACCAGGTTGATAAGGTCAGCCTTTGATGCAGTACCTGCCCTCGATCTGAGACAGGATTCCAGTCTCAGGGGAAGAGGGACTGCAGGGTCTGATACCATGTTATATGGTCTGAGAAACAGAACACCACCAGATGACCAGGATCAACCTACCAGGAAGTGGGGTCTAAACCTGCTGGATGACCCTAAGGATCATGGGAGAAGGAAAGCACAGAGGATGAAACCCTCCAATAAGAGCTATGAAGTGATCCCCAGGGAGTTTGGCCCTTTGCCCAGATGGTACACAAACACAGGATATCTGTGGTTGCCGTCAGAGGCAAACATGTCCACTGAGGGGAACTCCCACATCAGGAATAGCTACCGAACAATCTGCATGGTTGACAGATTGAAACCTCTTCAGGAAATCAACCTCTGCATTTGACCACTCGGCTGGTGGCGACTTTGAAGACAAATCCTGTGTGAGATGGCCACTCCCACATATAAACTGCAAACAATACAAGCTGTTGGGACTTGGTTCCTACCCTTCCCTGCTTGTTGACGTAGAACATGCTGCGGTATTGTTAGTCAGAATCCGCACTGTACTGACCGCAGTATTAGGCAGGGAGCCCAGTAGGTACTGAAAGAAGGCCATGAGCTCTAGAATATTGATATGCAGATACAGGTGGAAGGGGGACAAAATATGGCACCCCAACCCAGCAGGGAGGACCCTGTGGAAATCAAAACCAAACTAGGGTCCAAAGAGATGTAAACTCCCACTAAAAGGTTGTAGGTGTAACCCCACCACAGAAGATCTCCCTTCATGCCCTGTGTAATTGTGTAATTCACATCATCATAGATTGAGAAGTCCGATTTCATCGGCTCGCCAAATGGAATAAACTTGCGTTGAGGCTGAGCATGAGAGACCAACAGTACACAAGCCACAATGAGTCCCAGAACCCTCTAGAAACACCAGGCTGTGGCAGAGCAGTGGTTAAGAAAGTACTAACATGTTGACAGAAGATCCTGGATTCTCTTAGAGTTAGGGTAGACACAAGTGACTGCTGTGTCCCATCGCAATCCTATAAAGATCAGGCTCTCAGAAGCCATCAAGGTATTCTTCCCTGGGTTCACTGACAGGCCAAGGTTAAAGATGAGATGATGAAGGCTCTGCAGTGACCCGGGCACCTCCTGGGACTGTCTGGTCAAATATCCAGGTAATGATATATGTAAATAGTCTGTAGTCAGAGATGGTCTGCTACTGGTGCCATCATGTTGGTAAAGGCACTGGGTGCAGAGTTTAGTCTGATGGAGAGCACCTGGTATTGCAGCTGCCTGTTGACCACAGAAAATCTAAGGAAGCACTGGTGAGGCTCCAAAATGGGATGTCCTTGGGATAAGGCTGACCAACTATGTGATGGAGTAATCATCTTGACCTTCTCCAAGGGTAAGAAGAGGTTGGAAAGGGAAAAGTCGTGGCTGCTGTGAACAGCTGCTAGGCTCAGTTACGGCACTTTGAAAAACTTTGAGAAGATCACAAAGCACATCTCGGAGAGAGAAACCATCTCCACAATCTTCTTGTCCAGGAGATTCTGAACTTGCCGGGCTAGCATGGGGGAACTTATTCTAATGTGAGGGGGCAGGAAGGAAGAGCACGAGTGAGGAGAAGGTGATAACCCCATTGTGTTACTGAGAGAGTCCACAGATCTGAAGAAATAGCCTTCCATACCCTCACATCGTGAGAGAACCCCACCTCACACCACCCACCGAAGTCGCAAGGGAGCCAACTAACCTGCTATTATTTGGGCTTTGGTAGGTCTGTCCATTTCCCAGTTTTCAGCTGTGTGGCACAGGAGTGATCCGCCAGTCTGGCTTCTCCCTATTGAATCTCCTTAAAGCCACAGAGGCCCCTTGAATGAAACTCTTTGGTCCTTGGAGAGGAGAGATAGGGTTTGACTGCCACTGTCTTTGCATTTGCATAATGTTTTTTCTTGTTACCCCCTCATCAATAGAGGTGTGAAGAAGAGATTGACACCAGCAAATGGGAGGTACAGAATTTGTTCCTGGACGTCTACACTTGATGGTGAACGTCTGCCACCATGAGCATGCGGCGTGAGGCTGTCAATATGATCAATGACCAACTGCATAATATCCTGCACCACGTGTTTGGCCCCCCACAGTCCCACCTGGAAGAACTACTGCTTGTTCCGGAGGACAAATATCAAAATCTGAGCGTTTCTTCCAGAATACTTGATTAACGCGCCATGGAGGACAATGCATTAACTTGCCTCAATTGATGGGTAGAATTTTGGGACAGCTTCCTACCTATAATATCTAGTAACTTGTCCTTCTTTCCCAAGGTAGAATCAAAGCCACTTGCCATGCATTTCGAGTACAGGGTGGCGGTGTGCTCTTGTTTTGATAGAGGTTGTGAGTGAGAATACTGAACCCATGTACCCAACACTAGGCCCTTTAAGACGAGGTAGCAATACTTTGAGATGGAGAAGTTGGCAAAGTATGTCTGTTTTAATATCAATTATCTAAAACAGGGAGATACAACAAACTTCAGCAAACACCGCTCGATCTTCTCACTCAACGAATTTCATAGAAAACACAACATTTATAGTTAGAACTCGTCATCAGTGATGTCAATCTACATTGCAAACTACAAAAACCTACTTGGTAAAGTGATTGGCTTAACTGGAACAGCTAGGTATATGTTCCATTCTTGTTGGGAAGGTGATTGGGTCTTTATCATCAGGTGGGGCAACTAAGCCCTCTTCTACTGCAAGTCACTACAAACGTCATCAAATACACGACGTCCCATTGGATATACAAACGATAGGGCTCTCTATTACATGTGCCTCTACAATTGGTTGGCACCCTTGCACCCTTCTGTACTATTGCACACATGCTAGCAGCACGCAAGCTGGCATCCAGGTGCTGGTGGTCTGGTCATAACCGTAGCTTCCCACCTCATTAGCCTGTCATCTATCATTACACTAGCGGTCTGCCAGCCAATTAGCCCTTTGAACATTGGCCTTGGAAATGTTCTCTGTGCCTGAGAATAAAAGGGGGTAGAGGCATACTCTGTCTCTTGGTTTCGATGCAGCCCAACTCAGTATCTATTGTCATCCATCCACGTGACTAGAGACCATGTTTCAGAGCTTTTTGGTATTTGAAATACTATTAAATGATGAATCTCTCATGTCTTTAATGTTCTCGCTCCTCACTTCAAACACGAGTTTGTTCTTTTCACACGTTTTGTTGCTTCTGAACGAACATCCAAGCTCACGGTGGTCTTGACTTCCTGGTGGTGGGCCAGCCAAACTCTTCTTGAATCTACCTCAGGTATTAAGTCGTTTTCCAAATGCACCACACTGAAAAGGCCTGTCTATTTACTGGGGCTAAACTCTGCTAATCATGCATTGTGGAACATCCATACTCTATTCATTCCTATGTATACACGTTGGGGCATTGCCGCAATCTATTTAATATGTAGTCAGCCTTTAAGAATACTTTATCTACTTGCATTACTGCGTCTGTATAATTGTAAAATGAGTTGATGTTTTCTTCATTGTTTCTGTAGCATGAGCATCTTCATTTTAAGCCCGAAATGTTGCTCATCTTTAACACCTCCTCCTTAGATCTTCATTGAATGCTTACATTCTTCATCCTCTTGTCTCCTTTCTGGATGCGTCAGCTCTGCTTCGCATGACGTCATCAATCTTCTCTTTTGCTCATTTTTCACACTTCTTCCGGGATTTCATTCAAATGGCCATCGTATTGTCGTGAATGCGTGTATGGCTTTCTCAATGGGTATCTTACTTCCAAGATTCTTTTCGGTACAGGTACTCTCACTGGCACTGCACGTGTCTCACACTCTGGCTCCCAACCTATAGGCATCATGGGGACGGGTTGGTACTTGGCTCCACCTCTACAATACAAACAGAGCTTCTCTGAGGCAAAGGATGGAGCTGCCTATACAGGGGCGTGGGAGACCCATACAATCTGGGGGGGACACGGGACACCTTGGGAATTTGCTTTTTTTTGTCAAATAACTCAATAAGTAAGAATACTACCTGTCACACAGACAATAAGGTACACATTCAGGAGATCTAAATCAGGAGGTCAAACGTATGTTACAAAAATGAACCAATGGCGTAGTAGGATACCTGCACACAGCGACCATTAAACAGGAACACACGCTGCCACAACGTGCAGACCGATCACACAAGCATGCACTGCATGCTTTCAAATTGTGGACCGGCTAGCTTTCCTTGGGTGGAGATATAATCTGTAATGTGGAAGGAAGCAGGCATACAACACGCAGATTTCCCTTCCAAAATTACAAAGATGGAAGTGCCCGGTTGTGCATTCAGTGGTTGTGATTGCTTCTCTCCCACCTACTACAGCCGTGCCAAAAACCCCCTCATGAGGAAACAAGGCAAGAAAGAGGGCGACCACGCACTGCATCAAAAACAGATATCTAAAGACGAAACGTGCCGATTAGCACACCATTGCATTCCCCACGGGTACACACTGGATGTAGGACTGCCGTATGTTCCGCTCATGCTGGATCCTAGTAAACCTGGGGCCGAATTACAGAAACCTTGCAGCAGCCCAAGTGCAGTGTGCCCAAGATATGTGCACAAGTGCTAAGAGTGCCCTAGTGCAAACAACCTATCATTTCAATGCCTTACTTTTTACACCTGGGTAATGTGTGCCCTAGTGCTTACTAGTGTGACTAGGGATTGTATCAGCCGTAGGGTAAACTTTGCACTGGTGTAACATGCACTGAAAGGTATTTTTTTTTTCACTAGGGCAATGTTTGCCCAAATGCCAATGCCACACAAAATGGCACTTGCACAAGTGCAAATATTCAGTAACCAGGGATGCAGAATGGGCTGTCCTTGCAAATAAAGGCCTGATAACATCAAGTGGATTTGGCTATATCTGTTAAGGATGTTGTCAGAGCATCTTCTCAGTTACCATTGGAATCGGTGATGGATAACTAGCCTGCACCCCGAAGTGACATCACAGGAAGCGATGGAACACGACCTTCCATCGTTGCCAAAACAGGAAGTGCCATTACATAGTATTGTTTCTGAGTACATTACGAAAAATATGGTTACAATACCAGTGTAATGTGATATACTTTTCATACAAGAACGGATCACCATATGTATCGTTAATATCAGTACGTATAGGCCAATATTTCCAAATCACTGTGAATGCAAGTAAACGTCCATCGACAAATGATAATGATGTGTTATTATATAGCACTTACGTTCTTTATATAGAACCAGTACACATACAATATCACCAAACCTGTGTGGGTACTCATTTATCAACCTCAGCAGGATGAAAGGATGATTTGACCTTGCCGGGAGTCGAACCTGCAAATCACACACACATTGCAGAAGCAAGCGCACAACACACTCAGCTAGCTTACTGCTATAGCTATCGCAAAACCAGCCACTCCACAACAAAGAGCCACATGCTGCTGGCCACAGCCCATGAGCCTCAATTAAAAGTGGATTGCTCACATGATGTGACATTAAAACTGCCTGAAGCCCAAGGCAGGTCCACTCTAATGTGTTGGCATTTGTACAGAGGTATATGTGATTAAAGTGTCCAAGCTTGTTGGAAATTGAAGGCTTCCTAGCCCTGATGTTCACGGCTTCGTATCATAACACTCAGCATTTCAAGAGGAGCAGATAAAACAACCAATTGCATCTAAGGCGCTAGTTTCGTAAATGTATCTAAAATGTGTTCGTGTGAAAGTTTGATGAGTTTAATTTTATTTGAGAAGTTGATAGCAGGAATTTTGATTTACAAAAATGCTCAATTAAAGAAAAGAAGCAATGCGATTAAGGAGTTGGGAATCTGGAAGAAAGAGCCAACTTTCGGACAGAGCAATTCAATTCTGCTGGGTGGATTAATTTCAGAAAGGTTAAGGGCTTAGTTGGCCCACTAGCAGGCTCACACTAGAGGCCAAGATTGGAATGGGCAACTCGTCTGGACCACCTTTTCCTTTCTGGCGCAGGTTTGATGCATGCAGAGCTGAGGATGCGGGCGTGTACATTAAAAGAACCTCACAGATCCTTGATCGCCCCTACAGCATCCTTGCTCTTTTTCCTCCTTCACATGCATCGCCCTTGGTTTCCACCTGGCTTTCCGTCTGCTGTGTGGTTGCTCAACTCTGAGTGGCCCTCTTTGGGCTGGCCCCAAATACCCGCTCCCGCCCACTTCTCCACTCTGCCCATTTCTCCTGGAATATCCTGCCACTCCCTAGTGATGTGCTTCCTCACTACCACTGCCACCCACTCTTCCCATCTGTTATTCCACAATAGGACATCTCTCTCTGCAGGCGCCCCCTCCTGTGCATGGGAGCATATCACACCCTCTTGCTTTTCATAGTGCTCTGCCGGAAGGAGCATTCGTGCCCATTCCTCTCTGCCAGTCATGCTTATTCATATGTGTGCAACCATAAATAAACAGTATAACCTTTGTGCTAGCACTTCATGCTGGGTCCGTACCACTTGTAAGCATTGGTGTATTAAGTGCTCTTATCCAATGACGTGGTTCTTAACATGAGACCTAGCGAGGCTGCATTCAAGCGTTCTGTGATTTGAAACCTGTGATCGTACACTGAGCTCTGAGGTTAGCGCTTAACTCACCGAGCTTTCTAGTCCTAAAGTGCCCATTGATGCAGTGCATGTTGCTATTGGTAAACTGGGTTTATACATGTTTTGGTCAAATGAAGGGTTGTTGTGCTGCATTTATGTTGGAATGCACAACGTTTTTGCAGTCCACTCGTCTTGGTTGTTCCTCAGAGGAGAGATTGCATAACATATTCTGTGTGGATATTTAAGTTTTGTTTATGGTGAATAGTGTTGGGTAATAATTTCGACTGTACAACTTTTTAACATCACTTATTTTTTGGTAACAAACGTACTTGTCAAACTTTAAAATAATATATTATGCTAAATATTAAATTTATCATTCATTTTCATCTTTACATATTAATATTTCAAGTGTTCAAGTTACAAGCGAGGAGGACAGCACATAGGCATCGTATGAAGCACCGACCCAGATAGCAGCAAAGTTAGCCCACTCTGTAATATTTTGGCTTGAAATTTGATGGATCAACAACGGACTCCTATAGTGACAGAGCAATCGCTTTGAAGAACCCACACATTTCACCTACCTAGACAGGCAAATATTTGTAACAAATCAATTAGTAAAATTGACACCGAAATGTTTGAACTTGACTGTCTGCACCACCGGAAATAGCTTGTGGCAGCATTCCACCCTGTGTATTGTAGCTGCGCCATTACCAGGTAAGACCAACTGCATGCAGTTTAGGCTGACTGCTCCAGAAGGAGCCGTGTCTATCCACCTGGATGATGTGGGATTCCTGCCACAGTTTAGCTATCTCTGGAAGGAAATCTTTTCGGATAGGCACTTGCAAGCTTTCGTTTCCATAAGAAGTTACAACCAATGCCACACTCCTGGCGCTGTGGTGACTCTGGAAAATCTAGGAAGTCCAGTAAGCCCAGGATCCTGTCATAGAATCCTCTGGCAGAGGTTGGCAGCCCCTCACCAGCATCACCCCCAGACACCTCTCCCAAATCTGGATTTCTTGGATTAGCCGGCTGAGGGTCTTCTGTCAAAGAAGGGTATGAGAGCTGTAGTATCACAGGAAGGGGTGGCGCCTCAGGCCCCCCAAGATCTGAACAGGCCCCCAATGGTTTAAAGACAGGGGCAGTAACCAGTGGTGCAGTGGGGATCATGGTTGTCACTGTAGCTGAGGTAGTACCTGGGGCAGAGCCTGCTGTGCTGAGGTCTGAGTCAGAAGTACAGGATCAGTTTGCTGTGGTATTAACTCTCTAAAAAGTCTTTAATGTACCTCTTTATGGATGTGGAGTGCATTAACACCTGGAACTCAAAGGAGAATCTATCCACAGACAAGGAGCTGAGGATGCCGCCTGTAAGTGTAGGGCCAGCGAAAGCAACATCTGTATTGGGGCTGGCCACTCCATCTAGAGTGCAACGGGGTCCCTGCACAAAGAATAGCTAGGGTAAATGTCAATTCCTGGACTTGCACCAGACCCGATGGATTGGATCTTTATGCATCAACGGTCTCATAACGGCAGTGCATTCCTGCACTTTTTCCACAACGTTTTCTATTTTATGTGCTTCTTAGCACAGTGAGGCATAGGCTGCGTGAGCAAAGCTAACGCTCTTGAAGATGGTACCCTAGAAAAGGCTGTGAGGATGTCGAGATATGAGGACAGAGGTGAGATATTGTGTTTGGTAGTGTTAACCATTTACTGTAAGTATTCACAAAATGGGGGAGGGTTGACTCAACTCTTCCAGGAACTAGGAGCAGGTTCTAAAACACAACAGGGATCAGCTCTACAACAGTGTCACAGTACGGGCTTTCTTCCGGAAACCCTACAATCAAACACAAATGTTCAGGTGGAGGTAACCAACAAAATAATATCAGACTTAACCGTAATGAGTTCTGTTAGCCCTCAGCTAAACTTATGCTAAAAACAAAACCAAACTGTTCCAGCCAAAATAGATTCAAAGATTTTATCAAGGTGAACATATGTAGGAGAAGGTCACCTTGGGTACCCTCACAAGGTTAAGGAGGATTATGTCAAGATCTGGTCCTCTTCTGATCCTTTTAACAAATGCAAAGGTCTGATGAGGGAGCTCAAAGTCTGTCTTCTGCGTGGGTCTGTTCCATAGACCACAGATCTATTTAGGCTCCTGCAAACCCACTGCATTGTCCCCAAGGCTTTCTGGGGCCTGGGTCCAAAATACCTTCAGCTATCCCTCTGCAAATACCTCCCCTCTCGAGCTCTTCGCTCCTCTACCTCTAACTCCCTCAGGGTCAGTCGTTTTTCAAAGAAACGAGCTGGGGGTAGATCTTTATCTTCGGCTGGGGCCTCCCTCTGGAACAGCCTCCCTGCCTCCCTGAAACTTGAGGAGAACCATCTCTGGTTCCGGAAGCACCTCAAGACCTTCCTCTTTGCTTCTGCTTTCTCTCCTCCTCTCCCCTGCTGCAATCCTGACTGAAACTGCACTGGTCACCTGGCTACCTCTGATCTCTGGCCTAGGTCCCCTGCCCCACCAGCTGCATTCCTGCACTGCCTCCCCCGCAGCCCCTGCACTTGGGGGCTGTTTCTATATCCCTACCGTCACCACCAGCTCTTGACACTTGATGTCTGCACTTATTC
The DNA here is from genome assembly GCF_040938575.1 of Ambystoma mexicanum. NCBI lineage: Eukaryota > Metazoa > Chordata > Amphibia > Caudata > Ambystomatidae > Ambystoma > Ambystoma mexicanum. The sequence goes on along the minus strand of NC_090931.1, from coordinate 292,022,552 downwards.
CTGCACTTGCCACTAGATGGCCGCACTTTTACCTATCGTTTATTTATTTTATTTATTCTTTACTGTTGATCCTATGTATTGCACTACCTCTTTCCCCCCCACGTACCCTCTCCCCCTCCCCCACACTTGCGCGATCTCAATGTCACCTGGCCTAGTAAGATCGTTGTTCTTTGTCTTCCCTCTGTTCCCCCTCCCTTGCCTCGTCGCGCCTTGAAACACTTGTGTATAGGCGCTTTATAAATGCCATATCATATCAGAAGAGTGCTCAGTAAAAATAGGTGGCGTATTTAAATATGAATCGCTATCGACAGGACCATTCAACACCTCTCCGTCTGGCAACTTTAACATGTCCATGACCAAGGATGAATTCCTTCCATACCTGGGCTCATTAAAATGTATGAGGTCATCCATTGTGCTTTCCTCAGCTGTAATGTTATTGCCGGCAGTGCCCAGCTGTGTTGTCTTATTCAGAGTGTTGAAGTAGGATGTAATTTTATTGCCCCCCCTTGATCTCGTTTGTCTCCATAGAGTCACATATCAAAGGCACATACAAAGGCAAAGCTTCTGTCGGTTTTGTATAAATAATACTGGAATGAACAGTCAACAGGGGAAGGAGGTAAGGAACAATTTACTTACCTGTAACTATTGTTCTCAAGCATGGGTCTGGCATGGATTCACATGCTCATGAATATTCCCCGTTGTCAGGCCGGGAATCCTCTGTAAAAGAAAAAACAGTTTCACTTACAAACTGTATTTCTCCTCTAAACCAATTACTGTACTCTGGGTCATACTGCCCCCAGCCAATGACTGCCCTCTCCGTAAGCCCCTCATCTGGCAGCCATCTTCAGCTTTGGTAAGCACAGAAAGTGGCAGTATAACCAAGAAGAGCCACAGAGCGGTCGGAGGAAGGGTTTGCATGTGAATCCATGCCAGACCCATGCTGGAGAACAATAGCTACAGGTAAGTAACTTTTTCCTTCTACAGCATGAGGTCCGGCATGGATTCACATGCTCATGAATAACGAATACATAGCAGAACAAAATTATACAACCACGGGAGGTGGCAAGGCTCAACAGAAGCAATTATTCATACCTCCGGAACATCCAGTGATGAAGGCTTCGGAAAAAACACAGGTAAGACCAAAGGCTCGTTGAGATGGAATTCCGACGCAACCTTTGGCATGAAGGAGGGGTGCATCCGCAGCACCACCCTCGATTTGTGGAGAGTGAGATATGGCTGTTTTCAGGATAGGGCCTGTATCTCACACACCCTCCTGGCAGAGGTGATTGCCACAAGGAAAGCTGTTTTCCACAAGAGGAGGGGCCTGATGCATAGGCTCGAAGTGGGCCCCCATTAGCCTTGTCAGAACCACGTTAAGTTCCAACGCCGGGCAGGAGCCTTCACCAGCGGGAAAGATTGAAACAGTCCTTTGAGGAACTCGTTGACGAGATGGTGCGACCAAAGTGTAGCGGGAGATAGCCGTCAGATGCACCTTGATAGAGGTGTGCGCCAGTCCCACCTTAGCCAAGGACAAGTATGGAAGAATCTGCAGGCCATGACCCTCAGAGGGGTGATCTTCTGCTACCAGCACCACATAGCGAAACGCTTCCACTTGTGACCGTAGCACTTAAGAGTCAACGACGATCTGCCCGAGGCAAGGACCACCCTGCAGTCCGATGGCAACTCATATCCTCCAAACTCTAGGGCAGCAGGAGCCAAGCCCTCAGGTTCAGCGACCCTGGGTCGTGATGCAGGATTGGGTGTCCTTCCCTGGTGTGCAGATCCGCGACCACTGGCAGCTTGACCAGAGGCGACGCTGACAGGCTGAGAAGGTCTGTGTAGCAAATCTGCTTCGGCTATGCCGGGGCGATGAGTATAATTCTGCATCTGCACTGTTTGAGTCTATTGATGACTTGCAGCAGGAAAGGCAACAGGGGGAACGCGTACAGAAACAGGTGTTTCCACAGGAAGAACACCTCCCCCATGCTCCCCGTTTGGGGGAATCTGCTAGCAAACTTCTGGCATTTGGAGTTCGCTGCTGTCATAAACAGATCGATCTGGGGCCTGCCCCACTTGATTAAGATGCGGTCCACCTGGTCCTGCTAAAATTCCCACTCGTGGCAGGAGTGCAACTCCCTGCTGAGTGAGTCAGCGATGGTGTTCTTGACTCTCGCCAGGTGAAAGGGGACTAGGAACATCTCTTGTCCGATGGCCCAGTGTCACAAGTTCTGCGCCTCTTTGTAGAGCTCTGGGGATTGAGTGCCCCCCTGCTTCCTGATGTAGAACATAGTGGTGGTGTTGTCCGTGAAGATCCTCACTACCTTGCCCTTCAGGGACAGACGGAATGACTTGAGGGCCCAGAACACTGTCCATAGCTCCCGGATATTGATGTGGAGATCCTTCTCCTGCGGCAGCCACAGGCCTCTGGTATGCAGACATCCAGTGTGGGCTCCCCAGCCCTCCAGGGAAGCGTCCGTGGTGACTGTATCCTGGTATGTTTTTTTTTAAACCCTGTGCCCCGGGCAATGTTGGAGTGTGCACCCCACCATCTTATTGCCCGACGGAACTCCTCATTGAGAGGGATCTTGTCTGCAAAGCTTCCGGACACTTGTAGCCAACGAGCGTCCAGGAACTCCTGAAGAGGTCACATCCGTAACCCGCAGAGCCGGATAAGGTAGCTGCAAGACGACATAATGCCGAGCAGCGACTTGATGGTCTGCAGCGTGGCAGTCTTCAGTGACAACCGCCAATGCACTTTCCCCAGCATGGCTGCTACCCTCTCCTCCGAGGGCGACGCTAGGCAGGAGGCTGTGTTGAACCTGGCTCCTAGGAACAGTGTGTTCTGTGATGGTGTCAAGCAGGACTATGGATAATTGATGGAGCACCCCAGATACCTCAGCAGCTGAACGGTCGTCTCTGTGTGTCCGCCGGCTACTTCTCGTGAATTGGCCAGATGAGCCAGTCGTCGAGGTACAGATACACGTGTATCCCTCGTAGACGTAGATGGGCCGCCACTGGTGCCAGGCACTTCATGAACACTCTGGGAGCCGGTTTTAGGTCAAAAGGGAGGGCATTGAACTGGTAGTGCCTTCCCTGTACAATGAAGCATAGGAACTTTAGGCACTTCCTGTGAATGGGGACGTGGAAGTAGGCGTCCTCAAGGTCCAGCGATGTCAAGAAGCCACCCTCCTCCAGTTGGCCGAGCACGTGCTGAAACATGACCATCCTGAACTTTTGGGACTTGAGGTACTTGTTGAGACGCCACAGGTCTAGAATGGGCATCCAGCCCCTGTCTTCTTTTTGACTAAGAAATATCTGGAGTAGACTCAGGAGCCCTGGAGTCGTCTTGGAACTAGCTCTATCGCCCCTTTTCATAGCATGGCCCGTACCTCCTGCAGGAGTTTAGGGATGTGCTGCTCCTGCCGGGCCACCGGAGGGATCCACATACACTTGTGTTGAAACTCCAGGGTATGACCATGGACGAGAGCATCCAGCACCCATCCGTCGGTGGAGATCTTCTCCTACTCGCTGATAAATCCCATCAGCTGGCCTCCCACCAGGGTGCATGTGTGGGGGCCCGACATCCTGGCCAGTTCAGTCCTGCTTCAGCGCCTGCGTTCTGCCTTGGGGGTGATGACCTGGCTGACCGCCTCCACTGAAGGCCTTGGAACGGCCTCTGTAGGCCTCCTATGTTGTGGACCGGGATGGCTGACGGTACGACGAGGAGAAACCTTTCGCCGATCTGCTTGACTTTCCTCCTTCCTCCAGAGGCGTGAAAGGAAGAGGGGTGCTGTTGGAGAGTGCCCAGGGCTCGAGCCGTCTCTGTATCCATCTTGATGGCCTGCAAGGAGTTGTCAACGGCCTTCCCAAAGAGGTTATCCCTGTCAAAGGGCATGTCCAGTACCCTGATCTGGACCTCCTGGTGGAAATTCGTGGCCTTCAGCCATCCTTGACGACGGATGCGGACACCATTCCCCATCTGCTAGAAACCTGTTTCGGCGATGTCCAGGGCCACTGTGATGGCATGGTCCGAAGCCACTTCACCTTCCTGGAGGAGTGTGATCGCCTCCACTCAGGAATTCCAGAAACGGGCACAGCTTGTACCACAGTTCCCTGTTGTACCTGTTGTACCTGGCCAGGATTGCCAGTGCGTTGGCTGCCTTGACATTCGACGCCGCAGAGTAAATTACCTTCCTCCCCATGGCGTCCAACTTCTTCCCCTCGAGGACGCTGACGAGGGGTTCGACAAGCTCTTCCTCACAGCCGCTGACACCACCGAGTCTGGCAACGGTTGTGACCGTAGGCACTTGGGTGCGGACTGAGGCACCCAGTACTTTTTCTCTAGCCTATCATGCTTGGCCGGGCAAGGATTTTTCAAGAGGGCTAGGCCTTCCTCCCACATGTCGTCCAGGAGGGGCACTGACATGTTGCTCTTCCTCTTGGCCTTGCGCCTATAGTATAGGAAACCCTTTTTCTTGGTCTCCTCAGTTGTCAGCTGGAAAAGTTTGGAAGCTTTGGCGACCATGGCATGACACAACCTCACCTCATCCGGTGGGGACGCCCTTGGTTGCGGCGATCCGCCCGCTGTGACATTGTTCTCGCCCACCATCGGCGTGGCCATGGCCGTCCCCATCGGGAGGAGGGCACCAGATGCGGGTGTGGAGGTTCATACATGGGGGTCGGATGGCGCTACCCCTTTTTAGCCGGAGGCTGATCCCGAGCCGCAGGAACCAGGGCCTGCGGCATCCTCTTCTGTATTTCTGACACCAAAGTGTGTAGGGTCGAAATGATGTCTAGGGATACATCTCTCAGCTGAGATGGCATGCTCGGCACACTAGGCCTGCACCGTCATCGCCGTCCGTGTCCAGGGACCCGTCATCCGGGGCTGAAACATCCATGTCTTGGGGCACAGCCTGTGGCTGGCCTGGGACTTCATCCCCCCTTTTTGCACCCTGAGGGGTCGGAGCCGCGCTCAGTAATGGCATCCTCTTCTCTGGTGTGCCAGCAGACATCGACACCACCCCGGCTGTGGCCTCTTGGCTCGGGGCATGGACACCCTGAGCACAGTAGGGGCTACCTTCACATGGTCAGCCCCTTTGGCCTTCGAGAGAGTGGCTGCCACCAGCTCAATCATCGGCAAAGATTTCTCCGACTGTCTTGTCCTCCACCTTAGGCTTCTTGTGCTTCTCCCACAGCTTAGGCAACTTCCGCAGGTTGTGCGACTTCCTTTTTGTGGAGGAGCTCGATTGCTGGCTGGCGATGGAGGCAGATGGTGATGTTGATCGCGCCCTGCCCGTCGAGGGACCCACTTGGCAGTGACCCTGATGGAAATGGACTTGTGGTGCTTGGCCCTGTCTTGAGCCCCCATGGATAGAGCGCCCTCAAAGGACTTAGAAGCCTGCTCTTCGGACTGGCCGGTCCAAGGTGAGGCATGACCCAGCTTGGGGTACAGGGCAGAGGCCTTTGCGCTTAGCCACGCCTCCAGTCTACTGTGTCGATACTTCATTGTTTTCTTGAAGAAGCCGACGCAGAACTTGCAATCTCCAAATTTGTGGTCCAGGTGAAGGAACAAAGGTGACAGTGTTTTTACTCCACAAACACTTTCCACAGTCCGCATCTGGTGCAGAGCTTGAAAAGGGATCTTCCTTCCTTCCTTCTTCTCCTCCGTCATGGCCAAAGGTGCGGAGTAGGCCTGATGGCCTTCTGAAAAGTTCAACGAAAATTTGACGATCCTTGCACCTTGAGGGGTGCTGAAATTCACTGACAAACGGATTCCCCTGCTTGTCGGCAGATGGAAAGAAGTGCACACAGGCTCTTTTTTGCAAAAATAAACTTTTTACGTTGAAAAAGCATGAAAACCGTAGAATAGCCCATAGAGCAAAACTCGAGGTCTCCCAACACTTGAACGTGCGGTAAAAATCTGAAGATAACTGCCAGACGAGGGGCTTAGGGAGAGGGCAGTCATTGGCTGGGGGCTTTATGACCCAGCGTACAGTGATTGGTTTAGAGGAGAAATATAGTTTGTAACTGAAAGCAAAACAGTTTTTTCTTTTTATGAGGATTCCCGGCCTGACGACAGGGAATACTCATGAGCATGTGAATCCATGCCAAACACCATGCTGGAGAAAGGTAAGGATATGGCATGATCCAGCATAGTTGAAACCATGTGTGCACTCTCTCACATGGTTTTGCTCCACAATTCATACATCAGTAAGTATAGGCACACACACTGTCAGAGCTGACTATATCGAGAAAGGAGCCAATGCTGCCAAATGCCATGAACAGCACTCTCTACGGCGCTCCACGATGTATCAGGGATTTTGACGCCACATGTGTCACTGCCTCTATACTCCGACGGGAAAAGCTGACAACAGTGAATACAACTACTCTCTCCAGCAGCCAACAGCAATGTTGAGGCACTCTGCGGTGGCTGCAAAGGTTCTCACACTTCTTATTCAATTACTGAGCATCAGAGTTATCCTATCCTAATTGAATAAGCTTACCAGATGTCCCCAATTTGTTTACTTTGTGTCCCTGATTGTATGTGCCCCAGATTTTGCAGCCAATTCCTGGTTGCAAGCATACAGGAAACAAGGGCTTAAGACGGTCAGTTACTAAACCGAGAAATCTAGTGATAGCGGCCTTTACAAATTGTCAAAACATAGAAAGCTGAGCTATATATAAGGAGCACTTTTAAAAGCAAGATAACAATCATATGGCTGTCTTTTCACTACTGAAAATGAAACAGACATTGTGATCCAAGACAAAAGTAGCTGTGTGAAATAGTCAAAACCACGAAAACAGCATTTTTTCTAAAAATGACCCATAGCTAACAAAATATTCCAAAATAAGAAGCATAGACCTAGGTTGATAAATTACAAGTCCTCGTCTTCAAAATATCAAAACAGATCTACGTTTTAAATTTCAATACGCCTTACTTTATATAGGATTAGGAACTGTTGTCTCTTATTGAGTTTGTGATTCAGTTGTGTTTCATGATTCCAAGGATTATTCCTTGGTGTGATGAATCTATTGAGATCATCACTGAGACCCCCGGTATGGACCTCCTCTCATGTGGCCAGGGGAAGGCAGCCGCTACCGATTCTGACCCTGGGCGCACTATTATGAGGCAGGATCACATAGGAGGCGACTCATTTCAAGGGGAACTGGTGACCCCTTTTGATTCTCCTATTTCCCTGACGCATTGATGGCATATGGTAAAGTAGAGGAAATAAATGTAAATTTAACATCCCTTAACTGTGCTAACATCCAGTACAACAATCATAAATTATAAGTTATTCCCTGTAGTGACTAACAAACTCTTAGTGCATAGTCCCCTTTCCTCCATACTAAATGGGCATCCCTTCCAAGGGACGGGACACAGAATCTTTTTCACCAGAAAAAACCTTCTTCCCCTTTAAATTTAGAGGCGCGCGTGGATGCGGTCCAAGGAGCATGCGCTGCCATGACTCTGCCCTCCGGCGCCACACCTCAGTCCCCATTGACGCATCGACAATAGAATTAACATTGCCTAATGACACCAGTATTATTAGGGGGGAGGCTGGTTGGACGTATGGAGGAAAGGGGACTATGGACTAAGAGTATGTTACTCACTACGGTGAGCTACTTATAATTACTCTTACATCCCGTCCCCTTTCCTCCATACTGCATGGGCAATTACAACTGAACGTAGCCCCAGGTTCCAGAGAACCGCCTGTCCGAAGGCCCCTTCAGATCTAGAGACGACATCCAAACAGTAATGCTTGCAGAAAGCCAAGGGAGTGGCCCAAGTGGGCGCCCTGCTTAAGACTTGACAAGGGACATGGTGCTGGAATGCGATGGCCGTTGCCTTGGCCCTGACTGTGTGGGCATGCATGTTGGCCGGAAGCGGCTTGTGCTGGCCCTTGTACGCTTCTTGGATGGCGGAGACCATCCAGCGGGATATGGAGGCCATGGAAGCCTGATAGCCTGGTCTTGAGCTTCTGAAGGTGACAAACAGGGCATCCGATTTGCGGAAGCCCTTGGTCCTGTCCAAGTAGAACTTCAGGGCACACCTGACATACAGGCAGTGCAGCACTCTCTGTGCTTCATCGTTAGGATTGGCAAAGAACGTAGGAAGGACTATTTCCTCGTTTAAGTGGAAAGCAGATGCCACCTTGGGCAGAGATGCTGGGTGTGTCCGCAGGACTACTTTGTCCCTGTGAAAGGTAGTATATGGTTCCGAGGCCACCAGCGCCTGGATTTCGCGGACTGTACGAGCCGAGGTGAGGCCGACCAGTAAGGCTGTTTTGATGGTGACCAGCCTGATGTCCGCAGATGCCATTGGTTCAAACGGTTTGTGCGTTTAAGTTTAAGTGCGGTATGTTAAGGTCCCTCACGAGGTGTGGCCTCTTGATGGGCGGGTAGAGCCTTGCAAGCCCCGTCAAATGTTTCTTGATGATAGGATTGGAGTAGGAGAAGATCCCCTCCTCCGAGTTCCTGTAAGCCCAGATGGCTGCAAGGTATGTACGACAGGTGTCCACCTGGGCCCCCGAGTGGGCGAGGTGCGCCGAGAAGGAGAGCACGTCATCCAAAGTACATGCCAGGGGGTCGATTTCCTTGGATTCTGCCCAGTGGCAGAACCTGGTCCATTTGCTTTTATACTGGGCCCTGGTAGCCTTGCTCCTTGCGCCCTGTATGATTTCCAGATTAGCCTGGGAGAGGCTGAGGTGCCGCAGCGTTACCTGCTCAGGTACCACGTTGTGAGGGCTAGTTTCTGAGGTGCTGGGTTGATGACCCTGCCCCCCTGCTGCGCCAGAAGATGAGCTGGGTCTGACGGGAGGCTAATCGGAGGCCTCTCCGAGAGGCTGAGCAGATCAAAAAACCATGGCCTGGCCGGCCTCCATGGAGCTATTACAATGATGTTGAGTTGGCAAGACTCCTTGATCTTGCAAATCACTCTGTGAATCAGTGGTGTGGGCAGGAAGGCGCAAGCCTTCATGCTGTTCCACTGAAGCCGAAATGCGTCGCCCAGGGAGCCGGGGATCTGTCCCAACCAGGAGGTGAACTGAGGGGACTTCTTGTTGTACCAGGTGGCAAAGAGATCCACCGGTGGATGACCCCACCTGTTGAAGATCTCCTGAATAACAAGGTTGTTTAGCTGCCACTCGTAATTGTCTGCTACCAACCTGCTGAGCCCGTCCGCCTCCAGGATGGATTCCCCCGGGAGTTGGACTGCCGTGAGGTGGATGTCGTTTTCTAGGGCCCACTCCCACATGCTGATTGCCAGTCTGCACAAAGGAGGAGATCTGGTGCCTCGCTGCTTGTTGATGTAGTACATGCTGGTCGAGCTGTCTGTCTGGATGAGGACAACCTTGCCCCTGAGACGTGGTAGGAATGCTCTGAGCGCTAGCCAGATGGCGTTCAGCTCCAACCAATTGATGTGGTATTCCTGCTCCTGTCGAGGGACCGAGAGATCGTCCAGGGTGGCTCCCCAGCCCTCGAGCAAGAAATCTGTGGTGATGGTGGCCTGCAGGGAGGGCGGCCGAAAGGGCTTGCATGTCCATAGGTTTCAGTCCCGGGACTACCATGTTAAGTCTGGGTGAAGGGATGGAGGAACGTTGATCATTTCGGATTGAGAGCCCCGCTCCTGATTCCTTGAGGCCGCGAAGTGCAGCTGAATCCTCCCCATCCTCAATCTCGTGTGTGGAACGGCTAATAGGACTGCCGCCAAGAGACCCAGTGTTAGAACTGATATAATATTGTTTCGTCCTCATTGTATATGTTGGCCTATGCCCAGTCGCTTTGCGAGGAAATTTGTATTACAAGGTTGTGACCTTAAGTGAATCAAGCCTCCATTTTAGGTTAGAGCCGCCATTTTAGTTTATTGTACAAAGTCACCCTGTGGCCTAAAATGGCCGACTCGTGTGCTCTTGTTCTTGCTTAAACCTCTTCAACCTCTGGAGGAGAGTTAATGTCCAACCTGCCTTCAGGCTACATGTTAGGGTCATGTAGACCTTGTCCTTTATTGACCTCGGGATCAGGGGATTACTTGAATCAGCGAAGTTTACCTACAAGTATACAAGAACAAATACGCTATCCAAAAACGACATACAAAACATTTGTTTGATCTGTATTAAAGCAATGTGTAAAGAGTGTAACATTAAACTTAGAGAATAACAATGTTTGTTAGTAAATGTATTAAAAAGTGAACCGCATGCACGAGATATGTAAATTAGGAACGAACCTGGGGTGACCCTAGCCCAGTACATGATTTATGATTAATGAAAGTTAGCTGGACATCGTTATAACGAAAATGTTTAAATACGCCGATGTCCAGCTAGCAAATTCTGCTCACTGCTCACATTGAACCCTGCTGCTGGTCTCTGTGATGTATTGACAGCAAATAGCTATTTGTGTACTTTGTTTTGTAACTGTTCAGTTTTGTAATAAAGATTCTGGGAATCTTTAGAAGCCCGTGTCATTGTATTTTCCTTTTGCATGGTGTAAAAGCCTTAATATTGTGTTTTTCTGATTCCACAGATGGTGCCCGAATAGGGACCCTCAAGATCGACTTCGTCTTATTGAAGGTTGACTCAGCTATCGGACCGGGATCGGACGGTGCCAACAGAAACGGCCACTCTGCACGACAAGTGAATTCCTCGACAAAACTGCACGAACCGATCCTTGAACGGTGAGCTGCAGCCCGAAACGACGTCTTGACGAGGGTCCATATATCGAGGTGGGTAAATTTGCCGAAAATCACCAGACACGTGGGTCCTTAGCATTGTCCTTAGTAACCCGATCGGGCCTCCCAGTCCTTTGGTCAGGTGAATCGTGACCCGATTCTTAATTTAACCCTGACAATTTGAATTTGGCGCATTGTACTCGCGAGCACAATTACTTGACCAGGTAACACCAGAACTTTGATATGCCTGGGAAATTGTCTGCCTGCTTTAGGGCATTATTCCGCAGTGACAGACAATCTTTGGAAGATAGCCGTCCCGCACCACAGGAGGGGTCGCCGGCATTTACTATGACTGTAAGAAAGGCTTTGGTAGTATAGCATTTAATGACATTTGGCACAGACAGACCAGACATAATTCTAATCTTCGGTGGCCAACCAATGGTAGTTTTGAAATCCCTCGTATAGAATATCTAGAGTCTGTATTAGTAAAGAAAAAGGCTAGACCTGCAGCATTTGACGCTTTGCATAGTTGGAAAACAGAGGCTTTGCAGCAACAAAAGAGTAGAGAGAAACATATGCATAGACATATGACAAGTGTCGAAAAAAAACGGTTATATGATCAAAATAAACAATTGGAGTCAGTTAGGAACACGGACAGGGCGTTTCAATTAGGCATTCAGAAAATGTACCCTTCCAAAGATTTCCATACGTCAGATGAATTGATTAATAAACTTTTGCATGAACGAAGTCCCGGTGCCTCCGCGCCACCTCTGTACGTCCCTCCTCCTGGTGTTTTGCCCCTTCCTGTCGTTATTCCCCCTCCTATATTTCCTCCAGTCTTCCCTGTTCTTCCTGTTGTTCTTCCAGCTGTCGCTCCTTTGCCTGCCTCCTTGCCTCCACCTGTTGATATTCAGAATGTGCCTACTCTTCCTCTTCCAAGTGATTCTGCATCACTTGTAGTAGACCAGGGAGTGAGACCAAGGGTTGTGACTCGTAATACTGTGTCCCCAGAAAAAAAGAATGAATTGATCGCTTGAGCTAAACATTGTATGGAGAAGGGTGAACAAGCTGATGTTTTTTCCACACTCGAAAATTTAAAAGGTATTCCTGAGAAAAAAAAAATGTATTGAAGGATTAGGGACTCATTTGAGTATTATGTGGAATAGATCAAACGATGTAGATTTCCCACAAGGGTTACGGGATTTGAACGCCTTAGCGTTGTCCAGCGATACTGCGGAGAAAGTAAATGAGCATGTTGAGAAGATTTTTGAGTATAGGAAGGAGTTGGAAGGGTTACAGAATGAGGAAGCAGATGGTGGTAGTTTAGGTATTATGTACATACAGAAACGGTTTTCTCTTCTCTGTGAATTAAAGGGTGAGGAAGTGCGAATTTGTACAAAGGATGCGATAAGATGGATTTCGGATATGTCGATAACTCCAGATGAAGTATATGACACATATAGTCAGTATACGTTAGAAATGCAAAAGAAGGTGATACAGGTGATGGTAGAATACCTGCAGAATGAGTGTGTTAAAAGAAAGATTTGTTGTCCCGCAGAATTGATGAGTGTTTATAAGAGAGCCTTTTCGATTGATACTTCTTCGACTGCCTTAGCGCTTGATTTGGCTCTGTTGCTTAGTAAGCGTTTCGGAGCTGCCTACTTCTCAGTTACCTATGAGAGAGGTCCCTCCGACATTTGTCCCAAAAGTTGAGATTGCAGCCGATGCGGCACGAGGTATACTCGCAGGGGGAAATTCCTGCACATTACGTATCGCAGTTTGTTCATGTCCCGTTTTCAAGACAGGAAGTGAACACCATCAAGCAATCTATTCCCGATGTAAGAAAGAATCGGACCGGGTTCTATAAAGAAATAGAGTCGGTCTTACAGTCGTCGGTATTCACCTTAAGTGATATTGATTTATTATTTCCCGTACTCCTGCCAGTTGATTTATGGAAACAGATTAGGACTGTAGATGATGTACCTGGGTTAGGAGATACATGGGATAACATGGTTAGGCTAGGTAGAGAACGACCAGCTGGCGAGGGACCGCCTCAAGTGATATTAACCTTTCCTGATAGGATTATTGTAAAATTGAAAACTATAGTTCCTGAAAAAGGAATCATTTGGGACAAGCTTACGGCCTGTGTCCAAGGAAAGTCTCAGGGTGCTACCGATTTCTTCAATCGGTTTGAACAAGTATTTTCATATTTCAGTGGACAAGACTTAGGCACAGAGTCAGGGAAAAGGCTGTTTGTCGACAAATTTGTACGTGGATTGCTGCCTGACATACAGTTACAGATTAGCGCTTGGCAGGCAAAGTCTCAATCAGAAGTACTGCATATGGCTCAGTATTATGAAAATCGTGTGAATAATGAAAAGGAAAAACTTGAGAAAAAAAAGGGTGACCTGAAAACAAAAGTCCTATTACAACAGATTGTTAGAAACCCTAGAAGGGGTAATCAATTTAGAGGTCAGTACTTTCCACAAGGAAGTACGCCCCTGGCTCCGGTAACCATTAACCAGTGTGCCTATTGTCGACAGGAAGGCCACTGGTGCGCACAATGCCCGACCTTGCAGAAAAGGTCATTTGGGAACATGGGTAGACGATCCAGAGGTCGCCCGGGTGCAGGGGGCCCTGGCAGAGGTCAGTTTGCACCAGAATCACAGCAACCTCCTTCACAAGATAAGCAAGTTTCGAATGTGGATAATAGAAACAATTTTGATCACCCTTCTGCCGCGTACCTCTCTGAAGAGCTTCCTTTTGATAATATTCTGTTTCGCTAGGATTGCCCGAAGCAGGATTTGGAACCGACGCCTATTCCCGTTCATCAGAAAGGCCCCTACGTTGAGATGGCAGTGGGAAATAGGAAGCATCAATTTTTAGTAGATACGGGAGCACAGAAATGTTCCATTGACCATTCACGGGTTCCAAATATTCCCCTGTCAGGGCAGTCCAACGTTTCCGTAGGGTTTTCAGGTACACCTGTAGTTTGTCTGGTCTCTTTGCCGGTACCGATAACACTGGGTCCCTACACGGAGCAGTGTCCATTTCTACTTACCACAAACTGTGGGGAGAACTTGCTGGGGTTACATTTGTTGAAGGAATTGCATGCAGTAATACATTGTTCTCCGGACGGAGTTCGGTTAACAATTTCACCTCAGCAATCACTCGCCTCTCAGTTTTTGACTCAACCTTTACCGCCAGAATTCAGTAATGTTCCGGAATGCTTATGGGAAATTGATGATAATGATGTGGGCATTCTGCAAATTGAACCTGTTAAAAGGATTCTGAAACATGGAGTAAAATTGCCTCGCATCCCGCAATATAAGATCTCAGTTGAAGGCGAGCAGGCTTTGAAATGTATAGTTTATGATTTTGTACATCGTGGAGTAATTGAGGAAATTACGGGTAGCCTATGTAACAGCCCCATTTTGCCAGTATACAAAAAAGGTGATAATGCGATTCCCTTTAGGTTTATAATTGATTTACGCGCTATTAACAAAATTGTGGCTCCTCAATTTCCTATTGTACCTGATGTTACAACAATACTAACCATGATTCCGGCTTCTGCCACTCATTTTAGCGTTGTAGATCTTAAAAACGCATTTTTCAGTATTCCCATAGACAAGGATAGCAGGTATTTGTTCGCGTTTACCCTAGGTGGACGCTCGTTCACATTCACTCGTGCACCATAAGGGTACACTGAGAGTCCAAGTATTTATAGTAGGGCATTAAAAGAGCAGCTCGATACTCTCGAGTTGCCTACTACTTGCACGTTACTACAGTATGTAGATGATCTCCTCTTGGCTACTGATTCTGAGAATGCCTGTAAAGAAGGTACCGTGTTGCTTTGTCATCTAGCGAAACATGGCCACAAAGCTTCATTCAAAAAATTCCAATATTGTTGCCAGGAGGTCGTCTATTTAGGCTATCTCCTGTCAAAGGAGGAAAGACGGTTGACACCTGAATGAATAAAGACTATTTCTGGCATGTCTGTCCCAAATACGCAGAAGGAAGTTGGAGCCTTGATAGGTATGGCTTCTTACTGTAGATTGTGGATTCCTAACCTTTCGTTAACGATTAAACCAATGCTGGCTTTGACAAAGAAGGGCATTTCTTTGCCATTGCCATGGACTTTGGAACACCAGACAGCATTTGATTTGCTCAAATCCACGCTGTGTTCAGCGCCGGTTTTAGGAACTCCGAATTATGACAAGGCCTTTGTGTTGTATGTGCATGAACGTGATGGATGTGCTTTAGCTGTGTTAATGCAGGAACATGTACGGAAAAATAGGCCATGCGGCTATTTCTCATCCGCCTTGATCCTGTTGCATGCGCTTTGCCGAGATGTTTGATAGCTGTTGCTGATGCTGCTGTGTCTGTAAAACAGAGTGATGGAATGGTCCTGGGTCATGCGTTAACCCTAATGGTACCTCACTCTGTCGATATTTTATTGAATAGAACTCAAACGCAAAACCTCACTTCCGCACGATTGACAAGATATGAACTGATCTTGTTTGCACCCCACATTCAAATTCAGAGGTGTTGTGTATTAAATCCGGCTGAACTTTTACCTGTCCCGCAAGATACTGTTGAGGGTGACGAAACGTCACACGATTGCCTTTATGCGACAGAACAAGAGACTAAAGGTAGAATCAATCTGAAAGACACGCCTTTGAATAGCCCACAAGGAGAGCTATTTTGTGATAGCTCTTGTTTTAAACTTCCGAATGGTACATCCACGGCTGCTTATGCCGTTACTACTTTAAGCACGATTGTGGAAACCAAAAGAATTATGCATAATTCCGCGCAGGCCGCAGAAATTATAGCATTAACTCGAGCTTGTGAACTTTCTGAAGGGCTTACAGTAAATATATATACCAATAGTCAGTATGCTTTTGGGGTGGTCCACAACTTCGGTAGACTTTGGAAAGAACGAGGTTTCTTGACCTCGCATGGCACGAAAATTCAGCATGGCACTTTAATAGTACGATTACTTTCAGCACTCGCACTCCGTGTTCAGCTAGCTATCATGAAATGTGCAGCACATCAAAAGGTTACAGATGATGTAGGAAAAGGGAATGCTTTCGCTGATCAGATAGCTAAACAAACTGCCATTGATTTTAGTTCAGAAATGTATGCTGTAAGAGAAACTGTAAATATTTGCACTTTGGGTGAAAGTATCGATTCTGTAAAAGACATTCAAGCAGATGCTACTATAGAGGAAACTAAGAGATGGGTCGAGGGTGCAGGAAGACTGGATGATGATGGGTGTTGGGTGGACAATGTTGAAGGAAAATGGTTACTCCCTGACGCCTATATTACAATGATGGTTATTATGGCTCATGGTCCGACACATGTCTGTGCGCGTAAATTGACTAAAATGCTACACAGTGTATGGGCCAATGATAAGATTTTCAAAACTGCGGAGCGCTTTGTCCAAGGGTGCATGGTCTGCTTGCAGCATAATGTAGGAAAAGGTACCTCGACTCCTAGAGGAAGTTTCGCTCCACCTTCTGTTCCGTTTTAGGTTATTCACTTTGATTTTATTGAAATGGAACGTTGCAACAATCTTAAATATGTGTTGGTTGTCATTTGTGCTTTTAGTAAGTGGGTTGAGGCCTTCCCGGTTAGAGATGCAACGGCCATAACCACGGCAAAAACTCTGTTGAAAGAGTTTTTTCCTAGGTTCGGGCTGCCGAGAGTCATCTGGCCGGATAATGGGCCACACTTTATCGCTGCTGTAATCCTACAAATATGCAAAGGATTACAGATTGATAAACGGTTCCATTCGGCCAGACATGCCCAAAGTGCCGGATTAGTGGAAAGGCATAACGGCATTATAAAGAACAAGCTCGCTAAGACGTGTGCTGGCACCAAGTTAAAATGGCCGGACGCCTTACCGATCGTGTTGCTGTCGATGAGAACAACCCCTCAAACTAAGACTGGGCTCTCTCCCTTTGAGGTGGTAATGGGGAGACCTGCTAATATTTGGGGCTTCCCAAAAAACAGTTTGTTGCGGGATATAGAGAATGTGCTTCTTTCAGATTACTGTAACCAGTTGACTAAAAATCTGTTTTCAATTTATCACCAGGTGAGAGAGGCATTACCTGTACGATACGAGGGTCCTGGTCACAGTCTACGACCGGGGAACTGGATCCTCACGAAAGTTTTTGAGAGGTCGTCTTGCCTTGCACCTCGGTGGAGGGGTCCCTACCAAGTCCTGCTAGTCACCCAGACTGCTGTGCGGGTAGCAGGTCGTAAGAACTGGATCCATGCGATGCACACCAAACGGATCCCGCAGCCCGTGCTATACAATACAGAAGACACACAATCCCTTCCCACTGCTGTAACTAACGTGCCTGAAACAGCAACAACCGACAAGAGAGTATCGGAGACCGTTCCAGAATTCGCAAGGCCAGACAAAACGGCCATCTTGTCTCCGCACTCTCCAACATTGGAACTTCCGGATCAATCCTTTTCTGATCCCATTTCCGTTCACTCGCCACCTCCAGTAGGAAGTGACGACACTTTGTTCTCACCAGAAATTGTGAAATATAATTTACGTCCAAGGAAATAGATGTACAGCACGGTCTGACTGTGCGATTGAGGAAAATGATTTGAGGGCTTGCCTTTTGGCCCAACTGTACGGGAGGATTCTGTTGGCTAAGGGTTGTGGGAAAGACATTAAGAAGACGCGCGACTGGAGTCGCCAGCAAACAAACAATTGGTGTTTTTTCGATTGAAGACTACAATGCCTGCACCCGCTCCCGCCAAACTTTTAGATAAATATGTGACTAGCAGAGACAATGATCAAGCATGCAATGGGACCCCCAAAGTATATTGTTGCCTTTTTGTAATAATAACTGGATTTTTAGTAACTGTTGTTTTTGGGTTATGGTATCTGGAGGAAGCATATCCACTAGAGGACTTTTCACCTATTGGAAATGTATCTGTTATCCCCACTCCTTCCGTGCAATTACATACTTTATCACCTAGAGATTCTTTGCATAGACGGAACTATCAGAATAATACCCTTTTGTTAATCATGAATGCCACTCATGCAATTTTAAATAGAACCAATTGCTGGAACTGTTCACATGTACCGCAACGTGGGGATAAGGGGCTAGGTTGGTATATTCATCCCCTACCTTTGACAACTGCTTGTTACGCTTCTCTTAGAGCACTATTCTTTGGCCGATGGAATGACAGCATCTCAGGGAACTTTATGGTACAAATTTGAATAGTTTTGAAAAACGTGTTTCGATGCCCCTGGGATGCTCGCTTTTTGCAAATAGGAGTAAACCTAACGTTACTTCTGTTAAACCCTCTGATAGATTGTCTCGTCTTTTTCAGTCTTTGATCTCTTTCAAAATGGCTCCTATAGGCAATAAGGATGCCACGCCTCCATCTTATTCAGTTAATCATAGCCCCGATTCAGTATCCTTCTGCATACAGAGGAATGGAGCACGGTCAATGGGTAATTTTAGAAAATGCGCCAACATTGCGAATTTGACTAGTGAGAACAGACCTCTGTACGTAGGCGAACCTGTCTATTTTGTTTGCGGTAATGTGGCATTTCCATGGTTGCCCAGGGATTGGCAAAGAACCTGTTATTTAGGGATTCTATTACATGGGGTATTTATTGCCAGTACTGCAGAAATTTCGAAAACTCGTCCACGACGAGATGTGAAAGGGGATACTCCAGCGCAAACACTAGGGGACATCATGAAATCCTTAGTGCCATTTTTTGGGCAAATTACGAATTCAGAAGATATCAGGGGACTAGCGAGAGTATTGGAGAGAACCATCAACCGGACCACTGACATACTCTATAATATGACGTTAGAACAGAAAGCGATAAGATTAGTGGCTCTTCAGAACCGGATGGCATTAGATGTCATTCTGGCTGAGCGTGGAGGAGTATGTAAATTAGTGGGGTCCGCTTGCTGCGTTTACGTACCACACTCCTTTCCAACGATCTTTAGGGCTATCCAAAATCTACATGTTCTTAGTTCAGAAGTGCATGTTCCTGAGGGAAACTGGGAACTTAGTGCATGGTTTTGGGACCTCCTAGGGTCGTGGGGATGGAAGTTGTTTTCGGCCCTGCTGATCATCTTGGGAAGTTTTCTATTCCTTTATTGTTGTAGACAGTGTCTCCCTGGTATATGTTCAGTATTAGGGGGGTGTTGCACGCAAGCAACAAGTGTATTAGGGCATAAAATATACGCCCCAGATAAGGTTTCCAAAGAGTATGTGTTGAAAGAAACTCTAGTGTCTGATCTAATGTCAATAGATATGTCCGACAATGATTCGGGGTGTATGGACGTTGAAATGTGGAGTTAATCGCAAAATGATTGAAGGTAGTTTAGCGCTTGGCATAGGCCAAAAGGAGGATTTGTTAGAACTGATATAATATTATTTCGTCCTCATTGTATATGTTGGCCTATGCCCAGTCGCTTTGCGAGGAAATTCGTATTACAAGGTTGTGACCTTAAGTGAATCAAGCCTCCATTTTAGATTAGAGCCGCCATTTTAGTTTATTGTACAAAGTCACCCTGTGGCCTAAAATGGCTGTCTCGTGTGCTCTTGTTCTTGCTTTAACCTCTTCAACCTCTGGAGGAGAGTTAATGTCCAGCCTGCCTTCAGGCTACATGTTAGGGTCATGTAGACCTTGTCCTTTGTTGACTTACTTGAATCAGCGATGTTAACCTACAAGTATACAAGAACAATAACGCTATCCAAAAACGACATACGAAACATTTGTTTGATCTGTATTAAAGCAATGTGTAAAGAGTGTAATGTTAAACTTAGAGAATAACAATGTTTGTTAGTAAATGTATTAAAAAGTAAACCGCATGCACGAGATATGTAAATTAGGACCGAACCTGGCGTGACCCTAGCCCTGTACATGATTAACTTGAAAGAGGCTGG
Organism: Ambystoma mexicanum; assembly: GCF_040938575.1. Taxonomy (NCBI): domain Eukaryota; kingdom Metazoa; phylum Chordata; class Amphibia; order Caudata; family Ambystomatidae; genus Ambystoma; species Ambystoma mexicanum. The sequence continues at coordinate 292,002,949 of NC_090931.1, read as the reverse complement.
ACATCGTTATAACAAAAATGTATAAATATGCCGATGTCCAGCTATCAAATCCTGCTCACTGCTCACATTGAACCCTGCTGGTGGTCTCTATGATGTATTGACGGCCAAATAGCTATTTGTGTAACTGTTCAGTTTTGTAATAAAGATTCTGGGAATCTTTACAAGCCCGTGTTGGTGTATTTTCCTTTTGCATGGTGTAAAAGCCTTAATATTGTGTTTTTCTGATTCCACACCAGGAGATGCTAGTACCACCATGCTGAGGTCTCCTCTCTGCTGAGGAAGTGGGTGGAGGCCCTCTTGATGGCCAAGATCTTTTCCTCAGATGGAAATACTTTATCGGAGCATGTGTCCCAGATGAGGCTCAAGAATTTCAGAGTCTGCTTGGGCTGCAGCTGCAACTTCTTGAGATTGAGCGAGAAGCCCAGATTGTGCAGTTTGTTCATAAGGGCATGGGAAGAGTGGTGAACCGCTTCCGGAGATGTAGTCCTGACAAGCCAGACGTCGAGGTGTCAGTAGATGTGGAGGCCCTGCGCTCTGAGGAGGGCAGCCACCATATTCATGAGCCTGGTAAAGACCCTGTGGGCCGATTTGAGGCCAAGAGGAAGGACCTTGTACTGAAAATGGTAGCCCATGACCCTGAACCGTAGGAAAGAATGATTGCTGCCAAATCGGGACGTGTAGGTACGCGTCCTTCAGATCCAGGGAGCACATCCAGTCTCCCTTGCACAATGTCTCAGCTATAAAATCTGGCTTAACCATCTTGAATTCCTGAAGGGGTAAGGAGAGGTTGAGGGTGGAAAGGTCCAGCACAACTCTCAGGCCTGCCTGGTTCTTCTTCTGAATGGCGAAAATCCTGGAGTAAAAGCCCAAGCCTCGCTGGGAGGCTGGGACTTCCTCCACTGCCTGGCTCTCTACGAGCGACCGGATCTCCGCCAAGGGAGGGAGTGGAGGGGAGAAGGGAGGAGAGGCTGGGATAGGGCGGCAGTACCCCGGGGAGATTACAGAGAAGATCCAGGGGTCCGTGAAATTCTGGTGCCAGAAATGTGTGTGGAGAGCGAGCCTGTCCCCCACTGGAGACACATGGACCCGAAGGGGTGTGTCATGCCTTTTTTCCCTCGGAGGCTGTAGCAGAGGAGGGGGACTGGAAAAAGCCCTTACCCCCCCCCCCCCGTTTTTGTTGCTTGCGCCGGTTCTGAGACGGCGAGCGGTCCGGATGCCTGGATCTCTGTTTCTGGAAGCCGCGGAACCCTCCATACGTACGTCCACTGTCAGAGCGCTGCTGTGACTGGGTGTACGACTTGGGCGTGGTCTTTGTCAAGATGGATAAAGATTTGGCCGTTTGTGGGCTGTTTTTCGTCTTGTCCAGCTCCTCGTCCGTGGTGGAGTGGCAGAGGCCCCCCTCGAACGGTAGATCTAATATGCGTTGCTGGACATCAGGGTTGAATTTCATCACCCGGAGCCAGGCTCTCCTCCTCATGTCCGTGGCGATACAGATGGCATGGCCAGAGGTGTCAATATGGGCCACGGTGGATTCCATGAGGTGCTACGCCGCCAGCTTGGCCTCAGCGAGCCCCGTCTTAAAACGTAATTGGCTGTGCGTAAGGAGTTCCGGGAGGAAGTTCGCAATTTCCCGCCATAACCTTTGGTTAGCGGCCGCCTGCATGACATCTGCGTTGGCCTGACGAATATGCAAGGACGCGCTGGGATAGAGTTTCTTGCTGTACAACTCCAAGATCTTCTCCTCCTTGTCTAGCAGTGCCTCAGAGGAGGAGGCTGAGGACGACTGAGGCTTCGAGTATAGTGATGCCACAGCGATCACCAAGGAGTGTGGCTGAGGATGGGCCGAGAGCAAGAGTGTATCCCCCTCCATCTGCCTGCACTTGGCATCCAGGCATCGACTGACCAACTGGGCAGAGTGGGGCTTAAGCCAGCCCTTCTTGGCCAGGAAGACTACATCGGTCTGCAGAGGAATCCCTGTCTTGGCAGAGGGTCGTTGCGTGACGACTTCAGCCAGAACCCCCTCTGCCGGCTGCTCGACCTCGGGCTGGAGTAGGCCCAGGTATTCCGCCAGCCCAGCAAGACGTTCGTGGAAGGCCCTGGCTGAGGATGGCATGTCCGGAGCCTCCTCCTCATCCGTGTCCTGTGGATCAGGAGGATCCTGCGGAGGTGGAGGAGTAGTTGGAGCCAGAGGCTGGGGCACAGGAACCGCAGCTGGGGGCTGAGAAGGCGGCAGAGGCTGGTACAGAACCACCTGAGTAGTCGGCTGGGGAGCCGGGACCAGTGGCTGCACCGGGGCCGGGGGCGCCGGTGGAGGCGCTTGTGGTGCCGCTAGCATAGGCGGGAGAACTTCCCTGATGGCGTCCTTGATGATAACCCCCATACGAGGTGACTTCAGGAGGCCAGGAACCTCTCGAAGAACCCCTCTTCACAGGCCATAGAGGTTGCATCGGGTACTGACGGGGTAGACGGGAGCTGCTGGAGGCGCTGCATACCCTGCCCATATGGACGCAGTGGTAAGCTGCCCTGCGCATAAGAGGGATAGGCCATAGGCCACGTACCTGTTGAGGCAAGACCCACCTTGACACTCGTTCTTTGCTGAATTCCTAGAATGGCGTCGGATGGGTGCCTCTGTCTGATGCGGTGGCCATCTTGTCGAGCTGCCTGCCACGTGCCTGCGACGTGTTGCTCGGCTCATTGGGCCCAGCCTCCTCCAAGACTCTTGCGTGTGGATCACGAGGCCTACCCTGCTCCTCGGGTGTAGGCCCGGTAGGTGTGACACCCTCAACCCAGGGGTCGGTAGAGCTGCGTTTAGGCACCCCCTTGGATGTACTGTCGGTACTAGCGTGTAGCCCCTCGGCCATATTGCCGGTACAAGAGCGGAGCCCCTCAGATGATCCCCAAGGATCCCTCGGCCCGAAGGCCAGTAGCTGCAGCAGCCTCGGTGCACGTGCTGGTATAAGGACCTGACCGGTCCCTCCCATGCAGGAGAGTCCTTGGGAAGGGTGTGATGGTAAATAGCGGCCCTACCTTAGGCTTGGCTCGATGTTTCACGAAATTCTTGAGATCCTCTGGAGGCGACTTCTGGAAGAGCTGCCTCCACCTGGCTAGTCTGTTCTTCAGCGCTTTCGAGGACAGTAAGCCACATGCTGTACAAGCTTGCCAACTGTGGTCTGGGACAAGGCAACGTAGGCAGAGGGCGTGGGGGTCTGAGGTTGGGAAGAGCCCTTTCCAGGATGGACACCTGCTGAACCCTGTGGAAGTCGACATGCGCCGGGGAGGAGCGGGACGCCTGAGGACCGAGTACCTGAATGATAAAAAGACAAAAAAGACAAAGAGAAGTATCCGTGCATGGAATAACATGGCCGAAACCCAGAATTGTTGGTGAATTCGGCCCGTTCCCGTCGACGCGGAAAATGGGTCTGAGTTTTGGCACCGGAGGGCGGAGTTAGAGCAGCGCATGCTCCCTGGGCCACACCCCTGCACGCCTATAAATTTAAAGGGGAAGAAGGTTTTTCTGGTGAAAAAGGTTTCGTGTCCCGTCCCTTGGAAGGGATGCCCATGCAGTATGGAAGAAAGGGGACGGGACGTAAGAGTAAGAAAAGAATGGAAAAAAAAGCGCAAACCCATTATGGACTTCAGGATCCATAATGTTTGTTGTAATGGCACGAGGAAAAAGGACCAGGAGTCAATGAGGATCAGAAATGCCATTGAAAAGAATATGCGGTCTAGTTGTTTGGGTGCAAGGCACCTGAGTGGGACCTTTAAAATTGAAGATGAAACACACATGGGTGTCATTACAGGAGGGGATAGGGGGTTTTGTCCCCCCCCCAACTTCTGTGGCATGCCTTTTTGTCCCCCCCCAACTTATGGAGTGAGAGAAGTCGGGCTGCAATCATCAATTATGTAATTGGACAATGTAAGCACGGCTGGGGTACCCAGCAAGGCTTGCGCTGTCTCATTGCATAATGCTGAGATGCCTGGCTCCTGTGCTGCCACGCTAGCAGCAGCACTTCCAGGGGCCACGGCGCAGCAAATCGCTTTCCGGCTTTGTGTTTGTGCGACACACCGACAGGGACTAGGAAGCTCATTCAGCTTGCTGGTTTCTGTCTGGAGGTGCGTAAGTGCGAAGAGGTTAGGTCAGTGTAACATGAGACGTGGCCCGGGCGGCATTTGAAAGCAGAGCAGAGGTACTTTTTTAAATTTAATACATTTTTATTGTGTTTGTGTATGTTTGTTGGGGGGTGGGATGCGGGCTGACCCTAGTGAGGGCGCGTGTCCAATTTTGACAATGTGAGCAGAGCTCACAGTACACATTAAGGCCCCAGGTATGAAGTGCTTCATTTACCAAACTAAGCAGGGGAGTATCCAGCATTGTAAGAGTGGGGGGAGGGGGGAGGGGTGAGCAACGAAATGCAGTGTGTGGAATTCCACATGGTCTTATTGGCGCACCCAAACCGCCCACACCTGCCCCAATCTACCTTTTTGGTAACATTAGGGAAAGATGGCATTTTAACACACAATAACAACAATAAAACTGCAGGATCATTCCAGATGCAGGAAACTCATCTATTAGAGCTCTGTCCAAGCCCACTGAGGCAAAATACATGCAGTCTTCCTAATTATTATATGGATTGCACCAACAGAAGTGACTTCACAGAAAAGGACATTTTAAGGCGCATCATCAGTCCTTGATACTTTGAAAGTGACTTTAGAATAAGTTGCCATAAATAAGCAAAGTGACAAATAACTTTGTGGTGCAAAATACCGAAATTGCACTTTTGTTATATGTGGAGCAACTCTATAGTCATCAGGCTTTTCCATTACAATACCATGATACATTAACATCAGCTTTGAAGTGAATCAGAGTCACTTGCAGAGCTGCAGATAAGGCACAATGTGATTAAATGATTTGCTCAGGATTACACACTTGGTTAAATGGTGAAACTGAGATGTGGACAATTTAAGCGACCGCGCACATCTTTCCAGGTTTAGTTCATATAGATATTTATTAAGGTTTTGCTTTACATTTCATGTGCTTACATACTTATTTATAGCAATGCCTTGGAAGCAAACCACATTGCATTATAACAAGCCTTTCATAGTAAACTAACCATACACTATATACATTTTCATAGAAATATGTTGAGCGATGGGAGTATGGCTTTAGTATTATTCTCCCCATTCTGCATGCAAAGTCACAATTGCATCATGTAGATTCATGTAGCCTAACAAACCCCCCTTGGGTTTTAAAGCCATAGTCATTATTTCATAAAACATGCAACATTATGCACCCTTCTCACTTCTGATCACGCCCTCCCATTCACATTTCTAAAGGGACAAAAAAGTCCCTACTAATAGTACCCCCTACCTCCCAGCAGTGCCTAATAGCTCACATTGTAATGCTCATTTGATACAGAGCAACGTGAGGACCCTCTGCTGCCCGGAGCTCCTTGGGACATTGTCCTGCCAGCGGGACACCTCTACCATTCGGAACGGGTAAGGTGTCCTGCTGCCAGGACAATGAGCGTGCTGAGCAGGAATTGCTCAACACACATTGCCCTGTCAGCGGGACACCTTTGCCGTTGGGCGCCCTCTTTGATGTGCCAAATGGGAGAGGTGTCCCAATGACAAATGTCCCGGGTGGGCTCTTAAAAGAGCCAAGGGGGGCAGCTTGCCACCCCTGCCTCTCCCACTTAGTACTCCGCTTCTTGGAGCCATTTGAACACAGGAAAACATACCTTAATTTTACTCAGTCTGAATCTTGTAGAAAAATCTATCAGCACGTACACATATAAGGTTCTGTGCAGAACCCAAGTTTGGAGATATATGGCATTTAAAAATTGATACCAAGTATAGCTTCTGCCTTTGAATGAATAGAAAAAGGGAATTGCTGACATTCGAGTGAATCTGTTCCTTTCGGCCATTGCTTTATAGTTCAGCTAGGTCAAGTCAACTTAGCCCAAAATGTCAAGGGGTGATAAAGTCTGGTCTGCTCAATGGCCGCTGTGCCACTGTTTCCATGTGTTTTGTATTTGTACATATAAATGTTGTGTGCACACAGTGTATGTCAATGGAGGTGCTGGGTGCATTTGTGTGTGAGAGAGTGTATGCAAGCATATGTGTGTTGACTTTTGTGTCTGAATGAATGATAAATAATGCATTGTTTGAATGTTCTATTGGAATTAAGTTTGTGAATCTTATGTTGTGTCAGTGGGTGCATGGCAGGCCGGCTGGAGATGTGAGGGGGCCCAATTGAATTTTAATGATAGGCCACCAGGGTTATGAAAGTTATAACAGAGCGTCAGCAATGGAAGCATGTGGTGTAGTAGTCTAGTGTTATCCCTCAGGGATTTAGGATGTTTGACCGAGGTACAAAATCATGGCGAAATTGACTGTAGTCCTTTTCGCTGCAAATATGTTTTTACCTTGGTACAAAAAAACCAAACCCATGTCCCCCCAAACCGCCAGTACACCCATCAACCCCCCCTACTTACCTTTTCGCCATCCGCCGCCTCTCCTGTAGCCTGCAGCATCAGATCCATCCATCTAACGGGGGTCAGATCTGATGCTGCAGGGTCCCTTTTTCTTCTTTTTTTGGTTGCGTCCCCTGCCACCAGTGCTGAGAAAGTGGGGGACACCCCCGCAACTGCTGAAGTAAAAAATACCGAACATGGGGAGCAGGGACACCCCCACAACACCACCTCTTCATGTTCGGTATCTTCGGCTTCGAACTAATGGTGGTGACCGAATTCAGTCAAATCTACCATTCAACCAAATTTGATTGAACAATTTGGCCAAAACGATCCCTAAGAGCCACCACTCAAGCAACCCCCACCCCACCCCAGTCCCCCCCAGCATTTTCAGCAAACTTACTCCACTCGAAACACAGCTGTTGAAAGAAGGGGGTGGAAGCAGAAGTAGCAGGAGAGACTCTGCTCTCAAAGGCTGCAGCTTGGGACCGAAGCATGTGCAGAGCAGCAGGTGAGCAGAAGAGCAAGGAAACGGCAGAGGAGGTGTCCACAAGGAAACCAAGAGAGCCGTGGTCGCTGGAAGCTGATCAGCTGAGGCTCCCAAAGAGAGACACAGATGGCGCAAGAACTGGAGAGGTACCAGCGACACCAGAGAGAAGAGCTGCTGTACAGCACGGACCATGAGAAGAACAGTGAAGCCGCCAACAGTAACCGGTGAGCCTCAGAAGAGACACTGGGCACCAGGGTGCTTCTTAATGTTTTCGGCTCCGCAAATAAGCAATGGTTAGTCTAAGAGCAAAGTAAAAGAAGGAGTGGGAATGCAAGGACAGATAAATGAGTGCCTAAGTAACACCCCTTATTGGCGAAATATAAGAAGGAAAAAAGTGCGCTATATATGTGCGATATATGAGAAATCAAATTGGGGAAACTTGTAACCCACATTGCCAACAGCCAAGAGGCTATATAAAACAAGTGAAAGTGCAAGAAGGGCGCAATTTCCCATTTATGAGACGTCAACTTGGGGACAATTGTAACCTATATTGCCACTAAAGAAACCAACTGTAGTGATCAGAGTTTTCTTTCTGGCAGGAAAGTGAACCAGGAAAGGTTCCTTTAAGAGTTAGTCCTGGTAGGGGAGTAGACCAGGAGAGAAACAGCTGATTGAAAGAAATGTGGTTGTGGTAAAAAGGTGTTGAAGACGAGACAATGAGAATTATATTCTTTTGACAAACTGTTGCATCACCAAGGGTGGTGGGTGTGCTATCCAGATAAAAGCATTCCATTGGAAGAATCATTGTGATGTGCTACAATTTACTTTGAAGTCTGAGAAAGACATTTTTTGTGGAGATAACAATTGCTGTGGTTTATGAACTGGTATTTTGTGAAAGATACATTTGCCTTATCAAGAAGGATACTGTGGAAGAGAACTATTGCTTTGGTTTTTGAACCAGTGTTTGTAGAAAAGACATTTGCTTTATCAAGTGGAAAGACGCAACGGATGAAAAAAACGTTGTGTTGAACTGCACAAATCTTTGTTGAATCAGAACTTGTTCAAGGATATTCCTGAATTGATCCAGGGGAACGCAATCCAACCCTGGTCACAGGGAATACTTTAGAAAACAATCTAGGTTTGAATCTTTGCATTGTTTTGCTGATCTGAAGTTAGCAAACTATTCCTTGAATATGTGTGTTGTATGTATTAGTGTGAGGGTCAGAAACAGTTGGAAATGTGGTCCTCCTTCTTTAGTTCTAGTTTGCTAGGTAGGGATATAGTTTCTGAAACACTTGTGTATGGGCGCTATATAAATAAAATACCATATCATACTCTTATTAGGATAGGGAAAGATAGGCGTTTATCTGACTGCTTTTATTTTAATACACTGGTAAACATTGTGAAAACTATACCTTGTGTCCTTCTCACAGTGGAGCTTGTCATTTGGTGGTGTTCTGTGCAGCTCTAGCTACGCTTGGACAGGCAGAACTTCAGGACAGAGCGCATCAGCTAATTTGAACTTGTGGCTGTACAATCAGATTTTATTTCTGCTTTGTTTTTATGAGACATTTTTTATAATTACAGTTGTCATACAAATCTTGTCAATGGGAATATGCGGCTGGGCCTGCGAGCTTGTAGCATATTTGGAAATACCCTTGTGTACCGGGTATACAAGGGTTACATCTGGGTTTATAGTACTGAACACATACTTCTGATGATATACCTACTAAAGCCCTCTTTGTTGATCAGAGTCTAGATGGAGAGGGTTACATATTGTCCATCCTTTCTCCTCATGGGGGAGATGACACCAAAGACGTGATGCAAGGTGTATGCAATTTGGATGGAAACAAACCTGCATACAAACATGGCACACTTTGGGGCGGCTGAATGTGTGATGCCAAGCAGCAATTGGTTGAGTATGTGTGACATGTAATACAGAACACTGTTTGCCAGGGGTTCTGCCCTTTAGAAAAAGAAAACTTCAATGTCACAGACACATATTAAAAAGCATCTCCACTGCTACATATTGTAAGAGGCCTGTTGAGTGTTTTTTTTTGTTTTTTCTATTCCAATTAAACACATTAGTCTTCTATGGAAGGGGATTACCGGATAACTTTCCATGGACACAGCGTACAGTGTATCGGATTGTGCGCAGCCTGTTCTACATGGCTCTCATAATACGGTATACACACATCAACTACCTTGTCACGCTTGGATGAGGGCCCTTTGTAACATGGAGATGACATATTCATATACATTTTCAGCAAGTCAACATATTCCAGTGCGCTACAGTTCTCAAGCGGCTCAGGCAGTGTCTGGACTGCCTAATGTTGCAGACTCTACATACTGAAGCCATCTCGCTTGGTGAAGTGGTGTTCTACATCTCTTTTGTCTGTGCCAAAGCGGAAACACATAAGAAGCAAACAGACTATCAAGAGGCTGCTTCTTGCAACGTACCTGGTGAACATTCGGTTAAGAAATGTGCACAACGGTTTAGGGTTAGGCAGGTTTGAGGCAGGGCATTATAAATCAACATGGCAATGAAAGTACAGCTTAGCTTTGCACGCAAGGCATAGGCGGCATTAAAGAATTGGCAGTATATGTAGGTTTCACCACAATTCCCTCCAGAGACCTTCACTCCAGCCTCATCCAATTAAAGAATCAGAACACATATATCACACAATTGATGATCAGGACAGTGCAGTGCTTCCACCCATACTCAGAGGCTTTTCCTATTTTGTTCTGATACAGGCACATAAAGCTTTGAAGAGCAAACACTCAGGAGTATCATCAGAGCAATCTGCAGGACAGAGGTACATAAGGAACCAAGAATATTGGTAAACCCAGACCACACAGACCAATCAGGACTGTTATCTCATGGAGGGCAGCGACAGGCTGGCAGATGCGAGTACAGCATCCAATTTTATGAGAGCGCACACACCCATTTGGAAGCTAGGAGGTTGTCCAGAGCAATACGGTTCTGCAGTACCATGGTAAAGATGGAAATTCTGCTTGTGGGCCAGCAGAAAGCAGGTGGAGAAGGTGGCATTGGCAACCTCCTCTGCTAGCCTGAACAGTTTGCCCCAGTTCAGTATCACACTCACTGCAGGGATGAGGTATCCGACCCCACTAATGAAACTGTACCACCCTGAAATTCATATCCTGCAGGTCGAAGAAGGGAATGTTTTGGAGTGGCAGGTTGCTGGTAAAACATAACACATATAACAACTTCCTCACCAATTTCAGGGCAACCGGGAATACGCATTGACTCCCACAAATTAAGTAAGTCCCACACTAGGTGGTAAACCTGCAATCAGTGAAGCAAACACCTGGAGTAAAAGCAAAGGAGACATTATTGATAATTACACTGGTACTGGTTGACGGTTAAGACTGACATTTACTCTTTCCCATGCATATTGGACCTTGGCTTGCATAACAAAGCAATCCAGTAGCATGAGAGGAAAGGTGAAGCGCGGCAGGTTTTCGTTATAACTGATATGGGAGGGAAAATTTGGAGAACCAGTAAGCCCCATTTGGGAATGATGACCACTACAGGATCCGGGAGACCAGCTGACAGTCCAGGTAGACATCCCCCCAATTGAAGGGTAAAGAGGGTACAGGAAATCCAGAGGCCAAATCATGAGAGATGTGTGCACAAACCAGACAATCAGAAATATGTTGTACGCAGGCGTACTGCCACACCAGGAAGTGTTCTTACTGTGGGTCCAAGGGTGAGCTGACGGACCAGAATAATCGTGAAACGTGGTACTAAAAGCAGCAATCTCAGTGAGCTGGACAAGCAAGATGAGCACTGATACAGTCTGAGTCATGATGTGCTATTTGCACTGTAGTCACCTACAAAGGTCTTTAGAAGCGGGACATGTCAGTTCGAAAGTAGCTCATAAAACACAAAATTTGCAGCAGAAGTGAATAGTTCAGTTCAAGCAGTTACAGGTGAGATGTCACAAAGGGATAGTCATTTTCATTCTGGTCTGGAGACAAAACCAGACCCCGAGAGGTTCCCAATATGCAGGTCAGCAATGTCAAAGATAACCATAGAACCATAACCACAAAGCAATCGGCTTATGCTGACGAAATGGATAACAACAAGGTGGTAACATATTTTAGGACAGTACATCTCGCAAGGCAGATTTTCCCAATCCTGCCCAGGCCCTTCCACATCCAGGAGGTGCATCTCCCACCTCCAGGTCGTTTAGTGGGTGCTTGGTAGAAAACAAGATAGATTCTCTCATCTCATTGACCTTAGGGTGCACCTCTTGGGGGCTGCAAGCAGTATCTCCCGGGACTTGGAAGACGGGGTCAGTGAAGTGAGCCTGGAGTCTGGCAGAATAACTTGAATCAATGGCAGTCAGTCGCCTGACGAAGCAGCCAGAACAGCAGCTCTTGGAGAGACCCCACTACATTGAACAGGCTCAGCAGTTGTGGGAATTGATCCAGAACTTGGGCATACAGGTAGAGCAGGAGTCGTGGATTCACCTTCCATCTTTGATCTAGGATGGCTTGGAGCATCGGGCTAGGATGGAAGTGAGGCAGTCGAGGATCCTTTGGGCCGCCAGGAGTCATCTGTTCGGACAGCACAGGTTTCTGGTGAGCTGGTTCCTGGAAGGTAGTCATCAGGAGCTCTGGCTCCAGGGCTGTGCTTTCCGACAAACAGCAGCATGCACCCAGGAAGCGACTCCCTCACACGTTATCACAGCTGGTGTGGTGAGCAAAGCTTGGTGTGGTCCTCGCCAATATTTTCGGAGTGCCAATTTCCACTGATGCATTTGGATATAGACAGGATCACCAGAGTGAGTGACAGGGTTCAGTAGCCGGTTCTGGCAGGGCAGCCTTGACCAGAGTATGGGGAGAACAAACAGTCTTGACAGTAATTAAGAACCATTTCAACTTCCGAATTTAAGTTCAAATAGCAAGTGAACACCCGGGGTGCGATAGCCATGTGCATCAGGTACCTAGTAAGGATCTCATGTGAAGACAACCCATGTTTGCAGTGTGGATGGTTCAGCATGTGGGGCAGGGCAAGAGGCAGTGCCTCGGACCACTTTAACTCTGTTTCATGACAGATTTTGGAAAGCCCAATCTTCAGATTGCCTTTTCGGCATTCTGCTGTCCCGCTAAACTGGACTGATAACCACAGTGAAACTATTTAAGGATCATAAGTGCTTTGCACACTTCCCTGACAACCTGCCCAGTGAAAGGGGTTCCTCGGTCGCTGTCAATGAGCAGTGGGAGCCCAAATTGGGCAACAAAATCGAACAGAAATGTCATGGTACCAGTAATCACATCAGCTTTTCAACATAGGTAAGCTCCACCCACCCAGAAAAGATATCCACAATGGTGAGACAATATTCATACCTCATGCTTTGAGGAAGCTGTATAAAGTCAACCTTCACATTCAGAAACGGACCATCCCATACCGGATGTGCAGACTGTCTGTTTTTCACTGCTCTCCCCACATTATGGGCTAAGAAAACCAAACCTTTTTCACATTGGACCCGGGCCACAGGAGCAAACGTGGAGGCATACCAGTCACGATTCACAATGCCAATCATAGCCCCTTTACCTGTGTGTGCTGGGAATGATAAGAGTGCTTTGGGCACCACCAGGCAGCCATCTAGGGAGTGCCAACGTGAATCAGATTCCAACTTAGAGCAGTGCTGGGACCAGAACTTCTTTTGAGACTCAGGTGCTTGATACTGAAGCACAGCCAAACTGGAAAGAGAGGAAATTGTTGATTGTTGAACTTAAACACACATAAGGACATCATTAGGAGCCAGGGGCCCATTCAAGGGGCATTTCAAGCTGCTTTCTAAAATAGAGAGTTGTCTGCAGCAGTAAAGGATTGAGAGGAGTCATGTCCACGATACTTGTTATTGGCTAGGGCAGAAGGGAGCAATAGGGCTTACAGCTGAGCAGACACTTTTCCATTCAGAATCAGGGACCTGAGGATGTCAAGTAATCCCCTTGCTGCTACAGCACACAGAAGCTGTGAACTACCCCATGTGAATACCTTGAGTCGGTATAAATAGTGGCTGACTTATCTTTTCCTAAAATGCATGCTTGAGTGAAGGCAGTCAGTTCAGCCACCTGAGCAGATTTCACATTTAGCAAACAATAGGCTTCTAAGACATCATGGAGAGAACATATGGCATATCCAGACATCACTTTTCCCCCCCACACCCCCCTGATCCCGGAAACAAGAACCATGCACAAAGAGGATTAAAACAGTGTTGTTCAACAGGATGCCTTTGTTTATGATGTTTATTTATATAGCGCCTATACACAATGTGTTTCAAAGCGCTTCACGGCAAGGGAGGGAACAAGGGAAAAATACAATGACATTCTTACAGGCCTTGAACAACAAGAATGTGAAATCAACTATCGTACTCGGCCTGGCGACATTTCAGATAGAGCAAGTGCAAAGACAAAGATAGGAAGGAATGGGAAACAGACAGGTGACTACAGTACTAGGCCTGACGACATTTCTGGTAGAGCCGGAATTTTACAAGAGGAGAGGGAGAAGGGATGAGAAGAAGAGAGAGCGACTATCATACTAGGCCTGGTGACATTTCAGATAGTGCTGGAAGGGGGGGGGGAGACAAACGTTGTTGCTATCATACTGGGTCAAGGGACAATTCTGATAGAATAAGTGCATAGAAAAGAAAGGGAGGGCGGGAAGAGGGACGGAGAAGGGAGAGGAGGAGAGAACAGAGAATAAACAGTGAAAAAGAGCAGAGAAGCAGAGGGAAGAGTGAATACAGTTGCAGAGGTTAGTAAAACACAATGTTGCAGGGAACAGAGAATGTGGGCAAGGAATTAAGAAGGGTACAGCATGATTCAGAGTCACCCTGAGTGCGAGATCCAAGGGCGTTCCAACATGAGAGTTGAGAAGGTGAAACACCAAGTCAATGTGTCCATAAGGTCAAATCCAAGTGTTGGCAACAGGTTGGTGATGGTGAGACAATAGTGAATCGAGACAACTCCTGTATTGAAAGATGTGAAGGGGGGATAGGGGGGCTGGCAGAAAGGATAAGGGAGAAGGGAAGAGGGGAGAAGGGTGCTGGCAAGCAGGGGGGGACATAATGAGGGGCAAGAAAGGGGTGGGGGAGTGGGAGGGGACACAAGGACATCACAGGGAACGGGGGCACAATAACATCACAGGGACCAGGAAGGGGGTGGGGGGCATCAACGACATCACGGGGGACCAGGAAGGGGGTGGGCCATGGAACATCTGTCCTCCCAGCACCATAGAAGTTGATGTTGCCGTTGCCTGATTATGGTGGGAATGGCCTGTGGTGACAGAGGGAGTAAACACATGTTGGTGCATACTTACCTGCTTTCTGAGCAGGGGTTCGGGCCCTGGGTCCTCCTGGCCCAAACAGGTCCAAACGGGAATCGCCCTTTTCTTCTTCTGCCCTTTGCTTCAGAATCCCGGGCGAGAGACACCCTTGATCTAAGAGTTAAGACCAGAAAGGAAGAGGCAGGGCTAAGAGGATGGGTGGGGCTTAGGCCAGGTGACCTAGATCCACTTGCACCTGCTCCCCATCTGCAAAAGAAAAGAGGCTGGAGGGCTCCTTAAGTAGGGAAAAAGAGCAGCGACCAGAAGGGCACCATGTGGGCGGGGTTTAGACATCCTTAAGTGGGGAAAAAGAGCAGCAACCAGGAAGGCACCAGGTGCCGAACTTAGACCAGGTGACCTAGATCCACTTGCACCTGCTCCCCATCTGCAAAGGAAAAGAGGCTGGAGGGCTCCTTAAGTAGGGAAAAAGAGCAGCAACCAGGAAGGCACCAGGTGGGCGGGGTTTAGGCATCCTTAAGTGGGGGAAAAAGAGCAGCTACCAGGAAGGCACAAGGCGGGCGGGGCTTAGGCCAGGTGACCTAGATCCACCTGCCTGCTACCCATCTGCAAAGGAAAAGAGGCTGGAGGGATCCATAAGTAGGGAAAAAGAGCGGCAACTAGGAAGGCACCAGGTGGGCGGGTCTTAGGCCAGGTGCACTAGATCCACTTGCACCTGCTCCCCATCTGCAAAGGAAAAGAGGGTGGAGGGCTCCTAAATTAGGGAAAAAGAGCGGCAACCAGGAAGGCACCAGGTGGGCGGGACTTCGGCCAGGTGAACTAGATCCACTTGCACCTGCTCCCCATCTGCAAAGGAAAAGAGGCTGGAGGGCTCGTAAAGTAGGGAGAAAGAGCAGTAATCAGGAAGGCACCAGGTAGGTGGGGCTTAGGCATCCTTAAGTGGGGAAAAAGAGCGGCTACCAGGAAGGCACCAGGTGGGCGGGGCTTAGGCCAGGTGATCTAGATCCACTTGCACCTACTCCCCATCTGCAAAGGAAAAGAGGCTGGAGGGCTCCTTAAGTAGGGAAACAAACGGCAACCAGGAATGTACTACGTGCGGCGGGGCTTAGGCCAGGTGACCTAGATCCACTTGCACCTTCTCCCCATCTACAAAGGGGCTGGAGGGCTCCTTAAGTAGGGAAAAAGAGTGGCAACCAGGAAGGCACCAGGTGGGCGGGGCTTAGGCATCCTTAAGTGGAGAAAAAGAGCGTCAACCAATAAGGCACCAGGTGGGCGGGGCTTAGGCCAGGTGACCTAGATCTATTTGCAACTGCTCCCCATCTGCAAAGGAAAGGAGGCTGGAGGGCTCCTTAAGTAGGGGAAAAGAGCGGCAACCAGGAAGGCACCAGGTGGGTGGGGCTTAGGCATCCTTAAGTGGGGAAAAAGAGGGGCAACCAGGAAGGCACCAGGTGGGCGGGGCGTAGGCTAGGTGACCTAGATCCACTTGCACCTGCTCCACATCTGCAAAGGAAAAGAGGCTGAAGGGCTCCTTAAGTAGGGAAAAAGAGCGGCAACCAGGAAGGCACCAGGTGGGCAGGGTGTAGGCACGGGCACAATTAGTTTTCTGCTCCCAAAAGACAGTCATGAGGTTCCCCCTCCTGGGGATATGGGAGCAGAGAACCCAAGAGTAACATTGGCAGCAGAGATATCAAACTTTTTATACTTGGTAAGTTGGGAGTTAGAGGTGTGCTCGTGTACGTTTGAGCAAGAGTGCAAGTACTGTGTGGAGCACTGCAACAGTCATGGGGTGGCCCTGTAACAATACATCAGCTTTCTCTTCCAGTAAGGCAGAGACAGCAACTGCTCAGAGACATGCCAGTTACCCGGCAGTCACGGGATCTAATGCCATACTGTGGTATGCTATGGACTGGTGCACTTGCATCAAAACACCTTGGGCAAATCGATAACCTTCAGCAAAAAAGAATTTGATTAACTGTGACAAAGGCTTCTTCGGCTTCCTTCGACCATGGCAGAGGTTTGGAAGTCGGATCGTGTGTGAGGGCTTTGAGGGGCTTAACTATGGTGGCATATCCTAGTAGCCATTGTCTGCAGTAACTGACCATACCAATGAATTCCCTCATCGGTTTCCAGGTCAGGGCTTTGGGCACATGCTGGATCACTTTACTGAGATCTGGGGACAACTGTCTTTGGCCTGCTGATATATCATGGCCTAAATACCACATACGGGAATGGAAAAACTGCAACATTTCCCTAGAAGCCTTGTGACCTTTCTGAGCAAGAGCTGCCAACAGATCAAGAGGGTTCTATTCGCAAGCTTTCGGGAGGGGGATGACAGTAGGAGTCTCCGTACTACACCATAACAGACCCTCCTTTGAACTCAAGTGAGCCAAGATCCCTTTTCAGTATCTTGGAGAAGATGTTGGGGGCTCTCTAAATACCCCATGGGAAGTCTAGTGAAGGTGTACTTACTGAACGGTTTTATAAGTAAGGACAGACAAGAGAGGACTATCTGTGTGCACCGGTATTGAGAAGAAGGCAGAGCACAGATCAACAACAGTAAAATGGGTGGCATGGCAGGAATGCAAGACAAGATGGCGGCTGGGCTAGGAACCACTGGAAAGGTGGGCAACAGCAGCATTGACTGCATGCAGGTACTGAACAAAAAATACATTAGCAGTTTTTTAAGTCTTTAGAATGGCAGAGTTACAAGGACTGTGAGGGGACACAATAGGGCACAATAATTCCTTGACCAAGCAGTGACTCAATAACAGGGCTGGGTTCAGGGTAATCTTCATAGGTTCATTATTCAGGATGAGACCAACATTGTTTGCATGTGTGGACCACAATTTGGAAGGAACTCAGTCCAACAATCCCTGTTGTCATTCTGGGTTTCATGTTTTAAATTAGCCTTTTCCTGTAACACGACCAAAACTTCCAATTCCCAGAGAACGGGAATGTCAAGAAATATACCTTCCAGGGAACATTAGAAAGAGCAACTCATTTTGCACAACAAATCCAAACCCAGAAAGTTGGCAGGGGTACAGGGACTAAGCAGAAAAGCATGTTCTTCAGCAATAGGTCCTAGAGTCAGGGTTGAGACCTAGGTGGGGTATCAGAGTACCCACAATACCAAAAGCATTAGGAATTTAATTAGAGCATACAAAATGAGGACATTCAGAGGTTTTCCGAACAGAGCACTAAGCCCCATTGTCAACAAAGCATGAAACCTTCTGTCCTCCCATAACACACTCTACATGAGGAGCAATAGGGTTAAGCAGTATCAAAGGGGCAACATTCTCATGGACCCCTTGGCTGCCCTTATGGGTATTCAAATGCGGTTGGTAGGGGAAACACAGGTGAAACTGTGTGGAGGGCTGGCTGACTCGTCCACTCAGCGATGCGTGTTCAGACATTGAGCTTTCCAGTGACAAAGCCCTTTACGATAATTACATTAATCATTAAACACATTCTCAGTCAGTCTTTCATCATTGTTTCCAGATCCTGCCTTGAGTGACAGACTTCTTCCTCTTCTCCGCCCTCTTTCCCACCCTCCCTTTCTTGTGTCGAAAACCCTGCTCCTGTGAGAGGGTTGTAACTGCTGTATGGCTTTCACATGAAAGTGCTGTGTAACGAACAATACCTCAGTCAAATTCTAACCTTCCCAGCCAATCGGAACAGACTTTTTCTCTTTGGTCACTTTTGTGGCAGGTCCATAACAAACTGTGATGCTATGGCTTGTGGGGCAATGGTAGAGGTATCTATAATTCCTGAATATTTATCAAAACATGGTTTCAGTCTTTCAAGAAAGTCTGCCAGAATGTCATCCTTTAGCTTGTTTGCACGCACTGGTTTTAGACCAAGCAGTTTTCTTGGGGCACATGTCAAGAACGGACTGTACCAATCTGTCAGTGAACGCCTTCAAGGCCTCTGGGTGGTGGTGGGAGGGCGTATGGGGGGGGTGGTTCTTCAGCTGGCCAGTTACATCTTTGTTTAAGCAGAGTAAAAGCGTCAGCAGGGAGAGCAGTGTTCAACAATGAAGGTCAGCGCTTATGGGTTGGTATCACTAATGACCTGCAGCTCTTCCTGAAACTAACAGGGTAATTCATAGAATTTCGCAGAAAAGTGTCGCAAGCGTCTGGCGCAGAGTGTCCGCGTGCGATTGTCTGCGCCAGGCACGTGCGCTAAAACCGATTTCCGCGCACAGCGTATTCATGGATTTTAGGCTCCCAAACTAGCCGTGGCGCAGAGTATCGCAGCGACCCTGCAGCAGCGCCAGTAACGCCCCCAAGAACGCCCTCGGCGCAAGGAAAAGCCATCAAAATCGCTAAATCATCGCAAAGGGCTGCGCTAACCCTGGACCAGTTTACAGGGCTGCCAAACAAGGAACGCAAAGCGGGTAACGTGCATATCAGGGGTACGCGTGAAGTTATACACGCGATTAGCCAGGGTGCCAGGGTACGTGTATTTCAGGGGTGCGCGGGAAGTTCAACACGCGATAGTCCAGGGAACGTGTATTACAGGGGTACGCGGGAAGTTCAACACGCGATAGTCCAGGGAACGTGAATTACAGGGGTACGCGGGAAGTTCAACACGCGATTGTCCAGGGAACGTGTATTACAGGGGTACGCGGGAAGTTCAACACGCGATAGTCCAGGGAACGTGAATTACAGGGGTACGCGGGAAGTTCAACACGCGATTGTCCAGGGAACGTGTATTACAGGGGTACGCGGGAAGTTCAACACGCGATTGTCCAGGGAACGTGTATTACAGGGGTACGCGGGAAGTCTTACATGCGATTAGCCAGGACACGTGTAATACAGGGGTACGCGGGAATTATCACACGCGATTTGGCAGGGTACGTGAATTACAGGGGTGCGTGGGAATTATCACACGCCAATTTGCTGGGTACGTGTATTACAGGGGTGCGTGGGAATTATCACACGCGATTAGGCTGGGTGGGTCCTCACAGGTGTTCCCTGTACACCCTCCACGGCCCCTGCAGGCAGCCCACAAAACAGGGGACTACCCTGCACACCTGCTCATGTCCCCCTGCACCCCCACCCCCCAGCCACCAGGGACACCCACCACCAGGCCCCCACCCATGTCTCCTACCACCCCCACCCCCCAGCAGTGCAGGGGCAGCCTCCACCAGGCCCCCACTCATGCCCGACTCATGTCTCCCACCACCCCCACCCCCCAGCACTGTGGGGCACCTGCCAGCAGGCCCCAACCCATGTCACCCACCACCCCCACCCCCCAGCAGCACAGGGGCATCCTCCACCAGGCCCACACTCATGTCCCCTATCACCCCCACCCCACCCCGCCACCAGGGGCACCCTCCACCAGGCCCCCACTCATGTCTCCCAGCGTGCTACGTGTATTTCAGGGGTGTGCGGGAAGTCCCACTCGCGAATAGCCTGGGCACGTGTATTTCAGGGGTGCGCGGGAAGTTCCACTCGCGAATAGCCTGGGCGCGTGTATTTCAGGGGTGCGTGGGAAGTTCCACACGCGAATAGCCTGGGCGCATGCATTTCAGGGGTGCGCGGGAAGTTTTACACGCGACTTCAGCAGGGTACGTGTATTTCAGGGGTGCGCGGGAATTCTCACACGCGATTTGGCTTGGTACGTGTATTACAGGGGTGCGTGGGAAGTTACACACGCGAATAGGCTGGGTGGGTCCTCACAGGTGTTCCCTGTACACCCTCCACGGCCCCTGCAGGCAGCCCACAAAACAGGGGACTACCCTGCACACCTGTTATGTCACCCACCAGCCCCACCCCACACCATCCAGGGGCACCCTCCACCAGGCCCCCACCCATGTCTCCCACCACCCCCACCCCCCCAGTCACCAGGGGCAGCCTCCACCAGGCCCCCGCTCATGTCTCCCACCACCCCCACCCCCCCAGTCACCAGGGGCACCCTCCACCAGGCCCCCACTCATGTCTCCCACCACCCCCACCCCCCCAGTCACCAGGGGCAGCCTCCACCAGGCCCCCACCCATGTCTCCCACCACCCCCACCCCCCAGCAGTGCAGGGGCAGCCCCCACCAGGCCCCCACTCATGTCCCCTATCACCCCCACACCCCCAGTCACCAGGGGCACCCTCCACCAGGCCCCCACTCATGTCTCCCACCACCCCCACCCCCCCAGTCACCAGGGGCAGCCTCCACCAGGCCCCCACTCATGTCTCCCACCACCCCCACCCCCCCAGTCACCAGGGGCAGCCCCCACCAGGCCCCCACTCATGTCCCCTATCACCCCCACCCCCCCCAGTCACCAGGGGCAGCCCCCACCAGGCCCCCACTCATGTCCCCTATCACCCCCACCCCCCCAGTCACCAGGGGCAGCCCCCACCAGGCCCCCACTCATGTCCCCTATCACCCCCACCCCCCAGTCACCAGGGGCAGCCCCCACCAGGCCCCCACTCATGTCCCCTATCACCCCCACCCCCCCAGTCACCAGGGGCACCCTCCACCAGGCCCCCACTCATGTCTCCCACCACCCCCACCCCCCCAGTCACCAGGGGCAGCCCCCACCAGGCCCCCACTCATGTCCCCTATCACCCCCACCCCCCCAGTCACCAGGGGCAGCCCCCACCAGGCCCCCACTCATGTCCCCTATCACCCCCACCCCCCCAGTCACCAGGGGCACCCTCCACCAGGCCCCCACTCATGTCTCCCACCCCCCCACCCCCCCAGTCACCAGGGGCAGCCTCCACCAGGCCCCCACTCATGTCCCCTATCACCCCCACCCCCCCCAGTCACCAGGGGCAGCCTCCACCAGGCCCCCACCCATGTCTCCCACCACCCCCACCCCCCAGCAGTGCAGGGGCAGCCCCCACCAGGCCCCCACTCATGTCCCCTATCACCCCCACCCCCCCAGTCACCAGGGGCAGCCCCCACCAGGCCCCCACTCATGTCCCCTATCACCCCCACCCCCCCAGTCACCAGGGGCAGCCCCCACCAGGCCCCCACTCATGTCTCCCACCCCCCCCACCCCCCCAGTCACCAGGGGCAGCCTCCACCAGGCCCCCACTAATGTCCCCTATCACCCCCACCCCCCCAGTCACCAGGGGCAGCCTCCACCAGGCCCCCACCCATGTCTCCCACCACCCCCACCCCCCAGCAGTGCAGGGACAGCAGGCAGTCAGGCAGCAGCAGGTGGGAGCGTGCTCGGGCTCTGGGGGGCAGTAGTTCGGCCTTCCGGGCAGGAGAGTGGTATTCCGTGTGCGTACACGTGGCCAGCTTGGTACGGAGTGATTTTGCACGTGAAAATCCTGCACGTCAGCGTGAAAACTGAGGAAAGGCCCAAAGCGCGTAAGCGCGTCTGTGACGTGACCCGCACAGGTGTTTCCCACACAGCACGTGATGACAGAGCACACGTGGAAAGACTGCACGTCAGAGTGTAATCGCGTGTGATTGGTGGAAATGGCCCTACACGCAGAAGTGACAAAGCGTGTGATTGGTGGAAATGGCCCTACACGCAGAAGTGACAAAGCATGTAATAGGTGCAAATGGCCCCAGCGCGTACACGCCGCGTAAGTGACGCTGGACGTGTGGGCCTGTATAAAAGGTACGTGTAGAACACGTTTTCCTTGTACGTGCTTTTCGTGGAGAGCGAGTGGGTGAATTCTGTACTTCTTGTCGTTTCACACGCGATTTACTTCACATCGTTTCAAGTTCGTATTCCCTGTTACCTCTGACAGCTTTTTCTCTTTTTTCTCTTTTACTGGTTTACCTGGGCCTGTTCCCTCAAACAGTGTTCCCTTCTACTGTTGTCCTGTCTCCTCAGACAGCGTACAAATCTTCTTTTGGCGGGCGTGTTGCCAACCAAACGTGCTCCTTTTACACGCTCGTTTACCAGGCAGACGGAGAGTCACGCACGTATCTAACATCTGTGCTTGCCCCGTGTGTAGCCTACCCCTTCAGAGGTCATTCTAGGCTGCGTGTGACACGCATACGTTTATTCTTGTGTTACTGGGTGCCACAGCGTAGTGCAGGTTTTTCTTTCTGCACACGTGGTCTAGGAGGGGTTGCGTGCACGTCATCTCCCTTTTTTGGGCCTCCTGTGCGTTGCGTGACCCGTCATCTTTCCCCAGGGGTTACATTCAGCCTTGCTAGAGCACTAGGGTACAATTACCATCTGGTACCCAACCCCTTTGACCCCCAATTGCCCAGGACAATAGTCTACATCCACTCCCATACGCACATTAACATCAGTGCCATGGCTGGGAGGCGAGGATTCCGTAAGGGTGGCAAAGGTGGAAGAGCCACAAGTGGTGGCCGTGGTGGATCCGGTAGGGGACGTGGTCGTAATTTGCAGGGTGAGCCTGTCCCCCCATGTGTGGAGGACCAGTCACGGGCACCCATAATCCCCCCTCCTCCCCCCCTCCCATTGAGGCTGATGTGGCTGACACCATCCATGCTCAGCCCTTGTTGGACCAGCCCATTGTGGCACCAGACCTGGCTGACTCCATGGCTGACTTCCAGGTCAGCAGGGCTACGACACGTGCGCTGGTGCACGTTGATGCCATCATGCCACGTGGATCTGGGGCAGCAAGGTCATCTGTTGCACCAAGGAGGCAGGGCGGAGAGGCTGCAGGGGCAGCTGCGGCTCCATCCACCCCAGCCCTCACACACCCAGCCAGGACAGTGTCGGTCCTAGTCCATGCTGCTGACATTCCCCCTAACACCATCACACTAGAGCCAATGCCTGCACCAACTCCCATGCTGAGTGTGCAATCCCACACTCCTGATACAGAGTCCACCAGGGCTCCTGCCCCTAGTGTCCAGAGCGGCGCAGGACACTCAGGATCACCACCACCTTCCAAGCGGAAGAGGAAGAGTGCTCGTCCGGCACAGGCTGATGCCCCAGACACGGCTACACAGTCCGGCCCGTCCAGGAAGCCCAGCTTCACGGATGACGAACTGAATGCACTTGTCGAGTATGTGTCCGGACATGACAACGAGATGGTCATTGTTGCAGGATCCAAGACCACACCTGCACAACGCCAGGCACACTGGCAGACCGTTGCGGACATCGTAAGTGCCCTTGGAATCGTGAGGCGCACAGCCAATGATTGCTATAAGCGCTGGAATGACCTAAAGCGCAGGGCAAAGAGTAAGCTGGCCTCAAGTAATGCCGCAACTCTAGTGACTGGAGGTGGGTCTCCAGTAGTAGACATGGAACTCACTCCACATGAGTCAGTCGCTGGGACCTACGTCACGGAGGAACAGATCCAAGGCGTGGGAGATCTGGCTGATTACGAGGCATTGTCCGGTGAGTGCACATGCATGTGTGTGTCATCCATGTGCATGGTGTGTGTGTGAGGGCTTCTGTTTGTGTGCCAGGTGAGAGTGTGTGCGCCTGAGTCGTATGGGTCAGCCATGTGCTTCATGCAATCCTTCCTGCGCAGCTGCATTTGGCCATAGCAGTATCCCTTCTGCCAACAGTAGACATCTAGCCTAACTGCACGCCAGTTGCCCTTGAAGTGTCACCTTGCCACAACATATTTGCTTATTTTTCACTGTTCATTCAGTCCGTTTGTTTGCATTCCACCACTTTCACTAGGCATGTCGCTGTCCACTAGTCACATGTCTGACATGGGTATGGTAAAGTGGAGTGACTTTGTTACCTGGATATCATTTGTACACACATGTCCCTGTGCAATTGGACCATTTCAGACTGGCAGCTCCAGGTGAAAAATCTGACCTGTTAGAATTAGAAAAGCAATTACATGCGGGAACTGGACTGAATGAATAGGTGCTGCCCTCCTCTCCATCTTCACTCAATAACAATGGTACATGCCATCTGTGTGATGGCATGTGTGTTTCACCTGGCAATCACAGGCCAATGTGTGATGCCACTGCCAGGCAGCATGCAGAAAATGTGTTCATCTTCCATCTTGGTGTCATCAGTGTGTGCCATTTGCCTGCACTTCATACGCAGTGAGGGTGCATGCATGGGAGGGTTTTAGTCATGTGGGATATGTGTCAATCAAGTACTGGTTCTCTTGCTTCTCAGCCCTCATTGTGTGCCATGGTGCTAATGCCTGTTTCCATTTCTTTGTTTTCATGTCTTTGCAGGGGAAGACGCACCTGATACTGCTGGGGTTGTGGAGATGGTGCAGACCCAGGAGGGGTCCGAGGGCCGACCAACCACCAGTGAGGGACGTGGTGTGGTGGTGGGGGAGAACCCACAAGTGCTGCAGGTCGTGCTCTCAAGGGGTGTCTCTGGCTGCACCTCCCCCGAGCTGTACTCAGGTGTTGATTCGGATGAGACCTACGTGCCGTCGCAGGTGAGTGTTCCAGGGAGGGATTCTGTTCTGTCTCACCCACCTGCACCAGGGTCAGAACCCTCCATGGGGATGTCAGTGTTGGCAGCTACGCCTTCGGTGGTTACGGATGCAGGGTCACACTCCGCGACATCTGATCCTGTTCCTGGGCCAGCAGATCAGAGGGGGAATGCAGTCCTGCAGCCTCAGGCAGTGCCGGCACAGCAAGGCGCAGTTCGCCTTGCCCCAGACAGGTGTGGTGCCCGCCGACGTGGTGGCCGTACGCCACCCGGCAATACCGCATGGGAGCAATCCATTTACGGTATGGCAACCCAACAGGCTGCATCATCCGAGATGATGGCTCAGGCCATGGATAGGGTGGCCACTTCCATTGTCCCCCCAGAAAGGCTGATGGAGCGACTAGAGCAGGCAACCGACACCATCTGCCAGTCACACAGGGAGGACATGTTGGGGTCCAACAGGGACAGGCGGGCGGCACTGGCGACTCTGCAGGAGGCCATCTCCATTGAGTCCCAGGGCCACAGGGAAGCCCTGAGGCAGGAGCTCCTTCACCTCAGGACGACTCTTGTTGAGCTTGAGGCTTCAACACACCAAAGGACAGAACAGCAGCTGGAGCGTCTCACCCGTACGCTCTCAGCTGAGATGCAGGCAATGAGGGCGGAGGTCTGGGCATCCCGTGAGTTGTTGCATGGGGACCTCCGCACACTCATCCTCCAGAACCAGACCTACCACACCCGCATGCTTGCAGCCATGGAGGAGCAGACTAGGGCCTTGCGTGGGCTGCCTCCCATAGTGCAACCACCTCCGGATGCAGCTGCACAGGGTGATAATAGCGACAGCAGTGATACTCCCACAATAGGGTAGCCGTGTGGGCCATGAGCCCATGGAGGTGTTTTATCTTCCCAGGATCCACGCAGGTGGGTTCTGGTGTGCATCCTGTCCTCGGACCTCCTGGGTGGCCTCCCCAACCCCCCCGGGCCCATCAATGGCCATTTTTGATTGTTTCTTATTTTTATTTTTATTTTGATTTCTTTTATTCCCAATTTTTTTGGGACGATCTGTTGGCTTCCGTGGTTCCTGTGGGCATACGCTGCATTGTGGCTGGGCACATGCAGGCTTGTAATGTATTTGGTTCAGATGCTTGGGTTTGAGTCACACACACCCCTCCTGCTTCCCGTTTCCATGGGCTTGCAAAGGGTGTGCCCAAGTGACAGTGAATTACACAGTGACGTTGGACTCCCATGAGCTGTGTGGGCAGTCTGTAGTCAATACTGTGTATACATTCCTAGTGCATATTGCTGTTGTGTTGTACACTGCATGTTGCATTGATGTGTAACTCTTCTTCTGTGTCTACCTCCCAATTTGCAGGTCCCTTCCTCATGTCCACACAAGGACCTCTAGTCTGGAGATGGGGTCCATGTTGGCAGCAGTGCACCTACAACTCTACATGGCGCCAACACTGCACAGTTGGTAGTGGTGGGAGTGCAGGCATTTCCAGGTGGTGAGACTACTAATATGTAACATTTGTGATGTCATGTTAATGGTAGTACGTGCTCAAGTATGTTGTTGGTCCGGCATTGCTGTGAGCATTTCAGGTGTTGCAGGTTTCTAATAGGGACACTGTACATAGTGAGACTGATGTCATGTTGTGGGGATTACTTTGTTTACCTGCAATTAGCATGACATGGCACGGTGTGTCGTGTGGCGGTGCTGGGGTTGGGTTGGCTGACATGGCACTGTCCTCTTGTTGCATTTTGCAAGTGGGTATTCATTTTAGCTGTTTCAATGTGTAACTTCACAAAACTGCATTGGTGGTGTCTGTGTGGGTAGGGATGCACACATTGTGACACTTCCAGGTGAACAATCTCAGGCTGATATGGTATTCACGGTTCATTCTCCAGACATTCAGGATCAGTGTCAGGTTGAGTCATCATTGATTGTCAGATGGAATGTGCCAGGGCAGTGTGCACTCCACAGGGGTGTGATTTCTATGTGAAGTAATTAGCCACTAGCTGTGTACGGGCTGCCTCCCCCCGTGCCCTTTCCCCTCCCATGCGCAGCGGCTGTGCATGTGGTTGGGGATGTGGGGCCACCACCATGTCCACGGCCAGGCCCCGGCGTGTTGCAACGTTGTGCAGGACACATGCTGCCACTATGATCCTGCACACTACTGGGGGAGCGTATAACAGCTGCCCGCCAGAACGGTCAAGGGAGCGAAAGCGTGACTTTAGCACTCCGAATGTGCGCTCCACTATGCCCCTGGTTGTAATGTGGGCTGTGTTATATCTTACCTGGGGTGGCGTGGTGGGGTTCCGAATTGGCGTCATCATGTGGGGGCTGAGAGGGTAGGCACTGTCCCCTGTGGGGGTGGTGATTGGTATCATTGGTGGGGTTGTGACCTTGCTCAGTATCCAACATGCATGCATGTGCAGTGGCATACATACTCACCAAGCAGCCATGTATCGCCATGCCGCCCAGCTTCTAGGTCCCGGCTTAGGGTGGACATTCGGTAAATGAAGCTGTCGTGGGTGGAGCCGGGATAGTTGGCATATACTGAGGTGATGATTCCCTTGGCATTACATGCTACCTGCACGTTGATGGAATGCCAGTGCTTGCGGTTCCTATAGATGTGCTCAGATGCCCTGGGGGGACGTAGAGCCACATGGATGCAGTCGATGGCACCTAGCACTTTGGGGAATCGTGCCACAGCGTAAAAATCCAGGGCGGCAGCATGCCTTTCTGCAGGTGTTCTGGGCAGGTATATGTGCCTGCGGACTGATGGGCGTGCAGTGATGATGTTCAAGACCTGGTGTAGGCAGCGTGACTGGGTGGCCTGTGACACCCCACCCACTATGGCACTTGTCCGCTGAAATGATCCAGTGGCTAAGAAGTGCAGTACATTGAGGACCTTCTCCAGGGGGCTGAGTGCTTGGGAGCACAGGGTGGGTGATGTGAGGTCATCCTCCCACTCACTCACCAGGTCCAGTATAATGTGTGGTGGAAACCTGTACCTCCCATACACCTGGTCATCAGGCATCCCGAAAAGGCTGGTTCTGGGTGTGAATATTCTGGCCCTGACTATCCTCCTCCTCCTCCTTTGGTAGCCCACTGCCACTGCTGCTAGGAACGGTATGTTCATCCTGGCGTCTGAGCTTGTTATTGTTAAAGTCCGCAAATTTATGCTTTGCGCGTGTTCTAGGCGAGCGTGTGACCCGCGCACCCCTGGAATCCAGTTCCCAGTCCAATAGCGTGTGGAAATTCACACGCACCACGGGATACAGCGTGTGACCCGCGCACCCCTGGAATCCAGTTCCCAGTCCAATAGCGTGTGGAAATTCACACGCACCACGGGATACAGCGTGTGACCCGCGCACCCCTGGAATCCAGTTCCCAGTCCAATAGCGTGTGGAAATTCACACGCACCACGGGATACAGGTTCGCTGACGTACTTGCGTGTGTAAGTGCCCGCGCACCCATTAAATACACGTACATAGGCCAATCGCGTGTACGCGCACTTTTGTCCAATTACACGCGATGACACTCTGACGTGCAGTATTTCCACGTGTGCCCCGTCATCACGTGCTGAGTGGGGAACACCTGTGCGGGTCACGTCACAGACGCGCTTACGCGCTGAGGGACTCTGGTCCAATAGAATCGCGTATGCGTGCTGACGCGCTTACGCGCTAAGGGCCTTTCCTCGGATTTCACGCTGACGTGCAGGATTTTCACGTGCCAAATCACTCCGTATCAAGCTGGCCACGCGAAAACACACGGAAGACCACGCTCCTGCCCAGAAGGCCGAGTTACTGCCCCCCAGTGCCCCGAGCAGCCTCCCACGTGCCATCTGCTGCTGCCTGCCTGCCTGCCTGCTGCCACCGTGCCTTGCCATTTGGTGCCTGCACATCAGCCATCTGCAGGTGTCCAGTTGCTGTGTCCACCCCTGCTGGAACTGAAGACTCCCGACTGGGATTACATCGCTCCACAGCCCAGCCCCAGGACCCAGTTGCCCACCCACACCTGCCTCTGGGGTTGCCATGTCGGGCACTTCCACATCTGGCACCAGTGGCAACCCCAGGCCAGAGGGGCAGAGGGGCACCACCTTCACTGCCACCGAAGTTGGTGTCCTGGTGGAGCATGTCCTGGGGCAGTATGATGCCCTCTTTGGATCGTCCCGCGCCAGCAAGGAAGGACGGCAGAGGATCTGGGCCGACTGTGTGGTTGCCATCAACGCGGAGGGGGTGGCAACCCGCGACGTCCTGAAGATCAAGAAGCGCTGGGAGGACTTGAGGTCCAGGACCCTTGTGAAGGCCCGGCGCCTCGTGGAGGGGGGCCGGGGCCGCATGAGTTCCATCCAGATGAGGGTCCTGGAACGCGTACGCCCAGTGCTCCACGCCCAGATCCTTGAGAGGGAGGCCCGTCTGGAGTTGAGCGGTAAGTGTCCAAGCATTACTGTGTGAGACAGGGCATGTTGCGGTGTGCTGGTTCTATGATACTTGCCTGTATGTGTGCCATAGGCCATGTATGCATGTATGTGTGCAGGGACATCATGGTAATGCATGTGCGAGCAGTGATGTGTGACCCACATGGTTGTTGCATGTGTTCAAATGCCGCATGGGGAGCCCTATGCAGATTTTGAACATGAGAGCATGCCAGTCTCTGTACCTGGACATGGGTGGGGGTGAGGGATGGGTGCTGATGCCAGGTACATATATGGTAGCCATGTCTGTGTGCCTGACCTGCGTGTCTGTGACTTGTGCATGCCATGGATGCATGACACATGTGTGTGACAATGCACAGATTCAGTGAAGCAGCCAAATTACCCTTGTATCCGCTGTGTTTGGTGTGTTTGGGGCCAGATGGATGTGACTGAGGTGAAGTGTGTGCATGTGATAGGCATGAGCCATGATGCATGTGAGTTACATATCATTGAATGTTTCAAGAGTCCATTGGACATGCATGGAAATGTCCATGGCATGCACCATGCCTGTTACTGTGTGTGTTTTGCCTGGACTGACCCATGTGTTGTGGAGGGACATGATGGAAGTGTACTTTGACAGTGGTGCTCATCTGCTATTGCTTCCTGTCTAGGGGACCATTGTACAGTGCCCTGATGCTTGTGTTCTTTGTCTCCCTCTACGCAGCGGCTAGTGAAGAAGAGGGCGGAGACGGCGCTGTGGAGCAAGGCGGCGGGGATGCCCCCACGGCTGCAGCGGAAGGGGTGGGTGAGCCCCCACAGGGGCCTGCTACGGTGGGAGACGGTGAGGAGCCATCCAGGTTGGTGGTTTGCACAGAGGAGGAGGAGGCCGCCACTGGGCCACACATGGGGCCTGGTGGGGGCTTCCCTGCTGGTGCAAGTGGTGCAGTCCAGGGCCAGGGGCAGGAGGCAGCACAGGTCACCGTGGAGGGGCCTGTGCATGTCGCTGTCCCTGACCCTGTGAGTGCACCACCATGCACCAGCAGGGATGCCCCGTCCCAGGCCCGTCCGCATGTAGAGGGGATGTCCATGTCACCTGACTCCCCTCCACCTGCGGACGTGGGAACCCCTGGCCGTGCGGAGAAGGTCCTGATTGGGGTCGCGATGCGCACGGCTGTGATTCGTGATGCCGTGCGTGCTTCCCGGGAGGAGCACGCACGTCATCACGAAGTGCACCGTGCCGACGTGGCCCAATTGGGATCGGCAATGTTCAGGGGTTTCCTGCATGTGTTGGCCAATGTGGCGGCCCTCTCCTACTCTGTGCAGGCTATCCACCAGTCGTTCTCCTTGCCGTCTTCCAGCCCAGATGCCACCAGGGCCCCCTGTGGACCTGCCCCGACCAATGCAGCCAGCTCGGTGGGGATCCCATCCCTGCCACAGTTGGGAGTCGGAGGTCCAGCAGGGGTGGACAACACAGCAACTGGACCCCAGCAGATGGATGTTGTGACAGCATCATCAGGCAGGGCACGTGCACGACGGCGTCGGTGGTTTCCATCAGCCTGGATGCCGTCGTGCTGGCAGAGGCAGTGGCGTCGGAGGCAGCAGCGGGCTCGACGTGGGAGGCATCATGGCTCAGGGCCATCAAGATCAGAGCCGCAGGCATCGGCCGGAGGGCAGGGCAACCCTGGGATGGTGGTGTCTTCCGTGTGGGAGCAGTTGGTCCAGCGGATAGGTGCGGAGCGGCAGCGGGCGGAAGAGGAGCGGCTCACCATGGTCAGGGCGGAGTTCTCCATGCGTCGGGCGTTGAGGCGGGCTGAGTGCCTCGAGGAAGCTCGCAGGGAGTTTGAGCTGGACATGGGGTTATCCCTGCGAGACCTCGGGGCCAGGACAGAGTCCCGCCTCCAGGACATCGACATGGAGTTCGATGATGCCCTGCCCAGCAACATCACCGAGTGAGCCGCAGGACTTGCCCGCTGCCTTTGTAGATAGTTATTTAGTTAGTTAGTGTTAGGTTTCCTTTATTAATTTTTGTTTTTTTGGACCGCTCGGACAATGGCCACTTTTTTGTATATATTATTTTCATTAGGTAGTAGTAGGTTTCATTTATGGTGTTGGTCTCATGGACCCTGGAATTTTCGTGTATATAGTTTGCTTTTTGAAGAAACATTTTTTTTATTAATTATTGTGTTCACCATGAGGAAATGGTTTTTCATTATTTTACTTCCACATGATTTTGCTTTGGACAACATTTGTTTTTGGATTACTTTGTTTTTTTTATTTTTACATTTGTTCTCGGACATGGACCATTTATTTTGTTATCCCCATTGTTGTATGTTTGATTTTTTTACTTATTTTTCATCTTTAATACATGTTCTTTTTAACTTTCACTTGTGGTATTTTCTCATTGGTTTCATACATGTCATGATATGGGTTTTGACATTGACTTGCACCCATTGTGAATGTGTATGTGTGTGTGACGGACATGTGTTCATTTACAGACTTGCCATTGGGGTTGTATCATGTAATTGCATTCACTATGTGGGTGGATGCAATCCTTGCCTGGGTGTTTGTGCTGGGTATGCTGCCCATTACTGCCATGATTGAGTATCGTCAGGACCTGGGGGCAGGGGGACATGTGTGGGTGCCTGGTGGAGGCTGCCCATGCACTGCTGGGGTGTGGGGGTGGTGGGAGACATGAGTGAGGGCCTGGTGGAGGGTGCCCCTGCACTGCTGGGGGGTGGGGGTGGTGGGAGACATATGTGGGGGCCTGGTGGAGGGTGCCCCTGGTGGCTGGGGTGTGGGGGTGGTGGGAGACATGAGTGGGGGCCTGGTGGAGGGTGACCCTGCACTGCTGGGGTGTGGGGGTGGTGGTAGACATGAGTGGGGGCCTGGTGGAGGCTGCCCCTGGTGACTGGGGGGGTGGGGATGATAGGGGACATGAGTGGGGACCTGGTGGAGGGTGCCCCTGCACTGCTGGGGGGTGGGGGTGGTGGGAGACATATGTGGGGGCCTGGTGGAGGGTGCCCCTGGTGGCTGGGGTGTGGGGGTGGTG
This sequence comes from Ambystoma mexicanum, assembly GCF_040938575.1. Classification (NCBI taxonomy): domain Eukaryota; kingdom Metazoa; phylum Chordata; class Amphibia; order Caudata; family Ambystomatidae; genus Ambystoma; species Ambystoma mexicanum. The sequence continues at coordinate 291,970,908 of NC_090931.1, read as the reverse complement.
GGAGACATGAGTGGGGGCCTGGTGGAGGGTGACCCTGCACTGCTGGGGTGTGGGGGTGGTGGTAGACATGAGTGGGGGCCTGGTGGAGGGTGCCCCTGGTGGCTGGGGGGTGGGGGTGGTGGGAGACATGAGTGGGGGCCTGGTGGAGGTTGCCCCTGCACTGCTGGGGTGTGGGGGTGGTGGGAGACATGAGTGGGGGCCTGGTGGAGGGTGCCCCTGCACTGCTGGGGGGTGGGGGCGGTGGGAGACATGAGTGGGGGCCTGGTGGAGGGTGCCCCTGGTGACTGGGGGGTGGGGGTGATAGGGGACATGAGTGGGGGCCTGGTGGAGGCTGCCCCTGGTGACTGGGGGGTGGGGGTGGTGGGAGACATGAGTGGGGGCCTGGTGGAGGGTGCCCCTGGTGACTGGGGGGGTGGGGGTGATAGGGGACATGAGTGGGGGCCTGGTGGAGGGTGCCCCTGCACTGCTGGGGGGTGGGGGTGGTGGGTGACATGAGTGGGGGCCTGGTGGAGGGTGCCCCTGCACTGCTGGGGAGTGGGGGTGGTGGGAGACATGAGTGGGGGCCTGGTGGAGGGTGCCCCTGCACTGCTGGGGGATGGGGGTGGTGGGTGACATGAGTGGGGGCCTGGTGGAGGGTGCCCCTGGTGGCTGGGGGTGGGGGTGGTGGGAGACATGAGTGGGGGCCTGGTGGAGGGTGCCCCTGCACTGCTGTGGTGTGGGGATGGTGGGAGACATGAGTGGGGGCCTGGTGCAGGGTGCCCCTGGTGGCTGGGGTGTGGGGGTGGTGGGAGACATGAGTGGGGGCCTGGTGGAGGGTGCCCCTGGTGGCTGGGGGGTGGGTGGGTGACATGAGTGGGGGCCTGGTGGAGGCTGCCCCTGCACTGCTGGGGTGTGGGGGTGGTGGGAGATATGAGTGGGGGCCTGGTGGAGGGTGCCCCTGGTGACTGGGGGGGTGGGGGTGATAGGGGACATGAGTGGGGGCCTGGTGGGGGCTGCCCCTGCACTGCTGGGGGGTGGGGGTGGTGGGAGACATGGGTGGGGGCCTGGTGGAGGCTGCCCCTGGTGACTGGGGGGGTGGGGGTGATAGGGGACATGAGTGGGGGCCTGGTGGAGGCTGCCCCTGGTGACTGGGGGGTGGGGGTGGTGGGAGACATGAGTGGGGGCCTGGTGGAGGGTGCCCCTGCACTGCTGGGGGGTGGGGGTGGTGGGAGACATGAGTGGGGGCCTGGTGGAGGGTGCCCCTGCACTGCTGGGGGGTGGGGGTGGTGGGAGACATGAGTGGGGGCCTGGTGGAGGGTGCCCCTGCACTGCTGGGGGGTGGGGGTGGTGGGTGACATGAGTGGGGGCCTGGTGGAGGGTGCCCCTGGTGGCTGGGGCGTGGGGGTGGTGGGAGACATGAGTGGGGGCCTGGTGGAGGGTGCCCCTGGTGGCTGGGGGGTGGGGGTGGTGGGAGACATGAGTGGGGGCCTGGTGGAGGGTGCCCCTGCACTGGTGGGGGTGGTGGGAGACATGAGTGGGGGCCTGGTGGAGGGTGCCCCTGGTGGCTGGGGTGTGGGGGTGGTGGGAGACATGAGTGGGGGCCTGGTGGAGGGTGCCCCTGCACTGCTGGGGTGTGGGGGTGGTGGGAGACATGAGTGGGGGCCTGGTGGAGGGTGCCCCTGGTGGCTGGGGTGTGGGGGTGGTGGGAGACATGAGTGGGGGCCTGGTGGAGGGTGCCCCTGGTGACTGGGGGGGTGGGGGTGATAGGGGACATGAGTGGGGGCCTGGTGGAGGCTGCCCCTGGTGACTGGGGGGTGGGGGTGGTGGGAGACATGAGTGGGGGCCTGGTGGAGGGTGCCCCTGGTGACTGGGGGGGTGGTGGTGATAGGGGACATGAGTGGGGGCCTGGTGGAGGGTGCCCCTGCACTGCTGGGGGGTGGGGGTGGTGGGTGACATGAGTGGGGGCCTGGTGGAGGGTGCCCCTGCACTGCTGGGGGGTGGGGGTGGTGGGAGACATGAGTGGGGGCCTGGTGGAGGGTGCCCCTGCACTGCTGGGGGGTGGGGGTGGTGGGTGACATGAGTGGGGGCCTGGTGGAGGGTGCCCCTGGTGGCTGGGGGGTGGGGGTGGTGGGAGACATGAGTGGGGGCCTGGTGGAGGGTGCCCCTGCACTGCTGGGGTGTGGGGGTGGTGGGAGACATGAGTGGGGGCCTGGTGGAGGGTGCCCCTGGTGGCTGGGGTGTGGGGGTGGTGGGAGACATGAGTGGGGGCCTGGTGGAGGGTGTCCCTGGTGGCTGGGGGGTGGGGGTGGTGGGTGACATGTGTGGGGGCCTGGTGGAGGCTGCCCCTGCACTGCTGGGGTGTGGGGGTGGTGGGAGACTTGAGTGGGGGCCTGGTGGAGGCTGCCCCTGGTGACTGGGGGGGTGGGGGTGATAGGGGACATGAGTGGGGGCCTGGTGGAGGCTGCCCCTGGTGACTGGGGGGGTGGGGGTGGTGGGAGACATGAGTGGGGGCCTGGTGGAGGGTGCCCCTGCACTGCTGGGGGGTGGGGGTGGTGGGAGACATGAGTGGGGGCCTGGTGGAGGGTGCCCCTGCACTGCTGGGGGGTGGGGGTGGTGGGAGACATGAGTGGGGGCCTGGTGGAGGGTGCCCCTGCACTGCTGGGGGGTGGGGGTGGTGGGTGACATGAGTGGGGGCCTGGTGGAGGGTGCCCCTGGTGGCTGGGGTGTGGGGGTGGCGGGAGACATGAGTGGGGGCCTGGTGGAGGGTGCCCCTGGTGGCTGGGGGGTGGGGGTGGTGGGAGACATGAGTGGGGGCCTGGTGGAGGGTGCCCCTGCACTGCTGGGGGGTGGGGGTGGTGGGAGACATGAGTGGGGGCCTGGTGGAGGGTGCCCCTGGTGGCTGGGGTGTGGGGGTGGTGGGAGACATGAGTGGGGGCCTGGTGGAGGGTGCCCCTGCACTGCTGGGGTGTGGGGGTGGTGGGAGACATGAGTGGGGGCCTGGTGGAGGGTGCCCCTGGTGGCTGGGGTGTGGGGGTGGTGGGAGACATGAGTGGGGGCCTGGTGGAGGGTGCCCCTGGTGGCTGGGGTGTGGGGGTGGTGGGAGACATGAGTGGGGGCCTGGTGGAGGGTGCCCCTGGTGGCTGGGGGGTGGGGGTGGTGGGTAACATGAGTGGGGGCCTGGTGGAGGCTGCCCCTGCACTGCTGGGGTGTGGGGGTGGTGGGAGACATGAGTGGGGGCCTGGTGGAGGGTGACCCTGCACTGCTGGGGTTTGGGGGTGGTGGGAGACATGAGTGGGGGCCTGGTGGAGGGTGCCCCTGCACTTCTGGGGTGTGGGGGTGGTGGGAGACATGAGTGGGGGCCTGGTGGAGGGTGCCCCTGCACTGCTGGGGTGTGGGGGTGGTGGGAGACATGAGTGGGGGCCTGGTGGAGGGTGCCCCTGGTGGCTGGGGTGTGGGGGTGGTGGGAGACATGAGTGGGGGCCTGGTGGAGGGTGCCCCTGGTGGCTGGGGTGTGGGGGTGGTGGGAGACATGAGTGGGGGCCTGGTGGAGGGTGCCCCTGGTGGCTGGGGGGTGGGGGTGGTGGGTGACATGAGTGGGGGCCTGGTGGAGGCTGCCCCTGCACTGCTGGGGTTTGGGGGTTGTGGGAGACATGAGTGGGGGCCTGGTGGAGGGTGACCCTGCACTGCTGGGGTTTGGGGGTGGTGGGAGACATGAGTGGGGGCCTGGTGGAGGGTGCCCCTGCACTTCTGGGGTGTGGGGGTGGTGGGAGACATGAGTGGGGGCCTGGTGGAGGGTGCCCCTGCACTGCTGGGGGGTGGGGGTGGTGGGTGACATGAGTGGGGGCCTGGTGGAGGGTGCCCCTGGTGGCTGGGGGGTGGGGGTGGTGGGAGACATGAGTGGGGGCCTGGTGGAGGGTGCCCCTGCACTGCTGGGGTGTGGGGGTGGTGGGAGACATGAGTGGGGGCCTGGTGGAGGGTGCCCCTGGTGGCTGGGGGGTGGGGGTGGTGGGAGACATGAGTGGGGGCCTGGTGGAGGGTGCCCCTGGTGGCTGGGGGGTGGGGGTGGTGGGAGACATGGGTGGGGGCCTGCTGGCAGGTGCCCCACAGTGCTGGGGGGTGGGGGTGGTGGGGGACATGAGTTGGACATGGGTGGGGGCCTGCTGGCAGGTGCCCCACAGTTCTGGGGGGTGGGGGTGCAAGGGGACATGAGTTGGTGTTCATTAGTTCAAGGAGACATGTGCCTTTGCTGGGGGGCATGCCCATGTTGGGTGGGCTGCCTGCGGGACATGACCAGGGATGCAGGGTAGTCCCCTGTGGTGTGGGCTGCCTGCAGGGGCCGTGGAGGGTGTACAGGGTACACCTGGGAGGACCCACACTGTCAAATCACATGTGGGACTCCCCGGCACCCCTGAAATACACGTACCGTGCAGAAATCGCGTGTAAAACTTCCCGCGCACCCCTGAAATACACGCGCCCAGGCTATTCGCGTGTGGAACTTCACGCGCACCCCTGAAATACACGCGCCCAGGCTATTCGCGTGTGGAACTTCACGCGCACCCCTGAAATACACGCGCCCAGGCTATTCGCGTGTGGAACTTCCCGCGCACCCCTGAAATACACGCGCCCAGGCTATTCGCGTGTAAAACTTCCCGCGCACCCCTGAAATACACGCGCCCAGGCTATTCGCGTGTGGAACTTCCCTGAAATACACGCGCCCAGGCTATTCGCGTGTGGAACTCCCTGCGCACCCCTGAAATACACGCGCCCAGGCTATTCGCGTGTGGAACTTCCCGCGCACCCCTGAAATACACGCGCCCAGGCTATTCGCGTGTGGAACTCCCCGCGCACCCCTGAAATACACGCGCCCAGGCTATTCGCGTGTGGAACTTCCCGCGCACCCCTGAAATACACGCGCCCAGGCTATTCGCGTGTGGAACTTCCCGCGCACCCCTTAAATACACGCGCCCAGGCTATTCGCGTGTGGAACTTCCCGCGCACCCCTGGAATACACGTAGCCCGCTCCCCCAGGCCCGATCGCGTGAGGAACTTCACGCGAACCCCTGTAATACACGTAGCCCGCTACCCCAGGCCCGATCGCGTGAGGAACTTCACGCCAACCCCTGTAATACACGTAGCCCGCTCCCCCAGGCACGATCGCGTGTGAAACTTCACGCGAACCCCTGAAATATACGTAGCACGCTCCCCTAGGCCCGATCACGTGAGGAACTTCACGCGAACCCCTGTAATATACGTAGCCCGCTCCCCCAGACCCGATCGCGTGTGAAACTTCACGCGAACCCCTGAAATACACGTATCACGCTCCCCCAGGCCCGATCGCGTGAGAAACTTCACGCGAACCCCTGAAATACACGTAGCCCGCTCCCCCAGGCCCGATCGCGTGAATAACTTCACGCGAACCCCTGTGATGCACGTACCCTGCTGAAATCGCGTGTTAGATTTCCCGCGCACCCCGGTATACACGCACACGTATTTTTTGTCAGCGGGTGTCCGTGTTTGTGGGTACCCCTTTGCACGTCATTTTTCCTGGAGGGCCACAGTATGGGACATTCATCATGGCAGTATATAGGTGCTATTTGTTGGCGCACCTTTTGGCGCACATTTCTTACAGCCGCAGAGACGCTACCGCCTGCTTTCTTGTGGCGGTCGTGTTTGTGCCTGTGCGCTGGTTTGAGCGTGCGCTTTTTTCCCCTATTCTATTCCATGAATACGTGTTGTAGGCGAGCGTGTGGGCGTTCCGCGCACTTGTGCCCTGTACTTCCCCCGTGACGCCCACGTTTTGGCAAGTTGTTCCCCATTCCGAGTGTTACGCCCGTGTTCCGCCTACTTTTGTTGCGTGCGCCGCGCTATGTGCGAATTTCGCTGTGGCCTGTGCGATTTTCGCTGTGACCTGGCGCACGCTGTTAGATGGCCTGTGCGCCAACGTGCGCCGCGTACTTTTTTATCGCACATCCGCTGGTTTTCTCGCGCACAGCCTTCCATGAATCGACGTGCGCTGCTTTTCGTGCGATTTTCGCACTTGCACTGCGATTTTCGCTATTCCACTGCGATTCGCACGTTTTTGCCCACTTGCGCCGCGCTAATTATTCCATGAATCGGCCTGGGTTCTCTCGGATCTTGTGGTGTTTCTGAACAATGTTAAAAATGGCGGTGGCACTCCATGGTGCATGGACTGTAAGTAAGGTCTTCCCACCCCTTTCGGGAAGGGAAAGCTGCGGCATTGCTGGAGAGGTGGGAGTTTGGAAACCTTTCAAAAGTGCTTGAGGCGCCATCTGACAGGGACCCAAAAGGGCCTGGGTAACTGTCCCTGCCTGGTGGCCAGGACGAAGAGTGATCTTGAGGGACTGGTGAGTGAGCATATTGGAGTAGACTGGTTGAATCAGGGCTGCGTTCGCTTTGATGCAGAGCGGGTGTGAAGGCAGAAATGGACACCTGGCCTTGCTGCTGTTTGGGCACCGAATACAACATAGCAGGGTTATAGGAGTCAAGAATGCCCTCGGGAGATTTTCTCAGGGGGGTATGCCTTAGAGGACTGGATACACATGGCTATTGTCTCTTTTGGGGTATAGCCACATGCAGGTTGACGCATTCTTCCTTTAGGATTTTAACTTGCTCCTGCAGCTTATCCTACGTGTTTCTAAGCACACGTTTTATAGATTACGATGGTCTCTTGGTTGTTTTGGAGTATCAGTCGAAATAGCAATCCCACTGTTGCACCTTGGCACCTTTTGCTTCGAGGGCACACCGCAAGGATATGATTCGGTCTAAGTAAAATGTGCCTCCTTGGGTAAACTGTTTTGCTGGGTTATCTCGGGTAGACTAGTGCCATTTGTCCAGGAACGTATATGTTTTGGGAGAGTACTGTGTATACATGAAGTGGGCTGTGCTTGTTGAAGAACCAGGTCTGTGTCGCTCTCCATCAGCGCCAAGAGCTACAATGCTCAGAAGCTGGTGGCGTCATCCTGGCCCATGCGAACTCCGTTCCTCCCATTACCAGCATTCTAGATACACTTTTCAGTGTTGTGATCCTAATCCCCCGCTAACCGCGAGGTCACAGTTTATGCCATCCCTGTAAACTGGCCAAAATACAGAATGGTCCAGATACAAGGTTGGGGGGGTCCGGAAGAGTCAAGGACAAAGACACATACAGAGCAAAGTAAAGCCTCTAACAGCTCCCGTACTAGGATAGAAAGAGATTAAACAAAATCTTTTTTGCGATAAGATCACTTATGTAGGGTTCGGGTAAGGTGGGGCTTAGACCAGACAGACGTGGGTATGCATCCAATATATTTTCTTTCGCATCCATAATAGGTTCATGCATTCAAGAGCCTTTGCCATCTCCCTACTCTCGTCATTTATTTATTTCCATACGTTTTCTCTCAGTGTTGTGCATGGTTGCTTTACTTTGGCGTTACAGTTACATTTCCAGTGATTCTTCTGGTAATGCGGTGGATAGACACTTCCTGATTTTTATCCAGATTGACGTCAAATCGGCAGGGTACCTTCTCTCCTTGCTTCTGTATTCTTTCTCAGAGCAGATTATTCCCAGACGGTTCTTGGAACCAGATTCCCTCAACCCATTACCAGAGACAGCACAACAGAAGAAGACATAATACCACAGCAGAAAGCAGTGCAATTAACTGCGCTCACCAACCCACGGTTTTCCACGCCCGCTCTCCCTACTTCCCCTGAATCCCTGGCGTGTCTGCCAGCGACCCCCCACTTCACACAAAATAGCCTTGGGGATTGCTGAGAGTCGAGTCCAGCGACCCCTGGGCTTACACCCAAGGGCAGCGGGAATCCGAGATCCGCAGCACCAGTTTGTCATGGAAAAATCAACGACTCAGCAAAGAATCCAATCCCAGGTTAGGTTGTTAGGCGTCTTTAATGCCATTTGCCAAAGCAGCAGACAGACATCCATAGAACAGGAAACAACAAGAAACATGAGCCCAGAATCCGTACGGGCCACGGTACGGAAACCGCACTTCCTTGTTTTACATGGCCTTTTTACATCTTCATAAAATAGCCTTCTATGGAAGGGGGCATACTGAACAACCTTTGATGGACACAGTATACAGGGCATCTCCAACCTGTTCAACACGGTTCTCACAATACGGTATACACACATCAACTACCTTCTGACGCCTGGGTGAGGACACTTTGCAACATGGAGCAGACATATTCAGATACATTTTCAGCAAGTCCGCATATTCTGGGGGACTACGGTTCTCACAAATCTAAGGCAGTGCCTGGCCCTCCTAATGTTGCTAATTATACACACTGAAGCTGTCGCGCCAGGCAAGGCGGTGTTCGACATCTCGCTTGTTTGCGCCAAAGCAGAAATATGTAAGAAGTGGACAGACTATGAAGCGGGCTGCTTCTTGCAGCGTAGCTGGTGTACATTCAGTTAAGACACCATCACAACGACCTAGGGTTAGGCAAGTTTTAGGCAGTGCACTATAATTCAATATGGCAACGAAAGTGCAGCTCAGTGTAGAGATATCGCGGGACCGGGAGGTCTCACGAGATCTCGCACTGGGAAGCAGAAATCGCTCCCGGCGTCTGCTGCGCGTGAAGCACGAGGCACGGAGCAACATCGGCTCCTGGGTGCTCCTCCACTGGACTGGCCTAAAGAGCCTTAATAAAGACTTAAGACTCACACCAGCCAGAGCATAGTTAAAGGGCCTGTTGTCACTTGAGTTATGATGCAGTTATCAAGCTGATGTTCCACATTGAATAAAGAAACATCATCTGCAGCTACGCGGCCTCCTGTGTATCATTCCATATATTATACTACACTTAGCTTGGAACGTAAGGCATAAAAGAAATGGCACCACAACATGCAGAGGTGAAGTAGCCTAGCAGGTCTGCTCCCATTGGTGGCAGTTCCAATACAGATTTGCATATACCTGGTACCCATGTGCAATGGCACAAACAGACTACAAAACGGTGTTGCTGAAGGGGCACGAGCAGGGGTGTTGCCAGGTCTGGAAAAGATCTAGGGGCTACGCTAATGTCTGAACTGTCAGGACTGGGGGCTAGCTAGCCCTTTGGTTGTAGCTCCTGAGATTCTTCCCGGGGCTACAACCAAAAGACCAGGGGCTATAGCCCCCTTAGCCCCCCTCCTAGCAACGCCTCTGGGCACGAGAGCAATGCCATTGATTAAGATTAATTCCAAACCTCACACCCATCACATTTTTGGGTTTGAACTTAATTTTGAGGCAGTCCCAGCTGTCTTTGAGGGTCGTTTACTTTTCCCTCCAATCCACTTCCTTCACACAGAAATTCATCAAGTAGGATGCCACCACTCCACACAGTTTCCTGGACCTTCAGACTTTCACTGCTCTCTTCTTTATGGCCTCTAGAAAAGACTAGTGGGAGAGATCTCTGCTGTCCAGGCAAGATTTAGTTTGGTGTTCAGGACACAGCCTGTCATGAGCTTGAAGGGACTCACCCTCATGGTGGTTCGGACGTGCTGTTGCTCTGTGGATGTCTATCGCTGTGCCATGGCTCTGCGTTTGCAGTGTTTGACTAATCTGTTTCTCTCCAGCTGAGCATTTTAACATAGATTGCACAAGAATGACGTACAGTGTGCTAGTCCGTACCGTTTCAGGTAGTGGGCCAGGATTGTGATATGAACTGAACACCATTATCTGACAGAAGGAATGTGGGTATCCTTCCCCCATAAAGAGGTCCTTGAAGGCAATGAGAGTGAAATCTGTTATTTCTCATAGAAAGAAATCCCACCTACGTTGAGGAGTCATTAGTTACCACCAAAGCATACTTTTGTTGAGGGGAGTTCCTCTGATGGTCCCCAGCATTTCCCATGACTCTCCAGTCCATGTAATGCTGTCCGTTTGTGGAGTCCTTGTATGCTCTATTGTCACTCTCCTTGCAAGTAGCACACTTCCCAAACATATAGTCCAACTTCCTGTTGCATGGCTAGCAAGTAGTGCATTTTCCTGAGCCTGCTCCTGGTGAAGGTCATTCCCATGTGGCTCTCATGGACCAGGGATGTAGGAGTAGGAGAGCCAACACCAATGAAAGTTGTGCAGTAAATTTCCCAAAATGTTGTAGCATCCGTACAACATTCTTTTCAGAAGGCCATTCCTCTTTTGTGTAAGTGATTACAATCGGCATAGTCGCATCTGTCCAATAACCCTAGGCTTCCGAAATGGCTTTGTGCGTTGTTTCGTTTTTTAAAACATCTAATGACATTCCTCGCCCTGCTCAGTCGAGTATGCGTATACATTACACTGTTCTCTGCACAGTAAAACAATAATACTTTCTATTATATGACTCAATGATGCTAAAACATTCCCTATAATCCCTGGGCCAACCAGGCCTGCCCCTCCCCTCTCCCCCAGTTACAGGGCCCAAGTGTAGATATGCGGGTCATGATCAACGTGAGGAGCTAGGAATCCTAATGGATGAATAGGAGGCGTGGTGGGGACGGGTCCTACTGTTATGTTCAGGGTGAGGTATGTCGGTAACAGTCCGTGATCTCCTATATAAATGGGTCTAGTAGCTCCCAAAATGTGTCTACGTGGGTTGTGTTGTCTCAGTTTTGTCGTTTGAATGAGTTCCGTTCCAGGATGCAGGTCCTATATAACAATCCAGTCCACTGTGCTTCTGAGGGTGGGGAGGTTGCTTTCCACTGTAAGACTAGGAGTTTGCAAGCAGTGAAGAGTTTAATGCTTATGAGCCTGCGAGTAAGCATGTTTTCGTGCCAGTCAGCATGTCTGGCCCCAAACAATATAGAGTCGGGAGACAGTGGTAGGTCAGCGTCAGGTATGTGTCGGATTTGCCCATGGACCATCTTCCAATAGGGTCCCAGTTTGGGGCACGACCATAGTATGGGCCCCATAGTGCCGAAGGACGTGCAGCCGCACCAGCATGTGGGTGATGGTGTCTGGCCCATTCTAAACATCCTGGCGGGGGTGTAATACATTTGTTGCACGATCTTAAATTGGATTTCCCCATTTCTGATGTTCACTGATGGCAGCAAAGTACTCATAAATAATTCCAGCGTCAATGGTGATGTTGAGATCCGTACACCAGGCCATCGCCAGGGCGCTATTCCTATCAACGTTACATCAGTATACTCAGAGTAGAATATGTGAAGGCGGGGGAATGTATCCTGTTGCTGTTTCATTTCCAGTTCGCATGGAGCTGGGGTTGTCTGGCGAGACGCGTCTGTAGTACATTGCCTTATCACTGCCATTAGCGTACTATATTGGAGCCAATGTGCGGTCTCGAGGTGCAGCAGCTGACGACCATTTTGAAAATGCAGGGTCAAGACCATAACACAGGTCCAATATTCTAACCTGCAACCACAGTGTATCTTGATGGGGGTGAATTTTGTGTTTGTGGCCGATTTTTAAAAGTGCCATTACGCCCCACCACGTGGGTGTCACATTGGTAGCGATTCCCTTTTGGGAGCGTAATCTATGCCAGTGTGTGAGGGTCGGATTTAGTATAGGATGTAGTTTAATCCGAAGTGGTAGTTTAGAGGGTAGGATGGCTAATATTTCGATGGGGGCCATTAAGACCAGCTTTAAGTCCTTCCAGCTCGTGGTGTCATCAATATTCATCCACCGTTTTGCCACACAGATCTGTGCTGCCCGAGTAGCACTTCCAAGATGGAAGGGCCAAACCCCCATCCGGCTTTGCAGCATTAAGGATAGTGCAACGTAACAGCACTTTCTTCCCCGGCCATATAAATCTGGATATGGCAGTGTCCTGCTCTCTATACATCTTGGGAGTGGGACTAGATGGTATCATCATGGCAAGGTATATACGTTTGGGTATGGAGTTCATCTTTAGAGCGTTTACCGTGCCAGTTAGCAAAAGGAGTATTGTCTCCTATCTCATCGGGTCTAGACATATGCGCTCCACAGTGTGGGGGTAATTGAGGTCCTGAAGTTTGCCAAGGTGAGCGTTAATCCTGACCCCTAGATATGTGATATAATGCCGCTGGAGCCGAAAGGGAGCAACCCGCCCTGGATCCCATGGGATATCCTGTCTCAACGGAGGACTCTGCGTTTGGTGGGAAGTACCGGTTTCGATTGTGTCTCTTTGATGACAAAGCTTCTTCTTTGATCTTGGAACACACTTTGCAATTGCAAACCACTTGACAGACTTAAGGATATTTTCCTCAGTATTTGTTCATTCGTTGCAGGTCGAGAATGGGCCGCCAGCCCACGGTCTTCTTTCACACGAGGAAGTAGCTTGAGTAAACTCCGGAGCCCCAAAGCCGACTTGGAACCAGCTCTATTGCCCCTTTCTTTAACATGGCCTGAACTTCCAGCAGCATCTGAGGGACGTGGTTTTCCTGCTGGGCCACCGCCAATGGTATTTGGGGACACTTTCGTTGGAACTCTAGAGTGTGTCCGTGGGCGAGAGTGTCCAGCACTCAACGGTCGGTGGAGATGGTCTTCCACACGCTGACGAAGGTCGTCAGCCGCCTCACAATGGGGTGCACGGGTGGGGGCCAGACGTCCTGGCCAGTTCCTTCTTGCTTGGTGGTCGACGGGGTGCCTTGCGGCTCCTGACAACGACGATGGCGTCCTGCTCCGAAGCCCTTGGGTCGGCCTCTGTTGGTTTCTTGGGCCGAGGAGCGGGAAGATTGGCAGTAAGAAGAGGAGCCCTTGCCAAAACCCCTCGAAGATCGGGTAGACGTGCCTCCTGAGGACCGACAGGACAGCCATCGCTGCTGTAGTGTGCCCAGGGCTTGTGCTATCTCCGCCTTGATGGCCTGTAGGGACTCATCCACTGCTTTCCCAAAAAGATTGTCTCAGTCAAAGGGTATGTCCAAAACGCTTGTCTGGCCCTCCTGTCGAAAGTTGGTGGCCTTGAGCCAGCCACGACGGCGAAGGCAAACGCCATTGCCCATCTGGCAGAAAACCATGTCCGCGATGTCTGTGGCCATCGTGATGGCGTGGTCTGACGCCACTTCGCCCTCTTGTAGAATCTCCAAAGCCTCTACCCTCTTATCGTTGGGGAGGAAGTCCAGTAGAGGGGAGAGCTTAAACCACAGCTCCTGGTCTTATCGTGCCATGATAGCGAGGGCATTTGCAGCTATGATGGTCGCAGAGTAGATAACTCTCCTACCCATCCCATCCAACTTCTTCCCCTCGTTGTCAGGAGGGGTGGACACTGCAGAAGACGTCAAGCTCGATGATTTCTTCTTGGCCGCTGCAGAAACCACTGAGTCCGGTGACGTTTGGGCCTGCAAGCACTTAGGTGCAGAGTCCGGCACCATCCTGTACTACTTCTCTAGGCGGTCCCTCTTCGCTGGGGCTGTAGAAGGATTCTTCTTGAGTGTCAGCCCTTCATCCCAAATGTCATCCAGGAGCGGGACTGAAAGGATGGTCTTCCTCTTCGCCTCACAATGCTGGTATAAGAAGCCCTCCTTCTCCTCTGGCGTGAGCTGGAAAAGCTCTGATACTCTGGAGATCATTGCATGGAACAATCCTATCTCGTCCGGTGGGGAGGACCTGGGTGGAGGCAACGGGGGGTCCCCCATCCCACCATCATCATCCGTGTCCGTCGTTGTCGCCCCCATGTCCAAGAATGAGGTGAATGGTGGCAAGGAGGCAGTGGGTGCCTCTTCCTCTTCTTGGCTGGCGGTTCCTCTGTCATCAGCGGGGCTGCCAAATCCTCTGTATCTAAGATACCAGCGTATGAAGGGTCATTAGAAAGTCCATTGAAAGGTCTCTAGGTGGTAGATGAGGCATAGGGATAGGCAGCTGGGGCGTAGGAGCAGGGCCAAGGCCCTCATCGTTCTGAGGCCCTCCGTCACCTTCCTCGACGGTATCCTCGTTGCCGCCCTCATCATAGGGCGTGACTCCGACATCTCCCTCGTCACCATCGCCCTCCTGGATGGTCTGGAGATAAACGAGTTCATCCTCCTCAGCAGAGGAGATATCCGTGCCCTGGAGGCCCTAAACGCCCCACCCCTTTCTTTGCATCCAGAGGGGACAGTCTCAGGGAGATGATCAGCATCCTCTTCTGCGGGATCTTCTCAACAAAGCCTCAGTCCTAGGAGGAAGGGACACCATTGCCATTGGAGGGGTGCCCTATGGGTCCGCCCCTTCGGCCTTTGAAAGGGACACTATCACCACCTCGATGGAGGGTGCCACCTTTGTCCGGTGCACCTGGGCCCCTTGTCCTGCTTGGTCTTCATTGTCGCCCCAGGCACAATGTCCTGCTTGGCCTTCTCCTTAGGGGGTAGGGTTGGACCCTCGATCCCCTTTGGCCTTCTCCGCCGAGGGTAGGTCAGACGCTGTACCCTGTTTGGTCATCTACGGGGCCACCTTTAGCTTGCCTGGGTGATCCGACTTCCTCTTGGATGAAGATCCAGAGCGTTGACTGGAGCTGGGGATGTCGAATGCGCTGTGACCGTCGATGAGCCCGCCGCAGTGGCGCTCCCAACGGTAGTGGACTCACGGTGCTTGACCTTTTGTTGGACCCCTGCGAGAGGGGTGCCCTCAAAGGACTTTGAAGCCATCTTAGCTTTCCCGGATCCGGGAGTGGCATGCCCCTGGGAACAACCCGGTGCAGAGGCCTTGGCCTGCAGCCACTCTTCCAGCCGATTTACTGATCCTTCAATGTGCGTTTCGAGAGTTCACTGCAAAAAGCACAATCCTCCTACTTATGCGTTGGGTACAGGCACTTGGAATGTTTGGCGTCCATGTAAACATTCCGCAAACCGATGTCGAAGAAAAGCTTGAAAAGGGAAGGGGAATCCTTTTCGTCCGACATGATCCACGCGGTGTAGGCCTGAAGAATCTTCTGGAAGCTTCCATGAAGAAACTCGACGAAATCTGCCCTTGAGGGGCGCTGAAGAATCCAAAAAAACGGGTCCCCGTTAATTGGTATAACTCCTCCAAAAAAGCGAAAATCACAGTAAAAGCCCCAGAGCTAACCACAAGGACTCCCAACACTTGAACATGCGGTAAACATCTGAAAATGGCTGCCAGAGGAGGGGCTTAGGTAGAGGGCAGAAAGAAAAGGGGGTTTAGAGTTCGTATAACTGCTAGTTTATTTAAACATGCGGTTAATGGCGTCACCAAGTGAACCAGTATAAACTATACTGGGGTAAAGGGAAAACTGCAGTAATGTCTGATGTGAAAAAACTTCCATCAGACCTTGGGTCGCCAATTGTAGTGAAAACTACTGATAAATGTTGAGTTCATTCATATCATGAAGATAAGGCAATCATAAATAGCTGTATGCTTAGTATACCATCCAGAAGAAAATATCCCATTCGACTTCTTTTGTCAGTGACTTATTTAATTAGCAAAATTCGTTCATTTAGGAGAAGCAGAAAGAATATGCCAATGCATTTCGGACCCCCACTTGGTCCTTCATCAGGGCGAATTCTATAGTACAAAAAAGAAACATAAACAAGAAAGATAAACAATGTAAAAGTACTCACACAAAACTATGGTGTTGAAAACACCTTGTTATCGTACTAAATAGAGTAAATCAGGATAGTTATTAAATACCTGCAGATGTATCCATCCTTCTCACTTATTCATCACAGTGATATTCTCATTATCATAAAACAAAAGAGCGCCTTTGCCTCTAGAGTTGATATGTATCCAGCAGTATCATGTAAATTTCCGCATAACGTCTCACAGAGACTAATCAAAAGGTACTTCCCGTCTGTAAAACATTAAAACGGAGCCATGTAGGCAAAATAATTTGCTAGCTACCCAGCTTAAATTTTTTTAAGTTATAATATTTCACTTCACATCATTACGGTTGAAATACACATATTGTGCATACCTGATCGTACGTGTTGGTGTATGGGAACGTGTGCTACTGTTCCTGTAACACGTGCTGACTACATGAAGCCATCCACCTTTCCGTTACATTTTCAATCCAACAGTCCTATCTGAAAAAGCATACAATTTGTGTGATACTTAATTATCTGCATATGAGGATAGCTACACGGACATATTATCTAGTTCATATTCTTCTTACCTCATAGAGTGTTATGCTTTCCTTTGTTGTAATAAATAACAGCGGTTATCATTCTCATTAGGGCTCTTCCAACGGATCTTATCAACTCAATTATGTACGTAACCGTTCCCTATGTTAGCGGGACCAGGACGTGTTTGTACCCGCCTGCCAGATATAGAAAACTCAATTTTAGTAATGACGCCAGATTCCTTACTGAGAGTGACAATGTGAACATAATGATACATTTAACAGCGACGTACCTCAGGTCGCTATAATAGTTTAAGGAGTGCAACCCGCCGCAGTCTTCGTTCAGCCGCGGTCTGGTGAGGGTAAGCACGAACGTTGCCATGGGAACGTTCTTGTACTAGATGCTACGTGATCACGTAACCTTACGTTTGTATCGCTGGTTGGCATGGCGAAAAGACTCCATTAGTGTGCTACCATTGCGTTTGTGTTACCAGTTGCCATAGCGGCAAGCCTCCATTAGTGTACAGCGGTTCTCTCTTTCTAAAGGCATTAGACTTGTGTCAATGTGTGCGCAAGTACTAGAGAGCAATCTTGCTCTATGGCGTGTACACCTTCTATAGCCAAAACTAACTGGTAAGTTAAATTAACTCTGTTAACGGATACCTCCTTGCATCTAGTCAAGAATATCTCAGACAATAAATTGAAAAGACAAAAGAGGTACATGCCGGTGTGTGGCCAATCAAAATCTTAATCAAATAGTGAAAGCACCGATCATTAGTCTCACGGTTACGTGAGATTAGATAATGATCAACAATGTTGCTGAGGAGACGCCAACCGTCATGATTTATGTAGTTGTGAATGCCACCGACTTGCTGTTGGAACAAGAGTGACTTGTTAAAAAAATATATGTAAAATAAACAGATAATCAACATCTTACACGTCCTGCATTATCAGATTACACGGGTAGTATGTCTCAACAATCATTATTTAAATGCAAAGTAGCTATGTTTCACAGATTGTCAGCAATGTAAGGTCACTGCTGATCCATAAGTATCTAGATCACGCACAAGAGCATAAAACAGGTAGTATACATCTTACCAGTGCTTTGTTTTTCACTTTTACAGTAGCTATAATCAAAGTGTTGATGTCACCCTCATATCTCTACTCCACTCATGGCATATCATCTGGCTTGACTCCTGCCAGCATAACTATATTGTGAACATACTTACTGTCATAATAGCATTTGTAGTTAGACCATCATGTTAACTGGGACAAAGAAAAACAAATGAATAATGTCTCTTTTCATATGAAACAATGCAGATCCAATTCTTCATTCAACCCCCCAGGCGATACCGTGTCCAGTCTTTCGATCCAATGTGCTTCACGTTGTTCTAGTCATTTGGTAGCGTTGGTTCTGATATTCGCCATTTGTACTACTTCAAGGATTTGGAATTGCATTTGTGCAATTTGATGTTTGGCTTGATTAAAATGTCTGGCAACTGGTGAGTGTTGATTGTTAGTCCTGACATTCGATTTGTGTTCATTCCATCTCACACATGCTTTTCTGCCAGTCTGTCCGATGTAGAGTAGACCACATGGGCACTACATACAGTAAATGACACCTTCTGACATGCAAGCAGAGTAGTCCTTGATTTTTACGTTCTCTCCAGTTCTGGGGTGTGTAACTGTATTCCCTTTTATGATATTATTGCAGTTGCTGCATGGCATGCATGGAAAAGTGCCTTGTTTTTTTTTACATGAATTTCTTGGTCATTTTGGGTTTTATTTTAACCAACAGGTTCCTCAAGTTGCTGCTCCTTTGTTTGGCAAAAACTGGTCTTTATTGAAACAGATTCTCAAATTTATCGTCAAAAGTCAACATCGGCCAGTGTTAAAGAATTATCTTTTTAATTTTGGATGACTGCACACTATATTTACTGACAAAGACCAGTGGATTCTCTTTGCTGTTTGATTCTTTTGTCTTTAATACATGGATTCTTTCTTGTGTGTCAGCCTTTTCCACGACACAGAGAAGTTCTTCTTCTTTAAAACCTCTTGCTTTAAACTTGTTGAGCATCTCTTCCTTTTCTTGCACATATTTGGGATATGTTAGTGATTCTTTTTATACGCAAAAGCTGGCAATATGGTAAACTCCATATTGTAGCTGCTGGATGAAAACTCATCCTATGGAGATTATTTCTGTCAGTTGGTTTGTGGTAAACCTCTGTATCGAATGATGGTACCTTTGTACACAAGGATCACCAATTTCATGTGTGAATTGAATTCTTTTATCAATCTTTTATCAATCAGGTTAATGTATGCCAGAAATGAATCGAGATTTTCTTGCGAACCGGTTCACACTAGGAAGATATCTCTGTATTTACCCCAGTGTTTGATGTATTGATGCCAGGCAGGATGTTTGATAATGTAGTCCTCTTCAAATTTCAACATGAGAGTTCGCGTATGCAGGTGCCATTGTGGCCCCATGGCCGTACTGCTAATTTGTGAGTAATATTGTTTCTCATATTGGAAGTAAACAATGAAATTAAGTAACATCATGATCCATTCTTTAGATGCCTCTATCTCTTCTTCTTGCAATAGCAGCCAATCCACTGCTAATTTTCCTAGACAGTGCGGGATGGAGGTGTACAGGCTGTTCACATCAATGGTTACTAGGAGGTCATGCTCCTCTAATTGGATGTTTGCTAATCTGTTCAGAAAGTCTGTAGTATGTAATATAGGTAGGATGTTTCTGTATGATTGGCTGCAAAATCGTGTCGATGTAAATACCTAAAGGTTGAAGAATACTCTGGGGTGACAGCCACAATCGGTCGTCCAGGAGGTTTCCAAAGAGATTTGTGGATTTTCGGAAGCAAATAAAGATGTGGTGTTTGAGGAAATTTCTGAATCAAAAAATCTTTGGTTTTTTCGCTTATCCATTCATTATCTTCTGCCATTTCAAGGATAGTTTTGAGATTGTTCCAAATCTCTCTGGTTGGATTACAGGGTAGAACTTTATAAATGTTGGTGTCATTTAATTGCCTCTGACATTCATCTCGATAGTCGACAGTATCCATCACCACCAGGGCTCCACCTTTATCTGCTGGTCAAATGGTAATCATCTCATCCTCATAAAAAATTCCTAATAACTGACAAATCTCTACGATTGAGATTACGAAATTTGGGTGTTTTAAATGAGATTTTCTTCAGATCGCCTAGAATGGCTTCATGGAAGATGTCAATGGTACTATGAGGTAATGGTGGCATAAAGGAGCTCTTAGATTTAAGTTCAAGATAGTTGCTGGCTGTTTGTTCTTCAGGTATCGCAACATCAGCAAAATATGCTCTCAATTTCAATTTCCGAACGAATTTAAAGAGTTCTACTTTGGTATTGAAAAGACTTGTGCCATAAGTTGGTACAAAGCGAAGTCCTTTTTGGAGAATTTGTTTCTCAATGTTGCTTAGATTGCGTTTGGAGATGTTAATAATTAAACTCTCCTGTTCGGATACCTTGCCTCTGGTTTCTGTGAAGTTTCTTTTCCTGTGGCCCCTCCTGGTTCTTTTCTTCCTCTGCCATTGTCTAAAAAAGCCTGTCTGGGTAATCTATCTTCTCTAGGTACTCTAGGTTCGCTTCTTGCGGTATCATCTGTTGTGGTAGTTTGCTCTTAATTAGAGGTAGTTGGCATCCTTGAAGTACCTGGGCGTGATTGTGAATCCGAATTCGAACTAGAATGATCAGAGGTGTTCCTGGAGTGTTGTGGTTGTCTGGATTGTCTATACCTGTCCATCCAGGTATATACCTCATCATTGTGGTAGTCATAGGTGCCTCTTTTAAATTTGCAGATCTTTTTATTTTCTAATTCTGATTTGTATTGTTCCAATTTTCTGTCTATATCCCACAGCATGTCTTACATCTCTTCTTTGCTCAGACTCCCACTTAATTCATTTTTGATATTCTCCATGTCAGTTGTAATCGATTTCAATTCATTAGCCAATTCCTGTATAGTTAAAAGAATTAGATTGGAGTTCCAAGATGGCTGCCGGAGAGACGACTCGCTGCTAGAGGCGCTCCCAGAGCCCCCAGACCCAAAAGGGAATAATAGGTGTGGTTCCCCTCCCCGGGTGCCCCTACCTGCAGGAGCTGGTGTCGGAGATGGTGGCGCTTGGTAGGGGGGCGCGGGGACCTGCCTTTCCGTCGGTCTGATCGAGTGCGGCTTGACTCCGGGAGGAGATGCCAGGGCTGAGCTGGTGCTCGTCCCCAGCCTTGGAGGGGCCGTGTCGGCGTGCAGAGCAGTGGGAACGGAGAGTGTGCAGGCGGAGACGGCGACAGGATCTTGTGGAGCGGAGGGGCGGGGGTCCTCGCAGGGACCTGCAGCCAGATTTGAAGCCGCCTTTGCCCCGGTAAATACCGCGCTCCTGCTGGAGTGGGAGGCGGTGTGAGCGTGTGGCCCGGGCCCCGGAGGGGGCGGAGGAGGGGTCTCCTGCGGAGCGGCCCAGTCTGGGGCTGTCCCTGCCCCCGGGCCTTCTGGAGCTTCAAGTTCCCGGGGACGATTGAGAAGAGAAGACCCGCTCGTGGAGCGGAGGCAGCAAGGAGGCCCTGCAGTGGACTTGTTGGCTGGCGGCTGCTTGCACCGGTGGGTTTGTGGGGCCTGATACCCGCTGGGGGGAGAAGGAGGAGCTTGCAGCATAGCGCGAGCGGCACGCAGGCTGGGGAGTGGAGATCCGAGCTGGATCGTCGGTGGCCCGGAGGGCCTGAAGTGGATTCTTTCCCCGCAGAGTCCTGGTGTCGGCCTACAACCAGGGCCCCAGGAGGAGTGAAGCGGGGTTCCCTTGGCCATTGAAAGGACTCTGAGGCAGCGGCAGAGTGTTGGTGGGGGCCGAGGCACTAGCTTCCCTGAACCCCACTGGAGGGAGGAAGGGAGCATGCAGTGAATCATCTCTGGGGGAAGACTCGGGCCCCTGAAGTGAGGTCCTTCCAATCTGATACCGGTTGCGCCGAAGGACTGTTGAGAGTGCGGAGCACCGGGGAGAACTGGAGACCATAAGCTACAGGTGGTCGAGAAAGCGGCTCTGGGTTCCCCCCCTCACCCCATTGCTTGGACTGGGGCAGTCCCATTGCTGGAGTGCTGGGGTGAGTCTATTCTGCGAGGAGGAGGACCGAATTGGGGCTTTTCGGGTTTACGGCTGGAGGTGATTGTGTCCAGGTGATCTGGGCCTGAGTGGGCCAAGGACCTGGTTGTGTTTGCTGAGGATACAATCGCAGGAGGAGTGACTGGGACTTGGACAAGGGGGGGCAAGAGTCCAAAGGACTCACCCAGTTGGGCAATGTCTAAGGGTAGAGGAAAGTCCCCGGGGACCCCGGCGAAGGGGGAGAAGTCGTCCTCGGAGTGCACGCTTCAGAAACTATAGAAAAGGGAGGAGGGGGCCGAGTCCGGGGGCAGAGGAGAGAGTGGCGGGAGTGGCGACAACTTGCCCCTGGAGGATGGCCGGGGGACGATCGGGTCACTAAGAAGCTCCTGGAGGAGTGCTTTCAATCTTTTGGAGATAGAATGGCCCAGGTCATGCAGGTACAGCTGGACAAAATGAAGGACTATCTGGCAGGTGCGATCAGAGAGGTGAGCTGTGACCTGACTAATCTGGGCTCAAGGGTGGATACCAATGAGAAAGCGCTCCAAGAGCTGACAAAGGACTCTCAAAAGGTGCAGGAATGGGTGGAGAGCCTGGCCACGGCCACACATAATTTGGAGCTTCAGACCCAGGACCTTGAAAATAGGTCCAGGAGAGCTAACATCAGGGTGAAATCGCTACCGTAGTCTGTCTCGGACTCGGCCCTCCGGCAGACGGTGAAGCAGCTGTTAGCTCCTCTTGCAGATGTGTCCAGCCCGGACAAGATCAGAGTAGACAGGGCACATAGAGTGGGGGCCAGAAGAGATGAGCCAGGCGCCCGACCGAGAGATGTACTCGTGGCAATGCATGATTATGTGCAAAAAGAGAAAATCTTACGGGCAGCAAGGGGGACGGAAGCCATTAGCTTTGAAGGCTCAGCGATTCAGTTGTTCCAAGATTTGTCGGCTATTACTCTTAATAAGAGGAAGCAAATGCGCCCGATAACACTGGAGCTCCAGAAGAGGGGCTTGAAATACAGGTGGACATTTCCATTTGGCTTGGTATTTGAGATGGACGGGAGGCAAAGAAGGATCACATCTGTAGAGGACGGGGCGTCCATCCTTGGGATGGAGGGGGACCACTCCTCAATTGATACGCTTGATACGGGGAGAGCCAGCCCTAAACGAAAGGAGTGGGAGTGGTCAATGCAGGCTCCTAGAAGGAAAGTGAGAAGAAAGAGAGGCCCGATGGGTGCTCCCACTGGGGGTGTGGCTTCGAGCCCGGAGAGGGAGTCGCGAAGCATGTCGCCACACTCCCCTTTGGGATAGGCTTGGGTTGGTTTATGAGACACCCTGGGAGGGGGATCAATTTGAGGTTCTAGTGGCTGGGGGGGGGGGTGTGGTCATGGAGGAGCTCTTATGGGTCTGGGTTGACATGCCAATGGGAACACTAGGGTTGGTTAGCGGCACTGCTCCTGAAGGTCAGGTTCGGCAGGGGGCTGGGGCTGGCAGTGTGCACCCGGTGGGGGTGGGGGATTGAGGGTTTGGGGGGGAGGGAACAGGGGATGGGGGCTGGGTCCTGGTATAAGGCGATCCAAGTTCTTTATGGGCGATGGGTAAAGGTTTGAAAATTTTGTCCCTGAATGTTAGGGGTTTGAATTCGCCAGTTAAACGGAAAAAAGTGGAGCTTATGTTGGCAAAAGAAAAACCCGACATTGTAAGCTTTCAAGAAACCCATATACAAGAAGATGACAGATTGAGGGTGCGCCTACAGGGGTTCAATCGCCTCTATCAATCGAACGGTCAGAGGAAGAAAGGGGGAGTTCTTATAGCCTTAAGAAACTGGTTAGATGTGTCGGTTATAGGGTCCTCCCGGGATAGTGGGGGCAGGTTTCTGGCCCTAAATCTCCGGAGCGGCAGAGAGGTCTGGTCAGTAGCTACTCTCTATGCGCCCAATATGGGACAGGACCATTTTATACAAAGCATGCTGGGTAAACTGGAGAAGGTGGCCAGGGGTATCATTGTTCTCACAGGGATTTCAACTTGGCTTGGGACCCGGCGAGGGATAGGAGCGTGAGGCTCTTTCTGACCCAGGGTAAGCCCTCCAGAGAGCTCCAGTCCAAACTGGATAATCTAGCGTTGGTGGATGCCTGGCGGGAAAAGAGGGGTAATGAGAGTGGGTACACCTTCTATTCTCATGTCCACAGATCCACTTCCAGGATAGACTATTGTGTGGATGACTCACGCTCATGTGGGTAGGCTCAGGGAGATTGAGGTGGGCGCGATTTCGCTCTCGGACCACGCCCCGATTCTCTTGGAGCTCGCTCGGTCGTCGCAGGCGACTGGATTGTGGAAGTGGAAATACCCTTCTCACATTTTTAAGGATGTGGTGTTGCAAGACGAGTTAAGGCAGGAGATAGGTCACTTCTTTCAGAGGAATGATACGGAGGACATGGACCCTGGGATAGTGTGGGACACTTTTAAAGCTACCATTAGGGGGGTGATCATTGGAATCAAGGCGAGAAGGGAGAGGGAATGTAGGAAACTGGAGGAGGATCTGGAAGCGAAGCTGAAAGTGGTAATGCAGGAGCTGGCTGTTAGGCCCTCCGCGGAGAATAGAAGGAAGTTCAGGATGATTAAGGGACAACTGGACACCATTATTTCGGTCAGGGCGGCGAGAGCGCTGCTGCACCTCAAGCAGAGGTATTATGTGAAGGCAAACAGGGCAGACAGGTTATTGGCTAGAA
This sequence comes from Ambystoma mexicanum, assembly GCF_040938575.1. Taxonomy (NCBI): domain Eukaryota; kingdom Metazoa; phylum Chordata; class Amphibia; order Caudata; family Ambystomatidae; genus Ambystoma; species Ambystoma mexicanum. Next base: position 291,947,120 of record NC_090931.1, on the reverse strand, counting down.
AGCTGAGGGGAGAGGAGAAGGATAGAACGATATTAAGAGTTAGGACGGTGGATGGGGGGGAGGTGACGGAGACTCTAGGAATCAAGCGGGAGTTTGTGAAATATTACGGTGCGGTGTATAGATCTGACGGTCCAGTGGGAGGAGACCTGGAGAGGTATTTGGAAAGCTGTCAACTTGCAGGGGTGGAGGCGGTAAGGAGGGAAGAACTGGAAATGGATATAACCATAGAGGAGGTACACAAAGCTATTGCGGCTCTTTCCCTTGATAAAGCTCCGGGGCCGGACGGTTTTCTGGCAGCTTTTTACAAAACGTATAGGGACGAGGCCCCGAAATTGGTCGCCTTATATAATACCTTTGGGGGAGGAAAAGGGATAACCCCTTCTATGAATGAGGCGAAAGTAGTATTAATTCCTAAACAGGGGAAAGATTCTGCCTTGTGTGGAGCATATAGACCAATTGCTTTGATCAACATAGACGCAAAGATTTTTACCAAGATCTTGGCCTCTAGACTCGAACCTCTCCTACCGTCCCCAGTGGAGCAGGACCAGTCAGGCTTTATTAAGGGAAGGCAAACCCATGACAACACAAGGAGGATTGCCAATATTATAGAGAAGGTAAACAAGTCCAGGATAGAGGCAATAGTGGCAGCCATGGACCCTGAGAAAGCGTTTGATAGAGTAGAGTGGGGCTTTCTTTTTGCTACTATGCGTAAGATGGGCTTTGGGGAGAAGTTTATGGGCAAGATAAAGGCAATATATTGTAAGACCATGCTACGTCTGATGATTAATGGGGAAACATCTGACCCGGTGGAAGTGTCTAGAGGTACCAAGCAGGGCTGTCCGCTGTCGCCGCTTCTCTTTGCGATATATCTTGAGCCGCTCCTGAGTAAAATTAGACTTAACCAAGAGATTAAAGGGGTAATGTTTGGTGGACGTGAACATAAGGTGGCCGCCTTTGCGGACGATATGTTGTCCTGACGAATCCCTGACAATCTCTGGAAGCAGCTGTGAAAGTCTTTGAGGAGTTCGGCCAACTTGCAGGGCTGCGGCTCAACAATACTAAGTCAGAGGCATTGTGCCTGCAGATTGGCCCTGGGTTGGAGGAGGAATTACGGGGGCAATTTGGGTTTGCCTGGGCGAAGGGTAAAAAAGGGTATTTGGGGACTGTCATTACGGGGACAATAGAACAAATGTATGAGGCACATTTTTTACCATTGTTGGGGAAGATCAAGGTGTTGCTCTCGGGTTGGGGTCCATTGGCGGTGTCTTGGTTAGGTAGGATTAATGCCTTAAAGATGGTTATCCTTCCGAAGTTATTGTATTCATTTATGGCATTGCCAGTCAGGGTACCAACCCCTTTCCTTAGGAAACTAAGAAAAACCACCCATGCCTACATATGTGGTTCAAAGAAGCCCAGAATCCCTAGTAGACTGATGCAACTGCCGAGAAATAGAGGGGGTCTAGGTGAACCAGACATGGTGAATTATTACCGGGCGGCACAGCTGAGGGTAGTTCGGGACTGGTCGAAGGATGATAGGGGGAAGATATGGAGAGAAATGGATAAAGCAGTGATAGGGCGGGGGTTAGAGGGAGTTTTGTGGCTTCCACGTGAGGATAGACCCAGAAGGATGTATTGTCGTGCAATCGAGGAGTTGGTGGGCAAGTTATGGTGGCTAGGTCAAAAATCACTACCTTTCCCTCTCCTCTTACGCCCCTTCTGTCAAACCCCCAGTTCACCCCTGGGCTGGAAGTAGGCTCTGGGTTTGATGCGTGGGAAGAGGGGGGCTGTAGGTTTCTCAAGGACCTCTATGAAGGGGGACAGTTGAGGGACTTTGTTACTTGTAAGTCCAAGTTCGGTGTAGGAGAGGTAGAGCAGTTCAGGTATATGCAGTTAAGGCATTGGGCTTTACACCCTGACGTGAAAGATGCGGCCACACAAGGCCTCACCCAGTTCGAGGAATATGTGACCACTAGGGCAGGGGATAGACATCTAGTGGGGGATCTCTACAGGTTATTTAAGGAAGGGGAGGAGGTGGGTGAGAGGGGTTTTATGGCCAAGTGGGAGAAGGAAACGGGACAATCAATTGCATTGGAGCAGTGGCAAACCCTCTGGGCGAGGATCCCTAAATTGACGACCTCTTTGCGCAACTCCAAGAAATTTGGGTGAAGTTGATGTATCACTGGCATCTTACCCCTTATAGGCTCGCTAAGATCTATCGGTCTGGGACTGCCCTGTGCTGGAAGGGTTATGGGGAGGAGGGTTCCTGGGGGCATGTCTGGTGGCTTTGTCCGAAGATTGCCCCATTCTGGACTAAGGTTCAGGAGGTGGTGCAGGATATGATGGGCACTGCCATCACTGGGGGCACTAACATTGAACTGTTCATGCTGGGGCTGGATGGTACCCTGGATGGGTTACGGTCGAGGGCCCAAAAGAAAGTGTACATGATTTTGGTGATGGCAGGAGCTCTGGTGATAGCGCAGAAATGGAGGGCGAAAGAGGCGCCCACGGAACATGAATGGGTAGGATGGATTTGGAACTTGGCGGCTCTTGAAATGGTGACGTATTCATTAAAAGGGAAGCACCAGCAGTTCCTTTTGGACTGGGATCTGGCTCTGCAATTCCTCAGAAGAGACTCCAAAGCAGCCTGGTGCCCGCGCAGCATGAAACTTTTGGGTCTGGCCGAATAAAGGGCTTGAGTCTGGATGGGTGGGAACTGAGAGGGGGGAGATTCAGTGGCATCATGGATCCAGTCGGTGGAACTTGGACTGCTCAGTATAAGGATGAACGGGGGTAGGAGGCGAGAGAAGGGAGAAGGGAAGACGCTAACAAGGACAAAATCTGAGAGAGTTGTTGTGATGTACCAGGATCAGTCGGATTGGGGGGGTGGGGTCGGAGGGTTTGTTGGATTGGGAAGATTGTGGTTCTTTTGTTTGATTGCTGTTATAAATGCCAATAAACAGATATATGAAGAAAAAAAAGAATTAAATCAGGTGAGCACTTGTTAAGTATGTTTTCCCATTTGCGTACAAATTCCTTATTCTCCTTGCATAGAGTTGGTCGTACAGGCATCCGTAGTCCTCTCGGAATCCGTTGTGCTCTATAATACTTAATTAATGTTACAGCATGGAGTTTGCGATTGATCTCTTTCCTAATGAGATACTCCAATTGTTTAATTTTTTTAGTTGGATCTGTTTCAACTGAACTTGTACTAGAATCCTTGATCAAATTAAGGATAGCCTCTGCTTTCTCCGTCGAGAATCCCATGGTATGGGCATGTTTATCCGTGGATTTTATAGATTTCTTCATACAACATTTTTATAGTCAAGAATAGAATGCGTGCCTCCGCCCTTGATTAGTGTAAAATGAAAAACAGCAAGAAAATGGGGTTTGAGCGGGCACCGAAATGTTTGTTTAGAGTTCTTATAACTGCTTGTTTATTTAAACATGTGGTTAATGAGGTCATCAAGTGAACCAGTATACACTATACTGGGGTAAAGGGAAAACTGCAGTAATGTCTGATGTGAAAAAACTTCCATCAGACCTTGGGTCGCCAATTGTAGTGAAAACTACTGATAAATGTTGAGTTCATTCATATCATGAAGATAAGGCAATCCTAAATAGCTGTATGCTTAGGATACCATCCAGAAGAAAATATCCCATACGACTTCTTTTGTCAGTGACTTATTAAATGAGCAAAATTTGTTCATTTAGGAGAAGCAGAAAGAATATGCCAATGCATTTCAGATCTACACTTGGTCCTTCATCAGGGTGAATTCTATAGTACAAAAAAGAAACAAACAAGAAAGATAAACAATGTAAAAGTACTCACACAAACCTATCGTGTTGAAAACACCTTGTTACCTTACTAAATAGAGTAAATCGGGATAGTTATTAAATACCTGCAGATGTATCCGTCCTTGTCACTTATTCATCACAGTGATATTCTTATTATCATAAAACAAAACAGCGCCTTTGCCTCTAGAGTTGATATATATCCAGCAGTATCATGTACATTTCTGCATAAAGTCTCACAGAGACTAATCAAAAGGTACTTCCCGTCTGTAAAACATTAAAACGGAGCCATGCAGGCAAAATAATTTGCTAGCTACCCAGCTTAAATTTGTTTAAATTATATTTCACTTCACATCATTACAGTTGAAATACACATATCGCGCATACCTGATCGTACGAGTTGGTGTATGCAAAACCCGTATGGGAACGTGTGCTACTGTTCTTGTAACACGTGCTGACTACATGAAGCCATCCACCTTTCCGTTACATTTTCAATCCAATAGTCCTATCTGAAAAAGCATACAATTTGTGTGATACTTAATTATCTGCATATGAGGATAGCTACACGGAAATATTATCTAGTTCATATTCTTCTTACCTCATAGAGTGTTATGCTTTCCTTTGTTGTAATAGATAAGTGGTTATCATTCTCATTAGAGCTCTTACAACGGATCTTATCAACTCAATTATGTGTGTAACCGTTCCCTGTGTTAGCGGGACCACAATGTGTTTCTACCCGCCTGCCAGATATAGAAAACTCAATTTCAGTAATAACGCCCGATTCCTTACTGAGAGTGACAATGTGAACATAATGATACATTTAACGGCAACGTACCTCAGGTCGCTATAATAGTTTACGGAGTGCAACTCGCTGCAGTCTTCGTTCAGCCGCGGTCTGTTGAGGGTGAGCACAAACGTTGCCATGGGAATGTTCTTGTACTAGATGCTACGTGATCATGTAACCTTACGTTTGTATCGCTGGTTGTCATGGCGAAAAGACTCAATTAGTGTGTATTGCGTTTGTGTTACCGGTTGCATAGCCGCAAGCCTCCATTAGTGGACGGCGGTTCTCTCTTTCTAAAGGCATTAGACTTGTGTCAATGTATGCACGAGTACTAGAGAGCAATCGTGCTCTATGGCGATTACACCTTCTATAGCCAAAACTAACTGGTAAGTTAAATTAACTCTGTTAACAGATACCTCCTTGCATCTAGTCAAGAATATCTCGGACAATAAATTGAAAAGACTAAAGAGGTACAGGCCGGTGTGTGGCCAATCAAAAGCTTAATCAAATAGTTCAAAAAAGGTAAAGGGCAGTCATTGGCTGGGGCAGTATGACCCTGAGCTCAGTGATTGGTTGTTAGGAGAAAGAAGGTTCAGAAATGAAACTGAGGTTTCTTTTACCAAGGATTCCTAATCTGACAATGGGGAATATTCATCAGCATGTGAATCCATGCCAGACCCCATGCTGGAGAACAAAGCCTTTTTTGTTTGCAGCTACAATGCCGCCCCAAATGCCATATCCTTTGTGAGCAGCAATTGTGTGGTGTACCTGGAAGAACAGTATAGGTGCTACTCCTAGCATTGTACAATGTTTTGTAGGTGGTTCTGGGACAAATTCCTCTATTGCAACAGATCTATGTGATCTCATTGCAACAGAGCTATGTGATCTCATTGAATATTATATTAAAGACGAGTTGATCGAATAATTAAAAAAAATTCACCGCAAATATATGCAGGGTGTGGTATGGTAATCAATGTGGGGAGCTTTGTGGGGGGGGGGTTGGGTCTCCCTCACATAGATTTGCTGCGAAATGTATTTTTCAAGAAAATATTCAATGAGATCACATAGATCCCTTGCTACACTGTGCTCTCCTTGCAAAATGCACACCTAAGCCTGGGTTGCCCCATAAACCCTTTCGCTGGCATGGGAAAAAGATTCAACAGGGCATTTTAGGACCTCCCCACCAAGGTCAGAATAGATAGTGTGCCAAGCAGTAACATTCTTCCTTAAATCTGGCCATTCTTTTGGATGTACCTACGTCTCCCCCTAATACTGCTCTCTCCAGTTTCACAGCGCTCAGGCACATGCAAAAGGTGACATATTTTACACATGTACACCCTGCAAAAATTGAATTGGCAGAGAAGTGAAGCCTGATCAGTCATCAGATTACATGCAAGTGTAGAGAGTGTGGTCGAGAGGCCCTGTCCATGATCCACGGTCAGCAAACAGGCCGTAAATCCTTTATAATTTCAGTACATTGAAGCAAAGGCAATTGTGGTGGATCTCTTGAGAGGGCAATGATTCATGTCAGTGCACACGGGCCTCGGCAAAGGTACCAGTGTCGAGAATAAAGCTAATGATCTTGGGTGAAACACTCCATTCATGCAGTATGTTTCACTGCCCACCATGTGGGCGCCAAGGACATTATGAGCCATGAGCTCTGATGCTTTCAAAGAGCTGAGACAGAAAAATACCCTTTTCTGCCAATGTGAGCTAATTGGCTGTGGTATAGGTGGTTTGAAACTTATAATATGACAATGTGAGAAATTAACCTTTTTTGTGTGTATATGTATATGTGTGTATTACATGGACGCGGGAGCGTCCATGTAGTTATGGTTAAGTTGGTGTTTCCATAGAAAGAGCTTTTTTTGGGTGGCTTATAACTTCATTCCTCCTGGACGAATCCTCACCAAACTTTGCAAAAAAAGTATATGGCCCACTCTGAATTTTTTTGCAAAGTTTGGTGAGGATTCGTCCAGGGGGGAAAAAGTTATAGGGGGGGGTCCCAAAACTTGTGTTTTTTCCTATAGACATAATGGGAAAAAACTTTGCGCACGGCCACAGGCCAAACCGCTGGACGGATTTACACCAAATTTGCGGCAGGGGCTTGGTCCCAAAAGCGTGCTTTTGCGAATTTGATGTAAATCCGCCCATTCGTTTTTTATAAAATGACCAAAACGTAAGGCAAAAAAATTAGTGATATCTGTGTTCGCTTCGCGGCCGGACTTCCCTGTTCGCTCCGCGGACAGCACCCCGATTGGCCCATGGCCTTGCGTCATGTCCGCGGACATGCGACGTGTTCGCTGATTGGACGGCGAGGGGCGTGGAGCGTGTCAGATTTTCTGTGGCGCCCGCCATCTTGTATTCGCCGTCGACTGCGTACAGCGCGATGAAACGTGGATAAAAAATTGTATTTAGTGCCTTGTGTTGGTCTGTAAGAGTGTTTGGGGAGGGTGGGGGAGTATGAGATAGGTTCAATGTTTTGTTTTTTTATGTGCTAGACATTCTTGTTGCGTTCGATTTGTCCGCGGAGAACACGGCTGTTCTGACATTTTGTAAATAAACTAAATGGTGGGTTGTTTAGAGGACGGAGTATGTGTCATTTTTGTTCGCAAGGAAGGTAAAAATGAGCTATGAACACTCGTGGTGTACTTAATTGTTCGTAAATACACAAACTGGGGGTGTCCTCAGGACGCTGTCCGTATTGTAATCTGTCTAGTTGAATGTGTTCTAAGAACACTTGCGGTGTCCCGAAATGGTTGCAATTACACAAAATGGGGGTGTTCTGAGAACGTTGTTTGTATTGTTCGTTGTCAGGGTGAAAGTGTTTTAAGACCACTCCTTTTGTCCGCTAATAGTACAATTTCCTATGGGCGTCAACCGACTTTTTGTCCACTAAAGAAACGATAAATCCGGCTGGTGTGCGCCGACATTATGTGATAATCCTATGACTGGCGCTATTGACCTGGCTGACTTGCTTTTGCGACACTAAATCATATCTCCCGCCCCTAAGCCTGATATTATCAAAGCATTCATATTCCCCGCCTCTCCCCGTGACGTTACATGGTGCGTCATCAAACGCGCCCAGTCCTCTGCAGTCCTAAGTGACTTTACACAGAACCCGGAAGACAACACATTATGTCACAACACAGCGCGCCACAATTCGGAATATGAAATAGTGATTTAAAAGCAAACAGCAAGATTGTAAATTTTGTAAAGTACATTTATTTGACATCAAATGTTTAGAGAATATTCAGCAATTTGCATTTGTCTTTGTCGATCCGCAAAAGTTTGTGTTGAGGCACGCGATGTTCCTTTGCGGTACAGAGGGTGTTAGATCAGCTTACAACTCAGTGCGCTACAATTCGGAATATGAAACTGTGGTTTAAAAGTAAACAGCAGGATTGTACATTTGGTAAAGTACATTTATTTCACATGAAATGTTTAGTGAGTATTCAGCGATTTGCTATTGCCTCTGCTGTCGATCAGCAAAAGTTTATCTTGAGCCACGCGTTGTTCCTTTGCGGTAGATAGGCTGTTGGTTTATGATAAAAGCAGTAAATGGTCGCTCTGATAATCGGAAGGTTGCTCCAACAACGAGCCATTAGACCACCCTATTGGTTGGTATGTTGTTTGTAGCCGCTAGTACTGCGTAAGGGCATATTGGTCCTTGGCGATTGTCCCATAAAATGGTGAGGGTCATGAAGTTTCATATTTGGACCTGCCCCTGGCAGTTGAAGACCCCATCCGCTGGAGTCTGTAAATCGTGACATAGGCAAAATGGGGCCACATACCTGTTTTAAAAAACATAAATTAGTCTCACCAGCCGATCTTCATTAAAAATCATCATTTGATTTATTAGGGCTTGAAACTATTTGCTATCGAAGATAGTGCAGCGGAGTATGTTAATAATAAAAGAATAATATTTTCCCATTCATATAGCGCTAAGAACCGTGAGGTATCTAAGCGGTGCTTATTATTAACCACGGTGTGTGGTGCTCATTTATCGACCACGGAAGGATGAAAGGCTGAGTTTGGCCTTGCCGGGATTCGAACTTGCGTTAGCAAGTTGTACACGGATGTCAAAGCGAGCGTTGTACTCGCTGTGCCACTTGACAGGCTACAGTGAAGTGGCACAGCGAGTAGAGCGCTTGACCGCCTATAGACCGGTTAAATTATTTCTATTAACCCACCCTGTATCGTCTGCCTTTTTCAGAGGCCTCTAAACGACAGGGGATCAATTCGGCGGTGATAGTGCGCGGTAGAAAACATTATGCCACTTTCAACGAACAAATTCAACTTGAGCGGTCTTTAATGCTACGCTATTATAATTATATTTGGTATAAAATAATCTAAAGGGTTACTTACAGTACAATTGCAATTTCCATTGTCTACGAGTAGTGCAGCCCCAAAATACGACTCCGCGTGTGCGAACGATCTTTCGCATAGTGATATAATATATAAAAGTGGTTTCGTTTCAGAAATTTCATCCTTATCTTCTCTTACGTTTTAGCAACACTCCTTCAAGAGAAGTCTTTCATCACAATCTCTGTCTGTCAAGGTCAAAACACAATACAACCTTATAGTCCGCTTCGTGAGCCTCTCCGGGGCCCGAGAAAAAAATGGAAGCAGCTGACCTTCACTGTGAACATAAATTCTTACTTTGCAACATTCTGTGTAAAGCCATCTGTGAGAAGTTGGTTTTTGCACGCCATGTTTGTATATTGTTTGCGTGATATTAAAAAAAGTTTGTTTAAGGGACGTTATGGTTCTAAGTACAGCAGAAAGACCCCTGAAAATCGCAAGTTATGGTAAGCTATGAAAAATAACTTGCGCCACCTCCGTGCACTGCTAAGACTAACACCCAGGACATCAAAGATGACATCGCAAATGTCATTGATGAAATCACTGATGACATCAAATGTGTATGTACTTTTCATGGAATTTGTGTACTAGGGATTTTTATTATAATGTTGCGAAAAAAGTGTCAAGGATATTGCAATAAATATCATACCATTATTAGTGCTTTGAACGATGCAATGATATAAATAGCATTGTATTATGGGATTCTATCTAGTATACTGAGCTACTAATGGAGAAACATAGCACTGTGTGCAGAGTACAAGATGAAAGTATAATATTTGTAATGTTAATATATTGAATAATGAAATGATAATTGTCCTGAAAAATTCACAAAATGGGGGTGTTCTGAGGACGTTATTTGTATTGTGTGATTGCTTAGCTGTATGCAATGAGGGAATGGCACAGAGAGTAAAGTGGATGCCGTCCGCGGACACCGCGGCTGTTCGTGGACAGGGCGTGCTACATCCGGGTTTTTCCAGGAAATCCAACATGGAAAGAAGACTGTACGGATCAGCCAATCAGATGTCGAGGTTGTGGATTTGTGTTGAAAGAGACTGTGTGTGTGGTGAAGATGGCAGAAGTAGAGAAAGTCAGGGTGTTGGTGCTTGGAGATATGTTTGTGTATGGTTTACAACAGTACGCTCAATGCAGGCATGTTGCAAAGAACTTTGATGTGAAAGGAGTGGAGGTGGTGTGGAGCACTGTGCCTGATTGCAATGTACAGGGAATTGTACAAGTTTGTGAGGATATGGCCACGATGAACAGTCCGCATGTGGTAGTTTTGCACTATGGTGCTTTCCATTTGGGCAACGTCAGTGCCCCTACTTTGTTGGCTGATTTGGAACACTTGGTTCAAGCCGTAATGAAGATCCTTCCAAATGCGAAAGTAATTTTTTCTGGATTACTACCTAAGGCAATATGGGACAATAGTTCAGTTTTTTTGTCCTCAGCAAAACATTGCTAGGTGTGTCATCAACCGAGGCATGTGTGCCTTCATGCTTAGAGCTTGTATGTTCTTCTGTAATAATGAGAATATTGATGCCAGTAATGCTGTTAATTTTAAAGAAGATGGCATTTCTTTATCTTTTACGGGAAATGCCTTTCTATTTTGGAATGAAAGGGTTGCTTTGGAGAAGGTTATGTGAAGATTTTAGGAGTAAAGTAAGAAAAAAAAACAAGAAACAAGAAAAAAAATACAAAATAACAGGTGTCTGTCAAGCATCTGTAAAAAAAAAAAAGAAAACGGCTCTTTTCAGGGCCAACTTCAAAGGGGAAATGGGGCACACTATTTAAATTTACATTCCCCACGCTCAGATTTTCGATATGTCCGCGGACATGGCGGTAGTCCGCGGACATGAAAATCACTACGAGGGGGTTAGTATGTTCTATGTTGCATGTATATGAAGTCAGGGATATTATGGTTAAGTTGTGCTACTAAAAACCTATGAAATTCAGTGAAAGAACTTTGTTAAAGGGACGTTATGGTTAAGTTGCGCTACTAAAAACCTATGAAATTCAGTGAAAAAACTTTGTTAAAGGGACGTTATGGTTCAAGGTAAAACCGAAAAACCCTTGAAATTCGGCAGTTATGGTAACATAAGCAACCATAACTCGCGCCACCGTGCACTGCTAACACTAACAACCAGGACATCAAAGATGACATCACAAATGTCATTGATGACATCACTGATGACATCACATGGCTGGCTCTCCCTTTTTATCCTTTACTGACATATTGAAACCACATAGTTTTCTTCAGTAACAGTCATGAAGTAAAAATTGAAAAGGTACTATATTTGTAGACTTAGGGTCAAGTCACATCATATGAAACATATACATAGCGGAAGACAGGCTTGAAAGAGAGCAATCCTTTCTGTGCATGAAGATAATCATTAGGGTTATCAGCACTTTCTCATAGTTTTATTTTTATTACTCTACCTTCCCTGTATATGCTCATATTGGTATACATTATAATCACTCTCCTTTCCTTTGGGTGCAGTCACATCATGTGATACACATACATATGGTAAGTAGCAGCTTTGAAACAGAGCAATAGTTTCTCTGCATAAAGACAATCAGTTAGGTTATGAACTCTTTCTGCTACTACTTCTGCTTTTTTGTTTACTTCACTGTCCCTGTATATACTCATATTTGTATGTGTTGTCTCTTTGTGTTTTGTCTGTAATAATTATGTATTAAGTGGGTTTTATTATCTACTTATTACATGTTTCACAGTACGCAAAACTCTAATAAGAAAGCAGTTATAATTTCAGTATTCAATATGGCAAGATTATGAATATGGTACCTTCATCATGTATGCTGCACACACTGCCTATGTTTCTGCATGAGTAGCTTAGTATACTGGATAGAACTTCATAATAGAATGCTATTTATATCAATGCATTGCTTAATGCACTAATTAGCTCATGATATTTATCCCAATGATCCTTGACAGTTTTTGGTCAGCATTATAAGAATCCCTTGTACAGAGTTTTTATGAAAAGTAAATGCACATGTGATGTCATCAGTGATGTCATCAATGACATTTGTGATGTCATCTTTGATGTCCTGGGTGTTAGTGTTAGCAGTGCACAGTGGCGCGAGTTATGGTTGCTTATATTACCATAACTGCCGAATTTCAGGGGTTTTTCGGTTTTACTTTTAACCATAACGTCCTTTTAACAACGTTTTTTCACTGAATTTCATAGGTTTTTAGTAGCGCAACTTAACCATAAAGTCCCTTTAACAAAGTTTTTTTACTGAATATAAATATATATATATATATCACTAACAAAAACTTTGTTAAGGGGACGTTATGGTAAAGTTGCGCTACTTAAAACATGTGAAATTCACTAAAAAAAAACTTTATAAACATGACATTATGGTTCGAAGTAAAACCGAAAACCCCCTGAAATTCACCAATTATGGTAAGCTAAGCAACCATAACTGGCCGCACCACTGTGCACTGCTAACACTAACACCCAGGACATCAAAGATGACATCACAAATGTCATTGATGGCAGCACATGTCTGGCTCACACTTTTTTCCTTCACTGATATATCTGGGGCAGTAACAGGCAGGAACTAAAAGGTCACTATACTATAGTACAAAGTACTATGGTGACAGCACAGATGACATTACATGTCTAGCTCCTTTTTTGTTCACTGACATGTGTAAGCCAGGTGGCTTTCTTCACTGTCAGTCAGGAGTTTAAGAAGGTAAAAGTTCTATATTTGTAGTCCTTACCCTTCTCATTTGTTCTAACAATACTTTCCTTAGGTTACGGTTACATCATATCATACATATGCATAGAAGAAGAAGGAATCCAGAAAAACAAGAATATTTTCTGTGCATGAAGTTAATTAGTTCAGGTATGAACATTTTCTATTAAAACTGCACTTTTTGGTGCATGCTTTACGTACCCTGTATATGCTTATATTTGTATGCATAGTGCTCTCTATATGTTTTTGTGAGTAATAGTGCAATTATGCAGTAAGGGAAGCATACGTTGATACTTATGTTTCACAGTATGTAAACATTTGTAATGGTAGCATTTATCAATGTAGCATGCAACATGGGAAGATTGCAAATATTGCACCTCTGTAGTGCATGCTGCAGACAATGCCTACATTTCTTCATGAGTTCGTTCATGTACTGAAAGAACTCAGTAATGGAATTGTTTTTTTTTCAGCAATGCATTGCTTAATGAAGTACGTGGCATATCTTAGTTCTTCAATCATCTCTGATACTTTTCTGCCAATAATATAATTACAATCCCTTGTGGAGCCTCTGCATGAAAACTAAAAGTACATGGGATGTCATCAATGGCATTTGTGATGTCATCTTTGATGTCCTGGGTGTTAGTGTTAGCGGTGCACAGTGGTGCGGCCAGTTATGGTTGCTTAGCCTACCATAACTGGCGAATTTCAGGGGTTTTTCAGTTTTACTTCGAACCATAATGTCATGTTTATAAAGTTTTTTTTAGTGAATTTCACAGGTTTTTAGTAGCGCAACTTAACCATAACGTCCCTTTAACAAAGTTTTTTTTTTACTGAATTTCACAGTTTTTTAGTAGGGCAACTTAATCATAACATCCCGTTAAAGTATTTTTACTAAATATACATTTTCATCATGTGAAATTGGGAGAAATGTACTATAATTACCTTACTTTATATATATGTAACATAGAACATACAGAACCCCCTCACTAATGATATTTGAAGGGCACGGACTGAGCGCCTGTCTGCGGACGGGCACAGACGAGATCAACACTACCCAAACAGTCAGGGGGTATCTGAAATTGTTCTATTGTGCCATATGAAAAATGCACAAGTTTAAAAAAAAGAGCACAAACACATTATAAGTAGTAATAAGTAACCAATCGTACCTACACGTCTCACACATTACCCATGCATTTAATTACCATGTAGAATGAAATGGATTATACCATAACAAAAAAAGATATGCCTCCAACACAATTACCTCACAGAAACTGCACAGCTAGGAGCAACAGTAGACGAACAGAACACAACGAAGACAAATTACAAGAAAGTAGTAAGTGAACTTCATTTTTCTTACATGTGTTTATACTTTTTGTATGAGGTGCAGAACAAATAATGTATTTCTGTTTTGACACAGAAATGTGCAGTACTTTGGAGTGGCTGGAGGAGAATTTTCCGCATGGCGAAATGTCGGAAGATAACGATAATAATGATACACACTCCTCTGCATAAGCAAATTAATAGTCCGTACTTTATGGGCACTTAACATATATATATTTATTTTTAACAGACCAGGTAAAAAATGAAGAAAGTCCAACAAAGGACACAGTGCAAGACAGCCTGAAACAGATAGAAGACAAAGTGGACATGCTAAAAGAGAATTTTAATGGGTTAAGGCAATTTGTGGAGGAATATGTGAAAGGAAAAATCAGATATCACTGTCCCACCTGTACCTGTCCATGCTGGATTTGCTCTAGAACCCCGTATGTTGCACGCCCTACCCACGACAAGCACGGTGTCCGTGCGGCACGTAACTCTTAGCTAGTCCTTCTACCCTTTCCACATCACTCACAAATCCATTCCCTCATTGGACACAGCTAAGCAGTCACACAACCATCCACCAATGACATTCAAGACCTCTACATCTAACTCTGTCATCAGAGTTCCGCACTTCAAATGTACTGTTCATCACTCGGAATGCAAGTCGCATATCATTGCAAAGCACCTACTTCAAAAACTACTGTGCAAGTGTTGCAGATTTCTACTTACAGCTCCATGCATACCCACATGCATGAGTACAAAGTACAGGTATGCATATTTTATCCAGAGAACATGTGCAACTCTTATGATTCCATTTAAATAAATTAATGCCACTAAATCTGCATAGCCAATACATACCAACGCTCCCGCTTTAAGTGCAAGACTTCTGATTTTTCATTGAGAAATCGCACTACTTCTTAGTGTCTCCCGCATGACCTATACATACGTACCAACTCTCCCGTTTATGCGTGAAACTCTATTTTCCATTAGAAAATGTCACCATTTTTTACTGTCTTCCGCCTAAATTAGTGCTACTTCCAATGCGATCGTATGAGAAAAATAAACGTTCCCGATTGCTGTGGTGATATCTCCCTCTGAGGTGCTCCCGATTTTTCGCATTCCTACTTATAATATGAAAGTGTTCAAATTTTTCCTATCTACCATAATGACATATCACTTCCAAACCTCTATGCTAAGGACAACACAGCTTAAAAAAACAAGGGAATTTCATGAACTGAAAATTGTACTAATTTGCTTAGCAGGTTCAACTAACATACTGCAAATAACAGATAAAGGCTGCACATAGTGAAATGAGATATCAAACGAGAATACTCCCATGAAAGCTGCAAAATGAACATGTACATTAACATCACTGCTTTAAACACACAAAATTACTAACTTCTTGCTTTTACAGTTGCAGTGAAGACAACTCTCCTGAAAATCAACAGCATCTACACTGCAAACATATCCGAAGAAACCTGGTCATTCCACAAAAAAAAGTAAGTACAGTTCTACCTTTATATTCTTACTGTTCCTCAAAGAGACTCTGTGGGTTATTTATGTAATTTCCGCACCAAAAAAAACATTGATTTCTGAACCATTCTGCCCACAAATCCCCATTTATTAAACAAAAAATAACAGGCAGAATGGCACACAAATCCCTGTGTTTTTGGAACACAAATAACATACACGAGCCTTAGAATGTTAGTACTACAAAACAAATAGCTGTTTTAATTTTATACCATTACGTTTACTATTGTCATGATTCCTGCCCCTCATGTTCCCAGCCCTCCAAGATGTCAGGCTGGAGCCAGGCCACAATCACCTACATGGCCCTCAAGGGCCTCTGCATCCCTCCAAAGACCCACTTGGAGTCAGACTTGGCGCTTGTGGCACCAGACCCACTCACTCCCATAGGATAACATTGGGGATTGGACTTGTAGTGCATTGATGGAGACAAGATGGATGCCCCCACATATTTTGGTTCCCAGAACTGCATGTGCAGTCTAGTCTTTTGGGTGTGGTTCAGCCCAGAGACACCTGGGCTACCCAGAGACTATTTAAGCCTTGCCCAGGCTGAGAAACATGCTTTGCGTTTTCTGCACCTGCAGCGTGACACTCACCGTGTTCGGATCGTTCTCCAGTAGGCCTGCATCTTTCTTCTGCACTCAGATCCTGCAAGAACAAGAACACCATTAGGAACAGCCTTACCTTGCGGCGCTTCTGCCCATCATTCATCGCTCCTTCTGTTCTGTGGGCATCTTCGGCGGTGTCATTCCCATCCCGGCACGCCGCTTCCTAAGGAAAAGGGAAAAGAACAAAAAAGGCATTAGTAAGCATTCAGCAAATCTTCGCTTATTTTTAAAGACTGTACGAGCTTCAAACGCTTACCTGAATCCCAGCCGGTCTGGGGGAACTCTGTCTCCGGAACTTCTCATCCATCTGTAAGAGGGAAAAGACACTCCAGTTTAGCGTGGAAACATCTAGAGGCACTGCATACCGCGCTTACTCACCGCATTTCTTCTTCATAACCGGCATCCACGCTGAAAACGTTGTGGCACCTAAAAGACACAGAAAAAGAACTCAGTTCAATACAAATACGAAAGGGTTGCATCGCCTCATGCTCTCACTCACATTCAGCGCTACTCATCTCAGCAGCACGTCGCCATCCCCGGACGCCGGCCATCACCTAGGGAAGGAAAGGAACAAAGTTAGAGAACTGTTCAAAAGACTCATACTTACCTGTCGGACTCTTGCCAGTGAAGTAACTAGGCAGCAAGGATCCCGCATCAATCAATGCACCCCTGTGCTGAAAGCAGGACGGAGAGCACACTTTCCAAGAAAACAAGGTGGGCTGTGGATCAAAGGGAAGGGTTGGACCCCGGGGAAGAAGGGGTTCAAGTGCACAGAGACAATAGGGAGTTAAACTCTACCAATCCTGTGTTTCAGGCCCAGCCTCCAGTCGAGTAGACTCCAGGGAAGGGTTTGAGGTCGTAAGAGGTCAGAACAAGCCGAGTGACGTCCCTGTGGATATCAGGTGAGCGTTACAACTATTAATGCTTCTCCTCACCACCAGCTCACTTTCTACTCTCATCTGAAGCACAGTGTAGTAATATACAAACAGAACAATAGCCTTCCCAACTCATTGTAACTGGCCAATGCACATTCACACACCACCACAAACATCTTCCCCATCAAACTCATCCACGCATGCACACAGCACACATACATTGTAAAACAGACCAACCCATGCCTTCTTTTTTTTCAACAGACCCCAAAGAATGCCTACCAAAAAGCAAGTCCATAGAAAGGAACGCAGAAATAGAGCAAATGGAAGTGTCCAAAGTAAGCATCCATCTCTAGCAGAGTTTTTACAGAACGTTGAAACAAAACAGCTAATAGTCATTTAGCGAAACAAAGGAAGCTTCAACTACAGAAACTTTGGCTCCTCTATCAAAATGTGGCACAAAACAGAAAATGCTTTACATGAATTTGGCTACCACTACTGCTAACAATGCCCCTATAAATCCTGATATACTAGCAAGAACCCATAGTAAAAAAAGTATTTTAGCAAAAATGTTCCGCCACAGAGTCCTTCAGAATCTAATAAGAAGACAAGTGAAATCATCCTCAACGCTTAAAACCTACCGTAGAAAATGAATCCTACAAGCTCTCGTAGACAGTGCAATCCTTCTCAAAAGGAAGTTATTTATTTTTAGTGTTAAATAGGATGAAACCACTAACGAAACTAAGTACTAAACTACAAAAGAAACTTCTCAATAAATGGAATGTCAACAAAAATAACTTCTTAAATATTTGTGGAGGTGAATGGAGTCACACAACAACCACAGAACCATATTTTAATGAAGAAGCATACAAACAAAATCAAACAAACACAATTGCCATCCATAGCAGTCGACGAGGGCATGAAAAAAATCAATACCATCATGGAACAAGAAACACTGCTTACAAAAATATCCCCTGAAAACTCAGAATTACCTCTCCATTCGACTGAACCAGACCGTCCAGTATACAAATGGCTGTGCACGTCAATGTGTAACATTCCTAACAAATCTTTCAAATCTTTACGCCAGTTCCTCAATCAGTATGTGAAAGGTAAAGACAAAATCAAAATGAAAGTGCTGCAAAATATGGATACCTGTCCAGTGCGCAAATACACAGGACTACAAGGACATTCATTAGCCTGCGTTTCAGGACCTATTTGCAAAAGCACCTTCCATGATATAAAAATGATATCAACATCATTCAAATGTAAGAAATCTAGTGTATAAACTGTACTATGCTAAAAGTCCAGCTTTATAATTAGCCAATTTAAATAACACTTCTGCATGGTACACCCAAATACCTACAAGAAGAAATTGACCGTATCCAGAGAAAATGTTTTGCACTTACAAATTGCAATAGTTTTAGAACAGACTAGCAACAATTCTGCACATAGCAACCTTCTGTTACACACATACAAAAAAGAAATACTAAAATGTAAAAGTACATCCGCTGAAGTACCAAACCATGTGTGTATGTGTTGCCGCAGAACGTTTTACAAAAGGAACACAAAAACTATAGACGTAACATACAAAATAGAAGACAATGAATAATCCAAATGGTTTGAATTAGCTCTCTACCTTTTAGCAGAAAACAAATACGAAATAAGTGAACCCCTAATATGTTGCAGTTACTGCACTACAAAACTGGACAACAACCAAACTCCTTCACGTGCTATTACAAATAATTTGGAATTATTCCCACTACCAAAACCCCTGCAACAACTCAATTTGTATGAGAGCATCATAATTCAAACAGTTCACCCATTTCAAGCAATAACACGCCTTCAACCAAAAACAGCAAAATTACCTCCCTCTGAATTGGTGAAAGGCATTCGTGGCAAAGTAGTTTATTTGCCATTAGATCTGACAGAAAATGTGCACACTCTAGGAGTGCAACGTCCAATAGAGCATTCTTAAATTGTCTTAGTAAATGGTGTACCAACAAAAGACAAAATAATTTGGCAACAACTCGTGGACTTACATAAAGTTAGACAAGCCAAGCAATATCTGAAAGACAATAACGAATACTACAAAGAAATAAATATTGAAGAAAGCTTAAGGGAAACAACTGAAATAATTCAAGAGTCATCAGAAACTGGTCAATTTGAACTTCTGGATCCTGCTGCAGTATCCACTCATTTGGATCATCATACAATTCATCCATTGCACTCTAATGAGAGCATAGATGATGCACTAGAAGCTTACCAAATGCGACAAACCAAAGGGTCACCAATGAGCATATGGGAAAAAAGTATAGAAGCACGTGCTTTTCCACTGCTATTTCCTACTGGAAAAGGAGGAAGATCCGATGATAGACCCACTCAGATAACAGCATCATAATACCGCTCATTACGAATGTATTCTCAAGATCCCAGATTTAGACAAAATGTGGAATACATATTCCACCTACTCTTTGAAAGTGAACTAGCAACCCTATGTTATGGAGTTGCACACATATTGAAATCTGGAACCCACTTTCAAAATATGTCAGCTATGCAATTAATACAAAAAGTGCAAGAAAAAGAAGAGGTTTTACAATCAAGTCTAACAAATCTGTTTGCAAACATGCGTGGTACGAAAGAATACTGGTTCAGACGGCAGGGAGATGTACGTTGTATGATCAGAAACCTTGGACCACCCACTTGGTTTGTTACATTAAGTTGTGCAGAATATGCATGGGAAGATTTACATGATTTCCTACGCATATCTATTACGCTCACCTGGCTCCCACAGAGGCGTCGATCTGAACTCGACAGCTGCGGTCTCCACTAATGTGACACGTAGGGCCGAGATGACAGACTGGACTGGCCCACCTAACTTCGTTTGCTTGGCCCGTAGGAATATTCTTCTGCAAATGGAGAAAGGGAATTAACCACCCATGTAGTTGAGTGTAAATCCCCCCCACCCCCGCTGTTCTCCCCACTAATCACCTTTGATGTCTCCTCATATAGTCTCACCTGATGGTTTGAAAAGATGAGCTCTCCATCCTGCATTGAGCGCAGGGGCACGTAGATAACCAGTTGCTTCACTGGCTCGAAGGAATTGGTGAGTTCCAGAACAATATTGACTCCGAGATTCCCGGCCAGACGCCGTAAGTATGTAGTTCGTAACAGTTCAAATGCTTGACTTTCACTCTTGTCCGATTCCTTGCAGGTTGCAGCTTGACCCTAGTGAAGAGTTCCTCGTGGCAACCGGTAATATTCTGGTAAGGATTTGTATTATCCAACACAGTTCGATAAAATAATGTCAATATGTAACCTGTTGCTTTCTCCCCTATTTAGGCGCTGAGAGAAAGTATGAAATCTCGGGGAATAATACCTATGGCGGTAAAATCAGGTAAGTCTATTGTGTGAGGAGGGTTCCCCTTGTTAGTCCCTTTGTTTCACCTTGCTGTCCTTTTGTCTCCCTTTAGGGGCCGGGGTTCGGCGAAGATGCAGTGGAAGCTGCGCCGTCCCGTGAAGAGGAATAGTACCCCCGGCGGTAAAATCAGGTAAGTCTATGGGGGGTAACTAATATTCCTCTGTGTATTCCCTTGGCTCACCTTGCTGTTCTGGTCTTCTCCTTAGGTGCCGGAGTGAGGCGGGAACATGCAGGAGGATGCCGTGGAATGTGAAGATGCTGCGAAGGCCGGTGAGTTTAGCGCAGCGCTGCAGCAGGCGAGGCGATGCACATAAAATAACTTCTTTCTTCCAGCTCGAAGGCGCGATGGATGGGGAATTCAGGTAAGGATCAAAGGTATTGCTCTTGTTCTAACCTTTTCTCCTTCTTTCTCCCTTTTTCTAGGAGCTCCAAACTCGAGGCGAGCATGGCAGAAGGCTGGATGCAGACTTGCAGGCACGGTGAGCGTTACACTGCTGGATGCAGAATAACGCGAAGCATGTGCTGCTCTTCGGGCGTGGTTTAAATAGCCTACAAAGTAGTCCCAGGTAAGTATTCCTCCCCAGCCCCACCCGAGTAAAAAAATAGTCCCTAGGTAAAGTAGTCCCTTCCAAGCCTCTTTTGGCATGGTCTGCATCAGATAAGTTTGCAGCATGGTCTGCATCAGGTAAGTTTTAATCTATGAGCCTGGCGCCTATGGCGCCAGGACTGACTCTCCATATGAGCCTGGCGCCATAGGCACCAGGACTGCACCCAAATAGCCCCTAGCAGGGGTTGCTGGGCTTGCTTGGGATAACTTGATGCCTGCTTCCGGGGGTGCTGGACTTGGTCTGGGTCCCCGGGGGTAGGCTGACAGTAGGCATAATGACAATATAAAACAACAACAAAACCAACATAGATATACTAACACCTTGAGAACTTTGTTCTCTAGATCCTGTTAATGTTTCAAGATATTTCCATCATCGTGTCATTGCTATGCTACACTTTATTTGTAATAGAACTGTTCCTACCCTCGGAGAAGTGCAACACTTCTTTTGGAGAAAAGAATACCAAGCCAGAGGAGCACCACACATTCACATGCTTTTATGGATCAAATGTGCACCTAAATTTGGTCAGGACACTGATGCCACTGTTTTGCAGTTCATCCAAAAATATGTCACTTGTGAAATCCCTTCAAAAACGACACATAGTGACCTTCATGGACAGATTGTACAATTTCAAAGACACAAATGTGGCAAATACTGTCGTCGCAAATACAAAAGCAAAGGGAAATCCTACACCAAATGCCGCTTTGGTTTCCCTAGTTACAGAAACAGGTGAAGTGAACAACTTCATGTCTTCAGTTCGACATAGTGTTAAAGGTAAATCACCTAAGAACAGGTATTACATAAAAAGAACAGAAGAATCAAAATATGTCAATGATTACAATGCAATCATTGTCCTCTTATGGAATGCAAACATAGATGTGCAGTACATTGCAGACAATTCCACTGCAGTTGCACGATATGTTACAGCCTACTTAACAAAAGCAGAACAAACAGAGCTTCAAGACCTCTGGAATGACCCATCATCAGACAAAACACTATCTCAGAAATTGTACAGCTTAGGCATAAAAATGCTCTCTCAGAATGTGGCGCCTATGAAGCTGCAGATCGTTTAACCGGTACTGCTTTGTTTGGAAAATCTGAAAAC
The DNA here is from genome assembly GCF_040938575.1 of Ambystoma mexicanum. Classification (NCBI taxonomy): domain Eukaryota; kingdom Metazoa; phylum Chordata; class Amphibia; order Caudata; family Ambystomatidae; genus Ambystoma; species Ambystoma mexicanum. The sequence goes on along the minus strand of NC_090931.1, from coordinate 291,925,004 downwards.
ATAGTATGGCTAAGTCTTGGTCCTGCTAAATCTAGAAAAAGAGTTCTCAAATCATATGAGGACATAGAAACAATTGCCAAAAATTATCCCCACACATACTACCCGAACAGGAGTACCACTTTGGAAACCATGTGTCTATACCACATAGCTCAAAACTTTGAATACAAAAATAATATAAAACCCGATGAAAGCAAAGGTAGATATGGAGTGACAGATTGTGAAGGCAGTTTAGGGAAACTTACCAAACGAAGCTTAATTAATCATGTCAAATTGTCATTAGGAACTCCTCAACAGAAAGAACTATATTACATGTCCCTGCTACAACTTTTTAAACCATGGAGAAAAGAGGAAGAGATACTAGATAACTATGACTGCTATGAAGACGCTTTCAAAGCAAATGAAAGCACTATCACCGATGTGAACTTTACGCAATACAAAACAATGTTGCACAATGAACAGCAACACGAAGAAGAACTTCCGGCCCAACTAGATAAGGACACTTCCGACAGTAGTCAACCTTCTGTAACAGGAAGTAAAGAACCACTAGGACAGCCACTAATAGCAAATGAGGCAGAATTAGCTATGACAGAAGTGGAAAACACCATGTGTCACTATGAAGAAGATATAGAAGACTTAACTGTACTACAATCAAAACTTAAAGATCAGCGCACCATTTTTGAAGAAGTAACAAAAGAAATTTCACATGGTGTACAACACGAAAATAAAGAATGTACCTGCCAAAATTACAAACATATACTGCTGTACGTCAGTGGTGAAGCTGGGTCAGGAAAAACATTCTTAATCAAAATCCTCAGCAAGTCCCTTCAACAATTGACAAACAACAAACTGTCAGCTGTTGTAACTGCCCCCACAGGCTTAGCTGCTTACAACATAGGCGGTGTCACTTTACACCGATTACTACTCCTTCCAGTAGAACACCAAAACAAATTAGACTATTACAAACTTTCTGCAGAAGCTGCAATGGAACTACGCAGAGTATTAAAACAAATGAAAATGCTACTAATAGATGAAGTGAGCATAGTCTCCAACCTAATGTTGGCTTTGATTCACCTCAGATTGCAAGAAGTACTTAAACTACGAAGAACTCTTTGTGGGAAAACACATTATCGTTTTTGGAGATCTTCTACAATTGATATCAGTGAAAGGTGAACCTATTTTTAAAACCTTAGGACACAAACTCTGCCGTCAAACTGTTGGCAGCATAGGAAATGACAACATTTCCAATACAGAGAATTAACAGAAAACATGCGTCAATCTGCATACCTCACTTACGCCAACATTTTAAAAAGTATTAGAATTGGTGTACTATCTCAAGAAGCACAAGCAATATTGAAAAACCAGCACATTCATGCACTTTATGGCGATAACGCATGTGCTACTGATGTTATGGAACAATTAGCGCACATAAATATCAATTGTATGGCCTTAATGCCAACTCTTGCAAGCTGTTTCAAATTCAATGAAACAATGTTAAAAAAAAGAAATGCAACCAATAATTGAAATTTGCTCCACAGACAAACTGGACGTACATGGTATGACACTACCCATGTGTCAGCAAGTCTAAATACCTTAGAAAATTCAATCTCCAACACACCTGGGTTGGAAAAAATATTAAAATTAGCCTTTATTGTAGAGTAATGCTGAAACGTAACCTTGACGTGAAGCAAGGGCTAGTTAATGGGGGCACTGGGTACAGTTGTTGGCTTTCAAACATACCCACGTGTCAACAACATTCAGTTTGTCAATATTCGCTTTCACAAACTTTCAGAAGTAAAAATGATAGGCCGCTCAAGAGCTCAATTCCTTCTCTTCAAAGACATGTATGTACGTAGAGAACAATTTTCTCTAACTCTTGCATATGCAGTCACCATTCATAAATCCCAAGGTCTTACCTTAGACAAAGCATTGATAGATATAGGAAACACAGTCTTTAAAGAAGGCATGAGCTATGTAGCACTATCACGCTTACATGCACTTGACGGTCTATTTCCAATCAACTCTGATGCAAGTAAAGTGAACGCTGATATTCCTTGCATTTTAGAATACAATAGACTGCGTTCACTGTACACACCCCATCTGAAATCATATCCTATTCCAGAAAAAGGAAAACGTTGTAAAAGAAAAGTAATTCAAACAGAAATGCAACAGAATCTGACTGCAAATCCTTCAAAGAAAACAAAAGAATCTAACTTCATCAATTACCACCAGCAAAGAACCAACTATTAGGGAAAGTAAATCAGGTACTTCTTCAAAGAAGGAACAGAAACTCCGAAAAAATCACTCAGAGACAGAAATATCTGGCCATTCAAATTTTCAAATGAAACTGGTGTAAGTTGCTATGCAAATGTAGCAATGAATATTCTATTTCAATTGCCACCAATTGTTAACAACATTTACTTGCACAGTACAGACCAATTGTGTTTGCAAATGTTAGTCCTTCATAGAAACGCAACAAACAATCCTATAGTGTTCACAGAATAAGACAATAATTGGACTACTGTGCTAGAATGGTGAGATTCACTATAAGCTCACAAGAAGATCCACAAGAATTTCTAATGTACTTACTACAAGTACTCGAAACCAAAAACATACCTATAAATTAAATCTTTCAGATTTCATACATATGGAAACATACATGCACTCTCTGTAACAATGTGACACAGGAACAAATCCCAAATGAGTGATTTGTGTATGTATCCATACCTAATTGTGAATCCATTCCATTTCAGCAACAAAATGCAAACCATGGCAGATTATGTACTATCTGCAATTCAGATAATCGCTCCACCTTACTGATACAAACACATAGTAACTACATAATACTAATGCTTCTAAGTTACAATGCAGATGGTACCAAAAACAACTGCAAGCTGACTGGATTCACACACGGTCAAGTGTCACTTGGTAAGAAAACCCTCACAACAATAGGTATAATCTACCACGCAAGAGCCACAACCAATGCAGGTCACTACACTGCATATATTAAAAAGAAATGTGGATGGTTCGAATGTAATGATGGTAGCATTACTCTAAAGCAGAGATTACCAGCAAATCTTACAAACGGTATTTAATCTTCTTAAAGCCAACATTTAATAACTAAGGTGTACTTCAACATTAACAAAAATTCAAGTAAAAGAATATAAACAGTTAGAATACGCCAACAGGTATCTAACTGCCCAAGATTGTATAACAACCACACAGATAAATGAATACCACAGATTCGGAACAAAAAATACACAATTAGAATACGCCAACAGGTATCCAACTGTTTAAAAAATCTGAAACAAGCCAACATGTATAACATTAATCAGAAACAAGTGAACACTCAAAGGAAACAAAGAAATAGTTTGTAGCATAGCAAAGAAAGTTTTTTTTTTAATCTGACAAGGATTTTTTCCCCCCCAGGCCCAATGATTTGAAAAACAAAACACAGAAACTGAGCAAAATGCACCGTACACTAGTTTGTAAACTAAAATGAGGGTAAAAAAAAGTTAAAATGTCTATTGTACAATGTAATAAGTCTTTATAAAATACAAACACTAACATGCTCTTTTCTTTTATCACAGAACTTGAAAAAGGATATTTCCGCCAAGTACTAAAGTCATGTAAGAAATATATCGAATCTTAAAGTAAAACAGTAAGTATAATTTCACACATTTCATACATGTTCGAATCTATACGTCTGATCTATGGCAGTAATATGGTGCAGTGGCTGTAGGCAGGACCTAGAGTCTTGGATGTATAACCTATGACCTACACCCTGCGGCCATGCAACCAAGACTATAGGTCCTACCCACAACCATTGCAGCATATCAAAACCATGGTGGCTTATAGCTTCACTGCTTATAACTTTGGTCTTGGGTGCATGGCCTGTGGCCATGCACCTAAGACTCTAGGTCGTGCACACAACCACTGCACCACATCATACCCATGCTGACTTATAACTTCAGTGCTTAGAACTTCAGTCTTGGGTGCATGGCCTTTGGCCACGCACCCAAGAATCTAGGTCCTGGCCACAACCACTGCATCATATCACAACCATTGTGGCTTATAACTGCAGTGCTTAGAACTTAAAAAAAGCCGTAGGCCATGCACCAAAGACTCTAGGCCCTCCCCACAACCACCTGATCGATATGCGATACTACGGGTGTATCTATTGCTGCGATATCCTGCAGTGGTTGTGGCCAGGGCCTACAGTCTTGGGAGTATGGCCTACGGCCTACGGCCAAGCACCCAAGACTCTAGGCCCTGGCCACAACCACTGCAGAATATCACACGCATGGTGGCTTATAAATCATTAGCACACCCATAGAATGACACATTTTAACTGCAGCATACACTCCATTTGCACCCAGGATTGTAGGCCCTGCCCACACCTACCAGATAGATATTCGATTGTATGGGTGTGATGTATGAATGTGAAATGCTACGGTGGTTGTGGGCAGGGCCTAGAGTCTTGGGTGTATGGCCTGCGGCCATGCACCCAAAACTCTACGTCCTGCCCACAACCACCACACTATATAAAACCCATGGTGCCTTATAACTGCAGTGCTTATAACTTTGTTCTTGGGTGTATGGCCTACGGCCATGCACCCAAGACTCTAGGTCCTGCCCACAACCACCACAGCATATCGCGCCCATTTTGGCTTATAACTTCACTACGTATACATTTGGTCTTGGGTGCATGGCCTTTGGCCAATGCAAGACTCTAGGCCCTCCCCACAACCACCTGATCGATGTTCGATAGTACGGGTGTATCTATAGCTGTGATGTGCTGCGGTGGTTGTAGCCAGGGCCTGCGGCCATGCACCCAAGACTCTAGGCCCTGGCCACAACAACCGCAACAGATCATACCCATGGCGGCATATAAGTCAGGAGCACACCCATAGAAACAAAAATTTTAACTACGGCATATACTCAATTTTAAAATTCGCTAACACCACTCGTGTCCTGAGAACAGTTACAAGTTGCCTGCGCACAGCACAAACGGAAGTACTATCCTTATGAGACCCCTAATTTTCAGTAATTAAAAACATCCCGGACAGGGCAGGGATGGCGAATACATCATTAACACCTGCCGCCTAAACAAATACAGTATTTCTCCCATCTCATACTCTCTGAACCTTCCCAAGCACTCTGACACACCAAAACAGTTTCCAAAACAACATTTCGCCTCTCTGGTCGCCGCCGCGCTGTCGGCGGATCCAAGATGTCGGGTGCATCCAAACAATCTGACGCACATCACGGCTCACTGCAACCAATCGGCAGACACGTCGCCTGTCCGCGGTCATGATGCCAGCCCCTTAGCCAATCGGTATCTTGCCCGCGGAGCGAACAGGGAAGTGTGACCGCGGAGCGGACATAGATATCACACATTTTTTAAGACATACTTTTTGGTCGTTTTAAAGAAACCTACTGGACAGATTGCAACCAAATTTACAAAAGCACGCTTTCGGGACTAAGGTCCTGCCCCTGCCGCAAATTTGGTGAAAATCAGTCCAGCGCTTTGGCCTGTAGGCGTACGCAAAGTTTTTCCCCCATTCAGTCTATGGGAAAAAAAGACATTTTGGGACCCCCCCTATAACTTTTTCCCCGGACCAAACATCACCAAACTTTGCAATATTATTAAGAGTGGGCCATATACTTTTTTTGCAAAGTTTGGTGAGGATTCATCCAGGGGGAGCGAAGTTATAAGCCGCCCAAAAAGTGCTCTTCTTATGGAAACAGCAACTTAACCATAACTACACAGCCACTACCGTGGCTGCGATATATATATATATATATATATATATATATATATAGTTTCACTAGCTGAAAGCCTCTTCATGCAAGCCGTAAGAGACATGCATTAAGTCACAAGAGCACAAATTTGTACTCCGATCTAGAGCTGGTGTCAAGAGAATGTTTGCAGAAAGCCGAGGATGACCAAGTTGCAGAATTGCAAATGGCTTTGCTAATCACGTGCTTTTGAAAAGCTACTTCAGAGCTTTTTGCCCTTGTTAAATGAACAATGAGCCTGAGACTGGGGGATGGGGATTGGGGGAAGGGACTCTAACCTGAACCTCGTAGGTGTGTAAGATGCAAGATACTATGCACCTGGCTATAGTGGCCTATGCTACTCGTTTACCCGGATGGACACCACCAAACGCAACAAATAGCCTCTCCGAAGGACCTACAAGGCCTTGTCCCCTTGAGAGAAAACTTCAAGGCCCTGCAGACATACAAACAGTGCAGGATCTGATCAGATTCTATTGGGGGGGATTCAGGGCAAGCACCACAGCTATAAAGCATGCAGTTCACTGAACCTATGAGCAAATGTAATGGCCACTAGTCATAGGTTCAAAGGGTTCATGTGCCAATTCCATTAATATGGTATACTGGAATCAGTCTGCAGATATGGGGAACAGATGGAAGAGCCACCAGAAGTAGCATTTAAAGTCTGCATCAGAAAAAGAAACAACTCTATTTGTGAGGTAAGCCCTGCAAGGTAAGAGGAGACCACGAGCCCCCAATCAAATAAATTAGACTTGACAGAAAGGAGAGAGCATCATCTACTGAGGCATGTCGTGGTTCTCATGATCATTCTAATATCCAGTGGCAAAACAGTAGCCACTTGCCTGTATTTAAGGAGGGAGTGGAAGGTTTCCCATCAGCAGCCATCACTGTATGACTGCCACCTGAAAGGCCCAGATTGGTGAGTTAGTTTTTCAGATGCCTTATCACAAAGGATAGCGTTTGAGGGCAAGGAAGCACACACTTCTCACCCTGCTAGTGAAGCAGGTCCGGCGGAAAGGGGAGAAGGAGCAGTGGTCCATGTACCTTAAGCAGTAGGCCGGAGAATACATCCCTGAGGCCAGTGGCAAGCGATCAAGAGACTGTGTGTGAACTTCGGAAATAATCTTGGAAACCAGAGGAAGAGACGGGACGGGTAAGTGAACAGTTTCCAGGGAAACAACAAGGTGCCTCCATCCCCCTTCCCTGAATCTTTCCCTCTCCAGAACACATGCAGCAGGCATTTGCTGTTAATCTCTGTATCAAATACGCCCATTAGAAGGATTACACTGGTGAGATTTTGTTTTTTCTTCCAATAGGGCCAGTTCTTTGAGCTCCCACATGGGATTGGTGCAAGACCTCCCGCTCAGTGCAACAACTTGATCGTTGTCCATTCCCCACCAGCTTAGCTGCCCGGAAGACAATGTTGTTCTTTAGGGAACACTCCGACAGGTGCACTTTAGAGCGCATAACTTGGTACCCCCCTGTTTGTTTATATAAAACATTGTCACCATATTGTCTGTGAAAATGAGGAACCTGGAGTTGTTCACAACTGTTAGGAATGTCTGCATAGCTAGGAATGCCACTTTCAGCTCCAGGACATGTGTTCTACTGACTCTTCCTCCCACCATCTGGTGTGGATGTGAAGCTCTCAGAGAGTGACCCCCGAACTGGTCAGAGATTAATATGTTAATGTAAATTGATGAGGGGGATCCTGAAATGGGGTTCTGACTAGGAGATTATCCCTGTCTAACCACCAAAGGGCCAACCAGTGCCAATCTGGAATGAGTGTTATCGTGGATTGAGATCCCAATGTCTTGTCCCACCATGCCACCAAATGCAGCTGCATGCGGTGAATTCACAGCCTAACCACAGGGGTAGGAAGAATGCAGGCCGCAATAAGCCTCGGCAGATGTTGGAACCACCAGACTCACTGGAAAATGGGACAGGGACCAGTCTCAAGAACATTTCAGACTGCCCTCCGTAAGAAAAACTTTGCCTTAGGAAGAGACCCACAGGAACCCTATAAACTCTAGTTTCTGTGTTGGAATCGGGGTGAATTCTTTGACATTCATGGACAGATTTACAGAACATGCGATCTAAGAGGCTGTTAAAACTGGTGAATCTGCCCAGATCAGTTAATTGTTCAAATAAGGATACGGGTAAATACTCCTCCGATGAATGAATGCAGCAAACACTGCCATGAGCTTGGTAAAAACCCTTTGGGCTGATCTGAGACCAAAAGAAAGAACTTTGTACTGAAAATGGTTCTCTCCCATGGAGAACCAGAAGTAAGGTTGGTCTGTGGGCCAAATGGGGCGATGCAAATATCCATCCTGCAGGGCCAAAGCCACTAGCCCAAATGAAGGTAAGTCCATATGAGGGCAGAAACCTTACATTTTTCTTGGGGTAAGAAAAGGTTGAAAGGGAAGAGGTGCAGAACTGTGTGCAGGCCAGTCATTTTCTTCAGAACGGTAAAGAACCTCGAGGAAACAACTAAAGCACTTTCTATGCAGGTGTGATCCTCTCCAATGCCTGAGTGAGTAAATGCTTCTTGTGTTCCTGCAAGTCTTTTTAAGGAAGGAGGTGGGGGGGGGGGAAAGAGTACACGGAAGAGGAAGGAGATAACCCTTGCTCACCAGCAACTATGTCCAAGGGTCATTGATTATCGGTCTCCATTACTAAAGACAATAACATATCCTGCTGCTCACTGGGGAGCCATTAACCTGCACCCTCAAGTCACTGACTGCTTAGGGTCGGAGAAGGGCTGGTTGTTATTGGCACAAGGGGCTAGGAGGTCTGTCCACTCTGTTTCACCAGCCATGAAATCTCATGAATCCTCATTAATTTTTAAAGTAGAATAACTGTCACTGCAGGCCTAAAGAGCACAGTTTGGGCAGTGGTTTTTAAGGCTAAAGACTTTTACGATTCTAGCTGGTCGTATCCGAACTCAATAGCTCCATACTAAACAGGAACTCCATGATACGGTTTTACACGTCTTAACTTTGGTGCTTTTAAAAGCACCCGTCTCTGAAGAGTCGTCTCTGAAGAGTCGCCCCCACATTAATGCCTTTCGCAGCAGTATCCAAGTGGTTGTGGGAGGCTTCCATTAGAAATCGGGGCAGTAGGCAAGCCTCTGCCAATCCCGAGCAGAAACCTGTCTGATAACCAGGAGGGAGGAGATATTCATAATCCCCAGGTCATTTCTAAAAATGTTTGGAGGGAAGGCCTTAGGAGAATTTGAGTTTAGCTCCATGCCAATGATGTTGTCCTTTATGTGTGAACACCAAGGGCCCTAGAGAGTTTGGTCAATACATACATAGAATACATGGTGGATAGTGGGCCTAGGGTTAACATAAGCGCAGTGTCGTGTGCTTCTCGAAAGCTACTAAAGGCTCGAGAAAACTGTTTTGCTACATCCAGTGCCTGCGTCAATGCCAATCGTTTGATTATTTAGGAATCAAATTGAACGAGCAAACTTTTGTTTGGGTTGAGCATCTTCGGAAACAAGCAAGTAAGATCAAACATGGTTTCTGGGGCAATTTTAAGGCTTGCAAGAAATATCAAGTCCCAGCCTGTCAAAGACCTACTGTCTATAAGACCAAAACACTCCCGACTGGGGTTTTGAAAGTGAGATTAGTTTACAAAGCCCATTAAATTGTAGAAAGTCTGAAACTTTTGCAGGCAAGTTGTTGGGGATCTAGTGAACGACATCCAATTGTATGACATCTGGAATTTCGTTTGGCCTATTCCTTTATTTTGCGGTCCAGCTCTTAAACTTCTGGGTGTCCAGCTGGAAAAATAACCAATTAGGTCTGACAAAGTCCGTAATTAATAATCAGAGGGGCTCTTTGCTGTATAATAAGATCCTCTGGCTACAGTATGTAAAGAATTCCTTGTTGGCTTTGGGCAGGGGCGAGTGATTTGCTAATACTGACATCACCCCCAGATAATAACAAAGGTGCATTTAAAGCACACTTTATGGGTTTTCTCAGAGATGAACAAGTTACGTACCAACTGTAACTTTCTTTCGACTGGATGTTCCTCCCACATATTCCTCATCTTATGATATTCGCATCAATTGTAGCCAGAATGATCCAGCGGGATATAGTCTGTTTTGTCACAGCTAATCCCAATTTATGACCTGTATAACCTACAAAATGTTGGTCATCTTGATACAATTTTGAGATTCTTGAAGAGACCTTTTAGGGTCCAGTCTATGCAGTCTCTCCTCTTCTTTGCCCAAACGAGGAGGATAGAATGTTGGTAATATGATTTTTTGTGAGAAGTGGAAGTCAGAAACGACTTTTGGTAAGAAAGAGGGTTTAACCTTAAGAACCACTTTGTCCTTGTAAAAAGTAGTATATGGAGGTTTACATGAGAGAGCCTGTAGTTCACTTACCCTGAGGGCTGATGTTAAGGCCACAAGAAGGACAGTCTTTAATGTTAGCCTCAAGTGACAGGAGTGCACGGGCTCAAAAGGTATAAAAGTTAGAAACTGGCCTTCTAAGCAAAATCTCCATTACGTCATCTGGAAGATCCCAATGCTTGCATCTCAACCTCTCAGAAACCATGCGTGAAGGTTGAGTGTTTTGACCTCTGGATGGAGAACCTGACCATCCTCTTGCGAGAGAAGATCCTCTCTTTGCGGAAGACGCATTGGAGGGCAGATGGACATGTCCAGAAGGTCCGGGTACCAGGTCCTCCTGGCTCAATCCGGGGCAATTAGGATCATGGTTTTCCTGAACTTTCTCAACCTCCTGATTACTTGAGGAATCACAGGGACTGGAGGAAACGCATACAGAAGTGGGAACTTCCAATCCACCACAAACGCATCTCCTAGAGCTCCTCTTGGTGGAAATTCCCTTGAACAGAACTGTTTGAACTTCTGGTTGACTGTGGTCGCGAACAGATCCACTTGGGTTCCCCAAAGGGCGAAAGTCTCCAGAAGGACTTCCTGAGCTAGCTCCCACTCGTGGGAGACTGTGCTCTGCCTGCTCAGAGCGTCTGCCGCCATGTTCTGCTCTCCGGCTAGATGAACTGCTGATAGAGAGATTCCCTCTCGTATTGCCCAGAACCAGAGCTGCATTGCCTCTCTGCACAGTGGTAGTGATCCTACGCCTCCTCTCTTGTTGAGGTAGTACATGGCCACCATGTTGTCCGTCATTATCAGGACGTTCTTTCCCTGTACAGAGGGCAGGAAGGCCTTCAGCGCTAGTCTGATTGCCCTCAGCTCCAATAGGCTGATGTGTAGTTTGGACTCTGATGGAGACCAATGACCGCCGATTGTCAATTCGTTGGTGTGGGCTCCCCACCCCGTTAGTGAGGCGTCCGTTACTACTGTTATCTCCGGCCATGGTTGCCAAAAAGATTCTCCCTTGAGGATGTTGTCGCTGCATGCTCACCATAGTAGATCCTGAGCAACTGCGCACGGGACTTGCAGAAGATCCAACATACTCCCGTGAATTGGAACCACTGAGTTCTGAGGTCCCATTGGAGAGATCTCATCCTCAGTCGAGCCTGTGGGACCAGGAAACTGCAGGATGCAATAAGGCCGAGCAACCTCAGAAAACCGAAGGCCGGCAGATGCTGGGCATTCTGGAACTTTGTTACCATCTGCAGAATGTGGAGCGCTCTCACCTCGGGAGGCGAGGCTTTGCCCGAGGAAGTATCCAAAACTGCTCCGATAAACTGGAGCTCTTGGGATGATATCATGTGAGACTTCTTGAAATTGAGGGAGAAGCCCAGTTTGTGAAGGAAGTGACAGGTGATCGACAGGTGATCGACAGATGTTGCTGAGCTTGTTCAGGACAACGCACTCTGATCAACCAATTGTCCAGGTAGGGATAGACGTGAATTCCCCCCTCTCCTGAGACTCGCTGCCACAACCGCCATCAGTTTGGTGAAAACCCTCGGGGCAGAGGTCAGCCCAAATGGCCGAACTCGAAACTGAAAGTGTGAACCGCCAACCGCGAACCTCAGGTACTTTCTGTGTTTGGGATGGATTGGCACATGAAAGTAAGCATCCTGAAGGTCCAATGATACCAACCAGTCTTGGAGTTGGAGAGCCTGAAGGATCTGAGAAAGGGTTACCATCTAGAACTTGTCCTTCCTGAGGAACTTGTTCAAGTTTCTTAAGTCCAAGATGGTTCTCAATCCTACGTCCTTAATTGGAATGAGAAAGTAAGGGGAGTACCAACCCTTGTTCCTCTCCCCTACAGGTACATGTTCTATTGCACCTTTCTCTAGCAGGGTTAAAGTTTCCTGCAACAGGAGCGGGTCTGGAATTTTGACAGAGTTGGTTCCCGGTGGATGGTCCTGAGGCCTTTTTAGGAAGGGAAGGCAGTAACACTGAGTTACTGTCTCCATTGGCCAAGCATCCGAAGTAATGCCCCGCCATTCTTTCAAATGCTGAGAGATTCTGCCTCCACTGGGGTTTTGTGTGATAAGGCCTCAGAGTGATTTGGAGGCGGCTGAAGGCAAAGATGCTATTCCTGAGGCTGGTTTAGCACTTTTTCCTCGTACACCACGAGCGACATTTCTCTTGCCTCTTTGAATGGCCTGTCCTCTTCCTCTACCAAAAGAGGAGTAGTACCGAAAAGAACGACCTCTCCAGGAAGTTGAACTCAAATATGGTTTCTGAGGCTGTCGCGTGGAGGCCCTAAGAGATTAAGCCGCCGCTTTTGAGGTCTGTAGTTTTTCTAAGCTTTCATCAGCTTTACTACCAAACAGTCCCAAGCCATCAAAAGGCATGTTGAGTGGTCTGGCCTGCACATCTGGGGAAAACCCCGACTTACTCAACCGCGCAAATCTGCATAGCACTGTGCTTGCAGCCATGGATCTTCTGATACTATCAGCAGTATCCAGTCCAGACTGGAGACATTCCCCCATTGCCTTCTTCCTGTCTTTGACAATATTCAGGAAGCCTTCCCTTTCCTCGCCTTCCTCAATATGTTCAGCCGCTGCCGAAATGCAGTCCCAGAGGGTATGGGTAAACCGGACCAGGGTACAGGTGACATAAATTGACTTGAGAGCCATGCTACCCGAGGTAAAGACCTTACAGGCCCAAGCTTCCACCTTCTTATCCTCTCTATCCGGGGGCATAGATGGATATGCTGTTTGTCTTGAGGAAGTTGCAGCCTGAATAACCAGACTTTCTGGAGTGGGATGCCTACTTATATAATCAGGATCAGAACAAGAAGTTCTATATTTCTTTGTAAAATTATTGTTGACTGCAGCAATTGCATCAGGAACTACCCCAGCCCATGTATTCAACCACTCTATTCATTAGACTCCTGTACCCTGAATCTGCATGTTCTGCAGGGTCAGGTTTTACAAACTCCAGCTCAGGTGACGGATCAATGGCACTAGCAGAGTGAAGGGTATCACACAGGTCTCTCATTTTCGATTCTGGACCGATTAATTCTTCTGGGACCTCTCTACTACCATATTGTACTCCAAAAGGAGAAACTTCTTCAGAGCCACTTTCTTCAAATATAGAAGACAGACTTAAAGAAGTCTGACTCAGGTAAAGGAGTAAATCTCCTTTCCTGTACCTGTACATATACATTGGGTCGATGGTATCGAAGGAGTCTTCGAAGACACAAATGACGTCTTCGACAATGGCGTCGAAAACGCTTTTGGCTTCGAAGTCGAAGCCGTTGACAAAGTCATCGAGGGCTTCAACGACTCATGTTTTTTAGATGTGTCAGGGAAACACTTGATTCTCTATGTCTTTTTGACTCAGGCCTTCGAAGAGGCCTTGGAAGCTTCCTGCCCCACCGCCAGTTTACCTTTCCTCTCACGAAGGGCCTTCTCCGTCATTTACTGACAGGAGCCAGTGTCGCTGGTTCGATGGTCTGAACATAGGCACCAAATACAAACGCGGTGAGAATCTGTAATCGACATCTTGGATCCGCAGTCGACAGATTTTTTTAACCCTGTCTTGGGAGTAGAAGGGGTGGAAGAAAACTACAATCGGAAAAACGGAACTGAAGCTAACGGGCGCGACATGAGCTATTTATACTGATGGTGATGTCGACACTATATGGAGCCCGTCGAGGGACATCAACGCCACGACCTCGTGCACAGCGCCCTCTGCCGAGAAATTTTTTCCAAAGCAGCAAAGGTGGCTGGATACGAATATCAAAAGATGAGGAATACGTGGGAGCACACAATCCATTCAAAAAAGGAATTCTGCTTTTACACATACTAGTGCAGCAAAGGTATACCTGCTGATAGCACCAGTATCGGGGCCTGCACATTATTTCGAATACATCGATAGGAAAGCCAATCGCAGAATTATTATCCATGTGTGCCAATATTCTTCACTGGCCTATGTTAGGGCCAAACGGTGTGGTAGGAGGGGTATTGTTGAGTCATCTCTATGCCAATGCAAGGAGCAGGAAACTTTGATATTTTTTATTTTATCCCAGCTATATCACATTGAGAAATAAATGCTGGTACCAGCCTTACAGATCATAGGTTTTAGACATTATAAGCCAGCAGTATATGCATTATTAACTTCAAACAATGAACATATAAGCTTTAGCTTTCCTTCTTTGGTTTAACATCATGAAGTTTAGAACTCAATTGCTTCCTTCCTCCTAGGGATTATGCAGGAATAACTGACCTTTTGCGGCCGTCATGTTGCTAATCTATCTTTTTTTATCTATTATGTAATTGCTAATTTCGTTTTGTGGTGTTTATTTTAATGTATGCACTTTTTCATATTTGTGTTTCATATTATACTTTGTATTGCTCACAATATCACAACCATTTTTATATTTTAGTTTAAGATGCTATTGTTCCAACTTTCTTTTTATCTAATGAATATATTTTTATATTGAATAAAGAAAGAACTGAATTAACAAAATTAAAATTTAACATGAGCTGCAGGTTAAAAAGGTCAGCCTGGGAGAGCTTGCTAATTATGAATCTTATGAGTATTCTATAACTTATTGTAACAGAATATTAATCATTACTTGATCGGTTTACAATAAAAGAGAAAAATATTCTAGTAAGGGAAGTTTAGTTTCCAGCTAAAATGTCAATGTTTGGAAATGTCCTTCATCGCTTAAAGGGGTAGTTTGACCAGAAATGTTAGTCGCTTAATCGATGGGGCGTTTATTTTAGAGCATACATCGATAGTTCTTAAAAAGAAATTCTAATGCAACTTACCCGACGCGGGTCGGTTACTGCCATCTTATGCTAATCTTATTTGTTGATCCATCACCCTAAGTTCAAGTGCCCTTGCAACACTAATTCGGATCACACGCCCCCAACGCTGACATCACTAGATGCTCACGCACCATTTCACAACCCCAACGCATGTCTCATGTCAACGTCCTCTGTGTGCAATCTATTGACCTGTCTTCATGGAAATGCCAAGACGCATCGTTCCAACAAGTGTAAACAAACCCTTTCTGATCACACAACGTTGGAGTTTGTTTTTCCTTCGTTTTGGTGTATTTCATTTCGAGCTTCCCTGACTGGTTTGTGCTCTGTTCAGCTATCTGCCAAGTATGACACAGTGAGAACCGGTACTTATAAGGCCCACAATGACTTAACTCAGTAGTTGCTTTTCATTTCTTATGGACAAATGTCTTTACCAAACCATATTTAAACGTGTGTCCTTGCAAACCTTTAAAGTTTGAGCCTATTAATCTTGTCTTTTCACTATGTTTTTGTGACATGGCTGTTTCTTCGCTTGCCTTTGTTAACATTCAATGTTAATGGGAAACCTCTTTTCTTTATTGTACACAAGAAACTTTATTTAGCTTACTATTGATTCAGTGCTTCTTCACTATTCAGGAACTATGGCAACAATTCAGTCCTACCTGTACAAGCCTAAATATTCAGAAGAGGAAATTCTTGAAAGAGTAAAAACTCGAGATAATGTGGAATCAGATGAAAGTCATGAGGATCAATCACGGAGCGTGAACCCTGTCGCATGGAACGCATTTCCACCTGGTGTACCTGCCATCATTGTGAGCTTATGCCTACTCAAGGGGAGAACTGCTGTTGCAGAGAAAACTCTGGCTGCTTGGTCTACATTGCTGAAGACGACACACCACTGCTATGTGTTACCGAGCTGCATGTTACGCTCACCTGACTCCCAATGGGGCGCTGGCCTGGTTCGCGCTGCTGTGACCTCATCTAAGGTGATGCGCAGGGTTCAGAAGACAGACTGGACCGGGCCCCAGATCTGGCTTGTCTGACTCGCAGAAGTATCCTTCTGTAGGTGAGAATAGGGGGTTAACTGTCTGCGGGGTAATGCAATCGGCCTCCCACTTACCCCTCTCACCCTCCTCAAAACCCTTCTGTGCTTCCCCGTAGCGTCTCACCTTAGGGTCTGGAAGGACGAGCTCTCCATCCTGCTTCTGATGCAGGGGCGCGTTGGTATCCAGTTACGTCACTGGATTTTCGGATGGGTGAGAACCAAACTTGCTTGGCTTCCAGGTAAGTTTTTCTATAAGTGGTTCCCCTTGTGTCCATGCATTAATGTTCTAATGCTAGTGTCTTTTTCCCCATAGGGGCCGGGGTGCGGAATGCCGGGGAACATGCACCGACCCGAGGTGAGCGGTGAAATCCTTGTGGAAATCAGGTAAGTCTTTAATGAGTGTTTTGGTAATGTGTTTTCATTCACTCATTAACGCGGATGTCTTTTTCCCCTTAGGGGCCGGGGTCTGAAAATGCCTGGATGCGGCACGGACCCGAAATGAAAAGGGAATGACCCAACAGGTAAGTCTTGACATGGAGTTTTAGCTTCCCTTTTCCATTCTTTCTCTCACCTTTGTTCTTGTCTTTTTCTCCCTAGGCGCGGGGGCGCGACTGCGAATCCGGATGGTTGCTGCTGAACATGGAGGCGCCCTGTAAAGGTGAGTAGAATGCGGCGCTGCAGCGATCGATGCGATCTGCTTTTAAAAATAAATGTCTTCCTTTTCAGGATTGTCAGCGAAATGTCTCTGGGATGCAGATTTAGCAGGTGAGGCTTTTTCCTTCTTCTGTTCTCTTGTTCCCTTCCTTTGCAGGTGATTCAGGATGCTGGCAGGTGTGGCAGAAGTCAAGATGCAGGAGCAGACACGGTGAGCGTCCAGCTGCTAGATGCAGAACAACGCGAAGCACGTGTGGCTGATCGGGTGTGGTTTAAATAGCCTTGGAAGAAGTTCCTAGAATGTGTCCTTCCTCCAATCAGGTATGTATCCTTCCCCGACCACGCCCGGGTGGTAAATGAGTCCCACAGGTAAAGTAGTTCCTTTCAGGCCTCAAGGAGGCCGGGGTTCTGCAGCATGGACTGCATCAGGTAAGTGCACCCAAACACTTTCATAATGAGCCTGGCGCCTATGGCGCCAGGACTGACGTTTTCTATGAGCCTGGCGCCATAGGCGCCAGGCCGCTGTCCAAAGGGCCCCTATAAGGGGTTGCTGGGACCTTCCCTGGGGACTTGATGTCCGCTTTCGGGGACGCAGGGCCTGAGCCGGCTCCCCGGGAGCGGGCATCGTGACACTGCATGACTTCAGGGCCGCCTGTCTTACAAGATCTGTGTTGCAAATGATGATGGTACTTATGCACGAACTTCGGGCTACAGTTCGCCCTCGTAATCCAAGTAACAAGTAAGTTCATTCTATACATGTTGTGTGTTTGACGACCAAGACGGCTAAGATAATATGTTGTTCCCCTGCGTCAATATAAATTCGATGAATCACTGATGAACGATATTTTCTGTTAAGCTGAATAAAATTACTCATTCTAATCTGAAACCAAAGTGTTCATCTTTAGATTTACCGTCCAAACAATTACATTTCTTTCACTTGGAAGTACCTCCCAAACAGTTTTTGCTGGAATGTGCGTTCACATTTCTAATTGATCGCTGCTTCAAATCACAAGTAGGGTCCGTACTTCACATGAAAAGGTACTTTTTAAAGCGTTACATTTGACGAGGTTGTGCAAACAAAAAAAAATGCATTTAGTGGGTTCATTCAAGTAAACTATTTCTGTATCTCTTACACAGGTGGTAAAGACTTGTGGCATATCGTGCCTTTACATGGTGAATTCATGGAAGACTGGGATTTCGTGTTTGACACGTAATACCTGCCTGTGTGGTACGAGCCATTCGTGATGAATTCCCCAGTGACCACGGACAATACCGTGGATTTATACAGAAAGAACCTTAACTGCAGCAGTATGATTTGTAGTCTCATTGCCATCTACATAACCAAACTAAATAAAAATAATTTTTTAAAAAGTGAATCTTAAGAGTTGTTAGATGTTTGGACGTGTTTTGGACTTCCAAAAAAATGGCTAACAGTATCGTCATAAAAGATTGGTGTGCTTTAACAAGTTTACTGGCCTATCGCGCTCCCCTCAACCACCGCCAGCCTCCATCACTATCAATGACAGTTTGCATATGTGGGCGCGCAATCGCAAGGGGACTGGGGGGATGGGAACGCTCAATGTGCCCGATACCATGTGCAGGGTAAAGGGTTCTTTTGCATGGGGACCCTTATCCACATGGCCACCCCATACCCGGTGTCTCCAGACTCCCCTTTAAAGACCCCACCCCTGCAATAAACATATGTGTGTCCTTTGACTGTGTTCCGGGCCTATCGCGCCCACCTCATCCATCCCCCTCCACTATCAATGACAGTTCAACCACTGGGCATTCGATCGCAAGCGTGTTGGGAACGCTGAAGGTGCTGAATACCATGTGCACCGCAATGGGTTCTTTCACATGGGGCCCCTTATCCACCTGGTTACCTCAGACACGTTGTCTCCAGATTCCCTGTCCCTGCAATCAATATATATTTGGGTCCTTTGACTGTGTTCCGGGCCTATCGTGCTTGCCTCATCCACATCCATCCCCCTCCGCTATCAATGACAGTTCACACCTGTGGGTGGGTGCATGCAAGGGGCTGCTCTGGCAGGATTGAGGTTGTCAAACATTGTCACAGAGGCCTGGTGCGTGTGAACAAACATGTCAGAGATACACACCCACTTCTGTAATACTTTATAAACACTGTGGGAGTTTACAAGAACAAATCTGTGAGATCAACAACGGATATCGTCATCTAGCCACGTTTCACCTCGATTGCTGAATCTGCTCAAATGTTCTTCTAAGTAATGGTTAGTTAACTTATACTATTGTCTTCTGTAGTGTCAACGTTCTCTGCTAGGGCACTTTCTATTGCTTTATACTCAATCTACACCCTATTCTCATTTTATTTTATTAACAAAGTTGTCACCAATATCAACTGTCCTATGCATTTTTATCTCTGTAATTAGAACACAATATCACAGTATTGTTTCCATATGTAATCTTTCATAGTGCATGTTTTCAATGCATGTTTGCTTTAGGTGCCATTTTTTATAAAGTAAATTTTTTTATTATCAAAGAAATATATGTTTGAATTACTCACTGTGATACTTTAATAGTACTATTTATTTATTTATTTATTTATATTTCTTTAACAAATCATAGGGATAATCCAACAATGCCTACTTGTATCGTTTTGGGTTGCACATGTTAAATGTCAGAGTACCATCCTGCATGTATTTCCAAAGGATTTCAATTTAGTAAGAAAATGGCTCTTAAGCTGCAGATTTCCAGTGTCTGAAATTGAAAGGCGCACACGGAAGCACTGAAAGCACGCTGTTTGCTGCGAGAGACTTTTATGACTGCCTGCTGGATACGGACTCAAGCTGGCAGTCCCTGATTGCAGGGACCTTTCTGGCCATTCAGCAAAGTTCCGACACGGAGGACGTCCTTTGCAGGCACACGGAAGTTGCCTGGCTCACAAGTAATTAGTTAAATTGATCATTGACTTTTGAACTCGTATGAACTGTGAACCTAATGTGAACCTAATGAGATGAATTAACATGCTGGTAACCCTCCCTACAGCACTCAGGCTAACTCATTACTTAACTTAATTAATTTTTAGCTCTCTTCTCATTGGGCCGAACATCGTACCCCTCCCTGGGAACACGCCCACTCCTCTTTCAAAAACAGTGTGTCTAGCGCACACACGCGCGCACACGGAAGCACTGAAAGCACGCTGTTTGCTGTTCGGTGTGCAGCGAGCAGCACGCAGGTGATATTGGCAGGCAAGGGCATAGCATATGAATGAGGACATCTAGAGGGTGAGTGCATTTTATTGGAGCTCTACAGATCGGGGTTGTGAGTGTTCTGGTGGGAGGGGGAGGAGCCAAGGCTGGAAGTAAGCGAATGCTGGAGGGGGCAGGCTGGATCATAAAGGGGTAATTAAGCCCCCCTAACGGCAGATTGTGGAAAATAAGAGTACTGAGCCTTGCGAATGCGCCATTGATATATGCATATAGAGGATCAATTTGGGCGCCAGTCCTGCAATGCTCATAGAATTCTGTGCATAGGGTCTGAAAAGAGTGTGAACTGATAGGATAGGCTGGGGAGGAGATTGAACCTTGGCCCAGTCCTTAAATCTTTCAAGAGATATTATATGTATTTGTATTGAACAGCTTTAGGAGTGGGCGATCTGAGTGAATAATAACAGGGGTCCATTGGGGGCAGGAAATCGCCGGAATGTCTAGGCGAAGAAACAGTATTGAATATGTGTATACTCAGGGTTCGACCGCTGGCCCCTCTACCAGAAGTAGTACAACTCAGGGGATAAGACCCTATGACGACATTCTGTCGGCCCCCTTAATTTTTACGCCTGTAAAAAAACACCATGAGAAGGGCAATGAACATGCCTCTCCCTCCCTCTCCTCCTGAGCCAAGTGAGTCTATGTTGTTGGAGTCTGAAGTTATGGCTCATTCATCTATGATTTTGCAGGGGGGTCAAGTGCAGATCCTACAGGGGGAAGTTTCCCCGGCCGGGATGACAGGGACGGAGGTGGGCGCGGAAATGGGAGTGATTCCCCAGACTTCTTTTTTGGATACGCCCCCAGATTTTTTCTCCGCAGATGGGGATGCACATTTGTCAGAGCCGATGAATACATCTGATTTACAGATAGAATATCCTTCTGAAATGGGAGGGTTACTGCGTTCAATATTGCAGGAATTAAAAACTCACTCTACTGAACTCATGGAATTACGAATTTTGACAGACAGCTATCACAATGCAAAATCGGGCTAGAAACTCTGGAGTTGGTGTCTATGAAGCTAGAGACAAAGCTAATGGGCCCGGGATCCACACTGATTAAGGAAAGGGTCAGTGGGGATGATTTAAGAGAGGTCCAAACACAGATCCCTCCTGTTTTAAAACCATTGGAATCTGAATCCGCAAACAAGAATAAACAGTGAATGGAGAAGGATGAAGTTCCGAATCCCACTAATAAAAAGATCCAAAAATCAAAAAAGAGAAACAGAGGGAACGGAAACTCATCCTTATTTAATCAAAAAAATAAAATATCTAAAAATACTTGGAGAAATTTCATCAGAGAGGAACAGATACAAAATATGGACTCTGGTGTAGAAATAATAGAGAACACAGATCTGTTAAATAATCAAGAGGTTGGATTTTACTTTAATCCATCTAATCTCCTCTCAGACAAAATGAACCATAAGGCATTACAAACAAAAACTAAATCTGCAAAAATTTAAGAAATCTCCGAAAAGGGTCTGGAGGCATTACCAATGGAACACAGAGAAAGCTATGCCTTATTTTTTAAATCAAATTCACGTAAGCATGAGTCTCCAATCCAGAACCTAATGACATCCAGGCATCAGGCTGAGGGTGATCCACCGATACAGGGTGGACAAAATTTAGCAATACAAAAAAGGAGGGGGGTGACACAGAAGAAAGACAGCATCTGTGAGACACAAGGAATGGAGAGTAAGTTGAACCCTGATACTTTGGAAAAGATACCTATGAGTAAATCCGATATAGCACAACTGATTAGTGTAGTGGTGGATGAAGAGTTGAGAGAAAGAATAGCGATGGCTGTAGAAACCCCAATACCAGAAGGCTCTGTTAACCCTGTAGATAGATTAGCTACACAGGATGTCATGACTAATAAAAACTTCACTGTCTGACAATAATATGCCTCCCCTGCAGGGGCAAAGCAGAAAAGGAAAGAATGTGCACCCCGCTTTGAATCCCGAGGCAAAGATCTTTAAACAGAATGATGTATTGCGGGGGGCAGATTCTGATACAATGCCGCAGTCTGAGGGTCTATTACTTAAGACAGATCATATTTTAGAGGCTGTAGCTCCTGGAGATGTTCCATCTTTGCGACCACCGGGACCAATTATGCTGAGTAAGGAGGAGATTGCGTCACTGATCAGCTATGCAGTGGAAGAGGCAATTAAGAATAGAAAACTGCAAGAGTCGGAAGTCAGATCATCTATTGAACCACAGAAATCTGCCTCTAACATGATGCAACAGGAAGTTGATGGTAACCGGGGTGAACAGGGGTCTCTGAACCCTAGACGCCCAGATTCAAACGCCTGGGGAGTTAATCCCGGCCCCAAATCTAGGTCCGTGCCCGGGCCTAATCAAGAGCCAAGGGATGGAATAGGGGAAGGAGATTTAGAGGAACGTTTTCCGAGATATTATATGGAAACGGAACTCAAACACATTCAGTGGAGAAAACTATGCTTTCTGGAACTCCCGAGCATACTATTATTTCCTCTCTTTGATTGCGGATCACATCCTGCAATGAATCGCAATAGAAGTCTGCAACTCTTGAATGAGATTCCAACATTAGCCAATTTGACTTCTGCAGACATCAAAAGGGTAGATTTTATCCATCCACATTGTTTGGACCACGTAAGATTGGTCTTTTTTTCGAACTTGGTATTCGAAAATGTCTTGTGGGAACTTGATCAGTTTAACATGAGGGGATTTGACATTCTTATCTTCGGGGATGGCAATACTGTGAATGAGGGTCTGAACACACAGGAACAAGTCATGGCGGGCCCCAGGGGAGGACCAGTCACAACGAAAAACAAAAACAAAAACACAGTAAGCCCGGAGGAACAAGACCCGAGCTGGAGATGGCTTGCCTTGAGCCTTCGGGACTCAATATTCCAGCTGCAAAATCTCAAACAACAATCATAAATCAGGAAACAGCCCTCACAATATTGTCATGGAATTCTAGAGGGAACTATCACCTATTCTCATCAACTGAGTTATGCCAGTTGTTAAGAACGAAAAGCATAATATGTATCCAAGAGACTTGGATGACTGCCAATGCCCAGATGGATGGCTTCGAGTGCCTACATATTCTGGCTTCTAAGGGCCGGATCGGTCGACCGAAGGGGGGTTTACTCTTGGCACTTAAACAGGGCATCAGCATCACCCTGATTGAAACATTCTTTATTCCACCATATGCGCTGGGGGCTTTAATTAAGGTGGAGAGTATGGATCATATATTAATATGGAACATATACTGGTCTCCAGGCTCAAATATTTGTATGTAAACTAACTAATGAAATGGAATCAATCATGGAGAAATGACTTGGCAAATACTCAGGGTTACAGATAATGGTGATGGGGGATTTGAATACAAATTTGTTGATATTAAAGGATGGAACTGCAGTATCCTCCGATTCCTTACTGGATGCAAGGCCTGAGCTCACTAATAAAACTATGGAAAAATATGAGGCAATGACTTACAGGAAAAATGATCGCTCATGTTGGAGTGTGTTATTTAAAGCATGGGGCTTGAAAGCCACGTGTGATTTTATAGGAACAGATGTACCATATATTACATGGACATTGGGAGATAAATCCTCTTCAATTGATTATATATATATATATATATATATATATATATATATATATATCTATCTTCTGATTTGTTTAATATGATAGAGAGTTTCAGATTACGCTCTACATTGATGAGTGATCACAAGATGCTGGAACTGGAGTTCTATATTCCCAGGAAAATTACCTTGCAAAAGATGATGAAAAGCAAGCTGAGCATAAATCCGGGAAATAATAGAATTATTTGGCACCCGGGTAATGTCAGTGCATGCAATGATCTCTTCTGTAAGGATCATGAAAATACAACCTTTGAAGAGAAAAAAATTAGATTTACACATACCCCACTTTGGTCCTTATGTAAAAAGACTCATTGATAAATCAGTAAAGAGACCTACAACATCGGCTCCACATAAACAAACACAAATTTGACACCCTAGTGCGAGCAAGCAAGATTTTATTACGCCGCACAATAAGGCACATTTTTCTGCTCGAAATTTCAGAAGAGTCTAGAACGCAGGGAATCAAATACGTGAAACAGACATATAGAAACTGGATCAGAAACTATAAATATATGCTGTTTCAAGCGGATAATGAAGAAATGTTGAGCTCCTTAAAAAATAATTCCGTAAAACAATTTTGGCAGCTCATAAACAGAAACTCAAAAGTCCTGGTGGTACATAATCTTAACCCAATCAATGAACAAATCTGGACAGAATATTTTGAGAAACTGTATGCAGGTAATGAGCTAATCCCGCAACATCATAAAAGGGAAACGCAGCAGTGGTCGGGCAATGTCTCTATTGAAAAAATTGCAGAGGGGATTACCAGGGCAAGCTCCTCTAGAGCAGCAGGGCCTAATGGGCTCTCTAATGCCCTTTTCAAGGGCAATAAGGACAAATGGTCAAAAGCCCTTTTTCTCCTTTTTGAGGATATAAATAGAACAAAGGTAATCCCCAGTTCTTGGAATATGAGTTAGATTATCCCGATTTATAAAAAGGGAGACCGCTCGATGCCTTCGAATTACCGGCCTATTGCCCTGATGGACTCAGATTCAAAGATATATGCTAGCCTTCTGCTCCAAAGGATTGAGCAATGGGCTACTAATGGAAAAATCTATTCATCGTGCCAATTTGGCTTCAGAAAAGGTATTGGAACATTAGCGGGAGGGTTGGTGATCTCTTTACTCCAAGAATTGGGGTGGAAAAAGGGGGAGAGCCCGGTGTACTTGGCCAGCATGGACCTATCTCTTGCTTTTGACCGGGTGAATCGAACTATTTTATGGAGGAAACTTGCCCTAATGACACTTCCGAGAGATATTTTAGATACCTTGATACATCTGCATGAAGGGTCTATGATCCAAGTTCGCCTGAGCTCTGAGGGTTGGCTTTCTGAGCCAATAAAAACATCCAATGGACTGCGTCAGGGCTGTATTTTTGCTCCAACATTATATAATCTATATACTTCTGACGTAGGCCCGGTGCTCAAGAAGGCAGCCTTCATACAACCAAATTTAGAAGGCAAGAAATATTGTTGGTGTTCATACGCTGACGATTTTCTATTATTTGACAGATCACCAGTAGGACTACAGCGCCTGCTACTGGCATTTGCTAAATATATGACAAACAACGGGCTAGAGGTGAATCCATCAAAATCTCAAATTCTATGCTTTAGTGGGAAAAGATCTTTAAATACAAAAAGCTTTTTTTAGAGAAATGTAAATTAGCAATCAAGAGTTCTATGATATATCTGGGCTTTTTTGTAAATGCAAAACCTAATAGTGAACAAATACTAAATCACTATCTTTCTAAAGTCAAAGTATGCAGTACACAATTGAGAGTAGTGGATAATAAATTTGGAGGATTTTCTTACGCACCCGCTATGAGATTTTATAAATTAAAAGCTATACCGAAAATATTGTACGGAAGTGAAATCCCATTTATTAAGTGTAAATTGGATGTGAATAGGTTAGGATCATCCTTACTTAGAAAACTGATTGCCTGCTTACCGCCCTGTGTCCCTATAGTAGCAATTCGCTACGAATTTGGACTCCAATCTTTTAAAAGTATTGTGGAGTGGAAATGTCTCCAATTATTTCGGAACTTAATTGTCCAAACAGAAAATAATCTGTACAATGATTTGTCAGTGCGGTTAAAGCAGGGCAGTCCCAAATCAATATTCCTATTCAAACTGTTGGAAATATGCAGTATATTATTGGCCCGAGTGGGCGCTTCTTTGACAACCCTTATAGAGAATCCTAAAAAAGTAAAACAGCTTTTGCAAAATGCTGATTGGGCAATGACAATCCAAGAACTAACTAAATTCAGGTTATATGCCCATATGTTATCATATTACAAATATATGGGCACAATGGAACCATATTTGTGTCTCTTTCCGAATAGAAGATGGAGAAATTGTTTTTTAAGATTCAAATTCAATGTTATGTTCACGGGAGAAATAATGATGGCAAGATCTACTTCAGTAAACTCATTAATTACATGTAGACACTGTAATGTACCAGCCTCTAAGGAAACGTTGAGACACTTGTTGCTGGAATGCCCAGTTTTGTTGTCAAGGAGATTGTTTTATTTTGCCAGATTTGTGCCGGATGTATATAATGTGGATTTGGAACGAGTCTGGAAATGCATACTGTTTGACAAGCACGTTCCGATGCAATTGGCAGTAATTAGATTATTGAAAGAAGAATGTGATCTATTTTAGATTGTACATATAACTGAATGACATTTTCCTACGAACTAAGTATATATGAGTGTTTTAGTACATTGTTATAAACTTCAGGAAGCTAATGTGTGTATGAAGGATTTTATTTTGCCTGTTTTAATATCTGGTGGAATATAAGCAGCTAAACTTCAACTGACTAGAATGCTGCTTTTTAACTAATGTTAGAAATTTGGATTTTTAAATGGTAATTCTATTTGTTTCATTCGTATGTTTAGTTTGGTATTTTTTGTCTCTATTTTTCTTCCTCTCCTGTTCTAATCGTATATGAGATTATTGCATTTCGTTTGTTTGCTTGAAATATGAAATTGTTTTGTTTGTTATGGTTATAGAATTTCTGCACTCTGTATTTTGTACTCTGTGATTTCACAAGTAAATTCTGATTGCTTTGAATTTGTAAAGGTTTTTTTTAAAGCCATATACAAATAAATAAATAATAATAAATTGAAAGGAGGGCCAAGGATGTCTTGGATGACCCAAGGGGCAATCAATTCCACATCTGTAGCATGCACTTTTCAGAAGATATGTAGGAACAATCACAGTACACTAAAAAGCATCGCCCCAGACTACTTTGCAAATTACTTCCCAATGCAGTTTCAACTGAATTTCAGCACACGCTTATCCAGGCGAGTAGTGGACACTGAATTCTTTAATGCATTTTTACCATTTTCTAAATTTGCCCGTATAATATGTCTTATAAATGGCCACTCAATATACTGAAATAGTCTGTGAACAGGTAACAAATTAAAAGTTACTCACCTTAGTGACTAACATACTCTTAGTCCCCTTTCCTCCATACTGCATGGGCGCCCATTGCAAGGGACCAAGCCGGAACCTTTTTCACCAGAAAAACCTTCCCCTTTAAATTTAGAGGAGCGTGGGGGTGCGGCCCTGGGTGCATGCGCTGCCCTGACTCTGCCCTCCAGCGCCACACCTCAGTCCCCATAGACGCATCGACAACAAATCAACATTGCCGAATAACACCAGTTGTATTAGGGGGGAGGATGGGGGGACATATTGAGGTAAGGGGACTAAGGACTAAGAGTACATTAGTCACTACGGTGAGTAACTTATAATTACTCTTACGTCTCGTTCCCTTTCCTCCATACTGCATGGGCGATTACAGCTGAGTGTAGCCCCAAGGTGGAGAGGAGACCCTCCTTAAGCAAATAGGTTTCTTAGAACCGCCTGACCGAAAGCCGTGTCTGATCTACAGCCGGCGTCCAAACAGTAGTGCTTGCAGAAAGCCAAAGGGGTGGCCCATGCTTATTTGTTTATTTAATATAGCGCAAAACCAAACCCGCAGGTAGCCGGGCGCAAACATTACAAGGATACTTGAGAACTTAATTACAGTGACAAGCAAAATAGGCAGTAGGACTGTTCAGCAGCGTTACAGTCTGAATATACTTATACAGTTAATGCCAGGTGTCGGAAGCATAAATATCTAAGTAACAATCAACCACAGTTTTGTAGTCCCGGTAGGGTCCAGTGAAATTCTTAGATACTAGCAGTGGTAGTCGGAGGTCCCGATGGGGGGTCAAGTTAACAAAGGGCATAGTCGGGAGGTGTCACTCAGGACGAGTGGCTCTAGTAAAAGAGGGTGATCACATTAGATGTCATTAGATCGTATCCATGAAAGAACCTTGCGCCTGAACCTTAGGTAGGATTGGTCCTTTCTAAGTTCTAAGGGGAGTTTGTTTCAGGTTTGGGCAGCTATGACTGGAAAGCTAGCGTCGCCAGCTGTACTCTTTATATCTAGCGACCATCAAGGTATATGCGTTAGTCATTCTTGTGGGGCGGTTTGAGATTTTCTTGTTCATTCTATTTGCTAGATAGGGAGGAGCTATATTGTTAATGCATTTGGACGCGAGTGAAAGAGTTTTGAGGGTGATCCTGTCTTTAATTTTTAGCCAGTGGATATTCCTTCTGTAGGTAGAGACAAGGGCTATGTTAGGAATGTTTAAGGCTACTCTAAGAGCATTATTTTGGAGTGTTTGGAGTTTGTTAAAGATATACTTGTTAGAACCGCATATAGGGCATTACAATAGTCCAATCTGGATATGATAAGTGCATTAGCTAAGGTAATACAGCTAGCCTCTGTTAGGAATGGTCTACATGCTCGGATCAGTTTACAAGTATAGGCTGTCGAGGAAGCTAGGGAGTTAATTTGTTTCTTAAAAGTGAGTGCTGAGTCCAGATAGACCCCAAGGGTTTTGACTGCAGGCATCACTTTGATGACATTGTTATCATAGTTTGTAGGCATAGTTTGGGTCAAGTTTTTTAATTGCTGTCTCCGTGCCGAGGATCAGAATCTCCGTTTTGTCATTCAGACAGAGGCCATGGGATGCCATCCATGCCTGAATGAGGAGATATATCTCGTTTATCAAAGCAGAGTCTTCCAAGAAAGTACCCGAAAGGGGGATGAGGATCTGCGTAGATGACACCCAGTCTATCCAACTTGTCAAACAAAGGTTTGGTAAAGATGTTGTACATAGTAGGAGACCCACATAATCCCTGGGGTACACCGCAGGAGACTTGTATGGGATCAGCAGCTGCTAGGGGGGGGGGGGGAGAAGACTCATTGTCCGGTCAGCAAGGAAGGATTGTACCCAGGTTATGGCATCGCTTGAAAAATGGGCAGCGGAGCCGAGGACTGCATGATCTACCAGGTGAAAGGCTGACGAAAGGTCAAGGAGGAGTAGCATAGCTGATTTTCCATTATCCTTCAACTCGTCAATTTGAGTCTTAAGATCAATCAAGGCTGTTTCAGTGCCTTGAAGGGGGCGGAAGCCGGATTGTCATGAGCCTAGAAGGTTGTTAGTTTCAAGGTAATCCTGAATTTGTAGGTAGGCTACCCTGTCGATGATTTTGAGTAGGAATGGGACAGTGGTGATGGGTCTGTAATTTGTCGGGATGGATGGGAAGACTGTTTAAGGTTATTGGGCACTAGGTTAGTCTTAAAGGAGGCGTTGATCAGTTTGGAGATGAAGGGAGCTAGGTCTCTCACTGCATCTTTTATAATTTGAGCAGGGCAATTATCTCCTTTACAATTAGGTGGCTTTAGGGAGAGTATAATTTTTTCTGTCTCTAGTATGGTTATTTGTTTGAAGCTAAAGGGTTGAGGAGTGTTATTGGGCTGGTTTAGGGAAGGCTGTACCTTGGCAGTAGGCTCCGCTGGTAATAGCAAGGCAGCTTTTTTTTATTGCAATTTTGGTTTGAAGAGCACATTTTTCCTGCAAGGGCATTTTATATATTAGTGCACCAGAGCTTATTTTTGGGAGTATTATCAGTTTGCAAGCGGACATGCTGCTGGAATGCGATGGCCGTTGCCTTGGCTCTGACCGCGTGGGCGTGCATGTTGGCCGGAAGTGGCTTATGCTGTACCTTGTAAGCTTCTTTGATGGCCTAGACCATCCGACAGGATATGGAGGCCTGATACCCCAGTCTTGATCCGCCCAAGGTGACAAACAGTGCGTCCGGCTTACGGAAGTCCTTGGTCCTGTCCAAGTAGAATTTTAGGCCATGCCCGACATCGAGGCAGTGGAGAACTCTCTATGGGCCTCATCACGAGTTGGGCTGTATTCCCGGCTGTAATACCGCTGACTGTAATAGCCCTAGCACCGACCGGTTTGGCTGTATTACCGTCAGATCACGAGTTGGGTGTTAACGGTAAATCCCCATTCCCCATTGGATCCAATGGGGTATTTTCAGCGCTAATTATGCGGGCTAATACAGCAGGCGGTAATACAGCTGAAAACAGGGGATTTTCACCTCCAGCGAAAGGCTGGAGGTAAAACAGCCCATTTAGCGCCCAACTCGTGATAGGGCCAGCCCTTAAATGAGGCTGTAATACCGTTACCACCGCATTTAAGGGCTACAGCCCAACTCGTGATGAGGCCCAATGTCTCGTCCTTAGGCTCAGCAAAAAACGTAGGCAGCACTATTTCCTCGTTCAGATGGAATGCGGAAGGCACCTTAGGTAGGAATGCTGGGTGTGTCTGCAGGACTACTTTATCCATGTGAAAAGTAGTATAGGGCTTTGAGGCGATTTCACTGACTCTGCGAGCTGAGGCCGACTAGTAAGGCCGTCTTAATGCTGACCAGCCAGATGTCCACAGACACCATTGGCTCAAATGGTTTGTGCACCAGGGATCCCAAAACTATGTTAAGGTACCACACAGGGTGTGGCCTCTTGATGGGTGGGTAGAGTCAGGCGAGTCCCGTCAAATGCTTGACAATAGGGATGGCAGAGGAGAACACCTCTTCCTCTGAGTTTCTGTAGGCCCCAATGGCTATCTATCCGACTTCTTTTATTGCGCCACTAACCCAGAGGCCTCAAGGCGCGCACAAAGAGGGAAAAGGAGCACATGAACAACAAACAACAGGGAAATGGTGGAACAGATAGACATAGTGGATCAAGATAAAAACAACCTACAGAGCTTACACAAGATATTGGTGGATGTTACCAGAGGCAGAGTAGGGAAGATAGTTGAGGTAGTCTAGAAGATGAGCCATGGCCTGCATCAAAGAGGTACGTTTTTAACTGTTTTTCTAAAAACTGTTAGTGAGTTGCTTTCAGCCAGATATCGAGGAATAGAATTCCACAGGGCAGAAGCCCACAAATTGAAACTGGCACCCCCAATTTTCTTCAATGAAGACACAGGTTGAATTAAAGAGATGTATTTTCTTCAATGAAGACAGAGGTTGAATCAAAGAGATGTCACAATTGGATCGTAAATTACGTCCAACAGGTTATTTTTTAATCCTGGCTGTAAGATAGGATGGGGCATTGCCCCGCAGACATTTAAATACAATAGACAATCTCTTATGCTGCAGCCGCTGTTGAACAGGTAGCCAGTGCAGGCTGCGCCTGGCCTCAGAAATATGCATATTACGCTTGAGGCCAAACACTGCACGCACAGCACTGTTCTGAACCACCTGCAAAGATTTAAGATTGGCCTGAGATGTGCCAATAAAGAGACTATTACAATAGTCTAACTTGCAATTCACAATCGTTGCTGCAATCAAAGCAAGGTTTTCTTTGGACAAGTAAGGCCGTATTTGCCAAAGTAACTGAATATAGAAATGGCAGGAAGATTTCAAATAACTAATCTGCCGATTGAAAGACAATTGGGGATCAAAGAACACTCCAAGTGTTTTAACAGTTTGAGACTTAGATGGTGTTTTGGCCAATCAGAAAATTCTCATATTTTACATCCAATCTCTTTAACCTTTGTAAGGTGCCTAAAATAAGCAGTTCAGTTTTGACATTATTAAGAGCCAACGAGTTTGTGGCCATCCAGATCTGAATTTCCGTGAAAATGTGGTTGATACGCTCCTGATCTTGAAGGTAGTCACCAGTTAGCTTAATAACTATCTGCGTATCGTCGGCATAGTTGGCAAAATATATGCCTATAACTGACAAAAGTATGCAGAGAAGACGGGAGTAGATATTAAAGAGTAGTGGTGACAAGCAGGATCCCTGAGGGACACCACATAAGAGGGTAGAGGCGATGGAAAAGGCATCATCTTTAGTTACTCTCATGCTACATGGTTCCAGAAAGGATTTGAACCAAGCAATCGCTTCTTTGGAACATTTGCCCACTGATATTAGTCTGTCCGCCAAAAGTTGATGATCAACAAGATCGAACGTGGTGGACAGATCCAGGAGTAACATTAACGCAGTGTTACCTTCATACACGATCTCAGATATGTATGATTTTAAGTCCAGCAACGCCGTCTCGGTCCCATGATTTGGTCGAAAACCGGATTGCTGGCCAGCCAGTATATCATGTTGTTCAACTAATGACTGATATTGACAGTACGCAATCTTATCTAAAAAATTTAGGATGAAGTGGACATTTGTAATAGGCTGATAATTACTAGCCTCTAAGGGGTCCACATTTTCCTTCTTCAGCAAGGGTGTTACCCATGCCTCTTTGATTCTTTTAGGAACAAGTGATTTACAGAAGGAGCGATTAACAAAAGTAGTCACCCATGGGGCGAGCGTGGAGATGTATTTTTTGTCCAGATGTCCACAGACACCATTGGCTCAAATGGTTTGTGCGCCAGAGCTCCCAAAACTATGTTAAGGTCCCACACATGGTGTGGCCTCTTGATGGGTGGGTAGAGTCTGGCGAGTCCCCTCAAATGCTTCTTGACAATCGGGTTGGAAGAGGAGAACACCTCTTCCTCTGAGTTTCTGTAGGCCCCAATGGCTGGCAAGTATGTGCGGCAAGTGTCTACCTGCACGCCCGAGTGGGAGAGGTGCACCGAGGAGAGCACGTTGTCCAATGTACATGCAAGGGGGTTGATATCCTTAGAGTCTGCCCAGTGGCAGAACCTGGTCTACTTGCTCTTATACTGAGACCTGGTAGCTCTGCTCCTAGCCCGCTGCAAGATCTCTAGATTAGCCTGGCAAAGGCTGAGATGACCTAGCAAGATCTGCTCAGGAACCACACTGCGAGGGCTAGTTTCTGTGGCGCGGGGTGGATGACCCTGCCCCCTTGCTGCGCCAGATGATGTGCTGGGCCCGTCGGAAGGTGAATGGGTAGTCTCTCCGAGAGGCTGAGCAGCTCCGAGAACCATGGCATTTCTGGCCACCATTGAGCTATTAGAATGATGCTGAGGTGGCAAGACTCCTTGATCTTGCATATCCCCCTGTGTATCAGCGGTGTGGGCAGGAAGGCTTATGCGGTCATACCATTCCAGTGAATCTGAAATGTGTCACCCAGGGAGCTGGGGTCCTGTCCCTGCCAGGAGGCGAACTGTTGGCACTTCCTGTTGTCCCAGGTGGCAAAGAGGTCCACCTGGGGGTGTCCCCATCTACTGAAGATCTCTTGCAGTACGAGGTCGTTTAGCTGCCACTCGTAATTGTCCACTCCCAGTCTGCTGAGCCGGTCTGCGTCCAGGTTGGACTACTACGGAAGGTGGACGGCCGTGAGATAGATGATGTTCTCCAGGGCCCATTCCCACATGCTGACTGCCAGTCTGCACAGTGGGGGGAACCTGATACCTCCCTGCTTGTTAACATAGAACATGCTGGTCGTGTTGTCTGTCTGAATGAGGAAGACCTTGCCCTCAATAACCGGGAAGAAGGCTCTCAGCGCTACCCAGATCGCCTTCAGTTCCAGCCAGCTGATGTGGTACTCCTGCCCCTGCCGGGTCCAGGTGCCATGGACGCAGTGGTTGTCCAGAGTGGCCCCTCACCCCCGAGAGAGGAGTCTGTAGTGATGGTGTCCTGTGGGGTAGGTTGGCGGAAGGGCCTGCCCATCCGCAGGTTGCAGTCCCTGGACCACCATGCGAGGTCCGGGTGAAGAGAAGCAGGAATGTTGATCCGCCTGAGAGCCCTGCTCCTAGTTCCATGATGCTGCAAAGTGCAGCTGTATCCTCCTCATGCTGAGTCGCGTGGGGTTGGGGGGGCTGCCAGTAGGGCCACTGCCATGAGACCCAATAGGTGTTGGCAGCACCAGGCCGAGGTCACTTCTCTGCTGAGGAAGTGAGCAGTGGCCCTCTTGATGGCTGTGATCTTGTCCTCTGAAGGAAACACTCTCCAGGAGCATGTGTCCCAGATGAGCCCCAAGGTGGTCAGACTCTGTGTGGGCTGCAGCTGCGACTTCTTGAGATTGAGGGAAAAGCCCAGATTGTGCAGTGTATTCATAAGAGCGTGGGAAGTGCTGTGCACCGCTTCCAGAGATGCAGCCCTGAGGAGCCAGTCGTCGGGGTACGGGTATATGAAGGTGGCCCCGAAGAGGGCCGCTACTGTATTCATCAGCCTGGTAAAGACTCTGGGGGCCGAGTTGAGGCCGAAGGTAAGCATCTTGTATTTGAAATGGTAGCCTATGATCCTGAATTGTAGAAAAGAATGATGAGGCTGCCAAATCGGGACATGCAAGTACGCTTTCTTCAAATCCAGTCTCCCTTGCACAATGTCTCCGCTATTAAAGCTGGCGTAACCATCTTGAATTTTTGTAGCGGTAGGAAGAGGTTGAGAGTGGAAAGGTCCAGGACAACTCTCAGGGCCGCCTGGTTCATTTTCTGAATGGCAAATATCCTGGAGTAGAAGCCCAAACCTCGCTCGGAGGCTTGGACTTCCTCCACTGCCTGGCTCTCGACGAGCGACTGGATCGCTGCCAAAAGAGTTGCTGTCCCAATCAGTGGGAGTGGAGGGGAAGAGGGAGGAGAGGCTGGGATGGGTAGGAGGTACCCCGTGGATACTACGGAGAGGATCCAGGGGTCCACGAAATTCTGGCGCCAGAAATATGCATGGAGAGCAAGCCTGCCCCCCACTGGAGACGTGCACCCAGAAGGGTCGTCTCATGCCTTCTTTCCCTCTGAGGCTGTTGCGGAGGAGGGGGACTGGAAAAAGCCCTTACTTCCCACCCTTTTTGTTGCTTGTGCCAATGTTGGGTCGGCGAGCAGTCCGGCTGCCTGGACCTCCACTCTTGGAAGCAGCGGAACTCTCTGTGTGTACGCCCCTTGTCCAAGCGCTGCTGTGACTGGGTGTATGTTTTGGGCGTGGTCTTTGTAAGGATGGATATAGACTTCACCATCTGAGAGCTGTTTTTCTTTTTATCCATCTCGCCGTCCATAGTGGAGTGGAAGAGGTCACCCCCCTCGAATGGCAGGTCTAAGATGCGTTCCAGGACATCCCGGTTAAATTTCGTAGCACGGAACCAGGCCGTTCTTCTCATGCACGTGGCAATGCAGATGGCTCGGGCAGAGGTGTCAATGTGGGCCACGGTGGAGTCCATGATGTCTTGTGCCACCATCTAGGCCTCTGCCAGTCCCGCCTTGAATCGTGATTGGCTCTGCGCCGGAAGGTCTGGGAGGAAATCTGCAATTTCCTGCCAAAGCCTCTGGTTAACGGCTGCCAGCATGGCATCCACGTTGGCTTGACGAAGATGCGGGGACACGTTGGAATACAGCTTCTTGCCGTATGCCTCCAAGATCTTCTCCTCCTTGCCTAGCAGCGCCGTGGACAAGGAAGCCGAAGACGACTGAGGCTTAGCGATGCCACCACAATTACTGAGGAGTGCGGCTGAGGGTGGGCCGATAGCAAGTGTATCCCCCTCCATCTGCCTGTACTTGGCGTCCAGGCGTCGATTGACCGGCTGGACCAAGTGGGGCTTGAGCCAGCCCGTTTTGGCCACAGCGATTACGTCCTTCTGCATCGGAATCCCCATGCTTGCTGCGGGACGTAGCATGAGGACTTCGGTGAGGACCTCCTCTGATGGTTGCTCGACCTCAGTTTGAGGAAGACCCAAGTACTCTGCTAGTCCTGCAAGACGTTCATGGAAGGCCTTGGCTGACGACGGTGTGTCTAGGTCTTCTTCCTCATCTGTGTCCGCCAGAGGGTCCGGTTGGTCTGGCACCAGTGGAGGGGTGCTGAGAGCCGAAGGCTGAGGTGTGGAGACTGGAGCTGGAGGCTGGTACGGAACCGCCTGCACTATCGGTTGAGGGGCTGGGGTGGGCAGCCCAGGCTGCACAGGGGCACCTGAGCTGGGGCCTGCGGCGCCAGAGCCATTGGCGGAAGCACGTCCCTGAGGAGGACCCCCAACCAAGGAGAGTTCATGAGCCTGAGGAACCTTTAAAAATATCTGTCCTCACAGGCCGGAGGGGTGGTAGGTGATATTGACGGAGTAGCGGGCAGCTGTTGGAGCTGTTGCGTGCCCTGCCCATACGGACACAGCGGGAACCTGCCCTGTGCAAATGAAGGATAGGCTGTAGGCCACATACCCGGTTGACAACAGTCCCACCTTGACACTCGTTCCTCTACCTGCTCCCTTCCTTCGTGCGGTATCGGGCAGGTGTCCATAATGTGCAGCACAGTTGCCATCTTGTCGAGCTGTCTTCGACGTGCCTGCGTCGTGTTGCTTGGCTCACTGGGCCCAGCCTCGTCCAGGATTCTTGGTGTGGCTCATGAGGCCTACCCTGCTTTTCTGGCCGAGACCTGGTAGGCGTTTCGCCCTCGGCTGATCTGCCGGTAGCACTGCATATAGGCGCCCCCCTCAGACATGTTGACGGTACTAGGACGTGGTCCCTCTGGTGAAAACCCGGTAAAAGCACCCGACTCTCAGCACTGTCACCGGCAGGATCCACTGACCCCTCGGCCTTCCGGCCTGTAGCTGACTTAGCCTCGGTACTCGTTCTGGTATGAGAACCTGAGCGGTTCCTCCCGCGTGGGCGAGTCCTTGGACAGGAGGCTCCCTTGCGGTGTGCGTTGGAAAAGAGTGGCCCTACCTTGGGCCTGGATCGATTATTGGCAAAGTACTTCAGGTCCTCTGGAAGAGCTCCCTCCACCTGGCTAGTCTGTTCTTCAGAGACCTTGAGGAAAGTGCGTCCCATGCGATACAAGCTTGCCATCCATGGTCTGGGCCAAGGCAACATAGGAAGAGGGCATGGTGGTCTGAAGTTGGAAAGAGTCCGTCGCAGGATGGATACCTGCTGAACCCTGTAAAAGTCTGCATGCACCAGGGAAGAGCGTAACGCCTGAGGACCAAGTACCTGAATGATAAAAAGACAAAGACAGACGAGAAGAAGTATCCGCGTGTGGAATTACATGGCCGATGCCAAACCCAGGAGCGCTGGTGAATTCGGTCCGTGCCAGTCAATGCGGAAAAGGGGATGGAGGTGTGGCGCTGGAGGGCGGAGTCAGGGCAGCGCATGCGCCCAGGGCCACACCCCTGCGCGTCTCTGGTACATAAGGTTCCATCTCCCAGACCTTGGAAGGGTCACCCATGCAGTATGGAGGAAAGGGGACGGGACGTAGGCGTATGAACAGTTTTCAGTTTTTGGGGATATTTCCATTGATATTTTATTACACGTTTTCTTCGTGACACGATGTACTGTGGTTCTTACATTTTTAACTTTTGATTACTTTGTGTATCCATACTTTAGAGATACTCAAATAGTTCAGTGCAGTGGGAGCCTTTCCAAACATACCCTCACATTGCGTCATTTAAAAATAGGTAATTGTTTTAGAAATTACCATGTCTGTCTTCACGTAGACCGCACTGATGGAATTACAGATCGTTACCATGGAGGAAACCATAGACACACCCAACATCCTAATGGTGAGGCCAAGCAACTTGCACACAAACCTGTTTTCATAGCTTTTGATGCAGTCTAAAAATACTAATGTCAATTTTCCATTGAGCAATGGTATGAATATATACATTGATGAAAGGACCGTGATGTTACTTCAACCACTATTCCAGAATGAACAGCAACCTCCCTGACCTTTCAAGTAATTTTTTTAGAATATTCATTCAGATGCGACTATAAAAAGAAATATGTATTTGTTCAAGTTCAACTGAAAACATGTTGATTATTGTTATGTATAATATTAACTCTTGATACAAACTGGCTTGTAGGCTTCTTTGTCAATATCAACCATCTTTTACACATTTTCTTTTCATGTTACATCTTTATTATAACAGTTACTGTTATACAGGGGGAGCCAGGAACATCAACAACATACTAATCATCTACAGCAACGGTCTGGAGGATGAGGTACGAGAAGTGATAATGTATTGATTAATACTAATAGTTATTGATTAAAAATATCTTTCACATTTAAGCTAACTTATTTTTTTGATAATTTGCAATACTGTCATCAAAATGCAAAGCATTCCATCAACAACCTTGATGTATATCGCAGAAACACATGCAACAATCAAGTAAACCTTCAGAAAAACTGACTGTCACGACCCTTACCCCAGTCCCCTACTGGCAAGCCCACTTGCCAGGTAAGGTCAAGGTTCGGGGCTCCATTAAGGCCTTGGAGGCCTTGCATCCTCTCCCAAGACTCTCTTGGAGTCAGTCCCAGCGCCCCTCGCGCCAGGCTTA
Organism: Ambystoma mexicanum; assembly: GCF_040938575.1. Taxonomy (NCBI): domain Eukaryota; kingdom Metazoa; phylum Chordata; class Amphibia; order Caudata; family Ambystomatidae; genus Ambystoma; species Ambystoma mexicanum. Next base: position 291,886,938 of record NC_090931.1, on the reverse strand, counting down.
TTATGGAGAACATGTTTGAAGGGGGACTACTTTTTCACTAAGCCTGCAGTCAACATGGAGGCATTCGCATAGCTTGGTTCCTAATAACTAAGCTATGTGGTATAGAGTTTTGGGTGCGTTGGCCTGGGACTACTTTACCTGGACTACTTTGTTGGGAGGCTATTTAAACCACACCCAAGCAACAGAGCATGCTTCGCGTTCCTTTGCAGTCTGCAACGTGATGCTAACGTGTCCTGTGATACCCGTGAGGAGCTTCAGAGCAACGAACCTGCAGAGGAGTCAAAAGGAACATCTTTAATACCATCTTACCTGCAATCTCCAGCCTGTCATCTGCTCTCCAGTGAACAGCTTCTTCTGGGCACTGCACACCCAGCGGAACGAAGCGACCTGAAAAGGAAAAGGAGAAAGACAACATTAGAAAAGACATCCTCCGGCAGTGCTTAAGCCACAACATTAGAGGGAGTTTACCTGGCTTTTCACCCCACGGCTGGCATCGCTCCGGAGTTCCACACCCGCTGGAGAAGGATCGTGACCTGTAAGGAAGAGAGGAAAAACAGGTTAGCAAAGGCAAGACGAAGCAGCGCAGCGCATAGCACATTACTTACCGCATTACAGCGCACGTCTCAAGCCATCATTTACCGGCGGTGCTCAACCATTCAGTACGCCATGCCGAATCTCCCGCACGCCTAGGGAGAAAGAAAGGGCATTATTAATCACCAAGGAAAGGCAGGCAAGAACAATCAGCGCTATACGAAAACTGCTGCAATAGACCTTCTTTAAAGACACTTGAACAGGCACGGCCAGTGAAGTAACTCGGTCGCCCGCGCCCACTGAAGACTACACACCTCTGCTAAGAAGGCAGGACGGAGAGCACACCTAATACAGCAAAAAGGTGAGGAGAGGGCCCAAGGGGCTGAAGCCAAAGAGGCGTGGTGGGAGGATACTTACCTGAGACGGCCAGTCTTGACCCCAGCCCTCCTGTGTTTTCAGGCTAGACCTCCTCCAAAGACACCATCTGGAAATCGGGAGAAGGTTCCGGCAACCAACCAGGGCTGAGTGGTGTCTCCATGGATACCAGGTGAGCGTAACACTGTCACTGAATAACAGACCCTTTTCACTATATGAATGGTGTACGTTTTTGTTTATAAACTTTAGCTGCTTAGCGAAAAATGGAATTGTTGAAACAAAACATTAAAACACATTAAAGGGGCCACAATTCAATCAATATGTTTTGCAGGATGATCTCAGACCAACTCCCTGCCACATCTCTGAAGGTTAACAGGTACAGCTTTCAAATATGTCCTTTTAAAATATTATATGTACACATGTTCGACTTTATGTCAATACTAATTTAATCATTTTAATCTTTTCACATAGTTTAACTTATATTCTAAGATTGACAATCATTAAATCAACTTTCTCAAAATGTACTTTGTGAGATCAAAGACTAACATTACATTGTTTAACAATATAATTAATGCTCTTTGAATTTGTTATGTACAAGGAATGTACTTCTGAAGCGGTCGAAATTGAAGACACATGGACAAGAGGTATACACAAGATATTGTAAACAATCAGTTATCCATTTTAACTGTGATGTAATAGTCAATATGTACTAATGGTTTCCATATTTACATTTTGTTATATATGATTCTTTAAGTGCAAGAGCAAATTTCAATGTTTATACAATTTAAATATGCTGTGCTTCAGCTTGGTCTGGTGGTCGGCAAATCCAATTTGATGGTTTCAAGGAAAAATCGGGAAAAAAGGGTAAAGGTAAAACGGTAAAGTTGTTTATCAGTTTTTTAATTGATATTACATTTTCATGTGGCAATTCATATATTGTGCAGGTATGCTATAAATTAGGCATTTTTTTCTCTTCGATTACAGACCTAGGAAGAAAGAGCATAAAGACTCAGACAACTACACAAACGAATGATATCGCTTGCCGAACTGTTCACTTGGGAGCAGCTACCTTTTAAGGCTCAGCATGGTCCTCGCAAAATTCATTGTTGTGATACAGATGCCCAGTGGCCGGAATTTGAATTAAATATCAGCAGTGACCCACGGAAAGTAATCCTGGATCATTGTTACTGCACACAACGTCACCCAGAAGAAACGGACAACACAGAAGATACTTCAAAATTGCTTGCAGATCCGATCACACAAACCGCACCCTCTAAAGGAAAAAATGCTATCTAAGAAACAGACCATGTTCCCCGTTTCCCCAATGTATGTGGACAAATCGGAAATATCAAAAACACAAATAACCAAAAGATCTTTGCTACTGATTGACTATTGTGCTTGTGATGTGGACGTCACTCTTCCTAGTGTTGAGGACTTATCCACCAGCAAGGAATCGCAAACCAGTATACTTCAGGACAATTGGCTATTAAAGGAACCAAAATACATTTTATTCGACTACTGTCTGATCGAGATTATGAAAATTATTAAATGTGATCATAAATTGCATAGGAGGATTTATGGGGAGCCATTGGAGAAGTTTACTCGCTTAGTCAAAGGCACCAACCTGAAGATCAAGGGTAGCTGTGTACGGCACTATAACTCATTTACATGGTCTGCTCAATCTATACTTGGAAAAGTGCCTGCTGGAAATAGACATTGTTCATCTGCTTTGTTATTTAATGGATCATTGTACAATAGAATTTCAAGATTTTTTAACTTTATAGGACTCTAGTTCCTTTAAAAAAAACCCAGTACTACAAACATCAGAAGGATTTCTTATTCTCCGCTATTAGCTAGGCATGGACACCCTGACAGATATCAATGGACAATGCTCTTGCTGCCAAAAGGCTCTGGCTTGCTGGTGATGGACAGTGTGACAGTCTAGGTTTTTCTGGCAAATACTGCACTTAACATTTCCAAGACGTGGCAACCAAAATAAATAGTGAGTTCAGTTGTTGTGCAAGTATCTGAATGTACATCTTCTGTCGCCATGGAAAAATATGGTTTCATTAAATCCATTCACCTTCCAGAGGAATGCAAATAGACCTGATAGCCACTGGCAGGCACGTTTCAATAGCCAAGGCCATGCAAGAGCAATTCCCAAACAAAGCATCAAGATGATGCATGGCATATCGCAAAACCAATTTTGAAAAATTTACAGCTGCAGGAAATAAAGCTACAGAAAACATTTTAAATTGGTCACAGTCTATCAGCAACCATTTTCGTTGGAGCTCAGAAACTTGTCATGGATCTGTAGATATTCTGCTTGAAAGATGGCGTTCATTGAAGTACCACTGTTCTATCATACACTTGAGGAAAGAAAACTAACATTTCCATGATTGTACACATGGACCATTGAGCAAGGCAAAGGAGCGTAAGAAAGGGTGGTTGGTTCCAGGCTCCGCTACTCACACAGCACTTGAGAATATTGACAAAACGCTTTCAAGAGGCATGAGGGGACTCTCCGAATTCTGCCACACTGGAGATTTGGAGGTGTTCCATAATATGTGCCTAAGTACAGGCTCTAAAGGTTGCATTTTGGCATAGACAGTACGGAGGCCAGAACAAGACTGGCTATACTTGCACGAAACAACAACGTTGGAAGGGAACAAGCAAAAAACTGCAGGAATTTTCAGGTTGCCTTGTTACAACAAGGAGTTTCCCAAAAGAAGCAAACAGTGGGTGGAAATGCCAATCTTCCAGCAGATGGACTTTTAATTTGGGGAAAGATATGACATTGAATGTGCTGGCCATGCAAATGTATGGAATTGATCCAGATTGTGTTTCCAGGGTCCAGTCTATGCCACAGAAAATAGCAAAAGAGGTTTGCCCTCCCAAACTTGAACTTGTTGAAAGGTTGACTTCAAGATTCAAATGATGTGTGGCTCTCTTCACAATGTTTTACAAAGCCAGTTTCAAGCTCTTGCAGTGTTTGGAAACTGTTTTAATTGTACAATAAAGGGAATAACATGTCACTTGAGATGTAATTATTAAATAATGTATTTTTAATGAATTACTCTGTGCAGTAATGTCACTAGACAGGCCTTAACATTCTAGTTATCTTTGATTTGTGTATTTATTACCATATATAGAATTGATTTATATTACAACAATAAATGTCAGTCTGATTATTGCAAATATGTGACTCAAATCAAACATAGAAGAGACTGGTGAGCTTAAAAACTAACAGTTACCAGGAGCTACTTCCGGCTTCCCCAGGCCAACAAATGTAATGCTATAAACTAGCTCTTTGTTCTACAGTGGTAGCTCCTGGTGACCGGTTAATGCTGGATAACCAGGCACTGCTTCCAATTCCTGCTTATCCAATCCTAATTGTGAGCCCTGTGTGTAATGAACTCACAATAGGTGAAGAATCTAAGCAGAAATGGGAGCAGCAGACATATAGAAACTCAATGTCTCCAGAGCTCTGGTCCTCTCCAGGCTGGACTACTGCAACAGCCTCTTTCGAAATCTGCCTAAATTCTCCCTTCGCCCCCTTCAACTAATCCAGAATAGGACTTCAAGACTTTTCCTTGGCCTCAAGCTCAGGGACCGCATCTCTCAAGCACAGAAATATCTCCAATGGCTCCCGGTGGCAGAGAGGATCAAATTCAAGACCCTCTGCATCATCTGCAAGGCTTTCTGGGGCCAGGAACCACACTTCATCTGACTCTTTCCCTAAATACCTCCCTCTTTGAGACTTTGTCATCTAGGTGCAATTCTCTGCAGATCAGATGCTATTCAGAGCAGAGAGTAAGGTGTAGATCTCTTTCCTCGGCAATAGCATCTCTCTGTAAGGACCTCCCTGCTCCTCTCAGGCTTCTGCCTGATCTCCTTACGTTCCGGAAGATTCTCAAGACCCAATTTCTCTCTTCATTTCCCCCCCCTGCTAATAGCACCCCCTGTCGCATTGACTGACTGCCTGTTCCCTTCTGAGTTCCACAGAGCACCAGGTCTTCCTCGCCCAGTATACCCCAGCACCCGGTCTTCCTGCCCCCACCCAAAAACCCACACTTGCCCTTCCGGGCCCCTTAACCCTAACAAGCCGGGCAGTTGTGCATCCCTACCGAGCCTGGCCCACCCTGTCTTTACCCTTCGCATGTGGTCCTCACTCTGCTTCCCCTGGAACTTGCCCACCTGGCCTCGCCTTAGCACTTGCCTAGCCCCATTGGCCCTCTTCTTCCCCTCCTCCCCCCCAGCACCTGTATACCTACTCTTGCCCCACATCTCCCTCCCACCCTAGCATTTTCCTTTCTGCCTAAACCTACACCACCTCCTCTCCCCACTCCCTACACTTCTTGTTAAGGCACTTGCATGATCCAAATGACACATGGCCTAATCGGACCATTATTGTTTTTTTCTTCCCTGCCCCCATCCCCCATTTTTTTGTCTTGTGGCACCTTGAAACACCATTTTTTATAGGCTCTTTACAAATAACCAATAAATAAAATAAATGAAGTCTAACCTCACTGGAAAGTAGGAATCATGTTAAGTGGCTGCAGATAGCAATAGACTAAAGGTTTATGTGCCACAGTGTTAGCCAACATTAAAATAATGAGTAAAGGAATGTGACCTGCCAATGTGCACTAGGAACATGCGCCTGTGGCCTTTTCCCATTTACATCTTACTGTGGAGGCCTACATGTGGAGGATAACCAGTCACGCATGCATCAATGCAGAATAAAATATGATTCCTGGAATAGAAATACACAGAAGCCAGTAAGTCTTTCAAAACTGCATTCACTCGAGGCATGCTGTCATTTTAGTGATGTAAACTTTTTGTTCTTTCTATTGTTGCTCATTGCACGTGTTGCCCTGGCTACAACAGTCCCCCAGTCTGGTGCGAAATCTCCCCTCCACCCCCCTCCCTTCCTGGTACGTTTGTGCTGTCTTTATTATTAACCGACCGCTTTTGTATTCAAATGATTGCAGAAAAGAAGTGGCCAACTTTGGCCAATAAACTGGCCCACACTATTAAATCCTTTTTTTTGTGGCCATTCCTCCATTGGCCTCGACAAGGGTCATCTTTGAAAGAATACGTACATGTTGTGGGACCAGGCGCATTGATACAGTTGAAAGGGAAGTAAATATTTTCATATGTGTGATACTTGAAATATTTTGTTTTTCACTGCAGCTTGCCATTAATATTGTTCAATTTGGTGGCATGTGTTCCCAAAACCAAAGTCCCTCCAACACGCTGTGAACGCTGGATGAAGGGTCACATTGTTATGTGTCTGTAAATCCACCACCCAAACAATTTGAAGGCAAAAATATGTTGAATATCCACAAAGAAGTGATAAGATTCACTATATTGAAAAACATATGTAGGAATGTAAAGTTTCTACTACTGAGATCTGTCTTTCGAAGCAGTTGATCATCTGTCACATAGTGAGAATGGAAACACAAGACACAATGTAAGCAAAGTTTTAAATACTATTTATGAAAGTGAGGATGGCAAGTGTGCTGTATGCTATATGATTTACGTTGGGACGGATGAATGTTCAATTTGACACACATAATAGACGTGTTAATTGTAACTTAAAATGATAGTTAACAAATATGTACTGTGTTTATAGAATTATAAATTGTGTATTGAAATATATTTTTGCATTCTCGATTTTCCATAGTTATACAATACTGATGTGCGCCTATCATGGGTACAGTTTACCTGTCAACGGCTTCTTTAACTGCAATTGGACAATCATCAAAAACGAATCTGTGATGACCATTATGTGGGACAATCAACAGACACCAATCCGTCCTTTTGCGGTTGCAGTGAAAGGAGCAACATGGCAGCCTATAGGCTTTGAACACGCGCATATTTGAAAGTGTTGCATTTGAAATTTAAACCACTCATTGTTTCTCTGTAATGGAACAAAATGTTCCTCGATCAGAAATCGGTGATGGAAGATAACTTTGTGAAGAATGCAAAGACTGGAATTAATCGATCAATTAAAGGAATCCACACTATAAGATCACCGTTCACAGTTAAACAAAAAATGAGAACCATGTGATGTTCGCTAGCTATAACCTTTATTGGAAAAAGTTAACCATGTTTTCGTGGACTTAATCACCTCTTTTCAGCGTTATGTCAAAATTAAAAGTACTTGTTACACTCCGACTATTGCTGTTTTCTTCAAAACAAACTGTTTTGATCGGTTTGCATCTGTTGTGGATGTGTGTGTTTACGTTCCTGGTTCTGCGTTAAATAATGTTGGTGATGACAGGGTACGTTTGCGCTGCCCACTAACGTCATTAAAATAGGTGTAGCTCATTGTGAGCGTCTAGTGATGTCAGGGGCAGGCGATCTGAATTAGTGCCGCGAGGGCACTTGAACTTAGGGCGATGGATCAACAGATAGGATTAGCACAAGATGGCGGTACCCGACCTGTTTTCGCATGTGTTAAAGTGAGAAAAACGGGGGTAAGTTGCACTGGAATTTTTTTTTAAGAAACATCGATTTATGCTCTAAAATATATGCCCGATCGATTAGGCCAATAACATTTCTGACCAAACTACCCCTTTAACCTTTTTGGAAGCTTCTTTGCAGGTAATGTGAAACACGAGCACCGTTGTAGATTAACCGAGAATAGTTATGATGAACATTATTGTTTAACTTGGCCAACCTACTTTGTGCCATTTCCTCGCTTGTGCATCTGCGCCCTTAAAGGAGAGACTTCAATGTTTATTTCATTAATGAACATTAGTGAGCAAATCAAAAGTTCTGCATTCACAGAGAAATTCTAGTCCGAGAGACACAGTGCAGGGCAAGTTACAGCACATATACTGGATGGTTGACCTACATGCTTTTTCTCTTGGAGCAGAGTCAGATTTTATTCTCCCTTGCCATATGAAAATTAGCATTTTTTTTCCAAACAAAACTTTGTTGGCCTGTCCCTAAACACACACAAGGTTGGCAGATAAAGGCACATGGAGACAATTTTGACAAACGAATAGAAGTCGGGCCTCCTTGTTGAACAGTCATAATAATTTTTTAAATCAAATAGAATATAAAACAATTAATAAAATAAATACTGCCTAGGAAGAAGAAAACAGTACATCCCACCATCCAAAAACCACAATTAAGAAGAGAATCATAAGAAATAAGTTACACTGCAAAATCAGCAGGGTTAGCTAAATTGCTCCTCAGCTCCAAGAAGGACTGAACTGTTGTGCAGAGTATACAACCGAGTAATAGATTCTGGTCTGTACCTAAAGAGCAGGACCGCCTTGCCAGTTATGAGGCCACATTCAATTTCTCTGTAAGACAGTAGTGTTGAATAGCAATCCCCCAAGCAGCGACAATGCATGATTTACACACATACATGAACTACAGACCCTCAGCCAAATAAGTGCCCTAAAACAGAAGCAAAGATGAAGCCATATATTACAGAGTAATTGACTCTGATGATTGCTAGTATGAAAGAAAAGCGCACAAATTTGTAATGTGAAAGGCAGTTCTGTTTATTTAAAATAAGCAAATCTGTGCATCGTATTTAAGATCCCAGAAGAAGCTTACTTTGCCTAAGGCGTTACAACAAGAATACCCTCACACTCCCAGCATTGGTGGCTTCAATGTTTAGGCATGCTTACCTTAAAGCAGGTAATTAACGGGAAAGCTGCTTCCAATTAGATGGGCACATCGATGACATACACATGATCTACAAGTGACCAATATTTCTGTTGGCAGCTATGCAAACCAAAACCATGATGAACTGCGTCACTTTCTAAAAAGGTGCAGGACATCTGTACCTTCAGTGGTCAGTGGTATATTTAGTGATGAGCGTAGGTTCTGCACAGATGCAAAAAAGCCTACCAGAACACAGTATGCAATTCGACCACAAGTACAGAACACAGCACAGACACAGATGAGGTTTGCCACATCCATGTGGCTAGAGATCCACCTGTCACTGGAGAGAGATGCCTTAAGAGTTTTTCAAAAAACAGATCTATGCTCCAGGAAGAGCAGTGACTACGGTAATCTAAGCCGAAGTCTAGATAGATTGTTAATTATGCATGTGCTCTTGTTTACTAACGCATGTATTTTCTTTTTTTTTTGTTTAATTTGAAGCTGTCAATTAGGACCACAAAAAAGGACAAAACAAAAAAACTAAATTGGCTGGTGGCATGCATTTTAGAATACACATTACGTCCATCCATAATGCCACGTGTACTCGGGCCTGTAACGTTTCACTAAAGTGCAAGGCTTCCGATTTATTTACAGCATTGTATCTGACCTGGCTCCGTTGTGGGAGCAGCGTGTATTTTCTTTGAAACTGGACAAAGTAAGCCATGCAGAGTTTACACCGCTGCATGTACAGTAACCGATAGCAAAAGAAGAGTCTTCTGCCCTACTGTGCTACTGAAAACAGCAACCTCAAAATAAGACTCCTTAGGTTACACAATTCTTTCCAGCTATACACACTAACAATAAACTGACGTGAGGCGTGCTGTGTGGCGAGGGCGAAAAAAATACGCACAGAGATCCACAGTCAAACAACTAGACTGTTTTTTTTTTTTAAGAATGCTGGCAGCGATACTGTTATCGCGTAGTCCCAGAGACAGTTGTCTCAGATTTTGGCGATGTACCCTTCCCGCACGAGAAAGTCATAGATTTTGCGGGTTTTGTTGACGTCTATCTTGATAAGTGCTCTAGCCTGCGCCAGTCTCAGGCCTCCTTGCTTGTGGCACTCGCTCATTAATGCAGATTTGTATTCCAAGTAGGCCCCAGGGACCAGGCGCACGATCTGACACAGCTGAAAGGCAAAGACAATGCAACAATGGTTAAATCATCTGAAGAGTGTTGTGACAAAAGTACAAACAGAAAATATTAAAATCGAGTCCGACTCAAACCCACTAGTGTTTTAAAATTAACTATTTCACACAGGACTGCAGGATATCTTTTATCATGAAGACAATTCTATTTCTTGCACAAAATACATTAGCAGGTTATTCAGTCAATGCCTCATCTTCATTTGCCTCAACTTCATTTTTCTCATATCTGTGAATGATTGTATTGTTGCTGCAGAACTCAAATGTTGGGGTTCTTTTTGCTCTCAGTGAGTCCCCTACGTTTACTGAATTTACACCAATGAACTGCACAAAGTTAATACAGTACACAAATGAATACTCGGTTTAACTTAAAGAAGATTGGCCGGGAAGATAGCTAAGGGGCAACGCGCTTGTCTTGGAAACGAGACCATGCTGAGCTATGCGGGTTCAGTACCCGGTCCCACGCTTAGGGGCTGGGACCCTGCATGAAGCGCAATATAAACATAAAAAACTATTTAAACTTATTTTATTTATGTCCCTTACATGGAGGATGAAAAATAGAAAATGAAGGGCCAGTTATAATATACAAAGGTAAATGATTCCAATGTTTAGGATGAGAGAAAAGTAAACAAAAACGACTGGGCGTAGGCAGTGTTATGAACAACAAGACAACATTTAATTGAGAACATGGGGCATGCCAGGGTCTGAAGAGACTAGTGGAGATGTAGGGTGGAGTAAGATGAATGCCTTTTAAAACAATGCAAAGAAAATGGAAAAGATGAGACTCAAAAGGGAGCCAAAAAAGAAAGACAAGAGGGGTGTTCACTGTGTCTCTAGGAGGAAGACAACAAAAAGACTTATTAGGGAGTTTTAAACATATCGGAGGGGAACAAGTTGACAGGCAGTGTGACCATGAGAAAATAGAGGATAAGAAACACAACGTTTGGCTGTGTGAAAGGAAATGATAATTGGTAGGTTATAAAGATGAAAGCTACAGGAGCGGGCAACGTTGGATACATGCAAAGAAATCGAGAGAGAAGAATGAAAAATAATAAGATTGCATCTAGAGAAGGAAAAAGGAAGTTGAGAGGGAGGAAAGAAATACAAGCTGGGAGGAGTGGGCAAAGTAATAGTGGAGGAGGTAAAGAATAGGACTTCAGTTATTCTAGAGTTAAAAAAAAAAGAAAACGAGTAGTCACCCAAGACTGGATAACAATAAGATACCTAGAAAGAGTGGCATGGTGAGAAACAGAGAAAGAAGAAAAGAAATAAAAATCTGGGAGCAGTGAGCATCCAAAAAGTGACAAGAAATGAATTGAACACATTATATAAGACAAAGGAATGGTATTAGAGGGAGAAAAGTAGGAGAACTTTAACTCTAAATTTGAAAGGAAGGGGTTAAGATGACCAGCTCATGAGACAGCGTAAGTAGGCTTAGAGGTAAGAATGGAACCAGTGAAGAACAGAACCAGCGAAACCTAAAGAGGAAAGAAGGATGGAGTGATCAACAATATCAAAGGCAGTAGATGCCCAGAAGAACAATACTGCACACAACATGTTGATTTTGGTAACAGCCATTGAATATGCATGGGAACGCATGAATTCTTCGGTCTATGCAGCCTTTATTGACTTCTCAGCTGCATTTGACTCGGTCCTTAGGGGCCGCCTATGGAACAAACTCACCAAATGGAATATCCCACAGGGACTATTGAAGATGTTGATGCTTCTCTATTCTGACACCTCTGTAAGCATAAGGCTGGATGGAGAGGGCAGCCTATATGCACCCCTGCCGACCCGTTGTGGTGTCAAGCAGAGGTGTATTGTTGCTGCCACCCTTTTCAATCTATCTGTCTGAACTGGGTTTTGTGTTTACTGACTATCTTACATCCAGTGAAGGTGGGTCGAATCTCTGCCAGTTGGTTGGCTTATGCCGACGACTTGGTGCTGATAGACCATACACCCAGAGGATTATAAAGCCTAGTAGACTCATTGGGTAAATATGCAGGAATAAATGGGCTTGCGATTATAGAAAAAAAGATATGTAATACTGCTTAGAAGGTATGAAGCAGCCCTGTGGAGTGTATATATATATCTGGAATTTGATCTTGCCGGAATAGTTTTTGATGTAATTGTAAAGACTATCCTGTTTTGTGACAAACTGCTGAAGCTAGAATCTAATAGCATGATAGATTAATTTGTCGACGCATTCCGTCCATTGGATAACTATCACACTATTGGCACCCTGGGAAACATGATTCGAACTTGTATGAAATGGCAAGAAGGATGCTGTGGTATTCGACAGAATGGCATAGTCTATATAAAAAAAGACTTGCCTCAAACTAAAACTCAAACAGCATAGTAAAGAGCAATACTGGATTAACCCATTATCAGGTAACAATAATACTATTTTCTGTGAATATATATCAAGTAGAGTTATTAAACACTCTTATATCGTAGCATTTCCAAGTAGTGCTATAGCAGACAATACCTACGTATGAAATTTAATATAAGCATTGCATTTGTGACCCAGGGTGCTCGTATAGGTACCCCTCGAAATGAACGAAAATGTAGGCTTTGTGGTGGGGACAAAAATCAAAACCCTTGAACATTTGTTACTTGCTTGTGATAGTCTTAAAGGGCTACGAAATAATTATTTAAAAGGTTATAATAATAGCATTGAATTGGATGATCTATCAGATATATGGGCAACGTTTTTATATGGTTGTGATGCCAACTTGATATACCATCTTGTTAGATTTTATTGGAAGTGTGTTGAAATAATGAACATTGTAATATGATGCTGTCAATAATTGTTAACATATGGTTTTGTGCTATTTTACTAATATGTTATATTTATTCATGAACTTTTATTGTGGATTTTTATTAACAATTTTGATTTTGCTTATGGATTTTTATACTTTATTTTAATCATTGGGATTTAAGTGCATTGTAATCTTGTTTGTATGTTATTTAAGTTGTATATGCAAAGTTTTTGCTGTGTGCGTATTAAATACATCAAAATAAATAGTATAGAAATGTTTAGAGTGAAATGTAGTGTGTAAGGAATTAGTAATGTGTAAATGATCAGTTTCTGTGGACTGAAATGCGCATAAACCAGACTGGTAAGGTAAAAGGGAGTAATGATTGCAAAAGGCAGAGGATTTGCAAGTAGACTTAACTTTTTTTTAAAGAAAGAAATGGACGGAAAATAGGGCAGACATTAAAAGGAAGACAACACTTTTTAAGAAAAAGATAACATGCTTAAAGTCAGAAGGGAAGGAAGCAGTTAAAGAATTATTAAAGAGAAGTTTAAAAAAGGGACGAAGAAGAAAAGACCATATGGATAAAAGGATATGTGATCAGAGAGAGAAGCAGCAGGATGAGTATAGGAAAGGAAGTGAGAAGTACCAAAGTCAGAAAAAGGAGAGAAGGTAGCCATAGAGGGACGAGGAGTGGGGTGTGGATGAGAGTGAAGATTCAGAATCTGGAGAAAAAGTACAGAAAGCAGAGCGACTATAGAACTAAGGTAGTTCACAATGTCAACAGAAGGAAGAATATTGGAAAGAGGAATTGCAGAGAAAAAATATATTTATGTATTTAAGCAGCTGGAAAATGTGACGGGGTGAGGGGGAAAAGTGGAGATAAGATAATAGTATCATTGTTTTTAGCTGTAAGTAGAGAAGAGTCGTAGAGTGTGAAGAAAAGAAAGACGCAAAATCGGAAGGGGTGCTGCAGTTCTTCCAACACCATTCAGTGTGACAAATAGCACAATGTAGTAAGCCAGGATTGTGGTGGTTTACACAAGGGGGAGAAAGGCAGAGATGCATAAAATGTGTTAAGTGTAGTAGAGAGGAAATAAGAACTGATTTAGGAGAGTCAATTGAAAGAAAGAAGACAGAAGAAACAAAAGAAAAGGGAGGAGACAAACTAAGAGGAACTGAAAGACTGAAGGGCACAGGAAAAGAAGGTAGACTAGGAAAAAAGAGAAGGGAAGTGGAGGGGGGGGGTAACTCTTGCAGGCTTTGACATTCTTCGCTGTCCCCCTACACCTGCAATATTTTCTGGTTGTGCAGTCATTACTAGTCCGATGGCTTGTTGGGCTGGGGTGCTTTTTAAGCAGACCATTACGTCCCAAGGTGAGTTCTCTCATCCTCTGGGTTGGGGAGTAGACTGGTGTTCATTGCTACACCATGCTCGTAATAGTTTTCCTAAATTAATAGTTCAGCAGTCTTATATGGTAGTCATTTAAGTACAAAGATGCTGTCGTTTTTTAGTCCTACCCACCATCCAATGTTTTGTAGACCGTTTCATGTGGACCATGCGGGATGACCAAAATAGGCCATAGGCCCATAAAGGCATCAGTTTACGTTTGATCCAGTTTCAACTGAGCGAGGGGCTTCAGGCACCTCAATGCAGGTTTGTGTGGGTGTGCATGAACGTTTGGCCTGCCTCCGAATTTGAATGCTGCACCATTGTGGATTGGTGGGTAGGGTTATCCCTACCCCTATGAGAGTGTATATATCTGGGGAGACCTCGTACCATACTAAATATTTACGTTCCTAAACTCAGCCAAAGATCGCTTAGAGTGGGGCAACTGAGAACTGTGTTAAAGCTATACTGGCTGTAACCCTGTTTTTTATGTCCTGGCACTTCTGCTGCTCTCAGCTGCAGGAATCCCTTCCTGGGCTTCCTTAACCTCTCACAAGCCTTCAATGCTGGATCCTCTCACCTTCACTGTTAGAACTATTCAAGCATGTAATCCCAGACAGGGTTCTTGGTCCTGGTACCTAATGGTGAGAACACCTTTTCCTGTGCTGGCCTGCGACTCAGAATGCCCACTTCTCCACATTTGCTACGGGTGAGGTGGAGTGGGGGGTCTGGATTGCCTCCTGCAGTTGTCTTCATCATATCTCTGTCTCAAGCTGCTTTGATGGATCCTCTGTTCTCACCTGCACGATCTCCGACCTGTTTGCTGGGTCCTATTCAGCCCTCGTGTGCTAGTGTGGTTTCCTCTGCCTTGTGTGATGTAATCACCAGGGTTTTCATGCATGGGATCCACTTGTATGAATTTGTCCGACTAGTCACACTGACCGGAGACCCCAAACGGTCTAGCAAGACCCAATTCTGGTACCAAACCATAACTGTGCAACCAAGCCTCCTAGACCTATTCCAATGCAGCCACCACTGTACAATTTACTCTCAGGTCCTTAGACTCCCCAACCCGAGGGCCTCCTTGCCCTAGCTGCTTAGTATAGTCTGTGCCAAACCGCTACCGTAAGAAGGTTAGTGAGGCTTGTGCTTCCTAGCTCTCGCAGGACCTTTGGTGGAACCTGGGTCTGGATCCTTTATTTTTTCTCCTCATTCAGCTTTTCTGTGCTCAGGAGGCCAGTAAGATTCCAAGGGGTGGGGGAGCTGAGCAGGGGGCTGCATGCTGTTAAGTAGATTTTCATTTTTATGCACAATCTCCTCCATCTGCGAGCCCGCCAGCACGTTTTGCTGGACTACTGGATTTTTTGTCAGATCTCATGAGTGAATGGGAACCTTTTTCCACACTCATTCACTGTATGTGAACTTTTTATATTTCTTTTTATACCTTTTTGTTGGAGTCATGCTTTCCTCCAAGATTTGTGGCATCAGTCTGACATTTGCAGCACACACTGCAGTGTTGCTAGGAACCCTTTGTGCTTCGCTTTTTATTTTTTGTTATTTTCCTTATGGGAACACATGTTCCCAAGGGCAGGGGGATATTTGTATCCTTTCCATCATTTTCTATTGTGAGATCAGCACACCCGCCTTTCTCACTGCTCCTGTAACCTTTTGGTTACAGTGACAAGCTAATCTGAATGGCTGGTGGCAGTGGTTTTATCCTACCTACTTTCGTGCAATTTTTACTCACAGCTGCACTTATGCACAGAAGGGTTACCATTGACACAAAATAGTGACAGTGCTCTTTTTTCGCCATTTTAAGATGGCTTGTCCATTCTCGGTCCTCCTTCTGGCGTGCAGGCTGGGGGGGGAGAAACGGGGAGGTTGGTTGACTTTTGCTTTCAGCAGGATCCCTTTGTAAAGCCTGTCAAGGTGCCAGTGTGTCCCTGAGGACAGGAAACGGGGGAGGACTCCAAAAAAGGACAGCCACTCCCCAACATATACATGGTGATTGGCTGGGCTCCTGAATAAGAGCCATGGATCCTGATGCTGAAGACAAGTTGTCCACTGGAACTGAAGGAAGAAGAGAATATGCCCGAAGCCACTGCCAGAGGACCAGAGATGCCTTCTGAGTAATCCCTGCGGTCTGACCCCTTCTTCCAAGTGTCAGTAGAGCCCCAAAAAGGATGACTCTCTCCCTCAGACTGGTGGGTCCAATCAGTCTCACGACTATCTGCATTTCGAGCTGTCCCATGATGAGCTGTAACCTTCACCGGTTGCAAACTGCCAATACCCTGGGACATGTGGCCATCGTGCAGTACATCGCCTTCCGAAGATAGAATGCTCCCGAAACTTTGGTGGACCTCCCTCCGGACCTCCTAAGGCAAGATTCCACTCCTTGAAGTCCCCTCACCAGAGTGCTGGACAGACAAAACAAGATGAATCGACCTGACTCTAACCGTTCTTCACTGGTGCTTTGAAACGGGTGCCAAAAACACAGAACCGGGACAATCCCTCCACTCAACGGCTTCTGCAAGATCCATTCCAGTGTCCCCCTTTTCGTCTCCATGATAAAGAATCGGGTGACCGGGTCTGATACTGCACTGCGAGGGACTCCTGCTGCATCAGTGTTTTTTGCGCCAGTAGTAAAGGATGATACCTTTCCTCATCAAACTAGCCTTGACAGGTTTCCACGCCCCTTTTAGGGCGTGATAACCGGTTCCTATGACATATCCGGGGCTTGGCCCCCTAGGGTTTCCCCCGGAAGTTCTGCCTGGGTAAAATCCTGCCCCAGAAGTGATGTAGGTGTGTTTAACAGGCACTTGTTCATTAGTGGGGGTGTCCCACCAGATGTTACATTATGGGGAATAGCAGGACAGGAGGCCTGGAGTCCCTAGGGGCCCCAAGGGGGCTTCCCCGGATGCCCCCACAAAGAACCGGAAGTGTGGAGCTGACGTCTGAACGGCGGCCATCTTTAGGGGGTGGAACGTGTAGGGTGTATATATATAGCAGGGTTTTGGGCTGTAGGTACAAGCCAATCCTGAGGACTGGGGGAAACTCTGATTAAACAGCATCAGCGCGAATGGCAGGGGAGGCAAGGTATGCGCAAGATGGAGACTGGGCGTTGACCAGGGGCGGTTGTGCTAAAGAGGGTATTTAGTATAGTGTGGCCATGTGCCCACACTTATAAGGCAGGTAAGAATTAGAAAAAAAAATTGAAAAAAAAAAGAATTTCAAAAGAATTTAAATATATTTAAAAAAATGCCTGGGGCAGCAGTGTAGGTCTCTGTCCTTTCCAAGGCACTCAGGCTGCAAAATGGCATGCACAATGGCCTGCGCAAGCCATGTTCACCCCACACCCCTGACAGATATATATATATATAGATATATATATCTCAAAAGCAGCTGTAGGGTCCAGCCACGTGGTAGCTGGAATTCAACAGGAAGAGACCCAGAGAGGAATTACGTAGCACTAAGCTCAGTCGATGCATCACAGCTGACTCTCTGGGGTTGAGCCCCCCCACAGCACTTCTCCCCTCTCGTCCCCCAACACCACCTCCACATGCTGGGGGGAGGACGTTTGTAGCACTGAGCTCAGCTGATACATCACAGCTGTCCCTGGGGGGTTGAGCCACCCTCCAGCACTTCCCATCTTCCCCCAGCAACCCCTCCACAGGCTGGGGGAGGAGGGGGAAGTGCTGGAGGGGGCTCAGCCCCCAGGAACAGGTGTGATGCATCAGCTTGAATTGCCGGCCTACAAGGCAGGCAGCTCTAGTCGCAAAACACTGGGGGGTGCAATGTCTTGAATAGCCAAAGGTGTTTAGCTTCCGGGTTAATTAGCAGCTGTTTGCAAAAGCCCGCCAGTTTGAAGTCTATAAGTGCTGTGTGATGTTTAGACAAGCTCTCTTGAGTTTTCGTTGAATGTGTGTGAAGCCATCCTAACGCAGCCCGGGAAAATGCCTAGCCAGACCAACTCACAAGTAAGGGGCATGTATAATTTATGTATAGATGTAGCATAGGGTAGACTTAAGTAAAACAAGCTCTGCTAATTGTTTTTATTAATTATTTATAGGAAATATATCCAGACCTTTCACGAGGGGATGTGCTAGGATTTATCCCTGTTCCAGGTACTATTTTACATGTTAACTTGTTTAAAAATATATACATGGGCAACCTATGGTTGTTTGTCATGCTCTGGGGTAAATTAAAAAAAATGTGGGATGTGTGCCTCTAAGTTTAAAGCATGGTCTATGTGCAGACCATTGCTGGGGTAAAAAAAGAATTAGCAGCATGGCATGACTTTTTAAAATGAAAATAAAATAAATAATGTGGCCCTCTGTGTTGTGTGTTCATGGCCCCTGGTGTCCCCATGGCGGGGTAACATATGGGGCCTCGGTTTTGCGGGGTCTGTCCCAGTATTTAGTGCTCGGCCCCCCTTTCTCAAGATTATGCCCCCATAAGAAACTGTAGGGGTCCATGTTTTTTGTAGTAGGACTCAATTGGCCAGAATGCACAATAGCCCACATGCGAAATGTTTCTTTTTTTTTTTTTTTTTTACAATTTAAGATTGTGTTAGGCTGTGCTGAACTAATTATGTTAAAGGTATTTGTACCACGCACCGTCACCAATGGAATTGGTCCCCAGGCGCTGTGGCGGATCTGCAAATGAGAAGGTGGGATGGGTTAGTAGGTGAAGCGGGAGTAGGATAGTGAGAGGAGTGGTGTTCTGCTGGCAGCTTCAACTCGGTATACACCGGGTGCTGAGCTTCGGTGCGAGTATTGGATCAATGTCAGTCCTCATGTGCTGTTGGTGTTGCTTATGTGTTGTTGCGGTGTTGTAAAGTGCGTGTGGGTTGTTGTGCGAGAGATGGTTGTGTGACATTTTTGAGTGAGATAGGTCTGCAGAAATGCTGAGTTTTTTGTTAGTCGGTTGTATGAAGCTTAACAGAAGTTCAGAAATCTGTCCGAGTGTGGCACTTGCCGATCCTCCTAATTTCATCGGGGTGGGCAAAGTGCTTCGCCTGGCAGGGTTTTGGTTTGTGTGGGGTGCTCCCTGTGCTGTTCTAACGTGATTTGTAAGTGTTATGATTGCTCCTTGCCGTTCTATTCTAGCCAGCTCTGTAGGTGTTCTAATGCTGATGGATTGATTAATGTGGGTTGGGTGTCTATTCTCCTCCTTGGGTGCTGGGGCTGGTGTAGCGGACTCCTCTCAAACTTCTATCTGAATGCGTCTGCCGGTTTCGGTATGGTACGTTCGGGGGGAGTGGGTGAGTCATTTAGGGCTTTCGTCTGGGTCTGAGTATGTGATCAGTCTCTGTAGGCCTCCTTTTGTGGCTATTTCCCATGATATGTTATGGTCTGTCGTGTGGTCGGTTCTTTGGGTTCAGTGTTTGTCCATTTGAGAGTGGCCCAGGTTGGTGGTGTTTTCGCTGTTGTTTTAATGGGGTGGGCATTCTAGTGCGTCGCTGTTGTGGTTACGCTGTGAAGAGCCATGATTTGAGGAGTTTCCTGAATGCTAGGTGGTTTGTGTTCTGTATATTCTTAGGTAGGTCATTCCAGGTTTTCGGTGCCTGGTGAGAGAAAGAGGATCCTCCGATTTTTCTTCTGTTATATGGTTTTGGTTCCAGGCGGATGTCGGTCCTTGATCTCAGTGTTCTTGTCGGTTGATGTAGGCGTAGTTTATCGCTTAGGAATTCTGCGCCTCGTTTGTGTACTGCTCTGTGTGATGCACATGGACTTGAACTTTATTCGCTGTTTTCGTGGTAGCCAGTGTAGTGTTTTTAGCGCGGGTGTTATGTGTTCTCTTCTGGGTACTTTGAGGAGGAGTCTGGCTGATGCATTTTGTATGCGTTGTAGTTTTTTACAAGTTGTTCGGGCATGCCCAGGTATAGGCTATTGGCGTCGTCTACTCTGGACATGATCAGAGCGATGATGGTAAGTGTTTTGTTGGCGAACGACAGGAACGGTAGGATCCTTTTTGCTGCTCGCAGGAGGAAGAAACATTTCTTGAATAGGGAGTTTACTTGTGGTTGTTATCCATCAGGACCCCTAGGTTTTTTACAGTTGATGATGGTTCTGGTGTGGTGCCGAGCTCTCTTGGCCAGGGGATGTAGCTGATGTCTCCTCCCTTTTTTGAAACAATCATTATCTCTGTTTTGCCTGGGTTGATTTTTAGGTGGTCGAGGTTCATCCAGTTGAATATCTCACAAAGGCAATTCTCTAGTGTAGCGTTTTCTTCTCGGGTGTCTTGTATGTTGAAGATTGGAGTGTTGTCGGCGTAGTTGTAGCATGTGAGGCCATGTTTTTTTATGAGTTTGATTAATAGGTACATGTAGATATTGAATAGAAGCGGCGAGAAGGATGATCCTTGTGGTACTCCGCACATGGAGTTTCTAGGTTTGGATTTAAAAGGTTTCACCATTCGGTTTCGGTTCTGTTTGTTAGGAAGGATTTGATCCATAGTAGGGCGGTGTCGGTTATCCCTAGTCCTTCTAATCTCTTTGAGGATGTCGTGGTTGACGGTGTCGAAAGCTGCGTACAGATCAAGGAGAATCAGGGTGATGCTGTTGTCAGAGTCTGCATTCGTTTTTAGGTCGTCCCAGATTGAGAGGAGAACCGATTCTGTTCCTCTCATTGATCTGAAACCAACTTGTGCCTTGTCTAGTAGGCAATGCTCTTCTTTGAATTCTTGGGTTATTTTGTAGACGTACGTTTCTAGCAGTTTGGCTATGTAGGGTATATTGGAGATGGGTCTGTAGTTGGATAAGTCCTCTACGTTTCCTGTTGTGTCTTTGAGTAGTGGCTTGATGTACGCTGATTTGAAGACCTGTGGTACTTTACCTGTTGAGATTGAGAGGTTGAGGAGATTCCTATGGTATTCCATGGGGGTTCCTTGTTTGAGAATTGTTTCGTATATGTCCGGGGGGAGGGGAGGCAAGGGTCTTTAGGAGAGCCTGATTTGTTGCTTTGGTTTACCAGTTTGACGAAAGCCTCAACTGATATTTCTGGGAAGCTTCGTAGCTTGTTTGGGTGTTCCTCGTCGTCGCTGGGGTTTGAGCTGTGATTGCTCGGTCTGTTTTGTATGGTATGTTGGATGGAGGTTATTTTGTTTTTGAAGTGGTCTCCTAGGTCATTGCAAAGTTTAATCGATGGAATTGGCGTGTTGTTGCAGCCCAGTGGATTTTTTTATTTCGTTTAGGATTTTGAAGAGTTCTTTTTGTGCGTTTGGTGGTCTGAAGATTTGGTTGTTGTAATGTTTCCTCTTCGCTTTTTGTATTTCCTTTTTATATGAGCAGATCTGTTGCAGGAATTTCAATTTGTTTGCAGTGGTGTTGTTGGTCCTCCATTCAGATTGTAGTTTTCGTTTTTTTCTTTTCATGGTGTTGAGTAGTGGGGTAAACCATTTTGCTGTTTTCTTAAGTGATGGGGTGAAGAGCTTTTCTTTGGCGATGTTGTGTAGAGTTGTTGCGATCCAGTTGTGGAGCAGGGCAACTTTTTGTCTAGGTATGCTTCTTCCATGGTTGCTGCTTGTGGTTTGCTGAGTTCTAGGAGCTCGGTTAGGTTGGAGTTTTTTTATGGTTCTCCAGTTTCTTTTCATCATGATCAGTGGTTTTTCTTGTTGCTTTTTTGTTGGAGCAGCCGTTGTGATTATGAATGGAATGATGAGGTGGTCGCTCCTGTCATGATCTCTGCTTCCAAAAGGTCAGGGTTTTCCCAACTCCCTTGGAAGCAGATCCATAACCCAGGTTCCGAGTGCCAACCAGTCCCAATTGGGACCTTTTGGACCCAGTCCTGGCGCCAGTGGCACCAGGCTCATAAATATGCCCAGTCCCAGCGCTGGAAGCGCCGGGCTCATAATGCTTGGGTGGACTTACCTTCAGCAGACCATGCTGCTTACTTGCCTGCCAGTTGAGCCTCTGATCCTCTTCTGTTTGGAACTACTTTTCCTGTTGGGTGGGGCTGGAGCCACTCCCTAGATTCAGAACACTGGAACTCTTCTGGAAGGCAGGAACTCTTTTCTTACCAGGAACTCTTTTCTTACTTAGGCGTGGCTGTGGAAGGAGACACCTAAGCACTACAGGAGGCTATTTAAACCACACCCGGTGGATGAATCTTGCTTTGCGTTATTCTGCAACCTCTGCAGCAGAACGCTCATCGTGTCTTCTGCATCCGGTCCTGGGCCTAAGGAAAAAGGCTTACCATCCTGAATCCAGTCTTCAGCAACACCTATAAAGACAAGAAAGAACAGGTTAGCATTCCGGCATCTGAAAGGCAAAGGCTTACCTACTCTTCGTGCGCTCCGGAGGTCTTCGGCGCTGCATCCCGCATCTGAAAGACAAAACAAGGTGCGTTTAAAGACATTGGGGAACTTTAATACTCACGTGCCATTACTCCTTTCCACATCTAATCCAGTGGGTATTCCGGCACCCTGCAGCCGCTCCGAACTCGTACCTGCAAAATAAAAAGACAGTTAGAGCGCATAGTGAAGCAGGCAACAAGCGCTTACTTACGTGCTTCCAGGCGCTTCTATTCATCACACGGGCTCCATCTTCAACTCACTTTAGCCCGTCATCCGCCATCGCCGGAACCCTGCAAAACAAGAGACATCATCACTAAAGACTTTAAAGACATTTGAATGACTCGAAACTTACCGTTCGTGCAGTAAACGACGGACAGCAGTCCTCTGAAGTCAAGAGGCCTGCGCTACCTATCCAGTGAAGAAACTGGTTACAGCACCCTGCCCCGAGGCAGATGGAGAGCTCGGCATTCACTTACCTAAGACATCTTACTCTACACGTCAGGCATACAGTGCACAGAGGTCCAGCCCAAAGAGCCAACCGGGTGCTACACATCACCTTTGAAGATACGGTAGTCGCCCAGTGAAGACCGGCGCCTCTGCGAGAATCAGGTGAGCGTTACAGAACGCAAAGCCTACCGCAAAACTCTCGCCCAGGCGCTATGGAAACCTCGGATACTGACCCCCTAGCACGGTTACTTGGGGAACTAAGGGCAGAAGTGCATGCAGCTCGTCATGAAACGAATGCTCTAAGAAGGGAACTAATTATTTCCAAGGAGAGAACAGACAATCTTGCTAGACAAGTGCTACAGTCACAAGCCGGACAGACCCCGTTACCCGCATCAGGGGCAAATCTTCCTTCAACATCCTCTATGAATCCAGTGCAGATCAACCTACCTGGGAATGTACCTCTGGCTCCGCCCGAACGATTTTCTGGAGACCCAAAGAGGTTTGCAGTATTTATCAATCAGTGCCGGTTGCACTTCTTATGCCGGCCAGCAGCCTTTCCAACTGATCAAGCAAAAGTAGCTTTTGTACTTTCGTACCTTAGTGGCAATGCGGCAGACTGGTCGATCCCTCTAGTTAATCAAGATGATCCGGTTCTCCATGATTTTCAAGCCTTTCAGCTTAGTATGGAAAAACTGTTCGCAAGACATTCACAGGGGCAGGCCTTGGACAATGAGCTTCTTTCGTTGCGACAGGGTAATCAAGAACTTTTGGCTTATATTGCATCTTTCAATAGACTAATAGTGGAAACTCAATGGCCTGAGGACAAAAGGATTACGCTGTTTTATAGAGGTCTACATGGAGAGCTCAAAGACGTTTTAGCCCAAGTAGTGAATCCCCCACAAGACTGTTCGGATTATATAGACTTGGTCGTTCAAATAGATCACAGGCTGCAGAACAGGAAGGCCGATCGTTCCAAGTTTGATGCTCGAGTATTTTCCAAACCGCCAACTCCTTCCAAAGGAGTAGACTCCGGGGAACCCATGCAAATGGGGGGTCTGAAAGGTCCTCTAACACAAAGGGAGCGGGAAAGGAGGAAACAGTTGCAATTATGCCTATATTGCGGAAACTCGGGGCACTTTCTTCGAGACTGTCCGGTGAAACCTGCCAAGAAGGCAGTAGGAGCTGCAGTTACCAAAGTTACAAACTCTGAGCAGGGAAACGACCTCGCCCGACAAGAATAGAGGTCCTCTTGCCGAGCGTGAAAACCAGTTCCGTGACCTCGCATTTCGTGATACCTATGGTCCTCATTAGCCCTGATAATCCGGATCGATTACATGCAATTGAAGCTTATGTCGACAGCGGTGCCATCGGCAATTATGTGGATCATGAAATGGTTTTGAGGATGAATCTAACTCTTTGTCCCAAGGCTGTAAAGGACGTCATTACTACGGTGGATGGTACGGAGATAGCCTCCGGGCCAGTAACGCATACCACTCAAGAGGTGACGCTAGTAAGTCAAGATGGACACCATGAGAAGATCGTGTTCGATGTGATCAAGGCCCCTCAGTTTCAGATTATTCTAGGAATACCTTGGTTAGAGAAACACAATCCTCTGATCGATTGGCGAGCAAGAACGGTCCAGTTTCCAGAATGTGTCTCTACTTGTCACCCTCCACCTGGTGTTGCACTGGCCGCAATTTCTTCAGAGACTCCCCAGTTACCTCCCGAATACCTAGAATACCAAGATGTTTTCCGGAAGGATCAGGCTAACTCTCTACCTCCTCATAGGTCTTATGACTGCCAGATAGACCTGATACCTGGATCTACTCCTCCTTGTAGTAGAATTTATGCCCTCACCGAGCCTGAGAACCTTCACCTTCGACAATACCTGGATCAATACCTGGCAAATGGGTTTATTCGTCCTTCCAAGTCCCCTGCTTCTTCAGCTTTGTTCTTCGTTCCAAAAAAAGGAAGGAGACCTTAGAACTTGTATCGATTATCGCTCCCTGAACCAGATCACCGTTAAGAATAGATATCCGTTACCTTTGATCCCTGAACTCCTGGACCAAGTCAGAAAAGCATGCATATATACAAAGCTGGATCTTAGAGGAGCTTACCACTTGGTACGAGTAAAAGAGGGCGATGAATGGAAGACGGCCTTCCGCACCAAGTATGGGCTATTTGAATATCAGGTCATGCCCTTCGGACTTTGCAATGCCCCGGCCGCCTTTCAATATTTTATGAACGATGTCCTCAGAGAGCTCATAGATGTATGTGTTGTTGTTTACATTGACGACATCCTCGTTTATTCTTCATCGGAATCTGAACATCGGAAACACGTGAAAATGGTCCTCGAAAGATTGCGTCAACACAAACTTTTCGCTAAGTTGGAAAAATGTGTTTTCAACGTGACTGAAGTTGAATTCTTGGGATTCATATTATCACCTGGCGGAGTGCGTATGGATTCAAAGAAGGTCGATGCAGTTCTCAAATGGCCATCACCATCCTCCGTAAAAGGTGTGCAAAGCATGTTAGGCTTCGCTAACTTTTACCGCAGGTTTATCCCCGAATTCTCTCGAATAGTCCAGCCCATCACTGCCTTGTTAAAGAAAAACAAACGTTTTGAATGGTCTACCGAGGCGGAACAAGCTTTCCAGGATTTGAAGACTAAATTTATCTCTGCACCAATCTTAAAACACCCTCGCCCCGAACTCCCCTACATCGTGGAAACTGATGCTTCAAGCCTTGCCATGGGGGCAGTTCTATCACAAAAGGACCCGGTAACCAATCAGTTGCATCCCGTGGCATTTTGGTCCCGCAAATTCTCGCCTCCTGAAATCAATTACACGATTACTGACAAGGAACTTCTGGCTATCAAGTCTGCCTTTAAGGCTTGGCGGCATTATCTGCTGGGGGCCCGACACACCGTTACTGTGATTACGGATCACCGAAACCTGCAATATTTGAAGACCGCAAAAGCCCAATCCTCTAGACAACTCCGTTGGGCATTATTCTTTGCCGAGTTTGACTTCATAATTACCTATCGACCTGGTACAAAGAACGGTAAAGCCGATGCCCTTTCTCGGATGGGAGTGGAAGAACACTTGGTCAACCCTAAACCTGTACCAATCATTCCCGAACAAAGAATTCTGGGTGTAATCGCCACAGAATCCATAGAGGAAGTTAAGGATAAGGCCAGGCAACTTGTAACTCCAGCAGACATACAGAATTGGCATCTGCAGGGAAAGGACTTTGCAGTAAAGGACAACTTATTGTATTTCCAAGAACGATTATACCTACCAAGCACAGATTTACAGAAAAAAGTAATCTCTTGTTATCACGACTCTTTAATGGAAGGCCATCCCGGTATAGCCAAGACCTCAGAAAAGATCAAGCGCTACTTCTGGTGGCCGTCTTGGAAAAAAGATATCAGAGACTTTATAATGTCCTGTGGAGTATGCGCCCAAAACAAGAGTCAAAAGGAAAGACCAGCAGGCCTCTTACGCCCTATTGACATCCCACCTCGCCCTTGGCATACGCTTTCTATGGACTTCATCACCGATCTACCTCCATGCTCCGGATACAATACGATTCTAGTAATCGTGGACTTATTCTCCAAGATGGCGCATTTCATTCCGCTCAAAGGCTTGCCAACAGCAGCAACTCTGGCCCGAGAATTTCTCGAAAACATCGTCCGACTGCACGGTTTTCCTTCGGTTCTAATTTCGGATCGAGGTAGTCAATTTATTTCTCATTTTTGGCGAAGTTGCTGTCGGTCGGCTCAAATTGATGTGAGACTATCGACCAGTCACCACCCTCAGACCGACAGACAAACCGAGAGGACCAATCAAACTCTGGAACAGTATTTACGCTGCATGCTGCAACAAACTGAAAAAACTTGGAAAGATATCCTTTGGATAGCCGAGTATGCCTACAATAACTCTGTCCATTCGGGAACTGGGAAAACCCCGTTTTTTCTTTTGTACGGCAGTCACCCTCGAACCTCGGAGTTGGATCCCCTCCAAGATCTTGAAACACCAGCAGTAGACTACCTGCATTCTACAATCACCCAAGCCTTTAAGGAAGCTGTTTCTCACCTTCAAAGGGCTAAAGAACACTACAAGAAAGGAGCAGATCAACATCGGAAGGAAGCCCCTCACTATCAAGTAGGGGATCAAGTCTGGTTATCCACCAAATATCTATCTCTAAAAGGGCCACGCACATTCAACCCAAGATACCTTGGTCCCTATTCCATCACTACCATAGTAAACCCAGTAGCGGTCAAGTTGGACTTGCCCCCGCACATGAAGATACATCCGGTCTTCCACGTCGCTCTATTAAAACCCGTGCAACCTCAAACCCGACTAACCAAATCTCCAAAACCTATCCTAGTGGATGGAGAACTCGAGTTTGAAGTCAAAAGCATTCTGGACTCCAAGATCTCCAAATCTAAACTATTCTACCTAATTGACTGGAAAGGCTACGGCCCCCAAGAGAGATCCTGGGAACCTGCTGAATATGTCCACGCTCCTCGCCTAATCAAAAGATTTCACCCAACATTTCCTGACAAGCCAAAACCCCCGGAGAAGCCCGGTTTGGGAGGGGCCTTGAGGGGGGGTACTGTCATGATCTCTGCTTCCAAAAGGTCAGGGTTTTCCCAACTCCCTTGGAAGCAGATCCATAACCCAGGTTCCGAGTGCCAACCAGTCCCAATTGGGACCTTTTGGACCCAGTCCTGGCGCCAGTGGCACCAGGCTCATAAATATGCCCAGTCCCAGCGCTGGAAGCGCCGGGCTCATAATGCTTGGGTGGACTTACCTTCAGCAGACCATGCTGCTTACTTGCCTGCCAGTTGAGCCTCTGATCCTCTTCTGTTTGGAACTACTTTTCCTGTTGGGTGGGGCTGGAGCCACTCCCTAGATTCAGAACACTGGAACTCTTCTGGAAGGCAGGAACTCTTTTCTTACCAGGAACTCTTTTCTTACTTAGGCGTGGCTGTGGAAGGAGACACCTAAGCACTACAGGAGGCTATTTAAACCACACCCGGTGGATGAATCTTGCTTTGCGTTATTCTGCAACCTCTGCAGCAGAACGCTCATCGTGTCTTCTGCATCCGGTCCTGGGCCTAAGGAAAAAGGCTTACCATCCTGAATCCAGTCTTCAGCAACACCTATAAAGACAAGAAAGAACAGGTTAGCATTCCGGCATCTGAAAGGCAAAGGCTTACCTACTCTTCGTGCGCTCCGGAGGTCTTCGGCGCTGCATCCCGCATCTGAAAGACAAAACAAGGTGCGTTTAAAGACATTGGGGCACTTTAATACTCACGTGCCATTACTCCTTTCCACATCTAATCCAGTGGGTATTCCGGCACCCTGCAGCCGCTCCGAACTCGTACCTGCAAAATAAAAAGACAGTTAGAGCGCATAGTGAAGCAGGCAACAAGCGCTTACTTATGTGCTTCCAGGCGCTTCTATTCATCACACGGGCTCCATCTTCAACTCACTTCAGCCCGTCATCCGCCATCGCCGGAACCCTGCAAAACAAGAGACATCATTACTAAAGACTTTAAAGACATTTGAATGACTCGAAACTTACCGTTCGTGCAGTAAACGACGGACAGCAGTCCTCTGAAGTCAAGAGGCCTGCGCTACCTATCCAGTGAAGAAACTGGTTACAGCACCCTGCCCCGAGGCAGATGGAGAGCTCGGCATTCACTTACCTAAGACATCTTACTCTACAGGTCAGGCATACAGTGCACAGAGGTCCAGCCCAAAGAGCCAACCGGGTGCTACACATCACCTTTGAAGATACGGTAGTCGCCCAGTGAAGACCGGCGCCTATGCGAGAATCAGGTGAGCGTTACAGCTCCAGAGTATTTGAATTGGGGGTGCTGTGGTGATGAGATCCTTGTTGGCGAAGATTGTGTCAAGTGTGTGCCCTGCTGAGTGTGTTGCTCCTTTGACTAGTTGTTGTAGGTTCATGGCTGCTAGTTGGGCGGTTAAGGATTTTTGTGTGGTTGTGGTTTCTTCGTCGAACCAGATGCTGAAGTCTCCGAGGATGATCAGATGATTGTATTTGATGGCTAGGATGGTGATTGCTTCCGTCAATGAGTCTATGAAAGTCGCATCATAGATTGGTTGTCTGTATATCAGTATGAATTTCAGGTTAGTTTTGGGGTTTACTGATAGCCGTAGTATTAAGGATTCGCATTTATCAATGTTTAGAGGATCTTCCCATTTGATGGCCAGTTGTTCCTTGTGGATGATCGCTAGTCCCCCCTCTCTTTTGGATTTCCTGTTTGCTTGGATGCATTTGAAGTCTTCAATTATAATCTGTGTTTCGTTGAGCAGTAACACTTAAAACCCCCTTCTCCTCCAAACACACCTTAAGTGTACAGCCTTGACATCCACTTTCAAGAGCCATGCCTGCTTTTCATAAAAGCAAACCTGACTCTTGAAAGGGTATGTCAAGACGCTACACATGAGGAGCGTCTGGAGGAGAAGGGGGTTTTAAGTGTTACTGCTCAAGCCCCTATTCTCCTCCAAACGCTCCTTATGTGTAGCGCTTTCACAGCCCCTTTCAAGAGCTAGGTCTGTTTTTTATGCTGGTTGCCCAGGGCCCTGTTTTTAAACTTTTTAAAATAAGGGCATCCTAACAGAGCCTCATAAGTCTGATTTTAAAAGACATGGGGTATGCCGTATATATTCCCAGGCAGGCCAGCACCCTGTAAAAAGTTCATGTCTGCCTGGGAATATATACGGCATACCACATGTCTTTTGAAATTAGGCTTATGAGGCTCTGGGGACACAGATCCCGCAACGCTCTGTGTTCCCAGAGCGTAAGCTGCAACCCAAACCTCTGGAATGTGAGGGCTGACATGGTGTTGGCGGATCTGTTACAGATCCCCGCCGTCTATCGGCATTAGGCTGACATCTGGGCTTAGGTGGGGGGGGGGCGCCTGCGAGATTAATGTCACAGATACCCCTGCAGGCTTTATTTATTTTATTTTTTTTTAAGAATTGTATTAGCATTAAGATCCGCATGGTTTCCCGCGCCCGCATCTTAATGCCAATACATGGAGAACATAAAGACCAGCTGTGAGGCCTCCATGCTCCCCAGGCACTCCGCATCAAGATGCTAACTATGGGCCTCCGGCAATCTGATCCGGAGGGCCTGGGGAACAAAGGCTGCACAGCCAGACAACAGCGTCTAAGGCAGCCGCATTTACATAGATAAGGTTAACTCTGCCTATGTAAATGCGGCTGCCTGGTGCTATTACGCCTGGCTGGAAGGGCTTTGTTCCTTGGGATGGCTCCGGTCGTGGTAAACAGATGCAAGCAGTGGCCATGCTGCTTAGCACGGCAGGAGCCACTTTTTAAGAAAATTTTTTAAAAAGGATGCAGTCACACACGTACATCTTTACTTGTAAAGATGTACGTGTAATTGCATCCTTTGTTTTTAAAAAAGAGCTTACATGTCTTTTACCTTGTAAAATGAATGCGGATCTCTGTGTAAGCAGAAGACCGCATTCACTTTACAAGTTAAGACATGTAAGCTCTTATCTTGTAAATAGCCGGCCTGGGGCTTCTGCTTACACAGAGTCCCCAGACAGGCTATTTACTTTAAGATGCCCTCGGGTTAAAGCCACCACCCTCAACGTATATCTGCATTAAAATGCAAATACACGATGATGGCCATGGTGCGCCTCAGTATGTTTTTTTAAAACGATGGGGTATGCCTTTCAAGCACAAGGTATCCCCCTCTTTCCAGAGACCATCTGTTAAAGACACGCATCAGATAATAGATGTCTTTAACAGATGGCCCCTGGAAAGAGGGGGATGCCTTGTGCTTAAAAGGCATCCCTCTCTTATCAGCGGCCGCCTGTAAAAAGTATTTATTAACCGGGGTATAGGTCTGCTGCAGTGCTCCGGGTCAGCTAATGACCAAATGCTCAGCATGTCTTTCTTTCATAAAGCACATGCGGATAGCGGTGTTTCTGATTTCACTGCAGGTGCATGATTAAAGAGAAAGAAAAAAATAGGCTTTCAACATGCGCATTTCATTGAAAGGGCTTTGCATAACTAATCCTCTTGTGTAATTTGGGTGGTTTTGCAAAGCCCTTTCATAAAATCAACAGTGCAGATATTTCTTCGTTAAAAGGTGTGCATGTTTTAAAATCCTAGAACCAATACAAATGTTACCCCTGAAGAATGCAGTACCGAGACGGGTCATATAACATTTAGTTTCCTATTAGGCAACTGTTTATATAAACATGTGCCACGCTGAAAACATGATGCCTGCTGGTTTCATTCCTGAGGGTGGCTTTAATTCGTAACATTCAAAGAAGACGAACACTGTTTCTCATTTTAACTGGG
The DNA here is from genome assembly GCF_040938575.1 of Ambystoma mexicanum. NCBI lineage: Eukaryota > Metazoa > Chordata > Amphibia > Caudata > Ambystomatidae > Ambystoma > Ambystoma mexicanum. The sequence continues at coordinate 291,855,935 of NC_090931.1, read as the reverse complement.
GGGATTGTTGACCGCCATTGCTCATTTATAAAAATAAAAAAAAAATAATAATAATAATTAAAATACACAAAACATCAAACACCACAACATTGAAAGCTGAAGCGCTGTATGTGTTGCTATATAAACATGCTTAAAAACAATTATTTGTGGAGTAGTTATGTACTTTAAAGCTTATTTATTTAGCAACCCGGGGGAGAACTATAAGTATCATAGTGGAGTAACTCATCAAAAGGCCCCCAAGGTACCCATGTATAAATGGTAATTAATTTCTTTTCTGATGCTGTTTCAACAGGAACCAGAGGTGGGGATTATGACAAAATGTGTTAGTGTGCATTTTAAAAATAATGTTTATTTAACAATGATGGTCAAAACTACTAGCCCCAGACCCCAGTACCCCCGAGAGTTGATCCCCAAGGGGTCCCAAGTTCATAAAGACAGGGTTTGGGCATTTGCAGTATGAGCGGCCAGAGATGCACAGGTTACTCTCTTACCTGGTAACGTTCTTTCGATGGGATGGTCCGACGATGTATTCCATATCTTTGACAGTAATAACCACACCTGTGCTGCTTCAGAAAATCTTTCGGCGTCTGCGTCGATGACGTCGATACCCGTCCTCGAGGACCTCCTCCAACGGCCGACGTCACCAGATGTTATAAGTAGGACGCATGACGCCCGTAGCCTCAGTTGTAGTTTTTTCCCAGAACGTGTGGCACCAATCTTCTGCCAGTATGACCACAGAAAGCCTTGCGGAAACGTAAGCTGCAATCGCAAAAGAAATTCTGTAGCGGGGTAGGCAGGGAGGGAGCAATATGGAATACGTTGTCGGACCATCCCATTGAAAGAACGTTACCAGGTAAGAGAGTAAATTGTTCTTCGAGGGGGTTGGGTCCTCCGACGTATTCCATATCTCCCAGACTCCCAAAGCAGTACCAACGTAACGTGGTGGGAAAAGAATTTAGAATATACAAATTTAGAATGCCCAATCAAATTTCAGAGTAAAGCACCGCCTTACCAAAGGCCAGATCCTGCCCATGGATGGAATCTAGGGAGTAGTGACGTACAAAAGTATGGACCGAAGCCGAAGTGGCTGCTTCACATATGTTACGAATAGGAACATCCCTCTGCAGGGCAGTAGAGGACGCCATACCCCTAGTAGAATGGGCCCGTAAGCCTACTGGAGGGTCCTTACCCGCCAAGCGGTAACATTCAGAAATTGCCAAGATAATGCATCTAGACAAAGTCTGCTTAGTGACAGCTTGTCCCAAACGCCTTCCAGCGTAACCAACAAAGAGCTGATCGTCCACTGTGACCCGGGACATGCGTGAAATGTAGAAACTTAAAGCTCTCCTAGGGTCTAACCTATGGAGCCTCTCCTCGTCCTTGCCAGGATGCGGAGGATGATAAAATGCCAGAAGAATGACCTTCTGGCCCAAATGAAATTCCGACACCACCTTCGGAAGAAAGGAAGGACGAACTCTAAGGACAACCCTGTCCTTATGAAACACAGTGAAGGGTGGCTTAACTGAAAGTGCCTGTAACTCGCTCACTCTGCGAGCGGAAGTGATCGCAACTAAAAATACAGTTTTAAGAGTTAAAAGTCTCAAAGGGCAAGAATGTAAAGGCTCAAATGGAGCACCCATCAGAAACCTGAGAACAAGGTTCAAATCCCAACCGGGCACCTAGAAAGGTGATGGAGGGAACACATTAGTGAGCCCTTTCAGAAACTGAGAAATTAAAAGGAATTTTAAAATAAGAACATTCCTCAGACGAGCGCTTAAATATGGACAGCGCCGCCAGGTAACCTTTAATGGTACCCACTTGCAGGCCCCTGTCGGCCAAAGAAAGCAAAAAGGACAGAACTACAGGATCCACAGTCTTAACCCTGCACCAGTCGCAGAACTTTCTCCAACGGCAACGGTACAGGGACTTTGTTGCAGGCCGTCTGGCCGAAAGCAACGCCTCCATCACATCTTCAGGGAGGTCCCAATCCTTATACACCCTTTCCGAAGCCAAATGTGAAGGTTGAGGGATCTGACCTCTGGATGGAGAACCTCCCGTGAGAGCAGATCGTCTTGGTAGGGAAGGCGACGTGGAGGCCAGATGGACAAGTCGAGAAAGTCCGGGTACCATGTCCTCTGGGCCCATGCCGGAGCAATGAGGATCATCCGGGAACCGAACCTGCGTAACCTCCGCAGCACTTGCAGGATGACGGGGACTGGAGGAAACGTGTACAGTAGTGGGAAGGACCACTCCACCACAAACGCGTCTCCTAAGGCTCCTCTTGGAGGAAATTCCCGCGAGCAGAACCTTTCGCACTTCCGGTTGACAGTGGAGGTGAAGAGATCCACTTGAGGGGTCCCCCAAAGGCCAAAGATCTCCAGGAGAATCTCCTGAGCGAGCTCCCACTCGTGAGAGATCGTGCTCTGCCTGCTCAGAGCGTCCGCCGTCTCGTTTTCGTCTCCGGCCAGATGTACTGCTGAGATGAAACTTCCTGCTGGATGGCCCAGAACCAGAGCTGCATCACCTCCCTGCACAGAGGAAGTGACCCTGCCCCCCCCTTTTTGTTGAGGTAGTGCATGGCCACTGTGCATGGCCACTGTGTTGTCCGTCAGAATCAGGACAGCCTTTCCTCGCACAGTCGGCAGAAAAGCCTTCAGGGCAAGCCTGACGGCCCTCAGCTCCAACAGATTGATATGGAGTCTGGACTCTGACGGAGACCAACGAATGCTGTCAACTCGTTGACATGAGCTCCCCATCCGTCACGATCGTCACCTCCGGCCAGGGTAGCCAAAACAGAGCTCCCCTCATCAGATTGACTTCGACGGCCCACCACAGAAGGTCCTGGGCGACCGAGGACGGCACCTGAACGGGGTCCGACATCCTGCCGGAGAATTGTGACCACTGCATCTTGAGTGCCCACTGCAAAGATCTCATCCGCAGTCAAGCCTCTGGCACCAGAAGAATGCAGGATGCCATGAGGCCGAGCAACCTCAAGAACTCGAACGCTGGGAGACGCTGGGCATGTTGAAACTTGTGCAACATCTGCTGAATGTGATGAGCCCTCCCCTGGGGAGGAAAACACTGCCCCAGGGAGGTGTCGAGCACTGCTCCGATGTACTGGAGCTGCTGAGTTGGCGCCAAGTGGGACTTCTTTAAGTTGAGGGAGAAACCCAGCTTGTGAAGGGAATGGCAGGTGACAAACAGATGATCCAGGAATCGTCCAGGTAGGAGTAGACGTGAATCCCCCCTTTCCTGAGATACGCTGCCGCCACCACCACCATGAGCTTGGTGAAAACCCTCGGGGCGGAGGTCAATCCCAACAGCAGGACCCGAAACTGAAAGTGTGAGCCACCAACCGCGAACCTCAGCTAATTCTTGTGCTTTGGAAGGATTGGCACATGAAAATAAGCGTCCTTGAGGTCGAGAGACACCAACCAGTCCTGAAGTTGAAGGGCCTGGAGGACTTGAGAAAGAGTAACCATCTTGAACTTGGCCTTCCTGAGGAGCTTGCTCAAACCGCGCAAGTCCATGATGGGTCTCAATCCTCCATCTTTCTTCGAAATCAAAAAAAAGGGAATACCATCCCTTGTTCCTCTCCGCTACAGGCACCAGTTCTATGGCGCCTTTCTCCAGCAGGGATTGAATTTCATGCGCAAGGAGCGGATCCGGACTCTTCAAAGAGGTTCCCTGGTGGATTGTTGTGAGGCATCTGCTGGAAAGGAAGACAGTAGCCGTGGGCTATGATCTCCAGAACCCACACTTCTGAAGTAATGGCACGCCATTACGAGATGCTGTGCCACCCTTCCCCCAACCGGAGAAGCATGGGCCTCATGACTGAGATGAAGTGGCTGCGGCGTTGCCTGATGGCAAAGAGGCAACAGCCCGAGCGGCCTTGGCACCTCGAGTACCTTGTTTTCCACCTCTGGCACTCCTACGGTGGCCCCTTTGACTCGCAGCTCCTCTCGCTTTACTAAAGGATGAGTAATAACGAAAGGAACCTCCCCTCCATTGCTGTCCCCTAGGACAAAAAGGCGGAGGCTGGCGAACTGCAGGGCTCAACGACTTCGCTGCAGCTGTCGAGATCTGCAACCTCTGAAGGCTCTCGTCAGCCTTGCTGCCAAAAAGATGTACACCATCAAAGGAGGAGCCGGGCTTGCACATCAGGAGCAAACCCCGACTTACGCAACCACGCAAACCTGCGTTTTACGGCTGACGCAATCTGCCATGTCCAGACCCGACTGAACGGCCTCACACATGGCATCCTTGCCATCCTGTATCATAGCAAGAAAACCATCCCGTTCGTCCCCTTCGGGAATATGTTCAGCCGCTAAGGAAACAGTTTCACAGAGTGTGCGTGAAACGTGACAAGGCACATACGGAGTTGGCTGTCTGAAGAGCCATACCCCCTGAAGAAAACACTTTCTTCGCCCAACCATCAAAACGCTTGTAGTCCTCATCAGGAGGGATGGTAGGATACAACGCCTGCTTTGCTGGGGTTTAGCCGCCTGCACCACCAAACTCTCCGTCGTGGGGTGCGTGAACAAGTAGCAGGGGTCCCTACTGGTTGGCCGGTATTTTCGCAGCAAAGACTTGCCCACTGCCAGGAGTCTGTCCGGAGCAGTCCAAGCCGCCACCACCCTTCTTTGCAGAGCCATATGGAATGGCAGTACTGGGTCAGTTGGTGGACCTTGGTCGAGGATATCCGTCAGGTCATGCTGCAGAAAATCCCCTGGTGGAGCAGACCACCCCAAGTACTCGGTGACCCTCGACATCAGGCGCCGGTACGAGGACTCTGCATGGGTGCCAAGCTCAGGCCTACAGAACTTCACCTCCGGAGAGGTGTCCAGAACACTGGCGTCGCGCAGTGACTGACGCAGGTCTTCAATCTGGCTATGACCAGAGATAATCTCGTCTGGCACTGTATCAGGAACCAACCCATCTTCAGAACCCTCATCCACCTCAGAAATATATTCCAGATGGTGGAAAGTGGGTACAGAATAGGGGACAAAGACATTTTTTGCCTTGGCCAGAGCCTTTCTAGGGGGTTCCACCGTGCCACGGGGAACCTCCGACAAAACAGCCTCGAAAGGCGTTGAGGGCGTCGAGTGAAACGGCGTCGATGTCGAGCGCGCGCTGACAGCCTCGACGGCTTCGACACAGGCCTTGAGGGCCAAGCATGTCCTTCAACAGCCTGTGCGCCTATGGCGTCGACTTCCTCAGAGGCGGAGCCTCGAGAGAGTCCGTCGACCTCAGCGCCACCGGCATCGACGTCTTCTTCGAAGACTTCACAGGTGCACACGGGCTCGAGCGCGTCGAGGACCGGGACCTGGAACGGGCATGACTAGAACGATTCCCCTTGTCCGAGTGGGACTTTTCCTGCGAATCGTGCCGACCACCCAAGCCCGAAGGCGTACGAGCGGTGTCTCTAGTACGGTCACGCCCGACCCCACTCAGAGGCGCGGACGGAGCGGTGCCCTGCGATTCAAGAATCGCCAACATTTTCTTACCGAAGGGAGCCCATTCCACTGGAGTTGCATGCTTGGTGGGATAAGCAACCCGCCGACGGGCGGAGTCCTCGGATGAGGACGGGGAAGGCGACCGATGACGGTGCTTCCGGGAGTGCCTCTAAGAGGCAGAGGAGTGGCGGGACCCACTCCGGGACCGAGACCGCTTAGACCTAGGACGACGAGGCAGAGTCGCCCCTCGAATCGTCCGTCGAAAGCCCAGTGGACCTCGACTTCCGGGCCTTGGACACCTTACCGACCGACAGCTTCTTCTTACGCTCCCGAAGGCTTTGGACGGAAGCGACTGGCAGTCGACACAATCATCCATGTCGTGGGCCTCCCTGAGGCACCAGAAGCAGGCATTGTGTGAGTCAGTCACTGACATCTTGGACCCGCAGTCCCCACACTTCACTTCTTCAAGAACCGAAAGAACAGAAAACTCCAAAGAGTCGAGGCGCGCCGAGATCTCCAAAGCGAACACATTGGCGGAAAAAATGGAACTGAGGCTACGGGTGTCGTGCGTCCTACATCTGGTGACGTCGGCCGTCGGAGGAGGTCCTCGAGGACAGCGTATCGACGTCATCAACGCAGAGCCGAAAGATTTTCCAAAGCAGCACAGCTGTGGTGATTACTGTCATAGATATGGAATACATCAGAGGACCCAATCCCCTCAAATTATTTATTTATTGTTTCTAGCAGATGAATATGAAGCATGGGATGCCATCTTGGAGGATGCGTGTATAAATTCCTAGCACTTATCGACTTCTTGGCAGAACATGGAATACCTACTATCGATACCTCTGGTGTGTACTTAATACAGAGGTTACTAGTAACTTGCATTAATATACATAATGTAGTTTTCTGGCATTAACATAAGCTGATTATCTTTATTTAATATTGGGTTTTTACAATAACATATGCTATTTCTCTATTTTTTTAAGCGTTGGTCCATGACTGCACCGACATTGATGACCCGTCTTATGCAGGATCTGAGGGCGCCACTTCTATGGATGGGCGAGAGGCATCGGGTCTTGTAGCAAGTAATTATTACTGACACTTTAGATATGTTCATTAAAGGGGGAACTCTGTAAAGCATGTATGTTTTTTATAGGATACCTGATGATTTCCGCAAATTGAGTTAAGTGTAAAATATGATTATGTATTTGAAGCATATGTCTGCCATGGGACTCTTTGATGTAGAACCTGGTGGTAAATGTTTTCTTTGGTTTTTATTGCAGATACACCCAATCTAGGACCAGCGCCATCACTGCCCCCAACAGTTCCACAGGCCGTTGGACCATCAACATCTGATGCCACACACCGACCCCGCGCCGGATACCCAACACCTGCGGCGAACCCTTTGTTAAAAAGGAAGCACCCTGCCTGGGGTACAGAATGTAAGTATGCATAAATAATCACCGAGAACCCCTCTTTTTTCTTTTCCATAGCAAGGATTGTTAATATTTCAGTGTGTCTTTGTAAAACCCATAACGGCCCATTCATGTTATTCTAGAATGATGCACGGGACTAATTTTTTACCATCCAGTTTCTTTAATATTGAGGTTTACCCGAACAATGTATTGTAAAGTATTGCTTTGTCTTTAATATAAAACTAAAACTGTTTATTCTTTTATTTTAGGGGCGTGCGTTGCTGCAAAGGAAGAAGTTATAGCGCAACTGTCCTCTGTGACCCCGACAGCTCAAACCCGCCAACTGCAGGTCAGCCGACTACACATCCGCTGTACAATTCCAGTATTCCTAACGCGTTGTTAGATGGTGCAGTAAAGTTCCTTTCAAATAAAAAGAGGCGCTAATCGCTTAACAGGGGGCGGGTGTCTCAAGGGTTTGCAAACATAGCTCCCATTAACCAGCAATGTGTTGTTCCCAACAACCATATGCCCCAGACTATTGAATCACCCATACCTGTAGCAGCTTTGAATGCTAGACCGCCCCAGGAGACACAGATCAGGGATGTGATTACACCGGGCCCGGGGCTCCCCGTAGTGGGCTTCGAAAACCTTTTAGACAGAGGTGCGGTTAGCCCGCGTCTGTGGACACCCAGCGGTGGTGAGATCACACCCCCTCATTTGTACTCCACAACCGCACAGTCTCTGATAGTCCCCTACAGGGGTCCTTCGATTGGGGTGAGATCACACCGCCTCATGTGTACTCTTCAACAATCCCCACCCGCATAGGCTCTGGTAATCAGATCCTGTGGACCCCCGGTTGTGGAGAGATAACATCCCCCCCCATGCATACTCACCTACGGTCCCCAACATTGAGATATCTATTAGTACTTCTGAAGATATAGAACGTGTGGGGGTTCACCCTAGCACCAGGGTCGTCCTAGAGGGGGATCCTATTATAATCATTTCAGATTCCGCCATAAATATAGAGTCTCAAAACTGCGTATATGCATCTGTCATCCGTGAAACAAGCTATCCCCCGAAACCCCCTGATCTGTCCTACAGGGGCCCCAACGGTATAAACAAACAACGACGTACAACAGTCATTTATTGTACAGAGTCTAATATACAACCCTTAAATACTCCAATGCCTGTGAATCTCAATGCAGCCAACTACTTTGTAAATATTCGTGCTTCGAAAAGGGGTAGCGTTGTAAAACAGTTATTTTGGCGCCCAGGTTTAAAAAAAGAGAGAAAGGAAAAACACTTATCAGGACCGCATAACAACTCTAGATTATGCCGCCAGGCCTGGAAGTTGAGACACTGGTTCGGTAAAAAAGATCTAGCCGATATGCGTAAGCGCATGTCTAAGGCTAAAGACGTTCTTTTCACTAGGGATTCTAAAAACAGGGTTAACACAACAGCTAAAAAAAAATGAAAAATCACATCCCCAACTCTTAAAAACAAACTTGAAAAGAAATGGGGGCTACAAAATCATATACAGCACAGTCCTGATTTTGCAGAACCCCCTGAGCCTTTAAGATTAGGGGTGGACCCCGGGACGCGTACAGCCGAGACCTGCTTAAATGCAGCGCCCGAGACACCGCGTATAGTGTTGGAAAACACAAACACCCCCTCAAACCCTGTTAAAAAAGGTACCGCTTTAAAAGATTTACCGGCACGCCGTTTAAAATGGCTTCAAACCCACAGGCAGAGGAAAATGTTTCTCAAACGCCTGAGAAAAGTTAAAATAATAATCATGCAGCACGCTCTTAAAGATTTAGAGGCGCAACCCTAAAACACACCACCTCAGGATCAAACTGACACAGTTTTCTTGCAGAGTATGGGCACATAACAGCGAGATCTACCAAAGTTTCGAAGCATTGAACACTATGAGGTGTTCCGCTTTATAAATCTGGATAGGTTAAGATCAACCGGACAAGGTCTCTTAATGATCACAGATGCTGTTGAAAAGCTCATCTCTCAGATTCTTGAAACGGTTGGGCCTAACGATTTTGTCCAGATACGTCTAGACAGCATGGTTTTAAACAGGCCTCTTTTCAGCAGACGGTCGGCAGACCTTTGATGTTTTGCAGTTTCTAGAAAACATTGGAAAACGGCTACAAAGTAAAGCGGAACTGGTCGTAACCGAGCCATTGAGACTCGTGTCGGTGGTTGTCCGGGCTAGAGAGGGCGGTGTGTACAGACCCCTGAAGAAAACCCTTTACAGTATGGTGGTTTCCGAGAAGAAACGCTGTCTCTTGGATTTTAATTACAGGGACTTGAACATATGTATGGCTGCAAGCATTATAGGACTGCTAGAGCCTAGAACGGTTACGGATGGATACATTCAGGCAAGAGCTATGGAGGTACACAGTATTGGGTATACCACCGGATGTTATGGTTGGCTTTAATGATCAGCGTTTGAGGATCACTTCAGCGTGCCTATCAAAATCCTGTATAATGAGGACAGGCTTTGGAAATACTTCCCGGCAGGTGACAACGTGAATATGAACACTATATAGAGCACTATTATGGAATCTTAAACCTTCAGAGTTTCCTAGGGGCTCGAAATGTATGCCCTCATTGCTGTCACATGTACAGCAATAAGGCGGCTCACAGGTGCCACTTACACTGCAACATGTGTCAGAGAGACGGTTGCATGGTGACCAGTGAATCAGATTTTAAATGTCCTCGGTGTAAAACATTTGCCCGGTCCAAAGACTATCTTCAACAACACATTGAAAAAGGATCTCAAGGTACAGGTCATCTTAAAACAGACTGCAGTTCCTGCAGCCATTTTATAAAGGCCATCATGATTTTAAGGGTCGGATATGGCCCCGCTGTGATGTAGAAGTGGTCTCCTTGGATGCACACCAGTGTTATATGACACACCCAAAATAAATAGCCAAAACCGAGAATTACATAATCTTTGATATGGAGTGCATGCAAGAGACAGGCATACACATCCCCCAACTATATCTATGCCAAGCATCTCACTGGTGACGCTAGCTGGTCATTAGAGGGAATTGACTGTGGGTATAACTTTTTGGCTCACAACAGCCAGGGCTACGATGGCTTCTTCATAATACAACAACTGATTAAAGAGCAAGTCGATGTCAAACTGTTAACTCGGGGTGCAAAGTTGAAGCTCCTCGCTGTGCCAGACCTTAAAATCCGCTTTATCGACAGTTTGAATTTTCTACCCATGAAATTAAGCAAACTGCCTAAGGCTTTTGGTTTCCCGGGGTCCAAAGGGTATTTCCCACATTTCTTTAATATAGTCCAGAATCAGAATTATGTGGGAGCCATCCCCCCTATGGAGTGTTATGGGTCCGAATACATGATGCCTGATGACAAAGAGGCATTTCTTAAATGGTATACGGAGGCCCGAACACAGGTTTTTGATTTTAAGAGAGAACTAAAAACCTATTGTTGTGAATATGTCAATATTTTGAGAACAGCCTGCAACAGTTTTCGAGACGGCATCATAGACATGATCCGACAGGTGCACACTATGGATGATCCTGAAAACCCTGAGATGAAGATACATTTAGTTACATATGTAGATCCCTTTACATTTATCACCCTGGCGAGCATGTGTATGACATGCATTACTTACCGTAAAAGCATTTCTGATGATTGTATCGGCTTAGATTCACATGCTGTGCATATGGTCCGACATCCAGTGGTAACCGCGGAGCATTGCATCTTGTCTTTCGGGGGACCGAAAGGGGACGTCGGCATAGGCGTGTCTGAAACACTATCCCTATCGTGACGCGTATAGTACCCAAAATCACTCACGCGCCGAGGTCCCTCCGATTGTATTTTTTCTGCCATGAGGGAGCCCAAGGCTATAGTGAGTGAGTACATGAAGAGAGAGAGAGAGTAGTAAGAAGTCTATGTTCCTTCCAGCCCGAGCGGGGAGGCAGGATGGACGCATGTGAATCTAAGCAGATACAATCATCAGAAATGCTTTTACGGTAAGTAATGCATGTCTTCTGATGCTTGTTAATCTTCTTAGAATCACATGGTGTGCATAGACTAGCGAGCAGTACCCGGAGTTGGAGGTGGGTTGTGAGAAGGAACAGTAGAAAAAAGATGTCTTAGTACTGCTTGTCCCACCTGAGAATCAGACCTAGAATGAGTGTCTAGGCAATAGTGTTTTGTAAAGGTGTGTACAGAACTCCAGGTTGCCGCTTTGCAAATGGACTCTATGGGAACATTTGCAATGAATGCTATGGATGCCCCAGTGCCTCGAGTAGAATGTGCTCTAGGCTTGAAGGGCAGTTCTCTCTTTGCAAGAGTTTAACACAGTGTGATGCATTTGACAATCCACCTTGATATTGCTGATTTAGAGACAGGGTCCCCTTCTCTACCAGCTGCCACTGAAACAAAGAATTGTTTAGTTTTCCTCTGTGGTTTAGTTCTATCCATGTAGAATAGGATTGCCCTGCGCACATCGAGTGTGTGAAGGCTTCTTTCGGCCATGCTAGTAGATCTCTAGAAGAACGTGGGTAGTTAGATTGACTGGTTCACATGGAACTTTGAAATAAATTTCGGCGCAAATCTGGGATGAGTGCGCAGAACTACTTTATCTTTGTGGACTGTAACAAAGGGGGTCCAAGACCGAGAGGGCCTGTAGTTCGCTAACTCTTCTGATAGAAGTGATAGCTACTAGAAAGGCTGTCTTGTAAGTCAGGTCTTTCAGACTAGCTTTATGCATAGGCTCAAAAGGGGGTCCCATGAGCCTAGTTAAAACCACGTTTAGATCCCACCCAGGGGCTGGGTGAGTGATGGGGGGGATAAATTCTTTTAACCCCTTCCATAAAGGCTTTAATCACAGGTATTTTCCACCACAACACCTTTTGCTGTGACGTGGTGTAGGCTGACAACGCCGCTAGGTGAACCTTTAAGGAATTGAAGACTAACCCAGAGTCCAACAGATTGGTTAGATATAACACAATGTGTGAAGGCGAGCAATCGGTGGGATTGACGCCCTTGGAATGCACCAAATGACAAAACGTTTCCATTTGCTGGCATAGCAATAACGTGTATTAGGCTATCTTGCCTCCCTCGGTATGTCCGTGCATCTTTGAGGGAGTTGCAGATGTCCGAACTCTATGACTTCTATGACTTCAGGAGCCAGGCTGCTAAGTTCAGAGTTTGTGGGCATGGGTGCAGAGTCTCCTCCTTGTCCTGAGACAACATGTTGTACGGGCAGGGCAGCTTGACTGGTGGGGAGAGGGACAATTCCATCAGGTGCGCGAACCAGGGTTGGCGGCCCACATGGGAGCCACCAGAATCATGGTGACTGGTTCCTGGTGCATCTTGTGCACTATCTTGTTCAGAAGGGGAGTCGGGGGGGGGGGGAGGGAGTGGGGGAGCGAAAAATGTCCCCGACTAAGTTATCCAGAGACCGTTCCCCTTGGATCGGTTCTGGGGGTACCTGGAGGCGTAATCTGGGCATTGGGCATTCTCCTGAGTAGCGAATAGGTCGATCTCTGGAAACCCCCATTCTGCGAAGACATTGGATACAATGTCTTCGTGCAGACGCCATTCGTATTCTTCTGGCAGTGGAAAATCTCTGCTGAGTACGTCTGCCAGAAGATTTGAGTTCCCCTGGAACATGTTGGGATATCAGGAACAGTTTGAGAGCCCATATCCAGATGTTTTGGGACAGCTTGGAGATCCCTGGAGAGTGAGTGCCCCCCTGCTTGTTCAGATAATACATTGCTGTTGTACTGTCGGTTAGGACCAGCACTGTCTTCCCTTGCAGTTGCTTCTGAAAGGCTTTCAATGCTTTGAACACTGCTAGTAGCTCCAGTAGGTTTATATGGTTGGACGCTACCTTGAAGCTGGTGAGCCCCCCCCCACCCTGTGAGAGATGCGTCTGTCCTAAGAGTGGCTTCCACTGCAGGGGTGGTGAAGGTTTTCCCCTTCAAGAGGTTCTCCCTCGACCACCACTGCAGAGAGAGAACGAGGGCTGGCGAGACAACTAACAGATCTTCCCATTGTCCGCTGGCCTGACACCACTGGCTGTTGAGCCACTCTTGCATGGGACGCATGTGCAGCCGCGCGTGGGGGACTAAGTATATGCATGACACCATCAACCCTAGCAAACGCATAGCTTTGCGTACCGTCACCTCTCGACTGGCTACATACTGAGGAACATGAGAGAGCATGTTCTGAACCCTCTCGCTGGAAGGGAAGACTAGACCGTCTTCCGTGCGAATAAGAGCCCCCAGGAACTGTTTTACCTGGCTGGGTACTAAGACGTATTTCTTTTCGTTGATAGAAAATCCCAGGCTGAACAGTAGGTCTACTGTCTTTTGGGTGTTCGAAAAACAAACGTAGAACGAGTCCCCCGTGATGAGCCAATTGTCGAGGTAAGGGTAAACTGGAACTGAAAGTCTGCGCAGGTGTGCTGCTGCCACTGGCAGGACCTTGGTAAACACCTGTGGAGCCGAGGCTATGCCGAAGGGGAGTACCTTGAATTGGTAGTGTTTGTCCTGAATCACGAACCTTAGGAATTTTCTGTGCGCTGGCAGCATTGAAATATGAAAGTATGCATCTTTCATATCCAATGAAGTCCCCTTGTTTTAGCAATGGGATCACCTCTTGAAGTGTTACCAAGCAAAACTTCTGGGGCTTTATGAACTTGTTCGCCGGGCGTAGGTCTAAAACAGGACGCATGGTGAGATCCTTTTTGGGTACAAGGAAGTATATTGAATAAATACCCTTGTTTACCTGAAGAATTGGGACGGCTTCTATGGCGTCCTTTCCCAGCAGCGCCTCCACCTCTTGGACCAGGATCTGCAGATGTTCCGGTGAAAGGCGTTGATGTTTCCATGCAATAACCGTGGGCGACTGTCTTTAATACCCACTGGTCTGAAGTTATCCTCTCCCATGCCTTGAGGAAAGGTGTTAATCGCCCCCCGACCGGGGAGACATGGGAAGGGACCTGAACTTGGTGATCATTTCTGCCCGAGGTTGACGCACCTCTGGAATTGGAGCCTTTGCCTCTATTCTTTCCGCGCTTCTGACCCCTTTGGGGGTAGTAAGTGGGGCTTGCAGCCAGTTGACTTGCGTTGAAGTTGCCCGTGCCGAAATTATTTTGAGCGGCGCAGGCTTGTCCTCAAAAGGACTGCCGAGAATTGCTGCCCCTCTGTGAAGAGGGTTTTTGGGAAATCTGGTGCAGCGACTTAATAGTCTCATGATCCTTCTTGGCTGTCTCCAATGCATCGTCTACCGCCTTCCTGAAGAGGTTGGCCTCTTCAAAGGGTTTATTGATGATGGATGCCTGGGTCTCAGGCCTGAAACCCGACATGCGCAGCCACTCGTGTCTCTTTAGGAGAGTACCCTGTGCGGGAGACCTGCCTGCTTTCTCTCCGGAGTCCAGGGTATTCTTTACAACATTTTGATCGGCAAGTTTGCTCTCGGAGACGAACGGCGAGAAGCTTGGCTCTGGTTGGTTCAGGAACCTCCTGGAGGCCTTCCTGGAGTAGGTTCAAGTGGGCGTTGACATAGCTTGCCAGTAACGTCGTGTTATCGGCAATCCGGACGGTATAAGCAGCCGCCGACGTGACCCGTTTGCCTAGGGCATACAACCTTTTGGACTCCTTGTCCGGGGGTGACTCTCCCGTGGCAAGGGGAACCCCTGCTCTCTTGCGAGTGTTGGTCACCACCAGCGAGTCTGGGATTGCGTGTCCTTTGATATAAAGCAGGTCGGTGGGAGAGGTCCGAAAGAGTTTTTCGACCCTTGGATTCACAGCCCTAGTCTGAGCGGGTGTGAGTAAAGAAGGGGCCAGCCGTCTCTTTAAAGAGCTCAAGAGAGGAATAGACTGGCTTGCCGGAGGCTTGTCATTAATAATGTTTTCCGCGAAATCCTGTTCAGGCAATGCCTCAAGAGTGGCAATTTTAGAGAATTCCGCTGCTTTTTTCAACGTGTTGTTGAAAGCCATTTGATCATCCACCGGGGGAGCTTGCCGAACCGGTGTGGATGGGGGAAGAGTCGAGGCAAACGATATCAGAATTGTTATCGTCCTGCTGGGGGTCCTCCCAGTTGTCCGTTGCGCCTTGATCTTCCCCATAATTGTCCAGAAAAGAAGTCTCCTCTTCTTCTGTATAGATGTCTCTATATGTGTCCTTCTGGACATCTTCTTGATAATCAACATAGTGTTGAGCATCTAGGTGTTGGGCAACTCGTGTGTGAGGGTTAGGGTCTACCCGAGCTTTTTTCGGCAGAGGTTGATCAGAAGCCCCGAAAACCTGCTCCAGCCGATCCATATACCCCTCAAATTGTTCCGTAGTCCACTTGGATGACCAAAATGGACCCAGCTGAGCAGCAACAGGGTCCTCCGCCCTAAGGCGTTCAGAGGATCTCCTCAGGGTGCTTGAGAGGGGTACCTGGCTCTCTTCGTAAGGGTCCTCAGGATCGTCTTCCAAAACCGTGGAAAACCTTTCGGCGGATTGGCCCATAACTGTGGGTGAAACGGGTACTAGGCCCACCGCCATGGCAATCCTATTGATACTCTTACTGATGGTTACTGAATCTTCGGGGACAAAGCCTCCGATGATGGTTTCTCAGGTAGAGGCCTACTTGTAGTTAGCAGTCTACTCATAGTTTTCGGGCCTGCACGGGCCTTGGAAACCTTGAAACTCGTCGAAGTTTCTTGTTCAGAAACTTCGGTGTGTGTAGTTTGGGGAGTAGCGCCTTTGTTATGTTTATTAAGCCCAGTCGTCATGCGCTGCTGCGGATGCGGGGAAGGCTTCGGATCAAATCGATCCGATGGCGCTTGCGGCTTCTTCGACGAGGTCGTTGAGGAGGGCACTTGGGTTGTGTGTTTTGTGTGGTGCGGTTGTACGCCCCCGTCACCGGGTGTGGTCCCTGTAGCAAGACCGGAGTCATGCCTGGAAGGGTCGGGGACGGGCGTGGCGGCTCTAGAATCGTCCGCCTCAAGGTCTACAACGTCCGCATTGGACGTTTGGTCATCCGATGTACCCCCGTCACTCTCGGCTGGTGTCGCGGCAGGGAGGGAGGCTCCACGCGTGACATACCGTACGCGGCCCACCGCTTCAACCGACGCTCCTTAAGGGATTAGGTTTAGGAGTTTAACGCTGAACACCGCTTTAGTGCTCTAAGGGGAGACAAGCGTACACGAAGTGTGCTCGTCTTTCCACGGATATCTGACCCTTCACAGAGGGCAGAATCGAAATGGAGTCCTTTCCATAGCAGAAGGGAAGGGTGATCAGACCAAAAAGGAAAGAAGTGGAAAAGAGGAAAGACATCATAGCAGTATGGCAAACCTCGAGCCCACTCTCCCTACTGTGTAGGCCGGCCAGAAGGCCCGACCACGTGGAGGTCTGAACGCCGGATCCTAGGTGCCGGAAACCACAGCCGTAGACGGTACCCCCGTAGTCTTCGTCAAAGATGTTCTTGATAGGCGAAGTGACTTAACAGGGATTAAACCGACAATTCGGTAAGATAAACAATGTCTCATGTAGAGCTCCGCTATAGGGCGACCAGTTATCTGGGAGGAAAAAAACAATCTGAGGGACCTCGGCGTGTGAGGGATTTTGGGTACTACACACGTCACGATAGGGATAGTGTTTCAGACACGCCTATGCCGACGTCCCCTTTCGGTCCCCCGAAAGATAAGATGCAATACTCCGCAGTTACCACTGGATGTCGGACCATATGCACAGCATGCGATTCTAAGCAGATTAACAAGCATCAGAAGCATATATACAAGCAACTGTTTATAAAGTCTGAAACAATAGCACTCATACCCCCAGACATGTATCATGGATGCCAAAAACGATTTTCCACACCCTCCATCCAGTGGTTAATGTATATGTCTGAGCAGATCAAGACACCTATACAGCATGCCCTGCGGGGAGGAGACAAAAAGATCGGCCCCTATTTTCTAGACAGCTATGCTTCTTTAAATGGGGTGCAGATGGCCTATGAGTTTAATGGGTGTTTTTATCACGGGTGTCCACAATGTTATAAGAAACATGACTAACACCCTGATGGCGTGTACGTATGATCATCTTTACAGGAGAACTCTTAAAAAAGAATTTTCTTGAGACCAGGGGTCTGTGAGTTATTACGCTTTGGGAGCACGAGTGGGCCGAAATATTGAAAAAAAGATTCTGATTTAAAGATTTTTCTCAAGCATAAGAATTTACCAGAACCCCTAGAACCGCGTGACACTCTTTTTGGAGGTAGTACTAATGCCATCAAGCTCTACTTGAAACAGCCCCTGGTGAGAAGATACAGTACTTAGACTTTACCAGCCTCTACCCCTTTGTCAACCATTCAAAACCCAACCCCCTTTATGGCACCCACGTATCATCTATTAACATTTTTGGGATATTAAACAGTATTTTGGGCTGATCAAATGCCAAGTGTACCCCCATAAGAAGCTTTATTTTCCAGTCCTCCCTCAGAGGATTTCTGGTAAGCTCATGTTCCCATTGTGTATGGCTTGTGCAGAGTCAAAAAAGACTGAAAAATGCACACATAGCGATGAGGAACGCTCAATCACGGGTACCAGGTGTACCGTTGAGTTAGAAGAACAAGTTACTTACCAAACTGGTAACGTTCTTTCGATGGGATGTTCCTCCGACGTATTCCTCATCTTTGATATAATCCATTCCAGCTTGCTGGCCTCGGAAAGGTTTTCCACTAGAGGGCGCTGCGCGTCGCGGTCCCTCGAGTCGGTGTCCCTCGACAGCCTCCGTACCGGCGCTGAGGATATCATGAGTACAAATAGTCTCGCGCAGCGTCCGTTGCTCAGTTCCGTTTTGAAGTTTAGTTTTGCTTTGCATGAATTGGTTAATAACCTTGAAGGAGCGTAAGCTGCAACTACACTGGAACATTTTTACTGCAGGGAAGGAGGGGTGATAAGGAATAAGTCGGAGGAACATCCCATCGAAAGAACGTTACCAGTTTGTTAAGTAACTTGTTCTTCGAAGGGATTGTGTCCTCCTACGTATTCCTTATCTTTGATAGACTCCCATTGCAGTAGTATATAGAGGAGGCGGCAGTAAAATGAAATGTTTCCCTTTAAAGATACACAGAATGCAACATAGCTTTTCCAAATTTTGTCCCCTGGCTAGAGGAGGAATCAAGGCTGTAAGATTTGGTAAAAGTGTGTGCGGACGACCATGTGGCAGCAGCACATATGTCCTTAATTAGAACTCCTCTTTGGAGAGCTGAAGAGGCTGCGATACCCCTGGTTGAATGAGCCCCAATATGTTGAGGGTCTCTTTTCCTGCCGATTTGTAGCATTCTATTATAGTTAAAATAATCCATCTTGAAATAGTTTGTTTTGTAATGGGCAAACCTAATTTGTGCCCTGAATACCCCACAAACAATTGGTCCGCTTGTCTGATTCTTGCAAGTCTGCTAATGTAAAAGCTTAAGGCACGCCTTGGATCCAGCCTGTGTAATCTCTCTTCCTCTTTCCCTGGATGGGGAGGAGGATAGAACAAGGGTAAAGTTATTTTCTTAGTAAAGTGGAATTCTGAGACCACCTTTGGGAGAAAATTGAGCTTCACTTGTAAAACAACCTTATCTTTGGGAAAGATTGTATGAGGAGGTTTGCAAGATAAAGCTTGTAATTCACTCACTCTTCTGTCAGAATTTAAAGCCACTAGAAAAACTGTTTTAAGAGTGAGAAACCTTAATGAACAGGAATTAAGGGGTTCGAATGGAGTACCCATTAGAAATTTCAAGACTAGGTTTAGGTCTCACAATGGAACTTGAAAAGGGGTTGGGGAAAAACAGGTAATCCTTTCAGAAATTGAATTACTAAGGGTAATTTGAAATATGAAGGCTGCTCAGCAGTGCGCTTAAAGATTGACAGCGTTGCGAGGTAGCCCTTGATTGTACCAACTTGAAGACCTGAATTTGCTAAGTAAAGCAAGAAAGAGAACACCAGTGTATTACATGAAAAGGATTCAATATTCTTTTCTCTAGAGCAGCTGCAAAATGTGTTCCAACAGCAGCGGTATAAAGTCTTTGTTGCTGGCCTACTGGCTGAAAGCAACACCTCCATTACGTCATCCGGGAGATCCCAATCCTTGTATCTCAGCCTTTCAGAAACCAGGCGTGAAGGTTGAGGGTTCTGATATCCGGATGGAGAACCTGACTGCGAGAGAAGATCCTCTCTTTGCGGAAGACGAATCGGAGGGCAGATGGACGGGTCTAGAAGATCCGGGTACCACGTTCTCCTGGCCCAATCCCGGGCAATTAGGATCATGGATTTCTGGAATCTTCTCAACCTCCTGATCATTTGAGGAATGACGGGGACTGGAGGAAATGCGTACAGAAGTGGATACTCCCAGTCAACTACGAACGCGTCCCCTAGAGCTCCTCTCAGGGGAAATTCTCTTGAGCAATACTGATTGCACTTCCGGTTGATACTAGTGGCAAACAGATCCACTTGAGGGGTTCCCCAAAGGGCGAAGATCTCTTGAAGGACTTCCTGAGCTAGTTCCCACTCGTGGGAGACTGTATTCTGCCTGCTCAGAGTGTCCGCCGTCAAGTTCTTCTCTCCGGCTAGGTGAACTGCCGATAGAGAGATTCCTTCTTGAATTGCCCAAAACCAGAGCTGCACTGCCTCTCTGCACAGTGGCAGTGACCCTAGGCCTCCTCTTTTGTTGAGGTAGTGCATGGCCACTGTGTTGTCCGTCATATCAGGACACTTTTTTTCCCTGTACAGATGGCAGGAAAGCTTTCAGCGCTAGTCTGATCGCTCTGAGCTCTAATAGGTTGATGTGTAGTCTGGACTCCGATGGAGACCAACGACCGCTGGTGGTCAAGTCATTGGTACGGACTCCCCAATCCGTGAGTGAAGCATCCGTGACTACCGTCATCTCCGGCCATGGTTGCCAAAACTGTTCTCCTTTTAAGATGTTCTCCCGACAGGCCCACCAATCAAGGTCTCGAGCTACTCTGTTTGGAATTAGTAGGAGATCTGACTTTCTCCCTGAGAATTGTGACCACTGGGTCCTTACTGCCCACTGGAGAGATCTCATTCTCAGGCGAGCCTCTGGCACTAGGAAGATGCAGGATGCCATGAGGCCGAGCAAACTCAAAAAGTCGAAGTCTGGTAAACGTTGTGTTGAACGGGATATCATATTGTGCCTCCTTTTTTGTATATATTGGCCTAAGCCCAGTCGCTCTGCGAAGAAAACCGCGTTGCAAAGTTCCGATCTTAGATCGACTTCGTCGCCATTTTAGGTCCATCCGCCATTTTGATTTCTATTCTAAAGTAATTCTGTGTTCTAAAATGGTGGACATTGTTTCCCGCTTGTAACTGAGCCGTCTTGAACTGTGTACGAAAGTTAATGTTCAAACTGTCTGTTGGCTGAATGTTTGGGTTAAGTAAAGGGACCTTGTCCCATGCCCGACTTGTAGACAGAGGATTGCCTGTGCCAACAAGTCAGATCCGCGGACATACATCAACTACAATGTTGTATAAATACTGAACGTGGACACTAGCGGAACTGCATTGTATAGGACATGTGTTGAGGCTTATTGTTAAATCTGAGAATACACTGTTGCCATTGTGACTTATTGATATGCAAAGATGATCCACATGCATATAGATGGACAAACTAGAAGTGAACTCAGCACAAACTCTAAACCGTGTATTATTAACCTGCAGAGGGGCTGGACATTTTAATTGGAAATGTATACAATGTGCAACTGTTTAGACGTCCAGTACCTCTCACTTCTCAAACCAAAAGGCTGGTATTCGCTGTGATGTACCGAGGGCCAGATGGCTATTTGATACTTTGTTTTTTGTAAACTGTACAGTTTTAGAATAAAGATCTGTGAATCTTTATAAGCCCGTGTTTGGTGTATTTCCTTTTGGGGTACTCAGCCTCTATTTCCTTTTGCTTTTACAGTTGGGCATTGTAAAACCTGGTGACCATCTGTAGAATATCTTGAGCCCTCACCTCTGGTGGCAAGGCTTTTCCCAGGGATGTGTCCAGAACTGCTCCAATGAACTGGGGTCTCTGTGATGGTATCATCTGTGACTTCTTTAAGTTTAGGGAGAAACCCAGATTGTGAAGGAAGTGTCAAACATAATCTAGATGGATCTGAGCTTGTTCCGGGGATACTGCTCTGATCAACCAGTCGTCCAGGTAGGGGTAGACGTGAATCCCTTCCTCATTAGACTTGCAGCCACAACTGCCATTAGCTTGGTAAAGACCCTCGGGCGGAGGTCAGCCCAAATGGCAGAACATGAAATTGATGAGTTGCCAATTGCGAACCTCAGGTATTTCCTGTGTTTGAGATGGATTGGCACATGGAAATAAGCATCCTGAAGGTCTAAATATACCAACCAGTCCTGAAGCTGGAGGGCCAGAAGGATCTGAGAAAAGGTTACCATCTTGAACTTGTCTTTCCTGAGGAATGTGTTCAATTCTGGCAAGTCCAAGATGGGTCTCAATCCTCCGTCGTCCTTTGGTACTAGAAAGTAGGGGGGGATACCAACCCTTGTTCCTCTCCGCTACAGGTACCGGTTCTATGGCACCTTTCTCTAGCAGGTCTAACATTTCTTGCATAAGGAGCGGGTCTGGAAACTTCAAAGAGTTGTTCCCTGGTGGATGACTCTGAGGAGTTTGTGGGAAAGGCAGGCAGTAACTTTGAGCAACTGTCTCCAATGCCCAAGCATCTGACGTAATAGCCTGCCATTCTGCCAGACGTTGAGTTAACCTGCCCCCTACTGGTGTCTTGTGAGGGGAGACCTCAGGGGTTTAGAAGCGGCTGACGCAGATGCGGAGGGTAAAGTAGCACCTGCTGGTGCGGATTTTGTACCTTTGACCCGTCCACCAAGGGTGAATCGTCTCTGGCCCCTTTGAGCTGGCTGTCCTCTGCCTTTTCCGAATGCGGAGAAGGCAGAAAGGACTTACCCCTCCAGGATGTACCTGTGGGGCGATTTGGTGTTTTCCGGATTGCAGCCACAAGGGATTTCGCTGCTGCTTTGGATGTTTCAATTTCTCCAGGCTGTCATCAGCCTTCTTTCCAAATAGAGAAGTGCCGTCAAAGGGCATATTCAGAAGTCTGGCTTGCACATCTGGAGCAAACCCACACTTACGCAGATTTGCTTGGTTGCAGAGTGTGGTACTCGCCGCCATGGCCCTGCTGATGCGGTCAGCAGAGTCAATGCCTCTTTGAAGGGACTCGCACATTGCATCCTTTCCATCCCTGATGATGTTTAAGAATGCTTCCCGTTCTATCCCTTCTGGGAGACAGCCGCAGACGAAGCACACTCCCAAGGTGTGTGGCTGAATCTTGCTAGCGTGCAAGTGGCGTTGATAGATTTAAGCGCCATACTACATGCCGGAAAGACTTTTTTTGACATGGCGTCAAATCTTTTATCATCTCTGTCTTGTGGAATAGTGAGGTATGGCGACTTACTGTTTGATGAAGTCACTGCCTGGATGTTTGCTTAGATAATTGGGATCTGAAGCTGATACTCTGTATTTAGCAGAGATTTTTTTTATTTACTGCAGGAATAACTTCAGGAGTCTCCCAATTTGCAGATATTTTCCTTTGCAGAGCAGCATGAAAAGGGACAACACAATACTCTTGGGGTCCTCTAAAATATCAGTAAGGTCATCTTGCTGAAAAGAAGGTGCAGGTGTAGTCCACCCCATAAATTCAATTATTCTAGCCATAAGAGCCCTATAAGGTATCCCAGCATGTTCTCCAGGTTCTGGTCTAGCATGATGGGAACCGCTTTGAGATCCCGATCGGGAATGTTTCTTTTGGCGACGAGGAGACGAATGTCTCGACTCAGCCGAAGAAACTTAATGGGTAGAAGCCTTAGCTCTTTTTAATTTCCCCTTACGCTCCGTCAAGGCTTTCGGCGTCATGGACATACAGTCCTCACACTCCGAACCGTGATGCTCCGATCCCAGGCACCACAAACAGATCCTGTGAGGGTCCATTAAAGACATTTTCTTTCCACAGTCGTGACAATTTTTAAACCCGGACTGTGGAGTCGATGGTTCGGATGAAGATGCCATCGTCATAAATAAGATTTTCGAAGAAATATTTTTATGAAGAATGGAACCGAGCATCACGTTTCCGGAAAAAACTGAACTGAGCAACGGACGTTGCGCGAGACTATTTGTACTCATGATGACATCGGCGCCGATACAGAGGCTGTCGAGGGACACCGACTTGAGGAATGTCGACGTGCAGCACCCTCTACTGGAAAAAATTGCAGAGGCCAGCAAGCTAGAATGGATATCAAAAATAAGGAATACGTTGGAGGACACAATCCCTTCGAAAGAGTGTTTATTTCGAGAGAGTTTAATTTTCAGATTAACACCATTCACCATCACCTTCTCCTGGAAAAACAAATCAAAGTTTCTGCTACCTGTCGCATACACTCATCTCGTTATAAAGCCCATGTTGTTTCCATATAGAGCATAATCCTCCATATGCCCTGCAGTGTCCTTATAAAAAAAGCCCTGCAGTGAGCTGGGTGTCCAAAGTGTTATTGGTGTAGTTCAGAATGCTTTCTATATACGCTCTATAGGCATACATATTGTCACTCTTTGTAATCATGCGCTCACCTAGTGGGATGTCCACCTGGTTGAAAATAGTGACCGCCGGATAGGCAAACGTTGCCACCTTCGTCGCCGCTCCGATAGCCGTCCCATCCTCTTTTGTTATTCTGCAGGTTAGGTAGAGTAAGGTGTCATTCAAATCCAGGTACATCTCGGTTGAGTCCGATATGTAAAACTCGATGGGGGCTAATGGTGATAGTGCCGCTAGGGGCGCAACTTCCATGAAAAAACTGTTTTCGATGCTCGTCTGTGTCAGGGGCACGACTAACAGACCTAGTTCCGATTTCACACATTCCCCCGAGGCACAGTGGATAAAGGCCATCTTTTAGAAAATATTGATGCCAGGTTTGTTTTTATTTCGCTTGACCCGTCTGTTCTTTGACATGCGTTTTCTCTTCTGAGCGGCTTTAGTAGTAGTTCTTTGTTTATGAGGCTTTGGAGGCCCCCGTCTGCGCATAGCTCGCCTTTTTCTTTTTGCAGGGCTTTTACCCACGTAAACCAGACCAGAGCCCTCTTGTGCTGGTTGATTGAAGCGATTTGCGATGGAGGTTGTGCAGTAGACACCATACCCTTAGCAATGTTTGTAGCAGCTGTTTTCATATGCGGCTTGGCTAATTGAAACCCTTTGCGCAGGAAGGGCATGGCTCTCCGAAAAAGACTTCTGAAAATACTGGCTAGACCCTCACCATACATCACAGGAGCACCTTGATAGTAGGGTTGATTTCCATAACCGGCCTGTCTGCGGTAATCCCTATAAGCATGCGGCTCCCCGTAATTCTTCATGATCACCATGTTCTAATTGTCTCTCTCGCGTCTAGGGCACACGTGTAGTTTCACCAGGACCTTTCCGTATTTAAATGAGACCAGATCACCCTGATCGTCCCTTATCTGGATGTTGATGGTGTCAAAATGACACTTAGAAACAGGATTATAATCAGGCTTCATGTATTGTATATTAACAATGCTGTTCTTTTCACCTTTGACTTGTGCAGTCTGCATCAGGGGTGCGTATGAGTCACCAACCCTTTGGTATTCTACCATATCGCTCTAGATCATGAGGCTGTAAAATCCACCATCAATATCTGCATGTGTTTTGTCTGTATTTTTAGTATTTTTTATATGCTGAACGTTCCCCAACACCATTGAAAGTTTCCCGCTACATATAAACTCCACGGTAAGATCAGGTGATCTTACAAACACTTTCTGGCGTGAATTATTTAGAAACAGATGCATATCTGCATACCGCTCGAGACTTGCGATCGATTTGTTGATAGTATCTAGCAGCGCCTGTATTGTGGGGTAGAAGCCGCGAGGAAACCCCACGTTTATCAATTCAGCAGGCTCTCCATGTCTGATTGTATACCAGGAATCTCTTTTGTCCAGGGTGTCCCACGTATGGGGGTACTGAATCTCCATCAACCCCACTTCCCACTGACCTTGTAAATTAACGGGTTTAGCCAGCTTAACAGAATAAACCGATATTTTGTTTTTGGGGAATATATCTAAAGAGGCGTTACTGGGAAAGGTGATATAAAAACCAGTGTTTTCCATCATCTTCTTCTCAGGGAGCGTCTCTGTTTTTTAGATCCTCTAGAGATGCCGCATTGACCCAACTGTTGAATTTCTCAGGCCATCACTGCCATTTTACCAGATGCTGTTTCTTAGACCCCTTAACTTTACTCTGAATAATTTTCTCAACCCTATAAAGACGCTGGGGATCGTCGACCACCTCCTTTTATAACTCCTCTGTGTAGAAATTACCACTTACAACCTCACCAGCATAATCACTCAACTGATACATGTATACCCCCTCTTTCACGGCTGCTTTTGCCACTATGAAAATTTTGTCGGTAAAGGACTGTTGGAAGCCTTTTGTAAAGACACCTTTTAACTTGGATACTCGGACGTGGACCCCTATGCGGAAGGCTGTTTTCTTGATCTTCTCTGAAATCCGTCTAGCATACAGGTTTCACCACGCTGATAGAGTTTTCAGAGGTTACAGAACTGGGAGGCATTTTAATATACCGGTGGTAGCTGTCATTATACACATCGATAAAAGTCTAATATATTCACATAGTGTTGCGTATTATAGGCTGTGAAATATCTCCATAGTTTAGATTTCAGGGTTCTATTAAAACGTTCAACAACCGCCGCTTTAACTTCCGTGTGTGTTATAAAATGATGCATGCCGTGTTGATCTAGAAGGTTTTGGAGGGGCCTATTCAGAAATTCCTTAACGGCATCAGTTTGTAGTTTTACAGTTATGCGGTCCTTGCTGAAGATATGCTTGAAGGCCGCAGCCACTCTTGCACCAGTCTTATCCCTCAAGGCCTCTGCAAACATGTATTTTGATAAAACATCTATCACCGTCAGAATGTACCGTGCACCATCAGTATGCTTTTCAAGGTTGGAAACATCCACCAGGTCAGCCTGCCACTGCGTGTCTTCAGCTGCGACAATGGTCATTCTTCTTTTAAAACATTTTCTTATATTTTTATGGAGGGTATACGTCTCCTGGCCGGATAGCCATGTCTTAACAGCTCCGCGTGTGATAGGGTGTTTATGACGGTGTAATTTTCGATAAAGCGCATCAACACCTCCATAACTCCCAACACCACATTTATCAGAATAGCTTTTATGCAATCTTAAACGCGGGTGGTTAGCAATTGAAGCACTACAAAAAATAACCAGACACATGGTTCGTGTATGATGTTTTATTTGTTCTTTCTTTATACCGGTTGGTATACATGTGCGGGGTACCGAATCGCTACCACCCCTGATATTTTATTGGATGCATCATATAACAAGCTATACACATCAATGTGGTTATACACATCAATGTGGTTACCCCGCCCGTAACTCTGTAGACACCAGATACTCGTAGCATTTAACAGTTCAGATAGTTCAGAGGCTTGTAAAATACGGCCTTTAAGGCATAGAATTCTTGCATACATTTCAGTCACGTGGTGTTTCAACACTGTTCTAGGACCCAGGTATAAAGAACCCAAGTTGTATCGGAATACAGAACCGTATTCATCACACACCGGCATCTTGATGATGTTACAGCTGTCACTTATACAGATTACACTTTCACAAATCCGCACATATCGAAGTATCAGTACATCAAAACGCCAGAACAGGTGTGGGCTTGTTTACAGCTATTCTTGCCTTCAGCATTGCGCATAAAAGTTTTTCGCCACACATACGTCCAGGTGTCAGGTAGCGCTCCACACGTCCGGCTTGTCCTCTAGAAACGTTACCCTAAAAACAACGGTACACATATGGAGCAGGATTATTGTATTTTCATCTTTTTAAAAAAACAACTTTCGTGGTACCGGACACCTCTGTGGGTTACTCCTGAGACTGTACAGGTGAGAAAAGTCTCTCTGCATTAAATGGGTTATATGGTTTCTAAAAATCACAGTTCCTGCCAGGCGTAAAGATTTAATTTTTTTCTCAGGTTTGCGACACGTTTGAATTTCCATGATTGTTTTTGTTAGCAGACCCCCCACACTCGCATGTACACGCATACCCATGGTTTTATAAACACTTATAAGCATCTGATAAACGTTATATGACAAACTGGCATATCGCCCGTATTGCTACAGACTGATAATTCGCGAGTAAACAATCATGCGCATCCTGCTGAGGGTATCCGTATTTATGCCCTTCACACCAATGGTAATAGTCACGCTTCAAACAAGTTTTCACAACCGACGCCGCAAAAGCTTTAACCGTTACAGTCTCCAAAAGGGTTATTTTCATCATCTTCCTCATCAGAACTTTCAAAACATTTCAAAGTATCGCATTTCTTACACGTATCGCCGTCTGGGAATGCTGAACTTTCGATCCTTTTTGAACAGCACATGCAATAATAATTGACTATGTTAAACAAGCTGTTCAGGCCCACAGCGCTGTTACGCTTATCTGGCGCTTTCTGCAATTCAAAAAAGAAAGAAGTTTAGCTTTTGAGCATGTGTTTTCACCAGTTTTTCACACCCATACACGCCGTCATACTTCATTACTTACCATAGTACACGTTTCAGAACCAGCATCTTCCAGTATAGAGGAGCTAGTGATGTCCATAAACAACTTGTCTTCATCGGAGGCTGTGTCTAACGTCGGGGTCATTGCGGCCTCTGGGAACAGTTGCTCTAAAACATTCAGATCCTCATACGGGGCCTCCTTAAGAGCCTTAACAGCCTCATCCATATCCACGTAGTCTGCATCGGTGTAGGAGTCATCTACACCGGAGTCGATGACCCCCGGCGGTTTCCCACTACCAAGATTCAACATATCAAAACGCTCACACATTGTATCCATAGCCGCTGTCTCATCAGGGTCCCCATCGACGGATAGCGCCGGTGCCGGCGGACTTTCAGGGCTGTAGTATTTTTTAAGGATTTTCAAATCTTCGGCCTCTGTATTGTCCTTCGAGTAGTAGCTGTAGCGCTTCATAAATCCTGGTATTGAGATCTTTTGAGTTTTTTTTCCAGGGCTTCAGGAACGGCTTGTACACCCCCCAATACTCATCTGAATGTATACACCCTACACCCCCTAAAGATGGCAGCCGCTCAAACATCTCCACAACCCCCACCCTTCAAAACCCAACGCCACACTTCCGGTTCTTTGTAGGGGCCCCCACTGGGGCATCCCTGGTTATCACCCACAAAGATCCGGAAGTGTGGTGCTGGGGTTTGAGGGATGGGAGCATCCGGGGAAGCCCCTTTGGGGCCCGTAGGGACTCCAGGCCTTGGGGGGGCCCTTCCTGCTATCCCCCATGATGTCACATCCGGTGGGACACCCCCGCTAAGGAACAAGTGCCTGTTAAACACACCTACATCACTTCCAGGGAAGGATTATGCCCAGGCAGAACTTCCGGGGAAAACCCTAGGGGGCCACGCCGCAGATATGACATCATAGGGACCGGATATCATGCCCTAAAAGGGGCGTGGAAACCTGTCAAGGCTAGTTTGATAAGGAAAGGTATCATCCTATACTACTCGCGCCAAAGTTACTTAAGACTCGTGGTAGAACTTACCTAGAGTTGCTTCGATGTTCCTGTGTTGCTGGTGTGCAGATTTGTGTGTTTGGGGGTTTGCCCATACATGTTCACCCAGGCCTAGAGCCTTCTCCGAAGTCCCTGAACCCTTTCAAAACCAACAAAGAAGTGTACCTATTTGCTATTCTGGAATTCCTGACTTTCTTCAACTCGTGCCTTGCTTGTTTTGCCCTCCAATCGGACTCTGAGACACTCATAACTAGATAGGGATGGACTTTTAAAGACTAAGGCCTCTGTGAAATTAATGCAAGTTTGTACCTGCTCGGTCTTGGTTCATAATTATTCACTAAAACAGTGATTCTGAATTCAATAACCAAAGTGCTTTTTTTACTTACCTTGAATTGCTTCCAATTATTCTACAAGTGTGTGCTGTAAAGTAATTTTACTTACTAGTATTATCCGTCTGTGATTGTTGGTTGAGGAATACGTCTGCTAACCTAAAGAAACTCTTTCCCTTAACTGAATTCTAACTTAAGATTTAGTATTGAAGTGAGTTACAACTGCAAATGTCTTATTGTATATATATTTAAAGTTTCTCTTACCTGAATTGAAAAGTGAATTTACCATTGCCTAGTATGAACTACAAGTGTATAAGTGTCTTGACTGTGTGTGTGCTCAAAATGTCTTTGTACTCTACTACAGCCCATCTCCCTCCTAGACTAAGCCAGGCTACTCAGCCATAGCTACCAAACCTTTTGGATAGTTCAGGCCTATGCTAAGAGTTCGAGCCCTGTACACTAAAAGGAGAGTCTTCTACAGTCCTACCACAGGTGGACTTTAATACAACTCCCTTCCACACACCGTCTGGACCCCCCCCCCCCGGAATCCTCCGAGCAATTCCTATATTTTACACTTTCATGTTTTTGTAATCTACAATGATAAGGTTCACTCTGGTGCTATGTTAAAAAGTGGCTAGGATTGTATTTAATTTATCTGGGTCTACAGAATGCCAACAGTGAATTGAGTCATTCACAGACTGCTACTGCATTCATTGTCTAATTATTAATATTGTTTATACTCTGGGTAATGTTTTTTGACAGTGAATTCCCTCGACTGCCTTTGTTGCACGTGTACTTTTTTACCATTGAGCGATTATTGAACGGTTGTATGTGATATTAACGTTGTGAAAACAATGTTTTTGAAAAGTCGCTAACGAAATAAAGCAAGAGTAAACATCGCTGACAGATAAAAGTAATGTCACACTTAAAACGACGAGTTGGAAAAAAAGATGGGACATCAAATATTGATTTTTTTTTTAGAAGCCAAGTGGTACTGCGAATGATCATACAGGCATAACAAACATTGAATGTGAAAATCGTGTTGAAATGTGTAACTGTGTTTACACAGACGAAATAGGGATCACACCACTTCAGTCTGAGGCAAGACTGCTTTGGCAACTGAGATTTACGGGCTTTGAGGCCTGCCAAAGGAGATCTATACAGTCACGTTTCAGAGGGTACAAACCTATTTTTGTACACAAAAGAACAAGTTACTTTCTTACCTGGTAACGTTCTTTCGATGGGATGTTCCGACAACATATTCCACATCTATGACAGGTAATCACCACTGCTGTGCTGCTCCGAAAAAATGTCGGCGTCTGCGTCCTGCGTCGATGACGTTGATACGCCGTCCTCGAGGGCCTCCGAGGACATACTATGTTATAAGTAGGACGCACGACGCCCGTAGCCTCAGTTGAGGTTTTTTTTCCCAGAACGTGTGGCACCAATCTTCTGCCAGAATAACCACAGAAAGCCTTGCGGAAACTTAAGCTGCAATCGCATAAGAAATTCTGTAGCAGGGCAGCTGGGAGGGAACGATGTGGAATACGTCGTCGGAACATCCCATCGAAAGAACGTTACCAGGTAAAAAAAGTAACTTGTTCCTCGAAGGGATTGGTTACTCTGATGTATTCCACATCTATGACAGTCTCCCAAAGCAGTACCAACGTATGGAGGTGGGAAAAAGAATTTAGAATGTAGCAATTTAGAATGCCCAATTAAATTGCAGAATAAAGGACCGCCTTGCCAAAGGCCAAATCTTGCCCATGGACAGAATCCAGGGAATAATGTTTTACAAAAGTATGGACAGAGGCCCATGTGGCTGCTTCACAAATATTACGAATGGGAACACCCATCTGTAGAGCAGTAGAAGCAGCCACACCCCTGGTAGAATGGGCCCGTAAGCCTACCGGAGGGTCCTTACCCGCCAAGCGGTAACATTCAGAAATTGTCAAGATAATCCATCTAGACAAAGTCTGCTTAGTAACCGCTTGTCCCAAACGCCTTCCAGCATATCCTATAAAGAGCTGATTGTCCACTCTGACCCGGGACATGCAAGAGATGTAGAAACGTAAAGCTCTCCTAGGATCCAACCTATGGAGCCTCTCCTCTTCCTTACCAGGATGCGGAGGAGGATAGAACGTGGGAAGAATAACTTTCTGGCAGAGCTCCCATTAGGAATTTTAGAACTAGGTTCAAATCCCAACCGGGCACCTGGAAAGATGACGGTGGGAACACAGTGAGCCCTTTCAGAAAATGAGAAATCAAAAGGAATCTTAGGTCCTTGTGGGCTAACAAAAGCAAAAAAGACAGAACCAGAGGAATGGCACATGAAAAAGGATCCACATTCTTAACCCTGGACCAGTCGCAGAACTTTCTCCAACGGCAATGGTACAGGGACTTTGTTGCAGACCTTCTGGCCGAAAGCAACACCTCCATCACGTCTTCAGGGAGGTCACAATCCTTATACACCTCAACCTTTCAGAAGCCAAGCATGAAGGTTGAGGGACTTGACCTCTGGATGGACAACCTGACCCCCCCCTCCCTTGAGAGCAGATCGTCTCGATAGGGAAGATGGCGTGGAGGGCAAATGGACATGTCGAGAAGGTACCACGTTCTCCAGGCCCATGCCGGAGCAATGAGGATCATTCGGGAACCGAACCTCCACAGCACTTGCGGAATGACGGGGACTGGAGGAAACACGTACAGCAGTGGGAAGGACCACTCCACTACGAACGCGTCCCCCAAGGCTCCTCTTGGAGGAAATTCCCGCAAGCAGAATCTTTCGCACTTCCTTTTGACACTGGTGGCGAAGAGATCCACTTGAGGGGTCCCCCAAGGGGCGAAGATCTCCAGGAGCTCCCACTAGTGAGAGACCGTGCTCTGCCTGCTCAGAGCGTCCGCCGCCCCACTTTCATCTCCAGCCAGATGAACTGCAGAGATCAAAATTTCCTGCTGGATGGCCCAGAACCAGCGCTGCATCGCCTCTCTGCACAAAGGAAGTGACCGTGCCCCCCCTTTCTGTTGAGTAGTGCATGGCCACTGTGTTGTCCGTCAGAATCAGGACATTCTTCCCTTGCACAGTCGGCAGAAAAGCCTTCAAAGCTAGCCCGATAGCCCTTAGCTCCAACAGATTGATATGGAGTCTGGACTCTAACGGAGACCAACGACCGCTGACTGTCAACTCGTTGGCATGAGCTCCCCATCCTTTGAGAGATGCGTCCGTCACGATCGTCACCTCCGGCCAGGTCAGCCAAAATGCAGCCCCCTTAATCAGATTGCCTTCGACGGCCCACCACAGAAGATCCTGGGCGACTGAGGGTGGCAACTGAACGGGACCAGACATCCTGTCGGAGGACTGCAACCACTGCATTTTGAGAGCCCACTGCAGAGATCTCATCCGCAGCCTGGCCTCTGGCAACAGAAGAATGCAGGATGCCATGAGGCCTAGCATCCTCAAGAACTCGAACGCCGGGAGACCCTGGGCATGTTAAAACTTGTGCACCATCTGCAGAATGTGATGAGCCCTCGCCTGGGGAGGGAAACACTGCCCCAGGGATGTGTCAAGCACTGCTCCGATATACTGGAGCCGCTGGGTTGGCGTCAAGTGGGACTTCTTTAAGTTGAGGGAGAAGCCCAGCCTGTGAAGTGAGTGGCAGGTGACGGACAGATGATCCAGGACTTGCTCAGCAGAGGGCGACCTGATCAACCATCAACCAATCGTCCAGGTAGGGGTAGATGTGAATTCCCCCCTTTCCTGAGATACGCTGCCACCACCACCACCATGAGCTTGGTGAAAGACCTCAGGGCAGAGGTCAATCCAAACAGCAGGACCCGAAACAAAGTGCGAGTGGCCAACCGCGAACCTCAGGTACTTCTTGTGCTTGGGATGAATCAGCACATGAAAGTAAGCGTCCTTGAGGTCGAGAGACAGCAACCAGTCCTGAAGTTGAAGGGCCTGGAGTACTTGAGAGAGAGTAACCA
Source organism: Ambystoma mexicanum (assembly GCF_040938575.1). NCBI lineage: Eukaryota > Metazoa > Chordata > Amphibia > Caudata > Ambystomatidae > Ambystoma > Ambystoma mexicanum. The sequence goes on along the minus strand of NC_090931.1, from coordinate 291,823,096 downwards.
TCTTGAACTTGTCCTTCCTGAGGAGCTTGTTCAAACCACGCAAGACCATGATGGGTCTCAATCCCCCGTCTTTTTTCAAAATCAAAAAATAAGGGGAATACCATCCCTTGTTCCTCTCCGCTACAGGCACCAGTTCTATGGTGCCTTTCTCCAGCAGGGATTTGATTTCCTGCGCAAGGAGCAGATCCGGACTCTTCAAAGAGAGATTCCCTGGTGGATTGTCATGAGCCCTCTGCCGGAAAGGAAGACAGTAGCATTGGGCTATGATCTCCAGAACCCACACATCTGAAGTAATGGCACACCATTCTACAAGATGCTGCTCCAGCTTTCCCCCAACCGGCGAACCATGGGACATGGCCTCATGACCAAGCTGAAGCGGCAGTGCCTGAGGGCAAAGAGGCAACTGCCCGAGCTGCCTTGGCACCTAGAGTACCTTGTTTTCCACATCTGGTACTCCTACGTTGGCCCCTTTGACTTGCATTTCCCCTCGACCTACCAAAGGTAGAGTAGTATCAAAAGGAGCCTCCCCTCCATTGCTGTCCCCTAGGACGAAAAGGCAGAGGTTGGCGAACCGCAGCGCTCAACGACTTTGCTGCAGCTTTGGAGGTCTGCAAACCTCAAGGGTCTCGTCAGCCTTGCTGCCAAAAAGATGGTCACCATCAAAGGGCATGTTGAGAAGCTGGGTTTGTACATCCGGAGCAAACCCTGACTTCCGCAACCACGCAAATCTGCGCATCACGGCTCTCGCCGCCATGGACCAGCTGCCACAGTCTGCCAAGTCCAGACCCGACTGGACGGATTCACACATGGCATCCTTGCCATCCTGTACAAGGGCAAGAAAGCCATCCCGTTCCTCCCCTTCGGGAATATGTTCAGCAGCCAATGAAACACAATTCCACAGAGTGTGAGTGAAACTTGCTAAGGCACACACGGAGTTGGCTGCTTTCGAAGATATACCCCCTGAAGAAAAGACTTTCTTCGCCAAACCGTAAAAACGTTTGTCGTCCCTATCAGGAGGGATGCTAGGGTACGACGCCTGTTTTGCCTGGGCCGTAGCCGCCTGAACCACCAAACTCTCCGGAGTAGGGTGCATGGACAAGTAGCTGGGGTCGCCACTGGCTGGGCGGTACTTTTTCGGCAACGACTTAACCACTGCCGGGAGACTCTCCGGAGCAGTCCAAGCCGCCGCCACCCTTCGTTGCAAGGCCATATGGAATGGCAGTACCGGGTCAGTTGGTGGACCTTGGTCCAAGATATCTGTCAGGTCATCCTGCAGAAAATCTACTGGTGGCGCAGACCACGCCAAGTACTCCGTCACCCTCGACATCAGCCGCCTGTACGAAGAGTCAGCATACGTACCAGGCTCAGGCCTGCCAAACTCATCCTCCGGGGAGGTATCAAGACCACGCAGGTCTTCAATCTGGCTATGACCAGACAATATTTCTGAAACGCTCACCTGGTATCCACATGGACGCCACCCAGCAGGATTTCTCGCTGGTATGCTTCTCAGCTTTGCCCCGATGTGGTCTGCGGGTAAGGTTCTGCCTGAAAATGCAGGACTGTGTTCAAGACTGACCGACTGGGGTAAGTATCCTCCCTCCACCCCCGTATGATTTCAATCCCATCTGGCGCCCTCTACTCACCTTGTGGTAGAATTAGCCGTGCTCTCCGTCCTGCCTTCTTTGCAGGGGCACGTTGTCTTTCATCAGCGAGTGCGGTCCAGTTACTTCAATGACGCCGGCCCGTTTGATATTGTTCAGGTAGGTCTTATTGCTGTTCTTTAGTTTTGTTGCTATCCTGCATACCTTTCTTTGTTTAAAATGTCTCTTTTTTCTCCCTTAGGTATGCGGAGCTTCAGCGCGGTAAATGATGGCACGTTAAAAGCGCTATGATGCAGTAAGTAAGCGCTATGCGCAGCGCTGCTAAGTCTTGCCTTTGCTAACCTGTGTTTTCCTTCCTTGTAGGTCGCGGTGTTCTTCAGCACGAGTGGAATGTCCGGAGTGGTGCCAGCTGAGAGGCGACCAGCCAGGTAAGCCTTTTGAGCAGTTCGTAATTTGTAAATGTCTCTACTGCTTTCTTTAATGTTGCCTCTATCTTCCTCATTCAGGTCGTTCTGTCCGGGAGGCGTGCAGATTCGAGGAAGTTGTTCTCAGTAGCTGCGAGTGTTTAAAGATGAAGACTGCAGGTAAGATGCTGCTGCTAATGATGTTCCTTTTGTCTCCTTGCAGGTTCTGCTTCTCCGAGGTTCGAGGGAATAGCTGGACACGGTGAGAGTTACGTTACAAGCTTCAAAGTAACGCGAAGCGTGTTGCCTTGCTCAGGTGTGGTTTAAATGGCCCCAACAAAATAGTCCAGGTAAAGTAGTCCCTAGGCTGCCACATCCAAAATACTAGACCGCATAGCTTGGTTCTTAGGAACCATGCTATGTGGATGCCTCCATGTTGGCTGACAATACAATAAAGTAGTTCCCAAGCACATTGTTTTTCATGGTGTATAAGTCTGGCGCCATAGGTGCCAGGACTGGACCTAGGAGGGCTTTTGAAGAGGATGCCAGGCTCTAGAATCCAGAGTCCTGACTCCACCTGGCCAATGGGTTTGCCAGAGGGGGTTTTGGGCGAGGGTTGTGACAATTTCGTCAGGAACCTCATCCGGAACCAAACCTTCCTCAGACCCTTCCTCCACCTCAGAAATATAATCCAGAGGCTGGAATAAATCCCTGGAGGAGGGCACAGAAAAAGGCTCAAAGACAGGTCTCACCGACTTCTTCAGGGCCTTCCTCAGGGTTTCCATCAATGCACGGGGTACCTCCGATAAAGCATCCTCGAAAGGCGTCGACAGAATCGACGTCGAGCGTGGCGTCGATGGCTTCGACACAGGCCTCGAGGGAGTCCCTCGACGGACATGGCGCCAATGGCGTCGACATCTTCTTTGAAGACCTTGCAGGCTCCGAAGGTCTCGAGGGCGTCGAGGACCGGGACCTGGAGCGGGCATGACTAGACCGATCCACCTTGTCCGATCGCGACCTCGAAGGCGCCAGATGATCGCGCCTACTACCTGAGCCCGAAGACGTGCGAGCGGTGGCTCTAGCACGTTCCCTGCCAGCTTCTTTCGAAGGAGCGGATGGAACAGAGCCCTGCGACTGAAAAATCGCCATGCATCCCATTCCGCAGGAGAAGAGTGCTTGTTGGGACAAGCAACCCGCCGACGGGCAGTCCTCAGACGAGGACCAGGAAGGCGACCAGTGACGGCGCTTCCGTGAGGGCCTCGAAGAGGCAGAGGAATGGCGGGAACCACTCTGGGACCGAGACCCCCTGGACTTACGCCAACGATGCGGAGAGTCACCTCTCGAATCGTCGGTCGAAAGCCCAGCGGATTTGGCTTGGAAACCCTACCGACAGAAAGCTTCTTCCGCTCCTGCAAGGCCTTGGATGTTAACGACTGGCAATCGTCACAATCATCCGACGCACCAGAGGCAGGCGTTGTGCGGGTCCGTAAGCAACATCTTGGAACCGCAGTGCCGACACCTCTTGAAACCCAGCCGCGGGGTAGAAGAAGACGAAGACATGGTATCTTCACAAACGAACAAGGTCGAAGAACCAATAGAATAGAACTCGGAAGAACCGAGGCACGCCGAGATCTCTGAAGCAAACAACTTCGCAGAAAAAAAACGGAACTGAGGCTACGGGCGTCGTGTGTCCTACTTATAACATCCGGTGACGTCGGCTCGACAGAGGCCCTCGAGGACAGCGTATCGACGTCATCGACGCAGGAGCCGAAAATTTTCCAAAGCAGCACATCTGTGGTGATTACCGGTCATAGATGTGGAATACCTCGGAGGACCCAATCCCTTCGAATGTTGCATTTGAAGCAAGAGGAATAAAGCTCTGTAGTGCTATGTATCCGCTCAAAGAATTACATGTACAGAATCTGGTTGTCAGTAGGTTTTGTATTATTTCATTGGTAATTTAAGTTATCAGCCGACACGTGTTTCAACCCCTCTGGGTCTTTGTCAACACTTCTTCCAGGCAGACGGTCACCGACATCCTCTTTGTCGTTCCCTCTCTGGGCCTTTGGATTGCCCATGTGGTCTCAGTGCTCCTCCTTTCTCGTCCTCACCCATTAATGGTGGCATACGATGGGAAGTACTCTTGGTATATTTCCCATCCTCTAGGGCCATCATTAATGTCTACCTGAATGGCACTTTCACGGTCCAGGGCTCTCAGCCCAACCACCTCCTCCTTGATAGGCGTCTTTCGTCTCACATCAACTTAGTCCCTTCTCCTGCTACTACTCCTGCCACCACGATGGGTGTACCACATTCCTGTAACCCTGCTCGGAAGACCTTCAAAAGTGGCAACCATCTCCCCATAGCTACTCTCAACTCTCGCTCTGCCGTTAAACTTTCCGCTGACATCTACCACCTCTTTGAAGACCTCCACCTGGACGTCCTCGCTCTCACCGAGACATGGTTCACAGCCAGCTCTGTCACAAGTTTTGACACACTCCTGCCGAAGCGCTACAAGATCCTTTCTAAACCCAGGCCTAACCGGTCGGGGTACGGAGCAGCCCTGATCTTCCCCAAATGGGTCCCTGCTACTAACATACCCACTCAGTCCTACTCCTCCTTTGTATGCCTCATCTGTAGGCTTGGTGTCTCTCCTATCCTCTTGCCACCATCTGCAGGCAACCGGTCCGGTCTCCCTCTTCCTTTAAGAGTGGTCTGACTTCATCTCTTCTCTCCTGGCCTCCACCTCCAAGCTTCCCCTCCTCGGACACTTCAATATTCACCTCGACTCCCCTGATGCAGCCTCTGGATTCTTCCGCATCCTCAGACTCTCTTTCCCCTCTCTATTATTCCCTGCGGTCCGATGAACTCAACCGGACATACCTTGGATGCTCTCATCTCAGCAAGCAACCCCATCTCCAACCCTCTAACTACACCTCACCTGTCCTCTCACCTGGACCTCATGGGTCCCCCGGCTAAGTCCCCGACCGCACTGCCAGTCTCCTTCCCTCTCATTCGACCAATGAAGTGAGTTTCAGATGCCGCTTTTGCTGCCACCTTCATTCCCCCTCCCACCACTGACTCTCAACACGGACACAGCCCTTACTAACCTTCAATTCTCCACCTCCAACACTCTGGACATCCTTGCCCCTGTCATGAGGATCCACATGAAGCCTGCCTCCAAGCGAAACACCTGGTATGACTATGACCTAGCCTCTCTGAAACGCAAGTGCAGATATGTTGAGCGGAAGTGGCAGGCTTTGCGCACTTCCTGAGACAGACTGGCCTGCCGTCTGCACCAAAGACAATACAGACTATCCATTCACTCAAAGAAGACCTATATCCAACCCTGAATTTTTGGGGCCACTAACATGACTGAAGTGTTCAAGATCTGCAAGGAACTTGCCAATCCTACTGCAGTTTCCATTTCTCCTCTGCCTTCCCTAACCCTCTGCCCTCCACTGACCTCTCACATCATTACTAAAATTCAGGGCATCCTATCCTCACTCTAAAGCACTCCCTTCTCCCTCACCCGCTGCTCTCAGGCCTCCCTTGGCCCCTCCTGCCCATTACTCTCCTCTTTCTCTCCCATATAACCTAGTGAGCTCTCTAGACAAGTCCACTCAATTAAAGTCTCATCCAAACAAGTGCTCCCCTTTTCCTCCAGAACTATCAAGGACAACATTGCCTTCATTGCTCCAGCCATGGCTTTCTGCAATCACTCCTTTACCACTGGGTCTTTCCCATGACTCCTCAAGCACTCCCTTGTGCATCTCTCTGCAAAAAGCCTTCTGCCGACCCCTCCTGTCTGGCTAACTACCACGCTATCTCCATTACCCCCTTCCTGCGCAAACTCTTGGAAAAGCTGTCCATCTCCCAGTTTATCCACCGCAATGAATCTGTTGGTTGTCTCCACGACCACCAGTCTGGCTTCAGAGCAACCAGAGGCACAGAAACAGCACCCCTCAACACCTGTGAAGACGTGCTCTCTAATCTCGATTCCAACTCTTCTTCCGTTCTCTTAATTCTTGACCTTTCCACTGCCTTTGATACAGATAATCATGCCACCCTTATAAATCAGCTGTGTGATGCCCTTGACATCACAGACCTGGCTCTGGACTGGTTGACCTTCTCCAACCGACCTTCCCAAGTTCAACTCAACCCTTTTCTCTCCTCCATCACACACTCCACCTGTGGTGGCCCTGCGGGCTCTATCCGCTTGCCGTGGTTCTTCAACATCTACCTTGCCCCTCTGATCTCCACCTTCTCTCCTAACTTTCAGTGTTATGCAGACGACACGCAGCTCTCCTTCAAGCTTCCCTCTTCTTCCCGTCTGCTATTCAGGCATGGTGCACTGTTAAAGATTTCCGCCTTAATGCCAGTAAGGCTGAGCTACTTCTCACTGGGACCCCAGCTCCCTCCTTCCCTCTCTCTGGTCACCCTCCATTGGCCCCCTCTGTTCACCCCTATGTGAGGCAAGAAACCATGGTGTCATCTTCGCCTCCTCTCTCTCCTCACATCACAGACCTTGCAACAAGTTCCACTTTCTGCTGCACCTCCTCATGGGCATTCTCCCTTTCCTCCCCTTACCCAGAAACTCAATGTCTCCAGAGCTCTGGTCATCTCCACGCTAGACTACTGCAACAGGCTCCTCCTCAATCTAATTCCTCCTATCGCCCCTTTCAACTAATCCGGGATAGGACTGCGAGACTTATCCTTGGCCTCAAGCACAGGGACCACATCTCTCCAGACCCAAAATCTCTCCACTGGCTCCCGGTTGCTGCGAGGATCAGGTTCAAGACCCTCTGTATCATCCACAAGGCTTTCTGGGACATGGGATCCCACTACATCCAACTCTCTCTCCCTAAATACCTTCCTGCTAGAGACCTTAGGTCTTCTAGTTCCAAATCTCTGCAGCTCAGACACATTTCCAAGCAGAGTGGAAAGTAGATCTCTCTCTTCCGCAGGGCCCCTCTTATACTTGTGCCGGATCTCCTTAAGTTCCGGAAGCTTCTCAAGACCCTCCTTTTTTGTTCTTCCTTCCCACTCCACTGCTAATGTCCCCCCCCTGCCACATTGTTACTGGCTTACAGGGCACCAAGCCCTCCTCGCCCAGTTTACCCCAGCACTTCTTTCTCACCTGACTTTCACTTGCCCTCCCGGGCTCCATCCCCTGCAAGAGCCTGGCTGGGTCGACACCACCATGAGCCCTTGCAGCCCCTTCCTAGAACTTGCTTGTGGATCTTCACTCCCCTGCACTTCTGCATTCCCCTAGCACTTGTCCACCTGGCCTCCACCCTTAGCATTTGTCTAGCCCAGGGGCCATTTTTACCCCTTCCTCCTCTCCCTCCCAGGGCTCTGCGCTTCCTTTCCTTCCTTAGCAGTGCTTTCTGCTCTGACCGACCCCTCCCCCACTCTCAAGCACTTCCTGTTCTGCACTTACAGGATCCGAATGTCACAAGGCATAGTAGGACCGTTTTGTTTGTAGTCATCTGCCCTCCCCCCCCCACAACTCCTTGCATCTGTCTTGCTGTGCCTTGAAACACCATTTGCTGTATAGGCGCATTATAAACGTCCAATAAATAAAATCAAGACTATATTGATTAGTTTTCAATTGCCACGTTTGGCAGAACCGGACAGCTCATCATCCATCCATGTTGGGTGAGGTTGATGGGTTCAATTGTGTCCGTAGTGTCTTTGAACAGACCGGGGCCCGGTTGGGTAGTGGCTATCTGGCCAGTTAGCCTATGGTGCACTGGGGATCCTTGTGGCTGGTTAGCTCTGGTCAAACTACCCTTTAAGGCAATACACGAGGTGTGGGCAACACACACACACACCCCCCTGTGACCTTGCTGCAGAATTACAATTTCCCCCATACAAAGCACCCTAGAATTATTCCGGTGCCGCGCAAGTTGATTCAGTACCTAGTGCTACCTACAGTGCTATATATGCGCACTCACTGTTATTTTTCTGATTCACCCCATTTCACTTTCCAGAAACAGTTACATTCTTAGCACGTGAGTTCTCTGTAAATCCTAAGGCACAGCTCTGCCGTGTCTTGTCGCTCCACTCGCTGCTGCAAGGCAAGCTCTCGTCTTTCTCTTTCAAAAAGCCACGCGCTCGAGTGGTTCAATTAGGTCAACATTCCTGAATATATCTGCATCCTCCTAAAATCCTTAGGTTTAACTTGAACAACGTTTTCTTATTTCAAAAATATACATTTGCACTTCAGTTTAAACACGTTTGGATAAGTTCTCTGTTGAGAAAAATCTACTTGCATGTGGAATTCTAAACTTCTTTTAAATTACCTTGCAGGTTCTATAATTACTTTTCCATGCCTACACTAAGCTTTCTTCACGTTCTGTACCCTGGGCTGCTTTCGATTAACCCTTAAAGCACAGTCACGTTAGTAAATCAAAAGTCACACCATTTACGGCTGAGACAAGCTCCCACCTCCTGCTTTGGAAAAGGCACACTCTACTGGTTAAACTACTTTGTGCGTCCGGGTATGAAAAACCTTAAACAATATCCACACCCAAATGTTCGATTTTATATGGTCAATGAAACGAGAATCCAGTAATAAATGCATTCGATGTCAAATCTGCCATGCGGTTTTGCCGCTGGTTTTTATCAAAAAGGGTTATAAACTAGCTCTAGAAGTGAGGCTGATCTCTTCCCAGATACGTTACTGTTTTCTATAGTACAGCTGTTCTTTACATGTACGCCTGCCATTCTTATCCCTTCAGGGCTAAGGAAGCCCCCCATGGCAGTTTTACTGTTGGGCAGCTATCTTTGGCTCTAACTTTAGGCTTCAGGTGGATATCCTCTCAGGCCCTTTATTGTGTTGTGCTCTTAACATTACTTAAGTAATAAACAAGGACGATCATGTTAGCCCCAGGGCATTACCATATCCAGCAATGCTTCCGCCAGGATGGGTTTATTGCTTTTAGCATCCCGGCAATGCTTTTCTGGAATGCTAATTCTATTTATTTTTTGAAGTTGTGAAACGACATGGTTGTCATTTCTCAACTAAAAAAAAACCAAAACAAAAAAAAACAATATGGCCACCATGGACATGGGAGAAGGGAACTACACGTGGTTCTTTCTCCCTATCCATGCTGGCTGTTGCCAGGAGGCGGTGAAGTGGCTGGAACACCTAGTGTTCCCGGCAGCGACTACGGACGAGGAAGCTGCATGGAAGTGGGCGGGGAGGGAGGAGACTTAGAAATTGGGCTTTAGCACAAGGTAAAGCCCTGAGGAGTGAAGGGCTGTGGACGTTTGCTGTTGGGCTGTGGCGAGTGCTTTGGATAAAACAGACTCGCTTTTCTTTTTCATTGGACTCTGCTATTCCAAGTCGGAGGTGCATGTGCCTTTAATTCCTCAGCTGTACCTGCCTGGTCAGCTGGTACATAAGGCCGCCTCTGCGGCGCTAAGCCCTGAGGAGTGAAGGGCTGTGGATGTTTGCTGTTGGGCTGTTTGGCGAGTGGCGTCGTGGCAAAACGCTTGTGGGTCTGATTTCCTACAAAACAGGTCTATTGAACTACAACCAACACACATGGCAGCAACAGCATTGATGCCGAAAACACGTGCACAGAAGAAACGCAAATGCATTGGGGATTGCAATGTAAGTACAGTGACTCAATGTGTGCGGCTAAACAAAGTAAGTCAATATTATTTGTGCACATCTACAAGTGATGCCATCTCTGAGTCACCAGCTTTACAATCCCAAGTCCAAATCACTTACTTCACTGGCGCCACTTGCGAATGCTAATGATGAAGTATTCTCTGAAGACAATGCGCCCATCATTGTCCAGCAAGGACCAATGACCAAATCACACTTACGTGACACACACAATGAAGTTGCGCCGTTTAAGGCTTTGCTGGCGTATATGTCGCCCTCGATGTCCTCAAAGGAAACATCTGAACAAAGCAAGCCGACAACTGACCTTCACAATGCACAAAAACACAGTGTCGACAACCTCACTCATGTCAGTGCACAACACATTACCTCTGTGGTTGCTGCCGGCGGGGGTTTCGGGGCTGCTGAGAGGGTGAATCAGCCCGCTTCGCTCCGAGTGTGGGCATGGCGGGCGAGTCGGTTGCTGGATGGCTGTGTTGGACGCGGAGGGCTGGCGTGCAAGACCAGTTGAATCGAGTGTTGCACGATCAATGCCGGCTCGAGTATGCTACATCCATTAGAACCAGCTCACCTAGCGCTCGTACTTGTGCGTTCGCATCACAGTCTGCTGCAGCTGGGTCGTTTGTAAGTGACTCTGAGGGACTGAATGTGTCTAAGCCGATCGATGCAATACTCTGTGGCTGGATTGAGGATCATGAGCGTGCCTTAATCGAGAAAAAATCAGTCTCGTCAGCATGTAATATTGAATGACACAGGCATGCTAGTTGACCCCTCAGTGTTGGCAATAACAAAGCACAAGGCGTGACGCGACTCGTTGATCGTAAACAATGTGCTTCAGAATTTGCTCTCAATGAACAAAGCCTGTAAGAGCAAATTACAAGACAGTGCCGGCAAATGCCAATGGTGGGGCAAAAGTGTTGATGAAGCGCAATAACACTGAGATAACTGACCTCTGAAGACATAGCACCCAGTGTGCCCTATAAACGTGCAAAAATGTCTGAAAAAGGTGAGCTTAAGGACCACTCTCACGATTTATCTTGCTTACCGATTCCTTCTCAGAAAAGGTTGTGCATTAACAAGAAACGTGAGACAACATGCAGTGCTTCAAAAACAAAAAGATTACAATGATCTAGCACTGATGATTCTGATTCAGAGACTGCCAACTCCTCCTTTATAGAGCGACCTTTTCCCAAAATTAGCAGAAACAGAGTCAGTGCTGCCAGGGTGTCTCATTGCTCGAAGACCTTGACATATGGTCCAAACATAAGTACAGCGGCGCCTACAATGGAGCTACTAGCTATGCTTTTATCACTACCCATCTCACTGGCACCGTTTATAAAGCTGTATGAAAACAAACGAGGCGACAAGAGATTTGACAACTGTTGTGGCCTTAATAAATTCTAAATTGGTAAAACTGGAACAAATATGTGGGCAAACCAACACCAAGCAACATGAGGGCTTTAAAAGGCTGGATGATTCATACAAGCTGCTACACAAGCAAAGGAAAAATGACAATTGACAAAAAACTGTTTGCCGAAGTTGCTAAGGAAGCTCTTGCATTATTCAAACAGGAAGGTATAAGGTAACAATTGCAGATCACAGTGGTAAACCTGATGATTGTACACGGCCGATCACAAATGATAATGTCTATGGCATTAACAATACTGACATAAATCCAAAGTCAGCCTGCCTTCACATAATAACGGTGAATAATAAATCGCAGGGTCCTGTAAAATCTACTGCTGCTGAGAAAACACCTACAATTGCCAATTATTGCCTCTTTGACCCTGAACTCTAATAACAGCGAGCCAATCAGCACTTTACCTAAGGTTGCAAGTATGACGCAGAGCACTGACGACCGGCGCCAAGTGTTCGTACCGGTCGTCGAAATTGTAGATGTGTCTTTTCACACTGCCTTTGAGCAAGCGAGAAGTTCAGCAAACTTGGCTCATGGTGATATTCAATCGGAATCGACGTCAAATAAGAATCTACAAGCTGAGGGAATAAGACATTGCGACGGAACACCCATCTTAAACCCAGCTCCAACGTTGTTTCCCTTTTTCAATAAAGAGGCAGATATCTAAAAGCACGGTCCCCTCAAAATAACTGAAAGTCCAACAAAGTAAAAAAACGAAACTTACCAGCAAAGAAAGGTAACAAATTGAATGGAACGCCGAAATTTCTTCGTAACATTAAAGTGGTGCATGTGTTAGCCAAAGAAAGTAACAAACAAACCCCCAAGTACATCAAAAAACCCATTGCCCGAAAGTCCGCCTGTAACAGCAACCAGAAGTGGATCAAGCATTAATGGGAGTGTTGAGCAAGAAATTCGATTGAGTTGTTAAATATGTCAACTTACAACGACCCTGATTACGAGGATTTCGTTGAGTCCACTATTCCAATTGCAGAATTACAAGGCACTAGTGCCGACGCACTTGTGGACATGAAATCTGTAAGAGATCAGGCTGTGGGTAGGCTTGTTGTTATTGGGAAGAAAGCACCAAAACAAAATCCAACAGTCCCATGTCAGGCAGAAACGGAGCTTCCATTTGAAAGACCGATCACCATTAGTGATAAGGTAGTTGAAAGACCGTCTGCGGCATTGCAACCAAGGAGTCCTGCCTTTATGACAATGCATGAAAAACGACACAGGATAAACAGAAGCTGCCATGAACAAACCATGAGGAAGGTGGTTTATGATCAGAACAGAAGGGAACTGTGTGAGATATGGGATCAGGTAATAAAAGAAATTGACGTATCATATCGATCAAAGCAGCATGACAAAATAATGATCGATTAAATGGAAACCACAAACGTGCCCCTTTAAGCATAACGAACTTAAATTAGGGGAGCAGTGCGAGGAACCCTGGTTAAGCTATTGGTCGAGAGGCTAAAGACGTTGACAACCTGATCTTAAATCGTAGCAATAATATCAAATTACTACATCATGTGCCTGGATTACGCGCAATCACCACTGACGACCTAAAGATTGTTGAATTCCCAGACGAACGGCGTAATGATAAAGTTGTGCTCCATGTAACCTCTACCTTAATAGCAACGTCCATTCTTGATGCAAATGTCTTTTTTCTTTGGGTTTCGACGTGTACAAACTGGAAGATGGGCAGTCAAAAATGCCAATAAACGATCAAAAAGAGGCATCTCACCTCGCATCACGCGTATTAACCTCACCAAAGACAATAGCGGCACCTGTCGCATTTGATTCCTACCTGCATGCAAGACCAACCAAGTTAACCAGTAACACTATTAGGGATGACTCTAAAGGTAAAATGGTGTCAACTGAAAAGAAACGGATCTCGTTTGTTGATGATCAATGCCCAGAACAAGTGGGCGTAAACGAGAAAATAAGTATAACCATACAAAGTCATATTCAATCTGGGACACCAATTGTTCACCCTCACACAAGTACCCACATCAAGAAACATCACAGGACTGGCAATGGTTGACTGAAACGTTAAACAGCAATACATATCAATAATGCCAGAAGGAGTCTGCCTCGCAGCCTTGTATATTAGGCTCTTGGAATACGCGAGGCTTCAGTCACCTGTTCAACAAAGAGTGGCTGTGTGGTTTGGCTGTCGTATGTCTACAAGAGACCTGGTTAAGTGTCATCCCTGTAGTACCAAATTTTGATATAGCGTTAAATCCTGCTATAAAACCGGAAAAGGGTCGCCCGATGGCAGGACTCATAACCTTAGTAAGAAGCTCATCAGGCTTTGGCATCATTAATTCAGTAAACCACTCGCCATTCATCCAAGAATCAACAATCGCTATAATGGATACGAAGTCCCAAATTATGGACCAAATGACAATAATAAACTTGTATTGGAACCATGGTAGAGCTGGGAAACACGAGTTCATCAATGCTGTCTCAAGTATTGTAGATCGCTTACTCGAAGGCCAAAAGGGGTCTCATAATAATTTGTGGTGACTTGAACATAGATTATTTCAATCCAAAGACGTTGCAGAAAAAAACCTTAGCCACACAATGGATGGAGGAAATGAGTGTAAGAAATTTACAGATGCTGAACGGATGTACATTAGGAGACATACCGCTGGCCCCCACGTGGAACCGGGCAAACCAGGGTTCCACAATTGACTACATATTTGTATCGGCAGCTCTTCAATTAGTTATATCGTTAAAAGTGGTCCAAAAAGGAAAGCAGTGATCCTGATATGCTGACCATGGAACTAGCAAACACTCCAATAAATGTCAAAACGAAATGGCCACATAATGCTGTAGAAGCAAGCAGGGTGAGGCTAAGACTTGCTGAAGAAGAAGTAGTTCAGCTATTGAACCAATATTGTGACGAAGGAACCACGTTAAAATATGCACATCTACTGGTCAACTTCAAAACAAACAACGGAGGTTCAAAACACATGAACTTGAAATGCACACATTGTTTTGATTTAGACATATTAAAACAAACGAATAATGAATAGTGCAATTCGTCAGGCTCGGGCGGCTTATAAAGAGACATGCGCGTTGAAAACAAGGGCTGCCATACAAAGATATAAAAACTGGATTAAAGCCCATAATGACCTAATGCTACAAAGGGACTCTGAATGAATGCTGGAAAGCCTTCAAAACAAGAACAGCAGAGAATTTTGGAAGATTATCAGTGACACACAAGCTCCCCAGGAGGCTTTATAAGCCTCTATGGTATCTATGGTATCAGAAGCTGCATGTATAGCCCATTTTAAAGAGTTGTACAAAGAGTGCAAGGCCACTCAACACATATGATGCAATTGTGACAAAATGGGCACTAACATTTCCCAAAGATGACATTGTGAGAATAAACATCAAAGCAAAGAACTCAAGAGCTCCTGGCCCGGACGGCTTGACAAACCTTACGATTAAGCAACATCCAGAGCTATGGGCAGATGTTTGCGTGGCTCTCTTTCAGAGAGTAAATATCCAGCGTCAGACGCCACAATCGTGGAAATCTGCCGTGATTGTACTAGTGTTTAAAAAGGGGGACAGAACACAATGAGCATGTTGCTTGGAGGTGGCATTCAGAAAAGGACACTGGGATGACGAGAACTTCACGTACCGCAGACACTGCACATGCTTCTAACCAAAACTGCATGCATTTCTTTGGCTTGTATTGGTTCGAGTATTAATGAACAAAGGAGGTAGGAAAACAATTTGTTTAATAAACTTAAGCATATGTTGTAAGGTGAACGTAGGATTGCTTCCAAGTATATATACTTTGGTTAAAACCGCTACAAAAAGAAGCATTTGATTTGGGCAGCTACCAACAAGGACATTCTATTGAACCACAATACATACTTTAGGTTGATGTCTTTAAAGGAGTCACAATTTGTTATGATCCTACCATGAACTGCTTCAATTGGGACAAGTGTAAGGTTTTAAAAGCTCATTGGCACAGCTGCAACCTCTCTCTTATGGTATTCACCAGAATTCGATTCAATGCTACTTGCAAGTATTTCCCCAGCCACAGCATGCACAGCTTTAATTCATGGTTGGAAATGGTACTTATGCCCTCGGGTTTTCATTTAGAATGTCTACAGGGAGTGTGAGTGTGAAAGCGCTTTTTTTGACACTTTGTAATGAACTGAATGAATGTCTTTTGGCCATCGTCCCCTTAGTTCATACCTCCTTTTCCTTGTCATTCAGCTTTTCCGTGCCTGGGAGCCCAGTGAGATTCAAGGGTGGAGCACTTCGCCTGCCTAACAGGGAGGGCAAAAGTAAAGGATTAACGACTGTGCTCCCAAAGGAGTGAAGTGCAGGTATTTTGACATTTGAATGCATTGCACATTTAAAGAAACATACGCAAAGATATGCTCCCGACAATTGCCTAGAAGAGATTACGTGCATATTTTACATGATGTCAAATTAATACTAATTTTCTGGATACACAAAGACCTCCACTACATAACCTAATTGCGATACAACCCCCTTTCATTTACATCCATGAGTTCATTTATATTTGAATTTACAAAGCAACGAGAACCTTTTTCTTGATAACGTCTTCAACAAATGTAAATGATATTAGAACATTGGAGCGTTGGCAGTTCAATTGCAGATGATACAGTGTTAGAGGGCAACAATGGCAGTACCCGCAGGGGCGGGGGAGTGATCTTGCATTCCGCACCTGCTCTCAGGCACTTTCCCCTCTCCTGCTTCCTTCCACCCGACCAACCACTGCAGCTCCCACACACTAGTTCTGCATACCCTCGCAGACGCACCTGGAGGGTACCGCTGCTACCTTTTACTCTTTACCCGGTTTCCCTAAAGCTGCCCCCGTTATATTGGGCATGCCTGCTCCTATTCACCTCCCCCCTATCCACTGCTCTATGCAGACTGGCCCAGGAAACTCATAGCTATAATCCCCTCCGTTGCCCTGCTGCTACCTGGAAAGCCCTTCGTGTAGGAGCCAGAAAGTGAGTGTATGGTGGATAAGGCTTTGTTGCAGCCTTAGTGGCAGTAGCTCCGACATTTATGGCAGCTTAGGAAGGTATAGTGGCTTTATGGAAGCATTCAACGACAGGGCGAGGACAGTACTATTTCACAGACAGAGATTTCTATGGTTGAACATATGTTTAGAGCATCCAAAACACCACAGATAAATGTAATTTATAAAAATGAGATTAATGCCATCACCACTATAAATGCAGGATTCGCTAGCAGAGATGAAGCGGCTCAATTGTCCCTTTGTGCCTACACAACTGGCAAAATGATGTCCAGAGACCATAAAATAAAAATCGAACAAGACTCAAATTGCAACAATAAAGCGAAGAAATGAGGAAGAGCCACCATTATACAAATACAAAATATTGCAGAAGACTTTCTACAGTTTTACAAAGATTTGTACACTGACAACATTCATCATACCGAATAACAAATGAATTATTTCTCTAGGAGCGCAACCTCCCCCAACCTATGCAAGATTCAAGTCTTCACTACAAAGCCTTCTCACCATTAACAAAATACAAACTTGCACACACAATGCAATGTGGTAATGGCCCTTGGACTAGTCGGAATCCCAGCAGACACTTACAAAACCTTGAGTGATTATCTTCCTCCACATCTTGCAGGCTTATTTCAATATATCCCACCGATACCTAAACGAGGCGAAGAGCCACCCAGGCAGAAAATGACAGACCAAAATTGCTAGAGGGCAAATTATCTGCCAATAGATTCCTTCCAACCTCATAACAATGGACAAAGTCTCCTGCAACTGAAAATTATTTGCTCTCTTTTACTTAAAATTAATGCCGCAAGAGCGTTCAAGAACAGTGCTGTAATACATTTTAATTGCAACACAGGTCCTTATTTTGAGTTGAGAAGAGGAACAAGACTGATATATACAGTTTAATTCTTGCACTATATGCAAGTTTAGACAAGGAGCTCAATTCCAAGGGTTTGCAATCACAGGTGTTATAGCCATCCCTCAGGCAAGCTTAGATGTTCTGAAACCTCTCCAGTGGTAATTTTGTGCAGTATAAAAATGTTGTGACATAACATTAGTTGACATTTTACTCTAGGTCTCCAAACCTGAAATCTCAGTTCCTTATAGACTAACTGTCCTACAGCAATGAAGCCACATTTCAGTCAACCCACTAACAAAAAAAGCAAGACTGAATTATTTCAAACATTTGGTCGACAACTGTGTCCAGCATCACAAAATACCCAGGCGTCTTATTTGTGAATAACATTAAAGATACAAGAACATTACCTCCCCCCAAAAAAACCTATAAAAACAAAGCAAACCGACATTAATTTAAGTAATGCATCAACCAGATGGGTTCCACTATACCTTAGCTGGTGGTGGAAGGGAAAAGATGGTTACAGTCATCCTAATGCACTAGCCACTCAGTCTATTCCCTGATCAGTTCCTTCCATTTTAAAAAGTCGTCGACAGATGTATTTCTATCCATATGAAAAATGGCAAAAATATATTGACCTTGCCCAAACTGTAAGCAAGCAAAGTGCATGGTGGCCCATAAGGAACAAGTTACTTACCTGTAACTGTTGTCCTCCAGCATGGGTCTGGCATGGATTCACATGCTCATATATATTCCCCGTCGTCAGGCCGGGAATCCTTGGTATAGAAAAAATCAGTATCGGTTTCAGTTCTGATCTGTCTTTCTCAGTAGTAACCAATCACTGGTCTCTGGGTCATACTGCCCCCAGCCAATGACTGCCCTCTCCCTAAGCCCCGCCCCTGGCAGCCATCCTCAGATTTGGTAGCACGTGAAGTGGCAGTATGACCAAGTGAAGAGCCGCAGAGGGGTAGGCGGGAGGGTTCGCATGTGAATCCATGCCAGACCCATGCTGGAGGACAACAGTTACAGGTAACTAACTTCTTCCTTCTCCAGCATGGGGTCTGGCATGGATTCACATGCTCATGAATATAAGATTACATAGCAGTATAAACATGCACAACCACAGGAGGTGGCAAAAGGCTCAATATCAAGCAATACAACAACTCAACATTAAGCAACTCTTACCTCCTCATCAGGCTCACCTTAGGCGAACAGGTTGCGCAGCACTGCCTGGCCGACTCTGGACTCCTCCCTGGAATCCCGGTCGACGCAGTAGAATTTCGTGAAGGTGTGCGTCGACCTCCACGTAGCAGCCCTGCAGATGTCGAGCAGGGGCACACCAGACAGGAACGCCGTAGTAGCAGCGATCGCTCTGGTCGAATGGGCCCTCGGACGGCCTGGCAACGGTCGGTTTGCCAACCGGTGACAGTGCATGATGCAGCCGGAGAGCCATCTGGAAATGGGAGACTTCGAGAGAGCCTTCCCTTGATTCACAGGTCCAAAGTTCACAAACAGCTGTGATGTCTTCCAAAAACTCTTCGTGCGGTCCACGTAGAACTTCAGCGCTCTAGCTACATCCAGCGAGTGCAGAGTCCTCTCAGCCGGCGACGAAGGCGACGGGAAGAAAACTGGCAACACCAAAGGCTCATTGAGGTGGAAGTCCGACGGCACCTTGGGCATGAAGGAGGGGTGCGTCCTTAGCACCACCCTCGTGTCGTGAAAAGTCAAGTATGGAGGCTTGCAAGACAGGGCCTGGATCTCTCCCACTCGTCGTGCAGAGGTGATGGCCATGAGGAATGCTGTCTTCCACGACAGAAACTTCAACGGCACTGAATGCATAGGCTCGTATGGAGCCCCCATGAGCCTGGTCAGCACCACGTTGAGCTCCCACGCCGGGGCAAGGGCCTTCACCAGCGGGAATGATCGGAACAGTCCTTTCATAAATTCCTTCACCAGTCGATGAGACCACAAGGACGCCCGTCCTGTAGTTCTGGTGTAACGTGAGACGGCAGCCAGATGTACCTTGATGGAAGCGTGAGACAGGCCAGCCTTGGCCAAGGACAATAGATACGGCAATACTTGAGGGGCCGTAATCCGCAGAGGGTTAATCTTCTGTGCATGGCACCAGACAGAGAACCTCTTCCATTTGTGTCCGTAGCACTTGAGAGTTGAGGATGCCCTGGCCTTCGCAAGAACCTCTCTGCAGTCGGCCGGGATGTCGTATCCTCCAAACTCTAGTGCTGCAGGTGCCAGGCCTACAAGTTCAGCGACTCTGGTTCGTGATGAAGAATGGCGCCTCCTTCTCTGGAAAGAAGATCTGCGTCCGTCGGCAGCTTGACTGGTGTGGACGCTGACAAGTCCAGAAGGTCCGGGAACCAGATCTGCCTCGGCCACGCCGGTGCGACGAGGATCATCCTGCACCGGGACCTCTTGAGCTGGTTGACGAGCCGGAATAGAAACGGCAACGGCGGGAATGCATAAAGGAACAGGCCGTCCCAAGGGAACGAGAAAGCATCGCCCATGCTCCTCGGTTTGTTGAAACCTGCTGGCGAACCTCCGGCACTTGGAGTTTGCCGCAAAGAGATCGATCTGGGGTTCGCCCCATCGTTGGAAGAGTCAGTCCACTTGATCCTGGCACAGTTCCCACTCGTGGCACGAGCGCAGCTCCCTGCTGAGTGAGTCGGCGATGGTGTTTTTTATCCCTGCCAAATGAAAGGGTACCAGAAACATCCCTTGGGCGATGGCCCAATGCCACAGATCCTGGGCTTCCTTGGATCTGGTTCCGCCCTGCTTCCGAATGTAAAACATAGTGGTGGTGGTGTCGGTGAAGATCCTCACCACCTGGCCCTTGAGGGACGGAAGGAAGGACCTGAGGGCCCAGAACACTGCACGGAGCTCCAAGATGTTGATGTGGAGTGTCTTCTCCTCCGGGAGCCAAAGGCCTCTCGCGTGGAGACCCCCAGTGTGCACTCCCCAACCTTCCAGGGAGGCATCCGTCGTCACCGTCACTTGGTGGGCCGGGGTTAGCAAACCTGTTCCCGCCGTCTGATGAGAGCGGACACCCCACCATCGTATCGCCTGACGGAAAGCTTCGTCGAGCGGGATCCTGTCCTCGAAGCTGCCAGTCGTCTGGATCCAGTGGGCGTCGAGGAATTCTTGCAAGGGCCGCATCCGAAGTCTGCAGTGGCGCACCAGATAAATGCAGGAGGACATCATTTCGAGGAGGGACTTCATAGACCTCACTCTGGCCACGTCCGTGGCCAGCAGACGTTGCACCTTTCCCAGGATGGTCCTTATCCTTTCCTCCGACGGTGAGGCCCGCCGCGCCACTGTCGAGCTGTGCTCCCAGAAACAGGGCGACTTGCGACGGGACCAGGTGGGATTTTGGAAAGTTGATGGAGAACCCCAGGTCCGTGAGCAGCTGGATGGTCTTCACAGTGTGTTCCACGGCGAGCTCCCTTGTCCTTGCCCGTATGAGCCAGTCGTTCAGGTAGGGGTAGACGTGGATCCCCTACCTGGTGAACACCCTGGGCGCCGATTTTAATCCGAACGTGAGGGCCTTCAACTGGTAGTGCCGCCCTTTGACCACAAACCTGAGGAACTTTCGGTGTCTCTTTAGAATAGGGATGTGGAAGTTGTATCCTCCAAGTCCAACGACGACAGGAAATCGCCCTCCTCCAGCTGTCCCAGCACGTGCTGGAGGGTGACCATCCGGAACTTCAGTGCCTTGATGTATTTGTTCAGTCGTCGCAGGTCCAGGATGGGACGCCATACTCCTGTCTTCTTCTTTACGAGGAAATATCTTGAGTAAACTCCGGAGCCCCGAAGCCTCTTTGGAACAAGCTCGATGGCACCTTTCCTGAGCATCGCCCTTACTTCCAACAGCAGTTGTGGGACGTGAATTTCCTTCCTGGCCACGGGAGGAATGCAGGGGCACCTCTTGTGGAACTCGAGGGCGTGCCCCAGGGCCGGGGCGTCCAGCACCCAATGGTCAGTGGAGATGGACTCCCACACGCCGACGAACTTAGTCAGCCGGCCTCCCACCGGGGTGCTTCGGCGGGGGCCCGACCCTACAGTCGGTTCAATCTTGCTTGGAGGCCGCTTTGCCTCCTTGACAACCTTGGCGACGACGGCGGGATCCACCTGACTTGCCGCGTCCCCTGTAGGCCTCCTGCGACGAAGATCTTGTCGCTTGACGGTACGTAGAGAAGCTGCTGCCGGCTCCCTTGGAGGCACTCACTGTTGGAGCACACCCAGTGCACGGGCCGTCTCCGTCTTGATCGCCTGAAGGGACTCATCAACCGCCTTGCCAAAAAGGCTGTTCCCATCGAAGGGCATGTCCAAAACCTTGGTCTGTACGTCCTGGCGGAAATCCGTCGCCTTGAGCTATCCTCGTCATCTCAGGCAAATGCCGTTGCCCAACTGATGGAAACCGGTGTCGGCGATGTCCATAGCCACCGTAATGGCGTGGTCTGAGGCAATATCACCTTCCTGTAAGATTTCCAGGGCCTCAGTCCTCTTGGCGTCCGGAAGGAAGTCCAACAGAGGGGCGATCTTGAACCATAACTCCCTGTCGTAGCGGGCTACGATGGCCAGGGCGTTGGCCGCCTTGATGGTCGTCGCTGCAGATGAGATGACCCGTCGTCCCATCGCATCCAGCTTCCTACCCTCGCCGTCCGGTGGGGAGGTTTAAGTCGAGGCCGCTTTCTGCTTGGCCGCCGCCGAAATGACCGAATCCGGGGTAGGTTGCGCCCTAAGGCACAAGGGGGCAGCGTCGGGGACCCGGTACTTCTCGTACCGGTCCCTCTTCGCAGGAGCCGCGGCAGGGTTCTTGAGGAGGGCGAGCCCCTCTTCCCAGATGTCATCAAGAAGCGGTACGGCGAGGACCGTCTTCCTTTTAGCCTCGCGCTGTTGGTAAAGGAACCCTTCCTCCTTTTCTTCTGGGCAGAGCTGGAAGAGCTCAGATGCCCTGGAAATCATAGCATGGAAGGATCCAATCTCGTCGGGCAGGGACGCCCGGGCAGGGGGCCACGTCCCGTCGTCGCCTCCGTCGTCATCCGTACCCGTCGTAGTCGTATCCATGCCTGTATCATCCCCGTGGGTAGTGGACCGGGGGGGAAGGCAGAGAAGGCCGCAGAGGCAGGAGAGGAGGCCTAGGAAGCGTCCTCCACCGCTTAGGTGGTGGGCTCTCCGAAGGTCCTGGTTCCGGTTCCCCCATCGGGTCTGGCTCAGGTACCTCCGTCGGGGGAAGGGGCAACCTAGTCCTTATCTCCGAGCATAAGGACTGGATGGCTGACAAAATGGCTGCCGAGGTGTCCTGCGGCGCCGGAAACGACGGGAGCGAGGGCTCTTGAGGAGCCTCGTCTGCGTCACCGTCGCCTTCGTCGTCACCCTTGTCGGGATCCCTCCCGATGGGCTGGGCCTTCTCCACGACTTGGATGAGCTCGTCTTCAGAGGTCGTGTCCGTATCCATGACGGCCACCAACCCCTCCCCCACCCTTTCCAACGAGGACTTTGTGGGGGTCTTCTCGATGGGCCTGAAAGACGACTCCCTCCGCGGTGGCAGGGAGACTCTGGTACCTGAGGGCGCCTCCACTGGTGTAGCCTCCACAGGCTGAGCCAGGGCCGCGGCGACATCCTCAATCGAGGTCTAAGCAGGGTGAATTAAGGCCAACGTCACCTTCTGTACACCTGGGGCCTTCACCTTGGGGGGAGGGTCCGAGCCTCGCTCCCCCTCTGCCGGAATCTTCGAGATCGACCGGGGCCTCTTCAGAAGCTTCGCCGGGTTATCGGACTTCCTCTTACCCGAGCCAGAGCGTTGACTCGTGGTCGATGGCGCCAGGGAGGATGCGCCCTGCCTGGCAGCCAAGGAGCCCGACCGGTCGGCGCTCCCGGTGCCCGCAGACTCTCGGTGCTTAGCCTTTTGTTGGGCCCCCGTCGCCGGAGCACCCTCACAGGACTTAGAAGACCGCTCTGACTTCTTTTTCTTCTTCTCGCCTGGCGGGCTCTTACCTTCCAGCCAGTCGGCGAGACGGAGGTGGCGGTCCTTCATGGTCCGCTCCGACATGTTCCCACAAACCGCGCAGTCCTTTTCCTTGTGCGTCTTGTCCTCATGGAGACAGTAGAGGCATAACCAATGCTCGTCCTCCTTGAAAACGTTCTGAAGCTGGCATCCAGGGCAGGTCCTGAACAGCTTTCCGGGCGTCAAGGTCCCTTTCTCCTGGGCCATGTCCGGGGTAGGCCTCGGAACTTCTGGAATCCTCCAAAAGCGTAACTCGATGAAATCTTCACCCTTGAGGGGCGTAGAAAGTCCGAAATGGATCCCCGTTGATCAGAAGTAGAAACGGTGGAGCTTGAGGCTCTATTTAACCGAAAAAATGAGAAAATCTCCTGAAAAAAGCACGAAAACGCAGCAAAAGCTCGAGCGCTACAGCACGAGGACTCCCAACACTTGAACGTGCGCTAAAAATCTGAGGATGGCTGCCAGGGGCGGGGCTTAGGGAGAGGGCAGTCATTGGCTGGGGGCAGTATGACCCAGAGACCAGTGATTGGTTACTACTGAGAAAGACAGATCAGAAACGAAACTGATACTGATTTTTTCTATACCGAGGATTCCCGGCCTGACAACAGGGAATATTCATGAGCATGTGAATCCATGCCAGACCCCATGCTGGAGAACTGCCAGATTTCAAACTTTACCATCTGCCCTTTTTAATTACACAAGGGACACCCTGGTCCTCACCCAAAGGCAATCCTCACACCGGTCCATAAAAGAAAGCATTTTTTTCCCCCATTACATTTTTATTGCCAGTTTTTCATAGAAACAAGAAATGAATAACCTTGCCCCCAAGCCCCCCCTCCACTCCCCCCAACCAAGCCCTCCCCCCTCCCATACCCTCCCCTCTCCCATCCCCCATCCCCTCCCCCTCCCATCCCCTCCCCTCATCCCCTCTCTCTCATGTCCCCTCACAGATCCCATAGGTTCAGAGATAGCACACATTCAGCAATTGAGTTAGCGACCTGAACAACAGTCAAGGTAATTCACAAGTCTGAATCGTCCTGAGGGCGGATTATGCCCAGGAGCTCATTCACCTTGGGGCACCAGGCCCGGCGTGCACCTTCCCTAAGGAATGATGGAAGACTGGCCCAATCTGTATAAAAGCCCATATGAGAACCCTGGATCGCGCAAGTTAACCTTTCCATAGCGACCAATGACCAAAGCTTTGCAATCCACTCGTGATCCTGAGGCGGGACCCTCGTATTCCACCTTCTTGCCAAGACCAGTGCAGCAGACAGCATCATTATCACATATATTTTACGAGTTGCTTTAGAAGGCAGAGTAGAGAAGACCGCATTTAGACCCAACAGGTCTCTACCCCTGTCATCAAACCTCCGAAGCCCCAACACCGGTGTCGTGGCCCGCTGCACCCGAGACCAGAATACATCACGTTTCGGGCATTTCCACCATACGTGAGACCATGAGCCCACTTCCCTGCATTCCCTCCAGCATTTCTCCGAAACCGTGGGGACCATTTTGTGTAGGCTAAGGGGGGTGCGGTGCCATCTCAGTAGGAGCTTCACCCAGATCTCGTGAATTTGAATAGACTTTGCAGGTTTTGGGATTTGGGACCACAACCTGAGCCAATCCTGATCCTCTATGCCTGACCCTAGATCATGCGCCCATTTACTCATACAGTTTCTAGAATATATAGGTTCCTCATGTTTTATTAGTCTGTAAATGGAGGAAATTAACCCCTTATCCCCCTGACTCAGTATCCAGGAACTTTTCAAAATGGGTAAGGGAGAGCCTGCTTGCTTTATTGATGGGTGGGAAAGCCAGTGCCTGATCTGAAGATACGAGAATCTATGCTTCTCCCCCACTCCAAAGTCCCTCTTCACTGCTCAAACTGCTTCACCTCCCACCCCCTTTAACATATCCTGCAACCTCCCAAAAACCATGGGTCGAAGCTCGGATCATAAGAAAGCATTCTTAATAGCAACAATATTAATGTTGCCCTTTACATAGGGCATTTCTATGCAGCAACAACATTATCAGACAAAACCTGCAATGAGACAGACAAAACCTTCAATGCGATTAACAAAATGCAACAGCTTCACAATAAGCAACATTTGCAAAGGAAGCCAGAACAAAAGCTTCCCATGCTAGCAGAGTCATAGAATTTGCGTGAAACTAAGCTACCTAAATACATGCAGGTTAAAAATTCACATTAAAAAATGGACTGGTTTCTCCCATCTCAGGTCGCCTCAACAATATTAGAGCACAATTTCCGAGCTTGCGTTTAACAGCCACTTAGAATGATTAGTCTCCCATTCTTTTGTACATCTGGAAGGCCAGCAACCAGTTTTAATCATTAAACTGATGGCGAAATACGAGAAACTGAAGAGCCAATGGAGTGTGGAAATAGATCTGGCTATGCAAGCACAATAACTGTCTCCGCGTCCTTGTAGCAAAAACAGACCTTCAATGGCTATTTGGGTCCCTGCTAAACTCTCAATACGAGGTCAGAATTTCTCCTCACACTGCTCGAACTGCCAGGCCAATATATTCTCGCCCTAAAAATCATTATTTCTGGTTATAATTATGGGCCAAAACAAAAGAATCTGGGAAGATCGCGTAACATTTTTGTTCAAATCTGCATTTCATCAATATAGCTAATCCCCACCCAAGTCCAAAAACCTGTTTGGTCTAGCAATATCATTAAGTATTTAAAAACAACTAAATGGAACAATGCCAAAATGATTTGTATACTTTAAGTCGCGATGAGGAGGAGTAATCTTTCTTCATAGAGGCCAACTGCTTTTCCACAGGAAGGACAGGAAACTGATGTGTAATATGGGATCCACTATGAAACTTTACGGTGGGGGAGCATACATAAATAATACCCACTCATTGTACCCAGACCCTACATGCCATGCCTACAGGGCAACAGAAAGTCTGAGTTCATCAAACATGGTCCTGTAATCACATCTGCGCGTCATATACTCAAGATACTTACATATGTGCCGATTTATCGGGCAATCCCTTGCTCCTTTCTTTCACCCATTCATAGTACAGTGTTATCAGATTTGTTAATACTAGTTTCCGGTTCTAATCTTAGAAGTTATTTTACGATTATGGCTGAATGATTTGGTTGTTCCTTAGGTCATATGTGATATTGTATAAATTGTAACATTTCCTCCAAACAGCAGTGAAATATTGTTCATTTTGATGTTTGTTTACATTGCATGAAAGAGCATAAAACACTGTTCCTAAAAGGTTGGCAAGTTACAAAATTCTGCAAAGAAATCCCCATAGAGTCCTATGAATTTCAAATATGGGGACTAACACTACCGTGCACCCACTCAATCCTGTGGTACATCCACAGGAGAGAGTGATCGATTTGGTAAGTAAACTGGAGATCTCTTTTTCTTTTCTCCTTTCTCCCATACACAGCTCGATTACGTCCTGCTTTGAACTGGGACAAACCATAAACAGCTTTCAGAAGATGCCCTTTCCTTTTTTTCTAATGGGACCTTGTTTGTGCTTACTGATAACAGTAGGGGACAGCCCCCCTACTGTCCCACTCTTGCCAATCACTCTACGCTCTTATACAGGCTTCCGGCTGCATCTAGGCCTTCCCTTAAATGTTGGTCACTTGCCCCCTATCACTGGAGTTGCAGACAGCAGTTAGGACAGTTTTTCTGAAGTCCAACAAAGGGCTTAGTAAAACTATTCAACTGAGACCGTACAAGACTGCACTCTAACAGGAGTTCTAGGGAACTCAAAACCAATAGTTAACTTTGCATTAGTTTCTGTAATACAGGGCAGTAGACCCTATCAGTTGTACCGTGATGCTCAGCAAGAAATCACTTGGTAAATCAACTGGACAATATACTTTTCTGAATAGTGGAACACTTATTCTAGGAACAGTAAAAACCTACAACTCTGTTATTCAGGATAACACAGTTATTCTAGGGGAATTGGACCATGGGGTGCAATATCAATTACATTTGCTTTTCAGTTCACAGACTAAGGGAAGCAATAACTAACTTATTTTAGGATAACCCAGTTATACTCAAGGTAAGTAAAATCTATATACTTTTTAAAGGAGCTATCAGCAAATTAAAGGCAGGTATAAACCTCACTATTTTTGTATCTGTCTAAAACAGACCAGAAAAAGCAAAACCCAGTGTTACACTTTATGAATGACAAAGTTATTCTAGGTCCGTAAAACCTAATGCCGACTTATTCTGGACAGGCTAACAGAAAGTCAGCGGAAGCAAGAGTTACAGTTACCAACAAACTTCTTTTGCAAGTAAGTAACTTTAAAACATGCATTCTCTTTTCTAGACAAAAGGCTCAATCCTTAGAAGTATTTCCCTTATTCTTGGAGCAGGAGTGTTCTCAGTGGCAGAAGGGGCGCGGGGGGTCCAAAAGGCAGGTCAGGATAGGTTCTTAAGTAGCAAAAGTCAGAGCTCATAAGGAAGACTGTCAGAACAAGTAAGTACTTTACTTTTAGAGTTAGTTGAGGGTCCAGGGGCTTCACACATGACACCCTAGGAGGAGTCCAGCAGTGGGCCTGGGTGAACTGGACGAGGGACCTCCCAATCACAGAAAACATCCTAAAAATACACAGGAATCACAAGAGACTTAAGGTAAGTAAATACCGAAGCCAGCACAGTACCTCAGCACAGAAGTAGATTTTGCAGCAGGAGAACTTCAGGATCAGTAGCCAAAAACCTTGTTGTTGAATTCCTTCACCAAGAAGACAGGACACTGGAAGGACTTTTGGCAGCAAGGATCACATGGAAGGCTCTAGGCAAGGTTTTCCTCGTGGCTGGATGCAGCTTTGTGGATTTGGCGCCTTTTTCAGGAGCATAGAAGACAGAAATCGACGGTCAGATTCTCGTCGTTTGCAAGGTCCAGCACTCTGGCAAGGGGTCTTTTCAGACTGGAATCGTGCCTCTAGAGATCCAGCAGGATGTCCAAGAAGTGTCAGCAAGATTTGGAATTCGGAAGACCGTGCACCACACAATGGCTCAAGGTCCCAGGGTATTGGGGTATTGCAGTCCGCAAGGCCGCAGCACGGAGTTGGTTGGCTCAAAATGCAGGTCCTCTTCTAGTCGGTCTCACCAGGCTCTGGGTTGTTGCTTTCAGAGTCCCCAGGTCGATGGGAAGGAAGGGCTACAGTAGGCTCTAGTTACACAGCAGGCTCTGCGGTCGCTGGAAATTGTTTCAGCTGCAAATTCTTCATCTTCCTCTTCGGTTTTGGTTCCAGTGGTCGACTACCTCTTCAGCTTCCAGATCTGAACACAGCCAATCAAACAGCCTTGCAACATTCAAACAGGGGGAGTTGGCAATCCTTTCAGGACAGCCAGCCTTCCAGTTTGAACTTGATTCTCGCAGTCAGGCTGGAAGACAAAGGGCTGCAGAGTTTTGGACTACTCCCTCGCTTCCTGCCTTCACAGACACTCTAGAGCCTGGGCGGGTAGTCCACAGCACTCCCAGCGAGGATAAAATCACACAAAGGAATTTCCCAACTTGGAGGTCAGGGGAAGGAAGAAGAAAGGACAAGAAAAACTAAAATGGTGAAAAAAAAACCGGGTCGATTTTGGTAAAATGTGCAACCATGGGTGCCTTTTCTGTGGGGTTGTAGAAATAGCACATGGTAAAGGTGCACCAAATTAATAAAAAGGTTCACTGCCAACAGCCATTAAAGTTAAGTTTGTCCTTGTAACATAAATGTTACATTTAAAATGAGAAAGGGGATACTGAGTATCTCCCCAGCACTCCACATAAGGAGGGGGCTGCTGGTCTCACCTAATAAAATGTAAAGGGGATCCAAAGATCCTTTCTACCTTTGGGAACTGTAGTTCTCACAACGTTAGCCAGATAAGTTAAAAGGGGAGCCCCTAAGGCAACCCAGCAACAATAGGCACGTTTTGCCAAAACATTTTCAAAGAGGATAACTTTTAAAAGACACTATGGAGAGTCTTAAAAATTACACCCATAAAAAGAGTAAAAGATTCTGAGTGTGGAAAAAGGTTCCCACTCAGAGGAGAGGAGGGGTGCGGGGGGGGCGGGGTGTGTGTGTGTACGTGTGTGTGTGTGTGTGTGTACGTGTGTGTGTACATGCGTGCACGCGTGTTTTTGTGTGTGTGTGTAAAAGCTGCACCAAGAACTTGGTCAACTTGTGGGATTTGATATTTAAGCATTCAGATAAACGGCAGACAGGACGACCACCATCTTTTGCGGTTCAAACTCAGATAGTAAAGCTTTGCTTCATGCCCGACTAGAAGGAACAGCGCCCAGTGCTCCTTTCATAAGGACAGCTGGATCATTTATTCAACTCTCAGGACTCACCTGTGCTGCATCATCTCCAGAGCACTGCATTCTCCTAGCATGGCTGTTGGCTCTACTTGACCCTTTTTTCGACATTTCTTCTATGTATCAGGACTCTGGTACGGTTCTTCTGGCATGGAGACCTCCAGTGGTGGTTGTGTGCTGCTGCAATTTAGTACCACAACCACTGAACCCCTGACTAGGAGCATCACTGTTGGCTCTTCGGTCTTCAGTTGCTGAGTTGTTGTTTCTTTACCTGTGTCAGGTCCTCACATTTTGTACCTCAATTTGACAAGGTTCTTAGGAGAATAAGATATGTCAAATACCATTCCAGGAAAGTTAGAAAGGGAAGGTGGTTAAAATATTAAATAAATTCCGTTTAGTGAATAGAGCATTTCTTTTAGTTTGTTCTATTTCCCTTAACTAACTTTCAATTAGAAAGATGAAATGCCCCCAAGCCAAGATGGTGGAACTTTTTCACAACAATGATTGGTTCAGTTCTCAGCATGCAGCATTGTGATGTCATTAGAATGTTAATAACAATTCTCAACTGCCTTTCATTAAAATATGCATCAGAGTAGGTCATATATTAGTTAGCTCCAGTAAAATTCATTTAAAGTTTCCATTTTAAAGGAGAGTTACATCCTTTTAAGAGTTCTAAAAATATAGTAGTAATATTAGTTAAGTAACAGGAGAAGGTCTTCAGAAGAAGAATTCCAGTGAGATTCAGTTGCTGAGCCAGAGAAGAGTCCAGTTCCATGAACATTGATAAGCTAAGTGGACTTCTGAATTTTTAAGTGAAGATTCAATATTTTGAAATGTTAATAATTCAAAGACTTTAAATTGAGCATTTAATTTTTTTGGAACAATAGAATCCTAATATTATTATAAGAAATGGGCAAGAAATTTTTAATGAACAATATATAAAGAAGGTCCAGCAATTCATTTTTGTGTACATTTTATCTTATCTTTAATACTAATAAGGCGCGCGGTTCGTATCATCGTGTTTTAAAACTTTTAACCTAAAATCTAATATATATTTAACTAACTTCAGGTTAGTTTGTTTTCGAGCCAGCGCCACGTATTTCTTTGGATTTGTAAGCGCGGTTTAGAGGAAAGGACCTAACGACGTCGCGCGTGCGTCGCGGCCATTTTGGATTTTCAATGTTTTCCTCATTTTTATTCGTTGTTCGTGACGGAATAGAAAACGATTTAAGGACAGCGTAGTAGCCTGATTACGCAGCGTTTTTGTGAGCAATTGTTTTCCTCCTTCATTAAAAAAGAATTCAGAAGAAATACATGAGTAGCAAGAGACATTATTGAAAAAGCACTCTGTATGTGAAATTGGAGTATAAAAGTTTACAGCAGAATATTTTACAAAGTATCTTCAGAATACAAAAGGTAATTACCTACACATATTTATAGAGAGTATATGATTCCTAGAACATCCGGCAAAAGGTATAATAGACAATAGTAACAACAATATTTTTGGGGTATATTTTATTTTAAAGAAAAAAGAATACCAGATACTAAAGAGATCAAGAGAGCAGAAAGACAAAGAGAAGAGATATCGCTAGAGAATCTACAGTCAACATAAATCTTTCAGAAGCAGCCTATTGGCAAATGAAGCATAGGCAACAGGTAAATGTAAATGGAGAAAATATAATATAGAGAGTAATCAGTAATGATCAGAAGATTGATTCATTTAAAGTTGTATTTCCTTTTTAGGAACATCCCATCTGGGTCAAAACTGTCCGAGAAGACAGTCTGAAGTACCTGCAGTGGGAGTTCTTGTCTTTTGTTGTTTTCTCCATTCCCCTTTCCCCTTGGGTTTGCCTGGCCGATAGTTTTAAAGAAGCAGGATTGTTGAGCAGGCAGGCTTAGGGGGCTAGGTGGGCCAGTTTCACTCCTGCAGGATCCCACTACTTCAGTTTCCTGACAACCTGCATTTCTTCAAGTGGTCACACTAACCTCAGCTGAGCGCTGTCCAGTCCAGTCATCTGGGGGTCTTCCATTACCGACGTTGTCTATTGGTCCGTCAACTGTGACTTCGCTCTGCATGCTCTTGACAGGAACAACTCAGTCTTCTTTCATTTATCTGGATCTTACTGGGGTCTACCATGGTTGTAGAGCGCCAGGGTTGAGCTAGCCCATTCACAACTGAACCATGATCGCCACTGCTGGTGACATCACTCACCCCTGCACTCTCCAGTCCTGGGGACTGGCGAGTGAAATGTGTTCTAAATTGATTGTTTCAGGCGAGTCCTCTGGTCCTTCTAGGATGGGATCTTCTTTGGGTCCAAATTGCTTTCAGGGCTCTGTGTGCAAGCTCTCTACTTATCTCCACAGAGTAACATTGGTTCACCGTTTCCAATGGGTCCATAGGCTTAACATTGGTACATGGCGTTAACTGTACTGCACCGGCCTGTGTGCCTCTCAAAAAGTCGAATTTGACTTCTAAGACTTTTGTAAACAGTCTATGGTAATGTGAGACCACTCTCTGTATGTTCCAACGATATTCCGAAAAATAATGGTACTGTGCACTTTACTGTTTTGTACGTCCAAGCACACATTTATTGTAAAGAATATATTTCACAGCTATATTGCAAGGACCTTGTACTGTGTGCCAATTAAAAACACTTGCTGTCCCTTACATCCGTTTATGCCGCTTGTGGATTGCCTTGACGGTTCAGGCCATTCTACCACTTGCTCAAAAAGAAGAAACTTGTAAGTAAAGTCGGCATATCCACCTAGGCCCTAGAAATAGAACCTAACACAAATCTTAATGCTGTTTCCTCAACTTACCATTCCCCATTTTCCAGGTCTCATTGTTCTCCTTTGATGAGGAGGGCTGTTAGGTTTCCAGCCCCATTTCAGGACCACCCTTCCAAAAGCTTCGGTGGAAGGTGATTGATTAGCCAATACATTTTTGACCCCTTTCCCAACCTCTTACAAGAATTGTACCATCATCTACCTTAAGACAAACATAAGTAGCTACCAGAGTTCAGGAATATAATGATCACATGGGAAGATAGTCAACACCACAAGCATGTGTAAACGGCCGAGATGTGCTAAACAAATCCCACGTAACATAACTGAAGCCCCGAGAGGCTCATTGAATGTGCTTTCCGAGGAGGGAGACAGGGTTGCATATTACACCACTCTTTACTGTTTACTGTTGATCTGGTCCCGTTAACTGATGATCGAGTCCTGTTCGGTCAGATGAGGGTGGACCTGTAGTGGTTGGGTTGGAGGCCTTCTGCAAGGATAGAAAGCGGAGAGTAAATTCAGTAAAAATCCAGCTTAATGTTTTTGGGTCATTGGACAGGACAAGCAGGAGAGCCTTTTTCTTCTGGAGCTTGGGAAGCATTAAGATTAACTTGCCCTTCTCTTTTCATGAACAGGGAGTGTAAGGCCTGTGAATGGAAACTGGAAGGCCCATTTGCTAAAGAGCAAAAAGTGCCTAACCTATCCAGCTCTATAAAATGAATGGAAGATTTTCAATGCCACCATTTGTTGAAAGCCTCACTGCAGCGAGCATATCACCCTAAATAAGATGTGGCCCCCTAAACTGTAACCAAGAGGCAGACGTTTTTACCTATAAACTGGGGGCTTTGAACAGCATTATTTTTTTTAATGATTCTAGTTTCAAATTACTTGCAATCAATTGATGTGACAAACTGTACAAGGATGAAAAGTAAAAACTACAGTCCATTTTACATTAAACGTTATGTAGAGCTAATTTTTCTCAGGTTTAGATTACTCAGAATGGGCAGCCGGCAAAGAAAGACAAACCTTTGTATGGAGGTGACTAGAAGGGTTTAGATTTTTGACTTTGAACAGCCAGCAAAACAAAGGGAATCAAGCCAATCACGGCTAAAACATGCATTTGTACAAGTATCCTTTGCTGTCATATTGGTTCCAATGGTGTTCCTGTTCGCCAGGTAACTGTGTGGGATTAGGCGCCTGGGACAAGCGCGTTCGCCATTCAAAAAGGCCAGTTTTATATGCAGTTGACTTGATTGTGGTGACATGGATGGAATGCTTCTCCAGCAACTATCGCTTTCATGTACTTCTTTCCCATTAGGTCGTTTCCCAAGCAGCATTTAGAAGTTTGTTATTTTTTCATCTGGCACTTTTTACTCCAGATAGAGGTTTTGTTCCTGGGGTCACTTGCATACCTTTGCATTTATTCCAAAGTCGATATTGGAATGGGTTAGGACAGTTTATCAAAGCTCTTCATGTAAAGTCGTACACCAGGGCTTCACTTAAACTTTCCCTGGCTCAACTAGTGGCAGTGACGGTAGAGCAGTCAAGGTTCACTTTTAGAATTAGAGCCGGGTGGTTTCAATGTATTTATAACATTAAATAAGAAAATGTTACACATGACTTGTTAATACAATACCTTATCTTATATGAAGGTAAGTGAAAAGGACGTGCAGATTACAGATAAGAAATTATACAAAAGAGAATGAGCAGTGACCCCTACCGGTTAAAGTCAGAGGCAAATAATGGGTCTTTCGGGTAGCAAGTTTGCCTGATAGCACCACAGTGGCACTTGAGGGGAATATTAATTCAATCCCGAGTTATATCTTTTTAAAATCATTGGGAGAGATGACCTGAATGGGATATTGGTCCCGACGTTTCAGTACCCATAATGTTAGGTAAACTTCGAATCAAAGCAAAGGCCACAGTTTGGTGATATTCGCAGAGGGATCGGATTGCAGATGAACCACAGACTGATACACCTCTGGATATTTCCGCTCACTCGGTATAAACGTTTTGGTTGCGCACAAGTCTCGCAGGGTCGTGGGGGGCATAGTGATCAACAATGAGTGCGCTCCTGGTCTCTGGTGGAAATGAAGATCTGCAAACAAGGTGTTCTGCGGAAGAGCCACTGGAGAAGGTGCTGTGTCAGAGTCGAGGCGGACGGACAAGACTGGCAACTGGTGCACCTTGTCCAGAGGCAGAATTTGCAGTTCCAATTGCGGAAAATGGAAGGAGTACATTGTTTACAACTCATATAGGATTATGCTTTTTGGAGCACCAACAGTATGTCCACAGTTCCCGCTGTGCTACAGATCTTGCGTTCCCTCCTGTAACCATTGCTACGGTTCTCCAGTGCTCCTGCCACTTCAAGTCCAGTCAGAGCAGGGCAAAGGAGCAAGGCTTTCACTGGGAGCAGATAGCTTTTGATGCTTGCAAGCTGTAACTCAACTGCAACAGTCGGGTCAAGGGGTGGTAGCCTCAGTTCTTCAGTTCCCTCTGGTCAACTGAGAATTCCGCCTTCAGCAGATATCAGCATGAGTTCTCCACCAGAACAGTCTCGGCAAGAAGCAGTGCTTCTACTTAGTACTCTTTGGTTTAGGTACACCAACTCATAGGGAATCGTCCCAAAGTTCAACTTCCATTGTTCAACAAAGTACGGATGCAAACTGTATGGTTAAATAGGAAATTGTAAAGTTGCATTGACACTCTGCCTCCAATTTGAATTTTGTATACTTTCATACATTTGGTGTCCACTAATCCCTGGGGAGCTGCCACAGTTGCCATATACAAACGTTTGCAGGCATTTTCATAGGGTGTGTCTCGTATGGATTTCAGACGCCCATTCAAACCATTAGCAGTATGCAATTTTGGCCATGGAAGCCCTTTCTCTCCCTTGTGGGTAGTAACCATGACAATACATTGCTATATCTGTTTCCCACACCAACACCTGTAGGTATAAAGTGAAGCTGTTGGACCCAATATAAGGCTTCCTAGTAGGGATACTTCCAGGTAGAGCAGGCTGGGCCTGCTAAAGCGTTACACATGAAATGATATGATAAGTTATTTATAACACGCTTAATACCCAGGGGTTTCTAAGCGCGGACCCGGGGATCGAACCTGTGTTGCTCTGTGTGGTCTTGCTTCCCAGGCGAGCACATTGCCCCTGAGCTATCTTCCCGAGACATACTCTATAGACTGACACCAGCAATAATCTGTGAGCCTGCTCACACACTGAGCAGGGTACCTTTAGGGCACCCCAACACTGAGAGGCTGATTGTCCATTCATTGGTCACATCATATAATCAGGACTGTATTATGGCCTCAGATTAAGACTAGTCAAAGAAGAAATGTGGTAAACTAGCCTGGGAAAGGCAACAAAAATGACTGGGATCCTTTGCAAGAGGCAAGCCTTGGGACTCTCAGCCCAATACCATGCACCATGTGGAATCAAGGGGTAGAATAGATGCAAAAACTCGACACTCATGCCGGCATATTCCAGTAACACTGACACCCGACACCTTTCTGATTTCCCCATCATTTCTAGGATCTGCAACGCTTGGGAGTTTTAGCGATTCGGACCCTACAATATCATTATATTCTACTTTCAAAAAGAACTGCTCAAACCTCCAAGTAGCTGTACTAGTTACATTCTCCAGCTTCTCAGTCATACATTTTAAGGCTCCGTTCGCGTTTTTGAGTATGGCTGATAGTTTACCCTTTTTCTACCAACAGCACCACTTACATAATTTGTTTCCTATTTTGTTGCGACGATTTATGGGGAGAAAATGCTTTGGTAATGCGCCCCAAAGAGTTTTAGCCACGTCGTTAGTTTATAAAACTGGTTGCAGTTTCTCACTTGTAAACAAAATTGGTTTTACCCGAGGGCCAACAGACCAAGGGTTGAATTCAATATCAGCTTAAGTGGCAAATTAATCCTAAACTGCTACAAGTTCTGCATATTTTTTTCTGTACCAATAATTGGTTTGAGGCAGTGCTCCAGATAAGATTTTGAGGTGGCAGTATTTTATTCCCCATTTTTAAACTTTGAGAGTAAATGTAAAAATAATATGCAACATCCAGCCGACACGTGCAAAAAGTAAACTTTATGGACATCATTATCACAAGGTCCACATGACAGAAAATCAGCTCTCTCACAATAAACAGATAAAGCACAGTGTGCTGATGCACAAGCACCCTCTCACAAACGGAACAGATGAGCACCAACGCTTGGAGCTTCCCCTGCATGAAAAGAATAGGTACAACAGCAGCATAAGCTGCTTAACGCTTCCCTCACACAGCTTGAGTAAGAGCTGTTCGGGATTCCCCTCAGACAGAGAAAGCAAATCAGGACAACAGTAATGCACAGCTTCACCATGTAGAACAGGTGGAGTTAATCCATGCAAAGCAAGGTAGAAGGTACACACACAAACAGATAAGGAATGGCTCTCTGCAGTAGAAGCTCCCCTCACATCATATTTCTGATCTTGTATCTGCTTGGATTCGCATGCTATGCATAGGCTGACATCTAGTGTAAGCTGCTTAGTATTACAATTGTTTTTGAAACTCGAAAAGGGACATCGACATGTCGTGCCAGTGATGCTATCCCTAGTGTGACGTCCACTGTACCCATGGTCCATCATGCGTCAAGGTCCCTTAGATTGATTTGTTTTTTACATGAGGTTGCATGAAGTGTAGCATGAGTACAGGTGTATTAAAGCAGATATGTATCAGATAAAGCTCAGCTAAAACATCTATGCATTTTCTACTCCAAGGGGAGGAAGGGTGGGCACATGTGAATCTAAGCAGATACAAGCATCAGAATTATGGTGATCAATGTATCCCTTCTGAGGCTTGTGGAATCTGCTTAGATCACATGCTATGCATAGCATAGATTAGCGAGCAGTGTTAGGAGAAGGTGGTGGGTTGTGAGACGGTCCAGCAGCAAATCGATGTTTTAGAACCGCTTGTCCCACCTGTGTATCTGCCGTAGAAGGAGCGTCAATGAAGTAGTGCTGAGTGAAAGTGTGTACTGAGCTCCATGTAGCTGCTTTGCAAATGATGTCCAGCGGGGTTTGCGATAAAGGCCAAAGTAGCTCCTGTACCTCTTGTGGAGTGAGCTCTTGGTGTGAAAGGCAGTATCTTGCTTGATAAAGAGGAACAGAGCTGTATGCATCCGACTATCCATCTGGAGATGGCATTTTTGGAAATGCGGTCTCCTTCTCTGCTTGGTGCTACAGAGACAGTTGGTCTGTTTTCCTTAGTGGGTCAGATCTTGTTTACATAGTAAAGGACCACCCTCCTTACATCTAGTGTATCAAGTTTTTTCTCAGCTGAGCTTGTTGGGTTCTGAAAGAAGGCCGGAGGCTCAAAAGATTGGTTTACATGAAACTTGAAAATAAACATAGGTGAAAAGCTAGGGTGTGTTCTAACACCAATTTGTCCGTGTGGATGACAAAGAATGGGTCTTGCACTGACAATGCTTGAAGTTCACCGACTCTTCTTATGGAGGTTATAGTCACCAAGAAAGCAGTCTTATGTGAGGTGTTTAAGACTTGACTTATGCATAGGCTTAAAGGGGGGGTCCCATGAGCTTTGCAAGTACTGCATTGAGATCCCAGCCTGGCAGTGGGTATGAAATAAGAAGGTGGCTTCTCCACTCCCTCCATGAATGCTTTAATGATGGGAACTTTCCACCATGATACTTTATTGTGAGAGGTGGTGTATGCTGATAAAGCCACCAGGTGAACCTTTATAGAGTTAAAGGCTAACCCCGAGTCTAGCAAGTGGAGCATGTATTGAGAATGTGGGATGGAGTACATTATATGGGGTTTATTTGTTTAGATTGGCACCAGCATAAGCACATTTCCCTGACCAACTCATCCATAAGGCATTCCCCTTGGAGTCTGGTTGAGGAAACCTGGACGCGAAGGCTGGGCATTTCTTGTTTTCTCTTGTAGCGAACAAATACAGCGTGGGGTAACCGCTCTGTGAAAAAATGTGATCTACGATGCTTGCGTCGAGCTGCCAGTCGTGATCTTCTGGTAGAGGATCTCAGCTTAGCGAGTCTGCTAGGGTGTTGAGTTACCCTGGAACATGTTGCAAAGTTAGGAACATCCCCCGTTTGATAGGCCATTTCCATATTTTTCGTGCTAGATGGGACAGATTTAGAGAATGTGTGCCCCCCCTGCTTGTTGATCTAGAACTTTGCAGTGGTGCTGTCTGTAAGGATCTGTACCGATTGATTTGTCAGCTGTAGCTCGAAGGCTTGAAGCGCTATGAATACTGCTAGAAGTTCCAACATGTGTATTTGGCTCTGTGCTGTAATGCGAGTCCACAGACCATGTGCTGTGAGATGAAGGTGATGTGGCCCCCTCACCTGGAAAGTGATGCGTCTGTTGGGACTATCGCTTGCACCGCTGGATCATGGAAGTTATTTCCCTTTAACAGATTCTCCTTTGTCCACCAGCGAAGGGCTTGTATTAGTGTTGATGAAATGCCCACTGACCACTTGCCCGGTTTCGCCAACCACTCCTGTTTGGGCACATGCGTATTTGTGCATGTGGGACCAGGTAAATGCAAGATACCATCATGCTGAGCAAACGCATAGCTTTGTGTGGTGACCGGACTGATACAGAGGTATTTGCAGCAGTACATTTAGGATTCTTTCCTTGATGGAAGACTAAGCCTTCTTCTGTTTTTATAACCGTTTTTATGACAGCTCCTAGGAACTGTCTGGTATTCTTTGGTACAAGGCTTGATTTTTTCTGGTTTATTGAGAAACCCAATTGAGTAGGGTAGCACCTTGAATTGGTAGTGCGCTGGTTACATTGAAATATGAAAATAAGCATCTTTCATATCCAAGGTTGCCATGTAGTCCCCCTGCTTTAGCAGTGGGATTACGTCCTATAGCATTGTCATGCAGAATTTTTGTGGCTTGACATAGATGTTTGTAGGGTGCAGATCTAATACTGGGTGCATTGTTAGATCTTTCTTTGGCACACGGTAGTAGGTTGAATAGATACCCTTGTTTACCTGGTTCGACGATTTTGATGACGTCTTTTAGCAGCAGCGTTGCGACCTCTACTAGAAGGATATGTTGCTCCTCTTTTGTGCTGGATCTTTGACGAGGTGGATGTTTGAAGGGTCGCTGCAGTAACTCCACGCAATAACTGGACGCCACGGTTGATAGCACCCACTTGTCTGAGGCAATTCCCTCCCATGCATGGGTGAAGTGTGGTATACGCCCTCCTACTGGAGGCATGGGCGGGGACCTAAAGCAGGTGGTCGTTTTTGTGGAGGTGTTGCTCCGCCTCTATCAGTGGAAGACCTCCCCCGGCAAAGAGATCTACGCTGGGCCCTTTGGAAGCCTTGATAGGCTTGTCTTCGATTGGAACCCCAGGATAAGCCCCGATTTTGGTTGCATCCGGAACCCCTCTGGCAATTTATCTGCTGCATCCAAGTTATTTTTTAGGATGCAGTTAGACACCGCCTTTCCTTCCGCTACTGTGAGGGACAGTTGGGACTTTAGAGGTTCTGGGGCTGACGCCATTAAAGTTGCAATCTCCTTCCACTTGTGGCAGTTGTAACTTGCCAGCATGGTGGTTTTGTTGGAAATTCTTGTTTGAAAAGCCGCTGAGGTGGCCACTTTCCTCCCGAGAGTGTACATTTCTTGCTCTCTTATCGGGGGGTGCTTCTGATGACGCTAGAGCTGTTCCTGTCCTTTTCCTTGTCATGGTGACTACTAGCGAATCTGGCTTTAATTACCCCTTATGTAAACAGGGTCTTTGGGCGCAGGGTGGAACATTTTATCAATACGTAGGTTTACCAGCCATGGTTGACTTGGAGTATCTAGACAGGGTTGCATTCATCTCTATATTGACTGTAGAATGGGTATAAATTGTGTTACAGTTTTTTTGTCCCCTTTTTGTCCCCCAATACATCCTCTACAAAATCCTTGTCCAATTGTGTTTCCCGAGTTTGAATTTGGAAATGCTCTGCTAATTCCATGCGCAGGTCATTAAATTGAAGTTGGTTGCCCACCGGGAGTCGGTCACCAGCGGGTCTATGTGGTCAGGAGAGGGTAAGATGTAAATGTCTTCTTCATCTGCATCATAGTAACGATCTACCTCCCCTGGGTATCTTGCTCCTCAGAGTCTGGAATGGAATCACAGATCAAATTGGTCTTGCTGAGGGGTAACTTGAAGGGTGTCTGGATGTGCCCATTTTGCTGGGGGTTGTGAGCACGTGGTGCCATGTATACTTTCTATTGCCTGGGTATTTTTTTCCAAAAAATCTGCCATGAAGGACACGCGTCTCCTCACTCATCACTCTATTAATGTCCTCTGCAGACCATTGAGTGGAACTTGGTTTAGTTACAGGAGTGGGAGGTAATTCTGGAGCAGGCTGCCTTTTGGGTTTCTTAGCTGCAGCTATAGTACCATCCCCTTGGGAAACACTCTCTTTCTCCTTATGTGATGTACTCACTTTCTCCCTATGGGAATGGTGACTTTTTCAAAATGTGTTTTTTCGAAGTTCTCCCTTTTAGGAGTGTCTCTGGCACATGTTTCTGCACCAGAAGGGATATTTTCGAGGTCTGCTTTTTTTTGGCGATTACGTTAAAGAGGATTTTCGAATTTCGGGAGATGGGAGAGCCGGAGCGGTGTCTTCTGATACATTGTTTTTGGCTGCTGTATTGGACATGGCATCCGCTTTATCTCGCGACTTTGGGCGCCTGTCGTGAGGCAAACATGATCTTGAGTGCCCAGAGGACAGGGAGCTAGTGGATCTACCCCTCGATGCCATGTGCAGAAGTCGACTTCTGGGCTTGGGTAATGTGCTTTGTGTGGGATGACTTGTGTGTGCTACTGCTGCCGTGTGTCGTCCCCGTAACAGCGCTGCCGGCCTGTCTGATGGGCTTGGGGGCTAGCACGTGGGAATCGGAAGGTTCCCTATTGCCTTTGTCTTCCCGAAAAGACGCTGATGCTGCCGTCGCTGGATGCACCCTCAACGTCCATAGCGGCCTCGGCCTGCATGGCATGGTGGGCCCAACATTTGGTTTTTCGGTCCTTCAGGATCTTTGATTTGAAAAGCTGACAAGCTCTACAGTGGCCCTCGGAAGACAGAGGTTGCACACCTGGTGCTAGTCTTTCCAGGGAAATATTTTGTTGCAACTGTGGCAAAATTTAAAGGGTGTATTTTCCATAATTGGTTGGAAAGGCAGCTTGGCGAAAATATAGAGGGAAAGGGGAGATATGCATTCTCTTAGTAGCCTAAGATATGACCACCCCCTACTCTCTCTGCTTTCTGGGCCGAGGCCCGGTGGGGGCTTCCAGGACCAAAGGGGTGTTCTCGAGGCAAATTCTTAGTCCATCAACGTTCGTCCTTAAAACCGCTGTCGAAGGTGATCGTCGAAGATCGGCAATATAAAGGACAGAAAGAGTAACTAGCTCTAATTACGTTAATCAATAGTATTAGCTGAAATGGAACTCTGCGTTATAGCGTCAGACCATGATGGCGGAGAAAAACAATTTGAGGGACCTCGATGCGTGAAGGACCATGGGTACAGTGGACGTCACACTAGAGCTAGTATTACTGGCACACCCTGTCGACATCCCTTTTTGAGTTTCGAAAACAACAACTGTAATACTCTGCAGGTTTCACTAGATGTCAGCCTATGCATAGCATGTGATCTAAGCAGATTCCACAAGCCTCAGAAATATATAAACAGAAGTCGTCCTGACTGACTCATCAACGCCCAGCTCAAACTGTTTAATTTAGGGATGTGAAATTTGGAAGGTACATTGTTTTCACGACATAGGCACCGTATAAGGAAGGATTTCTGGAAATTCCGTCCCTAAGGAGGAGTCCAAGCGGAATGCTAATCTGTAAACTCAGTGGTTCAAAGTGATGACGCAGTCCACAACCCCCGCTGAGTTCTTGAACACTTTAAATCCTCCTGGTCTTCCCTAACACAAACTTCTTCTCAAAGTGGGAGCACCTGTGATATTGTTGCATAACCTCAACCCAGCTAAGCTCTGTAATGGCACCAGATTGAGAGTGAAAGCTCTCCAATGAAATGTGATTGAGACTATGGTGCTAACCGGTTCTGGCCAGGGAGAGTTCATATTCATACCACCAATATCTTTTATACCTTCAGAATATCCATTTGAATTCAAAAGGCTTCAGTTCCCCTTAAAGGTTTGTTTCACCATGGCCATCAACAAATCTCGGGGCAGACTCTAAAAGGTAACACGGATTGGCGTAAGGGAAGACTGCTGCTCGCATGGGCAGTTTTACATGAACTGTTCCAGAGTGAGCTCAGCTAACTCTCTGGTAATCCTAGCACCTGAAGGGAGAACCACTATTGTACCAAATCCCAAAATCCACGCGAGTGAACCCACAGGCAACAGCTAGTTACACAGTAAAGCAAACATGACTTGTATTCTGTGCTTTGAGGTATCATGGTAGAATTGTCTGATGATTAAAGTCTGCATTTACTGAAACTAGTTCTACTTAATGGTATGCTAGTGTTGTGATACCATAGCTCAGAGAGGCAAGTGTTCTATGTTAAAATCTATATCTAATCTCATGGTTAAATGTTGGCTGGCCCGAGTTACCCTTAGATTCTTCAGTGGTCGCTAAACTATCGACTGAGGTTATAACAATCAGACTGCTTAAAAGTTAAAGTAACCCTGCATGAAGCGCTGCATAAAACAGTTAAATACCGATCTGGATTACCAGTAAAGTAAGTGGGTTTCAATACATTGTTTTTTAACAGTGCTTGCGCTGACTGGAGAGTCAGGTTTTGAATGTTTTAAGTGTAGATATGAATGAGGCTGTGACCACTAGGATTGTTGTAATGACAACCACACACCCTTGAGCAAGGGCCTTCATGCCGCTGACCATTGATAGTACCATTTACAACACTGATTGCATTTTAAGGTTTAATGGAATTTTTAAACTAGCCATTGCATACTCATCCGTGCCCCAGATAAGGTTTTGAAGACGCAGTAATGTACACACTGTTTTAACAAGAGTGTAAATTAAATGATAAGAGTACAAATAATTTGCCTTAGCAAGAATGTTAATAGTATGAGAGTCAACCAGAACATTTCTAAACTTGAAAATGAATAGAACACAACTAAAACAGTTGTCAAAGATGTCTGTCTTCAAACAAGTAATTACATTTGTGAAAAACCTTCTCTCGTACATTGATATGTATGAACACTGCGGTCGATAAATGAGTATCATGGCGAAAGGCCTATATAAATAACACATGGGGGTCATTCCGAGGTTGGAGGTAAGGGATTACCGGTGCCTGTAAGGGCACTGATGGCGGTAATCCCTTACTTCCGTATTCCGAGTTCCCTTTGCGGGTCCCTCTTTACCTCCTGCTTTTAGCAGGAGTAAATTACGGGACCCGCAAAGTGACCTTGGAGTAAATTACGGCACCGTAATTTACGGTGCTGTAATTACCTCCTTCCCCATTCCCATTGAGCCCTATGGAGGCAGAAATGGGGATGGGCTATGGTGAATGGGGAATTACCGGTCCATCCAACCTTGGAATGGACCGGAAATTACTCCATTCACCATGCCGGTATTCCATGGAGTAAATAGCTCCATGGTTGCCAACCATGGAGCTATTTACTCCATGGTGTAGTCCTAACTCGGAATGAGGGCCATTGTCATCATCATTGATGATAAATGCATACAACACAGGAACTCTGAAAAATAATTTTGTACAATGCAAGCAGGTATTCACCAAAAAGCATACTTTTTAAAAAACTTTATTTCTAAGACAGAACATGAAGCACAATGCTTTTTGGTCTATACATTACATGACAATGTTACATTTAGAAATAAGGGGGTTTCGAATTCATTAGCCATATTACACAGTTCTTAAGAGTCGTTTGGGGACAAAGTCTCAAATTTGGCAAGAAAAGATCTGAATGGTGACCAGATGTCCTTTGGTCGGCTTATGGGAGAAACATTTTGGATAAATCCTTCTTCACATTCATGTACATATATCATGTCCTTGATCCAGCAGTTCAAAGTGTGTTCAGTTTTAGATTTCCAGCATTTAAGTATATTCCTTTCTGCCACCGCGCAGGCCACGTTGAACAACCTGCACGTTTTAATGGGGACCTTTCCAGTGTCTCCAAGTAGCTATTTGATAGGGGCAAGGGGAATGGGGATATCGAGGATTTCTTTTACAGCCTTGGCCACCGCCCTCCAGAATGCAATCATGTGAGGGCATGCCCAATGCATATGGAATTAATCTGCTTGTTCGTCGGGACACTTGGGGCAGCCAGGTGATACTTCATGGGAGAATGTAGCCACTTTTTGGGGAGTGGGGTGCAGGTGGTTCAGGATCTTGAATTTGATCAATCTTAAGCTAACATGATTGACACCAATTTGGTAAGTTGACAGTATTTGGCCCTCTGCGTTTCGTCAATGGACAAGCTCCGGTCCCGCTCCCATACACCCTTCATGGAGTTACGGGAGGGAGTATGGATCTGTATCATTTTATACTATTTACAGGTTCCACAGTTAACACAGTTAGGCGCCATGATGTCGTTTCTAAATGGGTGTCTTCGGTTCAACTGGAAAGGAGAGCCATTGACTTCTAAATGCTGCCCTCATTCTGTG
Organism: Ambystoma mexicanum; assembly: GCF_040938575.1. NCBI lineage: Eukaryota > Metazoa > Chordata > Amphibia > Caudata > Ambystomatidae > Ambystoma > Ambystoma mexicanum. The sequence continues at coordinate 291,778,381 of NC_090931.1, read as the reverse complement.
GTATTGAAGGGACAGCGACGGTCCGTATCCCAACCTAGCCACAAAGTCAGCCAATGATACAAACTTCCCGTCAGGTAACAGGTCTCCCAGTTTTAGTTGAGTATGGGGGTCCGAGGCGCTCCTAATGGCCAGATCATATGTAGGGGCCCTCCCAGGGAAACGCCACAAGGGTGAAGTGCTGCTATAGCGTAAACTGTCAAGCCTCTTAATATTCTGATAGGGGGAAGGTGGGCTCTAGGGTAGAACACTCCTGTGCTGAGCTAAATGTGTGTTCTGATTGCCTCTAATGGTTAAGGGCAAGGTCACAGGTGTGTAAAGGGGAACCCAACACCTTTCGTAATGGAAAAATAGGAATTCCTGGATACCTTGCCACGGCTAGTTTAAATGGAGTCTTGTGTTTACAAGATTGTACATGCTCGATGCAGTTTCTGAAGGTGTGTTTTTTAACATACAAAAAATAGACACATGGTCTAAAAGGTGGTCAGCTCCCCATTCAAATTTATATTCGTAAACAGACGCCCAGGCACCAGCCTTGGAAATTAAGCAAACCTTGAACCGCTGAACATACGGTCACCATGAACCAAACCCCCATTCTCTATTTCTAGACCCATGACCAACACACATGCCTTGAGAAGGAACCTTTGGGTTCGAAACACATGACAGCTGTCCACCTTTTAGACCATATGTCTATTTTTTGTATATTCAAAAACACACCTTCAGAAACTGCATCCAGCGTGTACATTCTTGTAAACACAAGGCTCTAAACTAGCCGTGGCAAGGGCCATATCGCTCCACCCTGAGGTGAGCAAGATCAGAGTCGAAGAACCAATACCTCCTGTTAGGGAGAATTTTCACTTTAGTGCTAAAATCCTCCCACCTTAGAGTCCCCAAGCTCTTTTGCCGAACTTTGCACTTTTATTTGTGTGTTTTCTGTGTTTATTTTGGTTTTGGAGTCTGACAAACTAGGCATCATCTTTGCATTGTGACACACACTGCCTTCAGTTCAGTGGCACAGGGAAGTTTGAGATTTCCCAAAGGTTTAAACACCTTCTCTTGGTGAAACTACTGTTTCCAAGAGCAGTGAAGTGAAATTGACTACTTATAATTTGTTACTTTCTAGACCAAGCACACACTATCTTACCATAGGGTGCTGGAGGGGTTACTTAGTATCCCCTTTGTCTAGTTTCTCATGTAACATTTTTATGTTACACTTTCTACAATGAATGGCTGGTGGCAGTGGTTTACTTTTTACTACCATTGTGTGTTTTTACTGCGGGCTGTGTTTGCAGCTGCAGTAAAGCACCCATGGGTGCACACTTTGTCAAAATGGCCTGGTCTTTTTTCACCTTTTCTTGCTGGAAAGGTCCTTCTTGAGATTTACTCTGTGCGCCAAACTAGGTTTGTCCTTTTGTTTGCTTCGTCTTTGGCGGGATTCACGAGTGAAGCCCGCCTCTGGCTCCAGAATGTCTGACAGGGGCAGGAAGTGAGGGAGGTGCACAAAACTCCCTGTGCTCAATCCCCTTGGTTACAGGAATGCACCCAAAGGTGATTGGCCGGCTGGCTGTCCGGCAAGGACAGCCACCCTGCTATGTGATTGACAGCTAGACTAGAACGAATGGGAGAAACCTGCATAAAAGGCAAGGCTTTTTGGCTTGGAAGGCAGAGTAGCCCACTGGACGAAGTAATCCGAAGAAGAACTTTGAAGATACACCTGCTGCAACTCCTGGACTGTTGGTTTGCCCGGTGAAGCCCTGCTGCTGTGCTGAATCTCCGAATTCTCCTCGACTAGAGAAGCCCTGCAAGGACGACTTCTCCCCTTGAGTTGGTGTGACCAATCAACTCCAAAGTGAACTCGTTTGGACAACCTCTCAGTTGCTGTACTTCCACTGCTGCTGGAACTGAAGTGCCAGGGAGAGGAACAGAGTGCATCACTTTTAAAACTGGCCCGAGCTTGTGGAAGATCCTCCGGACTTGCGGTAAGCAGGACTGACCAAGCCTGAGCCACCTCTGAGTGCTGGAACCCGAGATGTGAGGAAAGTCCAGAGTGGTGAGAGTCCACGGTGGTGCTATCTGCCAAGACACAAGGAGCTGAAACCGCAAAGTGCTGCTGAATTGAACTTTGTCCTTTTCGGCTGCTGAACGTCCCATTGCAGTGCAGGAGTTCCCAGAAGTCCTCCCTCTTGTCCCCATGACTGAGGCCCAAGAACAAAAGGATCTGCAGAGCTGCACAGGAACAGAAGCCAGCTGGAACCTTTTCTTCTAACCAAAAGGTACTGTAAAGTTTGAGAGGACTTACCTCTTGTTGTTGTAGCCTTACTTGATCTCAGTTGAGACTTGTCTTGGTTGCTTCAGTAGAGCTGCTTGCATCTTCTACCTCTCACAAGCCTCCCAGCCTGTGGCCCTACATTGATTCTACGTTTTCTAAAAAAGACTTCTAAAACATTGTGCAAGACTTTTACTTACCTGCAAGAAGTGCTTCAGCTCACCTAGACTTTTGCCCAATTACATTGGCTGGCCTGGCTCCCTGAATGACTCTTCTCTCCTCGGCTTGCGTCTTCCCTTCCCTTCAGGAAAAGGTTAACTTACTTTGCATTGGGGGGTTAGAAAGTACTTACCTGCTTCAGAATATTGGTGTGATCTCTTGTCTTGTTCTGAAACCTCTTTACTTTAACACTCCTCTCAGTATTGCTCTAAATGTAGCAGTGATATATTAATGCACTTGCGCGTTCTCAATGTCACTGGGCCTAGTCAGATCGTTGTTTTGTTCTCCCCTGCTCCCCTCCCTTGCCTTGTTGCACTCTGAAACACTTCTGTACGAGCGCGATAGAAATAGAATATCAATATCAATGTCCACAGTGTCATAGCTATTTAAGTCACCTGAGGGTGTAGGAAGTGTCTGTGTGCCATCCCAAATGGGTATTTCCTGATTTAGAGAAACTAAGATTGTGTATTTGTGTGTTACTATTATTTTGCCCTTTCTAAAGAAGGCTTATTCAAACTGACTGTTAAATTAAGAATTGTTTAATCAAGAAACCTTGGGTGTGTTTATTTGGATACTTGTCACTGTGAATCTCTGTGTAACCACCCTACTGCTCACATTGACCCCTCTTAAGATGAGCCTGGCTGCTCAGCCACACTATCAACCTGTGTAGTACAGACTTATACCAAAGTTTGGGTTCCTGTTGCCAGGAGGTCAAGGTTGTTGTAGTGCACCCAAAGGATACTGCACCAAATCTTGCCCAACAACCCCACATATTGGGCCCAAGTAGCCAAATAGGATAGCTCAAAATGAGGTGCTGAGAGACCGCCAGTATTGTATTGTTCAGTAATCTTTGCCCAGCTCATTCTAGTCGTCCCCTTATTCCAAATAAACAAGACAACCAAGTATTGCAATTTAGAACAAAAAAAATCCTGGGCCTTAAATGTTACTGAACAGGTATAACAGTTTAGGCAGAACAATCATTTTCAACAATGATATCCGCCCATAGATTGATATTGGAAGGTTGTTCCGTGATTGTTTTCATACAGAGATCGGCGATCAATGGATAACACTGTGGGCTGTGTCATGGTGGGCACAAGTGGCAATAGTTCAGATTTAGTGTTTATTGTGTAGCTGGAGTATACAGAGAATTTGCAGACATCTCTCATAACGGGGGCAAGATTGATTTCGGGGTCACAAGTTTATATATGGGTATCATCTGCATATAATGAGAATTGTGGGGGGCATTAATACGAGCCCCTCTATGTGTTTGGTATGAACCAACGCAGCTAGGAATTCAATTGTGAGGGCAAATAATAGGGGGGGTGGGGGGTGGGGTGGAGAGGACATCCCTGTCGCGTGCCTCTGCCTAGGGGGAATTTATTCAAAAAGGATGTAGTTAGTCCGGACCGCAGCACTGGGGGTCGGGGTAGAGAATTTGAATATAACAACAATTGTGGGCTAAACCCAAAACGTTTAAGAATGGCAAACATATATTGCCGTGACACTGTCAAACGCTTTCTAGACGTCTAATGATGCTGGGAGGACTTTGGCCTTGGGGTCTAATTGGGCAATGATGGTGAAAAGTCTACGTAACTTCAGAGCGATCAATCTGGTGGGTCAGGGTGCACCAAGTGGGTCATAAAGGGTAGCAGGCGGTTTGCAATGACTTTGGCAAATATTTTGGTGTCCGAATAAATTAAAGTGGGTGATATGAAGCAACTTCCTGCGGGGACCTATGGGGTTTGAGTAAAACAGATGACCGCTTCTCAGAGAGATGGGGGAAGGGTCCCAGCTGTGAGAGCCTCGTTCCACAATGCTAGGTGTTTAGGGGCAAGTTCTTGTGTGTAGCATTTGTATAAAACAATCCCTTAGCCATCCGGGCCAGGAGCCCTCCCAGCAGCTAGACCCTTAATAGGAGATGTAATTTCGTCAGTGGTAAAGGGTCTCTCCAGGGTTTCATATGCCTCTGATGACCGAGAGGGGAGTGGGATCGTAGATAAGTATTTGGTGAGATTGCAAGCAGACACAGTGTCTATGTTGGCATATAGTGAAGAATAGTATTCAGCAAACACTTCATTAATTGCAGTTTCTCCGACACATATTTCCCCCACTTTGGTCACATATACTGATGATTGATCAAGGCTGAAAACCTGACAACCAATCTCGCAAACGATTTACTGGCCTCATCTCCCTCGCCATATCTTCTCGCTGATAGGTTTAGTGACGTTTAGAATCTCTGTCGGCTAGTTTATAAAACTTGATCAGTTGTGTGTGGATTTGAGCCAGGGTCGATTCCTCAGGTGTCGGTGCATAATTATTTTCCAGTGTGCGTAATGTAGATTCAGTCACCTGGAGGTCTTGGCGGATGGTGCAAAGGGAGCCACGGGTCATGGATATCATCAGACCTTGCAACGAGACCTTCAAAGTCTCCCACATTTGACACAGAATCCACTGTACTCCGATTGCTGTTAAAGAAAATCTGTCATCTATACCCTCAGTGGGGCCACCAAATTGGCATCGCGCAGGAAGGCTGGGAGCATTTGCCAGAACTGGGGGCACTTATTTAAGTATATCTGCTTAATGTCGAGGAGTACGGCAGAGTGATCTGAGATTGTGCGAGGGATGTTGGTGCATTCAGTAGTGCGTGGAGTCCAGTCCGGTATGATTAACCAGAAGTCCATGCGTGATCCCAAATTATGAACGGATGAGTGGAAGGTGAATTCCTCGCCACAGACGTGCGATTCCCGCCATACGTCTACCAAGGGTAGGTATCTCATTGATTGGGTTATAGCCATAGCCAATCTGATCAGTGTATGGGGGTTTCTGGAGGTTCTATCACATGTTGGGTCTAGAATGGTGTTAAAATCCCCGCCCCACAGTACCCAGATATTGTCTATGGGGGATATCAAGTTTATGATCTGGCTCGTCTACATTCGGACCCTACATGTTGATTAGTACAGTGGGCTGACAATGCAAGTGACCCCATACTATCACATACCTGCCAAGCGGGTCAACAGTAGTTTTAGAGACCCGATAACCCAAAGTGTGATGGATGAGAATGAGAACCCCCCTACACTGTTAGGAGTAATAGGTTGCAAATGTCTGGGGGCCCCAGCTGCGTGAAAAGAAGTCTACCACTCTATTCAAGGCATGGGTCTCTTGGAGCATCAAGAATTGCATTCTGTGTCTTTTGGTGTACAATTGTATTTTCCTAGATTAAGGGATTATTCAGATCACGGATATTCCATGCAAGTACCCTAATGGACTGACTACCGCTCCCCATCATGTAACAAGAAGGAATCTATTCCCCATAAACCATACAACAGCTGACCAACAAATGCACCCCATGTTTGACCGTCAATTTTTGTGTTTTCAACCCTTTAACATCCCAAACCCCACCCCCACTGTACTTCAAACTTGACAGTGTTGCCCCATAACCAAAGAAAACATCCTTAAGCAGTGAGAGACGTACTGCGAACATCAGCAAGAACATCGGAACATTGTCTGGTGCTCCTGCATACCACCAAAAGGGAGATACCACGGTATAACTTGTGATATGGTGATGAGACAAGAACTGCGCTACAGTGTTTCACCTTGGCAGCGATGATGGGACTGGCAGTAGCGTTCGACCGTCCACAGTTAAACGTGGGCAGGCAATGGACTGCCGTGCGGATTAAGTCAATCAGTGTTGGGAGGCATCGGAATGGTTTGTTCAATGTAGGATGATGCGTCTCCTGGAGTTTCGAAGAAGTGGGATCTGCCTGCATGTTGTATTTGGAGTTTGGCAGGGAAGATCATAGCATACAGTCTTTTCCTGTTGCGTAGAGTGCGCTTGACTTGATCAAAGTTACGCCGGGCCATCTGGACTCCAGATGAAAAATCAGGGTACATGTATACCCTGGTCAAGTCGAATTGTAAGGAGCCCTTTTCTCGTGTCAGCCGGACTATCAGGTCGCAATAATTGAGGAGGCGTGCAATAATTGTTCCTGGAGGGGCCTCCAGGTTTGGGGGGTGGAGCCAGAGAGCGGTGTGCCCTTTCACCAGGAATTGCACAGACAATTATGCCTCTGGAAACAAGGAGCGCAGCATGTCCTCAGCAAATGTCTCAATGGGGACATTCAGTGGTTTCTCGGACACGCCCTCTATCCTGATGTTATTGCGGCGCAAACACGATTCTAGAGCATCACATTTCACTCTGACAGCTTTAAGCTCTTTTTTAATATGTTCAATGTCCTTCCCGTGAGTGGGGACTGTCTTCTAGGTCTCACACCTGACTCTCCTTCTCAAGTTTTGCCTTTAGTGAATTCACTGTTGAGCCAAAGCCATCTATCTTGGCGTTCACTGACGCGAAGCACGCCAGCATTGCAGCCATATATGGGTCTATGGCCGGATTTGTGGGAGAGCTGGTGTCAGAGGTCAGGTCCTGTGGGCAGGCAGGGTCAGTGCCAGGCCGAGATGTGCCTGCAAACACATCCATGGGGCCCTTCTTGCTCCCCTTGGCCCATTCTCGGGTCATTACCAGCAGGATATCCCCAGACAGCGGGTGCTTTGTACGATTATGATTGGTGATTTATAACGCGCTTAAAACCCGGCAGTTTCTAAGCATGACCCCGGGGTTCAAACTTGTGTTGCTCAGCGTCGTCTGGGTTTCCTAGACGAGCGCGTTGCCCCAGAGCTATCATCCAGAGTATGTTGAAGGCACAGTATTGTTGGGGCTCTGTTGACAGCTGGAGCCAACATGCACTCCCCGCACAGTAGGAAAAGCAGTTACTGGGTTAAGTGATAGTGGTGTTGGGCCCATGATCAGGGGCTGTGGTATGCTCAGTACGCTATCGCAGTGGATAACTGGTGCACAACATGCATGAGGGGGAGACCCACCTTCACTCCGTCGCTGCTGTGTTTGGATGCAGGTTGCGGGCCGCGTATTGTAGCAGTAGTCTGCCTGCGATAAGCAGGCTCCGGATGGGTTGTTGTGTTTAATGAGGTTGGTGTCAGCCTAATACGCTATTGGGGCAGAGGTAGTGGTGGCGGCAGGCATGTTCCGGATGGGTAGGTGGGCGTTTAGAGGACTGTCTCACGGCCGCCCGCACTCCACTGTTGGTTGTGCCTCCAACGTCAGCTGCGGCACCCGTGTCCCTTGTGGGCCCGGCGCCGGCTCAGGCAGTGTGCAGCAGGAGTGTTGCGGATGATGTGGCAGGTGTGCAGAGGACCGCCCCACCGCCACCTGCAGCTCTGATATAAGTTGTCCCCCCGCCGTCCCACCCCCTAACATTGGCTCAGGCTCCAGCATATGACACCAGCAGCTAGCAAGCCACGCAGATTCTGAGCCCATCCTATATTCAGCCTGTGAGCCTGCACTTAAGTCTGGGGCGGATTTCGCTAATGAATAGATGGCGATTTTTAGCAGAACTCGGTCCAACGCTGTATATGTTCCGACGCGCTGCGTTGCGTTTGCATCAGATGTTCAGAACCTTGGAGGTTAGGATTATTTAAATCAGGATATAGGTGGTCGCGGAGCTCATGGGCCAGGCAGCCATTCTAGATGCTGCTCAGCAGCGCACCCCGCATAATTTGTTCGTTAAAAGAATACTTCCCAATTTTATTAAGTTTTCCATCTTATTTCTGCTATGATCCTAAAATACTAGGAAAATGAATATGCATGCATTACGAAATTCATCATTTCCATGAGCATCTACGGATCCAAAACACAGCAGAAGTTGAACCAAATAACTCATTCCTCCTCTTACTGTGTGCCGTTTGACAGGCTTGTGCGAGAAAAATGTCTCAACAGCTCCTAGATGGCCTGAAATTTCCTGCATGCAGATAAGAATCAAAAGAGGTGTTCTGGTTTTCATCATGCCACTTGCCCTTTGCATTGCACTCTGCTCTCAACTGGTTTGTAAACGGTACGCACAGAGACAAAAGGTGTTGTATTTACAAGATTTGAATGCGTAAAAAGTCTTAGTTACTTACCTGTAACTATATTTCTCCAGCGTTGGTATCTTTCATATATTCAGATGCTTGAATATTCCCTGTTGTCAGACCGGGAATCCTTGGTGATTTAAATAATCATTCCATTTTTTAAATATATACCTTATTTCCATAGAAATATGAAAGTAGATTGCCCATTATGATCTATGAGCCATTCACTTGTGTAGTCCCTCCACCTCACTTTGGTCCTCTATGGCCCAACCAATGAAGTGGCAGTGCTTAAACTCCACCCCAGTCATCCATCTTCAGATTTTGAACCGTAGAGACTACAGTATGATGGATGCTAAGCGTAGGAGCAGCCTCTCAGGGAGGCAGGTGGGTGCATGTGAATCTATGAAAGATACCAATGCTGGAGAAATACAGTTACAGGTAAGTAACTAAGACTTCTCTAGCATTGGATCTTTCATAGATTCAGATGCTTGAATAGAATACCAAGCAGTTAAAAACATGCCCACATATATACATAGATATGCAGAAAACCTCTGCGAGCCTTTGACATACAGCGACACAAAGGTTACCTACCCAGTAAAAGGCGGGAGGAAGGTTGATCCTACCTCATGTAAAGAGGTGGTGGAGCACTGCCTGGCCAACTGCAGATTCTTTGTTGGTATCTTCTGTCAGGAAGTAATGCTTGGCAAAGGTGTGCAAAGTGCTCCAGGTAGCGGCTCTGCAAATGTCCTTCAATGCTAGCCCTGCGTGAAACGTCACTGAAGCTGCTCTCCCTCTGGTGGAATGAGCCGAAGGAGGCCTGGTGAGGGGGTCTCCTTTAGACTGGTGACAGTGGCTGATACATAGAGAAACCCAACTTGTCAAACTTTGTTTTGAAATATGCTGACCTTTGGTGCAGCCAGAAAAAGCAATTCATCTGTTGGAGCAGCAGAACTCCTTAGTTCTCTGTAAGGAATCCTTTAGAACTCTCACCACATCTAGTGAATGCAAAGTTCTCTCTGCATCAGAGGTGTGATTCTGGAAGAAAGTTGGTAAGACAATGCGCTCCGTGAGAGTCATCTCCGACAAAACCTTAGGAAGGAATTCTGGACGAGTTCTCAGAACGACGCAGTCTTTATGGAACAAGGTAAATGGAGGTTCTGATGATAAAGTTTGCAACTCACTGATCCTCCTGGCAGATGTGATGGCTATCAAGAAAGCTATTTTCCAAGATAAGAATTTTCTGTCATATCTATGAATAGGCTCTTAAGGTGGTTCCATTAGAGCTGTCAGTACCGTGTTTAGGCTCCAGGATGGAACCGATGTTGGCGTAGGTGGGTAAGTACGCATCAACCCTTTTAGGAAGATTTTAACAGCTGGTTGAGTGAGCAATGACTTTCACTGGATTCGTCGTATATGCCGCTATGGCCGATAGATGAACCTTGATAGAGGATCTAGATAATCCTGCTTTGGCCAAGTACCATAAGTAAGGTAGCACTTGTTCGACCAATGCTGTTAGTGGGTTCACATGTTTTGCACCACTTGGAGAATCGAGTCCATTTCCGGATATAGGTGATCCGAGTAGAAGGAGCCCTAGACGCCTTGATAATATCCAAGCTAACTGCAGGGAGATCCAGATTCATTAGCTTTCGCTGCTCAGGAACCAGGCCTTGAGAGATAGGCTTGCTGGGCCGTGGTGGAGGACCTTGCTGTTCTGTTGTGTCAGCAGCTCCTGATGAGCTTTGAGATGAATCGGGGGCCAACATGAGAGGCGTTGTAGGGTTGAGTACCAGATCTGCCGGGCCAAATCCGGAGCTATCGGGATCATTGAACAATTCTGTTCCTTCAGTCTGCATAGCACTCTCGCTATGAGAGGGACGGTGGGAAAGCATAAAGGAATTTCCCTGTCCAATCCACTGAGAATGCATCTCGTATTGACCGATGCTCTGGGTACCTGGAGGTGAATTCGTGGCATTTCTTGTTGGCTTTGGTGGTGAAGAGTTCGATCTGTGGATGACCCCATTCGGAAAATATACGTTGGACTTCTTTTTCATCTAGTTCCCACTCGTGAGATGCTGTGAACTCTCTGCTTAGTTTGTCTGCTAGGACGTTGTACACTCCCGGAAGATGTTCCGCTTTGATTTGGACTCTGTGGTGCAATGCCCATAGCAGTTGAGCTTCTTGTGACAAGATCTGACTTGGTGCCTCCTTGTTTGTTCGTGTACAGCATGGAGGTCGTATTGTCTCTCTGGATGGTCACCACCTTTCCCGCTAATACCAGGAGGAAGGCTTTCAGCGCCCACCGTATTGCCCTGAGCTCTAGGACATTGATGTGCAGTTGAGATTCCTGAGCGGATCATGTGCCCTTGGTTTGGAGGTCCTCTAGGGGAGCCCGACAGAGATGCATCTGTCCTGAGAAGGGTAGATGTTGGTGCTTCAAATGGCATTCTCTGAAACAGGTTTTGAGGTGTATTCCACCATCGAAGTGCCTTGTGTAAGGTCTCCGGTAATTGGACGGTATCCTCCCAAGAACCGAGTACTTGTTTCCATTGGTGGTCCAGGGCCTCCTGGATTGGTCTCATGCAAAGTCTGCAATTTGGTATGAGAAATATACATGAGGACATCATGCCCAGGAGAGATTTGAAAAAGTGTACTGTGGTTGCTAAACTGTCTAGGAACCATGAGGCCAAGTGGAGAATAGCTGCTATTCTGTCTGCCTATGGTCTTACCCTAGGAATGCTGGTGTCGAAGTCCACACCCAGGAAGAGAACTGTCTTGCTGGGCACTGGGCAGGATTTTGTTTCGCTTATTGAAAAACCCAACCCTTTTAAGAGATGTATTGTTCTCGAAACTGCCAGATGTGTGCGTTTGTATGAGCTTGCCCTTATGAATCAGTCGTCCAAATATGGGAAGACTTCCATTCCTGTCCTTCGGAGTTTTGCCGTTACAGGTGCTAGACACTTGGTAAAAACTCTTGGTGCTGACTTTAGGCCAAAAGGGAGACCATGGAATTGGAAGTGTAACTCCCCTATTGCGAACCTGAGGAACTGCCTGTGGGCAGGGTGAATGGGAATGTGGAAGTAGGTGTCTTCCAAATCTAGAGTGGCCAGGAAGTCATGCAGGTTTAGCCAAGGTAAGATGCTTTGTAGGGATATCATCTTGAATTTGATGCGCTTGATGAACTTGTTGAGCGCTCTTAGATCCAGTATAGGTCTCTACTGACCATTTTTCTTTTTGATCAGAAAGAAACTGGAGTAAAAGCCTCTTCCCTTCTGTTGGTCTTGAACTGGTTCTATAGCTGCTTTTTGAAGTAGTTTGTGAATTTCGGACATGACATTTCTTAAAAGATGTACTTTACGAGGGGTGGGAGCAAAGGATGGAGGTTGATCCAGAAATTCTATGGTGTGACCCTCGCGGATCACCTGTAACACCCACTTGTCCGATGTTATTGACTGCCAACGTTGGAGAAATTGGCTTACTCTTCCCCCCCACCTGGGTGTGACGTTGAGGGGGAAGACATGATCTGCCAATTTTTCCTGCTTTGGGTCTTGCCCTGGGTAGAGCCACACCTTCCCCTCTGGGAGTACCTGCTAGAGGTTTGGTGGTATTTGTTGTCCTGGAAGGTGTTTCCCTGCGTCCTTTGACCATAGGGGGAACGATTAAAGCCTCTGAATTTGGAGGATGAGCCTCGAAAGGAACAAAAAGATCTACGGTCTTTGTCCTTCAGGTCTTGAAACCAGAGCAGGAGTAGATAAAGGTGTAGCCAATATCTTAGATCCAGAGTCCCATATGGTATCAAGAAGAGGGATGGTAGTGACTGTCCTACATTTGTCCCTGTGCTCATAAAGCACCAACTTTTTCTCTTCAGATGTGACTTGTAACTTGAGTAAGTCTGCAGCTATGCCGATAATGGTATGCAAAGATACCAAATAGTCATTGGTGAAGAATCTCCTGGAGAGTCTTTCTTTCTAGGTTTTCCAACTATGTAATCGTCCCATTCACTATGAGTGTCAGGCTCATGAGGAATCTCCCCTTCCTCTGGGTCTGAAAAATCCCTGAAAGGATCCTCTTGCCAGTCTGAGACCAATATAGTTGAAGGTACAATTGTAGCATCTTGCCATAGGCGATGATCTTGGAGATGGGACCCTTGTCGGTGAAGCACTGAGCGTCCTGCTCCTGGATCTGCGAGGCGGCTCAGGTGAACGTGCCCTTTCATGTGGCCTGCTCCTGGAAGGAGACTCTCTAGGTGTGCTATGTAGAGGCGAGATGTTCCTCTGTGGAGGTGTTACCTCTTTCGGTAAGGATGACTTATTCTTTATAGATTGATGTCTGTTGAATTCGTTAATGATCCTTTGCATCAACTCCATGAGTACTGGATCGTAAGGATCGGCGGGTTCCTCTATAGTTGGTTGCCAGGGAGGACTGTGTTCCTTAGGGGTGAGAAAGGGTTGCTCACCAACAAATTCTGTGTCTGAAAACTCCTCCTGAAGAATGATGTCTGGGAGTTCTGCCATCTCTTTTATAGGAGATAGTTGTGCTCCTATTGTTTCATGAGTCTCTGATATAGGAGGCACTGTTTTATCATTGGATGGTGTAACAGTGGCGTCTGCGGCTGCTGTTCTGGGTTTTTTCTCCATGGACGAAGGATTGACGGTGTTGTCGACGGCATCGTCGTATGCTTCGTGGAGGATGACTTCGTCGACGGTGACTTCGTGGACGATGACTTCGTGGACGGCGACGGTTGACTGTTTATCCGTCGATGGGATCTACGTGGACGAGAGATTCATGGACGAATGATGGGACTCCTTTGTCGACGAATGTTTCGTGGAGGCTGATTTCGACGACGAAGATTTGGTCGTCGATGACTAGGTTTGAAGTGTTGTTGTCGTGGACGATACGTGTTTCGTCAACGACTTGGTCGACAATGGGCCTCTCTATCGCTATAGCCGCTTGTAGACGGCTTATCGGTTGACGATTGCCCCCCCAACCCCTAGGTTTTTTTAAAACGCCTTCTTACCTTTGGAGGTGATTTTTTCCTCGGGATGCCGTTTCTTGTGGTCCCCAGAGCCCAAAGGGGGTATTTCCACCTTCCTCTTACTTTTATGAGAGGGAGAGACACTATTTTCCACTGAAGAGGCCCTTCTTTGAAGTTTGCCTCTTAGATGGTTTACTATAATGTACAGGAGCTGTCTTGGCAGATTCTTCTTCAGAAGATAGACCTTTGGCTTCTAAATGTAAAAAGTCTTCTGTGTCAGTCCTGCAGGGTTTTGTTGGAAAAGTCCGCAAATGTCACATTTAATGATATCATGAGGATACAGGCAGTAGATGAATTGCTTAGGAGGATCCTTTATGTAGAGCAGTTTCTTCATGCACCTCGTGCAGTCCCTGAACAGGGAATGCTTTTTGGCAGTTGGAAGTTCAGCCATGATTTGAGGAGGATTTCACTCAACGAATTTTAGGTGAGAAAAAGTATTTTCTGAGCCCAGAAACAGAGCAGAAAGAGTTTGATCAGGAGATCGCAAAAAGATATATTTTGAGATAATAAAATATATCTAACAGGAGAAAGATTTCGAAAAAAGCTCAGAGAGCTGGAGGATTCCCTCTGTCAGACTGCAGTGAAAAATCGGAAGATGGCTGACTGGGGTGGAGCTTAAGCCCTGCCACCTCATTGGTTGGGGCCATAAAGGACCAAAGTGAGGTGGAGGGACTACACAAGTGAATGTCTCGGATCATAATGGCCAATCTACATTCATATTTTTATGGAAATAATGTGTATATTTAACATTTTTTATAATTATTTAAATCAGTGAGGATTCCCGGTCTGACGATAGGGAATAGTCAAGCATCTGAATCTATGAACGATCCAATGTTGGATAAGTCCCAGTACTAAGCTTCTCTGGAGGTGCTTGTTCCCCAATCTACACCCAATCCTTACTGTTAACATTATTTCAAGAATAGTTCTAGGATGTTCAAGTTAACCTTATGCCTGGATTGGCACTCCCCTAAATGTAAAATAAATAAATACAATTTTGAGCATTCAGAAAAGCAATAATTATTGTAAAGGTACAAAGCACACAATCCTGTTTACCTGAATTGGAAGATGTAGGTGTAGATGGTGCCTGACCAGAGTCACTGCAAAAACAATGAGACATTTTGTAGGCAAATGTGTGAGCAATCACTATTACAGATCATCCCCCAAATGCAAATCATATTCCTGGGTAAGGTATCAAAGCATAATGTACAAAATCATATTTAAGTCTAAAGCAGAGGCTACATTTTCTCGAACAGTCAAGATTGTTGAAGCGGAAGAGAGGAGTTGACAATGATCTAAATGAAAAAGTGCGAATGAATGGCCAGCCCAAGGTTTGGGATTGTCTTCAAGGCTGGCTGGCTATTATTAGTCCTGCTCCCAAGTGAAATAAACAGAAAAAAGGCCAATAAAGGAAGAGGGGAAGAGAAGGCCGCATTGAAAAAGGGAATAAACATTGTTCCATTGCCTTTATTGTTTTTAGATTTACATAAATGTTTTCAATTTAGGGAAACATTGGATTAAAAAGAGGCTATTTGAATTTTTGATATGCCAAACAAGTCCCCAGCGTTTGCTTCAGCAAATAGCCAGTGTTCTGCAAATGATACAACCCCCTTCTATCCACTCAAATCATAGAAGCTTGATTAGAAGAGATGTGCAAGACATGGCAAACAATGCATAATTTCACCACATACTTCCTGTAAAACGGATACTACTTCCTGTAGTGTCTATCTGCGCTTTGAAAAGGGAAAATGGGAAAGCATGCATGTGCACTAAAAAGCACTTTGTCGGACGAACTGTGCAAATGAGGTTATGTTACATTGCAAGGTATTTCAATGTATCTATTATAATCAGAACACACATACACAGTCTACTCACCATTGGCTTCACCCCGTCACTTCTGCTAGCTAGCTCTTCCTCACCACGTCTCCCCTATTCCCAATTCCCCTGTGGCAGGTATTATATACTACACAGATTAACACTTTTTTTTCTTTTTTTGAAGAGCTTGCTTTAATTTATTTAGTGATCAAAGTTCTTTCAGAAGCACATTTTCTATAAAGTGCACAATGACACATTTCCGCCCAGTTGGCAGTCGGCTGTTGGTGTGTTCATTGTCAAATATTTTTAACTTAAATACATGGAGGATCATCTTCTGCAATGTTCCATTCACAAGTATGGTTCATTCGTCGACCGCTCCCATGTTCGGGGAGGTACTCCAGGTAAAACGGGTTTTGGTTCAATAGGTGCAACCTCAGTGTCTTTGCTTTCAGTGTGCGTTTCTGAAGCAATGGCTTTATTTGGTGACATAATGATCAAAGGTGGGAATGTCTCCCGATGCCCATCCCGTGTACAGTAATAATTATCTGCAAACTTGTGACTAGGACCAACTGGAAGTAAAGGTGGGGGGGCTGGGTTATTTTAGATATTTCACTATATCGTATTTGCAGTTTGGCCTGAAGATCACGCCCTGCAGCCCAATTCCGCAGCCGCTGGATGAATTTTGAGGCCGACGCCATTTTTGCTACCAACACATTTTGAATTCCTTTGGAGCCATGCATGCTGTTCACGGTTTAAGGATACGTAAAACATTTACACTGTCCAGAGAGTTTCACTTGTTGTAACAGGAAAAAAATACATAGTTGCTGAGTTCGGGATCTACAGTGCATTCATAGTTGGGTTTATTTATTCATTTATTTGTTAAGCGCACTAAGCCCAGAGGCATCAGACAGACGTATCGGAGGAAAAGCATTGAGACACAAAAGTTCATGGTATTTATGCAGTAGGTGAAAAAGAGTTTTAAGTTTTTTCCTGAAGGACCAATAGGATTACTCCGATCCCAAGGCCACGTGTAGAGCGCTCTAGTTTTTGGCAGGGATGACCTGGAAGCTGTATCCCCTCTTCCCCCCGATTTCTTCCTGCTAAATCTGGGGGATGGTCAGTTGGTTAGCGTAGGCTGAATAGGTGGGCTTGAGGAGTAGGCCTCAGCACATTTTTCCGACAGATATCTCAGGGCAGTGTTAGCGAAGGCATTTATGCGTGATGGCTAAGGTCTTGAATAGAACGGATGGGTAGGCAATGAGCCCTTGATCTTGTAGCAGAGATGGGCTCACGTTTTAATATGTTCAGTGCTGCTCTGAGTGAGTTATTTTGAAATTATTTGGTTCTTTGAGGAGACACAGCTAATAAGGAATTACAATAGTCCAGTCTCGATCCAATAAGTGCTCTGGCGACAGTGAGGCAGCTGTCGGAAGATAGGAAGGGTCTACAGGCGTTAATTAGTTTCGTAGTGTAGTTCAGCAGAAGAGGCAACTGTGTTGTCCTGCATCAATAGAGACAAGAGTGTAGTCTAGATCTGCTCCCAAAGTCTTGACGTTGGCTGGAGACCGGGATAGAATTGCCCTCAATGGTAAATGTTTTGTAGGCATGGTCTAGTTTATTGAGCAACCTTTGGGAGCCAACCAGTAGAATTTGCGTCTTCTCATTATTAAGGGAAAGTTGGTGAGAAGCCATCCATACCTGGCTGGAGTGACCGATTGAATGCAAGTTGTCAGAGCCCAAAGAGTAATTTTAAGTGAGCGGGGGTAGGATCTGTGTACCGTAAGCATAATTTGTGTAAGAGATTCCCTGGGCATCTAGTAGGTCAAAGAGTAGTTTCCTAAAAATGTTGTGGAGGGTGGGGGAAACACAACCCTTGTGGGACACCATAAGTGACAGGGATCGGCAGGGCCGAGGCTGTGTAAGAGAACACCCATGGATCTATCTGATAGAAAGGAAAGAATCCACAGGACTGATGCATGAATTAACATTTGAGGTTTCTAAAAAGGTTCATTGGTGATGAGGCTAGCTAGAGTGTGGATGCTTTTGGTGGGTGGTGGCTTTATCCTGTGAATTTCCCTTAGTCTAACTGCAACTAGGGTTATTTAAATTTGTAAAAAAACAAAATTGAACAGCCTACATACACTGGGCCAACTGTTTCAGAACAATAGGGCCCTCACTTTTGAAGAGTGTAAACAGGCATTTGGTGTAGAGGAAAGGGATAGATTTGAACACTTGCAACTGCACCACTGGACCACACCCCCAAGGGTAGCCTGCCACGGGAAAAGAGACCACCATCTTTGAAGACTTATTCTTCGGGGATCCCCACAAAGTCAAACTGGCAACAATATACAGGGTCCTCAATAAGAATAGATACAAAGCCACACATATATATATATATATATATATATATATAACTGGATGGGAAAAAGATATAGGGAAGCCCATAGATGATATTGCATGGTATAACATATGGACGAGGGCCAATAAAACATCCTGAACATCCGTGAAGATCTGCTCTCCAACCTGGACTCTAACATGCCTTCTGTCCTCATCCTCCTCGATCTCTCTTCTGCCTTCAACACGGTCAACCGTTCCATCCTGCTCAAACGTTTCTGTGAAAACCTGGGTATCACTGATCAGGCTCTGGCCTGGCTGACCGCTTTCCTCTCGGATTGACCCTCCCAGGTCCAACTTGGGTCCTTCCTATCATCTATCTTCCTCTCTACCTGTGGTGTTCCCCAGAGGTCTAACCTCACGCCCTGGCTTTTCAACCAATACCTGGCAGCTCTCGCCCACTGCATCACTTTCTGCTCAAATTTCCAGTGCTACGCTGACGACAACTCATTTTCAGGCTGCCCACTGCCACCTCCTCTCCCTCTCTCATCTCGGATTGCCTAACTGCCATTCAAAATTGGTGTGCCGCCAGTGAGCTTTGTCTGAATGCCAGCAAGACAGAGATCCTCCTCATCGGAACACCTTCACCATCCTTTCCCCTCACTCTCTGGCCGGCCTCCCTTGGTCCTCCTCCTACCCCCCACCTGCGAGGCTAAGAACCTTGGGGTCCACCTTTGACTCCACCTTTTCCTTCTCCGCCCACATCTCGGAGGTCTCTAAAAAGTCACATTTCCTACTGCACCTCCTCAGAGGTACTCTGCCTTTCCTCTCCTTCCCCCAGAAGCTCATGGTATCCCAAGCGCTGGTTTTCTCTAGCTTGGACTATTGTAACAGCCTCTTTCTAAATCTACCTGCCACTACTCTCCGTCCACTGCAACCAATCCAGAACAAGACTGCGAGACTTGTCCTTGGCCTCAAGCCCTGGGATAGTATCTCTCCAGCTCTGAAATCTCTCCATTGGCTCCCAGTGGATGCAAGGATTACATTCAAAACCCTCTGCATTGTCCACAAGGCTTTCTGGGGCCTGGGTCCAAAATACCTTCAGCTACCCCTCTGCAAATACCTACCCTCGCGAGCTCTTTGCTCCTCTACCTCCAACTCCCTCAGGGTCAGTCGTTTTTCAAAGAAATGAGCTGGGGGTAGATCTCGGCTCTGGAACAGCCTCCCTGCCACTCTAAAACTTGAGGAGAACCAACTCCAGTTCCGGAAGCACCTCAAGACCTTCCTCTTTTCTTCTGCCTTCACCCCCCCCTCCCCTGCTGATCTGTTCTCTCTTGGCACCGTGCACCTGGACACCCTCTGTCCTCCGGGCCCAGGTACCTGCTCACCCTGCCACCCTCCCAAACTGCCTCTGGGCCACCCCTTGCACTGGGGTCTGTATCTGTATCCATACAGCCCCCCCTTTTCTTCCTGCCGTTATCTGACCTACCCTGTCTGCTGCCTTGAACCTAGCACTTGCAAATTGCTGGCTGCACTACCACGGTTTGTTGCCTTTATTATTTATTTATTGTTATTTATCTGTTTCTCCTCTGCTTCGCACTTTCCACTTCTCCCCCTTCCATGCACTTTTCACCTCCTCCTCTCCCAGGCACTTGCCCGTTCTCAATGTCACTGGGCCTAGTAAGATCGCTGTTTTGTTCTCCCCTGTTCCCCTCCCTTGCCTTGTCACGCTCTGAAACACTTGTGTACGAGCGCGATAGAAATAAAATATCAATATCAATATCCCAGGCGGTCCATTTACGTGAGAATGGATTCCAACTGATACTCCGATTGTACCTTACCCCCGAGCGATTACAGAAAATGTCCCCTGCGATCCCCCGCCCAGATGTTGGCGATGCAACGCACCGTTAGTCTCCTTTTATCACATGTGGTGGGAATGTCCCCAAGTACAGACAATTTGGCGATTTATGAACGCCCAGATAAAAGACATCTGTGGATTCGAACTGGAAATGGATCCATTGATCCTCCTCCTGGGGAATGAAGACACACAAGGTCATTACAAATTATTGGCTAAAAGGTCCAGGCTGGTGACCTCTTTCTTAGTGGAAGCTCGGTTGGTCATCTCACGACACTGGAAATCACAGGACGTGATGGGTATGAACGAATGGTGGGCCAAGGTGTGGTATGTTGCATCAATGTCTAAAATCGAAGCGGCTATGAAGGCTACTCCGGCGAGATTCTTGTCAGATTGGGCCCCACTCATTACATTTGTGAATACAGACTATAATCCTGGTATTCACCATAAACCCCACAAGATGGTCTCCTTCTCGCTTTATAGAGCCGTACACTACCTGTCAAACTCCCGGCGAAGGAGGCAACCTCTTGCAGCAGTCCCCTCCCCCCCACTGTTTTAAAGCACATAGGTCATAATAGACCCACACAGAAGGTGCTATTGTTCTATTCTAAGTTAAATTAAATGTAATATGATTTGTTTATTTCTTTGCCTATGTTGTAATTTTTATATATGTTTTCTTTTACCCCTCTATTCCTTAACAAATAGTGGATCATTTGTAGAAGCAAGGTAACAGCAAAGTTTTATCGATCCGATGAGTATATGATTTCTGAGAAAGACATTACAGGACTGCATCACCATGCTGCCCTGCACTGTTACTTAAGGAGTCTGGAAGAATGTAAATGGCAAGCACAGTGGGGGAATGGGGAAAGATAGTCTTGCAATATTGATGATGTACCTGTATTGTTGAAAATGACAAAGTTAAATTGCAAAAACAAAATTGAAAAAAACGGAACGCGGATACTTTCCTCAGGTTTTCTACACCATGAAACGAAGCTATGCAGAAAGCTTGCAAGAACAGGGCAGACATTACAGGCACTCAAAAATAATAGTCAAGGATTTGAGCATGTGTACCTTTTAATTGTGTAGTGAGATGCTCCCTTTTCCAACACAGGCCTTTGTGCAAGTCACCATTTTAACAAAATCCATTTATGATATTTCGAAAATGGAAAGTTTCAATCAGCGACTATGGTGTAATAAGAGTAATAAGACGTTCTGTTATTGTTTTGAGGATTATTAACTCTTAAAAGTTCACTCCAGCACATACACATTTCCTTACAGACCCTGCCCAGTTTACTGGTGAAAACCAAATATTTATTTTAGGAATTTGGGCATGGTTGGGCTGTTCACCTGTGGCATGAATATTGTGTCTATTTGTATAGTCCACCTTTAAGCACTTTGCTTTGGCAGATAAGGAACTGGCGGCAGAGATGGACACATATGCTCAAAATCATAGTATTTATTGTTAAGGGCCTCATAAAACCATATCTGAGGCAGTACAAAAATGACGCTCAGTATAAGGCTGTACCACCTGATAATGAGGGTAGCATGGACACAGCAGCCATGCTTGGCTTAGGAGGGAGAGAAGATGTAGCTTGGTACAAAGAAATTTTAGCATACATAGAAACAAGCAAACACTATGCATTGTAAAAATATAATTTATAAATACATGTAGGCCAAGATCAATCATGGGAAAAGGTAAGTACTATCACGTATCATACGGTATACAAACCAAAGTATAACCTTGTTAGGAACAGCAATAAGCAGTTCAAGGGGAGTCAACCCGAAAGATACATTCAGAATGGCATAAAGCTATTCTTGGGGAGTAAAACAACAGTAGTTAGAATTTTAGAATACCATCAATAATTCAAGGGCAGCAGACCCTATAGGTCCAAACATATAGGTTTTGGACACAGACACACTTAAATTGAACTTTTTGAGTCAGACTTTATTTAGTTTTGTTCAGGTAGGGAAATCCCACCTTAGCATAGAGCAATTTATGCCTTCTACTATCCTGACATTTAAGTTAATAAATATCTTTTGTTTGAATCTGGAGTCTGTTTGTGTCTTGCTGCCTTCTGAATACAGAGTTTGATTATGTCAACCGTGCTAGGTTGTGGAGTGTATTTGGAGCCATGAACTGCCCGGATGCTTTGGTGGACCTAATGGAAAGATTGCACCACTGTACAGTGGCCCAAGTTAGGCGTGGAGACTGTGGTCAAGGCACTCCTACTTTCCAGGTGGAATGTGGGGTGCGCCAAGGCTGCATCCTGGCCCCCTACTTTTCTGTCTTTTTACCAACGGCCTATATGAACATCTATTGAAGTCCTCCTCTGACTTCCCTATGCTAGCCAACAGGCCTCTGCCTTTACTTGCCTACGCTAACGAAACAGTCTTACTTGCCCCCACCCCCAGATCGTTACGATTGGTCAATGGCTATTCTTGCTTTATGGACACTCTAGGGATTAAGACAAATGCCTGGAAACCAGCAGTCATGGTTTGTAGTGGGAGGAAGCCGCCCAAAAAGTGTTTAGCTATCTCCTGGGGAGCCAATCCCAAGAGTGAATCATTTCGACTATCAGGGGGTGAGATATTCAGCAAATATAGGGGCAGTGATAAGATATGGCATGGAGCTGTGGGATTTTGGGAAATTGGAGCCTATTCAAGCGACTGTGAATGGTTTTTTAAAGAGCATTTTGGGGCTGACTTGGTCTACCACCAATGTTGCAGTTCATCAAGATGGCTTCCAGTTTTTGGGTGATCTGGCCGCATTCTTACCGGTCAGCCATTGGCTAAGGATTTGGGGGAATACTAAAGCTTTTTTGATTCAGGAATCAATGAGCTACTTGGTGTCTAGAGACCTCCATTCAAAAATCCCATGGCTCAGATATGTGAAAACAAGGTTGGCTGAATGGCTGTGGTGTCATATGGCTTCAAAGTTTGCAAGAACAAGTCTGCTCTAGTCTCTCTTGGTCACTGTCTTTGGAGCTCATGAAGCCAGCTAACAGGTCTTATTTGATAATTACGTCTCCTGTTCTTCAAAAATACCGGAGCTGTGCCAATCACCCGTCCCAGCGCTTTCCTGTCTCTAGAGGCTGTTTTAACTGCATTCATCTGAGAGCCGTGACATTGGTTCGGTCCAAAGGAAGTGTGGACCAGTCATTTCACATTTGTGGCATGTCCAAAGAAGACCTGGCTCATTTTTTTTTTGTCCCACATTCTCACTGATTAGGGATCAAACATCGAAGCCTGTTTTGCAGGGCCAGAGCTTTCGTTGTTATAAGCCCGCTTTGTATCATCTGTTACGGGCAGATTTGGCCCAGCAGGTATGGGCCGTTTTGATGTCCCTAAACCGTGTTTTATCATTAAGAGAACACCTTTTGAATTGTCTGTTCATGATTTTACAGTTTTGTTTGAAAGTTTTTAGGATAATTTTATTTGTTTAATATTTTATAGATAGTATGATGTAATTTGTTGTGTTTTTATGGTATGCAATCTCTTACCAAAATAAACTTATTTGAATTGAAACCGCAAATATCTAGGGACCTCGAGACAGTGTGCGGTGCATGGTCTTCCGAAGTCCAATTCCTGCTGAAACTTTGGTGGACTCCTGCTGGACCTCCAGAGACGCGATTAGAATCCCTGAAGTCCCCTCACCAGAGTGCAGGACCGAGAGAGTGAAGAGAAATCGACCAGCGATATACTTTCTTCATCTGGTTCCTGTAAAAGGGCGGCAAATCCACAAAGCCGCGAGAAGCCTTGATGAATTCTTTTTTGGAAGCTATTTCTGACAACTGCTCCTGCAAGTTCCCATCCGGTGTCGGTTTCTTTTGTCACCGGACCAAGATTCCAGGGACCGGGTCCTGTGCTGCTGCAGCATGAATGAAGCCATCCACCAAGGAGCTCTTTTCTGCTCGTTAGCATAGGCCAGTAAAGGCAGATGCCTGTTGGCTAGCATAGGGAAGTCAGAGGAGGACTTCAATAGATGTCCATATAGGCCGTTGGTATAAAGACAGAAAAGTAGGGGGCCAGGATGCAGCCTTGGCGCACCCCACATTCCACCTGGAAAGTAGGAGTGCCTTGACCACAGTCTCCACGCCTAACTTGGGCCACTGTACAGTGGTGCAATCTTTCCATTAGGTCCACCAAAGCATCCTGGCAGTTCATGGCTCCAAATACACTCCACAACCTAGCACGGTTGACATCATCAAACTCTGTATTGTGAAGGCATCAAGCAGCAAGACACAAACAGACTCCAGATTCAAACAAAAGATATGTATTAACTTAAATGTCAGGATAGTAGAAGGCATAAATTGCTCTATGCTAAGGTGGGATTTCCCTACCTGAACAAAACTAAATAAAGTCTGACTCAAAAGGTTCAATTTAAGTGTGTCTGTGTCCAAAACCTATATGTTTGGACCTATAGGGTCTGCTGCCCTTGAATTATTGATGGCATTCTAAAATTCATGAAGGCCAAAAAAAGGCTCTTCCTTAATCTTAATGAACAGGGAGTGTGCTATTACCAAATAAAGGATCAGTGCCTGCTCTGCTGTTCCCAGGCCTGACCTAAATCCCAACTGAATAGGGGAAAAGATGTTTGAGCTCTGGACTCAAGATCCTAGTCTTTCTAGAAGAGCCCCTCCCAGGATCTTAAATACTGAATACAGCAAAGAAATCGGTCTGTGGTCATTAAAAGATTAAAAGAATAGGTGAGGGGGGAAAAGATTTCTACTCACCGAGGGACAAGAAAAAATAATAAAGTCCAAGCAAAACGTTCAGGGGTTGACACAGGGCAGGAAGCGTCATCAATATGAAAATCTTACCCAACATGTAGGTGTTAGAGAAAGCTAGGAGTAGAACTCTCCAAACTGATCTACTGATACGAGAATCCACAATTACACAGCAACCCAGCCCACCATCTCTGCAGAGTATGCGGTCATCGCCATACGAGTAGTTTACACTGATCAAACTCCTCAGGCTTTATTTTAAGATCTTACTGGGAGCTGCCATTTACACTATAAGGAACAAACATACAATTCAATAATACCAAATGTAAATAGAAGATTGCATGTAGACAAGTTAACTCAAAAACATACATAACATTGCATAGTGTTTGCAGCGTCTTGAAAAACAGAGGGCTCCTCAGATTTGCCTTCTTTAGACCTCTTCTCATTTATCTGTTGATTCTCCTTCTCTCCTTTCTGACAGCTTGACCAACACTCTTGATCTCCTTATCCCTCCACTCTTTTCTTTCCGTCACATAAATGATCTCAATCTTGACTGACCCCTCCCCCTCCGGGCGGCTCGGCAGGCTTTATGCTGTGTCGACCGACATTGGTTTAAGACCCTGGCAGCCGTTAATCTAGCCTATATGTCTTTTCTTCATACATCTTATGATGCTTTTCTCCTCTCCGCTAAGCAACTTTACTTTAATTCCCTCTGACACTCTCTTCCCACCCCCATCATTCTAAATTTAAAGCATGTCTTCTCTCCTTCTGCCTCTGACCCAGCCACTTCCTCTTGTCTGCCTGCGATGTTCATAACTATTTTTCTTCTACAATATGTCTCCTTCCGTCTTCTAGTTCTTCCTTGTCACCCACATCCTCATACCCAGTTGCCTGCACTTCTGGTGCTACTATGTATTCCTTTCATCTACTTTCTGATTTGGACACTGCTTGTTGCCTTGCTTACCACCCTACTCCTGTTCCAAGCAATCTCACTTACTTCTGCCATTTTCCATTCCTTTCAAACACGCTTATATTCTTCAGATTCTTAAGAAACCCTCGCTTGACCCCTCTCTCTGTTCTTTCGCCCTATCTCACGCCAACCTTTCATCTCTAAGCTACTAGAGCACATTGTTTATACTCAAGTTTCTTCCTTTGTTAACTTGCACTCATTCCTTCCTTCTTTCCAATTTGTATTTCCAACCTTTTCACTCCGAGACTGCACTACTGGCTGTAACTCAATACCTCTCCTCTTCTTGTTTTCCTTGACTGGTCAGCCACTTTTGATACAGTAAACTACTCTATTCTTCTTTAGTCTCCTTCACATCTTGGTTTTCAGGATTCTGTGTGACTAGTATCAGTCTTATTTTACTGATAGTGCTTTTTCCGTTTAATTGGTCTGGTCAGTCCTCTACTATTTTCCCCTCTTTCTCACAGTGTCCCCCAAGGTTCAGTGCTCGGTTCACTTCTCTTTTCTTTATACACCTCTCCCTTAGGGGCGGTCATCTCTACTCATGGTTTGTCCTCCTTCTCATACTCAAAACACTAGTCTCTCAGCCGGTCTTCTTTCTAACTAATCTTGGATGTCCACAGTTTTTACACCTCAACCCGTCCAAAATTGAGGTCCCTTTCTTTCCTTCTGCTACTGTTCCTCCACCTTTAAGCCCCCCTCCAATCCCTTTCCCCATGCATCCCTCCTCTTGCCACTGTTGCACGCAATTTAGGTGTCCACTTTGACTATGCACTGTCCTTTTCCTCTCTCATATCCGTAATAACACGCTCCTGTTTTCAACTCTAATATTCAGAAGGGTCACTGCTTCCTCACTTTGCAGGCTTCTAAACGGATCACCTCTTTAGCCTGGTCTCGCCTTTGTTACTGTACTTGTTTACTTTTGGGTCTCCCTGCCTATAGGCTCGCTCCTCTTCATTCTAGCTACTCATCTTCTATTTGTATTCTTTGTTCTCTCTCCCATATGGACTACCTGCACTGCTCCAAATCATCTTCACTGGTTATCTTTTGATGCCAGACTTCACTTTAACTTTCTATGTCTGGTTTATACATGTCTTTATGGTTTTGCTCCTTCCAAACTCTCTTCTCGTATTTCCTTCTATTCTTCAACCCGTGCTCTTCGCTCCCAATCTCTTACTCTGTTGTTCCTCATCCTCCCTGTGCTCCAGACCTTTTTTGCTCTGCAATTCTCTCCCTTTGTTTATCCATTCTCTGTCCAGTTTCCCTCTATTTAAATCTAAACTTAAAGATCACGTCCCTTCTCTGCGATTCCCTTAATTGATCCACACATTGGTACTGATTGTCACTACGCAAAGCGCTTATGATATGATAGGATAGGTTATTTATAACATGCTTAATACCCAGAGGTTTCTAAGTACGGATCCGGGGATCGGACCTGTGTTGCTCTGTGTTGTCTTGCTTCCAAGGTGAGCACTTTGCCGCTGAGCTATCCTCCCGAGACTAAAGACTATCGCTAAGGCGATAGGTGCTATATAAATACAATAAATTAATAAATAGGCTACTAGGAATTCAGCTACTGGGCCATACAGCTGTACATCTAAACATGTACTGTACAGCAAATAGGAAACCCGATATCAGAAAGCAGTGCAGTGAAAGAGAGAACATGAGAACAGACATACATGGCAGCCTGATGAGTGAGCCACTGTTGGCAGGCTGTGCTATCTTGTATATACTGAAGCACTTCGGAAAGCATGGTGCGCTTCAAGTGGGCCTCTTCCCGAGACTTCTTTAGGCGGTCGTATGTTCTCGCACCTATAGACAAAACAAAGAACGATGTTAAAGAAAATGAGCTCCTCTAGCCTAGCACACGTACACAAGGGCTAAGCAGTGCTTTCAAGGATACATGTACCAAAAGCATCAGGTCTTCAGTGTCGGTAGTTTTCAGGATGTGCTTTTTGCCTCATCTGCAGCCAGGCTGTTATAAATAGGAGCACAAAAAAAATACACAAAAAAAGGTGGTGATGGCTGGAAGGTTTACAATTAATCGTAACCTCTGATATCGCTCTGGGAAACCCCTCAAGGCCATCCTTCAGCTGCCAAGACATTACAGAAAGGGTAAAACCATATGCAAATCAGGGTTGGTGCCACACCAAAAGGGGAAGACTAGCCCAAACTGTTTGGCCACATCCCTTCTGCATGAGAGATACCACACGCATCACCATACGGCGTCATCATTGAGGAGTAGCGTGGGTATCCAGGCCCAGCAGGCACTGGACCTATGTCTGGGCCTACCCGTCCTAGTCGGGGTGACTACAGCAAAATAGATGAGGCAATGGCTGGAGTGTTTAGAATTAATCGCAACCTCCGATATGGATCTGGGCAACCCTCCAAGCCATCATTCTTCGCCTGCTAAGCCATTACAAAAAGGGAATACCAATATGCACATCAGGCTTAGCTCCACCCTAAAGGCCAAAACATGTCTGGGGTTGCTTGCGTTTCCGTGCAGAGGTGACCTGGCGTAGCAGTTCGGGCTGGACTGCTCCCATTGGCAGTATCTTACTGATTTGCATATGGCTGGACCCCTTTTGCAATGGCGCAGGCTGGCTAAAAAAACGGTGGTGTGGAAGGTTGCCCAAAGCAGTGCCAGTGGTTGAGATTAATTTAAAACCATGCACCCATCCATTTTTTATTCCTGTTATAAATTAGGGTGTTCGCCTATTCACAAGTACCTCAGGAACACAAATGAAATACGCACACCCTATAATCAAAAGGTGCCTATGAATACAGAGTAAAATGTTTTCTTACATATGAAGACAAGTCACGGATTTCCTGTATGAAATGACTGCAAAAGGCCATCTGAAATTCGACCAGCCATCCAATTTCCTTGCTTTACTCCTTGTACATTAAAAGTGTGAAGCAGTCACTGACTTAGCGTAATCATTTGGAGTTGATAACTCTGGCCTAACTATATGCACCAATATTCAAGCTTACCCAACCCTGCTATTACACCTGGCTGCAGGCTATTTCACGGATCAGACCAGATGGACTGGCCATCAACACTCATTTGCAAGAGATGCTCACAGTTCAGGCCTTAGCGTTACCTATGTGAAAAAGTACTTGGCACTTTCAAAATTGATGGGTTAACAAGGCAGTTACTTTGAAAGGGGCAACTAAATAAAATGTCCCTAAATCAAAGCATCAAAACATGAGGGGCCCATATTAGCTGCAATCTGTGTCAATCTCAAAAGAAATTTTAGGAGCAGTGCCTTTTATTTTTCATATCGTTGGTACATAGCAATTCATACTAGGTTCCCCCCACTTCTACACATTATAGTGTTTATATTGCCAAATTTAAGGGTATTGAATTTTTGGACCACAGGAAGATGAAGGTCTGATTCAAACCTGTACTCTGTAGGTAGAACACATGCCTGGGGAGAGTGCTCAACTCACTGAGCTAGTTTGTTGGTTCTCAATTTGGACAGCCCACATGCATGTTAGAGCTAGAACACTGCATTCTCACTTTGCCCCTCTAAAGAAAAGAAAATAACAGGGGTGGTGCGTCACTTACTGATGAAAGTTTTGATCCCTGCCATTCTGTATTCCTGCAGCCGTTTGATTTCCCTTCGCAGTTCAACTTCCACTGAAAGTAGCAAGACAGACAGGAACTAGGTTTAAAGTTTGCACACAAGTTTGTTTCTTAGATAGAGGTCACCTTTAGACTTCTTATTATCTGATAACAGTCTATGGATTCCTGTTTATGACTAAACAGCGACTTACTGACATGTTTCAACAAATTAGAATAGGCAACTCTCGCCAAAGGCATGATATGGCAAGTGTTTTCTGTTTATTAAAGGCTTTTAAGTCACCTACTAGTCTTCCCTGGAAATAGAAAACGTCACAGGCGAAGATCAAGCAGATCAAC
The DNA here is from genome assembly GCF_040938575.1 of Ambystoma mexicanum. NCBI lineage: Eukaryota > Metazoa > Chordata > Amphibia > Caudata > Ambystomatidae > Ambystoma > Ambystoma mexicanum. The sequence continues at coordinate 291,749,331 of NC_090931.1, read as the reverse complement.
GCATGCAGATTACAAATACAGGAGAAGAAGTCAAGATGCAAATTAGAGTGGATTGATGAACATGGTATTTGCGGTTTGGAACCGTGACAGGTAACAGGCTCTGAAGAGAATTTTGGTTATTAATATGAAAGGTTGAACACCTTTGGATCGAAGCACATATTCTAAGTATTCAAGGGAGAAAATGATTTCACAAATGGACACCTGGCATGCAAAGGAGGGGGAAAAAAATGAAAGTAGGTGTAAAAAGGAGAAAAACTAAAGCTACAATTCCAGCACAGGCGTTTCTGAAATGAACATCTTAAACGCAAAGGACATTGGCGTCCACAGCATCCCCTATGGAATGCAGGGGATGTGAAAGTTCACGTCCGTGCAGCACCAGCTACTTAAGGTGCCCAGCACTCTGGCAGCCATTCTTGCCACGGTTGAGGAGGTTTCATTTCAGTGGGTGGTATTGTGTCGTATACAGTGCTACTTTTGATCTATGTAACCACCACCGTCCCGTGCCTTCGAGCGGAGCTTAGGGACTTAGTGGGATAGTATGAAGACGGCAAGTTCCTTTTGCTAAAGTGACTTGATGTAGGAAGGCCGCCACAGACAACCTGGCCTTCACGGGCATATGCACGGGTAGGCTTTAACCTGTTAGCCCAGCGTAGGAGAAGGTAAGGATGGAACAAGTTACTTACCTGCAACTGTTGTTCTCCAGCATGGGTCTGGCATGGATTCACATGCTCATGAATATTCCCCGTCGTCAGGCTGGGAATCCTCGGTAAAGAAAAAATCAGTATCAGTTTCGTTTCTGATCTGTCTTTCATAGTAGTAACCTATCACTGATCTCTGCGTCATACTGACCACAGCCAATGACTGCCCTCTACCTAAGCCCCGCCTCTGGCAGCCATCTTCAGATTTGGTAGCACGTGAAGTGGCAGTATGACCAAGTGAAGAGCCGCAGAGGGGTAGGCGGGATGGTTCGCATGTGAATCCATGCCAGACCCATGCTGGAGAACAACAGTTACAGGTAAGTAACTTCTTCCTTCTCCAGCATGGGGTCTGGCATGGATTCACATGCTCATGAATAAAGAATACATAGCAGTACACACATGCACAACCACGGGAGGTGGCAAAGGCTCAACATTAAGCATTACATCAAACTCAACATTAAGCAATTCTTACCTCCTCAACAGGCTCACCTTAGGCGAACAGATTGCGCAGCATTGCTTGGCCGACCCTGGACTCCTCCCTGGAATCCTGATCGACGCAGTAGAATTTTGTGAAGGTGTGCGTCGACCTCCACGTAGCAGCCCTGCAGATGTCCAGCAAGGGCACACCAGATAGGAACGCCATGGTAGCTGCGATCGCTCTGGTGAAATGGGCTCTCGGACGGCCAGGCAGCGGTCGGTTTGCCAACAGATGACAGTACATGATACAGCCGGAGAGCCATCTGGAAATGGAGGCCTTTGAGAGAGCCTTCCCCTGATTGACAGGTCCAAAGTTCACAAAAAGTTGTGACGTCTTCCGAAAACACTTCGTGCGGTCCACGTAAAACTTCAGCGCTCTAGCCACATCCAGCGAGTGCAAAGTCCTTTCGGCCGGCGACGAAGGCGATGGGAAGAAAACAGGCAACACCAAGGGTTCGTTGAGGTGGAATTCCGACGGCACCTTGGGCATGAAGGAGGGGTGCGTCCTGAGCACTACCCTCGTGTCGTGAAAAGCCAATTACGGGGGCTTGCAGGAAAGGGCCTGGATCTCTCCCACTCTTCGTGCGGAGGTGATGGCCACAAGAAACGTTTTCCACGACAAGAACTTCAACGGAGCCGAGTGCAGAGGCTCGAACGGAGGTCCCATGAGCTTGGTCAGCACCACGTTGAGCTCCCATGCCGGGGCCGGAGCCTTCACCGGCGGGAACGATATGAACAGTCCCTTCATGAATTCTTTCACCAGACGATGAGACCACAAAGACGTCCGCCCCGTGGTTCTGGTGTATCGGGAGATCGCAGCAAGATGAATCTTGATGGACGCGTGCGCCAGTCCAGCCTTGGCCAGCGTCAGAAGGTACGGCAGTACCTGGGGAGCCGTAATCCATAGAGGGTTAATCTTCTGTGCGTGGCACCAGACAGAGAACCTCTTCCATTTGTGTCCATAGCATTTAAGAGTTGAGGACGCCCTGGCCTTTGCAAGAACCTCTCTGCAGTCGGCCGGTATGTCGTATCCTCCAAACTCTAACGCTGCAGGAGCCAGGCCTGCAAGTTCAGCGACTTCGGGTCGTGATGGAGGATGGCGCCTCCTTCCCTGGAGAGAAGATCCACGTCCACTGGCAGCTTGATTGACGGGGACGCTGACAAGTCCAGAAGGTCCGGGAACCATATCTTCCTCGGCCACGCAGGTGCGACGAGGATCATCCTGCACCGTGACCTCTTGAGCTGGTTGATGAGCCGGATCAGCAATGGCAATGGAGGGAACGCGTATAGAGACAGGCCCTTCCAGGGGAACGAGAAAGCATCGCTCATGCTCCTCGGCTGGGGAAACCTGCTGGCGAACCTCCGGCACTTGGAGTTCGTCGCCGTCGCGAACAGATCGATCTGGGGTGTGCCCCACCGTCGGAAGAGGCGGTCCACTAGATCCTGTTGTAATTCCCACTCGTGGCACCAGCGCAGCTCTCTGCTGATCGAGTCGGCGATGGTGTTTTTTATCCCTGCCAGATGAAACGGCACCAGAAACATCCCTTGGGCGACGGCCCAATGCCACAGATCCTGCGCCTCCTTGGACAGGGCTGGGGACCTGGTTCCGCCCTGCTTCTTGATGTAGAACATGGTGGTGGTGTTGTCGGTGAGGATCCTCACCACCTTGCCCTTGAGGGACGGAAGAAAGGACCTGAGGGCCCAAAACACTGCACGGAGCTCCAGGACGTTGATATGGAGGGACTTCGCCGCCAGAAGCCAAAGGCCTCTCGCGTGCAGATTTTCGGTGTGCGCTCCCCACCCTTCCAGGGAGGCATCCGTGGTCACTGTCTCCTGGTGGCTGGGGGTCTGGAAGTCCATGCCCGCCGTCAGATCCGCGCGGGTGCCCCACCACCGGATCGCTCGTCGGAAACTCTCGTCGCGTGTGATCCTCTCCTCGAAGCTGCCCGTCGTCTGGATCCAGCGCGCGTCCAGGAACTCCTGCAACGGGCGCATCCGGAGCCTGCACAGGCGGATGAGGTAAATGCAAGAAGACATCATTCCGAGGAGGGACTTGATGGACCTCACCCTGGCCGCGTCCGCAACCAGCATCCGCTGCACCTTGCCCATGATGGCCCTTGTCCTTTCCTCTGACGGAGAGGCCAGAAGCGACACTGTGTCGAGCCTCGCTCCCAGAAACAGCGCGTCTTGCGTGGGCACCAGGTGGGACTTGGCGTAGTTTATGGAGAATCCCAGGTCCGTGAGTAGTTGGACGGTCCTTGCCGTGTGCTCCACGGCGAGCTCCTTCGTCTTTGCTCGGATGAGCCAGTCGTCCAGGTAGGGGTAGACGTGGATCCCCTCTCGGCACAGCTGCGCCGCCACCGGTGCAAGGCACTTGGTGAACACCCTGGGTGCCGACCTCAATCCGAAGGGAAGGGCTCTGAACTGGTAGTGACGCCCTTGGACCACGAACCTGAGAAACTTTCGGTGTTCCTTTAGGATGGGAATATGGAAGTAGGCATCCTCCAAATCCAACGACGACAGGAAATCGCCCTCCTCCAGTTGACCCAGGACGTGTTGGAGGGTGACCATCCGGAACTTCTGTGCCTTGATAAATTTGTTCAGTCGTCGCAGGTCCAGGATGGGACGCCATCCTCCCGTCGTCTTCTTCACGAGGAAGTATCTTGAGTAAACTCCGGAGCCCCGAACCTCTTTGGGACGAGCTCGATGGCGCCCTTCTTGAGCATCGCCTTTACCTCCAAGAGAAGTTGAGGGACGTGATGTTCTTTCCTGGCCACAGGGGGACGTGCGGGAACCTCCTTAGAAACTCGAGCGCGTGACCCTGAGCTAGGGCGTCCAGCACCCAACGGTCGGTGGAGATGGACTCCCACACGCTGACGAAGCTCGCCGCCGGCCTCCCACCGGGGTGCTTCGGTGGGGGCCCGACCCCACGGCCGGTTCAGTCCTGCTTCGACGAGGCCTTGCCGCCTTGTCCTCCTTGGTGACGACGGCGAGGTCCGCCTGACTTGCCTCGTCCCCTGTAAGCTTCCTGTGACGACAAACGGGCCACTTGATGGTAGGTGGAAAATCCGCCGCTGGATCCTTTGGAGGCACCCTGTTTGCCTCCGCCGCTCCGAAAGGGCGGCCGCCGTTGCTGGAGAACCCCAAGAGCCCGGGCCGTCTCCGTGTCCGCCTTGATGGCTTGAAGGGAATCGTCCACTGTTTTCCCAAACAGGTTATTTCCGTCGAACGGCATGTCCAAGACTCTGGTCTGCACGTCCTGACGGAAGTCAGTAGCCTTGAGCCATCCACGCCGCCTAAGGCACACGCCGTTGCCCAACTAGCGAAATCCAGTGTCAGCGATGTCCGTCGCAATCGTGATGGCGTGGTCCGAAGCCACCTCTCCTTCCTGCAAGATCTCTAGGGCTTCCGCCCTCTTGTCGTCTGGTAGGAAGTCCAGCAGGGGGGCCAGTTTGTACCACAACTCCCTGTCGTAGCGGGCTACGATAGCCAAGGCGTTGGCCGCCTTAATCGTCGTCGCCGCCGACGAGATGACTCTGCGTTCCATTGTGTCTAATTTCTTTCCCTCGCCGTCCGGCGGGGAGGTTGATGTAGAGGCCGTGCCCCCCCCGCTTTCTTCCTGGCCGCCGCGGAGACGACCCAGTCCGGGGTCGGCTGTGCCCGAAGGCACAAGGGGGCTGCGTCCGGGACCCGGTACTTCTTCTCGTACCGATCCCTTCTAGCCGGCGTCGTGGATGGGTTCTTGAGGAGGGCGAGGCCCTCATCCCAAATATCATCTAGTAGAGGTACAGCGAGGACCATCTTCCTCTTGGTCTCGCGCCGTTGATAAAGGAAACCTTCCTTCTTCTCTTCCAGGCAGAGCTGGAAAAGCTCTGATGCCCTGGAGATCATGGAGTGAAACGATCCAATCTCGTCGGGCGGGGAAGCCCGGCTGGGAGGTGACGACGGGAGATCCACGTCGTAAACCTCGTCGTCTGTACCCGTCGCGGCCGTGTCAGTCCCCGTATCATCCCCACGTGTCGTGGACGGGGAGGAGGGCTAAACAGGGCGCGATGGCTGAAAAGGAGGTGGAGGGTGAATCCTTCTTCTCTTAGGGGGAGGGCTCCCAGAAGGGCCTGGCTCCAGGTCCCCTGTCGGGAGCGGTTCCTCCGTTGGTGGTAACAGCAGTCTCGACCTTATCTCCGAGCATAAGGACTGTATAGCCAACAAAATGGCCGCCGAGTTGTCTTGCGGCACTGGTTGATGGAGATCCGACGGGAGATCAGGAGCCCCGTCAGCATCCTCGACGCCCTCGTCGTCTTCCACGTCGGGGTCGCCCCCGACAGGATGGCCTTCCTCCACGCCAGAGCCGTGGCCTAAGACTTCGATCAGCTCCTCCTCAGAGGCTGAGGCCGAGTCCACGACGACCTCCTGCCCCCCCTTCGGCGGCGGCGGCCATGATGGAAAGAAACACTAGACCGCTGCAATGCGTTAGGGTCTAACGTGATAGAGCAATTCCATGGCGGCCGCGTCACCATCGGTCCCACAATCGCACATAGAAGGGGCGCATGACAGACATCTCCTCCTATACGTGTGGAAAGTATTTTATTCTGCTCCCTACCTACATTGCAAGGCAGAGAGTATAAGGGTAGTCACTTCTTTGTTGTGTTTCGGCCTTTAGTGAGAGTCCACATGTGCAACCCTGTTCTATTCTTTGGTGTCTAAACTGACCTTGTTGATAAGTGTTAGGTTTGAGGTCATGTTCCTGGGGTGAATTTTAAATGCTTATAGCGTTGATAAAAACATATGCTATGTTTGCTATTGTTATGGGGGAGACTAGGGGCAGTGTATTTGGCCAAAGAAATGTCCACAAGATCACACAGTGTGTAATACTTATCAAACAACATGCACACTAGCCCCAGGATGTGCAACTGGAACATGATGCAAATATAAGAAAAGGGAGGTGGGGTAAGCACTAGAAGCTCCTTAAGATAACAAAGAAAGTCTGCAAGCTCCTCACCTATGTTATGGGTACTGTCTGCACTAAGCCCACATGCAGGACAAGAAATGACAGGGTTTGTGAGATGGCATTGTATACAGTAACTTAAAGACAATACTTTTGAGGACAAGACCACCACCTGGAATGTCAGCAAAGCCCTCAAACCCTGCTCATCAAACAGGGACCCAGAAAGGGGGATACCTTTATACAGTAGACTCCAGACCAGGGACAAGTAGGAATTGTTCTTGCAGAATAGTGAGGAAAACATATACATGCACACAGGAGCTGTACACAGCAACATAACACACAACATTCAATGTGGAACAGAGAACAATCCAAGGGAAAACAAGGAACAGATTCCTAAAGAAAGACAAGGAACAGGAGCACAAAAAACGAAATTACAAGTGCAAATCCCCATCTCCACAGGAAAGGAAAGGGGTACAAAATAGGATCTCTCTCAATGGGGCGAGGGAGGGGTGTATAAAGGGTCAAGGTTACACTACAGAACAGGGCAAGGTTAAAGGTATAAAGAACACAAGCAAACTGGGATTCACAGGAAAAAGCACTGCAAAGTGCTGACTGCAAAACAAAGAAAGAAAGGGAATTCAGGATGCAGAAAATATTAATAAGCACACTAAGTTCGATATCCAGAAACAAGAAATAAGGAACTGGAAACTAAGCATAGGAGCCAGGAACAAGGAACCAGTTACAAACAGAAATGCTGCAATAATTGCCAGTGCTGGACAGAAGCAAGCTCTGGCTTTTAAAGCTGACGAACAATCACATGCCAAAGGTGCTACTTTATCCTCCACCCAACCTTGTCCTGCAAGGATGGAGATGAAGCAGTGGGCAAGGAATACTGGGAACCATAGTCTTTTGAATAATAATAAAAGCATACTGGCTGCCAAAAATCCGAAATGGATCTGGAAGGGACATGGAAGAACAAGTTACTTTCTTACCTGGTAACGTTCTTTCGATGGGATGGCCCGACGACGTATTCCATATCTATGACATGTAATCACCACATCTGTGCTGCTTCGGAAACTTTTTTCGGCGTCTGCGTCCTGCGTCGATGACGTCGATGCGCTGTCGTCGAGGACCTCCTCCGACGTCATCCGATGTGATAAGTAGGACGCACGACGCCCGTAGCCTCAGTTGTAGTTTTTTCCCCCAGAACGTGTGACATTAGTCAACTGCCAGTCAGACACAAAGCCTTGCGGAACGTAAGCTGCAATCGCAAAAGAAATTCTGCAGCGGGGAAGGCAGGGCGGGAGCGATATGGAATACGTCGTCGGACCATCCCATCGAAAGAACGTTACCAGGTAAGAAAGTAACTTGTTCTTCGAGGGGATTGGTTCTCCGACGTATTCCATATCTATGACAGACTCCCAAAGCAGTACCAGAGCAAGGAGGAGGGAAAGAATTTAGAATCAAAATTTAGAATAGCCAATCAAATAGCAGAGCAAAGGACCGTCTTGCCAAAGGCCAGATCCTGTCCTCGGATGGAATCGAGGGAATAGTGACGTACAAATGTATGTACTGAAGCCCAGGTGGCTGCATCACAGATGTTGCGAATAGGAACACCCCTCTGCAGGGCAGTAGATGCAGCCATACCCCTGGTAGAATGGGCCCGCAAGCCAGCCGGTGGGTCCTTACCCGCCAAGCGATAACACTCCGAGATGGCCAAAATAATCCAGCGAGACAAAGTCTGTTTCGTCACAGCTTGCCCCAAACGCTTTCCAGCGTAACCAATAAAGAGTTGATCGTCCACTCTGACCCGGGACATGCGTGAAACATAAAAGCTTAAAGCTCTACTAGGATCAAGCCTATGGAGCCTCTCCTCTTCCTTACCAGGATGCGGAGAAGGATAGAATGCCGGAAGAACAACCTTCTGGGCCAAATGAAATTCCGTCACTACCTTCGGAAGAAAAGAAGGACGAACTCTAAGGACAACCCTGTCCTTGTGAAATACAGTAAAGGGTGGCTTAACTGAAAGTGCCTGTAACTCACTCACTCTGCGAGCGGAGGTAACCGCAACTAAAAACTCAGTTTTCAGAGTTAACAGCCTCAAAGGGCAAGAATGTAAAGGCTCAAACGGAGCACCCATAAGAAACTTAAGAACAAGGTTCAAATCCCAACCGGGCACCAGGAAAGGTGACAGAGGGAACACATTAGTGAGCCCTTTCAGAAACTGTGAAATTAAAGGGATTTTAAAGTAAGAACACTCTTCAGACGAGCGCTTAAAGATGGACAGCGCCGCCAGGTGCCCTTTAATGGTACCCACTTGCAAGCCCCTGTGGGCCAAAGAAAGTAAAAAGGACAGAACCATGGGAATGTCACATGCAAAAGGATCCACATTCTGAACTCTGCACCAGTCGCAGAACTTACGCCAACGGCAACGGTACAGAGACTTTGTTGCTGGCCTTGGGGCCGAAAGCAACACCTCCATCACGTCTTCAGGGAGGTCCCAATCCTTTTACCTCAACCTTTCAGAAGCCAAGCGTGAAGGTTGAGGGATCTGACCTCTGGATGGAGAACCTGACCCCCCCCTCCCGTGAGAGCAGATCGTCTCGGTAGGGAAGACGACGTGGAGGGCAGATGGACAAGTCGAGAAGGTCCGGGTACCACGTCCTCCGAGCCCACGCCGGGGCAATGAGGATCATCCGGGAACCGAACTTCCGTAACCTCCGCAGCACTTGCGGGATGACGGGGACTGGAGGAAACATGTACAGCAGCGGGAATGACCACTCCACCACGAACGTGTCTCCTAAGGCTCCTTTTGGAGGAAATTCCCGCGAGCAAAACCTTTCGCAAAGGGCGAAGATCTCCAGGAGAATCTCCTGAGCCAACTCCCACTCGTGAGAGATCGCGCTCTGCCTGCTCAGAGCGTCCGCCGTCACGTTTTCGTCTCCGGCCAGATGAACTGCCGAGATCGAAACTTCCTGCTGGATGGCCCAGAACTCGAGCTGCATCGCCTCCCTGCACAGAGGAAGTGATCCTGCCCCCCCCTTTTTGTTGGGGTAGTGCATGGCCACTGTGTTGTCCGTCAGGATCAGGACACTCTTTCCTCGCACAGTCGGCAGAAAAGCCTTTAGGGCTAGCCTGATGGCCCTCAGCTCCAACAGATTGATATGGAGTCTGGACTCCGACGGAGACCAACGACCGCTGACTGTCAGCCCGTTGGCATGAGCTCCCCATCCGTGAGGGATGCATCCGTCACGATTGCCACCTCCGGCCAGGGAAGCCAAAATGGAGCCCCCTTCATCAAGTTGCCTTCAACGGCCCACCACAGAAGGTCCCGGGCGACCGAGGGCGGCACCTGAACCGGGTCCGACATCCTGCCGGAGGACTGCGACCATTGCGTCTTGTGTGCCCACTGCAAAGATCTCATCCGCAGGCGAGCCTCTGGCACCAGAAGAATGCAGGATGCCATGAGGCCGAGCAACCTCAAGAACTCGAACGCTGGGAGCGTCTGGGCATGCTGAAACTTGTGCACCATCTGCTGAATGTGAAGAGCCCTCACCTGGGTAGGAAAACACTGCCCCAGGGAAGTGTCGAGCACTCCTCCAATGTACTGGAGCCGCTGTGTTGGCGTCAAATGGGACTTCTTTAAATTGAGGGAGAAGCCCAGCCTGTGAAAGGAGTGGCAGGTGACGGACAGATGATCCAGGACTTGCTCGAGAGAGCTCCCCCTGATCAACCAATCGTCCAGGTAGGGGTAGACGTGAATCCCCCCCCTTGCCTGAGATGCGCTGCCACCACCACCATGAGCTTGGTGAAAACCCTCGGGGCAGAGGTCAATCCGAACGGCAGGACCCGAAACTGAAAGTGCGAGTGGCCAACCGCGAACCTCAGGTACTTCTTGTGCTTGGGATGGATCGGCACATGGAAGTAAGCATCCTTGAGGTCGAGTGACACCAACCAGTCCTGAAGCTGAAGGGCCTGGAAGACTTGAGAGAGAGTAACCATCTTGAACTTGTCCTTCCTGAGGAGTTTGTTCAAACCGCGCAAGTCCATGATGGGTCTCAATCCCCAGTCTTTCTTCGAAATCAAAAAATAAGGGGAATATCATCCCTTGTTCCTCTCCGCTACAGGCACCAGTTCTATGGCGCCTTTCTCCAGCAGGGCTTGAATTTCCTGCGCAAGGAGCGGATCCGGACTCTGCAAAGAGAGGTTCCCCGGTCGATTGTCGCGAGGCCTGTGCCGAAAGGGAAGACAGTAGCCGTGGGTTATGATCTCCAGAACCCACACATCTGAAGTAATGGCTTGCCACTCTACAAGTGGGAGCGGCTGCGGCGTTACCTGAGGGCAAAGAGGCAACTGCCCGAGCGGCCTTGGCACCACAGGTACCCTGTCGTCCACCTCTGGTACCCCTGCGTTGGCCTCTTTGACTGCCAGCTCCTCTCGCTTTACTGAAGGACGAGTAATAGCAAAAGGAACCACCCCTCACTGCTGTCCCCTAGGACGAAAAGGCCGAGGTTGGCGAACTGCAGCGCCCAACGACTTCGCTGCAGCTTTTGAGGTCTGCAACCTCTCAAGGCTCTCGTCAGCCTTGCTGCCAAAAAGGTGTTCACCGTCAAAGGGCATGTTGAGGAGCCGGGACTGCACATCAGGAGCAAACCCAGACTTCCGCAACCACGCAAACCTGCGTATCGCGTTACTCGCCGCCATGGACCTACTGACGCATTCAGCTAAGTCCAAACCCGACTGAACGGACTCACACATGGCATCCTTACCATCCTGGACCATAGCAAGGAAACCATCCCGTTCGTCCCCTTCGGGAATATGTTCAGCCGCTAAAGCAACACAGTTCCACAGAGTGTGTGTGAAACGAGACAAGGCACAAATGGAGTTGGCCGCCTGAAGCGCCATACCACCAGAAGAAAACACTTTCTTCGCCCAGCCATCAAAACGTTTGTCGTCCCTATCAGGAGGGATGGTAGGGTATGACGCCTGCTTTGCTGGGGCCGTGGCCGCCTGGACCACCACACTCTCCGGAGTGGGGTGCCTGGTCAAGTAGCAGGGGTCGCTACTGGCTGGACGGTATTTTCGCGACAAGGATCTGCCCACTGGCGGGAGACTCTCCGGAGCAGTCCAAGCCGCCGCCACCCTTCTCTGTAAAGCCATATGGAACGGCAGTACCGGGTCAGTTGGGGGACCAACATCAAGGATGTCCGTTAGATCATCCTGCACAAACTCCCCTGGGGGAGCAGACCATCCCAAGTACTCAGAAACCCTAGCCATAAGGCGCCGGTACGAGGAATCGGCATGAGAGCCAGGCTCAGGCCTACAAAACTCCACCTCCGGAGAGGTGTCCAGTCCACTGGCATCATGCAGTGACTGCCTCAAATCGTCAAACTGACTATGGCCCGAGACAATTTCATCTGGAACCTGACTAGGAACCAGGCCATCAGAATCCTCTTCCGCCTCTGAAATATAGTCCAGGTGGCGAAAAGAAGGCACCCGAGAGTGCTTGCTCTTAACCAGAGCCTTCCTAGGGGGTTCCCCCGTGCCACGGGGTACCTCCGACACGAAAGGCGTCGAGCGAATCGGCGCCGGCGTCGAGAGAACAGGCATCGTCGACGCTGATCCTCTCGGCGCCGTCGAGGAAATCGGCGTCGACGTCAGATGCTGCGCCGCCAGCATCGGCGGCGTCGACACAGCCCTCGAAGCCGGAGCCCCGAGCGTGTCCTTCGACGACCTGAGCGTCGACGGCTTCGACAACTTCCTCGGAGCCTCGAGAAAGCCTGTAGACGCCCTCGACGCCTCAGACGTCTATGTCTTCCTCGAAGACCTCACAGGTGCACACGGTCTCGAACGCGTCGAGGACCGGGACCTAGAACGGGTACGTCAAGAACAAGTCTCCTTGTCCGAATGGGACCTCTCCCGTGACTCGTGCCGACCACTCTTGCGAGCGGTGTCTCTCGACCTCTCACGACCGACCCCACTCGGAGGCGGGGACGGCTTAGTACCCTGCGACTCAAGAATCGCCAGCATTTTCTTCCCGAAGGAAGCCCATTCCTCCGGCGTCTCACGGCTGGTGGGGTAAGCGACGTGCCGGGCAGAGTCCTCCGAAGAGGACCTGGAAGACGACCGGTGTCGGCGCTTCCGAGAATGCCTCGAAGAGGCTGAGGAATGGCGAGACCGACTCCTAGAAGGAGACCCACAAGACTTCCGACGATGATGCAGAGAGTCACCCCTCGAATCATCCGTCGGAAGCCCCGCAGACCTCGACTTCCGGTGCTTGGACACCCGACCTACCGACAACTTCTTCTTACGTTCGCGTAAGGCTTTGGACGTGAGCGACTGGCAGTCGATACAGTCATCTGTGTCGTGGGCCTCCCCGAGGCACCAGAGGCAGGCGTCGTGCGAGTCCGTCACCGACATCTTGGACCCACACTCCCCACACTTCTTGAAGCCCGGACGCGGGGTCGAAGACGAAGTAGAAGACATCTTCACACGAAGGATTTTCACAAAAACGAACAGGTCCGAAGAACCGAGAAGAACAGAACTCCAAAGAGTCGAGGCGTTAACCGAGATTCACGAAGCAACACGTTCGCGGAAAAAACGGAACTGAGGCTACGGGCGTCGTGCTTCCTAGTTATCACATCGGATGACGTCAGACGTGGTCCTCGACAACGGCGCATCGACGTCACCGACGCAGAAAAAGTTTCCGAAGCAGCACGGCTGTGGTGATTACATGTCATAGATATGGAATATGTCGGAGGACCCAATCCCCTCGAATAGTCGTTAACAAAAAACGATTTTGCGAGCATTGCATAAAGTTGCAAAAGTCTCATGACGTAACTTCACAGAGCATACCACAGCTGTTAAGATTTCCTAGGTCGCTGCTTTTGCCTTGATTTGTGAGGCCCCAGTATATCTGATGGCTTCTTTATTGTCCAACTTTAATTAAAGTGAGGATATTTTGTAAACCTCATTTAGCAATGTAACACAATTTTATATGTGCTGCCCTGTAGTTCCTAAAGCCATCAATGAAGGTGTACCCTTTTACCCCCTTTTCATGTCCCTGGGTGACTACCCTCACCTAGGCAGTTTGTTCTGTGAAGGATTGTGGCAGTTTTCTTACTTTCGATATGCTGCCTCATTTTGGTGACTATTTTGTACCGCAAGGTCTCTTGTTACAATAGGCAAAATGTCGTCCTCATTGTTTTAAGCCGTTGACCCAGACCACAGGCTTCGTTAGTAGTCTTTATCAAGATTGTCGGCAGAATGCCATATTTGGTCATTCACAAGCACTGGACAAAACCCACAAAGGAAGCCCAAAATGTTTGCAATCAAGGTTGGCTGGACTGGGGTCAGACACCCTAACCGCTTGGGAGTAGAACTACATGCAGGGATTACCCGACTAATGGTTGTAGTCCTCTCCCAAGCTGTCCAAGGGGCTCATGGGACTTTAATACTTAATAATGGCACAGAAGGCTTGCAATGGACTGGAGACTTGCGGGCGGGTTCTTCTACCATAGTCCTAGCTCACTGAGTGAGTGGTGGTCACCTGCCTGCATACTCTCTCACGGTCCAAAACCAAGGTTGAGACATTGGACTTCATTATACAGAGCACAGAAACAGAGATTTCTTCATATGGGCTCATTGTGGTTCAGATGGAATTTAAGAATCAGCCCCATGTGAGGGTTCTACAAGGCCATCAGAGTGAACAAGGTTGCCACTTAAGGTCTAGCCAAACTCAATTAAGGTAGTGCAGCAGAGAGTAAAGCAAGACTACAGGAGCTGTGTTGTGTGGTGATATACTGATACAGAGAGCCACCGACAGAATGTACTCAAATATTCTTAAGCTTTAAACACTAGTCATGTAAAATCACAGATCAGAAATTATCAATAAAGCAAAACATATCTTTTTCAAAGGTGTCCTTCCATCCCTGGGAGAGGAAGTGGTGAAATACCACGAAAGCTGGCAATTAAATTACTTTAACCTTTAAGTAACAGTACTAGCAAACTGAAATCTATATGGCATACATTACTCACCGTAATCGTATTTCTGGTGCTTGTATCTGCTAAGATTCACATGCTCTGCATAGTCCGACATCTAGTGGAAGTCGCAGAGTATTACAAGATTTGTTATCGAAACTCAAAAACGGATGCCGACAGCACATGATTGGTAATACTATCCCTAGTGTGACTTGTACTGTACCCACGGTCCTTCACACGTCGCAGTCCCTCAGATTATTTCTTTTGTTTTTAAACTTTATTTATTGATGGTCATGTCGACTACATACAGCACATTAATAATTACAATAGGATGAAATGACTACGGTGGTGCAGCACAGTTGGATTTTAACACAATCATGGCGACAATAAAGAGAGAGGAAAAGTCATCATCGGATATCATGTCACATAAATACCTTCGAAAGGGGGCCCAAAAGTCTTTGGGGCGGCTTGTTGTGGGGCGGCTTGTTGTGGGCATCGTTAACACAAATTGTTCCTCGCATTCCTTCACAAATGTCAGTTTGGGGAGGAAATTATCAATACGAGGCGCATGTGAGGCTTTCCAACATTGCAATATGAATTTTTTCACAACCACACAGGATACATTGAACAGTCTTCTAATGGTTTCAGCCACTTTACCAATGTCCCCGAATAGATATTTCTGAGGGGCAAGACTGGCCGGAATCTGTGTTATTTCACCAATGATCTCAGCCACGTCCTTCCAAAACCCTGCGATCAAAGGACATGCTCAATACATATGTAAGGAATTTGCACATGGATCTCCACATTTTTGGCACTCTCCAGAACAGTTTTCAGTGAACTTGGCCATTTTGACCGGGGTATAGTGCAGTTGATTTAGGATCTTGAATTGAATCAAGCGAAGGCCAGCATTTAATGATACAGATTTAGACAATTGGCAGTATTTGGACCATTTTGCTTCGCAGATTGGGGCACCCATATCGGTTTACCAGGTTATCTTAATGGTGTTCAGGGATGTGGAGTGTGCCTGTATTAAAGCATAAAGTTTTAATATCCCAGCCCCGTTCCAGTTCCCGGAAGATATGGCCCACACACATTCATGGGATGTCTGTTCACCAGGGAACATTGGCCATCTTGCGTTAAACGCGGCCCTCATACGGTAGTATTGGAGTGATTTAAGCCGACCTCCGCTGATAGTGTTGACAAAGTCCTTAAGGGTCACATATTTGCCATCGGGGTACATATCCTGCATCTTTAACTGGTTGCTCGGCTCCCACGTTCTATGCAGCGCCTCGTCAAACGTAGGGGAGATGCCTGGGAAATTCCATAGCAGGGGCCTCTGAGTCGTAGGGTGCTTCGATCCGTAACGCTAACAGGGTCGTATCTGCAGGGGTCTTTGTGGCGCGTGCTAAACAGGACAGAGTGGAGATCAGTGGGGGAAACAGCATATCTCTCTATCGGGATATGTGTTGCAGTGTCCAGTGGGTCATACCAGTGTTTGTAGAATTGAGTCTGTGCCATCAGATAGTAAAGCTCGAAATCCGGCGCGGCTATGCCACCGGTATTGTAAGGCTCAACCACCTTTACCCCATTTCATCCTGGCCGCTCCTCCGTTCCATATGAACGAAGTGGCCAAGGACTGGAGTCTCGTAAAGAATACCTTACCCGGCCAGAGAGCAACGTTGCCGAAGAAATAAAGGAGCTTGGGGAGGATCACCATCTTTAGGAGTGCAATCCAGCCGTACAAGGAGATGGGAAGTTTAACCCATACCTGTAGTTTCATGGTTAGCAACTGTAAACAAAATTAGTGATTATCCGTATATAGCGTTTGCCTCTCTTAAGACACAATAATGCCCAAGTAGCTAACGCGGATGGGTGACCATTTAAATTAATTGGCATTAGCTGGGCATACAGTAGCGGGTGTAAGTGGGATCAGTTCTGAATTGGAATTGTTAATTTTGTACCTGAGTATCAAGCAAACTTGTGTAAGTCTGTCATGATGGGTTAACTGCAGCGTCCCGGATATAAAGAAGTGTCATCAGTGTATAGTGATCTGGATTGAGGTGGGCCAGTCATTCTAATGCCCCTATGTCCATGGTTCTTACGCACGAATGCCGCCATTGGCTCGATTGTCAAAGCGAAAAGTGTAGGGGAGAAGGGGCAACCTTGTCTGGTGCCCCTGCCGAGCAGGAACATTGTGGAGCGGGTATGATTAATAAGGACCCTGGACTGGTATATAGGAGCCAAACACAATTTATGAAATAGGGGCCTATTCCAAAACATTTAAGTACCGCAAACAGATACTCCCAAGATACTGAATCTAAAGCCTTTTTGGCGTCTAGCGAGCCTTTGGCAGCTTTGGCCTTTGGGTCAATATGTGCCATGACCCCGAACAGCCTACGGAGGTTTAGAGCAGTGGACCGAGTCGGATAAAGCCATACTGGTCAGGATGCACCAGAATGGGTACATTTGGGAGAAGCCTGGTCGTGAGGACCTTGGCGAAAATCTTTGGATCAGAGTTAATAAAGGAGAGGGGTCTATATGGTGGACGCCTTGGTTTCAATAATACGGTTATTATGGCTACCCCCATAGTTTCCGGGAGTACACCCCGAGCCATCGCTTCTACCCACACATTTAACAAAACCGGGATAATTTTGGCATGCTATTCCTTGTACAACTCCACGCATAATCCATCAGACCCGGGGGCCTTCCCTGATGTTAGGGATTTTATTGTGTCTGCTATTCCATCACGGATAACTGGTTGTTCCAAAACCAATTTGGCTTCGGGGGGAGCTTTGGGAGATCTAGTGTGTTCAAATATTCAGTAGTTTCCTGTGTGTATTTTTCATTACGATTAGAGTACAGCTCTCTATAGAATCGTGTAAATTCTTGATTTATATCTTCCTCTTTCGCAATCACCCTGCCATTTATTGTTTGGACACTAGCAACAGGATTCTGATAGTGTTCAGCTTTTTAGAGGCTTTATTGCCTTCCCCATATCTGTGTTCCCTTGCGGGGGCGACCATGTATTGTATTTCCCTGGCAGCCAGCTTATGGAAGTCATTCAGCAGTTTATTAATATCTACAAGCGTTTTTGCTATTTGTGTTACTATATTGTAGCTCTAACTCTCACAACCGTGTTTCAACTTGTGTCAGTTCTTGCCTAACGGATTTAAGTAGCCCAGTGGACTTGGACATAAGAATAACCCGCACACAGACTTTGAAGGTCTGCCAGATTGTTGCTTGGCTATTAAGAGAGTCTTTATTGATGGTGAAGAATTCCTCAATTTCAATATGGAGTGATTCTGTTACGTTATGGTCCTTGAAGATAGCCGAAGGCATCCTCCATCATTTAGCGGGTGGAGGATCATCATGCAGTTCAATCAATAGAGAGACCTGGGAATGATCCGAGTGTGTGCGTGGGAGCATATCACAACTCACCAATGTGTTTGAGAGAGATGCAGTGAGGAGCCAGTAGTCGATGCGGGATTCTGAATTGGGTACCGATGAGCAATACGGGAATTGTCTAAGGGGTGAGGTTTTCTCCAGGCGTCAATCAAAGGCATCTGCAGCAATATCTGATGTAGGGTAGTAGCTTCTCTAGTGGGTGTCCGGGAATGTTAGATCGATCAAGGGTGGTGTCAAGAATTGTGTTAAAGTCTCCTCCCCACAGTACCTAAGCCTCGTCCAGTGGTGTCAGCATATTTAACACAGTGAGACAGAATTCCGGGTCATCTTTATTGGGTCTGTACTGTAGGTGTTTACTAGAATAACTGGTTGTCCAGCTACGTTGCGCCAAACAAGTATGTACTGTCCCAGCGGGTCTGTTTTGCTATGTACATATCGAAAGCCCAATGATGGATGACCAAGGGTGAAGACCCCACCCCCCTTGGCCTGTGTGGAATATTCAGTGTAATAACGGAGCAGGCCTGTGATGCTGGAAATGCATCGGAGGGACAGGGTCTCCCAATCCTTGTCTTTTATTGCTTTTTATCCGTCTTGTTTTCCACGCAGGAGTTCACATGGGATTCCTGGCGGTGCAGCTCTTCCTGTATTTGGTTTGGTGAACAGACCCTTGGGATACCCTTATGACACCCATAAGTGTGAGTAAGACCCTGTACTCCTAGTGTATGTTTTTGGGCACCTGTGTGTGGCCCACAGAGCAGGGTATGGGCTGGTGGCAGCTCTTTGCTGAATTGACAGGTGCCCTTAGCGTCCTCCATTTTGGGATGCCCAGGCCCTGTCAATGGAATCGGTGGATTCCTGATGGAGACAAAATGGCCCCCGTGGCCCATTGCTTTCCATCACCTGTTACCTTGGATTCCCAAAGTCCTGCGAAGCCCTGACTCTGTCCCTTCCCCCTGACTGGCTGTTGGGTGGCAGTGCCATATATGGTTGTGTGGGGAAGTGCAGACCAGACTGGCTAGAGCCTTCCCAATGACTATGTTGTGAGTACGCCTAGTTTCTGGTATGTGACACAAAGACTGAGACAGCCCTGCCCGAAACTGGTATGAATGCAGTGTGTAGTGCTGAATGGCTGGGTACTTGTACCAATATACATTCCTTGTTGAGAGTGTCGTAGAGGGAGGAAAATGGCCTGAATGCACTGTATGCCTGATTGGCTGCCTGACTGCTGAATGCCCTTCTGAGTGATTGGTTGACTGAGTGTGACCCAGCAGAGTGAATGGGAGATCAACTAGTAGATCTGGGGTCCTCTCGCTGCGAGAAATGGTTCAGAAGCTGAAGTTGATACTTGATGCTTACTCTCGAAGCCGAGCCGGAAGAAGGTGAACTGCTGTTCCCTTCATCGTTATCTGAAAGCGGCTGTGCCTTCAAGAACTGATCCAAGAGAGGACCTGGTTAGGGGACCTCTTCCCGAGCTACGAGGGACCATCGTGCACCAGCTGATCTTTGCCAAAGCTCCTTGGTAGACAGACCTATGAAAGGCTGCCGACCAGAGATTGGGAGCGCCAAGGAGAAACTAAGAGAAGCACCAGACAGCCGTCTACCATCACCGACCGCTGTCGCCGACCGGAGCCACAGTGCTCCCTTTGCCCAAGAAAATTTTGATCCAAGGATTCCTTTGTTCATCACCATCGACTGCTTTCGTCCTGCCGGAGAAAGTCAAGGCCGCCGACGACCAAGGAGAATCCGCCAGTGGGTCCCGCCACCCGAAGAACTCAGACACTGACGCAGCTACTGAAGCCAGCCGTGGTCACGTCCCGCTCGCCGACGTCAGACGCTGATGACCCGACGCCCTTGCTGGGCCAAAGTTCTTAATAGACTCTTTGTGGCAACAAAGACTGGTCGTCTAGGTGCACCGCACACCTCTTCTTCACAGGACGTTCACAAGCTTTCGTCAACGAGCGCAGCGAAGATTGCAGCTGCTCCCTCGAAAACAACATTCACCCTTTTTTTTACCGAATCTCGATGACCCACGGCTCCTGCCTGAAAGGGAGGGCGCTCAAGAAGGGCCTGTCGACGACTCACCAAAGAACTCTACGAAACCAGGTACTTCGGGGCAGTACAACCTTTATAAAAGGAGATAAGACTCAAATAGACAATATATGCACTGGGCTTTTAGTGCATCTTCATTTACAGGTTGCCCAGGTTGGGGGGATCCTCATACAGAACTGTGCCTAGCGGTAGGTGCCTAGTAATCTGCCAATTGTCCAACGAACTTATTTTCCTCCTAAGTCTATGGTTGATATTGATTGACCGTATTGATTCGTATGCTATTTGAACTGAGTACAGTTGATGCATTTTAATGGAATCACAGTAATTGTGGTACAACCTAGGACAGTATATTTTTACCATTGTAGAATTGTCAGAGCACAACGTGTGTTATTGCACATTAACACACGTTGTGCTCCGACAATTCTACAATGGTAAAAATATACTGTCCTAGGTTGTACCACAATTACTGTGATTGTACGTCAATAGAACTGTGATTGTACGTGTATAGAACGTGAACCTTATTTATGTAAAGGGCTGTGTTTTACAGTGTGCAGACATTCCTTTGTGGGTGCTTGGGGACTACACTGTACTTAAGACCCAGCCCGCATCACTTCCTGAGAGCTAAGCCTTGATCGCTCGACCACAATACCAATAATAGAGAATCTTGGCTGGGGTCCTCTGTGCCTCTCCTCTGCCATATAGAGAGCAGGAGTACAGATAACCCCCTCCGGTCTTTACAGGGCCCCAGTTTGCAAGAATGTCTGTGCTTACTTTTTGAGTGCATGTGTTTTTTTGAGCATCAGTATGTGAGGGTGGTGTCTTGTGACACATGTACCCATTTTCCTAGCTTTACTTGGGTTATTAAGTCCCCTTACATTCCAGGATGGCAACTTAATGTTTAGCCCATTGCCTGGAGGCTTATCGCATGCCATTGGTATTTATTCCAATCATTCTCAACTGTGCGTGCACCACTAAGTTTAGTACCGCAAGTAGCATCACCACCATGAATTGTAAAACATTTAACTCGCCTAACTTTGCCAAGACTCTGCACCCTTACCCATGCCCGAGAGAATAACCATTTCCCTTCCCGCCACTTCCCTCCTCCCACACCATCAACCCCAACACAATGATGATACCCCTCAAACTCGAGGAACCTTACCGAGGTGCGTATGTTGCAGCTCCATGGCCGCTGCAACCAAGCACCACCGATCCAGGATGAACAAATATTCAGATCAGTGCCACCCATTAACATAACAGTTCAACAATTATGAAGGATATCTCAGTCTGCGACTTTCAATCCGCTGGGTCTCTTTCCTCGTTGGGTTGAGGGCTCATGTTCTGATCCGCTCTGCGGTCGCGAGGCGGTAAAGGGATGGAATCTTCAACGTAGTTCATTGCAGTGGGGTTCTCAAAGAAGTGTGCTCTACCTCTGTATTGTATCTGCATTTTGGCCGGGTAAATCAAGGCGTAAGACTTAGTCGGAGATGCCGCTTAACAAGTTCGCAAGATCTCCTTTGTGCCTGTACTCCGGCTGCTAAATCGGGATAGATCCGTATTTTGTTCTCCTCGTAGTGTAGTTGCCCCACCTCTCTAGCCAGTCTAAGGATCATATCCCTATCCCTATAGTTGAGTAGGTGAGAGATTACAGTACGTGGTGGCGATCCAGGCTTAGGCACAGGGGCCAGTGAGCAATGTGTTCTTTCCACCAAAAAGTGATCTGTCAGTGATTCTGTCCCAAAGAGGGATTTCAGCAGAGCCTCAACGTGCGTCTCCATCAGGCCTTTACAAAAAGGTTCGGCAACTCTGACTATCCAGATGTTATTCCTTCTGGATCTGGATTCCAGATACTCGCACTTGCCCTGCATCTTGGATATATCACCTTTAAATTGTGCGATGTCACGCCATGTTGGACAAGCGTATCTTTGTTCGTACTGATCCTGACCTGTGCATCCGATATGCGGGTGCTTTCTTTGTCCACTCTCACCTTGAGCGATCCGATGGTAGCCACAAATTTGCCCAGTTTGACATTTACAGCAAGGAATCCATTTTGCATGGTGCTTAGCAGAGGATTGTCTCTGGAGCTGGTTGCCATCCCCCGTCAGAGTGCCTTTTGATTGACGACGTAGTTGCCGCAAAACACCCGGGGTCTGGGAGTTTGTGAACGAGTCCATTGGCGGCTCCTTTTTTGCACCAGAACGTTTCGTCATTTCCACAGCTTCAAAACGTTTTGTACCTTTTGTGGTATTGTAGGATGTGACAGGGCTGCGCAGGCGGGTCCGATGATCTAGAGGACGGTCGCCAGGGGAGCAAACCAAAAGACTCCGGTATGGGACTTCCACAGATCCGGTGTGTCACCCATGGAAGACCGGCACACCAGGCAGGTATCAATGCTCCAGTTGGCTCAGGTTACGTGAAGCGTTTGTGTGTTATTGTCAGAGGATTACTTCTGTCCGTCACCCTCCAATTGAAGGAATAGGTTAGGTCACCCAACGTTGCAGGATTTATCGCCACTTGCTGATGTCCTCCACGGGGCGTAGTATGCAGCCGAAGTGCAAGTTGTTTCGCGCCAATGCGACTAAATGGGATCACACAACTGCAACCATCAAGCTCCGGGCCAATTGTAGCTGGGATTGTGTCCTGAGCAGGGCTAATGTTGCCAGCCACGGCAGTGGGCGAAGGTGCGCACCTGGGGGTCGGATGTCACCCCAATTATGGCCATTCTGCATAGCAGGCCGCCTTTGTGCGTCGTTAGGTGGGTGGTTGATATTATAACAGGTTGGGTGCAGTTCGTATCAATCCTCGCGCGTTGATCAGGATATCTGAGTGGATTGTGCTCTCCCACATTGCCGAAAATGCCGGCTGGAACTACAGGACTGTATTATAAAGTGTATGTGGGGTTGCAGCAGCTGTATTATGCTCCCAAATGGGCTACACAGTGCCTTTGCCACAAAATGGTATCTCCCCCATGCCATCGAGGCTACAGCCAGCAGTGTCTACCAAGGCACGTGCCTTGACTCACGGAAATAGTCTATGATACTGGCGCTCGTGGGGTGTTCACTTATAAATTTAACACGTCGCCTTCTTATCTGATTTGAGCTGAGGGCGCTTCAGGGAATGAACAGCGTGGAGATCGCGGGTGTAGATGGGTTATTACTTCTTACCCGTACCCCTCTCCGTAGTGTGTCGGATGTTGTGCCCAGAGTGTCACACCAAGCAGTCCAACAGTTGCCCCTCAAAGTGGGTCTCCGCCGAGCCTGGTGTTGTGGGTCGGGTGAGGATTGTGTTCGGGTGTGTCTGCCTCCTCCCTTGGCTTCAACTGTAGCACCAGTGTCGGTGCAGCTTCAGTTGTGGTCTGGAACTAAGATGTATTGTCCACTGTCAGCGTACAAGGAGCATTCCGCAAGTGCCTCGAATATGCCAATGTTAAGGTTTTGCACTACCACGCCGCCAGCTGTATGGCCTGTCGTGTAGAGTATGTTTTCCTTTTCTTTCAAACTATGTAGGGGTCAGGGATATCTGGTTCCCGAACAACCAGTACAATGGTGGCCACCGCCTCCATCCAAGTAGCCACCATCCGCCGGTGTCTCCAAGGCTGTATAACTGGGTTCGGGTGTATTGCACCCTTTGTTGGTACTG
The DNA here is from genome assembly GCF_040938575.1 of Ambystoma mexicanum. Classification (NCBI taxonomy): domain Eukaryota; kingdom Metazoa; phylum Chordata; class Amphibia; order Caudata; family Ambystomatidae; genus Ambystoma; species Ambystoma mexicanum. The sequence goes on along the minus strand of NC_090931.1, from coordinate 291,726,141 downwards.
CATAGAGCGTTGGAAATGGAGCAAGCAGCAATCCCGCGTTGTGGCCCAATGTTAAGTCCAGGGCAAAACGGGGCCAGGACACCAACTGATCACAGGCTGCTGACTGAGGAGGGCTGGGGGCGGGGGGTCTTCTTACCCACGGACCCCCGCCTGGGACGTTAGTCAGTGTTTGTTTTGGGTCTTACCACACAGCCCGCAGTGCGTCGACTGCTTCACTTCGTTCAGTGGTTCCTTTGATGAGTGCACACATGGAGACGACCACCGCCTTACGCCGGTCCAGTTTGCACCTCTGCCAATCTCTGGTGCAACACACGTGTCACTACACACTGGTCGCCACTCTGCCACTGGGCCCCCCAGAATCTGGGCAACGTGTTGGGCGTTCAACCAAATGCTCCAGTTCTTATCCTCAGGGTACAAGCCGGACGGTGGGACACCCACAAAGTATGGCAGCGCACGGCCATAGTTGCTGTGTACGGCGCCCTCCGAGAGTTTGTGTGTGGTAGATGATCTGGTTCACTCGTCGGGCAGAAGCAGCGGTCGCAGGATCACTTCGGCAAGATAGGCTTCAGGTACACCGTCGCCAGCTCCCCAGTCTACTCCGTCGGCTCCTCCCCCAGCGACCCCATGTGATTATTGCCTGGATCTCTTGGGCGACCTGCACACCACGGCATCTCAGTTCACTCTGCTAGTGCGGATAACTGTCAGTACTCAGCGGTTTTCCACAATATTTATGGATAGTGTTCTCCGACCCATAATTGACCAGTGTCGCTGCAGTATTCATCGTTAGGTGGCCCCCAGACAGGATTTATTTATGCAAAGGATTTGCCACGGATCAGAGCTCCTCAGCGTAGGCGGCCATCATGTGCGTGCGCAACAGCGCCCCCCCAAGACACTGTATTTCTGACATGAGGCTGCATGAAGTATAGCGCGAGTACAGATACAGAACAGAAACAGTTATAACCCAGAAAACCTCAATGTGCCTTCTACTCCAGTAGGGGATGATGGTTGGGTGCATGTGAATCTAAGCAGATACAAGCACCAGAAATAAGATTACGGTGAGTAATGTACCCCTTCTGGAGCTTGTGGATCTGCTTAGATCACTTGCTCCTCATAGATTAGCAAGCAGTATCTTGAGAAGTAGGTGGGAAGTTAGAAAGTATAGCGGCAAAGAGATGTTTTAGAACCGCTTGTCCCAACTGTGAATCTGCTTTAGAATGTGTGTCAATGCAGTAATGCTGTGTGAACATATGGATGAACTCCATGTAGCTGCCGTGCAGGTGGCGTCTAGTGGGACGTTTGCAATGACAGCAAAGGTAGCCCCTGCACCTCAGGTAGAGTGTGCCCTTGGGGTAAAAGGTAGAACCTTTTTGGATAGGGAATAGCAGAGTTGTATGCATTTGACTATCCATTTGGAGATGGTGCTATTTGATATGTAATCGCCTTCTCTACCAGACGCTATGGAGACAAAGAGTTGGTCTGTCTTCCTTAGAGGTTGGGTTTTGTTCACATAGTACAAGACCGTCCTCCGTACATCGAGTGTATGGAGGCTTCTTTCTGCTGAGTTTGATGGATACTGAAAGAAGGTGGTAAATTCTATGGATTGGTTTACATGGAGCTTTGAAAACCTAGGGTGTGTTCGGAGGACAACCTTGTCCTTGTGTATAATGAAAAAGGGGTATTGTACGGAAAAAGCCTGTAGCTAAATTACCTGTTTTATGGAGGTGACTTTCCACCATGAATCCCTGTCCTGTGAAGTGGTGTAAGCTGGTAGGGCTGCCAGGTGCACTTTTAAGGAATTAAATACTAGGCCGGAGTCTAGTAAGTAAAGCATGTAGTGTAGAATGTTAGCTGGAGAACATACTAATGGGCTTAATGATTGTGATGTGCACCATATCACACATCTTTTCCACTTATTAAAATAACAGTGCCTGGAGTTGGGTTTTCGTGCCTCTTTAAGGATATCCATACACCTTTGTGGAAGGTTTAAGTGCCCAAACTCTAGGACTTCAGGAGCCAAGCTGCCAAGTTCATTGATTGTGGGCGTCTGTGGAGGGATGCCCCCTTGTGTTGTGTCAACATGTTGCACGGGAGCTTGATTGGGTCGCACATCATCAGTTTGAGCAGTGGAAACCAAAGCTGTCTCGCCCACATAGGAGCAACCAGGATCAGGGTTGCTTCTGGTGCATCTTGTGCCCTATCCTGCTGAGGAGTGGTGTCAAAGGGGCTGGGGGTGAGGGTGTTGGATCGAGTGTAAGCACATTTCCCTTACCAGTCCATCCACAGGGCGTTCCCTTGGCCCCTGGTTGGGGAAACCTGGACGCAAAGTCTGAGCATTGTGTGTTTTGCTTTGTGGCGAACAAGTCTAATGTGGTGGTAACTACCAGAGAATATGGTCTGAGCTGGCCCCTAATGTACAGGGGGGTCTGTGGGCGCAAGCCTGAACAGCTTTTCTATCCTTGGATAGACCACCCTTGTAAGATTAGGTGTTGTCAGGGATGGTTGAATTCGTCTCTGTACTGACTGCAGGAGAGGTATGAATTCTGTGGCTGCCTTCATGTCCCCCAGGATGTCTTCCACAAAGTCCTTATCGACTTGTGTCTCTTGAGTGTCAACGTTGAAATGTTGCACCGCCTTCATTAACAATTCATTGTACTGGAGTTGGTTGTCAACTGGCGAGTCTGCAACCGGCTGACCTTGATGGTCTGGTGACTGTACTATGTAAATGCAATCATCGTCGTCATCATCATTGTAGTACTGGTGTTGGTCCTGGCTATCGAGGTCCCCTTGAGACCCTGCTTGGTCGTCATAATATGAGTCCTGAGATGGGCCTTGGTACTGAGTGATGTCTTGGGATGCCGAAGCCGGAATGCCTAGAGTGGAGGTGCTCGGCTGTGGCTCAAGGCGAGACGTCTTGGCAGCGGCTAGCTCTGATGCCCCTGGCTGTAAAGTACTGTTCATTGCTCGGGGTATTCGTCCATGAAGTTCACGAAACAGGACATTCTCCCTAAAATGTTATTACAATGTTCTGAAGTAAAATGACATTCTAGTGGGAAGGCCAAGATGACAGGACCCTGGGAGAGGTGACATCTTAAGTAGGGGTGGGCTTTGAGGGAATGCCATCTTTATGGCACATAGCCCTAGAGAGAGTGTCTAAGGGAGTAGAAAATTGTCTGGGTGACCTTGGGGTTAAGGGCGTCGAACTTTCATGTTTACTCGGCAACCTTGGTGTTAGTAGAGAAGCACTAACGTGTTTTTTAATTAACGATTTTTGGTTCTTTTTTAGGAGGGCCTTTTAATATGCGGTGTCCGAACTGACTTTCGCTTTTGGTTTTCGGGAACTGTCATTAGGGGAAAGCGTGCGCGATGGCCCAGAGGACAGTGAGGAACCCGAAGCTTTATCCCGGGTCACTGCATGGACCTCGGCACTCGACGGTGTCGGCCGTGGGGCATGTCCTTAGCGGGCTTGTGTTAGTGTATGCCGTAGCCGGCAGATGTCTTCTCCATCCTGCTTCTCGGAGTCGGAGGCAGCACTTGGGTCCCCGACTGATCCCGATCGCCCTCAGCGTCACTCATGACTCCGTAACTGCCCTCGCTGGAGTCTTCAGTCACATCTATGGAAGCCTCGGCCTGCAGGGCGTGAGCAGCCCAGCGTTTCGTCCGCTGATCCTTTAGGGTTTTTGGACTGAAAAGCTGACATGATTTACAGTGCTTTTCGGCGTGATCCATCAGGAGACAATGGTTGCACACTCGGTGCTCGTCTTTCCATAGGAATTTACAGTGGCAGGAGGGACAAAATTTAGATGGGGTTTTGTCCATTATGTTTTAACAGGGTAGTTGGGCGAAAATAGAAGAAAGGAGATAATGAGATAAACATCCTCTAAAAGGAGTTGGTATAGAGAACCTCCCCCTCTCTCTCCTACTGTAATGGGCCAAAGCACGAAGAGGCCCATAAGGCCATGTCAAGGCGTTGATCGATCAGTCGTCGACGCTGTGGGTGTTCGTCAGGTGCCGTCGAGTGGATGAGCAGTCGTGTGGCGACGTGAATAAAGGAAAGAAATAAATTCTACCAGTTTAACTTTTCTAAATCAAAGGCATAAGCCTGGAAGAGAACTCTGCATTTGCGACCGACTTCGATATCGGAAAAAAAACAATCTGAGGGACCTCGACACGTGAAGGACCATGGGTACAGTACACAGCACACTAGGGATAGTATTACTAATCATGCTCTATCAACATCCATTTTCGAGTTTCGAAAACAAATCTTGTAATACTCCGTGACTTCCACTAGATGTCGGACTATGCAGAGCATGTGATCTAAGCAGATTCACAGGTTCCACAAATCTATATATCACACCAACTCCTAGAGACAGTGCAAGGGTTTTTACAAAACCATCCCTCTGTCGCTGATCTAGGAATGGACAATCCCCTCCCAAGACCAGGTGACCGTACACCCCAGGCTAGTCGATATGAATTGGTAACTTCTACGGTCTTAATGCTATATACCTTAATGTGATGGCCTAAAGACAAATGGCTCATCTATCTCGACTCCCTATTTAGAATAGTCTAGGGATCCGATCCAATAACTCCCCAATGTGATATAATTCCAGTATGTGTGCCTGCCAGACACTCGGGTAATACACAATCTTGGTCCTCCTGCGCTCTGATGTTCTTCTCCCTATTTCTCGCTTTCATCCTCCTTTCCTCCCCCTTCTCTCCTCCCTCCTAACCCACCCACCGTCTCCTCTCTCACTACCGGTTTCATCTTCCTCTATCACTCTGATCTTACTCTCCCTATGATCTACTGCCACCCTCAGATCGATCTTGTCACTACTCTCCACTCTGCTATGACTCCCACCTCCACACCACAACTCCCTCCTCCTCTCTTCTACTTCATGCAAAGTGCCATCAGTCCTCCTTCCAAACAGCTTCTATTCCTCCCCACCTTCTCCTGCGTCACCCTCCTTTTGTTTCCTCAGTCACTCGTTTCGTTCTCCGTCAGCCTTTAACTCACTCCCTACTCTCCCACTACAAAACTCCCTTGCACAACTTGCACCCAACATTCACAACACAGTACAGCTTACTCTCACATGGTCCTGTCTCCTTCTGGTCTCTTGGTCCGCTGCCTTCTCCTCGGACCTCACCCAAACAACCCACACCTTCCTGCTTTCTGTGGCACCTTATATCCTCCCTCACCTACCTTCATTGGTTCTCCCATGCTAGTTGCTCAGACCAGTCTGCCCCATCTCCCCCGCCCAATGGAATTAGTCTATAATGTTAACATCTAGCAAAGCCAGAGTCAGGGCGGAGGAATGGATTATAGGAGTTAAAACATGAATCAAGCCTTCTTTCTAGAAACCACAGCAGAGATATTTAACATGTTAGGGGGCATGGGCATTAACATGCCCTCATTAAACATTATCACATCTTTTCAAAACAACTTTGGTTTTGGTATATTGTGTCCTGGTCAGAGTGCTCCAACCAAACTAAGGCACGAATAAAATACAGAAATGGGCGGCCTCAGACGAGGATGAGTGAATAGTTGCTTTGGAGATGTTGATGGTCTTAGACAAGCAGGAGGATTTTTTTTTTAAGTATTGGATTACCTCTGCAGAACAGTGCGATGATGCCTCTCTGCACTTTTACTCCATTCCGAGTGTGTTTTAGAGTGAATCCGGAGAGGCTATCTATTTGAGCCTCTGGATGGGGGAGGCTGCACATGACCTGTCCATACAAAAGTACCTTGCCAAAGGAGCTCAAACTCCCCAGGGTTGAAATCACTGGCTAATACCATGACTCACAACTAACTCCCTCAATGATGGAAGCTTCACAGTCCAAGACACAGACAGGAGGTTGGGAAGCTGTTCTTCTCGAGCTCTATGTGGCTGAGCCTATGGGAAAAAAATGGAAATATTTGGACAAGCAGGGTGATCAAACAGCTCAAGTTCTGCATGCAACAACATCCCCTTCCTTTCCATGAGGCCAGAAAAAGGCAAATAAGGTTTCTCCCAATGCCTGATAAACATGAGGAGAAGCTCTAAATGTGGTAAACATAAAAAACATGGACCGAGGGTTAACGGATATTTCATTGCATTGTGGGTGTTCTCTAGAAGCTCTTGTTTTCTTAACGTGACAGTGGTCTCCTGTGGACTTTGGCAGCACTTGCATTTCTTATTTTCTTTGTGTCCAGGAAGTAAAAGCAGACAAACTGCTTGTTTTCTCTTTTTATTTTAGAGTTGAACTGGCTATTTCAAACAGAATATTTCTCATCATAGGTTCTGTAATGTGTTCTGGATAATGCTTGTATACACAAGATATTCACAGGTTATGATTGTAAGGAAGACGTTATGATGAAGAAATTGCCCTTTGTGATGGAGTGCGCCCTTTAAGAAAAGGACTTGCTATTACCAATAATACAGTATCCTAGACTGGGTGGCAGATCACAACTGTGCTTCCACCCTCAACTAACACAGCCCTCCCCTGGACTGATCATAACTACCTCCAATTCTGCATTCCCATATCCACATATTCCAAACCACCAACATCTGCCCAGCCAAGCTAGCCAGAAGTTCCAAAAAACGTACAGCAGACAATATACGTCCCTTTCCTAACAATCCATGCCTAGCACCTCCCTTCCCATCTGACCCCAAAACTCTAGCAGAGATCTTCAAAGACACCCTCACCCATGCCATTAACGCTGCAGCTCCACTTGAAAAAAAAAATGAATAAAAATCGTTTCACTCCAACTCATGGTTCTCGGAGGACCTATTAAATCTACGCCAATGCAAGCGCCAAGCTCTTAAAACATGGCAGGCCAATCCCTGCGACGCTGTCAAAGTCAGCTTTCTTAGCATTACTAAAAAATACAAAAATGCCATATTTAAGGCCAAATCAGAAACCTACAACAAGCGTATCACAGAAGTCAGCTCTCATTCAAAAGACCTATTCACCATCTTACCGTTCCTCCAATCTGCACAGATGAGATTGTTAAGGATGAAGCTTGGTGCAACAGCATCCAAATAGCTATGCTAAAAAAAAAAATAGACCTTCAAAATAAAATAGCAGAACACTACAAGGCTCTTCACCCCCAGCAGACCCAATCTCTCATTACCCATAAAGACAATCACTCCCCAAAATGTTACTTTTCCCAAATCACCGAATCGGATGTTCTTCACATTCTCAAACGGCTCAAACCCTCGCAATGCAAAGGCGATATATGCCCCCCTAACATCATTAAAGAGTGTGCTGTACCTCTTACGCCGATCATCACAGCCTTCATTAACGCATCCTTCAAGACGGGCAAAGTCCCAGACAGCCTTAAAGAGGCGTGGGTGCGCCCGAAACCCACTCTGGACCCTACCCAACCCAACAACTACCGTCCAATTACAACGGTTCCCATTTCTCCTTAAAATCCTAGATAAAGCTGCACACATGCAGATCCAGTCTTACTTGGAAAACAACTCTGTCCTATGTAAAAGTCAGTCTGGTTTCCGCAAAGGTCACGGTACTGAAACCGCATTACTAGATTTGAAGAACCAAATAACCCAAATCCTAGACAAAGGCAAGACGGCCCTCCTGCTGCTCCTAGACCTCTCAGCGGCATTTGACTTGGTTGATCATGCCACCCTCACAAACCATCTCACACAGGCTGCACACTTCTCCAAACAGGCCACAAACTGGATCACATCCTTCCTAGAAGGAAGAGTGATGAAAGTGTTCTCCAATATAGCAAACGCAGAGCCTACCACCATCAGTTATGGGGTCCCTCAGGGCTCATGTACGGCTCCTACCCTTTATAATCTTTTTACCAAACCTCTCTTTGATAAACTGGACGCACTTGGGATCACCTACACTAATTACGCCGATACCCAAGTGCTCCTCCCTCTTACTGGAATCTACCAGCAGGACGCTGCCACCCTCCAGAATATATACGCCACCATCCAAGCATGGATGGCTACGAAAGGACTACGTCTCAACGGAGACAAGACCGAAATTCTCATCCTCGGTCAAAAATCCACTCTCACTAACCTCGACACACTCTACTCCAATGTCTGCATAGACAATTGTGTCATACCAGTTCTACCTTCTGTTAAAACTCTAGGAGTCCACATTGACGCTTTACTCTCCATGGACAAGCAAGTCAATTCCATTGTTTCTACCTCCGCCCTGAGCACCAAGCTTATTAATGCCATCAAACCTTTCCTAACCAAAGATAACTGCCTATCCATTGCCAGAGCCACCATTGGAGCCAAATTAGATTATTGTAATGCGCTACTGGCCGGCACCTCCAAATCTAATCTCAATAAACTCCAAACAACTCAGAACAATGCACTCAGAGCAGCTCTCAATATTCCAAAAAGGGACCACATCTCGCAAGCTAGAAAGTCAGCACACTGGTTACCTGTCAGAGCGTATTACCTACAAAATTCTTACCACTACACACAAATGTATCAATCTGTCAGCCCCCTCTTACTTGTCTGATACGATAGCCAGATCACACTCTACCAGACCTACTATACAATGTCACACCAACCAACTAAGGGTCCCGCACATCAAAAGAGCTAGAGCAGGTGGAATAACCTTCCCCTACATTGCCCCTAAGCTATGGAATGCACTACCCAGCACATTCAGAGCAGAAATCTCTCTCTCTGCCTTGCGTAAAAAACTAAAAACCAAATTGTTCAACTAAAACATTCTTCCCTCTCTTTGTTTGCTCTTTTTTCCTCTTTCTCATCTGCAACTGCAGTACGCCACTTGTAATTAGGTAATGACTTCACTGTATGTCTAATAAGTCATTTTCAACCTCTGTAACAAGCGCCACGATGCCCCCGGTCTGCCTCTTTGCTAAACAAATGTGAATTAATAAATAAATAAAAACATACAATAGGAATAACTTGTGCACTTCCAATTTCTGGTGGAAGAGGGAGATATTGAAAGAAATCCACATTTTGGGTGCATGGATCTCTATTTCCAGGTGTAGCAACCATATCAGAGGACTAGAGTGCAAGCTATTCAAGAGCACCACAGCCTGGATTGAACTAATCCATTACAAATGTTGCCATCAGAATGGCACTGTTGGGCGAGAAATTCCTTTTTGGACGATTGTGAAAAACCTTGTTAGTCGCCAAGTCAATTTTGGTGTCCTAGTAACTCTCTCCAGTAAGGGTTACTCCAGGATCCCACTGAAGAGCACAACTTGTTAGGTAAGATTTTCATATTGGCGATAAATCTTCTTGACCCGTGTAAACCCAAGAACATTTCGTTTGGGCTTGATAATTATTTTACCTAGTCCCTAGGCGAGTGGGAATCTTTTTTTCCCCCTCTCACCTAGTCTTTTACTCTTTTTATGGGTGATCTTTTTATGTCTCTCCATAGTGTGACACTGGTGGTCTAGTTTCCTATAACCTTGGTGTTACGCTCACTTGGTATCCACGGGGACGCCACCCAGCCAGTTGGTCGTTGGTGTCCTTCCCAATGATTCCCTGGTGTGGTCTCGGTGTCGATGGGATTCCGCCTGGAAATGAAGACTATATTAGGACTGGGCTAACAAGGTAAGTTTTCCCCACCTCCCTTGTGTTTCCAGCCCCTCCAGGTTCTCTTCTCACCTGGTTGTCGGAATCAGTGGGCTCGCCGTCCTGCTCTGGGGGCAGGGGCGCGTCGTCTTTTGTGGGCGTGGGCGGTCCAGTTACTTCACTGACTGCTGCCCTTGTAGTGTCTTTCAGGTAGGTCTTATTGCGAATGATGGCGTCTTAATTCTTGCATGCCTTTTCTCTGTTCTAAGTGTCTCTTTTTTTATCTCCCTAGGAGCGTGGAGTGTCCGCTTGGAGAACTGGATATGCTGGTTCTCACTGGGAGATGATGGCGCGCTATAGCGCTATGATGTGGTAAGGAGGCGCTTTGCGTAGCGCAGCGATGTCTTGTCCTCACTGACCTGTGCTTTTCTCTTTTCGTAGGTCGCGGTGAGTTCCCAGCGCAGATGGAGTTCCGGAGCTATGCTGGCCGAAAAGCAACCAACCAGGTAAGTCTAAGCACTTTGTGGTTGTAATGTCTCCACTACCTCCTTTAATGATGTCTTTCTCCTTTTTGCAGGTCCTTCGATCCGGGCGGTGAACTCCACCAACAGAGCTGCCCAGGAGCTGTGAGCAGTGAAGGATGATGAATGCAGGTAAGATTCTGCTGCCAACGATGTTGTTGGTTTTTCTGCAGGTCCGGAATTCACCAGGCTCATGAGAAAGCTTGGTAACGGAAGGGATAGCCCCTACTGTGGAAGGCTGAGAGGGCTGTAGTACAGCTAGTGAACAAAAGGAGTGCTCCAACCACAGGTACATTTCTAAACACTAGTTATGTGGTGTCTAAATAATTCTATTAAAGTTATTTTCAACTTGAGGCTTCAAATAGTAAACCTAGTATCTTCAAGAATACACTATAGTATCCCCTATTATGGCAAAAGAAGGCACAAATCCCCTATTCATATTTAATATTTATTTTGTTCAAATTATTTTTTGTCTGTATTGTTAACTCGTACACAATCAGAGTATTTGTCCGAAAAAAGACGAAGAAATCTCAAAACAAGCATTAAAACAAAATCACAAAGAAAGAAAGGGCAAAAACATAACCTATATAATGGTTATCTAAGAAACACATGTTTTGGTGTGTTAGTCTCATTTGTGTGATACAGTTTTGATTGTACAGCAATAAAGTAAAACATGTAAAAGAGAAAAGGGTAGCAAAAAAGTTGACACTGTATGGCAAAGATTATTTAACATTTGCACATCGTAATTCAAAAGTTAGCACTGTGTGGCAAAGGTTATTAAGCATTTGCCCATCATGATTCAAGAGGTAAGGGCACCGAATGTTAGGTCCCTAAATATAGACTCAGGTTGTTTAATGACCTGATATCCCTCTAAAGGCCTGTAGCGCAAACTGAACTGTATTTGGTCTAGGCAGGATCAAATTAGTTGATCCCTGAGTGCAACTTGTTATTATGAACTTGAGTGGGGTAGAGATTAAGAAATAAAGAAAAGAAGAGAAAGGACCAGCTGGTACGCCTGGTATCAGATGTAGCAAGGCCCACTCTACCTAGCTATACTCTGAGAACTATGAAGATCAAACCAGGGTAGCTGTTGAATTTTAGAAACAGAGGACCAAAACCATCGGTCTACGCCAGGGGGAGAAGCCCCCTATCTGGTTGGAAAAAGGTACCAAATTGCACAGTAAGTGCTAAGTCCTGTGGCGTTTCGGCTGGTTGTTAGAACGCCTTCATCTGGGCCTCCGGATTGGGGATCTCTGTGAAATCAAAAAAACAAAGGGAAAAAGGGGGGAAGGTTTGTGTTAGATATTGGAAAAGTCTCAGGTGCGATTAAAAATTATAAAACCTTGGGAGGTGGGGGTTTATTTTGGGGGTTTAAGCATGGCTGCCTATTGTATAAACAGAATAAAAGATACTTGTGAGGTAACTTAGACCATGTCGGCCATGGTCTAATATAGATGATAAAGGGAGCTGCGTAAAGGCCAGCCTGTAGGGAAGACGCCACTTGGCAAAGCTGCAAAGGGGTGGTGTCCTGTATTCATTAGTAATACACTTGGAAGTTGGATCCTGCTCATCTGCTGGCAATATTCCTTCGGCAGCCGACAGGTCTGGAGCAGAATGCTCAGGGGGTCACCATGGGTGGGGTGAGCCTGTAATGGATAGATGGAACAGTGCAGGTGGAGCGTAGTCAGAGTGTCTGGCACTAGTAAACACTGTTCTATTCAATTAAGAGGTATGCAAAAGAAGTAGAGCTGTACCTGTGTGTCATGTATCTGGACGCTTGAATTCTTAATGAGTGAGGTATGGTGAATGCTACATCCACTCTAAACCGGATTGTCCTCTCTAGCCGTGTACTTAATACGGGCGAAAACAGGGCTGTAAGATAAAGAGAGCATCAGCGGCGCTGACGTGTGAAGTATAGTGTGGACAGATTTTTGTTGAAAGTCTGGTTAGACGAGCGGATTAGGTCTAGCCTAGAGCTAGATCGAGTGCTTACCTGGAGTTGAGTCCCTCGGCGTCCCTTCGGTTGTGTGCTCGGTCTGTTGAATGTCAGACCGCTGTAGTCTCCGGCACCCGCAAGGGAGCTGTGTCCGGAAATGGTGCTGGGCGCATGCGCGGGTGAATAGTGAAAAAGGCCTCGCACATGCGTGGAATAAACAGGTACGTTCCATTGCCATGGCAACATATCGCATCAGTGATTGTTAGGCGGAATCCATTGAAACGCGAGCTAAGTGAATCTGCTGTTACTACGGGACCTTTCTTCGGATTTTGGTCAAACATGGGTGGAAGAATTAAATGTTCAAAATGGCAAGGTTGCCTATTCTGGTGGTCACTGCAAAACAGAGCCCTAGGGCTCAAATTCTAGATGGCTGGCAGGCGGATGGCCTATGTACTCATCGATCACGGTGGGGGAGAAACTGAGAAGAACCCATTGTTGGAAGCCTCAATATATGTCATGATCGCTGCTTCCAAAAGGTCAGGGTTTTCCCAACTCCCTTGGAAGCAGATCCATAACCCAGGTTCCGAGTGCCAACCAGTCCCAATTGGGACCTTTTGGACCCAGTCCTGGCGCCAGTGGCACCAGGCTCATAAATATGCCCGGTCCCAGCGCTGGAAGCGCCGGGCTCATAATGCTTGGGTGGACTTACCTGCAGCAGACCATGCTGCTTACTTGCCTGCCAGTTGAGTCTCTGATCCTCTTCTGTTTGGAACTACTTTTCCTGTTGAGTGGGGCAGGAGCCACTCCCTAGATTCAGAACACTGGAACTCTTCTGGAAAGCAGGAACTCTTTTCTTACCTAGGCGTGGCTACGGAAGGAGACACCTAAGCACTACAGGAGGCTATTTAAACCACACCCGATGGATGAATCTTGCTTTGCGTTATTCTGCATCCTCTGCAGCAGAACGCTCATCGTGTCTTCTGCATCTGATCCTGGGCCGAAGGAAAAAGGCTTACCATCCTGAATCCAGTCTTCAGCAACACCTATAAAGACAAGAAAGAACAGGTTAGCATTACGGTCTTCAGTGACAGCTCTTCACTTACCTGGTCCATCGGCTGTCACCAACGCCTCGCGCTGCATTCCGGGCATCTGAAAGACAAAGGCTTACCTACTCTTCGTGCGCTCCGGAGGTCTTCACACTGCATTCCGGCATCTGAAAGACAAAAGCTTACCAACTCTTCGCACGCTCCGGAGGCCTTCGGCGCTGCATCCCGCATCTGAAAGACAAAACAAGGTGCGTTTAAAGACATTGGGGAACTTTAATACTCGCGTGCCATTACTCCTTTCCACATCTAACCCAGTGGGTATTCCGGCACCCTGCAGCCGCCCCGAACTTGTACCTGCAAAATAAAAAGACAGTTAGAGCGCATCGTGAAGCAGGCAACAAGCGCTTACTTACGTGCTTCCAGGCGCTTCTATTCATCACACGGGCTCCATCTTCAACTCACTTCAGCCGCCATCCGCCATCGCCGGAACCCTGCAAAACAAGAGACATCATTACTAAAGACTTTAAAGACATTAGAATTACTCGAAACTTACCGTTCGTGCAGTAAACGACGGACAGCAGTCCTCTGAAGTCAAGAGGCCTGCTCCCCTTATCCAGTGAAGAAACTGGTTACAGCACCCTGCCTCGAGGCAGATGGAGAGCACGGCGTTCACTTACCTAAGGTGAGAGCGTTAACCTTTGGGGTTCTACAGGAGAAGAGAAAGGGAAGAAGAGAGAGACATTCAATAACCCAGTTCATTAATCCCACATTTTCTATCTGCAGACATCTTACCCTTCGAGCCAGACATACAGTGCACAGAGGTCCAGCCCAAAGAGCCAGCCGTGTGTTACACATCACCTTTGAAGATACGGTATACGCCCAGTCAAGACCGGCGCCTCTACGGGAATCAGGTGAGCGTTACAATATATGATGACTGCTGCCAGTTCTCCTTCAGTATCCATTTCTTCAGTCTCCAGACCAAGAACCAAGGACCCAATCCTGTGCTACTGCATCCTGAAGGCACCCACCCAGAGGCTCTTCTTTTCTCCTAAGGTACTGTGTTGGCTTGGGTTATATACTTACCTTGAGTATTGTGTGAATCCTGTGAGGCTGAGTGTGTGATTCGTGTGGTTGGGAGTTTGTGTATACCATTTACCCAGGCCTAATGCTAGAATGCATATAGGGAGCCTTCTGTGAAGCCACTGACCACTTTGAACTAACTCTGAAGCTAAAACGTACTTGTGTGAAGAGATATCCTCTGGAACTCTGACTTTCCTGCAACTGAACCCTAACCTGACGTGCCTACAGCTGGCTCCTAGACCACTAGGGTCCCTCTTCTGCCTCTGAGAAAACTCATGCTATAAACTAGGGAAGGAAGAGAAGGCTTCTTTCTGGAAAATTACAACACGTTTGAAAGGTACTTACTTGGTAAAGAGGTTAGTGTGGCAACTGTATCTCTGTAAAAAGTTACAAATTGGCATTAAGTTTATTCTTACCTTTGAGTTGCATACTGCCCCTCTAAAAAGTATAGAAGTTATTTTACTTGCTTTGAATGGAGTTTTCCCTCTTCTTAAAAAGTAATAAGTGTTGGTACTGTTTTATAATTTCTAAAGTGAATGAGTGGAAAAGCTTACCAATAGGTTTTACTTACCTTGAATAACAGATTGACATTCTTAATGCGCATCATTGGGTTTTGCTTTGCCTGATCGGCTTAGGGTATTTCTAAAACAGTCTTCGAGTTAATACTGGTCTTTGAATTGCTTTTAGCCCCTCTGAAAAGTATATGGGTTCTTTCTTACCTGTGAATTGCTGAGTGCCATTCTGAAAAGTATAATAGCTTCCTTACTTTGAAATACAATTTGTCTTAAAGTGTATAATAGGGTTATGCTTTCACTGGACAGCTTTAGCGCAGATCTAAAATAGTCAAAGTTCTTACTTACCTTAGAAACCGTATTATACACTTTTGCAAAGTATACTGGATATAATATTAGGCAGCGGATAGTTATCTATCTGGAAATGCATTGTGTCTTTCTTAAATGGTAATTGGGTTTTGCTTTCCCTAAATCGCTTAGTGCAATCTAAAATAGTTATTGAGTGTTCAAACTTATCACTGAGTAGCTTAAGGTCCCTCCAGAAAGTATACACGTTATTTTACCAGCTCTGAATTGTGTTCTTAAAAGTAACACTTGTGGTGTAACTGTACACGTTTATGGAAGAAGAAAGTTACACAAGTTGCAAGATAGATTTGTAACAGGGTTGGTTTATTAGGTGATTCTGTAATTCATTAACAATGTATGATCTGACCAATAGGGTCTACTACCATTGAATTACTTATTGTAATCAAAGTAACTAACCTGGTCTTATTCCCCAAGAATAGCAGATTGCCATAGAGAATGTATAACCTTAGGTTTGACTCACCATGACTTGCTGATTGCTCCTCTAAATATGGTTATACCTTGGTTTGTATACCATAGGTATTGTGTGGGTTTTATATACTATCTCTACTACCCCCTTTCTGGGTAAACTCTTGGAAATGTTGCCTCAATGATCTTGTTGGCTGCCTTCATGACCACCAATCTAGATTCTGGGCATCCAGAGGCATGGACACTGCTCTCCTGTACACCTGTGAAACCACGCTCGCAAATCTTGACTCCAACTCTCCTGCTGTTCTCATTCTCCTCGATCTCTTCTATGCCTTTGACACGATCAAGCATTCCATCCTCCTAAAGCGACCGACACCCTCAGCATCACGAGCCAGGCACTGGACTGGCTGACCTCTTTTCTTACTAACTGCCCTTTCCAGCTGCTATTAGGCCCTTTCTCCTCCTCCTCCTCCACCACCACCCTCTCTACCTGTGGTGTCCCCCAGGGCTCTATCCGATCGCCCTGGCTCTTCAATATCTATCTCACCTCTCTTGCTCATCTGATGATCTCCTTCTATCCTCATTTACAGTGTTATGCCGATGACACACAGCTTTCCTTAAAACTTCCCTCTACTTCCCCCTCTTTCATCCCTGACTGTCTGCCATTCAGGCATGGTGTTCAGCAAATGATCTCCGTCTCAATGCCAGTAAGACAGAGATCCTCCTCATTGGGACACCTGTTTTCCTCCTACCCTTTGGCCACCCTCTTTGGGCCCTCTACGCCCACCATCCTTTGAGGTCAAGAACCTCAGGGTCATTTTGGACTCTGCTCTCTCCTTTCCCCCTCACATCATAGACCTTATCAAAAAGTCCCACTTCCAGCTCCACCCTTCCTCCAGAGGTTCAATGTCTCCAAAGCTCTGGTCCTTTCCTTTCTACTGCAACAGCCCCTTTCTCAATTTCCCTCTTTCCTCTCTTCGCCTCCTCCAGCTAATCCAGAATAAGGCTACAAGACTTATCTGTGGCCTCAAGCCCAGGTACCGTACCTCTCCAGCCCTAAAATCTCTCCACTGGCTCCCAGTGGCTGCAAGGATCAAATTCAAGACCCTCTGCCTCGTTCACAAGGTCTTCTGGTGCCTGGGACCACACTATCTTCAACTTTCCCTCCCAAAATACTCCCCTGCTAGAGCCCTATGCTCCTCTAATTGCAACTTTCGGACTGCCAAACATTTCTCTAAGCAGAAAGTGGGGGGGGGGGTTAGATCTCTCTCTGCGGCTGGTGCCTCCCTTTGGAACAGCCTCCCTGCCCCTCTCAGATTTGAGCAGACCTCCTAAAGTTCCTGAAACTGCTAAAAACTCTGCTCTTCCCCTTCCTTGCTAATCACCCCACTGCTGCTGTGACCGGCGGCCTGATCCTCATGAACCTCACAGGCTCTCATGCCCTTAGCCCCTTCCTCCTGGCTCCCCCCACAGCACTTCCCTCATGGGCCCTCCTCCAGCACATGTCCACTCCTCTTCTCCCCTTTCCAATCCCCCCGCACTTCTCTTCAATGCACTTGCACGGCCGACTGCCACGAGTTCTAGAAGGAGACACTACTGTATATATATTATTGTTGCTTTTTTTGTGTCTTGTCATTGTTATTATTTCCCCTGTTCCCTTCCCATTTATCTTTGTGGCGCTTTGCTTTATTGTTTATCCCACCTTTCACAATGGTATTCACAGGATGCATGGGAAGAAGCAAAATTGCTACTTTATCAAGCAAGTCTTAATTCATTAATGTTTCTTAGGTCCTGTGACCTAGCTAATGTTTGTGGTGCTTTTTTTCATTTCACACTGGGAATGGGCATTTTGCTTAAGTGAACCTAAACGCAAAGGCTGCCGTTTTGAAAAAAAAATCTAGTTTGAGCTGGGTAAGGATCTACCAGACACCTCAATCTGGATTCCTTTGTGTACGAGGAGTGATGCTGGCCTCAAACTATTTGGAGACCTCTACATGATTGAAAAAAGCATGGAATGTAACAGGAGGGCTGGCGACACACCAGGACCTGTGTGTATAATTGAAATGATCCCCAAGCCATTCAATGGAGTACAACCTGCATTAATGTCCAAGTATCTAATAGAAGACAATGCTGAGTAGTCGTGCTGAAAACACTGGTACAGACTCCTGAAACGTGAAGCCGTACTCCATTCTGACTGGTGGAAATCGGTCTCTGGTGAATCCTCCCCCTGATCCAGAGCTTCCACCGACTTGTCTAGAAGTGTCAGTAAGGGAAGGTATTGGGCCCACTTACTGCTGCTCTTCGGTGTACTAGCCCGAGGGTCATCTCCATCCTTTCACCATGGGCATTGTGGAAAGTCCTTGTAGCAGCGAGACAGGCATAGTACCAAGAGAGACAGACTCAAAGATGTTAGTTTCAAAACCTTTATTTACGAGTAGGGGATTCCAAGATGGCCGCCGACTAGATGGCCGCCGACTAACAGACATCGCGGCTCCTGACCTCCCGGCTCTGCGAGGAACCTCTCGGCGCCAGAAGCGGGTTTCCAGCAGCATCCAGCCCTCCCCGGCAATTTGGTACTGTGGGGCGGCGACCGGCGTGCCCCATTTGCACTGGAACCGGCGGGGAGTTCGCTGCAGAGGTATGAAAGCCGGCAGGCACTGGTTTCAGGCGGACTCCGCCCCCCGGACACCTTACCAGGTACTGGCCCCCCCTGTGTGACGGACCCCCATGCCACTAGCGGCGGCGCCTTGTCTGCGGCATATGCCGGAGGTCTGCGGGGGGAGCGGCTTGACGGATAATCTTCTGCTGGGCGGTCCGAGGAGGTTTGGGGGCCCCGTGCTGCTGCTCTCCCGCCGGCCCTTGCCTCGGCCTGATTTAGTGCGGTGCCGCCTCCCCGCCCCTCCCGGTGCGGCCCCCAGTGTTCATCTCCAATCGTACGGTGGTCGAGGGGCGCGTGGCCTGATCGGCATCAGTGGATCTGTTTTGAGGGGCCCGCGGCCCGGCCGCCCATGGCTGATGGGCACTCCCCACGGGTCTCCCATGCGACATCGGCTGAGAGGGGACACTCACTCTTGGGGCCATCCTCTACCGGAGCCAAAGAAGCGCCGCTGGGAACCCGTGTCTGTTACCCCATATCTTTGCTCGAGTATATGGACAGGTCTCACACTCACCTTGTTGGTGGTTTTAAATTCGATTCCTGGGCTTAACGATCCAGACTGCACCTGGGTCCCGGCACCTAAAGTGGCCCTTGCCATAACTTTGGGAACAGCGTTCACCTGGCCACGGTTGCCCCCTTATCACCTCAGAGGAGGCACTCATCAAGCTGTCCCGAGGCGGTTATCTCTTTCTCACGGTTCAGAGGCTCTGCCCCCCCTCTGCTTAACGTTACAAGAGCGATCGGGTGTTTGGCTGCCCTAGGCTCCTGACCCGTGATCCAACATGTCTAAGAACAGAGCAAAGGATCCGCCCTAGGCCCTTAAAACGGCTAAGAGGACACAAGATGGCTCCCCGACTAAAATCTGGGCCAAGGACTCTGATCCAGTGGGGGATCGCCGTGAGGATGATTGGGCGGGTGAGCAGGGATCAGACCCTACGCAAGAACCGCAAGAGAGACCGCTCACCTACTCAGCTTTACAGTTATTCCTCAGCGAGGCGGTAGATAAAATAACGGCTGCCTCTCAGAAGCAGATGGACACACTGAGGGAAGACCTAGCCAAAGGAATAAGCGAAATCAAGCGGGACATTAACAAGGTGGAAGAAAGGGTGGACACCAACGAGCGGGCTATCCAAGAGTTTACAGAGGACGCAAGGAAAACAGAGAATCTCCTGGAAACCCTGGCACAGGCCACCCGGAAACCTGGAGCTACAGGCTGAAGAGCTGGAGAACCGCTCGAGAAGGATATATATCCGGGTCAAGGTGCTACCAAAGTCGGTTCCATCTCAGGACCTCGCCCGGGTCCTTACGGCGATTTTCATGGATCTCCTAGAAGCGGGCCCAAGCTTAGATCTACAGTTCGACAGAGTTCATAGAGTGGGACCACCGTGGAAGGAGCCGGGAAGCAGTCCTCGGGACGTTTTGGTGGCATTTCATAGCTATGCAGCAAAAGAAAAGATACTGAAGATGGTGAGAAAGGCAGGCCGCATATCCTATAACGGCTTTGAGATTGCACTTTACCAAGATCTATCGCAGACGACCCTACATAAGAGGCGGCTGATGGGCACGGTCCTGAGACACTTGCGAGAGAAACAAATCAAATATCGGTGGATCCACCCATTCGGCTTAACCTTCCTCTGGCAGGGAAGGCAGCACAAGATTGAGACTTGTGACCAAGGCCTGGAACTGCTGGGAATCGAGGAGCTTCCACAATACTCCCTATGGGACACCCCCTCAGCCAAGATAGGCACAAGCATTGGGAGTGGTCTACAGCCAAATCAAAGAGGTCCAGGAAAAACTCCACGCGGAAACTAAACCGCTGCCCCCAGGGAAGGAGCCGCTCAATCAGTCAGAATGAGTCATCTGAAGATTCACCGAACAATGTCTCTAAACAGCCTTGGAGTCGGGGTAGCGAGGCCGGGGAGGGCCCTTGCTAACTGAAGATGTGGTGCTGATATAGGGTTTGGAAAGCATTCGTAATAATTACTGCAGAGAAGGGAGGGGGAAGGTTCCTTGGGATGGGATGGGGAAATCCTGCGTTGTTTAGACCTGGGCAGTTCACAGGGTTCGGCTCTCGTATACGTGAAATGTGGGGGGCAAATTGCCAGCTGAGCCCACCCAGGGGGACTTTGGGAAAGTTGAAGGGGGGGATGGTTGGGGAGGATTTTTGGGAAGGAGGCAGATTTCCAGTGGGGGGGGGGGGGAGAAGGAGCAGAGGTCCCTAGAGGTGAGTGGTACAGCTCAGTCGTCATCATGGAAGCTTAGGCCAACTTAATATCAGGCAGACCGGGCTACGGGGTTCTTTTTTGTATTCATTCTTAATGTCAGCCCAATTTAAGATATTATCTTTAAAAGTAAATGGCATTAACTCGCCGGTCAAAAGGAAAAAAGTGGAGTTATATATCCGGAAAGAAAAACCACACATAGTCACTCTACAAGAAACTCACATACAAACTCGAGATAAAAACGCAGCTAGTGCTTTTTTAAAAAAAATAAAAAAATAGCACTTACCGAGATGCAGCTGCAGCTTTTCTGCCTGTAGTCTCCGGTCTGCGTCCTCCGAGTCCCGGTACCAATGAAGGAAAAGCCACCCAGTGGTAGCTTTTGTTTACTACAGCTGGCTGGCTTTTCCTTCATTAGTGCCGCAAAAGCAAGCACGGGCGGGCATCGATTTCACAAAATGGATGCCCCCATGTGCTTCCTTTTGTAAATTTTGAGCTTCAATTGCTCAAAATTTTACATAGTGACTGAGGGGTTCCCTTCCACAAGCTTCAATTTGTTGAAGTTCCAAAAACCATGAAAGAAATATAACAGTTCCTTTTGAAACTTCCCAGAGTTCCCTCCCACAAGCTTCAATTCTTTCAACACTACAAAACAACAAGCCTCTAACTTTGTTAGGCCTCTCAGGGTTCCCTTCCCCAAGCGTAGGCCGCTTTTGGCTTCAAAGCTTGTCAGGATGTACCTTTCCTTTCAGTGTCAGTTCTTTTACAGAGACTTCACTTGTTGGCAGCGCTGGTGAAGGAGGGACAGTACACAGAGTATGGTGCATAAAGTATAGAGCTGCGGAGGCTTGTAAACAGTGACAGTTGTAAAAATTGTATTGTATAACCAACATGTTGTTCCCCGTGGCAGCAGAGCATCGAAACCCTCAATTAGAGGTCAGGTAAAAGGTAACGTTGCCATGTATTCGCACGAGAGTGAGGGAGGGATGTATTGCAACAACGGTGGGGTGAACAAGGGCACCAGAGTTACCATGGCGGGTAGAGCAGATACTATGCGTAAGACGTCCAACAGACAGGACAACCACAGAATGTGTCGCAGCAAAACATACACCAACCGCAGATGCAACAAAAAATGCCAGTGACGCAACAAATGCCAGCACCCCAGCAACAAATGCAACGAATGACAGCACCATTGCCCCAACATCTACAACAAGCACAACAGTTGACACAATTACAAGATCATTTGCCACAACTCATGGACACGATGGCAACGGTTCCAGTAACAAGGATGTGAGGGGTGACCCTAGTGGTACATAACCCATACACTGGAAATGGACAGTCATTGTACCCTCAATAGGACAGCCCACAGACAAACTTGCTGTGTCTCATCCTGTCGGCCACACCCAATCCTGCGGAGGAATCTCTCATAAGGATGGCTTTTTTTCCCCTTTCTTGTTGACACTGGGGCGACTAGGTCATGTATACAGGAGGGGAAATATACATTGTCAGCCGATGCCATGAACACGCAAGGATTCTTTGGAGCTTGAGAAGTGGTTCTCTTTACTGATAACATCTCCTTATCAATAGGAGATCATCACCTGTTGTTACCTCTGCTTTATTCTAAGCACCTGTAAACATATTGGGACACGACATAATGAGCAGACTAAACATGACTCATTTACAAAGGTGTAGTATGCTCCACAGCGGGAATTCACATGCTCACGGTCAGGCAAATACTTCAGGCATATTGTGGAAAAACTGTACAGGGGGGGTGGGGGCGGAGGGGACAGAAGACCCAGAAATGTTCCAATATGGGACAGACATGGCCCTTGCATGGCTACATGGAATTGCAGGCAAAGTATGGAGAAGACCAGGCGAGTACTTCTTCAGGCCAGAGACACCAGCTGATGAAAAGGAAGGAGCATTTGTGTCCATAGACACGGGGGATTGTGGCAAGACAGGATTGTGTTGCGGTGCACGCCTTAGATGACGAAGGGAAGGTATGGACTACCAGAAGGGTGTTGGTTAACACAAGTCCCCGATGAGGAGCTATTCTTTGGCTACCTATAACATACAGAGAAGTAGCACAAAAAATGGAACTGGCATTAGCAGCACCAACTCTCTTCTGTGAAGAGGATCTAGCAAAGGTACCCGACACGCTGTGGACCACCAGTCTGTATGATGTGGGATGCATAAAAAGCATAGGAGGAGTGCAGATAAAATTGAAACCTGGAGCTATCCTGCCACGGGTAAGTCAATACCCATTGACCAAGGAAGCAGATGAAGGCATTTATGAAACAATCAGTCCCTCATCGAAATGGATATCCTAGTAAAATCAGAATCTCCATGTAACACTGCAGTGTACGACGTTCGCAAGGCAAATGGGAGGTCGTGGCGTTCCATACAGGATTTATGCCCTCTCAACCGCTTGTAGAAGTAGAGTACCCTGTTGCACCA
Source organism: Ambystoma mexicanum (assembly GCF_040938575.1). NCBI lineage: Eukaryota > Metazoa > Chordata > Amphibia > Caudata > Ambystomatidae > Ambystoma > Ambystoma mexicanum. Next base: position 291,703,434 of record NC_090931.1, on the reverse strand, counting down.
AACCCCGCCACGATCCTATGTGGGATTCCAGCTGAAGCCACATGTTTCACAGTGATCAATCTCAAACACACATTTTTCTCAATACCCTTGCACCCAGATTCACAAGACTTAACAAGTTTCATGTACTGCAACCAGAAATGGAAGCACACTAGGCTACAACAAGGTTACTGCGAATCACCCTCCATCTTTAACAGGGTAATACAGATGGACTTAGGTAATGTACAGACAGAAAGCACAGTACTACAGTATGTAGATATCCTCATTTGCAATACCACCACCTGGTCTCCGCGGCCTGCTTCTCACAGGAGGCAGTTGCTTGGATCCAGTCTTTCCTTGATAACGGAACAATGTGAGTTTTCTCTCCACTAGCAGCTGCGGACCCCGCACCTATACTATGCAGTGTACCCCAATGCTCCTGCGTCTCGCCCACTCTGTACAATATTTCACAAAGCCCCTTTTCGATGATCTAGATGGTCTAGGTATCATCTACACAAACTATGCAGATGATACACAGATCCTCATCCCGCTGATGGGAGATTATGATAAGGATTTGGCCTTTGTGAACAGAGTGTACCTCCTCATCCAGGCATGGATGGCCTCCCACGGTCTATGCCTGAATGACGACAAAACTGAACTCCTCATTCTAGGTACTCCCTCCAACATTAAAAAACTGGGTCCTAATTATGCCATAACTGATAATAACATCATTACTGTGGCCAAAGTAGTCAAAACTCTTGGCTTCTGCATAGACTCCACGCTCACCTTTGGTAAACAAGTAAACGCTTTGGCATCTGCCACATCATACACTTGCAAGTTTATTAGAGGAGCCAAGCCATTCCTATCACCCAACAACTGCATCACTTTAGCGAGAGCCCTAATCTTATTCAAATTGGATTATTGCAACGCCTTACACTTAGGCAGCAATAAATTCATTACTTCCAAAATTCAAACCCTCCAAAATAATGCCCTGGGAGCTGCTCTAAGTCTCCCTAAAAACGCCCATATATCTGATCTTAGAAGATCCACCAAATTGGCTCTCTACAAAAGTTAAAATCCTCCTTAAAACTGCATCCGTGACACATCAATGCCTTAACCAATCAGCCCCACAATACCTCACAGACAGACTCATAAGACAAACAGCCTCCCGCCCCATAAGAAAAGCTAACTCCAACCTGCTACTAGTACCCAGATTTAAGCTCATTAAATCCGGTGGGAGCAGTTTCCCTGTTAAAGCAGCTCAATATTGGAACTCCCTTCCCCCTGCTTTAAGGGAAGATTTACCCTACCTACAATTTAGATCTAGTCTCATTCACTGGCTAAAGGAACATGACGTCCGACCCCACCTGACATGCATCTTGACCTGCATCCTTCCTAGGATCTTTTGTATATACGAGATCTCACTAATTGTGTTATATTCATGTGCCTCATGCCTACCCCTGTTACTTACTGTATATACCTACCTGCATTGCCTATTGTTTTTGCATACAGCATTGTAAACTGAGCTGTTTTATTCATGTATGCAACTATGCAACTTAAACTTAACAACCCTCTTTATGCTTTCGCGCCCTAATACCTCCGGGTCTGGTGCGCAAAATAAATAATAAAACAAACAATACCACTGAGGAACAATGCAGGAAGGACTCCGTACACATGCTCACCATACTGGCAGACAAAGGATACAAGGTAGACAAGGCAAATCTACAGTAATGCCAGAAGGAAGTACTGTACCTAGGTCAGCTGATCTTGCAAAAGCAAAAAAGCACACTGACAACACAAAACAGGGTATGAGATAATCCTATCCAGGCCAGAGCTAAAGATAGTGCGGTGTAAAAATGTCAATCAGTACTATTCCTGGCAGAGGAATATGAGAAAGGAGAATGGGGGCGCGACTGCACAAATAGCATTGAGCATTTCACAGAAACACGGAAGTTAGAGGAGGACGGGCTTGAGGGAGGGGTGTGGGAGGGGGTAATGTACATTGATGGGTCCTCAACAATTGATCAAAGGGGATGGCATAAGGAGAGCGAAGTAGTGAAGAGTGTTCGTCTACCTCCACAATATTCAGCACAAGCAGCAGAATTGGTGGCACTGATATTAGCCCTCAGGGAATGTGAAGGGAAAAGGGTTACAATATACTCCGACAGTGCCCATTTAACATCAACCGTGAACTCTGGGTTTGCATGATGACCGAGAAGAGGGTTCAGGAAGAGCAGATGGGACGCCCATTACAACATGCACTATTGTTGGGAGACCTAAATGAGGCTGTTATATACCCAGTGGAACTAGAGTTAGTAAAATGTCAGGCTCACACTAATGGGGAGGACCCAGTTTCAAAGGGAAACGAAGCAGCAGACTACCATGCAAAGTATGCACCATACTTGGAGAGATATGGGACTTGAAAGAAAAACAAAAAGAGGGGAGGGGTAAGACAAATGTTAATGAAAGCTGGGTACAACGACCTACCAGAAACTAGGATAATGGAGCTACAGGCAGCAGCACCAATGAATGAAAAGGAACTCTGGGTAAAAAGAGGGTGTACAAGGTCTCCTACTGACGCCTTGTGGCGGCAAAACAACACAGGAAAGGTAGTGATGCACCTCGCACTACTGAAAACAGCACTGACCCAACTGCATCAGACTGCACACACAGGGAAAGAGGCAATTGCAGCACGCATTGGAGAATCATGGTTCTGTCCCGACTTAAAGGCATGGTCTAAAATGTATTTAAAAAATAGATAGGCAACATAAAAAAAAAAATACTGGCATTCTCTTTTTTAAAACTTCCTATGTAAAATTTTGAGCTATTCAAGATCAAAATTCGCAAAAGCAAGCACATGGGCGCATCCATTTTGTGAAATGGATGCCCTCCTGTGCTGGCTTTTGCGGCACTAATGAAGGAAAAGCCAGCCAGCTGTAGTAAACAAAAGCTACTGCTGGGTGGCTTTCCCTTCATTAGTGCTGTACGCGGAGGACGGGGACCGGAGGCCAGAGCAGGAAAGCTGCAGCTCAATCTCGGTAAGTGCTATTTATTGTAAAAAAAAAAAAAAATAAGCACTAGCTGCGTTTTTTTTCTAAGTTTTCCGGGCTGGAGGAGCCCGGAAAACTTAGAAATAAAACCGCAGCTTTAAAAACGGTGTATTTATGTTTGCGGTCGCTTTTGAAGCGACCGCAAACATAAATACAACGTTATTGTGTTGGAAAACGCTGCGGTTTTTCTTTCCGAGTTTCTCAGGCTCCTCAGAGGAGCCTGAGAAACTCGGAAAGAAAAACCGCAGCGTTTTCCAACACAACCGCGTTGTGTTTCTGCCTGAATCTGCTTTCCCATTTGGAGCTCTAGAGCCCCAAATGGGAAAGCAGAAATAACGCAGCATTTAGCATTTCCCATTTGAGGCTCTCGGGCTCCCCAGGGGGAGCCCGAGAGCCCCAAATGGGAAATCCGCTGTAGGCAGAAACACTACGCAGCATGTAAACACAACCGCGTTGTGTTTCTGCCTGCTGTGGCTTTCAATTTGGGTCTCCGGTGCAAACATGAATACAACGTTATTGTGTTGGAAAACGCTGCGTTTTTTCTTTCCGAGTTTCTCAGGCTCTTCAGAGGAGCCTGAGAAACTCGGAAAGAAAAACTGCAGCGTTTTCCAACACAATAACGTTGTATTTATGTTTGCGGTCGCTTCAAAAGCGACCGCAAACATAAATAGAACGTTTTTAAAGCTGCGGTTAAAACCGCAGCTAGTGCTTATTTTAAAAAAATAAATAAATAGCACTTACCGAGATTCAGCTGCAGCTTTCCTGCTCTGGTCTCCGGTCCCCGTCCTCTGCGTACAGCACTAATGAAGGGAAAGCCACCCAGCGGTAGCTTTTCTTTACTACAGCTGGCTGGCTTTTCCTTCATTAGTGCCACAAAAGCCAGCACAGGAGGGCATTCATTTCACAAAATGGATGCGCCCATGTGCTTGCTTTTGCGAATTTTGAGCTTGAATAGCTCAAAATTTTACATAGGAAGTTTTAAAAAAGAGAATGCTAGTATTTTTTTTTATGTTGGCTATCTATTTTTTAAATAAAAATGTTTACTAGACCATGCCTTTAAATGCCCATGTTGCCAACTTAATCAGCAATTGCCTTACATGCCAACAATTCACTGCCGGACACAGATTGAGAGTAATAAGTGGAGCGTTCCCTCTCCCCGAAGGCACATTTTTGCACCTCCACATAGACTACGAGGACCTGATCAAATTATGTCAAGGCTACCGATATATGACCGTGGTGGTCTGCCCCTTCTCGAGGTGGATAGAGGCTGGCCCCCGTTCCCACGCCGACACCCTCGGAGCAGAGCAGCAAAATTCCTAGTCTGAGGTATTCCCGCGATGGCAAGAATGCGAGGTCCTACGGTCCGACAACGGTCCCCACTCTGCCAATGAAATGTTCCAGCACATAACTGCCCTGCTAAGGATAAAACACAAGTTTGCATGTGCCCATCACCCACAAGCAAATGGTGTGTGTGTGAATGCCTCAATGGACTCCTGAAAGAAAGCATAGCCAAAACCCAGCAAAGTTCGAATTGCGAAACAAACCCGGGTCCGACAACCATTTGACCCCCCCACAAGGTGGTTACAGGAGGTGGTGACAGGACGCTGCATGCACCTCCCGCTAGCTCCACACACAAGGGCTACAAACGATTGCGAGGGTGCTTCAGGAGTATTTGGAAATTAAATATATGAGTATGGGAATTCACTTGTTTCTAGCGCTTCTTTTATCTCTCACCAGATTCAACAGACAAAGGGGAGGTTGGATGACAACACACAAGAAGGCGACAACATACATGACAGTCAAAAGGAGCTGCCCATTGAAAAAGGGGATAACTTTCTCATAAAAGACTGAGGCACTGGAACGCAACTCGGTTTATGGGCCCACAGACTGTCGAAGCACCCTATGGTCAGATGCTCTCAAGATTCTGATGTTCCTACTGCAATACTAGTGCAAATTGACCAGTATAATAAAGTTACCCCCCATATGCAGAAAAATCAGTACTCAGACGTGACATATACGGATTCTGTACAAACATTTCCTTCATTGCATTGATTAAAATATAGCAAGCAATTGGAGCATGTTAAGTAAACTTGATAATTCCGCACGCACAGTTCCCATTTTTCACCACACTGTCTTAACATTCTTCTCTTTCGCACATGCAGGGTTCTGCGACTGTTGATTTTAAGTGTATAGATGTTGATAGGTTTAGGTATTAGGATTTAAGTTAGATGTTGCCCCCTATTTACCACCCAGAAGCACTGTCTCACCAATACATTCACGCCATAAGAAAGCCCACACATTTTAGACCACGGCCACCACAAATTTATTACTACGCATTCCTTGAATACATAGCCCAACATACCCACAATTTGAGCAGGGTGTGTATCCTGTCTTACCCACTCTCAGTCACAGGTGTATACGGACGATATGGGAAGAAATGTTTACATGGGCATTGAATGACCATTTAGTATGCAGAGCTTAAAAGTATTTACAATATTAACACAATAACGCTCATCATCGTGATTTTCAGGCAGGCAACTTTACCATCTCATCAACCGCAGCAGCGGTGTAAGTAAAGGGAGAAAAATGAATTGTTATGACAACTGTGTGGTTATTATTATAAACTGGCCTCTTAGCTAGTGCCCTTTGGCAGTTGTATCTTGCTTTGCATGTCTCTGCTGCATCCAATACTAATATTTCCCCAACCCAAGCTGCAAGGATTACTGTGTCAGGTGGTACAGAACATACTGCTGATAAGGTAAGGGCAGTGTGGGCACAGATGTTAATAGAGTTGATACATACCTCACTGGTACCGCACACATTACAAACATGTGGTATAAACACATTGGTAAGGATACTACAGGGGAGAGCTCCTATGTCTGCTCACTGATCCCATATGCCATGAGCGCCTCCAGGACATTTTTTTGCAACAGTAGTACTGGTAGCAACAGCACAATGCCTCCTGTACCTCGTAATGTTCCAAATACAGGGAAGATTCCAAGGGAAGACAGCTACATTGAGATGGAGGTCAAAGCCAATGTTGCCCTATGAAACAAAAACAAAGAGGTATTGGCTGGAAGGTTTAGAATGAATCTTAATGACTGGCATTGCTCTGGGCAACCCTCCAGACCACTGTTCTTCGCCTGCCAAGCCATTACAGAAGGGGAAAGACCATATGCAAATCAGGCTTGGCCCCATCCCTTCTGCACGATACCACAAGCATCCCCAAACAAACGGTGGTGTGGAAGGTTGCCCAGAGCAATTGTCATTGGTTCAGATTCATTCGAAACCTTCCACCCATCACTTTTGTGGTCACAATATTTCCCTTTGAAGACAACTTCATTAAGACATTATCCATGATGGATAATTACTGACAGCACACAGAAGCACTTAGATATATAACTGAAGGTCCATAAAAGGGGGGAGACAAAAGCAGTAACACTGGAATACTTGCCATGCAAATGGGGAGCAAAGGAGATGGGCGGAGAGCCTGGCTGCTGGGAACGACTTCAGGTGCAGGTGTATGGGAAGGTATACACGAAGGATGGATGGAAGGAAGGATGGCGTAGTGGGGAGTAAAGCAGTGACATTAACTAAAGCATAGGCAAACCAGGTCCAGGAAGAAAATGATAAGTGCCTCAAAGAATGGGCCAAAAGCGCGAGCTTGCGGACTTGGGTGGATAAAGAAGATGGACCACTCACTTTAATTCCTCCTCTAACAACACCTGCCTTATGTTATCAACATGACAGCGATGATGAAGTAGGACAGAACGAAGGGTGCAAAAGACTAGAGAAGATTCCACAAACGGGAACAGGCATGGCAGTGCGGACGGATCACTATTGGGCTTGTGGTTCCAAAGCATACGACAAACTACCACCAAACTGGGGAGGAATATGCTCCCTGGCACATGTCAACATACCCTCATTGGTGGTGCCCAAGAAACATGTGAAGATAGACGGCTTCCCCAAAATGGACGAAGGCAACAGCAGGAAGAAGAGGTCACTTCTATCAACACAAAGCCTCCAAACTAATGCCACGAGCGAAAAGAGGACACTCAGAAGGCTAAAAAGAGGAAATTACCTCTGGGGACGGTCGGAGGTGGCGCTCGAGGTGGCACCAGCACACAGACTACTCAGCAAGACTGCAATGTTCTTCTCAGCACTGATACATCCCGGATTTCAAACTCACGCCAATGCCAAATGCCTCCAAATAACACGATGGGAGCTGATGATGACCATAAATTCAACTGTAAACGGATTCAATGCAATAAAGGAAGAGCTTAGAGCAATACGACTGGCGGCACTACAGAACAGGTATGTCCTAGATTTACTCACGGCTATGGAAGGAGAAATGTGCGCCAAAATAGTGAGTTCCTGCTGCACATTCATAACCGCCAATGATGAGGACAACGGGACCCTTTCTGAAGCAGTTGCACAATTGGCACCGATGTACGCCAAAATGGAAGAAGAATCAAAGGGTAGGAAGAAAGACTGGAGTTGGTTCTCGTACATCTTGTCCTGAATGCCTTCCTGGCTATCAGATGGCCTAAAGCTGTTAGCTGGTGGACTGATTATGGGAGTGGCTTCTCTGTTTGGCATAAATTTATGCCTGGCAAAATGCAAATCGACTACAGAAGAGGTGGTGGGAATGAAGCTTCTCATGGCCATGGACAGCGACCAACAGATGGACGAAATATTAAGAGAACGAGAGAGACGAAGACAGCAGATAACAGAATCAGACATGTATCCACCTACGATGAAATTAGAGAATCCACGCAATCCAAAGAAAAACGTAGGGAAATGGTGTTACTGTCGCCCCAGGGGAGGATTTGTATACATGTATTGGTCATTTGAAGATCATGTCAACTATTATGGGCACTTGGCCGGAATTACCAAAGTGTGGCTTTTGGTGACGACAGAAGAAATCAATGTTGTGGTCGCAAAGTCAACCAGAGGTGGGACTGAAGAGGGAAAACCTGAATATGCCTTCAGTCCTGGAAGACCCCCAATCGCAAGAAGCACCAAGGACAACATGGTTGCCGATCCTATGAGCTTGTACCAATCCCCACTGCTCCCACCACGGATAACTACTGTGAAAGGTACCCTGTCAGCAGACCATACAATCCTGCCGTCATAGGAACTCTGCCCAGATTGGACGAAGAGACCAAAGACAGAGCTGGAGACAATCACATGGACAGACTTGACTAACGCACCAAGAAGCTATGCCTCAAGTCGTTAGAGAAATCACGATGACACAGCTGCATTAGACAGGACGCACACGTGCAATCTGCACACTCGTGAAACTCGCGCATCTAATCTACATGAACAACACACAAATAAAGCTCTATGAGTTAGAGGACAGTGACATATACATATTGTCGGCACGATTATTATTTTGGCCATTAGGCTTGCTACAGCTACGCAGAAACACAAGAAGCAAGAAGAGCTCCAGTACACTCTTGCAGATGCTTACATGCAACTAACCCTATGGCGCGGCAGGATCACTCGAGGGACCTGACCAACCACAAAACGCACTAACCTATGGACTCTACGGAAGACACATAATGGAGGCCAGCCTAGGCCTTAGAAATACAGTAAGCCATGATAGTCTCAGAATTCTCAAGCCTCACAAGGTGCTGTGTAAGCAGAATTACCGCGCCTGAAGCAAAGACACTGCCAAGGTCGAAATGTTGCAACCAACATTCCACACGCGGAGCCAAGGTGACACCGGCTGCAGCAAAGAATATTCCTCGAAAATCAAGACTAATTCAGAGTAATTGAGCTCTCAAACAAGATCCACCAACATGCGACCCGGCCAAGCTGATACCACGCCAAGACCTGAAGGACGCAGCCGTCCCATGGCCCAGACAAGCGATCGACAAATTTGCTACTCTCCGGCTACTCTTGTGCGCCGGGAATGGAACACTCATGGCATTAGTTATTAACACACCATTGTAGACTGCTGACACATAGTTACACCTTACTGATACACAGTTTAGAGGTATTCGGAACATAGTTTATCCCAGGCTTGGGGGCCCGCGGCCTGACCAATCAGGACCCTGGTGTCCAGGGGCAGATGGCGGGGACTACCGACCAATCACAGGTCTTACCCAATGTAACATTTCCAGAGTAGCAATTTTCAGGGATGATCCAAGTACACCACCTGACACAGCTGCATCCAATAATATCATTTTATATAGGTTCCTATACTGGACCCACCACTCAGTGTCCAATCCCGATTGGTGTTAGGTTTGGGGAGGGAGCCTAATGTGTGACGCAGAATGTGACATCACATGTCTACAAAACTGACCTGCGAGCCTGAATGCGGCAAGATGTGCCTGGACTTCCCTCTGTGCATTTAACCCCTGTGTGTTTTGGTTGTTTGTAATAAAACCGCAGTATAATTCTTGCTACCTCTGTGGACCTCGACTTCTTTGGGAACAAGGGAAGGAGTTGGGGCCTACCCTGAGTTGGGTGTCCGCAGACCTCTGGCGCGGCTCGGCCTGCCTAACCGTTTACCCCAACACCCTACCTAGGTGATCCTCCCTCTTTGTCCAACCCCAGGGATGGGATCCAAGAGCGATGGCTCTCCCCCGGACCACCTGAATAAAGGACTCTCTGGGTCTTAATGGCAGAGTACACTGAGGTTTCACACATAGCTAAGAACAGAACTGTGGCCTATGGAAACCCCCCAACGTCAACAATTATTCAACCATGTCCCTAGGCTTTTACTTTGACTTCTAGCACCCTTGTCCACATTTTGGTTTTTTGCAGGATCCTACTCAGGTCGTTGCTTCCTCTCTTCAGTGACTGTGGGCTGGGACTACAGACTTTTCTCCTGCACACAGCAACTGACTGCAACAGACTCCAAATTACCTCTGCAATCTTAATCTGTGGACTTCTTCTGTGACAGCTCTGTGGCTGGACATACTCTGGCGTGTTGGTCATCAGCATCCGCTCGAAGGATTACTGCTTCAACTCTCCCTCTCACCTCCCCATGGGACTTGCTAACACTTTACACCCCCTGTTCCCCTTTTGCCCACACCCCTTTTCCCTTTAACAGACAGCTGCCTATTGACTGTGTCCAGTTAGTTAAGAGCACATTTTAAATCTAATATAATCTTTAAGTATCGAAATGTTTTACATGCATGTAACTATCTCTTGAAAACTTGTCTTATTAATGTATTGTCCCTTAGGGCCACTTTACAGGTTTTGCTCCATTTTTCAAGTTCTTACCAGTTATATTGATTTATATTTCATGCAAAACCTTCATATAGAAGAGCATATTTTTTAGTAAGGTGTGTGCATGTTTTTTGGTATTTATAGGCTTTACCTTATTACCACGCGCCCCCAACTCTCCTCTTGAGAGTAAAGCCGCGGTTACTCTGCCAGCTGCCACTGCAAGTTAAAATTAAATTGGGAAATCCTGCCCATCTCTACGGTTTGGTTTTCCTAAGCCCTTACCAGAGAACCTTTGGAAAACCTCTAATATGCATCTTTTCGAATCGGAAGGAACAGAGCTCTACTGGCTAAATGCTCTGGTTGTAGATCTACCCTCCTAAAGTAACACAGGGCTATGGTACTGTCTGTATAATTAAGAACTTTGACTGTGCAACAGCCTCAAATGTGGCACAGCAAGGGCTGAAATACAGGTATGTCACAATACCATTTAAGAAAGAAAAATGCAAGCATTATTTTGGGGTGAAACAATTTTTGGGGGAAATAAGAAACACGTGGGCGTGAAAAGTATTATAAATTTAAACTTGTGCAATGTTTGCCATCTTGCAGGAAAGCTTATCTTTGACACTACAGTGATAAGAAATTAAAATGCATACCTGCATGGCTTTCAATGAATTTATCATGCTCAATTGGCCCCAGAATTCTTGCAAAGCGCCTCATAGTTTCATACAAGTCCTGGATCTCTTTGGGGTACCTTCGTTCAAGAACTGCAACCAAATTGTAAATACGATGGAAAAAAATCACAAACTTGTAATCGAAAGCAGAAGCTGTTAAACAATCTACAGTTGACAGTATCGTGCCATTGGACACTTTGCAATATTGCCGTATTCATGACTTATTACAACGCATAAATAAAACAAATTTGCTGATCATGTCTTCGACATATGGTTTTCCTCGAGTCCCGACATTACCTTTCTTACAGCTCATTAAGAAGTTTCCATTTACCCAAGACGTACTCAGCAGTCTGACTCCTGATATCATCTAAAAAAAGTATTATGGACAATGCTGGTGCATCATTTTAGAGGAATGAAGCTGATGTGTGTATGTGGAGGGGGAAATAAAACGTTTGTCAAAAAATAAATACAATAAAAAAAGAAAAATTCAGAAAATGGGAGGAGTTCAAATAGCAATGTTGCTTTTTTTGCTTCGCTCAGTTAACACCATCACTTCCTAATCTTCTCAAGCATTAGTATTAGCACCCAGGAAGTATGGCATAGCCGGAGGGCTTCGAACGTGGGCCTTACCTCATGGTAAGAGGACAAATGAAATAAGGAACAAGTTACTTACCTGTAACTGTTGTTCTCCAGCATGGGTCTGGCATGAATTCACATGCTCATGAATATTCCCCGTCGTCACTGTCTTTCTACTAATAACCAATCACTGGTCTCTGGGTCATACTGCCCCCAGCCAATGACTGCCCTCTACCTAAGCCCCTCCTCTGGCAGCCATCTTCAGATTTGGTAGCACGTAAAGTGGCAGTATGACCAAGTGAAGAGCCACAGAGGAGAAGGAGGGAGGGTTCGCATGTGAATCCATGCCAGACCCATGCTGGAGAACAACAGCTACAGGTAAGTAACTTGTTCCTTCTCCAGCATGGGGTCTGGCATGGATTCACATGCTCATGAATATAAGAATACATAGCAGTACACACATGCACAACCACGGGAGGTGTCAAAAGGCTCAACATTAAGCATTACATAAACTCAACATTAAGCAACTCTTACCTCCTCACCAGGCCCACATTCAGGCGAACAGGTTGCTCAGCACCGCTTGGCCGACTCTGGACTCCTCCCTGGAATCCCTGTCGACTCAGTAGCATCTCGTGAAGGTGTGCGTCGACCTCCATGTAGTAGCCCTGTAGATGTCCAGCAGGGGCACACCAGACAAGAATGCTGTAGTAGCAGCGATCGCTCTGGTCAAATGGGCTCTCCGACGGCCGGGCAACGGTCGGTTGGCCAACCGATGACAGTGCATGATGCAGCCGGAGAGCCATCTCGAAATGGAAGCCTTCGAGAGAGCCTTCTCTTGGTTCACAGGTCCAAAGTTCACAAACAGCTGTGATGTCTTCCTAAAACTCTTCGTTCGGTCCATGTAGAACTTAAGCCTTCTAGCTACATCCAGCGAGCGCAAAGTCCTCTCGGCCGGCAACGGAAAGAAAACCGGCAACACCAAGGGCTCGTTAAGATGGAAGTCCGACGGCACCTTGGGCATGAAAGAGGGGTGCGTCCTCAGCACCACCCTCGTATCATGAAAAGTCAAGTATGGAGGCTTGCAGGATAGGGCCTGAACCTCTCCCACGCGTCGTGCAGAGGTGATGGCCACAAGGAACGCTGTCTTCCACGACAGGAACTTCAACGGAGCCGAATGCAAGGGCTCGAATGGCAGCCCCATGAGCCTGGTCAGCACCACATTGAGCTCCCATGCCGGGGCTGGAGCCTTCACCGGCTGGAACGACCGGGACAGTCCCTTCATAAATTCCTTCACCAGTCGATGAGACCACAAGGACGGCCGTCCTGTAGTTCTGGTGTATCGGGAGATCGCTGCCAGATGTATCTTGATGGAAGCGTGAGCTAGTCCAGCTTTGGCCAGCGACAGTAGGTATGGTAGCACTTGAGGTGCCGTAATCCGTAGATGGTTGATCTTCTGTGCACAGCACCAGACAGAGAACCTCTTCCACTTTTGTCCGTAACACTTGAGAGTTGAGGACGCCCTGGCCTTTGCAAGAACCTCTTTGCAGTCAGCCGGGACATCGTACCCTCCAAACTCTAGTGCTGCAGGAGCCAGGCCTGCAAGTTCAGCGACTCCGGGTCGTGATGAAGAATGCCGCCTCCCTCTCTGGAGAGAAGATCTGGGTCCGTTGACAGCTTGACTGGTGGGGACGCTGAGAGGTCCAGAAGGTCCGGGAACCGGATCTGTCTCAGCCAGGCCGGTGCAATGAGGATCATCCTGCACTGGGACCTCTTGAGCTGGCTGATTAGTCGAAGCAGCAGCGGTAACGGAGGAAACGCATACAGGAACAGGCCGTCCTAGGGGAACGAGAAAGCGTCGCCCATGCTCCTCGGCTGGGAAAACCTGCTGGCGAACCTCTGGCACTTGGAGTTCATCGCCGTCGCGAACAGGTCGATCTGGGGTTTGCCCCATCGTTGGAAGAGCCGATCCACTTGATCCTGGCGTAGTTCCCACTCGTGGCACGAGCGCAGCTCCCTGCTGAGTGAGTCGGCAATGGTGTTTTTTTATTCCTGCCAGATGGAAGGGAACCAGAAACATCCCCTGGGCGACGGCCCAGTGCCACAGATCCTGGGCCTCCTTGGATAGGGCTGGGGATCTGGTTCCTCCCTGCTTCCGGATGTAGAACATCGTGGTGGTGTTGTCGGTGAAGATCCTCACGACCTTGGCCTTGAGGGACGGGAGGAACGACTTGAGCGCCCAGAACACAGCGCGGAGCTCCAAGATATTGATGTGGAGAGACCTCTTGTCATGATGCCTACCCCCGGAGCACCAGGCCAGGCTCAGCACCCCCGGGAGCAGGCATCATGCCCCCGGGTAAAAGCCCAGCGGCCCCTTATAGGGGCTCTTTGGACTCTGTCCTGGCGCCGTTGGCACCAGGCTCATGTTGGACATCAGTCCTGGCGCCATAGGTGCTAGGCTCATAAAGGAAGGTGTTTTGTGCACTTACCTGATGCAGACCATGCTGCAAGATTCAGGCCTCCCTGAGACCTGAAAGGGACTATTTTTTCATTGGGACTATTTTGCCACTCGGGCGTGGCCGGGGAAGGATACTTACCTGGAACTACTTTGGGTGCTATTTAAGCCACGCCCAGACAGTAGCTCACGCTTCGCGTTGTTCTGCATCCAAGCAGCTGAAAGCTCACCGTGTCTGGTCCTGCATCTGGTCTCCAGCCACGCCCGCCTCGATCCTGGAACACCTGTAAGGAAAGAAGAGAAGAGAAAGGTGAAAACCAAGAATTTATTCAAACTTCTTACCTGCATCCGGAACCTTCTTGCCAGCGTTCCTGAGAAAAGACTTTCATTTAAAAGCACCGCGTTGCTCGCTGCAGCGCCGCGCTTCACTCACCGGTCCTCGGGAGTTCGTCTGGCTCCACCGCGACTGTCTACACCGGTCGCCACATCTCTGCGCCTAGGGGAGAGAAGAAGAGACAAAAGGTGAGCAGAAGGAACATACGAGGAAAGCCTAATTTTCCGCCATAACACTTACCGGTCTTCTGTTGGTGGACCATTCCTCTTTTCGGGTCAGCGCCGCTTTGTTGGCAGGTACCCCACCCCGGCCCTTATGGGGAAAGGACAAAAGACATTACTGGGGGGAATATAAAGACATTAAGAGAGATCGCCCCTATCGCTAATTCACCTGAGTTTACCATCGGCAATTCAATCCCTCAACGCATTGCCTTCATTCTGCATCTGAAATAAAGGACAGATCACAGGTTAGGAAGGCAACAGAAAAGGATGCTCAACACTTGAACTTGTGTAATCTTCATACTTACGCCGTTCCGCTCCGAAAAGTCAAGTGGATTTTGCCAGCGCCATTCTGAAAACCAGCGAAGTAACTGGACAAACACGCGCCCCTGCACCAGAAGCAGGATGGAGAGTTCATCCTTTCAAACCATAAGGTGAGTTTCAACTGGGGATTTCGGAGGAAGTTAGAGAAGAACGAAGGGGGGAAGGGGGGAGCAAGCACAATATTCTGCAGACTGTTAATCCCCTTTCTCATCTGCAGAAGGATATTCCTACTGACCAGACAAGCAAGATTAGAGGGTCCTGTTCAGTCGGTGTTCCGAGTTCTGCGCATCACGCTCGAAGAGGCCACAGCAACCCAGACTAGACCAGCGCCTCCGTGAGAGTCAGGTGAGCGTTACACCTCTCTTCCGGGAGCCAAAGGCCTCTTACGCGGAGATCTCCAGTATGCGCACCCCATCCCACCCCATCCCTCCAGGGATGCGTCCGTCGTCACCGTCTCCTGATGTGCCGGGGACTGAAAGTCCGTGCCCGCCATAAGGTGTGCACGGGTGCTCCACCACTGAATCGCCCGACGGAAAACCTCGTTGAGCAGGATCTTGTCTTCGAAGCTGCCCGCCGCTTGCATCGAGCGGCTGTAGAGGATGCATCCGTAGCCGGCACAGGCGCACTAGGTAGATGCATGAGGACATCATTCCGAGGAGGGACTTGCTGGATCTCACCCTGGCCTCACCGGGGTGCTTCGGTGGGGACCGACGCTACGGCCGGTTCAATCTTGCTTGGAGGCAGCCTTGGCACCTTGGCCTCCTTGGCGACGATGACAACCTCCTTGTTTGCCGCGACCTCTGTAGGCCTCCTGGGATGAGGAGTGGGCCGCCTGGCGGTACGTAGAGGAACCACCGCCTGATCCCTTGGAGGCCCCCTGTCTGCCTCCGGCACTCCGAAAGGGCCGTCGTTGCTGAAGGACTCCCAGGGCTTGGGCCGTCTCTGTGTCGGCATCCACCGTTTTCCAAAACAGGTTGTTGCCGTTGAAAGGCATGTCCAACACCCTGGTCTGCATGTCTTGATGGACGTCTGTCGCCTTGAGCCAGCCTCGTCATCGAAGGCAAACACTGTTGCCTAACTGGCGAAACCCGGTGTCAGCAATGTCCGACGCCACCTCACCTTCCTGCAGAATCTCTAGGGCATCCGCCCTCTTGTCGTCTGGTAGGAGGTCCAGTAGGGAATCTATCTTGTACCATAGCTCCCTGTCGCAACGGGCCACAATCGCTAAGGGGTTGGCCGCTTTAATTGTCGTCGCCGCCGACGAGATGTCCCGTCGCCCCATGGCGTCCAATTTTTTTCCCTCGCTGTCAGGTGGGGAAGTGGAGGTCGAAGACGTCGTCCCCGCCGCCTTCTTCTTTGCCGCCGAGACAACCGAATCCGCCGTCGGCTGAGCCCTGAGGCACAAGGGGGTGGCGTTGGGGACCCGGTACTTCTTCTCGCACTGGTCCCTCATGGCAGGCATTGTGGACAGGTTCTTCAGGACCGCAAGTCCATCGTCCCAGATATCGTCGAGTAACGGTACCGCGAGGACCGTCTGTCTTGGCCTCTCGCCGTTGATAGAGGAAACCTTCCTTCTTCTGTTCCTCGGGGCAGAGCTGGAAGAGCTCGGACACCCTGGCGATCATGGCGTGAAAGGAGCCAATTTCATCGGGCGGGGAAGCCCGAGGGGGTGGTGATGGAAGGTCCATCCGTCGTCACCTCCGTCGTCATCCATCGCCTACTTCGTGTTCATCGCCATGTCATCCCTGGGATCCCGAGAGGGGGATGAAGGCTCCATGGGCCGCGAGGGCATGAAGGGCAGGGGGGATGAACTCTCCTCCGCTTGTTCGGAGGGCTTCCCGACGTGCCCGGTTCTGGATTGTCCGCCAGGGTTCGTGGTAATCTCGTCCTTATCTCCGTGCATAAGGTTTGCATCGCCATCAAAATGGCCGCCGAGTTGTCCTGAGGCTCGGGCAATGGCTGCGACTGGAGGGCTGGCCGCTACTCCACAGGGGCCTCGTCGGCGCCACTGTCGCTATCTTCGATCACCTCCTCAGGATCTCTCCCGTGGGATCGCATCTTCTCGAACCTCTCGTTGAGGCTCTTCACGCCCTCCACCAGCTCCTCCTCAGATGCTGAATCCGTGTCTTTTATGGCCACTGCCCCCCTCCCCCTTTTTCCACCGGGGTCTTGTCGATGGGCTGGAAAGAGGATTCCTTCCGCAGTGGCAGGGAAACTCTGGGCCCCGAGGTCGCCTCCACTGGGATAGCCTCCACAGGCTTCGCCAGGGTCACCGCGACTCCCTCGATAGAGGCCTTAGCCAGGTGAATGAAGGCCTTCACCACCTTGGGCACCCTTGAAGCCTTCACATTGGGGGGGAGGGCAAATGGGCTGAATCCTTCGAGATTGACCGGGGCCTCTCCAGAAGCTTACCCGGGTTCTCGGATTTTCTCTTCCCCGAACCAGAGAATTGGCTCGTGGTTGATGGTGCCGGGGAAGGTGCGCCCTGCCTGGCAGCCGAAGAGCCCGACCATTCGGCTCTCCCGGTGCCCGCGGACTCACGGTGCTTAGCCTTCTGTTGGGCCCCCGTTGCCGGGCGCCCTCACAGAATTTAGAAGACCGCTCGGACCTTTTCTTCTTCTCACCTGATGGGCCCTTCTCCAGCCAGCTGGCGAGGACGGAACGACGATCCCTCATGGTCCGTTCCGATAGGTTCTTGCAGAACGCACAGTCCTTCTCCATGTGCGTCTTGTCCTCATTAAGGCAGTAGAGACATCTCGAATGCTGGTCCTCCTTGAAAACATTCTGTAAACTGCATCCAGGGTAGTTCCTGAACAGCTTGGATCCGGGCCTCGAGCTACCCTTGTCCTGGGCAGCGTCCATGGTAGGCCTCAGATCTTCTGGAATCCTCAAAGAAGCATCACTCGACGAAAACTTCACCCTTGAGGGGTGTTGGAAATTCCGAAACGGGTCCCCGTTGATCGGAAGACGAAACGGTGGGGCTTGAGGCTCGATTTAACCGAAAAATGAGAAAATCTCCTTGAAAAAGAGCGAAAACGCAGCAAAAACTCGAGAGCTTTAGCACGAGGACTCCCAACACTTGAACGTGCGGTAAAAATCTAAAGATGGCTGCCAGAGGAGGGGCTTAGATAGAGGGCAGTCATTGGCTGGGGGCAGTATGACCCAGCGACCAGTCATTGGCTATTAGTAGAAAGACAGTTCAGAAACTAAACGGAAACTGATTTTTTCTTTACCGAGGATTCCCAGCCTGACGACGGGGAATATTCATGAGCATGTGAATCCATGCCAGACCCCATGCTGGAGAACTGAATGGGACAATATTTTTTTTTTTATAATGCGGGGGGAGACCCCCCACCCCCTTCTCTCCCCCGCCTTAGCTATTATCCTTGCCCCACCCCACACCTATATTTTTGAAAAATGTCCAAAAACTTTGCAAAAAAGATGCAGTCATTTTTCCATTCTGTATTTTTCTTGCTAACTTTTCTACGGATACCTGCCGCACCACCCGTTATGCCATCTTCCCACCCTACTCCTACCGTTGAGCTTGTCCCCCCCCCCCCACTTGTACCCTTCCCTGGACGCCAAGCCCATATCCTTCCACTTAATTCACAAGACTGGCTGCAACCCATTAGCTCACTCGACAATTTGTTGGGGTTCTAATAGCGATTGCTTCTCTAAGGCCATAAACTAGGTCTCTTGGCCGTCATTGCATGGGAAAGCACTCGTCTAAGGTTCCTACTGCATAGGTGTGATTGCGTAGGACAAACTTTAGCATAGCTGAAACCATTGTGTACTCAAGAGGCCCACAGAGACATGGAAATAAGAAGCCCTGCTGATCGCATAACGAACCCAACATAAAAGCAGAATTCCTCAAAAGCCTTTGTTGAGTCTTTGTATGCCCTCCAATGCTTCCCATTCACTACAAATACATTACGGAAAATATGAAATTGGAAAAAAAAGATTCCATTATAGAAAACCAGTGTGCTGCTGCAGAAGTCTTAGCAAGTTAATGCTTCTAAATTCTAATTGCAATACATGTTCTCCTTTTAACACTCCCTAGGTTTACAGAGCAAAGTGTTTTCTAGATTCTGCAAGGTCCTTCCATGGTCCTCATGACTTTACAGATGCAGCTGCTGGAAGACCGTTGGGCCTATCGATGGCATGCATTTATATTGTCAATTACCATCTCAAGACTTTAGACCACAATTGATTTTTGGGAGCAAGGTCCTTTTAAATCTCATTCCCTGGTCTAACTCTTTTGATTTAGGTGGCATTGGCCAGTCCTTAAAGCTACCAGTGGATGTGGACCCAGTACCGCATTCAAGTCTATTATACCACTGGTACCACC
Source organism: Ambystoma mexicanum (assembly GCF_040938575.1). NCBI lineage: Eukaryota > Metazoa > Chordata > Amphibia > Caudata > Ambystomatidae > Ambystoma > Ambystoma mexicanum. The sequence continues at coordinate 291,684,303 of NC_090931.1, read as the reverse complement.
CTTCAGAAGAGAAGCGAAAGGAAAACTTATTTCTGATTCTTTCTGAGTAGGAGTGTTTTTCCATTACCAAGCTCTTAACATACCTGTGGTAGTGGTCCCTTTGTTTATTTTTTTTAGCTGCACTCCTGCGCACCTATCAATGTTTACTGCATGTCAGCATATTGGGCACTATAGTGCTCAAAAGGTTATGTAAGCCCTGTCCTTGTGCTTCACTGCCGTTTTATCTGTCTTCCTACTGGGTAAAGGTAGGAATGTGGCAATATACAGGCTACCTCTTTGAATGGGTGCAGGCTGGGTATGGGGCTGCACATCTGGACTCATCTGGACTCCTTGAGAGGTTATGGCTGTACCCGTGCTGGCTATCCATGACTGAACAGCCAACCAAAAGTTTGAAAGTAGGCGACCAATTGATAGGCGATTTGGGGGATCCCTAATCCAGGATTTCAGATATTAGAAAGCTTTTCAGTAAACCAATGGACAAAGGATCGGAAGCACAAGAGGCCACAAAGAAACAGCCTAGAATTACTGCAGGGATACCAATGGTCAAGCCATCCACCGCGTTGTAAAGCTTTAGTCTCCGATAGGGGGAGACAGTCCACAGTGTCTCCCTGTCCCTGGAGGGCCAAACCAGTCGCGAGTTATATATCGCAGAGGTAGTTACCCTGCAGCTCTGAAGAGCCCTGGGCCTATAGCTGGCATCGATTTATTAAGTGGGATCTGCCCCTGTTGCCTAGTCTCGAGTTGCCTGGTGCAGCGGAACGTGCACTCCACATTACAAATTCACCACCTGGGGTAGGATTATGAAAAACCAACATAGGGTTAAGCAAGGTTAGTCAAAACTCCAGTTGAGCGGAGCCACTAAATAGCATTGACAAAGCCGCAAGGGTGACGCAGGGGATACTGTTGGGTAGTACATTTAGCACTTACTAGACTTGATAAGGAAAAGACCCACATAGGTAATTTATAAAAAATAACAACCATATTACAATACTACACTAAGGCACACTTTAAATATTTCAAGATAAGTAACAATACTTTAGTACATATATACAACTCACAGTTGGATAACCAGCCATGCGTGACACACTACTTTAGAATGCCAAGCAGTTATAAATACAATAAATGCATTCACTAAAGTAGGGAGAACGGATATTAATCTCCCATCGATGCATAGGCCTTATAAGGCACCCAGCACCAAATGCTACAACTGCAGAAGTCCAGCCCTAGACTGTACTAAGTCTATGGTAGTAATTTAGGTGTCCCAAAACGATCCCTGGAAAAGAGGCGACTTAAGGGTCTTGTGTTGAGTGCCAGAAAAAGGAGGCGCAGCTACTGCCCATAGGGCCTCTAGGATGGCCCACAGAAGTAATGATCCGGACAATATAGTGGATAGTGGCAAGTTAAGCAGGACATCACACCCAATGCAAAGACAATTGGGAGAGGAGCAGTTCAAGAGGTAAGAAATTACCCCTCCACCCCCTCAAATCCACCCTAGGAAGTTAGAAATGGTCCAAAACAGTAAAACTCTGGGGCAAATAAGGCTCACTGGTGTAGTCGCTGTGCAGGATTGTCGGGTTTGAGGCCATTCACCGCCCTCTAGAGACCTCAAACTGTAGGGGACACACCAAATTTCTGCTCTACAATGAATGGGGGAGTCTCAGAGATCTTCACGAATGCACTTCTTGCACTGACTACAGACGGATTCAGAAGGCACTCAGCAACCCACTGCTTGAACTTGGGCTCTCCTGCAGGCTAGTCTCCTGGTGGAGGGTAGCACAGTGAATTTGTAGTGTCTCAGCAGTGCCTCAAGGAAGTCCAGCAAGAGTTCCAGCTATAACGATAAACAGCTGGTTCTGGGCCTTGCAGTGGGGCAATGCAATGATATATGCTCCTACGACTAAAAACGGGCAATGTAGCTCGAGCAGGACAGGTGACTGGCTGGTCCCAGCAGTCTTAGGGAGGAGGGCACCTCGCAGAGCTCTTCCCTGTCGCTTTAAATGTCTACGTCTGCTACACGGTGGTAATGGGGGAGCCAATGCTGGTTTCCGCAGCAGTCCTCTGGTGTCTCCTCGGTTCCAGTGGTTTACCTGGTTACTGAGACCGGTTTGTCTCATTGTATCCAGAAAACAAGCTGCGGGTTAGGGGGTAATAAACTTACCACTTATGATGATGGGACAATTAGAAAATGTGGACATTGCTTCTTGATGAATTGGACACAAGCAGCTAAGAAAATTAGAACATACTAAAGGAGTAAAACGCCATGTGTGAAAATTATATTTAGAACATAACTACATACATTGAACCTAGAAGTCAGACGGACGACAGCTGTGCACACTGCTCATGTGAGTAGAATAAGGAGTTCCCATATGACGGCTAAGGAAACCTTGTAGCTCAATTGTCTTGTTGCGTCTGAGGCCTATTGGTTGCAAGGCCAGTTGCCAAGATACTCCACAATAATTTTGATGAAGCTTAACTAGCAAGCTACCATCAAACGTCAACAGGAAGCCAGCATGTTTGTCAAATATAGGCCTTTTGGAAATCTGCACATGTTTGTCAAGAATCTCTAGATAGAATGCTGAACTTTCAATTTACAAAATTGGAAATCATAGAAATAGTAGAACGTCTAATATTTGCATATTGTGTGTATAAAAATTATCTAATTTGTTTAAATACGACGACCACTTCATCGATCAGAACTTTAATTTTTTGCATTATAAAACGGTCCGGATAGAGTTTTAGCTTTCTACCAAATGCTTCCCCATTAAGTGGAGGATCAGAAAGCATTAATGCTTACAGTGGGAATATAGCCATGTGTTTGTATTATTGCAAGAGCAAAAATAAATGAGAATATATTTAATCAACTATTATTTCTAATATGAACTATTCGATAAAATATAAACAATGGAAAACGGCACATTCTGACATGATCTGCAGGAAACCATTTGTATTGCTGCAGTTCAGCTCTTATAATGCACACAAATGTATTACAAATACCAAAGCTAAATTCAGAAGGAGTACCGTTTCAATTTGAGTGCCATTACCAATGAGTGTCCAATATGGTCCACATATCTCCCCCACATGAACAACTGGTACTTTTGACATGATCGCTCCTGTAAGTACCATGGTTGTCTTGCACTGAGACCTCTGTTAAAGCTAGGGGATGAATGTGTGTTGCCTGCTCATTTCTAACAACTCACATAACTAATGGCACAGTTGCAAAACTCCTCATTATTGCGTGTTGAACTCAGTACTTACTCTGACATTTTCGGAGGTTGATAAGACCGTGATCTCGGATAATCCTAAAACACAAACATTTAGTTACTTCAAAAAGATTTAATGTTAGTAGTGTGTTCATCTTCCATCTAATCACTGTTAGAGATGTATTCAACAAACTAGCAACCACATGTATTATGGAGCCTGAACAGCATCCTCGCCACATATCTAGGAGGTATGAACTGTAAACTAATATGCTCTGCCTGGACAAAGGAACATAGAGGTCAGCAGTTTTTTCTTTGGGGTGCCAATTTTCTGTCTAGCTAGTTTAGAGGCTCGAAAGGAAAGCTTTCAATGCATCATTCACAGATACAAAGGTGGGATTGTAAAGATTAAAAACAGAGGGGGCTATTGAATGCACAGTCCAAGTGGGAAAATGAAGGACCCTTTGGGAACAAACTACTACTGAGAGAAGAACAGCTTTTTTTTAAAGCTGTTACATAAAACTTTGCAGAGGGATACTTTTATGAGGCAAATTCATATTTTTGACCATTCGCTTTCAGGATAATATATGTCCTTTCCTCAAGCAGTAATATGACAAACTGAAATATTGCCTTATTTGTATGCAATAGTCGGACACAGAATTGTGTGAGAGAATGAGGGGAAGAGGCCACGAATAGGGAATAGATAGGGAGAGGCAGAAGAAGAAAGGAAGAGAACAGTGCACACATTAAATAAACCTAGGGAAGGAGGAAAATGTCTCTGCATTGAGGAAGGAAGATTAAGCAATTTACTCTTAGGGATGTGTACCTGCTCAATGTACCCCCTTGATCATTTATGACATGTCAAAGTGTTGACCATCTCCTCCCTCCTGTTCAATCCTTATCGCACGTACTAAGGAGAAGTAAGCGGGACAAGTACGCTTTAATAGCATTGCTGAGAAATTAGACCACACACATGATAAAGCATTGTTTTGTACCCCCATCCTCTGAGGAAGCTGCATTGAAAAAGTTCAATTTTCAGCCCAATTGCGTTTGATGTTTATCTGAGACTATGGTGCTTTACATCACATGCATGATTTATAACAAATGCATTTTATCCCCACCAATTGAGAAAATAAAATCCTCAGACAGATCATTTGTTTCCCCTACATCTTTAATTGGTGCAGTTATGGGCAAAGGGGGTGCAGTTTGACAGAGATTGAGCGGGAAGCATGTGGCCTGACCAAAAGGCAATTCTCTTGGTGAACAGTTCTTTTCAGAAGGATCAAGCTTTGAAAGAAAAGCACCAAAGTCAAAACTAAATTATAGAAGCATGCCACTACGACTACATATATATGGGTCTAATTTGCGACAAACTAGGACACATTGCATGTCATCTGACTGATGCTTATTTGCTAATCAGTTTGTATGAGACAGGCTTGCGAGAGCACAGAGAAGGCAGACTCTTGCCACTTCAAATGGGGAATGGGCTCAGGAAGACACTTGCCAAGAACTTGAGAAAAATTCCATTGGCAAAATATCCAAATAACTGACCTTCGGCTCTTGGGGAAGAAACTAGGAGACATGTTAAACCAAGTTATAAACAAATCGAACAGAACTTACTTTTTTCTCCTTTGTCTTTCTTTTAACCGAGAGTGATAAATATCTACAACTGCAATCTTCAAAGCTGAAACAAAAAGAAAGCCATTATAAACAACGTCGGGCATTGAGGGGTGAAAATCTCACCTCGAGCAACCCCGTTAAAAAAGAAAGGATGAAGATTATATATAACATTTCACTACTTCTTGAAACCGAGTGAAGATCTGATGACCAGTGCCGATGTGCCCACAAGGATGAGGCGAACAGATATTCAAGAATCAGATTTACACCACTACATCATAACGGAATTGCTGTAGCTCAGGTTTTCTGTCCTTTAAACTAGTAATAGGATCAAGCTTTCCATGTAAGGGGTGACTATCTGGGCCCTCGCACCCTGAGAAATAGAAATTGGTGGTAAATTACTTCTCCATCCCGAGATTGCCACTCTGTTGGCAGTTTGGTTGGCAGTATTGCATTTCTAAAACTACCTAAAGGAATGGCCCTGGTTATTAAAATACAGCCAGAAGACATCTCCCTGTATTTACATCACAAACAAATTACACAGGAAGTAAATCTTTACTGCTGGCAGTAAAAAACACCTTGCCATAATAAGTTTACATTTCATCAGAAAGGATAGCGCCCCTAAGTAAACAAATGGCACTCTTTGTGGCCATCTGGTTATTTTCTAATAACAGAGCTGAGCTTATCTTCAGCAGGAAGTTACAGCACGTATGTGCAGTATATTTTCTAGTAATTGGGAGTTGTTAGGGAGGTTTCCCTAAAGTCCACTTTAGTGAAGACTTCATAGACCTATCCCTTGGCATACAGGTCCCCAACTCATAGTACAAGTCTGCACTACTCAAGGAACCTTGGTAGAGTGGCAGAGCAGTCAAGTTTATCATAAGAGGAAGATGTGAGCTGTAGGTAGGTACACTGAACCCAGTTAGTACAATAGTCCAAAGAAACACCCAGATAATGTTATAATAAAATACACATATTTACACAAGGAAACTTAACCAACACAATTAGGACTACTTAAATACACTGTTCAAAGGCCACTGCTTCAGTGGTAGTTGCTTGTGGTACAATTGTTAGAGTTCGAAACTAATTACACTTCTACTCTATTATAGGTACGACCGAGCACTCCCGTAAGACAAAGATATACAGAAATTGTTTTTAGTTACCAAAAGCACATAAGATAAAGTCTTTCAGGAAGGAAAAGGGTTGGTTAGTCATACACTAGCAGAGCTTAACATTCTAGAGACACTTTCTCAGTGAACTAATGCTTTTAAACTCCAATCCCAAACTAATCCCACCAGAACGTCAGAGGCAGCCGTGACCTTTTGTTGCAGTGCGGCTTGATGATTCCGGGTCTGCCGTTGGTTGGTCCTTTCCTCCTCTGTTCTCCTGTGCTGTCCGGCTGGTCCTAGACGGTTGGGGATTGTGGCGTCCCGGTTTTGGTTTTTCAGCTACTTTCCGGCTGGTTCCTAGTGTTCCGGGCATGTTGGTGAGAAGCTATAGCCTCATTTTGTGTTTTGTCGCCTCCCACCCTCAAGAGACGCGTCTCCCAATTCCGGTGACATATGATATGATATTTTATTTGTATCGCGCTCGTACCCAGGTGTTTCAGAGACGCGCAGTCCTTTGTAGTCTCTCCCCTGTCCGGGAGGTAGAAGGGGAATGGGGTGGGGTGTGGGGGGGGGGGATGAGTGGTGCAGTGTTGAGTCCATAGTATTGGGGTGTATGTTCAGGATCTGGCCTGCCTTGGTCTTGTACGGAGTGTAACAGACCATAGGGTATTGGCCGCAAGCTTTTTAGGGGAAATATGCCCATATCTAGAAGGCACATACTGAGAAAATGTCCCTCCACGCTATCAGTAAATAATTCCAAGACATCCTCTGAGTATGATATGTTGGCTATATCCCCTGTCCCTAATGGAAACCACTTATCTGAGGTATGGACGCTCCGTTCCCATAGGAGAACAAATCCAGGGTGCAAGACTTGATTTGTCCTGTAGTGTACCCGAGGTTTCAGGTCTGAATGTATATTCGCATGTAGGGATCACGGAGTCGGCCTGCCAACTTATTAACTTGGAAAATGCTGGACTTAATAATCATATTAATCAATCAGGGAACAAAAACAAAGCACTATCCACTACTTGCACTGTAAAGGGAATGGAGGTTGACAATGAGACAAGTTCATCTCTTGCAACCCTCGCTGTAGCTGGATGGATAATTTGGATAAATGTATTGAATACCATCAGGCTAAAATAGATAAATCATGCCAAACGGAAGCTCCATCCGATGTTCAACTGCGCCTTGATAAAAAGGATGTTTGCTAGACTAACCACTGATCATAGGAAATGGATCATGCTAACTTCTCTGGAAAAAGATAATTCTTCTACTTTGGAAGGAATATTCAAATTCAATGCGGTTTTGCCTATTACCACATTGATGACTAATGAGCCGGCTCAGATGCTGATCATTTCACTTCCTACTGACACATGTAAACTTAAATAGTTTATCCACGCTATTGTACCAATTTTAGACTTCATCCAGCTATAACTTGTGTACTGCGAGCAAAGTAATCCCAAATGCCAGGAATAATGGACAAAACCAAAAGGGACTTTGTTCTAGATCAAAGAAATGTTATTACGAACGTTGAGAAACCACGATAATATGAACCAATAAAATACTGGCATGGCTCCATCTCCATCAGAGAACGGGGCTGGGGGTTGTTAGAACCTCAGATTTAAAAATTCTATGCAGGATTCAGATAAAGGGTTGGTGTGGGTTAACAAGAATAAGGAGTGTACTTGGGTAGGATGTGGAACCAGTAATCGGCCAGGTTACCCAAGTATGTGTAAATAGCTGCCAAAGGGTTCTTCAAATCTAGGATTAATATTAGATTAGGTGGCTTAACTGGGTGAATTAGGATCTGTAGGATACTGCAAGAAGCTCTGTATTTTAATCCATTCTTTAGTGGTGTATGTTTTGTTTTTTGTTTTGTTATTTTTGTATGCGCCCCGATGCCTGCAGTCAGTTCGGAGTGGATTCAAAGTCTTAAGAAGCAGAACAGCAAATGTTCTTCAGGATACTTTTATTCTCTAGAAGATACTTGTAGAATTAACAAAACAATGGAGACCCTGCAAAAGGACTCACTAAAGGGACACAAGTCGGCAGCTTGGGTCAGAGGTAGAGTTGACACCCTGGACAACTCTTCACGCACTCCAGTCTCTCTGGAACGATTCCTAGGTTCAAGGAAAGTTATACCTTTCACCCCGAAGTACTTTAGTTAGAAGAAATGCTTGTAGTTGGATTCTCCTCTCTGCAGCATCAACAGAACCGGTCTCCTGATTACCCGGTCTGGTGATGAAAGGAAGGACTCTGAATGGGATGTCTCAGCAGCAGCCTCGAGAGAGGACCTTTGACACGTATTTCTTCGGTCTCTCTGGTCAGTGTGCGGTTTTGGTGCCTTTTTCTCAGCACCAACAAAGGACGGTATTCACCCGGCCGATCTTCGATTCCGGAGTCCTGCACTCTGGCGAGGGGACTTTGAAGAGTCGGATCGTGTCTCTGGAGGTTCACCTGGAGCTCAGCAAAGACTTGGACGGAATCGGCCTCTCAAAGACGTTTCACTGCAAATGGGTCGGATGTTTCCTGGTATTCGCAGTCGGCAGCTCTGGAAAAGCACCTCAGGGCTGGTTGGTCCCACCAGCCAAAGGGAAGGAGTTGTCCTCTTCGGCGCGCCTCTGTTGAATGCAAAATGTAGTCAGAACAGCAGTGGTCGCTTTACGGTGATGCAAAGGGTCTGCAGACATCTCTGGTCATTTTCAGGTTCGGTTACTTCAGTTTCCAGTGGTCAACTTGCATTTTACCTCAGTAACCTCACCTTCTATTCAGTTTGATTACACACTCCTTTGCATTCTCTCTCAGTAGTTTACAGAAAGGGGCGGGTGGCTGTCCAATCAGGACAGCCAGCCCCCCAGTGGGAACAAGCTCCATTCAGGCACTCAGGCAAACAAAGGGCTGGGGAGTGAACAACACCTCCCCCACTTCCTGCCTGCTCAAACACACTGGAGCCTGGCAGGGACACCTAAAGGTTCCCGCCAAAGGCAAAACACACAAACATAGACCTCCCCGTCCCAGAATGGTAGAAGAAGGGCTACCAAAGAACAACCACAATAGAAATGGCAGAAAAAGAAAGGAGCCACCGTGTTAGAACATAGGTGCCCCTATTGTGCACAACTGAGACTGTGAATACAGCCTGCAGTAGAAAATCGCACAATAGTTAGTAGAACACATCCACTGCCACCAGCCATAAATATAGGGTTGCCTATGTGACTACGAAGTCACAGGAGCAGCGAGAAGGGAGATACTAGGTATACCCTTAACACTCCACATAAGGTGGTGTGTGCTAATCGCTCATAGTATAACATTTTAGGAGGGATACAAGGTATTGCTCCATCCTTAAGAACTGTAGTTTAGTAGGGAGAAAGAAAGAATGCCAAAGGAGAACCCAAAGGGTTCCCAGCAACACTGCCCATAAGGAGCTTTGTGCTGCAAAGGTTAAACACAGATGCCTTTAAAGAGTATGGAGGAAAGTAGACTCCATAGTAAAGGTAAAACACAGAATAGTGTTCCAAAAGTCGTTGCAAATAAGAATGAATGAGTGGAAAAAGGCTCCACTCATTCAAGTTAGAAAAAAGTTCCAGCAGTCCAGCAAAAAGTGCTCGGGGTCTCACTAGGAGAGGGGGATGAAGCATAAAAATGATAAATCTCCCTAACAGCAGTGAAAAAGCAATTACGTTTATCACAATTAGAACCAAGTGGATTGTACTGCCAGGTGACATTTTCACTTTCGGAGCCCCATTTACAATTATCCCTACGCCCCATGGATGGGGTGAAAAACACATCCCCAGTCATTCTTTTGGTAACTAGAAAGGGTGAAAAGGCTGAATAAAGCTAAACTGTCAGAATAAAAAGTGTCGACACGCAGAGGGTACTTGGCTTACCTGTTTGACGTTGCTCAGAGAAATTCATAACGATTGGTGTGTGGTTGGTCTCATGTGTAATGGTTTTCTACTTGTATTTGACCACCTACTCTGTTAATGCCTACGCCCATAGTCTAATATAAGTCTGGTTACAGCTACTAACAGGTGAGCTAAGCATTTACCCATGGAGAAAGAGGATTGAGGGAAATTCACACCTAATGCCACAATGAAGGGACCTCATTAAGCATAATTCAAACTCCAGAAGCTTAATTGTGCAGTTGATAGGGAGCTCTGACATACTTGAATGCCTTTCACTAAACCATGAATGGGAAGACACGATGATCTGCAGTGCCTGTAGCACAAACTGCATGAAGGGACAGGAAATCAATAACTTATTCTATGCACTCCAAAACTATTATGCACTTCTTTACACATCATGCTCATTTAGCCATCACTTATTTGTAACATTCCACAAGGCAATACATTGTCCACCGCATGTTTTGGTGGAAAAATCCCTTTCTCAAGTGCTCTTAAAGAAAAATACGAATCTGTCAAATCAATGATAGTCTTCATTGCAGTATGTGTCCAAGCAGGTGCAGCCTTCTACTCTGCAGAAGAACCCATGGGTGTTCAGGTTGGAGTCCATTAGTGTCGCTGGGAACAGCAAGTGATACAATAATTCTGAAGTAGCGGAAACACCATGGAATATTTATAGGATATTGTCCTGATCAATGGGAAGAGTCCACTGGAACCCGAGACACTGAGTCCAACAGGAGAGTTTCAGAATACACTTGTAGACCCAGAGGCAGTCACCAAGGCTCCATAGATTTGCAGAGCCGGATGGAACCAATCAAAGATTCCCAATGATGCAAGTTACTTTAACAATTAAATGACATGGCCCTCACTCTACCAGTCAGCATTCAGGTGAAGGTCCCTGAAAGGGTACCAGTTAGGTCCGTCAGTGACACATCACATACACCAATACAACGAAGGTAAAGCCTGTTACATGCTATGGTCACTAACTATGCACTCGGATCAACGGGAGGAAGATTTAAATGAAGACAGACTTTCTTGTATTGAGAACTGATCCTGAATGTCTTACATACATTAGGGACAGGGCAATACAATTCAAACTCCTACATCGGATATAGTATGTGCCTAGTAACCTGCATAGTTTAGGCCTTGCCAACTCAACTTACTGTTGGTGGGGATGTGAAACCTCAGGAACAATTGGCCATATGATCAGGTCCTGTCCCAAACTACATGCCCTTTGGACAACAATATGTACTGAACATGAAATTGCGTTCAAATGACGGATGCCAACATCTCCCGAATTGTTAAGGAGAGAAACAAGAACTATACACATGGTTCTCTTCTCAACGAGAAAACCTGTCGTACTAGCTCATGCTAGGCACTTTGAAGTTACTTCAGTATGCATTTAGCATGTTATAAGCAACCACAAAAAATAAGAAATTAATAAGTCTTGAAATCTAGACAGAGCTCAAAGTGAGAACATTAGTCACAATCCTCAAACAATTAGTTGCACTAGAATTGAGTAGACTAAACCATAGACTGTCCCCTTCAGCAGAAGAGGAGCTATAGTCTCTAAACAATAGATTTATCTAGTCCTGCACTTTGCATCCCCCCCAGGTTTCATTTGTTGACATGCGCTATGGTTGACCATTTCTCTAAGAATTCTAGTGTTATTAACTTCTGAGTTGTGTGCCGTATTTGGCTGACATTTTGTAGTTGTTAAGGATGCGTAGGCCCCTCCAGAGTGCAAAGTTTCGTAAAGATGCTTAGGAAATAAAAAAGATATTACAAAGACAAAAAATTAAAATAAGTTGCAGCCTACTTCCCATTCCTTTTCCCATAGACAGAAAGGGTCACTTTTTGCTGCCAGACCGCACAGCCCAAACCACTGGACGGATTTGGACCAGGTCCAAAACAACTTGGACACCTTAAAAGAGGCCTTGATGCGTTTTTGGGTTATTCCGTGCAGAAGTTTTTAAAATATTTGACAGAGAAGGGGGTGCCTCCTTCTCAAAAATAGATTGCTATATCTCACGTAAATGTTTTTTCTTAAATTAAACAGCTGCCATTTTTTTCTCAATACGAGAGATCACGGCTATAGCCTAGAATATCGGAAAATGAGAAGGGAAAAGCTATTTGCAGGTCAAAAAACATGCAACTGCCATCAGTCTAGAGGTGGGGGTCTAGTCTAGAGGTGGGGGGGTGCTAGAGTGTTCCAAGTTAAATTTAGGATTTGGAGGGGGTCTAGGGACTGAGTCTGAAACACAAATCTTTTCTGTAAGCTCAGCTATATCCCTGAATAATCCACATCTCAAAGCAAACTGCGTCACAGAAACAGCTTACGTTTTGGGGGGAAAGGGGTGGTGAGGAAGCCATCTGAGAAGAGGCGGAAGCTGGCACAGATGGGGCACTTGGTGAGGGCCTGGGGGTAAGGGACGCAAGAAAGCATTTTCTTTCCGTGTTTCCGATATTTGCGGCTATAAAACTACAGATAACTGCAGGTATCTGTAGTCCACATAAAATGACTACATATAGACAAGGTTATCAACAGTTCTGTATCCGCGGCTATAGGGGGGCGGGGGAGGGAAGCGTTTAAAAAAAAAAAATTATATATATATATATATAATTTTTTTTTTTTTTTTACAGCTACAATGACATCGAGGCATCCAGGACTCTCATCCATGCAGTAACCGGGACTAACCCTGCTTAGCTTCAAAGCAAGGTAGCTGCTGGCACCCTCAGGCCATTGTTGGGGAGAATTCTCATAAATGTGCCAATTCCTCCCACCTTAGAGCCCTCCAGCTCTTTTGATAAACTTTGAACTTTTCAATACCAATTGTTCTCTGTGTTTGTTTCTTTTTGGTTATGGAGTCCAACAAACTCCATAGGCATCATTGTTTACAAAATGTGTCACAAAGCACCTTCAGTGCAGTGACACAGGGAAGTCTTTCAGATTTCCCAAGGTTTAAATACCTTCTCTGGGATCAACTACTGTTTCCCAGAAGAGTGGAGTGAAATTGACTTCACTTAGTCCTGCAGAATTCTAGACCCAGCACACCCTATCTTACAATAGAGTGCTGAAGGGGTTACTTAGTATCTTCTATGTCTAGTTACTCAGGTAGCATTTATATGTTCCCCTTTCCTCTCAGAATGGCTGGTGGCAGTGGTTTTTCAATGTACTACCATGCTTTACCGCAAACTGTTCGCAGCTCCGGTAACATTAAATCGCGGGAGCCATGTTTTTCAAAATGGCGTCGAGCCTCCTTTGTTAAAATGGTCCCCGGTCTTTTTTCACCATTTCTTTGTGGAAAGGTCCTTCTTGAGTTTCTCTCTGCGCGCCAAACCAGGTTTGGTCGCTTTGTTCATGCGCCTTTGCCGGGCTTCAGGAGTGAAACCCGCCTCTGGCTCCAGAGTGTCTGGGGTAGGCAGGAAGTGAGGGAGGTGCCGGAAACGCCCTGTGCTTAGTCTCCTAGGAGACGCAAAAGCACTCTGGCGATTGGCTGGCTCACTGTCCGGCAAGGTCAGCCACCCTGCTGGGTGAGTGGCAGCTAGGCTGGAATGAATGGAAGAGAACTGAATAAAAGCCAAGTCTTTTGGCTTGGAAGGCAGAGTCGACCACTGGACGAAGGAACCGAAAAACAGCTTGAAGGGGACAGCTGCTGCAACTCCTGGACTGTTGGTTAGCCAGGTGAAGCCCTGCTGCAGGTCCGAATCGCCAAGTTTGCATCGGCAGAAAAGCCCTGCAAGAAAGACTTCTCCCTTTGATTTGGTGGGACCAATCAATTCCCAAGTAAGCCACCTGGACACCCATCTCAGAGTTGGTTGCATTTCCTCAGAGTGCTGCAGGAAACCGTAGAGCCAGGGAGAGGGACACCAGATTGTGTGCGCTGCTTGCAAGCTGGACGAAAGCTTTTGGAATATCCTCCAGACTCCCACGAAGCAGGACTGACCAAGCCTGACCCCCCCCTCAGTTGAGTGCGGGACCTCAGATGTGAGGAAAGTCCACCTTGGCAGCCGGAACCGCACTTATTGCCATTTGCTGTACTGCAAGGAGCTGAAACGCGAAACAGCCACTGAAAGTAAAGTTTGCCAGTTGCCAGCCTTGACAGTGCCAATACAGTGCATGAGTCCCCCAACGTCCTCCCTCTTGTCCCCACGACTGAGGCCCGGGAAAAGTGAGACCTGCAGAGCTGTACAGGAACAGAAGTCTTCAGCTGCATCTTTTTCTTCTTTACTAAGGTACTGTAAAACTAGCCTAAGAGAACTTACCTCTTACTGTGGAAGTGCTTGCAACTCGCAAGTCTAACCAGCTTGTGGCCCCTACGTTAGGTGGTTCTTTTTATCAAAGAACCCTAAGAACTTGTGCAAAGACTTCATTTACTTACCTTAAGTGCTGCATCCTATACAAAGACTTTTGCCCATTGACTTTGGCTTAGCCTATTGAATTGAATGGCTCTTCTCTTGCGATCTGAAAGTATTTGCCCTGCTTAAGAAAATTTGTATTGCTCGTGTTCTAATAACCGTTACCTTCTACAAACTATTGAGAGTATTCTGTATGCCAACAGTAAGGTATTAATTGTTACTGAAGTCACCTGTGGGTGTGGCTTGTGTCTGTGGGCCATCCCAAAAGGGCCTTATCTGATCCAGAAACTCAGAGTCTACAGTATTGAAGTATATTTGTGTGTTACTATTCTATTGCTCCCTGCTGAAGAAGGCTTTATAACTGACTGATAAATTATTAATTGTTTATGCAAGAAACCTGGAGTGTAAGAGTTTATTTGAATACCTGTAACTGTGAATATTTGTGTAACTCCACTACAGCTCACATTTCCCCACTTGAGATAAGCCTGGCTGCTCAACACGCTACCAACACTGTTTAGTACAAGCTTATACCAAAGGTTGGGTTGCCTATTCCTGCAGTCATAGTTGTTTGTAGTTTTCCCAGAGGGTACTGCATTCAAACATTGCCCAACAGCCATGCTGTCTAATAAATTAGCACAAGTTAAAAGACCACTTGGAGCAACATGGCCTGAGGGGGTCGGCCCCTTCCTCGCTTTGAAGCTAAGCAGGGTCGGTCCCAGTTACTTCATGGATGGAAGACAGTCCACAATCCAGGATGCCGTGTGTTTTCTTAGTTTGAAATATCTCATAACACACTGCATCCACATTATTATTTAAAAAAAACGTGGTGTCACTGCTTGAAAGTATTGCACTTAGATATCATTTCTAGGGCTTTTGCTGAATTGCATTCTGGTATTTGCAGTTTCCCAGTCAAGATGCAGGGAATAATGCCACAATTTTATACTTTTGCCCAACATATTTCGATAAAGATTTATATATTTGAGTGACAATGTGTGCTTTCAAGTTATCTTTATAAAGCAGAGTACTGCTGAAAGCCAGACATGTGGGCGAAGAGGGCACATGATGAGAGGTCAAGTCAGTCATGAGTATTTGCCAACGATCGAAGAGTTTGCAATCCTGGATACTTGTATATTTATGTGCCCCAGATTGTGGCTGCTTTTCAGGACACAATGTGGGTGGACAGCGTAACTTTTTTTCCCCAGAGGGCGGACGCAACCCCTTGGGGTTTTTTGAGATTAGCAAGCTTGTTCAAGCATTTGGCTACCAGGATTCTAGTCAAGTTGTCATGTTACTAGTGCTGGCGCTTACTCACGACCACTAGCACTTGTTTCATATTGTGATTTTGTTTTCCAGGGAACATTTTGCAAGAGATTGCTGGGTTTAAAATGTGAACATCTTTAATACTTTGCCAGCATATATACTGGAACATTTCCTCAGGTTATTTTTTCCCCTTTCTTGTAAAGGGAAGGTCAATTGAACTACATTTGTAGATTTCACTTTAAGATATAGGTTCATGTACTGATAGTATATTTATGGGTGCCAGTTTTTGATTTTTGTTATGGTGGCAGAAGTACTTGGATATATGTTATTCTTGCAGCCTGTCATTTTTCCCCCTTTCTGTGCTGTTTAAATGCGGTTAGTTGGGCGTTAGGGAGATTTCTAATTTGTATGCTTCATTCCCTCTCCTAGTGAGACCCCCAGCACTTTTTGCTTGACTTCTGGACCTTTTTCTTTATATCTTGAATGTGTATAACCTTTGTCCACTCTGTTCTCTGTGTTTTAGCTTTACTACGGAGTCTACTTTACTCCATATCTCTTAAGGCATCTGTATTTGACTTTTGCAGCACACAGCTCCTTATGGGCAGTGTTGCTGGGAACCCTTTGGGTTCTCCTACGAAATTATTTTTTTATCCTTACTTAATACTGTTCTTAAGGACAGAGGGATACTTTGTATCCCTCCTAAAACTTCATACTCAGAAATTGGCACACACCAACTTATGTGGAGTGCAAAGGGAATACCTAGGTATCCCCCTTCTCTCTGCTCCTCTGACTTTTTAGTCACATAGACAACCTTCTAGTTATGGCTGGTGGCAGTGGATGTGTTCTAACAACTATTGTGCTACTTTTTACTACAGACTGTATTCACAGTCCCAGGTTGTGCACAATAAGGTCACCCAAGTACTAACTTGGTGGCTCCTTTCTTTTTCCTCTATTTCTAGCGTGGTTGTTCGCTAGCCCTTCTTCTACCATTCTGACAGAGGAAGGTCTGCGTGTGTTTTGCCTTTGGCGAGAACCATGGATTGGCCCCACCTAGGCTCCAGTGTGTCAAGGAAGGCAAGAAGTGGGGGAGGAGTTTTCACTCCCCTGCCCTTTCTCTGCCTGAGTGCCTGAAAGAACCAGTGCCCAGTGGGGGTCTGGCTGTCCAGATTGGACAAACAACTGCCCCTTTCTGCAAACTGCTGAGAGAGATTTCAGAGAGGTGTGTGCTGAAACTGAATAAAAGGTGAGGTTCCTGAGATGAAAGGCAAGTCTACCACTGGAAACTGAAGTAACCGAAGTAGATGACCAGAGACGCCTGCAGACCCTTTGTAACACTGAAGCGACCACTGCTGTCCTGACCCCGTTTTCTATGCGACAGAGGAGCTCCGAAGAGGACTCCTTCCCTTTGGCTGGTGTCCTGAGACGAACTACAATCTGAGCCATCTCCCAAGCAGCTGTATCTTTCCAGAGCTGCAGACCGCAAATACCAGGAGACCGCCGACCCATTTGTAGTGCAACATCTTGCCAAGGCCGAGTCCATCTAAGTCTTTGCTGAGCTTGTGGTGAACCTTCAGCGACACAATCCGACTCATCCAAGTCCCCTCGCCTTAGTGCAGGACTCCAGGAATCGAAGAAGATTGACCAGGCAAATTGTGGCCTTCGTTGGTGCTGCAGAAAAGGCGCCAAACTCTCAGACTGACCAGAGAAGCTGAAGAAATCCATGCTAGTGGTCCTCTATTGAGACTGCTGCAGAGATATCCTGATCAGAGTCCTGCCTTTCACCACCAGACCAAGGAATCCGGAGACCGTGTCCATCGCTGCTGTCCAGAGGAGACTACAGCCGCGAACATTTCTTCTAACCCAAGGTATTGTGGGGTGAAAAGGTATTGCTTACCTTAAACAAGAAGTCGCTCCAGAGTGTTGGAGTGCAGGTAGAGGTGCCCACTCCTATCTCTGACCCAAGCGGTCGGCTTGTGTCCCCTTTGCGAGTCCTTTAATAGGGTCTCCAACTCTGCGTCAATTCTTCTAACATCTTTAACTAGAGACGGAAAGTATCCACAGGAACATTTGCAGTTCTGCTGCTTCTTAAGACTTGGATCCCTCTCCAAACTGACTTTTACATAGAGTTAGGGATCGGACTGTAAAGTGTTAACTTGTGCTAAAACTGCCTCTAGAAGCTTAAGCTCTGCTACTGTTTGACTAACCAACTGTTTTCCTTCCTAAAACAATATCTTATGTGGTTTTGCTAACTAAATACAATTACTGTACATCTGTGTCTGTGCGCGGCATTACTGATAATACGGTAGAACTGTCATTGTGTCAAACTAACGATTGTAGCCGCAAGGAACTACATACTAAGCAGTGGCCTTTGAAAAGTATCAATAAGTAATCCCATGTACATTGGTTCAATGATCTAATTATGTAAAGGCATTCCTTGTGTAATTATAATAAATATATATTTTATATAACTGTATTGGTGTGTTTCTTTGATCTGCTTTACTAACTGGGTTCAGTGTACTTACCTACAGCTCATATCTACCTCTTATGATAAGCCCGACTGATCTGTCACTCTACCAAGGTTCCATGAGTAGTACAGACTGATATTAAGAGTTGGGGGCCTGTATATCATTGGGATAATTTTATGAAATCTTACCTCAAGTGGACTTAGGAAAACTCCCCCAACACTGGTATTATAGCTGGTGAAATGTGTGTAGGTTGGATTATATTGACTCCTGGTTGTATTGTGTTGAAAGAATCCATCCTCAAGGCTAGTTACTATACTGTAGATACTATATGCACAAAATGATCAGGGCGTACTCGAAAAAATGAAGACTCCAATAACCATAGAAATTTGAGTGTATTTACTAATGAGTATGTGGAAAAGAAAATGCAGACATATTACAAACAGTCAAAATATTGAACATACATAAAATGGCGTAAACCTAATACGTTCACAGGACGGAAAATTGATGTTGTAGACCAAAATGCAAACAGAACATGTAAAGACAAAGCTTTTTACATCAAATTGTTACAGGGAACATGTAGGCCCCATTTCATCTATTGGGAGTCATAAATAATTTGTAAGCGGAGTCAAACAGCTAATTGAACAGTATGAACATTCAGTACTGTGTAAAAGTCGACACGGTTGGGTTTCGGCCACTTATAGCAGTTGGAAGGTGCTGTGATTGAGGATGCCTTCATCAGGATGGAAGGGAATAGATGGAGGCTCAATGAAAGATATTTTGTGCGTACATCTGTGAAGTGATCAGACAATGATACTATGAGTGGAAGGTGGAGTTTGTATTAGAGTGTGTGGTACATAATATTAAATAATTTTAAATAGCTTTAACTGCTAAAGATAATACTGAAAAACCCGATGTGGGGCATACCGTGCGTGTGTGATTGGGCACGGCTGTAGATGGGTTCACTACCACTGATGTGGAGGAACCGGCAAAGCTGGTGTGAATATTCAAAAATCGCCTTCCACTTGAAAATCTGTCAGATAGGAAAAAGGAAAGGAGCTTCGGGGACCGATAACAGGTCTCGTTCATAGAAGAATTATGGTGCGCTACTGTGTCCACGCCATGGACGGGCATGTGTCCCATTGTGCCACGTCTTCACAAGTGGGGGCTGAAGTGGCTGAATCATGCCCACCACAGTGATTTTAAACGAGCGCAAGTAGTAGAATGTGCTGGAGGATCCCAGGGTCGAAAAAAGTATAGGGCACATATCCGATATGACAACACTAAAAGGCCCTAAGTGTTCTAAAGAGAGGTCTGATAGTGGTAGATCGTCTGGATGGTGTGGGGAGCATGCAGGGTAGTGCCCAACCAGTAATGAATATGCAGAGTTGGGCCAGTGCATGCACTGATGAAAGGTAGCGGCCAAAGCCCTGGCTGTAAAATGGCTCTTCTTACCCAAGTTTGATATGATGTTTGAGAATCTCATCAATGCGCTTGGGCTGAGGGCGCTAGAGGGCCAACCAAGATGGCGGCTTCCTAGAGAGCTCCATGTAGCTCCTAATAAATCCTGTAACATAGCAGTTTCTGTGGTGCCCAGTTCATCTGCTATCACCGCCAGGTGTCTGCGTGAGACATTGCTGCACAAATTGAGCCCATTAATTCATCTGGCAGCCGGGTCTCTGCACATCTGCGGCCCAACTGACGAGGGACCGCTCCCCCGTGCTGCCTTGGACCCCGCGCTGTCAGTCCGCTTAGCGGGGGAGCAGCTGGCGAGAGCTGGAGACAGCCCAACGAGAGATCCGGACCGCATCGAGGAGGCAGAGGAGCGTGTGCACCCCCGGCGCCTGGCGAGGCACGAGTGTCCCCGTGCCTACAGCAGCCCATCGAGGAGCGAGGAGACGGCGCTGCTCCTACCAGGTGAGCCCCGAACAAAATCAGGTAGGAGCGTTCTGCTGAATGCGTGGCTCCTCAAGCGCTCGCTCGCACTGGCAGCGGGCTCTCCAGACACCCCGGCCTGCCCGTGTGACATACGCTTCCAGCAGCGGGTGCGGGGACGCGCTCCACCTCAGACAACATTGACCCGCTCCTTGGGGAAAACACTGCCGCACGTGAGAACTCCTTAAAATACCAGAGAAATCCTGATTGCAACTGGCAGCCTGGCAAGCAGTTGAGGAGCACCCGCCTCGACTGCCCCCACTCAACGTGCACAGCTAACAGTGCATTTCAAGCCACGCTGCCTCTCTCCTAACTTCTAAACAGCGCAGGTGCGACTGGGCAACAGGACCCAGCAGCAGAGCCCCAAATAACACGCTAAACCCCCGCACAGACCGGAGAGGTTGCTCCCAACCCCAAAATAGCAACCACAACCACCAAGAGTAACGTGGCAGATATTTTACATACCAGAGGGTAGCCCTGTGCAGCAAACCAAAAGAAAACAGCCAACAACATCTCCAATCAGACCGGCTCCTCTTGAGGCGAGAAGGGAACCTCAACTCCTGAAAGTCACACTTTACCAGAATCACATAAGGAGGACTGGCCAGCACAGTCATCCAAAGGCGCAGCGACCCGCCCTAAATCCCCAAGCGGCTACAGAGGCTTCCTACTGTAACTGAGTGTGCCAAGAGTCTCAGGTCCACGCTGTCTGGTGGCAGAAACCCGGCGCGACCTCCAGACCAGACCCAAGTGCAAATCAACCAACACACGCAACAACCAGTGGCCAGTCCCCCACAAGTCGCCTAAAACAACGGTTCAAATCACCATATGCGGCTGACCACACTGAGACGTTGCCATTACCACTTTAATTAACCAACATCCGCATACCAACGGAAACCGCTCCGAAGCCGGCCATGGGGAAGACAGACAAGTCTCAAAAGAAACAAAATTTCGAGGCCAGCTCCTCCATTAAATCATCTAATGCCAACAGCAGACCAGAGTCGCCCATACAAGAGGTCCCCCCAGCAGAGGAGCAAGCCCAGAGCTTTGACATCAGAGAAATCCTGTTGGACCTGAAAGCTGGAATTGGAGGCCTAGGGAGCAAACTAGACACACTGTTGTCGAAGGTCGATCAACTCCAACACCGTCTAGACAAGCATGCAGACAAGCTAGATGCAGTTGAACAATGCGCATCAGACCTTGACGATGGCGCAACATCTCTGACCTCCAGAGTATCCAGGTTAGAGACTCAAATGAAAGCAATTTGCGCCAAAAGTGAAGACTTGGAAGGGCGCTCTCAGAGAAACAGTATTAGAATTATTGGGGTCAGAGAGCAACAGCTTCGAATCAAAATGGAAGAGCATGTTGAAAAGATCTGCGTGGAACTATTTGGAAAAGAGTCTCTCTCCCAACTATTCATTATAGAAAGAGCACACAGGGCCCCCAACTCCAAACCAATTCCAGGTGCAAATTTGCGCCCGATTTTAGAGAAGCTTCTAAAATACAAGGACCGCAACACGATACTCAAGGCTACCAGAGAAAAAGGCGACCTCCAATATGAGGGAGACCACATCCAGTTCTTTCCAGACTTCTCCCCGGCGGTCCGGGTGCAAAGGCGATCATATACAGCTGTCAAACACTGACTACAGGACAATCAAATACTATACTCAATGCTCTTCCCCGCCAAACTTCGAATCCAGCATGCGGGTAAAGCCCCATTTTTCAACACACCAGAGGAAGCCAATGATTTCCTAGACCGCGCCGGCTGCAGACCTACCCCTAACAATGCGAGTCCACAACGCAGAGACCGAATGAGGAGAGACCCACCATAAAATACCTCTCAAGCTGCAAGCGAAGGCGGTACCAAATCACCACCACTACTACTCAAGATAATCACCACAGGACCACTATCCTATAACTTAAGGGAGCCCCTTTCCCTCTTGGAAGGCTACCAATGCCCCAAGCACAGCAATGTTAACTGTTTTGTTTATAAAGGAGGGTTCATCTTGGGCCAGTTGGGGGTTGCCCACGCAGGGGAGGGACATTAAATACATCGACTGTTCACCCATGCTTCATCGCAGAGATACCACAAACCCCTGCCATGACAACTACAAGATCCAACAGATTCTCACACATACCCGTGCGTCAGCCAAAACCGACCGACCACGTTAAGCCCGTCACCGACCATCCACCCTCTCTCCTGTAGAACTGTTTAAAGTAGCCACCTGGAATATCCGGGGTGGCAATCAACCAGCAAAAACCAGGAGGATCCTTCAATGCCTCAGGAGGCACAAAATCAGTGTAGCCATGCTGCAGGAAACCCATCTCCTGCAAACCTCGGAACAACATTGGGCCCAATCCTGGGGATGCCACAGGTACTTTTCGTCATACTCGTCATTCGCAAGAGGGGTTGCAATCTTAATGGACAAGAAGGCCAACTTCAGTTTAATCGAATCGAAGAAAGACACAGAGGGAAGAGCCCTACTGGTGAGAGGAATCCTCGCGGGGAAAGAAATAGCACTGGTAAACTCATATGCCCCAACACAGACGGATCAAACAATTTCAACTGGGTCATGACACATCTAGGACTGCTCAACTCGGCAACAATCATCTGGGGCGCAGATCGTAACACACCACTAGACCCCAAAACCGATAAATCACAAAATACAGCCAGTAAACCCTCCAAAGCAAGTCTTCAGGTTAGAGATTTGTCAAGCATTTGATTTAACCGATATCTGGAGGTGCACCAACCGAGATGCAAGAGAATACACGCTCCACTCGTCAGTCCATAACTATATTTTGGTGTCGACTCGCAGCCCTGCTGGGGGTCCAGTCAAATTCTCCCACGATCCTTTTCTGACCACTCAATGGTGACATTTGAGTTCACTCTATACAGTGCTAAAACACCAGTTCTCAACTGGAGATTCAAACCAGGATCACTATCAGACTCCGCATTCGCAACAGAGCTGCACCAGGAAATTAGATCATTTCTTGAGGTAAACCGAGACTCTGTCAATTCTGCCGGCACCTTGTGGGAAACACTGAAATGTTATGTACGTGGAGTGCGCATGGCAAAAGAGAATGGCATCTTGAAACTAATACGACGAGAACTGGCAAGTAGTGAACAACGTCTAAAGGAGATCAAACTCAAGTACACCACCTCCAACGAACCACAGACTCAAGCTGACCTGAAAGAAGAACTGCTAAAATTTAAAGAAACAGTCAAGCGCGAGCTGAAGTTCCTAGGATGCTACTGGCCCATCTACTAAAAATCGACAAAACACCTGCCCACGTAGAGCATATTCGTGACACGGAGGAAGAAATAGTTAACACGTTTTGTAACTTCTATCAAGAGTTATATAGCTCCAAAAGTACCACAATCCCTTAGACACTGCAAGACTTCCTTAAAGATACCAAACTATATTGGGTAGCCAGTGAACTTCGCAAACCTCTAAATGAACCTATTTCACTAGAAGAAATATTAGAAGCAATCAAAACTCTCCCAAACACCAAAGCACCAGGCCCTGATGGCCTTACAGGGGAATTTTAGAAATCTTTCGCAGCTACCATAGCCCCACTACTTCTCCAAGTACACGAAGAAGCCCTAGAGCAGGGGATTCTCCCACCCACACTACGTGAAGCTAATGTGTTTTTAATACATAAGGTAGGCAAACCCCCGGAAGACTCATAATGGCCGATCTCTCTAATCAACCTTGATAACAAGATTCTGGCTAAAATCCTAGTGACAAGACTACTCCCCCCCCCCCCTCATACCCGCAATGGTACTAGGAGACCAGGTCGGTTTCATCCCTGCACGCAGCACAACCTACGGCATTAGGCGGCTCTTCTGCGTCATTGCGGCACTCGATCCAACACAACAAGCAATAGCCGTCCTACTGGACGCCGAAAAGGTCTTCGACTCTGTGGAATGGCCATACCTCTTTGTGAAGCTCAAACAGATGGGACTCGGGAACCTCTTTATTAAAATGTTTTCACTGCTCTATAATGACCCACGATCCTATATTACCCTAGACAACACGAAATCCCCTAGTATCAGGTTAGAATGTGGCACCAGACAAGGCTGTCCCCTATCAGCCCTCATTTTTGCCTTAATAATGGAACCCCTAGCCTCAAGACTGATATCCCCCCAACTCCACAGAGGTCTCACTCTAGGCCCCCATAAATTAGTGGTCTCCCTATACGCCGACGATGTCATTTTATTCGTCAACGATCCCCAGACTAACCTCAACCCGATAATGCGGGAAGTGATCAAGTTTAGCAATATCTCAGGCCCCAAGACCAACCATTCCAAATCAGTGATATTTCCCCTGACGCCGAACACTAAGTTCCCAGACGACCATGGTTTTAAATGGGAAAGCTCCAAAGTCTGCTACCTAGGCATTTATATGTCCCTTAATCATAACGAAATATACAAAGACAACTATGCAACAACATTAAGCTCCCTCCAGGAACGCGTCCATAGATGGAAGTCACTCCCACTAACACTTTGGGGGAGGGCCTCACTGACCAAAATGGTGATTCTTCCCAAATTCCTTTACTTCTTCACAAACATACCAATGCTACTACCGCATTCCTTTTTCCAAAAAGTTAAAAGCCTCATCCTGGAACTAGTATGCGCAGAGAAGCCAGCAAGAGTAGCTCACGCAACTTTAACACTACCAATATCACAAGGTGGCCTTGATCTCCCAGATATAGAGAGATGATACTACTGGGCAGCACAGGCACAATTCCTGAGTCACTGGTACACAATACACTTTATCCGTCCACATGTACAGGTTGAACGTGCTCTTGCATCCCCTAATCTGCTGAGAGCTGTCATTCTCAGCAATCGTCCAGTACCATATAACACGATGAACACTCTCCTCTCCACCTACGCTGTCTGGAAAAAAAAAATGCAAGAAAATACAATGTACACACGAGATTCTCCCCCCTCTACCAATCAAATTCAATCCAGGCATACCCCCGACAGCTGAAAAAGTATTTCATCTATGGCTCAACAAAGTCAACGTCCATCCCTTGGAGACCTCTTCCCCGAAGGCACATTCATAACCCTGCAGATGGCCAAAGAGAGTGGAGGAACCACATCACTCGATATATTCATCTACTTCAGGCTAGGCTACACCCTACAATCCCTGTTCCCATCATTCCCCAAACAGCCAGTGACATGGGACCTACTACACAATGTAATTCAGGCAAAAGGGGAGGGGAGACTAGTATCCATGATATATATGTCCCTCCTAATAGAACGATAACCATTGACTCGCGTACGAAACGAAGATGGGAAACAGCCACAATACCAGATGACGACTGGACTTACATTCTTCGTCAAACTCAGAAAGTTGCTATAAACACCCGCTTCAAGCAAATTCATTTTAATTTTGTGCACCAAACCTACTATACCAATGCTATCCAGACGTGGACCCCTTGCTCACTATTATCAGAGAGGCATTGCTACACCCTACTGATGAGGTCCAACCAGACTGAAACACGTGTCTGGGGATGCTGTTGGTACTCTTGTTCAGAAGAGAACTGCCTAGCATTCCGGTGCTGGACAGCCCCAGGGCAGGACAAAGACTGATATGTTTAGAATATTTCTCTTCTGTGAAAGATAGTGAGCTAAAGACTCTGGTAAGACTCTTGTAACCAGGACTAATGTCTGGCAGAGGGAATCCCCTTGTTATGTGGATATACCAATGACAGGTGCTAGCTTTCAGACTCCAGCTGAAGAACCATTTGGTGTTCAAGCGAGTGTCTTTAGAATCTCTGGGACTGTGGGAACAACAGAACATTGAAGTCTATAATTATATTCCTGATAATACTAAAGAGTATAAAGACAGCGTACTTGTTAATGGTCAGGACACCCCTGCCTTAGAGACATTGGGGCCAGTATAACTGTGGTTGATGGAAGTTTCTTTCAACCTGAGGAAGTTGCTAAGGCTCTCAAAAGGCTTACCAACCTAGCAGAAGGTCCAGTCCAAATGTATCCCATACTGCAAGCTACCATTAAATGTAATGATATGACTGTGAAAATCACTTAGTCTCCAGTCTGAAGTGTCAGGTAGGGTACTTTTGGGCAATGACTAGAAGGCCCAGGGTGTAGTTTCCAGCACCCCAAAGCCTGCATCTATGAAGAGAAGGGAGCTGACAAGGAAAGCAAGGGAGACAACCTTAAGTGACCTTCCAACTGAATCCAAGGGGAAACCTAGAGTCTCCATAGGATAAAAGGGCCCCAGGCCCAAAATGTTCCGCAAAGAAGAGAGTTCCTGTATAAGAGAAACTCAAGGTCACACCTGTGACCCCACCACCAGCTGAGGCTGAGTTGGTGCCAGAAGAATCCCCAGAAGAACCATCTTCTGATGAGTCACAGGTGGAGGAGATTCACACCTGCCTGGAAGATCTGAATCCTAGACACCACCCTGAGCTGAAGAATTTGGTTGCAGAAGGTGGACCCTCAAGGACAGATTTCAGTAGGGGACAGAGAAAGGACACACCTCTAGAAGGGTGGGTGTCAGCATGGAGGTTTCCCCAGAGTGAAGGGCAAGAACCTGGGAAGTATAGGTTTTACTGGGAGAATGGACTATGGAATCTATTCCAGGGGACCGCAGGAGACTGGTGGTACCCCAGGAATTGAGATCCAAATTCCTACAATGATCATATGAAGTCCCCCTGACTGGTCATTTGAGTTAAAAAAGGAACAAGGAGAGAATATCATTGTACTTCAACTGGCCCAAGATAGGTGCAGAGGTTGAGAAACATTGTAGGAGTTGCCACACTTGCCAGTTATCTGGTAAAAGTGGAGCCAGGAATGTGGCACCTTAGTGTCTCTCCCAGTTGAGGGAGTTCATTATGAGAGAGTGGGGATTGATATTGTTGGTCCCCTAGACCCTCCACCTTCTTCGAGGCAATCGATTTATATTGGTTGTAGTAGACCATACCACTAGATACCATGAAGCTATTCTAATGAGGACTGTTACTGCTAAGGCAGTGGCTAAGGCCCTACTTGGTATTTTTTACCAGAGTAGGATTTCCTAAGGAGGTTGTATACGACAGAGTCAAGTTTTATGTCCCACTACATGCAGGCCATGTGGAAAACCTGTGGGGTCATCTACAGGTTCTCAACATCTTACCACCCTCAGACAGATGGGTTGATGGAAGGTTTAACAGGACTATGAAGCGCATGATTGGAGCTTTGGAAGAACTACTTAGAAGAAAGTGGGACATTCTTCTGCCATGCCTTTTTTTGTCTATAGAGAAGTACCTCAAGCTCGATTGGGCTTTAGTCCCTTTGAGCTACTTTATGGTTATCCTGTCAGAGGCCCACTAGCACTAATTAAGGAGGGTCTGGAGGGTGTGCCAACCCTCAAGCCAGTAAGGATTACAGACTATGTGCTAGGCCTCTGACAGAGAATGGCACAGATGATGACTGAGGCTACCGAGAACTTGAAATCTGGTCAAGCAATGGCATGACCAGAGGGCTAACATGGTGGAGTTAACTCAAGACCAACAAGTTCTTATCATGGTTCCAGTAAGACAGAGGTACTTACAGGACAAATGAACAGGGCCCTTCAAGGTTGAAGGCAAAAGGCAAACTTGAGAGGTTAATTATGGTAGACTTGGACAACCCCAAGGAGGGTCTTTCATACCAACCGCCTGAAGGCTTATGTTTCCAGACCAGATATAGGAGCTTTGCTCTTAGGTTCTGATCAAGAAGAGGGGAGTGAACCTCTCCTAGAGCTTCTCAGGGGACACCCTTCAGATGGGTCTATAGAAGGAGTTAAACTCTCTATTAATCTGACTCTGCAGCAGCAAGAGAAGTGCAAAGCTCTGTTAAATCAGTATGCCCCTCTGTTCTCACTTACACCAGACTCGAGCCCTTGGGGCTAACATGACCGACACTGGTGATAGTGTACCTGTTAAAAGCAGGGGCTATAGGAAGTCAGCTAATGTGAGAAACCACATTAAAGAGGTCAAAAAGATGCTTGACCTTGAATGATTGAACATTCCACAATAGCGTATGCTAGACCAGTAGTGTTCGTGCCAAAAGCAGGAACTAAAGAACTTCGATTCTGTGTGGACTATAGGGCCTTGAATTCAGTGACTAAGACTGACGCCCATCCCTTGCCAATGACAGATGAACTGGTAGATAAACTGGGCTCAGCAAGATTCCTCAATACTTTTGACTTGACAAATGCTTATTGGCAGATTGCCATGATTGACCATGCCAAGGAGAAAACAGCATTCTCAACCACAGAAGGCTTGTACCAGTTTAAGGTCATGCCATTTAGATTAAAGAATGCACATGCCACTTTTCAGAGAATGGTCAATCATGTTCTCAATCAGTTAGAGAACTTCTGCATGGCCTACTTGTATGACATTGCAGTGTTCAGCCCTACCTGGGAAGAACATATTATCCACCTGGAACATGTGTTGCAGGCCCTTCAACATGCCAATCTGACAAGCAAAGCAATTAAGTGCCACGTTGGTCAGAGTAATGTGGTCTACATTGGTCATGAGGTCGGGGCGGAGATAAACCCTTACCCAGCAAGGTACACCGCGTTACAAGAGAAGGCCGCTCCAACTACTCAAACTCAATTAAGAGCCTTCTTCGGTCTTACTGGTTACTACAGGAACTTATTTGAGAACTATGGGACCAGAGCGTCACTTTTGAATACTGTGTCCTCTCCCAAGTACCCCAAGAAAGTCAAGTGGAATAAAGGACTATGAAAAAGATGTGCAGGGGCTGAAAGATGCCCTCTGTTAAGCTCCAGTGCTGAGAGCTCCAGATTATACTCGGGCCTTCTTAGTCCAGACTGATGCTTCCAACACAGGGAGAGGAGCAGTCTTGAGTCAATTTGATAGCAAAGGCAGGGAGCACCCCATCTGCTTTATTAGTCAAAAACTAAATGATAGGGAAATTCAGATGTGCCACAATTGAACGTGAATGTTTTTCCATTGCATGGGGCTTGGAAAAGTTCAGGCCATACCTCTATGAAACTACTTCCAGGATTCAAACTGACCACCAAACCTTAAGGTGGTTGGTGCTGATGAAAGGAGAAAACCCAAAATTGCTCAGGTGGCCCATAAGCCTCCAAAGCCTTGATTTTACTAATGAGCTCAGGTCTGGTACCAAACATAAGAATGCTGATGGTCTCTCCATAAAGTATGACCGATTATATCAAGAGATTCATCCCGGAGTGGATTAGGTCCTCCTGTCTGGGGGGGCTGAGGGGAGGGGGTGGGGGGAGGACGAGTGTTAGGGAGATTTCTAATTTTTATGCTTCATCCCCTCTTGTAGTGAGACCACCAGCACTTTTTGCTGGACATCTGGACCCTTTTCTTTATATCCTGAATGATTGGAACCTCTTTCCACTCAGTCATTCTTATGGGCTCTGTCTTTTGGAACTCTGTTCTCTGTGTTTTACCTTTACTATGGGTCTATTTTCTTCCATATCTCTTAAGGCAAATGTATTTTACTTTTGAGGCACGCAGCTCCTTATTGGCAGGGTTGCTGGGAAACCTTTGGATTCTCCTTTGAGATTATTTCTTTATCCTTACTTACTACTGTTCTTAAGGATAGAGGGATAGTTTGGATCCCTCCCAAAACAGTATACTCAGATTGGCACACAGCACCTTATGTGGCATGCCAAGGGGATCCTGGTATCACCTTTCTCTCTGCTCCTTTGACTTTTTAGTCACAGACGACCCGCTAGTTGTGGCAGTGTTCTACCAACTACTGTGCTATTCTTTTCACCAGAAACTGTATTTGCAGCCCTGGTTGTGCACAATATTGTCACCCAAGTACTAACTTGGTGGCTCCTTTCTTTTTTCGGCATTTTTAGCGTGGTTGTAATTTGTTAGCCTTTCTACCATTCTGAGAGGGGGAGGTCTGTGTGTGTGTTTTGCCTTTGGCTGGAACCCTTGGGTGTCCCGCCTAGGCTCCAGTGTGTCTGGGCAGGCAGGAAGTGGGGGAGGAGTTTTTCACTCACTGCCAGTTGTCTGCCTGAGTGCCTGAATGAAACCAGTGCCCACTGGGCGTCTCGCTGTCCTGGTTGGACAAAATAGCAAGAAATTGTTGTAACCTGCACACCAAGTTCAATAATAGCTTCAATGCGTTATTAAGTATTTTTGAAGGGGTTTTGGGTGCAGGGAAGAAAACTAAAGCTCTGGCACTGGAAGCGGATACTAAACACGAATAAATTAAGTGTCCTTAAGTATTGGACACTCCGTTCCCTGCAGACCTTCTAGCTGAACTAGTCAGCCAAAACCTAATTCTATAGATAGGTTATTCTTACTGGTATTTCTGATAATGCATCAATTCTTCATAATGTAATATTTTGTCAACATTAAGTTTCAAGAAACACATCTGATCCGATGTATATACATTTTTAATCACAAGTAAAAAAAAAAAAAAAAGTTCTACGCATTTCAGACTGCACCTTTCCTCAGGAAAAAATATTTTTGGCGAATTTCTACTTCTTGAATTGAGTGATATATCTGGAGAATAAGTACATAGTAAACATGTTGAAAAATCATGATAGGTATTTCAGATATCTACATTCGACTCAAAAGCACACACATTGAGGACAAGTTATTTAATCACCTGGTTGACTTCCGTATTAAAAGTAGTTTGTATGGTTCCTATGTCCATGAGCTCCAAGGAACTCAGAAGGGATTGCAGCTTCATCCTATCATAAATTACCACTCATTAGTTACCTGTTATTGTGGTTTGCCTACGTCATACATATATAGTGAGGATATGTTATTAGATGTAAGTAGCTAGGATACAATACCTTAATATCAACAAGGGTCGAGCAGCAAACATTTTATGGAGTGTTCACAAAGTCAAGGGTCCAGACTCAAATGCTTTTTATAACAAATGATCAGGGCAAGCCTGGATAAACCAAAAAGATCCAAGAACGATATAATGATAATTATAACAAACACATGCTCCATTTCATACATGTCAGTGATTACCACAGGCAAGTGAACCCAAAACATTCCAAACAAACATACATTGAAATTTAAAATCATAGTGACACTACGTACATATTTAGAGTATCAAGTATCTCATCAGTACATCCCGTTGTAATTGAAAGGGGAATTGTATTGGTTTTAAAAACAAAAGATAAGTGCCCGGTGTGTGCGTCAAGAGCAGGATAAAAAGTTGACAACTGTTTCGGCCTTTAGCCTATTCAGATGGCTGCAGATTAGAGGAGGAGACTGGGCCCACTAGAGGACCCTATTCAACATGGTGCTGGAATAAGAGAGTTCATGGGAGACTACTCACAATTGGGGTAAGTTCTGTTCACCATTCCCCGGGATGACTTAGAGGAGGGTGTGTTGAATCTACGTGGGGAGGGCCCTAGAGTGACAGCCCGTTTCCATTTTCATGTCTTGACCTAGGATAATAATAGTCCTATTCTGCATCCAAACACTGTTCTAGCTACTATTGGAGCTTATTATATTTATATCCCGATATGGACCTGCACTTAACACTTTACATTTGTCTTTATATAGAATATAGAATTCCATCACAGGAGAGTTTGTCCAAGCCCAGATCGCAATTCCTTGTCCTGACGAAGGCCATCCTACTTACAGCCATCTGAATAGGTTAACGGCCCATATACAGTCTTGTCGACTTTTTATACTGCACAGTGTCCGTCACACATACCGGGCACTTATTTTATGTTGTTAAAACCAATACAATTTCACTTTCAATTACAACAGGATGTACTGATGAGATACTTGATACTCCAAATATGTACTAAGTGTCACTATGATTCTAAATTTCAGTGTATGTTTATTGTTTGGAATGTTTTGGGAAATGGAGCATGTGCTGTTTATGTTATTATTATCTTTAAATCATTTGAGTCTTTTTGGTCTAACCGGGTTCGCCCTGATCATTTGTTAAAAAAAGTCAATTACCTGGGGAGATCAGGGGACGCACTACAGACCCAAATGCTGTAATATAAATAGTGAGGACCTATGAATACCGCTAATGTATCATAAGTGATAGCAAATATCAGAAAAGTTGTCAACACATTATCTTTATCTTTAATGTCATACCTGGAATGTATGTAGACTGGCATGCGCCCACCTTCTGTCATTCCATTGAAGTCTGCTGATAAGAAGATCCTTATCTGTTAGTGTCACCTCTCCAATCACATAATAGAAGCTGTCAATAGGCTTGCCCTATCCGCCAGTTCTTCAGATTTGTAAATTAGTTGCTTTCAATAATATGTGCTCGTCGGTTTTGCATAATACTCGCCACCAAGCAGTGTGTTCTGACTCAATTCTAAATGGTATGTGACACCTCCTTGCAGTGTCCAAGTAGCCAGATTATTCTAAAATAGATCACGATGATACAATCGCTGATCAAGTAATATTCATAGGGTCAAAACTTCAGAATATATGCACAGCATGCGATTCTAAGGAGATTAACAAGCATCAGAAAGTAGGTTTTTTTTAAAAAGGAGGTTATCTTGTGGCCGTAGAGCTTTTAGGATCTGCAGTACCATTTTCAGCATCCATGCATCTCGGAAGGTGCTCAAAATGGCTGCTAGAAATAGTGCATCATTGACGTTTGACGACTTTGAGTCAGGACGTCATTTTCCCAATGTAAATATTGACATTTGGTGCGATGCGTGTCTTATACGTTGTAGAGGCATTGTGTGGCAATATCTCCAATTGTGAGACAGTCAATGCAAAGAGTTTCAAATGATCATATTTTTGAAGGCTCACAAAAGATTCCCCTAAATCTCACTATTCATCTGATGTTGAGATGTGATACCTATTCACTTTAGATGCCCATTAAGTCTGTCTCACTCTCAATATTCTTAACGATTGGTCATGTGAATGACAATGAGAGTCAGCTCATATGCCTAGCAATTTATGACTCTTTGTTACTGCGACTAAAGTCAACTTGATGTTAAATCAAACTTGTGTCCAAATTCAATGTTACATCGAGGTCCCACTACTGTGATTACAAAGACCAAATGGCAGTTTTTGTGTGCATCACATCAGTATTGAACCTTGTTGTCAATACCCATTTTGTCTACAATAGTTGGAATAGTCGAAATCTATATATTTTACACATCATCTTCATCTGTGTTCCTTCCTTTATTCTCCACACCATCTCATACAATTCTATGTTTGTTATCTTTGCATTCAATATTCAGTCATTGTATCTGCATGGCGTTCTGCACAAAAGATGTAATAGTAAGTTTTACATGAAATGGATCTACATGCAGATTTACGAGATTCTCTGTTTTCTAAAGCTGGTACTAGATTTTCACAGTCAATATGTCTGCATGGTGATTTACACAAGTAATATACTAGTGATTTTTGCAAGGAAACAAATGTTCCTACCAATCTCAGATTATTTATAGAAATGGGGCTAGAGAACATTCCTTGTTCAGCCCTGTGGCTCCATGGCATCCAATACATATCTCTTAGCCAACAGGGTGCTCGGATTGCCTCCTCTTGCCGGGGTTCTAACAACCCCCAACACTACATATCTCAGCTGTGCCATAGTATGTATCATTGTGGCTAAGTGTCTAGGCACTTGTAACATTTGGTTGTTTGTGATATTAGATGCATGTTCAGTTATTCTTTCTTTTATTTTTCTAATGGTTTGGCCCACGCAGAATTTTCCACATGGGCAAATTAGGCCACAGATGTGTTTAGAGTCACATGTAACAAAGTTCTTGAGTGCAACCTGCTGTCCTGTGCATGGATGTGGTCACCTTTTTGAACATTGTTACAATGACTACAATGTAGGCATGGGAATGTGCCACAATACTGCAAACCAAGATACAAGATAATGATGGGAACAGCATGATTCAGGCCCACCATGAGCACAAGATGCAAAGGAAGGACAGCATGAGAGTTGAGAAAGGGTGATGTACTGTGAATCAATGAAGTCCATAAAAGTCAAATCCAGCATTGGCCACAAGACGATGATGGTGAAACCAGAAACCAGAATGTATCAAGACAGACTCCTGCAGAAGTAGGCTGGAGGTGGGTTAGGGGGAGCAGGGTAGAAGAATCAAGCAAAACAGGCAACATCTGTGTGCGAGAAGGGGGGCGCACAAGGGAACTGCAATGTTCAACCAGCAGGTCTGCATCAGTGTTCTCATCTGAGGCTGTTCCTGGTATGGGAACGAAGGAAGAAGTGCTTGCCTTTTTATCTCTTGAATGACCCTCAGGGCACCAAACCATTAAGAAGCTCCTCCCCCATTTTTCCCGCTCTTTTCTGAGCTTGCTTAATGAAGATGTTGAAAGTATAGAGAGAGAGTTTTCTGTCGTGCCTTCTGAAGCTTGTGGATCTGCTTAGATCACATGCTATGCACAGATTAGCGAGCAGTACCTGGAGAAGGAGGTGGGTTGTGAGATGTTACATCGGCAAATAGATGTTTCAATACCGCCTGTCTCTCCTGTGAATCAGCTTTAGAGTGTGTGTGTCTAGGCAGTAATGCTGAGTAAGGGTATGAATGGAGCACCCTTGCAAATCGCATCTAAAGGAACATTTGCAATAAATGCATGTAGAGTGGGCTCTTGGTGTAAAAGGTAAACTCTTCTTTGACAGAGTAGCAAAGCTGGATGCATCAGACTATCCATCTGGAGATCGCGTTTTTAGAAATCTGATGTCCTTCTCTGCCAATTGCTATGGAAACCAAGAGTTGATTTGTTTTCCTCAGTGGTTTAATTTAGTTTATATAGTTCAAGACCACCCTCCTTACATCTAGGGTATGGAGCCTTTTTTCTGCTGAATTTGAAGGATGTTGGAAAAAAGTAGGAAGTTCAACAGACCAACATAGAACTTTGTTATGAATTTTGGGGCAATTCTAGGATGTGTTCTAAGAACCACCCTGTTCTTGTAGATGCTAGTGAAATGGTATTTTACTGAAAGTGTTTGCAGTTCACCGACTCATCGACATAGGAGTGATAGCCACTAGAAAAGCAGTCTTTTAAGTAAAATGCTTCAGACTGGCTTTGGGTATTTGTTCAAAGGGTGGAGCAATGAGTTTTGGGAGTACAACATTGAGATCTCAACCCACAGGTGGATTAAAAATGGGAGGATAATAGTTATGTCACTCCTTCCATGAATGCTTTGATAACTGGTACTTTCCACCATATCATCTTGTTTTGAGATGTAGTATAAGCAGACAGAGATGCCAAGAGTAATTTGATAGAATTAAAGACTATATCTAGTAAGAGTGCCTAGAGTCTAGTAAGTAAAGCATATAGTGGAGTATTTGCGATGGAGAACAGTCAACTAGATTTATGTTGCATTACCTGCACCAAATGACAAATCTTTTCCACTTGTTAAAATAACTGTTTTATGTTAGGCTTCCGTGCTTCTTTAAGGATGTCCATACACCTTTGTGGAAGGTCTAAATGCCCAAACTCTAGGACTTCAGGAGCCAAGCTGCCAAGTTCATAGTCTGAGGGTATGGATGGAATGTCATCCCCTTAGTTGGGACAGCATGTTGGATCGGCACACAGGCATTATCAGTTTGCACATTGCTATTTTGAGTAGGTATGGTAAGGAAACCATGGTTGTCGCGCCACATTGGAGCAATCAGTTGGTGTGACTTGTTCCTGGTGCATCTTGTGCACTATTTTGTTCTGGCGTGGGGTCTGTGGAAAGGTGTGAGCAAGTCTCCCAGACCAACTCATCCACAGGGCATTCCCCTTGGATCCTGGTTGGGGAAACCTGGATGCAAAGTCTGGGCATTGTGTATTTTACTTTGTTGCGCACAAGTCTAGAGGTGGACGCCCCCATTGGGTGAAGATATTGCAGAAAATATCTTTGTGAATTTGACACCCATGTTCTGTGTGTAGTTGTAGATTTCTGCTCAGTTTATCTGCTAGTGAATTGTGTTCCCCTGGAACAGGTTGTGGCACTAGGAAAATATTTTGTTTGAGAGACCACTTCCAAATATGTTGGGATAACCTATACGACTTCGAGAGTGTGTGCCGCCCTGTTTGTTCAGATAAAACTTGGCAGTGGTACTGTCTGTGAGGACTAGAACTGTTTGCACTGATAGGTGTTGTGGAAATGCTTGCAGGGCTTTTAGGACTGCTAGCAACACTAGTAGGTTTATTTGTTTTTTTGCTGTGGTTTGTGTCCACACACCGTGTGCAGTATGATGAAGGTAATGAGCTCCCCATCCGGAGAGAGAGAGGCGTCTGTTGTGAGAGTGGCTTGTTCTGATGGGTTGCAAAAAGGTTTCCCTTTTAACATGTCTTTCCTCCACCAGCGTAGACCTTGTACTTAGGTTAATGAAGCAACCACTAAAATCGTCCCACTGACAGCTTGCCCAATACCATTGTTTCGCTAGCCATTCTTGCAACAGGCACCTGCGCAGCCGCCCGTATGGAACAAGATGAATGCAGGAAGCCATCATCCCAAGCAGGCGCATTGCCTTGCGCATGGTTATCTGATGACCGGCTATGGAGTGAGGTACTTGAAATAACATGTTTTGTACTCTCTCATTTGAGGGGAGAACAAACTCTTCTTGAGTCTTTATAATTGCTCCCAGGAATTGTTTTATTTGACTGGGGATGAGATTTGTTGGAGAACTCCAATTCAAACAACAGATTGATTGTCCTTTGGATGGTGCATTTGCAAATTTGTGGCATTTCCCCTGTAACGAGCCAGTCGACGAGAGAAGGGTACACTGGGATTGATTCTCTGCATAGGTGCGCTTCTACTAATGCAAGTACCTTTGTGAACATCCCTGGTGCTGATAAAATGCTGAAGAGGAGGACTTTGAATTGGTAGTGTTTTTTGCGATCTTGATGTGCAGGTATTTTCTGTGCGTTGGCAACATTGAAATATGAAAGTATGCATCTTTCATATCCAATGTTGCCATGAAATTCCCTCGTTTCAACAGAGGGATTACCTCCTGTAGCGTTGTCATGCGAAACCTGTGTTCGCTGGACGTAGGTCTAGTACAGGGCGCATAGTCAAGTTCTTTGGCACAAGGAAGTATACTGAATACATACTCCTGTTAACCTGGTGTGCAGGTACTATCTTGATTGCGCCTTTCTGGAGCAGGGACTTTATTTCTTCTAGAAGAATCTTCTGGTCTTGTGGTGACATCTTTCGATGTTTTGGAGGATGGTGTTGGGGTTTTTCAAATAATTTTATGGTGTAACCCTCTGCCACCATGGATAACAACCCCCTTCCCATGCATGGGTGAACTGGCAAATGCAACCTCCGACTGGAGTTGCATGGGAGGAAACCTGTATCAGGAAGTTGTTTAGAGGCAGGGGAGCCTCTAGAGGTGGAGGCTCTACCCCTGGTCATTGTTCTATTATATCCTCTTCGAAAAGTGGGTTGGTAGCTGATGGACTGACCTTGTGTGTTGCCCCAGGAAGAGGATTGGGCTTGATTATTGTTAGGTAATATTTTTATATCAGTGATAAATCTTCCTGACCTGTGTCAACCCCAGGACTTTTTGCTGGATTTTGTGATTATTTTCCCCTTATCCCTAGGTGAGTGGTAATCTTTTTCCCCTCTCACCTAGTCTTTTACTCTTTTTATGGGTGACCTTTTTATGTCCCTCCATAGTGTGTGATTGGAGTTATAGTTCCCTATAACTTTGGACTGACTGTAACGGACTATGGCAGCACACAGCATTGCAAATGCAGTGGCTTCCTTTTACTTATCTTATTATTTCTTGGGTGAACTACAGTTCCAAAGAAGAACAGTGGGATTTCCATACCCTTTAAAAACAAATTCGTGAGACAGCACGCCCCAGCTTGTGCGGAGTGTTGGGGGATACAATGTGTTCCCTTTCTTGCTTACCTGGTAACATTTTTGTTACAACTGCAAGTTTACTTGAATGGCTGGTGGCAGTGAAACTACGTTTATGACTTTCATTACTCGCAGGCTGTTGATTCAGCCTTGGTAATGTACAGAAGGGCCACAATTTTGCTAAAATGGTGGGCTCCTTTTTTCGCCATTTCTTGTGTGCTTGCTGTTTCTGAAGTCTTCCCCTGCCATTCTAGGCAGGAACAACCTCAGTGGCTGTTTTGTCTTCGGCAGGAAACCTTTCAATTCCCTGCCTAGGCTCCAGAGTGTCTGGGAAGGCAGGAAGCAAGGGAGGAGTCCAAAACTCTGCAGCCCTTTGTCTTTCACATTGCCTGAAAGTAACAAACTCCCAGTGGGGGGCTTGCTGTCCTGATTAGACAGCCAGACCACCCCTTGCTGTAAAATGCAGTGAGAGAATGCAGAAGTTGTGCTGTAGTTCCTGATAAATACACCGAGCCTGGAAACTGCTGACAAGTCGGCCACTGGACCTAAATCTGAAGAGGAAGATTAAGAAAATGTGGCTGGGACTATTTTCAGCAACCAGAGAACCTGCTGTGTAACCGGAGCCTGCTGTTAACCTTCCTTCCAAACGACCTGGGGACTCCGAAAACTACGACCCCGACACAGAGCCTGGTGAGTGAGAACTGCTAGACTCAGGAAGACCTGCATTTTGAGCCATCCTACGTCATGCTGCGACCTTGCAGGGCTGCAATACCCCAATACCCTGGGTCCTCAAGCTAGTGTGCGGTGCACAGTCTTCCGAATCGAGCTGAAACTTTGGTGGCATCCTGCAGGACCCAGAGATGTGAATTGAGTCCAAAAAGTCCCCTAATCAGAGTGCTGGATCTTGCAAGTTATGAAAATACAACCTGCGATATTCAGTCTTCTTCTGGCTTCTGAAAAGTGTGCCAGAACCACGCAACCGCATCCAGCCATGAAGAGACTCTTGCCTGGAGCCTTCCCTGTTGATCCCTGCTGCAAAAGCCATTCCAAAGTCCTGCCTTCCGTCTACATGACAAAGGAATCCATTGACTGGGTTTTTGGTTGCAGATCATGACGTCTTCTTGCTGCAACTCTTCTTCCGTGTTAAGCTACTGTGTTGGCTAGGGTATTTATTTACCTTAAGCCTACGTGATTTCTGTACAGCTTTGCTGTGTTCTTGTGATTCCTCTCATCCAGTTCATCCAGGCCCATGACATCCAATTTACAATAAAACACCAGATTCACAGAGTGCGCCACCTACTGGCTAGCAGGGAAGGTCAGACAAGTATGTATAAATTATGAGATCACATTTATTTGGACCACTACAGTACCCCAGCGTTTCTAAACTCTGCTTGAGATCCTAGTACAGATTGAGAGGAGTTCAGCTGTGCAGCAAATATAAAATTCTACCGGTAGAAACAAACATTTCAGAAAGCATATAGAACTGCCTCCTTACATACCACCCCCCCCACCCAAGTCGCATACTGGGCTTCGCGGCAAAAGCTGTACCCCAGCATCACCAGCTCCAGTGGGCCATTCTGTTAACAATACTATTTCAATGCTTGTTCTGTATTGTTGTCGTAAGCACTGCTATAAACAAAGTTCAGTAAATATCGATACACAGCTTGAGTGTATAATAATTAAAAGTTCTACGATAATAAATAGCACTCCAAATTGAGGCGGAAATTGGTCGCATAATGAACAGTGACATAATACCAAATGAACCAATAATTTGTAAGCAGAGTAAGTAAAATAAAGGTCAGGGCCTTGCCCTGCCATTGCAATCTCTTGGCTGCCACGTCATCTCTTGCGGCTGCCTTTGTAGTGCTCTGACTTCGGACTGCAGTGCTTGACGTGCTCAACATGCTATTCCTTTCCTCTAGCTCGCTTCTGAGGGACACGGAGACGCAACCTTTTCCGGCAGCTTCTCCTGTCCCTAAGGAAAGAGTGAGCACCACATACCTCCATACGCAGAGGCACAGAGGGGCTTGGGGAGCATTGAACCGTCGGACCGTTGACGAGTCAGCAAGAACAAAGGGCGGTAACGGGCTCTGGTGGAATGTGCTAGAAGGGCAGTGCAGAGGGCATCGGGGCATCACTAGCTCCCCCTAGCAACTTTTAGTGAGTGCAAGCAGCACCCTAAATAAAACTAGGATTTAACCCCATCAACCCCCCCTCGATGTTGCCACGTGGTAGCTGGGAAAAGGGAAAGCTGCAGTTCTCCCTCACGCCTTTGGCCACGCCTTTTGCCCTTCCTTCACCTTTCAAACCCCACGTACTGGAGGTGGCCTGGAGGCACTTATCTGTGCTCTGCAACATCAAGCACTTTAGGGGGTTGGGCCCCAGAAAGACTTGGAGTCGGTCTTGACCAGTCAGCCCAGCACACGCGAGAGGGCCGACCAGGAGGCACAGGAGAAGTGGGCCGCCATCATGCGAGTGAAGACCAAGTCTAAAAGCAGGACAACGAGGGGGAAGGAAACCACAAGAGCGGCTAAATTGGGGAATCAGCGTGCATTATATCAGCTAGCAATGCCAGCCACACATCAAGGCCAGGGATGAAATGCTTGCAAATGACTATTAAGTGGGCACTGCGAAGGTGTGCAGAGAAGGGGTACTAAATGGCCTCACAGCTCCGATTCCCTCACCTGTACTCCCCCTTACTGGGAATACTTTAGTGGCTCCAGTATCCTTTTCCACCGAGAGAGCGGCGTCTGATGCGAAACCAGCTACAGAACCAGCCACTGCCATAGAAGACTTGAGCAAGACTGGGGGGTCGCGGGGGAAAAAAAAAAAAAAAAAAAGAAATCGAGGATTCTGCTACGTCAACCAATCAGGACACCCATTATGGCACCTCTGTAATTTTCCCACAAATCCATCAATTC
The DNA here is from genome assembly GCF_040938575.1 of Ambystoma mexicanum. NCBI lineage: Eukaryota > Metazoa > Chordata > Amphibia > Caudata > Ambystomatidae > Ambystoma > Ambystoma mexicanum. Next base: position 291,643,759 of record NC_090931.1, on the reverse strand, counting down.
ACCCTCACCTTTAGAGGCAGGACGTGCCATGGTCGCCTGTGAGGGTATGTGCCAAGCTGCCCTCGTCTCCCTCCCATTATCTACACTGGGATTCTCTGCTCCTTCCGTTCCTTCTGTGCCTCCTATCTTCCTGGGGCCTATAGTACATACAGGCTTTGCAGGTCTTGCAGAAAACAGGACCAACAGGATTACAGCCAGAGATTGGTCCTTCGTACAGGTCGGTGCTGGAAGCACTGGAAAGATCAACAAATCGATATTATCCAGAGAACTGCACGGGGCCAATGCAAATTAGTACCAACGCGCACGAGAAAGATGGAAAGGATGAAGAGCATGTTGAGAACTCAGGAAGAAATACAATAATTGAACTATCAAGCACCCAAGAAAGCCCTTTGATCATACTTGATGGGAGACATGGTCTGGGCTTAGAGTTTTGCTGGGAGACTAAGAAAGGAGGCCTTGTGGGGTCCGAAACAAGAAACTATAAACCAGCAGTTCCCTTGAAAAGGGAGCTAATCGATCCCATGGACAATACGGGGTGGCTTAATGGGTTAAACAGAGGCCAATCAACGTAAGAGTCTGAAACCAGTGGAAATTCGATTGGTCAAACAAAGGACTTAATGCTCCACCATTCCATCCATTGCGGGGAGCTGATCCCATTTTGATTCCCGTGGACAGGCCAGGCAAGCTAAGGAGGGAAATCCTAGTGCCCAATTTGCTCCATTCTCCTGCCCTCAAGGAGGAAATGAAGAAGACGCACTTAACATTAGTGAGGAACACCAACTGCCACGGGATAAGAGCAGGGACGAAATACTCGAGCTCTGGCCAATTGGCATCACTTTATCAATGGATGACATCAAGGACAGGATCCGTAAGATGCAAGCCCGAAGTGTTGGGGATGAGCAGGGTGTAGATAAGTCCATTGAAATCATCCTTAAACTCCTAAGGGGCGGAGCACCACAGTCATTGCAAGACCCCAAAAACCTGTTGTGATGGAAATTGGGACGCAGACACAGAGTGGGGCAAACATTTGCCAGCAAGTTCATCCTCAGGGTTGTCAACAATACACCCACTGGGTCACTCCTGCTGGTTTGGTTTGCCCAACGCTTGGGACCTTTCCAGAACCCGCTCTACCTGGGCCTCCAAGCTGAGTCTAAGCGTGAGCTCATGGCCTCAACAAAGTGGGAAGCAGTTGGCGTCCCCAAAGGAAGTGAGAAATGGACCATAAGTGCCATAGTTAGTCGAATCCTCGAGCACCACTACAAGCAAAAAAGATTGCACGCTCAGTGTGAGGCCTACCAACACAGCCAAAAAAGGAGGAGAATCTGGGAATCCACCCCACCTAGTTCGAAAGTGTGCAGATGAGAACGAACTTAATTTTTTATTTTTTTTATTTTTTTATTGTAACATTAGTTTATTACAAAAGAAAGAAAAACTTTTTGTTACATTTGTGCCTCAAGTCCTCAAGGTCTTCACTAGGTAAAATCACTAATTACATTACAAATTGTTTAGCTCTAATGCGTCCATAAAATGTATTATTGCGCAGGTTAACTGAGTGTTGAAACCTGCGATCAGGTAACACCACCAGGCATCCATGTTTCCTGACGAGGGAGCAAAGCGGTCTAAATGCAGACTACGCTGCGCTTTAATGGCTTCACAGTCTAATATTAGGTGTCTCACCGATTCTTGACCAAGTTTGCAGAATCTACATTCTGCCGTCTGCACCAGTGGATCATGCCTCAGGAGCTGTATCTCCCTAGTTTTATATAGATTTAGTCTCATCCGCAGGAACATATTACGATGGTATTGTGAAGGAAATTTCTCCAAAAATTTTGGAATTGCATCAAGTTTGTTTAGCGCACTTCCAAGGTCCAGAGAAGTTGTCAGTTTGTTTCGGCGTACTTCATTTTTTATCCAGTTATAGTGACGAATTTTATTCTTCGCAATTTGGGGGCGAAGTATTACAGTCTCTACAGAAACTCCAGCATCTTCTAATACAAGAAGTAGTTTTTTCTCCCACTCCTTTAATAGAAAGGCAGATGAATGTTCAGAAACAGAGTGTAATATTTCATATGGTTTTACTACCATCCTCGTCCGCATTTTCCTAAACATGGAGATTGATTTCCACAGAACAGTTCCATATAGAGCCTCAATACATAGCTCATGTCGTATTGCCACAGTTGATGAGCTATTTGGTAATCTCAACACTTTACGCCAAAATCTACCTTCAAGCTTGTCCCACAAGTCTTCCGGAAGATTCCAACATGTTTCACTCCCAAAAGTTATAGCGGGAACTACCTTTTGAAGGTAGAATGATAGAACCGGCTTTAGAGTGAATTTTCCGTAAGCTGCATGCAATTTTGCCCCTTGCAAAGCAAACATTTTCATCCGGGCCACCAAGTCTCGAGACCACTCCCATTCACGAATAGAGTTGTTAAACAAAACACCTAAGTATCTTATGCTATCAGTTATCGCAAGGAGTTCATTATTTATCCTCCATTCAAAGTTACATGTCTTCTTTGGTTTACAGTGACCCACCTCGATGATTTTTGACTTTTTAGTATTAATTCGTAGGTCATTTTGCATGCAATATTTCTGGAATTCATTTAGCAGGCGCTGCAGTCCGATAGGAGTGGAGTCCATAAACACAATATCGTCGGCATAGACAGCCCAACTTAATTCATGACCATTCACCAACGGAGGAAAAACTCTTAATTCACTTAATATTAGAGGTAGATCAGAAATGAAGAGCTTAAATAACTGGGCTGCTAAAGGGCAACCCTGTTTGACTCCTCGTTTTGTCAATATCTCATCAGATAAGTCGCCTTGCTCATTTAGTCGAACTCTAATGGATGTGTTGGAATGTAGCGCAATCAGAGGGGCTAGCAGCTCACTTGGACATTTCCAATCATGAAGTTTTTTCCACAGCAGGTTCCGATTTATGCTGTCGAAAGCCTGACTCAGATCTATAAAGGCGATATATAGTTTTTTCTTACGCCTCAGTGCATCTAGTTTTAGGCAGTTCAAAAGCACTAGGTTAAGCTCAACCCCCACACCTTTTGTAAATCCGGTTTGGCGTCGATCAACAGCTGCAACATCTTCAGCCCAGTGAGCTAGACGTTTCTGGAGAAAGGACCCAAATACTTTTCCAATTGTATCCAAAAGGGCAATCGGGCGATAATTGTTTGGGTCGTCCCGATTACCCTTTTTGAATATCGGAACAACCACCGCCTTGGACCAAGAGTCAGGCAATACTCTTTCCAGAGCAATTCTTTCGAATAGAATACTCATCAGATTTGCCCATATAGAGCTGTGGTTTTTTAGCATCATGTTTGAAATACCATCGGGGCCGACTGCTCTGGAAGAGTTTAGCTTCTGGATTGCCCGATTAATATCTTCCTCTGCTTCTGCCACATTCCATCTTACATCAGGGAGCACTAGTTGGGGGACCTTAATGCAGTTGCAATCATCAAATATGGGAGTAAAATGCGCCACCGAGCTTGCTCCACTTACTCAATTTGACATTGCATAAGTATGTTTAATCCCACCGGTGTTAATTATCTCCCAAATATGTCTACTATCTTTTTGCATAATAAGTTTCAGCATTTGTTCGGCTTGGGCTTGAACTCGACTCAAGTTGAAAGATTTCATCCAGTTTCGGTAACGCGGTTTTCTTTTTTGAATTAGTATATTATTATAGGCATTAGGATCCTTTCTTAAGATCCTGATGTCGTTCCGAAGATTTTGCTTCTCTTGTTTTATTATTGGGTTAAAAATATGTTTTACTTCGACATCTTGCCTTTTTCGTTCGTTTGACTTCGTTTTGTATTGATGTAATAACAATGTATAATTTATCCTTGCCGTTGTGTCGATCGCGTTAGCGAAACTGGATATTGTCTTGACCAGCTTTGGTGCATTCAGACGTAGTCTACTTGCTCCATTGTTTATGGTTATCCTCTCCGAGTATTTTATCGAGGTTGTTTTTTGAACTTTCAGCCATTTCAGCATTAGTGCGTCATGGTCACTTTTTTCTTTCTCGGTGACTTTGAGAGTGATTATTTGTTCCAAAAAGTTCCTGGATACCTATATATAATCAAGCGTCTTCTTTAAATCTCCTCTCTTCCAGGTAGGACCTGGGGGGATGTCGCCACGCGTGCAGCCATTCAGCATAGAGCAATCTCTAAGGGCAAGTTCCTTTGCCCATCTTTCACCCCGATCCTGCATATGTTCATTGCTCCTCGATGTAGATGTTATACTTTTTTGTCAGAGGGTTATTTACCCAGGAATAGTTAAAATCCCCACATATTATAATTGCAGGATCAGTATAGGAGAGTAAACATTCGTCGATTGCGGACATGACCTCAGAAATAAATCTTGATTGTGAGATCATTGCTGGGTTCCAATAAATGTTCACTATCAGAGTCACCTGGTCTCTGGAGTTTAAGGCCCTGGAATCTTGAATTGTCGTGACTTGTGCGAACATGTTTGGATTCTTAGTTGACAGAATCTTCCAGTCCTCGCTGTTATTTATCATGGCTATCAAACCAGAGAAGGGACGACCAAACAAGTTCTTTCCTGCCGGGTTGAGAAGGACTGTATATCCATCGCACACTGGGCATTCACGTAGCCATGTTTCTTGTAAGCATATAATTGAAGTTTTGTCTGCTAATTGCCATTGACCTTCAAAAAGATGGGAAAAACCTTGTGTGTTCCATGACATTAATTGATTGTTAATGTCAAATCCATCTACGCTAAGCTACTGTCTAGTTTGTGTTGCGTGACTTTGGCACGCTGATCGCTTTATCCTTATATGGTCCCACAGTTCTTTTCTTCTTATTTCATTCTCTGTTTGTTCCATAGAAGAGTAGGGGAAGCTTTCTACGTCCTGAGCATCAGCACATATAATTTCGAATCCGAAGAACAAAAAGTCGGCAGCAGCATCCTTTACGGCTTTCTTTAGCGTGCTGGAATTAAGATGCAAGTTTACCCAGTCCAGATGGTCTTCAGACATGTACTCAACTACTGCTATGTCATCTGATTTGGTAGCTCGTAGAGTTGGGATGCATTGTAGAAGTTTTAGTATGTTCCGACGATTCAGATTTACTTCTTTTTGTTCTGGTAGTACATTTTTGATTTGTATTTTCCAGATGCCTCTCACGAATGGAACATTCGACACTGTTTTTCAAATTAGAAATTCTACCAAGCTTTTCAATTTCTGCTCTTGTTAATTTCGGATTTAATTTGCTGCACATGTCTTTTGGCTGGGCACGGGCAGCTGGCGATTTACTGCTCTGCTCTTCTACTTCCGTACTTGTTGGCAAAGGCAGAGGCACCTTTTTGTTGTTTTTGCCTGCTTGCCCACTTACTTGTGGTGGAATGACCGTTCGAAGGCCCGGTCTGGGCTGAGTCTCTTTGGCTTTACCCATGTCACTCGGTGATTCTTCTACCGTAGGGGCAGCCACTTCTTTTTCTTCGTCGTCGTCTATTGAGTAGGTTGAGAATTCACACAAGTCAATAGATGACTCATATGTTTCGTCGTCCTTACAACCTGAACAGTCTCTTGTTCTTTTCAAGCACCGTTTAGGCACTCTCGGTGATTCGATTTCTTTTATAGAATTATCAGACTCTTTTGGTTGTTTCGCCTGACGTTGAAACATAGACAGGCGTGGCGGTGTTGATAAATTCCGAATGAATTTTTTGCTGCTCGTTTTACGCGCGCGTTTGGCCACTTGCTTCTGGGTAGATCGCGTCTATAAGTTTTTTCCCCCTCTCTTTTTATCCAGGGGTTGGTTTTTACTCGCTTTCTCTGCTGTTGTGGATTTATTAAAGATCCCAAATGAGAGTATTTCAGATAAGTTTCCTGGGACAGTTCTTTCCACCTCTGGCCCTGGGAACCGTTCCCCTTGTGCTTGCTCCTGCTCCGCCAATGCTTTAATCACAACACCATTATTGGTATTGTCGGGTGCTTCTTGTTGGGACAGGGAGTTGAGCTGGACACGCGACGTTTGCTTTTTGCTTGCTTCGTTTGACTTCGCGCCCCTGTCACTTACGTCAACGACGTTTTTCTCGATATTCGTTTGCTCATTTACTGGACACGCGGTGCCTGTATTACAGCTGGGCAGTCCTGAGAGCTTAAAACAAGGTTTTGGAATCACGCCGGGCTTATCATTTGATGATTCAATCGATTGTGATAATCTAGGCAAGTCATAAGCTCCCGCGCTTCCTGTCCGGCTATTCGTTGGATTATTATGGCGCATCCATTTTGTGCATTCGATTACTACATCAATTAAGCCCGCATTATCACCATTTGCCTGGCGAGCAAGTTCGCATAATCCGTTTTGCCATTTAAGGGATGTTTCAGCTTCATAATCCATTCTGTGCGTTATTGCTTGGGAAAAGGTTTCTAAAGTTGAAATCTTTGCATTTACGGAAGCCAGAAGCGTCAATTGGTCACTCACCACATCATGCAGGGATTCGTACAATTTCATAAAAGGTAATAAGGCAATTGATGTTGCGGCCAATACATTATTGTGGATTTGTATTCCGGCCGCTGTGGACAGCGAGCTTTTAGAGGGGGGTTCAGGCCTTTCTTGTTCAGAGGCATCTTGGTTCACTCCAGGGGGGGCTCTCTTTTCCTTTTTCCGACCAGATAACTTAGAGTTGCTCATGACAGCTCTGGCCTCTACATCCTTTGAGCCTACCGATTCCAAGTTTGCGTCTGATTTTTGAAGTATCAAGTTGTCTACGGCTGACATGGAACCCTCAGACCTGAATGATGTATTCCAAGATGAATTCCCTACTAAGTCGATGTCTGCCGGTTCCTTTCTAGAAGAATGTGCCATTTGATTTTGCCGAAAGCTGTCGTTTAAGCGCTCATAGGTTGCTAAAAAGTCGGCTTTTAGCCTTGTAGCTAACCTTGCTTCGCGTCCTGAGAGTTCAGTCGATAGTACTTCTGTAGGTTTCTTGCCTCTGGAAAAGTCTTGTGATTTTTGCCTCTGAAGTGCCTGTGTTTTATTTGTGCCCGCGGCCTCAAGGCAGGCCCCTTGACTAAGGTCTTTCTCTGCCGCTGTGGCGATTTCAGGTATCCTTACATTCAGCAATTCAGTCGGCATTGGATCAAAACTTGCCCCCTCCCCCCGAGTTTATTTCATTAACTGTGTTCAAACCAACCGCTTTCATAGTACTGAAAGGTATTGAAGACATAGGTATGTTTTTTGTGACAAGTGGCAACGTTGGAGAAAAAGGTGTGGACTGCATACCTGCTCTTCTATGATCTGCCAGGGGGGGAGGCAGTGAGACTTTGGTCTGAGATAGGACATTTGGAATGTTAATACCCAACAAATCAAGGTCAGTTAATTCAAAGGGAGAGATTTGTGGGGTTTCATAAGCGTCAATGTAGACCGAAGGCGAAAAAGCTTTTTCCGGTTCAACGGTGCCGCTCTCAAATTTGTCTAGATGCATATTTTGATGAAGTATCGTGACATCATTACTTTCATTTCCCGTGTAAACAGTCTCAGGCTGCGGGAGACCCATTAGCGTCTGTGACAAATAGACTAGGGAAGGCACTGTGCCTTTCAACGGTCGACTCGATTCCAGTCTATCCATATTTATAATTGACCCAATTGAATCATTCGGCGCAGACAATTCCACCAGGCTTACCTCCTTGTTTAGCCTCTGGGGTGGCTTCCTTCGATGTAACAGAGATTTTTGCCGAGTCTGCGGTCCCTCCTTCAATATCGTATTCACCATTTTGTATTGTATTATGGCTGCAGCTCAGCCCGCTACCAGGATGTGATAGCGTGCTATCGGACGTGCAGCGGACTGCAGCAGACTGAACTCGTCTCCGAACTCCGCGCCGACACACAGCTTTTGTAGGCAGGTCCTCTGCCTTAAAGGAACAGAGTCCGTCGCAGCAGCTCCTCACAGGGGCTCAGACACCGGGTTCTGCAGCAGACTGAACTCGTCTCCGAACTCTGCGCCGCGCTCCGCGCTGACACACAGCTTTTGTAGGCAGGTCCTCTGCCTTAAAGGAACAGAGTCCGTCGCAGCAGCTCCTCACAGGGGCTCAGACACCGGGTTCTGCAGCAGACTGAACTAGTCTCCGAACTCCGCGCTGCGCTCCGCGCTGACACACAGCTTTTGTAGGCAGGTCCTCTGCCTTAAAGGAACAGAGTCCGTCGCAGCAGCTCCTCACAGGGGCTCAGACACCGGGTTCTGCAGCAGACTGAACTCGTCTCCGAACTTAAAGCCAGAGAGAGCAACAAAGCAGACCTTCTGGCTGGTTGGAGAGAAGGAAACATCTGCTGCTTCAAGGGTCGGAACCACGGAAATAAGAACTCCTATAAGAGAGAACTGGTAAAAGTGGTGTCAGAGACTTAAACGATGATTTAACCTTTAAAATCTTCTCGGTAACGCAGATTCTCTCTGACTATGTTCAGAGGTGGCTGCATTATTAGATTTGGGATGGCGAATCAACATTTGCGAGCTACCATATTGAAATGTGTGGATGAACTGCCATTTAGAATTGTTGAAGTATACCGAGATGTGCCACACGACACGTGCCACTTACATGATACTTGGCTTGTGCCGCTTTGCGACATCGCAGAGAGTCTGCAATCATGTGTATACACATATGATAATGTGCAGAAAGACATTGCGCACATTCCCTAATGCTGGGCCCTAATGCTGAAAAGAGTACCAGGGACTCTGTGCGCATGGTATTTTGGAATGTGGCCTGCCTTAGAACAAGGCTAAAGGATCCTGATTTTATGCTTTTTTTAAAATGTATTTTTTAGATCAAGTGGACATCCTGCTACTTCAGGAGACGTGGGCTCTGGACAAGATACATTTGGTGGGCTTTGAGGTGTAAAAATCCAGGGCTGCGACTTCTGCTCGTGGCAAGAGCCGCGGAGGCCTCACAATATACTTTGCACACTTAAGCTGAAGGAGCATCGCCTAGTGCACACCTCCCCGACCCTGCTAACAGTAGATGTAAAGTTGGTGAATGCATAGTCAATTTTTATAATGAAACTGGGGATAGAAATAGCCAGGGGCCCTGGCAAGCCCTGATGGATACTGGAGGAGGCTAGGAGCCAAGAAAAACACCTCCCAAACATCAGATAACTGGTGGGTGGCAACTTTAATTTAAAAATAGGAAATTACACATGGATCGATGACAGCATTATGGACGAGGATGTGGCATTTGGTATCCATCCACCATGTCTGATGGAGGCCAGCGCAGACATTCTGGGCAAGTAATGTATGATGTGCTGATTAGGTTGGGATTCAGAGCAGTGAATGGGAGATTTCTGTCCGATACCCCAGATAAGTGGGGTATCAGACATAATATATCAAGTGCAATAGTTCCTCTATTTATGAATGGATTTTAATTTTTAAGGTCTCATTTGAAAGTTTCAAGGCTCGAATAAGTGGTCATAACATTTAATCTATAGTTAATGGCTTCTCAAAAATGTCCATCATATTATGAAATATTTGTATTTTTATTTGTTCCGCAGGAAATAAATCCAAGCAATAAGATCATGTCGCAAACTCAACTTCAGAAAACTATATATCATCCTTTATTAGGTCATCAATTGTGATCAACATCTTTGCTGAACTCATCTTCACTGTCTAAGTTTGGTATAGCCTGAGAATTCTCAACAAATAACTAATATCCTACACAATTGCATCTGTACAACAAAGGTTGCATGTTAAATATTTAAAAGTAAACTGCATCTGCATATGGACAGCTTATCAACTGCAGTATAGAACTTGGAGCATATGGTATTTCGTAGAGACCATGAGTTATTTCTCCATATTCCATCAAGGTTTTTATTGTCCGCTCTAGACCCACTGACAACTAACAGTATATATTTATATATTGCACAGGCTTTCATCCTGCATAAGCAGTTTCTATGTTCTTATTAATGTTGCACAGTATATTTTATTAGCGTAGTTTGCAGGAATTGTATCGCATTTTAATGTCGTACTGCATTGTCAATATGTGTTCTTTGATGGGAATTCATATTTCTGAATAAAGATATACCTACTACAATTTAATTTCGCATTGACTTCATTAGGGATTGAGCAGATTCTGTAAAATACTGAAAATAAAGACGTAATGTATTTTGATGGATAGTTGTGCATAAAGCACAAAAAAGGAGGGGAAATTAAAGAATAATGTCTATTAGTACCTAGGGGTGTGGCAGCCTCCCAACCAATGACGGACGCGTAACAGGGGCTTTACCACATGGTAAAACCCCTGATCTGAGCCATCTTCCTCACCGGGAATCATTTAAGTGCCATCCCTGCGCTCCTTTCCCTCCTTTTTCCCCCTCCAATCCCAATGTCCACTTCTATGCCCATCACCCACTCACCCCAACCACTTACCTTGCCCTCCTTTGTCCCTTGCCTGGAAAATGGCAAATCTCTGTCGTGGCAATGGCCGTCATGGAAAAGGAGAAGGCACTACATGACTCCCTAATTCATGGTGGCCATCTTGGTTTGTAGTTTTTTCCAAGTTAAGAAACCGCAAACATGTTTCTCAACTTGAAAAAAAATAAATGTATTTGCATCCGGGTACAACATGCCTGGGTGCTAATAGCAATAAACCCCTCTGTGCTGGGACTTTACCAGGGCAGATAATGCCCGGGGTTTCGTTAAAGCCCTCGCTTCGCACGGGCTTCTAACTGGCCCAGACACTATCTGACCTGGGAAAAGTCCCTGTCTGGGTTTATTGCTTGAACTGGCATGCTATAAAGGTATTGGTGTGAGCTTGCAAACAAAAGTGAAAATAACCACCAGGCATTAAGATTAGAAAGATGCATGGCCCAGAAGCACTGCAGAGAAGTCTAGAGGGACTCCTAGCATGTAACCTGATGGTGTAAGGAGTTCTATGATGTGTCGTCTCTAGAATATTGAAAATGATCCAAATGTGTAAATGAGAATGGATACTTGTGATCAGTGAAGCAAAGATGTGCAACCAGGAAAGGATACTCGTTTTATAAAATGTTACATGTACAAGGTCACAAGATGCTTTTAACGACCCCTTGTTCATTAGTGTAATGAAAGATATATAAAGGTTCTGTTCAGTTTGCTTGGAGGTTCACTTTGCCAATAGGATTATCCTGTTGCAGTGTATTCTTGCATGGAATGAAAATAAGCTGGCTGTGACCAGTTGAAAACCGAAATCGCAGAGTGGAGTCTTTTGCTTTGATAACGCACAGGCACATTCTTAACAAGAAGAAATGTTATGCACATTCAAAGTTAACTGGATTGCAATACAAAGGGAAGATTCCAAACCTATGAATGTCAAATGTTAAAGAAAGTTACAAAACTCACTCTCATTGTACGCACAGCAGTGATGTTAATGTGGATAGAGGGGAACCAGTATTATTTAAAAATAATAACAAAATCAAACTCCAGATTCAAGATTTATAACTCGGTCACCAGCCACAAATCTGACTACATTCAGAAGCATATCAAATGGTAAGAATTGCATAAATAACGTCAGCGGGCACCTGAGAAACATAGCAAGAATTAGATTAAGATATTCCAAGTGCATCTCAAAGAATGGGAGCAAAGTGAGGAAAAGGGAAACAAGAAAAAACATCATGGGGTGCAGCCCTTGTAGAAGAGGTGGCACTGTCGGAAAAGCGTTTGCTGATTTCAAAACATGCGGTAAAAGGATATAGCAGGTTTCTAAATCTTACCCCAAGACTCACGTGCAATGCATAATTCTTATTTTTATTGCTAGATGTGCCCTGCAGGCTGAATACACTTAAATACACAGACTTTGAACGTGGGAAAGGATCGTCAGGCCCATCTACTGTGAGAACGCAGTTGCCTTCTGAAACAAAGAACATAGTAGGGGAGCATTTGTAAGTTCGCAGCAGTTTTAGTAAGAAAAAGTTGGGACTGGTTTTGTGTCATGAGAAAGTACCAATAAATGAATATGTTGCATAGTGCCACTATTATTCGCAGCATGTATGATTGATGACATCATCAAAATGGCCACCAACGATGTTCATAAAATCTGCAATAGTTCCTCTATTTATGAATGGAATTAAATTTTTAAGGTCTCATTTGAAAGTTTCAAGCCTCGAATAAGTGGTCATAACATTTAATCTATAGTTAATGGCTTCTCAAAAATGTCCATAATTATATTATGAAATATTCGTATTTTTATTTGTTCCGCAGGAAATACATCCAAGCAATAAGATTATGTAGCAGACTCAATTTAAGAAAACTATATAGCATCCTTTATTAGGTCATAAATTGTGATCAACATCTTTGCTGAAATCATCTTCACTGTCAAAGTTTGGTACAGCCTGAGAATTCTCAACAAATAACTAATTTCCTACACAATTACGTCAGTACAACAAAGGTTGCATGTTAAATATTTACAAAGTAAACTACATCTGCATATGGACAGCTAATCAACTGCAGTATAGAACCTGGAGCATATGGCATTTCGTAGAGACCACGAGTTATTTCTCCATATTCCATCAATGTCCAAAGGGAGAAGGCATTTTTGGCCGCAATTGGTTATTTTACTTCCAGATCATGACTTGTTAGCTACTTTTCATAGCAGGTAGGAAAGCATTTGTTGCAGTTAATAACTTTTGCAAGCTCATCTCTTTCTTAGAAAACAGTACATGGATAATCTAACTATATTGGTTTTTGGTACTTGGCACATTAATGCTTGCAGTTTATCCAGTACCTGCTCATGTTTTTTCTCGTTTTTTTAGAAAACGAAGTGCCAAATGAATATCTTCATTCGGTGTAGTGAATGATTTCATGTATGACATTTTTATTTTTCCCTAACAAAGTACTTGTGCAGTCTTTGATGAATTAACTACTTTCCCTAGCTAGATACGTAGTTAATTCAGCTTTGATATTAATCAGTGAAAGTCTACCAGCAGGTGACACTCTATAAAACGATCCCTTGGTATACAGGCCACAACTCTTAGTACAAGTCTATACTACCCAAAGGTTTGGAAGAATGGCAGAGCACCCAGGCTTATCTTATGAGTAGGATGTGAACTGTATGCAAGTACAATGAACCCAGTAAATAAATACTTTAGCCCAAAGAAACTCACACACTTGTAGTTATAGTAAAATATATATTTTATATACACACACAAGGCAAAGATAAGTAAATATTATTTAGGTTAACACAAATAGAAACACATAAGCAACACTTTTTCAGGTGAACGCTTCAATAGTAGTGGCTTGAACCAGCAATGAACACAGTACTATGATAAATCAATTCAATTCACCTTGTAAAGTCAGTCAATGTTCTGTTGCAAGTAAAAGGGTTATTCAGCACTTGTAACAGCAATCCATTATTTTGTAATACTTTTCAATTAGGCTAATACTTTAGCAGTCCATTCCCCAACTAGTTAAGAGTTCTTAAAAGTCAGTCAAGGAGGGAAGCAGTGTCTTATGCAGCCCACAGAAAAGGCAAAGTTCCACAGGAAACATGATTTACTTTTAAGTAGAATGCTTTAGTGGAATAACAAAGTTAATAGGGACCATGGAAAGGACTGCCTATGGGTGCAAAGGCTGCTAGGCCTGGGCAAGGGTGACCACCCAAACACCTGGTATTGTATTCCAGTCACACAGGAGCAACAATTCGGCTTGAGGCAAGATCTACCTTTTGCCCCACAGTGCCTTAGGAGTTCTGAAGAAGATGAAGCCAGATTTGTTCCTGTGCAGCAAAGGTGGACCCGATCTCCCGTTCCTTGGTCGTGGTGATGAAAGGAGGGATGTCGCAGCAGCATTTGGGAGAAAGGACCCTCAGCAAGGAATTCTTTGGACTCCCAATTCGGTCTGCGGTTTTGGTGTCTTTTTGCAAGCTCAAACAGTGAACAGTTACCACCCAGTTGATCCGCCTCAATTCTGCAGTCCTGCACTCTGGTGAGAATTTGAGGAGGGATAACTTGCCTCTGGAGGTCCATTGGAACTCATCGAGGTTCTGGGAGGATTCGTTCACTGGAATCCGAAAGCACTGCAATTGGGTCGGAGGTGCCCTGGTATTGACGGTTTGCAGCCCTGCAAGGTCACAGCACCCCAGGGGGATGGCTCGTTCTGCAGGTCGTCTTATGGCTAGTTGGTCCCACCAGCCAAAGGGAAGGAGTCGTCCTCTTCGTCACTCCTCTGTTATTCAGAAAACGGGGTCAGGACAGCAGCGGTCTCTTCGCGGTTACTGGAAGGGTCTGCTCTGCTTTGGACCTTCTGTTCCAGTGGTTGACTTGCCTTTTGCCTCAAGAACCTCACTTTTTATCCAGATTTCCCATTAATTTCTCTGCAGACTCTCCCTGTAGTTTACAGAAACGGGTGGATGGCTGTCCAATCAGGACAGCCAGGCCACTCCCCCCAGTGGCAAGTGGTGCCATTCAGGCACATCAGCAGACAAAGGGCAGGGGAGTTTCAAACTCCTCCCTTGTTTCCTGTCCTCACAGACACACTGGAGCCTTTGGCAGGCACACAACGGGTTCCTGCCAAAGACAAAGCTCACATCAAGACCTCCCCCTCCCAGGATGGTAGAAGGGTTAACGACGACCAACCAGACAAGAAATGGCGTAAAAAGAAAGGAGCACCCATGCTAGAACATAGGTGACCCTTTTGTGCATAACCGCAGCTGTGAATGCAGCCTGCAGTGGCAAATTGCACAAAAGTCAGTAGAACAAGTCCACTGCCACCAGCCCTAACTATAGGGTTGTCACTAACAAAAAAGTTACAGGTGCAGATCCCCTTCACCACTCCACAAAAGGGGGTATGCTGATCTCCCAAAAGTAAAAGTTTAGGAAGGATACAAAGCATCTCTTTCCTTAAGAACATTAGTTTTTAAAGAAAATAAACTATAAAAATTAGAACCCAAAAGGACCATCAGCAACAATGCACATTGGGTGCAGTGTGCTACAATGCTACAAAGGTGTAACAGAGATGCCTTTAAAAGATATGGAGGAAAGCAAGATTCCATAACGTAAGGTAAAACATAAAGAACATGTGGAATTGGGTAAAACGAGAAGCCTGGGATTGTTATTATTAGAAATCACAACACCCATCAGAAGAATAGGTACTATCTGTAGAGAACCATTACCCATTATTAGACTCACTGTTAGAATCATTAGAATCTTTGCTATGGAATCATTCCATTATTGCTATTCCATTATTGCATTCTGTTTAGTTATCCATAGTACATTGCTGAAGTAGACACTATCCAATATTAGACTGCCACCTTCGTATGCATTTGCAAATATGCTTTTAGAATGATATTGTATGCATATTTTGCTTGCCATTAGGAGAGAAACATGCTGCCACTTTGCACTTTGCCATTTGAAATAGAATGACACTTGCACTGCCATATATTTGAAGTGCCATGTAGTGTTTTAGAGACACAACATGTACTCACCATGATTTGCTGTTCATCTATGTTTGCATTAGAAAAAGCGCTTAGGCTGAGAGAGAAAATGCATTGCTTGCACCACACACACACGCTGGCATATTTGAAATCCATGAAAAGCCATTCACACATTGTTATGCTTTGTAGAGACACATTTAGAGCTATGTTTGGTATGTCATGTATGTATGTATGTTGAGTCACTTAGAATAAACGGTAAACGTTAGAAAGCATTAGGCTGGCATTTGAATCCATTCTTCTAGAGCAGAAGTTGCCTGCAAGCACTGGGCTCAGTGTGGAGAATAGTTTTGTAAACATTGGCAGAGAGTACCGATAACATGGACCCTTGTCCTAGTAGAGACGGCCTAGGAAGCTTATCAGCTTGGCTGGTGTGCTTCGTGGAGAGACTGCAAAGGTGTGGGCTGTGTGAAGGGAGTGACATGGAGAGATGGGAGAAGGTGCTTTTGTATGAGAGGGACGGGGCCTAAGAGCATTTTGTAATGCAGAGTGAAGCCTACAGTGGAGAGAATGGAGAAACAGGGAATAGATGATGTATTTCGCAACATACTCGGAAGGCCAAGGCAGAGAGATATGAGGTCAGGCTGACAGCACACGAAATGACAGGACATGCCGTGCAAGGAACACGCAAACACAGACAGGCAGGCAGGCATTTTGCTAAACGCTGAGGGAGAGACATTCTTAGACATTCTGTGCATCATTGGAGACTATAACCAGGAGGGCTGGAGAGAAAGGACTGAAGAGTTGTGAGAGACGGAAGAGTTGTGGGAGTCTGCACGAGAGGGGACTGCACGAGGGATCGAGAGTTGGCCAGAGAGATCGGGAGAGCCACAGAGAGGGAGTTGGCTGGAGATGGTGCTTGGTGCAGCAGACTGATGGGCCTTGATGAGATCGATGAGGCAGAGAGAGAGCTTGGCAGTTGGCAGACTTGAGGCCTGCCACTGACTGAGGCCTGGCTGGAAAGACAGCAGAACGGGAAGTATGAGTTTGGCCTAGGCTTAAATTGATTGATAAGAACAGACACACACACACACACACACACACACACACACACACACACACACACACACAGAGCTTTGGGAGAGGAGAGCGTGGATGGTGTGGATTGATGGCGTGGATTTGCCCATGAAGGTGATGGATGATTGGTGCTTGCATTAGATTGCATTAGAACCACACATTAGACATTTGCAGCACAGGCTTACATAGTTACTGCATGGTAGCTTTGCACCAGAAGTATAAAAGGTGCAAATTAGACATAGCATTAGAACTGCCTGCATTGTCATGCATTATGCTTAGCTGTGTGTATATAAATAAATGTATCCCATTGTGTTATAATTGAATCGATTCTTTGTGTTTTCTTTGTGTCTTATTTGTTATTGCCCACGGTAGTAATCTAGGAGTAAATCACAGTGCACATAGGGCCTGATACGAATGCAGTCAAGGGAGGGTATAGTGATCTACACCCCCAATAGGAGATTTACAAAGATTGTCTGAAGACCGGAGAGCGTGCTTGCCCATAAAGAGGGGGGGGCAACACAACGGTTAGGGGTTTGATTTTTTTCAGACTGACAAACATAGTTCCCATGGTTAGAGCAAATAAGAATGAACGAGGGGGAAAAGGTTCACCTCATTCAGGAGAACATGAAAAAGGTCCAGAAGTCCAGCTGCTGGGGATCTCACTAGGATAGGCGATTAAGCATAAAATTGATAAATCGTCCTAACAAGTAGCATCTTCATAGTAACATTGGCTATGTTTTTGCTGGTAATGATTTTGTAGCGGGTAGTGCACATATGCCCTCTATTAACAGCAGACAGTATCTGCAGCTCAGGGTGTAAAGGGTAGTCAAAGGCTGGATTATGTAAATTACCACACATAAGCACTCAGCCCAAAAGGATTCTTGCCACATGCACTGTTATACCCTTAAAGGCCCTGAAAGGACCCTCCAGGAAGGCCGGACTGGACTTCTCCTCCCAAGAAAGAAATGGTCGAAATCCCATCCACAGTTAGGTGTGCCCATTTTCCTTCCAACTTTCCCATATATGGAGCCTGGCTGTTCGTGGACACTCTGGGTTTATGGGATTAAGCAGAGGAGCTTTGCAGGCTGCGTTTTCTTGGGCATAATTTTCTACATGCCCTGGCTCATCATGACACTGTGGAAGGTTCAGTCTGGCCATAGACAGGCTTTGAGTCCTTTAGCACTTTGCGCACAAGCCTAGGGTTTTTGTAACCACGACACAGATGAGGAAACAAATAAATATGTTGTTTTCTGCTCGCTTTTCAGGAAGCATTTGCAAATTTGGCAATTCGGATTTTTGACACAACCCCTCCCAAACCTTGTTCGCGGCACAGGGATGTAAGGATAAGGGCTTTTCTGTCTGTTTTCTTGGGCATGGCTTCAACATTCCTAAGCTCACCATGCTCTGAGTAATTTCCAGACATACTCCCCCCCTCTTGTCCAGGAAACACCTTCTCTCCAGCTAGCTCTCCTCTTGGTGCAAGGCCCCACAGAATACAGTTGATTTCCACAATAAATTCAGTCCAATTGTATATATAGCTCCTCTAGCTTTTCCTTCTCATGCCTTCCTGTGCATCTCATGTATCCCTCACCCGGAGCCAAACTATGACTTTGCTTCTCCCAAACACTACTGAATGTACCATCATACTCCTCTTTTGCCTCTAAAGGTGTCAAAGCACTTTGACGCTATAAACTACGGCAGGAGGCCCTATACAAATGCAAGATTACATAACATCGAACAGATATAAAAAAGTACAAAGATTCCGCAATGTAATCCTGTATCATTTTAAGTGCTTGGTAAGACCGTCCTTGAACACTGTCAATCTTCTCATTTTTTCCGACATTCAATTTTTCATGGTTGCTAGTAGGCATTTAATAGTGCAGCTTGATACATTTGGCTTGAATTTCTTCGACCTTATTAAGAGTTTCTGCACATGTATGCTTCTTGAAAAATGCTTCCAGGTAGCAGACAATTTTCAACAAGTGCGAGTTTCTATGCTTCTGCGGCATGCCAACTATGTTTGCCCATGAGGACTTGTTGTACAGTCCTCCCATTTTACCAGACGTTTCATAGGAGCACCAGTAGCACAAAGTAACATCCATACGTATGTGCTGTTCACTGAGCCATTAAGATAATCGACCGCAAAGACACGGTTGCAATTTTGTTAGTTGTGTACAGGAAAGTAGAAGCCCAAATTCAATGTCTCAACACATTTTGAATTGATTACACATTGTTCAGATAAGTCAAGAAAGTCAATTTAATCGAATGATATTTTGGTGCATCTGGTATGATGATAGAACACATGAGTTATTTGTTTCTGCACTTCTTGCAATGTTCCATTGAAAACAGGATGGCCTAGAACACGCTCAGGATAAGAATGCGTTTTCCAAGGATTCTTTTGGGAGTATATAACCATTGCATCAAAATCCATTCTGCATGCTAATCGTGTGCTCAACATTCAGATTAGTAGAATTTGCTCTACTTGGTTTTGCATAGAAACCATGTCAAGTCTACTTGCCAACAGGATTTTAAATCCTTATTTCCTATGTTAACAGCAGTTTCTTTAAAGACGGTGCTTTTAATTTCTTACAAGGCCTAAGCTTGTAAAGCCAAAGTCATTTAGCAGAGTACTTTCTTAGGTGAACGGTTCAGCATTCTTATATCATAACATTCTGGACAGCGTTTCATATTTGTCATGATCTTCTAAGGGCAACATTCCTTTTGGGTATACGACCGTCCCATTTTATGGGAGCCCTACACGTTTTGCTTCCTTCTATGGTTTTCTTGGCTATACCTTATTTGTGTAGTCCGATGTATTGTACTAAAGGCCCTCTGCCACTGCAACCCTTTCTGATGTCCTGTCCTAGGATAGGCCATATGGCTCATTTTGGCCCTACGTTGTTTAAATCACCACACACACAAATGTTGTGGCATAGGCTATTGACAGCTGTAATTTAGCTTTGGATTTACTGCATTAGTAGTCCAATGTACCAGTTTGGCAGTAGTTGGGTAAAGATTTGGGTGCACTACAACAACCTTAGCCTCCTGGAAATAGGAACCCAACCTTTGGTATAAGTCTGTACTATACAGGTTGGTAGTGTGGTTGAGCAGCCAGGCTTATCTCAAGAGCGGTCAATGTGTCAATGTGAGCAGCAAGGTAGTTACACAGAGATTCACAGTGACAAGTATCCAAATAAACACTTAGACTCAAGGTTTCTTGATTAAACAATTATTAATTTAACAGTCAGTCTGAATAAGCCTTCTTAGTAACACAAATACACGTCAAAATGCACTCTTGGTTTCTCTAAATCAGCAAATACCCATTGGGGATGGCACACAGACACTTCATACACCCTCAGGTGACTTAAATAGCTAGGACACTGTGGACATTAGTAGATCACTGTTGCATTTAGAGAAATACTGAGATTGGTGTCAAAGAAAAGGGTTATTAGAATAAACAAGAGATCACACAAATGTTCTGAAGCAGAGAAGTACTTTTGAACCCCCCCAATGCAAAGTAGGTTAACCCCTTCCTGGAAGGATAGGTGCAATACAATGTCAGAAGAGAGAAGTCTCATTCAGGGAGCCAGGCCAGCCATTGTCAAGTTAGCAAAAGTCTAGGTGAGCTGAAGCACTTCTTGCAGGTAAGTAAAAGTCTTGCACAATGTTTTAGAAGTCTTTGAAGAATCAATGTAGGGCCACAAGCTGTGAGGCTTGTGAGAGTAGAAGATGCAAGCAACTCTACAGAGCAACCAAGCCAAGTCTCAACTGAGAACAATTAAGGCTACACAACAAGAGGTAAGTACTCAGACTGTACAGTACCTTTGGTTAGAAGAAATGGTGTTAGCTGGCTTCTGTTCCTGTGCAGCTCTGCAGATCCAGTTGTTCCCTCTTGCCCCCACTACTGAGGCCCAGGAGGACTTCTGGGGTTCCTGCACTGCAATGGGACGGTCAACGACAGTACCCAGCAATCTTCAAATCAGTGGCACTTCGCGGTTTCAGCTCCTTGCAAATCCAGCAAATGGCACCACCGGAGTTCTCGGATACCACTTCGGACTTTTCCTTGCATCTGGGGTCCAGAACTCTGTTGAGGTCGATCAGGCTTGGTCAGTCCTGCTCCGTGGGAGTCCAGAGGATCTTCCTGGAGCCCGGGTCTGACTTAAAAGCAACGCACACAATCTGGTGTACCTCTCCCAGGCACTTCGGTTCCAACAGCAGCAGCAGTGGAAGTACAGCCAGCTTTGAGAGGATGTCCAGACGGGCTTACTTTGGAGTTGATTGGTCCCACCAACTAAAAAAGGGAGAAGTAGTCCTTGCAGGCCTTTCTCTAGTCTAGGCGAATTCGGAGCTTCAGTACAGCAGCAGGGCTTCACCGGGCTAACCAACGGTCCAGGAGTTTCAGCAGGCTTCTCTTCCAAGTTCTTCTTCAGATTCCTTTGTCCAGTGGTCGACTCTGCCTTTGAAGCCAAAAAGCCTTGCCTTTTATGCAGGTTTCTCCCATTCATTCCAGCCTAGCTGCCAGTCAAACAGCAGGGTGGATGTCCTTGCCGGACAGCCAGCCGGCCAATCGCCTTTGAATGCATTCCTGTAACCAAGGGGATTAAGCACAGCGTTTCAGGCACCTCTCTCACTTCCTGCCCCTGCCAGACACTCTGGAGCCGGAGGCGTGCTTCACTCGTGAATCCTGCCAAAGACAAAACGGACAAAGGGACCAAACCTGGTTTGGCGCGCAGAGTAAATCTCAAGAAGGACCTTTCCACAAAGAATTGATGAACGCAGCCCGCGGTAAAAACACACAACGGTAGTAACAAGGAAATCACTGCCACCAGGCATTAATTGTATAAAGGGTAACATAAAATTGTTACATGAGAAACTAGACCGGAAGATCGTGTGTGTGCTGGGTCTTAGAAAGTTACACATGAAGTAAAGTCAATTTCACTTTACTGCTCTTGGAAACAGTAGTTTATCCAAGAGAAGGTATTTAAACCTTTGGGAAATCTGAAAGACTTCCCTGTGCCACTGAAGGTGCTGTGTGTCACAATGTAAAAAGATGCCCATGGAGTTTGACAGACTGCAAAAACCAAAAGAAACAGTTCAATTCACAGAAAAATTGATGTGTGGGGAAAAAGGTCTCACTCTCACCAGGTTAAAAAATTCCAAAGTCCTAAGGCCCAGCAAAAGTGCTGGGGGTCTCTAAGGTATAGAGGAAATAGCACATTTCTGAGAATTCTCTAACAGTAGTCAATGGGGTATTTATGCATTTCTTTTTTTAACCCTACTCTGACCCATATTGTTTTGGGCCTTTCCTTTGTTCGGGGCAGGGGTGTCAAACATAACACCCACGGGCCAAATCAGCTTCCCTCATGGACAGTACACAATGTGTTGCGACAGGACAGAGCTAGAGAAAAGGGTCCTTTGCTGCAGCAGCTTCAGTTTCTATATTGGGAATTGAAGATGCATTCCCAGTAGCAGATTCTTTGCAGATTCGCTGGGAGCACCACCGTACTAAAAGCAAAACAACCAAGTATTTATAGCAAAGTAGACACATGATTAAAACTGAACCCAACCAAATGTGAAGAAAGGGTAAACATACCAAGAAAAAAATTTCACTTCAGCAAAAGCTGAATAGCATTAGGTGCTGCAGCTACTTTAGGAATTCAGCACCATTTATACAAAGGGAGAAAGCTTTTATTCACAATTTTTAACACTGCTTTTGAATTTAGCCACACTAGAATTGCAAACTGCTGCTTTTTAATTTAGCCATGATTGAACTGAGTTGGTTAATGCTGGTTAGGGAGAATTCTCATAAATGTACTAATTCCCTTCACCTTAGAGACCCCCAACAACTTTGCTGGATATTGAGGACTTGATTTCATTAATTTTGATGTAGGCTTTACTATTGTGTTCTTGGATTATGGAGTTTTAAGATAACTCCATAGGCATCTTTTCATGCGTGTTACACAGCACCCTCAGTGCAGTAACACAGGGATGTCCTTTTAGACTTCCAACAGGTTTAAATACCTCCTCTGGGTTAAACTACTGTTTCCCAGAGAATGTAAGGTTAAATTGACTTTACTAGTCTTTTTAAATTCCTAGTCCCAGCACACACTATCTTCCTATAGAGTGCTGGAGGGGTTACCTAGTATCCCCTGTGTCTAGAAACTCATGTAGCAGTCAAATGCTACCCTTTTCTATCGAAATGGCTGTTGGCAGTGGTTTTAGAACGAACTACCATGATTTTTCCCAACCACGAACACCGGTAGCTAAAAATCACGGGAGCCATGTTTTTCAAGATGGTGCCTTAAGCCTCTTTGTTTAAACGGGTGCGGTCTTCTTTTTTCGCCATTTCTTTTTGGAAAGGTACTTCTAGTGTTTGTCTCTGCGGGCCAAACCAGGTTTGGTCCCTTTGTTTCCATGCCTTTGGCGGGCTTCAGGACTGAAGACCGCCTCTGGCGTCTGTGAGTCTGGGGTGGGCAGGAAGTGAGGGAGTAACTCCCTGTGCTTAGTCTCCTAGGAGACCCAAATACACTGGCGGGATTGGCTGGCTGACTCTCCTGCAAGGACAGCCACCCTGCTGGGTGAGTGGCAGCTAGGCTGGAATGAATGGGAGAAAACTGTTTAAAAGGTGAGTATCCTGGACTGGAAAGGAGAGTCGACAACTGGAATGAAAGAACCAAAGACAAGCTGGAAGAGGACAGCTGCCGCAGCTCCTGGACCATCGGTTTGCCCAGTGAAGCCCTACTGCAGGTCCGAATTGCCAAGTTCATCTCGACAGAGAAGCCCCTTCAAGGACGACTTCTTCCTTTGAGTTGGTGGGACCAATCAACTCGTAAGCCACCTGGATACCCTTCTCGAAGCTGGTTAGGATTAACCAGGGGGAAGGACACCAGCTTGAGTGCTTGATGAACAGCTACTCGAACTGAAGTGACTCCATTTTGTCAGCGCTTTCCGTCGATCCCATGCAGTGAAGGAGTCCCCCCCCACATCCTCCCTCTTGTCTCCACGACTGAGACTCAGGAACAGTGAGATCTGCAGGAACCAATGTCTTCAGCTGCATCCTTTGCTTCACACTAAGGTACTGTGCCACAACCCGATTGCGAGAACGCTACTCTCGCGGTGAAAGTTTGTGGAACTTTCCCAACTTGCAGGCCTAATCCGCTTGTGACCCAGGATATGATTCTTTTTCTTACAAACTACTTTTGAGAACTTTGGCAAAGACTTTACCGTTTACTTCAAGAACTGCTCTTTCCTATCCAAGACACTAGTCCATTCACTTTGGCCTATTGAACTGAATCGAGTCCTCTAGTGAACTAGAACTATTTGCACTGCCTAAGAAAGTATTTGTGATCTATTCTGCTAACTTGTGCCTTTTTGCTCCCATTGAAAGTAACTGAAATGCCATTTTGCTCCTATTTCAGGGGAGCCTAATTTGTTCAGAAACGTATTAGTTTACTATTGGAGTGTGTTTAAGCTGCCTCCTTCTAGTGAATGTTTTCTTAATGATTGTGTAATAAATAAGTGTTTTACCAAGAAACCTTGACTATAAGTGTCTACTCGAACCACTGTGATTTTAAGACCTATGTGTAACCTCTTGTACTGCTCACATTCCCTCTTGAGATAAGCCTGACTGCTCAGCTCGCTAGCACAAAACTGTGTAGTACAGACTTGTACCAAAGCTTGTTTTTTGCTTACACCTGTAGTTCTAATTGTATGTGGTGGTCCCAGAGAGTACTGCATGGCATTCTGCCTAGCAATGCTGCATTTGAATCTAGCCACACTAGAATTGCAACCTGCTGCTTTTGAATTTATCCACTCGAGAATTACAAACCGCTGCTTTGGATTTAGCTACATTAGAATTGCAACCCAGCACACTAGAATTTAACTGAGTTGGTTAACGTTATGTTATGATATGATATATATGGTATTTATAACGCGCCTATACACAGGTGTTTCAAGGCGCGACAAGGCAGGGAAGGGAAAAACAATGGAAAGACAAACGATCCTACCAGGCCAAGTGTCATTCAGATCGTGAAGTTGCTTCTGAATTCAGCCGCACTAGTATTACAACCTGTTGCTTTTGAATTTAGCCACACTACAATTGCAATCCGTTGAATTAGCCAAAATTGAACCGTACTGATTTGGCATCTGCCGCTTTTGAATCTTGCCACACTTGAATTATACCGATTTGTTTATATTTAGTTTAGATGCGCCACTTTGCAAACCATACACCAGGACCAAATGCAAAAGCAGGAGAATATAGAAGGAAGAACCGACAATAAGACTACTCAACACCCAGAGAACACCTAAAACCAACTAGCCACACCCCCTCACCTCTCGCATACTACACACATCCAAAGGGCTAGTGAAACAACCCACCAAAAACTTTCAAACCACAAACCCCTCTCTAATCAAACTACAAACAAAAAACAACTCAGACACTGGACACCACCATTATGGACACAAGTCCAGTGAACATAAAGCACACCCAGAAAGCTCTCACGCACAGGTGCCAGTTCC
This sequence comes from Ambystoma mexicanum, assembly GCF_040938575.1. NCBI lineage: Eukaryota > Metazoa > Chordata > Amphibia > Caudata > Ambystomatidae > Ambystoma > Ambystoma mexicanum. The sequence continues at coordinate 291,618,804 of NC_090931.1, read as the reverse complement.
TCCTGTTTCTGCACGCATCAACAGATGAGCACAAATACTAGCCTATCCCTTTCTCCCTCACTAACCACCCCTACCCACTTTTCATCCAGGGCCATGTGAGCGTTTGGGGACCATGCAAATGGCAGCGCTGCACGGGTATAAATCAACATAACTATCCATGTGCTGCATTAGTGTATCCAGAATACAACTCAGTAATATATTGCTTTTGTCTAGGGAGCCCCTTCTCTCTGTTCCTTAGCATTACAATGTACGGAGTTTACCACTAGGTATAGGTCAAACATGTAGCTTAGGAAGGGTATGTCTAGGGGCCTCGTTACCATGTTTAATATATACTGTTCTACTGCATCAAAACTCGTGCAATTATTGGATGTGTAACTCTTTTATGAAGAGTATGTATTTTGTCAGTATATGTGTGTACTGTACTCTCTTGGGGTGGCTACTGAGAACCCACGTGTAGCCTATCCACCTGCCTTCCCCACCCCCTGCTTGAGTGAACCACAATTGCTCTGCCATATCTCCCGATTTAGAGAATCGGGCCCATCAGCCTATCTTTTGGTTAGAACACTGTACACTTTTGATTGTTTGACACACCCATCACCAGAGGTTTCTAGAAAAAGCAGCCCAACATTCTTGTTAACGGTCACTGCTGCATGGAGAGTTCCCTTTCCATCAAGTGTCCCCTCAGGGATGTAGCAATTATCTGCAACACATTACATGCACCATCCTTTCACAAGGTTCACTGGCACATATGTAACCCCTCTCTAAACATGCTGTCACCTGGAATCTCCGTTGGCCTGCATGCTACCCCTGCAGCAGGAGAGACACCTATGCAGAAGGCAGAAACATGGTCATTTTGGTACCAAAATGTGTTATTTGAACATGTGTTGCGATTAGGAGGATGCCACGAGGTAAAAACGAAAAACTGTACCCTGTAAAAGCTCCTGAGATAGCCCTTCAGCGAATCTTGCACAGCTACTGGCAAAATGCACAGTTCAATATATTATGAAATGGGTAATCATCATTAGATAAATGGAAGCTGCTTAGGCTTAATTAATGTATTAACCTCAGCGAATTATGAGGGCAGATTGGTGTGTTCAAATACAATAAAAGGTTGGACAGATCATAACAATGCTGTGTGGGAAAGGGCCAAGCTAGGCTGCAAACCTCCAATTTATTTATTTATTTATTTATTGCATTTGTTACTCGCCCAAACCCTTAGGTACCACGGCGATGTTACAGACAGCTTAGTTAAAACATTTCTTGGAAATTGCCAGTCGGGCGCAGTGCATGTGAATACAAAATAATCATACATGAAAACTTTAAATGCAGGGCTTAAATACAGTGATATTTCCTGAAGCATGGAAGAGGCTTTTAGTCTTGGTTAAATAGCCACGTTTTCAGAGATTTCTTGAAGCCTGCGAACGTTTGCTCATTTTTGATGGGGAGGGGAAGAGTGTTCCAATATGTGGGTGCGAGATATTGGAAACTACTGCCTCCTGCCTTGGTAGTCTTGTATCGGGGGATGGCTAGGAGTAGTTGACTGTTAGATCTGAGGGTTCTCTTTGACACTTTTTTGGTGATGGCGTGGTTGAGGTAGATGGGGACACATGAGTGGATGCATTTGTATGTGACGCACAGGGCTTTGAATGTGACCCTGGCTTTGATGGGGAGCCAGTGATGGTTTCTTCTAATATTTGAGATATGATCTGACTTCCTTATTCCAAGGGCCGCCCGAAGGGCTTTATTCTGAATAAGCTGTAGTTTGTTTAGATTGGCTTTTGAGGTACCCAGGTAGAGTACGTTGCAGTAGTCGAGTCTGGATAAGATTAAAGCTCTTGCCAGCATGATACAATTAGTGGGTGTCAAGAATTGGCGACTGAGAGCAATAAGTTTAGCGGTGTAGGAAGTAGAGGAGGAAAGGGCGTTAATGTGCTTGGTCATAGTGAGGTTGGCATCAAGGTAGACACCTAGTGTTTTGACTTGTTTGAGTACTGATATGTTTGTGCCATCAATGTTGATGGATGAGTAATCAGGATGTAAGGCTTCTATTTTGGATTGGGAGCCCACAATGAGAACCTCAGTCTTCTCATCATTGAGGCAGAGGCTATTTAGTGCCATCCAATTTTGGATTATGGCATATATTTTATTGATAGTGTCGGTGTCTTGAGTGTAATCTCCCGATAAAGGGATGAGGATCTGGGTGTCATCTGCAAAGTTGGTGTAGATGACACCCATGTCGTCTAGCGCTGAGAAGAGGAGTTTAGTGTATGCATTGTATAATGTTGGTGAGAGACAGGACCCTTGGGGGACACCAATGGGTACTATGATTGGGTTGGCGGCTTCTTTACCTATGGCGACCCTGGAGGTGCGGTCAGCAAGAAAAGATTTGATCCAGGTAGTAGCTTCGGTGGAGAAGTTAAAGTCTTTCGCTAGTGTGGCACACAGTTTATTATGGTCTACTAAATCAAACGCTGCGGAGAGATCGAGTAGGAGGAGGATGCAGAGTTTTCCTGAGTCTCTGATGGTATCCATCTGGATTTTTAAGTCAAGGAGCGCCGTTTCTGTGCTATGGTTGGGGCGGAAACCTGATTGCCTCGTGCCAAGGAGGTGGTTTTGTTCGAGGTGAGTTTGGACTTGGTTGTATGCTAGTTTGTCCAATATTTTGAGGAGAAATGGGACAGTTGTTATTGGCCTGTAATTAGTGGGCACCGTAGGGTCTAGGGTAGGTTTTTTCAGGAGAGGGGTGACCCAGGCTTCTTTGATGCTAGCTGGTACTAGGTTGGCATTGAAGGAAGCGTTCACGAAGTTGGTGATAATAGGGGTGAGGGTGTGGGCACAGGATTTGACTACTGATGCGGGGACAGAATAGCCTTTGCAATTGGAGGCTTTAAATTTGGCGATGGTGTCAAACACTACGTTTTGGGATACTGGTGTGAACTGGAATGGGGAGCTGGTGAATTCCTGGTGTGGTCGATTTAGTTTAAGGGCAGGTTTATAGGCTAGTGATTGTTTTTTAGATGTGATTTTTATTTGGAGTAGTTCAATTTTGGCTGTTAGTGCGTCTTGAATAGTGGTGCACCATTCCTTGCTGGGGATGGTTGGGTTTATGGCTGGGGTGGGGTTTTCCAATTCTTTTAAAATGGCAAATAATTCCTTGGTGTCTGAGGTGGCATTGTTGATCCTATTATTGTACGCATTAGATTTATAAGTAATAGTAGCTGTTTTATAGGTTTTGTTTATTTCTTGGTAGGCTTTTTCTGCCTCTGCAGTAGGATGCTTTCTGTAGGTATGTTCACGCGCGCGTTTGGTTCTTCTGAGGGCGATAAGGTCCTCATTGAACCAGAAGCTAGATCGCTTGTCTGAGCGTTTTGCCTTGGTGGTGAGCGGTGCTATGGCATTAATGGTTTCAGTGAGGCAGTTGTGATATATGTCAGCTAGGAGACAGGGGTTGTCACTAGTGATCGAGGTGGAATCTAGGATTTTTGAAAGAGGAGGCGTGAGGTTTTCTGGCGTGAGTTTGCGGGCGTTTCTAGTTTCATAGGTAATGTAATCATGGTTTTAGGTTTCTTTTGTATGGGTTCGGAGGGATTGATAGTAAATACAATATTATGGTGATCGGACCAAGTGAGAGGGGAGATGGCCTCAATGGTTATGGGTGTATTAAGGGAGAGGATCCAGTCAAGGGTCCTGCCTTTGATATGTGTGGGTGCATTAACTAGTTGGCTGAAACCCATGTCCTTCAGGGCGGAATGAAGTGATTCTGCTTTGGCATCTTGGCTATCATTGAAACCTAGGTTGAGGTCACCCAGGATGATGTATTTCGAGCTAGGTTTTATTAGTGGAGCTAATAGCAACGGAATTTCAGTCTCTGGGTGGTTGTTAGGGCTAGGTGCTCTATAAATTACTATTAAATTAATAGTAGTTTTAGCATTTATGGGAAATTTTACGAGTAGTGTTTCATACCCTTCTATACTTTCGATGGGACAAGATCTAAGCTGTAATTTAGTCTTGACTATAATAGCGACACCTCCTCCTTGTGAGTGGGTCCTATCTGTTCTAAATATGGTGTAGTCGGGTGGGATTGCCAGAGTTAGTAGGGGACCTGATGCTTGATGGAGCCAGGACTCTGTGATTACTAGTATGTCGAGCTGTGATTCCATAATGAGGTCGTGCACTTCTATAGCATGTGCCCCTAAGGAGCGGGCATTGATGAGCGCTCCTTTGAAGGTGGATAGTGATTTGTTGGGGGTGTCTGGAGCTGGTTTGGAAGTAGTGTTGGGTTTCTGGCTAGGAGTATGGTTTTGATGAGGGGGAAGAGCTCTGGGCCTAGTTTGTTTGGGAGGTGTGTGTTCATATTTGACTGGGTTGGGGTGGTTGAAGGTACGAGACCTTAATCGGAAGTGTCTTGCTACACCTATCACGGGGTTAGAGAATTTTTCAGTATGGCTGTGGTGAGGTGACTCTGAAATGGGCAATACGTGTGCGCTTGTATTCTGATAGGTCCTGGGGGTGAGACTTGCGTTATTTGGGAATGGGGGAGTAGAGGGAAGGAATGGTGTAGGACAAGGGATAGGGTGATGCCGGGGGCATGCCTGCTTGCTGAGACCGTTATTATGGGGCCGGTAGTAGTGGCCCAAGCAGGGTGTGAGGCTGGGGAGAATGCAAAACGGGAACATGATGAGGGGCAACCAAATTTGCATATTGGATTAGTGTCAGGGCGAGCTGCGACCATAAGGTGCCGCGCTAGCTCCTCAAAGTGGTCTGTAGGCGACCAAGGGGCACAATACAGCAGTCTAATGGTCTGTAGGCGACCAAAGGGCACAATACAGCAGTCTAATATGGTCTGTAGACGATCAAAGCACAATACAGCAGTCTAGATGGTCTGTAGGCGACCAAAGGGCACAATACAGCAGTCTAATATGGTCTGTAGACGACCAAAGCACAATACAGCAGTCTAGATGGTCTGTAGATGACCAAAGGGCACAATATAGCAGTCTAAATGGTCTGTAGACGACCAAAGCACAATACAGCAGTCTAATGGTCTGTAGGCGACCAAAGGGCACAATACAGCAGTCTAATGGTCTGTAGGCGACCAAAGGGCACAATACAGCAGTCTAATTTGGTCTGTAGGCGACCAAAGGGCACAATACAGCAGTCTAATATGGTCTGTAGACGACCAATGGGCACAATACAGCAGTCTAGATGGTCTGTAGATGACCAAAGGGCACAATACAGCAGTCTAATATGGTCTGTAGACGACCAATGGGCACAATACAGCAGTCTAGATGGTCTGTAGACGACCAAAGGGCACAATACATCAATCTAGAAGGTCTGTAGACGACCAGTGTTAGAGACTGGGAGCACATTTCAATAGAATCGGTTAGGATTATAAGCATACAGTAGTGTCTCCGGTGCTGGCATGTACTTACAGTACGTTTTCATTGTCCGGGTGGTAGTCTATCGGTTGGAGAGTGGAAAAATTGTGCAGGGGGGGGTGGCCACGCCGCGCTTCCATGCGCGTAACAGGCGCAGGAACAGGCCTTTGTGTGGCCTTAGTGCTGGCCACCGGCGGTTCCGCCTACCGGCGGATGGATGCAGGTTTAAACTGCATCAAGCGAGGATCAGCCTCGCTTTCGTGCCGCGCGGCGCCCGGCATGCGGGAGTCAGGCACCTTTAGAGACAGGGTCAGGCAGGCCCTTCGGCGATGGTGCTGCATGCACTCCGTGTGCGTGGGCAGCTTCAGGGATGGGAGGGAGGGCTCCTGCCCTCTACCCTCGGCGAGGCTTACAGGAATGGGGCACAGGCGCAGGAACAGGCCTTTGTGTGGCCTTAGTGCTGGCCACCGGCGGTTCCGCCTACCGGCGGATGGATGCAGGTTTAAACTGCATCAAGCGAGGGTCAGCCTCGCTTTCGTGCCGCGCGGCGCCCGGCATGCGGGAGTCAGGCACCTTTAGAGACAGGGTCAGGCAGGCCCTTCGGCGATGGTGCTGCATGCACTCCGTGTGCGTGGGCAGCTTCAGGGATGGGAGGGGGGGCTCCTGCCCTCTACCCTCGGCGAGGCTTACAGGAATGGGGCACAGGCGCAGGAACAGGCCTTTGTGTGGCCTTAGTGCTGGCCACCAGCGGTTCCGCCTACCGGCGGATGGATGCAGGTTTAAACTGCATCAAGCGAGGATCAGCCTCGCTTTCGTGCCGCGCGGCGCCCGGCATGCGGGAGTCAGGCACCTTTAGAGACAGGGTCAGGCAGGCCCTTCGGCGATGGTGCTGCATGCACTCCGTGTGCGTGGGCAGCTTCAGGGATGGGAGGGGGGGCTCCTGCCCTCTACCCTCGGCGAGGCTTACAGGAATGGGGCACAGGCGCAGGAACAGGCCTTTGTGTGGCCTTAGTGCTGGCCACCGGCGGTTCCGCCTACCGGCGGATGGATGCAGGTTTAAACTGCATCAAGCGAGGATCCAAAATGGAACGCTGCAAACTGCTTAACAGGAAGCAGTCTCTCTGAGGAGAGGTTGGTCTTGGTGAGGGAGGCAGTGACAAACAGCCAGTGTGCGACATTGGTAAATGCTCTCAGGCCTCAACATCTTTCCTGAACCCACAAATGGAGTGCGCAGACTTCTACCATATAGCACCTTCATGTAGTCTCATGCATTTTCAGCCTATTACTTCTGAACGTATGATCTGCAGCCACCAGCATTCCAGCCAGTGGGTCACTCATGTGGCAGGAAGAGAAGACCAGCAACTGACAGAAAGTTCATGGAGCAGAACTGGAGAAGCAGACTTGCAGTGCCCTCAGATCTGGAGCACTGCTGAAGTGCAGCAAAACCTGTTCGGGTGCCCACCTGAGGTGAATCAAGGCGTACAGTCACTTCTGGGCACCAGAGGGGGAAAGAACCAGCAGGCAGAAGAGCCCGGGTTTGAACTAAATCAATATGCAGTCAAGTAAGGTCAAGTTGATCATCGATTTAACAAGTGGGACCAATTGAAAGTGTGAAGCACCATTTCTTTCATTGCCTGGTAAACTGAATCTCTTACACCTTATCTCGCCAGGTTTTTGCCCAAATATGGTCAGGAGCACAAATATACAAGCCCCTCATGAAACTCGGACTGTGAAATGTCATTAAGGGAACAGAACCTGTAAGTGTTGGTTAGAGTTATAGTCCGTATAAGAAAAGGTCTTAAACCATCTACTGTGTGGAAGTGGGTCACTCAGAGCCTCTGTGTCTTGCACTGTTAGGGAGATGTATCATGTTTATGCTTCAGCTGCTCTCCCAGTGAGACCCCCCCCCGCCCCCCAACACTTTTTGCCGGACTTCTTGACCCTTTTCTTTAATCCTGAATGACTGGAGCCGTTTTCCTCTCATTCATACTTATGGGCTCAGTCTTTTGGAACTCTTTATTTTGTTTTTTAATGTCCTATGGAGTCTATTTTTCCTCTGTAACTCTTAAATGCACCTGTATTTTACTATTGCAGCACACTGCTCCTTATGAGCCAAGTTGCTGGGGACCCTTAAGGTCCTCCTTTTAGATTATTTTCTATATCCTCTATACTATATTTCTTAAGGAAGAATCTCTCCCAAAACGTTAGTCTGAGAGATTGGCGCACACACCACCTTATGTGGAGTGCCAAAGGGATACTTAGTATCCCACTTCTCTGTGCTCCTGTGACTTTTTAGTCACATAGACAAACTCCTATTTATGGTTGGTGGCAGTTTGTTTATTTTATTTATAATGCACGCCAGACCCAAAGGTAACCGGGCGCAGCAAAGAAAGAATATGCAAAACTTACAATGTTACAAGAAGCAGGAATTTACAATGTTACAAATTTACAATGGTACAGAAATGTACAGTTTACATATTTACAATGATGCGGTTAAGGCAAATAGTTAAGGCCCATTAATAAACAGGTTGCAGAAAGATTTACATTTTGTGTTTAGGTTATATACAACTGTTGATCAATTTCTAATAATACCTATATATAGTCCAGTTATGCTAAGGATCCAGATGGATCTAATAGTGCGACTACAAGTTATTAGAATTGATGTGTTCGATAAAGTTCCTTCTAAAGTGTGAAAATGGTCGGTCTACTCTCAGGTTGTGTGGTAAATCATTCCACAATTTGGCAGCTATCACAGGGAAGCTAGTGCCGCCAATTTTAGCAAGTTTAAATCTTTTTACTACCAGACAGTTGGAGTTGACAGTTCTGGTCGGTCTGCTGGATATTTTTCTCTTTATTTTGTCCGTCAAGTAGCTAGGAGCCGCATTATTAAGAGCTTTGTGGGTCAGGGAGATCATTTTTAGATGGATTTTGTCATCAGTAGAAAGCCATTTATGTTGTCGTCTAATAGAGTAGATATGCTCCCTTTTATTTATGCCAAGCGCAGCTCTAAGGGCATTGTTTTGTAGAGTTTGAAGCCTTTGGGTGATGGCTTTGTTGGCACCACTGTAAAGGGCATTGCAGTAGTCGAGAGAGTATTAAGGCTCTTGCTAGGATCATACAACTATCATTGGAAGGGTTTACCTGCTCTTATTAATTTACAGGTATAGGCTGTAGTTGATGCTAAGGAGTTGACCTGTTTAATGAATGACATAGTAGAATCAAGGTAAAAACCAAGCGTTTTTACTTCCCTAGAGACCTTGATAACATTACCGTCTATACTGAACGTGGAGTAGTCTGGGCCTAATTTGGTGATGTTGGCCTGTGTGCCCAAGATGATCAACTCTGTCTTATCATTCAGGCATAAACCATGAGATGCCATCCACGCCTGAATGATGAGATACACTCTATTCACCAACTCCCTGTCCGTACCATGATCCCCAGAAAGCGGGAGGAGAATCTGTGTATCATCTGCATAGTTAGTGTAGGTGATACCTAGATGATCCAAATCATCGAAAAGAGGTTTGGTAATTATATTGTATAGAGTTGGGGAGACACAAGAGCCCTGGGGGACTCCACAGTTCTCTCGCTCAGAAAGGATTCTATCCATCTGATAGCCTGGGTGGAGAAGTGAGCAGCAGAGTCCAGATGTCTGCATAGGACCTTGTGGTCCACAAGATCGAATGCAGCTGTGAGATCAAGTAAGAGGAGAAGTGCTGTCTTTCCTTGATCTCTCAGTTCTATTTGGGTCTTTGGATCAATGAGGGCTGTTTCGGTTCCATGTAATGGACAGAAGCCAGATTGTCTAGCTCCCAGTAGCTTATGTAGTTCAAGGTGTTTTTGAATTTGTGTGTAGGCCACTTTGTCCAGTATCTTCAATAGAAATGGTACCGTGGTGATTGGACGGTAGTTGGTAGGGATAAGCGGGTCTAAAGTCTGCTTCTTGACCAACGGGAGCACCCACGATTGTTTTAAGGTTGGCAGGGATATTGCCTGTAGAGAAGGAGGCATTCATGAGTTTGGAAATGAAAGGTGATAACTCTCTGGCAGCGCGTTTATTAACTGTGCTGGGCAGATATCACCTTTACAATAAGAGGGTTTAGGGAGAGGACGATTTTCTCTACCTCTATTGTAGTAGTTTTGGTGAAGGAGAATTTATTAGTATGGTCGTTGAGGGTAACATTAGGCTGTGACTGGGGCCGATTAAGAAGGTTTAGCGAGTCTTTTTTTAAATTGAATTTTGTGTTGGAGAATGTTTATTTTATTTGCTAATGCATGTTGGATATCTGCACACCAGGTCTGATCCTTGGTGCAGGTATCTGGTATGGCAATAGGTGACTCAAGTTCTTTCAGGATGGAGAAGAGTTCCTTCATACTCTAATTAGAGTTGGCAATGCGATCATTGTAGGAGTTTCGCTTTGCCAGGCAGACTTCCTGTTTATAATGGCGGGAGATAGAGGTTAAATTAGCCTTATTCGCATTAGTTGGACATCATTTCCAGGTTGATTCACGTTTTCTCTTTGAAAGGCGTAGGGCCTTAAGTTCAGGCGTGAACCATTTATTTAAATGGGCCTTGATTTGCTTGTTCGCAGTTTGAGAGGGACAATTTTGTCCATAGTGTCAAGCATGATTTTCTTGTATTCATGAACTAGTGCACTAGGGTGTAAATTATCCGGCAATGCATTTAGGGTTGGGAGGATAGCAGGAATAATGTCATGTTCTTTTTATTTCTGGTAGGGCAGGATGGTGCCAGAGGTGATGCTGTAGTGGATGGGTTAGAAGATTAAAGGACACCAATGAATGGTCGGTCCAAGGTAATGGCGTGATGGAACAGATGGCAGCTGTACAGTTGGAGTCGGCGACCCAATCTAATATTCTGCCCTTCAGATGGGTAGGAGTTTTTACTTTTTGGGATAGCCCTAGTGAGTTGAGAGTATTAGCAATGGTCGAGACCTGCACGTCTGCTTGGTCATTAAATCCTAGGTTAAAATCCCATAGTATCAGCAATTGTGAGGTAGTTTTAACATTATTGGATAGTAAGCTGTGCAGATCCTCCTTAGAAGTCCCAAGAGGGCGTGGTGGTCTGTAAATTAGGTGAATGGTTAGTGATTGGGTTTGGTTTATAGGGAGTTTAGCAGTAAGGGCTTGGCACGATTGCAAGGTTTGGGTAGGGGCTAGCCTTAGCGCTAAGTTTGTTTTAGATATGATAGCAATGCCGCCTCCACGGGAGCCCTCTCGTTCTTGTCTGGTTATAGTATAGCCGTCAGGGATAGCCAACATAAGTGCTGGCCCTGCCGCCTTATGTAACCAGGTCTCAGTTATAGCAATGAAGTCCAAGTTGAGTTCAGTGGTAATGCAGCTATATCAAGTGCGTGGGCAACTAGTGATCTTGCATTGAGGAGCGCTCCTTTGTAGGAGTGAGCTTCCGTTTCCACTTCAGTTTGTGTGGCGTTTGTTAGACAACTAGTACTAGGTTTAGGCTTAAATTTAGAGGTTTGGGAATTCGATGTGGCTAATGGGGCAAGAGCATTACATGCGCTATTGTGTTGGGAAATCATCTCACGTTTATTGAAAGGGAGAAGTCTTCTGGGCAGCTCGTGCAGTTTGCTAAGTCTGGCACGTAATTTGTTATTTCTATCATTAGTTGAACTAGGCTGGGAGGCATAGGCTCCCAGTCCTGGTACAACATGGTGCTTTGTACCGTTGTAGTCAGAGTTATTACTTGAGTTTGACATATTTGGTAGGGTGAATGCTGACTCACATAGGGGAGTTCCGCAATGGCAGTCCTGATTGTTAGTGACAAGGAACATGGACATAGCTATTATACAGTAGATATTACGTAGTCTTAACATTATGCTGAGCTATCACTGTAGAGATATAGCAGGTTCTTAAACAGTCTAGATGCAATTTGCTATAGTAGCCAGTAAACAGGCATGTAGGAAATCTGAGTGCAATTTGCTAAGGTAATCAGACAATCTAAATACAATTTACCAAGAATAATCCAAAGTGTAGCAGGTTTTTGGGCATTCTAAAAGCGATTCTGCTAAAGTAGCCAATAATCAAGCAGGTTTCCAAGCAGCATAGGTGCTATCTGCTAAGATAGTCAGACAAACTGGATACAGTTTTGGCGTTTTAGGCAGTATGCATGAAGTTATGCTGATGTAGGCTAATGTGTGGTGGATTCTTAGGCGGTCTATATGCAACTTTGCTACTGTAGGTCATGGCCAGGCATACAACTGTGCTACTGTGTGCAAGTATAGAATGGGGATAAGTAGCAGGTGTGGCATACATGTAGGAACAGTGGAACAGTGTTAAGGTGAATGAGTAGAGATACAGCGCTCCGGGAGAAAGGCTTTCTTCTCATTAAGGTATTTTGATGGCTGTAGTAGCGCATATACAGGTTACAGTAAGTAAGTCCAAAGTGCAAATAAGGTGGCCCGTGCTTCACCTAGGCTCAGGTTACCAAAAAAACAGTGTAAATCACAGTAGTTTACACAACACTTTGACAACAACAGTTTAGAAAGTTTGTATAGGTTGGAGTGTTGGGCAGTTGAGGTTATGGCATCTGGCAAGAGTTACCTCTATTAGAGCAACCAACAGGCGTCCATTTTCTCTAGGTGCACTGGCAGGGGTTCTGGTATCAGTGAACATGCCCTACCAACTATTGTGCGATTTGTCTTCAGCAGGCTATGTCCATAGCCTCTGTGGTGCACAATAGGGGCACCCGAGTACCAAGTTAGGGGCTTCCTTCTTTGTTCGCCATTAATAGCGTGGTTGTTCTTGTTCAGCCCTTCTACCATTCTGGGAGTTGGGAGAGGTTCATTTTGGGTATTTTGCCTTTGTAGGAGGGGGGGGGGGGGGAAGTTTGTCCTTTTTCTGCCAGAATGCCTGAATAGGTCCAACTCCAACTGAGGGTATGGCTATCCTTATTAGACAGCCAAATGCCCCTTTCTGTAAATTGCTGAGATAGATTGCAGAGGAGTGTGCTGGAAATGTATAAAAGGAGAGGCTTCTGTAGTGTAAAGCACGTTGACCACTGTAACTGAAGAAGACGACGTCCAGAGACACCTGCAGACCCTTTGCAACACCATAAAGCACCACTGCTGTCCTGACCATGTTTTCTGTGTGCCAGAGGAACTCCAGAGGACGACTCCTTCCCTTTGACTGGTGGGAACAACCAGTCCCAAGAAGGACTTTGTTTTGAGCCATCTCCCGAGGTCCTGTGAGTTTCCAGAGCCAAGAAACCCCAACACCAGGAGACCTGCTGCCCATTAGGAGTGAATCGTCGTGGAAAGGCTGAACTCGTCCAAATCTTTGCTTAGTCCTCAAGGACACTCCAGAGATCCAATCCAAATCACCCAGAAAATAGGACTGCGAGAATCAAAGAAGATTGAATGGGCGAATCACTGTCATGATCTCTGCTTCTAAAAGGTCAGGGTTTTCCCAACTCCCTTGGAAGCAGATCCATAACCCAGGTTCCGAGGGCCAACCAGTCCCAATTGGGACCTTTTGGACCCAGTCCTGGCGCCAGTGGCACCAGGCTCATAAATGTGCCCAGTCCCAGCGCTGGAAGCGCCGGGCTCATGATGCTTGGGTGGACTTACCTGCAGCAGACCATGCTGCTTACTTGCCTGCCAGCTGAGCCTCTGATCCTCTTCTGTTTGGAACTACTTTTCCTGTTGGGTGGGGCAGGAGCCACTCCCTAGATTCAGAACACTGGAACTCTTCTGGAAAGCAGGAACTCTTTTCTTAGCTAGGCGTGGCTGTGGAAGGAGACACCTAAGCACTACAGGAGGCTATTTAAACCACACCCGGTGGATGAATCTTGCTTTGCGTTATTCTGCATCCTCTGCAGCAGAACGCTCATCTTGTCTTCTGCATCGGATCCTGAGCCTAAGGAAAAAGGCTTACCATCCTGAATCCAGTCTTCAGCAACACCTATAAAGACAAGAAAGAACAGGTTAGCATTCCGGCATCTGAAAGACAAAGGCTTACCTACTCTTCGTGCGCTCCGGAGGTCTTCACACTGCATTCCGGCATCTGAAAGACAAAAGCTTACCGACTCTTCGCACGCTGCAGAGGCCTTCGGCGCTGCATCCTGCATCTGAAAGACAAAACAAGGTGCGTTTAAAGACATTGGGGAACTTTGATACTCACGTGCCATTACTCCTTTCCACATCAACCCCAGTGGGTATTCCGGCACCCTGCAGCTGCTCCGAACTCGTACCTGCAAAATAAAAGACAGTTAGAGCGCATCGTGAAGCAGGCAACAAGCGCTTACTTACGTGCTTCCAAGCGCTTCTATTCATCATACGGACTCCATTTTCAACTCACTTCAGCCCGTCATCCGCCATCGCCGGAACCTGCAAAACAAGAGACATCATTGCTAAAGACTTTAAAGACAATAGAATTACTCGAAACTTACCGTTCGTGCAGTAAACGACGGACAGCAGTCCTCTGAAGTCAAGAGGCCTGCGCTACCGATCCAGTGAAGAAACTGGTTACAGCACCCTGCCCCGAGGCAGATGGAGAGCTCGGCATTCACTTACCTAAGGTGAGAGCGTTAACCTTTGGGGGTCTACAGGAGAGCAAAAAAGGGAAGAGATAGGGACACCCCAATAACCCCAGTTCATTAATCCCATATTTTCTGTCTGCAGACATCTTACTCTTGAAGTCAGGCATACAGTGCACAGAGGTCCAGCCCAAAGAGCCAACCGGGTGCTACACATCACCTTTGAAGATACGGTAGTCGCCCAGTCAAGACCGGCGCCTCTGCGAGAATCAGGTGAGCGTTACAATCACATCCTTTGTTGGTGCTGCAGAAAAGGTGCCAAATCCTTAGAGTGACCCAAGAAGTTGATGGAAGCCGTGCCAGAGGTCCTCCCTCGAAACTGCAGCTGGGAGACCTTGCCCATTGTCCTGCTTTTTATCATCAGACCATGGAATCCAGAGGTCGGGTTCAGCACAGTCACATCAAAGAGAATCCAGACATGAAAGCCTAAGGTACTGTGGGAAAAAGGTATTGCTTACCTTGATCGGTCCAAAGAGGAGTGCACCCAAAGTTGTCCAGGGTATTGCCTCCTCTTACCTCAGACCCAAGCTGCTGCTTGTGTCCCTTTATCGAGTCCTTAACAGGGCCTCCATCATTAGTTGTTAACTTGCTGCATCCTTAAAAACCGGAGACTGGAAGAAATCATTTTCTGCTGCTTGTTGAGCCCTCACTGAACTGCCTTTAGCTCGGCTCGCGTCTTCGAACTTGCTATGCGAAGTAAACATTGCTAGAACCTTGCTAGTACTACCCTAACCAACCATTTTCCTTACCTAAATTCACTTTCCTATATGTGTATGCAGAGTAAATGTCTTACTGTGTTTCTGCTAAGAAACACAAGTGCGCGTAGTTACTTATAATACAATAGCATTGCCTTTTCACTTTCTAACACTGCAACAAATTTAACCGCGAACAATCACAATCTAAGAAGTGTCCTTTGAATTATATTCTAAAGTATTCCGAAGTGTTCTAGTGTAAACGTATGAAGTATTTAAAGTGATTCTGGTGTAATTATAATTACTTTTATATAAAGTATAGATGCAAGTGTTTCTTTGATGCATTTGTATTTTATTTATTTATATTGCGCACCTAACCCCTAGAGGGGAAGCAAGGCGCAGAGGCAACAAGAGGATTGCAAAGCTTGGTTACATACAAGGAATGAAGCCCAGCCGTGGTTACAGTGCTGGACGCGTCAAAAAGAAAATGCACGCCGATGAGGCATGGGTTACAGAAATATACAATACAAGTAATACTATATACAATAAATCGGTTGTCACATGAAAAGGTTTCTACACTGAGGAGTTGACAACCTAAATGTACATATTTACAATCATAGTGGTGGAGCATTAAGGCAGCAAGAGAGCAAGAGGTTATGTGTCGTGAATCTTGAGCTAATGGATGGTCTTAGTTCTGAATAGGCGGTAGGGGAGGTCCTCCCTGCAACGTGGTGGAAGGGAGTTCCAGTATTGTGCTGCTTTAACAGGAAAGCTGTTCCCACCCGACATAGAACGTTTAAACCTGGGCACCAGGAGGAGATTGGAGTTGGCCATTCTAGAGGGGCGAGAGGAGGTAGGTCTGGTGAATCTAGTAATAAGGTATTGAGGGGCTGCTTGGTGGAGGCATTTGTGGGTCAGGGAAACCGATGAGGAATATTTTGCCTTTGGTAGAAAGCCAGTTGACAGACTTTCTAGAATCAGAGATGTGGACTTTTTTTGGGATACTGAGGGCCGCTCTTAGGGCGTTATTTTGAAGGATCTGAATTTTGTTCGTAATATATTTGTTGCATCCTACATAAAGTGCGTTGCAATAGTCCAACTTGGACAGGATCACAGCCCTGGCTAGGGTGATACAGTTAGACGGGAGAGAAAAGGTTTGGCTGCTCTGATGAGTTTGCATGTATAAGATGTGGCGGATGCCATAGCATTAACTTGTTTTTTAAAGGTGAGAGGAGTGTAGGTTGAAGCCAAGGGTTTTGACCTCCTTGGCTACCGTTATCTTATTGTTGTCAATTACGAAGGAGTAGTAGTTTTGGTCTAGTTTGTTAAGGTTATGTAAGGACCCTAGAATGAGGAGTTCTGTTTTGTCGTCACTCAGGCATAGACTGTGTGAGGCCATCCATGTCTGGATGATGAGGTATACTTTGTTGACGAAGGCCAAATCCTTGTCATAATCCCCCGTCAACGGGATGAGGATCTGGGTATCATCGGCATAATTAGTGTAGGTGATACCCAGACCATCTAGATCATCAAAAAGGGGCTTTGTGAAGATGTTGTACAGGGTCGGGGAGACGCAAGATCCCTGAGGCACGCCACAGGTGATGGGTGTTGGGTCGGCTGCTGCTAGTAGGGAAAAGACTCATCGTGCAGTTATTTAGAAAGGATTGGATCCAGTCAGTTGCCTCTTGAGAGAAGTGGGTGGCTTTTTGAAGGTGGTCGCATAGGATCTTGTGGTCGACCAGATCGAAGGCAGCTGAGAAATCAAGAAGTAGCAGGAGTGCCACCTTACCCTGATCTCTCAGCTCATCTATCTGTTCCTTAAGATCTATGAGTGCGGTTTCGGTGCCGTGTTGAGGCCCGACACCCGATTGTCTGACTCCTAAGAGATGGAAGTGCTCAAGGTAATGTTGGATTTGTTGGTATGCTATTTTGTCGAGGATTTTAAGAAGTAATGGTACTGTAGTGATGGGGCGGTAATTAGTGGGAGTAGAGGGGTCTAGATTCGTTTTTTTGAGCAGGGGGAGGACCCATGATTGTTTCAGATTGTTAGGTACGCTGCCTGATGTGAATGACGCATTTATTAGTTTGGTAATAAATGGTGCGAGATCACAAGCCGCATCCTTTATCAATTGTGCGGGGCATATGTCCCCATGGCAGTTCGAAGGTTTGAGGGTGAGAATGACCTTTTCTACCTCTTTGGTGGATACTCTGTGGAAGTTAAAATGGGGAATGTGCACAGGGGGGTGTGTCAGAGTTGGGTGTAATTTTTTAGGGGTGGGGATGCTGGGTTTAGTGGAAGAGAGAAGGGAATCCTTTTTAATGTTTATCTTTGTCTTGAGAGAGGAGATTTTGTTAGCTAGGGCATTTTGTATACCTGTGCACCAGTTTTTATCCTTGAGGCACGAGTCAGGAGCTTGGATGGGAGATTCAACCTCTTTTAGTATTGTAAAGAGCTCTCTGGTGTTGGATTTGGCTTGTGAGATTCGAGTTTGGCCAGGATGATTTCTTTTTTATAATGAGAGGCTAGTCTACTCAAGTTTTTCTTGTTTTTTTTCTGAGGGAAGTGATCCCCAAATTTTTTCACAGTGTCGCTTTTCCTGTCTGAGGGCTTTAAGATGAGGAGAAAACCAGGCCTTGATGTGTTTTCTTGGTTTGCTCTTTAACTCCAGTGGGGCTATGGCATCAAGAGATGAGAGCATGACTATTATACATGTCTATCATCATTAAGGGATCTGAGTGGTCCGGAATGGCATTCAAAGTCGGTGCGATTAATGGGATCAAATTTTCAGGGGTGATGTTCTTTTTATTTCTGGTCTGAACAGCTGGAGCTATACTGTCAATTTGCGCTGGTGTCGGCTCTAGGGTGAACGAGATCAGGTGATGGTCTTTCCAGGGCTGAGGAAGTATAGAATAGATCCTGACTGGGCAGTTGTGCACAGCTAGCCAGTCCAGGGTTCTACCTTTGGTATGAGTGGGCTCTGTGATCTTCTGGGTAAAGCCCAGTTCCTCTAAGGTATTAATTATTGTGGCGATAGCATCTTCGGGGTTGCTAAAACTAAGTTTAAAGTCTCCTAATACGATACTTTGTGAAGAGTTCCTGAGTTTATTTGATAGGATATTTGTGAGGTCTTCTTCAAATGACCCTAAGGGGCCAGGTGGTCGGTAAATAAGGTGAATGGAGATGGATTGTGTATTAGATTAGGTTAACTTTGCAGTTAAGGATTCACAAGATCCTATGTCGGCTGGTGACTCAATGGTCAGAGGGAGTTTAGTTTTAGCTATAATGGCAAGACCTCCGCCTCGAGAGGCGGTACGATTGAGTCTTAGTAGAATATAGTCATCTGGTATGGCTAACAAAATTGCGGGGCCTGCTGTTGGATGTAGCCAGGATTCGGTAACGGCTAAGAAGTCCAAGTCTTCATTGTAGAGTAGGTCGGCAATGTCTGTAGCGTGGGCTACCATGGAGCAGGAGTTTATCAGTGCTCCCTTGGTCTCTGGTTGTACTGGTTTTAAAAGTGATAATGAGGATTTATGCGTGTCTTTCTGGGCGTGGATAGGTTCACGATAGAGTCTACTGTTTAGTTGAAGAGGGTGCTGGGAGGGGCTGTGGGGGCTAGTAATAGCCTTGCTGTGGGCTGATTTGGTTAAAGTGTCATAAAGCCTTGGGAGCCTTGCACGTAGTTTGAGGTTCCTCTGGAGGACAGTGCAGGGTGCAGAGATCATATCAGTTGGTTTGTGAAAATTCGGTGGGGACTCGTATGTAAGTGAGTTTGGTATCATGGTCGGGTATTGGATATTCATAGTATAAAGAAGTGATCCAAGTAACACAGTATGGAGATACATCGTGTACGTGGATAGGATAGGTGCAGGGTGGTTGTTGGCAGTTAGCATGTCTAACTGGATTCTGTATACTTACGTACAGATCACATCTTCCTCTTAAGATAAACCTGACTGCTCTGCCACTCTACCAAGGTTCTAGCAGTAGTACAGACTGATACGAAGAGTTGGGGGATCTACAAACCACTGGGATAGTTTACTAAAGTCTTCCCTCCATGTGGGACTCTAGGGAAACTCCCCTAACATGCACAAGCGTTACTTGGACAGTCCCTTCAAGAGTCAGGTTGAGGCCCACATACAGCCTGGTGTTTCTGATATACCAAAGGACTCAGTTGGTATATAGTATTGGTAACAACAGCACCTATGCTTTGAGGTGCAGTGGGAGCACTAAAGATTTACTCCATTATTCTCCATGCAGTATAGAACCACATCAGTTAAAGCTGCCTCAAGATTGATAACTTTACCGATAAAGTTTACTATACTCAAACGATGGAACCCAAGCCATGCCCAAACAGCAGTAAGAATTTGCTGTTTTGGAATCCATCGTTAGGCGAACAGCAACCAGAAGTGGAAGTTCACACGTTTCCTAACCTTACTGATGTTAAGGCATCCCATGAGACCGGCTTCTGTTACGCACTTGTACATAATAGTTTGTAACAAAGCAGCAACAATCCGGTTTAAATATGTATTTTCAACCTGCAAGCCATCAAACTTGCTTTTGTAACTTTGTCCTGTGGGATAAAACCTGCATATTTCCACTTCGCCTCTCACAGAATGGTTTTCAGGAGTAATCTAGCATCCTGATATTAACCCTACATATTTAAATGTATGGCACAACTTGCTTTTGCATCTGAGAGCACAGCATCCCAGTCATAAAAAAAGTCACTCACCACCTCAAATCTATAGATGATATAAGGAAGGCACGATATGAACAGAAAGACAGACACAAGTGACCACAGTTCAATGGTGTTTATTGAACTTTCACAAGGTGAGATAAACGCCTATCTAAACCTAAATCTACAGGTGGGAGCAAACTATGACCATCAAATAATAATAATAATGCGTTCCTAGTGGAGTCTTGTCAAATTAAAAAGGGTCTATACTAAGAAACAATTGACAATCCTTACCACTAATTTACAAAATAAGGTGGGGTGATGTTCATGAAAAAGAAAGAAGTTCACAAAATGATAAATCAGGATGTTTGGGCCGTTGGTCTCCCGTCCCCACGTTTTCAGCACGGGGCAAGGCGGCTCACTCAAACAAAGCACACACACTAGCTTCTGTGGCACGAGGATACAGTTCAATTTTTACAGTTCAAGACCTTCTGCGTCCAAGCCTCTTTACTTCTTGCAAGTCTCTTGACGGAGAGGGCCGGGTATACAAAAACAACACGATAACGTTATTTTCCTTTTCCAGCACTCAATTTGGGTGTTCCCACTGGATCCCCCTCTTCCGGGCTCAGATCCCTACAAACTTTGTTCAGATAATTCTTTCTCATGTGACTCACAGTGCCCCCAGGATCCACCTCAGCCGGGCTTGGATCCCTTTCTTTCACTCAATTAGTCTCCCTCAGCCGGCTGTGATGTACTGTAAACTACATAAGACTTTCGAATGTGCACAGGATTTAGCTTTACATGTTGCATGACCACTTCGATCTCAACATTCCTTTTTCTCACACTCAGCATAAGTTGGATACCTAACAGAGACTTGTGCCAGACCACTCTGTGTATGGTATCTTTTATTGGTCTCCCAAAGTTCTCAACTACTCCTTTTGGTTTCCAATTACATCTGTGTCACTCTTTGCAAACGCCTCACACACTGTTCTCTTTGTACAATGTTGCTGCTTGCAACCTTGGTTCATAACACAAGCTGGTTTGGTATCAGTCTCTCCGACTCACTGGCTCTACTGTCTTTTCTGACGCCGGTTTGTTGTAGGAGCCAAGGACAGTACCACGGCGGCAATCGCTCCTCCCCGCCTTGGTTATTGATGGGGGAAGAGCCCCGGGTATCACTGACACACTGTGCAGGTTTGATCAGCCATAGTTCCTGGTCTTCGGTTTCTTACTTTCCAAGGCTCACAAAAACAGTCTTCAGAGGTCACGGGTACTTCCCTCCTTGCGATTCTCTCTGGTCTCGCTGTCTTTCTCCTTGTATTAAACTGCCATCTTGGGACTGCTGTTTCCTCATGTGGTTTGCCTCACTCAGAGTGTGCTTTCATGCTGCGCCTTTTTATCCGTGTCAGGAAGTGTGATGGAAGTCAGGTGTGTGGAATTGAGTTCCTAAATATCCTACCTGGTAGGATAGGGAAAAGGGGTTACAGGGAAGGGGATACTGCGTCTCACTATCCAGTGTCCCACTCCCTGAAGACCCCTCATCCAGGTGATCCTCCTGTACTGGTCCACCCCCAGGAACTAGATCCAAAAGAGATGGCCGTGTCCTGGCCACATGGATGACAGATCCCCGGGGACTAGCGGGTGAGGCACCATCTGGTGTCTCAACGCACACAGCACACCATTTCTTTACTCGCCAAGAACAAAATATCACTAGCTAGTGGCGAGTGCAGATTTTGTGCCCTGCAACATCATTGAAATACTCTTCGTTTTTTGGAAGCATGATTGCTGAATACTATATCCATATAAACTATTCATGCTCAATAAGTGTTTTCAGGGATTTCCTCGATATATCTTCCTCTTTGAAACCTTTTCATGAACTGATTTCCTTGTCCTGTCACTCAGAATCGGCAATTGTGACAAAATTAACTTTCAAAAGTGCCTCTAATTAACTGTCAATTAATTCTACCCAACTTGCACATTCTGTGGTGGTTCAGGAGTTTTTTCTGCAAATTGTAAACATTTGTTAGGACAGGATTCCTTTGGGGTCCTGCAGTCACGTTTTATGGGACCCCTACTATTCCCTTCCTCCCCCTTTGTGTGTTTTCCAATGTATTTTGGTGGTGAGAGGGACTTCTGCTCAAGTCCCCAGATAACACATCCTTTTTACCTTTTTTTGTCATATGGTATTGGGTCACCCATAAGGAACCCTGTCCCACAGGCACCACATTTATGCCCTAGGATGGTTTTATCACCATCACTTGGTAAAAAGGGGGAAGGCTGTTTGCAGCAAATATTTATTTTTGGCTTCACCAGGGGTGCAAGTCGATTTACCACAGTAGTATCCCATTAGGATACTCGTTCCCCTACTCTGGGTCCTTTTGTTTAAGGCACCCTCCTTTGTTCAAGGAAACCATGAATGCCAGTTCTGGCCACATGGGCCCTTTGTTAGCACAGGATCGCAGCCTCCATAGTGCTATGGACTGGTTTAAACCAGTTTCTTCCCATGGGCCGGGCGCTACACTTCCTTGGGGTGAGGGAGTGGCTCTGGGTGCTGGGCTGGACGCCAAGACATTTGTTTTGAATCCCTTAATGGGATTAGTCGGCTGTGAGTGAAGGCAAATATAGGGGAGGGGGAAATCCTTGTTTCTACACTCAGCGCTGCCAGATTTTTATTTTGGAAGGCAAGCAGGTTTGTTTACCTCTTGGAAGACATTGGCAGTGAAAACCACTGGAGCCAATTTTGAGACCATGTCTGGCCCTACTAATGATGGGACTGGTGTCTCCTGCCTGTGTTTTGGTTTGAATTTTTGTGTGCTGGGAGTCCTTCTCAGGTCTTCATCGCTCTGCTGTCCGTCCTCATATGTTAGGGTAAGGCCTTTCACCCTAGGACCATTTCCGTGATGTTTTACTGCCACTTAACCCATTTTACTCCCAGGGTCTTACCACTTGGTTTTTGAAACTGCCACCACCTGGAAGGTTGTTGTGCCCCCCTCACCTCTTTAAATTTGATGGATGATTGTGCTTTTGGGCCACCAGGATAGTCGTATGACTGGCCGCTCCTCTCGCTCTACCAAAAGAGGAGTAGTAATTAAAGGAACCCCTCCACTGCTGTCCCCTAGGACGAAAAGGCAGAGGTTGACGCACAGCTGCGCCCAAAGATTTAGCAGCTGCTTTGGAGGTCTGCAAACTCTCAAGGCTCTCGTCAGCCTTGCTGCCAAACTAATGAGAGCCATCAAAAGGCATGTTGTGAAGACAGGCCTGCACATCAGATGCAAACCCCGACTTCCGCAACCATGCAAACCTGCGTATCACGGTGCTCGCAGCCATGGACCGGCTGACACTATCTGCCGTGTCCAACCCAGACTGAAGGGATTCACACTTGGCATCCTTGCTATCCTGCACAATAGCAAGGAACCCATCCCTTTCTTCCCCTTCGGGAATATGCTCAGCCGCCAGAGAGACAATTCCACAGAGTGTGCGAAAATTTGGCCAAGGCACAAGTGGAGTTGGCCGATTTAAGGGCCATACTCCCAGACGAAAATACCTTGCGTGCCCATCCATCGAAGCGCTTGTCCTCCCTATCTGGATAGATGGTAGAGTACGCAGCCTGACTCGAGGAGCCCGTGGCCACCTGAAGCACCAAATTCTCAGAGTGGGGTGTGTGGATAGGTAGTTGGGGTCGCTACTGGATGGGTGGTATTTCTTAGTCAACAACTTGTTGACTGCCGGAAGAGACTCTGCGGTGTTCTAGGCAGCAGCCACCCTTTTCTGTAATGCCATGTGAAAAGGCAACACTGGGTCAGTGGACGGACCCCGATCTAAAATGTCAGTCAGGTCATCCTTATCGAATTCAACTGGAGGGCCGGACCACCCCAAGTACTCTGTAACCCTCGACATCAACCTCCATTAGGAGGATTCAGCAAGAGCCCCACGCTCTGGCCTGCCAAACTCAATCTCAGGAGATGTGCCCAGGCCACTGGCATCATGTAAAGATTGATGCAGATCCTCCATTTGACTGCCCTCAGAAAAGACCATTTTAGGAGCTTCAGGAGTGTCACCAGGAGCATCAAAACGCTCCAACTCAAATCAGACCTCTCCTCATCCTCATAGATGTTCTGTAGAGAATGAAAGAAATCCTTCCTAGGAACAGGAGTAGACCTGGAGTCAAGAGTAGGCCTCACAGACTTAGACAGAGGTTCCTGAGGTTCCACAGCTCTAGGGGCCTCCACCGGCAAATTCAAGCATGTAGGCCCCGATGGCGCTGATGGCTTTGTGCGTCGACAAGGGCGCTGAGGGCTCCGAGGGCCTGACCGAGGGCAAGGCCCCGACATCCGCACTTGATGGGCATGGCGCCAACGGTGTCAACACCTTCCCAGACAGCAACGGTTTCGTCTGGGACGAAGACTGTGACGTGGATCTGGCACGTCTCAGGCGATCTACCGGAGCGTTGTCCCAACGGGACCTCGACAGTTCCCGATGCTTAACGCGCCGACCGCTCGGACCAAGACCGTTCCCTGGCAGCTTCAACCGAAGGAGCAGACGGAACAGTGCCCTGAGATTGAAAAATCTCCAACATTTTCTCCCAGAATGCCTCCCACTCCTCCGGAGTAGAGGATTTAGTGGGGCAAGCCACTTTCCTCGCGGAGCCATCATCAGACGGGGAAGGCGACCGGTGACACCGCTTCCGGGAGTGCCTCAATGAGGACAAGTGGCGAGAACCACTCCGGGACCAAGATCCCCTGGACTCTCCGACAGGGAGAATCACCCCTCAAGTCACCGGTGGAAAGACCAGTAGTCTTTTTGGATTTACAGGGTTTAGAAACCCGACCTACCGGCAACTTCCCCTTACGCTCCTGCAAGGCCTTGGCAGTCAATGACTGGCACTTCGAGCAGTCGTCCGTGTCGCGGCTCTCGCCCAGATACCACGAGCAGATACGGTGCGGGTCCACGATTGACATCTGGGACTTACAGTCCCTGCACTTTTTAAAGCCTGAACATGGGGTCGGTGGGGTAGAAGAAGAAGACATTATCGAAGTAGATAACACGAGGCGTGCAGAGTTCTCGAAGCAAACACGTTTGCAGAAAAAACAGAACTTAGGCCGCGGGCGCCGTGCGTCTACTTAATAAATTCCGATGACGTCACCCTCGACAGAGGCCTTTGAGGGACATCGACCCGACACCATTAAAGCAGGACTGCCTCTGCCGAAAAATTTCAGAAGCAGCACAGCTGTGGACATTACATGTCAAAGATGTGGAATACGTCGGAGGACACAATCCATTCGAATAAAGGGTTATTTTTAATCCAGTAGGCCAAGCTAAATCTTGGGGTAAGTACTTTGGAATAAACACATTATAAAAACACAACACAATGCTTTAAAGTACACAGACCAAAGCATAGACCCTCTTCAGAAAAAGTATTTCTAAGGAAGCCAGATATTATCAAACCCATTTAGTAAAGGACACACCTATTCATGAGGAGTACAACCATCAGTTACTTTTAGATTAATTTATAGTAAATCAAGGGTAGTAGACCATGTCAGTCATGCAGTGGCACTCAGTTGAAGAATCACTTAGTAAACCAACCCTGTTACCAGGATACTTTTCTGAATAGTGGAACACAAATTAATGGAACAGTATAAACCTATAACTACTTAAGGATAACACACAGTTATACAAGGTGGGCAAGACCTTATGGCCTAATATATCATTACTTTTCAGATCAGTGGAACACAGACTAAGGTAAGCAATAACGTTCTGCACCAATTTAGGATTGCACCAGGCAGACCAAGGTCTGCTACTCCTACAGAACACTTTTTAAGAATGCCACACAGCTATTCTAGGCAGGTAAAACCTAAGCGAGATATTCTAGAGAGGCTAAACAGCAGGTCAGGGGAAGCAAGACCCAGTTGGTATACATTCACATTTATATCCTAAAAGAAATAGTAAAGTGAAGCTAACAGCATTACTTTTGGGAAGAGGCACAACTAATTCACAGGTGAGTAAAATAAGGAACAAGTTACTTACCTGTAACTATTGTTCTCCAGCGTGGGTCTGGCATGGATTCACATACTCATGAATATTCCCCCGTCAGGCCGGAAATCCTTGGTAAAAGAAAAAACGATTTCACTTACACTTAGAAAATGTATTTCTGGGGGGGCGCTGTTGCGCACTTCTAAAATGGCCACCTGATCTGAGAGCTCCGACCCGTATACATCCTGATCTGAAATTACCCCGATCTGGAGCTACCCACGGAGCAGCCAAATATAACGGATTTGAGTTAAGATTGCTGGGCAGAGAACTGTCAGCCCAGGGAATGGCAGCTTGATTGCTGTGCTCCTGTCCTAGGCCCTAAATGATTTCTTCAATATGTCTGTGCCTGGTACTCATGAACCTGCTCAACCAGCTAAATGACAGAAGGGTGCTCTTCAAGAGAACAAAGGAGATGGCAGAGAGGACAAGCTTTTGGATTTGCTTAATGAATTGAAGCAAGATATGGCTGAGATAAAAATAGCCCTTGTCAAGTCAGAGGAGAGATTTGAGTCAGTCACTAGGAGGGTGGATTCTGCTGAAGAACATCTTACTGTTGTGGAAGAGAGGACTTTGAAACTGATTGATCAGATCAGAGTACTGACAATGGCTAATGAAAAAACCTCTAACCGTCAGAGCAAGAAAACGTCTCCCGAAGAAACAATCTCCGTCTGGTTGGTTTTCCTGAAAATGATGAAAGAGGTAATATGATGGATTTTCTGCTCAATAAATTGCCAAAGATACTGAAACTGGATGCTGCTGTAAACTTGGAAATTGAGGAGGCACATTGGGCGCTTGGTCCCAAACCTTCATTGGGTGAAAGGCCAAGACATATTGTGAAATTCTTGAGGTTCCCAGTTAAGGAACTTATATTGAAGAAAGCCTGTGAACTCAAAGATCTGGCTTCGGGAGAACACAAGATCATGATTTTTGTGGATATCAGTAAGGACGTCCTGGAGAAGAGGAAGGCATTTGATAAGGCTAAGGTTAAAGCTTTGAAATACTACATGGTCTTCCCTGCCATCTTGAAGGTGGTAATTGATGGTTAGTTACATGCCTTTAATGATTGCAAGACTGCAGAGGCTTTTTTAACTGATTTAGATATTGATCCAATGGAAGGTACTTCTCGTGATGCTAAACCTGCTAATCTGACAAGAAAGAAGAAGGGGAGGCCTGTCTACACTGATTGAGGTCTGACTTTTTTTTGTTCTTTTCACTTATTATTTATTAGTAACTGTTTAATATAATTTGTCTTTAAGATGGCCGCCAGCTTTTTTGCTGTTTAGAACGTTTTTAGAACCTTGACTTCCTTTGAAAGTATACTGAAATTCTTGCCTGCACTCTCCGTTCGGATTCCTCCCCTTTGTTGTGACGTGATGGCTATGTGAGTATTACAGGAGATACGTTTCAAGATGGTCAACACGATTGGATTGTGCTCTACGTGCTACGAGGAGCCTCATCGTTCGAGGTTCTTTGATCCCCTTGCAGCTGTCACCCCGCGGCACTCTTTCATGCACGATTTGGAGTGGTTGGCCCCCACCCTTGCAGGGGTGGAGCATCACGTAGCACGTATTATGCTGGATGGATGCCCCCCACCCTTGGGGTTGGGGGGGCAAGCGTTGTGACTCTGCGTGCAGGCACCCGGAAGCAGCGACCTGTTACACCCCATGCACGCGAGTGTAAGCGAATCAGAGTGCTCAAGGCTTCCCTTTAGGAGCCCCCACCTTCAGAGAGGTGTGGCTTGCAGTGG
This sequence comes from Ambystoma mexicanum, assembly GCF_040938575.1. Classification (NCBI taxonomy): domain Eukaryota; kingdom Metazoa; phylum Chordata; class Amphibia; order Caudata; family Ambystomatidae; genus Ambystoma; species Ambystoma mexicanum. Next base: position 291,591,721 of record NC_090931.1, on the reverse strand, counting down.
AGGCTCAGACACGGCATTGAGTTTTGCCTCGTTACGCCTCGTTACCGGAAGATTGAAAACAATGTTTCCTGATGACATGGCAGCGGTCCGGAACCTCCAGAGCTCCTTGCAACTTGTAAGGTAAATTTCATTGTGCGCTGATGGCTCTTCTAATCACATCTCTCGTTGTGCGGAGATAAGAGTGAGAGTGGCAGTAGGGTGTGCGGCCTTTCTTTATTGACAGTTGCTTGCGGCATTGCTGCTGTGGACATTTCATACATATGTGACATACATATGTGACATAATATGGCACTACTGATCAGCTTTATCACTTTGCATAGTCGGTCGGATATGCCGGATTTCACAGGAGCAGGGCAAATGGTAGCGGGGACAGGCCAATGCATGACTGGCTGTCTCCTGCAAGCCCAATACATAACTGGCTAAAGTTAAGGCACAATGTGAAAAGGCCTGACCTAGAAATCAGGAGCAATGGTCACTTATAATTAGGATGCCAAAGCAAGCAGGATAAAGCAGGCTGGTTGGTGGAGGGGGAGTGCAGGAGACCCAGTTCTGTGTCGAATCAGCTCTTGGGGTGAAATGGGGCAAAGGAAGTCTCATGTACTTTCAATAGGATGAACTGACTTAGGTGTTTAAGAGTTGCACATATTGAGAAGCAGAAGGAACAATTACACATGGAATGCTTGCTTGCCTCCTCTCTGCTTAGTTTATGGATTACTGACTTATTTCTTAATTTACATCTACGTAGATTGTCAACATTCCCTGTTCTCCCCTCTTCATGCCGGCAACTTATCTACTCTGTGGATATAGCGAAGTATCCTGGCGTGTGGACAGTTTGTAGGGTTCTGCAGGGGCTTTGCCACGTCATACAGCAAGATGCGAATGGAGATGTGGAGGGATAGTTTGGGTCTTGCATTCACCTTCTGACTGGCCTGCCACTGAGCCAACATTGGAAATTCTGGAAACCAGCATGCACCCAGCTTAGTTCCACGGTTGCCCCTCTGGAGTGTGCTATTGCTGTACAAGATTCCAGATGGCCTGGGACTGGGTGGTTTGGGTGGGAATGTGCAGTGTATTGATTCCTAGCTTGCTCTGAAGGGTTTTGGAGATTAGGCTACATTGTTGGCTTTCTGTATTGATGGACAATTGACTATGTGGACTGCTGTTGATACCTATGCTAATTTCCAGTCACGCTTATAAGGCATGCAACTCTTCTTGCAAATACAATGAAAGTGGATTGTAAGTGAGGGATTTCAGTGAGTAATTGCGATGTGGGTTCGTCTTCGATATAGCAGTGTAAGTGATTAATACAGAATGCTCAATTTGCTATCTGCACTTTAGATGAAGGTATTTTGTATCCTATGGACCTACTAGTATTAGCATGCTCCATATTGTTGGCTAGAAAATCTGTCTCGGCTTTTATGTTACTAGCTTATCTACTGGGTACCAAAATTACTTGGGTGAAAGACTTTATTCCTTGTATAGGCATCTTAACTACAGCACTAACTGTCAAATAGTGGTTGATGTGCATTTCATTCAGGAACACCATGGGACAGATACTTTTTTTTTTATTGATTGGTTTAGTGATTCAATGGTCACCTGTCCCGACTTCTACTATATCCCTCACTGTAATTGATGTGACGTTTAGTATCTGATATTTCAGTCCAGTTCAGTGGGGGTTGAAAGTGTATGTAGGTATCCTTAAAGTGCCACTAATTCTGATATGTAGATTGCTCCTGTTGAGATGATCTATTCCGTGCTCCGGAATTAATTGGTTCAGCCTTGTATACCTGAAGATTAGTCTACCTATAGTAGCACGGTTCACAATGTAAGAAAGCCGAACAGATGATATGCTTGATTTGAATATTCTTAGAACTTTGGGTATGAGGTTAACTTTCTGAGGACTGTACTGCATTAGGAAAATGGTCGCACAGGCCTACTGTTTTCTTCTGGGATTGCTTGATTATTCTTGTGGACTGGTGTGGAGATGATCCTTGTCTGATAGACTGGAAATGGTTTGGTTATGGGAATCAGCCATTGTATGGAATAGCAAGCTTTTGATAGATATTCTAATTAAACTGTTAATTTGTTCTTTGAGTTCAATATATGCATTCTCTGATCAGAGATCCCATGTTTCATTTGGCCACTATTAAATGACGACAGGGTTTTTTAGACAGTTTGACATGTAGGGTCTTCTCTGGACTGGTCCACTTTTGTCATGATGTACGTTTATTAGCAGTATGATGCATTGTATGCTTTATTCGCTTTACATCCTCGCATTGGTTGTTGACTCCTTGTTATGCTGTCCTGTTAGCCATCCATCAAATATCAGACAGTATGTGTGTGGGGGAGGGTTCTCTTTGTTTCTGTGAGGGATTGCAACAAATTATTTGGTTATATGGTGTTACTTTGGTTGTTTGCAACTGTAGATTGTTTACGGGCCTTTCACGGTTGGCCTTACACGATATATTAGTTGAGATTGATCTTTGTGTTTTGTATCCTGTTGCAGGTTACGTGATTTTGGGATGGTTGAATTGTTGGGGTTGATGATATTTGTGTTCCTTAGATATGTGATGTTTATGTTGGGCACCATATCAGGGAAATGGGTAGGCTGGAGCCATCATATGTGATATTTGTGGTGGCTTGATGGGAACTTTGTGGGGTACTTGCTTTTTGTAACATGCCTTGACTTGTTGTCTTGGTGTTAGTGAATGCTATGTGTCCTGGGGATATGGTTCTGTAAATGTACTAGGAATTGGATGGGGCAGTGGCTGTTTAATTTATGTGTCTGGCAATGGGGGTGTTTGTGTGTGGTAGATTGTTATAGACGGTTAATTTCTTGGATTAGAATTGGTTGGTGATGGAGGGTTGGAAGGTATGGGTTGGACGGTTGGATGTGATTTTGATGATGTTGGCCAATTCTCTAGTACTTGGGTACAGTTGGATGCGTAGTCTGGGGGTGTGTTTTCTGTAAGATAGGTGCGACACTGATAGAGAACGGGATTTCTGTTTTTTACATTTATTAGTATGGCTTAAGGGGGGGTTTGAGGTGGAGGAATTGTAGGATTTGTTGATCAGGGTTCAAAAAGTTGTTGGATGATTGGTCTTATACTTTATGGGAGTGGGTTCTGCGGCTTTAATTATAATTCTATTGGAGTACACTTGGTTTGTTACGATTTAAAGTAGGATAGGAGATTTATACATAGGTTGTAGATGTTGGCCTGGGATGCCTGGTAAGTATAATTCTGAATAGATATTGGTGTGTATATAATTTTACTTATTATAAGCCTGATGGTGGTTGGGCTTCTGGTACTAGTGGATGTGTCTGTTTTGTGTGTCTTTTGTGGTCTTTCATGTGTTCTGGGGTGGGGTTTTCTTTCTTTGTCACAAATGTTTCTTTTTCCTTTTTAACTTTTTTTGTTCTTAGGATGAGATTTCTCTTTTTTCTTCCACATATGGAATTAACGAGACGAGTCTGTCAATGGCTGGGACTGTGATTGTGTGAAATGCAGATAATTCTAGTGGTGAGTTATTGATCCTTTAATCTTTGTTTCGTGGAATGTCAGGGGTATTGGATGTGTGTTTAAAAGAAGGAAGGATTTGGCACGGATATGGAGGAGTAAAGGGGATATTGTGTTTCTTTAGGAGACTCATTTGAGTAAACAGATTAGTGATTATTTGTCTACTCGCAATTACCCACTGGTGGTATCGAACTATTATGATACTAAATCTAGAGGGGTTAGTATTTTCTTTAGGAGGGGATTGTCTGTCAAAATTGAGAAAACAGTAAGGGATCACGAAGGTCGCATTCTTCTGATTGATATATTACATAACGGGAAGAAACTTACTGTGGATACAGTGTATGCTCCATGTGCCTTGGATATGTTTTTTTTATTTTTTTTTTAGGAAGTTAGATGATCTTTTGGGGGAGCTGGAGGGAGAGGCGATTATTTTAGGTGGTGATTTTAAATTAGTGATAGATCGTGAACTGGACAGAAGATCTGATTGTAGATATAATAATGGGAACTTAGGTGCAGAATTAAAACAGTTTGCTTTTAAGTATAATCTGGTTGATATTTGGAGGGTCCTTCATCTAAGAGATGGGGAATATTCGTTTTACTCGCCGGTCCATAATTCATTCTCTCGGATTGATTTCTTTTTGATTAGTGATAAGATTGTTGATCAGACGTTTAGTTCTAGTATTGAGGAGAGGTGTATTTCTGATCATGCGCTTATGGATCTGAAAATCAATTTACATGGCATTCATAAAAAGAATATGAGATGGAGAATGCAAGCCAATTCACTTAATGACCCTCTAGTTAATGTGGGATTAGAAGCATTTATTCAGAAATACTTTGAAGAAAATAATGGATCACCTGACATTAAAATTGTCTGGGACTGCTTTAAAGCGGTTTTACGGGGTGAATTGATTTGTAGAACTTCCCATGCTAAAAAGAGAAACAAAGTAAACATTGAAAGGTTAGAGAAGGAGATTGCGGACTTGCAAAGGAATTGTGCAAAAGTAGGGATGGATTGCATAATACATAAATTGAATAAATTGGAAGAGGAATTAAAGATGCTTTTGCATTCACAAGCAGGGAAGAGTTTATTTTATACGAAACAACGCTTTTGGTAATTTGGTGACAAAAAGAGTAGGCTTCTGGCAAATAAACTTAATGGTCTGATGGTGGACAAGTGTATTTCATCTATTGAAAATGATAGAGGTGAGTTATTTCATAAGAGTGAAGATATTTGTAGGAAATTTAGACTATTTTATGAAGAGTTGTATAAAGAGAATTTAGATCCTACTGAAACAGACTTGTAGTCTTTTTTTGATAAGGTGCACCTCTTGAGACTTCAGGATGACAAAAAATTGATTCTGGAGTCTGCCATAGATGTCTCTGAGGTTACTGCTGCAATATTGCAATTGAAAGATGGAAAATCGCCGGGACCGGATGGGATTGTTTCGGAATTTTATAAAAAATGTGTTTAGCAAATACCTCCTGTGTTCTTTTTAATGAATTTTTGGAGTCAGGGTCGGTATGTGGTTCAATGATGGATGCAATGATTACTGTCATTCCTAAGCCTGATCGTGATCACAGGAAGTGCAGTGATTATAGTCCTATTTCACTGTTAAATGTGGATTTTAAGATAGTTACTCAAATTTGGGCGAATAGGCTTATGGTTAACATGGGTGATTTGGTGGATGAGTCTCAAGTGGGTTTTATCCCAGGTAGATATGGATATGATAATATCAGGACTGTGTTAGATGTCATTGGAATGCACCATAATAAAAAAATCGAAAGGGTTGATTGGGTTTTTGATGCAGAGAAAGCATTTGATAGAGTTAATTGGAGGTTTTTGGAATACACTTTATAAAAAAATGGGATTTGGACCGACCTTTATGAAAATGAATAGGTGTATTCACTATGAGGTTAGAGCAAGGGTGACTGTTAATGGTTTGATATCAGTCTTTTTCTTTGTCCAAAGGCACAAGGCAAGGATGCCCTCTATCACCTTTTTTATTTGATTTAGCACTTGAACCGTTGGCGGCCTATATTAGACAATGTGGAGAAATCAGAGGTTTATGTGTTGGGGGCGTGGAAGTTAAGGTTTTGTCTTATGCTGATGATATGTTGGTCCTGCTGTCTAATCCTGAACAGTGTGGATTAGTTCTGAAACGGATGTTTGAGGAAGTGGGTGGAATTTCGGGTCATAAGATACATTGGGACAAGACTGAGATATTCCCATTGTCTAATGAATGTAGTAAATATATCTTGAAGGTTTGGAATTGCAAATGGTCCCCTGTTTGTGTTAAATATCTTGGTATATATATCATTGGTGATTTGAGGAAAATTATGCAATATAATATTGATAAACTCGTTGATAAAATTGTGTATCCAATAAGACGATGGGAAAGTCTTGTCATTATGGGCTAAGATAAATGCAATAAAGATGATTTTATTGACTAAGGTGTTATATATATTTCAGTCAATTCCATTCTTAATTTCCAGAAAACAGATTTTGCAAATTGAGAAACTGTTTCAATGTTTCTTATGGGGGCTGGGTAAAAAACTGCGGATCCCTAGATTTATGTTGATGCAATGTATAGATGAAGGTGGTTTTGGATATCCTGACTTGTATAAATACAGTAAGGCATTTCTGCTTAAGAAGGGTACTTATTATACGAATTATGACTTTGCAGGTGCTATCTGACTGCGCATGGAAAGAGGGATTTGCAATCCATATCGTTTGAATAGCCTTTATACTATGGGCAATATGTCGGTTAATAGATTGAAGTTGAAGTCTATAGTGGCAACCAGGCAAACCTTGCGGGGGTGGTTTGTAGAGAATGGCCAGCCATATGGTTTTAGCGAAGACGCGTCTCTTTGGCATAATGAGGTCTTACCATTGAACAGTAGATGTTTGATTTGGCAGAATTGGGTTTGGAAGGGGGTTTTAACAGTAGGTGATATGGTGGATGGTGATCATCTTTTGACATATGAAGACATACAGAGGAAATATGGGTTGCACAAAAGAGAAAGACGAAAATATGATGACCTGAGCTCCCTGATTTGTCTTAGGCAAGAAATGATTGGTGTTTCATTGGGAACCAAACCTGCACTGTGTCAACTGCTTACAGGCCAGGAGTATTCAGTGCTTACATATATGAATTTTATGCAATTGGAAAATAAACATATTGCGGCATGGGATAAATTGAGATTGGTATGGTCAGATGATCTGAATATAATTTTTACAGACGGGGAATGGAAGGATATTCTTAGGGTAAGTGCCAATGTGGGTACAGATTTGAACTTGCGTCTGATTAGACAGAAAGTGGTGGGTAAAGTGTACTGGACGCCAGTTAAAATGTTCAAACTAGGGCTGCAAACTGATGATCTATGTTGGGGATGTGGAAAGGAAGTTGGTACCCTTATACACCTTCCCTGGGATTGCTCTAGAGTTCGGGATTTCTGGGTTGATGTGATCGATTTAATCTTAGATGTAGTTTTACAGAGATCGGGTGGGAACATTATCTTATTTCTATGTCGAGGTAGGTGTAGGCGTTCTTTGAAATATAGTGGTTGGATAAATAAGGCTTTATTGGTGGCCATGAGACTGATCCTTCAGGTTTGGAAAACTAGGAAGAAGCCTACGGTGGAGGATTGGTTAGTTGATTTGCACACCTTATTGAATTTTGAAAAGCTCTCCTTTATAGTGAAGGACAAAGAAGAGGTATACAGTCTACTTTGGGGTCCATTCAATGCCTTGTATGATTGACTATGTAGGCTGTGGAATTATATGAGTTGTAGGTAGAGGTGGTACAGAGGTGGGGGGGTGAGGAGGTAAAAGAAAATGAAGTGAGGAAGGGAAATAAGGAAGATTAATAAAAACAAATAAAAAGGGGGGATTTTTTATTTATTTTTTATTTTTTTAATCCTTTTTGGGTGTTTTGTTTGGCGTCTGTGTGTTGTTGGTGTTTGTGTGTGTGTGTGTTCTATGTTGGATGATTTGAATTGGCTGTCGTATTTTGTTCTTTTATTTATATAAATGAAGTATCTTAGTATGTCAGAGGGATTATTTGATTATGCTGTTTGCTTATTGACATTTTATTTCATTGGAAGATTTGTTTTGTGTTCTCTGGTTAACTATTCCTTTCTGTATTTGATCATTCTGTGATTTACTTTACTGACATACTAATAAAATGATTGAACATTTTTTTTTTAAAAAAAGACTGCTGGGCACACCGTGTGAAAAATTGAAGTTGAAACGGAGTACCGTTCCCGAACATGACCGTGTGTAAAACTCTGCGTGCCCGAGTGACGGCGCGGCCCGGTCTTGGGCTCCACGAGACTTGCCCTGCTTGGCCGCTGCTGCGGCTTGGGGGAGGAGCATTGTTGAAGCTGAAGGCACCGTTCGGCAGCCGACGGCTACGGCATGCGACGGAGGCTGACACCCTTAATTGAACAGAGGTGCAAACACGGAATTCCCTGGGATCGCCGGTGATTGTAAAATCCGAAACAAACAGAGCGCTGAGGCTGCATGACTACGCAGGGTCCTGGAACAGATCTGGCTGACCTGTGAGAACCACCCTTTACACTGGATTACCGCGAAGCACATGCTGCCACCGTGTGACTTGGCCAGGAGGGGCTGCGGCATGCCTGGGTCGCTGACACTGAATCTGCTCATTGTCGCAACCGAGCCAGAGCAAGTGCGGCTTGCAGCAGTGTGTTCACTGAGGGAGCTGAGTGCGTGGCAAAGCCTGAATCTGAGAGAGCGGTGCGGCGGTGGACCCTAACTGCTCTTCCCCCCGGGACGGTGTCCCGGCTTTGATACATCCCCCGCTCCAAAGCCGCTCCCCGGGGGACCATCTACCTGACTGATTCACGGCCGAATTTCGTGCCCTGCTGGAGTGAGGGGCAAACACTACCGGCGAAGACTGGTGGGTGCACCTGGTTAGAGCAACCACGACCGGTGTGCTACGGGCAACATTACCCTACAAGTGCTTATACCTGCTTGACGGCCGCAACGACCAGGAGCAGCTGGTGCACTCCTGTCCCAGGGCCAAGGTATGGGTGTGGCTGCAGTGGATCTGGAGCTACGGCGGAGATTCAGGACTTCCATGGGCGGCAGTAAGTACAACATGTACACAGCCCGATTAGTCCACTGATTTATCTACCCATTAGGAGCAGAGGAAAACAACCGACTGGTATGTGTCCCTGACGGCCAGGGCACCATAACTATCCCAATATTTCCGTGATAGTGGGTGGCCCTTGGTACCACCTGTCCGCTCGCATGTCGGGGCGGCTATCCCATATCCGGTGGCACTGTACCCGAGGCCTCCGTGTGGCGCAGCCCTCACGCTGTATTTGAACTGAGTGTGTGATTAACAGCCACTGCCCTTTGCTGAGGGGTAGGAGTGACTACTGCACCCTGGTGTATACACGCAGCACTAAATACCTTTGAGGCTGTGGGAAATACCAGAAAGCAGTGCTGCATTCAGGGCCTGCCCCTGAGAAATGGATCCTGTGCTTCTGTGGTAGACATAACCAACACTGAGAACGAGATTCCTGGGAGGTGAACTGCTATGTGGGAGAACGCAATCCACTTGTACGAACTGGAAACTTCCATAGAACACCAGGGGAGAAAGCTAGTAGTGGCGCACAATCCTTCTGACCACAAGGCTGTGGATCCGCTATTTCACGCAATTGTCGGTGCATGATTCTGTGGGCCCTTTGATAACACGTACATTGACCTGAATACTCCACCCTGTGTCTGAAAAGACGCGAAGAATAGACACTACGGCGCTACACGCCCTCTGGCCACAACACACTCACGTTTGGTCAACTGCCCTGGGCAATATACTACCAAGACGCCCTTTCAGACTCACAATCGGGCTGAAGTCTACTGCATAGAGGATTGGGAATTGGCGATTGACTCGCGCGGAGCATTGACGACTCAATGACCAAACAACACAGTGCCGGCCATATACTTTGTTCTAGAACCACTAGCTTCAACTGGAAATTGCAACACACTCCTGAATATTGTGCATTCGATACGCGAGACACACAAATTTGAGACAATGACTAAAAGGGATCAGGTGCTAAAAAGAAGGGCCCCATGGACTTGTTCACGAATCGCCAAACACCAGGCCCTTCTCTGAAACACCAGCTACGTCTAATGCCCATTCTGAATAGATGATAGAGAAGACCGACTAACGACCATGGTACAAAATGGCTTCTTAGCAATCAATGTTAAGCTTGATGACAAAGTTGCCACCATCGGATCCCTGAAGGCAAGAGTGGACAAGGAAAGTTCACGTATAACTGAGGCGGAAGGCAGAATTAGCACAAACGAGGACACCATCGCCCATCACAACCGGGACATTGCCCAACTCAAGGATAACCTATCCAAGATGCAGAACAAAATGTGAGAATCTCGAATCGCAATCCAGGAGGATCCAGGATGAATAATGTTCGGATTGTGAGTGTTTCCGAAAAATTGGGTAAAGATGCAATGGAACGGCAGGTGTAATCCCAATCCTTTTCAGATAATTTTTTAGTTGAAAGAGCGCATTGCACCCTGGCCCCTACACCCAAACCAGGAGCGCTACCCCGTACGATCATTGCACGCCTCCTTAATTACAGGGAGAGCGATACAATACTCAGACTGGCTAGGGAGCAAGGTACGCTGCAATACGAGGAGAACTGCATCCATTTATATCTGGATTTTGCAGCGGAAGTCCAGGCAAATCGGAGATCGTATGAGCCAGTCAAAAGGCTGTTGAGAGCACACCACATGCCATACGCATTAATATTCCTGGGCTAATATGAGAATTCAGCATGGAGGGAAAGCGCATTTTTTTGAAACTCAAGCCGCAGCCATAGCCTATGTTAAGGCCTCTATACTCTTAGCCCCACCCACCCCCCGCCCCCCAGATCAAAATGGCAGAACTCTCCCCAAAGAAGAACGACAAAATCCTGCTGACTGAACAAGAATTGTACTGATATTCTTTGTACCAATTGAAGTGTTGCCCATGCTTCCGTAGGTGGCTCTACACACTGCCCTTTAACTGGGTTGTGAGCCTGGGTCTGGTGGCAATGTGAAAGCAACATGGCAGCCTCAGGAGAGCTCCAAAAGTTTGTAAGGGTCCATCGTCAAATTGGGGTGGATGATGCGGGTGGGGGGGGACTAAGGGGGAGAAGAGGGGGATGTGCCCCGCGAATGCCTACTGGCCAATTTTGGGCTCTTGCGGAATGTTGTGGGACATCAGTGGTAAATGTTTTGTAAAGTTATTGACTTTCAGGTGCTGGTGCTACCCTCGTTGCATACATACATACACTGTTCTAGTTAATGGTTTCGCACAGATACGCACAACAGGGACATGGATGAGGGATTAAAGATAGATTTACTATCATGGAATGTGCGTGGACTCAACAACCCGATGAAGGCCAGGAAAATTGTGTCCTACGTTATTAAACACGCTCCACATGTATCAATGTTTCAAGAAACGCATGCACAGGGGGCAAGCAACTTGAATATCCTGGCTACATGGGGTAAACAAAGGTACCATACTGATTACTCAACTCAATCCAGAGGAGTGCTCACAATAATAAACCTCAGTGGGGTTTCAAACTACAGGCCATAAGGCGGACCCTCTGGGGAGATGTGTTGGTCTGGGGAAATATTGCGGGTAAATCAGTCACATTAGTTAATACCTATGGACCTAACAGACAACCCAAGTTTCTATTTGAATATTTTCGATATACTCACCTCACTAGATACTTCCACCATAATTGGGGGGGTGGGGGAGAGATTTCAATGTGGTTCTGGATGCTACGCTGGACAGATCCCCCAAAGCAGCACTCACGCTTGGTCAAATCCTGCCACAGCAATCGTTGGACACGTGGCGGGAGCTACACCCAGACACTAGGCAATATACATACTTACTCCTCAGTGCACGACTCAGTCGCAAATCGACTACTGGCTCCTTTCCTTAAATATGTCGGATGCACTTAAGAAATGTGAGAACTTACCCTGCACACTATCACTCCCCAATGTTACTCGAGCTTATTCTACGAAATGCTCCCGCACCTGCAAGGAGATGGAGAATGCCTAGCAGGATCTTGACCGACCCTCACGTGGTTGAATCGTTACACAGAGAGATAGCGGAGTTCTTCACTAACATGTCGGATGCACTTAAGAAATGTGAGATCTTACCCTGCACACTATCACTCCCCAATGTTACTCGAGCTTATGCTACGAAATGCTCCCGCACCTGCAAGGAGATGGAGAATGCCTAGCAGGATATTGACCGACCCTCACGTGGTTGAATCGTTACACAGAGAGGTAGCTGAGTTCTTCACTAACATGGGAACTGTGGACCACCTCTTTACACTTTGGGAGTAAGTATGGGTTAGGGGAGTCCTGATATCCAAAACCACTGGCCTCCTGAAATCTGTACGTCGGGAGCTCATGGAGGTCGAGGCGCGACTAAGCACTCGAAGTAGCTTATGGCCACACACACAATAAAGATACACTTGCTGAGGTAAGTAAACTCCTCAGGGACTTTGACATTCTGGCCACTATGGAGATCCGATATATCACAGCCCCTGTTCGGGCACGTAGGTATGGGGAGGGTAACAAGGCCGGGAAGTCAATAGCCAACTTGATCAGAACTGAGAGGCCACGGAACCCAATCACTAGCATTCGAACGACACAGGGCAAGGTGATCACAAGGGAGGAAGAAATAAAAGGGGAATTCGCAAAATTATATGAGGAACTCTACGCAAACAGAGATAAAAAATAATCTCTGGAGATACAGAACTACCTCACTACGCTTGAACTCCCGAAGCTCCCACTAGAAACCAAACTAGCTATTGATCAGCCAATTACCGCTGAGGAAATTACCGAAGCGATTAAGGCACTGACATCTGGAAAAGCACAAGGTTCGGAAGGACTAGGGGCCGAATTTTATAAGGAATTCCGGTGTTCATTCCAATGTTATTAAAAACGTGAGAGGAAGCGCTAGAAAGGAATGTGCTGCCCCAGACAATGAGAGAAGCCATAATCACTGTATTGCCAAAGCCCTGACATCCTCCACAGGACATGTCATCTTATAGACCCCTATCGTTAATCAATGCAGATGCCAATATAATTGCAAAAGTACTGGCAAATAGGCTACTTCCAAGCATGCCGAATCCGGTTCGGCCCGACCAGAGTGGGTTTATCCCTACGAGATCCACTGCCTTGAATTTATGGAGACTCTTCGGAATAATGGCATGGATAAATGTGCAGTGGCTGTCTCCCTTGATGCCGAAAAGGCCTTTGACTCGGTTTCCTGGGTTTACCTCCTAGCAGTAAAGGAGGCATTTCGAATAGGCCCTAACTTTATTAGATATGTGAAACTATTGTACACGGCACCAGGAGCCAGAGTCCTAAACAACTGCTCTATTTCTGACCTGTTCCTGTTGGGAAGGGGTACCAGACAGGGCTGCCCGTTCTCGCCCATTTTGTTTGCTTTAACTGTCGAACCTATGGCGGCGGCTGTCAGATTGAAACACGGGGTTAATGGGATAAAAATGAAAGGTTCAACTCAATTAATCTCACTATATGCAGACGATGCGCTACTACATGTCCGGGAACCTGAAACGCACCTGGCACCCATCATGGCAGATATACACGATTTCACAGATTATTCCGGTTATACAATAAACAACGCTAAATCCGAGATATTCCCACTAACTCCTGCCACTGCATGCCCAATGACAACATGCAGACTTAAATGGTCGGCCCAACGTATCCGATATTTGGGTGTCCTACTGTTTAGAGATAGGCAAACTCTATACTCAGACAATCACAACACTGCACTACAGCTGCTCAATACGAAGTTTCAGATGTGGGCCCAACTTCCCATCTCCATGCACGGTAGGGTCGCAATCCTTAAAATGGTTGTTCTCCCTTAATTACTCTACTTCTTTGTGAACATACCCATATGGCCGGGTAGAGCATTTTTCGTAAAGCTCCGTTCAATGGTAATAACATTTCTTTGGAATGGGAAAGCAGCTAGGATGTAAGGCAAAAAAATGGCAAAAAAATGACATAACCATATTGCTCGGGAGGCATTGCTGCACCCAATTTTGAGTTTTATTACTTGGTTTCTCAGGCACAGTTCGTGAAATATTGGTATGACGCACTGGACAGGACACACCACACATGGATAGAAAAGCACACTACATCCCATACCGATTTCCGCTCTGTTATTTTTAGTACACGACAAAGATTCATGCAACTTTGATCCCGTAAGTTGCACAGTCCGAGCCTGGGGTGCGATATGTAAGAAACTGAAGATAGAGACACCCTCTGATCCGGACATTCCCCTCTGGAACTTCCCCAGCATCCCTCCAACGTTCGATGCAAACCTCCAGAAAACATGGGATCCCCACAAAGAAATTAAAATGAGGGACATGTTTCCCAGCGGGAAATTCGTGACCCTCGAAGACTTTGTAAATATGGTTGGCGGAGGTCCACTCGGAGCGCTCCAATATTACCAAATGAGATCTGCGTACAATGAACGTTGGCCGCTCTTCCCTGATGAACCGCCTTTACACCCTTGTTTACAACTGGCTACATCGAGGGAGGGTCTTGGGATCTCTATGTTGTATGCATTGACCCAGACACACACCCCTACGTTAAACAACATTAAAGATAAGTTCGAGAAAGACATGGGCATGCCCATTGATGAAGAAAAATGGGCCAAGTATTGTGCACTCACTAAAACTAGATCCCTGAATGCTGGTTTATGCCTAAACCAGTTTATGATCCTGAATAGACTACATTACACTCCAGCCAAAGTAGCCAAATTCACAGCAGACTGTACAGGGGACTGTCCTAAATGTAAATCACCCCAAGCGGGATCATTCCATATGTATTGGGGATGTCCAGTGGTGGCTGAATTCTGGAAAACAATAGCTGAAATTAAAGAAGAAATCACACAAATCCCAGCCTCGCTGTCACCTCAAAAGTACCTGTTTGGTGACATCGGGAAATGTGCTGAAACCACCAGAAGGCTATTTAATATTTTATGTGCAGTAGCCAAAAAATGCATTTTACAATCCTGGAAGAGCCCCTCCCTACCGCACATGAATCACTTTCTTCGAGAATTGACTTATGTTAACGAATATGAGGAACAATACGTGCTGACTCAACCTCAGACAAGTCGTCCCAAGGACATCTGGGCTCCTTTCAGAATGTATCTGTGTGAAATGCTTTCTGATGATGAAACTCCTATGTAAACTGAAATGTACCACTGCGATCAAATGATGTATCCTTGACGATATGTGATTTGTGTTGTGGAGGCTGGTGTCATGTTGTATCTGATATGACCATGAATAAATAAAGTTTTTAAAAAAATGTATTTCTCCTCCAAACCAATCACTGTACTCTGGGTCATACTGCCGCCAGCCTTTGACTGCGCTCTCACTAAGCCCCTCCTCTGGCAGCCATCTTCAGATTTGGTATGCATATAGAGCGTCAATATGACCAAGAAGAGCCGCAGAGGAGTAGGAGGGAGGGTATGCATGTCAATCCATGCAAGATCCATGCTGGAGAACAATAGAAAGTAACCTGTTCCTTCTCCAGCATGGGCTCTGGCATGGATTTGCATGCTCATGAATAAAGAATACATAGCATTACAACATCACACAACCACAGGAGGTGGCTAGGCTCAACAGAAGAAATGACTCTTACCCCTGGAACAGACTCACCTCAATCGAACAGGTTGTGTAGGATTGCCTGGCCGGCCCTGGACTGCTCCCAGATGTCCAGCAGGGGCACACCAGACAGGAATGCCGTTGCTGCATCGATCGCTCTGGTGGAATAGGCACGGACGGCCAGGCAGCAGTCGGTTCTCCAACTGATGAGCGTGCAAGATGCAGCCGGAGAGCCACCTTGAGATGGAAGCCTTGGACAAGGCATTCCCATCGTTTTCGACGTCTTCCGAAAACTCTGTGTGTGCCACCAACAGAGCACGAGCAACATCCAGCAAGTGCAATGTCCTTTCAGCCAGTGACGCAGGTTTCGGAAAAAACATAGGCAACATTAAAGGCTCGTTGAGGTGGGATTCCAACGGAACCTTTGGCATGAAGGATGGGTGCATCTGTAGTACCACCCTCAATTAGTGAAAAGTCAAATACAGCTGTTTGCAGGATAGGGCCTGGATCTCACCCACCCTCCTGGTAGAGCTGATGGCCACGAGGAAAGCCATTTTCCATGAGAGGAACTTGAGAGGGGGCCTGATGCATATGCTCGAAGGGGGCCCCCGATGAGCCTCATCGGTACCACGTTGAATACCCACGCCTGGGCAGGAGCCTTCAATGGCGGGAAAGATCAAAACAGTCCTTTGAGGAACTCCTTGAAGAGACGGTGGGACCAAAGAGAAGATCGTCCTGGAGACCTGGTGTTGCGGGAGATCGCCACCAGATGCACCTTGATAGAGGTGTGCGCCAGCCCCGCCTTGGCCAAGGACAAGTATGGAAGAATCTGCGGGGCCATGACCCTCAAAGAGTCAATCTTCTGCGACCAGTACCACGTAGCCAAACTCTTCCACTTGTGCCTGTAGCACTAAGAGTTGATGACGCTCTGGCCTTGGCAAGCACCTCCTTGCAGTCTGCCGGCAACTCGTATCCTCTGAACTTTAGGGCTGTGGGAGCCAAGCCCTCTGGTTCAGCCATCCTGAGTGGCGATGCAGGATTGTGCCTCCTTCTATAGTGAGCAGATCCGCAACCACGGGCAGCTTGACCGGAGGCGACGTTGCCAGGCTGAGAAGGGGCGGTTACAAAATCTTTCTCGCCCACGCCGGGGCGATGAGTATCATCCTGCATTAGAACTGTTTGAGTTGATTGATGACTCGCAGCAGGAGAGGCAACGGAGGGAACGTGTAGAGGACAGGCCTTCACACGGGAAGGAGAATGCGTCCCCCCATGCTTCTCGGCTGGTGGAACTTGCTGCCGAATTTCTGGAGTTTGCCGTCGTCGCAAACAGATCGATCTGGGGCCAGCCTCACTTGAGGAAGATGCGGTCCACCTGATCCTGCCGAAGTTCCCACTTGTGGCAGGAGCACAGCTCCCTGCTGAGGGAGTCAGCGATGGTGTACTTGGCTCCCACCAGGTGAAATGGGATGAGGCACATCACTTGGTGGACGGCCCAGTGCCACGAGTCTTGCGCCTCTCGGGAGAGCGCTAGGGATCGGGTTCCCCCCTGCTTCCTGATGTAGAACATCATGGTGGTTTTGTCCATGAAGATCCACACCACTTTGCCCTTCAGGGACGGAAGGAATGACTTGAGGGCCCAGAACACTGCCCGCAACTCCAGGATATTGATTTGGAGATCCTTCTCCTCCGGCAGCCACAGGTCTCTGGCGTGCAGACGTCTGGTGTGGGCTCCCCTGCCCTCCAGGGAAGCGTCCGTAGTGACCATCTCCTGGTATGAGGGGGGTATTGAAACCCCGGGCGACGTGCGAGTGGATGCCCCACCATATTATCGCCCAACGGAACTCCTCGTTGAGAGGTATCCTGTCTGCAAAGCTTCCGGACACTTGTATACAGCGAGCGTCCAGGAACTCCTGGAGAGGTCACATCCGTAACCTCCAGAGTCGGATAAGGTAGATGTACGACAACATCATGCCGAGCAGCGACTTGATGGTCCACGCTGTGGCGGTCTTCAGTGACAACAGCCGTTGCACCTTTCCCAGTATGACGGCTACCCTATCCCCCGAGGGCGACACCAGGCAGGAGACAGTGTTGAACCTGGCTCCCAGGAACAGTGTTAATTGACAGAGAATCCCAGACCCGTCAGCAGCTGGACGGTCCTCCCTGTGTGTTCGACAGCTACTTTCCTTGACTCGGCCCGAATGAGCCAGTCATCGAGCACACGTGTATCCCCTATAGACATAGTTGGGCCGCCACTGGTGCCAGGACCTTCGTTAAAACCCTTTGCGCCTACTTTAGGCCAAAAAGGAGGGCCTTGAATTGGTAGCGTCTTCCCTGCTCTACGAAGCACAGGAACTTCCAATGCTTCCAGTGAATGGGGACGTGGAAGTGTGCGTCCTCCCGATCCAGCAACGTCAAGAAGTCTCCTTCCTCCAGTCTGCCGAGCATGTGCTGCAACGTGACCATCCTGAATTGTATGGACTGGAGGTACTTGTTGAGATGCCGCAGGTCTAGAGTGTGCCTTCAGCCCACAGTCTTTTTGACTAACAAGTACCTGGAGTAGACTCCGGAGGCCCAGAGCAGTCTTGGAACTAGCTCGATCGCACCTTTTCTTAGCATGGCCCGTACCTTCTACAGGAGCTGAGGGATGTGCCGCTCCTGCCGGGCCACTGGAGGGATCCGCGGACACTTTTGCTGAAACTCTAGGGTATGTCCGTGGCGAGAGCATCCAGCACCCATCTGTCAGTGGAGATCTTCTACTTGCAGACTAATCCCGCCAGCCGGCATCACACCGGGTGCATGGGTCAGGATGCATTGGTGCATGGGTGCCGCCGCCCCCACCCCACCCCCCCACGTCCTGGTCTGTTCAGTCCTGCTTCGGCACCTGCATTACACCTTGGGGGCGACGATGGCGCTGCCCACCTCCACTGAAAGCCTTGGAATGGCCTCTGTAGGCCGCCTAGGTCATGGACCGGGAGGGTAAACAGTACGATGAGGAACCTCTACCGAACCACTTTGTCGATCTGCTGGACTTTTTCCGCCGGACGCACGAAAGGAAGAGCAGTGTTTGAGAGTGCCCAGGGCATGAGTCGTCTCTGTATCAGTCTTGATGGCCTGTAAGGACTTGTCAACGGTCTTCCCGAAGAGGTTGTCCCGGTCGAAGGGCATGTCCAGTACACTGGTGGAAATTGGTGGCCTTCAGCCAGACTCAGTGACAGAGGCAGACACTATTCCCAATCTGTTCCCAATCTGTCGGAAGCCTGTGTCAGCAATGTCAAGGGCCACTGCGATGGCATGGTCTGATGTCCCTTCCCCTACCTGGAGGAGGGAGATCGCCTCCACCCGCTTATCATCAGGTAGGAACTCCAGAATCGAGGCCAGTTTATACCACAGTTCCCTGTTGTACCTGGCCAGTGCTTTGGCAGCCTCGACTGTCGATGCCGCGGAGTAGATGACCTTTCTCCCCATGACGTCCAACTTCTTCCCCTCGCTGTCCGGAGGGATGGAGGACGAAGGATTAGATTACCTCTTCCTCGCAGGCGCCGATACCACCGAGTCCGGTGACAGTTGTGACCGTAGGCACTTGGGTGCGGACTCCGGCACCCGGTACTTTTTTTCCAGCCTATCCTGCTTGGCTGGGGCCGTGGTCAGGTTCTTCAACAGAGCCAGGCCCTCCTCCCAAATTGTCATCCAGGAGGGGCACCGGCATAATGGTCTTCCTTTTGGCCTCGCGCCTTTGGTAGAGGAAACCATCCTTTTTAGTTTCCTCGGTCGTCAGCTGGAAGAGCTTGGACGCTCTGGCGACCATGGCATGAAACGACCCCACCTCATCCGGTGGGGATGCCCTTGGCTGCGTCGAGCCGCCTGCCATGACAATGTCGTCCATCGCTGCAGCCCTCCCCATGTCCGGGTCCCTCGGGTTGGGGTGCGAGGGGGGCACGTGGTGCGCGTGTGGAGGTTGCAGTGTTGGATGTTGCTTCCTCTTTTTCGCCAGAGGCTGATCCAGAGCCAGGGTCGGTGGCATCCTTTTCTGCATTTCCAACACGAACATGTGCAGGGTTGAAAGGATGTCCAGCGATACATCTCTCGGCTGAGTTGTGGTGGTAGGCATACTAGGCCCCGCGCCATCGTCATCAGCGGCATTTCCCCTGTCGTCGTCACCCCATACTCGTGGATCATGTGTATGGACTCCTGGTCTTCCTCGTCCGAGGAAGAAACAAGCGTGCCTTCGAGTACAGCCCGTCCCGAGGCCTCCTCACCCCCCCACCCCTTTTTTGCATCCTGAGGAGTCGGATTAGGGCTTAGCGACACCATCCTCTTTTCCGGTGTCCTCTCCACTGCCCCTGCCGAGGCCTCCCGCCTTGGGGTAGGGTTACTCTGGGCGCAGGACCAGCTTGCGCGGTGACCCCGGCAGAAACGGACTTGCAGTGCTCGTCTTTGGGCACACTCTTCGGACTGGCCGGTCCTGGGTGAGGCATGCCCCTGCATGGGGAAGAGGGCAGAGGCGCCTTGGTGCTGAGCCACGCCACCATTCTACTGTGACGATCCTCTCTTGGTTCTCTTCGTGAACCAGAGGCAGATTTTGCAATCTCCTTCTGTGTGGTCCGGATGGAGACAGAGGCACTGAAGGCGTTTGTCGTCCACAAACACATTCCGCAGTCGGAGCAGAGCTTGAAAAGGGAGCTACCCTCTTTCCAACATGGTGCAGAGTAGGTCCTATGGCCTTCTGGAAACTTCGTACAAAACTCGACGATCCTTGCTCTTGAGGGGTGCCGAAATTCACAGGCAAATGGATCCCTGCTTCTCGGCCGATGGAGAGAAAGAGCACACAGGCTCTGTTTGACAAAAATAGGACTTTCTCGAAAAAGCGCTAAAATGTGGAATAGCTCACGGAGCAAAACTCAAGGACTTCACTACACTAGAACGCTCAGTAAAAATGTGAAGATGGATGCCAGAGGAGGGGTTTAGGGAGAGGGCAGTAATTGGCTGGAGGCAGTATGACCCAGAGCACAGTGATTGGTTTGGAGGAGAAATACAGTTTGTAAGTGAAAGTGAAACTTTTTTTTTAACCGAGGATTCCCGGCCTGACGAGGGGGAATATTCATGAGCATGTGAATCCATGTCAGACCCCATGCTGGAGAACCTTACATATACTTCTCAGAGTAGCAAAACACATTCATGCTGAGAACTTTTGTAACTGATCACTCGCAAAGGGGCAGTAACTAATCAACTCTTTCACAAGTAAGTAACTTTTAAACATTGTTAAACATTTCAAGGCAGAATCCTTTTCTTATCTAGTCCTTCCCTAGACTATTGTATGAGTTCTCCCAGAGGCAGAAGAGGGACCCTAGTGGTCTAGGTGCCAGCTGTAGGCAGGGTGAGCTAGGGTTCAATTGCAGGGAAAGTCAGAGTTCCTGTGGACGTCTCTTCAAACAAATAAGTATTTCACTTTAGAGTTAGTTAGGGTCCAGGGACTTCTGAGAATAAACCCAAGTAGGATTCCAGCAGTGGGCCTGGGTGAACTGGATGAGAGGCCTCCCAATCACATGAAACACCCCAAAGCTACAAGGAAAAGCCTAAGGTAAGTAAATACCACAGCCAACACAGTACCTCAGCATAGAAGATTTTGCAGCAGGAAGACTTCAAGATCTGCAGCAAAAAACCTGGTTGTATTAATTCCTTGTCATGAAGGCTGAAGACAGGACACTGGAAGGAATATCCTGGAAGGGATTTTGCAGCAGGGACAAAAGGATAAGGCTCCAGGCAAGAGTTTCTTGATGGCTGGATGCAGCTCTGTGGTTTTGTCATCCTTTTCAGGAGCCAGGAGAAGAATTAATATTGCCAGTCGGATTCACCTCGCTAATCTGACCCAACACTCTGATGAGGAGACTTCAAGGACTCAAATCGAGTCTCTGGAGGTCCAGCAGGATGCAACCAATGTTTCAGCTTGATTCGGAATTCGGAAGACTGCGCACCGCCTGATGGCTCGAGGTATTGGGGCATTTCAGCCCAGCAAGGTGGCAGCATGTCGTGGGATGCCTAAATAAATGCAGGTCTTCTTGAGTCTAGTGGATCTGACCACGTTCTGGGTCAGGGTTGTAGTTTTTGGAGTCCCCAGGTCACTTGGAAGGAAGGGCTACAGCAGGCTCTCTGGTGGCTGGAAATCATCTCAGCCAAATTTTCTTCACCTTCCTCTTCAGATTCAGGTCCAGTGGTCAACTTGTCAGCAGCTTCCAGGTTCGGAGTATTTAACAAGAACTACAGCACAACTTCTGCAATCTCTCCCTGCATTTTATGGAAAGGGGTGCCATCTCCCCATTGAAACTGGGATCCTTTCAGGCAAGGTGAAAGACAAAGGGGTGCAGAGTTTTGGACTCCTCCCTCGCATCCTGCCTTCTCAGACACTCTGGAGCCTTGGCGGGGAATACAAAGTATTCCCGCCGAAGACAAAACTCCCAGTGCAGTCGACCAACTGTACCATTCCAGTGCTAACATATGTTAAGACATTAGGAGTGCATCTAGATGCCACGCTGTCCATGAACAAGCAAGTTAGCGATATAACTTCTGCCTCCGCCCACAGCACCAAACTCATCAACGCCATCAAATCCTTCCTAACCAAGGGCAATTGTCTCTCTATAGCTAGAGCTAATATAGGAGCCAAGCTTGATTACTGCAAGGCTCTACTCGCTGGCTCTTCCACAAAAAACAAACAGGCTCCAAACCACTCAAAATGATGCACTAAGAGCAGCCCTAAGCATACCAAAAAGAGATCACATCTCACAAGCTAGAAAAGATGCACACTGGCTCCTAGGCAAAGACCGCATCACCTTTACAATTCTCACACTGCCCACCAATGCATCAACCTCACCGCACCATCCTACCTCTCAGACACAATATCTAGACCCACCTCAACTAGGCCCACTAGAACCTACTACACAAACAAACTGACCATCCCACACATCCACAGAGCCAAAGCTGGAGGAATAGGCTTCCCATACCTAGCCCCCAAACTATGGAATGCGCTCCCTTCTGAACTCACAGCAGAAACGTCCCTCCTTGCTTTTCACAAAAAGCTCAAAGCTACTCTGTTTAATTAAAGATACAAACTGCATGTTTCCTCCATAAGTACTCCTAGCTGCTTTCAACTCTTTTTACTGCTACCTATGTAACTAAGTTGCTCACCCCCTTATGTAACCAGCGCCACAATGCTCTTGAGCTGTTGCACGCTTTACAAATCCGAATAAATAAATACATAGAATGTCAAGAGAAGACCCCAGAAACTACAAGCAAGCAGGAAATGGCAAAAAAGGTTCCACCATTTTAGAAAAATGGTGGCTCTTCTGTGCATTACCAAGGCTGAATCAACAGCCTGCGAGTAAAAATGACAAAGTCATAAAGGTAAAACCACTGCCACCAGCCAGAAAGGGGATACATTGTATCCCCAGTACTCCTCATAAGGTGGGGTGTGCTGGCTCACTATATAAAATGTAAAGGGGGATGAAAATCCCTCTTTACTATTTGGAAACTGTAGTTCTCACAAGTTTAGCCATATAAAATGTAAACGGTGAGCCCCAAAGGGCAATCCAGCAACAATAGGCTATATATGCCAAAAGGTTGTCAAAGAGGATACAATCAACAGGACACTATGGAGAGTCTTAAAAATGACACCCTCACTGAGGTAGAAGGAAAAATAGTCCACCAGTCCAGCAAAATATTCTGGGGGGTCTCACAAGTGAGGGAGAGTTAGCACTAACCTTAAAATCTTACCCAACACCTACTGGCTGTTGGTAATATTTGTTGGGAACATTTATATGTTGTGAATTGTGTTCCCACGTTCACAACATATAAATGCTGCAACTGTTATGTCCTTAGGTATTTAGTATAATACTTTATATGGAAGGTAGTAGGAAAGTTCTGTGTTGTGCCCTTGGACCCTGACTGAAAATGATTACTGTGCATAATACAGTCTAGCAGTCTTTTCTTTAACTTACATCTGGAAGACTTAATGTATTGTATATTCCACCAGGTATGGGGTTTACAATTTAGGGTAAATGCACTGTTTGTTAACCTACACCAAGGCTCTGCTTTGTGTTCTGTGTCACCCGAGTTATTTACCTCATCATAAACATTTTATATTTGACCTTAGAAATAAAGTGTGTATTTATTCAGTATACAGCGAAGTCTGCCCTTTAGTGGTGTTAATTGGGACTAATTGCACCTCCCTTCCAGCCTTTCTTCCTCCTCTGCTACAGCTAGCATTGGAAAGTCTGGTAGTTCCTTTCAGTGACGCACTGTTTTACTATTAGGTCAGAGGATTATACACCTATCACTGGGGGGGTTTGTTCACAATTCTCTGTTAAACATTTTCTAACAGCTGTCTTTGCGATATAGTATGCCGTAATCCTGAAAAGCTTTTAGATTGTTGCACCCACACAACTTTAGTTCCTATAAACTAATTTCACTTAACTGGACAGTATTATACATCTCCTGGCCTGCAACTTCAGTGCAAACAGTAGGCAATCGATGCCTCCTAGTTCAGATATATTGCTAAAGCAGCAGGCATTTCTCATAATTGTGTACTTGGCACTAGGGATGTTTTACAGGGAAGCTCCTTCCTGTTCACTGTGCTCTCACCAGCATCTTCAAGGTCTGTCAGGATTTTATGTCAGGCCTGTAGACTTTCACGATTACCTTTGCGTGTGAACTTCTTGTAACAATACAGATGCCCTTTTGCTCGACATTGGTTAATTTCTTCTGCAGTTGTATTTTTAAAAGTGCTCTGCAAGGAGTTTATAATCGCTTTCTTCGCACTCAAGTCTTACGGCAGCAAGTAGATTTAGTGTTTAGAACTATGTCTCCTTGTGTTGCATTGACACAAACACAAATGAAAGTCTATAGCACATGAGCACTTGCCTATCGGCATTACACCTACCATAACTGCAAGCAGTGGTAGCCGAAAGATCATAAAATGTATCGCTGAAACAAAAAAACAACTAAACACATAACAGTGCTGTACTTGCATCTCTGTACTACAATATAAATATGGCCAAACATTTTTGAGACACCATTGACTTCAGTGTAAATGCTGCTAGAACCACTTTTTAGCCCGAAACTCTTTCAAAGGAGACCTCAGAAATTTAAAATCAGTCCATAAAAACAATTTTGCAGATTTGATGTACTTGTTTTACAGCCATCTTGATGACATTACCGATACTACACGCCCTGCAGAGTGAAACCATGGAAATTATTCCACTATAGGTAGTTTCTAATGGCACAAAACCAGTTCTGCCTTTCCCTCAATACAACTGCTACTGGACCATGTTTTTTCTACATTTGCCGCTATACTAAAACCCTACTGATCTATAGTTTCTATTTGGGGATTTCCTTTAATGTGGCCCAGGATCTGGAAGGCAACAAAGCGTTATGAAAAGTGGATATCAAACGGAGCATCTTTATCATGTTTGCAAGGTGAACATGACCCAACATCACCAACATTCATAAAATAAAACTATTTAGCTTGATTGAGGTTCACACCTTAACACATATCCTTGATCACACATCACTGTTTTTCATTACATCAAATCACTGCTGCCACAACTAAAAGGACATTCTAGGTATCAGAAAACTTTTAGTGGCAATGAAACGCAACTACATGGTTTGTAGGTATTCAGGGCTCTGGTTTCCAAATGAGCATAAATGAATTCAGACAGGGTTTCTGCATAATAATGCAACAGTTTTCTGGTGACAAAATAACACACATATTCAAAGCAATCTTGCTCTGCGCCCTCTGCTCCGTTTAACCTGTACCTATCTTACCATTTTTCTCTTGCAGATCCTAAAGCACCACAAGGCCAGGAACATTTCAACTGTTGAGCTATGCAAGACCCAACATCGTAACATACCCTTCTTTCAAAGATTCCCTAATTGGATTAATGCAATCTTAAAGAATGTTATGGGCCATTTACCCAATAGCCAAAAAATACCAGCTGAGAAGTTTTATTTTTTCGACTACTGAAAACCACATGCTTTTAAAATGTAGTTGAATCTAAATCATAAAATCATTTAGAGGGTACTGATCCCTGTAACATCTGGGAGGATTCCTGATCTCAAGGTGAACCTTAAAGTTAACAAGTCATTAAGCTACGATTGCTATGAACAAAAACATTTCAGGCCACAGAATCTTTTGTTAAAGACTTACCATGCAAAATATCAGAATCGTCTTCTACGAAATCAATGTCCCTCAGGTCCCACTCTGCATAATTATCAAATTCCTGTTGGAAACCAAGACAAGATCCCAATGCAGAAGTTAATTTTTGTCAATGCACCCTACTTATGCAAAAACAATCTAATTGAAATCTGCATGATTGGTTCAGAATACAATCTAATCAATAAGGGGGTAAGATTCAGCCATGGATGTCAACAACCCTTTTGCAGCCTCAATGTTGAACTGGGTCACCGAGCATTTAGGGATCAGATCAGGATCCAGAAAATAAAATTACTTGATATCTCACTAGTTAACTATTCTCTGTCCTGTGAATATGGACCATTACCGGCATGAGAGCCAAGAAAAGGTGGCAATTAATAAAGGACTTTCGTTTGGTCTGAAGCCAACCATAAAATCAGTGCCAACAAAAAAACTCAAACCAGACAGATGTCTAGTTATCAAGGGCCAGAGAGAAGCCCAGGTTCTGTAGTACTAGTAAAAACTCTTCTGGCGAGAAGGCTTGAATTGCTCTTAAGATTGAATCACAACTGATTACAGACCAATACCAGGGATTCACTATCCAGTTTCAAGTAAATGTCCCCAATTGTTTGTGCAAGGAACCATGAAATATTTTAAATAGAGACAGAGCAATTCTATTGCTGAAATACTTCCTTAGCCTTTAAAAAAAAAAATACTTTTATTATTTTAAAAACAACAGACCAATCCTTGCCTTTGGGTTCTAAAAATTGATGTATAGTGTGAAAGGCCGCCACATAGGGTAAATGATCCTTCAGTTTGTGGTTGGCCCGTCTGCCTCTGCTCGTTTTGTTATAGACACTGTACACCCTACCCAGTAGCTTCCTTTGTTAAGCTGCAGCAATAACCACCACATTGTTACCTTTTTACTCTCTCTGGTCCCACTCAGTATTTGTATGACAAACTACCTCTTCCACAAGGTCTCCAGGGCAACCAATAATGACTTGGTCTCTCCACCATGCAGCAGCAATTACCTCTGCATAGACGCTTCTTTCAGAGGGCTCAAGCATTCAGGGGTTCCGCTATCCTCAACTCATCTTCCCTCCTTTGCCAGGAGATGCAGCTGTTATTAAAAAAACCCAGAGTTGAACAGTTAATCTGTCTGACAGCTGGCCATGCCCGAACCCCTAGTCCCCCTTTCTTAGCACCTTTACACTTTTGTAGTTGTCCAAGTGACTGAATCAGGCCTGCTTTAAAGCAGGGCCAACGGTTTGCCTCCATTTGCGACCCACTTTTCTCTTTTTAAATTATATTGCAGTTACAGCATTAATTTCTGCCTTCCGAGTTTATTCAAAAGCTGTAATGGGTGGTTACGGGGTAAATGGATTTAGCTAGTAATGATTTTCTTGCACAATGAATCTATTTATTGTTCCGAAGAGCTGCATGGAGGACGATTAGCTCACATGTCTTCATAAATGTTTCTAGTTCCAAATTTGTGTGGTAGAGTAAGTTAATGGCAAATAAGGTTTTGGAATGGTTTATTTAGTGAGAATGTAAAGTGAGATATAGAGGTCTGACCAAAGTGTTAGCGAGGCAGAGCAGATAGTTTTATTAAAAATAAGTGTGACTCCTCTATCCTTTTTAAGTGGTAATTTTTAGGGACTATAAAATCGAGAGGCATGAGATAGGATATGAACAAGTTAAAATCATCTCAGACCCAGGTTTCTGATTTACTGAGTTGAGCATATTACTGAAGTTGGATCTATTCTTAATGGCTGATCTAGAACTATGCATTTTAATGTGTATGGCAGATTCAGTCAAATAGTTCCAATAAAACACTTAACAGGTTAGCAGATGGGAACCAATGGCACAAACACAAATTACTTTCTGATTTGGGAGAAATATCAGTAACCCGTGGAAAATTATCTGCATCTCCAAGATGTATGTGTGTATGCAGAGGGGCGCACCGAGAGGGTTACAAATAGGGTGCTCGGGGGGGGGGGGGTAAATAGAACTCTGGAGGAGAGGAAATAAGATTGAGTGGCACAATAAGCAACATGTTCTTTGAAGATCTGTCCTAAACCGTAGGATGAAGTGGGCAAGCCTTATTAGTATTGATAACTTGTTCCAAAGACTGGGTGTTTAGCAGGAAAAAGTCAGTTTGCTGTGTGCCCCTCCCCCCGCTACCCCTCAGCTTGTAGTTCTTTGGCTTCCAGCTTGGTCAAGTAGTGTGTGGTGTTTTGGTTGTGACTACTGTATAGACAAAGCAGGCAGTGCCACACATTACGTATGCTGAAGGAGGTAGTAAGTGCAGCTCCTTGAGGATTGGTGTAATGTGGACACATGTTCTTAGTCCTATAAGGAAGCTTGCCGGACCGCTTTCAGAGGGGCTAAGGTGGCATCTAGTACTCCAGAGAGTAGGCACTGCCACCAGGACAAAGGCTTGGACAACTTCTGAAAGTCTGGACAGGGACAAAAAGCTTGACTTGTGGAGGAACCCAAATGAATGAGAGGTTGCAGTAGATACTAAACCCGAAATATTTTGCACTGGGTGAGAGTTGAAGCATGAATCAATCTATCGAATCAATCACTGTATGATGTAGTCACAGATGAAACAGATTTTTAGGTTTAGCTGTGCGTCATCTGTATATTGGTGGTATAGGCGAGGAGTTCCCCCAGAGGTTCCATGCAAAGAGTGAAGATGACCGGGGACAGGATGGAGCACTGCGAGTGGCTCTGGGATCTGTTGGAGCCCATCAGGGCAAATTGGTCTCTGTTGGAGAGGGAGGAGACAAACCACTGCTTGACTTTCTTTCAAAGCCCAAGCCAATGCCTTTTGTGATGATGTTGAGGAGGGCTCATGGCCAACGGTATAGAAGGCAGAGAGGTCGAGGAGAGGACGTATGCTGGATCCCCTTTATCCAGATGTGTAGAGAGTCGATAATTTGGATGGTGGCGGATTGAGCTTCATCACGCTCAGAAATCATATTTGTAGCTCTTGGGCAATAGAACTCCAAAAATGGAATTCTGCCCCAACTTGGAGGGTCACCTCCTCTTTTGCTGGATTCCTTAATTTTGGACTCCCCTTTTCCTCCAAGCAAGGCTCAATCCAAATTCTGACAGTGTGGTACTGCGTTTTGTGCTCTGCTTTACATGCCCATATGACTCCTAAGACAGGGGTACCCCCAAAGGTACCACTTAGTTTCCAAGAGAGAGTAACCTCTCTGTTAATCATGTAGCTAGGCAGTGGTAGATTTTTTACCCAAGTAAAATGGTTCCACAACATTTTACCTGGTTGAGTTCTTTTTGACTGATCCCCATTCATTGAGATGGGGGTTGAAGTGTTGCATTGAAGCAATGAGGGGGCCACATGACTGTGTATCGAAGAGGAGCTGGCTGCTGACAAATATTTCTTTGCAGATTACCCCTTCATTGACATCACTGGATCACTCCACCCACACACCTTTTTCATAAAGCTTAAACTCTGCCCTGACTTTTGGAGGCAAGTGAAGCCTTTTTGCTTTCCTTTCCTTGCTCAGCTCATCGCATCTCATTTCTTTTGGCGGTCCCCAGTGCACGGGGACCCTTGCAATTTTGCTAGATTTCGTGGTTTTACTGTAGCACACCGCCTTCCAGTGAAGTGCTACAAGAGGTACACTTTGTATCCCTTTGTCTTTTTAACAGTTATGTTACCTGTCTGAGGTTTCCGTACTGGTTGGTAGCAGTGGTTATTTTTCTAGAGATTTTCTAGGGTCCAAGCTGCATCTGTGTCTGTCGCTGAACAACCAGTGAAGAGCTCGCATTTTGCACAGCCGCTTACCCGGTTGAAGGGTAAGCTCTCCTTTCCCTCCGGCATTGCTGGCAGGCATTTTCTTGGTTTCTTTATCTTCATAAACTCTAGGGTTTTCCCACCAAGGGAATCCAGGAACTGCTCTTCGGGGGCACTTTCACCCTGGGTTAACTCTGTCCCACCAAAAACGACTCCATTTGCAATATTACCTTTTGGTCTCTTGTAAATTTATTTTCAGGAAGGTCTCTGTCACTTATTCAAACTCAATCCGTACCTGCTACGTTATTATCTCTGTTTTACAAAGTTTTAGTTAAATGTTGGTGTATGGTTTTTGCTTTTTCTTTGCTTAATATAAAGATATTTTTATACACATCTAGTGTGTGGACCACCTTTTATTTGGTATTAGTGAAAATTGTGTACTGTAACCTGTCTCACCCCACAAAACCTCCCCGGGTTAGGCCTTGGCTGCTCAGTCACGACTACCACTTGGAGAGCCTGCTGGAAGTTGAGGCAATCACTGTCAGTACAATATCAGAGACAGGAGGATATACCGGAGGAGCGGGACCACAGGACCTTAAGGAAAAGTAGTTCTGTAGGCAATGTGGTGACATCCTTTTGTGCAACTAGATGGCAACAGTGTTCTTAATGACTTTGCCAAGTAAGCGTAGATGCTTGATGGAGCAATAGTTAGCCAGGTCACCAGGGCAAAGCCTGAGTTTCCTTAGCAGGGGGAAGAGCGGTTCTATTTCCAGTTCATCTGGGAAGGTCTCTAGTTAAAAGGAGCCAGGCATCTGTACTTTGTTGCACTTGCATCTTTGGGTGGAGACCAGGAATTGTCATCCAAGTAATTTTCCTGATGCAAGCATTGGCCACAGGGACACAAAGGTTTGTGGGAGTGTTCCTATGGGTGCTATGGGTCAGGGAAGCAGGGATTCCTCTGGAACGTGCACCCTGGGAATAAACCTATAAAAAGAGTGTGTGATGCCAAGCACTATTGCCAACTGCGTGAACGGTGCATGGATGTGCGATTGGGAGGTTTGGGTGGCAATCTACAGACACTGCACCAGTGCCTTGTCAACTGCTGGACTGACCCATCTGATTGAGTCAGAGCATGAAGGTCTTCTATGAAAAAACCTTGGTTGACAGGTTATGGAACATGAAAACAAAGACGGACCTCAGCCAGATGTAAGCAACCATCATCCGACCGCAAGATTCTTTTGGACAGACCAACTGTGTTCATGAAGTGCGGGACCAATTCCTTGCCCTATATCCTTTGTTGATCCACTAAAGAATGCTGGATCTACAGAAGACAAAGCAGAGCTCTGTAGAAGGCAGATACTTCATTTAGCCTATGTAGCACTCCAGGGACCCTCTTGATCGCCTAGGAGACGTCATAGCAGGTGCCGCCACTGGGCTAATGGGAGTGGGAGGGTTTGCATTCCCTCTTAAATCTCAGTCTGCGGTTCTGTGGAGAGTTCCATATTGAGACCAGGCATCTCACACAGTTTGCCTAACTGACTTCCTTGAATCGTCATTGGCCTGACTGTGGATATGAACTTGTCCTCCCCAGGCTTATAACCAATATTCACTTATAAGGTGTCCTTCTATAAATAGAACTTTTCCATAGACTACTCACTGACTCTTATTGCAATCAAAGCGGCTTTACTGGGAATGTTCGGCCATTTCTGACACATTTACCCGTGAAAGAGTGATGCATTTTAAGAGGAGCACTACAAACTGGGAGCGGATTGGGCTTCCTGGATCCTACATTTAGTGTATGGGAAACCCTTAACACTATAGTTGTAGATTGTTTCCCAATCTGCACTTCCTAATACCACAGGAGAACCCTCACAGCAACAAGGTGTCGCAACCTAGACTAGGCTACACAGGTCCTACCAGACTTTTTTTTTAAATAAAAAGACACCAAGCTTCAGCACTGGTCCCTTTTATATTCCTGACACTTACTACCTCGCTTGGCAATAGCGACAGTTCAGGTAATTGGCCATACTCCCTTGAGTTTTGTTGTTCTACCATTGAACACTGTATGAAGGTCCATTTGGGCCAAGTACACAGGACATGGTGGCCAGTCGGAGACAGAACAAACAAAACAATGGAGATTTCAAAAAACCCACTTCTCTCAAAATGAAGAAAGTATGGAAACCTGCACTTTCCACTCAAAGCCTAAACTTCGGCTAATAAATTGTGTATGTAGTGTTACTGAAGACAGACCAGAAATGAAGGACTTCCATCACTAAGACCAATGCAACATGAAAGCAGTGTCTGTAAAAGTTGTATGCATGCCTTGTTCAGATTTAGGGGCAGTTTTAAAAAAAAAAATATTTATTGTATACAGTTTACAAAAGAAACCTTTACAATTGCATTCAGTAAGAAAAAGAACATTAAAGTTCGTATATACAAACATTACCATAAATTGATCACAAATACTGAAAACAACCCCAGGATCCTTCTTCTAAAAGTAAAAAACATAAGATAAGCCAATAAAATCAGTGTAGAATTAAAACCAATAAGAAGTTCCTAAACATACCCCCCTTCATGCAAAAAAATCAGTAGTGTGTCAAGTTCATATACATATACAATACACAAAATAGTTAAAA
The DNA here is from genome assembly GCF_040938575.1 of Ambystoma mexicanum. Taxonomy (NCBI): domain Eukaryota; kingdom Metazoa; phylum Chordata; class Amphibia; order Caudata; family Ambystomatidae; genus Ambystoma; species Ambystoma mexicanum. The sequence goes on along the minus strand of NC_090931.1, from coordinate 291,559,930 downwards.
GGATTAGTAATTCATCATACAAAAAGATCAGAGTGGTGGCCCAAACAGATCTAGAGATTTTATAAAACCCACCACCGCAAGTCAATCTACGGTTTTAGTAATAGAGACAGCGAGACCAAATAAGATTTTCTGCCCCCCCAACAGTCCCAGAGTATTGAATCTGCCTAAGTAAATGGCCCTAAGACCTTTCGGTGCTGTACAGTCTAAGAAAAGATGATAGGCAGATTCAATAACCTCAGGACTGTGGCAAAAACGACATGTAAGATCCAAATCACAAGTCTCCTTCCTTCTATGTAAAACTTCCTTGGTAGGCAGAATATTCCATCTAAGCTTCAGGAGTAGTAATGGCGGTTAGGAAATTGTGTCAGAATAAAAGACAGGCAACCTCTCTTCTTATGATCAAATTGTAAATCGCAGAGCGCAGGATAAGTATGTAATTTTCCCAGTGTATTATTCCAATCACAACAAAAAAGGAGCTCTTTGACTTTGTTCGGGTTGTTCAACAGAGTGTCCCTGTCGACAGACAGATCTAAAAGAGTGTTGTCACAGAGGTCCCTGAATTTTTAGGAGAAAAGGGTTTCGATCTAGGGATCCCTGCAAGAAGAGTCTTGCCCACATCATCATAGAGTGTGTCATGTTTAGGGCTGAGCAGGGCAGAAAAAAATGCAAGAGCCCTCCAAAGGATTCTAGCTCGGAGAGAAACTAAACCCAATTCAAAACTTATAGCCACTATCGGGACACAGTTGGGAAGTTTCATGACCTTTCTCCAATAGATACCCTCAAGGGTGTCCCAAAATGTCAAGAGAACCAAATAATGTAATACCATTCCATGTATTAATTTTGGAATCACCTTTCCCTTGAAGAAATCTATCACTGGCTTAATAGAGAACCTGCCGTATTTGTTATCTAATTTAATAGATTGTGAGAGGAGCGGGAGTAGTTTAGGTCTGAGTGAGCGTCTTAATTTAACAGGCGATGGTTTGGCCAAAATAAATCCCAAATAAACAATTCTATGTGCTCTCATGGTGTTTTCACCGCCAATTTTCCACACTTGCTAATTCCCTTTTTTCCCTTTGGAAAAGACCATCATGCAGGTTTTACTTGGGTTGATTTTTAACCCCTTAAGTGTAGAATATTCTTCAAACCTACAAATAAGTCTTTGCAGTCCCACTTTGGTCTGATCGAAGAGAAGGAAATCATCAGCATATGCTGTTCGGGAGAATTCTCTGTTTAGGCTGAATTTCCTAACCTAGTGAGTCCCCCAGCAGCTTTGCTGGATTGTTGGGGTTTATTTTTTTCTCCTGCCAAGAGTGAGACTCTTTTACCCTCACTCTTGGACATGATTTGAGTGTGTTTCTTTGAATCTAAATGTGTTTAATGGGCTATGGGGTCTTTTACTCCATAGGGCTTCAGGTGTTTTTGTGATGTGTGTTACACAGCACCCTCCGTGCAGTAACACAGGGGTGTCATAGTGACCCCCCAGTATAGACTCCATACCCTGGGACTGACTACTGTCTCCCGGTGCATGTAAAGTCACCATTGACTTTACTAGTCTTACATTCTGAACAGAACCAGTACAAAACATCATATTGTGGACGTACTGGCTGGGACAATTCAATTGCCCCGGGGTCTGTTAGTCGAGAGGGCACGTCTGTCCCCTCTGATCGAGTTTTGGCTGGTGGCAGTGGATACTACTTTTTATATTCAACTGGGAATATTTTCCTATGGGATTTCCCATAGTTTTAGGCTACTATCTTTATTTAATTATTTACGGTAGCCTCGAACATACCGCCGGTTTATTTAATTAATATTAATTCTCCGATTGGTATTTTTTGCCAAAACTTGATTCTAAAATGGCGTTTGTGTTTTTTTCTGTGACTCCGACCCAAGTCGAGCCCTTTTGTTCCACTTTTTGGTGGGCTTCTCCACAGAAGCCCTCCAAAGTGGTGCCCTCTGTCTGGGGTACTCAGGAGGGGTGGAGGGCAATCTAGGCACCCTGGACTGAGTTGCCTAGGCAACTCAAGTCGCACTCCATCCTGATTGGTCCAAGTGGTGAGCCGGCCGGCTCACCACTTAGCATGTTTGAGTGTCAGCTAGGCTGAGTGAATGGGGGTTTGCTGCATAAAAGCAGGGCTTTGGGGACTGGAACTTCAGAAGTCGCCACAGGACCCAAGAATCCGACGAGGGAGAAGCTGAGCCAACCTGCCACGACACCACCACCAGTGGAGCCCTGCTGGACTGCCTCACCACTTTTCCCAACGACAGAGGAGATCTCCCGCCGGAGAGTCTTCTTCTTTTGACTGGTGGGGATAACCAGTTTCACCGTCTTTTCGCTTTCCCGACGTACCTCGTGGCCGCCTTGCCAGTGCCAAGCACCCCGGCAACCGGGATACCACGGTTTACCATGACCGCGAAACAAAGGTACCACCTTTAACCAGAAAACTCCGCGGATGGTTTCTTCCCTGGTAGTGCAACGACCTTCATCTTTCCTCCAGGTCGAGATCTTCTCTTCCCCTGGACGACGACGCAACTTGCAACCACTACCAGGAACAACTGCCACCGCTGGAGGATCCTTCCCATTTAAGTTGATGAGACCTGACGGGATCCCCCACTTTGATAGTTTTGCCCAGAGGTTTCGGTTGAGACTGCCATAAAAATAATTGATGCCCACTTTGTCGGACCATGCTGATCTGCCTTGGCCCGTTCAGTCCTAGAAAGTCCAAGCACTGTGGTCTTGGAGAGTACTCCTTGCCATGGATGTGTTTATTCTCTTAATCATATTAGTGGTTAGGGACCCTTGAGGAGTTGTGATTTGTTGGCCTCTGGGAAGCTGTGCTGTCAACAGCCACAACCTAACAGATGCTACATAATCGGAGTCATAAATCTGTTAGGGACTTTTACTGAACTCCACCTGTGGTAAGACTTCAGGAGGCTCACTCTTAGATGTACAGCGCTTAAACTCTTAGATTTGGCCCGAACTACCCAAAAGGTTTGGTAGCTATGGTCGAGCAGCCAGGATTAGTCTAGGAGGGAGTAGAGCTGTAGTTGAGTACAAATGCCTTTGAGCACACTTCTAGTCAAAATCACTACAGTTCAGGTCAGTAAAAATTGTTCACACAGATAGATAACAGATAATTGCAGGCCTTTAAATGATAAATAGGTATAGAGTAGCTTCAGGTTAGCAAATCGTTCAACAACCAACATTTACTGAAATAACAAAAATGGTAGGTAGGCAACTTTTAGGAAAGCCTCACTTTTAAAAGTCCAACCCTATCTGGGGGATGACTGCCTCAAAAAGTCAGATGGGGCACTGGGAGACCAGTGACCCTTGGTGGCAGAACAAAGGAAGGCAGATGCTGTCAAAGTGTCATAAGAAGAGTTTTTGTAAAAAGTAAGTAATGACAGATGTCCTTAGGCCTTGGAGAACATGGTGCGTCGTCCACCACAACATGACTCAGGAAGCTCAGGAGGATCGAACAGCAACACAACCACTGCCTAGGTAAGCACCTAGGAGTCAAGCAGTACCTTCTGTGATGAAGAAAGACTGTCACTGGTAGGTCCCCACGGTAAGATGACAGAAGCGCTGGCTCGGGTCTCAGTCACAGGGATGTCCATCAGACTATCTTTGCGGCACTTGGGTGTGGAGGCTCGACACAGGCTTTGGAGCAGCAATGGTTCTCACCTGGCAGACTTTCTTCCTTTTCTCGGTCCACAACTCTTCTGAGAGGACGATTGGGATGGAGACTCTGAAGACCCAGACAGATGCCCACAAGTTTGCAGCCGGAACCGCGCTTGACGAGACGATGCACCGCAGCAGTGCCAAGGGTCCCAGGGTATTTGGGTATTGCAGGCATGGAAGGTTGCAGCACTTTGTGGAATGGCTCAAACTGTAGCTGGTCTCAGGACCGGCTAGGCCCACCAGTCTAGGGGAGAAAGTCATCTGCCTGGATCTTCCCTGTTGCACAGGAGATTGAGCTGGAGCAGCAGCGGTCACTCAGTCGGCTTTGGCGGTCGCTGGAGGAAATTGCAGACATCCTCATCTTTCTTCGTCGGAATGGATCTTCCAGTGGTCAACTCTTGCTTCAGCATCAAGACCCTCATCTTTTATAAAGGAACCCAGCCAATCAGTATGCATGCTATTTTCAAACTTTGGGTGGTGGCTGTCTCAAGGAGACAACCAGGCACCCAGTCAGATGTGAATCTAAGCAGACATAGTGGAGGGTATAGACCAGAGGAGGTTTGGTGTCCTCCCAGCTTCCTGTCCTTCCAGACACACTGGCACCTCTGGGCGGGCTTCCCAATGGGAGCCTGTCGAATAAAAAAGGAGTGAGCAGGACTTCCCCCACCCAGGTAAGCAGAGGAAGGCTCAAGAAAGGGCAAGCCATCATAAGTTTGCCGGAAAAAAAGCATACAGGCAGCATTTTAGGTCAATGGTGACCCATGTGTCCTTTACCGCAGCTGCAATAGCAGCCTGCAGGTAAAACCACAAAGTCGGCAGAAAATACCCACTGCCACCAGCCACTCTGACTTGCCACTGTAACTTTCTAGTTACAGGAGAAGTGAGAAAAGGGATACAATGTGTCCCCTCAGCACCTCACATGAAGTGAGGTGGCTGATGAGTATAGATAGGATAAAAGGGGTACCCCCCATCCTGGCAAGGTATCACCCCATCCTGGTAACAGAATGTTATCAGAGGAATTTTAAAGAAAACCAAAGAGGGAGGCTCAAGTAGCCTCCACCAACACTGTAACATAATGTGCTGTGTGATGCAATAGTCAAATACAGATGCCACAGAAAGCAGACTCCATCAAGAGAAACCAAAAAGGGTTCTCAGGGTCACAGAAAAGAATGAATGAGGAAAAGGTGTCCCCATTCACCCAGGAGAGTCAGACAAAAAAACAATAGTCCAGCACAAAGTGCTTGGGGACTCACTAAGTAATTACACACAAGATGAACATTCTACCTAACAAAATCCATTCAAATACTGTTCACTTAATTCAACAAGAAAGAAAAGCAGATACCTCAATAAAATCAGCTCTTGCAGGCATGTATCCAGCCATGTCCCTGGAGAGCAGAGAGTCGAAGCTAGGCCGTGGAGGATCATCCGTAGCTGAAACAGACATTTATGTTAGTTTTTTTTAAAAAAGTGAAAATGGATATGCCCCCATGGAAAGATTAAGCTTCACATATGAATAATGCATGGACTATTGTGCTCGATTGACAAAATTAAAATTTCAGGGGAATAAATAAAAAACAACAAGCAAGACAAATGTAGTTACTTTAGACAGCAAGACTCTGCATCCGCATTAAATATCTGTGCAACAAAAAGGAGCACCAATGTAGTGAAAACTAAAATGGAATGAAAAGAGAAATTAAATAACACCAGCTAAATGGTGTTATAATAAACATGCAAGCAGTAGTCCATACAAGGTTAGACTATTTGCAACATATTGTCAACTGTATGAAAACAATTTAAAACAATTCAGCCAACAAGAGCAAAGCGAAAACCTAATTATATGATCAATCAGAACCCATAAAGTACATTTTAAGTCCCTATGTACATTGAGGACGGAACATAGTTCAACGTCAAAATAGTATACACAAAAGGAAAAAGAGTGATTGGGTCAATGCGGTTACTTTGCGAACACTGTATACATATCTGATAACAAATATTGCCATTGTGAAGAAGCTGCCAAGCGGTTTGAAAAGCAGCGAAACAACCGGGGAGTGGACTGCACCGCTACCCATTTCAGAAAGTCATCCATGAGACTTTAAATCCAGGACACAAACAAAAGGGTTGTGGTTGTACATGTATGCTCTAGGAGCATTAATGGGTGACTAAGGTGTTCCATTCCACTGATAGGTTGAGACCATGTTTGACACTATCCAGCGAATAAATCCATCGTTGTTCCATTCTGTATAGTATATTAACCATGTCTCCTCCTCTTCTAGAGGATCTCGCAGTTTGCAGGACAAACCATTTGAGGTCAGTATCCTGATGTTTGAACCGTGTAAAATGTTCAACTAGTGGCTTATCCGCTACCTTGTTGCGGATACAACTTCTGTATTCACCAATGCGCTGTCTGAGTTCACAGGTTGTTTTTCCTACATATAATAACTTACAAGGACAAATGATGATATAAAGGGCATTTATGGTTTTACAATGTGTGTGATGCTTCAGTAGCCATTTAATTTGTCCGTAATTAAACTGTCCTACTTTCTGTCAGTGGGCAGGCCACACAGTTCCCACACCTATGATGCCCTATAATGGGGGGCAAACCCCATTGGTTCAGCACTGTTGGATCTTTCGATTTCTCTTGATACCTATGTACCAGGCGCTGTTTTAGATTCTGACTCTTTTTGAACGCAAACATTGGTTTCTTGTTTAGGACCCCTGGTTGTTTTATAAGGTCCCAGTTCCGATTAATGATCCTTTTTATGTCGTTACTCACCGGATTATACGTGGTATGAGGCGTGTTGCACACCTATGCACACTGAGCTATGATAAATCTAAAAACCATTATGATGATGCTTTGAAAAGTATATATGTAGCACGAGAATAAACCAAAAAACAGTCAGTTTAAACAGAAATGATGCGATCCTACTAAGAAACATTGAATCAGGATTGAAAACAGGCTTAGTTATACATAAATGAACAGAGGAGTTATATTTGACAACACCGCTTTGAGACAATTGTATTTGTCTTTTCCTTCTAGAATATATTTCTGTGAGGGTGATAGACTCCGGGGAGCCCGGTGTGTCCTGGAAACTAGGAAACACTTGGGAAAACAGTTGCTATCTTGGCAAGACGCAACAATTAGGTGAGAATGTATTAAGAGACATACTGAAGTAATTTCTACACCGCTAAAAACACCCGACTGACTAATTTATTATGTCTATACAGGTTTGTGGGACAAATTGGTGACTAGGCACGTCTGGTGTACTGAAGGCACGGTCTGCACACACAAAAAATATTGTTCAGAAGACGGGTCGGTGGGATTTCCTTCTGGGATTCTCCGCCTGTGTTTTTGGAAGTAAGTTATTTGCAGGTCAATGAAAATGGACCATAGCTGATGATTAACAAGTATGGGTCTAACTTTGTTTGAACTATAGGTTATATGGTATCCTTGAAGAGTTGTTCTTAGGTTGAGGGACTCTCTGCTAGGGTATTTTTAGGACTTATCCATTGTGTTTGTCGTTTTCCATATCGCTAATTATAAGATGAAGATGGGGGGATGACATTATGTACTATTTATAGACATTGATACACAATAACAGTGTGTGAAAAATGAGGATGACAGAAAATAGCTATTTAATAAAGTTCTTTTGTTTTATTATTCTTAGGCAATTTGATCCACCCTACTAGATCGAAAAGGGATGTTACTTTTGTTCCTGTTATATGTCCTGAAGATGGTTGGCGTACATAGTGGACTGAGTAAAGTCTAAAATACAACCTGAAACACGTGTCGACTTACTGCCTAATTACAGAAGGGCAGTTACCTATATGTGAACATTGTATGGAGAGGAATTAACATTGAAAAAAATATTGGATTGTGATCTAATTATTGTGGTTACAAAGTATATGTATGAATGTTAGTGTGAGAAAGTGAAATTAATGGTTTGTAGGCTTAAATGATTGTGTGGATCTAACAGTGTAATTTATGGATTTTGTTTTAAATATGCTGCACACCTTTGGGTGCTTTTTAGATATGAAATATTATTAAATGTTTTTTGTATTGAAGTAGAAAGATTGAATCATTTGTGATTATTTATAAAAAAAACAAATGTATGTTCTGTCATCCTCTATCTAAGGGTTCATTTGTTTGAGTATATTGTATGTGTAGCCCACAGGACCCTAGATGTTTTGAGTATCCCCTCTATTTTTGGGGTTTACAGATGGGCCATTTCTGCCGGGCACGATTTAGTAGCCGGAGTCCCAGTGGGAGAGCATCCTGTGGTCACCAGACTCTTAAAGGGGATAAAGGCAAGTAGGCCCCCAAGGCCAAGACACTCATCCCTCTGGGATGTTAATAAGATATTACATCTATTTCATCAATGGCCAGAGAATGTCCTCTTATCAAGCAAACAGATCTCAGGAAAACTGGCCACATTACTATGCCGGTTTCTTGTAGAAGGGGGTCAGATGTCAGAGCCCTGGAGATAGATAGGATGATTTTTTATCCTGAAGGAGTGGTGTTTAACATAGCGCAGCGTACTAAAACCAACTCAAGAATTATTATCTATCCCTATTTCCTCGACAATAGCAAGCTCAGCTCCTAATATCGCGCAGGAAGCCATACAGAGCAGTGACACCAGCGACTATTGCAAGATGGGTGAAGGAAATAATGGACATGGCAGGCATAGATGTTTCTGTATTCTGAGCTCACTCGACCAGAGGAGCCATGGCTTCAGGAGCTTTTGCGGCAGGAGTTCCGCTGCAAGAGATCATGAAGGCAGCAGACTGGTCCAGCGATTCAGTTTTCAGAACTTTCTATTTTAAGCCAGTACAGAATATTGCAGCAACAGAAATGCAAAGCTTTGAACAAGCATAATGCTCGCCTCCGGTCTTGTCATAGAATGAAGATTGCCAAAGCGCATAGCGCTGGAAGTCTTGATTATATTAAAGACACAGAGGCGAGCAGTATCCCTCCCCTAAGGAATTTGGTTGTAAGTAACAATGTGTTATTCCGGACAAAAGAGAGCTATACATGGGTTAGCTGTTATGCATTATATCGAAAGCCATAAATGTCGAACGTATATCTATCATGTGTTTAGCAGCAAATTGCCACCCCTTACATTTGTGATCTCTTTTCATATAGGGGAGGAGGAGAAGAATTTGAGAATAGCAGATCGGCAGGGAGGATTTGAGAATCGCACAGAATAGAGAAAACAGCGAGTTCAGTTTATGGGACTGTTACTAGACTGGTTAAAGTTAAGTTCGAAGACAGACAAAAGAAGAGGAAAGCACCTAGTCTGAGGGACACTTATACTAGAAGGGGACCTCTCATTGGAGGGCTCGATCGAGGCTAAGACTACCAGAGAGCCAGAGACTCATGGGGGATGTAGTTAATACAGGCAATCTTCATTCTGACGGATACCGACCTCACGCGAAGAGAGGCCAAGAGGCGATTGCCTCTCAATCCTACACAGCTAGAAATATAATCCAACTGAGTTCAGAAAGCAGAGGCCAATTTAACATATACCGTACTGAATTCCCTTTGTGGTTCAAACACTTTAGCAATATATATAGTTGGCAGATATGAACAATGGTTCTATGGTGGGGAAAAAAGTAACTGAAGAAAGGGAAAATGCATATTTTTTTAATGATATTTACGCTTGGCAGATTAAGGTACACATGACAGGTTACGCATACTCATACATATAACATCTTTTGCAACAGGTCTCCTGCCACCCCCGCATAGTCCATTGTCTGAATAATTGGCAATTACTCAGCAGCTTTATCATCGGATAAGAAAACGCAAAATTTGTACCAAATGTCTCGGTCTTGATGACACTGGTTGTGTAGTAACATACGATTCTTCACAGTCTTTGGCCCATGTTAAGTCCCTCACCCACTCCATCTCAGTTGGAGGATATTGGTCTTTCCACTTCAGTAGAATACATTTCTTGGTCATTGTTAGGGAAGGTTTTCCTAAAGTCTACCTGGAGGTGAGGCTCAATAAAACTGTCCCTTGGATAACAGGCCCCAACTCTTAGTATAAGTCTGTAACACCCAAAGCGTTGCTAGAATGGCAGAGCAGCCAGGCTTATTTTATGAGGAGGATATGAGCTGTAGATCAGTACAGAGAGAAAGCAGTAAATACATTAGTCCAAAGAAACGCACACACACTTGTAGTTATAGTAAATATATTTATTTTATATCGAGAAAGCAAAATTAAGTCTTAGGACCGTTTTTCTGAAGTCCTACTAAGGGCTTAGCAAAACCATTTAACTGAGACAGTACAAGACTCCACTCTTCGTACAAGGCTGTACCACCTGAGTTCAAGGTAGCGTAGAAAGAGCAGCCAGGCTTATTTTAGGAGACAGAGAGGGCTGTAGAATCAGTACAAAGAAATTGTATTATACATATGGTCCAAAGAAACACTGACACACTGTGTATTGTAAAAAAAAAAGGTTTCTTTTATATACATGCAGACCAAGAGATTCATGGGTAAGTAAGTACCATCATAAAGCATAAAAACACATTATAAAAACGCAACACTATGCTTTAAATACACAGATCAAAGCACAGACCTTATTTGGAACACCGAACAGTATTTCTAGGGTGGTAAGATCATATATTGCTTTCTGATTACTTTCAGTAATGCAAGGGTAGTAGACCCAGTCAGTTATACAGGGACACTCAACAAGGAAATCACAGTCAACCAACTTGCAAATATACTTTTATGAATAGTGGAACACAGATTTGAGGAACAGTATATACCACTAATTTTGTGATAACGCACAGTTATTCTAGGCGAGTAAGAACATTTTGGTGTAATATACAATTACAGCTGCATTTCAGTTCAGTGGAACACAGGCTGAGATAAGCAAGAACTCTTTACACTCATACTGTATGCACCAGGCAGAACAAGGTCAGCTACACCTAAATGAACACGTTTCAGGAATGGCACTCAGCTATTCTAGGCAGGTAAGACCTAATGTTGTAATATACCATTACAGTTGCTTTTTAAGATCACTGGAACACAAATTGAGGTAAGCAATTGCCACAGCCAACACAAGGTAAGTAAAACCTGTATCAGCCACTTAGTTAAGTATAAGACTTATTCTGGAAAATGCTAACAGCAAGTCATGGGAAGCAAGACCAAATTGGGGACACTCGTACATCTATCCTAAAAGGAATAGTAAAGTGAAACCAAAAGCATTACTTTTGGGGAAGAGGGACAACCAATTCACAGGTGAGTAACTTAACCTTATATATACTTTCAGAATTACAGAAGTTACAGTTACCAACCATCTTCTATTACAAGTAACTAACTATTGCACACTTGTTATTCTTTTCAAGGCAGAACCCTTTTCATATGCAGTCCTTCCCTTATTCTATAGCATGAGTTCAATAAGAGGCAGTAACGGGACCCCCTAGTGGCCTAGGTGCCAGGTGGGGTGAGATAGGGTTCAGTTGCAAGCAAAGTCAGAGTTCCAGAAGAAGACTGTTCACTTTAAAGTTAGTTGAGGGTCCAGGGACTTCAGAGAAGACACCCTAGGAGGATTCTGCAGTGGGCCTGGCTGAACTGGACGAGTGGCCTCCTAATAACAGAAATGACAAAGGCTTAAGGTAGGTAAAATACCCCAGCCAACACAGTACCTCAGCACAGAAGAAGAGTTGCAGCAGGAAGCCAAAAACCTGGTCAATGGATTCCTTTGTCAAGGAGATGGAAGGCAGGACTTTGGAAGATCTTTTGCAGCAGGGATCACAGGAGAAGGCGGCAAGGGTTTCCTAGCAGCTAGATGCGGCTCAGTGGCTTTGGCGCCTTGAGCACAGAAAAAGACAGAATATCGCTGGTCCGATTCTTGTAGTTTGCAAAGTCCAGCACTCGGGTGAGGGGACTTTTTTTTCGGACTTCAATCGTGCCTCCTGAGATCCAGCAGGATGCTCACGAAGTTTCCACGAGATTGGGAAGAACGCGCACCTCCAGATGGCTCGAGGTCCCAGGGTATTGCAGTCCGCAAGATCGCAGCACAACGTTGTATGGTTCAAATTTCAGGTCTTCTTGAGTCTACTGGGTCTCACCAGGCTCTGGTTTGGGGTCATCGCTTCCGGAGTGCCCAAGTCGATTGGAATGAAGGGTTACAGCAGGTTCTGGTTAAACAGCAGGCTCTCCAGTCGCTGGAAATGGTCTCTACTGCGGTTTCTTCATCATCTTCGGTTTTGGTTCCAGTGGTCCACTACCTCTTCAGCTCCCAGGATCAGACTTTTATGCAGGAACCCAGCCAAACAAACAGCCTTGCAACATTCAAGATTGGAGGAGTTGGCAGTCCTTTCAGGACAGCCAGCCTTCCAGTTTGAACTGGATTCATGCAGGCAGGCCTGTAGACAAAGGGCTGCAGAGTTTTTGACTCCTCCCTCGCGTCCTGCCTTCACAGACATTTTTGGAGCCTGGGTGGGGAATCCACAGGATTACCGCCGAAGATAGAAATCACACAAAAGGAATTTCCCGCCCTGGATGTCAGGAGAAGGAACAAGAAAGGACAAGGAACACTGAAATGGTGAAAAAAGAAGATGGGGGCTATTTTTACCGGGGCTGTGCAAACAGCCCGCGGTAAACGTGCACCGAATTAATAAAAAGGTTCACTGCCACCAGCCATTAAACGCAAGTATGTCCTTGTAACATACATGTTACATTTAAAATGAGAAAGGGGATACTCAGTATATCCCCAGCACTCCACATAAGGTGGGGGGGCTGAACGGGGGGTGCTGGTCTCACCTAAAAAAATGTAAAAAGGGAATCCAAAGATCACAGTAGTTCTCACAAGGTTAGCCAGAGAAAGTTAAAAAGGAAGCCTTTAAGCAACCCAGCAACAGTAGGCACTTATTGCCAAAAAGTTGTCAAAGAGGATAACTTTTACAAGACACTATGGAGTCTCTTAAAAATGACACCCATAAAAAGACTAAACGACTTGAGTGTGGAAAAGGATTCCCACTCACTGAGGTACAGGAAAAAAATAATCTACCAGTCCAGCAAAAAGTTCTGGGGTTGACACATGTCAGGAAGATTTATCATTGTTATGAAAATCTTACCCAACAGTAAGTAAATACTATTAGACTAACCAACACAAATGAAACATAAGCAACTCTTTTTCAAGTAAATTCCTAGCTAGTAGTGGCTTGCACCAGCAACGAGCACAGTTCAAAGACGGTTCAACTGTTTCAATGGTATTGGCTCACGCCCGCACTGAACAAAGTAAATGTCAGTAACAACAGCTCCACTGCTCAAATAGTATTAGCAATGAAAACAATCGATGACAGTTCAGTTATAAGGAGCAAAAAGGGTTATTCAACACTAGTATCATCAATTTATACTTTAGCAAGACTTTTCACAGATTTTAGCACTCCATTCCCTAACTAGTTTCAGAGTTCTCCAAAGTCAGTTGAGGAGGGATGCAAAAGTCATGTAATGGCAGAAAAGGCAAATGTTACTCAGGATACTTAGTTACTTTCAAGTAATATGCTGCAATGGAATTAAAAGTTAGTAGGGACCTTGGAAAAGACTCCCTATGGCCGCCCAAGCTGTTAAGTCTGGGAAAAGTATGTATATGGGTGAACACCCAGAATCGCACTGCAGTCATACAGGTGCGACTAGTGGACTTTAGGTAAGTACTACCTTTAGCCCCACAGTACCTTAGGTAATTTCAAGAAAATGCAACTGGATTCTTTCCTGTGCAGCAGCAACGGACCCGGTTTCCCAATTTCCTTGGTCTGTTGGCGCAAGGCAGGACTCTGGAAGGGATGTCGCAGCAGCAGTCGCGAGAAAGGAGCCATTGCAAGGATTTCTTCTGTCTCCCACGTCAGTCTGTCGTTTTGGAACCTTTTTATCAGCTCCAAAAGTGAGCAGCTACCACCCGGTCGATCCGCCATGATTCTGCAGTGCTGCACTCTGGTGAGGGGACTTTGAGGAGTGGGATCATGTCTCTGGAGGTTCAACTGGAGCTCACCAAAATTCTGGGAGAATTTGTGCACTGGAAGACGATGCACTGAAATTGGGTCAGAGGTCCCTTGGTATTCGAGATTTGCAGCCCTGGAAGGTCACTGCACTTAGGGGGATGGCTCGTTCTGCAGCTCGTCTTATGTCTAGTTGGTCTCACCAGCCAAAGAGAAGGTGTTGTCCTCTTCAGAGCTCCTTGGTCGATAAAATGGGGTCAGGACAGCAGTGGTCTCTTCGCGGTTACTGGAAGGGTCTGCCGGCATCTCTGGTCGCCTTCAGCTTTGGATCTTCTGTTCCAGTGGTTGACTTGCCTTCTGCCTCAGGAACCTTCTTTTTTTATTTATTTTTTTATTTTTAGGATTTGCCATTCACTCCTCTACAAACTCTCCCTGCAGGTTACAGAAAGGGGTGGGTGGCTGTCCAATCAGGACAGCCAGCCCCCAGTGGGAACTGGTTCTATTCAGGCACATCAGCAGATAAAGGACAGGGGAGTTTCTAGCTCCTCCTCTGCTTTCTGTCCTCAGAGACACACTGGAGCCTAGGCAGGGAAAGACAGGATTCCAGCCAAAAGGCAAAACTCACATACAGACCTCCCTCTCCACTCCAAGAATTGTAGAAGAGCTAACAAAGGACAACCACACAAGAAATGTCGGAAAATGAAAGGCGCCACCATGTTGGAACATAGGTGACCCTTTTGTGCATAACCGTCGCTGTGAATACAGTCTGTTGTGCAGAAATGCACAAACGTTGGTAGAACACGTCCACTGCCACCAGCCATAACTTAAGGGTTGTTACTGTGAACAAAAAGTCACAGGAGTAGAGAGAAGGGGATACTAGGCATCCCTTTAGGACTCCATATAAGGTGGGGTGTGCTAATGTCGCATAAGTTAAAGTTTTAGGAATGATACAAAGGATCCCTCTTTCCTTAAGAACCGTAATTCTTAGGGGAAATTAACAAATATAAAGGGAGAACCCAAAAGGGTCTCTAGCAACACTGCATATACGATGCTGTGTGCTGCAAAAGTGAAACACAGATGCCTTTAAGAGACATGGATGAAAGCAAGACTCCATAAAATAAGGCAAAACAAAGAACAAAGTTCCCATGGTTGGAGCAAGTAAGAATGAATGGGGGGTGGGTGGGCTCACCTCATTCAGGAGAACAAGAAAAAGGTCCAGAATTCTAGCAGAAAATGCTGGGGGTCTCACTTAGAGAAGGGATTAAGCATGAAACTGTTAATCTCTGCAGCACTCGTGCATTCAACTTGGACCCCATCCCATATACCGAAGAGGCCAACCAGGGGTGATTTTGCCAATTGTATATCTACTACTATAGATGAGGTTGAGATGCCCAGAAATGCAGGAGCCAGGACAGCTCCACAGTATATGCATATAATTAGCGCTGTCCTGTCTGCATCTCGGACAGAAGCCGTCTTGACCAAGATACATACATTTCAGCTTACTGGGGGTGTAATGTAACATTTTCAAATTCTTAAACTGAATCAGCTTATAGCGCATATTCATTGACCCACTCTTAGTGAGCAAACACATTGTACCCCACATATCAGCAGTCATTTCAATTTCCTGTTCGGTGTCCCATTTTCTTTTAGCCTAGATTTCTGCGACTGAGGTTTTGTCCATAATCAGTTTATATAGGGTGGTTAGCACCCTTCGACAGCCATACGAGTTGGGTATGTAGCTTATCAGTGCATTTTCAGGAAGGGTGGAGGGCTTTATTGGGCAGCACTTCCACTGCCTTGACACTGCAGCCCTAAGTCTATATAGCTCTAGTATTTCTGTGGGCATGTCCTGATGTCCCTCCCTTCAAGTGTGCAACATCAGGAACAAACTGTTTGAAAACCGATTCCATCATAACCTGTTACCCTAACTTTTTCCAGCTCGTGCAGAGTGTGGCATCCCAACTGGGTGACATTCCCGGTTAGTTCCAAAGCGGTAAGCACTTATAGTAAGGGTGGCCCGCATCAGTTCTCACAAATATGGCTTTCCAAAACATGAATGTGGTCCCCACTGTTTAGTCATCTTTATTGAGAGTTTAGTATCAGCGTTCTCATATCCAAGTCGTAGGGATTCCTCCAAGATTTTCAATAGATACAGGGCTAGGATAGCTCCATACTCCATACAGAACTCGGCTGTGAGCCCATCTGGGCCCATGGCCTTGTTTCTTGGGAGCTCCTTTATAACTCTCAGTAGCCTCTTAGGTGAATGGGGTATTTATTTGTACTCTGGCATCTCCAGAAAGCTTGGACATTGGAATGTCTTCCAATAAGGCATATAGCTCTTCTATGCCTTTAGTTTCCCCAGCCCAGTACAAGACTTCATACAATTTCATGAACACGTCATTCATGTCGCAATCTGATTGCTTAAGGATCTATCGGTCATCATATATGCCAGTTATCTGCATTGGGTCGAACTCATCCTGTGTTAGTTTTGACAGTGACCTACCCGGGCATTCACTCGCCCCAAATTTTTCTAGCTGCTGCTGGCTACGTGAAGTATTTTCCTTCCCTATAGGCATTTTCCGGAAATTGCTCCAAGTTCAACTGTATGTCTGACAGCGTAGCACGGGTTGGTGCATTCTCATATTTCTTTTCCAGGTCCCTCAGCCTAACCTCGCTTAGCTATGTATCTCTCTGCACGGTCTTGAGCATGCTGAATTTTTCAGCCAGTGCCATTCCTCTAATATAGGCCCTGAACGCCTGCCAAAGTATACACTGTGAGACTGTCATTATTAGTCCGAAAAAATGTCCGGATATCATCTTCAATTGCAGTCCTGAAGACCAAGTCATGCAGTGCTTCTGACTTAAACCTCCATGCTGCACGGTCCCACATTCTAACCCCCCATTCTATCGATAGTGCTATGGATGAGTGGTCAAAATAAAGTCGGGGGGGGGGGGGGGGGAGTATATCTGCACTAACAGTCTTCCCCGGTAGGCATTTGGATATCAAGATGAAGTCTATCCTTGAGGACATATTGTGTGCTGTGGAGTAGTACACGTATTCAAGCGCCTGGGGTGCAGAGTCCTCCATGCATCGCATAGTTCCAGGTGGTCCATCTGGGTTGGAATACACTGCGCAGCTTTCATCAGCGGCATCAATGCTTTGCCCGTTCTAGCCATCGGTAGGTTCAATATGGTGTTCATACCCCCACTTCCATATAATCCTGGCCAGTGGATGCACCGCTAATATAATCAAAATATTTGCGTAGAAACCAGGGTTGTCTAAATTGGGGCCGTACGAGTTTACCAAGATCACTTCGATGTTTATTAATTTGCAGTGTACTATTACATAACGACCCTCAGGGTCTACATGCGACCGGATTAGCGAAAATCTGACGGATTTGTGCATCATGGTGAGGACTCCCCTTTATTGTATGGATTAATTATGTAGAATCTGTTTGTGCCACGCGACCTGGCAAATACAGTGTTAGTCTCCCCCTCACCCCCCTTGAGTGCATGCGTTTCCTGCGGGAACACAATGTATGCTTTATGTCTGTTTAAATGAGCCGCTATTAACATAGCCTCACAGAATAGTTCCCTAACCCCCCCCCCCCAATATTACAATTTAGTATTGCAACCGTCGACATCTAGCCGCCAGTCAATGCATAAACCTATCACCTGCCAATGACCATGTAAAGGGAGCACAAGAGTACCGTTCCCTCTCCACCAAGACAACATTTTAGTTTAACTTTCTCCAAACAACCTCCCTCTGCCGCCCCCCCCTCCCTCACCGCCCTCCCAACCAGGGTGATGTCTTCCCTCCCCTCAGATCCCCTCCCTACCCTCAAACTTTGAGCTTTCCTTTGAACCAGCATATATGCATGGGGGACCACCGCTTTTACTTCTGCCAGCCCCCGTTTCCTATCCCCCACATCCCCTCTCAGGATATATGAACAATAAACAAGAACATCCGCTCCAGTTTAAACGCCAGAGCCAGATGCTTCACAACATAGATTAGCAAGTTTCGCTACCATCACTAAAGCTTTTGCTTCACTTATCAGCTTCATCCTAAACTGATCAGTGAGTATCAGCGTCATTCAAGTCCCTGGTAAATAGCCCTGTATCTGTCGGTGCCTCGCCAGCAATTGAGATGTTGGCCTCAATGAAGGCCACAGCTTCCTCTGGCAAGGTGAAGAAAAGGGGCTTGCCTCTCTATTGTACTCTTAGCCTTGTCGGCAAGAGCACTGCATATCGTACTGATCTTTCTCTAAGCATCTTTTTTACTCACAGAAATGGTTGCGCTCAAGTTGCACCATTGTGTAGAAGTTTGGGTAAATATGCACAGTCTTTGCACTGTAGTGGACCTTTCTTTCTCGCTCACCCCCCGCAGGATGCAGTGGTTTAGTATTCGTGCAATGATTGGTCTAGGAGGCACCCCTGCACTCGGTCTCATCATCTGTGTTCTATGTGCCTGTTCAACTACCAACGCGCTAGAGGAGGCCGAGGGGAGCCCGGATCACACGGGCCTGGCATCTCTGCCAGTTCAGTAGTAAGGTTGGTCCGCAGTGTACTTACATGGCAGGAAAATGCCTCTAAATTGCCCTGTTTTTTCTGGCTTCCATTTCCTTTTGCTTAATGAGGCCAATAGATGAGGGGATATGCAGGAGCCCACGTATTCAGACACTTGCCAAAAGTGTAGACTCTGGCGGCTCTACCCGTCGATGTCTGATTCAGCGCTAGAGCTGTTGCATGTGTCCCAGGACCCGAGTCGGCTCGCTTCACCCAGTCCTAGTGGCTTATCACCCGAACATGGAGGTGCTAAATTGTGGCGTGCTTTTCCGCACAGGTCTCCAGTGTCTACTCCCTTCTCCATTCCCCTGTGCAACCTCTGGGTACTGCTAACCCTGCCAGGTCTCCCTTTCCCGAGATTCAGCAGGCTAGCGGGCTGGAAGGCTGGCAATGGCCTCTTTCAGGTTATCCAGGTCACAGCCGCACAATAATTAGCATCCCATGCCTCTGCCCGCCCCACCTCACCTTCATCCGACTGCGTGTTTCTTGGGGCCCATGATATGCACCCCTGCAGGGTAGCTCCCTCAGCCCTTGTAGGATCTTCTTTCTCTGCCCCACTCGGCCTCTCACAGCCTCACAAGGCACACCTCCACTTGACTAATCACCTCTCGGTGGTGCACTGTCCGCCCTGCGGCGTGCCACATCCAGCTGCCAGGACTCCAGGTGTTGTGTTACCGGCTCTGGTCTCTATTCTGAAGCCGCTAGTCTCCCCACAGTAGGAATGAGCGGCTCTGGTATTCTCGGGCAGGGGGCAGGCTGCCATCCTCTAGTCCAGCACAGAGCACCTCCCCTGCTCACCCCCTCTCACAGACGCCAGCTCTGTTACAAGGCAGTCCTCTGCTGCCAAGGTGCTGCGTCTACGAGATCTCTGCTGATACCACGTTTGGGAATCCCTAATCTGGACAGGATCTTCCTGGATCTCTACATGCCTGGATCCCGCATGCCAGTGGTGGGGAGCCAATTCCAATACGGAGCTCCGCTGGTTCGTGCAGGAAGATGGTCACAGAGGCGCAACAAAAGGCAGTAATTTTGCAGGCTGCTCTGCAACACACCCAGGAAAAATGCATATTTAATGGGAGAAGGTGAACATGGTGTGATTAAAATGTTTACAATGAAAGAGTTACAAGGAGCACAGAGTACAGAAACAAAGTCCCAGGTATTGACTGTTCCCGAATGACATCTTTAAAGGTGAACCAGTGATCTGGGTACCAGTTGCGACTAAAAATGTAACCAAATAATTACCATTAAACACATTCCACACAGCTGGCAGGGAGCAGTAATTGTTCCCATATATAAGAAGGGCAACCAAGGTTACCCAATAACTATATACCAATTTCATTATTGTATTTGCTTTCTAAAGTTGTGGGACTTCCCAGCGTAGTGCTTGCGCCCGGATGGTATCGCTGTCCCTCTGGCTCTTACTTCCTCCGCTGCTGACACACCCACGCTCCCTGCAGCACCTGGATCTCTGTTGGTCCTCTCCGCCTTGGGCGCTGATCTTCTTGCTCCGGACTACCACTGCTGGCGGCACACTAACTTTCCCTGCTGCATCTGATTTCCGTGTTCCCTCTCCATCGTGATTCCACCAGCCTCCTGCAGCCTACCTCTTCAACTTTGTGGGACTTACCAGTGTCACGCTTGTGTCCAGACTGTATTGCTGTCCCTCTGTCTCTTACTTCCTCCACTGCTGACACACCACGTTCCCTGCAGCTCCTGGATTTCTGTAGGTCCTCTCCTCTTTGGGCCTGCCCACCTCCAACAACCTGCCTCTTTACATGCTTGGTCCTGCCATCTGTGTTCTCCTGTCTGACGGCCTCCACTGCTGCTGAGCACACCTGTGTGTTATGCTACGACCACTTCTCCCCAGCCTCTCTCAATCCTGTGGCTGCCTCACGCCTCGGCCACCTGGCACTGTGACACCTCCCCAGAGCCTACACCCTCTTCGGCCCTCCCTGGCCCTTTCCTCCTTGGGCCAGCCCTCCTCCAGCGGCCTGCCTCCTCACCTGCTTGGGCCCTGTGTAGGATCCAGCTACCTTTCCCTCCTGCTGCATACTTCCTACCCTACAACACCCTCACCAGTACTGCTTCGGCTTTCTCCTTATTTGCCCCTAACTCTACAACCTCCCTGCCCCACCTAGCCACCTGCACCTCCTTTTCATCCATACCCAACAGCTCCTCAGTTTACTCTCCTCCCGAGACCCCCTAGTTCCCTCTCTCTCCCCCAGTGCTGCTTCTCTCTTCTCTCCCCTCCCTCTCTAGCTCCTTTTGCCAGTACTCCCACCATTCCCCCGTCCATCCCCTTCTCCTCCCCCTCTGACATGCGCGCTTTCTTACTCCACTCTCCTCTTACCCCTTTCTCTTTGCTCTCGTCCCCCTCTGCTCTCCCCTACTTCTGGCCCCTTCTCCTACCCTTATCCTCATAACCATGCCCCACGCTCAACCTCTTCCCCCCGTCTTTGCCATCCCCCTTCAATCCTTCCACATCGTCCCAACCTCATCCATCCCCCTATCGTTGAACCCTTCAGTTTCATCAATATTGCCCTCTGGAATGCAAGATCCCTCTGAAACAAGACCACAGCTGTTCTGGACATGTTCTTGCGACTTAACCCTCAATTAGTCTGTATAACTGAAACTTGGATCCCCTTTACAACTCTATTGTACCTGCTTCCCTCACCATTTCCTCCTCCTCCTTCTCTCATGTCTCCCACCCGTCTGGCCACGGTGGTAGCAATGGTCTCCTCTATCACCCTAAATGTCTCTCTTCCCCACTCTCCATTGCCTCTTCCTGTCTTCCCTTCTTTCAAATACTTTTACAAAACCTTTACTTCCCATCATGCTATTTCCTTCCGGCCCCCTCTCTTTCTATGATGGCCTTGACCACCTTCTTTCCCTCATCTCCCCCTCCCCTTACAATACTCAGGGACTTCAACCTTCACCTCCCCTCTTCCCATCAACCTTCCCCTCTTCTCTCTATCCTTGGCTCCTACCTCCTCACTTCCTCCCTACTCCTCCTACTCACTCTTCCGGCTCTACTCTTGACCGGATCTTTATCTCTTCTTTCTCCTCTTCCCCAGTTTCCACCCTTCCCAACTATCTTTCTGACCATGCCTTACTCTCTTTCTCCCCAACTCCCCCTCCCTATCCACTCCCTCCTATTCCCCCAATTCTTTCTCTCAACGGGATCTCCGAAACTTTAGCCCTTCCCTCTTCTTCGATTCCTGCTCTTCTTCCCTGCCCCCTCTTTCTGATTTCTCCTGTCTCTCGGCTAATTAAGCTTTATCCTCTCTGTCCTCCTCTATCTTCTCTAGTCTCAATCTACTTCATCCCCTCTCTTCTTTCCGCCCTTCCCCGCAAACCCTCTCAGCCCTAGCTTTCCCCTCACCTTCTGAGCTTAGCTAAATGTTCCTAATACTCTAACCTTCTCCAATCCCAATACTCCCATCCTCGTCGCATCTTTCAGACCCCCATCTCGTCTTCTCTCCCCGCCCACTCCTGACCACTCAACCACTTCTCCCCCTCGCCCCTTCTGATTTCGCTGACTTTCTCATCCAAAATACTCTCTACGCCAAAACATCCTTCGCTCCCCTTCCTATTCCCCTCCTCACACCACCCCTTCCTCCCACTTGTCTAACTTCTCTCCTGTCACTCCTTCTGATGTTTCCCTCCTGTCCAAAGGTCACCCTACTGCTGCCCCTTCTGATCCCCTCCCCACCCCTCATTCCTAAGATCTACCCTCTTCTCATTCCTTACCTCACCTCCTTCAACATCTGCCTCTCCTCTGTCACTTTCCCATCCCCCTTGAAACATGCTACCATCATCCCCATTTTGAAAAAACCTTCTGCTATCCCCCTCCTTGCTTCCAACTTTCGTCCAATCTCTCTTCTACCATTCCTTTCTAAGCTTCTCGAACGCTTAGTCTACTCTCAACTCTCAGCTTTCGAATCTAATCTCTCTCTCCTCCCCCTTCTTAATCTGGATTCCGCCCTAAAACTCCACCAAAACCGCCCTTGCCTATGTTTTCAACTCCCTCCTTACTGCTTGCTACTCTAAGCAACCATCTGTCCTCGTCGTCCTTGACCTCTCTGCGGCCTTTGATAACGTTCACCCCTTACTTCTCAACACTCTTTCTTCCTTTGGTCTCAATGGCTCTGTTCTCAACTGGTTCTCCTCCGACCTCTCCAACCGTTCTTTTGCTGTCTACTGTGGCAGTCGTACCTCCCCCACTCTCCCCCCTAGACTTCGGCATTCCCCAAGGCTCTGTTTCCTTTTCTCACTTTACACTTCCCTTCTTGCTCCATCATCTCTTCCTTCGGTATCTCTCACCATTTCTATGCTGATGACACCCAGCGTTTCCTCTCCTCTTCTTTCACCCCCGATAGCCACCTTAATCTTTCTTATCGTTTTACTGCCATCAAAAACTGGATGCCATCCCACTTTCTCTCCCCAACACTGATAAAACTGAAGTCTTATTTTTCCCTCCAATACGCTTCCCCCTTCCTCTCCCCCTCTTATTCTCTTTCCCACTACTAATCTCCCCATCTCTGCCTCTGCCCGCAATCTAGGCCTCCACGTCGACTCCACCCACTCCTTTACCCACCACATTTCTTTTACCTCCTGCGCCTGTCGCTACCACCTCTTCCAAGTCCGTAAAATCTGTTCCTCCCTCACCTTCCATGCTTCCAAACTCTTAATCTTTTCCCTCATTTTCTCTCGTCTTTTCTATTGCTCTACTCTCCTCTTTGGCCTCCCAGCCTCTCATCTTGCTCCCCTCAAATCCCTCTACCACTCTGCCATCCATACCTTTTGCCTTCACTCTCCTCACAATTCCATTTCTGCTTCGCTTTCTTATCTTGGCTGGCTTCCCTTCCATTTTCAACTTAAATTTAACTTCCTCGGTCTAGTTTTTAAATCTCTTCATGCTCTCGCTCCCCCCTACCTTTCCTCTCTCCTTTCGTTCTACGCTCCCTCTCGTTCCCTCCAATTTGCCAATTTCTTCCTACTCACTGTTCCTCCTCCTCCTTGTGCCTCTTCTCGTTTCCGATCCTTTCAGCTCCTTGCCCCCCCTACACTGGAACTCTCTACCTCTCCCTATCCGCTCCATTTCCCCTTACTCCTCTTTCCGCTTCTCCTTGAAATCTCATCTTCTCCATTACCCGTCCTGACATCCCTCATTAATTCCCTTTTACTTCACTGACATTCCTCATTACTTCCCTCTTACTTACCTCTCCCATCCGCTTCATTTCCTCTTCTCCTCCTTCCGATCCTCCTTTAAATCCTATCTTGTTCATCCCCCGTTCTGACCTTTCATTACTTCCCTCCTACTCTTCAGCTATTCTATTTCTCATTTATAGACCTAGGTAAATTGTTCTACATGCTGTTTTTGATGGTTTGTCTCAGGTTTTGCAATTATACTTCCATCTTATTTTATTATATTCTAATGCATTCTTGTTGTTGCAATGTAAAGCGCTTTCGCATAAAGCACTATATAATATTTCAAAAATACAAATAAAGTACATTCCAGCATGCTTGCAACCAAGCTGGAAGATTGGTGTACGAACAACGTCTTCTGACCAAGGGTTTTTTTTTCGCAAATAGCCATCTGCAATAGGCCAGTCATTTAGGCTGCTAATGCAATATATACATTTTTTAAATATGCAACATTCATTGGTTTACAAACAGCATTTGACTCTGTCTAAAGGATCACCTCTAGTCCCTATTAAACAATATAGGCACCCCATACTGGAGGTTAGAAGCAATCCGCCAATTATATTCAGATAACTATGGGTATGTGTGATTGTGGCAGATGGGGGAATGTACCAAGGTATTTGAGATTTCCAGGGGGGCAGGCAGGGCTGTGTAATGGCCCCTGTGCTCTTCTCAATCTTTGGTAATGATATGGCACTGGCAATGGCATACAATTATATGGAAGCAGATGCCCCCATTTTAGGGGGTTGGGGGGTGTATTTTGTTATACGCCAAAACCCCGAGGCCTTCTCGAATCTATGTAGTGAGAAACAGTTAAGAATCAACAAAGCCAAAATGAAAACTAGGATATTGACAATGAATAGGGTAAACGGGTGTGAAACAAACAGGTGAGTTTGCCCCATTAACCACCTCAAACATTAGGGCTAATAATATCACCAAAGGTATGTCTAAAGCGGGCGACAAATGCACGACAACAATATAAACAATATAAAACCAACATCTTTCTCTTTTTATCAAATAATGATTCCCCAGAGGTAGAATGAAATATATATATATATATATATATATATATATATATATATATGCGCAATTGTGTCTTTTGGTGCTACCTCCATCAGTTTACGAGGGGAACACTCAGTATTTCCAAACTGTTATGTGGATTATAATGGTCTGTATGTAAATGTATGCACATGTTTGAAACTGAGTGTCTGGGGAATCACATATTATTGGATAAAAAGAAAAGGTTTTGGGATTTTTATTGTTGTCATGCATTTGTTGCCCACCTTTTGTGATATTAGGGTAAACGGGTACCATAATCCAACGTTATTTATTGATGGGGAATTCTTGCAGTGTAATTAGTTCTGACTAATTGTGGGTACGTGAGCACCATAAGGTTGGATGAAAGTAACAAGTTGGAAAAAGTGTGACAACTTTAGTTGGGAGAGGGACGGTAGTTAATAACTTTGCCTCAAGGAATTAAGGGCCGCACCTTGTTGCATGCCGTGACTATTTACAAAGTAGCCTTATTTGGGGCAGAGGTATGGGATACAGCAATCTTGAAAACATAGAAATCAAAGAAGAAGAAAAAAAAGAAGATCTCATCTTAAAACGCCGCTAGGATTACCTGGCAATGCACCAAGTGTTGCTTAAAAATTTGAATTAGGGCTTCTTAATATTCAATATGAAACCCCCAATGTATTGTAACACGCTCAATCTGCTAGAACACTTGGAAGGCGTACAAGATACTATGAAACAGCAAGGTGCACAGAAAATACCATAACTGGCACTTATTGAGAAAGTGGCTCAGAAGCTTGATCTGCCTAGCCTTTGGGATAATCCCAGTTCCTTTGGTTCTTATTATAAAATTAGTTTACATGACCGTTTTAGAAAGTGGATTAGAAAGTAGATAGGCAGCACAAGACAGGGCAGGTCTAATCTCCCAATATCGAATTCTAAAAAGGTAGTACAGGATTTGAAAATTAACTACATCTACTAGGTTCCAAATCTGCTAAAACAGTAAAATCAAATTAAGATTGAGTATAATGCCGGTATCCAGCTTCATGGCCCGTGGGGAGGATATAATCCCATACGACACCATTTTTAATACTGTGAAACATGGGAGACGAAAATATATACAATTTCTTATTCTTATGTCCTCTATATGAACAAATAAGACAACGCTATTTGAGACCAGTACTAAACCTAAATAGAATTGGTAAGGTAGAAGATGCAAGATGTTTGTTTATGCATCTAAAAGGATGTAATGACACAAAATACCTTGGCAAATTTCTTTGAAAAGCATGGTGATATGAATGAGCTTTATAAGCAAAATAAATAAATGGGGAATCTCGAAATAACCCAATGTGGAAATTCTGAATCATAATGGACCAGGTTCTAGAATGGTTAGGTTCCCTTATTTGTTATGTAAGTGGCTACATTGCATTTTTTATCTGGGGAACTGTGCTTGTATAGTAACTATTCCCAATTTTATAGTTAATCATAGGAAGACGTTTGCATTATGAAGACTTCTACATAAAATACTTTAAAGACTTTTAGAACAAAATCAAACTTTAGTCAAAATGAAATTTATATTACGGTGGTTACCTATCATACATAACTCCTGTTTTTACAATTGTAAATGGCTATTTACAAATGAGGACATCTTAATTATGTTATGTTGCATTTATTGTATAACATGTGCGTACACTTTGCTTCTTTTGATTTGAAAACACTTCCACCTGTACCTCCATTTTGTACCCTTGTGGTGTTCTAAGAATTAAGATGTACTGACATTCGCAATCATTTTTATGGTCCTTAAAAGTAGCTATTCTTTACCTTAGTGGTATAGATGCTCAAGTATGGTATACACCTTACTCGCCCTTTGCATAAAGTCTCAGTCTTTGTCCAAAGAAAGTGTCAACATCTGTGACAACGAACTACCGAGCCTTTCTGCTTCCTGGATTTATTTAGTGACTCCATTCAGCATCTATCTGTTTCACATCACGAAACCTTAACGATAAAGGGCTGGGCCTACAAACACCAAATGCATACCTCAAGGCTACCCTAAAAGGAGTTCTGGTACAAATACTTCTTACCTGCCTATTTACCTCCTGAAAAGTGCTTTACAAGAAAAAAAAGCAATGGTTATAATAGTGTGGCATATTTATTAGTGACAAAGTTTTCTAACAAGTCTAATCACATGAAAAAGGAAAGTCAACACTCCAGAAGGAAGCAGAGTTTCTACAGGAATGACATTGCAGAAGTGTGCAACCAAAATCCCCCATGTAAAGGCTAGATGACAACTCGATCGGGTGGGAAATCCTCAATTTACCACAGATTACACCAAGTTTGTGTGAAAAATTAATAGCTACTCATCGTAGTGACTAACATACTCCTAGTCCATAGGCCCCTTTCCCCCATACTGCATGGGCGGCCTTCGCTAGGGACAGGAGACAAACTTTTTCACCAGAAAAACCTTTTTCCCCCTTTAAATTTAGAGGCACGCAGGGGCACGGCCCTGAGAGCATGCGCTCCCCTGACTCTGCCCACCGGCGCCCCTCCTTAGTCCCCATTGACGAGGCGACAATATTAACATTGTCTAATGACACCAGTATTATTAGGGGAAGGATGGTGGGATTTATGGAGGAAAGGGAACTATGGACTAGGAGTACGTTAGTCACTACGGCAAGTAACTATTAACTACTCCTACGTCCCATCCCCTTTCCTCCATACTGCATGGGCGATTACAAATGAATGTAGCCCCAGGGTGGAGAGGTGACCCTCCCTAAGAAAACAAGTTCCTTAGTACCGCCTGTCCGAAAGCCACGTCTGACTTGGAGCCGGCGTCTAAACAATAGTGCTTGCAGAAGGCCAAAGGGGTGGCCCAGGTGGCCGCCCTGCTGATGACCTGCCTCTGGAATGCGACAGCCGTGGCCTTGGCTCTGAGAGTGCGCATGCATGTTCGCTGGAAGTGGTTTGTGCTGCCTCTCATAGGCCTCCTTGATGGCTGCAACCATCCATCTTGCTATAGAGGCCTTAGATGCCGGATAACTAGGCCTTGACCCACCGAAGGTGACAAATGGAGCATCCGACTTGCGTAAGCTTTTGGTCCTGTCCAGATAGAATTTCAGAGCGTGTCCGACATCCAGACATTGCAAGACCCTTTGCGCGTTAGATTGAAAGAAGAGATTAGCTTGTACGAACTAGGGGTGCGTTCTCAGAATCACCTTATCCTTGTGAAAGATAGTGTAGGGTTCTGATGCCACCAGTGCCTGGATCTCGCCGACTCTACGTGCAGATATAAGGCCCGCAAACAGGGCTGTTTTAATGGTGACCAGTCTGATGTGCGCGGCCGCCATTGGCTCGAAATGATTTGTGCGCACAGGTGCCCAAAACTACACCGAGGTCCCACACCGGGTGTGGTTTCTTGATGGGCGGATAGAGCTTGGCGAGTCCTGCCGGATGTCGTTTAACCACCGGTTTGGAGGAGAAAAGCTCCTCCTCCGAGTTCCTGTAGGCACCTATGGTTGCCAGGTAGGTGTGGCACATATCTATTTGTGTGCGAGGTGTGCCGAGAAGGAAAGCACATCGTCCAACGTGCAAGAAAGGGGCTCAATCCCCTTAGAGTCTGCCCAATGACAGAACCTTGTCCATTTACTTTTGTACTGGGTCCTAGTAGCCTTGCTCCTAGCGCCCTGAATGATGTCCAGGTTAGCCTGGGATAGGTTATGAGGCTTCAATGTGACCTGCTCAGGAACCACGCTGCGAGGGCTAACTTCTGTTGAGTGGGCTGGACAACCCTGCCCCCCTGCTGGGAGAGAAGGGGAGCTGGGCCCAGCGGCAGCTGAATGGGAGGCCTGTTCGAGGGGATGAGGAGCTCGGAGAACCATGGACTTGCGGGCCAACACAGGGCTATAAGAATGATGCGGAGGGGACACACATCTCTTATCTTGCAGATGACCATGTGGGAGGAAATGCATATACCGTCATGCTGTTCCACTGTATCTGGAAAACGTCGCCCAGAGAGCCCGGGCCCTGCGCCTGCCAGGACGCGAACCGCGGGCACCTCTTGTTGGCCACAGGTGGCAAAAAGATCCACCTGAGGCTGTCCCCATCTGCTGAAGATCCCAAGCAGGACTTGATCTTTCAATTGCCATTCGTAATTGTCCGCTCCCAGTCTGCTGAGCCGGTCCGCCTCCTGGTTGAACTCCCCCGGGCGATGGATTGCACTCAGGTAGAGGTTGTTCTCCAGGGCCTATTCCCACATGTTGACCGCAAGGGCGCACAGCGCAGGGGACCTGGGGTGCCAACCCGTTTGTTGATGTAATACATGCTGGTGGAGTTGTCGGTTTGAATGAGGACCATCTTGCTGCAGATAAGCGGAGCGAAAGCTTTGAGAGCGAGCCAGATAGCTTTCAGCTCCAGCCAGTTGATGTGAGCCTCCTGCTCCTGAAGGGACCAGACTCCATAGACACTGTGGTTGTCGAGTGTAGCGCCCCAGCCTTCCAGGGAGAAATCCGTGGTGATGGTGACCTGAGGTGCTGTCTGCCAGGAGGGCTTTCCCGTCCACAGGTTGCAGTCTCTGGACCACCAGTTGAGGTCTGGGTGGAGAGGGGGAGGAATGCTGACAAGCTCCGCTTGGGAACCCCACTCCTAATTCTATGAGGCTGCGAAGTGCAGCTGCAATCGCCACAAATGCTGATAACACCATGCCGAGGTCACCTCTCGGCTGAGAAAGTGTCCCTCCTGATGGCCATGATCTTGTCCTCCGAGGGGGAAACTCCCTCAGAGCTCATGTCCCATATGAGGCCCAGAAAGGTCAATCTCTGAGTCAGCTGCAGCAGAGACTTCTTGAGGTTGATAGAAGACCCCAGTTCGTGATCAAGTGCGATGGAAGGGTGGTGAACCGCCTCTAGAGATCTCGCCCTGATTAGCCAGTCGTCCAAGTACGGGTGGACATGGTGGCCCTGGGCCCTGAGAAGGGTGGCTACTGCATTCATAAGCCTGGTAAATACCCTGGGGGCTGAGTAGAGGCCGAAGGGTAGAACCTTGCATTGAAAGTGGCAGCCCATGATCCTGAACAGAAGAAAGGACCGATGAGGCTGCCAAATTGGGACGTGTAGATATGCGTCCTTCAGATCCAGGGAGCTCATCCAGTCTCCCCTGCACAACATCTCTGCAAGGAGTGCTGGCGTAACCATCTTGAATTTATGAAGAGGGAGGGAGAGGTTGAGGGTGGAGAGGTCCAACACAACTCTCAGGCCAGCCTGGTTCTTTTGTATGGCGAAAATCCTGGAATAGAAGCCCAAGCCTCGCTGGGAGGCTGGTACTTTCTCTACTGCCTGGCTCTCGATGAGCAAACCGATTTCTGATATGATATGATATGGTATTTGTAACGCGCCTATACACAAGTGTTTCAAGGCGCGACGAGGCAGGGAGGGAGGGAAACAAGGGGAAGACAGACAAACGATCCTACTAGGCCAGGTGTCATTCAGATCACGCAAGTGCAGAGGTAAGGGGAAAAGGAGGAAGTGCAGGGGGAGGAGGTGGGGGGGAAAGTGCAGTACAAGGTAAGTAGCGTAAAAAAAATAATAATTAATAAATAATAATTGCTGTCCCAATCTGTGGGAGGAGAGCAAGGACCCAGTAGACGGTACCCTGTGGATACTACGGATAGGATCCAGGGGTCTGCAAACCTCTGACACCAAGACTGTCCGTGAAGGGCAAGCCTGCCCCCCACTGGAGACACGTGGGTCCGAAGGGGTGCGTCATGCTTTCTTTCCCTCTGAGGCTGTTGCAGAGGAGAGGGACTGAAAAAAGCCCTTGCTCCCCCCCCCTTTTTGCTGTTTGTGCCGGTGCTGACTGAGAATGGTCAGGCTGTCTGGACCCCCATTCTTGGAAGCCCCGGAACCCGCCGAACACCAGCCCCTTGTTTGAGCGTTGATGTGACGAGGTGTACGCCTTGGGCATGACATTCGTGAGGGTAAGTTCTGGAAGGAAGTCTGCTATTTCCCGCCAAAGCCTCTGGTTAACGGCTCCCAGCATGGCATCCTCACTGGATTGTCGAAGGTGCAGTGAGGCGTTGGAATAAACCTTTCCGTAGGCCTCCAAGATCTTCTCCTCCTTGCCTAGGATCGCCCAAGACGAGGTGGCCAAGGACGGCTTGGAGTAGAGTGACGCTGCAGCGATCACCGAAGAGTGCGGTAGAGGGTGTGTCAACAGCAAGAGTGGATCCCCCTCTAATTGCCTATACTTGGTGTTGAGGTGCCGATTGACAGGTTGGGCCAAATGGGGTTTAAGCCATACCTTTTTGGCCAATGCGACAATGTCCTTCGGCCTCGGGATACCTGTTCTAGCTACGGGCGAGGACCGCGGCCAGGACCCCCGTCTCCGGTTGCTTGACCTCTGGTTGCGGAAGCCCCAAATATTCTGCCAGACCTCCGAGCCGTCCATGGAAGGCCTTGGCTGAAGATGGCATGTCTGGGTACTCCTCCATCAGTGGATCCGGCTGGTCTGGAATGGGTGGAGGAGTCCTGGGCACCGAGGGCTGTGGTGTAGGAACTGGAGCTGGTGGATGCTGGTATGGAACCGGCTGAATTGTGGGAGGCAGGGGAGCCGGAATTGAAGGAGCAGGAAAGGGCAGTATGGGCTGCACCGGGGCCTGCAGAGCCAGAGCCATAGGAGGAATGACTATAGGTGAAGGCGTAGGGGCCAGAGGGATGGTCCCCATTTGAGGAGAGCTCATGAGCGTGAGGAACTTTTAAAAAAACCTGTCCTCACAGGCCGGTGGGGTGGCAGGTGATATTGACGGGGTAGCAGAAGGCGGCTGGGGGCGGTGTGTACTCAGTCTTGTCTGTGGCAAGAGAAATCTGCCCGGCAATGCTGATGGATAAGCAGTAGGCCGCGTACCTGGTTGAGACCAGTCTCACCTCGAAACTCGCTCTCCCACCTGTTCCACACAAAGGGCAGTATCGGACGAGCATCTATTCTGTCAGGTGCAGCGGCCATCTTGTCACGCTGTGTGCCACGTGCCAAAGTCGTGGTGCCTGCCCCGCTTGGCCCAGCCTCCTCCAGGACTCTTGGCGGTGGAGCATGAGACCAACCCTGCACCTCAGGACGGGACCTGGTAGGCGTGTTGCCCTTGGCCGCATTGCCGGTAGTGGTGCATACAGACGCCCCCTCGTACATCTTCCCGGTAATAGGGCATAGCCCCTCGGGCGTAAACCCGGTGAAAAAACCTTGCGGTCCCTAAGCACTGTCCACAGAAGGATCTCATGGCCCCATTGGCCTGGCGGCAGGTAGCTGGAGCAGCCACGGTACTTGTGCTGGTTCGAGAACCTGAAAGGTTCCTCCCGCTCAGGAGTTTCCTTGTGATGGAGTCGCCCTTGCGGGGTGCAATAGAAAATAGTGGCCCTACCTTAGGCCTTGACTTGTGTCGGACGAAGTCCTTCAAGTCCTCTGGAGGAGACTTCTCCAAGAGCTCCCCCCACAAGGATAGCCTATCCTTCAGAGCGCGCAGTGTAAGCGTGTCACAGGTGGAACAACCCTCCAAGCCGTGATCAGGGCCAAGGCAGCAGAGGCAAAGAGCATGGGGGTCATCCGTAGGGAAGAGTCCTTCGCAGGCTGGACACCTGCTGAAGTGTGCTGAAGTCGACATGTGCAGGGGAGGAGCGTGGCGCCAAATGACAGAGTACCTGATTGAACAAAACAGAAGCCAAAAGATAGAAGAAAGTATACAGGGAAGAGCGCGTGGAATTACAAGGCCGAAGCCAAACCCAGGAGCGCTGGTGAAATCGGCCCGTTCCCCGTCGATGCGGAAAAGGGGACTGGCGCCGGTGGGCAGAGTCAGTGGAGAGCATGCTCCGAGGCCCGCGCCTCTAAATTTAAAGGGGGAGAAGGTTTTTCTGGTGAAAAAGGTTCTGTCTACCGTCCCTAGCGAGGGGCGCCCATGCAGTATGGAGGAAAGAGGACGGGACGTAGGAGTATGTGTTAAATCCCATGATGCAGTGCAATGGGGGCATTATGTAAGAGACAGCAGCTGGGAACAAAACCATAAATCATGCGGCTCAAACTCACTTAGGAAGGGGATGGTGGAGTCTGCATTCTTCGCTTCTTCAGCATGCTTCCAGTTCAACAACGTTGATGCAAAAAGGGGATTGTTGATGAAATGCTTCATGTAATGTTTCTCGCACTCATCCTTGGTCTTCGAGCGCATCTGATTAGCTACATCCTGCCTAAAAGGGAAAGGAAACAGGTTTGCTGCTGAAATGACACCTTCACTCGGTACCATTCAACTCCATAAACTGCCCCACTCCTCCATTAGCACTGGGTTAGGTGTGATGTTTAGATAGCTGGGAACCACAAAGCTTGTGCACTTCATCATGCACAGTAATTGGCGGTTTCATACTCTTCACCTCCAAAGGGGAAAATTGTAAAACAGACAAGCATGTGTGACAATGTGTAAAAACAAAGGTAGCAAATATGGTAGACTCAGTAAATGTGGTTGCTACGCATGTTTGTCTTGAATACTGGGGTTTATAGTGATAGCATCGAATGCAAAAGCATCGAATGCAAAAGCCTCGAAAAAAAATGCATCGAAAAAATGCATTTTTTTCTTGATTTTTTTTAAAGGAGGGTTCCCCCTTAACCCCCATTTTTTCCCCTTAAAACCCATTTTAATAGAATAAAAAACCTTTACCTACAAAAAAATTCATTTTTTCGAGGCTTTTGCATTCGATGCATTGTATTCAATGCACTGGATACCGAATAACATAACTGGATGAAATCCTAGGTTTTTTTTTTTAATATCCAAATGTAAAGCGGCCTGATACGAGCCAAGTCTGTTCGAAAATGTTTGTTTTAATTTGCAAGTGCTTTAGGTAGGATTTTTAAAAAAAGTTTATAAAACTCTTCAAAATGAAGAGCAAAAGATGTTACAGAAAGTAAATCAATTGCAATGGTGTTGTGTTTCTATATGGTTCACTTTTGGAAGGGGGAAAGGGAAGAATTCTGCTGTTACAAACCCTATGAAGAAGGCATGTCTGGGATAGATCGAGCTCCACACTGCTGTATCTAAACAAGGAACTTGAACTGAGTCCCTTAAATTGTAAGCCAAAAGAAAGCCAGCTCTAAAGTCCTGCGTTTTAAGTTATGAAAAGCCTGGCCGCACATTCAAATCTCCAGATGAGAGACGTGAAGCACAGTCAATCTAAACACTTTCTCCATTACTGAGACTAGATCACAAAATAAATGCAAATGCCCTGAGACACAAATTATAAACCTTCCAAACCTCACCAGTTTCCAAACCCGCAATCCATCACTGCCTCCAAGAGGGACATTTCTTCCTGTGCGGACCAGCTTGGATCAAGGACGGGGAAGTCGGAGGTCTACCAAAATAATAATAATAATAATACATTAGAATAAGAAACCTGTAAAAATAGAATTTCTAAATCGCAGCACAAACGAAATCCAGCTCTGCACCCGCAAGCCATTACCATGATTTCATAGCTGTGGTCACTTTGATGCTTCTTGTACTCAAATCCTCTGGTAAAGCACTGCAAGAGGAACGTAAAAGTATTAAAAGGACGACACGGCGCAGTCTATTTAAAATGAGTGCAATCGAGTAGGGTCAAATAAACACAGTATATTCTAATTCACTGAGACTGCAGTTTAGGTACACAAGACAGAACTGCTGAAGAGGATTATTTGCAGGTCAGTGTCTTCATTTTTGAGGTGGAACATGAAAACAGTCATTTTAAAAATCTAATGAAAATGCAGGTACCGATTGAGAACCGTGTTGCGCTCTCCTTTTATTCACTAAATATGTATATTTGATTCATTATATATTGTTTCTAAATTCTACATTAGCTGCACTGGGTATGTTTAGGACCTATCCCTGTAGGTGTCATTTATACACATACAACTACCAAATTGTGTAAGGGTTTTTAACAAACCAAATAAAAGATCCATTCCTTACAGTAGCACATTTATAAAACTTTGTTTCCATAAACGTCTCACTTCAAGAATACAGTTTTAAATACCTTCAACATGTACTGCTAATTTAAGGCTTAACGAAAATGACCAGGTCTGCTAGCACGTGGCCAGGCATTACATTGCTACATTCTATTGATTTCTTCAGTTCCAGGCATGGATGCAATTTATTATTATTTTGTTTTAATAGTGTCACGTGTTTACATTGTCCTGACTCAGAAAGGGGGGAGTTTTGCTCGCAGTTTTCTTGTAAATTCAGGGAAGACAAATTCAGGGAAGACCCACCCGACCCACAGAAGTCCCTTACTCCATTACTTCTCCCAGCCCCTTACCTTTTTAAATTGTTGCACTAAGTGTACAAAACCTTCCTCCCCTTTTCAATTGGAGTTAAGAAGCAAAACCACCATTACTGCACCAAAATTGTTTAAATAAGTATATTTTTAAAACTACACGTTGTTGGAGTTGATATTTATACAAGCCCCAGGTTTCCACGATGTCTTTTAAAATGGAGGAAATTGCAATTTCTAGGAACTGTCATCAACATACTTGACAAGTTAAATAGCCGCCCCCTTTATTTATCCCTCCATTCACTTCCCCTTCTACTGTCAATTGCATAGCTCTCCATGGGACTTCTACACACTAGTACTGTTTCAGTTGAGGTCCTAACATGCAAAAACTGTTTGGCATAGAATCTCATTTTTTGGAAAGTAGAAGAAGCCTAGATTCGAACGTCTCGGGAGGATAGCTCAGCAGCAACGTGCTTGCCTTTTGAAACAAGTCGATACGGAGCAACACAGGTTAGATCCCCGGGTCCGTGCTTAGAAACCTCCGGGTATTAAGCGTGTTATAATAATAACGCAGCTGTCCTAGTTCCAATCAACAAATTAAAAGGCGGATCGATCATAACTCTGTACCATTTACCTGTAAGCACAAAAAGAACGGGGGAGGTCCGCATTCTGCACATTTGATGTATGGCTCCATAAGGTAGGAAGAGCAGCCCCGACAAGGCGGCTTGTCAAAAGGATCACCTTGAACAAAACAAAGAAAACGAGGTTCACGCAACACATTTCTGACCTGTTTTCCAACCGGACAACAACCTTAAGAACGCGGACTGTATTTACTTTACAGAACGGCTTTAGCAAAGTGGGTTACTAGAACATGAAGTGAGTCAGACATTATGCCACTGTTTATTGTTCATGCCATGCTGTTTCAGAACCTAACTTTGTGGCAGAATCGATGCATTGGTTCAGCTTTCTGAAGGAAAGTGATTAATGCCCGATACTGTCACACAACAAATATAGTGACTATTGTGTTCCACAGAGACCACCACCTTTGCTCTTCGGCATTTACTGCCATCCAGGGGGGCCTTTTGATCATCAACAACACACCAATTATTTGTACACTACATACCTCGAGCTGGGGTGGAAACCACTGGCATTCTAATGCCACTCATTCTGTCTTAAATGCCAACAGTGGTTGCAAGGGTAAGGATTGACAGAAATGGGTAGAGGAGATAGCAATTCGAGGCATGAATATATTTCTCCCTGTCATATTAGACCTTTTTTAAAATGTTTACTTTGTTTATTGATGGTCTCGGCAGATACAACACAACATCCATTTCCACATCATAAGATATACATTGCCAGCAGGCATATCATAATCACACAGTAATACAATTTAATTTACAAAGAAGGTTCATCATCAGAGATCATTTCACATAGATACATTCTGAACAGGGCCCAGATGTCCTTGGGGTAGCTTGTCTTAGACACAGTCAGTATGTATAGTTCCTCACATGCATTGACGTGTGCTAGTTCTTGAAGGAAGTGGTCTATGTGTGGTGGGGCAGGGCTCTTCCAGCTCTGCAGTATGCACTTTTGCTATCACACAAGAAATATTAAACAGTCTCCTGGTGGTTTCTGCGCTCTTACCGATATCTCTGAACAGGTACTTTTGGGGAGTCAGGGAGGCTGGTATTTGAGTTATCTCTTCTATAATACCTGCTACGTTTTTCCAAAACCCAGCCACCACCGGACATTCCCAATGCATGTGGAACGATCCTGCCTGAGGTGTTTTACAACTGGGACATTCCCCTGTACCATCAATTGTGAATTCGGGCATTTATGCTGGAGTATAATGCAGTCTATTTAGGACCTTCAACTGAATCAAACGCAGGCCTTCATTAAGTGATACAGTTTTGGTGAGTGCACAGTACTTGGGTATGCCCATTACTGATGAGAAATGATCCATGTCTTTTTCCCCATTTGTCTTTAATGTCATTTAGTGTAGGAGTGTGTCTGTGTTAGTGCATACAATTTAGAGATTCCGAGACCTTCCCCCGACGTTGCCAACTGCAAACATGGGTGTACGGAGGGGGGGGGGGGGGTTCATCTGGGAAGAGCGGCCACCATGCACTAAACGCGGATCTCATTCGGTAGTATTGGAGTGCCCTCAGTGGTCCCCCAGCGATCGTGTTTCTAAAGTCATCTAGGGACACAAATTTCCCATTTGGGAAAACGTCCCGCATCCTAATTTCTTTGTTTGGGTCCCAAGTTCTCTGAAGTGTTTCATCGAATGTTGGGGGGATATCAGGGAAGTTCCAAAGGGGAACGTCCGGGTCATACGGCGCCTCTAGCTTTAGTCTCTTACAGATCTCCCCCTAAGCTCGGACCTTACCACTCACAGGATCAAGGTGACATGGATCTTTGTGTCGTAAGCTGAAGACGACAGAACGGAGGTCGGTAGGGGATGCAGCATATTTCTCTATCCATATATGGGGTGAACTGTCTGATGAGTTATACCAGTGTTTGGCGAATTGTGCCTATGCGACTAAGTCATATAGTTCGAAATCTGGTGCAGCAATACCACCCGAACAGTACGGTTCAACCATTTTTTCCCACTTCATTGTAGCTGTTTTCCCGTCCCAGAGAAATGTCACCATGAATCGGAGCTTCTCGAAAAAGGTTCTACCCCGGCCATATGGGTATATTCACGAAGAGGTAGAGCAATTTGGGGAGAACGACCATTTTCAGGATTGCGACCCGAACATGCACGGAGATGGGAAGTTAGGCCCACATCTGAAATTTAGTGTTCAGCAGATGCTGCACTTGTTCGTGGTTGTCCGAGTATAGTGTCTGCCTATCCCCAGAGACCAATATGCCCAGATACCGGATGTGGTGGGTCGACCATTTGAATCCACAGGTTGCCGCCGGGCATGTGGTGGCTGGAGTCAGTAGGAAGATCTCAGATTTAATGTTATTAATCTTTTAGCTGGAATATTCAGCAAATTTGTGTATTTCCGACATAATAGGTGCCAGGTTAGCTTTGGGGTCCCGGATATACAGGAGAGTATCCTCTGCATATAATGAGATAGATTGAGTTGGGCCCGTCATCCTTATTCTTCTGTTCCTGCATTTCTGTCCAACAAATGCCACCATAGGCTCTATGGTCAAGGCAAATAATATAGGTGAGAACGGACAGCCTTGTCTGGTACCCCTTCCCAGTAAAAACATTTCAGAGATTGTACGGTTAGTCAGGTCTCTGGCTCCGGGCGCAGTATACAGTAGTTTCACATATTTAATAAATTGACGGCCCACTCTGAATGCCTCCAGCACCGAGAGGAGGTACACCCATGACACCGAGTCCAAAGCCTTTTCGGCATCTAGGGAGACTGCTACTGCACATGCGTCAGGGTTTATTTGTGCCCTTACCCCGAACACTACGCAGATTCAAGGCATTGGATCTTGTGGGGATGAACCCATTCAGGTCGGGGTGCACCAAGGTCGGCATGCTAGGCATTAGCCTATTCGCCAATACTTTCGCAAATATCTTGGCGTCTGCATTAATTAATAAGGGTCTATAAGAAGACATGTCCTGGGGAGGATGTCAGGGTTTTGGCAGTACATTAATTATGGCTTCCCTCATTGATTCAGGCAGTATATCCCGTTCCAGCGCTTCCTCCCATACCTTTAACAGTATCGGGACCAGTTCCATCTGGAACTCCTTATAAAGTTCAGCCACCAGACCATCTGAACCCGGGGTCCTTCTGGACGACAATGCTTTTATTGCTTCAGTAATTTCTTCTCCGGTGACCGGTTGTTCAAGAACCAATTTCACTTCTAATGGGAGCTTCGGGAGTTTGAGATCACTAAGGTATTCCTGCATTTCTGATGCAGTCTTTTTATCCCTATTGCTGTATAATTCCTGATAGAACTTAGCAAATTCCCTGTTTATTCCCTCGTCCCTCGTGATCACTTTTCCATCTGTCGAGCAGATACTTGCTATTAGGTTTTGTCGCCGATCAGCTTTGATCAAGTTGACCAGGGACCTTCCTGCCTTATTACTCTCCCTGTATCTACGTGCTCGAGCTGGGGGCAGCAATATATTGTATCTCCCTAGTGGCCAGATTATCAAAGTCCCTCAAAAGTTTATTGATGTCAGCAAGTGTATCTTAATTGTGGGTCTGGCTGTAGGCTCTCTCTAAGGTGCGCAACTGAGTCTCGACCTCAGCAAGCTCACAACGCACAGATTTCAGGAGACCTGTGGTTTTGGATATCAGAAACCCCCTCACCCACACCTTGAATGATTTCCAGAGTGTGGAGTACTGATCAACCGTCCCCTCATTATTAGTGAAGAATTCTGCAATCTCCTTATGTAGAGATTCAACTACATTTGGGTCAGTTGATATTTTGGCGGGCATTCTCCATCTCCTTGCAGGTTTGGGGGTATCCTGTAACATAAGCTCAAGTGATATTGGGGAGTGATCAGATAGTGTGCGGGGGTGAATCTCACATTTCCTTAGTGCATCCGACATGGAAGAGGAAAGGAACCAATAGTCAATACGTGACTTTGAGTCATGCACTGAGGAGTAATGTGTGTATTGGCTACTTTTGGATGTAGCTCCCTCCATGCATCCATCAGCGATAACTGTGGCATGATTTGGCCCAGTGTGATCGCCGCCTTAGTGGGTGGCCCCTTGATTGTTGCAGATCTGTCCAGTGTTGTGTCCAGAACCACGTTAAAGTCCCCTCCCCATATTATGTTGGATTCATCCAGCGAGGCAAGTATGTCTAAAATGTTGAGGTAAAAACTCGGGTCGTCTATATTAGGGCCATAGGTGTTGACTAACGTGACCGGTCTGCCTACTATTTAACCCAATACTACCACGTATCTCCCCAGGGGATCTGCCTTGTGGCCTTTAGATTGAAATCCCGATGAAGGGTGTAACATCGTGAGTACCCCCTCTGGCCTGAGTGGAGTAATCTGTATGGTATCTCCGTTTGCCCCAGTTAGTCAAGATATTTGCATGACTGGCCCCTTGAGCATGTGTTTCCTGCAACATTAATAAGTGTGG
The DNA here is from genome assembly GCF_040938575.1 of Ambystoma mexicanum. NCBI lineage: Eukaryota > Metazoa > Chordata > Amphibia > Caudata > Ambystomatidae > Ambystoma > Ambystoma mexicanum. The sequence continues at coordinate 291,520,196 of NC_090931.1, read as the reverse complement.
AGCATGTCTAGTGACATAGGACCCAATTTTCCTGGATTTCATAGGGTTAAGCGCACAGACATTCCATGATAGAAGATTGATCTTTAACCTGTCACCTGCAAGAAGGTTGTGTACATTCGTATTCAGCTTCTGGTTTTACCAGTATATGTGAGCGTTTAATGGGGGCATCATCAGCATCCGCAAGACCATAAATTTGAAAACATTTAACACCTGCAACTTGTCACATCTTCCCAGCCGTGCTAGATGGACGTTTGTGGAGCAATCTTCCCCTCCCCCCCTCATCCCACCCCCCATCCGTATCATCCACCCCAACTTGACGAAGGTCCCATTCAATCTTTTGCTTTTGGAGCTCTCCTGAGGCTGCCAGGTTGCTATCACATGGCTACCAGACCCAGGTTCCTGATCCAGTTCCAAGGGTAGCGTATAGAGCCACCCACTAAGACGGAGACAACATTGCAACTAGTGTAAAGGATATCAGTTTATATATCGTTCAGTCGGCCGGATCACGTCTTTCTTCTTCCGGGCGAGGTCTGCCACTCTGATCTGGTCTCCGCTCTCGGGGTGGGGGGGTTGGGGGGGGGCATATGGAGGGGTATGGAGGCCTCAACATAGGCCATGGCCGCAGCAAAAGTGTGCTCTCCCCCGATGCTGGATTCTCATCTTGGCTGGAAATATTAGGGCATATGGTACCGGTGGTGCTCTTAGAAGTCATTTGACTGGTTCATATGATCTTCTGTTTGCCTGGACTCCTGCAGCGAAATCTGGATATATTTGTATGCAGTTTTCCTCATATTGTAGCGTGCCCTGTTCTCTCACCATCCTGACTATTGTATCTCTATCTCTGTAGTTGAGGAGACAGGCAATTATTGTGTGGGGTGGTGCACCTGGTTTAGGTGCAGGAGCCAGTGTGCAATGTGCTCTTTCAACTAGGAAGTGTTCTGAGAAGGATTCTGCGCCGAAGAAAGATTTGAGAAGCGATTCCACCTGTGGCTCCATTGCACCTTCACCAAATTTTTCGGAAACACCCAAAATTCGAACATTGTTTCTCCTGGGTCTTGATTAGAGATCCACGCACTTATTTTGCATCTTGGATAAATTATCTTTCAGCTGGGCAGTGTCCCGGCTGAGGTGGGCAATTGTGTCTTCGTTGGAGCTGATCCTGCCCTCCGCTTCAGTAATACGCAAGCTTTCTTTGTCTACTCTTGCCTTCAGGGAGCCGATGATAGCAACAATGTCATCTAGCTTAACGTTTACTGCTAGGAAGCCATTTGTACTATAGTTGTTAGCCGGTCTTCCCAGTCATCATTCTCTCTTTCAGCTTGAGCATTAGGAGTATGTGGTGTCTCCATCGCGGGACCTTGTGACTGGCTATTCGTAAATGAGATCCACAGGGCCTTTTTTCTTGGCACCTGCTCCTTTCGTCATTTTCCCAGGCGTCTGTGGTTCTTCCGCATCAGGTACCACATCGTCTGGGATTATGGCACGTATTTTGTATTGAGATCAATGCTAGTGGAACAGAGATTGTGGCCAGCCCGGCGTTGTTTGGTCCCCAAATCTCCAGTTATGTGCTTGATTTTCTTTCGGACTTCCAGACCTTTTTGAAGTAAATCTCGTCAGAGTTTATGGGCCAGGGGGGGGATCTCCTAGTTATCATGCCAAGTTGTGCTCGAGTCAATTTGTGTAGCGGCTCCGAGGTATAAATTACGGGTGTGACCGTACACAGCGTTGTATCGGCCACCAAAATGAGTGTTCAGATCCGTGTATGGGGTTATATTGAGAGGCCTGCCAGGCCAATTGCTGTTCACCCTGTTTACAGGACCGTCCCCCAGTCCCACAGTCTCAGGGGGTTGTATATTCCACTCATCAGACCCTTTGGCATCTTCTCTTAGTTTCCAAGCCCCAAGAGTGGACTGTGTTCTCCCACGTTAAAAGTTTACCTTATGTGAGGTGCGTCTTTAAATTTTGTTGTATTCTCCATTAATACTCGGAGCCTACTTACAGAATCCAGGCCCGTGTGTGGCAGTGCTCTCCACTTCCCCCACCTATGGTTGCGCGCTTGCTTAGCGTGGTTTGGTATACACGTTAGGGCTTTCATTTTCCACTTCACGTCCCAGTGGGAGAGTTGTGGTCGCTGGTCTCGGTCGTGATATGGGTTTATGGTCCAGGAGTGTAGCCTGTGGGAGACTCAGGCTCCGATCGTGTGTGACAAGAGATACAACTGCGACCTGGGAGCTCCCGGTCGCGGTCGTAGGCCCCACTCGTATCCTCGGTTGATCTAGAGGTAATTATGTCAATTTGGGCCCTTAGAGTCTTACACCATTACTCTGCAGTAAATATATTAGGCCCATCTGGTCGGCAATTCACCAGTATTCAGACAAGGGTGGTTTGTGTGCCCTACTCACTGTGACAGTTGGCACCTCTCGTGTCCCTGCTTACTACCGTAGTCACCTTCCAGCCCTATTTGCCTCGTAGCTTGTTGGGCCCATTCATTCGCTCGGGCGGCCCCAGTGGTGCCTGGGTGTTATGGCCGTTGGATGGACGATAGGCAGTCGATGCTGGCATTGATTGCAGTACCGTGGTCCCAACGTGTCTCCGACTGAGTGTGCCCGCAAACTGCTGCCAGCGACCAGTGCTGCCCAAGGGCGCAGGATCCGCTCGCGCTCTGGAGACCACAGTAATCCACCAGGGTTGTGTTTCTGGGTGCAGTCTGGGGCCTCCGGCCAAGGGGAAGTTCAGTCGGGGGGGTTCAGCACCAATCCAGCTACCATCAATGTAGCGGCGGCACCATATGCCAGACCCTTTTGCTGTCTTTGCGGCTCCTCAAGGTATGTCCGCCCTATCTCCAAGTTAACGGACGCACCTCCGGGTATCAGCGTCACTGATGCAGTGGCGGATTGTTGCAGCCACGCAGTTCGGGTTCGACATGGGTCAAGTGAGTCAGCCCAGTGGTAGGGCCGTGGGCCTCAGTTCAGGGGTTCGAGCTGACACTGCAGCTCTCGTCGGTTGGCATTCTCGGGCACCTCGTCCGGTAAGGGTTTCGACGTACCCAACGGATCATGTGTGCTTTCATTAGCACTCGCTGACGAGATCCCGGGTGCCTCACGGTATTGCCCACGACGAGTCCTCGTTTATGCACTGGTGTCTTCACCAACTCCGCAGCTCCTCCCCTTTGTGAGCCGTCATCATGTTGCAATAGCGGGCCAGAGTGGTTCTCTTGGGCGGCCCGCGCCTTCACCCAGACACGGCGGATTCTTCACGCGGTTTTTCTCCCAAAATAATTTGTTGTAGCAAATCAGGATTTTTACACAATGTGCGCAAGGTCTTCACCCATAAGTTCACAGGAGTCTCCGCTACGTGGGCAGCACTCCTATGCAGGGTAGTCTTAGCTCAGGACGATTATCGGATAGGAGCTCGTGGATCAGGCGGCCATCACAGCAGTGCGAAACAGCGCCCCCGTCATATCAGACCCTTATACAGCGTTCAAAACTATTGCTCATGGGAGGGGGGCAGTTATTGAAATTGCTAGTAGCAATAAGAGCCTGGCTGGCTTGACATCAAAAAGGTACCATGAGTTACACATTTGATTCCCCCAGACCAACATATCGATGTCACATTAGGTCTATTTGGAAACATGTATAAAAGGAGCATTCGGGCCCATTTTGGATCTTTAGGTCATATATAATTATCAAAAAGTTATAGCTTGCATCTCATGTGGAAGTCAGATTAACTCCTAGTTCCCCCAGGGGTCGCCCCGGTTTACTGGGTAATGCCCACTACACAGAAGCTCGGTTTAGCACCTACTGATCAAATCTTAATGTTGATACCTATGCTTAGATGGGTGTGAGAGCTGGCTGTTATTGGGCAAATCATAGGAAGTCGAATTCCTCTTCAAGACAAACCACTTATGGAATAGGGGTTCACCAAGTCACCCAAAGGATCATCATTTGCAGGATCACAAGTGCTGATTCAATTGTTTAGCATGAATATGTGTACATTAAGGGGACAGGGGGCGGGGTGCGGGGCATGGGGTGGATTGGGGTCATCTGGAACCACAATATAATTGTCTCGCTCAGGCTGTGCTGTGTTTTATGTAGCATAGAACAAGCTGTGAAATAACAGGGAACTGTAAAACAGTAGAATAACACGTTTGGAAGCAGGATAGAATGTGAAGGGTTCACACTTACAGGCCTTGCAAATGATTTAAAATCCTACTACACCTGCAGGGCAAGTTTTAGTTTACATACTCAACCTTTACAGAAATGCACTTGTCCCATAATGACGGGTGACAAAGTATTTACCAGTGCTTTCTGTAAAATGGTGCACGTCACGATAAGCACACTTCCCATTTGGTGCTATGCTGCTAACCAAAGGCCAACAATACAAAGTTTGCCTGCAGTAAATGGCAAATAAAGTTTAAAACATCTCCATACTCGGCACATGGGTACCATTCAAATGGTGCTCGCCCTTCATAAAATCTCCTTGCCAATGCGAGTGGGCTAGTAGATTTTGTGAGCCCTGGTAGAGAAGGATATGGAGATAGTGGACGCGTGAGGATAGATTCAGGGGTTACAGAATGGGGATGGAATCGTGGACCAGGCATTTATTAATACGTTGGTGGATCTGGAGCTGGGCTGCCATTGAAGTTGGTTTCCAGTTGGTTTCACAATCAGACCTTCCTAAAGGTACTGTTGAATCACAGAGTATGCATCAGCATTTCCCACCCTTGACTCCTACTATAACAAAGGAAGGCAAGGGTGTTCCCTTTTAACCCAACCAGAAAACCTCAGAGGTGCAAAGACATTAAAACTCCTCCTCCAACATCTTCCTGCTTTTTTCTAGACCAGTGTTTTTCAGCATGAGAAAGCAACTATGAATTAAATGTGTATGGGCTTCCCTACAGGATTCCACACATTGTTTTACATACATCAGGAGAAAACATCACAAAACAAAGAAGAAGTGGGTTGGGGGTCAACTGCAAAAATGTGTAGGTGCCCAGTTATGCATTGTAGTTGTCATTTATATAGCATCTTTTACCATTATTATAGTCTCAATTCGCTGGTGGTGGGAATGACCTTGTGGACCTAAGTCCTGAGTGTTGAAGGTCACGCAGTAGGATTATAATGCGTGTGTGCATTTGGCCAAATAAGGCTTAAGCACGGGCTGGCTAGGCTATGGTAGAAAGCAGCCCATGAGGTCACGCATGTGGATGGGTGCTGAGTAGTCCGGAGATGGCATGGGTGCAAGAGACTCGCTATGTGTGCAGCATGGCTGGATTTGTGATAGGTCGTCGCGGCGTACTGATGTCAGGGGTGTAATCTGGTGTAAGTAGGCTTAAAAACATTAAGGGCCTGATTCATGCAAGTGTTTTATAATGGCGCAATCCCATAGGAACACGTTCCATGAATCAGGCCACAAGTGTCCAGATAGCCCAAATGTTGTCATAGGTCGTAGCTGCATTCTACTGAGAGTGGATGGATAGCCGTGCCTGCGCCAGATGTCCACCGATGTGGAACATTTATATGTACAAAGAGCCCAGATGGAGCTCATCTTTGATGTTGCTGTGTCAGAAAGTCTGTAGAAAAAGACCAGCTACCCTCGTAGATTCTTCTAGGCACTATTGTGTGTGGAAGGTGGGGTTGGGTGCAAACCTAAAGACTCCTAAGTACAATAGACTGGCTGACCGAGTATATCTACCAATCGGTTACCATAGGATTTAGGATAGTAGGATTTTCTAGGCACCATGGATCAGCTACCTTTACAGCTTTACTAGATATCTTCATGGTTCTATCTACGCTGCTAGCAGCCGTCTACTAACTGCGATATCAGGATACCAATCCCGAGTTTGGATCTTTAGCTGTAATGGAAGGATTACCAGCGAAGATCTGGGGTGAAAGGTGGGCTAACATTATAGGTGCAGCACAAATGACCATACCAAGATCAATTTAATGCATACACTGGCCACCCTTGAGAACGTCCACTACTGTTCTTCTATGAGCAATACTGGTGCCAACCTAAATTCTTCAGGAGGAATGAGACTACTAAACTGCACGGTTTCTTTTAATACAAGCATGTGCTAAACTTCACAATGTTTCAAGAGTAACGTTTCCTCTAACAATCCAAGTATACTCTGACAATCCATCGAAGGTTGACCCAATTCCTGCCCCCCCTGCAATCCATCCGAGTGTAACAGCTTTCCTGCTCTAGCAATCCATCTAAGTGTAACATATTTCCTACCCTCAAAAATGATATACATGTGGCACATTTCCTACCCCCAAAATACGTGTAAATGTAATACATTTCCTACTCCACAGACCCGCCGAGAGCAATAAACAGTTAGTACATCTAGCATTACTATCCAAGGGGTGCAGGGTCAATCTATACACTGTTGCAACATGAAGGTGGTAGAGTAGGATGGAATGTCAGGGTTTTAAAATACAGTAATGGCTATGCTCACCGCCAGTACCAACCTTACATGGAAAAACACTCAGATTTTACTTTGGCAATACTATGAAAAACCACCTAGATTCAACTTTAGCTGTACAATGGAAAAACACTCGGATTCAATTTTGCCAGTACAATGAATACCAGTTATGCAATCCGGATAGGTGCATGTAGGTGTGAGATATTAGGTAGTAAGAGTGATGGGGTTTACTGGAGTACAGTAATGAATGCACTCCCTGCCCACACCACACTTACCTTAGCAGTTGCTGTAGGTCATCTGTGTCAGGCGTCCCAGGTGAACACTGGCAAACACCAAGTGGAGCTGCCCTTTGCCTTTGACTCTCAGCAGATGGCTGCCCAGGCAGGTACTGAAAAAGCAGCGGTCTAGTCACATACATTGGTACAGATCCTATCAGGGAACACAGTGGACGGGTTGGCGGGGGTTGGGGGGCTGGGAAAGGGCCTGCAAAGGTCGCAGCGGCAAAAGGCAAACAGGTGAAGGGAAAAAAAGAGGAAGTAGCCAAAAAATAAATAAATACATAAAAATGGGAGATGGACCATGCAGGGAAAGGCTTACCAGGTGGATTATGCTAAAACTGGTAGATGGCAGCATTACAGGGCCAGATTGATGGGCTTAATAATGATGTAAAAAGGTCATCACAGGCCCGAAAAAAGTAAGGGCCTCAAAATATGGATTTCATGGGTCCCTGGGGAAGGACTGTTGGTGTTGCCCACTGGTACATGAAAGAAAGTTTTCTCACGACTACACCAGGATAAGAGAAAAGTGGATCCGCAGAGGCATAATAGTGTTATGAAACAAATGCATCTTAAAATAACTGAAAACATAAGCGGAATTCGGTTCTATGTTCTAGGATCCGGGACTAAAAATGAGGCAGTAATATTGAATTCAGAAAAAATGACCATTTTTGCACTGAAATAAATGTAAATGTTAACAGACATTTTATATGAAGAAAGTAAAAATAACTAAAATGCATTCTTTTATTTTTTTCTAAAAAAGCTAATTCTCCATAAATATATCAATTAGTTCTAAAAATGTGTTTTTGATTTCTTAATGAGTTAGTACCACCTTTGGAATCCCCCATCTCACCTCAGTTAAACACACCGTTATTTGCACATAATATTTCTCAGCTTTGAATGTATCCTTAACAAATAGATCATTGTATGTATCTATGTAATATGTAGCCTTTTCTAGCCCTTCAATGGTCTTCTCGCCTGCTCTGAACCATACCGATAACAGACAAGCCTTTGCCTTTTTCTAATTATTATGCATTAAAATTGGGATGTTTTTGCTTTCTACATTTTTCCTTTGCTTATTGTCACCACACGTTGTTTATAACATTAATTCTTTCAGTGTTATTTGTACAGTGTACTCAGGCAGTCCTCACAAAAGGACAGACCCTCTAAGATCAGGGAAGGCCCAACAACATCGCCCTCAATTATTTGAAAAACCAGGGTTTGACATTGGAGGCAAGGCACAGAGTTCAACAGCGGCAGGGTGCATATCATCGTCATAAGGCTTTGAGAGAAAAACTATACATTTGTTCACATTTAAGGTCTATTTAGAAAGAGCAAATCTGGCTTTCCAAATCAACCTTAAATAAATACCTCCCACACGCCCGCAAGACTGCCTGCCAACCCAGCCCTGCCTATCGCTGCACACAAGTGCATGCAGGGGCTGACGGGTGCAGCCAACCCATAAGCCATCGGCAGACAAGATAAGTATGTGCGCAAGTGTGAGGCTGTCTGTGGGAAGAGGCCAAATGTTTGTGGCAGGGAAGGAGGGAGTGGGGGAACAGGCGAGTGTGTGTATGAATGTGGGTCTGTGTGTGTATTGAGGGGATATGCTTTGGGCATGAAGGGAGATGGTGGGGGAGCAAATGGGGACTTGGTGTGTAACCACTAGATTGCCAGGAAATCCCACCTGCGCGGGAGAGGGCGAGAAGGAGAGATTTACAGGGAGGTTCAGGGGGCAACCACTCCCCCCACAATTGTGATAATCCTAGAGTTGAAGGCTGCATGCCCCCTCATCCACTTACCTTTTCGGCTGCACACTTCTCAGTGTGCCGCAGTCTCTCCTCTGTCCCTGCAGCATCAGTTCTCTCGCACTAACGTGGGTCAGAACTGGCACCGCAAGGTCTTTTTTAAACTTTTTCTTTTCTTCAGTGTCCCCCGCTACCATCTAATGGAAATCAGGGGGGGGGGGGGGGGGGACACCCCGGCTCCCATTAGTCGGTGTAGTGGGGGTTGGCATGTTAGTACCATGCAAAGGCGTAGTAACTAACATGTTGCAGTGTTCAGGCCAACATTTTTTTATGTTTCCCAAAAATCGGCACAAAAGTAAATACTATATTTTACGTTCAGCCTACAATATTCAAGATTACATGGGGCCAGTCACACACCAAAATCGTTTTTGGTTTGTCGTTTAAGTACCTTTCTTAACAGCCTCAAGTTCCTCAATAAGGTATCTCACTGATTCAAAAGTGTGCTCTCCGAGCACCAACAAAATTATAGCCACTGCTACCTGTAAAGTGGTGTTCTTTATAAAGTAGAGATGGTTGAAAATATGGGTAATTTTGAGCCACACTGATTCCCAGATAGGAGTAAAGGTGCGTTGGTTAGGCTTGGAGGATGATAGTAATTGGATAACGTCAAACGGGAAACACAAGTCTCATTTACATCAGTAGGAATGACTGGGTGGATGAAGGGTTGATATGATGACTGGTCTGTGAGAAAAAGGATTGTGGAAAATAGACACAGTATGTTCTCTTTCACTCTGAGGTTGATTCGTCAAATCTTTAATAACAGCATTGCAGGATGAACACAGACAAGACCACCATACGGTCTCCATACAATCACAGATGTTGGCGGGGGATTATGACAAGGTTTTGGCCTTTGTAAATAGAGTGTACCTCGGTCTATGCCTGAATGATGACAAAACGGAACTCCTCATTCTAGGCACTACTTCTAATCTAAATAAACTAGACCAGAACTACTCTTCGTTCGTAATTGATAAGAACATCATTGCTGTGGCCAAGGAGGTTAAAACCCTTGGTTTCCATCTAGACTCTACATTAACTTTCAAAAAACAAGTAAATGCTATGGCCGCTCCTACCTCCTACACCTGCAAATTAATCAGAGCAGCCAAACCTTCCCTCTCTCCCAATAACTGCATCACTTTAGCTAGAGCCCTGATCCTGTCCAAGTTGGACTATTGCAATGCTGTCTACGTAGGTAGCAATAAATACATTCTGAATAAGATTAAAATCTTGCAAAATAACGCCTTAAGAGCAGCCTTAAGCCTCGCGAAGAAAGCCCACATCTCAGATACTAGAATATCTGTCAACTGGCTCTCTACGAAAGATAAGATCTTCCTTAAATCTGTCTCCTCGACTCATAAATGTCTCCACCAATCTGCCCCTCAATACCTCACGACGAGATTCACTAGACAAGTATCATGCCTTCCTTCCAGAAAGGCTAACTCCAACCTCTTACTGGTGCCAAGATTTAAACATACTATGACAGGGGGAATAGCTTTGAACTTCCTACCACCTGCCCTAAGGGAAGACCTTCCCTACCTACATTTTAGATCTAATCTTATCCTGTGGATTAAGGAACATGACAATTAACTCACACTGCTGATCTTCTGCTCCCTGTATATATTAGGCCATAGCATAAAATTGTAAACCTTGTATATTGTATGTAAATATGACTTATTGTATTCTGTTTAACGCTGATGATGTGTCCAGCACTGTAACCATAGCTGTACTCTACCTGTAATGTCTTATGTAACTTAAGCTATACAATCCTCTTGTTGCTCTTGCGCCCTGCTACCTCTGGGTTAGCTGTGCATTACAAATAATAAAACAAACAAACAGACTGTGTTCCCCATTTACCAAATGTTACTAATCTTTATACACTTTCCAATACGTTGGTCTCAACACAACAAATGGAAGATGTCATGACCATGAGCAGGGAGGATTTCAGGCTTCCTAAATTAACAATAGCTGACTATGTAGAGCTAAGCAAATAGAAATTCAAGGTGTGTTTCGAGCCTACACGAGAACCCACACGGGGGTTCACTGCAAATACATTTAAGCCTTAGCACGCTTCCAACAACATTTCTTTAAAGTAACTTTAACAATGTGGTCACATATTTTTAGAAGTGAAAGCATATCCCCAATTTGCTAGTGCAGCAGTTTATAAAACATACAAGCAAACAGGGTGCACGATGTGCATTCACCACTAGTGATATTTGACCCTTAGCTAGTATGAAATGGTGTGCTTTGTCTCGGTATACAATTAAGGTGGCAAGTGACTTTTTATGGCTGGCGAGTCGATTGCAACTTGAAGCAAATACATGCTTAGTTGCCAAGCTGCCTTTCTCCATTCTACCAGCTGACACACTTTCAAAAATGATTCTTTTCTTCCGATGCCCTTGGCTCAATACTAATATTGGAGGCTAGTCTTTGTCAAAGCAACATACTCTTTACAGTTGCATTAAACTCGCTTACAATTACATTCCCCATCTAACATTTTAAGCATACACTTGCATTTTTCTCTGATAGCAGATTGGCACTTAACACTCCCCTAAAGATCTTTTTTTTTTAAAAATAGTTTATTGTTTTTTTACAACAAACAAATCATAACTTTCACTCCCGACATTTTCAGTTACATTCAATACTTGTTTCTCCTTTATGTCTCCCCCCCATCCCTTCCCCTAAAACTCAAGCTCTCCCCCCATTCCTCTGGCTCTCATTGCCCAGGATTGATTCTCTTCCTCATTCTCGGGCAGGTCATCGTCACTGGGGTCACCTTGGGTGGGCCCATACAATGAAGCTATCATTTGTCTCCATTCTATCAATGGTCCCACTTCCTCACCTTCCCCTTTGTTAGCCGCCTCATACCATACCACTGTCTCGGCGTCTGCCCATTTTAGGAGGTCCTTCCAACTTATCTCTAGTGTGGGTCTATGGGCGGCTTTCCAGCTCATGGCAATTCTCCTTTTTGCCAGGATGTATGCTAGGTCCTTGAGTTTGCATACGTGTCTCAAGTTATGTGGCGTAGTGAATCCCCCCCAGCATGCATGCCCATATGGATTCCACGTCAAGTTTAATTCCCTTTTCAGATAGCTTATGCTTAATTTCCCCCCAGAATTCCCCCACCTCTGGGCATGCCCTGAAACATATGGATTATCCCGGCTCCTACCTCTCCACAGTAGGGGCATTTTTGTGCTTCTGCGTTTCCGAATTTTGAAATCATTTGGGGGGTCATGTATGCTCTGTGGGTAACGTATAATTGTATCTGTTGCAGCCTCGCATTTCTAGACACCTTCTTGTGGTATCTTTAGGCTCACTCCCATTGCCCATCCTGCATGGTCTCTCCCGCTTCCTCCTCCCAATCCCGCCTCAGTTTGAGCGGCTCTTTTCCCCACTCTCGACATTGTTCGTTCGTATATCCGGGATATTTCATGCCCTCCATCCGACATGTCATACATCATTTCAATGGCTGTATCTGGTTGTCCTGCTAGCGCTATTTCCGACCACGTTTCTTTCACCCTTTTGACTATTCTGCTACATGTAATATGCTGTCCCGCGTGTACCCCGGTTCCGTCCATTATCGGTTGAAAATCCAGGGCCTCCCCCTTTTGACAAATATCCCCCACGGTAGCCAGACCCACTGGTTCCCAGCATTTCCAGATTCCTTTCCTTAGTTGGTCATCTGCACCACGAGTGGCACCTGTGGGGAACACAGGGCCGGGCCTCCCATGACCCGGCACGCTTTATGCCAAATTTCCCAGCCCAGTGTTAGCAATCTCGGCCTTCCCTGCATCTCTGACTTGGGTAGCCATATCAGTTCTCGTAAGTAGTATGGGGCACACTCATCCCTCAACAGCCTGGATTCTGCTGTCTCGTCTTCCGCCAGCCTCCTGGCTACATATTGTAATTGCGCTGCCAGGTGGTATATCTCAAAGTTCGGTAGGTTTATCCCCCCTCTATCATACGCATTCTGTAGTTTCCCCAGGGCCACTTTGTTTCTAGTACTGTGCCATAGGAAACCTCTGCCCAGGCTGTGTATCTTAGTGAAGAAGCGCCTGGGCACCATGTGTGGGATGTTTGTGAAAAAAATGTAGTAGTCTAGGTAAGACCACCATTTTCAGCAAGGCCGCCCTCCCCACCATGGCCAGGGGGAGCTTTGCCTAGACCTCCTTGCTATTCTTGATGCCCTCCACTGCTTTCTCTGTGTTATACTTCTGCTCATCTACTACCGTATGGTAAATATTGATCCCCAGGTATCTGAACGTTCTGGTCTGGCAAGCCATCTGCAGGGTTGTTAGGTTTTTCTGTGCTATGCCTTTGTATCTACCCAAAAGGAACATGCTCGATTTTTTGGGGTTGACCGTTATCCCAGAGAGAACCGCATAGCACTCCATCACTTCTAGGATGTATTGCAGGTTCTCCTCCGGGTATCGCAGGTACAGGAGCATATCATCTGCATACAGTGATATTAAGTGCGGTCCCCCTTTGGTGAGCACTCCTACCTCACTGTATTGCTGTCTCAGATAAATTGCCAGTGGCTCTAATGCAAGGATGTATAGCATCGGAGACCATGGGCAGCCCTGTCTCGTGCCTCTGCTTAGTTGCCATTTATCTGAGATTATTGCTCCAGTTTTAAGCCTAGTTGTGGGGGAGCTATATAACATTTTCACCCACCGCAGGTACCCAGGTCCCATCCCGTATTCTTTTAAGGCCGCCATCAACCATGGCCACCTGACCGAGTCAAAGGCTTTGACTGCATCTAACAAGACTACTGCTATTTCGTTAGGGTCGCCCTCCGTCTGCTGTGGTGGAGCCTCCTGTGATTATCGCATATGCTTCTGCCTGGGACATACCCAGTTTGGTCCGGGTGTATTAGTTTATTTATCACTAGCTTAAGTCTATTTGCTAGTACTGACGTGAGAATTTTGCTGTTTTGGTTTAACATATATAGCGGTCTATACGACCCGCAGTCTACGCTAGGCTTGTCAGGTTTAAGGATCGGGATGATTACCGCCTCCCTCAGAGATTCCGGCAGTCTCCCTTTCTTGTATGCCTCATTCAGCATTGCCAGTAGCGGGGGGGGAAGAATCTTTTGCCTGTAGGGTTTATAAAACTCACTGGGGAGCCAGTCCATGCCTGAGGCTTTGCACGTGGGTAGATGCAGCACCACTACTTCCAATTCCTCCAGTTCCTCCAGTGTAACTGGGGCTTCTAAGTTCTCTCTATCTTCTTCGCTTAATTTGGGCAATCCAATGTCTTCTAGGATCTCCTGAGTCTCTCTCTCCGTGTTTCTCTCCCCAGTATCTGCATAGAGGTGTTTATAAAATCTGAGGAATCTCTCGTTCACCATCTCCTGGGTGTTCCAGACTTGTCCCGCCTCTCCCACTATCTCTCTAATTGCTGGTCTTGGTGCCTCATTTTTATAAAGCCACGCAAGCAGCCTCCCGGTTTTGTCCCCCACAGCGTGTTGTCTTTTGATATATTTCTTGTAATTCGGGTTGCTTAGCCTCTCCCAAAGCTCCCCGCCAGCTAGTTGTAACTGGCTCACACATTCTGCCTCCTCCTGTGATGTTACTTCTTTAATCATTATTGTTTCCAGTCTTTTCTCCGTCTCCTGCAACTCTCGCTCTATACCCCCCACGGAGCCCTTTAGATTTGGATATGGCCGCCCCCCTTATTACCACCTTAAAGGCCTCCCACAGAGTGCCCTCTGATTCCACGCTTCCAGTATCATTCTCGAAATAGCCAATTATCTCTTCCCGTAGGTCCTCCTGGAATGTTGTATCCCTCAGTGCCTTGGCCCTTAGCCTCCATGTTGGGATTCTGGCTCTAGGGGGCTGGTGTCGCCACTCCAGGACCAAAGGGGAGTGGTCTGATAGTATTCTCGCTTTGTATTCTGAACCCACCACTTCCCCCACTATTTCGGGGGTGGCGAACACGTAATCCAGCCTCGTGTACAGATTATATGGGGCCAAAAAATGTGAGCAGTGTTTTCCTGTAGGATGTTGCCGCCTCCAAATGTCCTCTAGCCCAAAGTCTCTTAGCAGGGCTCGTAGCGCTCTTGCTGCGGGGGGAGGTGGGAGGGTTATCTAGTTTCGTATCAGATCTATCCAGTTTAGAGTCTAGCGTACAGTTGAAGTCCCCTCCCCATATGATCGCTCCTCCTGTGAGGGGACTGATCTTACTATATAACGTTTTCTAGTAGGTCACTATATCCTGGTTCGGGGCATATGTGTTTATAATGCTTAATTCCCTGTTCTCTAAAAGCCCCCGGAGCACTACTATCCTCCCGTCCGGTACCACCGTTGTCTGTAGTATCTGGAAAGGCACCTGTGGTGCCACCCAAATGATCACCCCCCTAGCGTATAGTAGTCCCTCTCCTCTTTTTCTTAATTACCTCCTGCTTCTCCTTCGTGAGGCGAGTTTCCTGCAACAGAGCTATGTCTATTTTTTTGCCTTCTCAAATACATCATTGTGATGCTGGAAATGCATCGGAGGGACAGGGCCTCCGTATCCTTGTCCATTACTGCTTTTTATCGTGTGTTCTGTCGTGTTTTCCGCGCAGGAGTTCATGTGGGACTCCTGGCGGTGCAGCTCTCTTTCTTTTGGCTTGGTGAACGGACCCGTGGGATACCATTATGGCACCCATGGGTGGGGGTACAACCCTGTGCCCCTAGTGTATGTTTTTGGGCACCTGTGGGTGGCCCACGGAGCAGGGTATGGGCTGGTGGCAGCTCCATGGTGAATTTGACAGGTGCGCAGAGTATCCTCCATTTTGGGATACCCTGGCCCTGACATTGGGATCAGTTGATCCCTGATGGAAAACAAGATGGCCCCAGTGGCCTCTTGCTTTCTATTACCCATAACCTTGTTTTCCCAAAGTCCTGGGAAGCCCTGACTCTGTCCCTTCCCCCTGACTGGCTGTTGGATGGAAGTGCCATATATGGTGTTGTTGTGAAGGCCCGGCCAGACTAGCTGGAGCCTTCCCGGTGATGTATGTTGTGGGTACCTCCTGTGGGTGGGACCTGGGTGAAGAGAGTGTGTGACGATTATGCATTCTGTGTTGTGGGTGTCTAGTATCTGGTGGTTGACACAATGACTGAGACAACCCTGCCCGAAAGCGGTATGAATGCAGCTTGGAGTGTTGAGTGGCTCGGTACTTGTCCCAATACACATAACTTGTTGTGAGTGTCTGGAGAGAAGTGAATGGCCTGAATACCTTGTGTGCCTGATTGGCTGCCTGCCTGCATGAATGCCCGTAGTCGTGATTGGATGCTTGAGTGTGACCCAGCGGAATGAATGGGAGATCAACAGTATATCTGGGGACCTCTCACTGCTAGGAATCGTGTTCAGAAGCTGAAGTCTCCACTACGACGAGTAACTGGATTAACTGACGCTTGACCTTGAAGCCCTGCTGGACGAGAAGAATTGCTGTTGCTCTCCTTCACAATCGGAAAGCTGTTGTGCCTCCAAGGACTGACCCAGAGAGGACCTGGTAAGGCGCCCTCTTCCCGAGCTACAAGGGACCATCGTGCACAGCTGATCTTTGCCAACGCTCCCTGGTAGACAGACCTACGACAGGCTTCCGACCTGATACGGGGACTGCTGCGGAACTCCAAGGAGAAGCACTCGTACTGTTGCCTGCCACTGTCGACGACCGCCGTCGCCGACCGGAGCCGCTGTGCTCCCGTTTGCCTAAGCTTTCATTGATCATCGGACGCTCTCGTCTGCATCGTCACCCGCTTGTCTCCCTCTGGAGAAGGCCCGACCGTCGACGCGCGAGGAGTATCCACTGGTGTGTTTCCCGCCACCTACAGACCGCAGCGACGCCGACAACTCGACGCCCTTGCTGGGCCACAGTTCTCTTTGCGGTCCAGAACTATTGTCATCGAGGTGCCCCGCACGCCTCTTCCTTGCAGGACGCCAACGCTCTGTCGTCAACGAGCACCGCTAGGAACCAAGCTGCCACTTCCTTGCCGTAGTTCACCCGGTTCACCGTCGGACGTTCAGACGACCCGTGACTCCCGCCTTAAAGGGAGGGCACTCAAGAAGGGCCGTCGATTCCCCGACACCGAACGCCAAGTTCCCCGACACCGAACGACGATCCATGGCTCCCGCCTGAAAGGGAGGCACTCAAGAAGGATCGGTCGGTGCGTCGTCGGAGAACTCTACTCCACCAGGTGCATTGGGGGTTAAAACCTTAACAGGAAGTAGTAAGACTATTGAACATTTGGACTGGGCTTGTGTTATATATCTTTATTTACAGGTTGCCCAGGTGGGGGGGGGATCTCCACACAGAACTGTGCCTAGTGTTAGGGGTCAGCATTCTGCCTATTGTTTCAACCATTTTACGTTCCTTCCTATCTATATTGATGGTTTACTCGTTATTGATCTGTGTGACATTTTAACCGTACAGTTGATGCACTTTAATGAGATTTGATAACATTAGTGGTACCACTCTAGACGTGTATATATTTATCATTATTGACTTCCAAGTACAAAGTGCGTTATTGTGATCGTGTACATACCTTTGAATATTAATCATATAAAGACTGTTTTCAGTCATATAGTGTGTGGACATTCCTTTGTGGGGGTTCGGGGACTACACTGTACTTAAGAACCAGCCCGCATCACCTCCTGAGAAGCTAGGCCTTGATTGATCTTCCATTGCTACCGTAATAGAGAATCTTGGCTGGGGTCTGCTGTGCCTCTCCTCTACCATATAGAGTGCGGAAGTACAGACACCCCCCACCGGTCTTTACAATCATCACCTTATTTCTCTTCAGGTAGGTGTTAAGTCCCCAGACATTCCAGGTTATTATTCTTATGTCACCCATTTTCCTTTAAAACCTCTTCCCTGTCCCTCCCTTCACTTCCTTCAACCCGAGAATACTTAGCGTGAAACATGTGCGGAGGCACGCAGGTGCATGCTCTTTCCCAAACAACTATCACTGCAAACTCCCCAACTCCCTCCACTGTGTTGGCCTCCACTTTTTCTAGTTCTCTTGTGCGGTCCGCTATTGCCCTTACATCTCTGGTCTCAGGAGGTTTAGATCTATTTGTACTGCGTCAATTTTAGATTCCAGCGCCTCTTTCAGTATGGTCATGGCATCCTCCAGTTTTGTTTCCCACGCCGCTTTCAGGTCTGCAATGGCTTCCAGGATTTGCCGGTCTCCTCGCGCTGGGGATATGTCCAGCCGGGCGCTTCTGTCCTTGCTTCTAGCACCTTTCGTTGATTGCAGGGTTTTTGTGAAGTCTTTCATCGTAGACTGCTTCCCTTTCATTTTATTCACCTTCGTTGCCATTTCTTCCGCAGTTCCAGGTGAGCGGGCCCCCAGCTCCGGATGGTGCAGCCGTTTGCTGCTATAAGGCACTCAGCCTAACGTGTGTGGGCTTGTTGCTGTCTCCTTCAGGGGTTCCAGCACCGTTGTCTATATCCTAGGCTGTAGTCTCCTTTAGGCTAGTTCGCTGTGGTGCTGGCATGGTTAGTTCGTCCTGCTTCTACTCCTCACCTGGGGTGGCCTCAGCGTGCATTGCGCTCTCCTGCGCCACTCCTTATGCTTGGCCCCAGTCTTGTGCAGCAGGGCTCCAGTGGGAATGTCTCGGGGCAGTGCTGCGGTTGCCGTGGTGTATCTCGGCGAGGTCCCCTCCCAGCCCGCCCCTAGAAGTGGGGTGGTGCCTCACCGTCTCCCTGGGCTGTCCGTGATTGTGGTGCAGCTTCAGGTGTCTCGGCTGGGCTTGTCTCTTTGCCTTATAACGGCTTCCTGTGTGGTTCTCTGCAGCGTGTTTGGAGCCCTTGTTTCTTGGACCCAGTATGTTGCAGTGCAGCCTGGCTAACTTGCCCACTGCCTATGTCCTTTCAAAGATGTGTAATGTGCGGGCTCGTTCCTTGCTGTGCTGTCCTCCCTAGGGTCGAGCGCTCTATTTCTGTGTCTCTGTGAGGGGGCTCGCCTTTTGTTTCCTTCTTTTTTTTTTTTTTTAAATTATTTTCCTTTTTTCCGTCCCCCTCTTGTTCCCCCTTGGTATGTCTTTTGTGGGGGCTGCTGTAGCGTAGTGCAGCTAGGGCCAGGCTGTCACGCCTTTTGACTCCTCGCTCCCCCGGATTGCTGCAGTGTGGCGGTGATCCGTGAGTCACTCAGAAGCCGGGCGCTGCGCCGTGGCTCTGGGCACTGAGTCATGTGCGCTCCGTTTCGTGCGCTCCTCTCCGGGTGTGTGCGGCAGGCAGGGGTCCCTCTGAGGCTATGCTCTGCTTGTCAGATGGCGTGTGGAGCCCCTTGGTGTGCTTGATCACACCCCACGGCCTGCAGCTGCTTAGGGTGCCTTTGATATGCCACGCGAGCCCGGCCCTGTTGTGCGTCTCGGTGTGCAGAGGCCCCGCTTCGTTCCAGATTGTCCCTTGGCATGTGACATCTACCGCCTCTGTGCAGCGGTTGGTTTGCATTCATCGGCTGCCCCTCGATCCCCCCCAAGCTCGCAGTGTGCTCTGGTGCGCCTGTGTCCACGTAGCGCATCTCGGGTGCTGAGCCTGGTGTTCCACTGCAAGGCTGATTCCGGCAGCTTCTTTGTGCCCGGCACGCCGCTCTTTTGTCTCACGGGGCACCAGCCATTTTAAAATGAAACCCGTATCATCAGTGGTATATTTTAATTTCGCTGCTGTGGCCGGGGTCAGATTGCAATTTCTTGTGTGGATTGCACTCTCCTTATATTCCCACGCCTGAACCTATTTTTACAATGGGTATTCTGCGTTTGGGAGGCAGATCTTTGTCGGATCACTGGGAGCTCCGGAGCGTCGGTCCCTCTACATGGCTGGTAGCCACGCCCCCCACTACTTTAAAGATCTTCAGAAAGAAAATGAACAGAAGATATTGAATAGGAAAGGCTGTACAAGGTGACTGGCTGGGTGCGGGGAGGGTGTGTGGATGGGAGGCAACAAAAATGTCCTTACATCAGCTCTACAAGTGGAACAATGGCCACAGACATACATTAGAGAGGTGCATCATTGATCTAAAGTGCTCAGATAACTAGTTTGGATAGTCACAAACTGATGATAAATGCTAAATACTGAAGTGCCAACTGTGAGAAACTAAAGGGTATGCTCACTCCTAAAACCCCTGGATCCTCCTCCCAGGTGGCCAGGAAAAGCCCAGAGCTATTGGATCCTAAACCTGGGGGTGGAGAAGAGAGGGAGGATCACCTAGGTGGAAGGTCCTCTGAGACTGGGAGTGGGGTAACCACATGCAAGACATGGAATCCCGGTTTACCTACTGATGAAGAACCTATCCTTCCCCCAACCTATATGGGCTATGACAAGACCTCTCCCCTCATTTCCCCACATGTGAAAATACTAGGACGAGGAAGAGGAGACAGTAATTTACCACTCTGGTAGTGGGACAAAGAAGAGGGCTGCAGAGGCATGTCCTTTTAATCATTGTCAGGCAAACCTAAGTAATGATCCACACCTGCAACATGTTAACTGGTTGCAGGTGTATAAAATGAGGGTGAGAGAACAGGACACAAGAAACAGGGAGGCCTGCGTGGGAGAGACCAACAGTGGACCCTTTGCGTTGAGGCAGACTTGGTGGGACTGGAGCAGGAGCCAGGACGCTGGCAGATACCCCTAGGAACTTGTGGGGCACAGGACAAGTGGACAAGGACAGCACAGAATGCTAGCCACAGGAGCTGCGGGTGAAGCAAGCAAATCAAGGAGAGAGAAGACGCCATCTCCTATATTTATTTTGTGTGTGTTTGGTTTGTCAATGTTATCAAGTATTTCAAAATCCTAAAACTTGCAATGACATACAAATCTCAAAAGAAAGATTACTAAAAAGAAATGAAAAAAGCTCATTCATTACTAAGTACTACAAAAGTCTCCAAAAGAAAATGATGCAAAGCTATTAGCAGTGAAGTACCCTCACCCCACATTATCCAGTACACGTAAAATCAATACAAATCAGCATCTGGAGAAATCTTCCCTTTAAAGTGTCACTTCCTCGAACACACTGTAACCAGATGTTTCAAAGATTCAATGGTACCAGGCTGCTTGCAGATGCAACAGTCTGTCGAATCAGCCCCAGTTGTTTTCCAATGATTAGTTTGATTCAGTGTGGGCAGCTTATTCAGCCAAAAGCGCATATGCATGTTGCGCACCTTGTTACAAGGAAATATGCGTAAATATCTTGGTGCATCACCTCTTGTTCTTATACATTTGTCATACTCCTTGTACCCAGAGTATGATGCAACTTTCTCACAGGTGCAAGCCCAGTCGTACCAAAATAGCTTAGTTTTGGTAGAGTGGACGAGCAATAAGTTCTTCCTCTGAAGAACAAACATTTTCCAAGATGTTTATCATCTTGCCTTTAAAAGTGGTAATGGAATGGGGGGCGCTGTTGCGCACGACGGAGATGGCCGCCTGAGGGGATAGCTCCAGCCCGTAACATATTCTATTATAAATGAATCCTGTTCGGGGCCGCCTACATGCCAATAAACACCTGCATTCGGCGGTGGAGAGCCTGCGGCATCACTCCACTGATTTTCATGAAGGAACGCCGGCTCAATCCTGAGAAATCGGACTGCAAACTTATACCGTGAACACGGTGGAGGCATATCCGGCCCATTGCTCCAGGAGAAATCACGGGACGGCCAGGGGTGCTGGCTCATGCGCAGGCCGGAATGGGGAGGGGCCGCGCTCCGCGCCTTTCTGAGTTGCCGCTGGATATATCCGGTTGGCCCTCTTCTGGGTATACACCGCACGCCTGGTCCGGACGGAACATTGCTCTCTTCGTTGGGATTGTCATCCCATTCCCTGTGCCGCTACTGCCCCGCGGATTGATCCTTGACTGACCGCCGGGTCGGGCCTTG
Source organism: Ambystoma mexicanum (assembly GCF_040938575.1). Classification (NCBI taxonomy): domain Eukaryota; kingdom Metazoa; phylum Chordata; class Amphibia; order Caudata; family Ambystomatidae; genus Ambystoma; species Ambystoma mexicanum. The sequence goes on along the minus strand of NC_090931.1, from coordinate 291,498,840 downwards.
TCGACGGCGGTGGGCCGGTTGCGTTCACTCGTTGGGGCCTGCTGATATCATAAGGTGGGTGCCCTGGTGCCTCTCTCTTATATAGTCGTAAGCGGTGTACGCCACACTCCTAAGTGCCAATGATCGCCAACCACTACCTATCACTGGGCGCCAGAGCGTGGGCAGACGCAACGCAACCCAACAGAGCTGACACATGGGCCGCAGCAAGAAAAAAAAGTATGGGCTCCAAGAAAACTGGTCCGATGGACTCCTTTGCCAGTTCCCAGCCGCATGGGCCTGCCGAGACACCCGCTGAGCCCTCGGGCAGCCAGCTGGAGTCTCCAATGGATGTGAGAGTGGACAAACTACTAACGATGGTCCAAAGTGGATTCCTGGCAGTGAACAGCAAACTGGATGACATAGGGGCCACAATCAGCTCTTTGAAGGCTAGGGTTGATAAGGAAAGTGCTCGCACAACGGAGGCGGAGAACAGGATTGAGTTAATGAGGACTCGATAGCACAACATAGCCGTGATATCGCCCAGTTAAAGGGAGACCTGCAGAAAACCCTGAATAAGTGTGAGGACTTGGAATCTCGCTCCAGGAGAAACAATATCCGCCTGGCAGGAGTAGCCGAATCCTTTGGTAAGGGCTCCATGGAGCGCCATGTAGAAAACCTCCTGAAATCCCTCCTGAGCCCTGATGCTTTCTCCGATCATTTCCTCGTGGAGAGGGCCCATCGCACCCTGGCCTCCCCTCCTAAGCCTGGAGCTCCGCCCCGCACGATCATTGTCGACTTCTGAATTATAGAGATAGAGACGCTATCCTGAGGCTTTCCAGAGAAAAAGGATCCCTGTATTACGAAGAAAACAGGATACACATATATCCAGACTTTTCGACCAATGTGCAGACAATGAGAAGATCCTACGAACCAGTCAAGAGACAGCTGAGACTACGCCAGATCCCATATGCGCTCGTCTTCCCGTCTGAAATGCGAATCCAACACAGAAGCCGCGCACACTTTGACAATCCTACGGGGGCCAAGATGTATGTCGAGGCCTCAATCCCCCTTCCCCCGGGGAACCGGAAAGCTAACCGTAACCTGCCGCCCCGGCGGGTGCCGGAACAGGAGGACCACGCTGGCTAAAAGGACTTGCTCTACACTGCCTTACCACAAGTTTGATAACCCGTCGACGGCGAGGTGGCCCTGTCCACCATATATTGTTATAGGGCCGTGAGCCCCCCCACACGGTGTTCGGTTACGTGAGTACAGCTCACACCCCCAGGAGACTTCCCAAGTTATGGTTGATGGGATACATCATCGGGTTGGGGTTGATGATGCGGGTGGGGGTTGGAAGGGTAAGCGGGTAAGAGTTTCTCCTGGTGTTCTGCCAGGCATGGTTGGGGATGTTATAAAGTTAAAACCAGGGGACTGTTCTTCAGCGAGACTCTTCCAAAACTTGAAACAGTGGCGCCATGCTTGGAAAATGCCCCCTTTGATAGGCAGCAATGGCGCAGGCTAAGGGTGGGTTGAACATTCGACTACTTTCTTGGAACATTCGAGGTCTCAACAACCCAGTCAGGGCAAGGAAAATTACAGCATACATTACACGCCATGATCCCCATATCCTTCTGATACAGGAGGCACATGCGATGGGGAGTATCAACAATAAATTCCTTCCACGGTGGGGCCCTCATAGGTACTTCACAGAATATTCAACACAATCCAGGGGAGTCCTGACGCTTATACACTCCAAGCTGTGCTTCAGGTATCTTGCTAGTAAAATAGACCTTTTGGGTAGATACGTGCTGGTATGGGGGGGGGGTGGCGGGACGGCAAATCCTATTGATAAATACATATGGTCCTAATATTGATGACCCGCTATTTTATCGCGCAATCCTTGACATGATATCCACATCGACCGAGGCGCAAATAATATGGGGCGCAGATTTCAATATGATCCTCGATCACTCCTTGGACCGCTCATCCACGTCCCCCAGGGCCCCGTCCAAAGCGGCTCTTGCTGTTAAACAGATGATGGAACAGACTAACATAATTGACGCATGGCACACGTTGCATCCACTTGATAAGAAATTCACTTTCTACTCATCTGTTCATGACTCCCACTCCCGTATAGATTATTGGCTTATTAGCTCGTCCCTCTACGCTGAGATCAATGACTGTGCAATACACCCCCACACGCTCTCAGACCACTCGCCGATAACACTGAACATCAGCCAGTGACTCCCCACCTACGGCTAGAAGGTGGAGGATGCCCTCTGCAATCCTTAGGGACCCCACTATCTGTGAGGCATTACATACTGAAATCGAGGAGTTTTTGGAGTTGAACGAGGGTTCTGTGAGCACCTATACTATCCTGTGGGAGGCATTCAAGGTTTGGGTCTGGGGTACTATATTGGGTAAATCTACAGGTATGCCGAGAGCGGTTATGAGGGAACTGGGTGTGGCTGAAGCCGCAATAGATGCACTACAGACGGAATATAGTGCCACATTGAATAAGGAAACCCTGTCTAAGATACACGCTTCCCTCAAGGACTTTAACTAGCCAATAAGGAAGTTTTGTACATGGCTGCCCCGGCTAAGGCCCGCAGATACGGGGAGAGCAATAGGTGAGCCGCCAACTATAGGTACATGGCTGGACAAAGTCTGGAACACTCTTGCCATGGAAAATGGTTGAGTCATAACTACCCACTTACCTTGTCAGATATGTTGTTGTATGTAAAGTGTTACTTGTGAGCACTCCCGGAGTATGGGCGGTAATAATGTTTGATGCTTTGCTTGGAAGTTGTGTAATGTTGTTGCACACTGGCTTGGACCAGCAGTTGTCAAAGGTATCGCAAAACCTAATAAAATCTTACTTTAAAAAAAAGAAGAAATTCAAAAAATTGAAAACATGGTTCTCTCCAGAACTGCAAAAGTTAAAAGCTATTAAAAAAAAGTGTTTTAATGCCTGGAAATCATCAAATGTTAATATAGGGTAGGAGGCACTTAATGCAGCGAGGAAGTTTAAATTATCTCTTATCTCAGCTAAAAAAAATAATGTATGATACAAGGATCTCCAATGCTCGGTAGGAGTCAAAAGAATTGGTTAAGGTATTAAAAGAACTTGAAAATCCATGCCCCAGCAAACAAGGTGGTCCTACGAAAGATGTAGCGTGGTGTAAATCTATTCAAGACGCTTTGCTGGGCAGTTGGAACAGATTAAACAGAATATTGAGGTTAGGAGAAGGTGCTGGGAATAAGCAGAGGTGTCTCCCAATATTATAACACAGAAGTGTTCAGATCACCAACTTCAGAGCACTTTCTGAAGCTGAGATGTCAGACATTATTAACAAACTTAAACCAACGAGTTGTAAAGGTGATATCTGCCCTGCTATAATTATCAAAGCGCATGCTCTTGCCCCGAATGTAACTTTGTCCAAATATGTATATGCATCTTTCAAGGAAAGCCATGTTCCAGATGAACTTAAAAATGCCTGGATTACTCCTCTCTTAAGAAAGCCAGGTCTATGCCCATTGGTGCCGGCCAATTATAGGCCCATTGCTAACACCCTGTTTTTATTAAACCTTTTTCGAACAGTTGAATAATCACAACATTTTTAATAAATGGCAATCCAGTTTTAGGCAAGGGCCCGTTACAGAAAACAGACAAAGGACAAACAGCACACCTTATGCTGTTGGACCTGTACACAGCGTTTGATCTGGTGGACCATTTATTACTAATCACCAGGCTCAAAGACGTTGCCATCTTCTCCGATAAAGCTGCAACATGGATTAAGTCCTTCCTTCATGTGTAAGGTTTTAACAAGTTTTAAAACATAATGCACAATAAAGAAATTATAATGAAATCCTTCCATAATAATAGACTTCGTCAGTGCTCCAGATAAGATTTTAAGGTGAGAGTATTTTACTGCCCGTTTTTATAATTGAGGAGTAAATGCATTTTCCAGAGAGTAAAAATTAATGTTGTCCCTTGGAAGAGTAACAATCATGTGACATGCATGTGTGGAATAGGGTACACAAAACAAGAGAAACAAAAAAGATATAAAAGTCATGGGGCTTCAAACAATGTAAAACATTTTCCTTTATAATAACCTATAAGCGTGTATTATATAGTTGCCATTTCATTTATGACAGTAGCCGATTCCAGTAGATGGGAAAAGAAAGCACTACTGTGCCCTCCTGTTCCTCTCCTGTTAGTTTGATGTATGGGAGCGGCACTCTCCTGGTTGGTTTGGCAAAGTCTTGGATACTTCTGTGCTGCTAGTTGTTTCTACTTAGGAATGCTGGTCACAATACATTGTTAGGGAGAGGTCTATGCCGTGGCATAAATGGCACCAGTGAGACATTTTCTTTATTTTCATTTTTTCAAAGTGCAGTTGTTTATTGATCAGGATGTCGACTCCGGCTTTTTTAAGTGTAGCGGAGCTCCAGTGGTCAGTGCCTATCTTAGAGTGGAGGACCTTCCTTTCGTCGCCCCTTGCATATCTGGTTTCCTGCACAAAAAGTATGTCCAGCATTGCCCTTTTAAATTCTCTAGTCACTAATGATCTTAGTGGGGGAGTTTAGTCCTTTAACATTTAATGAGCTGATTTTTATCGTGCCTTCCCTGCCGCTCGTAAATTCATATTTTTTCAGTCGTATGTGTCTTTTCTAGGTACATTCTTCAGGTCCCATGTTTCGTCGTCGGATGCCACGGTAGTTGCCGCAATCAAATAAGGATTAGTGGCCGTCTCCACCTTTATTGGGTTCTCAAACTCTCCCCTCTCCCCTCCCTTTGAGGAATCTAACGCGATACCTCTCGCCCTCGACATTTTAACTTGCTTTTTGGAAGCGTCAATAAGGGCTTACAGTGTTTGACCGCGTCCGACTCGGACTTGGTGAAAGTGTTCAGTCCAGTATCGGACCACCAGTGGAGACTGTTGTCTCACGGTCCCAATCAAATTTACTATCTTAACATAAGATTGAGCCCCCATCCTGTCTCCCCCCCCCCCCACCTCCAACATCATATATTTCAACAGTAACAATGAAAATCAAAAGTGTAACGATACGTGCAATCTCCGGCCCTTTCTTCGGAAGTTCGTTTCCCCCCTTTCTTCGGGGGGGGGGCACTTCGCCCGGCTGCACCTGTGCGGACGGCGCTCGTGACGCTCCATCCCGGCGAGTGTCTGTTTCAGGTACTTCAGATGCCAATTCCAGTCCATTTGTCCGTGGGATCCATCTTCATTTTCCGCTTTCGGGCGTGTTGTTGGCGTGCCTACATTTTCTTGATCTTTTCACTCTTTCTCCTGGGGCCCTGGAGCTCCCGTTGCATTCCAGTCTGTTTGGTTTCACCTCTTTCGCTGTCTCCTGGACCTGTTCCGAGGATATCCGCGATGCAATCCTTAATCTCCTCTTCGGATCGTAGGAGTATTTTTCTGCTCCCATGTTCGAAGTTGAGGGAAAAGGGGTATCCCCATCTGTATCGTGTGCCCTGTTCTTTGAGCCATTTCGTCAGGGGACGGCAGAGGCGTCTTAGTGCCAGAGTGAGCGAGGATAGGTCCTGAAATATAGTTATTTGGGCTCCTCCCATTGTAAGTGGGCCGCCGGATCTGGCCTTCTCAAGATTCTGTTTGTCTTGATATCGGTGGAATCTGGCGAGGACCGATCGCAGGCTGCCAGGCGGTCCACCTGCTCTGTGTATCCGTTCAGTTTTGGGCTCATCGATCTCCTCATCCGCCGTTAAAATTGTAATGTCATGTATCGTGCTTTTGAGGTTGTCCTCGGTTTCTCCTTCATGCTCCGGTATTCCGAAAAATCGTAAATTATTCCTTCTTTCTCTGTTTTCCAAATCGTCCATTTTCAGGCGTATCTCCTCCTCCCTTTTTTCGATGTTTCGTATCCTGAGGTCCATTTGGGATCCAAGGGTATCAATTGAGGCCTGGTTGTACTCCACACCTCCCAGTCTCTCTTCAATGTTGTCCATTCTCTGAGTGATCCTGTCGATCTTACATCCCAGATTGGCTCCAATATTCTTTATTTCGCTTAGCAGTGCGGCGATGTCCCCCTTGGTGGCGAATGCCCCCGTTTCAGCAGCGTCTGTGGACATCGTGGCTTTGTATTCAAAGGCCTGGGAGAGTGGGGAGTAGGCGTATCTGGCTAGCTTGCTTTTTGCGTTCATAGAATAGTTGGTAGGTCAGAGGAGGCACACGCCCCTGAGTCGGGGCCCATACCCTCTTTAGCGCTGGGTGGTCCAGTGGTATCAAAAGACACCAAAGTGTAAGGATCGATGTGCGGTCTGTTGCGGGGATGGTGGGATATTTTGTGGGTTCTGTGGGCGGACTGCGATGCTGGGGAGCTTGCCCTGCGGGGGGTCCACCTGAAGATGCCTCTCGTGGGGAGGGATCCGCGGGGTCACAATCTTTTCAGGTGTCTATGTGTAATATGCTGTTTTCTGGTTTATGGGACCTGTGGGGTAACTTGAATGATCATGGGTTTGTGGCACCATGGCCAGCCGGAACTGTTTGTTTGCTGGATTGGGGTAGGCTACGCTGCTCAGGGATGTCTGTGGGAGGTCCAGGTTGGCCTTGCACCGTCCAGATGTTGCGTGTTGGATGCTTGGGTATTGTTGAGTCTGCTGCTCCACTCCCCACCGTGCCGCACTGAGGGGCGGTGTGTGCAGCACCACGGGGGATGCGGCCGCGCACGCCACTGGCAGCCTCCTCTCATCCGCTCGTGGGTGCCGGGGCGTCGTGCTGCGCAACCCTAAGAATTGATTTTATACCGCGGATGCGGCTCGGTCGGGGGGGGGGCTTGGGACCCACCTTGTGTGCTGGGGAGGCGCCTTGGGAGCCCCGGCAGGGCCTGTAAGGGGGGGGGGGAAGATCTCCTTCAGAAGGCCTTCTGGCGTGTGGAGTCTGGTCCTCCACCCCGCGGCTGGCTCACGTCGGGTACTACAGTCCGGCAGTCTAGGGAGGTGGGCGGGAGGGAGGGGGGGGGCAGGACTCCACTTATGCCCTCGGGATACCGCAGGTACGGGTGGCCCGCTCACGACGCCTCGGAGACAAGCTGGATAAAGTTCGTGTAGCTTCCTGGTCTCTCTTTTTCCTCACTGGCGGGAAACTTCTAATGTAATTATCTTCCGCTTTTCTCGGCTGATTTTCCTCGGGTTTTCTTGTATACTGATGGAGGGGTCTTCAGATGCTGATTCCACTGCTGTGCTTTCCAGGGGAGGGGGGGCATAATGTGGGGGCTCAGTTCACATTACGGACCTGCGAGGACAGAGCTCACACAGGGAGCTTGCTCATTCGTGCGCCCCCTGGTGGCCAAGCCATTTTCTTTATTTTAGTCCCATCTGAGTGACTAACTATGCTACAAAAGATGGATCAAAAGTTAGCATTGATTAATAAAAGTAGCACGCTAGAGAGCAATCAGAATTTTGCAGGCCTAGGCTAAAACCAAGTCACTTGTACTGAAAAGGATAATTTTGACACAGATGAGCAAGCACATGACCCTTGGAGGCCCCCACAGCTCTCTTGATCACCTCTTCTATGGTCACTGTCTAAGCCTGCCTGACAGGATACCGCCCGCTTACTGTTTATTGTCCAGGTTCTGGGTTTGGGCATGCTCTTCATACCAAATTCTTGGTTCTTAAAGCCCTTAAACATGATTCATGCCACAGTGTGTACCATTAGACACAGATACCCGTTTTACCATATAACAGAGAACACTGTAATATTCATGCTACAGCACCATCTGAAACACGCACACACAACAACCCTCCACCACACGTTAGCTATCAAGACTGTGCAATTGCCTAAGATTTAGGGAACTGGTGCACCATTTTTCCATTACTGACATGAAGCCAATAATAGAATATGGGTGCTCCCATATCAATGGGCTTCCCATACTTCGAAACTAAAGTAGCTTTCCTTTCATCTACAACTCCTTTTCTTTGGCCAATCTCTATCCAGACCCACTTCTAGTCTCCCCTAGCTCCAACCACATCCCCGCCGATGGACAGGACTAGTTCTCCCAAGCATGGCAGCTCCTTGTTCATGCAAAGCTGTTGCTTTTGAAGTCTGGTTTTCAGGTCCAACATAACGTCACCCACCGCTGCAATCGCACGTTGCCCCCTCTCCAGACATGGCCCACCATGCCCTCCCCACAGCCCAAGGATGAAATTTAAACCAAGCTCACAAAAATAAGCAAAGTTTTAGGTCAAACTGGTGATCTTTGCCTTAGGTACTTCTTTTCCGACATTTTCACCAGTGCAGAGACAGTGGCCAGGCACACTGTACCCCCAATGTGTGTCCATTAGAGGTGGCGCAGCTGGAGAAGTCATTGGCAAAGCTATTCAGTGGCATCTGACTTAACCCCAAAAGTCAAACAAGAGTGTCAAGAAACAACTCCTACGATTCCAAGATGGCCATCGACAGGAGAGCACCTGCCCCCAACAAATATCCAAAGGCATTTTGTTTGATCGCCTCCCCGAGCGTGAAAGTGATAGCATCGGACCCCTCACCTTGGTGGCACAAAAAGATCCCAACGTTACAGGAGAAAAACAAAGGAGTGGAGCAGACTTCGGCCAGGGAAGGGGTCAGAAGCGGCGAGAAGGGCATGCAAGAGGGCCCGCCACAAAAGGCCTCAGCCCGTCTGTACCGGCACCAGTTGCCGGTGCACCTCTGTGTCCGGAGAGGGGGCAGGAACCCTTCTCCATTGCCCGCAACCAGCTTCTGGAGAAGCGTGGTAAAGTCTTCCCGCCCTGCATCTTTCCCACTGCCTAGGGTAAGGCTAAATGCAATCTTCACTACCCTCATCTCATTGCCATTGGAGCCTGTAGTCGAGCGCTGCCTTCAGCGGCACCATTTACCTGCTATTTTTGTTATCTTAAGACTTACCGTGTGCTTACACGCGCAACTACATCAAGATGGCCGCCGCCGAGTTAGTTTACTGATCACCTAGCACCCAGCTTCGCCCGACCTGATTGGCCTGCAGTACTTACTTCCAGTCCCCAGAAGGACCGGAAAGCGATAGCCGGCCCTCCGTAACGAGGCCACGCCTCTAACATTTGCCTTCAAGTGAGTAACCCGGTCGCACAACTAACTTTGCCTGCTCGCAAGTGCCAGCCCCATTAGAGGAGAGGGCTACAGTAGCGCATACTCCCTTGTACACTTCCACATTATCAGGGTCCCAGGAACTATATCTCCTATGTCTAAGGGAGCCTAATTTGCCTGGCACATCCGGCGCTTTTGCTCAACTTCCCAGTTTATTCTGAACACATTACCGGTACCGATACCGCACCGTATGTATACCCATGTGGTACTGTATATACTTAATGCACAAGTGATGTTGGCTTTACACGTGCCAATACATGTATTGCCATCATTGTACTGCACCTTTATCTGAAGCACCGTTATATGCCGCAGTGGTCCTACGCACAAAATATCAGTATTGGCTTCATTATCATGCCATCCTACCTAAACTTATACCTGCCAACTTGTGATAACTTGTAGCATTACTCTGCTATCTGAATTCCTATGTTGCCGCTAACTCTCTCCGCCCAAATCCAGCCTGCATGCCCTACCTCCCACATTTTGATCTACACCATTGACAACACCACATAGTCTAATATTTTGCTAGAACTAAGAATCGTATGTCGATACACTGCCTACTGTCTGTGATCCTGGAGAAAATAGCCTTCTGCAACATTTATCCTACTGAGACGGTTAACTACATTAGGTAGATCCTAGTGAAATTAGCCAACTATATTATTCATTCTACTGTGACTGCATTAGGTAGTTCCCAGTGAAATTAGCCTAGTGCAACATTTATTCCACTGTGACTTATCTATAATAGGTAGCGTAGATATTGCGTTGTGCTATTCAGCTTACTTTGTTGCCTGGCGTCTACTTACTAGAACTCAGCCATGTTCTTACCTCTGATTGGCATCACAAGCCTACTAATTAGCAGTACTACCTTCTCCCTCAACACCATGGCAGCACCTTTTGTTAGCACCCTCACCCCCATCCACTCCTACCTCCCCACCACTTAACATCCTAACACTGTCACGCAGTTGCTTTCCAAACTTATTCATGGCCGCAAAACTACCCCTTTCTCAGAATGTCTCGCCATCTACCATCCTACCACAGTTGAACTTAATTGGCATGAGTCTCAACAATCTAAACACACGCCCTCCCACTCATCCTCTAACACTATCTCCGGTCCAATTGATGCAAAGATATGCCACCAAGCCCACGCCTAACCAGCCTTGCTCCAACAAAATCAGAAACTCTAGATTAGGTTACAGACTCCCTAGAGCCAACTACTGTATTTCACTGTATTTAATGAATATACACTTTGCTGCAATTTTCGTTTAAGTCCTTGTAAATTACCTATTGTATTTCTATTAAAGGAATGGTTCGATCAAAAAATGTTATTGCCCCTACGGGTCGGCCATGTGTTTTTAAGCCCAAGTCGCTCGATTTTACAAAAATTTCCTATGGACCTTACCCGAGTTTTCATCCATTAAACGCACGCGAAAACAGGCATCATGGAGCTGCCATTTTGTGATAATCCTATCATTTCCCCCATCGCCCTGGCTGACCTGCTTTTGCGGCACTAAATCATATCCCCCGCCCCCAAGCCTGTCATCAGCAGACGCGTACCGCCCATTTCACAACGCCAAAGCACGTCTCGTGTCAACATTCGCTGCGCTTCAGCTAATGACTTGTCGCCATGGAAATCGCAGGACGCCTCTTTCCTCAATAAGTATAAACAGACCGTTTCACAACACACAGCAGCAGATTTTCGATTCCATTCCTCTCTATGTTACTTGGAGTATTCTGTGACTCGTTTCTGTGCTCTGGTCAGCTACCTTCGTTGCTTGTAGCCCGTGTGAACAGATACCAGTACCACCGCTATAAATTATTTTAGTTTGTTTAACACACAATGGCTACAATAATGCCCTACATGTACGAGCCCGAGTATACCGAGGAGGAACTACTGGAAAGGGAAACACGCGAAAACGATGGTCTTCGGACGGCAGATGGGAGGACGATTCAACAGCTGAAGAGCCTGGACCTAGTCGCATGGGCGGTGTTCCCACCTGGTGCACATGCAATCGGTGCGAGCTAATGTCAACCGAGGACGAGAACTGCTGCTGCTGTGAAAACTCGGGATGCGTGGCCTACATTTCGGAAGGCGAGCCACGACCGTAATGCATCACCGAGCTGCCAGACTTCAGGGCAGCCTGCCTCACACGGTCCGTGCTGAGGGTAATGATGGTGCTTATGCACGAACTTCGCGCAACTGTTTGTCCTCGTAATCCGAGTAACGAGTAAGTATACTCTGCTTGTCATGCTACTCCTATTTCATGGTCTTCTACTATATCCAAAATTACATATGCATATCATTGTAACGCATGAAAGTCGTTCAATAGTGTGCAGTGTCTAGATAGCATTTGTCCAAGCAGAATGCCATTAGTTACTAGAATTGTCATTGACAAACGTTTATTAAACTTATCTTGGTCATATAAAAACAGTTTGTTTCATTCCTTTTCACAGGTGGTACAGGCTGGTGGCCTATCGTTCCTTTACATGGTGGCTTCACTGGAGGCTTGGACACCGCGTTCGAAGAGTGATACCCGCCTGTGCCGTTCGTGCCATAAGAGAAACGTTCCTGAGTGACAGCGGTCAGTACAGGGGATTTTCTCTCGCTGTGCTGCAACCAGACCTGTACAATATTTAAAGTCTTGTATTTTTGTGTCATCAAAATAAGATACAAAATAAAACACCACATATATTTTAACAACAGTTGTTTCAATTTTTTAAATGAATCAAGTGTGTCTCCATTCAAGGATGGACGTCACATCTGTGCTCCGAATGAGTGAAGGTCAGGTCGCTGTGAAGCAGGGTGGTCACTATCTAAGCTAACATAATATATTCTCAATAATGCATGCACTAAATAATACTTGTTCAAAGTCATTCAGCCGGTTACGTCTCTATAAAAGTCACACATATATCTATACTATCAATTAACATTGGATTATACAGGCCTTAGGTTAAGGGTCTTGACCACTATAATACACCGTTTGAAGTGTGGGTCTGTGCTCACAAGAATCTCCGGTATGTGGCATTTCTTATTGAAAGGCAACGATATACTGCAGTAGGGGTCTAATGTTAGTTGGGGATCTGCTAGGTGGGCATCATGGCGTGGTCAGTGGTCTGGCACATGAAAAGAATACCTTGCAGGGACACAGGGTCAGAATGCCAGTAAGTTTCCACTGGCAAGGGTGCGTGGGCAAGGACACGTTTGTGGAGATGAACGAGCTATGTGCTTAGTTCGGGCTGGTTCACATGGTTCACAGTGATCTCAGAGGAAGAGTGATGTGTTACATTTATTAGCTGTTGCAAATACCTCTGGAGTTTTCCAGTCAGAGTGGGAACGAGGGTGGGGGCCATGTGCTCTGCGCAGTGATGCCTGGTCACCAAAATGGAGTGTAAAGGGGGTACAAAAATGGATGCCCCGTGTCCTGCTCAGTGGTCCCATCTAGGCGAATGTCAACCAAAGTTAACATCACATAAGGGCAAGGGTCGAACCCACTACTGGAGGCACTTGGTCCAAGTTTCTACTGAGAAGTAAAGGATGAGAGGGGCCCGATGGCCCCTCGCTCCCACACACTTGCCTGCACGCCCCAGGTCCATCCATCCCACCCCCCTCTATCAAAGGCGTTCGCACCCGGGGATGAGCGCTGGCATGGGGGGCTGTCACGGGCGCAAACGGCCAAGGTGCCAAACAGCATGTACACTTCAAAAGGTATCCCACGGCCAGGGGCCATCGCTCACATGGCCTCCTCAGACCCAGTGTCTCCAGGCAGGCCACCCCTGAGGCAGGCTGCCCCCCTGCAATCCACATAATACCACGACATACACACGTCATTCATTCACAAACACACCCCCGTTTCTAATACTTTATAAACCACTTGATATGTCTCATGAGAACAGCTTTGTGCTTTTCAAGTCAACTCCTGAACCTTCTACCTGAGAAGCACTGAGATCTATGCTAATCTGCTCGTCGTCGTGCTATCTGTGACCGCTTCGAGCAAACTCGTCAGTGTGCTACCTGTGGCCATCTACCTGTTCTCCTGCAACATACTGCTTGGCCTGCTGAATCCAACTGTTTGTTGGTCAAGGCAAGGCCATGTATCCTAGTCATATTTCGGTCATTTTTACATTTCTATCTATTTGCGATTACAGTACCCTATGGTCATTGGTCTCATTGCTATTGACTTGAGTTTCAATTGTTATACTATCAATAGATCTATTTATTTTCATCTGTGTCAATTGTCATCGAATTGCATCCTTCAGGGGTCCAGTCTATAATGAAAGCATGTTTCCTTTTCGTGCAAGACAGAACATCCAAGGGACGAGCCACATGTTCAGAGTTTAGTCACATAATTTAAAAATGTTCTGTAACTTATGCAAATACTAAGCGGCATATGATGAACTGGTATAGTTCCGGCGACCAAAACAAACCTTGCATTGAGCATGGTATGGTTCATTTACTTTTTTATGACATTTTTATTCAGCAAGGTTTTATAATAATCTTGATATTTACTTTTGATATTTTAGGTGTTGTGTCCCTTGTAATACTCCCTTGTAATACTTTCGATATTGATAGGAGTGTATAGCTTTTTGAATAATGAGATCAATAAATTATTTTTCAATTTTATAACCCCCAAAGGAAATCTATATATGGTCACAGGTAACTGTGCTATATTGTGCATTTTAAATAGCATTACTCTCAAGTATTCTGTCTCCTTATATGGCAATTTTAAATATTGGCATTTCATTATCAAACAATTTACCTTTACAACTTCTTGACTATCCCTTGAATCTGAAGCAAGAACATTCTACTTCTGTGACATGCTCGCAGTTATCAACCACTTCTAGCGCATATCAGGTAATCATACTTGGCCATTCCGCTAAGGACTGGTTTTATGCATGTCAAGTAATAGTTTTTATGTATTGTGTGATTATTTTACCAATTGTTTGGTTAGTGCTTTCCAATTGATATACAGCTTAGTTGTCGTCCCCTGGTGTTTGTTTTCAGTTATAATTAGTGTTATCCATACTAATGCAAGTCCTGTCTTTCAGGGAGATGCTGAAGCATCCACCACATTGACAACAGCCCTAGATGTTCTTCAGCAGCACGAGGTATGGATACTGACAGCTCCATCGACCGTGATCATCAGGACTGGAACACTTGTCATTTGATTGTTCTACACCATGTTTCATTCGTGGTTAGCCATTGATATGTACCTGTGCGGTCGACCCCAAGTGTGTGTTGTGTTTTCAATATTGTAATACTTACTAATGCAAATACTATGTTTCAGGCAGTTGTTGAAGCGTCAACCCACGCACTTGATGCAGAGCCTAACATTCAAGTAATTCCAGGGGAAGCGAGACCATGCGAATACGAATCGGCGCTACAGCTTTCGGAAGTACGCATCACGTTTACAACATCCATAAATATTCTTCAGCAGCACCAGGTATGGATACTGACAGCTCCATCGAGCGTGATCATATAACATGATTACATTTGCTATACTTTCTTCCCTATTAACGCAAGTACTGTGTTTCAGGGAGACGATGGAGCTTCCACTACAATCACAATATCCCATTTAGATAATGCAGATGTAAAGAAATCGGAGAAATATGTCGATTAAATCTGATCATATTTAAATATTCCTTGATTCTTTTAGACAATGCAACATTTGTGGTTATCTCTTTATATGTACCTGTGCCGTCGACCCCAAGTGTGTGTTATGTTTACAATATTGAAAACCATACTAACGCAAGTACTGTGTTTCAGGGAGTTGCTGATGCCTCCTCTTCAATACAATCATTCGTGGCAGTCCATGCAGAGCCAGAGGTATGGATACTGACAGCTCCATCGAACTAGGTCATCACAGCTCGAATACTTGTCGTTTGATTGTTCCACACAATGTTTAAATCGTGTTTGGCTATTGAAACGTACCTGTGTGTTCGTCCTCACGTGTGTTTTATGCTAACACTATTTTGATACACAGTAATGAAAATACTATGTTTCAGGGAGTCGATGGAGCCTCATTCCGTGCCGTCTATGCGGATACAGAAAATATAGTTGTTGCAGCGCAAGAGGAAGGGGAGACATGCAGATACGAATCGGAGCAATAGCATGCAGATGTTGAAGGTCGAGTCAAAAAAGTTGCAAAGAAAAGAAACAAAAATTAGGTTAGTTACAAACAGTTCATAACTTTAGACATTTTTTTGTGCTGGGGACTATTTTATGTTTTTTTCCAGTCAATTGTACTATACTTTATCTTGTGTTTAAACTGAACATCCCTTTTCCAATCTGTCCTCTAGTTACCCGTGGGTCTACGAACTATACATACACAGACAGTGAAGCGAATGAGAGATGTTGCTTGCCAGACCATTAACACTATGGAGGAACTATTAATTCAGACGGGAAGCTCATGTCCAATGGCCAGAACATGAAATGAATGTGTCCGGAGAATCCAGCAAAGTTGTATTGGACCATTGCTACAGTACGACCGCAACACCGAAACAACATGATACTGGATGTATTGAAGATAGATCTGAAGTAGTCACAGATCAAGTCACACAATCTACACCCGCCAAAACATTGCCACCAAAAAAAGCTGTCGACATTGTTGTGTTCTCCCATCAATGTTGAGGTAGCAGATGTTGAAATGACAGAGAATGAACAAGCAGCATCATTCACCGACGCATCAGAACTTGATAGCAGCGATATTTCTTTCAAATGTGGTGATATGTCCTCAACGTCACAGGCCGAAACAACTTTGACGCAGGATGACAGTCTAATGAAAGAGGGCAAATACATAGTATTCGACAGTTGTTTAATGGATATTATTAGTATGCTGAAATGTGGGCATTCCATCAGATGGAAAGTATGTGGGAAGCCATTGATTCATGTGACTCGTCAAAAACAAGGCAGTAACGTCACAATACATGCCGCCTGTAGATTACATCATACGTTCTCATGGTCTGCACAACCGATGCTGGGGAAACTGCCAGCAGGCAATCTACTGTGTGCAGCTGCATCACTTTGTAGTGGCTACAGTTTTAGAAAGTTAGAGTCTTTCTTTCAGTTTGTGGGACTCCATTTCATTTCAAAAACGCAGTACTACAAATACCAACATGATTATCTGTTTCCGGCCATTAGTGATGCTTGGAAAATTGAACAATTGTCTCTAGCAAGTACATTCGAAGGCAAACGATTCAGGCTAGCCGGCGATGGACTGCGTGACAGCCCTGGATTTTCTGCCAAGCACTGCACCCACCACTTTCAGGACATGGATAGTAAGAAAATTCGGTGGTCGTGCAGGTAACACAATGTACATCCTCAGTGGCCTTGGAGAAACTAGGATTTATAAAATCAGTGGAATATCTACAATCGAGGGGAATGCACATCGACCTCATAGCCACGGACAGACACGTTTCAATTGCCAAGACAATGAGAGAGCAGTTCCCACATATTAAACATCAATATGACGTATGGCATCTTGCTAAATCAATCAATAAGAAAATCTCAGCTGCAGGGAAAAAAAAGGTTTGGAAACTATTTCAGAGTGGTCCCAGTCTATCAGCAACCATCTTTGGTGGAGTTCCAAAACTTGTGAAGGGTCAGTGGAAATACTACTTGAAAAATGGTGGTCACTGATGCACCACTGTACCAACGTGCACCGCTGGTCAGAAAACCTACATTTCCAACAATGTGAACATGGCCCTTTGTCCCCAGTGGAGGAACGGAAGAAGAAGCGGTTGAATCCATCTTCACTGATACACAAAGCCATTGAGAAGATTGTTTTCGATAAAACTCTATCAAGAGATTTGAAGGGACTGACAGTATTCTGTCACACAGGAGGTTTGGAGGTGTTCCACAATATATGCCTAAAGTACAGGCCAAAGCGCTTGCATTTCAGCATACAGACTCTATACTTGCCGTCTTGGCCCATAACGAGAATCTCGGCCGTGAACAATCTAGGACTACGGGTAATGTAAGGATGCCTCGCTACACTAAGGCCTTTTCAAAAAGAAGTAAGCAATGGGTGATCAAACCAGTCTATGAGGAAATGGAGTTCGACTTTGTCAAAAGCCTTATTGTTGCTGTATTAGAGAAGCACAGATATGTAATTTTGAACATTTCTGTGCAGAGCACTGATCCATTGCCACCCAACATTGCCACTGTGCCATGTCCACCCAAAGGAGAGCTGGTTGTGAAGTACAAATCCCGGTTTAAATAATTGTAATACGATTGTCTTTTTGTAAATAAATGTTATTGTACAGTGTGCATACAAAGTACGCTAACCCTAACCCCTACCTTCACCATCCTGGGTGGCGAACAACCTGGGTGTCATCTTTGAATTCTCTCTCTATTCACCTCATATTGCTGACCTTGTCTATATGTGTATGTATATATTTTTGTTGATGTATCTAATTTTTGCAATCTCATGTAAATGCTGCGCACTGTTAACCGAGGGGAGGCTTGCGTATTGCAAATAATAAAAACAAACAATAAATCTCACTTTCAACTCAACTCCTCGGGTACTTTATACTTTCCCTGACCTTCCCCAAAAAATAAAAGTCTCAATAGTCATGGTTCTTTGGGGCTTCAAAGCTCGCAGACGAGGACAGAATTGGGGGCCTTAGAACGCGCCAAGCGAGCCGTTACAGATGGGAGAGAAGCCAGTTCGCATTTGCACATTGAGGCGCAGTACATAGATGGATTTGAAACTTCAAGTTCTCACAGAGGGCTTTACTACGGGATGTTTCAAAGAAAGAATGTATGCTCATTTCTAGTTAAGGTCAGCGGCTTTGATGTTTTTTGACCTTGAGAAACAGGGACCATGCCGAAAGAACTTCATTTGAAGGGGGAGGGTGGGTGCAATAACGTAAGAGACGATAAGGCAGAACATTCTGAAACTAGACAGAGTTTCATGTTAGTTCAGTATACGAAAAATCGTTGTCAAGAGCACAGTGGGATTTACCGACTGCATTACGCAGAGACACAATGGAAATTGCAAATATAATGTAACTCTTTAGACGCTTTTATACCGGAATGAAGAATTAATGGATGGATGCATGAATAAATGAATGAAGAGCTTGGAAACCGTTTGTGGGATCGTCCTTGTAGCGGGCACATGGGCATGCAGGTCCACATTCCACAAGCATGTAGACAAAAAGTCCTTTCTCATTGTGTACTAACCTCGATTTATTTTGTTACTTTTTGCATTGATTTTAGAGCCGAACATACTCCATTGCACTATCCTTGAAAGCAAATAGTTTCAGCTCGGCCGTAAAAAATAAAATGAATAATATTAAAGATCGGCTGGCGAGACTAATTATACATTTTATGTTTTCAAAACAGGTATATCCTTCCCTATTGCTACTGCCACCAGTTTCAGACACCGGCAGATGGTTTTTTCAACCGCCAGCTGCAGCTTAATGTAAACAACTGCACCATTTTGATGATTTTATGGGACATTCACCAAGGGCCCATATGCCCTTACGCAGTACTAGTGGCTAGAAGCAACATATCAACCTTTATGCTGGCCTAGTGCCTACTTGATGGAACAGCCTTGCGGTTCAACGTGCGACCAAAGTGCTTCTTTTAACGAAAACCAATACCCTGTGTACCATAAAGGAACAGCGCGTGACTCACGATAAACTTTTACAGATAGAGATAAAAGAAACTAAATGGCATTCGGAGTTCATATGGCAATTGCTGAATATTCTATAAACATTTAATGTCAAATAAATGTACTTTACCAAATGTACCGTGTAGCTGTTTGATTTTAAAGTACAGTTTTATATTCCGAATTGTAGCGCGCTGTGTTGTGAGTTGATCTGTGTTGGTTTCCGGGTTCTGTGTGAAGTCGCGTAGAAGACTATTGGGCGCGTTCGCCTACGCAGCACTGAAACGTCACGGAGAGGGGCGGGGAATATGAATGTTTTGATAATGTCAGGCTCAGGGGCGGGGGATATGATTTAGTGCCGCAAAAGCAGGTCAGCCAGGGCGATGGGGGAAAAGATAGGATTATCACAAAATGGCAGCTCCCAGATGCCTGTTTTCGTGTGTGTTTAATGGACGAAAACTCGGGTAAGGTCCATAGGAAATTTTTCTAAAATCGAGCGACTTAGGCTTAAAAACACATGGCCGATAAAAAATGTTGACCGAACCATTCCTTTAACTGCTATCCTTGTAATTGACCTCTGCATGTACATGTAATCTCCTTGCTTAGCCATTGTAAGAAATGCGCCCAGATGACCAAGGGCTTGGTGCGCTATAGAAATAAAAAACAATACAATGCAAGCATGCGTATAATACCGCCAGAAACCCTGCAGGTGAGAGACGGGGGTCCGGAGTCGGAAAGAGGGAGAATGAGATCCAGAGACGAGGCATGACTGAAGAGGACCCCTGGCAGAGAAGGGACCAGTCGGGCAAACAGAGACGGGGAACCCCAAAGTGGGAGAGAGCCGGAGTGCCAAGGAGGAGGTGAGACCAAAGTGGGCCCCCGGAGGAGAGAAGGTCTACCAAACGTCTAAAGAGGGAGGCAGCATTGAGCGCAGATAGCGGAGGAGCTCCGTGATCACAGCGAGGCTGTGAGGGAGAGACAAGATCTAGGAGGGTGACAGGAGAGGGAAGGCAAGCGCTTCCACTCCCCCGCTGTCCCCCTTACACAAACATGAAATATCTTGGGAAATAACCCAAGGGCAGCAGTGGAGGTTGCAGGGGTGATCACGGTGTATCAGTAACTAAATCCCTCGAGGAGGCATCATGGAGCATAGGATCTGGTAACATAGTGACTAGAGTGGTTTAACCAAGAGAGTGGAGAAGGGAACAATAGCATAAGGGTAGAGGAGCCCTCAATCTGGATGTGCAGGGGGAACCCGCTCAGCAGGGAAAAAGGGAAGAGCTAGGAAGTGAGGAGGGAAGACGGTGGGCAGAGAACACTTTAGAGCAAAGACAACGAGCCCCGACAGGGTCCTGGACTCATCGATACGAATGAGACTAAAGCATTTGAAGACTACTTTCCACGCATGAGATTCCTTGCGGGGCTAAGTAAACAAAGGGTGGACGCGCTGACAGGCCCGAAGATCATCTCTGTGTGGCGGCAGAAGTCGAAAATGGTATATAAAAAAAAAAAAAAAAAAAGAAAAGGAAAAGACGTGCAAATTACAACCAAAGACCCCAAAGAAAAACTGGACGGCACCATCCAAAAACTATGGAGGAGAGACACGGAAACCCAGTCCGAAGTGAAGGAAGTCTGGAAAAACAAGAAAGCGGGGGCCTCAGGGAGAATATGGTCAAGGCCAGGCGGTTACAGACGATATTCTTAAAAGTTACACCCTAGAGTTTGGAGACAAAATTGCAGGAACAGTACAGGCACAGCTGGATAAGATCAGAGGAGATTTGGCTTCAGCTCTCCAAGAGGTAAAAGGAGACATGAATAAACTGGAGGAAAGAGTAGACACGAACAAAATGGCGCTCCAGGATTTGGAGAACTATGCCAGGAAAACAGATGAATTGGTGTAAAGGTTGGCGACCGCCACCCATAACTTGGAACTGCAATCTGAATATCTTGAAAACAGGTCGAGGCAATCTAATGGAAGGGTAAAAGGCCTCACCAAAGATGTATTTGACAAAGACCTTAAGGCAGTGATCTGGCAAATATGGATCTAATAGAATTGGAAAGGGGCTCCAAATTGAAATTGGAGTGGATCTGCTGAGAAGAGAGCTAAACCTAGAGATGTTCTCGCGGCAATGCATGACTATGGCCAGAAAGAAGAGATCCTGTTGGCAGCAAGAAATGTTAAAGAGCTTAAGTATAATGGCTCAGAGTTAAAACTCTTTCAGGACCCGTCCCAAATAACACTGCTTAAGAGGAGGAAAATGGGCCCGGTAGTGAGATTCCTCTGCAAGAAGGACATTCGGAATCGTTGGACTTTTCCTGGCCCGGTATTTGAATGGTAGGGCCGACATCGCGTTTCATCCTGCAGCGAAGGAGCAGGCATACTTGGCCTAGAGGAGGAAGATGCAGGACCTAGCGAACCCAGGGTGAAAGGTCAGGAAACCAAGGGGACTTGGAATGGTCCACGGTGAATCGAAGGAACATTAAGAAGACTCTGAAGGGCCCTATAGCCACCTAATAAGGAAGACGGGGAATCCAGAGAATGGTTAGATAAGATAGCCCGGGGAGGGCAAGTTTGTTGGGAATGTAATTGTTGGGAGGGGGATCAAGATATGGGCTTGGGAGAGCCTGCAAGCAATAGGGCTGGGAGGAGAAATTGGCTCAATCCCCAAGAAGGCAATTCGGGAGGGGCTAGAGACTGATTGAGTCCACCCAGGGGAGAATAGAGGGAGGGAGAAAGGGAATGAGCCCCGACCGAGAAGTAAAGAGGTACACAAATAGTCCTTTGAATAGTCCAGGAAATGACTAGGACCAGTGATATGATTATCATGTCATTGAATGTCAATGGGTTGAACTCCCCTCTGAAAAGGAAAATATAGGAAAGATTCCTGCAGGGTGAAAAACCAGACCTCTTAACTTTCCAGGAAACACACCTACAAATGGCCGACAAGCAAACACCTAAAACATCAGGGATATAGTCAAATATTCCAGTCAAACAAGTGGAGGAAAAAAAGGAGGGGTGTTGATAGCGATACAGACCAACCTCAATTTCACTATAGCGGATTGGGGAAAAGACCCTAGTGGCAGATATCTGACAGTGATATTACAGACAAGGGGAGAATGACATGCCCAGCTACTATTTATGCGCCCAACTCTGAGCAAGATAGCTTCATCCAGCAGAAGTTAAATAAATTGTAAACACTTGATAAAAGGACAAATCATACTAACAGGAGACTTTAATATGGCCTCAGCCCCAAGAGCGGAAAGGAGTGCAGGTAGGCCAGGCACCCACGGGAAACCCACAAGCGAATTGTGTGAAAAGATAGATAAGCTTTCACTGGTGGACGCTTGGTGTCAAGCTGATTGGCCCGAGAGGACCGCGTACCTGTAGTCTTGGTGGTTGGTCTCGCAGAGGTCGCCAGTCTGGAGTCCGGGAACTGATGAAATAGCGGCACGAGGAATCAGCCTCTCCACCACCCAAAAGAGAAACTGGGTGAAGGATGGACCAACTCCCAATGTCAACAAAGGCACTCTCCAGATATGCGTGACAAGAGGATTGTAGGCTCAGATGGATGAAACCATAGTCCAGGTGGAGCTTGTTGTCAAGACCATGAATCTTCCAAGAACCTCAGTGCAGCGACAGTTGGTAGATAGACCAGTGTAGCAGAAAGGTATTCGCAGTAGGCAAAAGGAGCTTGGCAGGTGCTGATGGTTCCAATGGTACACAGGATAAAGTTCGGAGTCAGGCAAGACAGGAAAGAGTGAGGTCAGTTGGAGCTTGCTGTCTGGCCAAATATAGAACTGTATAAACGTGCCCAAGATGGAACAGGAGAATGCAGGCTAGCATAGGGTATGACCCATATACACAATAGATGGTAGATGACTCAGGACAGGACTCAGGAAAGGGCTGAGGGAAGGCTGACCCAGGACAGGACCCAGGTAGTAGCTGGAGGCTGGATGGCCCAGAACAGGACCCAGGTAAGGACTGGAGGCAGACAGGCCCAGGACAGGACCCAGGTAAGAGCTGGAGGCAGGCTGGCCCCAGGGCAGGACCCAAGTAAGGACTGGAGGCAGGCTGACCCAGGACAGGCCACAGGTAAGGACTGGAGGCAGGCTGGCCCAGGACAGGACCCGGGTAAGGACTGGAGGCAGGCTGGCCCAGGACAGGCCACAGGTAAGGACTGGAGGCAGGCTGGCCCAGGACAGGCCACAGGTAAGGACTGGAGGCAGGCTGGCCCAGGACAGGCCACAGGTAAGGACTGGAGGCAGGCTGGCCCAAGGCAGGCCACAGGTAAGTAAGAGGCAGGAACAACGAGGTGAGCGAAGCGAACCGTGTTGAGACACGACCCGCTTTGACTCGCGGCCTTTTTTATGGGCCGCCGGCGCCCGAGAGGCCTGGAACGCAAGCCGTTCCGTTTCCGGGCGCCGGCGAACCCACAACGAGGCTTGGAAGGCAAGCCCCTCCAAGGAGGCGAGCCCAGTCCACGGCGCATGCGCGGAACCGAGAGAGAGGTCCTCCGCGCATGCGCCGAAGGCCGCCTGCCCCGTAACCCGTCGTTCCCCTCCCGGCGAGTCCCCAGACGCGAACGCGCGGGTAGACTCGCCAGGAGGAAATGGGAGCGGCAGACCCCAGTCTCCCGCGTGACATGACACTTGGAGGGAAAAGAGGTGAGAAACTAAGGGATACACATTTTCTTCTCACGTTCATAGGTCTTCCTCTAGGATTATATACGGGTATCCCTGAGCATGCTGGGTTTGGTAGTAGAGATAGAGGTAGCTGCAATAGCATTATCAGACCACGCTCCCATTACATTGACAGTGAAGAGAAAGTACCGCCACCAAAGGCTGTGGAAATGGAAATACCCAACGTATATATTTAAAGATGAAACACTGAGGGGGGAAATAAGAAAAGGGATAGAGCAATTCTTCCAAGATAATGAGCTGGGAGACACAGACCAAAACATGTGGTGGGATGCATTGAAAGCCATGATCAGAGGGAACAATCATTGCAGTGAAGCCCTGTAGGGATAAAGAAAGGAGACTTTTGGAAAGAGAGTTGGAGGAAAAAATGAAGCAAGTCATGTTCAAATTGGGGGTCGGAGCTAGTGGAGAAACCCAAAAAGAATTCAGGGCCATAAAGGGTCAATTGGAAATTTTACAAACAAGGGAAGCAGAACGTGCACTGCTGCACCGTAGACAGAAATACTATGCAAAGGCAAACAAGCCGGATAGATTGCTGTCTAGACTATTAAGGAAGGAGGAAAAAGCTAGAACCATAACAAAAATCAAATTAAATAGGGGGAAAGAGTATAGAGTTGTCTGAAATAACCAGAGAATTGACAGAGTTTTACTCAGAATTATATAAATCTGACAGCCCCCTAGAACAGACGCAAAAGAACATTTGGAAAGGTACTACCTCCCAAAACTATCAGAGCAGGATACGTTTGACCTGGACCAATATATTACGGCTGAGGAGGTTTGCAGGGCAATAGCGTCACTGCCCATTAATAAAGCTCCAGGGCCAGATGGATTTACATCTGTTTATCAACCATTTAGGGAACAGCTAACTCTTCACCTGGTACAGATGTTTAATAATTTTGGGGAGACAGGGAAAACAACACCTATTATGGAAGAAGCTAAGGTTATCTTGCTCCTGAAACAAGGAAAAGATCCAGCGTGTTGTAAATCCTATAGGCCAATCGCCCTAATCAATATAGATGCAAAGATCTACACAAAATTATTGGCATCTAGGATGGACCACCTCCTTCCGACTCTCATTGGCACGGATCTGGGTTCATGCAGGGTAGACAAACAAGGGACAACACCAGAAGAACTGCGCACTTAATAGAAAAGGCTAATATCAAGAACGTTCTGGCTCTCCTGCTAGCATTAGATGCTTAGAAAGCATTTGATAGGGTAGAGAGGGTAGAGAGGCAATTCCCGTTCACCACTATGGAGAAAATGGGGTTTGGGGCTAGGATAATTTCAATGATAAGGCAACTATTCTAATCCCAAGCTCCGGCCTGCTGATAAACGGACAACTATCTGGACTAATTAAGGTAACTAGAGGAACAAAACAGGGATGTTCCCTTTCCCCATTATCATACACGATTCACTTGGAATCGCTCTTGGCCACAATAAGGGAAACGGTGGACATAGTAGGCATCCCATTTGGAAGAAAATCCCACAAAAGTAGCCTCATTCACTGACATGCTATTAACACTCACTGACCCAGAAAGGTCTATTAGAGCCTTGGATAGGGAACTGGCTAAGTTCGGGTCAGTAGCAGGGTTAAAAATCTGAGGCCCTGAACTTGACAACATCGGAGGGAAAAGAACAGGAGCTTAAAAGCCTTTTTCATTACAGTTGGGCAGGCAAGGCAATAAAATACTTGGATGTCAACATCATTAAAGATACAAATTCTTTATCCGCAGAGAACTACTCTCCCCTACTGGGAAATATTAGACAAATGCTACAAGAATGGGGCCCACTGAAGATATCATGGATAGAAAGGATTAATAAAAGGTAGTCATCCTCCCGAAAATCCTATATCATTTCATGACATTACCAACGAATGTTCCCAAGGCGTTCTTTCGAGCTGTTCAAAGGCACATAGGAAAATGTATTTGTAACAATATAAAGGCATAGGGTGGAAAGGCGGGTAATGAGCATGCTGAGAAACAGGGGAGGGATGGGCGAACTATATATACGGACATACTACTTGGCAGCACAGTTTAGGGTAATTAGAGACTGGTTAAAAGATGATAGACAAAAAGTGTGGCGACATAATCCTCAATTCTCTCCGGGGATGAGAGGGACAGAGTTCAGTGAATGGGAAAAGCGCTCATGACTCAAGATAGGTGATCTGTTCGAAAGGAGATTAAATCCTTTAAACAATGCAAATTAGATTTCTCAATAGGTGAAGGGGAGGTCAATAGGTGAAGGGGAGGGATTCAGACGCACACAAATGAGACATTGGTTGCTGAACCCATCCGTTAAGGAGGCAGCAATAAGGCCTCACAAAGTGTTGAAAAATTATTATTAGAGGACTCTGGAGGTACAAAATTAGTGGGGATATTTTACAAATTCCTCAAACAAAACGAAGAAGAAGGAGGAGTCATACGTTATATGAAGCAATGGGAGGTGGCAGCAGGACGACAGATCGAAGAGTGTTGGAGTGGGCACAATTATGCACTATTATCCCAAAACTAACGAGATCATTCCAACTACAGGAAATATGGAATTCAACAAAGGTAGCAGGCGCCCCTCTCTCAGAAGAACAAGGCATGATAACTGTACCATTTGCATATCAGTCTTTGTCCTGCCCACATGGGCAGTCCAGCACCGAAATGCTATGGCAGTTCCGCTCTGAACAAGAGTACCAACAGCAACCCCATACACGCGTTTCAGACTTGTTGGGCATCATCAGTGAGATGAAGCTGAGCCTCTCTAAGCACAGTGCAAAGGGATATTTCCCCATCTGTGAAATGAACAGTGAGCAAAAGCGTGTGCTGCAAACTCATCTCAGAACAGGTTATCATGCCATGTTCATTCTGGAGAGGAGTGCCTGCTACCTTTTTCTGAAATGTTTACAGGAAATATGGGTAGAACTGATATGTCAGTGGCACCTTACCCCGGTGACACTGCATAAGAGCTTGCTGAAGGTGTCCAAAGAGGGTTGGAAGAAATGCAGGGAAGAGGGGTTAGTGTAGTCATGTCTGGTGGGAATGCCCTTGTGTCCAATGGTATTGGGAAAAGATAATGGAAGATATGGTAGGGATTAAGCAAAAGAGTAATCTTGGCCTTGCAATCTTGGGTCTGAGCAGAATAATTGAAGATCTGCCCTCTAAAGCACAACAAAAGGTGTACGTGATTTTAATGTCGTCAGGGAAGCTCATGATTGCACAGAAGTGAAAATCGAAGGAATCTCCTACTGAGCACGAATGGTGGGTAAGGTGTGGCAGTTTGTGGCCCTCGATTGGGTATCCTACTCCCTACAGGGTAACTATCAGGGTTTCGCTGCGGATTGGGACATGTTAATGAAATTCTTGCAGAAAGACTCCAGAGGACTTTGGTGCCTGAAAAACATGAAACGTATGGGCCTGATCTGACCCGGGAACATAGCATGGGAGGGAGGCCACAAGGGAGGAGGAGGAGAAATCAACAGTGAGAAGGGACTTTAAGGTCATGGACTTTATATCCGAACGGGTGAAAAGAGGATCGCCTTGAACTTCGGTTTGGGACGGGGGCGGGTGGGCTTGCAAACTGTTGATGAAAATGCTAATAAAACCTATGTGAGAAAAAAAAGAGACGACTCTCACTTAGTAAGTACAAATGCATGTTAATTCTTGGATTTAAAGAACAAAAATAATGCTGTTCAGTAGGGAGGACTTGAATAGCACATAAATCACATTATAAATCAGCCTGACCAGTATATAAATACGTGATTAGAAAAATAAAGTGTATGCTTGTATACCTTCACTTACCTCATCCAAAATGCACAAACTACAAGTACCAGAATGAAAACTTAGGTTAGCCACCCTTGACCTAAAATTTCAATTGAGAAATCCAAATGCATGCAGATGACATTCATCTAGTGCTTGCATGGAATGCAGTATGGGAATCCATTCTAACAACAGCACATCCCATGGACAGCTGTCTGCGATCTGTCCAAAGATGTACGAAAAACATGGTATTGCCCACCAATAGGGAAATCCCGGTTATTAGGTCATTATACTGCTGGAAAATCCCTTTCAACAGGCTAGAATTGTTTCCAGTGCCACCCATTGCAGTGACGCCGTCCTGCTTCATGCGCTTATCCAGCGATGGATTGTGAGGCATGCTAGGCTTGACAGGGTCAAGAGGGTTCGCTCAAGTGCAGCATGCTTGTCCCGTTACAGGTTCCAAACAAGGGTTAGGCCAACTCTGCCCTTCATCCTTGCAAGGCAGGTAAATACCATCCCTGGGTAATAACACTGATAATTACAGTGCTTAGAAGTGGAACGTCCACGTGTAGCTGTATACAAATCTCCATATTATTATATAGACTGTCAACAATGCAGAGATCCAGTGCACTGGTGCTTCTACACGAGGTGAGAGCACAGTTTCCTTGCAGTCACAGAGCGTGGACCTGGTGATCGAACCTGTAAGGCTCCGTGTCGTCTTGCTTCCAAGGCGAGCACGTTGCCCCCTGAGCTATCCTCCCGAAATATGGAAACAGGGTTATCTGCTGACCATTCGTCCTGCAATTAGCCATTACAATATTGGATCTTATTTAACAAAATTAACACAATTGCAGGGGAAATAAACAAATGTTTAAAAAGTGCAATAATAGTGAATGTAAGAAAGACAATCTGGGGGTCACAACTAACCCCCACGCTCATCGTCCCTTTAAACCAGCCTTGTCCAACCTTTTTTAATGTGGGGCCGAAGCATTAACTTTTTTTCACCCAGTGGGCTGGTGAGCCAAAAGTCAACAACCTCACCCAAAGCAGTATATTAAAAAGCAATATTGTGTGACCTTTGACACAATAGCATCACAGTCAGTGATGCCCCATGCAGTCCCAAAGATAGCTTTTGGTGTCAGGGGCAGCGAGTATCTAAGGTAGGCCCTCCATCAAATGATCTGAGGTCAGTTGCTTGCGATTTCTTTCAGTGTGTATGTGTTAATATTTTCCTGAAATAGTGGGGGCGACCGAGCGTAGCAAGGGAGCTATAAGGATCTAGGGATGGTTTGGGGGGATCCCCCTCCAAGAATTTTTTTTCAAATATGGGGTTGAAATGGTGCATTTTACAGCAGAAAAACTGACCAAAAAAGCCATAAGTTTATAATCAGTTCTAAAGGGGAACATGAAAATTCCATGTCACCAACAGCAGACAAGAACATTTTACAGCACAACACATTTTAATTGTCTATGTGTCCACAGTGTAAGACATCACTGTCACTGAAGTAACACATTGTCATGCTAGTTGTGCCCAAAATATGCCACTGTAGCAACATGTTTATCCTGGCTGTTCCCAATTTAGGCCAACATTGTCCTTTACAAAGCATTATTGATGCTGCCTGAGCATGTGCAGTGTGCCCAATACATATGGCAGCGTATCTCAGTAATACACATTCATTACTTCTGTGCCAATGATTGATGCTGCCTGTCCATTTGGCTTAATACATATGGCAGCTTATCTCTGTAATACACATTCATTACTTCTGTGCTAATGAAAGAAGAATAGTCCAATTCAACAGATAAAATGGGGAAAAGCAATCACCCAAAGGTGAACCTAATTGAAGAAACGTAATGTGAGCACAATCTTAAAGTATGAAGAACTAGACATGGCTGGGTGCCCTCCTCTCCCATGCCCAGGGGTGGCCGGTGCACCAGTACTCGGATCACTCCAGCTGAGCTGAGGGCCATGTTGTAGGAACCGGGGAGGGAATTCACATTTTGGCTGTATAGCCCACAGTACATTGGATCTGGTGTGCTACGGTGTTATGCACTCTGAAAATTCACTCCTGCAGCTGGCCTTCCTCCGACAGGGGCACAGACACCTCCGAAGGTTTTTTTTTTACCTCATCCAGGTTAGAACTTGTCAGTTGCAAAAAGAAAAATTGGACAGAACCCTGGGCCTTTTACCCACTGTGCTGCTTTTCCAGGTGTGGATGGCGTGATTGTGTTGCCTAGCCCTTTTGACAAGGAATTAATTCCCACATGCGGTAAAATCATGTGGGAATTCATTCCTTTTGTGACGCAATTTGTACAGTACCCAAGGGGGAGTTTTTTTTCAAAAAGTGATGCAAATTGTACCCTCCCTCCCGAGGCGGAATGTTCAAACATTAAGGCAGCCCACGCTGCTTTTGAGCCTCCGAGATACTGCTGGCCAGATACTTGTGTTTTGGTGTATCTGGCCAGCAGTTATATTGGAGGCTCAAAAGCACTGCATGCTGCAAACATACGTCGGAAAATATGGCAGGCGTTACTTCCCACTGCTGGAGGCAAGGAGAACTAGGCCTTGGTGTGCACCGCACGCAGCACTGTGAACTTGGGCTGGGCTGAGCTGCTGGCTCACGCAGGCTTTGCCCTGGGCTCGGCAACATAGATGTGTGAAGGTGGCGCTGTGTGCCCGTCACTCCACCCACACACACACACATTACGTGATTATGATTTCCATTGGCTGAGAAATAGCCAATGGAAATACTGTTACCATGCAAGGCATTTTGTAGTAGTGGAAATAAAATAACTGCCTTGCATGGTAACAGTATTTCCATTGGCTGTTTCTCAGCCAATGAAAATCGTAATGTGTGTGGACTACAATTTCTACCTTGAAACTGCAGCCACAATGCTTGCTGCATATAAAATAAATACAAAAACGTACAAAAGTAACCCTAATGCTTTGTCTGTGCTCTTGGGCTTCGAGGGCCACATAAAATGGGCTGGAGGGCCGCATTGCGGCCCTCGGGCTGCATGTTGGACAACCCTGCTTTAAACGAAAGCAAGCCGTCTCAAATAAAACCCAGGACAAAGCGTTCAATAACCTTTTCTGCTTTCTCCCGTTCTATACGATTTTTTAACAAACCTAAAAATAAAGAATGACATTTTAATGAACCACCACACCCCCCCATGTTTAAAACCCCACCCCAACCCCACCCCGCCAAAATTAACCACTTACCCCACCCCCACATACATTTATTTTAATTCAGTATTTTTTCGCTTTTTTATTCGTTATGAATTAATTATTTATTAGGTATAGTCACTGGATACTGGAGAAAGCATGTCAGTGTGGTAGTCAGCAAAGGTGTATAGGCTCAATGTGCCTCATTACAACCTTGGCGGAGGACCATGGTGCTATAAGCACCATGGTCCATGCCGCTAAGGTTGCAATTCCGCCATGGTGGATGGCGGAATTACCGCCCCATTCCAAGGTGAGTGGGGCGGTAATTCCTCATTCACCAATGGCCCCTTGCCCATTCCCATTTTTGCCCCATAGGGCATAATGGGAATGGGGAAAGGCGATAATTACGGCACCGTAAATTACGGTGCCGTAATTATCGCCAAGGTCCCTTTGCGGCATGGCTTTTAATGCCTGCAAAAAGCAGGCGTTAAACAGCCATCCCGCAAAGGGGACCTTGTAATCAGGCGTTAGGGGTCGGCGCCGTTTACGGCGCCGTAAACCCCTTAACGCCTGAGTCGGAATGAGGCCCAATGGCAACTTGCTCGTCTTGGAAGCAAGACAGTGCAGAGCAACACTGGTTCGAATCACAGGTCCACGGTTAGAAACCTCTTCAGTATTAAGCGCATTATAAAAGACAATTATAATTTTAATTGTTTTTTTATTTTGTTAAGCTTTTTGGTTTAAACAAAACCTTTGCTCTTGTTTTCCAGGCACATTGTGAACAGAGTGGTATTTCAGTTCTCATTCGATGCGCTTTAATGATTTCACATCCCACGTAGGGCTGTTCTAAGTGTCCCCAGTTATTTTGGTGCTTCCATTAATAAAAAGATTTATTTTAGGAATTGAATCAATGCTAACGTCAATGGTAGTCTCTCTCCTTGCATCAGCTTAAACCACCCATCATCCGCCGAAAGTGAACGTAGCTTGTGTAGTAACTTTCCCAACATATTTGTTCTGAGGTCAGTTGGGGCTGCGTATGAAAGTACCAGGTGCTGCAAAGTCTCTTTAGAGTCCGTCTGCCCGCACAGTCTGCAGTCTTGACTCGGTTTGGGTGAACCTGCCTTTGCTCTCAGAATTTCTTTTTCGGGTGGGAAACAAATTAAGACGAAACCTCAAATACTGAGTACGGTAATGGTTATTTGGACATTTCTGCAGGTGCTTAGGTATAGAGTTGTACGGTCTTGCTTCCGGAGGAGACTGTGCAAATAGCTTGAATTATTGGTTCTGCTCCTGTGTTCTAATCCAGTCTTGTCTCCAGAGTTTCCATTTGACTGCCAATGGATTTGTCATCAAGATGTCATTAGACGTCTGCATATTCTGTAGGATCGCCTCACAGAGGTCTTGCCATTCATTCAGTACAGCATCCGAGCCTGAATTGGTCGCTCCCTTCACCAATTTGAAGCCTCTTATGGGATTCAGTGAGATTGCCTTCCCGTACATGGATAGTGATTTCCTTATCACCATTGCTTGAAGTGAAATTAGACCCAACTCCATTCTGATCACTTGTATGGGTTGCCTTTCGGTATTTTTAGGATTGTCTGCGTATAAGAGGCGATTTATTCTCCGGCCATCGATTTTAGGGGCGAAACTCCTAACCTTGTCCAATGTCTTCTGTACATCAGATATAAATAGGATAAAGAGTGCCGGAGCAAGCAGACATCCCTGTTTCAGACCCTTTGCAGTTGATATGGGGTCCGAAAGAAGGTCGTTGTAATTAAATCTTACTCGTAATGATGTTCCGGAGTACAAATCACATATGGCCTCTCTTACATCATTTGGACAAGTCGTGGTTTCCAGTTTAGACCACACGGTTTACAGTGTCAAAAGCCTGTGCAAGGTCTATAAAGGCTAAATAGGTATTTTTTTGTTTGCCCGCGATGGTTCGGGCTTTCAGGATATTAAATCATAAACACATTCAATGAGGTGCCCACTCCTTTGATAAACCCTGTTTGTAATGTGTCAAAGGTTTCTCTTTAGTTGGACCAATTTGTAAGTGCCTTCAGGACTAAAGCTGCAAAGATCTTTCCTGCTACGTCCAAGAGGGCTATTGGTCTGTTGTTTTTTTATCTAATCCCCTTCTTAAAGATCGGTACCACAACAAATGTTTTCCACGTCTGTGGGACTCTTTTGGTCTTCTTTATATATCCGAACAGCTCACTTAAGAAGGCCGCCCACAAGTCTGGGTTTTTCTTTAACATTGCGTTAGTCATGTCATCAGGGCCTGGTGCTCGGGAACTGCAAAGTTTTTGAATTCGATCTAGAATGTCTTCCCTTGTAGTCTCGAAGGTCTATTCAGCTGTCCTAAGAGATGTGCCTTCTATGTCCCTCTTTCGGTGCTCATTGTTCGTGAATAGTGTGGTAAAATGTTCAACCTAAGCTTCCGCAGACACCGTGCTGATGGTCATTGCCGATTGTGGTGTATTCAAGGAGCTAATGAGGTGCCATGCTTCGTGGGTGTTCTTCGATGCAACGCTTTCCAGCATCAGTTCTGCATCTCGCTGTGTCATTAAATACTTTCTCATCTTCACCCAGTTACGATGTTGTTTTAGTGCTCGCATTGTTTTTGCTACCTCTTGCGACCAGTTACGTCTTAAGTTTCTAAAGCTTGCCTTCAATAAGCGTTTGGGGGCAGCAACTTCTTTATCAAAGGAGTGTGGGTTGATATGTTTTTAGTTCCTGGTTTCTTTTGTTTGACGAATTCTCTCAACTTTGTCGAATAGTCTGGAATTTCTGCTCTATGGCCTTTTTGCTTCTGCTCTAACTGAGCCTTAATTATTTTGGTCAACTGGTTGATTTGGGAAGGGTATATGAACAGCCGATTACGTCCTTCCGATGCCTTTAGTACTGGCGAGTAGTATGACTCTTCTTATTGGGCTTTCCCAAGTGAGTTTTAATATGTTGTGGTCACTTTGGGTTGTTTGGATGATTTCTGGTGACTTTATTTGGAGGCAGGTTGTCAGAGACAAAGATATAATCCAGGATTTTAGACTTGTTCTCTCTTTTCCACGTCGTTTTAGGTTGAATATCACCAGCTGTTTGCCCGTTCGGGAAGCTAATGTTTCTGTCGATCAAGGCTCTCCGGGCGTGGCCACTCTGTTCCGCAGGTGTCCAAGTTGTATTTATGTTTTTTAGTATAGCACGATTAACATCAAAACAATGGATGTTCAGATCACCACAGCGCATCAGGGTAGGGTACGTCCATTGTAGCAACAAAGTGTCTACTAAGTCCGTTATTGTGTCTATGAACGTTCCTGCTCCAAGGAACTTGGAGTTCCAGTATAGGTTGAATAAGAACTGTATATACAGTATTTTAGGGTTTGGACAGGTTGGGATGTCAGGCGTAGGATTTGTAGTTGATATTACCTTTAAATCAATCTCCAGTTTTAAGGCAATGAGTAAACCAGACATCTATCTTCTCTTCTGTGCCTTCACTGCCGGGTTGAGGTGTACAGTATATACTTCTAAAATGGGTGGTTCCTCAGCCACGTTTCTTGTAGACAGATGATGTCAAATTGGTTATAGACCAGTTCTCCCCTTTCAAAGAGGTGTTTGAAGCCTCTCGTGTTCCAGGTTCACAACACTATGTTGTTTGTAGTGCCGGGTTTGGACTGTTATAGGATGGTCTTGTTGAGAGTCAGGGCGCTGGCCAGCCAATTCCAGTCTTCTAGTTCGGAGGTGTGATCTTCTTGCAGCTTTCTCAAGCTGTGTTCTTCAGCTTTTTGAATTTCTCTTAAGGTGATCGTTAGTTGATTTTCTTTCTTTACAGATCTCCATGATTCGTGTTCCTTTGGTGTCTCCCTCTCTCTTTGTGCAGTTCTTATGAGATCACTAGATTGCACCTTTGACTGTTCCCCAGGGTTCCAGTCATGGTCAAGGGTGACTGGGCCCAGTTGTCTCAGGTCAAAACTCAGCGGTTGTAGTAGCGGAGCCTCGTCCAACTCGAGTTGTTTGACTAAGTTGGATGCTACGTATTAAGACGTGTCGTGCTGGTCTTCTTGCGAGAAGTCCATAATTATCAAATTGTCTGCTGTTAGCACTCTTGGTTTTGGGCTGTGGTGCAATAGTCGGAGAAAATTTGTTAGATTCATGATCAGACCATCGTCCATATGGAGGATCCATTCCAATAGTAGACGAGAACAATTGGAACGTGAACGGGACCAGCATCTTTCAGATCGTTAGTCATCTATGTTAATTCTTTTGGGTCACTTAAATTCTTGTTGTGCGTGGCATCGCACTCAGTCTCACCTGTGCATCCCTTTGTCAGCAGATAACAGTTTGCTGGCTGTCTAGAAATAGCAATGTGCTAGCGGTTATTTGTACAGCAATGCAAAAAGGGGTATGTTCTTATGTGCCTGAGCACTTCAGGCTGTGCGTGTGCATGTACTTGTGGTGTGTTCGTGGAACTCCCTTTTAAGCCTTTGTTTTCGTTGTCGGCAAAGACAATTGGTTAGTTCGCCTCAGTGATAGGCGGTCGGTCCAAAATCGAGGTGGCAGACAAGGGACCTGCATCTTGTAGATGCTGTTGAGGAAAGTATGTAGTTGAATGATGAGCTTTTGAAGGAACTCCTCCTCCTTCAGTAAACAGGGCGGACAGACCAAAGTCACTGCAGCAAGCAGCAGAACGCAGACTACAGTAAACTCTGCGACAAACTCCGCAAATTTGTTTAACTGTTGCAATGAAGAAAGCAAGCAGTTTAGCGAACTTAACCCGAAGTGGAAGCAGGCAGCCACACTAAATGAACAAACCACTAAAGTCTCAAGATAGAGGTGCCCACTAGATTAAGATTATTTTCCCAGGCATGTGTTGTTAAATATAAGGAACATGAGCCTAGCACTGCTTCGTTGTCATTAGGGGAGGATTTTGTGTCAAACTAGTCTTTATCTGGACGCTGAAGCACAACATATTGCCAGCTGATTGCGATTTATGCTGTTGCTGCCGGACGCCATTAGCCTCGTGAAGGTGTAGCTGTGTAGGGATAGGAGGCCTGAAAAGTAGGAAATACTTGCCTAGTCTATCCCACAAACAGCACATGGGGGGGGGACTACCCACAAACAGCAGACGGGTGGAGGGGACTACCTAGTACAGTGTGCAACACGACTGAACGTGGCACTCATCTGCTAAATGGATGTGCGTGTGGACCCAACGCTCTCTGAAACTGCCTTCTTTTTCAGGGTTATATAGCATTCTGACTACACCATGGTTGGCCCTGGTCTCTTTTTCTGCACAACTCTTCAGATACAGTCAACTTGCAGGGTTTGAAATTGAGATTCGTTGAGCAGGAGCTAAAACCAGCTCCTGAGTGTCGGACATAACACTATAGGCAGGAGCTACTACAGGGAAACCAGTAGCTATCAGAGATGCCCCTTTCACCGTTTGTCCATTTTGTATGAACCATTGTGTTTAAATGTAAATTACATGTGTTCTAATTATTATTAAAATTCGCAAATGCTCAAAGCTAATGTCACATTTACATGTTTGGAAGGCACCAGTTTGCCCTGGGAGCCAAAAGGTAGCTCCTGGTAGCTGTTGGTTTCAAGCTAACCAGACTATGCAAGAAGCAGGAGCTAAGTAGCTCCCAGCTCCCCTCAATTTTGAACCCTGAACTTGGGTATGTTGATGCCGAGTCACCACAAGACTTGACCTACAGCTTCCCATTCCAAGTTCCGAAGTGCCGCCTCCAGCGTCTGATAGAGGTAGGGACTTCAAAAGTATTAAAAACCTTTTGGGGCCTACCTGCATAAACGAATGCATTAAAAAAAAAAAAAAAAACTAAAAAAAAGGAAAGGTGGTGTATTTACAGGATTTACATGCGTAAAAAGGGCAGATGCGCATCTTATCCGACGGGCTGGACAGACTTTGTAGCGTTTCAAGCAAGGTTGCAGAGGCTATGCCGGCGCTGTTACTGTTTGGAGTTCCCCATAGGGTGCCTGCCTCTCACCCTCCCTATACAATATCTTTACTGTTCCCCTTTTTGACTTGTTGGAATAAAAGGGCACTGGGTTCACAAATTATGCTGATGACATGCAATGTGACATCCCGCTATCTGGTAACTATGAGGAGGATGTTGAAAACATTAACACTGCATATGCATTGATACAGGTCTGGATGGTTAAAAATGGTTTAGCGTTGACCAATGAAAAAACCGAGCTGATGGCTGTGGGCACAGAAAATAAAATCCTGAAGCTGGTGCGAACACGTGCAATTTCAGATGGTCGACTGTATGATAGAGACCAAAAAGAAAGTTAAAACCCTTGGGATTTGTTTAGATCAGAACTTGAACATGTGTCCTCAGGTGACTAGTCTGGTCTCCGCATATTACATCAAACTGCTAGCGCAACTATGCACAAACATTTCCAAAGCTAACATTGAGACGGTGGCTAGGGCTATAATTAAGCAATAAGACATGAGCCGCGTGTGCCTTACTGAGTCATGCAATACCCTGGGGCCCAAAGTTAAGTTGATTACCATGCTATTACTCCACTAAGTTCTCTAGTTTCCTTCCCCCACTTACCATTCCATGATCTCCTTTGACAGGAATGGACGCTTCACAGAGGATGAATTCTCCTACCCTCCTCAGTGTACATAGACACTAAGACGCACTGAGCCACTGCGCTCGCCGGATCCGGTAAGCACCGGAATACCCTTGTTCTCAATAAGTATATATTCACTTCTCTACTGCTAGACTGTTTAGAATTGACTGACTCCTGATATATTCTCTGTTGTCAGGTCTCCTGTCACAAGACCCCAATCCCCCTCTATATCCCGTTTACCTTCACATACCCGACGGCAGCAGTTTGGTGATCAGATCTGGCACACCCGGAAGGGGAGAGGTTTGAACGTTCACCCGAGATCCTTGCGACCGTTCCTCCACTGGCAAATACCATGGCGTTGTTCAACAGTGTGCCGTGGACATCGGCACTACCTGGTTTCGCGTCGGTCTCCGCGTCACATGATCAGGACGAAGCGAACATCTGATATCAACACTGAACACGTGACACCGAGCACGTGTCATGTGACTCGGGTCACATGACTCATCAGTGCAGTTAAAAGGACCAAGTAAACACTCAAACAACGCTTCACAGCTGCTTTCCTACGAGTACTGTTTGGCGCTTCGTTCCTTTGATACCTATGGCTACTTTGACTACGGACAGCTTCACAGATTCCTTTGTTTCTCCCTCGAACTGTCATACTGTTTGTCCTTCCTGGAACTTCCAACTCTTGGCTTCGTTACCTGGTTTTGATCTTGATTCCCCTGGACTTGTCGCAAACTGCTGGCTTCTGACTTTGGATTGTTTGAATGACTGCTTACGGATCTACCCACGTGTCACACTGATCATTAGTCCTCGCTGCCGGCTCAGGTGTTAATTCTCCATCCAGAGTGCTACTGAGACTTACCCGCCCTCTGCTGCCGCCGGTTATCCGCAGGCTCCTGCCCACATTTTTCCCACCTGGGGTATGGTAGGCATCCTTTCCCCTCCATTTAGGTAAGCTTTATTGTGGTGTATCTCTGGTGCTCCGATTACATACTGCATTGCCATGGTCTTATATGTACTCATTGCTTGCCTTGTAGTGGTCAGGGGTCCTTCCGGCGTTCCTGGTTCCAGTCTGACGGTACTCAACACCTGTGGCCTCAAAGACGGCACGGGCAGTTGACTTACTATCTTCCCGTGTGGTACTTGGGGACGGAGGTTCTAATAATCTACACGACCATCAAGACAGATCATCTGTCTGTTTACCTCAACAGACTACATAGGATACTTCTCTCACATGAATATCCCGTCCTGATGAAGGCCTACACAACCAAAAGCTCACCAAGCTTATCTTTAATATGGCCGAAACACTGTTGTGTTGACTTGTTTTTTGTTGTTGTACAACTCTAGATTGTTTCCACACAATTATGTTGATTACCATGCGATTACTCCACTAAGTTCTCCAGTTTCCTTCCCAAGAAACACAGAATGTATAAGCAATAGAACTTTGTCTTTCAAATATTTGACATTTGATCTATGTAACTCCGGTACTACACCGTGTACGTTTGTAATGTTGAATATACTATGCTCTAGAAATACAAGTGTATCTTGACACTCGCTGCAAACAAATTAAATCTGAACTGCAGTATGCAGAAATTTATTTATAATTTTTGTATGATTATGTGTCCACCAAATCAAGTTGTGACCAATCCAGGACTCAGTTGTTCTTTTGTCAGCAGTTAGATTTTCATGTTTTGCAAAGGTAGCGGGCGCCCCTCTCTCGAAAGAACAGACCTGATAACCTGTTCAGTGGTTATTAACCACTTGAGAGTTCGCAGCCACTGCTTTTACTCACTGTGCCTTTCACAGATGGGAAATATCCATTTGCATATCAGTCTTTGTCCTGCCCAGGGGCAGTCCAGCACCGAAATGCAATGGCAATTCCAACCTGAACGAGAGTACCACCAGCAATCCCATACACGTGTTTCACCCTTGTTGGGGATCATCAGTGAGGTGAAGCTGATGCCTCTCTAAGCACAGTGAGAGGGAGACCACGTCTGGTTGCCCCCAGGAGACCTAGGGTTACCAATCCCAGGTTCCTTGAAAAATAGTTTTGCAAAGGTAGCGGGCGCCCCTCTCTTAATTCTACTAGCGAAACAAATGCTCACATCACTCCACCACTCTGGGCACCATACCTAAGCTAATTAATGCTCACCAAATGAGCATCCCATGCTCACCATAGAGCAACTAAAACACGCAATAATATCACCACCACTCCACCACTCCAGGCACCATGCCTGAGCTAATTAATGCTCACCAAATGAGCATCCCATGCTCACCATAGAGCAACTAAAACACGCAATAATATCACCACCACTCCAGGCACATGCCTGAGCTACCAAATGCTCACCATTGAGCATCCCATTGCTCACCATAGAGCAACCAAAACTTGCACTAGTAACCTCCACTCCACCACTCCAGGCACCAAACCTGAGCTACCAAATGCTCACCCATTGAGCATCCCATTGCTCACCATAGAGCAACCAAAACTTGCACTAGTAACCTCCACTCCACCACTCCAGGCACCAAACCTGAGCTACCAAATGCTCACCATTGAGCATCCCATGCTCATCATAGAACATACTACCACATTGTAAAACTCTTTTCTCCAAAACACCAGCAAATGCATCCCGCAACACTTTGCGCACTCATCGGCAATATGAATTAACATTTAGCATTGCACTTATACATTTCTTGCTACATAACAGTTACAACCTCACACACATTCCCCAAACAATACATTTAGAATCATTTGGCATAAAATATGGTAATCAAATGATAATCCTACACTTGAGTCCAATATTTAACACTTGCAACCTCTTTCAAGGTCTTTCACCTGTGGGAAAAATGTGTTACATTAATGTAAGACATAGCATGACTGAACATTTCCCAGGAATGCAGTAGACCCAAATATAACAAAACATTTCTAAAATGTTATTTTTTTTTTAGCACTCTCACTCTCACACATGTCATCAGAGCATATGTCGAAAAATAAATGCCTGTGGAGAAATGGTCACGTTAGTGCAACTTAAACATTTCTGAACATTTCTTCGAAAAGCAGTAGGACCAATCAATATTCACAACTTGCCATAAACACATTGGCACCATGAAACGCCCAAAATCACATTTTGTCAACACAAAACACCACTTAACTTGGCACCAAACCAGTAAATGGCTCCAACATAATAACTTGCCCACCATGGAGCCATCATATGCCAAATAACAAAGCTCTGCCTAGACTAGACTGGGAACAAACTTCCACTACATGGAATAAAACTGTGGCCACTTTGCAATCACCATGTTTACAGACACACACACACACATCCCTGTGACAGCACCACACTCATATGTTACAGCATAACTGAGATCACCACTTGACTGTCAAACATAAGTGACCCACCACAAAAACATTGTTATTCATTGAAATGTCACTTTATGCACTACAACTTTTCCAATATTAGCGCACTTCCCAAAAAACATTTTTTTTTTTTTAGCATGTATTGACCTCTGGTTTCCTATAAAAATTGCACAGCTAATAACATGTTACTCTCAGTCAATTTAAATACTCGACCACTCAGAAGGTCAATGTCAGGTGAGACTGGATGTAATTACTATCCCGCCGTACAAATCGCTTTCCATATCCATTAAAAGAAAACGTTAGTACAGTACCTGATGTCCACGAAACAGCAATGACACAATATGTACTAAGCAAAACAAAACAAACTGATCCGATTCAGCAGCCTGTTCAGTTGATGCACTTGAATAATATCCATTCCAAACGATGCCACAAACGAGTACTCTGATCCCGATGTCATTTCCACACCATAATAGTACAACCTGCGCCGTCCGACGTATTGCCATTGTTGCCGTACTCTTCCCTGATGAATAGTTCTTAGCACGCAGATGAAATGAAGCCTCAGACCCGGAAATAACACACGCTTCGAGCATGTCGAAAGGTGCGCTTTTCAAAACTTCCATCCGCCTTCTATGATGAGACGTTCTCCTTTGCAGAGTCCCAGAACGTTGGCACGAACATTCTGTGCCAGCAATCATCACTGATACCTTCAGCCACCCCGTGACGTCACCACTTTAACGATGAGCAGAGCCACAAACGGAGCTCTCTGGGCCAACCGTCACCTCGTCATGGCTGCACTCCATACCGGACCACACAAACTGCCCTCTCACACCGCGCTTCAAGAGAGAAATGCCGGTACGGTAAGACACTTAAACAAATTCCAAAGTGTTTCGTGTCACTCCAACTGCCTATTCCGCTGCTCTTCTGCAATGCTGGGCACTTTTATTCATGAACTCTCTCCCGGCCCTTTTACGCGCTGTAACTACTGGCTACTGCACACCTCTTCGCCATTTCCATAATGATACAGCCACGCAGCGCAGCCCCCCTATGAAAGTTCTGGGCCTGCCTTAAATAATGCAGGTGTGGGGCGCGCTTACCTTGGGGCCGGGGGGGCCCGGTGGATGCCTCTGTTGTTCCTGCTTCTTCCTGGTGGGCAACTTCCTTGTCCCCTTTGTCTCCTGGTACAACCTGCGTCCTTGCTCCTTTTATGTTCCTGCTCCCTTCAGTTTCCAAGATCCTCATCGCCAATGTTAGGTTGTGGGTTTGGGGTTAGAAATAACCACTCAGGAGCCTTGTTTAGTATAGGTAGATTTAGTAGGTTCACAGAAACACAGGTAAGTACATTAGGTATAATATAGGATAAGTACATGGGATAGAAGCATCCACCGGTCCCCCTGTGCCAAGCTTAAGTTTCCAACTGGCAATATAGGAACACAGGCACTCACATCAAAACATTCCAACCAGAACACTCCATACCAAACATTCAAGACGCAGGCACACATACATACAGGGAATGGCCACGTAGTGAGGATAGGTAAAACACAACAGTAGCGGGCGCCCCTCTCTCGAAAGAACAGACCTGATAACCTGTTCAGTGGTTATTAACCACTTGAGAGTTCGCAGCCACTGCTTTTACTCACTGTGCCTTTCACAGATGGGAAATATCCATTTGCATATCAGTCTTTGTCATGACCTTGCTCATCTCTGTTTTTTATATCCTCCGTGAAAGGGACAGTGAGCTAAAGACTTGGTTGAGACTCTCCCGGGGGCCATCCACCCAAAAACAGGTCAATGGGCCATATTCATGCTGGTGGAGGAACTCCCAGAACCCCCCTTGTTTCGCTTATTTCGATAGTATCTGGTCTTTACTCCTGCGTCTGCCTCCTTCTACGGTCGTCCTTGGATCTTTTGGGGGGGGTCCCCCGGTATATCTGTTTGTTTTGTTTGGCGCCCTAATGCCTTCGGGCCCTTAGGTGCACAATATAAATATATTACAGTAAAGTAAATAGGCTGTCACTTTTTCTTCTCATGACTTCTTCTCCTTTGTGTAACACTGGGTCTACACTCATGTCATCAACTGCCTTGCAGCGCCTCTCTAAACTCCTCCTTTCCCCCATCTCGTCTTTTTCTCTTTCTTCCAGTTTCTTTTCTCTCCCCCTCCTCATGTATGTTCTCTTTCCTGCACCTCACTTTGTCTTTCTCATTCTCTCCCTCCTTCCAACCTCTTCTCTTTTTCTACCTCCGGTCTATCGCTACCTCCCCGCACCTTCTCTTTACCTTGAGCGTTGCTGTTTCAATCAAGTTTTAATAAAATCTGCTCTCCTATCCATTTGTCTGGCACAATCGCTGTCTCGTCTATCTGGTCCTGCGTGCTTTTTGCGCTCCGATGCTCCTCATCCACTAACTTCACTTGAACTCTGCGATATACCATATAAGGGGTTAGAATACCTTGCAGCTGCCTTTAATGGCTAGAATACCTGTACCATTGGTGACGTATGACTGGTTTGGGGGAAGAGGAGGGGGCAGGAGCCGTGGGCCCCGGGCCTCTAGCGTCATGCTGGCTAAGCACCCATTCTTTTTTATTTTGCTACTCCTCCACTTTTCGAACATTTTCCAAAATTCAAATATACTCAATCTGCTCTGTCATTTTTTTTCCCTTATGTGTGGCATGTAAACATGTGCACATTTGTTATAACAGCGATTTTGATTGAGTGCCGTCTTGAGGCCATGGCATAAACATCTTACCGGCCTTATTTTTAACGCACTAGACTTGGTACTTTCATGGGAGTGTTTTGCACAAATGAACGATGGGCACATCTGTCATGCTTACAATATAAAACACAATTTACCTATGGACTCTGCTTCAACTTTCGCTAACCTTTTCTCAATCCTTTTCTTCAAACCACTCCCCACAATAGTTGCCCCAATGTTACCACACCCACATCTTTCTCTGGGACCAAGTCTCCAATAACACACAATCTTTCTTTAGAGCAGCACCAAAAAATGCAGCTCACGCTCGGGACCCACTTTTCTGGTCCACACCACCAATTTGTCTCTACCAACACAAAGATAAAAATAGCTCTACAATTCTTTATTGTCCCACAACACAAGGCTGGCGCCAGCAAACACCAACACAAATCAAAATACAGCTGTTTTCCCTTATAATGGGGGGGGGGGATTCCTCTCATTTATCTCTGCCCCTTTAAGAGGCTTATCACGTGATCTCCCACAACCCTTGTCGAAGGTGTTCAATCCTATGTTATTTCTACTTCTTGCCAATCAATAACACAAAAAAGCCCCAACTCCTCGATTTTGACGTGCACATCCATACTCACCTCCAAGGATCCTCCGAGGGCCTTGGCGTCCAGTCTCCCCTAACTGCCTGATCTCCTTCACAACTAACAGGGTGGTGCGCGGGGACAGGGCAGGGCTTTCAGGTAATGGGGAACCTGCTGACCTTTCTTCTCAGATGCAATTATCTCTGATATCCACAGACTAGCCTCGCTGTCTGAGGGGGCACGGCTGGGGGGCCTCAATTGTCTGGTAGCCCGTAGAGAACTGTCCTCTGCTACCAGTTGCGCAGGTACGCCAGTATCACACAATTAGTCTGAATAATACTCAATGATGGAGGACTCCGGTGCATGTCAAAACTCTCCTCTATTCAAAAAACGAATCTAAGCTGCAACAGCATACAAACATTTCCTCTCATAGCTCTCACATTTCAAATGACTGCAAGCTAGTCTTGTTACACAATGACATCAGAAATAACAATACACAACACATTATCAGTTTACAAAACCTACAGGGAAATGGGGTTGGTTCATAGCTCAAACTATGTATATGATGCATAGAGGTTACAAAACCCATTGGTGGGTACTTATCTGATGGCTCCACCAGGACCGATATTTCATCATTATAAGACAGGTAATTGATTGAGCAACACTATCTATTATAGGCTGTGGGGCAAGGGAACTTCCCATTGGTTGCCACCTGGCCTGGTAACCTTAGACACTTTGACTAGATGTCACGATATGAGCGCGACATAGTGGGGGGAAATACCTCTGTAATCTGCCATATTTTCACTGAATGAATGCTCCTAATCATCCCGAGGTGATGAGGCCTTCCCTATCCTTTG
Organism: Ambystoma mexicanum; assembly: GCF_040938575.1. Taxonomy (NCBI): domain Eukaryota; kingdom Metazoa; phylum Chordata; class Amphibia; order Caudata; family Ambystomatidae; genus Ambystoma; species Ambystoma mexicanum. The sequence goes on along the minus strand of NC_090931.1, from coordinate 291,454,455 downwards.
AACTGAACCGTGTGTGCCGTCTTGTGTGTGTGCATGCTGAGGGAGTTTTGCATGGGTCCTATCTGCGTTTGGCTCATAATGAATGACTAGTGTCTTCCATACCTGGGTCACAGGTTAGGGTACCGTGTTTGAGAGTGGATTTCCTTCTATTTATTAAGGGTTTAGCTAACTCCGATGTGCATGTTGTGTTCTTTGTGGCCACTAATGGCGCTAGTCAGTTACTTTCTATTAGGTTGTCTGGCTCGCTGCTTTCGTGCACCTGGACACGAATGGTTGTGCTCTTATTAAAATTGATTAACTGAGGGGGGCATCTACAGCTGCTCGTCCTGGGAATTGTTATCTTGTGTCTGCTTTCCGTTTATCCACTACTCCCTTCTTAGTTTCTGACCTTGGCTCGGATCATAAGCTACTGCTTGGGCTCTGCATGAGTTTCTCGAATATATGTGTTTTTGTAAATTGAGCATCTTGGGTTCCGAGGACTTGCGAATTCTGAGGCCTACTAAGGCCTATGTATTAGGAAAAATGGCTGTGCCTTGATCTCGTACATGTTCATATTTTTAAGGGCTGCATATGTGTATATGCTCTTCATATCTACGTGCAAATATGCTTTGTGTCTATGTGTGAGTATTCTTCATGTCTATATGTACAGTCATCTAGTTATTCCCCACCTCTATATATGTATAGTAACAACTACCTGTCACCCTACTTGTTACACCACCTATTTTATTCATAACGACAACTACATGGTCTTAGTTGGTTCCATCTTCCACCCCTAAACTCTTGGGGCGGTAGAGCTTTCTCAGCTGGTATTGTTTCTCACCTGGACGGTACTGGCGAGGGCCAGAAATTGGAATCAGTACTTACATACTTATCTGAGTTGGGGCAGTGGGTGTAAACTGTGCATTGATCTGCCCCATTACAATCCCTCAAGCCCATCGGCTGTGAGAAGGAGGAATCCCGGTGTTGGGCAAGTACAACATGCAGGAAATTTGAGAAGCATCATATTGGGGATAGTTCCTTTCTTGCACAGTCAACTGAAATGTGTGCACATTGAAGTTACGGTTGGGTGAATGACAGCTCCGCCACAATACCCTCTGTAAGTAGCCTCTTCCTCATTTCACAGGTGTTTTGGCTTTCACTCACGAGCTAATATGCTATATTCACATGGGTACAGTTAGAATGTAGGATTTAGCTTTATAGGAAAGGTAGACTGGATGCACCAGACCCAGCCAACTTGAATGTTAGGTTTCTGTTGCCTCTCATTTGTTGCATGCACAAATACTCCACATGTTGATGTTAACGCGGCCTACATTTTCACATATCCTCCTAGAAAAGTGCTTATATCACATTTGTATGCTTAGCCCTTCAAGCCCGATTCCTCCCACTTCTAAGCACTCTAACACCAGGAGTTATTTCTACCAAACAAAATTGTATTCAATTATCAGACGTTTGAAGGATGAATGGCCAGTTTGGACCGTCCAGGCTGGCACAAGCCATAGCTGAGCAAGCAACTTGATTAGCTAGCCACTCGCACTGCAGAATGTTGTTTGAACTACTCTGCTGTTAAAAAGAAACATTATATCTACCAACACCCTCTCCTGTCACTCGTCAATGCCGTCCTTTTTTAATATACATTAATATTACAACTTTTATAAGAAGTGTGCTATGGCATATTGTTGCGGCTTCTAAGCACTGCAATGTTAGGTGTATATTAATAACACACACTACCAAGTGCAGCGTCAATACGCAGACACATGCCTAAATGTTACCATCTAGGAGTCCAATCAAAGGCTCGGAATATCATGCTCTTTAAATTAGTGTTGTTTTAAGCATGACTGCTGTAACCCTTATCCAACTTCAGACATGGCGTTATAAACATCATATCCAGTTTCTTTTTCCATGAGATACGTATGAATTTCCTGTTTATACTGCCACGTCTCCGCTAAATTAGACTGTTATGATTTGACAGCGAGATGATAGCGCTTTAACACATTTCCCAGAAACTAAGTTACAAATCTATAGTTTTTCGTATACATTATTGTGCACATAAACAAGTGAGTGCTTCATTACTGCTGTCACCAATTTTAGGTGCGCCCCCTTTTGCCTGTGCACCCATACAGGTCCATCCAAATAGAATTCGGGAAAACGCCACTGATATAAACCCACATGTCTTTCATCCGCATTTAAATCACTACTCCCTTTTCTGACCCATTGCCACTATCCCAACATCTAAATCCCCCTTTTTTAAGTATTTATTTCTATTGTCTTAAACGGACCAACCACCGACAACATCTATCACTGTGTTTGTTGAGTCAACAGGTTCACATGCATAAGCCAATTATTTATTATCCCCTTTAAAACTCGCATGCCTGCAGAGCCCTTCCGCTGCCCTTCCACATTACATCTATGCCACCCTGCTCTCTACTCACTGCCATATGGGGCCAATCGATCCATGGCAGGACCGTTAGGGGACACTCCCACCTCGCGGGTGTCACCAGTCGCTGCCACAAAAGCCCTAGGTGCCCTCTCCAGCACCAACACTGTACTGAGCAACCCCGCACGGCGTCTGCCTACCAACGTCACTACGCAGCCGATATACCATCCAACCAGATACCAGCGACCGGTGTCATTACCTGGAAAGGCGAGGAGACTATTAGAAAAAGAGGACGGACTACCAAATAAGAGGCTTTGTGGAACGAAACATGTCGGCCACCATGGATTGGGAACACTAAATCAAACGGACCATTCCGGTATGCGGATACCAAACATTTGGGATTTGGGATATAAACGAGACAATGTTTCATCTGAACTGTTTTAAAATGTAACCCTAAACAATAATGAAAACGAACCGAAAATTGTTTTTTAATTTAAAGGCAGGATTTTAATTCCTCCATTAAACCAGTTCTAACATTACAAAGAGAAGCGTTATGTGCCTCAAGGGAAATGTATGATGGTTACAAAAATAAATGACCAAAGAATAATCATTGAACTAGGACTGCAAACCGCAGAATATATTACGTTCTTCATTGACAAAGGACTGGAAACTACGAATCTCTAGCAACATAGGGCATCTGGGCTTCCCAACAGATAAGCATTGGCATTGCCAAGAGTTTGGGCTTTGGGTAAGACATGGGAAAGGGTCATGCCAGGCGCAGCAGTAATGGTATTAACTGGCCATTGATGGTAGCAGGTGCAAAATGGTGCGAGTACCTCAGCATCTAGCGCTTGATAAATGCCTAATAGTTATGAACAAGACAAAACGGTTGGCTTTGCCAATCTTGTTTTTTAACAGGACTTCAGTGAAGTACACGCAAAATGCTTATTTCTTTTTTATTTATTTGAATTTATAAAGCATGCAGCGGCCCTGAGGCACCGTGGCGCTGTTACAGAAGTTCTCTTGGATATAGATTACATAGAAAAAACGGATAATATAGCATTACAGAGGTTCACAACAATAATACAGTAGGTATGTTCCATGATTACAGAGGAACATCTTCAAGTACAATCTAGTTGAAGAGCTTAGTTTTCAACGCTTTTCTGAACACAGTGAAGGAGGTTTCCTTTCTGAGTTTGAGTGGTAGTGAGTTCCAATTTTTAGGCGCTAACACCACAAATGGCCCCGCCGGGTTTGGCTCTTTTGAAGGCAGGGACTGAAAGTTGTTGCGAGTATTGGGCACGTTTAGGTCTATTAGTCGGCGCCTTATGAAATAATTCTCCCAGATAAGGGGGTAGACTCAGAGAGGCATCTGTGTGTGATGGTGAGGGCCTTGAACATTATGCGCTCTTTGACTGGGGGCCAGTGGGCTTCTCATCTAGCCTGAGAGATATGCTCTCTCCTAGGAATACTTAGTGCCGCTCTGAGAGCATTATTTTGCGTAATTTGCAGTTTGTTAAGGTTTTTGGATGAGGTGCTTAGGAGCAGGACATTGCAGTAATCCAATTTGACACCAATGGTGGCTCTGGCTATGTTGAGGCAGCTTTTGGCAAAGAGGTGAGGTTTTACTGCATTCATGATTTTAGGTGTAAGAGCTGCTGACGATGAAATGGAACTGACTTGCCTTTTCAATGATAGGGTGGAGTCAAGGTAATCACCCAAGGTTTTTACTGCACCAGAGGCTGTGATTACAGCATTCTCAATGCTGAAGGTGCTGTATTGGCTATCTCATTTATTCAGAATTTACTTAGGGCCTACCAGTAGGATTTCTGTTTTGTCCCCATTGAGACATAGGCCGTTAGCCACCATCCAGATCCAGGCCTGGATGAGTGCATAAGTCTCCTTAAGAGTGTTGAGATCTTGCTCGAAGCAGCCCTATAGAGGGAGGAGAATTTGTGTATAATCGGCATAGTTGGTGAATGCTATGCCGTGCTCATCGAAATCATTAAATAGGAGTAGTGTGAAGAGATTGCAGAGGGTCCGCGAAGTGCATGACCCTTGTGGGACTCCGCAATCAATGGGGGATGAAGTGGCCGAGACCTGGTCAGCAAAGACCCTCATGGCACGACCTTCCAGGAAGGACATTATCCAGGTGGTAGCTTCTTGGGAGAAGTGAGCAGCCTGAGTGAGGTGTCTACATAAATGGTCTACCTAAATTGGTCATTGGCTCCCAGTGGACGCAAGGATTACATTTAAAACCCTCTGCATTGTCCACAAGACTTTCTGGGGCCTGGGACCAAAATATCTTCAACTATCCCTCCGTAAATACCTCCCCTCTCAAGCCCTCCGCTCCTCTACTTCAAACTCCCTCAGCGTCAGTCGTTTTTCAAAGAAACGAGCTGGGGGTAGATCTCTGTCTTCGGCTGGCGCCTCCCTATAGAACAGCCTCCCAGCCACCTTGAAACTTGAGGCGAACCATCTCCGGTTCCGGAAGCACCTCAAGACCTTCCTCTTTGCTTCTGCCTTCGCCCCTCTTCTCCCCTGCTGATCTGTTTTCTCTCTCAGCACTGTGCACACTGCCACCCTCTGTCCTTCAGGCTCAGGTACCTGCTCACCCTGCCACCTTCCTGCACTGCCTCTTGGCCATCCCCACACTGGGGCCTGTATGTGTACCCATACAGTCCCTGTCCCAATTTTCTTCTGCACTTATCAGATACACCCTATCTGACTAATCTAGCACTTGCCTCATGCTGGCTTCCCTTCCAATGTTCATCGCCTTTATTTATTTTACTTATTATTTATTCTGTTCCCTCCTCTGTTCTGCACTTTCCACTTCTCCCCCTGCCATGCACTTTCCCCCTTTTTCCCTTTTCCATGCACTTGCGCATTCTCAATATTACTGTGCCTAGTAAGATCATTGTTTTTGTTTCTCCCTTGTTCCCCTCCCTCTGCCTGGTCGCGCTCTGAAACACTTGTGTACGAGTGCAATACAAACAGAATATCATATCATACATAGGATCTTGTGGTCGACAAGGTCGAAAGCGGCTGACAGATCGAGGAGAAGGAGAAGCGCAGGCTTGCCATTGTCCATAGTTTCAAGTAACTCATTCTTCAGGTCTAGCAAGGCTGACTCTGTGCCAATGCGCGGACGAAAGCCAGATTGCTTTTTCCCAGAATGTTATGCAATTCCAGATAAGACTGGATCTGCAGATATGCAGCCTTAGCTAGAATTTTTAACAAAAAAGAAACAGTGTTGATTGGTCTGTAATTGTTGTGAGAGTCTGGGTCAAGGGTCAAGGGTATTTCTTATTAGCAGTGGCCGAACCCATACTTCCTTGAAGGGTGGAGGGACAATGAAGTCGTTGAAGTGAGACTTAATTTTTTTCTGATGAGTGTTAATTATGTCTAGCATGGCATGGTGAATATTGTTACACCACATTTTATCTTTCACGGTTTGTTGTGTGGAGGTGGGAGGTACAACAAGTTAATTGAAAATAGAAAACAACTCCTTGGACTGAGATTTGGCATTGTCAATTCTGAGGTTATATGCAGAGACTTTGGCTTCCGAGATGGCATTTTTGTATTGTTTGACAACTGTCAAGTAGGCGTCTTGTGTGGAATCAGAGGGGCAGGATTGCCATTTGGTGAGCGCTGCATGTTTCAGGGCTCTTGCGTCCAGTAGATCTTGGGTGAACCATGAATTGGCATGTTTGATGCACTTTGCTCTTTTTTTCTGTAATGGGGCAATACAATCTACTGCTTCTTTGAGAGTAACATTGTAAAGCTCTACCAGTTCTGTAGGGTTGTTAGAGAGTGGGTGTTTTAATGCTGAGGCTTCTAAGTAGGGTAGAATTCCTTCTTTAGTGAGTAGTCTTTTCGATCTAGCCATAGCAGCTGGCACAGTTGGGCTAGGTTTAGCTGTTATTCTGGATGGTAGATGGAAGTGTAGGAGATTTTGATCCAAGGACGTGGGGTGTTGGAGCTGATGTCAGCTGCACAGTTGTGATCAGCTATCCAATCCAGTATACGACCTTTGATGTGGGTCGGGTTGTTACCTTTTTGGATAAAGCCATGTCTTGGAGAGCTTTGAAAAAGGATTTGCCTTTCTTATCTTTGGGATCGTTGAATCCAAGATTAAAGTCTCCTAAAAGTATTGATCTTGTGTTATTTTTTTAGATTGTCACCTAGAAGGTGTAGGAGATTACCTTGGAAGTCAAGAAGGGGGTCTGGAGGGCGGTAGACTATATCGAAGGTTATTGTGTCATTAGGTGAAAAGGATATTTTAAGTGAAAGGGCATCAAAGTTTTCAGCAGTGGCAGATTTTATTTGTCTAGAATTGAGAGCTTCCTTGACAATGAGGACGACACCTCCTCCCTTGTTAGAGGTTCTGTCTTGGCGGAATATGGTGTATCTTGGTGGTAGGGCTTGGCAAATGGCTGGTCCAGAGGCTTTGTGTAACCAGGGCTCTGTGATAGCTAGGGCATCAAGATCAAGGTCAGTGATCAGGCCATGAATCTCTGTGGCGTGGGCTGTTATGGAGCATGCATTGATGAGCGCACATTGGATTTGGCTGGTAGAGGTGTTGCTTATTTTAGTGGTTGTTTGGGCATTTGCTATCCTTATAGATTGTGCACAGTGTCCTTGGCCTAGGGGTGGTGGGAGGTGAGGGCGGATAGTGGGATTGCCTTCCTAAGTGTCTTTTGTGAGTGGATGAAAGGTAGCACAAACGGGTTCCTAGCCATTGGTTTCTCATGGGGAAGGGCATAGGATGGGTAGGGACCTGCAAGCCTAATAGTAACTTAGGTCGGATAGAGATTCGGTGAGGTGAGGTGATAGAGGCTGTGGTGGCCATCTTTGTAGGTGGGACCGGTGTGCCTTTGAGAAGAGCATGGAGGAAGGGTGTGGGTGGGATCAAATGAGAGCAAGGCAATTTTGGCGCCATGCTAGGGAGTATGGCGGATTAACTGGAGCAGGAGTAAACCCTATGTGAGGATAACAGTTACAAAATTCAAATACGGTAACCTGGCACACTAGTACTGTAGGTAGTATTTAGGTTAGACTGACTAGGACTGTGACTTTATGTTAACGTGATTACAGCTGCTTTGATGCTGAGGCAATAAATACAATTACCTGATTGTGTGCCTATCACAGTTGCACAGATCAGTTATTCACAAATCAAATACGGTGGATTGAGTGCTTAATACAATTGCACAGTTCACTTATAACACAGTTCAAGAATGGTAGATGATATGGTTGTCTCAAAGACACAATTCACTTATAGCAAAATTCGAATACAATAGTTTGTGAGTTTATCAGAATTACACAAGTCTCTTATTACACAGTTCAAATGCAGTAACTGGCCCAACATTTACCAAACTATGCGCTTAACAGGAGTCTATGCAAGACGTGTAACCATGACAGTGTGGGCGACAAATATATCATGCGTGGGTGCTAACATAAAGCAAATGATCAGGGTTCCTACTAAACGTGGTTACGGCTGCCAAATACCAGTGCTAAGTTAATTTAACTTGCCCAGGCATATATTGGGAGACAGCTCATGTGAAGGCTTTGACAAATAATGAACATTTGACAGAATAACCGTTCTATAATGGGCCAGAGGAACATTTGTGATGGTGGAGCTCTGGCTTACTTGCCGATGTCGTACCTTAGAGTACAGTCCAGGTGCTGCAAGGTTCAGTTGCGTGAAGGCGACGCATTCGGTGCAAAAAATGGCAACAGTGGCATGAGGGGTGGGGCAGGATTAAGTCAGTGTTTTTGGAGGGTGGCGTAGGTGAGGCCGGGCAGCGTAACTGGCCGACGGCCGCGCACGGACAGGCACAGACAGGCCTGTGCCTTAGTAGGGTGTCTGGGGGGGGGGGGGGGGGGGGGGGGGGCGGCGGCTTGCACCTTCCGGCAATGCACTCTGCAGGAAGATAAATGAACTCTGCAGGAAGTACAAATTGAGTGGCCCAAAGGCCAACCTGGTTAGACATTTGTATTACATCAGTAGCGGGTTTACAACTCCAATTAAGCCATTAGCTCTCAGAAGACTGCTTTGAAAAAACATTGGCAGGCACATGAGTGCAAAGTTTGATGGACGACTTGATCAAAGCAAGTGTAATGTTTTGGGGTTTGGAATGGCTATCAGCCTCATTATGTGGAGGCGGATCCCAAGGTGGGCGATCAGGGAGGACGTGACATAAGAAGGAGGTTGTCAGTCGTTAGCATAAAGGAGTTGTAAATAATCCTCTTTGTGTCTGTGTCCTGATTTACTACATTACAGTAGCCCGGCCTACAGAGGCCTCAAGGGTTAACCCGACAATCGCGACATAGGATTAAACCCATGTCACGGAGCTACATCCGCCTTATGAGGCAGACAGTGCACGGATTCGTGCAGACAGGCAGAGGTAATCGTGCGTTTGCAGAAAGGCTGTGCCCAGCCAATGGCAGAGCCAGCGTAGTGAGCTCAATTCGGAGCCGCAAAACTGAGGGAGGCAGGCACAATACAGCGCCTCCATGGGACGTGTAGGAGAAGGAAAATAAGTAAATAAAACACATCGGGAAGCCGTCGCGAGGAGGGAGCCAGTGAGGAAGGGCCCATAAGGTCAGGGCATGTGCGCGCGAACAGGCAGCACCATCAAGGACCCCTGCCAGTTGTAGCAAAGGAAACAGCAAGGTCACTGGCACTCAAGTGGAGCTCACCAGCATCAGAACTGTTGGGGAGAGACACATTCAGTGCCATAGGAGCCAGAGAAAGCCCTACAAGTCAAAGAAAAAAAAGAAATATAGTCAAGATTACGTCACGAAAGAGCTGTGAAGGAAGATGCCGAATCGGGATATTCTTGCAACCGTTTCAGTGCAATCATCGGGTGTATTCCTGCCAATATGGTTTTATTTGACCAAAGAAGCTAAACAACGGGGTCCGAATCAAACAGGTTTTGTCGCAGGTATGGTGACCGCGTTAAATCTATTTACTTTGAACACATTAAAATAACAGGCACACCATGCCAAAGCACTCATTTATTTTGGTTTCATTGATCTCCAATCCGCCTTTGACTCTGTATCTAGAGTCAGACTAATGAATAAACTTATCAAAGCACAATGTCCTCCAAGTCTGCTCAATATTATTTATCAATTGCACTCTTCATCATCGGTGCAGATCAGACTTTCAATGATGGGCCTTCTATCATCAGTAATCCACACTGCAAGAGGGCTGAAGCAAGGCTTTATACTTGCTTCATCCCTATTTAACTTTTTTATTCATGACGTGATGACAATATTTGTGGGTGTTGAATCGGATTCGCCTAAAATGCAAAATATGCTGATACGAGCTCTCTGTTATGCTGACGGCCTCGTCTTAATATCGAAGACCCCAATGGGACTTCAGAAATTACTGGTAGCCCTCACCCAATATTTTGATGATAATCAACTTGTCATTAATATAAAAAAATCCCAAATTGTCATGTATGCTCCGAAAAGCTCATCAAGGAATAAGATGGAATGGAAAATTAAAAATGTGAACTTGGAAATTGTACCATTTTACACTTATTTAGGTCTTCCCTTTGATGGCATGCCAACTTCTAATTCGCACATTACCAACATTAAAAATAAGATGACCCCAGCTATATAACTTTACACAAATTTGGCAACTTTTCAATCAGTCCAGCGATCATCTTCAGGTGCCAGAAAATCACTCCAACGCTGTTGTATGGCCTTGAATCATGTAATATTATTAAAAGAAATTTCCTCAACAAACTTGAAGCGAAATACTGGCGACAATTTCTAAATGTTCCTCAATGTACGGCAGGACCTTGGCTGAGATATGAGCTGGGTCTCACTTCTTTACAAGCAAAATATAATTGCCAATTGTGTGTCCTGTTTCGTAAGTGTTTGGCGCATTCTTGCACGGAAACATCAATTTGTTCAAGAATGGACTACTACTGTCTTTGAAATCATGGAATTAGCCGTTGTATCACTAGAGACCCTGCTCACCAACCCCGACAGAGCCAATAAGAAGATCTACCTACAAGATTCAAGATCAACCTGCTTAAAATATAAACAATTCAATCAGCATTCTTCGGGGGGAAAAGAAACTTGGTGTAACAGAGCTCCATTTGTGTAAGGCTCCAAACCCTCAAATCGGTACTGCCATCTTGAGATTACGTTTGAACTTATGGCCTACCCATGATGTGATGGCCCAACGGAAACAGATCAGTCAGGAGGAAAATTATTGTTGCTTTTGTATTGATCACTCATTTAAAGAAACTCTCAAACACCTTGTTACTGAATGTATAACACTGCCTGTTTTGAGATGCAAATATTTTGCGAAACATATGATCAAAATTTCAAATGTATCTCCGGATCTTAGATGGGCTATGATATTGGCAATACGAAACTTGAGTATTCATTTCGCTACGATAAATGTTCTCAATGCACTATGTTTGGGTGAAGAAAAAAAAACATTGTTAAATCATTATATGTAAAGCATTTTCTAGCAGCACAGAGGGCTTTAAGCAAAGAGACATGCAGGATAATATTCTTTTCTCAGTTTTCATCTGCTTTTTCCTCTTTTGTTGTCTTTTTCTGCAATTCTTTTTAGAAATTATATGTTCTTGCCTCTCTGATACAATTGAAGCTATGTAAACATTGTAAAATAACAAAGATGTTTTAATGCGAACTAATAAATTGTGTAAAAAATTGAAAAGTTGAGAAATCAGCTAAATCAATAAAAATTAAAAACATATTTTTTATTTGTGCCTATGGTTGTACCCCCTTTGCACATACAACATTACAAAATTACATAGAATTGCACTATTGGTATCATTTTTCAACAGTAACTAAATTATTAAAACAAATATTTCATTGTTACATATCAGCATATTAAATAATAAAAAAGGATAAGAATTAATACAATCATAATTGATTACATTTTTTGACCTTGTGCAGAAAAGAACCTGGGTTTACCCTTTGTTCTGAACTCATGTTTAAAACACAGGATCCCCTTGTTGAAGTGGTAGTCAACATCAGAAATGTATGAGTTGCAGATTAGATAAGTCTGTTCCTGACCCGATTCCATATAATTCAGCTGCTGTAATCACAAGTGATTTGGTGCCATATATGGCACTCCGATGCTGGTCTGAGGTATAATTTTGGAATGCTCCATAGACTTTTCTGTAGTGCTCGACCAATGGGCCACAATTGGTGAGCACTTGCCTCGCCGTTTCCACATCCTTTCTGCAAATTCTGGAAATCTGCTCCTTTCTCAGGATACCTATTCACGCCCCTGTGTTGCTAAATACGGGCATAGGTCTAATCCTAGATATACAATGAAGCGTGTGAGCGGGGAGAGTGGTACGTGGTTAGGTACTTCCTCAATCAGCTTAAACTACCCTGATGCGCGTATCTTTCATACTTAGGTTTAGTCGCAAGGTTTGTCAGAGAATCGATACAGTCTTGTTCCGTGTTTTTTTCACCAACCAGAGAGATGGAACTCAATGAGGCTGTGTGGAATGTGTGTTACTCCAATTGCGTGTAGGTGGTGGACCACGGTATGGTCAAGATCTATAAACCAAGTGCTGAGAGAACGCCTTTCCTGGAGTTTCGCTGCAGCCCTCAGCAACTGATTGTTTCTTTCATCTGAGAACTTTATGTTGGCTAACAGCCTACATGCTGCCATTTTCCAGAGGGCTATTAGGGATGTTAACCCAAGTTCTAATATAATTGCCTTAACAGGCGTCGCACAAGGTAGACCGAGTAGGGATCATAATATTTTCCAGGTAGGCCTCTAAGGCGTACATTATGGCAGGTAACACTGAAATCTTGTATGCACAAACCGTCACCTCAATTGAGCCTCCACCAATCCTGTTGATGACCTTCACAGAGCAAGACATTTCTTACAAGCTTTAGTTTTAATGCTATTGGATAGTGGTTTGCATGACGGTTCATTGGATATCAGGATGCCCAAGCACTTGTATGTGGTCACCTGCTCTATTTGTGAGTCATCTATCCGCCAGACAAAACTATTGTTTTTTATTGCCTGCTTACAAAAAATAAGGATCTTAGTCTTGGCTATGTTGATAGTCAACCCATTGTCCACAGCGTATTGGTGTAATCTAGTTAAACTACCGTGAAGGCCCATTGGGGTTCTAGATAGCAGAGCTGTGTCGTCTGCATAGGTGAGACAGTGGAGTGGCTTGGAACCATACGTGGGCGGGTGACTGTTAGTATCCTTTTCCTAGTAGCAGGGCAAATGAGACATAGAGATTGTATAGCAAGGTGGCTAATGGGTAGCACTGTTTCAGCCCTTTATTGGTAGAGAGGGATTCCGATAATCCTTCCCTTTGTGATAGGTGGATTCTTATTGTTGTGTCAGAGTACAACTTCTTCAGGAAGTACAATAGTGATGGGTCAATGCCCCAACCACTAAGCTTCCTCCAAAGTCTGCTCCGACTAACTGAGTCAAAGGCACCCGTGTAATCAACAACACATACATAAAGGCGAGACTCCTTGTAATGCCAGGCTTCAGATATCAGGATATCAGGGTCTGAATAACCCATATTGTGTTGGAATGCTGCGGGTTTTCCTAAAACAAGTTTGGGAATAGTGGACAGTCCCCTCCCCGAGGCCCAAGTTGCCAGAATATTCAGTAATAAGCTTGAAAAGATTTTGGAGGAGCTATCCAACATAGCTAACAACATGAAATTGGAAGGAATATCACAGGGGCCTGCCTTGTCGACCAGAACCAAGACTGATTGCTTCCATGACTCTGGAATTTTGCCTGTCTCGCAAATATGAGAGAAAAGTAGAGACAGGACATCTGCCTAAAGAGCAAGATCTTCTTTAATACTACATTACTCATCCCATCTGGTCTTGTGGCCGCTGATGAGGTTAGTGAGATAATGGCTGCATCTGGGTCCCTTTCATTTAGGCATTGCTTGACCCTTGTGTCTTTCATAGATTGAGTTTGGATCATACCCAAGGCCTCCCCGTCGTCCCAATAGGTATTCTTTATGTGGGACACCCGGGACTCCTCTTAGATAGCTATGATCTCATTTGTTGCAGAACCGGCCACAAGGAGCGAATTATGTGCCAGAATTTCTTTGTGTCATTTGTTAGAATAAGTCTATTGATGTAATTCCAGCTGGCACTAGCTGAGCTCCATCGGTGGTTGGCCAGCCAAGATTTGTAACGTTTTTGTATGCATTGACTTTCTAACTTCCTCTCCACCCAATATAGACCTACCTGTTTGTGTGGATCAGTCTAAGCTCTCTATTTGCCTCCCTTTTCTTTTTTGCAATCTCTGTATCAAAGGGCCCCGAATGGACGCCCCTAGGTCTAAATCGTAGGAGATGTCTGGAGGTATCGAGACCAAACAATCTCACTAAACCTGCCAGTTGCCAATCGTTGGAAGCCAGCATCTGGGCTCTGGATTTATCTGAACTTGCAAACTTGTGATTCCATTTCTTAATATTCGTGGTTGTCCAGCAAAGGCGATTGCCCTGGATATTTATCTCCGGGTTATTCCTAAGTATGTTCTTTCTGGTGATGCCCACTGAGAGCGGCATAGTGAGGATGGTATGATCACTCAAGTGGGTTGATAATACTTCTTCCATTGGATTGCTCTGCAGCATGGCATCATTTATAAATATAAAGTAAATCCTACTTGCGTGAGTGCCGTTTAACCATGTGGGTCTAAAACCACCCTTGTGCGGTAATAGAGGATGAATGTCAAATTCCAAAAACATGCCACACCAATCGTTCTCCCCCTTAAGAGATTTGGGGGCTCTCCCCTCCCCCTTCATAGCCAGAAAGTCTGTATTAAAGACCCTGTCTACATTACTTTTACTCTTAGAATTCTGGGCTGTCCATTCTCGTAGACAATCCTTGACTGACTTCTTTAATTTCACTGTATAGCTGCCATCAGTAGGGTCATACCGTGTAATTTAAAGTGACCAGCGTGTGTCAAACGAAGGGTACAACAAAGTCCCACAAGGAAAGGTTAAAATTGGATCAACTGTGCAAGAAAGGTTTTAAGTCATAATCAACATTTGCCCCCATACAGAGACCACCCTTTGGGCGACCCGCGATGGGTGTCTTTGAAAGGCTAAACAACAAAGTATAGCCATCCAAATCAAACCTACTACTCAGCCATGTCTCCTGCAACAACAAAAAAATTAGCGTTCTTTAACTTAGCAATCCTCTCTGTGCTGACCAGAAGGGAGCTGTATCCACGTGTGCTCCAGGAGAACATTCCCGCCAATAAGGGTAGAGTCATTGTCACTGCAGCTACTATCAGCATTTAATCTCACTGACACAAGCAATCTCGTTCCCCGATGGAGAAGATGGATTAGAGATGTTAAAGTCTACATAGGGGCACTGGGACGTTTGGAGGACGACAGGAATAGGAATCTGTTGTCCCTGGTCGGTGGGGGCCGCAGTGCGGTATATCGTATATGTACTGGTAGATGGTAAAACCGCATCATTTGACAAACTAAAGGATGCACTATCAACATATTTTGCGCCACATACCAATGTTGACTATGAGAGGTACATCTTCCACACGACGATGCAGTACAAGGGCAAATCTTTAGATAATTTCGTCATGAGACTCCTGGTGAGACTCAAACTCTGTGAATTCCACCGATATTCCAACAAAGAGGCACTGAGGTCCCAGGTAATCACAGGCTTCAAGCCACCATTGTTCAGGAAGAAACTGCTCCAGAAACAATGCTCACTCAACGAGATACTGGTGATTGCACATACGGAATCGGCCACAGAGATACAAGTCGAGACAATGACCAGACTGAAGATATACCCACCAACAAAGGAACCAGAGAATATCAACAAACTCACCCCGGCACAGAGCAAACTGCTCCCACCCAGACAAACTGACAGATTGTGTTTTAAATGTTGCTATGAATTCCCACATGAGGGTCTCTGCCCTGCAGTGGGACAAACCTGTGCAGCATGCGGGAAAGAGAATCACTTTAGGGCGGTATGTCAAAACGCCCCCACAGTGCCACACCAAACAACATCCCATAGGTCGGAGTAACGTTCCACATGCTACAGGAGCGACACAATACGGCAAGTGGGGGAAACCAGAAGACACCAAGGAAGTGAGGGCAACAAATACCAGTATCACAAGAAATACAGTTTACTGGAACAGAGAGAACACAGATGCCCAAGGAGGAATGTGCAGTTTATCAGGGCTTTCCAAATCTTCTAGCCAACTAGTTTTTATGAAGGGCAAGTACCATTTGCATGATACTCAACCTTGCTGGTGAGTATGGAGATGTTAGAAACATATTTTTTATTTACTGCATACACACTTTGTTTGCAGTAAATGGCAAATACACGTTTTATTGTGCATGTTTGACGAATTGCACCAAATATGAAGTGTTCATATGGTGACATGCACCATTTTACAATAAGCACTGGTAAATATTTTGTCACCAGTCACCTTTGGGCAAGTGCATTTCTTTTAATTCGATTATGTAAACTAAGGAAGTTGCCCTGCACGTCTAGTGGGATTTTTAAGAATTTGCAAGGCCTGGGATTTCAGATCACCGTCAAGGATTGAAACAAGCTCGTCACCTGATGACCAATGCAAAAGAGGATATGTATGGACAGTAGGGAACCCAACTGCAAAGAAACACAGCCCTATAATACTAATGCAAGTTAATCAAACACCCACAGAATTCCTAATACACAGCAGCGACAGTGAGCGTGATCAGCGAGGAGGCATATAACAGCATGACATCAAAGCCAAAGCTAAAAACAGCAGAAGTGGACATCTGCCCATATGGCTCAAAAATCCCTCTGCCCTGCAGGGGAGTATTCACAGCAAGATGCTTCTACAAATCCCACTTGGCCCACATACAATTGCACGTCCCCAAGACAGAAACCGAGACTGGATACATTGTGAGTTTCAAGACCGCATTTGATATGGGTTTGGTGCATGTGCTTTACAATCTCATGGTGCACAAATACATGGTGCAGGACGGTAATGTGGAATGAGTGTTCCCTATGCTTTTCAATCGTCTAGAAAAGCTTCAAAACTGCAGAATCAAGCTACACATAGATAAATACATCAAACCAGTGGCCCAACACTACAGGGGCCTCCCAAAAAATATTCAACATCAAATAGAAGAGGAAATAAGGAAACCTTTAGACCGGGACATTATAGAACAGGTGAAGGGACCCACAATATGGGTGTGGCCCATCGTGCCTGTCCCTAAGAAATCAGTGAATGGCTCCATACGTTTGTCCATAGATATGAGAAGACCAAATGAGGCAATACAGAGGGAGTGACATCAAGTGCCAAGAGTCACCGACAGGATTCACTTGCTGATTGGGGCCACAATTTTCTCGAAACTAGACCTAAATAAAGGGTATCACCAGCCGGAACTGGCCACAGAATCCCAGTAGGTAACCACTTCTGAAACAAATTTGGGCTTATACCGTTACAAGCAGATGAGTTTTGGCATGTCCTCTGGCGCTGAAATATTTCAAGAAGAAATACATAAGGTCATCAAACATGCACCAAATTGCATCAACTACAGTGATGATATTCTGATATTCGGACAATCCATGGAACAACACGATGCTACCCTCCATCATGTCTGCATGACACTGGACGCCGCCTGATTAACACTGAACAAGGACAAATGTGAATTCCGAAAATGGACTCTCAAATTCTTAGCCCACATATTCTTGGAGCAGGGAATGCACTCTGTTCCGGACAAAGTGGCTGCCTTGAATGAAGCACTGACACCAAGAAACTGTCTCAGATCTCAGGTCATTTATGGGATTAGCAAGCTACTCTGTGAAATCTTTGAAACATTATGCCACAGTGAGTGCCCCACTGCGTGATCTCACCAAGAGCAATACGGGGTTCAAGTGGACTCCAGCATGCCAAACAGTGTTTGGGGAGATTAGAAGAAGCAAAGACTCCACTGACGATATGGCATATTGCAATTCCAATAGAGAGACGGAGGTGACGGTTGATGCAAGCCTGGTGGGACTAGGAGCCATCCCGACTCATTATGATCCACACTCTGCACATACCAAATTCATCATATCCTATGCCAGCGGAAGTCTGTCGGCCATGTAACAAGCCTATTCTCAGGCGGAAAAAGAAAGCCTGGCAGTGGTGTGGGCCTGTGAACATTTCCATCCCTTCCTATACGGAAAGGCTTTCACCATTGCCACTGACCATCAAGCGCTCCTTACCATCTACGATAACACAAAATCCAAGAATGCCACCAAAAATAGCCAGGTGGGGTTTGCATCTCCAAGACTACAACTTCACAATTCAACACAGGCCGGGTAAGGAAGAGAATCCAGCCAGCTACCTCACTCGACATCCGACAGGGTTGGCTAGGGTAGAACCCTCCATTGCGGACACATACATCAATTACGTCATTCTCCAGATTGAACAATTCCCACTGGCGTGGGCCACTCTCCAGCGTGAGTCAGAAAAATACCTGGCTCTTACCATCATCGCTGAGTACGTCATGAGTGAAAACTGAGACATGCAAGAGAAATGGCGAAAGGAAAGGACATGGAGATACAGGAAGATGTGAACAGCCTGTTATTGTTACAGGACAAACTCATGGTTATGGAGGACCACCTTATCCTAACAGGATGCAAGCTAGTGATGCCAAGGTCACTGCGACAACATGTTATTGATCTGGCTCATGAAGGGCATTGCAGCATAGTTTCAACGAAAAGGATGTTGAGACAGAAGGTCTGGCTCCCTAAACTTGATGCCAAGGTGGAAGACACACTCCAGAACTGCCCCATGTGTTGCGTGGTGGCCCCAATGCTGCACCCAAGCCCACTACAAATGTCACTGTTACCTGGAGGAGTATGGGAATAATTAGTGCTTGATTCTTTCGGCCAGTAAGAGATGGGACCTATTTTCTGGTGGTAATGGACGAATACTCGATGTTCACAAAGGTACAGATTGTGCAGTTGACAGCAGCCACAAATGTCATTCCGGCATTGGACCAAATATTGTCAGCATATGGGATCCTGAAGATTCTCAAATCTGACAACGGACCACCATTCACAAGTCAGGACTTCGTGAGCTTTGCAGCAAACATGGGATTCAAGCACTGCAAAATCACACCATTATGGTCACAATCCAATGACATGGTGGAACGATTCATGGCAAACATAAAGAGACTTTACAGATCATTAATGTCACAGAAATACTATTTGGATAGATTCTTTACCAGCTGCTCTGTTACCGGAACAGGCTGCACAGCACAACAAGGCTATGTGCAGCAGAGCCAATGTTTGGTCAGGTGGTCCGGACCCGGCTCTCGCAAGCAGAACAAGAGGAGGATGTAGAGACATAGTTCTTCGGATAAGGGCAGAAGATGAAACAGAGAAACAGAAGATGAAAGACTATGCTGATGCCAGAAGAGGAGCCAGGGAAATGAACATCCAAACAGGTGATCGTACAGCAACCTTTGAAGAGAAAGGAAGACTTGAGTTTCATGCCTGAACTTCTGATATTAACTTGTAAAAAGGGCAGCATGATAACGGATGGAGATGGAGAAAGAACAATCACTCGTAGCATATCACACTTCAAGGGATTTCAGGGCTTGGGGAAAGGAAGGTGGCACAGCCCAAGGCGTGAAGGGAGTGAAAGTGAATCAGAAGCTTCATATCTTGGGCACTGTGAGCTGTCAGATGATGAGTGAAAGGAGTGTGCGCGAAGCCTGCCATAGGTTTGCCCCAAACAGCTCTGAAAGCATCCCACACGGTCCCGAATAAAACCATTGAGGCTCATTGAGGAAATGGGTTGAGAATGGGGTTAATATATAAAAAGGGGGTGTTATGACTTGATGGTCGTGAAGATTATGGGGACTCTGTCCACAAGTTCCGCTCAGAAAGATACAAATAACTTCCTGAGCAACCCTTGAGGCCACAGGTTTTTTGAGTGCCGAAGAACGCCAGGAACCAGGAACACCGGTGACCCCTCGACCGCTGTAAAGCAAGCAATGGGTCAGTACAATGGCAAACAATATACTGAGTAACGAGGTAACAAGTATCAAGAGGCTTACCAAGGGTCTGAGGACATGAAGAACAACGATGAAAATGAAGGTGTTCCGTGGGGCTGCAGAGTGTAGCAAGCAGTAGTGTATAGGTGTAGATTGTTGTAGAAATAGGCACTGCAAGACCTTTATGGAAAGGGTACTCCAGCAGGTAACAGAAGAGGAAATCCGAAAACAGTCCATTAAGAGTTCCAAGGTCAAAAGCCAGCCAAATTCGTCGTAACCAGGGGGTAATCCAAAGGAGTCCAAAAATACAGTTCCAAGGTCCTGAAACAGCAGAGCAAAACAGTATCCAAGGGCTTGAGAGGGGAATCCAAGAAGAACAGTCCGTAGTCCAGGTTCAAGATGAGGAGATAGGAAGACGCCGAACAGTGCCTGGTTGGGTCAGCTGTGAAGCACTGAATGAGCGTGCCCTCTCCAGTTTTAAAGGGGTCTAGGAGTCTCATATGACCCATCACATGACTGATGATGTAACATGTTTCCTTGTCACATGACCCAAGTTTTGAAAACGCTGCCGGGTCTTCCTGAGGGCGGGACGAAGCAAAGGAAAAAGCCGGCCTTTCCGTCGACTGTCTCTGAGACGCCAGGGCAACTGCCAACGTTGCAATGGATGAATATGACCATAGCGCGTTAGATGTACTCATGTGCGCCGCTGCCCTGCTGCTTGAGGGAGTGAGGACATGAGGTCAGAAGGGGAAGGCAGATCAGGACCTGAGATGGAGGGCTTAGTGACTGCACGGGTGTTCGTGTGCGTAAGGTGACCAGTGGATGGTGTAACAGGGGGGAGATGTAATGTATTGGTGTTTGGAGTTGCCATCAGCCTCATTATGTGGAGGCGGGTCGCAAGAAAGGCGATCAGATAGGAAGTGATGTTGAGGGAAAGAGGTCATCAGTCGTTCGAATAAAGGAGTTGGAAACCGTTCTCTTTGTGTCTGCGTCCTGATTTACTGCATTACGGTGGCCCGGCGTGCCGAGGCCTCAAGATCTAACCCAGCAGCATGCTCAAAGATTTCCCATGAGGAGGAGGTTTGGGCAGGGAGTGTCAGGAACTGGGTGGGAATGACCATTGGGATTAACATGGTCATGGGCAGTCAATGGGTGGGCAAATAACCAGAAAACACCTACAAGCTGTGTGTCTCTCCTCATATGCCATTTCTCGTTATATGTTCTCTAATGAATAGTTTCTGCTTATAGGGGGTGCAAGAGGTGCCTAATAGCTGTGAGGGGTCAGTAATGCGAGGCAGACAACTGTTTGCCTCCCTATCCCTACTCTGCTGAGGATTTCCCTGCCTAACCAAAGCTAAGCAGAAACAATCTAACACAGGATAAGTGGCCCTAATACTAAGCAACACATGGACAAAGAAAATATATGTGAATACAACATCACATGAACAACATTCACAGGGCCTCATTAGGACCCTGGCGGTCCCGTAATGAACAGTGCCGGTACAGGACCAGCACCGTTCATTACGGGTTGCCCTATTACGAGGATTGCTGCGGGACCCGCTAAGGAACGCCTGGTCAGACCAGCCATCCTTAGCGGGTCCTGCTAGCAGTCCAGGATGCTAACAACGGGCCCGTCACTAACGGGCCTGTTGATAGCATCCTCCCTATTCCCATTGAGTCCTATGGGGCTCAAATGGAAATGGGGATTAATTTTTACCAGGTCCCAGAAAAGGGCAATTACCGGGTACGCCAAGGTCGGCATGACCCGGTTATTGCCCTTTTCTAGGACCGGGTAAAAAATCATTACCGGTGGCAGCCGTGCCCTTAATGAGGGCACTGCTACCACCAGGGTCGTAATGAGGCCCACAGTCTCTGAATAGCCTTGTAATGCCCTGGGTGATTTTCCTTCCCGAGGATTGAAGGTCAACTCTGTTAGTGTTCAACCAAAGAAAGAAATGTCTCAAATCAATTCTTGATATTTCAAAGTCAATGTGAAAGTTTGTTAACCAAAGTTCCAAAGATAGCAAATCTCTTCGCCTTGGTTAAATATCCACTTTCCACTTCCCCAAATAGCATCAAGCGTAATCCCATCCTTGATGCTTGGTCACCTCTTCAGAAAGACTTGCCACAGTTCAAAAGAAGTGCAATCCAGTGATACACAGTTCTTGGTTAACAGTTAGTATTCTCTTGAGTACCGTTTTAGAATTCATAAGGGTATATTTGTCACAATGACTTCTCAGCGCTGCTGCTTCCACTTCAACAACTTCTCTCTATTTAATTCACTATGAGAACATTCACCTTTGTCTCACAGTACTCCACTACTACAATGTTGCATCCACTGACAACCAGATATACCACCACAGCTTCAATACTTTGGACTACTCCACAGTCTCAGTGATTTGTACTTTTAGATAGGCTTCGACAAGATACACTTCAAAGAACTTCAACAACTTCAAGTAGGCAAGGCACTCTTCCTTTGAATAACTCTTTTCAAAAGGGGCAGCCTCTTTACCTCTCTTGTCTGTCTGCCACAATAACAACCTGGGTTTGCCTTTAAGACTCACTTCTCTCTGTCTCCCACAGTCTCCGGCACTACACTTTGTGTCAACTTCAAAATAGTCTTTACAAGCAGCAATTTTGCCTTCCCCAATTTTACCTGCATCTTTCCGCGAGTTATCAGCCCAAGTAATTACCCAGAAGCCTTGGTGCCACTCTTTTAGCTTCAGGGAATGCTTGCACACTTGTATCGTAGGCCAATTAACTGTTATTAACTTCACAGTACAGTTAGATTGCTCTTTAACTCCGAGAAAGGCTGGTTTCACTGTTAATATGAGGCTACTGTTGGCCCGGGCAACGCTTGTTCTATTCTTCAATAGAAAATACCCTTTAACTTCTTCTAAATGAAAGATATGCTACATTAAAGCAAATAATAAAGATCAATTTTTCTTTAGGAATCACAATTACGCACAAGCGATCACTTCTTAATATCGTTTTCAGGGTTTAAAGACTTGTATTAATGTCTATTAACGTGTGAAAGTGAAGGATAGAGTTCAGTCCTCCTTTGGGAATCACAATTAGGCTCACGCGACCACTCCTTGATGTAGTTTTCACAAGTGAAAGGTTTCAACAATTGTATTGTCAAGGTTAGGCATTCGGTAATGGTCTTTGCAGCGTTCAATCTTCTTAATTAGGGACACACAACCACTCATGTAGACAGTAAAGGTCTTTAAGAGAGTAAACAATGGATTTAAGCAGCGTTAACTTTCTATGCAAGTAAAAGGGACTTTCATATTAGACATGAGTGCTACATTTCCATTGTACCAGCATTTCAGCTTCAACGAACAAATTCTACTCGCTTTAAAAAAAATGTGAGTGAATATGGAAATGGATACTGTTGCCGGCAATGCTTGGGCAAGTTATTAGAATGCTGTATTTCACTCACCGGCATCTTTGCCACTTGCTCTGTGGGTCGCACTGCTTTCTCGACTTCTACTGCTTCTGGCTGCTTAGGGACCCACGCCCTTCCTCTGTAAAGGTGTCCCCGGTCCGGCCACACATTTATGGAGCCCCTCTTGCTCCTGAGACCAACGGCTTGACAACTGCTCCTTGCCTCTGTCTCCTGCATGTTCTCTGGACGGCAACCACAGCAATTGGGCTGGCATGGGGAAATCCAGGTCTCCTGCATGTCTTCCGCTGCGCAGCCTCTGCACTTCAGAGTTCGGGGGAATAGGACCCTCTCAGAACAAGCAGGTGAAATCAGCTATCTCCACGTTCCAGCGTCCCTCTTGTTCTCCCACTTCTGCCTGGTTTGCTAACCTCGTGCCTTCTTCCTCTTACTACTAGTGCAACAACGTGTATTCCAGTCACAGTTCCAGCTCCTTCAATTACCTGCACCTGAGTGGGCCTTTGATGCCTCCCAGATTCCTTCAGGTGTGGGCTGTTAGGGTTAATTGCCTGAATACTGCAACCAGGGGGATTTCCTAGTCTTCCTGGTCTGGCACCCCCTCCCCTCCATGTGATCCTCGCTCAGTACACCAACCCCAGGGTCGGGATCAGGAAGCGTTTGTCTTTCTCTCGCCACATGAGGAGGGTCCCAGACCAGGTTTCTGGGAGGAATCATCACTGATTCATCACACAGCTCAAGCTAAAAAAAAGATGATCGATGTGCTTTGTTTACCAATAGAGTAGCAACATGCACTGCGTGAGCTGCATCATTCATAGTTTTGGCTATTAGGTGGTGCTTAAGCATCCCATATAAGCCCAAACTATTGCATTGGAGTACAGCTAGGTGGGAGATGGCATATGAGGAGCGGCCGAGGAGGGACACAGCTTGTGGGTCTTTTTTGGTTATTTACCCACCCATTGACTGGCCATGCAAACCCTTATGCCCATTCCCACCCATTACCAGGCTCTCACCACCCAAAATACATCATCCTGAGATATCCTTGAGCTAGCTCTATCAAGCAGCAACCTCAAAGGTTGGCCTGCCAGCATACATGCCAACAAATTAGAGACCCCAGGAGGGAGAATGTCTCAAATAAATTGGGAGAAATGAATATTCCCATTAGGTTTCATTGGGGGTAGAATTATTTTAGGAGGAAGAAAGTAAAGAAAAAAGCAATATTTCTGATAGAAAAAACGAGAGTCGTTGCCTAAATCAGGAGGGGCAGCATGTATGCTGCCATTGTTATTTCTAAGCAATCTCCTTGGAGTTAATTGCTTAATTGCAGCAGTAAATGTGCTAACAGTGTTATAAAAATGTCTTAAGCAAGTGTGCCTTCAGCCACTTGGTTTATATATGCCCCTTGCACCGAGGTCCTGTTAAAAGATAGCATTGATAAAACCAACCATTTTGGGTTGTGTAAAGGTATTAGATACGCATTTCCTAGGCACATTATCATGTGCGAAGGTAACCATACCATTTTCCAACTGTTGCCATCATATGGCCAGGTACTATGTGAGAAACCTGAGGGCGTCCTCAAATCTTCTACCCCTGGATCCTCTGTCCAGGTGGCCAGGGAGACCACAGCGCTTCTCTGTCCCGTAGGGCTTGGCATTGTATCAGGTCGGCTCGGTCACGTGTTGTGAGACCGTGGCTAGAGCAGATCAGCGCCTTGCAGTTTTGTCTGAGAGGCTTCGGCCTGGGGACTCTTGCTTTACGGCCTACCTTGGCTTGGCTTATAGGTATGGAAGGAAAGATCAAGGTGTACTGCTGAAAAAATTATAGGTATGCACGTCCTAATGCCTGCTGAAGATGACCAACACACAGACATCATTATTAAGGAACGTGAACGGCTACACCAGCAGACAGTGGAAGCAGACTTGTTTCCACCATCAATAAAGGTCGAGAACCCAAGGAACCCGAAAAGCTATGTTGGAAAGTGGGTTTGCTTGCTTCCTCCCATCTTTACTGACCTTTTCTTCCTTTTCTTCCCTTCGTCCATCTTGGAAAAGTTCTCCAGGTTGATGTGTTTTTGTGGTACTACCAGGGACAGTACGTTGATGTGTACCATAGTGCATACTCCACTCCACAACGGCGGCAAGCTGTGGTATGCCTTCGCTCCGCAGGCCCAATAGTGATCCATCACAACTGCTGTTCCTGCACCCCCCTCAGGAATCTTTATCGCTCTTTTGCAATCATCATGTCTCCCAACATCAACTTCTCCGTCATGCTGATAACACAGTGTTGGTGCAGTTAGTGGAAGTATTGTTATTGGTTCCTCCTCCTTATCTAACCATGTGACCAGTGCTGCATTCCTTGTCCATTCATTGTAACATTTGTTGTTTTCTTCTTGAACTGTCATCACCGATGACTTTGCCAACATCAGCATTTTACTTTCTACAACTCCGTCCACGCACCCTTCTTTAGTGTATACTTTGCCATATATTAATATTAGTGGTCTTTCCCAGCATCCTGGTTCACCAGCAACTTCTTTTGCGTGCCACTCGCATGGTAGGTAGTTCAATGTAACCTCCTTTGTCTCTCCTTTGTCAGGTCCATCTGTTATGTACTGGAGCCCTTGCATCAGCTGGCAGTAGTTGTCAGATATTGGTAGCGTTTTGATGAAGTTGTCTTCATAGGGGTATGTTGACCTTGATTTCCATCTTAGTGTTGTTTTTCTCCCTTGAAATCGCCCTTGTGTTTGGAACAAGGCTAAGTATACCAGGCACTCCACTGATGTTGCTGGTACTTCAGTTGCCACAAATGTTCTTGATGCGCTCATGGCGTATGGGATCAGCGAGCACACATAGCAGTTGTCCCTAGTTGTGCCTTTACCAATTTTGGACATGTGCTTGTACCACATGTTGTTTGAGACGTGTGTAGATTCTGTAATGTATGTGCCCACCCCATGTATATCAATAGAAACACTACGTTTATCTCTATTTATGTTGGGTTCCGTACTACTTGTACCATCTGACACTGTGCTCGTTGCATTCATGGTAGGGGAGATGTTAGTAGAGGGAGATGCCATCACATAGAAAGCATAGTAGGCCTGCCAGACAGTGGCAGTAATCAGGCCAGTGGTAAAAAATATCCCTATCATTTTTATTACAGTTGCTAATACCACTGGCATATCTCTCTTACCTTTGCTGCGGTCCTGCAGCTACATTTACCTTTAGATGATATAGATGCTTGCCTGAAAATCTCTCAAAATATGCGTTATTTTTTTAGCATCTTTTAGTCAAGCCCTGCTTACCAAGTAATCGTTCAATGCCCAGGTGAAAAGCTGTTCCCACGCTTTCCTTACCGTCCTATCTCTTAGGGTGGGTAATGCTGCGTGAAGATGTGGGATTGATTGAAGTATTATCTTAAGGAACGTGTTATAATATACACAGATTCTTCTTCTCTTTAAGTGTTTTGGTCTTCTAATAACATATACGAACTGGTGTGACAGTACTTCTGGGGTGTTATCGTCCGCGGGGAGCATTTACCCCTGGGCAATGACGTATGCTTCAATGATGTATATTCCCTTTTCTTTTTATTGCATATACAGTAATGCGCAATGCCTGCATGTGCGAGACAAAAAAGAAGAAAACATGCACGTGTTGCAAATTGTTTGACAATGTTCTTTATTAAGTGGTGGCTGGTGGGGCTGATGGGGGTTCATTTTGCACATTTATTCATTTTGTTTGGGATCTCGTGACCATAGAGTGGGGTATGGGTGGTTGGTCGTTTATGTTCTTTGCAGCAGTTGGTGTCTGTTCTGTGTCTTTATTGCTACCAAACATCGTTGCTGAAGTATTGGCCCCCTTCGCTGAGAGGAGGAGGGGTCTGTGCTTTGTAGGGCTTGATGTTGTGAATGTGTGTCCACACGTCCTTTCCTTTCAGCTTGATAGCCCTAGGGGCTACCTTTTCCACCAAATGTGGGCCTGTAAATCTGGGATTGTTCCAAGTACGCCTAAAGTTCTTAAGGAGAACCTGGTCTCCCTCCTTTACTGTCCACTGTGCTGGTTGTTCCTGTACCTCGTTGGTTGCTTCTCATTGCTGATTGTTCTTCGACCCGCCCTGTGTCCGTTCGATCTGTTGAGAGATAAAAGCGGCACTAGTAACCAAGGAAGAGACATATTCATGCATTTCTCCACCAAAAACAGTACTTGTAGCATGATAGTCAGTTGTGGCCCTTGATGGTGGCGTGAGTGGGAGGTGCATTTGACGTCCTGTCACCACCTCATGGGGTGTGAGGTGGTGATCCGACCCTAGCCTATTTCTCAACTCAAATAAGGCTAAAGGGAGGCAGTATAGCCAACTTTTTTTAGTTGTTTGTTGGATCTTTGCTATCTCTTCTTTTAGGAGGCCATTTGAGGCGTTCGCAGACGCCATTTACTTGCGGGTGATACGCGCATGTTGGTTAGGCCCCCGGAACCCTCCCCCTGGCTATGGTGCTGCTGGCCCCCATCCCCTTCCTCCCGTGTGCCCACCCCTCCCCCGGTAGTTGTTTGTGTATCCGTTCCCCATTTAAGGGTATCCACCTCCTATCTGTGTTGTGTATTGTGCTGTGTATGGTGGGGGTGGTGGCATTTGTTGTGTTGTCATCTGTGCTTGTTGTAGTGATGCTATTTGTTGTTGTCTATTGTCTGGTGTCGGTGTGGCCTGTGTGGAGCCTGTTATCAGTGCACATTCCATGACATAGACAGTTTCTTTTGGACCAATTTCACTTCTTCTGCCTTCCTCTTTCTGTTTCATATTTTCTTGCCATAGTCTACAATGATGTACTATTGTTAGCTGTAACTTGGGCCATGCCTTTACTTCCATCCCCACCAATTTCTTTAATTGTCTCTGTACTGATTCTGGGAGCCCTTGTATTAGTATGTGATAAAGAATTGCTAGTGTTTTGTCCCATGGTTCTCGTGTTTCCAGGCGCCACTTTTCTTGAATCTCCTGGATGTAATCAACAGGATCTTCATTCTCACGCATTTTGCGTGACGTTATTGCTCCTATGTCTGAAGTGTCTGGGTACTGGACCCTCAGTGCCTGCCATAGCGCATGTCTACAATTTGCGAATGGTGCCCCATCATGTGAGTTGTCGTTTATAGTTACCCCTGGCAATCCCGCCCTCTTCCAAATGTCATCTGCTACGTCGCCTAATATTGATATTAACAACCCATTTACGTCACCTACCGCTAGTTTTTGCCCTGTAGTGTGTTCTTCCATTTCATATATCCATTTCCCAGCCCCTCCGCTCAGTGATGGGAGTCTGCATTTAATGTTTTCCTTGTCTGCATGTTTCCATGGGACATATTGTGGCCTTGCTCCCCCTCTCTCTAGTAATGGCATTAGAGTGTACTCCTTCACTTCCTCTGGCGTTCGTCTGTGCGGGGATGTGTGAGTGTATTCGCCGTCCTCTTCCATGTCAGAAAGTTCTTCAATGAAGTCAGTAATGTGTTGTGTTACTCTATCACCCCTTATGCTCTTGCTCCTCCTACGTTTGCCCACTTTACTCTTCCTGTGTGTATCAATTAATTATTCCATTCTGCGTCCTGACAGATCTCTGAGTCTGCTAACATATGGCGTGTGCTGCGCTGGCGGTGTCAGTGGCCGTGGCGTCTTTCCTCTTAGTTGCCTTTTCTTTTCCTTTCCTGTGTCTCCTTCTTCCCGCAGCTCACATTCCCACGATGACCCGCAGTCTGTGCGTGTTATGTATAATTTACTTAATCCCTCCCCGCTTCCATCGCTCCGTCCTGCACACGATCCATCTGAAAATGTCAGTCTTGGGCCTGGGCTTTTTCCTCCCACTGCAACGGTCCCTAAGTCTATGTCGGTGTACTCAGCTTTCTTCTCCGTGCCCTCCTCCTGCGGTGTTATCGCTACTTCCTTATTGCTACACATGTACGTGGTTGCCTCCTTATTGCTACACGCGTACGTCTTGGCCCCGCGTTCCTTGCTCATTTCTCCTTGCGCTGTATTGTTTTGCTTACCCACTCCACCACCTACTTCCGTTCGTACTCTGCAAAGCTCATTAATTATTGCGTCACTTACCTGTTCTAATATCTTTTCTTCTTCCTCTTTGTTGCCCCATATTCCGCCCTCCTTTACCAGTATACTCTCTATAACCTTCCCCTCTTCAAATTTTCATGCGCTTTCTGATATAATCTTTTTCGACCCATTTCTCTGTCATTTTCTTCTCGTTCCTCTTCTCTTCTCTTCTCCTAACCTCCCGCAGCTCCATGCGTGCCACCCTTTCTGCAATGGCTTATGCGATCCTCTTCTCATTTCCTTTGTTCTTCCTCTTGTTGTTTTAACCCCACCTTGTCCCCCTTGCTTTCCTTCCTCCTCGCCTTCCTTTCCTGCTCGAACTGTTTCATCAGCGCGCTCCATGCTTCCCTCAATTCCGCTAGTCTTACCTCTAACATCTCATCTTCCTCCTGTGTCATTCTCCCTTCTTCCTCTCTACTTACCTTGCTCTCTTTCTGTGTGTATTCTGTCTCTTCTTTACTTACCTTCTTTACCGCCTCTTCCTCTTCCCCTGTTAATGTCCCTCGAAGCTTTAGCAGCACCAGTGCTGCTATCCATTCGTCTGGTCCTATACTTGCTAAGTACAATTGTGCCCTTTTTCCACCCGGTGCTTACCTGTGTTTGTTTCGGCTCTGCTGCACTCCTCGCGCCCACCCCCTTTTGGTAGCTGTCTGCTGGCACGTATGGTGGTGGGCTATACGCTGGGTTAGAATATCCCTCGGCAGCCGTTGATGGCGATCGGGTAGCTTCCCTCAATTCCCTCATTGGATACAGCCCTTCTGCCTCCTTCTTCACTTCTTTAGTTATGGGTATCTCTCCTTCACTTTCCTTCTTTACCTCTGCAACTGTGAATGATCCTTCTTATTCTTCCTCGCTTTCCTCAGCACTGTGTGTGTTCTGGGGTGCTTTGGACCCGCCCTCTCCGCTCACCTTTTCCTCCTTTACTCCCTGCACGGTGAACATGCCTGGTACCCCGGGTGCGCACCCCTGGAACATTTTCCAGAGGTCAAAAACTTCCAAGTGACCTGCTAGTTTCTTCCCCTTGTATGTGTTATGTAGATATGCTAACAGCGAGTGTTGGGTGCACATATCAAAACTGCCGTTGGGCGGCCATGGTATCCTTATTTTGTTGTCTCTACCTTGTGTCCATTCAATACTATACCGTAAATTGGGGTCTTCCGACTTTCCGCTGCAAGGAAAAGCAATCTTTTATTACAATAACTCGTGCTCAATGCCACCGCCCTCCCTCGATCTTTACAACAATGTCTCAGTCTTTTGTGCTTCTCCTTCTGGAGCTAGGGCCCCCTTCGACCCGTGGCGCACGGAGCCCCCTGCGGCTGCGTGCCCCATGAGGCGTGCTTTAAGCAGCCCCTCCTTTCCTGTGCCGCCACTACTTGGTGGACCTGCAACGTACTTCTAGCTCCGCCTTCTTCTCCTTTGCCCTCACTGTCTGCGCAGTGTAGGCCCTTCTGATCACCCTCCCACTGGCTGCACCACCTCCTTGTGCGGCCCCCGTTGTAGAGCACATGCCGGCGTTCTCCATGCGCGGCCAACTCTCCCCCTTCACCCCTCTCTTACCGCCGGCCCCCATCTCCCTTACTCTCGGAGGAAAAGAAAAAGACTGCGGCGTCCTATGCAAGTCCTATGGGTGATGTCACCAACCACTATAAGAACCTTTACTGGTATGAACAACTTCAGCAAATAATCAATGCGCGCCACATTTAACACCCTTGTTCTCAGTTAACCCTACAGCTGTCTCCCCACCAAGTCTGGAGTGGAGTATTCATCGATTACTTCGTTATGACAATCGTACTGCCTCGCGTGTGATACACCCCCTCTCTAGGGGAGCTTAACCAGCCAACTGTCTTCCGCACTGAGAAACAATCTAGCTACCTCCTGCGGGAATACGCCATCTATTCATGGAGCTAAAGCACTCAATCAATAGGAATCTCTATTTATACATTTATCTACAACGCCAACTCGTAGGGATGCCACACCCCCTTACACAGGTGTCTGTGATCTAGACCAATCAGCGCGATTCGTCAATCACACGTAGATGCCTAAAGCTCCACCCAGTCTGCTCTGTAGCCCTGGAAGGGACGGCCCTCGTGCCGGTCCCTGCTACAATTTACACACTAATCACTGCTCAATTGCCAAAATCTCTTCTTTAACACCCTTTAACAACCACCCACCACCCAAATTACACATCCTCCCCCCTCCCGCACAACATTGTATTGCTGGTTGTGTGTGCCATACTCACATCGAGCTCTCGCCTGCCGGTGCTGCTCGACTGTGGACACCCCTGCTAATCAGCTCGCCACCTCCCCTCGTCTGGACCACGCCTGGACACTCGACCAACCGCGGGCGGGATACTTTTCAATTCGGCTCCCGACGGACAATCTCTGGATTGCGCTGTCTGGTCGTCTTGCAGTTCCGTGATGGTCCTGTAGTCCTCCAAAGGGGGAAACGGCGGAGGGGGCTGTGTTGCCGGGTCACCTTAACGCAAGCGGCCTCGCTGTGATCTCGCTCAATCTCAGCAGATCTCAGCAGTGCCTCCAACTTGTCGGGGTAATTTCCCAGGGGGCCGGCAGGGCCGTCCGCAGACCTCCGGGGTTGGGGAGGCCCCAACTCCTGTGCGTCCCAACAGAGTATGAGGCACACACAAGAGCAAAGAGTTACTGCTGTTTATTACATGGAACAAGCAGGGACGGGCTCACAGGTCATAGGCATCCGAGAGACCTCTCAATCCAGGTGGGCTCGCAGGCCCTTTTTCTAGCTGTATGACACAGCTACGTCCGTCACCTAGGAAGACTGGCCCCAAAACCTAACGCCATCTCGGGTTGGCTCCCCGAGTGGTACGGTCAGTATAGACACATATAGAAGAGACGGTTAGTGGAGGAGAGGGTCAGGTGGTACGCTTGGGCTGTCCCTAACAATTGTTACACAAAATTCGTTACAAGGGGACTGTAACGCTCACCTGATTCTCGCAGAGGCGCCGGTCTTGACTGGGCGACTACCGTATCTTCAAAGGTGATGTGTAGCACCCGGTTGGCTCTTTGGGCTGGACCTCTGTGTACTGTATGCCTGACGTGTAGAGTAAGATGTCTGCAGATAGAAAATATGGGGTTAATGAACTGGGGTTATTGGGGTGTGCCTATCTCTTTCCTCTTCTCCTCTCCTGTAGACCCCCAAAGGTTAACGCTCTCACCTTAGGTAAGTGAATGCCGAGCTCTCCATCTGCCTCGGGGCAGGGTGCTGTAACCAGTTTCTTCACTGGATAGGTAGCGCAGGCCTCTTGACTTCAGGGGACTGCTGTCCGTCGTTTACTGCACGAACGGTAAGTTTCGAGTCATTCAAATGTCTTTAAAGTCTTTAGTAATGATGTCTCTTGTTTTGCAGGGTTCCGGCGATGGCGGATTACGGGCTGAAGTGAGTTGAAGATGAGGCCCGTGTGATGAATAGAAGCGCCTGGAAGCACGTAAGTAAGCGCTTGTTGCCTGCTTCACTAGGCGCTCTAACTGTCTTTTTATTTTGCAGGTACGAGTTCGGAGCGGCTGCAGGGTGCCGGAATACCCACTGGATTAGATGTGGAAAGGAGTAATGGCACGTGAGTATTAAAGTTCCCCAATGTCTTTAAACGCACCTTGTTTTGTCTTTCAGATGCGGGATGCAGCGCCGAAGGCCTCCGGAGCGTGCGAAGAGTTGGTAAACTTTTGTCTTTCAGATGCCGGAATGCAGTGTGAAGACCTCCGGAGCGCACGAAGAGTAGGTAAGCCTTTGCCTTTCAGATGCCGGAATGCTAACCTGTTCTTTCTTGTCTTTATAGGTGTTGCTGAAGACTGGATTCAGGATGGTAAGCCTTTGCCTTTCAGATGCCGGAATGCTAACCTGTTCTTTCTTGTCTTTATAGGTGTTGCTGAAGACTGGATTCAGGATGGTAAGCCTTTTTCCTTAGGCCCAGGACCGGATGCAGAAGACACGATGAGCGTTCTGCTGCAGAGGTTGCAGAATAACGCAAAGCAAGATTCATCCACCGGGTGTGGTTTAAATAGCCTCCTGTAGTGCTTAGGTGTCTCCTTCCACAGCCACGCCTAAGTAAGAAAAGAGTTCCTGGTAAGAAAAGAGTTCCTGCCTTCCAGAAGAGTTCCAGTGTTCTGAATCTAGGGAGTGGCTCCAGCCCCACCCAACAGGAAAAGTAGTTCCAAACAGAAGAGGATCAGAGGCTCAACTGGCAGGCAAGTAAGCAGCATGGTCTGCTGAAGGTAAGTCCACCCAAGCATTATGAGCCCGGCGCTTCCAGCGCTGGGACTGGGCATATTTATGAGCCTGGTGCCACTGGCGCCAGGACTGGGTCCAAAAGGTCCCAATTGGGACTGGTTGGCACTCGGAACCTGGGTTATGGATCTGCTTCAAGGGAGTTGGGAAAACCCTGACCTTTTGGAAGCAGAGATCATGACAGTACCCCCCCTCAAGGCCCCTCCCAAACCGGGCTTCTCCGGGGGTTTTGGCTTGTCAGGAAATGTTCGGTGAAATCTTTTGATTAGGCGAGGAGTGTGGACATATTCAGCAGGTTCCCAGGATCTCTCTTGGGGGCCGTAGCCTTTCCAGTCAATTAGGTAGAATAGTTTAGATTTGGAGATCTTGGAGTCCAGAATGCTTTTGACTTCAAACTCGAGTTCTCCATCCACTAGGATAGGTTTTGGAGATTTGGTTAGTCGGGTTTGAGGTTGCACGGGTTTTAATAGAGAGGTGGAAGACCAGATGTATCTTCATGTGCGGGGGCAAGTCCAACTTGACCGCTACTGGGTTTACTATGGTAGTGATGGAATAGGGACCAAGGTATCTTGGGTTGAATGTGCGTGGCCCTTTTAGAGATAGATATTTGGTGGATAACCAGACTTGATCCCCTACTTGATAGTGAGGGGCTTCCTTCCGATGTTGATCTGCTCCTTTCTTGTATTGTTCTTTAGCCCTTTGAAGGTGAGAAACAGCTTCCTTAAAGGCTTGGGTGATTGTAGAATGCAGGTAGTCTACTGCTGGTGTTTCAAGATCTTGGAGGGGATCCAACTCCGAGGTTCGAGGGTGACTGCCGTACAAAAGAAAAAACGGGGTTTTCCCAGTTCCCGAATGGACAGAGTTATTGTAGGCATACTCGGCTATCCAAAGGATATCTTTCCAAGTTTTTTCAGTTTGTTGCAGCATGCAGCGTAAATACTGTTCCAGAGTTTGATTGGTCCTCTCGGTTTGTCCGTCGGTCTGAGGGTGGTGACTGGTCGATAGTCTCACATCAATTTGAGCTGACCGACAGCAACTTCGCCAAAAATGAGAAATAAATTGACTACCTGGATCCGAAATTAGAACCGAAGGAAAACCGTGCAGTCGGACGATGTTTTCGAGAAATTCTCGGGCCAGAGTTGCTGCTGTTGGCAAGGCTTTGAGCGGAATGAAATGCGCCATCTTGGAGAATAAGTCCACGATTACTAGAATCGTATTGTATCCGGAGCATGGAGGTAGATCGGTGATGAAGTCCATAGAAAGCGTATGCCAAGGGCGAGGTGGGATGTCAATAAGGCGTAAGAGGCCTGCTGGTCTTTCCTTTTGACTCTTGTTTTGGGCGCATACTCCACAGGACATTATAAAGTCTCTGATATCTTTTTTCCAAGACGGCCACCAGAAGTAGCGCTTGATCTTTTCTGAGGTCTTGGCTATACCGGGATGACCTTCCATTAAAGAGTCGTGATAACAAGAGATTACTTTTTTCCGTAAATCTGTGCTGGGTAGGTATAATCGTTCTTGGAAATACAATAAGTTGTCCTTTACTGCAAAGTCCTTTCCCTGCAGATGCCAATTCTGTATGTCTGCTGGAGTTACAAGTTGCCTGGCTTTATCCTTAACTTCCTCTATGGATTCTGTGGCGATTACACCCAGAATTCTTTGTTCGGGAATGATTGGTACAGGTTTAGGGTTGACCAAGTGTTCTTCCACTCCCATCCGAAAAAGGGCATCGGCTTTACCGTTCTTTGTACCAGGTCGATAGGTAATTATGTAGTCAAACTCGGCAAAGAATAATGCCCAACGGAGTTGTCTAGAGGATTGGGCTTTTGCGGTCTTCAAATATTGCAGGTTTCGGTGATCCGTAATCACAGTAACGGTGTGTCGGGCCCCCAGCAGATAATGCCGCCAAGCCTTAAAGGCAGACTTGATAGCCAGAAGTTCCTTGTCAGTAATCGTGTAATTGATTTCAGGAGGCGAGAATTTGCAGGACCAAAATGCCACGGGATGCAACTGATTGGTTACCGGGTCCTTTTGTGATAGAACTGCCCCCATGGCAAGGCTTGAAGCATCAGTTTCCACGATGTAGGGGAGTTCGGGGCGAGGGTGTTTTAAGATTGGTGCAGAGATAAATTTAGTCTTCAAATCCTGGAAAGCTTGTTCCGCCTCGGTAGACCATTCAAAACGTTTGTTTTTCTTTAACAAGGCAGTGATGGGCTGGACTATTTGAGAGAATTCGGGGATAAACCTGCGGTAAAAGTTAGCAAAGCCTAACATGCTTTGCACACCTTTTACGGAGGATGGTGATGGCCATTTTGAGAACTGCATCGACCTTCTTTGAATCCATACGCACTCCGCCAGGTGATAATATGAATCCCAAGAATTCAACTTCAGTCACGTTGAAAACACATTTTTCCAACTTAGCGAAAAGTTTGTGTTGACGCAATCTTTCGAGGACCATTTTCACGTGTTTCCGATGAAGAATAAACGAGGATGTCGTCAATGTAAACAACAACACATACATCTATGAGCTCTCTGAGGACATCGTTCATAAAATATTGAAAGGCGGCCGGGGCATTGCAAAGTCCGAAGGGCATGACCTGATATTCAAATAGCCCATACTTGGTGCGGAAGGCCGTCTTCCATTCATCGCCCTCTTTTACTCGTACCAAGTGGTAAGCTCCTCTAAGATCCAGCTTTGTATATATGCATGCTTTTCTGACTTGGTCCAGGAGTTCAGGGATCAAAGGTAATGAATATCTATTCTTAACGGTTATCTGGTTCAGGGAGCGATAATCGATACAAGTTCTAAGGTCTCCTTCCTTTTTTGGAACGAAGAACAAAGCTGAAGAAGCAGGGGACTTGGAAGGACGAATAAACCCATTAGCCAGGTATTGATCCAGGTATTGTCGAAGGTGAAGGTTCTCAGGCTTGGTGAGGGCATAAATTCTACTACAAGGAGGAGTAGATCCAGGTATCAGGTCTATCTGGCAGTCATAAGACCTATGAGGAGGTAGAGAGTTAGCCTGATCCTTCCGTAAAACATCTTGGTATTCTAGGTATTCGGGAGGTAACTGGGGAGTCTCTGAAGAAATTACGGCCAGTGCAACACCAGGTGGAGGGTGACAAGTAGAGACACATTCTGGAAACTGGACCCTTCTTGCTCGCCAATCGATCAGAGGATTGTGTTTCTCTAACCAAGGTATTCCTAGAATAATCTGAAACTGAGGGGCCTTGATCACATCGAACACGATCTTCTCATGGTGTCCATCTTGACTTACTAGCGTCACCTCTTGAGTGGTATGCGTTACTGGCCCGGAGGCTATCTCCGTACCATCCACCGTAGTAATGACGTCCTCTACAGCCTTGGGACAAAGAGTTAGATTCATCCTCAAAACCATTTCATGATCCACATAATTGACGATGGCACCGCTGTCGACGTAAGCTTCAATTGCATGTAATCGATCCGGATTATCAGGGCTAATGAGGACCATAGGTATCACGAAATGCGAGGTCACGGAACTGGTTTTCACGCTCGGCAAGAGGACCTCTATTCTTGTCGGGCGAGGTCGTTTCCCTGCTCAGAGTTTGTAACTTTGGTAACTGCAGCTCCTACTGCCTTCTTGGCAGGTTTCACCGGACAGTCTCGAAGAAAGTGCCCTGAGTTTCCGCAATATAGGCATAATTGCAACTGTTTCCTCCTTTCCCGCTCCCTTTGTGTTAGAGGACCTTTCAGACCCCCTATTTGCATGGGTTCCCCGGAGTCTACTCCTTTGGAAGGAGTTGGCGGTTTGGAAAATACTCGAGCATCAAACTTGGAACGATCGGCCTTCCTGTTCTGCAGCCTGTGATCTATTTGAACGACCAAGTCTATATAATCCGAACAGTCTTGTGGGGGATTCACTACTTGGGCTAAAACGTCTTTGAGCTCTCGACGTAGAACTCTATAAAACAGCGTAATCCTTTTGTCCTCAGGCCATTGAGTTTCCACTATTAGTCTATTGAAAGATGCAATATAAGCCAAAAGGTCTTGATTACCCTGTCGCAACGAAAGAAGCTCATTGTCCAAGGCCTGCCCCTGTGAATGTCTTGCGAACAGTTTTTCCATACTAAGCTGAAAGGCTTGAAAATCATGGAGAACCGGATCATCTTGATTAACTAGAGGGATCGACCAGTCTGCCGCATTGCCACTAAGGTACGAGAGTACAAAAGCTACTTTTGCTTGATCAGTTGGAAAGGCTGCTGGCCGGCATAAGAAGTGCAACCGGCACTGATTGGTAAATACTGCAAACCTCTTTGGGTCACCAGAAAATCGTTCGGGCGGAGCCAGAGGTACATTCCCAGGTAGGTTGATCTGCACTGGATTCATAGAGGATGTTGAAGGAAGATTTGCCCCTGATGCGGGTAACGGGGTCTGTCCGGCTTGTGACTGTAGCACTTGTCTAGCAAGATTGTCTGTTCTCTCCTTGGAAATAATTAGTTCCCTTCTTAGAGCATTCGTTTCCTGACGAGCTGCATGCACTTCTGCCCTTAGTTCCCCAAGTAACCGGGCTAGGGGGTCAGTATCCGAGGTTTCCATAGCGCCTGGGCGAGAGTTTTGCGGTAGGCTTTGCGTTCTGTAACGCTCACCTGATTCTCGCAGAGGCGCCGGTCTTGACTGGGCGACTACCGTATCTTCAAAGGTGATGTGTAGCACCCGGTTGGCTCTTTGGGCTGGACCTCTGTGCACTGTATGCCTGACGTGTAGAGTAAGATGTCTGCAGATAGAAAATATGGGGTTAATGAACTGGGGTTATTGGGGTGTCCCTATCTCTTTCCTCTTCTCCTCTCCTGTAGACCCCCAAAGGTTAACGCTCTCACCTTAGGTAAGTGAATGCAGAGCTCTCCATCTGCCTCGGGGCAGGGTGCTGTAACCAGTTTCTTCACTGGATAGGTAGCGCAGGCCTCTTGACTTCAGGGGACTGCTGTCCGTCGTTTACTGCGCGAACGGTAAGTTTCGAGTCATTCAAATGTCTTTAAAGTCTTTAGTAATGATGTCTCTTGTTTTGCAGGGTTCCGGCGATGGCGGATGACGGGCTGAAGTGAGTTGAAGATGGAGCCCGTGTGATGAATAGAAGCGCCTGGAAGCACTAAGTAAGCGCTTGTTGCCTGCTTCACTATGCGCTCTAACTGTCTTTTTATTTTGCAGGTACGAGTTCGGAGCGGCTGCAGGGTGCCGGAATACCCACTGGATTAGATGTGGAAAGGAGTAATGGCACGTGAGTATTAAAGTTCCCCAATGTCTTTAAACGCACCTTGTTTTGTCTTTCAGATGCGGGATGCAGCGCCGAAGGCCTCCGGAGCGTGCGAAGAGTTGGTAAACATTTGTCTTTCAGATGCCGGAATGCAGTGTGAAGACCTCCGGAGCGCACGAAGAGTAGGTAAGCCTTTGCCTTTCAGATGCCGGAATGCTAACCTGTTCTTTCTTGTCTTTATAGGTGTTGCTGAAGACTGGATTCAGGATGGTAAGCCTTTGCCTTTCAGATGCCGGAATGCTAACCTGTTCTTTCTTGTCTTTATAGGTGTTGCTGAAGACTGGATTCAGGATGGTAAGCCTTTTTCCTTAGGCCCAGGACCGGATGCAGAAGACACGATGAGCGTTCTGCTGCAGAGGTTGCAGAATAACGCAAAGCAAGATTCATCCACCGGGTGTGGTTTAAATAGCCTCCTGTAGTGCTTAGGTGTCTCCTTCCACAGCCACGCCTAAGTAAGAAAAGAGTTCCTGGTAAGAAAAGAGTTCCTGGTAAGAAAAGAGTTCCTGCCTTCCAGAAGAGTTCCAGTGTTCTGAATCTAGGGAGTGGCTCCAGCCCCACCCAACAGGAAAAGTAGTTCCAAACAGAAGAGGATCAGAGGCTCAACTGGCAGGCAAGTAAGCAGCATGGTCTGCTGAAGGTAAGTCCACCCAAGCATTATGAGCCCGGCGCTTCCAGCGCTGGGACTGGGCATATTTATGAGCCTGGTGCCACTGGCGCCAGGACTGGGTCCAAAAGGTCCCAATTGGGACTGGTTGGCACTCGGAACCTGGGTTATGGATCTGCTTCCAAGGGAGTTGGGAAAACCCTGACCTTTTGGAAGCAGAGATCATGACAGGGACAATTAGTGATTGGCTAGACTATAGCGGCATCATTGTGAGCCCCTTGTATTCTGATTGGTTCATCCGCGAGCTGCCAAGCCTGGGACCATCGCTGTTCCCAGCTTGCAGTGTACCTGGTGCTGGCAACAAAGTATGACTATGTGTCAGTGGCGGAAAATGGACAGGTCTGACCATTGGCTGGTGTGCATGTCTTTCCCATCGCTGTAGGTGTCCAATTTGTCACTTCATTGTTGCAGACTGTGTCCCAGGCGTGAGACCCCAGCGCTTCTCTGTCCCCTAGGGCTTGGCATTGTATCAGATCGGCTCGGTCACGTGTTGTGAGACTGTGGCTGGAGCAGAAAAATGGGCATTTGATTTGTATTTCGGCTCTGAGGAGCGTCTAGCAGTGGCAGGTGTAACCTTGGCGCGGGGAGCGCAGCATGTAGATTGCAACATTGCGGCCTTGGCTATGGACTCTGTTGGAGCTCGTTCTGCATGATCAGTGCCTTGCAGTTTTGTCTGAGAGGCTTTGGTCTGGGGACTCTTGCTTTGCGGCCTACCTTGGCCTGGTTTATGGGTGGTGGTACATGGTTCATAATATGGGGGTCGAGAGGGGTGACAGAGTGTCATATGCATTAGTAAATATGTAAGGTTACATCTTCATGGTTTTAGTGGCGCGGAAGCGTCTGCAAGCATGTCCGCAATCTCTTCTGGCATCTTGCGTTTCTGCGGTGCTGTAGGTTGCCTATGTGAAACATAACAACGATACATGTGTGGGTGTGAGTGATCCTCTAGGTCATAGCACTGAGTATGTTCTTCGTGTGGGTTGGTGTGTGGGTGTCCGATGTGCATGGTGGCACGTGTGTTCTTGTTTGTTGGCTATGTCGCCATGGCATCTCTAATGATGGCAGTATTTTGTGGTTACTGTCTAATCAAGTTGATCCATATGGTCGATGTCAATTCCACCAGAGGTTGCCACACATGGTTTCATTGACAGACAGGCTCCCTGGCCGTGTGGGGCATGGCCACAGTGTATCTTGACGTCAGGGGCGTCGGTGAGCAGGTCGAATTCTTCTCTCGGGGGTGTTTGGGTCGTGACGTCCTGGGCCATGGTCTGGATGAGAATCGGGGGAACAGATCATCCCATTTTCCCTCTTCACAAATGATGAGCATTGATATGGAAACATGTGACGACATTGGAGGATAGCACAATGAAACATTCCCCAGAAAAGTATCGTGAAATACAGCTATACACGATAGCTTTACCTGTCAAAGATAAGGAACGACTGTGCCTGAAAATGCCCGGCAAGCACTAGAAAACACGCTGCATGATATGGAGACAAAAGGGATGAGAGAACCAGTTGAAGCCACAGAATGGCTTAGACAAGTGGTTCTTAAAAAGAAAGCCAATAGGGAAGAGAGAGTACTTGAACGCAATCACTAAGAAAAGTATGAACCTTTCCATGGAACGGTCAGTGATACGTAGAGAGGAGAAGAGATGTATAAGCAACTTATAGTCAATGGTATCAGAACCAGTTGATAAACCCATCATAATCAAAGCCGCTAAACAAATGTATTTGTTAGGTAGGTTTTTCTAAAGTCCAGCTGGGGTTACACTTCATAAGACTTATCTCTTGGTTTTAGGGCCCCAACTTAGAATATACGCCTGTACTACCCAAGTCGGTAGAGTATTGGAGCAGCCAGGCTTATCCTACGAGGGAGAAATGTGAGCTGTAGAGCAGTACAAAGAAATCAGTACATACACAGATCCAAGGAAACACTCACTTAAAGTTACATAAAATAATTGTAATTTATTACACGGCCTGCGGTAGCGGCCGTGCAGATGTGGTTAAGATGCTCAACCCACATGAAGAGCACTTTTTGGGCAGCTTATAACTTTGGTGCCGGATGACGAATCCTCACCAAACTTTGCAAAAAAAGGATATGGCGACCCCCGAATGATTATGCAAAGTTTTGTGCGCTTTTGTCAAGGGAGGGCAAAGTTATAGGGGGAGTCCCAAAACTTTTGAAATCCTCAGACACAATGGAAAACATTCTTTGCTCACGCTTGCAGCGCAAACCGCTGGACGGATTTCCACCAAACTTGCATGAGGATTGGCAGCTTGGTCCCGAAAGCATGCTTTTGCAAATTTGGTGTAAATCCAGCCAGTAGTTTATTTTTAAAAATGGTCAAAAGTTAGGTTAAAAAAAATTAGTGATATCCGCTGAAACTTCTGGACCAATCAGAGAGCAGCGTGACATTTGCGGGCATCATACGGGCCCCCTGATTGGTCAATTAAACGCGCGAGGTGCATCAAAATATTTGAAATGGATGACATGTCGGAATAGTGAACTGCGCTCGTAGCTCACGGACATCATGGAAAACACACAACATTGCACTTGTCAAACCAATGAAAGACTCTGGGGAGGGGAGGGGTGATGAGGATGGGATATGGCCATAAACAGCCAATAATCAGGTATTTTTTCATCTCTGAAGTCCATGAACATCTCAGATGTTTGGGGACATTCCTGTGATGTTCGCGAACATCTCAGATGTTCGGGGACATACATGCATATTTTTGCATCATGGGGTCGGTGAAAAGCAGTTGGTGGATGGATTATAACTTTTGCGCCACTCAATAAAACTGCATGAAATTGTGCAATATAATTTCCGACCCGACCCTGAATGGTTCTGCAAAGTTTGGTGACGATTTGCCAAACAAGGGCAAAATTAGAAGGGGATCCAAAAATATTTGAAAGGCTTATAAATTTGGTGCCGTTAGACGAATCTGCACAACAGGTTGCAAAATGATTTTAGACCCAGATTGGAATGTTTCTGCAAAGTTGGCTGGGGGCAAAATTTCTCAACATTTTTAGATGGCTTATACCTTTGTTGCCAAATCTGCACAAATGTTTGCAGAAAGTTTATAGACACAACCTTGAATGTTTGTGCAAAGTCTGAATGGATTGTGTCAAGTGGGGGCTAACTTATATGACTACTTTGTGTTTGTGTACATTTTGACACTTTTCAAAAACTTAAACATGGACGATCTGCAGCAAACTCATATAAGCAGCATTGGCAAGGACCCGAAAGCATGGTTTCGCAAATGTGTCCGTGTCTTATTTTTTGAAAAGTGTCATAATATAGGTAACAAAAAATAGTGATATACCATTGGTAACTGAGGTATAGCCTGTGGCCATGGGCAGTGGGCAGATTGTCCGGGTCATGGCATGACCCGGACAATCTGGCTACTGGCCATGACAATGAGGGACTGGCAATGGTGTTAAAGTGGGCATGGCCACAGGGACGTAATTTCACCAAAATGCCAGGGGTTGCGGAAGTGACATCACAATGTCACGCCCCCAAGACTGACATCACAGGAAGTGATGTCATTTGACCACACCCCCGCGTGCCATCACATGAAGTAATGTCATTTGACCACGCCCCTGCGTGCCATCACAAGAAGTGGCATATGTTTCTAAGTACACTACAAACAATATGGTCACGATAACCCTGTAAATTGATGTACATTTTTGGTACGAGAATAGATCACCATATGTATCGTTAATATCAGTGCGTATTGGACCATATTACCAAATCACTGTGATTGCAAGCAGATGTCCAAGGCCAAACGATAATGATGTTTTAATATATAGCACTTAAGCACTGCTTGTGCCTCATGCCTGCAGGACACAGTTTCCTGGCTCCACAGAAGACAAGATAAAAGGCGCTTGGAAGTGAAAAGCACTTGCACTTGCAGTAACTTTGAAACAAAACATGTGCATATCAAAGATCAAGGGACAAAAACAGCGCCTTTGACTCTTGCTAAATGGAAACCACTAAAAACCTGGACAGGAGCAGAGGGACGTCTTTGCTATACACTGAAGCCTGCAGATGTGAAAGGGATATTTGTGCCTGTCAGGAGTGACAAATTACAGGTTTGGGGAGAGAAGGTGCCTGAGGAAATACTGCGAAGCTGCCCAGCACTTCTAGAATTCCTACACAGTCCCCCCTGCTGCCTTGCTTCCTAAACGGAGGGGAAAGTACAAGGCAGAGAATAATGGTAAATTATTAGGCGGGATCATAGTACAAGAGCACGAGACACCCTAACCCACACTACCATGACATAATGCCACAACAACACACCCCTTCACTTTTAGCTCTGATTAAAAGCAGTGGCCACAACACAACACTGCCAGGCAACCATGACCTCGATTGCCAGCCTCCAGACCCAGTGGAGCCGCGCCCGTCCACAAGCAGGCATCATAGAGCCTGCCCTGCAAGTCGCTGCACGCGTGATTCAGCCCGCCAG
This sequence comes from Ambystoma mexicanum, assembly GCF_040938575.1. Classification (NCBI taxonomy): domain Eukaryota; kingdom Metazoa; phylum Chordata; class Amphibia; order Caudata; family Ambystomatidae; genus Ambystoma; species Ambystoma mexicanum. The sequence continues at coordinate 291,410,918 of NC_090931.1, read as the reverse complement.
TGACTTGCCTCATAATTCTTTTTAAAATAATCAGAGTTTGAAGGCACTGGCAGGTTGACTCGCGCGCACGGTAACCCACAAGGCAAGCTCCATGTCCTCTGCAATCTTTTAATCAGAGGTCGCAAAAAGATCACAGGGGTCGCAAGGGAACCGCCAGAGGTCGCAGTTGCGACCCCCAAATGACGTCCCTGCATGGCCACCAGGGACCGGCTATGTGGTAAAGTTTTTTGAAATTGGGATAGGCTTGAATGGGAAAAACAATTCTGCTTGTGGCTACAGCCCGAAGTGCTGAATGGGATTGGAGCAAACATGCACAAGGAGCATCAGCAAGGATCTTAAAGCATGGTAGATTGGAGCAAACATGCGGGAGGAGCATCAGCAAGGATCTAAAAGCATGGTTTTTCAAATCTGTCTTGTGTTATATTTTTTCAAAAATGTCAAAATATAAGGACACAAAATAGTGATATAACTTTGGTGCCTGGGCAGTGGGCCTGGTCCTAAGCAAGGACAAATGTGTACTCTGATTTGCTTATTGAGGCATGCAACATGGCCAAAGCCCTAGTTTTGATTGGGAAAACAAATTCTGCTTGCGGCTAAAGTCTGACGTGCTCGACAGGATTGCAGCAAACATGCATGAGGAGCATCAGCAAGGACCTGAAAGCATGCTTTTGCAAATGTGTCCTGTGTTATATTTTTTCGAAAGTGTCAAAAAGTAAGTACAAAAAATAGGGATATAACTTTGCTGCCTGGGCAGTGGGCCTGGCCCTCGGCAAGGACAAATGTCTACTCTGATTTGCTTATTGGGGAATGCGACATGGCTGAAGCAAATCCCCAATGGATTGTGGAGACTGGCCATGGGTGCAAACCATGAGCACTGGCCATTGGTCTCATTATGATGGTATAGTGGACACTGAACTAGGATGCAGGGTAGGTGCAGTGGATAATGGAGGTGGTTTGGTGGGGCTGGGGTCATGGTCAAGCCTCATGCCCTAGGCTATTCAACCATGACTTCCATCCCCAGCATGCACTGCTGATAACGACACACATCAGTATGCGTTGCAAAAAATATGTTTGTTAAAGAAGGTTTATAGTTCTTTCATATATGTTAAAAGAGGAATTATTACTAACTTATTTATCGTGATGTAACATCATGAAACATTTTCATTCATGGAAACCTCTGAAATACAGTGAAAAAACCTTGCTAAAGGGGCATTATGGTTAAGTTGCACTAATAAAAACCTATGAAATTCAGTGAAAAAACTTTGCTAAAGGGGTGTTATGGTTAAGTTGCATTAATAAAAACCTATCAAATTCATGGAAAAAAAACGTTGTTAAAGGGACGTTATGGTTACAAGTAAAACCGAAAAACCCAATAAATTCGCCAGTTATGGTAAGCTATGCAACCATAACTCGCGCCACCACAGTGCACTGGTAAGACTAACACCCAGCACATCAAAGATGACATCAAAAATGACATCAGGAACTTACAAACGAAAAATGGTGAAAAAAGTAATCCGCCTGCCAGTAGGGTGCACATAATGGTAGAAAAATCCACTGTCACCAGCCATTTAGGTCTGTTAGTTACTGTAACTAGAAAGGTACATGAGCAGTGGGAAAGAAGTTACAATGTAACCCCCAAGCACTCCGCATAAAGTGGTGTGTGCTGGTCCCACAAAAGAAAAGGTAAGTAAAATAAAAGTTACCTTACTACTTTTGAGAACATGTGTTCACATGAGAAAATAAAGTAAAATAAAAAGGGAAGTCCAATGGACTCACAAGCAACACTGCACATTGGTTGTTGTGTGCTGCAAATGTCAATTACAAATGCCTGTAATGAAATACATAAACAGAACACACAAACAGTAAATTAAGATTCCCAGTCAGAGCAAAAGAATGAGTGAGTGGGAAAAAGTTCCACTCACTCAGGAGAATAAATCAAACAGTGCTGTGGGTCTCTCAGGTTGAGGGGAATTGGCCCAGAAACTGAACATTCTCCCTAACAGTATTCCGCTGCCTGTCGTCTCAATTCAGCACAGACACTGGCCAAGACTTGTTCAGTTCCCATGCCAGGATGCCCTGGTTATGGTATGCAAATAGATTCTTCATGGTCTTGGAGACAATCAACCATTGTGCTTTATAATATATTTGAATGGCTGAGAGATGAGATGATAATTATTCACTTTCAAAGCGTTTAAGTTGACGTTCCTCACCAGAGGTACACCAATGGCTTTTTTTAAGAACTAGTAGTACTAATCCCATGACAAAAGAGGAATTGGCCTAAGAGGGCAAATCAGAGAAGATGACCTGTGGAACAGATTTATAAATTGTGGAACAAAAAAAACCTTGGGGGGCGGAGGTGGGAGCAGGAAATTCTGCAAATAGTGATAATGCTACCAACCACTTTGTGTGTCACTTTGGGAAAGTTATTCAAACCAAGGCAACGTCTAATAAGGAAAACTGACAAAACATAAGATGAAGAAGAAGAAGAATGCATCGAGTGTTCATATTCAGCCACAGCATGTTTAAGGTGATAATATTATATCTAAAGAAAGAGCGGACTTTGAGTGGCAACAAGGGCAGGAAGAGGCATTTGTATAAGGGAAGGCTTATATTGTGAACACACTGTGTCTCAGGCCATTCAATTCCAAGCTGGAGACTGTGGCACAGGTAGGAGGCTAAGAGAGGCGAATGGGGTGTCCTGTAGGTCAATGACCACCATCTGTTCCTTGATGCATGCCCCGCAGGCAGTATATGGGGATCCCACAAGTCTCCCATTCCATGCTTAGATTCGATTGTAGGATACACCAGACTGCTCTGAGAATCATATATTAACCCAGTGTGATGGCAGGTGTCACGGGAGACCGGGTCATGTGTCAGGGGGCAGGGCTGGGAAATAAAGGAATCACCAGATCTGGCGTTTTGGCGCCAGTCTGGTTTTATGAAGCCAACATACGAGTCGCGTCTTCCTTTCTCGCTGCGCTGCGACCTTAGGCCTCTGCAGGCCCCCACACCATACCGTGCCTCCCCAGCAGTGGAGACCACCAGCATCACACTGGCGACGAAGACGGTGCCTTCCCCACGCGCCCACGTCTGGATTTCCATCACCGGAGCATGGTTGCTGCATTCCGGTAAGAGACGCCCATAAAAAGCAAGCAGCGGTCTCCTAAGGAAAGTGAAGTGTCCGAAGGTGGGTAAATAAGGGAACACAAAGAGGAGAAATTATAATGGCTTTAATTACTTTACTATGAATTGAAAAGTACAAATCTACACAAAGAGGAGGGAGGGGACGTATGTCCGTAGCTGTGGCTGTTGGCACTCCGCTGTTGACTCTCAAGCAGCCTCTAACATTCCGTCATGTCACCTCTCGCCTGCATCTCTCTGAAGCACGCTCTCGGCTGGCTGCCGCATTCTAAAGAATGTTTCCTCCTTCAGGCAGCGCGGATGCTACAAATCTCCCTTCCTTTATATGCAAGCAAAAACTCAACTAAAAACAGAAATTAACGTCTATGTACACAACACACAAAGTCTTCCATCTTTTTTGGCTTGTGATGAACTCTCCCGGATCTAGAACATCGAGGCATCTCGCTGATGTGACTTGGCAAGGAAATCACTTCCGATTTGTCAGACCTTGCATCCCGCACATCTTTCATTCTACATACAACCCTCTGATCTTTCCAACTACTTACATCATCTTGCCCTTTCTTTTGCTCATTCTCATGTCTCACCATCCCTCTAATACTGTTGTCAGCAGAGTTTTTTCTATCACCACATAACCATATTCTTTCAACATTCCAGATCCTACCATCTTCCGTTCTAACCGAATGTTTAAAGGCCTCCAGTACTCTGATGGGTTTGGACCACTTGCAGGGGCCTTCTCTGAGAACAGGAGGTAGATTAACTCTTACCATCTTCCCCACTACAGTTTCTTTATCGAATCTGCCTATGGGTCTCTTCTCATCATATACAGATTTGTTTTTTAACTGCATGCTCCTGATATTGTCACATACTACCCCGAAGTCCTTGTTGACTCCACTGTTCTTATTGTCTAACCACATTGGCGCCAATTTTGTGCATGCTTTCCTACCCCTGCTCAACTCAAACGGGGAAAGTCCCGTAGTGGAGTGGGGTGTGAAACGATGCGCAATAATTCTTTCCTTAACAGCTGTTTCCCAATCTATGCCGTTGGACCATGCCAACCTGATGGTCTGTTTCAACACTTTGTTGAAGCGTTCCACAGTGCCATTGGTTTGAGGGTGATAAATGGCACTTTTTTTGTGTAATATCGAATATTTTTTACAAAATTCTCTCATTTCTTTGGATCTAAATTGAGTGCCATTGTCAGTCAAAATACTATTAGGATAGCCTTTTCTCTCACATGTTAGATAGGAAGTTTGTTACAATATTTCCAGTGATATTAGGTGCTATAAGTATTTCAACCCATCTAGTGAGTAGGTCAATCACTACCAGACAATACTTTTGTATCCCCGCACTGCACACTGGGCCCAACACATCCATTCCCAAATCTTTCCATGCTTTATCGGGAATTTCAGTCACAACCATAGTTTGTTTCACTCCCACACAGCTCTTGTCATTATTGTTGCAAAGGATACAATCCCTGATATGTCGCTCTATTTGTAGGTCGCAACCTGGCCACCAGTAATCATTTCTTATGCGTTGCTTGGTTTTTACCATCCCTTGATGGCCTTCATGACCTAACTCGATGATTCTTTGTCGCAAATTACTAGGTGGAATGATTTTGTCTCCTCTCATCACTATATCATTCTGAACATGCAATTCATCAGCAATGAGCCAATATTCAGAAAGATTGGCTTTCTCAAACACGGCCTTATTCCATGAATCTTGATTGCATAAAAGCTCCTTAAGACTGTTCATGGAATTGTCATCCTTTACAGCATCGCTCCATTCCATCCTTGAAATAGACGTGGACTCAATATTTAGAACATTTTCTGCATTATCATCTTCATCCAGAATTTCTGAAACGTTAGTCAGCCGTGACAAACAATCCGCTGCAATGTTTTTTTTTCCTGGTACATATCACACATTACAATTAAACTCCTGAAGAAGTATCACCCATCTTCGGATTCGGTTGGAAACTTTGTCCAACCCTTTGGACATTATAACATGAATCAATGGTTTGTGGTCTGTACGGAATTCTACTTCACGGCCCCAAATAAAACTCCTGAATTTTTCTGCTGACCACTTAATTGCCAATGCTGCTTTCTCTATGGCTGCATACGATTTTTCGGCCCCCTTGAGAAGTCTTGAAGCGAATGCGATCACCATCTCTTGCCCCTTATGCTCCTGCGTGACGACAGCTCCTAACCCAACATTGCTTGCATCTGTGGTGATGATGACTTTCTTATCACCTATGAAATTCTTCAAAGCAGGAGCCTTATCAATAGCAGATTTAATGAATTCAAACTCCTCCTCACATTCGTTGTTCCATGTAAAAATCTTCTTCTTATTGATTTCACGAAGGGGAATGGTATGTACAGCAAAATCATGTACGAACTTTGAATAATACTCTGCCATACCTAAAAATGTACGTACTTCTTCTTTGGTACTCGGTCTGGGCATCTTCTTTATGGCATTAACTAATTGTTCTTTTGGAGATATTCCATTGGCCGAAATCTTATGTCCTAGATATTCGATTTCAGAGCAATCAATTTTGCATTTTTCTTTGCTTAAAGTCATTCCTGCTCCCCAGAGTTTTCTACACACATATTTTAACCTTTCATCATGAAGTCTCTTACTATCAGCATGAATCAATATATCATCCTGAAAACATATCACTCCTGACACTCCTTCAAAAAGTTTGTGCATAATCTTTTGAAAGACAGATGCTGCCGATACAAGACCAAATGGCATTCTCTTGAACTGATATAATCCGTCTGGTGTAATGAAGGCTGTAAGGTGTTTCGACTTCTCGTGCAACTTAACTTGGTGGTAAGCTGATGTAAGGTCTAGAGTGGAGAAATGACTCGAGGGTCCAATGGTAGATATTAACTCTTGAATATTTGGTAGAGGATGCCTGTCCGGTATAACACATTTATTGAGTTCTCTCATGTCAATACATATTCTCAGCTTTCCCAATTTTTTTCTGAGAACTACCAATGGTGACACCCATTCACTGGCATCAATGCTTTCGATTATGCCTTGACTTTCCATGAGTTTGATTTCCCTCTTGACTTCATCTCTCATGGATATTGGAACATTCCTTAATTTCTGAACTACAGGCATGTGATTGGCTCGCAGTTTTATTTCATGCACATACCCTCGCAGACATCCAATCCCATCACGAAACACTTCTGCCATGACATCCTCAGGAGTGTGATTCTTCACTTCGGAATTATTCTTCTGCTTATCTGGTTTATTTTGAACAGCAAACACAGATTCCTCAGCAATAGGATCTATTTTAACTTGTAGTTTGCTTTGATGTGTCCAGCTTAATAGAGGAGTTTGACCTGAGTTTGTGATGTAAATCTTCCCATTGGCTTTCCTTCCTTTGAATTTCAGACTGCCCCAAAACCACCCTATGGTATTTATTCTCACACCACCATATGCTCTGGGCTTTATATCCGTCTCATGTAGATATTCATGTCTTTTCTTATTCCATAGTTGTTGTGGTACCAATGTATATTTTGCTCCCGTATCAATCATCATGTCTATTTCAACACCATCAATGTAGACTTTGGCTTTGGGGCTATCTAATACTTCTTCATCTTCATCATCCATAACCATGAATACACACTCTTCACCCTCATCTTGATCACTGCGATCACTACTTGAATTTCCACCTATCCAGTTGGTGGACATGTTGCGAACTCTGCAACACTTGGAATAGTGTCCTTTTCCTTTACATCTACTACAAATGATTTTCAATGCTGGGCATTCGGGATCATCTGCCCAATGATTTACACTGTCGCATCTGTAGCAGCTGCCTTGCCGTTTTTTCCTTGAATTAGGGATGAAACCTTCTTTCTTGCAGTAGTTACTTGGATTATTTTTCTGATTGTATTTATATTTCCCTCTGTCTGGCTGTGGTTGATGTGACTTATTGGGCATTTTCTTTTTTACATTGGTGTTAGTTACCATAGCAATGGATTCTCTTTCAACAGTGTTGTCACTTGTCAATCTAGCAAGTTTCACATTATTAGACTCTAATTGGACAGATTTCATCTTGTTCTCTAATTCTTTCACACACTCCTCGGTGTGCTCCACTTCTTTTGCCACTCTCAGCTCGATATCTAATGAAGGATCATTTTCAGACCATAACTTCTCCCTTACTTTAGCACTTCTGCACTCTAGCATGAATTGGTTTCTTATCCTTTCATCTAATTGCTCATTAAAGTTACAGGTTTTGGAAAGTTTACGTAAAGCAGTTACATATTTCTCAACACTTTCTCCCTCCTCTTGTGTCCTCTTGCCAAACTTGTATCTCTCCAGAATTATACTTACTTTCTTTTCATAATGTTTGTTTATTTTCTTTACAGTACGTTCATATTCATTAATGTCTGTGTCCTCATCAGTTGGAAGTTCAGGTAAGGATTCATATTTTTCCTGACCAGCAGGTCCCAAGCAATGTAATAGCAGGGACTTCCTCTTCTCTGCACTGCAATTCGGGCCACAGACTACTCCTGCATAATGTTCGAAAGATCGTATCCATCTCTTCCAAGGAATGGCCGGTTCATCTGCATCTGGCATAAATAATGCCGGTGGAGGTACACTGCTGAATGCCATCACCACCGGAATGAAACAGTTTATATAAATGTCCAGATGCAATAAGTTTCTTATATAGTGCACAATGGTAGATGAATATTTAGCTTGTGAGGTATAAGTGAACTTATGAGTTCCACAGCAGCTTCTTCTCCTAATAACTACAGAGCGTGCATGTCACTTTAAATGAACACGTGCCGGAAATTCTTCTTATGTGCTTTCTTTAGGCATATCTGCACACCAGCGTATGAATGAGTGGAAAGACAGAGTAAGAACAGAACAGCACAATATGTAAATCTCCGTGCTATTGTGTGCCGTGGGGAGAATCTTAATGAGTGTGACGGCAATTGGTTTGCAGCACAGATGAGATAAGGAAAAGGTCATAAAGTCATTACCGTATTAAGGATCGGGCCGCTGCAACACCCGGGCATGGGTGGAGCGGCCTCGTAACTGTCAGACAGATTGCACTGACGGCTGCACAGCTCCTCGTCGCCAAATGAAGTGTCCGAAGGTGGGTAAATAAGGGAACACAAAGAGGAGAAATTATAATGGCTTTAATTACTTTACTATGAATTGAAAAGTACAAATCTACACAAAGAGGAGGGAGGGGACGTATGTCCGTAGCTGTGGCTGTTGGCACTCCGCTGTTGACTCTCAAGCAGCCTCTAACATTCCGTCACGTCACCTCTCGCCTGCATCTCTCTGAAGCACGCTCTCGGCTGGCTGCCGCATTCTAAAGAATGTTTCCTCCTTCAGGCAGCGCGGATGCTACAGAAAGCAAGCCTCGTTTTCACACCCCCAATGTTCTATAGAGATCACAGTTACGTTCCAAAGAAGAACACAGCAAGCTGTTATACGTCGCGTATGAACGCGTATGAATGTATAAAGAAAGAAAGCCTCGATTTCACACACCCAACGTTCTAATGGGTATTACAATTACCAGACATCATTGCGCACAGCGCGCACTATGCTCTGAAAGGAGGGGTACTTCACACGCTCCACAAAACTGTGTGACATCATGGAAATAACACTGGTGAGTGACTCACCTGCACTCCCAATAACCCCAGTGGCAGGAGGTCCTCATCCATGCACCCACAGCCTTCAAACCACAAGCAAGCAGTAGTCCAAACAAGCTGGACATATCAGTAAGCCCCTCAGCCTTCAAAGGGCCGTAGCAGAGAGCCATAAGGGGCACCATCAGCTCCAAGTGAGAAGCACGTGCTTGCGCTAGAAAGGAATTGCATATCCTGCGCATAACCTGTGGCACACCTAATCACAGCACAACTCAACCATGTCCAGCACAAATACGAGCCCCTCGAGGGCAAGCGCAAGTCCATCAGCTAGAAGGAGTATCAACCCAGACCACCCAGACCTAGCACTTACCACTCTCATGGCGCCCTTTGATCCATTCACTACAGGAGCAGCCATTCGCTGGGGAATCTAGTTACAACAATTCGAGATGCATCTGGATGCCAGGGAGATCACCGCAGACAGAAAAAAAACTACATTCCTCCTGCTCAACATTGGAGCAGCAGCACTACGCCTGTTCAACGCCATTCCCAACAACGGTGGCGTGAATGACTATAACACTGCCAAGAATGCACTTACAAAAAAGTTCAAACCTGACCTCAATCCCGACTATGAATGATTCCACTTCTGTATGGCCAGGCAGCGAGAGAACGAGACAGTGGACAATTTCCATGCCTGCCTACGGGAGATGGCAGTCGGTTGTGAATTCCCCAACGAGGAATTCGCCATCCACCTCCAAATAATTAATGGAATCTTATCAGAGAAGCTGAGGAGAGCTGTCTTGTCGGAAAAGAACATTGCGTTATCCTGTAACCTCGAGATGGGGCAGCTTCGGGACCGTACAGACGACCAGGTGGCAGTAATCGAGACTGCTATCCAACGCCTTCAACTAGACAACCCAAGAAAGACAGAGGAAGTCGCAGCCTTCGCAAGACGCCAAAACACCTGAGAACCAGGAGGCAGAGGAGCATACCCATCCAAACTCTACATGCCCCAAGGACGAGAGAACTCGTGCAAATGGTGTGGTGGCCCATGGTACTGAGGAGAAACGTGCCCCGCGTGGGGGTCGACCTGCCGCAAGTGCAACCACCTCAACCACTATGCAGCGGTCTGCCTACATCCACCAAGCGGAGGAGACCGGGAACAACCACTGCAGCGACCACAAGAACACCAAAAGAAGTTTGCCCCTCGAGAAACCTCCCGTCGACCAAGCAGGAGGGGGAAAGCGAGAGCCGTAGACCACATGCAGGGGTCACGCGACACAAGTGAAAGTGAAGAGATCGAAGACAGTACCTCACCCAACTGACGAGACAAGGGAAGACGAAAGAAGCCCAGCAAGAGAGTGCATCGCGTACACCTCATCTCGGCAGTCGAACCCAAGAGATCCAAACAGCGAAAGAGACCATCCTGCACAATCATCTCGAATGGCAAGCCAATAAAAGTAGTCATTGACACCGGCGCAACCGTCAACGTCATGCCAACAACAGCGTTCGACAAGCTCCACCCAAAGCCGGTGCTCCAAGACAGGAAGGCGCGACTTTTTGCATACGGCTTCAAGAGACTGCAGCCGGTGCAAGGGTCCTTCAGATCAGATCCCTTGCACAACAACACTGCGTGCCGAGCCAGGATCTATGCCGTTGAGGCCGGCTGTGAAACTCTTCTAAGATGCAGAACAGCAGAAAAATTGCAAGTAATCCATTATGCGTTCAGCATCCAACATGCAGAGATCAACGACCTACACCAGCAAGTGTTCCAAGGCATCGGCTGCCTAAAGGGCAGGTCCCTCAAGCTAAACATTGACCCCACCATTGAACCAAAGGCAGTGCGACACCGCTGAGTGCCATTCCACATGAGAGAGGCCGTGGAGAAGGAACTGGAGAAACTGGAAAAAGCAGGCATCATAGAAAGAACCTCAGGGCCAACCCTGTGGGTGTCCTCTATGGTAGTGGCGCAGAAACCTAAACAACCAAACGCAGTGGAGATCTGAATTGCCATGAGGCTCCCGAACGCAGCCATCGTAAGGGAGCAGCACATCACGCCTACCATAGATGAACTCATCGCCGACCTAACAGGGGCGACAATATTCAGCAAACTGGACTTCAGGTCAGGATACCACCAGCTCAAACAGCAAGTGAGTCGAGGTATATCACCACCTTCTCCTCCCACCTTGGCCTGAGGAGATAAAAACGCCTGAACTTTGGTATATCGTCAGCCGCTGGAGTGTTTCAGCATGAACTCAGAAAAGTCCTGAACGGCCTGGAGGGGACGACGAATATCAGTGACGATATCATTGTGTATGGGACAAACAAAAAAAGAACACCACAAACGCTTAGCAGCAGTTCTGCAATGCCTGGAAGACGCAGGGCTTACACTGAAAGCAGAGAAGTGCAAGTTCGGAAAAGAAGAACTCTGTTTTTTTGGCTACATTTTCAACTCCCAGGGAGTATCATCCGTTCCAGAAAAAGTGAAGGACATCAAAAGCACCAGAGCCCCACAATCCGCTACTGAAGTAAGGAGTTTTATGGGCATGGCGACTTACTGTGCAAGATTTATCCCGGACCTCACCACACTAGCAAGCCCCTCCGCAAACTCACAATGAAAGACCAGAAGTGGGAATGGTCGCCCATCCACCAGCAATCCTTCCAACAGATCAAAGACTCGCTATCTGCATCCACAACAATGGTGTTCTTTGACATTGAAAGGAACACGGAACTCCTTGTCGATGCAAGCCCGGCAGGCCTGGGAGCCGTGCTTACCCAGATCGACACGGAAGGCAACATACACCCCATCGCGTTTGCTAGCCGTGCATTGACCAAAACCGAACAAAACTATGCACGTATTGAGAAAGAGGCCCTAGCAATCCTCTGGGGATGCAGACACTTCAAAGTTTACCTACTAGGGAAGCAAGCACAGGTGTTCTCTGACCACAAACCCCTCTTCCCCATATTCAAGGGGTCAGCACCACACCCCCCAGCATGCATCGAAAAGTGGATATTACAACTCCAGCCCTACAACATCGAGGTGGAGTCTCGAGCCGGAGCGGACAATCCAGCCGATTATCTGTCCTGCCACCTGTGCAGTGACGTCTTTATGGGAGGGCAAAAGGGGCACTTGCCCCGGGCCCCCACCTTGGAGTGGGGTCCCAAAAGGCTGCCTGACTTAAAGAAGCCAGTTCCCATTGTTTACGACACTTAAAAGGCACATGTGAGGATATTCTATGATGTTCTGCTGAGGCTCTAATCTTTTGAATGTCTGTTGTAGACAAGTACATTCTGCTTTGATCAATTCATCCTTTAATGATTTTTGTGTTCACTGCGGTATTCCTTGTTTGTGTGTTCACTATGACAGAACTCTTGTAGCATTCCTAGCTTTCTGGTGGAATTATATTTATCATTTACAATAGCCAAAGTTGAAATGCATACTGATGCATTTGAGTGCTTTGAAGGTTAAGAAGCTAGCTCAGTGTGTTAGGCACTCATTGCAGAGATATGTGTTCATATGCAAGATGGCAATACGAAATGTATGCATGGTGGACTCATCCTTTCTTTTGTCTCAAGTTGATAAACCTACATGCATATGTACTTGGTTTTGTAGCACAGCATGTGCTATTATCAGCAACGAACCTGCACCAGACAGTGGTTGCTATACAAACTAACATAGCTTCAGTATGGTGATGGTCTAGACATTGGTTTGTTCACATGGGGACTTGAAAAACGTAGGCAGTGACCCCCAATGATGAGCATAAAGTGATAGTCCAAGAGGTGATTAGGTATCCAAATTCAAGACTGTGCGACCAAAGAGTGACTTCATGTATCCTGGCTTTGACAACAGACAATAGAGTGATCCTGGACAAATCATCTAATATCAGCGACATTACTGTGTTATCTTCTATGAGACGATTTGACTTCTCACATGTTGGTGGCATTATTTAGCCCATTGCTGGATTGAGTAGAAGAAGTTCTACACAGAAGAGAGCGGATCAGATATCACAGGCCTCCGGCAAACATACTTTACGGTCTGCTCATTAGATTCAGAAGTTTTTCGGCACATTTATAAAAAAAATTCACAAGCCTGTGTTGTGGGCGGATTTGAAGCTTTAAAATACAAGAGACAGTCATATGAAAGCTTCCCTTAATGATGGAGGTAATGAAGGTAGACGCATTCCCATTTAGTATAATACACTTCTATAATATTTTGTTTTTAAAAATTTTCATAGGTAGGTTATGTGATTTTTCTACTTTCCAAGTCAGTTCTACAACATGGGATTATTTTAGCTCATGGTAAGTGCTAGAAAAGAAATTAGCAAAGTAGAGAAATTGCTAAGTGAGCACACATCTCAGCTTCACCTCTTAACCAATGTGTGATCCTGGGCATCTCATTTAATATTGTATTGCCTAACCTGTCAAAATTGCCAGTCCTTAAACCTTTCAAAATTGTCACCCTTCAAAGTGATTTCTTTCTGGGAGTATGATTTTCAAAAAAGCCACACTCATTTTTTCACTGGCTATAGTGTTATATGTCTATAATAATGGTTGAATTAATACAATTCACACCACAGTCAGTTGTTTCTTTTCTCTCTAATGGCAACATTGCATAAAAACCATGTGCCTCTACGAATCTCAATCTGTCTATGCTATGGTATGTGTAGCTTTCTCCTCGCTTCCCATTGGTCTTCTGTATCCATGCTTGAGAACTACTGCATTCTGGGAGGCAGCTAATCTGAGTCGTCTGTCTATTCTACATTATGTGCACCTTTTTCATATTATCTGTAGCCTTCATGTATACTATGGTCGGAATACCTTTCTCGTTGCTTATATTGATGAAAAGTGCCCTGTACCTAGGCCAGAACACAGAATCCTCATCATGGACTGCTAATGTTGGCCTTGAAATGCTTCTTGTTTATCATTTTGATTAAAGCAGGAGGGTAAGGGGACTGGCAGGGAGTATGCTGCGAAGCAGCACATCAAGCTATGTATTTTGATCCTGATGAGGGGTACGTGATCAGATATTCTGGATCCCTTTATTTCTTTGTTCGGTGGAGGTAGTCCCAAAGCTGTCTGTGCCCAGGGCCCCCAAATTGATTAAGATGGCCCTGCACCCGTGGCCTGCTACAGACCAAGAAAATGTCACTAAATTTCGAATTTTCGAATTCAGGCCATGGACAGTAAGCGCAGCAAACCACAGCATGATCACTGTCACCCAGGGAAGTGAGACGTGACCAGGAACATATCCCACTTCCGGAAAGTCCCGGCAGCAACATGGGAGGAAGAGCCAACAAGCCCGAGGGGGGAGCCCCGATCACCTGACCGACCCGAGACCCTCGAAGGACCACAAAACACTGTTAGAAGATCGAAAACTGACACCAGGCACGTACGAGGCCCGATCGGAGACGTCTCCGAGGGAGAATGCAGAGAGAACCCACACCCGATACCACCTGAGAGAAAAGCCGCGACCGTCATCTCACCTCCAAGGGTATGTGATCCAGGGTGTCTACCACCAATCGAGCACAGACAAGCTGCGCGCCTAAAAAGACTAGAATGGACTAGAGTGGTTTACTGTTACTGTTGATGGTTGGGGATAAAAGCATTTATAAGTTTGGGAGGAATGTGATGTCACGTGTCACGGAAGACCTGGTCTCGTGTCAGGGGGCAGGGCACGGGAATAAAGGAATCACCACATCTGGCAGTTTAGCGCCAGTCTGGGTTTATACAACCAACATACGAGTCGCGTCTTCCTTTCTTACCGCGCTACGACCTTAGGCCTGTGCAGGCCCCCGCACCATATCGTGGCTCCCCAGCAGCGGAGACCACCAGCATCACACCCAGTAATCATATGTCAGAAGCTGAAAGTAAAAAAACAAAGGGAAGTGCCTGTTGGAGCCTCTCTGGAGCCGCGTTAGGATTTGCACTTTTGCTGTCTTCATTCTATTGAGGCGCATGCAAGCTGCATCTGCAAGTCACTGTGCGTCTGCCTGCCACTCCACGTGTTTGTTGGCTTCAACGTCTTGGACTTGGACTTCCACGTATGATACATTTGTTTTTTGTTCTCCATCTGCAATGTGCAAATTGGCCACTCCACCCCAACCCCCCTGCTTTGCAACTTGCTATAAAGGACACGGGCACGCGCCCCTGAAGTGCCTGTTGGAGCTCCGGGTGGCTCGTGGAATGCGACCGAGTTTTTAATCCAGATTTGTCTGGCTCATTACTAGGGTTATTCACCTTGGCAGCTTCATTGCGATAGGTGACAGGAACTGGCGAGCTACTTTCTTTTCACTATTTTTATGTGGGCTTCCATGTTCTCTGTTTATTTAATGTGACAAGTCCATTTGTTTTCGTAAATTGTTAAGCCAACCAGCTCCTCCAAAAAGCGCAGCACCGTTCGCGTAAACGTGTTGGCAATCGACGGCTTGGCGTCCCTTGTCTTGTCTTTAACAGAAAAGTGTTTTTGCAATCTCGCATGTTTATTAGGCAACACTCCCAAGATGTATTGGGCAATTGTGTCGCTTGTGAGGCACGGGTGTGTGGTCAACAAGGGCCACAATTAGGCACTTAGCTGTGTACTCCAGTGCTTTGTTTTTTCCTGTTGGGCAAAATTGTATTGCACACTTAGACGTATACGCCAATAGCCGCAGAGCTGCTTTTGTCTCTCCAACTTTAGGATGGACAGAAGTGGCAAACGTCTCCAAGACGCTATGCCAAAAATGTCCACTCGTCCCCATCCACCTATTTCCACTCCCAGCATGTCGGCCTCAGATTCGCCCACACTCATTGAGGATCCCCCATGCCTCTATTAATGTATCTATTGATGGGATAGCCCGATCGAATGACTGCCCTTCAGATCCCTTTCTCTTTCCTTCTATGCCAGCGAATGCACTTCCATTTGAAATGGGGATGCCCATAGTTGAAAAGAATATGTTTTCAATCAAAGAAGTTAATGACACTATAGCAAACTCTGCAAAAACAATGTCAAATATAACAATCAATGGCAATTCCTTCTTGGGTGCTTCACAAGAAGATTTTGGTGTCCAGGCATTTCATCGACAACAATTGGTCGACAGGACATTTGGTCGACGTAATTTCGTCGAAAATCAAATGGTCATTTTTTTTTAAAAATGTATATATTTATTTTTAAGGTTGTAGTTTAGGGAAAAAAAGGGTTTTTTTTTTAAAAAAAGGGGGCTTGGGGGGACCCCCCCCCCAAAAAAAAGGGTAAAAATACAAAAAAATAAAAATTGGACCATTTGGTTTTCGAAGAAACTGGTTCGACCATTTGTCCAGTCGACCAATTTTTTTCGATGAAATGTCTGGTAACCGAAGATTTTCCCATGCCCTTTTCTGATACCTTGATGCTTGCCCCAGTGGTAATGGCGGAACTCGACAAGCGAGTTCGCAGATCTCTGAGTCCTTCATCCCCACCATTAGCTCATCCGCACATCACGAACAAGGGAACTTTCACAAGTCCAACACTGCCCCGCATGGCGTGCTATCACATTTAAGCAGTAAGTTTCCTCTAAGCTGCCCAAACATTGCACTATTGAAGGCTAGTTCTCACACTGTAGATGAATTGGTTCCCAGTCAAGAGTCTTTACATCTTCAATCTCCAGAACCTCCACATCCCAAATGCTGCAGCAATACGCAGGCCACATTCATCTATACCATTATTTCCACTCGAGGAATCCCTTATTGACCTAAATGACCATGAAGTACAAAAAACGTTCTGGTCCTAACTCAGATTCTCAATTTATTGGATAAGGTACATGAGCACACCCACTATGCAGTTAGAGAACTCAAAACATCCATATGCGATATTCTCACAAAACTGAATAAATTGGAAGGATTTATGCTGGCCCGAGAGACCTGTCACTCATTTCAGGCCACTCATTCAGAAAGAGCCTCGAACCTTCGCAAAGAGGTGCCCGTGACTGCGAACGTTGGTAGCTCCACATTTTCACAGCACACTCAGACCAATGATCTCATTGACTTAAATACTGGACAAGTGAAATTTTATGCCCAGGTGGTTCAGGGCCACACCAATCATAACTCAGGCTTCCAAGAGAGTCCACAAATTGATCTGGTCGAAGTTGCAAAACTTCAACATGATAGAATATTGGCCATTGAACATATTTTGCTTAAAGCAAACTTGGTGTCACAGGACTCAACCGTCAAAGCATTGGATACAATCGCATTAGAAGCTCACACAGCGTCTATGCAGGATTCCCCCGATAGTCCATCAGCAATGACCGTTTTTCTAGACCTGCAGGCGGACATGGCCCCTGGGCTAGATGCTATCCCTGAGGAAACCTCCATCCAGGTTGAGTCTTTGCAAAGCAAACATTCCCGGGAGGATAGCTCAGCGGCAACGTGCTCGCCTTGAAAGCAAGACGACACAAAGCAACACAAGTTCGATCCCCGGGTCCGAGTTTAGAAACCTCAGGGTATTTAAGCGCGTTATAAATACGCAACTAAGAAAAACAACTCCTGTAACAGCGCCTCAATGCCCCTGGGCTGTGTGAGCACTTTAAAAATGCAAAATAAATAAATTGTACAAAAAACATTACCTCTAACGCAAAGCTAAAAGACTAGACATGGGGGTCCAAAAAAGAAGACATCAGCCTAAAAATTCCAACTCCAATAACAGCACAAATGCTTCTCCCAATTCTAATTCCAAAAACATGCCCCTAAACAAAATCAAAGGTCATAATTCGAGCATTAAGAAATCATGCAACATCTCGCTCGATGAGGCAGTCCTTGACCTGAACAAGCTTAATGCAGGAAGCAAAATTTTGCTTCAATTAAAGGAACATGAATCAAATGAGTCATCCACTCTTCTAATAGAAACTTCTTCACAGCTTATGCACAGACAAGCTTGTTCTCCCAAGGTTGTTGCATTGCAGCCTTCAACATCTCTTGTTACATCTCATAGATGTTAAGAACAAAATGTACCTCTTGTTCAAACCCAACTGTCCAATTCTTTTCAAAACTCCACAAGCTACAATTCTGATCTCACTTGGCCCAAACCCCATATCTGCTTTTGACAATCCAGGTATGAATGATATAGCAAAGCCCATAAAGCATGCTGACAGCATTATTGGCCTTCAAGCGATAAAACCCTTGCAACCCATCTTTGCTATTGTGATATAACACCAACATTTGCAGATGTGTCTGCCGATATGAAGCTCATTCTAGGATGGGTCAGTGATGTTTCTCTAAATGGTCAAGCCAGTATACATCTCTCGTTCCTTATGAGACTCTTCCACCAAATTCCTGCACTTCGTAATCTCATCTCAGACGATGTGGATTGGATCAAACTACCAAGTCGCAATAACAATCGTATGCTATGCAAACTTCACTCCCAAATAATTGCTAAGCTGCTATGGGACCATCAAACAGAACTAGCTTCACTTGGGTTTGAACTACATGCATTCTGGTCCATGAATGATTCCAGCACGTTTATTGAGTTAATGCCGACCACCAATTTAGATGTGCCTCCTTTGGGAATAGTTGAACAACAATCTAACGCTCTCTACAATGTGTTATGACTTGATGGTCGTGAAGATTATGGGGCCTCTGTCCACAAGTTCCACTCAGAAACTTAGAAATAACTTCCTGAGCGATCCTTGAGGCCACAGGTTTTTTGAGTGCCGAAGAACGCCAGGAACCAGGAACACCGGTGACCCCTCGACCGCTGTAAAGCAAGCAATGGGTCAGTACAATGGCAAACAATACAATGAATAGCGAGGTAACAAATATCAAGGGGTTTACCAAGAGTCTGGAGACGGGAAGAGCACAGATGAGAATGGAGGTGTTCCGTGTGGCTGCAGAGTGTAGCAAGCGGCAGCTGGTAGGCGTAGATTGTTGTAGAAATAGGCACTGCAAGACCTGTATGGAAAGGGTATTCCAAAAGGTAACAGAAGAGGAAATCCGACAACAGCCCGTTAAGAGTTCCAAGGTCAAAAGCCAGCCAAGTTTGTCGAAACCAGGGGTAATCCAAAAGGAATCCAAAACCACAGTTCAAAGGTCCTGAAACAGCAGAGCAAAACAATATCCAAGGGCTTGACAGAGGAATCCAAGAAGAACAGTCTGTAGTCCAGAATCAAGATGTGGAGACGGGAAGACGCTGAACAGTGCCTGATTGGGTCAGCTGTGAAGCACTGAATGAGCGTTCCTTCTCCGGTTTTAAAGGGGTCTAGGAGTGTCACATGACCCCATCACGTGACTGATGATGTAGCACGTTTCCTTGTCACATAACCCACGTTTTCAAGAACGCTGCTGGGTCTTCCTGGGGGCGTGATGAAGCAAAGAAAAGGGCTGATGTCTCCGTCGACTGTCTCCAAGACGCCAGGGCAGTTGCCAGCGTTGCAATGAGTGAATATGACCACAGCTCGTTGGATGCCCTTGTGTGTTCTTGTTGTAGAGCCGCTGCCGTGCTGCTTGAGAGAGTGAGGACATGAGGTTAGAAGGTGAAGGCAGATCAAGACCTGAGATGGAGGGCTTAGTGGCTGCACGGGTAAGGTGACCAGTGGATGGAGTAACAAATGTAATGTTGGGGCAACTAGAATCCTTCTCTAATGTCTGAAAGGGTTTAGCTTAGCTGGAACCTTTTATCAAATTATCCAATGATAACAAACCTGTAGCAAATTCATAATCTCTATTTCTCTCTATACTATCCTGGAACTGTTGTGGCTTCAAAAACGTGTTCTCCTGGCATATTTCTTCATATTTATTGGAATTACCTTCTCTTATTCTTTTACAGGATGCTATGGGGCTCATTACGAGTCCGGCGATAGCTGTGCCTGTAAAACCGGCAGGCTGCCACCAGACCCGTAGTGAATTACCGGTGGTGGACTTGCTAGATTTACTGGGGCATTACAACCCCAGTGGTCTGGTAAATCCGGCGTCATCAATTCTGTTAATCCCCATTCCCGTGGAGTCCCATTGGACTCCACGGGAATGGGGACTGTGGAAACACTGGCACCATGTGGTAATGGTGCCAGTGTTTCCGCGACCGTCTGCAGCCGGGTGGTGTTACGCCCGCCAAGTCAGACCTGGTGGGTGTAAAGCCACCCGCCCGTAGAACTCACAGTTTGCTGGTACGGTTTTACCGGCACTGTTCATTCCGGACCAGCAAACTTGTAATGAGGACCATTGGCCCTCATTACGAGTCCGGCGGTAGCCGTGCCGGAAAAACTGGCAGGCTGCGGCCGAACCCGTAGTGAATTACCAGCGCTAGACATGCCGGATTCACTGGGGCATTACAACCCCAGTGGTCCGGTAAATCCAGCGCAGCAATTCTGTTAGTCCCCATTCCCGTGGAGTCCCATAGGACTACACAGGAATGGGGACCGCAGAAACACCGGCACCATGTGATAATGGTGCTGATGTTTGTGCGACCATCTGCAGCCAGGTGGTTTACACCCGCCAGGTCAGACGTGGCGGGTGTAACACCACCCGCCCGCAGAACTTGTAGTTTGCCGGTCCAGAAAATGGTGCTGGTATGGTTTTTCCGGCACCGTTCATTCCGGACTGGCAAACTTGTAATGAGGGCCTATGTCAGAAATAGGGTTTGGGGCAAGGGACGGTGCTCAGTTTTTAAGAAACGAGGCTGACTATGGAGAAACTACACTTCCCAGCATGCTGTGGGACTGTGTGTAGTCTTTTGGTTTCGCGCGGAGAATCAACTGGCTAATCAAGTAACTTCTTAAGTCCTCAACCGCTCGTGCTCCAGTGCAGATAATTACTGATTATAAGCACAGGCGGCGACGTTGGTGTGTGTGAGAGGACCGAGGAAAGCTATGGGATGCCGAAGGTCTGTTGGGCTGTTTCCCGGGCCGCGGCGGTGAGCAGGAGCAGCTGAGGGACATGCAGTGACAGGAGCTCGTCTAGCGTGAAGAATGAATCATAAAAACATTTATCATAATGACAGCAATCGTGGAATGCACCAAAATTCAGTTACAATAGTTGCATCGCATATTGCATGCATATATGTGACGCTCCCATTTTACTTTATTTTTGTGTAAACTTTTTGCTTTATCTTGTCTTGTGTTACTTGCACTTTAATTTCCAAGATTCTCTAGTGTTTAATCATTGTTTTGCCTCATTGCATCAATAATGTTCTTATCAGTCGCAGTTTTGTGATTCTATCAATGCCAGTTTGTTATGCATGTGATATTGAGCAAGTTTTATTTGATTGTCATGTTCCAAAAGTCTCTTCAGAGCTACGTTTTGTTTTTAGCCAATAGGGTTTTCTGATTGTGTATGATAAGGTAGTTTTATTATGTATTTCATTATGTATTTTGATTTCATGACAATTACTAGCATTTTCCTATGAAACATACATGATTTTCATATGTTTGTAAAGGTACATGGGCATCAAATACAAATACAAATTAAAAAAAATTAAAAAATTAAAAAAACCAAGAAGCAAGGCACTCTGGCCCCCCTCCGTGGAAGTCCATGAACTACATTGTAACCTATTTTTTAGGTGGATAGAGGTTTGCAAGAGCCATTCATAAATTCTCCAGGACACACTTGTACCAGTTTGCGGTGGCCTGCCAGTGTCAGGAAGGAGTCTGAAATCCACCAATGGAGAACATCCAAAAGGAGAGCCTATCAGCCTTCAGAGCCAATTCACTGACCTAGCGCTGCTGTCATACTAATTTTAAGGTGGTGGAAAACCATTCTTTAACACCAGAGAATGAAGCAACAGGGAGGGCCACTATTCAACAAAATCTACCTTGGGAACTGGTAGTTCACTCGGGCTTTACCCAATCATCAGAGACACTTTGACATACCACGGCCCATGACCACTCAGTTGCATAGCCCAGACACAGCCGCACTGCCCTATACAAGGGAAAAACAGCAGAGGGGAGATGTGAATGTTAGGGGCCAGAGTACAGGGGTACAGGAGGGCAGAGTATAGTGTGATGGAGCAGCCAAGCGGTCGAAAGGAAGCAGAGAGGAGATGGTAAAGAGAAGGAGTGAGCGAGGAGATTAGGAGAGGATAAGAAAAGAGATGAGAGAGAAGGTGAAAAGCCAAAGGAGAAGAGATGAGAAGGAGAAGGAATAAAGAGCAGGTGGTGGATCATAGCGGAGGAGAGGAAAAGGACAGAGGGTTGAGCAAATAAGAACAGAGAGACACAGAAGGAGAGGGTGTGATACCCCTCAGGACCTGGGCTACCGGGAAGTTCTTGAGGTGTTGTAGGATGTGTCAAAGTAAAGGCCATTAAGATAACGGAGGGGCCAAACCCTATGTGAATTTCAGAGAGAAGCCTGCTTAGTTCAAACAGGAGGAGAAGGCGGTTAGTACTCTGGGATCCAACCAGATGCATATAGCCTGATGCCTGAGCCCTGCCGGAAGACATTGGCCTCAGCCAGGAAACATGTTTCGGCCTTGTTGGGCCTAATCAGTGAGGAGCAGCTTGGCACGTCTGGGCATACCCGCATACCCGTCCCACTTGAGGGTTGATCAAAGCAAAACAAAAGAGGTGATGGCTGGAAGGTTTAGAATTAATGTTAAACTCGGACCCAAGCTACTCCTCACTGATGAGGCCCAACAAGGCTAAACCATATTTGGGGATGATTGTGGTCTCATACAGAAGGGATGTGGCCAAGCAGTTCAGGCTGGACTGACCCTTTTGGGGTAGAACCAAGCCAGATTTGCATATGTTCTTTACCTTTTTATAATGGCTTGGTAGGCGAAAGAATGATTGTCTGGAGGATTGGCCAGAGCCATGCCAGAGATTAAGATTGATTAAAAACCTTCCAGCCATCACCTCTTCTGTGTTGCTGCTGCATTTACACTTACAGTGGTCTCAGTGAATTGCACAATGGCAGATACATCCTTTGAAAGCTTGGTTTGCTCTTTCACCGATTCAGTCATCACGGGTGATCCAATTAAGCCCGGCCAATCCCAATGCCCTACCAATTATATTCTCCAACACAGTTGGAGACCCTCACAGGTTGGCCAGCCCATGGGGATAGCTTACAGGGCTATATAATCCTATGCTCTCAGAAAGGGCAGGTGTCTGGAGTAAGAGTTAGTGGCAGGAGTTTGGATATGGTTAGTGAGTGGAGAAGCTGAGGCATAGGTTGGAGCAGTTAGAGCGCAGGTCACCATCATAAAAAGGTGTTTGGAGAAGCAGAATTGGTGTTTGGAAAAATGAAGACAAAGGAAACCATATGAATGTGGTTGGAGATGTTGAGGAGGAAAATTAAGCTGGAAATCAAGAGAAGGGGGTTGAAGAAGCTAAGAAAGGTAGTTGGAGAAGCTTAGGAGGTGGTTGAAGAAGTTGAGGAAGTTGAGGGGGAGGAAGTTGGACATCAAGAGGAGTTGGTTGCAGCAGTTGAGAAGGTGAACAATAGGGAGAGTGAGTTAAAGAAGCGGAGGAGGAGTATAGTGAACATCGGGAGGAGGTGGTTGAAGGACTTGAGGAAGATGGTTGGAGAAGCTGGTGAGGATGCAGAGAGTGTATACCAGAAAAGGGGGTAGAAGAAATAGTGGAGTAGTTTGAGGAAGATCACAGGGAAGCCAGGCGGAGAACATCAGGACAGGGAGGTTTGAGAAGGTCATGACTGGTTCAAACAAGAGCATAAGAGGGAAGAACCCAGTCTTAAGGGGTTGGGCCCATGGTTCCAGGAGGAATTAGCAAATGGTGGAGCACCGAGAAGGGTCAGGCTAAGCTCAGGAGTAGCATGGTGACAAAAAGGGGTCAGGATCACAGGGAAGAGTTGTGATTGTTCCCTGCAGGAACCAGCTGGCTGTGCAGTTAGTCCAAGCCCCTTGACTCTATGAGACACTAGCTGTGAAATTGCTCCCACCTTTACAGAGTTGGGAAACAAGGCCTTGTCACCTATGTGAGCCATGAAGTCCGAAGCAAGAGTTGAACCTGAGGAGGAGTAGGGAGGGAGGGAGGGAAGAGAATGAAGGGGTTGGGAGCCATTGAAACCCACAACTGATGAAGAGAGCAAAAGCATTTTGGGAAACCTTTACATCTGATAAGAAGAACTGAGACTTTGGTGGGAAATAGACCTAAAGCCACTCTGAAACAACTAGACGGAGTCCTGAGAGGGACACTTACTCAAGGGAAAGAAAGTCAACAGACCCCAATAGTGGGTAGAGTCAAGGAGTCAACGAACATTGAATTCCAAAGTCCTTTTTACAGGAGTCATAAATCAGGACTTAAATGTAGTCTAAATAGTGTTGCCATTACAAACCTGACAGCCTGACGCAATGCATAGTCAGTGAAAAAATGTAACAATGTAATAAATATATTCTATATATCATTGTAATAAATATAATAAGTAATAAACAGGCAATGCCATCAGACACCATTTAATTTTATGAATAAATATTTCTCCTTCCCAATTGCTGGGGTTATAAATATTTTTAAGGTGAACTAAACCTAGTTAGCACCCAGCAGGGTGGGCCAGGGGGCCTCCCACCCAATCAGGAAGCTCAGAATATAGCCTATACCTCATAGCATTGTTTGCGTTCCAAGCCTTCTCAGAGGCAGGAGGCTGCCTTTGTCCCGGTCAGGCAGGTGTGTCCTTGATGCCCTGGTGACCCGCCCCCCTTTGTCCCTCCCCATTTCCACCTCTCCCACCCATTCCCTTCCCCAGCACAACCCTCACCCCACTTTCATGTGGCCATGTCATTCGCTGGTCCAGGAAAACTCACTGTTCTAAGCCTTTCCCCTCCACAGCAATGGCCTCCATGTAAAGGGAGAAGGGACTACCTGTAGTTCCCTTCTCCCTACGTCTATGGCAGCCATTTTGTTGTGTAGTTTTTGTTACAGTAGAGAAACAGCATTACCAGGGTGAGAATAGCAATAGACCCCTCTGTGGGAGGGCATTTCTAGTCAGGTTATAGGCTGGGCCCACTTTAACTCTGCCACCATGCCATTATCTGTCTGGTAATGCCATACATGTCTGGGTATATTGCTTAAGTACTGAAGTTGTATGGAGGAAGGAAAAAGAGAATCTCACCTTGTTTATATAATGTAGTGTTTGTGCTCTGCGCTTGGTCAGTGCCATGATTTCATGTCTTTACTCGTGAACATAATGCAGATTCTCAGAGACAGAATGACTTATGCCTCACAGGCTCTGTAAAGTGAGAGTCAAGCATAACATTTTCTAAGTGTCAAGCTGTGAGTATGATTCCGGGGAATGATTTGCCCCAAACATTTTTACTGACTGATGACAGTCAGAATATTTCATATTACTTCTAGGACTGATCTTTGACCATTTTGCTGGAAATTCCACAAAATGGTTTCTGACCGGTGGGTTAATAAGACCCTTCCCTGTCACTTGTGCCCCCTTTGGAATTTTTGAAAGAGAATTCTCTCATGCCCATCACTAAAGGTGGTGGCATTTTATAATTGAAGGATTCAAAGGAGGAGCCCCTGTGCCCAAAACAATCCAGGGCAGTAGGGAGTGTTGTATGTTATTGCTGGTTTGAACACAACCTAGCTTGTAAGACTTTCATGTGTTTACACAGCAGGCCCAAAAATATCCCTCATAGCAGAATGATTGCAGTCCATGCAGTTTTGTGGGCAACCCCATACATCCTCACTTACTAAAAATTAATTTATTTATTAATGTGTTATAGCTTAACATAAGCTTTTCACATATCATAAATCAATACAAATTACAAAAGTAAAATACTGTTATGATTTCATTAAACATATTCATGATAAAAAAGAACAACATTACGTATGATAATTAACCAAAGAAGGAAAAGAAAGATAACAGTATAAGTAAAGTAAATCACCTTGTACCAAAAATATCAGGGATGGAAAATAAGTTTAAAGTTTCATCATAATGATGTTTCAACAGTACCTTAACATTGTGCTTTGTTCACCTGCATACAATACGTTTGCACCAGATTCACATTAAAAATGAGAAATTCTTGCAGACAAACTGCTAGTGCAGACGCTTAGTAGTTAAAAATAAAGTTTTAGTCCCATCAATAGTTTGGGGTGAAGAGAGCCTCTATATAGATATGTCTAATAGTTTCTCAACTATCAACCACACGTTGTATAATGCAATATAAAGTTTCATTCCAGTTGCATTAAGTGCCCTCAGCCATAAGTCATTGCTGCTGATATGGTCCATTCGGTGGACAAAGTCCCCATAACATGTTGAATAGGTTTTTAGCATGGAAGGGCATCTAGTTAGAACATGTTTACCAGTTTCAGTGTCAGTTCTATTCATGCAGAGCCGGCAGGAACATTCTGGTTTGGTAAGATTGCTCATAATCCCTCTGATAGACAGTACCGGTAATTGATCAATCCTCAGCAGAAGGATAAATCGTCTCAGTCGTGGTGAAGGGCACAGAGACAGATAAGGGAATGGCTTCTTGAAGGTGTATCTCATATGTTGAACAAATTTATAGCGTTTCAGACCTTCCAAATGTGCAAAATTATCAATCCAGTCGTCTAATTCAGACTTTTTAGACAAAGCACACAGTGTGATGGCTTGATCCCCATTGGGCCTATTAATCCACCCGATCTTTTCCAGATAATCAACCATCTGTTTTTTCATGAATGGAAGTGTGGACGATTTATTGATTTCATTGTACATGGCATTCAGCAAGGGGTTTTCTACTTGCAGTGACATCTTTAAGTAGAGTTCAGCCCTTTTTCTAAGTACTTGAGCTTTCAACGAGATGATACCCAGTTCCAGTCTGAGGATAGGCATTGGTATACAATTCGGGAGTCCAAGTATTTTCTTCCAGAATTTCCCCTCAAGTATCTGGAGCCATCCAAAATCCATCAGCTGCAAGGCTTCTAGGCCATAGGTGGTCATGGGGGTTAAGACCTGCTGATATAATTGTCGTGCAGACCAGACAGTGTACCCGCAGTGAGAAGTGGAAAAGCGAGAAATCAGGGCACTGATTTGAGCAGCTTGCGTAATTCTAGCTTGCTTACACATAGTGTAATGGCCCCTGGGCTCTATCTCAATGCCCAGATATCTATAGTAGGGTGTGTATAGTATTGTAGACCCATGTATTTTAACACTCACTTGTGCTATCTTCTTGCTGCTAAGGACCATCATCTGGGTTTTATCCAGATTAATTGTAAGGCCGTTTCTTTGGGCATAGGTCCATAGTGCCTCTGCTGAATTTCGAAGACCACTGATTGTATTGTCCATGATGACTAAGTCGTCAGCATAGGCCAGAACCGGACAATGGGCGGGGCCAATCTTAGGGGGGCAGTTATGTACTACTGATAAGGCTTTCGGTATGTCGTGGACGAAGAGATTATATTATATCAGTGCCGTCACGCAACCCTGCTTTACGCCACGAGTTTGATCAATCTTGTTGGTCATGTTACCCTTAGCGTCTAATTTCAGGGAGACTGTAGTGTAACAGTTTAAGATAGTATAATATTCCTTTAGGGCAGCCCAAGATCTCAAGTTTGGCCCACAGCAGATCTCTAGGCACTAAATCGAAGGCCGCTTTAAAGTCAATGAATAATGTATATAGTGGTGGATTACCAGGAGATCTGGCCTTATTACGAAGCATGTCCATCACAGTCAAGTTATGCACTGTGGAATATCCACCCCTGAAGCCGCATTGGAATTGATCTAAGATCTTCTCTCTATCCATCCATATTTAAAGTTCGTGTAGTAAGTATGTCACAAATAATTTGCCTGTGCAATCAAGCATGGACAGTAGACGATAGTTGGAAGGGTCTGTCCAGTCTCCCCTCTTATAAATAGGGACCAGAGTTGCTGTCTGTCATGATTCCGGGATAAGCCTGTCATTCAGAGTCTTATCAACTAGTATTTTCAGGACCTCTGCCCAAAATTGCGGATTGCTTTTTAGTATAACATTAGCCAGGCCATTGGGCCCGGGTGCTCTCGATGATTTGAGCTTTTTTATCATGGCAGTCAGTGATTCCATAGTCACCTTAAAAGGGGAGGGGGACGATCCAAAGTTATCGTCTCCAGGGTCAGTCCTGTTGGACAATAATTGCGACTTCTCAAAAATTCCTCCCATTGGCCCATATCGATAGGATTGAGGGAACTACTCGTAACGCCCCTGGCCTGTCTCAACAAGCCCCATATAGAACAGGAATTCCCAGGGCAGAGTATCTGGACCGTCTTTTGCCATTTAACTAATTTGGTTGCAAAACGTTTCTGCCTAAGCCAGGATCTAAATTCATTTTTACGCTTCTTGCTTGAAATCTGGTAACTGACCCATGTGATGGAATTTTTGCATAACTTCTTGAGCTCAGCTCTTAATGTTCTTTTAGCGTCTCTAATTTCGACGTCGAATACATTAGTTGGTTTGGCATCTGGGGCTAGCATATTTGTATTGACAGTGGCATAACTGTGTGAAAAAGAAGTTATCCACTCTTCAATCTCGTTGCAGGACATAGTGAGGAGTACATCACGACCCATATTTGTCATGTCGCTCATGGCTTCTACTGCTTTCATGATGTTTTTAACGGCCCAGCGGATATTTGAAGAAGTATGGTTTGTTCTCAGTTCGCCAATAGGTCTGGGCCGAATATGCTCTACCGAGAAGTTGAATGATAACATGAGAGGGGCATGGTCACTCCAGTCATTGTTGTTGGCCCTCATATCAATGGCCCGTTTAGCCATTGAGGGACTTACAAAGATGTAATCTAGTGTACTTCTGGATCTGGCATTACTCCATCCAGGTTGTCCTGGATAGTCACTGCTGGTTCTACCATTTAGGATTTCAAAGTCCCATGTATTAAGGAAGTTGAGCCATAGTAATCCCTCGGGCTTCACCTCTGCGTGCCACATCCTACCTATGCTCTTCAATAAGGGATTGTTATTTCTGCCCGCTGGTCCCACTATATGGCAGTTAAAATCGCCTGCAATTATTACTAGATTTTATCTGTGTCAATCATCCAATCAATCGGCAGATCGTGACAAGCTTCCTGAATGAGGTCTCTGGAAGAAGATTCAGGTGGATTGTACAGATTGATCAATAGCATCTTGTCCACTTTGTCTTTGCCGTGGAAGTTCTATCACAACAGCTAATACAAATTCGTCCATATTAGAGTGGATCCTAGTTGACTTTAGTGGATGTAAAATTCCAATAAGGAGACCCCGATATGGTCTTCCCCTGGGTCCCTTTTTGGCTAATTCCTGATGGATAGAATAGCCATTTAAGAGGCCCCGGGAGGTAAGCCACGTCTCCTGTAGACAAATGCAGGTGTGACCTACTAACATGGGGGATGAGCCATCTGCAGATAATAAATGGCTAATTCCCAGACAATTCCATGTAACTAAGCTTTGATCTCATTACGTTAGTGACAGTGCAGGGAGAGACTCAGCAAGCCATGTAAGAACATTCTGTACATCTAGCTGTACTGAGTTGCCTTTAGGTAACTGCAGAGCCATAGTTTCTACAGTTTTGGTGCTCAGCATTTGCATTGGCCACTGTGGAACAGTTATGTTAGGGTCAGCATCTACTTCAATGTCCACTTCCCACAGACTGGTTTTAAAGTTGCGTATCAAATTAGCTGTTGCTAAAAATATGTACAGTGTATTGCTGATTTATTGGAGTTCCTTGCTTTCAATGGTTCAACAAATTCAAAGTCTTCCGATCTCAGCACTCTCAGCTGTGGGATGGAGTGTAGTCTAATCATCAGCACAGATCTGGAGATCCAATCATGGTCACTATTTTGGTACAGGTTCTTGATAATGCAAGTTCTTCCGCCTTGAAGCGGTATAGTGTTACCTTTGTCATCGTATGGTGGTGCGGTTAATGGAGTAGGTACAATAATTTGAGGTGGATTGATTGGTTCAATATTTGTGGCATTCAGTGCGGGGTTCACCTCCAGCTCACTTGGACAAAATGAGGGCTCTAAATCCACCTCATCCGCTGGATGTGAGGTGATGCTCTTATTCAGGTCTACCTCCTCAGCAGGATTTACGGTGGTACTCTTATCGAGAATGAGCCAGCTAGTCAGTTTGCCCTCCTTGCCCGCAATAACTTTGTGCGCTCGGGCCGCTTTCCGTTTGACTTTTCTCTTGTCCTGTTTGGGGGTACTACCTTTTGTGGGTCTGGATATTTCCTCTTCCGGCTCTGCTGTGCCAGGTAGTGTTTTGGTTGCAACTTGGCGCTTTTTCCTCGCAATCGCTCCTCTGGCCATTTGTCGCTGTTTGCGTGAAAAATAAACATCCACATTAGTTGTAGTGTTTAGATCATGGTCTGCTGTTTCCAGGCATTCTGGCAAAGTGATGTTCCCTTCCTTCTGCACAGGCTCCAAGTTACTGTTTGCTGTGTTTCCTGCCGGTAAGGTGAGAGTGACTTCCAGTATCCTCCCGCACATCTTCAACAGGATATTTAAAGCAAATTGTAGAGATGCAACCGAGGATTGCAAGTCCCCCAAGGTCGTTTGACTTTCCCCTTGCTCTCTGCTACTGTCTGGTTCTGATGATTCCAAATGTACATCCAGATTGGCAGAGGCAGATAGTCTATTATATGTTTCTCGCTGTGAGTGGATAGGCAGGTGTTGATAGCTGACGATCTGATTGCCCGGGTTGCTTCCTAATAAGGGGGTCATAGATCTCTGCATAGATAAGCACAGGTCCAGTAATGAGTTGTTATCAATTACACTTTCTCCTAATGCATCTATGGTGTTATTCATGCTTTGCCACCCGTCGTCTTTTCCGCGGGTAGCAGTGAGATTGTTATATTTGCGTTGCGTGATTGCACCTTTCTCCACAGGTGCTACTTTGGATCCTTTGCATCCGTTAATTTTTAGTGTCAGAGTTCTGCTCCTCTGATTGCGAAGTTTATATCTCATTGCTGAACACTTCTTGACTGGAAGCATTGTAAATCTTGTGACACTACTCACATTGGTGGTCTCTCACAATTGTGTGCCACGTGGTTATGAATAGAGGGGCTGAATTGCAGGGAGGACTAGCAGACCGTAGGTTTAAATGCCCATTTCCCCTTAGCCCAGGCAAAGCCAGGAAGTGCTAATAGTAGGGGTCTATTTAATTTTGTCACTGTTTGTTTCTGTAGGCGACTTGTCACTAATTCAAGTGCGCCTAACGCCCCGTTTACGGATCAGGGGTGATGTTTGCAGTCTATCTGAAAGGAAAGTCAAGTGCTTATAAATGCAACTGTTAATACCCTGTGTATAGTACCAGGATCAAAGGCGTTGCCCAGTGTCTCCTGGAAAGGCCGTCAAATGGCTAATTCCCCTTACAATAATGCGCAGTGACAAGTTACTCCTTTTTCCTTCCAACTTATAATGTCACTGTGCCTTCCTCCTTACAATACTGCTCTTACGGGAGCAAGGGGAAGCGATTGGGGAGTGGCAGAGAATGTATCTGTAGGGCACCCTTCTAACTCTGCGCCTGGTAAGCCACTGAATTGCTGGGACCCCTAATGGATAGAATTAGAGGTCACAGAATAGAGCACACAGAGTGCGGCAGTCGTACTAATACACATCCGGCACTATTGCCGCTCTAAGTGAGCCGCCAGAGCAATTGGTTCCTTTTCAGAAGGGATTGCTGATCAGAAGGGGTTGCTGATCTCAATCTAAAGCATATAGTACGCGTGCTCGTACAGCTCGCGTACACAACTCGTTCACATCCAGCTCTGTTGCCGCACCGTACCTCGCCTTCGATTTACGGACACCAGGCGAAAGCGCGTTCCCTCGCTTCCTCTTGCTTCTGAGGTGGCGTCACTAAAAGGTAGACATCACATCCTCCCCTTGCTGGCGGCTCATGCTCCGCTCCGCTTCCACCACCTCCGAAGTCGATAGTCTGTTCGAGGAAAGCACCTGGCAGCATATGATGAGTAAGGATCGTCAAGCCGCACCAACGTAGTTCACACTGTACGAGCAGTGGTAAACCGTGGCCGCTTCCGACAATCAAAGATTAATTTGACTTAGGAAAAGTACAGGTTTTAGTTTGGTATTTTGGAGATCAAATCAGAAAAAGGCTGGAGGTGATTTTGTTTAGAAAAAAAACCTTTACCTAGTCATGCAATAGAATAATCACTTCCTCCTTTACTGTGCAAGGACTACAATCCCTTTTCCCCTTTCCCTGGTCTAAAAGGATGACTTTAGAGACATTTTGGAGTCGTCTGACGATCATCAAACTACATTAGAAGTCATTCCCACATCACTCGAAGTCATCAGGCTGTTAAAGTCATCAGCAAACGTCTGAGAATGGTGGTTGATGATTTGCAGATGCGCTTAGGATGAGTTGATGATGCCAGCATCATCTCCATTTTAGAAAACCCTTTGTTCCTGATGATTTTAGGATGACTTGCTGATTACTTCAAGAGATTGCAGGTTTGTCCCTGATGATTTGGGGATGATCTACTGATTACTTCAAAAGCATCACCAGGTTTGTCCCAGATGATTCTGGGATGTTCTGCCGATTACTTCAAGAGCATTGCCATGAAACATGTTTGTTCTTGAGGATTTGTGGATGACTTACTGATTACTTCAGAGCATCAGAGTTTGTAGCATGATTTGCGGACTAATACCGATAGTCATTCAGCTTTTGCTTAGTTGCACTTGTTCTGAATGATTTTAGAATGCTTTGATAAGCACAACATTTTGGCTTGAGACTATGTTGGGCCAAAGTGAAAACCGGAGACCTAAACATTGCATGCACTCTCTGGGTGAGAATCCTTTGCCATCCCAGTCAAAAGTGGGCACCTAGCACCCTCACAATACCCAATTTGGCAAGGGTAAAGCTTGAGACTATGTTGGGCCAAATGAAAGCCAGAGTCCTGAACATAGCATGCACTGCCTGGGTGAGAATGCTTTGCCAACCCAGTCAAAAGCAGGCACCCAGCACCCTCACAATCCCCATTGTTGCAAAGGTAAAGCTTGAGACTATGTTGGCCCAAAGTGAAAGCTGGAGGCCTAAACACTGCATGCACTCCCTGGGTGAGAATCCTTTGCCATCCTAGTCAAAACCATGCACCCAGCACCCTCACAAGCCCAAATGTGGCAAGGGTAAAGCTTGAGACTATGTTGGGCCATAGTGAAAGCCAGAGGCCTAAACATAGCATGCACTCCCTGGGTGAGATAACACTTCTCATCAGGCCTGGCTGAAGAGGTATGGGGGCCTTATTCAACATGATGGCTGTGAGACCCCTTGCTTAGAGTGTAAAACAGTCGGAGGCACCTGTGGGGTACATACATTATAATTGAGAGAAAGAAATACAGTCAGGAGTTAATCGCCACCGATTTTCACGAGATGGCCAGCCAGCGGGAGCTGAAACACAATCTCCACTGAAAAGCTACAAATCCTTCTTTGTAAGCAAGTCGCTGATGTGGAGAAACCTGTGTTAAAGGGCAACGAGGTAATAAGAACACTTCTGTATACCTCAAGGGAGGTGCCGGACAGAAGGGCTCCAGCAAACGCAGCTTGTAAGGCAAGCGATAAGAAGCACACATGTAAAGACCCAGAATGAAAGTAATATAGAAAGGAATATATTTCTGTGATATAAGACTGCAGACTAGCAACATGGCAGCAGTTGCTGGGGGCCCCACTGACAGCCACCAGAGCATACTAATCAAGGACCAGTTGAACGAAGGAAGCAGAAGTGAAGGAAAAAGCCAATGATGTGAAAATTCTAATTGTCAGAAAAATAAAATGCATTTTTAATAAATACTTTTTGTTTTAACATATTATGTCTGCGTTCTCCCTATGTAAGTGTATGCTATTAGGAGCAAAAGCCAAAGGGATCTTCCGCACAGTGACCATTGTTCACATGGCCTTCCCAGACCCAGTGTCTCCAGACTCCCCTCTTCAAGACCATCCATCCCCCTCCCTCCTGTTTTGCCTTTCTGATACGTGCAAGGACTATCTAAACCACTCACCCTATTACAAAAACCAAAAGGTTCTTGGACTCAGGAAGTTCTTGGACTCAGGAATAGACCAACTATTCGAAGATGAATGGCTCTTTACAGGCCGTTTATTTACAAACATGCATATACAGCTCAATATTCAAATAAATGCAATCAGTTATACATAAACACACAAGCAGGAGTAATTATATAATGAGCTACATCACCGTTGGTGTAGTTGCAGACAAACACTTCATCTCAGCCACAACAACACTACCCAGTCCCAAGGCAGGAAAGCAGAGAGATCACATGTGCTAACGGGGTCTGGAGCGGAGGGTCCTCCCTCTCAGCGAGACTTCATCACCCGGGGTTCCAATTTCTAGCATCAGGATACTTCTCCTCTTATGGGGTGTGATATCCCCACCCCTCCTAGGCTGCCAACCTTCCCCGGCTGAAGGACAGATAGCAAGCATGGAAGGCGCAGAGTGGGAAAATCCAGTCAGTAGTGTAAAACAAAAAAAAAAAACAATTTGCCTCTCACATCCGCATTCCCAGCACCCCTCATCAATGCACCTGCACAGCTCCTGCTCCCTTCTCAGCTCGTCCTTGAGCGAACAATACCATAACTATCCTTCATGGTGAGCTCATCAGTTTTAGAATACAATCTCGCTACCACTTCAGAATGCACGTCTGCCTTCTAACGAGCCCATAGAAATTTCAACTTTCGTTGCAGTTTGGAAGTGAATGTCCAAAATGACCACGCACGGGCGCCATGTTTTCTAGCTCCTTTTCGCATACGCATTACACCTTCCAGTATCGATGGCAGTTCGCACCTAAGACCATGCGCTCGCAAGGCAGCTGGGTGGGTGTGGACGCTGAAGGTGCCACAAGTTGTGGCATCGCTAGCCTCTGCGTAGTATTTAAAATATATATTACACATCATGTAAAATTATGCAGACTCTGTTTTTATGTTGGCAATAAAAGTCTGTGACTTTTATTAAACATAATAATAAACCAAACAATATTACTGTGTTTATGTCACAAATAAACAGATGTGCAGCGTTATCATGGCTCTGAACTTTTTGGGAACTTGGATTGTGAAACAGGGACTGGCCCACCTTGGCTCACCAATGGCCCCCATTGTGGCCTTTCAGGTCTGTGTGTTGGGGACCTACATCTTGTCTGGTGAACACTCTTGCGCTTGCTGGCAGCTTCCTTCGAGGGCAATGCCCCCACACCTGAGTGGGTCCAGGGACACTCGGGTTCACCCAAAAGACCATTGCTCTCCTAAAGCTCTGTTGGCACACCCTTGTTGCTAGTATGTTTAAAATCATTGTATGGAATAATTCCATCCCATTTACTGACACGTGTGTTCCATTTTTGTAGAAACGCTCTGGGTCAGAATAAACTGCTCCCACCAGAATGTGATCGTGTTTTTGAATGGTAGTTTGCTTCTTGACTCTTCAGTCCACTTTCCTGTCCTACCCACAAAGGAATGTTCCTCGATAGATGCTGATTGGTAGGGTTTCCCTTATCTGTTAAAAGATATTTCATATGTTATCTCTGGTCTTCTACATCTTGTGAAATAATGTGATTTCCAACCTCCTATCTTGTTGACTACTTGTGTCCCCATGCCTCCACGCCATGCTGATGTGGCTGCGACTATCCTCTAAGAATGCGTCCCATATTATGTGATATCCGTTGTCCACATGGCCAGGCAAGACCCAGTGTCTCCTGACTCCCCTCTTCAAGACACCGTCCTTGTAATCAACATAGGTTTTTGTCTGTTGATCAGTGTTCCGGGACTTTTGCGCTCACCTTATTTATTAGTTTATTTGTTACACGCACAGACCCTCGGGTGTCACAGCGTGGTTATAAAACAGCTTAGAAATTAATAAGAAACATCATTACAAATAGTTACATTACATGAATAATGGACAGTTGGTGCAAAGATACAATTTACAGATATTCACAACAGTATAAAGTGGAACGGAATCCTGTCTATAGTTACTAGTATTGGTTAAATAACCAGGTTTTTAGCAGTTTCTTATAAGCCGTGAATGATGGTTCTTTTTTGATATTAATGGGTAGGGTGTTCCAGTGTTTGGGGCTAGCGTGGTGAAACTGCTAGCCCCACTCTAGTGGTTTTGAAACAAGGGGGTGCCAGGAGGAATTTGTTGTTAGATCTTAGTGATCTCTTGTCAACTTGGGGGTGTAGAGTATTGTTGGGATAGATAGGTCCTTTTTTGGTCAGGCATTTGTATGTGATACATAATGTTTTGAAGATAATTCTGGCTTTGATAGAGAGCCAGTGGGCGTCTTTCCTAGTCTTAGAGATATGGTCTGACTTTTGTTATGCCTAGAGCTGCCCTCAAGACTTTGTTTTGCAAGAGTTGCATGGATGGATGGGGACCTTGTATCAATGCCGAGTATCAATGGCAGTTGGCCACTATGAACAGGGTCGTAGTGGGCCATAAGTTTGTCTCGGGCACCAATGAAAACATGGCACACAGTTCGAAGTCGCTATTTGTTCCTTTTTGGACACCGTTTGAATATTACCAAAAGATGAGTATTTTGCTGAAAAGGTGATGCAAATTGTGCATTAAAAAAATATATATTCAGCAACAGTGTTCACTACTACTAGCCGCATATTGAAGTAACTCATCAAACTGGCCCACATGGCCCAAAAAGGTTGGACATTTTCATTAAAAAAAAAAGACCCACAAAAGCATTTTGCATTTGTGGTTCAACCCTGGCCCTATTGCCCTATAGGCACTACAAGCAGGCCTATGCCTGTGCGCTTGCAAGGGGGCTGGGTTGGTATGTCAGATGTGAAACATGGCATTGAGGCTGCGTGGGTGTCGAACACATCACACATTCACATGCACAACCACATTTCTAAGCTTTTATAAACACCTTGACATTTACCCGCAGAACATCTCTGCAATCTACAAGGTATGTCATTACCGAGCTACCTGTTCCCCGGATACCTGCTCCACGGCTAATTGTTCCCCTGCTTGCTGAATCAGTTCATTTGTTCGTCCAAGTAAGGGTAGGTCACCTATTTGCTTCTCTATGTTCATCGATCTCTACTCTGAAAGTTTCTATCGATTTACACCTAATATACTCAGTATTCTAATGTTCATTTATCTCAAAGACTTCACCTTTATCGAATGTTTGATGTATTTTGATCTCGGTAAACAGCACATTGCATCACTGTGCATTGTAATAGAATGGAATGTGTTGTGGTCCATGTTTGCAAGCATGTTTTCTTTTGATGCTTGAAAGTTCATTCAATGGACGAGTAACACGTTACGATTTGCTGTATAACAATCAATTCTGTAAGAAAGTTATCACTGTGTTCATTCAACTAGGTTACACATTTACTTTATTTAAAACAAACTTTACAGGTAAAGCCGAGTTATAATTCCTTTATTCCCATTCATACAGTATTATTGGTAATTAATTATATATTTTTATACAGATCTTATGAACTTTTCAAGAATGACTTCATGTATCATTATTGGTTGCCCTTCTTTGAGCCATGCCAAAACTCAGGGCACAGACCTGCATACATTCCCGAAGGATATTGATTTAATAAGGAGATGGATTACAAATTGCAGTTATGCAGTGGACGAGATTGAAAGTAGAGGCCAGGCTATCGTATGTTACGTGAGGGCCAATTGATTCCCTCTCTGCATCCTGCACTTTACAACAATATGTACGAAAAATCAAAGGACACAAAAAAGTGTTGGCCCAGAATTCTTTGTAAATTGCTTCCAAATGCAATTCCAACTCAATTTTGGCACAGGCTTGCTCAGGTGAGGAGTGGACGATGAATTTGTTTTGTTTGTTGATATGTAGAATGATGGTCTGCATAAATAAGTATTCTCTATGATCTCTCGACTTATTCAAAGTAGTGTAATGAAAAGGTAACTTTATGAATGGTTTAGAGTTTTCAGTGTTTATTTCCATCAAAGTTGTACTACCCAAGTTTCCATAGTTACCAGATTCACCAGAATTTCAAAATGTTTCACTTTAGTATACTTTATCTATCCCCGCTTTCGGGAGCCGCTAATAAATCAGCGATATGTGACCCTCAGAAAAAACTTCCATAGTGCCCTTTAAAAGTTGCATGTTTTCGCAATGTGTTGGTTGACATGTCCTTCTATACGTAGAGCACACTGATGGAAGCACAGACACTCACCAGTGACAAAACCACAGACAGGTCTAGTATCCCAATGGTGAGCCCTACCGACTTGCACAAAGTGATATTTTAGAGCGTTGAATGTGGCCACATTTCAAATACTAATTTACCTTTTCCATTGTACTATTTTCTGACAATGTACTGAAAATGAAGGAGCAAGATTCTACATCAATTACTTTTCCGGAGTGAACATCAACCTCCCTCGGCTTTTAAGTAATTATATTTTACTAGACCTTTATATGCGAATGAACTACGTGCATGTGTTATACTTGGAATTTCAACATATTGAAAATTCTTATGTATAGTATTGGTTATTTACACAAAGTGGCATGTATGGGTGTCTCTCTGTATGTACCATCGTCTGCATCTCATGTTTTCAGTTTCATTTAACTTTTTCATCCGCATTAAAACAAGTACTATGTTATAGGGGGATGCTGGAACTTCGACTACAATCACTTCCTGCTTTGTCCAGAGTATGAGGTATGCGTACTTACTGTTTCCTGGCTAGAATTAAAGTAAATCCTACAAAGGCTATACTTTGAGACTGAAATGCATGTAACCTTGCACTGTTTCAAAGTTTTCTGATTTTGGTTCTTACATTACACTTCCTCCCTAATGCAGAATAGATTACAAAGGAAACATTACGAAGCAAACTACTTTTGAAGGCAACATTATAATCACTATGTTTTACAAGGGTGATCTCAGATCAAGCCCATGTGTCATCTCGGAAGATTATCAGGTGACATCTGAAATGTATATTATGACCAAATCACGTACATGGTTTTCAAGGGTATGTTCACACGAATGTTCTATTTGTGTTGCGACAACAAACCTTATAGGGTATGGTTCATGATCATTTTAAACTACTTTGTGCGGAAGTGCTCTGTGCGATGAAAGATTTACATTTTCAGTAGGATTGACATTTGTTTTTTTTAATGATTATTCTATTCAAGGAATGTAATCAAGATGTGGCATTAGAAGAAGCACATGGACCAGAGGTATAAATAACCAAATATGAAATACAATTGGGCATCACATTGCATTAGGAATACATTTATATAACGTTGTAATGTTTTCAGGTCCGTCAAGTTGGTTCTGTTTGTATATATGTACATATGTTTGTTTGAGTGGAAATTAAATTTGCTTGATTTAAACCATATAAAAACACTCTTTTTCCAGCTTGATGTTGCAGTCAAAGAGAAGGCCACGGCTTTGAAGCGAATTAAGAAAACAAGGGCAGAGAAAGAACCAGTTGCTTTTGGAGAAGTTTTTAAGCAGATATTTTAGTCACATTATGTTTTTAGTTGGAAAATCGTATCTTCTGTTTGTGTGCTATACATTGAGCATTTATTTTCTATAAATCTGTTAGCGGCCCATAAGGAAGAGGAGTATAAAGACTCAGACAACAACTGAAACCAAAGATGTCCCTTGCCAAACAGATTTCACAATGGAACAATTACTATTTGAGGCAAAGCGTGGTACAGTCAATATTCAGACTTGTGATGCATATGTCCATTGGCCGGAAAATGAATGGTACAAAGTTACCATGGACCATTACTACTTTGTGCAATCTCGCCCCTATGAAACTGAAGACAATGAAGATGCATGGCATTTGCTCGCAGAACCTTTGACACAATCTACACCCTCTAAAAATGTTCCACCCAACAAACATTCAATTTTACCTGTTTCTCCAATTCATGCAGAAAGATCACAGTCTAAACTAACAAAGGCTGAAGCTTCTACGCATTTGACTGAGGAATTTGCTCAAGATCTTGACTTCAGTTTTCCTAGTTTGGGGGAATTGTCCACCACTGTCGAGTCGCAAAACAGTACTGCAGGACGGTTGGCTATTAAATGAACAAAAATATATTGTATTCAATAGCTGCTTGCTAGAGATTGTACAAATGCTGAAATGTGATCATAAATTAAGAGGGAACATATGTAGGGAGCCCTTGGCGAATGTGTCTCATGCATTATAAGGCACCAACCTAAAAATCCAGGCCAGCTGTGTCCACCTCCATAATACATTTTCATGGTCTGCTCAACCGATGCTCGGCAAAGTGACTACTGGAAATTTGCTTTGTTCAGCAGCTTTACTGACTTTCAGTAAGATTTCAATGTCTGGTTCCTTGCTAAAACCCAGTACTACAAATATCAGATGGAATTCTTATTTCCTGCTATTAGTCATGCCTGGCAACTCAAACAGATGTCAATGGACAGTACATTCTCTGGCAAATGTTTCAGGCTAGCTGACGACGGACAGTGTGACAGTCCAGGATTTTCCACTAAATACTGCACATACCACTTTCAAGACATGGAAAGTAAAACAATTTTAAGTTTGGTCATCGTGCAGGTGTCTGAATGTACATCGTCTGTGGCCATGGAGAAACATGGTTTCATTCCAGGGGAATGCAAATAGACCCGATAGCCACCGACAGGCACGTTTCGATAGCCAAGGCCATGCAAGAGCAGTTTCCACACATTCTGCATCAATTTGATGTGTGGCACGTTGCCAAATCAATAAAGAAATGACAGCTGCTGGTAAAAAAAAAAGGGGTTTTAAAGTGGTGTCAGTCTATCAACAACCATCTTTGGTGGAGCTCCAAAACTTGTGATGATCTTTAGAAATTCTAATTGAAAAATGGCATTCATGGATGCACCATTGTTCCAACGTACACTCATGGACAGAAAAACATTTCCACAAACGTGCACATGTACCTTTATCGCAGGAACGCAAGAAGCAGTAGTTGGTGCCATGTTCCCCTCCACACAAAGCACTTGAGAAGATTGTGTATGATAAAATTCTTTCAAGAAACCTGAAGGGACTCACAGAATTCTGTCATACGGAAGATTTGGATGGGTTGTAAAGTACAGGCCCAAAAGGTTGCACTTCGGCATAGACGGTATGGAGGCCAGAACAAGACTAGCTGTACTTGTGTACAACGAGAACATTGGGAGGGAACAAGCGAAAATTGCAGGAACATTCGGGGTGCTCTGTTACCTCATGGCCTTTACAAAACAAGGTAAACAATGGGTAACCAAGCCAATATACCAGGAAATGGATTTTGAATTTGTGAAAGATCTGACATTAACTGTGTTGCGCATGCATACTCATGGAATGGATCCCGATTTTGTTCCCAGGACACACACAATACCACAAAACATTGCAAACAAGCCCTGTCCTCCATAACCAGAACTTGTTGAAAGGTTGACTTCCAGATTCAAATGATTTGTAGCAGTCTTCAAAATCTGCTCACAACAACATTTTAGATATGTTCCCCAATGTTTGGACATTGTACAGAAACAATTGAATGCTTTTACACTTGCAATTTCAATGCAAGATTATGTATTACAAAGTATTTATTTATGCAGATATAATCAGGTTTATGATGCATTAATCTTTATCTTTTTCCTTTCCTTCATGTATATTACTTATCCTCTGTCTAGAAGACACGAGTCTATGGTTGCTATTGGTACTATTGTTCAGAACAGAATTGCTCTAGCACATCAGTAATGCACTACACATTTGGGTGGGAGAAAGACTGATATTCAAATGTTTATCATCTGTGAAAGGTACACCGAGGATTGGTGTCTGTAAAACCCTCTGCTAGACCCAAGCCCCATGCACACATGCAATCCATGGCACTTGCGCTGATGGCCTCTGTTAGGTAAGAATTTCATAGTAATGATAAATCTTCCTGACCTGTGTCAACCCTAGAACATTTAGCTTTACTGGTGGATAATTCGTTCTTATACCTCTGAGTGGGAACCTTTTTCCACAATCACAGAATACTTTATTCTTTTTTATGGGGGTGATTTTTTGGGCTCTCCATAGTGTCCATAGGGACTTTTCGAATGGATCCTCTTTGACAACGTTTTGGCAATAAGTACCTGTTGTTGCTAGGTTGCCCTAGGTCAGGGGTGTACAACTGATTTTGACAGAGGGCCCAAAGTACCTTACATGATGGCTATAGTAGGCCGAAAAGTAAATGTGGGTGGGGCGGGGCGGTAGGCACGGTGGGGCGTGGCGTGGCAGGAGGCTTTTTCAACCCCCAATTTTTGAGGTGTAATGATTTTTATTTGTATTTCAAACTTACATTTTGTACGACACATTTTCCACTGTTATCATTTATTTCTATTTAGTTATTGCATATTGTCTGTTTAATTAAATTATATATATTTTATTGACACGATTGGATATTCCATTATTTTGGAATGCTATACTTTGCTGTTTGGATTGCCCAAGAGGAGTATGGCCTTCGTTGAGTCAGGTTTCCACAAAAAGCAAAGGATGTACATCTCCTAACTGTGCCTGTTTTAGCTTTATTTTTGGGTTCACTTGGAGTGCGACACTATGCCCCATGGCCCCCACCCCTCAACCAAACACTATGCCCCATTACACCCACCCCTCAAGCAACTACTATGCCCCATGACACCCACCCCTCAACCAAACACTATGCCCCATGACACCCACCCCTCAACCAAACACTATGCCCCATGACACCCACCCCTCAACTAAACACTACGCCCCATGGCCCCCGCCCCCAACAAACACTATTCCTCATGACACCCACCCCTCAACTAAACACTACGCCCCATGGCCCCCGCCCCCAACAAACACTATTCCTCATGACACCCGCCCCTCAACCAAACACTATGCCCCATGGCCCCCACCCCTCAACCAAACACTATGCCCCATGACACCCTCCCCTCAACCAAACACTACGCCCCATGGCCCCACCAAACACTATTCCCCATGACACCCACCCCTCAACCAAACACTATGCCCCATGGCCCCCACCCCTCAACCAAACACCATGGCCCCCACCCCCCAACCAAACACTATGCCCCATCCCACCAAGCATGCACCATGCATACATACTCATACAGACCCCAACTCCCCACACCCCTGCATACAAACTCACAAGCATACACCATGCACCCATACAGACCCGAACCCCCACCCCAACTCAGCACACAAACTCACAAGCATACACCAATACACTATGCACCCATACAGACCCGAACCCCCACCCCCCAACTCAGCACACAAACTCACAGGCATACACCATGCACCCATACAGTCCCAAACTCCCACCCCCCAACTCAGCACACAAACTCACAAGCATACAGCAATACACTATACACCCATACAGACCCGAACCCCCAACTCAGCACACAAACTCACAAGCATACACCAATATACAATGCACCCATGCAGACCCGAACCTCCACCCCCCCCAACTCACCACACTAACTCACAAGCATACACCATGCACCCATACAGACCCGTACCCCCCCCACCCCGCACACAATCTCACAAGCATACACCAATACACTATGCACCCATGCAGACCCGTACCCCCACACCCCCAACTCAGCACACAAACTCACAAGCATACACCATGCACCCAAACAGACCC
The DNA here is from genome assembly GCF_040938575.1 of Ambystoma mexicanum. Taxonomy (NCBI): domain Eukaryota; kingdom Metazoa; phylum Chordata; class Amphibia; order Caudata; family Ambystomatidae; genus Ambystoma; species Ambystoma mexicanum. Next base: position 291,367,717 of record NC_090931.1, on the reverse strand, counting down.
GAACCCCCCACCCCCGACTCAGCACACAAACTCACAAGCATACACCATGCACCCATACAAACGCCAGCCTAACTCAGCACACAAACCCACAAGATACACCATGCACCCATACAGACCCGAACCCCACCCCCAACTCACCAAACAAACTCACAAGCATGCACCCATACAGACCCGGACGCCCCACCCCCGCATCTCAACATACACTGAACTTTCACACAAAAATAAACATTCAGGCAGACCCGACACGCCCCACACCCACATCTCAACATGCACTTTCACACAACAACATACATTCAGGCAGACCGACACCCCCACAGCATCTGAACATACGCTGCACTTGCACACAAACCCATTCAGGCAGACCGAACACACACACACCACCTCTGCATCTCAACACACACCGAACTTGCACACAAACACATTCAGGCAGACCCGACACACACTCCCCCTCCGTATCTCAACACACACTGCACTTGCACACAAACACATTCAGGCAGACCCAACACCCCCCACCCCCCTCCGCATCTCAACATACACTGCACTTGCACACAAACACATTCAGGCAGACCCGACACACCCCACACCCGCATCTCAACATACAGGCAGCACAAAGATCCGACACACACAAACAAACATCCCCCCTCCCAAAAGAAATCTGTACTTACTGGACGACGTGCTGGAAGGCAGGCTAGCTGGAACGCTGGCTAGGTCCGGTTCTACGGTTGGCGTGGCAAGACTGAAATGCCTTTCGGCATCAAGCCTTACTGGCCACACCAGCCATAGTGCTGGCCCTCCATTGGTGCAGCACACATGCACTACGTGGCTCGTAGGAGCTATGTGGTTCATGTGCCCTGAGCCAACGAGGGCCAGTGTTTTGTCCGGCCCAGAAGGCAACAAAGACTTTTCCTAATGGAGGGCGGACGATGCTGCTTGCGGGCTGCCCTCCATTAGGAAAGTGTTTGTTGCTGGCAGGCCGAACATAACGGCATGGCAGGCCGCAACTGGCCCGCGGGCCGTATGTTGTGCACCCATGCCCTAGGTGCTCCACTTTTAACTTTCTCTGGCTAACCTTGAGAGAACTACAATTCACAAGGGTAGAAAGCATCTTTGGATCCCTTTTACATTTTATTAAGTGAGACCAGCACCCCCAACCTTAAGTGGAGTGCTGGGGTGATACTGAGCATCCCCGGTCTCAATTTAAATAAATATAACATTTATGTTAGACAGACAAACTTACCATTAATGGCTGGTGGCAGTAATATGTTGAACACTTTAACTGATGTGAAAGGCTTACTTAGACTTCATTAGAGGATTCAAACTGTCTTCACATTTTAAGAAATTATGTTCTCGACTTTCTGCAAAGTATATAAAAGTATATAAAAGGTTAGTTTACTTACCTTGGAAATGTTCTGCCATTTTGGAAACTATTTATAATGTTATTTTGCACACCTACGAATTGGTTGTGCCTCTTCCACAAAAGTAATGCTGTTGGCTTCACTTAATTCCTGTAAGGATAAATGTATAAGTGTCCACCCAACTGGTTTTTTTTGCCTCCCCTGACTTGCTGTTAGCCTGTTCAGAAAAAGTCCGCCTTAGGTTTTATCTACATAGAATAACTTTGGGTCATTCATACAGTGTAACACTGGGTTTGGCTTTCCCTGGTCTGTTTTAGACAGACACAAAAAGTGTCTTAGGTTACACCTGCCTTTCAGTTTCTTATAGTATACGTTTTACCTACCTTGAGTGAAACTGTGTTATCCTAAAATAAGTTATTATCCTAAAATGAGTTATTGCTTCCCTTAGTCTGTGAACTGAAAAGCAACTGTAATTGAATATTGCACCCCAAGGTCCAACTCCCCTAGAATAGCTGTTAACCTGAATCAGAGGTATAGGTTTATACTATGCCTAGTATAGGAGTATCACTAGATCAGAAAAATGTATTGTGCAGTTCATTAGATTATGTGATTTCTTGCTGAGCGTCACGGTACAACTGATAGGGTCTACTACCCTGGTATTACTGAAAGTAATCTAAAACTAACTATTGGTTTTGACTTCCCAAGAACTCCTGTTAGGTGTTCCAAATAGGGTTATATGCTTTGGTCTGTGTACCTTCAAGCATAGTGCTGTGTTTTTATAAATGTGGTTATATATAATGCGATAGTACTTATTTCCCCCAGGATTTATCAGGGCCTACCCGTATTTTAAAAAAAAAACATTTATTTTTACAATACATAGTGTGTCTTTGGACTGTTTGAATTACAATTTAATTTGTACCGATTCTACGTGTCCTCTCTCGCTCCCTCCTAAAACAAGCCTAGCTGCTCTGTCTACGCTCCCCTGAACTCAGGTGGTGCATCATTATACTAAGATTGGAGTATTGGACTACCTCAGTTGAATGTTTTTGCTAAGCCCTTATTTTGACTTCAGAAAAACTGTCCTAAGAGCCTCTCGGTAGCAGACGCAATAAGTCGTTACAACAAGGTATATGTTTTATGTATGCGTGAGGTGGAGGTGCGTCCCGCCGACAATATGTTTGATGAAAGGGTAATTGAAAGGAGTAAAAAGCATGTCATCGCAGACATAAAATCTATCCCATGGCTCCAGTTGGCTACATGGATCAAGCCCTTGCATCAATGGACGGTTTCGGACCGGAACAACCGATACCTTTTACGCACGGATATCCCATAAAGGTATTCAATAGTGGCTGGATTAGCCTGCCCTCCCCAGCTCTTTTCACCTTTTGAAAACTAATCTGCCGCCAAGGGCACATCCTACTGGAATACTGCGAACAAATTCTTAATCGCGTCAGGCCCCTTCCTGACTTGCTACAGCCTTCCCAAGATGAACTGCTTTTTGCTTTAACGGCATGATCGTGTGCTTTCACGCATTACTGCAATGTTGAGCAGAAGGCTACCCACTTCTCAGGGCTGGACTAGAAAGTTAGCTAACAACTGTGAAAAACTGTCTAATGCTTCTAGCATGTTAAGCACCCCTTCTCTTTACAGGTTGTGGCTGTGTTTTCCTCATTTCTTCATATTATGAAGCGTATTGTATACATGCTGTATAGTAGAGTATTGTGTGTGATAACTGTTTTCGCATAACTAAAGTTAACTTTTAAGTATTGGTCCTGCCGGCAATAATTGTATAGACATCTTTCATATACACTTGTCTAAGAATAATTTGTGGTTCGTTGCTGTGTGTGCTCATTGTGGGCTTTCGATCACCATCACACCTCTGGAGACTTAGTCTGGACCACCTGCCAAGCTACCTAGATTGGTCTGGCTTGTCCAGAAAGTCCCCATGTTTCACTAAACCGAAGGTGGTCTCTGAAACTTCAGCACATCAGGTAAGAATTTAGAAATGCTTCTTAACACCCTCCTCCAGCACTTGTAAACCCATACGTCCTCCTTCCTTACCTAATGCACTAGCCCGGCCGGTTGGCACAAGGCCTAGTCGGAGCATGAATGTAACTTATTTAGTATGGGCATACAATATCACCTATCTCACATTAAGGTAGAAAGGGCTGGCTCATGTGCGCACGCTGGTATGAATGGACATGCATGAATTATAGTAAGCAGTGTGCAATTGAAGGCTGTCGCTTGTTACGCTCACACCAGAATGAATACAACCCTCTAGGGAAAGAAGCCAAGAGACAGTTTGCAAGGGTAACAAGGTTTAATTGTACAGAATACAAAAAATATCAGCAAAGACTCTGCTGCTCGAGAACATTCAGACTCCAGAATGAACGTTGGTGCCTTTTGAGAGGCCAGTGTCAGTAATGACATCACATATAGGGTCTGGACCCGCACAGTTGATTGGTAAAACAGCATACATGATTCTGCTCCATAGGGGATGCCAGGCTACAATCGTTTGTTTTTCAGCCACCTGTCAATTCCCACATAGGTCAGCTGGGCTCATCTCTCCATGGAGTGAAGGTCAAGTCTCTCCGAAGTTACATTGTGAAAAGTATGATAATATGCTAAGCCTACTACTACATCACTATTGAATGCACCTGGGAGGCTTGTGGGCTTGTGCCACGGGGAAGGGAGGAAGAAATACAGTCACACTGACCCACACATTCTGCGCTTTGTGCCATGAAACAGTGCTGGACGAGTGCGACGAGAGAATGGAACTACCTGAAATTATGTAAACTCAACTATACATATTAGTTGTGCGATTAAAAACGGCACGTGTGCTGTATACATAATGATTAATTCAGCAATGTGCAATTTGATCAAAAGAATTGACAGTACGTTATGTTGAATGATATTTATACCGCGCACTATAAAAAAAACGAGTGCTTAACTCGTGGTTTGTTTATCTGTCTAGTAATGATTATTTGTGAATAGTTTGAAGAGGAATGAATAGAGGTTTGATTATTTTTGGATGTATTGCTTACTGGCCTAGTTATGGGTTGTTAGCTGGAGCATATTTTGACGATTATTCATCGAAGACCTGCAACCACAACCTATATTTTATTTATTTATTAACATTTATATAGCGCAGTGAACACATCTGGTTACAGGGAGTATAACAGTTTACAGACACATGCATTGGGCAGGCTTGCATACAAAACAGTTTGTTAGGTTATACATACTTTGTTACAGTCGACACAACAGGGTGAAAGGTTCTGCAGGTAAAGTTGTATGTGTCTGTTGAAAAGTGTAGTTTTGAGGCTTCTGCAGAAAGTGGCGAGGGAGGTTTCAGCTTGAAGGGTGTGGGGCAGAGCATTCCCAAGTGTGAGCGCCAAGTATGGAAAGCCTATACCTCCTGCTTTAGCTCTTATGATGGGCAGGATGTGCAGTTGGTTAGTGTTGTGCGTTCTTCTGGGCCTTGTGGAGGAGTCTCTGTAGATGGTTTCAGATAGGTAGGAGGAGGCAGAGAGGCTAAGGCATTTGTGCGTTAAGGTAAGAGTCTTAAATGTAAATGGGCATCTCGCCTGGCTTGCGTAATGTGATCTCTTTTGGGGGGATGTTAAGTGCTGCCCTGAGCGTGTTGTTCTGGACTGTTTGAAGCCGGTTTATGTTTTTGGCTGAGGTGCCTGCAAGGAGAACATTGGAGTAATCAAGCTTGGCCCCAATAGTGTCCCGAGCAATAGAGAGGCAGTTTTGGTTGGAGAGGAATGGTTTGATGGCGTTTATAAGTTTGGTGGTGTGGGCAGAGGCGGAGGCACTGACCTGTCTGTTCATGGATAGTGTGGAGTCGAAATAGACCCCAAGGGTCTTCACTGAGGAGGAGATAGGGATGGTGGTGTTATCAACAAGGAAGTTGTGGTATTTTTGGTTCAGTTTGTCTAATATTACTTTTGGGCCCAAGAGAATGATCTCCGTTTTGTCTCTGTTGAGGGATAGTCCATTGGCTGCCATCCATGCTTGGATGGTGGAGTATATTTGGAGAAGGGCTGCAGAGTCGTGGTCAGACGAGCCGGTAAGGGGAAGGAGAACCTAAGTGTCATCGGCATAGTTTGTGTAGGCTATGCTGAGGGAGTCCAGTTTGTCGTAAAGGGGCTTAGTAAACAAGTTGTAGAGTGTGGGCGCAGTACAAGAACCCTGTGGGACACTGCCGTGGATGGTGGTGGGAGCAGCATTGGCAAAATCTGAGAAGACTTTCATAGCTCTATCAACTAGGAAGAAGGTTATCCATGAGGAGGCCTGTTTAGAGAAGTGGGCTGCATTGATCAGATGGGAGCGGAGTATTTTGTGATCAACAAGGTCAAACGCGGCTGATAGGTCCAATAGTAGTAGGAGGGCCGGTTTATCTTCGTCCATTATCTTAGTTATTTGGTTTTTTAGGTCTAAGAGGGACGTTTTGGTGCCATGGACTTTGCGGAATCCAAATTGTCTTTTGCCTAGTATGCAGTTGGTTTCAAGGAAATGCTGGATTTGGTTATGGACGGCTTTATCTAGGATTTTAAGAAGGAAAGGGACAGTGGTAATGGGTCGCAAGTTGGGGGAAGAGGGATCAAGAGATGGCTTTTTAAGAAGGGAGCTGACCCAAGCTTCTTTCAGACTGGACGGGACAGTAATTGAAGTGAAGGAGGCATTCATGAATGCCATGATGATGGGGGCCCAAGAGTCAGCGCATTCTTTGATGCTTGGAGGACAAATGTCACTTTTGCACATATATGGTTTGAGGTGCTGGAGAAGAGCTGTGACTTCGGTTACAGAGACGTCTCTAAATGCAAGGACGGGGGAGGATTTAGCGTAGTGGTGGTGGGTGTAGCAGGAGGGTTGGTTTTGATTGTATTTTGTCTTGAGGAGAGTGATTTTATTTAGAAGTGCTGCTTGTAAGCTGGTGCACCATGCTTCGTCTTTAATGATTTTGTCAGGGGGGGGGGGGGGAGGTGGTGAGTTCTTTGAAGATGGCAAACAGCTCCTTGGAGTTGGCTTTAGAGATTCTGAGGTGAATGGCATTGGATTTGGCAGTGAAGATAGCTTTTTTGTATTGCTTTGAGATTCTATTGAATTCCTCAATGTTGGCGTCACAGGGGTTGGACTGCCAGTTGGTTGGGGCTTCACGTTGGTTGGAGTAGAGGGCGAGTAGGTCATCCATAAACCAGGAGTTGCTGTTCATGGATTTCTTCTCCTTTTTAACGTCAAGCAGTGCTATGGTATTGAGCGTGTGAGCATAGATGCCGGCAAGGGTGTTCGGGTCATTGACCAAGGGGGGGGGGGGGGGGTTTCAGTTCCGTGACATCTAGGAGGGGGCGGAGGTTGTCAGCTGTGAGTTTTTTGGAGCTTCTGACTATGGCAGGGGGGCATGTGAGAGTGGTTTGGTGGTAGGCTTAGTGGGGATGGAGAATTGGATGCAGTTGTGATCCGTCCAGGGGTATGCTGTGTTGGATGATATGGTGGTGGAGCAGTTATGGCCTGCCACCCAATCCAGGGTACGGCCTTTGGTGTGTGTGGGGAGAATGACTGTGTGAAGCCGAGGTCTTTAAGTTCTCCGACGAGGGCTGAGGCTGCTTTATCCTTGGGGTCGGCAAAACTAAGATTGAGGTCACCCAGTAAGATGGACTTGATTGAGTTTATTCGATTGTTGCTTAGGACGTAGAGGCGCTGCCCTTGGAGATTAGGGGAGGGTGCCAGGGGGTCTGTAAAGAATGTGTATATTTATAGTGCAGCTTGCGGAAAGGATTAGTTTAGCTGAGAGGAGGTCAGTGTCATTTTCCCAGGTGTGCTTACATAGTCTGACAGGGAGCTTGTCCTTGGTTATGAGAGCAACTCCTCCACCTTTAGAGAGTTGTCTGTCCTGTCGGAGGATGGAGTAGCCATGTGGGAGAGCGAGCGTGATGGCTTTGCCGGAGGCCTCATTGAGCCGTTTTTCCATAATGGCAAGTAGGTCTAAATCAAGAATGGTGATGAGGTTGTTAATCTCGAGGGCCTGCGCTGCGAGGGATCGAGCATTGATGAGGGCGCATTTGAGTTGGTGTGCGAGTGTGGTCTTTTTGGGGTTGGAGGAGTGAGCGGAGTAGTTGGTGGGGTTACTGATGTAGTGGGGTGGGGTGATGTCATAATGCCTGCTCCCAAGGAGCCAGGTCAGGCATAGCGTCCCCGGAAGCAGACTTCATACTCACCAAGCAGGACCCAGCAAACCCCTATAGGGGCTCTTTGGACCTTGTCCTGGCACCAGGCTCATAAAAGGCATCTGTCCTGGCGCCAGGCTCATCATGGCAGAACATATGGTAATGCTTGGGTGAACTCACCTGAGGCAGACCATGCTGCATACTCACCCGAGGCAGACCATGCTGTCTGAAGCTCCAGGCCTACTAAGGCTGGGGAGGAACTATTTTCTTTCAGGAACTTTTTTCTTACTCGGGTGGGGCCAGTAGAAGAACACTCACCTGAAGCTCTTCCAAGGCTATTTAAACCACGCCCGGATGGCCACACGTGCTTCGCGTTATTCTGCATCTGCACCCGGACGCTCACCGAGTCGGCTCCTGCATCCTGGCTCCTGCCACGCCCGCCAGCACCTGGAACACCTGCAAGGAGAGAAAGGCAAGCATTAGGACATTACCTACCTTCATCCAGCATCCGGATTCTTCACTCCGTCGATCCTGCAAAAGAAAGTCAAGGGTTAGAAACGCATCTCATCGCTCGCTGCAGCGCCGCTTCCACTTACCTTCACGTGGCGCTGTCTAGCTCTTCAGCGGTCATAGGCGACATCGGCCGCATCCCAGCACCTACAGAAAAGACAGACAATAGTTAGAAGCGCTCCGCTTCTCACGCTGACGCGCCGCTTCCACTTACCTTCACGTGGCGCCGGCAACCTTTTCAGCACCCATAGGCGACATTGGTCGCATTCAAGACCTACGGAGAAAAAGGACAAAACAAGGTGAGCAACGAACTAATTGCAAAAGGACAGATTACTCACCTTAAGTCTTACCTGAATTTTGTTGGGACCTCAGTTCCCTTTTCGGGTCGGAGCGGCTTTTCTGGCTTTTCCGTACCCCGGCCCCTATGGGGAAATAAGACACACTCATTAAGGTGTCGGAGCAAACCACTACGGCGCACCTTCATTAAAAGTACTCACCTGAGCTTACCTCGGCGAATCCATTCCTCCACACGGATTCCTCACCTAGTCCCTGAAAATTAAACAAAGGCCAAGGGACAAATAAGACTTGATCTTTTGAACTATATACTTACGGCAGCATTTTGGTAAAGGCAAGCAGACATCAAACCCTCGCCAAATCCGAGATCCAGTGAAGTAACTGGAAATCTACGTGCCCCCTGTGTCAGAAGCAGGATGGAGAGCTTGTCCATACAGAAATTAAGGTGAGAGTCTGTGGAAGGCACAGCTGGGTTCGAGGAGGGTGAGAAGGGGAAAAAGAGGGGAATCTCACACACAATCTAGCAGACAGTTAACTCCCTTTTCCCATCTACAGAAGGATTATTCTACGGGCCAGACAGACGAGGTTTGGGGGTCCAGTCCAGTCCATCATCCAAGCACTACGCTTTACCGTGAAAGAAGTTGTAGCAGTCCAGAACGGGTCGGCGCCTCCGTGGGAATCAGGTGAGCGTTACAGGTGAGTACAACTGGCCGGAGAGGGTATGTTGGAGGGTTGTGTGCGGCAGTGCTGAGGAGTGGTCTGGTGTGCTGGTGTTAGCTTGTGTGGAATGAGTTCGGTCGTGAAGTGGTGGGCAGGTGTGTGATTGGCTATAGTGCGGGAGCCTAACTTTAGATTTCTCCTTGACCTCGATCTGGGGAGGCTAGGGTGGGAAATGGGCTCGGTATGAGTTCTGAGCCTTGAGTTCCTGATTTTATCCCGTGTTATGAGGCCTAGGTGGGCGACAAGGTTATTCATGACAGTAAGGTTAGTAGGCCTGATAAGCTTATGTGGTGAGAGAAGGGAGAGGCGGTGAAGGAGGTATCAAGTGTGCTTGTGTTCGTGTGCAGGAGCGTGATCATAATGAGTGCTATTGTAAAGAGTGGGAGTGATGATGGTGGTGTGCAAGTTGTGTCTAGATGTGAAGGCATGAGTAATGGATGGTGAGGTATAGTTGGATACATTGGATCGGGTGCGGTATTAGGCAGAGTGGAAATGGCGGAAGTTCTAAGCGTAGAGGGCTAAGAGGCGGTAGTCACTATTAGAGGAGGTTGTAGGCTAGGTGCAGCGTTCACTGTTAACTGCACAGAGGGCTCAAATATAGAAATCAATGTTCAGTGGCTCAGTGGGCTGAGATAGTTCTTTGGTTTGGAACACAGTGTGCTAGATGCAGTTTCTATGTTGAGGGCGCAGCAGGCTAAATGCAGTGTTATTCATGCACAGGGGGCCGAGTGCGACAATCGCTATTCTAGGCACAGTGGACTAAAATGCAGCATACATCTTAAAAGGCATGGTCATCTAAATGCGAATTACAGTGTTTGAAGGCAGAGTGGGCTAGATGCGATTTTACAGTAATCAGGGCACAGTAGGCTAGAAGCAACTTCAAGGAACAGAACGGTGGAAGCAGATTTTCACTCATTAGGGCACAGAGGGCTAAGAGCAAATTTCAATGTTAGAGGGCCCAGTGAAGTTTAGATACAATGCGAGAGCGCTCTGGCACGATGGTAATGGTGAGCAGGCTGCCGACTAGTGTCATGTAGCGATAGTCATTGTAGATATTTAAATAAATTCTCTGCGTAGTGATTTTTACAGTAGATAAGCAGAGTCTTACCTCACGTGTGTTTAGGCGCACAAGAGGCACCGCAGATTGTGGTCGGAATGGGTGCAGGTGATGGCGAAGAGGTGTGGCAAAGTTTGGCAGACCTCCAGTCCTCCGGCTCAGACATGCTCAGGACAGGAGTAGCCTTAGGACGTGGGCCGGCGCTGGCCTGCCGGCGAGAGTGGATTGGTAGAAGAAGGCAGCAGGAGCCAATTGGCTTGCAGGCCAGCAGCTGGTTGCAGATGGAAAGTGAAGGCCAGCAGATCATGGGGCCGACATCTTGGAGTGGGGACCTCCTTGTGGCAAACAATGGTGGCGAATGTAAAAAGCGAACAAAATTTGCTTGCAGCTTCTTTCTTGTTGTTGCGGTGCGGCTTGGTAGATTCTGATTCTAATGTATTGAGGGCTCTGAATAGAACACAAAATTATGCTCCAGTAGTAGTTGGTGGAGCAGGCAAATTAAAATAGCACCTGGGCTTACCTAATGGCTCAGGTAGAATTCCCTGGGGATATACTGCCCGAGTAGTGTAGGAGCGCTCCTGCCCCAACGGTGATCTTTCATGTATGCAGGCTAATGATATCTAAACTACTTTCTCCCATGGAATATCCTGGTGTGCTGTCACTGTTGCATTGTTGTGCACCATAAAGTGGGGGTTAGGCAGATGGGTGGGCGCTGAACCTTTTCCGTGAGCAATTGGTTCTCTTTTTGATCACTAATCTTACCAGTTCCGTTATAATGCAATCTGTCTATGGTTCAACATAAAACGTTACTATCTCTGTCCTTATTTTCTGGTGGGGCTTGCTATGTTAGGCGTGTGCATCTGGTTCTCCATCCCATTGGGAGCTATACCTAGTTCACAGCGCTAATCTTTCATGAACGTCGTGGTCTCAAATCCTCCCCCATGTTGTCATGTGTGTGTTCAGTCTGTGTGGTTTGTGTGTGATTCGGTATCTGAATTATACAGTAACTTGTTATATTCGATTACAGAAAGGCTACTAAAATACATTATTTTATTCTGTTATCTACACAGATATATTGTACCATTCTGCATATGCCATAGTTTCCAGCTACCGTTGGATGAATTCTTCAATCAACATTGATGGATAACCATAAACGGTGCTTATTGAATAACCGTTATGTGGGACGACCGACAGGGACCAATCTGCCCTTTGGCAGTACCAGCAACAAGGACCAATCTGTCAGCGTTCACGATGTAACAACGTGCTGAAGCGATAGTGTTGCGCTTGAAAGTGAAAAGAATCTATATCTTTTCACCAACGGAACACCATGTGCGTCATTACAAAGTTTTACTGGTGTAACATAAGGAGACACAATAATTGGAGTACAGGGATTGATCGATCGTTGATTGCAATCGGCGTACCATGAGGAAGTTATAAACAACAAAGCATGCGATGTTCGCTAGCTATGACATGTACGGCAAAATAATATTGTTAATTTTGTGGAATTTGTATTCTCTTGTGAGCATTCTTTGATAAATAAAAGCACTTGTTACACTGAAGACTATTGATGTTTTCTTAACAATGTTTTGCTATCCTATTTGGGACAAGAAAGAAAAGTTACACGCTGTGAGATGTGCGTTTATCTTCCTGGTTCTGCGTTAAGTAACGTTATGGCGTGGGTGAGGATGGGGCACGTTTGGCCACGCTGGCCGCGAACGTCATGAAAATAGGTGGAGCATATCGTTTGGACTAGTGATGTCAGATTCAGGGGCGAGTGATCCGATTTAGTGCCGTGAGGGCACTTGAACTTAGGGCAATGCATCAACGGATAAGATTAGCACAAGATTGTTGCGTCCACCCTGTTTTCGCAGGTGTAAAAGTGAGGAAAACTAAGGTAAGATGCATAGGAAAAAATATTAAGATCGATTACAGTATGCTTAAAAATACATGCCCGAACGGTCGTGATAACATTTTTGAAAGAACTTCCTCTTTAAATGCTTCAACATATAGATTAGCCACATTAAGGGCCCTTTTCATGATACAGACAGTTTTTGTCTCTGTCTCTGCGGTGGTCTCCCATCGCAATGCTGTGTTCCATTTCGAAACTGGAGGCTGGGAGCATGCTGACATGCAAGTGACCACACTTCCCCATACACCCAAGTGGCAAATGCATCAGCAACTATCTCCGAGGGTTCTGCTCCTCTAGCCACCTCCCCAATCACTTTGTTCCCCGGTGTCTCGCCACAAATCTCACTCTCACAAAGCTTTGCACTGGATTTCACCTTTGACCTTAGAGTTTGCCACCTCCTCTTTAACAATATTATACTCCATAGATCTTTCTGTGACCACCTCCTCTAGTGCTTTAATGTTCCTACACTTAAACTCCTGCCTTCCTTTACTACCTTACTTTCTTGATGTTTTACAATATTTCTCTTTCACTTCCGTCGCCTCTTAACTTCCACCAACTCTGATTCTCATTTTTCTAACTCCTGTTCTTTTATTATCTACCTCTTGTCAGTGTTTTCCAGCCATCTACTCTTCTTCTCAACTTTCCCCTTTGGCCCCCATGCTCATAACAATTAAGATTCTCTAACTTTTTCACTTCTTGGAGTACATCCTATAATAGTTAGCATCTCTAAGTCGCCACTACCCCACTCACCGCCTGGGCATTCCTTTCCCACACCTCTTAGGTTTCTCCTCAAGCTCCAAGTACTCTCCTTCAGTCTCCTCCCTCCAGCTCCTGCTCCTTTTATTCACCAGTCCAGGCAGAACCCAATGAACTCTTCTTCCCAACTACCATCTACTGACTGAGCCTATGGATCTTTATAGTGTCTGTCCACTCCTAGCCTCTCTCTGGTGTAATGGGACTCAGATGTGGTAAATGGTATTTGGATTTGCTGCCATGCTCCAATTCTCGGGCTGGTTTACAGTCGTAATGTTGGTCTTGGGAATGGATCGTCCCACTCCCTGGGCAGTCCCTTACCCTACCTGACCAACTGCGGTCCCATCCCCCAGCCACTCTCTGGGTTAAGGGGACTAACACGTGCAGGTTGGTGTATAGAACTTGGGGTTTCCAGGTCTCTGGGCATGGATGAGTCTCTAGTGCCTTCTAGACCACAGCTTTAAGTACAGTGTCTGCCATCTTGAAGTTCCCAACTTCCTCTTCCTCATTAGGTCACTGAGATATTGTCTGGCTGATGGATCTCACTCCTGAAGATGGCTTCAATTTATGAAGTGGGAGTTTGGGCTGGCTAGTCCCTCTTGCTTGTTGGGGGGTCTCTACTCTCTGGTGGTCACACAATGGCCTTGTCCTCGGGAGGAGTTCTTGGGAGGGGGGATTCTCTTGGGTTACCTGTTCTTAACTCATGGGAGTAGGGGCCTTGCGTGAGGACTGGCTGGTAGCCTTTAGGATTTCCTGGGCTAGCTCAGGTCTCGCTCTTTCTATATAGATTTAGGAGAGGTTTCTGCACCTGTGAAAGGAGAGCAGAGTATGCAGATATTACTGGCTCTGCAGAACCACTACTCCTTGACTTGGATCAAAACACTGCCCTCTGCTAGGATAGCCTCCTCATGCCACCTTTGGACCAGGCATCATTTTGACTATGGGGTAAGCCGTCCATTCACCACAGTTTTTTTCCCGCTACATTTTTTGCTGCAGATTGGTTACCGCAAAAACGATCGCAAAATATGGGCGGGTGTCGGAGGGGGGGGGGGGGTTAGAGGGATATAAGGTTTCAGGGTGTTTCAGGACTAGATTCTAAATAGATGGGAAAGGGGTTTTGGGGGGTAAACCCCAACAAAAAAACGAAAATTCGATGAGTTTTTGCTGCAAAAAATGCTGCGCCAAAAAAATGCTGTGAAATTAAATCGAGTGATGGAATGACATGGAACTTGGTGACCCTACCATCCACCAATACATGAAACCAGGGTACATGTACGGCCGCCTGGCTCATTTGACCTGCATGTGGTGCTCCCACACTTGGTAACCCAACATGTTGGCCTATGATATGCTTCAGCCTCACATGGGCCTTCTATTGTCATGGGCAGTACCTGGGTTAATGGAGTATGCTGCTCAGTTGCAAGCATTTTCCTCCTTATGGGGACACTTGGGAATGGCTTCTTAGTTGGCAATGCCTACTGGGTGGAGGCGTTGGTGGGGGAGTTGGCCTCCAACAATGTGACTGCGTGGCCAATTTCATGGCTGGTACGTGTATTGGGTGTCTCTATGGACAATTGGCAAGAGGTATTTTTGGGAGGATTTGGTGTCATTCTGGGCAGATTTTCAATTTTTATTAGGGTGGTATTTGAATCAAGCAGTATTTCACAAACACCACCATCTCCGGCAGGATTTCCGGGAACCTGCTGTAAATGCTTCCTTATTCTGCGCTGGCACGGTCCTGATGGCAGTATCCAACCTTCAATCAAACATTTTATACAAACAGCGCTATTTGCCAAATACTGCCGTTGTTACCATAACCACGCAATTCATAATGACACCCTTTCTTTAAAAAAACATGTGTTCATGAAAATCCTGCTAAGAACAAAAAAGTTAATATTTAAAAATAAAACACATTTTATTTGAACTTCATGTCAGTTGAGTAATTAACACCATTGTGGCACATCACCGACATTCAGGACTAATTAGACTGCCAAGCACCCCCGTTCCTCCCCCCTTATAGGGCGCTAGAACACCTTTGCCGCTGACAAAACGGCAACGTTTTGTTGCTTATCCTTGTACAAATCAACTTGGGAGGTAAATGCGTAGTAAACCTTGTTGATGTGTTCATTCAAATCTCGTTTCGTAGAATGTTCAAGTGCATCGTCAGTCGTGAGAGCCTGATGCCTTTACGTATTGACTGCTTTAATTGGGAGCTGCACATTCACGTGTGTCCTTGTGAGTTGGCTTTGGTTTGCTCTTTACAGGGGGCCGGGGGGGTAAGTCGGAGACATGGTGTTAGTACGTTCTTTGTAATTATATCCACCCTTTTCAGCTTTTATAATTCCTATTCTACTGTCTTCTGCAGTTGGACAGAATGCATTGATGCTGGAAGGTGATTGGTTATATGTTCTAGTAAATATGCCCACATCCCAAAGCTTCATACACCCCAAACCAAAGAACAGTTAATCAAAAGCCTTCAGCAGGCAATCCAGGGCTACTGCATTGTTGAAGATGACCAGTGTCCTCGCTCACCAATGGGACATATGCGGCGGGTGTCGAGACAGATATGATCATAAAATCCCAGTAACTAGCAGTGGAGAGGAACACCAAACACATAGATCTTCACGCAGGGTTAAGGTTGTTGGCTCCTAGGTCAGTGAGTGCAGGGACATCCAAGTGCCCGAAAGTATGGCAATGAGGAGAAGAAAATACTTTGACTACTTAATCTTAATCCCGGAGTGGTCAAGAACCCGATCCACCTGTACATATCGCTGGTTTGAAGGTATAGTAAATATTTTTGATCATCCACAAATGAGGAAAGGTCAACATCTGCAAAATATCTTCTGTATAACAGCATTATCTACAAAATATACAGGTAGGTACACAGTAAAAACGTTTCAGACTATGGATTTAAAAAAAGGGATTTTACAGGGCCATACTGTATTTACAAAATGTTCTGGAGACACACAGACCACAAACACAAATACCCCTGCAAGTCCCATTATTAAGGCTACAGACTCATAGGAAACAATGGACCAATATTATCCTACGAAGGTAAGGAAAAAGATATGTACTTGGGGGCCCTGAAAGCAGTGTGAACCCAAAGCAGGCCTCTACAGGGATTACAGGACTCAAGCGGCAGTCTAATGCAATAATTGTGCTCAATCACCCCCATTTATAGATGGGCTAGCTCAGCACCAAGCCCTAAAGTCATGGTCAAATGGAACAAATGGTCGCAGGAGTGGCAGGTGTAGAAGTAAAGACTGGGTCATTCCTCTGAAGCACTTTCAGCAGCTGGGAACTTCATGGTTTACAGCCAGATAGGCAGAGTCTCTAGCAAAGACCCTGAAGGAACAGACCTGAGTGTAAAGCTGAGGTCAGAGAGGACCCCCCCTCACCCCAAAGAAATGAAGATGAGGAACAGCGATTCAGCAACTGACGAAAAAAGATCCAGCATCCATATCCCTAGTCAGGGGGGTGCGTGGGGGGGGGGGGGAATCATAGGTTGAAGCTCAAAGAAAGTGCTACTGGAAATCTCCACATCAGGAGGATATGTTTTGTACTACACCTTCCATCAGACTTACCTTGGAAACGTCAATGGGAGTTGTAGCCTAAAACAGGTGTAAAGCCACATATCGCAGACCCAAATTAGTCATTGAAAATAGGGCCCAGCAGAGGTAACGGCCACAAGGAAGATGCAGTGCTCAGTTTTGGACACCAAACAGCACAGGCAAGCCTTGAGCATGCCAGTACCACAAACACACTTCCTAGAGAAAGGATCCAGCTGTCCGCGATGGCGCAAAGAAAACGAGCACTGGACATGAGTCCTTGTCCGCAGGAGTTTGACGTTGAAGTTAGAGTCGCAAGGGATGCTGGAACAGAGCTTCCATGGTGGTTATCAGTCAGTCGCTTCTCTTGATGCTTCGAGATCAATGGCAGCAGTTGGCAAAATTGGGGGTGCCCAAAATGTCACCTGTAATGCCAAACCAGATGTAGAGGGTAACCCCCAACCACCAATCATATACAATTGCATCATTCAAGCATTTGGCGACTCAAACAGCATTGGCTACCACACAGGAGGGCTTAGTTACAACTTTTGCTGTAACTCCGCCAGAATACCTTCAAACGGAATTACTGTTACCGCCAGTTGATTACAAGTGGCGGTAGCCAGTGTTAGTCCCCATTTATTGAGACCATAGGGCTCCATGGGGATTTTGGCAGAATTACCACCAGCGGGCAGTAAATCCTCCACTTCAGCACTGAACTGGTAGAACGACACTGCGGTAATGTGGCAGTAATGTAATTACCACTCCATTACTGCCATATTTACCACACCACTGTACTTGAAATAGGCCCACACTTTAGTGGGTAATCGCTCAAATTTGCAGGACGTTGATTCCACAGAAATCCAAACTCTATCACTGCCAGGTAGCCCAACACATTCCTTGGTAAACTTCTGGCCAAAGGTCACATCAGAAAAATGACTCCCTAATCAATGACTCCATTCAACCACACTTAAGTGCAACAAAGTATAGTTGCCAGGATACTGGACTTCATAACACTGGAGGCTGCGTTTTGGAAGTCTGTGGGAAGAAAGAGCTTCCTGTGAGCCAAATGGCGCCAACTCATGCAGCAACTGTTAAAGTACATAGCTACCAACCAGAACCAGTACCATTGTCCGAGTCAGGTTACTGACCCTTTGGCCATAGCTTTACCTTTGAGGGTCATAAGATTCACAGAAATATAATTGCTGCATTCCAATGAGATCTGGATGGAACTCACTGTGGAAAATTAGCCAAGGAATATCCAAAATAAGAAAAAGGCTCAAGCGAATCAGAACAGCCCTAAAATGGCTTTTCTAGTTATCGGTTAGAAACCCAGCATACGTTTCACAGCAAAACCGTATTCAATTTTATGCAAGGAAACCGATGGAAGTCAAATGAACATGGCTACAGCCAGCTTTGAAAAAGCAAGGGCATGAGATGGTAAAGCCAGATATGGCCCAACACCACTGATTGTGTGGCAACCAACTGTTTGAATTGATTGTATTGTACTTGTCATTTGTATAGTGCCAATTTTACCATTATTATAGTTTCAATGCACTTTTAGTAGGAACGCCTCGGGGACCGAAGTCCAGAGTGTTGGGGGTCTTGGAGCACAATTATGATGTGTGTGCATTTGACCAAAAAAGGCTTAGTAAGTTAGCAGGGCTGGTCAGGCTCCGGTAGAAAAAGCTACCCATGTAGTCCAGGCATGTGGATGGGTGCCGAGAATGATAGGGTGGCGTCAGTGCTAGTGACTCGTTATGAGTTAGGCTTGCCTGAATTTATTGTGGCAAGCCTAACTCTGGAGCAGAGCAATGTCAGTGGTTGAGATTCATTCTAAACCTTCCAGCCATCACCTCTTTGTTTTTGTTTTGTCATCCCGAGTGGGACGGGTATGCCCAGACGTGGGTCCCGTGCCTGCTGGGCCTAGAACACAAGCTACTCCTCACTGATGAGCCCCAACAAGGGCGAAACATGTTTGGGGATGCTTGTGGTCTCATGCAGCAGGGATGTGACCTAGCAGTTCGGGCTGGACTGCCCCGTTTGGCGTGGGGCCAAGCTTGATTTGCATATGGTCTTTCCCCTTCTGTAATGACTTGGCAGGCGAAGAACGGTGGTCTGGAGGGTTGCCCAGAGCAATTGCAGTGGTTAAGACTCATTCTAAACCTTCCAGCCATCACCTCTGTTTTTGAATTTATTGTAGGACTGTGGCGCATTCTGCTTTCAAAAGGTGTTGAGGCGTAGGTAACAGCACAGTCAGATTTATTTTGTCATAGTCCTTGCTGTATACTGATGTGTGTGTGTGGTTAGCCATGCCTGTGGCCAGCGGAGGGTTGTATTATACATACCGTTGCTGTCAATTGGAGGCGCTTAGATGTTAGTGCGCCCGCTCAGGTATTTGGCTTCTTCTGTTGGTTCTTGCGGCTGTGATAAAAAACAGTTAGCTGCAACAACAGTCTACGTCCCAACTAATTGCCACAGGAGGCCAGACTTCTTCTATGTGGGCTTGGGTGTTCGACTGCAGTGGAGGAGGCCTTGGTTTAATCACACCAATGTGCCTCGACTACTATTGTTGCGATTAGCTGGCTATCCATCGTTTTGCCTGGTGCAGTCCATCAATCCTGTGACATTGCCTATGCGAGTGCTGTGAATCCACTAGTGGTGCTTGAGGTAAGGCAAGGTCATGATAGGTTTATGAGAGTGTGTGTGTGTGGTCCGGGCCACCACCACGAACAGTCGGCACAGTCAGGTGTTTGCAGCAAGAAAAGGGCAGAGACTCCACAAACGCAGCCAGCCTGCCTAGGGAGAGCAGTTCATTTACTTCAGGATTATGGCATTTTCAGGACAGCATGGTAAAAAGCCAGGTTTTGAGGGCTTTTTTAAAGTAGAGGCTGTTTTCGATGCATTGGATGTGTAGAGGAAGAGCGTTCCAGATAGTGGGCGGTAGGATGGAGAAAGTTGAGCCACCAACTCTGGTGGAGTGGTGCAGTGAATTAGCTAGGAGAGCCAAGCCCGATCAAAGGTTTCGGGGGAGGGCTTGTGGATGATTTTGTTCTGGAGGAATTCAGGTCCTGAATGATGGAGAGCTGTGTGTGTGATGCACATGGCTTTGAAGGTTGCTCTCAGGCTAACTGGAACCAGTGCAGATTTCTTAATGCAGTGGTGATGTGTTCTCTGGGCGAGGAGTAATCTGGATGCTGCATTTTGGATACATTGAAGTTTCCTTAGCTGGCATGCGGAGACACCGAGAGTAATTCAGGCAGTAGGTGATAGCCAGTATAGAAGAAATTCTTTGGGGGTAAGTGATGTATGGAAAGATTTGTTTTAGGATGCGTAGGCGGCAGTGGCAGGTTCTGGATACAGAATGTATGTGCTTCGAGAGGGATAGGTCTGTGTCCATGGTGCATCCAAGATTTTTGACGGAGGCAGAGGGGGCAGGTGGGGCTCGAAGGGCAGGCAGACATGGTAAAGGTTGTGGGATTAGAGAAGTTTTGCCACATATTAGGATCTCCGATTTGCCCGGGTTGAGGATTATATGGTTGTTAGTCATCTAAGGGTCAATCTCTAAGAGGCAAGAGGCAGGGTCAGGATGTGGGAGACTTGGTCTTTGGGGATTTTGAAAATTATCTGGGGTATCATCTGCATAGTTGTAGCAGGTAAGGGTAGGCAGAGGTCGAAAAGAAGTGGCGAGAGGTAGGCTCTTTGCGGCACTCCTTTTGTGACTGGGCAGGTGGCGGAGAGCGATTTGTGAGCGGTTGGCGATGAAGGAGGAGACACAGTTAAGGGCAGTCTTTGATGCCTAGGGTAAGGAGCCTGTTCCTCAGTATTGTTTGGTGATTGCATCCAAGGCTGCAGACAGATCCAGGAGGATGAATGTGGCACACCCTTCGGAGTCAGCAGTTCTTTTAAGGTCGTCTAGAGAGCAGAGACAATGCTGTTCGAGAGGGGTTGGAACCCTGTTTGGGCAGGGTCGAGGAGATAATGGGCTTCTGTGAAGAGGCCAAGTTGCTTATATATGCTGCACTGTCAATTCGTTTGGCAATGAAGTGGGTGTTGGAGATTGGGTGGTAGTTAGATGGAGAGAGAGGGTCGAGGCTGGGGTTTTTGAGAAGTGGTTTTAAATGAGAGGGTTTGAAGGCCTCTGGAAAGATGTCTGATGTGAGCAAGTTCTTTAGAATGGAGTGGGCTACGCTGCCAATACAGATGGATTAGAGGCTCTTTTTAAAAGGGGGGGCAAGGGTCTCCAGGTGAGCCTGTGGGTCAGCTAAGTGCCAGAAGGTTCCTGAAATTGGTTAGAGAAAGGGCGGTGGAGGAGGGTCTGGCGGGATCTGAGGGTTTAGAGTATGAGGTGTGCAGATGTCTGTGGCAGGATCAGAGCTAGTTATGAGGTTATGCTGTGGTGTCTTTCAAGCGCGATGTTATGAAAGTGGTTTGATAGTTCATCACAGAGAGCTTATGAGTTCGGGGAGGGGGCGGGCTGTTAGACTGCTGGGGGAATTGAATTCTCCTATGATTTTGGGAGTTACCTGCATGGGTTTTTGTTGTTGGAAATTCTGTTCCCATAATTGGACTTTTAGATTTCTTACATGTATGCCCTGTTCAGTCTTGCCAGGGCTGTTTTAGTAAGGGGGTAGGAGTGGTCCTCCAAGCTTACTGTAGGCAATGCTTGAGGGTCTTTAGCACATTGAGGGTGGGAGTGTACCACTTTTGGTGTGGGGACGGGATGGTGTGAGGGGGCGGTAGCTGGGGGGAGGGGGGTGAGACCATAGCTTTGCAGAGCCAACAGTCAAAGATTGATGGAGATGTGTCCTTCCTTTCAGGAGAGATTTGTAGGTGGAAATTGGCCAGGTCTGGGTTTATAATGAGTCTGTTCCAAAGAGGGCCGGTGGGCAGGGTGGATGAGGGGTTTTTGGGGGGTGTCGGGGGGGGGGGGGGATGAGAGGGGGAAGTCTGAAAAGGATAGTGTGGTGATCAGACCAGATGAGGGTGAGGTGTGAGAGGGGAACTTGGTAAAATGTGCACATCAGTGCATCAATGGAGTGTCCTGCGAGGTGGGGCGAGTTTGAGATCAATCGAGAGAGGCAGAGAGCTCCCAGATTGTCAGTGTGGGAGCGAGTCATGGGGTTGGCGATGATCTCAAACCATATGCTGAAATCTCCCAAGATAGCGAGTTCAGGATGCTGAATCAGAATGGGGGAGAGCGAGTCACAGAGAGAATCGGAAAAGTGATGATCGTAGCCAGGGGGTCTATGTAGGAGAAGGAAACTATGGGTGACCGGCGGAACTTAGCGAGGAAGGATTCACATTTGGAGTCGCCAGGAAGACTCTGGAAATTACTGACAGGTGTGGTTTGTGCATGATGGTTAGACTCCCCGCTCTGCTTGGCCTGTTGTGTATGAGTAAGGAGTAGCCGGGAGGAAAGGCTTTGTGTGCGGTAGGGTACAAATCATCAGAGAACCAGGTTTCTGATGAATAGGAAGTCAAGGTTTTCATTTGAGATGAGGTAAAAACTGTTTATTTTTTGTGACCGATCTGGCGCTGAAGAGTATGCATGATAGAAGGGGGTTTGCTGTGTGGTAGGCATCGGGAGAGGGAGGGGGTTGTGCATGGGGACTCGGAGGTCTGGTAGTCTGATTGTGTGGTCGGCAGTTTTGTGGAGCATGGGGTTAGGGGTGTGTTGTCAGGCAAGGGTATTGGGCGGGGAAATTGCAAGGACAGGGTTGGGAGTGGGCAGTGAAGGCTGTAGAGAGATCAATTGGCGTGCCGGGTGTGACCTGGTGAGGAGCAGGAGGGGGGGGGAGCAATGCGAGGCTGTTCGGGTTCCATCAGTATGGTCTAAATGGCCTTCGAGGAGGTTAAGGGGCATTGGGGTATCCAGAAGGGTGGGAGGGATTGTGTTGGCCAGGGCTCTGCATGCTGCACCGAGGGAGGGTAAATGTGATTTAGGTGGGGGTGGGGTGGAGGGTGGTGGCCAAGGGCTGGTGTAACATTGCCACGGGAGGAGGAGAATGGAGGTTCAGTGTAGGAGGGAGGATAATAGCATGAGATGCAGTGTGCTGTAGCGATTGGGTTACGGGTGTTTGCATGCCAGCGAGCTGCCCAAGCTGCCTTATTTTTGTACGGAGGAGGCAGTCGGGCTGAGGTGGTTGGGGGAGGGTTTGGACAGGCGAGGAAGACAGTGAGGGGAGACTCGAGGGTACAGAGGGGGTAGTCGCAGGTGGGGCACCAGTGGGCTGCACTAGTCGCCTTTGTTGTGGTGAGGTGTCGGCTGATAGGTAGGGTCTGCAAAGGGAAATGGCCAGGTTGGGGTGTGGTAAGGCACAGAAGTGGGGCAGGGTCTGATATGACCTTGGCCAGCATGTGCGGACAGAGGGTAGAGTCATGACAAAATGAACCATGGAACTGCATTTTGGCAACAGTAACAGACAACCCTTAGAAAAAAGAGTGGTGCCTACATTTTGGGACTCAACAGTAGATGAGTTAACAAGTAGATTTAAGGTACAGCAGCGAATGAATGAACACCTACATTTGGGATACCTTGATAGTGGGAGAGAAACCTAAAAGGGGACAACAGTAAATGCAAGAACCACCAAGACCTGGGTCACCTGGAAGTGGGAGAGAGGTCTAAATGGTACTCAACAGTAAAGTGATAAGCATCTAATAATTGGTATGCAGCAGCAATTGGTACACTACTTTCTTGCTGGCTAACGTTGGTGTATTATGTTATGTGGGTAAGAATAGTGGTAGGGCTTCTCTGGAATACTGTAGTTATTGTACACCCATCCACATCACAATTACCTTACTAGTCGCTGCTGGTTGATGCCAGCATGCTTCCCAGGTGACCACGGGCAAACACCGACTGGAGCTGCTTCTTCAGGAGCTGCCCTTTGCCTTGGGGCCTTTAGCAGATGGGCTGCCCAGGTAGGGACTGCCTACAGTATGTGTCGAATAAGGGCCAGCTGGTCAATGGGAGTGCGGTGGGCGGGAGGGAGGTGGAGGACGAGGCAGATGCAGATCACGATGCGGGAACAGGGAAAGGAGGTATGGGTTTGGAGAATGCTACAGCACAAAAAAATGACAATTTTAAAATTAAATGGATACGTGCCCAGGGCCACGCCAATTCACTCACCTAAGGGCACTGGACACAAAAGAAGATTCTCCCCCCTGTTTAGAAGCAGTGTTCACACTTTGCTTCCAACATTCCTATTTAGCCTGGGAGTTTGCACCATTACTTTTGTCTAAACCTGAGATGAGTCCTGAAGTATGACAAACCAAAGAAGATGGTGAGGAGGACTTACTGCTTCAACTTGCTAAAACCAATCTGACCGTCGTGAAGCTCTGCCGAGTCTGTGGACACTGCAGTTCTCAAGAGACCAGAGTGGATCATTGTTCCCCAACTCTGGCACAAATGGGTTGAACACTATAAAGAACACCTATTGTCCAAGGAGTCCTTTTGTGACTGGGTTTAATGCGCACTAGGACTATCATAAGCAAACACTAGAGTTTTATTTACTGGAAGTGACATACTAGCCTGAGAAAATTGGGACTCAAGATCCCCTATCCCAATTAACAATCCCGTCATGAAGCAACAGCTCTGCAGCGTTATCACCCTTTGTTGCCATCCACTGGGATTATGATCAAGCATTGCATCAAATTAGTAGCAACAAATTGGTCACATTCATATGAATCTGTCGTTTCAGGGTTGTATATGCGTCTCAGAAGTGTTTTCTTCAGTTACATCCATGCTTTACCCAATCATTCACTGGAGCACCCAGGCGCTTCAGTTTCATTCATGAATGTCGCAGCTACTGTTAACAGAATTGTAGATTTCCAAACCATCTTCTATAGCCTGCTTACTAGTAAGTAAAATCTGTACCACATGTAACACCACTCCTTTACCATACTAAAAATGAAAGGCAAACAGACAAACATTTCCAGGGGAAGGGCTTCACTCATGTGCAGGTGGTTGTCATGAGTCGGTTAATTTGGGGAGATATGTTCGCTTTCCTGGATGATGCATTGCAAAAGGTTACTGTGAATACATGAATTTGTTTAATTTCCAGTGGAAGCAATCATTACACAGCAGTTGATTGTGCTATGTTGAGTAGGGTGTGTTTGGTTTTCCTTTACAATCGTCACACCCAAATGTCCATCCATCCATCTAGCTTGGTCACCCTGAATCAGGTCCACCTAGTATAGGCGACGTACAATTGCCCAATCCATCATATACAAGTATGTGGATCCGTTAGCCAGAGGAGCTGTTGATTTACAGTACACCATAGTGAAACTTGGATCACTTACCACTTTGTGATGGAGGCTATGAAGAGGGTTCACGATGAGTACACAAACACAATCCTAGAATAACCACTGATTATACAATTCGCTACCTATACCGAGTAATTACAATGCAGAATATTCGAACAATTTTCAATGCAAAATATTAATTGACAAATTCATCTGCAATATATCATTTAAAAAAGGTATAGATCGTATGCTTGGGAAACACTAATATTGGTTTAGTGGTGGCAGTTACTCGGAGGGGTGCAGCATTTCGCTGCTGCTCTGAATTTAAAAACTGAAATATTTCGGGGATGAAAAAAATAAATCTGAGGAAATAAAATAGCACTGGTTACACCATGCTGGATTTGGTCTTGTATTTATTGGAATAACAGGCCCAACAGTGAAGCTGAAAATACTGGATTGCTGGACGTAAATGGCAAAGGGGTTTTCTATAGCACACAACTATCATTGGCAGAGCAGTATACTTGTGCAAAAGTGTACTTGTCTTACAGCTCACGTATCCTGGAGACCAGAGTTCGGATGAATGGTGCTTAGGACACAGCCTATATGTGGTGTCTAGCAGGCATTACGTTGGTGTCAGAGGGGTGCTGAGCTGGTGCGACAAGCTTGCTGCTGTGGCTAGCATTCACAGAGAGGCGAGTAGTGCGCTTGGTGCTGCAGGCCAAGGCTCTGGTATTGCATGGGCAGCTCATCCATAATGGGCAACGGGGGTGTCAATCTGCCAGCACTCTGGTCTATTATGGAGAAGCAGCGCCAGCCCACTGGGCTGGATTAAACGGTCAAAGGGAAACATAGTTCAACATGGTCCAATGGACCAGGCAAGGCTGGTGGCATTTTTGCTTCCCCAGTCTTGCATGGCCCATTGGGGATGTAGGCTGAAAACCTGCACCTCAGAATGTACATAGGGTGTGTTCCTGTATCCTCCCCCCACATTCATAAAGCCTAGGCAGTGCATTAGGAGCACTCTGACACACATGCACAGAGACAAGAAAACACCCTTTGCTACCTGGTTTCAGTTCATGCTGCAGGAGCCGGAGGGCTTTCGGAGGTGCTGGCGATCTGGAGCATCCGGCCGGGTAGAAGGTAAGAATAAAGTATTTTAAATTTATATATGAATGAGTGTATGGTGCGTGTGATGAAGCGGGTGCACATGTGAACAAGTCCACGCTGTGTGTGATTGAGCGTGTGAATGTTGTGTGCTTGTTTGTTTTGGGAGTTTTTGGCAGGTGGCTTCGGCATTGTATTTTTAATGGACATCTATGAATAAGCAAGTGTTATTATGTGGCTAGACTAATATTTTTGTGCATCCAGTGTAGCCATTTCTTACTGTGGCATGGCATTTGAAACAGGGCATCTATGATAAGGCAATTAGATGTCGTATTACGGGGCCAGAATGGCATTTTGGTGCAACAATTTTGGCCATTTCTTTGGCATGGTATTTTGTTACTGGGCATCTATGATAAAGCAAACATGGTATGCGTTTACCTGGCTAGACTGGTTTATATTTGTCACTGGCATATTTTGGTACAGCTAGTCAGGCTACAATTTTATCGTGGCATGGCATTTTTTACTGGGCATCAAGGGAAAAGCAAACAAATATAATACCGGTCTAGATGGGCTTACATTAGTGCAGCCAGTTTGGACATATTTTCTTATTGTAGCATGATCTTTTTAATGACAACGCCAACACGAGTATGTTCTTATGAGGGGAAACTGCCATACATATGCATAACCAGTGTGGATGTGTTTTCTTATAATATTACTGGCATTATGCGCAAAGCAAACATGAGTGGATTCTTATATAGGTATACTGGCATATAATTGGTGCAGCCACCATGGAAATGTATGGGCACAGACAGGGTGAACATGTTTCTATACTTCTATTTAGTTTCGGGAAAGGCATCATGAAAAGGCTTTGGGAAATGCTCCTGCGCACCGTTAGTGACTTGTATCTATTGGAATTTTTCATGCACTACCCCCACAAAACTAATTGCAAACCGTCTGGCTTTTCACCTATTTTTCACAGAAAGTGTGTTGAAAAATGCAGTTTAACCCATTATTCAAAATATTGTCCCTTGGTTGATTCGGGCTCGCTCGCTGCACTCTCGTTCTTGCATATTTGTGGGAAATTATTCCGCTCCTCCAATTTAACAACTCAGCAGCTGCCACAATGTTATTGAATCATTTGCATCTTTCCTCTCATACGAAGACTCTTTTCTCCTCCAATACAGTCAAGCATAAGAAAAGGCGTGAGGGTTGAAGTTACCCAGATTTAGGTGTTGTGTGTGCAAGAGAGAATGCCTGAGAGGTGCTGCCTATATGGCACACATTACTATTACTAGTGATACACTATAGCGGCCGCACTGGCCTCCATGTGTGTAAGAGTTATTTGGGGGTTACCTTACATTAATTTAAAAGGATAACACGTAGTATGTAAAAATCATGTGGGGGTAGGAGCATCTGGTATAGAAGTGCAACTTGTACACAATACAAAGCTAATTCGTTGTCTCTTAACTTCAGAAACTCACATCAATTGACTGAAGTCCAACCTACATGCAAGAATGGACAAATGTACTAGTTCTTAAACAGAAGTACCTATCACTTTTGTGCGTGTAGAAAAGTCATACCCCAACAGTGTTTCACCATCTCCTGGGAGTTTTGTATTCATCTTAGGTTTTATATGCAGTGAGCAATTAAGGTTATTGAAGTGTGCAACAGCTGAAAGATCAATAGACGACCACAAGCACTCCAAACGCATCACAAGCTACGTTCGCATATCTGGTGCTCGCTGCTGGCGGACACTATCAGCCCATGAAAACTTGTGATTGCAGGTCAATCAACCCTGGGAGTGGACTTTGGGAGGCCATGCTATTATGCAGAAAAGGGAGGCACTGAGATTTTAGCTAAACCCAATCAATGTGTTAAAAATGGATGAGTACAATGTATAAAACACAATAGAAAAATTCTGTTGCCAGCAGGCAGGCAAATTGCAAGTGTAACCAAAAAGCCACTACAGAAATGTAAAAGAAAAAAAAACTCAGAGTGATGCCTCACGGAACTATAATTCAGTCCAATTACTTCATATTGCGAACTTCAGACAGGAATGAAAAAGTGCAATGGGTCAGTGTGGAATTGTTAATTCATAGTAAACGTTATGTTCTTTATTTAAGAGTAGACATTTTAAAGTTCTAAGGCAAATTAGAAATCCTCCTAAATTTCTCCCAAGTGGTTCTAAAACAAATTCATATACAAAAAATTCTTATTATGATGTGAAAAAGAAGTACAAAGCAGTTTTTTTTAATGTAAACAATATCTGACAAAAGATCTTCAAAAAAAATTAAATGGCCACTATGGCCAAATTCATCTAGCTCTTATGGACTTAGATGATATTTCTGTTGAAACGAAAGCAAAGGGAAATTCTTTAATTGATTTTAGAGGAATTTGTTCATCTTCATACTCTCTTGATTACCTTTTGTTGTCCTACGTTTGAATTTGGCCATAGTGTCCGAAATTATTTTTTTTATAGATATTCAGCTTCTAGCTGTCAAGATATTGTTTAAGTATAACAACTGCTGGTAGGGCAAATTAATTCAATAGCAGATCTATTTTCCCGCATGCGTATTTGCACATGCATGCTTTGTACATCACAATAAGAAAAAATGTTTGTATATGTATTATTGAATTGTTTTAGAACTATGAACTATTTGGGGGAAATTTAGAAGGATTTATAACGTTTACTATGAATTAACAATTGAACACTTACCCATCGCACTTTTTCATTCCTGTCTGAAGGCCGTAATATGAAGTAATTGTCCTGAATTATAGTTCCGTGAGGCAGCATACTTTGTGTAGTTACTTCCCCGATGCCCATGAAGAAGGGGACACCCATCCTTTTGTTTTGATTTACAAAGTAGCCTAACCACACTTTACTTCAGGGTGATGGTGTGCAATTGTAACAATTCAAGAATGCACAGTCTCTTAGTACCGATAGTCTTATGGATTGATACATTTCCCAATAAGAATGAGCAAATAGTCAAAGAAACTAAAGCAGAAGGCTTTACTTACCTCTAAAAAGTCAGATCAGGTTTCAAAGCAAAATGAAACAGTGTCTCATAGAAGTCAGTTAGGGTAGATTTCTCTTTGTGTGTGAAATCCCCACTCCCTGCGAGTCCCCCAGTAATTTTGGCCAGACAACTGGATTTTCTTTAACAATTCTCCTAGGTGAATGGGAACCTTTTTCCACGCTGCGAGAAACCCAACAGTATTCTCCCACCTACTCCCCCAGGATCATCCATTCGGGTGGCCAGGTATGGGCCATGGCTTTTGGATCCCGACCCTGGGGGTGGACAAGCGAGGAGGATCACCCGAGTGGAGGGTCACAGGGGATTGGGAGGAGAATACCCAAGGGCGAGACATATACCCTTTCCTCATACACCAACCCACTCTCCATCAGCCTTAATGGGGTATTTCCAATCACACCCCATCTCCCCCTACCCATTTCCAATAAGTACTGGGACAAAGAAGAGGCGATCGGGAGCAATGATGATTACCCATAGAAACAACATAGGGATACAAAGTGAGGCTTACCATCTAACACCTTTGAAATTGTCCCAGTAATAGGGTAAGGCACTTTATTCTGACTATTCACACCTGACTCTACACCAGTATAAAAGGTGTGGTTCTGGCCAAGAGTATGAGCGAGCGAGAGTTGCTGCTGGGACCAGGAGAGCCGCAGTGAGGCAGACTGACCTGCTGGCCGAGCCCAGAGAAACGCTCATTCTCTTGGGACATGTGCAGGTCCCAAGGGTGTCTGAGGGGCAGATGGTGAGACCCCAACCTCGCCCCAGTGTTTCACAACGAGACCGCTCACCAGCGCCGCACTTCCCGGTGAGTTTCGTGAAAGTAAAGGTAGAAACTCTGGAGCGTACAGGTTGCTGGAGCAGGAGTGGAAGTAGACAAGATTTGTAAGCGGCACAAAGGTAAAGTAAGGAGAAATAAAGAGGTAAGGAAAGCAGAAAGCAAGAGGAAGAAAAGCATAAAGAAAGACATGCTAGCGGCACGGAAGTAAAGAGAAATAAGATGAAAGTGAACCTTAAAGAATATATGGGAAAAAGGTGCGAGTGACCTGAAGAGGGTACCAGTGGCCTGACAGACTGGAAAAATGAAAGTAAAAGTGAGAGAAAGCAAAGAGGGTGCGATCGACCAGAAAAAAAGAGGGTGCAAGCGACCCAAAAGCAGGAAAGAGGGTAAAAGCGACCCAACAACTGAAAAGGGAAAGTGCAAGAGGCACAGCAAAGAGAAAGGAAGGTGCAAGGGTGCACAACCAAAGGAACAGAGTAACAGTGGGCCTGGGGCACGCTAAAGACAAGAGGAGTGTGGCAGAGGCACAGTAAAGTGAGAAGAGGGTGCAGGTGTGCACAGTAAAAGGAAAGAAAGGTGAAAGAAGAAAAACCAGAGTGGAAAGGGCACAGGAGGGAAAGGTGCACGGGGAAAGATACAAAGTACAAAGAGAGGGGTCAGAGTGGTCGCGCAGGGGAAGAGCCAAAGCCTGGCATTTTCAAAAGTCTAACACTTCCCCACCGAAAGAACTGTGTGTTAAAACAGTACATCCTGACAAGGTGACGTTTGTTTGAAACTAGAGGGGCTTAGACTTGGGGAAGGGAATCCTAAGAGGCCCACAAAAGACATTTTAAACTTTGTGAAGAGAGGCCTAAACTTGGGGAAGGGAACCCTGGAGAGGCCTAACAAGAACTGTACAGTGAAAGGTGCATCGTGGCAGGAGAACTTGGTTTATGGAGAAAAGAGGCCTACGCTTGGGGAAGGGAACCCTAAGAGGTCCACAAGGACTTTGTGAACTTTACAGGAGCAGCCTAGGCCTAAGGAAGGCAACACGGGGAGGCCTGAATGGAACTGTGAATCCTCAGATGAGGTGTAAAGTAAGAAACCGAATGTTTTGAACCCAGAGAGGCCTGGAAATAACTAACCTTTGGTTTTGAAGTCAGAGGGGTCGAGCTTGGGGGAGGGAACCCCAAGAGACCGAGAGACATTGCAAACTCTATTGACTTACGACAAGAGCCATACGTTAAAGGTTCCAAGGGCAACCCTTTTGAGTTGAACTATTTTGAACTGGCAGAACTACACCTATTGGTAAGACTACCTGAAAACAACTGCGGTTTACATTTCCTTTTTAACCATCATTTTTCCTTTAAGAAAACCCCGTACCACATTTGGTTTAAGAGCGGGCAAGCATAGGTTTGGACACAGACGAACTTTGGTTTTGGACTTACAGACGTCGACGGCCTTTAGAAGCATCAGTTGAGGGAACAATCCCCTTAGAGTTAGGGCCAGGTAGGCATTACACCAACCCCACAAGGTTTGATAATAAAGGTTTTCACACAGTTACTTTTGAGTCCGTCGCTCTTGATACCATGCCTGTCTCAACACTCAACCCTCTTTTTACTCTTATGTGGGAAAACATTTGGCCTCTTTCTGGGGATTTCTTTTCAGTGTTATGCTTTCCTCTGATTTTTAGGCATCTACTTTTTAGTGAGGCAACATACAGCACCTTCTGTGCAGTGTTGGCAGAAGCTCCTAGAGCTTCCCCGTCATTTCTTTTCTTCCCCTAATTTAGGGCAGGGGGATACCTTATTACATTTTCTCTTGCAAGATGAGCACACACCACCTTATCCCTCTTCTCGCCTCTCCAGTAACATTTAATTACTGTGACAAGCCCATCTGTTCAGGCTGGTGGCGGCAGTGTACCTTCTACACTTTTTTTTGTACGTTTTTGTTTTTTTATCAGAGGCTACTAACGCAGCTCTCTGACAAAGGACATACGAATGGTGGCCTGGTCTTTTAATCCCTTATCAAGATGGATTGTCCTTTCTGGTCTGTTCTACCATTCTGGGTGGGGGAGGGTCCCCTCGTCTTCGACAGGCTTCTGTAGAAAGCCTGCAAAGGTTCCCAGAGTGCCTGGCAGGACAGGAAGTGAGAGAGGTCAACTGAAACTCCCCTGCCCCTAGTCCTGCGTATGTCTGGCTGAAACCAGTTCAGACTGGGAGGCTGACTGTCCCGATTGTACAGCCACCTCCAAGTTTGAATGGTGCATGGAACAAGATTGGTGGACTCAGCCGGTGTTCCTTGACAAATCCCAAGGTCCTGGAGCAGAGACCCAGAGTCGGCCACTGGAAAGGACGACCCAGCACTTCCAATGACCGCCAGAGCCTGTTGAGTCACCGCTGCTGTCCTGACCTAGTTACTCAAATCGACAGTTAAGATCTGAAGACTACTTCCTCCCATAGACTGGTGGGCGTAATCAGTCTTAAAACAAGCTACAATTTGAGCCCTCCCGAGAAGAGCTGCGACTCTCAAGGCCTGCAAACCTCCAATAACAGGGGTCCTATGCTGCATATCTGTGCAACGTCTCCGGAACCGCGGTTTCACCTGAAACTTTGTGGGCATCCTTCTGAGCCTGCAACAACTTGAGCCAGCTCCAGAATCCTCTCACCAGAGGAAAGGACCAGGAAACTGAGTAGAGTAGACCACCACAACAACAGACTGTCCACCAAGCCTGTAGAAGGCACCAACAAACCATCACCTGGAAGTACCAGAGCTGGCTGTTCCTCTGCAAGAGTGCTGTCGCCAGATCCACCAAAGTCACCTTTGTACTCTTGGCGGTAAAACCGCCTGTCTTGGAGACTGGTCCTTGGGGCACCCATCTAGGGGGTCACCCTAACCTCCCTGAGCCCACTTGTAACCACTGATGTACTTATCTGCAACTCTAGGATATCCAACTTGGGCCCTAGTACTCTGAACACTGTTTTGCATTTCCTGGTCAACCTACAACCACTTGTGGCCCAGTGGCCCATCTGAACTCACTTTGAGAGACTCATATTAGATGAGGTTGGACTATTAAGACAGAATTGGGTTGAAGTTATACAAAGTTATTCAGAGTTTGCAAAGTTTGCATATATGTTTCCGTTTGTTTTCCTTTGCGATTTGCTATTGTAAAAGCTACTCTAAAGCGATTACCTAAGAGTATCTGTGGTTTACCATTCAAAGAGTATTGCAAGTATTCCTATGCTGTTTCTATAGATATGTTTGATTTATAGTACTTACCTGAACCTGGATTTACAACAGTGTGCTTTAGAGTATATCAAATGTCTATTTTTATATAACTTCTAAGTTTGTAAGTGTTTTCTTGAACCAAGTTATGCTCTGACGTCTTAAGAGGTGTAACCCTGTTCACCCTTGGTGGGTTTTCCTAAATCCTGTCCCAGACAGTTATTTTTATAAAACTCCCTTACACAAGTTGTGTTACAGCAATGGGATCCTTGTAGTTTGGGATACACCGAGTCTTTAGGACACCAGTGTTCAGGAAAACCATCCTGGTTTGCAAGAATCTGTGTAAGAGAAAACTTGAAAATCAATTACAGTATGGAAAACTACAAGCAAGAGGCCCTGCTCAACTAAAGGGAAGGAAAACGTAGAGAGTTGTATAAAAGGAAAGGCAGCAGTTGTAAAGGTAGCAAAACCGATTTAATTCAATTGTTGATGGACTTTCAGAAGTCCAAGTATCCACTAAATCGAACATTGACTTGAGTGAGGGAAATGGGGAAGATTGCGACATTTATGGAACTGGAAAAACAAAAAAGCCAAGATTGTAGAGATGAACCTGTAATTAGAGTATAGGAAGCTGGAACTCAGAGAAAGAACTGAAAGATGAAAAGGAAATTAAAAGGATGTCTTTGGATAACTTCAGTTTCAGGGTCCTATTGTGGAAGATTGAAGGACCATAAAACCAAAGGAACTGGTGAGTCAGCATGAGAAGTCTGATTTAATGGACTGTTTGAAAGCATTTGAGTTAGAATGTGAAAGACAAGAAGTGAGTGCTGTTGATCAAGTCCTGTGGATTCTTTCTAGTCTCCCCCAGAATGGATGTGGTGTGATTATGGAGACAGATGCTGCAGAGAGTAGGGACTACAGTTTGATAAACAAGCCATCATAGTCTGATTTGAAAAGACCCCTCCACAATATCTGAAAAGATTTAGCGAATACAGAAAGGATGTCAGAGTGTTATGGGCAATGTAGGTATGTGAATCCCTAAAGAACCTAAATGGGTGGATTGAAGGCCACAAAGTGAGAACTTTTGAAGCTGTGAGGAATCTCTTCATGAAAGCAATGTTTTGTAAATTTCATTTTTATTGAGTTTTCTTCAAAGAGAAAGCAAAAGGGCAAAAAACGAAACAATCTTAATATTCCCCCCCCTCCACCCTCTCCGCCCTTCCCTGTCTGCCGTGTACATATAGTCTGAATACCAAGAATATCATGGAGTAATAAGGATTCATCGGTTTTACATTATGTTCAGAATTCATATGTTCTGTGGACACCATTGTTGCATAAAGTCTACTCTCCGGTAGTCCAGAATGTCTCCCGAGTCTTTCCTGAATATCTCTGCTTCCCGATGTATCCTAAAAGTAAGCCATTCAAATGCCAGTACCTCCCACAGGTTATGAAGCCAGTCTATGTTAGGGGGATTTGTCTGTTTCCATTTCCTGGCTAACACCAGCCAGGCGGATATCAACAGCACCCTCAGGGCTCTCTTCTGGGGTTTTGAGGAGTGTAGAGATTCGGGATCCATAATGCCACACAGCCATTCCCTTGTAGCGAGTGTATGCATACCTGGCAGCATCTGTCGGATCTGATCTTTGGTATACAGTTTTTATAACATTAATGTTAACGGATATTTGTACCGCGCACTATCACCACCAGAGTGGTCCCCTGGCGCCCTGGCTGAAAAGGGAGAAGGGGGAGGGGAGGGTTAGTTAGTGGGAATAAGCTGGAAATGTGCAAGAGAGCAGTGATGTGCTGTTGGCAGCCTCAGCCCGGTGGGTCTGTTGGCTGGGCTTGGGGTGTTTTACTGTCTGTAGTCGTCGTATGCTGTTGTGCAAGTCTATGTGTGGTTTGTTTTGTTGTTACAATGTAGTGAAGTTTGTGCGGATTGCTGTATTTGGGCTGGTGGTTGTGCTTGTTAGAGTTTGAGAGGTGTATGCGGAGGGCTGAAGTTGTTAGTGCATTATTTAGTTGGCATTGCTGTCCTTGCAATTGTGTCAAGATGTGATGCCCGCTATCATTCGCTATTCCATCCAGGTGTGGAATTTGTCATCCCTCACAGTTTCATTCAAGTGTAGCACATGCTAACATTCACAACTCTGTCTAGAAGTGACGGAAGCTAGGATTAAGGATGACATCCAAGTGTGGCACCTGCTAACATTCATATTCTATCTAGATGCGATAAGGGCTAAAGTCAAGGATGACATCTAAGTGTGGCACATTCTAACATTCCTATTTCTATCTAGATGCCTTCGGGGCTGAAGTTAAGGATGGAATCTAAGTGTGGCACATGCTAAAATTCACATTCCATCTACATACGACGAGGGCCAAAATTAAGGATGAAATCTGAGTGAGTAAAAATTTATAAAGACTGAATATATAACGAAAAATATATCATGAAAAAATAACAAAAATGTATGTGGGGAAACGGTTGGGGTGGGTTTTTAGCCTGCGGAAACGTGGGATGGGGAGACCCCGCCCCAAAAAAGGAAAAAAAAAACATTTGTTATTTATTTTTCGTTATATATGAATTTGTTGTAACCTGACCTTTAATGTCACCCCAGAACCCCTGTATTTTAGGGCAGTCCCACCAAACGTGTCTCCATTCCCCCATTCCAGAGCAACCCCCATAGCAGTCTTGGGAGGTGGTATTGTACATTTTATGGAGTTCTTCCGGTGTATAGTGCCATTGTATCATAATCCTGTACCAGGCCTCTCTAATTTGGATCAATCTTGTTCATTTAGGGATATTTCTCCATAAAGCTTCCAAATAACCTCTCAGACTGTACTCCCAGGGGATGCCCTCCCATCTGGTTAGATATGCCCAGGACTGTTGGGGGTCTGATTCCTGTAGTATAGAGTATAATTTTGACACTAGCCATTTATCTCCGGATTGTGTAGTTAAAGGTTTCAAACTGGGTCAGCGGCCTCTTTGCTGCCAGTCTTATTTCAGGTGGCATCAACAAGTGTCATAGTTGATTGTATTAGAATATATTTCACTCAGGCCAATTTGCTACTTACATTCCTCAAATGTCGCCATCTCCTTCTCTCAAACCATATCTCCCAACTTTCTACCTCCTTCTCACGCCATTGTTTAAACTTCCCCATCTCGATCCCACAGTGGAATTGTCGATTCTGAAAGAGAGGATTAAATGGAAATGGGCATGTGGAAAGACAGCCCTTCCCTAGCAGTGATCCATATATCCCAGGTAGTTTAGTACCATACTAATTCTAGCGCTCAGGGGGTTTCTCCTTTTCCCATCACCAAAGTAAACCTACTAATGAAGTCCCTGTGACTGCTCTATCCATCCTCGCCCATATTTTGTCTCGATTTCCAGTAAACCATTCCCTGATCACATGCCATAATATTTGTAAAGATTTGGTAAACCCATCCCTCTACTATGTAGTAGTGTTATCAGTGTTTGTAAGGAGATTCTAGTGCATTTATTCTGCCATATAAATTTTGATATCAGTTTATTAGCCGTTTTGAAAAAGATCTGGGGAACTGGGATCGGAGTGCCTGAAAGAGGTACAATAGTCTTAGCAAGGTCACCATTTTGAGCAAGGTTACTCATCCCAGCCACGAGATTCTAAGAGGGGTCCATCTATTAGAGTCCTCCTGTATCTGATTTAGCACCTCCGAGTAATTCCCTTCATATAACTGAGCGACCTTTGTCGTCAATTTCACCCGTAAATATAGTATTTTTTTTAGCAGTTTTAAAAGGGGAAATGGTATGCAATATAGTGATTTGCATATCCGATAGACCGAGACCCAGTAATTCCGATTTCATTGTGTTCACTTTGAGGCCATACCATTTCTCCATGTCGCTTATCTCGGATATTAATTCTGGTATCGATCTTTCAAGTTCTACTAGGGACAACATCATATCGTCAGCACATGCCGCTGTCTTGTGTTCCGCACCTCCAAAGGGGATACCTTGTATCAGTCCATTATGCTGAATGGAGGTTCGAAGGGGCTCCAAGTAAATTGCATATAGCATTGGGGGGTGGGGGTGAGAAACGGACACCTGCCTGGTGGCACATTCAATTCGTATGCTCCTGGATAGTTGGGAGTTAACGGATAGGCGCATAGAGAGATTATTATAATTAGTTCTCACCATTTGTATAAATGTAGGTCCAAACCCCATTTGTTCTATTGTCGCGAATAGAAAACACCATTCCACGCGATCAAAGGCCTTTTCGGCATCCAAGGAGACCAGCACTGCCGGGATCTGTTGGATTGCCACCTTTTCTATTGGGTGTATTATTCGCCTCGTGTTATCCCATGTTTGACGTCCCATTATAAAACCAGACTGGTCTGGTCCTATTAGAGCAGGGAGGAGAGCTTTCAATCTTGCGGCCAAAATTCTTGTATATATTTTAGCATCTATATTTAGCAGCGCTATCAGCTGGTATGAGCCACATAATGTTACATCTTTATTGGGCTTCCCAAACGCGACTACCTTCACCTCCAAAGATGTAATTCTCTCTGTCTAAACAAATTAAATAACCGTGTGAAAATGGGGATACGTTTATTATTAAACGTTTTATAAAAGGCTGCCAGAAATCCGTCTGGTCCTGGTGCCTTGTTACGTGGGAGTGCTTTGATCATGGATTCCACTTCCTCCTCCGATATGTCTTTCTCCAGTATCTATCTACATGGCCCAGTTTCGGCATTATTAACCGGTCGAGGAATAGTTTGATACCCATCGGATCTGGCTGTTCAGACGTGTATAATTCAATATAGAATGCTCCAAATGATTCTAGTATCTACACGTTTCCGTGGATATGGTACCATATGTTGCCTTATACCATGAATTGATCGATTAAAAACGGACCTTTTCCGATGCCTCGCCAATAGTCTATCTGCTCTGTTAGCTTTGATGTAGTAGTGTCTGCAGCCGAGCGTGGTTTTCTCCGCTCTTCCCGTTCGCACCAACTCTAGCTGACTCCTAACTTGTTTTATTGTCCTTTTCTCTGCTAGCTACTTCTGTGCCACTAATAGTTGGGTTTTCAACTCCGCCATTCTAGCCTGCATCCTGCTCTTCTGTGATTGGATTGCTATGATCTCCCCACGCATAACTACCTTTAAGGCATCCGAGAGGTTCTACATTGTGACCTCTTGCATGGTGTTTAATTCAAATTAAAAAACAATTTTTCCTACTAACCTTTCCACTGACATTGCATCGTGAAGTACTTCCCTGTGAAGCGTCAAGGCCCATAACCCGCTGCCTTTTCTCCATCCTTTCATCGTCAATCTTATATGGGGGGGGTTCTGTTAGAAAAATCAGATCTATTTCCAATTCTTTCAGAGACCAGAGCATGCCCGGCATCCCTATACATAGTCTATTCTGGAAAAAGTCTTGTGCACGTGAGAAAAGCAGGTGTAAGCACTCATCTCCCTTCTTCACTCTCCATAAATCCCTTAAGGGCCATGTTTGTAAAGCATTCTTTCAGAGCATCAGACGGTCCGTGTCCCTGGGTATTTGTACCCCCACTCCTATCGTTTCATGGGTCCCAGGCCAGGTTAAAGTCCCCCGCCAAAATTACCTCTTCTACCGCAAATTTCTCCAGTTTCATCATTGCCTGGAGTTGGGAGCGTATAATGTTCCCAGTCTCGGCATCCTATATCCCAATAGTATCTGAAGAAAAATGTATCTACCCAGTGGATCTATTTGTGTGTGTGTCAACTAGGCCCAGAGGGAATCTCTAATGCCCATTAGGATTCCAGCCGTTTTCCCTTTTGCATTAGCTTGGTGTATTTGTGAGAGGTTACTGAAGCCAACAATCGGCCTATCTGATCGTCGAATATGCGTCTCTTGTAGCATACCATCTGCCTGTACCCTTCTAATCTGCGTTTCTACCTTTCTCAGTTTGATTGGGGTGTTTAGGCCCTGTATATTATGTGATGGAATTCTCATCAGCATTCCCGCTGATTGTATGTTGTAGCCATGTTAAACCATAGTACCTTGGTATCCATGCCGTTGTCTTATCTTTGTCTCTGCAGATCGACCCCCCTAATCCCCCTACCCCTTACCCACCCCCCAAGTCTGGGCCCAGTATCCATGAATTCTCTCTAGGGTAACCTAGAGACCCGGCCCACGTTCAACACCATTCAATGCTAATGTGAGGGTGAACTAATCCCTCCTGTGAACTTTAATATCCCTGATGGTTATCCCTGCCCTGTCCAGGCCCACTTACTAACTCGAAAAATTAAATCTCCCCATCGTTCTCTCCTCCTCCCCTTGCACATTCACTTGTTCTCCACCTCCCCTCTTTCCGTATCCTCCCCTGGTGCATGGTGTGCGTCAGAGCTTAGATCCCCTTTTTATTCTGCCAACCCCTTTATTTTAGAGAGGGGTCCTCTAAGCTTCCCCTCGCCTTCCCCCAGATGTCATCCATTCCCACGGTCTATCCTCCTGTCAGGTACCGGTTCTTTGCACCCTCCTTGGCTCCTCTTAGTCCTCTTCTAGCCGAAAAATCGAGAGGCCTTCTGAGCAAGTGGTGGCTCTTTGTTGCTTGCCGTCCCAAGAATAAAAGACATCCAAACGGGAATGTCCATATATATGGGATGTTCTTGGCAGTCAGTGCCTTAGTTACCAGGCCCACCGCTCCTCTTCTGCAGTGCGGACAGAGCAAGGTCCTGAAACAGCTGTATTTGCGACCCATGCACTGCTATGTTAGTTATGCCCCTCGCTGCCCGAAGGATTCCTTCTTTCACTTCATATGATGCAAGGGCCACAAATACATCTCTCGTCCTGTCTCCCGGGCCCGACTGTCTTGGACCCACTTTGGATACTGTCAATTTGTATCCTTCTCAGGCTCTGTGTCTGTCAGCAGGCTCCCAAAGCATTGTTGCATCACGGATTTTAGGTTGGAGTCCGGGGTTGCTTCTGTAAGACCCTTGACCCTGATGTTAGACCTACGAGACCGGTTCTCCAAATTGTTTGCTTGCAATTCCAGGTTGTGGGTGGCCATAGCAATCTGCTCCAGGAGGTTCTGAGTTTTGCCTTACTTCATTTGACATTTCTGATAGTCCCCGCTCTGTGACGTCCACTCTGCTCCCCAGCATGTTCATTTTTTCCCTGACCTCTTTCAGGGAGCCTTTCAGTTCCTCTTTCAGGCTCGTGATCTGGTCTTGAAAAGTAGAGATCAATGTCTCCTCCAGGCCCTTGGAGTCTTTTAAGTCTACTTTGTTCAGTGCCAATTCTCAGTTCTAGGGGCCTCTACACCAGCCTGATGTTGCACTTCTCCAAGCGTTAGGCTCTCCTCCTTATGTAGGCACCAGCACCGCTCCAATTGACCTCTTCATTGGCCTTGAGTCATACCCAGTTTGGCTGGGGGGGGGGGGGGGTGGGGATCGGGTGGGTCTACTTTCCTTTGGTTCTTGGCATCTGGAGGGGTGCTTCATCCCTTTCCAATTCCCCCATGTCCTGGTCATCGCTTCATAGTATATCGTGCACAACTCTGTCTCTGGTATCCATCCTGGGTGGAGTTGTCTTTCCCTTTTTTCTGCCCTCGTGGGGCAAGGGCCCATTAAAGGGTAATCCGAATGGAGACCCCTTGCCCCTGGATGCCCCCTTCCTGTCCAAATCCGCCTCCACTTCACACCTGTCGGGCCGCACGGTGGGGTGGGGCCCATGCAAAGCTAGTATACCCAAAACACCTTCATTCTTGTGGTTCCAGTGTAGTGATTCTTTGATCTGCACCAGGCTGGATATACCATTGTCGCATCCAATCCAGGTTTTCAGAGGGCCCCTGTAGTGTGCACGCTTTGCCAGAGGATTGTGAGCTCGGTATCAATTGGGCACAACTGTCCTTGAAATGCACTTGTTTGCACCAATGAGAAAATTGTATCTGGGGAGAAGTGGAGTGTGTCCAAAGTACCCTGGGGTTTGCGCACAAGTCTGTACCACCAGAACTGCACCCTCACCTCCTCCACGGTCTTCTCGTGAAGCACCGTGCCCGGCCTGTGGTCCTTCG
Organism: Ambystoma mexicanum; assembly: GCF_040938575.1. Taxonomy (NCBI): domain Eukaryota; kingdom Metazoa; phylum Chordata; class Amphibia; order Caudata; family Ambystomatidae; genus Ambystoma; species Ambystoma mexicanum. Next base: position 291,327,011 of record NC_090931.1, on the reverse strand, counting down.
CTGGGCCTCATTTCAGTCTTCCTCGGGGCACCACTTTCGTGGGGAAATGCGTATGTGTTTCTGGCTTGTGCTCCCCAGTTTACAAGGGTGTTGCACACCTTTGTCTTTTGTAATCCCCCAGTCCTTTAGGTCTTCATTCGTTTCCTCAACCTGGGGGGTGGGGGGCTGAGTTGGGGGGAGAAGAGGGGACCCCCCCCCTAAAAACCACCTTCATTGCCGTTTCGCGTTGCCCCCAGGAGCATCCTGATAACTCACCTCTCAGGGAGTGAGGGGGTACCAACCCTGTCTCTGCAGTCACTGTAGGTGCCGACCAGCAGGGCGACTGCCCGTCCCGGGGCATTCGGTGTCGTTCTCCCATGTGGATCCCTTCAGCGGTAGAGACGGCAGCAGATCCGTGTTATGGTCCCTTTGGTCCCCTGTCTGGGGCTGTGTAGGCCACGCCACTCCAGTCCAGTCGGGCTCTCAGGGCCACAGATCTTCACCGGCTCCACCTTGGCCCATAGTCTGGGGGGCAGGCCCTACGCCAAACCCCCTCTGACGTTATCCTCCATTCACTCTGTCCATATTTCCACAGGGGGGGGGGGGCAAGGCAGCTAACCCTTACCCCCAGCAGCCGAGGCCAGGTTCTGCACCACGCCTCTGGGGTCTCCAGGTTCCTCCGGATCCACTCACTACAGCAACCATATCCCACTGACGGGCTGGGGGGGGGGTTCCTTTTATTGGGACGGCGGTGGGTCACTGGAGAGCATGCAAGTATGTTTTCAGTCCATGAATATCAGCTTCTTTTTCAGCGTATGTGGGCCCGAGACGGAGTGAGGAAAGCATTTTTGATGCTTGTTCCCCAGAGTAGAGACAGCACTTGGTTGACTCAAAATAATTAGATCCCAAGAAACTAGCACTTGCTCCCGACTTGTGGGTAGCCAACAGGACCACTCACAAGGAGGAAGGGAAGAAGCCCAAGAGGCAAGAAAAAGATAATTCTACAAAAATCCAACCCAAAGAGGCCCACAAAAGGAACACCATAAACACCATGGGAAATTTCATAGGGCTAGCAAAACCTCTGGACCCAAACTAGAAACCCCCATTTCAAAAAAAATTTGGAAAATACATAGTTTGTGGGTCTGGTAACCTTATGAAAAGGGACCCCCCCACATGTAGCGGTAAACCTTTGGGGGGGGTCCCATTTTTCCCCTTAGGATTCTCTCAAGAAGAGAGCTGTGACAGATGCAGTCTTTCACTCTCTGGCTCAAGAACCCATTGGAGTTCAGGCTAGAGCTACATTAGTGTCCCTTGTTTCCTGTAAACAGCAAAGCTAGAATATCTATAACTCCATCCCAAGTGTTATTTCAAGTACAATGTTCTTGTTAATGGTCAGGAAACCCCTGGCAGCAGATACACTGGGGCTAGCATCTCAGTGGTTGAGGAGTCTGTACTTCGCTCAGAGGAAGTTGATAAGGCTCCTCGAGAATCATTAAACTTCAAGGAAGCCCTGTCCCAATACTCCCCATAGTGCCCCTCATCCTCAAATGTAATGACATGACTGCCAGGATTCCCGTCAGTGTACAACCAGAAGTACCTGGTACTGTGCTCCTGGGCAACGACATGAAGGTCTTATGGTGTTGTCTCAGACACAGCAGAGCTCCAAGTCGAAAGAAAAGTGCTCAAACAAGGAAAGCTAGGGAGGCCACATTTAGGGACCTCTCTTGAGAGACCAAGACGACATTTGGTGTCTGCAGGGCACAAGGGTCGCAAGCCCAAAACATCCAATAGGAAGAAAGCTCCTAAGCCCAAGAAGCTTACCGTCGCTGCTGTGACTCCACCTGCAGCTGAGGTGCCAGAACCCCCTGAAGACCCACCTACTGGTGACACAGATGTAAGGAGATTCAACCCTGCTTGGAGGATCTGGATCCTAGAGACCATCCTGATCAGCAGACTGCTTGCAGAAGGTGGACCCTCTAGGGCAAATGTCAGAAAAGGACAGCGAGAGAGTCACTCTTGAAGGCTTGAGAAGACTAGCAGCTTCCAAACCTGAAGGTCAAGATCCTGGGAAGCACAGGCTCTACTGGGAGGATGGCCACCTCTATAATTAACCTCTAGAGTCCACTCCAGGGGACCACAGACGAATGGTGATTCCCCATGCATTGAGACCTCTTCTTTTGCAGTTAGCCCATGAGCATGAGGTGCCTCTCTCTAGTCACTGTAGTACGAAGACCACTAAGGAAAGGCTCTCCTTGTATTTCTACTGGCCCCAGATGGGTGCAGCAGCAGACAAACGCTGCAGAAATTGACAGACTTGTCAGTTATCTGGCAAAAGTGGATCCAAGAATGTAGTACTTTTGGTACTCCTCCCAGTTGTGGGAACACCTTTTGAGAGGGTTGAGATTGACATTGTGGGTTCCATTGAACCTCCCACTTCCTCAGGCAACAAGTTATTCCTTGTTGTAGTGGACCATGCCACTAGATACCTTGGGGCAATCCCATTGAGAACAGTAGCCAAGGCCCTACTAAGTGCCTCCTTGGGAAATCCTACTCTGTTAAAGATAATCTCCGACAGGGGAACCAATTTCATGTCCCACTAAAAGCAAGCCATGTGGAAAACCTGTGGACTATGAAAGTTCTCAACAGCCTACCATCCCCAACCCAATGGGTTGGTAGACAGATTCAACAGAACTTTGAATAGCATGATGGGAGCTTTAGAATAACCCCTGCGTAAGGAAGTGGGACCTTCCACTGCCATGCCTTATTTCTGGTTATAGAGAAGTGCCTCAAGCAGGAGTGGGCTGCAGCCCCTTTGAGCTTCTCTATGGACATCCAATCAGAGGCCCTTTGACTCTGATAAAGGAAGGACTCGAGGCTTCTCTGCCTTCCATACAGCAAACATCACTAACTATGTGCTAGGCATGAGAAGAGAGAAAGGATGGCAGAAATGATGTCTTAAACCACAGAACGTCAAAGCTTGTCGAGCCCCGGTGAAACACTGGTATGACCAGAAGGCTAACATGGTGGAGTTTACTCCAGACCAGCAGGTTCCCATTATGGTTCCAGTAAGGCCCAACGCCTTGCAAGATAAATGGACTGGACCCGTCAAGGTTGTAGGCACACTTGGAGTGATTAATTATTTTGTGGACGTGGGCAAACCCAAGAAGGCCCCTACACCTTTCACACCAACCGTTTGAAGGCATACAACGCTAGGGCAGAGATAGGTGCTTTGCTCCGAGCCGCTGTCTAAGGAGAGGGAGCCTCTTCCTGATCTTCTACATGGGCACCCTTCAGCTGGCACAGTAGAGGGCATACACCTTTCCTCTAATCTGACACTGGAACAGCAGAGGGAGTGCAGAGCTTTGTTCAATCAGTTTGTCCCCATGTTTACTACTACACCGGGCATGACTCCTTCGAGCCATCCTGAAATTGATACTGGGGATAGTATACCTGTAAAAAGCAGAGGTTACAGAATGTCAGATACTGTGAAAAATCACATCAAGACGGAGGTCAACAAGATGCTTGACATTGGGGTAATTGAACACTTTATAGCCCAATGGTGCTGGTACCAAAGGCAGGAACTAAAGAACTTAAGATTATGTGTGGACTGCAGGGCCTTGAATGCAGCCACCAAAACCGATGCCCATCCTTTGCCCAGAATAGATGAGCTGGTGGATAAACTGGGATCAGCCAGGTTTCTTTGCACATTTGATCAGACCCCAAGCTATTGGCAAACAGCTGACAGACTGTGCTAAGGGGAAGGCAGCATTTTCTACTCCAGAAGGATTCTGATCAATTTAGGGTAATGCCATTTGGACTGAAGAATGCACCAGCCACCTTCCAAAGATTAGTGAATCATGTCCTGAATGTGCTACAGAAGCTCTGCATGACCTACTTGGATGACAATGTTCAGCCCTACATGGGAAGAGCATCTTTCACATCTTAGCCAGGTGTTGCAGGCTTTTCAATAACCCAATCTGAACATCAAAGCTGGCAAGTGCCAAGTTGGCCAGAGTTCAGTGGTCTACTTTAGACACGAGGTAGGAGGGGGAGAAATCAAGCCCGTACCCTGTAAGGTACTGGCTGTAGAGGACTGGAAACCCCCCATTACTCAGACACACGAGAGCATTCTTTGGACTCACTGGGTAATATAGAAATGTTATTGCCGAATATGGGACCACAGCAGCACCACTGAACCATTTCCTCTCCAAAATCACCCAAAAAGGTCAAACGGGCTGAGGAGTGACAGAAGGCTTTTCAAGGTCTGAAAGGTGCATTGCGCCAAGCTCTAGTCTTGTGAGCTCTAGACAATTCATAGGCCTTCTTTCTGCAAACAGATACATCAGATACAGACATGGGGGCAGTCTTAGGTCAAATGGATGACAAAGGCAGGGAGCACCCCCATCTGTTTTATCAGCAACATATTAAATACAGAGATGAAGCGGGCAACTATTTAACATGAATGTTGGCCATTGTGTGGTCTCTGAAGAAGTTTAGACCCTACCTGTATGGATCTACTTTCAAGATTCAGACAAACCACTAACCTCTTAGAAGGCTGGTAGACATAAAGGGGGAAATCCTAAACTGCTCAGGTGGTCAATAAGCCTCCAAGGGTTAGACTTCACCACAGAGCATAGGTCAGCGTCACACCATAAGTAAGCTGATCGACTCTTCAGAAGGTATGCCCGACTGGAACAAGAGACCCATCCAGGAGTGGATTCGATCCTCCTGTTCCTTAGTCTTTTTGTGTGAAATTCCCACTCCGTGAGCCTACCCCCCCCCCCCCCCCGCCCAGTACTTTTTGCTGTACACCTCGATGTTTTAAATAATTCTCCTGGTTTAGTGGGAACCTTTTTCCACACTTACCCCTCTTTTTACTGTGATGTGGGAAACCTTTTTGGATCCTTTTGGGGAATTCTTTTGTGAGTTGTGCTTACCTCTGATTTTTAGGCGTTACTTTTTAGTGAAGCAACATCACTTTCTGTACAGTGTTGGCAGGAGCTTCCCCTTCATTATTTATTTTCTTCCCCTAACTCTTATAGTTACCAGGGCAGGGGGATACTTGTTATCATTCCTACATTTTCTCTTGCAAGATCAGCACATACCACCTTAAGTGGAGTGCAGAATGTTTACAGTGTATCTCTTGTCTTGCCTTTCCAGTAACATTTAGTTACTGTGACAAGCCCATCTGTTCAGGCTGGTGGCAGTGAACCTTCTACACAACTTTTTTTGTTGCACTTTTTAAATCGAATGCTGCTATTGCAGCTCTGACAAAGCACACAAGGCACCACATACATAACAATGGTGGTTTTGTCTTAAGTCCTGAACAAGATGACTTGTCCTTTCCGGTCTCTTCGTCTACCATTCTGGGTGGGGGAGGGTCCCCTTGTCTTCGAAGGGCTTCTCATAGAAAGCCCACAAAGGTTCCCTGGGTGCCAGGCAGGACATGAAGTGGGGGAGGCCAACCGAAACTCCCCTGCCCCAAGTCTTGCAATCTGTCTGGCTGGAACCAGTTCAGACAGGGAGGCTGGCTGTCACCATTGGACAGCCCCCTCCAAGTTTTTTATGGTACATGGGACATGATTGGTGGACTCAGCCAGTGTTCCTAAATAAATCCAGAGAGCCCGGAGCAGAAACCCAGAGTCAGCCACTGGAACAAGAAGAATCCAAATAGGACAAAGGACGTCGCCAGCACTTCCAATGACCGCCAGAGCCTGTTCAGTTGCAGTTGCTGTCCTGACCTCATAACTCCAATCGACAGGCAAGATCTGAAGAAGAGTACTTCTTCCCATATACTGGTGGGCCTAATCAGTCTTGAGACAAGCTACAATTTGCACCCTACCCAGCAGAGCTGCGACCCCCAGAACCTGCAAATCTCCAATACCAAGGGTCCTGTGCTGCATATCTGTGCAACGTCTCTGGGAAGCACGGTTTTGCCTGAAACTTTGTAGGTATCCCAAGCCTGCAACAACTCGAGCCAGCTCCAGAGAGTCCCCTCACCAGAAGCGACCACTGTGACAACAGACTGTCCACCGAGCCTGCAGAAGGCATCAATAAGCCACTACCTGGAAGAACCACAGCTAGACATTTCTCTTCATGAGTGGCGTCACCAGATCGACAAAAGTCATCTTCTCAAAGTGGCCACGACCGAAGCACAGAAGACCGGGTCTGTCGCCTCACTGTTGGAACCATCCTAGAGCAACGCTTCTTTATTGCAAGGTACTGTCCACCCCGCAGTATAACCTACCTGGGGTCTGCTTGGCTCATCCTGTGACGCTGGGAGAAGCCGCTAGCTTGCATCTTTGCTACACCCCAGCTCCCCATAGCAGAGACAACCCGTTGTACTCCTTGCAGTAAAGCCGCCTTCCCAGTGACACTGGTCCTTTAAGCACCCATTCAGGGGGTCATCCTAACCTCCATAACCGGTCAATTACTTACCAGCAACTCAAGAGGATCCAACCTTGGCCCTAATATTCTGAACACTGCGTTTTGCATCTTCCTTCCAATCTCCTGCCCAACCTCCATCCACAGGTGGGCCAGTGGCCCATCTGATCTTTGAGAGACTCATACTAGATAGGGTTGGACTATTAAGATTCAGTTAAAGTTATAAAAAGTTATTCATAGTTTGAAAAGTTTGCATATATGTTTCTGGTTGGTTTGCTATGTGATTTGCTACTGTAAAAGCTACTTTAAAAGTGATTACCTAAAAGTATTTGTGGTTTACCATTGAAAGAGTATTGCAAGGTATCCTATGCTGTATATATGTTAGATGTATGGTACTTACCTAAACTTGGAGTTACAACAGTGTGCTTTAGTGTATATAATGTTTATTTTTAGTTGGCATCACATTTTTGTACATTTGTATTAAATAGGTATCGGGTGGGGTAAGGGTTTAAGTTAAGGTAGGAGGAAGTGGGGAGGGTGCAGGGGGTCTCTGCCGCATTATTAAAAAAAAGGGGAAAAAAGCCAAAAGTCATTTTTGTTTTTCAACCAAATAAAATTGTCATTTCTCATTAGGTATTTCTTTTTTGGTTAGTTCATGGACAACCTTTTTATTTAATTTTTAAGTGCATGTTTTCTTGAACCAAGATATGCTCCGAGGTCTTTGTAACCAACTACAACCCTCCTCCCTCCTTAAACTAAGCCTGGCTGCTCGCCACTACCAAACCCTTGGGTAATTCAGGCAGATCCTAAGAGGTGTAACCCTTGGAGGGCTTTCCCAAGTCCTGTCCCAGACAGTGGGCCTCATTCGGAGTCTGGCGGCCCGGAAATAAGGGTGCCGGTAGAAACGTACCAGCACCCTTTCCGGGCTGCCAGACTACAACTATGCCAGGAGGGGGCCGTTACTCTCAGCAGATCCTGCCGAGGGCACCAGCCCCCGCAGGCACGGTTTTCACGGAAGCACTGGCGCAGTTAGCAAAGGTGCAGGTGCTTCCGTGACCCCATACCCGTGGAGTCCTATGGGACTCCAAGGGAATGGGGACTTGCACTTTCCGCCGCCTGATATCCCAGGCCCCCGTAATGTCCCAGTGGCACGGGATATCAGGCGGCGGAAACAGTGTTAAGGGTTACCGCCTAATTTGTAATGAGGCCCAGCAACATTTGTAAAAAACCCTAACAAAGTCAATGAGAGGAAAGCAGCAAAAGGAAAATATCTTTCCTAACAACGAGCAACAGCCACTAAATTACATGTTACGGCTCTGGGAATACAGGTCCCATTTCTTAAGTCACAATGGGGGTCTTGGGGCAAGTAGAGCTGATATACAAGGATTTCACTGAAGAATATTCATCTCCAATATAGAATTATGAAAAAAGTACAATATTGAGTTTCAGAACGGGATGATGTTTTTTAGTGATGGGCTTGGTGGTTAATGAGATACTGCAGGGATATTTGCCTCCCACCGCCCATTTTGCTGCTGCTCTGGATTCAAAAAAACTGTGAAAATGCCAATATAAAACATTTGGGAAAGGGGGGAAAAAAAATAAGCATCTGCTAAAACTCACCAGGGTGGTCATTTCACAACATTTTTTTGAAGCATTTTTTTTTTTAATAGGAAGATAGACTATAGACTCCCACCTGCGCCCCGCCACACAATTCTAAAACACAATTCCCTTACCCTGTAACCCCCTAAACATGCAGTAAAATTGACCTTTACCAAATGCAGCAAAATGGCACATTTGAGTGGGTACTGTGACGAATAAGAGGATGCTGTCCCTTCGCCCCTACGGGGGAGACCCTTCACATGGGGCTAGGGCGGTGCGTCCACAGTACAACAGTACCCCTGGGAGTGGTGCACAGTGAGGATTACATGGGGGAGGAGCTCCCTTATGGGATTAGGGACGATTTATGCTCAGAGAAAGCGGTATGCCCCCACACTAGTGCCCCTTAACCCCCCTCCAATCTACTATCTCCCCCTTCCCTCCTTTCGACAAAGTCAGTATTTGTTATAGTCAGGCTAGACATTCTAATATACCCGATAAAGTTCAAAACCAAGAAAATTAAGTCTTGTAGACCTGACTGACATATACTGAGATGAAGAAGATGATGATCAAGAGTCCAAGGATCATTATAGAAAAGCATAAGGATAGTTCTAGTTTTCCAATGAATGTGACTGGCCCAAGGCAACTCCCTTTCCCAAAGCGGGAGTTTAAATATTAGACAGCTGAGATGTCAGGGGGAGACTATGCTCCAAGGAGGAAACTGGCAAGCCGACACGGCAGGATGAGAGCTAGCTCGAGTGAAGAGGAGAGCGGAGGAAGAGGGGAACACAAGCAAGGTCCCAGAAGCCAGGACTGTTTGTGTCGTTGCCACCCAGGATCCTCTGAGCCTCCCGAGCATCAGTGAAGCACCCAGCAGAGTGGATGTGCCGCTCAGAAGAAGCAGATGTCTGGGAAGATGCTGCCACCTGCAATGAAGCCCCAAAGGTGACCAAGGCCTCCAGAGAAGCTGTTGCTGCTTGGGAAACGCTGGTACTTTCCAGTGGGAAGCAAACAGGTACTTGGGTTAACCGATTGGTACAGGAGGTCCGGGGCAGCGAAGGGGTGAAGCCAGAGGCTACAGAAAGGGGGTCTGAGACCCTGAGAGCCGAGTGCAAGTTAGACATGCACTCATTGAAAATAAAGTCAAAAGCCAATACGAACTTTGGAGAATCTGAAGCCAAACTGAACATTACGAGTCTGGGACCTGTACCCAAAGAGATAGCATATATTGAAGTGTTATAGCAGGACAGTCCATGAAAGGACGAAGGCTTGGCAGGAGAGTACACCAAGTTGAATTGAATCTGGGACCCGCACCCAAATAAGTTTCACAAAAGGATAACCGCTTGTCAGGAAAGTGTACCAAGCAGTTATATTGCGAGTCTGGGACCCGCACCCAAAATAGGAGAAGAAAACACAGTGAAGGAAATCCTATATTTGACAAAAGGAATACACTAAGTCGATAGGATTAATGGAAGAACTCCTACAAAAAGGATCATAGGGGAAAGGGATAAGACACTGAGATTGGACTCCTACAGTCTAACGTTTCTTTATTTGCCACTTTAATGGGAGAAACAGGGAGGACATTCTTGTTAGCTGCCTATTGACATTTGCCAAAGTATAGGCCAGAGGGGCCTCCAAGAGAGAAACACTACCAGAAGGATCCCAGGGGAAATGGCCAAGACACCAATCTTGGAATCCTACAGTTTTGAACATTTCTTTAACTCTCACTTTTTGCCCAATAGACTGTGACCATTTTCTATTTGGTACCAGAAGCATTTTTACTTTCGGAAGGCATCATCCTTGCACAGTTAGTTTATGTTATTAGTGTTAGGGACAGAGGTATGCTTTTTGGGACACAATGGGGACGACTTTATAATGTGGCCATTCTGACAGTTACATTTGTTTTCTTAGAGGCAGGGAAACAGACAGTGAGGCATTTGTCCAACCCTATTGCATACAATAAATGTTTATGATCACAAGGATGTCACCACTGTGTCCGAGTCTTATTTCTAACCCCTCACAGTACCACACAAATTCAAAAGTAGGAGTACAAACACACAGAACAGTTGAGCTACGTGGCAAAGAAACACTGGATGGAGCAGTGTCCTGTGTATACCACTTACAGAACCTACATCACAGAACATTTTGCAGGGCCCGGCCCCCAAGGTCTTCCAATATCAATTAGCCTCTACTGAGGCAGTTTAACAATTGTTTATTAATAAGACTAACAGCTTTGAAAGCGGTTTGGTTGTAGATTACACTGAGCTACGTCTGTTAAACAAATATGTTATTCTGACAAAATTGTGAAGCCAGAGTTCAACTATACTGAACGTTTGCACTAAAATTGTGCAAAACAAACGGCTATATTAAGGGCTATAGAGTGTCTAGGAAGAAAAGTCTGGTTAGGATACTGAGTTATAGAAACACAAAGAATCAGAACATTTTATATTTTACGTCAATTTCATTTTATTTCTAGAAAGCAGAACGTTTTCATGAGGTGGAAAGTTAAAACAGTACAAATCGCAAATTGAAATCAACATTCAGATTTTACGTAGCTCATGATGGTCATTAATGAAAAATTCAGTCCAGGGCAACATGAACATCGTTAGTGACACATACAGGGAGTTTTGCTTTCCTCTTGTGAGCAGCCGTTTGTTTAGATGATTAAAAAAAAGCACACTCCCCATACCGCCTTGTAGAGCCTCCAGTTAGAGTCGTGGAGTTAGCAGCTAGTTGTAATCAGGTCCTCTTTCTGTACATTTGACTTTTCTGATGCTTTTCTCTTCTCTTCAATATTTTTCTGTATAATCTTTCTGTTGAGAGAAATTTAGAGTAAAAAACGACAGCCTTTGTAGTTAAAACGAGGCTAAAAAAAAAGCAAGATATTACCGGGTGCACATAATTCCCTTGAAGAAATGTTTGATCAAGAAAGCTTGCCCAAATGTCTGGCTGCTTGTTTGTAACCAGACAATGCACGCAACAGATTTCCATTCTGAAAGTATAATGGCAGGAGATTGACAATTTGAAGAGCAAAGGCACAGCAGAGAAGAGAAGAACAAATTACATATCTCTTGGTCAGTGCTCCAGATACAATTGGAAGTGGGAGTATTTTACTCCCTATTTTTCAAAGTTGGGAGTAAAAATGTTTTTTTTTTTTTAAAAAGGGAGTCCAAAAGAACATCCAGTTCCCAAAAGGAGTATTTTACAAGCGAGTAGAAAGATCTTTTAATTGGACAACAGACATGTTTTTGTAATAATTATTTATTTGCACCTGGTTAGTGATGTACATTAAAAGGGTTCTAGGTCAAATGTTCAAATGCAAATGATTGAATGATGAAAGAAAAGATACAGGTTTACAAGCTATAATAGTAGTTTCTTCCCGTGGTATTATGTTTTACTATTGGCCCAAACATATCTATTGAGCTGTGTGGGTAAAAGCATGGGTACAAGGTTCTACGTGTGTATTTTCAATTTTTTTGTTGCGAGTATCTCTACTCCTGTTAGGGAGAATTTTAATTTCTGTGCCAATTCCCTTTAACCTTCGAGACCCCCAGCTCTTTTGCTGGATTTAGGGATTTTTAATTTTAACACCTGAGTGAGTGGGACTTTCTTTTCCCTCTCGTGTTTTCCCGACTATCATTTTCTGTGCTCCTTGCTGATTTATGGAGTCTGGTAAACTACATAGGCATCTGCTTTTGCATTGTGTCACACAGCACCTTTTGTGCAGTGCCACTGAGAAGTCCCTTGGGCTTCTTTTAACATTTAACTACATTTTCTTGGGTGAACTACTGTTCCCAAGAATAGTAAGATGACCCTTGTCTTACTTCGCTTTAATGTATGGGTCCAGCACACACCACCCTATGTGGAGTGCTGGGGGGTTACATGCTAACTCCTTTAATCCATTCCTCATGTAACATTTTTTACACTAACTCACTTGAATGGCTGATAGCAGTGGTTTCTTTTTTTTTTTACTACCTAGTGACATGCATCTGCAGGCCGATACCTCAGCTGCAGTGCTGCACCTAAGGGTGACCATTTTCTCAAAATGGCCCCGGTCGTCTTTTTTCGCCATTTCTTGTTATTTTCTTCTGGGCTTTTACTTTGTTGCATCAGGTTTGAGACCTTTGCGTGTTTTGCCTTTTGGCGGGTTTCAGCCCTGAAGCCCGCCCAGGCGCCAATGTGTCTGCAAAGGCTGAAAGTGCGGAAGGGTCCCGAAACTTCCCTGTCCTTTGTCTCTAGGTGTGCCTAGTGCAACCAGTTCCAAATTGGCCGGCTGGCTGTCCTGGAGGAAAGCCACGCTGCTGTGTGATTGACAGTCTAGGGCTGTGAATGAATGGGAACTTGCATAAAAAGCGAGGTTTTTGGGACTAAGAGCAGAGTCGACCACTGGAGAACATCTGAAGCAGAAGACTAGAGAAGACGCCAGCAGCACCCTCCTGGACCGCTAAGTGCCCGGTGAAGCCCTCCAGCTGTGCTGACCAATTTTCCAATCGACAAGGAAGACCCGTAAACGACAACTTCCCCCCCTTAGGCTGGTGGGACCAACTAGCCTCAAGACAAACTATTTTGGCGCAACCCCTGACTTCCTGCAACTTTCCAAGGCTGCAGAATCCCAATACCTGGGGTACCTCGACCACCTGTGAGTGCATTGTCTTCCGAATTGCAAATCCGGTCAAATCTTGGTGGGCATCCAGAGGACCCTACAGAAGCAGGAAATACGCATCCAGAGTCCCCTCACCAGAGTCTGGGACCGAGGGATAAAGGAACTTCTAACCAGAACCGTTAGTTCTTCTTTAGCACTGAGAAAAAGGCACCAAAACAAAAAGAGCTGCTGAATCAGCGGAAATCCATTGCTGCAGAGTCCCCCTTTTGAGTGCTGCCGCAGGAGCCCGCCTGACAACCTCCCTTTCTTCATCACGACCAAGGACCAGGAACAAGGGTCTGCTGCATTGCATCCAGCTGGAACAACTTCAGTTCAAAAGGTACTGCAGGGCTTGGGGTATAATATCCTTTTGCCATTTGGGGAGCTTCCTACCTTTGGGAGTGGGATTTAATCCTACTTTTAGTTGACCTCAACTCACTTGCACTGGCCTTTCAGCTTGTGCTTCTTGATGGTGACTCCTCTTGAGTTGCTTTGATTGCTTTTTGAACACTGACTATTAAAGAACATTTTTCTAAGAAGAAGAGCATCAGAACTTTGACCATTGACTTTGGCTGTCCTGGATCCCTAAAAGCCTCCCTTCTGAACCTATTGGCTTTGGCAGTGCTTGTTCCCTTGCAGGTTTTAAATGTTCAACACTTTAATGCTGGGGTAAAAGACTGCTTGCATCCCTTTGGGAGAATCAAACTGTTTTTATAGATTAGTGAAGTATGCTCGACACGATAAGTAAGGGAACTCATTTTATTGAATAAGGATATAAGCCGGCGCCCCGCACTGCAACTCCCTTCATTCACGCGACCTCTTTCTCAACCGTCGCTCATCGAATCCTCCTCACGCCCTGACACTCTCACCCAACAATCTCTCACGCGCAGGCGGGGAACCACGGCAACTTTCTACAATAACATTGCATTAGGCATTTGAATACTACATCACCCCCGCCCCTTACAATATTGAACAGGAATAGAATAAATATATTATAAACACAAAAAAAACATATCTACAAAATCACATGAAGTTATAACCAATCTTGCAAACACCTTGAATAAAATTACCTCTACATAAGGTTATTACTTAACTCTGCATGACATAATCCCTGGACCAGAACGGTAACTTTTTTTCTCGAACTACGTACCATCCTACTTCCCAACACCTCACCACCTTGTTGTTGTACGCTCGCTTCACCAACTCGTCTCACACTGTCATCATTCACATTCTCAATTCTATTTTGGATAAGGTAATCATCAAATAAATCACTCTCTTCTCTCCAAATTGACTTGCTCATCTCTTTCATATTTACCTTTCACATCCATTTACTAACCCTATCCAAGTTCCACACTGATCCTCCTGTAACTTTAACCGCTCTTCTGAACACTTGTATCACCTTGACAGGACTGCTGTACTTAGTCACCTTTCTTAACATTTCGTCCCAACTTGATTCGCACGAAATCTCCTGGTAACAATTTCAACTTTGGCTTATCTAGAGACATACTACGCATTTCTGGATGTTTGTCTGAACTCTAATCTTGTACTTAAGCCTCTCCTACGATTAGCCCAAGCTGGATTAAGTAAGGTATTGGGAGCTCTTCCCCTCTTTAATTCAAAAGGAGAGACCTCCATTCCTCTTTTAACAGACATTCTTGTGCTCCATACCCTTTCCTCAAGAACTTCGTCTACAGGCATATTATTACTTAAAGCCAATTCTACTGCCTCTACAATAACTCAGTTATACCTCTCCACTAACCCATTTGTTTGTGGGTGATATAATGATGAAAACATCCATTCAATTCCCAATCTCTTGGCAAATTCTCTCATTTCCCTACTTCTGAACTGAACTCCATTATCACTTATTATTTTGGGAAATCCGTTCCTTCTGCAAATCTGCATAATGAATTTTATTACCTCATCAGCATCAGTTTTACTCACCGCTTTGACCTCCAACCACCCTGAGTAGTAATCAACCAAAACGAATAGAAATTTCTTCTCCCCAGCCAACCTCACGTATGGCCCAACAATATCAATTCCTACCATCTCCCATGGTGTTTCACCTTTACAAATATTAATTGGCTCTGACTTGAAAACTTTGCAGCTCTTGTCACTATTCTGACATTGCCAGCAATTCCTGATGAATCTCTCAATCATCAAATCCATACCTGGCCACCAGTATTTCAACCGCACGTTGTTCTTTGTGCCAGTGATGCCTGGATGACCCAAGTGTGCTTTTTCAATGAGCTCCTTACATAAACTCCGAGGAGGAATCAATTTATCTCCCCTCACTAAAAATCCATCCTCAATAGACAATTCATCCTTCACTTCCCAAAATCTCATACATCCTTCGCTAATTGCTCTCTTCTCAGGCCAACCTGATTCGGTATATCTGCTTATTTCTTGTATCTCATCATCCTTTCCCAACTCCTCCATCCATGTTTCCTTGGACGTGACCTCAAAAACAACAGCCACCATCTCTTCATCTGCATCAACAACTGTTTCCTTACTCTTCAATGGAAATCTAGATAAGAAATCAGCAACAACATTCCTTTTTCCCGGCACATATTTCACTGAATAGTTATAATCTTGCAACTTGAGGCTAAGTCTTGCTAATCTCGGCGAGGCCTTACACATCCCTTTCACCGTGAGAACTTCAATCAAAGGCTTATGGTCTGTCTGAATTACAAATTTGCTTCCCCACAGATATTTTCTAAAATAATTCACTGCCCATGAACAAGCCAATAACTCTTTTTCAATGACAGAATATCTGCTCTGTTTCTGTAATAGCTCTTGAAGCATGACTGATTATCCTTTCATTTGCATCTTCGTCTAATTGCGATAGCACCGCCCCTAAACCACTCCCACTGGCATCCACTGTGATCTTAGTCAATCTCCCAAACTCAAAACCTCCCAACTCCAAAGAGTTGCAAATTTCTCTCTTTATGCATTCAACCGCTTCATTACATTTCTCAGTCCATATAAACTTTGCATCCTTTTTCAATAACATTCTCAATGGTTCTGTTACACTGGCGAAATTTTTTACAAATCTGTTGTAATATTCACATAACCCCAAAAATGATCTTAACTCATCTTTGTTATTAGGATTAGGCGACTCCTTAATCGCTTTCATGGCATCTCTTTTGGGCTGGTACACCTTACCATTCACACTATGACCAAGATATTCCACCTCTTCTACTCCAAACCTACACTTGCTTTTCTCAATTTCTAACCTAAATTCTTCTAATCTCTTCAACACTTCCTTCAATCTACTATCATGCTCTTCAGATCCCTTACCAAACACAATGTCATCCTGATATACCAGCGTACCACTTATTCCCTTAAGTACATGCGTCATTACTCTTTGAAATACTGCCGCAGCAGATGCCAAACCAAATGGCATGCGTTTGTATCTATACAGCACATGTGGCATAATAAATGCCGTAATGTCTCGACAATCTTCCGTCAGCAAAATCTGCTGATAGGTGCTTGATAGGTCCAGCGTGGAAAACAGATCAGCATTACCAATTTGATTTAAAATTTCAGATATAATGGGAAGAGGAAACTTGTCAGTTATGATGTTCTTATTTACGTCTCTCAAATCTACGCAAATTCCTAATTTGCCATTTTTCTTCAACGCAACAATGGGGCTCATCCATTCAGAAGATTCAATTGTTTCTATAACTCCTTCAGATTCCAAAACTGTTGATTGTTGCTCAACCTTGTCAGCTATGACAAATGGGACTGGTCTGGACTTCGTGTGCTTAACTGGTATTGCTCCATTCTTGAGACGAATTCTGTGTGCAAAATGTTTTAGCAAACCCAGTTTTAGTTGATCGTTTTTCTTCATCTTGATAATTTTATCTTCGTGCACTCGACTACTGTTAACAACCAGAATTTGCTCTTCATTACATGGATCCAATCTGATCCTCAATCCAGCTTGATCTCTCCAACCTATTACATTGATGCCCTTCTCTGCAACATAAACCTTCACCTGAGCACGTCTATCCTTAAATTGAATGATGCAAGAAAACCATCCAATCATCTTGATCTTGGATCCTTCAAACCCACCAGGATTTCGTATGTCTGATGCGTTCATCTTACTTTTGAGACCACATGCAACTAAATTCTGCCATGTTCTTTTAGTGATAATCGTCCATGGTGAACAACTGTCCACCTTAACCTTAAGTTTCCAATTATCAACTATCACTACAAAGCTGGGACAAACACCAGCACAAGCTAGCGCAGTATAGTAATTCGGCTCGGAGCGTCCGCTCTCAACTTTTCTTTACCCCGTGGGTCCTCAGGACGCCGGCATCCTCGTCGCCAAGTGAAGTATGCTCGACACGATAAGTAAGGGAACTCATTTTATTGAATAAGGATATAAGCCGGCGCCCCGCACTGCAACTACCTTCATTCACTCGACCTCTTTCTCAACCGTCGCTCATCGAACCCTCCTCACGCCCCGACGCTCTCACCCAACAATCTCTCTCCTGCGCAAGCGGGGAGCTGCGGCAACTTTCTACAATAACATTGCATTAGGCATTTGAATACTACAATCAGTCTGTTCGGATCCAACCTTAGCCTTTCCCTCCTTAATAACTCAATACTGCAAAGGTGATACAAAATAAGTGTTAATCTGACCTCAAATGACACCTACCGGTGCTGGAAAATGTGTAACATTGGAATGAATTACTCACCTGCTTTATTGTTCACTTTTTGAATTGAATTCCAATTTGGGATTAATGTTACAGCTAATTACTGCTTTATAAAGAATGCTTTAAATATCTGTGTATAAATAATGTATTATATAACTTAAGTGTGTAAGTGTTTACTTTGATACCTGTATTTACCGATTTCATTGTACAGCTCTACAGCTCAGATTACCCCACTTAAGATGAGCCTGGCTGCTCGGTCACACTGCCAACTTGTCTAGTACAGGCCTATATTAAAAGGTGGGTTACCTAATACCAAGAGATAAGTCTTGAGTAGTTCCACACCAGTTGGACTGCCCCAATTCTTACCCAACAACTGCGCCCATTTATTTTTTGGGAGGATCTGCCTATTTCTAGGGAGTAAAAGTGGCTAAAACACCCCTTAACTGTAGGGCTCTCAGTAATCTTCTTTCTGATGGATCTTCCTGCCACAGATTCTTCATCTTAGATATTCTATGTCCAGCTGTCTTTAGAAATGTTTCTTTCATTAAAGGGCAAAGCATGGGTCCACGTCTGCTCCGCCCGATGGTAGTGCACGCCCCATGCCAGATAGGACGTTGGGGCCAGTATAGAGTCAATGCACCGCATGACCTCTGTCCAGTCTTTGTCCCCTAGCACTCTGTAGTTGAGGGACACAGATGAGGCGTTTGAGCAATCAACCAAAAGGCACAGGTTGCGAGGGTGAAGAGGAATCTGTGGGAGGAACATCAATCAGAAACAACATTACTGGGAGGCAAGCCATTTGATGATCTAGCCGGGGTCCCAAACCTTTTGAGCACAACGAGCAAAATGTGCATATCAAATGAAATGGTGAGCAACATCCATTTTTCGACCAAACATATCGCTTTTCAGTTGCTGGAAAAATGATTGCAATACAAATTAGAATTTGGAGTACTTCAGTTATCTAGACCACGTGAAATTCTAGTTAAGGTCATTTGCAAGGCCTTTAAACTTGAAATGTTGAGGAGATTGAGTTGTCAGAAGAACATGTTTAGACAGTTAGGACCAGTCAAGTTGTTCAAAGCTATAGTAGGACTAAAACATTACCAGCGGTTTCAGGTTCTCAAGCAAGACATTAAAGACATTTAAAGAAAATGTTTAGCCAGTAAAATCTTTAGAGCAAATGTTGCATTCCTCAGCATTGAAGACCAGCAACACACTTCCTTAGTCAAAGTGGACTGTTTATTTTCATCCGAACGTTATGAAATTTTGCACTTCTGATTGATCAGATAGTGATCACTATCCCCGAGTTAATTTTTCAATGGCCAGGGCTAGGCACAATGAAGAAGTCTGACAAGCAGAGGGGCTGGTTGGCAATGGCCTAGCTCGACAAGGAGACATTGGAAAGAATTACTAATTTACAAGAAATGAAGATATTCTCTTAAAACTGTGAGTTCAGAGACAACTAAGGAAGGTGTTAGTTTGTCCGAGTCTTTGGTTGAAACTATCCAGGATAGAGCTATTGGCAAACGGCGTCACCCAGTTCAGGCGTACCAGGTTATAGAAAGGGATCCCCCCCCCATTGGTTTGAGGCAGAATGTAGAATCTCGAAATGAAAATTGAACCTTGATTTAATGAGTGATAGGAACACGACTGGCCAGATTAAGAGTTTAAAAGGAATATACATATATATTGCTAAAAGACAAAAAAAAGAATGTGTTGGGAAACAATGTGAGCTTTTAAAGAGGGACGCGTTTTCCAATGACACCAAATAGTTTTATGTTTAATGCAATTGTCAAGACAGGCATTATGCCATCTCCTTGGACAAGAACCCCTTGGACCACCAGCCCCCCACAGTTACAGGCCAATTACCTTACTGGACATTAGCAGTCAAATATTCTCCAAATGTTTGTTGCTCAGACTGGAGGAGTAACAATATATTAAAGCCCTCCAAAGCAGGTTTCAGCGGAGGGCTTATTACAGTAGACCACTGACTCACTGAGCACCATCATGGAGAAATATGATTCATACTGGCCATTATTACATGGCAGGCTTTAAAGATCACTTCACTTGGGGCATTGGAGGTGACCTCCTATGAATTCATTTGGCATGTAATGGCAAATAATGCATTTTAAAGCATCTGCTGCCCGTTACATTGCTGAAAAAGTAGTTAGGAATATGAATACAATTTTTCTGAATGATTTGGAGCCTCTTTTCTCTGCCCAAAAGGGAATCTACACAAAACTTAGTGACAAACATTGGTCAAAAACGTTGAGCATTTGATGACCAATTCATAGAGGGGTGTGTTGGTGGTAACTAGGTATTTGGATTAATTGGTGTGTTAATTTAAACATTTGGATTTGAATAAAGGGCAAATTAATTATGAAACATGCAGCATGCATTTGCCTTCTCTGCCCATTATCCACATGCCAGATGGGCAGAGTATCAGTTGATGACAATGTTCTCACTAGGACACTATGTAATAATATAGGTGACACAAAGTATTATTTCTGATAAACATAATGCATGGTGGCATCAAACACAACTTGTACAAAAAGCAATGCATGCAAATTAGTTAATAAAGGTAAGGAGGGAATGCATGCCACTTATTTGTCCATTATGCTCATACTAGCTGTACAAAGGAAGAGTTTCCTCCAAGACACACATGGGAACATGGTTCATTTATTTTGCTCATTAATCCTTTAGTCAGCTGGGCAGAGTATCTGACGACAACAGGGTTTTAACAATGATGATGATATGAGTAAGGACATTTATTGAAAAATAATTTGCATGGTTGCAACAAATTCAAATCTTGCAACTGAAAAACGAAGCTAACTGGAACCACAGCAGGCTCCTCGTCCAACATTCTTCCACAATCCAGGACTCTGTCCTGGCTATACCGCTGAGGTTTCATCCCTTCGGCGCCTCCTTCTGAGCAGCAATTTGTGGTGCAGCGAGCAACATGTTGCTACCGCGTTGCACGTTTGAGGGCTGGGGGGAGAATTCACTGATCTAATGTAGACCTTCCTCCCACGGATCCCTCGTGTTTGAAAGATTCCCAGGGCGGTACATACATCTGGGGGAGAAGGTGGAGGGAGAAGAGTGAGAAAACACCACCTATACCATAAATCTCTGGAAGACTGCCTGGCCAGTCACAAATGTGCTGTGAAGCCCACATAGATGCCTGAAATGGGCTCAAGACATGACTCCCCCTCGGTATGGAAGATATGGCAGCCAGGCCTCCCGATGAATGTGCTAGATCATAGGTCTTCAATCTGTGGTGCATAGCCCAGGGGGGCGTGCCTACATGCCAAGGGAGCTGTTGTGTAAGATGTTCATATCAATGATAAATCTACCTGACCTGTGCCAACCCCAGAACTTTTTGCTGGACTGCTAGATTATTTTTCTCTATACCTCAGTGAGTGGGGATCTTTTTCCACACACAGAGTCTTTTACTCTTTTTATGGGTGTAATTTTTAAGACTCTCCATAGTGTCTTTTAAAAGTTATCCTCTTTGACAACTTTTTGGGCAATAAGTGCCTATTGTTGCTGGATTAACCTAGAGGCTCCACTTTTAACTTTCTCTGGCTAACCTTGTTCCAAAGGGAAGAACGGACCTTTGGACCCTTTTACATTTTATTAGGCGAGAGCAAATCTCCCCCCCCCCCGCCCAGTTTAAGGGGAGTGCTGGGGAGATAGTGAGTAGCCCCTTTCTCATTTTAAACGTAACATTTATGTTACAAGGACAAACTTAACTTTAATGGCTGGTGGGCGTGAACCTTTTTTATAAATTCAGTGCACCTTTAACACGGGCTGTTTGCACAGCAACGGTAAAGGCACCCATGGGTGCTCATTTTACCAAAATGTGCCCCCCTCCCAGTCTTGTTTTTTTGCCATTTTAGTGTTTGTCCTTTCTTGTTCCTTGCCCTGACATCCAGGGTGGGAAATTTCTTTGTGTTCCTTTATCTTCATGAGGAATCTTGTGGATTCCCCGCCCAGGCTCCAGACTGTCTGTGAAGACAGGAAGCCAGGAGTCCAAAACTCTGCAGCCCTTTGTCTTTCAGCCGGACTGCGAGATTCCATATTAAACTGGGAGGCTGGCTGCGCTGAAAGGATTGCCAACCTCCACCCCACCCACCCAGTTTGAATGTTGCAAGGCTGTTTGATTGGCTGGGTTCCTGCATTAAAGTCTGAACCTGGAAGATGAAGAGGTAGTGGACCACTGGAACCAAAAACGAAGAGGAAGATGAAGAAACCGCAGCTGAGATCATTTCCAGCAACCAGAGAGCCTGCTGTGTAACCAGAGCCTGTTGTAGCCCTTCCTTCCAATCGACCTGGGGGTTCCGAAAACAACGACCCCGAGCGAGAGCCTGGTGAGACCAACTAGATTCAAGGCGACCAGCATTTTGAGCCATCCCATGCTGTGCTGCGAACTTGGGGGCTGCAATACCCTTGGACCTCGAGCCATTGTGCGGAGCATGGTCTTCCCAATTCCGAATCTCGCTGAAACTTCGTGGATATCCGGCTGGATATCCAGAGGCACGATTCAGGTCCGAAATGTCCCCTCATCAGAGAGCTCGACCTTGCAAATGACGTGAATCTGACCAGCGATATTCTGTCTTCTGTGCTCCGGAAAAGGCGCCAAACCCACAGAGCCGCAAGGAAATGCTTGCCTGGAGCCTTCTCCTGTGATCACTGCTGCAAAGTCCTTCCAAAGTCCGGTCTTCTGTCTTCTTGACAAATGACTCCATCGACCGGATTTTTGGCTGCATATCCTGAAGTCTTCCTGCTGCAACTCTTTTTCTGTGCTGCAGTACTATGTTGGCTGGGGTATTTGACCTAACTCAAGCCTTTGTGATTTCTGTATAGCTTTGGGGTGTTTTCTGTGATTGGGAGGCCACTCATCCAGTTCACCCACGCCCACTGCGGAATCCTCCTAGGGTGTCTTCTCTGAAGTCCCTGGACCCTTTTACTGTTCCTGGAAAAAGTGTCACACTATTCTGAAAAGTGTATTGTCCAGCTGATTTACTATGTGATTTCCTTGCTGAGCGTCAGGGTACAACTGCTAGGGTCTACTACCCTTATATTACCGAAAGTGATCTAAAAAAGTAACTATTGGTTTGTCTTCCCTAGAACTCCCGTTAGGTGTTCCAAATAAGATTATATGCTGTGTACCTTTAAGCATAGTGTTCTTCTAAAATGTGTTTATAGGCTTTATGATGGTAGTTACCCAAGAATCTCTTGGCATGCTTGTATATAAAATACACCCTTTATTTTTACAATGCATAGTGTCAGTGTTTCTTTGGACCATATGTATAATACCGTTTCTTTGTACTAATTCTACAGCCCTCTCCCTCCTGCCTGTCTGCTCTGTCTATGCTACCACGAACTCGGGTGGTAAATAGAGTCTTGCACTGTCTAGTTGAATGGTTTTACTAAGCCCTTAGTTGGACTTCAGAAAAACTGTCCCAACAGGGGCGTGTGAGCCCAGGTAACAATTGTGTATGTTGCCTAGTCGCACTGAGATTGTGCGATAGAGCCAAGTTTTAACATTGCCCCCATAGAACATACTCAATGCGACTAGGGTGCTGTGATGTCATTGGGTGTGGAGCGTGACATACAATCCAGGAAATAAACATCCTGAAAGCTTGATCCGAATGCAGGAAAGTGCTGTGAGATACTAGGAATGAGATGCAGACACATGAGACTATTTGTTGCCACAAACAAATTAAATAAAGGGGTAGGAAAATGCTTCACTGTGCCTAATCTAGGAGGCATTTCCCTTCATAAACCAAAACTTAGGGTCGGTCCTGTGAAGACGTCCAAAGCAAAAACACCCTGTGTTCGAAATCCTATCCTAGCCCTCACATCTAAAAGTAACTAATGCGTGAAGGATAACGTCTATGGCTTTCCGAAGTGCACACATGTTCAAGTTCAACCAACTGGACAATGTTCACAATTCCCAGGGAGGACTCCCTTCCCCATGTTTCTCTCCTAAAAACAAAACAGTTCACAAAATGAGCATCCAAGTACTTTACATCCGAAGAGGCTGACTTCCTCCTTGTAGTAGTTACTATTCACTTCACCAACCTGGCTTGCCCTTTTGTACTCTGCCGGGATTCTCTTCGCCAATCTATTCAGTTCACAACTCCAAGGTCCTCACATAGTTCATACAACTCACAAACCCAAGAGGGATAATCCTTAGAATTGTTCTCAAATATTGGGCTTTGCCTGGTATATTCTTCTGCCAGGACTTTATTTTATTTATTGGTAGCGCTCAGACCCAGAGGTATCGCAGCTCTAAAGGCAGTACATAAAGCGCTACAGGAAGGTTACAAACAGTGATGTTAGATTTCATCAGAGACAATCATTAATAAATTGATGATAGACTGAGGAGTAACACATTTGTTGAAAAGTAAGGTTTTTACTTGCTTTCGAAAGGGCGTGTAAAATGGTTCGTCTTGGATATGCCGAGGGAGGGTATTCCATAGTGTGGGAGTGATGTGGTGAAGCATGAGCCCCTAGCTCTTTCTGGAAAATCTAGGTATGTGAAGTGCGGACGTGGTGGAAGAAGGAAAATTGCGTTTGTTGTGTTTCTTGGTAATATGGTTCATGAGGTAGGGGGCAGTGTTGTGTAGGCAGCGGTAAGTGATGGTGAGGAGTTTGAAGTCGATGCAAGCTTTGATTGGGAGCCAGTGGGCCTCTCATCTGATTTGTGAGATGTGATCGGAGCGTTTCATGCCCTAAACAGCTCCAAGAGCGTTGTTTTGAAGCAATTGGATTTTGATGTTTTTGGTAGAGGTTCCTGCTAGGATGACATTGCAATAGTCTAGTTTGCTTCCTATGATGGCTCTGGCTAGAGTGAAACAGCTGTTAGGGGTAAGGAATCATCTGGAGGTTTATTAGTTTGGTTGAGTAGGCTGCTGAAGAGGCGGTTGCTTTGACATGTTTTTGCATGTTGAGTTCAGCGTCCAGGTAGACGCCTAGTGTTTTGACATGGACGGAGACCGGGATGGTGTTTCTGTCAATGCAGAAAAGAAGAGAAGGCTGGACCGAGGTGTTTGAGGCAGTGTGGGGATCATTCAGGCAAAGATGGTGGATGCCCATCCAGGTCTGTATGATGCTGAATACGCAGTTAATGTTAGCAGAGTCTAAATCGTGGTTCCCGGTGATTATGAGTAGGATTTTTGCATCATCAGCGAAATTGGTGTAGGGTATGTTTAGGCTGTCTAGGTGGTCGAATAGGGGTTTGGTATACATGTTGTAAAGGGTAGGGGAGAGGCAGGGGTCTTGTGGAACACCGTAGGAGACAGGTATGGGGTCAGCAGATTCAGGCCCTGTGAGACCCTGGTGGATCGGCCGGATAGGAAGGATTGGATTCATAAGGTGGTGGGGCGAGGTGGAAAGTTGCAGTGAGGTATTTGCAGAGGATTTTGTGATCTACCAGGTCAAAGGCTGCAGAGAGGTCAAGTAGGAGGAGGATTGCAAGCTCGCCGTTATCCCCAACATGGGCAAGCTGGATCTTAAAGTCAAGGTCACTTTATGATACAGTTCACTTGATCCCAAGGGCTTGTGTCTTCCTTAGGATTCTTTTGCCTACTTGGCCTTGCCTGGTATACTCCCCAGCCAAGACTTTCTTATTCAGATTATTCACTTCACAATCCAAAGGGCATGAGTCTTCCTTAGGATTCTTTTTCATACACTTACTTGATGCAATTTAGGGTGCAGGTCCCAGACTCGCAGAATATCTGGTATACTCCCATGCAAGGTTCATCATATATTCAAATTCTTTAAAAATCTGCGGGTTTATGTTTTCCCCTAAAGTTTCTCTTTCCCTGGTGTACTTGTATCTCCCCAAATACAGGGCTCGTGAAACTTGTTTGAAAAAGTTTGTGGTATGAGCTGTAGTGAACTTGCTCCTGTTTCAGTTAGGGACAAGAATGGCTCCTCCAGCTCCCTCCCGGTGCCCCAACCTTCCACTCTGGTCACACTGGTTCTTGGAGGACTCCTTGCGCTTCTCTAACCTCTCTCGAGTTCTTTTCTGCCTTCGTGCTCTCTCCTCAGCTCAGGCAGCGCATTTGGATAACTGGAGGCGGTCTGCGAGTTACTCTGGCTTGTCGTGCCGGTGAAAAGCTCCTTTGCCTCACATCTGGTTTTGGAGTCTCTCTTGACGTCTCCACTCTTTTTTCCTCAGCTTAGGCAACATAGTTCTGCAGCTGGAGGCGCTCAGAGTGCTGCTCCGACTGTCGTTGCCGGTGTGAAGCTTCTCTGCTTCCCGTCCCGTATCTGCTTCTCTCTCGCCAATGGGAAAGCATCTCTGCTCAAGACACCACTCCTCCTCGTCTGTGTGCTACTTCTTCACCACACTCGCCCGCTTCTGGATTTTCTCGTGTCTCTGTGGCTTCTCCAGCAGCACTTAGCCAGTCGCATTTCTTCATGTTTCTCGCTGGCTCCATTTTTAAACTGCCAGACTACTGAAGAGAGTTGTTTGGAACCAATCGGACTTCCCCAGAAGCTAGATCACTCACTTTGGTTCCGCTGAACAATCTTGAAACTAGCTGCTCTCTTCCTTGTGTCAGTCTTTGTTACAGCTGTAACTACATGTTTAGAAATGAAGTGTTGGATAGTATTGTGTGTCACTGTCACAATATGCCCAAAGGGCCAGAGGTATTGAGGGGCTAGCCCTAGAAAAGAACGGACAATGCCATGTTTAACCCAATGAGGTCTGTCCCTTCCCCCGAGGTTTGCCTCCCCACAAGTGGTCCTCCCTTGGAAGATTAGTCCCAGGGTCAGAATCGGCCAACATCTGCTTTACCTTGTCTACATGAGGGGAAGATTACCCCTCTGCCCACACCCCCACCCCGACCCCCACAGAAACAGTGATGATATTGTCAGAATCTTCACAGTTCGCTTCCAGGCTGTGTTTGTTTCCTTCACCACAGACCTAAATAAGAAATGTGAAGCTTGGACGTACTCCATTAAAAAAATAAATAAAAAAAATGTACCCCCTCCCACTACCCCACCACCACCTGTGGACCCACCTTGGAGCAGAGGGCGAGCGTGGACCAGAGCACTGCTTGTTTTTCTTTGGCTTTTGCCATAATGGACCCACCTGGGAGGCCGCAGGGGTGTGGGTGGCTAGGGGGGTTAGGGGGTGAGCGGATGGTAAGCGAGGACCAGAGTACTGCTCCCTATTTTGTTTTGCCAGTCCCCTGACCCATCACGGACCCAACTTGGAGGCTGTGTGGGGTGAGAGGTGGGGCAGAAGATGAGGGTAAGGAGGGACTGCTTTTATTTGGGTCTAGAGCGACCAGCTGAGAACAGCATCCGAAAGGAGCAACAGCCCACCAGGGCCAACTTCAATAGGATTGACCAGTCACAGATACCTGTGGCTCGCCGCTAAACACCTAACTGAGCTAAGGAACCAGCTCTGCTTCGCCAACAGGATAGCCCAACCAGCAAGCCATTCACCCGTCAACCATGGGCAGCCAAGAATCAATTTAGCCTTCAAAAAGACTCTGATGGGTCGAAACACGTACCGGCTGACAAATCACTGATTAAATCCTGCACATGAAAAACTAGAAAAACTTAATCTTCCTTATTATCAGCTCAAGAATTACAGGGTACAATCATTTCATGCTAATGCAAGAGGTGTGGGCAACAACTCACCCTTCCATGAACTTGCTGCTCATCCAAATATTAAAACCCAAAACAAACCATATAGCTAAAAACTCACTGCTGCACATGTTGATTCAGTCTCTAGTGCCCACTTTCATGTAGTATTTTTTTGTATCCTTTTTTTGGTCTGCCTGGCCATCCTCAACCCCTATGGACCAACGTTGGAGGCCACCGGGGGAGATGAGCGAGCAGGTACTGGAGCACTGTTCCTTGGTTTCTTTTTCTCGGTCCTCCTGTACTCCCTTCATCCTGTGGACTCAACCTGTAGCCCATGGGGAAAGAGGGCAGAAGGGCTGTGGTTCCGGGTTGAGAGCCTTGGGATTAGCGTACAAATTGCATAGGGAAAGGTGGTCTGGATCAGTGTGTGCCAACCTGAGAATATGTGAAATGAAGTTCGGTGGCAACTAGCTGAGAACTTTCAGGGGAAGATTTGGAGTGGTCGGGGCTGTGCCCTAACTGGGAGAAAGGCGTGTGCAAATAAAGGCCAGTAATGAGTGCCATCGGACAATGGAGTATGGCTATCCAGCATTCTTGGTAAGGTCAAGGTGGTAAGGTCTGTGAGTAATATTTTTCTAAGTATTTTTTGAAATGTCAGACACAAATGGCCTCCATCATCCCAGCTAAGACTGCAGACGAATTCCTCAGCAGCAATGGCACCATCAAAAATCGTGACACCTGTAGTAGGATATGCCCAAGGGAAAGATGGCTTTTTTTCTAAAGGTGTAGTAAGTCACAGCGAAGGCTTTTAAACCTATTTTGGGCCTTTCCTTTACTCATGTACCGAGGGGGTGGGGGGTGGGGGGGGGGGGGGTGAGCATGGAATGCTCCCATGGGCTGATTCAGTCAGGGTTAGCCCTCAGAAGGTTCCTAGAAACTGAGACTGAAATTGCCGGGAGCCATCTGGTTCCCGATTTCTACCCTAGGAGAGCCTGGTTAGCTTAACACCAACAGTTAACATGAGCTAGTTTTGCCTCCCCGGGTCAAATGGTGCCTTCAATTAGTGTTTGAGAATGTAAATAAAAGTATTAGAACACATTTAAATATACTAGATCATACGTAATGGACAAAAAGTGGAAGTCTTCATCTCATGTGGAAGTTAGATTTACAGCACTTTGTCTACTCACTCCTGGCTTCCCAGTATTAGCGCCTGCCGACTGGGTGATGCCCAACACCCAGGAGCTGGTTTTAGCTCCTGATCATTTAATCTTGATTTCGACCCATGCATCATTGACAAACCTTTGATTTTCAGTGTAGCAGCATCACTACAAACGTCAGCACAGCAACCTAACCATCAGTGCCCCAGCAACAAAAACCCAGTGAAACGCTTGGCCCGATCACACAGTTAAGTAAGGATTTGTTTTTAATATGTGCCACTGGTGGGTAGAAGTGCAGAAGATTTACATTGGTTCTGTGCAATGTGCATTCAGATATGGTTTCCGCCACCATCCTATGACCTCCTCTGGCACGCCACTTTAAAAAGAAACCAAAGCTAGGGCTTGAAGATCCGAACATGGAGTCTTCTGAAACTTCAGCCAATGTTTTGCATTTCGTTTTTCACCCATTCTGCATTCTAACCCTTTGCGTGTAGGGTTTACCATTTTAAATCTTTTTAAAGATTTGTTTTGGGCAAATGTGTTACTTTTGTAAACTTCAAATGGTTTACAAAAACTGACGGGCCTTAAAATATCTAAAACGTGATATACCCCAGAAAGGTTTTTTTGCAATGTTTTCAAAGACTGAGGCCACTTTTTGAGATGGATCGTTTCCTACTGCCAAAAGAAGGTAGGGGTCTCAAACAAAAAGCAGGCGAGCTGGAAACAGAAGAAAAACAAAATGGGAAAACAGAAATATGAGGACTCTTATTTGGACTTTTGGTTCACACGCATTGCAGTTGGCAGAGAAGTTAGAATGCAGTGTGTGGTTCGTCGTTACATTAGCAAGAGATAGCCCGAAGCAAACTAAACCAAGGCCTCATTTGGAAGCAAACAGTGTTCAGCTGGCAAGAAAGAGCAAGGATTTCTTTGCACAGCATTGAAAAAGAGTGTCAAATGTGCCTCGATGCCTGCAAATATTTTGAAAGCTTATCACATTGCATACTAGCTCTCCAAAAACAAAAAGCCTTTTACAGATGCTGAGAAAGAGATTCTCCCAATCATTCTTACTGTGAACCAGGCAATGCTTGGTGACAGTGTAGCAGAGAAATGTAAAACGATCCCACGGTCAGACACCACAATTTGCCGTCACATCACTGACCTGTCCTCCGATATCCATCACGCTTGGAATGGAATCAATTTGCCCTACAGTTGCACGATGGCCCCTTGACCTTTCAAAAGCAGCTCATTGGATTACTTATGTAAGATATTGCCATGGAACCGAAATATTGGCGGATTTCTTAGGCCGAGCAACCAAATCTGAACTCTGATATTCTTAACCACTTCCTAAGTTTACATGTCTAAAAGTGGGATGCATGTGTTGGTATCTGCACGGATGGTGCTCCTTTAATGTGTGGAGGTAGAGCTGGGTTAAAAGCAAACATGTTGGCAGTGACTCCACATATTCTGTGGACATACTGCATGATAACACTGGGAAGCTTTGGCTGTTCACAATATGGGCCACAAGCTCAAAGTAAAGATTGCACATTTTATTAAGATGAACCCCACCAGAGTGCGTCTCTTTGCTACATTGTGTGAAACAAGAAAGCATCATATTCTGCTCCCATTTCTGAACATAGAGGTCAGGTGGCTATCCAGGAGAAGGCTGTAAATCGTGTTTATGAACTGAGGACCAAAGAGAGACACTTTCTCCTGGGTTTAGATCACATAAAAGCAGAGCCTCTACGATTCACGCTGCCTTGTACTGCTAGTTTACTCTGGTGACCTCTTTGAAAAGCTGATTTCCAAAAAAAGGCAGCATTCAGGAAAAAACTGGAGCTTCGGAAGAGGAGCGTTGATGATAGCATTACTGATCCTTTCCCATTATTACCAGATGCTAATGAGGAGGCAGAGTATATCTTTCAGGTGTTGCTCAAGTAATAATAATTTCATTACTCTCAGTGCCAGTCTCGTAAAATACTTTCCAGAGGACAATTTGAACCTCAATGGCTGGGCGGTTCAGCCAGCCTTTCCTAGAAGACGCAGGGGCCCATCTCCCAATGGACCTCCAGGAGGAACTAAGCAACCTCATACTGGAAAGCCAATTCAAAACATTGTCTTTGGGTGGATTTTGGCTAAATGTGTCCGAAGACTTTACAGCTTTGTCCAAATGTGCAGTCAATATACTGATACCGTTCAACTCCTTGTACCTTTGCAAGATTGGATTCTCAGCACTTGCGGCCCCTAAGATAAAGTATCAGTCAAAGCTGGAGGTGGAAGAAATCTTGCAGTTGGCTGTTGCAAAAGTGAAACCAAATATTGACAGGCTGGCTGCAAAAAGACAGGCCCACCCTTCGCAAGAGCTTTTTAAGGTGTCACTGTCCAACTTCCAAGTGACAGCATTGCAATCTCAAAGTTGTTGTATTTGAGGAAAGAATTGTACCACCACTTAAATGAGAAACTTTAGAACTCTGAACACACTATTGAGTTTAATACAGATATTGGTCCTTTTTTTAAATGAGGTTTTAGGGTCAAAACTTGTGAATAGCACTAAGCTAGGCAACCCGGTCGATCCTTCGTGGCCAGTTTATAGCATTCTGAGATGCATAGGATGATCCACTCTGATAGGGTCTGTTTAGTCACAGCCCTGCCAGCGCAAGCACTGGCATAACCCACAAAAGGCTAGTCATCTTTCTGGACATCCCTCATCCAAGAGTACAAGAATATGGCCTACACCAGGTCCATCCGGTGGAATCACTGACATGGATGTACAAATACAGGAAAACTGATCTTCTGAGAAAGATGAAGTGAAAACTCTGGGGAGGACAGCCTCACTCGGAAAACACCAAGAAGGGAGGTTTCAAATATAATGCTGGGAGCTCACCCACAGCCGCAGAAAAGATTGGCACCAGGAAAATCCCCTTAATGGTGAGCAATCTTCAAGAACATGAATGCAGGGGCTCAAGTAAAGCTCCCATAAGAAAAGTCAGAATATTAAATTCAAGTCCCACCCAGAAACAACTAACTGGTTTGGGGAACTAGTTGCACAAATGCTGCAAAAACTGTAAAATGGGGGTGGGTGGAGGAGGGGGAGGGGTCAGAGGGGCAGTGGGAGCCAGGTATCCCTTAACATTGCCTTGAAACATCTTTTTCTGTATAGGCGCATTATAAATGCACAATAAAGTGCCAATCTGCAGTCCCATCTAGACCATGAATTCAGGAAATCGGGAACGGATGAAAGGGCCCAGGCTTCTCTTCGGAGACAAAAAATTGAGAACTTGCACCACATGCAGCCATAAATGGACCTGTGGCTAGCTTGTGAGCGGAAAGGTGTGCATTAAGTAAGTCATTCGACAAGCCCCAAATCCTTATATGTTAGCCTCTCAGCAGCCAACCACGAGGGTACAAGCTGCAAAGGCACAGAGAGCAAGCTCTACCACTGCCAGAAGGTGCTGGGGGAGGGCAGATGAACATGTCCATACATTCTGGGTAATATCCTCTGGGCTCAGTCTGGAGCAAGTAGAACCAATGTGGACAAGAACAGCCACATTCCTCTGAGATAAAGTTTCAGTGGGTCCCCCAGAGCTCCCAGCCGAGGAAACTCTGGAGCAGAACAACTCACACTTCCTGTTCACACTAGAAGGAGCGAGGGCCACGTGGAGTCTAAAAAAAAAAAAAACCACAAAAAAAAGATCTCCGCCAGAACACCCTGGCTGAGCCCGTGTTATAGGAAGAGCCACGTCGGTAGGCTCAACACATTTACTATGGCGTTCTTAGTCCCAGCAAGAAAGGCAGCAGTTAAAGAGAAGTCGTTTTCCACAGCCACAGTCTCATTACTTCCTTACACTGAGGCAATGTCCACCATGTTCCGTTAAGATCAGTGTTAAGAGGGTTTCCCAAAATCAGCCTTGGGGGTGGGTTTTGGAAGGACATCCCTCATTGGGACCCCTGCTCCCGTTTCCCCAATTTCTTACTGGCTGGCTTCACTTGGCCCTGCGCCTCCACCTACTAGTGATGCAAAAAATCCGGGGGTCATCTTCAACTCCACTCTCTCCTCCTCTTCTCCCGTTTCGGACATCTCCAAAAAGTCCCACTACCAGCTGCACCTCCTCCGAGGTATTCTACCTTTTCTGTCTTTCCCCCAAAGGCTCACCGTCTCCAGAGCCCTGGTTCTCTCTAGGCTAACTACTGCAACAGCTTCTTTCTTAATCTTCCTACTTCTACTCTCTGTCCGCTACAACTCATTCAGAACAGAACCACAAGACTTATCCTTGGCCTCAAGCCCAGGGACTGCATCTCTCCGGCACTGAAATCCCTTCACTGGCTCCCCGTGGCTGTCAGGATCAAGTTCAATACCCTCTGCATAGTCCACAAGGCTTTCTGGGGCTGGGGCTTGCTCCATCTTCAACGCTTTCTTCCTAAATACTCTTATTCTAGAGCCCTCCGCTCATCTTCCTCCAACTCTTTGTGGGTGAGCTATTTTTCCAAGCAGAGATTTGGGGGTAGATCTTGATCCTCTGCAGGTGCCTCCCTCTCGAACAGCTTCCCTGCCTCTGTCCGCTTTGAGCTGGAGCGCCTTAAGTTGCGGAAACTCCTCAAGGCCTTCCTATTCACTTCCTCCCCTCCCCTCCTAACCTCCTTTTTCTCTCCTGCCTCACTCCTCCTTCCCTTCATAACTCAGATTTTACTGACTATGGCCTGGTTCACCTTCAGAGCCTCACAGTTCCCAGGCTCCCCCCACCAGTCTTTGCACTATGTTCAGACTACTTCACTTGCAGCATACGCTCCACGAGGGGTGTAATCCTCTCTGCACTTAACCCAGGGCCCAGCACCTCCCCCCTCATGTCTCTCTGTACACTTGCATAACATTGAATTTACTACGAGTAGTAATTTCTGTCTTGTCCCCCCTTTGCCTTCCCTCCCTAGTTTGGTTACGCCTGAAACACTTCATGCACTAGGAGAAATGCCATCAGGCCTAGTACGCTAGTTACTTTTTGTTAGATCATTCGGAACTTTAAGGCCTAATAATGACTACTGTATTCCCTGGCTCCCTTCCCGCCTTGAAGCGCTTCATTGAGTTTAAGCGCTGTACAAATAAACAATACATAAATTATGGTGCACAGACACCAAGGACCGGCCAAACCCAATAAATGTAAGGTACCAGAATAGCAAACGTTTGTCTCGTGAGAGCTGTCCTCTAGGGTCCACCTTCTGCAAGCAAAGTCTGCAGCTCAGGATGGTCTCTAGGATCCAGATCCTCTAGACAGAGTTGAATCTCCCCCACCTCTGACTCATCAAAAGATGGTTCTTCAGAGGATTCTTCTGTGACCAACTCCGCTTCAGCTGGTGGTGGGGTCACATGAGTGACCACAAGTTTCTCTTTTACAGGAACTATTCTTTTTGTTGGAAGCATTGGGCTTGAGGCACTTTCTTCCTTTGGCAACTGGATGTCTCCTTGGTCTCAGTGGGAAGGTCTTTCAAGGTTGCCTCCCTTGCTTTTCTTGTCAGCTCCCTTCTCTTCTTAAGAGGGGGCTTTGGTGTGGTGTAAACTACACCCATGGCCTTCAAACTATTAGCTAATAGTACCATTCCAGGCACTTCAGACTGAACACTTACAGCGATTCTTACAGTAAACCCATTGCATTTAATGTAGATGGCAGTATGGGACACATTTGGACTGGACCTCCTGCTAACTTGGTAAGCCTTTTGGGGGTGTTAGCAACCTCCTCAGGCTGAAGGAAACTTTCACCTACCATGGTTATGCTGGCCCCAGTATCTCCAATGGCAGGGGTGTCCTGGCCATTTACAAGCACACTGTCTTTATAATACCCTTTAGTATTATCTGTAATGGAATTATAGACTTCTATGTTCTGTTGTTCCCACAGTTCCAAGGATAGTAATGAAACTCTAGCCTGAACACCAATGGGTTTGTCAGCTTGAGGGTGAAAGCTAGCACTGGTATTGGTACATCCACATCATGTGTAAAGGCTAAAGAGACAGATGGGATCCCTGAAGGTTTACCCTTACATCTGGGATATCATTTCACTCACATGGTCAGCAGACCTACAAGTCACACATATCCCAGTAGTGTTTTGTAATGGGGTTTTCTGATAACCACCCTGCGGTTTGGGTCCATGGGTTTCACTAGCCCTGCAAGGTTGTTTATGGGGGAATGTACCCTCGTTTTGTTTGTGGCCCTCTTTTGGTGGGGGGTTTTTAGACTGATCCTTCTCACCTTTCTTGTGAGAAGCCCCAGAATCATTGCGCCTAGCCCAGTTGGCCACCCACAAATCAGCAGCTAGTGCTAACCTCTTAGGGCCCAGTTCATTAGAGTCAGCAAGGTGCTGTCCCAGCCCTGGGGAACAGGCATCAAAAATACTTTCTAGCATGACAAGACATCTCATACCATCATAAATGCTCACTTTGAAGCCATTAATCCACCCACTTAGGTTTTTCAGACTTTCACAAACCTAAACCTGGCTACGAGAGCAGTTTTTACCAACTGGTAATCTTCTCCATCAGCACCATTCAACTTCATCAAAGCATCACATCCATTCTGGGGGAGCCTAGAGATAACCCATGTAACAAGCTCACTCTTGCATATACCTTGCACTTTACATGTAAATTCCAATGTACTCCGCCAATCCAGAATATCGGTTTTTACATCATACACATTAACCAAATCCTTGGGGAGATGAGGCTTCCTGAACCTGGCAGTATCTGGCAATGAAGACTCAAACAGAAGGGGAGTCAAAAGACAACCTATTCAGATCACACTCTTACTGCATTTCTTTCTCTCAGAGTTCCAGTTCCTTCCTAAGTGTTTTATTGCATTTAATATTTTATCTCCAGTTTTATGAATTCTAGCTGCATTTCCATGTTTTCAATCTCCAGAACAAGTTCTGGTGACATGTTAGAGAGGCAACTGTGGGGGATAGGAGAATTGGTGGTAGATCAACAATTATATCTGTATCCACTTCATCACCTTCTGCTCTTATTGGAAGATGAGGACTAAGTGTTAAGCTGTGCCTTTGATCATCTTCATTTATATTAATTCCTGGAATAGGGGTTACAGGCCTACTCACAGTAACTTGGTCATACAACAAACTTTGGATCAATTAACTTTTCTTCCCTTTGCCACGGAGGCCTCTAGATTTACACATCTTAGTTTTTCTACAGTGACATCAATCAGAGCCTCAGCTTTAAAGTTTTCCATTGTTACTCTGATTTAGTAGTCACAGTATAGGTAACCAGCCTTGTGGATGAATTCTTTGGACACAGGTACAATGAGTCAATGTAATCCAACACCATTCAATCCCAACAGCTGTAACACCAGTGTCAGGTGAGTTTTCCTAAAGTCCACTTCAGATAAGACTCTATAAAACTATTCCTTGGTATACAGGTCCCCAACTCTTTTGACGTCTGTGCGACCCAAAGGATCTGGTAGAATGACAGAGCAGCCAGGCTTATCTTAGGAGGAGCATGTGAGCTGTAGGTAAGTACACCGAACCCAGTCAACACAATAGTCCAAAGAAACAGTTATACACTTAGTTATAGAAACATATTTTATATACACAGGCAGGTAAGTAAATACTCTTTTTAGATAACCAAAACACATAGGAAATATCAAAAATACTTTCCAATGGTGATTGGTTCATTTGTAGTTGCTCGCTGTTAGAAATTGTTAGAATGACACCAATGACAGTTTTACTGCATTACTAGTAAAGACGCGCACTCGCATAGATTATAAAAGTCACATCAGAAAGTCTGTGGGAAGGAAAGTTATGCACAATTGAGCAGTTTTATACATTCTAGTAACACCTTTCTCAGGCTTCTAATGCTTTGTAAGTCTAATCCCTAACTAAGCAACAACTGAATCAAAATGCTTTGCAAGATAACACAAATTATAGGGACCCAGTGACGCAAGCTGTACAGCCTGGGCCAGAGGTATGGGTGGACACCCATTGACCTTGTAACTCACTCCAGTCACATTGGAGTGACTCTTCGGCTTAAGGCAAGTTCTACCTTTAGCCACACATTACGTTACGTTAGAAGAAGCAAACATAGCTGGATTCTCTCCTGTGCAGCAGCGACAGACCTGGTCTCCAGATTCCTTGGTCTGGTGACGAAAGCAAGAACTCTGAATGAGATGTCACAGCAGCAGTTGCAAGAGAGGACCCTTGGCATGGATTTATTCAGTCTCATTGGCCAGTTTGTGATTTTGGTGCCTTTTTTTATCAGCTTCAACAAAGGACGTATCTCGCCTGGTCATTTTCTTCGATTCTGTAGTCCTGCACTCTGATGAGGGCATCTAGAATTATAATAGTTCTTTCATAATGCGCTTAACACCAGAGACCATTTTCTAAGTGCAAGACCAAGATTCGAACCTGTGTCGCTATAAGTTGTCTTGCTTCCTAAACAAACACTTTGCCCCTGAGCCACCCCCGTGGCCTAAATGAGTGGGATCATGCCTCTGGAAGTCCAACTAGAGTGCACCAAAGGTCTGGACGGAGTCGGCCTCGCAAAGACGCTGCACTGCAAATGGGTGGGAGATCTCATGGTATTCGCTGTTTGCAGGCCTGGAAGGTCAAAGTACCTCGGGAGATGGCTCGATTTGTAGTTCGTTTGGGGCTGGTTGTTTCCACCAGCCAAAGAGAAGGAGTCGTCCTCTTCGGAGCTCTTTTGTCGATAACATGGGGTCAGGACAGCAGGGGTCACTGCACAGTTACTGGAGAGGTATGCAGGAGTCTCTGGTGGTCTTAAACTTTGGATCTTCTGTTCCAGTGGTCGACTTGCATTCTACCTCCAGAACCTCACCATATATTTGCATTTCCCACTCAATCCTCTGCCAAATCTCAATATTTTACAGAAGTGGGCGGGTAGCTGTCAATCAGGACAGGGGAGTGTTTAACTCCTCCCCCCACTTCCTGTCTTCGCAGACACACTGGAGCCTAGGTGAGGACACCCACGGGTTCCTGCCAAAGGCAAAACACACACAGACACAGTCAAAGGGCTAACAAAGGACAACCAAATGGGAAATGGCAAAAAAGAAAGGAGCCACCATGTTAGAACATATCTGACCCTACTGTGCCTAACCGAGATTGCGAACACAGTCTTTGGTAAAAAAAAAAATTAAAAAAAAAAAACCACAATAGTTGGTACAACAGGTCCACTGCCACCAGCCACAACTGTAGGGTTGTCACTGTGACTGGAAAATCACAGGAGTAGAGAGAAGGGGCTACTAGTTATCCCCTTAGCACTCCACATTAAGGTGGTGTGTGCTAATCTCTCATAATATAAAGTTTTAGGAAGGATACAAAGTGTCACTTTATCCGTAACAGTAGTTCAGGATAGTGAACAAATCTCAAAGGAGAACCCAAAGGGTTCCCAGCAACACTGCAAATAGGGTGCTGTGCGCTGCAAAATGGCAACACAGATGCCTTTAAAGAGATGAGGAAAGCAGACTAAATAGAAAAAGGTAACACACATAACAGAGTTCCAAAGGTCAGAACAAATAAGAATAAATGGGGGGGCTGGAAAATGCTCCCTTAATTCAGCATAGAAAGAAAGAGATCCAGAAGTCCAGCAAAAGTGCTGGGGGTCTCATTAGGAGAGGAGATTAAGCATAAAACTGATAAATCTCCTTAACATCATTGCCTACTTTTTAACTGCAAATGTAATAGTTTCATTTGTTAATTGTTGCATTGGGTTGGGTTTAAAGTGTGGCTGGTGTCCATTTAGGACACCATTCATGTTGTGTAGAATATTACTTCAGTGGTTTTGAATGCAATGCACATATATGGTTAACAAACATAGTATATATTTGCATAAATTACCTGTTTGGACCATCCTTCAGTTTGTCTCTTAGGCCTGTGCAATCTGTGCCTTTCACTAGTCTCTGCTCTGCCGAAGGGTAAATCCTTGCTACTCAGTCACACTCACCAGTGAGATTGGGCTAACATTAAGGTATAGGGCGCCCCCCTCTGCTCCAAATTACTACTGCTGGTGGTGGTGGTGGTTCTCTCCGAATCCCATACCTATGGGTTCAGGAAAACCCTAACAATTGTCCAGGAAAAATAGATGAATGCTTCCGGTGACCTTAGTAAAAAGAAATATACAGAACTAGTGCTACAGAGCGAGTACGTGTCAAAACTCACATTTGCGACTCCTGAAGACATTGGTTTACAAAAGCAAAGGATTAATAACTGATGAAGCTGAGAAACTACCACCCACACAGCTCATGTTGGTCGGATGTTGAGCTAGTAATGCATAGTGGAATCCACATGTGGGGTATGGCTAAACTATGGGACTTTTTCAAAGAAGAATGTACGTGCAGACAAGAAACCAGAGGATGCTGCACAAAGCCATCTTGATAACTTGAGCATACAGAAAGAAGTGCTACCTAAGGAACCAGGGGGGATTCTGGTGACAGGAGTGTCTGGGCCCGAGCCAGTGGAAGAGCTCCAGATTTTGTAAAGAGACACTTCTAAGCTGTACAAAGTTGACATGGCTTGTATGAGGCGGGGCATCCCATAGCTATGGACATAGCGAAATGGGATGGATACAAGAGTGATTTACGTTCGACTACTAGTCATGACACAGAGGCACCCAATAAGTTGGGCATCCATACGACCATGCCACCCAACAGTTTATGGCTCATATTTCACATTCTCAGAGAGGGGATTCTGTATAAATAAGAAACTTCACATTTTTTGATTTACATACTTTTTCCTCCTGGCTTTTTCCAAGAAGTACTCGGGAGTTGTACGAATCTTTTGCCTTTTTAAGGGGTTCTTCACCAATCTTTTCTTCTGTTTGCTGAAAGAACGCAGTACAAAGTTTGTTAATCCATGGAAACATTCGAAGTTCAAAACCAAGGTCAAGCAAACATAATTAAGCACATAGAAAGACCAAAAGAATGACTCCTCCAAATGGAAAAAGGTCTGAAATTGGATAGCGAGCCAAGAGCAAACCTCTTAGGAATGTATTACAAGGCAAACTATAGGGGATGTATTGGTCCAACTGCTAAAAAAGCATTTATGACATGCAAGCTTTCAAAAAGGGTACCAACACAGTTGTGATACAACGCAGATGTTCAATTTGGCACTGTTTACAGGCAACACATTGTTATGTTTTCAATAACACAATGTTAGTTAAGTAACCATTGCTGTAGCAGAATAAGCATTTTGAATTTTGAGTAGATTTTATAATATTTAATCTTATATTAACCACAACCATCTATCAATCAGGCCACAAAATAATGAATTCACCTCTGCAGTTTGTGGAAATGCTTGATGTAATCAGGCACAGGGCAGCCAGCCTGCTGGATAACATTAGCTATGCTGAAAAAGGAGAAAGACAGTAAAACTTCAATAACGGAGACCGCAGTGGAAAAACCTTGTTTAAATTTCAGTGTCTGAGAAAGATAAGGCGTGTTGGGATATTGATAAACTCCAGTCAATACTGGTACAGGACAATGTCAGATGTTCTGAACATTATCAACAGAACTGTGGCTATGACAGAGCGGCTGTACATGCACCAGTGACTGACGTAGCCCATCATGCACCACAACTGTGGAATAACAATGCTCTTAGGTACACGTAAATTATAGTGCATTTTCTACTTGTTATGCTATTCTGCATAAAATGTTATGCTTGTGCCTATCTGCAAAGCACGAAAATGCAAATGTGCTGTACTGCGATTATTTTGTGTAATGACAGTTTCATACAATGCCAAAGTACAGCTCATGTAAATTTGAACACCCAGACTGTTTGAAGTGGTACAACGCCATACTAATGGCAGATGAATATACAAATGATACGTCACATAATATGGATACAAATATTGGGGATGATTATATGATATAATGTGGCATTTATAACCCGCCTGTACACAGGTATTTCTAGGTGTGATAAGACAAGGAGGGGGAAACAAATAACGATCTTACTAGGCCTTGTGTCATTCAGATCACTCAAGTGCGGGGAAGAGGGAAG
Organism: Ambystoma mexicanum; assembly: GCF_040938575.1. Taxonomy (NCBI): domain Eukaryota; kingdom Metazoa; phylum Chordata; class Amphibia; order Caudata; family Ambystomatidae; genus Ambystoma; species Ambystoma mexicanum. The sequence continues at coordinate 291,286,993 of NC_090931.1, read as the reverse complement.
GAGAGAAGTGACAGGAATGGGGCAGTGCAGTTAACTCACAAGTGCAGCCAGCGTGTGGCTCATAAGTGCAGAGAGAAGGCACTGAGATACAGACCCTGAAGTACTGGGGAGCCCGGAGGCAGTGCAAGGTCAACTGGACATGCAGGTGCCTGTGCCCGAGTTCAGAGGGTGACCAGTGCGTGGAGCAGTCGGGTGCATCAGCAGGGGAGAGAAAGAGGAAGGTATTGAGCTGCTTCCAGGGTTGGAGGTGGTTCTGCTCAAGTTTGAAAGAGGCAGGGAGGCTGTTGCAGAGTGAGGCCCCAGCCAAGAAGATAGATCTCCCCCCCACCCCCCAACTCTCTGCTTGGAGAAGCGTCCGACCCTCAGAGTTAGAGGTGGATGAGCGGAGAGCTCGAGAAGGAAGATGTTTTGGAAGAGAAAGTTGGAGGTAGAGCGATCCCAGGCCCCAGAAAGCCTTGTGTCCGATGCAGAGGGTCTTGAACTTGATCCTTGCAGCCACAGGGAGCCAGTGAAGAGATTTCAGAGCTGGAGAGATACGATCCCTGGGCTTGAGGCCAAGGACAGGTCTTGCCTTTCTGTTCTGGATAAGTTGTAAAGGTCGAAGAGTAGAGGCAGGACGATTTCAAAAAAGGCTGTTGCAATAGTCCAGCCTAGAGAGGACCAGAGCTCTGGAGACAGTGAGCTTCTGGGTGAAACTGAGAAAAGGAAGAATACATCTGAGGAGGTGAAACTGATAGTTTGACTTCTGATGTGAGGAGAGGAGGAGAGAGTGGAGTCGAAGAGGACACCAAGGTTCTTAGCCACACAGGAAGGAGCAGGAAGAGGGCCCAGAGTGGGCGGCCAAAGAGAGGAAAGGAGGAGGATCTCAGACTTACTGGCATTAAGGCAGAGATCATTGGCAGCACACCATTCCTGCATTGTGGGCAGACAGTCTGGTATGAGAGAAGAAGCAGAGGTGGCTGAGGGGAGCATGAAAGAGCAGAGTGCCATCTGCATAACATTAAAAAATGGAGCAGAAAGAAGCGATGCAATGGGCAAGAAGTGCCAGGTAGTGGTCATCGAGCAAGGGAGAGAGGTTAGACCCCTGGGGAACACCAAAAGTCACAGAGATAGAAGAGAGGAAAGACCCCAGTTGAACCCGAGAAGGTCGGTGAGAAAGGAGGTCAACCAGCCCAGGGCCTGATCAGTAATACCAATGTTGTCGGAGGCGATTGAGCTGAATGGCATGGTTGACCGTGTCAAAAGCAAAGGATAGATTGAGGAGAATGAGGATAGAAGGGAGATTAGAGTCAAGATTGGAGAGCAAGCCTTCACAGGTGTTCAGGAGAACAGTTTCCATGCTTCCGGCAGCTCTGAAGCCAGACTAGTGGTCATGGAGGTAACCAACAGATTCAGTATATAGATTAAGCTGGGAGATGGCCAGCCTTTCCAAGAAATTGCCCAGGAAAAGAGTGCTGGAGATTGGGCAATAGTTAGCTGTAGAAGAAGGATAGGCCGAAGGCTTCTTTAGAAGGGGGTGCACAAGAGTGCTTAAGGGGGAGGGGAAGTTCCACTGGCAAAGGAGTGATTTCAGAATCGGCCAAGGCTGGAGTTAGGGTGTTGATGTGGTCATTGATGGTTCTGGATGGGCAGGGGAGAACCTGCTTTGACAAGACTTTCATAAATCGAACTTGTCTAGAAACATTGTCTGGGGTGAACAGGGGAAAGGTGGAGAAAGGAGGAGGAGAGACGGCCTCAGACGGGCCAGGAGTGTTAGAGGAGGAGGTAGAGGAAGAGAGGGTGGACAGGATGTCCTGTGTTTTAGTAGTGAAATGAGAGGCCAAGGCTGTGCAGTGGGCCTGGGAGGGAACAGGAGAGGTAGAGACTGCAGCAGGATTGGCCAGCTCGTTGCAGATTTTGAAAAGTTCAGCCAAGTTGTTAGATGCCACAGACTTGGATGTAGGCTCTCTTAGAGAGGACAGAGTCTGTAGTGTCCTTGGAGCAGGTGACAGGCCAGTTTGTCAGGGGGTGCGCCCAATGCCCTCCACTTCCTCTTCGCCACCCTACAGTTGCGTTTAAGGGTGGCGAGATCGGAATCGTACCAATAGTTTCACTTGGATTTGCGCTTCAAGCGGATCCTCATGACAGGGGCAAGGACATCTAGAGTGTTCGAGCTAGAGAGATGAAGGTTCAAGAGGGCTGTGTTAGTCAGCCAAAGGTACAGGAGGAGGAGCGAAAGTAGCAGCAAAAGCCTCAACTGATACACGCTTCATGGGTCGGATGACCGAGAAGGTAGGTGCAGTGCTGGAGTCGGCTTGATCTCTGGGAAAGAGAGAGACAGAAGTGGGAAGAAAGGAGAACGTGATCACTCCAAGATAGAGGAGTGGTGGGAGGGTTAGAGAAGGGGTGGTCTGAGGAGATCAGAACTTCCAGGGTGTGCCCTGCAGAGTGAGTCGGGCCAGAAGGAAGGGGAAAGGAGAGAGTGTGGGTGTGAGGGAGTGTGTGAGAGAGTGTGAGAATCGCAGAGGATGTGAAGGATTCCTCAAGATGGCTGGTAGCGTCCAGGTGGATGTTCAAGTCTCAGAAGAGGAGAAGTTGAGGCAAGGAGCGAGGAGGAGAGGTCAGCCCACTCAAAGAGGAAGAGGGCGACCTGGCCAGGCAGCCTGTAGATAGTGGCCACAGTGAGAGAGAGGCCAGGAAAGAGAGAGAGCCTGCAGAGGCATTCAAAGGAGTAGTGCTGCATTGGAATGACAGAAGCCGGGATCCACTCCAGGTAAATCAAGGCTACACCCCCACCGCCACGGTTGGTTCTGGGTTCGGAGAGGATCTTGTAGTCATCAGGAAGGAGTGTTGAAACTCGTGACTGAGGTGGCCGTGACACACTGAGACAGAGTACATCCAAATCAAGCTCTTCCAGGAGGCGGCAGATGTCAGAGGAGTGATTGACAGCTGAACAAGAATTTAGAGTTGCGATGTGGGTGCAGGTTGCCACATTTGAAGAACTTCCGGGGAGGGGTACAGGCCAGAGGTACACCCTGCAGAAGTGTTGGAGGTGCCTAGGATGGGCAGAGGAGGAAGGAAGAGAAGGCAGCGTAGTCAGAGGGAGAAGAGAGTGCCAGGCGGGTGGCAGAGGAGGTAGGCAATAGGGTGGCCAGAGAAGCAGCAGGGGGTGCCAAAGAGGTGGCAGAGGAAAGGAGGCAGCAGAGAAGCCAAGCCAGAGAGAAGTAAGAAGGGATAGCAGGAGAGGAAAGGAAGTTTATAAGGCGCGGGAAGCGTCCATCAAAGAGGAGGAGATTGGCCCGAGGGCCCTGGACCAAGACGGTAACATCTAAGTAGACATTAATGATTGTCTAAGAGGCATGGAAGAGGGCCAGGAGGGCCTTCCACAGAGTGCCACCATTAATGGGAGAAGAGGAAAAAAGAGAGAACAGAGACCATATATGGGGTCCATTGGCCTGAAGAGGGAACAACAGAGTATGTCGGTAAGGGTATGGCTGGAGGAAGCACTGATAAAGCCATCAGCGATCGAGAGGCCTGGGTTGGAGACCAGGATGTCCCTTTTGAGCTTCTTCCTGCCAGACTTAGTGAAAAGGCTAGGATAGTCGATAGAAAAGCAGCTAGAAAAGATAGGTAAAACAGAGCACCATAGGGGGTGCAGGGAGGAAAGAGTGGGTAGGGAGAGGGGAGCCTAGTCAGGGGAGGGTAGGAGAGAAGAGGGGTGGGGAGGTCGCACAGAGTGTGTGGGGGCAGACAGGCGGTAGGCACAGGGGGGGGACACAAAAGGGAAGGGGCACAACAAAGAACAGACCTACAAATCAGATGCAGTATTTATTTAGTATTTAGTATTTTATTTATTTGTATAGCACACCAGGCCCACTACAGAACCATAAGAAAGAGCATGACAGGGAACCTGGAAGTAAAGAATGCAGATGCAATACAGGACCAAGAGCAAAACACACAGGTCAGCAGTGAACCTAGAAGTGAAGAATGCAGGGGATTGCAATGTGATGCCACAAACGTTCAACAGAGTAGTGTTTGATGCATGTGGATAGAAAAGTAACCAACCTTGAACACTAGTAGTATTATTCATTTGTATAGTGCATTTATCCCATTAATATGGCCTCAAATTGCTTGTGGTGGGAACGCCCTCAGGGGACCAAAGTCCAAGGTGTGGGAAAATTATATGAAGGGTGTTGTGAGTTGTGTTCAAGCCTGGGGGGAGCGTTGTGTCTAGAAAGATCGAATTTTCTCAGTTGTCGCAGCATTCTAGTGCGTGCTGGTGGGTAGCCGTCTCAAACAAAGGCATATCACCACAAATCATAAACTTTGAATAATTACACTGCGTCAGGGTGGACTGCTGGAAGGTTTTCCAAAATACATTTGGATACTTTTAAAAAATGTACAACAATCAGAAAACCTGCAAAAAGATTCAATTATATGTAATGAGAACAGTAAAGCTGGCCTGGGCTAGAGGGTTTTTCAGAACCTACTCTGGGGTTCTGAGAAAGCTACTTTACTTATCTGTATTTAGTTCAGAATTTAACTTTTACAAAATCAATACAATCACAAAAACACTTCAATTCATAAAATATATAGCAATCATACATTCAAATTAATACGAAAAAAAGAAAATTTGATATATAGAAGATAAAATGTAACAGAAGTAAATACATATATATGCACATTTTTTAACTAATGCTAGGTATTAACACTTTCACCTCATTACATCACAATGTTTATAGATACAAGCATTTCAACATCTGATACAATAAAGTTCAAAACATTTGGGTCAAATTCCCCCATTTCTTCCCCAAAATTCACAGGATACCCCAAGTGTTGAAATAAACCTTTAGCGAGTATTGCCTAGATGCTTTTTCACATGACACCAAACTTTATATTGCGTAATATGTGTTGCCTCACATTCGGTATTCAGACAAGTCCAAGACGCAAGAGTTTTAATAGAGTTGTAGTCATGTGTAAAATGTCCCAGAGTAGTCATGTAGATATGACCTAATTTAGGATAGTCAACAAATGCCTTGCCGAACACTACGGTATTTCACAGATTCTGCAAGGTATATCATCTTTTTGAATTTGCCATTGACCACACCGAATAGATCTCACATGGAGTTGGTTGGTGCGTAGAACCTAAATCTTTGCACATCAGGATCGGGGCAGCAAAGAATGTAGCGTTGCAGCTTCATACATTTGTGACTTATACTAGCAGTGGAACCACAACTCTGCATTTTCTATAAGTGGTCATAGATCTTAACCTAGTCCCACTTATTCAGCCGGTGGAAAAAAGGCATTTTTTAATGTTTTAAAGCTTGGACAATGCTGGAAATTGGGTTCCCAACCAAGGCTATGGAACATGTTTTTTACCAGTTTAATGAGCCCGCACTCTCTTTTAGAGCTATGTATTAGACAATAGTTGGCTCCCAACTTTCCAAGCAGTGGACAGACCGGGGAAGTTTTTGATTTCTGGAAAAACTCCCCTCTTCGCTTGAGTGCCAATGATCTTAATGACAAGAGTCCAAGTTCGAGTCGTATGTATTCTATGGAGGTAGGGGTGGGGGGAGGCAGTCGCAAAACGCATCACCAAAATTACCCCTCTAATGGTTTTAACCAGTCCAAATGGTTCACCTCGAGAGCCTAGAGACCGTATAGCACTTCCTGGCAAAACCATTCCTTGTACAAGTTGAGAATGCCTCCTAAAGAAAATCCTGCATGAAGGTATACAAACCTTTGCACCATTAATGCTATATGTTTAGCTTTTTGCATCTTGAGAGTGACCAACTCACGATAACCCTTGGATGCCGACATTTCAACCCCAAGATACTTATAATTCTGGGCATATTCTATATGACCCAAGAGCGTAATCAAAGGCTGTTTCTTGGTATGGAGCACACTGATCAGCATAGATTTTTTATAAATTGTAATTTAATAGCTAGCCCGTGTTCATCAGCATTGCTAGTAAGAGCAGACAACATAGCTTTCATACCCGAGAATATATGATGACATAGCACTAGATCGTCCGCATACAGCATGGCTGCAATCGTACATTAACCAATTTTAGGGGGACATTTAGCATATGTTATCTTCAGTGGAAGGTCAGCAATGTAGATGTTGAATAACAGGGCCGCAAGCATGCACCCCCGTTTCACCCTCTCTCTACGTGGATATTTTCAGATAGAAGCCCATTATCACTCAGTTGTACCTGTGCTCTAGTCCAGTGTGTAATGCCACTAATATGGAACAAGTTACTTACTGTAACTGTTGTTCTCCAGCATGGGTCTGGCATGGATTCACATGCTCATGAATATTCCCCGTCGTCAGGCTGGGAATCCTCGGTAAAGAAAAAACCAGTATCAGTTTCGTTTCTGATCTGTCTTTCGTAGTAATAACCAATCACTGGTCTCTGCGTCATACTGACCACAGCCAATGACTGCCCTCTACCTAAGCACCGCCTCTGGCAGCCATCTTCAGATTTGGAAGCACGTGAAGTGGCAGTATGACCAAGTGAAGAGCCGCAGAGGGGTAGGCGGGAGGGTTCGCATGTGAATCCATGCCAGACCCATGCTGGAGAACAACAGTTACAGGTAAGTAACTTCTTCCTTCTCCAGCATGGGGTCTGGCATGGATTCACATGCTCATGAATAAAGAATACATAGCAGTACACACATGCACAACCACGGGAGGTGGCAAAGGCTCAACATTAAGCATTGCATCAAACTCAACATTAAGCATCTTACCTCCTCACCAGGCTCACCTCAGGCGAACAGGTTGCGCAGCACTGCTTGGCCGACCCTGGACTCCTCCCTGGAATCCCGATCGACGCAGTAGAACTTCGTGAAGGTGTGCGTCGACCTCCACGTAGCAGCCCTGCATATGTCCAGCAGGGGCACACCAGAAAGGAACGCCGTGGTAGCTGCGATCGCTCTGGTGGAATGGGCTCTCGGACGGCCAGGTAGCGGTCGGTTTGCCAACCGATGACAGTACATGATACAGCCGGAGAGCCATCTGGAAATGGAAGCCTTCGAGAGAGCCTTCCCCTGATTGACAGGTCCAAAGTTCACAAAGAGTTGTGACGTCTTCCGAAAACACTTTGTGCGGTCGACGTAGAACTTCAGCGCTCTAGCCACATCCAGCGAGTGCAAAGTTCTCTCTGCCGGCGACGAAGGCGACGGGAAGAATACAGGCAACACCAAGGGTTCGTTGAGGTGGAAGTCTGACGGTACCTTGGGCATGAAGGAGGGGTGCGTCAGGAGCACTACCCTCGTGTCGTGAAAAGTCAAGTACGGGGCCTTGCAGGAAAGGGCCTGGATCTCTCCCACCCGTCGTGCGGAGGTGATGGCCACAAGAAACGCTGTTTTCCACGACAGAAACTTCAACGGGGCCGAGTGCAGAGGCTCGAACGGAGGTCCCATGAGCTTGGTCAGCACCACGTTGAGCTCCCACGCCGAGGCCGGAGCCTTCACTGGCGGGAACGATCTGAACAGTCCCTTCATGAACTCTTTCACCAGACGATGAGACCACAAGGACGTCCGCCCCGTGATTCTGGTGTATCGGGAGATCGCAGCAAGATGAATCTTGATGGACGCGTGTGCCAGTCCAGCTTTGGCCAGCGTCAGCAGGTACGGCAGTACTTGGGGAGCCGTAATCCGTAGAGGGTTAATCTTCTGTGCGTGGCACCAGACAGAGAACCTCTTCCATTTGTGTCTGTAGCATTTAAGAGTCGAGGACGCCCTGGCCTTTGAAAGAACCTCTCTGCAGTCGGCCGGTATGTCGTATCCTCCAAACTCTAGCGCTGCAGGAGCCAGGCCTGCAAGTTCAGCGATTTCGGGTCGTGGTGGAGGATGGCGCCTCCTTCCCTGGAGAGCAGATCCGCGTCCACCGGCAGCTTGATTGGCGGGGACGCTGACAAGTCCAGAAGGTCCGGGAACCATATCTGCCTCGGCCACGCAGGTGCGACGAGGATCATCCTGCACCGTGACCTCTTGAGCTGGTTGACGAGCCGGATTAGCAGTGGCAAAGGAGGGAACGCGTAGAGGAACAGGCCCTCCCAGGGGAACGAGAAAGCATCGCCCATGCTCCTCGCCTGGGGAAACCTGCTGGCGAACCTCAGGCACTTGGAGTTCGTCGCCGTCGCGAACAGGTCGATCTGGGGTGTGCCCCACCGTCGGAAGAGGCGATCCACTAGATCCTGCCGTAGTTCCCACTCGTGGCACGAGCGCAGCTCCCTGCTGAGTGAGTCGGCGATGGTGTTTTTTATCCCTGCCAGATGAAACGGCACCAGAAACATCCCTTGGGCGACTGCCCAATGCCACAGGTCCTGCGCCTCCTTGGACAGTGCTGGGGACCTGGTTCCGCCCTGTTTCCGGATGTAAAACATGGTGGTGGTGTTGTCGGTGAAGATCCTCACCACCTTGCCCTTGAGGGACGGAAGGAAGGACCTGAGGGCCCAAAGCACTGCACGGAGCTCCAGGACGTTGATATGTAAGGATTTCTCCGTCGGGAGCCAAAGGCCTCTTGCGTACAGATTTTCGGTGTGCGCTCCCCACCCTTCCAGGGAGGCATCCGTGGTCACTGTCTCCTGGTGGGCTGGGGTCTGGAAGTCCATGCCCGCCGTCAGATGCGCGCGGTAGCCCCACCACCGGATCGCTCGTCGGAAACTCTCGTCGAGTGTGATCCTTTCCTCGAAGCTGCCCGTCGTTTGGATCCAGCGCGCGTCCAGGAACTCCTGCAACGGGCGCATCCGGAGCCTGCACATGGGAATGAGGTAGATGCAGGAAGACCTCATTCCGAGGAGGGACTTGATGGACCTCACCTTGGCCGCATCGGCCACCAACATCCGCTGCACCTTGCCCAGGATGGTCCTGTTCCTCTCCTCCGACGGGGAGGCCAGAAGGGACACTGTGTTGAGCCTCGCTCCCAGAAACAGAGCGTCTTGCGCGGGTACCAGGTGGGATTTGGCGTAGTTCACGGAGAATCCCAGGTCCGTGAGAAGTTGGACGGTCCTTGGCGTGTGAACCACGGCGAGCTCCCTTGTCTTGGCTCGGATGAGCCAGTCGTCCAGGTAGGGGTAGACGTGGATCCCTTCGCGGCGCAGCTGAGCCGCCACCGGTGCGAGGCACTTGGTGAACACCCTGGGTGCCGACCGTAGTCCGAAGGGGAGGGCTTTGAACTGGTAATGACGCCCTTGGACCACAAACCTGAGGAATGGGAATATGGAAGTAGGCATCCTCCAAATCCAACGATGACAGGAAGTCTCCTTCCTCCAGCTGACCCAGGACGTGCTGGAGGGTGACCATCCGGAACTTTTGCGCCTTGATGAACTTGTTCAGACGTCGCAGGTCCAGGATGGGGCGCCATCCCCCCGTCGTCTTCTTCACGAGGAAGTATCTCGAGTAGACTCCGGAGCCCCGAAGCCTCTTTGGGATGAGTTCGATGGCGCCCTTCCTGAGCATCCCCTTCACCTCCCGGAGAAGTTGAGGGACGTGAAGTTCTTTCCTGGCCACGGGGGGACGCGCGGACACTTTCTTTGAAACTCGAGCGCGTGGCCCCGGGCCAAGGCGTCCAGCACCCAACGGTCGGTGGAGATGGACTCCCACACGCTGACGAAGCTCGCCAGCCGGCCTCCCACCGGGGTGCTTCGGTGGGGGCCCTGACCCCCCGGCCGGTTCAATCCTGCTTCGACGAGGCTTTGCCGCCTTGTCCTTGGCGACGACGGCGGGGTCCGCCAGACTTGCCTCGTCCTCTGTAGGCCTCCTGAGACGACGAGCGGGCCGCTTGACGGTAGGAGAAACCGCCGCCGGAACCTTTGGAGGCGCCCTTGCCTCCGCTGCTCCGAAAGGGCGTCCGTCGTTGTTGCAGAACTCCAAGGGCCCGGGCCGTCTCGGTGTCCGCTTTAATGGCCTGAAGGGAATCGTCCACTGTTTTCCCAAACAGGTTGTTCCCATCGAAGGGCATGTCCAGGACTCTGGTCTGAACGTCTTGACGGAAGTCCGTAGCCTTGAGCCATCCACGCCGCCTAAGGCAAACGCCGTTGCCCAACTGGCGGAACCCAGTGTCGGCGATGTCCGTCGCTAAGGGTAATGGCGTGGTCCGAAGCCACCTCACCTTCCTGCAGGATCTCCAGGGCCTCTGCCCTCTTGCCGTCCGGCAAGAAGTCCAGCAGGGGAGCCAGTTTGTACCAGAGCTCCCTGTCGTATCGGGCCACGATAGCCAAGGCGTTGGCAGCTTTAATCGTCGTCGCTGCAGACGAGATGACTCTGCGTCCCATAGCGTCCAATTTCTTTCCCTCGCCGTCCGGTGGGGAAGTCGATGTGGAGGCCGCACCCCCCCCCGCTTTTTTCCTGGCCGCCGCGGAGACGACGGAGTCCGGGGTAGGCTGCGCCCGGAGGCACAGGGGGGCCGTGTCCGGGACCCGGTACTTTTTCTCGTACCGGTCTCTTCTAGCTGGCGTCGTGGAAGGGTTCTTGAGGAGGGTGTGGCCCTCATCCCAAATGTCGTCCAATAGAGGCACCGCGAGGACCGTCTTCCTCTTGGCCTCGCGCCGCTGATAAAGGAAACCTTCCTTCTTCTCCTCAGGGCAGAGTTGGAAAAGCTCGGATGCCCTGGCGATCATTGAGTGGAACGATCCAATCTCGTCGGGCGGAGAAGCCCTGATGGGAGGCGACGACGGTACATCCTCGTCGTATACCTCGTCGTCCGTACCCGTCGCTGCCGTGTCAGTCCCCGTATCATCCCCTCGGGTGGACGGGGAGGAGGGTGGATCCTTCTTTTCTTGGTAGGGGGAACCCCAGAAGGTCCCGGTTCTGGGTCCCCCGACGGGAGAGGTTCCGTCGGCAACGGTAGTCTCGTCCTTATCTCTGAGCATAAGGACTGTATAGCCAACAAAATGGCCGCCGAGCTGTCTCGCGGCGCTGGCAGAGGGGAATCCGACGGGCGATCAGAGGGGAATCCCGACGGGCCGGTCTTCTTCCACGCCGAGGCCGTGGCTTAAGACTTCGACCAGCTCCTCCTCCGAGGTTGAGGCCGAATCTACGACGACGCCCTGCCCCCCCTTTTTCTTCCCCACGGGGGATTTCACGGGGGTCCTATCGATGGGCACAAAAGAGGACTCCCTCTGAGGTGGCAGGGAGACTCTGAGCCCCGAGGTCGCCACCACTGGCGTAGCCTCCACAGGCTGAGCCAGGGCCGCCGCGACAGACTCGATAGAGGGCTTGGCCGGATGGATTAAGGCCTTCACCACCTTAGGTGCGCTCACCGCCTTATCCTTGAGGGGGGGACAGTGCCTCGCTCCCCCTCCGCCTTCGAGCTCGACCGGGGCCTCTCTAGGAGCCTCGCCGGGTGCTCGGCCTTCCTCTTACCCGACCCAGAGCGTTGGCTCGTGGTTGATGGTGCCGGGGAGGGTGCGCCCAGCCTGGCGCCCGTAGAGCCCGACCGTTCGGCGCTCCCGGTGCCAGCGGACTCGCGGTGCTTGGCCTTATGTTGGACCCCCGTCGCCGGGGCGTCCTCAAAGGTCTTAGAAGACCGCTCGGATTTCTTCCTCTTCTTTTCGCCGGACGGGCTCTTCCCTTCCAGCCAGTTGGCGAGACGTTGATGGCGGTCCTTCATGGTCCGCTCCAACATGTTGCCGCAAAACGCACAGTCCTTCTCCACGTGCGTCTTGTCCTCATGTAGGCAGTAAAGACAAAAAGAGTGTTCGTCCTCCTTGAAGACGTTCTGGCAGCTGGCATCCAGGGCAGACCTTGAACAGCTTTCCGGGCGTCGAGCTTCCCTTCTCCTGGGCCATGACCGGGCCTGAGAAACTTCTGGAGTCCTCCAAAAGCGTAGCTCGACGAAATCTTCACCCTTGAGGGGCGCAGACGAATCCGACACGGGTCCCCGTTGATCGGATGGAGAGTCGGTGGAGCTTGAGGCTCTTTTGACCGAAAAAACAAAGTTTTTGAGAAAAAACGTGAAAAAATAGCACTAACGCTCGAGAGCAATAGCACGAGGATCCCAACACATGAACTTGCGGTAAAAATCTGAAGATGGCTGCCAGAGGCAGTGCTTAGGTAGAGGGCAGTCATTGGCTGTGGTCAGTATGACGCAGAGACCAGTGATTGGTTATTACTACGAAAGACAGATCAGAAACAAAACTGATACTGGTTTTTTCTTTACCGAGGATTCCCAGCCTGACGACGGGGAATATTCATGAGCATGTGAATCCATGCCAGACCCCATGCTGGAGAACTGAAGAATCCATTCAGGGCAACCAAGCGCTCTGAGTTTTCTCCATAGCAGCCTGCGGTTTACTTGGTCAAAAGCTGCTTGAAAATCTATAAAGGTTATATAGACTGATGGACTGCCCTTCAATTTTGCCTTGGCCATAACAGCATCTAGCAGTCTTATATTGTGAGTAGTGCTAGATCCTTTTCGGAAGCTCGTCTGGAGTGGATGTAAAATATGTTCTGTGACCCGGGCTTGCAAATAAACTAGCACACATCCTGCAAATACCTTTCATGTGGTGTCAAGAAGGGATAGCAATCGATAATTCTCTGGATGTAACCGTTCTCCACTTTTAACTACCGGAATATATATCGCTTTAGTCCATGAATCAGGAATAAACCCGTACCTGCATATTTTTTTGTATAGGTCACATACAAGTATGGCCCATACTTCCAGGTTACTCTTGAATACTGCTGCATAGAGGCCTCTGGGCCCTGGTGCTCGGGAATTGTTTAATCTAGTCAAACTATTTCCAAAGTCATAGGCCACTTCCCGTTTTTAGTATGGAAAGATGCTTCGTGTGCGTCATCTCTCTTCATCTTAGCTCCAATATAGAATCTCCACACATTCTCGGAAATCGGATTAATTATCCAACTCTTAGTGGGGGGTCTTGCCAAATTTAAAAAGCGCCATACCTTTTTGGTATCTTTATTATTAAGGGCTTTTATCAATTTATGCCAGTTGGCCGTCATACTAATACTTTTTCTTTGTTTAGCCAATTATTATATTTGTTTTTCAATCTTCAGCATGAGTATATATACTGGACTTAACTTCTTTTTTCAAATATCGGATGCTAATGCGCAACTAGCGCTTTCTTTGAATGTCTATATCAAACGGTTGTGCATGTCTTTTAATAGGCAATACTACAATATTCTTTCCAGCTTTTGCATTTGCACTCACTAACCTGGTTTACCAGGCTTCGATCTAGTCTCACGTGTGTAGACCGATAAAGTCATCAAGAGAAGAAACCACCTTTTTGTTGGTCTTTTTAATGCTCCGACACTACTTAATGGTGCATCAAGGTTACACTTAAGCCTTGGCCAAACTCTGAAAGGTAGTGCCTGAGCAGTCAAGAAGAGGTAGGCTTGGTGTGAAGTACAGTTCATATTTACAACGTCTGTTAAGGAACAAAGTTCCACACAGGCAAGGACAAATCTAGAGCATTTATGAACACAGATTTGAATCAAGATCAATACAGTGGTAACAGCAAAATGCGTACACACCCCCCAACCCCTCCCACCCACCCACTTCTAAAATGAAGGAGAAAAGGTTAGTGACAAATTCAAGAGCCAAACAAAATACTTTAACACACAAGAACAATGCTTTTGAAGTCCATCCCTACCCTTTTCAGAGATCAGGTCACAGCAGACTTTACCAGCAGGTTTTTTTTTTTTTTTTTCAACTTTGTTTTATTGGCATTTTCATAATATAACGAAAGGGCGCAGAACATTTTTACAGATTGTGCAAGTAACAGGCCCGAACCCCCCCCCCCCCTCCCCCACCCCAAACATCCCCACCCCCCCCGAAAAAGGAACAAACCAAAAAACTTAGTCCTCATAGAGCCGTTCTGCTGGGGAACCACTATGTGAGCTCCGAGAGTCTGGAGCCCCAGGAAGAGCGAGAGCATTAACTATTAGAATTGGCTGAAGAACTACCATCCTCCCCCGGGCCGAGGGCCCTGTCCGCTCCTTGTCCCACTTGAAGATCAGTGCACATCCCAACCCCATGTCTGCTGTGCCTCGTACCAGTTTGCGTGGAAAGAGCCCAAATTATTGTTCATCATTGCCGTCAGTTTATCCATCAGGTACATGTTTTTTACCTTTTTTAGCCAGTTCTCCTTCGATGGGGTCTCCGGGCTCTTCCATTTCTGGGCCAATGCTACCCTTCCCGCCCTTAGCATTGTCTCCCACATCCTAGGGTATCGGGGAATGTCCGAGTCCTCCGGAGGGAGGCCCAGCAGCATTGTCAGGGGGTTCTGGGGGAGAAGCTCATCAGAAACTTCGGCGATCCAGCCCCTCACCTTCTCCCAGTATGCCTGGGCTTTCGGGCAGTGCCACCACATGTGCCCTCTCGTACCGACCTGGCCACATCCCCTTGGGCACGTGGGGGACACTCCCGTGTACATTTTAGCCAACTTCATTGGTTCTCTGTGCCACCCCTGTAAAATCTTGAAGTTGTGTTCCATGTCTGCCGTAAATAAGTTCCCATGGAAGGCTATTTTAAATATTCTCGCCCAGGCGTCCTCCGAGATCTCATCCCCCGCTAAGTCGTTCCAGAACGAGCGGAACCCCCTCCTCTCCCCTAGGTTAACCGTGTTCAGTAGCTTGTACATCCCTGACACCGCACCCTTCCTGGAGGATGCCGAGTCCAGGAGCTTCTCAAAGGGGGTCAGTTGTCTTTTCAGGTTCTGGCCCCAGGCCTGGTCACATAGAATTCCTTTCAGGCGAATGTATTCAAATATGGAGAGGGACCCCTGGCCGAGGGCGTCCCTCAGTTCCTCATATGGCCGGAATTCTCCTTCTCTGAACATCTGCCCCGCCCATTCCATTCCCATGTCTGACCACAACTGGGCGTTGCGGAACCCCCTACTTCCCAGATTGAGGGGGTGACCCCAAAGAGAGGACATCGGTGATGGCCATGATGTTAGGTGTGCCGTCTGGGGACCCTCCCTCCAGATCGTCCAGAGGACTCCCAGGGTTGGGTGGGATTTGAGTCTGTTTGGAATAAACTTGCTAGGGGCCCAAAGGAGGTCTCGAATCTTCAGTGGGTGGGCGTCCATGTCCTCCAGGTATGACCAGTAAGTGCCCATCCCCTCTCTCATATGTTCTAGGAGGACGCGTAGTTGGGCTGCCCGGAAATAGAGTTGAAAGTCTGGTAACCCAAACCCTCCCTCCTCCCTCGGTAAGGTCAGGACCCTATTAGCAGTTCTCGGGGTCTTACCCTGCCATATGAATTCCCGCACCGCATTCTGGAGGGCTCTGAAGGACCGGTCAGGGACTACCGATGGGAGGGCGGTGAAAAGATAAAGAAGTCGCGGGAGAATGTTCATTTTCACAGCCGTCATGCGGCCGTACCAAGACAGAATCATAGACCTCCACCTCCTCAAATCAGCCGTGATTCCTGCCACAACGGGATCATAGTTAGCAGGGGCTAGGTTGGTTAAGTCCCGAGTAAGGAGGACTCCCAGGTATCGAATAGATGTCTTTCCCACCGATATTCCCTCCAGGCGTGCGAGGGTGTCCAAGCCCGGGTCCCGGGTTCTCATAGGGAGCAGGACAGATTTGGACGCGTTGATCTTGAGACCAGAGAAACGCCCGTAGGTGGCCATCAAGGAGAGGAGCGGGGGGAGCGAGGATTTCGGGTCTACTAAGTAAGCCAGGATGTCGTCCGCAAACAGGGAGAGCTTAAATTCCACCTCCCCCCTCTTAATCCCCTTAATCTCTGTGTGGGCTCTGACTGCTATGGCTAGATGTTCCATGGAGAGGATATAGATTAGGGGGGAGAGCGGGCATCCCTGTCTTGTCCCCCGCGACAGGGGGAAGGGCTCCGACAACCCACCATTGACTTGGACCCTGGCCCTCGGGGCCCTATATAAAGCCGCCACCCAATCCCTGATGTGTGGGCCAAAGCCCATTTTTTGGAGGGTAAGTTCCATGAATCTCCACTCCACCCTGTCGAACGCCTTCTCCGAGTCTAGAGACAGGACGCTCGCATCCAGGTCTGACCTCTGGGCATAGTGGATCAGGTCTATGGTCTTCCGGATGTTGTCTGAGCCCTGTCTCCCCCTAATAAATCCTACCTGGTCGCCATGGACCAATTTCGGCAAGACCCCCTCCAACCGTCCCCCAAGCACCTTGGCCAGAATCTTCACGTCAACATTCAACAGGGAGATGGGTCGGTAGGAGGAGCATTCCCTAGGGTCCCTGCCGTCCTTGGGGAGCACCACAATAATTGCCTCCATCATGGAGTCCGGAAGAGACCCCCCCTCCAGCACCGCGTTAAACACTTTTACCAAATGGGGGGAGAGGGCCGAGCGGAACCTTTTGTAAAAGTAGACAGAGTACCCGTCCTCGCCCGGGGAAGTGCCCACCTTCATTCCTCCAATCGCACGCTCTACCTCGTCCTCGGTCACCGGGCCCTCCAACCCCTCCGCTATCTCCCTGGACAGGGCCGGGATCTGGATTGAATTCAGGAACCCCACCATCTCCGTCTCCTCCCCATTGTACTCGGACGAATATAATTTCTCATAATATCGGCGGAAGGCTTCGCCAATGTGGGGTATGTCGTGGCCTATCTTTCCCCCCTCGTCCTTAACCTCTTTCACTAATCGGCTTTTCTGCACCTCCCTCAGTTTCCAAGCCAGGATCCTGTCCGCCCTGTCCCCTTTTTCATAGTACTTTTGTTTAACCAGTTGGAGACTCCTCTCCGTCTTGTGGAGGAGGAGATCCTTCAATTGGAGTCTGTAGTCTTCCAATGCGGTCACCTGCTCGTTGTCTAGGGGAACTGTGGGGGGACCCCCAGGTTGAAGTTGGGCGATTTTCTCCCTGAGGTACCTTTCCTGGCCCTCCCTTTGCCTTTTTCTCTGGGCTCCTATTTTAATCAGGGTTCCCTGTATGGCTGCCTTAAAGGCGTCCCAGAGGGTGTGTGGACCCACCTCCCCGTTGTCATTAAGCTCAAAAAATTCCGTGATGGCCTCGAGGACCTCCTGGGATAGGACTTCGTCCTTTAACAGGGAGTCGTTGCACTTCCATCTCCCTCTGCGTTCGTGTAAACCTCCCCTTGCTATTGTAGCTCGGACCAAGTCGTGATCAGACCAGGGGACGGGGTCTACCCTGTGGCCCGAGACAAATGGACGTAGGGTCTCGTCTACCAGGATGTAGTCTATCCTGGAGAACGACGTGTGGATGGCTGAGTAATATGTAAAGGAGGGGGAGTCTGTTCTAGGGAGGGGGATCGTGTCCAACAGGCCCAATTCTAGGTTGACTTTTTGGAAGGTGCGCGCCATGGTCTCGTCCGCAGCCCTAGAGGAATGCGGGCCTGCTCGTTTCCTGTCCAGGGTGGGGTCTAGAACCATGTTGAAGTCCCCCCCCACCACCACCGTGCCGTGGATGAAATATTTGAGTTTGTCCCCCACCTCCTCCCAGAACTGGGCTTGGCCTTCGTTTGGGGCATAGATGGCCGCTAGGGTCAGTGGGGCCCCCTGCAGGGACCCCCGCACCAGCAGGTATCGGCCCCCCGGGTCTTTCAGCGTGGCTTCTTTCTCGAAGCCCACGTGTTTCGCTACCAGGATGGCGACCCCTCTTTTTTTGCACTTGTGGGATGCAGAGTGGACCTCGCCAATTCCCCCTCCCCGCATTTTGGGCTCCTTCCCCTGTGGCCAGTGAGTCTCTTGAACGAAGAGAAAATCCAGTTGTGCCCTTCTAAATTCCCTGCAGAGCAAGGACCTCTTGGTGGGGGTGTTTAACCCACGGACATTAAGTGAGCCCACTCCCAGGGCGGGCAGCCCGTCAGCCATAGTCACTTTTTTTCACTCTCTCGGTCAACTCCTCCCCTACGCTCTTCCCCGTGTGCTCCGTTATTTCGACTCTGTGTTCCCCTTTTCCTCCCGCGCCCTCCCCCCGGGTGGGCTTAAAACGAAACCCCAACTGCCCCCCCTCCCCAAACCGTAACTGAACTTCCCCAACTCCCGTGGTCCCCCCCACCCCCCGCCCCGGCGTCCAGCCAAGTAGTTCTGCCATCGCTGGCTTTTGGCCGAACCACCAGCCTGCCCACCTCGGCCAGGCAATCTGCATTAGAAGCTCATCTCTTGAGCCCCCTAAGATATCCCGCGGCTATGACCCCTCTGCAGACCCCACCTACTTGCAGGTCGTAGGGACGTTGATAGTAGTGAATCCTCTGAGTCTGCGTCCCTCCGACCAGGGCACACCGAGGCGCCCCCGTGCTCAGTCCCCAGAGTCGTTACGTTCTCCGTCCTTTGAAGGGGAGGGGGTGTTCATTTTCCTGAATTTCCTCGCGCCGGTGCGTTTTCTCCTCTCGCCAGGCGGGCCAGGGCCTCCGGGTCGCCCGTGCTCTGGCCCCGATGGGCCCCTCCGGGGGTTCGTGTCCACTGCGTATTCTTGTATGGCTCCCCTTATGTCCTCTTCCGTGATCAGGGTTGATCTTTGGCCCATGTATTCGAAGGTCAGGGAGAAGGGGTAGCCCCATCTGTAGCGCACTCCCTTTTCCTTAAGCACCTGTGTGAGAGGGCGGCACATCCTGCGCCTGGCCAGCGTGTAGGCGGAGAGGTCTTGGTATATCGAGACTTGTGCGTTGTTATAAGTGATTTCCCTGGCCTTTCTTGCCTCCTCCAACACCTTCGTCTTCTCTGAGTAGTAGTGAAACCGGACCAGGATCGACCGGGGGGCCCCGGCCCTTCCCCCCGCCCTGTGCACCCTGTCAAAAGTTGGCTCAGTTGTCATTTCCTCCGTGAACAGGAGAGTAATAATGTCTCGTACTGCTCGGGTGACGTCCCTCTCCGTTTCCCCCTCTATTTCGGGCACCCCAAAGATTCTGAGGTTGTTCCTCCTCTCCCTGTTTTCGAAATCGTCCATCTGCCGGGCCCTCTCCTCGTCCCTCCTCTCCAGGGCTTCCAACCTCATGCTATATTGTATGTCTTGGACTGCTATGGAAGATTGGTTGGACTCGACCTGTAGGAGCCTGTCCTCAATTTTGTCCACCCTTTGGTCCATTTTTTCAAATTTTTGGGCAATGTCGGAGCGCATGTCCCTTATTTCCTGTAGGATCGAGGCAAATCCCCTTTCCATTGCCGCCGAGGAGGGGGAAGCTTCCCCCGATTGGGCCATGGTTCCTTCGCGGGTTGAACCTTTGTCACCTCTTTCACCTCCCCGGAAGCGGTATCTCTGCAAGGCTTCCCTCCAGCTCATGTGGGTCTTCCCTGTGTCCTGTCGTCTAGGTCCCCGCAACCCTGACGGGGGGCGGGGGGTCCCCTACTGATCCGTCCCACCTTGCTTGGGTTGTGACCCGAATGGGGTGGCAAGGTCCGGGGGGGCGGGCACACGCCCCACCTGTTCTCAGGCGGGGGCCTCACACCCTTTTCGAGTGCCTCGTGGTCTTCTGGGGCCTCCTCCGGTCACCTGGGGTGGGGTGGGTCATGGGGGCCCAACCTTCCAATCCAAATAAAAGGGGGGGGACGTTGTGGCTCGCTCCGTGAGTCCTGGGGGGGGCACCCCCGGGCGGGCACACGCCCCACCAACTGCTGGCGGGGGCCTCTCACCCTGGTCGCCCCCGCTTCGAGCCTTGTTGTCTCCGGGGGGGGCCCCGGTCCCCGGACCCCGCCTTTGGTCCTTTTGCTTTTGGGGGTTCTGCCCCGCTCTGGGCGCTCACCTGTGGGGGGGTGAGTCCCGGCCCGCCGGGGCCCCCCTTGCTCTGCTGTGTTGTGCTGGGCTCCGGCGCTGGTGAGGAGGGGGGGAGCTGCCCCTCTCCTATCCTTCACTCCCGGATGGGGGAGGGCTCCGAGTCCCCGGGGGCACCGCTCCAGGCCCCCGGGTGCCGCCTCCTCCGCCGACCTGGTCTTCGCTGTCGGGGGGGGGGGGGGTGCCGCCCCGCTCCTTCTCTTCACTTTCGGGGGGGGGTGGGGGGGTGGCTGCCGCCTCCCGGGAGCCCCGCTCCGCTCCCCCCGATGCCGTCTCTTCACCGCGCGGGCCGCGCGGGCCGCCCCAGCGCTCTTCGCTCTGATTTGGGCCGCTGGGGGGGGGGGGCGGAGCGGGCCGCCCCACTGCCACGTCCCCGAAGTCCCGGGGGCTCGGTCCACGGCCAGGTCGTCTTCCGCACCCGGGGGGCGGGGGGTGCTGGTGGGGGGAGCGAAGGTCCGTCGGGCTGGGGTGCCGTGTGCGCCCGGGGCGAGACCGCCTTGCTCGCGGTCCCGAGGCCGCTCCTTTCCTGCTGCGTCTCCCTTCCCGGCTCCACGGGCTCCGCGCTCCGGCTCCCTGGGGAGCTCGCGCTCCGTTCTCTCTCTCGATGGGGGGCCAGGGGGGGCGCCAAGTCGGTCGCCCCAGTTGTGCTCGCGGGGGGGTATCGGGGGGGCTCAATCCCGTGGAATACCCGTGCCTCGGCGGGAGCTACGCACTCAGGCAGCCATTGCCTGTGCGCCCCCTGGTGGCCTCCACCAGCAGGTTTTTTAAGAAATCAATGAAGAAAGTTCTGAGAGTTCTCCAAGTACAGGGAGGGTAGACTACCAGTCTCCAGGTCCAAGCCCACAGAGAGCATTCCAAGTTAGCAGTTTTCGTTCAACACAATTCAATAGGGGTGCTTGGTGATAATAGCCATTTCTGCACTCAGACTTAAGAAACCATAGCCACCTTGTGACAAAGAATCTGTGGGGACGATGGGACTCACTGTAGGCTTTGCTGCTGAAGGCTCACAGGCGCAGGTTTGAGGCTTCTGCTGATTGTTCAATCAGGCCCTTGCAGAGTCTCCAGGGCAGGGTGAAAAACTAATTTTTGGCACAAGCAGAACAGGAGGGCTCCTCAGGAGCAGCAGATGGAAGTCAACGTCACTCAGAAAACAGTCAGCTTGCACTCAGGCGCAACATGGCAGACTTCAGGTTTCCAACAGGCCCTTGCTGGTTTTATTAAACAGCTGTAAGCAGATTAGCAAAGGTCCCAGCAGAGCAGTGAGGATGCCAGCAAAATTTCCAGCAAAGAGGCGGGGCGGTGCACATGCAACAGTGCTGTCCAGACCCAGGTGGCTGCAGACCAAATGGCTCCAGCCTCAGGGAGGCAATAGATCCAGAGTGGGACTTCATATTGGTTAGTCGCACCAGTCCAAAAGGAGGAAAGCTTCATGTTCAAGTCCACTGTCGATTTGAAAGTGGACGTTTCATATGTGAAGGTTGGCTTTGCCAATGCTAGTTACTGCAGTAGTCCTCCAGTGAGTTTCTATTGGCCATTCAGCTTCAGATGCCTGGTTCTTGCGGACAATTATCTTGAATGGCTCCAAGAGTGCCTATTCATAATTTCCAGCTGAGGGGGGCTGGTAAGGGAAGGGGGGAGGGGGAGGGAAGTGGAGCACCAGCCTACCGATGGAAGAGACATGCAACATTCAAGCAGGTAGAGGCTGTGAAAATGCGTGCCCTTAACTGGCGATTACTGACCCGGAGGGGAAGAAGATGGACAACAGAGGACAACACAAAGAACATGGCTTAAGGAACAATAAGGTGGCATTTTGCATATACAGTACCCTTAAAGACATTATGGCAGAAAAAAGCACAATCGGTGTACGTCTTTGTATCAGGAGAGATTAACATCGGTTCACTGACACTAGAACCCGCCTACACCAGTGAAACAGTAGTTGATCTTGCAAACTAACTGATCTCACTAACTTTTCCTCGAAAGTAGGTTATTTATTACAATGTGTGTCAAGTGTTAGGACAGAACTCATGAGTTCTCTTGGCCACTTTATGGGTCCTGTGAGGAATCCAAGGGCGTCCTCACTTCTTTCCCCAATATATCCTCCTTCCAGGGAAAGGCCGACGCTTTCGGATTATGACCCTGGTAGTGGATATGCGAGGGAGGATCACCTGGGTGGAGGAGACTTGGGGAGTGGGGATGAGGCACCCTTGGCAGGGACACGATATTCCAGCCACCCCCACCCCCAGCATTTCCCTTTTTATAAGGAGTCCAATATCCCCCAGGCCTTTGTAGGGTATTCTCAATCCCTTCCTGATTTTCCCAGAAAACCATCTCCCAATACACACCAGTCAGACGAGGAAGAGGCAACCCAGAGTAACATATCCTCTCTTTATTAAATCAGACATAAACCAACACCACTCTGGTACTGAGACAAGAAAGAGGGATGCCGAGTACCAAGACTGTTATGCAGTAAAGGAACACTGCCTGCACCCAAGGTCCAAGGAGTAGCATAAATGGCCATCTCAGGTGAGGCTAGGGTGATCGCCTGTGAAATGCTTGCAGGAGGAGCTGAAGCCAAAGAGACGCGCACCAAAAGCACCTACGAGCTGCAGAGTCGTTGCAGGGGATTGTGGCAGGATCATTCGAAATGTCCCTGGGAGCAGAGCTGGTCTGCATACCTCCTGGAGTCAGAGAGACTACCTCTCTGTAAAACCGAGACGGCAGAGACCCTGGATTAGAGGCGCACCGAGCCGGGCGCAGCGACAGCCACAGAGCCTGCCGACGCAGAGAACAGCACCTGCAGACAGCATACGCGGGGAGTCAGAAAAGCATGAATGACTGCAGGACGCTATGGTGTGGACTGTGTGGTTGCTGCAGGTACAATCACTCGTGAGGGACCGTTCAGGCAATATGAATGTTGGTCCAGCTCGAAATAAATACTGTTAATAAGTATGATGACCTAAAGCTGCTGAGAAAACTGAGCAGGAGAGTAAACTGGGAATTTGATGTTAGTTTATTCAATGTGACTGAGTGGAATGAAACCTTTTTTGAATACCGAACGAAAGCAAGTGTGATTGACTACCAATTGGATTGAACGCAGTTGATGAAATTCTCAGATAAAAGGGAATTGTGAACTGTGTAAACTGAAGAGAACAAGCATTGGCAAGAGCCATACGAATATAAGGATCTGTGTAACTTGAAAGAATAAGAAGTGGTAAAGAACAAGTGAATGGTGGCAAAACAAGTATTGCGAACACTCCACGAGGATGAATCCAATACCACTGCGAAGCTGAAAGAGTGGCAGTGTAACTGTGAAAAAGCAGCAAGTAAGGTGTGTTGGCTGTGTGACCTGTAATGGGTGGACCGTGTGGTCCAACAACTGCGCCTAGACAGAGTACACCCACCTAAATGAAAAGCCACTTAACTCACCTTTTATAGGCGGGTTAAAAATGCCATATCATACCTATAAACTGGAGATTGAATAGTAAGAAAAACTTGTGTGATCTAAAATTAAGGAACTGAACTCGGATATTGATGACATTTGTGAAAGGCAGCTGAGCCAGAAAAGCTGGAAAGAATTCCCAAGAAATTGTGTTGTTTTGGAACCAAGACTTGAAAGCTTGGGGAAGGGAACACCTCTTTGTGGCAAAGTGAACTATCCCGAATGTTGGGGGAAGGGAAAACCCCCTTTTCCAACCAAGTGCTGGAAGACACTCTGAACCTGTATTTGAACACTTCTCATTGTGATACTGACATCTCTACACATTATATATGTGTGGGCAAGTATAGGTTTTGGTCACAGACATTAGCCTTTGACTTCATGACAGAGGCTATCATTAGTTTGTTAGGTAGGGAAATCCCACCTTAACATAGGGCAAGGTAGGCCTTTAGCCACCCTTCTTTTTATTTTAATAAAGGTTTGTAAAGCAAGCTGTACTCAGTTGTCTGTCTCTACTTGATGATGCCCTCACAGTCTCCTAGAAATGTGCTTCCCTGCTTTCTTGGTTCTGCTGGTGAAAAAAGGGACTGAAGTGACTGTTACTGCGAGCATGCAACCCTTTTTGTGAAGTGCGGTCTTCGAGGTCGGTATAGCTACCAGGGAAAGAGTGCTTTGTAAGCATATCCTTTCGGTCCCAGAATGACTGTTCCTGAAATTGTGCTTTGTGTGGGCTGGTGGCAACTATGCTTTAGGTCTGGCTACACCAAGTCAGTTGCCTTTTCTACCACATTGGTGAGATGACAATCATGTCCCCTGACTGCCACATGTGTTTCAATTGGCTCCATACTTTTTAAACCTTCTTGCAAATGCCTTATGTGAAGCCTCACAGAGGGAATCATGTGGATGCATGACGAGGTCAGAACAGCACCTTCGGTGCCCATCTAATAAGACGTTTATGCTTCTTAAAGAGGATACAGTTTTTTGCTTTAAAATGAAAAGTATTTCTTCCAAGAAGGCTACAGTTTCAAGGTACAGGTGTCATTCCAACATTCCATACCCAATTATGCCTGAAATATTTCTCCTAATTTAAAGCATGAATCATGGTGATGTCATACATGGAGTATGGTCTGTAGCACGGTCTCTGCAGCAGATGCTAATTTAACCAGTGAGTTGTCTTGATATATCTGTTGGTGCTAGATCCCACCCACAAATAATATTTATTTATTTTGCATTTTTAAAGCGCTCCCACGGGCATCGAGGCACGGTTACAGGAATTGGTTTTTTTTATTTATTTATTTATTTTTTAAATATTTATTTGCATTTATAAAGCGCACAGAACTGCCCTGAGGCATCATGGCTCTGTTACAGCAGGCTTGATCTTAACATAGGTATGATGTAACATTCGGTTGCTATAGTAAAAGAAGAATAAATGCTTTGAGTGCAGTGTTGCCAATGACAGGTGGTAAGAGACCGAGTGGGTCTAAATGCAGAATGATCTGCTTTGCTATGGTTACAGTGCAGGCATAACTATGTATGATGTTTTGAAACATTAGCGGAATAGAAAGGTTTTTAGGTTTTTCCGAAAGGTGGTGTATGATTTTTCATTCCTTAGTGAAGTGGGCAGGGCATTCCAGTTCTTGGGTGCAAGGTGTTGGAAGCTAGACCCTCCGGCTTTGGTTCTTTTGAACGTAGGAACATGGATCTGGTTGGCGCGGTGGGCTCTAGTGGGTCTGTTAGAGGAGCTGATGGTGATTCTTTCCGAGAGATAGGGTGGGGCATCTGATGTAAGGCATCTGTGTGATGGCCATAGCTTTAAAGAGTATGTGTTCCTTTACCGGTAGCCAAATGGCATCTTTCCTTGTTTGAGAGATGTGTTCCCTTTTGGGAATGGTCAGTGCTGCCCGGAGCGAGTTGTTTTACGTGATTTGGAGTTTTTTTAGATTGTTAACAGAGGTGCCTAGGAATAAGGCATTACAGTAGTCCAGTTTGGTACCTATTGTGGCTCTGGCGATGGATAGTCAGTTTTTGGTGGAGAGAAAAGGCTTGACTGCGTTGATCACCTTAGCGGTAAGCGCTGAGGAGGATGCTATGGCGGTGACCTGGCGGGACATGGATAGTGAGGCATGTAGGTGAACACCTAGGGTTTTGACAGTCTTAGAGACTGTGATGATGGAGTTGTCGATGTTGAAGTATTTATATTGTGGGGAGAGTTTTTTGAGAGTTTCGCTGGTCCCTACTATGAAGATCTCAGTTTTATCCCCGTTTAAGCAAAGGCCGTTGGCAGCCATCCAGGTTTGGATAGCTGAGTAAATTTTGGTTAGGGCCGTCACATCATCTTCATAAGTCCCAGTTAGTGGGAGTAGTACTTGCGTGTCTGCGTAGTTGGTGTACGCTATATTGCGACAGTCGAGATCATTGAAGAGTGGAAGGGTAAATATATTATAGAGAGTGGGGGCGGTGCAAGAGCCCTGAGGGACGCTGCAGTGGATGATGGTAGGGGATGCCGAGGCTGTGTCTGAAAAGACCTTCATGAGTCTTCCATTTAGAAACAAGGCTACCCAAGCGATAGCTTCTGGGGAGAGGTGCGCTTCATTCTTTAGGTGCATGCCTAGGATATCATGTTTGACAAGGTCAAAGGCGGCGGACAGATCCAGTAGGAGAAGGAGTGCCGGTTTGCCTTTGTCCATGATGTCCCCAAGTTGTATTTTTAAGTCGCGTAGGGCGGACTCGGTCCCGTGGCCTCGTCGGAAGCCTGACTGTCTTTTACCTAGGATATGGTTGGTTTCAAGATATTCCTGGATTTGCGTGTAGGCAACTTTATCCAGGATCTTGAGCAGCAAAGGCACAGTGGTGATGGGCCTATAGTTCTTCTGGGTCGAGCGTAGGTTTTTTTTAGAAGGGGCGTACCCATGCTTCTTTTAGACTATCTGGAACTGTGTTGAAGGAGAAGTTAATGAAGGATTTGAGAAAGGGGCGAGTGTTTCAGTGCAGTCTTTAATCAGACTGGCTGGACAGGGGTCTCCTTTGCAGTTGGATGGTTTAATCTTGTTCAATATCTCAATGACTTCCTGTTCTGTTACTTCCCTGAATTTGAAAAGGGTTATGGGGGCTTTGGTGGAAGGGGGCACTGGGCTGGATGTGGGCAGGTGGTCAGTATTGGTGGTTGATTTAGTTGCACAATTGTTTTTTGTCTTAGTTGCGCATTTATAGCACGCTTAAATACCCAGAGGTTTTGAAGCGCGGACCCGGGGATCGAACTTGTGTTGCTTCGTGTCGTCTTGCTTCCAAGGTTAGCACGTTGTCGCTGAGCTATCCTCCAGGGACATATGCATTGCTGATGGTACACTCTTACTCTAAAGCTCTGTAAATTTGAGTTTCCAGAGCTGCGGAACCCTAATACCAGGAGACCTGTTGCCCATTTCTAGTGCATCATTGTGGAAAGGCCAAATCAGTCTAAATCTTTGCTGAGCCCTAAAGGACCCTCCAGAGATCCGATCCAATTCGCCCAGACCCCATCATCAGAGTGTGGGCTTGCAGGAAGTGAAGAAAATTGACCAGGCGAATCGCATCCTTTGTCGGCGTTGCAGAAAAGGTGGCAAAACCACAGAGTGAACCAAGAAGTTGCTGAAAGTCGTGCCCCAGGTCCTCCCTCAAGACTCCTGCTGAGAGATCCTGTCCATTGTCCTGCCTTCATACCTCAGACCAAGGAATCCGGAGGTCGGGTCCAGAACTGTAACATCGCTAAGCATCCAGCTCAAAAATGTTCTAACCAAAGATACTGTGGGTAAAATGTATTGGTGACCCATTTCCAGAAAGTCGCTCCAGAATGTTGAAGTGCACATAGAGGTGTCCAGGGCAATCCCCTCTGACCTAAGCCGCTGCTTGTGTCCCTTTAGTAAGTCATTTATCAGGGTCTCCAACGTTGGTTAGAGACTAGAAAGTATCCAAAGGAACATTCGATTTCTTCTGCTTTGCAGGACTAAGCCGCTACGAACTGCCTTTTGCTAGGGTTGCGTTTTTGACTTTGAGAGGCTTGCTGTGCTGTGAAAAAATAGCCTCTAGAACTTGAAGCTCTACTAGGATAACACTAACCAACAGTTTTCCTCCCCAAAAATCACTCTTATATGTGAATGCAGACTAAGTACAATTACCGTATTATTTTGTGGTGAGGAGTGTTAGGGGAGTTTCCTAAAGTCCTACTGGCAGTAAGACTTTAGCAAGCTATCCCAGTGGTTTGTAAATCCTCAAAATTACAAGAAGGAAATAATTCAAACTAAAAATGACTCATTTAACGAAAGAATCAGTAAAGCCAACTCGAACTCTAAAGAACTCTTCACTATTCTCCAGAAATTGGAAAACCCAATTGCCCCCACAGACAATGTCCCCAAGGACAAACCTTGGTGCACTAGCATCCAAAATGCCCTAGCAAATAAAATTACAACCCTTCAATCTAAAATTGCAAAGAAAAAAGCCTCCTTGAGCACTAGTGGAACTCATACCACCCCACTGAAAGTGACACCCATCATATCCACCCAAAGCAATAGTAATCCCTTCAGGTTTACTAACATCTCTATACTGGAAACTGAAAAGGTTATTCTATCCCTTAAACCATCGAACTGCCAAGGCGACACCTGCCCTGCACAAATCATCAAGGATGCAGCCAGAGATTTAGCACCCTTCATCTCGAAATTAATTAACGCCTCCTTCAATATGAGTACTGTACCTACTAACCTCAAAGAATCCTGGGTACTGCCCCTACTCAAAAAACAGACACTTGACCCAGCAATCCCCACTAACTACAGGCCAATTACTACGGTCCCATTTCTCCTTAAAATCATCGATAGAGTTGCATACCTCCAGATCCAAAACTATCTGGAGTCACCACTTCACGGTACTGAAACTGCCCTAATCGACCTCAAGACTCAAATCGACGAGTTGAAGGATAAAGGTAGAACAGCTATGCTCCTCCTCCTTGACCTATCAGCGGCCTTCGACCTGGTGGATCATGCAGTATTATGCAACCACTTAGCGTCCGCCGCCCACTTTTCAAGTGAAGCTATAGCATGGGTACAATCCTTCCTAGCTAACCGTACGATGAGAGTGTTCTCCCCTGTAGCTGCAGCGGACCCAATCCATATCACTTGTGGTGTCCCACAAGGCTCATGTGTCTCCCCAACTATGTATAATATCCTTACTAAGCCACTCTTCGACAAACTTGACAGATTAGGGGTAGCCTATACCAATTATGTGGACGACACTCAGATTCTCATACCTCTATCAGGCAATTTTGTCGAAGACACAGCTCTAGTAAACAAAATCTACCTCCTCATTCAGGCATGGATGGCCTCCCACGGCCTCTGCCTAAATGACGACAAAACTGAGATACTGATCCTGGGTTCCGACTCCACCCTAAAAAAACTCAGCGCCAATTATCACAATTTCAACATAGATGGTAATACGATCAAGGTGGCAACTGAGGTAAAAACATTAGGCTTTTACCTCGATTCCACTCTCTCTCAAAACACAAATACATACCCTGGCATCCTCTACAGCGTATACCTGTAAATTAATCAGGACTTGCAGACCTTACCTCTCTAAAACTAACTGCATCATGCTAGCTAACGCATTAGTAATGTGGAAGCTGGATTATTGTAACGCCCTCTATGCAGGAGCTAATAAAACCATCATAAATAAAATGCAAACCCATCAAAATAACGCTCTTAGAGCAGCCCTTGACATACCCCGTAGAGCACATATTTCCAACATCAGGAAAGGCCACCACTGGCTAAAAATCAGCGACAGAGTCCTTTTCAAGACATTTTCTCTTACACACAAAGGGCTCAACAACACAGCACCCCCCCTACATCTCGGCCAGACTGACCAGAAAATCGTCCAGCCACTACACCAGAGCTACTAACCACTTCTTGCTAGAAACCCCTAGATTTATTCGATCCGAAGCGGGCGGAGCAAGCTTCCCTGTTAGAGCTGCCCAGGATTGGAATGCATTGCCATCTGCATTAAGAGCAAACCTATCCTACTCCAGCTTCAGAAGTAAGGTAAAAAACTGGCTCTGGTCCGACAACTAACCTTGTTGCACCTAACGGTCGTGATATTCCTGAAATCCGGTTCTATGACCACTCTGCCCTTGTCCTTCTACCTCTCTGCATACATGTACTCTTAACATTGTAACTTGTCAGATATCATTTCTACTGTTTGTACTGACATATATGTATTGTTTTTGATATGTCTCCCATCATCCATATGTATGTAACCTAAGCTTAAGTAACCTTGTACCTGCTGCGCCCGGCTACCCCTGGGTTTTGTGCGCATTATCAAATAATAAACTAAACTTAACTTAGTATCAGTCTGTACTACCTCAGGACCTTGGTATTGTGGCAGAGCAGTTAGGCTTATTTTAAGAGGAAGATGTGAGCTGTAGGTAAATACTCTGACTCTTAGACAGGCACAGCAAAGAAGCACTTGCACATATATTTATATAAAAGATATATTTTTATTACATTTACACCAGAATCACTTTAAATACTTCAAACGTTTATGGTAGAACACTCAGGAATACACTTCAAAGGGCACTTTCACTTTTGCGTTTGTTCGCAGTTACAATTGTAGCAATGTTAGAAAGGGAAAAGCCAAGGTTATCATATTATCAGTAATTGCACACTCATGAGATGGTTTTCAACAGGTCATATGGTAATGCATTTACTCTGCAAACACACATAGAAAAGTCACTTAAAGGGAGGAAAATAAGTGGTTAGGCAACACAAGCTTAGTTCAAGGTTCTAGAGATGATTTCTTCACCTGGCAAGTTTTAAGTCTAAAAACACAACCCTAACTAAAGGCAGTTCGGAGAGGGCTTGAAGTCTTGACAAGCAGCGAATGATGAAGCGTTCCTGGGGATTTCTTCCAGTGTCTAAAGTTATTGAAGCAGAGAGTTAAAAACTAACAAAGGAGACCTAAAAATGGACTTGAGAAGGAGACGCAAGCAGCAGCTTGCGTCAGAGGTAAGAGGGGGTTGCCCTGGTGACCTCTACATGCACTCCAATGCTCTGGAACGGCTTCTTGGTAACAGGTATGCTTCTCCACGATTTGGTTGCTCTGGACACGACCTCCGGATTCCTTGGTCTGGTGACTAAACGCAGGACAATGGACGGTGTCTTTCAGCAGCAGTCTCGAGGGAAGACTTGTAGCATGACTTTCAGCAACTTCTTGGTTCACTCTGCAGGTTTGCCGCCTTTTCACCAGCACCAACAAAGGACACGGATCGCCCGGTTAATCTTCGCTTCCTGCAGTGCCACTCTGGTGAGGGGGTCTGGGTGAGTTGGATCAGATCTCGGTTGTGTCCTTACAGGCTCAGCACAGATTTGGACGGATTTGGCCTTTTCACAACAATGAACTTGAAATGGGCAGTAGGTCTCCTGGTATTGGGGGGTGTTGCTGGGGACCCGATATGGTCATCGACAGCAAAACATGGGAGGACCATCTTTTCCATCTTTACACTATGAGAGCACGGAGAGGCCGGATTGACTGCCAACCCTAAGACGTGTAAACTGGCTCAATTAGTCATGAAATATCTGGGCTTCATGTGGAATGGTAGTGTACAGCCTCAGCAAGAAAAGGTGAAAACCGATTTAGATGCCCCCGCACCCAAGACCAAAAGAGATCTTGGAGCATTCTTGGGCTTGATTCTATATTATCGGAGGTTTATCCTGAAATATTCAGACAAAACATCAAAGTTGACAGATAAATTACGTAATGCATAACCCCAGAAAATTTGTTGGACCGATGAGGATGTTTGTTATAACAACCTCAAACTATGTGTCAGAACCCCATATTGAAAGTGGCAGACCTCTTGAAGGTTTTACAGACTGATGCCTCCCTGACTGGGTAAGGAGAAGTACGGTGTCAAATACATGATGGCTTGTAACATCCTATATTGTTTACCAGTCGCAATCTTTCCCAGAGAGAAAAATACTCGGTGTAAGAACTAGAAGCCCTTGCCATCAAATGGGTGATCCTCCTTCTCAGGTACTACCTATAAGAAAGAAATTTACCCTTATTACTAATCGTACACCATTAGTATGGATAGGTCAGAGGAAAGAATCTAACCCTTGAGTCATGCGTTGGTTCCTGGACTTGCAACCATACTGTTTTGTGGTGGAACATTGAAAGGGTAAAGACCAGGGGAACGTTAACGCCATTCCCGGTTCCCCTGCGAAACACATCTGTACACAACGCATGGGGGAAGGGTATGTGAAAAACCAGAAGGTGTTTGACTGCCTCAATCCCAGGGATCCCTTTTACGCAGGTGGCTAGGGCACAGCCATCGCGTTTGGATCCATACCCTGGGGGTGGTCAAGTGCGGGAGGATCATCTGGGCTCAGGGTCCTCGGGGAGTGGGGGAGGAACACCCAATGGCGAGACATGGTATCCCCCCTTTCCAAATACCCCTGTCCCATCCTATTTTATAGGATATTCCAACTTCCCAGATCAGATCACCCACCCCTTTCCTACACAAACACTGAGCCGAGGAAGAGGAGGTCTGAGGCTGAACGGAATACCACCCATGCAATACATTGGACATGTCCCACTAATAAGATCAAGAAGGGTCAGGCACTTCACCCTAATTACAAACACCTGGTACCCATTAGCTACACCTATATGGTTAAAAGGTGGAACACAGACACACGCTGAGCAAGGCGATGCACGAGAAGGAGCAGTTCTTCCAGGGCAAACCAGGCAGAGCAGAGACAGGCCGAGTGACGGAACAGAGGTACAGAGAAACCTTGGACACCCTGAAGAGAGATTGTTACGTCCGAAGGGCCTTGAAGGTTGCACACGGAAGCCCAGCTAGAGAGAAGAGACAAACCTCTTGTGTCCCAAGGATACCAGCCACCCTCCCAGTGAACGGCAGAGTTGGGGAGGTGCAGCAGCAGTTGTGGTATCAGCCTTGACTTCAGGATCAAAGCAGTGAAAGATGAAAATGAATTAACACAGTTTGTGAGTTGATGAAAGCAATGAAAGTCCGGTCGGTGTTAAATAAAACTTGACAGGACCAGTATCTGACGTACGAGGGTTGCGCGTGTGCCAATAAGACGCGAGAGAAAGCAAAGCATTGTAAAGAACTGTAAATTAAAGATACAACATAACAGTGTTGCAGCGAAAGAAGATTGCCCAATCGAAACTATGTGAAATGTCTTATGCTGTAGAAGCGGCAGGAAGAGAAAGAAACAGATGCAAGATTTGAACTGTTGATAGGTTTAATCCTGGCAGTGGGAAACCTGGATGTGAGAGATATCTTTGAACTTTGAAATAAGTACTGTGCTCGAAACTACATTTACCAAGAGGCCTTGGTGTAGGAGAGACAAAGTGACGTTTTAGGGTCAAAGTGGTCAAGCCGAGGTAAGAGCAAAAGCCTTGCAGTTTTGAACATCAACAGCAGAATGAAAGTGAAAAGAGTCTTGAGCCAGACGGAAGGAAGCCTATGAAAGTATGATTGAAGCTTGGGGAAGGGAACCCAATGTGATTGAAAGGTATGAGCCCGGCAGAGGGAAACCTGTACTGAATTGTGGACCAGAAGGAAACAAACTTTTGTTGAACTTTAGTGCAAGCTAAAAGGTGACCTCGGCTGGAGTGAGAGAAAGCCGAGCGGTTCAGTGGATAAACTAGTGACATTTCGTGGAAGGCCAAGTTGGCCATGGCCCACAAAACAAACTGCATCCTTGTGGCCGAAACCAGAGTGTGTCGGTAGGTACAAGTGTGGCACCTTATCATGTGCTACAAAATGTGGGGAAGGGAGTTTACTCAGCCATACTGACATTTCTTTTGAAACCCAATTTTCCCTTTTGCATTACACATTCCCTTTACACATTTATTGTACTAGAAAGGTGGCACGCATTAGGTTTATTAGTATAGGTCATTTTATTTTAACTAAGGACTGGCTAAGACTATTTTCTTTTTGTTTGATGGTCGAGAATACTCTCATCTTAGTTATAGGGAAAAATAGGAGTTTAGCGACCCGTTTTACACCATCAATATAGGTTTTGAAACTTGCAGCTCGTGATAGTGTCTACTTGTGATACCATGCCTCCCTCACACAACTAAGAAGTGACCCACTTACCTACAGCTCACAACTTCCTCTTAAGATAGGCCTGACTGCTCTGCCACTCTACGAAGGTCATGAGCTAGTAGAGACTGAAACTAAGTGTTGGAGATCTATAAACCACAGGGATACTTAAGTCTTACCTCCAAGTAGGACTTTAGGGAAACTTCCCGCCCACCACTCTTATCCAAAATCCAGCCTGGAAGCAAGTTTCAATGATAAGGGTCTGCACCATTCAAACAGCCAGTAATTGTCCAATCAGGGACAACTGTTTGTTTCACTCATGCCCCACACCTAGACCCTCTGGCTCCAGGAATGTGGAATGGGACCAGACAGTCTCACCCTCATCCTGAGCGCCACATGCAAAGGCATCACACTAGCCCGAGAACGCTGCAGCTTTCCTGGGCAAGTGCATAACCTTATATGGGATTTCCGGACCAGACATGGCAGGAAAAAGGCCAAACAACAATATGGCCAAGGACCAACGAAAATCTTGTGGCGTGGCCATTTTAAGGCACTAGCCACGTTTAGGAGCCATATGCAGTAAATGCGTATGGCTACTAGAAATAACACAAAAAATGTAATTGCTTGCACCAGCTTGTCTTTAGACACATAAAATTAACCAAAAATCGCAAGTGTAAAAACTAGGCCGATACAAAAGTATCCCCATTGCAATGCATTTTAAGATGCTGTGTGCAATGTTACAAAGTTACAAAAAGTAAGAATTTTCCCACCCAGCCAAGTTTGTGTCCAGATGTGAAGATAGGGGGTAGATTTTTGGTCTGCCTGCGCCGACACACATAACTTTCTTTGTGTTTACTGAAATCTCTGCTCTCCATGTATTTAACGTAAGCATTAACAAGCTTCTGTAATGCTAGCAGGGTACGTGCCAGCAAAACTGCATCTTCGGCACTAGACAGCACAGTAATACGTCCCCCCCCACTACCCCGCCCCCAACTCTAGGTGTATACTTTGTGGCTTTATTTAGTTGCTTCACCAAATTGCAGACACGGAGGTTGAACAATAATTGGGCCAGGACACACCCTTGCCTGACCCCACAAAAAATGTAAATGGTGGAGTTACTTTTCCTTCATTGTCCAACCCCACTGCTGCTTTCAGGCCAGCATGTAGTGAAATCAGTGTTTTCAAGATAGGTGCTGGCAAGCCAAAGGATTATAATAGGTTCCACAGCTTTTACCGATTTACCTTGTCAAATGCTTGACTAAGGTCCATAAACCCCAGATAGACTTGACAGCCATAACATTTAATATACTTGTCTAGGATGAAACTAAGGTTCCAGACTTGCTCCAATGTGCTGACTCCTGCCCTGAAACCGTATTGCTTCTCAAACAGTTTACCGTTTTCTTTTGCCCAGTTCGCTATCCAGAGATAAATCGCCCTGCTAAACCATTTTGTAGTGGCATGGATCAGGGATATTGACCTGTAACAGCTTGGATCTAGTTTCTCCTTTTTATAAAATCTGAATTATTATAGATGCCTTCCAGCCGTCTGGGAAAATACTTCTAGCCACAAGTGCATTAACATTTTTAGTAAATACAGGGTCCCATATTTGATGTTCCTTCCTGAATATATCTGTCACCACCTGGTCGGGAGCATGAGCCTTTCCGGGAGGGATAGGAAACCGCTTTCTTTATTTTGTCAACCTGAAACTCAAGAATCGATTATTTAGATCATAAGCTGTAAGTAAAATGCTATCTGTTTCTACAACAATTGCATCTCCCCTGCGACTGAACAACCTCTAAAAGTGATCGTTCCAGGCTAAAGGACTAGGGAAACAGTTTGATTTGTCTCTCGGCGGGCGGGTACCAAATTAAACTATTTTCCAAAAATCGCTTTTATTTGTTTTTGGCTGCCTCCTTCAGTTGTTACCAGCGTTTAATCTTCCATGCCTCTGGCATTTTTTAGAGCGTTTTCATTCAAGAGCCACACTCGACCCAAAGCTGCGTTATTTCAATTTGGATCCTTTGCGATTCTCAAAAGCATGGACCTCAAGCTTCTACGGTCTTTATTATACCATAATGAGTTTCTGTTTTTTTGATTGTTTAACTGATGGACAGTGGTCATGTTAAGTGGGCAGATGTTGATAATATGGTTATAAATATGTAGATACGTTGACCATCTTACGAATGGAGCAACAAAGCTGGATGAAAGGAAGACAGGCAGCTTTTATCTTGTTAAAGTAAACATTTCTGTCCATTGCTGCCCATTTTATGTGCTTCCTCTTAATAGATGTACCATGACTGTATGCATTCGAAACAGTATAAGCATTACTATTATTGCCATAAAGATCAACAGTATCATAGGATCATGGTCGCTCTCAGGTCGTCCAATTTTTAAATACTGCAAATACTGCCAATCAAGCCCGTACACTAACAAGTTATCAATTGTTGATATGCACCTGGAGGTGCTCAAGGTGTAGCGCCCTGGTTGATCTGCAGGTAAACTTAAATTTACAGATCGCAAACTGATCGGCTAACTGCACCAAAAGCATAGCTTTCTCCACTGCTCTCCTTTGCTGGAACCCAGACTCCACTGCCCCACAGGGACACAGCATCATCCTGTGGACTCACAAACTCTGAAAAGTCTAACCGAAATACACCCCATGGTAGCCTATGGCCTATTGAAAAATATTGGGACACACTAACCCTAAACTTCTATTTTAGGAACAGTTAGGTTTACCTACCTGTATTAGTGGTACCTTTGTTATTGTTGCCTTTCTATACATTTTCTCCATCCTGGAGTGTGTTTCAGTATTTTAATTGTACATTCTTTTTGGGTCTCAGGGTCCCCTGAACCACTGGGTATATTTTTGTTGGGGTATACACTGCTTTTTCTTCCTAGGCCTTGAGGTGCCCTAGCACTGTACTATACTTTAAGGGTGACACTCGACATACCTGGTTATTTACTGGGAATTGTTAACATACATTACTTTACTACTACTGCAGGGTCTGATACTTGTAGGAAAAGGTGAATTAACGGTTAGTGAATTTATTATGCAACTGATGTTTCTAGCCTTTTCTCCGCTTTACTTGGTAACCTCTTTTCAGGCTCTCTTAACAATAGGATAATTATTCACCTATTAAAGAGGACTTGTGGAACACAATTGCATAATTTGTAAACTTTGTCCTTGCGCTCTTGTGGGGATATTAAACAAAGTAAAAGCAAATCAATCATGTGTATTTTTAAAATGCCACACTTACCTTTACTGAAATATTGGGTATTACCCTACAAAATATGTTCACAGTGCTGCTTACTTGTACATAAATGTATATTGGTTCCCCCTCCATACTGGGTGAACCCTGTTTTGATGTTCTGTGCTAGTATTGATGAAGAAATTACACAGGATATGTTATTTTGCTCAGTCTTTATATAGAATAAACCACTATTTTCATAACCGACAGTGTGGACATCCCCTGCATTGTATTTGTGGTTCTTAATGGGCGTAATCGGACCCTTGTCAAAGGGGCGAGGGTGGGTTACAGGGACCCCCTCTTGACCGGGGGCAGGAGGGCTACCAGGCTTGTCACCCATACCAATCCTGCTCAGAGCCAGGGTGAATGAGTTGAGTGTCTCAGCTCCAATACATGTGCAATGCTTGTTGAAAGTGGTGCTATGGTCGATCCTCCAATGTCTGCCAAACTAGAATGCTTGTTCCAGTAAAGGACTTCAAGTCCCAGAAGGCCATGCAGCAACTAAAAGTCAACACGCCCTGACAGGGCAGAAAGAGAAGGGTGGGCTAGGTGGGGGTTTGAAAACCTTCAGGTGTTGCAGCCCCAACCCTGTGGGGACGAGAAAACCCAGATAGGTCCCAAGCATCAGATGTGAAGGGTAACCAATGGACGAGGAAGAGAAGGCATGCAAAGGAAGTCTGGGGCATAAAATCCCTGCGAGAACCAGATGAGTGAAGGGAGTGTTAGGGGCGTTTTCCTAAAGTCCTACTTGATAGTAAGACTTTAGTAAGACTTTAGTAAGGTAGCCCAGTGGTTCGTAGATCCCCACCCCTTAGTACCAGTCTGTACTAACTCAGGACCTTGGTTGAGTGGCAAAGCAGTCAGGCTCATCGGAAGATGTGAACTGTAGGTAAGTACACTGAACCCAATAACTAAAGCACATCAAAGAAACACACAAATGTATATTAAAATATGCAATGATTAAATTTAAATAAGAGAAACTGTTAAATAGTTAGCACAATAAACCATCACATATAGATCTACTTTTCAATACTTTCAAATGGTCACTTCCCAGTTGGTAGTTGCTGAACGCATACAATTGTTACAGGAGTTTGACAGTTTATCGGTACTACCGCGCACCCACAAAATACAGTAATTGTATTTAGTCTGCATACACATACAAGATGGTGATTTTTTTGGGGAAGAAAAACTGTTCGTTAGTGTTATCCTAGTAGAGCTTCAGGTTCTAGAGGTAAGTCTTTCGAAGTAAAAAATTCAACCCTTGCTAAAGGGCAGTTCGTAGCGGCTTAAATTCTTGCAAAGCAGTGGAAATCAAATGTTCCTGTGGATGCTTTCTAGTCTTTAGGAAGGAAGATGTAAGAAGGCTTTAACCAAAGTTGGAGACCCTAATAAAGGACTTGCTAAAGGGACAGCAGCTCGAGTCGGAGGTAAGTGGGGGTTGCCCTGGACATCTCTACAGGCGCTCCAATGCTCTGGAGCGACTTTCTGAAATCAGGTAAGCAATACCTTTTTCCCCACAGTACATTAGTGTTAGTGGAGTTGTCCTTAAGTACTACTGGCAGTAAGACTTTAGTAAGCTATCCCAGTGGTTGTTAGATTCCCCAACTCTTAGTATCAGTCTGTACTAGCTCAGGACCTTGGTAGAGTGGCAGAGCAGTCAAGCGCATCTTAAGAGGAATATGTGAGCTGTAGGTAAGCACACTGAAACTGACAGGCACAACAAAGAAGCACTTGCACATATAGTTCTATAAAAAGTATATATTTATTACATTTACACCAGAATCACCATAAATACCAATACGTTTATACTAGAACACTTAGGATTACTTGATAATACACTTCAAAGAGCAATTTCACTTTTGTGGTTGTTCGCGGTTACATTTGCAGCAACGTTAGATAGGGAAAAGACCAGGTTATCGTATTATCGTATTATCAGTTATTGCGCATTCATGCGGTTTTCATCAGGTTACACAGTAGTACATTTACTTTGCAAGCACATAGTAAAGTCACTTAAAGGGAGGAAAATGGTTAATTAGTGCAACATAAACTTAGTTCAAGGTTCTAGAGACTGTTTCTTCACCTGGTAACTCTTAATACCAAAAACACAACCCTAGCTAAAGGCATTTCAGAGAGGACTTGAAGTCTTGACAAGTAGCGAATTACGAAGAGTTCCTGTGGATTTCTTACAGTGTCTAGAATTATTGAAGTAGCAAGTTAACTAACAAGGGAGACCTTAAAATGACTTGAGAAGGGGACACAAGCAGCAGCTTGGGTCAGAGGTAAGAGGGGGTTGCCCGAGACACCTCTACGTGCACTCCAATGCTCTGGAACGACTTCTTGGTAACAGGTATGCAATACCTTGTTCCCCCACAGACCTTTGGTTTGAAGATAGTGTTCATGTTAGCTTCTCCACGATGTGGTTGCTCTGGACCCCACCTCCGGATTCCTTGGTCTGGTGACTAAAGGCAGGACAATGGACAGGATCTCTTGGCAGCAGTCTCGAGTGAGAACATGTGGCACAACTTTCAGCAACTTCTTGGTTCACTCTGCGGTTTTGGTGCCTTTTCTGTAGCACCAACAAATGACATGGATCGCCCAGTCAATCTTTGCTTCCTGCAGTCCCACACTCTGGTGAGGGGGGTCTGGGTGAGTTTGATCGGATCTCTGGAGTGTCCCTACGGGTTCAACAAAGATTTGGACGGATTCGGCCTTTCCACGATGATGCATTCAAAATGGACAGCAGGTCTCCTGGTATTGGGGTTCCGCAGCTCTGGAAGCTGCTAAGACCCCATGAGATGGCTTGTTCCAAAGTTAGTCTTGGGACTGGTAGTTCCCAACAGCCAAAGGGAAGGAGTCTTCTTCGGAGCACTTCTGTCGCATGGAAAACAGGGACAGGAGAGCAGTGGTCGATTCACGGTGTTGCAAAGGGTCTGCAGGTGTCTCTGGTAGTCTTCGGTTACTTCAGCTTCCACTGGCCGGCTTGCTTTTCACTCCAGGAGCCTCGCTTTTTATACAGTTCCAGCACACACTCCTCTGCAATCTCACAGCAATTTACGGATTTAATGAAAAGGTCCAGAAGTCCAGCAAAAAGTGCTGGGGGTCTCACTAGGCGAGGGGATGAAGCATACAAATGATAAATCTCCCTAACAGGGAGTTCAGGTGAGGTTAGATGGAGTGGAGGTGGACCGAGAGACTAGGTTGAGGAAGGAAGGAAGCACAGCATTAGAGATTGTGCTGGAGCTTGTTGCAGGTGAGGTGTTGGTAGTGCGTGGGGGGCAATGAAGAGTGCTTTGTAGGCCGTGTGAGGGGATAGGTATAGAGTAGAAGAACAAGTTACTTTCTTACCTGGTAACGTTCTTTCGATGGGATGGTCCGACGACGTATTCCATATCTATGACAGTAATCACCACAGCTGTGCTGCTTCGGAAACTTTTTCGGCGTCTGCGTCCTGCGTCGATGACGTCGATGCGCCGCCGTCGAGGACCTCCTCCGACGTCCGACGTCATCCGATGTGATAAGTAGGACGCACGACGCCAGTAGCCTCAGTTGTAGTTTTTTCCCCCAGAACGTGTGACATTAGTCAACTGCCAGTCCGACACAAAGCCTTGCGGAACGTAAGCTGCAATCGCAACAGAAATTCTGCAGCGGGGAAGGCAGGGCGGGAGCGATATGGAATACGTCGTCGGACCATCCCATCGAAAGAACGTTACCAGGTAAGAAAGTAACTTGTTCTTCGAGGGGATTGGGTCCTCCGACGTATTCCATATCTATGACAGACTCCCAAAGCAGTACCAAATCAAGGAGGAGGGAAAGAATTTAGAAACAAAATATAGAATAGCCAATCAAATAGCAGAGCAAAGGACCGCCTTGCCAAAGGCCAGATCCTGCCCTCTGATGGAATCGAGGGAATAATGCCGCACAAATGTATGTACTGAAGCCCAGGTGGCAGCATCACAGATGTTGCGAATAGGAACACCCCTCTGCAGGGCAGTAGATGCAGCCAAGCCCCTGGTAGAATGGGCCCGCAAGCCAGCCGGTGGGTCCTTGCCCGCCAAGCGGTAACACTCCGAGATGGCCAAAATAATCCAGCGGGACAAAGTCTGTTTCGTCACAGCTTGCCCCAAGCGCTTACCAGCGTAACCAATAAAGAGTTGATCGTCCACTCTGACCCGGGACATGCGAGAAACATAAAAGCTCAAAGCTCTCCTAGGATCAAGCCTATGGAGCCTCTCCTCTTCCTTACCAGGATGCGGAGGAGGATAGAATGCCGGAAGAACAATCTTCTGGGCCAAATGAAATTCCGTCACTACCTTTGGAAGAAAAGAAGGACGAACTCGAAGGACAACCCTGTCGTTGTGAAATACAGTGAAGGGTGGCTTAATAGAAAGTGCCTGTAACTCACTCACTCTGCGAGCGGAAGTAACCGCAACTAAAAACACAGTTTTCAAAGTCAACAGCCTCAAAGGGCAAGAATGTAAAGGCTCAAACGGAGCACCCATAAGAAACCTAAGAACAAGGTTCAAATCCCAACCGGGCACCAGGAAAGGCGACGGAGGGAACACATTAATGAGCCCTTTCAGAAACTGCGAAATTAAAGGGATTTTAAAGAAAGAACATTCTTCAGATGAGCGCATAAAGATAGACAGCGCCGCCAGGTAACCTTTAATGGTACCCACTTGCAAGCCCCTGTGGGCCAAAGAAAGCAAAAAGGACAGAACCATGGGGATGTCACATGCAAAAGGATCCACATTCTGAACTCTGCACCAGTCGCAGAACTTACGCCAACGGCAACGGTACAGAGACTTAGTTGCGGGCCTTCGGGCCGAAAGCAACACCTCCATCACGTCTTCAGGGAGGTCCCAATCCTTATACCTCAACCTTTCAGAAGCCAAGCGTGAAGGTTGAGGGATCCGACCTCTGGATGGAGAACCTGACCCCCCTCCCGTGAGAGCAGATCGTCTCGGTAGGGAAGACGACGTGGAGGGCAGATGGACAAGTCGAGAAGGTCCGGGTACCACGTCCTCCGAGCCCACGCCGGAGCAATGAGGATCATCCGGGAACCGAACTTCCGTAACCTCCGCAGCACTTGCGGGATGACGGGGACTGGAGGAAACGCGTACAGCAGCGGGAACGACCACTCCACCACGAACGCGTCCCCTAAGGCTCCTCTTGGAGGAAATTCCCGCGAGCAAAACCTTTCGCACTTCCGGTTGACACTGGAGGCAAAGAGATCCACTTGAGGGGTCCCCCAAAGGG
This sequence comes from Ambystoma mexicanum, assembly GCF_040938575.1. NCBI lineage: Eukaryota > Metazoa > Chordata > Amphibia > Caudata > Ambystomatidae > Ambystoma > Ambystoma mexicanum. The sequence continues at coordinate 291,245,308 of NC_090931.1, read as the reverse complement.
CGAAGATCTCCAGGAGAATCTCCTGAGCCAACTCCCACTCGTGAGAGATCGTGCTCTGCCTGCTCAGAGCGTCCGCCGTCACGTTTTCGACTCCGGCCAGATGAACTGCCGAGATCGAAACGTCCTGCTGGATGGCCCAGAACTCGAGCTGCATCGCCTCCCTGCACAGAGGAAGTGACCCTGCCCCCCCCTTTTTGTTGAGGTAGTGCATGGCCACTGTGTTGTCCGTCAGGATCAGGACATTCTTTCCTCGCACAGTCGGCAGAAAAGCCCTCAGGGCTAGCCTGACGGCCCTCAGCTCCAACAGATTGATATGGAGTCTGGACTCCGACGGAGACCAACGACCGCTGACTGTCAGCCCGTTGGCATGAGCTCCCCATCCCGTGAGGGATGCATCCGACACGATCGCCACCTCCGGCCAGGGAAGCCAAAACGGAGCCCCCTTCATCAAGTTGCCTTCGACGGCCCACCACAGAAGGTCCCGGGCGACCGAGGGCGGCACCTGAATCGGGTCCGACATCCTGCCGGAGGACTGCGACCATTGCATCTTGAGTGCCCACTGCAAAGATCTCATTCGCAGGCGAGCCTCTGGCACCAGAAGAATGCAGGATGCCATGAGGCCGAGCAACCTCAAGAACTCGAACGCTGGGAGCGTCTGGGCCTGCTGAAACTTGCGCACCATCTGCTGAATGTGAAGAGCCCTCACCTGGGGAGGAAAACACTGCCCCAGGGAAGTGTCGAGCACTGCTCCGATGTACTGGAGCCTCTGCGTTGGCGTCAAATGGGACTTCTTTAAATTGAGGGAGAAGCCCAGCCTGTGAAGGGAGTGGCAGGCGACGGACAGATGATCCAGGACCTGCTCGGGAGAGCTCCCCCTGATCAACCAATCGTCCAGGTAGGGGTAGACGTGAATCCCCCCTTGCCCGAGATGCGCCGCCACCACCACCATGAGCTTGGTGAAAACCCTCGGGGCGGAGGTCAAACCGAACGGCAGGACCCGAAACTGAAAGTGCGAGTCGCCAACCGCGAACCTCAGGTACTTCTTGTGCTTGGGATGGATCGGCACATGGAAGTAAGCATCCTTGAGGTCGAGTGACACCAACCAGTCCTGAAGCTGAAGGGTCTGGAGGACTTGAGAGAGAGTAACCATCTTGAACGTGTCCTTCCTGAGGAGTTTGTTCAAACCGCGCAAGTCCATGATGGGTCTCAATCCCCCGTCTTTCTTGGAAATCAAAAAATAAGGGGAATACCATCCCTTGTTCCTCTCCGCTACAGGCACCAGTTCTATGGCGCCTTTCTCCAGCAGGGCTTGAATTTCCTGCGCAAGGAGCGGATCCGGACACTTCAAAGAGAGGTTCCCCGGTGGATTGTCGCGAGGCCTGTGCCGAAAGGGAAGACAGTAGCCGTGGGTTATGATCTCCAGAACCCACACATCTGAAGTAATGGCACGCCACTCTACAAGATGCTGCGCCAGCCTTCCCCCAACCGGCGAACCATGGGACATGGCCTCATGACTGAGTAGGAGCGGCTGCGGCGTTACCTGAGGGCAAAGAGGCAACTGCCCGAGCGGCCTTGGCACCACGGGTACCTTGACGTCCACCTCTGGTACCCCTGCGTTGGCCCCTTTGACTGCCAGCTCCTCTCGCTTTACCAAAGGACGAGTAATAGCGAAAGGAGCCACCCCTCCACTGCTGTCCCCTAGGACGAAAAGGCGGAGGTTGGCGAACTGCAGCGCCCAACGACTTCGCTGCAGCTTTTGAGGTCTGCAACCTCTCAAGGCTCTCGTCAGCCTTGCTGCCAAAAAGATGTTCACCATCAAAGGGCATGTTGAGGAGCCGGGACTGCACATCAGGAGCAAACCCCGACTTCCGCAACCACGCAAACCTGCGTATCACGGTGCTCGCCGCCATGGACCTACTGACGCATTCAGCTAAGTCCAAACCCGACTGAACGGACTCACACATGGCATCCTTACCATCCTGGACCAAAGCAAGGAAACCATCCCGTTCGTCCCCTTCGGGAATATGTTCAGCCGCTAACGCAACACAGTTCCACAGAGTGTGCGTGAAACGTGACAAGGCACAAATGGAGTTGGCCGCCTGAAGCGCCATACCACCAGAAGAAAACACCTTCTTCGCCCAGCCATCAAAACGTTTGTCGTCCCTATCAGGAGGGATGGTAGGGTACGACGCCTGCTTTGCCGGGGCCGTGGCCGCCTGCACCACCAAACTTTCCGGAGTGGGGTGCCTGGTCAAGTAGCAGGGGTCGCCACTGGCCGGACGGTATTTCCGCGACAAGGATCTGCCCACTGCCGGGAGACTCTCCGGAGCAGTCCAAGCCGCCGCCACCCTACGCTGTAAAGCCATATGGAACGGCAGTACCGGGTCAGTTGGGGGACCAACATCAAGGATGTCCGTCAGATCATCCTGCACAAACTCCCCTGGGGGAGCAGACCATCCCAGATACTCAGACACCCTAGCCATAAGGCGCCGGTATGAGGAATCGGCATGGGAGCCAGGCTCAGGCCGACCAAATTCCACCTCCGGAGAGGTGTCCAGACCACTAGCATCATGCAGCGACTGCCTCAAATCGTCAAATTGACAAAGGCCCGAGACAATGTCATCCGGCACCTGACCAGGAACCAGGCCAACCGAATCCTCATCCGCCTCTGAAATATAATCCAAGTGGTGGAAAGGCACCTGAGAGTGCCTGCTCTTAGCCAGAGCCTTCCTAGGGGGTACACCCGAGACACGGGGCACCTCCGACACGAAAGGCGTCGATGGCGTCGAGCGAATCGGCGCCGCCGTCGAGAAAACCGGCAACGGCGCCGAGAGGATCGGCGTCGACGTCGAGGAAATCGGCGTCGACGTCAGATGCAGCGCCTCCAATATCGGCGGCGTCGACACAGCCCTCGAAGCCGGAGCCCCGAGCGTGTCCCTCGACGACCTGAACGTCGACGGCTTCGACGACTTCCTCGGAGCCGGAGCCTCGAGAAAGCCTGTCGACGCCCTCGACGCCTCAGACGTCGATGTCTTCCTCGAAGACATCACAGGTGCACACGGTCTCGATCGCGTCGAGGACCGGGACCTGGAACGGGTACTGCGAGAACGAACCTCCTTGTCCGAACGGGACCTCTCCCGTGACTCGTGCCGACCACTCTTGCGAGCGGTGTCTCTCGACCTCACACGGCCGACCCCACTCGGGGGCGCGGACGGTTGAGTACCCTGCGACTCAAGAATCGCCAACATTTTCTTCCCGAAGGAAGCCCACTCCTCCGGCGTCGCACGGCTGGTGGGATAACCGACGTGCCGGGCAGAGTCCTCGGAAGAGGACCTGGAAGGCGACCGGTGACGGCGCTTCCGAGAATGCCTCGAAGAGGCTGAGGAGTGGCGAGACCGACTCCTAGAAGAAGACCGACGAGACTTCCGACGATGACGCGGAGAGTCACCCCTCGAATCATCCGTCGAAAGCCCCGCCGACTTCGACTTCCGGGGCTTGGACACCCGACCTACCGACAATTTCTTCTTACGTTCGCGTAAGGCCTTGGACGTGAGCGACAGGCAGTCGACACAGTCATCCGTGTCGTGGGCCTCCCCGAGGCACCAGAGGCAGGCGTCGTGCGAGTCAGTCACCGACATCTTGGACCCACACACCCCGCACTTCTTGAAGCCCGGACGCGAGGTTGAAGACGAAGCGGAAGACATCGTCGAAGGTAATATTCACAAACGAACAGGTTCGAAGAACCAGAAAGAACAGAACTCCAAAGAGTCGAGGCTAGAACCGAGAAACACGAAGCAACACGTTCGCGGAAAAAACGGAACTGAGGCTACTGGCGTCGTGCGTCCTACTTATCACATCGGATGACGTCGGACGTCGGAGGAGGTCCTCGACGGCGGCGCATCGACGTCATCGACGCAGGACGCAGACGCCGAAAAAGTTTCCGAAGCAGCACAGCTGTGGTGATTACTGTCATAGATATGGAATACGTCGGAGGACCCAATCCCCTCGAAGGTCGAGTGAGAGCAAGAGGAATGCCAGTGAAATTAGTGTATGAGAGGGAGCCACACTGATGAGGCATTTTGCTTTTTGACCATCACCTGCAGGTAGCCTTAGATAGTAGGGATGAGTAGCTGTATGGAAAACCTGGGGTTTAGGGATTCCTGGGTTATGGTAGAGGGAACCCATCGGGGGGTTGAGAGAGAAGCCCATTAGTGTGCTCTATCTGCACCCTTGCCAGAATAAAAAAATGTTTGTTTCATTTTAAAAATAAAAACCCTTAAACCATCTTTTCAAGAATGGGATTTATTGAAGCCATCTGTGACACCATGTTTCCAACAGACGCATGCTTCACTTCACTAACATTTTTTGGCAAACCCTGCACAAACTTACAATGCATTAATTAAAAGGGTAAAATGGGGAGTGCCTTCAAAATAGAGAAACAAGGGTGCAAAGACAAGGTGGGAGATATTGATGTGGGAATGGGAAGCGAGAGGAGGGCGTGGGGGGACAGGCATAAAGAGAGTGACAATCTCCATTGTTCCCAGGATAGAAGGCAACAAAATAAGACAACCTCCTTAAGAAAAAAGGACATTGATAAGGTTGCATCCAGACAAAAACGCAAAGTGAAATCAAGGAGCGCAGAGTAGTACATGGAGAGAAGGACACCCAGGATTATGAAGTTCCACAGAGGAACAGTAGGCCGGCGGAAAGAGGACAGTCCAGAGATCAGTGAAGTTTATGATGGATCCCACATATCAGGATTCTGCATAGCAAAAATGAACACTGATCCAATATCTGGTACTGTGACGTGGCCCATGATCAGATTGTCGAAAGGATCTCATTGTGTCAGAGTGTGTATAGGAGGGTAAACAGGCTGGTGAAGTGTGCGTGGTGGGTCAAGTTGATAAATTATAGAGGAGACATCTGTACCCGATACCCCCTGCCCAACAACATATTCTGTGCATGGTACTCGGATTCCCCCCGCAAGCAGGAAAAGCTAGGCAGGAGAGCGCTAGGCACATCCATGCTTGTGTTGTCTGTGTGCGACTTCTTCACTCCTAAGAAAACGACCAGAAGCCATACTCTGCTCTTTGCCAACTGTACACTGAAAAGCAGCAGGTCCCAATATGCTGTATTTTCAGTGCTTTAAAATAAGTGTAATTTCTCAAGTGCTGCACTTAGTGCTGTGACAACCAGAAGTAAAAAAAAGAAAAAAAAGCTTTCAAAATGTACAACACTCCGCAAATAATTATTTTTCAAATGTACCTGCGTAGAAGCGGTTTGTCGTCTTCAGTGAAGAAACTAACTGCTTTCCCTTTGTGTCCTGCCCTTCCAGTACGACCTGTCATGAAAAGCCTCAATTTAATGTACACAGAAGGAAAAAAAGTGTCCACGATTTCTTTGTTGTGGCAATTACACAAACACCTCTACCCAAAGATGTATACATTGACTCAGCAGACATATGAAGTGTCATATTTTACTTGCAGTTAAGAAAACCTGAACTGAAGGATTTACAAATGGTATACTACAGGAAAAAGCAACTTCGCTTCAATCCCCTCTGCAATGAAAGGCACGATTCCCATCTGCATAGATTATAAAAAGACATCTAATGCTTTGCCAAACTAATAAATGCACACCGTCTCTTCAAAACTCCTATCTGCTGCTTCAATATAAGAAACCGTGTTTAAGAGCCAGTGATACACAAATGTGTCTCCCGAAAAGAGGTCCTCCTGGGAGTGGCTTAGGGATATCTCTCCCTCTCTCCCAATGACGTACTTGAAAGCACCTCGATTCTTCAAAAATAAACCACTGGTGGCAGTGATACAGTAAGTATTTGGTTAAACAAAGTTGTATTTGGATTTATTTATGGATTCTGCCTATAGATGCTAGATTCTGACAGAACAAAGTCCAGTCCTCCTGATCATCAGGATGGGTTGTGCAATAGAGCCAAGTGGATTCCACAAAGGACATAACTATTTATTTCACAATGTTAATTCAGGACACCATTCATTGTTGGGGAAAACTTCACAAGTTTCAGAATAGCAAAAATTCTCCTAAATTTAAAGGGGTTCTGACAGTCTTTCTGGGTCTCTCACTGGTACTACTCTCATATAGGTTTTGCTCCAGTCGATAGCCTGGTGGGTCAGTGGCCTTCCTCACGCTCCACTGGACAGAAAGAGTTGCCAAGATGTCTCAGGAACTCCTGTTGCAGCCTAAGGCTTTTCGTGAACAGGTTCCACAACACCCAGATGTGAGGTGGGCCTGGAGGGGCACTACTTCACTACCGTATCTGAGGGTCTTTAACTCAGAGCCTCAGAGCCCACTCTTGCTCTACTCATTGATTCGATGCCCACTTTTATTTGTATGGGTCTCTTGCTAAACCTAGTCATTAGCCCTTGAACCGAGTGTCATCTAACCTTCTGGACAACCGTCCTGCTCCAATCTCTCTCTCCACTTGCTCACTTCCACTGATCTTACCTTAACCGAATTGAACTCTGCAGTGTTCACCCTCAATGATCACTACCTTTCTTGCTCCTTTAACCACTCCCTTCCATGTCCTAATACATTGATCTACCCAGCTGCAGAGGAAAAGCATGCATCACTGCTTACGCCTCTGGCACAAAGACCAATCCCCTCCCACTTTCGTTGCTGCCTACCAGGACTTCAACTCCCGACAAAGTCATATCCTTTTACACTGTTTCCACTCCCAGCTGACACCCTTGGAAACTATTCAGGATCGTCCTGCTCCTCGTTTCTCATCTTCTCTAATTGCCTCTCCTTCAAACCTTTCTACTTTCCACTGATCTGGTCAAGTTCTACTGTCCTCCTCCATCTACCTGGCCTCTCCACCAACTCTCCCTGCCCAGCCAAATGTAAAGCTCCACTTCTCGCTGCTTTATTAGTTGAAACTCCAATACTCAACTGTTCCATGCATGGTCTTTTATAGAGGTTTCTCTTTTTCTCATTCCATCTCCACGGGCCGCACTTCAGGCAAGAACCTGCAGCAGCATAGTAGTCCTTTGACATATGGGATTGGTTCCTGCATATAGCGTGCTGCAGTCAGGTGTGTCTATGATAATTGTTCCCATCTCATTTGCCCTGCAGATTGAGCCTTTAAACAGTTGGTCTGCTATTTGGACTTCACCAGACCGCTAATACATGGGTGCAGACAGAGTTCCGGGACATAATCTGCCTCTGCACCCTGATTCCCCCAAACGCACACACCTCAAGGTCCAAGCAGGGGAGAGTGTCCCATAAGCCATTCAGTAATGCAAATTAAAATAAAATGCATTAAACAGAGTTTTGGAAAGGGTCTCTATTTTGGGTAAAGAGGGATACATGTAAATCACATTGATCCACCAGTGTTACTATTCCGTCTGCCCAAATGTCGACATTATGTCTTTAGAATTCAATAAGCACCTGTAAAATTTACAGCAGTGGTAAGGTTTCCCCTACAGCAGGCTTTAATCTCGGGACTAATGGGTGTCCAGTCAAATGGTCGAAAATAAAAGATCGAATGACCATTCGATCGACAGTCAGATGGTCGGAAAAAAAAAGGTTGAATGTTTTATTTATATATTTTTAGTTTTGGTTGGTTAAAAAATATTTTTAATAAAGAAAACAGGGGTTTGGGGGGGGAACCCCCCATAAAAAAAAAAAATAAAATAAAAAAAAAATCGACCATTTTTTTCAACCATTTGACTGTTGATCAAATGGCATTCGATCCTTTGGTTTTCGACCAAATGACTGGTAACCAGGAATAATGTATATACTTCTGAGAAGCCGTAACGATAGTGAAACACGTTTCAGTAGTATTCCTTTTAAATGTATTATGCACAAACAAATCGCTTGTACATTAATTTTGACAAATGTTCCATTTTTAAATTGGAGACCTTTTGATGGGTCAAAAGAATTATACTCCTATGTTCACACAAAACATACTATAACCTGTTAAACCAACTTGTTTGCTAAAACATCTGTAATACTATGCTTCAAACAAAATGCTAACGTATTTTAAAGATTTTCAAATGTACGTCCAAGACCAACATGTGGAGTTCAAAAAAGGAAGACATTTCAACATGTTGTGTATTCATATATAAACATGTTTTAAACCCTAAAATATTTGCCTAATTTTAACATTTACCAACAGCCTAACAGTTTGAAAATGATGAAATACAAAATTTTAAAGCCAGTTTTCAAATGGTACGTTAATTGTTTTGAAAGACAACTTTGTTTCTCTCAATGAAAATCATTTGCATTACCATTTCACTACATGACTTGCAGATGAATTCAATTACTCTTTTCTAGCTACATTCCCGAGCCGACGTTCTTTAATGTTATTTTCTGGCCCCTTATCTTTATATCCGTTGTCAAAGATTGTCATGTATCCTGCTGCCTGCATACTTTTGCCATTGGTAGATCCATTCCGTCCACTGCGCTTGCCACCATCTCTGCGTAGGCCTTAGAAGGGCCACTCATACTATGCCAAATAGGTTTTGTGAAGGCTTTCTTTCCAGTTTCTACAGAGTTTTCAAGTCTGCTTCTCATAAAGAACCCTTTTTCTTACTTTGAATCTTCATTCCCATAGCTTAAGGAAAAATGTCTCCTCAAACTCTCAAAGTTAGATCCTCTGTTTTCCTTCTAGTATTGCAGTCCGGTTGAGGTTAAAGTTCATTAGTTGAACCTTTGAGGTTTAGTCTGACTCTTGCATTTAATTTTCACATTTATGGAAGACTCAACTACTTTTTCCCCATTATAGGTCCTTCTTGAATTCTACATATCTCCCCACTCTTTGCCTAGCTAAAGAATCTGTTGGAGGTATTATAGTCTCTTTATAATCTAGATGCCAGCCCCCCCACAAATAAATGCCCCAATTTCTGTTCATAGGGAATCTGTAATGGTTGCTTTTCTGTGTTTCAATTACCTGTCCAAAGAACACCTAAATAAATGTATCAGTGCGTGGAGGCGGAGCCAAATACCACTACCATAAGTAGCACTCGCATGTTGCCTAGATATTGGGAACTGGATATTGTGACATGCGCAGTACCAGGGAGGTTGCTTATATCGCAAAGAATCCTCGAGACAAGGTATCCATTGAGAAAACCCTATATGCATACACAAAGAAATAACAGTCTTCTGGAAGAAGTCTCGGAAGAAGTGTGAAAATGAATGAGAAAGAAGACTGGTGACGTCATGCAAAATAGAACTGACGCGCCCAGAAGAGATGCCAAAGAATATAGATACTACGGAGAAACTGACGAAGTATCAAAGAAAGCAACACTTTGGGATCGAAATGAAGTTTGCTTGTGCAAAAAAGCACTGAAGAAAACGCAAAGTCATTTTACAATTGTGCAGATGCAATAACGCAAGTAGACAAAGTAATCATAAGGCTGGGTACGTAGTAAATAGACGGCAGGCGATGCGCCAATGTAAATTCATAGGAATGTATAGAATCTGGATGTTCCACAACGCACTTTAGCAAACTTGAACACCGTGAATGGAAAGGGCTTGAAGTGTGGCACAGTTGAATAAAATAGCTAATGGTGAAAGAGAATTCAAGAAAGGCTGGCTGGCCCAGTGTCAAGAGTTGGGACCGCCGTGAGCCCGATTGTCTGTTCGAGAAAATACATCAACGTGAGAAAGAAGCGAACTCCTGTTTGAGGTGTAATGGAAAAACACTAGAAGTGCCAAGAGTTCTTCATTTAATAGTATTTTATGCAACGAAAGAGCACAAAACGTGGTCTACAGTCAAATGGTCAGTTGAAAATAGACTTTGGGATGAGCTACACCGAAACCAGAAGATAAGGCCATGCCTCTACTACCCTTTATTCTCAGACACAGAGAGCTTCTACAAGGCCAAGTTAAAATCCTTAATTGAATGGCAGACTGCAGGAGTGATGATGGATGTGGGCTAATTGGGTGGGGAGGCGCATGCAGGCCGATTTCCCCCCTCCCCTCCCTTGCACCTGCGGTACCAGCTTGTGTGCTGCCAGTGAGTGGAATATTCCAGAAGGGGACAAGCGTGCCAACCAACTGTAGAGGGCCACGTAGCAAAGAGCCCGATAGTTTGAGAAACCAATAGAACGTTGTGTATTAGTATGACACGGAAGATGACTTGCACTTGGGATGGGCTTAGATGTCAACCTGATCTTAGAGCCCCAATCACAACCCCCCGGCTATATGCAACGTATATAGATGTTCCCTCTAAGTCTAACACAATCGAGCTTAGATTTTCTTACTTTTGCCACGTAGTACGTCGTCAGTAGTGACATTTTTAGTATAAGAACTGTGAAATGCATTGAGAGAGCGAACTGTGCAAACGTCCGTTGATGTTCGTTGTACTCCCTGTTTTAGAAAATCAATAAAACAGTACCGTGTTTTGCCAACTTCCTGAGTCGGTCTGATTATTGATGTAGGAGTATGTTCTGCATCCTCACCCAGCTCTAGTATTGCTACCTCGCCTTAAAGGGCCCCAAGACCAAGAGTTCATGTGGTAGCAGAGGATGGTTAAAGATCCGTCGACCAAGTAGGCTTTTAAGGGTCTCGGAATATCGGACGTCCTCTGCCATTTAACTGGAGGACCGCAAGGCTTCTTGTGGATAGCGGTCGACCTAATAAACTCTTGCAAGAATAATAGATATAGGTGGGACGGGTCCCTCTTTCACGAAAATCCTCTCCGGTTTTCCACAAGGAGCTGAACAGACCAAAGGCAACGGGGGCTGGTTGCAAGAGGAGACGATCCCGAGGGTCAGAAGCTGAAAAGCGAACGGCGAGTAGATTGAGAAAGATGGCAAAAAGACTAATGAGTAAAGATTGGAGATTGTGATTATAGAAAGTAAAGAAACGTTGGTCGTTTAAGTATATGACGAGGAACGTCAAGACGAGGAACGTCACAGATAAGCCCAGAGTCCTACGTTCAAGGAACGTTTAGAAGAAGTTATTCCAAACTCGAAAGTAGATAAATAGACGACACAGACAAGGTCTGTGAAAGGAAATAATTTACGCTCCTATCAGAGTATTTTTAGGGGCAAGAGTAGCAGTGAGGAGCGCTGAGAAAAGATATATGTTGGAAACCGGCTAGTCTGTGTTTATGTATTAGAAAAAGACTGAAATGTCGAAGAGCGACAAACGATAGGTTGTGTTAAGATACAGAGAGTACAAATCAATCTATTTAGTCATGGTCGGCGCAGACCAAACATATATACTGGAGTAGAGTGTAAAGTAGAGGCTTGGAGTGGCAACGATTGGAGCACGCTCATTTATTTTTCTGAAATGTATTTTTGTGTAAAATCGACAGTCAATTGAGACTTGTTGCAATGGGAGATGTTACTCCGCTAATGCACCTATGTAAGCCACCGCTAAAACACACCACCTCCAGCCCCCAAGCTTAAGCAATACAAAGCATAATGGGTTAAGGGCACAGCAAATAAAATGTTCATGCCATGGCAACAATGGGAATTGCTGCCAAAAGCAGTTTTGCAACACATGACCACATACTTGCACGCTGCGTACAAGAAAAAGAAATTGGAAAAATATTAGCTAGCTTAGAGCTTTAGAAGATGTACCAGGATGAACGAGAAGACACGCTTTCTGGGGACTGGATGCGTAACCAGTGTAAAGAGAGGGGTGTTGAGCCTTCTGCTCCCCCTACCGCGCCGGAAGTAAATGGCGATAGTACAAAAGATGGATTATATCCATTAAGGAAATTGAAAGCAGCGACAGAGTATAGTAATCAGATACATGAACCACCTGCTTACAGCAGTGACGAGAGCCCTGAAAGGACTCCAGAAAAGGAAGTGATCTCTAAAGTTTTACAGGACAAAGAAAAGTGAGCAGCCAGGTGTGACCCTCGAGATAAAACTGAAAATTAAGCAATGGAAAAGAGAAAAAGACAAGGCCGACGAGATAACACTCATACAGAACGAATGGATGGGTGGACAGATCTTGCTCAAACTTGATGGAAAGAGTATTGAGGAATTAAGGCAAGGAAAAGATCAAGATGAACAGAAAACGAGAGAAACGATTGAAAGATTAGTATGAAAGAGCAGACAACAACGAGAGCAGATGTATCAAGAAGAGCAGCTAAGAAAGAGCAAAACAGCGAAGAACGTATGACCATAGACAGAGCAATTGAACGAGACAGGCTAGAAAAGAAGAGAAGAAGAGGACGAACAGAAATTAAGAAATAAAAGAATGCAAAGATGCAGAGATGTAGAAGTGTGTAGAGCAAATGAAAGAAAAGCAAAAAGACTGAAGAAAAGAGTTAAAGGAGAAGCAAAGAAAAGTTGACGAAGAGGTGGAGCAAAAAAAAAAAAAGGAGACCGAGCATGTGACATTGATCACATTGAGAAAGAGCTGATGGAACCTAGTCCAGTAATATCATGGTGCGACATTGAGGAGTTTCTCCCGTCGCAAGAAGCAATGCCAGGACCGTCTAGGGTAAACCTAGATGGACATTTTGAGATAGGACGCATCGAAGAATCGATAAAGCGCATCAAGAAGCAAAGGAAAAGAAGATTGATCTATAGTTGCCCAGTCACGTGGCAAGGAAGGAAGTCTGTTTAGTCTCGAGCACAGAGCCTTGCCTTTGGACTGGCTGAACAGAGATGAGAAAGATGACAGTCGCACTAGTTGTAGACAAGATATTTCAGACAAAGAAAACTTCAGTGGAGAGAAGAAAACTAATGCATGCAGTGCTGAGGGACATTTTCAGACAGACAAAGTAACATGGCCGTATTTAGACCAACCTATAGACAGGACGCCAGAGCCTATGGCGTACTCCAAGCGACCTAAAAGGCAATCTCATAATGAGAGGGGAGAATAGCCGCCATATGCGAGCAGGCTGAGGTCATTGATAGAAGGCGATCATGAACCATTGTCCGGACTATGGACAGGCAGACTATGGGAGCAGATTGTAATTTTGGAATTTTGCCGTTTCCTTTATGGGAAAAAAGAAGGGGTCAGAACGCAGTATATTCCCCCTGGCACCAGATGGCTAAGGATAATTTAAGATGTAAACTTCCCAGCTTAACGGCGGGTGTAGAGAAATAAATGGATTTATAAGTTAGAGAAAATGACAGGAGGAAACACTCTAGCTATAGGAGACATTAAGAGTCTCCTTGCAGCTATCCTTGGAGAAAGAACTAACATTTGAACGAGAGCAAGATATTCAACTCAGAGCATAGAACACAGCGCATGACGAAGCGCTGTTTAATAATTGTAGGGCGGCAGTTTGGAAAGCGCTTCGAGTACAATATCCCAAAACATCACACATGGGTGTAATCATGGCACGTAAGATGAAAGATAACGAAGATCTGCTTGCTTACATTCAAAGTATTCAAGAATGTTGGACTTTGGAAACTCGAGAGCTGTGGAAAAAATCTATACCAGTATTTTACCACATTTTGTGTCAAAGTTGCCGGAGCAAGTTCAGAGGCAGCTCAAGAAATTAGTAAGCACGGAAGCGGAGCCATGGCCAGAAATACTATTACGCATCATTGGCGATTGTTGCAAGAGAAAAATAAGAATAAGTAGGATGCTAGACAACTTGAGGAAGCTAACAGAAGAAACTGTCGAAGTACGCCATAGAGGGAGCGGTACTGAGTGGAGAAGGAGTAGGAATGCAACAGGCAGCAGGCATGTCACAAGTGAATAATCAACGTCAATCGGATCAAGGGGAGACATGCTGAGAGGTAGGAAAACTCATTTTTGAAAAAGATGTTTTTAGAATAATCAAGGAGGGTTCCAGGATAACCAATGTGAGTTTCAGAATATGCAGAATGATCATCAAAACATGCAAGAAGGAAGACTCCCTCCTGTGTGTTGAACATGTGAAATGACAGGGCACATCACGCAAACATGTGAGAACAAAGAATATGTACAGAATGGGCAATTGACAAGGGGTGGAGGGGGGCAACATCCTCCAGCATATAGTTCACAAAATAGAAATGAGTTCACCCGAAATCAGACGGTGCCTCAGGCGCAAGTGCCACAAATGCAACAGGCTTTACAACCACAGCAAGCACCATTGAATCTGCCACAAGGGCAGTCATGCACGCAGTGTCACTGTCGTGGGAGGAAGTCCTTTTACAGGCATGGGAATAAGCATGCATCCACAATAGGACAGCTCACAGAGTGACTTGATGTGTTCAGTACTATCAGTAACCCCAGATCCTCAAGAGGAGCCAAAAGTCGATGTTGCCATAGGAGGCACATCCTTTTCTTTTTTTAGTAGACACTGGGGGGTACTCGCTCATTTATACGAGAGAAAATGTTTTCATCATCAGGAAAGGCCATGAATGTGCAAGGCTTCTCTGGAGCTACAAGTAGAGTTTCTCTCACTGACAAATTGCCAGTCTATATAGGAGAATGTGACATGTCTGTTCAATTATTGTATTCAAGGCAGACACCAGTTAACATTCTGGGCCGAAATTTTAGGAGAACATTTAATATGTCGATTTCTTTTACTGATGAAGGTATAGAGTGTTCCATGCCAGGAATACATCATTTAAACGCGGGTGAATTAATCATGGCGTTTACAGGGCAAATAGCGCTGCGAGAAATGCCATTGAAGCCATAAGTCTTTAACTATGGTGTGCGCATCTTGTTAACAAGGCTTCCCGGTTTAGTGGGTAAGATTATGAAGATACCAGATGAGTTTCTGTTCAGTCCAGATGTACCTATGAATGAAGAGGGGGGACAGATTATTCCATTAGAATTAGAGGCAGCCTTAGTACGATAGTACGATGGGAATTGGCTATGCTCGAAAGAACCAATGATGAGGGCAGACCCTGAAGAACAGTAATTGCCATTGGAGAAGAGTACAGATTGAATAGTATCACTGATGAGGACATGTTCAGAGACAATCCATCGGAAGATGAAGTAGTGCCCGAAATGAGCATTACTTATTGGATTAGGATAGAGAGACGAGAAATCCCACAGCAAATGATAGTGCGGCATTTTTTGATGAGAACATGAAAAAAGTGCCAACCTCTTTATGGACTACAGGCCGATATGACGTAGGCCTATTGAAGGGGGTGAAAAAAGTTAAGATTAAGCTAAAACCAGGAGCAATTTTGCCTCAGGCAAGGCAATACCCGATGTCCCAAGAGGCCGATGAGGACATTTTTAAGACTATCGGCTATGATGAAACAAGGTATTTTGGTGACGTCAGAGTCACTGTGTAATACTACAGTGAATCCAGTGAAAGAAAGAAAAAAAAAAAACGAAAAGGGTCCTGGCGTTTAATCCAGGACATGAGGCCGATTAACTAGATTGTAGAGGCAGAGTTCCCTCTAGTTCTGAATCCTGTGATGATTCTATGCAGTATACCCCCAGAGGCACGATATTTTACAGTGATTGACTTGAAAAATGCGTTTTTCTCAATCCCGCTGCATAAGGATTCTCAAGATCTTACGTCATTCACGTTTCATCAGACGAAGCTGAAAAGTACACGTTTGCCCAAGGGTACTGCGAGTCACCATCGATCTTTAGTAGGGTCCTGCAGATGGACCGAAGCAATATTGATTTGCCAAGTGTTGCGCTGCAGAGTGTAGATGACATTTTAGTTTGTAACACAACAGAAGAGTGTAGACGTGATTCGATTCAATTGACTATCCTTGTAGACAAAGGATATAAAGTGGACAAGGAGAAATTGTAATATTGTCAGAAAGAGGTTGTACCATAGGCCAGTTAATTTCGCATGTGGAAAGTTACACCTGAAAGGGCTGAGGCAATTATGAAAATGCAAAAAACGCACATGATAAAGCAAATGCAGCAGTTTCTAAGAATGTGCAATTATGTTAGAGCATGGGTATTTGATTATAGTACATACACAAGACCCCTTTTACAGGCTCTGAAGAATGCACAAGTGAATAAGAATAAAATAGAGTGGACTGATGAAATAAGAGGAAGAGTTTGAAAAACTAATAAGAACTATTTGTACAGTTCCAGTTTTAGAAATTTCCAATTATTCTGAGGAGTTCTTCCTGTTCTCGCACACAAATCGAACAGTTATGACAGCGATGCTTAGACAGAGAACCACACTTGGGTACAAACCTCTGGTGTATTATAGTGAGATTCTAGATCCAGTTATGAGAGGACACTTTCCTTGCGAACAATCGCTGGCTGCCGCCGCATTCGCTATTAAGAAATCTACAAGCATAGTAATGGGGTGTTACATTACTTTATTTGTTGAGCATGCATTATTTGATGTTTTGAAGAAACCTAAGGGTACACTGACATCACAGAGGGCTTCCGCATATGAGGTGGTCATATCAAAGTCGGCAATTAAAATAATCGGGTGTAAAATAGTGAACGCGGCCAAGTTCGCAGCCAAACCGTTGGCAGCGAATGAGCAAGTGCATGATTGCTAAAACTATGAAAAATTTGATGAGGAAAACGAGGGTGTAACACTCACCTGATTCCCACGGAGGCGCGGGTCTTGGCAGGAAGGTGTCTGTGACTCGAAAAGTGATGTGCAGGACTCGATTGGCTTCTGGGGTCGAACCTCTTCGCACTGTGTGTCAAACTCGAAGAGTGAGGTTTCTGCAGGTGAAAGAATATGGGGGTTAATGATCTGGATTGTTGAGTGTTCCTCTCTCTCTCTTCCCAGCTTTTCCGTAGAGCCCCCAGGTCAACTTGCTCACCTTAGATAGGTGAATGCTGGACTCTCCATCTGCGTCTGGTGCAGGGTGCCGTTGCCAGTTCCTTCACTGGTGAAACATAGGCCTCTTGAATTCAGAGGATGGTTACCGTCGTTATTTGCACGAGCGGTGAGTTTCTGGACACCTTTTAGTCTTTATAGTCTTTTGGTGCGTGGCACTTTAATATCGAATAAGACTCTGTATAATACTTTTCCCTTTGGTCTTGCAGGACTCTTGAGATGGAAGATGGAGTGAAGCGCCTGGAACTTCGTAAGTAAGGCAAGCGCTCTAATTGTCTTTTTCCTTGCAGCCTTGTTCGTGCTGAAGAGACGCCAGAGTATCCGCAGGCGTTCTATTGCGACGAGCGCGGTGGGCGTAAGTAAATACCTGTCTTTGTCTCCTCTTTTGTCTTTCAGATGTTGGACTGCAGCGCCGGAGTTCGCGGAATGCCAGTAAGTAAGTACAATGCTTTTTGTTTTCACAGGCGGCGATGCAGAATGAAGAAATCCGGAATTCACAGCGTGCCGGTAAGTATGGCAATGCTTTTGTCTTTGCAGGTGGAGATGCGGCGTGAAGAAACGGCCGCAACCGATGGATCAGGTGAGTAAGCACTGCGTATAAAGTTCGCCTTGCTAACGTGTTGTTTCTTGTCTTTGCAGGTGCTGATGTTGATTAGATACAGAAATGGTAAGTAGGATTCTTGCAGGTTCAGGATCGGAAGAAGAAAGGCCAGAGCAGACTCATTGAGCGTTCTGCTGCAGATGCAGAATAACGCGAAGCACGCTTCATCTATCGGGTGTGGTTTAAACAGCCTTGGAGTGATGAGGCGTCTTCTTCCACAGCCCCGCCTAGGTAAGAAAAGAGTTCCAGTTTCCAGACGAGTTGCAGTGCTGTATCCAGGGAGTGGAGCTGCCCCACCCAGGTAATAAAGTAGTTCCTGTTCACAGATGGCTTCTAAGTGGCTGGTAAGTAAGCAGCATGGTCTGCTGCAGGTAAGTCCACCCAAGCATCTTCACACCTATTATGAGCCCAGCGCTTCCAGTGCCGGGACCGATGGTTTTGATGAGCCTGGTGCCACCGGCGCCAGGACAAGGTCCAAAAGGTCCCAGTGGGGACCGGCTGGTGCCTAGGATTAGGGTTAGGGGCCTGCTTCCAAGGACGTTGGGCTGGTCCTGGCTCCTTGGAAGCAGTGATCATGACAGAGGGTGAAAAAGAACAAACAGGGGAGAAGGTTCTCTTTATTGATGAATCTTCAAAAATGTATCAAACTGATGGAGAAAGGCATGAAGTAGTGATGAGTGCCAGACTACCGTCTCATTTTTCGGCACAGGCTGCAGAATTAGTGGTCGCTCATTACAGCACTTGAAAATCAGGAAGAGCAGGAAGTGACAGTGTACAGTGACTGCCTGTGTGACTTCAACCGTACACGCAGAATTAGCACTTTGGAAGTTGGCTGTTGGGTGGAAGTTCCATATATGGTATTGTAGGGAAGTCCAGGACAGACTGGCTGGAGCCTTCCCAATGACTATGTTGTGGGTACGCCTGTGGGGTGGGACCTGGGTGAATGAAGTGTGTGACTAATACGCATTCTGTGTTATGGGTGTCTAGTATCTGGTGTATGACACAATGACTGAGACAGCCCTGCCCGAAACTAGTATGAATGGAGTGTGGAGTGTGCTAAATGGTTGGGTACTTGTCCGAATCCACATTCCGTGTTGCGAGTGTCTGGATGGAGAAGAATGGCCTGAATGCACTCTGAGCTCGATTGACTGCCTGACTGCCCTTCTGAATGATTGGTTGCCTGAGTGTGACCCAGCAGAGTGAATGGGAGATCAACAGTATATCTGGAGGCCTCTCACTGATGGATATCATTCAGAAGCTGAAGTTGATACTTGATGCTTAACCTTGAAGCCCACTGGAAGAAGAACTTCTGCTGTCCTTCGCTAATCTGAAAGCTGCTGTGCCTTCAAGGAACTGATCCAAGAGAAGACCTGGCTAGGAGACCACTTCCTGAGCTAAGGGGACCATCTTGCACAAGCTGATCTTTGCCAAAGCTCCCTGGTAGTCAGACCTACGAAAGGCTGCCGACTAGAGAAGAGGACCGCAGAGGAGAACGAAGGGAAGCACTGGACAGATGTCCACCATCGCCCCCGCCGTCCCCGACCGGAGCCTCAGCACTTTCTTGCTCAAGACATTTGATTCAAGGACTCCCTTGCTCATCACCGTCGACCGCTTTCGTCCTGCCGGAGAAAGTCAAGGCCACTGCCGACCAAGGAGAATCCGGCGGTGGGTTTCCCGCCATCCGAAGACCCCAAGAGACGCTGACGACCCAACGCCCTTGCTAGGCCAAAGTTCTTTATTGACTCTTTGCGTCAACGACCACTCGTCGTCGAGGTGCACCGCACACCTCAGCTTGCAGGACGTTTCCGACCAATCGTCAACGAGAACCGAAGCTGCTGCCGCAACAACAGTGTTCACCCTTTTTCTTCACTGACTCTCTAACCTTGACTCCTGCCTTAAAGGAAGCGTACTCAAGAAGGGCCTGTCGACGACTCACCAAAGAATTCTACGAAATCAGGTACTTTGAGGTTGTAGAACCATTAGAAGGAAACAAGACTATTTTAAGCATAATTGGACTGGGATTGTCGAATACGCTTTATTTACAGGTTGCCCAGGTGGGAGATCCTCGTAACAGTCTCATGGTAGTGGGATAGACTTTTCTACCATTGCTTGATTTCACTTGCATTCTTTCTGTGTCCATCGTTGATTTCTTATAATCTGATTCGTATGCCATTTTTAACTGTTAGCACTTGATGGATTTCAAAGGAATCGATAGTTAAGAGTGGTACCACGTAGACCTTTATATATTTGCCATTATAGTATTTCCAGAATAGTATTTCCAGAGTACAAAGTGTGTTATTGTGATTGTGTATATAACATTAACTTTATTTATATAAAGTCTGTTTTCACTAACATAATGTGTGGACATTGCTTTGTGGGTGCTCTGGGACTACACTGTACTTAAGAACCAGCCTGCATCACCTCCTGAGACCCAAGCCTCGATTGCTTACCACATTTTACCACTATAGAGAATCTTGGCTGGGGTGCTCTGTGCCTCTCCTCTGCCGTATAGAGAGCAGGAGTACAGACGCCCCCCTCCGGTGCACTACACTGGTGGCAGCGGTGGGATGCTTACGGTTTTAAGAATCAGTGTGTAACCTTGCCACTTACAAAATATCTACACTTTGTGAAATTGAGGTTTAGTTGTGTACTAGATCACTACATTACAAGCAATGGAGTCTATTGTAAATGGTAAATTGACTAGGATGAGCTTAGAGGCTTTCCAGAGCATTTGTGTAGCCAGGGAGTTAGACTTTGAGGATAAGTCTAGGGCTGAGCTGATAGCTGCCCTGGTGGACTACAGGCTGATTGTGAAACTCTTGATGAAGGGGGTGATGCAACCCATTTTTTTTAAAAATGTATTTTATTTATTTAAGCATTCAGTTTAAAATACAAACTTTTGCTTGGCTTTATCCCTCCCTTACCTAAGCCAAGTACAACAATTCCATTTGATTCTGTGTGTATTGTTAGTATTTAATTATAGATCTAGTTGTGTCCTATTGTCCATTCATGTTGTGGTCTTGGCTATCCTCTGGGCTTGGGTGGGTGGTCCCTCTTTCTTTTTTTCCCCCTCTTTTTTGAGTCATTTATACGTTCATTGTTATTTGTAGTTTATCTATCATTGTTTGCAAGAAAGTCCCAAGGGCTCTAGTTGTTTTTTGGTTTAATTCTTCGTATAGAGTTTTCCACCATAGATCTGGATTGCGCCCACAGGTGAGCGCCAGGATTCTATCCAGTATCTTTCTTCTTTTAGTTTTTAATTCTTTGCAAAGCATGATTAGGTGTTGGAGTGACTTCTTGTTTGCAAAGTCGACATTTGCCAGCAGTTGTGATATGATATCTCATTAAAATGTGTTTGGTTCTTAAAATGTTCAGTCTAAACCGCATGATAATGTCTCTATATTTTGGGTTCGCAAATTTCTGTAGGTAATTTGGCGTGCATCCCGGCAAGCCAGTTGTGATGAAATTGCGCAGCTTTGACCTTGTGCGTATGGCTTCTGTCTCTGCCCAGTCTATGGATAATAGCAACGTTTTTATTTGTTTAGGATGGCCGCATAGGGCCTCTGGAGATGCTCTGAAAGCTTTGAGGGTTCCCATGCATTTTACTCTCCATGCCCTATGGGCCAATATGCTATTTTCTCATGTTCTGTTTTGAGAACTTTATATTGTAATGGGCATTCAGATAGCTCAATCTTTCTATACATAGCTAGAGCTTTCCAGATTATGTTGACGTGTTGCGAATATAAGCCCAGTTTATCGCTTCCAATGGGCAGCACGCCCATTGGAAGCGATTTTGGTGTTCTTAAAATTCTCCTCCAGAATCTTCCCTCCAGTCTGTCCCATGTTTCGCATGGAATGGCCAAAGCTGTCTCACCAGCGTATACAATTACGGGGACCACTTTTGTATTGTAAAAATCTATGAGTGGTTGTATTGAAAATGTTCCAAATTCTTTCACAACAATTAATGCTTGTGCTATCATTTGGTCCATTTTTAGTTGGAGATGTTCAATCCAAGGTTTATCCCCCTTGCTGCACCGATGATAGCTCCTAGGTATTTTGATGCTTTAGTTATTGGAATTGGGTTGTTTCCGAAACATCATTTTAAAGGTTTCTTTATATTCGCTTGTAGATTTGTGATTAGAATTTTTGTGTTTATTTTATTTTTTTCTTCCACATAGTCCTGAAGTGCATTTAACCTTCGTTGCAGGCCCAATGGAGTAGTATCCAGGAGTATCAAGTCATCTGCATAAAGAAGATGACCTATGGGGTGTCCTCCCATGTATGGCGAGCACAATCTTTCTGGTTCAAATTTGTCTTTCATATCTAGTATGAAGAAGTTACACAACACAGATGCCAGAGGGCACCCTCGTTTCAGCCCTTTTGTAGTACAACTTTCTCGTGTAAGAGTGCCTTTGCTGTCCAGGCGCACTTGTAATGTGGTGTCGGAATGTAATGCTATAATAGCCTCGAATAGATCATTTCGGCATCCCTTTTGTCTAGGTTTTCCCCCATAGGATATTTCAATCGACCCTGTCAAAAAGCAGCAGCCATGTCAATACATGCTAAAAGGTTTTTGATTTTCTTTTAGTGCTTTAATTTTTAATAGGTTAATGATTAACAAATTTAGTCCACAACCTACTCTCTCCATAATGCCGGCTTGCCTTTAATCAATATTTCTACTTTGTTAGCCATTCTTTTAATAATATTCCTGCGTATAGTTTTCCCAGGACATCCAGCAGTGAGATGAGTCGGTAATTTTCCGGTCTTGTTCTGTCACCTCGCTTAAAAATTGGGATTACTGCTTTGTTCCATGATTCTGGTGTTTTACGATGAATGTTGATTCTGGAGAACAGGCCAAGGCAGAAGTCCATAGGTCAGCGGCCTGTTTTAGTGTGATGTTAGTGAGGCCGTCGGGCTTTGTCAATCAGGGTTTTGATTTCCTTTTTATTGAATTCCATGGACCGGGGCTTGTAGTTTTAATGTTTTTTGCGTTTGTTTTGTTCTTGATTTTTTTCAAAGTGGGTCACCCAAAGATTTTCTTGTATGGGGCTCATCAGCGCTGCTCCCTGGGCATTTGTTTTGTTGTTTACCAATTACCAGAAAAAAATTGGCGTTTTTGTTGGTTATATCCATTAATATTGTTTCTAGTCTCTTTGATATAATAGAGCTCTGTGGGATTAGACCCAATTTCGATATGCAGTTAATTCCTTATTTTTGTTGGTTCTCGTGGTTAATGGTTCTCTTTTTAAATCCCGTATGGCTCTTGCTCGTTTTTTCCTTTTTTCAATTTCTGGATCGTACGTATGTAATCTAGATGCTATCGTTTTTGCTTTTCCTGTGTTTGTTTCTCTGAATGGTGTCAGGCACGATTCATATTCCACACCAGTTGCTGGATTCTCATGCCATGTTTTTATGGCCATTGTCAATGCTGGAATGTTTTCTGATGTTATTCGCAGTCTATTTTGTTTCTATTTTATAACATAGTTCTATTTTCGTGTTCTGGATGTACCCGCTCGCCACTTATCAAAATTAGTGGCTTATGTTTGTTTAATTTATTTGTAGAGCGCTCCGGACCCGTGGGTAGAAGGGCGCTTAAGGAATCGGTTACAGGCATAAGATATGCATTTACATTAACAAAGTACATCAATTTACAAAAAAAAAATTGTGTACATAGTACAACAATTTACATATAATGCAGGTATGGTGGTGGCTGTTAGATATTAGAGATGAGGGTAAATGCTACTCTTTGTTCAGTAACCAGCCAATAACAAGTTTCCTAAAGATCGGGAAGGACTCAGTTTTAATTTTGAGTGGTAGGGTGTTCCATAGTTGGGAGGCTAGCACAGTGAAACTAGCGCCTCCTGCTCTTTTTAAGGAAAATGTAAGGCACTAACAGGGTTGAGGAGTTGGATGATCTGGTGGTTCTGGATGTGGATTTTAAAGTGAATTTGTTGGAGAGGTACAGTGGGGCTAGGTTGTTTAAGGCCTTGTAAGTGAGGCAGATAGTTTTGAGGTCAATTTTTTGCTGTATGGAGAGCCATTTACACGCTTTCCTAGTTGTGGAGATGTGCTCACGCCTTGAGATGTTGAGTGCTGCTCGTAGAGCATTGTTCTGGAGAACCTGGAGTTTGTTAGTTACGGATTGGTTGGCGCCTATGTACAGGCTGTTGCAATAGTCTAGTTTGGATTGAATGAGTGCTCGGGGGATAGGAAGGGTCTGCTAGCCCTGATTAGCTTACCCGTATAGGCAGTGGCCGAGGCGGTACAGTTGATTTGTTTGGAGAGGTTGGCGTTGGCATCAAGGTAGAAGCCTAAGGTTTTCACACTTTTAGCGATAGGGATGGTGTTACCATCTATGATGATGTTCTTACAGCTGGGACTGAGTTTAGACAGGTTATTAGGAGAGCCGACCAGCAGAAGCGCCGTCTTCTCATCATTCAGGCAGAGGCCGTGGGTGGCCATCCATGCCTGAATGATGGAGAAGATTTTGTTGATCCGTGTGACGTCCGCGTTGTAGTTGCCTGAGATGGTGAGGAGAATCTGGGTGTCATCTGCATAGTTGGTGTAGGTGACACCCATACGGTCCAGTTTGTCGAATAGAGGCTTCGTAAATATATTGTACAAGGTGGGGGAGACACAGGAGCCTTGTGCGACTCCGCAGGTGAAGGGGATCAGGTCAGCAGCAGCTGTTGTGGAGAAGACTCGCATGGTTCTATTCGCCAGGTAGGATTGTATCCATGCGGAGGCAGAGGAGGAGAAGTGGGCTGCGATGGATAGGTGGTTGCATAGGATTTCGTGGTCGACTAAGTCGAAGGCCGCTGAAAGGTCTAAGAGAAGTAGGATTGCTGCATTGCCTTTGTCTTTGATTTCATCAATCTGGCTTTTTAGGTCAACCAGAGCGGTTTCAGTTCCATGTTGAGGTCTGAAGCCAGATTGACGTATACCTAGCAGTTGGTTAGATTCCAGGTATTCCTGAATCTGGATGTAGGCGACTGTCCAGGATTTTTAACAGAACAGGGACATTGGTGATGGGTCTATAATTAGTTGGTATGGCTGGGTCTAGGGATTGTTTTTTTAGGAGAGGGAGCACCCAATTTTTTTTTAGGTTGTTGGGGACACTCTTGGAAGGGGATCACTCTTGGAGGTTTCCAGAATTCTAAAGTTATTCCTTCAAACGTTATGGTGTCTACAAAAAAATTATTTAAAGTGGCACTTGCGTTATGGGACTCCCAAGTTTTTACTCCTTTCCGGTCACCATTAACTTGCCCGTTCGCCATGTGTAGACCTCTTATTCTGGTCTTGTAAAACCATTTCTTTTGGTTGGAGTTGTTCTGAGGTTGTTCTCCTATTTTTGAGATATTACAACAATCTATATTTAGGTCTCCGTACACGAAAAGCTGTATGTTCTCTAATTCTGCTTGTAAGTCATCAATGTGCTTCATAACATAATCCATAAAGGATTCACCATCCTTCGCTTTGATGTTCCAATAAAGATTAATGAAGGCACGCGACTGTTCTAGTCGTGTTCCATTTCCATATTGCATTACTACTATCTGGATAAGTAGAGAGGGGCAATCAGGCAATCACTCAAACCACTTCCCTGTGTGCTATTTCTTTATAAGGGTGAGGAGGCCTGCTGATGGTCTTCCAGTTGGCCCTTTGTAAGCTTTATTCAAAAGGCATGAGTAGCCGTCTATGATCGTGGTTTCTCGCAACCTGCTCTCTTGAATGCAAATGACATCTGCTTCTAATAGTTAATCTATTTTTTGAAACCAGTGTTTGAAACCCCTGCAGTTCCAGGTAGCCAGGCAAAATCTTCTTGTCGCTATAGGACATTCGGTCTAGTTATTTTCTGTAGTGGCCAAAGCCGCTGCAAGCCAATTCCAGGATTCTACTTTGTCGACTCTTGTTTCTAGTTGACCTGTTTTTTGTCCAGGTTGTGTTAAATTTTCCTGAAAGGTACCTTTTATGATTATTCGAAAGGCATCCGGACCCTTCAGTAGTGTTGGAGAGAATCTGATGGGTAGCTCATTAATTTCCTTGTCAATTTTCTTCCTTCTTATTACGGTTTTTCCCCATGATTTTTCATTTTGTACTCGTGTGAGATGAATCGTTTGATTTTGCCGCAATGTATGGTTTAAGGTCAAAACCTAAAAATCTATGGTCATCTGTTGCTGAAATTAGTTCACAATTGCCTTTGTTGCTATATGTAGACAAACGTCCATTTCGGTTTCTTTGGGAAATTCAACTATTTTGATGTCTCTTGGCTCAACACATAGTGATGGCACACTGCAAAATCTGCATGAGGTTTGATCTGTTCATGATCAGGCCATCATTTGCTTTCAAGACACGATCCAACGAAAGTTTGTGTAAGTTGTTTGTGCCATCCAGGGCATTTTCTCTCGTTTGTGGATGCTTTTGGTATTTTTGTTTTCTTGGAGTTCTGGGTGATCACTGCCTCTCGGTGCATTTCAAATGGAGTAATCTGTCCTGTTTCGAGAAGCCAATCATGGTGTCCAATACTGTGCGCTTTAAGTTAGCTTTCTTTGATTTGGCATCTAGTTCCATTCTTTTTTCTTCCATGGTTTTTAAGTGAGAAGACCTTCAACAACATTAACGAGAGAAGACCGAGAACAAAACCACCACATCTGCTCTTGAAACACAAGTGGACACTCCCACTTATTCAACAGTGAAAGATCCGACTTTGCAAACCATCACATTACATGTTTCCAAGCGACCTGGATTCATCAACAACCAGTATGTGAAGGCTTCACCACATACACGAATCCCGCAATTCGTAGGGAAAAAGGTCGTCCTTCCTCAGGCTTACTTACCCTAATCAAGCAGGGCACCAACTTAGAGATAATTGAATCCAGTAAAAGACTCCTGGGCTCAAATCGCAATACTTCAACAAAGGAGGTAAACTGGGAAGGAAACTTGGGAATACTAAATGCATATTGGAACCCCCACGAAGATCCAAGATGAGACATTTATAGACTCAATATTCACAGCCATTGATGCAGCGCTTCTGAAATATCTGTTAATTCATTTCATCGTATGCAGAGACCTCAACATCCACTTATAAAACCATGAAGGAATCATGTTAGAAGAACACATGTTGGATCATCGTGCACTGAGATGGTCCAAAGAAATGTCAAGCAGAAAAATGGCACGTCTAGACACCCTGGAGCCGAAAACTAACATTTCCACTCCTGCATGGGCCCGTGGTAACACAACGGCAATCATGGACTACATCTATAGTTCAGAAGGCATAAAGGAGCACATGCAACGAAATGTAAACATCGCCTCGCACAACAGCGACCACTTCGTGATAAGAACATGGTCAAATGAGAGTGCTCCCACGGCCAGAATAAATCTACCCGAGATGGAACTTAATACCGAACTGAACTGGTTGAAATTAACGCAACAGCAACTCGAACAACTTCCAGAAACTTTCGACAGAGCACAGATGGACGACCTAGGAAAGGTCAATTATGAATTGATCCTTTGTAAATTCAAGCAACAATCCACTGGCAGGAACTCCCAGAAACAACATCATGCCCACAAATACAATAGTCTAATTGCTGGGGAAAAAAAGAGACCCAAGAAGGAACTTGAAGAAAATAATGAAAGATCCATCTCCAGAGAAATATCTGAGGATGAAATTACTAAAACAAAAACATAAAAACTGGACGAAAACAACTAGAATGTCACTTGACCAGCATGACGCAGAAACCATGCTGAGTGCGATGAAATCCCATAACTCCAGGAACCTATGGAACTTGCTCAATCCCCAATCTCCCTGCAAAGTTACGATAATATCTGACTTCAAGAATCCAAACGGATCTCTTACTTTGAAGAACTGTACAAAGAAAGACCACGTGTGAAAGAAATGGTCGATACCAACTCGAAAGGCAAAATGGACATGCACATGTTGCAATAATAAATGTAATCCAAAAATTGAATGTTTCACGAGCCCCTGGCCTGGATGCTCTTTCAAATGCCATCATCAAAAGAAATCCTCAAATCTGGGCGACATTTTGTGCAAAAATCTTTGAACTTGTAGACCGTACAAACCAAATACCAAGATCATGGCAACTGGCGATACTAATCCCTCTGTGCAAACAGGGATCAACTAAAGAACCAGGAATCTATCGGCCAATTGCCCTTCTTGATCCTCTAGGAAAAATATTTGCCAACATGCTCCTTATCAAACTCAATATTTGGACTAGCACTGCAAAAAGACAAGCCATCAGACAAACTGGCTTTGTAAAACAGGTGGGTACGAACATCAACCTACTTCTCTTGAACCTGGTGAAGTAAGAAGCAATAAAAAGCAAAACGCAAGTCTATGCAGCCTTCGTCGACCTCCATCTTGCATTTGATACGATAAACAGAAACATCTTATGGGATAAACTCTTGAAGTGGGGATGCCCCAGAGAAGTATTAGAGCCAATAAAGCTGCTTTATTCTAACACCAACGTTCAAATGAGAATGTCTAAAGAAGGTCTAGTAAAGCCGATTCAAACATGGCATGGCCTCAAACAGGGGTGCCCCGTGGTCGCAGCTTTTTTCAATCTATTTACATCAGACTTTGAAGAAAACCTATACATAACCAACTATGAATCCCCCAGAATTGAACGCACCCATTCTCTCTTGCATGATGAATGCCGACGATTTTGTGATTCTGGCAAAAACACCTAGAGGTCTACAAATCGCACTGAATAACCTTCAAAAATACATGAATTGTAATCAACTTGAAATAAACGTCAATAAAACCAAAATCATGACATTGACTCAGGAATATGTAAAGACAAAGAACCAACAATCCTTCTCCCTACAAAAACAAAAAAATGCTCAAGTTCAAACCATTAAATATCTCAGAGTATGGATCAATCAATCTCAAGAAGAGAAGAATTGGGCTGAACACCTCAAATCCAAAGCTCACTCATTGGCAAGACAAGAACTCTTCCTCCATAAGAAATTTGGTAAATTCTCTCTTAAGTCACTGATATTCTACAGGCAGAAGGTGGCAGTAATACTGACCTACGGTGGCGAGACCACAATGAATATCGACCCTCAAATCTGGCAAAAATTGGATGGAATATTTTGGAAAAGCGTGTTATCCTACCACCAACAATGCCCATGCAGCGCATCAGATACAAACTGGCTTTGCAATAGCTCCATTCCATCATCACATGGAAGCAATTAGATCTATAAAGAAAATTGAATAAAGATGATGATCACATACCCGCCTTAGACATACTTCGTACAAAACAAGAAACGACCAATGCGACTGCCCTAAAAACGTGGAAAAACAGATATCAAAAGAATCGAAGGAGACATATCCATGGAAATGCTTATCCAGACACCTCAAAAGACCAAAATACAGCTAGCAAGAAACGACTTGACATGGGGGGGCGTGGTATGGCGCCAACCAAGATGGCCGCCTGGATGGTCTGCTCCGTCTCTCGCATCTCTAATCAAGCCATTCTGGGACACTCTGAGGGGTCCGCCCTCTTTGAGGTAAACTTCGGTGTGACTTCCCACTGATGCGCAGGCCGCACCCTACTCGATTCCTTTACTTACAGTGCCACCATCTGCTTTCAAGAAATAGCGAACTGCAGAAGATAATTCTATGCTTTACGCGCACCGCCTTTCTGCTTTTTTCCTTGCAAAGTGCAAAAGAATGCTTTTATAGGATTTACACAGAGGTATATTTTTGCCCAGAACAATGACTTACAAAGAAAGCACAAATCATGGTGAATTCTGCATTTAAAAGTCAGCAGAAGATGTAAATGTAAAGCTGGGTACAAGCGCCACTATCACTACTTGTGGTAATATTACCTCTCATCCACGAACTGTATTTTAAAAAAAATGTTTACATCTCTGCTCATAATATTGCTATTAACCTCACGATATTTGACTTTCATTAGTCAATAAGTATTTTTACTAAAAGTAAGAGGTACAGTCCCCCTCTTCCTGGTTCTTCTTAAGTATCTTCAACTATCTCATCTAACTACCTGTGTGAAGTGATTTTAAAAAAAAATCTCTTCCTTTCTTTTTCTGCTTAATCACCAACTCAGTAGGACATGCTATTAAATATGTGCTTCTTGATCCTTTCGGGTACAGTGTTCATCTTTTAAGTTAAGACATCTAAGCTTAAGAACAGTAATCAATAGATGCAATGAGTGGAGTGCTGCTTCAGCTCTGATCATCTTTAGCACCAACTGCTCATATTAACACTTTGGAGTCATTACGGATTACCATATGTGCCTCGCTGTAACGTAACTTATCTGTGGTTACTCGAAGATCGACTACTTGATCCGTTTAATCAATTGGTAAAATGCCTTCCAGCAAAAACAACCAAAAAACCACACCTGTCCCAAAAGACTCTGCACCTCCATCCACTAATCTGAAAAGGCCCAAGAGTGATTCGCCACCTCCTCTCAACACATCTGATCCTGCCTTAGAAGCAATCCTATGTGAAATCAGAGCCTTGCGGCCCATTATCGAGACCACAAATAAAAAATTACAACAGTTATATGACCGATACAAAGGTTTTGAAGAGCGCATGGAGGAGGCTGAAACACATATTGGGATAGCTGAAGATCTATCCCCCAGGGTGGTTATGTTGGAAAAATTGGTTAAAGACCTCCAGAGGCATAATGAGGACTTAGAAAACAGGAGTAGACGCAATAATCTACATATATCAGGCCCGAAGGATGTGAGGGATCAGATCCAATTACCTTTCTACAGAAACTACTACCAGCTATTCTACACTTACCTTGTTATACCTCTTTCAATATACAACGAGCGCATTGCGTGGGTCAACGTAGCTCCTCAGGATCTGCCCACTCTCCTCCTCGAACACTCATCTTTTACCTACTTGAATTGACAACTTCAACACACTAGGACAACTGTCAAGGAAAAAAAAGAAAGACTTATTCTGGCATGGAAGCAAACTGTTCATCTCGCAGGGTGTGGCCAAAACAAATGCCCAACGAAGAAAGGAATTCTTATCCTTTCATCCTGCATTGAAACTAAATAAATATCCGTTATGGCTTATACCACCCATGTTCATTGAAAGTCACACATAATGGTCGCACTGCCATGTTTGACGAGCCGGCGGACTTGAGAGCTTTCATACGCTCCATTAAAACTGCAAGGATGGACACGTCCTCTCAATGAAGGCCCTTCAATCTCATTGGTTCATAAATCTATCTAATGCCGTCCATAACTATATCTTCTTAATCTGAGCGAGACCGCTGATGATGTGGTGCCCCCTCTTTTGCCGCATGCTGTCTTTTTCTTTTTTGACAGCCTGGTAGTTGCCACCAGCACCTACCACATTTGTCTTCTTTTTCTCAAGTTCCCGGGCCTATTCGGTTTATGACTTAATGTTAAGATCTCAACTGTTTTTGATTCCCAAGAATCTCCCTGTCTTTTTTTCTCAGTTTGGATTACTTAAGATTTGGCCTGCCCTCCCTTCCCCCCCCCCCCCCGATACCCTCTGTGGTTTCCGCTTGTGTCTCTTCTACAATCCTGAGTCATTTCATTATGTCTTTTGCCATTATGTTATAAGTTAGTTTCCTAAAATGCCTCTGGTACGGATAAGCATCGATTTTAATGTCATTCAAATGTGTTACTTGGAACATCAAGGGATGCAATAATCCCATCAAAAGGTGTAACATTTGATCTCATTTAAATGGTTTGAAACCCTCTGTAGTGCGTTTACAGTAAACACATCTTTCTAATAGAGAAGTAATGAAATTTAAATCCTTATGGGTTAAAGAGGTTATTGCTAGCCCTGCTGTTGCCAAAAAGAATGGTGTTGCTATACTTTTAAGCAAGAATCTCATTTAGATTCTGGATAAAAATGCGGACGGTAGATGGGTATGGGTCAAATTGAAGGTCAACTCTGTACAAATTTCCATTTTTAATGTCTATGGTCCTACCCAAACTGATCCGGAGTTCTGGACTTCTATCAAACAGATTATCCTTACAAACAATTTTGTTAACCTTATTATGTGTGGCGATGTAAATCAAGTCAGACCCATTTTTGGATAGGAAATCTAGTTGCACATTCAAAATGTCTAAATCTCACAAATCCTTTCTGGGTTGTATTTCTGAATCTGGTTTAATTGACTCATGGAGACTCTCTCACCCTACACAACTCGAATATACATTAATTCACTCTCTCAGAATATACTATCCCCCCTTGATTATATTTTTACATCTAAAACTCTCACTGGTACCATTTTTGATTCCACCATTTTCAATATTATTTCTGATCATGCCCCGGTTAGCACATCCTTTGTGTTTGATGATCTCAGTCGAACATCCACACGGTGGAAATTCAATAATTCTTTATTGCAGGATAAGCAATTAATTTCCTCAGTCCAATCCTTCTTACAACAATACTATGAACACAACAGAGATGAAGATACTAATGTGGTTAATAATTGGGATGCATTCAAAGCAGCTCTAAGATGTCTCCTCATGGCATTCTCTGGTCAGAAAAAAAAAAGCTGCGGAAAAAACATTAAGAAGAGCTTTACTCCCAACTTACATCTTTGGAGCGCAAATACTTTCACACCCCTAACTCTGCAAATTTACATCCGGTTATGTCACTTCGTTTTCAGATCAATAAAGAACTAACTGAATTGGTTGCTGGTACCATACTAAAATATAAAACTAAAATGTATCAAACCTCTAACAAAGCTGGGAAATCGCTTGCTTCATATTTGAAAACCAAGAAAGAAAGGTCGTAGGTCTTCCACATAAAAGATTCCTTTGGTAATATTTTGAAATGCTTTAAAGAATTCTATGAAACACTATACATTCCTGATGCCCCTATAATAACTGAAAATATCAAATCTTCTCTCAATAAAATCAATAAAGCATCTTACCCACAGATTGATCTCTCATTTAGATAAAGATATCGCACTTTGACATTTCACAAGCTATAAGAGATTTAGGCAGAAATAAAGCCCCAGGTCCGGATGGTTTTTCCACTAAATTTGTCAACTCTCTTGCTTACTCTTTAGCTCCTAAACTGCTCTTTCTCTGATGCCCTGCTCATATTATTCCCTAAACCTGATAAAGACCCCTTGTGCCCTAATAATTATCGTCCTATATCCCTCATAAATGTAGAATACAAAATGTTTGCTAAAATCCTTGGCAATAAAATGGAATCCTCCCTTCCTGCTATGATCAAATCTGATCAAGTGGGATATGTTAAGGGTCGTAATATTTCCTCTAACGCTAGACTCTTTCTGGACGTTATTCATATTGTGTCCAAAGATAGACCGGGATATGCTGCGATTTCTCTTGATGCACAAAAAGCATTTGATCGTGTCAGCTGGGACTTCGTGTTCCGATCTCTTCAGTGGCACGGTTGTGGCGAGAAATTTATTTCCTTAGTTAAATTGCTCTATTCCTGCCCCAAATCTTCTATTTATATGAATGGCCAATCCTTTTCCTTCTTCCCTTTACTTGGAGGAACTAGGCAAGGTCCCCCCCCCCATCTCCGATCCAATATATTCTTGCGCTTGAACCCTTACTTGAGCTAATTAGATCTAATAAAGATGTTCCTGGAATCAAGATAGGCTCGACACACTAAAATTGCTGCATATGCCGATGATGTCCTTATCTTTATCAAAAATCCCAAGAAACTTATCCCACCTGCTGGACATTGTGCACCACTTTAGTCTTGTCTCTGGTTATAAACTCAAAGAAAAATCAGAAATTCTTCCCCTGAATTCATATTGCTATAAACATGATCTAGATTCTTTTGGTTTAAAATGGTGCAAGGACTCCATCAAATATTTGGGCATCAATTTTGCTCCCACTATCCATGACACTATCAAACTTAACATACAAATATTACTCAAACTACAAGACCTTACATCTAAATGGTCCCCTCGCTATCTATCTTGGTGGGGTGGGCTAGACACGATAAAAATGATACTTTCTCCCATCATTTGTATTATCTTCAGCTTCTTCCACTCTCTCTCCCTCTTTCAAACCTATCTATTCCCTATTACTTAAGTTCCTTTGGG
The DNA here is from genome assembly GCF_040938575.1 of Ambystoma mexicanum. NCBI lineage: Eukaryota > Metazoa > Chordata > Amphibia > Caudata > Ambystomatidae > Ambystoma > Ambystoma mexicanum. Next base: position 291,211,980 of record NC_090931.1, on the reverse strand, counting down.
GCTCAGGCAAATATAAAAGGATCGCTATAGCCAAACTAAGAGTCCTGTATGATATGGGGGTGTCAAGTTCCCCAACTACAAACTATCATTTAGCCTTCCTGGTAAAACAATCTCAATGCTGGTTTAACTCCTCCCTAAGATCTGACATCCCATCCTGGTCCAGACTGGAGGAAGAGCTGGTTAATCCATATGATCCAGCAGACCTTATCCATTGGTCAACTACTCCTCAAGGAGCATATCTGAACCAATCAAAACTACTATTGCTGCTTTAAAGGTTTACCTCCTTCACCATAATAAAACCCCTAACAACGACTTCTCCCCATTGCTATGGCATAACAGAAATATTCTTATTAATAGAACTTTAAATTGTAAATCCTGGCTTAAAAAAGGCATTAGATTTATCCAGCAAATTATCAACGGCCCCATTCTTTTACCCTTTCATAGACTGAAACACTTATTGAATATCCCCAACACTGATTTCGATTTTTATAATGAGCTGGTCAACGCTTGTTTCGATGCTTTGAGTCATTTCTCTAACAACATCCTCTCACCTGATGCTTCAAGATTGCTGCAGCTGACCACATCACCCAATCTCAGTGCCTCAAACATTTATACTGCACTTAACACTAACTCCTTAGCACTGTCTGTATGACGATCATGGGAAAGGGAGCTGGATCAAGTCCTTGATGAACATACATGGTCCTTAATTTTTTCCAGGGTCAAAAACATTTCAGTCTCCGCAAACATCACGCAACACTTTCTATTCTTTATACATAGGGCGTTTATTACGCCTGTTAAATCCTCCAAATCTAACAATGGTTCAAATGGTAAGTATTGGTCATGTGGTCATGCTCCAGCCTCATATGAACATATGTTTCTCAACTGTTCCTTTGTTTTTACTTTTTGGCAGGATGTTTGGAAATATCTTAAACCAATTGATGTTCCACTTTCCTTTTAAAACATTATTCTAGCTAGCCTTGCTATTATGACTATGATATCCAAACCCCAAAAGGAAAACTTTATGATCTATTCATAACTATTGCCTTAAAACTTCTAATTGGAAACATTTTCATTCTCTTGAGTAGTAGAGGTTGGTGGAATAATGTCTGTCACACTCAAAGAATGGAACAATGCATGGCTAAACTGCTATTCCCAAATAGAACGCAAAATGGTCATTTTTTACTCAATATTTAGACAGCTTCAATGTTTCTACACATGGCTCATGAAACCATAGGTGTACTATTCCCATATTCTCAGCTGCAACTTTGTTGTTGCTACTTTATAGACCGTTTCTATGCATGTACACTACCCCCCTCCCCCTTTTTCCTCATTGTTTTCTTGTCTGTCTCCCCAGTCCTGGTCTCCCCTAGTCTGAGTTTTTTTTGGCAAACTCTTATTTTTATATAGCAGATTTATGTCAATTTGCTTATGATATACACTGTTAACCTTGTTCTTATTTAACAACTTTACTATCAGTTGTGGTTCAATTGTTTATTCTTGATTTGATCATAATATATTGATTGATATGTCTGCTGTTATTCATGCTGTTATTATTCTAATAAAAACCATTAAACCAAAACAAATGACTGGATAATGACGGAACACCTCAAAAGTCAATACAAGGTTGACCTACCATGTGAAGGGGAAACTAGGGCCCTAAATCAGTTGCCTCACTATCTCAATCTCTTCCCAGAACGTAAGATTTGCGACACCTTCATGAGACTACGATTAAACATACTTCCAACTCAAGAAATTATAGGACAAAGAAACCAGATACATGGAACTGAGCAGTCCTGCAGATTTTGCAATAATACAGACATGATTGAAAGCATTCATCATATTATAATGAAATGTCCAGCATTGACTAAGAAACGTCTTCTAGACAGTGAAATGTATCTCAAACCAACAGCACAGTTCGACAGCGAACAATGGTCTCAAATCTTCATGGGGAACAATAGAAAACTAGTAACGACGACCATTCGATTCTGGTCCGACATCAACGACACAACTAATGGCTAATGGCAACAAAGACGCTAAATATCTGCGCAGATGCAAAAATCGAAAAATTGCAAACTTTTAAACCACAAGCAAAGAACAATCCAAATTATTAGACTATAAACGTATGAATTTAGATAACAAATATGTATAAATGTAAGGATTAAGCTATAATATAAAGCAAACACATTTTAATAAATTTTTTTAAAAAAGACCTTTCTTCCACTATTTCGCAGTCTGACTCTTGGTCTGTAGCCATTGAGTTTGAAGCATTTGTTTTGTTGCTCTCACTTTTTTATGTTATCGTCTTCATGCGTAGAAAGTTGCAGCAATTTTTCTTCATCTATCTCACTCATGTCTTTTATCACATTTTTTTCTTGGTCCATTTTTTTTTGGTTCCTTCTTTTGGTCATTTTCAATGACTCCTATGGGGTTCTTTTCATTCAGTTGTTCCTGAGGACTTACTGGATGTTGGTCTCTAATTGGATTCAGGTTTCTAATGAAGTATCTCGTACTTCCATTTGCCATCCATTTGGGCAGATTTTTGGTCTTTTCATTTGTAGTGTCTGGCACTTTTTTCCTTGTGCCCCTCTTCTTGCCCTTGTAGTGTATATCTGGTTCAAATATGGGGAAGACTTCTTTGTTTTGAATTGTGTTTTCATGTAAGTCTGTTTGTCCAACTTTTGTAGCAATGCAACCTTGCAGGATGTCGTTTGAATCATAAATCATTGCAAGACAGTTTGATGCCTTTTGCTGCTCCGTGTTGATGGTTAGAACTGGTGGTTCCATTGGTCGGCTGTTTCCAGTTTGGTGCAAATTGGTCTTAGCCACATTTGGTGTTTCATCACGAAGTGCGTTTTGTGTGATCCATATTTCTGATGTTGCTTGGTTTCCTGCTTTTGCAGTGGTAGTTCCCAAGGATTGCGTTCTTAGTAAATTGATTGTTTCAGTGAAACCAAGGAAGGTTTTTTGTCATCTCTCACTTCTTCTATCAGTTCGATTAATGTTTTAAATATAATGTTCTCATATTCTTTCAGCCATGCTCTCCTTTCTCGTGACGCTTCTATGTAGGCTTCGATGTAAATTAGTTTTGATTGCATTACGGCCAGCAGAGTAGTTTGGTCTTTGTAGTTTTCGTGCAGCACTTCGTAAAGCTTGAGGAAAGGCGCCAGCGTTATGGATACTGTGGAAGCCACGGTAGCTTGTAAGTTGGCGCATTGTTCTGTATATGCTTAACGTTTTTCATTTGTTGTTTGAAGTTGTCCTTCGCTCTTTCTTAGCGCACGATTTTTATCTCGAAGTTTGTTTCTTTGTTGGTCTTGATTTTTGTAATTTCCTCTTGTTGAAACATTCTGTTGAGAAGGTGTTGCTTGGTTCCATTCCCTTGCCATCGTTTCTTCCTTTCAATTTTTTTTGCTTTTTAAGCATTCTGCGGACTCGCTATAAGCGTGTTCCAGCGGATGTAGTTTTTCAGAAATCGCGGATTCTGCCCTTATTCTGGGGCCATAAGAAGTGTGGATTAATTTCTACTTCTGCAATTACGCGTTTCTCTATCCTTATTTGTGGAGTGGCGGTTTTATCCAGTGGTTGTGTGCTGCCCTTTGTGCCTACTGTTATATCTTCAATATGCAGATTCAAGATGGTAACTTGATCTTCTAAAGGTGCGCTATCACTGTTTATTTGTGCGTTGTTAATTGGGATATCTGTCGAATTGAGTCTGTTGTTTAAGGTGTAGTTTTGTTCTTTAATTCAGCAGATGCAGGCTCCTTGGTCTCTCTTTCTCACTCTCAGACAGGCGTGCCAATATGTCACATCCGTTTGAAGCCATCAGTAGATTGTTGTCTGCAATTTCCTGCCAAGAATCCTCATTTCTTTGTAGGTCTTTGGAGATTTTTTTGTCTAGGCACTGATCGGTTTGGAACCTGCATTATGCTCTCCTTAAGTTTGAAGTGCCATCTGATTGATTTTGTATCTGTCATGGATTTGGCTCACTGTTTTAGCCTTGTTCCAGTGGGCTTTTTTTGTCCCTACAAGCGCAATATTCACTACGTTTTTATCTGAGCCTAGCATTGTATTTTGCCCAAGGTTTTTTCATTTTGCTTTAACATGTGTATTTGCTTCCTGCTCATATGTTAGTTTTTCTCCTGACGCTTTGTTGTTGTGTGCAGTTGGTAAGCTCTTTTTCTTTTATTGAGCTCATTTGTTTAGGTTGTTGAACCAGGTCACCAACCATAAGCGCAGTTACAGCGTCCTCATAGATTGGTGAATAAACACTTTCCAATTAGGTGAACAAGTTACTTTCTTACCTGGTAACGTTTTTTCGATGGGATGTTCCGACGACGTATTCCACATCTATGACAGGTAATCACCACAGCTGTGCTGCTTCGGAAAATCTTTGGCGTCTGCGTCTTGTGTCGATACGCTGTCCTCGGATGCTATAAGTAGGACGCACGACACCCGTAGCCTCAGTTGTAGTTTTTTCCCAGAACGTGTGGCACCAATCTTCTGCCAGAATAATCACAGAAAGCCTTGCGGAAACGTAAACTGCAATCGCATAAGAAATTGTGTAGCGGGGCAGGCTGGGAGGGAACGATGTGGAATACGTCGTCGGAACATCCCATCGAAAGAAGGTTACCAGGTAAGAAAGTAACATTTTCTTCGAAGGGATTGGTTCACCCGACGTATTACGCATCTATGACAGACTCCCAACGTATGGAGGTGGGAAAGGAATTTAGAATGTAGGAATTTAGAATGCCCAATTAAATTGCAGAATAAAGGACCGCCTTGCCAAAGGCCATATCTTGCCCATGGATAGAATCCAGGGAATAATGTTTTACAAAAGTATGGACAGAGGCCCATGTGGCTGCGTCACAAATGTTACGAATGGGACCACGCCTCTGCCGAGCAGTGGAGGCAGCCCCACCCTTGGTAGAATGGGCCCGTAAGCCTACCGGAGGGTCCTTACCCACCAAGCGGTAACATTCAGAAATTGTCAAGCTAATCCATCTAAACAAAGTCTGCTTAGTAACAGATTGTCCCAAACGCCTTCCAGCGTATCCTATAAAGAGCTGATCATCCACTCTGAACCGGGACATGTGAAAGATGTAGAAACTTCAAGCTCTCCTAGGATCCAACCTATGGAGCCTCTCCTCTTCCTTACCAGGATGCGGAGGAGGATAGAATGCTGGAAGAATAACTTTCTGAATTAAATGAATTTCCGACACCACTTTCGGGAGAAAAGAAGGACGAACCATAAGGAAAACCCTGTCCTTATGGAACACCGTGAAGGGTGGCTTAACGGAAAGTGCCTGCAACTCACTCTACGAGCGGAAGTGACCGCAACTAAAAATACAGTTTTCAAAGTCAACAGTCTCAAAGGACAAGAATGTAAAGGCTCAAACGGAGCTGCCATTAGGAATTTTAGAACTAGGTTCAAATACCAACCGGGCACCTGGAAAGGAACACATTAGTGAGCCCTTTCAGAAAATGAGAAATCAAAGAAATCTTAAAACAAGAACACTCCTCAGACGAGCGCTTAAATATGGACAGCGCCGCCAGGTAACCTTCAATGATACCCACTTGCAGGCCTTTGTGGGCTACCAAATGCAAAAAAAGAGAACCACAGGAATGGCGCATGAAAAAGGATCCACATTCTTAACCGTGCACCAGTCGCATAACTTTCTCCAACGGCAACGGTACAGGGACTGTTGCAGGCCTTCTGGCCGAAAGCAACACCTCCATCACGTACGTCTTCAGGGAGGTCCCAATCCTTAAACCTCAACCTTTCAGAAGCCAAGCATGAAGGTTGAGGGATCTGACCCCGATGGAGAACCGACCGTGAAAGCAGATCGTCTCGATAGGGAAGATGGCGTGGAGAGCAGAGGGACATGTCGAGAAGTTCCGGGTACCATGTTCTCCGGGCCTATGCCGGAGCAATGAGGATCATTCGGGAACTGAACCTCAGTAACTTCCTCAGCACTTGCGGAATGACGGGGACTGGAGGAAACGCGTATAGCAGTGGGAAAGACCACTCCACTTCGAACGTGTCCCCCAAGGCTCCTCTTGGAGGAAATTCCCGCGAGCAGAATCTTTCGCACTTCCGGTTGACACTGGTGGTGAAGAGATCCACTTGAGGGGGTCCCCCAAAGGGCGAAGATCTCCATGAGAATCTCCTTAGCCAGCTCCCACTCGTGACCGTGCTCTGCCTGCTCAGAGCGTCCGCTGCCTCGTTTGTCTCCGGCCAGATGAACTGCCGAGATCGAAATTTCCTGCTGGATGGCCCAGAACCAGAGCTGCATCGCCTCCCTGCACAGAGGAACTGACCCTGCCCCCCCCTTTTTTGTTGAGGTAGTGCATGGCCACAGTGCTGTGTCAGAATCAGGACATTCTTCCCTCGCAGAGTTGGCAGAAAAGCCTTCAGAGCTAGCCTGATGGCCCCCAGCACCAACAGATTGACGGAGACCAATGACCGCTGACTGTCAACTCGATGGCATGAGCTCCCCATCCCTGAGGGATGCGTCCGTCACGATAGTCACCTCCAGTCAGGGTAGCCAAAACGGAGCCCCCTTCATCAGATTGCCTTCGACGGCCCACCACAGAAGAACCTGGGCGACCGAGGGCGGCACCTGACGGGATCTGACATCCTGCCGGAGGACTGCGACCACTGCATCTTGAGAGCCCACTGCAGAGATCTCATCCGCAGCCTGGCCTCTGGCACCAGGAGAATGCAGGATGCCATGAGGCCTAGCAACCTCAAGAACTCGAATGCCTGGAGACTCTGGGCATGTTGAAACTTGTGCACCATCGGCAGAATGTGATGAGCCCCCACCTGGGGAGGTAAACACTGCCCCAGGGATGTGTCGAGCACTGCTCTGATGTACTGGAGCCGCTGGGTTGGCATCAAGTGGGACTTCTTTAAGTTGAGGGAGAAGCCCAGCCTGTGAAGGGAGTGGCAGGTGACTGACAGATGTTCCAGGACTTGCTCAGGAGAGCGCACCCTGAGCAACCAATCATCCAGGTAGGGGTAGACATGAATCCCCCTTTCATGAGATCCGCCGCCGCCACCTCCACCATGAGCTTGGTGAAAACCCTCATGGCGGAGGTCAATATGAATGGCAGGACCCAAAACTGAAAGTGCGAGTCACCAACCGCGAACCTCAGGTACTTCTTGTGCTTGGGATGAATCGGCACATGAAAGTAAGCGTCCTTGAGGTCGAGAGACACCAACCAGTCTTGAAGTTGAAGGGCCTGGAAGACTTGAGAGAGTAACCATCTTGAACTTGTCCTTCCTGAGGAGCTTGCTCAAACCACGCAAGTCCATGATGGCTCTCAATCCCACGTCTTTTTTCGAAATAAAAAAATAAGGGGAATACCATCCCTTGTTCCTCTCAGCTACAGGCACCAGTTCTATGGCGCCTTTTTCCAGCAAGGATTTGATTTCCTGCGCAAGGAGCGGATCCGGACTCTTCAAAGAGATTCCCTGGTCAAGTGTCGTGAGGCCTCTGCCGGAAAGGAAGACCGTAGCCGTGGGCTATGGTCTCCAGAACCCACACATCTGAAGTAATGGCACACCATTCTACAAGATGCTGCGCCAGCCTTCCCCCAACCGGCGAACCATGGGACATGGCCTCATGACTGAGCTGAAGCGGCTGCGGCAGTGCCTGAGGGCAAAGAGGCAACTGCCCGAGCGGCCTTGGCACCTTGAGTACCTTGTTTTCCACCTCTGGTACTCCTACGTTGGCCCCTTTGAGTTGCAGCTCCCCTCGATCTACCAAAGGTAAAGTAGTATCGAAAGGAACCTCCCCTCCATTGCTGTCCCCAAGGATGAAAAGGCGGAGATTGGCGAACTGCAGCGCTCAACGACTTTGCTACAGCTTTGGAGGTCTGCAACCTCTCAAGGCTCTCATCAGCCATGCTGCCAAAAAGATGGTCACCATCAAAGAACACTTCCGCAACCACCCAAATCTGCACATCACGGTGCTCGCCGCCATGGACCGGCTGACACAGTCTGCCATGTCCAGACTCGACTGAACGGATTCACACATGGCATCCTTGCCATCCTGTACAAGGGCAAGAAAGCCATCCCGTTCTTCCCCTTCGGGAATATGTTCAGCCGCCAATGAAACAATTCCACAGAGTGAGTGAAACGTGCTAAGGCACACACGGAGTTGGCTGCTTTCAAAGCCATACCCCCTGAAGAAAATACTTTCTTCGCCCAACCGTCCAAATGTTTGTCGTCCCTATCAGGAGAGATGGTAGGGTATGACGCCCGTTTTGCTGGGGCCGTAGCCGCCTGCACCACCAAACTCTCCGGAGTAGGGTGCATGGACAAGTAGCCGGGGTCGCCACTGGCTGGGCGGTACTTTTTCGGCAACGACTTAACCACTGTCGGGAGACTCTCCGGAGCAGTCCAAGCCGCTGCCACCCTTCGTTGCAAGGGCATATGGAATAGCAGTGCCGGGTCAGTTGCTGGACCTTGGTCCAAGATATCCATCAGGTCATCCTGCAGAAAATCTACTGGTGGTACAGACCACCCAGAGTACTCCGTCACCCTCGACATCAGCCACCTGTACGAAGAGTCAGCATGCATATGAGGGTCAGGCCTTCCAAACTCAACCTCCGGGGAGGTATCAAGACCACTGGCGTCGTGCCAAGACTGACGCAGGTCTTCAATCTGGCTATGACCAGAAAATATTTCGTCAGGAACCTCATCAGGAACCAAACCTTCCTCAGACCCTTCCTCCACCTCAGAAATATAATCCAGAGACTGGAATAAATCCCTTGAGGGCACAGAAAAAGGCTCAGAGACGGGTCTCGCCGACTTCTTCAGGGCCTTCCTCTGGGTTTGCACCGAAGCACGGGGTACCTCCGATAAAGCATCCTCAAAAGGCATCGACAGAATCGGCGTCTAGCATGGCACTGATGGCTTCGACAAAGGCCTCGAGGGCGGAGCCCCGAGCATGTCCCTCGACGGCCTCGTCACAATCATCCGTGGCGTGGTCCTCACCGAGGCACCAGAGGCAGGCATTGTGCGGGTCCGTAAGCGACATCTTGGAACCGCAGTCCCAACACTACTTGAAACCCGGCCGCGGGGTAGAAGACGACGAAGACATGATATTGTCACAAATGAACAAGGTCAAAGAACCGATACAATATAACTCAGAAGAACCGAGATGCGCCGATATCTCTGAAGCAAACACGTTCAAGGGGAAAAACAGAACTGAGGCTACGGGCGTCGTGCGTCCTACTTATAACATCCGGTGAGGTCGGCTCAACGGAGGCCCTCGAGGACAGCTTATCGACGTCATCGACGCAGGATGCAGAACATTTTCCGCAGCAGCACAGCTGTGGTGATTACCTGTCATAGATGTGGAATACGTCAGAGGAACCAATCACTTCGAAATCTGCTTTATCGTAATTTTCATGATTCAGGGCTTTTACATGCGAGGAAGTTTCATCCTCATGCGGTAGGCAGAATACTTTGTCATTGTCTTCTTCTGACCCATCACCGTTATCCTTCTCCTTGGCCCCCCCCGCAGCAACGCATGACACTCTTACTCTCTGCTCCCAACTCATGTTTGTCTGCACATGCACAGAGACTTCCGTGAGTTCTGTGACCGCAAGTCAGCACAGAGAACGTAGTAAGCTGCATCTCTGCTTCAACACTTCCACACTCTGCAACCAATGAGGACCCTGCCCCTGGGGTTGTTACTGAATCTGTTCTTGGGAATGCCACCTCTCCTGCTGCCTCTATTTCTAAACCCTGAACTGCTCTTCAGCAATGAAGATTGAACTTTTAAAATTGGAGCTACAACGGAACAGTTAGCCTTTCAAAACAAAAAGTTGGAAACAGAAGCAGAGTTGAAGAAAGGAGTTGGCGCAGCAAGTGATACTCAAAGATAGGTATACTGAGCATCAGAAGATCCAGCTAGAGTGGAGACTTCAGCGAAACCAGTTGAGAGGGTCAGTACCCCAGCCACCAAGTTTATGAAAGATTTGGTTGGTGTGTATGCAGAGGGTTCTGAAATCCTCCAATGGATTGAAGCGTTTGAGATGGCTTGTGGAATCCATGATGTTGATAAGAGATTGGGCTAAGTGTTTATTAAGCAGAGTGCCTCAGACTGGATATGACTGCATTCTGAAACTGAGTGTGGGAGAACGGGGTCAGTATGAGTGCATGAAGTCTGCTTTGGTTGCCAAGTTTGACAAGACACCGACAATACCTTAAAAGGTTCAGGGAATTTAAGAAAAGAGAATCTGTCTTGGGTTGACTGGGTGAGCACTGCACACATGAACAGGATGGGGTGGATTGATGGTTACAAAGTGAAAACGTTTGTAGAATTGTCACACCTTTTGTTTTTTTGAGCATTTTTCAGAAGACTGTTCGCCGGAGCTGCGTTAGTATGTTGCTGACAAGAACATTTTAGATCCCTTTAAGGTGGCCAGGCTGGCTGACAAGTGGGTCTCCCACCGGGTGTCCCCTAAGGACTCCAGTGGGAAGGACAAAGAAAAGGGGGACTCCCAGAAGTCTGAGAAGTCCCAAAAGCAGTCACAGTCGGATAAAGCAAAACCATCCTCTACTAAGACCCAAACATCTAGTGGAGATACGTCGTTTGTGGGTGGGAGTATGAATAGTGGTCCGCCTGCTGCAAAGCAGGGTCCCAGTGGCTCCAGTACCGTACTCCGCACTCCTGGCACTTGTTGGGACTATGGGGCTCTGGACCACAAGAAGGGTGACCCCCCCCCCCCCCCCCCTGACCTCCAAGTGTAAAGGTAAGGCACTTTGAGTCCAGGCTGTCAGCCTGACCTACCCTTAATCCGTACCCGAGGTGGAGCCACTGTCCTCCCCCTCCTCTACAGGGATCACATTCGGTGCTCCTGTAGAGATTTCCCTAGTGTCCCTTGGGGCCTGGGACCAGTACGCAGAAGTACTGGCGACAATCCCACAGAACACCCGTAGGTTTTTGAGAAGTGTTCTCCTGAATGGCCAGCCTTCTAGAGACACTGGGGAAAGCATGACAGTGGTGGACAGGACCCTGCTCAAGCCAGAGGACTATGTAAGTGGTCCTCTGAGAACCACCAGGTTAGCTGGTGGGCCTCCCAAATTATCACCTGTAGCCTTAGTCAACATTACGATTGGAGACAAGACAGCAAAGCCTGTAATGGCTCAGGACAATGTACCCGCTAACATTTTGTTAGGAAATGATTTGGTGGAATTGGGGATGATCGCGGATGGTCTACCCATGACTGCTGCGGCAGTCACCCGATCACAGGCCACACCGGGTCCAGCTGTGAGTCCGGTACCCATGCCGACGGGGAAACCCAAGGCACAACGAAGAAGGAAGAGCAAGAAGGCCACCTGTGCAAAGGGGGGCCCTGCCTCCTGCTTCAGCAACAGATGATAGGATTCATGCTCCGGACAGGCAGGGTCCAGTGGTAAATCCAAACTCAATTCCTGAGGGAGAAGAAGCAGAAGACCCTGCTGCGGGAGAGATGCTCAACCCAGAGGACCACCCCGAACGTCAATGCCTGTTGGCTGAAGGGGGACCCTCCCGGGTGGATTTCTGAAAGGGTCGGAGAGGGCCACTTTCTCGAGGGTCTGAGGGAACTGGCCCTGTCTCAGGCACAGGGAGAAGTGCCTAGGACATTCTGGATATTTTGGGAGGGTGAGCTCCTTATTAGTTAGTGAGCCCACTAAGCCTGAAGCTGGTGCCCTCAAGAGGTTGGTGGTACCCCAGGTTTACAGGTCCTTCCTACTGCAGTTGGCGCATGAGGTGCCCATGGCTGGTCCTCTTGGTACCAAGAAGACAAAGCAAATGCTTTCTGCCCATTTCAACTGGCCCCGGATGTGAGTAGAAGTGGAGTCCCACTGCAAGACCTGCCCAACTTGTCAGCTGTCTGGAAAGACTGGAGGCAGTGTCATTGTCCCACTGCAGCCGTTGCCAGTGGTTGGCACACCATTTGAGAGAGTGGGCATCGGCATTGTCTGTCCCCTTGACCCTCTCACTTCAGGTGGACATCGGTTCATGCTGGTCTTGGTAGCACCAGGTACCCTTAGGCTATACCCCCTTCGGACTGTTACAGCCAAGGTGGTTGCCAGGGCTCTCCTGGGCATTTTCACCCGGGTTGGATTCCCTAAGGAGGTTGTCTCTGACAGAGGATCCAACTTCATGTCTAGTTACATGAAGATGATGTGGAAAGAGTGCAGGGTAACCTACAAGTTCTCCACCTCTTACCATCCCCAGACCAATAGTCTGGTTGAGATATTTAACAAAACTCTCAAAGGCATGCTGGGTGCTTTGGAAGAGCCCCTAAGGAGGAAATGGGATCTCCTCCTGCCATGCCTGCTGTTAGCTTACAGAGAGGTACCTCAAGATGGGTTGGTTTCAGCCACTTTGAGTTACTCTTTGGCCATTATCAGAGACGGTTTGGAAGCCACCCCTCCAGGTCCTGCCAAGCAAGTGGGGGACTATGTGTTAGGCCCCAGACGGAGGATGACATAGATGATGCGTCAGGCGACGGCGAATTTTAAGGCCAGCCAGGAATTCAACAAATACTTGCATTACCTTGAAGCATCACAAGTGGATTGGACTCTAGGACAGGAGATCCTTCTGATGGAGCCTACCAAGCCTCGAGCTTTGGCAGATAAGTGGTCTGGACCCTTCAGGATCATCTCCAAGATGGGCAAAGACAATTATCTGGTTGACATGGGTAGCCCCTCAGGTATTCCACGTCAACAGACGCAAGCCTTTCCATAGGCGAGCAGAAGTCTCATGTCTCTTGCTAGCTTCAGAACAAGAAGAGGATGAGAGTGAGCCCCTTCCTGATTTGCTGCATAGCAACCCTCAGGATGGCTCAGTGGGGGGAGTGCATCTCTCTCCAGATCTGACGACAGAGCAGCAGAGGGCCTGCAGGGCTTTGCAGTATGCCTCTCTGTTCTCACTGATGCCAAGCCTTGCACCGTGGTGTAGGCACGAAATTGACACTGGTGACAGTGTGCCTGTCAAAAGCAGGTGCTACCGTATTTCAGATACAGTTAAGAACAACATCCAGGCCGAGGTCACTAAGATGTTGGATATGGGTGTTATTGAACCCTCAACCAGTCCCTGGTCCAGTCCAGTGGTCCTTGTCCCCCAGGCAAGTTACCAGGCATGTACCAAGGATTGGAGGTTCTGTGTGGACTACCGAGGAGTCAATGGTGTCAGCCAAAACTGACACACACTCATTGCCCAGGGCTGATGAGCTTGTGGACACCATAGGTGCTGGCAAATTTGTGAGCACCTTTGACCTTACCTTGGCTATTGGCAAATAGCTGTGACAGACGATGGAAAGGAAAAGACTGCATTCTCAACACCCGAGGAGCTCCACCAGTTTAGAGGAACAAGTTACTTTCTTACCTGGTAACGTTCTTTCGATGGGATGGTCCGAAGACGTATTCCATATCTATGACATGTAATCACCACAGCTATGCTGCTTCGGAAACTTTTTTCGGCGTCTGCGTCCTGCGTCGATGCGCCGTCGTCGAGGACCTCCTCCGACGTCCGACATCATCCGATGTGATAAGTAGGACGCACGACGCCCGTAGCCTCAGTTGTAGTTTTTTCCCCCAGAACGTGTGACATTAGTCAACTGTCAGTCAGAGACAAAGCCTTGCGGAACGTAAGCTGCAATCGCAAAAGAAATTCTGCAGCGGGGAAGGCAGGGCGGGAGCGATATGGAATAAGTCGTCGTACCATCCCATCGAAAGAACGTTACCAGGTAAGAAAGTAACTTGTTCTTCGAGGGGATTGGGTCCTCCGACGTATTCCATATCTATGACAGACTCCCAAAGCAGTACCAGAGCAAGGAGGAGGGAAAGAATTTAGAATCAAAATTTAGAATAGCCAATCAAATAGCAGAGGAAAGGACCGCCTTGCCAAAGGCCAGATCCTGTCCTCGGATGGAATCGAGGGAATAGTGACGTACAAATGTATGTACTGAAGCCCAGGTGGCTGCATCACAGATGTTGCGAATAGGAACACCCCTCTGCAGGGCAGTAGATGCAGCCATACCCCTGGTAGAATGGGCCCGCAAGCCAGCCGGTGGGTCCTTACCCGCCAAGCGGTAACACTCCGAGATGGCTAAAACAATCCAGCGAGACAAAGTCTGTTTCGTCACAGCTTGCCCCAAACGCTTTCCAGCATAACCAATAAAGAGTTGATCGTCCACTCTGACCCGGGACATGCGTGAAACATAAAAGTTTAAAGCTCTCCTAGGATCAAGCCTATGGAGCCTCTCATCTTCCTTACCAGGATGCGGAGGAGGATAGAATGCCGGAAGAACAACCTTCTGGGCCAAATGAAATTCCGTCACTACCTTCGGAAGAAAAGAAGGACGAACTCTAAGGACAACCCTGTCCTTGTGAAATACAGTGAAGGGTGGCTTAACTGAAAGTGCCTGTAACTCACTCACTCTGCGAGCGGAAGTAACCGCAACTAACAACACAGTTTTCAGAGTTGACAGCCGCAAAGGGCAAGAATGTAAAGGCTCAAACGGAGCACCCATAAGAAATTTAAGAACAAGGTTTAAATCCCAACCGGGCACCAGGAAAGGTGACGGAGGGAACACATTAGTGAGCCCTTTCAGAAACTGTGCAATTAAAGGGATTTTAAAGTAAGAACACTCTTCAGACGAGCGCTTAAAGATGGACAGCGCCACCAGGTAACCTTTAATGGTACCCACTTGCAAGCCCCTGTGGGCCAAAGAAAGTAAAAAGGGCAGAACCATGGGGATGTCACATGCAAAAGGATCCACATTCCGAACTCTGCACCAGTCGCAGAACTTACGGCAACGGTACAGAGACATTGTTGCTGGCCTTCGGGCCGAAAGCAACACCTCCATCACGTCTTCAGGGAGGTCCCAATCCTTATACCTCAACCTTTCAGAAGCCAAGGTTGAGGGATCTGACCTCTGGATGGAGAACCTGACCCCCCTCCCGGGAGAGCAGATCGTCTCGGTAGGGAAGACGACGTGGAGGGCAGATGGACAAGTCGAGAAGGTCCGGGTACCACGTCCTCCGAGCCCACGCCGGAGCAATGAGGATCATCCGGGAACCGAACTTCTGTAACCTCTGCAGCACTTGCGGGATGACGGGGACTGGAGGAAACGCGTACAGCAGCGGGAATGACCACTCCACCACAAACACGTCTCCTAAGGCTCCTTTTGGAGGAAATTCCCGCGAGCAAAACCTTTCGCACTTCCGGTTGACACTGGAGGCGAAGAGATCCACTTGAGGGGTCCCCCAAAGGGCGAAGATCTCCAGGAGAATCTCCTGAGCCAACTCCCACTCGTGAGAGATCGCGCTCTGCCTGCTCAGAGCGTCCGCCGTCACGTTTACGTCTCCGACCAGATGAACTGCCGAGATCGAAACTTCCTGCTGGATGGCCCAGAACTCGAGCTGCATCGCCTCCCTGCACAGAGGAAGTGACAGCCGTCCACCATCGCCGACCTTCGTCGCAGAACGGAGCAACATCGCTCCCTTGCCTAAGACATTTGATTGAAGAACTCCCTTGCTCATCACCGTCGATCGCTTTCGTCCTGCCGGAGAAAGTCAAGGCCGCCGCCGACCGAGGAGAAGCCGCTGGGGTGTTTCCCACCACCCGAAGACCACAAGAGACGCCGACGACCCAACTCCCTTGCTGGGAAAAAGTTCTTCATCGACTCCTTGTGGCAACGAACACTCGTCGTCGAGGTGGACCGCACGCCTCCGCTTGCAGGACTTTTGACCAATCATCAACGAGCACCACAAGAACTAAAGCTGCTGCCGCAACAACAGTTCACCATTTTTCTTCACCGACTCTCGATGACCCATGGCTCCTGCCTTAAAGAGTACACTCAAGTAGGGCCCGTTGACGACTCACCGAAGAACTCTACGTGCACAGAACGGTCTCATGGTAGTGGTATAGACAGTCCTACTATTGCTTGATTTAGCTTGCATTCTTTCTGTGTCTATTGTGGATTAAAGGCATACTCTAGTAAAAAAATGTATTTCAAAAATAGATAGGTCACATAAAAAATCAAAAAAAAAATAAAAAAAAAAAAATCGCATCCTCCGTTTTAAAACTTCCTATGTAACATTTTGAGCTATTCAAGCTCAAAATTCGAAAAAGCAAGCACAGGGGGGCCGCCATTTTGTGAAATGGAGGCCCTCCTGTGCTGGCTTTTGCGGCACTAATGAAGGAAAAGCCAGCCAGGTAGTATACAAAGTCTACCGCTGGGTGGCTTTCCCTTCATTAGTGCCGGGACTCGGAGGACGCGGACCGGAGACCAGAGCAGGAAAGCTGCAGCTGAATCTCGGTAAGTGCTATTTTTTTTACAAAAAATAAGCACTAGCTGCGTTTTTTTTTCTAAGTTTCCCGGGCTGGAGGAGCCCGGAAAACTTAGAAATAAAACCGCAGCTTTAAAAACGTTGTATTTATGTTTGCGGTCGCTTTTGAAGCGACGGCAAACATAAATACAACGTTATTGTGTTGGAAAACGCTGCGGTTTTAAAACCGCAGCGTTCGGAGCCCGAGAGCCCCAAATGGAAAAGCAGATTCAGGCAGACAACGCGGCATGGCGGAAAACAACCGCGTTGTGTCTGCCTGAATCTGCTTTTCCATTTGGGACTCTCGGGCTCCCCACGGGGAGCCCGGGAGCCCCAAATGGAAAAGCAGATTCAGGCAGACAACGTAGCATTTCCCATTTGGGGCTCTCGGCTCCCCCCAGAAGTCCCACCCCAATGTTGCCTATATGCTGAGAACCGAAAATTGCGACATACACAGTACCAGTGAGGGTGCCTATACCGCAAAGAATCCTCGAGACAAGATATCCATTGAAAAAACTCTATATGCATACACAAAGAAATAACAGTCTTCTGGAAGAAGTCGCGGAAGAAGTGCGAAAATGAACGAGAAAGAAGGCTGGTGACGTCATGCGAAATAGAACTGACGCGCCCAGACGAGATGCCAATAAAGAAAGAATATAGATATTATGTAGAATCTGATTAAGTATCGAAGAAAGCAACATTTCGGAATCGAAATGAAGATTGCGTTTTCTTCAGTGCTTCTTCGAACGAGCAAAGTCATTTTACAATTGTACAGATGGAGTAACGCAAGTAGACAAAGTAATCCTAAGGCTGGCTACGTAAGAAATAGGCTGCAGGGATGTCCCACAACGTAATTTATCAAACCTGAACCCTGTGCTAGAAAGAGCTTGAAGTGTGGCGTAGATGAATAAAATAGCTAATGGCGAAGGAGAATTCAAGAAAGGCTGGCTGGCCCAGTGTCAAGAGAAGGGACCGCCGTGAGTTTGATTGTCTGGACGAGAAAATACATGAAAGTGAGAAAGAAGCAAGCTCCTGTTTAAGGTGTAATGGAAATATTAGAAGAGCCAAGAGTTCTTCATTTAATAGTATTTTATGCAACAAAAGAGCTCAAAACGTGGTCTACAGTCGCATAGTCAGATGAAAGTAGACTTGAGTCAAGCTCCACTGAAACCTGAAGATAAAGCCATGCCTCTACTCCCCTTACTTCTCAGGCACAGGGAGCTTCTACAAGTTCAAAACCTTAATTGAATGGCAGACCACAGGAGTGATGATGGATGTGCGCTAATTGGGTGAGGAAACTCATCCAGGCCGATCCCACCCTGGCACCTGGGGGACCAGCTTGCGTGCTGCTAGCAAGTGGAATATTCCAGAAGGGTACAAGTGTGCCAACCAATTGTAGAGGGCCACGTAGCAAAGAGCCCTATAGTTTGAGAAACCAATAGTACGTTGTGTGTTAGTATGACACGAAAGATGACTTGCACTTGAGATGGGCTTAGTTGTCCACCTGATCTTCAAGCCCAAATCACAACCCCCGGCTATATGGAACGTATACTTAGATGTTACCGCTAAGTCTATCACAATCCAGCTTAGATTTTCTTATTTTTGCAACATACGACGTCAGTAGTGATGAATTTTTAGTATAAGAACTGTTTTTTATGAAATGCGTTGAGAGCGAACTTTGCGAACATCCGTTGATGTTCGTTGTACTCCGTTTTAGATAACTGTTAATAAAACAGTACTGTGTTTTGCCAACTTCGGTCTGATTATTGATGCATGAGTAAGTTCTGCATCCCCATCCATCCCTAGTATTGCTACCTCGCCTTAATGGGCCATAAGACCAAGAGCTATGTTTCAAAAGATATTATTAAGCTACACTTGCATAGGGGACACCACATTTTTATTGTTAGAAGCATTCTTCCAAATCCATGTGCAGAGTGTGGGAGCACTTCAATAAACCTAGGAAAACTGGTACATTAAAATTTCCTTGGTTCACCTAGTGGTCGCTGTGGCCAAGCAGTTATTCACCAAGGTCAACTTTCAGGAAGAGAGATCAGAAGGACAAACAACAACAAAAAATAGGCCAATTGTACTATTTTGTGCAGAATGAGGTACATACACACACCCACACAATACAAATACTCATCAATGGAAATGCTTGAATATTTGCAAACTGATTGAATGGTAGTCTGAGAGGATACAAGTAATAATTACAAAAGTGTGTGCTCAAGCAATCTCATATTTTGCTCTTAGTGTAGATGCCAAGTGGAACCCTTTGCTTGCTGTAATCAATGACTTAAGCTATAATTCACTGAAGAAAAACAGTTTGTTAAATCTAAAATGTGCATATTTAAACCAAGAAATACACTCAATTTCAGTGTAAAGAGTGTGCTCAAAGTTCCTCTAAGAACCAATACATTTAAACATTTATTTTCACATCTCCTATGTACCTTCACCTCATACACCTAATATCACTGCACAACACAAAGAACAAACATTTGAAAATCAACCTAAGAAGCAACGTACAATTCACAGGAAAAAAAAGAACCGATGACTAGTTCTAGTAAAATAAGCCATATATACAAACTAAAGAGCATGGAAAAAAAAATGGGATCAAACCACCCACAAACCTATAAAATGTCCTCCATGGGTAGAAACAAAAGTGCACATTGGAAGAACGCCGAGACTTCACAGCGCGGGCCAACAGGTCATCCGTCGCTCATAGCAGCCATAGAATGGAAAACAACCTGAATTCTTAAAAAGGGCACCATTTATGAACAATATGTCTGCATTTGGATCAAAAAGACCAGCCTTGTCTATCATTGCAAGATGTAAACCAGAAAGTACATGAAGTCATACTACAAAAGCAAATCTAAAGGATTCTATTTTTTCATCAATCTTGTTCGAGTATATTAGTTAAATGCTCACCTATGCGATGAATGTACTCCACCGAGCTTGTTGGGAAATCATAGTTGATCACCATGTTAACGCCTTTAAAGTCAATGCCTCTGGCTAGCAGTGCAGTGCAAATGAGGACCCAAATCTTTCCCGCTCTGAAGCTCTGAATCACGTTATCCCTCTATTAAAAAAAGAAACTATTATTTGTACTGTCAATGTGAACCAAACATTTAGAATGAATACAATGTATTTAAATTAACAAAGTCACAATTACTTTGGTTGTAGTAATTAACAATACTGGATTAACAGTAGTTCAGCATCCTAATTTACCGCAGTTCTGAAAATTTTCCACAAGACCTCGGTTGAGTGTCTAGCAAGAGATCGACTTATTTGTGGCAAGCCATATTTCATTCAAGTTATTCAAGACTCTCAAAGGCAGAGAAGTCAATGCTTCATTCTTAGGAGGTGAGTGGGGTGGCCATAAAATACAATGAGGACACAAAGGACTGTCCACACTGTATATTACTGAAAATATACTATAGTAAAGGTTGCATACAGTAGAAAATATCTGCTATCCAGGTAAGAACTGTATTTTGGAAACACAATAAAAACAGGGAAGTGGCTCTAAAAAGACACCAAACGAAAATGCAAAAAAAGTGATGAACAATTCCTATCAGCAAAGTAAAAATGCATCGGTTTTGTTCATGGGAAACAGTGGGACAAAGGCAACAGGCAGTTCCTGTTAATAGGTAAAAATTGTTAAACTGTACCAACTTTGGAAGGGAGCTACAGAGGAGAATATCTTCAGGCTAGGGAGATCCTGATTAACATTTGCAGATGAAGTCAAAGAAAGATTTCAGAGGTGTATCGGAAAAGTAGAGGCAGATGATGTGACCCGCCTCAAGGAGACAAGTTTGCAGGTGGAGTCCCCATGCACAAACATGGAACGAATGATGAATTTCAAAAATAAAAAGACCCAAATCTAGAGTGAGTAGTAGAAATCTAGGAAACAGGTTTTGGAGGGTCTCTAGGCAGAGCCCCAGGTGGCAGAAGAACGGAAAAAAACGTGCAGGTGTTGATGGAATCCCAAGACGGAATCTTCAAGCTGAAGAACACAGCAACAGTAGAAAGGTGTGCTGAACCTCAGTTCAAAACAGATGATCCACTCTGGATTGTACATTGCAGAACAAAACGGTGGCGATACCTTGAAGAAAGAAAAGCAGCAGAGTCCAGAGATGGAGGAGGTACTTGCCTACAATAGAAGCAAGTCTGGTCCCCCCGCTGTAAAATTGTTGTTTTCTGTAATGGGGATTTAATGGAGGACCACGAGTCCAGCAAAAGAGCTTCCAATGGGATGTTAACGGTCTTCCAGGTTCAGAGAAGCAGTTCCGAGCAGTTGATGAACAAATGGATTAGTGTTAGAATATAATTTTGTGTTTGCAGTTTTCCCATAAATTGGGAATTTTGTTCTTTTAGCAACTTCCCTCCAGTGACTTCAATCGATTTCCACATAGATCTTTCAATATTCAGGATGCTGAATGCTTTTTGGAGTGAGTGAGATCCTTTTTCCTCACTCAATTGTTAAACTCAGTTATTTTGGGAGTGCCCTGGTCAGCCCCTATGGTTTCCAGTGCATTCCTTACCAAAGGCGCACTGCTACCAAGATGTTGGCAAAACCACAATGGATGGATGCCCAAACGTCCACTGCCATCATCAACGACTGCTCCCTGCATTTACACGCCCTTGTTCTACATTCCAACACACAATGAGCATACCAACTAAGGACTGCATTTCCCTTCTAACTCAGGGTGAAACCCCCAAGCATTCCAAATTTGCAGGAAACCATCTAGAGAAAATGGGCACCCCCAAAGATCATGTCTCTGGGTTGGTTCCTAGTCAGGAGGGTCTACAACTAGGTTGGAGCTCACTAGCTTTCAAAAAGTAGAATGATCCATTTGCACAGCAGTATCGTCCAGGCTACAAGGACAGCCCTGTGCTGAAATGCTAGGCAATTTTCCTTGAAATAGGAAGAACAGCAACCCCAGACATGTTCATCTTGCTGGGTGCCAGTGAAACAAAGAGGTTTTCTTTAAAAACAGAAAACAAGGGGTCCACATCTGGATTACCCTTCTAATTTAGAATGATATTCCAGAGAATTCCAAATGTGCCAAACATTGTGGGAGGCACTCTATTGAGAAGAAACCTGGCCAAAAACATTTGAGCTCATAATACCTTTTACAGAGAACTAACGATTTGCATATAAGCCTGTCCTCCGCCAACAGGAACAGCCTAGAACCAAAATTCTATGCAATTCTTCACTGAAAAAGTGCACCAACAGCAAGCCTAGTTCCTTCTGAGCAGAGGGTCTGACAGTTTTGGTAAACTGGCAAAAAAAAACAGTAACATACAGAGCTCAGTGAATTAAAAAAAAGGCATTCAAACCAATTTCTAGCAGCCAGAAACACTGTAATTACAAAGATAATGGAGTTCAAATGTAACCGTCTAGTACAGAATGCTTGACAGCAGGTATTCTTTTGGGGATAAAGTAACAATCAGGTATTCAATGAGGACACCTTTGCAGTCAAAGGCAGGGCACGTCATTTACACAAGTGAAAAGTACATCTGCACAAAGCTCAAAATTGTATTATGTCTAGCCATGTACAAGCTAGGGAATTCAGATATTGCACATTACAAAGATGTGCTCATGATGAAGGGAACGAGCTCTGGGATGGGGCACCATAAAACGGTTCATGCATAGGCAGCTTCATGACCCTGCAGACACCACAAGAGTTTTGGGAAGCTAGAAGACAACCAAGGCTTTTTATTTGACAGCATAGGCTTTTCAAGGTAGGAGGATCTTGTCCTCGGCAGGATGGTCTTTTAGAAGAGGTTAGTGAAATGTTGAGAAAAAGTTGCACACTGCAGGAGCCCACTATACACCTTACAGTGGGCTAGTGGAGGGTTTGTGAGGTCCAACACAGCCATAAAGGTACTGTTAAGGATTTTTATTAAAGTCCAACTGTGGTAGGACTGTAGGAGTCTGAACTACTCAAAAGGTTTGGTAGCTCTGGTCAAGCAGCCAAGCTTAGTCTAGGAGGGAGGAGGGCTGTAGTTGAGTACAAAGACTTTTCAGTACACTCGTAGTCAAGGAAGCACACAGTCGTTATTTGAAAATAGGATTGTTATATACACCATCGCAATGTTAGACTCCAAAAAGCAATTCAGGTAAGTAAGGAAGGTTTCACCCAAAAATACACACACACACACACACACACAGACACCTGCTGTGCCAATACTCAATTCAATAGCAGACCCGTGCATGAAAAACAGGTAAGCATCTTTAAATTAGCAAATCGTTCATCAACCAACATTTACTAAATAGAAATACTGGTAAGTTAAATAACTTTGTATAGGTATAAACTTTAGAAGTCCAACCCTATCTGGGGAACAAGTCTCAAATGTCAGATGAAGGCAATGGATGACCAGGGACTCATTACAGCAGAACAAAAGGAAGGTAGACGGCGTCAAAGTTGTCAAATAAATTAACAGATGCTTTTCGTAGCAAGTAATAAAATTGGATTCAAATGGTTCATGGGAGCTAGGTAGGCCCAAGTACCAAGGAGTGAGACTATCTTCTATGAAGAACAGTGATGTTACCGGTGATTCCCCAAGGTAAAAGGACTGCAGCATCAGTTTGGGTCTCTGCCGTTGGCGACTGGAGGAAGAACCTTTGGCAGGAGCAATCAGACTCAGTCACAGGGATGCTCAGAAGACTATCTTCATGGAACTTGGTTGTGGAGGCTTGACACAGGCTTTGTAGCAGCGATAGTTTTCACCCGGCAGACTTTCTTCCTTCTCTCGGTCGACGACGCCGCTGAGGGGAATTCTATGATTGGGATGGAGTCTTTATAGGCCCAGACAGATGCCCACGTTTGCAGCCCGAACCGTGCTCGACGAGACGATACACTGAAGCAGTACCAGAGGTCCCAGGGTATTTGGATATTGCATGCCTGGAAGGTCGCAGCTCGTCGTGGGATGGCTCAAAGTGTAGCTGGTCAAAAGACTAGATAGGCCCACCAGTCCAAATGATGAAGTCATGGAGGACTGGAGCTGCAGCGGTCACTCAGTCTGCTTTGGTAATGGCTGAAGGTGCGTGCAGGCGTACTCCTTTCTTCTTCTGCGGAATGGATCTTCCAGTGGTCGACACTGGCTTCAGCATCAGGCCCTCACCTTTAATGCAGGAATCCTACCAATCAGTATGCATGCTACATTAAGATTTTGGGTGGTGGCCCAAGGGAAAGGCAGGCCCCCTAGTCACAACTGGATCCAAGCAGACACACTGGAAGACAAAGACCTCGGGGGTTTCAGTGACCTCCCAGTTTCCTGTCCTGTCCTCCCAGACACACTGATGCCTCCCCCAATGGGAACCCAGCAAAGACAAAGGAATGAGCAGTACGTCCCCCACCCAGGTAGGCAGAAGGCGGCTCAAGAAAGGACAAGTTGTTGTGAATTGGCGAAAAAGGAAGACGGGCACCATTCTGGAACAAGGGTGCCCCACGTGTTGCTTACTGCAGCTGCGATGTAAGTTTCACAAAATCGCTAGAAAATCGTCCACTGCCACCGCACACTCAGACTGGTCCCTGTAACTAGAAAGTTACAGGAGAAGTGAAAAAAGGGGATACAACGTGTCCCCTCAGCACCCCACAAAAGGTGGCATGTGCTGAAATCCCAAAAGAAAAGCTAAGGAGGATAAAACATATCCGCCTATCCTGGTAACCTTAAATTAACACAGGAAAACAGAAAGCAAAAGAAAACCTAAGAGGGAAGCTCAAGGAGCTTCCAGCAACACTGCACAAAGGGTGCTGTGTACTGCAATAAATTACAGATGCCACAAAAAGATGGAGGAAGCAGACTTGATCAAGAGAAAACAAAAAGGGTTCTCAGTCACGGAAAAGACTGAGTTAGTAAAGAAAATGGTCCCCCCCAGTCAAATTGGACAAAAATCCAATAGTCCAGCAAAAAGTGCTGCGGTGGGGAGAATCGCACACAAGATGAAAATTCTACCCAACAGGTACAAGTCGGAGGAGGAGGGAGGATTCCTGTCCCAACTGAAAGGGACAGAAATCCTGGTAAAAAGGTCAACACACGTTTGCCTAGAAGCACCAAGAACAGAAAAGATAGCTCAGAAAAGGCTTCATGAGATGCTCTTTTGGAATACATTGGATTGCCATGACATGCCACATCTCTTCTGTACTGTTGATTACACCCTTCTGGAAACTCATTGGTTTTGTTAATGAACCCATTTCCCTATGCATGCAACTTCAACACATTTTAACCATAGGGGCCATCATTAACCTGATAAATACTACATACTTTCTATAACACTGCAGTAGGTGGTTTGTTCGTAAGCCTGCGCTGCACAACTTATTTTTTATATATACGATGGCAGACTCCTCATGATGTGCTGTGGGGACCCAAGCTTGCAGGATGATTTCCTGGCTCAGAAACCATCTTGATTACATAGGATTTTTACCAACTAGGTTGGTAAATGTTTACAATTTATTTATTTATTTGGTAATCCATTTCTCCTTTGTTTGTTTGACGCCACAGGACCGTTTTAAGCGTGTCACTGGGGATGCTCATGGCTCGGCAGGTATCTCCATTGTGCATCCTCCCTAGGCCTTCTTTAGCTCTGGGTCCGGGGATGTTCCAACCTGCACTGTAAGCCGACCGCTTCCCTTCCTCATCTCCCATTTATTTATTTGGTAATCCAATTCCCCTCGATTTGTTTCTGCCACCACAGGACTGGTTTTTCCACCCCCTCGCCCAGTCCCTCCTTGCTCCATTCTCGCGCAACTCAACCACTGTGGTCCCTGATTGGGTCCCTGCTAGAACATGTAACTGGAACTCTCCCTCTTCAGTGGCTCCTCAAGGCAGCCTTGTCTGGGTATCCAGCTGCTAAAGGGCCGGTCCCCTACTAACCAGTTCCACTCCGTGTTTGCCCCTGTTCGCCCGGAACACCTGTCGCAGACAACCTACAGCGACTGATAAGGCAAGTGTGGTGTGGGTGGGGAGTACAGCCATTACTGAACTCCATCTCATACCTACTTGCATCTAGCCTAATTGAGTAACTGGTTTTTCACTACACTGCCAAAGTTAATCAGAGTGTTTTTTCATTGCAGTTTATGACACTCTATAATAAACACTGTGGAATGCCTGCGACGCCCCTTGGGCAGTCTGCTCGATGTGTTGGAGTTTTGCGCTTGACTGTGTTCTTGGAGTGGGAGGTGTGTTGCACTTGGATGGATTGCTGGGGGTAGGAAATAAGCTGCTCATGGATGGATTTTTTGGGGGTGGGAAATGAGATGCACTTCGATTGATTGTTGTGGGTAGAAAATGTGACGCACATGGATGGATTGTTGGGGGTGGGAAGGGTGCTGTACCTAGATGGATTCATCAGGGGGTCGGGAGGGGGGAGGAATGGTGTCGCACTTTTTCGTTAGCATGTCCATTTTAGGCAGCTGTATATGATTATGTCCTTTCCCCAGCACTCTGAAGATCATAGGGAGAACCGGCCAATGCGCCTCGAGGACAGTTTATTTGCACCTAGAAGATGTACTAGGATTGCCCCTGTGCACTTAAAGATCTGTCAAAATAGCTTCCCACTGCACCTGGCCTTGGTACTAGTGGTAATTTGTGAAGGCTAGCCTGCATCACAAACTATTTGTCACAGCCACAAGAGTCGACAGAGGATGGCACTATAATAACAAAACAGGTGTCTACAACAAATCTCCATCCGAGTTTCTCGGTACGCATAAATGTACCACTGCAGTGGACACCGGCCGCAGGCATGGCTACCAGCACACACCAGAATACAGCAACGACTACCACAAATTTGGTTACGCTGGTCACATAATTGTTGCACTAGCCTACGCCTCTGCCATTAGTATGAACCGAAGATCTATGACAAATTCAGGCCAGTTGGACACATAACGAGTCTCTTGCACTCAGGCTTTCTCCCGACCACTCCCTCAGCACCCATTCAAATGTCTGTACTCATGGGGTGCTTTTTATCAGAGCCCGGCCAGCCCTCCTATGCCTTAAAATTGCCAAATGCACACACGCTTTCCAATCCTACTCTGTGATCTCCAACACTCTAGACTTCGATCCCCAAGGGCATTCCCAAAACGAGCGCATTTAGACTATAATAATGGTAAACGGCGATATATAAATGACAACTACACATGCCTCAGTGAGGGAACTTGGCGCTCATTCTGTTAAAGATGAGGAAAGTTGGCGTCTCTGCGGGCTAAACATAATGGTGCGCTGGAGATTAGGGGGTTTGGGATGTACAGGGTGCTTATTCAAAAATGCAACGTAAATGTTTACTGAAAAAAAAAAGTTGTGGAAATGGATGTGAGACTTTTTCAGAAACGTATAGTTAGGTTGCCTTCATTAAAATTCTACGCCTATGCCTCAGTGCTCCCGAAACCTTCTCCAGCAATAGTTAAATTATATGCACATACCAGGCACAGAGCATTGTTAATGGCTCGACCCAATGTATTCTCTTGCGAGCAAAAACTCTGTGGCTGGGGTTTGAGAGTCTGTCCTTGTGTACTGTGACCTTGCAGGGCTGAAATACCCCAACACCCTGGGATCTCGAGCCATTGTGCGGTGCATGGTATTACGAATCGAGCCATAGCCTTGGTGGCATCCTGCTGGACCTCCAGAGATAGGATTCCAGTCCTTGAAGTCCCCTCAGCAGAGTGCTGGACCAGGTTAACGGCGCAAATCCATTCAGCGATGTTCTGTCTTCTTATAGTTCCTGAAAAGGGCACCAAAACCACAGAGCTGCATCCAGCTGCGAAGAAACTCTTGCCTGGAGCCTTCCTTGTTGATCGTTGCAGCAAAATCCCTTCCAAAGTCCTGTCTTCAATCTACATGACAAAGGAATCCATCGATCAGGTTTTCAGCTGCAGATCCTGAAGTCTTCCTGCTGCAAACTCTTCTTCTGTGCTGAGGTACTGTGTTGATTGGGGTATGTACTTAGCTTAAGCCTGTGTGATTTCTGTAAAGCTTTGGGGAGTTTTCTGTGATTGGGAGTCCTCTCATCCAGTTCACCCATGCCCACTGCTGGAATCCTCATAGGGTGTCTTCTCAGAAGTCGCTGGACCCTAACTAACTCTAAAGTGGACTACTTGTTTGAACAGTCTTCCACAGGAACTCTGACTTTTTCTGCAACTGAACCCTATCGCACCCCGATTACAGCTGGCACCAAGACCACTAGGATCTCTCGTCTGAACTTGTGCAATAGAATAGGGAAGGACTGGATAAGAAAAGGATTCTGCCGTGAAAAATATAATTGTTTTAAAGTGTGCTTACTTGTGAAGAAATTAGTTGGCAACTAACTCAGAGTGAACAGCTACAAAAGCTCTCATCTTGAATGCGTGTTGTGCCATTCTGAAAAGTATACACCAAGGTTGTTTTACTCACCTGTGAATTGGTTGTGCACCTTCCCAAAAGTAATGCTGTTGGCTTCACTTAACTATTTCTTCCAGAATATTAGTGTGCAAGTTCACCAACCGTGGCTTGCTTCCCCTGACCTGCTCTACAGGCTGTCTAAACTAAGTCTGCCTTGTGTTTTACCTATCTTGAATAACGTGGAGTCATTCATAAAATGTAACATTGGGTTTTGCTTTCGCTGTCTGTTATATACAGATTCTAAAATAGTCGTAGCTTTATACCTACCTTGAGGTTGCTGGTATCTCTCTTAAAAAGTAAATGGGGTTTACTTACCTTGAATAGCTGTGTGCAATTCCTCATAAGTTACTGTGGGATTTACTAACCTCGATCTGCCTTGTGCCATCCTAAAATAAGTTAGTGAGTTATTGCTTACCTTAGTCTGTGTTCCATTGATCTGAAAAGCAACGAATAGTATATTACCACATTAGGTTTTACTCACCTACAAAAACCTGAATGTGGTTATAGGTTTCTACTGTTCCTTGGACAAGTGTTCCACCGGTCAGAAAGTATACTTGCAGGTTGGTTTACCAAGTGATTTCTTAACTGAGTTTCACTGCACAACTGCTAGGGTCTACTACACTTGTATTTCTGAAAGTACTCAGAAAGTAACTTATGGTTTTATTCCCCCATGAACAGGCGTGTCCTATACTAAATGTGTTTGATAAGGTCCGACTTCCCTAGAAATACTGTTCGTATTCTGAACAACGTTTATGCTTTGGTCTGTGTACCTTCAAGAATTATGTTGTGTTTTTATAATGTCTTTATGACTATGACAAAGTACTTACCCCCAAGGCTTAACTTGGCATAACTGTATTTATAATAAACCTTTATTTTGTATAATACTTCTGGTTATAAGCGTTTCTGTTGAACCCATGGTATACTACAAGTTCTTTGTACCTTCCTAGAGCCCACTTTCCCTCCAAAGATAAGCCTGGCTGCTCTGTCTACACTACCAAATACTCAGGTGGTACAGCCTTCTACTAAGAGTGGAGTTTTGTACTGTCTCAGTTGTATGGTTCGACTAAGCCCTCAGACTTCCGAAAAACTGTTCCAACAACCAGATAGATGTCAATGTGTGATTTAATTAAGTATCGATGCATTCAGTAGATCAGTGTAGTGCATTTTCTAGAGATGTGCGAGGACTAATGTACCTTTGTATCACCTTGCTACTCCTACCTGAGAGTTAAGCCTCGTCTCTGTTCACGTTACTTACCTAGAGCGGCTTGGTTTCTCTTTGTTGGGTGCATTAGCCCCGGATTAAGGTCAGTGGCTGCACTACCATCAGTTGATGGCAGACTAGGCAATTGCGCTCCACTTATATCAAGTAATGTTTTTAAAGTCCAGGCAATAGCTGTGCCGTTATATGGGAGTGAATTGCGGGTATTCTGCCAGATTTCTAGTTTGCACCGGACTGAGCATTTAAAAAAAACAATAATTCAGATTATCCTAAAGTATGCCAGCTGCTACTCCATGCCTGACGAGTCGCTTGAAAAGACAATGTAGACCGATATTGGTTACGCTTAAACAGATGTGAGGAATTAAAATGCTGTAAAACCACACCGTGGGATATCTAAAAAAAAAAATACAAAAAAAACAGGATGCGGCAAATCATGGTTGTGGTATGAAAAACACCTTAGAAACCCTAGGTTTTGCCTAGTAGTTCCGGGATATGAATATCCCCTCTGCCCACAACATTATTGCAATCAAGGGTGGCTTAGAAATAAGTCTTATTTGTTGCACAAAGGACAGAAGCAGCTGCTCAGTGTGCTTTTACAAGAACTCAATTTATTAAATGTGGATTAAATATACTCCCTCTGGTGGTGTTTACCTCAGGTTGGCAATTGTCAACTCCTGAATACGGTTTGTGCTGCTTGGAGGTAGAATCTGTAATTCACTTTTTATTTGAATACCCACATTCTAAAGCTTTACAAAGAAAGTGGTTGCACCCACTGTTGGCCAAGGCAAAACTAACAATGGGCCATGCACTTCATGTAACAGAATAACCTCACCCTCCGATATTTATCCTGTTTCAAATTTCATTCACAACACATGGAAACCTAGATGGATGTTTTTAAGAATAGCAAAATTAAGGTTTTATAGTTTTACAAAATTGCACTCATTTTAATATGATCTATTTTATGCATCATTTGTGGTTAATTCCCAACTTGTAATGGTATTTATTTGATCTTTGTAACATTTGAACGTCTATTTTGTGCTATACATTTTATTTTAGTGAATATACTTTATATTACATTTTTGCAGCAGTCTTAATTGCATTTTACTATGCTGCATATTAGGGAGAATGTTCAGTTTCTGTGCGAATTCCCTTTACCCTGAGAGACCGCCAGCACTTTTGCTGGACTCTGAACATTTTTATTTTTACACTCCTGAGGGAGTGGAACCTTTTGCCACTCACTCATTCTCCCCCCCCCCCCCCCCCCGACTGGGATTTATATTTTTATGGAGTCTGGTAAACTCCATATGTTTAGTAAAAGCCTTTGCTTTGTGACACAGCACCTTATGTGCAGTGTCACTGAAGAGTCCCTTGGACTTCTCTGTATGTTTAAATACATTTGTTTGTGAGAACTAAAGTTCCCAAAAATAGTAAGGTAAGTTATCTTACCTACTTTTTCTTTTGGGGTCCAGCACACACCACCCATTGTGGGGTGCTGGGGGGTTACATTGTAACTCCTCCCAATTCTTGTGTACCTTTTTGTTACAACCAACTTAAATGGCTGTTGGTAGTGGTTACTTTTTACTACCTTTTGTACAGGTTACTAGCAGGCTAATTTCTCAGCTGCAGTATAGCACCCATAAGTGACCATTTTCTCAAAATGGCCTGGTCTTTTTTCGATTGTCAGTTCCTTCTGGGCTTTTCTTCTATCCTCTAGAGTAGATTGGAGTCCTTTGTGAGTTTTGCCTTTGGAGTGCTTCAGCCCTGAAGCCCACCCAGGCTCCAGTGGGTCTGGAAAGGTAGGAAGTGAGGGAGGAGCCTGGCTGAAACCAGTTCTAACTGGGTGGCTGGGTGTCCTGGAGAACAGACAAACCCTAGGTAATTGATAGCTCTGAGAGTGCGAATGACTGGGATCCAGCATAAAAGGCAAGGATTTTTGGACTGTACTCAGTCAACCACTGGAATAAGGAATCCGAAGCAGAAGACTAGCGGAGACGCCAGCAGCAGCTTCCAGGACCACAAAAGCATCGGTTAAGCCTTGCAGCTATGTTGTCTACGTTTTCACATCGACATGGAAGGCCCGCCAAGGACGACTTCTTAGGCTGGTGGGACCAACTAGCCTCAAGACAACCTTCGTTTTTGTGCCATCCCCTGACCTGTTGCAACTTTCCTAGGCTGCAGAATCCCAATACCCTGGGGTACCTTGACCAATATCGAGTGCATCATCTTTAGAAGATCGCAACCCGGCTGAAACTTTGCAGGCATCCGTGTAGACCTCCAGAGGCACGAATTCTTCACTAAAAGTCCCCTCACCAGGGTTCAGTGCAGACGAATCAAAGAGAATCCATCCAGCAATATTACTTTATTCTTGATGCTAAGAAAAAGGCACCAAAACCACAAAGAGCCACTGGAGTGAGTTGAATCCATTGCTGCTGACCTCTTCTCCCGAGTGCTGCCGTAGAAGACCGCCAGAGGTCCCCCTTTTCGTCACCATGGCCAAGGAGCAGGAACCAGTGTCTGCAATGTTACACCTACAGGGAAGCCAGCTTCAATGTCTTATTCACTTTTAATGAACTGTGGGGCTTTGGTTGAATTACTTTCTGCCATTTTCAGAGCTTCATGGCTTGGGAAGTGCTGTTTTCTTCAATTGAGAGTGGACCTCAACTCTTCTGTGCAGGCCTTGCAGCCTGTGCATTATCAGGTAGGCGTCCCTCAGGTTCCTGTGTTTCTTCAAGAAACATTGACTGGTTAACTAACTTTTCATCTGAAGATCTTCATCAGAACTGGAACTGTCCATTTGACTTTGGCTGTCCTGGTTTCCCAAAGGTCCATCTTCTGATCATATTGGCTTTGGCAATGCTGGTTCCTCCATAGTTTTTAATTGGGAACACTTATTGGTAGGAAACAGCCTATATCCCTCTGGGACAGTGTACTTGTTATTAACCGTTGCTAGCTGTGTTCTGCTTAACTATGAAACCTTCCCTCCCATCTCAATTTTGTAAAGGTGATAAGCGCTGATACTGACCTTAATTGATGTCACTCTGTGTGCTGGATATGCAAGGCATAGAAAATGTTACTCACCTGCATTATTGTTCCTTACATAAATGTATTCAATTTTACCTTGCATGTTATTGTTAGTTGCTACATTTTAGATTTCCTTGTGGTCTTTGGGTGTATATATAAATACAAATATTTAAGTGTGTAAGCGTTTACTTGGATACCTGTGTGAACTGATTTCATTGTACTGCTCTACAGCTCACATAACTCCCTCCTCAGATAAGCCTGGCTGCTCAGCCACTCTACCAAATTGTGTAGTACAGGCCTATATTAAGAGACGAGTCCACGTCTTATGAAGTCCCACACCAGTTGGACTTTAGAAAAGCTTTTCTGATTTAGGTCAGCGACTGTAGTGCCCTAAACAAAGGGTAGTACACAAACTGCTTAATACAGCACATTCGCATTCCACAGAGGCCATCAAAAGCTCACTGTTTTCTAGACCAGCAAGCCATGCATTAAGCACTATTGCAACCAGAGCCCTAGCTCAGTTTCCTGAAAAGTGCACCACTTCCCCAGTAACCCACTTCTGGCGTTTGTTCTGTATCCAGAATTAGCACCCTGCAACAGTGTGGTGACCAATCAGGAAACTGGGACATGGGTATTATCTGCCGGGGAAAATCTTCATTCACTCAGCACAGTGTCCATTGGCACCATTTTCCCTCCTTACCTCCCCTGCCACCTCAGTCGCAGATGTTTTCCAGTCTTGCCACATGTATGGTGAGACTGGCTGGTCCCATTCCACATCGGAGGTGCCAAAAAGTCTGATGTGCATGCATGAGTGAAACCCACAGTGGCCTCTGATTGGACCACTGCTATATGTTTGAATGGTGAAGAGCCTAACCATTGATGGGCTTGGACTTGTTTCCAACCAAGATTTGGGATAATAAGTGGACTTGTGCAGTCAATTATTCAGATCAGCATTGGAGCCAAGAATCCTTTGCAGACGACTCCCAAAGAGGCCTTCCTGCATTCCTTGTTGGACTAATTAATCTGCAAAGGCCCTCTGTGGTGCTTTAACCCTTGGACGGGCTCAACGCCCTTGAGGTCCAGTCATCCTGAGCCCTCACAATCGTCCCTGGACCACCCAGTGGACCAAGCTCCTCCCCAGTGGGCTACCTTGACAGAAATGTTGTCGTTCCACATCCGGAACTTTGGTGTTTGCCAGCTCGTGCTACAAGTCACCTTCCTGCCAAGTTTCAGCTTCCCAGCTTGAAGACATCCTGTCTTGGAAGGTAGTCTTCAACCGTGACTGGAGCAATGCCTGCTGTCGCCTGTGTGCAGTGACTGTCTCTGGGACCAGCATTCCTCCATCTGGGAGAGTGCCCTGAAGAGGCCTGCATTGGTGCATGCTGTATTTCTTTGTTGAAAAGGGCTGCACACAGCTCCTGAACCTGACCAGAATCCTCTCTGCACCGCAACTCTTGGGCATCTTCTACTGGATCAAACAGCAAGAACACCTATCTCCAGTGACTCCCGCTCAACCTGACTAGTCACTTATGAAAATCTGAGTCAGAGGGGTGAGTACTTGCAATAGAATCAGCCGCTCCGGTCTACCCTAAAATAAAATTTGGTTTATTCCATTCTATCACTTTTCAAACATTTATTCTAAAAGCTATGCTAAAGGCTAGGAAGATAATTTTACGTACTGGTTATTGTTGTGAAGCCTTCTCGAACATTGTTCGCTACCACGAGAACTATTCCTACATTTGTCCACTCTCCTAGAAGAAGTGTGCTGCATCAGTAAGCTTTGACCTTGGACCTTCCTCATGTGGGCAAGGGAAGACAGACGCTGCCCGATTCCGACCCTGGGGCTGGTGTCCTGTGGGAGGAAACAGGCCAGGAAGATAGGGACCTTCCCTGAATCTCTAATATTTTAATGGCTCCTTGCCAAGTAAAAAAAGAGTTAGAAAAGCTAACTTTGTTGCCATGGACTTCAAGTCCCATAATCACCTCAGTACTGGGACAAGGAAGAGGGATACAGAGGAATACTACTGTGGGAGTGATCTCTTAAGTGGTTTAAAATGACCTACACCTGAAGGGAACTGGGAGGCTTAAAAAGCCCCCTCAGATGCAGGCATTAGAGGGAGAAGCAGAACCGTGGAAGAGGAAGAAAACGCAAACCGTGGTTGCAGCCGAGAGGGAAGCCTGAGGCGAAAGACAACGTCCGGACCACTGAATCGCCTGAAGCCATGGCGGATCCTGTGAAAGTCTTTGCGTGTGACTACCTATTGAAGAGGTTGCGCAGCGGGAAGTGTGAGGACTAGGAGGCGGTCCACCTGACTGTGAGAAGCCACAAGCCGTGAGACCTGCGAACGCCGAGTGGAGCATAGATTGAGCGGCTTACCCAGTGAGCTTACAGCTTGCAGCTTGCAAGGGACTCCGGAGTGCTCTGCCGCTGCCTGCGTGTTCAAAGCAGGCTGCTTCACTCACGAGTGAGTGAAAGACAATAGAAGTGATTTTGAATACCAAACTATTCAAAACTAACAAAAGTTATGCCTGTTGAAAGCAAGCGATTGTATAAATGAGCACAGGAGTGTGTGGAAAACCCGAAAACCACATGGTGAAAGCTGTAATTGTTCCAAAAGCTTACAAGCAATACCCAAGTTAAGAGTTTATAACAAACCAATAAAACCAGTATAACAAACAGTACCCGAGGCAGGAGGGGAATATTGGGAGGCTTACTAGGGCTGGGAGGATAGCACAGCCGCAACATGCTCGCCTTGGAAGCAAGATGACACCGAGTGACACAGGTTCGATCCCCGGTCTGTGATTAGAAACCTCTGGGTATTAAGCGCGTTATAAACTATAATATCATTACTGCTTAGGTGCTACAAAATACAAATCTACAAGTGACAACCTACATTGCCAGAGCAAAGGTAGAAGAAAATAGATCTTGTGATCAGGTTGTTGGTACAGAGGGCAAAGAAAGGTAGCAAACAAGCTGCCCTTCTGGAGTAGGTTATCCAGAGGGAGAGGAACATAGCTGCCAATAAGTCTTCAAGAGCACTAATGTGGTTTCTTGCTTCACCCACAATAAGTTTAAAGTTTGATGCTGAAGAAGTATAATGAAGTTGTTGTTACGCTAAGTTGGAAGTTACCACTGAAGCACTTTCTGTTCTTGTTGAAGTAGATGGGCAGGCGAGTGAACCCGTAGAGGCAAGAGGCATTTCCCAAAAGAGCCTGGCAGAGGCATAAAACAGATGTTAGTTGATGCACGTGCTGAAGTGTAGTTTTTAAAATAAACTCATTGATTTGTGACATATGAAACCTTGTTGAAGAAAAGTTAAAATTCTTCCTTAAGTTTAAGGCAAACCCATCCCGGAAAAGACATTTGTTGTTACTACAAAGGTGAACTTGTTCCAACTCATGGAGGAGTTGGAATAGTTCATTAATTTTTTAATTCATCCTGACAAAGACATTTGTTGTGGTGTATGGGAAGAAAACCAATGCGAGACAGTTCATACCCTAGGAGGAGTGGGATCTTCCAATTTCTGGAGATACTTTGTTGAAGCAGTGGAACTTTATACAGAACGTTGAAACTGTATTGGAACTTTGTGTTAAAAAGGATTTCCTTGTTTTCTTTGAACTGTGAAGAAATCCCTTGTTCAAATTTGGGGAAGGGAAATTAACCCAGGTTATGAGAAGAGGCATTGAATATATTGTGAATCAAATCATAGTGTTCAATTAATTGCTATATATTTCCTAATTGCTTTATTTGTTGTAAAAGAGTGAGGGCCAGATATCATTTTGTTAGAGTGTTTCCTTTAGTTTATTTTAGGCAGGGAAATCCTAAACAGGCTAGGGATGGTGAGGCTTTTATCCAACCTTTTTATTAAACGAAATGGCTAAAGTTGGAAACTCTGCAAATTTGCCTGCCTCACATTTCTGACCCCTCGCGGAAGCTTTGTGACTTTTAGGCACAAAGCCTCATTCAACATAGGGAATGGACTTCTAAAGTTAGGGCGTTATTTTTGTGACTTGATTCCGTACCGCATCACTAATTACTTTCTTTCAGGTGTACAAGGTATTGCTTTACAGCCTCTTGCTGAGCTAAGCAGTGATAAGAGGTGCTTCTCAGTTTTTGGGATTTTATAAACTAAAGGGCGCTGCAGGAAAACCGATGTTTTCCATGAGGCTTTCATTTGCATGGTTATTTTTCATACTGATGGAATTGTGACATTGTAACTTATGGCACAGTGCATCATTACACCTTGTATCATCTATTTTCTGGGGGTATTTTCAGGTTTATCTTGAGGGTTGATGGGTTCTTACCATACCTCAACATACCTACTGCCTTCACTCAAGGGAGTGGAGAAGCTGGAGGATAGGTCCAGGTAGTCCCAACAGCAAAGCCAGAATTACAGTATACTGAAAATTCTAAAACTTTTACATAGTTAATCAAAAGTCGCTAGAAGATCAGAAAATACTATAGGTCTAGGTTGAAACACAACATACAGCCTCCCAAACTCGAAAATGTGTTTCAAAGGTTTTTACTGAAAACATGATACAGTGTTCAGACTTGTAATGGATGGATCCCAGGTTGTAGTACACTTGTTGGCAATTCTCTAGTCCTTCTGTGGGCTCCCACCTCCCTAGCCTTATGCATAGAAACAAACACAGGAACATAATATGCATCTCTACGAAATATACCACTAAAATAGAGAGAATCCTTGAAACTTCCATAACAAAAACATTCCACTTCTCTAAGTGAAGCTTCCAATCATTCAACCACCCATATCGCGGAAAAGCATGCCAGACACAACATGCGTTTGCTAATGCACAAGAGACAGATGCTCAACAAGCAAAATCACACACACACCAACGTATAGGTGTGAACCTTGTAAGGCAGATTTGATTGCAAAGAAGATGTTCCATAGAAGAGCGCTTAAGCAGCAAGTGGCTATGTTCTCATTAGCACCTTGCACAGGTGAACCAGCCAATCGGGTGGCTAGAAATGCAGGCTGAAACCTACAATCTGAGCCCGCGTTCCAAGCCGCCTTTTGGCTTTTTTCCCCCTGCTGCCATCTGTCGCCCCATCCCCCCCACCCCTGTCCCCTTATTTTTTTTTCCCTTTAACATTTCCATCCCCCCCCTCCACAACTCCACTTATCTTTTTTTTGCGGCAGCTATGGAAAGGGAAGAGGAGCCCCGCCTTCCCTTTCTATGGCAGCCATCTTAGCACAGTATTTTCAGTCACTGAACGGGACACGCAAGGTGTTAGGGAGAATCCTCAGAAATTTGCTAATTCCTCTCTACCTTAGAGAACCCCAGCACTTTTGCTGGTCTCTAGGACTTTTTAGTTTTGAACCTGGAGAGCGTGAGACCTTTTTCCCCACTGTCTCATGTATTTTTCTTTGGTCTAAACTGTTTCTTTTGGTTTTGAGTCTTACGAATCCATAGGCATATTTTTGCATTGTGTCACAGCACCTTCAGTGCATTGGAACAGGGAAGTCTTTCAGATTTCCGAAGGTTTAAATACCTTCTCTTGGATAAACTACTGTTTCCAAGAGCAGTAAAGTGAAATTGACTTTACTTGCATTGTAACTTTTTAGATCCAACACACACTATCTTACAATAGGGTGCTGGAGGGGTTACTTAGTAGCCCTTTTGTCTAGCTTCTCATGTAACATTTTGTATGTTACCCTTTACACAATTAATGGCTGGTGGCAGTGGTTACTTTTTACTAATGTGTTGCGTTTTTACCCGGGCTGTGTTCGCAGCCACAGTTAAGCACCCATTTGTCAAAATGGCTCTGGTCGTCTTTTTTCGCCATTTCTTGTTTTGGTCCTTCTTGAGATTTACTCTGCGCACCAAGCCAGGTTTGGTCCCTTGGTTAGTTTTGTCTTTGGCGGCCTTCACGTGTGAAAACCCCCCCCTCTGGGTCCAGTGTGTCTGTTGGGGGAAGGAAGCGAGGGAGGTGCCCGAAACTCCCTGTGCTTAGTATCCTAGGAGACAGGAATGCACTCTTAGGTGATTGGCCGGCTGGCTGTCAGGCAATGACAGCCACCCTGCTGGGTGACCGACAGCTAGGCTGGAATGAATGGGAGAAACCTGCATAAAGCGGCGAGGCTTTTTGGCTTGGAAGGCAGAGTCGACCACTGGATGAAGGAATCCAAAGAAGAACTCCTGGACCGCTGTTTGCCCAGTGAAGCCCTCCTGCTGCTGGGCTGAAGCTCCAAATTCATATTGGCAGAGAAGCCCTCCAAGGACTACTTCTCCCCTTGAGTTGGTGGGACCAATCGACTCCAAAGTAAGCCACCTGGATATCCTCTCAGAGCTGGTTGACTTTTCTTTGCAGTCGCTGCTGGAACCGAATAACCAGGGAGAGGAACGCCAGATTGTGTGCGTTGCTTTTAAGTTGCAAAACAAGGGGGGGAGAATGGGAATCTCTCTACCAGCACAAATACAGCCCAATGTCCTGTTCTTGGGTGAATAACCCCTGGGAGAGACTCCACCAAGTCTGCTGGTAGAGAGTTTCCCAGACCCCCCCCCCCTGTTTTGCATACCAAGTAACATTGGGTCTCACCCTAAGTTACCAGGGGACTCCAGATGTGGACCCCTTGCTCACTTCTCTTAAAGATACACATCTTCACCTCACTGATGATGCCCAACTAGGCTGAAACACATGTATGGGGTTGCTGTGATACTCTTATTCAGAGGAGAATTGCCAAGCATTTTGGTGCTGGACAAAGACCGATATGTGGGGATATTTCTTCTCTGTGAAAAGAACAGTGAGCTAAAGACTTGGTTGAGAGTCTCCCAGAGGCCATCCACCCAAGACCAAGTCAATGGGCTGTGTTTGTGCTGGTAGAGTTTTTCCCAGACCCTCCCCCCTGTTTTGCTTTTAAGTTGGTCAAGAGCTCCAGGAAGATTCTCCAGACTCCCAGCAAGCAGGACTGACCGAGCCTGAGCCACCTCAGAGTGCTGGACCCCAGAAGCAAGGAAAGCCCAACTCGACAGCCAGGAACCGCAGTGTTGCTGTTTGCGGTAGACGCGAGAAGCTGAAACACGTAAGTGCCACTTGTTTGAAGTTTGCCGGTTGCCGTCAGTGACCGTCCCGTTGTGGTGCAGGAGTCCCCAGAAGTCCCCCCTCTTGTCCCCATGAGTGAGGCCTAGAAACCACAGGATCTGCAGAGATGCACAGGAACAGAAGTCATCTGCTGAATTTTTCTTCAACCTAAAAGGTACTGTAAAGTCTGAGAGAACTTACCGCTCATTGTAGATTTGCTTGCTCTTCTACTTCACAAGTCTCCCGGCTTGTGGCCCTACATTTCATTCTTCTTTTTCACCAAAGACTTCTAAAAACATTGTGCAAAGACTTTCTCACCTGCAGGAAGTGCTTCAGCCCACATAGACTTGCCCATTGACATTGGCTTTGCGCCTGTCCTTCCAGGAAGGCGTTAACTTACTCTGCGCAATGAGGGGCCTAAAAGTATTTGCCTGCTTAAAGAATATTTGTGATCTCTTGTTTGTTCTAATAAGCCTTTCTTTTGACACTCTAAAAGCATACTCTGAATGCAACAGTAATATATTAATGTCCACAGTATCCTAGCTATTTAAGTCACCTGAGGGTGTAGGAATTTCCTGTGTGCCATCCCCAATGGGGCCTTACTGATTCTGAGAAACCCAAGAGTGTGTATTTCTGAAGTGTATTTAAGTGGGTTCCATGTCATTTCATCGCGGGATGTTCTTTCGCATGTTTTTTTAACCACACATTTTTTTTACAAAAAAAAACATCAAATGTTTTCTTTTTTCCTTTTTGCGGGGTTCTCCCTTAAGCCCCCCATTCCCTTTAAATGTTTCGATATTGCCTTACACCCACACCCCATATATATAATTTCTAACCCCATTGAAACATTTGCGGTAAAAACCCTGTGGAAAAAAACATCCCGCGATTAAAGGACGCTGTACCATTTGAGTGTTGCTTTTATACTGCTTCTTGTGAAGAAGGCTTGTTTAAATGACTGGTAATACATTCATAATTGTTTTATCAAGAAACCTTGAGTATCAGGGTTTATTTTAATACTTGTCACTGTGAACCAATGTGTAACCACCCTACCGCTCACATTGACCACTCTTGAGATAAGCCTGGCTGCTAGGCCACACTACCAACCTGTGTAGTTCAGACTTCTACCAAAGGTTGGGTCCCTATTGCCCAGAGGATAATGTTGAAGTGCACCCTAAGGGTACTATCCCAAATCTTTACCTTACACGAGGGGTCCCATTCAATGACTGAAAAATACTTTCAGTCATTGAATGGGACTACTCATTGAATGTCTACTTTTTTTTTAGCACCGCAGGTTACTGCTTTGGTAACCCGGGGTGCTATTACATTACGCCCCCGTTCCAAGGGCTGGAACAGGGGTAACGGCGTGGAGCCCTCATTAACAGACCTCGCTTTGCTCTGCCCATTAACTTGGGCTGTAGTGCCCTTATGCCCCCGTTCCAGCCCTTGGAACAGGGCTTAACGTGGCATTATTATCGGACAGTTTCAGAGGGCCCAAACCTGACTTCTAAGGAATTTGGAAGCCATTCAAATACCACATTAGTACACACTTCGAATAGCTGTCACGGTTATTGTACTCCTGGAAAGCTCAAAATTGGCATCGATAGGAAGCAACCTCTACACCCAATCATATTGAAGAGCTATGTGAGGTGCCAACCCCAAAATGCAATTTATTCTGTGTCCTTTGATCAAGGTCTTTTTTTTTTAATAAATAACATTTTCTGCTCCCCTTTGCTTTTGTTAATTCTTTCAGATATCTAAAATATCCCAGGACCTGGCTGAATGGGAGATGCATGGTGCAGAAAAAAATAAATCTATATAATAAACAGAAAATAGAGAAACAACTGTCAGGAAAGAATTCCCTTAGCAACTTTCCCTCCATAGTTCGCCGGACCCCCAAACATTTTGTTTTTGGTTCTGGACCTGTCTTTTACAGGGAAGTGAAGCCTTCAACTTCAATCCCCTGGCCTTTTGGTCATTTTGTTCTGGGAAAACGGATCAGTTCTTCAGACGATAAGTACTGGGAAACAAGGTTTCCCTTTTGTCTTTTTACCTTTTAGGTCATTTTTTTTTTTTAATAGTGCACACAGCATCTTAACATGCAGTGCAATGGGGATACTGTTCTGGTTACTTTTATATGAGCATAAAGACAAGATGGTGGCTGCCATTACAGTTTTACCATTATTTTTAGTGTGCACATTCATGTTTACTGCGTATGGCTACTAAACATGGCTAGTGCCCTAAAATGGCCGTGCCACGAGATGATCAGTTGTTCTTTGGCCATATTATTGTCAGGCCTTATGGGATTTCCTGCCTTCTCAGTTCAGGAAAACCCATATAAGGTCATGCACTTGCATGGGAAAGCTGCTGCTTTCGTGGGCTAGTGATGCCTTCATGTGTGCTTCGCCCAAGACGGTGTGGGACCGCCTGTTCCCACTCCATCTTCTTGGTGCCTGAAGGTCTGAGGGTGGGGCATGAGTGAAGTTTACAATTGGACCCCGGCTGGCTGTTTGAATGGTGCAGATCCTTCCCATTGGGGGGCTAGGACTTGCTTCCAACCGGGATTTTGGAAAAGAAGCAGATCCTGCAGCCATTTCTTCACATCAGTGCTGGAGCCAAGTATCCTGTGTAGAAGATCAGCAGACTGAAGATCTTTGGATGAGACCCAGCAACACCTTCCTTTTGGGCCGGTGAAGCCCTGCTGGACTACCTGATCTGCAAAGGCCCCAAGCAATGCTTCAACCCTTGGACTGGTAGAGCAACCAGTCTCGATGCGTTTCAGGATCCAGCTGTCCTGAGCCTTTGGAAGTGTCCCTTGACCACCCTCTCGACTGACCAACTCTCCAGTGGGCTAACTCGCTAGAACCATCGCTGTTCCGGGTTTTCCACCGGAACTTTGGTAGTCGCCAGCTTGTGGTGTAAGTAGTCTTCCTTCCGAATTTCAGCCTCCCAGCTTTAAGGGATTCTGCTCTGGAAGGTCTACTGTTAAGTGACTGGAAGGATGCCTGCTGTCACCTGTGTGAAGTGGCCATAGCTCGATTGTCTGGTGAAGTGTCCTGAAGGTCTGCATCGATGCCTTCTGCATTTCAAAGAGTTGCACTCTGCTCCTGGAACAGACCGGATAAATCGTTGCACCTGCAGCTCCTGGGAACCTCTCAATGGAACCAACAGCGTGAAAACCTACCTCCAGCGACCCCCCCAGTCGACCCCCCTAGTCATCTGGGAAAATCAGAGTCAGGGGGGTAAGTAATCGCAACACACTCGTCTTCCCCCTGTTCTCATTTGAATAAACCTTAGAATAGGACATACATTACTCACTGCAATTGTATTTCTGGTGCTTGTATATGCTTAGATTCACATGATGTGAATATAGTCCGATGTCTAGTGGTAAATCGGAGAGTATTGCATTTCTTTTTCAAAAGACTGAAATGTTACGTCGACCTGGGTGTGTCTGTAACAATATCCCTACCGTGATGTGTAGTGTACCCATGATCCCTCATGCGTCAAGGTCCTCCTGGTTTTGTTCTGCCATGAGGGAGCCTGAAGAGAATGTGTGAGTAAGTACAGGAGAAAAGAAGGTGAAACATGTTTATGTTCCTTCAACTCCAAAAAAAGGTGTGCACATGTGAATCCAAGCAGATGCAAGCACCAGAAATACAACTTCGGTGAGTAATGTATGTCTTCCAAAGTTTGTGAATCTGCTTAGAATCACATGCTCTGCTTAGACTAGCAAGCAGTACCAGGAGAAGGTGGTGGGGAAGGAACAGATGTCCCACCAGTGCTTGACCAAACTGAGAAATCAGTCTCAGAATGTGTATATAAGCAGTAATGTTGTGTAAAGGTGTAAACAAAACTCCAGGTAGCCACTTTGCAAATAGAATATAGAGGAATATTTGCAAAGAAAGCTATACTAGCTCCTGTGCCTAGAGTGGAATGAGCTTTAGGGTAAAGGGTAAATATCTCTTAGAGAAACGCATCTGGATATATTTAACAATCCATTTAGAGATTTCAGACATAGAGGCAGGGTCCCCTTCTCTACCAGCGGCAACATACACAAAAACCTGATCTGTCTTTTGAAGTGGTTTTGCCTTATTGGGTAATACATCACTGCTCTCCTAACATCAAGTGCATAGAGGCTTCTTTCAGATGAGTTAGTGATATGCTTAAAGAAAGTTGAAGTTCAATGGACTGGTTTACATGGAACTTGGAAATGAATTTAGGTACAAAGTGTGGGTGTGTACGCAAAACCACTTTGTCCTTATGAATAGTAACAAATGGGTCTTGATCTGAGAGTGCCTGCAGATCACCAACTCTCTTAATGGAAGGAATAGCCACCAAAAAAGCATTCTTATAAGCCCAAAAGGAGGGCCCATGTTAGGGGAGTTTTCCTAAAGTCCCACTTGTAAGCTAACCCAGTGGTTTGTAGATCCGCCAACTCTCAGTTTCAGTCTGTACTATTCAGAGACCTTGGTAGAGTGGCAGAACAGTCAGGCTTATCTTAAGAGGAAGATGTGAGCTGTAGGTAAGTACATTGAACCTAGTTAGTAAGGCACATCAAAGAAACACTTCGACATACATTTATATTAAAATACAGAATTATTATATTTTCCACAAGAGTCAGTGTTAAATACCTAGCATAATAAACCAACACAGAGGTATACTTTACAAGCTCTCAGTTGGTAGTTGCTGAACGTGCACAATTGTTACAGGAGTTTGACAGGCCTACTGTGTTATCGCTAATAACACGCACCCACAAAGCAATACAGAAATTGCATTTAGTCAACATACACATATAAGTTAGTGATTTCTGGGAAGGAAAACAGTTGGTTAGTGTTATCCTAGCATTGCTTCGGGTTCTAGGGGCAGTTTCCCTGCACAGAAAGTCTTTTAAAGTCCAATACACAACCCTAGCCAATAAGCAGTTCGGAGAGGCTTAAAGTCTTGAAAAGCAGCAGAAGTCAAAAGTTCCTGTGGATACATTCTAGTCTCTAAGAAGGAAGATACAAGAAGACAACCAACGTTAAGAGACCCTGTTAAAGCACTCGCTAAAGGGACAAAAGCAGCGGCTTGAGTCAGAGGTAAGAGGGGGTTGCCCTGGACACCTGGACGTTCC
This sequence comes from Ambystoma mexicanum, assembly GCF_040938575.1. Classification (NCBI taxonomy): domain Eukaryota; kingdom Metazoa; phylum Chordata; class Amphibia; order Caudata; family Ambystomatidae; genus Ambystoma; species Ambystoma mexicanum. Next base: position 291,167,873 of record NC_090931.1, on the reverse strand, counting down.
CTCTAACGCTCTGGAGCGACTTTCTGGAAGAAGCTAATCAATACCCCCCCCGCCCCACCCACAGTACATTAGGTTTGAAAAAGAATATTTGTGCTGGATGCTCCGCGATGTTGCAGCTCAGAACCAAACCTCTGGATTCCTTGGTTTGATGATGAAAGGCAGGACAATGGATGGGATCTCTCAGCAGCAGTCTCGAGGGAGGACCTTTGGCACACCCTTCATCAACTTCTCTGGTCACTCAGCGGTTTTGGTGTTTTCTCTACAGCACCAACAAAGGATGCGATTCACCCGGTAAATAATCTTCGGTTTCTGTAGTCCCACACACTGATGAGGGGGTTTGGACGAGTTGGATTGGGTATATATGGAGTGTCCTTGAGGGCTCAGCAAAGACTTGGACAGATTCGGCATTTCCACGACGATGTACTCGAAATGGGCAGCAGGTCTCCTGGTATTGGCGTTCCGTAGCTCTGCAAACTCACAGGACCTCGGGAGATGGCTCAAATCAAAGTTAGTCTTCGGACTAGCTGTTCCCATCAAAGGGAAGGAGGAGTCCTCTTCGGAGTCCCTCTGTTGCACAGAAAACTGGGTGAGACCAGCAGTGGGTGCTTCACAGTGTTGCAAAGGGTCTGCAGGTGTCTCCGGTCATCTTCGGTTACTTGTGCGGTTGTACTGTGCTGAATTGCAGCAACAACCACCACGCGGGGCGACAACATTGTCTACTCCCAGTTGATCTTAAGATGGCCGCCGCCACACCAAGCTGCTTTTGTTTATTGGGTTGCTAGGCAGCCAGAATCGTTGCAGTTTATTTCAGCCAATAGTCCACGGCGGCAGGTGGAAACCGGCCCCACGAAAAAAGGCCCCCAGTATAAGGCCCTGTCCCAAGCCTGTCGGAGCCGGGAGGACTGAAGGGCTGCCATAGAGACTCTGGACTTGCCTACCGTCTCTGCACTGTGTCAATAATTCCTGGTAAGCAATCCCCTATACCTTTCGCCTACTTCAGCACACTGCATATATGAGGAAGCACTCATCGGGAGCCACATCCTTGTGCAAGAGTGCTCATACTTCCTAGCAGCTACATTACTCACTTCAACTGAATGCACCTCCATATGTACTTGGGAGCGACACCCTAACCGATGCTGATGTAACACATAGTAATTCCCACGATTGTCTGCCATATCTCCTTGCTAGCTGCAATCTGCCAATTGTCCACATTCCTACAGTCGCTCGCAGCATCACCACACCGGTCATTCTGACTAGCACAGCCAACGTATCCCTAGTCGTCCTCTCCTGCCCCTTGGATCACCCGCTTTTGCACCACCTGCAAATTGCTCCATGACGCCCATACAACTGCATCGCCGTCGCCTCCATCTGTGAATGAATATTAGCCATTTACTGTATCCTCCCCACAGCCGGCTAGCTACCCCAGGTCTCCTCTCCATGCTTATCTTGACACCTATTGGTCTTGATCCTACTACATGTCATCACCTCTATGCTTGCCTCATATTGCGAATGCCAACTTCTATAACAATACGCTACCACTGTGCACCAAATTGTTATGTTGCCTATGTCAATCTATTAGTGAGCTAGCCCATTCTGAACTGTGCGAATATTATAAACAAATATCTAGTACTACTGTGACTTCAAGCGTTTGACTACCTTTTTCACAAATTGCTAACCAGTTTGGGGCTTACCTCTCACCAGGATGTGCCATTACCAATATGATCGCTATGCGATTTTTACAAAAACCTTTCACTACTATGGGCCTCATTACAAGTTTGGCGGTAGCCTTGCCGTTAAAACCAGCAGGCTGCCGCCGAACTTGCACATTTTTCTGGCATCTGGCAATCGGGAAATACAAGGCTATTCCAACCTTGGCGGACCCTGTATTTCCCCAATGCCAGGCGCCGGAACGCATTACTCCCCATTCCCATTTGAGCCCCATAGGGGAGGTCGGATGCACCGGCACCATTCGTGAATGGTGCCGGTGCATCCGACATGCTCAGCTCGCGGGTGCCAGTACACCCGCCAGGTCCGACCTGGCAGGTGAAAAGGCAGCCGCGAGCAGAACTCGTAGTTTGCCGGTACAGCAACAACGGTACCGGCAAGCTTACCGGTACCGTTGTTACTGTACCGGCAAACTCGTAACGAGGCCCTATGTTTCTAAAGTGCTAGATTGCTCTTTGAGCATCACCAACCAGCTTTTGTATCTAGTTCTGCTATCCGGCCTCCCACCCACCTTCACTCCCCCAGCACCTATCTGCACGGCTTTCAATCACTAGGTCCTTATCCACGAGCTGTCATCACCACCTGGCTCTCATGGCTAACCTCCGGGTTGTTACCCTCACCATGACCACCCTCCTACCCTTATTTAATACTATAGCATCCACTAAATTCTTTCCGCCTCTCGCACCAAATCAACCAATACAGACTGTCAGCACTGAAGACTCCTTGAGCATTAATTTCCCCCTCTCGCCAAGTCAATGGGTACTACGTTACGCCTCCCAGCCTACCCCTAATATTCCATGCCCTACTGGCCTCAGGAATGCCAGATTAGGCTCGCGCATTAATAACACCTGGCTAGCCAACTCTCATCATTAAAAAGTCAGCACATGCACTAAGACTATTGGCTAATCCTACTTCAATAAACAGATCACGAGATCCCCAACATTACCGTGCTGTTACGCTCACCTGGTATCCACAGGGACGAAACCCAGCCGGTTTACTCGCTGGTATACTTCTCAGTGGTGCCCAGATGTGGTCTGCGGGGAAGGTTCTGCCTGAAAATACAGGAGGACTGGGTTCAAGACTGGCCGACCGGGGTAAGTATCCTCCCTCCACCCCCACATGATTTCAGCCCCTCTGGGGCCCTCTCCTCACCTTGTGTTAGAGTTAGGTGTGCTCTCCATCCTGCCTTCTTTGCAGGGGCGCGTTGTCTTTCGTGGGCATGTGCGGTCCAGTTACTTCACTGACGCCGGCCCGTTTGATATCGTTCAGGTATGTTTTATTGCTGTTCTTTAGTATTGTTGCTGTCCTGCATGCCTTTCTTTGTTTAATAAGGTCTCTTTTTCTCCCTTAGGTATGCAGAGCTTCAGCGCGGCGAACTGGCTTGGTTGAGCCTCGCTGGTAAATGATGGTGCAATAAGAGCTCTATGATGCGGTAAGTAAGCGCTATGCGCAGCGCTGCGATGTCTTGCCTTTGCTAACCTGTTTTTTCCTTGTTTCCTTGTAGGTCGCAGAGTTCTTCAGCGCGTGTGGAATTTCCGGAGTGGTGCCACCCGAGAGGCGACCAGCCAGGTAAGCCTTTAGAGCAGTTCGTAATTTGCAATGTCTCTAATGCTTTCTTTAACGTTACCTCTATCTTCCTCTTTCAGGTCGTTCAGTCCGGGAGGCGTGCAGATTCAAAGAAGCTGTTCTCAGGAGCTGCGAGTATCTAAAGATGAAGACTGCAGGTAAGATGCTGCTGCTAATGATGATCCTTTTGTCTCCTTGCAGTTTCTGCTTCTCTGAGGTTCGTGGGTATAGCTGGACATGGTGAGCATCATGTTGCAAACTGCAAAGTAACGCGAAGCGTGTCGTCCTGCTCGGATGTGGTTTAAGTAGCCCCAACAAAATAGTCCAGGTAAAGTAGTCCCTAGGCTACCACACCCAAAACACTAGACCGCATAGCTTGGTTCCTACGAACCAAGCTATGTGGATGCCTCGATGTTGGCTGAAAAACATAATAAAGTAGTTCCCAAGCACATGTTTTTCATGGTGCATGAGCTTGGTGCCATAGGCGCCAGGACTGGCTCCACGAGGGCTTTTGAAGAGGATGCCAGGCTCTAGAGGCCAGAGTCCTGACTCCACCTGGCCAATGGGTTTGCCAGAGGGGGTTTTGGGTGAGGGTCACGACACCTGCCTCCTCAGGCATCCAAATGCCCACCTACAGGATCTCCTATAGTAGAGGCCCCTCACATCAAAGGAGCCCTCATTTACGCCACATTCTTGATTGCGCATGCATTACACATAGCAGACTTCATCTCCTCCAACCAATTAGACTTCTTAGCAGTCACTGAAACTTGGCTACACCCAGCCGAAGGACCTTCACTTACACTAGCACCACCTGAAAACAACACTATTATCAGATCTGATACAACATCCAGCAGAAGTGGTGGAGTTGCATTTATTGCCAAAAACCAGCTCTGCCTTAGAGAATTCTCTACCGAACCCTTCTCTTCAGGAGAACTCTGTTAAACTCTCTCTTTCAGCAGCCCACACAATACTCATCCACCTTCTGTACAGACCACCGGGCCCCATCTCTTCATTGGAAGACATTACACACCTTCTCACACAGAACACCAAATCTGGCTCCCAAATGATGCTATTGGGTGATCTCAACCTAGGCCTACATGACACCAGATGCTAATGCCACAGCCATCGAGAACACTCTCACAGAGCTTGGTTTCTCACTATGTATCTTCGGACCAACGCACAGCAAAGGCAGAATCTTGGGATTGGTTAGCAGACCTAAACTCTAACACTAAGATCCTCCTTGCGCTTGGGCTGACCACCTTATTATATCCTTTGTGATCCAGGACACCAGTTGCCCAATACCTGGCGACTTACAAGCACCCACCGCCCTAACCCGAAACAAATCACCTGGTCACTCTCGAGAACCTACGCCCCTTCAACCTATCACTGACCCTCATGAGAATATTGTTACGGACCCAACTAACCTGGTGAATTTATACAACCAAAACCTACTCCAAGCCTTAGACCCAATAGCTCCATGCAAATTGAGAAAAGCCAAGCCACCAGCACACTTAAACAAATGATTATCCCTAGACCTGAAAGCCTTAAGCAAGGCCAAAAGATGCTCCGAAGCCACATGGAAAAGTAATCCTTTGGTCCAGAACAAGGAAAATGTCACCATGGCCTCCAACACATATAAAAGCTGCCATCTTGAAAACTAAATGCGACACCTTTAAGGACGGAATTCAAAACGCCAAGTCTAGCTCCAAAGAGCTCTTTTCCATCATTAGAGAGTTAGAGTCACCAGCCTCCCCTCCTGAAACATGCATTAAAGACGCCACTTGGTATGCCAACATCCAAAAGGCCCTGCTAGACAAAAGCTTCTTGCTACAAGCAAAAATTGAAGCTCCAAAAAGTAGCCTTACATCTATTTCGAAACCGAGCAAGTTCACCAACTCTCCCCCTCAACCATGCAGCTTATTTGAATTCACCCCAGTCACTACTAAAGAGGTAGAAGCTATCATTACTAGCCTTAAACTGTCAAGATGCCGAGGTGACATCTGCCCAGCAACAATCATAAAGGAGGGGGGCGAAAGAATTCTCTCCATTTATCAGCTCATTCATCAGTGCCTCATTCTAATCGTGCATCATCCCTAAAAATCTCAAAGATGCCTGGGTCATGCCTCTCCTCAAAAAAACAAATCTCGACCCTAGCATCCCAACCAATTCCAGACCCATAACTACTGTACCTTTTCTTTTGAAAATATTGGACAAAGCGGCATATATCCAAATCCAAAACTACCTCGAAGGCTATAGCCTTCCAGTCCTACGCCAATATGGATTCAGACCAAGACATGGTACAGAGACAGCATTCGATTTAGTCGACCATAACATACTATCGAAACACCGGACCACAGCAGCCCCCTTCTCCCCTCAAGCTGCCGCTTGGATCCAGGCCTTCCTTGCCGACAGAACTAGGAGGGTCTTTTCCCCCACGGCTTCAGCAGAACCTGCGCTTATCACTTGCGGAGTCCCCCAGTGCTCTTGTGTCTCTCCAACTCTATACAACATCTTTACGAAGCTATTGTTTGACCACTTAGATGACTTGGGCGTCTCATACACGAATTACACGGATGACACGCAAATTCTCATCACTCTCTCAGGCTCTTATCACAAAGACTCCAAACTCTTGAAGAAAACTTACCTCATAACACAGGCATGGATGCTTGTTCGTTTCTATATTTGTAACACGCGCCGGACCCCAAGGTATCGGGGTGCGAAGATAAGAACACTTTAGGCTTACAAGTTGCAAGGTTACACAATCACAAAAATGTGCAGATCAATGACAAAAACGTGTAGATCAATGACAAAAATGTGCAGATCAATGACAATATAGCAGGTAATACATTTACAGATACAGTGGAAAGGTTGGTTTGGCTATTGGTCAGTTGGTTGGTAGGCTCACCTATGGCTCGTTTTCATTGAGCCACTTGATGCAGTTTGATCTGAAGTGTGGGTATGTTTGGTCAAGTCTTAAGCTCTGTGGGAGGGAGTTCCACAATTGAGCAGCTTTGACCAGGAAGCTGTTCCCTCCAATTGCAGTCATTTTGAAAGGGGGAAACTGCGAGGCAGTTCATATAGGCAGTTCTCATGGGTTTAGATGGGATTCTTCTTTTGAACCTCGCTGAGAGGTAGCTGGGTGCTAAATTATTGAGACATTTGAATGTTAGGGATGCCGTTTTAAGTTTAATTTTGTTTGTCATGGATAGCCAATTAGATTCTCTGCTGATTGAGATATGTTCTCTTTTGGAGATTCCAAGTGCCGTTCTAAGGGCGTTGTTTTGCAGTATTTGGATTTTTTGCATGATGTATTTATTTGCACCTAGATAGAGAGCATTGCAGTAATCCAGTTTGGACAGCACAAGTGCTCATGCCAGTGTAGTGCAACTAGTTGTAGAGAGGTAGGGTTTGGATGACCGGATTAACTTACAAGTGTAGGCTGTGGTTGAGGCCATAGCGTTCACTTGTTTTGCTGAAGTTAAACTGGTGTTGAGGTAAAAACCTACTGTTTTTACCTCCTTGGCAACTTTGATTATGTGGCCGTCTATGACGAAGGTTGTGTAGTCTTGATTGAGTTTCTGGATATTGTGTGTAGACCCCAGTATGAGTTCCGTTTTGTCATCATTCAGGCATAGACCATGACGGGCCATCCATGCCTGGATGATGAGGCATATCTTGTTCACCAAGGCCAAATCCGGTTTGTAATCGCCAGAAAGTGGGATGAGAATCTGGGTGTCATCTGCATAGTTAGTGTAGGTGACGCCCAGATAGTCTAAATCATCAAACCGGGGCTTAGTAAAATTTTTATACATGGTGGGGGAGATGCAAGATCACTGGGGCACACCGCATGTGATGGGCACAGGGTCGGCAGCTGCTGAGGTGGAGAAGACCCTCATTGTTCTCTCACTTAAGATTGATTTAATCCAAATTATGGCTTGTGGCGAGAAGCGAGCTGCTGATTTTAGATGGTTGCATAGCACTTTGTGATCCACCAGGTTGAATGCTGCTGAGAGATCCAAGAGGAGGAGTAAGGCAGGTTTTCCTTGGTCTCTCAGCTCGTCGACCTGGGCTTTGAGATCAATAAGTGCCGTCTGTTTCAGTACTGTGCTGTGGTCTGAATCCAGATTGCCTAGGAGATGGTGCATCTCCAAGAATTTTTGGATCTGTAAATAGGCCACTATCTAGAATCTTTAGTAGAAAGGGCACTGTAGTGATGGGCCTTTAATTTGTTGGTATCGCTGGGTCTAGTGTTGGCTTCTTAAGGAGCGGCAGGACCCAAGATTCCTTAAGGTTACTTGGTATAGTGCCTGAAGAGAATGAAGAGTTGATAAGTTTAGTAATGAATGGGGATAGGTCTCTGGCAGCGTCTTATTTGAGCCGGGCAGTTATCGCCTCGACAAATTGATGGTTTCAGAGATAGGATTTTTTTTTTTTACTTCCAGTATGGAGACTTTAGTGAAGTTCAAGTTATGTTCTGGTTTGGCATTGGTAGGTGAGTTGTTAGTTTGGATGGTTGTCGTGGGTATGTTTAGTTTTTCTTGTCAATTTTGATTTGGAGTGTGGCAATTGTGTCACTTAGGGCCATCTGGATGTTAGAGCACCATGTTTTATTTTTGGCACAATTATCTGGGACTGGGAGAGTTCTCTAGTTCCTTCAGGATTGTGAAAAGCTCCTTAGTTCCTGATTTGCCTTGCATTATTCTGCTGTCAAAACTTTCTTTTTTGGCTCGCTTTGTTTGTTTTGTATTTTGTGGAGATGTTAATGAGGGAGGCTTTATTCATTTCTGATGGAAGTAGTCTCCATGCAAGTTCGCACTTGCGCTTTTCTTTCCTTAGTGTTTTTAGATAAGGGGTAAACCAGGCATTTAAGTGTGCTATAGGTTTGCTATTTCTTAGTTTTAATGGGGCGATAGTGTCCAGGGCATTGGTCATGACAGTATTAAATTAGTTGACTAGAGATAAGGGATCTAGCGAGTCCGGCAGCGAGTTTAGGGTTGGGAGAATTAGTGGTAATAGTCTGTCTGTTATATTTTTTTTGGTTCCTTGTTAGCGTAGGGGGTGTTAGAGTATTATTTTGAGGTTGGAAGATTTTTACATCTAAAGTAAAGGATATAAGGGCATGGTCTGTTCAGGCTTGTGGGCAGACGGAGGTGATGGTAGTGTTACAATTGTGGTCAACCACCCAGTCAAGTGTCCGGCCTTTCTCATGGGGCGGCTGTGTCACTCTTTGGGTGAAGCCCAGCTCTGACAGGACATTGGCGATATTTGATGCTTGTAGATCTGGCCAATCATGGTCTATGCCTCAATGACGATAAGACTGAGCTATTACTTATCGGCTCTAGGCAGCAACTCAGTAACCTAGACTCCGAATACAACTCATTTAACATTGAGCGGAACAATATCGAAATATCTAACTATGTCAAAACATTGGGAGTTTACTTGGATTCCAAACTCTCCCTCTTCAGACAAGTTAATGTCACTGCATCAGCAACAGCGTACACCTCCAAACAAATTCATGCGTTTAGGCCTTTCTTGTCCACCAACAGCTGCATCATACTGGCCAGAGCACAAATATTTTCAAAATTGGACTACTGTAGCATCTTGTACTAGGTACTAGTAAGCGAAATATGAACAAGTTACAAGTGTTGCAAACCAATGCACTTAGTACTGCCCTAAACATTCCTCGCTCAGCCACATCTCGCAAGTAAGACGTAACACCAACTGGCTCCCGATACAAGACAGGATCACATTCAGAACTTTAGTGATCACTCACAAATGTCTCTCAAACTCGGCCCCCAAATACCTGGTCGATACATTTTACAGAAAACAATCCTCCAGACCTACTAGATACAACTACCTACACTGCCTTAATATTCCAAATATAAACTGCAAAAAGCTGGCGGGTCCAGCTTCCCAGTACTAGCAGCCAAGACCTGGAATTCACTGCCCCCAGCTCTAAGAGCCGAACCTTCCTTCCGGTCCTTCAGAAACAAGGTAAAATCATGGCTCTTCTCCCAGCTCAACTAAGCTCTTCACTCCTACCTGCCATACCGCTTGTGCCTACACTAGGGTCGGTGCCTTAATAAGTAACACCAGGTACCTGCCCCTTTAGTCTGCTTTCCTGTAACCATATCTACATTTGTATTTCACTATCCTGTCAGGTAAGGCATGCTAGCTTGATTGTAACAAGTCCGCTGCCTACTTCTCTAACTACATATGGGATTACCCTTATGTCTGTATTGTTAACTATATACTTTAACTATATACTTATCTTCATGTAATTGCTGTATATACAAGCATAAGCGCCCAGATACCCTTGGGTTAGGTGCGCTATATAAGCAAATAAACTAACCTTCAGCTTCCAGTGATCAACTTGCTTTTCACTACAGGAGCCTCACCTTTTATACAGTTCCAGCACTCACTCTTCTGCAATCCCCCTCAGCAGTTCACAGAAAGGGGCATTTGGCTGTCCAAGCAGGACAGCTGTGCCCCCTTTGGGAGCTGGTCCCATTCAGGCACTCTGGCAGACAAAGGAAAGGAGGGAGGAAGGAAGGGGGAGGGGGGAGAGGGGTGTAAAACTCCTCCCCCACTTCGTGCCTGCCCAGACACTTGAGCCTAGGCGGGGACACCCAAGAGTTCCTGCCAAAGGCAAAACATACACACAGGCCTCCCCCTCCCAGAATGGTAGAAGGGCTGACGAACAACCACGCTAGTAATGGCGAAAAAAGAAGGGAGGCCCCAAAATGGTACTTGGGTGCCCCTTTTGTGCACTACCAAGGCTGTGAACATAGCCTGCTGTAGAAAACATAGTTGGTAGAAAACATCCACTGCCACCAGCCATAACTAGCAGATTACTCTAGGATGGAGAAAAAAAATCTTGAAGGGCCCCTGGCAACACTGCCCATAAGGAGCTGTGTGCTGCAATAGTAAAATACAGATGCCTTTAAGAGTAATACTCCATAGGATAGGTACAATACAAAGAATAGAGTTCCAAAAGAGAGAGCACAGAAGGATGAATGAGTGGAAAAAGGGTCCACTCATTCAGGATTTCGGAAAAAGATCCAGAAGTCCAGCAAAAAGTGTGCTGTGGGTCTCACTAGGAGAGAGGTTGAAGCACACAAATGATACATCTCCCGAATACTTGTCCCCCCCCTCAGACTAGGGACCGGAGGATCAAATCCACTCCTGGATGGCTCTCTTGATCCAGTTGGTTATACTTTCTGGAGAGACCATCTGCATTCTTATGTTGGGTACCCAACATGTGCTCAATAGTGAAGTCAAATATTTGTAGGCTTATGCACCACAGGAGCAATTTGGGGTTCTCTCCTTATCTGCATCAGCCACCTTAACGGTTGGTGGTCAGTTTGAATCCTGAAAGTAGTTCCATAGGGAGATATGGTCTGAATTTCTTCAGGGCCCATACAACGAAAAACATTCACGTTCAATTGTGGCCCACTTGGTTTCCCCATATTTTAGTTTGCTACTAATAAAGCAGATGGGGTGCTCCCTGCTTTTGATATCAAATTGACTCCAGACTGCTCCTATCCCTGTGTTGAAAGTATCAGTCTGGACTAAGAAGATCAGAGTATTATCTGGAGCTCTCAGCACTGAAGCTTTACAGAGGGCATCATTCAGCCCCTGGAAGGCTTTTTCACAGTCCTCATTCCACTTGACCTTTTTAGGGTAGTTGGCAGCGGATACAGTATTCAGAGTAGAAGCTATGGTCCTATAGTTATCAATGAAGTTCCTGTGGTAACCAGTAAGCCCAAAGACGGCTCTTACTTGAGTATGAGTAGTTGGTGTGGCCCAGTCTTGTAAAGCCTGTACTTTGCTGGGTAAGGGCGTAATCGCCCCTCCTCCTACCTCATGAGCAAGGTAGACCACTTTACTCTACCCAACTTGGCATTTACTTGCTTTGATGATCAGATTGTCCTGCAACACATGTCCCAGGTGGTCAAGATATTCTTCCCAGGTAGGGCCGAACACTGCTACGTCATCCAAGTATGCCATACAGATGTTTTCTACCCCATTCAGAACGTGGTTAACCATTCTCAGGAATGTAACAGGTGCATTCTTTAATCCAAAGGGCATGCCCTAGAACTGGTACAGGCCTTCTGGGGTTGAGAATGCAGTCTTCTCCTTGGACTGGTCACACATAGCAATCTGCCAATAACCGCTTGTCAGGCCAAATGTACGAAGGAACTTTGCTGAGCCCAGCTTATCCACTAGTTTATCTGTCCTTGGCAAGGGATGGGCATCAGTCTTGGTAACTGCATTTAGTGCCCTATAGTCCACACACAACCCAAGTTCTTTAGTTCCTGCTTTTGGTACCAGCACCACTGGCCTAGCCTATGGACTTGTGGAATGTTCAATCACTCCAAGGTCAAGCATCTTGTTGACCTGTTCCTTTATGCGATTCCTCACATTATCTGACATTCTGTGGCCCCCGCTTTTAACAGGTAAACTATCAGAAGTGGCAATGTCATGTTGACCCCAAGGGGCCAAGCCTAGTATAAATGAGAACCGAGGGGCAAATTGAGTCAACAAATCTTTGCACTACTGCAGTTTCTGCATTGTGAGATTAGTAGAGATTGACCCCTTCTACTGATCCATCTGGAGGGTGTCCCCTTAGAAGATCTGGGCGAGGTTCACTCTCCTTCTTGATTGGAAGCTAAGAGTAAAGCGCCTATCTCTGGTCTAGCTACATAGACCTTTAGACGGTTGGTATGAAAAACCCTATGGCCTCCTTTGGGTTGCCCAAGTCTTCCAAATAATTGACCTCTCCAGGTTTTCCCACAACTCTGAAGGGTCATGTCCACTTGTGCTGTAACACCCTCGGTCTTACTGGAACCATGATGAGAACATTTTGGTCTGGCGTAAACTCCACCATGTTAACCTTTGGGTCATGCCAATGCTTGGCCAGAGTTTGACCAGTTTTCAAATTCTCAGAAGCCTCCGTCATCATGTGCCATCCTCTGTCTGAGGCCTAGCACACAGAGAGTAATCCTTACTGGTTTGAGGGTAGGAGGACTCTCCAAATCCTCCTTAATCAGGGCCAAAAAGCCTCTGACAGGATGCCCATAAAGTAACTCAAAGGGACTAAAACCCACTCCAGCTTCAAGAACTTCTCTGAAGGGAAAATGAAGGACCCACTTTCTTAATCATGCTCTTCATTGTTCTATTAAACCTCTCCACCAACCCATTTGTCTGAGAGTGGTAGGCAGTTGAGAACTTGTAAGTGCCCCCACAGATGTTCCACATGGCCTGCACGTAATGGGCCATAAAATTTGACCCCCCCCCCCCCGTCAGATACAACCTCCTTAGGAAATCCTACTCTGGTAAAAAAAAAAAATATGGAGTAGGGCCTTAGCCACTGCCTGAGCAGTAACATTTCTGAGTGGAATAGCTTCAGGGTACCCAGTGGCATTGTCCATTACAACCAATCTAAATTGATTGCCTGAAGAGGTTGAGGGTCTGGGGACCAACAATGTCAATCCCCACCCTCTCAAAAGGAACTCCCACAACTGGGAGAGGCACTAAAAGGTGCCACATTCTTGGCTCTACTTTCTCAATTTCTGCAGCTATCTTGGGCCAGTAAAAGTACGATATCCTCTCCTTGGTCCTCTTAAAACCTAAGTGACCAGTCAGGGGGACTTCATGTACCAACTGTAGGAATGTGGATCTCGATTCTTTGGGTACCACCAGTCTCCTGAGGTCCCTTGGAATAGACTCCATAGGCTTACTGTAGAGGGCCCATATTCAGAGTATAGCCTAAGCTTCCCCAGGGTCTTACCCTTCACTCTGGGGAGCGGCCTGCTGACACATACCCTCTAGAGAGGGATCCTCTCTATCCCCTCCTGAAGTCTGTCCTTGAGGGTCCACCTTCTGCAAGCAAAGTCTGCAGGTCAGGATGGTCTCTTGGATCCAGATCTTCCAGACAGGGTTGAATCTCCGCCATCTGACTTATCAGAAGATGGTTCTTCTGGGGATTCTTCTGGCATCAACTCCACCTCAGCTGGTGGTGGGGTCACAGGTGTGACTTCCAGGTTTTCTACAGGAACCTTTTTCCTTGAGTAGGTTTTGGGCTTGGGACCCTTCTTCCTTTGGAGACTCCGGGCTTCCCCTTGGTCTCAGTTGGAAGGTCTCTTAAGGTTGCTTCCCTGGCTAGCTCTCTTCTTAGAAGAGGGCCTTGGGGTGCTTGAAACTACACCCAGGGCCTTAAAGTAATTGGCTAAGAGTAGCCTACCTACCACTTAAGATCACTGTGAGTGTGCAGTCTGAACAGTCATGTCATTACATTTAATGATAGCTGGCAGTATGGGACACATTTGGATTTGACCTCCTGCTAACTCGTAAGCCTTTTGGGTGCCTTAGCAACTTCCTCAGGTTGAAAAAACTTTCATCTACCACAGTTATACTGGACACCATGTCTCTAATGGCAGGGGTGTCCTGACCATTAGCAAGTACAGTTTTAGTATTATCAGGAGTGTAACTATAGACCTCAATGTTCGGTTGTTCCCATAGATACTAAATATCTAGCTTGAACACCAATGGTCTCTTCAGCTTGAGGGTTAAAGCTAGCCCTTGTCATTTGGAATATCCACATCATGTGTGAATGTTAAGCTGACAGAGGGGATCCCTGAAGGTGTACACTTGCACCCGGGATCCACTTTCACATGGTCATCAGGCCCACAAACCACACATTTCCCAAAGGTCTTTTAGAATGGGAGTTTCTGATAACCTCCCTCTGGTTTGGCTCCAGAGGTTTCCCTAGCCCTATAAGGTTGTTTAGGGGGATATTAACCCTTGTTATGCTTGTGGCCCTCTTTTGGCGGAGGATTTTTAGAATGATCCTTTTCATCCTCCATATGCTCCTTTCTTGTGAGCAGCCCTTTTGGCCCCCCACATGCCAGCAGCCACTGCTTGGGGTCTAGTTCATTAGAGTGTGCCTTCACATAAGAGCTCACCTTGTAGCCCTTAATCCACCCATCCAAGTTTTTCAGGCTTTCACACACCCAAGTGGTCCACGAGTTACCATCTCTCTTTTTGTGGTTCCTACATCTTCATGTGTATTGGGAAGGGTAATTCCCAAACACAGCTATGAAATCAGTTTGTACCAACTGGTAATCTTGTCTATCAAGATCATTCAACTCCCATCACTCTGGGGGCGTGGGGCCTAGAGATTACCCATGGAACAAACTCACTTTCACATATATCTTGCATTTTACATGTAAATTCAAATGTACTCAGCCAATCAAGATTGTCTGTTTTTGCATCATACAAACTCGCCAAGACTTTGGGGAGATTACGCTTCCTGCTCCTGGAAAAAGGCTCCACTCATTCAGAATTTCAGAAAAAGGTTCAGAAGTCCAGCAAAACGTACTGGGGGTCTTATTAGGAGAGTGGATGAAGCATAACAGTGATACATCTCCCTAACAGCCCATAGGTTTAGTATGGACAGCATTCGAGTCCCATCCAGAAGTTGGATTAGAAATAGGTGGGTGAAGTCTTTTCAACCCTTCCATGAAAGCCTTAATTACTGGGACTTTCCACCAGGAAATCTTGCTTTGAGAGGTGGTGTAAGCAGAGAGAGCAACAAGGTTTACCTTCAGTGAGTTAAAAACTAGTCCGGAGTCTAAGAGGTGATTTCGATAAAGGACTATGTGTGTGAGTGAACAGTCAATTGGGTTGATGTTACAAGTATCACACCAAATGACAAATTGTTTCCACTTACTGGAATAACAGTGCATAGTATTTAGTTTCCAAGCTTCTTTAAGAAAGTGCATAAACCTTTGAGGCCGTTGGAAATGCCTAAACCTTATGACTTTAGGAGCCATGCTGCTAGGTTGAGTTTGAGGGCAAGGGTGCCATGTACTCCCATGATCTTGGGGCAGCATTTTGTAGGTGCAAAGCATCTTCAACGGACATTCTCACGAGATGCGAGAACCACAGCTGACAAGCCCACATTGGTGCTATCAGGATTAGTGTAACTTGTTCCTGGTGCATCTTGTGAATTATCCTGTTGAGTAGAGGAGTTGGAGGAAAGGCGTAAGCAAATCCCCCTGACCATTTGATCCAGAGACCGTTCCACTTGGACATCTTTTGGGGCTACCTGGAGGTGTAGTTTGGGCATTGTGTTCTCCATTGTTGCAAAGAGGTCGCTGTCTGGATGCCCCCATTGTGCAAAGACATTGTCCAGAATGTGTTAGTGTAAACGCCACTCGTGTTCTACAGGTAGCTAAACGTCTTTGTGGAGTACATCTGCAAGAAGATTGTGTTTCCCTGGAATGTGTTGTGATGGGCCGATGGCATATCTTCTATTGTTGGCACTGCTATTGGGATTGAAAATGCCAAATCATTCGTTACACCTCACAAACATAAACAAGATGATATTGGTGGTGTCAGGAGGAAAGTTCGTACCCTCACTAACCTAACCATTGCCCTCCTAAATACTCGCTCACTGGTTAAGCATGGCATCGAAATACACGATTACATCCAGGACTACAAACCAGATATTATGTGCCTCATGGAAACCTGGCTCACTGAAGCACATGAACCAACTATCGCGCAGGTGACCCCTACTGGGTACATGTTCTTTGGGAAACAGGGAGAATATGGTGGGTGGAGTAGCCTTAATATGTAAAAAAAGAGCTGGGGTTCTATGAGGCCAAAATACACTGCCAGGGCTGCGATATTATCCATGTAAAGTTGACCTCGAACCCTAACTATAGCCTGAACATTGTCTTACTCTACCGTCCACCAGGTGATGGAGGCAACTTTAATGACGACTTAGTTAACCTAGTCACGTCTATGCTGACAATTAACTCGGGGCTAGTAATACTAGGTGATTTCAACCTATGGAAAAACGATAAGACAGATAAAGCATTACAATTGGAGAATATGATGAAGTCATCATATTGTCTACTGTAATACTGAGCCGACCGATATCAAGGGACATATTTTGGATTGGATGAAACGTCCAAATTGGGCCCATTTCCACTACTCCATGCACCTGGTCCGATCATTATCTCCTGACGTGCTGCCTGGAGCTCCCTATTAAACCAGTAAGAGTGCATACTACTGCACATACAGTTAAATTGCATAATTTTAAGAATATTACCTCGGATATTTTAAAGACTTATGTAGAATCACTCACGGATAAAACAAGAGAACAGGATAACCCCGAGAGGCTCACAGAAGTCTATAAAGAAGTCATGTTGGAGATGGTGGATAAGCATGCTCCCCTAAAAGACAAAACAATCAAAGATTTGCCCAATCGCCATAAGTGGTTCACTCCCATGCTAGCTGAACTTAAAGCCAACAAGAGACAGGCAGAACACACCTGGCATAAAGATAAATCCAACGAGAATTTATTAGCATGGAAACTCATAGAAAAGCAATATAAGGCATTGATCATAGAGACCAAGAAATCTCATTATGATGATCAGATAACCCAGGCTAGAGATAAGACAAAGGAACTTTTCCGTCTCTTTAGAACTTGGGAGAAACCTTTGGTCTGCAACTCTGATATTAAACCCACCATTGATGATTGCAATAGAGTACAGAAGGCTTTCGCAGACAAGCTGTTGAAAGCACAAAAGAAAAACTGAACAGGAAACATTGACTCCTCCACTATTTGATCCTCCTCCTATACCCCTGCTTTAGGCACAAATTTGACTGAAGTAGAAATTTTGGAGCTATTAAAAAATATGCACCCCACCAACTGCCCAGGGGAAATGTTCCCGTCAAGATACATACTGGAACAATGAGAAATGTTTGCCCCATTCCTCTGCTGGTTTGTTGGCTCATCCTTTCGCACTTGTTCTATTCCTCAATCCATAAAAAGTGTGGCAGTCACTCCGTTACTGAAAAAACCTGGCTTGGATCCGTTGGATGCAGCCAATTTAAGACCAATTACAAATACTCTGTTTTTCTTAAAATTAATTGATAAGGTAGCTACCACACAGCTCCAAACATATGTATTTAATACTGGTAAACTACAAGCAATCAGGCTTCAGAAGCTTTCATGGAACGCAATCCGCGCTCTTAGACTTACAAACCCACATGCTTGGCAAACTGGAGAACAGCAAGTCGGGGCTGCTGATGTTATTAGATCTCTCGGCAGCCTTCGACTTGCTGGATCATAACATTTTACTTAAAAAGGATGGCGACTGTTGGCGGTCTATCCAGCAACGCCATCCTCTGGCTCAGATCATTCTTGGAGGGCCGCCAGTCTTGTGTTCACTGGGGTGACTGTGCTTCCGAGCCACAAACCATAACGTGGAGTCCCCCAGGGGGCATGCCTCTCGCCTTTGTTGTTTAATATCTATTACCTTTATGTGTTGAGTTGGAAACCTTGGGGATCTTTTTCTGCAATTATGCAGACGATTTTCAGCTGGTTTTGGACATAACCGGGAGCTATGAAGTTGACCAACAAACCCTGACTGCAACATATCATGGATGTCAGTGAATTGGCTCTGTTTGAATGCTGCTAAAACTGAGCTGATGCTTTTTGGGCCACAACATGCTCAATCCAAACTGAATCAAAAATATAACTGCTTTTCCATTGAAGGCAATCAAATCAAAACGGTTCAGAAAGTCGAGACCTTGGGCACCTAAATGGAGGATAACCTTGACAGCGAGGCACATGTCACAGCCATTTCCTCTAATACCAACTACCATCTTAAGGTTCTGAGACAAGTTGCTCCACTAATATCAGTGGAAAACCGCATAAAACTCATTAAGAGCAGTAATTCTGCCACATGCCGACTATTGCAATGCCTTGCTAGGAGGAGCCAGTAAAACAAATGTTCAACAGTTGCAGAAAATTCAAAATGCAGCAGTTCGAATCATCTTCCAGATGAAAAGCTCCGAACCCACTAGCGCTGCTAGAAGAAAGCTGCATTGGCTGCCGGTGGCAGCTCGTATTCAATTTAAACTGCTTGCTACGTGCCATAAATGCATCTTCGGACATGCCCCTTCATATCTGAAGGAGAGGATTAGCATTTATCATCCGAATAGATGCCTAAGATCTAGGGAAGGCTGCTTGTTGGTATTGCCACGTACTAAAAGATCTCGTGGATTGGGACAGGCCTTTCATGTCTGGAGTGCACAAGCCTGGAATGCGCTACCAATCAATATATGTAAAACTGAGGATCATCATCTTTTCCGTAAACAGATAAAAACAATTCTGTTCAACTAGAATCTTTTTAGTTTTCTCCACCACTGCTGTCTTTCGGCGCCTGGATGCAGCAGTTTGGCGCCTTATAAATTATATGATATGGCATTTGTAACGCGCCTATACACAACTGTTTCAAGGCGCGACGAGGCGGGGGGGGGAGAGGGGACAAGGGGAGAACAGACAACGATCATACTAGGCCAGGTGTCATTCAGATCGCGCAAGTGCAAGGGTAAGGGGACTGGGAAAAGTGGAAGGGGAGAGGGGAAGTGCAGTACATGGTTAGTAGAATACAAGATAAATAATAGGGCCAGCTGGTGGCAAGTGCCAGGTAAGTGCCGGGAGAAGGGGCTATAGGATACAGAGACAGTGCCGTAGTGCAGGTAGGCAGTGCAGGGAAGAGTGGCAGGGCCAAGGACCGAGATCGGTGAGTGGCCAGTTGCAGATTCAGTGCAGATTCAGTGATTTTAGCAGGGGAGAGAGGGAGAGAAAGCAGAGGCAAAGTGGAAGGTTTTGAGGTGCTTCCGGAACCGGAGATGGTTCTCAAGTTTCAGGGAGGCAGGAAGGCTGTTCCGGAGGGAGGCCCCTGCTGCGGAGAGAGATCTACCCCCAGCTCGTTGCTTGGAGAAGCGGCTGACCCTGAGGTAGTTGGAGGTGGATGAGCGAAGAGCTCGAGAAGGAAGATATTTAGGAAGAGAGAGTTGAAGGTATTTTGGCACAAGGCCCCAGAAGGCCTTGTGGACAATGAAGAGGGTTTTGAACTTAATCCTCGCGGCCACTGGGAGCCAGTGTAGCGATTTCAGTCCTGGAGAGATACGGTTCCTGGGCTTGAGGCCAAGGACAAGTCTCGCAGTCCTGAATAACATAATATAACATGGGAAGAACATGTTGTATTTGAGTGGTGAGAAACCTGAGGGTATACTCACTCCTACACCCCCGGATCCTCTTCTCAGGTGGCCAGGGAAAGGCGATCGCTTTTGGATCCTGACCATTGGGATGGAGAAGCGAGGGAAGATCACCTTGAAGGGTCCTTGGGGGATCAGGAGTGGGGTACCCATAGGCAAAATATAGTATCCCTTTTCCCTCTGAAAACCAAACAAACCCTCCCCAAGCCTGTATGGGCTATTATAAGACATTGCCCCTCATTTGACCCGTCACAGTACTGAGACGAGGAAGAGGCGACTAGGAGTAGTGAATACTAATAGGTAGTTTCAAAGAAGACTGAATGCATACCATTGGTGAAGTCAGGCATGCCCGATTAATAAGTGGACTAAAGGTCAGGCAACTGATCTTACTTGTGGGCCCTTAATACTCCCAGGGAGTATAAGAGGTGGGGCTGCATGCACTGGAGGGAGACCAGTGTGAATCCAGAGACATGTGCGAGTCAGGAGACATGTGTGTGAGCAGGGGACGAAATGGGCTAGAGAGAAGCAAGTCGGAGCCAGGACTGGGAGCTGTGTGTGTGCGGAGAAGGAGAGAGACGCCTAGGCAGAGTGCGGGTTGCGACAGGGTCTAAATCTCTGGCTGAGCTCCGGTTGCCAATAGCAACAGCAGGAGGCTGTGCTCCGCCCAAAGCCCATAGCTGATGCGGCAAGCGGGAGAGCGAGGGAAGCTCTTGGTAGCTGCCGTGAGGGGGGCAAAGATCGTGGATCCAGGAGGATCGCAAAAGGAAACCGGCGAAGCTGCAGAGAGCGGTCATGCATAACAGTGATTGCAATCAAGGGACCACACAGTCTGGAGCTAATGCTGCTGTGTATTCGGGAGTGCCGAACAAACTGAAATGAGAAAACTATGAATGTTGAATAATCTGAAGGTAATTGAGCATAGTTCTAGATAACAAAGTGAACATTTTTGAATATTAAACAAGTGGTGAATACTTGAAAAAGGAAATATTACGCAAATATTGAATACCAAACTGAATGAAAACATTATGGGCAAAGCTGGCAGATTATGAAAGGCAAATGGGAAAGTGCCCATTTAAAAGAGCGTAAATTTAAAAGAGCCTAACAAAGGTGGGGAATAAATAAGACCACCACAAAGTGAATTGGCAAAGTCAAGTGAACAACTACCATGAGGCAAGGTCAAAGACTGGCAGAAGTTGTGTGACACATTGTGGCAAAGCCAAGAGGCTAATTAGGAGAAGCCAAGAGTGTGAACCTGCACATACAGCCAAGAGGCCAAAAAGGAGAGTTCAGTGAATGTGAATCTGCACACAGAGGCAAATATAGAAGAACCTGTGTGGGCTGAAGAGCCTAGGGTTCCTGGTTGCGTGACCTGTGTTGAGGGGACTGTGTGGTCTGAACCGGCCTAGACCAGGGAATCCTTAATGGTGAAAGATAAAGACACAGTGAAACAAATCAAGAAGGAGCCCTTCACGTGAACTGTTTATTCAATCCAGGAGTGCAGAGTTCACCCGGAATGTGTTGAACATTGAAAGTTTGAATTTAAATATAAGTTGATACATTGCAGTCTTGGGCCAGAAAACCCTGATGCTTGATGAACTACAATGTCTTGAGGACGGAACCTCAAGAACCCTTTTCTTTGGAACTGTGCTGCCTTGAACTTGGGGAAGGGAACCTCAAGGAGCTTTAGAACTGTGTGAACATGGTAAAGGTAATCTGAAGACCTTTCTAAAACTTTCTTGAACTTGGGGAAGGGGAGCTGAGAAGGAAGCTATGAGCAGGAAGAAGCTCAGAACTTTGTTTAATCACAGTTTCTTTTGTTATTAACATCCATACACATCGTTAGTTTTAGTTGTGAGGGCAAGGATAGGTTTTGGACACAGACATTTGTTGAACTCTCGGACTCAGACATTCCTTACCTTTGTTCAGGTAGGGAAATCCCACCTTAGCATAGGGCAAGTTAGGCCTTCAACCATCCTGTCATTTAATTTAATAAACCATTTTGTTTTGAACTTTGAATCTGTTGTCTGTGTCTTACTTCATGATGCTGTCAGTGTCCACTTCAAAATGCTTTGCGATAGTTTGGATAGCCCTGGAGAGAGAGAGAGTACTTCACTGCTTGTTTATGTAAAACATGGTCGTGGTGCCGTCTGTTAGGACTAGAATTGTCTTCCCTCGCAGTTGTTCTTAAAGGTCGTCAGGGCTTTGAACATTGCTAGTAGCTCTAATAGGTTGATGCGTTTGTTTGCTATCGATTGAGGCCATGTGTTTTCTGTTGCAGAATTTGAGCTTGTGAGTGGCTTCTACTGCGGGATGGTTAATGATTTCCCCTTTGTGAAATTTCCGCATTTTAAAGCCCAAACACAAAAAGAAAAACATTTTGTGGACCATTTGTGTCAGCTTTAAAATGCAGAAATAGCACATACTGCCTTGCCCCCCCCCCGCCCCGTTCCTAACCCTGTCCTGCTGGTTCTCTTGAATCAGGGGCGTTTAACCACCCCAGAACCCCCCATTTCCCACTTACCACCCACTTCCCAGCACAACACACACAGACACAGAGACCGACTCACCTTACACTCCCATGACTTCTCTTCGTGTTCGGCAGGGGTGTGGGAAATTGATTTAGAAAGACTACTCTGTGCGGTCACGTAGCTGTCTTTCTAAAGCAAACTTTTGTCCATTTGGAGAAAAAAAAAAGGATCTTACGTCCACCACTGCAGTGACATAACAAGGGCTTTTGAGACAACCACTAGATCGTCCCACTAGTCGCTTGCTTGACAAAATTGGCTCAAAAGCCACTCTTGCACAGGACGCATGCGCAGACTGGCATGTGGAACCAGGAAAATGCAGGATGCCATCGTTATAATTATAATTGTTCATGTATAACATGCTTAATAACAATGAGTGATTCCTAAGCGGGAATAAGGATTTGAAACTGTTGCGCTGCATTGTCTTTCTTCCAAGACAAACGCATTTCCCCTAAACTATAATCTCTCCCCAATCCTAATAGCTGCATGGCTTTTCGTGCGGATATCTAATGACTGGCTACATACGGAGGGACCTGGAACAACAGGTTTCAGACCCTCTCGTTGGAGGGGAAAACAAGCCGTCTTCTGTTCGAATTAGGGCCCCCAGAAATTGTTTTACTTGGCTGGGGACAAGACTATTTCTTTTAGTTGATCGAGAACCCCAGTTGAAAGAGTAGTTTTATAGTCCTCTGGGTGTTCTCTCGCGACGCCTGATGTGAGTCTCCTCGCACCTCTCCCCTCCCCACCTGCACTTGCGCGATCTCACTTGGCCTACTAAGATTGTAGTTTTTTGTTCTTCCTCTGTTTCCCCTTGAAACACTTGTGTATAGGCGCGTTATAGATACCATATCATTTCTATTATGAGCCAGTCATCTAGGAAAGAGTACACCAGAACTGACCGTCTGCGCAAGTGAGCTGCTACCACTGCCAGAACCTTGATAAAAACCCTTGGGACTGAGGCAATGCTGAAGGGGAGTATTTTGAATGGAGTGTCCTGCATCTTGAACCTCGGGCACTTTCTGTGCGCTAGCACATTGAAATATGAAAGTATGCATCTTTCATATCCAGGGTGGCCATGTAATCCCTGTGCTTCAGCAGTGGAATTACCTCCTGCAGAGTGGTCATCCTGAACTTCCAAGGCTCGACAATCTTGTTTGCAGGGCGCAGGTCTAAAACAAGGCACATGGTTAGATCCTTTTTGCGTACAAGAAGTATTTTGAATAGATACCTCATTTACCTGATGATCTGGGACACGTTCTATCACACCCTTTTGGAGCATGACCTCTTCTGCCTGAAGGATGAGGAGATGGCTGGAGACAGGTATCTGTTCTTTGGTGGGTGATAGAGGTTTTTGAAGAACCTTGATGCAATTACCGCTGCCCATTTTGAACACCCACTTGTATGAAGTGATCCCCTCCCATGCGTGGGTGAAGCATGTTATTCGACTTCTTACTGCAGATGCATCAGAGGGAACCCGAGTCATTTGTTGGCAGTGGGGCCTCTGCTGGTTGCATTCCTACCTCGTCCTTTGCCATGCTGAAACCCCTGCTGTTGAGGGACCTGATAAGCATTGGCAGGTTAGGGAAGTTTTCCTAAAGTCCACTTGGGGTAAGACTTCATAAAACTATCTCTTGGTATACAGGTCCCCAACTCTTAGTACATGTCTGTACTACCTAAAGGATCTTGGTAAAACGGCAGAGCAGCCAAGCTCATCATAGGAGCAAGATGTGAGCTGTAGGTAAGTACACTGAACACAGTAAGTGCAACAGTCCAAAGAAACTCGTAAGACAGTAAATGTTATATTAACAATACACATTCATTCTTATGTACACAAGGAAGGTAGATATAGTAAAAGTTTTACGCTAATGACAGTTCTACCGTATTATTGTTACTATTGCGCACTCGCGTTGCTTTACAGATAAACGGTAATTGTATTTAGTTAGCAAAACCACATCAGATGGAGTCTCTAGGAAGGAAACAGCTTGGTTATAGACACAGTGGCAAATCTTAACGGCCTATTGACACTTCTCGGGAGCTTCTAATGCTTTTAAAGTCCAATCCCGTACTATACAAAAAAGTCTGTGTAGCAGTGAAGCCAAAGTCTTACGAATTATCAGAATAAGCAAAGTTCCTAGTCACTAGCATAAGATGCTCAGCAAAATAAGTTAGGAGCACCCTGTAAAAGGACTCCACAATGGGACACAAGCTGGACATCCTGGGTCAGAGGTAGGGTCGACACCCGGACACCTCTTCACGCACAAGTCACACTGGAGCGACTCTTCAGTGTAAGGTAAGTTCTACTTTTAGCCCCACAGTACGTTAGGTTTGAAGAAGTAGTGATGAAGCAGATGGACCCGGGCTATCCAGTCCTTGGTCTGGTGATGAAAGGAAGGACTCTGAATGGGATGTCTGAACAGCAGTCTCGAGAGAGGACCCTTGGCACAGATTTCTTCAGTCTGCGGTTTTGGTGCCTTTTTACCAGCTCCAGCAAAAGATGGTCATCACCCAGTCGATAATCTTCGATTCAGAAGTGCTGCACTCTGCTGAAAGGACTTAAATGAGTGGGATCATGCCTCTCCAGGTCCAACTGGAGCTCAAAGTTCTAGACAGATTCGGCCTCGCAAAGACGTTGCAGTACAAATGGGTCGGAGGTCTACTGCAGCTCTGGAAAGGCACAGCACCTCAGGAGATGGCTCAATTTGTATTTCATCTCAGGCTAGCTGGTCCCACCAGCCAAAGGGAAGGATGAGGAGTCTTCCGAGCTCCAGTCGATAAGAAAACGGGGTCAGGACAGCAGTGGGTACTTCATGGTTACTGCAGGAATCTCTGGTCGTCTTCAGCTTTGGATCTTATGTTCCAGTGGTCGACTTTGAGCATTTTACAGAAAGGGGCAGGTGGCGGTCCACGAATATAGAGGTGATCAGAGGCCGAGGGTCAAGACTTCTTCTCAACGCACTGATTCACTGCCCAAGTAAGGGGCTTGGGGGGGGAGGAGTAAAGAAGAGGCAATATGCTTTTTAATGGATTTGAGAAGGATAATTGACTGGCTGACCGTAACCACCTCCTTTAGGAAGTCTTCCACGAAAAGTGGGAATCACGCAAAACTTCCTGAGTAACACTATTGGAGAGCAGCTGGTCATCAATAGGAAAGCTTCACTGGGCTGGGTGACAGGGGAGTACCAAAAAATATGGTCAGGCTCTGCCTCATGAGCAGGGGTAGTAGGCCTGGTCATCTGTATTAAGCATGGGTCTGGGTCATGAAAGACAGGATCCTGGGACACATCTTGCTCTGGGACATAAAACACATCTTCACTGTCCTGAAAAATATTTTAGGAATCTGGTAAATTGAGTCCAGGAGAGGTAGGGCGGTCTATGGGGGACTGAAGCCTGGGAAACCTGCAGGGCCCTAGGATCATCCTTGAAGGAATGAGCTCTCTTGTGAAGAATCCCATCACATTTTGCTGAAAACCCAATGAACTCAGAGACTTTGTCCATACACCCCTAAAACATATAGTCCAGGAGCAAGTGGTTGGAGTTTCTGGAAGTGGGAAAGCTAAATTGGGCCTTTAGGCCCTTGTAATGACCGACAATAGAGAGGAGGCATGGGAACAGCCAGGAGGAAAAGGAGTGGGCGACTGGGGTCCAGAACCAATTGAGCCCTTGTGGGGAAGGGCCTTAGTGTGTTTTTCGCTTAATTTAGGAAGAGTTTTAATTAAATAAGCACTTTTCGAAGTGTCGGATATAGGCAACGAAACTTTAGGAAAGGCACCCTGTGAAGACTTGATACCATGCGTCACATGGGGCGGCTGAGGAGCTGTTCGTCGAGAAGCGAAAGGTGCACCAGGCCCAGTTGAAGCTTTCAGCCTTGTGGGTGCGGTTGGCTACTTTAACGGTATCGTAGAGGGAAGCTGAGGGGTGGTGCGTTTAGCCTTGGTGGTGTGAATGTGAGTGCCCCTGTAGCAATGCGTTTGTCATGCCTAGTGGGGCTGGGGATGGGCACGTGGGTATGGGCGGATTCTGCAACGGTGTCTTCGGCATCTGAAATGGGGCCGTGGCTAATGGAGGGGTCCTCGTCTGATGCACCAGTGTTGGGTAAGATTTTCATATTTCATAAATCCTCTTGACCTGTGTCAACCCTAGAACTTTTTGGACTTGGTGATTATTTTCTCCTTGTCCCTAGGTGAGTGGGTATATTTTTCCCCTCTCACCTAGTGTATAGGCGCGTTACAAATGCCATATCATATATCAGTTTACCCTTTTTATGTCTCTCCATGGTGTATGAATGGCTGGGGGCAGTGGTTTTACCTTAGTGACTTTTTAATCTCATTACTTGCAGGCTGTTAAATCAGCCTCTGTAATGCACAGAGGGGCTACCATGTTGCCTATTTTTTTCACCATTTCTCGTTTGCTTGTAGTTTGAGGTCTTCCCCTGCCATTCTAGGTGATAACGACCTCATTAGAAGTTTTGTCTTCAGGCGCCCAGGCTCCAGAATTTCGGAGAAGGCAGGAAACTCTGCAGTCTTTGCCTTTCACATTGCCTGAAAGGATCCCAGTCTCAATGGGGGGGTGGCTGTCCCGATTGGAGAGCCAGACCGCCCCTTTCTGTAAAATGCAGTGAGAGATTGCAGAAGTCATGCCTTAGTTCCAAATACCCTGAACATGGAAGTTGCCGACATGTCAACCACTGGAGCTGAAACCGAAGAGGAAGATGAAGAAAGGAAATCTATAGCGGTTTCCAGCAAACGGAAAGCCTGCTGTGTAACCAGTCTGAAATAACCCTTCCTTCCAATCGACCTGGGGGTCCCAAGTGCGACGACTCCTTGACCACTAGTCCCAGGATAACCTGTATTTTGGGTCATCTCATGACATGCTGCGTCCTTGCTGGGCAGCAAACCACAAATACACTGGGACCTTGAGCCCCAGTCTGGTGCATGGTCTTCTGAAGTCCGAATCCATACGAAACTTGGTGGACTCCTCCTGGACCTCCTGGAGTCCCTTCCTCACCAGAGTGCAGGACCGAGAGATTGAAAAGAGTTTGACAGGCTATATTCATTGTTTATCTGGCTGCTGTACAAAAAAGGGCACCAAATCCACAGAGCCGCAAGAATACATGAAGAAACCTTTGCTGGAAGCCTCCTCAGACTGCTGCTGCAAGTTCCCATCCAGCGTCCAGTTCTTTCATCTTCAGATGAAGAAATCAGGGACCGGGCCTTGTGCAGATGCATCCTGAAGGTATCCACTCTGAAGCTCTTCTTTTCTCCTAAGGTACTGTGTGGGCTCGGGTATTACTCACCTTAAGTCGGGTGTGCATCCAGAGAGGGTGAGTGGGTGATTTGTGTGGTTGGGAGTTTGCCCATACCACTTGCACAAGCCTTATGCTGGAACACACATAGGGAGTCTTCTGCGAAGTCCCTGGACACGAACTCTGAAAATGAATACTTACTTGTTTAAGAAGATCGCCTATGGAACTTTGACTTTCCTGCAACTGAAACCTATCTTAACTTGCATACAGCTGGCATCTCGACCACTGGTGTCCCTCTTCCGCCTCAGAGAACTCATGCAATAGACTAGGGAAGGATTGGATAAGAAAAGGAGTCTGCCTTGAAAGTAGAACATGTGTAAAAGTACTTATTTGCTAAAGAGGTTAGTGTGGTAACTAACTTATTCCTTTCACAGTGATAAAGTGTCATTAAGTTTATGCTTAACTTTGAGTTGCATTCTGTCTCTTTAAAAGCATACAAGTTGCTTTACTACCTCTGAATGGTGTGTCCCCCCTTCTAACAAAGTAACAAGTGTTGGTACTGTTTTATCATTGCTTAACTGAATGAGTGTACCCTTCCTTGAAATACTGTGTGCCTTTCTTAAAGTTTAACATTGGGGTTTGGTTTCCCTGCTTCATACAGGTTCTAAAACACTCTTAGGGTTTATGCATACCTTTAAGCAGCAGGAGGCTCCTTTAAAAAAGTATATTAGGTCTTACCTTAAATAGCTGATGCTCTTTGTTAGGCAAGATTGCATGCAGTACCCTCTGGGAGACTGCACCAGCCTTGTCCTCTTGGCAAAAGTTAACCCAACCATTGTATAAGTATGTACTGCACACGTTGGTAGAGTGACTGAGCAGCCAGGCTTATCTCAAGAGGGGTCAATGTGAGCTGTAGGGTTGCAACACAGTGACAAGTATCCAAATAACACTTACATTCAAGGTTTCTTGATTAAACAAATATTTATTAATTTAACAGTCAGTTTGAATAAGCCTTCTTTAGAAGGGAGAAAATATGTAACCCTTACAAATACTTCAAAATACACACTCAGTTTCAATAAATCAGTACATACCCTTCTGGGATGGCACACAGACACTTCCTACACCCTCAGGTGACTTCAATAACTAGGACACTGTGGACATCGATATATCACTGGTACATGTAGAGCAATAATGAGTTTTGGTGTCAAAAGGAAAAGGTTAGGGAAGGAACAATGGTTAAGAGGTTTCTCAAACAGGTAAGCACTTTTGAACCCCCCAATGCAATGCAGATTAATCCTTTCCCAGCTATAAAAATCAAGTATCTATGATTTTTTGGAGAGATAGTTAAAACACAAAGTCAGAGGTTAAAACACAAAGTCAGAGGTTTGAAGAGTCTTCAGGGAGCCAGGGCAGCCAATGTCAATTGAACAACTTCTTGGGGAGCTGAAGCACTTCTTAAAAAGGCAAGTACAAAGTCTTGCGCAATGTTATAGAGAGTTTTTGTTGAAAAAGAAACCACTGTTGGGCCACAAGCTGGGAGGCTTGTGATGGGCAAAGCTGTAAACAACTTGGCAAAAGGCAGCAAATGCAAGTCTCAACTTAGAGCTAGCAAGCTACACAACAAGAGGCAAGTACCCCTTAGTTTACAGTACCTTAGGTCTGACGAAATTGGTTCCAGCTGGCTTCTGTTCCTGTTGTAGTATGGCAGATCCTGTTGCTGTGCCTCAGTCGTGGGGACAAGAGGCATGAGGTCTGGGGACTCCTGCACTATGGTTCGAAGGTCGTCGGCAGCAATGGGCAAAGTTCAGATCAGCTGCACTTCGCAGTTTCAGCTTCTCGCAAATAGCACCACCGCTGTTCTCGGATACCTTCTGGGCTTTCCTTGCTTCTCGGGTCCAGCACTCTGAGGTGGCTCAGGCTTGGTTAGTCCTTCTTCAAGGGAGTCAAGAGGATCTTCCTGGAGCTCGGGTCCAACTTAAAAACAATGCACTCGATTCTGGTGTTCCTCTCCCTGGTACTCCATTGCTGCAGCAGCAAACGGAAGTACAGCCAGCAACGAGAGGATTTCCATACAAGTTCGCCTTGGAGTCGATTGGTCCCACCAACCCAAGGAGTGAAGTCGTCCTTTGCAGTTTTTCTCTAGTCGAGGCGAATTCGAAGCTTCAGCACTGCAGCAGGGCTTCACCGGGCAAAACCAACGGTCCAGGAGATGCAGCAAGCATCTCTTCTAAGTTCTTCGGATTCCTTCATCCAGTGGTCAACACTACCTTCCTTGTAAAAGACCTTGCCTTTTATGCAAGTCTCTCCCATTAATTTGCAGCCCAGCTGTTACTGACACAGCAAGGTGGCTGTCCTCCAAGGACAGCCAGCCAGCCAATCACCTTTGGGTGCATTCTTGTAACCAAGGAGACCAAGCACAAGGAGTTACAAGCACCTCCCTCGCTTCCTGCCCTGCCAGACATGCTGTAGCCAGAGGCGGGTTTCAGCACTGAAGCCCACCAAAGACAAAACTAACAAAGGGACCAAACCTGGTTTGGTGCACAGAGTACATCTCAAGAAGGACCTTTCCAGCAAAAAAAATGGCATAAAAAAGAAGACTGGGCCGTTTTGACAAAATGGGCACCCATGGGTGATATACTGCAGCTGCGAACGCAGCCCGCAGTAAAAACACACAATGGTAGGAAAAAGTAAACCACTGCCACCAGACATCAATTGTAGAAAGGGCAACATAAAAATGTTACATGAGAAGATAGACAAAGGGGATACTAAGTAACCCCTCCAGCACCCTATTGTAAAACAGTGTGTGCTGGGTCTATACGTTAAAGGTAAGTAAAGTCAATTTGACTTTACCGCCCTTGGAAACAGTAGTTATCCAAGAGAAAGTATTTAAACCTTAGCAGAAATCCCAAGGATTTCTCTGTGACACTGTACTGAGGGTGCGGTGTGTCACAATGTAAAAAGATGATGTCTATGGAGTTTGTCACACTAAAAACCAAAAGAAACCGGGTCCAAATCAAATAAAAATGCATGAGAGAGTGGGGAAAAAGGTCTCACTCTCTCCAAAAGTGCTGGGGGTCTCTAAGGTAGAAGGGAATTAGCACATTTCTGAGAATTCTCCCTAACACTCTTCTAAACTTGTAACCCTGGGTTGTGCTTCCCCAAATTGCTTTGGTGCTGTTCTAAAATAGTTTCATAAAGTTCTTACTTACCTTGGAAACTGTATTATAACCTTAAAAGTATACTGGGTATAACTAGCTATTGGCTAGTGTATAGTTATGCACCAATAGGTCAATCACTTACCTTGATATACATTGTATCTTTCTTAAAGTGTAATAGGGGTTTGTTTTTCCCAGATTGGCTTAGTGCATTCTAATATAGTTATTGAGTGTTAATACTCATCACCGAGTAGCTTGAGGCCCCTCCAGAAAGTACATGAGTTGTTTTACTATTACTGAACTGAGTTCTAAAAAGCAAGGTTGTAAGGTGTATACTTGTAACTGGGTTGGTTTATTATGTGATTTCTATAACCAAGTGTCACTGCATGACTGACAGGGTCTACTACCCTTGAAATACTGATAGTTTTCAAAAAGGTATATCTAACCTGGTCTTATTCCCAAAGAATAGTATATTACTATCCTGAATGTAGAACCTTACGTTTGACTCACCTAGACTTGCGTCTGGATCCTCAAAATAAGTTTATACCTTGGTTTGCATGCCACAGGTATTGAGTTGTTTTTTATGATTGTGTTTATATGTTATAGTACTTACTTACCCAAGAATTATGCTAGTCCACTTGTATTTAAATAAACCATTTATGTTTACGATAAATAGTGTTTCAGTGTTTCTTTGGGCCATATATATGCTACAATTTTTTTGTACCAAACTATAGCCCTCTCTCCCTCCTAAAATAAGCCTGGCTGCTCTGTCCATGCTACCAACATTCTCAGGTGGTACAGCCTTCTACTACAGGTGAAGCTTATGTACAGTCTCAGATGTATTGTTTCATGAAGCCCTTAGCTGGACTTTAGAAAAACTGCCCTAACAGACAGTGCCAGGAGGAGGGCGGGGGGCGTGAATGGGATTCGGCCTGCATGGCGTAGGCTGCCCTCCCGCTTAGTGCGCCTTTCTTTAAGCGTCTTAGGCTTAAAGAGTCGACAAGCCTTGCAGCGCCACTCGTCGTGGTCAGGAGGTAAGCAGTTATTACACTCAAGAGTGTCCCTCCAAGGCAACCTCTGATTATAGGAAGCACAAC
The DNA here is from genome assembly GCF_040938575.1 of Ambystoma mexicanum. Taxonomy (NCBI): domain Eukaryota; kingdom Metazoa; phylum Chordata; class Amphibia; order Caudata; family Ambystomatidae; genus Ambystoma; species Ambystoma mexicanum. The sequence continues at coordinate 291,136,480 of NC_090931.1, read as the reverse complement.
ATTTAAACAATCAATGTTTATTCGTTATAAACCATTAACATCCAGCATAAATAAACAATTGAATACATATTATAAAAGGAAAAGTACCACACAAAAAAAGAAAATACATGCTAATAAAGGGAATTTCTTTTAAAAACGGAGTTTCATAAAATAGAGTATCACAATACCCATCTTCCCCCATAGACCTTTTCACAAAAAGACAAGATCATGCATAAAAACCTCATCTATTGAATTATAAAAATCATTGCTTCCGCACACTGACTATTCTTTCGAAAGTGTTTTTTTAGCAATTTTTTCCTTAGTCTGATGTTATTCTTACATAGCAGCAAAAAATGCTGAAGATTCCTAGTCAATCCCAGCCCACATGGACATTTCCTGTCTGTCCGCAGCCACAGGGTCCTGGAACGCACTGGTAGAAGATTTAGACTTATCATAAGGATTATTCTTCTGCACTCATGCGATTTCATCTTTGTGATAAGATTTCTAACTGTCCTTCTGTCACAGTTCTCCCTGTACAATTGTATTTACAACGGTTTTGACAGATGCTCCCGCGTGAACTCCCAGTCCTTTCTCTACGCTGCTCGCAACCATGTTCCTTCTTTGCCATTTAGATACAGCGCGTAAATAGTCTAAATCACCTATATCGCATCTTTCTTGCATAGCTATGACCTCTGTGAGGCATGTGTATTTGCCTCTTAGAGGGGACCTTGTCAATTCCACCAGGGCATTATATACTTTTGGATTGGTTGTAGCATCTATATGAATTTTCAGGAAGTACTGAAGCAAACAACTACGTGCCTGGCATGCCATACTGGGGAACCCCCCCCCACACACACCCGCGGCGCATTGCTGCCCCAGGTGTCGCTGGTGCAAGCCAAGGCACTTTCCTCAGGAAAACATTCTGCGCCACCTCCAATTTTCCGAAAGTTGAATATCCCCATAGCTCACTTCCTTATACTACAGCCTTTTGGTCTTAAGGTTCAGTACTTCTAAACATTTATCGAGTCCTTTCCGCACATACAAATAATAAAACCTTTGGAGACCCTTCAGACTTACTTCCAACTGCTTGACTACCTGAGTTATATGGGCAGTCCATCTAGCATTCTTTGCAAAGATTATCCCAAGGCATCTGTAGGTGGTCACCTCCTCTATTCTTTCTTGATCGATGCTCTACTTGCCTGTCGTTTTCCTCTACCAAAGGTAAACCTTTTTGTTTGACAGGTTTAGCGCAGTTTAAGGTTTTTTTAAAAACTGTTCTGCATACTGTAGGCTCCCCTCTTTGAGATGAATCAGAGCCGTGTCATCAGCATAGAGCAAAGCGCTATAAAGGCACTCCATTTAGCTTCGCTGGAATGACCTTAGCGGGTCATGCGGGTTAAAGCCGTATAGAAACAAGGCAAATACGAGTAGAGCCAGCGGACAGCCCTATCCGACTCCTCTGTAACAATGGCCCTTGAATATTTGTTCCCATCGGCACATCGGATTGCTGCCGAGGTATTACCGTACACCAACTGGATCATCTGCAGCAGTCCCCCCCCCAGTACCCCTATTTTGGCTAGTTTTCCCCATAGGATACTCCTATCAACTGAGTCAAAAGCTTTAGCTAAATCGAGGCATGCTACATATTACATATACCTTTCCCCTCTTATCCTTGTATATTTTTCTATAATGGTGTGCAGCACAAAGCACTGGTCCAGTGCCGAATATCCCTTTGAAAAACCTGCTCGTTTATCTGGCCTTTTCACCTGCTCTAAAGCCCACTCTAATAGGTGGCTCGCCAAGCATCCTGTAAAGATTTTGCTTGCGATATCCAGAAGGGAGATCCACCGGTAGCAGTGGGGTTCCGTTACTTTACCCTTTTTGTAAATTGGTACCAGGAGAAGTCTGTTCCATGAACTTTGGCATTTCTGTGCAACCATGATTGCGTTAAAGACTTTTGTCAGGGCTTGCACCCACCATTCCGCTTTCCACAGAAACATTTCTGGTGTCAACCCATCTGGCCCGACTGTTTTATTTCTTTTTAGCTGGTTAATATAGACCCAGATTTCCTCTTGACAGAATGTTCTCCCCATTATCAACTTTCTCTCCATTATCAAGTGGGGAAAGAGCAGCCAGAGAAGGGAAAGCAAAAAAAAAAAATTCTCTAAAGAGAATGGTCGAGAATAAGGGTCCCCACTCTCCCTACTCCCGTTGAGAAGTTCCCCAGGGCCAGAGGAGAGTACACTGGAAGACAATGTACAAGAGGAGAGGAAACAAGGGGAAGCAGTCTTCCACTTTAATAAAGTGGATGAAGCTGCTATTCTTGCCCTCATTACCCAACTGAAGCCCACCAATGACCTTTTATGTGGAATGCAGGCATGCGCATGCGCAGCCAAACATTTGGTAAATAATACCTCGCCCTTCATTTCCACCTTTGTGAATAAGTCATTACAAGAGTGCCAAGTGAAGCCACTGCTAAGGAAATGTAACTTAGATCTAGAAATAATGAAGAATTACCGGCCGGTGGCCAACCGGATATGGCCGACAAAAATTTTAGAAAAAGTCGTGTGTAATCAATTTCAAGAGTTTGTGGACAGAGAGAATCTGATGGACAACCTACAGTCAGGGTTTCGTCCCTTTCATGGCACGGAGACAGCTCTCCTGGCTGTACAGGATGATCAGCTAGAAGGAGCGGATAGGGGAGGGTCAACCATGCTGTTGATGCTGGATCCATCAATGCCTTTGATACTGTGAACCATCCAATTAAGTTACAACGGATTGGGCATGTTGGAAAAGCGTCAGAACAAGTGGTGAAATGGTTTGAATCCTTTCTCATGGATAGATTTCAGAGGGTTATACTCAATGGCTTCACATCAGAAATGGTGGAACTGGAAAGTGGGTTGCCTCAGGGCTCTGCTTTGTCCCCCTTTGTACTTCCGCCCGGTTTTTAAGATATTTGAGAAGCATGGCCTGCAATTTCACTGTTACGCAGATGATACACAGTTATACAATCGAGATTCAGAACATCGAGGATGTTTTTGAGAGAATGAACAGATGTATGGAAGAGCTTAATAAATGGATGGCCTACAACTATCTACAGCTGAATGCCGCCAAGACAGATTCATTTGTTTGGGGCAAAGGACAGAAAATGCAGCTGGAGAGACAGTCACCCCACCTCCCCCCGTTGATTTTAGGGGGAACAACTGCAGTACTCTTAAAAAAAAATAATAATAATAATATAAAACAATCTGGGCTGCATATGGCAGTGAGACCCTGGTAGGGGCAAAGGTGAAGGCGGTCTTTTATGCACTGCGATCACAAAATAATATACTTCCATTTATTCCAACGGAAGACAGTGCAGTAGGGGTGGGGGCAATGACCAACCCCCACCTGGATCACTAATAGCTTGCTAGCAGGAATTCCACTAAAACAAGTGGCCAGACTCCGGAGAGCCCAGAAGGCGGCAGTTGAAGTAATAGGACAGATTGGAAAACAGGACCATGCGTCATCAGTGCAGAGATCCCTCCACTAGTTGAAGGCGGAGGATAGAAATAAATTCAAAATGACCTGCCTAGTTTTCAAATGCCTGAGAAGTCTTGCACCTGACTATCTCGTGAAAAAGATCAAACTTCACCATCCAAGCAGAAATTTGCGTTCGGGGGATAAACTCCTGACCTGCGGTCCACAAACTAAATGGGTCTCCACAGGAGACAGATGGTTCAGAGTTTCTGGGCCCAAGGTCTGGAGCCAACTCCCACTGGAGATCAGAATGTGTCAGACACTGGACCTCTTTAGGAAGAGGTTGAAAATGTTTTTGTTTAAATATATTGAAACTTTAACATTATGACTCTCCCGCTCGTCTTTATGTTCTCATGGTTAGTGGTAATCTGCGCCCGAATACGGTTTACTCTGTCTGGTGCGCGTAATAAATTCCCCAAAATCAAATCTACTCCAAAGGCTGAAACGTCTAATGGTCAAGGTCGTCGCAAATTCCAACGGGAGATTCGCAGGACGGGAAACAGCCTTCGATGAAAACGTTGAAAGGTGAATATAGCAATAAATCTTGTTAACACGAGTTATGCATTAAAGCTACCGACCAGTATGGTGGAAAGAAACAATCTGGGGGACCACAATGCATGATCATGGGTATACTACACGTCACGGTACGTATAGTGTTAGACACCTGGCCCGCGTCCCTTTTCGATCTTTGAAAAAAAGAAGAACAACTCTGCGATTACCACTAGATGTCAGACTATACGAATAGCATGTGATTCTAAGCAGATTCACAAGCATCAGAAACTTTGGTTATTCATTTTAATCGCTTTTTGATCATCGCGTCTTAAAGCTGCTGTACCTGAAAGATAGGAACATAACTTCACTTACCAGTAACTGTTGAATATCTCTTTGGAACATTTCACCAACACAAGAACTCTTCCTACATCAGACCCATTAGCTAAGATGAAGCTTTGTGACTTTTGGGCACAAAGCCCCACTCTTCATAGGGATTGGACTTGTGATACAGTTCCATTCTACTGCATCACTACTTACCTTCTTCTGGTTCAATAGGTTATTGAATGCATTCGTAAGAAACTAAAGCATACTGTATATACGTTTCACATTAAGTGGTGTGCCATATCACCTGCTGGTTCCATTTCCTAGTGTGTGTTTTGAATGTAGAGTAAAGAGTATTTTTTTACTTGCCTGTCTAAATTTAATTATTGTGTGCTTCACTGTGTGGACTCATTGTGGACCCCTGAGCCCACTCGCACTCTCCTGAAAATATGCTGGACTACTCTGCACGGTTACCTGGATTGGGTTTTGGATAACCTCTCAGTTACCCTGCTCTCTATAACTAGGGTGGCCTCCTAAAATCTGTCCACCAGGCCAGACCACATTCTAGAAATCTATAGCCACAGATTGCATAACAGTCTGCAAAGAAGGAATATTCTGTAGGCATTGGCTGTCGAATATATGTGAACAGGACAAAAGAACAAGTTACTCTCTTACCTGGTAAGGTTCTTTCGATGGGATGGTCCGACGACGTATTCCATATCCATGACAGTAATCACCACAGCTGTGCTGCTTCAGAAAATCTTTCGGCGTCTGCGTCCATGACGTCGATACGCCGTCCTCGAGGACCTCCTCAGACGGCCGACGTCACCAGATGTTGTAAGTAGGACGCACGACACCAGTAGCCTCAGTTGCAGTTTTTCCCAGAACATGTGGCACCAATCTTCTGCCATTATGACCACAGAAAGCCTTGCGGAAACGTAAGCTGCAATCGCATAAGAAATTCTGTAGCGGGGTAGGCAGGGAGGGAGCGATATGGAATACGTCGTCGGACCATCCCATCGAAAGAACGTTACCAGGTAAAGAGTAACTGGTTCTTCGAGGGGATTGGGTCCTCCGACGTATTCCATATCTATAACAGACTCCCAAAGCAGTACCAACGTAAGGAGGAGGGAAAAGAATTTAGAATATACACATTTAGAATGCCCAATCAAATTGCAGAGTAAAGGACCGCCTTGCCAAAGGCCAGATCCTGCCCCCGGATAGAATCGGGGGAGTAGTGACGTACAAAAGTATGGACCGAAGCCCAGGTCGCTGCATCACAGATGTTAAGAATGGGAACACCCCTCTGCAGGGCAGTAGAGGCAGCCATACCCCTGGTAGAATGGGCCCGTAAGCCTACCGGAGGGTCCTTACCCACCAAGCGATAACATTCGGAAATTGCCAAGATGATCCATCGAGACAAAGTCTGCTTAGTAACAGCTTGTCCCAAACGCCTTCCAGCGTAACCAATAAAGAGTTGATCGTCCACTCTGACCCGTGACATGCGGGAAATGTAGAAGCTTAAAGCTCTCTTAGGATCCAGCCTATGGAGCCTCTCCTCTTCCTTACCAGGATGTGGAGGAGGATAAAATGCCAGAAGAATAACCTTCTGGCTTAAATGAAATTCTGACACCACCTTGGAAAGAAAGGAAGGACGGACGAACTACAAGGACAACCCTGTACTTATGAAATACAGTGAAGGGTGGCTTAACTGAAAGTGCCTGTAACTCACTCACTCTGCGAGCGGAAGTGACTGCAACCAAAAATACAGTTTTAAGAGTGAACAGTCTCAAAGGGCACAAATGCAAAGGCTCAAACGGAGCACCCACAGAAACTTGAGGACACGGTTCAAATCCCAACCGTGCACCTGGAAAGGTGACGGAGGGAACACATTAGTGAGCCCTTTCAGAAACTGAGAAACCAAAAGGGATTTTAAAATAAGAACACTCCTCAGATGAGCGCTTAAATATAGACCGCGCCGCCAGGTAACTTTTAATAGCACCCACTTGTAGGCCCTTGTGGGCCAAAGAAAGCAAAAAAGAGAACAAAAGGAATGTCACATGAAAAAGCATCCACATTCTGAACCCTGCACCAGTCGCAGAACTTCCTCCAACGGCAACGGCACAGGGACTTTGTTGCCGGCCGTCTGGCCAAAAGCAACACCTCCATCACGTCTTCAGGGAGGTCCCAATCCTTATACCTCAACCGTTCAGAAGCCAAGCGTGAAGGTTGAGGGATCTGACCTCTGGATGGAGAACCTGACCCCCCTCCCGTGAGAGCAGATCGTCTCGGTAGGGAAGACGACGTGGAGGGCAGATGGACAAGTCCAGAAGGTCCGGGTACCACGTCCTCCGTGTCCATGCCGGAGCAATGAGGATCATCCGGGAACCAAACCTCCGTAACCTCCTCAGCACTTGCGGAATGACAGGGACTGGAGGAAACGACCACTCCACCACGAACGCCTCCCCCAAGGCTCTGTTTGTAGGAAATTCCAGCGAGCAGAACCTTTCGCACTTCCGGTTGACACTGGAGGTGAAGAGATCCACTTGAGGGGTCCCCCAAAGGGCAAAGATCTCCAGGAGAGTCTGAGAGATTGTGCTCTGCCTGCTCAGAGCATCCACGTTTTCGTCTCCGGCCAGATGAACTGCCGAGATCGAAATTTCCTGCTTGATGGCCCAGAACCAGAGCTGCATCGCCTCCCTGCACAGAGGAAGTGACCCTGCCCCCCTTTTTTGTCGAGGTAGTGCATGGCCACAGTGCTGTCTGTCAGAATCAGGACATTCTTTCCTCGCACAGTTGGCAGAAAAGCCTTCAGGGCAGCCTAACGGCCCTCAGCTCCAACAGATTGATATGGAGTCTGGACTCCGACGGAGACCAACGACCACTGACTGTCAACTCGTTGGCATGAGCTCCCCATCCCGTGAAGGATGCGTCCGTCACGATCGTCACCTTCAGCCAGGATAGCCAAAAAGGAGCCCCCTTCATCAGATTGCCTTCAACGGCCCACCACAGAAGGTCCTGGGCAACCGAGGACGGCACCTGAACAGGGTCCGACATCCTGCCAGAGGATTGTGACCACTGGAGCTTGAGTGCCCATTGCAAAGATCTCATCCGCAACCTGGCCTCTGGCACCAGAAGAATGCAGGATGCCAAGAGGCCGAGAAACCTCAAGAACTCGAACGCAGGGACACTCTGGGCATGTTGGAACTTGTGCACCATCTGCTGAATGTGATGAGCCCTCACCTGGGGAGGAAAACACTGCCCCAGGGACGTGCCGAGCACTGCTCCGACATACTGGAGCCGCTGAGTTGGCGTCAAGTGGGACTTCTTTAAGTTAAGGGAGAAGCCCAGCCTGTGAAGGGAGTGGCAGGTGACAGACAGATGATCCAGGACTTGCTCGGAGAGCGCACCCTGATCAACCAATAATCCAGGTAGGGGTAGACGTGAATCCCCCCCCTTTCCTGAGATACGCTGCCACCACCACCATGAGCTTGGTGAAAACCCTCGAGGCGGAGGACAATCCGAACGGCAGGACCCCTAACTGAAAATGTGAATCGACAAACGCAAACCTCAGGTACTTCTTGTGCTTGGGATGGATCGGCACATGAAAATAAGCGTCCTTGAAGTCGGGAGACACCAACAAGTCCTGAAGTTGAAGGGCCTGGAGGACTTGAGAGAACCATCTTGAACTTGTCCTTCCTGAGGAGTTTATTCAAACCGCGCAAGTCCATGATGGGTCTCAATCCCCAGTCTTTCTTCGAAATCAAAAAATAAGGGGAATACCATCCCTTGTTCCTCTCCACTACAAGCACCAGTTATATGGCGCCTTTCTCCAGCAGGGATTGAATTTCCTGCGCAAGGAGCGGATCCGGACTCTTCAAAGAGAGACTCCCTAGTGGATTGTCGTGAGGCCTCTGGCGGAAAGGAAGACAGTAGCTGTGGGCTATGATCTCCAGAACCCACACATCTGAAGTAATGGCACGCCATTCCACAAGATGCTGCACCAGCCTTCCCCCAACCGGCAAAGCATGGGCTTCATGACTTCGCAGAAGCGGCTGCGGCGTTGCCTGAGGGCAAAGAGGCAACTGCTTGCGCGGCCTTGGCACCTCGAGTACCTTGTTTTCCACCTCTGGCACTCTTACGGTGGCCCCTTTGACTTGCAGCTCCTCTCGCTTTACTAAAGGATGAGTAATAATGAAAGGAACCTCCCCTCCATTGCTGTCCCCTAGGACGAATAGGCGGAGGTTGGCAGACTGCAGCGCCCAACGAATTTGCTGCAGCTTTGGAGGTCTGCAACCTCTCAAGGCTCTCGTCAGCCCTGCTGCCAAAAAGATGTTCACCATCAAAGGGCATGTTGAGGAGCCTGGCTTGCACATCAGGAGCAGACCTCGACTTCCTCAACCACGCAAACCTTCGTTTCACAGTGCTCGCCGCCATGGACCGGCTGACACAGTCTGCCATGTCCAAACCCGACTGAACGGACTCGCACATCCTTGCCATCCTGAATAATAACAAGAAAACCATCCCGTTCGTCCCCTTCGGGGAATATGTTCAGCCGCTAATGAAATACAGTTCCACAGAGTGTGCGTGAAAAGTGACAAGGCACATACGGAGTTGGCTGCCTGAAGAGCCATACCCCCCTGAAGAAAACACTTTCTTCGCCCAGACATCAAAACGCTTGTCGTCCCTATCAGGAGGGATGGTAAGATATGACGCCTGCTTTGCTGGGGCCGTAGCCGCCTGCACCACCAAACTCTCCGGAGTGGGGTGCGTAGTCAAGTAGCAGGGGTCACTACTGGCTGGGCGGTATTTTCGCGGCAAAGACTTGCCCACTGCCGGGAGACTCTCTGGAGCAGTCTAAGCCGCTGCCACCCTTCTTTGCGGAGCCATATGGAATGGCAGTACCGGGTGAGTGGCTGGACCTTGGTCGAGGATATCCGTCAGGTCATCCTGCACAAAATCAACTGGGGGCGCCAACCACCCCAAGTAGTCCGTGACCCTCGACATAAGGCGCCGGTATGATGACTCGGCATGGGTGCCAGGCTCAGGCCTACAGAACTCCACCACCGGAGAGGTGTCCAGACCACTCGCGTCATGCAGTGACTGACGCAAGTCCTCAATCTGGCTATGACCAGAAAGAATCTCATCTGGCACCGTGTCCGGAACCAACCCATCCCCAGAACCCTCTTCCACCTCGGAAATATACTCCATAGGCTGGAAAGGGGGCAAAGAATACGGGAGAAAGATATGTTTTGCCTTGGCCAGAGCCTTTCTAGGCCACGGGGTACCTCTGACACCACAGCCTCGAAAGGCGTCGAGTGAATTGGCGTCGACGTGGAACGCGGCGCCGACAACATTGACGGCTTCGACACAGGCCTCGAGGGTGGAGCCCAGAGCGTGTCCTTAGACAGCCTGGGCGCTGAAGGCATCGACGACTTCCTCAGAGGCGGAGCATCAAGAGAGTCGTTGGCGCCACTGGCGTCGACGTCTTCTTTGAAGACTTCACGGGTGCACACAGGCTCAAGCGCGTCGAGGACCGGGACATGGAACAGGCTTGACTGGAACGATTCCCCTTGTCCGAGCGGGACGTCTCCCGCGAATCATGCCGACCACGCGAGCCCAAAGGCGTACGAGTGGTGTCTCCAGTACGGTCACGACCGACCCCTCTCTGAGGCGCGGACGGACCAGAGCCCTGCGATTCTAGAATCGCCAACATTTTCTTCCCGAAGGAAGCCCATTCCTCCGGAGAGGAACGCTTGGTGGGATAAGAAACTCGCCGAAGGGCGGAGTCCTCGGACGAGGAAGGTGACTGATGACGGCGCTTCCGGGAGTGCCTCAAAGAGGCAGAGGAGTGGCAGGACCGAGACCCCCTAGACTTACGACTACGATGCAGAGAGTCACCCCTCGAATCGTCTGTCGAAAGCCCAGTGGACCTCGCTTTCCGGGGCTTTGACACCTTACCGACCGACAGCTTCTTACGTTCCCGCAAGGCCTTGAACGTAAGCAACTGGCAGTCGACAAATCATCCGTGTCGTGGGCCTCCCCGAGGCACCAGAGGCAGGCATCGTGCGAGTCCGTCAACGACATCTTGGACCCGCAGTCCCCACACTCCTTGAAGCCCGGACGCGGGGTGGAAGAGGAGGAAGACATCCCGTACAATACTTTACAAACTAACAGGTTCGAAGAACCAAAAGAACAAACTCCATAGTCGAGGCGCGCCGAGATCTCCGAAGCTAACACGTCCGCGGAAAAAATGGAACTGAGGCTACGGGCATCGTGCGTCCTACTTACAACATCTGGAGACGTCGGCCATTGGAGGAGATCCTCGAGGACGGCGTATCGACGCAGAAAGATTTTCCGAAGCAGCACAGCTGTGGTGATTACTGTCATAGATCTGGAATACGTCGAAGGACCCAATCCCCTCGAAACAGATTTTTAAAAAAGGTATGCAATCGGACTTAACGATGCGTTGGCCTAGTAAAAAAATAAAATGCAGGAGTATGGGAGTATACAATTCTCAATAAATTCCAGAGGAAACCGCTGCAAGGGGAGCAAGATTTATTGCGATCCAGCTTTTAATTAGGTGAAGAAAGTGCAAAGTGTCAATCAAGGCCTGCAGAGATGGTTTGTACTATAACATGTGACGGGTCATGTACATTAACAAATATGACGTTTTTGGAGTGATGAATGTAGTGCATTGCATGCCCAGAATTGCATACAGCTTAATACATGGTGCCTGAGCGCAGCAAAGTACAAGGACATTACTCAATGCAAACTAACAGACAGGTCCGCTCTTAGGATTGGCACCATCCATGGACAACCCTTGCTGTTCTGCTCTATAAAAGTATTAATCTGTTCAGCACCAACCACTTTTTCAGTTCCAAAATGAACAGTCACAAAAGCGCATTGCCTGGTCCACCCCATGATGCCTGATCCACAGACTCCTCCCATTCTTGCCTTCATGTATTACCTTATCTTCACTGTGGAGATGCAAGGCCTGCACAACAGCAGCAGTATTCATCTTGGACTGCGCGACAAGACAATGCGCAAATACCTATACCAGAGAACCCAAAAACATAACGACCTAGTCTTCAATTTGAAAAATTTTAAGTACATAATACAAGCCGCCAGACGCTTGCATTTGCTCTGAAACTAATTCAGTATTTGACACAAACGACCCCATTCGGACAAAGCAGAGGATGTGGATCAGTCCTTGATTCCTGTCTGTTCTGTAGATCCACATTATCCTATAATGGCAGCTGGTCAACCAGTAAAAACAAACGTTTACCCAAATGAGCAGGAACACTGGAGGGACATCACTCCAGGTGCATGGAATCAATTAGCGGAATTCCATCCCACGGAATTCACACCATACTAAATACTGCAAAGGGAAAAACAGACATGTGCTGCTCCCACTATGAACTGCATTCCAACACTTGGCTTGACTCCATGGCCAACATGGAACGTGTAGTAAAACAGACTAAGCAGAGGTGGCCACCAAGGGGCGTGTGGATGGAGGCTGCTTGATAGTGCTCCTCTGTCACCCAGGCCCCGGGAAGAAAAAAAAAAAAGTGTCCCCATACTCAAACCCTCCCCCAGTGAGAGGTGGCCAGAGGATCTGACAAGGAGCACGTAGCTTTGAAAATCAAGAAAATCGACTGCAGGAGACCTGAGAACCAGCGCCAGGATCCCCCCCACACCTCCACCCTGGAAAGCGAAAGTGCTTTTTCTGCTGAGCGGTGTCCCTCGCGGGATGCGCTTTCTTGGTGCTGACTCGGGCTATCAGGGGGAGTTAAACCCCCCTACCCCCGCTTCCCCATGTTGCGAACTGGATAGGATTCGCTCCCCCCGCGTGCCGGACCAGGAAAGAGGAGATCTGCTCCCCCTCCCCAGCAGCAAAACAGGAGGCCTGAGCGGTAAGCTTGGGGCAATGCAGGAGACACAGGAGACTATGCACCCCACACAGGACTTTCCAGGGGAGGATTGAGGCAACAAGCAAGTCAGGGGCTGCAGGTCTTGGTGGGGGCATGGAGGGGGCAGACCTGAGAGGTACTGGGCCCATACGGAAGCACTAGGCCCCCAGACTAGTGGTGGAGGACTGCAGAGCCCTTGGTGTAAAGGTGATTGGAGTCCACTTTGGGCAAGTCCCGGGAGGAGTGGGCCCCCAGTACTGGGGCGTGTGTCTGCCTCCCCGGACCAGATTCTGGGGTCCTGAGATTGTCAACTGGAAGCAAAGACTGGGGAGTGTAACTGAGGTGTGGAGCCCCCTCTGGGGCCCTCGGATATTGAGCTGCGGTTCCCTCATGCAGACACTAGACTCAGACGGAAAGTCCGGGCCACAGTGAATGAAGAGGCATAGACCTCACAACATGCATGCAGAGGAGCCAATAGAGGTCAGGACCCCCAGTCCTGAGGAGTGTGCCCGCATCGCCGACCCTGGCCCAGGGGCCATATGACTTTGGAGCCTGGAGTGCACATGGGAGCTGTGCTGGGGTGCAGGGGCCTCCCATTGGAGTCTTGTCCTGGAGGCAGCCCGGACAGAGGGCCCAGGTTTAAACTGGGACTTCCCAGAGGCGAGGGGGAGGCCCACGTGACAAGTTGGTTTATTCTGAATACGGTGACCCCGGTTGTTTGGGGTGTGGAGAAGGGACCATTTGACACATTGAGAGCACGGGCCACCAAGTGGAGGCTTGAGAACTGTGCCTCCTGGCATGTGTGACCTCAGCTGGGCCGGGAGCTGAAGTTTGCGGCCCTTGGCCTCGGGTTGTGCGCCTCCTTGACCAAGCCCCATTCACAGGGATTTGCTCCTCGAGGAGGTGGTGTATGAACATCACAAAGTTTGAGACAAGCAGCCCGGGAGTCACCCGGTACAACATAAGGAAGGTCCTGAGGAGCCAGACGGGGGGCACGATATAGGCTTGCGTTCCTTCGTCTCTAGTTACAGGGATCTTTTGCTGTCCGGGCCCTCTCTTGGTCCGTTTACCCAGCGTTGCTGGGGTATCGAGGGGAGGCTGCGCCCGAGGGCCACCTCAGCGTGGTGTACCCTTGTATGGATTTCAAAACCTGTCTTGCTGATTTTGCGCTCCAGGGCAGGGTCGTAGGAGAGCATAGTGAGGCGGGAGAGACTATGGCGTCTGGAGGTGAAGACTTTATGGCGACAAAGAGGGACTTCACCTCACTGCTGGAGGAAATCAAGGGCATGAGAGCTGATATAGGGGGCAAAGTCGACAAGATCAATGTCAGGTTCGACAATATGGAGGAGAGGTTACAAGAGGTGGAGTATAACCAATCCTCCCTAGACACTCTGGAAACTGAAAGGGATGTTAGGATGAGGGAGCTGGCGAGAAGAGAGGCTGACATGGTGCTAAAAATTGACGATTTTGAGAATCGTGAGAGGAGTATCAACCTCCAGTTCTTCGGGATCCCAGAGAAGGAGGGGAGATGGAAAGAGCTCTCAAGCGAACAATACATGAGATTACAAAACTCCTCTTCCAGGACGACTCGACTGGCGAGACAAAAATCGACAAAAATCGAGATGGTGCACAGAGCCGGCGGACCTCCTAGAGACCCAAAATCAGTGCAGGCACGGTTCCACAATTAACCAGACAGGCTCAAAATTCTGGACTAGGCAAAGAGCTGGGGAGCAGTGATGATGGGTACGGCAAGAGGCAGCATTTTCCAGGACCTGTATAGATTTGTAAAGTGCTAATTTAACAATTGTATTGAAAATAATGAATACTTAATACAAATTGAATTGCTTAGCTTCAATTGTTTAAGAGGCTTACCACTAATCTACAGGTGTTTTCTTCTGTTCTGTACAACTGGTTTTGATCAACATTTTGTATTAAAACGGTATCAGAGCGTGCAAGATCAAGACCCAATCAGACATCCCTACTTATAATTTTGTGGTGAGGAGGGACACAAGTAGGAGTGTTTCAAGCTCAGGCCACTATCATAATAACAGCGCGCAGCACCACAACAAACTTAGCATGCTTTTAGAATTCAGTGTGCACAGGTTTGTGTTTCGGAAAACAGGACACTATTAAATTCAGATTAATCTAATCCACATTAAAATTTCTTTAAATACCCATTTCAGACAACTACTGGAGCTGCCTGGAATCGACTACACTTCCAAAGCTTCTCCAAAGTTTTCAATATCAACACACAATCCCATTGGAGCATGGCTGACAAAAAATAACCTTAGTCTCTCACCTGCTGCTGAGTTCTGTCTGCATGAATAACATCCACATTAATACCTTCGTATACGAGTTCATGAAAAAGTTCTTTTGCGCGTTCAATAGACTGCACAAACACCAGTACAGGGGGAGTGAAGCCCTATTAAAAGAAAAAGACTGCATGAGGATGGAGATATTCTTACGGTCTTTTTGCCCAATCTTAGGACAGTTTTTCTGAAGTCCAACTAAGGGCTTAGTAAAACCATAAAACAGACAGTCCAAAACTCCACTCCTCGTATAAGGATGTACCACTCGAATATTTGATAGCATAGAACGAGTAGCCCAGCTTATTTTAGGAGGGAGAGGGCTGTAGCTTGGTACAAAGAAATTGTAGCATACATATGGTCCAAAGAAACATTATGTATTGTAAAAATAAATGATTTAAATACAAGTAGGCCAAGATGAATCGTGGGTAAATACTACGACATTGTATATAAACACAATTATAAAAACGCAACACAATGCTTTAAAGTACTCAGACCAAAGCTGCTCAGAAAACTAACCATATGTCTAGGGAAGTCAGACCTTATCAAACACATTTAGTATAGGACTCGCCTATTCATGGGGAGTAAAACCATCAGTTACTTTTAGATTACTTTATATTAAATAAAGAATAGTAGACCCTGTCAGTCATGCAGTGACACTCAGTTAAGGAATCACTTAGTAAGCCAACTCTGGTAGTAGGATACTTTTCTGAATAGTGAAACACAGATTCAAGGAACAGTATAAACCTATAACTACAATCTGGATAACACGTAGATATACCAGGTGAGCAAGACATTTTGGTGTAATATATAATGAGTTGCTTTTCAGATAAGTGGAACACAGACTTCGGTAAGCAATTACTTTCTACACTAATTTAGGATTGTACCAGGCAGACCAAGTTCAGCTACACCTACAGGACACGTTTTAAGAACGGCACACAGCAACTCTAGGCAGGTAAAACCTAAAGGTGTAATATACTATTACTTTTCAGATCCGTGGAACAGAGACTAAGGTACTCTTTAGGATGGCTCAAAGCTATTCAAGGTAAGTAAAACCTAAGGCAGACCTATTATAGGCAGGCTATACAGCAAGCCAGGTGAAGCAAGACCCAGTTGGCAAATGCATACACCAATATTCTGAAATAAAAAGTTGAGTGAAGCCAACAGAATTACTTTTGGGAAAGAGGCATAACCAATTTACAGGTGAGTAAAATAACCTAGCATATACTTCAGTCTGGCAGAACACATTCAATGTTAAGTAAGAACATTTGTAACTGCTCACTCCGAGGTACCAACCAACGCATTCACAAGTAAGTAACTTTTAAACACTTGTTAAACCTTAGGCAGAATCCTTTTATTATCCATTCCTTACCTAGTCTATTGCATGAGTTCTCTCAGAGGCAGAAGAGGGACCCTAGGTGCCAGCTGTACATAGGGTTCAGTTGCAGGAAAAGTCAGAGTTTCTGTGGAAGACTGTTCAAACAAGTAAGTAGTTCACTTTAGAGTTAGGTAGGTAGGCTTGAGGGACTTCTGAGAAGACACCCTAGGAGGATTCTAACAGTGGGCCTGGATGCACTGGATGAGAGGCCTCCCAATCACAAGACACACACCAAAGCTACACAGGAATCACAAAAGTAACTAAATACCCCAGGCAACACATGTCCTGCTGCAAACTACTTCTGTGCTGAGGTAGACTTCAAGATCTGCAGCCAAAAACACGGATGATGGATTCCTTTGTCATGATGACTGAAGACAGGACTTTGGAAGGGATTTTGCAGCAGAGATCGACAGGGAAGGCTCCAGGCAAGAGTCTCTTCATGACTGGATGTGGCTCTGTGGTTTTGGCACCCTTTTCAGGAGCCAGAAGAACACTGAATATTGCTGGTCGAATTCTCGTCGCTATTTTGGTCCAGCACTCTGGTGAGGGGACTTCAAGGACTCAATTTGTGTCTTTGGAGGACTAGCAGGATGCCACCAAAGTTTCAGCTCGATTCTGACTACGGAAGACTGTGCACTGCAAAATGGCTCAAGGTCCCAGGGTATTGGGGTATTGTACCCCCACAAGGTCACAGCATGACGTGGGATGGTTCAGAAAGCAGGTTTTCTTGAGACTAGTAGATCTCACCAGGCTCTGGGTAGGGGGAGTCCTCATTCTCGGAGTCCTCGGGTCACTTGGAGGAAGGGTTAACAGCAGGCTCCAGTTACACAACAGGCTCTCCGATAGTTGGCAATAATCGCAGCCGCAATTTTGTCATCTTCCTCTTCGGACTCAGGTCAGCAGCTTCCAGGTTCGGAGCTTTTAACAGGAACTACAGCACAACTTCTGCAATTTCTCCCTGCATTTTATAGAAAGGGGCAGCCTGGCTATCCAATTGAGACGGGGCTCCTTTCAGGCAAGGTGAAAGAGACAAAGGGCTGAAGAGTTGTGGACTCCTTCCTCTCTTCCTGCATTCTCAGACACTCTGGAGCCTTGGCTGGCAATACAAAGGTTTCCCACTTAAGACAAAACTCCCACTGAGGTCGTTCCCGCCAAGAAAGGCGGGGGAAGACCTCAGAACCTACAAGCAAGCAGGAAATGGTGAAAAAAGAAGGAACTCCCATTTTAGAAAAATGGTGCCCCTTCTGTGCATTACAGCGGCCGATTTAACAACCCGTGAGTCATAACACTAAAAAGCCACTAAGGTAAAACCACTGCCACCAGCCATTCAAGTAAATTTGCAATTGCAACAAAAATGCTACAGGTAAGTAAGAAAGAGATAAACCTTGTATACCCCAGCAATTTAGACCAGGTGAGGTGTGCTGGCTCACTATATAAAATGTAAAGGGTGATGAAAATCCCTCTTTTCTACTTGGGAACTGTAGTTCACCCAAGTACATGTAAAGAGAAATTAACAAGGAAGCCCAAAGGGGCTACCCAGAAGTTATAGAAAACTATAACTTCAACCATACACCATGGAGAGACATATGGTCACCCATAAAAAAAGCAAACAACGAGGTGGGTGGGGTAGGGAGGAGATTCCACTTCACCTAGGGACAAGGTAAAATAGTAACCTAGTCAAAGCCAAAAGTTAAGTTCTGGGGTTGACACAGGTGAGGAAGATTTATAATAGATATAAAAATCTTACCCAACACCCAACACTGGGCATTATCTGAACTGGATGAGACTACGAAATGTCCTGCAACCTGCAGTTGTCCAGAGGTTTTGGATCATGAATCCCATGATACCTTACCATTGAATATGATGGCCAGAGCTAATATAAGTTGTAGTGAAAATGAACTGGCAAGTTAAAGATTGCAGACCCCTACGTCAAAGTCTGTTCATATTTATGTCGCGTAAGAGGCTACCAGAAAAATCTCATGCTAAACACCACAGACTAAGTTATCTGAACATCACCATTAGTGCCCTAAAGGATTTCAAAACACTTGATCATTGCTTCACTATCAACTGGCCCCCAAAAAGCATTTGAATCCAAAAATTGCTGCTATGAATGAAAAGAGCGAGTTACCTCACTCAATTTGTGCGTGGATAAATGTAACAAAGTGGGAAACATTTACTAAAAATCCATGCCCGAGAAGGCCACTGAAGAATGTAAAATACCCATTTGCAATGCTAGAAAATACCACATTACGACAGTGCTTTTAAAAAAAAATATATAAACAAAAGAAGCATCAACGCTGTAATCTTGACTGGACAAAGGGTGCAAAGTGGGGTATAGTATTACTTATTATTGCAGCATTGAAGGTAAAAAGGGACAAAGTGTCTAGGACAATGACAAATAACCATGGAAGAGTGATTTTACAGTGACAAATTCATTTTAAATTTTAATGGATGATGTTCAAAGGTTTTTTTTGTTGCGTCTTTCCCACCATAAACTCCTAGGCGACCCCCATTGTTTTCTCTAGTTTTGAACATTGTCCTGCCTTTTTAGAAATCAGCCTTAGGCTGTACTTCCCTTGCCTGTTTTGCTCATTCTTATGGGGAAACCGACTAGTCCCCAATTTTAGCATTTTCACAATTGCACACATCACCTTCCAATTAAGTGCATTATTTGTATACTTCTAACTTTCATATAATGGCTTTTTGGTACTTCGAAAAATGTGCACCAAGACAAGCTGAGGGCAGCTCTGTGATTTTTACCATGTTAGCTTATTTTACTTATGCACTTTTGCATTCACTGTGAATGGCTACTAAAAAGGTGGCTAGCACCCAAAGAGACGTGCTACGAGATTTTTCGTTTGTTCTTTAGCCAGATTGATCTATGGCCTTTCTGCCTTTTCAGTTCAAGAAATGCCTTATATGAAAATCTCTTTCCCGGGGAAAGCTGCCGCTTTCTCTTACAAACTGGCTTTGTGTGTGAGCCAGAGGAAGTGGCAGGGTCGGTCTAGTCCCAATCCACATAGACTGGTGCTTGAAAGTCCGTTGATTGCAGATGTGGTGAGCATTGGTTGTTCACAATTTGATAACCCCTGGCTGCTCGAATGTTGCAGATACTTACGATTGGTGGGCTTACTCCAAGCCTGAATCATGGATAAAAGGAGGGTTCTTGCAATTGTTCATCAGACTCTGCTTGTGCTAGATGGAATTACCAACAAATATTTCAGACCAAATAATCGGACAGACTCAAAGAATATGGCAAAGTACTACTTTATTCTCAATTTAAGAAAGCAGGTTAGACTGGCAGACATTGGACTGATGCTTGCACACTCGCACACAAACTGGATTACAGAGGTCTTATTCCCTAATATGCGTGATCTAGGACTTCGTCCTACGTGGCAAACTTTAAAACCTAATGGCGGGAGGGATTGGTTAGGGGGAACATATCTACTTAAAGAACATATATGGGTTAGTACTTAATTTGCTGCCCCTTATCTGTAGGACACGCCTTGAACTACCTCCAAGTATGATACGGACTACAGCAGACAAAATGGCAGCGGATTGGTATATGCAACATTGTATAGTAGGTTGGCCCATAGACCCACTGATTGGTTGGCATTCCCACCCAACCTTGGACTTTCGGCTTGGCTAGCAGCACATAAGGAAACTGAAACCCAGGTGCTTAAATCCATCAGATTACTCCCAAACTTTGTAATTAGTCCATTATCTCTCATCAGCCCTCCCCCGCCCCGACTTCAGCATCACGTGTGAGCAGACTAAAAATATGTCAATTTCGACCTCCTATTTATTGCCATTTGATTCAATTATACCAGGTGTTATTGCTCTTTTGTCCTCTGAGACTTGCTCACTCCATCTTGTATGAGCCTTATTCACTGTTAATTGTCCAATACTTGGATCTTGCACATGTTTTCTTCTTTAATCTAAGAGAAATAGGTCTCATGCTCATGGCATAGCCATCTGCTTCTCTTTGTGCTTTGCAGCTATTCCTGGAAATACCATCCTTGATCCCAGTCCAACATAGACTCCTCTTTGTTGGCACACAAAGCTGTTTCCCAGCGTCTCCCGACTCTGCAGCCCTGGTCTGTTTCTGAGGTAGCTTGAATGAATCTCTGCACGAGCCGACATCCATTTTCCTATCATGGCCGTCCGTGCCACGTTATATTTTCCTCTATAGCAAGCTTCTATGCGTTTCATCTACCTTGCGTTACTGTGTATTTACACTTATTGGTCCACAAGTTACTTGATCTTCTTTTGCATACATGATTACTTTATCATTTCGTACAGGTTTCTCTTGTCACTTCAGTTACAGCGTCATTAAGTATTCTCATATTGTATCAGAATATCCTCATATCTTCTTCATGACATCACTATACCCTTGTCAGATGTCACTCAGCACTACATGACGTCCATTGGTACGTGCAGACACCTTTCCACTCTTTCAGTGAGAGGGTACACTCGGTATGGTTGAGTGCATATCATCTCTCGTACATTCAATGTGCTATAGGTACAACACAGGGGGTCCCACATACAGCTCTTCTCTTGCTGTTCCAGTAGGACGGCGGTGGGAGTTAGGATATGTTTGTCTACCTGCTCCTCTAAATTGCCCCCTCTGATCGAGTCCTCGACCACATTGTCATCTCCATTTTCTCTTCATACTGTCGTTTCTTTGGAATCCATATCTTTGTTACCCCCCCTCAGGTGACCTGCATTTTTATATTTGCATCTACACTCCAGGTCATATAGCGGCAAACACCTGATGGTGGACAGAACAGCGAGCATTCTACATATTTTGTATGATCCTTAGGATAGTAATACTTCATTCTTGGAGGTGCAAGGGTGCTTTCTTTGGTCAACCTAGCCAAAGGAGCACATCTGCGTGCTTGATTCACTTTCCCGCCGACAGCCAGGTGAGCCGCATTACCTAGAGACTTCCAGAGCCTCCATTTTGTAAATTTGGTGCCCTCAGGCCCCGTGTGCACCGCGCTCCTCCAGCCCTTCCTGCTGCTCCAACCCGCGTCCCTGCCACCTCCCGGGCCGCCCACCACCCCATATTGGCCGCTTTGGTGCTTTTAACTACCCGCTCCAGGGCAGCCCTCTGCCCGGCAGCCCCTGCAGCTAAGGGCCCCAAGGCAAAGGGCGGCTCCTACTGTGGCTGCTCCAGATCGTGTCTTCAGGTGTCAGCAGGGGAAACCAGTGGTCAGCCGTCAACCAGCAATGACTTGGACGAGTCCCAGTACGGTAGAAGCGGCCTCGGGTGGGAGTAGAGCAATTACTCTACCCTGGAAGCCTAGAAGCCTGGCAAACTTATCTAAAACACTGATTATTTTCCACTGTCTCCCTCTCTCGCACACTGTCAAATCTAACTGCGTTTGGTGCTGTACCCAATTGGTCTGTTTGGCGTGGGCCTTTCTCCCACTATACAGTACTCTCATAGTTAGCAGTGCTCTATACTCCAACTGCATTGTCTGGTATTCAATTTGCATTGTTAACTGTAGGCATCCCTCCCACTATGCAGGACTCTCAAAGCCTGCACCTTCTAGTCTAGTATTGTAATTATTAGCTCGTGCCCTCTGGCATAGTACTGTGATTATTGGCTTGCACCTTCTAGGATAGTACTGTGACTATTAGCTAATCCCCTCCAGGATACTACAGTGATTGTTGGCTTTCCCCTTAGGATAGTACTGTGATTGTTAGACTGTGCCCCACCCTTCGAGATTAGCACACATCGACCTAATTCACATCTAGAAACCACCACGACAGAATAGCACTCCGATTGTTAGCCTGCACCTTCTAAGATGGTACTGTGATTATCAGCTCGCACCTTCAGGGTTAGTACTGTTTACTGTGTTTATTAGCTCATGCCCTCTAGGCCATTACTATTGGATTGCACCTTCTAGGCTAGTATTGTGATTATTAGCTTGCACCTTCTAGGCTAGTACTGTGATTATTAGCTTGCTCCCCCTAAGATAGTAGTGTGCTTACTAGCTTGTTCCTTCAGTTTGCACCCATTAGGACAATTCTGTAGTTATTAGCTATGCCCTTCCTGAAACACTGAGTTTGTTACTGCAGTAAGCCTCTTTCAGGGAGACCCAGACTAGGGACTACCACTGGAATAGCCCAACAAAATAACCCTAGTAAGCCTCCTCAACTTAACTCGAGACAGCATCTGAACCACCCAGCAATATCACCTGACTAGACCACCCAGCAGACTGAGCACAAACTTGCACCAGACAATCCCCCACACCCAGTCCAACACCACAAGACAGCCGGACCAAAGCAAAAAAGACCAACTCTGCATCAACTAACAGGAATAAAAGCAAACAAAAAAAATGCCCAACCTCATAAATGCTGCACAAACAAATTGGACCAAAGGAAAGACAGAGCAGAAAGAGCAAACACAACTGAACACCACCGAAGACTCAACTGCAGACACACTCCCACAGACAGGAACGACAACAGAACCAGCGCAGAGAAGAGAAAAATCCCTCTAACTCCTTACCTCTCAAATAACCAGTCACCAGAACCAGCCAACCCAACGTACAAATCAACAACAACCAAACAACCATGCAGAAGAAGAACGGACAACAGAATAAACAACATAATAATCATACTAGACGTACTAACACCTTACATCACCAAAACAAGAGGACCTTCCAGTCGACAGCCACAAAATTTAAAAGAGGAACCGGAGGGAAACAAAAACCCAAGACTGAACCTAGACAAACTTTTCGACGACCCAGACAATGATAAAAACTCCTCAACAAAAGTTCGACCTGGAAGGAAATCGTAACACCAGTCAGAAGACAATGCCGATATTTAAACACAAACCAAACTACACCTTTAAAATCCACTGCAACCTAATAAACGCCAAGATCCATGTCAAAACACTCAGAGATCCTTGACCTTCTCTGCGACAACAGCATTGACATCCTATTCATCACAGAAACATGGCTGGATGACAACTACAAAATCAACTCCGAAGCTGACTCCCCACCAACTTCAAATGCCTACAGGTAAACCGGAAAAATAAAGGAGGAGGCCTTGCAATAGCATTAAAAGGACACCTGAAAGTAAAAACAAACCTCTTATCCACTGCGAAACCATGGTCGTAAACCTATTAGCAAATCCAAAAACAAACATCACATTCATTCTGGTTTACAGACCACCAACATACGATGCAATCTTTTTTGACAACTTCATAGAAGCCATCACCAACATAGCCATCGAGCAAGAACATCCAATAATCCTCTGGGACTTCAACATTTGGTTAGAAGAAAAGCAGCTCAAATTCAAAAACTCACTAATTGGACATCTTACAAACATGAAATTACAACAGTTGGTCAAAGAGGCAACACACTCGGCAGGACACACCCTTGACGCAATCTTTGCCAAGGAAACACTGATCGATGTGGCACCACCAATACAAATACTATGGAGCAACCATCTCATCATCCCATTCGTGATCACACTACCAACTCAAGTCTGCATTCGGCCCCCCAAACTCACAAACATCACTAAAGGAAACTGGAAAACCATCAAAGCAAGCAACCTAATGGAACAACTGGAGATGACCAAACCTTCAACTACAGAACTGGAGCTGGCAGACAGACGGGAAAGCTGAGCAACTCCACAAATGGATTGTTGATACAATTGGAAACATCACCCGGAAAAAACATTTACCCCCTCAGCTGGAATTGGAATGGTGGAAAGAATACAACCAAGACAAGAAAACAGTGTTCCAGAAACAAAGCCATGTATAGAAGAAGGAAATTCAAAAAGGTGAAGAGAAGGCATTATGACGACAGAATCACTGATGCCACCAACACAGAAAAAGAAATGTTCAACATAATAAAAGAAATTAGAAACCCACCTGGTTGCGACAACACTCCAATCCCTTCAGAGAAACTCTGAAACGACTTGGCAGACCATTTCAAGAACAAAATCAACGACATCCAACAAATCATACAAAACAGACCAACCATAACACTCAACCAACCGGACCCAACGAAGAGCCACAGCACAAACTCCAAAACATTCCTTAAATATCAGCAGAGGAATTCGCCAAGCTGGTAAAACACAGCAAGAAAGTAGGTTCACCCATGGATCCCTGCCGCCCTGACATCTACAAATCAATCCTCGCAAAAGGAACGCCATCAGAATACTACAGAAATCTTCTAAATGTTTCACTCCCAAAAGGAACTGTACCACGATCCTTCAAATCAGCATATATATCACACCGCTTTTAAAAAACAAGTGGTGACGTGCAAGACCTCTTCAACTAAAGACCGATTTCAAACATCCACTACCCGGCAAAACTCCTAGAAACTTGCATATACAAAGTAACCCAAGAACATGTAGAAAAACACCACCTGCTAGACCAAGCACAAGTCGGTTTCAGACACGCAAGAGGAACAGAATCGGCGCCATCATCCATCTGGGACTACCTAAAAACAAACGCAGACTCCAACACAACCTCAGCTCTGATTCTGCTTGACCTCTCTGCAGCCTTCGACACAGTTAAGCCACGACACCCTAACCAAAAGATTGGAAGATATAGGTATAGCAGACATGGCACTACTCTGGATTAAATCATTCCTAGCAGACAGAACAGAAACCGTATGGATAAAACCCTTCACATCTACTCCACGAGTTAACAACTGGAGTACCACAGGGATCGTCACTATCAACAATCTACCAGACTCAAGTAATCAGAAGCCTCAAAAAAATACATAATTACATGCTACAACTACGCAGACACTCAAATCATCTACAAAATCGAAGACACTCAAGCTGATCACTCAACCCTAATTGAGTGTGTAAAAGAAGTCTAACTGGATGAACGCCAACAACTTGAAAATCAACCCAGGAAAGACAGAATTCATGATTATATTCAAAAACCAAGAGAATAATATCTACATTCCTTGGCCAACGGAAATGGGAACCACGCCCACACCATCTAAGGTAGTTAAAAATCTAGGAGTGCTGATGAACACCACCCTAACCTTGGAACCACAAATAAATGCAATAATCAAGAAATGCATCTTCCTCCTTCACACAACAAGAAGTATCTTACCTTCATCCACAAAACACTCACAATCGTCGCCCTTATGTCACGAAGCGACTACGCAAACAGCCTCTACCTCGGGATGCCAGAATACCTCCTGACGAAACTACAACGCATCCAAAATGCAGCTGCCAGACTCCTCCTCAAACTTTCCAGAAGAGACCACATCACTCCAACACTAAAAACACTACATTGGCTACCAGTCAAACATCGCATCACCTTCAAAACAATGTGCATAACACATAAGGCCAATGATGACTCCTCAGAACAAGCAATTAAATCCGCCTGGAATCAAAATCAGATGTAAAAAAAAAAAAAAACACGATATATTTTTTTTTTTAAACTAGGGGCTCCTCTTTCTCCCACCTGGCCGCAAAAACTGGAACAACATCCCGAAAGAAACACTACCAAAGACCACCTACAATTCAGAAAACTACTAAAAACCTGGCTCTTCAACACCGCAGAATCAAATTGAAACTAAACAATCGAACACAGAACAGGTTGATACAATTTAGGATGCCACAGACAACACCCAGAACCGATTAAGAAAAAGAAAAGGAACAAGTTACTTACCTGTAACTGTTTCCAGCATGGGTCTGGCATGGATTCACATGCTCATGAATATTCCCTGTCTTCAGGCCGGGAATCCTCGGTATAGAAAAAAAATCAGTATCAGTTTCGTTTCTGATCTGTCTTTCTCAGTAGTAACCAATCACTGGTCTCTGGGTCATACTGCCCCCAGCCAATGACTGCCCTCTCCCTAAGCCCCGCCTCTGGCAGCCATCCTCAGATTTGGTAGCACGTAAAGTGGCAGTATGACCAAGTGAAGAGCCGCAGAGGGGTAGGCGGGAGGGTTCGCATGTGAATCCATGCCAGACCCATGCTGGAGAACAACAGTTACAGGTAAGTAACTTGTTCCTTCTCCAGCATGGGGTCTGGCATGGATTCACATGCTCATGAATATAAGAATACATAGCAGTATACACATGCACAACCACGGGTGGTGGCAACAGTCTCAATATTAAGCAATACAACAACTCAACATTAAGCAACTCTTACCTCCTCACCAGGCTCACCTTAGGCGAACAGGTTACGCAGCACTGCCTGGCCGACTCTGGACTCCTCCCTGGAATCCCGGTTGACGCAGTAGAGTCTCGTGAAGGTGTGCGTCGACCTCCATGTAGCAGCCCTGCAGATGTCGAGCAGGGGCACACCAGACAGGAACGCCGTAGTAGCAGCGGTCGGTCTGGTCGAATGGGCCCTCAGACGGCCGGGCAGCGGTTGGTTTGCCAACCGGGGACAGTGCATGATGCAGCCGGAGAGCCATCTGGAAATGGAAGTCTTCAAGAGAGCCTTCCCTTGATTCACAGGACCAAAGTTCACAAACAGCTGTGATGTCTTCCGGAAACTCTTCGTGCGGTCCACGTAGAACTTCAGCGCTCTAGCTACATCTAGCGAGTGCAGAGTCCTCTCAGCCGGCGACGGGAAGAAAACTGGCAACACCAATGGCTCGTTGAGGTGGAAGTCTGACGGCACCTTGGGCATGAAGGAGGGGTGCGTCCTCAGCACCACCCTCGTGTCGTGAAAAGTCAAGTATGGAGGCTTGCAAGACAGGGCCTGGATCTTTCACACTCGTCGTGCAGAGGGGATGGCCACGGTGAATGCTGTCTTCCACGACAGAAACTTCAACGGCACTGAATGCATAGGCTCGAATGGGGCCCCCATGAGCCTAGTTAGTACCACGTTGAGCTCCCACGCCGGGGCAGGGGCCTTCAGCGGCGGGAATGATCGGAACAGTCCTTTCATAAATTCCTTCACCAGACGATGAGACCACAAGGACGCCCGTCCTGTAGTTCTGGTGTAACGTGAGACGGCAGCCAGATGTACCTTGATGGAAGCGTGAGATAGGCCAGCCTTGGCCAAAGACAGTAGGTACGGCAATACTTGAGGGTTAATCTTCTGTGCCCGGCACCAGACAGAGAACCTCTTCCATTTGTGTCCGTAGCACTTGGGAGTTGAGGATGCCATGGCCTTTGCAAGAACCTCTCTGCAGTTGGCCGGGATGTCGTATTCTCCAAACTCTAGTGCTGCAGGAGCCAGGCCTGCAAGTTCAGCGACTCTGGTTCGTGATGAAGAATGGCGCCTCCTTCTCTGGAGAGAAGATCCGCGTCCTTTGGCAGCTTGACTGGTGTGAACACTGACAAGTCCAGAAGGTCCGGGAACCAGATCTGCCTCGGCCACGCCGGTGCGACGAGGATCATCCTGCACTGGGACCTCTTGAGCTGGTTGACGAGCCGGAGAAGCAACGGCAACGGCAGGAATGCATAAAGGAACAGACTGTCCCAGAGGAACGAGAAAGCAATCGCCCATGCTCCTCGGTTGGGGAAACCTGCTGGCGAACCTCCGGCACTTGGAGTTCGCCGCCGTGGCGAAGAGATCGATCTGGGGTTCGCCCCATCGTAGGAAGTCGGTCCACTTGATCCTGGCGCAGTTCCCACTCGTGGCACGAGCGCAGCTCCCTGCTGAGTGAGTCGGCGATGGTGTTTTTTATCCCTGCCAGATAAAAGGGTACCAGAAACATCCCTTGGGCGATGGCCCAATGCCACAGATCCTGGGCTTCCTTGGACAGGGCAGGGGATCTGGTTCCGCCCTGCTTCCGAATGCAAAACATCGTCGTGGTGTTGTCGGTGAAGATCCTCACCACCTTGCCCTTGAGGGACGGAAGGAAGGACCCGAGGGCCCAGAACACTGCGCGGAGCTGCAAGATGTTGGTGTCGAGAGTCTTCTCCTCGGAGCACCAAAGGCCTCTCGCGTGGAGACCCCCGGTGTGCGCTCCCCAACCTTCCAGGGAGGCATCCGTCATCACCGTCACCTGGTGGGCCGGGGCTAGGAAGCCTGTTCCCGCTGTCAGCTGAGCGCGGACACCCCACCATCGTATTGCCTGACAGAACGTTTCGTCGAGCGAGATCCTGTCCTCGAAGCTGCCCGGCGTCTGGATCCAGTG
This sequence comes from Ambystoma mexicanum, assembly GCF_040938575.1. Lineage (NCBI taxonomy): Eukaryota > Metazoa > Chordata > Amphibia > Caudata > Ambystomatidae > Ambystoma > Ambystoma mexicanum. The sequence continues at coordinate 291,108,486 of NC_090931.1, read as the reverse complement.
GGCGTCGAGGAATTCTTGCAAAGGCCGCATCCGAAGTCTGCAATGGGGCAAGGACATCATTCCGAGGAGGGACTTGATAGACCTCACTCTGGCTACGTCCGTGGCCGGTAGACGTTGCACCTTTCCTAGGATGGTTCTTATCCTTTCCTCCGACGGTGAGGCCCGCCGCGCCACTGTGTCGAGCTGTGCTCCCAGAAACAGGGCGACTTGCGACGGGACCAGGTGGGATTTTGGAAAGTTGATGGAGAACCCCAGGTCCGTGAGCAGCTGGACGGACTTTGCAGGGTGTTCCACGGCGAGCTCCCTTGTCCTTGCCCGTATGAGCCAGTCGTCCAGGTAGGGGTAGACGTGGATCCCCTGCAGGCGCAGCCGCGCCACCACCGGTGCTAGGCACTTGGTGAACACCCTGGGTGCCGATCTTAATCCGAACGGGAGCGCCTTGAACTGGTAGTGCCGCCCTTTGACCACAAACCTGAGGAACTTTCGGTGCCTCTTTAGAATAGGGATGTGGAAGTAAGCATCCTCCAAGTCCAACGACGACAGACAATCGCCCTCCTCCAGCTGTCCCAGCACGTGCTGGAGGGTGACCATCCGGAACTTCTGTGCCTTGATGTATTTGTTTAGTCGTCGCAGGTCCAGGATGGGACGCCATCCTCCTGTCTTCTTCCTCACGAGGAAGTATCTTGAGTAAACTCCGAAGCCCCGAAGCCTCTTCGGGACGAGCTCGATGGCACCTTTCCTGAGCATCGTCCGTACTTCCAACAGCAGTTGAGGGACGTGATTTTCCTTCCTGGCCACGGGAGGAATGCGGGGGCACCTCTTCTGGAACTCGAGGGCATGCCCCAGGGCCAGGGCATCCAGCACCCAACGGTCGGAGATTGACTCCCACACGCCGACGATCTTCGTCAGCCGGCCTCCCACCGGAGTGCTTCGGCGGGGCCCGACCCGACGGACGGTTCAATCTTGCTTGGAGGCCGCTTTGCCTCCTTGACCACCTTAGCGACGATGGTAGGATCTACCCGACTTGCCGCGTCCCCTGTAGGCCTCCTGCGACTTGCCGCTTGACGGTAAGTAGAGGAGCTGCTGCCGGCTCCCTTGGAGGCACCCTGTCTGCCTCCGGAGCTCCGAAAGGACGGCTGTCGCTGTTGGAGCACACCCAGTGCACGGGCCGTCTCCGTGTCCGTCTTGATTGCCTGAAGGGATTCATCAACCACCTTGCCAAAAAGGTTGTTCCCATCGAAGGGCATGTCCAAAACCTTGGTCTGAACGTCCTGGCGGAAATCCGTCACCCTAAGCCATCCTTGTCGTCTCAGGCAAATGTGTCGGCGATGTCCGTAGCCACCGTAATGGCATGGTCCGAGGCAATCTCACCTTCCTGCAAGATTTCCAGGGCCTCAGCCCTCTTGGCATCCGGAAGGAAGTCCAACAGAGGGGCGATCTTGAACCACAACTCCCTGTCGTAGCGGGCTACGATGGCCAGGGCGTTGGCCGCCTTGATGGTCGTCGCTGCAGATGAGATGACCCGTCGACCCATCGCATCCAGTTTCCTACCCTCGCTGTCCGGAGGGGAGGTTGAAGTCGAGGCCGATGCCCCCCCCCCACTTTCTTCTTGGCCGCCGCCGAAACGACCGAGTCCGGGGTGGTTGCGCCCTAAGGCACAAGGGGGCAGCGTCGGGGACCCGGTACTTCTTCTCGTACCGGTCCCTCTTCGCAGGAGCCGTGGCAGGGTTCTTGAGGAGGGCGAGCCCCTCATCCCAGATGTCATCAAGAAGCAGTACGGCGAGGACCGTCTTCCTTTTAGCCTCGCGCCGCTGGTAAAGGAGCCCCTCCTTTTCCTCGGGGCAGAGCTGGAAGAGCTCGGATGCCCTGGAGATCATTGCATGGAAGGATCCAATCTCGTCGGGCGGGGACGCCCGGGCAGGGGGTGACGGGGGACACGTCCCGTCGTCGCCTCCGTCGTCATCCGTACCCGTCGTAGTCGTGTCCATGCCTGTATCATCCCCGTGGGTAGTGGACCGGGGGGTAAGGCAGAGAAGGCCACAGAGGCGGGAGAGGAGGCCTAGGATGCGTCGTCCTCCTCTTAAGCGGTGGGCTCCCCGAAGGTCCTGGCTCCGGATCCTCCGTCGGGTCTGGCTCAGGTTCCTCCGTCGGGGGAAGGGGCAACCTAGTCCTCATCTCCGAGCACAAGGATTGGATGGCTGACAAAATGGCCGCCGAGGTGTCCTGCTGCGCCGGAAACGACGGGAGCGAGGGCTCTTGAGGAGCCTCGTCTGCGTCACCGTCGCCCTCGTCGTCGCCCTCGTCGGGATCCCTCCCGGTGGGCTGGGTCTCCACGACTTGGATGAGCTCCTCTTCAGAGGTCGTGTCCGTTTCCACGACGGCCACCACCCCCTCCCCCCCTTTTCCAACGAGGACTTCGCGGGGGTCTTCTCGATGGGCCTGAAAGACGACTCCCTCTGCGGTGGCAGGGAGACTCTGGTACCTGAGGGCGCCTCCACTGGTGTAGCCTCCACAGGCTGAGCCAGGGCCGCGGCGACATCCTCAATCGAGGTCCTAGCAGGGTGAATCACGGCCAACGTCACCTTCTGTACGCCTGGGGCCTTCACCTTCGGGGGAGGGTCCGAGCCTCGCTCCCCTCTGCCGGAGTCTTCGAGATCGACCGGGGGCTCTCCAGAAGCTTCGCCGGGTTCTCTGACTTCCTCTTACCCGAGCCAGAGCATTGGCTCGTGGTCGATGGCGCCGGGGATGGTGCGCCCTGCCTGGCAGCCAAGGAGCCCGACCGTTCGGCGCTCACGGTGCCCGCGGACTTGCGGTGCTTAGCCTTTTGTTGGGCCCCCGTCGCCAGAGCACCCTCACAGGACTTAGAAGACCGCTCGGACTTCTTCTCGCCTGGCGGGCTCTTACCTTCCAGCCAGTTGGCGAGACGGAGGTGGCGATCCTTCATGGTCCGCTCCGACATGTTTCCACAAAACGCGCAGTCCTTTTCCTTGTGCGTCTTGTCCTCATGGAGATAGTAGAGGCATAACGAATGCTCGTCCTCCATGAAAACGTTCTGAAGCTGGCATCCAGGGCAGGTCCTGAATAGCTTCCCGGGCGTCGAGCTCCCTTTCTCCTGGGCCATGTCCGGGGTATGCCTCGGAACTTCTGGACTCCTCCAAAAGCGTAACTCCACAAAATCTTCACCCTTGAGGGGCGTAGAAAACTCCAAAACGGATCCCCATTGATCGGAAGTAGAAACGGTGGAGCTTGAGGCTCTTTTAACTGAAAAAAATGAGAAAATCTCCTGAAAAAAGCGCGAAAACGCAGCAAAAGCTCGAGAGCTAAGCACGAGGACTCCCAACACTTGAACGCGCGGTAAAAATCTGAGGATGGCTGCCAGAGGCTGGGCTTAGGGAGAGGGCAGTCATTGGCTGGGGGCAGTATGACCCAGAGACCAGTGATTGGTTACTACTGAGAAAGACAGATCAGAAACGAAACTGATACTGATTTTTTCTGTACCGAGGATTCACGGCCTGACGACGGGGAATATTCATGAGCATGTGAATCCATGCCAGACCCCATGCTGGAGAACTCCTAAAACAACAAGAGACACCGCAAGGTGCAATAGGACACTTGCGACAACACCATGAGGACAGAATTGGCATCCCTGCCCAACCTCATCTAACAACCTCACCGACTCCATGAATGCTACATAGTCCCATACTTAGATGGAATTGTGAATGTTCGCAGTTGCTGCATTTGGACGGAGTCGTGGACTTTGGCATGCGCCATGCTTGGACGGAGTTATGAATGATGGCAGGTGCCACGCCTAGACAGTTGCGTGTGTTGGCATCTGCCGTGCTTGGATAGGACGGTGGCCTGTGTGAGCAACCGAATAGGATTGTGAATATCGACCATTGCCACATCTAGATGGACTAGTGGTTGACCAATGCTGCGTCTAGAGTGCATGGGGAATGCTACTGAGGCCAGACTTGCATGGAATCGTCAACATTAGCTTGCCACACAGACAGGTTTCAAAGGTGGCCAGGGCCCGAGCTTGGGCACAGTTGTGAATATGGGCGTGCGTCACATATGGAAGTGATTGTGGATATCGGCCAGAAATTTTGCGCACCACTTCTGGACAGCGATGCCAATAACCAACCCACTAACAATCTCACCCCTCTCTGCATACACCTCTCAAACTCTAACCAAACACAACAAAAACCCTATAGCAGAACAAACTGCACAAACTTCACTACACCGCAACAAAACAAACCACACAGATTCGCACAACAGCACACAATGGCTACCGACCGTAAACACCCCAAGCCCAGCGAACGGTGTGAACCGGGCTGAGGCTGACAATCACACATCACTACTCTTGCACTTTTCCTGCGTATTCCCACTAACTGACCCCATTCCCTTTTCAGAGCCACCAGAGCGCCAGGGGACCAGTCCCGTAGTGATAGTGCGCATTACAAATATCCTTTAACATTCTCATGGGTACTTTCCTCATTTTGCATTTCTTCACCAGTTCCAGCATCTATATCAATCATTATCTTCATCCCAATAGTTTTCTTGGCTGTCCTCGGACATTATCCCAAGATGATGCTTATGAAACAAAATCCTAGCAATACCAACACTTGTACGGCTTCAAGTAATTTGAAGGCATTCCCCATTCAAGTTGGAATCCATGAAAACAGATGAAAGCCAGCCATCGTCCTGGGTCTTGACTACTTCATCCACCATTTCTGTGCAAGGTTGACAACATCGTTATTACTTCTGTCAAAGGCCCATTCTGTTCATCCTGGCCAGGTATAAATGTACAGCAAGAAGGCCCGATCCTGGCACCCCCCCCCCTCCTTCCATTGCCGTAATTAAGTCAAGGACATACCTTTTCTAGAGGGCCATGAGCCCAATTGCCCTCAAGTCTTCTCCGATCGCATTAAATCCTTTTATTGTCTTATTGATGGTTTGCAGCATCTCCCATCTGGTTATCTGTAACCACTCGGCATTTACTGCAGTCTGAATTCCTGGCAGGAATATTGCTGTGAATATCACTGCGTTCCGCTGAACAACTTATGCTCATCTGTAATGTCATAATAGGCTTCTATTGATATCGCCGAGAAGTCATTATCTCTCCTCTGTCTGCTTCGATCAAACAGATTTTTCTCCCCAGGTACTTGTCCATTTCTTCGAAGTCTCTAATCTACAGGCCACTTTGTGGTACTACTAAGGCTGGAATACTTATCAGTACCAATGAACTAACTCCTCCCCATTTTTGTGGCAACTTTATATATGCTCTTGATCCACAGGACCAGTAATGGTCCACCAGGACTGCTGTTCCTTCCTGCATGCCTGGTACATCAAAAACACGACCTCACTTGTGGTTTTCTCCAACTTTCACCGTGCCATTATTTCTGAAGCATAAAGACGAATTCTTCAGGAGTATTATCTGGAATGGTCCGCCCCTTGTCGTCGACCCTCGTCAACAATCTTGCAATCTTAGGCCTTTGGTCTTTGCACTCCTTTTCTGCATTTGCCACAACTACTTCCCATTGTCTGGTTAATGCGGTTGCTTTGCACACAGCCAATCCATCAGCCCATCCTTCAGGAGTAGTTTTGTAGTTGACTTCTCTCCCAGCATTCTCGTATTTCCTTCCCATTCTTATCCTAGCATTGTACCATCTTATTTTCTTCCATTTTGATTACTGCTCCATTTATGCCAGGCTGTTTGCATTTTATTATATGATGCATTGTTTCTGGCTTTTCTCTTTACTTTATAGCTTGTACATCTTTAGATCTTCATATTTTTGAGATGTCAATTTATTCACCCACACTATGGATGCTGTTCTGCCTTGGGACTGCCCTCTGGTTAGGCAAAGTGCAAGGTGTGTCAAGCAATGTGCCTTTTTCACTAATACTTGTGTTGCTTTAAATAAATATTTTAGTGGTTCCCAAAGCATAAGGTATAAGGGAACACACAACAGCTTTCATCCGACGTCATTCTTCCCACCTTCTTCATGTGCTGATACCATTAGTTTTTCTTTAAATGCGCCGAATCATCAAGATATGCATTTATATCTTCACGATCTTCCCCAATATCCCTTTTAAATCGAAATAAATACTATGTAAAATAATATAAAATGCTGTTCGTGATTTAATCCGGGATACTAGTAACTGTCTCATTGTTCCCCATCATGTCTGCATTATCTTTTGTAACATGTCTATATGCCATAATGATCAGGAGGAAAACAAAAATCATAAAAAATCATAACAAAGTGAGGTCACGATTTTTCAACCGTTTTTCTGCATCCTTCTATACGAGAGGTCAGTTTAGTTGATGTAACATTGACATTGGTGGTGACATTTGGCAACATGGAAGCAGTGCGGGTGTTAAGGGTTATACTCCTGTATGTTTTTGGTTGGGTCCATTGTATTAAGTGTTTTTTCGCTGCCACCAAGTTTATGTAATGGCACCTTATGATGGGGGGCTAACTCACAGATAAACATCAAATAATGAACGACATGTCTTCCCCTTTTACTATAAATAGGATGGCTTCCCAAAATCCTCCCACCAGGGCTTATTTTGGAAATCTTAACACCATGTCCCACAGGGAGTGTGAATCCATATCTTTTCAGTCATATCACAGAAGTTGCAGGGGACATTCTCCTGGACTGTCCAGGAACCAAGAAAACGACAAACTAAAGTCCCTGAGAAAGGCTTACTGCTCATCTTGCCAAGTCTAGAATGATGGCAAAGCTATGCCAGTGTCTACAGATACCAGACTGCTCAGGAACCAGGGGAAACAGTAAAACACATTTCTCCCTTTACCTAACCTCTGCCAGGTTAGGTAAAAGGAGAAATGAATCTCAGAGGTCAGCCAGTTTCAATAGAAGCATTTGTACTTGACACTACATGGAATGGGCACAGAGAGGCAGGGGCACTAGAAGCACTAGAAGCTCAGTGTACCAGTAACAGACAGTTCCAGAACCCTGCCGTTAAACACCAAGCAAGAGCCTAACATGTCTTGAGATACTGAGTTCAAGTCCTACCTGACTGCAACTGCTGGACACTGACTGCACGTCCCCAGTACTATACTGATCGTAAAAAGCAAAGCTGCACACTACCCAGAGTGAGCAGTTGGCCAAATCCTCTTGAGCAACACCTGTTGCAGAGGGTCATCAGTCATGTGGTTCACCTGTAGAACCCAATTGTCACCACAGGAGCCATCCAAGCCCAATCCCAGAACAGAATTGCTACAGTTGATCTTTGAATGTGTGAAGTACTGTGGTTTTCAAAGCCTGCGGGTCAGTACGAAGCGTGCTTACCAGGCTGAAGAAAGGGTCTTTGAAACTACTGGGAGCCTTTAAATCGTTCTGTAATGTTAAACAATCAACACCTGTACGACAAAGCTGATTTGGGTTTCAAGGAGGCCACTGACCCATGAAGTCCTCTTAGTAGAAAAGAGTGTGAAGGCGGTCCCCAACTGATTTAGATGTGAGATTTTCCACAGCAGGGTCCTAGTCCCCCGAGATAGCCAAAAACACTTACCTGATGATGCAATACTCGGGTGGAATTCAAAGATTATTTAGGAAAATTACAGGAAGTGGCATTGACTCTGTATAGTTTGGAGCTCTAGGGTTAGAGGTGGTTACAAATACATTTTTTAAAGTCTATTTTGGCCTCCGCCCCCACCCCCCCTCCTCCGTCCCCTGGTATGCCCAACCTACTAAGAGGAAGGGCGGTTCAGGTAATTTGAAGTTAGGGGAAGCGGGGAGGGGTGGGGGGGGTTTCGGGCAGTTTCGAGTTTGCTATTATTTTTGCTCATGTTTGGAGTTCAGCTGGTGGCAGGTGTTATGCTTGAGGATGGACAGGGTGGGTGACAGGGAGGGCATGGCCTGGGCAGGCGAACAATGGTGTTGGGGGAGCGGCTGAGCGGGGATGAACGAGAACCAATGATGTTTGAGTATGACTGGTAGTGTGTGGAATTGTTACGTGGCATGTCCGTAGTCTGAATGGCTACATTAAAAGACTTAGGGTGTTTGCACATCTGCACAGAATGGGAGTGGGGAATAGCTCTATTCCAAGAGCTGCAACTTACCAGGGACAAACAGAGCAAGCTTGCAGGGAAGAGGGGCGGGCAGTTGTACGGGTCCCCCTACGCCGCTGTTGCCAGAGGTGTCCTGGTGTGGATCGCACCCTTTAGAATCTGAGAAACTAAGGGGGATGATGAGGGCAGAAGGGAGCTAGTCCTTGGACTCCTGGAGGGGAGGTAGGTATGCATCGTAAATTCCTATGCTCCTAACCATACCGGTACACTTTTTTTCCGCTTCACTAATAAACGAGACTGTCCGATTACAGAGGTGCCCGGTGGGTATGGAGGAAGATCCCATTGCCAAGGATGGGTAGAGTGGCACTCTTGAAAATGGTGGTGTTCCCGCATCAGTTATATTTTGTCAACACCCCAAGATTAATTTTTAGTAAGCCAAATACTATCATCAGGGAATTTGTTTGGGGAGTACAGAGGAACGGGATTGCACTGGGTACCCTGCAGAGGGACTACAAGCGTGGGGTTAGGGGAGGGGGAGGTTTACCCCACTGAGATATCATTTGGTAAAAAAGCTGCAGTTTGTCATGGGCTGGCTTGCGGCTGAGCCTTCTTTAGATACTAGTCTGCTACAGCCTGCTATCAGGTGGTACCTTAAGGAGGTGCTGTGGATACATGAAGGCACACTTTCACGCGGACCTCACCTCCTGGAGTTGGGGAGGACTGTATGGAGTAGGATGTGGAAGCATCTGGGGATTACAGATCCGTAATCCCCTAACATTCCCCTGGTTGGAATGGGGAGGGTAGGATTCAGCCAGGTTCAAGGGATCGGGAGACATTGGGAGATGAACGGGGTTGCCACAGTGGCATACTTGTTGCAGGATGGGAAGGTGGTGGACTTCAGCACTCTCACTCAGACCTCAGACATAACATCTGTCCAGTTCCTTGGCACAATGTAGGATGGCCTGAATTTAGGGGGGATATGGAGTCTGACCAGGTATTGGAGGCCACATATGATATGTCTTAGGTAGGCCATGTTGTCTCTAGAATATACAAATTGGTTTCAGGTAAGACAGCAGAGTGTCTACGCTTCAGGTGCATTCGCAGTGGGAGGCGGACCTGGGCAGGACCTTTACAGATGCAAAATGGGATCAGGCTCCGATTTATACCAGAGAGATCTCCAGGAATGCCCATTTCAAACTACTGCAACTGTATCTTACGCATAGGGTATATATGACCCTGCACAAAATGTCCTAGTTCCAGAGAGCTAGATGTGGGGACGATTAGGGGTACATGATGCACATGTTTTGGGGCTTTCCGGAGGTAATGGGGGGGCAGTTGCGGACAGAGTTACCCACAGAGTTATTGAGATGCATTCATGGCCGCCTGAGGCCTGCCTTTTGGGGATGTTCCCACAGGGGGTAAAAAAAAAAACAAAAACAAAAAAAACACTGCAAGCATCACTAGAATGAAAGATCTGATTTGCATGTTGGCCAAATGCAGGATTACCATAGCCTGGAAGGCGAAGCAGGGTCCCAGTGTGAAAGCCTCGTGGAGTGATCTGTACAAATGGGCAATGGCGGAGACCTTGGTTTGGTACGGAGTTGTATATAGTGGTATGAAAGAAATCAGTACGATGTGACCGCCTGCAATGCTCCGACACAGGCGATGTTTATCGCATCAGACGATTTGCATCCGCAGAAGACCGAATTGGGCCTGCATGTAGAGGAGAAATCTTATACCAACTATTGGACCCCCGGGTGGGGCGTGCCCTAGCATAGATTGAGATCCTGGACTGAGACAGCACGAGCAGGTGTTATTGCATGTTTATTGTTGTGGCTTGTTTGGTGTGGCTATGGGTTTGGTTTGCTCCGAGATGCTGGTTTTGTTGTCCATCATATCCTTTTATTTTTTGCTTTCATTGTGTATTATTATTATATTGTATGACTCGTATCACTTGCAAGCCATTTGTTTTGTGTCAATGTAACCCAATAAAAAAAAATACTAAGCGAAAGTGGTTATCAGAAGTATTAGCGTTCAGGCTGTGGCTAAGCCACAGAGCTTGTGGGGCAGGATCTGTGCCAAGAAAGATATGTTTTTTTTTTTTTTTAGTTTCACCTTGATCAGATATGGCATTTGCTGGGGTCCAACTCATTGCCCAGGCGGACTCATATTTGGGGGGTAATGGCCAAAGTGGCTTGGCGTGATCTCTGGGTTTTCACAGACCATATCCAGCAGTAAAATTGTAGGGCTATTTTAGTGACTTTCATGGGGCCAACCTGAATGTTTGATGTGGTTGCTGGGTGTTGGCACTTTAACCTTAGAGTGACTATTTTCCTGAAAATCAAGGAGGCCAGGGAGTTATTGAGATCAGATGCAAGACCTGAGAGGAGGACGCTTTCTTAGATTAAGGATGGGCACGCTGCCTTTGAAGTCCGTCACAGGCAGCTGGAGTGGCAGAGAGGCTCCAGACATGGCTTGAAGCTGTAATTTAACATCACTACAAGCAATACAATTTTAATATCTGAGTCACAATTACACAATCTTGAAAATTAGATGGATCTAGCCCCTCCTGCTCTCCAAGTGGATTAACTATTAGTGGTGGTGAGATATTCTGAACCATCAAGACAGCATCCCATATGTCAATCAGTTTTGTCCCTTCCCTCATCATTGATATCAGAGACTAAATCACTGTTGTGCAGATTCACATACCCTGGCACCATTGGGGTACTAACTGGGTACCTTCAATTATCTGGTGGACAATGATGCTGACCTGAAGTGAGAGGGCCACGACTGCTCATCACTACAAAGAAACTTGCACATTACACTTCCCCTCACCAAAAGATAAACCACTACATTTCACATCTTTGTGCAGATGGATATTTTACCTTATTGAATGTTATGAATTATACCTTATTTTGTACAGTCCTGTTCCCATCTTAAAATGTGCCCATACATGCTCAACTATTGCCAATACTAGGAAAGGCAGGGAAAGTTTGCAAGGAAGATCTGACCTAGCTGTGTGCCAGAGCCTCTCTCACCTGAACAAAGGTCAGAAACAGCACACCCCAAAAGAAAACACTTGGGTCCTTGTTGAAGGCTTGCAGACTGAATAGGCACAGCGTAATACCGTTTTAGGTCATACTGAAGCAAGCTCCATTAAAAATAGAATTGAAATACCGCTTGGATGAGTTCTCTCATTGCCAGAAGTTTACCAGTCTCCGCTCCGACAAACAGAAGCTGCTGTTCAACTGTCTCTACTGCAGAGTTTCTGAAAGAAAAACAGGATGGCATATTGCATAAAGGTGTTTACTGGGTAGAAATCCACTAGAAGCACAATGAAGATGCCGAAGTAGTGGCAAAGTAAGGTTTATTGCAACCTGGTAAATAAATGGACATTCACCTTGAGAGATAAAACAAATTCCCTTTCAATAGTGTATGGAGCACACTACATTGCGTTATCTTTTAGATTATAAAATGTTTATCCTAAACGGACAATAGTCTTATACTCGGAGGAGATGCACTATGAGAATTAGAGAAGCGTTCTTTAAATCACGATCACTAAGACACATTCAAAAAGGAAGTAAAGTATTGCTTTCATGAAGTTCATGTGTTACACTGTATTTTTAACCACAATGCAGCCCTCCTAGGAGTTGCCCGGGACTACGCATTAAAGTAGAAACACTTTGGAGGGGACATTACTCCATGTACAAGGGATCAAATTGTGGAATTCTACTCAACTGAATACCCACAAAATGATGACCACGGTAAAAGACCTACATGTGCCACAATATGTGAACTGCATTCCACGCACCTGTTGGACCACCCCGCCAAAATGGGACAAGTAGTTTAACCGACTGATTGTAACTTTGTTCTCAGCTTCCATATAAAGTTAGCTGCATACACGAGTGCTATAAAACAAAGTCAAACCAGTGGGGTTTGTCCCAAACCATGGGGGGCTTGGGACACTCAGTTGGTGATAACATAAAAAGCCAGCAAAAATAATAAAAAGAAAATCCTGTTAGCGATTCTGTGCAAAGGCGCATGAATATTCAAACGTAATGCAGTTAGGATCGAGAATCTTGCATTGAATTAAAACGGAAGAAATAAGCCCACTATTTTCTAATAAACAACAATGGAGAATTATGGCATGTGTAACTTTTGCCTGGCTCAAATTATTCACAGAAAAAGAAAGAAATAGAATCCAAGCAATCTCTGGTTTAAAGGCTTGCTCTTTTTAACGTTACAGTCCAATTTCCCAGAATTCTCAATCCATCTACCTGCTAATGTTAAGCTCACATCTGATTAAAACTGATTCACCGTTGCATCCAATTAACTAAAACACTAACAAAAACCACTATCAACTCAGTGCCCAAGAGCCTGCCAATATAGTGTTCAGGACTCACCTTGCTCCAATAGACACGGAGATCACATTGTCCAGATGCAGCTTGCACCAATGTTCAACGTCATGAGCGAATGTTGCACTGAACATTGCCCTTTTCACATTGTGTGATGTACACGCTAGGAAAATGGAGGCCAGTTGGTCCCTGAAACCACTTTTTCCTTCTTCGAACAACTTGTCCGATTCATCAACAACCAACCATTCAACCCTGAAATAGGTTAATAATGAATTACTCATTAGCAATTGAGTAGGGAGGTGCAACGCTTTCAATAACGAAACACACATTTTGCAAATCCCAACAGACACATCTAAGGAAAACATTCCAAAGGCAGACTTGCTCAAAGGCACATGCCTAACATATAGATCTTACCTGGCAAGGTCTATTCCAGGTGGATCTTGCTTCAGTAGATAGACCAGCCTGTTTGGGGTTGTGACCAAGATATCTGCAAAAACAAAACGAACACAAATTAAAACAGTTAACTCGGCTTCACCCTTGAAATAGTCATCACTCTTGCCTTTATCATCACATAGTATATAATGTATAGCATCTATTCAATGTATACAATTGTAACACGAGAACAAAGTATTATATACACAAAAGCATTATATACATGTTTCCATGAACCACAATTTTACTTGGTGAAATATCACAATAAAGCCTGTATTACCAAAAATAATCTCATTAATCAAGGACATATTTACAAATGCCTTGTTTTTGTTACATAATGACTTTGCAAACTAAGATACAAAAGTGAGGTTATTAAAAAAGCATAGCTTGGAAATGCTTATTGATTTTCTTACCAAATTTCTTTGAGGATTTTAGTCCAAACTTCTTAGTGGCTACGGCTGCCTTGTGGATCATGTGAATTCTGAATCCAATGCCTTCGGAAAGCTTGATCAGCTCACGTTGAGTCTGAAACGTGCAAACAATGCAAGTTCATTCATTCTTGGGCAACTCAGTTAAAAAAAGGTATGAAGCATTTAAAATACTATACACCACCACTTCAAGAGATACACGCCCTCCATATGACAAACCTTGTCTAAACACAAGTGCACTCTGGCAGCTAGGGAAGAGTATGGGTGTTATATATGGCATTACTTATTTTCGGCGGATGGATAGCTGAAGTGGAACATGCTCGCCTCAGGAACAGATGATTCTGTAGGACAAAACTTTGAAAGCATTCAGCCTGTCTATTTGAGGTGTTGTATAAATTACCAAATCTTTATTTTATTTATTTTTATGAATGCTGCAACTCCAGTGTTAGAGCAGTAGTTGCTTCTTGCAGGAGAGTATGAAAAATCCAGTTCTGCAAGAGTCTCTGGTTGAGGTTTCGGGGTTCTGTTTTTCTACAAAATATTTTCATCCTCAAGAGGCGTAGGCTGGTGGCTGCCAATTTAGTTTTGGATTCACCAGGAGCGCTAAGCAATTTACCACATTAGTAGACTAATGCACCTTTATGGTAGCTCTTAGGGTACAAATGTTTTATTTGAGGCCAACTCTGCCATTTTATTAGGGGCTTTCTTTGTTCGTGGAAACCATGTGGTATGACTAAAATTGCAGCTGTGCATTCATTGACATATTGCTAGCAACAGATCAGCCTAGGACACAAGACTCAGTATGGCTAAACCTAGTCCTAAAAATTCAGCAGCGGTAGGCTCTCTTCCAGGCAGGTAAGTAAAACAACTTCTTCTGAAAATGTAAACAGAGCTCTGTGTAGGAACAGGGTCTCCCATAATTATACCCACAGACAGGGGATGCCCGAAGCCAGCCCACCAATCACATTAGGGGGCTACAAAGGGTTAGATAGCCACCAAACCTGGTTGGCCGCTAAATCCACCATTTAACCCAGACCACCTCTGCAGGATGTGATAGGTCTGCCCAGGGCCAGAAACTCCCCTACAGCATTTCAAACCACTATATAGGATGCAAAGCTATGCTCACAAATAGCACATATCTGCACAATGGCCATTTTAGGCTCGACTTGTGGTCCACCTGAAAAAGGAAAATCGTAAAACAAAAATGGCAGACAGTAGGACTTACATTGGGTACCCCAATGGCCTATCAAAAATGTCCATGGTGTGAACATCTGGTGAAGGCAAAACTAAATAACAGTTGCCACCAGCCTGTACATAAAGCTCATGTAGGGTAGGGTGATACAATTGCTCTAGTGCACAAATCGGTTGCTTAAGATCACACCACTTTTCCCCTCTAATACTGGCAGGCGTTCCCCGACTCTGGGGGAACTGGGGAAAACAAGTACACCCACCAGAAATTATTTAGAACAGTCTACTAATTTGAGACAATTGCTATCAAGGAAAACCATGGTATACCTTGCAGAGGTTATACCTATGCAACCCTAATATTGGACAAATCATATGCAACACATATTGGTGAATAAATCAAATTCACAGTTAATGTACAGTGGCACATTTCTTTTATAAATATATTGTCTCATGTAGAAAACAAACACAATCCCAACACAAAAATTCACAGACTTACACAAAGAAATACATCAATATTTTTCAAATGAGACAATGAAAGGAGCCGCAAAAAAGGGGGGATGGGATCATACAATAATGATCAAAACAACCAAAGTATATAATAATCATGCACATGAAATGTAGGACAGCCCCTAGGTGTTCCCTGAAATAAATAGAGACCAACTACTCATATTCTGCAGGGAACCCTTCAGAATAGGAGGAGTTGGTCTCCATTATTTATTACAGGGAACACACCTAGGGGGCTTGTTAGGGCAGTTTTTCTAAAGTCCACTTATTGTAGTGCTTTATTAAAACTATCCCCTTGGTATACAGAACCTAAACCTCTAGTTTAAGTCTGTACTACTCAAGATGATGGTAGTATGGCAGAGCAGCCAGGCTTATTTAAGGAGGGAGACGCGCGTTGTAGGTAAGTAGGAAGAACTTCAAACATACCTCGGCCCAAAGAAACACTTATACACGTGTAGTTATATCAAAATAGTGTTATATACACAAGGCAAAGAAAAATCTTCAGATCGGTTAAGTACTATTCCAAAGCTAATAAACACAATAGAAAATCAATTGTAATAAGTTGGGTAGTAAATCACAGTGTAAACCGCCTAAGATTGATTAAGGCAATTTAAGTTAAGTAAAATCAATGTAATAGCAACTCAAAATATTCTGTTGTAGGAATAAAATGATTAAAACCACCAACAAAAGTAGGTCAGTACTTTTCAAGACATTCCTCTTCAGAGGCAGTTCATCCCTATCTAGGTAGGAGTTTTTCAAAGTCAAATTAGAGGGAAAGAAGGTAAGGCACTGCTATAGAAAAGGCAAAGGATTCTTCAGTATACATATCAAGCTTTTGTTGGTCAAAAAGTTCAGGGGACCTCGGGAAAGGTTCCATGTATGCACACAAGCGTTCAGTCTGGGCGACCGTGTATGGGCGAACATATCAGGATCAGCACTCCAGCAACAAAGGAGTGACACAAAGACTCTAGGTAAATATAACCAAGAGTCCCACAGTTCCTTAGGAGGGATGAAGTTGCAGCTGGACGCCTTCACGATGCAGCTGCGGTGGTCCCGGTCTCCTGTTCCTTGGTCGTGGTGACGAAACGGAGGGACTCTGGAAGGTGTTTCGCAGAAGAAGTTTGAGAGGGGACTCCCAGCAAAGGATTCTTCACTCTCTAACGCAGGTCTGTAGTTTTGGCACCTTTTCACAGACTCCAATGAAGGAAAATTCTCGTCTGAACGATTGGCTTGCTTGCTAGGTCCTGCACTCTGGTAACAGGACTTTGAGGAGGGCGATCTTGCCTCTGGAAGTCCGGAAGGAGTCCAAAGCTTCGGGAGAGTTTGTGTGTAGCAAGATGCTGCACTGCACTCAGGCCGGAGGTCCCAGAATATTGGTAGTTTGTAGCCCAGGAAGGTCACAGCTCGCTGTGGGGTGGTTTGAATTGAAGGTCGTCGTAGGACCGATTACGCCCGCCAGTCCAAGAGAGGAAGTCATCTTCTTCAGAGCTTCTCTTTCTATTTGAAAACGGGGTCAGGACAGCAGAGGTGCTTCTACATTTGCTGGAAGGTGCTGCAGGCATCTCCGTTAACCGTCCTCTTCGGTTCTTCTGTTGCAGTGGTCGACTTGTCTTTTCGCCTCCAGATCATTGCCTTTTATCCAGGAACCCAGCCAATAAATAGTCATGCATCATTCAAACTGTCATTTCAGGACAGCCAGCCTCCCAGTTGGAATGGTTCAAAGCAGGCATGCCAGAAGACCAAGAACAGCAGTTTGTGACTCCTACCCTGCTTCCTGTCCTCGCAAACACACTGGAGCCTCTGTGGGCTTCATAAAGAATTTCTGCCGAAGTCAAAAGCCAAACCAGGACCTCCCCCATCCAGGATCGCATAAGGACCAAGAAAGGGCAAGCACACAAGAAATGTTGTAAAAGGACAATTTTGGGTCATCTGTGACCCTTCTGGGCATTACCGTGGCTGCGAACAAAGCCAGGGTAGGAAAAAATACACAAAAGCCGGTAGAACACATCCACTGCCACAAGCCATTCAGGTATGCTGGTCACTGGAATAGAAATGTTACAAGAGCAGTGAGAAAGGAGATACTATGTAACCCCCTCAGCACTCCACATAAGGTGGTGTGTGCTGACCTCACAAAAGAAAAGCTAAGAAGGATAAAAAGAACTCACCCCCCCCCCCCCCATCTTTTGGAACAGTAGTTCTCACAAGAAAAATTAAAATATAAAAAAGAAAGCCCAAAGGGGCTCCCAGCAACATTGCACAAAAGGTGCTGCAAAAGTGCTGAGGGTTTCACAGGTAGAGTGGATTTGGCATAATAATGAAAAATCTCCCCAACACTCTTCCCCTCCCCCCCCCTTCCCCCAGACGAAGGGACAGGAGGACCTAATGTACTCCTGGAAGGATCTCTGGTTCCAGTCAGTCATAGCTTCTGGAGAGACCGTCAGCATTCTTATGGAGTACCTGACCGATGCTCTATGGTGAAGTCAAAGACCTGGATGCTAATGAACGAACAGCAATTTTGGATTCTCCCCCTTCATCTGCATTAACCATCTTAGAGGTTGGTGGTTGGTTTGAACTCAGAAATTAGATCCAAAGAAGTATAGTCTAAACTTGTTTAATGTCCACACAATGGCAAAGCACTCACGCTCAATTGCTGCCCACCTTGTTTCTTAATTTCCAACTGATAAAGCAAATGGGGTGCTGCCTGCCTTTGCAATCCATTTGGCTCAAGACTGCCCCAATTCCTGTACTGGATGCAGTCTGCAGATCTCAGCACTGGAGCTTTACAAAGGGCATGTTTCAGCCCCTGAAATGCTTTCTCAGTCTTCAGTCCACTTCACCGTCTTGGGGTATTTTGGAGAAGATCTGGTATTTAGGAGGAGATTCTAGGCTTCCATAGACCTCTACACAATTCCTGTAGTATCCTGTGAGGCCTAAGAAGGCACTCACACTTGTCACCGGGGTTGGCCCAGTCTTGTACATCATGTACTCTGCTGGGTAAGGGCATTATATCACCCCCTACTAACTCATGCCTAAGGCAGACCACTTCACTCGGACCAACGTGACACTTACTTTGCGTTATGGTCAGATTGGCCTGTTGGATAGCCAGCAACATTTGTTCAAGATGGGAAAGATGTTCTTCCCAAGTGTGACTGAACACTATGTCATCCAAGTATGCCACGCAGAGGTCCTCTAGCCCATTCAGGGCATGATTCACTTCTGTGAAAATTGACAGGTTCATTTTCCAGTCCAAAAGGCATGAATTTATATTGATACGGGCTTTCTGGGGTAGAAAAATCAGTTTTTTCATGGCTATTTGCCAAAAGCCTAACGTCAAGTCGAATGAAGTGAGGAACTTGTCAGAACCCAGTTTGTCCACCAGTTTATCTGCCCTTGGGAATGGATGGGCATCGGTCTTGGTGACTGAGCTCAAAGCCCTATAGTCGATGCAGAACTTTAATTCTTTGGTCCCAACTTTTGGCACGAGTACAACAGGATTAGCCCTCACACTGGTGGAGTGTTCAATGACTCCAAAGGCAAGCATCTTTTTGACCTTCTCCATGCAATTCCGCACATGGTCCGGCATCCTGTGGCCCCTGCGTTTTACAAGGACACTGTCACCAGTGCCAAGATCATGCTGGCCCCAAGTGGTCAGTCCGGGTGTCAGTGAGAACAGCGGGGCAACCGACTTGACTTAGCACTCCTGCGATTACTGCAGTGTCAGGTTAGAAATAGTTTAACTTCTACAGACCCATCTGAAGGTTGTCCTTTTAGACGATCACACGCTCCTCTTCTTCTTGATCAGAAGCTAGAAGCAAATCTCTTATCTCTGGTCTGGGGACATAAGCCTTCAGGCAGTTGGTGTGAAAGACCATATGGGCCTCCTTGGGGTTACCCAAGTCAACCAGATAATTGACCTCTCCAGGTTTTCCTACAACTGAGCAGTGTCCTGTCCATTTGTCCTGTAAAACTCTTACTTGGATCATAACTAGAACTAGCTGCTCTGGAGTAAGCTCCACCATTCTAGCTTTCAGGTCATGCCAATGCTTGATCAGGGATTGACCAGCCTTCAAATGTTCAGATGCTTCAGCCATCATCTGTGCCATGCTATGTCTGAGGCCTACCACATAGTAATTCGTGCTAGATTTGAGGATGGAGCATTCGCCGGACCTTCCTTAATCAGGGCCAAGGGGCCTCTAACTGGATGACCATAGAAGAGTTCAAAAGACCTAAAGCCCAGTCCAGTCAGTCCTGTAAGCAAAAAGATGGCATAAAAGTAGAAAGCCCCACTTTCTTCCAAGGGGTTACTCTACAGCATCCATCATGCTCTTCTTGGTTCTTTTCAACCTCTCCAACAATCCATTGGTCTGGGAATGGTAGGATGTTGAGAACTTCTAGGAGACCCCACAGTGTTCCACATGGGTTGCATGAAGTGACAAAGTTTGACCCCCACCTGTCAAGTACTACCTCCTTGGGAAAACCAAGTAGGGCATTGGGAACTGCCCGAGCATTGACGGTTCTCATAGGTATGGCCTCAGGGCATCTTAGTGGCATGTTCCACTACGGCCAGTATAAACTGGTTGCCTGAGGAGGGTGGAGGGTCTAGGGGACCAACAGTGTCAATCCCCACCCTCTCAAAAGGGACTCTGATAACTGTGAGGGGCGCCAAGAGTGCCACATTCATGGTTCCACTTTAACCAGATAATGGCAGCTTCTGCAATGCATATCTACTTATGCTCCCATCTTGGGCCAGTAGAAATATAACCAGTCTCTTTCTTTGGTCCTCTTTGTAGTTAAGTGACCAGCCTGAGGGGCCTCATGGGCTAATTGCAGAAACTGATCTTACTTCTTGGGGTAACACCAGTCTCCTGTGGTCCCCTGGAGTAGACTCTACAGGCTTACTGTAGAGGAGTCGTTCCTCCCAGTAGAGTCTATGCTTCCCTGGCTCTTACCCTTCAATCTTGGAAGATGCCTGTTGGTGCAGGCCTTCAAGAGAGGGATACTCTTTGTCCCCTGCTAAAGTTTGCCCTAGAAGGTCCACCTTCTGCAAGTAAAGTCTGCAGCTCATGATGGTGTCTAGGATCCAGTCCTCTAGTCAGGGGAGAATCTCCTCCACCTACGTTTCACTAGGAATTTCAGGGACTTCTGTTTCTACCAACTCAGCCTCAGCTGGAGGTGGGAGTCACTGGGGTGACATGGAGCTTTTCTTTCAAAGGAGTGCCCGTCTTTGTGGAAGGTTTGGGCTTGAGGCCCTTCTTTCCTTTGGAGACACTGAATTTCTCCTTTGTCTCAGCCTTCTTGGTGGCAGGTGTGGGTGGAAGTCTTTTCTTCACTGAGAGACACTGGATTTCTCTTTGGTCTCAGTGGGGAGGTTTCTGAAGTGCTACCCACCCAGGCCTTTCTGGTCAGTCCCTTTTCTTCTCGTTATGGGGGCTTGAGTGTACTAGAGACTACACCCTTCAGACTATTTCCAAGAGTACCCTACCAGGCACTTCAGAATGAACACTGACAACAATCTTGACAGTCACTTGAGGATGCCTGGCATTATGGGACATATTTGGAGAGGGCCTCCTGCAAGCTTGGTGGGTCATCTGGATGCCTTTGCTGCATCCTCGGGTTTGAAAAAACATTAATCCACCACAGTAATGCTGGCCCCATTGTGTCTGATGGCAAGGGTATCCTGACAATTAACAAGTACACAATATTGTTTGGTGTCATCTGGGATGGTGTTATAATCATCTAATTCTGTTCCCACAGACCCAGGGACACTAAAGAAACTCTAGCTTGAACACCAATGGGTTCCTCAGCTGGAGTGTGATATGATATATATGATATGGCATTTGTAAGATTCCTATACACAAGTGTTTCAAGGCGCGACAAGGCAACGAATGAGGACCAGAGGGAGGACAGACAACGATGTTACTAGGCCAAGTGATATTGAAATCACGCAAGTGCCGGGAGGGGAAGTGCCAGTGGAAAGGGGGGCAGTGCTGTACATGGGAACAATAACAAGAAGTGCATCCAGCAGGTGCAAGGGAAGTGCTGTTAGGGGGACTGTAGGATTACAGATAGACCCAAGCGCAGGTGTGCAACTGGGCGGGCACGGACCTGGGCTCGAATCAGAGGGTAGCCAGGTGACCAGTACAGTGTCAGACAGGAAATCAGCAGGGAAGAGGAAGAGAGAAGCCAGAAGCAAAGAGCAAGGTCTTGAGGTGCTTCCGGAACTTCTGGCTGGCACCTGTCAAAGGAGCTTCTCCCTCATGGATGAAGGCTTAGGAGACAGATGGGATCCATGAAGGTTTACCCTTACATCCATCATCCCCCTTTCACATGATCACCAGACCTGCAAACCACACATTTGCCAAAGGTGGTACTACCTCCACCACCAAGTTCTCCCCCCCCCCAGAATCCTTGTGATGGGCGAGATGCGGTATTTCCACCCCCTTCTTGTAACAACTTTTCCCCATCCTACCACGTAGGATACTCAGACACTCTACCCCCCTCCACACTACTAACATTTTTGCACACCAAGAAAGACAATGGACTAACAGCAGAGCCGTTTACCGGACATGTCCCAACACAGGGGTCAGGCAAAGTCAGGCAATTGACCAAAATCACACACCCGACGGCCCCTTCCCTTCCCCACTGGGATAAAAGGTGGAGCATGAAAGCACACAATGAGCAGGGCAGACCGCATGACGAGACAGCTATACAAACATGGCAGTTCAAGAGGAGGGGAAAGGAGGTGAGAATCGAGAGGGTGACCAGGAGAGAAGCGACCATTCCCTTTCCTACCCACGAAGGCACTGCACAAGGAATCGTAAGACCACAAATAATAGCCAGTGTGTTTTGCAGCAGATGTCAATGGTACACGGAGCATGCCTACGCTGATAAGAGAAAGAGAAAGAGAGAAAAAGAGAGAGAAAGAGAGAGAAAGAGAGAGAAAGAGAGAGAAAGAGAGAGAAAGAGAGAGAAAGAGAGAGAAAGAGAGAGAAAGAGAGAGAAAGAGAGAGAGAGAGAGAAAGAGAGAGAAAGAGAGAGAAAGAGAAAGAGAGAGAAAGAGAGAGAAAGAGAGAGAAAGAGAGAGAGAGAAAGAGAGAGAAAGAGAGAGAGAAAGAGAGAGAAAGAAAGAGAAAGAAAGAGAGAAAGAGAGAGAGAGAAAGAGAGAGAGAGAAAGAGAGAGATGCCTGCTAATGTGGTACTGTCCTGGATTGCAGATACAAGAAAGCCAAGCGGTTCATCACAGCTGGTGAGTCGAAGGGAGAGCCGGTAAGAAACCGAACTGTGTTGAACGAAAATCGCAAAGTGGCAAATTATGGTAAGTTCAAAGAACTGTTAAAATTAAGGGGAAAACCAGCTGCAGAGGGGTCCGGCACCACGTGGGTGCTCACTCGAGAGAGACTAGTTGATCCCGCATTTGTTGAAACTACCGAACCAGAAGGCCCTGAAAGAGCCGCAAGGAAAAGGTCAAAGTGGCCAGACAGGGGTCCAGCAAAATCCTCTATACAATCGAAAGCCTGGACCGACAAACCATTGGAAAGCTAACGGAGATGAATGTGAAAAGAGAAGAAACTGTGAAAGGCAAGAGTGAACCTGTCGGAGAGATGTCCACAGTGCGTTGTTTAGAAAGACATTAAGAGTTCTGAATATAACAGGTGAAAGTGTTATGTGAAAAGCTGTAGTGAACCCCAAAGAGGGAAGCAAACATTTGAGAAGGGTTTGAGCCCGGAAGAGGGCGATCGAAGGGTGAAAAGCCATCACCCACCAACAAAAGCTGTAGTGAACCAGACAGTGGGAGGCAAACCATTGAGAAGGGTCTGAGCCCGGAAGGAGGAGGATTCAAGGGGTGAAAAACTCATTTTCAGGCTTCCTTCAGCCACCTCCTCTCCTTCCCTCATCACCGATTGCCTAATCGACATTCAAAATTGGTGTGTCGCCAATGAGCTTCGTCTAAAAGCTAACAAGACCAAGATCCTCCCTCATTGGTACACCTTCACCATCCTTTCCCCTCACTCTCTGGCCGGCCTCCCTCGGCCCTCCTCGTCCTAGTCGTCCTCCTCCCCCCACCTGCGAGGCTAAGAACCTCTGGTCATCCCTGACTCTACACCGTCCTTCTCGCATATCTCTGCCGTCTGTAAAAAATCTAATTTCTTATTGGACCTCCTCAGAGGTACCCTTCCTTTCCTCTCCTTCCCTCAGAAGCTTGCTGTCTCCCAATCTCTGGTTCTCTCCTGCCCTTTATAACTAATCCGGAACAGGACTGCAAGACGCCCTTGGCCTCAAGCCCTGGGATCTTATCTCTCCAACTCTGAAATCCCTCCATTGGCTCCCAGTGGATGCAAGGATTAAATTCAAAACACTCTGCATTGTCCACAAGGCTTTCTGGGGCGTGGGTCCAGAATACCTTCAACTATCCCTCCATAAATGCCTCCCCCTTCGAGTCCTTCACTCCTCTACTTCTAACTCCCTCAGAGTCAGTCGTTTTTCAAAGAAACGTGCCGGGGGTAGATCCCAGTCTTCGGCTGGGGCCTCCCTTTGGAACAGCCTCCCTGCCACCTTGAAACTTGAGGAGAACCATCTCCGGTTCCAGAAGCTCCTCAAGCCCTTCCTCTTCGGCTCTGCCTTTTTCCCTCATCTCCCCTGTTGATCTGTTCTCTCTCTCAGCACCGTGCACCTGACCACCCTCTGTCCTTCAGGCCCAGGTACCTGCTCACCCTGCCACCCTGCCACCCTCCTGCACTGCCTACGGGCCACCACTTGCACCGGGGTCTGCATCTGTACCATACTGTCCCCCACCCACTTTTCTTATGCACTTATCAGATATACCCAATTTGAATAACCTAGCACTTGCCACTTGCTGGCTGCACTACCACTGTATCGCTTTTTATTTATTTTATTTACTAAAATTCTGTTTTCCTCTGTTCTGCTCTTTCCACATTTCCCCCTTCCATACACTTTCCCCTTTTCCCTTTCCGTCTTTGTTCTCCCCAGTTCCCCTCCCTTTGCCTGGTCGCACTCTGAAACACTTGTGTATGAGCGCGATATAAATAAAATATAATTTCATTACCCAACGACATGTGAATGCAAAGTTGAGATTGTTTGGAACAAGCCATAGTTAATGCAACCAAAGGGAGGCTGACAATCGAGAGGGGTCTGAGCCCGGAAGAGGGGGACTCTTGGGTGAAGAAACATCAATCAGAAAGGACCATTTTTGTATTATTTTGAATCCATCAGGCCTTCGGAAGCAAGAAACTTAACCACCGAAGGTCCAGACATTGCTAGGAACTTGTGGGGATCCGAGCCTGAAGAGGGGGCTGCAGGGGTGAAAAGCCATCACCCACCGTACATAAAGAAAGGAACATTTTGTTTGTTATTTTGAATAATTCAGGTCCTCGGAGGCAAGAGACTTTTTATAGATAAGAGACATAACCACTGAAGGTCCTGGTAGCTGAGAATGGAACTGTTGTCTTGTGCTGGGAAAGCTCGAGAGTGTGCAGTCCCGCCTTATCCAGTGCTCAAAACATGGGGAAGGGACACCGCCAACTACCACATCCTGACTTATCATTTGTGAACACTTCTTTCTTTCTTGTTAACACCATCCCACACTCTTTTTGTATTTAGTTATAAGGATTGTCAATCTTTTTTTTTTTTAGTATAAGCCCTTTCATTTGACAAGATACCACTAGGACTGTCTTATTATTTGATGGTCGTAGCTTGCTCCCATCTTAGATTTCGGTTTAGATATGTTTTTCCAACCCGCATATACAGTTTAACACCCTTGAACCGTGATCACTTGTGTATGTTTTTACTGTTGCCACCATGATTTCCTTACAGTAGCCCTGTTGCCTACAAGCAAATCAGCAGCTAGTGCCAACATCTTGGGGTCAAGCTCTTTGGTCAGCCAGGTGCTGTCTCGGGCAACAACAATGCCTTCTAGCATGGCAAGATTCTTCATGGCATCAAAAGTACTCACTTGATGGCCTTTAATCCTCCAATATATGTTTTTCAGGCTCTTACACACAGAGGTTACCCACAACACACAAACCTTCTTATGGTCTCAATCTTTTCAGGTATTGGGCAGCGGTCTTCCCAAACCTGGCTACGCAAGCTAACTTACCCATTTAGTAATCTTCTCTTTCAGCAGCATTCAATTCCATCACAGCTATTCTGGGGAAGCCTAGAGATGACCCAGTGTACTAGCTCACTATTAGCCTTGCACCTTACATATAAATTCAAAAGTTTCCAATACTCACCAAATCATTGGGCAAATGTGGCTTTCTGGCTGTGGAGGCATTAAACAGAGGAAACCCTGAAAGGGAAGAGGAGTCAAAAGACAGATTTCTTTTCCTACTCCTGCTGCATCTCCTTTTCTCCGAGTCGAAGATCCATTTGCAGTTTTTTCTCTAATTTCCGATTACATTTCCAGTTTCCTGAAAACTAGTTGGAGTTTCTTCTTTTCAGGTTCTAGAAGGACTTTTCAGAGTCCTTTAGGCTTTAGCAGTTCATCCGTGTCTAGTTATGTGTTTTTCAATGTCAGATTGGAGGGAAAGCAGGTTAGGCACAGCTGTAGAAAAGGCAAAGTCCCCAAGGATTCCTCAGTATGAGAAAGTATCAAGCTTTTGTTGGTCAAAAAGATTTCAGGGACCTCAGGAAAGGCCCCCTGTATGTGCACAAGTGTTAGGCCTGGGCGGCTGTGTATGGGCAAATACACAAACAACGGAATTAGCACTTCAGCAACAAAGGAGTGACACAAAGACGAAGTATTACCCCGAAGTCCCACAGTACCTTAGGAGGGATGAAGAAGCTGCAGCTGGGTGCCTTCACGATGCAGCAGCTGTGGACCCGGTCCAGAGAGGGGGCTTGCATCAAAGGAGTCTTCATGCTCCAACACAGTCCTGTGGTTTTTAGCGCCTTTTCACAGACTCCAATAAAGAACAGTTCTTGTCTGAAGGATACACCTCGCTAGCCTGTGCCTGCACTCTGATGAGGGAAATTTGATGAGGGGGGATCTTGCCTTTGGAGGTCCGGAAGGCGTCCACCAAAGTTTCAGGAGAGTTCGTTTGCAGCAAGACAATGCACTGCACTCAGGTTCGAGGTCTCATGGTACTGGTGGTTTGCAGTCCAGAAAGGTTGCAGATTGTCGTCGGATGGCTTGTATAGGTTGTCGTTTTAGGACTGATTATTTCTACCAGTTCAAGGGAGGAAGTCATCCGCTCAATTTGAAAGTGGGGTCAGGACAGCAGGAGTACTCAGCTTCTATGGTTGCTGGAAGGTGCTGCAGGCATCTCAGGTCGTTGTCTTCTTCGGTTCTTCTATTCCATTGGTCGACATGTCTTTTGCCTCCAGATCCTCTACTTTTATCCAGGAACGCAGCCAATCAACTGCAATGCAACTTGTTCCAGGCAGGCATGCCAGAAGACTAAGAACAGTAGAGTGTCGGACTCCTCCCCTGCTCCCTCTCCTCGCAGATGCACAGAAGCCACGGCAGGCTTCACAAAGGATTCCCGCCAAAGACAAATATCAAACCAGGACCTCCCCCACCCAGGATGGCAGAAGGACTAAGAAAGGACGCAAACACAAGAAGTAGCGAAAAAGGAAAAGAGCCATCATTTTAGGTCAATGGTGTATTAACCGTGGCTGTGAACAGAGCCAGGGTAGGATAAACACACAAGTCGGTATAACACGTCCACTGCCACCAGCCATTCAGATATGCTGGTCAAGAACCGAAATGTTACAGGAACACTGAGAAAGGGGATACTATGTAATCACTCAGCACACCACATAAGGTGGTGTGTGCCGACCTCACTAAAGAAAAGGTAAGAAGGATAATAAAGTATCCCCTTTGCCTTGCGAATGGTAGTTCTCACAAGGAAAATAAAATACAAAAGGAAAGCCCAGAGGGCTCCCAGCAACACTGCACAAAAGGTGCTGTTTGCTGCAAAAGTAAGATGCCAGCTGTGTGCTATAAAAGTAAGTTACAGATGCCATAACATATGGAGGAAAGCAGGACTCCATAAAATAAAGTAAAATCATAATGAACAGGGTGTCCATGGTCAGAGCAAAAAGGAAGGATGAGGGAGAAAAAAGGTTCCCCTCATCCAGAAGAGCAGACAAAAAGATACACGAGTCCAGCAAAAAGTGTTGGGGGTCCCACAGGTAGTGGGGATTTGGCATAATTATGAAGAATCTCCCTAACAGGGCTGCCCTACTTTTCATTTGTATGATAATATAAATTGGTTGTTTTGATTATTATTGTACAACCGCCCACTCCTTTCCTTGCCGTGACTTTTATTGTTTGGCAAATATTCATGTGGTTCTTTCTGTATAAGTCTGAATTTTTGTGTTGGTATTTTTGTGGTGTTTTCATGAGAATACATTTATAAAATAAATTTGCCACTGTACATTAACTGTGCATTTGATGTATTTACCAATATATGTGTTGCATGTGGTTTGTTCAATATTAGGGCTGCGTAGGTATAACCTCTGCAAGGTATACCATGGTTTTCCCTGATAGCAATGGTTTTAAGTTAGTACAGAGCTCTAAATAATTCCTGGTGGGAACATCTGCTCTGTGTACTTAACAGCATCCCTTTACCTGGGATTCTTATGGGTGACCCAGATCCATATAATCTTCAAAGAAGGGCTGCAATGGCAGAAGGACTCAGACATTCCTCTGATCAACAACATAGGTTGGTTGTCCAAACAAAAAAGGAGGGGGAAAAAGCAAAAAGTTAAGGGAACCCTAAAGTGGACCTAGAGAGTTCCCAAAAAGGGAACTGTCTTTGCAGCATTCCACTTGACGTGTTCAGTGATGGTTTCATCACATTCAGACAATGATGCCACAATTGGAATTAGTTGCAACTTCTCTCCAAGATTGAACAAGGAGTATGCCAAGTATACGTCTCAGCTACGTACTTTTTAATTTGTTGACCATCTATGAAGATCCTTTGTGATTTTGGCACAGAAGTGTGTTACGTTGGCAATTGCTGTACTGTGGTGCTAGCATACACCAATGATACTAGGTTGCTGGTCTGGGTGCCTTAATCTCTTCAAAAACTAATTTTGGCTTATACTAACTTCATGAAGTCTTTAGATTTGAAAAGGAATGCTGCTTTACAGATTTTTACCAATGTGTAATAAAAGACATTGTACTGTTCAGTTTGAAATTCATCAAGATGTACAAGAGGTGTCTTTAGAACTACCTGGATGTCAGATGAGTTTGTCAGACCTAAAGCATATAGATATTAGATAAAACCCACAAATGTATAAACCACTCTGTAGTTATCACATTAAACATTGAAATACTTTAGATGCAAAATAATCAGTAGGACATACACAGAAGCATTTCACTGCAACAAATGGATAGGTTGATTCGAAGATTATGCACCCCATAGAAAAGAAAATTGGATGCACTATACACAAGTATATCTTTCTGCCACACCACTGCTGAAGGAGTTCAGTTGCCACTACCATACTGGGTGTTCGGGAGATTGCTGCACAACCCTATGGTTTGTAACCATCTAAGCTAATAGTAGAACAATGAGTCACCCAAAAGGAAAAACAACTCTTTTGGTAAGCAGAGCAGTCCGGCTGAACGCCAGGTGGCAGTGTTAAGTGCAACTAAGGCTTAGTAAAAGCATTCAACTGAGGCAGTACAAGACTCCACTCTTAGTATAAGGCTGTACCACCAGATATCAGGGTAGTGCAGACAGAGCAGCCAGGCTCATCTTTAGGAGGGAGCGAGGTCTGTAGAAACAGTACACAGAAATTGTAATACAAATGGTCCAATGAAACACAAACAATATGTATTGTAAAAATAAATGATTTAAATACAAGTAGGCCCAGATAAATCTGGGGGTGAAATGGGTACGATCACATATCATATAAATACAACAGAAAAACACAACACTATGCTTGAAGTTACACAGACCAAAGCATATAACCTTATTTGGAACGCTCAACAGAAGTTCTAGGGAAGTCAAACCAATAGTTACGTTTTAGATTACTTTCAGAAATATAAGGGCAGTAGACCCTAGCAGTTGTACTATGATGAGCCGCAAGAAATCACTTGGTAAACACCAACTGAACAATGAACTTTTTGTGAATAGTGGAACACTTATTCTAGGTACAGTAAAAACCTATAACTCTGATTCAGGATAACAGTTATTCTAGGGGAGTTGGACCTTGGGGGTGTAATATTCAATTACAGTTGCTTTTCAGTTGACAGACCGAGGGAAGCAATAACCAACTTATTTTAGGATAATCCAGTTCTACTCAAGGTAAGTAAAACCTATCCACTTTTTAAAGGCGCCAGCAGCAACCTAAAGGCAGGTATAAACCTCAGACCAGGTTTGTGTCCATCTAAAACAGACCAGGTAAAGCAAAATCCAGTGTTACACTTTATGAATTACTCAAGTTATTCTAGGTAGGTAAAACCTAAAGCAGACTTATTCTGTGCAGGCTAACAGGAAGTCAGGGGAAGCAAGACCCCTTTGGGAAACGTATACACCTATTCTCTGAAACAAATAGTGAAACCAACAGCATTACTTTTGGGAAAGAGGCTCAGCCATTTTATAGGTGAGTAAAATAACATTACATCTGCTTTTTATTAGAATGGGGAAACGTTTCTAAGGAAAGAAAGATGTTACATATAGTTTTCAGAATGGCAGAACATTTCTAAGGTAAGTAATGTTGTGTAACTGTTCACTCTCGGAGGTACAGTTACCAACCAACATCTTTTTCAAGTAAGTACCTTTTAAACATGTATTCTCTTTTCTAGGCAAAAGGCCCAATCCTTAGAAGTCTTTCCCTTAATCTTGGAGCCTGAGTGTTCTCAGTGGCATAAGGGGGGCGGTCACTAGGGTCTAGTGTCCAACAAGCTGGTCAGGATAGGTTCTTAAGTAGCAAACGTCATAGTTGACTGTAGAACAATAAGTACTTTACTATAGAGTTAGTTTAAGGTCCAAGGGCTTCACAGAAGACACCCTAAGAGGATTCCAGGGTGGGTCAGGGTGGGCCTGGGTGAACTGGACGACAGGCCTCCCAATCACAGAAAACATCCCAAAACTACACAGGAATCACAAGAGAAGATTTTGCAGCAAAAGAACTTCCGGAATTGTAGCAAAAAACCTGATTGTTGAATTCCTTCATTAAGAAGACAGGACACTGGAAGGACTTTTGCAGCAAGGATCACAGGCAAGGTGCTAGGCAAGGGTTTCCTTGTGACTGGATGCAGTTCTGTGGATTTGGCCCCTTTTTCAGGAGCCCAGAAGAAGACAGAATATCGCTGTTTGGATTCTCGTTGTTTGCAAGGTCCAGCACTCTGGTGAGAGGACTTTTTGGACTGGAAATGTGCCTCTGGAGATCTAGCAGGATGCCGACAAAGTTGCAGCGAGATTCGGAATTTGGAAGACCGTGCACCGTACAATTGCTTGAGGTCCCAGGATATTAGGGTATTGCAGCACCGCAAAGGTCGCAGTATGGCATGGGATGGCTCAAAATGAAGGTCTTCTTGAGTTTAGTGGGTCGTTGTTTTCAGAGTCCTCAGGACGACTGGAAGGACGGGCTACAGCAGGCTCTGGTTACACAGCAGGCTCTCGTCGCTGGAAATCATCTCAGGGGCGGTTTCTTTAGATTCCTCTTCGGCTTTGGTTCCAGTGGTCGACTACCTCTTCAGCTTCCAGGATCAGACTTTTATGCAGGAACCCAGCCAATCAAACAGCCATGCAACATTCAAACTTGGCGAGTTGGTAGTCCTTTCAGGACAACCAGCCTTCCAGTTTGAACTGGATTCTCGCACATAGGCTGGAAGACAAAGGGCTGCAGAGTTTTGGACTTCTCCCTCGCTTCCTGCCTTTACAGACACTCGAAACCACAGGATTCCCGCCAAAGATAAAAATCACACAAAGGAATTTTCCACGCGGGATGTCAGGAGAAGGAACAAGAAAGGACAAGAAATGCTAAAATTGCACACAAAAAAAAAAAGACGGACCAGGGCCATTTGGGTAAAATGAGCACATATGGGTGCCTTTACCGGGGCTATGCAAAAAGCCAGCGTTAAAGGTGCACCAAATTAATAAAAAGGTTTACTGCCACCAGCCATTAAAAGGTAAGTTTGTCCTTGTAACATAAATGTTACATTTAGTACTCCAATTCTCCCCAGCACTCCACATAAGGTGGAGGGTGCTGGTCTCACCTAATAAAATGTAAAAAGGATCCAAAGATCCTTTCTACCTTTGGGAACTGTAGTCCTCACAAGATTAGCCAGAAAAAGTTAAAAGGGGAACCTCTAAGGCAACCACGCAACAATAGGCACTTATTGCCAAAAAGTTGTCAAAGAGGATAACTTTTAAAAGACACTATGAAAATGACACCCATAAAAAAAAAAGTGTAAAAGATTCTGGGCGTGTGGAAAACTATTCCCACTCACAGAGGTATAAGGAAAAATTATACAACAGTAAAAGCAAAAAGTCCTGGGGTTGACCTAGGTCAGGAAGATTTATCATGACTATGAAAATCTTACCCAACAGGGAGGAAGCCTAGCAGGGAGTTACAATTATTCCCAATAGTCACCACAAAAGAACACATTACACTTGTATAGTATACTGAATATATATGACATGCATTACTTAATGTAATAGCATTTCTGATGATAGTATCTGCTTAGATTCACATGCTGTGCATGTAGTCCGACATCTAGTGGTAACAGCAGTGTATTGCATCTTGTGGTTTGTTTTCCTTAGTGGTTTAGTTCTTTCCAGATATTACATGACTGCCCTGCGCACATCGTGTGTGTGTGTGTAGGCTTCTTTCTGCCACATTGGTGGGGTTCTGGAAGAATGTAGGCAGTAGTATAGACTGGTTCAAATGGAACTTTGAAATGAATTTGGGTGCAAACCGTGGGCGAGTGCGCAGAACCACCTTATTTCTGAATTGTGAAAAAAGGGTCTAGACCAGAAGAACAAGTTACTTATCAACTGGTAACGTTCTTTCAATTGGATGTTCCTCCAACGTACTCCACATCTTTAACATGTAATGTCCACAGCTGTGTTGCTTCAGAAATGTTTCCGCAGAGGGCGCCCTGCGTCAACGGCCTTGGGACGATGTCCCTAGAAGGCCTCAGTCGAGGGTGACGTCATCGGATGCAAGTAGGACGCACGGCGCCTGTAGCCTCAGTTCATGTTTTTTCCCCGCCAGATTGTTTGCCATAACCGCACACCAATCCTCCTTGACTGCACATAGCCTTGTGGGAACGCAAGCTGCAATAGCATAGGAAATTCAGAGGGGCAGGCCGGGAGGGCGATGTGAAATACGTTGGAGGAACATCCAATAGAAAGAATGTTACCATTTGGTAAGTAACTTGTTCTTCAAATGGATTGTGTCCTCCAACGTATTCCACATCTTTGACAGACTCCCAAAGCAGTATCAGTGAGTGGAGGAGGGAGAAGAATATGGATATACCCAATCAGATGGCAGAATAGAGTATTGCTTTACCAAAGGCCATATCTTGAAAGTATCCAGGGAGTAATGCTTGACAAAAAGGTGTGGATGGAAGACCACATTGCAGCATCACAAATGTTTCAGAACTCCCTGTTGCATGGCTGTGGATGCAGCTACGCCACTGGTGGAGTGAGCTCGCAAACCCTCGGGAGGGTCAATTCCAGCCAATCTGTAACATTCAGCAATGGTGAGGATAATCCACCTGGACAAGGTCTGTTTGTTAACAGCCTGCCCCAATCAGTGTCCTGTGTATCCCACAAAAAGTTGGTTGTCCACTCTGACCCTGGACATTCTAGAAATATAAAATCTCAAGGTCTTCTAGGGTCCAACCTATGGAGTCTCTCCTCTTCCTTACCAGGATGAGGATAGAAAGCAGGAAGAACCACCTTCTGGCTCAAATGAAACTCAGACACTACTGTAAAGACCGGTGGGGGGGTCTGTACTTCTGCTCTCTATATGGTAGAGGAGAGGCACAGAGGACCCCAGCCAAGATTCTCTAATACGGTAGCAATGGACGAGCAATCAAGGCCTAGCTTCTCAGGAGGTGATGCAGGCTGGTTCTTAAGTACAGTGTATCCCCAAGCCCCCACAAAGGAATGTCCACACACTGTATTACTGAAAACACAGTCTTTATATAATTAATATTCAAGGGTTATGTACACTTATCACAATAACGCACTTTGTGCTCAGGAAAATCAGCAATGGTAATTATCTACAATTCTAAAGTGGTACCACTAATATTAGACCTCATTAAAGTGCATTCACAATACTGTTAAAATGGCACACAGATCAATAAGAAGGAAACCAGCAATAGAGAGGAGAGATAACAGAGGGTTGAAACAATAGGCAGAATACTGGCCCCTACCACTGGACACAGTTCTGTGTGGAGATCCCCCCACCTGGGCAACCTGCAAAATAAAGAGATATAACACCAGCCCAGTCCATATATTGTTCAGTAGTCTATTTCTCTCCTATAATGTTTTTACCCCCCCAATGTACCTGGTGGAGTCGAGTTCTTCGAAGAGGCGTCGACAGATCCTTCTTGAATGACCCCCTTTAAGGCAGGAGTCACGGATCGTCGAGTGGCGTCGAGAAACGTCGAAGACCTCGGGGTTCGGCGACGGGGAATCGACGGCCCTTCTTGAATGCCTTCCCTTTCAAGCGGGAGGCACGGGGCGTCGAACGTCCGTCGACAAACGGGGTAGAACGATGTCAGAGAGGCGGCAGCTTCGTCCGAGCGGTGCTCGTCGGCGTCGGGGCGTCGGCGTCCTGCAAGGCGGAGGTGTGCGGGGCACCTCGATGACAATAGTTCTGGACCGCAAAGATTGTAGAGACGGAAGCCCAGCAAGGGCGTCGAGTCGCTCAAGTCTTTGGGGTCGTGAGGTGGCGGGAAACCCGCCGGCGGATTCTCCTCGGCGCGTTGGTCGTCCTCGACTTTCTCCGGCGGGACAAAGCGGTCGACGATGCGGACGAGGGAGTCCTTCAAGGCAAATGTTCTTAGGCAAGGAGCGGACGGCTCCGGTCGTCGGCGGCACGGCGTCAAGTGGTTCCCACGGCTGGGCAACACAACTTCGACGGGCCTCCAGCGGTTACACAAACCTGCGAACCCTGGTCGACGGTAATGGACTTCGACAGCGTCGATGTCCGGGTGCTTCACTTCGATCTCCTCGGCGGTCCCGTCTCGGGTCGGCAGCCTTTCGAGGGTCTGACTTCCAGGGCGCTTCGGCGAAGATTCAGCGGTGCTCGATGGTCCCTCGGAGCACGGGAAGAGGGCGCCTAGCCAGGTCCTCTCTCGGGTCAGTCCTCGACGATTTCGACAACCTTCAGTTTCTGTCGAAGCAAATGCCACAGCAAGTCTTCTTCTTCCAGCTGGACGTCGAGGATCAGCAAATCCAGTTACTCTTGAGTGGAGACTCAGCTTCTGAATGCTTCTGAACAATTTCCAGTGGTGAGAGGTCCCCAGATATACTATTCTGTCTCTCATCCACACTGCTGGCACACACACAGCAGCCAATCACACAGAAGGGCATTCATGTAGTCAGTCAGCCAATCAGGCACACAGTGCATTCAGGCCCCACTCCTCCCTTTCAGACACTCACAACAAGGAATGTGGATTGGGACAAGTACCCAGCCATTCAACACTACACACTGCATTCAGGCCAGTTTCGGGCAGGGCTGTCTCAGTCTTTGTCTCACATGCCAGAAACCAGACAACCACAACAAGAAGTGTATATTGGTCACACACTCCATTCACCCAGGTCCCACCCACAGGAGGTACCCACAACATACAGTCAAAGGGAAGGCTCCAGTCAGTCTAGCTGGGCCTTCACAACAACACCATATATGGAACTTCCACCCAACAGCCAGTCAGGGGGAAGGGACAGAGTCAGGGCTTCCCAGGACTTTGGGAAAAACAAGACAACAGGCAATAGAAAGCAAGAGGCCACAGGGGCCATCTTGTTTTCTATCAGGAATCAACTGATCCCAATGGCAGGGCCTGGGTATCCCAAAATGGAGGACACCCAGAGCACCTGTCTAATTCAGCATGGAGCTGCCACCAGCCCATACCCTGCTCTGTGGGCCACCCACAGGTGCCCAAAAACATACACTAGGGGCACAGGGTTGTACCCCTACCCATGGGTGCCATAAGGGTATCCCATGGGTCTGTTCACCAAACCAAAAGAGAGAACTGCACTGCCAGGAGTCCCAAATGGACTCCTGGGCAGAAAACATAACAGAACACACGATAAAAGGCAGAAAAGGACAAGGATTCAGAGGCCCTGTCCCTCTGATGCATTTCCAGCATCACAACTACATTAGGTAGTAAGGACGGATTTACCCTCACTACAACCCTATCCCTGTGGAACAGATTAAAGGGTGGCTTAGACGAAAGTGCCTGCAACTAGCTCACTCTGCGAGCAGATGTAACTGCAATCAAGAAAACGGTCTTGAAGGTCAACAGTCTCAAAGTACAAGAGTGCAAAGGTTCAAACGGAGCACCCATCAAGAATTTCAAGACTATATTCAGATCCCAAACCAGCACCTGAAAAGGGGATGGCGGGAACACATTTGTGAGCCCTTTTAGAAACTGGGTAATCAAAAGAATCTTAAAATAAGAACATTCTTCAGACGAACGCTTGAAAATAGACAGTACTGCCAGGTAACCTTTAATTGTACCCACTTGAAGACATCTGTGGGCCAAAGAAAGCAAGAAAGAACCATCGTAATGGAACACTGAAAAGGATCGACATTGTTTCCCCTGCACCAGTCGCAAAACTTACGCCAACTGTACAGGGATTTGGTTGCCGGACACTTAGCTGAAAGCAACACCTCCACCATGTCATCCAGAAGGTTCCAATCTGCCCATCTCAACCTTTCAGAAACCATGCATGAAGAGAGTCTTGACCTCTGGATGGAGAACCTTACTCCCCCCTCACCCCAAACATGCGAGAGAAGATCCTCCCTCTCTGTGGGGAAGACGGCGTGGAGGACAGATGGACATTTGTAGAACATAACGGTACCACGCTCTGAACCCGAACATCTTTAGAACCTGAGGAACGAAGGGGACCGGAGGAACGCGCCTACAGAAGTGGGATTGACCAATTGTTACGCTCACCTGACTCCCACGGAGGCGCTGGCCTGGTTCGCGCTGCTGTGACCTCTTCTAAGGTGATGCGCAGGGTTCGGAAGACAGACTGGACCAGGCCCCCAAATCTGGCTTGTCTGGCTCGCAGAAGTATCCTTCTGTAGGCTAAAATAGAGGATTAACTGTCTGCGGGGTAATGCAATCGGCCTCCCACTTTCCCCTCTCACCCTCCTTGAAACCCTTCTGTGATTTCTCGTAGCGTCTCACCTTAGGGTCTGGAAGGACGAGCTCTCCATCCTGCTTCTGATGCAGGGGCGCGTTGGTATCCAGTTACTTCACAGGATTTTCGGATTGGTGAGAACCAAACTTGCTTGGCTTCCAGGTAAGTTTTTTTGATAAGAGGTTCCCCTTGTGTCCATGCATTAATATACTAATGCTAGTGTTTTTTTTCCCCATGGGGCCGGGGTCCGGAAATGCCAGGATGCGGCGCGGACCCGAATGAAGAGGGAATGAATCAACAGGTAAGTCTTAACATGGAGATTTAGCTTTCCTTATTCCCTTCTCTCTCTCACCTTTTGTTCTGGTGTTTTTCTCCCTAGGCGCTGGGGCGTGACTGCGAATCCGGATGATCGCTGCTGAACATGGAGGCGCCCTGTAAAGGTGAGTGGAATGCGGCGCTGCAGCGATCGACGCGATGAGCTTTTAAATTAAAGTCTTCCTTTTCAGGAGTGTCGGCGAGATGTCTCCGGGTTGCGGATTTAGCAGGTAAGGACTTTTCCTTCTTCTGTTCTCTTCTTCTCTTCCTTTGCAGGTGATCCAGGATGCTGGCAGGCGTGGCAGAAGTCAGGATGCAGGAGCAGACACGGTGAGCGTCCAGCTGCTAGATGCAGAACAACGCGAAGCACGTGTGGCTGTTCGGGTGGGGTTTAAATAGCCTTCGAAGAAGTTCCAGGTATGCATCCTTCCTCCAATCAGGTATGTATCCTTCCCCGACCACGCCTGATGGTAAATTAGTCCCAGAGGTAAAGTAGTTCCTTTCAGGCCTCAAGGAGGCCGGGATCCTGCAGCATGGTCTGCATCAGGTAAGTGCACCCAAGCATTCCCATAATGAGCCTGGCACCTATGGCGCCAGGACTGATGTCTTTTATGAGCCTGGCGCCATAGGCGCCAGGACACTGTCCAAAGGGCCCCTATATGGGGTTGCTGGGTTCTTCCTTGGGGACTGGATGTCTGCTTTCGGGGACGCCGGGCTTGAACCGGCTCCCCAGGTGCGGCATCATGACAGCACTCCCCCCGCGCTCCCCCCCACCCAAGGCCCCTCCCAAGGTTGTTCCCTCCGGGTGTTTTGGTTTGTCTGGGAAGAGTCGGTGGAATTTCCTGACTAATCGAGGTGCATGCACATGGTCGCTGGGTTCCCACGACCTCTCCTGAGGTCCGTACCCCTTCCAATCAATTAGGTAGAACAGTTTTGACCTAAACATTTTGAGTCTAAAATGTTCTTCACTTCGAATTCGGGCTCCCCATCTATTAGAATAGGTTCTGGTGGTTTGAGTAGTCGGGTTCCGGGTACCGCTGGTTTCAGAAGTGACACATGAAAAACAGGGTGAATTCGCATACTAGCTGGTAAATCAAGTTTAACAGCCACTGGGTTAATTATTGCCGTAATAGAATAAGGTCCCAGATATTTTGGGTTAAAAGTTTGAGGCCCTTTGAGTGGTAAATGTCTGGTAGCTAACCACACTTGATCCCCAATCTGATACGGAGGTGCTTCACTCCGATGTAGATCAGCATTCTCCTTGTAGTTTCTCTTGGCTTGTTGTAAATGCGTAGTTGCTTCTTTGAAGGCTTGGGTAATTGTAGAATGCAGATGTTCTACTGCAGGCATTCCGAGGTTCTGAGGTGAGTCAAGGTTTGAGGTTCGAGGGTGATGCCCAAACAAAGTATAAAAAGGACTGTGGCCAGTTCCAGAGTGTACCGAATTATTATATGCATATTCGGCTCTCCAATGAATGTCTTTCCAGTTGCTTTCAGATTGCTGTAACATGCACCGTAAGTACTGTTCAAGGGTCTGATTTGTCCTCTCGGTCTGACCATCGGTCTGAGGGTGGTGACTGGTCGATAATCTTACGTCGATCTGCGCCATTTGACAACATTTGCGCCAGAAGTGGGAAATGAATTGGCTTCCCCGGTCAGAGATTAGTATAGATGGGAATCCATGTAGCCAAACAATATTCGAGGAATTCTTTGGCTAGGA
This sequence comes from Ambystoma mexicanum, assembly GCF_040938575.1. NCBI lineage: Eukaryota > Metazoa > Chordata > Amphibia > Caudata > Ambystomatidae > Ambystoma > Ambystoma mexicanum. Next base: position 291,070,210 of record NC_090931.1, on the reverse strand, counting down.
CAGAAGCTGAAGGTAAACCTTTCAAAGGAATAAAGTGGGCCATTTTGGAAAACAAATCCACAATTACCAGAATAGTATTGTACCCCGAACAAGGAGGCAGGTCCATAATAAAATCCATTGATAGGGTGTGCCAGGGTGCTGGTGGTATGTCTAGAGGTTGAAGGAGACCGGCTGGTCTTTTCTTTTGACTTTTCTTTTGGGCGCAAACACCACAGGACATCACAAAAGATTTAACATCTTTTCGCCAAGAGGGCCACCAAAATTGTCGTTTCACCTTTTCCTCCGTCTTGGCAATACCGGGGTGTCCCTCTATTAATGTATCATGATAACCGGAAATAACTAATTCGTGTAATTCCTTATGTGGCAGGAATAAGCGTCCTTGGAAATAAGGTAAACCATTATCTATGGTAAAGTCTGATCCCTTTTGTATCCATTGAATGTCTTCAAGCGTCTGTAACGAAGTCATGCTTAGAATCCTCTGTTCGGGAATTATTGGTACTGGTTCTGAGTTTGTATCACATTCTCCCATTCCAATTCGGGATAAGGCGTCTGCTTTGCCATTCTTGCAGCCAGGTCGATAGGTAATCACAAAATCAAATTCAGCGAAAAACAAAGCCCATCGGAGCTGCCGTGATGACTGAGCCTTGGCGGTTTTCAAATACTGTAAATTCCGGTGATCAGTGATCACTGTGATGGTATGTCGAGCGCAAAGCAGATAATGCCGCAAGGCTTTAAAAGCGGACTTAATGGCTAACAGTTCTTTGTCCGTGATTGCATAATTAACCTCGGGTGCCGAGAATTTTCTGGACCAAAATGCTACAGGATGCAGCTGGTTGGTTTCGGGATCTCTTTGGGACAGGACAGCTCCCATGGCTAGGCTGGATGCGTCAGTCTCGACGACATAAGGGAGATCTGGACGCGGGTGTTTCAATATAGGTGCGGAGGAAAGAGCTTTTAAATCCTGAAAGGCCTGCTCGGCTTCTTCAGACCATTCAAAACGTTTATTTTTCCTCAAGAGAGCAGTAATGGGTTGTACCACGCGTGAAAATTCCGGGATAAACCTGCGATAGAAATTGGCAAAGCCGAGCATGCTTTGAACCCCTTTTACAGCGCTAGGTGATGGCCATTTGAGGATGGCATCCACTTTTCTTGAGTCCATTCGGACTCCTTTGGGTGTCAGGATGAAACCTAGAAACTCGACTTCTGTGGTATGCAAAACACATTTCTCCAATTTAGCAAATAGTTTGTGTTGGCGCAGTTTTTCAAGTACTGCCCTGACGCGTTTTCTGTGTTCAGATTCCGAAGAGGAGTACACCAGAATGTCATTGATCTATACGACAACACAAACATCGATGAGTTTCCGAAGGACATCATTCATGAAGTATTGGAAGGCAGCCGGCGCGTTACACAATCCGAAAGGCATCACCTGGTACTCGAATAATCCGTATTTAGTACGGAAGGCAGTTTTCCATTCGTCGCCTTCTTTAACTCGTACCAGATGATAAGCCCCCCGGAGATCTAACTTGGTGTATATGCAAGCGTCCTTCACCTGGTCAAGGAGTTCAGGGATCAGAGGCAGAGGATAATGGTTTTTAACCGTTATCTGGTTCAATGCGCAGTAATCGATACAAGTTCTATGGTTGCCTTCTTTTTTGGGCACGAAGAACAAAGCCGAGGATGCCGGGGACTTTGACGTGCGAATAAAACCATTAGCTAGGTATTGATCCAAATATTGTCTCAAATGCAGATTCTCAGGTTCGGTAAGGGCATAAATCCTGCTACAAGGGGGTTGTGCACGGGGCACCAGATCGATATGGCAATCGTACGATCTGTGAGGAGGTAACGTGTTGGCCTGTTCCTTTTGGAAGACGTCCTGAAAATCTTGGTATTCCGGAGGTAGTTGCATGGAGGCAGAGGTTACAGATGCTAGATTAATCTTCAGGGTAGCAGGTTTGTGTACAATCCAGGAAGGTTATTCTCTTAGCTCGCCAATCAATTTGAGGATTATGTGTCTCTAACCAAGGGATTCCAAGAATAACCTGAAACTGTGGAGCCTTGATTACATCAAACACAACACCCTGCCGATGGCCGTCGGGACCAATAAGAGTCACCTCAGTAGTGGAATGTGTTACCGGTCCAGAGGCAATTTCAGTTCCATCGACTGTGGTGATGACATCTTTGCTGGTTTTAGGACGGAGAGGGAGGTTAATCCTAGAGACCAATTCACGATCCACATAGTTTCCAATAGCCCCACTATCGATGTATGCCTTTATTGCATGCAACCGCTTAGGCTGTTCTGGATCTACGAGAACCATTGGCACAATGAAATGCGAGGTCTGAGAGTTAGTTTTCAAGCTCGGCAAGCGGACCCCTACACTTGTCGGGCGGAGTCGTTTCCCGAAACAGAGTCTTCATGGTTATCAGCGGCTCCTACCGCCTTTCGGGGCGGTTTTGCCGGGCAATCTCGTAGAAAGTGTCCAGAATTCCCACAATAAAAACATAAATTTTAACTGCCGCCCCCTTTCACGTTCCTTTTAAGGGTCCTTTAACCCCTCCAATTTGCATAGGCTCAGAGACATCAACTCCCTTGGGATTAGCATGGGTCTTGACCAACACCCGGGTCTCAAACCTGGACCGATCTGCTTTTCTGTTTTGAAGTCTGTGATCCAATTGGACCACTAAGTCTATATACTCTGTGCATTCTTGGGGCGGATTTACAACTTGGGCCAAAACATCTTTAAGTTCTCCGCAAAGGCCTCGATAAAACAACGTGACTCTTTTATCCTCTGGCCACCCCGTTTCCACAATTAGTCTATTAAAGGTTGCAATATAGGATAGGAGGTCCCGATTGCCCTGTCGCAGGGATAGAAGTTCGTCATCCAGAGCCTGCCCCTGAGAGTGTCGAGCAAATAACCTTTCCATGCTTGCTTGAAACCTTTGAAAATCACGAAGAATCGGGTCATCTTGAGTAACCAGTGGAACTGACCAATCGGCAGCGCAGCCGCTGAGATATGACAATACAAAGGCTACCTTGGTCTGATCATTAGGGAAGGCCCCAGGTCTGCATAGGAAGTGCAAACGACACTGATTCATGAATACGGCGAATCGTTTGACGTCCCCAGCAAAGTGTTCGGGTGGGGCCAGCGGCATGTTTCCAGGTAGATTAATCTGCACAGGGTTACTGGAAACCACAGGAGCGGGGTTCCCTCCGGAACCGGGTAGAGGAGTTTGCCCAGCTTGACCTTGCAAAAGCTGTCTGGCCAGGTCATCAGTTCTTTCCTTTGATATTGTTAATTCCCTCCTGAGGGAATTAGTCTCTTGACGAGCGGCATGTACTTCGGCCCGTAATTCCCCCAGTAATTGGGCCAACTGATCAGTCTCAGAACTTTCCATAGCGCCTGGGTGGGAATTTGTAGGAAGGCTTCGCGTTCTGTTACGCTCACCTGACTCCCACGGAGGCGCTGGCCTGGTTCGCGCTGCTGTGACCTCTTCTAAGGTGATGCGCAGGGTTCGGAATACGGACTGGACCAGGCACCCAAATCTGGCTTGTCTGGCTCGCAGAAGTATCCTTCTGTAGGCGAAAATTGGGGATTAACTGTCTGCGGGGTAATGCAATCGGCCTCCCACTTTCCCCTCTCACCCTCCTTGAAACCCTTCTGTGATTTCTCGTAGCGTCTCACCTTAGGGTCTGGAAGGACGAGCTCTCCATCCTGCTTCTGATGCAGGGGCGCGTTGGTATCCAGTTACTTCTCTGGATTTTCGGATTGGTGAGAACCAAACTTGCTTGGCTTCCAGGTAAGTTTTTTTGATAAGAGGTTCCCCTTGTGTCCATGCATTAATGTACTAATGCTAGTGTCTTTTTCCCCGTAGGGGCCGGGGTCCGGAAATGCCAGGATGCGGCGCGGACCCGAAATGAAGAGGGAATGAATCAACAGGTAAGTCTTAACATGGAGATTTAGCTTTCCTTATTCCCTTCTCTCTTTCACCTTTTGTTCTGGTGTTTTTCTCCCTAGGTGCTGGGGCGTGACTGCGAATCCGGAGGATCGCTGCTGAATATGGAGGCGCCCTGTAAAGGTGAGTGGAATGCGGCGCTGCAGCGATCGACGCGATGAGCTTTTAAATTAAAGTCTTCCTTTCCAGGATTGTCGGCGAGATGTCTCTGGGATGCGGATTTAGCAGGTAAGGACTTTTCCTTCTTCTGTTCTCTTCTTCTCTTCCTTTGCAGGTGATCCAGGATGCTGGCAGGCGTGGCAGAAGTCAGGATGCAGGAGCAGACACGGTGAGCGTCCAGCTGCTAGATGCAGAACAACGCGAAGCACGTGTGGCTGTTCGGGTGGGGTTTAAATAGCCTTGGAAGAAGTTCCAGGTATGTATCCTTCCTCCAATCAGGTATGTATCCTTCCCCGACAACGCCCGGATGGTAAATTAGTCCCACAGGTAAAGTAGTTCCTTTCAGGCCTCAAGGAGGCCGGGATCCTGCAGCATGGTCTGCATCAGGTAAGTGCACCCAAGCATTCCCATAATGAGCCTGGCGCCAGGACTGATGTCTTTTATGAGCCTTATGCCATAGGCGCCAGGACACTGTCCAAAGGGCCCCTATATGGGGTTGCTGGGTCCTTCCTTGGGGACTGGATGTCCGCTTTCGGGGACGCCGGGCTTGAACAGGCTCCCCGGGAGCGGGCATCATGACACCAATCCCTAAAGCTCCTCTCTGAGGAAATTCCCTTGAGCAATAGGTCTCGCACTTCCGGTTGGCACCGGTCGCGAACAGATCCACTTCAGGGGTTCCCCAAAGGGCGAATATCTCCTGAAGGACTTCCTGAGCCAACTCCCACTCGTGGGAGACTGCGCTCTGCCTGCCCAGAGCGTCCCGCCACCGCATTCTCCTCTACGGCCAGATGAACTGGCGAGAGTCCCGGGTGTATCGCCCAGCACCAGAGCTGCATCGCCTCTCTGCGCTACGAGAGCAACCCTACACCCCCCTTTTTGTTGAGGTAATGCATGGCCACTGTGTTTTCCTTCATGACCAGGACACTCTTCCCGCGTACAAATGGCAGAAAAGCCTTCAGGGCTAGCCTGATGGCCGAAACAGAGACAAGAAGGTATCCACAAGCTGTGGAACCCTCGTGTCTCCTACACACTCGGGTTTACTGTCCTAAAACAGCCAATAGTTAGAGCTTTATAAGAATAAATATTCACAACAAAGTAAGGACAAGAGTTTGTAGATGTTCAATTTGTATGGGTAAACAGACATTTCACCAATAGGTTAAAGGTAAGTATAATTATTTCATATATTTAGAATTTCACTAATTTCAAACAAATATTGTTCAGAAATAATTCAATTTTTTATTTTGCCAGTGCTAACAACCTCATAGCTCAGACACATTTTCAAAATAAACTAAAACCATATATTTCTGTTTATACACGTTTTCACCCTATTCACTTCATAATGTGAAAAACAAGCAACAGTCTCTGTGATGTTTGCTACACTTATAGCACCACAACGCGTTTCGGGAAATGATTTTCTTTCATCAGGAGTAAATACTTGTGATTTTCATAGTATACATCAGTTCATAAAAGATTCTTAGAGCCTTTGAAATCTTTAGTTCTTCCTCGGTCTCTCTAGAAAAAGACAACATTGAGACAAGATCGCGTGAGTATCTTATGCAAGTCTAATATGATTATTCATATGGTCATCAATAGTAAAGTTTCCTACCTCTCATTGGTGCCCCCGGGTTATTCAAAATGCTGCAATTTCAGCGGTGGTAATTATCCCATTCAGATGCTCTATATCTCATCACAGGTGATCGGTAACCTATAGGTATAATGTATATCTGCTTAGTTGCAGTAGGTGCAGAGAGTAAATCACTGTCAAGTACTAAATGACCAGGATTAGTATCCCTTTGTGCAAAAAAAAAAAAAAAAGAGTAGGAGAGTGCCTACCTTAAGTAGCTTTGTTCAGACGTAAACCTAAAGGGCTCTCCCTTAGATTCCCTTCGCTGGCCCACCACAGAAGATCCTGTGAGACCGCAAGCAGAATCTGAAGGAGATCCGACATCTTGCCTGAGAATTGAGACCACTGCGTCTTGAGAGCCCATTGAAGGCCTCTGGCACCAAAAAAATGCAGGATGCCATGAGGCCGAGCAACCTTAAGAATTCGAAAGCCAGGACACTGTAGGTATGTTGAAATTTGTCGACCATCTGGACAATGTAATGAGCCCTCATCTTGGGTGGCGAGCACTTCCAAGGATGTGTCCAACACAGCCCCAATGTACTGGAGCTGTTGGGAAGGTGTCTCGTGCAAATTGAGGGAGAAGCCCAGCTTGTGAAGGGAGTGGCAGGTGAGGCTGAGATGATCCAAGGCCTGTTCGGGAGACTGCGCTTGGATCAGCCAGTCATCCAGATAGGGGTAGATGTGAACCCCACCCGTCTCCTGAGATACGCTGCCACCACCACCATGAGCTTGGTGAAGACCCTCAGGGCGGATGTCAACCTGAATGGCAGGACCCGAAACTGAAAGTGCGAGCTTCCAACGGCAAACCTCAGGTATTTTCTGTGCTTTTAGATGGATCAGCACATGAAAAAAAGCATCCTGTAGGTCCAATGAGGCCAACCAATCCTGAAGTGGAAGGGCCTGAAGGACCTAAGAAAGAGTGACCATCTTGAACTTGTCCTTCCTGAGGAACTTGTTCAAGTGACGCAAGTCCAAGATGGGTCTCAGTCCTCCATCTTTCTTGGGAATCAAAAAAATATGGGGAATACCAGCCCTTGTTCCTCTCTGCCACAGGCCCTAGTTCTATAGCACCTTTCTCCAGCCGGGTCAAGATTTCCTGCACAAGGAGCGGATCCAGAAATCTTCAAAGAGTTTCCCCGGTGGATTGAGGAAGGGTAGGCAGTAGCCGTGGGTTATTGTTTCCAGAACCCACGCACCTGAAGTAATGGCTCACCACTCTTTGAGACGCTGACACAGTCTACCCCCCCCCCCAACTGGCTAACAATGAGACCTCGTCTCATGGCTGTTTCGGCAGCAGCGTCTGAAGGCAAAGAGGCAGCTGCTGGAGCGGCTTTGGCACCTCGTCCCAGTCCACTGCGAGAACCCTTATGGGGGCCCCTTTGACCCGTCAAGGCTGTCGTCAACCTTGCTGCCAAACAAATGAGAGCATGTTGAGAAGAATGGCCTGCACATCCGGTGCAAACCCAGACTTCCGCAACCACGCACACCTCTGTATCACGGTGCTCGCAGCCACTGGCTGACACTATCTGCCGTGTCCAACCCAGACTGAAGGGATTCACACATGGCATCCTTGCCATCCTGCACAATAGCAAGGAACCCATCCATTTCTTCCCCTTCGGGAATATGCTCAGCCGCCAGAGAGGCAATTCCACAGAGTGTGGGAAAATTTGGTCAAGGCACAGGTGGCAGTGGCCGATTTAAGGGCCATACTCCCAGCCTAAAATACCTTGCGTGCCCATCCATCGAAGCACTGGTCGTCCTTATCTGGAGGGATGGTAGGGTATGCCGCCTGCCTCGAGGTGGCCATGGCTGCCAGTCTCGAGGTGGCCATGGCCGCCTGAACCACCAAACTCTCAGGAGTGGGGTGTGTGGATAGGTAGCTGGGGTCGCTACTGGATGGGTGGTATTTCTTAGTCAACGACTTGTTGACCGCCGGAAGAGACTCTGGGGTGTTCCAAGCAGCAGCCACACTTTTCTGTAACGACATGTGAAAAGGCAACACTGGGTCAGTGGACGGACCCTGATCTAAAATGTCAGTTAGGTCATCCTGATCGAATTCAACTGGAGGGTCGGACCACCCAAGATACTCCCTAACCCTCGACATCAACCTCCTATAGGAGGATTCAGCATGAGCCCCAGGCTCTGGCCTGCCAAACTCCATCTCAGGAGATGTCTCCAGGCCACTGGCATCATGTAAACATTGACGCAGGTCCTCCATTTGACTGTCCTCAAAAAACCATGTCAGGAGCTTGAGGAGTGTCACCAGGAGCATCAAAAGGCTCCAACTCCACATAAGACCTCTCTCCTCATAGATGTTCTGTAGAGAATGAAAGAACTCCTGCCTAGGTACAGGCGAAGACCTGGACTGGAATCAAGGGTAGGCCTCACAGACTTAGACAGAGCCTTTCTCTGAGGTTCCACAGCTCTAGGGGCCTCCACCGGCAAATTCAATCCTGGAGGCCCGATTGTGTCGAGGACGCCACGGGCTTCGACAAGGGCGCCGAGGACCCGACCGAGGGCAGGGCCCCGACAGCTGCACTCGATGGGCATGGCGCCGACTGTGACGACACCTTCCCAGACTTTGACAGTTTCGTCGGGGACGAAGACCGCGACCTGGAAAGTCTCTGGTGATCTACCGAAGCCTTGTCCGAATGGGACCTAGACGGTTCTCGATGCTTATCGTGCCGACTGCCCGGGCCCGAAGGTGCGCGAGCGTCAGACCGAGACTGTTCCCTGCTGGCTTCAACCAAAAGGCACGGACGGAACAGTGCCCCGAGATTGAAAAATCTCCAGCATTTTCTCCCCGAATGCCTTCCACTTCGCCGGAGTAGAGGATTTAGTGGGGAAAGACACTTTCCTCGCAGAGCCATCATCCGACAGGGAAGGAACCGCTTCCGGGAGTGCCTTAACGAGGAGGACGAGTGGCGAGAACCACTCCGGGACCGAGATCCCCTGGACGCCCTCCGATGGGGAGAGTCACCCCTCGAGTTGTCAGTGGAAAGACCGGTAGTCTTTTTTGGATTTACAGGGTCTAGAAACCGACCTATCTGCAACTTCCCCCTTACGTTCACAGAAGGCCTTAGCAGTCAACGACTGGCACTTCGAGCAGTCGTCCGTGTCGTGGCTCTTGCCTAAACACCACAAGCAGATAAGGTGCAGGTCCGTGATGGACATCTTGGACTTTCAGTCCCTGCACTTTTTAAAGGCCAACCACGGGGTGGGTGGAGTAGAAGAAGACATCATCGAAGTAGATAATGAGGCGCGCCGAGTTCTCAAAGCAAACACGTCTGCAGAAAAAATGGAACTGAGGCTATGGGTGCCGTGCGTCCTACTTATAACTTCTGATGACGTTACCCTCGACGGAGGCCTTCGAGGGACATCGACCCAACGCCATTGCCACAGGACGCTCTCTGCGGAAAAATTTCCAAAGCAGCACAGCTGTGGACATTACATCTCAAAGATGTGGAATACGTTGGAGGACACAATCCATTCGAAAGGGCCTGTAGTTCACTGACTCTCCGTATTGAAGTGACTGCCACTAGGAAGGCGATCTCGTAAGCGAGTGCTGAGAGGCTTGCTTTGTCCATAGGTTCAAAGGGAGACCCCATAAGTCTGGTTAATACCACATTTTGGTCCCATCCGGGAGCCGGGTTGGAAACGGGATACATTCTTTTAACCCCTTCCATAAAAGCTTTAATTACTGGGATCTTCCACCATGATACTTTCTGCTGGGACATAGTGTAGGCTAAAAAGTGCAGCTAAGTGGACCTTCAGGGAGTTGAATGCTGAACCGGAGTCCAGCAGGTGAGTCGCGCATAACAATATGTGTAGGAGAACATTCAATGGGATTGATGCCCTTGGGATTACACCATATGACAAAGCATTTCCATTTATTGGAGAAGCAGTGCCTGGTGTTAGGTTTTCTTGCTTCTCTAAGAATATCCATGCATCTCTGAGGAAGCTGGAGATGTCCAAACTCTATGATTCCAGGAGCCAGGCCGCTAAGTTTAGAGTTTGCGGGCAAGGATGGAGTGTTTTCCCCCCCTGTCCTGAGACAACATGCTGTAAGGGCATGGCAGTTTCATCGGAGGAAAGAGACATTTCCATCAGATGGGAGAACCAGGGCTGGTGTGCCCACAATAGGGCCACCAATATCATGGCCCTGGCTCATAGTGCATCTTGTGCACAATCTTGTTGATTAGGGGAGTTGGGGAAAAAGCGTGAACAAATCCCCCTGACCATGTTATCCAGAGACTGTTCCCCTTGGATTGGTTCTGAGGGTACCTGGAGGCGTAATCTGGGCATTGCGAGTTCTCCAGAGTTGCAAACAAGTCTTTCTGGGAATCCTCATTCTGCGAAAACGTTGTACCTATTCATAATTCTGGTGCCGGATACCTCCAGAAGATTAAACGTTACTATCCTACCAGACATTTACGATCTGCATTACAGCTGCTTTTCAAAGTCCCAAGGTTTCAGCGGGCCCGGCGTGGGGGTCAGCGTTTTCCGTTTTGGCACCCAGACTTTAACATTCACTCCCCCCTACATTGTGAGCCATTGAAGAGTATTTTCCTTTCCGCAGGGCACTGAAAACAGGGTTCTTACCCTCTAATTGCTCCTTTCTTATAAGTAGCTATCTCTTTTTGGATTCACTGCCACTTCCTTACCACCTAGATGCCTTCTGGCCTTAGTTCGCATTATACAAGTCTTTAAATAAATAAGCCAGTTGAAGCGAGTCAAACCAGCTAGCAGATGTTGAGGCGATATATAGGGCTCAGAGCTGCTTCTGGCCTTCAGAGTTGCTGGAAGGCCGAATACAGGGCTGAAAGGGACAAGGTGCATCCTTTGTTGTGCACTTCCATTCCTTGAAGATTGTCTGGCACCTAAAAGGCGTCCTTTGCCTCCAAAGAGCATGGTCCTGGTTGCAGTGCACAGGCAGCAGAGGCCTTGGTCCACAGCAGTGTCACCACAAATGTGCCCCTGAGGTGGGTAGGGAGAAGACCTTTCCTCTTCCTTGGAAGCTTCCATCTTCACTTCTATTGCAGAGGACTTTGGAATAGACTATCCCAAACGGGGCTTGAGGTGACTCCGTCTCGTCTTGAAGCACAGGTTTGCCCTGTCCCTCAAAGGCAACATGCTACACAGTGCATTGGTCCAAAACAAGATAGGGGCCCATCCTTGGCTGCTCTAACAATTATATTTGCCTTCTGGTGTCAAACCAGAGTGCTTTGTCAGCATGAAGGGGTGAGAGGGTGTGATGGGGCAAATGGGGCAAATGTCATGTCGTGTACCATGAATACAAAATAAGGGAGCCCACTTAAATGAATGATTTTAGGCCTTTTTTTCCCAGAACTGCTTTCAACAGGCCTGAACACAAGCAACACACGAACACAAATAGAATAGGGACAAGTGTCTTATGTTGCTGTTAGAATATAAACACAAGTAGAATAGGATTAATTGTGCCACACAGAGAGTTAAGCTGCAGACAATAGATTTGAGAACATCACTAGGTTGCAGCATACACAGAGAAGATAACTGAGGAATATATGCTGCTGAATACACAGAAGATTACTGAGAGATACATCCACCAAGAAACAATTCTCCTGATGAATCATAAATGTAGCATTGAGCAGAGACTCCGCCATTTTGCAGTAAAGGCCTTATGTGAAATCGTCCAATGTGTTATTTTAGAGCTCCTGCATGCGATGCTTAAGAGTTGTTCAACTTCATGAAAAATCCTTTCTCGTCTCAAACTATGAGGCAGCCACGGTTCCAGTAAAAGGGAGTATAAGATAGTACTTGACCGAGCGTTGAGATATCGTTCCCATGACACGAGAACAGAGATACAGTAATTATTTCTGGCGTAAACAGTAATTGAATAAATACATAGAAGCCTTGATCGCCAGGTGAATGGTGCCAACACACCAAATTAAGTTGTATACACAGTGCCCCCTCTATGGCCAAGCAGTGCCACTACACACTGTATTAAATACCATAAAATAGAAGGCAATATCCCTGACAGAAAGAGAATCACAGACTTATTCATCCATGACCCAATTAAAAGATTATGCAGCTGCGTTGGCAGCAAGTATCAAGCCACAGTTGCAAACTAGAAAATTTAAGGTTCGGGAAGCAGTCTGAGACAAATGAAGCCCTGCTGAGGGAAATTAGATTGGAATATCTTTTTGTTAGTGGAAACGGGGGTTTGATCTCTCCAATTGCAGTAACATTAAATAACTGCACTGTCCAGGATGGTTGCAACATTCAAGGCCACCTTAAGAGGTACCATCCAATGGCAGAGAAGCATTCTTATCACTGTCAGTATGAAGTGTGCCATCCAACCAGATCGTGTTGTAGTGATGCTATACTAATGACCGTTCGAGGGGTTGGACATGGGGGCTTTGTAGATAATGGACTAGTCAAAGGTAGACTCCAATGCATAGGTATCTATAGGTGTTCTCATTAGTGTAGCCAATTATGCTGGAAAGTGTCATGTATGTTATTTTTTGCAACTCCACAAATTGTGCAGTTTCGCACCTTATCCTCGGTCAGATGTGGGCTTGTTGAGTTTCTTGTATCTCGCTCGACTCCCGGCTGACCCTTTGTTAATAAATGAATGAAGCTGGTTTTTCTTGCACCTGGTGCACTTCATTTTTGTTAATAGACTGGTTTTTGGTGCATTAATACAAAAAGGTAGGAAGTTTACGTAGGCCCAGAAGAAATAAAGCTGCTAGAATCATACTCCAACTCCAAACCTTTCACATGTCTGCCTACTTCAAAAGAAACCCAGTAATTCACACTCTGGTGTGAGAGTGTCTTATGTCAGGACTGTCTTGAAGCACCAGTTCCTAGGAGACCTCCTAAAGTGGGTTCCTGTGGCCCGGAAGATGGTGTCCGCATTCTGCACAGGGATAGGTGGGAGGACAAAGGGAGCAACTGCCGCATGGTTGTTAGAGACACCTGGCTAAAACACACCAGCCCTGCCGTGACTGAGTCACCTGGCCAAGCAGATACTAATATGAGAACTAAATGCTGTGGCTGGATAATTGTGTGACCCCAGTAGCCACCATGCCATAAACCGGGTATGGCTTATATGTACAGTTTATTGTGCCACCAGGCTGACTAAGGTAGACAATTCTGTATACATATATATGGGATACATTACTCACCGTAATCGTATTTCTGATGCTTGTATCTGCTTAGATTCACATGCTGTGCATAGGCCGACATCTAGTGGAAGCTGCGGAGTATTACAGCTTGTTTTTCGAAGTCGAAAAATGGGCGTCGACACAGGGCGTGCCAGTAATACTATCCCTAGTGTGACGTCCCCTGTACCCATGATCCCTCACGCGTCTAGGATCCCCAGATTGTGTTTTTCCTGACATGAGGTAGCATGAGGAGTAGCGTGAGTACAGATAGTCCAAGCAGATAGACAGAAAGGTAAGACTACAAGCAACCATGCGCCTTCTCTCGGAGGGGAGGAAGGGTGGGTCGCATGTGAATCTAAGCAGATACAAGCATCAGAAATACGATTACGGTGAGTAATGTATCCCTTCTGAGGCTTGTGGAATCTGCTTAGATCACATGCTGTGCATAGATTAGCGAGCAGTACCAGAAGAAGGAGGTGGGATGTGAGAAGGGCCATGAGCAAACAGGTGTCTTAGAACCGCTTGTCCCACTTGTGTATCTGCCTTGGAATGAGTGTCAATGCAGTAATGCTGAGTAAAAGTGTGAATAGAGCTCCAAGTAGCCGCTTTGCAAATGGTGTCAAGGGGAACATTTGCAATGAAAGCCAGAGTGGCCCCAATGCTTCTGGTAGAGTGGGCCCTTGGCGTAAAAGGCAGAGTCTTTTTAGAAAGAGAGTAACACAGCTGTATACAGTTGATAATCCACTTTGAGATAGCGCCCTTAGAGACGCGATCCCCCTCTCTGCCTGTAGCTACGGAGACAAACAGTTGATCTGTCTTTCTTAGCGGTCTGGTTTTATTTACATAGTATAAGACCGCCCTACGCACATCTAGGGTGTGTAGTTTCACCTCAGCTGAGCTTTGTGGGTTTTGGAAGAAAGCCGGAAGCTCGATGGACTGGTTTACATGGAACTTGGATATGAATTTTGGTGAGAATCTAGGGTGTGTGCGTAAAACCAGTTTGTCCTTGTGGATAGTAAAGAAAGGATCTTGCACTGACAGAGCCTGAATTTCACTGACCCTTCTTATGGAGGTAATGGCTACTAAGAAGGCCGTTTTATAAGTCAGGTGTTTGAGACTACTTTTATGCATGGGTTCGAAGGGGGGCCCCATGAGCTTAGATAGCACCACATTGAGATCCCATCCTGGCGGTGGGTTCGAGATAGGAGGGTGAAGTCTCTTTACTCCTTCCATGAAGGCTTTAACTACTTTCCACCACGAAACCTTGTTATGGGATGTGGTGTAGGCTGAGAGGGCTGCCAGGTGTACTTTCAGAGAGTTAAAAACCAACCCTGCATCCAGCAGGTGGAGCATGTATGTTACAACGTTGGAAGGAGTGCAATCAACCGGGTTGATTTGTTTACTCTGGCACCAGATAACGAATCTTTTCCACTTGTCAAAGTAACAGTGCCTTGTATTTGGTTTCCTGGACTCTTTTAGAATGTCCATACACCTCTGTGGTAATTTGAGATGTCCAAACTCTATGACTTCAGGAGCCATGCTGCTAGGTTCATAGAGTTGGGTTCCTGATGCACTGTTTGACCTTGTTGCTGGGACAGAAGGTTGTACCAGGCTGGGAGTCTGATGGGCTCGCATACCGCCATCCTGCGTAGGTGTGGAAACCATGGTTGTCTCGCCCACATGGGAGCAACTAGGATGAGCGTCATCGATTCCTTGTTCATCTTGTACACCACCTTCCTGATGAGAGGAGTTGGTGGGAAAGCGTACGCAAACATCCCTGACCAGTTCATCCACAGGGCATTCCCCTGGGAGTCCGGTTGTGGGAACCTGGATGCAAATCCTGGGCATTGTTTGTTTTCGCTTGTGGCGAATAGGTCTATAGTGGGGAAACCCCACTGAGAGAAGAGATCTTCTACTACGTCTTTGTGAAGGACCCATTCGTGTTCTACTGGGAGGGAGTCTCTGCTTAGAGCATCCGCTAGGGAATTGAGCTCCCCTGGAACATGTTGCGATGACAGGAAGATGTTCCGTCTGAGTGCCCATATCCATATTTTCTGGGCAAGCTTGGACAGATTTGGCGAACGAGTCCCTCCTTGCTTGTTCAGATAGAACATGGCTGTCGTGCTGTCCGTCCTGATCTGCACCGACAAGTTTAGTAGATGGGGCTCGAACGCCTGCAACGCTCGGAATACTGCCAGAAGCTCTAGCAGATTGATGTGTTTCTTGGCTACTGAGTGAGACCAGAGACCCTGAGCTGTGTGGTGGAGATGGTGAGCTCCCCACCCCGTCAGGCATGCATCTGTAGTCACCACTGCCTGTACTTCGGGATCGTAAAAGGGTTTCCCCTTTGCGAGATTCTCTCTTGTCCACCAGAGTAGGTTTTGTACTAGTGTTGGCGAAACGACCACTAGATCGTCCCACTGACCACCTGCCTGAGACCACTGTTTCGCCAACCATTCCTGCATGGGACGCATGCGCAGACGCGCGTGGGGGACCAGGTAAATGCATGACGCCATCATGCCCAGTAACCGCATAGCTTTGCGTACTGTTATCTGTTGACCTGACTGATAATGCGGAATTTGCAGAAGTATGTTCCGAATTCTTTCTTCCGAAGGGAAGGTCAATCCTTTCTGAGTATCTAGGATAGCTCCTAGAAACTGTTTTGAGGTGCTTGGCACCAGACTTGACTTTTTCTCGTTGATGGAGAAGCCTAATTCGTGGAGGAGGTCGATGGTCCTCTGAATGTTTGACCTGCAGATTCCTGGGGTTTCCCCCGTTATGAGCCAGTCGTCCAGATAAGGGTACACTGGGATTGCCTCCCTGCGTAGGTGTGCAGCTGCCACCGCCAGTACCTTGGTGAATACCCTTGGTGCTGAAGCTATCCCGAAGGGCAGTACCTTGAATTGGTAGTGGCGACTGTCCACCTTGAAGCGCAAGTATTTTCTGTGCGCCGGGAGCATGGAAATATGAAAATAGGCATCTTTCATATCCAAGGTTGCCATGTAATCCCCCTTTTTTAGGAGTGGGATTACCTCTTGTAGTGTGGTCATACGGAATTTTTGGGGCTTGACATACTTGTTGGCAGGCCGTAAGTCCAAAACTGGGCGCATTGTTAAATCTTTCTTTGGCACAAGGAAGTAAGTTGAATAGATACCCTTGTTTACCTGGTGTCCCGGGACGAGTTCTATCGCGTCCTTTTCTAGCAGAATGGCGATCTCCTCGAGGAGGATCTTCTGATGTTGTAAAGAGTGGACTTTTTGTCTTGGAGGATGGTTTAGGGGACATTGCAGTAGTTCTATGCAGTACCCATTGGATACTGTTGACAGCACCCATCTGTCGGATGTTATCCCTTCCCATGCCTGGGTGAAACTTGATATTCGTCCCCCTACTGGGGTTGCATGGGAAGGGACCCTGAACTGAGCGTCACTGCTTTGGTGGAGGCGTGCCTCCTCCTTTACTGGGGCTGCCTCTGCCTCTACCGCGTCCTCTTTTACTACCCCTACCATACGCCTGGGTAGACTGTTGTGAGCTGGTGTTCCACTGTGTACCCTGGGTGTGGGAGTAGCTATTTCCTCTATTGGAATTTTGGCCGCGGGAGCGACGAAAATTGCCATTCCCTCTTTGGTTAGGTGGTTTGGTAGTTAATTGGCCAAGGGATTTGAGGGTGTCGAATTCTTCCTTAGCGTTTTTTAGAGCGTCCTCGACTGCCTTCCCAAACAGGAGATCACTTTCCACTGGTTTGTCTAAGAGCGCAGCTTGTGTTTCTGCTTTGAATCCCGACTGCCTCAACCAAGCATGCCTTTTGATGACAGTCCCCTCTGCTATAAGTCTACCCGCATTGTCAGCGGCGTCCAGAGTTGCTTTTACAGTGCAGCCTGACACGTTCCTTCCTTCCGCACAAATGCGAGCTAGCTGGCTTTTAAGGGGTTCGGGAGCAGAGTCTATTAGTGCTGCCACTTCTTCCCACTGGTGACAGTTGTAGCTAGCCAACAGTGTGGTGGAATTCGCGATTCTGGCTTGGTAGGCTGCCGTGGAAGCTACTTTCCTGCCAAAACCATAAAGTTTTTTACTTTCTTTGTCGGGGGGAGCCTCAGAGGAAGATAATGGTGTACCAGCTCTTTTGCGGGTGTTGGTTACTACTAGAGAGTCTGGCTTAAGTTGACCTCTAATATATAGGGGGTCCGACTGGGCTGCTTTAAACAGCTTCTCCACTCTCGGATTTACAGGTCTTGTCAGGTTTGGGTTGACAAGGGATGGTGCTATTCTGCGTTGAACAGATTTTAGGATGGGAATGGTCTGGGCTACTGGCTTCCTTTCCCCTATTAGTTCTTCCGCAAAGTCCCTTTCTTCCTGGGCACCTTGTGTGTCTATGTGGAAGTGGTTAGCTGCCCGAAAGAGCAGTTCATTAAGGAGGGGCTGATTATCTATCGGGGAATCAGACACTGGGGCTTCCCTTTCGACTGGTGAGTCCATTCTGAAAATATCTGGGCTATTTTCTGGCTCATCCTCGTCTTCGTCTTCGCCGTAATAATCTGATCCTGCAGGATCTTCTGGCGTGTCAATTTCCTGACCTTCTATAAGGGAAGAGTTTCCTTGGTCTGTAGGGAAGAGGTAAGAATAGGGTTGGACCTCGATGGGGTCTAAAGGCCTAAATGGTGTCTCGACCCGGGGTCTTTTATTTGAGGGGATAGGGTCCCCTGACCCTGAGGGAGAATCTCCCTGAGGGTTTAAAGCTCGGAGTTGTTCAGGGTGTCTTTCGAAAAAATTCGCCAAGGAAGACATCCTTGACATTACTCTGTCAATGCCCTCGCATGACCAGAGTTTTGAGCTTGGGGTGACCTTGCTGGGACTTTCTATGGATTGGCCCTGCGAAGACTTGGTCAGTTCTTTTGTAGTGGAGGACTGCAAGGGTTGTTTCCTTTGCTGTTTACCCCCTTCCCCGTGGGTGGAAGTGTGTTTCCCCTTTCCCTTATCTTTCGACGCCTGGCGTCGAGGATCGGAGGTGGAATCCATGTCTTTCGAACTAGCCTTCGAAACTGGGCCCTCTTTACTCCCAAGTGAAGTACCCTTTCCCTGGGGTGCAGGCTGGGGGTGGAAGTAGTGTTCGTGGAAGTCGTGTTCGTCTCCGGACGATTGATCTTCCAGGATATTAATGGTCGAGGCACTCTGTGCAAGTGTGGAGGCTTGCCTGATGTCGTGCGGCGACCTCGACCGGGACCGCCCAGAGGACGTCCTTTCGGACCGCTCCTTCTGTGCCTCTTTCCGAGGTTTCGACGACGTCGAATCTCGGGTGGATTTTTTGTGTTTAGCGTGTGTATGTGTAACGCTTTTGTCGCCGGGGGACTTCCCCATAGTCGCCGGGACGGACGACCTTCCGAGGCCGGGGACGTGCGTTCGGCTGTCTTTCGACGCCTTGGTGCCCTCGCCGTCCGAAAGTTCGGCGTCGCTGCCGTCGCTGAAGGTACCCTCCGCCTCCATAGCTGCTAGCTTGGCGTGGTGGGCCCAACGCTTGGTGGAGCGGTCCTTAAGAGTTTTGGCCTTAAACCTACTACAGGCCCTGCAACCCGTTTCGGGGTGGTCTCTGGGTAGGCAAAGGTTGCACGTAGCGTGCTTATCTACCCAAGGGTATTTCTTATTACACTTGGGGCAAAACTGAAAGGGCGTACCCTCCATACGCGCCTGTGGGCAGCGGGCAAGTGTGTGTAGGTAATAAGGTGTCGAGTGTGGAAGTGTACCACCCCCACTCTCCCTACTTGTAGGGCCGAGGCCAGCGGCCCAGGCCCGAGCCGAGGCGGAAGCCTCAAGGCCCAATCCGTCGGGTATTCGACGTTGATCTCCTCCCCGGTTCGGCGTCGAGATGTTGATCGACGAAAGGTTGGTCAAACGGGGCAAATTAGAATTATTTTAGAGTGAAAATATGGCAAAGCCAGGGAACTCCGCTGAAGTGCTTCCGACCAGAATGGCGGAAAAAAACAATCTGGGGATCCTAGACGCGTGAGGGATCATGGGTACAGGGGACGTCACACTAGGGATAGTATTACTGGCACGCCCTGTGTCGACGCCCATTTTTCGACTTCGAAAAACAAACTGTAATACTCCGCAGCTTCCACTAGATGTCGGCCTATGCACAGCATGTGATCTAAGCAGATTCCACAAGCCTCAGAAATATATATATATATATATATATTTTTTTTTTGGTTTGTTTCATGAACAATCAAAACACCTACTTAATTTAGATCAGGATAGGAGCTTGATAATAGTTTACGGTTTTTCCCAAGCTATTGCGCAAAACACAGAGCTAAGTATGCAACCACATACTTTTTTTCTTCTTTCTCTCTGCCCCCCCTTCCCCCTGTGTCTTTGTAGGGGTTTCTGCCGGTTTTTGGATCACTACCACGGCATTCTCGCCCCCCTACACCAGAGGCACCCAATGGGGGCACAGGACTCTTTCAAATTGACATCCTGCTTCGGATGCAGTTTCCTGACAGAAGAGCGAGCCTCAACAAGAGACAGCTTCCAGGAGATTTGTGGTGAGTCTATACACGCAAGATGTATGCCTACCACATTGGGCCAGAGACAGTTAAATCCAGACTTTCTGCTGTGACCCCAACCCACTCCACGCCCAGCCAAACTAATACATTTAAAACAAAACATTATTTTGTAATGCTCTCTTAGCATTTAATGCATGTTTCCATTACTAGCTACCCAAAAATGTCCAGTTAGAAAACACACAATCTTTCTCTAAGACGACAACCCTCTCACTCAAAAAAAGAAAATGTTCCACTTTTTTTGTTTCATTATGCTACAGGAGCCAATATTTTGCACCCTGGCGGCTGCCATGCTCAACTTGAAATCATAGTGATTTGGTTGATACTAGGACGTGACTGCCGCCGAAACGTAATACTTCCTGCAAGGAGGGGGGGGGGGGGATCAACAAGCCCAACTGGAGGGATCTCAGACGGACACCTGGCATAGGTTCTTCAACCATCTACTAACTGAACCAGGATCCCACCCCCTGCAACGTTGGCACCATTGTTTGGCCAATGCACACCAAGACATTTTGTTTCTGGCTGACGCGTATCAGAAGCGTTTATGCATTAGACATTTGCCGTCTGCTGACTGAAGGTGTGGCATTTGCGAATTAGATTTCTCACTGCCACAGAAACATCTGTCTAGAAGATTTTTGTTTTATGTCTATCTGGAATTTCATTGTAACAGAGACTGGGCATTTGAGTAATTAAAGCAAATTATGTGGCATTATACTTTTTATACATATTGTTTCATTTTCTTGTTGTCTTTTCAAATTTCAGGTTACAATTTACCAATAATACATAGATAGCTTCTTTGTTTGTTTGGTGTACTGTTCTATGTTTGTTCTTGGCTTCCCTAGTTAAGCGAAAATCACATTCGCTTAGGGATTTACTGTATTGTGCATGTTTTGGTGTTGATGCTAACTATAAAAAAAACATTCTGTACAAAGCACACCTTTTCTTTATATGTACAAGTGTAAAAGAGAACTATTTGCTTCTTCCATTACAATAAACTATATTCACAATGTAGACAGTTTTTTTTCTGGACCTCACTATGGGCTATGTATTCCTGGATAAGTTCCACTAGTAATGGAAAAAGGGTTCCCCAAAAAATAAAATTCTCTTAAAAATTTGAATCCGTTTTGAAAGAACCCCAGTGTAGCAGTACTTCCCTTCTTGGTTCATGGTTTTTATTTGCCCAAGTCTGCTACCAGTGACCATGGACAAACTGAATTTTTGTTGAGGATTATAAAAACCCATCTGTGCCTGTGTGTGCTCCTGCAGCGGTCAGTAATGCACACGTGTCCTTTAGACTTGCTCTGCTGCCATCACAGGGCACTTGCTGGATGTCCAGAGACATTCATAGCAAAGGCACTGGAGTGCACTTATTCTGGCAGAAGCATTATAATGGGGGAGGTCCGATTAGCAGGCGTCCCTTTCAGAAACAATCACTTGCATCCTTTTTGTTCTAAAACAGCCGATTTTCTTTTTGTAACTTTCCTCCATAGTTTCCTATAAACCCCATTGTGTTGCTCTGTTTTTGATTCCTGTCCTGTCTTGTCTTTTTGAAGACAGGTAAAGTATTCAGCTTCATTTGCCTTTTGGTCATGTGTTATGTGAAACTGTTTACTCCTTCAGACTATCGGTACTGGGGAACTTTGTTTCCCTTTTGAATTCTTGTATTTTTAACATTGCACACAGCACCCCTCAACGCAGTGCAATGGGGATACTTTTGTATTGCCCTAGCTTTTTAGACATGGGAATTTGTTATGTGCCTAAATACATGTTGATGGTAGCAGTTCCATGTTTACCGGTTTCTGCATTATTTCTAGTATGGGCATTAGCGTTTAGTGCTTATGGCGACTAAACGTGGCTAGTGCCCAAAAATGTCCATGCCATAAGAGATTCACTTGCTCTTTGGCCTTCCTCCTGCCTTCTCAGGGCAGGAACGTCCTTATAAGGTCATGTAAGTGTGTGTGTGAGAGTGTGTGTTGGGGCTGGGACAGTCTAGTTCCAGTCCACATCACTGGTGCCAGAAAGTCTGCTATTGGGGCAGATGTAAAACAAGTAGTTGTCCCGTATTGCGCAACTACTGTCTATTTGAATGGTACAGTGCCTTACCACTGGTGGGCTTGGACTTGCTTCCAGCTTGGATTTTGGACAAGAGGACTCCTCCTGCAGCCATTTCATCAGAACCTTGTTGGAGCCAAGAATCACTTGAAGAGCAGACCACTGATGGCACGAAGAGGACTCCTGAAGTGGCCCAGCATCCACTTCTGTGTCCGGTGCAGTGAAGCCCTGCTCCTCCGGCTGTTTTCCAAAGACCCTGAGCTGTGCTTCAGCCCTTGGGCTAGTGGGACCAACTAGCCTCAACGCCTTTGAGGATCAGCCCATCAGAGCCTTTGGAAGTGTTCCTGTACTGCCCGGTGGATTGACCAGCTCTCTTGTGGGCCACCTCACCAAAACGGTTGCTGTTCTACGTTGAAGCCCAGAACTTTGGTTGTCACCAGCTTGTGCGACAAGTCGCCTTCTCCACGAATTCCAGCTTCCAATCTTCAAGGGAACTTGCCCTGGAGCAGCTTCTGTGCTAGTAACTGGATGGACACCAGTCACCACCTGCAAAAAGTGATCATCGCTGGAACTCACCTTCCTCCATCCTGTGAAGTGTCCTGAAAAGGTCTGCATCGTTAGAGTCTGCATTTCTTCACACACAGGGATTGCATTTTGCAGTTCTCGAAACTGCAACCACTGGGGACCTCCCACCAAAACGAAGGGTGGAATAACGCACCTCCAGCGACCCCTAGACGATGTCCAGACGATCCACGACATCTGGGAAAATCAGACTCATGGGAAATGGGAGAAAGTTAAGCATGCATGTGCCTGTTCCTGTCCTGTGGAACAAGTCTCCTTTTCTCCAATCTCCCCACCACTCACCTTTGGTCATCGAACCTGGGTTGGGTATCCAGCCTGGCTTAGCCTTGGGTCTGGAAGAAAGGAGGAAACCTACCTTTCCTTGGGTAAATGGTTATGGAACTTTTAGTTTGAATCTAACCACCACCACAAGCCCATTGCATCCTTTTAAAGAGAACACATACATGTGACAAACATTGTTTTGGACTCTTTAGCTTTTGGGCACAAGGCCCCTTCAGCATATGGTTTGGACTCCTAAAGTTGGGAACCAATTACAGTTAAAATATCCCATCATTTAGTGCATTTACACAACTTACCTGAATTGCTTAAGTGATTTGGTAACGTTTAATAAGCGATCCTACTGGTAATGGAATGTATGTGTTATAGGGTATTGTGTGTTAGTGCCAATTCAATTTTTAGTAGGCTCTAAAGGCCCAAATATAAAAATAGGTATTTGAACCATCTAAACTGAATTATTGTGTTCTATTCTGTGTGGGCTCATTGAGGGTCCCCGACTCCACTCCCACAAGACTACATGCCTGGACTGTGCATCCACATACCTGGATTGGATTTGTCTAACCACTCAGAGCTCCCTGTTCATCATAACTAGGGTGGCCACCAAAAATCTGCCCACTGGGCCAGATTCCAGAAATCCATTTTACCAGTGATGAAAGCAAGGTAAGTCCCAGTTCCTCCCACAGGTGCAGCAGTGGCGGCAACTACCGCATTTGACACCTCATGCTTGCTCCCCCAATAATAGATCCATGTCCAGGTTACAGCCCCCAGACAGAACTGAGCCAAGCAGGACACAGCACCCAATGCAAGCCAATGGGGAAATGCAGTGGTTGGGGACGTGCAGAACCAGTTGACCACAGAGGACAAATACCTTCAATGAGCCACCTACCAAAGGCCCAGAGGAATTTATTCATGGCGTTTACTTCCAAAAAGGCAGTTCCCAAAAGAAAGAACAATCAGACCTTTTTTGCAGGGTCATCTGAAGGATTCGGTAACCCGGAGACTTGAACCCTGACAGCCCAAAAGAAGAACAATCGTCCTTACCACCCAGAAGTGGAATTAGCGATCAATGGCTTCAGGTGGATGGAGGAACAGTGCACAGGACAGACCTCTGTGGCACAGCATACAAACATGGATGGCACACTAGCAGAAATGGCTCCAGTGCAGAATAGTGGGGGCGACCCACGACAGCTCAGAGAAGCAAATTTGTTGTGCTAGGGTCACAATAACCTTCCAGCCAGAGACAGCTCCAGCACCAAGGGAGGAGACCCTGGTGGCAAACTGCAGTAAAACAGCCTTGAAAACAATCTGAGCACGGAAGCCCTGGGCAAAGCAGACAAATGGGACCAGCAGCAGGACAAGGAATATCCGGTAAGGAAGTCCAGCATCAGAAAATGCAAATCGAAGCACAGGCAAGAGACACCAATCCCCTGGTATGGCCCGACTGGGTATTGAAGTCGGCTACAATGGCTTTCAGCAGCAAAATAGTCCAGCAAATTCCATCAGCTTACCATCCAAAAATCCAGAGGAACGGAGTGTACAAACAGGGTTTTTCTTGTATGTACCTTCCCTCATTGGGACTTGCTTCTGCGAGACTTACAATCTCATTAAGGGATTAAAAACAAAGGTTTTCAAGGCCAGTCAATCAGGTTGGCCCCGAAATCCACCAAACACCCATACTCAACCACACAGGAAATGTAGTGGTCTACCCAGAGCCAGGAACTGCTTTAGACCAGTTCAAAACACTATACAGGGTGCCATCTTGGGAGCACAAACAGCCCACTTGTACTCAACAGCTATTTTAGGACTGTCTTGTGGTTTCACAGAGCAATGAACGCCCCTACAACAAAATGAATAGGACTTCAACATTAGTACCCCAATAGCTACCAGAAAGATACACAGAGCTACTAAACCGATAAATCAACTCACAGCCCTGGTGAAACCAAAACTAGTAGCTGTCACAAGCCTACCCTATAAAACCAATGCAGGGTGATCTAATCATCATAGGGCACAAAGATTGCTTAAGATGCACCCCTGAGCCTGCGACCTTTATGGGTGACCCAGGACCATATACTTTTACAGGGTGAAAAAGGAATGTACTGGCAGAGGGACTTCAGAAGTCCCTTCGACCACCAAAATAATGTAGAAAAAACAAAAGATAAGAAAATGCAAAAAATAATAGCAATATAAAACAATAGTAGAGGCCCCATAAAATAAGACTCTAGAACCCACAAAAATTGAATTCCACCCCAACGATCATACATTCCTGTTCTGCAAATGAGAATGCATGTTTACACTAACTGTTTCAAGTGACACTTTCCCTCATCTGTAATGTCTTGCCAAAATGCACCTTGTCACTTACCAGTGAATGTAGTTATTTTCCCTTTACATCTGGTTATCGGCAGGTGACATACCCCCTAATCAAGGGCCTTCCTGCCACACTTGATTAAACAAATCGGAGATAAACTAGGGAGCAGAGTTTAACAACTCAGGACTCTTCTTGCATCTCAGTTATGAAGTTAGTTTAAACAGATTATTCCAACCGTCTTTTGTGTCAATCTCCTGGTTTATGTGGCAATCTGACCTATCCAAGTTCTGAAGATTGGTGCAAAGCACATTCGGTGCCTGAAAAAGACAATATAAAGATGCAAAATAGAAAGAAAGTAACATGCATAGGGTCATCTTGCAAAGGTAATTGTGTCCCTAAAAGCAGTTTTGTGTTTCAAAAACAACATACAGGAAGCTATGGATTTAATGATATGCTGACAGCACATTTAAAACCAAAATTCAGATCCCATTATTGACTTTTAAGATGGATTTTTAGAATGTGTCGTATGGACAGATTATGAGAGGCCATCTGTTAGGGAGATTTATCATTGTTATGCTTAATCCCCTCTATGAGCGAGACCCCCCAGGACTTTCTACTGGACTTCTGCACCTTTTTCTTTCTATCCTGAATAAGCAGAGCCTCTCCCGCCCCTCTGCCCCCACCACCCTCCATTTATTCATTCTTATTTTCTCTGACTTTTGGGAACTATGTTCTTTTTGCTTCACCCTTTCTAGGGAGTCTGTTTTCCTCCATGTTTCTTAAAGGCATCTGCATTACACTTTAGCAGCACACAGCACCCTTTGCACAGTGCTGCTGGGGACCCTTTGGGTTCTCCTTTTTAGTTCTTTCATATTTCCTTAGAACTACTGTTAAGGAAAGAGGGATGCTTTGTATCCATTCTAAAATTGTACTTCTGAGAGATAGCACTCCACATAAGGTGGTGTGTGCCTAAGGGGATACCTAGTATCCCCCTTCTCTATGCTCCTGTGACTTGCTAGTCTCAGTGACAACCCTAAAGTTATGGCTGGTGGCAGAGGATGCGTTGTACCAACCATTGTGCCATCGTTTTACCTTAGACTGTTCACAATCTTGGTTATGCACAATAGGGTCAGCTATGTTTTAACATGGCGGCTCCTTTCTTTTTTCACCATTTCTTATGTGGTTGTCCTATGTCAGCCCTTCTACCATTCTGGAAGGGGGGAGGTGTGTGTTTTGCTTTTGGCGGAACACTGGGTGTCCCCTGTGGAGGTGTGGGAGGAGTTTAACACTCCCCTGCCCTTTGTCTGCCAGAGTACCTGAATGGAACCAGTTCCCACTGAGGGACTGGCTGTCCTGATTGGACAGCCCCCCACCCCTTTCTGTAGAATGCTGAGAGAGTTTGCAGAGGAGTGAGTGGGAAAACCGAAAACCAGTGAGGTTCCGGAGGTAGAAGGCAAGTCTACCACTGGAACAGAAGATACCAAGCTGAAGATAACCAGAGCTGCCTGCAGACCCTTCCAGTAACCGTGAAGCAACCACTGCTGTCCTGACCCCATTTTCTTATTGACAGGGGAGCTCCAAAGAGGACAACTCCTTCCCTTTGGCTGGTGGGACCAAACAGCCCTGAGTCGAACTGCATATCAAGCCATCCCCCCCGAGGTGCTGTCACTTTCCAGGGCTGCAAACCACGAATACCAGGGGACCTCCGACACATTTGCAGTGCAACATCTTTGCGTGCCAAATGAGTCTAGAACTTTGCTGAGCTCCAGTTGGACCTCCAGGAGGCACAATCCCACTCATCTTAAGTCCCCTCACCAGAGTGCATGACTTCAAAATCGAAGATCGACCGGGCAAGAACCGTCCAAGGTTGGAGCTGAAAGAAAAGGTGCCAAAAGCACAGACCGACCAAGGAGACCGAAGAAATCTGTGCAGAGAGTCCTCTCTCGCGACTGCTGGTGTGACATCCCATTCAGAGTCCTTCCTTTCGTCACCAGACCGAGGAATCAGGAGACCAGGTCCGTCGCCGCTGCACAGGAGAGAATACAGCTTTGTTTATTTCTTCTTACCTAAGGTACTAAGGGGCTAAAGGTAGAACTTAACTTAAGCCAAAGAGTCTTTCCAGTGCGACTGGAGTGAGTTACAAGATGTTTGGGTGTCCACCAATACCTCTGGGTCAGGCTTGATAGCTTGCGTCCTTTAGGGTGTCCTTCACAGGGTCCCTACAACTTGTGTTATCTTGCTAAGCATTTTGTTTCTAGTGACTAAAGTTCCAGCTGCTACATCATACTTTTTATCCACTCCTGCAGTGACTTTTTGCTAGTTAGGGATTGGACTTACAAAGCTTTAGAATTTATTAAAAAGTGTAAATAGAACGTACAAAACTGTTCAAGTGGGTTTAACCACACTTTCTTCCTACAGACTGTCTGCTGTGATTTTACAGAATGAAATTAACGTTTATCTGTAAATCAATGAGAGCGCGTGGTAGTACCAATAATACAAAAGCACTGTTGTTGGTATTCTCTGTAACAATTGTAACCAAAAGCAACTACTATTGAAACAGTCACTTATGAAAAGCAGCGTTATTTTAACTAACCAACACACGTAGGAAATAAGTATATTAGCTACCTTGTGCATATAAAATGAATATATATTTATGTAACTTAAAGTGTGTAAGAGTTTATTTGGGCAATTGTACTGACTGGGTTCAGTGTACTTACCTACAGCTCACATTCTCCTTCTTAGATAAGCCTGGCTGCTCTGCCATTCTACCAGATCCTTTGGGTAGTACAGAATTCTACTAAGAATTGAGGGCCTGTACATCAAGGGATAGTTTTATAGTGCCTTATGTCAAATGGAGTTAGGAAAACTCCCCTACCACCACCCTATACAGGGGCAAACACTAATGTTTACACAAACTATCAGGGCAGTGTGACTAAACAGCAAGGTTTAGACTTCGTGGTGTGTGAGAGCAGTGAAGAGTTAAGCAGACACAGAACACCCTTAGTAATAGCATTTAGACAGAGGGCACAAAAATATAGTTATTTATTTAGGCATTAGACAACTCTCATCGATTAAAAGCCAAAGCTAAGTAACACAAATATTCACCATACAAACTATCAGGGCAGTGTGACTAAACAGCAAGGTTTAGACTTCGCGGTGTGTGAGAGCAGTGAAGAGTTAAGCAGACACAGAACACCCTTAGTAATAGCATTTAGACAGAGGGCACAAAAATATAGTTATTTATTTAGGCATTAGACAACTCTCATCGATTAAAAGCCAAAGCTAAGTAACACAAATATTCACCATTAACGTATATACATTGGGGGCTCTGCTAAGAGCACAAGCAGTTTATTTTTAAACCCAGTTAGAATTAAGTTTCTTACTTAAAAAAAAAAAGAAAATAAAGTATTTCTCTTGCTAGAAGAGAAGGGGCCTAGCAGCCCTACAGATAAGTGTTGTAGGGATTGAGCCACCCAGTCTTCGCCATGTGGTCATCTGACGTGGCAGAGCTTTGTCATTTGATTCAGTGGAGCATCGAAGGATGCTGGTGCAGAGATCTGGTCATTCCTCAAGCAACACTACTTTCAGAGTGCAGGTCCAGAGTTGTAGACCAGGTGAGTGGTAAGTGGGGTGGGAAGGGTCAGTTTTCACCCCCCCATACCCCCTCAGAGAAGTATACAGCATCCAATCGCACACTGTTCAGATGGATTTCCAAACGAGCCCTGGGGGAGAATTTTGGGAGGCCACCATATTATGGTGAATAGGGAAGTCACAGAGGTTAGCCAAACCCAATCATGGTAAGGTAGCATGGCAGCAAGGCCTTGTTTCAGGAAGGTGTTAGTGGTCTAGGGCCACAAAGAGTCCTGAGCAAAACCAATAATTCTAGTTAGACAAGAAAGTACAAACATTACAATAGTTCATTAGGCCTTTAATATACACACTTAAGTAAAACCTCTAGTGAAATATTGTTGCAACACCACCTATAAAATATGGTGTGCAGTCAATGTCGAATTCAATATAGTCGAAAACCAAAATGTCGAAAATATTTAGTCGAAAAAAAAACAAAATAAAAATGTCGAATTTCTATATATTTTATAAGCAATGATTTATTTATGGTAAGTAATATAAACATAAATAATATACTAATACAATTGTTATATTTAAAATATGCTTTTTTATTGTATACATATTACATTTTATTTAATAATAAAACAATTTCTAATATAATATTTTTTATTTAATATATATATATGAAGTAATAGTTTATTTCAATTGTAAACTAAATTAATAAATATATAACATTCAATAACATGTACGCTTTTAACTTCAATGTGCATTATACTTTTTGTCCTGTAGATGGTGCTAGAGGATTAGAAATTATATAGATATATAGATATAGATATATCTATATCTATATCTATATATCTATCTTGGGGGAGGGAACCCTGAGGTTTTTACTACTTATTGACTTAAGGACAAGTCTCAAGGTATATTGTATTTTGAATCCTGGGGAAGGGAACCCCGAGTACTGGTTACTTCTATATCATCTTGAACGTAAGGCAATCCTGAGACTTTTGTTGGACCTGCTTTACACGTGGGAAAGGGAGCTGAAAGAAAGCTACAAGCTGGGCAGAGCTCTGAACATTATGTTGAACACGGTTTTGTCGGTTGCCGACATACCTGCATTTTGTAAAGATTAGTTGTGAGGGCAAATATAGGTTTTGGAGACAGATTGCCAAGTAAAACTCTTGTACTTTTACTTTCCTAGGTAATACCCCCATACAATAGGGCAAGATAGGCTTTCGATACGGACTTAAGTTGATAATGTTTTATTGTTAATTCAGAATCTGTTGTCTATTACTCCAAGATGCCTTCACAGTACCAATATTCGAACTAGAAATTACCCATCGAATAATCATGGAACGGCTTCCTTTGATTTTCTAAAGTCTGCTCCAAGATGGTTTAGGGACTTGTGCCCAATAGTCACCAGTTCTAAGGTAGATAATTTTCTGGTAGGTTTATAAAGAGATTGGCAATTTTAGTGGTTATGATCAATGAGAGCCAAAAATGTAGTTAAGGTTCAGTGAAGTAGAATCACTCAATCCCACACCTTAGGGTAGTTCTAGGAAGGGACCCTTGACCAGGCCTCCAACAACCAAAGTCAGGAAATAGTGATTTAGGGACAGGACTTTATGCCAGTTTAACCGTCTGGAGAACAGTGAGGGGGAAAAACCTAATCTCCCTAGCCCCCCTACCAAACCCCTCTGATTCTTCCAGAGACCACTGTTGGGGAGACACTTTTCTGTGCTTAGTCCTGCCGAGGAAGGCCCAGCAGTAACCAGTGCAGAGGTCACTTTCAGTGTTGGGATTTAATTTGTCGGTCATGGTGCTTCCGGTAGAACACCAAAACGAAGGACACCTCCAGGGATTGCATGAGTTCTGCAATGGGAGTCGCCACGGTCCGGCAGTGACAGACGATCTACATGGATGAATACCGGAGCATGCCTGTGGCAGCTTCCGTTCATGGAAAAAGGATGAAGGAGCAGGAGTCTTGTTCCATAAGCTGAAGATGCTCTTAGTTCCAAGAACGCACTTTGAACAGCGACTGATGCAGCGAGGTACCCCAGGAGAGAGCTGGTCAAGTCTAATGCTTGTTCAGGGACACTTCCGAAGGCATTGATCCTCGAACAAGGTTCAAGACTGGTTGTTCCCACTGGCCCTGGTGTTGAATCACAGGCAAGTGTCTTCTTGAGAACAGGACAGAGGAACAGGGCTCACTGGGACAACACTGCAGTCAACGGTGGTCAGCTTCAGGGGTCATCAGCAGGTTGCCCTTATTCCTAAAAGTCTTGGCTCCAACAATGATCTGTTGAATGGCTGCAGGAGCCCTCCTCTCATCCAAGATTTGGGCTGGGAGCATGCCCAAGTCCACCAACGTTAAGGACCTGCACCATTCAACCTGTCAGTGGCTATGCAATCATGGATAGCTACTGGCCACAACATCTCAGCAACAGATATGCAGGCACCAGGGATGTCAATTGAGACGAAAGCTACAGCTTTGCTCGAGAAAGGGATTTCCATATAGAACATTTCCTGACTTGAGAATGCAGGAAGAATGTCAAAGGACAATATGGCCAGAAAAAAGTGAAAAACCTTGTTTCCTGTGCTTCTTAGGGTGCTATCCACTTTTAGTCCCCATTTGCGGGAAATCCAAAAATGCACAAGTAAAAAAAACGTTAAAAACCATAGAAATATCACTGCTGCCACCGGCTTGTCTTAGGCCCATTGTAAAATTAACCAAAACGCCATTATATAAAAGGTTATAAGGCTACAAATTATACTAACTATTGTGAAATGACCAGACTCCAATGACGACTTCAGGGACAAGGTCAGTTGGGAGATTTATTCAGGAGTACAAGTCTGACTGTGGCTCTCCCTTCCAGGATCACTTCTAACTCCCTGAACTCCTGGCAGCTTGAGCAACAATTCCATTTCACTGAGTTCCTGACCATCACAGAAATTATAAGTTACTCACTGTAGTGACTACCTTAGTCCCCTTTCCTCCATACTGCAAGGGCGTCCCTTCCTAGGGTCGGGAGACGGAACCTTTTTCACCACAAAAAACCTTCTTCCCCTTTAAAATTTAGAGGCATGCAGGGGTGCGACCCTGGGAGCATGCGCTGCCCTGACCCTGGCCTCCAGCGCCACACCTCATTCCCCATAGACGTGTCGACAATAGATTAACATTGCCTAATGACACCAGTTTTATTAGGGGGGAGGAGGGTGGGACGTATGGAGGAAAGGGGACTAAGGACTACGAGTATGTTAAATCACTATGGTGAGTTACTGCGCGGGGAATTACATGGCAGAAGCTAAACCCGGGAGCACTGGTGAATTTGGCCCGTTCCCGTGGAAAAGGGGACTGAGGTGTGGCGCTGGAGGGCAGAGTCAGGGCAGCACATGCTCTCAGGGCCTCACCCCCATGTGCCTCTAAATTTAAAGGGGAAGAAGGTTTTTTTCTGGTGAAAATGGTTCCGTCTCCCGTCCCTAGGAAGGGACGTCCTTGCAGTATGGAGGAAAGGGGATGGGACGTACAGTGATGTAACTATGTACATAAGCAGGGAATAACTATTTACAATGGGTTTAGGAACAAATGCAGAACTCCTAAACAGTGAGAATAAAAACAGAAGGATGGAACAATAACAAGTAAGCTATCATAACACACCCCCTCCCCTTGAACTTTTATCAAGCAACCTCAACATTAGGAAATGCCAGTCCCTGCAAGCATAACTGGCAACCGTCTCTGTTCCACACTTCTCCTCCAAACACCTTCACAGCATTACCATCTTCTTCTTCTTCCACCACCTTGACAGCATAGTACTTAAAAAACGCACTTCTTCCCCTTCCTCGCCAACAATATTTTGACTTTGTCACCCCTTCCAAATTTGGTGAATTTGCAATTTCTTTTTTGATTATATCTGCTTTTTGCAGTTTCACCACTCCTGAATATGGGATCTCTCACTGCACCGGAGTCCATGCTCACCAGTCTGGACCTGCCCAACCAACCTGGTGTGAGGAGGGTGTTGGGCTTCCTTCCCCTGAAAAGTTCAAAAGGTGACACACCCGTAATGCCATGCAATGTAATTCTACACTGGAACACTCTGCATCAGATCCTCTTACCAGTTCACTCCACTGGCGACTGCCATCCTCACCCCATCCATTATTGTCCTATTAAAACTCTCAACACCTCAGTTACTTTGCAGGTGGTACAACAATGTCTTATGAACAATCCCTAGTGACTTGAGCCATGACCTAAAACCGGAGGATGTGAACTGAGCCCTGTACGTACAACTAGCCAGCCCTTTCGCAAACTTGGCATAGTATTCCACTAGACCAAGGAATGATGTCACCTCTTATTCTTTGGTTCAGGCATTTCTAAAAATGCCTCTATCGCATGAGTCTTGGGTTTTACCCCTGCCTTAGATAAATTGTACCCAAAGTACTCTACTTTTCCAAAAATACTTTGCCAATGTCAGAGTCAAACCTGACTCACCGAACCTCTCCAAAACAAGGTGAAGTCTTCAGTCATGCTCCTTGACATCTGACCCGCCACACCAAAATGTCACCCTGGTAGCATTTGACCCACTCAATGTCACCCAGGAGAACATACAAGACACTTGCCGCTGATACGAGCACAAAAGGCATTTGTACACATCTGAACATCCCTACATGCGTGATGAAAGCAGTTAAATCTAGTGAGTCAGGGTGTAGGGGTATCTGATAAGCCAATTTCAGATCTAAGAGAGAACACCTTAGCTCCTGATTAATCTGAAATCGGTTCATTTTTAGGCAATGGAAATCTTTTGGCCATTACATTTTTATTCAAACTCCTCAAATCAATACAGAGCCTCACAGCCCCATTGGCTTTTCTTGGCAACCATGATGGGGCTAACCCACTCAGAATCTTTGACCGGTTCAATCACCATGCGTTCAAGTTTTATTTCTCCCACTCTCCTCAGTGCCAAAGGGTACTGTCCTGACTTTAGCTACAACATCACATCTAAGTTTGTTCTTATGCAGGATTCGTTTCAGACACCCAACCTAGTCAGTAAACATTTGCAGCACCCAAGTGGCCATCTTATTATTTGTTGCCACTCTCACACTGCTCTCCCTCTCAGTAGGACTTAAAGACGTGGTTTCACTTTTACCCTCACGATTCACAACTCCTCTGAAAACAGGGATGTAACTATGTACATAAGCAGGAAATAAACTTTGCCATTCTTGACCCATTTCAGAGGTTTGTGCATCAACCAAAATACCATCGAAAGAGTTAAAAAAATATATTAAACAAAAAAAAGCATCAACAGTCCAAATTAGAGAGGTGCACAAATTTCAAGTTGTAAAAATGCAGGACAATGTGGGCATCAATGTAACTGTGTAAGGGGTATGTGGGGTAGGAAGTGTTAGCCCTTGCCCACTACTTTCAAGTTGTATGTGTAATGGCGTGCTCTCTCACCATCCAACTCAAGGTCAACAAAAGTTAGGAAGGCATATTTTAAACAATCCGTATAAAGGTGGAAAGGATTGAACAATTATCAAATTTTACCAATGCCAATGTTCTTCTATAGATCCATCCCTTGGATTTGCAAGTGCATAACATCAGAAGAACTTTGCAGTGAAGCTTCAAGACTATGAACAGGTTAATTAACGTTAAACCACAAGGCTGTAATGGTATGCAACTTGAAATATTGCATGGAACAGTCTCACACTGAGGAATCTGGGCAAGTTAAATAATTTCATAGAAAGGCGTACCTGGCTGGCCAGTTCTCTGGTGGGTGATACAATTAAAGCTCTAAATCCTTTATTCATTGGCTGCTTTAGATGCGTTAATATGGGAACGCTAAAGGCCAATGTCTTTCCAGAGCCTGTAGGAGCACACGCCAGAATTTCGCGACCCTGTAAAAGCAAAAATATTTGGTTACCTCAAAACCTTTGGTAGTTGCCCACAGGGATAGGGCTACGCTTTCTAATGTTGAAAGACAAAGAATATCAGAGTTTATCATTACTTGCATAAGTAACATTTGAGTAATTCTGGTGAAGAGAGTAAAACAAATAACTAAAAGACCCATCAACCAATCTTTCTGAACAGAGAAAATATTCCCAACCGCAAACATCACAATAGCAACCACGGCTAGATTTGACACTAGCAAAAAGTACCCATACTCCGCACGGGTTCAGTAGACAGACATGATAACACTCAGCAAATGTTAAAAATCTAAGATCCGGTAGTTCGCTGTTTCAAGTCGCTGATCGCTCGATGTGCTTTGCACTCTGAAGTAAACTGCACTGAGAATGGGCATGTGTGACTGGCAGACATACCCCGGAGCAGATGTGGATTGGAGGCGAGAGTTGGCATGCTGCAGCATACTGGGACCTTCTGCGTGCTCTCTCCACCTGTCGCTTCACCCTGACGTGGTGCAGTGTGTTGCAAATGTCTTGGAAATGGTGAGTCTTAGGGCACTGAAATGTGGTTTTCGAGGCCCCTATCCGTCGTTTTTTTCTCAAGTCGAAACTCTTAAAATGAGCTGTGTCTGGTCCTTCTATGACCACATTGAAGTTTCGCCTATTTCAAAAACGGTCTCATGTGTGGAGGGGAAGAAATCTTGGGAAAGAGATGGGTCCTCCACATTTCATGTAGCCAATAATGTCCAGAGGGTCCCAACAGACAACTATGCGGAATTTGGTGCATATTGGTGGAACTGTTAGGTAAGGTTTTCATCTTTATGATAAACCTTACTGACCTTTGTCACCCCCAGGACTTTTTGTTTTGACTTGGTGATTTTTTTCCTTTGTCCGTAGGTGAAGGAGTATCTTTCCCCCCCCCCCCCTCACCTAGTCTTTGACATTTTTTTTATTTTTATAGGTGACCTTTTTATGTATCTCCATAGTGTAGAATTGGAGTTATAGTTTCCTAGAACTTTGGAGTGTATTATGGCAGCACACAGCATTTTTAATTCCCAAGGTAAAGTGGGATTCACATCCCCTTTACATTGATTTAAGGGAGCCAGCACGCCCCATCTTATGTGGAGTGCGGGGGATACAATGTATCCTTTTTCTTACTTACCTAGTAACATTATTGTTACAATTGCAAGTTTACTTGAATGACTGGTGGCAGTGGTTTTACCTTAGTGACTTTTTAGTCTTATAACGGACAGGCTGATAAATCAGCCTCTGTAATGCACAGGAGGGCCACCGTATGTATTTTGCATTTATAGAGCGCATATCCAACAGGGGAACCGAGCAAAAAAGATTGCATCTGGGCGCAGATGTAAAAACAGCACTGAACCAGAAAGCCAGCATTGTCTATTATTTTAGATGAAAATATGAATTTTACTTACTGGACTGGACTTACTGGGCTCCATTATTCACCATTTCTAGCGTGCTTCTTGTTTTTGAGGTCTTCCCCTGCCATTCTAGGTGGGAACGACTTCAGTGGAAGTTTCGTCTTCGGCAGGAATCCTTTGAATTCCATGCCAAGGCTCCAGAGTGTCTGAGAAGGCAGGAAGCGAGGGAGGAGTCCAAAACTCGTACTTTCAGGCAAAGTGAAAGACAAAAGGGATCCAAAGTCCCAATGGGGCTGGGGGGACTTTCACCTTACCTGAAAAGAACAAAGTCCCAATGGGGGGATGGCTGTCCCGATTGGACAGACAGATCACTCCTTTCTGTAAACTGAAGGGAAAGTTTGCAGAAGTTGTGCTGTAGTTCCTGATAAATGTTCAGAACCTGGAAGCTGCTGACAAGTCGACCCCTGGTGCTGAAACCGAAGAGGAAGATTAAGAAAAGAAGTCTGTAGCGATTTCCAGCAACCGGAGAGCCTGCTGTGTAACCAGAGCCTGATGCAACACTTCCTCCCAATCGTCCCGAATTCGACTCCTACCCAGAGGACGGTGAGATACACTAGTCTCAAGAAGACCTACATTTTGAGCCATCCGACGGTGTGCTGCGACCTTGCAGGGCTGCGAACCGCCAATACTCCGAGACCTGGTCTTCTGAAGTCCGAATCCGTCTGAAACACTGGTGGACTCCAAATGGATCTCCAGAGACACAATTTGAATCCGTGAAGTCCTCTCACCAGAGTGCAGCACCAGATTAGTGAAGAGAATACGAACAGCGATAATCGTGCTTCATCTGGCTGCTGTAAAAAAGGTACCAAAACCACAGAGCCGCAAGAATCTGCGACAGATCTCTTACTGGAAGCCCCCTCCGACGACTGCTGCTGCAAGTTCCCACCCAGTGTTCACTTCCTTCATCTCCAAACCAAGAATCTAGTGACCAGGTCCTGTGCAGCTGCATCCTGAAGGCAACCATCTAGAAGCTTTACTTTTCTTGTAAGGTACTGTGTGGGCTGGGGCAATACTTACCTTACATCTGGTCTGCATCCTGTGAAGCCGAGTGGATGATTTGTGTGGTTGGAAGTTTGCCCATATCACTTGCCCAGATCTAATGTTCGCACACGTATATGGAGCCTTATGTGAAGTCCCCGGACACTTGAAACTAACTCTGAAGCAAATACTTGTTAAAGAAGATATCCTCTGGGACCCTGACTTTGCTGCAACTGAACCCTATCCTGACCTGCTTACAGCTGCCTCCTCGCTCCTCGCCACTATGGTCCCTCTTCCTTATCTGCGATCAGTCATGCTTAGAATAGGGAAGGACTTATAAGAAAAGGATACTGTCTTGAAAGCAGAACACATGTAAAAGTACTTACTTGCTAAAGAGTTGTGGTAACTGTAACTCTGTGAAAGAAGACGTTACAAAGTACCATTAGGTTTATGCTTACCTTTGAGTTGCATTCTCCCCCTCTCAAAAGTATACAAGTTACTTTACTAACTTTGAATGGGGTTTCCCCCCCTTCTTAAAAGGGTTGCTACTGTTTTAGTATTCTTAACTGAATGGGTGCAGAAGCTCACCAACAGGGTACATTGGGTCTTTCTTAACATGTAATATTGGGTATTTCATTGACTGGACTGCTTTATACAGATCTAAAACAGTCTCCGAGTTAATATATTTGAGTTGTTGATAACGCCTCTTAAATGTATAGGCCTTACCTCTATTAGCTCCTGCTCTTCTTAACTTGTAACCCTGGGCTGTGCTTCCCCGAATTGCGTTGGTGCTATTCTAAAATAATTTCAGAAAGTTCTTACTTACCTTAGAAATTCTATTATACACTTCTTAAAAGTATACTGCTATGTATTTTCTTTATTTACTGGCTATAACTATGCATTAGATAAAAGGATAATAATATAAATCAATAGGTCAATTACTTACCTTAAAATACATTGTGTCTTTCTTAAAGCGGAATTGGGTTTTGCTTTCCCTGATTTGCTTGGTGCATTCTAAAATAGTTGAGTGTTCGTACTTACCATTGAGTAGCTTGAGGCCCCTCCAGAAAGTATACAAGTTGTTTTACTAGTTCTCAACAGAGTTCTAAAAAGTAATGTTGCAAGGTGTATACTTCTAACAGGGTTGATTTATTATGTGGTTAATGTATTACACCGAATTCTTTTGATAGTTTTTTTGGTCGAATTAAATTAAATATATGGGGAGGGTTAAGGGAATAGGTTAGGGTGTGGGGGGAGGGGGAAGAAGGTGCAGGAGTTCTTCCCCTGCATTTCTGACCCAAAAAAACACCAAAATAAATTAGGTGAAATTGGAAAAGGACAAATGTTTCTGATCAAGTAGACCTAAACCGATTACTAGAACACAGTGTCACTGCATGACTGACAGGGTCTACTACTCTTGAATTACTGACTATTCTAAAAATATATATAACCTGGTTTTACTCCCCAAGAGTAGCTGACAGCCATTCTGAATGTGTTGTAGGTTTGACTCACCTTGACTGCATAGTGTATTCTTAATAAGGTTATACTTTGGGTTGTAACCAATAACTATTGAGTTGGTTTTTATAAGTTCTAGTACTCATTTCCCCAAGATGCATCTGGGTCTACTTGTATTTAAATAAACTCTTTACTTTTACAAAACAGTTTTTCTTTGTACCAGGCTCCAGTCCTCTCTCCATCCTAAAATAAGACTGGCTGCTCTGTCCATGCTACCACATTCTCGGGTGGTTCAGCCTTACACTAAGAGTGGAGCCTATGTACTGCCTCATATATGGTTTTCTGAAGTCTTGGTAGGACTTTAGAAAAACTCTTAATGGGAATGGTGTGGAACTGTATAAGTAACAATAACAGATTTTCTGTGCATATATATCTCATACATTACTCACTGTAATCGTATTTCTGATGCTTGGATCGGCTTTGATTCACATGCTATGCTTAGGCCGACATCTTGTGGTAGTCGCAGAGTATTGCATGATTTGTTTTCGAAACTCCAAAAGGGACGTCGACTGGGCGTGTTAGTAATACTATCCCTAGTGTGACGTCTACTGTACCCATGGTTCTTCATGCGCCAAGGCCCTGCAGATAGGATATGAGGTTGCATGAAGTGTAGCGCGAGTACAGAGGTAATTAAAACTGTGCACCTACACTTTAGTCCTAAACCAAGTGGGCTCTAAACGTTTTATCCTTGTCTCATCGAGTTCCATGGTGCACCTCCCGTGCTCAGTATCTTACAGCCCAGTTCCCTCTTTCTGAGCCATCTGCCCCCACTCCCCTCACCGAAATGCATTGCAAAACTAACCATTCAGTTTCCACTGATGAGCTTCCCCCATAGATTGCTGCAGTGATCTTTTCCATTAAATGTATGTCTTTTGCCGTGTTCGACCACTCTTTCGCTGTGGGGAGGGTCCCCCTTTCCAGTACCTGGCGGTACATGCGTGTGCCGCCAGATGGAGAAAGCGCACCAGAGGCGAGTGTACGCCCCATTGGTCATCCCGCTTCTCCAACCCGAACAATACTAACATAGGGTCTAACCTGTACATCCTTGATCCAACCCAAGACCTCGCACCAGAACACTTGCACCCTGAGGCAAACCCACCACATGTGCTAGTAGTCCGCTCTTGCTCCACATCCATGCCAGCTATGGGGGTTTACCATTGGGAACATTTTGGACAAACGCATCGGATCATATTGCCAGCGATGTAGCAGTTTTATGGCATGGAGCTTGTACTGGCACAATATGGATGTCTTAAAAGCCCTCCTACACATCAGCTGCATAGTCTCCCCCACCCCTTCGTGCCATCCCCAGATCGCTCCCCTATCGTGACCGGAGCCCCTGTATAGCCCTGTCTCTAGGTAGTGCCCCCGTAAAGGTGTGAAATTAGGCCTTCCATATTCCAGTGTCCATCCAGGACCCTCTCGACTGGCATAAGGTCCCTCTGAATGAGCCCCTTCCACTTTTCCGCCATGAATATTCCTTTAAGTCTGAGGTATGGCAACACTGACAACCTGCCTATGCCCAATGCCGATTCCAGGTGCTGCATACCTATGAACTCCTAGCCTTTCACCAATTGACCCACACTGGCCAGTCCCCCTCAAACCACGACTGGTACTGTCCAACCTCAGGTATCGCGTCTCTAAATGGTGGCGCCCAAATGTGACTCATCGGCGAAGGCCAAGTGGTAATCCCTTCCTCTCCCATTCCCAGTACTTCCCAGTGAACTCGCAGGATTGGGTGATCCCTAATTTTCCCCGGGAGCCTGCTCTTCAGAGCCCAGAGCCATTCCCCCACCGTTGCAGGGAGCAAATGTTGATTTTCCAGGAAAACCCACTGCTTACCTGGGTCCTCCGTCAGGTGCGGGACCAGAGCCCTAAATTGCGCCGCCCTGTAATACAGCACGAGATCCAGTAGTCCTACTCCCCCCCCCTTTCTTTGGGTAGTATTAGTGTCCCGTATCCCACTCTGAGCTTCTGACCCTGCCAGAGGAATCATAGGATGTGTCGCTTAGCCTCTTTTAGGAACGCTTCCGGTGACCGGATCGGCAACATTTGAAACAGATATTGTACCCTCGGGAGGAGGTTCATCTTTATTTCATTGAGCCTCCCCATCCATGACATCCATGACAGTTGCCCCTTTCCCCATGAATCCATTTCGCAGAAGAACAGCTCATCAAACAAAGGGGATCGTTCGGATGGCCCAGGTCTTCTACAGGTCTCACAATGCTGACCCACAGGTATTTCACCTCTTGCGGCTGAACCTGTAATCCCAGCAGTTTCAACACCTCCATCTTCCTAACACCAAATTTCCTTTATTCACCCTGAATCCTGAGAACCTCCCAAACTCTTCAATTATCGCCAGGGTTGCAGGGATGGACTGAACCGGGTTC
Organism: Ambystoma mexicanum; assembly: GCF_040938575.1. Lineage (NCBI taxonomy): Eukaryota > Metazoa > Chordata > Amphibia > Caudata > Ambystomatidae > Ambystoma > Ambystoma mexicanum. Next base: position 291,029,784 of record NC_090931.1, on the reverse strand, counting down.
ATTAGGTGTAGCATGACATCTGCGTGCAGCCCTAATTTAAACTATTACCAACCCAGATACCCTCGACCTGTGGGTCCTCCTCAGATGTTCCCCCAATATCTCCATCGTTAGAGTGAACAGGAGGGGTGACAGATGACATCCCTGCCTCGTCCCCCTTTGTAAAGCAAAGGCCCGCAACATTCTCCCATTGACTGGGACACTGGCCGTTGGAGTTGCATATAGTGCCTGAATACCCTTCTGGCCCCCCTCGCCAAATCCCAATTTGAGTACCCCATAAAGGAAGCCCCAAGTCCACACAATCAAAAGCCTTCTCTGCATCTAGGGCCACTAGAACTGGGTTCCCCCACCTCCCAGCGGCAAACCTCAAATGATGTAGCGTTTTGCACAGGGCGTCGGCCCCTTGTCGGCCTTGAATAAATCCCACCTGATCTGAGTGGATTAGTCTCGGCATAAGGCCGTCCATTTGTGTAGCAAGCACCTTGTGAACATTTTTGCGTCCACATTAAGTAGGGAGATGGGTCGACATGATTTGCAGTTCTCCGGGGCTTTGTCCGCCTTCAGTATAACCGTAATTAGTGCCTTTCTGAAGGACGGGGTGCTTTCCCAGTGGCCATAATATTAGTGAATAGGCCTGCCATGTGTTGCGCCAGGGACAAGCAAAGCTCTTATAGAACCCTGCTGTATACCCGTCCTCCCCCAGTGCCTTCCCCAGCTTTACCCTGCTATGGCTTTCAGCAATTCCTACTGAGTGATTGGCTCGTCTAGTTCAATGACCTCCCCACTCTGGAGGCTTGGCAGGGACACTTCCGCCCGATATGCCTCCAGGGCTTCCTTGTCCACCCCCCTCTTCTGTAAAGATGCTCATAGAATGTAGAAAATTCACAAGTCCCTTCCTCTGCACAGGAATGTAGCTGCCCTCCCTCGTCCAGAATCGCTGCCACCCATCTATCTGGCCTCGACACCAATAACGTGCCAGCTTTATCCTCCTCATAGTATCTTTGTTTCAGGTATTGTAAACTAGCCAGCACTTTACCCACTTTACCCATCTCCAGATCCTCCTCCCTTTCCCCCCCTTACCTTCTGCCCTTTCTAGGTGACAAATCTCTCCCCTGAGGTTTTGGGCCAATAGATCCTAATTCTCTTTTTAGAGACACCCTCCCTAATAAGTAGGCCCCTCTATGTTGCTTTCGCAGCATCCCATACCACACCCTTTTCGACTTCTCCCGTGTTATTGAGTTGAAAGAATTCCTCAATCGCACCTTTCATTTCATCTGCAAATCTGACATTTTTCAGGAGGAGATCGTTCAACCACCAAAGGGACTTCCGGGGTCTCAAACCTGACAGGGTTTTCTCGATATCCACCATGTCGTGATCCGACCAACTAATCAAAAGAGGTTCGCATTTAGCAACCCTACCGGCATGCTGCTGGTGAGTGAACTAGTAATCAATCCTTGTTCTAGACCTGTGGGCTGATAAGAAGGTGAAGCCCGTCTCTGCTAGGTGACAATCCCGCCACATGTCTATCAACCCCTGGTCCCACATGTAATCCACAAATCCTCCTTCTAGGCGTCTACCCCCGCCCCCGGGAGGATTTGCCCACCGCTATGATCCATTTCTCTGTCTGCCCACATGTTAAAATCAGCCCCACGATGAGTAAGCCCTCTGTCCTGTCAAATGCCTCCCTCATGGCTTCTCTAAGGAACTGCATTTGGCCAACAGTCGGACAGTAAATGGATGCTTTGGTCAACCGTGAATTCTCCAAGGTCTCCAAAACCACCAGAGCACTCCCCATCAGCTAGACGCCCGACCAATGGGTAGACCATTCTTATTCTTCGATTAAGTATGACCCCCACCCCTCCCTTCTTAAGAGGCTCTGAAGCCCAGAAAACCTGCCCAATGTGCGCCCCTGGGATGTGTCTTTCTTCCCCATTTACCATCAGAGTTTCCTGTACCAGGAGCACGTCCAGGTTACAATTCTGCATTTCTCTCCATAGCAAGGAACGTTTTGTGGGGGAGTTCAGGCCTTTAACATTCAAAGATCCCATCTTGAGAACCTCCACCTGGCCCCCTGTCTCAGGGTGCGCCATTCAGAACCACGATGTCCCTTTTGTGACCACTTAGTTTCAACCAATACAGAATTCTTCATATCTACCTTTTCTTATGGAAATTCCTATGTTTAACCTGTCCCCCTCCCACTCCTAGCCCTCTGAAGATTGTCCTGCGTAAGACGCCCACCCTGAGGTGTACCACTAATAATGAAGTCTCGTCTTCCCCGTTGTCCCCAATATCAGCTCTTCTCCCCCCCGGTGGTGATTATGCGCACTTAGCTTCCCCCATTCTCCAACTGGTCTGCACCACCCCTTCGTTCATCTCTGGTCTGTTCTTCTGCAGGGGTGGGTGGTGTGTTCAGCTTCTTGAGCTTTCTGCCACCTTGTATCCTCTTTTTTGCACTCTGTGGACCCAGGGCCCCCCGCCGTTCCAGTGATGTCACCTCTGCCTCCTCCTGACCCTCTGTCATATCTTCACCCTTGAGAACCTGGAGTACCTGCTGCGCCTCCTGACCACTGGTCACTCGGTAATCCATTTCTCTGTGTTCAAATATTAGAGCACAGGGAAAAGACCAACGATATTAAATGCCTTTATTGGTTAGACATTGCATGAGAGGGCACCAGTCTCTGCAGCGGGTCAACGTCAGCGCCAATAGGTCCTGGAACACTTTGATCAGGTCGCCCTCATTTGGGAAGCTCCCCAGGCGCTTCGCTCGTTTAAGCACTTCCCATCTTCTCCCTATATCCGAGGAAGCGAACTACTATGGACCTTGGGCCTTTACCCCCCCCAAACCTCCCAACGTCCCCTCCCCCACCACCTCCGCCTCTATGGGCTCTTTCCAGCTGTACCTCTACCTCCTTCTAGGGCAAACAGTTGATTTATCAGGCCTTCTACCTTCCGTCCCACTTCCGTTGGCGACACCCTTTCTGTTCTTTTACCCCCAGGATGCGTAGATTGTTGTGCCTCTCTCCGTTCTCTAAATCGTCCAGCTTCAACAATGTTTCTTCCTCCCGCGTTTCGAGATCTGCCAAACATTTTCATGTCGAGGATGTCCACCAGTAAATGATTGTTCTCGATCCCTTCCATCTTGTCCTCTAATTTATCAACCCTGGCACTGAGGTTGCAAATTGATACTTGGATTTCTGTCCCGATTGCTTTAATCTCCTGAAATATGTCCCTCAGGTCTTCTCTGGTCAGGATCGGGGCCGACATGCCCTCTCCAGTCGTCATCTCGTGTAGGGCAGAAGGGGTTCCCTCCTGGGCGCTACCTGGATGTCTCCGGAAGCATTGTAGTGACAGGACGTCCGTGGGGACTATTCGCAGTTGCAGACTGCTCTCGTGCCACCTCCAGGGCAACCACTTGCTCTCTCAGGTGGGTGCAGCCCCATTTCTTCTGAGGTTAGGGATGGTATTGAATCTGTGTGTCCCCGCCGGCTTCTTGACTCCAAGTTCGCCAATGGCTCCTGAGGTTACCCCTGCTTTGCTCTGTGGGTCTGCACCCCAATGTCTCAGGGCAACTGCCTTTGGCTGTAGCTTTGGAGGTTATGGCTACCTAACAGGCTCTTTGACCGTCCCGCCAGGGGCTTCTCCCTTCTTCCGTGAGGGTATGCCCGAGTCCAGGTCCTGGGTGTGTCCTGGTGTGGGGCCAGTGCTCGGCACTCCCTTGTTGCCTCTAGGTTTGCCTCCCCAGCCGAGTTTCACCTCTGCGGGCCGGTCTGGGGCAGTCCCACTGCCCTTTGTTACATCCTGTCCGCCTCTGGTGCCTACCTAAATCCCTTCAAATGTTCCATGTGGCCCTCTCCGTATGGTATCCTGCAGAGTAGCATCCACAAAGTACTTCTGGGCCAAGATTTTACCCTCTGGGCCCGGGTTACGGCAGTTCTAGGGGTCTCCCCCTCTGATCCTCCCCCCCACGCTGTGTCATGGTCTCCTGGGGGCCCTCTCCTGGCACCACGTGGGCAGCGTGCTGGCTACTTCCACAATGGTTTTCTCGTTCCTTTGCCTGGTGTCCCTTAGCTCTCGGGTCCCAGCAGCTCCTCCTCCGCTGGCCTGCAACCATCCTGGGTGGCTGCTCCTCCCTCCGCAGGTCTCCGGTCCCCTGGGGCACTGTCGGCATCCCCCACTAGCTCTCCTGCCTGCTTAGATTGGCAGCGTCATCTGCTTTCCGTCGCTCCTCTTGCCGCCGTTGCCTCTGGCTCTCCGCACTGCCTCAAGCTGGGGTTCGGCACGAGCTGGCAAGTGTTCCCTTGAACGCCTCGTCAACACCACCACTGATCTGCTTTCCGCTTTTGCTCGCAGGTGTCCCCTCGCAGTATTATCGTTGTCATCTGCTTCTTTCATGCGGCACCCCAGCAGGCCAATTTAAAACTTGTCTTTCTGTGGGAAACTGCGCAGAGTCCAGAGGACCTCCGGAGCAGGTAGCGGGTCATTGCTCAGACGTTTTCCCCAGCTTGAGCACCCTTCCCAGACGTCAATGGTGGAGGGGGGGTGTGGGAGGGGGTGTAAGGGTGCCACAACTCTGTGCACCCTTCCTCGTGTGGCCCGGCCATCCTCACGGTTCCAGCCCCCCGGGGCTTCATTGCCTCGTGCTGCTTTACGGTCTGCTCGCTGCAAGGGCCCGCCACAGCCTCCAACCACTCCTGGGTTATCAGCGCTTCAGGAAGGCGCCAGATAGCTTAACTCTACACCGGGTGAGGGGGGTGTTTATCAATTTCACGTGCCCAACGGCTCGAGACGGAGCTGCTTCCTTATGCGACCAAACTGGTAAGCGCCCCCCAGCGGGCTCCGAGATAGCTTTTTTTTTTTTAAATGTGATCTCCTTCCCTACCAGGTGCTATGGAAAAAAAGAGTTGGTCCATTTTCCTTAGAGGTTTTCTTTTGTTTATGTAGTAGAATACCACCCTCCTTATATCTGAGTTTGATGTGGTTCAGAAAAAAAAGTAGGTAGTTCAATGGACTGGTTAACATGGAACTTAGATATTCATTATTGGCGAGAACCTAGGATGTGTTTTAAGAACCACCTTGTCTTTGCGGATGACAATGAAAGGGTCTGTTACAGATAATGCCTGGTACCCACTGACTCATTTTATCAAGGTGATAACTTACAAGACTACCTTTCTAGTAGCTAAGTGTTTAGGCTGGCCATGTGCACTGGATCAAAGGGTGGACCCATGAGCTTTGAGAGTACAACGTTAAGGTCCCAACCTTGTGGAGGGTTAGAAATGCAAGGGTATGGTCTCTTTACTCTTTCCATTAAAGCTTTGATAACCGGTACTTTTCATCAAGACACTGTTTTGGGAAGTGGTTTAAGCGGACAGGGCCGATGGGTTTATCCTTATGGAATTAAATACTAAACCAGAGTCTAGTAGGTAAAGCATGTAGTGTAGAATGTTAGATGGTGAACATTCAATTGGGTTTAAGGATTGTGATCTGCACCAGACAACAAACGTTTTCCACTTGTTAAAGTAACAGTGTCTGTTGCTGGGTTTTCGTGCTTCCTTGAGGATATTCATACGCCTTTGAGGAAGGTATAAGTGCCCAAACTGACTTCAGGAGCCAAGCTGCGACTAAATCTGTAGGATGATTACCCCACAGGGAGAAGATTTCATCTAATGTATCTTTGTGGATTGGCCACTTGTGTTCCTCGGGTAGAGGACTTCTGCTCAGAGTGTCTGCTAGAGCATTGAGTTTCCCTGGAACGTGTGGAGAGCCTAGGAACATGTTTTGCTCGAGTGTCCACTTCCACATTTTTTTGGGATAGTCTGAACAGACTTGTAGAGTGTGTGCCTCCCTGCTCGTTTATGTAAAACATGGCATCGGTGCTGTCTGTGAGGACTTGCACTATTGGACGTACTAGATGCGGTTGAAAAGCTTGCAGTGCCTTGCTAGAAGTTCTAGAAGGTTTATGTGGTTTTGGGCTGTAGTCTGTGTCCACTGGCCATGAGCTGTGTGATGACGGTAATGGGCTCCCCATCTTGAGAGTGAGCTGTCTGTAGTTCACATCGCGTGAGCTGGTGGATTGCAAAAGGGTTTTCCTTTAAGCAAGTTGTCCTTGGACCACCAGCGAACAGCTTGTACTAAGGTTAGCAAAACAACCACTAAATAGTCTCACTGACTGCTTGCCCGAGACCGTCGTTTTGCTAACCACTCTTGAATTGGGTGCAGAGAGGCGTGTGGAACTAGGTAAAAGAATGAGGCCATCATCCCAAGCAGACGCATTGCCTTGCGCACAGTTATCTGACAACCAGCTACATAGTGAGGCGTTTTGTACTCTCTCATTTGAGGGGAAGACAAACTCCTCTGGTGTCTTCATGATCGCTCCCACAAATTGTTTTACTTGACTGGGGATGAGACTTGATTTTTTCCCGTTGATAGAAAATCCCAACTGGAACAGTAGGTTGATTGTTCTTTGGATGCTGTATTTGCATATTTGAGGATTCTCTCCTGTTATCATCCAGTGTATATAAGGGTACACTGGGATTGACACTCTGTAGGTTACGCTGCTACCACTGCTAGTACCTTTGTGAACACCCCTGGAGCGGACACTATGCCAAAGAAGAGCACCTTGAATTGGTAGTGTTCTCCCACTATCTGGAAGGGCAGATACTTTCTATGCGCTGTGAACATTGAAATATGAAAGTATGCATCTTTTATATCCAATTTGGACCCTTTGTTTAAGAGGAATTCCCTCCTGGAGTGTTGTCATGCAAAATGTATGTGGCTTGACATATGGGTTTGCCGGGGGCAGGTCTAGTACAAGGCGCATTGTTAAAGGCATACTCTAGTAAAAAAAATTATTTCAAAAATAGATAGGCCACATTTAAAAAAAAAAAAAAAAAAAGAAAAAAAAAACGCATCCTCCGTTTTAAAACTTCCTATGTAAAATTGTGAGCTATTCAAGTTCAAAATTCGAAAAAGCAAGCACAGGGGGGGCCGCCATTTTGTGAAATAGAGGCCCTCCTGTGCTGGCTTTTGCGGCACTAATGAAGGAAAAGCCAGCCAGCTGTAGTAAACAAAGTCTACCGCTGGGTGGCTTTCCCTTCATTAGTGCCGGGACTCGGAGGACGCGGACCGGAGACCAGAGCAGGAAAGCTGCAGCTTAATCTCAGTAAGTGCTATTTTTTTTACAAAAAGTAAGCACTAGCTGCGGTTTTTTTTCTAAGTTTTCCGGGCTGGAGGAGCCCGGAAAACTTAGAAATAAAACCGCAGCTTTAAAAACGTTGTATTTATGTTTGCGGTCGCTTTTGAAGCGACCGCAAACATAAATACAACGTTATTGTGGTGGAAAACGCTGCGGTTTTTCGTTCCAAGTTTCTCAGGCTCCTCCGGCTCGGAGGAGCCTGAGAAACTTGGAAAGAAAAACCGCAGCGTTTTCCAACACAACCGCGTGTGTTTCTGCCTGCTGTGGCTATCATTGTGGGTCTCCGGTGCTCCAGCACCGGAGACCCAAAGTGAAAGCCACAGCAGGCAGAAACACACGCGGTTATGTTTACATGCCGCGTAGTGTTTCTACCTGCAGCTGATTTCCCATTTGGGGCTCTCGGGCTCCCCGTGGGGAGCCCGAGAGCCCCAAATGGGAAATGCTACGTTGTCTGCCTGAATCTGCTTTTCCATTTGGGGCTCTCAGGCTCCCCGTGGGGAGCCCGAGAGCCCCAAATGGAAAAGCAGATTCAGGCAGACACAACACGGTTGTGTTGGAAAACGCTGCAGTTTTAAAACCGCAGCGTTTTCCAACACAATAACGTTGTATTTATGTTTGCGGTCGCTTCAAAAGCGACCGCAAACATAAATACAACGTTTTTAAAGCTGCGTTTTATTTCTAAGTTTTCCGGGCTCCTCCAGCCCGGAAAACTTAGAAAAAAAACCGCAGCTAGTGCTTACTTTTTGTAAAAAAAAATAGCACTTACCGAGATTCAGCTGCAGCTTTCCTGCTCTGGTCTCCGGTCCGCGTCCTCCGAGTCCTGGCACTAATGAAAGGAAAGCCACCCAGCGGTAGACTTTGTTTACTACAGCTGGCTGGCTTTTCCTTCATTAGTGCCGCAAAAGCAAAAGCCAGCACAAGAGGGCCTCCATTTCACAAAATGGCGGCCCCCCTGTGCTTGCTTTTTCGAATTTTGAGCTTGAATAGCTCAAAATTTTACATAGGAAGTTTTAAAACGGAGGATGCGATTTTTTTTTTTTTTAATGTGGCCTATCGATTTTTGAAATAAATTTTTTTACTAGAGTATCCCTTTAAGTCTTTCTTTGGCACAAGGAAGTACGTTGAATAGATGGCCTTTTTTAACCTGGTTTGCTGGGACTATTTCTATGCGTCTTTTTCCAGCAGGGTCTTCACCTCGTGCAGTAATATGTGCCTTTCTTCTGAAGTCAAATTTCTGTGTCTTGGTGGGTGGATGAGTGGTTTCTTCAGAAGCTCTATGCAGTAACCACCCACCACGGTGGATAGCACCCACTTGTCTGAAGTGATCCCCTCCCATGTGCGAGTGAATTGTGAGATGCGACCTACATGGAAGGGGACCTGAAGCTGGGCGTCATTGTATGGGGGTAGTGGAGCCGTTGGTGGAGAAGGCCCTACCTCTGCTTGTGGATCTTTTGCAGCCTCTCTGAAAATTGGAGGAAGACTGTCCTTGTGAGTTGCCCCATGATTGTGATCGGGTTTCCCGGACCATAGTTCTAGGAACATTGTGGGCCCTGGCCGCAGAAAAATGACCCTCTTTGGAGAAAAGGATATTGGACAGTCGTCCTAGTGATTTTAAGGTGTCCTATTCCTCTTTGGCACTCTTCAGAGCATCCTGAACTGCCTAGCCAAACAGGGCATTTGGCTCAATGGGCATATTAAGTAATGTGGTCTGCATATCTAGCTTTAAGCCTGACTGCATTAGCCAGGCATGGCATTTAATCAACGCACCTTCGGCTATGATGTGGCTTGCATGGTCAGCGGCATCAAAATTATTTATTTTTAAATGCAGTCGGCCCCTTTCTTTGCCCTCTGATCCGGTTTTTAAAAGCTGAGACTTTAGTGGCACTGGGCCTGCCTCCATTTGTTGTTCTAACTTGTCCCACTTATGGCAACCTTAGCTAGCTAGAAGCGTAGTATTATTGGCAATTCTGGTTTGATAAGTAGCTGAGGATGCCACTTTTCTGCCAAAAGTATAGATCTTTTTGCTCTTTGTCAGGTGTGGCATTAGCAGAGGCCAGAGGTGTGCCTGCTCTCTACCAGGTTGTAGCGACTACCAGGAAGACTACAGTGGGTCAGTTGCGGCCGGCCTGAACACCTTCTCAAATGCGGGTTTGACCACTCGTGAGTTTTGGCATTAGTAGGGAAGGCTGAATACAGATTTGTACCGACTGCAGGAGGGGAATACATTGTATAGCTGACTTGTCTCCTAGAAAGTCCTCTACAAGAAGTGTCGGTTGGCCCTGAGGAGCAGCTCGTACTGGAGCAGATTGTCTATAGGTGAGTCAGCCACCGGCTGTTCCAGATTGTCTGGGGACTGGATGACGTAGATATACGCGCAGTCATTGTCGCACTACTGATGTAGATATATGTGTAGTCATTGTCGCAATACTGGTCCCGACTATACTGGTCTCCCTGGGAACCTGAATCTTGGGAATTTGAGGGGTCTACTATAATATAGAGATCTTGTGACAGATCTTGGAAATGTGTGGCAACACACGAGTCTGGGTGAAGGTGCTGGCCTGGGAAGAGTCTTAGCTGTTGCACCTTGGCAGGGGGTGCATCCCCCGCCGCCATCTACTCTTTCTGTCTGTGCAGAGCCCCGAGGGCTTGTCAACTCTCCAGGGCGACGGTCCATAAAGTCCACGAAATAGGATATTCCTCATGGCCTTGTCAAATGTTTTTGGGGGTCCACTCAGAGGACCTAAGAAATGCAGAAGGGGCAGGAGTGTCTTGAAGGGGTGTATGTTCCTTATGACTTAGACCCCCTGATATGGTGTTTGTAGAGGGATAGATGCCATCCTGTAATGTGGAGGGCTTGGAAGGAATATCCATCAAAATTGTTGAGGTCTGAGGTTTTGGACCTTCAGACCGTGACCGGAATAGGCTTGACACATTAGAAAGTTTGGATTTTGACGTGTGATCTTTGGCATGTGAAATTAGGGCCTTTTTAGGCACAGTGTCTGAAACGGAGCTAGTCAGCGTTTGTTTCGGAGCCCTCTTTCAACATCTTGGTGGTTGGTTCAGTGGCGTTTGCAGAAGTTCGATGCAGTATCCCCCTGCCACGGTTGACAACACTGATGTGATCCCCCTCCCATGCGTGGGTGAATAGAGAAACACAACCTCCGACTGGAGTAGCATTGGGGGGCAGAATCGAGGTGTCATTTCTTAGAGGTAGAGGAACCTCTACCTCTACTTCTTGACCTTTTGTACACTCTTTGAAAATTTCCAGATGACTGACCCGGTTAACCCCTAGATGAACCTGTGGATCGCTGTGAAGCCCGTCCACGAAAAAATAGTCTGGTGTTAAACGCCCCTCGCTGGATAAATGGTTTATTATTTGTTGGCTGTCCCAATGACTTTATAGTGTTGTGCTCTTCTTTAGCAGTGCATCCTCCACTGCTTTGCCAAATAAAGTGTTAGGTTCAATGGGCATTTTTAGGAGTGTGGCCCGTGTTTCAAGCTTGAAGCCAGACTGTTTTAACTAGGCATGCTGTTTGATTAAGGTGCCGTCAGCTATGATGCATCCAGCAATATTTGATGAATCCCGATTATTTTTCGAGATGCAGTTTGCGATTTGTTTACGTTAGTTGATGGTTTTTGCGAGCTCAGTTTCAAGTGGCTCAGGGACGGCATACAATTTGCTGTTGTAGAGAGTCCCACACATGGCAACCATAACTGGCCAGTAGTGTGGTAGTGTTAGCAATTCTGTTCTGATACAGTGGAGGATGCAACTTTTCTGCCGAGAGAGTAGATTTTCTTACTCTCCTCGTCCTCTTTCTAGTTATGGCGACTACTAGATAGTCAGGTTTCAGTTGATCTCTAATATAAGGGGGGCAGGGGGTCAGTTGGTGCAGGCCTGAAAAGAAACTAAATGCAGGGGTTAACCGCTCGTGAGATTAGGAGTCGGTAGGGGGGGCTGGATGTGTCTCTGCACTGACTGTAGAATGGAGATAAATTGGGTTACTGATTTCTTGTGCCCCAGAATGTCATCCACAAGTCCTTGTCATGTTGGACCTCTTGTGTATCTATTTTAAAGCATTGTGCAGCTTTTAGTAGCAGCTCGTTGCATTGGAGCTGGTTATCTAAAGGGGAGTCAGCCACAGGATGGTCCTGGTCGTCTGGGGATGGCATGATTTAAATATCAGGGTCATCAAAATATTGATCCTGATTTTGGTTATATTGGTCGTCTTGTGAACCTTGGCCCTGCAAGCCAGAAGGTTAAACAAAATAAGCCCTGAGAGAGGTCTCGACTATGTGTAGTGATAGGTGGTTGAGTGGAAGTGCTGGATAGAGAACTGTCTAGCCTAGGAACTGTAGAAGGTAGTGCTGAATAGAGAACTGTCTAGCTTGGGCACTTTAGAAGGTGGTTTCCCACCAGTTCCTTCCTGACCATTTGCAGAACCTTGAGGGCTTCTAAACTCCTCTGGATGGCGACCCATGGAATCTACAAAGCAGGAGATTCTTCTCATTACGGGGTTAAAACTTTCAGGTGGCCATTCAGTGGACTTTGGGAAAGAAGGGGTAGGGGCTTCCTGAAGGGGAGTATGCCTTTTATGTTTCAGAGCACCCCATAGTGTTTCTTCAGAGGGTGTATAGCCAATATCCTGAGTTGAAAGTGGCTTACATGGTATGTCTGTCAGAGGACCAGTGGATTTCGACGCCTTAGCTTTAAGGAGAGTCTTTGAGAGGTGTTTTTTAATAAGCTGATGCATTTGACTGGCTTGAAGAGGATGAAGATTTTTGTTTTTCGATGCATGCCCCTCGGCACATGGAAGGACAGCCTTTTTGGGCTCTGTGCCTGAAACGGGCCTACTCGTGCCTTTTTAGGCGATCTCTCATGTGGCAAACTTGCTCGCAATGGCCCAGAGGACAGATGACTTAGAGTGGGTCTTCTCCTTTGACGCCGTGTGGCTGTGAATGGTCGACGGCATGTTTGGCGTTTGGCCGGGTGTTATGTATTTAGTTACTAGAAATAAGTGTGCTCTTGCCACTGGGTGTCTTCTCTGTGACAGGACTAGTGGCCTGCATATTGGAGTCGGGAACTCTCATGGGGTTCTACTGAACCTAGATCGTCGATGTAACTGAGAACGCTGATGCTGCTGGATTCATCCGCTACGTTTATGGAGGCCTTGGCCTGCATGATGTGTGCGGCGCAGCGCTTAGTACAGCAGTATTTTAATGTATTCGGTCTGAAATGCTTGCAGGGCTTTTCGACGTGATGCCATGGAAGACAATGGTTGCACACCTGGTGCGTATCCTTCCAGGGATATTTCCAACCGCAAGTTGGACGAAATTTAAAAGGGTGCATTTTCCACAGTGGATGGAAAAGGCAGCACAACGATAAAGGGGAATGGAAGGTGGTGAAATAGGAAGTCTCTAAATGTAAGTGTATAAACCCCCCCCCCCCCACTCTCCCTACAGTAAAGGGCTGAGGCCCAGTGAGGCCTGTGTAGGCCGCAGTCACGGTCCGTCGAACGAGGCTTCTCGTCAATGCTGGGTCCATCTGTCGAGCACCGAAGATCTTCTTGAAGCCGGCAGATGAAGGGCGGTTATACTGAAATATAATATTAAACTCAGGGTGCAAAATTTGAAGTTGAAATCTATTAGTCACACACAAAAGTCACTCGCCCAATTTGTGAACGAAGGGCAGTGCCATTACGCCAAGCGCGCTACGCATTTTAATAAATTGTGTGTCCTGTCTAGCACGTACATGTACATATTTTCAATCACTCTCTACTAGTAAACAGAAGTAGAGATATGTTGCGCCCTGTCCTAGGTTTAAACAAATAAAATATGAATCAAGCCTTACCATCAAACTTTGCACTCAGAGTGCCTGCCAGTGTTTTCCCAAGCATACTTCTGAGAGTTCATGAATTAGAGCAGTAAATGTGCTACTGATGTAACAATGTCTAAACCAGGTCTGCCAGCCACTCAATTTATAAGCACTGTGTCCAAAATGTCACTCCTCTATAGACTCTAGACAAATCCGATCCCAACAAGAAGGAAAACTACATGCTTAAATGGGAAAGGGACCTGGGACAAGAACTATAGCTGGAAGACTGGGGTCACATCTGGTCCAGGATGCATAAGAGCTCCGGGTGTATTACGAATAAGGAGGGAGCAGTGAAGGTATGCTATAGGTGGTACCTTACCCCAGAAATCCTAAACAAAAGCAAACCAGAAATACTGACACAATTTTGGAGGGGCTGTCAAACAGGCTCACTACTACATCTCTTATGGATATGCCATAAGTCAGCCCGATTCTGTAGAGGTTCTAGAACAGATCAGACTAGTCACAGGACTGAATTTCATGTGACCCGGTAATCGTTCTGCTGGGGGACATGGGCGATCGGGCGTTCCCACCGACAGGGCACCCGGCTGACCTAATCACACACAATCACAGCAGCCAAAATCACCCTATCTCGGCTATGGAAACAACCTGAGGGTCCGGTGCTCTCGATTTGGTGGACGACATGCTGGGACACAGCAATCGCAGAAAAAAACTGCCACTCGCCTAGGAAACATGGGCAGATTCTACAGTCGTTGGTCACCGTTCCTAGACTATGCTGATCAATTTCCGGGAATGGCCTGCCAACCACCTGCACTTCGGTGATGCACAAAATACCAACCCCCAACCTCCCCTCACCCTCTGGCCCCCCCCTTACCTAATCCCTTCCCCTGCCACTACTACCCCTCTCCGGAGGCAAGGACTGTGTGACTCACAACCATGCAGCGAATCCCAGACCCAAGAATAGGCTACTAGTCCTGCTATCACACCAAGCCCAGAAAGGGGTCAGTAAAACTTGTCAACGACAGCCCACCAGCGATACCTACCAATGAAATGTTATAGTGAATGTACTGGACACAACACAGTCTCTCCTCTAATGCACTGTTTCAATGTCCACTGCTATGCATCACTGTAACTCCCTCTTGGATTTGTTTTGTTCTAATTGTTGGGCTTAATGTTGCTGTAAAAACTCAATAAAATGATATTTTGAAGGAAAAAAAACAAGCACTGACAAAGCCAACAGTTTTGGCTTATATAGAATGACAGTAAACCTGTAATAACCTTAAAGAATGTCTTAATAAAATGGGACAAATAGAATACCAAGGAAACGTGCAGACGAAGAGGAACGGCTGAGGGCAAGTGAAAGGGCTATGCTTACAATCTTTTGAACATAAGTCACATTTATTGCAAATGGCCAGAAAACTGACCAACATTTACTATATATATGTAATAATATTGTGTACTCTTATTGGTACTCAATTCTGAGCCAGGCACCATTTGGTCTGGTAAAGGGAACGAAGTACAAGGATTATTAAGGTTTGCCCATGGATTGTTATGGATAAAAGGGACAGAGGAGTCGAGCCGCAAAGTTAGAATCGGGTGGAGGATCACACGATATGACAAGAAAAGACAAAGTAAGTACATAGAAGGGATGGGTTAACCATTAGAATAAGGCTGTGCGAGAGATGCGAAGTGTATGGGCCAAATTTAGACTGGCTATTGGGTAAACATATGGAGACTGGAAAATGTATGCAGGATGAAGAGGAAAAGTCGCAGGAATCACATCCGTCATGGAAGCTGCCTAGCGATTATTAAGGAAGATCACAATTCATAATGTGCCATGTTGGAATATCTCAGATGTGTGTGGTAAATTAATGGGAGTTTCTCTAAAGAACTTAAAAGCATGGTCATCGGCTCTTCAACCATGCAAGATAATGCACATCAGCATGCTCATCTGATGTGGCCCCCAGGGGACCCTCGCGTATGGAAACAAAGCACAATCACCACACATGAACTGATACACCAGACACGAGGTTGTATTCCCAAAAGCTAGGGTTTATTGCAAAGCAAATAGTCTCAGTTGGCCAACTGGGTCTCACGCCCCGCGACTTGTGTCCCCAGACCCCGAGGGACGCAAGAGAGCGAGAATTTTACAACAGTTACATATATACAAAGCGAGCATTTTACAATCAGCGGTGACATATTCAATACCGCCCATAATGTATTTTCTTAGAATTCGGTTCGACGATTGACAATTGTGACGAGTATGACACCTTCAGACATTCATTTAGCAACAGTTTGCAATTTAGCGAGCCTGCAGACAATTCTTTGTTTTAGAGAACACATTGCTCCTGTTCTTGCAAGCAAGTTGCGTGCAGGGGAGAGACACATTCCAGGCCTCGCTATCTTCTAGTTTCTATTTGTGTGCTAGTGGTCAACTAGCTCTGCAGGGCTCAGGGAAGGGGGGGGGGCCACAACGGAGAGCATAATGCAAGCCATAAATTGTTCGTTTCTACCATTTCTACCGCATGAGCGAGACTAGCTGGCACCTGTGTAATGATTAAATGTCTTGTTGCTTACTTCCAAGGATTTATGAGGGAGGAGACCGGGCATTACTGTCTGTTATGTTTCAACAAGTATCTTGCAGCCTTGCTCTATGCATGAACAACAACGTAATAGTGGAATAGAATAAGCTTACAGCAAAGCAGTTTAAAAAGAAGGCAATAAGCGAAATTAAAAACAAAATGGCAATTTCAATTACATCAAAATGGATGCACTTTAGTCAAGTCAATAATTACTCTGTATTAGTACACTCTGTGTAGTCTGTATTACCAATACCTAACATATGAGGCGGTTGGTCTTCGGCCAACAAAATACATTGCCTCTGTTATGGAGGGGTATCTACTTTTTCTGGACTGACATCCTGGAGAGTGGAAAACCTAATGTCAGCAGGGGTAACAGACCACATCTACCATGGTGTGATGGATGGCTCTTCCACTATAAATGTAAATCAGGAAAGCATATTTAACACTGCAGCCCTGGCCTCTTCTAACTTTTACGATCAGCTTGCATACTCGCCAGTGCCTCCGACATAGTGCTCTGCTGCCATCCAGTGTTGAACGTAAGCGCTTTAACTACACTGCAGGCCCATTATTTCTTACTTGCCCCAATGTCATTTTCACTCACAAATGGAGTGTACGTTTTGCGCCCTGTTAAACAATTAAGGTGTCTAGCCAAGAGAACTCTGCAAAGTGCAACCAACTACAAAGGCGTAAAAAAACTATCTGAGGGATCTCAGAGCACGAAGGAACATGGGTACAGTAGACATCACACTAGGGATAGTATTACCAACATGTCCAGTCGAAATTTGAAAACAAATCATGTAATACTCTGCGACTACCAGTCAGGGGGGGGGGGGGGGAGAGAAAGAGAGAGAAAGAGAGAGAAAGAGAGAGAGAGAAAGAGAGAGAAAGAGAGAGAGAGAGAGAGAGAGAGAGAGAGAGAGAGAGAGAAAGAGACCTGAATCAGATTTACATTTGTATTAGAGAAAAGTTATATCTGCCTCATTGAAACTAAGTCAGAGCATCATGTGCTGAGCAAGGGACAGTAATCTATACCACACTTCAGCAGAAAGTGTGCCCTAAAAAAATAAAACTTTGTCTAATCTAAAAAGTAAAATAAGTATTGATCTTGCTCCGCACATTGCAGCCAAAACAATATGTAAAGATAGTTATCCAAACCACTATCTGCTTGGGATGAAGAGATCCAGCTACACCACCTATGGATTGATGGGATATATTCTACATGGGCTTAAACACCTTTAAATCCAATATATCAGTCTACATGCAACGGATAATGAAGGTCCCTTGGACTCAATACAGAATGCACATACAAAATTGCCTTGTTCAGACAAGCCATAGGAACTTGATCAGTGATATTGGGTTTAAATGAACACATTGGACTCGACAGCCCAGTGATAACTTCCAGATATCTCCCAATTTGCCTAAAATAGACGTGTACAGACATCTCAGTAAGCAAAGTATTATCAAGAAGAAGCATGTAGATTTCCCAGTTTGTGTGAAGGTCTCTCCACCTGGGAGACTCCCAGCACTTTTTGAAAGTCTGCTGGATTTTTGACTGATTCTACTGAGTGGGAACATTTTTACACACTCCCTCCTTTAATCATGGGAACCATGTTTACCTATTTTACGAGTCATGCTTTCCTCCAATTTTTAAGCATTTACAGCACACAGCACACTCTGTGCAGTGCTGTTGAAAATTCCTACCTAGAGCTTCTCCTTAATTGTTTAATACGGTTAGCTCACAGTTTCCAAGGGCAGGGGATTTTTGTTATCCTACTTGTTTATTTCTTTTGCGAGATCAGCACACCTCACCTTATGTGGATCCAATGTATCCCTTTTCTAAACTCTCCAGTAACTTTTTGGTTACTGTGACAAGTCCATCTGTTCAGACTGGTGGCAGTGTACCTACTACATTTATGGACTTTTATCAAAGGCTGTCATTATAGCTGCAGTAAAGGTTCCAAGGCCACCATTTAACCAAAATGGTGGTCTTACTTTCCTACTCAATAACTTGTCCTTACTGTTGCCTTCTTCTACCGTGCTAGATGCGGGAGGGTCCTCTTGTCCCTCTTTGCCGGGCTTCCCTTGGAAAGCATGCAAAACTAATTTGACAAGCAGGGCAGGAATTGGGTAAGGTCAACCGAAACTCCCCTGTCCTTTGTCCTGCACTGTGCCCGAGTGAAAAGTTCAGACTGGGATGCTGGCTGTCCCCAGTGGACAGCCATCCCCATGTTTGAATGGTGCATGGGACTTGATTGGTGGAGTTAGCTGCTGTTCCTGGATACATTCTGAGGTCCTGGAGCTGAAACACAGTCAACCACTAGAACAGAAGTAGCGGAAGAGAAGAATGAAGGACATCACCAGCCTCTTCCAACAGAATACCAGAGCCTGTTGAGTGACAGCCACCGGCTCGACCTATACTTCCAAGCGACAGAGAAGATCTTAAGAGGACGACCTCTTCCCATGCCCTGGTGGATCTAACCAGTCACAAGACGAACTACAATTTGAGCCATCGCTGGAAGTGCTGAAACCTCCACGGCCTGCAATTCACCAATACCTGGAGTCATGTGCGCCATAGTTGTGCATCGTCCACCAAAGCACGGTTTCGGCTGGAACTTTGAGGGCATCCTTCAGAGCCTGCAACGACCTGAGCCAGCTCACAAGAGACAAGGACGAGAAATGGTGAAGTCTACTGCCGCAACATCCCCGCTTCATCCAAGCCTGAAAAGGCCACCAACAAGCCAGAAACGCAAAGATTCTTTGCTGGGCCATCCATCTGCACGACAGCTGTTGCCAGATCCAAAGTCCCTTTCTTCTGTCGCCAAGAAAGAAACCTGTGACTGGGTCTGCTGTCCCCCAACCACTGGAACTGTCATACAGCAACTGCTTCTTCACCTGAAGGTACTGTCCTGCTCCTGGTACAACTTAACTGGAGTCTGCTCGATTGATCCTGTGATGCTGGGGGCTACAGATAGCTTGTATCTACCACCCTGCCAGGCCCCCACAGAATTACATTGGGGTGGACAAGCCATTTTCCTGTACCTTACCATATGACATTGGTGCTTCAGTAATCCAAGACAATTCCCGATTTCCTTGACCTGTGAAACCCAACTTGTACATACCTGCAAACCAGGGAGAGATCCTTTATGGACTCTGCCACTCTGAACCTTGTATTCCGTTTTCCCACCTTTCCTGCACAACCCATGGTCACTGGTGGCCCAGTGTCCCCTCTGAACATTTAGAGACTCTCATAAGATAGGGTTGGACGCAAGACAGGCTGGAACAAAGTTCCTAAAAGTTAAGAGTTTGGAAAAGTTTGTGTATATGTTTCTGATGGTATTACTATGTGATTTTTACTGATCAAGCTATTTGAATGGGACTATCACTGTGATTTACTATTCAAAGATTATTGCAAGCGTTCTTCTATTGTTTCTCTGTGTTATAGTACTTACTTGACTTGAAAAAGTGTGCCTTGGTGTACATATTAATTATTTGTATATACCTTCTTTTCTAAGTGTATCCGTGTTTTCTTGAACTAGTGTCTGCTCCGAGTTCTTTGTACCTCACTACAGCTGTGATATTTCAAAACCATTACATGCATTCTGACTCCAATACAGATGAAAAAAAACTCCTACCTCTCTCTTTGGGATTGATGGTTCTTTAATCTTCAGAAGTAATGGGAAAATACCTAGAAGCCCCTCCACAATCCGACTTTCCAGAGTCTGACAGTGGTGGAGCCTCCAGGGAAAACCCCTTATGGGGGAAAAAACCCTGTGAAGGGCTGCTAGAGAGCGTAGTTTCCTGACGACTGCTCCCTGGAGATGTTTCCGGTGGATAATAATTAGCCCCTTCGTTTGAACTTCCTAACCTCCTCCAAGATCTATGGGTGCTAGGTGCAAGTAAACCCAGAGAGGGACTAATGACACAAAGGATAAATGTAACAGACCCAAAGAGAGTATATAGGTTGATCTCTAACAGGCTTATCCTAGAAACACCTAAATCAGGCCCGGAAGACTGGAGGGTTAGGTTCCTGGATGGCAGATTTGGAGAAGACAGGGGGAATAGTTGCAAAGCCTAACAACAAAGTGTAAAGAATGAAAATTAGACTTCTTCTTTCCCCTCCCAAACCTGATCCTGTTAAACGAGATGGAATGTCACTTAAGCTTACCACCCGAAGGAGACTCTGGAGAGACCAATACCCCGCTTGTTCTGGGAAGAAGGAAGTAGCGTAATGGTCTGCGTAGAGAGATGAAGGAGTCCTTAAGAAAGGAGGATTGTGATGAATGAAAAAAATACCGGGTAAAGCACGAGAAATGCCAATGAAGGAAATTTGACTCTATATTAAGGATCGTACCGGGACCTGCGTCCTAATATCCCTCGATGAGGGATAGCCTCGTGAACACAATAACTCCTCCGATTCCACAGAAGGCGGGGGAGAAGGCAGGGGAGCGGAGCCGCATTCTGATGATTGCCTAAAGCGGACGGTAAAGGGAGTTCCAACAACAAGTAAGAGCGGAGAAATAGAAACAGGATAGTCAACTTAGTACTTCTACTAATAAGGAAAGAAGTGGAAAGGCAGTGGGCACGAAAGCGTACTTATGTCTGCGAAGCGCGGCTGGACTCTGGAATGAGAGTAGCAACGCGCCGATGTGCGGGTGATGGATACGGAAGTACTGCTCGCCAGTCTGGGGGCGTGGCTACAGCCTCTTCCTCATGTGCAACAACAGCTGTACCGTTACTTGCCGCTATGTGATTCTCCATGTTGGATGAGTAAAATGGACGCCGTACATCTCGCCCGTTATCCCAAGGTTCGTGTATTCCACGAATCACCACAACAGGCCTCATTAGGCTCGCCATTCTACCAAACCTTTGTGTGGTTCTGGCCAAACCCAAGAGTTGGAACCCTATTCACCCAAGGTAGGCTTTCCTAAATTCTGTCACAGACAGTAACGTTTGTTAAAAAAAGAAAAATTTCAAAAAATTAACCACAGCATGTTACTATATTTGGCACAAAACAAGACATTAAAAGTAAAATTATAGATGTAGAGCCTTAGGTCATGTTAATTAGCTCTCACAGGCCAAAGGAAAAAGGAACAAGTGATTTATCCATAAGTCAGTTAGGCTCCAGAAGTACAAGGCACTTGTTCAATTCATGAACTTTTTTTATTCAAAAGGTTAATGTTGCTCAAGAACCTTTCAGAACATGTGTTAAGCAGTTCTGCCAAAAGAGTTAAATAATTGGGGCGGAAAAGGCAAAAGCCCTAAATTACTACAATGCAGCAACAGTCACTAGTTGCAGAGGCAGAGTGAGTCCATGACTAGAGCGCACACTACAAACCGAATTGCCTCAACTAATAAAAGAGCCAGTCTTTCAACCAATACTTGAAATGAAGATGGTTTGATACCAGCCTTATATGTATGGCAAACGTGTTCCACTGTTTGGGTAAAACGAAAACCGGTCAGACTCAACCAACATTCTTTTAGGATGAACCACCTATCCAAAATGGTAGATCTTACTTCTCTAGTAAGAAAGGAATAGCGATAGGGATAGGGATGGCTCATGGAACGTTTGTGTACAAGGGTTATTCCCCAAAGAAAAATAGGCCCCAGACTTCAGAGCTTGAAAATTATTAAATTTCAGACCTTTTGCCAATGGAAAGATCTGCGAGGGGATGAGACATGATCAATTTTCTAGAGAGCATCAGTTATCCTCAATGCAGTTTTTAGGGCTACTTGCAACCTTAGTATGCTGGGGGTCCTAGGCAGTACAGCATGCAGACACCTGCAATAATATTGGTGCAAGTTCACAAAGACCTCCACAATAGTTTTCCATATGGGAGGAATAGGAAAAAAATTGTACCCAATGAGCAGTTTAAGACACAGTCCATCAATGCTGAAGAGAAACAGACAATTGTCTTGCAATGATAGGAGGGCAGAGTAGGAGGGCAGAGTAGAAGTGTACCAGTGTTCTTCATTCAAACTTGTATAGCATCTAAATAAAGGTTCAGTTCAGACAGTTGGTCAGAAGGGCCCTTAAGCCTGATGATCAGCCAATCCGCCTAGGGCTGGCTGGTCGTATGTGAATGAGATTAAAAAGTGGCCTTGCAAAGATTAAACGAGGAGTGAGAGATATGGAACCTTATGGTGCCCTCCAAGGCATTCCAGCTGAATTAGCATAAGAGGGGCCTGGGATGTCTTCTGGGCTCTACAAAGCCCACAATTAAGTAGCATTGGGAGAAGGGTTGTAATACTGTCAATACACTAAAATTAAGTGATCCAGCATTGAAGGCAGCCAAGATATCAAGTAAGCAGAGGCAGTTATGATTGCAGAAGGAAACTGCAGGAGGTGAAGGAGTGGTCACAAAAACACAAAACAAAGTGAAAACATGCCAAACACTCCAAACAACTCCCTCTTATGGCATTAAGATTCCAGTTCAGTTTCACCAGACCCAAATCACCCCTGCCAGGTGGAAAAAGGCATTTATTTGAAACGCCTGCGGTTCTAAATCCAACACTAGCATGACAGGGAGCCAATGTAGGGTCAGCAGCCCCACAGTAATAGGATCCATTTATGCAGTCCTATTGTTAGGTATGCCCCGAAAGAGGTAGCCATTTATTGCCCTTAGTCCAACCTCAGATAAAGCAATTATACAGGCTCAAATATGGCATGTGGCAGGAATCGGGTTCATAGTTCGCCAGAGAAGTTTTG
Organism: Ambystoma mexicanum; assembly: GCF_040938575.1. Taxonomy (NCBI): domain Eukaryota; kingdom Metazoa; phylum Chordata; class Amphibia; order Caudata; family Ambystomatidae; genus Ambystoma; species Ambystoma mexicanum. Next base: position 291,007,477 of record NC_090931.1, on the reverse strand, counting down.
AAAATAGTTAGACAGACAGGAGAAAGGGCAAGAAGATTGAGTTTATTTCTATGTTAAATCAGTAAAATAATATTTGGGCATTACACTGAATTACTTAATGCCCAAATATACTGTCCATCCATGAGCGACAGCTTGGAAGTAGGAAGCAGAGTTGATGTAAAAATCCCTGATATGGATTGAGCCAATCAAGAAGGTGGCCTTTGTGTAGCCACTCTGGGGAGAATTCAAGAACTGCCACTCATGCTGCTCCAATTTCAAACTCGTTAAACTCAGTTGCCATTGTCAACTCGGGTCTTTTCCAAATAAAATGTATACCCTTTCAATGCCACTTCCTTCCTGCTCCCATATTCTGAAGGTGGCAATTTCTTAAAAGAGAGAAATAGAAGAGGCATACGTTTTGTGGCCTTTGTTAAATACATGGCTTATCAGGTGGTTGGTGTCTCACACGTTTGCCTAGCCACAGGTTTAGTCTCTTGCTCCGGCACGTCTGGGATATTGCATGTCAATTCCCAACCAGTATAATTTTCGTCAAGAGTCTCTTGATTCTGGGAGCTTGGACTTCAATTCCTAGTAGGCATTATTGCAAGTCTGGTTGAGGCGAGGAGAACAACGTAATGACAGTGCATGGCCCCTGGTCACCTGAACAGTTAAACTTTGATAAAGATCTCCAACATTAGAGAGGAGCTCCAGAGATTTGACGAGGAACTTCCGATAGTCATTCAGAATTGTTAGGGAGCTTTAGGACTTCATAACACTCTCCTTGGCAACAGAAAGCGCCAACTTCTAGTATAAGTCGGTAGTATAGCAGAGCAGCCAGACCCATTTTAGGAAGGAGAGAGGGCTGTAGAAAGGTACAAAGAACGTGTAGCATACATATGGCCGAAAGAAACACATCCAAGTTTGAACAAGATAAATATTCAGTAAGGTAAGTACTACTACTTTATTAGCAAACAATAGAAAACCAATGCGATTATTCAATTGAGTAAAGAACAGTGCAACAATTTATAGAATGGCCTTATACAAGCATAAGCATTTTTGAGAGCTTGTAGTTACTTTTTAGAATAGTAGGAACAATTTAAAGTATGCAATTCAAAGGCGAGTCAGAACTTTGTAATACTTTATTTCCGATCAGTATGACGGAAAACACACATGGTAAGTTACTTTGCAATCCTTTAACAGAGCGGTGAATTACTAAAGCAATAGGCGATCTAGTTATGAAGTCTTTCAGAGTCAGATTGGAGGTCAAAACGACAAGGCAAAAGCTGGAGCACGTAGTATTTTTGTGGAAATCTTCAGTAGGAATTAACAGTTTTTGTGGATAAAAGGGTTCACAGTGTTTGTAGAAGGCTTATTGAATGCACACCAGAGTTGGGCCTGCAGGAACGTGTATGGGGAAACACCCAAAAATATGAATCACCACCCCAAACACACAGGAGCAGTAGAATGACTCTGGGTAGTATTACCGCGAGTCCCACAGTACCGCAGCAGTGAAGATGATGCAGGCGGAAGCCCTCGGGATGCAGCAACTACAGGACCCAACTACCGAATTCCTGGTCTTCAAACAAAAGAAATAGCACTGGATGAGATTTTGTAGCAGTCGAGTGGAAAGGCTCCCAGCAAAGGATTCTTCATTGCTTGTCACAGCTCTGTTTTTGGTGACCTCCAGGAAACCAGATTAAGAACGGTTGTCTCATCGATTCACCTCGCTGTCTCTGTCCAGCACTCTGGTGAGGGGACTTCAAGGAGTGAAATCCTGCCTCTGGAGGTCAAGTTTCATGAAGATTCGTTCTTCAGAAGACTATGCACTGCACTCAGGTTCGAAGTCCCAGGGTATTGGCCGTTTGCAGCCCAGGAAGATCGCAGCTCATCGTGGGATGGCTCGAAATGTAAAAGGTCATCTTAAGATGAATTGGTCCAACCAGTCCAAGGGAAGGAGCCGTCCTCTTCAGAGATCCTCTGTCGCATGCAAGAAAGGGCCGGCACAGCAGTGGTCACTCAGCAGGCATATCCGGTTGATGGAAGTAGTTACAGGAGTCTTCTATTCTTCCTCATCAGATTCAGTTTTAGGAACCCAGCCAATCAGCACATGCTACATTCAAACTTGGGGTGGCTGTCCTTTCAGAACAAATCACACAAAAACCCGTTGTCACCAGCAGGACATCTTGGTGCACTCGATCCAGGGAATTACCCCTTAATAAGTGTTTTAAATGATTTAAATAATCAAGAGAAAACAAAATAGTTCTGAAATACTTATTTTGTTATTTACTGCACAAAATGAAATTTTTTGATTCAAAATCTAAATTCAAAAATAGGAGTTCACATTGGAGTACAACTCTCAAGTTACCACAATTATCCAGTTTTTGACGATCACACATGTGGTTTACTTGACCAATACATGTCTATCCACCACTCGAATAGCTTCGGAACAGCCAGCCTCCCAGTTGGAACTGATTCCAAGCAGGCATGTCAGAAGACAAAGGGCTGCAGCGTATCAGACTCCTCCCTCGTGTTCTGTCTTCACAGTTGGAGCCTTGGCAGGCTACACAAAGGGTTCCAGCCGAAGACAAAAATCCAACCAGGATACAAAGAACTAAAAATGCAGAAAAAAGAAAGCAGCCACCATGCTGGGTGAATAGTGACCCTTCTGTCCATTACTACAGCTTGTTTCACAAACTGCAAGTAAACATCACACAAGTTGGTATAACAAGTCAGCTGCCACCAGCCATAATGTTAAGCTTTTCACAAACAGAAATGTTACAGGAGCAGTGAGAAACCCTCAGCACTCCACATAAGGTGGGGGGAGGGGAGGCAGTTGCCAATCTCGCAATGGGTTTTGTAGAAAGGATAAAAAGGTATCCTTCTACCCAAGAGAACATTTTTTTTAAAAGTGTCTCCCAAAGGGCACCCCAGTAACACTGCAAAGAAAGTACTGTCTGCTCCATTAGAAAAATGCAGGTGCCCAAAACCGTATAGGAAAGTCATTCCAAACGTAAAGTATGGAGAGTCCTAAAAACCCATAAAAAGGGTAAGAGAAGGGGCAAGTGGGGAAAGAATTGTGGGCATCTCACAGGGGAGGGAGAAGAAGCATTACATTGAAAATCTAACCTAACATAGGATCCTCAAAGCATAAAGACTAGTTGATCCCACTAGTCACAGGGCTGAAGCAGAAGCACTGCTCGGTCTTCGGCGATCCAGTCGTCAAAATAAATAAATAAATAAATTTAAAAAAAAGAGGGCTTCACTGTGCCAGACACAGGAAAGGATGCTGGGCAACTCCGGGAGTACTCTTCAGATCTTGGCTCCAATTACTTTCTGAAGAAATGGCTGCAGAGCTCCTCTTCCTATCCGAAATCCAAGCTGGAAGCAAGTCCAACCCCACCACTGGTAAGGCTCAGCACCATTCAAACAGCCAGTAGTTGACCGACCAGACCGACATCACTAGCCCATGAAAGTAGCAGCTTTCCTGGAAAAGGTACATGACCTTATAAGGAATTTCCTGATCTTGCAAGGCAACAACAATATGGTCAAAGAAGCAAGCGGAAATCTCGTGGCACGGCCAATTTAGGGCATTAGCCAAGTTTAGTAGCCATACCTGGTAGACGTGAATGTGCACACTAACTAGAATGCAAAAATGGTACAAATTAACCTGCAGCCATAAACTTGTCTTTAGGCCCGTATAAAAGGAACTAGAAATCCCATGTGTAAAAAGTTAGGGTGATACAAGCTTATCCTCATTGCACTGCACTGTAATATGTGCAATATTAAAAAGTACAAGAATTCAAATGGGAAATAGTTTCCCAGTACTGATAGTCTGAAGGGCTGATCAGTTACCCCATAACAATGAGCACAATTCAAGGGAAGTGAAGCTGAAGGCTTTACATCTCTTCAACAAGTTAGACCATGCTAAAAAATAGAGCAAAAAGAACCAGGCACCACAAGAACTATGGAGGAGAAATTGCAAAGAGAATATTTTCCTAACAAAGAGAGACTCACTTTACTGGGCAGTTGATAAGGGAACTGCGCACTGCCTCAAACATACAGCACAAGCTCCACTGCCCACACCACCTGCAATCTATGGGGGCAGTGGATCGACAGAACAGAGTCTTGAAAAACAGTTTAGCAAAGCTCTGCTCAGAGAGGGCCACAAGCGGCCCGAGGCACGGCCATTGGTGTTCTTTAGCTGGTGCAGTATAACCAACAGGAAAATGCGGCGTAATCTCCAGGAGGTGCTCTTTGGAAGCCCAATGCATCTTTCCTCATAACCAGCAGTAAATGGCACGTTTAACTGTGTCCATGTAGGACTGTCACTAAAAACTTCCAAACAAAAAATATCACTCCTATTAAGTCTGTCCATACATAGATACAGGACGCCTGTGACTCCATCCAGCCTGGGAATTACATCTATATTAAGGAATTCTAAACACAAGGCAATTCTTATTATGAAAATTGCTCTTAAGGTCAGAGACGTGGCCGCAGGGGTACATGCTTTTCATTGTAAGAGAAACATTACTCCAGAATATTGAGAGCAAGCTACTTGTGACTAGTATGATAGCAGGGCTTTGGGGTTTCCTTGTAATATTGAATACAATTTGTCACCAGCAAGAGGAACAAGTGCAGCTACAGAGATTATTAAGATCAACAAAGTGAGTAAGCCTAACATGATCATTGGGTCAGATGTGGAATCCTGGCCTTGGTACCGTAGGCGTTACATTACGACCTAGCAGGAAGAAACCTCTAGCATGGGGTGGGGGCTGATGGCTATAGGAGCGCGGGAAAGCCATGCTTCTGGGAATTTTACCCTCTTCCTGCCAAATGTAAGTAGGGACAGGTTGTGCACTTTCCAATTGACTGTCGGATGAGGACTATGCCAAAGACACAGCAGTAACTGAACCCCCATTGGCAGCTGGACTGAACTCATGCCACTGTTTTTCACACATAAACTGACCTAAATAAACACAATGAGACTGTAGCACTTGTCCAATACGTTTTCCTATTTTGTTTCCACTCTGTATTTCAAAGATGGCGGAAGATAGAGACTTATCACATGGTACAGAAATGCTACTATGCTGGTATTGGTATGGAATCTCACACCTCAGCGGCGCGGCAAAAATCAATCGGGCAGATTGACTTCCCTGAAGCTGTGGTGATGGTGGTTATACAAGATTTTGGCAATGTAGAAAGGAAAGAAATCGAATGGGGGAGGTTTATAGGTACAATGACATTGTTATTTGGGGATACGCTGGAGTACAGACAACAAGATGGTAGTGGAAAGAATATGCAAAAGTAAGTCCTACTTTTATTGCTATCATGATTTTAACACAGGAGATTATTCCTGTTGGCTAGGGCAGGCATGTGTTTCTCATGCTATGAATGAGCAAGAACTTAAAAGGTGCGATGAGTGTCACCACATTCATTGTGATATGAAATGGCTAGTGAGATAGGTTGGGGTGCTTTTGTCTGCCTTTTAAGAAACTTCACAGCTCCCTCAATGCTCATAGGGTATCACAATCTTTGAGAAGTAGACAACATCTGGGGTATAGAGTAAATGTTGCCTATAGAACAGTCTGTCCGTGTAGATCCAGTTCGCACAAGAAACTTTTTTATCTTTGATCAGGGTGAGGGACAAGGTATGTTTTAAAGTGTAATGTTGCACTTTTGTACTAAAAAGAGGGGAATGTAGGTGCAGATGTTTTTCTATCTTTAATGGGTCGTTGGTCTGTTCCAGTGCAGCAGAGATGCGTGTTTTGGTCTCTGTCTTCCAAGACAAAGCTGTCTCTGTCTTGCTGCTACTCTAAACTGAAGTGCGAGCCTGGTTTCTCCAAAAAAAGCTAGTAACTTTTTTTTACATTAAGTGGCTATTTTAACAGTGTTACTAAGGCCCGCTTTGCATATATTTTGTCAGCACTAATCAAACATGTGCAATACATGATTAATTTAGGTGTGCCCAACGAAAACATTTTATGTAAAATTGAAAATGTGAACATATGTATTGTTCTTTTGGAAGTTCAAGAACTGCTAAATAACCGATTTATAACAAGGTCTAAGCTGCAGGACTTTGGTTCTTTTTGCAGAGCAATAAAAGCAAAGTTAAGATGCATGGACAAGACATCTTGCAAGTTATACCACCAGAACCCTTCATTTACGAATTACTGAGGTTGTGAATTCTTCCAGTGAGGTAGTCATTTTTATTCAACTTGCCACTTTCCCTACAAACTGAGCGTACATAGACAATATATTAGATTGTAAAGCTCCCTAAAAAAATGACATTTTTAATATTTGTAAACACTTTCAAAGTTTTTGCCACTTCATTTTTGTTCTGGTTTTCAAGCACAATGAACCGCAAATGCAACAAGAAAAGGGAACTGTAGAGATTTAGCATTGTTCTGTTGAGCTGTGTTGCGCGTGCTGTCACACCACCCATGCTTATGTCAACATTCTGTGACTGGAGTTCGCGTGAGAGTGGTGACAGTTGGTGTGAGAGGTAGAAGAGGTGGTTGTGCCGGCGGGCTCGCATTAATAAAACTTATAGAAATCTTAACTCTTATCGCCTCCGCATCATCTTTACAATTGGCGACGAGGAAAACGGACCCCACGGCGAGCCCGCGATGGAGCACGAACTCCGACGAGAGACACGCTGGTGAGCTCCGGCGCCTCTTGCGTATCGATAGTGGGCACAGAGCGCAGTGCGAGGTGCCGGCACAGCCTGTGGATGGCTCCCTCACCAGTGGTACCAGCTTCAGTAACTCCGTCCCTGCTCCCTGTCTTTCGACGGCTGCCAGGTGAGAAGGAGTGCAGGGGGAGCGGGGAGGAGAGCGGGCAGGAGCCGCGATCGAGCGTGCAGGAGCCGCGATCGTGAGCCTCAACAGCGACGCTGCTAATTTCTACGCACACCACAGGCCTCGCCCCTGTCGGATTGAAAAAACAAGCCCTATTGCCAGGAAGGAATGAAAAAGTAAATAAACATTCCTCCCGCTCCACGTTAAAATGGGAGATAGGGAGTTTACAAATCAGGGTGAACTCATGAACAGTTTGTAAAGTCAAAGTTGTGGAGTATACTGGAGACATTGTGAGGAGAGGCCAACATATTACACCATTTACTACTCCTAAGTGTACAAGTGCAAATCCAGTACAATATTAAACTGCAAAAGAAGATAGGATTACACGGTCTATGAAAAATGGCAGCAGCAAGCATGGCTCCATCCCCACCTTTTCTAATGGAACCTGGTGTCCCACCAATAAGGTGGGACAGGTGGAAGAAACTGTTTGACACTTATTTAGTGGCAATTGGAGAGGATACATTTGCTGCAGCGAGAAAAGAAGCAATACTTCTGCACAATCTAGGCACGGAAGGTTGTAGCGTATATGATGGTCTTCCACAGCCTCCTCATGAAGGACAAGGAGAAGTAGATCAGTACACCCTAGCTGAGAAAAACTGGAAATTCATTTTGAGGCGAAGAAAAACAACCTTCGAGAGACCTACGTTTTTCCAGAGAACACAAGATCCCAGTGAACCAGTGGAAAATTTCATTGCAGCGTTGAGATCTTTGAGTCACACATGTGAATTTGGTCAATTAACAGATTCGCTAATAAGAGATCAATTAGTAAGGTGCACAAGCAACTTGAAGCAACTTGAAGATACAAGAAAGGTTGTTGACAAAAGATGCATCTCTGGAAGTGGCGGTGGAGACTGCGAGAAGTATGGAACAGACCCACAAGTACATGACGACCATGAAAGGTGAAAAGTAAGAAGGTGAAGTGGCAGCTGTAGGAGGAATCAGAAGACCGAATGTGAATAGAGAAACTAAGTGCTACAAGTGTGGTAGCAATAGGCATATCTCCACAAGTGCATTTTGTCCTGCGAGGAATAGATCTTGTTTAAAATGCAAAAAGAAAAGGCCATTTTGCAAGAGTCTGTAGAAGATCAAATCAGGTACACAATACTAAACCTGGGACAAGAATGCCAGAACAAGAAGAAAGTGAGAGTATATTCCAGAACTTACAAACGAAACAGGTCTTGGAGATAGCGGAAGTGTCAAACAAAGGGAACTCCCCTACAGATGTTTTCATGATGAATGGTAGAGTTGTAACCCTTAAGGTGGATAGTTGCTCGCCTTGGACTTTAGTATCCAAAAAGACTTATGAGAACTGTCTACAAGGCTCAATCAATCAAATCAAAAGCAGCACACCATAGAACCATATGCCTATGGCAACGTGAGGATTGAGATTTTGGGAAAATTTCAAGCAACAGTGAAGTACAAAGGAAGGAGATGTGAATCGGATGTATATGCGACACAGGAAGGATCCTCCCTGTTAGGGTGGAGTGAACAACAAACTGGGCATACGAATACAAGCGAATGCGGAGGAACCAATTACCATTGCAGAAGTTAATGACTAATGGGAAAATAAATTTCCGGAGGTGTTCCAACCAGGGTTGGGGATGCTCAAAGGATAGGAGCATCACATTCGAGTGAAGGCTGGTGTAGTACCTCGGGTGCACAAAGTGAGACCTGTACCTCATGACTTGAGAGAAAAATTGAAGGTTGAGATAGAGACCTTGATGCAGAAAGGAATCAGAACAAAGCGAGAGTTCGGAGTGGTTATCTCCTTTAGTAGTGGCAATGAAACCAAATGGACAAATAAGGCTTTCTGTGGACATGAGAGATATAAACTGAGGAGAGGCAGATGTTTTGTTCCCCCTGAGTCGATTAGGTTCAATCTTCTGGAATTGGCTCATGAGGGCCACCCGGGTGAAAATGCCATGAAAAGAAAACTGTGGAAAAGTTATTGGTGGCCAAAAATGGACAGGATGTCTGAGAGATGGGTCAAGGATTGTGTAATATGCCAAGCGTGTGACAAGACCAAGGTGGTGCGGGAGACCCCATTAGTTCCAAATTCTGTTCCAATGCAACCTTGGTCCAAAGTACCAGTGGATATCATGGGGCCCATAAAAGGGTTGGGAGGAGGACTAAAGTTTTTGTTTGTGCTTGTTGATTACCATTCAAAATGGGTTCAGTGGGAAGCGGTCAAAGAAGTCACTGCAGGAGAAGTGATAACATTTTTGGAAAAAGTATTCCTTAAAGAAGGAGAGCCGACTGAATTGGTATCGGACAATGGTGTTCAATTTGTATCTGAAGCGATGAAGAAATTTTTGAGTAGTTACAGCATAAAACACATCAAGACAGCGTTGTATCATCCTAGAGCGAATGGTCTTGTTGAGAGGGTAAATCGATGGTTAAAAGAAGGTTTACAATTGGCAATGAGAGGGAAGCAACCTTGGAGAGAAGTTTTGAATGTAATGACGTGGAGTTATGTTACTACACCACATTCGTTGACAAAGGTTTCTCCGTTTGTGTCCCTCAAAGGGAGGGAACCGGGAACCAGATTGTGTCCAGGTTGGTTAGGTGTAGCTAAGGTTGTTCAAGTGGATAGAGCAGAAATAATGAAACTCTTAACATTTAAAGCTTAATGTTTGGAAGATGCATGCAAAACAAATCTATAAACTGTTCAAAGCATAAAAAGGTAGTCAGACTGCACTCCAGCATCAATAAAAGGGACCCATTTCTAGCCAAGCATTAACTATTGAAGGTGAGAAGATTTCCACCATAGGACCATACCCTTAATTTAAAGTTTGTAAACTACACTACACAGTAACATTTATGCGCATCTGCATGACAAAAACGTGCTCCGACAAGAAGCTCAGGATTTGGTCACGGGTGGGGAAGGGGAAACAAACTCTTGTACTTTGGTTTAACACAATCTCTTGTATTTTAGTTTAACAGCAAGCAAAACGACCCCCAATAAAGAATGCTACAATATTAAAGAACTGCCAAACCAAAAGCTGCCGTGTTACCCATCAGGGAAGCATATACAATCTAAAAAGCACACCTTTGAATATAAAAAAGGAACCAACCATTTAGGCTTCATCAGGGATCAAAGTACAGTCCTGTACAGTTGCCTTGTACACTAACTTTCCAAAATCTGTGCATGCTCTATTCACCATTTCAATGTCTTTGTTTACAGTATGGAAGAACAGAACTTACATGCAGCATTATGGGGATGGCCTGCATCTGAATGGGGGTTGGCATCTGGAAACCAGCTTCCTGAATATTTTTTAATATCCGATCATGGATCTTGTACTCCTCGTGCAGTTGCATGAACGTGGTAAAGGGTTCAGGAATGTCAGTTCCTTGGACAAAAATCTTGTGCTTGTTTCTGAACTGGTTAATCTGAAAAGTAATAAACAAACACTACTAGTTTGGCAAGTGCATTTATGCATGAAAACAATTGGGTAATGGATGCTATTACCTGGGGCTTTGACATGGTTTCCAGTAGAAACATTAGAAATACTTTTTTTTACAGAATTGTGATGCTTGAATGACAGCTGTCAGTGGGAAGGTTCTTACCGGCTATGGGCAAAGGTAACTGTAAAGAGACCCATGAAAGCAGCAAGCAGGAAAAGACACTTGACATGATGGGAACAAACTCAAGTGGGCAACCAGCAGACTACCTCACTTTGGACAAGCTACATACTATGGCATTGGAGTACTGATGTCTGTCTGTCAGCGAGAAAGTGGCTCATGTGCTTAAGGCGGCATAATGTAGAGTGCTTATGTGGAGATGCAGATCTGCCAGAAAGTCATGTACTTTGTAAAACAATGGGACATGTTAGGGAGAATTCTCAGAAATGTGCCAATTCCTCTCTACCTTAGAGACCCCCCCCCCCAGCACTTGTGCTGGACTGTAGGACTTTAAAATGTTTAACCTGGAGAGAGCAAGACCTTTTTCCCACTCTCTCATGTATTATTTGTGTTTTTTAAACTCTGTGTTTCTTTTGGTATTGGAGTCTGACAAACTTCATAGGCATCTTTTTCATTGTGTCACACAGCACCTTCAGTGCAGTGGCACAGGGGATTTCCCAAGGTTTAAATACCTTTCTCTTGGGTAGCTACTGTTTCAAAAAGCAGTAAAGTGAAATTGACTTTACTTACATTGTAACTTTCTAGACCAAGCACACACTATCTTACAATAGGGTGCTGGAGTGTTTACTTTGTCTCCCCTTTGTCTAGCTTCTCATGTAACATTTTTTATGTTACCCTTTACACAATTAATGGCTGGTGGCAGTGGTTTACTTTTTACTACCGTGACGTGTTTTTGCCGTGGTCTGCGTTCGCAGCTGCAGTGAAGCACCAATGGGTGCCATTTTCGTCAAAATGACCCAGGTCTTCTTTTTTCACCATTTTTTGTTGTTTAGGTCCTTGAGATTTACTATGCGCGCCAAACCAGGTTTGGTCCCTTTGTTCGTTTTGTCTTCGTCGGCATCACAAGTGAAACCTGCCTCTGGCTCCAGTATGTCTGGTGGGGGTAGGAAGTGAGGGAAGTGCACGAAACACCCTGTGCTGTGTCTCCTAGGAGACAGGAATGCACTCTTTAGGTGCTTGGACAGCTGGAAGTCCGGCAAGGACAGCCATCCTGCTGGGTGACTGACAGCTAGGCTGGAATTGGGGGAAACCTGCATTAAAGGAGAGGCTTTTTGGCTTGGAAGGCAGAGTCGCCACTGGTCGAAGGAATCCAAAGAAGAACTTGGAAGAGATGCCTGCTGCAACACCTGGACTGTTGCTTTGGACAGTAAAGCCCTGCTGCTGTGCTGAAGCTCTGAATTCGCCTAGACTAGAGAAGCCCTGTAAGGACGACTTCTCCGCTTGAATTGGTGCAACCAATCAACTCCAATGTAAGCCACCTGGTCATCCTCTCGGAGCTGGTTGAATTTCCACTGAAGTCGCTGCTGGAACCGAATAAGCCAGGGAGAGGAACACCAGATCGTGTGCGTTGCTTTTAAGCTGGCCAAGAGCTCCAGGAAGATCCTCTTGACTCCCAGGAAGCAGGACTGACCGAGCCTAAGCCACCTGAACAAAGTGCTGGACCCCAGAAGCAAGGAAAGCCCATCTCGACAGCCAGGAACCGCTGTGTTATTTGCGGTAAACGCGAGGAGCTGAAAAACCGAAGTGCCCCCAGAAGTCCTCCCTCTTGTCCCCCCCGCCCCCCGACTGAGGCCCACAACAACAGGATCTGCAGAGCTGCACAGGAACTGAAGTCATCTGATGCATCTTTCTTCAAACTAAGTACAGTCTAAGAGAACTTACCTCTTGTTGTAGAGTTGCTTGCATCTTCTTCTACCCTCACATGTCTAACAGCTTGTGGCCCTACATTTGATTCTTCTTTTTCTTCAAAGATTTCTAAAACATTGTGCAAATACTTTCTTACCTGCAAGTAGTGCTTCAGTTCACATTTCCCATGGACATTGGCTCAGCCTCGTTCCCTGAATGACTTCTCTCCTCTGTCCTTGTGTTACACCTGTACTTCCAGGAAGGGGTTAACGTACTCTGTATTGGGGGGAGGGGGTCCAAAAGTATTTGCCTGCTTAAGAATATTTGTGACCTCTTGTTTGTCATCATAACCCTTTCTTTTGACACTCTCATAAATTTACTCTCAATGCAACAGTATTATATTAATGTCCACAGTGTGCTAGCTATTAAAGTCACCTGAGGGTGTAGGAAGTGTGTGTGCCATCCCCAATGGGTATTTGCTGATTCTGAGAAACCCAAGAGTGTGTATTTCTGAAGTGTATCCGAGTGTTGCCATTATATTTGCTCCCTTCTGAAGAAGGCTTGGTTAACTGACTGGTAAATAAATTAATATTTTTTTTTTAATCAAGAAACCTTGAGTATCAGTGTTTAGTTGAATATTGGACACTGTGAATCTCTGTGCAACTACCCTACTGCTCACATTGACCCCCTGGCTGCTCGTCGACACTACCAGCCTGTGCAGTTCAGACTTGTACCAAAGGTTGGGTTCCTATTGCCAGGAGGCTAAGGTTGTTGTTTTGCACCCAAAGGGTACTACCCCAAATCTTTACCTAACAGGACATATTAAACCTAAAATATTAATCAACATTTCCAAAGAGACTTCGAGAGAGTGGGAATTTCTTGTGGTTGGTACAGCATTATGGACGGTGTTACTTAAGCGTTGAAGGGGAAATCAAAATGTAGTGCAACTCTGCTAAATAAAATTCCTTTTTTATTTATTTTTTACTAAGTGAATTATTTCACAAGGAACTTTTCGCAAAAACAACAATCATTACAGAACTACTTAGCATATACATAAAAGTTACAAATGCATTAATATTCATCATCACACCAAACATTTAAAACATTGTTAAGCAGGCCACACAAGTAAACAAAATCCTGACAAAAAGGCAAAATGTATTAACGTTTACGAATCATAACCCCAAATTAATCTAAATTCCGTCATAATATAGCCATAAAAGATACACTCAAACTCTTTATACTACTAATTATATCCCCTTTCATCAGTATCATAGCAACAACATGGGAACCACTCTTAAGAAAACACAGCCCAAGCCTCCATCCAGTTGATTTTTGAGTAAAAATGTATTGCCTAACTAAGCCACTCGATAAAACTTTAAAATCCTAGACTAAGTGTATTGCACGTCGAGGAGTTAAGATATGGCATTCCATTTAAGATAAATCGCTTTCATAGTTCACTTTTCTTTATGGTATCCTCAAGTCCTTAGGCTGCGCTCAATCTCTTACCTTCCTCCTGTGATTTCTTTAGTGGGAAAGAGATTGAAGTGCAGGCGCACGAATTGCGTGTGCCTTATGCCCTGGACATTTTTGCAGGTAATGTGGGAGACACCAGGGGGTCTAAGGTTTAACAATATTCACAATAATAGCAGATATCCACAGACCTCCTCAATAGTGTTTATCCAATCAATTTCCCAAAGTTTTTATTTTGCCTTATCTTGCGACAATGCAGGAATTCAAGGGTTAAATTATATTGTATTATGTACTCTTGGCACTTTGACACCCACTTATTCAAGGGTTAACTAAGTGCCACCAGATGGAGGCCACTTCTGCAAAAGTAATTTTTACTAGCATCCTCAAATTCTTCCATTATCACACCTGCCGAAATTGAATGTAGACACAGTTTATTTCTCATCACTTGGACTAGGACTCCCTGTGGAAGCTTTAGCATTCTCCTCCAAAAGAGTCCCTCCAGCTTAATCCAGTTGGTCTTTAAAAGACAAAAATAAAAGGGTTTCTACATTTTATGTAATAAATGGGACTACCTTCTAATTATAGTATTCAATTACTGGAACTATTGGAAAGTAAAACTTTCCATTTGAGTTTCTACTACTGCAAGTGGAATCATTTTTAATTGTTTGTAATTTAGAAGTTCAGTTTCCCCCTGGTTTCAAACAGATAAAACCCCAAATAGATTAAATGTCCAACTCTTTGCAGTACATTATTCCCCAAGTGCCAATTAAATTTAGCATACAGCTTTTTACTCCATGGTCGAAACACAAAGACGTTTGATTTTGTTACATTGATATTTAAATCATTCGTCCTTGTATAAGTTATCGAGTCTGCCAATTGCTGCTGCAGTCCTATAGGGCTACGATACATCAAGGCCAAATCACTGAAATGCCACCCAAAGAAGGCAGGAAACAGCAGGTGTTGGTAAAGGCAGTGGCAATATCTGAAATTGCTAGAGAAGGGGTGCCAAAAGGCAGCCTTGTTTCAGTTCATGCTAGCTTTTGATAAGGATTGAAAGACGTTCCTGTCTGTTCAGTCTTACTCGAACACAGGTGTTTATATGCAACGTAATGAGCATCTCTAACAAAGGTGCCAGGCAATCCCATGATTGTAACTTATACCACAGTTTGCTCCTATTTATGCTATCAAAGGCCATGGATATAAATAAATGCAACGTATAGCAACTTCTCCATGGCTTTTTTGAACAGACCAAGAATAAACCATTGGCGGTTGTCCCCACTCCCTTGTAAAAGACAGTCAGTCTGATAGATGTCCAATCTCTGTCGCTCTAGCCCATTCCTGTAAATCATGCAGAAGGAGGGCGGCAAACATCTTCGTGGGGACGTCTAAAAGCACTAGCGGCCTATAATTTGCCGGCTCAAAACAGGGTGCTTTTATTTATTAGATTGGAACTATGAGAGCTCAACCAAGAATCTGGAATTGTTTTCAAAGTGATAACTATCAAAAATAGCCAACAAAGCATTAGCCCAAATGTTTACCTCCCCCCCCCCCCCCAGGATCATCGGTGCGAGGCCATCAGGGAATGGGGCCCTTGAATTATTGCTATAAATCAGACAAAGCGTCCAGATCTCTTTCCAAAAACCTAGGCTCATCAGCTCATCAGTACACTGGAGTTTGGTGGCCGCTATTATGTGTGTATACGTTCTTAAAGTGGCAAATCCATTTCTCATCGGGGATTGAATTTTCTGGAAGCTTGTTTGATGACTCATGTCTGATTGAATTATAGCCCAAAACCCTTGAGTATTGTTTTGTGAATTTAGCATATTTTGGGCATGAACTAATTAGTTGCTGATGTTTATGCTGGCACAAACAATTTTTTATAGCAGTTCTTTAAACAATGCTTTCAAATAATATCTTCTGGTTGTAATTGTTTCAGCGCCCTTCGCAGCTCTTTTTGAGCTGCACTTCTGGGTCGTAGACTTGTTTATGCAGGATCCTGCGTTTTACATTTTCGCCATTACCTCATGTACCTCTTCCAGTTTCCTCTGATGAGAGGGGAATTCTATTTGCTCAGAAAATCTTTCGGGTACATAGCTGATACAGTGTTATTAAAAATGTGTATGTTATATCAGCTCAAGGCAACCCTATTGGCACCTTGGTTTACATCCAGCACAAAATGTGCGCTCCTGTATCTGGGATTTCACACTGCATTTGACCCACAAAGGGAGGTGATCGCTGGCCTCTGCATGTTCAATCATCATGGATTTAACATCCATAAAGATTGCAGCCACAAAGCAATAGTCTAGAGTATTTATTCTA
The DNA here is from genome assembly GCF_040938575.1 of Ambystoma mexicanum. Lineage (NCBI taxonomy): Eukaryota > Metazoa > Chordata > Amphibia > Caudata > Ambystomatidae > Ambystoma > Ambystoma mexicanum. The sequence continues at coordinate 290,991,584 of NC_090931.1, read as the reverse complement.
GAACCTCTTGTCCATGCAGCATCTGGAATTTCATCGCCCATGACATTCCCATTCAGAATGCAGAGCCCCCATACCTCCATAAGTAACAGCCAGCCTCTCCCTCGTTTCCAAGCGGTCTTCTCTGAGGAAGAAACAGGTTTCCCGTCAACCACAGACACACAGAGGGCTTTCAAATCCCCACACATAATTGAATTCCAATTTCTTCGTGGTTGCCACATAAAGAGTGTATCTTCAAAAGAGTCGAAGAATTCCATCTGGGGAAATCTTGCCATGATTCCAATTTAGGTTCACTATCAAGGTGCACCCTAAGCGGGGGTAGACAGTAGGGTTCCATTTTAGCCATCACCTGGAAAAATGCATTAGGCTGGGAAAATAGTGCTGCTTGGACACTATTATTTATCCCCATCAGAGAACCAGATGATGGGCACCCTGCGTCACCTTTCTAAGCCAGGGACCGGAGCAGTTTGCAGCCATGTCTCCTGAAGACAAGACATCCATGGATAATAAATCTACACCTCCTTCCACAAAGTTTGTGCCTGCTGACAATATAAACAAGACTGATAATCCAGAACTTGACATGATGGTACAATCAAAGGATCTTCATATAAAGCCAGCAGTTTAAAAACAGAGCCCCATTGCAGAAGGGTGAGATTAAGAAGGCGTTCTATGGCTCAGAAATCGGGTTAATTGCCGTGAAAACATTTCACTCTGAATAAAGCTTACCAGATAAGCTAAATTGTCTTAATAAAGGAATACTGCAAGTATTGTATTAATTCACACGAACTGACCCAATCAGACGGCCCCAAACAGAAAAAAGTGAACAACAGTACAGAGCAGATTCATGTTGAAAATGGAGACAATTCAAGAGCGGAAACAGAGGGGTAACAGGCATAGTGGAGTGGCGCAATGGACCGTTCCTGCAACCAAAAAGGTTTCAATGTTCAATTTAACACAAAAAACATTTTTTTTTTTTTTTTTATTGATGCAAAGAACCAAGTCGAAACTAAGCACACCTTGTGTTAGGGCAGTTTTTCTCAAGTCCACATCTGGTAGAACTTTACAAAACTATCCCCTTGGTTTACAGGCCAAAACCTCGAGTAGAAGACTGTACTACTCTTGGTGTTGGTAGTATGGCAGAGCAGGCAGCCTCATTTTAGGAGGGAGATGCAAGTTGTAGGTAAGTGCAAAGAACTTCGTATATACATAGGCCCAAAGAGAAACATTCACTTTTAGTTATATCAAAATAGGTATTTATTTTATATATACACACAAGGCGCAGGTACACCTGTAGATAAGGTAAGTACTATTTTAACTAATAAACACAATAGAAAACAAATGCAATACTTAGGTGTGTAACTCTGAAATATTCTGCAATAGGAATAACATGATTAACACCACCAACAATAGCAGCTCAGTACTTTTCAAAACATATTACTTTTCAGGGGTCCTAGGGCTTTAGCAGTTCATCCCAGTTCTTCAAAGTCAGATTGGAGGGAAAACAGGTAAGGCACAGCTGTAGAAAAGGCAATGTCCCAAAGGACTCTTCAGTATAGGTATAGAGCTTTTGAGTTCAGGGACCCTGGGAAAGGCTCCCTCTATGCGCACAAGCATTAGGCCTAGGGGAATGTGTATGGGCTAATGCCAAACACCAGAATCACCACTCCAGCAACAAAAGGAGCAACAGAAAGACTCTAGGTAAGTACTACCCTCAGTCCCACAGTACTTTAGGAGTAATGAAGTTGCAGGCGGACGCCTTCAGGATGCAGCAGTGGTGTACCCGGTCTCCTGTGACTTGGTTATGGTGACGAAAGGAGGGACTCGGAGATTTTGCAGAAGCAGTCGAGAGAGGGCTCCCAGAAAAGGGTTCTTCAACGCAGATCTGTGGTCTTGGTGCCTTTTCACACATACCTCTGTAGAACGCTTCTCGTCCGATCGATTTGTCTCCTTTACTCGGTCCTGCACTCTGGGAAGGGGACGGAGATTGGGAATCTTGCCTCTGGAGGTCCAGCAAGAGTCCACCAGAGTTTCGAGAGAGTTTGTTCATAGAAACACGATGCACTGCAGGATGGTCATGGGTCGGAGGGCATTGGTGTTTTTCAGCCCAGGAAGGCTACAGCAGGACGTGGGATGGCTCAAATTGTAGGTTGTCTAAGGACTGCCCCTGCCCACTGTTAAGACAGTTTTTTAAATATCCAACTAATGGCTCCATAAAACCATACATCCGAGACAGTACATAAGCTCCACTCTTAGTATAAGGCTGCACCACCTGAGAATGTGGTAGCATGGACAGAGCAGCCAGGCTTATCTTAAGAGTGAGAGAGGGCTGTAGCTTGGTACAAAGAAATTGTAGCATAAATATGGTCCAAAGAAACACTATGAATTGTAACAAATAAAGGTATTTAAATACAGGTAGACCAAGATAATTCTTGGTTAAGTAAGTACTATAACAACATATAAACACAATCATAAAAACCAACTCAATACCTATGGTATGCAAACCAAGGTATAAGATTCAGGATAGTAATATAGTATTCTAGGAGAATAAGACCCTGTAAGATATACTTTTAGAATACAGTCAGTATTTCAAGAATAGTTGACCCGGTCAGTCATGCAGTGACACTCAAGTTATGAAATCACATGACATACCAACCCTGTTACAAGTATACACCTTGGAACATTACTTTCCAGAACTCTGTCCAGAGCTCGTAATACAACTCATCATTGAGTAGTCTAAGGCCGCTCCAGAAAGTATAAGTATGAACACTCAGTAACTATTTTAGAATGCACTAAGCAAATCAGGGAAAGCAAAACCCTATTACACGGTCTTTCTTAATTGACCTAATGGTACAAAACTATCCACTACCTAATAACTAGTCATACCCAGTATACTTTAAAGAAGGGTATATTACAGTTTCTAAGGTAAGTAAGAACTTTTTGAAACTATTTTAGAATAGCACCAAAGCAATTCAGGGAAGCACAACGCCAGGGTTACAAGTTTAGAAGAGCAGCCGCTAATCAAGGCGAGTAAGACCTATATTATTTTTAAAGAGGCCTCAAGCTACTTAAAAAGGTAGGTATAAAAACCCTGCAGTTTACAGAAAGGGGCGGTCTGGCTGTCCAATAAAGTCTGAAGGGAAGCAGGACACCATAAAACAAAGCAAAACCATAATGAACAGGATTTCCCATGGAGAGAGCAAAAATAATGACTATGGGTAGGGGGGAGGGGGGGAGGTTCCCCTCATTCAGGAGAGCAGATCAAAAGATCCACAAGTCCAGCAACAAGCGCTACAGTCTCACAGGTAGAGGGGATTTGGCATATGAACATCTCCCTAGCACCTCAGCATTGATCTTTTTTCCAACTCTGGAGCACCAAAAACAGCAGAACAAATTCTAGGGTTTGATTGTCAAATGACAGATTACTCACCTTCTCTTGCCGTAGCTTCTCCAGTTTCTCTGCAGTGGGCTTCCTTTCTCCAGTCTCTTTCAGCTTAGCTTCGAGCGAGGACATCCACTGAATCTCATTTTCTTCCACTGGGTCCAAAAACGATTCTGACAAATAAGGGAAAAAAAGTAATTTTAAGATGGAAAAACCTGGAGTAGATATGGAATGGATGAGATTTGTGCAACGTTGAATGCATTATAGGCTTATGCCTCACTACAAGTTCTCCTGAGATGCACCACTAGAGAGTAGGAGCTATGGCATAGTAAAAATCAGAAAGTAAAACCACCAAGAGGGAATCAATATATTTCTTTTGAACACATTTGTGACATTGTATGATAAAACTCGATGGTTTAATAAAAAAAATAAAAAGTTGAACCTTTAGAACCAAGTACAGCAAACAAGCAAATTGAACAAAATTGCACTACCACCAACCCTTCAGTCCTCCCGGTCCATGGGATGCGCAAGATGTGCTCTACAACAGCAAGGACTGAAATGGCAGGGAGAGCCTTGGGTACTGCTTATATCCTAGAAAAGCCTTGTTAGCATGAACCAGGCCTAGAGGTGCTGTACAAACATAGCTAGGCAACATTAACTGTGTCTGGGTTTATTAAGAAGCATTAGGGTGCAGCTAGAAGACATTTAAAAAAAAAAGAACGTGTCATATATAAAATGGACAAAAGTTACAGTTTGCATCGAATGTGGAAGTTGGACTTGCAGCACACTATGGACTAGCTCCTTGTTCCAGAGGTCGCTCCTGCTCACTAGGGGACGCCCGACACTAAAGCTTTTGACTCCAGCTCATCAAATCTTTATTTAGATCTAGGCAACAAGGACATTCCCAATCCTTTGCCTCCAGTCATCCTTCATGCTAAGCATGTTTCTTTCAGCCATATGTCCAGTGTGTGAGGAAAACCCCACCCAATTTTAGGCAACAGGATTTCCCTCAAGTTCACCGGACTGAGTGGAAAGCAATCATGGATGCATTTCTACTAGGAATGGGGCATGGTGGTTAAAATGTATAGTGGAACATTCAATACTATAATATCACCACAGTAGGTTAGCTAAAATATACCTTCATCTGATGTACAGCTAAGTAAAACAATAATGCACCGTATGTAACTTCATGAAATGGAATTCTTTCAGTGTCGTTCCCAAGAGTGTCACAGGAGTCATTTGTAATCCACAGTCAGCTGGAGGGACAAAGCACCTAATTTGGCTAGTTATCGTATAGGGGGATGTCAGGGCTGATTAAAGTCACTAATAGGGTTCAATGTCCACAGTACACAAACAATAGCACTGTCCTTATGTTTATAGCAAATCAACCATGATCTGTCTAAACTTTGGAAGCGTTTGTAAAGTCAAGGTTAACCACCGGCAGAATCTTTCTGTTTTGCACAGAAGATTGTAGTGTCGAAAAATAAGACTTGCAATTGTAGTTTGGCTTTTGTGCCTCCGAAAGGTACACTGGGGTGAGACAAGGCGGCCTGATACTGGCTTACAGTGAAGCTGTCAGTTAATGTTGCAGGTCCAGTTAACGGGATATGCAATTTGTGACCCAGTAGCATAGGTCAGGTCAGTCTGGGGTTCCTCCGTGTAATCAGGTTCTTTTAAGGTTATTCTTTGTTCAAGGTTATTTTTGTTCTATGTAATTTTTTAACTCTAGACCCTGTGCACAGTTTGTCGTCAGCACTCTGGAAATATTAAGAAACATATCGTCAAGAAGTCAGGCACTTTGTGTCCTGCGAGCTCATAACCCAGCACAACGATGGGACAAGTTAACGCTGACTGCATAATCCCCCTCTGTTGTGGAGAAGGCTTAGATCTACAGATCACAGCAAGACTCCTTTCCTGCTAAGATTTTGCACAGATGCCACAGCAGAGCTACCTCACAGTGCTCTTTGGTTGAAGTCATCTTCTAGGCAGGGTCAAGTCATGCCACCGCGATTGAGAAAAATAAAGCACTGATGCCCACTTCTCTAGAAATATTCGGAGCGCACAGAACACCGCATTCTTTCAAACATTTGACAGCCTCCTACTTTTTTAGGGGCAGCCACATTAAGATTATTCGGGCACAAATAAAGAGGTGGTGGATTAAGCTTTTAAACCACAACCTATTAATCCCAGACATCGTACTCAGTCACTGGGTAAACCTGGTCTTGGCCACTCCTGCCTCAGAAATCCTGAGCAGGCTGTAACCAGGACTATATATGGCTACATCGATATCATAAAGGAAACAACGTTTGGCTTTGGAACTGCAACAGGATTTTCAGCACAAGAACACAGTCTAAGCACTCTTCACCAGGCAAAAGGCTCCGTTCCCAATCAATCTACAAAGGCCTCATAATACGGCATCACTGTGGCGCAACCACAGCTTACTGTTCACTCTTACTTGACCAGGGAATAAAAGGGCACCTTTGAGGTGGCCTCTCCATCAGAGACTTAAAGTCTCTCATTCGCCCTCACATAGCACAGAATTATGACCCGAGTGAGTCACAATCTAATGGTTGGTGACCATGTTCAGGGGGCTAGAGCTACATCTTAGGACTTCACAGTTGTGTCCACTGTTGGGGCAGAATTCCCTTTTTGGGGATTTAATGACCTTCACTTTGGGTGCTTCTAAATGTTTTGCTGGCTTTTTGACTTTTCTTTTGGGGAAGTGGGACTTCAGTAGAAGCCTCCGCCTAGCACCCTACCGCTAAAACACTCTCTGGTGTCTGCCTTTAATAGCCCATATGGCTACCAGAGCAGCACATCTTGAGCTTCCGGTCATCCTCTTAGCTGACTGCACTGGCTTTTCCATGTTGGTCACAGGGCGATTCTGTTGTGGGAACGTGGATGAGCACCATGAGCAGAGACATCAGGACAGTGAAATGAACTTGGTAAGAGTGGAAAAGGTCCGCACGCTCACTCTAGATCTTATGAGACCTCGATGCTGCCTGATGCACTTATCAAGAGAACGTCAACAACTTTAGCAAAAAAGCAAGCGAGTGGCCGTAGCTATCAGTCTTATGTGCTTTTGATACAAAAGCAATTGATTACCCTAGAAGAGTAAACCATGGTAAATGCTTGGGAGACCTGGTGTCTTTGTGCCAATCAGCTCAATATAATGAGACTGACAATTCACCTTAAGGACTCACTGGAAATGACCAACATGAGAACTGAGCTCCTATAAGCTACACTAGCTCTGTGCACAAGGTGTTGAGGGGGAGCCACAATATGACCTATAACATCAGATATCGAGTGACTGCAAACTTCTTGAATCACGGTCAGGTGGTGGGCAGGGGAGGAAAAAGTGCAGCCTTTCAGGCAGCTCTGCCTGGGATGTCCGTGCTCGGTGTTACAGCACTCCAACACAGGGAGCAAGATGTAGTGCAAGCCCTAATCAAGAAGGTTACACATTTTTCTCAATCATAGGGAGCTTGAACCCACAGGATGTGCTGATTGGTAGAAGAGTGAAGAGAAGAGCACAGGAGGGCCGAGGTGACTGTGTGGTATTAACGCCAAGGTCTGCTAATTTAACAATCTGAAAGACCACCAGGAACGTGGGGCTGTCGGGGAAGGGGAAGGAATAGTTCCTTGCTCTTGAATATTTGTATCCAAGGAATGCATCTTGACCTTGTGCTGTCTCGATTAACCAGCGGCTGAGATTGTTGGCAGGATATACCAATTGCCCCAGGTGATATTTGGGAGAGGCAACCTATAACCAATTAGTGAGTCACCAGACAGAAGCTACAGGTAAGCCCATACTTCAGCAATGAATTTCAATCAAAATGATCACTTGCGAAAAAATTATTACTTTTATCCGAAACTCAGACTCACATTCAAAGAAAAAAAAGTAACATTTTCAAAATAAGGAACTGCCAAACAGTATAGTAGGAGGAAGATCTAGGGTTGCCATGCCTAACTTGATTTCATACTGATAATCCCGTCATCCTTACTAACCCAACACTGACTGACTATAAATATCTGTCTAAATCCCATACCATGAAACAAGGAAGAGGATTAGCTGGGGTTTTTTAAATCTAACTGGGAAGTATCAAGCACACCTCTCCCCTCAATTCCTACATCAGAACTATTAACCTATCAATTACAACCTGATACTATGGGGAAGATAACCTTTTTGGTTAATTTACAGCCCAACCCACTCCCCAGCCCCAAACAGAATGTTGTTAATGATTTAGCAGATACTCTTGTAGATGCATTTGGGACAATGAGAAGCTTGTAGTTTTGGGGGATTTTAATATATGGTTTGAATCCATAAGTAACAACTCTGGCTTTGCATTTCATTGACTCATGCAAGATCTGGGTATCATCACTCCTGGTAACTCAACCCAACCATAAAGCTAATCATACTTTAGATCAAATCTTTGCTTGGACAACACATCTCTGCATTAGTGATCCAATCACATTCCTATGGACAGACCATTATTGTGCCCCATTCACCATTCCTTATATTTCCAGAGCAAATAAACTCTCCCTTATCATTACTATATGAGTCTGGAACCAAATCCCTAAAAATGCATTCTTACAACGTTTAACAGCTTCCCAAAATACTATTCAGAACAGAGTACTTACACACATATCCAAATGAAGAATAAAGAATTTAAACTCTACCATGGGGGAGTCAATAGATAAATTAGCCCCTCCTTTGGTGTCTAAACCCTGGCATCAGCACAAATTAAGAAAGGGTTCACACCTGAATGAACTAAACTCCCACCGATGTAAAGTAAGAAATGCAGAAAGAAGATGGCAGCACATTAACAAAGTATCCTGGAGATTCTTAAACATTAATAGATGTACAAAAAGGAATGATGAAAGCAAAAACGCATTTTAATGAGAAAATTGACACCACCTCAAATACCTCCAAGACACTGTTCTCCTTTATGAGAGACCTCTGCAATGAATGTGACAATAGTTCACCAACCCCATCACAAGAGCTTGCCGAACAATTAGTGACCCATTTCTCCAATACAATTGACTGGATTAGAAACGTCTACCACAGCACTACCCCCATGGCCAAGCTGTACATATCTGAAGAAACATTTAGAGCACCCACCCCCCCCTGATAATGTTTCAACTGTGTATAGTTCACAGCAGAGAGCCATGCACCTTTTTTTCCCCAATGCTCAGGTTCACTGCTGGATCCACTACCACCTAGATTATTGAAAGAACTCCACCTGTGTGGTTTTTTTTTGTTGTTTTCTTTTTTTTTTTACGCAGAGCCCATCTCTCAGGTATTTAAAATCTCTCGGTCTTCTGGTATTCATCCAGATAGTTGGAATTGTTCTGTGATTAAAAATTAACTGGAAAAACCCACGTTGGATCCAAGAGACCCAAATAATTTGTATCCCATCTCTCAGGTCCCTTTCTTGGCAAAACAAAATCAAAAGAATAGCAGTAAACCAGGATCACCTGATAGAGACTACGGACAAGGATAACACAAGTGCTGTCATTTTATTGGACTCATCAACGCCATTTGATACTATTGACCAACAAATTCTAATTGAAAGATTATACACATTTGGCCTTACGGGCTCTGCTCCTAAATGGATCCAGTCCTTTCTTTCCATTCGTTCCCAACAAGTATGGATTGCAGTCTTATCCCCTGAAATGTGGCGTCCCTCAGGGATCAGCCTTGCCCCTGTTCTTTTTAACCTCTGTCTCAGTCCATTAAGGGATCTTCTGCGACAAGCTGATTTTTTTTTTTTTGAATGACAACCAGATTGAGGTAGATCTTAAAGGATGTGATGCCACTACATCCGGAAGAATAAAATGCTGTCTAGCCTCCATAAAAGAATGGATGGAAGCCAACTCCTTTATGATAAATACCAGTATAACAGAAATCCTACAGGTAAATGAAAAACCGAACACAGACCCACAGACCCCCTCGGTCCCCTTGCTAGCCAACCTCGTCCCATGCCCTGGTCCTAAACCTTAAGAACTTAGGTATGTATCTGTATCACAAGCTTACTTTAAAATGCCAAATTTACTTCAAATAAAAAGACATCCTCCATTCTTTTTCTCACCAGGTAATTGTTATACATTCCTGCCAGTTTGGATTATGCAAATAGCGGTTATTGTAGACGTTCAAAATATGCAATTATCCGGCTGCTGAGAGTTCAACTAATTAAACTTAGTAATCATGACCACTTAGCCCAGCACTCCGATTGCTGAACTGGCTTCCCTGCTGAGAAGCGTATTATCTGTAAAAGCATGTGCATTGTTAAAAAAAAGCCTTCATCATTCCCTTTATAGCACCCAGACCCAAGAACGTTTTGCCATCGACTCTTAACAGGAAACATACTGTTTCAAATTATCAGAAAGAAAGCAGGCTGGCCGTAGATTTTTGTTTCAGGCCTCCAGAATCTGAATTCACTGCCTGGTCCACTCAGTATAACATCGAATCTCCTCTCTTTCAGGAAAGATCTTAAAACCTTCCTATTTGCAGGTCCTTTGCTATAGCGCCAAGACACTCGGATAACTCGTTGCGCTGTATAAAACACCCATAACACAAGTGTGTAACATTTTCTCACAATGCATATCAGTTAAGGGTACCACAAAACAGACAGCAGAAACAGTGAGGTGAAACTGGTAGAAAAAATACAACAGTAAGTACAAAATAAAGAAATTAAACCAGGGTGGGGAGATGGAAGGTGTTACTAACTGGAAGCAAGTGTTTTCGGCGGGACAGCAAACCCACTTGTTTCCAGATGGCCTCTACGTCTCTCGATTCACCCATTATTCCAAGTGTACAGAGCAACAATAGTTTGTTCTCCTCCAGCCATCCCACAAACGCTCTCCAGATCTTGTCAAACGTTCTTGCCACCATCCTTCTTTCAAACATTACCTGCTCATAATGCCATAGACGATTCGGATCCGGCCCATCTTGTCGCAGTGGCACTTTTCCCAAATTGTTTGCAGCATTTTTGTTTAAGGGTGCCCAAGATATCCTCCACTACCTAAAACCAAATTGACATATTCCCCAAGCTGGCTCCACCTAAACAAATGCTGTGACAACGCTATGAAATGCCAGTTTCACCAAATGCAGTGAAAGGGTAGTGAGGAGGTGGACTGGTTTGGACGAGTCATCTCCATTATCCAGTCTTCCACTTTAGGTGGAGATCCCATTCCAGAGCCTCAAATGAGTTTCTTCCCACATAAGATGGACCTCAACAGAAGCTCACTGCCCCCAGGTCAGACCTCAGTCTAGTATGTCCCATTAGAAGAGAGCGCTCCCAGAGGGTACCACCACAGAAACTTTCTAATTTCTACACAGAGCATATTCAAAGTCTTCACGGGGGCCTCATACGGTACACCTAAAGACACCCAGGATTCTCTGAAGCTCATTCATCAGAATCTGTGTCTCTTGTGTAAGGGTAATATTAAGTTCTGCTCAACTTGGTATTCACCGACTCCACTATCCTGTCTAAATACGCACTCAATAGATTCCTTTCATTCCCACGCATCTGAATTCCCAAATACTTAAATCCACCCCTACACCAGTGGAAACATCCTCCTAGATGGTCCCTATAACATGTCTTAGTTATCAGCGTTACCTCATTTGATTCTACATCAAGTTTATAACCACAAACTCTCCTGAACTGATCTAATTCATGTAGGACATCTGGGATGGTGGAGTGAATCTACCAGGCGCAACAGATCATCAGATATGCAAGGAGTTTGCAGCTATCATCACTAAATGGAATTCACCACTAAATGGAATTCCCCTATCGATATTCACACAGATTGCGTTCAGTAGCAGTTTCAGTGAGAAAGCGTACCGAAGCTGGGGACAACGGACATCTTCAATGCGTCCCGCTATAGAAACTAAAATCATCTGACCACACAATTAACTACAAAGCGCATTGTTGCATTTTTGCGCATGGTAATCACTAGGGGTGTACCGAAATTTGGCTTCAAGTAAGTATTCAACTGAATTTCAGCTGAAAAATGGATATTCAGCTTTGTCCAAATACTTAATTTTTACTCAAAGCCAAATAGTTTCCCCTACAAAATACCTTAGGTACCGATTTGACTGTGCCTGGAAACATTCAGGTATGTCATGTTAATCCTTTAAAAGGATCATTAAACAGATGCTGCCGACACTTCAGTAGATTAACTGTAGACGGGGTGAAAGTGCAAAGTCTCAACCCTTCATGTGCTGGACAGACAGACCTTAATCTGGTGGTCTGCTGGGGAGGGGCGAGTTGAAGCCATCAACATTTTTAACGTGCAATGAGATGACTCTGGTCTCCCTGTATTTTGCAGTTGAAAACCATTGACCCTGAACAATGGTTTACAAAGTAGCTATTGGAAAATTGTATTTTCTTTAAGGGCTTATTGATTTGCTGATGACCCGAGTCATTAACATGAAAGTTACAGGTTCCGATCCACTAATTCCCCTCCAAGTAATACCATTAAGTGAATTAATATAACTGCTGTGGAAATCCTGGAAATTCCAAACACTAGTAAAGCAGCTCAGGGGGTAGTTTGCTTTCAGAAGAAAACTGTATTCAGACTGCAGGATAATGTTATGAAGCAAGTAAGATGGCTCAGAAGATAATGTGCCTGCAGCATAGATGTGCTTGTAAGAACAAAGCATATATTGCAGTTCCTGCCCTCAAACTGTCTCATGTTGACAAAATGGTTCCTTTATATTGGGTAAAAATGACAGATGTTACTAAAGAATGTGGCGATCTAAAGAATTGGAAGTTTAAAATAAATAAATAAAAAATAAACAAAAATAAAAGTGTAATCAAAATGCCACAGTCTGTGGCAGCAGAACTAGTCCTCCCAATATTAGAGAGTTAAAAAAAACAAATGGGGATGTGTGCAATAATGATGAGGAGATACAAGACTACTAATTAGAAACATTGGACCAACTGGATGTACAGGTGAAGCAAAGTAAAATAAGCACGCACAAGCCAATTAAAAATCTGAAATTCAGCACTGTCCCTTCCCTATATGGTCAGCCGAGAACCATGGAGGACTCCACATTCCCTATATATTTTTAGCTGGCGTCTTAGCATGCCCGAAAGCACCACACAAACCCCACCCGAAAAACAAACCTCTATATAAAAGGAAAATAAATGTTTCAAATGCCTCATTCCAACTCAGTACCACAGGTAGAAAGCCTGGCTTTAACATACTAACAGTCTGTACTCCGTAGCACTTCAGCAAAGAGCAGGGTGCTAATTGATGTAATCACTCCTTTTGTGGTTCAGTGACTTACTGGAACCAGAAGGCTAAAGACGGGTAAGGCCCAAAAGGAGCATTTGAAAGTACAAGTACGCATCCTAGTCTCCCATCACAGTGATTGCATACTATGCCCAACAAACGACACCCATGAATGCACAAAAATACAAACTGTGCTGTTATTGAACAGTTTATTTTCTGATCATGTATTCCTCCCATGGTTTACACAAACATCTTCCGTAGACAACAAAGAAGAGAAATGCATGTGCATATTTTAAAAAGTGATTTTCATTTACAATGTGTTTTTCTTGTCTACTGTCCTGCTCTCCCAGAACAAGTGCACAAATGTCTTATTATTTTTCCCCAATACACAAAAAAGGAAGGCAGTGTACTTTTGGAATGCAAGAACTCCTTCACTCAATTTGATTATAAAACTGGCTCTTGTAGGGCTGTTTATTAACTCAAATAAATGTCACAGAATAAAATGCAAAACGAATTACTCTACCGTTGGCATAGGTTTGCACCACTTCATCCCAGCCAAAAACTTCACTGAATAGCTCCTCATTCCAGGCTTGGCACAGATATTCGGCACAACAGGCCTGGAACTGGATTCGATGTGTCCACTGTCTCTCAGTTCAGCTGAAGCTATGTGTCTCTGCCACTCTCGTTGATGCCCCCAATCTAATTTACACAACTACAGACTAGAACTTTTCCAGAAAGGTCACCTGCTGAACGCACTTCATAGAGACCCGGACGATGTACTCTGTGGAATGCTGTGACAAGTAAACAATTTCCGTTTTTCATGGCAGCCGAATGAACTACTTAGGGCTCCTGCAGAATTCAAAACAAACCCTGACTGGCCTGGGCAAAAACGAGATGTTTTAGCAGTGTTTCAGAAAATGCAGACGATATTCACAAATGAAGCGGTCACTGAGAATTGCAAGCCAGCGTCCACTGCTGCACCCACAATGCATTTCACAGACTCTATATTTGAGTCAAAGATATTACATTTTTTAAATGCATTACATTCCACAGTAGGACATTTGACTTCCATAGCTCAGTTCCCCTAAATTGGGTTTCTGAAATCTTCGAAACATAGCTAAGCTAGAAATGCACTGCAAACAAAACAAAATCAAAATGATCAAAATGTTAAAGAGACAAGCAAAAGTATAAATTAAGGTTTCACCAATATTGGAATCCATGAAAATAGCCAATCCCACCAAAAGTAACCTTTGTCAAACCCTTCAATTTTTGCATGTGGCTGAATGGTCACTCAGGTTAAAGCAGCACATTCCTTAAAAAGCATTTTACCCTAAATAATGTTTCAATAATAAGTAGTCAATAGTAGCTCTGTTCCGCAATCCCTGCCAGTGTAGTGCATTGTGGTGTGCTAAGGGGTTCTCCCTCCTATATTCTGTACAGAGTTGTGGTTTGTTAGCAGGGCTATTTAGTGGTGGTATCTCCTCTATTGCCCCTGATGTCTACACCGCTTTGTACCCTGGCATATCCTGGTGTGCCGCTACCATCACCTCCCAGGGCCCCTGGGGGGGGGGGGGGGGGGGGGGGGGGGAAAGACCTCTTCCCTGTGCCCTTGAGCTCCCTGGGCCCCATGGTTTATCTGTTTGTTCGCCACTCTTTCCCCATCAATTCTAATGTCCTCTGTCTGTGGTTCAACTGAAGACGTTCCCATATCTATTCTTGGTTTTTGGTATGACCCTCTATGGAAACGGGGGCACCTGGGTCTCCCTCCCATTCAGAGGTCACTCTACTTGCCTGCACTTTGTCGTGGTCTGGCCTAGTCCCCAGCCTTCCCATTTGTGTGTTCATTCCTTGGGGTGTAGGCGTTGCTCGTTCATTTTCGTCTAGTTCTGAGTGGAAGAGCCAGGTTTTTAGGAGAATTCTGAAGTTTAGATGGTCCTTCATGTTTCGTATTTCTCTCGGGAGGGAGTTCTAAATATTAGCGGTTAATGAACAGAATGCTGATCCACTGTGTTTCTTCCTGTGTACAGTTTAGGTTCCAGGCGGATGTCGTTGCTGGATCGGAGTATTCTGGTCGATTTGTAAATGATGATTTTCTTTTGTAAGAATTCTGCTCCTTGGCCATGGATTGGTCTGTGTGTTATGCACATTTTGAATTTGTTTTTTGACTGGCAGCCAATGTAGCATCTTAAGCGCTGGAGTGATGTGGTCCCTTTGTGAGAGTTTGAGAAGTCTGGCTGCTGCGTTCTGTATACATTAGTTTCTTCTATAGATAATCCGGCATTCCGAGGTTTAGGCTGTTGGCGTAGTCTGTCCTGGACATGAGGGAGATGATGGCCAGTGTTTTGTGTGTGAAGGAGAGGAATGGTAGAATCCTTTTATCATGTACCAGTGGAAGAAGAATTTTGTGATTATTGCGTTTACTGTGGTTCTAGGATTAGCTTGTTCTCCATTAGGATTCCAATGTTTTTGACAATTTTGGCTGGCATGGGCGCTGTTCCTAGTTCTGTGGGCCATGGGATGTATTGGTTGCTTCCTTGGTTTTTTGGTTGCTTCCTTGGTTTTTGGATATAATCATGATTTCCATCTTGCCCAAGTTAACTTTGAGGAGGTTTGTGTTCATCCATTCGTAGAGTTCTTCGAGACAGTCTATTAGCGTTGTGTTCTCCTCTTGTACATCTTTGATTTTGTAGATGATTTGTGTGTCATCTGCGTTGTTGTAGCAGGTCAGGCCGTGCCTTTTGATGAGGTTGATTAGTGGAGTCCTGTAGATGTTGAAGAGGGGTGGGGATAGGGAGGATCCCTGTGGTACTCCACAGGTGGTGTCCCGCAGTGTGGAATTGAAAGGTTTTTATCCATAGTGTTTCTGTTCCTTCACATAGGAAGATTTAATCCATAAAGATCAATTGATAGATCACCAGGAATCTAGGATTGTTCCTTTGCCATTAAGTAGTGATGCACTGGAAGCTGGAGCAGGTCCCCTCAGTTTCAATAGGCCTGTATTACTGCCATTATTGAGAATGCGGAAGAAGGGTCTTCTCATGTTTTAATGTCTATCTCAGAAGCTGGGGCCTTGTTTGAGTTAAAGAGAGAAAAACCTAGGCTTGGGGGAAAGGAGTTGGACTTTAACCTGGCTAAGCTCGAGTTTGATAGGATAGAGAAACAAAGACCGGGATCACCAGTTGGATTTGGCGAGACTACAAGGGTCTCAAGGCTCCTCCAGAGGTTCTGGGGATGGTTCTGGATCCTCTTCTCATCCAAGATTTCCTAAGGATCTGCTAAGTATGTATGATTAGACAAATTAAATAATGTATTGGTTAACAGCTGTTGTGTGTGCTTGTGAGGTACAAAACGTGAGCCCGATATGATTGCTTAGTTGCTCAGCGGACTACCTCATGTTGGCTGCAGTGCTATTACGGTTTATGCATGCACTTAACCAGTATATTCTGATATCTTTTGGATCAAGCAATCTCAGACCACCATACTGATTTATTGACTTTGTCAAAGTATTATTTATTTTCTTTTTCTCTTATGGAAACAATGAACAAGCAACAATTGTCATGCAAAATTGACTTATTTTATTTGAAATCAACCAAAATTGTGAAGGAAAAATTGAAGAAAATGAAGACAAAAGGATAGAACCCCAAATTACCAACGCAACTTAAATAAACATTTAGTATGCTTTAAAAAATGACTCATATTCCTGCTAAAGTACCACAATTAGCTGACCTTCCGGTCAATTCGTTAATCGCCTTGAACGTCTGTACAGGCTGGATGCTGGACAATTTAAAATAAAATACAATCCGAATTGGCGTACATTGTTGCCTGACTATATCATACTTCAAAGAAATACAAGCTCACTTCAATACTCTAATTTTCTAGCCTCATTATATAGCCTAACGTCTCTGTGCAGTCTGGACTGGATTCTGAAAGACTGGGTAAAGCTGCAGCATGGTCTAGCTCATCAGCTGGGGATCTCACACGGGCTGCACACTGGGATGTTTAGGTGATATCACTATTTCTTTGCCTTTATCAGGATGACAGGTTTGTTAACTGACCCTGCATGAAGAAATACTACATGTCCATACCAGAAAAGTGTATTTAATGCTCATGAGCCTTATCCTTTATTTCTGCTGATGCTCTGCAACTAACCTGATCACCATAGTCACAGTTGTCCACCCACATGTAAACAGGCTTGCAGTTCATTTCCTAATGGTATCTCAGTCACCATTCTGTGTGCCTGCAGCAATATATAAATGCCTCAGTTCATGGCTCACCATGTCTTCTCAATCGCAGTCTGTGTTAAGTGTACCTTTGTAGGTTGGCTTTATGCTCCTATCTGTAACCAATACTTCATTTATGTATCCACATGAAGAAATTAATGGATACCAGGGTCCCCACTTGGATGTAGTTCAGGTAGCTCTTTGGACAAAACAAACTGTGTGCGGCTAATTCCACAAAATTGGCATTTCTAAACAGTTGAGGCTGCTAGACCCATACTAATTTCGTATGGTTTATGCCGCTGTAACCAGTTATGCAGCGGTACTGCAGCCCCTAGGTTTACCCAACTGATCTGGATCAATTCTGAGTTTGGTGTGCCCCCAGACCCGTTTGGCGGCAGCTTCGCGTGTGTTCTCATGTGCGCCTGATCGGATTCGCAATGCCTGATCCTAGGATGTAAGCGCAACGTCTCATCCGAGCAAAAAGCTAGATCGCTCGAGGCCTCTAGTTGGACCACCATTTGTTAACTCTGAGCCATATTTAAAAGGCTGCCATGCTATATAGTGCAGAAAAAACTAAGGTGGACCTAGTTTTACATGCTGTAGGGTCTGTCAGACGTACATCTTGTAACACCCATTAGGGACAGACCCATCTACACTTCATTCAATTATTACACAGAATTAAACCCAATCGCGACTCCTAGAATGGACCAAGACACTCAATCCGCAGAGAGGGATTGGACAAGAAGGGACAGGACACAACTTGATCTGTCCCAAAACCCCAGACCCTGTCCCAAGGAGAGAGTGGGCCGCTCAGCTATAAAAGGATAGAATAAGAAAGCCGCAGTCATTTGCTGTGGAGAGAGCCACAGAGGTTATTCACAATCATAACACCCTATTAATTTAAAAGAATGTGCCAACCAATGTGTATTAGATTCAAGGCACAGTATCTATGAAGACATAATAAAATCAGAAATATTTCTCTCTGAAAAGGCAGTCTGGTGTGTGTTACTAGCAGACTAATTCCCCAGACTCTGATTGTCGACTGCTTTCAATGGCCTATAAGCATAATGGCCATCTTCATCAGGACCGTCTTCTAAGCTACTAGTGTTGCCATATCATTGAGGGCAAGTCCAAACATGTTAACTAAATAATGTGGTACTTGCATATCGCCGTCTTCATTATAGTGGATGAGGCGGTGTGCTTTGCCTGCACAGTGGACAACTACTGTCAGGACCCATATCTGCGTGGGATTTGGCGCATTGCAAAAATATATGCACCTTCAATGCCTCGTCTACCGGCAACAATGGTTAGAACAGTGTATGATTTTAGGAATATGTAGTGTGTATAATTCCACTATTGAAGCATATAGAGCACAAATGGACTTCATAAATTCATTAAGACCTTCAATATGGGCCTGGAATTCGTAAATCCACCTGAGCTCTTTGTGGGACAGATTGCTGTTTGATGTTGTGACACCAGGAGTAAATTCAATCACCCACCAGATGATTATGTCGTCTGGAGAGTCTGTGTGTGACAAAAGAGTCCGCATGGGCACTTCCAGTTTCCTGCACCCACTGCGTGATCTTTGCACAAACTGATCATTGAGCATAGGTCTGGTAATTTGCCCAATATATTGTTTTCCACGCGGGAACTCTATGCAGTAGATTGCATTTGGTGTTCTAAATTCGAGAGGTGCCTTATTTGTCAGTTTCTCCTTTGGACCAGAAAGGTTTTGCATTTTTTCGTAATTCTCCAAACAGTGCAGGACCTGCATGGGTAATGGCCCACCACGGAGCGGAATTCCAAAGTGTCCTTTTAGTTACTTGCCTATGGGAATGTGCAATGTGTTAAGTATTAGTTTTTGATCTTTTTATGGCCTAATGGTTCGTTAGGTAATGCTACGCTTACAAGTGTCTAGAATTTCTTAATTACCCCATGGAATTGTACAGTATTTGGACCATATGTGGTTACACATGCCACTATATCCTTCGCATTTACATGGCTTTTAGGTTCCAGTAGGTTAGGCTAACGTTCCATGTCCGAGTACTGCCCTTAGAATCCATTTCGCTGCAACATTAGGAAGCAGAAACTAAGGACTCGGCCTGAAGAGGAGAAATACTCTAGAAATGACAAAAGAAAAGCTACCATTCTATCAGAAAGGTGACCCTTCTGTGCAGTACCGCGGCTGATTTTGACAGCCTGCGAGTAAAACTGACAAGTAAAGCATGTCCACTGCCACCAGCCATAATAGTTAGCTTGTCACTGTAACAGAAATGTTACAGGAACAGTGAGAAATGGGATACCATGCATCTCCCCAGCACGCCATATAAAGGTGGGTTGTGCTGGTCTCACTATATAAAATGTAAAGGGGATGAAAATCCCTCTCTACCTTTGAACAGTAGTTCTGCAAGTTAAGTCAAGAGAAAACAAAAAAGGTGAAGACCACGGGGCAACCTAGCAACACTGCACAGAACATGATGTGTGCTGCAATAATAATGTAGATGCCCAAAAAGTTATAGGAAAGGATAGATTCAGAAATAAACTATGGAGAGTCCGAAAAATGATACCCATAAAAAGACTAAAAGAAAGGGCAAGCGGGGGGATAAAAAGTTCTCTCTGGAACATGGAAAAAGAATCCACAAGTCCAGCAAAAAGTGCTGGGGGTCTCTCAGTGGAGGGAGATTTAGCATAGAAATGATAATACATTAATATAATATTACTATCGATGTTAAATATTTTAAGAAGTGAATAAAATGTTTGAACTGTTTCTGTGGTGTAAAGCCAGCCTGACTGAGACCTAGTGGAGAAGCAGATACTCTTTATTCCCTCCAAACAAAGCTGCAAGGGAAAAGTTGGAATACTTTGTCATTTCCCACTACCTTCAAGATTCAAATGGAGGGAATCGCTCACTGCCTTGCAGACCCAGAGGGTCCTATGCATTTTATAATAAATGAGCAAATCGAATAATTAAGTTAACATGTAAAACTCCCTTGTATAGTTTCCTCTTCCTTCCCTGTAGGTGTATGTATGAATAATTGGAAGGGATTTTCATGATCTACTTGTCAATATATCTGATCAACTATGCTGCATAATCCGACCACAAGATGATGCGGTTGAAGGAACCGCCTTTACAAGCAATTAGTCAGCCCTAGGAGAAACTCTCCTGTATTGCTCAGCTTCACAGCTGAGCCCGGAAGCAGATGACTGAAAATGGGGGCAGTCCAGTGGGGTGGGGTGGGGTTGGAAAGTCACTGTAGAGATCATAGGGACGTCACCACAACAGAGTGTCTGGGTGCTCGCGGAGGAGAAAGAAAGTTGCAGCCTTCTGTGTCATTTTGCTGTGGGTCCATGGCAGTCTGGACCCTGCAGAACATAACAGATTACGGAAGGGAAGCAACCTACACCTGAAGGCCTATGGAGCCCCAGTAACAGCCAAAGGAGGTGCAGAAAGTAGCCCCTGCTGAAAGAGCTTGGCTAGTATCAAAGAAGGGTATTCCCAGTGATGGAATGGAGTGAGGGACTTACCCATGCAAGGTACTGTTTTTGCCATCTCTAACATAGATTAGGCCTCTACAAGTCATTACCTCTGTCATATGATATGATATATGATATTTTATTTGTATAGCGCTCGTACACAAGTGTTTCAGAGCGCAACTAGGCAAGAGAGGGGAACAAGGGAGAACACATCACAACATAAAAACGATCTTACTAGGCCCAGTGACATTGAGAATGCGCAAGTGCATGGGAAAGGGAAAAAAGGGAAAAAGTGCATGGAAGGGGGAGAGTGGAAAGTGCAGAAGCCGAGGAGCGCAGATAAATAAAATAAATAGAAAATAGAGGCAAACTGTGGTAGTGCAGCCAGCAAGTGTCAAGTGCTGTGTTTAAGGCAGCAGACTGGATTAATAGAAGACCATTTAAGGGGAGAAACAGCTATGCCCGCTCTATAAGGGAGAGGCTTTGCGGATGGGAGTGGGAAATGCGTCATAGACGGTGGGCCTCAAGAGAGAAGAGGAGAATTAATTCCTGGAGCCGAGGTGTTCTTATTGGCAAGCTGTTGCGTGGTCCACTTGGCGACATTTGAGTAGCCAGCCAGTCCCTGGTTAATGGTAGGAGAGTGTGGTACATAGATGGTGTTGACTGGGAGGGCAATGATGGACTTGGATTTGTGGTCTTAAAACGTTTGTGGGTGTAGGAGTGGAGAGGAAAAACTGTTCTATAATTTCTTTTGGAACAAAGTGGCGCTATTAAAGGGGATGAAGGGAGAATTGATGTTTTTAAGGGGGTACTGGGCTCGAGGAGATTTTGGCTTGGCTGAAGATAAAGCTTTGGATCGAGGGGTGGTTATGTTGGTGCGTAAAGTGCTGAATTATTCTGAAATAACCGTGGATCCAAACCTTATTCGTGTTTTGTCTTGTGGTTCTGTGCCTCTGCCCTTTTGGGTCTAGTTGTGTTCTTGGAAGGGAGGTGGAAATGTATGTGTGGGTTCCTGTGAGTAGTTGCTTTAATGGACCAGAGAGGAAACGGGCAGGATGCTGAAATGTAGAAGTTAGAATGTCAAGGACCTGAATTTGCTACATAATTGGGAACATCTACACCCCAAAAAGTGGGTACACAAATCTTTTTGAAGCGTTAAGTGATATTGAAAGCAAGGATATGCACAAAATGATTCTGGGTGATTTTGGTTGGGGTGATAGGGGGATTAAAGGAATGCAGACCGAAGCTACAAGAAGGATTTTAGAAGGATGGTAGATCAAATGAACTTGGTAGATATATGGTGCATATTGGGGCCAGGAATTGCACATTTCATTTGAGCACCCACTATAGACTGTAAGGCTATCTGAGGGGCTTGTGAGCAGGGTCGGCATTGTGGACATTGAAAAATATCTGCATTTCCGATAATGTCATGCTTGTTATGAGTCGAGATTGCCCTAGAGAAAAATAGGAGCCAATATTGTGATCTTGGATGCACTATACTGCTTCCCTATTGGATTACCACACTATACAAAGCACACAGAATTACCAAGCAAACCTTTGTAAGGAGAATACAAACTGGACTAAATGGACCTATGCAGGGGATGCCATTAAAGCTTTTCTTAGGGGAAGGCTGATCATTTTTGGCTCAACAGAGGAGGAGCAAGGCGTCAAAGGATTGATAGGACTAGGAAGGGCGATCATATACTTGCCAGGACTAGGCAGTACTACTGTGAATAAGTTGTAATGGCTTGGAGATTGAAGTTGGAGGAATCCAAATTGTTATTAGTGCTGGATCATGATCTCAGCAGATTACGGACCGACAACAGTGAAATAGCGGAAGGGTTTAGGGACGATTATGGGGTACTATATGGGTAAGAAGTTCTGGTTCAACCCGAGCTAGTGGACGAGTATCTTGGAGGAATGGCGCTGGACACATTGGACACAGAGAAAACAAGGTTTTGTTGTGCCGATTATATGAAGAGGAAATCCAAAAAGGTGATAAAGTAGTTAAAAGCTGGAAAGGCCCCAAGTCCACACAGGTTTCCCCTAGAATTCTATACAAAATTGGGCCAACAAATAGCACCGATTTAATGCTTAATTATTTGTATTTATTAATGCATTTATAGAGCGTACCAACCTCATGGGTATCAAGGGGCTAGTTACAAGGTGAGGGGACAGAGTTTAGGTACATGGTCAGGTGACGCAGATCAATCCAGCGGGGGACCTGGGAGAATAGCAGTGTTTTAAGGTGTTTATGAAGGGTCCAGTAGGATTGCTCTGATCTAGGGGTAAAGAGTACTGGTTTTTGGTGGCCATGACCAGGAATCTCTTCTCGCCGGCTCTTTTTAGTCTGAATCTTGGGGTAATACATGAAAGTAGGAGGCGCGAGTCTGTCTTGAGGAATGCAATTTTATTTATTTTTGTCTTTGGGAGCGGTATTTAGGGGCATAGGTTTTGCAAGTTGCATTCCTTTTTTAAAAATGGAGATAAGAGTCTTTCTGCTGGCAGAGACTCTAGTGAGGTAATTAATCCAGGTTGGACTGCTGCCCTACATGATAAGCGAAGAATTTGCATGTGCGACAGGTCTGTGTGAGCCATGGGAAGATTCATTAGTCCACGCAGAGCCTGCAGACGTGGTGTCTTGTTTACACAAGGTCCCAGTGTTGAAAGGACGTGAATCAGGAGGCACTATTATGGATTCTACCATACTTGAGGATTTTACTCCTCAGGAATGGGTGAAATAATCACTAAATTGAGGGAGAAGTCAGGTGAGCCTTTATTGGGTTGGATTTTGCGCATGTATGATGGCGGAGCTGAAGGCTTATTAGTGGATTCCGCCGATTCTTCACGCTTCTTGCCTTGGTCCATGGACACCAATATTCAGGAGGGATTACGAGCTGGCCCACTGCCAGATGCTAATGGACAGCCCTCACAGGTGTCATTATTGCACCTGGCTGCTGAGGGGTGTAATCGTAAGTATCCAATTACTACAGACTAGCCCACCAAGGAGAAGAAATGGTAAACTATGAAGGGAGCAGTTCAAAAGATCAGAGAACATGCTATGAAAGTAACAGTTCATATAGATGAGCCAGTGCATATGGGGCTGGAGGGGGGGGTGCCACTTTCGGTGTCAACCAGAAATATGGTTATTAGAACTGCCCCACCCGCATATAAGAGGGTCATCAGGACTTTGCTGGTGGGCATGACATGCAATAAAGCGGTGGATGCTATACAGCAATTGTCAGATCTGGGTGAATGGGACAAAGGAGAAGGAAGGCGAGCCCAGAGAAAGGGAGGGGTGCAGTGAGAGGAGAACAGAGGGTAGGAGACAATTAAGCAGGTCAAGAGACAGGTAGTGTCTAAGCTGACGAGGGACACTTCACCTTCAGTGCCTCCCGAGGAGGAGGCAGGGAGAAAGATATATGGGGATTCCTTCCCAATACCAGCCAACATATGCTGAATTGAGAAAAACATGAGTGCAATGTTGAAGGCTGAGTCTGGGTACACTCATTCTAAATTTGAATAGGATTATGGCCAAGTCCTGGCAGTGTCAGCTCGCAGATAAACAGACAACCTCATGAAAATGTAAAGATATTTTGGAAACCTGGAACCACACAGGAGGTTCGAGCTTTGATCGACACCGGCGGAGGCCTTGTTGATTCATGGAAATTCCTCAAGATTTAGAATTCGACATTTTACCATTATTCGACTGGGTTGAAAGGAGACACCTGCAGTACAGTCAGGCTATGAAGATAGGCAATAAAAAAAAAAAAAAAATTATATATATATATATATAGTACCGATTGTCCAGATACCTGAATACATTATTAGATTGACTTTAGGGCTAGGAGATAAAACTTATGATATGGCATTTATAACGCGCCCATACACAAGTGTTTCAAGGCGCGATTTATCAATTTGGATTGAATGCATTGACTTGCACACCAGTTATTGTAGGCAAATTGAAGATTCCTCTGATGCACGTGCCATTGGCCACGAAACGTGTTTCAACGAAACAATACTGCATTCCCAGGGGACATAAGGGCATTTCAGATACCATTAAAGAATACGTAGAGGCAGGAGTATTGAGGCCAGTCTCTACTGCTTGGGAAAATCCTATATGGCCTCTTAAAAGGGGTTGGGAGCTGGAGGATGACTGTGGACTATAGAGAGTTAAATAAACACACTCTCCCCTTTAGATCCTGCAATACCAGATGCTGTTACCTTGATTGAGAACACACAGAAGTGTGAGGAAACCTGGTACGCTGTACTCCATTTGGCAAATGCTGTTTTTCTCTCTGTGCCAATTGCCAACAGTGCCAGGAGCAGTTCTCATTTTGTTAGGGTAGGCGTTGGTACACATTGCCCATGGGGTATTTGCATAGTCCAACCCTTTGTCACCAGCTGGTGGCAGAATACTTGGACAAGATACCATGTAAGCCTGACTTACAAATCTCACATTATATTGATGATATTCTGATTGAGGGCAAAGATGAGGGCAGTGTGCACAATTATTTGGAAGCAGTCATTGATGGATTGTAAAAAGAAGGCTGGGAAACAACCCTAACAACATTAAAGGGCCAGCTGAGACTGATATTTTGGGAATTCAATGGCACAATGGGAACCGAGAGACAGTGCCAAAAGCCAAACGAAAGAACCTTGAATTTACTACTCCAGTGAATAAGAAGAAAGCTCAGCTATTCGTAGGGCTGTTTGGATTTGGAGACCGCATATACCACTTTAGGGCAAATGATGGCCTGGCTTTACAAAGTGACACAAAAGAAATATGAATTTGAATGGGGCGAAAAGCAGCAGAGAGCATTTGATTTGGCAAAGGACACAGTGCAACATGTGCTTGATTTGTGGCCTTAGAAGTCAGGAGAAGTGGAGCTAAATGCATCTGTACAGGAAAGGTTTGATAACTGGAGTCTGTGGCAGAAGCAAGACAATAAGTGAGTCCCTTTGGGATTTTGGAGTCGCAGATACCTGCGGCAGGTGATAAGTACACTCCATTTGGGAAGCAATTGCTAGCATGTTATTGGGGTCATACCTGTTAACCTGTCCATGGTCAAAAAGGGAGAGCCCCCTACAGTGTTAACTACTCGGGGGGAGGGGAGGGTCCGTGGTTTTAGTTCATCAGACCACGTGGTACTGGGTGCAAAAGTGTGGGCGGAGAAGCCTAGTGGCCCACCTGTACCCGCAGATGGCATACCGTCAGGCAGAGACCAAGTTGTATTAGTCCCATTTTTCCTTGCTAGGCTCCATTACTATGTCCCTGCTGACAAATATTTAAGAGAATGATTATCAACACTGATATGCATTTTCTGGATTGCTTTACAGATTCTGCGCCTGGCTGGTGTAACTGTAATTTTAAGTGGTCGCCATTTGGTAGACTCAAGTTACACAGAGCAGAAGCAAATTCAAAATGTCACATTTGCGCAACCTACCAATCTGAATCTGATGAGGGATTTTGGCTGAGATTTCACAGTTGGGGAGCAGGGTGGTTTTAATGGGGTACAGGGCAATGGTTTCTTTAAAGATGAGAGCAATACTGCCCCCTTTAGGCTGGGTTCTGTATCAATGCACTACTGTGTAGCCACTGAGCGTGTGCCACCAGGGATCTTGTGTTAAGGAGTGTGCAGTGTAAGAGGGGGGGGGCTGCAGTGTAAGGGGGGGTGTTGGCCTTGGTGAGGTTGGGTGACGAGGTGGTGTTGGGAGATTGGGGTGTCCCTGGGAGGAATCTGGGGAGATGTGAGGTGCGGTATTTGCTCCGCTCTGATAGGGGATGGGGTAGTGAGGGGTTGGTGGTGCATGTGGTGAGTCATTCAATGCGGTTGTGGAGTGGGCGGGGGGGGCTTGGCTGAGAGATGCTGGCAGGCGTTATGGTTGCGAGTGGATAGGCTTGGGGCCTTGGGAGGGCAGAGCTCTTTCCTGTGGTTGGGAGCGCGAGCAGCACATTCCAGGGGAGGCAGAGTTGTTTGAGGGAGTTAGATGTCTTGGGTTTGGCGATTGTGGCTCTGGCAATGTTCTGGTGGATATGCTGTGAGCACGTAAGGTTTGGGTGGCCGGTGTGGGCGAGTGGCAATGTGCGGTTTGGATTGTCTGGTATTGGCAAGGCAAGCTTGGGGTCAGGCGATTGGCAGGTATGTGGGCTTCTGTGTTCTTTGTTGTGGTTTGTGGTGCAGAGGAGAGTGCGTGAGGGGGAGGGAGATGGCTGGGAGATCTTGGCCAGGGTGAGGTAGGGTGGGTGGATGGTGCAGGCTGCTTGGGCTCGCCTAGGGGGGGGGGGGGGGCGAAGCGGGTTACATGTGTGTTGTCGGTGAGCTAGAGCCCGAGTGTTGGGAGGGTAGGTGCGAGTGGAGGTGGTACGGGTTCGGTGAGAGCATAAGTTGAGTGGGTGCTGCAAGTGCTGAGAGGAGCTGGATGCAGAGCACGTCGCTACGGGAGCGGTGTGGGACAGGGTACGTGCTTTGAGAAACGGATCAGTGGGGGAATTGAGTGGGCCAGATGCTAAATGGGGGAGTTTTAATCATACTCTGCCTCCACTTGGCAGGCAACTTCATGAGGAGGGCTCGAGGTGCATGTGGGTGGGAGGAAGCGGGAGTGGCTGGGGGGTCAGCTTCCATGGGCCATTCCAGGTGTATTGGCCAGCAGCCAATCGGGCGGGTGCATAGGCGGGCCAAGAGGAGACCAAGCCTGCACAATGCAAGGTTCTGCAGCGGCAGTGGCCATTTTCGAATGGAAGTGATTCATATTGCCAATCCAATGAAGGCAGGATTTCAAAATGCAATATTTTTTCTGCCATTACTGTTGCAGGCAGTAAATCAGATTGAGTAGCTTTGCAGGGCCAGTCAAGGGGAGGTGATTTTTCAAATGAGGCAGTTTTCACAGATATTTCAGTAAATACATCTTCTAGGTCGGCAGGGCTTACCTTAATATCTGCAGAGTCTCTCACGATGCAGGGTGAGACTTGTCGTGGGGGTTCTCTGTGTTGTTGAACCACCCAGGGCCAGAAAGGCAATGACTTGAGCCTTAATGTTGGGCCTTGGTAGGGGGGGCGGGCTTCGCCTGTCTGCTACCATGGGCCATTCCAGGTGTATTGGCCAGCATTCAATCGGGCGGGTGCATAGGCAGGCCAAGAGGAGACCAAGACTGAACAATGAAAGGCTCTGCAGCAGCGCCAGATATTTTCGAGTGGATGGCAGTGGATTCATATTGCCAATCCAATGAAGGCAGGACAAATGGATGACAAGTGCATTTTGTGAAAAACAGAGCATGAAAAGGGATTCATGAAAAATGTGATGTGAAAGAGAAGCATGATCTGATATGGCATTCATAACGCGCCTATAGACTAGTGTTTCGAGGCGCGATGAACTAAGTGCATGCAAATTTCCAGTAAGATAACGGAGCAACTTAAGGGCTTGATTCAGAAATCGGCATGCATCCTGGCAGTCACAAGTTTGAATCCAGACACAGCCAAATCAGTCTTTGATCCCTTGAAGACTGATACATTCAATACCACTAAGTAGATTGTTAATGCCTATAACATCACCGAGAACGGTGCCGAATTTAGGATGAAACACTATTAAAACATACCACTAAATTGTGGATGCTCCATGCATGGCAGGCTTCTCTAAAAAGGTAAATGGGTTAGTGATACAGGAAGAGGTAGTTGGGGATGGGTTGGGGAAAGGGGTAAACTACTACCTTTTTTCAGATGTTTTTATGAGGTCTGGTGAGGCCCACCTCCAAGGGTTTGGAAGGGTGTATGGCTTCACTTCATAGCCATGACAGTGGAAGGCAGCAAAGGTGAGCTTCAATGAGTTGCAATGGGGTTAGGTTCGCTCTAAGGAGATATTTGCCCTGTTTTGCAACTAGTAGAGCAAAATCCTTTGGCAGTAATCAGCCTATAATTAGTATGCAGGGCATAGCACTGTTCTTCAAAAACAGTATATACCTAGTAAGCTCAATATTTTTTTTATTTATCATGTTTGCCCTCTAAAAGAATTTGTATGCAAACCAAACTATTTAGTGCCCTCAAAAAGTGGAAAACGTCTCTCCTTTTACGATTCTGGGCAGACCACCATGTCTGTGACAGAAAAAAACATTTGTGTAGCAAATAGATTTGCTTTGGGAAAGCAGGACAAGACAATTGAGAGTTAAGCAGCGTTGTACCAGTCACAAGCTTTAAAGAGAGCCTTGAGCTCAAAAAAGAAAAATCAAAAAAAGAAAAAAAAAAGTGGATAAGTGAAGACCAGCTGAAAACGCAGAATTAACTGCATCATAAAGGGGCTAAAAATAGGCTTTGAATTATTAGTAGCATGGACATTGGATCCTACCTGTATTTTTTCCCTTCTTCTGGCCCATCACAGATTCCAACTTGGCCCCTTTCCTTTTTCTAGTTAGTTCATGATTCAACGTCCTCTTCGGTTTCCCTCCCTCAAGTACTTTTCCGATTCCATTTTCTGTCTTCTCCAATACTTGCTTCTTGCGCCCTCCAAAGAAGTCAAGGCCTGCCACCCCCTCTGCAGTGTCCGTTTCATGATGGGGCCGCCTTAGCACCTGCAATCATAGATTTCCGGACCAATGAATGGCCAAATATAAAAAACGAACATCAACAATGAACATGACATAGAAGACAGACTGCGAACAAAACTGCGGCATTCAAGATTCAAACAATCTTGAACTCAGGATCAGAGATCAGGATATATAAAACTGCAATATACTCCAAACAAGCACCTTAAAAGATTACACCAAACAGAACTCCCACCCAAAAAGAAGGTATCTTAAATAAAGTCTCAGGTCACAGACGAACCATATGTTGTAGAATTTCAAAACCGAGCATCTAATTTTGTAACTGTGTACTGGCATGGCGGTTTTGATTTGATTTTTATATTGTCGTAAATGAATGTGCATTAACAAATGCATTTCCCATCGATTCAAGACAACTGTATGGAGTTGCACTAGCACAAGGAAGAATTGGTTTGATCTCAAGAATCCTTCATTTACTGTGAGGTTTTGTACACCATTAACCATACCCTACAGGACTACAGAATGTAAAACAGGCCGAAGTAAAAACATGAACAAACAATTGTAAAGATACAATGGTTTAGAAATAGCATTCATGACATAGTAAACACCGGAAAGCCATGTACATCCATTTGTAATTAATGTGACGAACATAGAGGGACATCTAAAAACCTCAGTTATGCAACTCTAATGAACAGCATCTAATACACCCCCATTTTTGTATCCACTTAATGTTGAAAAACAAAACGATATGGCTAACATGTCATACGATCTACGAGGCTATAAAGTATACTTAGCTTCTATGCATAGATTGAGATCTTCACTTCAATGTGTCAATGCTCTGCAATAGAGTTCACAATGGATTATCCTATATGGAATGTTGGGCCATTATTGGTTCTTATGCCGTTCTGTTCATGCAAAAGTTGTATTGTAGCAAGTAAAGAATGAGGGGTGTTTTATTTGCCATAATGTAGCCCGACCTACTAAGAGTGCAGAATTAAGGCTCGGACACAAGGGAGGCATATTTTTGGATATAGACTTATTAATTTTAAAAAAGGGTTGGAAAAGGCCTCTCTACCCCGCAAGCTAAGAGGGAGTTCCTTACCTCAAAAGGAAAATTGTAAAATTGTCAAGAAGTGCAAAAGTAAAATGTCTGTCACTGTCGCATCTCAAAACCTACCTCTGTCCTGAACACTAATAATCTAAAGCAACCGTGCAAGGATGATCTCTTCTCAAAGTAAAAAAACAAAGTGTTTTGTATTTTCAACAAACAGAAAAGTTCCCAGTCCCTCTGGTAATAAAAAGGGATGCAAAATAATATTCCAAAATGCAAGATTCCAATGCTAGGATTGTGCTCCTTTCCCCTATACTACTACTTTTCTTATGTCACTGAGTAACTCACAAGGGACTGTTTCTTGGCTTCACAGTTCTTTATCTTACCAGCATGGCATGCTCTGCTACCAAGCATAGGATCCCAATGCTAGGGTTGTGTTCCTTTCCCCTAGTCTTCTTATCTTAAGCCCATTCCTTTAGGGCTCCTGAGCACCTTTATCCCTTTTGTCACTGGGCAATTCGCAAGGGAGTAAGTCTTGTGTTCATGCTTCTTACTCCTACCAACTTGGCACAGTTGGCTATCAAGTGTAGGATCACAGTTCTGTCATTCTACCTCCCACTTCTATCAGTTCTAGGATTTTTGACCCTCTTATTCCCAGTCTCTCATATGGGTGCAGGTCCCAGACTCGCAAAGTGGCTAGGTTCACTCTCCTGCCAAGCCAGTCTATTCTCAAGCACCGTCTCTTTCTCTCAGAATTCCAGGCTCTCGTATGCTTTGTCACTTTATATTTTGCTTTCTCATATAGGTGGGAGTCCCAGATTCTCAGTGTAACGTTCTGCCTGCTTGTATTTGTATTTTTTTTTTGTATTTGTTTATTATTTGTATCGCGCACCAAACTCAGGAGTAACTGGGCGCTTGAAAAACTTGGGGTTACAGACATGGATAACGGTAGTCAGAACATATATCAACAACAAAAGGACCCTGGTTACAGATGGGTCAAACAATAGGATGCAGGTATGAAGTGCCACAGGTTGGTAAATGCTATTATGAGGAATGCATTGTATTCAGCCAGTTTTTTGTGTTGGCTTTAAAAGTGAGAAAAGAGGTATTGTGTCTGATGGGTATGGGTAAGGGGTTCCAGCGTTTGGCTGCTTGTACTGGAAAACTGGCTCCACCTGCTGACTTAAGATTGAATCTAGGGACCATCAGCCTGAGGGACTGAGAAGATCTTGTAGAGCGTGTGGGTTGGTGGATGCAGACTTTTTCTGTCAGGTATTTAGGGGCAGTGTTAGTTAGGCATTTGTATGTGATGGCCAGGGTGCGTAGAGTAATTCTTTCTCGGATGGGTAGCCAGTTAGCGTCTTTTCTGCGAGTGGAGATGGGACATTATCTCGGGAGGCTGAGAGCGGCTCTTAATGAATTGTTTTGGAGAACCTGGAGCTTGTTTAGTTTAAGTTCTGAAGAACAGAGTGTGTTGCAGTAGTCGATTTTGGATAGGGCAAGTGCTCTGGCCAGTGTTCGGCAACTAGCTGTGGATAGGTAATCTTTACAGCTGTAGATCAGTTTGTTGGTATATGCCGTGGAGGATGCAATACTATTAACCTCCTTTTTGAGAGAGAGGGTTGAGTCAAAGTAAACCCCGAGCGTTTTTATTTCTTTAGAGACGTTGATTGTATTGCCATCAATAATGAAAGGGGAGTATTTGGGATTGAGTTTATTCAGGCGAGCCCGAGTACCCACAATCATTAACTCGGTCTTATCATTGAGGCAGAGGCCATTGGTGGCCATCCAGGCTTGGATTTCAAGATAGATGTAATTTAGAAATTTGGAATCTTGGTCGTAGCAACCAGTGAGGTGAATGAGGACTTGAGTGTCGTCTGCATAGTTTGTGTAGACAACACCCAAGTTATCCAGGCGGTCGAAGAGGTGCTTTGTGAAGATATTGTAAAGTGTGGGTGATGCACAGGATCCCTGAGGCACACCACACGATATTGGGGTCGGTTCAGCTGAGGCTGAAGGAGAGAAGACTCTGGTGGTCCGGTCAGCTAGGAAAGATTTAATCCAGACGGAGGCGTTGGAAGAGAAAGCTGCAGCTGTAGTGAGGTGCTCGGTTAGGATTTGGTGGTCGACGAGGTCGAAGGCTGCAGAGAGGTCAAGTAGTAAGAGGAGAGCTAGCTTGCCCCTATCCTTCGCCTCATCCATTTGGATCTTTAGATCCAAAAGTGCTGTCGCAGTACCATGTCTGGGTCTGAAGCCAGATTGCCTAAGGCCAAGAAGGTTGTTTTCCTCTAGATGTTTCTGGATTTGCAGATATGCCACCCGGTCTAAGATTTTTAGAAGGAAGGGGACGGTGGTGATGGGCCTATAGTTGGTGGGGACATTAGGGTCAAGGTCAGTTTTTTTTTTTTTTTTAGGAGAGGCATGACCCAGGCTTCCTTGAGGTTAGTAGGAACCTGATTGGAGGAGAATGAGGAGTTTATCCGGGAGGCGATGAAAGGGGCTAAGTCTTTTGCTCCAGCCTTGATAATCTTGGCAGGGCATACGTCACCTTGGCAGTGGGAAGGTGACAGACTTTTTATGACGACTTCTACTTCCTTAGGGGTTACTTGTGAGAAGGAGAAAGGATTGCAGGTGTGGGTGGAGTTCTTTGGGGTAGGGTGGGTGGGCTTGGTTCACTGCTCTGTCAGGCGTGCAACGACTCTTCCTGATTTGTCCCCTTGACATTCACATTCAGGGTCCCAGACCCTCTTGTTCTCAACTTCTTAGAAGGGTGCGGGTCCCAGACTCTCACTGTAGCATTGTGTCTACTTGGTTCATTCCCTGGCCAAGCGTACAACACTTCCTTGTCTGCTCCTTTCATCGCCAGGGTTCCAGACCATATTTGTGATTTCTTATTTGGGTGCCGGTCCCCAGACTCACACTGTAGCATTGTATCTGCTTGGTTCACTCTGCTGACAAGTACACAACCCTTTCTGCTTTTCTTCATGATCCCAGACCCTCTTCTTCCAGCTTCTGGTTTCACCCCATTGCTTCCTCTGGCCTCTAGCACCTCCCCGGCAATCCGCATACCTGTGTCTCCTTTTCGTAGGTACCAGCAGTTCCAGCGCAGCTGCGTATCCTCTCAAGGCTCTGGTAGATTTCGGGTATTCGGTGGGGTCTGCAGAGGCCCCGCAGTGCATTAGTTCTCTCTCACGCTTCGCATTCACTCTGCAGCAACCAGAGTAGTCATTTTGTTGTGGACCACGTTCGATTCTCCTTTTCCTCTGGTTACGGCTTCCTCTGCGGCTCATGGCAGCTGCTCCTGTGCACGGCACCCACTGTTCCTCCTCAGAGGATCACTCTTCCTTCAATACGTTCCAGCTGAGCTTCTTTCCGGCGTGGCAGTGTTGTACTGCTTTGGGTCAATCACCTGTGTTGAGAAGCTAGAACGCTCACTCTGCTTCTCCAGTGATCATTGGACTCCCGGTCATCGTTATCATCACCACCACCTTCACAGTACCACTTTCAAAACCACACACGCTACTTTGTGTTTTTTCAGTTTTGTCATGTATGCTAGGTTGGCTGACGTGACAAAAAACACATTGGCTATAGAGAGAGGGAAGGAGGGTTTAGGGTTGGAGAAGGGGTTGAGTGTATTGAAGCTGGGGTCATACCGCGTTCTCGGACGATGGTCAGCCCCAATTCCATAGAGGGATTCCTTCCCCATGTGATCCTCCCCTGGTGCACCACCATCAGGGGGACTATTGTACTGTGGTAGCACAACCCTGGCCCCATGGGAAAGGTCTGCTCCTGGGGGAGAAGGGACGTCATCCTCAGATTCGTCACACTACACTTTACAATGCCATTTGGAAATGCACAAATACCAGATAGAGGAACATATTCCTTTTGGAGGGCATTTTTTGTATTAAGGTGGACAACAAAAAGCAAATGTTCAATGGTGCCTTTAATTTTGTTTAACTCTGCTGCCTACCCCCTTAGATTGGTTATTTAGTTATGTGCATATACCCAGTCTTCAAGCCTCGGGAGGAGAATTTTACCATACACTTGCTAAACAATCAATGAGCGATATTGTGCGATAGGGAAAATTTCCTGTTCGCCAGGGGCCCAGCTCAGCTTCAGCCACCTGGCCAAAGGACTACTAAAAACAAGGTAAGGGAAAATGCAGCTACAACGCTACTCAAAGGTTGCCATCTTGATTCATGCTGCTGCTGATAATGTCACCCTGCCTTCACTAGTCACATTGAGAAGTAATTCTGTAAGATTTGTCACTGCTGCACTCTCCCACCTTTTTAATCATACCACTGTGAGCCTCTTTGGCAGATTTGTCCACTGCAAGACTTCCTCTCCTCGAACTAAGCCACTGTGAAAGTCTGCTGCTTCCGTTTCTGCTACTGTCAGACTTTGCCTTTTTGGTCTCGATTATTGCGAGTCCCGGTCCCTTTGAGCTCTGCTACTGCGAGACTTGACCACACTGACCTTCCAGCTACTGTGAAGTTCTATAACCATTACACTCCAGATACAAACTCCTGAGTGAGGGAGAACAGACCATCATATTACTCACTGAAACGTGGCTAACACATAATGTCAAGGTAGACTCACACAAATCCTTGCCCAACAACTTCAAACTGAAACAAACCAACAGAGAAGGAAAGAAAGGAGGACGCTGCCTCTCCTTCGCATACAAAGGCCACCTAAAGATGACAACAGCACCACCGATAAACGTCCCAAACTGTGCATCACTCCTTCTCCACCTAATCTTGGAACAGCAAACTAACCTTTCATTCCTACTCCTCTATGTACCACCAACATATGACCCTGCTTTCACTGACAAATTTAAGGAGGCCATCACCAACATCACCATAAAAAATGACCACCTGATCATACAGAAGACATCAACATTTGGTTTTGAAGAAGAAAACACAAACTCTCTTAAAATCACTAAAATCACCAACAACTGGCAGCGGTGCACCTCCAGCAACTGGTGAAGGGAGCACCCACACAGCAGGACACACCCTAGATGTAATCTTTTCCAAAGAAATTTGGTTACAACGGCACCCCCAAAGCAGATCATTTGGAGCAACCACCTCAAAATACCATTTGTGATTCAACCTCAAACACAAATACAAACTAACCCTCATATTACCACCCAATTCTGAAAAGAAACAGGAAATCTATAAACTCTAAGGACCTAAACACCAGACTGGAATCCACAAAACCATTGATCACCATTTTCAACTCAAGCATTGAAGAAAAAACTAAGAAAATTAGAAAATGAATCACTAAAATACTTTGACACTGCACCAGAAAAAACATTCACCGCTTCACAAAAGAAAACAAGAGCAAGAATGTTCACACTACATCAAACGTATCACCAATTCAACTAACACCCAGAAAGAGATGTTCAGCATCATTAACAAGCTAAGAAACCCAACGTCCTGCAACAACACACCCACATCTCTCAAAAATGATGCGCCGACCTGGCAAAGCACTTTCAAAAACAAAATCAGAAGCATCCAGAAAGTCATTAAGAGTAGACTGAAAAACACCACCACTACTAACCAGCCAAAACTGGAACCAACTACAAGGCAAACCGACTTCCTACCCATCTCTGCAGAAAATTTAACAAACCTAGCGAACACAAGCAACAGAGTAGGCTCACTGACAGACCCTTGTTCACCAGACATGTAGAAAACTATTCTTACCCAAAAAAAAAACGGGCCGAATAATTCAAGATATTCAACCACTCACTCACAACAGGAAAACTACCATGAAGCTTCAAATCAAAATGCATCAAACCACTCTTGAAAGACTCCTCAGGAAACACAGTTGCCCTTTTAAACTACTGACCGATATCAAACATCCCATACACTGCAAAACTCCTAAAAAACTATATATCCGAACAAATCCTTGAACACAGAAAACAACCGGATGCTAGACCAGCACAAGTTGACTTCAGACCAATGAGAGGAATGGAAACCGCATTACTGTCCATATTGGATGATCTAAAAACCAACACCAACGTCACCTCTGCACTAATAGTACAAGACCTATCCATAGCCTTCAACACAGAAAACCATGAAACCCTCTTTAAAAGACCCTGAGAAATAGGAATCAGCAACAGTTTTACTACGGCTGAAATACTGCGGAGTCCCAAAAGGGTTATCACAACTACTACGCAGATGGTGTGTGTTTTTTTTTACTCCTTAAACACCCTCATTTACTGATGCTCACCATGATTCACTATAGTAGGTACTAGAAGGAGGCACAATTTGGAAAAGTGTCTTCAGCAAAACGTTCAATATGTTGGTTATTGCTTTCAAATTTATTACTACTATATACAGTTTGAAACCGTTTATTAAAGCATTTTTAAAGAGAATAAACAAAATGTTTTCATTTTTTAATCACGCCACACCAAATATGGGAAATGGCAAGGTTACAGTTTACTCAAGTTAATTTATGAGAAGAGAGCACAATCAATCTTTCTTGGACATTTTCTCAAATGTACTGAAGCCATTAAGTGACAAACATGCCGCACAAAAAACAAACATCACTTGGAAAAGCTCCATCTGATGCAAAGGGAAAATCAATACCAAGAGCTTCAGAAACACAACAAACAGCAGCATCACTTGCTGACCACAGGACAAGAACAACTTTCTGCAGAGCAAATTGAAGCAAGACTTGCTGAAATGAGGAATAGAGCAACATCCTCCCGGGCACATGAGATGCCACTCGATCAGGACACGGGCAACGCCAGGTACCACAGCTAGTAATCTATAAAATCAGCACGAGTGATGAACCAGACCCAACTATGACAAACTGTCTCACAGAAATAAATGAATGGGTGAATTTGGTGGATCTGCATTCTCCTGCATCTCGTCAAAACTCTGGAACTCACTAACGAAATCCAAACTGAAGACCACCAAGCTAAACGGAAAACCCAGTCTGAGAAAAACAGCCATCATAACATCTGAGCCCCACCAAACCAACTTACTGCATACTTGCCCAAAAACACCAAAACAAACATGCACACCTCTCCAAGAGCAGAAAACTGAACCCATCACAAACTACATAAATCGGCAATCTCTCCTAAACCTAACGAACTACAGAAAACCAAACTTAAAGCTCACAAACCACCCCACATAGCCTCATACACAAAACGCCACCAAACCATTACCGACCAAAAATAAACCCAGCACACAGTGACCGTCTTTCCCGAAATGAAGCGAGGCTCACTCCCCAAGAACCGGGAGAACGTTTACCCAAACCTGCTACAAAGTAACAAATGACCTTAGCATATGAAGTAAGTAACTGGCAGTGGAGGGCACATGGAGGTCTTTCTAAAAAAGAAAACTTAAAAAAAAAAATATATATATATATATTACTTTGGCAGAGATACCTTAATAAAGCAGGTGCAAAATACTAGAACTGAACTGGATGTAAGTGGGTGCATGTTGAAGGCTTATTTTGAGGAACATTTTATCTGCAAGGTGGAACAATAATAAAAAATGATTTAAAGTTTACACTGGTTTGCAAGCCCACACACCACTACCTTACAGATGCAAGTTACAACTAAGAAGGCATTCTTAAACAAACCCAATATTCTGTAACAAAGACAGTTTGTAATTTTGTTTTAATAGGTTGAAAGTTCTAGAAGTGTTAAAGTGTTCCATTTTCAAGCGACAAGTTGAAGAAAAGGACTCATTTATGAAAGGCCAGTCAATTTGAGTTCTAGAGCAGTTAGAAGAGCCGCTGATCAGCGAGTGATTAGCTGATGTGGTAGTTCAGGACTGGCCTTATTAGAAAACATCTACACAAAATAAACGCACATCCGTGTGCAGGTCATATCTACTCAGATATCATCACAAAGTAAACCTGTATAGGGAGCAGTCACCTGGATCACAAATAAGTGAAAGAATCTTGGGATTAAACCTTTATACATGGCCTAAAACCTCAATAATGTAACGTCTCAAAATCCGAACAGAAAGGCGCTATATTAGGTGGCCATTTTAAAAGTAGGGCTGCCCAACCAGTGTGCAAGTTAAGGTTCTGGGTCAAATACAGATGGGTGGATTAATTTCCTTCCATTCCCATTTTTGTTTATCCCATTTGCTGTGGTCTCCCCTCTTGTTGCATAGTTTACACCAAGGTTTGATTTACAATTGCATGCCACTTACTTGTTTTATATTTTGTTTGCAGGTGCCTACTTTTTAGAACATGATAACCTAGCTTTACACGATTTAGTCTTTGTTTCAGGTTCAGTGGGTCTATTCATCTGGGGACTAATATAGGCTCTGCCAAGGTGATGATGAGTGTGACACCGACACAGGGGACTGCAGCTGTAATGGACGTGAGGTAGGCCTGTGGATCAGCTTTTGCCTGATTGGAATGGTCTCTGTGCAATCGTCACTCTGCACTGGTCTGCCCTGGTGGTGCCTCAAAACAGCACTGCCGTGAAACTTGCACTGCAGGAAAAGTGGTGCAGCAAAGTGCGAAGCAAAAAAATCACTGAGCAGAAAGAAAATTGAGGAGATTTACTGGTCAGAAAAGAGTGCTGGAAATCTGGCTGCTATCCCCAACAAATTTTGGTTATTCTCCAATGCTGCAACATTCTTCATGTCCCTATTGCTTCCAGTTGTGCAGGCTGCAGCCAATGCGAAATGGCTTCAACTCAGGAGCTATGAGCTGCTGTAGCTAGAAAGTTCAATAGCAAAAGGCCTAAATGCAATAAAAGGAAGAAATTAGGCTACTATGTTTGGAACCTCCAGAATCATTATGTCCTTGACCTTCTAACTGCTATTGAAGGTGGAGTTTTTGTGAAGTTCTAGAGCAGTTGTTGCACCGGAATACCCGATGGAGAGGCTTCAAACGGAACATTGAAAGCAGCTATAAAAGGGAAATGCAGACACTCCACGAAAAATGACAAGTGAAGCTAATTGGGTGCAGTCAAGTAACTGGCTCGACAGCATTTTCACATGGGTGCCCACCAGGCTTTCTGGAGTATTTCGAATGACTGTCCCTGCCTTGGTCCTTATTCTCGTCACTTTCTGCATTGGCAATTTGAGACTTGATACTAACAAACGAAGAGGAACATTTATATTGCCCCTGAGCATTGATAAGGATAATCAAATAAATAAATAAATAAAACAAAAAAAAATAAAGGGTAGTAATGAAGTAATTGGGGAAAATTCAAAGGATATTGATGAGTGGGTCAGAATACAGCCCGAAGAGTTAGAATACTACTAACATTTTTGCATCTCATATCTTAAGGATGAACAGAGGTGTATGTGGGTGGGGGACTCAGACAGTTGGGAAGAAGTTGGGGGTGACATAACGAGATTAGATATGGATTCACAAAAATAAAGTAGCAGAAAGGAAACAGGGTGGGAAAAAGAGTTAGTTATTGATAGATCAATAAAAAGGGGGGAATAATGTGGTACAAATGCAAGTTCAGTGCGATAAACATGTGCAAACTTACCAACTGCTGGACTAGCGCTTTGAACGGGGAGGGGGCTTTCTTGATAGTCACAGTCATTTGAACTAGGCTTTAGAATGCCCAAAATAACCGTGTCTCACGTTTAAAGAAACAGATAGTAAAAATGTGTCACAGGTAGTATACAAGGTATCGCATTAGGCTGAGGCACGGGAAACAGGCCTCAAAGCATGCTTTTTCAGAAACATGTGCTCATTTCATTAATTTGCTTAGAAGACACAGGGGCTGGTAGCACATTGCAAATCCCACAACACCAGGATCGCATGGTAGGAAGCAAACAACGTTTGTCACTTTTTAGGTCATAAACCAGAAATCACGGGTCCCGCTGAATGAACAACCATTTCATAATTCAGCATATTTAATTTACGAAACCTGATCTACTGGTGGTTTTAAAAAGCCCATGGCAGTTTCAAATTGCCCCTGAATGCATTTCTGCCTGGGAAGAAGGTCGGAGAGTTCTTAACGTGCAACATTTACACAGTAACTTGTTCTTGGTTCAAGGCTCCGACAGTGTCGTGGTAGAAGGCTTTCTCATGAGAATAAAGAGGATATGACCAGGACAGATAGTTCCGCTGGTCATCTCAAATCTTTCAATGAATTATCAAACTTTATCTCTTCTACTAATACGCTCTCCTCACATGTCTACACAGTGTATTGCAATTGCTGCCATTCAGAGAAATTTTAAGGCCCGCCTCAGGGCCATGTCAGAGGACAGCAATTGGGGGGATTGCATATTACAAACAGTGGCGACTGAAGCCACAGAGCTTGATATGACAAGTACTCCCAGCAGCTCATCCTCACTAGAAATTCCAAGTGAAATTACCACGACCTACACAGATGCTGAAGGTAATGTAGGCAATGCAGAGAACTACAGCAGTTGCACTAGATCTTATTCAGCGGTTGAGGTTCCGAGTAACATTCGGAAATGTAGTCTACTAAATACACTTGTCTTTAGTTCAACATGCTGTTGAAATAGCTGACTTCATATTGGAAACAAATCTTGATGTCTTAGTAATAACCAAGACTTGGCTTCACGAGGCAGCTCATCATGCTGTGTCCATGGCCACTCCAGGCGGCTACTCCTGCCTCCACACTGATCGTGAGGGAAGCAGAAGAGAGGGAGTCGCCATACTCTTTAAGCAGGAGTTGAATGTGTCTGCCCTTAAGCAGGAGTTGAATGTGTCTGCCCTTCCAAAATGTTATCAATGCAAAGCTATGCTAATAAAATTGAATACAAATTCTGTTAACTCACTTAGTGTTTTGTTATTATACAGACCTAAGTCAACACCGCTTTTTGAAGACCAACTCTTAGCATTCATTGGTGGTGCCTCAAAAGATACAACAGCCCTCATTACCCTTGGGGATTTTAACTTATGGGTGAATAATACTCTGGATCATGAGGCCTTGTCATTGTTACAAACACTCCAATCTGTTGGTTTTCATCAGCATGTTCATGCTACAACACGCTGGTAACATCTGTGGACAAGTGTATATGGTCTGATCACTTCTCCCTCTTCTTCGCGGTTCCCTCCCCTCTCTTTCCAACTAAATCCTTTAAAGTAGTAAGACCCTCAATCCTAACTCGGAATTGTAAAAAAGTCTCCATTGAGGCTTTTGAGTCACAAGTGATACCCTTACTACCATCTATGGAAGAGAACCTTTCCCTTGATGATTGTATATCCTCTTTCAGAGCAGCTATAAC
The DNA here is from genome assembly GCF_040938575.1 of Ambystoma mexicanum. Lineage (NCBI taxonomy): Eukaryota > Metazoa > Chordata > Amphibia > Caudata > Ambystomatidae > Ambystoma > Ambystoma mexicanum. The sequence goes on along the minus strand of NC_090931.1, from coordinate 290,950,496 downwards.
CAAGCTTTCGACTCACTGGCCCCATTAAGATCAGTGAAACAGAACAAAGTGGTCAGCTTCAATCAGTGGTTTATTACAGAGGTTCTGTATGCATGGGGCGTGAAACGCCAAGGCTGCACAGAACTGGCGGAAACATCTGTTGAATGCTACAGCGGCAACATATAAACTTGTAGCCAGCGCTTTTAAAGGAAGAAGTGTTTAAAGCCAAAGAAAATAATTTAAATGCAGGAGTAGAAAAGGCTAAATCAAAACCTAAAGAACTGTTTACAGTCCAACAGGAACTTAAGGAACTATGGTTGAGTCATCTATTGTTGTAAACAATGATTGGTGTCAATGTATCCATGAAGGCTTTTTTCAAAAAAACAACATCAACAAGGCATTCTGGATCAGGTTAAGTTGTTACAACCTGCTGAGGTTAATACAATATCTTAATGTAATACTATCAATTCTGATAGTGTTCTCCTTGCATTTAAAGAAGTATTGGAAAATGAGTTAATGGAGACAATACAAAGAATGAAGCCCACATCTTGAAAGGGGGAGATTTTCCCGGCAACGAAAGATTTTGCTAGAATGTTTGTCCCATGGGTTACAAGATTTGTTAATCGCTCTTTTCAAGAGGCTTATACCCCAGAAAGTATCAAAGAGAAATGGGTAACTCCTCTTCTGTAAAAAGAAGAACCTTGATCCAACAGTCCCTGGAAACTATAGACCCATTACAAATTTTACATTCATACTAAAAAAATTTTAACAAAATAGCCTGCACTCAATATCAGAACTATGTGGAACAAAACATTCTGGCTAATGAACAATCTGGTTTTCGTATGAATCATGGCACGGAGACTGCCCTCCTGGGTTTAAAATCAAACATTACAGGAATTATCGAGAAAGGTAGTGCAGCTTTACTTGTATTGTTGGACCTTTCATTGTCTTTTGATTTGATTGACCAAGCACTGCTAGAAACAAAGGCTGGTTAAGGTAGGAAAATGTACCCCCATGGAAACAAGCTGGTTCAAATCCCTTTTGGGACCAAGGACGGCTAATGTGGTGAAGGGTAATGCCCAGTCACAAAGAACACTTCTAACCTGTGGCAGTCCACCGGGATCATACCCGTCACTGTTACTCTTCAATGGGCCTCATTACGACCCAGGCGGTAAGTTACCGCCTGGGTCGTACCTTTACCACCATGGCGTAAACGTAGTTTACGCCATGGTGGTTGGCGGACTTACCGCCCCATTCCGAGGTTGGCGGGGCGGTAAATCCCCAATCCCCATTTACCCTTCCCCATTCCCATTTTTGCCCCATAGGGCATAATGGGAGTGGGGAAGGCGTTAATTACGCCACCGTAAATTACGGTGGCGTAATTAACAACATGGTCCCTTAGCGCCATGGATTTTAACACCTGCTAAAAGCAGGTGTTAAATCCTCCATGGTGCTAAGGGACCTCGGAATCAGGCGGCAAGGGTCGGCGCTGTTTATGCCGCCGTAAACCCCTTACCGCCTGGGTCCTAATGAGGCCCAATGTGTATTCTAAACCTTTTTGTGACCTACTGGCCTCTCTGGGGGTCCAACTAGCAAATTACGCAGACGACAACCATATCGTGTTTAAACTATCTGGGGTCTATAGTAAAGATGTGGACAGAGTGAACAAAGTATTTAAAGCCATACAGCTATGGATGGCTGCTAATTCTCTGGCTCTGAATGACTCAAAAACTGAATTGCTCATTATTGGCAGCCAACAAAAGTGAAAATACCGAGACACTCAGTACAAATCCTTTACAGTTAATGGTAATACCATTACAGTGTCTGATTCAGTTAAACACTAAACTCTTCTTTGATTCACACCTTCAAGAAACGTCTCATACCTTAAATTGTCTTGTTCCTACTACATCAATCTGTTGTGGCAGATTCGCCTTTATCTGTCAGAGGCTATTAGAGCTTTGATTGCAGCAGCTATCAAAACACAAAGCTGGATTATTGCTATAGTCTTTTGGTAGGCACCTCCCAAGCTAACAGAGGTTACAAGCGTCACAGAACGGAGCTGTTCGTGCTGTACGTGGGCTGGGTCGTTAATCCCAGATTTCTGCATACCATAGGAAGTTGCACTGGCTCCCAGTTGAGCAACGAATATAGTTTAAGGGCTCCGTCCTGGTGTTTAAATGTCTCTCAGGCAAAGCCCCCCCCCTCCATCTTTCTTTGAGAGTAAAAAGAACTCCCTTTAGACAGACTCTTCGTTCAAACAACAGTGTGACGCTATACTAACCGTGTGTCGTCCTAAAAAAGATTGGTGGTGCTGACTTTAGCACATGAGCACCTACCATCTGGAACTCATTTCCCCTGGATATCAGGGCATGTGCATCAACGACCCAGTTAAAAAAACTGAAAACGCTTCTTTTTGATAGCGGGATAGATTAAATAAGCACATGATCTCTGTCATAACCCTACAACACCAAGAAAGTTTGCATCACTGTTTTTTGTTCTTTGTTGGCTGTCTCGTGAGCGCCCTGAGGCTTGTAGGCGAGTGGCGCAATAAAGAAAAACATATAGATAGAATTGGCATTATGATGTGGGAATTTGGGGTTGGATTGTGACATCACAAGGGAGAACCAGGGGTGGTGTGGTAAGGTCTGCAGGATCCAATCATAGAAAGCAATGTATGCCCCTCTATAGAAGTTTTGATATGCAATCACCAATCAGCTACTTGTGGGGAGACTTTATGCAGCAAAGTGATTGATGTTAATAAGCTTAAACAATTATAAAGGCTCTTGATTTAGGGACGTGTCTTTGACAGCGCCTTTTCGTGCAGTTATGTTCCACATTCTGTTTGAATATTGCTGTCCCAGCTGCATCTGGGTCTCTGAATAAAATGTACTTCTTGCCTGGCGTACACTCTGATGACTTTTGTAATTTGTTTACTGGCGAGTTCCAAGGCGATCCCCTGAAAACAGCTCTGGCAAGTGCTGTCCTATATGGGGTAAAACCCAGGGTATGGACCGCAACTTCTGTGCTCTTTCGGGTGAAATAGGGATCTTTCCTAGGTTGGTCCTGGATCTGGCACTTTACAGGTGGGGTTCATGACTGAAGATGAATTGGGTTTTCCCTAGACAGACTGTGAATCCCAGCTGCTCCACCACTGGCATATCTTTGCAGTGTCCTGCTCGGTATTCGGCATGGATGGAGAATGTATAAACTAATCATCTAGGTCTGGATGACCCGGAATACCTTCTTTAAGTAGAAATACTCATACTGGTGGCAGCACCACAGGGGGGAAAGCTTGCAGTGCCGTCTTCAGGCCAAAGGAAGGACACAGAAAACTCTATAGCACAGTGGTTAAGCATTGGACTTTGAGATCAGCGAAAGAGTTCTACGCCCACGTAGGGCTGCACCTTGAAATCGTGTATCCCACTTCTTTGGATTCCTTTAACCATGGGGGGGGAAACATTTTAGATTGGTCTCAGCACTAGAGCATATTTAGGAGTTAAGGTTGTTAACTCAATGAATAGCGGATTTGAATGCTATTTGTTCCTGGGATGGGCCTCAGTTGTCCAGGACACAGGCTGCAGCCTAAGGAGTTAGACATTGTTACTAAATCTATATTATGTATGTAGGTGGCATGTTTGAATAACGGCACGGCTGATTCTGCTCATCAACATTGTTGCCACAAATATGCCCAATATTTGTTTGGGGTAAGAGTTCGTCTTAGACCTTCAGGGCAACTAGACCCATTGAAGTCAAGGAGGTGTAAACTCATGACAGTAAAGCATAGAATTATTAACTCTGGTTTTGTGTGAAAGGACTGTATGCATCTTCATGTGCCTCCGTTTCAAGTTATTTACCAAATACTGCAAGTTCTTACAAGAAAGCAAGTCAGCAGTATCATGTACATTGAATATGAAAAACCAAACATGTTAACTGCTTGTTTTGAGTTGGTTTTCCAGTTCCTGGACACATGTATGAAGGCAATCTTCACCCTGCCATTCCAAATAGGAGATGTTTGCGGAGATAATACTAATCACTTTTGTGATTACAATGTTTCATTAAGTTAAGACCGTTTACAATGGTAATAACCAATTGAAGATTTTCTTGGATTTCATGTCAAACAATTTAAGGTGGTATTCTTTTTGTGAGCCAAGTCCAACTTTCTTACAACCCTGCAACGCAAGCCACTAAATGAAGGTCTAGTTCATAAAAACAATTAGATGCGACACCACAGCACAAATGGTTAGCTGTCAATAGTCTACCGAGCACGGAGATATGTTCTGCCTTGGCCAGATGCTACTTTTTGCAAACAAAATGTATAGTGCTACTTTATACATCATGTTTCTGAGCAGATCTTTCAGTTGTACAATTATTAACAATAATATACCTGCAAAACGTTCCTGGTAAAGGGTTACTTTTTTCCACTTTAACAAGAACAAATAATTATTTTGTAATTGGACCAATCAGAATCACAATATCAAGCATGAGTAGTGACACTATACCTGGTGTCACTTTTCACATGACACTAGTCTTCATTTGGTCAGGCCTGCGGTCAAGCCGTCTATCTTCAACTATGAAAGAAGATGCATTATATTTAGCCCAGACACTACACAATATGGGTCTATATTGCTGACTTGACTTTTTAAATACCCTTGCTGTTTCTATAGTTTGATATTAATTAATCTTACAATTCAGACCTTGGGGCTTTTTAGACTGCAGTAGATAACTGCAGTCCTTCCATTTGTGAATGGTACCTATACAGGTTTCCTCCTATAAAACAGCCTTTTTGAGTATCCTAACTTCCAGGTAGGGCTACCTCGCTGTTAACCACATGGTTCTCCACGTATTCCTTTCATTTTTCCTGCCTCCAGGTATTCACACCTGGCTGGTCCATTATGTGCTAGGCCAAAGTTGGCCTATTTTGCACATAGATGGTAATGTCAGCAATAGGCTATTCGGATCATCATTCTGTAAATTGCGTTTGTCCACTTTCCGCAGAGGCTACGCTTTTGTTAATTTCAGTCAGCTGGCCAAAGCCCTTACCTGGTTGGCAACAGTGTTTGCTGCAAACCCTAAAAGGTACACTTGATTTACATCTCATCTTGCATAGTTGACTCATTCTGCTTTCTATTCCTTTCAATAACAGGTGGAATTTTGAGAATTCACAGATGATGTAGCTAAGAGCGAAATTGGTGCAACTGACTGAACGCCAGTACAAAAAAAAAGCAATATATATTTTTTACAAATATTGCAATAAGCAATATTAAACCAAAATTAATGTTGAGAGGTATTCTCCAATTACATTATATAAAGATGTTCTCTATCATGTGCATCATTTCAGTACAGCAAATGCAGTGTCCGTTTCTACTTATAGCCTATGTGACTTCTTCATAAAACTCTCAGTTTCATCATCTGATCAATGATCTGTTAAAAGTCAGTATGTCTTAAGCATTTGGTAGTTGTAATAGGTGGTGGTGCACATTATACTAACTTGCAGTGCCAGGTTTCCAATAAATATTGTTTTAATTAAAAAAAAATTGTCTCATCACGTACAGGATCTTTCTGTGACCTTATTGAATAGACATCGGTTGCGTTAGGTCTCTTGCTCAAAGCTTAATGAATTTTGTGAAATAATGCCATTGATCCAAATCCCCATTCGCTTAAATAAACTGTGATCTTGTTCAAATATTTGTCTTGATCTACTTCCTTTTCTGATAAAAAAAAGTACTGCTTATAAACAAAGGAGGGCAGGCATATGAAATACTATATCAAATAACAGACAAAGTCAAGGAGAGGAAATTTAGCAGTCAAGTGCAAAGTTGTTGATTCTGCAAACAGAAGAGACAGGTCCTAATGTGGAATTCCCTTCTTGACCAAAATGATGTCGTCTTTGGCAAATCATTGTATCACTATCAGTTAGCTACCAAATGCTTTTGCCTTTCCTAAATATTTTTTTTTTTTTTTTAAAACATAGTCTTCAATGCACATTGACATTTTAAATGTGTTAGAGGGAGCTGCAAGAGGGCAAGGTTAGACACATGCAGAATTAGCCCAGCCATCAAAACTAGTGTTAGCTAGGCAGTCTGTCATTTGCCAGTGCGACTGCCCTTGTGCTAGGCGTGTGCTCCTTGCTATCCTGGAAGAGAGCAGAAGATAGGTTTCCCACACTGTGTGACATTTCCTGACAAACCAGGTTTGGGCACATTGTATGCATTCGCTCAGAGTTCTTCTCAAAATTCAGAATGTCTAGAAATTATTTTTCTTTTTTCTAGAGTTAAACTGTCATTCAGGACTTATCCGCCTTGTCTAGCCAGACCTTGTTGGTTGTCACTGTTTATATTTAACTTCAGACATGTTCTCTGGGCTGCTATCTTCCCGGTTTCCCATTTGGTAGAAAACGTGGCTATGGAAATAAGTAAACGTAGTGTATACGTTATTTTATTCGCACTGTATTGTCAGTAGTTTTACCTCATTGCCTTAGTGTAATAACTTGAACGCTGATGGACACCCTAGCCAGTAGGTAAGTTATTAAGTAGATTTATTGTAGTTCAATTGCCAGGAACAAACATTGGCATGTCCTTTCCAAGTCAGCATACTTCCAACTGCCAAGCATAGAATCCCCTTCAGACAACAACACACCAACACTCCACTCACACTGACCTCACCACATTCCATGAACATTGATGTCATCACTGTAGGTGTCCTGTAACAGCTGTGGGGCCATTAGCGGCACACGTGTCGGTGTGCTGGGTCTCCAAGTAGTAATTTGTTTTGCCCCATCCAGCGAATCCCCAGCGTTTCTGCGCTGTCAGCCCCCGGCTCTAGGCAGCGTACCAAGGGACACCTTACCAATGCACAGAGAGGAGGCGGTCTTGGCGTGTGAGCTGTCCTGCAGTAAGTGTGCCTTCTGGGCGGTTTAGGAGCGCCGCGACTTGAGGATGTTTGAGCGTCCCTGCAGGCTATGGAGGTGCATAAGGGATGCGAGCGCTGCGGTGCCTGCGATGGCAATGGTGACGTAGCATGTCACCTAGAGGAACTCCATTGTGAACGTTGCGTGCGCGCATGTCGGGGGAGTCTCCAATGCGTAGATGTTCATGAGGGTGTGACGGAACGCGTTGATGTTATCGCGTTTCCTGTCTTGCGGCGTGCGTTCCAGCGTGTGCTGTTGGAACGCAAAGAATGTTCGCGTTGTTTTTCCTGTTGCGAACGCAGTGTGCGCGCCGAGCCGGTGTCTCTGGACGGAGGAGAGCGGCCGCGGGGGCCCTCCAAAAGACTTGACAGACTAATCGAATGCGAGCGGTTCAGGAGGAACGTCTGGGGTGACATGGACATCTGCAGGTGCGCGTCAGTGGGGCGCAGATGGTACCATGTAAGGGACTTTGACTTCAACACTGATTTGCATATTCTGGACGCCCTCATGTTCTGCGTTGGGCGTAAGGATCCGTGTCGGTGAAACGTGGTGAGGAGAATGTGTTACACTTGTACTACGGGTCCATCAGGGAAGGTACAGCGCAGGAGTTGCCTGTGCCCTGTGTCTGAATGTGTGGTTCTGTGCGAATTTGGAAGCAGTGGAGTTTTGAGTCACTGCGGTCCGTTGCGAGGAAGAGGACCTTCCGGTTCACGGAGAACGCTGTGCACTAGTGAGATTCGTATGTTAGTGTGTCGGCTGTATTGTTGTGTGTGTGCGAATATGGGCCCGTGTGAGTGAGTGGGCGGATTTGGAAGCAGTGGAGTTTTGAGTCACTGCGGTCCGTTGCGAGGAAGAGGACCTTCCGGTTCACGGACAACGCTGTGCACTAGTGAGATTTGTATGTTAGTGTGCCGGCTGTATTGTTGTGTGGTGTGTGTGTGCGAATATGGGCCCGTGTGAGTGAGTGGATGCGCGCGCTGAATGTTCTATTTTTGTATGTGTCTGGAGTTGCGTTTGTTACGTTATTTGATATTTAATTGCGATTGCTGTGTCGAGCAACCAGCAAATTGGACACTATGGCAGGTGCTCCTTGCATCCCAACACACTGACCTCTGCGCCGCTCAGCTCACCAAGGCAGCAACAGGCCAAAAGGAACAATAATGGCCTTAGAGCTGGGGCACACGACCAACACCGCACACCAACTTGTGTGCCGACCCAGCTCTTCCATTCAGCACCACCCGGCCTGCTGAAGAGTCACACGCAGCCCAATTAAACAACCTTGGGGTCCTACCTGCTGACAACTTGGCACTGGACAAGAAATCACTGGAGGGCAATGTTTCCTGGATCCAGAATGTCCCCTCCTCGAAAGGATCCCATCTTCGTCGCCAGTGTAATAACTTGAAAGCTGATGGACACCCGAGCCAGCAGGTAAGTTATTAAGTAGATTTATTGTAGTTCAATTGCCAGGAACAAACATTGGCATGTCCTTTCCAAGTCAGCATACTTCCAACTGCCAAGCATAGAATCCCCTTCAGACAACACACCAACACTCCACTCACACTGACCTCACCACATTCCATGAACAGTGATGTCATAACCTCAGCTACTACAACACTTAGCTGGGTCCTTAAAGGCTGGGGCTGCTTCTGTTCTATACCTTGCAGTTAGAGGAGGCTGCCAAAGGCAGTGACTTCGTTGGAGTTCCAGGCAGTGATTGTGGATTTTTGAGCTCTTGGCTGTTTCCCAAACTACTCAAGGCACAACTGACATTTTCAGGAGATATTTGCTCACAGTTTGTAAGCTGCTGTTTATCTTCTGATAAATGATATGGTATTCACAGCACACATGCCAAAAGCAAGTCCTGCCTGTGCTTGTTTTGGTTACATCTCTTCTGGAAATATTCTGGCTTGGTACATCCTGATAGAATAGGGCTGTGAAGTGGAAGTCTTTGAACTGATGTAGATTATCAGTTAGTAATTGGGCCCCCCGCCTTTCCCACCTACAAACGAATCAAATTGTATTGACTAGTGATGCCCCATTTCTGTCAACAAAACTGCCACTGCAGGGCCCGCCTGGTATCAATGTCACATACAAAATGCATTGCATGACAACCAATGACACGTCTTGGAGGCACATTACACAATTGCAAACCCTGATCACCACATGAAACAAGACATATCCTGGAGTACCTTTAAATAATAATTATCAGTCTAAAAGTATGCAACAACACAAAAAACGGACAGCTAAGAACACCCATGTACCAACTGCAGTCTAAGCTCTTCCACCAAAGTACATTCCAGAGCTCTTCTTTACCGTGTGTGATAAGGGCACACAATCCTGGTTGTTTACCCCCTTTGGATTCTGGGACTTGATGTTTTTTTTTCTCCCCTTTTGAAATGTAGAAAACTACAAGTCCTAGATTTCATAGAATAACAGGTCTGGGTGGCCTTATCACGCATAGCTACGGGAAACTTGAGAGCTCTGACATTCATGAGTCCAGGGGCTTTGCAAGGCTCTTCTGTTTAAAGGGGGGCCCGAGCGTCAGTGGAGTTCCCGAACAGCTGCCCCACATTGCCATTCTTCATCACATCAAATGGCAAAATACTTCTTTAATTTAGGACAGGAAATGTGCCCTTTGTGGCACGCACGCTACAGACTGCCTTTGCTGGAAGCTTCGGGACGTCACCTTCCTTAGAGTTTGCAGTATCTAGCAGCATTCGTATCACCTAGTTCGGTTGCCCTTTCACTCCGGTTACGACTGCATTAGTATCTTGCAAACAGCTATTAACAGTTTTCAATGGACATTTAGTGTTTCAGCTCCCTGCTGGCTGGTTGACCCGTTGTAATCTGCACTCCTTTATCAATCACCTCGTTATGATGTGTTGGTCCTGAAGGTGCCCCAGTCTATGCAGTTCTCCTAGCTGTGAGCAAGGGGTCCCCCACAAACATTTTGAAATGTACCTCCACACACAAGCCCAAACACATTTTCAGCCTATCATGCAAGAGTCACAATGCAGTTCCCTGTACCACAAAAATGATGTGCAGAATAATTCCACACTCTCTTATTACTCACATGCACAATTACCTTTACACATGCATCTTAAATTCAACACAACCAATCGTGCCAGCACTGCTCAGCAGCCTGGACATGTCCCAAGTCATTCGGGAACTGCTCACCAAGCCCTCATTTTTTATTAGCATTCTGCGACCGGTAATAGGAAAAGCTAAACTATAAGTACCCGAATTCAAAGAGAAATAAACAGGTCATGATGATGTAGGAGACAACACATGTAGGTGATGGCCCACCCATACCACTTGTAAATAAACTCCACGCCGCCAGTTTTCACTATACCTTAAAGCGCTCCGCGTCTGCGCTGAATCGCCGGACATCGAACTTAGCACCGGTTCCAAGCTTTCTGAACAGGTCGAAGGCGTCCATACTGTCTAACTCACATGCCGAGTGAAGTCGCGAGTGACACAAAAGAAGGACTGCGATGACTACAGTGAGCAGTTTACCGACGATGTGTTTCCCGATCATGGAGACTAAAAACGGACACGATCCATGTAAGTCTCAGAGTTCTAATGAATCACTAGAGGGCTAACATTCCACCAGAAAGGCAGCACTGGTCGCCATGCTGGTGGATAAAACAACATCCTTCACTTTCATGTGCAACCAGCAGGATTTTCAACATCGTTTGACCCTCCTTTGTGTATTTTTGAATGTTAAGGGTAAGGAGGAGGAGTAAGGGGGGGGGGGGGCTGTGACAAACAAGATTTCATTTTACAGGTCAGCTGTTTATTTATTTGTAATGCACCAGACCCAGGTGTTGGGGGTTTGTCCAGACCCCCCATGCAATGCCCGTAAGCCCCCAACCTCGCAAGGACCACACCACACACGTCCTTGCTGTTCAGGCTTCCCGGTCGCTCTGCCCGCTTCTGGGAACGCCCCCTTTATTTATGCTGCACGCGGTGGCGTCACGCCGCAGCGTGCGCGTACCTGTAAAAGGGGCAGCGCCACACTCCTCCTTTTTCAGGAGGACACACAAAATACTATAATAATACCCACTGCAAACCACACAAAATTATTAACACAACCGATCAATACAGTTTCCCCCCTGGCCCCTTTATTATCAACTACCCGGGTCCCCTTACTCAACACTCCCTGGACTCAGGTTGATCCGACAATTGTCCCAGCACGTAATCGCTGAGGTAAGCGGGTTTCCCTTGCCCAGCCCTCTGGGGGTACCTCCCGCTTACCTCCGGCACAGGTAGTCTTTCCGACGACGCCCCCGGACAAGGGATTCTGGAGTGCTGGGAGGGCCTCTTCCATCGTCCGGTATCGCCACCAAGTCAGGTTCCAGAGGTGGTTCAGTTCTGGGATCCCCCAGCTTGTTAAAGAAGCTGACATTCCTGGTGATGGCAGACCTTCCGTCAGAGGCAGTTACCATGGACCCCTTGATGGCCACAACGTCCAACGGCTCCGGCTCATATGGGAGGGAGAGTTTCCCGTGGGGGTGTCGATTGCGAATGAGCACTTCGTCCCCGGGCTCCAGCCGCTGCGGGCGAATCCCCCTTCGCAAGTTCTCTTGCTCGATCCTCACCCGCCGGTCCGCCTCGACCTGTTGGTTGTCAATCACCCCTGGCTCCTTCTCCCCAACCTCGGGAAGCAGACCCCGCGGGCAGCACCTGAACAACGCCTCCGCCGGAGACACGCCGGTGGAAGCATGCGGGGTGGTGCGGTACACCCGCAGAAACTGATAAAGAGGTCTCTGGAGGGACTGTCCCTGTCCTTGGGCGATCCTGAAGGTCTTGTTGAGTGTCCGCATTAGCCTTTCCGCGTCTCCATTCACCCTGGGCCACAACGGGGTTATCTTCCGGTGTCACACTCCGCAGCTCTCCATCAGCTCCGAGAACCTTTCACTCTGGAAGGGCACCCCGTTATCGGAGCACAGCGTGTGGGGGAACCCGTGGGCCGCAAACATTTTCTCCACGCCCACAACCACATGTTCGAACGCCACAGACTCCACAAACTCCACCTCTGGATATCTCGAGTACTCGTCGACCATTACCAGGAAGTGGGTGCCCATGGTCGTCGATCCAAAGTCCGCATGGACCACTCCCCAAGGTTGCGTGCCCCGGGGCATCGCCTCAATGGCAGCTTCCCTCTGTAATGGGGATGCCACTTGACACCACACACAGGCCACTACGAAGTCGTCGACCTTCCGCTCGAGTTCCGGGAACCAAACCTTCAGTCGCAGCCTGGCCTTGGTCTTCGCAGCGCCCTGGTGTCCATGGTGAGCTAGACTGATCACGTCCTTCACCTTCGACTGTGGGACTACTATCCGGTCACCTCGGTGCAGCTGGCCGACGCCGAGAATGACAGTTCCTCCCTGACCTTCCACAGCTGCTCCAGTCCGGTCTTGGCTTCCTGAGTCCGCCCTGCCAAAGATTCTAGCACTGACTTCCACGACCCCTGTTGCATGGAATGCTTTAGGATTCGAAAGCATTCATCTTCGGCAGCTGCCGCTTCTAGCTCCGCCAGGGGCATGGCGTTGGGAGTGGCCGCCTCCACTACCATTCGGATATGATCATCAGCCTCCTCCGAACAGGTGTCATGTTCTACTCCCCCACGAACTCCCGGGTGCCGGCAGACATAGCCCGCTGCGTTGTTGGCCCCAGGTCTGTACACCAAGGTGACTCCATACTCCAGAAGAGCGAGCATCCACCTCTCGATCCTCGCCGGTGGCTCCGATGATGACCCTGCCAGAAAAGGGAGCAGGGGCTTATGGTCAGTCACGACCATCACCGGCCGTCCCAGGACATAGAGCCGGAAGTGCCTGCAGCCCCAGAGAACCGCCAGTGCCTCGCGCTCAATCTGTGAATACGTTTGCTCAGTCTCGGACAGCGCCTTGCTGGCGTATGCCACTGGCCGGACACCCCTGTCACGATCTATCTGAGTCAGTACAGCGCCCAGGCCAAACGACTGGCATCCACGATGATCTCCGATGGCAATGCAGGATCGAAAAACGCCATCGTGTCCTCAGCTGCCAGCGCACCCTAGATGTCCTCGAATGCCGCCTGTTCAAGTGGGCCCCAGTGCCAGGTGGATTCCTTCTTTGTTAGTGCCCTCAGAGGTTCAGACCTTGAGGCAAGGATTTGAATGAACCGCCCACAGTAAGTGACCATACCGAGGAAGCTCCTGACATCCGACACTGACTCGGGCGGCTGCGCCTTCTTGATGTCCTGAACCTTCTTGGGGTCCGGCGATACCCCTCCGTCTTTGAATACGAATCCGAAGAACTCAATGGAGGGGCACAGGAATTTGCACTTGTCCCTGTGAAGGGTTTGTCCAAGTGACTGCAGTCTCTCGAACATCCTTGCCAGCTTCCACAGATGATCCACCTCAGTCTTTGCAAACACAAAGATATCATCACTGATGTTTAGTTCGCCCTCCAGATCTCCGAGGGCGCCTCTGATTATATTCTGAAAGACTTCCGCTGCTGAAGACACTCCGAAGCTTAGTCTTTTGTAGTGGAATAGTCCCCGGTGGGTGGTGAAGGAGGTGATGTACCTCGATTCAGGATGGAGGACCACCTGATGGTAGCCCGCCCGGAGGTCCAGCTTGGAAAAGAAGCAAGCCCCCTGCACTTCCGCAATAATGTCATCGATAGTAGGGGTAAGATGCCTCTCCCTCTTAATGGCCTTGTTCGGCAGCCTGATATCTACACAGATGCTGACAGAGTCAGGTTGCTTGGGCTTCTTAGCCATGACAATCGAGGACACCCAGGGGGTTGGGCCCTCTACTTTCTCAATGATGTCGAGGTCCACCAGGTTGTCCAGTTCCTTGTCCACCTGTTCACGGAGATGGAACGGCACCATGCGGTGTTTCAGGGTGATGGGCTGCACAGAGTCATCAATATGCAACCTCACGGGGTGGCCAGTCATCCGCCCAATCCCGTTGAAGAGAGCGGCATACTTCTCGAGCAGGTCGTTAATGTCCTCGAGGTATACCGAGTATGAGAAGCTAACAATTCCAAGAGCCTCAGCGGCAGCACATCTCAGCAGAGTCTTGTTGCTTACTGGCGTCACGTAAAATCGGGCTTTGATCTGCGAGCACTTGTGCTCCACCTTCGCCACAAAGGCCCCATCCAGTGGGATCGGTTCCAGTCCCCCAAACGCAAATATGCGAGCCTTCGGTGTTAGTAGCTCGGGGCGCGAGTCCATGGCATCATAATGTCCCCGGGCCATCACATTGACCGATGCCCCCGTATCTACCAGGACCGGGACTGGCGAGTTGTTGACCTCCACCACACACCTCGGTTGTCTCCTGTTCTTTCCTCTCAGGATTCCCACGCTGGAGACAAAGAAAACGTTCTCTTCCTCTTCCTCCTCTGCCTCCTCCACCTGGAAATCCTCCTCACTGTAGTCCACCTGAGCTACATTTGGCGGGCGGCTTTGGCGCTGGAACCCGGAGCGGGCCAGGCCTCTCGCACCATTACGAGCAGGGCTGCCTTGCATACCCTCGAGAAATGGTCAGGCACTCCGCACCTACCACATGTCCTCCCCGCCGCCGGACACTCAGTTGGGTGAGGAAGATCATACCCACACTTCTGGCACAATTCACCCACTCTTCCTGCTTTGTCACGGGGGCCTGCCCCAGGTCTTCTGACTCCTCTGCCACCCTGCCACATCGCACACACCTCCTCAGACTTGACTGAGCGGGACCCCGCCTCCATCCTGGCTGCCCGAGCCTCTGCCACCTCATGGCACCGGCCCAGCTCAAGGATGCGGGGGAGAGTGAGTCCCGGCTCTCTCAGGAACTGCCTTCTGAGTTTGCCCGAGGAGCACGCCTGGATCAGCATAGTTCGTATCATGTCCTCTGCGTCTCCCCACGTACATGCCAGCGAGAGGCGACGCAGGCATCCATAAAAGGTGTCCAGCGTCTCATCTTCCTTTTGTTTCGCCGACAGCATCACAAACCTTTCATAGTCCTAGTTGGCGAGAGACAGAAAGTGAGCCTGGAGGGCAGTCTTAGCTGCGTCATAGGAGCCATCTCCCGGTGGAAGCGCCTCAAAGATCTCTTGGACCAAAGGCCCCGCCAAATACAGCATAGTTGCTAGCCTGCTGTCATCATCTGTCACTTGTGCAGCTCTAAAGTACATGTCGAGGCGGTCGACCCATCTCTTCCATCTGGGCCCAATGCTGGATGGCGGGCCCGATATGTCGAACTCAGGGACGGGCTGCAGGGCCGCCTGGGCACGTGCCTGGGCCATGATGGGAGGCCCTTGCTGAGCAATCTGCTGCACCGCCGGCGGCGCCTGAGGCAAAGGAGCTTGCCCACCTGCTTGAACTTGAGGGAGTTGCTGTGGAGCTGCTATCTGTGGCTGCACCGGAGGCACAGGGACCTGTCCCCCTGCTGGAGCTAGAGAGACTTGTTGGTGAGCCGCTGCTTGTCTGCCGTCTTGGGGGAGCTGTTGGGCTGCTAGGAGCCCACCGTCTTGATCTTCAGAATCACTCATGGGCCTGAGCGCACAGGCACCCCCACCTTGGACCTTGGGGGCCGCAACTCAATAAGCCCACCACCACAGCACAGTTGTGATGCCCCACCCAGGAAAATGAAAAGTCCAACCTGGGGGAATATGATGATGGTGCAATGCCTCTGACTCCAGGCCGCCTCATGCGCCCACACAGCAACTGGACCTGATGAAGAACCAGAAGAAGAAACTGTCACGCCTTCTGTACATTCGAATGCACCCCCTATTGGTTCCCACCCGATTCCAACCACCACCCATCCTGTTTCCCGACAACACACACACTCTGACACACGGACATCAGCTCGCCCTCTCACAAATCATAGCAGAACACGATATGGCAGGCCTGGTGTTTATCGCCCCTCCCGGTACTGGCAGTTGAAGTGGAGACTCCCGTTTGGTTACAGCACCCGATACGGTTCACGCAAACCTGCACGTCACGGATCACGTGACTCTCCCCGGCACCATCCACAGTAACCTGCACGTCACGGATCATGTGACACGTGACGTCCCACCACGTATCAACACTTCCGTGCTGTGGATCATGTGACTCCTGCTATTGTTAAATACGCATGGAAACACGGAAGACGTTGCTTCACAGCTGTTTCCTTCCCGGATTGCGTGACGCTTCGTCTTGAATCTGCTCTCTGCATTCATTGTTGCCAAGACCACAGACTTTGTACTACGGATTGCTTTGCCTACATCCTGAATCTGCACTTGGTATTCTGAACTCATTGTTATCGGACCACGGACTTTGTACTACGGATTGTTTTGCACCCTGAATCTGCTCTTGGTATTCTGAACTCATTGTTATCAGACCACGGACTTGTATTACGGATTGTTTTTGCCTACGACCTGCATCTGCATTGTCTCCTCGTTGCCAGACCACGGACTTGTATCGGATTATTCTACGGATTACGTTTTGACCATTGGCCTTACGCTAGGTGTTCACCTGCGGTGCTTCCCTTGATTCCATCCAGCCACTACTGGGGCTCAGCACCGTGATCGTACTCTACTGGGAGGGGCTCGTCATTGCAATTGCCCAGTGCCTAGCCTTCCTCTGTAATTCAGGGCGACACTTCCATACACATAGGTAAGCACTATTTAGGTAAACTATTCTTTGCTCTTGAATTGTCATATCCACCCTGTACTTAAACATATATTGCCTTACAGCGGTCAAGGGATTGTTCTGGCTGTTCCCGGATCCAGGCCCGACAGACTTCCACACCTGTGACCTCAAAGACCGCTCAGGCAGTATTTTTGGTGTTGCCTGTGGGGTACTTGGGGACGGAGGTATCCATATACTGCACGACCATCAAGTCCGTAACAGAAACCAAAATGGAGGGTCCACCACTGCAGCAATCCTCACTGATGATGAAGAGGATGAAGAAGAAGCCTCAGCAGCCTGATGATGAAGGGGATGAAGAAGCACCTTAACCCCAGCTGCAGTAGCACCCAGTGGGTGTAGGAGTCCCAAAAATTGAGCCAAGAAAGAGAGCTGGGTTATGCAGGCCGAGCCATTATAGCCCCTCTCCTTGCCTACACTCGACGTAGGAGACCCATATTTTGAAGAAAAATCAAAAATCGGGCATGGGCATGCAGGTATAACTGCCTGCTAGCAGTGTGTCCAAAAATTAGGCCTGGATGCCACTCACCGCCCAAACCAGAGCTCAGTGAAGTTCCACAGCCTCATTGACAAATGGCCGCCAGCCGCGTGTGCGATGCACGGCCACGGCACGAAACGAAATGTCTGTTGATTCCGTTTCAGAGAAAAAAATTATACAACTTCGTCACCGCCGGGCCCAGGCATCATCATCCATTGTTGGGGCTTTGTCCAGACCCCCCATGCAATGCCCGTAAGCCCCCAACCTCGCAAGGACCACACCACACATGTCCTTGCTGTTCGGGCTTCCCGGTTGCTCTGGCCGCGTCCGGGAACGCCCCCTTTATTTATGCTGCATGCGGCGGCGTGCAACATCACGTCGCTGCATGCGCGTCCCTGTAAAAGGGGCAGTGCCACACCAGGGGTATCAGGGTGCAGAAAGAGAAACAAGAATACTTTCAGCTTAAAGTTACATAGGTTACATAAGTAATATACACCAGTTTACAGATAGGAATACAATTAGGCAGGTGTGCTCAGATATGTACATACACGTGGAATAAGCAAAGTGAAGTTACACAGTTAAAAATTCAACATTGGGACGGCCACCAGGGGGCGCACGGATGGGATTACTTTCCGTGTAGGCTCCGCGCAAGGGTCCCGAAAAGTGGATTGAGCCCCCACCACGAGACCCCCCCCCGGCTACAATTTTGACGGAAATAAGCGTTGGGAGTGTTCAGGACATACTGGGAGAAAACCCGGACTGAAACTGAGCTTTTTTCGTGGAGAACCCTCTCTGCAAGATTGGGCCCGCGAAAGGCAGAGCAGGCCTGTGAGATCCCGCCGCGCCCTCCAGCGATCGCAGAGCCGTGATACGCTCGGAACCAGGGGGAATTCAGCGACGCAAACTGCTGCCAGGGCCTGTGTGCTTGTACCGACAAGTACAAGCACACAGGTACGCACTCCCCCCACCTCCGATTGGGCACCCAATGTGCCCGTGGGAGGACTGCTGTGGAGCGGGCCCAGTTTACGCGGTCTCCGCTGTCGCTTCATGTACGAGCGCGCGCCCCGGTCACTTTAGAAGGAGACGACCGGCTCCATCTGCTCGAGTTGTCCCGGCTTTTCACGTGTGGACTCTCCTCCCGCATTACGAACAGGGAAGGCGGCGGGCCCTCTCCCGAGTCGCAACTTGGCTGGGGGGCTGCACGGAGCACCTGGACCCTGGAGAGAAGGAGCAAGCCAATGCGCCTCGGGTCCTATTAAGGGCGCTAGAAGATCTTAACCAGGCCACAAAAGTTTGAGGGTTGGGCCCCTGTCTGTCAGGACGTGTGCCCTCCTCGGAACCCACGCATACTCCTGAACTTACCAGATCCAGGAACAGAACCCCGGCACCCCACCTAGGGGGGGCTCCGCAGGCCTCAAACTGATGTCTCTCTTCCTTGGGAACTGTCCCAGAGCCTTGTGATGTCCTACACCACGGGAAGCTCCCCAGTTGGATAAAGCAGGAAGTTAATTACATAAGAGAGGCTATCTGTTATTGGAGCTTTTAATAACATCCCCCCGTCACGCTTCACCACTGGAGGACAAAGCCCGTACACACAGGCATATACTTCTCAATAGACCATTCTGGCGGGGCTATCTGTGTATAGCTGAGACCCACACACCTCACCACTGAGGTCCCGCCACCCATGGACCTTAAGGGCAAATTGCCGAAATATAGGTTTACACCAACCCACGAATCCCTGAGGCCACCCGCCGAGTCCAAGATGTCGACTGCAGGATCTGACACCGCTGCCACCAAGGGGGATGTTGCCGACCTGCTTACCGAGATGAGAAGCATGAGAGCAGATATAGACAACAAAATCGATAAAATCACACAAAGAATGGACAAAATGGACGACAGGCTGGAACAAGTCGAGCACAACCAAACCTCTCTGAACACGTTGGAGGCACAAATCGACCACCGCATTGCAGAAATAGAACACAGGGAAGAGGAAATACGCCTAAAGGTTGATGATCTCGAAAAAAGGGAGCGCCGTAACAACATTCGTGTGTTCGGAGTGCCCGAAAAGGAAGGTGAAACCAGCCTTGACCTAAAACAGACCCTACACACCATTCTGAAGCTCCTATTTAGGGATGAATTAGTGGATGAACCCAAAATTGACCGCATCCATAGGGCTGGAGGCAGACCAGGAGGCCCGAGATCAGTACTGGCTCGTTTTCCCAATTACGCGGACAGAGCTAGGATCCTAGAAAAGGCCAGACATGCACCACAACTTTCACTGGGCGAAGCGAACATCTCAATCTACCAAGACTTATCATCGCTCACGTTGGCAATGAGGAAGAAATGCTGTCCAATTACAAGGATGCTGAAGGACAAAGGTATCAGGTACCGGTGGGGTTATCCGTTCTCACTCACCTTTGATTGGGAGGCCTCGACAATGAAACTTGTTTCGGAAAAGGTCATTGCGGACTGTATAGCGGACCTGTTGGGTCCAGAAAATTCCAGAGAATGAACAATTCACAAGACATGGAACATGAACCCGGATTCCAGGCTGTCACGTTAAGCCGAACGTGGCAAAGGAACAATGGGGTGAGTGGTATGGATGAAGCTGAGCGCTCGGGCGCCGCCCGCAAGAAGGTGGAGGGTTTTCGGTATGATGGAGGGGGGAGCTCACGCTCAGCATGCACCAACCGTGCACCCGACCCCAGGGTCAGACTTTAGACCTAATTGTTTCATTTTTGTTACACAATCGACAAACTGGGGCCTGCATGTCTAGGGTGCCTTGGTGGAAATGTGGGGTAAAACGGACACTGGAACAATGCCTAAGAAGGGGGTCAGAATCAATACTTGTAAGTTGCTTTTGCAGTGTTAAGAATACACGGTTGGGGGCTCACTGTTAAACATGTTTACATTAGGATAGGACCGCTTGTTTCGCGGTTTCCATTGGTGGTCCGAGGCCGACTAGGTGATGTCAACCTGGACGGGTCGGACGCTGAATGTTGGGGGGGGGAGGGAGGAAAGGGTGGGCTGGGAAGAAGACATATGATCCATGAGAAGACGGACCTGGGGGGCGGAAGAACACAAAATGAGACCATGAAGGGTCAAAGCGCAAATTGGAAGGGTCATTCCTTGGCCTCTTCAAGACTCGCGGAGACCAGACTCAAGCGAAATGAACCATACATTGCATTATCGAATACGACACGGACCATGATGCAGACGACATGGTCGCTTAAGCACTCACACGACGCTCAAGATGGCACCTATATTCTCGATAACGACACACTGCGAATATGCACACTTAATGTGAAGGGATTAAACTCCCCCACGAAACGATCCATGGTGGCCAGAGAATTCAAGAGGTCAAACGTAGATATTCTTTTTCTGCAGGAGACACGATACCAAAGGGGGGAGGAGAGGGTGATTCCATCACATGAGGTAGGCCCTTCCTACTGGAGCTCTGGTATCTCAAAAAAAGCGGGAGTGGGGATTCTAATTCGCAGAGGCCTTCGGATGTCGACTCTTGAGACTTGGTCAGACAAGGAAGGAAGGGCTCTCGCGGTTGTGGGAAACATTCGAGGCACAATTGTCACCCTCGCCACGCTCTACGCACCTAACCAAGGGCAGAATAGGTTCCTCGATAAAATCACTGAGAAGGTTTTTAGCATGGCCAAGGGACACATAGCTCTAGGTGGAGATTTTAATGCATGGATGGACAGCTCTGTGGATAGACAGACTAGATCCAATGTACACGACCCACCCACCTCCCGAGATGAAGCTGAAATAAAATTGACTCTGGACCTATATGGCCTCACTGACAGTTGCCACCAATTGCACCCAACGGATAGGGGCTTCACTTTTCACTCCCTCCCTCATGACACGCTCACACGTATTGACTACATTTTCCTCTCCAATGGCCTCCTGCGAATACTTTGCGCCGCGAATATACACCCCACGGCATGGTCGGATCACGACATGGTTACGGTGGATATATGCTGGAACGACCTGGCCCCTCTGAATACTAAATGGAGATGTAATGACTCCTTATGGGCAGACTCGGTTTTCAAAGAAACTCTTGAACAATTAGATTGGGAAGACGTCCGTATGGGAAGCAGCCAAGGCCACTTGGAGGGGGGTGCTCATTAGGGAAGGGGCTAGAAAAAAAAGAGAACGTGCTGTGATAGAAAAGAACATTAGGGAGAAGCTCTCTACAGCCCAAAAGTTGGCACAGTTCTCCCCATGTGAGAGAGCCAAGTATCTTGTCGAAGCTAAACAGCTCAGAGAGGAGCTGAAAATACTTATCGTGGGCAAAACAGCTCAAACCCTACAATACCTCAAACAAAAATATTATGAAAAAGGCGACAAGGCAGACGCCCTCCTGGCAGCTCGTCTCCGTACACAGAAGGCAGAGAGATGGGTCGACCTCATCGAGAGGACTGACGGCACCCTCACAGACACGATAGTAACATCCCCCGATGGCATACAAGAAGCATTTGCCTTCTTTTACAAAGACTTATATACATTGACACATACCTCAAAGAAGTGCAGATCCCCACGCTCACATCCCTGGAGGCCGAATCCTTAGACACACCAGTCACAGAAGATGAAGTCACAGAAGCCATAAAACGCCTGAAGACGGGAAAGGCCCCTGAGGATGATGGTTTCATGCCTGGTTTTTATAAGACATTCTCTGCATTCATTGCCCCCTTCCTTGCATCCTTGTTCAATCACATCTTTGACACAGGCCAAGCCCTCCCATCCTTCTCTCAGGCCCTGCTCGCTGTCATTCCAAAGGAGGGTAGAGACCCCAAATATTGTAGATCCTATCGCCCCGTCTCTCTTCTCAACATTGATGCGAAGGTATATGCTAGAGTCATTGCGGCCCTGCTTGAACTGCACTTACCTCGGCTAATACACTCCGATCAAGTTGGCTTCGTTATTGGCAGACAGGGTGCGTATACCATGAGGAAAACACTTCACTTAATTCATGAAGCACAGGGAATGGGAGGGGATCCGTCTCTTCTGTCATTGGATGCCGAGAAGGCCTTTGATAGGGTGTCATGGGACTTTTTAGAAAGGGTTTTGGTCAGGAACGGGCTCGGGCCGAAGCTCCGCCGGGCCATCAAAGCACTGTACACATCCCTCACAACGTCAGTGGCAGTGAACAGAGGCTACTCACGCTGGTTTCCCTTGGAAAGGGGAACAAGGCAAGGCTGCTCATTGTCGGCAATACTATTTGTACTGTCTCTTGAGCCGCTGGCTCAGAGGTTAAGGAATGATGGTAAAGTTAAGGGAATCATAGTGGGTGATCGTGAGTATAAACTAGGCCTTTACGCTGACAACATCTTACTACATCTAACTGATCCCCTAAATTCTGTCCCAGCTGCGATCGATATGATCGAAGAATATGGCGAACTGCCCGGCCTGAAAATCAATACTGGAAAGTCTGTCCTCCTCCCAATTGATAAAAGTAGAGACTCTGAGACGGAACGCTTTGCCCCTCTAGGAGTAAAGGTCAGCCTCTCCACACTCCGATACCTAGGCATCAATGTTACACGCAACTTGGATTCCCTATACGAGGCTAACTTCCCCCCTCTATCACTTGCCCTTCAAAACGATATCCAAAGGTGGTCCAGACTCACCATCTCCTGGCTGGGCCGTTTAAATGCGATCAAAATGGTGATTCTTCCCAAAATACTCTACTTGTTCCAAATGCTCCCCATCAAAATGCCCCAAGAATACTTTATGGATATTAAAAAGTCCCTTTTAACCTTCCTGTGGCAAAATCAAAAGCCAAGAGTCCCCAGATCTTTGCTCCAGCTTCGAAAAGACAATGCAGGGGTAGGCCTCCCGGACATAGAAACATATTATAGGGCAGACCAGCTGCGTGTACTTGTTCCGCATGTCAGGCAGCAGTCAGAACCACAATGGATAGCCTTGGACAATTACCATCTCGCCCTTTCATTCTGGGTGAATGGCTATGGGTTCCGGGTCCCCAGCTACGCAATAGTGTCAAAAATCACCCCATCATTGGAACAATATGGGCAATATGGAAGCCAAGCAAGAGAATGGTGGGAGTTACAACACGGACCTCCCCGTTGGGACACCTCTGGTCGCCAGGGATCCGGGATGCAATCCCGGACCCAGGGAGCTTTGAGACCTATTATGACGCGGGATTGGAAAGGGCTGGTCAACTCTGGAGGAATGGCACCTTCATTACTATTCAGGAGCTTCAGGAGGCACTTGGCATAGGCCCGCTATCGGTCTTCCTCTACCTTAGACTCAAGGGGGCGATGACAAGGGTGATATGGAAAGATCAGCTACAAAGGGACCTCACCCCGTTCGAGAGAATTCTCGACACCTGCACGACCTCTAGAGGTTTAGTGCAATGTACTCGCCGCTGATTGAGGTCAATATTACACCATCCCTCACACTCAAGAACAGATGGGAATCAGATATGGGCAGGCAGATCTCACAAAACTTGTGGCTACAAATTTGTAGATGAACGGCGAAATCATCTATATCCTGCCAATACAAATTGCATGCCATCAAGTTGATGTATAGATGGCAGTATCATCCGATCCGGCTGGCTAAAATGTATCAAGTGGTAAACCCACACTGCTGGAGGGGTTGTGGGAAGCGAGCAGACTATTGGCATATGTGGTGGGGTGTGAGGTGGTCCAGGCTTACTGGTCAGAGGTTCTCAGCTGGATCAAGGAATTAGATGACGATGTATGGGAGAAACAACCACTGTTGATTCTGTTCGGCCTGGTTGAAACGGACGACACGACCTTGAAAGCACCCAAAATGATACAAGGCCTTCTTATGGCGCAAGAGCCTGTCTCACCGTGGCTTGGAAGAGACCCAAGCTCTCTAGCAAAACTGAGTGGTTGGGTGTTGCACTGAACATATACAGAATGGACAATCTGACTGCGGCCCTACATGGGGATCGCACCACAGTTGAGAACGCATGGTTTGAATTTTGTGCTAAATATGTCACATAAACAGAATGTGTACAAAGCGTTACTACACTCAGAGACAATCTATGCAATGGTTCACGTTGTCTGCTATGTCGAATTCACAGGTCATTTTGTGCTCATGTGTCCTATGTTATCTATATGAAAATGGTTCTAATGTAACATCTGGTTTCTTCTAGCCCGTCAGTCGGCGATTTGGGAATAGGGGGAAGGGGGGCAGGGTGTAGGCAGTTGGTTTGGACGTTGCTATTGGAAATTTATGTGTTCTGCAAAGACTTTATATGTTCTATACACAGTTGCTCTTTTTGTAATAATTTTTATCTGTCTTGTTGGTGGAAACTGCTTGTAAATGATTACCAAACTTCTACCTTTTGAAAACTAATAAAACTGAAATAAAAAAATTAAGAAAATTCAACATATAAAGCTTTGTAAAATCTATGTACAGTTAGACCTAGCAGGTGATGTAGTGAATAAATAAAAAGGAGGTTAGTCCCAGGCATGTAAGTGCATATATGCCAACATTCAGAGCCACCTGGGAGGGAGATTTCCACAGGGAAATCGGGAGACCTACATTTTCCCATAGGAATGCATTGGGGCTACAGAAATATTCGGCCGGAGAATGTGAAAAATAGCTATATTTTTCACCGAAAAATCAGGAGTCTCCCACCTAAATGGGGAGGGTTTGCATGTATGGTAAGTGGTCTCGATCTTAAGCCATTTAGTAGTGTAATGTCATAGTGGTCTTTATCGCTAAGCCATTTGATGGTTTTACGTCTGAAGTTCAGAAAAGTTTGATCTGCCTTCCGGGAGGAAGGAAGGGAATTCCATATTTGCGCTGCTTTGACCGGAAAGCTACTCGCTCCAGCCTTTGTCAATTTAAACCTAGGTACACCTAGACAGTTTGTGTTAGAGGACTTGATGGGTCAGCTGGATGTGTTTCTGTTGATCCTTTCCACAAGGT
The DNA here is from genome assembly GCF_040938575.1 of Ambystoma mexicanum. NCBI lineage: Eukaryota > Metazoa > Chordata > Amphibia > Caudata > Ambystomatidae > Ambystoma > Ambystoma mexicanum. Next base: position 290,925,540 of record NC_090931.1, on the reverse strand, counting down.
AGCGAGGGGCAGCATTGTTTAGGCATTTGTAGGTAATGAAGCAGTTTTGAGCAGGATTTTGTCGCTGGTGGACAGCCAATTCTGTCTCCTAGCCTCTGAGATATGCTCTTTCCTAGCAATGCCGTGTGCCGTTCTCAGGACATTTTTCTGGAGAATTTGGATCTTGTTAATAATATGCTTGCTACCGCCTAGGGAAAGTGAGTTGCAGTAGTCCAACTTGGACAAAATTAGCATTCGGGCTAGTGTGGTGCAACTATCCTTGTATAGAAAAGGTTTACCAGCTCAGATCAGTTTACATGTGTGTGTGAAGGCTGATGACATAGCATTGACATGTTTAGCAAAGGAGAGGGTGGAGTCTAGGAAAAAACCTAGGGTTTTTACCTCCTTAGCAACTTTGATGAAATTGCCATTGATATTAAATGAAGTGTATTTGAGGCCTAGTTTGTTAAGGTTAAATGCAGTCCCCAGAATGAGGAGCTCAGTTTTGTCATCATTCAGGCATAGACCGTGGGCAGCCATCCATGCCTGGATGATCAGATAGATTTTATTTACCAAGGCCAAATCCTTGTCATAATCCCCGGTAAGCGGTATGAGAATCTGGGTATCATCTGCATAATTTGTGTAGGTGACAGCAAGAAGGTCCAGATCATCGAAAAGGGGCTTAGTAAATATATTGTACATAGTAGATGAGACACAGGAACCCTGTGGCACACTGCATGTAATGGGAACAGGGTATGCTGCCGCTTAAGGCGAGAAGACCCTCATTGTCCTGTTGCTCAGAAAGTATTGGATCCATGCTATGGCATCCTGTGAGAAGTGAGCTGCTGAATCAAGATGATCGCATAAAACCTTGTGATCTACCAGATCGAAGGCAGCAGAGAGATCTAAGAGAAGTAGTAATGCAGTATTTCCCCTGTCCTTGAGTTTGTCAATCTGAGTTTTGAGATCAATCAGATAGGTTTCAGTACCATGGTGGGGCCTGAAACCCGATTGACGGATTCCCAGGAGCTGATTGGATTCTAAAAATCCTGTATCTGGAGATAGGCCACTCGGTCTAAGATTTTAAGTAGAAAAGGCACTGTCGTGTTAGGCCTATAGTTGATAGGGATTGATGGATCAAGTGATTTCTTTTTAAGGAGGGGAAGGACCCAAAATTCCATTAAGTTATTAGGGATGGAGCCAGATGAGAAGGAGGCATTAATTAGCTTGGTTAGGAATGGTGCGAGGTCTCTCGCGGCTCCTTTGATAAATTGTGCTGGACATTTGTCTCCCTGACAGTTTGATGGTTTTAGGGATAAAAAGATTTTTTCAACCTCAAGGGTTGAGACTCTTGTGAAGCTTAAGCGTTATGATGGTTTAGGGGAATGCATGGAAGTACTGGCAAGTGGGTCTGAGTTGGGTAGATCTGTTTTTTTGTCGGCAATCTTGTTCTGGAGGAAGTTGATTTTGTTAGTTGGGGCATTCTGTATATTGGCGCACCAGATTTTGTCCTTCACACAATTGTCTGTTATGGGTATAGGAGCTTCCAACTCTTTAGGATGACAAAGAGTTCCTTTGTGTTAGAGTGTGCTTGAAGAATCCTATTGTTGTACGTTTCCTGTTTGGTACGTATTATTTCTTTCTTATAGAGGGCCGAAATGTTGATGAGGTTGGTTTTATTTTCATTGTTGGTTAGTTGTCTCCAAGTGACTTCACATTTTCTTTTTTCTGCTCTCTAGTATTTGAGGTGCAGTGTGAACCAAGAGTTCAGATGAGCTCTGGGTTTACTTTTCCTCATTTTTAGTGGGGCGATAGTATCTAGTGCTATGGTCATGGTATTATTATATTCCTCTACTAAAGTGGTAGGGTCACTGGAATCTGGCAAGGAGTTAAGGATAGGTGTTATAAGGGGTATGAACTGTGCACTTTTAAAGTGTCTTCTGGTCTGTTATTCCCTATTGAAAAATTCTCCAGAATTTCAGAATCTGTTGTGTTTTTACATGGCATAACTGTCAATAGTATTGTTAGTTTGGCAAGTAGCATATATATGTTGCACAATAAACATTGTGCCTCATTATGAGTTTGGCCCTGACCAGCCGCTACAGTGCAGTGCCACCAACACCAGGCGCCGGGGCGGCTGTGTGCAAGGAGAAGTGTCACACCCATCAGACAAATGCGGTGGGGGAAAAAAAGAAAGAAACAAGAAGACATATACTGCACGTGCTGAATGAACATCGGCAGCCACTGCAGTGCACTACCCCTACCAGGCTCCAGAGCATGCAACACTGACCAGCTGCTGGCGGAAACAGCGGGAAGGTTACCGTTGCTACCTACAGGAGCACAACAGCCCAGAAGGCCAAGGCGCCCCCTAGCTGGAGCAAGCACTCCCACACAGGTACCATTAAGCACCCAGGGACTGAACCGGGAATACAATAAGTCCACGAAAAAAACATCCAGAAACATCACGTGTCTGATACATAAGGAGTCCGACAGAGAACGGCAGGCAGTCAAAACAAGATGGCGAACGATCAACAGGAGTCACTGGCAAGGGCAAAAACCCAGAGACCAACAGGAGGAGCGCTGGAAGGACAAGAGCCATCCCCAGAGGTAGCCACATGGCTGGATTAATTGAAATGTGCGTTCATAAGGCCGTTTGAGCCATATGCCCCAGGAGCAGTCCTTCGGTGGGAACTTTGGCTACAGCAGTTTGAATTGCACATACAAATCGAGGAAAATCATGGCTGAGGAGGACAAAATAATATTTCTCATGCAGAATCTAGGTACCCTAGCGCTGCAGCTATTTAATGCTCTAACTATCCATGGTCTATATGACTACGAAACGGCAAAAACAGCAATAATAACAAATTCAAACCACTGCTTAACCCGGATTACAAACACTTTTAAATGAGCCTAGCATGCCAAAATCCCAAAACGAAAATAGACGGCTCAGGGAAATGGCAGTTAAATGTGAATTTACGGACAAAGACTTTGCGACAATAGGTCATATATGGGCTATCCACTGAAAACTCTGAAGGGCCATATCGTCAAAAAGGAACCTGGCATTAAACCGGATCCTAACCATGGGGCGCCAAAGAGAACGGACAGATGCCATGGACACAGCGATGAGTAATCTACTGGTCGATGCAGAGAAACCTGAGGCAATCATAGCTGCAGTTGACACAAGAAACAGAGTCTGAGGTATAAGCAACCCCATGCAAAGGTGGCAAGAAAGATGCAAATGTTGTGGCAAAGCATGGCACAAAGGAGAACCATACCCAGCACTAGGTGTGACATGCAGGAAGTGTGTCCGGCTTAACCACTTTGCCACAGTCTGCCTAAGCTCCATACCACAGAAAAAAAACAGACAGAAAGACTGCGAAGAGCTACAAGAAGTGGGACAAAAGAAGAGCGAGAGCAGTGGCTAAAGAACGAGGGAAAACAGACAGTGAAAGCGAGGAGGATAAACAATCGGAACAGCCGTCATCAGAAAGGTCAGCTGGACATCACAAGAAAAAGAGCAAAAGAGTGGACATGATCTCTGCCATAGAACCCACCAGGGGGAAGAAGAAAACAAAATATAGAACACAGCCGACATGCATGGTCCTTGTGGATGGAGCACCAACACATATGGCGATAGACATAGGAGCAAAAGTAAGTGTTATGCCAACCTTGAGAAGCTTACCACGTGCCTGCCACTACAACAAAATACTTTATGGCTATTTGAGTACAGATGCAAGAAACCACTACCAGTGAGAGGGTCATTGAAGTCCAACTTAACATACAACGGAGAAAGGTGTCTCACCTGCATCTATGTAGTAGAGGCAGGCATTGAGACATTGCTCAGCTGCAAAACTGCTGAACAGCTGAAAATCATCCACTTCACGTTTAGCATCCAGACCTTTATTATCTCCAGATTATTGGAGAAACATTGCAAACTGTTCCAAAGGATTTGGTGCATGAAAATATTACATGGTCACACTACACACAGACCCTACAGTGGAGCCCAAAGCCGTACAACACCGAAGGGTACTTTGACAAATCCTGCGGAGTCCTCACAAAACCCCAGCTTATATTCTCCTCCCACGTTACCAGGGAAAGGCAGCCGCTACCTGATCCTAACCCTAAGGGTGATATTAGGAGGGAGGAACACATGGGAGGAGACAGCTGTGAGGGGAAAATGGGGACTCTGTTAGGAGGGATGCGGTATTCATCCTCTTCTGAGGATGAGATGTCCCTAATGCCTAATTTTCTAATGGCATGTTGTCACTGTAAGGCTCCCTCTCCCAGAATTACCCAAAGTGCCAAGTATAAGAATCCTTAAACAAACATGAAAATGGTACACACGGGGATCAGGAAGTTAATATTACCACTTCCAGTAGTTATGATTCTACCTTATGTATAGATCTCAGATCCACGGGAAAAACATCAACTTCTTTAAAACCCTCCCTTAGGTGTAAATCTTCTAATTAGCTACTTGGATGTAGTGGGGGCCCGGGGACCCCGCTACATCCAGCTCTCTCTCCCTAAATACCTCCCTGCTAGAGCCCTTTGGTCTTCTAGCTCCAACTCTCTGCAGACCAGATGCTTCTCTAAGCAAGAAGTGGGGGTAGATCTCTCCCGTATGTAGGTGCGTCCCTCTGAAATGGTCTCCCTGCCCCTCTCAGGCATCTCCTTAAGTTCCGGAAGCTCCTTAAGACCCTCCTTTTCTCTTCTTCCTTCCCTCTCGACCTCCCCTGCCGTAGTGACTGGCTGCCTGGTTCCCTCTGAGTTCTACAGGGCACCAGCCCCCCCACCCAGTCCACCCCTCTCCTCGCACTTTCCATGTGGACTCTCACCCCCTGCACCCCATGAAATTCCTGGCACTTGCACTCCTGGCCTCCCCTTACTACTCGCTAAGCCCCTGTGGCCCTCTTACCCCCCTCGCATATCCCCTTTCACTTGCACTCACTCCTTTACCCAGCGCTTCCTTTCTCACCCTAGCACTTGGCATTTCGCGCAGACCGGTACTACCCCCTCTCCCTCGCACTCTTGTTACTGCACTTGCAAAATCCACTATCACAAGGCCTAGTAGGACCGTTATTGTTCTCCCTGTTCCCTCCTTTTTTTTTGTCTTGTGATGCCTTGACACACCATTTATTGTATAGGCACCTTACAAATATCCAATAAATAAAATAAATAAATCACCTACACAGATTGGATTAATTAATGAAAGAACAAACAAGAACATTATGGACTCCAAGTTCCATAATGCTCTTAGTACTGAGACAAGGATGAGGGATCCAGAGGTAGTAAACTGTTGTGAGCGGTCTAGATGTTGTAATGACCAACACCTGAGCGGGACCTTCAAACATTTAAAGGCCTTTCAGGTGCAGGCGTGGAAGAAGCATCAGGGAGAAGCAGAACCTGAAGTTGCTGATGTGGCGGCAGCAGGACGCCTTGTAGAAGACGTGGCAGAGGTTGTGACTCCTTGGCTATGCAGAGGACACTCAGCGGGAAGCGGAATTGAAGCCAGCCATCCCGTGATATACAACGTTAAATGCTCCGGTACTGGCTTTTCGCCGGAGAGTGCATGGAGCTGCGAGAGCTCCATTAAAGGCCAGCGTGAGTGGCAGCAGACCGACAGGAGCTGTCAGACGCAGAGGAGGTCCCAAGGAGCAAAGCATAAATACTAATGAGTCAAAGGGGGATGCCAAGGCATACCAGGGAGTTGGCCTGAAGCAGGTGACCCCGGGGTGCTGCGAAGGAGACCGCCAGGTAATCATTATTTTGAATACCAAACAATTGATTTAAGGCAAACTGAGCACAACTCTCCTAACAAGGGATTCCAAATACTGGAATATTGTAATCTGCATTGTCAAAGCCAAAGAAAAGTAATGATAAAGAAAAGTGGAAACAATTCTCCTAAGGAGGCATTTCAAATAGGGGGACATTGTAACCCACATTGCCAAAGCCCGATAAGACTGAGAGTGATACAAAGGAAATTTGGATATAATACTCACAAAAAGAGATGTCCAGAGGGAGAAAATTGTAAACCACATTACCAGCAACCAAAAAGTTGTAAAGATAGAAATCAAAGACCACAGGTGGAAAACCCTCCTTGTAAAAGGGATCAATGAGAAGAGAACAGTAACCTGCATGTCCTAAGGCAAACAGACCAAGAAGAGAATCATTATCCTTTTGTGAAATATCCATTTGGAAGAAGATGTAAGCCAATTGTGTTAGAAGTCAAAAGACTGACTAGAGAAGCAATTGTTGGTTCAAATATCCCCATTGATGATTCTAGTATGGAGAGTTTGGAACAGGCCTTACCACAGTGTACAAATTGTAGTAGTAAGACCTTTATGCCGGCAGGTGTGTGAACCAGGAAAGGGACAAATTGCAGTTAGTCCTGGCAGGCGAGTATACCAGGAACAATATGATTTTAAGTGCTGTGGTTGTGGTAAAACGTTGAGGTGAAAAAGAAGTGTCAAATCAATCATCTTGTTCTGGATGAACTGTTGCATAACCGAAAGTGATTGTTGAACCATCCTAACTAAAGTGTTTCTTTTGGATGAGCCATAATGAATACAGTATTTCTTTTGAATTAGCCATCCTGAGTAAAGTGTTTCTATTGAATTAGCCATCCTGACTAAAGTGTTACTTATGAAGAAGAAGCATGATGTGCTAACAAGTGATTGACCTTTGGAGAAACGAACATTTACATTTGACTTCTGAATTTATGTTTGGAGAAACAGACTTTTGGTTTACCAAACAGGAGGTTGTGGAAACGTTAACAATAGCTTTGAAGTGGGAGAAAACCTTTGGAAGCGAGATGGTCACTTTGCCAAGTGAAAGGATTTATTGAATGGAAAATACTTTGGGTATCAGCCTGAGTTGGGTTTTATCCCGCTGGTAATTGTGCCAGGATACCACCCAATGCTATTAGAGTTACCCAACTGGGTCCTGCGCAATTTGCGCCGGATCCCGAGTTGCGGTGGGGAGGTAAATACCCATTCACACTGGGTCCATTGGTTTATTGGTGCTATTAGCGCCAGCGCAATTAGCGCCACGCCAATAGCACCTGAACATGGGTGGAAAGGGGGGATTTTTACCTCCAGCAAAAAGCGGTGGTAAAATTCCCACTTTCCATCCAACTCGAGATTGGGCGGAGCGGTAAATGCAGCAGTAATAGCGTTACTGCTGCATTTTACTTCTCTGCCCAACTCAGGGTGAGGCCCTTTATATCCCACATTGAGTGGAACCTTTTAATTGAACAGAACTTTCTTGAAACTAAACAGTGTTCCAGATAATCTTGAATTGATCCAGGGGAATGGAATCCAACCCTGGTCACAAGGATTCATGTTTCTAACTTTTGAGTTGGAATCTATATGTTATTTTGTGGAGTTTAAAACAACCAAAACATTCCTGTATAATTTTGTTGTGTATGTTATTGTGAGGGTACTTTTTGGACATTAGGTCATTTTTCTTTAGCCCCAGTTTGTTTGGCAGGGATCTACTTATTAGGCTAGGGAAAGATAAGCATTTCTCTCACCCTTTTTATTTAATAAAATGGCAACTTGTGAGAAAACTATATCTGTGTGTCCATCTTGCATTTCTGCCCCCTCGCAGTACCCTTCCACATGAGAGAGGCAGTGGAAGTTGAACAGAAGAAACTGGAGGACCTACATATCATCAAGAAAACCTCAATCCCCAATGGTGGTGACGACAAAACCCAAACAGCCGAATACTGTAAGAATAGGCATAGATCTGAGCCTGTACATCGATCTACGAGCTGATTGTAGACCTAACAGGGATGAAAATATTTAGCAAACTCGACTTCCACTCGGGTATCACCAGATCAAATTATCAAAACAGTCCCACTATATTACCACATTCTTATCCCACCTAGGGCTCAGAAGGTATCGTCGTTTGAACTTCAGGATTTTGTCAGCTGCTGAGGTGTTCCAGAAAGAGATAAGGAAGTGCTCCAAGACCTGCTGGGAGCCACCAATGTCAGTGATGACATCCTGGTATATGGGAAATCCTCAAAAGAACATAATGCACGCCTAGTAGCAGTACTCCAACGTCCCGAAGAGTCAGGCCTGACACTCCACACAGAGAAATGGGAATTTGGCCAAAAAGCAAACTAGCGTTCTTCGTATATGTGTTCAACTCCAGTGGGGTGTCACCGGATCCAGCCAAAGTGGCAGACATCAAAGGCGCTGACCCTCTAACTTGAGCCTCAGAAATAAGGAGCTTCCCAGGTATGGCTACGTATTGTGCCCACTTCATCCTTTACCTAGCAATTGTAGCAATGCCATTGAGAGATCTGACATGGAAGGGTGTCTCCTAGGAATGGGGAAAGGAACATAGAGAAGCGTTTCAAAAGATAAAAGACTCACTCCTAACTGGAACAAGCATGTCATTTTTCGATACCTCAGGCAGCACAGAACTGCTAGTGGACACCAGCTTGGTAGGTCATGGGGCAGTCCTGAAGCAGGTTGACAAGGACGGAGAAATGCACCCCATCACCAGCAGGGCTCTCCCCAAAACAGAACAAAACTATACCACTTGAGTGTTCTACCAGCGAACTTAGAAGAACGTGCACTTTGTCTGGCCCATGAAGGACACCAAAGAATTGCCAAAACACAAGCATTCCTCAAGTCCAGGGTCTGGGTACTGTGACGAATCTGAGGATGTTGTCCCTTCTTTTCTAGTGAGAGACCTTTCCGATGGTGCTAGAGTGGTGCATCCACAGTACAATAGTCCCCCTGGGGATGGTGCACTGAGGGAGGATCACATGGGGAAGGAAGCCTCCTATGAGATTGGGGACGACTATTCGCAGGGAACGTGGTATGTCCCCGCAGAAATACACCCAACCCCATCTCCAGTGCCAAGTCCTCCTTCCCCCAATGTGTTCTGTTGTCAAATCAGTCAACCTAATATACTTGACAGGATTGAAGTACCAAATAATACCAAGTACCTTGAATCTGGTTTTAAAATGAGTACTGTGAAGAAGAAGATGCCAGAGAGTCCAAGGATCACTCTAGAGAAGCAGAGTGGTGAGCAGTCTAGCTTCTCACGGGATGTCATTTGTTCCAACAAAAGCAAACATCCAGCGCAGGAGTTCAAAAGAAGCTCAGCTGGAACACAAGAGGAGAACGATCCTCGTAACAGGAACTGTGAAAGACGTGAACCGGGAGAGCAGATGAGAGCCAAAAGGGAAGCCATGAACAGAGAAGAAGGGGAACCCAAACCTGGTCCAAGCTGAAAGGACCACTCTGAATGCAGCCAAGACAAACTCTGGGCGCCCAGGCCGCGGTGAAGCACCTGTGAGGAAGGACGTGCAATCGGGCACAGTCAGACATATGCAGAGCCGTTTCAGACCCTGCTGCTTACCACAATGCTACCGGAGCTTCAAGAAGCAATGTAGCTGCTCAGGAAACGCCGGTACCGGCAACGAAGAAGGAAACAGGTGTGCAGGTTACCCGAGAACCGTTAGACATCCGGGGAAGCAATGGGGTGAAAACAGAGGCTGGAACCAGAGGGTCTGGGACCGTGAGAAGGGATTGCAAGTCTGGGACCTGCACCCATATGGAACTGAAAGTATAAGAGTGCCTGGGACCATGCGGAATAAGAAGATCTATGACCCTGAAAGGACATTGCAAGTCTGAGACCTACACCAATATGAGAAGCTGAGAATAAGACCGTCTGGGACCCTGATTGTAAAAGGAGCAAACAAGGAAGAGTTACTAAGCAGATACAATGCTGCACTGAGAATCTGGGACCTGCACCCATGTGAAAGGCAAAAGCCTACAGTAACAAGGAATATGAGCGTCTGTAACAGTAATAAATGTACCCTTTAAACAATAACTGGAGTGACTGAAGGGTAACCCCGAGTACTCACCAATAGTTTTCTTCCTGTCCTCTCGTCCTGGTCACAGGATTATTCAAGACTGGGAAGTCGAATATGAAAGCCTCCCTGAGCCCCTTCCTCCACCCCCCAAGGCAAAGCTTAGAGGAGAAGAAAGGCCTCAGGGAAACCCTCTGGGGGAAAAAACCCTGCGTCAGCGTCTGCTGGATTGATGTCGTCAGTGCAGCGAATGGTCTGGTAGTTGCTGGTAGAAAGGCATCTGATCAAAGAAGCAAAAGAGAGAGGTAAGTAACGTATGAGGAAGTCAGGATAGAAAAATGAAGGTAATGACGTTCTGAGTTACCCTTAAAAAGGGTTAGGATGCTTTATGACGTTAGAAGAACTGGCTTCCTGCAATGTCCTATTACGTGAGGAATTTCGTTAGAACTGTGTAAAGAAAAGAGAAAACAGATGGAGGTAGGTAGACTGAATCTTTACCTGGCCAAATGAATGGTGGGGCACCGGGAAAACTACGGCAGGTTTGTGAACAGAGTATGAAGGACCGTAGTTTGAACGCAGGTCCTCTAAAATGATGTAAACAAGGAAAGAATAATGTCAATCTTGTTTTGGCAATCTATTGTTATGGAATCCCTGATTAGACTATCCCTCGTACCAAACTTGGGGAATTGAAAGAGCCGTGAAGTCTGCTCGCTGGATTCCCGACTGGAGCCTGTGAGAGCGTGTGTCTGTGGAAGGATTTGAGTCTCCGTCGAAGGGAAGGAGATGGTTCAGCAAGTAGATTCTGGAATCAGGAATGAATGAAGGACAGGGTTAGAAGATTACAGGTAAGGTAAAAAAAAAGGAAAGGTTGCGGAAATGCGTTCTAGAGTCAAACTTACAAACCGTTGTCAATGAGGAGTAGCAACGCATCTGCGCGTTGTTGACAGGAACTGATATACAGAAATCCAAATAGGAGGGCGGAATCTGCTCCATACTCGATAGCGCATCAACTAGACCCACGCCTTCCGATCTGGCAGCCATCTTGGAAGGAAAAATGGACGAACCCCGTCCATGGGACCAACGATGCCACAGTGACCAGCGCCTCCGGAGGGGCGTGACAGGAACCCTGTGAGACAAAGTGAGACACTCCATTGTTTATTTCATCAGTTTTGATTACCCAACGGACTGGGAACTTTTCTGTTTGTTGGACCTACCATGAACATTTTACTTTTGGGAAGAGATCATCCTTGCACAGTTGGTTTAAGTTGAAAGTGTTAGGGACAGAGGTAGGCTTTCAAGACACGACAGTGATTGACCTTTGGTTTTGGACATCCTGACAATTTCACTAGTTTTCTTTGAGGCAGGGAAACCCCCCTTGGCTTTAGGGCTAGAGAGGCATGTTTCCAAACATTTCTTGATTTAATAAAATTCTGAACCCAAAAATATGCCACCATTGTGTCCGAGCCTTAATTTGCTGCTTTCCAGTCCTCCCAAAGCCAAGGGCCACCCAAGCTGATTGCCAACCTACCCCCACAGCTAGAAGAGGTGGGAAGTGTTGACAGGCAGATGAATACATAATTCATAGCTACTGCCTCTCGCCCAACCCAATATCACACAGGTGAGAAACGTTACTCAATAAGCCGACCATACTGCCCTTATTCCAGGCAAGTACAAGAGGAAATGGACCTAATGTAACTAAAGATGGCGAGAATGAACAAACTCACATGAAATAACACACGTGCATGCAAGAGACACGAAGTAAATATGCACTCACCATGAAGAAACACAGGCACTAGGCCAAATAAGCATTTAGATACGAAGAATATTGTTTGCATCCATTTAGACATGAAGAATATTAACATAAGCAATGAATAAACCAAATGCAATATGAACCGCACACATATATAGCTCACTAACATATAAACGCGACAGTAATGGGCAGTCATCTTTTTCAAAATGGAAGCAGCAGCACATATTGAAGTAACCGAGAGGCCTGTTGGCTTCATGAAAACCCAAACTGCTGAATTCACTGAAATACAGACCTGTTCAGGGCCCCGACAGTAGCTACACGGACCCAAGCAAGGTTACTGAGAAATTAGGGAGGGTCTGAACGGCTCAGAGAGAACACGAGATAATAATTTCCATGACATAACTCACATTTTTCTAAGACTGAAGAACAACCAGTCTTTGAAGGCCAGGAACAGAATAATTATAAGCTAAAACGCTCACAGGGAATGAATCAAGCAAGTCCCTAGTGGTCAAGAAAGCAATAACACTTGCACTCATATTAGCTGAATTTCCAATAAATGCACAGTGAAAATACTTCAAAACATAGGCCTCTCACACATGATCCATAATTCAAGAACACTGTCTATTCATTAGCCCTGGACACAGGTAAGACACCTGCTTCGATCCACATATTCTCAGAAATGAGGTGCCTTACAAGGTTAACTCCAAAGAAGTTACTTGGCTTATGGCTTAGGAATAAGGGATAGTATCTTTTTTAATTGAAAGGAAAGCAGTTCCTGGCGGCCCAGTACATGTTGTATTAACCAATCATTTATTGTAGAAATTACATGTATTCACTATTATCAATTTAGAGGTGGTCTTAGGTGGAGCCATCAGATAGATAATGTACAATTAAAAGACTAACCCGTATATGATGTGTATGTAGTCAATTCCCCTAACCAATCCCCTCACCCCGTAGGTTTTTATAACTAAGATTACAGTATTACATTAGTAGTGACGTGATTTTGGTTTACAAGCCATTGTTTTGCATGAGAGCCTTTGAAGTTACAAAAATTCAACGCTTGTATGCTGTCCCTGTTTTATTATGGATTGTTAATAAAGCAGGTGTTGCCTTTCACTTTGACTATTTCCATTATTGAGTGCAGGATTTCTCGGCCGACCATTTCTGCTTAGACTGGGTTTCCAGACCATCTTAGCATAATCGATTAGCATAGACTTTTGCACCATCGTCAACAAAGCTTACTTGGTTGTAGCAGTTGATGAGTTTAGTCGATCCCCGAAGTGGTGTCAGTGAAGTCCACTGACATGCTGTCAGTCAGTCAGTACAGCACTGGAGAACATGTTTGCAGTCCATCGAATACCAAGGAGAGTGAAAAAGGACTACGGGCCACCCTTCAACGGAAGAGAACTACAAGGATTCTTTGACAACCTGAAAGTGCGCCACCATCAAATGATACTGTGTTGGCCGCAAGCCAACGGAGACGCAGAAAGATTTATGGCATCCCTAAAAAAAGAAATGAGCATAGCAAACACTGGTGTATATATTTTTTTCTTTTTGAATTTACTCTGCATTCATAAAGAAATGATTTCTGTAACAGAAATCACTTCTTTATGAAGGCAGAGAGACTACAAAAAGAAACATTCTTTTTTAAGTCTGAGGGCGCAGCCCTCCCCATGGTATGGAAGACCCTAGGCTGGAGGTCTCCATGTCATGGGGTGAGGGGAGCCCTATGACTTCAAAAAGAAATTGCTTATTTTTGAAGTCACTCTGCCTTCACAAAGAAATTATTTCCATTATGGTTCGCTCCTTAACGGAAATAATTTCTTTATGAAGTCAGAGTGACTTCAAAAAGAAACAATGGGCCTCATTACGGGTTTGGTGGTAACCGTGCCGGTGCTACCGGCAGGTTGCCGCCGGACCCGTAATAATGTACTGGTGCCTGACTTCCCGGTAACACCGGGTGATTACAACCCCGGCGGTCTGGGAAGTCAGGCACCGGCAAATGGTAAGTCCCCATTTCCAACAGACTCTATGGGAATGGGGACCACAGAAGTACCGACACGTTAATAATGGTGCTGGTGCTTCTGTGAAAAGCTGAATTATGCCGGTCCGGAAACAATGGTGCCGGTAAATTTACCAGCACTGTTGTTTCCAGACCGGCATAGTTGTAATGAGGCCTAATTTCGTTTTGAAGTATTAGGGCTCCCCTTAACCCCATGACAGGTGCGTGCGTGAGTCTATGATGAAAGGTGTATGCTTAAATATACGGGTGACTGCCTGGATGTGCCTGCATGGTGAAAGGGTGCACACTTAAATGTATAGGTGGCTGACTGTGTGAGTGTATGGTGAAAGGGTGCACACTTTAATGTATGGGTGGCTGCCTGAGCGAGCCTGTATGGGGAAAGGGTGCACACTTAAATGTATAGGTGGCTGACTGTGTGAGTGTATGGTGAAAGGGTGAACACTTAAAAGTATGGGTGGGTGCCTGGGTGTGTGTGCCTGTATGGTGAAAGGGTGCACACTCAAATGTACGGGTGGCTACCTGGGTGTGCCTGTATGGTGAAAGGGTGCACAACTAAATGTATGGATGGCTGCCTGGGTGTGCGTGTGTGTATATGGTGAATGGTGTGTGTGCTTGCGTTCAGGGGAGCAACAAAACTACATTGCGGGGGCTAACCCTTCAAATGTTGGGAGAGGCGCTAACGTCATTTGCGGTGGGGGAGGGGCAAACTTATTTGTTTGGGGGCATCTAATTTCATTATGCATTTTAATGAGATTATTCTTGTGCAGCTTCAATGTTACAAGCAGTTAACTCTCTCCTTTAAGGTTGAAAGCACCCACTTATGGACTGCTGTGAGAATGAGTGGTCTCATGTTCCCCTTCTACCCTTCCAATCACTCCCCTGGCATGCAAGTATTAAACCCACATCACAATTTCAATTGCCTAAAAAATCTGGCATTTGAATGCAGGTACAAAGAGTGAAATGCTTTATATTGGTAATTGCAGGGCTCTTGTTCACAGCGAAACCCAGGTGCCATTTAACATCTGTGTCCTGTTTTGTCTGGCAACTGCTCTGAAGGTCAGTCAGGTCGAGTCAACATAGCACAAAATTTCAGGGGAGGGGAGTGCTGAATCCCATTCAACTCAATGGTGTTGCACCAATACTTGTGTTTAATGCCTTGATTACTCATTACTCCTAGCCCTATTCTTCCTCGTCCAAGTGTGTATGAGACAGTACTCGTGTATAAGACACGCTGCCTCATACACAAGTACTTGGGTGAGGTAGAGGTACATGGAGGTAATGCCTGATTTAGCTACCTCTAATCTCAATTTCTCCTAGTCCCACTGTTCTTCATCCCAGTACTTATCTATGAGGCAAAGAGCCTCATACGTAAACTCTGGGACAAGGAAGAGGGACGTGAAGGTATTTCTAGGCCCAGAAGCTGATTTTTGGAGGTTGGGGTAGGGTTGGGAGGGAGAGGGGATGTGTGGGGGGACAGGATTGTGCAACAAATCATAATGGCTGTCCATGTCCAGACTAAGCAGGCATGATATGTGGTATTAGTGGCTAGAGAGGCATTTTGGTACAGCTAGTCTAGTCATTCCTCAGTTCGTTATGACTTTTTTTAACTGGGCATTTCTGATAAAGCAGTCCTGCTAAGTGAATTACCTGGCTAGTCTGCCATTTGTGTGCTGCCAGTCTAGCCATTTCTTACTGCAGCATTGTATATTTTTGTGGGCATCTGTGATCAAATTATATGATATAGTCATTTATAACGCACCTGTACACAGGTGTTTCTAGGCGCGACAAGACAAGTGAGGGAAGATAGGAGGACAAGACAAACGATCTTACTAGGCCTTGTGTCATTCAGATTGTGCAAGTGCGAGAAGGAGAAGTGCAAGGGGAAAGGGAGGGGGGAAGTGCAAGGGAGAGGGGAGGTAAAAACAGGGCAGCAATGCTCTGAGTAAGTGCAGCCAGGGCAGCGGGGCTCTGGGTAGTTCAAGGAGAACAAGGGACTGTAGGGTTACAGTTACAGCCCCTAAGTGTGTGGTAGGCCCAGAGACAGTGCAAGGGTGACTGATCAAGGAACAGTCTGGACTCGAGAGGATATAAGAGATGAGATCATTAACTACTTCGAAGTAAATACCGGCAGCGTCGACTCAGCGGGTACACTATGGGAAGCCTTTAAGGTGGTGACGCGGGGGATTGCCATAGCTAAGTCAAAAGGCTTAGAGGGAGGGGTCCTATCAGATCTGCAAAGAGCGGAAGGGGAACTAGAGAGAGCATTAGGAAACGGCAGTGAGGATACGGAGTTAGTACTTAAACGGCAGCAGCAGTGTGCGGAAAATTGGGAAAGGCTCTGTAACCTCAATTATAAAAAATATGTGGAGAGACAGCATGCGGGAGGGGACAAAACGGGTCGGCTCTTAGCGTGGTTATACAAGAACGAAACCCCTAGGCCCCCGATTAGGACAATAATCAGAGAAGATGGTGATGTAATGGACACCCAAGAAGGTGTCAATAAGGAATTTGCAGATTATTACAGTTAGCTATACGGAGACGAGGAGGAGGATAGACAAGAGGAGATAGCCGAAACACTAGAAATTATAGGACTGCCCAAGATAAGTGGAGAGGAAAGAGAAGAGCTAGATGCACCAATTACCTTGGAGGAGTTGGAGGAGGTTGTTAGGCAATTGACCACCAGTAAGACCCCGGGAGCAGATGGGTTCCCTAGTGAATTTTATAAAGTATATAAAAAGGAAATACTTCCCCCAATGCTAGACATGCTTAACGAAGCGTTTGAGGTGGGGAGGTTGCCAGAGTCACTCAGAGAGGCGAACATAATACCGCTCCCCAAGCCCAACAAACCAGGGCATAGCTGTGGCTCCTACAGGCCTTTGTCGATGCTGAACCAAGACAGCTAGATAGTGACGGCTGTCCTTGCCAACAGATTGCGAAAAATAATTGGTAAATTAATCCACCCAGACCAAACGGGCTATGTCCCGAATAGAAACATAACTCATAACCATAGGCGACTCCACCGAGTGGTCTAATGGGGAAGTAGGAATGAAAGCAAAATGGCGATTGTGTCCTTGGACGCAGTAAAAGCTTTTGACTCGGTTAAGTGGCCATGGTTGTTGACGGCCCTGGAAGGATATGGAGTGGGGCCGGGATATATCAGGTGGGCTAGAATGCTATATAGTGAGCCGCTGGCTAGAGTTCGAACAGGATCAGTAATATCTGAGAGACGGCAACTTAGTAGAGGCACCAGGCAGGGGTGCTCCTGGTCCCCGATGCTTTACATTTTGGCCCTGGAGCCCCTGGCAATATACCTCAGGCAACAATGACACGATAGGAATTGAAGTAGGGGGGGAGAGGTACCTAATTTCCCTTTATGCGGATGATTTGTTATTATATCTGAAATACCCGGAAGAGAATCTCCAATATATTCTGGAAGTGATGGAGAGGTATTCGGAGCTGTCCGGTATAGCGGTGAATCATCAAAAATCTAGCATATTCCCGCTAGGTAGCTATAAAGGAATTCCAAAGGAAAGATTACCGGTGTTATAAGTACCCTGGGTGATTAGTTCTCTCCGATACCTTGGAATAGACGTGTATCACACAGCAGAAGAGGAACATAAGCACAACACCGAGATAGTCATTGAGAAAATCCGTAAATGCATGAAGTTCTGGGAGAAATTGCCCCTGACAATGATGGGACGGGGGGCAATGCTCAAGATGGTGGTCTTACCCAGGCTCCTACATTATTTCAATAACATCCCATACATGATACCCAAGAAGTTTTTTGCTAAACTAAACAGTATGTGTAGGGACTTCCTATGGCACGGTACCCAGAATAGAGTGGCACTATGGAAGTTGCAGAACTTCTATGAAAAGGGGGGCATTAAACTGCCTAATTTTGAGGTTTACTATGTAGCAGGTCAACTACAATATGTGACCAAGTGGCTCTCCGATGAAGTGACCCCTGAACATAGGTTGTTTGGGCAGGATAGCACCCCGTTCTACTTAAAGGAAGTGATCTGGTTGCCTGAGTCAGAATTGAAGGAGCCCCCTGGGATGATGATGCTTGGGTGGAAAATGTGGCGGCGGGCATGCCGGATGATGGGGAGCCCATTCCCATGCTCCCCGCAGGTACCGCTGGTCGCTTTGGCGGGAGGAGAAAAGCAATTGAGGGTGATCATCAGGACCTACTGGGAACCGGTGGGACTAGTAATGCTAGGGGACATTTGGCAAGAGGGGATCATTAGGGATTTTGAGGAACTTGGGGAGGAGGCGGGATTACATACAGGCCAATATGTCACGTATTGGAGGCTAGTTCAGAAAATTCGGAGAACGTGGCCTGAGACAGTATTGACGGAGGAACCGGATGCTATTATGGGAGTGATATATGATATATCAGAAGGTGGGCATGAGATTTCTAGATTGTATGAGATGGTGATGACCAAGTTTGGGAAAGAATTGATGCATTTAAGATTTGATTGGGAAGCGGAGGTGGGGGCCCCGATGGGAGATGGGATGTGGGAACATGCCCTGGGATATCACAAGAAGGTGTCAAGAAATGCTAGACTACAACAAATACAGCTGTATATAACACATAGAGAATATATGACCCCCTGAAGATATCTAAGTTTGGAAACGCTGAGTGACAAGCATGTCCTAAGTGCGACATGGAAAACGCTGACATGACACATATGTTTTGGTCATGCCCAGTAATCGAGTGTTTTTGGGTTGAAGTGGCACAGAAACTAGCAGAGAAGGGGGTAACGCTCGTCATAGACACGGCCTGGGCCTGTTTGCTGGGAGGCTTCCCCAGACTGCGAAAACTTAAACATGTTGGGAAACTGAAAGATTTGGCATATGTGCTAGCGAAACAGAGGATTGCTATGGGATGGAAGAAATATCACAAACCACGGGTGGAGGTATGGTGGAAGGAGTTGCAGAAATGGGCAGAGGCTGAAACGATGGTATGGCAATAGGCGAGCAGCGTTGGTGGGGAGGAGGAAGCGGGTGCCCTGTTGGCATGGAGACTACTAATAGCAGAACTGTTTGGATCTATATCAGATCCATCAGATTCCGAGGGAAGTGAGACCTTGCCACGTATAGCAGACACTGAATGTGAAGAACAAATAGGCTCATAAAGGAGGGTGGGATTGGGGAAGCAGTGGACAATATTTCTTTAGCGTGTTTAATGGAACTGTTGTAAATTGCACTGTGTGTTGGGTTATGTATTGTTGTTTGGAGTGACAAAATGAATAAAATCTTTAAAAAAATAAAAAAAGAGTCTGGACTCAGTGAGACTCTGAGGGTAGCCAAGCAACCAGTCGGTACAGCAGACAGATAGGTCAGGTAGGCCAGCAGGGGAGGGAGAGAGAGAAAGCAGAGAAGAGGAAAGTTTTGAGATGCTTCTGGACCATCAGGTGGTCCGGCTCAAGTTTGAGAAGGGCAGGGAGGCTATTCCAGAGGGAGGCACCTGCAGAGGAGAGAGATCTACCCCACACCCTTTGCCTGGAGAAGCATCTAAACCTTAGAGAGTTGTAGATAGCTGAGTGAAGGGCTCGAGAAGAAAGACATTTTGGAAAAGAGCGTTGGATGTAGTGCGGGCCCCAGGCCTAGGAAGCCTTGTGGACAATGCAAAGGGTCTTGAACTTGATCCTTGCAGCAAGTGGAAGCCTGTGGAGAGATTTCAGGGCTCGAGAGATACGATCCCTGGGCTTGAGGCCAAGGATAAGTCTTGCAGTCCTGTTCTGGATTAGTTGCAGAGGGTGGACAATAGAGGAAGGCAGATTGATAAAATGG
The DNA here is from genome assembly GCF_040938575.1 of Ambystoma mexicanum. NCBI lineage: Eukaryota > Metazoa > Chordata > Amphibia > Caudata > Ambystomatidae > Ambystoma > Ambystoma mexicanum. The sequence continues at coordinate 290,906,160 of NC_090931.1, read as the reverse complement.
CTGTTGCTGTAGTCCAGCCTAGAGAGAACCATGGCTCTGGCGACAGTGAGCTTCTGGGGGAAAGTGAGAAAGGGAAGAGTCCCTTTGAGGAGGTGCAGCTGCTAGTGGGACTTCTTGGCGACGTCCGAGATGTGAGGGGAGAAAGAGAGAGTGGAGTCAAAGATGACACCAAGGTTGTTTGCCTCACAGGAAGGAGAAGGAAGAGGGCCCAAGGTGGGCAGCCAGAGTAAGAGAGGGAAAGCAGGTGTAGGAGTTCAGATGAGAATGATCTCCATCTTATTGACATTAAGGCAGAGATTGTTGGAGGCACAACAATCCTGAATCGTGGATAGACAGTCAGGAATGAGCGAGAGAGGAGAAGAGTCTGAGCGGAGCCTGAAGGAAAGAGGAGTGTCATCCGCATAACACTGAAAGTTAGAGGAGAAGGTAGAGATCAAGTGGGACAAAGGGGCCAAGTAGAGGTTGAAAAACCAGGGTGAGAGGATGGAGTGGAGAGAAAGGGACCAAATTGGACGTGGGAGGGGGTTTCCAAGGGGAAGGAGGTCAGCCACTCAAGGGACTGATCCGTGATGCCCAGGTTCTCATGGAGTCGATTGATCAGGATGGATCAGGATGGCGTGGTTGACCGTGTTGAAAGCAGAGGAAAGATCAAGGAGGATGAGGACAGAAGGAATGCTGGAAACAAGGTTAGAGAGCAGATCTTCACAGGTGTTCAGGAGAGCAGTTTCCGTGACTCTGTCAGCTCTGAAGCCAGACTGAAGGTCATGGAGACAACCAACAGTTTCCGTGTGCAGAGTAAGCTGGGAGATGGCCAGCTTTTCCAACAGTTTGCCCAGGAAAGGGGTGATGGAGATTGGGCGATAGTTTGCCAGGCAGGCAGGATCAGCAGACGTCTTCTTGAGGAGTGGGTGCATAAGGGAGTGCTTAAGGGAACAGGGGAACGTTTCAGTGGTGAAAGAGTGATTACAGAAATCGGCCAAGACTGTAGCGAGGGTGTCAATATGGTCCTTGATGGTTCTGGAGGAGCAGGGGAGCACCTGTTTGGATGACACTTTCATAGATCAGGCTTATCAAGAAACCTCGTCAGGTGTTGTCAGAGAGAAAGAGGAGAAAGGAGGAAGAGAGGTAGAGATGGCCTAAGAGGGTCCGAGAGAGGAAGAGGAAGAGGGAGAGGGAGAGGAAGAGGAGATGGAGGACAGGATGTCCTGAGTTTAAGCAGAGAAGTGAGATGACAGAGCCATACAGAGGGCCTGGGAGGGAACTGGAGAGGTAAAGACTGCAACAGGATTGACCAGTTCCTTGCAGATTTTAAAGAGTTTGGCCGTGTTGTTAGAGGCCATGGGATTTAATGTGTGTTCTCTTCTTGATGAGTGTAATTGTTTCGATTGGCATTTTGGTGCAACCAGTCTAGGTATGTCTAAATGTGGCCTGGCATGCTTTACTGTAACGTTATTACATGTCTACACTGGTCTACATTGTGCAGCCAGTTGGACATGTTTTCATTGTGGCATGGCATTTTTAATAGCAAAGCATTAATGTTCCTGTGCACTGTTGGTGACTCGCATCTATTGGATTGGTGTTACCCTACAAAACAATTGCAAACACTGTGGCTTTTTACTCAATTTCTCTCAGAAAGTGTGCTGTATATCGCAATAAAACATATTTATATCTTTCTCTGAGTGCAGTGTGCAGCATATCCCTTCAGCAGCACGTTTGCGCGTATTTTGCAAGCATGATAATATATGCTGGCCCAGACTGAGGAGCGACCAGTGATTTGTTGCTGAGTTGCGGGGCGCCCCCTCAGCATGGCTCGCAGGGGGACCCCACATTTTGTGTTACGCCACTGATAACAAAGGACCAACAGAACTCCTGACTTGCGGAGATTTACAGTTTTCTTCGGTCCTACTGGCAGACCCTGCACTCTTCAACACAGGTCAGTCAGCTGCCCTAATGTTTGAGGTACTAATACAAGTGGGCTTTGATTCCATCATAACTGGATGGTGCCAGAGGTTGACCACGATCAAGTAGAAAGGACAAGGCAAGCACACAATGAGAAGGAAATGTAAGGGTGCAGAAGTCTTGACACAGTTGTGGTGAAATGGTTGACATAGACTTTAATTAACAATAATAAAGGAAAAAGAAAAGCCTATTTTACCCTTCCTTCTATGAGGGGTTGCCCTACCTCAACAAAAATATTAAGGACCCAGTCAGGATGTCTGTAGAGTAAAGTGTCCACCATCCTGTGTCTCAACCTATTTCCGTCCCTTAGACTTTCAATCTAACTATAGAAAACAGGATGTCTCATTAACCCAGAAGGAGGTTCCTCTCAATCACTAACCTGCCAGACTTGAATGTAGACTTTCTCTATGGTGTATCAAGTCAGGTTCACTAACCTGACAGACTTGATTCCATAGCCTTTGAGTTCCAGAGATGTTTTCTCTTTCACTGGTTTCCTGTTGTGTCGTTTTATGTCTTCTCATGGTCTCCCCAACAGCTTCTGGGCCCCAGCCCACTGGTTATACCTATCTAAGCATTGATGTGGCTCGTTGACCCTTATCTACGTTGTTGCTGGCATTTGTCTTGTCCATTTGGGTCCCAGACCCTGTTCTACACTAACAGGGCTTCCCTGCTTTCATATGGGTCCCAGACCCTGTTGGTCTGCCTCTTCAGGATCCTTGTTCCTGCTTTACCTAGGGTCCATTGGACAGACCTGGTATACTCTCCTGCCAGGTACCATCTCAAATAGTTTTATTCTCAACGTGCGTGTCAGCGTATATGATTCTTCTGCTATCCACTTGTGCTATTTGGGATGGGTTTATCTGGTTTAGAAAGTTTGTATCAAGTTGTCCGATTTCTCTTCTATCCCCTTGCGCTCTTGGGGATAGAATTATGTGGTTTACAAAGTTCATATAAAATTGAGTGATTCCTCTTGTATCCCCTTGTGCTCAGCAAGATATATTCACAAGGCTTTTCAGTGTATTCAGCTCCATCAGTGCCCAAACAACTGGTGCAACCCTTTCCCTACCTTTGGGAAGTCTCTGGGCGGTATCCGGTTTCTTCTGGAGGTGGAGCGGAGCTTCTCTGTTGCTGCTGCACTCAGCGTTCTCTTCCTCGTTGCTCTGCAGTTCCAGACTGTCCCTCACATCTCTGACTACTTGCGTCTTTGTTCTCGGTTGGTTTTCACTGGACTGGCTCCCTTTCTCTCTGCCACCAGCCAGGCCCACCCGCTGGAACCTTCCAGATAGTCACGCCTTTCCGTGTCTCTGTTTCCAGCCTTTGGGCCCCCTGCCACAGTACGAGCAATTGGCCCCCGAAAGAGCAGAAGCAATTATGAAAACACCACAGCCAAAAACAGTAAGAGAAATGCAGCAATTTGGGGGACTTTGCAACTATTGCAGGGCGTGCATCTTTGATTACAGCACATATGTAAGACCCCTCCTAAAAGGACTCAAGGAAGCACATAGACACAACAGTATTGACAGGGGAAATGATAGAGGCATTTGATGAGTTGAAAAAAGCAATATGCACAGCACCCGTTTTAGGGCTCCCTGATTACAGTGCAGAATTGTATTTCTTCTCACATTCAAATGGGGTACTACAGACAGCAATATTCACACAGACGACTACCGTGGGGCACAAGCCACTAGCATGCTACAGTGATCCTAGATCCAGTGATGAAGGGTCACTAACTCTGCGAGCAAGCATTTGCTGCAGCTGCTTTCGCAATTGAGAAGTCAGCTAATATTACAATGGGCTGTGAGACAACACTCTACATGGAGCATGCCCTATTCACCATTCTTGAGAAAACCCAAAATCAAACTGACAGCACAGAGAGCATCCGGATACGAGGTGATCATTTCCAACCCATCCATCAAAATGGTGAGATACAGAGTAGCAAACCCAGCAACGTTCATAGCAGAGCCAGTAGAGGAAAGAGATTATAATTGCACCAAATACACAGAGTACCACGACGATATACCCCATGTCAGAGAAAATGCCCTCAGACAGGGGGAATTTATATCTATTGATGGTTCCTCATCGATTGATCAGAATTCGGGGGAAAGGCATACTGGGACTGCAGTGGTAAAACTGAGACAGAACAGGAACTTTGAGGTAGTGGCAAATGTGAGATTGCCTTTGTATTTTTCAGTGCAAGCAGCAGACATAGTTGCGCTTATTGTTGCATTAGAAACACATGAAGACGCAGAGATTACAGTGTACTCCAACTTCGCCTACGTGATGTCAAAAAGGCAGGGATTCCTGCATGCTAATGGCAGGCCAAAGGAACACATGCCATTATTGGACAGGATCATAGATGGACTACAACTCCCATCAGCTATTGCCATGGTGAAGTACGCAGCTCATTTGACGGGGTAGCACATAATCTCACACGGCAACAAAGGCGCCCAAATAGAGGGCAAGAAAGCAGCATATTTTCCTGAAATATCTGAATTTAACACAAAACCTAATAAATACACACGGGCGTGCAACATGATAATAAAAGAAGCCTTAATTCCTTACCCATTACCCAGAAAATAGAGCTGCAGGGACGTGCACCACCAGAAAAGCAGTATCTGTGGAAAAGAAGGGGGTGCTCAGTATCCCCCACCAATGCAATGTGGCAACAGGACAGCACCGGAAAACTGGTTATGCCTCTCACATTACTTAAAGTAGCCTTAGAGCAGCTCCACCATCTGACCCATACCAGTAAAGATAGTCTTGTAGCCCAGATTGCGGAAGATTGGTTTGCTCCAAATTTGGTGGAGCATATTGCTGCTTTTATTTTTTATTGTATTGTATGTCAGAAGTACACACCAGGGCACACATTGTCAGTAGTAAGAGGAGCAATACCCCGCCCTAGTGGACTCTTCAACATTTGCATAATGATTATGCATACATGATCCAAAATTGTAATGATTACAGTTATATGCCGGTAGTCGTATACCCTGTCTCCCAATGGATCGAAACCAGTCCATGCACACACCCTGATGCCACCTGTGCTGCAAAATTTATCGTACGAGAGGTATTCCCACGAAGGGGCGTGTGCAAAGTCCTCTGGTCTGACATTCAACCACACTTCATGAATTAAGTGTTCAAGCATATCACAATCCTACTGGGGATTAAGCATAAATTCTCCTGTGCTTACCACCCACAAGCGAATGGGATTTGTGAACGCCTCAATGATCTGCTCAAAGAGAAAATGGCCAAACTAAAAATGACCCTGAAAAAGTGATGGCTCCATTGCATGCCCTTAGCCCTGTATGCATTACGAACTTAGCCCGGCTCAGACCATCACTTGACTCCTCATGAGCTGGTGATGGGACACCGCATGTGCATACCCCTTGCTCCTCTCACCATGCACCGACACCACCACCGTCTAAGGGACACTTTTTGCTCCCACGAAGCTGTCTTGCGCATCACTGCCATCCAGCGATTTTTCATCTGAGAGCCCAATTGACGTGGACTACTTGACCCACGGGTCATTAAAACCAACTAATTTGAACACACTGCGAGGAATTTGCCTCCTACCTGCTAGATTCGCATGAGCACGATTATCACCAGAGGATATCTCTTAAATTAGACAGTCTTACAATTCCCTGTCCTGATGAAGGCCAGCGTATTTACAGCATTTCACCACCGCTGAAGGGCCGAAACACAGTCGTGTCGACTATCCTATTACTATACAGTGCTCAACACTCAAAACTGTTGATCAAGCCGATTAATTTGGCCTATGCAAGAATACAATTCTCCAGACAATGTTAAGGCGCTGTATAGCTAGGATCTAATCCTGTATTAGTGTATTAGCGTGTTTTGTATTGTTGGTTGTTCTTTACATGTAGGGAATGTATGTTGTTCATTAACATGCACCTTATGTTATTTTTATTTTTTCAAATGTGTTATTTGTCAAGATAAAGTGCAAATTAAACAGTGGGTCTTTGCATATCCGGCTCGCCCTGATCATTTTCGATATATAGTTGTACGTTTTTGCCTGGAGAGATCAGGTAATAGCCAGGTGCCACTTCAACTATTTGCCACTAACGTCCAGCATGTTGTGCAACTTTTTAAGAACATTTAACTATCCTTATGAGCCAATCGATTTTTCCATGTTAAAGTAGTAGACTTAATCACTAACTTTGAAAAAGTAAGCATTCTTATGTAACTTTAAATATCTTGTAAGTGTACACCCACATACAGATCCCATCAGATAAGACATAAGACAAAGGAGTAATTGCAGGCCATTAAGCCATTAAGGCCACGATAAAGGGTAGGGCTGTGTGAAGGCCAGTCAAGGAGCACTGTTCATTTGTGAGATGCAATGGGCTTTGCTGCAAAATCAACAAGCCCAAAGCGGACTTGGCGACACTCCCAGGGCAGGTCTTCACCAGTCTATGGGGTGAGGGGGCACGGCACAACATTTTGCAGGGGATGTCGGTGCGCCCCGCTGGCCCTACCCTAGCGAGACGCCACTGCTGCTGCTCCATATACTTCAGATGTAGCTCTAACTATAAGGAAAAATAATGATACAATAAGAAAACATGTTCATGCTCGCTCTGTCAAGATCCCCATATATGAACATTCTCTTGATGGCTTTTCCATTAATGCTAGTCAAAATCTCCTGTCAGAGGAAGGGTTCTATGTCATTTTACCGACATCAGTTTTTTTCGAAAGAAATTATTTTGGGCAAATTCATAGAATTTTGTTTTTATATTTGGGGGCGGGGGTCCTCCCCTCACAAAGCCGTCCTTCCCTATATTATTAACCCTACCCTAACCCCCTCCACACCCCTTTTAACCCCCTACCCCTTATATATTTCAATGAGTTTTGTCGATGAAATATTTCCATAAAAAATGACACCGAAAAGATTCCAGGGGATGAAAAAATGCGATACCACAGGAAGAACGCATTTTAGAGAAGGCTGCACAAATGTCTGCCTAACTCCAACATCAACATGTATGGATACTCTACACGTGGAATTTGCCCTCAACACCAGTAAAACATGCAATGCTACAGTAAGGAAAGATTTCTCTATATACTAGAAAGTCGCACACCCCAAACACCACTCCTTTTAGTAACATTCATCAAGTTGACTTTGACCAGAAATGCCAGTAAACATGTACAAACAATCCATGTCCCAATGCCCCTTGCACGGGCTCCAGGCTTCCATGCACACATTCATACCCATTCCCCCGTTCGTCACTCACTCAGTGGTGGTTGGTGATTTTTAAAATTTTAGGGGCATAAACATTTGCCACAAATATACCAGAGGGGTCACCAGTAGTGAGGAGCCCCAACCATCCAAAAGGAGGGGGTTCCCTCCATCCCCTCGCCCCCCAAAGAATGTTTGAATAATGGTTTAAAATGGTGCAATATAAAGCACACTTTCTGACAAAAAATAAGTAAAAAGCCAGCGTGTTTGCATTGTTTTTGTAGAGTAACTCCAATCCAAAAATCCAACAACAGTGCTCAGGAGCATTACCAAATTAATGTAATGCTTTGCTATGAAAAATGCCATGCCACAATAAAAAAAAATTAGTCCAAACTGGCTACACAATATAGGCCACTCTAGACTAGTAATAACATGTAACCTTTTGCTTTAGCATTGAAGATGGCAGCTAAAACATGCCATGCCCCGGTAAGACATACCTAGATTGGTTGCACCAAAATGCCAGTCTAAGCACATAATAAACTTATCATGCTTAGATTATCCTACATGCCCAGAAAAATATACAACAGAGTAAGAAAAGGTTAGACTGACTGCACCCAAATGCCAGTCTAGCCAGTTAATTACACTTATAAGGATTACTTTATCAGAGATGACAAGTAAAAAATAGTCAAGCCAGTAATAACACTTATGATGCTTACCGGATTATAGATGCACAGAAAAGTATGCCATTCCACAGTAAGAAATGGCTAGTTTGGCTGGACCCAAATGCTAATATAGCCACGTAATAACACTTATGATGCTTGCTTGATTATAGATGCACAGAAAAATATGCCATGCTACAGAAAGAAATGGCTAGACTGGCTGCACCCACATGTCACTGTAGACCGGTAATAATACTTGTCATGCTTACTTTATTATAGAAGCCTATTAAAATCTCATGCCACAGTAAGAAATTACTAGACTGGCTGCACCAAAATGCCAGTCTAGACACTAATAAATATCATGCCTTCCTTATCATGGATGCCCATTACGATTTACCGTTACCAACAGCTGCTCCACTCTCCCCAAAGGTCTCCTCTCCCTACCACCTACCTACCCCAAAATCAGCTCCTCTGCCCAACATTAACTCCACATGCATCTTCCTCGTCCCAGTACTGATGTATGAGGCAGCTTGTCTTATATGTAAGTGCTGGGATGAGGAAGACTAGGACTAGGACTAGAATTAATGTGGCGTTAACACCCGATTCGCCACGCCAGATCGGGTGTTAAGGCCATTAGCACTACAGGTTACCAAAGCGGTAACCCGGGGTGCTTAAAAAAAGGATTTTCCCTCGTTCAACAGGACGCTGCGCCGTTGAACGAGGAAAAATCCTTTACAAAGATGGCCACCATGGAAAAGGAAGACAGGCTCTGTATGGAACCCCTCTTCCCTTTCCATGGGAGCTTGCGGGACGCAAGGAGGAGGAGCGGATGCACCAGCGGGTCTCAGCGCTGTTGAATAAGATAAGTGGGGGGATGATTAAAATAAGGGAACAGAAGGTGAGGGAAAATGGCATGGGGGGAAACCGGCTGTCAAGCGGCTTGGAAAGTGGGCTTGTACCGATGGTTCAAGCCTGCGTTCCTAGCCATCTGATTGGCTGGCTCCCCCCACCCGGGTGCGGGTGCTAATGAAGATTACCAGCAAGTAGCCAGGCATTACCTCCCCATCTCTCACTCTTATCCCAGTACTTGTGTATGAAGCAAGGTACTACATATACAAGTACTGGGACGAGGAAGAGTAGGAATAGGATTAATGAAGATTACCTCTAAGTAATCCAGGCATTAAACACAAACATACCTATCACTCTTTCATTTAGATGTGCACCCATACATCATGTATTCACACACACTACATAATATACATGTCCGGCATCACCAGGTGAGTGGAATGCCCCGGGACTCATTTTGGGCCCGTTGTAAATTTAAAAAGGTTTCCCCTGACCCTATTGCACTTGCAGTCCCTCCTCCATCCCCGGACCGTTTCCGTGTTTGCCTCAACCCACCTCCTGCCTCCCAGCCACCCCCCACCTGATTTGCTAGTGCCCGCATCTAACAGTACCTCCCAGGGCAGCCATCTGCCTGTGCAGCCCCTGCGGCTAAGGGCCCCCAAGGTAAAGGGCCGCTCCTACAGAAGCGGCTCCAGGTTGTGTCTGCAGGTGTCAGCAGGGGAAGCCAGTGGCCAGCCATCAACCAGCAGCAACTATCAAGGAAAGTGTGGTATGGTGGGGAGTAGAGCAATCACTCTACCTGGCCACTCTACCTTACCACAGAACATAGTTTGCCATGCATCTATTACTAACCAGCTCCACAAAAGGTGAGGACTCATAAATTATTAACTGAGCTATATTGTTACAGTAATGTGAACACTAGCCTGCGTCACACTTTTGGGAACTGTTATTTTTTCCTTAAGCCACATCTAGAGGGTGCCACATTGGGATGGAACTGTGATTATTAAGATAGAACTTGAATGTTACCTAAATAACTCTCTTAGGGAATACTTAATATTAGCTATCTCCCACTAAAAATGTACTCTCAAATATAGGTATAACAAACCATCTGTGTCTGTTATAATAAACCGACTCAGACCCTCCAGTTTATAGCGGTTTTGCGATCCCGCAATATGCCGTGAAAAACTGCAGTTTTTGCAAAAACACCCACAAAAATAAACGTTTTTGAAAAAATAAAAAAATAAATACTCAAGGACTCAAGGGGCCAGTTTCCCAACTCTTTTTTTGGACTCAAGAAATGAAATGCGCAAGCATATCTCATCACTTGAGCAAAAAAAAAAAAAAGAGCAGTGCAATCCACAAAGGACATCTGAATGGACACTTCTTATATGAGCCCATTCAGATGTCCTTTTTCACCCCTTTGCGCAAATCAGAGGGAGTTTCTGCGCATTTAAAAGCGGATTCCAAATTGACAAGCAAGATGCGCTTTTAAATGTGCAGAAATTGTAGGCCACTCTAGGCGCCACTTTAAATACGTGCACGAGGGGTGCCACTGCTCTACAGGGTCTTTACTTACCCTACTGACTCATGCAAAACTTTTTTTTAAAAAACATTTTTAATTGTGACAGCTGCTGTCTCACTTGCATTTCTGTTCCCCAAATGTGATAGAAACGTGTTTTTTTTGGGTTGCATTTACAGTGGCAGGACCCTTGAGGGCCAGTCACGGTGCAATAGCCAGGAAGCCTGTAGACCATTGTCGGGAGAGCGCTGCCAACACAAACGTATTCAGGGCAGCTGGCCAGTGCATCAATGACGCTAGAGCTCGGCCCCGTGGAAATGCACAGGCCACTTTTGAGATTAAGGTGGCCTGCTTATTTCCAAAAATGGGTTATCTAAAAACAGCACATACTCGGCTCTATTTTTAGATGCCCCATTTTTTTAGGTCAAAATCTACAGTTTTCTTCAAAAATTGAAAAATGGTCACAATATGTGAGAGAAACGATTGAGAGGGTGAGTGATGGGTGAGCTGTGTCATGGTAGGCAAGAAAGCAAAGGGAGATCAGAGGGAGAGCAGTGGGTCAGAGGGGGAAACGGCGGGCAAGAGAGCAGAGCGGATGCAGTGGGGCGGTGGGCCAGAAATCAGAGAGAGAGCGGAGGTACAGAAAATGGAAGGAACGTGGGCTCAGGGGTAGTAGTGGGCCAAAAGCAGAGAGGGGTTAGCCGGAAAGGGGCAGTAAGCTACAGATTGGGAGAAAGGATGAGGGAAGAGTGTGACAGATTGGGAGAAAGGGTGAAAGATGCAGAAGTAGCATGCAAGAATGAAGGACTGTATTCTGCGGGAGGAATTGGGGAGCGTACGGTGTGAGTTGGGAGTATGATTTGGAGTTTGGTAGGGACTAGAGAGCGCAAATTGTGACTTGGCAGTGTGACAGAGCATGTGAGTATGTGTATGACTGAGCGTGAGGTTCAAAAATACAGGTTGTGATGGGGAATTAGTGAGACGTGTGAGTTGTGTTGGGTGAGGGAGGTGTGTGGGTGTTTGCAGAATTGGGGAACATAGAAGGGGAACATTTTCAGCATTACAACTGATAATGATTAATAACGTTAATAATATTAAATAGGCATGCACATTAAACCAAAGAATTTAGCCAAAACAAACACTGTTCTGCCAAGCCATAGACATCTAGGACTCTTCCTATTTGATACAAAAGATACATATATTGACACCCTGGCTCTCTTGTAGCCTTGCAACATGGCCTCTTTCCTGCAATGTACCAATCTTGCATCCTCCAGACAATAAAAATTGTGCTGCAAAACTGGCGCCATAAATAAAGGTTTGTGCCACAAAATTTGCCATTTCATGCTGCAAAATCCTGGAGGGTCTGTTTATTATACTGTGATATCTGCTGCATTGTGAAACCTCGGCCTCTCTCTCCCACTATATAGGACTCTCAAATCTAGGTGTAGCCTCCGTCCTAGTCTAAGGGCCTCATTACACGGTAGGCGGTGAGCCATGGTGCTATTAGCGCCATGGCTCATGCCGGTAAAATACCGGCACCGCCTTGGTGGAAAGGGGATTTACCGCCCCATTCCAAGGTTGGAGGGGCGGTACATCCCCCTTCCACCATTGCCCTTCCCCATTCCCATTTCTGCCCCATAGGGCTCTATGGGAATGGGGAAGGCGCTCATTACGGCACCGCAATTTTGTGGTGCCGTAATTAGCTCCGAGGTCCCTTTGCGGGTTGGATTTTAACGCCTGCAAAAAGCAGGCGTTAAATCCCCCAACCCGCAAAGGGACCTCGTAGTAAGGCGGTAAGGATTTACCGGTACCGGTATTTTACCGGTACCGGTAAATCCTTACCGCCATCCGTGTAATGAGGCCCTAAGTGTGTCTAAAACCTACTGCATGGTGAAACTTAGCCCTCTCTCCCACTATTCAGGACTCTCAAATCTAAGTGTAGCAACCATCTATGTCTATTATATGTTGAATACTACTGTATTTTGAAACCTAGGCCTCTCCCACTATACAGGACTTTCAAATCTAGGTGTAGCCTCCATCGTTGTTGTATGGTGAAACCTGCTCGTTGTAAGGCCCGGGCCTCTCTCCCACTGTGCAGGACTCCCTAATCTAGGTTTAGCCTCCATGTTTGTATATTATATTTGAAACCTTCTGTAGTGTGAAACCTGGGCCTCTCTCTCACTATGCAGGACTCTCAAATCTAGGCATTGATCCAAATTGGAAATGTTAGTAGCAAGACATATAACCCACTAACCAAAAAGCTCAGATTTCCACACACTTAACTCACACAACCACCTCTCACACAGCAAACTGCACGCACTTCACCACACTGCAACAACACTGAACACATAAACTGCACCAACAGCACACGAGGACCGACATCGACCCGATACTCACACCCAAGCTTAGCACATGGTGAAAACGGAACTGAGGCTGCCAACAGAACACCACTCCTCTCACTATCCTACTCCCTCTTCACCCTACTAAACCACCCCGCCTTCTCGTTTGCAGATCTCCCTGAGTGCCTGGGGATGAACTCTGTTGGTGACAGTGCGCAGAACAAATAACATTTAACATATACACACAAACTTTCATGCATGCACACACACATTTAAAAAAAAATGCTTACCTTTTTAGAATCTGTTTCTCCGAGCGAGGAACTCCTCAGCAGGCTTGGTAGGCCTCGAGCCCCCTGCTCCAAGCAGCAGGAACGCTAGTTCCTGTCATGCATAGAGCAGACCAGCTGGAAGCATCCATGTCCTGGTGAAGGCCAGGGGCTCGAAATAATTTCTGTTTGATGTCACTCTGACTTCAGAAAAATTATTTTCGTTATGGAACCGAACGTAACGAAAATAATGTCTTTCTTAAGTCATAATGACTTCAAAAAGATAAACTATTTTTTTAGTCTGATGCCCCCACTGCCTTTATTTATTTATATTGCACCAGTAGCTCGCAAGCCTGGGCGCAGAAACAAGTACACAGAGACAAACAGAAATTTAGATCATAAGGACAGGACACAGGGACATGTGATGGCGCCCCCCCCCAACAGATGGGCTTGTGGGGGGGCCCCACTAGGCCAATGGCCGGCTCTTTACAAAGTATCTCTCAGGCCCTGGGCAACTGCCTGGTGTTTTTTGCTATTTAATGCAATAATTGATGAGCCCTTGATTGCACAAGCCCTGTGGGCAGGGACAGGGTTACTGAAGGATAGGTATGACGCTATAGGGACCATGGGAACTTGTATTAGGTCTCCTCATGTGTACACAGTGCAGGAGAGTCAAGGCTGGGAGGCCATGTCCTCTGTTTTTTTTCTCTTCTAGGTAAATATATATAGTTTTTTCTCACAATGCAGATGAGGCTGAAGCTGGAGCAGGGTACATGTCACTTATTAAATGAAAGCTGCATGTGCAAGGGGAACATATGCCCTGTAGGGTGTGTTCTCGTTTTTCTCATGTAAGCAGGCAGTCCAAAATCTACTGCGAGTTCTTTTTCCTATGAATATTGAAGAGGGCTGGGTCCCTTGGCTGAAGGGGTGACAGGCAAAGTCCCCCCTCCCCACCCCCACACACCTCAAGGTCTATTGCAGGGGCTGCTGGGCACTTAAGTATTCTCCAGGACGAAATCCCATCAGCTCCCCTCTCTCTCCGCTTTGCAGGATTTTAGTTATAAGAGCAGCCAGCAGGGCTACACCAGTGTAGGCCACCCTCAGCGGGGTGACGACATTATTGTGCATTTGCTTCATTAGATCCCCTGTTGGGGCACAACATGGCCAGTCATTAGGTGGGTGGCCAATCAGGTAAGTCATGTGAGTTTCTCAATTGCTGTTATGTGTGTTTTTTTCAGGATAAGTATGTTTTATTATATAGGCAAGTCATAACAGTGCATAATGAAAACAGTTAATGTATTGCGGCTAGAAGTTTTTAATTGTAGGGAACACTTGGACTGTAAACATAATACAAATGCAGATGAGGACATCACATGCTTTACATTGACGTTTACATTGTTGGTGCTGCAATAAAGTGTTTTTCTAGCCAACATATGTGTCTATGTCACTGGACTTCAAAGTGTGTGCCGCCCCCCAGGGGAACCGAAGGGTGTCCAGTGGTGTGCGAAGCTCTTCCAAATGGGAGTTCAGTTACTACTTTGAAAAGGAAATAGAGGCCGATGTGGCTTCTTGGGTGGTGCCAGCAACAATAGTTTTACTCCAGGTGGTCTCTGCAAAACCATTTTCACTCAAGGAGAGGCTCAATATAAATATGTTTGAATACCACTGCCATTATTTCCTAAGGAAAGGCACACCACCCCAATAAATGCTCACATAAAATACATTTCCAGTGCACAGTTCTTTACAGTTAGTGATCCACAGATCTTATAAAGGGTTACACCAGTGGCAAACCAGGAAAGGGCAGGGCAAAGGTAAGGCGCTAAGAGCAAGTCTAACCCAAGAATAGGCAAGAGCAGGGACCAGCAGGAGAGAAAATAGCGGGAACTGGAAAGAAAGGAACTGGAAATGACAGATATAGCATAGAAAGAAACTGGAAAAGTGCATGCACACTGAGAGTTCATGGGTACCCGTCTGTTCTCTGCAGCTTCTCTTATGCATTGAGATGTCGGAAGAGAGGCACAACCTTTCTTCAGGCCTTGCCATGGCACCACTTTACGAACAGCAATGTGTGTGTGAGAAATTTAGATAGCGGTTCCACAGTGGTGGCTGGTGAGTGTATAGGAGGAGCCCAAACCAACCAAGTGAGGTTCGGAGGGTTCTCCCCGGAGAGCATTTTTTTAAGTAATGGGTTCAAATGGTACATTTTACAGAACCCCTTCTGTGAACAATTGTGTGACAGTTTACAATTACTTTTGTATGGTAAGACATGGAAATATCCATAAGATGCCAATTCACCAACAGTGAACTGGAGGACTTCCCAATGCATTTTCATGATGCCTTTACTCACTATAAGCCAATATTCTGCCAGTGTACAAAATATGTTCATGCTATCTGTGCCCATAAATGTCCATGTTGGCTGCACCAATATATGCCAGCATTTCCACATATGAATATACTGATGTTTGCTTTGCCCTTAATGCCAGTGATCCTACTAGAAGAAACACATTACATGCTGGCTTTGCAAATATATACCATTATCCTCAGCTAAGAACATACTCCTGTTGGCTTTGCCAATGCTGTCAGTAAAAAATGTCATGCCACAGGAAGACAGTGTTCTTATGTGGCCATACTGGCTGGCCTACATTTCTGTCGGCAGTCTGGACATCTTTAAAACATTTCCAAACTGGCTTCACCAATGTAGGGCTAGTATGGCCACGTACAAAGGCTCATCATGTTAGAGTCACCATTGAAAGGAGTAAAAAATGCTTTTAAAAACCATGCCGGTGACTGGGAACAATATAGGCTGTACCAATATAGGCCAGTATGGCCATTTAAGAACACTCATGTTTTTCTTTAACCTCGATGGCAGTAAGAAATACCATGCCATACTTAGAAAACCTGTATAGGCTGTTTGCACCATTATCGACGAGTATGGCCACGTAAGAACACTTCTCATGTTGGCTTTGCCCTTAACACAAGGAACAAAAATGCCACGCCACAGTAAGAAAACATGTTTTTACTGGCTGCACAAATGCTCCCCCCATGCAATGTAAGAACCTTCACCATGTTGGCATTACTCTTGATGATGGTAAAAATGCCATGCCATAGTAAGAAAACCTGCCTAAACAGGTTGCAACAATGTAGGCCAGTATGGTCACACTCATCATATTGGGGTTGACCGTAACTCAAGAATATAATTCCAAGCCACAAAAAAATAATATGTACTTGATTGCCAGTACCTGTCCAGAGATCCACCAAGCGGGCACACAGAAGGATTCAGATTGTTGCCGGAGTTGAATGCCTTAACCAAATAGGGAAGCCTTAGAACTGTTCACCCCAAGGTTAAGGTTCAGGGCCAGCCCAGTTGTTGTCCCCTGGTGTGTTTTTCTGAGTAATTGGTTGTGGCTTGATACAAGGATATTCAGCAGACCTGAAGGTGATGGAGAGGATGTGCACTAGGAGGCTCGGATATTTGGCACATTCTGGAGAGGGGCAAGAATAATGCATAAAAGGGAGCCCTATGTATAGGGGTTTCAAATGAGTCCACCATTAGTATTTTAATTTTCAAATGTTAATAAACAGGGACAACTTACCAGGCCGAGTCACAGCCAAGACTGTGTGTTTCCTATTGGTCAAGCCTGTTACTCCTCTCTTGATGTGTAGATTTATTGTGCAGTTTCTGAAATGGGTGGCAGGTAGGGGGTGTGTGGGCGTAAGAGTGACAGAGATGACCTTGAAACAAAACAATAATGATTTTGAGATTTCAAAACTATGAAGACAGTGGGTCTTTCCAAGTGTCTCCATGGCGACTCCACCTTACTGCGGTTTGATGTGTCTATCATACTTCTTTGATACAAACACGCCTCGCAATGCGTCTCAAACCATTAAATGTTGGCGTAGCCAGAAGGAGTCACTTCCATGTTCACTTCAGCGCCGCATGCCTGACTTAAATCTGGTTTAGCGTCATCTTGGAAGCAGGAGCCAATACAGAAGCCAATCGTGATACTTTCTGATCTGTGTGATTTCTTTTTTCCTGAAGAGTGCAGATCTAATGGTCGAGTCAGGGGGAGGGTAGGCAGAAGGGAGGTCTTTTCTGTAGAGGGTGCCGGCAAGCAAACCTTAAAACAGGGATCTTTCCTAACAGTATGTGACAAATCAACTTCCGGCAGAGGTCCAGGGTTGACTATCGGGTTCTAAACCATCAATCATTTCCACACCTCTAGTACACCAGAAGGCATCCAAACAGATTGGAACACAAGTCAATTATAAACCTCCTTGTCCAATTTGGGTAAAGTGGATGGAACGGCAGGCTTATCTCCACAAGGTTGTGGATCGTTGGTTAGTTACAACACAGCGAAAATAATTTGTATACACAATGATAAAAGGGACTGTCCAGTCGAGGTTGTATAAAAATATGCACTTTATTATTACTACAACAGACGGTTCTAGCACACTACAAATACAACCCACCCTGTAAAGGAACACAGAGGACAGACAGTTTCATGAAGGAAGAGATGCACTCTGGATATTGACAGGAGGGTAGTTGGTAAAGTAATCAGTCTTACTGTTCAAGGTTATTCGGTTCCAGCACCAAAGGGGCAAAGGGTCGTAACTGTCTATAGGTGATTTCGGAGAAGGACCAGTGGTGCAGAACCACAAAGTACCTGGTACTGGAGAGGGTCTTGGTGCTCGATAGTGTCGAGGCAGTTCCAGGGCGCTTCGCAGCCCTTGAGAGAGAGTTAGTGGCTGGAGACAGCTGCGGGTACCAGGCGGCAGGCCGTTCGGCAAGCGAGGCTGGACGGACGTCTGCAGGCTGTCCGGCGCGGTGGCTTGGGGCCAAGAATTGTTGTCACTGCGCTGGTTGGCGGAACCGGAATGCCGGTCGAAGCGGATCGGACGGCTCTGGTGACTGCGGCGTACCAACTGTCAGAGGTGCAACTGGATGTGGTTCGAGGACTCGACTATCTTGAAAATGTCCTTAAAAGATGGGCGCTGGATGATGCTTGTGTGGCACTCCTAACTTCTTCGCAGGGGTCGTGTCCTTTCAAGGCGCACACCTCAAAGCTCAGGCGAGTGTTTGCAGGTAACAACCTTGTCCTTAATTTAGTTACTCTCCGGCACTTCCCACCTAGGAAGCGTGCTGGCAGAACCTAGCAGGGCACGCTGTGTGCTGGCTGGGTACCAGTTCTGGAGCTGCTGGATGGTTCCTCTGTGTTCGGTATCTCTCTCTGTTCCCTGGGAGATGTTTAGGGGAGGGATCTTGCTTCCCTCTTGAAACGCCTGGCCTTCCTTCGCTGGCAGAATATGTAGGGTAGACTGTTCCTTCAGCTTAGGTTCAAAATGAGTACTTCTTCTTACTCCTTTCGAAGTCTTCAGATGATCTGCTAATTGAGGGGGGTCAGCCCTCTTTTAAAGCCAAATGGGGCCTAGTGATTGGTGCAGGATAAGCCCACCTTAATCAACCAATCCTGGGTCCCCACCAACAATCTTCTGTTATGCATGAGGACAGGACCAGAGTGCTCTGCAACAGGACAGTCAAGGGCGTGACAACATATACCTAAGTCGCATCCATCTCCCTGTCTGTTGTAGATCAATGTATCTCTATGGTTAACTGAGTCCTCTGTGACCCTTGATTAAAGCGCAGAGATCCCTTGGAGTGTGTGCTAGGAGCAGACTTCCTATCTCCCCCAAACCACATACTTCTCCCTTCTGAAAGAGATCTGCTCTGCAGTGATTCCTGCAGTAACTGCTGGACCCAGACAGGCCATGCACTGCCTTTCATTCAGAGAGGTGGGAACTAGCTTCAAGTTGACACATTGCAAACCAAAGGGGTGTCAGTCTCGCCTTCCTGTTATCTCTTTGGCAACCAAGCCCACTCAGCAGGCTTGCCTCAATTATCTCATTAGGATGCACTGCCACAAGCCAGAGGACAAAAGAAATGCAGATCCATGGAGCCGTTGATATTTAAATTAGGCTGCTCATGCTGGAGCAAGGTGTACCTTCCACCCCCTTGAGATGCTTTGATGTACCCCGGGCTGTCACATTCCAGCTGAATATGATAGGGGAAGATGGCACCTGTAGGTTGTGTTTTCCTGGAGTACATGTGACCATGCGTTTTGTGCGGGAAGCAGATAGACTGTCAGGGTAATTCATAGAATTCAGCGCACAAGTGGCGCACGCGGCTGGCGCACAATGTGCGCGTGAGACTTTCTGCACCAGCCGCGTGCGCTAAAATCCATTTCTGCGCACAGCGTATTCATGGATTTTAGCTTCGAAAACCAGCCATGGCGCAGAGTGGCGCAGCGACCCTGCAGCAGCACCAGTTACTCCCCCAACCCCTCCCCGTGCGCCATGCACAGCGCACAAATCCCGTACATGGCGCACAGGCCCCCAACCACGAAAACACCTGTAAAAATCCCCGCGCACCCCTCTGAATACATGTATCCGCTGCACGGGGAGTCTCACACGCGATTGGAGCAGGGTACGTGTATAACTGGGGTTTGCGGGAAGTTTCACACGCGATTGGAGCGGGGTATGTGTATTTCGTGGGTGCGCTGGAAGTTTCACACGCCATTGGAGCGGGGTACGTGTATTTCGGGGGTGCGCCGGAAGTTTCACACGCGATAGGCCCTGTGGGAGTGGGGTACGTGCATTACTGGGGTGCGCAGGAACTTTCACATGTGATAGGCCCTGTGCCAGTGGGGTACGTGTATTTCGGGGGTTCGCAGGAAGTTTCACACGCGATTGGAGCGGGCTACGTTTATTTTGTGGGTGAGCTGGAAGTTTCACACGCGGTTGGAGCGGGGTACGTGTATAATTGGGGTTCGCGGGAAGTTTCACACACATTTGGAGCAGGGTACGTGTATTACTGGGGTTCGCAGGAAGTTTCACACGCAATAGGCCGTGTGCGAGTGGGGTACGTGTATTTTCGGGGGTGCGCGGGAACTTTCACACGCGATTGGCCCAGTGCGAGCGGGGTACGTGTATTTCGGGGGTGTGTGGGATGTTTCACAAGCGATTACGCTGTCAGAGCGGGGTACGTGTATCCAGTGGGGTGCGCATGGAGTCCCACATGTGAATTAGCACTGTAGGTCCTCCCAGGTGTCCCCTCTACCCCCTCCACGGCCCCTGCAGGCAGCCCACACCACAGGGGATGACCCTGCACCCCTGGTCATGTGCCGCAGCCAGTCCATCCACCATGGGCATGCCCCCCAGCCAGGCCACATGTCACCTTGCACTAGTGATCACCAACTCATGTCCCCCAGCACCCCCACCCCCCAGCAGTCAGGGGCACCTGCCAGCAGGCCCCCACTCATGCCCCCAGCACCCCTGCCCCCCAGCAGTCAGGGGCACCTGCCAGAAGGCCCACACTCATGTCCCCCAGCACCCCCACCCCCTAGCAGTCAGGGGCACCTGCCAGCAGGCCCCCACTCATGTCCCACTCATGTCCCCCAGCACCCCCACCCCCCCGCAGTCAGGGGCACCTGCCAGCAGGCCCCCACTCATGTCCCCCAGCACTCCCACCCCCGAGCAGTCAGGGGCACCTGCCAGCAGGCCCCCACTCATGTCCCCCAGCACCCCCACCCCCAGCAGTCAGGGGCACCTGCCAGCAGGCCCCCACACATGTCCCACTCATGTCCCCCAGCACCCCCACCCCCCAGCAGTCAAGGGCACCTGCCAGCAGGCCCCCACTCATGTCCCACTCATGTCCCCCAGCACCCCCCAGCAGTCAGGGGCACCTGCCAGCAGGCCCCCACTCATGTCCCACTCATGTCCCCCAGCACCCCCATCCCCAGCAGTCAGGGGCACCTGCCAGCAGGCCCCCACTCATGTCCCACTCATGACCACCAGCACCCCCACCCCCAGCAGTCAGGGGCACCTGCCAGCATGCCCCCACTCATGTCCCACAGCACCTCCCAGCAGTCAGGGGCACCTGCTACCAGGCCCCCACTCATGTCCCCCAGCACCCCACCCCCGAGCAGTCAGGGGCACCTGCCAGCAGGCCCCACTCATGTCCCACTCATGTCCCCCAGCACCCCCACCCCCCAGCAGTCAGGGGCACCTGCCAGCAGGCCCCCACTCATGTGCCACTTATGTCCCCCAGCAACCCCCACTCCCCCGCAGTCAGGGGCACCTGCCAGCAGGCCCCCACTCATGTCCCACTCATGTTCCCCAGCACCCCCACCCCCAGCAGTCAGGGGCACCTACCAGCAGGCCCCCACACATGTCCCCCCCACATGAAATACAGATGCACAATCATGTCCCACTTCTACACCAAAATACCACAGCATGCCACTCCATTCTTGAGACGCAATGCTTTCCCAATCCACCCCACACTGACATGCCTATCTCAAGACACAAACCAATAGTCAACTATGTACATCAACACATGTCCGTCACACACACACACTGGTTGGCATTGATTGTGTAAACCCACATTTTCACATGCATCAACCCAATGAGCGAATCCCACAAATGGAAATAAAATATGAAAATGTATTATGTACAAAAAAATAATCAATGACATGAAAGCATAAAAAACAGCAAACATGAAATGAAAAGCACGTGCAAAAGATGAGTAAATGAAAAGTATAACCAATCCAAACAAATCAGAAAGAAAAATAATCCAAACTCTCCCTCCAACAACGCAAATCCAAAGGAAACGTAATAAGAAAAAGCCATTGATCCATGGTGAAATCAAATGAAAAAGGTCCAAATAATCCATTGTCCAACTATGTACAATCCATTGTCAAGGGTCCATGAGCCCAACGAAAGAAATGAAACCTACCTAATAATCTACCTAATAAAAAAACTATATACAAATGTGTGTGGCATAGTCCATTCACCACAAATCAAAGAAAAAGGAAAAGGAAACCTAACTCTAAAAACTATTTACAATGGCAGCGGGCTAGTCCGATGGCTCACTTTTTGATGTCCCGGGCCAGGGTATCATCGAACTCTCGCTCAATGTCCTGGAGGCGGTCCTCTTCCATGGCCCGAGGGTTCGCAGGGACAACGACATGTTCACCTCCAACTCCCTGCGAATTGCCTCGAGGCGCTTGGCCCGCCTCAGTGCCCTCCACATGGAGTTCTCTGCCCTGACCATTGTGAGCCGTGCCTCTTCTGCCCGCTGCCGCTCCGCATCTATGGCTTGTCCCAACCGCTGCCACACGGAAGACACTTGAAATCCTGGGTCCTCCTGCCCTCTGACCGATGCCTGCCCCTCCGATGTTGAAGGCCCCGAGCCATCATTGCTCCCACCATGTTGCTGCTGCTGCTGTGCCTGTGCCCGTGCCCTGGCTCTTGCTGCCTGCACGTCCTCCTCCGGCTATGGTGCAGTTGTCATGGTGGCCACCCCTGCTGGACGTCTGACTCCTGACTGTGGCAGGGATGTGTCCTCCACCAGCCTGGCCGCTGGGTCAGAGGCAGCACCACAGGGTACCCAGGTGATACATGGGTGGGAAGATGGCATGGAGGACGACTGGCGCGTAGGGGGTTCAGGTGAGGAGGGGGTCGCAAGAAGGTCCAGCACACGGAGGAATCCAGCACCGGTGACGCATCCCAGCAGGTCAACGTGGTCAAAGAGGCATCCGAGATGACGTGCAGTCTCTTCACGAAAAGACCGCAGGTCACCTCGCATGCCCCGTTGACGCAACGCTATCCCGGCCAGGACAGGCTCAACACGGTCCCGGATAGCCACGTCCGCAGGGAGAGGAAGGCCAGTTGTTGTGTGCTCATATGCTCCCTGAAAACGGGTCTGGACGTAGGCATCCCTGCTGGTGCCAGATGATGCAGTGACAGGATCAGGGACAGGATTGCACACAGGCACCTCCGCGGCGGCCTGTGCTGCCTCCTGTCCCTGCCCCTGCACTGCACCACTAGCACCAGTCGAATCTCCACCTCCAGACCCTGTGTGTGTCCCTTCCACGGCCTCCTCCTCCACCATACCCCCCACCAACCTGGATGACTCCGTGCCATCTTCCTCCGTTGGAACCTGTGGGATCTCAGCTGCCCCTTCTACTGCCGAGTAGTCCACCTCCGACCTCCGCTTCTTGGACCTACCCTCGGCAGCTGCAGCCTGGGAAGCGGCAGCAGACTCCTCACTCCCCGACGAGATGACAATCTGGGAGGGGAGCCGGGCCTTGCATCTCCGGCTGGTGGTGCGATCCCTGCCGCTGTGCTCCACAGAACCCTCTGCGCCCTCTTCATCAGTTCACGCTGCAGACAGGGAGAGATAAAACACAGACATCAGGGCACTGTACAATGGACTGATACACACTTGACAGTTGCACATGAGTGGCAGTGTCAAACTTCAGACATGGCATCACACTACACGGCACACATGTCATTTCAACTGACACACATGAGCATTTCCACAGCAATATTGCACCAGGCAGCACCATCCATACACATACAACAGCATGAACAGCCGAAGGTGAGCCTTACATGCATGTCTACATCTCCTCCAACTGTTGCAGTGATGAGATCGCCATACATGTCACATCTGGCATTCAGCCTTCTACATATCAGTGTCACGTGCATCCATGTTGCATCACAGTTGCACACTTGTCAAATACACACACATGTACATGTACACAGTGCAGATACATGCAGCAGGAACCACCATCCATGTGTGACACCACAACCATGCCAACGTACATACACAGAAAATCAAACATGTGTGCTCTCACACCTGCATTTGCACAGCGTGCTTACCAACACATACAGCATCGATGTGTCTCACACCTAAGAGGACTCACATGTGGCAGCCTCACGCCCCTGTTCATACACATCACTACATGGCCCTACGAAAACACATGTGCAACCTGCACACTACTGGCACACCACCACACGCACAGTGTCCAATCAGTATGCATGTACACTTACCGCTCGACTCGAGACGGGTCTGCCTCTCAAGGACCTGGACGTGGAGCGCTGGGCATATGTGTTCCAGGACCCTCATTTGGTGGTCGGACAGGTGGCTCCGGTGCCCCTTGGCATCCGCTGCCTTCAAGAGGCGCTGGGCCTTGTTGAGGGTCCTGGACCTGAAGTCCTCCCAGCGCTTCTTGACATGTTGTAAGTCGCGGACTGCCACCCCCTCCGCGTTGATGGCAGTCACGATGTCCATCCAGATCCTGGTCCGTCCTTCATTGTCGGCGCACGAACTTCCAAAGAGGGCATCATACTGCCCCAGGACTTGCTCCACCAGGACACCAACTTCCCTGGCACTGAAGCTGGTGGCCCTCTGCCTCTCTGGCTGGGGGTTGCCAGTGGTGCCAGATGGTGTTGTGACCGATATGGCAACCCCAGAGGCAGGAGTGGGTGGGCAACTGGGTCCTGGGGCTGGGCTGTGGAGCAATGGTATCCCAGTCGGGAGTCTTCGGTTCCAGCAGGGGTGGTCACAGCAACTGCACCCCTGGCTGACGTGCAGACAGCAAATAGCAGGGCACGTGGGCAGCAGGCAGTCAGACAGCAGCAGATGGCAGGTGGGAGCATGCTCGGGGCTCTGGGGGGCAGTAATTCGGCCTTCTGGGCAGGAGCGTGGTCTTCCGTGTGTTGTTGCATGGTCAGCTTGATACGGAGTGATTTGGCACGTAAAAATCTTGCACGTCAGCGTGTAATTCGAGGAAAGGCCCTTCGCGTGTACGCGCATCAGCACACGTACGCGGTTTCATTGGACGCAAGGCCCTTCACGTGTAAGCGCTTCTGTGACATGACGCGCGCGGTCGTTTCCCTCGTGACATGGGCATAGTGGTTCAGCGCACGTGAAAAAACTGCACGTCCGCGTGTGAATGTGCATAATCTGAGGAAAGGGCCTACGCGCGTAAGTGATGTGACGTGCGTGGGCGTTTCCATCAACACGGGTGCATGTTCATCGTACACGTCCAAAAACTGCACGTCCGAGTGTCAACTTGTGTAATTGGAGGAAAGGGCCTTAGTGCGTACACGTGTAAGTGACGCTGTACGTGTGGGCCGCTTTAAAAGGTACGTGTAGGACCCCATTCCCTTGTACGTGCTTTTCGTGGAGAGCGAGTGGGTGAATTCTGTACTTCTTGTCGGTTCACATGCGATTACTTCACAGTGTTTCAAGTTCGTGCTCCCTGTTACCTCAAACAGCATTCACTTCTTCTTTTGTCATGTCTCCTCAGACAGCGTACAATTCTTCTTTTTGCGGGGGTGTTGCCTACGCGCACACGCGTGTTTTTTTCACGTTATTTTTCCAGGCAGACAGTGAGTCGTGCACGCATTTATCAACTGTGCTTTCCCCGTGTGTCGCGTACCCCTTCAGAGGTCATTGTAGGCTGCGTGTAACACGCGTACGCTTGTTTTTGTGTTTCTGGGTGCCACAGCGTAGTGCGGGTTCATTTTTCCATGGACGTGGTCTACGAGGGGTTGCGTGCACGTTCATTTTTGTTTTCGGGGTGCCTGTGCGTTGCGTGACCTGTCATCTTCCCCCAGGGGTCACAGACAGCCTTGCTAGAGCACTAGGGTACAAATTCCATCTAGTACCCTACCCCTTTCACCCCCAATTGCCCGGGACAATTGTTTACTGCAACTCCCATACGCACAACAACATCAGTGCCATGGTTGGGAGCAGACCAAGCGGTAAGGGAGGCGAAGGTGGCTGACCTCCAAAAGGTGGGCATGGTGGGCATGGTAGGGGACGTGGCCAGGATTTGCAGGGTGCCCCTAGACTAGGGTGACCAGACGTCCCGGTTTTTCCGGGACTGTCCCGGTTTTTGCTGCTCTGTCCCCCTTTCTCAAGATTATGTTCCCATTGGAAACTGCAGTGGTCCCGGTTTTTGGTAGTGTGTCTTCATAGCTGGCAGGCATAGCTCGCAAAGAAGAAATGCTGCATTTTACAAATTAAGATAGTGTTCGTTTGTTAGAAATTGATTATAAAATGTGTTTATTTTAACAGTAACACTGAAACCGCCTCTCCTCCAAACGCTACATAAGTGTAGTGCCTTGACAGTGCCACTTTCAAGAGTTAGTCCTACTTTTATGTTAGTTGCCCTGTCCCGGTTTTTTACTTTTTAAATCTGGTCACCCTACCCTAGACCCCCATGTGTGGAGGACCAATCAGGGACACCCATGCTCCCCCCCCCATGGTTGAGGGAAACGTGGCTGACACCATCCCAGCTCAGCCCTTGTTGGACTAGCCCATTGTGGCACCTGACCCGGCACAGGATGACTCCCAGGCTGACTTCCAGGTCAGCATGTCTAAGCCACGTGTGCCAGTGCAAGTTGGTGTCACCAGGCCACGTGGATCTGGGTCAGCGATGTCATCTGCTGCCCCAAGTAGGCAGGGTGGGGAGGCTGCAGGGGCAGCTGCAGCTCTATCCACCCCAGCTCTGAGTCTCCCAGCCGGGACAGTGTCGGTCATGGTCCATCAAACTGACGTTGCTCCTGCCAACATCACACTTCAGACAATGCCTGCACCAAGACCTATGGTCATTGTGCATTCGCACACTCCCAGTACCCAGTCCACCTGCGCTCTGCCCCTAGTGACCAGAGCGGCGCAAGCCACTCAGGCTCTGCTCCACCTTTGAAGAAGAGGAAGAAGGGTGCTCTGGAACTACAGGCTGAGATCCCAGACACGGCTACACAGTCCGGCACATCAAGGAAGCCTAGCTTTAATGACGCCGAACTTGATGCACTTGTGACCTATGCGTCAGCACATAGCCGCGAAATGGTGGTGACTGCAGGGTGCAAGACCACACCTGGTCAGCGTAGGGCCGCTACTCTGGTGACTGGCGGTGGGTCTCCACCAGAGGACAACAAACTCACTGAACATGAGTCTGTTGCTGGGACCTTCGTCACAGAGGAACAGAGGCGTGGGAGAGCTACCTGATTACGAGGCATTGTCCGGTGAGTGCCCATGCATGTGTGTAATCCATGTGTATGTTGTTTGGGTGACGGGTTCTGATTGAGTGCCAGGTGAGGGTGTGTACTCCTGAGTGTTATGGGTCACCCATGTGCTTCCTCCAATACATTCACGTGCCTTTGATTTGGGTATGACAGTATCCCTTCTGCCCACAGTAGCCAATTAGCCCCACATTACTGCTGTTACACTTGAACTATCATCTTGCAACAACATTGTTCAGTTTTTTTCTGTGTTCACTCAGGCTGATTGTTTAGATTATCCAATTTATTATATGCTTTTTTCATCCCTAATACCACATATGTGACATGCTTCTGTCATTGTTTACACCCCACATTGTGCCACTTTAGTTACCTGGTTATGTGAATGATTAAACCATTCAGGGCGAGGGAGTAATGTCCTGTTGAAATTTATTTTTAGGGCCTGTTTGCATGTGAAACATGATAGTTGTTTCCTGTCATGTTGAAGTGACCAACCATTGATGTGTACATCTGCCTACAATCAGTGTCTAATTGTACACTGGATGTGTTGCAGTGTGCGGCACATGCATATTTTGCAACACTATTCTGCATTAATCTTCTCATCATGTCCATGTGACATGGATGTGTGACAGTACTCATTCACTGACATATCGCTGTAGTTGTCTAATTTACCATGGCTATGCTATATGACATCTGTGTGCTGGCATGTGTCATGTATGTGTATTGGACATGCCACTCACAGGCTGATGTGTGATGCCAGTGCTACACGACATGCTGCAAATGTGTTGCTTTTCCATCTTGGTGTCCTCATTGTCTGCCTTTTTGACTCACCTTCAAAATCATTGTCAGTGCATGCATGCCAGGGTTATAGTCATGTGGGACATGTTTAAACCATGTACAGGATCTCTGTCTTGTCAGGCCTATGCGTGTGCTATGGTGCTCATGCCTGTTTCCATTTCTTGTGTTTCATGTTTTTGCAGGTGACAACGCACTTGATGCTGGTGAGGTTCAGGAGTTGGTGCAGACCCAGGAGGATTCTCAGCCACGACCAGGCACCAGTGGGGGACGTGGTGTGCTGGTGGGTGAAAACACTTTTGTACTGCAGACCATACTGTCGAGGGGTGCCTCTGGGTGCAGCTCCCCAGACCTCTATTCAGGTGCTGAGTCGGATGATGAGACTTATGTGATGTCACAGGTCGGTGCTTCTGGAAGGGATTCTGTTCTGTCCAACCCACATGCACCAGGGTTAGAACCCTCTATGGGGATGTCAGTGTTGGTAGGTCCGCCCTTGGCGGTTACGGATGCAGGGTCACACTCCACAGCATCTGATCCTGTTCCTGGGCCAGCAGACCAGAGGGGGAATGCAGTCCTGCAGCCTCAGGCAGTGCCAGCACAGCAAGGTGCAGATCGCCTTGCCCCGAACAGGTGTGGTGCCCGCCGACGTGGTGGCCGTGCGCCACCAGGCAATACTGTATGGGAAAACTCCATGTACGGTATGGTAACCCAACAGGCAGCATCAGTAGAAATGATGGCTCAGGCAATGGAGAGGGTGGCCACTTTCATTATCCCCCCTGAAAGGCAGATGGAGCAACAACAGCAGGCAACAGACTCCATTTGCCAATCACACAGGGAAGACATGTTGGCGTCCAACAGGGACCGACTGGCGGCACTGGAGACTCCGCGTAAATCCATATCAATAGAGTTACAGGGCTACAGGGAAGCCCTGAGGTTGGAATTTCATAACCTCAGGCAGAGTCTGCTTGAACTTGAGGCTTCCCGAAATGTTAGGGCAGAACAGCAGCTGGCGCAGCTCACACGTTCGCTCCCAGCTGAGCTGCAGGCAACACGTGAGGAGATCCGGGCATCCCGCGAGGCCATGCGTGCAGAAGTGCAGGCAACCCGTGAGGTGCTGCATGGGGATCTCTGCACTTTAATCCTCCAGAATCAGACCTTCCAGACCCACATGCTTGCTGCCATGGAGGACCATACCAGGGCTTTGCGTGGGCTGCCTCCCATAGTGCCACCACCTCCTGATGCAGCAGCAGAGGGTGAAGAGTGTGACAGCAGTTCTCCCACAATGGCATGGCCGTGCAGGCCATGAGCCCATGGAGGTATTTTTTTTCCGCAACATCCACACAGGTGGGTGTTGGTGTGCACCCTGTCCTTGAACCTCCTGGGTGGCCTCCTCCCACTGGCCCCCACATGGGCATTTTTTTGAATTTTATTTACAGTGTGTTGCTTTGTGTGGCTCCCGTGGGCATCCACTGTATTGAGGCTGGGCACATGCAGGCTTGTCCTGAGTTTGGGTTAGATGCTTGGGTTCATGACACACACACCCCTCCTGATTCCCGTTTCCATGGGCTTGCAAAGGGTGTGACCAAGTGACAGTGACTTACACAGTGACATTGGGCTCCCATGAGCTGTGTGGGCAGTCTGTAGTCAATACCGTGTGTACATCCCTAGTGGGTATTGTTGTTGTATTGTACAATGCATGGTGTATTGAAATGTGCTTGTGCATCCATGTCTCCCTCCTAATTTGCAGGTTCCTTCCTCATGTCTTCACAAGGCCGTCTCCTTTGCAGATGGAATTCATGTTGTATGCAGTACACTGACACATTTGCGTGGCAGCAACACTCTACAGTTGGAAGGGGTCGATGTACTGCCTTATTCAGGTTGTAAGACTACCACTACATTCACTTAGTACTGTCATATTTTTGCAATGATTTATGGTGTGTTGCTGTATTGTGTTGGTGGTAAGTATTTGTTCATCTGTGCAGTTTGTTATTGATTACTGGGAGCATATTGTCTGTGGGCAGTTTCGATTTGGGACAGTGCACTTTGTGACACTTGTGTCAGGTCTTGTGCATTGCTTTGTTTGCTTTCACATTGCATGACATGCCATGGTGTGTTGGGTGGCGGAGCTGGGGAGGGGTTGGGTGACATGGTGCTATTTTCATGTTGTATTTTGCAAGGGGGTAGTCATTCATGCAGCATAAATGTGTGTATTTTTTGTGATAATGATAATGATAATGATATGATCGTTTATTTATATAGCGCCTATACACAATGTGTTTCAAAGCGCTTCAAGGCAAGGGAGGGAACAAGGGAAAATACAAGCACATTCTTACAGGCCATGAACAGTAAGGATGTCAAATTAACTATCGTACTCGGCCTGACGACATTTCAGATAGTGCAAGAGCTAAGACATATATAAGGAAGGGAGGGGGAGAGTGGGAAGGAAATGGAAACAGACAGGTGACTACCGTACTAGGCCTGACGACATTTCTGGTAGAGCCGGAGAAAAACAAAAGGTGAGGGAGAGGGGTGCAGAAAGGGAGGGGAGGAACAAAACAAGCGACTATCATACTAGGCCTGACGACATTTCAGATAGTGCTGGAGCGGTGGTGGGGAGGAAAAAAACAGTAATGGGAGGGTGGAGGAAACAGACGAGGTTGCTATCATATTAGGTCCAGGGACAATTCTGATAGAGTAAGTGCATAGAAAAAAGTAAGGGGAGGAGATAGGAAAAGGGAGAAGGGAAAGGAGGAGAGAAAAGAGAGTAAGCAGTCAAAAAGAGTGGAGAAGCAAGAGTGGAGAGTGAATACAATTGCAGAAGTCAGTAGTAACACATAATGTTGCAAGCCAGGATACAAGATGAAGATGGGAACAGCATGATTCAGGGCCACCATGAGTACAAGATGCAAAGGAAGTCCAGTGTGAGAGTTGAGAAAGAGTGACGCACCGTGAATGAAGTCCATAAAAGTTGTGACACAGCATTGGTTGCCTTTCGGCAGGTAGGGATGCACACAATGTACCAATTCCAGGTGACCAATCTCAGGCTGGTATGGTTGTGTCAGTTGACTGTCCCTTATGTCATCATCATTGATTGTCAGCTGGTATGTGCCAGGGCTGTGTGCACTCCACAGGGGTGTGATTTTAGGTGAAGTAATTAGCCACCAGCTGCGTACGGGCTGTCTCACCACATGCCCTTTCCCCTCCCATGTGCAGTGGCCGAGCTTGTGGTTGGGGATGTGGGGGCACCACCATGTCCACTGGCAGGCCCCGGCGTGTTGCAACGTTGTGCAGGACACATGCTGCCACTATGATCCTGCACACTACTGGGGGCGCTTATAGCAGCTGCCCACCAGAGCGGTCAAGGGAGCGAAAACGTGACTTGAGCACTCTGAATGTGCGCTCCACTATGCCCCGGGTTGCAATATGGGCTGTGTTGTATCTTACCTCGGGTGGTGTGGTGGGGTTCCGAATTGGCGTCATCATGTGGGTCCTCAGTGGGTAGGCACTTCCCCCTGGGGAGGTGATGATGGGTATCATTAGTGGGGTTGTGACATTACTCAGTATCTGACATGCATGCATGTGCAGGGGCTTTTATACTCACCAAGTAGCCATGTATCACCATGCCGCCCAGCTTCTAGGTCCCGGTTTAGGGTTGACATTCTGTAAATGAAACTATCATGGGTGGACCCTGGATAGTTGGCATATACTGAGGTGATGATTCCCTTGGCATCACATACTACCTGCACGTTGATGGAATGCCAGTGCTTGCGGTTTCTGTAGATGTGCTCAGTTGCCCTGGGAGGACGTAGAGCCACATGGGTGCAGTCAATGGCACTTAGCACTTTGGGGAAGTGTGCCACCCCGTAAAAATCCTGGACGACAGCCTGCCTTTCTGCAGGTGTTCTGGGCAGGTATATATGCCTGCGGACTGATGGGCGTGGAGTCATGATGGCCAACACCTGGTGCAGGCAGCGTGACTGTGTGGCCTGTGAGACCCCCCCCACTATGGCAGTTGTCTGCTGGAATGAACCAGTGGCCAAGAAGTGCAGTACATTGAGCACCTTTTCCAAGGGGCTCAGTGCTTGGGAGCACAGAGTGGCTGATGTGAGGTCATCCTCCCACTCACTCACCAGGTCGAGTATTATGTGAGGTGGAAACCTGTACCTCCCATACACCTGGTCATCAGGCATCCCAAAAAGGCTGGTTCTGGGTGTAAAAATTCTGGGCCTGACTATCCTCCTCCTCCTCCTGCGTTATCCCACGACCACTGCTGCGAGGAATGGTATATTTATCTTGGCGTCTGACCTTGTTTGTTGTTTGCGTGCACTTTTATGCTGTGCGGGTCCACGTATGCCTGCTTCCTGCTGGCGTATGTGTTTCCGGATTAGCGCGTCTCTTTTCGGCGCATGCTTTGGCTCTGTTCGATTCCATGAATACGTGTTGTAGACGCGCGTGTGGGCGTTCTGCGCATTTGGCTCCTGTACTTCCCCCGTGACGCCCACATTTTCACGCGTTGTTCCCATTCCGCGTGTCACGCCCCCTGTTCTGCCTACTTTAGTTGTGTGCGCTGCGCTATGTGCGCTTTCGCTGTGTGCGTAGCACACGCTGTTTGGAGACGTGTGCGCCCATCCAGGGATTGACACACGCACGGACTTCCATGAATCGCTGTGCGCGGGTTTCGCTGCAATTTTCGCACTAGCGCTGCGATTCTCACGCTTTCACACGCTTGCGCAGGAATTTTCAGCACACATTAATTCCATGAATCGGCCTCTGTGTGCGGAATGGCCTCACACAGCCCTCTGAGGTTGATCTCCCATCATTCATGTTCATTTATCAAACAATCAAAAAGCCCGGTCTAGTGCAAATTCCTCAAACAGTATACCCACTTCTAGCTCCCTTTTGTAGTACTGAGCTAGTACTGAAAGAGTTGGGGGGTGTATGTGGGAGACTGGCTCCCAGGAGTGGTCTTCTGGTCCACATGCAGTAACTACTGGAGTTTATGGTTGTGCCATCTGGAATCCGCCACTCTTGATACCACATGTTGCTGCTCTGCCTCGATGGTGGTATCTGAACCAGGGAACTTCTTTCTGTACTTATTTGTTTTAAAATGACAAGGCTGATTTAAGTATACATGAAAAATAGGGTGGCTAATCATATTCTTCTGTAACGTCAATTTCAGAGCTACTGGGTTGATTATGTTCTCTACCGATTAGGGTCTAATATATCAAGGCTTGAATTTACAGGAAATGCCGGAACGTTTAAGGTTCTTTGTGCATAACCATACATTTTGTCTATGGATGATACACAGTTCCTTGCATCAGATGCATATCAGTGAATGTCTTGTCATTGTCTTTACTTGATGGTGAAGGATTTTCTGTTGTTCTTGTTATAAGGTAGTTAACTACTCATCTGTAATTGGTACTGTTGCATCAGTGAGAGTAGACAAGGGTAACCTCTTATTGTGTCAGCCAGATGTTTCAAAGAATGAGGATGTTTCCATGCCTCTTTGCAGGGTTTTGTTGTATGAGAACTCTGTTTTCTGGAGATATTTTAACTAATAAGTCCCTTGTTGCATTTAGTAACACCGGAAATATTGTTAAAATATCTGCTGAGCTATTTCAGTCTGGCCATCACTTTGGGGGTGATAAAAGAAAGAAAGGTGGGTCTTAATGACAAGATGCTTTTTCAAGGTTTTCCATAGCTGAGAACCAAACAGTTGTCCTCTATCAGAAACAATATCTTCTGGGCGACCATGGTGTCTAACCACTGTTTTAAAAATCATGTGAGCCATTTCTGCCACTTTAGGAATGTCTTTCAGAGCGTCGAAATGGGCCATTTTCTTGAAAGAGTCAAACAACAGTGAGTATAGTCTGAAACCCGTCCCTTGAGGCGGGGATGTCTGTAGCAAAGTCCATACTAATGGCATACCAGGGTTGTGGTGGAACAGGTAGAAGTAGTAACAACTCAGCGGGTGCCTGTCCAAGATTCTTGGCATGTGAACATATATTTCATCAGGCAATGTATTAGCCAACGTTATCTGATGGTTTTCCCACCAGGCATATCGCCTCACCAATTTCAAGGTCTTTCTTTGCCATAGTGACCAGCCAGTGGGCTATCGTGAAACCACACCATGAGTTAGTTTTGTTGTTCTTGAGTAGTTCTCCATAGACACTTTCCATGATATAAAAGTCTGCTGATATCATATTGGTTTTTCCCTTGGAGGAAAGATAGTAACATATCCATGCTGCAAGATGCTCATCCCTTTTCAAAGAATTCAATGGATGTGGTGGATAAGGACAGGATGTTTTTTTTCTGGTAGAATGAAGGATAATCCTACCTTATTGTGTCCTTCTTCATGGGGATATCATCTAGATAATGCATCAGCTTCAGTATTTTACACTCCGGGTTTAAAGGTAATCACAACACCGGATCTATTGAAGAAATGCGCCCTGCATGATTGACCTTGATTCATACTATGTGCCGTCCGGAAGGATCCCAGATTCGGATGATCTGTTAATATGGTAACAGAATGATGAGTTCCTTCAAGGTAGTGTCTGCATTCCAGGAATGGCGCCTTTGATGACGAGGAGTAATTTGTCGAATATAGTATAATTGGCTTCAGAGGGTGTAAATGTCCTGTAATGAAAACCCACTGGATGCCAAGTTCTCTCATTTGGCTGTTTTTGTGATAACACATCTGCCGGAGCCAGGTTGTAGGAGTCTGTTTCTACCACATATGGCAACTCAGCATCTGGGAGACAGAGGGTGATGGTCAATGAGTTTTTTAAAAACTGAAATTCTGACTCTGCCTGTGGGCTCCACTGAAAGGGAACACCTTTCCTTAGTAATAGTGTTAGAGGATGAGCCATCCTTGAGTATTGGGCAATAAATCGCCAATAATTGTGAAACCCAGAATCTGTTGGAGTTCCTTGATGTTCTTTGGGGCTCACCAATCCAAAACAGCTTGTCCCTTTCTAGCGCCCATAGGTACACCTTCTGGGGATCAAAATACCATAAGAAGGTAACTGTTGTTTGATGGAATGAACATATGGATAACTTTGTATATACTGTATTTGTGGAACTGCAGCACTTCCCAAACATGGTTGACGTGATTGGTTTGGGAGTCAAAACACACCAATATGTCATCCAGATAAACCACTATGAAACTTTTTAGGACAGAATGAATACTTCATTTTTGAAATGCTAGAAAGCAGCTGGGGCATTAGAAAGCCCAAATGGCATGACTAAATATTCATAGTTACCTTCTTATGTTGGAAATGCTGTGTCTTCCACTTGTCTCCGGGGGAAAGTTATAGGCCGTCTGAAGATCAAGCTTCATGTTTATCTTTGCCCCGTGGACTTGATCTATCAATGTCTGAATAAGAGGTAGTGGGTACCTTTGCTTAATAGTGATGTCGTTCATCTGATGGTAGTCCACACAGGGTAACAATTCCTTACAATATTTCTTCGAAAAATAAAATGGGGGCTCCTGCTGGTAACTTGAAATGTCGTATGAATCCTTTCCCTAGATTGTCTTTAATGTATTGCTGAAGTATTCTGGTTTCTCATAGTGTTAAGGCGTATATTTTCCCATATGAGATACTAGCACAGGGTATCAGTTCAATCCAGCAATCTTAGGGTCGATGTGGAGAGAGAGAGTGTCTGCTTCTTTAGGATCAAAGACATCCTGAAAGTCCTGTCATTCTTCTGGAAATTCTTCAGTGGCAGCTGCTGCTCTCTTTCCTGGAAGTGGATTATCACTGCTTGTCTGGTAGTGGACTGGAGGATCTAGGATGGATTCCAGGTGGCAGAATTGTGAACAGTTCTCTGATTTAAAAGTGAAAAAACGGGATGGAAACTGGACGGGAATCTGCTGGAGGTGGTCCACGAGTACAAGTATTTAGCATCTCATTCGACCGAAATGTATCTGGCTCTTGCTATATGGATCATCTTAAATTGAAAGGTGCCAAGGTTATAAGGCACTTGAGGATATTGGCGACTAAGGGCGGCAGCTATTCTGTGGGCATTTTAGCACAATTGTACTATTACCCATCTTTATGTATGGAGTGGAAAGCTGGGCTATGACCCACATAGCTTTGCTATATAAGATAGAAGGCCCACTTCTGAAGAAGTGGCTTCATCTTCCAACAGGCACACCCATTGAAATTATATACTTAGAACTAGGTATGGTCTCCTGCATGGCAAGAGCCCAGTTCTCCAACCTGTACACCCATTGGAAACACCCCAACCGGAAGCTTAAACCACCCTATTTTTGAAGCCGCACCGACCAAAGGTCCTTATATGCCATGTATCACGCTAATAAAAATGATCTCTGCCTCCACTAGTTGGCATTTTATGTCTGTGGATTACCCCATGAAGCTTTGTTTTCGACGTTAAAAAGCTGAGATGAAGAAGAAAGTTGTGGCTTTTCACCATGAGCTGCAAATTTGCAAACGCCAGATTAAGAATAATGGCACTCAGTTTCTTGAATACATCATGCACAGAGAGGGCCCACCGGGTTATCCCCAGCAGTTTGAGGTTGAAAATGAACGTGGTTAACACCTTAGAAATCATGGGGGCATAGACTAACACCCTGCAAAACCAACGCTATTGCCGTTTGTGCGGCGAACCCTGTCTGGAAACTGCCAGACATCTTTTGATGAAGTGCGAGTCCCTGCTTGTATTGAGAATGAGTGCCCTGAAGGCAGCTGCAATTTGTGGTGGCAGAGAGAAAGAACTTTGGTTCCTCTTGATGAACGGGAACACCGAACCCTGCATTATATTGTTAAGTGTTATGTGGAAAAGGGTAGCATTGATACTGAAAGCCTTAGATGTGCACTGAGGGAAGTGGGATTTAGAGGGGATGGTGTGGGTGACCACTCACTACTAAATTAGCAAAGTTGGAGGAGAGATTGACTGGCTGTGATCTGGCTGTGGGGTGTGAGGGTGGATTGGGTGGAAACCTGGGCTGGTGAAACTGCATTTTAACAGGGGGAATATTTATGTTAACAACTGATTGTGAGGAGTGCAAGTTTCTTGTTGAGTACGTGCTGAGGGGACCAAAGGGAAGGGAGGGTGCGGACATACATGTTTGTTTTAATGTTGTGTTGAAAAGCTGTCTTTTGTACTGCTGTATAATACGTTAAATATATATATAGTTTTTAAAGTAAACCAAGTTCTGAGCCAAATTAAAATAAGAATTATGCAAAGCTAGACAGGGCATTCCCAGAATGATTAAAAAATAGGGGGTGTCAATTATATCGAAGGAGAGCTTTTCATGATAAACTCCACGCGTCATATGCAACTCCCCCCATGTGTTGAGTGATGAGGCCAGACATGAGATTAGATCCATCTGTAGAATTAATGGATTCTACCTCTCCTTTGTCATGTAGGGGAATGTGACAGCGATATGTCTCCATAAAATTGCCAGTGGCTTCACAATCTATAAGGGCCCGGATTTGACTAGGGGCTGCCTGTTTGAGTGATACAATATTCCCTAAGTATATGTGGTCAGCAGCAGACACAGGGGTAAGCACCAGATGATGTTTTTTTTGTTCTTTGGTCGGTCCGTATACCCCTCTTTACTGATGACCTGGAGCTTTTCACTGTAACTTATGGCACTCCTGTACTGGATGATCTGACTGACCACAATAGAACAACACATTTTGAACTTCCCTATGGAATGCAGATGTGGGATATGGCGTCAGTGTTGCCAGGCAGCCTCGGGAGCAGGGGATCTGAAACACAGACTAATCAGGCAGCACAATACAAAATGAGTTCCAAGAGAAGAGAAAAAAGGAAACATGTGGATGGGGGAGACTGAGACTCTGCTCTCAGCAAGGATTATGCCACCCACTGAAAGATGTAAAAAAAAGAGATAAGAAGCATCACTCACACCAGCAGAGACATAAAATGCTCAGGAAGGAGATGAATGACGTTGTGATTCAGGATTTGCACAAACAAAAAGGAAGCAAGAAAAGGAAGAGGGACAAAAGGCTGCCTTCCTCCTCGTCAGCAGCATCTTCCTCTACTTCCACAACGTCCTCCTTCTCGTCCACTTCCTCCTACTCTTGGAGCGCACAGGAAGATGAGAGCAGGGAAAAACACCTGGATAAGGAGGAAGTGGAAGACGTTTTTGCGATGGGATTTTCGGCCCAGAGCACACCAGGTCTCTCTAAGAATCTGAGAATCAAACAATACAATCACACAGCTAAAGTTGACCTCGCACTGATATTGTACATCAAGGAAAAGATTTTGAGGGAGTTGAGGGACCCTTAACACATTTCCATGTCTTGTTTCATGTCAATGTTATAGCCACTGAGAGAGGACGATGTGCATTTACCGGTTTCATTTGGGGTAGACGACTTTCTACCCAGCCCGGTGGGCAAATCCTCTATAGGGGCAGAGGAAGCGGCCCACAGGGAATCAGTTCACAAGAAGGTAGACACAGCGCTAAAGGGGACTTTGCGGTGGTCGATCCTGCCTTAAGAGCCGACACTTTCGAGTCACACACTACAGAAACTGTGCTGGGGGATTTACGAAGTTAAAAAAGGCATAGGACGAGGGGTCTGACTGTATGCAGATTCTGGGGGACATTTAGAAATAATGACGTCGTGAAGGGAGCATCTCCACTATGGAGAAATGATGACTGGATGCTGTCAAGTGCACATATAGGATTGGCGTGCAGAGGTGTTCCAGAAGGCAATCACATTGAAACTCCATTTGAAGGCCTCAAACTCTTTATGTATGCCAATATGAGGGTACCCGTCCCATACCATAACATTAAACTCAGGCTAACATAACAACAAATGTGGGGGTGTTCCTGTTAGAAGATTTACAGAATACTATTAAAGTCTATTAATGTGTCATATCTATTGACATCAAAAGCCACAATAAATGTAGTGTGGAAGATGAACATATCAAAGGAAAACACACCACATCAAGCAAAATGAAACAGAACATTAAATGAAAAACAGAATAAATCAGAACTAGAAATGGGTGGATATATCATGATATCCTATTACCAAAGTTGATATTGATACAATACTGAACGGAGAACTGTGGTGTACCAGAAGGAGTCAGTGGGCATCATTACGAGCTTGTAGGTAAAACCCGCCTGTAGCCGGCAGGTTGCCGGCAACCCCATAACACCGTTACTGCTGCCTGACATCCCAGTTCTACTGGGATATCACATGCGGCGACGTTATCGTAAGTTCCCATTCCCATGGAGTCCGATATGGGAATGGGAACCCTGAAGCCTGCCGGTAGTTCAATGCTCCTACCGGCAGACTTGCAGTGACCTGGTCCGGAAAAACTTGTTACCGGTACCTTTATTTCTGGACCGGGTCACTTGTAATGAGGCCCAATGTCTAGGACTTCATTTCAAGGGTGTTTATTTAAACTAAATGGAAAAATGACTATCTGTCCCAATTGCTACGGGGGATTTCCATGCCTATTGATTGATTGATTTATTGATAAGGTTATTTATAATGCGCCTATACACAAGTGTTTCTAGGCGCAACTAGGCAGGGAGGGGAAAATGGGAGAACAAGACACATGATCTTACTAGGCCTAGTGTCATTTAGATCGTGTAAGTGCACAGACAAGAAGTGCATGGAAGAGGAAGGGGGACAAGTGCACCCAGTGGAACAGTGCCCTGGGTTAAGTGCAAGGAAGGCAGGGCCTTCAAGGAGAACATGCCCCGGAAGCGCAAGGAAGGCCAGGTGGCAGGGCAAGAGGGCCCAGAGGCAAGTGCTCAGGACTGGGCAGGGGGGGGTGCAGATGTCCTTTATGACTCAGAGGAGCACCAGGCAGCCAGTCACGTAACTGAGCAGGAGGAAGGGAAGGATAGCAGTGGGAAGGCAGAGAGAAAAGGTGGTGGGGAAAGGCTAGCAAGGAAGAGGCAGAGAGAAGGAAGAGTAGAAAAGCAAGGTCTTGACAAGCTTCCAGAACTTAAGGAGTTCTGGCGCAAGGCGCAGAGTGGCAGAGAGGCTATTCCAGAGGGAGGCACCTGCAGAGGAAAGAGATCTACCAGCCAGTCTCCGTTTGGAGATGCGACTCACTCGCAGAGAATTGGAAGTAGACGAGCAGAGGGCTCTGGGAGGAAGATACGTAGGAAGAGAGCATTGGAGATAGTACGGGCCCCGGCCCCAGAAGGCCTTGTGGATGATGCAGAAGGTCTTGAACTTGATCCTTGCAACCACTGGGAGCCAGTGGAGGGATTTCAGAGCTGGACAGATGCAGTCCCTGGGCTAGAGGCCAACGATACGTCTTGCAGCCCTGTTTTCGATGAGCTGCAGAGGGTGGAGGGTAGAGTTGGGTAGATTGAGAAAGAGGCTGTTGCAGTAGTCAAGCCTAGAGAGAACCAGGGCTCTGGAGACAGTGAGCTTCTGGGGGAAGGTGAGAAAAGGTAGAATATCTCTGAGTAGGTGCATTTGGAAATTGGACTTTTTGGAGATGTCTTTGATGTGTGAAGAGAAGGAGAGAGTGGAGTCGAAGATTACCCCAAGGTTTTTTGCCTCACAAGAGGGTGAGGGCACAGGGCCAAGGGAGGCCGGCCAGAGTGAAAGGGAAAAACAGGAGCAGGGGTCCCAATGAGAAGGGTCTCCGTTTTACTGACATTAAGGCAGAGATCATAAGAGGCGCACCATGCCTGAGTAGCGGAAAGACAGTCAGGGATGAGTGAGGAGGCTGAGGGTAGCCTGAAAGAGAGCTGCGTGTCATCCGCATAACACTGAAAGTAAGAGGAAAAGGTAGAGATCAGGCGGACCAAGGGGGCCAGATAGACATTGAAAAACCAGGGCGAGAGGATAGATCCCTGGAGAACACCACATGTTGAGAGTGTGATGGATAAGAGGAAGGGCTCAAGTTCATCCTGGAAAGGTCAGTCCAAGAGGAAAGAGGATAGCCATGCCAGAGCCTGATCTGTGATGCCCAGGGTATCTCAGAGACAGTGATCAGGATGTTGTGGTTCGCAGTGTCAAAAGCAGAAGAAAGGTCGAGGAGGAATAGAACAGAGGAGAGTTAGAGTCAAGGTTACAGAGCAAATATTCACAGTGTTCAGGAGAGCAGTTTCAGTGGCCCTGCTGCTCTGAAGCCATATTGATGGTCATGGAGACAACCACCAGATTCAGTGTGGAGGGTTCGCTGGGAGATAGCCAATTTCTCCAGGGGTTTGCCCAGGAAAGAAGTAATAGAAATTGGGCTATAGTTTGATAGGATCGAGGGGTCGGCCGAAGGCTTTTTGAGCAGGGGGTGCACAAGGGAGTGCTTGAGAGGAGAGGGGAAAACTCCAGTGGCAAAGGAGTGGTTGCAGAGATCGGCCAAGGCTGGAGCAAGAGAGTCAATGTTGTCCGTAAGGGTTCTGGAGGATAAGGGAGACACCTGTTGGGATGAGACTTTCATAGACCGGACCTGACTGGAAACCTCATCTGGTGTGACAGGAGAGAGGGAGGAGAGGGGGAGCAGGGGCGGCCAAAGAGGGCCTGAGAGAGGTAGAGAGGGTGGGGAGCAGATGAGAGTGAGGACACTAAACTTAAGGTGCTTGTCGTATGTCAAAAACAAATAAGTCTTCCGTCTAAAAGCCTATTTGCTATCTGGCCCTACCACTTCAGGAGAAAAAAACACCCATACAAATAAGCCAGAACAATAGCCTCTTAGCTCATGCTTCGTCCAGTCAATGTTACTTGGGTCTCTCTCGGGGTATTGGTTACAGTTCAAAACAATGTTCTTCACAATTCTCCAAAGAAAAGTTTTAGGCTCTCTCTTTAGACTCCTCAAGAAAAGTTGTAAATCTTTAAACAAATTAATTTCTCAAGTTATTTGAGTGGAGGGATGGTTCGCATAGTCCTTCTCCACCAACTTGGTTGTTTGCTTTCCACTAGTTTTATGTCTTTTAAACTAATTGAACCCTCCAAGTTCCTTTCTTCTCATAGGTTGAAAATGTCACTTAATTCTCTAGGGCTCTCCAGACCGCTCTGGTTCTCTGGTTTGTTAAACTTTTGCAGTTGTATCTTTGATCTCTGTCAATCTTCACCATTCGGAATTCTAGGGCTCCCGTAACCTTCCTTTTCATTGTCTCTCTTCTCGTTTTCTTCCGCTCGCCTCCCTC
This sequence comes from Ambystoma mexicanum, assembly GCF_040938575.1. Lineage (NCBI taxonomy): Eukaryota > Metazoa > Chordata > Amphibia > Caudata > Ambystomatidae > Ambystoma > Ambystoma mexicanum. The sequence continues at coordinate 290,864,613 of NC_090931.1, read as the reverse complement.
CACCCTGGGCAACCCTGGTACCTTTCCTGTCATCGGTTGTGCTCCACAGGGGTGGCATCCCAACGGGAACGTGACCAATCGCTCCTCTCTCCGCTGTCACTGTCTCGTAAAGATTTACTTCCTGTATCTTGTCTGTCACGGCAGATTCAGCAATCCTTGCCCTGAGAGCGGAGGATTCATTCCTCTGTTGCCTGCTGTCTTGGTTTCTGTTTGCAGGCCCCAGGCCCACCGCGACTGCAGCATGTTCATGCCACCAGGTAAGACGGTCTTCCTTCCATCTCAGTCCCAGCAGTATCACCCGTTCCAATGCTGGCATTCAAGAGTCTCTCTCTCGTCTCTTGGTTCCTCCATGCCATTGCTATCTCCACAATGTAGTGTGGCTCGTCCCGCCAGGTCTTTCGCATGCCAGAGGCTCGCCTCTGCGTAGGATTCTTCTATCTGCAGGATGGGCAGGACAAAGACTGATATGCAAATGGATATTTCCCATCTGTGAAAGGCACAGTGAGTAAAAGCAGTGGCTGCGAACTCTCAAGTGGTTAATAACCACTGAACAGGTTATCATGTCTGTTCTTGCGAGAGAGGGGCGCCCGCTACCTTTGTAAAACTATTTGTTAAGGAACCTGGGATTGGTAACCCTAGGTCTCCTGGGGGCAACCAGACGTGGTCTCCCTCTCACTGTGCTTAGAGAGGCATCAGCTTCACCTCACTGATGATCCCCAACAAGGGTGAAACACGTGTATGGGGTTGCTGGTGGTACTCTCGTTCAGATTGGAATTGCCATTGTATTTCGGTGCTGGACTGCCCCTGGGCAGGACAAAGACTGATATGCAAATGGATATTTCCCATCTGTGAAAGGCACAGTGAGTAAAAGCAGTGGCTGCGAACTCTCAAGTGGTTAATAACCACTGAACAGGTTATCATGTCTGTTCTTGCGAGAGAGGGGCGCCCGCTACCTTTGTAAAACTATTTGTTAAGGAACCTGGGATTGGTAACCCTAGGTCTCCTGGGGGCAACCAGACGTGGTCTCCCTCTCACTGTGCTTAGAGAGGCATCAGCTTCACCTCACTGATGATCCCCAACAAGGGTGAAACACGTGTATGGGGTTGCTGGTGGTACTCTCGTTCAGATTGGAATTGCCATTGTATTTCGGTGCTGGACTGCCCCTGGGCAGGACAAAGACTGATATGCAAATGGATATTTCCCATCTGTGAAAGGCACAGTGAGTAAAAGCAGTGGCTGCGAACTCTCAAGTGGTTAATAACCACTGAACAGGTTATCATGTCTGTTCTTGCGAGAGAGGGGCGCCCGCTACCTTTGTAAAACTATTCTTCTATCTGCATTCAAGATTTCTTGTCTCTTTATTCTCGCCATCATACTTAAAAGGCAGCATGTTGTTCTCCACCACCTGCTGAGTTCTTGAAGATTCCAGCATTAACTTGAGTCGACATTAGGGAAGTAATGTTTGTGTGTTTTGAATGCGGATCAACTGAAACAACATGAGTCATTTCTTATTCCTATATAGGTAGACCAAGTATTCTATATAGGGAGTTCTAGATAGGAATAGGAGTTCTTGTCCCCTAGAGGGGGGTCACGCCTAGTGAGGTCCTGCTTTCCTAGACCCCAAGGTAGGGTTTTGCTGAGCAGGCTCACTTCGACCCTCAAAGGGGTGGCTCCCACCCCCCCGGGAAGCAGGGACGAATTTCACAAATTCGTCACAAAACATACAAGAAATCAAATGGAAATTAACACCATACATACAATTAAAACAAATAATAGAGCAGAACTATAGCAGTGATCTACTGCTGAGGCAAGCAGTTTGTTCAGCTCCTCTCCCAGTGATCTTCAATCTATACATGGAGCAGCTGGGAGCCCTCCTATTCGCTCACAACATCCACATCCACCAATACATCAATGACACACAGCTATACCACAACATCGACTCCATCAAGGACATTCATAGGCTCAAAACCTGCTTCTAGGTGATCCAGTTTTGGATGCCCAGTACATACCTGAAGCTCAACCTCTCGAAGACCGAATTCCCACTCCTCACCAACAACACCGAACACCCAGACATACAGAGCTGGCTATCAACCATGAACTCTGTGGGCTTCACACCAGAGCTCACCGTCTGCGCCAAGCCCCTCAGGTTCCAGATCCACAGACACCTCTCCTTTAAGACACACATAGCTAAGAAAACTCCAACAGCTTGGTATCAGCTCTTCGTTCTGCGAAAGGTCAAGCCTTTCCTCCCCCTGGACAGCTTTAGATTCACTGTTCAAGCACTGGTCCTATCCCACCTGGATGGCATCAATGCACTCTTTGAAGGCCTCACATCATCTTCCCTTGTGCCCCTGAGAGGTGTCCTACACGCGGCTCCATGCCTCATCAAAGGTCTAGGCACATACGACCAAATCACCCCAGCCCTCCTCGACCTTTACTGGCTCCCACTGCACACATGAATCACCTTCAGGTCTTGCTGCATCATCTATGAGGCAGTCGCCCTCAAGTCACCCAGCTATCTCGCAGAGAAACTTAGCATCTCTGGCGGACAGCGCACCACCACAAGCCAGAACACAGGCAGATTTGTAATCCACTGCTGCAAAAAAGAAAGGACCAGAAAACAAGCCGTTTCTGCCTATGCTCCAAGACTAAACCTCCTTCCTGTCGGCATCAGTCTTGCCCCCATGCTCCTACAATTCAGAAAATAACTCAAGACCCACCTCTTCAAGGAGTCTCTCCTCCTCAACACCTAGGCCATCAATGTGCCCCTCGCACCACCTGACTCGCTAGACGCCGTCCGTCCCTCTCCTCCATACCACCTATACAGCTGTATCCCTTCTTTGTGCCCCAATATATCCTACCCCCCGCTGTATATATGTTCTGTTGTTACCACTGAAAAGCACTCAGTTGAGCTTAGAGCCCTTTGGATAACATGCATACAATGGATGGGGGTGCAGAATAACTCCAACACCAAATAATCGAACGAACTCAGGAATAGAATTGAATTGATTGTTTATTTATATAGCGCATATACACAATGTGTTTCAAAGCGCTTCAAAGCAGGGAGGGAACAAAGGAGAATACAGTGACATTCTTACAAGTCCATGATACATCCAGAATTTGAAAATAACTATCTTAATCAGCCTTGCGACATTTCAGATAGTGCAAGAGCTTTAGATAGTGATAAAGGTGGGGAGGGGGGTGGGAAGGAGAATGAGACAGACAATCGGCTATATTACTATGCCTGATGACAATTGAGGTAGAGCTGGAAATTAACAAGAGGTGGGGGCACAGGGGGCTGGGTACAGGGAGAAGGAGGAGAACAAAACAAGCGACTAAAGGAAGATGGCAAAGGTTGCTGTTTTAATATCAATTATCTAAAATGGGGAGTTATAACGGACATCAACAGACGTTCGCTCGAGCTCTCAGTACATTTCACATAAAAACACATTTATGTACTAAAAATGTGCCATAAGTGACGTCATACTACATGGCAAATTAGAAAAACCTATGAGGGATTGTGATAGGCTCAAAGGGACCATCTAAGTATACTTTCTATAAGGGGTGGGATCGTGATTGGATATCTACTGTCAAGTGGACAACTTATGCCTACCTCTAAAACATGTCATCTTCAACAACATTAAGTACATGGTATATCATTGGCTCTCAAACTATAAGGCCTTTCGCTATACGGCACTCTACAATTGGTTGGCATGCTTGTGCCCTTCTGGAACATTTGGTTCGCTTAGCAGCACGTGAGCTCATAGCCAAGAGGTGGACTTGAATTCACATCCCCACCCAATTAGCCCAACGTCTCTCCTCACCCATGCCTTCTGCCATGAAGATTGTCTTTGAACTTGGACTTGCAGAGTATTCTTGTCTCTGGGAATATAAGGGAGTGCGAGCACACACTATTGTAATTCTGGAACTCCATGCCCAACTCTATTTCCATCCTTGACCCATGTGACATGAGACCACGATTTGGATCATTTTGCAGCATTTAAATGTCTTAAATGAATAAAACTTTGCACGCATGGTGTTCTTTCTTTGCACCTTAACAAGTGATGATTCAGCTTCTCACGTTCACTGCCTTTGAGAATAGATAACCGGCCTGGTTGCCTCTGCTTTGACATCAGGCCAGACAGCATTGCCACTCGTTTTCACGATCTCAGCTCATTCTTGCTGCGACACAGTTCTTAGCCTTTCCTCTCCATGGGTACGGGCTTACTAAATTCATGACACTGATGTCCAGCTTCTATACAATGGCGGCTCCTCCTGCAGTCTATTCACTACATATAGCCAGCTTTTAAGATTACTTACTCTACTTGCATTGCAGCATCTGTATAGTTATTGGACGGCTTGTATTTTCTGCAGTGCGTCACACACGTGCAAGCATCTTCTCGTATATGAAAGTTTACTTGATTCTTAACTTCGTCATCAGTTTCTATAGGGTCCATGCATTCTCTTCAGCCAGTCTTCTCAGGGCATCACACTCATCTTTCATGACAACACCAGGTCCTCTTTCGCTCTTTTTCATATTCCTTCAGGCAGTTCCTCCCTCAGATTGTCGTATTTTTGGGAATAAACCAATAAGGTTTTCTCAGTGGGTATCTTCTTTTGAATATTCGCTGCGGTATGGTCACAACTACTGGTGTCAAGCATGGCACAATCTCAGACTTCCAACATACTGGAGGTAAGGTTGTGGGATTTCCTGTAGAGGCATTCAGCTGCTTCTCTACATCCCCCCTGTGGTCCAGTCATCGACCATCTCTTCGCCGGTTTCCACATCTTGGTATTTTCTCTTGAAGTAGTGCTTCTTTAGAGTCCAGATCCTCATCACCCCCCTCAGGTTGTCGGCTGATTAAACATGTTCATCCACACTCCAGGTCCTATAGCTGCACTGTTCATTCCTATTACAATATACCCATCGTCCTACATACTTCTTATGATTCTTTGGATACAGGAACTTTATTCCCTCGGGTGCTATGATGCTGGCCTCTATGTATTTTCTGACATCTTCATCGGTCAACTCCTCGGGTCCAAACCCGGATTCGACATTGATCATGATCTTCATTCCTACTGCCTTCTTTGCTGTCTTCTTACATTGGGCAATTATTATCTTAATCACACAGAATCCAAACATTACCATGATCCATAGTGCTCCAAGAAACTTGAAGATGTTTGCCATCCACTGCAGAATCCATGAGAATGTGGAAGCAAACCAACTGTCATCTATAATGTCCTCTGTCTCTTCTTCCATCTGATTATGCAGGTTTTTCAACAACGTTATTTTCTTCATCGTGAGAAGGTATGAACGTGCAACATGATGGCCCGATTTTGGCGCAATCTCCTCCTTCCATTTCTGTGATCATGTCAAGGACATAGCTGTTCTGCAGGGTCATTAGTCGTATGGCCCTCAGCTCTTCTTTGATAGCATTGAATCCCTTTATATTAGTGTTAATTGTCTGCAGAAGTTCCCTTCTGGTAATTTGAAACCATTTGGCATTGGCCATCGTCTGGATACCAGGCATGAAGATAGTTGTGAATATTGAAACAGTCTTGCTGAACAAACTGTGCTCATAAGGAATGGACTCATATGCTTCTACTTGGCTGAAAAGTAATTCTCTCTTCTAGTTCGATTGAGGAATTCAAGCGATCTTCTCCTTCTCAAATGGGCATCCACTTTTGGAAATTCTCCAATGTTCAGGTCACTCTGAGGAATCACTAATGCTGGAACATGGATGTGTACCAAAGAACACATTCCTCCCAAATCCTTGGGCAGCTTCATGTAGGCCCTGGGCCCACAAGCCCAATATCGATCCATCAGGACGGCTGTCCCTGGTCCCATCCTGGAAATGTCAACTGTAGTTTTGCAGCCTATGCTATCTCCAACATGCTTCCTTCCTTCTCTTCAGAAGCATAATGTCGCATTGGCCAATGCGATCACAACCATTGGGCCTGATTCATCTTCTACCCATGTCAGCAGTTTGGCATACTTAGCCCATGACTTTAAACACCCAATCGTTCACTCCCTGAACCTCTTGTACATACGCTGGCTTCAGTAGATGAGCTGCACAGGACATCAGTCCTTCTTCCCATCCTTTCTTGGATTTCACTCGACCATAGACTTGAGTTTGTTCCTAACATCCAGGCCATCCAGCTACTTCTATTTTATCAGGGCAGTTCATTCTGTTCATCTCTTTAATGACTACCTCTTCCTGTCCTTCTGCAGGATACACACCCATCTTGCTCTCACATCCAGGTTCCTTTTCCATCTGCATAGACTTGATATAATCATCCCGGTATGAAAACAACCATTTCAATCTCCATCGCAAAGTGGCCCAACTGGCCTGGAATTGTCCTCTGGTCATGCAAGCAGCAAGATGAACGCGAGGCATAGTGTTCTGGAACTTCTCCAGAGATGAAAGTTTGCACTGTATTCATGGCATAGGGTATGAGAGCGCAGACGTAGCAACTCTCCTTAGATGTTCTCTTTCTCACCTTTCCCATGTGCTGATACCACATATTATTACCCAGGTGTGCTGTATTTCCTAGATAGGTATTTATTCCCTCATTATCTTCCTCTGCATTTCTCTTATGTCTTACAAAATCAAAGTTTGAATAATACTTATGAAGTAAATCAAAAACAATTCTCACAGTGGAGGGAACCATAGAAGCCTCTGCCTCAGTGGCAGTAAGCAAATCAAAAGCAGTTCCCATAGTGGGGAGGATCATAGAGGCCTCTGCATCAGCCGGAGTACTAGTATGATAGAGATTGTGAAAAAGAAGGACTAAAAAAACTAAGAGTGTAATCGTGCAGGCACATAATATGCACCAAAACATTGGCATCCATTTTTTACAACATCCTGGCATTTGATGCACTTGTTCATTCTCTAGAACTGTGCCCGCTTCTAGATTTGTCATCTTTAATACAATTATCAAATTACTTTACACCTGTAATTGTTAAGTCAGCTCGATTATTGCAATGAGGAGCCTTCTTATCAAAGGGCCATTTTTAGGATCCTGTAAAAAAGTGTGAATATCAACGTCTCTTTTGACAAGAGCAGAATAAGCTTGAAGTATGAATATAAAAACAGCAAGCACAAGCCGATGAACATCACTGTCAGTAAGTAACATATGCTTAACTGATTAGAACAAATATGCACCACGAAATTAATCTGGATACTTATCTCGTTTCTGATTTCTGATTTTAAAAAATTACATTTAGGCATAACTTAATGTGTCTCTGAAGTTCATCTTTAGCCTACTAAAATTCTCAGCAAGTCCCTGCACTCCTGCTAAAGTATCTATAAGGAGTGTCCTCCGAATTCTAGTCCAAATGAAATCTGTCTCATTCACTGGTTGTTGCTTTATCGTCCTTTTTCTTCGTCATCGACTGAGTCTGCACACGCTGAAATTCTTCTTCTTGTCTTGCTTCTGGATTTGCCACGGTGGGAGGGAGGTCCCGCCTTTGTGGAGACTTTCACTTCTCCTAAGTGAAGCCAAGCTCGTCTCCCTTGGACCTTCACAGTTGGAAGGTTTATATCTTCAACGCAAAAGGGACCGTTAAAACGTGGCTCATGTCACCTCTGGGTAAAGTTCTTGATGAGGATCAGATCACAAACATATAATTTAAGTGCCGATAAAAGTTCAGTTGGGTTGGTTGTTGAATTGTCTTCATCTGTGTTCTGAGACCGACCCCCCTGGCCCTTGACTTGATCTGAAATGAGAGAGATGCTAGAGTTCATACATGTCAAATAGTCATGCAACTCATCACCTAACGTTTTAGCTACACTATGGGCATCACTTCTACTCCCAGATGGAGGTGTAAGAGGCATTCTCATTCGCCGCCCTGTCACTAGCTTGTGAGGGGTGAGGTGATGGTCTGAACCTGGCTGATTCCAAAGGGCATATAAAGCTAAGGGTAGGCAATATAGCCATCCCTTCTTCAATGTCAATTTAATCTTGGCTATCCTTTCTTTAAGAAGGCCATTTTGTCTCTCACATATTCCGTTGGCTTGCTGGTGATAATCAGGAGAAAGCGTGCGTGTTACATTCAAGAGAAGCCCTATTTATTCAAATATCTCATTAACAAAATGTGGTCCATTGTCTGATCTCAGCACTTCACACACACCCCATCTCCGGAAGACTTTGCACACTAAAAACATTGCTGCGCAAGTGGCATCAAGGTGTGCACACAGACCTGCCTTGATCCACCTAGATAAGGGACACACCACCACTAATAGATACCTATACCCATTACACACTTGCAGCATATTGCCATGGTCAATATGTAAATGCTGAAACTCACCATTCAGTTGAGGTATTACCCCTCTAATTGTTCTCAGTGCATGCACATCATTAAACCTTTGACACACAATGCAGTTAACCATAAAGAGTGCAACGTGCTCCAATAAATTCAGAATGAACCAGTCTTCTGCATTCATAGCAGCAGGACTCTCCCTAGTTACATGCGTGGGGTAATGCAACTGTTCAAGCGCAACCTTTAATAACTGTAACGCTCACCTGGCTCCCACGGAGGCGCTGGTCTAGTCTGGGTTGCTGTGGCCTCTTCAAGCGTGATGCGCAGAACTCGGACCACCGATTGAACAGGACCCCCAAATCTTGCTTGTCTGGCCCGTAGGAATATCCTTCTGCAGATGAGAAAGGGGATTAACTGTCTGCAGAATAGTGTGCTTGCTCCCCCCTTCCCCCTTCGTTCTTCTCTGACTTCCTCCAAAACCCCCGGTTTAAGCTCATCTTATGGTTTGGAAGGATGAACTCTCCATCCTGCTTCTGGTGCAGGGGCGCGCGTTCGTCCAGTTACTTCACTGGTTTTCAGAATGGCGCTGGCAAAATCCACTTGACTTTTCTGAGCGATACGCCGTAAGTATGAAGATTCAAAAGTTCAAGTGTGAGCCTCTTTTTATGTTGTCTTCCTAACCTGTGATCTGTCCTTTATTTCAGGTGCAGAACGAAGGCGATGCGTTGAGGGGTTAAATTGCCGATGGTAAAATCAGGTGAGTTAGTGATGAGGGCGACCCCTCTAAATGTCTTTATAATTCCCCAGTAATGTCTTTTGTCCTTTCCCCAAAGGGGCCGGGGTGCGGTACCTGCCAACGAAGCGGCGCCAACCCGAAATGTGGAATGGTTCACCAAGAAAAGCCGGTAAGTATTATGGCTGAAAATTCGGCTTTCCTCCTGTGTTCCCTCTGCTCACCTTTTGTCTCTTCTTCTCTCCCCTAGGTGCAGAGATGTGGCGACCGGTGCTGCGAGCCGAGATGGAGCCGAGAGATGTCTCGAGGACAGGTGAGTGAAGCGCGGCGCTGCAGCGAGCAACGCAATGCTTTTAAGTGGAAGTCTTTCTTCAAGAATGCTGGCGTGAAGATTCAGGATGCAGGTAAGAAGTTTGAATAAGTTCTTGCTTTTCACCTTTCTCTTCTCTTCTTTCCTTACAGGTGTTCCAGGTTCGAGGCGGGCGTGGCTGGAGTCCAGGTGCAGGAGCAGACACGGTGAGCGTTCAGCTGCTGGGATGCAGAACAACGCAAAGCACGTGTGGCTGTCCGGGCGTGGCTTAAATAGCCTTGGAAGAAGTCCTAGGTAAGTATTCTTCCACAGCCCCACCCAAGTAACAAAATAGTCCCTTTAGTAAAATAGTCCCTCCTAAGCCTCATTTGGCTTGGGTCTTCATGCAGCATGGTCTGCATCAGGTGAGTATGCAGCATGTTCTGCATCAGGTAAGTGCACCAAACACTTTCCTTTATGAGCCTGGCGCCTATGGCGCCAGGACTGATGTCCAACATGAGCCTGGCGCCAAAGGCGCCAGGACAGAGTCCAAAGAGCCCCTATAAGGGGCCGCTGGGCTTTTACCCGGGGGCATGATGCCTGCTCCCAGGGGTGCTGGGCCTGGCCTGGTGCTCCGGGGGTAGGCATCATGACAGCACTCCCCCCCAAGGCCCCTCCCAAGGTCGTTCCCTCTGGAGGTTTCGGTTTGTTTGGGAAATTCCGATGGAACCTTTTTACTAGCCGAGGTGCATGTACGTGGTCGCTGGGTTCCCAAGACCTTTCCTGAGGCCCGTACCCCTTCCAATCAATTAGATAGAAAAGTTTTGATTTTGAGATCTTAGAATCCAAAATGTTCTTCACCTCGAATTTAGGCTCCCCATCTATCTGGATTGGTTCTGGTGGCTTTATTAATCTGGTTCCTGGTTGCACTGGTTTCAAAAGTGACACATGAAAAACGGGGTGAATCCGCATGTTAGCTGGTAGATCTAGCTTGACTGCCACTGGGTTAATTATAGCTTTGATCGAGTAAGGGCCTAAATACCTTGGATTAAAAGTCTGAGGTCCCTTGAGCGATAAGTGTTTGGTAGCCAACCATACTTGATCCCCTATTTGGTATGGAGGCGCCTCTCTTCAATGCAGATCCGCATTATTTTTGTATTTCCCTTTCGCATGTTGTAAGTGTGCAGTTGCATCCTTGAAGGCTTGAGTAATCGTAGAATGCAAATGGTCCACTGCGGGCATTTCAAGGCTCAAAGGTGAGTCCAAGTCTGAAGTACGAGTGTGATGTCCATATAGGGTATAAAAGGGGCTCTGACCAGTTCCAGAGTGTATCGAGTTATTGTATGCATATTCAGCCACCCATAAAATATCCTTCCAATTACCCTCCGATTGGTGCAACATACATCGTAGATATTGTTCAAGGGTCTGGTTCGTTCTCTCCGTCTGACCATCGGTCTGTGGGTGGTGGTTGGTTGAGAGTCTTACGTCGATTTGTGCCAGTTGACAACACTTTTTCCAAAAATGAGAAATAAACTGGCTTCCCCGATCGGAGACTAGTATGGACGGGAATCCATGCAAACGGATGATATTTTCAAGGAATTCCTTGGCAAGAACAAAAGCTGAAGGTAATCCTTTCAACGGAATAAAATGGGCCATCTTGGAAAATAAATCCACCACAACCAGAATAGTATTGTATCCATTACAAGAGGGCAGGTCTGTGATAAAATCTAGTGACAAGGTGTGCCAAGGTGCTGGTGGAATGTCTAAGGGTTGAAGAAGACCGGCGGGTTTTGTTTTTTGACCTTTGTTTTGGGCGCAAACTCCACAGGACATCACGAAAGATTTAATATCCTTTCGCCAGGAAGGCCACCAGAATTGTTGTTTAATTTTTTCCTCTGTTTTGGCAATGCCAAGATGTCCTTCCATCAGAGTATCATGATGATGGGAAATAACCAGTTCTTGCGATTCCTTTTCTGGCAAAAATAAACGTCCTTGGAAGTAAGGTAAGCCATGGTTGACTGAAAAGTAAGACCCCCTTTTGATCCAATCCTGCAAGGCTGAAGAGCCCAGGAATTGTTTTACCCGTGCTTGAATGTCTTCAAGGGTTTGTAAAGTGGTTATCCCCAAAATTCTTTGTTCGGGAATTACCGGCACAGGTTCTGAATTTGTGTCAATTTCTCCCATTCCAATTCGAGATAGCGCGTCCGCTTTGCCATTCTTACAGCCGGGACGGTAAGTGATTACAAAATCGAACTCAGCAAAGAACAAAGCCCATCGGAGCTGTCGTGAAGACTGAGCCTTGGCAGTTTTTAAATATTGTAAATTTCGGTGATCAGTGATCACGGTGATGGTATGCCTGGCGCCAAGAAGATAATGCCGCCAAGCCTTAAAGGCGGATTTAATGGCTAATAATTCCTTATCGGTGATTGCATAATTTATCTCCGGCGGCGAGAACTTTCTGGACCAAAATGCTACGGGGTGCAGTTGGTTGGTTTCGGGGTCTCTCTGAGACAGGACAGCTCCCATGGCTAAGCTGGACGCGTCGGTTTCGACTATATATGGGAGATCGGGACGCGGGTGTTTCAAAATAGGTGCAGACGTAAATTTAGCTTTCAATTCCTGAAAGGCCTGTTCAGCTTCCTCGGTCCATTCAAAACATTTATTTTTCCGCAAGAGTGCAGTGATGGGTTGCACCACACGTGAAAATTCCGGGATAAACCTGCGATAAAAATTGGCAAAACCAAGCATGCTTTGGACACCTTTCACCAAACTAGGTGATGGCCATTTGAGGATGGCATCCACTTTCCGTGAGTTCATTCGGACCCCTTTAGGTGTCAGGATGAATCCAAGAAACTCAACCTCAGTGGTATGGAAAACGCATTTTCCAGCTTTGCAAACAGTTTGTGCTGGCGCAATTTCTCTAGGACGGCCCTGACATGTTTTCTGTGATCTGATTCCGAAGAGGTGTACACCAGAATGTCATCGATATACACGACAACACAGACATCGATGAGTTCCCGAAGGGCATCGTTCATGAAGAATTGGAAGGCAGCAGGCGCGCTGCACAACCCGAAAGGCATTACCTGGTATTCGAATAGTCCATATTTTGTACGGAAGGCCGTTTTCCATTCGTCACCTTCTTTTACTCGTACCAGATGATAAGCCCCCCGGAGATCTAACTTGGTGTATACGCAAGCGTCCTTCACCTGGTCAAGGAGTTCAGGGATCAAAGGCAGAGGGTAACGATTTTTAACAGTTATCTGGTTCAATGCGCGGTAATCGATACAAGTTCTAAGGTCGCATTCTTTTTTTGGCACGAAGAACAAAGCCGAGGATGCCAGAGACTTTGACGGGCGAATGAAACCATTGGCTAGGTATTGATCTAAATATTGTCTCAAATGCAGATTCTCCGGTTCAGTAAGGGCATAAATCCTGCTACAAGGGGGTTGTGCACCGGGCACCAGATCGATTTGGCAATCGTACGATCTGTGAGGAGGTAACGTGTTGGCCTGTTCCTTTTGGAAGACGTCCTGAAAGTCTTGGTATTCCGGAGGTAGTTGCATGGAGACAGAGGTTACTGATGCTAGACTGATCTTCAGATTTTCTGGGTAGCAGGTTTGTGCACAATCCGGGAAGGTTATTCTCTTCGCTCGCCAATCAATTCGAGGATTATGTGTCTCTAACCAAGGGATTCCGAGAATAACCTGAAACTGTGGAGCCTTGATTACATCAAACACAACTGCCTCCCAATGGCCGTCCGGACCTACAAGTGTCACCTCAGCTGTGGAATGTGTTACTGGTCCAGAGGCAATTTTAGTTCCATCAACTGTGGTGATGACATCTTTGCTGGTTTTAGGAAGCAGAGGGAGGTTAATCCTGGAGACCAATTCACGATCCACATAGTTTCCTATAGCCCCACTATCGATGTATGCCTTTATTGCATGCAACCGCTTAGGCTGTTCCGGATCTACGAGGACCGTTGGCACAATGAAATGTGAGGTCTGAGAGTTAGTTTTCAAGCTCGGCAAGCGGACCCCTACGCTTGTCGGGCGTGGTCGTTTCCCGATACAGAGTTTTCATGGATTTTATCAGCGGCTCCTACCACCTTCTTGGGCGGCTTTGCCGGGCAATCTCGTAGAAAGTGTCCAGAGGACCCACAATAAAGACATAATTGCATCTGCCGTCTTCTTTCACGTTCCTTTTGAGTTAGAGGTCCTTTAACCCCTCCGATTTGCATTGGCTCAGAAGCTTCAGCCCCCTTGAGGTTAGCGTGGGTCTTGACCAACACCCGGGTCTCAAACTTGGACCGATCTGCTTTTCTGTTTTGCAGTCTGTGATCCAATTGGACCACTAAGTCTATATATTCTGAGCATTCTTGGGGCGGATTTACAACTTGGGCCAGGACATCTTTAAGTTCTCCGCGTAGACCTCGATAAAATAACATGATTCTTTTATCCTCTGGCCACCCAGTTTCCACAATTAGTCTATTAAAGGTTGCAATGTAGGATAGGAGGTCTTGATTGCCCTGTCGCAGAGATAGAAGTTCGTCATCCAGAGCCTGCCCCTGGCAGTGACGAGCAAATAACCTTTCCATGCTTGCTTGAAATCCTTGAAAATCACGAAGAATTGGGTCATCTTGAGTTACCAGTGGAACTGACCAATCGGCAGCACTGCCGCTGAGATATGGCAATACAAAGGCTACCTTGGTCTGGTCTTTAGGGAAGGCCCCAGGTCTGCATAGGAAATGCAAACGACACTGATTCATGAATACGGCGAATCGTTTGGGGTCCCCAGCAAAGCGTTCGGGTGAGGCCAGCGGCATGTTTCCAGGTAGATTAATCTGCACCGGGTTACTGGAAAGCACAGGAGCGGGGTTCCCCCCGGAACCGGGCAAAGGAGTTTGTCCAGCTTGACCTTGCAAAAGCTGTCTAGCCAGGTCATCAGCTCTTTCCTTTGTTACAATCACTTCCCTCCTGAGAGCATTAGTCTCTTGACGAGCGGCGTGTACTTCGGCCCGTAATTCCCCCAGTAGTTGGGCCAACTGGTCAGTCTCAGAAGTTTCCATAGCGCCTGGGTGGGAATTTGTAGGAAGGCTTCGCGTTCTGTAATGCTCACCTGGCTCCCACGGAGGCGCTGGTCTAGTCTGGGTTGCTGTGGCCTCTTCAAGCGTGATGCGCAGAACTCGGACCACCGATTGAACAGGACCCCCAAATCTTGCTTGTCTGGCGCGTAGGAATATCCTTCTGCAGATGAGAAAGGGGATTAACTGTCTGCAGAATAGTGTGCTTGCTTCCCCCTTTCCCCCTTCGTTCTTCTCTGACTTCCTCCAAAACCCCCGGTTTAAGCTCACCTTATGGTTTGGAAGGATGAACTCTCCATCCTGCTTCTGGTGCATGGGCGCGCGTTCGTCCAGTTACTTCACTGGTTTTCAGAATGGCGCTGGCAAAATCCACTTGACTTTTCTGAGCGATACGCCGTAAGTTTGAAGATTCAAAAGTTCAAGTGTGAGCCTCTTTTTATGTTGTCTTCCTAACCTGTGATCTGTCCTTTATTTCAGGTGCAGAACGAAGGCGATGCGTTGAGGGGTTAAATTGCCGATGGTAAAATCAGGTGAGTTAGTGATGAGGGTGACCCCTCTAAATGTCTTTATAATTCCCCAGTAATGTCTTTTGTCCTTTCCCCATAGGGGCCGGGGTGCGGTACCTGCCAACGAAGCGGCGCCGACCCGAAATGTGGAATGGTTCACCAAGAAAAGCCGTTAAGTATTATGGCTGAAAATTCGGCTTTCCTCCTGTGTTCCCTCTGCTCACCTTTTGTCTCTTCTTCTCTCCCCTAGGTGCAGAGATGTGGCGACCGGTGCTGACAGCCGCGATGGAGCCGGGAGATGTCTCGAGGACAGGTGAGTGAAGCGCGGCGCTGCAGCGAGCAACGCGATACTTTTAAATGGAAGTCTTTCTTCAAGAATGCTGGCGTGAAGATTCAGGATGCAGGTAAGAAGTTTGAATAAGTTCTTGGTTTTCACCTTTCTCTTCTCTTCTTTCCCTACAGGTGTTCCAGGTTCGAGGCGGGCGTGGCTGGAGTCCAGGTGCAGGAGCAGGCACGGTGAGTGTTCAGCTGCTGGGATGCAGAACAACGCGAAGCACGTGTGGGTGTCTGGGCGTGGATTAAATAGCCTTGGAAGAAGTCCTAGGTAAGTATTCTTCCACAGCCCCACCCAAGTAACAAAATAGTCCCTTCAATAAAATAGTCCTTCCTAAGCCTCATTTGGCTTGGGTCTTCATGCAGCATGGTCTGCATCAGGTGAGTATGCAGCATGGTCTGCATCAGGTAAGTGCACCAAACACTTTCCTTTATGAGCCTGGCGCCTATGGCGCCTGGACTGATGTCCAAAGAGCCCCTATAAGGGGCCGCTGGGCTTTTACCCGGGGGCATGATGCCTGCTCCCGAGGGTGCTGGGCCTGGCCTGGTGCTCCGGGGGTAGGCATCATGACAATAACGCTACTGACATCACCGGCTTTCCAGTGCTATCTTGCCGCCATAATGCTTTTGTGGGGGATAAAGAACACCACCTTTGTTTCCATAATTACATTACATTACATTACATTACATTATATTTATAATGCGCACTATTGGCCCTCAGGCATAAAAGCGCAGACAAAAGACTTAGACAACGGAAACAAGCAACAAGGGAAAAGACACATGAACAGCCTGTGAGGAAGAAGAGGTAGTGACCCGAGAGAATGTTAAAATGGGTTCACCACAGGTATCAGATCTGGGGGTTACTTTAAAGATGAGTGTACTAGATAATGACAGAGAGATGTTATTCCTGAATCCAGTTGACATTCGAATTTTCATGATATCAGGCAAAAAGGAGGATCTTAAGTTCTTTCTTAAAAGCTTGGAGAGTGTACAAACTCCTTAGTTTGGCTGGGAGTTTGTTCCACAGAGAAGGAGCCTTTACATTGAACCATCCCTTTTCAGCCTTTGCAGTCTTACTTCGCAGCTGTGCAATCAAGTTTTGGGTTCCTGATCTAAGGGTTCGTTGGTTGCATTTCTCTTTCATATAGTTCTGTACATAGACGGGTATAATTTGTAGCCTACATTTGAAGGTAATAACCAACACTCTAAAAGAGATCCAGGCTTCAATGGGAAGCCAGTGAAGCAAACGCCTATGATATGTAATGTGGCTATACTTAAGCAGTCTGAGGACTACTCTGACCATCCAATTCTGAGCGACCTGCAATCTATGCAGTTCTAGTTGACTAATGCCTAGGAGGAGACTGCAGCTATAGTCGAGCTTTGCTCCAATAATTGCCCTAGCGATTGTCTCAGCGCTTTCCTGAGAAATCATGGGCCTTAGGTGAGAAAGTAGTTTGACGTACGTAGTATACTACTCCCGCCACTATGGTAGAAACATGGGCCTTCATAGTCAAGGTCGAATCCAGAGTTACCCCTAAAATATTTGTTTTAGGTAGTGGGGAGATGACACCGTCACCTAGTTTGAAAGAGCTATAGGCTTGATTGAGATTATTCAAAGGCTTTGAACTGCCAACAATCAATAACTCTGTCTTGCTGCGGTTCAACGCGAGGACGTTTTCCAACATCCACCTTTCGATTAGTGTGAAGATTCTGTTTACCTCCAGCTCGTCTGTCTCATGGTGTCCAGTTAGTGAGATGACACATTGAGTGTCATCTGCATAGTTTGGGAATACGACCCTCTCATCCTCTAGCATGAAGAAGAAGGGGGCCATAAACAAATTATAGAGGCAGGGCGACATGCTTGCCCCCTGAGGAACTCCATACAGCACCGGTATCGGAATGGCTTCAGCGGAGGCTGAACAGACTCTGCTGCTTCTATGCTCCAGAAATGAGGCAACCCACTGAGCTGCCGAGGCAGAAAGGTTAGCAACCTCATGTAATCTGGGAATGAGGATGGAATGTTCAATTAGATTGAAGGCTGCAGATTGATCTAATGAGATGATTAACAACAGGCTACTTCTATCCATTCCTCCCAAGAGTTCCTGCTCTTCTTGCGGTGCACTCCCTTGAATCTCCATTAGTTGGGTTATCGATAATTTATTGAACCCTTCTTGCATTAACATGGTTGTAACTACCTTCTCCTTAATTTTCTCAGTATCAAAACTCAAAATATCTGGGGACTATGCAAACGTTTTGGCTTCTACATCTGCGGCTTTGTTCTTGCGAGAGATGAAATCTGCATGCTTAGTGTGCGTTGCGCTTCTAACGACCGTTATGGCCACTGGGAGTTATAGTGCCTTAATAAGCCTGTCCAACAAGGATGGTGCTGCACTGGAGTGCCATCCGCACGGAGGTATCCCCTCCTTTTCCAACGTGTAAGTCCTGCATGTATTGTTGACATCACATAGGTGGAGTCACTTCCTGCCCTTCGTGTTTCTCGAGCGTGACAACAGCATTTTTCTTCACACGGGGTATATAATCATAAAATTAAATTCAACATAATTAGCACAGTTATGCACATGATCGCCTTCTTCTACAGGCTCGGCTATAAACGTGGCAGGATTCACTATTTTACATCTTACAATCTTAATCGTTGGAATCAAAATCATCAACTCATAAGCTGAAGCTCTTTGGGATGTCAATGTAACTTTGTTTTTCTCTAAAATGGCAAACAGAGCATGCGCCATGAAGAGAGTCATAGAGCAGCCCATAACAATACTTGTAGACTTCTCAATTGCGAATGCGGCGGCCGCCAATGACTGTTCACAAAGAAAGTGTCCTCTCATAACTGAGTCTAAAATCCCACTGTAATACGCCAAAGGCTTGTACCCCAATGTACTTCTCTGTGTACGCACTGCTGTCATGACTGTCCTATTTGTGTGCGAAAACAGATAAAATTCCTTTGTATAATTGGGAATTCCCAAAACAGGGGCCGTACAAATTGTTTTTTTCAGCTCCTCAAACCCTTCCTCCATTTCCTCAGTCCATTCTATTTTTACTTTATCCACTTTTGCTTTCTTTAAAACATGCAAAAGGGGGGGCGTGGCTTGGAGCGCCATCAATGTGGCTGCTCCCTTGAGGCCAGCCGTGCGAAGCCTGCTGCTATATCGAACTAAATGCTGTCCTACGTAGCTCCGCAGGAGCCAATTAACCCCCAGGGCGTCGGAACGCTCAAGGCATCTATGGGCTGAGGAACAAAGTTATCCGCCCTTGATCACTGGGCTTGCATCAGCGCCGGAAGACACAAGATGGCGGTCACGCCTGTCCTGGAGCCCCGGAGATGTGGGTAACGGTGCTCGGGACCGCCCTCAGCATCAACGCGGCACGCCGTGGCTCCCAGATCCAGTGAGAGGTGCCGTTCAGATGGTCCCCCGGCTCCCCCTCCCGCAACCACCCCGAAGCAAGCGGCACGCAGCGGGGTGTACAGTGAGGTCCTCGCTACCCCCGCAGTCCACCCTGGGCCGATCCGCGGCCCCGCGGGACACAGCACTGCGGCTCCGGAGTTAACAATGGCACAGGCGGTGCCCTATCAGGTAGGGGCTGCTGGGGGATGAGTGTCGGGTTGAGGGCCTTCCTCACGGCCTTCTTGGGCTTCCCCCAGAGGACCCTGCAGTTCGCACTCCACTTCATAACGGAGAGGCGGCCCCCCCCGGCGGCCCCAGGGACCTGCTCCAGCCTCCTCTCCTCGGCACCTGATTAACGCCTGAGGGAGACTCCTCAGCTGACCTGGACCCCGCACTCATGATTCCTGGGGCGCCCCAGCCCATGTCTTCATTTTGTGCCTCTTCCCTGGCCTGAGAATGGGAGGCCTCTCTTCTCCCTCTCCTCCAGCTGATGGAATAAAGCTGGGCTCTTGTGCGCACAGCGGACCCCACTTGGCCAACGTGGGGGGTCCACAAACCTCTCTCCCAGCTCCACTGTCCACCTAACCTGCTACCCCGAGCCCTGGACCTTTCTTACCACTCACTGGGGATAGGTGGACCCGCCAGGCAACAACACCACCCACCTGGTACCCCGGCCTGGTGGTACTGCTTTTGGCCCTGGGTACAGATGGACTGTTCCCCATAATGGGTCACCCTGCTTCGGCCTCCCCCACCCCCTGCTAGGGAGTGACTCCAACCCCATAACATCCTCAGAGGCGGCTACCTCAGCTGCCCACTTCCTGGGGCACCCCAGCCCACTGTTCTGCTCACGCTCCTTCTCCCAACCAGATTCCAGTGGGGTCCTAGTAATCCTAGCTCCTCTCTAGAGCTGAGTGTCTTACCTCCTCCCACCCACCGGACAGAGGGGACTTCTCCTTCACCCGAATCTTTCAAATCTGTCGAACTTGGTCCTCCACTCTGGGGTGCCTCACATCAGCGGACCTCGGAACTAGCACCCCCGACCCATAACCTGTGCCTTGGTGGCTGGATGCGAGGTCAGCCTCCCCAACACCTCCTCTACCCCATGATCCGCCACCATGTCTAAGCAAACGAAAACAACCAAAATCGCAGACATTGCCACCATGCTTACTGCCCCAGACAAGGGGAAAAAACCAGAGCCTGCCAAGCCCACCTCACAGTCTTCCCAAGAGGGGGGTGATACCCCGTCCACCAGGGGCGACCTACTGGCTTTTATGGCAGACATTAAAGCCGAAATTCGGTCCTGCATGTCGGAACTCACCACCAAACTGGAGTAAACCGACCACAGGGTGACCGAGGTGGAGCAGAGACTAGGTGAAGTCGAGGACCGCTCCCAAGACTAGGCAACCACATTGGGAGACATCCAACAGGCAGTAAGAGCTCTCCAAGACAAATGTGAAATCCTTGAATTCAAGCAGGAGGACTTGGAAAACAAGCCCGCCGCAACAATCTTCGGATCCGGGGAGTCCCACCTTCAGTCCCAGACAAAAATTTGCCAGAATATATAGGAGAATTCTGCCAGGCCCTCCTCCCGCAACTTGACAAATCCCAACTACTGCTGGATCGGACCCACGGACTGCGCCCCCGCCGGGGAGTGGACTCAGACCTTCCTCCAGATGTCATCACTAGAGTCTACTACTTCTCCATGAAAGAGGCCATCTCTGCCATCAGTCGCTCTCGTGATGAGCTCTCCTTCCAGGGCCTGTCTATTCAGATCTATCAGGATCTCTCGCTTCTAACTCTGCAAAGAAGACGGGTCCTCCGACCCCTGGCCCTCTTCCTTCAGGAACGACAAGTCAGGTACAGATGGCTTTTCCCTAAGGCACTGCAATTCTCATTTAACGGCTCTCTCCGGAGTGTCAGTCACCTTGAAGATGCCGCCAAGATCATGCATCCGACCTCCCCCAAAGGGGCCACTTCGCAGAGCCCGGAGGCAACAGGGAGCCCTGAGTCGGCCCCTCCCCCACAACCTAGGCGGTCCTCATGGTCGAGGGCATCCCGAAACAACAGGAGGTGGTAATCAGACCCTAAGTAATGCTAAAAGACCCATTACTGTACTATCTGCCTAGGCGCCCAACCTTTCATCTGCTAACCTAAAGCATCAGTTCCGACCCTGCACAAACCTACAATCTCCCATTGCGGTGGGCTTTGCCCATGGACTAGGCCCATTCCAAGGTTCGTTCCACCTTAAAGTCCCTGGAAACTCATGTTACTCCTAGTGTCTCAATTGGCCCTGTTGGCCGGGGGTCGGGCTACACCCACAAAGTTGCCCACCCCTCCAGTTAAAAGTTGGCCTCCCGTTGGGGGCCCGTGTTAAAACCCCAAGAGCAGGACAGTACGCTTCCAAATCACCCTTATGATGGCAACTAATGAGCGACCTGTCAACTCCCCCCCACCCCCGGAGCAGGGAGTAACTGGGGCTCTGACCCAGAAGCACCAGACACTGAGATGCTGCTCATTAAACGTTAATGGATCTTTGTAGGGTAGTAAGTGCCAGACGTGGAGGACCCCCTTTCCACAACAACTTCCTAAGCGTTTGGTCTATCCTATGGAACTCGTTGGACGCAATGGGTAGCGGTGCATTATGTAATATGTAAAGAAAGCGGGGGAGAGTCATCATTTTGAAGAGAGCGGCGCGTCCCAGTAGAGTGAGCGGTAAGGACATCCAGTGGCGGGTCTCCTCCTTGAACCTGGTCGTTATCGGGTGGAGGTTTTTTTCCACATAAGCAGACAACCTATGTGTAATTAGTATACCTAGATACTTGAATTGACCTCTTACAACCCGATAAGGGCATTCGTCTGGTATGGCATTCTCTATCTCTTTAATTGGAAATAGTATGGATTTTGACCAGTTGACCTGGAGTCCGCTGAACCTGCCCTAACTCTCTAATAGACGTGTCACTACAGGGCAGGAAACATGTGGGTTCGCCAGGTATATTAGCAGGTCATCTGCATATAGGGACACCCTAGCCTCCCAGCCATCCGCCCACCTGAAACTGTTCCATGTTTGGGTGGACCTCAATAGGATCGCTAACGGTTCAATTGCTAACACAAAGATCAGGGCCGATAGGGGACAGCCTCGTGCCCTTACCCAGCTGGAAGGGTTTCGAAGTGTATCCATTCACTTTCGTTACTGCTACCGGGTGATGGTATAGTAGCTTGACCCAGCTCAAGAATTGTGGACCTATACCCATGCGACGCATAATTTCCCAAATTGCTTCCCAGTGCACAGAATCGAAAGCTTTTTCAAAATCTATGGATAGTAATGCCAGAGAGTTCCGTAGTCCAGGCATCTTTTCCATTGCTGTGTGCAGTCTATATATATTATGCCTGGTGGATCTCTGTGGCATAAACCGACATTGGTCTGGGTGCACAAGTTTGTGTATGACTTGCTGCAGCCGTTTAGCCAATATTTTCGCAAGTATTTTGGCCTCACAGTTTATAAGCGAAATGGGTCTATAGGAGCTGCACTGGTCAGGTGGTTTATCTGCCTTTGGTAAAACTATTATCGTGGCTTTCCTGAGGTCCGGAGGGAGACTACCCTGTGAGTGCGAGTGTTGAAACAGGCGCAGTAGTTGTGGGGAGATTACGTTTATGCCTATCTTTTTCCATGTTTCAACAGGAAAACCGTTTGGGCCTGGGGTTTTCCCTGATTGGAGCTCTGACATTGCCCAAGACACTTCTTCCTCAGTAATGTCCAGTTCTAGTAAATTAGCCTGCTGCCTATCTAGGACAGGGAAGGTGATTTTGTCTAGAATGTCGGTCGGTGGTGGTGAAGGTGGTGCACTGTATAGCTCATCATAATACTTTGCAAAGCCCTCCGCTATGTCCTGATCTGTTATTAATGGGTCAGGGCCTTCCGTTGCTAGCTTCCTGACCTGGGTGAGGCCTAGGTCTCTACGTTCTAGCCATGCCAGTATTTTCCCTGCCTTGTCCCCTGCTTCGAATACTCTCGCACGCATTGCTGCGTGCACCTGTTTTGCGTTGTCTAGGGCAATGTGTAGTAATTGTTTTTGTGCCAGTTGTAACGCTCGTTGTGTCTCGGGCTGGTCATAGGTTAGGTGCTCAACCTCTGCATTGCGTACCTTTTCTTCAGCTGCATGTAACGTTTCGAGATGTTTCTTCCTGTGAGCTGTGGTCCAGGCTATGATTTCACCTCTTAGTATCGTCTTCCGCGATTCCCACAGTGTTGTTGGGCTATCTACAGAGTCTGTGTTCAATTCAACGTATGTTTCAGTGGCCTTCTGTATGTGCTCCACAAGTTCTGGAAATCCTAGGTAGTAACTATTGAATCTCCAGCTGGGTGGGGGGATTGTTCTGTCTGTACTAATCGTTATCATAAGTGGGGAATGATCCGAAATACCTCTAGGGAATAGTCAGGCTTCACTTACTTCATGTATATTACTGAGCGGTAAGAAGAAGTAATCTAGCCTGGATAGTGAGGCGTGTGCACCTGAATGGTAGGAGTATGCCCTCGTTTTGGGATGTAGTGATCTCCATACATCCTGCAATCCCAGTGCATTAGTGAATGTGGCCAGTTTAGTACGTATGTCCGGGTTCTTAGAACGTACGTGCGTTCTGTCCAGGTCTATGTTCATGACTTCATTGAAGTCCCCTCCAAGCAATATGAGGGCTTCAGGGTTGTTGGCAATTATGGGCGTTATGTCATTCAACAGGGGGGTTAGTAGTTTAGGTGGCGCATACACGGCAGTCATAGATATGGTGCGTTCCCAGAGGGTACCTGTTGTGTGAACAAACCTGCCTCCTTGGTTTTGTGTGACCGTATTGGGGCTATAGGGAAGCCTTTTATGTACCAGAATTAATACCCCACGTGACCCCATGGAGTAGCCGGCGTGGAAGGCTTGCCGGTAGTTCGAGCGTCTAAACAATGTGCACCTCCTGCCTGCCAGATGTGTCTCTGTTAGGAAGGCTACGTCAGGGGAGTGGCGGTTCAGAGCTTGTAGGACTAAGCGCCTCTTAATGCTATTTCCGAGCCCATTCACGGTCCATGCCATCACCCGAATAGTTCTACTTTTAGTTACGTTAGTGACTTGTGCCATGTGGTCTGTGTATATGTGTAATTGGTGTGTTGCACTTTCAGAGACAGTACAAGGTCAAGCGATCCGGAAAGGATTTGAACTTGCTGGCACCTTGGTGTGTTATGTGTCGAAAACCTGCTTGTTTCTTTGGTCTGCTGGGCTCAAGTTCAAGAGGCATATTACTACATGCGTATCGGCTTTGGTGCAGCTTACAACATCGAAACAACGAATAAAAACATTATCTCCAACTCCCACCTCCCCATACTCCACCCCCAACTGAAGCATCTGTCTACCCAACATAACTGTAAAACAGTAAAACTTTTCCCTACACTTCTATTCCATTTCCGCCCACCCAGCTGTAGCCGGGATCTGCAGTTCGTGTGAAGTTTGAGATGGGCGGCTTGGCACCCCTTTACGGTGCCCTGGGTTCGGTACCATGTGTGGGGGGCAGCTGCTAGGCTGGCCGCCAGCCTTAATGTGACGTATGCTTTAGTATATTTCGTGGAGCACGGGCTCCGTTGCTACATTATGCAGTGTTTTGGTCGTTTTCGGTGGCTGTTTTAACTCTTTATGCGTTTCCAGGGTTCGGGTCCTCTATTAGTTGTTGCTGCTGCGGCTCCATGTCCGGTGGGCTTTCAGGGTGTGGTCTATTGCGATCTTCTCTCCTCCCCCTTCCTGCGCTCCAGTCGCCATCTATATCCCTCTCGGCCCAGTTCCATGCCTCCTTGGGATCTGTGAAATGCACCGATGTTTCTTTATGATAAATCTTTAGCTGGGCAGGAAAGATTAGCCCATACTTGACACCCATTGAGTGCAGGCGTTTCTTGAGTGGATCAAATGACTGGCGCGCCTTTTGTACTTCTCTGGTAAAGTCTGGGAAGAAAGCGATTCTTGATTCGTTATATGTGATTGTCCCTTTTGACCTCGCCAGCTGCAGCACCGCATCCCTGTCCCTACAATTTAGGAATCTCGCGATGACTGTGCGTGGGGGCGCCCCGGGGATAATTTTGCTGGTCGGAATGCGATGGGCCCGTTCAATGGAAAAGAATTTAGAGAAGGACTGTGCGTCGTATGTGTCCACTAGCCATTCCTCGAGGAATAGTTCCATACAGTCCCCCTCTGCCTTCTCGGGAAGGCCTAGTATGCGGATGTTGTTTCGCCTAGATCTGCCTTCGCCATCATCTACTCTCGCCTCCAGGAGCTTGATGCGTGCCATCATGCTGGACATGTTATGGTTTATCCCTCGTAGATTGTCTTCGGTTTCAGAGATCCGCGCCTCAGCCTCCCCAGTGCGTGAGGTCAACTTTTGCAGGTCGTGTCTTAGCAGGGACACGTCCGATCCGATGCCATCCATTTTCTTCTCCATTGAAGTTCTGGAGCTGGCGATTGCGCTCATTATATCTCTTAGGGAGATATCTTCCTCCATGCAGTCCGCTTCAGGTGGTAGCGGCTGTTCCGTGGAGCGGGTCGATGGCGTTGTAGCATACTGTTCAATTCTACTTTGCGTAAAGTTTTTCTAGGTTTATCCTTCCCCATTTCCGGATGTCCGGGGTGATATCAGTAGAGGTTTGTCCGCCGTGGGGAGGGAGAGGCCAGCGATAGAGTGAGAGGGTAGATGGGATTGTTGGGCCAGGGGTGATCCACCAGGCGGGTAACCTCCTAGAACAGCTGTGCCAGAGGTTGCTGCGAATTGCAGGGTGTCGACTGTATCTGTGCCTGGCTTAGTGTGCACTCCACCTCCCCACCTGGAGCACTATGCTTTGTTCTGCTGTTTTGTTGTGTTGGAGATCTTGCTCTGCGTATATAAGAAGGAGGATGTTGACAGAGTAGGTAGGCGAGTGTTACTCAGAGTCCTGCAGGCAATGTACACTGGTCCTGGAGTGATTGGGACGGGAGCCACGTGGGGCCGTTTAGGATTAGCCTTCTTATTTCGCCTCCACCTTGTGCTGGGAGTGTCCACCCACCTTATGACTTTGTGTGGATGCGTGCTTTCACGCGCTTGGTTTGCTGTGATTACTTTACTTGCCGCCTGAGTACTCTGCAGTTCCTCTTCCACCCTTTCCTCTCGATTGTATATGAGAATGCGGGATCAGCTTGTATGGTATGGATACACTCCGGCAGTTATCGGGCCACTACTCGACAAGTTCTATATTTTTTTTTTTGTATCTTACCCTTCCGTGTATTTGGGGGAGGCCTCGCGCTCTTTCCCGTTGTGACGCGGTACCCAATACTGGATAAGATAGGGCTGGGATGGAAATGCTTTGTGAATGCAGAGGTGGGGCCCGTGGGTGTACAATCCTGAACCTCCGCCTACTGTAGATCCAGGGGGGGGCACCAGAGCCCCAGTAGGGCCGCTCGAACCAGCGGGGGAGAGAGGGATGGGGGCCCCCAGCAATGTTTGAAGCCTGAGCCCCCACCCATCACCACCGCCTCTCCTTACCACACCGTAGTCCTCCCGAACGGGGCCGCAGGCGTCAGCAATCAGGGACGCGGAAGTCTTTGCGGGCGCTCTATGCGATGCGGAGCGCCCAAGCCAATATGGTAGTATGTGTTGGGTATCAGCCGCTGCGCCTCGACTCCGTCACCTCAACCCGTTGATCAGTCTACGAGGCCGGGAGGGCGCCTCCGGGGGTGAGCAGCTGACGCAGCGGCGTGTCCTTTCTGTCGCCGCAGACGGGTTCACTCCGCCATCCTTTCACCTCGCGGAGGGGGCCCACTCAGGTCTCACCAGCGCCGCAAAGCAGCCAGGGCGTAGTTCGATACGGGGACAGGGGCGCCGGGTCCACTATGAACGCGCCAGCACCGGCACGGGCAGGGCGGGGGTCGTCAGGTGCTCCTTGTTCTCGCCCACTCCCGTTTGTCACAGGCACCAGGCGGATCAGCGCCACGTCGCTGCAGTCTATCCCTGACACCAGGGCAGAGCCGTGCACGCCCCTCTATGGACAGCGCTCCCCAGGCATGTCTCGTCCTACTCGTCCTTCGCCTAGATCGGTCTCTCGGTGCCCATCTTGGGAGCACTGGACGCGTGGAGATGGCAGCCACAAATTTGCGATTCAGAAGGATTGTACAGCACCTCTGCTCCAGTAATCACCAGGGGTCGATGCAGCTTACATTCACTCAGCCATAGGAGGGAGTTTCAGCCTTCTAGGATGAGTAGATGCGCAGGATGGGTGTAGAATTCGGCTGGCGGCACAGGAGCAACGGAGGTTTACGTCTCCATCGCTCGGCAGTTAGCCACGCCCCCTCTTCTCTCATTCTTTATCTCTTCTTTCTTGTTCGTCCTTATCTTCCCATTGCCTAACGTCCTCGATGTTTTTCCCATCTACTTTAAAAAATGTCTGTTCACCCATCCATTCATTCTGCATGAGCGCTATCTCATCAGCTTTATCCTTTTCTCCTTTCTATCTCTTAATCTCCCTTTCTATTTCTGTCGACAGATTTGAGCACTCACTCCTTTCTTCTTTGTGTTGTATGATGTTACAGATCTCTTCTTTTCTCTTACTCTCCTCTGAACTATAATCACTGCTATAAGCGGGAGGTGCGTATATTGGATTACTATACCCCGTCGCCGCTTTCAACTCCTTTAAAGGATACAACTCTATTTCTTCCGTATCAGCGCCTTTTACTTCCAGCGAGGTAAGGGGAGCTGGGGGCTCAACACCTTCCTCCTTAGGCTGACTAAGCATCCACTCCTCAGCTGGCGGATCCTCCCTCTCTTCCTGATAAATTTTCCAGAGCTCTAAAATCGCTAATCTTTTCTCTAATTTCTTCTCTGTGTGTGCAGCGTGCGAGTATGTGGTCATGTGTTGCAATACTACTTTTGATAATGTTCCCCCTTTCACCCACTCCGCACCATACTGTTTGAGCTTGGGCATGTGCTTTGGCAGTGTCTTGTATAGGTGCATGAGAGGAGTGTCTCCCATGATAACAAGTCTCAACTGACTGTCACTATAAAATGCTACTATGCTTATTAAATAACCTTTACACTTTTACTTAAATCACCACTTTTTCCAACACCTTTAAAACAAGAAATATGAGCATGCGCCATCAATCGCAGCTCAAGTCTCTAATTTCTTAATTAGTTATCTCTACCTTTGGATTGGTACCAACCTCTTCACTAGGTAGTCACTATAGCTCCTCAACTTTTCTCAATTACTTCACAACTTCTATCACTCTTCGATATTTTTACTCAATCACACAATATACAGACTAGTCGACTCTACACATTAATAAACACTGTCTACCTTTTCCTCTCTCGCCATTTCTTATACCTTGTACAGGGTTTGAGATGTCACCTTATGTAAACCTGTTTACACGTTATATATTTCACTATACTCCCGTTGGAGTTTGAGACTTCTCCTTCTGAACTACCTTGAGCTAGGATTCTATGCGCTATTTCTTCTTCACACAATATTTCCTGTTGCTCAAAAATGATCACAACCCCATCCCCTTCATTTGCCATTCCCCTTAGTCTACTCACCATTTGTTTGTTAATCGACTCGATGCCTCCGGTATCAACTCCTCCTCCAATCTGACCACTTCGCCTTCTGTCCGCAGAGCGCGCGTGGAAACAGGGCAGGGATTTCGTCAAAGGGGGACCTGCCCACCGTCCCGGTTCTTCTTGCAAGTTTATTTCTATTCAGACGCTCTCCACAGGAAACCCTGCGATCTTCCGGCTAATGGCAGAGGAGGCCCGATTATCAGAAATTCTCGAGACAAACATGCTCCTACAATTCAGAAAATAACTCAAGACCCCCCTCTCCAAGGAGTCTCTCCTCCTCAAAACCTAGGCCATCGATTCGCCCCTCGCACCACCTGACTCATTAGACACCGCCCGCCCTCCTCCTCCCTATCCCCGGTACAGCTGTATCCCTTCTTTGTGCCCCAATGTATCCTACCCCTGCTGTATATCTGTTCTTACCACTGAAAAGTACTCCGTTGAGCTTAAAGCCCTTTGGATAACATGCATATAATGGATGGGGATGCAGAATAACTAAAAAACCAAATAATCAAACCAACTCAGAAAGATGGTAAAGGTTGCTGTTTTAATATCAATTATCTAAAACGGGAGTTACAACGGACATCAACGGACGGTCGCTCGAGCTCTCAGTACTTTCAGATAAAAACACATTTATATAGTAAAAATGTGTCATAAATGACATCATACTACATGGCAAAAAACCTACGAGGCTTTCTATAAGGTCCAGAGCCCCTTGGGATTACACCCTCTGTTTTCTGGTCCTTTTGCGAGACTGGAGACCCCTGCAGATTTTACTCGGGGATTCCTCCTCGTCGGCACTTTTGCTTCTCTCTCCAAAATGATCTTAATTTTTTTTCTGTATTTTTGAGGTTGTCACTGTAAATTCCAAACCTTTTTTCCAAACCTCTGCAGTTGTAGTTGTAGCTGCCTGCGGAGCGTTCTGCCTGATTGGTGTGTGGAGTGTATCCTCCGAGTGAATTTGGGCTTGGATATTATGCAATCTTGTCGATTGTGTCAGTTCTAATATGTCCATGTGACTATTCAACCCTGCAGGACTGCTTGATGATGGCTCGTCCCATTCGGGGGGCTCGCTTATCCTCCGAAAGAGGGTTGCTTCATAGTTTCATAATTCCTGTGCCTTCACCTCCAAGCTTAGCCCAGTCTCCGCGTTCAATGGCACCCCTCTTTGAATCAGTGAATTCCAACTCCGGGGAAGTTAGAATTCCACCTTATACTCCAAAGGCCACTATTATTGAGCTTTTACTCTCCTTCCCCTTCCTTTCTATAGAAGCCTCTTCCCAGGCACAGCAACAGACTGAACGATTTATCGGCCAAACCTTGAAGCGTAGAATTGAAGCAAACTCGAGGATAAAGGACCTGCTTGTACTCCGCTCAGGTCTTAAAACAATGCAATCACTCAATTTTAGTGGGGCCGGCGGATGGGATCAAAGGAGTTCAAACTCCTGCAGTCTCCCACCCGATAGTTCTAATTACTGAATCCCCCGAGTAATTAGTGATCCCACAGGTGGAACCAGCTGTCAGCTGCTATGTCTTGCCGATAGTCTATCGTTTTTACCAAAAGCAGCACTCGTGCAGGCAAACAGTGCCAATGTTCCTCCCGCTTTCGTGTTTCCCAGTCAACACGGCAAGGGGGGTATATGCAGGAGGGAATTACGCTTTAGGAATTATCAGTTCACTGAGGCGAGTAAGGCGAGTAATGCGCCGGCAAATGAAAACAGTCCAGTGGAATTAGCAGAGTTCAAACAGGCACGCTTTCAATGCCCGTACCTTTCCACTATGAGAAACTTTTTTGTTTTGTTTTTTACTATTTCAGACCCAGCGTCCCTGCCGAGGGACTAGGTTTGTTGTGATCCACTTACCCACCAGGGATGAAACTTTTCCGGGGCATCGGTCCAGCCAACGATCTTTAAGAGTTCTGCTTCACTCCTTCACCCGACCCCACCGCACCACAACAGACCACTTTCTTCACCACTTCCGCTCCGAGCGCTCTGCGCTACAAGTGGTGTTTTATGTTTGTTGCACGACAGGATCCTGTGTTGCTCCTCCTCCAACAACAATGGCCACTGAAAAAATACTAAGTGTCCGGGATGCAGACCACATCAGACCACTTCCTCCCTGCGCGCGCTCTGCGCTGCAAGTGGTGTTTTATATTTGTTGCAGGACAGGTTTCTGTGTTGCTCCTCCTCCAACAGCAATGGCCACTGAAAAAATACCAAGTGTCCAGGATGCAGACCACAACAGACCACTTTCTTCACCACTTCCTCTCTGCGCACGCTCCACACTGCAAGTGGTGTTTTATGTTTGTTGCAGGACAGGTTCCTGTGTTGCTCCTCCTCCAACAGCAATGGCCACTGACAAAATACTAAGTGTCCAGGATGCAGACCACAACAGACCACTTTCTTCACCACTTCCTATCTAAGCAGCCCTTACGCCCTCACGTCCTTGCCACCAAGTCACCATCCTTGAAATGAATTACCCATAACTGGGCATCCACCTCCACAGGGCATTACCCATCCGCAACCAAACTATCACCACTTAACACAATTTCTCACCTAGTCTTAATCAAAATAGGGGCGGGCCTTACAATGGCCATGCCCTCCTGGGAATGATACCCAGTTGCCCCCAGGCATCTAGGCCTGTCCAGGGCCCCTCCCAGATCCTGTTTCCCCAGCCCCACAGTCTACGCCAGCCAGAACCCCATGTCATGCTCTGATCGTAATCCAACACTCTGTTAGTGCCATACACCAAGACTGATGCCAGGGGGCAAACTCTAGCTGATGGGGGAGGCCCTCCTACTGCCACCCCTCGCCCATGGAGATGATACGTGGCGTGCCTGAGGCACGTCCAGGGGACCCTGGATCCTGATCTCCCCAGCCCCCTCAAAATTAGCAAACTAAGCTGCCTCTGCAGCTCTACTGTTCAGGTCTCCCTGGACCTAATGCTTTCGGCACCGGGTGGTGACGCCAGAAATGTACATCCTTGCACTGCCTGGCGCACGGTTGTCCTCGGCCTTTTGGCCCACTACCACACCCCCCAAGTCACAACCCTGGCTATGCACCCGGGCTGCTGTGAGAAGGTATGTGCTCAAATGTGCAGAGTGGGTTAAAATCCCTGCTTCACTGTTTAGCCAAAGTGTGTGATCCTGGTCAATTATTTTATCACACTCTAAGTTAACTGCCAACATCAGAGTCCTTATTTCAAATAATGTAAACTTAATCACATTATTTGAAATAATGGCACCCTTGCAATGGGATAGATTTAATGAGTACCAAAGAAATTGTGCTTCTCTAACAGTGGACGCCAAAGCTGTCAGACAGAATTTCACGGTTAGTGCACTGGCCCTCCGTCAGTCCTATATCACTTGATTTGACAGGCAAATATATAGTCTTAGCAGCCAGTCAGAAGTACACTAACTGTGGCAGAGTCAACATTGATTTTCTTTCCTGTTGCTGGCAGCCACAGAGGTTTCTTGGGCATCCAGAATACTACCCCACTGGAAAATGAGTGAAGCTCTTTGCTATGTCCTGTTATGCTATTTTATAGCATCTTCTATAGCACACCTGTTACCATGTTCTCTCTGTCTAGAGCGTCAGGACCTGCAAGCACTGGGGTTGGAGACTGATGCAGTAGCGGGGGACCAAGGCAAGATTGCTTTGTTACAATGTTGATGTGTGATCCGAATATGCAGCTCTTCTCAGTGTATGTTTTAGATATTTTTGTAGCTGTCTTGTGCAATAGTTAATGTTCAATCCAGGTTACTAAGGTTCTTGTTTGTGTGGTTGTCTGTGGATCTATCAGGGTGGTGCTTAAGGAGTGTGGGTCGTTGTGTCGGTGTATCTGTGGTGGGTTAGTTTGGTGTTTGGGGACATTTTGTGCATATACGTGCATCCCGATGGTGTATGTTCCATTTTGGAAGCTGTGTATTTTCGGTGCACAGGTTGTGTGATTTTGAAGTGGCTGTTGTTCCCATATATTTCTCAAATCAATGGAAAACTTGATTGCATTGACACACCATGTAAGAGTGGGAATTTGAGGCACTTCAAACAAAAACAGCACAGAGAAAATGGAAGCCTTTTGCTTCAGTTTGTTTTTGACAGCCCCCAAAGAAGCCAAGGACCAGAGGAGAGTGACTCCACAGAACAGCCAAGGAACAGTGGGGCGACGACCAGAGAGACTCCTAACCACAGAGCTTTGCATGCCCTGCTGTATGGTGCTTTGGAGTAAAGAACTATATAAATGTCAAATAAATGCACAAATATAAATGTTTAGCTTTGGCTATTAGGTGATGCTTGTACGCTGAAAGTATTGCATTCGAGTAAAGCTAGGAAGGAGAGGACTTGAGAGAATGTGAGGGTGTGGTTTAGTTATTTATAACCAATTGACTGCCCAAGGCCATTTTGGTCCCCATGGCCATTTTGGTGCCCATGGCCATTTTGGTGCCCATGGCCATTCCCATCCACAACTGGCTCCTCGCTCCCTGCCTGGCCAAAGTACATCCTCCTCTTTGAGCTAACTCTATCAAGCAGTAACATTATACTTTGGCCTGTGAGTGTTATTTCTAATTAGTCTTTAGTCTACTGAGAGTTTAGGGTTAATAGCCTAATTGCCGGTACTGGTTTAATAAAAATGTCATAGACAAGTGGGCCTTCAACCACTTGATTTATATATATTCCTTGCACAGAGGTCCCGTCTAAACAAACATTGACAAAGTGAACCATTTTGGCTTGGTTATAGGTATTAGCCAGACACGAATATGCCTAGATAATCACACCATGTTCCAGCTGTTGCATCTTATGGTCAGGTAGTCCCATTATGACAGTGCCTGGTCTATTCTTACAGAAAAGCCAAATCGGATCTGCTGTGTTTGCCAATGTTTGGTTTCAATTGAAGTGAGTGCAGCCACATGATTACTGGCAACTACAAAGTGTATTGAGTTTAAGGTACAGGTATGGGCTTGCTCAAAGTACTGGATTTCGGTTTAGCTCAGTTACTGTTACTTACAAATATAAGTATTCATTAAGAGAAGCGATAGAGTCATTAAAAATTATCTTTAAACTATCACCTGTCAGATATGGATTAACTTCCTGTACTATTCATACAAGGACATTTAATGTTTACCTTCTGACATTGAATGGAGCCCTGTGCAGTTCACATTATGTTGCCAATCAAAATATATTTAAACTATATTTGTAATTGTGTCTTTGAGTTTAAATGCAAATTCACAGATAACACTATTAAACATGCTCTAAAAAGATATTTGTCAAATAGTATCTTGTTTAATTTGCATGCACAGCTGTATCAAAGATTTCTTGATAAAGGGCGCTTAGGACCGGAATCTTAGACAAGCGCCAAACAGTATTCATGAGTGGCATCGGTACATCACTGAACGTATTCATCTTGAATATGTTAAAACTCCGGGCATTGGAAAAGCAAAAGAACATATACCTGGGTTTCATCGATCTTAAACAGGCCTTCGACGGAATCAGCAGAGAACTGCTCTGGGCCAAGTTAAGAAAATGGAACTGTCCGGAACATCTGCTCAAGGCCATCCAAGAACTCTATACCAACACCTCAATCCAAATACTGGTCTCCAAAGGCGGTGATGGTACAGAAAAAATCGTGACGTCGAAAGGCATAAAGCAAGGATGTGCCTTGGCACCCTTTATGTTCATTCTCTACCTAGCAGACATGAAGGAACACCAGGCCCAAATTCGAGTTTTTCCAGCAGTGTTTCAGGATGAGGCATTGTCATGGATTTTATATGCCGACGACGTCGTATTCATGGACCAAACCCCTATAGGTCTACAAAGACGCATGGCGGGATTCAAGATCTACCTAAGCAAAAATCATCTGAAGATCAATGTTAAAAAATCAATGATCTTTATAGTGCAGTCGGCCAGAGGGCACAAGGCCACAAAAAAAACGCATTTACTTGGTCTCTGGATAACCATCCTCTGTACATAGTTGATTCTACTGTCTATTTAAGAATCCGAATTAACAAAAATATCAACGAACAGGCTCAACAGAGTTTTATTATAAAGAAGCTCATAAAACTATCAAACCAAGCACGTGCCCTCCTGTGGCGTTATGGATCATTTTCAATGATGCCATTAATCCTATTCTATAAACAAAAGGTTGCAGCGATCCTGACCTACGGAGCCGAATCACTGCTAAATCTTCATCGGAAGACCTGGGGGGTGTTCGAGGGCCTTTTCTGGAGAAGGGTTCTTAGGCTCCCCAACTCTCTCTCAGTATCAACAATAAGGCAGGAACTGAGGCTGCAATCACTGGAGTCGATAGTGTTGTGGAAGACACTCTTGCTATTTCGGAAGTGTATCCTGGACAAACCTCCTACCTCATTTGAACTGTTGGCTAATAAAGACGTTAGAAATACAGATCCTAATTTCCAGAATTGGAAACAGAATTGCCTAGAGATCCTAGAGTATCATAAAATTAAAATGGATACGTTGAAAGAAAACCCAGACAAAGTAAAGAAAAGCCTTCGTAGACAGGACTGGGAAGAAACGGATATCCTAAAGATGCAGAATACAAACTGCCATAACATCATTTGGGAACGAAAGGCTCGGAATGATCCTCCACCGTATCTGCGGAGATTCCCTTCGCCTAGACATAGGGATCTCCTGATGAGATGCAGGCTAAACATCCTGCCAACCAGGGAGGTACAACACCTAAGAAAACAAATTCCAGCTGAAGAAGCTAGATGTCGATTTTGCAAAAACCCAGATACCCTGGAATCAATAAGACATTGGGCCTCATTACGACCCAGGCGCTAAATGGTTAACGGCGCCGTAAAAGGCTGCGGCGCCGTTAACCACTTAGCGCCTTACTACGAGGTCCCTTTGCGGGACCCGACCTGAACGGCTCGTCTGGACCAGCCGTTAAAGTAGGGACCCACAAAGGAACCTTGATGGCAATTACGGTACCGCAATTTGCGGTACCGTAATTGCCGCCTTCCCCATTCCCATTGAGCCCTATGGGGCAAAAATGGGAATGGGGAAGGGCCATGGTGAAACGGGGAAATACCGCCCCGCCAACCTTCGAATGGGGCGGTATTTCCCCATTTCACCATGGCGGATTTGTTACAACACCGGCACCATGGTTTCGCGCCGGTGTTGTAATGAGGGCCATTGGATGCTATCATGCCCAGTATTGGCAAGCCAAAGGAGCCTGTTCTTGGGAGAATGGGTGGCTAATATAAACACGGCAACGGAAGAGGACTACTGGGAGAGAATATTGACTGCACAAAAAATTGGCCCCACCTTGGAAGC
The DNA here is from genome assembly GCF_040938575.1 of Ambystoma mexicanum. NCBI lineage: Eukaryota > Metazoa > Chordata > Amphibia > Caudata > Ambystomatidae > Ambystoma > Ambystoma mexicanum. The sequence continues at coordinate 290,829,119 of NC_090931.1, read as the reverse complement.
TCTACGATTCTTAGAAGCAATCCTAAAGGGACTAAGGGAGGACAATGAAGAACTCCGAGGGGGGCGGGAAGCCCCTTAAGGGGGTTTGATCTGAAAATGAAGTGGACTTAATTGTTAAAGGTTGACATTTTTTTTCATTTAACCAATAAAACAAAACAAAAAATATTCATGAACATGTTTTTATATTTCTATCAGAGACGAATATAATGATAATAATAATAATAATTTGGCATTTACATAGCGCTACGAACCCTCAGGTATCTGAGCGCTGCTTATCATTACCCACGGTGTGTGGTGCAACTCGTTTATTTGTCCAGCAAATGTGTGGCAAAAATGGAAAAGGATACATTGAAAATGACAAACCAAAGGTCAAGCCCCGACCTGCCCCGCCCCTCCCCGAGTGACTCCCCTCCCCCTACCGCTCCCTCCTTTTTTTTATGCAGCCAGAGTACCACTAGTTCCTTTTTCCCAGCTTCCACCAGAGGGCGCTAGAGACCGAGATGCTTAAATAACTGCATTGAAATAAAACAGATTCAGCAATCGCTGCTGAGATCAAGGTCTGCAGTTGAGTCCAAAAAGCAGAACTCTCTTGAATTTCCTTCAAAAAGGAAAGTACTGAGCTTCAGTGCCGGTGACCCGCTTGACTCACTGTCTCATATTGGGCGAGTTCCTCTCCTTTCCTGTTTTTCAGTTGTCCAGTAATGCCTAGCGTCAGGATACATTGAAAAAGTCCTTCACCCATGTTCAGCTGTTATTGGAATTTCGGTATTTTTAACCATTTAACCATGTAAGAAGAGTCCCAGCTCGTTCGACTGCCTAAAACAGGGAAAACAGTCAAATAAAACAGACTACTATTATTTCCAAATGGCAGAGGTGGTTGTATCCAAGATCTACTGGCATGATTATTAATTATTAGCGAGTAACTAAAACACATGCATTTGCCTACCTTCTGAATGGATGTTCTCAGAACAGAGGAATTAGCAGCCCTGCGCCACAAGAGGGAGCTCTAATACTGTTGCGGGCCGGGCTGACCGCGCGGGCGCCCCCCCCCCCCCCGCCTCTTTCCACGCTCGTCAATTACTATCAGAAACGTGTGCATATAAACTTCCTCAACTGCACAGCCTCCCGTGGGAAACTACATGCACTCTTCCACTCCCTGAAATCAGTGTACTTCCTGCTCCCAAAGTCCCGAGTATGCACCCATTTCAAAAATGTACCTGGAGTTCTGCCTGGATCTCACTTTTTATTTTGCTAAAACAACTTGGAAATGCAAGCGGCGAGTGTTTGCTCTAGCAAAGGATTGCAGTGAGATGATATATAATAATGGCTTATTATTAATAATACGTGATTATTATATCAGGTTTTCCTTCTGGACTCTGGCCGCCTGCAATGCTTTAATAATAATGATTTGCTTTTTTACAGCTTTACATATAACATGTTGCATACACTAATCATCGCTAAACCAAGTTGGTACACATTTATCGATCGCGCAAAGATGAAAAGCTGTATTTGTTCTGCCGGGATTCGAGAAGGCGACCTGCAGTTTATACACAGATCACTGCAGCAAGCGCTTAACCCGCTGAGCTATCTTACCGTAATAAAATATATCACGTCTAACCAAACCGTGCTCAAATGATGGACACTGGAAAGATGAAGGAATAAACCAGGATTCGAACCCGTGCCGTGAAGGTTATTGCAATGCAAAATTAAGGTACTGTCATTTTGAGGAACTCCCCAAAATTGCTTTCGGCGACCTGACATTTTGACGACTTTAATTTTTTCTTTGATACAAACATATAAAACACATGGACAGCACACCATGATGTATTTTGCTCTTAGTGGGGGCCACCGGGCTTCCAGCCTGGCCTCCCTCATACCAGCCTACGCGTCCACTGCCTATTTCTTACCTTTCCTTGTTTTGAAATATCCTTTTCCTTTTCTCTTTTTCTGTCCATGGGAGTCACTCTAAGTCGTCGAAATGGGAGCTTATTTTAGTCAAATAGGTGAAGGTTAAACGCATGTGAGGCGGTACTTAACCCTCTGAGGTATCTTGCAGTGAAGACGTCAGCGCGTGCCTTGTAGTATGGACATTTAAAGCCTGTCTGTCCACGATGTTTAATGCCACCTATGAAACGCTCCTACCCCTTGGTTTATAAGGAGGCTTGTGGACTGATACTGGTGGGGGGGCATTTATGAGGTACACATCCGCCCCAAATTGACAATAGGGTGTATAGGGAGGTTTGCCATATAGTGAAACCTTGGTTATCGACCACGCTATCACCAGGGAGGAGGCCCGGTCTCTGTTGCCCCTGTATTGTGCTGGAGTGCACCGAGCAGTCAATGGTGTTGGCTGAGCAGTGACAGTGCTGTACCCGCTCCTAGCATAACGGTATGTGCCTGGGGCCTTCTTGAGTAGCCTCCAAGGCTTTAGTGGGAAAATGGAGAGTTGCGCCCTCTGCGCAGTGTACTTAGTTATTGCGTGGACAAGTGGTAGTGCCCCATTGGGTCCCACCACAGTCACACTGCCAAGAGAAGTCATACGGCGCGGTCCGATTCATGGAAAAGTGCGCATTTATCCCTTAAAGGCTGCGCGCCAAGAACGACACGGTGCAAGCCTGTGCGCATACGTTTTTCTGCGCGATCCTTGTATTCATGGATCCAAACGTGCATTTCAACCTTATCCGCGAAATCAAAATGAAATCAAAATGAGCAGCGCGAGGAACGCCCAGAACACACCTCCACTCCAACCAAAAACCAAGCACAACCCTTCGCGTCCACCACTGACCCGCCATCCTGCGCCTCTGTGAAAATGCGTGAGCTCCCTCGAAACTCAAGGCTGCGCCCCTATGAAAACACGGGTGCACCCTCGTAAATCAAGGCGACACCCCAGCGAAAACGCGAGAGCCACCTAGTAAGTCATGGCTGCACCCCCTGCGAAAACACAGGCATATCTTCGTAAGTCACGACTGCACCCCCTGCGAAAACGCATGAGTTACCGCGCAATTTAAGACAGCACCCCTGAAAAAACGCGGGCTCACCCTCGTAAGTCAAGGCTGCACCCCCTGCAAAAACACATGAGCTCCTTTGTAAATGAAGGTGGCACCCCTCAGAAAATGCCAGTGCACCCCCCACTCCCAAGGCACCCAAACTACAGCCATTTACCGATACTGCACATCAACCCATCAAGTACAGAGACCACCCACCAGCCCAGCTCACCTCTAACACTACCCCAGGCAGCCCCCTCAAGTCCAAACACCACCCACCAGCCCCCCTCACCTCCGACACTACCCCAGACAGTACCCTGACAGTATTTCCTCTCCCCACACCACCCACATCTCTGACAGTGCCCCCAGGCAGTCCCCTCAAGTCCAGACACCACCCACCAGCCCCGCTCACATCCGACACTACCACAGGCAGCCCCCTCCAGTCCAGACACCATCCACCAGCCCATTTCACCTCCAACACTACCCCAGGCAGCACTCTGACAGTACACCCCTTCCCCACACTGCCCTAACCTCCGACACTGTCCCCGCACAGCCCCCTCAATTGCAGACACCACACACCAGCCCCCTCACCTCTGACACTATCCCAGGTCACACCCTGACAGTACTCCCCCTCCCCACACCACCCTCATCTCTAACACTGCCCCCAGGTAGCTCCCTCAAGTCCAGACACCACCCACTAGCCCCCTCACCTCCAACACTGCCCCAGGAAGCCCCCTCAAGTCCAGACACCACCCACCAGCACCCCCAAAACTCTGACACTACTCCCAGGCAGCCCCATCAAGTCCAGACACCACCCATCAGCCTGTCTCACCTTCGAAACTACCCCAGGCAGAACCCTGACAGTACTCCCCCCTCCCCCACACAACCCTCATCTCTGACACTGCCCCCAGGTAGCTCCTTCAAGTCCAGACACCACCCACCAGCCCCCTCACCTCCAACCGTACCCCAGGCAGCCCCCTCAAGTCCAGACACCACCCACTAGCCCCCCTCACCTCTGACACTACCCCAGGCAGCACCCTGACAGTACTCCCCCCTTCCCAGACTGCACTCACCTCTGACACTGCCCCCAAGTAGCCCTCTCAAGTTCAGAGACCACCCACCAGCCCCCTCACCTCCGACACTGCCCCAGGAAGCCCCCTCAAGTCCAGACACCACCCACCAGCACCCCATCAACTCTGACACTACTCCCAGGCAGCCCCATCAAGTCCAGACACCACCCATCAGCCTGTCTCACCTTCGAAACTACAGCAAACAAAACAAAACCTGTTATATGCTAACAGGAGACACGACGATGCACTCCTATGGGGATAAAGACTACCCCAGGTAGGTTAGGTCACACGAGTGTGGGGAATGCGACCACCAACCCCACTTCTGTAAGAAGGGTTTAGTTATTTATCAAAATTAGAGTTTTTAGAAAAGTCTGGTAAATAAAGTATCCTTTCAATCAGTAATTACCAACATTCTTACAGTGTACCACAGTGGATCACAGTAATGTCTCGCAACAATAATGGACACCACCCTCGTACACATGTGCAAAGGTATTTTTAGTGAATGTAAACATAAAAGTAAACATAATCAGAAAATCCACCGAATTTCATCAAACCATTGGCCAGTACTAATTATTGACCAATTAAACATTCATCTCAATAGGTACTAATACAATTAATTCCTCTCAACAATATATACAGTTACAAAGTTAATACAAAAACAAAATCAAAGTCATGTGATCAACAGTTGTGTTTAGACATTGTGTTATACATTCCACACAATAACTTCATCACATAGAAGAGTTTTGATTTGAAAACTAAACTAATAGGATCCTAAAGGTGTAATAGAAATGCCCACGCGTTTCGGATACTAGATCCGTCTTCAGGGCTAGATGCCCATTATTCGTGGCTGAATCGTGTTCAATTCGTAATTCAATTCAAATATTAGTAGTCAGTGGTGTGTCTTTAAATTCTGACCTGTAATTAAAATAGAGAAGTATCTTAGCATTAAATCCGATTCCTAGAAAAAATAATAATGGACGTTTTTAGCTGGCTGTCCGAAATTACCTCCAAGGGCAGAAGGATCTCACTGGCGTGAGTAGACTGACAGGTGTCGGTCTTGAAGGGGGGTCTCCGGTACCCAAATATGTGTATCAAAATTCAGGCTTGCTCTCCCGATGCTGGGGTAATAGTGTCAGAGCCAACGACAACCTAGGACAAAATTAAAATGTATCTGTCACCAGGGCTGTCAACAAAAGGTTGAAACAGGTAAACAAGTGTACCAATAAGGAGTATTCGTGCTCAGTATGAGACCATCACATAGTGCAGTATAGGTATGGCAGAGCCTGACTGTCGTAATCTGTGTGTGCAACATGTATCTACACCCAGGAATTTAAACCTGCGTGGCGCCGGCATTTAAGAATGCATGAGAGATCGAGGTCACAGACATGAAGGGTAACGCAATAAACAGCGAAAGATTACCTTGAAGGGGTTCTGCTGCACAGAGCCATGTTCGCGGAAAACTCTCGTTTGTACGAGTGCGAGCGAAATGTTTATAGCGGTTGCCATGGGTGCCATGCACATGCGCACAAGGAGCCGCGGCGGCCATACTGGTGTGGGCAATCAGCCCTAAAGCTGTTATGCGCGTGTGTAGACTGTTAAGTGCTGTAAAACAGCGAAAAGGAGTGAAACCTGGCTCGACTGACCTAAGCCGAGGATATACCGATCGGCTACTCATACGCATGATGCTCATACGCGGCCGCGAGTAAGTAAGAAACTAAATAATTGGATGAAACCAGGGAGACAGGCAATTATCCGAGAACCCAAGTTTCTCGGTCAGGTGCCCATTCCCTGGAGCACTCGAAAGTGGAACTTTACGGGGTATGTCATATGCACTATACTCAAATCCTCACCAAATGTATGGGATGAGAAAATGCAGTGTAAACCCCTAAACATTCAAGCATGTAGCGTGACCCATGTTTTTTCTTAGTGTGCACTCGAGACCAAGTCATTATTACCTTGGATATGTTCAGGCGTATAACCACAAAAACTTTGAACTACAGTTTCCAGATACGACCTGTCTAGCTTTAAACAGAGGCATGATGGACATAGAAAGTACATACTGTCTCACCTTCGAAACTACCCCAGGCAGAACCCTGACAGTACTCCCCCCTCCCCACACCACCCTCATCTCTGACACTGCCCCCAGGTAGCTCCCTCAAGTCCAGACACCACCCACCAGCCCCCTCACCTCCAACCGTACCCCAGGCAGCCCCCTCAAGTCCAGACACCACCCACTAGCCCCCCTCACCTCTGACACTACCCTAGGCAGCACCCTGACAGTACTCCCCCCTTCCCAGACTGCACTCACCTCTGACACTGCCCCCAAGCAGCCCTCTCAAGTTCAGAGACCACCCACTAGCCCCCTCACCTCCGACACTGCCCCAGGAAGCCCCCTCAAGTCCAGACACCACCCACCAGCACCCCCTCAAATCTGACACTACTCCCAGACAGCCCCATCAAGTCCAGACACCACCCATCAGCCTGTCTCACCTTCGAAACTACCCCAGGCAGAACCCTGACAGTACTCCCCCCTCCCCCACACAACCCTCATCGCAGACACTACCCCCAGGCAGTACCCTCAAGTCCAGACAGCACTCGCCAGCCCCCTTCACCTCTGACGCTACCCCCAGGGAGCTCCCCCAAGTCCAGACATGACCCACCAACCCCTGTGAACTCCAACACTGCCTCCAGGCAGCCCCCTCAAGTCCAGATACCACCCAACAGCCCCCCTCACCTCTGACACTACCCCCAGGCAGCCCCCTCAAGTCCAGACACAACCCACTAGCCCCTCTCACCTCCAACACTACCCCAAGCAGCACCCTGACAGTACTCCACCCTCCCCACACCGCTCTCACCCCAGAGACTACCCCTGGGCAGCCCCCTCAAGTCCAGACACCTCCCACCAGCCCCCCTCACCTGCGGCACTACTCCAGGCAGCCCCCTCAAGTCTAGACACCATCTACCAGCCTCACTCACCTCTGACACTACCCCAGGCATCCCCCTCAAGCCCAGACACAACCCACCAGCCCCTCACCTCCGACACTACCTCAAGCAGCCCCGTAAAACCTAGACACCACCCACTAGCCCCTCTCACCTCCGACATTGCCCCCAGACAGCCCCCTCAAGTCCAGATACCACCCACCAGCCCCTCTCACCTCCAAAACGACCCCAGGCAGCACACCAACAGTACTCTCCCCCACCCCACACTGCCCTCACCTCAGACACTACCCCCAGGCAGCCCCCTCAAGTCCAGACACCACCCTCCAGCCCCCCTCACCTCCGACACTACCCCAGGCAGCCACCTCAAGTCCAGACACCACCCTCCAGCCCCCCTCACCTCTGACACTGGCCCCAGGGAACTCCCCCGAGTCCAGACACCACCCACCAGCCCCTCTCACCTCCAACACTGCCCACAGGCAGCCCCCTCAAGTCCAGAAACGACCCACCAGCCCCCTCACCTCCGACACTACCCACAGGTAGCCCCATCAAGTCCAGACTCCACCCACAAGCCCCATCAACTCCGACACTACCCCCAGGCAGCCCCCTAAAATCCAGACACCACCCACCAGCCCCTCCCACCTCTGACACTGCCTCCAGGCAGCCCCCTAAAATCCAGACACCACTCACCAGCCCCCCTCACCTCCAACACTACTCCAGGCAGCCCCCTCAAGTCCAGACACCACCCACCAGCCTCCCTCACCCCCGACACTAACCCAGCCAGCACCCTGATAGTCTCCAACACAAACAGTTCAATGCATGTCTGCAGCTCATCTGAAGCTCTGTGGTCTGCCCCCAGCATGAAGCACACCGCCAACATGTCCACCACCAACACAATCATCTCGAAGAAATGCAGATCAAGCCTGGACCGGAGCCTCCGCTTTAATTCCTTGGCACACCTTAATCTGCAGTCCCACAACCATACAGCACTATATTGCAACAACCACACTGTGGCCAACCCATCCCCATGTGACAAGTTAATGCAATGGAACATGGCATGGGCATGTTGGCCATGTGTCGTTGCAAAGGCATCAAAGCACAGCCACTGAATCTGTGCTGTGTACAGAAGTGAACCAAATCAAACATTGCCCTGATCCACAAAGAATGGCCAGGTGCATCACAGCTTGAGCATAACTGCCCAGGTGGAAGGGGTGGCAAACTCCATGTCAGGGACCACGACATGACAGGCCTGTGCCTGGGTGATGAAAGGACAGGCAGAGAGTGTATTACTCACTGAAACAGGAAATTTGGGCTGGCACACAGAAGCAGCAAACATGGGACACAACTGCATTGCAGTGTCAGAGGGTGAGCAAGTCATGAGTTCAGGCAACAATGGGTGACTGCACATGCTGGTGGGTATGTGAGCATTGCATCGGAGTGACACAGCAGCCCACCACCCACCACAGCACCCACAACACCAAATACACACTACAGCTAATGGAGTGTGGGCACATTCACAAGCAGAAGCATGTGCAAAGGTGACACATGAACACGATTGGAGCTTCAATCCAAACAATGTGAAAGTCTGCAAACATACAGGAACAGGTGGCATCACATCCACCATCATAGTCAAACAAAAAATGCAAAACATATCCACACATCACTGCAACCCTGCCCGGATGTACAGCATCTCACAAACACCAGAATCCTCATCCCCAACCACACTGACACACTGACACTAATCACACGGTGATGCCGCACTTGTATAGTAAAATAAACACATCAAGTGCAGCCTCCAGTCATCTGATGGGCCACCTCCACATGTCATGCATATGTGCATCCCTCCACCCTCAACCATCACAGTAACAACTTCACACACACACAGGCATGCCATAATACACATGACCTGCAATGGAGGTATGCACTTGGGGAAATGTCAACAATCAAAGGTGCATAGACACAAATTAACTGCATGAAGCGTGGAATGAAAACATATAAAACCTGTATTAAATGAAACTATATACACCAGAAACGGGGAATGAAGGTAGAGGAGGTCCAGGGGAAATGAGAAATGAAATGAAACCTATCCCTAAATAACCATATACATGTAAAATGGGGAACAAAAGTCATCAAAGTCCGGGGCAAAAGAATACAAAACATAAATGAAACCTACACCTAAACAACTATATACAAAGGCAGTGGGCTAGTCTTCCTCACCAATGTCTCCCAGCCTGTCGACCAGCGCTGAATCACACGACACGTCCTCCTCCTTCAGACAGGCCTCCGTTGTTTCCTGGAGGGCTTGCAGGGTGGACAGCATCTTTAGTTCGGTGGCCCGCACCCACCTGCAAGTGGCCCCTAGGATGGCAGCCCGCCTCCTCGCCCGATGCAGTGCCACCTCAGCCCAGGTCACCTTCGCAAGCGCCTCCCGTGCCCGCTGCCTCTCTGCCAGCAGCTGCCTTTCATAACTGCGGAACACAGAGGAAATTGTATCTAGTGCACCCACATGGTCCTCTTGCCCAAAGTCGCCACCTGCTTCCTTGGTGTTGTATGCCCTGCAACAGTCCACCTCCTTATTGTTGCCACCTGCTGCTGCTGTGCCCGGTGCACGCTCCGTTGGTATGCCCTTCAACCTGATGACGATTGTCGGGGACATACAGCACCTGCACTGCTCCGAGGTGCCTGCTGTCTCTCCATTGCCTATGCCCCTGTTGGTGCCTGGGCAGGCACGGTTGTTAGGAAAGATTTCTCTTTACTGCACCTTTCCTTCCATTTTTATGGAAGCCCCAAACTTTTATTTTTTATTTTTGATTCTGATCTATACATTTTGCAATACAGTGAAGCATTAAGCTTCACTGCACTGGCCTTTGATCATATGTTATGGGGAAACTGATAAGTCCTTCAGGTTATCAGTACTGGGAAACGTTGTTTCCCTTAGTCATGTTACTATGTTACTACTTTGGTTACTTTGTTATCACGTGTGGTATCTTTTTATCATTGTGCACAGCAGCTTACACTGCAGTACAATGGGGTGCATTTTTGTTTTGCCCTAGACTAACACTCAGAGGATTTTGGGTTACTCTAGGTGTGCTAAAAGGATAGGCTGTTGGCAGCAGTGACTTTCCCCACTTTTTGGGGATTTTCATTTTAGCTTTACTGCGTTTACTGCGTTTGGCTACTAACTGTGGCTACTGGTCAAACATGGCTGTGCCATGAGATTTTTCACCTGTTCTTTTGCCATCTTGTCTTTTGGACTTCTTCCTGGCCTGAGAGGCCAGGAAAATCCTTATAAGGACTTCCAGTAGCCGGGAAAACAGGAGCTTTTGGTGAGCTACTGGAGGACTGTGTGTGTTTGCTGGCAGGATGTGGGCTGGGTCTGTCTGACTCCAATCCACAAACTGCTTTAGTGTGTCTGAGTGGTATGCATGAATGTTCCTGCCAGTGGTCCTGATTGTAACACTGCTGGGGTGTGTGTGTGTGGGGGGGGGGCTAGTCCTGCTATTGGCTAGTGGGAGTTTCAGCTCTTACCTCCCTTTTAGGATAAGAAGAGGACCCCTGCACCCATTCTTCAGAGATCCTGGAGAAACCTGAAGGTGCCAAGTATCCTATCCAGCTGTGAGTTCCACAAAGAGACCTCAGACCTGACTGAAAGAGGCCTGGCAACCAACTTCTGCTGCTTTCCTGGAGAAGGACTGTCTTGCTTTTGATCTTTAGTAGTCCTGCGAAGGAGCTACGACCCTTGGAGTGGAGGGACCATCCATTCCCGACACCTGCTCAGTGCCCTGCCAAAGGAAGCCTTAGGCAGTGCCCTGGAACCGTCCTGTGGCTGACAGATTCGTTTTTGGGCTACCGTGCTGCAGACATTACTGTACTGAGTTTTGGCCTGAAATCCAGGGGATCCTCAGCGGGCCCTACAAAGCTACCCCCTGCGAAATGTCAGCGTCCTACCATCAAGAGGACCCGAGATAGGAGGGAAAGTCTGACCGCAGCTGCTGAGTCCTTTTGAATCGCCGTGCCCAGTGAACACAATCTGAAAACTGCTTATCTGACCCGACTCAAGCACTGAGAGGGGTGCTGACTGAAGCACTGAACGGGGTGCTGAATCAAGGTTTTCTGCATTCTTTGACCAAGAGTCCTTGCAACAGTAAAAGACACCAACCGGATATCAGTTCAAACACACTGGCGTAACAGGGGCCCCCGCAGCCCCTGCAGTGCGGGGGGTCCCACCAGCACATGTCCTGGAAGGTCCACCATTGGAGAAAAAAATAAGAAAAATATAATTTTTTTAAATTTCTTTTTTTTCCTTTTTAATTTCACTTTGCATTCATAAAGACATTATTTCTGCAACAGAAATAATTGGCCTCATTACGACCCAGGCGGTCCGGAAATAACGGTGGCGGTAAACCCGCCGCCACTGTTGTTTCCGGACCGCCTGAGTCCGACCCCTGCAGGCGGGAGGTGATGTTCCCGCCAGGTCTGACCTGGTTTAACACCTCCCGCATGCAGGCGGACGAGGAAACACCGGCAGCATTACGAGATGCTGCCAGTGTTTCCATGATCCCCATTTCCATCGAGTCCCATAGGACTCAATGGGAATGGGGATTTACACCATTCCGCCTCCGTGATTCCTGGAAAACCGGGGTTGTAATGCCCCGGTAATTCCGGGAATCACGGAGGCGGAATGGTAATACGAGTCCGGCGTTAACCAGGCGGTTTTACCGCCTCGGTTAACGCCGGACTCGTAATGAGGCCCACTGTCTTTAAGAAGGCAGAGTGACTACAAAAAGAAACTTTATTTTTGAAGTCTGAGGGATCCCCCCACCCCATGCAATGGAAGACCCTACTCTGGAGGCCTCCATGTCATGTGGTGGGGAAGCCCTATGACTTAAAAAAGAAACGGGCCTATTTATGAGTTTGCCGGTCCAGAAACAACGGTACCGGTAAACTTGCTGGTACCGTTGTTTCTGGACCGGCAAACTACAAGTTCTGCAAGCGGGTGCCTTTCAGCCCACCAGGTCTGACCTGGCGGGCGGAACGACACCGGCGCGCAGAACTCGACGGATGCAGCGGCACCATTCATGAATGTTGCCGGTGCATCTGGCCTCCCCATTCCCATTGAGTCCAATGGGACTCAAATGGGAATGGGGAGTAATGTCTTTTTGAAGTCACTCTGCATTCATAAAGACATTATTTCCGTTATGGTTCAGTCCTTAAAGGAAATCATTTCTTTATGAAGTCAACGTGACTTCAAAAAGAAACAATTTATTTTTGAAGTAATAGGGCTCCCCTTAACCCCATGACGGGTGCGTGCGTGAGTGTATGATGAAAGGTGCATGCTTAAATATACGTGTGACTGCCTGGATGTGCCTGCATGGTGAAAGGGTGCACACTTAAATGTATAGGTGGCTGCCTGTGTGAGTGTATGGTGAAAGGGTGCACACTTAAATTTATGGGTGGCTGCCTGGATGTGTGTGCTTGTATGGTGAAAGGGTGCACCCTTAAATGTATGGGTGGCTGCCTGGATGGGTGTGCCTGTATGGCAAAAGAGTGCACGCTTAAATGTATGGATGGCTGGGTGTGCATGTGTGTATATGGTGAAGGGTGTGTGTGCTTGTGTTCGGGGGTGCAACAAAACCTACATTTCGGGGGGGCTAACCCTTCAAATGTTGGGAGAGGCGCTAACTTCACGGGCAGTGGGGGAGGGGCAAACTTATTTGTGTGGTGGCATCCAATTTCTTAATTCATTTTAATGCAATTATTCTAGTGCAGCTTCAATGTTACAAGCAGTTAACTCTCTCCTTTAAGGTTTAAAGCTCCCAATTATGGACTGCTGTGAGAATTGAGTGGTCTCCTATTCCCTCTCTACCCTTCCAATCACTCCCCTGGCATGCAAGTACTAAACCCACATCACGATTTCAATTGGCTAAACAATTTGGCATTTGAATACCGGTACTAACAGTGAAATGCTTTATGTTAGTAATTGCTGGGCTCTTGCTAACAGCAAAACCCAGGTGCCGTTTAACATCTTTGTCCTGTTCTGTCCGTTAACTGCTATGAAGGTCAGCTAGGTTGCGTGAACATAGCCCACATTTCAGGGGGGTGGGAGAGGTGCTGAAGCCCAGTCAACTCAATGGTGTTATGCCACTACTTGTGTTTAATGCCTTGATTACTTATTGGTAATCATCATTACTCCTAGCCCTATTCTTCCTCGTCCCTGTACTTGTGTATGAGGCAGTACTTGTGTATGAGGCACTCTTCCTCATACACAAGTACTGGGATGAGGTAGAGGTACATCGAGGTAATGCCTGACTTAGCTACCGGTAATCTTCATTACTCCTAGTCCCACTTTTCCTCATCCCAATACTTACCTATGAGGCAAGGAGCCTCATACGTAAGCTCTGGGACAAGGAAGAGGGACATGAAGGTAATTCTGGGCCAATGAGCTGATTTTGGAGGATGGGGTAGGAGGTGGGAGAGAGAGGGGAATGTCTGGGGGTCGGGATTTTGCGATAAATTATAATGGCTGTCCATGTCCAGGCTAAGCAGGCATGATATGTGGTATTAGTAGCTAGAGAGGCATTTTGGTGCAGCAAGTCTAGTCATTCCTCAGTTTGGTATGACTTTTTTTTATAACTGGGCATTTCGGATAAAGCAGTCCTGCTAAGTGTAATTGCCTGGCTAGAATGGCATTTGGGTGCTGCCAGACTAGTTGTTTCTTACTGGGGCATTGTATATTCTTCTGGCCATCTGTGATAAAATGATATGATATAAGTCATTTATAACGTGCCAGTAGATAAGTGTTTCTAGGCCTGACAAGACACAGGAGGGAAGATAGAGGGAGGACAAGACAAACAATCTTACTAGGCCTTGTGTCATTCAGATCGTGCAGGTATGAGAACGAGAAGTGCAAGGGGAAAGGGAGGGGGAAAGTGCAAGCGAGAGGGGAGGGAAAAAAAGGGCAGCATTTCTCTGAGTAAGTGCAGCCAGAGCAGTGCAGCTCTGGGTAGTGCAAGGAGAACAAGGGACTGTAGGGTTACAGTTACAGCCTGTAAGTGCGTGGTAGGCCCAGAGGCAGTGCAGGGGTGACTGATCAAGAAAGAGTCTGGACATAGTTAGACTCTGAGGGTAGCCCAGCAACCAGTCGGTACAGCAGACAGGTAGGTCAGGTAGGCCAGGAGGGGAGGGAGAGAGAGAAAGCGGAGGAGAAGAGGAAGGCTTTGAGCTGCTTCCAGATCTTCAGGTGGTCCGGCTCAAGTTTGAGAGGGGCAGAGAGGCCTCCCCAGAGGGAGGCACCTGCATAGGAGAGAGATCTACCCCCCCATCGTCCCACTCTCTGCCTGGGGAATTGTCTAACCCTTATAGAGTTGGAGGTAGTTGAGCGAAGGGCTTGAGAAGGAGGGTATTTTGGAAGAGAGCAATATATGTAGTGTGGGTCCGGGCCCAGAAAGCCTTGTGGACAATGCAAAGGGTCTTGAAATTGATCCTTGCAGCAACCGGGAGCCAGAGGAGAGATTTCAGGGCTGAAGAGATATGATCCCTGGGCTTCAGGCCAAGGATAAGTCTCGCAGTCCTGTTCAGGATAAGTTGCAGAGGGCAGAGAGTAGAGGAAAGCAGGTTAAGAAAGAGGCTGTTGCAGTAGTCCAGCCTAGAGAGAACCTTGGCTCTGGAGACAGTGAGCTTCTGGGGGAAAGGGAGAAAGGGAAGAGTCACTTTGAGGAGGAGGAGCTGGTAGTGGGACTTCTTGCCGATGTCCGAGATGTGAGGAGAGAAGGAGAGAGTGCAGTCAAAGATGCCTCGCATGAAGGTGAAGGAAGAGGGCCCAAGGTGGGCGGAGAAAGTGCGAGAGGGAAAGCAGGGGCAGGGGTCCCAATGAGAAGGATCTGCATCTTACTGGCATTAAGGGAGAGATTGGTGGATGCGCAGCAATCCTGATTCGTGGATAGTCAGGAATGAGAGAGAGAGGAGAGGAGTCTGAGGGGAGTCTGAAGGAAAGCTGAGTGTCATCTGCATAAGAGGAGAAGGTAGAGATCAGGTGGGCCAAAGGGACCAAGAAGACGTTGGAAAACCAGGGTGAGAGAATGGAGCCCTTGGGAACTCCACAGGTATAGAGAGATGTGGCGGAGAGAAAGGGACCAAGAGAGGCAGTCCAAGAGGAAGGAGGTCAGCCACTCAAGGGCCTGATCTGTGATGCCCAGGTTCTCATGGAGACGATTAATCAGGATGGCGTGGTTGACCGTGTCGAAAGCAGAGGAAATATCAAGGAGCATGAAGACAGAAGGAATGCTGTAATCAAGGTTAGAGAGCAGATCTTCACAGGTGTTCAGGAGAAAAGTTTCCATGCCTCTGGCAGCTCTGAAGCCTGACTGATGGTCATGGAGACAACCAACAGATTCATTGTGGAGAGTAACCTGGAAGATGGCCAGTTTTTTCCAACAGTTTGCCCAGGTAAGGGGTGATGGATATTGGGCGATAGGCAGGCAGGCAGGAAAGGCAGACGGCTTCTTGAGGAGTGGGTGCACAAGGGAGTGCTTAAGGGGAGAGGGGAACATTTCAGTGGTGAAAGAGTGATTACAGAAATCAGCCAAGGCTGGAGCGAGGGTGTCAATATGGTCCTTCATGGTTCTAGTGGAGCAGGGTAGCACCTGTTTGGATAAAACTTACATGGATTGGACTTGTCTAGAAACCTCATCAGGTATTGTCAGAGAGAAAGAGGAGGAAGGAGGAAGGGAAGTAGAGCTGGCCAATGGGGGGCCAAGAGAGGAAGCGGGAGAGGAAGAGGAGATGGGGGACTGGATGCCCTGAGTTTTAGCAGAGAAGTGAGAGAACAGAGCCATAAAGAGGGCCTGGGAGGGAATAGGAGAGGTAAAGACTGCAACAGTATTGACCAGTTACTTACAGATATTAAAGAGTTTGGCCGTGTTGTTAGAGACCACAGAGACGCAGGCTTGAATGTGTGCTCTCTACTTGATGAGTGTTATTGCTTCGACTGCCATTTTGGTGCAACCAGTCTAGGTATGTCTAAATGTGGCCTGGCATGCTTTACTGTAATGTTGTTACACTGGTCTACATTGTGCAGCCAGTTGGACATGTTTTCATTGTGGCATGGCATTTTTAATATCAAAGTATTAATGTTCCTGTGCACTGTTGGTGACTTGCAGGTATTGGATTGGTGTTACCCTACAAAACCATTGCAAACACTCTGGCTTTTTAGCCAATTTTTCTCAAAGTGTGCTGTATATTGCATTAAAACACATATTTATATCTTTCTCCTAGTGCAGTGTGTGGCATACCCCTTCAACAGCAGATTTGTGCGTATTGCGCAAGCGTGATCACCTAGGCCGGCCCAGAGTGTGGTGCGACCCGTGATTTGTTGCTGAGTTGGGGGGGCCCCGTTAGCATGGCTCGCAGGGGGGCCCCCACATTTTGTGTTACGCCACTGTTCAAACATGCAACCCCTGGGAATCGAGGACTGTGGCTTTCGGCGGGAAAAGCAACGTCGGACACTCTTCCTTTGTTCTGAAGAATCGGAGTAAGGGGGGTAAGCTACATACACTCTTTGTTCGATCCTGGACTGGGGAGTAGGGGGAGTACACCCAGGAGTGAGTAGGGGAAGGGTGCAGTTCAATATAACATTTTAAAATAAAACCTCCATGGGCTCATGGACCTCACAGCAACGATGTACCAGGAGGCTGGCCTGTGCTTGTACCCCCATCATGCGACTGATCTGCAGGTGGGAGTGGTGTTGGAGCCAAACCACGTAGTGCAGAGGCCTGGTCTTAACTGGCCACAGCCAGCTGTGACATGGTTGAATGCACCAGCACAGTAAGGGCAGTGAGGTCTCCATGCATGTCCTCATGGATGGCTGCAGAGTCTGTATGCGCACTCACCCGTTATGAATTGAGTTGCTTGGAGAGTGTGTGCCTGAAGTTGCCCACATCCACGTAGATCAGTGTCCTTGTGGCTGCAATTCCGTCATGGATTGCAGTCCTCATTGCCTGCATCTCAAGCCTCAGGTCCTCTCTGTGTGTCTGAGCATCTGCATGCAGTGACCCATGCAGAAACCTCAGATCAGCCCATCGACCCTTGAAGTTGACCTCCATGCGCAGTCTGTGGGTGCGGCATGAGGATCACATGACCTGCAGCTGTTGCTCTAACTGGACCACTGGTGGGGTCATGGTCTTGACCATGCCCTCTGATATTTTGTCCAACATGTTGCCATGTTGGATGGTGGCACACACATCTGCTGCTCCCACTCTACCTCTCCAGCCCATGACGGCCTGATGCAAGGGACCATGCCCGCTGCTGTGTTACCCCTGTCGTTGGCTGCAAGTCTGCAACCCTCCCTCGGACATCAGCCCCATGACCTGATGCCAATTCATGGGAGGGTGCCTTGCAGCCGTAACCACCGCAGGCGGGGGGCCTACCACTGACTGGCCTTGTGGTGCAAGTCGCACTGCAGCAGACTCATGGGCTCTATCTGATCCGCCCATTGGGCCACTCACTTTTGCCCTCTTTGAGGCATGACCATCTGGTTCAGCATCAGAGCCAGCTGAGTCTGAAGAGTCCGCAGCATGACTGAGGATGGTCTGAAGTACCAGTGGGTTCTCATGGCGTACAACACCACATCCTCTACTGGGGGTCTGATGCACCACTAACTCTTCTTCCTTCTCCTCTGCATCCGGTGCATCCTCCCCTGCACCCGGTGCATCCTCCCCTGCACATGGACAAAGACCTATTGAGCCATGTGCAACAAGGCACAAATGCACATTTGCACCAAAGTGCACTAATATAACGAATGACTGGGCATGCAAGCCTCACACATTGTGCATTCACACACTATGAGCCTCATTACGACCCAGGCGGTATGTTACCGCCTGGGTTGTACCCTTGCCACCATGGTGTAAACTTTGTTTACACCATGGTGGATGGCGGATTTACCGCCCCATTCCAAGGTGAGTGGGGCGGTAAATCCCCATTTCCCATTTTACCCTTCCACATTCCCATTTTTGCCCCATAGGGCATAATGGGAGTGGGGAAGGCGCTAATTACGCCACCGTAAATTATGGTGGCGTAATTAGCACCATGGTCCCTTAGCGCCATGGATTTTAACGCCTGCAAAAAGCAGGCTTTAAAATCACCATGGTGCTAAGGGACCTTGTAATCAGGCGTTAAGGGTCGGCGCCGTTAACCCCTTAACGCCAGACTCGTAATGAGGCCCTATGAGCTGTAAGCAACGGATGCATGGCATTTGCTGACCAGTGCTCCCCGCCCCTCACTCTCCCGGTCATGTCCAGGCTGTCTGTGGACACAGTGACATACCAAAGTGGCATAAATGCACAATGATGGGCCATGCGACTGTCATGTCACCACACGTACCAGGGAAATGAACCATACTTGTGACATTGCAGTGCCGAAGGACATCACATGGCAATAGTCATCCACTCATATTCACAGACACCACCACAGTCAACACATGACACACAAATAAGTATTGGGAGAGAGAATTGCAGACATTGAGGTCCTGGGGGAAGGTGAGGAAAGGGAAAATGCCTCTGGGTAGGTGCAGCTGAACGTGGGCTTTCTAAGCAAGGGCCGTGAAGTGAAGAGAGGAGAAAGGATTTGAAGATGACAACATGGTCCATTGACCAACAAGAGGATGAGAGGAGTGGGCCCATTGAGTGCAGCCAGATTGTGAGAGGGAAAGAGGGAGCAAGGGTCACAATGATTAGGCTCTCTGTGTCACTGGAATTGAGGCATGAGCGGGTACCTGTAGACCATGCCTGGATAGCAGACAGGGAGTAATGTATGAGCGAGGATGAGGGGGAGGCAGGGAGTGAGGCTTGTTTGAGAGCTACATGTCATCTGCATTACAGTGGCATGCCCCTACCCTGTTGCTCCTGCTCCAGTCATGCTGGTGGGAAGGCTGGGTATGTGCAAATATCGGGTGCATATTACATATCCTGAGACACAGTATTTAGACATGGTGTTGAAGGTCATTCAAGGTCCATGAGTGGCATGTGTGTGCAACAATCAATCCCAGCAGCAATGTCTCTGGCATGGGTGTTCTTGTTTGCAATGAAGTCCCTGTATATGCACACCATGCCACATTGCTGGGTGAAAGGTTCATGGGTGTGCATGCTCAGACTGTGAACCAGCTCTGCCACAGATGCCTATGACATTACACATGTTGCAACAAAGCCATCATGCTACATCTGGGTGTGCGATGTAGCTGGCATGTCTGAGCTCACCACTCAGATGACACAGGTGTGTGGAACTGTGCATGCATCCAGTTCAAAGACAGGCCAATGTCTGTGCAACTGCACAGCACAATGATGGAAGTGAGAAGGCATGTGCCTATCATATATCAACTGATGGACACATTCAGGCCTTTGACGCCAGATAGGTGACTTAATATGTAATTAGCCTGACATGTTTGTACAATTACCATGCACATGCATAGAATGGAATGCAGCCATGCAAGCTCATTGCCATTCATGACGTACATGACCTACCACATGTGCTCTCTAGAATCATGTGAGTATTTCATGTTGCAAGGATGCCAACCTCCTATATGGCAACCCAACAACAGCCATTGTTAACCATTTATTTATTTATTGCATTTATTATACACCCAGGGGTGTCGCAGCGTAGTTACAGACATCTTTGCATAAATGGATACAGTTAAAATCACTACATTTACAAATGGAGACACAGGGTTCACAATACATTACAGTCAGATACTGGCAACAGATAGTCAGGATGATGGACCATGAGAACAGAAATTGGCTGCCGTTGGAGGCACTGCAGTGGGGGCGGGGGCGGAGGGGAAGCTACCTGATCCTATCTGTGGAAAATAGAAGGGGGAAGGAAACAGCGGCCTATAATTTGTTGAATTGTTTTTAAGGACTTCTTGAAACACTGGTGAGAGGGCTAATTTCTACTGTGTAGTGGGAGTGTGTTCCACATTTTTGGAGCCATTACTGGAAAACTAATTTCCCCTGCTCTGGAAAATGTGTAGCGTGGGACAGAGAGATGTGCATATTTATTCGATCTGAGTGCTCTCAAAGTCTTGTTCAAGGTGACAGTGTTGTTGCGATATATGGGTGCATTCTTGGCGAGACATTTATGGGTGACACAGAGTGTTTTGGATATGATTCTGGCTTTTATGGGTAGCCAGTGGGCTTCCCTCCTGGCAGTGGAAATGTGGTTTGATTTTTTTAGTCAAAGGGCTGCTTGCAGAGCTTTATTTTGCAGCAATTGCAATTTGGCCAAGTTGGCATTTGAGGTGCCTAACAGTAGTACATTGCAGTAACTTAGCTTTGATAAGATCAGATTATGGGATAGTGTAGTACAGTTATGTGGCGTGAGGACTTGTCGACTTAATGCAATCAGTTTGGATGTGTAAGATGTGGCCGAGTATAGTGCATTCACATGTTTAGACATTGTAAAATGTGCATCTAAGTAGACACCTAGAGTTTTAACCTGCTTTAGGACTGGGATGGGAGTTCCATCGATATCGATTGCTGAATAGTCAGAGTGGAGGGCATTGATTTTGGCTGAGGTTCTGGGTGTCGTCACCATTGTAGATGACACCCATTGTATCCAGGGCAGCAAATAATAACTTTGTGTACGCATTGTATAGCGTAGGAAACAAGCAGGATCCTTGTGGAACTAGTGGTACTAGGATGGGGTCTGCGGCTTCCTGACCAATAGAAACTCGGGATGTTCGATCAGCAAGGAAGGATTTGACCCATAAGGTAGCTTCTTGCGAGAACTGAAAATCTTTAGCTAGTGTGGCACATAGTTTGTCATGATCAACTAGGTCAAATGCAGCAGACAAATCTAATAGCAGAAAAATGCAGAGTTTGCCGGCGTCTCATATGGAGTCCATCTGGATTTTAAGGTCCAGAAGTGCAGTTTCGTTGTTGTGGTTGGGCCGAAAACCAGATTGTCTGGCTGCGAGTAGGTGGTTTTGTTCGATTGTGAGATTGAATTTGAGAATAGTCTATTTTGTTGATTATTTTCTGCAAGAAAGGGACATTTGTTATGGGGCAATAGTTTGTGAGGACTGTCGCGTCCAACAATGTTTTTTTTAGGAGCGGGGTCACCAAAGCTTTCTTGAGGCTGGTAGGGATCATGTTTGTGCTGAAAGAGGCATCAAAACATTTGGTAATGATGGGAGTAAGCATAGGGGTGCACAGTTTGACTAGGTGAGCTGGGAAACTATCTCCTTTACAATTGGAGGGTTTTAGTTTGGAGCTAGTGTCTAGCACCTGGTCTTAGCTTACTGGGGTGAATTGGAATTGGGTATTGGCGTTATCACTGGTTCTGTCAATGGTTGGTGGGGGTGAGTTTTTGTTGGCCAGTAGCTTTCTTTTGGTGGCGATTTTGCTTGAAGCACTTGAATTTTTTAGTCTAGAGCATTGTGTATGGTGGTACACCATGCTTTACTAGAGTTGACCGGCGTGGAAGATGGGATTGGATTCTTCAATTCTCTAAGTATTGTAAAGAGCTCTTTGGAGTGTGAAGCAGAATTTCTAATATGAGTGTTCAGGACATTGGCTTTATGAGCTATGATAGCTGCTTTGTATGTTTGGTTTTCTTTTAAAAATGCATTGGTGGTGTCAGTGGTAAGGGTTTTTTATGGATGTGTTCCAAGGACTTTTTATTACGCCTGAGTAGTACGAGTTCATCATTAAACCAAAAATGTGAGCATTTGTCTGGGCGTTGTGTTTTATTTGTGTGTGGGGCTAAGGAGTCAATGGTAGTTATTAGACAATTATGATAGATGTCTGCAACAGGGGTGTTGCTAGGTCTGGAAAAGATCTGGGGCTATGCTAATGTCGGGACTGTCAGTACTCGGGGCTAGCTAGCCTTTTGCTTGTAGCCCCTGAGTTTTTATCCTGGTCTACAACCATAAGACTGGGGGCTATAGCCCTCTAAGCCCCCCCTAGCAACGCCTCTGGTCTGCAAGACAGCTTGGGTTGTCACTCGAGAGGGTGTTAGAGAAGAGGGCTTCCTCCAGAATAGGGGTGAGGCTGTCTGCTGTCAGGTTTCCGAATGTTTCTTGTCTCAACTGTGTCCGTTATAGTAGGTGTGGGGTGGAGTTTCTCATTGCTGGTTAGAGTAAAACTAATAAGATGGTGTTTTGTCCAATCAACTGATACAATAGAATCTATTGAGATATGAGTATTTAGTGTGAGTATCCAGTCTAATACTCTGCCTTATCATCAGTGGGGGCATTGACTATCTGTGAGAAATTCATATCTGTGAGCGAGGCGTAGAGGGCATTGGCTTTATGGTCTTGTTTGTCGTTAAAACTTAGGTTAATATCACCATGGATTATACATTTAATGTTAGGTTTGTGGTGGGGGATAAGGAGAAGTGGGATATCTGATTCAGGGTGGGTGTTATTATTGGGTGCTCTATAGATAACCAAGATGTTAAAGGTAGTTTTCGGGGTTGTTGTGAATTTAACAAGGAGTAGTTTGCATCCTTCTATTGAGTCAAGTGGGCAAGATCTGAGTTGCTGTCATGGCCGCTTTCCCAGGATCACAGTAGTGGCACCATCAAGTGGAGGGAGCAGGGAGCATCAAGGGTCACGCACGTCCCTTTGGGACGTTTATACATGGAGGGCCTGGTTGGACACAGTCCTGGCGCCTTTTGCGCCAGGCTCATGGAAGAACTTAAGACACTTTCATTATGGGCAGAAGTGCTTAGAATGGAACAGGAACTCTTTTATTATGGGCAAGAATACTCTCAAGAACTCTCATTTAAGTGTAACTAGTCCGGGTGTGGTCTTCATCTGCATCTGCACGTGCAACTTCTAGGAGTGGCAGGGTGTGGCATGCAGGACTGTGCTAGGCTGCGTGGCCTTAAGAGCTCAGCTATAAAAGCCAGCCCAACACCAAGGCACACGCTTCGCGTTATTCTGCACCTCCGTGCAGCGTAACGCTCACCATCACCGGGGATTCAACTAACCTGAAGAGATCCTGCCATCTACATTCATACTCACCATCTGGAGGATCCTGCTCTCACCTAAACGCTTCTTCCTGGCACCGCGGCTCGTCTGCAAACATCTCAGAGCGCAGTCATCTTCTTGCTGGCACCGCAGTTCACCTGCAAACATTTCGGAATGCAGACAGCATCATCTGGGCACCGCGGCACGACGCGCTTCATCCAAACTTGCATCACCTGCAAAAGAAAGGCCAAAGACAAGGTTAGACACATAACAGACATTCGTTAAAGGTGCGCTGCCATTTAACCTCGCGCCTTCCTAAAGCTATCACTCACCTGCTGCTGGACATTGCGGTGCATTCCATCTTCCGCTCAGCCGCGTTCCGTGCCTCTACTGCCGTAGTTAGGCCGCATTTCCATCTATTGGGAGAAAACAGAGAGGAACGTTATTCAGGGTAAAACAACAATGCTGAGAGCAAAAAACATCAAGACATCGAGAGAAAGCAGATAGAAGGGAAAAGACAAGAGACATTGAGAGAAAGCAGAAAGAGGAGCTTAGTCGCAGCTGGACTGGACTAATACTCCGGAATCAGTGAAGGAACTCGATTCCATTAGCAAGCGCCCCTGCCAGAAGTAGCAGGACAGAGAGCTCATCATTCACACTTACCAGGTGAGCTTTATGGGCCGGTATGTGCCCACTTAAATCGCATCTTGGGTCGAAGGGTTAGGGAGATACCACAATCACCTATTAGCGCCCTCACGTTTCCCCATATCCACACAGGAGCAGTGCCACCAATTGTCGCCGACAACAGCTGACACCGCAGCGGACGAAACCAGAAGAGGGTGATCTGATTCCAGGGAGGACTGCAACTGTGCCCCAACGCCTCTGCAGAGACCAGGTGAGCATAACAGAACGTGAAGCCACAACAACTCTCTGCCTGGGCGTTATGGAAACTTCTGAGACAGATCTGTTGGCCCAACTACTAGGGGAGTTACGGGCCAGAGTACACGCCTCACGACAAGAGACTAGTGCATTAAGGTGAGATCTCATTGTAACTTGGGAAAGAACTGATGATTTAGCCAGACAGGTGCTACAGGCACAAGCAGGACAGGTTTCCTTGCCTGGGATAAACCACGCTGCTCCGCTACAACAATCCACACGAGTTTAAGTAGTGCTTCCAGGGGCACTGGCCTTAGCTCCACCCGAACGCTTCAATGGCGACCCAAACAAGTTCGCCATATTCATGAACCAATGTCGCCTACATTTCTTATGCAGACCGGGAGCCTTTAGTAATGATCAAGCCAAAGTGGCATTTGTACTCTCATACCTAGGGGGTAATGCGGCGGACTGGTCAATACCATTAGTAACCCAAGATGATCCTTTGCTTCGGAACATTGGCGGTTTCCAACACGAGATGGAGAAATTGTTTGCCCAACATGCTCAGGGACAAGCCCTGGACAACGAGCAATTGTCACCCAGACAGGGAAATCCAGATCTAGTAACCTACATTGCAGCTTTCAATTGTCTCGTAGCTCAAACCAACTGGCCAGAAGAGAAAAAACAACACTCTTCTATCGAGGGCTACTTGGGGAACTTAAGGATGTGTTGGCGCAAGTTGTGAACCCACCTGAGGGGTGTGCAGACTACATAGACCTCCCAGTGCAACTTGACCATAGGTTACGGAATAGGAAAATGGATCGAGCCAGGCCAGAAGGTAGGGCAGCTTTTGTGCGACCCGCGAGACCCACACCAAGCCACATGAACACTCGGAACCAATGCAAATCGGTATGTTACGAAGCCCTCTGACCAAGGCAGAAAGAGAAAAAAGAAGACAACAACAACTCTGTCTATATTGTGGGAAAGCAGGCCATTTCCTCCGAGACTGCCCGATGAAACCGCCCAAGAAAATAGTTGGGGCAACAGATAAAAACGAAGAAGAAGACGAAGAAGCACCAGACTCGGGAAACTCCAATGCCCAGCAAGCGTAGGGGTCCGCTTGTCGAGTGAGAAAAAGGAATGCATGCAGACCTCACATCTAGTCCTTCCGGTACTTTTGGTAAATCACAAGCAGCCATCAAAGATACATGCCTTGGAGGCATACATTGACAGTGGGGCAGTAGGAAACTACATTAACCAAGATCTGGCAACACGAATAGGCCTTCCTCTTCAACAAAAGCAGAGATCGGAAAATGTCACTCCAGTGGATGGACCACAGTTATCATCCGGCCCAGTGATACAATGTACAGAGAAAGTCAAGCTTCTGTTGCAGGATGGGCAACAAGAAGACATCACCTTTGATCTCATTGGTGCTCCTCAGTTCCAGATGATATTGGGAATGCCCTGGCTTGAGACCCATAATCCTAAAATCGACTGTTGAAAAGGGGTTCTGACTTTTTCTCAAGACTGCGCTGACACCTGTTACAACAAAGACATCATCAACCAAAAACCCAAGAAAAGTATTGTGCTGGGCCTCACTGGCACCTTGCCACCTGAATATCACTGTTACCAGGATGTCTTCCAAAAGGAACAAGCTAATGTTTTGCTCCTGCATAGACCCTACGATTGCCAAATAGACCTTGTGCCCGGAGCCCAAATACCCTGCAGCCGGATTTATGCCCTAACAGAGCAAGAAAACCAACATCTTAAAACTTACTTTGATCAGTAGCTGGCAACTGGTTTTATCCACCCATCTAAGTCTCTTGCCTCCTCATCTCTCTTCTTTGTACCTAAGAAGGAGGGGGACTTGACGACCTGTACTGATTACAGAGCCATCAACCAGATTACTGTAAAAAACGATACCCTTTGCCACATATGCCTGAGCTCCTGGACCAAGTGAAACACGGCCAGATTTACACCAAGTTAGATTTGTGAGGGGCCTACCACCTTGTGAGAATTAAAAAGGGAGACAAATGGCCTCTTCAAACACCAAGTCATGCCTTTTGGGTTATGTAATGCCCCTGCAGCATTTCAATTCTTTATGAATGATGTATTCCATGAGTTGTTGGACATTTGTGCACTTGTCTACATAGATGACATTCTCATCTACTCTAATTCCAAGGAAGAACATGTCAGTCATGTCCGAGCAGTTTTGGAAAACCTTCGATAACACCAATTATATGCCAAGCTTGAAAAATGTTTCTTCCATGTGACCGAAGTCGAATTTCTCGGTTTCATGCTCACACCGCAGGGAGTGTATATGGACACACGGAAAGTTGATGCGATCCTCCAGTGGCCCTCACCAACCTCCACGAAAGGAGTACAAAGTGTGCTTGGCTTTGCTAATTTCTACCGTCGATTCATTCCTGGATTCTCGCAAATTGTTCATCCAATCACTTCTTTGCTAAGGAAAAACAAAAAATTCCATTGGTCCACAGAAGCTGAAGAAGCCTTCCAGAAACTGAAGCTAGCATTTACGACAGCACCGGTTCTTCGACATGCCCGTCCAGACCTACCATATGTAGTGGAAACAGACGCTTCAAACATATCCATGGGAGCGGTGTTATCCCCAAGAGACCCAGAAACAGGACAGTTACACCCCGTCACATTCTGGTCCCGCAAATTCTCTGCCCCCGAACTGAACTACGCAATCACGGATAAGGAACTGCTGGCAATTAAGGCTTCATTTAAGGCATGGAGACATTACCTTCTTGGGGTACGACACACGGTCACCGTCATCACAGATCATCGTAACTTACAGTATTTAAAGTCCGCCAAAGCACAATCCTCACGCCAACTTCGTTGGGTGCTCTTTTTTGCAGAATACGACTTTATTATTACTTACAGACCTGGAGTGCGGAGTTGAAAAGCAGACACATTATCACGTATGAGTGAGGAAAAAGACGCCTTTATAGCATCCGATCCTGTGGCCATCATTCCTGAAGAACTAATTCAAACCACGATTGCTGCTACCATGTATTTAGATGACTTAAAAACCAGTTTACAGTCCCTGATGAATCAGGTAAAAACAACAGGAATGGATTTTAAAGGGAGACTGGTACACCATCGAGAACAACCTACCATATTTCCAAGGATGGTTATATATCCAGGACAAGAAACTGCAAACTCAAATCATCGCAAACTACCATGATTCATTAGTAGAAGGACATCCTGGTATAGCCAAGACACAGGCTAAGATAAAACAAAACTATTGGTGGCCCACTTGGAGGAAAGACATTGCCCGATTTGTTACAACCTGTGGCGTCTGTGCTCAGCACAAATCTCAGAAGCAAAACCCTGCGTAGTAGGCGTCCAACACCACACCACACCCACCTGCAGATCAGTCTCAGGATGGGGGTACCAGCACAGCCAAGCCTCCTGGTCCATCGTTGCTGTGAGTTCCATGAGCCCATGGAGGTTTTATTTTTAAATTTGATTTTTTTCCACTCGTGGATATTGAACTGCACCCTCCACCTGCCCCCTCCTAGGTGGACTCACCCCTCCTCCCCAGTCCAGGATGGACTGTTTTCTTTTCCTTTTGTACATGGTGTGGTATTTGTTTTGGTTTTGTGTGCCCCTTGATTCGGCATTGACACTTTTTTGTTTTTTTTCCAATCCCCCTGGCCCGAATGGTGGCATGTGTTTTTGTTTTTCCCTTTCCACAGTGGAATCTTATTTTATTTGTATTCCCTTGAGATGGGCAGTTGCCCTCTCCAAGGCATGAGGAATGCAGTTGTGGACATGCAACCATGCACAGTGGTGTCAACTGCGATGGCTGCCTTGAGGTCGACAGGATGGGATGTGCAGGTAACAATGAGTGTATGGAATCTTGACACATATGTGCTGTATGCATGATTGAGAACTATGGCTGTTGAAATGCAATGTACCATGTTGTTGCAGTGATCCTGATTCATCACGTGACTGCACTCCATGGTAGGTCTACCCTGCACCCTTTCATGTCCCTAATCGCCATGCCCTCCTCCACGCACTGGCCCTGCTTTCACATATTTGGAGGTATAATTCCTGGAGAAGGTGATGAAGGAATCACATGCGAGCTGTCAACAGGTGAGCATTTGCACTGTCTCTCGTGTTGGGTCTGTATTATTGGCCGGCTTGGTCTTTGCATGCATGACACATTTTTAATAGTTTGGCGGTGGTATCCTTGAGTCACAGTGAATGTCTGTCCAGATGTGTGTCTGTCCACATGCATGTGTATGTGCTGTTACACTTCTTTATTGCTTTGGTGGATGCACTTACACAATTGACATAATTCATGTGAGTGATTGGGCAGCACTTGTTACACTTTAGCCATTGGTACTATTTTGTTCATTCTGGAGGTTCGTACTAATTGACAGCATGCATTCTTTGGGCATATGTACTCTGTGTATTTGGGTTATCAAAAACTTGCCTCACTGACCTTGATGATATCTCCTTACTGACTCCCCCTGGCCTCAAGTATCCTACCGGGGCCTGCAGATGCCCTCCCTGTGCACAATACTCTTTGACCTGTACCACTTCCCAACCCAAGCTCTTGTCCACTTACATGACCTGCCCTGCTACTGTTCCAAATGAACCACACACGTTTATTGTCAGGTATGCTCATCCTCCGCTGCACCACTTCATGACGTAGCCTCTGGTAACACAATTCTGGCCATTTATGTACATTTTCTCCACCGTACAAGTTTGTCAGACTTGATGCATGTACGGTTGGACAGATATGCACATGTGTACCCCTGACAGGCTGCTTCTGTGTTACCTAATGAAGTAACCTTTCTGTACTGTGTTTGTTTCTGTAGGTTATCTACACTGGGGTGTGTTTCATATTTCTTGGTTTGCATTCATCTCATCCGGCACTGTCAGTGAGTGCACAGTGAGTGCGCACATTGTGTGCCCATGCATGTGTGATATCGTCCACTCCCCACAGCTTGTCATCATCGGTTCTCCCTGTGTGAGTTGTGACTGCACCCTGGAATCCATGCACACTCACTGGGACAGTCTCACTCAGGGTGTGTGGTCTGTTGTGGGGTGAGTGAACAGCTGCATATTGTCCTGAGGTCCTTTTGCAGTGGTGTCCAACAGGGGTGAATGTTCGTGTAGGGTATGGGTATGAGGTTGTAGGCACTTCTTTGCGTGCATGAAGGGTACATGGGTCTTTTTCAGATTTGCATGCCATGGTGGATGTTGTCTGTGAATTGGGGCTCATTTTATTTTAATTAAGGCGTGACTTAAGGAAAATGCAAAAAGCCTGGTGTACAAATACTCCAGCCGTTGCACTAGCATGCATTTTCATACTGGCCCAAATGCTGGGAATTCCTAAGGAGTCCGCTGAGTTTTTGCACCAGTAAAAAGCAGGTGAACTCCATTGTGAATGCTGCCTGCCGTGCGTTTATGGAAGGCAGCATTTACTCAATTTGCACGGCAGAGTGCAAAGGAGCGGCGCACAATTGTGTACACCGCCTTTTTACGCTCTCCTTTTGCACGGTGTCATGTAAATGAGCACACTTTGGCTGCGGGAACCTATTTTACGCAAAATTGTACACCTACAGGTCCCAGAGGCCGAATTACGGGAGACGACGGTGAGTGCCATTGAAAGCGAGTTCCATTGAGAGCGCTGCCTGCCATGTGGAAATGACAAGCAGTGTTTACTGAGTTTGCAGGAGACAGAGTGTAAAAGGGTTGTGCCCTTCCACCAAAAAATTGAAAATTAAACGGAGGGGACCTGTTGCACTAGCGTGCCAACTTAACATGTCCACTCTGGCAATTTAGGCGGACTTAGAAAATGAGGCCCCTTCCTTTTCCCTCTTCTCCCCTAAAAGCACGTGAGCACCTGGGGACCATGCAAATGGCAGCTCCGCGATACAAATCCCATTAACATAACATAACATAACATAACATAACATAACAGGCCCGCTGGGTGCCTCTCCTGCTGACTAAGCAGAAATGAAAGCAGGCGGCCTGCACCACTTGAGACATGGCCCCTCCTGGCCTGCTCCTTCCAAGCCGTTCACAAAATATTTAGCTGACTCATAAATATACCCTCAATACCCCGCTCCCCGCGATTTTGTGTGCGTTTTTACATAGTACGCAGACTCGAGTTTCTGGTACTAAGCTACAGAGAGCATGAAGGAGAAAGTTAAAATAGTCGATAGCCTTATTAGACTTTTTGCGACCATTCCCCACCCCCGCCCCCTCCCTCTCCCTCCACACCTCCCGCCATAAATCCTCTTTTTGTCTTTAAACATATTCTTCCTTCTCCCCTATAGGACATTAAGCGGCAGGAAAGCTGGGTCGGAACGGGTTAAATCCCTTTACCAGGCCGCCGCAGTAAACCCGTTCTACATGTTTATGGCCCCATGTCAGCCTGCGCCGCTTTGTGCGCCCCCAATGATGGGGTCATTACGGGACTGCGAAAACCTCATTTTTTTTTAAAGCATCCACTCATTTGAATAAAGGGACTAACCCCCCCCCCCCCCCCCACCCCCGGTAACAGGTTTTTGTTCGCACATGTCTCTGGGGGCATGATTTACAGCGTCATTAGCTGGCCCCCAAGCACCCCCGGGGCTCCTCCCCTTTCCTATCAATCACGCGGATGCTGCGCTCGGGTACCCGCCCCTCCCCTCCGTCCCTCTGCATCTCGACCAGATGCATTCTCACGCCGTGATTGGATGCGGGAGAAAAGATAATAGCATTGATACGGATCTGTAGAGCACAAACTCACCCAACTCTCCGATCTACACCAATTGTTAATGTTATCTGGGCAAATGGCACGCGTTTTATCTGAGAACCGTTAGTAAAACCGGCGGCGTGTAGTTCCCTGCAGCAGGCACAGTAACGCACTGAACAATTAGAATCAATTCAGACCAATGGTTGCAACAACTTTCCTTTTGGTTAGCTAGGTATGAGTGTAGGATTTCCTTCATAGCGCACAATACCGCATTCGGGCTGTTTCAAAGCGCTGTATGGAGAGGAGAAAGGGCCTGGAAGCAGGAATAGCAGGGGTGGAAGAGAAGTGGGGACATCAGGTGGTGACAGTTAAAAGAAACCGAGCGTTACAGGGAGCTAGAAATTAGGGAGAGCAGTGAGGTAGGAACTAGGAACGTATTAGGTTACTCTGCCGCATTCTGATGCCCCCAATGAAATCACTGCGGGGGGGAAGGTGCGGGCAGGGGGTCAGTGGCTCAGATGGTGAGGTAGAGGTAAGGGAGATGTAGAGGGTTGCCACTTGTAGGAAAAACAAAGAAAAATGGAATGTCACTGGCACAATTCCAGGACACGTGCCCCCCGACTCCCACCTACCCTCCACAGGGTCTGTAGAAAGCCCGCTCCCACCAGGTTATTTCCCAAATCGATACATCAATATATAAACCATCAGCTAGTTATATATCACTCAATTATACCATGCAATTTGTCAGCCAGCTCCTAAGCATTGCGATTTTGCCAGATGAGGGAACCACAAAAAACCCCCTTTACACTTAACACCTACGCGTGTGCGCACCAATAACCTGTGGTTGGCTTGATGACTTAGTCAACATAAACATAGAGTGGCACACATAGATGTAAAAATACTATGTATTTTTCGAATAATCATGTAGAAAAACAATTACACAAAAAATAACACAAAACAGTCATGAGAACAAATATATATACTCTACAAAGTACTCATCAATGTTACTGGGGGTTAGTAGCGGGTGACTTGGTCATCATTTTTGCGACATTTGACTGATGTGATCATATGATCAGACATGGGAGCCAAAAAAGCAGTACACCGGGGAGCCCACTAACCTCGTAGACTCACTCAGGTTGTGCGCCACGCGACTTTAATGGGGTCAACCGGAAATGTTCTTGGAGCAAACCTGAAACCCACACACAACTTGCCAGCAAAGGAGTATTGGTGAAGAGACTCACTCAGGTCGGGCGCTATGTGACTTTAATGGGTTACACCGGACACTTTTTAAAAGCAGACCTCAAACCCACATGCAACTTGCCAGTAAAGGACTATTGGAGAAGGGACTCACTCAGGTTGGGCGCCACGCGACTTTAATGGAATCAACTGGACACTTTCTAGAAGCAGACCACAAACCCACATGCAACTCATCAGCAACAGACTATCAGTGGCGTAGCACAACATTTGGGTACCCGCCTGCAAGCCATGCTGAAGGCCCCCCTCCACTCCAGCTCGGCAACAAATCACGGGTCTCACCACACTGTGGGCCCGGCCGAGATTACCACGCTTGCGCAATACGCATGAACGTGCTGCTGCAGGGGTACGCCGCACACAGCACTAGGAGAAAGATATAAATATGTGTGTTTTAATGCATTATACAGCATTTTTTCTGAGAAAAAATGGCTAAAAGGCCAGAGCACTTGCAATTGTTTTGTAGGGTAACACCAATCCAAAAATCCAATACATGCAAGTCACCAACAGTGCACAGGGACATTAATGCTTTCATTAATTGAATGTGTTGCTATTAAAAATACAATGCCACAGTGAAACCATGTCCAACTGGTTACATGAAGTAGACCAGTTGAGACATGTAATAACATATTACAGTAAATCCTGCCAGGCCACATTTAGACATACCTAGACTGGTTGCACCAAAATGCCAATGAAAGCAATAACACTTATCATGGTTATTTTATCACAGGTGCCCAGAAAAATATACAATGCCACTGTAAGAAACGACACTGGCAGCAATCAAATGCCAGTCTTGCCAGGTAATTACATTTAGCAGGACTGCTTTATCAGAGATGACCAGTTAAACAAAAAATCAAGCTAAACTAAGAAATGACTAGACTGGTTGCACCAAAATGCCTCTCTAGCCACTAATACCATATATCATTCCTGCTTAGCCTGGACATGGATGACCATTAGGATTTATTGCACAATCCCCGCCCCACCCCACAACCCCACACATCCCCTCTGCCTCCCACCCCCAGCCCAAACCCCCAAAATGTGCTTCTCTCCCCAGAATTACCTCCATGTCCCTCATCCTTGTACCAGAGCTTACGTATGAGGCACCTTGCCTCATAGGTATGTTCTGGGACGAGGAAGAGTGGGACTTGGGGTAATTAGGAATACAGGTAACTAAGCCAGACATTACCTCAAAGTCTCTCCACCTCACCCCAGTACTTGTGTATGACTCAAAGTGCTTCATACACAAGTACTGGGACGAGGAAGATAAAAGGACTACGAGTAATGAAGATTACCAATAAGTAATCAAGGCATTTAACACAAGCAGTGGCGCAACACCATTGAGATGACTGGGCTTGATCCCCCTCGGCCCCCTCAACCTGGCTGACCTACAGAGCCATTCCCGGACAGAAAAGGACACAGATGTTAAACAGCACCTAAATTGTGATGTGGGTTTAGTACTTGCATACCAGGGGAGTGATTCGAAGGGTAGAGAGGGGAAAGGAGACCACTCATTCTCACAGCAGGACATATGTGGGTGCTTTCAGACTTCAAGGAGAGAGTTAACTGCTTGTAACATTGAAGCTGCACTAGAATAGTCTCATTAGAATGCGTAAAGAAGTTAGATGCCCCCCCACAAATACATTTGTCCATCTGTCAGCCCCCTGGGGCTGAACCTCCCACAACTCCGACTTTCCCTCTTCCTCCTCCTCCTCACCTGACAAATAGTCCAGAACTGAAGAAATCTGCGGTCGGCGGGCTCGATAATCCTGCTTCTTCTTCTTCTCTTTTCTTTCTGAGTAAGAGTCTCTCTCCCGGAAGGAAGCCACAGTGCTATGCTGTTAACTAGCACCACCTGTGGCCCCTCTCCCGAAAGGGACGGGAAGGGGAAAAAGCCTGCAGGGCACAAAAACCCCCAACTGTATGTAAGCAGTAGCTGATGTCCGTTCTGGAGGATGCAGAGCGGAATGCGGACTCCAAGGATGCCGTGGCAGGGCCAGGAGCCAGCGGAGTTTTGATACCAGGTAAGGGAACCAACCAAAAGCTCCGGAGAGCAAGCGGGGAAAGAGGTATGGAAACCAGGCGCGGAAGAACGGGAACAGAGTGAGGGAAAGAGGCGGGGTAGAGACCCCAGAGAAAGAGAAAGTATTTCGTAGTGGTGCCTAGAGGAGGCAGTACCCAGAGGGAAAGCACAGGAAAAGAGAAAAACTAGCGTTGTAGCAACCGAGAGAGAGCAGCCGCAGGGAGGCTGACCGAAGCGAGTTGCAACGCACAGTGAACAGGGAGGGCTTGGCTAATAAGCCTCCCTGTCCGCTGTTGCCGCAACGCTAGACCGCTGCCGTCAACGTCGGAGAAACGTGACGGTCAATTCAATGGCGGCCTGCAAGCCGCAATCTGGACCACAGGGTCCACGGAAGGTGGCGGCGCGTGACAGTATGCCCCCCCAATACTGCACCCCCCGGTTTGCCAGGGTGCGCCCTATGGAACCTCCTGAGCAAAACCGGGGCTTTGAGATGTGAAATGGGTTCCCAGGAATCCTCAGCTCTAGAATACCCTTTCCAATGAACCAGATATTTCAGGCGACCCCGCCTATAGCGAGAATCACAGGTTTGGGACACCTCGTAGTCTACATCAACCTGTGGCGGAGCCCGTAATGGAAGGGATCTAACAGACGAGCCCTGACCAGCTTCACGAAGGAGGGAGGAGTGAAAAACAGGGTGCACTCGATGTAGGCAAGGGGGCAATTTCAAACGGAAGGCAACAGGGTTGATCTTGGCCAAAATTGGATAAGGACCAATGAAGCTGGGGGAAAGTTTAGACGGTCGGGTCCACCGGGGTAGAAACTTGGTAGCAAGCCATACCCTGGTGCCCACCTTCCACTCTGGCACCCCCAATCGGTGACGATCCGCTTGAGTCTTGTAAGCTATTAGGCTTTCCAGCAGACTGCGTCTGGCTGTCCTGTGGGCCTCCCGTATCATCGACAACGTGTCCTCCACCGCAGGGAGATTGCAAGTAAGAGAGACACTGGGAAATATGGAGCGGGGATGAGTCCCATAAGTACAAAAAAATGGAGTGAGACCAGAGGCAGAGTGCCGAGAATTGTTATATGCAAATTCCGCCGTCGGAAGGAGCGACACCCAATTGTCTTGTTCCTGATTGACGTAGCAACGTAAGTAGTGTTCGAGAGTGCCGTTCAATCGCTCCGTCTGCCCATTGGTCTGTGGGTGGAAACCCGAGGAGAGTGCCCTTTCGATGCCCAACTGCTGACACAACGCTGACCAGAATTTAGAGATGTATTGGCTGCCTCTGTCAGAAGTGATCTTATCAGGGAGGCCGTGGAGACGAAATATATCCCTAAGAAACACACTAGCCATCTCAGCCGCAGTGGGCAATCCGGGAAGAGGAGAGAAATGTGCCAGTTTGGACATGGAATCGATGGTCACCATGATGCAGGTACAGGCTTGAGAAACCGGCAAGTCCACTATGAAATCAGTGGAGATATGGCTCCACGGAGGCAGGGGTACTGAACCCTGTTCGAGTAAACCCAAAGGTTTGGTGGTACGATATTTACTGCTATTACAGATGTTGCAGGATTGTATACATTTCTTGACCTCAGCTTGAATCCCTGGCCAATAGAAATATCTCTTAATCAGTTCCACCGTGTTGGATTGTCCTCTATGGCCGGCCGTCTTGTGATCATGGCACCACTTCACAACCTGATGTCGGAGGGCGGAAGAGGGTATGAAGAGTTGATGATCGTGAAACAAGAGTCCGTCCTTTTCCGTGAATCTTTCCTTTACTTCACTGTGTTCAGACAGAACGGTAGCTTCTTTAACTTGCTGGAGGAAACTGGCCGCCTGGATGAACACCCGATTCCTGGGAAAAAGTCTTTCTGGTGGCTGAAGTCTGGAACCTTCCGACACCTCCTTCCGGGATAATGCGTCTGCTAGTAGATTCTGGGAACCAGGGATATAGGTAATCCGAAAATCATACTGGGCAAAGAAATGTGCCCATCGGGCCTGGCGAGAATTGACACAATCCATGTTCTGGAGCACCTGCAGATTTTTGTGGTCGGTGCGGATGGTTAATGGACAACTACCTCCTTGTAGTAGATGCCTCCATTCTTCACATGCCAGTTTCATGGCCAGAAGCTCTCGCTCGATCACAGAGTAGTTCCGTTGACTCGGGGTGAGGGTCTGTGACAAATAAGCAATGGGGTGTTCTTCCCCGTCCTGTTCCTGCAGTAATACAGCACCTATCGCAGCTGCTGAAGCATCTGTCTCAAGTATGAATGGTTTACTTTGGTCTGGATGGTGCAAAATGGCAACTTTGCAAAACAGTTCCTTTAGATGAATGAAATTCTCTTCTGCCTTGGAATCCCAACAAAATGGCAGGGAAGTCTTCTTTAATAGACGAGTAATGGGTAGTACTACCTCAGAGAAAGAGGGAATGAAGCGTCTGTAAAAATTCGCCACTCCAAGGAATTTCTGTACTTCCTTGACTGATCTGGGAGAATGCCAACTCAGGATCGCCTCCACCTTACTCTTATCCATGAGGATACCCTGGGGAGACAGAACGTATCCTAGATAAGGTACTGAGCTGACCCCAAACTCGCATTTCTCTCTCTTTACCAAGAGTTTGTGTTCCTTAAACCGATTCAGAACTCCAGTAAGATGAATCTGATGTTGCTCAGGATCCTTAGAAAATATCAAGATATCATCCA
This sequence comes from Ambystoma mexicanum, assembly GCF_040938575.1. NCBI lineage: Eukaryota > Metazoa > Chordata > Amphibia > Caudata > Ambystomatidae > Ambystoma > Ambystoma mexicanum. The sequence goes on along the minus strand of NC_090931.1, from coordinate 290,792,599 downwards.
AATAGACAATAACAGACACAAACATGAGATCCAAGAATATCCGGTCCATGAACCTCTGAAAAACTGCAGGTGCGTTGACCAGCCCAAACGGCATCACATGGTACTCAAATAATCCAAATGGAGTACGGAAAGCCGTTTTCCACTCGTCACCAGCATGGATCCGTAAGAGATGGTAAGCACTGCGAAGGTCCAATTTGGTGAAGATCTTAGCTCCTTGGATTGCCTCCAAAATGTCTGTGATGAGGGGCATGGGATAGCGATCCCTGATGGTAACTTTATTTAATCCTTGATAGTCAATACATGGTCGAAGATCTAGGGAATCTTTTTTCGGAATAAAGAACAATGGGGCTCCCGCTGGGGATTTTGACGGGCGGATAAGTCCGTTTTGCAAATTATCATCCAGGTAGGATCTGAGAGCCTTCTTTTCAGATTGAGATAATGAGAACATTCGACCAAAGGGGACTAAAGCATTGGGGAGAAGATCAATTGAACAGTCCTCCGGCCTGTGTGGAGGTAATTCAAGGACGTTCCTTTCTGCAAATACCGTCTCATAGGATGAGAGGTCCAATGGAAGGGAGTGTACACCAATCGTGCTTACTGGCGGGGCAGTATGTGCCGTGGCCTCCATAAAAAGTAGGTCTTTTAAACATGCCTTTTGACAAAACCCCGAATCAAAACTGATACTGTTAGTAGACCAGTTGATTTGGGGGTTATGTTTGCGTAACCATGTGATCCCTAAGATGAGAGGAAAATGTGCAGCACGAATAATGTCAAACTGAATTGATTCAGAATGCTGTTGAATGGACATCTGTAAGTATTCGGTGGTCTGCGTGATGGGTCCAGAGCTAAGTGGACTACCGTCCACTCCTTCCACCTTCTGGTCTTCTTTCCGGTTGATTCTGCGTAGGCCAACCTTGTCTGCCCAAATGGTATCTACAAAATTGCCGGCTGCCCCGCAGTCCAATAGGGCCAAGGCATCAATCTTCTGTTGATCAATCATTAGTAGTACTTTGAGCACCATGAGTCGTGAATCCTCCAACTGATTAGCGGGACCCACGGATAAGGACACATAGGGACTGGCAAAATTCCTTCGGATTCCCGTCCCTCCTAGGACCGAGGGTTCTCGTTCCCGGCTTTCGGGATGGAATCTCTGTGCAGTTCTTTATCTGATGTTGGTCAGAACCACAATATGCACATAACCCCAAATCTCTCCGTCTCTTCCTTTCTTCCAAGGACAATGAAGGACGAGTAGTACCGATCTGCATCGGTTCATCTGGGCGTGGAAGAGCTGTGGTGGAGGAAGGAGGAAAACTTGTAGAGAAAGTCGGGTTACGATTCTTCCGTCTTTCCAGTCTTCGCTCATGAAGCCTATGCTCAATCTGGACAGCTGCTGCCAATAATTCGGGGAAAGAGGCTGGTCGAGGAGATCTGGCTAATTCGTCCTTAATGTCTTCTCGTAGACCCGTTCGGAATATGACAAACTGAGCTTGCTCTTGCCATCCAGCTTCAATGGCCAGTCGATTGAAGATGGAAATGTAAGTGAGTACGTCTGTCTGGCCTTGGCGCACATCTAACAGATCCTCACCTGCTGAAAAGGTTAGTTCGGGCCTCTCAAAGTTCTGTTTCAGCCTTGCAATAAAGGCCTCATAATCTTGCAGTACCGGATCGGCCCCCGCCACTAACGGGGTGGCCCAGGCTAAGGCATTTCCGGCCATATTGGAAATCATGAAGCCCACCCGGGCATGACCGGTGGGAAAACTGTTGGGCCGAAATGCGAAATGGATGCTGCAAGCCTCCAAAAATTCTTTTAATTTCTTGGATGTGCCATCGTACTTCCCTGAAGGTAAAGCCATGGGTGGCAAATCTTCCGATCTGGGTCCCGGGCAGTTATCAGTTGTTTCAGCACATTGTTTTCAGTCCTCAATGTCTGTACCTCTAGAGAAAGGTTGCGTACCTCTGCTGAGAGGCTTTGTACAGCGGTCACCACCTCTTGCAATTGTTCAGTGGTAGCCATCATGGGATCTGGGCGTTGCAAACTGTCAGCCCCCCTGGGGCTGAACCTCCCACAACTCCGACTTTCCCTCTTCCTCCTCCTCCTCACCTGACAAATAGTCCAGAACTGAAGAAATCTGCGGTCGTGACGGTCAATTCAATGGCGGCCTGCAAGCCGCAATCTGGACCACAGGGTCCACGGAAGGCGGCGGCGCGTGACACCATCTCCCACCGCCTGTGAGGTTAGCGATTATTCCAACATTTGATGGGTTAGTAACCCGAAATGTAGGTATTTGTTGCACATAGTGCAAGAAAATACCAAAACAAACGTACAAAATCTGAACACACATTCATAACAACAATTATTGCATTTTCACAATTTTAAACCGTAGAGCCTCTGGTGCTCACAGTGCAAATATTGTGCATATAGTCTTATCTGAGGTGGTGCAGGGAGTCGAAGCAATCGAATAATATACCAAAGAGCCAACTGGATGTGTCCATGTGTTTTACACGCAAACTAATTCTCTAGACCCCTCTTCTCCATTGTGTAGCATGCTCAGATCATGCATATTGTGAGTAGCCATGATGGAAAAAAAGCTCAACTAACAGGGACCTACCTGGCCTCAAACTCAAAATGACATTCAAACGAACATAGAGGGAATGTTCAATTATAGCCAGCAATATATAGGTAATATTTTGGAAAAAGCGAAAACAGAGTCGCCCGGCAGGGTCAGACCAAAGGATTATTGGGGAACAGACTCACTCCGGTCGGGTGCTACGCCACTTTAATGGAACCAACCAGACACTTTCTTGAAGCAGACCTCAAACTCCAATGCAAATCACCAGCAAAGCACGATTGGACAATGGACTGACTCACGTCAGGCACCACTGACTTTAAAGGAATCGAACGAACACTTTTTAGAAGCAGACGCCAAGGGCCTGATTTATGGAAGTGTTTTGTAATGGTGTAACCCCATAGGAAAACGTTCTATGAATCAGGCTGCAAATCTACACGCAGCTCTTCAGCAAAGGACTATTGGAGAAGGGACTCACTCAGGTCGAGCGCCGCGCGACTTTAATGGAACCAAGCAGACACTTTCTAGAAGCAGACCACAAACTCAAATACAAATCATCAGCAAAGGACTACTGGAGAACGGACTCACTCAGGTCGGGCTCACACAACCTTAATCTAACCAACCGGACACTATATAGAAGAAGACCTCAACCCACATGCAACTCGCCAGCAAAGGATTATTAGAGAACGGACTCACTCAGGTCGGGCCCCGTGCGACTTTAAAGGAATCAACGAAATGTGTACGTTTCTTTTTATTAGCAAAGATCATGATTTAACCACAAACGCAGAAAAAAACTGCTGAACGGAACTGCACCAAAAAGGTGTGAGAAGCTGTTGTTTGCGTCAAATTGCAGTGTCAGTTTTGGTTTGGTGCAAATCCCTTCAGCAGGTTTAAAAAAAACATCCAAAAAAGCAGGTCTAAAAGGGACAAATTGAGCTAGAGTTATTAGAGGTCAGAGATATTTCTGGACCATTGATCCAACTGATAAGAATCCAGAAATGTGACTGGCTGAAACCACGCTGAAGAAATGTGTTCCTTGCTGCTATCTTGAATCAGATCTTCTTCTGAAAAAACATTTGAAATGAGTAATAGAGCCTTCTGAAGCATGTGCTGCCCATGGAGTGGGTGAAAGTGTGTCGCAGATGAGTAGAATATGCCCCTACTTGGATAGTTTTTGAGTGGGGTTTAGAGAGACCAACCTATAGAGGACCTGCAGAGTTTACAAGTTTGAACAAGTTCTCACTGGAAGATGAAACTGAGCAGTAAGGCTTCAACTCTTAGGAGGGAGATGATACTGGTATAAAGGAGATATTACCTATCAGGTTGACCAAGTAAATGTTTGCCCGCACGGGATATACAGGTATATACAAAAAATGTATAGAAGTCGTCATTTAAGATGCTTTGACATAAGCAAAGATAAACTGCAAGTTAAGAACTAAACACATAAATACATAGAGTCATGTGTCCAAAAAGGACACCACTTGCACTTTAAATCAAAACAGTAGCGAGGATTGTTACAGAATAGATAGACTTTTGCAATTAGTATTTGGGGAGGAAATCAGTTTTTGGTAACAGCACTACAGACCCTAGATGACCCATGATAAACCAGTAAAAAGCGCAACAAAGGACTTCAAAAGCCCAGGCCTAGTCCCAGAACAAGAGTTTAATCAAAGTCACAAGTAAGTAACGGAAGCCACTTAGTTATGGGAGTTTTTAAGTATTAGAAATATTCAGTCTGTAGGCTAGAATAGACAAAGTTAAAAGGCAAGCATGGTTATATCCTCACGCTGTGCAAGTTCGAACTTACGGGTGTTTTGCAGAAGAAGTCAGCCACCCATCTCAAGAGTCTGGGAGGGACCCCACACGAGACCTCTGTACCTAGGTTCTAACACCAAAGTAAGTTAAAGGTGTCTGCAGGAGAAGACTTTACACACTATTTGAGTGTATGTGGTCCATGGGGACTAAAGGAAGAGGCATGCAATCAGGCCCCTTGAGACCCTTCAAAGTGGAAAAACAAGTCCAGGTATGTCCAAAGACCTGGTCACCGCATTGAAGGCCCAGGGGTCAGAGGAACGGGTGCAGAGGAACGTTTCTAGATCTGGTTTAGGTTCAATGAGTCATCAGATTTGGCCACTGCTTGCAGTGTTAATGTTCTGGATCATCAGGAGCTGGACTCCAAACCTCTGAGTGAAGCAGGACCTCTGTTTTAGACCCACCAATGAAGAAGGTCCTCAATGATGCAGCATTCTGGAAAATCAGTCTTGGTGGCTCACCAGGGTTCTGCAGGCAATAGTGAAGGAGGGCAAAGGAATTCAGCTCCAGCAGAGTGCCTGTACCCCGTGAATAGCAGCAGCATCAGCGGCACACAGTTAGTGCACCTCGATGGGGTTACCCATCAAAGTTGAATAGCACAGGGTTATTCGAGGCATCCCCGTACAGCAGAATCTCTGCTTCGGATGATGCAGACCCTCTATAGGCCCATGGCATCCACATGATTAGAAGGATGCCCAACGAGGTGAAGAACTGTGAACTAGTTGTACCCACCATTTCAAGACCTCGCTTTGCTGAGAGAGGCCGAGCCTCACCTTGCAGGAGGTGGCAGTGACAATGGTTGTTGTAGCAACAGCTTTCACCGTCCCTGTGAGGCCTCTCATGCTTCTATTCCAGGGCCAGTGGCCAACTGGCAAGTGGCTCCTAAACTCACCGTACAATACAAAATGCTGAACGTAGTCCATCTATCAGGAAACATGCACGTTTCAAACTCTGGGGGTTGTCTCATTTTGATTAACCAGCTCAAAGGCAGCTATCACATCAGTCCAGGAGAGGAGGTGTATTAGGGTGTCTGTACATTAAAGCAGTTCTCACCAACAGAGTCGGACTGGGACAAGAAATAGGTCCGGTCACACACAAAAAAGTGGCCCACCCCTCGCCTCATGACCCTTGACCTCTGATGACATCACTGGAAGTGATGTCATTTGACCCCACCCCAAAGTGACATCCCGGGAAGCGATTAAACATGACCTTTCACCCCTTGACAAAACAGCAAGTGGCATCAAATAGCATTGTTCCTAAGTACACTAAATTACTGTGAATCCAAGCAGACGTCCAAGGCCAAATGATATTATGTTATTGTATAGCTCTTACGCTTAAGCTCTTTTTTATAGAACAAATATGCATACAATATCACCCAACCTGTGTTGGTACTCATTTATTGACCTAAGAAGGATGAAAGGCTTTTTGGAAGAAAAAAAAATTGAAAAACAAAAATAAAATGCTCTACTTTTTTTTTTCTTCCAAATCGGCCCATGCATGGCCAGAAACCGGCCCCCACTCCCCATGGACGATTTCGGCCCGGCCACGGGCCGAAAGGCTGAGGGGCCAATCCGACCCTGCTCACCAATTCCAAACACAAAGGCACCCTTCCCAGACTCCACACAGAGCCAGATAATAGGCATGATAATACATGGCAATTTCCTACTCTTGAACATGAGGAAGATGGCCAGCAAAGTCAGAGACACATTATAAAAGCATGTTCAATTCACTGAAAAAGTGAAAGGGGATCCCTCCACATTAGTATCCTTAAGGGAGGTAGCAGTGCTCCACAAAAGGTGGAAATGGGGGGAGGGTGCCCTTGTACATATTATCTTTAAGGAGTACTACACAAAAAGGTAGAAATGCAGGCTAGAGTCCCCCTGTACTGGTGGACCTATGGGCTGACCAGTACTTGTCCAGGAAATGAGTTACAGTGGCAAGAGGGATGAAAAGGCACTTCCCTTGGCAAAAAGGGCTAGGAACAAATGAAAGACCCAGCAGATATGTTGGGGGACTCAAAGAGCCAGGCTAAAACAATAAATAATCCTTCCTAACAGCCCTTTTCAAGTAAAAAAAAAGGCATTTTGACTGTGGGGGTCACAGACCTTTAGACGGATCGAAGGTTCAATGAGAGCAGGGCTATGTCTATTTTGCATCCTCTGGCAACATTGGAGCGACACTGAGCCAGGTCAAGTTGATACTGCGAGGCTTATACATTTGGCCCAAGTTGATGGAATTGCATGAAGCTTTAAGAAATTCATATGCAGGCGATTTGTTGTAAGTTAAAGGGGAGGGCCAAAAAAGATGTTTCCCATTTAATTTTCCCCATGCAAGGAACTGCACGGCCATGCCAAGTGAGCAGTGAGGGTGTGTTCATGGTGCCCCCGGCCTCAGACAGACTGTCTACTGGAAATAGCCGGGGCTCTCTAGCAGTTATCCCAATTATCAGCAGAGAACACTTGGGCCCCGCCACAAGAACGGAAGACTCAGCCGTGGGTCACAGTTTCAACCTGGCATTACCACTGACCCTCTTAAGTGTTCACTAAGTTCTTTATAGTGCTGAGAGCCTTGAGCACAGTGCCAACTGGGCATGGGCGTAGGCCATGAACAACAGGACATTTCAATATTTTCTCTGTGCTCAGTGCCCCGAAAACACAGTATCTTCTCGGCATGGTCACATGTGTCTAGAGGAGTCTGGTCATTGTGTGCATTGTGGATGGCCTCAGGCAATGCCCTGTTCGCTGTCTGTGTGTGTTCACCGTCTCCCACTCCTGCTCCCGGTCTGGGTTTGGGCTCCTCCCTCTTACTTACAAGCTGATCCTGGGCTTCCCCCTCCTATGCCAGGATGGGGTTGGACTGCTCTGACTCCTCGTACCACACTTCTGTGTCTGGGCTTCCACTCCTACTCCTGTGTTTCATCTGGTCTCCCATCCTCCTCCAGACCCTGGCTAGGGATGGGATCCCCTACTATCACTTTTACATTACCCACTCGCCACTTTGTCCCAATCCCAGGGGCTCTTGTTACACTTCTCTCCCACCATGTATTTCTATTTCTTTAACAAATAAGTATATAAGCCTTTACAGCTTTTACAGTAGATAATATATCCCAATTTAACAACATATTAAAACATGCATACAATTTCACCAAATACTGAATTAATAAAACACTCGTTCTGATTTGTTATAAAATAAAAATACAACTGAGCATAAAATGCATACAATCAATAATGGACTAAAACCAATTTACAAAATATTAAATATACTTTCAATGTTAATCCATAACTTGGTCTGATGATAAATGAAAGAAAATTCATTGCTATTTAAAAACCTAGCTCCCACATGGTCATCAATGGTTATGTTCGAACCGCGAAAGACCTCCCAGAAATTAAACTTTCGCATTCCATAATGAAATGTTTGGCAGACTCCAGGACTAATCTATCGCAATCTCTAAGGTTCCGTGGGATACCTTCCCTGGCTCCCCTAACTTCCATGGAGTCTACCCCATTGAATTCGATTTTTAAATAATCTTTGATGATACAATTCACAGGAACGTCTTTGGGGTTCGCTGCAGTCACCAGGCCACAAGGGCAGTGTTTTATATATTCTGAGTTTAAGGAGCAACACGAAAAATCGACTGTAGTTTGCTTATGTTCTAATTCATAAATGTTGTTTTTAAGCACTATTTTATAATGCACATAATTCATATCAGATAGATTGATCTCATTAATGATTTATTGAGAACTGAACCCCTTGGCCAAGAGTGCAGGAGTGTAATTACTCAAGTTCCCGAAGGGCTCTTTTATAGTGTGAGCGATACAGTATAATAGGGATGCAGGGGCAGCATGCAAGTGCTGCCCATGAAGAATTAGACAGCGAATAGCCGGTAGGCTGGTTATACCAACCAAGCTGAATTCTGCATACAGATAACCAATTGGAAGAGTGGGACTACAGCCCAACAACCCCCTTATGGAGGTGGCTTCAAGCTTTTTTTATACTGCTAAAATGTTTATGTCCCTAAACGACTGCTCCTAAAAGAATAGTAGGCAGAATGTTTGACTTGTATACGCCAACTACTGATTTGTAAGAAAATTCAGTTTTGCCTGCAAACGTCAGGATACCGCCTAGTAGTTGATGTGCCTTATTCCTTGCCTTAATCTTTTGGGCATTCCAATTCAGTTTGTTATCAATAATAATACCCAAATACTCATATGCAGTAACCTGGTCCAGAACCTGGGGCCAATATGCCACTTTGCCATTTACCGAGTGTGGCCTAGGAAAAAAGTCACAATTTTTGTTTTATTGGCACTTACAATGAGGCCATTATCCGTAGAGTATTGGTGTAAATTATTAAACTGAAATTGGAGGACTGAAGGAGTGTAATCTAAGCAAAACCAAGTAGTCCGCATACCCCAGCCAAGGAATGCGATGCATGCCAAGTCTAGCCTTACTCTAATGCTTGTCTTGGTATACACTGGCACTAACATTCGTAATAGGCCACTAGGTATACCTAAATCAGCCAGTTTATGCCAAAGCTGATGGCAAATTAAAATGTAAAATGCGGAGCAGTAATCCACCTATGCCGCATAAAGAGGTGGGTTTAAGGTTTTCCAAGAGAATTCTATGATAGCGATCAAAGCACATGTGTTTACATTCGTCCCATACCCTTTGCAAAACCCAGACTGGTTTTGAGGAATAATATTATGGTCATTCGACCAATCAGTTAACTTCCTTAAAATGACCATAACAAAGATTTTACCCGATATATAATAATATTATGGTCATTCGACCAATCAGTTAACTTCCTTAAAATTACCATAACAAAGATTTTACCCGATATATTGAGCATCAGCGGGGTCCGGTAATTTTTGGGATCGGTTTCTGATTCCTTCTTATACACTGGGACAATTATGCTCTGTCGCCAAGTGTTGGGTATGATGCCATGGAGACAAACAGCTGAAAACAAGATGTGTAATGGTGTTTCCCACCAATTAGCATTAAGCTTTATTATATCATTACAAAGCCCATCAGGCCCCAGCGCCCAGGCTTTTTTAAAAGACGCAATGATACTAAGTAGATCCTCTAGTTTTAATCTAGAGGTCTTCTTATCAGTGGGAGCTGTGAGGGGTCAGTAATGTGAGGCGGACAACTGTTTGATGATTTGTTAACATAAGACATTTTATTCTTAAAGAAAATGTACTAAAATAGCCTCACTATCCCTACTCTCCTGAGGATCTCCCCGCCTGACCAAAGCTAAGGGGAAACACTCTAACACAGAATAACTGGTCCTCACACTAAGCCACAACTACACAAAGAGAATATATGACAAAATAACATCACATGATCAACATTCACAGTCCCTGATCAACCTTATAATGTCCTGGGTGACTTCCTTTCCCCAGGATTCAAGGTCAGGTCTGTTGGTGTTCAACCAAAGAAAGACATGTTTCAAATCTGTTTCTGATATTTAAAAGTCAGTGTTAACATTTGTTAACCAAAGTACCAATGATAGCAAATTTCTTCTCCCTGGTGAAATATCCACTTTACACTTCCCCCAAATAGCACCAATGGTAATCCTGGCCATGATGATTTGCCACCTCCTCAAGAAGGTTTCTAAGCACGGACCGAGGATCGAACCTGTGTTGCTCGGTGACGTCTTGCTTCCAAGGCAAGCACGTTGCCCCTGAGCAATGTGCTAGGGGCAACCTCCCAAGACCACTCCTTTAAATAGCAACAGCCTGTAAATGCTTGAACAATGGACTTAAGCAACGTTAGCTTCTCACACAAGTATTGTGCCTTTCACATTAAACGGGAGTGCTACATTTCCATTGTTCAGGTAGTTTAGATGCAATGAACAACTTTTACTTGCTTTAAGTCTTAAGCGAGTTAACAGGGAGCGGGATACTTTTGCCGGCAATGCGCACGCTTTGTGTTGGAATGCTGTGCTTCACTCACCGGCTTCTTAGACACTTGCTCTGCAGGTCACACTGCTTTCCCGACTTCTGCCATGACTTCTCTGCTTCTGGCTTGCATGTGGACCCACACCCTTTTCCAAAAATGTTATCTCTGGTCCGGTCACACGTTCAGGGAGCCCCTCTCGCTCCTGAGACCCACGGCTTGACAATTGCTTCTTTCCTCGGTCTCCTGCACATCCACAGCTCTGCAACCACGGCAATCAGGCTCACATGGAGAAAGGCAGCTCTCCTGCACGTCTTCTGCTGCGCAGCCTTTGCACTTCTGAGTTTGGGGAAACAGGACCCTCTACTTGTTCTCCCACTTCTGCTTAGTTTGCCAGCCTCGTGCCTGATTCCTTCTGCTACTACTGCTACAGTTCGCACTCCAGTCACAGTTTCAACTCCTTCTAATTACCTGCACCTGATTGGGCCTTTTATGTCTCCCAGGTTTCTTTGCGTGTCAGCTGTTAGGCTTTATTACCTGACTACTGCTAAAGCATGCCTCTTCAGCCCTCTTCCTCATCCCAGTACTCCTGGAATTATGGGCCTTGTAGTCCCCTTCAGTTAATTTAGTTCTTTCAACAGCTGAATTATTTTTAAGGGTAGATTTATTTCCCTTAAACTCATAAAAAGATGGACTGTTGGAATTGGGGAATTGGTTGTTTACAGAGGAATACACTGGTTTTAAGGCATTTCATCTAGATCATTGTATATTATGTTTTATGGAGTAAGGAGGGTATTTATTCTTAAAGGACCTTTGTGTTAACAAGGTTTGCTCAGATTAAACAGAGTGTGTATCCCGAGCTATAGGTCTTACATTTGGGACAGAGACACTATAATGGCAATATGCCATCACCTGAAAAATTCCACAGTACAGCTTGGATTATTTGATAATTTATTGTAGATCATATAAATGCCCACTGGTTGCTAAGCACCATCTCGTCAACTGACTTTCACTCCTACATCTTTCCCTAAGCCTTTCGTTTTCCACATTCCACATTCCACGCTCACCTCAGCATGGAATGTGAAACATGAAGCACGAAACGCTACACACCTGTTTTAGCAACCAAGAAAGGCACTTCCTTTCAGAGGACAAATACTGTGTCTCATGCCACGGAATCTCCTCACCAACCTGGGCCCTTTCTCCACCCAGGGGATCCACGTGCAGTACACCACCCCCCCAAGGTCAGGATCAGGAAGTGTCTGCCCTATCGTGCTCTTCCCTGTCAGGAATAGCCCATGCATTTTTTTTTAGATCACGTCTTAATTTCCTTTTTTCCTCTCTTTTGTCTTTATAATGATGTCTATGCATGCGCTAGTGTGAATTCTAGAGACTTTCTCCTTAATGATCTCTATTATAAAGCACTCAGAAATGTGATTCCTATTGTCGTGCTTGCTCCTATGAACAGTGTTGTAGTCAAAATATTTTCTGTTGTCTCCAGCAGATACAAATACAAATATACGCCTGGGTCAACCTGATGTGCCCACTAGCCATGACCTGTGGCCATGCCTAGTGCCCACTTTGTCCCTTGCCATTCCAAGTGGCAACTTTACCCGTCACCTCGCTATGTCCCGGTCACTGTGGGTAGCCATGGAGAGTCCGCAGGCTACCACTAATTCTCTGGACCTGGCCACTCACTTAACGTGACCAACGATCATGGCCTGCAGCCATGCCCAGTGATGGCGTAGGGGTCCATGAGCTACTACTGGCCCTGGGACCAATCCACCGGTCTGAGTTGGAGATGTGGGTTGTGGGTCAGAGATGCTCTCTAGCTGGGTGTGAGACATGGCCCATGCCTTCAGGCCAACAGCAGATCAGCTCACAAACCCATGGGCCAACCCGTAGACCCACAGACTCAACTGAAGTGCTTCACACACACTGGGCCTCATTACACGGTAGGCGGTAAACCATGGTGCTATTAGCACCATGGTTGCCGCCGGTACCATACCGGCACCACCATGGAGAAAAGGGGAATTCCCACCCTATTCCAAGGTTGGCGGGGCGGTAATTCCCCCTTTCTCCATGGCCCTTCCCCATTCCCATTTTTGCCCCATAGGGCTCAATCGTAATGGGGAAGGGGCTAATTGCGGTACCGTAATTAGCAACAAGGCCCCTTTGCGGGTCCCAACTTTAACGGCTGGTCTACACCAGCCGTTAAGGTCGGGTCCCGCAAAGGGACCTCGTAGTAAGGCGGTAAAGGTTTACCAGTACCGGTGCCCTTACCGGTACCGGTAAACCCTTACCGCCTACCGTGAAATGAGGCCCACTGTGTCCTGAATCCCTTGCAGAGAACAGCCATTTTATAGCTGTCTAAGGGGCATATAATCCTGGCTGTGCCTCTTGCTTGGCTTGTCTTAACTCAGGTGGAAGTGGAAGGGGCTGCAATATGCCTTTTTTTATGTTGCAGTGCATTCTCTACACGGAGCGACAAATAGCAAATAACAATAGTGGCCCTTTGAAAAAGAATTACATGCGCCATAGCAATCAGGTTGGCTGTTCTTCAACTCGCCAATGTGTCTTCCCCTTATTAATATCTGTAGATCTGTTCCAGGTCTAGGAACACTAACTAGCCACCAACAACCAGGAAATAGCCCACCCAGTTTGTGGACAGTTTGAAGAAACCAGTTAATCCAAACAGGAATTTGGCCAGATAAAAAAAAGGGTTTGTTCTTTTTGGACCAGATCCCTGCTCCTTACGAAAGTGAGATGCAAATCCATCCAACATTTTTGGCTGTAGGTGAAAGTAAATTGTTCCCTTTGAAAAACTGCATGGGAAAAACTAGTATTGTAACCAGCATCCCCATAATGTTGCCCCTCTTGATAGAACCACACAAAATATTCCTAGAAAATGTGGGTAATATTTTTGGGGAAGGTTTTGTGAAGGTTGGTTGAATGGCGCAAAAGACATTAGCATCTAAACAAAGGGAATTTGCTCACGTGAGTCAAATTTTACTGCAATTAATTAATTAATGAATTAATTAATTAATGTTATTCATTTGAATTTGTAAAGCAACAGTCATGCATAAACAGGAAGTTTGTTACAGAAAACGTTCAAATGATGAAGTTATACAAACAATAACGTTTTGACAGCTTTCCTAAATGCTGTGTACGAGTCAATATGTCTTCCGTGAGAAGGGAGGGAGTTCCAGTTGGATGCTGCAATGACCAGAAAGCTGGCTCCTCCTGCCCTCACTCTGAGGGTCTTGGGGATGGTGATCCTCTTTAAGTAGGCCGTTCTGGTAGGTCTATCTGAGGAGGGTTTGGCAGTCCTTTGTGAGAGGTAAAGGGGAGCAGTGTCATGCAGACATTTGTGGGTGAGTGCGAGGGTTTTGAAGACGATGCGTTCCCTGACGGGGAGCAAGTGGACAAGTTTGGAACAGCTATTGCCAACCTTGCACTATATATGTCCTGCTGCATATAATGAGTGGGTGTTGAGCAAAGCACATTTACAGAACAAGGATGGTGAGAGCACCGGATAGCTCTTAAGTAAACCATATTCTGATGTCAATTTCGGGTTTTAGGAGATCACTGGATGGAAGGTTATGACTGACCTACAAGTTAGAGCCTTTATCCTTTAGGTAGGTGATCTAAAACGACCTCTGTAACTACCAGGGTGTAGGTCAACCTAAAACAGCATTGGTAGTATTTGGAGTGGCCTAAGCAGTGATCTGCAATTATTGCGAGCTTTATCACCCAGATACAGCCTTGGTAGGAACAGAAGCAAACTCCTGCAGGTGAGCGACCTAGGACACGATCGGTACCTACCAGGGTCTTGTCCAAGAGTATACAGCCAGTGCAGGCACAGGAGTGAGCTCATTGGAAGAGATGTGTAACTGCTGAGGTCTTAGTCTACATGACACAGTCAGGTTAGGGGCAGGTGTCAGGATCCGCAATCCCCAAATAACAAGAGGCGGGAAGAGCAGGGACACTGTAATGGTGACTGCCCAATACTGCCGACGTCTTTCTGTGCGATGTCAGGTCTTTTGCCAGCGATCCATGAATGGCGGGCAAAAAAGACCAAATACGAGCTCGGAAGCCATCAGCCCACCAAGCCACATCCATTGCCAAACACACGAGTGCACGCGGGGGCTAACAGGCACGGCTGCGCCTGAAGAGGGAGGCTGCGGCGGTTGCCGGTAAGAGTATGTGCATGTGTGTGGGTCCGTGTGTGGGTGTTGTGTGGGAAGGAAGAGGTGGGTAAGAGAAGGGAGCGGGTGGAGGAGCAGCTCTCAGTGGGTTTCGGGGGCTAAAACCCCCAAAAAGGCCATAATCACAGCCAACGGCCGCACAAAATCAACCTAAAAAAAGGAGCCCGGGCTCAGCTCTAGATGTTCCAGAAATCAAGAGAGGAACAGGAGCCAAGCCAGACATGGAAGGCGCTGTCCTACCTGAAGGTGAGAGCTAGGAGTAGGCCAAAAAGAGGCAGACGGGGAGATGATTGGGAAAGAAAAGGAGGTATGGTGGGGGAAGAGCAGACAGAGTATGATGAGCACAGATAAGGGAGACACAAATAAGGCCAGATAGAAGAGACTGACCAGAAGATGAGGGAGACTTATTTATTTGTTGAAAAACGAGATATGTATGGTGAGTTACCTGAGTGTGGGTTTAATCATTTGCCTTGAAATGGCACTGGGATCACGTGCGCTCCTAGAAGGGAATTCGCGCAGCAGCAAACCCAGTCATCTCTGAATACAACTTACTACCTGATCTTGCAGTGAGAAAAGCATTACACATCTTTGCTGAAGACCCTAGCGCCGCCCATCGAACACAGCTCATTAATATCAGGACAACATAATGAAAACATGACTCTGGATTCAACCCTGTGCAATCACCTTCCTATCCCACACAAGCCGCCTTTCCCTGCACAGCATCCACTCGAACGTCCGATTTTAGCTTTGCATGAAAGAGTCCATGGAGCACAGGGACACTGGGGAAGGAAATAGCGTACAGCCTTCTGCAAGGCTGTGAAGCTGAAAAAGGGGCAACATATCCGCCACCCCTCTGTGAAAGACGCCTTACACACAATCTGCAGTGTCAGTCTAGAAGGGGCACCCATTCCACTGTGAATGTGTGCACGTGCAAGGACGGTGAGATAGTGAAGTGGGTTAAGCACTCGTCTCACATTTTCACAGCCCATGGCCACAGGTTCAAATCCTGGCTGGCCTATTCCGTCCTTTATCCTTCTGAAGTTGATACAAATAAGAGTACCATTAAAATGGCGAGCAATAACAATGATTATTAGAGCGCTGAGGTGTGGGTTGAATTCGGAATCAAGCACTGTATAAAAAGGTGGCATAGTTCTATTACTGAGAACCACTACAGCCTTTGTGGCTTTAGTAAAGTGTGGTATACACGAATAACACTCTTTCCTTTATCCTGGATGATTGAAATATATCCTTTTTCTTTTGTAGTATAATGATGACAGTAACTATAACATCTTGATACCGATCGTTCTAATGTACACTCCTATTTTCAATGGCTCTGCTATCTCAGGTTTCTACGCTTCTCCCACAATGCCAAAGCTGAAATGGGGATCCCCCGAGCAGGGCCCTCGAAGGTCCCTCTTTGGGAGGATCCATTGAGGATTCTTGATTCGTGTTTAGTTAAATTGCCCTTCAGTCGCCCTTTTCCTACTGTGACCCTCTCCATCAGCTCAATACCTATACCTGGGAACATTTGCATTTGCCTCCCTGTGACATTTGTCAGTGAGGGGGATGCCACAGGCATGAATGGTTGCAATCCGATTTGAGGAGAGGCGTTAGTCCCCCCTCCTCCCGCCATAAGTATATAGTGTGTAACAACAGGATTGCAAAACTCCAGAGATGCTCCAAAGGCAGGAATGCAGTGAATAGCAGGTGCATATTTAAGAAGATGGTGTGTGGCAATCAATGCTGAGTGCTTGCCCTGGCCCGGGTAAGACAACGCTCCGGTCAGCCTGCATGGCATTGCTGCAGCTCCACTGTAGCAACCAGCAGCTCTGTTACAGCAGTGTGGGCTGACAACAGTAGGCTAGTCAACAGCTAGCAGTACCAGCAACAGCCAAAGGGGGGCGCTTGTCAGGAGTGTTTGCTAGTCAATTTCATCACTTCAGCAATGATTTTTCCAGAATTTGTTTATCAATTTTCCATAGGAGGAAAGAACATTTGCTTTCTTTTGTGTGGATGGTCAACGTGTTCCACTTGAAACTTATAGAGTCAGAGCAAAATGTGAACGATGACGATGTGTTTAAAGAAGCACTGACTGAAATATTTCTCTAATTTCAGGACACAACTAGAAGGTTAAGTTATTTTGTGTTATGTTGATTGGTATTTAAAAAAAACACATATTCCTTGGGTAGGGCATTCATCACCCAGAATCCAGAATGAGCCGCTGGGAGCTGAAGCCTTAACCCCGAATATGCTGACACTGTGTGGAGCATTGATGGGTGGTGGTAACAGTGGGCTGTGAGCTGCCCGCTGCAATGGAAAATCATGTCAATATTCGGCAATGGCAAATATTCCGCGAGTTGAAGGTCGACAACAGAGGTGGACTGGTCTAGAGGGAGTTCACGAGACTTCCCTACTGGTGAGTGCCTGGGAAAGTGCATCTGGATAAGGGCAGAGTCTGGTCCGGCTGGAAATCCTGATACGCCACTTTATCTGCCCCAGCGTATCCACTCCTCCATGTCGTCCTGTCCCTTCGATATCTGGTAGAATTACGATTGGTCTTGTGGATCGTGGACCGTCTGAGTGGTTTATCGTGGAAGGAGAGGTGGAATGCCTTGATAATGTGGCCCAGTTTTACTTGCTGACTTAAATCTTCTGAGGTTTGGGGCCTAGGGCGTCGGTGGGGCACTTTCACCTACCGAAGAGTGTGCCACGGGGGCCATGTCGGAAGCGGCACAGCGGTGGAAGAAGATTGGCGGGTTCCGGGAGCTGGGGCCATCTTGGGCTAGGATGTCATTGGCAGACTGTGAGTAAGGCAGCCTCCATGTGTCTAGGGGTTGGCCGGAGGTGCAGATGTTTGACGTTCCAAGGATTTGCTGATGCTCCGATCTCACAATCCATCTGAGTCCACTGGGGGCCCACATCAGGAATGAAATGTGGCAACAGTTACGTTGGTCCTAGAAATTGAGGACAGAGTGCGGAGAGCTGGTTTTGAAATGTTGAAGACGGAACGAGCGGAGAATGAGCATTTAACTCTCTTGGCCACCTTTGGGTGGAGGCTCTCTTGAGTTAGGCCTATCCCAGCATTAGGCGACAAGTAACCGGGATTTGTTTTTGCTGAAGCTCATTCCCTGTAGTAGTATTTGGATTCGATAGGACCATTTTCGTTGCACACGTTCAAAGTCATTTGTTCCTCGGCACCTTAATTATTAGCAGCATAAACTCAACAGTACTCAGTTCATTAATTTTGGAAGGAGGAAAGTCTGAGCAAGCCCCGCTGGGATTTGAATCCGTGGCTTGCTGGTTGCACCCCTTGCCGCAGCAGCTACATAGGTGATGAAACATTGAAATGAACTAGTAAGGGCACCATTAAAACAATGTAAGAACAACCTTAAAATCTAAGAGGGGGGAAAGTAGAGGGTCTGAAAGTAACATGATCGCAGAAATGCAATGTATTGCATACTATTTTGTGCATACATATCGAAATGCTTTTTGTTGATATTCTTACCATGGGATGTCGTGTGTGTTATTTTATGAAGAAATCGTAAAAAAGCATCTTGAGGCAATGCACTGGACGTCCGACCAGTGGCCTCAATAAATGCCCAACAGACAACACGGACCCTTTATCTGTAGTAACAAGCCCACCATTCGCACCGATTGGGGGGCATGCGTGCATTTATTTCACCATAACATGGAATGCAATGACACGGATTCTCCTGTTCACAATGCCATCCAGGTGTAAGCCTGTCATTCTGCGAGGTCCACCGTTGCTGCATTTATGCTCTGGGTATAGTGGAGGCTCAGGGGTTAAAAAATAAGGCAGTTCCCCATCGCAGACAGTATGCATCGAATTACCTTCCACGTGTGGGTCCAAAGCAGAAACGCATTTCAAAAACTCCTTGTGTGGAAGCAAATACGGAGCTGGAGACTGGGGGCCTGATTCAGATAGCGTTTTCCTATGCGATTGTGCCATTATAAAACGCTTCTGTGAATCAGGCCCTAGGTAGAGCCGACAATAAAGCCACCGACAGGGAGAGGCGAGGTCTGGAGCATGGCGTCCATATGGCTGCATCATTTAGAATCGAACTGGTGTCTGTGAGCAAAGGCGAATAGGACCGTGACGCCATGTTTCATTGCTGGGAGTGGTTTAATGAGAGGAGTTTATAAATGCCCCATGGAGAGGTAAACATATGCGTACATATGTTGTTTTTCTGCAGCGCCTGACCACATTATTTTTAATATGTGTTTTTCCTATGAGGATATTTTTATGCACCTGCCCACCCCGACCACCCAGTAAATAGATGAGGCTTCCATTCGCCTACTTTTCTGTCCTAGGTTTACAGACAGACCGGGCGTGTATATGGCCCGAAAGGCGAGACTTGTGCCCATCCTGATAACCTTACGCTTAAACTGACAACGGGGCCGATGTATGGTCTCGGTGACAGGCTCGGATCCGACCCTACAAGCTACTAACAATCTATTTTTCATGCTGCATCATACGCGATGAGCAGGGGCCAATATGCACATAATTAGCAATTAGGCCTGTGTGCGTGCACTCGTGACCCCTGGCCCCCGCTGCTGCGGTCCATCCATTAGAAGGCCTTCAGCCTTTAGAGCTCAGTTTGACTTGATGTAGCGCCTATTCTCTTTCAGCTCAGAAACATGGCCCTGCCTTGATCTGCCCACTTCCACTTTCTGTCCCTTTGTCCGGCCCTTCTGTTCCCCGTGCGGCTGAACCTGTTCACCACTTCGTGACCCCAGCGTCTTCCCTGGCCTTCCCGAAGGGAGCCCGCAGCCCTCCTTTACAGAGTGGCCACTTTTGATTCTCTCCCGGCCTGTGTTGTAGGCCAGTCCAATGGGCTTCCAGCCGAGCCTGCGCCTGATCTGTTGTCTTTACGGCTTTGATCCCCGGGCACGCAGAGCCTCCATCTTTTTGTGCCCTGCTCTTTCGAAGGCAAATGGAGAGACTCGACGCGCGGAGAAAGAGACCCCGGCTGGGTCTGCTATTATCAATAACACACACAACCCCCCCCCCCCCTTTCACAGTAGCAGTAGATTGGAGGGCATTGTGGACAGCAGGGCAGCGCATGTGCCCTCTACAACTCCCACAATCTCTTGAAGTGTTCCTTAGTAACGCAATGGCAGTGAAATGATTTTTCTGGAATTGCTGAAATCTTGCATTTACCTGTAGTAGACACAGTGCCAAGGATTATACCATTCTTTAAACATTGAATTTCCTTTCATATGGAAACCGAATTTTATGGCCCATTTCCTGAACATGCATTTTTAATTATTATTCTTTTTTTTTATTTACTTGTTTTTACAGCCAATTAGGATATTTTGCAAGACGTAGGAAGAAATCGAAGAGTCTAAAATGACATGACTTTTTCTGTGTAGCCAAAGTACAGAAGGACAGTTGGACTGAAACTGAAACTGAAAGAATTGAGATGTTGAGGAGTTGAGAAGTTGAGAAGTTAGTCAAAAGAGAGACATCTTAAAAATCAGCAGAGAAGAAGAGTGCTTATATGTATGCTTATGTTTAGCTTGCAGTAGAAGTCACATGTTAAAGGTGGGCATTGCCAATTTTAGGATTTTGGCTGCTGCGATTGTCCACTTAGTGTTATCACCAGCCAGAAGGCGAGTCCACCAAAGATCCTCCTCCCGAAAGTCGCTGTCCAAGAACAATGGCGAGAGGTAGGTCTTTCTAAGGGTTTGCGTAGCTGGACATTCCATCATTAAGTGGTAAATAGTTTCCGGCTGGTTGCTATCCAAGCAAAGTCTGCATGCGTTTGTTGGCACTTGGGAACACATTTTCAAAATTTCCCCTGTGGGTAAAAGATTGAAACGAGCTCTAAGGAAAGTGCCTCTCAAGATCTTGTTCGGGATTTTTTTTACATATTCCGCAACTTCCTTTCTTTTGCGCACTATTTGGGGTAGATTGGCCAAAAGTTTATTTGAAGCCGCCTGATCAAGAGTTTTGATCCAATCTCGATCCTCCATCTTAGTTTTTATCCTCAACGGATTGGTCATCAACTCCTCTTCTGTACACGCTACTGAAGCGAGCTGAGCTCTATTTTTTTCACACCAGCTAGATAGTTGGGAACAGGTCCCTTTTGAGTCTTCCTCTTTGATTTTATGATATAGCGTCAGACTGTCCAGAAGCAGGAGTTTTCCGAACAGTTGGATTCTGCTGTTGTTTAGAGACACCAATAGAGAAAGCAGACCAAGTTCACGTCTAATCACAGAAACACCTGTTGACGTGGGGATTTTCAAGACTCAGCGCCAAAAGAAGCCCTCCAATTTAGGCCAAATGGTATCTGGCATTGACAGAGAAGCATCCATGCCATATATCATTGACGCAGTAACTTTTGTTTTGTAAAATTGAATGGCCGGCAACAGGGAGAACCTCAGATACTTCTTGTCGAGCGTACGTTCTTGGGAGGCGAAGTTGCGGATCTTGGACCAAAGCACTCCCTGCATCTGAGACTCGAATTTCGAGCAGTTGAAGGTGACACCCAGGTATTTAAAATGGTCGACTGCATCTAGCTTCGAGCCTTGCAGGAACAGACTGATTTTGTTTTTTTAGCAGGGCTTTTTCCATAATCAGAATTTTAGTTTTGTTCTTATTGATCTCCAGATGATTTTGAGATAAATAGGTCGCTAAATTGTCAAGCTTGTGCTCGATCCCAATCGGGGTTTGTTCGATCAGGATCACGTCATCCGCGTACATTAAGTCCGGGATCTCCGACGTGCGAATTTTTGTCGGAAAAGCCTGCACTTGAAGAGCCAAGTCCTTATAATCTCCCAAAAAGGCCGTGAAAAGTGCAGGAGCCAGAGGGCAGCCCCGTTTAACCCCTCTGAAAGATGGAATCTCAGAAGACAACAAGCCATTTTGGCTTAGGCGGACTTGCATACAAGTTCCTGTATGGAGAGCTCTGATAGGTGCCAAAATGGATGAAGGGCAATTCCAGACGCTAATTTCTCCCATAGCTTGTGTCGATCGACCCGATCAAATGCTTGGGTTAAGTCCACGAAGGCAAGGTACACTCGCGGAGCACCTGCTCCAACTTTACTTTTCAGAATGTTGAGAGTCGTGATGTTGGCCGATGTATTGACATTTTTCAGAAAGCCGGTTTGGAGCGGGTCCGCGCAGGCCGACAGTTTGGCCCAATGTTGGAATTTTTCAAGCAGTAGCGAGGCAAAGATCTTTCCGATCTTTCCGAATTTTCAAATATTCTGGAATCAAATTGCATTCCCAATTCTTGGCGGAATGCGATAATTATTCCTATCTATAAAAAGGGTGATCCGACCGATCCTGCAAATTTTAGACCGATTGCCCTCATGGACGCTTCCGCGAAGGTTTTTGCCATTTGTTTACTACAAAGACTACAATCCTATATTGACAACAATGATATTTACTCAAAGTTCCAATCTGGATTTAGAAAGAACATCGGAACATCTCTTAACGCTATTATCCTTGCACACTTTATATCTAAATCTAAATTACCTGAGTCCGGACCAATATACCTTGCATCGCTTGATTTAACTAGTGCATTTGACTGTGTAATTCGTGAAGTGCTTTGGGAAAAATTGTTGAACTTAGGTTTTCCTCATCGACTCGTACAACTTTTGGCAATGCTACATACTAACACCTCCTTCCAAATTAGAATAAACAGGGAAGGTACTCTTACGTCCCCCATTAATACCGAGACTGGGGTAAAACAGGGCTGCAACTTAGCTGCAATCTTGTTTAACTTATACCTCTCTGATATGGATAGATTGTGGACAGGTAATGGCATATATCCGATCAAACTTGGTAGCCTTAAATTAGATTGGCTCTGCTTTGCCGATGATATTATTTTGTTTGACAGGACTCCCTCGGGACTACAGCAAAAATTAAATCTCTTTTATGGCTATGCTGTTGAACACAATCTCATGGCAAATTCTAAAAAAACTCAGATCATCATTTGCCATAATAAGAAAAGAATAAGATCATATTATTGGACAATTGCTGGTGGTAGGCTTGAAATGGCAACTTCGATTAAATATCTAGGATATCCTCTGACTAACAGCTATACCCTGAATTCATGGAAGGAGTTTTTAACTTTAAAATCTCGCTCTCTCTTATCAATGATGAAGATAATCTATGCTAAGTACTGTATGTTTTCGATCCTCCCCTTGTTGGACTTCTACTTGTTAAAGGTTGAACCTATCATTCTCTATAGCTTAGATATCTGTCTAATGAATATCGAACAGATTCTAAATGGGATTCAAGGGTTTCTATGGAAAAAAACGTTGTGCTTGTCACTATCGATACCAAACTCGATAATCTGCCACGAACTGGGGCTATCTACATTAGCGGCAAAATGGAGATGGCGTCAATTAATGAGCTACACAAAAATGCGACTGCCACCCAGAAACTCACTATATGTAGATCTGTACATTTTATTAAACAATGGTGGTGTTAAATCATTGGATTTGTTTAAAAAACAAATGAATACCCTTTTGGACACCATTGAAGTAACAATTGAGGATCTAGAAATTGGTCTAGCCAAAAATAAACGCAAAATGTATGAATGGGACTGGAGGATGATAATTGAAAAAAATCAGCAATATGTCTCATTTATGGAGTCTGCAAGTAGACTCCGAAAAAGGGGCACCTGTCCCCTATATCTTTCTAAATGTCCTGATTACAGAATACGCAATATCTATCTAAGATTCAGATTAAATCAATTCCCTACTTTGGAACGTATTCATAAATGGAATCATGGTGGCGAATTGACTATAAATCTAAATTGTCGGTTTTGTAATCCGACTTTACAAACCGAATCAATAAGACATCTGGTGGTCTATTGCACGTATTTTGAGGAAAAGAGATGCTTGTTATTAGGCGAATTTAATCCAGGCCTAACATATAATGCACGGGCCGCCTTTTGGGAACGGAGCATGCAAGGTGAAAGTATTCGTTTTATTCTTGCTTTATCAAGATTACTCTTCAACATTGATGAGGAATTGAAAATTAAAAATCTGGATTTAAATATGTCTGTAGTTGATGAATGACAGAAAAGTAATTGATATGGGTGAAAGTTGGATGCAATTGATGTAATATATACTTTACTTATTCAATTGCATTATAATGCTACATCCATCATTATGTCTGAATGTCTTAGCGATAAGAATGACATGGGTGTTTTCTTTGGTTATGTATTGGGATAAAGGTTATTTGTAAGACATACATTCATGGAAAGAAACCATGTAAACCTCGAAATGCTACCTTGTATGAACGATGAGAAACTGTAAAATAGAAGTGAAATATGTCAACTTTATTATGAAGTGAACAAAGAAAGAAAATGACTCTTGTAAGCTGCTTTTAAGAAATCAAGTGTTTTAAAGTTGATGAAATAATTGTAAAAGTTTATAAATCTGATGTAAACTATAAACAATTTTTTAAAATAAAAAAAAAAAAAGATCTTTCCGATAATATCCAAAAGGGCTATGGGCCGATAGTTGGATGGATCTTCTCTGAAGCCTTTTTAAAAATGGGCACCACCATCGCCGTCGTCCAAGATGGTGGAATGGTTTTAAATTCAATACAGTGTGCGAAGATTTGACTGATCAAAGGTGCCCATTCCTCCAGGTACTGCCTCAGGTCCAAGTTGGTAAGGCCATCTGGGCCCGGTGCTCTAGAGACTTTTAATTTCTTGATCTTCCCAAGGATATCCTCCTTGTCTGTTACGTCTTCCCACAGGACCAAGATGGATTCATTGGACCATATAGGGACGTCTGAAATTTGAGTGAAGAGATTCTTGAAATGAAGCACCCACTTCTCTTCGCTTACAGAGTTGGTAAGGATCTCATTCAATTGCAAGCCCGAAGGCCTTACCAGCGACCAGAATTTCTTTGTTTTTTTTTGAGCGACGACCTGGAGCATGTGTTCCGCATCTTGTTGGTGTAAGATGATCCTGTGCCCCTTTAACTAAACAGCCAGCAATTCCCTATACAGGTGTTCTTGTTTCACAATCTCCGACGCGGAGCTTTTAAAAATTCGTCACATCCGTCAACACAGTCGACGGCGGCCCGAATTCGTAAACTGGAAACAGAAGCTCGCTAGTTCGACAAACTGACATGAAGTAAGTAATGATCGAGCTCAGTTACCTTCAGAAGTCACAGAGGCCAAACAACGGCTAGTGTTGAGGCGGTTATCGTGTATTGCCACTTTATACATCGGTTAACGAGACATTTTTCTAACAGTTACTTTTATGCCTAAATGGTCCCACTCATGGCGTCTCTCCTTCTTTTTATCCAGGAGTTCGCCATTGTATACGACTGAGAACACACGTATCTACGCCGAGCGGTTTTTTCATCTTGTCCTTTCTGCCATCGGGGTTAAGTCCATATTGGGCTAGTACCAGTCCCCACATATTGGAGTTGGCGAGAGTGAACGTATAGGTACTTAGAGCACAAGGTAAATGTTGCTATATGTCAAGACGCTGACCACTTTGGTCTTCAAACTTTAGCTGAACAGTTGCTACATGTTCAACAGTTTCTGAATGTTTTCCTGCAGACTTCAGAATAGGCGAACTATGTAATATACTAACAAAATATTAGAATGTTAAGAGTTCTAGTTGTCTATCCATCTATTCATTCTTTGGAGTACACTCCGCCTGTAAGAGACCCTTCATTAATTCATCCATCCTTTGGATAATCTGTTTTTTTAATATTTAGGCTAAAATTATAAATGTTTTGAGGTTGCAAATCCCGTGATGAGTTTTTTCCTTGAGCGTTGTTATATTGTCTGTTCTAGATTCATCTGTATCTACTAAGAAGATACCTTTACCTACCCGTCCCTTCACAGTTTACTTGATAACGTTGACGGTAAGCTCACAGTGGTGCAATTAACAATCCTGCTGTTTCTTGAGCTATGCATAGTATTCACAGCTTTTACTTATAGCTGTTTTCTCCATATTGTTCCCCCTAGGTAAATGATATTCATCGTGAAGGAAACTAAACCGAAGTGTCTGAAGTTTTCAGTTCCAAGACCTATTATTTTTGTCGTTTTTTTGCTCCACCCCTGATGAATTTCTCGCAATTGTATAAATCGTTGTTTGAGAATGAAACATGTTGGGTTTATGATGATGTTGTATTATTGCCAACATCTTGATACACTAAAGTTATATTTAACTGTTTAGAACCGCCAATCTTACATCAGGCGGATTCACCGAACCAGGTATTTGTTATAGAGAGGTTGTACCCGGTATAGTAGGGACTCCCACTGAGTTTAGTATCAAAACGCAAAGTTTTCATGAGATTGGGTCTTTTTTACTCTGTTCTTACAACTTGACAATGAAGTTAGTTGTTTGTAGCAGAGCCTATTTTCCCTTTTTTTAAAAAAGAAATATTTTCCCATTAGTTTTGGGTTCACTGTGCACTTTATTATGAGTAAGGATGTTTACGAGATTCTTAATGTGATTTTAGGCTTCTAGTGATTGTTTGTTTTTAACAAATATATTTTTTGTAATAAAATTGAACAGTTCAACATGTCAATTTAATAAAATATTATACTGATTTAGACTATTCAGTGGTGTATATGGTTTACTGTTTGTAATTTTCGACCTTTGGTGAATTTCAATACCTAAGAGGGGGTACTATATGGAGGCTGCGAGATTCTTTATGTTTTGAAACGACCGTAGGCCGAGTTAAGGGGGACGAATTTCGCAGCTTTATCTAGTAGCCCTTTTTGTCTTCTTTTGGTTAATGTTGTTCCTGTGAGATTTAAGCCAGGAGCTGTAAATCTTTCGTTCAATAGCAAATTGGGACCAAGCTTCAGGAGTGTTCAGTTTCAGAGTACGTCTTTTAAGCTGTCTTAGCTCGCGACGTCGTTCAACAAGAATAGTGTTATAGGCGTGCAGGTCTTTTCTTTGACTTGGTTTAGTTGGTATGCGATGCTTTATAAGTATAGGTTGGTAGCCTACTATTAGTTCGTTGCCATTGTCTGTATTGGTTTTAGACTGCTGCTTGTATTTTTTTGCCAAGTTGATGATGGTAGCTGATGATAACTTAAGCCTTGATTGTTGTCGATTAGGTTCAATGGTAACATTCCATGAAGGTTTTTGACTGCGCCAAGCAGTCTAGTTTATAGCCACCAGGTTATGGTCACTTTCGTCAGACCTCAGCACTTCAAACGATTCCAGTCTGGCCAGTAGACCTGCAGAGACAAATATATAGTCCAAGGTAGCAAAAGAAGCTGCTCGTTCCCATGTAGGAATCATTTGGACGGCTCGAGAGATGGACGAGGCATTGTGCAGAGATCTAGAGCTCATAAGCAGCTGCCATTCAGCGCCTCTTTCGTCTGATGCTGACCTTGTAGATGTTGATGTCAGTCTAGTGCTTAGGTTGGAACAGGTAGCGTTCAAGTCACCACAGATCAGGATATTGGATAGTTGGTGGTCAGCCAAGAAGTCATCAATCACTTCTCCTATGGTCGTACAAAATGCTTTGGTGCTTGTTCTCTGGGGGTTCCAATAAACGGTGATTACCCCCAATTTTATTTTCTTTGGCGCCATTTTCAGATTGTCCCAGGTGTCCCAGGATAAGAGGATGGCTAGATGGCCATAAGATTCTGATGTTTTCTCGATAAGGGTTTTCCCTGAGCCATTTCGAACAGCTAGAAGCAGGCCAGATGAGGGTCTGCCCAGAAGGCCTCTGGTTGCCGGGGAAGTGATTACTGTGAACAGGGGAGTTGCTAGGTCTGGAAAAGACCCGGGGCTAAGCAGATGTCAGAACTGTTGGGACTGGGGGCTAGCTAGTCTTTTGGCTGTAGCTCCTGAGATTCTATCCGGGGCTACAACCAAAAGATCAGGGGCTATAGCCCCCTTAGCCCCCCCTAGCAACGCCCCTGACTGTGAAGCCGTCGAGGAGGGGAATCCCTTCGAACCAGGTTTCTTGAAGACATATTACGTCAAAGGCGCCAAGGTCCGTTCCTCCTGGTTGCGTGAGGTGATGGTGTGCTCTAGTATCCCACGATCCTAGCTTTAGTGGGCACTGTTTTGTTTGGTCTTTGCATTTGTCAAGTTTTTTGGAGAGGGTTTTATGCAGCGGCAGTGACTGCTATCTCTTGTTCGTTGGGTCAAGTGATTTCGGCAGCCACGCCCATATTCCTTTCCTTGGGCTTGCTTCTTTATATTTTTCTGGAGACGTGGGTTCCAAATGTTTCCGGTCCACAGACCTGTCTGATCTTTAGTGCAGGTACGGGCCCCTATTCAAGCGTGTTTGTGGGATTCGTAGCATTTGATAAAAATCCTCAGGTTCTGTGTATGAAGTAGAAGAGACCTGCGAATCAAGGTAGTCTACATCACCGTGGTTGATCTCTAATGGCTTAGGGACGTCTTGTTGGTTTATAGTAGACTCAGAGTCCTTTGAGGCTCTATGGGGGCCTCTTGGAAGTCTTCCCCACCTTGAGATCCTATATAGCTCTTCCGTTTTTGAGATGAAACGGTGGGTTGTTCCACTTTTGGGGGCGTTGTCCCTTTCTCTGATCATATTCAATCTGCTGGTTTGAAGCTCAATGAGACGAAAACCACAAGACTCGAGGTCGTGGTGAGCGTCCAAATTTATGCTAACGAGAGACAAAGCTTTAATGTGTAGATATGCTTTGGCTAGCCCTTCTCTGTGATAGGGTTCAATAAGGACAACATCCTCAATTTTCAAGGTCTTCATCTTAGCTGTTTTGGAAGGGATATGTAGAATAGTCTGCCTGTTGAGGATCATATTCTCCTTTATCTTTGGGGTTTGTTCCAATTTGTAAAGGCGAGTCAAAAAGCTCGTCTTTTCCCTTTGCTTTTGGTCATTATGTGTTCTTGACATCTCAGAGATTCTTGTGGGGTGATGGTCATAATTTGATCTGTCTTCTTTCCAGAAGGCTCCGTAGGTTGATGTTTTTTCCCGTGTCGGTCTCTCATGGGCGATCTTCGTTGTTCAGCCTTTGGAGAACTCTCTGTAGTGGAGGCATGATGTCTCCGATGGACAGTTGAAGTGCGGGCAGATGGTCTCCGAGGAGTTTCTTTATTGTGCTTCTCAGGGAGCGCTGGAATTGAAGCTTTGAGAGTTGAACCCAGAAGAAGATAAGCCCCCTGTTGCTCACAGTCTATACGCTGGATGTTAGACCGACGTTCAGCAATTTGCGTCTTCAGTGCTGGTTTCAGGCTTTCAGCAGATTCAAGATGGATAGTTAAATCCATTGATTCTTTGTCCTCCAAGAAGCCATTTATTGTGACAGGAGGAGATGGGAGTGAGCCCCTGTTGGGGGCCGAGGCTACGACCTTTGCAGGGTCTTGCCGAGTAGTATTTGAAGGCACAGGGTTGAGTGTTAGGGCTCCTGACCACAGGAGGTCCTTACTAAGGGTGGCAGGAGTTTTGTAGGGATTGGCAGCACCACTTGTCTTGGATTTTCACTGGGTTTTTTCAAGTTGGCTTTTGCTTTTTCAAAGGTAGAGTAGCCTGCAGAGACCACTGGATGGAGCCAAGTCAGAAGGTTGGGCCCTCGGTGGACCATCCTCAATAGTTACCGTGGCAGTGCAATGCATCAGTGGTGCGTTGGTTAAGTCAATTGACGTGGCCGACTGCTGTTTAACTTTTGAAGTCTTTGGGAGGGTCGGGCCAAGACCTGCCTTCTCCTCTGAGGACAGATTGCATTGCGTGCCTTTAGAGGACTGACAACTCTGGGTAGAGACGTTGCAGGATTTCTTTAAGTCAGCCATTTGGAGATCAAAGGTGGCCAAATGTTCTTTTGACTTCGATTCCATTGCAGTAATGTAGCCCTCCAAAATAGATAATTTTTGCAATTGCAAGAAGGGTGGTCTGATCTTTAAGTGAGTCATTTAGGGCTTCGTACAACTTACTGAATGGTGCTTGGGCTACAGTTACCATTGCCATTATCGACACAGGTCCGGTTTCTTGTTTGGTGTAGAACTTGGAGTAACAGGATTGAAGTCACTTGTACGTCTGGTAGGTTTTGGACTGGAGCCACGAGACAGCCGCCTAGGTGGAGAAGCGAAGGGGAAGTCTACGTGTCCTTTTCTGGTTGATTGTCCCTGGATCGACAGTCTATTGGACGTAGGTTCGTGTTCCAACAGCTGCGGCCGGTCGTGGTCTCGTTGTTGAAGGTCCGAGACTCTTGTGACATCTGTACGTCCTCTCTTTCTGGAGGATATGTTGTATCTGTGGGCCTTTGCACTCCTGGGCTATCTACAGAGCTGGGAGATCTAGGCTGGAAGGAACCACCCACGCTGTTATCCTCCGTGATCCTCGTCTTTGGAGGGGGGACTTATGGGTAAGTGCGTCCGTGGTATGTATGACCTGAGGATCCCCGGATGCTTTTGAGGCAAGAGGAAGGACGCCATCACTTGGCACGGCCAGCAATTCCAAAATTGGGGCATTGGTGGTCTGGCCCATTGTTTGGTTTCTAACTTCCAAAGGGCACGAAACACCTAATGCTGTATCAGCTTGAACAGATGTAGACGATGGACTAGTCGTGCTTAATGGAAGCGGTTCGACTCTACGCTCTTTGAGAGGTGATAGGTCTTGAACGGGTTTCAGTATTTCGCTGTCTGAGAGTTCCGAGGAAGACTCACATTTCCTCTTACATTGTATTTGGAAAAAAAAATTCAGAGCCTTGGACAGTAGTGGAGTCCGTAAAGATTTTGTTTAGGGCCCCCTGTTTTCCTTCGCTGGACTGTGGAGCCTTTGGTGGAGATTTTCCCCTAAATGGTTCTTGATCTTCAGGTTTCTACTGACTCTTGACTTGGTTTTACTAGCGGCAGTTACCCCTTGTGGATTTAGAGATGATACATCTTTCTGATTTGTTGATGGTATACTTGAATAGAAGTCAAAGGTAACTGCCAGATTCAAAGCTGGAAAGAGCTGCGTGTCATTAGCAGGCTGCGGGTGTGGATCTGTACTGCCACACAGCGAGAGATCTTTGTCCAAGAAATCCGTGCAGTGGGCGTGCAAGGATGCAGATTCCAGCACAGCGTGGATCAATGCTGTTGTGTCGACGGTCTTTGTCCCACCCGCTCCAGCGGGAGGGTTGCCTCTGTTGAGCGGAGGTGAAGCAGGGGGAAGAGTTTCACTGCTCCATGGCATGGTTTTTCTTTTGTCATGAGGTGGACAGTGGGCGTCGGAGACGGGCTGGTTGCACTTATGGGGCTCGAGGGAGCCCCACTCAACATCAGCTGGGGTTGAAAAGGGGGGCCGCTGAGGGGCCGCTAGGCCCCCATCTCCGTTCAGGGCAAGGAGGGCACCCGGATGCTCCAGACTGCCTCGGGGAAGCCCATCAAGAGCATCCGCGGCGATAGGCTCAACGGCCACCCCCAGCCCCTGGGTGGCCAGACCACCGCCAGACTCAAACTCGACCAGGCTAGGGGGCCAGAAAGGGGGCAGGAGCACCACAGCCCCACTGCAAAGAGAGGCGCTGACTCCATCTCTGGAGGTGAGTTTGATAAGTTCGTACAAAAATCCTCTGAAAGAAGTCTGATGGGAGTACAATGGCTTTTTAGATGCCGCCCCTCACCCTCGTCGGAGGGTTTATTACCTTTACGAGCGAGGAAATCCATGTTCTCGAGTCGAGTCAGGGCAAAGTGCTTGGCGAGCGAGGCTAAGTCCCGAGCTTTTCCGGTATTGTGGTTTTTACTGATTGGATAGTTGTTGATTGATTGGAATATGTGGCAAGACGGGGGGCAGGAAGTGGCCTGCGGCTCTCGGCTCCCTCGAGTCCCGAGATCACTGCAAATCACTTTCCTCCCACTTTCCACTCCGCGTTCTGTGGAGAAATGAAGCTTTTGAGTCCTTCTGCTGGGCTGCAGGCTCAGAGGCCCCTCCTTCAGGATCAGGTGCAAAGGGAAAGTGAGGAAACACTGCAGGGCAAAGCGCAGGCACCGCAGATCACTTACCTCCTATATATTTTTTAGCTTGCTTAAATTGGAGTCCAAAGAGCCTGCATCAATATAAAAAATGCCAGCATCTTTCCAGAGTTGGCTAGTGACTTGGTAGTTATGGCTAAATTGGACTGCCCATAGGAAGAACGCTTACAACACTTACAACTTTGGCACTGATGTATAAAACTTCATGAAACATTAACACAAATGTAAAAATATTCATATAACTAAATGCAAAAAGGTGTGTGTGGTTCCTTTTGATTGGGGTGGGGGAAGGGGAAAGAGGGTCTACAAACATATGGTTCCAATGCAAATTCCAATCAGGAATTTTCACACACATGTGCAGTAAAAGCCTCAGGATGGATTTGTGTCAGTCTGGCGCGAGAAGCTAACTTCTGGTCTCACTTACGATGTTCACTTGGTTTGGTGAACAACTCAAAAAGCTGCTACAAATGACCAACCACAAGTTAGTGATATATTGAGGTCACTGACCAATTTGCGGATCCGCATCACCATTTTGTGGGCCCAGATTGGCCCTTTTGGGTGTGTGGACTCAGATGGCAAGGTAATCTGAAAGGCTTTTTTGAAAGGTAACCTTTCTGGCAGGTACAGGCCAACCGGACCATTTCTGAAACAGGTGCCATTTTAGTCTGCAGAGTCTGTACCAGATCCACAGACATTTGATTCCAGGGGCATAGTAAAGATCTCACCAGTGTGGGGGTATTTTCAGCCCAAGACAAAAGGAAACTGCATTTGGCTATGTTGGGCCCAAAATACAGATTACTGAAAACACACAGAGATGACTGCCAAACTGAAAAAGGCAACATTTAATTTCCATCTGCCACATACCAGAATGCTGTTTTCAAAGAAAGATAAGTACACTTACTCAGTGGGCCTTGCATGCACTTGTCAAAGCTTAAAATCCAAGGCCTACTTTCACTTGGAAGGTTGGCAATTGCAAACACAGAAACTGCTATAATGGAAATGTGTGCATTTTCAGCCTAAAATAATGAGCACATGGAGTCAAAATTCCCTTGCCAGAGTAATGTGAACATATCATGATGAAAAAATGGACATTGATGGCAAGACACAATTATATTAAAAATTAACACAAGGCCCCATCTGTAATGAAATTGTGACATTCAAACACCAGTTATGATTTCCTGAGAAATGGCTTCAGTTTCTATTCAGAACACTCAGGCAGTGACCAAGAAGATATTTTATGGGGGACTTCTAAGCAGCAAGCAACAAGATGGCCCCTTACCACTGGGAGAAGAAAGGCTGATGGCTTAATTGCAGGCCAACATCAACAAAGGCAGCAGATGCACAGACCTTATGTTCAGAAGAGAAATTAAATTTAAATGTGAAACTGAAGGACTCAGAAGCATGTCATTATTTTGCCATAGATTTATATTAGGAATCACGTTTTGCCTATTAACTTTGGAACCGTGATACTTACAGAAATGGGACATGTATCATTGGAAAACATATCACAGCTGATCTGTTAATGCAATTCTCACCATCAGAAACCAGAGCTACAACCAGAAATGTGATTATGGTTTCCTAGAAAATGTTACAGAGCAGAAATTTGGGGATGTAGGATAGTGAATCATGTAACTGTGTGTATATTTTGGCGATCCTGGCCTTTATCATGTTTAAGAAATTCACGGAAAACTGTATCTCATAACCTGCAACCTTGCACCGAAAAAGGGAGTCACATCATGAAGTCTGCCATGATTAGATGAATCTAAATATATATCCAATTTAGCATTTATTTGTAAAATCAAAAGTTTTGCCATGAAGGAAGGACATTTTGAGAAAAAAAAACAACGTGTAAAAATGTTAATCCTAGTGGATGTATTGATGCTTCCCATAATCTCCAAGAGCCTAACCACATAGAGAGGCTAGGCCTTGGGGGGAAGAGAGGACTGTAGGCGTCAAATCAAAATCAAGAACCAAGAAGCTGGTGTCTCCTAATAATAATTTGGGGGCGGGGGTGATTAAGTCAATATAAGGTGTCGCACACTGGGAAAATGAAAGAACTGCCTAGGAAATGAAGGAGAAGGATTGGCTGAAATCTTCTGGGTGGAACTGCTAACAACCAGGAAAGAAATCGAGGGTGGGATCGTTGCAAGGAGATGGGTGAAGGCTGGTGGTTATCCATGACAGAAGTGCCTGACCAGACCCCTTATTTTTTCCTTAAGAAAGGGTCCAGAAATGCCGATGTATTTCCAGAGCATCAAAAGTAGAGACATTCTATGTAAGTAATTTGTCTAACAGAACCAATTGTGTTGGGGATCTGTTTGAGTTAATGCCTTCCCCTTAATGAGTGGGTAGGGACAAACTGAGTAGACCCTTACCATTTTATTAAACAATAATTAATTCCCATATAGTCAAATTACACCAGGCAATTTTTGGGAAATTTGAAATAAATCAACAACATTGTTCCAGTGTGGATAGAAATGTAGCCTGTAAAATAATTGGGTATGCCTATATATTTTTGCCATCCCCACAATTCCCTAAAGGGAGGGGTGCCTTAAAAACAAAATTTATAACTGTTCACCATTCCTCAGAACTTGCCTGTAAGCAGAGCAGTGCTGAATGTAAACTGAATGTCTGGGTTTGTGGTGCTTGGGCAGATAGGTGTCTTGCTAAATGAACCAAAGTGAAGTCCCCAATTTAAATGTTCACTTTCTACAGAAAAAAGTGACTCCTGGTAGGTGAGATTTTGCATTGCATAGGGACGAAGAAAGAAGGGTTCTTTACATCAAAAGAATGATCAAAAGTCTGTTGTGCTTTCAATACTGCAAGCATTTTCAAGTGTGCAGGGAAATTAAATATACAAAGCACTGCATGTGTGAAATTGCTTTTGAAAATAGAAAAATGTTGCATTTGATTTAAATGTAAATTTTATCAAGGATTGCCTATGCTCATGATCTTGTAATGTTCCATACTATTGTCAAATGTTGCTATTAAGGGATGTTTGTGTGTGATAGAAGGTTTGAAAGGTTTATTTGACCTATGTTCTATTTCCATGAGACCTAAATGTGAAAATGCACATGTGGTGTAATTTCAGATTGTTTTCTTAATGTTGTTTCCCAAAAAGTGAGTCTTCATAATGGAGATGTTTTGTGCCACAGGGAATGTGGTGTAGTGATCCGTCCCCACATACCCACATATTCATTGGTCATATTGATTAATAAATACATATTCTTTCTGTATACCAGCATGGTTCTTGGCTTATCTGTGGCAAAGGGGGAAGGATCTACGTGGCCCTATATGAGTCAAAGACAGGGCTGGACTGAACATCATAGTATATCGGTGTGGTTGCAGAGGGAACCACATCCCCATGTTAAGGGTTGTCCCTAGATATATCACGACACTGCCATGCTCCAACCCTTTGCTGGATTGGGGAAATCAGAGGGGCAGAATATGGCTTCAATAACCAGGATAAACCGTTGTTGTGGCTGAAAAGTGAGCAGTCCCAAAGATGAATTCCGTGACCCGGGTCTATAGACTTAGAACTAAGCCTACAGGCTCATTGCTGGAACTTGGTGAGTCTACATGCACAATGATGTGTCTATAGATCTGAAGTTGGGTCTTTGTTTACGCAGAAACCTGGCTTGTGGCCTGCATGACCCTAGCTGATGTGGGAGTGGGCCCCTTAATCACTTTAACTCAACAGGCTCACCACCTGAGGAACAAGGGCACGTTTTGAGCGTAAAGCAAGTTTATTGTACTATCATCCAGGGAGGAGCTAGATGACGCCGTGGAGTCAAACTAACCCATGTCTCACTGAACCATGCGCATTATAAAAACTCCTCATTGCCTGCTTCCGGGGACTCCATTGCACATGATGTCTGAATCGTCGTTATATTCCATTTTGAGGTTTCAGCATGTTATCTTTCTATGTGCGTGCAGTATAATTTGTACCGACTTTAACAAAAAAGTAACACTAATGTATCATATCCCATTCACAATGAACTACACTGGATGCATATGAATTTGTAACATTGCACCCTCTTCGCGGCACCCACAGTCACAAGTATGGAGCACGCAACATAAACCCCCCTTTCCTGACCACTCCAACATTGGCTCTGGGCTAGGTTAATATTGCCCCTCTGACTTGGCCCGGGATCTGCAGGCCCGAAGAGAGTCTGGACTGGGTCTCTGTTGGTAAGCAGATCTGTCTTGGGGGCCACCTAACTTTGATTTAAAGGAGGATTTCCAAGGGACATTTTCTGTTAAAAAATTACTAGGTTCATTTGTCTACTTTTTTTATTCATTGCAAATCTATGTAATAATGTTTTTGGGCCTTGGATTTTTTTTTCTTTCTGAGAGCAGTTTTTGTTTCTTTCTCTTGAAGCTCAGGCAATTTTTCCTCAAACTATGTCATTTGGATACTTTCACAGACGGAATTTACACAGTAGCAAAATTTCCATGTGCCCATCACTTAATATAGAAATATTAACACCCTGCAGGCTTCAGGGACTGATAACGGCCCAGGCCCAAAGTTTTAGACCCAAGGAATGCGAGGGCCTTAACACTTGGCCACCCACCACTTTTTCAGTGAACAGATTGTGCACTCGCAGCGACCTGCTTATTCAAAGAAATACCATCCCAAAATGGCTACCATAAAAATGGAAGGGTGGGCTACATGAAAAGCCCCTTTCCCATTTCCACGACGTCTCGGGATGCTTGTGCAGCTCAGCTGTGCTAGCCGCCACAATGAAAACAAGCACTGGTAATGCCAACTGTTTGGGGTTTTGTATAGGTACGGGATAGGCATTTTCTAGGTACTTATATCAAGGCATTGGCCTTAAATTGTAAAATCTGGAATATTGAGGGATTACCTGAACATCTGATGGCAGTACCTAGCAAATGCTCATCTAGTATCTCAAGCTATAATTGTTGGTTTTGTTGCTGCTTGTTTTTGAAGGTCTTCAGTGCAAGGAAAAGATATACATCAAGTTGCTGAAGGCCAACTTAGCTAAGACATTTTTATTACACCAGTAGCCATTTACAGCTCCGATTAAGCCATTAACTCAGCATACTGCTTAGAAATAACCAGAGGCGTAGCCAGGATTGTCTAACAAATGGGGTCTGAAACTAATGTAGTTGGGCCACAGCAGTGACATTAACATCTGTAAATGTCCACACAGTGCTGCTGGGTGGGCATTTACAGATTTTGGGAAGGCCATGCCCGCTCAGGCCCTACCCTATCTACGCCTCTGGAAATAACTCTTACAGGCCAAAACGTGATCTTACTGCTTTACTATTTATTTTTATTTTTTTTATTTGCATTTTCATGTTAAAATTAAATATTTTAGTAAAATCGAAAACCATCTTACATCATTCATCAGGTTTTAATCAAGTCCTCGACCATCGTCTTTCATTTAGCCAACAGTTGAACAAGTCAGATAGACCCGGGTTATCTTGTGGGCTTTCAACTGGTCCTTCTTTGATGGATCTTGTGACTTTTGACTCCATCTTCCTCCATAGAGTAAGTAGATAGATTGATCAGATCTATAAACTGTTTGTCTAGTGAGCCTTCCCAATCCTTACTACATTGGGTCACCCCCTTGGCCCAACAGGGGACCCAGTTAGCTCCAAAGCACTGCGTCCATTTGTGTTCACCAGGCGGGATCTCTTTGTAATTGTTTGGGGCCTTTTTGTTTCCTAACTTCCTCTTTAAGGCAAGTCTCTTAGTGTGAGGTGACTTAGTATTTGTTCTGTCACTCTCCGGAAGTTTCGAAAAGATGTCATATTTTTTTGGGGTGAAAGTTGGCCCTGAAGCTCCCTGATCTTCTAGCTCCTCCAACACAGGCCAAAGGTCTGGCAGTGGAAGACCTTGAGTCTCTGTGTTCGGTGGCTGAGATGCTGACTGTAGTTGTGTGACCATAGGATGTACAGTTTCATTCGTGCCCTCTTGGGTGCCATTTGAGTGCTGCAAGGATTTTGTCACAGGGAGCTGGTCAGTTTGAATATGGTCTTCAATACCGTCCACGTTTCCAGCAGCCCATGGCGAGATGGTCGCTACAGATAGACAGTCATTTGGTGTCTGATGAAAGGGGCCCTGAAACACATCGATCCTCTTTCTGTTTTTGTCTTTTGTTGCAGTTGCAATAATTGAGTAAAGGATGTTGGTAATCTCTTCCTTCTTTATGTCGAGGTTACTTTGAATACCTGTCACAAATGCTTCCAGGAATATCAACTTGGTATGCATAATTGCAATCAATGTAGACTGGTCCCTTATGTTATCACTCAAGGTTTCATCAAATTTCATGAATGGAGCCAGAGTCACTGTCAAGGCCGCGATTAGGCCTGTATCGATGATAGATGAGCGAGGAACCTGGTCTTCAACCTGCGGCGCCGCCAGGTCCAACAGAAGGTCTTCGCATGTAAGTTGACGAGCCATATGGCCCTTCAAAATTTGATCAGTCCTGGATCCATGTAGTAGAGCTTCCTGGGTAAGGGAGATTGTTGAGATGCCCCTGTTAGAAACTTGAGCCACAGTATCTCCTAAAGAGTTCAGCTTTGTTCTTTTTGTAGGCAGGGCCCTAAGATTTTTTTGACCGTTTTCCTCTCCTTTTTAGGGGAGGACTCTCCCCTATTTGCCCCATTTGATGCCCGGACCACCCCCGAGAATCACACAGGGTGGTCCCTGTATGTTCCCCATGGTCGGCCTGCTGGCAGTTGGCCGCCGACCAGCCCCAGTTGCCATGGTGCGTTCTCTGAGGGGAAAGGGGCCTCAGCATCATCGCCGATGAGGTAGGTTGGGTCTCTGATCTCCGATAGGAGAATCTAGATGTTAAGGAGGCATTTTCTGGAGCCAGGCCACTTGGCTGCCCACATTTCTTGAGAGAGGGCTGGTTGAATTTTTTGGGAAAGATTTTGCCTGGAATTGTAGCGAATTTTTAGAGTCTGATGGGTGCAGCTCCGTCCCCTTTCAAGGATGATAATGAGAAGTCCGATAACGCCTCTACGGCTGGTGCCATTTCTCCCTTCTGCATGTGGGAATGTAGTACAGGTGATGAATTTTGGGGATCAATGCTCGGGAGCTGAATTCTCTGCTCCAACGGCATTGCCGACGGCAGGATCTCTGGGCGGTTCTGTTCCACTTGCTCTTCCGTTCCCGGGAGAGGTGAACACTTAGGCGAAGGAGTAGGGGGAATAGCCCCTACCCCCAGAGACCCCCATGAAGCTGCATGTCAGTCAGTGTAGATGTGTTGGAGACCAGATTTGAGGCTTCAAGAATGTTCAAGGCCGAAGTGGTTGTGGCTGTAATATGGACTTGTACATTGAAGCGGCATGTCTTAGGTATCAACTCCTCCTCAGAAGTCAATGGGTGCCCATTCAGTACTTCATGCTCCCTTTATCCAGCTCCATCTTGATTTGTGTAAGAGTTTTTGGTGAGCTTTGAGCTTGGGTTGGTCGAGCCTCCACTATATCCTCCAGTGGGCTGCGGAGGGCAACCAATCCCCCACCACCCCCCACACTCTGTGAGCATACCAACATTGCTTATAGCCCAAACTCAACAAAAGCTGAGGGCAATTGTCTACCCACAACATGGCAGTGATCTAGTGACAGATAACGGATAATGGGTAGTTTTGCACCTCCTAGCAACCTTCCTTTCACCTTTCACCTTTCCTGCGGGCTTAGCACTCTACTCAACCCAACATAGGATACCAGGGGTTCATAAGGTACCACTAATATACAAAGATGAAGGAATGTACTTACAGGTCAGGATAACGGCCAGAGGCATGGATGCGCGGTTGCATGGCAGCACTGCGGGCTGCTGCTGGTTGACACTTGCCGGCACTACGATTTGCTCAGGCCACCGGCAGCATCAGGTCCAGGGGTGGACTGGGAACTAAAAGAGGCCCTGGAAATAACTACTAGGGACCAAAAGAGGCCCTGGAAATAATGTACAAAGTGGCCCGATATGACACATTTTCAGCAAGGGACCTCGGAATCAGGCGGTAAGGGTCGGCGCTGTTTACGCTGCCGTAAACCCCTTACCGCCTGGGTCGTAATGAGGCCCATTTTGCAGGCCAATCCTTGAAGTCATGACCCTTCCCACTCCACCAGCCAGTTATGGCGTGGTAGTCTTCATACCCAGGACCCTCCCCAGAGCTCAAGTAAAATCAATAGCACTGGTCATTGGGCCAGATTTTTCCAGCTCTGTCTCTTACCCAGGAAAACTAT
This sequence comes from Ambystoma mexicanum, assembly GCF_040938575.1. Lineage (NCBI taxonomy): Eukaryota > Metazoa > Chordata > Amphibia > Caudata > Ambystomatidae > Ambystoma > Ambystoma mexicanum. The sequence continues at coordinate 290,752,984 of NC_090931.1, read as the reverse complement.
TTGTGCCCATTCATACAGTCAATCTGCTTTTGTTCCCCAGGCCAGGATTTGAACTCAGGTCATCAGGACCAAAGTCGAGTGCCTCACCCAATAGACTATAGGAAGGTCTACTTACAACACTTATTAGTAATTGTCCGGAATATATATGATTATAGTGCGCCCCCCCCCATTACTGCGACCCTGAAATTGCTGACTTTTTTTTTTATTCGACCCCTTTTACACCACTAGTAAATGTGGGGGGGACACCACATCCCCTCCTACTTGCATTATATACCATTACCCACCCACACATATGTATGCAGTCTAAAGGGGGTCGACATTTTCAGGTCCAAGTGATGGAGGCCCAGTAATGGTGTCATCCCATTGTCAGCATTGTAGTCTGCAGAAAATAGTCACGTACAGCTTTGTAAAGGTATGCACTTTTTCTAATTTGCCTGCAACATTAGAGAAAACACTTATCTTTTCTTTAATAATTTATGAATCTCCTGAAATGCAAATTGCACCATGGTCCTCCGCCAGGGTCGTAATGAGGGCCAAACACTAATTAATGAATTAATCTAAATGGCAAGTAATTTCATTCTTTACAATATTAACCAATAACATATCAACACATCACCAAATATCCAACCCCGTCCATGGGATGTTGCATGAATTGCATAAGGCAGGCGGTGGACCATGGTGCTATTAGCACCATGGTCCATGCCGGATTCCGCCATGGTGGATGGCGGAATTACCGCCCCATTCCAAGGTGAGTGGGGCGGTAATTCCCCATTCACCATTTGCCCTTCCCCATTCCCATTTATGCCCCATAGGGCATAATGGGGACGGGGAAGGCGCTAATTACGGCACCGTAAATTACGGTGCCGTAATTAGCACCAAGGTCGCTTAGCGCCTGCAAAGAGCGTTAAAGTGTGAATCAGGCGTTAAGGGTTTAACGGCGCCGACGCTCTTTACGGCGCCGTTAACCCCTTAACGCCTGACTTGTAATGAGGGCCATTATGTACACGCTAGGAAAATAGTACATGGAAAGTGCATACTCAGAACATTCTCAAAAGGGTCTCATGAACAAAGAAAACTATAAGCAAACAAGTAAGGAGAGTAGTATGCACGTAATAATTATCCACAGCAATGTTGGTTTTCATTATTTTATGATACTTTAAAGTGTTAATGTTTGTGTTTTGTTTAATAATAGGTTAAACCTTAATGTTGGCATCCACAACATGTATCAATTTTAACATTTTATAGACAGTAATGCTAACGTTTATTTCTCCATTGTATGCATAAAGCATTACAGGAAAGTTATGGTTCTGTAGCCATAACTTAATAACCATGCAATGTACCTGTTATGGTTACCAACACAACCAAAACTCTCCCGGCCATACTTACATGACTCTTTCCAGATTGTCTATGAGTCTGGGACCACAGACTTTCCATGCCATCACCTGTGAGTTCCCACAGGGATCCCGTATTTCCCCTTCCTTGTTTAATGTCTATGGGCCTCATTACACGGTAGGCGGTGAGCCATGGCGCTATTAGCGTAAAATACCGGCACCGCCTTGGTGGAAAGGGGATTTACCGCCTCATTCCAAGGTTGGAGGGGCGGTAAATCCCCCTTCCACCATTGCCCTTCCCCATTCCCATTTCTGCCCCATAGGGCTCTATGGGAATGGGGAAGGCGCCAATTACGGCACCGCCATTTTGCGGTGCCGTAATTAGCTCCGAGGTCCCTTTGCGGGTTGGATTTTAACGCCTGCAAAAAGCAGGCGTTAAATCCCCCAACCCACAAAGGGACCTCGTAGTAAGGCGGTAAGGATTTACCGGTATTTTACCAGTACCGGTAAATCCTTACCGCCATCCGTGTAATGAGGCCCATTATGTCATGCTCCTGTTCGCTCTCCTGGATGACCTCGGTGTCCGGTATATCAACAACGTCAATGACACACAGGTCGTCCTGGTACTGAGTTGCCAGCAGTGTAAAAAACGCTGGGGGTCACTCTTGACACCAAGCTCTCCATGAAGCCCCATGTTGCCCATGTCGGTGCATCCTGCGGCTACATCACCAAACTGCTTATCTATATCCGCCCCTACGTTTCCTTCAGCAACATCTCCCTTTTGGCCACCGCTCTTGTGAATTCCTGCCTAGACTATTGCAATAGTCTATTGCTGGACACATCACATGCCAATCTTAAAGCACTGCAGACGGTACAAAACGGAGCCATGAGGGCCATTCAGGGCCTGTCCGGAGAGGTCATATCTCTGAGGCACGGAGGGGGCTTCACTGGCTTCCTGTTCAACATTGTGTCACACATAAATTACTCACTCTGACTCACTAATGCCAGAACCATGAAGCACCTCAATACCTAATGGAGTGCCTCAAAGTATCCCGTCCTAGTCATGTCCTTTGGTCCCAAGACCAGGCATAGTTAGTCCAGCCGAGGTTCAAGTTGACCAAATTTGGCTGACCCATCTTCGACGTTCAGGCACCCTCTGCTTAAAACAAGCTTCCTCTTGCCCTCAAATCAGTAAACTCTCTCAAAGATTTTAAGTAACTGACCAAGACGTATCTGTTTAACCTCAAACCCGGTTAAGCTACCCACTCCCGACCTGTCATCCTCCTGGCCCCCCTGATGTGTTGTTTGTCCAGAGATGGCTGCAGACTCTCAAAGTGGGAATAAACCACAGAACAGGTTATCATGCCATGTTCTTTCTAGAGAGAGGCACCTGCTACATTTCTTAGTATTTTTGTAAGGAACTTGGGGTTGTCTACACTAAGTTACCTTGGGGAACTAAGACATTGGCCCATTGCCCACTGTGCTCAGAGAGGCACAGCTCCACCTCACTGATGAGGCCTAACAAGGCTGAAACACGTGTATGGGGTTGCTGTTGGTACTCTTGTTAAACAAAGGTTTGCCTGGCATTTCGGAGCTGGACTGCTTTTGTGGGTGGGACAAAGACTGATATGCAAATGGTTATTCCTCCTTTGTGAAAAGACAGCGAGCTAAACGTGATGGCTGAGGCCACTCAAAATGGAAAAAAACACAGAACAGGCTATCATGCCATGTTCTTTCTAGAGAGGGGCGCCTGGTATCTTTTTTTGTATTGTTGTTTGTCCTGTCTACGTTCTTTGTGCACCCTGAAGCCTATGGGCAAGTGGCGCTCTATAAAAATTACAATAAATAAATATGCCACCCAACAAGCAAGCAGGTGAACACACGGTTTAAAAAGTGAGGCAAAAGGCAAGGAGGAAAAACAAAAGAGGTCTAGAAAATCCAAGGACCGAAAAAGGATTGAGAAAGAATACAGGCAGTGAAATAAGTAAAGATATGAATAACCCAAAGGCTGGAGATGACAGGCTTTTGGGATAAGGGCCATGTGTGATAGAAGGCGAATTCTCGGGCACCCGACATCATAAGGATGTTATGAAGCCAGTCCAAAATGCACTAGACATCACAAGGAATGTAAGAAGGCAACCCAAAATGCATGGGATGGCTTGCGAGTCGACACTGAAGAGAACCACTGGTGGCGGGGGCACAGGCAAGAATAAGACAAGAGGTAAGGCCAAAGCTACCAAGCCAAGAAACGAAAAGGTCAAGGCCTTTTCTAATACAAGTCCTGTTCAAAACTAGACCAAGCTAAGCTGAAGCAAAGGGCACAACAAGGAGGCCAGAACAGTCTAATGCCAATACTGTCAGTACAGGAGGAGCAAGCAGAGACAGTCCAGAAGATGAGTCCAAGACCGAATTGAAGGAATGGCAACAGACATCCCTGACAATTTCAAGTTTTTCATAATGGGCTGTCTGAGCTTTGATGTGGGCCAGCTCCGTTTTTGGATGAGAGAGGATTGCAGTTTTGTGGAGGAGATCCACATTACAGCCCATGATTGACTTCTGCACTGTTAATTCTTGAAATAATGCAAGACACTTTCAAAGATGAAAACGAGTTATTAAGACATTGGGCCTCATTACAACCCTGGTGGTAGCACTGCCGGTAAAAACAGCAGGAGTCATTTCTTTTCTGGCACCTGGCAATGAGGAATTACCAGGCCATTACAGCCCCGGCGGGCCCGGTAATTCCCCATAGCCAGGCGCAGGAAAAAATGACTCCCCATTCCCATTGAGTCCCGTGGGACTCAATGGGAATGGGGAGGACGGATGTACCGGCACTTTGCACACTGTGCCGGTGCATTGGTGAAAATATGCGGGCAGGTGCCTTTCCGCCTGCCAGGTCAGACCTGGCGGGCAGAAAGGCACCTGCACGCAGAACTAGGAGTATGCTGGTCCGGTACCAACGGTGCCGGTAGCTTACCAGCACCGTTGTTACTGGACCGCCATACTCATAAAGAGGCCTGTTGACACCCACAAGTATGGATTGGCTGGCGAGGGAAAAGGAGGGATGAGATAAATGTGGCTTCAAACTATAGAACAGGATAAACTACAAAGCTGACACACAGATACACAGAGTTTCTGGGGAGCAGATGACAAGCTCAGAAGAGCTGAACCACAGAGCTGAGAGGCAAAGCTGAACCAAAGGCTGGATTGCTTGTGCAAGAAGACGCAAGGAGCTATTCCAATACATTCGATATGGGAGAGTAAATCTGCTTATGTGACAGAAAAGGGGCACAAATTGTATTGTTTAGCTTGCTTCAATATTTTGCGAACTGAAATAAGCAATTTGTACACATTTTTGCCCCATATTTTATTTTCCATGGTTAAACAATTTAGAGACACCATGGTGTGTTAAGTAGCCTTTCAACTATCCTTTGTGCTAGTGAGGCACTGAGTTTATTTTGATATGAGTTTGGGCACAGCACATTAAACCCTTTGCTCGACTTTGTTTTTCATTGGCTAGGATAAGTTGACCCATCAGAGCACTTGTGTCATGAATACTCCTGCTTGGAGATTCTGGGACAGATGGAAGGGCTGCCATAGACTGTTCCGTCACACCCGCTTCCGAACTTGATGGCCGGTCTAGTCTTTTTCTCCCGCTTCCGCATCAACTGCTATTTATCCATCAGCGCCCGCCCACTCCCTCGCGTTGCAACTTATCCGCAAAGAGTTCACATTGCTTGTGAGTATTATTCTTTCACGCTCCCTCATGCCTCCGATTGCTACCTCGCTGTATTTACGGCAGCATTGCTTCCCATTTTGTTTACTTCTCCTCTAGGGTTCTCAACTCCCATCCTTTTCCGTCCTGATTGCGCACTGCTTTACTTTGCCGCCTCCCTGTCTCCTTGCTGCAACCTTTCACCCTCTTTATTTCCCTGCTCTCTGCCATTCTTCTTTACCTACTTATGAAGTTCTCGCTGCCTATTTACTGCAGTCCAACCTGGATTTATACCAACTTGCAGCCGGATTGCATACCATTGAAGAACTACACCTTCCGTTTTTGTTTGTGCTTTTTGGCTTTTTCCCTGATTGCCGGCTGTATCCAGAGGTAACGCCATTCATTCCTTTTGTCTATTCCATAGGAACATCTGGCGTCCTCTAGGAACAGACCCTACCTCTTCGAAAAGAAGGTAAACCCTTTGTGATGTTCAAAGGACACTACCACTGAGGATTCCAACCAGTCTGATTCAGCTGCCAACCCTGTGCTTCTCGATTACACAACATTTGTATCTCTTCTCCATAGAACATTTGAAAGACCTGAAATTGTTTACACAGCTCGAGAAACACCCCTGGACATCTTCCTTCAAACATTTGGCTATCGAGGCTGGTTTGCAGGAATCCATAGAATTTACTCTTTTCTGGAGGGGCCTTCAAGAAGACCTCAAGGATGAGTTAGCCCGCACCGCTCATCCAAACACGTTGGAAGAACTATTTACTTTGGCCTTACACATAGATTATCGATTGGCTGAAAGACAAGCTGAAAGGAGGAAGAACAAAGTATCTACGACATAGCTTCCAATGTCTACACCACCCTCTACCTCTTTCCAAAGGCAAACTACAGAGGAACCCATGCAAATAGGTACTGCTAGAGGACCTTTGACTCCCACTAAAAGGAAGAGGAGAAGGTACAAGGGTCTATGCTTGCAATGAGCTTTGGAGGGTCATCTACTACAGGATTGTCCAAAGTACCACCTCGGAAAGTGGGAAACGAGAGACCCCAGTTCTAGCAGGGACCACCACCCATGGTTTGCCAGCTAGTCCTTCAGGAGAGGACATCCAAAGGAACAAGAGGATTGACAACCGTTTAATGGTGGTAAGAACTACCTTGCATTGAGAAGATCAAGAAAGGAAGGAGGTTATAGCCTTAATCGACAGTGGTACAGCCGGTAACATTCTCGATATCCTTTGGGCCGGTAAGGAAGGAGTTCCTCTACTGACTAAGTCTGATGAACAAGCAGTTTAAAGAGTTGACAGGCGACACTCATCTCTTGTCCCATCAGTCACACTTCTGTGCCCCTTAAGATCTCACTTTTTGACCATCATGAAAATATGCCTTTTGAAGCCATACGGGCTGCCCGCTTTCCCATCATTCTGTGCATTACATGGCTTCGTCTTCACAATCCTCTCATTGATTGGTCCTTAAACACCTTATCTTTTCATGCAGACTTTTGCAATGCACACAGTTTATGGTCTTCTCGTGAGATCCACACTCCAGCAGCCTGCGTATCTTATTAAATCATAGGCATAAATTGGATTCCGCTAAAGTATCAGAGGTATTCTGATGTTTTCGCAGATAAGGATCCCAAAGATTTACCTCCCCACAGACCAGAGGATTGTTCCATTGAAATCATACCCAATTCTTTAGTACCATTCAGACGCATGTTTTCTCACACCATCGCAGAAAAGAAGGCTCTTCGTGATTACCTGGATTGCAATTTACAAAACTGACTCATCCGTCCTTCCAAATCACCTCCTGGGGCATCATTATTTTTTATCCCTAAAAAGGACACCAAAGAACTGTGGCCTTGTATTGACTTCAGAGAACTCAACAAGGTTACTATACATGATCGCTACCCAATGCCTTTCATTAAGGATATTCTTGAAGCAGTCCAAGGAGCAGTGATCTTTAGTAAGTTGGATCTTCGGGGTGCTTACCATTTGTTGAGGGTATGCAAAGGGGATGAGTGGAAGAGAGCTTTCTGCGCTCCCTACAGCCTTTTTGAGTACTGCGTGATGCCTTTTGGATTAGTTAATGCTCCTGCCATCTTCCAAGGATGTATGGATCGTTTGGTCGAAGACCTTTTTTTATCAGTAATCGTCTATTTTGATGACATATTGGTTTTTTCATCACACCTTGAGGACCACCAGGAACATCTCCCGGAATTGCTAAGACGACTACAAGCCCATCACTTGTTTGCTAAGCCTGAGAAATGCTTATTTGAAGTCTTGTCCGTGCGCTATCTGGGATTCATCCTATCACATAGAGGAGTTGCAATGGAACCGAGAAAGGTTTCCTCCATTCTTAACTGGCCTTCTCCCACTTCGGTAAAGAAAGTTAAAAGATTCCTTAGATTAGCCAGTTCATACCAGAAATGTATAGGCAATGTTTCTCGGATGGTGCTTGCTCTTACTGTCTCACTTAAGAAGGAGGTGCTTTTTGCATGGGACTCTGAAGCTGAACCAGCCTTCCAGTTGCTTAAATCTAGTTTTTGTTTTGCGCCCATCCTAAGACAACCCAAACAATTGCAACCCTTTATTGTTGAAACTGATGCATCAGCTGGGGCCATAGGGGCTGTAGTGAAGCAAATGGAAGATGTAACTGAATATCCAATTGCCTATTCTTCCAAAACATTGACCCCCAGCGAAAGTAACTACTCAGTTATTGAGGAGGAATTATTACCCATCAAACAAGAATGTGTGGAGTGAAGAAATCTGTTACAGGGTTCCTTACACCCCTTCGAAATAAGTACAGATCGTCAAAATCTGAAGGTTTTACAGCATATGGAGTACTACAATTCATGACAGGCCAGATGGGCCTTTTGTTTTCCACCACAATACAACTTCTTTATTACTTATATCCCAGGAAGTAAGAACACTTTGCTGACAACCTGTCCCAGAGTCCTTTGGATTACCATGAGAACATCCTTGAGAGTCAACGCCTGATACAGGAAAACAGATTTGTGCTTGTTATTTCTTCTTTTATCTAAGAGGTCAAGGAAGCAACTCTATGGAATAGCCCCACTCTCTCTGCTGTCAGGACAATACCCGGCTCAAGAGGAAGGAAGTTTTGCTTTTCTTTGAGGATTGACTGTTCATTCCCATTTCTCTCCTCCAACGCCAAATACTCTCATGGGGGTATGACACCCCCTTAGTTGGACATAAGGGTATCACAGCTACCACAGAACTAATTACCTGATCATTCTGGTGGCCTAATATAAAGCAAGACATCAAACATTATGTACAGTATTTTACTGTGTATATCAGGAGCAAATATTCCACCTCCAAGCCCATTGGTCTATTGCAACAACCCAAACTACCTACAGAACCCTGCTCTCATCTCTCAACTGACTTTGTTGTGAATATTCCCCAGTCTCAAGGATATTCCTCCATTATGGTGGCAGTGGACAGTGTTAGTAAGGCTGCACACTTTACCCCTCTAAAGGGTATACCCACTGCACCTGAGATGGCTCAAGTCTTTCTTAAAGAAATGTTCTGGTTACATGTTTTACCCACATCTATCATTTCTGATTGAGGCTCCCAATATGCTTCTCATTTTTGGAAGACACAATGCAGTTTACTTGGAATTGAAAGGGCACTCTCGTCGGGTTATCAACCCCAGTCCAACAGACAGACACAGAACGACTCAATGGAACAATGGAACAGTATCTCCATTGTTTCGCTAACGCCAAACAGGACAATTGGGTCACTTTATTACCAACTGCAGAATTTGCTTATAACAATACCATCCATTCTGCCATAAAGATTACTCCTTTTTTCTGTCTTTACGGGCAACATCCTAACATTTTACCGTCTACTTTTTTGCCATCTACCAATATTCCATCCATTGATTCTCTTTTGAATTCCATCGCTTCAGTTCAAAAAGAAGCCAGTAATAATCTTGAAGAAAGTAGAGCTTGGAATAAACGTCTGGCAGATACTCATCGCAGGAAGGTACCCGAGTGGTAAGAAGGCTCACAAGTCTGGCTTTTTACCTAATACTTGCCTTGGTGGATTCATCCATCCGAACTGTCACCCAAATACATCAGACCTTTTAGCATCACTGTACGAATCAATCCAGTGACTTTTCAACTTCAGTTACCCAAGGCCCTTCAACACATCCACCCTGTCTTTCATGCTTCTTTACTCAAATCCCACTGGCCTGACACTTTCCATAGAAAGAACAAACTACAAAGTACTGGTATTGATCCATCATCGGAAGAATACGAAGTGGAAAGAATAATGCACTCCAGATATAAGGAGGGAAGGCTACAATACCTGATTAGGTGGAAGGGGTATTCACCCCTGGAAGATTCCTGGGAGCCATTAACCAATATCAAAGCTTCCTGCATTATTCACTGATTCCACAGTCTTCACCCAGGAAAGCCTGGTGTTTCCAACTACAACAGAGGGCATACTGTCATGAATACTCCTGCTTGGAGATTCTGGGACAGATGGAAGATCGGCTATAGACTGCTCCGTAACGCCAGCTTCTGAACGTGATGGCCGTTCTAGTCTTTTTCTCCTGCTTCCACATCATCTGCTATTTATCCATCAGTGCTCACCAACTCCCTGGTGTTGCAACTTATGGACATTGAGTTCACAACGCTCAGATTATTCTTTTGGGCTCCCCCCTGCCTTATATTTCTACCTCGCCGTCCTAACCGCAGCCCTGCTTCCCGTTTTGTTTACTTCTCCTCTGGGGTTCTCCACTCCCACCCTTCTCCATCCTGATTCCGCACTGCTTTGCTTTGCCGCGTCCCTGCCTCCTTGCTGCAACCTTTAAGCCTGTTTACCTTCACGCTCTCTGCCATTCTTCTTTGCCTACTCATCAAGTTCTCACTGCCTATTTACTGCCGCCCAATCTGGATTTATACCAACTTGCAGCCGGATCACATACCATTGAAGAAGAACACCTTCTGGTTTTATTTGTGCCTTTTGTCTTTTTCCCCGATTGCAGGCTGTATCCAGAGGTAACGCCATTCATTCATTCTCTCTATTCCATAGGAAAGCCTGGCGTCCTCTAGGAACAGACCCTACCTATTCAAAAAGAAGGGAAACCCTTTGCGACGTTCAAAGGACACTATCACGAGGATTCCAACCAGTCTGATTCAGCCTCATCAGGTGAGAGCGAAGGGGAATCAATCAAACATATAGAAAAACCCAACAGTCCAGACAACATGTGGATGGTTGAGGGAAATCCAAACAGGTGGGTTTATAATTATTGACATTTAGCTTTACAATGTTTTTAGGTATCTTACCTTAGAAGCTATAGACTTTTGATAGAGTTTATTTCAGCTTATTCTACTAAATGGATCTACAGGAGTTGGCGTACCTCACCTGTCTACTGGCTTGCCAATCCTGAAACACCACTCTAAGTATACGTTTAAGTAGTACTGTGACCTGTGTTAGCGGGCTACACACATTGGTGATTTGTTGTCAGTTGCTTTGGATGTCTAGTTTTGAATATAAGAGGTGTTGGCTGCTAGGATTGCATTCAACTAAAATACTGTGAATAGTGGGGACTGCATATTGGTTGACTATACTTGTTTTAATGCTCATATATAATGTAAAAAAATATATGTCATTTCTAAACAAAAAGAGCGAGAGCATTCTTGGTATGTTTCTATTTATGAGGATGATTGTAAAGGCACTATATTGCAATAGCAAACTGTGAGGAACCAGAAATTAGATGTGAACACGCAGATATCATATTTCCTATGCCACAAGAAAGGGCAGTCTCTTTGCCTCTTCTGTCCGTTTTACAGCTACCACTAGAATGTGTCTCTGCTTCCAGACTGCCTCCCTCTCTCTGCTTCAACAGTCACAGCTTCACAGGTTGTTGATCAGTTATTTTAATGAGCTCCCAGCTCCCTTCCACAGCTTTATGTACACCTTCTTGTTTACAGTAGTTACCCCATAGCTGTATTGCCACACTTCAGGGTCAGATTGGCCCCTCGGCTTTTCGGCCCGTGGCTGGGCCGAAATCGTCCCTGGGGAGTGGGGCTAGTTTCTGGCCATGCCTGGCCCGGTTTGGAAGAAATAAAAATGAAAATAAAATGTTTATTTCCAATTTGTTTTTCATTTTCTTTTTCAAAAAGCCTTTCATCCTTCTTAGGTGATAAATGAGTACCAAAACAGGTTGGGTGATATTGTATGCATATTTGTTCTATAAAAAAGAGCTTAAGCGTAAGTGCTATACAGTAATATATTATCATTTGGCCTTGGACGTCTGCTTGGAATCACAGTAATTTAGTGTACTTAGGAACAATGCTATTTGATGCCACTTCCTGTTTTGTCAAGGGGTGAAAGGTCATGTTTAATCACTTCCCGGGATGTCACTTTGGGGTGGGGTCAAATGACATCACTTCCGGTGAGGTCCTCAGAGGTCAAGGGTAGTGAGGCGAGGGGTGGGACACTTTTTGGAGGCGAGGGGTGGGCCACTTTCTTTTGGGTGATGGGCCTATTTCTTCTCCCAGTCCGACCCTGCCACACTTCCAACCTTGGCTAACCTTGACAACCTTGTATCAGAGAACTCTGGATTAATAACAGCTTCAACAACTTCAAAACATCAGTATTTAGGTCTTAATAGGGCTGTTTTCGCCTTAGAAAGGATCAGTCTACTGGCTTCAGTAATGCTTGTTCTTATCGTGACTTCAGTAACTTCCACAACTGCAAATTATTTGTTCTGAATGTTACAAGAACCATGTTTCACTAGAGAAATGACATTAGGTCCACGCGAACCACTCTTTGATGATGAGTTTCAACTTAATTACTTGCTTTCCTTTTTATTTATGTAGAGTTCTGCTTCAACGTGTATCGGGAATCACAACTGCTTACACGCAAGCTTTCTTTGATGTCAGTGTTTCTTGTAACAATTCAGGAAAGTCAACACTCAAGTGATTACTGTTGACGTTCTCCTTCTTAATTGGTGACACACAAACACTCCGGTAATAGTTTTAGTATAACAATAGAAATGAAAAGGATTTTCTTCTACGCAAGCACTTTAACTTGCGCTACATACTTGCGGGACAGAATTCCTTTGTTGTAAAGACTTCCCACTTCAACTAACAACTTTTACTCGTTCCCACTTCTCTGCGAGTATACATTTTTCTGGTTACAGTTACCAGCAAGGTGTTTCGTGCGAATTGTAGCACGGAGCTTCGCTCACCGGCTCTAAATGTCAGGTAACCCACTAACCAATATAAGCTCAAACTCAGCATACTTATCTCACTAAAAAACTCACACAACCATCTCTTGCACAACAAGCCGCATACACTTCACAACACTGCAACAACACATAAACCGGAGCAACAGCACACGCAGACTGACACCGATCCAATACCCGCACCAAAGCTCAGCAGCTGGTGTATACCGAGTTGAAGCTGCCAACAGAACATCACTCCTCTCACTATCCTACTCCCTCTTCACCTTACTAACCCATCCCACCTTATCATTTACAGATCAGCCAGAGCGCCTGTGGACCAATTCCGTTGGTGACGGTGCGTGGTACAAATACCTTTAACATTTAACATAAAGTCACAATGGTTGCGTGCTACTTCCACTTCCCAACTTTCTTTCTGCTTCTACTGCTTCAGGCACTCTTGGGACCCACAGCCTCTGCGGTATGGGTGTCTCCAATCCAGTCTCAACCTCAAACTCAGAGAGTCTCCTTCTCCTCTGCTTCCCTCGGCTTGCTTCTGCACACGAGACTTGGGTAGTTGCACGGATTCAGCTCTGCATTCACAGCAATTAGGCACACCTGGAAAGACTGTTAACTTCTCCCAGTCTCCTCCAATGCAGCACCGTCAAACAGGGTTTGTGAGCTCAGGACCAACTCAGAACCTGCAGGTGAGATATGGAAGAAATATCCCTAAAAGGGAAAGAGGGATATGTGTTCCTAACTGACTATGCTGTGCCACCCCCCTGAGGGTCACCTCCCCATGTGATCCAGATCAGGTAGCGGCTGCCATTCCCTGGCCACATGGGGAGAGGATTCCTAAGGGAAAGGAGCAATGACATTGTCAGATTCATCACAAAATGCTTGTTGTTTTTGTGATAAATCTGAGCACGGAGGCTATTGATGAAATCTAATGTTAATCATTCACACAAAGGTATTAGAAAGTCATTCCTAGATGTTCTAGCGGTAGACCCAGGACTTTATTATAGTACAATATTAAACATTTCAAGTGCTCAAGGGTAGGGGCACTAAGTGCAGAGATCCAACTATCTCCAGACTCATATACAGCACTATTCTCTACCGCAAAACCAAGCACAGATGCAAGTTGCCAATTTGAGATCCTTCGGCATGGATATTAGGCTCTGGCAACCAGTATATCATGAAATTCGTGACACTAACTGCGATAAACAAGTGGCACTGCCCGTGGCTACCCCAGCAAACATTCTGCCTGGCGGAGCGATCCTTCCTGAAGTGCTCACTGGTGATCGCCTTAAGTTAGTGACTCAGGAAGAAACATATCTTTATTTTTAGACCCACTTTTGCTCTTTGGTTTTAAACACTGGTGAATTGTCACTAAACCGGCAAAAGCACTCAAGACGGATAGGACACCACATTTGCGTTCATTTTTGGTATCAACCCGTCCAGCAGTTTTTGGTGTACATCTTGCCAAACATTAACTATGGGAATTTAAATAGAATTTTTTTTTCTTCTAGAACCACCTTCCCACCAAAATGAACATTTGTAGTCTTGCATTAGCCAATAACATTCCTGGATTCAGATTTGAATGGGATCAGCTAACAGTCCACCTGCCCAAAGCATGAAACATCTTTCTGCATTTTGTGGGTACTTTTTTTACCAACTCTAAATGGCTAAGTGATGCTTGATGGGGAAGCAATCTAAGCTGTGTACAGGTCTGCTGTCGGAAGCAGCTTATTCTCTGTTTGGTTTCCTGAGATTCAGTGCGGCTTAATGGCTTGACAGCTGATGTGGGAACATGCAAGGTCCATTCCTCTAAACAGAGTGGATGAGGAGGAGACTACGGTGGTGGTGCTGGTGTCGGAACCGGGATTGCAGGCAAGTGTCTGGAAATGCTGGGGAGTGCCTGGGAGAAATGCTGTACTGCGAGCGGTTGGAAGCGGCTGAGCGTCTTGGCAGAGATAGGGACCAATCTCGCGCTGGTAAGGTCCGCTCGCCCACAAGCCCGTCCAGCAATATTTCCATCGCATTTTCACCTAATTCTTACTTCATTCTCCCCCCCTACTAGCCTACCTGCGCGCATTTTTATTCATTTTGTTTGCTTTGTTGCTTTGTTCTGAGGCGGCATTCCGTGAGAGAATAAAGTTGCTGAACCTACTGCTGAACCTGATTTGTGTTCAAACCATGGCACAGTGGTTCTTTGATTGACATTTATTTATTGATATTACTGATATTACTGTTTTTACACATCTCACGTGCTGGGCTTGGTGGTGATCCCCCACCTTGAGTGTATCAACTGTTGTTACCTGTTAGGAAACCCTTTTTAGTGAATATTTTTTAGGATAGGTAACCATGAAACCAAAAAGCATAAGAAGAGTGGGCTTAAGGAGTGATGTGCTGTTAAAGGGCAAGCTACAGCGCAGCCCTGGACTCCCCTGTAAATTGAAAGGTCAGCCCAAGAGAAAAAGGGGGAAGAGAGATAACCTAACCTCACAATCAACTATAGCAGGTTATTTTTCTGGTACTGGTGTGGCACTGTCCACAGGTCCTATGTCGGACAAACCTGGGATATCTGACTCGGGACTTCCGTCAGGTCAGAGGGTAAGTCCTGAGATGGGGACGGACATTGGACTGGCTGACGGGCCGTTTTTTCCCCCTGTGGAGGGTGGCATGGGTGATGATCAGGAAGTGAACAAGGTTACTGATCTGGACTGCTCATCCTCTATGCACTCTCTGGAGAATAATGGCTCCTTGCTCAACTTAATTAAATCTTTGCAACGGCAGCCGCCGGGGGTATTTCCACCACATAATGAAGTGAGGCCATCTGGAAACCTCTTCCTGACCACTGACCTGGACCGTTTGTACGATAACACACATGATAAGGGATCTAGGAACTAAGATAATGAGTGGGGGGATTCCCTCACAAAAGCGGATGGCCTTACTAACATCGAGTTTATGGCTATTTTAGAACGACTGGACGATGTACATAGGATTTGCCTAAATATGGCGAAAAATCAGTTTAAGAACCATCAGCAATTAGACATTGTTATCAAAGCTATGGGACTCTGGACAAATCCATCTGATTGTTCAGGTGAGGATATAATAATCCCTCGCCTTTCGAAACAAGACAACCAAATCGGCCCCGCAAATTATTTAATAGATTTAGACAGATTACCTGGAGAAACAAGGGACCGCGAAGAAAGAAACAACTTTATTGCATTGGATTAAACTGTGAACACTTGGCGGTCAGAAGATTCAGGTAATATAGCTGCTGCCAATGAGGACAATGCGCTTGAGGCATTGTGTGCTGAAATTTCACTGATGGGCAGATCAGAGTACTCTCAATCTGGGAAGAGTCCCAATGTAACTACTAAGGCTAGTAAGACTAAAGTACCTGTGCAACCAATTACAACATATCAGGATCAGGCTGATCACAGGAAAATTCCTACGACATGTATAAAGGGTGTTACTGGTTCTGCGACAATAAAGAAGGTTACCCATACCTCTTACGACAGGACCAAAAGATGTGTGATTTTACAAGGTCCTATGGATAGATGGGCATTACCACAGCATGTGGTAGGATACCTGCTGCCAGTGGAGGGGTGAAAGGTGCTGGTTTACCCTTGTTTAGGCCAGGTAATATTATTAATAAGCTGGTCCAATGCCCCATGCAGGAACAGGTTATGGGTGGATCTAGTCCTTTGGGTAACTTGAAAGTTAGACATTTGCCTCGAGTGAAGTTTATGCAAGGTTCATCCGAAGAGGTTGTTATCCCCTCCGTACCTCATGTGGCTACGGCTGGGGAGTTTTGCACTAATTTGAAGGAAAATGGTGCTCGCAATGTGGCAAACTTGTTAAGACCTGGCTGTATGATCAGGTTGGTGGAAAAGAACACTACTTCTGCAAGTCCCTTTATGAATAGAACTAATCTGTTTCGTTTGTGGGCTAATGTGCCGTGGTTATGTACTATTAGATCTGCTGACATTATTGAATTGGCATTACCAAAATGGGATAGTACCACTAATTGGGTGTTGCTTCAGGTGGCTAGCCCTGGGATGACCGCCTTGATATGTGCCAATATAGATGCCCTTGAAGATATGGGCTTGCAAATGTTTGTATGCAGAGACTCAGTGACTCATGGCACTGGAGGGAAACCGGGAACCCAAAGCATGTATAACATTGTAGGGACCGTAAGAACCGTTGAATCCCGCTATACTGAGCAGGAGATGCTGAAGGTGTCAGAAAATCATGGGTCTGATATGCAAAAAATCGGGAAGAGGAGCTACAGCATAGCCCATATACAAAATAAACCAGACAGGTCCTGATTTATTAGGTTGTTCAGTTGGAACATGCGTGAGCACAAGCACCTGTTAGACAAGGAGGGATCCATGAATACATTCTCTGGTGTAGATATATTTATCCTATAAGAGACCTGGCTAGATAGCGCAGTATATTTCGAGGGCTATCACCTGTATCACTTATTTGCTAAGAGGAGTACCAAACGGAGACCCTATGAAGGGCTCTTGGTTGGTGTTAGTCAGAGCCTGGGCTCACGTGACGTTTGGCACATCGAGGGTGATGGATATGCACTTGGGGTGGAAGTTAGTGGTAATACCAGTAATGAAAGATCTTCTATGTTACATATTAATGTATATCTTTCCCCCAGTTTAAAATCCATTAGTAGATTTTTGTGTAATTTAGAGGAATGTTTGGCCATGAACCTTAGAAATAACGGGGATGATGGGCTAGTTCTCCTGGGAGGGGACTTTAACGCACTGTGTGTAGAAAACACACTGGGTGCGACATACTCTAACGTTGCCCTTAGAAGTATAATTTTGCAGTCTAGTGATAACCGGAGAGGGAAGATACTGACTGGGTTTCTCAAGCAACGGGATATCAGTATGCTGAATGGTCGGACTCAAGGGGATGTACCTGGTCAATATACTTGGAGGGGTTTTATCTCCTTTCCCATAATGGACTACATGTTTGGAAATAACAACTGTCAGCTGGCAGCTCGAGAATTACAAATCACAGACCTGGGGTGTAGTGATAAGTTGTCACTGGGTTTGACTTTGGAGGCGCTGGTACCGCTGCGGGCACGGATAGGCAACCTGTGTGTTCAGGGGTACAGGTTAACCACGCTGGGAATTATATCCGGTGGCATGAAAGAAACCTGGGTAGGATTGGGATTAAGGTCGCCTCACTTGAGATCAATGATATTGAATGTTTTGTGGATTTTAAACGGAGATGAAATGGAGGATTGTATAAAGCAATTAGCCACATCGATTGGTAAGTGTAGTATCAGGCCTTACACGGTATGTTCCAAAATAAATAACCTCTACGATCCTGTAGTTCGGGACGCTAAGAGCACTATGCGCAGGGACATCAGAAGTATTAATGTCTTAAATATCCCTAGAGAAGATAAGAAAGCCAAGATAAATAAGATTAAGAATGTATACAGGGGATGGTGTAAGCGCTGGAAACTTTCTATGAAAAACCATGGCTGGCAAGATATGATTAGTGTCCTGTGTAAGCAAAATGTTAAGGACATAAGGAGGCAGCTAAATAAGGCTAAGGCAGTTAATAAAGAGAAGACACTTAACCCCACCCAGGAAAGGGAATGGGCAGAATACATCACTCAGGCTAACAGAGTGCATAATCCTACCTCTCCACCAGTTTTCTGTTTGAATGGGTGGCACTTGAACATTAGTGAGGATATTCTTGAGGAAAAGATTCAGAAACTAAATACCTCCAGGGCGCCTGGCCCCAATGGCCTTGCCAATGCGGTATTGAAGATGAATCCTACGAGTTGGGCTAAATTACTAAACATTCTCTATGATAAAGTTTGTACTACAGAGAGAATTCCCAGATCATGGCAACAGGCATTATTGGTGCCTGTCTATAAAAAAGGTGAGTGGACTCTACCAGTGAATTATATGCTCCTTTTCCTGTTCGATACTACAGGAAAAATCTTTGGGACATTTGTGCTTGAAGCCCTTCAAAAATGGGTAGATGGCTCGGGCATATTGAGTTTTGCACAAACTGGGTTTAGGCCTGGCTGTAGTGCTGTCCATAATATCATGGTGATGGATACCCTTTATAGGGAAGCTTCGGCCACGGGGGGAGTGCCCTTTATTCTATATTTGTCTGTAGACAAAAACTGTGGGCCAAGATGAAGCGCTGGGGATGTCCAGGATGGTTACTCAGTGTACTAAAAGGATTACATCACGAGACATCGGCACGGGTAAGGATGGATAATACTGGTGGATTGTCAGCACCTGTGCTAACTAGTACGGGGGTCAAACAGGGGTGCACACTTGCGCCCCTGCTTTACTGTATTTATACGGCAGACTTACCACTGATATTTACCCAATCCAAGGGGTGTTTCCCCAAGATAGGGGCCTGGCTGACACCCTGCATGTTATATGCAGATGATCATGTGTTGTTTAATTTTACTTTTGCTGGTATTAAGGCCATGTTCGAGAAACTTATAGAATATACGATTGATAACGATTTGACAATAAATTTGGAAAAAACTAAGTTAATGATTGTGGGTTTGAAACGGATAAAATGTCTGGTGCTTGCCACTAGTTTGGGTTAATCGAGAGAGTCAATAATACCCCTATTTGGGGTTGGAGATGAGCCCCTCGAGAACTCATTAATGAAACTAAGAGGCTGAAATTGAAGCAATTAGTTAATCTAATCCTCAAACTTTCGACCCAAACTGTGGGGTATTCATTAGAGGGCATTATGGTGTTGTACAAACAATGTTTTAGCCCTATGGTCTTTACGGACTGGGTGCCCTTGCTATGTATTTTATGGCTTGACAGAATCGAAGAACACTTTTGGAGAACTGGCCTTGCTCTGTCAAGGTCTATCCCCATGGAATATCTTAGACTTGAGATGGGTTTGACATCACTCAAGGGACTGGCCATTATGAGGCAGGGAGTATTATATTTGAAAAAGAATACCCTGCCGCAATGTGAATTACTTAGGATATTGGCAACTGTGATGGATGGTAAGCAGAAAAACATAAGCAGGGATTTCGACACATGGGTTGTAAATTGTCTGGGGAAAATAGCTTTGAAACCAGACTTTAGAGGTGGTACCTGTTTTGAAACAGTAAAGTATATATTTAAAAAGAAGCTATGTCGTCGGGATTGGACTGAGTCTTATGCCCGTTTGTATAGGTTGCAGTCCCACGATGAAGTGTCGAATGTTGTACACACATATCTTAAGGCGTAAAGATACATTATATGTTTCCCCAGCCTTGCTTTGAGAATGTTTCTGCTGAAGCTGAGGACAAACCAGCTGCCTACACTGATGCATCTTGGGCCAATTTACAATATTGCTTGTAAGGAGCGCACATGCCGGATATGGAAAAGTAATAGCATGTTGGAAACCACCAGACACCTGCTTACCGAATGTGCGGGACCAGCATCGGCTATTATGGCAATCCTTGGGTGCTTTGTATATGATATTGAGGCCATTAAGTCAGACCCATTCTGGACATATTGTCTGAACACTACAAATGGTAAAGTGCGTCTTGCTCTGTTTAGACTGTGGAAATTGATTCGGAAAATGTTGCCAAGTATACAACACTAATGCCATATTGTACTTAACAGTTGTTTGTCAAGTTGGGTGGTCAACTGAGCTTGGCACATGGAGTGACTATGGGAGATTTTAATAAGTAAGCTGGTTCTTACAATATTTACTATTTATGATTTTAAGAATGATGTGAATTGTGTTATTGTGTTATTTTTAGGGATAATACAAATACAGATGAATCACTGTGCTGATGATATTATGGTTTCGACGATACAGGTTTATGAGTTTTTATATGCAGTATAATGCATTGTGTTTTATCTATTCAAATGTATTTGTATTTGTTAATTGTTTGTAAAGGTTTAGTTACTATGTACAAATAAATAAATAAACAGATCCCCCCCCACACTCCAAAAAACTGAAGATTTCAAGTTGGCCCAGACGCCAACTACTTTTGGCGTAATTTGGTCATGCACCTTTCATGCTACTTAAGAGCAGAATTTGACAATAGAATGTGTACGAGATTTGTAACTTTTAAGGTAGCCCTAGAAGTTTGCATCCTCTAGGGGAAATATCAGGAAAGTTCAAAAAAATATAGAGTGCAATGCATAGTTTTTATATTTATAAAGGCTGCAAGAATAAATGAACGCCAACACATCAGATTACTTAAATTTGTACCGATTATGTTACTGACAATTCATAGTTAATGGTTGTTGAGACTAGTCGTATGTTTATTTACTGCACTGCTGGACACCACTATAGACAGGTTTTCCCACATGCTACCACATATTTTAAACAGCTAAACATAATTGTTTGCAAAATATTACCAGGTGTGCATTGGTTCCTACGG
This sequence comes from Ambystoma mexicanum, assembly GCF_040938575.1. Lineage (NCBI taxonomy): Eukaryota > Metazoa > Chordata > Amphibia > Caudata > Ambystomatidae > Ambystoma > Ambystoma mexicanum. The sequence goes on along the minus strand of NC_090931.1, from coordinate 290,732,331 downwards.
CACAGATTCCACATGCATCTTACAGATATGGATAATGCCTTGAATCAAAGGGAGAAAAAGATTACCATTAAATTGGGCAATAATAACTACTTATATTACAGCACTTAGACCTCAGAGGAAAGATGCCTTAAGTGCTAATTAAGAATACAAATTATATAGCTCAAGTATTAAAGAGACAGACACATATGAAATAAAGAGTATAATACCTTCAAATGTAAGTATAAAGGCTATTGTGAGTAATGTGGGTGTTTTTGGAGACCTACCTCTGCCAATGGCCTCATGCATCAGTGACTTGCAATGTTAGGTCATGACACAGTTAGAGGTACTTTCACACTCATATAAATAGGATAAATATTGTAAGTAATTCCACTACAGTAATTCTGGCACTTTTTAAGAGGGGAAGATTTACTTCAAGCTTTTTGCTGGCAGGAGATCATCCACAATACCATCAAACTCATATTACGGCGATGCGGTAATGCAGTTGTAAATTGGAGGGAATTATTTTCTGCACTCATTTACCCACCCTGCTGTACTTTTAATGTGACCCAAAGTCTTAATAAACAGAGACATCACATACATATATTCTTAATAAGCATAGACATACATTATTCACAATTCAAACATAATTCATCATTTATAGTGCTACTATACCAACACATCATTAGGCTAGCCTAGTCAATTAATTTTTACTGTTCATGATTTAAAATCCAAAATGTCATTGTATTCTAGTGCATCATCAGCATCACACCCCACTAACAACTTCAAAATATTCTACTTAGCAACAAAAACGAAAATACATTTTATCTTTAATTTAATTTTATTATTTAAAGTTCTGTCCTAGCTTGAGCGAGTTGGAGTGGTCTGCAGAGTATACATCCTACTTGTGCATCATCTCTAAAAAGACATAAATACTCATAACCCTAATCATCTTATTAAACCGTCAGCCCTACATGTTTCGTTCCCTCACACATTAATTCATGTAGAATTTCATCATGGTCAAAATTGGGAACTTTTTATCTCAAAATCATAGACAGTGTATCTCACACTTTTGTAAATTAGTCGTCATATGACTTAACCAATATGATCAATTAATAAATTCACCTCTCTCTACTACACTTATTGTATATTGCATGTTGCCTATACAATTAGCGGAAAAAGCCATATCTCTCTCTACGATTCCTATTGCACATCTTGTCTACAAATCAATTGTTGTTAATAATTGTAAATTCCTCCCAATCTTTAATAAATACAACATGGCATTCTTAATCCCAAGTAATGCACATGCCTACAATATCTAGTCACAGGCCATACACCTGTAAGGGTAAAAACTGACATTACTCATCTCTTTAGTCATAAGGTACATTAGCTGCTGAATGTGCCTTTATGATCAAATGCAACTCACATGGCTTCCATGTCCAAATAATTGTCCTGCGTATTGATCCTGTACTTTTGAACATCCTCACATGAACATACTGCAATTATCAGGTATTAGCATGCTTAAAACCAACTACACTGACATGGGCAAACATATATGCCCGGATTAACACAGTCCTAAAATAATGCTTACTTACATGGTCAGTATGGTCCTTGTTTCTTCAAAAATGATGGGACTTCGTGTCAATGTAACCTCTTATTATAACTTCTATATGCAAAGTTATGAGGTTTATTACTCAAAGTATTATGTAGAAAAGCACATACTGACATGCCACAGGAAAATACATACCTCCTCGGTATGTTGTCAACCCAGCCTTCATACAATCAATGCCTTTATAGAGAACCGTGGCCCCACTCTTCCAAGCACAACATATCCGTCAACAAATGCGTCTACCTCATTCTGCACTTCTTACGTAGCTTAGTCCTTTCTTCCACCAATAAAATCAATGGCGCTTCAAATACCGCCTGCCAATAGCATGTACTATAGAAATAACACGTGGCTTCTCTTCACCAAGTGTCACTGTGATTCAAAATGTGGCCATTAAACACTAAGTGGCCACCAAATCTTCAGAAGTAAAGACTCCTGTTTTACCCTAACCCATAGCTATGTGCAAGGACATTCCACTATTTCTCCCTTCTGAACAGTATTATGTGCACAGCCTAAAACTACTCTGTGTAAGGGAAATTAATTCTTGTTCTTTTCTCAATAGTATTCTATGGTTGGCCTCCGCTTCTTGAGTTTTTTTCAAGGCATATAATACTGTCCATGATAATTCCTCCAATACATGCTGTTTCTCCAGGGAATGTTTAACCAAAGGAGCAGCCAGTATTTAATTTCTTATACATATTTTATATTCTGTAATCCCCTAACCATATGCTTTACAGTGGCAGTGCTAGCATATATTGTGGGCATCAACATGAAAGTGTTTTATAGTGGCAATCCTGGCATATATTTGGGTACAGGCAGCATAAACAGGTTCTCAACTGGCAATGCCGGAATAAATTGAATATGCAGCGATCATGCATTCAGCCCATATTTGGCAGATAGCTTACCGATATAAACTATCATCTTGGATATGAACTTGTAGTTCACAAGTGTGAATGCCACCATGGATGACTCAGCCCTTCGCTCTTCCTAAATCGATAAAATGAATATCATTACATTGGGTAATTATAACACCTATTCTTGCATTGTTAAGAGACAGGAGATTTCTGGCATGAATTACTATATACAAAGTGTTATTATTGTTAGAGTACTTTTCACATGTAGCAGAGAACCCTCACCATTCCTTATGACATCATTCATGAATGATCATTTTATCCTTGCTGCTGAAACATCAGCTTTGAAATAAAGCAGTAATGTTTATACAGATCTGAAAGCAACCCACTGTGAGGGGTCAGGAATGTAAGGCAGACAACTTTGTGAAGATTTCTCAAAAGATGCCATTATATTCATTCAAAAGGTTGAATAAGCGCCTCACTATTCCTACCCTGATGAGGATTTCCTTGCCTAAAATAGAATTAAGTAAACACTCTAAAAAAAGGTTTCTGTCCTTCACACATGTACATACACCGACTCAACAGGGTAATGTATGGCAGCTCAAAAGCAACAAATATAACAGTTAAATTCACATAATGATAACTGTTTCTCCTTATAATCTGGGTGAATTCCCCTTCCCCAGATTCAAGCAGGATTCTGATCAACAGTTCCAAAAGGAAAAGGAAATCATGTCTAATAACAAAAGTTCCACTTCAGTTCTCTTTTTGTCCCAACTTGAATTCAATCAACAGTTCACAAGTGTTCAATAAAGATTTCCTCTTTTCACTTGCGATAAAGATCTTGAAATAACTTATTTTCATCAGCAAAGAATATTTTCTTCATTAGTTTCAACAAAAATATCTTTGTCAGGATATTTCTGTACCAGTTCATACAACCACTTGTTTGACAATATAAAATAATTCTGCAGCAGTTCACATAACAGTTGCTTCAGTGATTTTAATTTATCAGGATGATTGAGTATCACTTCACAGCAACAATTTTGTGGTTCTTCACCTTCTTCTTCAGGATTTTTGACAACATCACAGTACTGCAATGACTTCCACCTGGTTCACTCACCTGCCTGGACTACTACTACAAAGTTCTCTGCTCTGGTGTACCTTTCTGCCAGAACAGACCAAACTACTACAAACGTCATCTGACCTGGTTTACTCTCCTGCCACGCCAGAATAAACTACTACTTATGAGTACTTCTGTGTTAATGGTTAGCTTCCAACAAGTTAGCAATGTATTTTGCTTCACAACATCAAGTTTAACAATTTGTTCTGGGAAACAAGAAACACATTGGTGCTATTTATTCCACACTTGTGATTGCAACAGACAATGCTGGTTATGCTCCACTGCTTCTGAATATCTTCTATCAGAAGGGCAGCCCTCCTGCCACTCTTGTCTCCACATTTTGTTATTAACCAAATGCTGATAATGATTCTGTCTCACTTTCATACTTTTTTGGTTTTGGCAATGTGGGTTTAACCCATTTCCTCTTATGACTTCCGTCACATATGTTCAATAGTCTTTACAAACACTGATATTCTCAATTGCCTTCTTTTAACTTGGCCAATAATGGTTCTTTATCAATTTGCCTTGGGATGATTCTATTTTGGCTTTGGCAATAGAGGTTTGTAACTCCTCCTCAGGCTATTGCCCTCGCTTGATGTTGGCTTTTAATATGAAAAAAAAAGAGGTGGATGTTCCCAAGATGGGGAACTCCCGTCCCCTGCACACTGTTTAGGGTCTGTGAAAACAGATCAATAATTTAGCCATATGGTGTGTGTTATACAGGTCACCACATGTAGTTATTAGTATTAAATTGTTCTGTATATTGTTCATATATAGTAGATAGAAAACCCATTTTTCATGCAAAACATTAATGATTGACAATTTTTATATTTAACACAAGAACTTCAGTTTTCTTCATCATTTGATGGCCCAACGCGTTTCGAGTATTCACTCTTCATCAGGGGCAAAATAGACAATTTCCAAATTTCTACAAAGATAAAGCAGATTGAAGAAAATATTAATGAAATGAGTAATATTTCTTTGTAAATTCTACGGTGCAACAAAACTTGTTATTCAAAAGATCTCTTTACCCAACATGTTAAATTCACAATATGGTCGACTAATTTGAATTTGTGTTACTTTATCATCATCCTATTGGTATATGCCTTATCAGTCTTACATTACATTGCTGCCTGTGGAGTCAAAGACCCCTTTCTTGGATGTTCAAAGTTATCCTACAAGCTAATAGGCGAGTTGGATATAATGAGAAGCAAGTAAAGTCTGCTAACCTTGTGTTCAGAATGTGCTTATTTTCAACTGCAAAAAAAGGGCTTCAAAGGATCTATAGCGTCTGGCAGTGTTTTTTGAAGAAATGGGTTCTCCCCAGGAATACTGGATACTTCCTCTGAAAAACGGTAATGAGGGATAACCTGTAAAAATCTCTAAGGATCCTATACCATGAGATGTTAAAAGATGAGTAAATGCTTACCTTAATTGTGATGCAAGAGTATAATGACACTCCAGTCCTTAAGGTAGTTCCAAAGAATTAAGATCCAACATATAGTCTGTTTATATTAATGATCTGTATCCCAACCTCAGCAAGCTGCCTAGGAAGGAAGAGAAAGTGCATGGAGTTTTCCTAAGTATCACAGAGCTAAAAGGCCGGGCCAAAAGATTATGTGATAGTCAAACAGAAAGAGGATTTACTAGAATTGGAGAAAACCGCTGTGCAGAACTCCCGAAAATTTGCAGTAGCTGGCGCCGCTGCAGAGGGACATACAGCTAACCATTGATGTCCGCTTAATATAGTGTCATAGAAATGACGTATGCGCGTCATACGTCATGCGCGTCATAGCGTGATCACGTCAGAATAAGCTGACGTCATGATGCGCATGCGTAGTACTTGCAGAATTGAAAGTGTAGTTATAATGGAAGACGTAATTACGTCAGAGAAATGTAGAGAAATATGCATCACTAGCGCCCATGCGCGGTGACTGAAAGGGACCGTTTGACTGGATAATAAAGGGTACATCAAATGATGAATAAAACTGAAGTTCTTGTGTTAAATATGATTGGCAATCATTAATGTTGTGCATTAAAAAAATGTTTTCTATGTACTATATATGAACAATATACAGTACAATTTAATACTAATAATTACATGTGGTGACCTGTATAACACACACCATATGGCTACATTATTGATCTGTTTTCACAGACCCTAGACAGTGTGCAGGGGACGGGAGTTCCCCATCTTGGGAACATCCACCTCTTTTTTGTTATTGTACCAACCCAGATGCCAAGGTTGAGATTTACTCCCCCGTACCTCAAATTTTTGTAAATATTCTCAAATAACTATTAGATGGATTTTATCCAAACATTTACGAATACCATTACTTAAGATTAGGTGTGCATAGTGTTGTACATTTTGTTCAAGTTTGGTTTCCCCTACATGGGCTTGGCATCAACACTTAACACCAGCACCCTACACCAATAGAAATGTCATTTTCTAAAATAAATACCCTTACAGATAAATCAGCAACCACATTGGCTTTTTCGGATGAGGAAGCCATAAGACTATTGGGACTCATCAAAGACACCAGTAAAGAGTCTACTAGCACGGACAATCCACAAAATCTTATCCAGAGACTAGAAAGATTGATACGTAGGGAGATTTCCCAAAAACAAAAACTACACGCAACGACCCTTGCCCAATATTTCAGAGCTAAAAGAATACCCAGAGGTCTACGGGTATATTTACGCCCTACTCTGTGTAAAGATAATAAAGAATTCGTAAAACGTTGGGAGCAAATACTCAATAAATGCTCCCTTGATCTTATTTTATTGACTGTAGAAAAACTAGCAAAATCATTGTCGGAGATCAACCAAGAAATTGAGGAAGTATCATCCCAACTGTCCAAACTAAAAACCGCTACCGAATTACAAACAATTCTAGAGGATACAAACCAAAAACTTGACAATTACAAAAAAGAAATTGAACAACGGAAGATTAGAAAGTTCAGACGGGACACACTTGATTACGCTCGGGATATTGTGTACTCCTGGCAAGAATATTATAACAACATCAAACCGACTCTGAGACCAACTAGACCCCCCAGGCCACAATCTGACAACATCAATACAGATAGTAGCGTAGTTACCAGTGGTGAGCTAGAAGAAAGACCATCCACAAGCGCTACACCTACTCCGGCTCCAAACACCGCTAATATACCACCAGCTTCTACAAGTACAACAACTCTACAAACACCAGAACCTTTTTAGGAGACGGACAGCCAGACGAGGCAAAAAGAAAACCCAGACAGAAAAACAAACATTGAAAGATCCTATTGTTATCAATATTTCATCGAAACACCTTTCCCAATTACAAATGGACATGTTGAATTTAGGAATATCATTCATTCCAACAAATAACACAAGTTTATTCGAGGAGGAAATAAATGTATTCAAACTTGTTCGGAAAATGGAATTAAGAATATTTTTCGACAATTTGACGGAGGACACACAAGAAAGGAAGACTTCACAATTTTTGGAAATCAAAAGGAAAAAGCAGCTTTCATCCGCAAATCAATCACTCGTTGGTGAATCTATTCAAAACCAAAACCACAAAAGCACTTAGATGCCTTAAATACGCAACAACCAATACATTAAACATAAGGAAACACCAGTTGAACATCATTAAAGAGTTAGCATCTGACAACAGTCTGACTATTAAACAAGCCGATAAGGGCGGTGCTTTAGTCATCATGGACACTACACAATACAATGAAGGATGTCACAAATTACTATCTGATGGAGATACCTACATGAAACTAGATGGATATCCCATTCTCTCAATTAAAGATACCATCAAAAAAGTAATTGAGAAAGCAGCGGATCTAGACTGGATCACGGAAAGAACAAGTGAATATTTGATTAATGAACATCCAGTGACTCCGGTCTTTTATGGACTGACAAAAATACATAACAACAGAACAGATCCACCCTAACGTCCAATAGCAGCAGGGACAGATAGTATCTTTCAACCAGTGGCAATATATCTGGACACAGCCCTACAACCATTGATACAAAAGACGGAGACTTATCTTAAAGATACCAAACATTTTTTACAAATCATCAGACAAATCAACACAGATCACTCCAACCTTCTACTGTTTACCATGGAAGTCAGTAGTTTATACAAGTCAATTCCACATAATCAAGATATTGAAGCTCTGGAATGGTTTCTACTCAAGCATGAGGACATCAACATTCAGAAAACATTTGCCATCAAACTCATTAACCTGATTCTATACAATAACTACTTCCACTTCAATAATCAGTACTACCTCCAGAAATCAGGGACGTCTACGGGCTCATCGGTAGCCCCTTCATATGCAAACATTTTTATGTTTAACTTTGAATGGACATTTGTTTTGGAAAATCCTGTTTGGAAGGACAAAATCAAAACCTGGCTACGATACATTGACGACGTGTTTGGCATTTGGTTGAGCACGGAATCAGAATTGATACTCTTTTGGGAATACCTTAACAATTGCAAGAACAGGATAAAATTTACCATTGAAATTGGTAAACCATCCATACATTTCCTGGACATGACAATTGAAATCACAAATCAGGGACTCAAAACACAGATTTTCAGAAAACCCACAGATGTGAATAGTTCCCTCCACTTCCAAAGTTTCCACCCCAAACGTCTTAAAGACAATGGCCCTCATTATGACCCTGGCGGAAATCAACCGACCGGACCGCCATAGCGTAAATAGCGTTTCCGCCATTGCACGACGGAGCAAAGTGCGGCTCATTCCGACCCATCGGGCACGAGCACCACGCCATGGCGGAAGTGCAAAGTCCGCGATGGCGGAAATGACCCCAAAACGGCCCACACCGCCGCCGTACGGCGCCCTAGGTGCAATTCCGCCACCCCTCTTAGCGGTCACCGCAATGAGCGGCAATCGTAAAGTACGGTGACCGGAAATATACGGAAACGGAAGTAAAAACATGGTCCCGGAACGGGAAACATCACGCCGTACACCTATAAAAACACTATTTCCACACAACCATTAAAAATACTACCCTGAGACACATCCCAACCCGACATCCACCCTAGTGAAACCAAGAAAAATGGGAAAAGTAGCGAAGAAAGCGTGCGACCGCAAGCGGCAGGTCCACTTCTCCCGTGAGGAACTCACCGTGCTCACAGAGACCCTCCAGGAGAATGCTGCCGTCGTCTTCTCCACGCAAATGACCAGGACGCCACTTGCGAACAAGAAGGCCATATGGGCCCTGGTGGCACAGCGGGTAAGTGCGGTGGGGACCGCACCCCGCAACCCACAGCAATGCAGAAAGCGATGGGACGACTTGCGGATACGCGTCCGTAGCATACTTTCTGCCAACCGCAACATTGCCACAGCTACCGGGGGAGGATCGGAATCACCCATCAAGCTGACCCCCTGGGAAGAAATCTGTGCCTCCACCATTGGAATGGAGAGTATCGAGGGAGTCGGAGGGATGGAGAAAGGAGTGCAGACATCCGAAGAATCAGGTAGGTGTCCCAAATAAAACAATGCTAAAACCACAATGTCCAATCATGTGAAGTACCACGTGTCCACATAGTGCAACAGTAACACATGTCCAGGAGAACGGCCACATACATAGGCCCGATAGCACACTTTAAAACTCACATTAAATACATAAATAATTAAAAATCCTAAAAACACCCTCTACACGTGCAGCAGGCACACCCTAACTGCAGGCTGCAAAACAACTGCACCCTCACTCCACACAAAAAAGAAACCACCTCCAAGGCCCCAACCCAAATCACCCTCAGGTACCACCCCAATGCATGTGATACATTGCCATTCCAATTCCCACAGACCCATCAATAACGCTCGCCCTCTTCTACTCCACCACAGGGTCCGATTCAAATGACAAGCTCCAGGACACCCCTACCAGCACACCTGCAAAGAGGGCCAAGACCAACGGCCAAAGACCCTCCACCTCAGCTGCACGCATCAAGACACGGCAGCAGCACAAATCAAGTGGCAGCACACAGGAGGGAACTCCAACAGGCACCCCAGCAGCCAGCATGCCCTCAACAGCACCACCACAGGTCCCCCCAATGGATGCCACAGAAGGCACTGCTCCTGGTGGCAGCAGCACCATAGGTGACACTGCATTAATGGCAGCATGCTCCGACACAGAAAACGGGGATGTCGAAGTCAGATCCATCCATGACCTGTCTCAATCCCCCTGTCTGTTCCATCCCGTACACCATGAGGATACCACGCAGGGGCACCCACAAGACGTCGACTGGCCATCCCCCACAAGCCCTGTGGCAAGGCAACATGAGGTGACCAGCCCCTCTGTGACACCACCGCAAATGGCCATGGCCCAGCAGAGGCAACAGTCCCTCGACCAGGTAATCGTGCAACAGCAGCAACTGGCCACGCTCCTCAAGGACCATGCTGATGAATGTGGGGGTACTAAGGCAGCCATAGAAGCATCTACTGAGACACTTAGGGCACAAATGGAGAGAAGCACCGAGAGCCTGAGAGTACAAATGGAGAGAAGCACCGAGAGCCTGAGGGGGGAACTGCATGCGACGTCCAAAGACGTATGTGCCGAACTTGCCGCTGTGCGCCGTGTGCTCACTGAGCTCTCACAAACCCTTAGGGACATGCATGGACGTGAGCAGGCAGAGACATCATCCGTTGCAAGTTCCGTCCAGGGCAGCCCCCAACGTAGATCAGGGAGGAACCTGCGCTCCACAGGCAGGGGTGCCCCTGATACCCGGAGAGGGGGCTTGCAATAGCGACTGCCCACTGACAATGAGCATCTTTGGACACTGGTGTTCGGGGGGGAGGTAGGAGGGTGGAGGGGGTGTGTTGGGCTCACTTGGGTGGCGGGTCGATGGGGTGTGTAACATGATTTCACATATGCCGTAAACAATGCACGATTATCCAATGAGATGTGTGGACATTGATCTTTGTGTACGAGGCCATTATAGGCGTACAGTCCCTATTGTGCATGTTCCGGACACACACAGTGCCACAAGTTCCGTGTCCATGTATCAGCCACCAGGCGTGAGTGTTAGAAGCATGCATCTATGATATGCTGACGAATGTCACGGCCCTCCTGTGCCTCGGGGACTCCTTGAGGTGCTGCCACATCCCCACCCTCATCATGACCATCTTCAGGTGCTTGCAGTTCTGCGTCAGGGGGCATGGGCACATTTCTACGTACGCACATGTTGTGGAGCATGACACATGCCATGACCATCTTTGCAACCTTCTCATGGCGGTACAGGAGTGCCCCGCCAGACCTGCTGAGGCAGCGGAAACGACCCTTCAGTAGGCCGAATGCCTGTTCTATGACTACACGGGTACGTGAGTGGGCATGGTTGTAGTCCTCCTCATGCTGGTCCCGTGGGTTCCGGAGTGGTGTAAGGAGCCATCTCTTCAGTGGATACCCGGCATCACCTGTATGTGGACAATAAAGGATGTTTGAGGAATGCCATTGCTACGTACGCACCCCCCCCCCCTTCCTGCTAGGTCATTGGCGCATCACATACCCCACATTATCATGCTTGAAATGAGACTCACCGAGTAGCCAGGATCTGTTCCCTGCGTGTCGCTCCATGTAGCGTGGTATTGTAGAGTTCTTCAAGACCATAGAATCATGGGTTGATCCAGGGAATCGGGCACAACAATGTGTAATGATCCTGTTGGAGTCACACACCATTTGTACATTTAGAGAATGAAATTGTTTTCGGTTGCGGTACTGGGCCTCCATGGCATGTGGGACGACCAATTCCACATGGGTGCAGTCGATGGCACCAATGCAACCCGGTATGCCGGCAAGTGCATGGAATCCCACTTTTGTGTTTGTAATTTCCTGCTCCGAGCGCGGTAGAGAGATGTAGTCGTCTGTGTGCCTCAGGAGGGCATCGAGCACTTGCAATAGTGTCCATGAGAACAGTGGCTGTGAAATGCCATGCAACTGTCCGACTGTGTGCTGGTAGGTGCCTGTGGCCAGGAAGTGGAGTACAGACACCACCTTCAGTAGGGGTGGGATGGCGGTTGGGCTGTCTATCATGCTGGCAAGGTCAGCCTGTGTCATGTCCACAATGGCGGTTATGGTGTCCCGGTCCAAACGGTAGAGGGTGTAGATCTGCTCATCAGTGAGGTCGAACGGATGTGCTCGGAGGCGTGGGATTGCGGGCTGCCTGCGTGGTGGTAGTGGCTGTGCTGGCGGCCCTTGCTGGCCTTGCCTTGCCCTCCTCCTCCTCCTCCTCCTGCGTCTCCTCCGTGCGGCCGGTTGTAGTCGGTATTCGTCTTCTTCTTGAAGTTGGAGTACTTGCAGTGCTATCAGGTCCCCCAGGGCCAACATGGCTAGTCCTGCCGGTAGCATTTCGGAGTGGGTGTGGTTGTGGGAGGGGGTTGGGTGTGCAATTTATGTGTTTCCAGGCTGTATGGCCTCCACCTGTGGTGATTCATTCCACCTGTGCAAGCTGCTCTCCCCTTTGGGCGAACACGTCCCGCACACAACGCTGCAATTCGACGAATGGCATCTTGCCATTACAATCATGTATTTGTACCCGATGGCAGTGTAACATTGGTTGATATGTTCATTCTGCTTAGGTCCCATTGTTTCACATACTATCTTTGCAGTCGCGAACAGACTTGTGAAGGGTCAGTGGAACGTAGTACTCGAGTAACGGTGGACCCTCATGCAACACTGCACCGAGGTTCACCGACGGGCGGGGCGTCCCATTTGTGAGTGAAGGCAGTTGCCATTTTCACACACAGCCGCACTAGATGGATGAATTTGTGATTTCAAGCGGTCACAGATGCCTTTTCGACGTGATGTTGCAAATGAGGAATTCGAAGGACGGCGCTTTCGGTTTTCAGCTAGCGGCGAGGAGATGCCCACAGGTCTGACTGCAAATATAACGTTCTATTGTTCAATGTCCTTGGGACAAGGGCCATGGCGAGGATGCAATGATTGATATGAATAGTATGGGATGCGCAATAGCGAAGTGGGCGATAAGGCCGGACGTTCCCAATTACATGTTGCTTCACAACACTGGAATTACGGGCTGGGGCACAGTGGATTTTGCAGGCTGCATTACGCACAGACTCAATGGAAGTTTCACATGTCATGTGAGTATGGAAGCAGGCGTTTGTGATGGTGTTTTCACCTCGATATAGATAGTTATGATTCGCTAGTGGTTTCTGGTTGGTGATGATCCTTTGGAGTGGGCTAGCATGCATATGGCTGTGGATTTGGTGTGATCATTGAAGTGAGTAATTCAAATGTAGTTCTGATGGCCATACTATTCTTTTTCATTTCGTTTGGGTGACAGGTATCTCCTCCCCTTTTGCCACTGCCATCTGTAGGCCACTCCTGCAGATGGATTTTACTCCCGACACCTGCTGCTTCGTGTTCATCAGTGGAGCAGCATTACGATCTTATGGGACGATCGCCAATGGGCCACATGCCCTTACGCAGTACTAGTGGCTAGGAGCAACATTTCGGCCTTTCAGCTGGACTAGTGCCTCCCTATTGGGACGGCCCTGCGGGTCGAGGCGCTTCCATGTTGCCTTTTCGTACGAGAATGTAGCCCCTGTGTGCCATGAGGGTACAGGGCGTCACACGAGAAGTAGCTGGTCATTTATTGCGGATGCAGCCCACAATGGTGAAATGTATTTTGGAGTTCATGGCCTGATGGCTGTATGGGCTTGGTGAATTTGTTGTGCATTAAATTCCTATTCTGATATGAACCGTGTAGCGTTCTTCTTTGCAGGTGATGTGTCATATTCCTATTTGTGGAGCGATGTATTGTGAGAAGATCTGCATTGGGTTCCAGCTTCGGAGTATAGTTGCGTGGTACTGTGCTGGGCGCGTTTGCCTACGAAGCCCAGTGAGGTCAGGGATGAGGCCTGCCAATGTGACTGTTTTGATGATGTGATGCTCAGGGGCGGGGGAATGGCTTTTGTGTAACAGATGCCGGTCAGCCAGTTGGATTGGTGGTATGATGTGATTATCAGAATATGGCTGGTCACAGGTGCCTGTGTTTGCGTGCGTTTCTTGGAGGGAGACTGAGGTCATGTCCATTTGTGTGGCTTCTGTATTCGTGCCATCTGTGCCCTGCAGCTCCCATTGGCCCCTCTTGAGATTCATTTGTTCGTTGGCAGGCATGGATGACTTGTACATTTCACTGGTTGCATTGTGTGGCTTCATTGCACCTACGGGGAGTTGTACAATGTGGCCAGGGAGCGGTGTACAGGCACTCAGTAGGGCCGTTTACGGTTGGTTCGCGATGCCGTACTTCTCACCATGGCGGAATGGTACTTTCCGCCGTGCTTGATGGCGTTAGGTGCATGTCCGCTGGGGTCAGAATTCGCGTACCGTTGCGCCATGGTGGTAATTGCGGTTTGGCATGGCGCGCGCGCGCGTACTTGGTGCAGTTAGCGTTGGCGTTCACTGCGGTGTCGCTAATGGCATCGTACTTTGTGGTGACGGGTCATAATCGCACCGAGCGCTATTCGATGGCGGTGTTGCATTTCCGCCATCGTTTTTCGATTTCCGCCAGGGTCGTAATGAGGGCCAATGTACCCTATAGTCAACTCCTCAGACTCAAAAGGATCACTTCAGACACAGAAAAACTACAGGAGGATGTTGCAATTTTGAAAACCAGATTAATGGAAAGAGGATTCCCTGAAGACCTAGTGGACAAAGCAATACGGAGAACAGAAGTACAAAGTCGTGAAGACTTCTTGACACAAAAACCTAAGAAGATCAAAAACAACCTAATACATACACTGAGATATTCCAGACTAAGCAAATAAAGCAGATAATCCACAAAAATTGGGACCTCATCAAAACAGACCCTCAATTGAATACACTCTTTCCAGAACCGCTTAGGCTCACATTCAAGAGAGGCAGTAACTTTAGAGACAGATTAATTAAAGCAGAGAAACAAAAAAAAACACACACAAATCGTCCTGAGTAAACCAAAGAATGGGACCTTTCCCCGTCTGAACTGCCAACACTGTTCAAATGTAATTAAGGGCGATCACATCAGACATGGCAATACAGGCAAGAAAATTCCACCCAAACAGTATGCAACATGTGATTCTAAAAATGTCATTTACGCGTTACGATGCCCATGTGGTAAATACTATGTGGGCAAAACAGCTAGGAAGGCTAAAGAAAGATGGGCGGAACACAAATCAAATATCAGAACTAAAAATACCAAATCACCCGTCTACAGGCATTTTCGAGATCATAATCACAATGTTGCACAAATGAGGGTAGTCATACTCGAGGTACTACACCCACTCCCAAGAGGAGGGGATCTTCAAAAGAGACTATCCCAAGGAGAATTGTATTGGATTCACCGCCTTGACTCACTTAATCCACTAGGAATAAATGAGGATTACCACGTTGGGCCATTTTTATGAAACAGCATCTACTTCTTTATAACACAAGCCTTTTTTTACGTTCTTACCAGCCCAGTGTCAAGTTAGTACTGAATTATATCTGCATGCTGTTTTAGGTCCAAATCTTCAATGGAACATATTACTGCATACAATTGGTTGTATTCTGTAAAACTCACTATTCACATACCAGTTCTGTGATTTTACAGATATTTATGTCATGTATTAGATTGTGAATCCTCATATGGAACAGTAATAGAATGATTAGCCTCACTCAAGTTTAGCATTTATTCAAGATGGCAAGGATATGTTTTATTCCATGTCTTTTAACCACCCCTTATGAGATGACGATTTTGAATTATCTTTCTTTACCGTGGTTCAAGTTGTGATGGTACTATCCATATTGATACAATGTGTTTTTGGGTATAATGTGTAATCAATTAGCATTCCATACATACAACCTTTTAATATTACACTAATTATTGGGCTATATCTATCTGGCAGCACGCCTCTTTTACCACACTGTTATGGGCACCTGTAAGCATCCTCATTCAGCTCTTCAGAATAAGCATGTGTCTTTTATTATCCAGTCAAACGGACACTTTAGTCACCGTGCATGGGCGCTATTGACGTATATTTCTCTACATTTCTCATTGGTACTATCCATATTGACACTTTGTGTTTTTAGGTATAAGTGTAATCAATTAACATTTCGTGCATACAACCTCTTAATATTACACTAATTATTGGGCTAAATCTACCTGGCAGCATGCCTTTTTACCACGCTTTTGTGGGCACCTGTAAACATTCTCATCCAGCTCTTCAGAATAAGCATGTACCCTTTGTTATTCAGTCAAATGGTCACTTTCAGTCACCGCGCATGGGTGCTAGTGACGCATATTTCTCTACATTTCTCTGACGTAATTACGTCTTCCATTTAAACTACACTTTTGATTCTGCAAAAGTACTACGCATGTGCATCATGACGTCAGCTTATTCTGACGTGATCACGCTATGATGCGCGTGATGTATGACGCGCATACGTCATTTCTATGACACTATATTAAGCAGACATCAATGGTTAGCTGTATGTCCCTCTGCAGCGGCGCCAGCTACTGCACATTTTCGGGAGTTCTGCACAGCCGTTTTCTCCAATTCTAGTAAGTCCTCTTTCTGTTTGACTATCACCTAATCTTTTGGCCCGGCCTTTTGGCTCTGTGATACTAAGGAAAACTCCATGCACTTTCTCCTCCTTCCTAGGCAGCTTTCTGAGGTTGGGATACAGATCACTAATATAAACAGACTATATGTTGGAGCTTAATTCTTTGTAACTACCTTAAGGACTGGAGTGTCATCACAACGCTTGCATCACAATTATGGTCAGCATTTACTCATCTTTTGTCATCTCATGGTATAGGATCCTTAGAGATTTTTACAGGTTATCCCTCATTACCGTTTTTCAGAGGAAGTATCCAATATTCCTGGGGAGAACCCATTTCTTCAAAAAACGCCACCAGATGCTATACATCCTTTGAACCCCTTTTTTTGCGGTTGAAAATAAGCACATTCTGAACACAAGGTTAGCAGACTTTACTTGCTTCTCGTTATATCCAACTTGCCTATTAGCTTGTAGGATAACTTTGAACATCCAAGAAAGGGGTCCTTAACTCCACTTGGCAGCACTGTAATGTAAGACTGATAAGGCATATACCAATAGGATGATGAGAAAGTAACACAAATTCAAATTAGTCGACCATATTGTGAATTTAACATGTTGGGTAAAGAGAGCTTTTGAATAACAAGTTTGTTGGACCGTAGAATTTATAAAGAAATATTAGTCATTTCATTAATATTCTCTTCAATTTGCTTTATCTTTGTAGAAATTTGGAAATTGTCTATTTTGCCCCTGATGAAGAGTGAATACTCGAAACACGTTGGGCCATCAAATGATGAATAAAACTGAAGTTCTTGTGTTAAATATGAAAATTGCAAATCATTAATGTTTTGCATGAAAAATGTGTTTTCTATCTACTATATATGAACAATATACAGTGCAATGTAATACTTATAACTACATGTGGTGACCTGTATAACACACACCATATGGCTAAATTGTTGATCTGTTTTCACAGACCCTAGACAGTGTGCAGGGACGGGAGTTCCCCATATTGGGAACATCCACCTCTTTTTTGTTATTGTACCAACCCAGATGCCAAGGTTGAGATTTACTCCCCTGCACCTCAAATTTTTGTAAATATTCTCAAATAACCATTAGATGGATTTTATCCAAAAATTTACGAATACCATTACTTAAGATTAGGTGTGCATAGTGTTGTACATTTTGTTCTGGCTTTTAATATGACCCACACTCTTATAATCATACCCCTATTGTCTAATAATTAGGTTCTTGTTCTGCCATCTGCTCCTTTTTAAATCAGCTTGGTTTGCAACAGAATAATGAACCTGATTTACATTAGTTGGTATTCAAAAACCTGCTCTTCCTCAACTTCACTTAATTTATATTATTTCTGAGGTTAAGGCACCTGGACTTGGCCAGCGGTTGGTTACGGAGCACTCTGAGGTCACAATCTAACAGTGAACTCACCGGGTCTGGCATGCTCCGCTGCCTCCGGGTCCTCTGCTTCCAATTTCCTGTGCAGTACAGCGACCTTTCCTTCAGAGACTCCGGCGGTCTGCGTATGTCAGTGGTAGAGCTCTCCCGGCTCCCACAGCTCTCTGGTGCTTGCCTGCCTCCAGCGATTGTCTGACAATGGGTGCGCTTTCCACTGCTCGACCTCAGCAGCTGCGATCTTCACAGGGAGAGCCATCAATCCCAACACTTCCCATTGCGCAACCTCTGCAGTCACGGTCTCGAGCATAGGAGATCCTCTCAGGACCGGCAATTGTTTGACATACAACGGGTGTCCTGCCATTTCTGCTCTCATCTAACGTCTGCTGCCACGTGGAGGTTTCACAACTACTCCACCTTCTGCTACTTCTCTCCTTCATGGCCTGCTGTCAAAACTGGTTTCTTGCAAAGACTATGTATACCTCCGTCCCCAAGCACCGATCAGAGAAGTTTTAATGTAATTCGCTGACCAATTATTAAGACCACAGGTGGCTGGAACAAGGCACCGGGTCCCCAGGTGGCTGAAATGGAAACAAGGGTTGAATGAGACAAGCATGGTACAGCAAGTGCAGAAAATGCAATAACAAACAATAACAGTGGCACCTACCGAGTGACAAGCTGAGGAAGGCTCGTAAGTGGGGATGGTGGATAAGATACCTTACTTCTCCCCACTGAGGCGGTGCGAGTATGGTAATAGTGGATAGCCAGCAGTAGTATCACCTGTGCCTGGAATATCCTGGACGTGGAACCTGATGGCAGCTCAGGTAGAGGTCTGAGTGTAAAGAGCGTGACTCAGAACAGGAGAACCAAAGACAATCTGTTGGTAGAGGCTGTGGTCAGGAGCGGGTAGACCCACAGTTCTGAAGCGCCAAAACAATCCATGGAATCAGAGCTGTCCGTATGAATTGCCGGGTTCGTAGCAGTTCAGTGAATTCATGCCAGAAGGAGTTTGTCGCAAAAGTGGAAGAGACAAGAGCAGGTTTGTATAACTTGCCAGGTTCGTAACAGTTCAGTGAATTAGTGCCAGAAGGAGTTCATCGTAACAGTGAACGGGACAAGAGCAAGTCCGTAGTACAGGAGCCGTGGTCAAGAATCCAGGAGTTGGTGGTATCAACAATGAAAGCGCTGTGAGCTGGTAACAGAACGCAGATGTGAAGCGCTGTACTGAACTCTCGGCATTGCTTTATATGGTGACCATGGGAACACGATCATGTGACCGAGTACCTCTCATGTGATCGCGTAACCAAGGCAGCCGAAGCCGGCAGGTACGATATGTCCGTAATGATGTAGGCTGTGTTTGAATGCGTGGGGGACCGCATACACCGCGGACCCCATGTAACAACCTGGGAAGTTTAACTGGAGTGCCACGTAGGTGTGTTGTGGTGTTTCCGGAGGTATCATAACGTGTGGTGTTGGCATTGGGGTGCAAACGTGGTGTAGTGGTACTGTCATGACGTGAAGGGACAGTACTGGGGCTTGCAGGGTGCGTGACACCTGCACATGAGGGGGCCTCTTATGCTTCCCAGTATCCCTCAGGTGTGGGTCATTATCCCTAATAAGCTGCAACTTTCAGTCTTGTGCCACTGCTGTGCTCCTCTTCATCCCAATACTTTGGGAATGGTGGAATTTGAAGTCCACAATGTCAAAATTATCTTTTCTAAGAGTTTCTATTTTACAATAGACCATTAGCAGGGTGAGGTCTTGTGGAAAGTTATACAAGGAGGTTTCCCATTTTTCCGGACCTGGCCCCCCTAGCCCCATGTGATCCTCCCACAGAACATCACCCCCAGGGTCAGGTTCAGAAAGCGTCTGCCTTTCCCTGGCCAGTTGAGAAAGGTCCCAGGTAGGGTTTTCTAGGGGAATCATCTCTGATACATCACAGTACCCAGGTGAAGACTATGTTCCCCATTTGCATTAGAAGTTGTGATCAGTGTCCCTGGAGGTGGATGGCTGCCCCTATGCATGTTTCCCACCGTTTATTGTGTTCCCCTTACCAAGCCCCATTTTGTCTTTCAATTGTTTTTTTAACATCTTATTAGTGAACTGAAATCACAAAGTATCTTTGATGCTTTGAGTGATAGTACGAGAAACACTGTTCTAATAACAACTTACAGTTCACAGTGGTATTATCAATATGTTCCCATAACAAGAACACGTTTAACATGGATATGGCAATAGATGCGTTTTTATTTAAAAAGAAAATGTAACTAATGCAGAATCAAAATCATATTTTTATTGATAAATAACTGTTCAGCCACCACTTTTATCGCTCATATGATGAAAGATCTCAGTGAGTAGAGAGCTCGCTTTGACAACTGTGCAGAGCCTGCTGACGCAGGTTCTAATCCCGGCAGGGCCAAACTCAGCCTTTCATCCTTCTGAGGTCGATAAATGAGCACCACACACCGTATTTAATAATAAGCAGCGCTCAGATACCTGAGGGTTCGTAGCGCTATATAAATGCTAAATTATTATTATTATTAATATATTATTATTATTATTATTATCCTGCGGTTCTATAGATGTTTTGTCCTACAGCTCTCATCAGCTCTAGCCAGCGTAGTCAATCATGAGAGGTTATTGGAGTTATAGTTAGTTCTAAACATCTGGAGTTAATTCCTCTTAAGGATCTACCCCCATTTTATTTATCTCTGGTATTATTAAGTGACACCCCATAGGTAAACTGACCTAAAGGTTTGTTGGTAGACTACTCACTCCTAGAATGTAGTAGGGCTGAAGCAGAGTCAATCACAAGCCAGACTCTGCAGAACCCTTGAACCACATTTCCTTCTTATAATTAATGTGACTGCTGGCTTTCTTTGTGACTTCTCTGCTCAATAACATCATACTTCCTACTTTGCTCAATATGTTCAACATGCACAGAAATATCTCAAGCATTCACATTATTCCTATTGTAAATCAAGCTATGATCCTAATGTTTTTTTCTCAGCGTCTATCAGCCACACCAGGAGACAGCTTTACAAGGCCATTGGCTCTTTCTGGTTCTCTTTTTGAGCTTTGGCTGTAAGGTGGTGCTGAAATCGCTACCTATGAGCCAAAGCTATTGTTGTAATCCCATGGTAACTCCACTGGACCAAGTGGCGGTAATGGTAATTGGGTTTGGGGATATTTCTGTGGATTTACCACCAGGATACCACCAAACTCGTAATGTGGCCATTTATGTTTGATGCCAAACACGTTTAGAACATACCATCCTTCCTACAATCCCGATCTATGGTCCGCCTTACTGTTTCCCCTTCTACATTACCAGGTCTGCACGTCTGTGGCATTTCATCCGCTTTCCTGACCTCTTACCTACCCCATGTTGCTTTTCCTCTGCAGGCTAGGGTCTGGATACCATTGGAAGGGGTACAATACGTCAGCCGTCAGACAAGCCATGCACTGTTAAAAAATTGCAGTGGTGATTTGCTGCAGTATAAATACCTTGTAAAATAACATTTTGATGTTAACACAGAGATTTGATTATATTGGCAGTTGTTTTTTTCACCTTCTATAATGAGGCGATATGCCCCAACGCAGCAGGCCGACCCTCTAGGTAACAGCCCTCTGCCTAAGTTAAGGGCTGAGCGAAGTGAGGGTCCCTTAATACAGGTGAAGGTGCCGTTACCGGGGGCATATCACCTTTAGCACCCATGAGTAACTGCACCCGGTTGATAAAGGCGATGTAAAAAAATGTTTTTAAATGAAAAACATACATTTAGTCCGTTCTGCAATGCAGTGTCAGGTGTCTTGAGTGTTGATTCTGAATCAGCGCTGAAGATGGACTCCTGCCCCCGACGCAGCATCGCAGGACGGAGTAAAGGTACGTTTTTTATTTAAAAAAAAAAATATTTACATCGCCTTTAGCACCCGTTTGTAGTTACTTGCGGGTGCTAAAGACGGTATCAGGGTGGTGTCAGAGAGCAAGGACGGCACAGGGTGAGGGGCGCACAGCCGTGGGGGAGCTCAGAAACCATAGCTCTCAACCATTTGTGTCGCAAAGGCGGGTGAAAACACCCGATTTTGATTTAGGCGGGTGAGACGCCCATTGGAATGAATGGGCGTGCAGGAGGCTTGACCGGTGAGTCAGCCCTTTACAAGGCGGGTGACACCCGCCAAAAGCGTGTGAGTTGAGAGCTATGGAACACAGGCTTATACCAAAGGATTCAGCCCGTGTTCCGAGCTCCCTTATTTGCTGGCTACCTCACTCAGGATGCGAATGAGGTGATATTACATGAGGCGGCGGGCGACCCTGTCGGTAACAGCCCACCGCCGAAATTAAGGGCCCGAGCGAATTCCGCCGCTCAGTGTAATATCGCCATTAGCACCAGTGTAGTTACCTTTGCTGTGCTAATGGTGTTTTTTTTTAAAATTAAAGAAACTTACCTTTATCCTGCAGCCCAATGCTGTGCAGTGCTGTCATCCAGCAAATCTGTTATCAATGTTGATGACTGATGCCATCAAAAGGTACTGCCTGGACGACAAGACAGCACTGCGCGGCACCCAGTGATGGGATGAAGGTACGTTTCTATTGTTCGTTATATATATTTAAAACATTTTTTTTTTAAATGGAAATTATTTTCTATCCATGAACAGGACGCTGCGAGGTGAACCATATAGGGAACGAAAACATGGCCGCCATAGAATAGGAAGGAGGGTAGCCCCTCTTCCATTTCCATTGCGGCACACGTAGCAGGACAGAATCTGCAGGAGCTGTGGTGGGTGACCTGCCACCGCAGCAATCAGGTAAGTGGGGATTTGGGAGTGGGAAAAAAACTGCAGGGTTGGTGGAGGGAAGACGGTGGGCATGGGAACCAGCCATCAGGCGGCTTAGAACGTGGATTTACACTAGCAGTTTCGTGCCTCCTGATTGGCTGGCTCACCCTCAAGGGTGCTGATGGAATGTCATTGAAGGAGTCAGCAGTAATTTCCAGTGATTGCCTTTTCTGTGATGTGACTTATTATCACATACATTAGAACTGGTTAGCCCACAGGGGTGTAATTAGGGATCAAAAAGCTGCAATCTGTAATGCAAAATTGGTTAGATGAGTCATAAAAAAAGAGCATACATTCCTTTCATTTTAACAATTCGGACCAAAACCCGCATCCTTTTTCTCTGTTTCTAGTTCCCAGTTTAAATGATTTCCTGGCGAACCAGAGAGCTACAGGTTTTTAATATTAAGGGAGAAGAAAGTGGGGTCGGTTCAGTGCTTCTTGGGGCAGCGGCCGGCCGGGGTAGATCGACAGGACACAGATACTTCACATGTCTTGCCCTTTTTTCCCCTGCACACCCATTCAAAGGGGTTGTAAATCATCTCAGGAGAGTCCTCCATCAGAAACCGTGCCGCAGCCCCAGCCCCTGACAGTGCTGCCCCGGCTGAGTGATGGGGGTTTCGGGGGACCCAGATGATTTATAGTTCTTTGTTACACAAATTTCCCCTCCCATTCTTCCCCCAACTCTTGCTGCCGCCATTAGTCATCGCCTCTAAATGGGGCCGATGCAAGAGGGCTGAGGTTAATGGGGCCCGATTCGATCCCCTTCTTTGTCTACTGTAAAAAAAATGAAATTGATCAATAATGCTCTTCAGGACCGCGAGGGGAAAAGGTATTGTGGGCCCAGGCCCACCCAGGGCTTCTACGCAGACCGTGGCATTAGCATACGGGAGAGTCGAAGGGCTGTCAGGGAGGGTGTGCCATAAATCTTTCAGGTGTGAGGTTCTGGGGCAACCTTTGCCTTGTTTTAGCCAGTACTCGTCCATCAATCTGTGAAAGCTGCAAGAAATCTCTTGCCTGTAATTCAACACAGGGACAGCGATCATCGTCACCGGTCGCGATAGTCCACACCGTTCCAACTAAAACATGGCATTAACTATTTAGGAGGCAGCAGGTCTCAAAATTAGGTCCCTATTACAGTCAGCCTAATTCTCCCTGAGCTGCAGTCGGTGTCCCCAAATAGTCAACACACTACATGTCCCTGCCAGTTTCCTTGAAGTGAATCTTACTACTGGAAGTCACTCGAAAACATCCAAAATCCCCCAAGCCTTCTCAACAAAATAAATGGAAATATTAACATTGAAAAATGCATAATCGGTCAATTATTGAAATTAAGAAACATGCCGTGCCTACTTTTGGGCTCTAGGAAATTAGCCTCACCCTCTTAGATGTTCTGCCTTGCCTATGCATGATCACCCATTGCCTCCCTGGACCTGTGTCACAACCAATCTGATTGCTCGGACTCAGGCTGTTTCTGTTTATACAAGCACATCTTCCATTCGAGTTAATAATAATAATTTGGTATTTATATAGCGCTTTAATTCAAAGCACTTTACATAGCACACATTTACATATATTATAATATATATTATAATATATATATATATATATATATATATATATATATATATATTTAGTGTTAACCGTGTTGACAGTATTGTTACCCAATCGAAATTGGTACTCAGCTTATCGACATCGGAAGGATGAGCTGATCTTGCTAAGATTTGAACCTGCAGATTAAACACAGATCACAGCAATAACCGCCAAACCCGCTGAACTATTTTACCAGCTAGTTGCTGCTGGCCCTGCACCTTTCTTAACACTCTTCCTTTAAAAAATACTTTGCCCTGCACCTTTCTTTAAAATAAAAAGTACATATAAAATGTACCTTTGCCTTTTTTCTCCTGCTCCACTGCTCACAGGCCGTGACTCTTACTCCTCACTACTGGGGTCGCTTGAGCATATCTCGAGGCCATCATGCAACCACACACCTGCCATATTTGGCACAAGGTATTGGTATTTATCTTTTTTTATTTTTTTATTGTGTGATAAGTCACGCAAAGACTTTTACACACAGTTTACTTTTGAAATATTACATTACCACTTAAAAAGAAGAGAAAGAAAAGGAAACGAAGCAATACAGACATTTACCAATTCATTTCTTACAGTACATTTTAAAAATACATTAATAAATTAGAACAAAAGTGGAGAAAGAAAGAGAGAGAGGACAAGATATGGAAACAGAATTCATATATCAAAGTGTCAACCAGGTATTGGGAAACAGTTTCCTTTCATTGTCATTTTACATCATTGACTAATTTAAAAAGACATTTCTATAAAATTAATTTCATTCAGTAATTTCAGCAAGTCTATTGCCAAGGGCGTTTCTTTACCAGAAGAAAGTCTGTGCCAAAAGTCTTGTGTATTTAGCCATTCATTGTGGTGAACAAATGTAGACAAATATTTTTCGTGGGCTTTTAATGTTGCTGGACATGTCTCATATCCTGATCTAATCCTTCACCACAAAGATCACATTTGCCCTCTTTTCTATCAATTTTTTGCCATATTCTTGTGGTTTCTCTGGTTCTAACCAGGTTGAGGCGAAATCGCAAGAGTTCGGCATGCCATTTGGGGTCTGGAAATCTCCTGAGATAAGGCAATGCGTATTTGGCTTTTCGCACACAGCAACATTTCTGGTGTTTTTAAGGTCGCAGAAGGAAGTGCTGCTTGTGATCCAGTCCCTTCTCAGTGAAGCCTATTTAACTTTATCTGGATTCAAAAAAAGAGTTTCACTATTTGTCTCCCAGTTTTTAAGAATTTTCTCAGCATCATGTTGCAATTTTGTTCGAAATTCACTTTTTTTTCGATTAGATGATCTCTTATGTCCTCATACAAAGGCCCTCATTCCGAGTAGGGCGGTAAGAAATACCGGGCACTGGTAAGGAGACCGGTGCCGGTAATCCCTTACCGCCCTACTACGAGGTCCCTTAGCGGGTCCCTTCCTTAACGCCTGGTCTGACCAGGTGTAAAGGACGGGACCCGTTAAGGGACCTGGGCGCAAATAACGGGCTTGGCCTACGCCAGCCCGTTATTTGCACCCTCCCCATTGAGCACTATGGGGACTCAAATGGGAATGGTTTGGTAAATGGGGACTTACCAGTCCCTCCAAGGTCGGAATGGACCAGTAAATCCCCATTGAACCAAACCGGAGTCGGTACCAGTATGGGAGGCAGTCATGGCGCAAATAGCGCCATGACTACCACCATACTCGAAATGAGGGCCAAAGAGTTTCTACATGGAGTCAGGATAGCTCTATATAAGAGTAAGACGTTCCAATCAAATTGTGATTGGAGAGAGTAAAGTCCCAATTCATATCTAAGGCGGGCTATAGTTGTGGACATGGGAAGAGACAGCGCTCTTTTCCGCAACCAGCCTTTGAGGAGGTCTCAGTTGAATTGACAAGCGCTGGGATTGAGTTCCATCCCATTTAGAATTGCTTGAATTACTTTGCCCTTGTAACATTTTAACAGGGGTAGAATCGAGAATTTGCAGAAGGAGACACACAGTTTTTTTAGTTGACTTTCAAATTGAGTAATCTTGCTCTCTAGTTCGTCAGTCAGGTCTGTTAGCGACTTGGATGTTCTCAAATTAAATCCGAGATACTTTTTTTTACCTACAGGTAGAGTTTGGTTGTTCAAACACCATTTGTGTAATTGTTTCCGATTGAATTGTGAGCCAAATATCATGAGGTTTGATTTACTAGGATTGATCACTAGTTCATTTGTGTCAGAATATTGTTCCATTGCCTTTATTAGATGTTGGAGCCTGATAGGGGTGTGATCTATCAGGGCAATGTCGTCGGAATAAACTAGGAAGTGTAGAGGACTTTTTCCTATTTTAGGACATGCAAGCGTATGTTCCAACAAGAAATTTGTAAGGTATGCAAGGTATAAGCTAAAAGGAAAAGCAGCTAAAATACAACCCTACCTCACTCCATTTACAGTAGCTATATTGGGGGATGGATATCCATGTACATTTAGTTTTAACTGAATCACCATATTTTGATAGAGGGCTACGAGAATTGGAAAGTAGTCCATCAGGTAGTTTGGCCCAAAATGTGGCCCTGTTGATTAAATTAAAGGCTTTTGTTGAATCAATCAGTGCTATGTAGGCAGGTCTAGATATAATGACAGCACTTTGATCTTTAATGCTGTAGAGGATTAGGCCATTGAGGGTGGTCAAAAGGCCCTGACGGAAACCAGTTTGTTGGCAAGAACAAGGTTGCTATCTGCCCATAGTACAAGATCTTTTAACACCAGACCTGCAAAGATTTTATTGTCGCAGTCTAAGAGAGCTATGGGGCAGTAGTTTATCGGATCCATTCTATCACATTTTTTGTACATGGGAATGATAATGGTGTGGTTCCACGAGTCAGGCAAGGATGAAATATGCAGAATGTTTTCAAAGAGACCATACAAAATCTTAGACCTAGTAGTTGGATCTAATTTTAAGATTGCATTTGTGAGGGTGTTAGGACCGGAGGGTCTGGATCTTGAAAATGTTATAATGAGGCGCTCTGTTTCTTCAACGGACAAGATTAGAGACCACTTAATTCATTTCATGCAATCTGTAGAGGCCTGGTTTGCCTTTAAATGGTCTCTGTAAACTATTCTACCCATACATTGCTTGGTATTATTGCAGTTTGTGGGATATTTTGGGTTGAAGTTTGACCATTGACTATCAACCAGAAATTCCTAGCTTGTGTTGGTAGTAGAGCTTGGAGCATAGCATGCCCGTCTTTGATGTTACGAGTTATCTTGTGTGTCCGAGACCAGTGGTGGTGCCTGTTGCGAAGTGCTTTAGCTTTTCCTTCTAAGATGTTTTTTCCAAGGTGCTCCAATTTGAGGGCACAAATTTGTTTGTTTAGTTCCTTCTTTTCATATTAGTTTCTGGATCAAAGCTATGAGAATGGGACTTAACTTTGGAGTGTTTTTTTGCTTGGGGGGGTCTAGGCCCCATAAGAATTCGACATTGCTGCTGGGAGCACATAGATGTTTAATTTTTGCATCCCGCTTGTTTCTTATTATTTGGCCTAGTTTAGAGTTCAGTTTTTTTTCTGCTTTGCAAAGCTTACTACGCGATTACCTTGCATGGATACCCGGGGATCGTTAGGGTACTGATTTCTGATATGTAAGCAAGTAATTGGGAAGCTAACCTGCAGGGGGAGATGGTCACTATATTTCAACTGGGTCACTCTAAACTGTGTACAGTAATGAAAGAACTCCTTAGACACTATTATATAGTCAATTGTCGACTGGGCCTTTCCATTTTTCCACTTGTAAGCAGGTTTCAGATTGTTACACATGTTGCCATTAAGAATTGTCAAGTTCCAGTCAATTAATTGATTCTCCAACAATTCGCCGTTGTGGCATTTGGGACAAGGTTTTGATATTCATCTGAAAGTGTTTAGGCAGACAGCATTAAGTTCTCCTCCAAGGAGGTCCTTACTGAATAACATGTTTATCTCAGTAAGAATAGTTGATAGATCTTCAATAAAAGGCAGGCTGTCTTTGGTTACTGGGTTCCTGTAAACATAAATTAGGATCAAGCCTCTAGACGTTTTGGCACAGTTGAGGATGCATCTTACAACAAGGGTTCCTTGAGTGTCAGATCTGAGGCAGTTGAAGTTATGGGCAATGGTATTTGTAATGGCTGTTGATAGGCTGCCTGAGTGTCTTCCACCATTTGGACAGGTGCTGAGTTGGTTTATGATCGAGAATCCATCCACGTTTATTTATTTTTTATCAGCCATGTTTCTTGAAAGATGATAAAATCGTGGTCGTTGAAGATTAATTTGCATATTTCGCAGTCTTTGTAAGGTGCACGACCTCTTGAATTCCAGCTAAATATGTGCAGATCTCTCCTGTTCTAGAGTAGTCCTCGGTGACGTTCAATGTATTGAGCACTTCAGACAGAATTTCTGGAAGCAGGGTCAGAAGTTTAGATTTTTCTTTGGATAACGTTTCTCTGCTGATATTCCTTGAGGTAGTGTGGGAGGGATTTGCGGGTCCGGGTTTGAATAGGAGCTGTGTTGTAAGCATTTATCGGTGTTATGTCTCGGATGTTTACAAAGTCGTTAGAGTTTACCGAAGGTAAGCTGTTAAACACTTCAATTCCTATGTGCTCCAATTCTTCAGTACATGCTAATAAAGCATTCATCCCTTCATTTGTTTTTAAGATGAGTTCAACAACTGATGTACACTTATCGTGGGGGAATGATGTGCGTTTATGTCATTACTTGAGAATAGGTGTAGATCTGGGACTTGTTTGGTCTATGACAAGAGGTTGCTGCGATTCAAGGCTTTGTATCCTTTTTTTTGGTTCAATTGTCTTAACCACAATTTCGGGTGGCAAATGGCTTGTTTATTGTTGTTACTGGTTTGCCTTCCATTTGATGTTGTGATTGGGCTTGGTTTAGATTTATTTCAGGTTGGTCAATCAGTACCAATGGAACTTGTGGAGGTTGCGGTGGAGTATTTTTTTTCATTCAACTAAATCCTTTACCTTTGTTTGTTTTTTTCTTGCTTAAAATTGGATCCAAGAATAGAGCACCAATATTGGTTTTTATTTTGTGATCTTCTTATTGTACAGAAATGGCTTGTTCATTGGAACTTTTTTTAGGATCATCATGTGGTGTGCTTTTCATTTCTTTTGCAGGTTTTGGAATTGAAGCCCCAATCACAGTTTGGTTATTTGATTTTGATTCAGCACACTTATTCAAAGATGTTTTTCTACAGAGTATGTGGGATCTTCTTGATCTTCAACGATGATTTGGAGATTTTTCTTACTTCCTTTTCTCTTTTTTTGTCTGTTGTGAAACATTTAATATATCTTATTCATCTTCTTCACTGACAAGTGGCTTTTTTCCGATTGGTTATTGTTAGAGCAGGATCTTGACTTGTCCGTATGTGTACGTTGATGATTACATCTACTTTTGGCTCAACTATTTGCTCTAATGTTTGGTCATCCACCAATTGAGCTAGCCTCATGAACTCTTGTAACGCTGATGTGGATAACTGAGTGTCATCTCCGCAAACCAATTCATCACTGATTGGGACTGCAGTTATTTTCTCATCATTGGTGGCATTTTTTAGTTCAATCAAGGCACATTTGAGATCCTTCCACATATGTTCGCTATAAACTCTGTGAGAGTCCAGATCTGTTTTAAGATCTTTCAACATTGATATATGTTCTTTGCCCATAGATTGAAGTATGTCAATGGGATTTTTAATTGGGTGTTTATTGCTGTGCTTAAGCCTACAAGGGAAGCTTCACAAGAGCCCGCTTCACTGGACAGCTCCATGAGAATGCCTGAATATGTGTTGACTTCTTTTTTCAGGGAGTCAAACACATTTACAAGAGAATTGAGTACAAAAGTCAGTGCCGCCAATGTAGAATCTTGCAGGTTTTTTTTGCTGTATTGTGGCCTTGTGGAGAGCCATTATGATGATGTTGAATTTTTGGGCTTTGTCTTATGTTTGTTCTCCTGCTCAGAGGGACAAATTGAGTGTTCTGAGAGGTCTTCAGTGCGGGTAGTGTGGACTTGCTTTACGCGTTGTATGCGAAACGCTTGCAAGGGTCTCTGTCTATTTCTATGAAGATCTCCTCATCAGCGTCTATTTGAATAGGAGAAAGTTCTCTGCAGCAATTTCTTTAATCAGTTGTCTGGGAGCAGAGGAGATTTCCAATTGCAGAGTATCACTATTAGCCCTATTAGCAGTGGCAATATTTTCAGATGGAGAGAGTAGAACGGTTTGACACCGATTACTTATTGGAGTCAAAGAGGGGGCAATTTTGGATTTATTGTTTTGTACAATATACAAATCATGTGGTATTTTCAGATCAGGAGCTCTTAGATTGTCTTTCATGAGAGTACTTCTCAAATTGTACATGATAGGAGTGAGAGTGGGGGGAGTCAAGAAAATGGATCGTAGATTTTAAATCCAGGTGGTCAGTGAACAAAGTTGTCTCTCACAGCGAGCAAGACGATGGTTTGCCTGTGTTGGAAATGTGTACAGCATTCAAAGGAAAGGAGAGCAGCTCTGACCCAGCAGTCACCCGGACACTTGTCGGTGGTAATTACACCACAAGCTCAAAGGGCATAAGGTAATGATTGAAACACAGCCCAACACTCGCCCGGGTGTTGAGCGCGATTGAATACAGTCAGAATGTAGTCAGAGGCTCAGAAGGAGGGTTCGTGTGAGCGCGAGGGTAGGAGGATCTCTTCATTTAATAAGTTGCAAAAGTTACGGCTGAGGTCGACTAGTTCGAAGGTGGGGGGGAGATTAAGATTTTAGGTCTCTTACCCTGACTGCCGCAGAGACATGGTTAATTTCCTCGACCCGCCGAAGACCTTCAAAGACCAAATGACTCTCCAAACGACTCACCGAACGATCCGCGTTGTGTCAGAGTCTTTGCAAAATTGCTCCTCCTCTATGGTAAAGAGTGTAGAAAGACTGTTTCGATCTGCTCTGCTGCTCCTTCAAAGACCAAACGACTCTCCAAGCAACTCTGCGAAGGCTACGCGTTGAGTCAGAGGCTTTGTAGAAAATGCTCCTCCTCTATGATAAATAGTGTAGAAAGACTTGTTTTGCTTTGTTCTGCTGCGCCTTCAAAGACCAAATGACTCTCCAAAAGACTCTGCGAACACTTTGCATTGAGTCAGATTATTTGTAGAAATTGCTCCTTCTCTATGGTAAATAGTGTAGAAAGACTCGTTTTGCTCTGCTCTGCTGCACCTTCAAAGAAAAAACAGCTCTCTAAACGACTCTGCGAACGCTCTGCGTTGAGTCAGTGTCTTTGTAGAAATTGCTCCTTCTCTATGGTAAATAGTGTAGAAAGACTCGTTTTGCTCTGCTCTGCTGCACCTTCAAAGAAAAAACAGCTCTCTAAACGACTCTGCGAACGCTCTGCGTTGAGTCAGTGTCCTTGTAGAAATTGCTCCTCCTCTATGGTAAATATGGTAAATAGTGTAGAAAGACTGTTTTTGCTCTGTTCTGCTGCACCTTCAAAGACCAAATGACTCTCCAAACGACTCCGTATTTATAAATTCATGATTGAAAACCGAATTTAGGGCTGCAAATGCTTATAGCAGTAAACCCCCGGCTGCTGAACTCTGACTTTTGCCCTGCTGCACTCAGGCCTGCTAACTCTGGCTGTCAGGTCGTTATTATCTGCTACCGACCGCAGCTAAAGTTATTATTTCTTAAGTGGTTCAAAACCTATAAAATACTAACCAGTGGTTCTGATCATTCTCCTGAGTGAGCCACACTGATTTTTGGAACAAAGTAGCAGAGTAATTCATCTCAGGCTTTTCCACTGAAATTTAAAAACTGGTGGAACTGACTGACTGTCACGATAGCTGATAGTGTCAGAAAAACCTGCAGTGTGCGTTGTGTGTGATAGCAGTTTGGCAGGAGGCGCCAAGTTGCCAGCAGGATTGTCAGAGTCTGTCACAGTCTGTTTACAGTGCTTACTTGTGAGTAGCAGGAGTGGCCAACAGAGGACCTTTAAACTCAAAAACACATGCACAGTACAGAGCGTGTGCAGTGTGCATTTTCTCTGATAGCAGTTTTGCAGTGCAGGGTCAGAGGCGCCATAAAAGATACACTGCCAGTGAGCCGCACCACAACAGGACAGTGGAATCGGCCGCACACTCAGGGATAAAAGGTGAGAGCTTATATTTGATCGTCCAGTGAGCCCTCCTCCATATGTATGAAATGAGAAGATGGAAGAAATGAATTGCTATGCAGGAATCTTTGCAGGAGTCGGCATTCACCTTTCAAAAGGTGATAGACTTAGCCTTGCCCGAATCACTGTTATCTCCTGGAGAGGACCCTCAGGTATAGCGTTGTTGGTTGCCAGAGTCAATGTTAAAAAAGAAAACACACAAGCAACTCTTAAAAAATAACAAGCGGAGTAAAATAACCTCCTTTTTTAACCAGGTGGCAATGCAATTGCAACTCTCGCATTGGGATAAGAGGGGGGAGTGGTCTAAGGATGTGGCAGTGGATCAATACTCGATTACTGGACAAAGCACCATTATCTCGGATGAAGCCACGCTAAGCATTTTGGATCCTAATGAAGAGCAATTGGGTCATTTCAGGAGACACTGGACCTCATTGAGGTCTCGAGACCTCAATATCATCCTATGTGTACACACAGGCTCCCGTCCCTCCTAGGCGACTATCGGCCATGCTGAGGCAGGTTGACAATAAATGGTTAGCAGTAACAGGGCTGCGAATGGACGGGCCACTACACGAAATCAATCAAGCATTATGAGCTCTTGTGAATCTATATAAAGGACTTAAAGTGGAATCTAGGACCCGCACGTCCCTTTTAGAGTCCCTACTCTTTAAGTTTGATCATGTGGGAGATCACAATAAAATAAAAAGAATGTTTTAATGCAAACACAAATCGGAAGTTATCAGGTCCAAACGAGGCAAATGATGCCAACATGGGAGCAAGGAGTGATAATCACTATAATGGCGTGCAACAACGGAGCTTCCAAAGGCTTGTACTAACTGGAGATTCGGGGCAAAATTCCACTACTTTGGAGAGAAATCAGGAGGGAAATTGGGTCCCATCAAATGTTAGTAGGTCCCCTAAGGAGAAGACCACACAATATTTGGGTTTTAGGACATCGGACCTGGGGTGTGCAGAGTCGCTTTCGGGAGAACCGTTGATGGCAGAGATATTGGAATGGACTGAAGCAGATCTTGAAGAAGGGTGTGGTGTTGAAGAGCTTGGTGAGGAGGTGGTTGGATGCTCGGAAACAGCTGCACAAGAGAGGGTTTCGGCACAGAAGAACACAACAACGGGAAAGCAGAAAGGGAATGTAAAGGCTAAAACCAAAAGGTGCGAGGAGAAAAGGAAAAAAAAACAAGCCAAGGGGGAATCAGTTTAACCAATCCTCTCAAAAAAAATGTGCGCTCACTGACCATGTGACCTACAGTCATAGCACCACTCAGAACCGCTCCAGCTAAAAAGATCAATAGGCAGAAGCAAGCCGGGGAAAAGACACTTAATGAGGAAGACGTGGTGGAGGTCTTGTTGGATGATCAGGCACAGCAAAAGGTTCGAAAGGAGAGGGTGTCACACTCAGTCCAAAGAGATGATTCTTTGTTCACCTTCTCCGCGGGTGCACCCTTGGGGGATTCCAGACTCAATGAAGAAGACATCAGGGAAGGAGGTTTGGGCAAGGCGCTAAGGGTCATCAGATTGAATGAAGGAGATGACAGAGAAGGAGGCCCGAGTAAGCGGTTAACGGAAGTAGAGAAAATTAGAGAGCATGATCTGGATCTCCGCCTCATGAATAGTGGCAACAAAGTATCAACGTGCTGGGTTACAAAAAGGGAGATTATGGGGAAAACGAAATAAAGCGGCAGACAAAAGTATTTAGTATTCTCAAGAATTTCAAATGTCCCCAAATGATAAATGGAGAGGACGTGGTCGGCTCATCTGATACCCGGTGGCCGACTCAGAATTAGGAGAAAAGAAAGTATGATTTCGATCCCCATCAGTGCACAACTCATAAAGTTTTATCTGAGAGCCTTATACCAGAGAATAAAGACTTAATTCTAAACAGGGTCTAATATATTACGTCTACTGAGAGAAATTCCACATCTATGAGCGCTTACCTCAAGAGATCTGGGAAGAGTGTGGCCTTTATTGATTTACATAGGACAGATTGTTCTGTTTTGTCCCTGATAACACTTTCAAAGAATTACAATCACTGAGACAATTAGGTTTTGATTTACCTATGTATGATCATGTTGAAACAACATGGAATGAGAAAGGAAAGGGGCGTGCACCTGTATTATTACCCAGCGAAATAATAGACTCTATTGGTGCAGAAAGGAGAGAGAGCCATGTGGCTAAGGAAACAATGAGGATTGAAATAAATATAAAAGATTGGTCATGGTGGTCTGGTGCTTTACATCATTAAGGGACGAGGACAAATATGTAGTGACCCTGGATTTCCTAGTGTGAGTAGCCGAGTAACACTTATCTCTTGGAATACCAGGGGGCATTATAATCTTTTTGCTAACCCGAGTTAGGTAAATCCTTAAAATCAAATCATTTTATATTGCTACAGGAGGCGTGGCTATTAGATTGTCTCTCTAGTGATGGGTATTTCACACTAAATCAGTCAGCCTGGAAAGGTCTGCTGGGACGTCCCTCGGGTGGGTTAGTGACTCTGATTAAGTCTGACACTGGTTTGGAAGTTGTAAGTATGCACAATATATGTAGAGGGAGTTTGGCCATACATGCGAAGGCAGTAGAGGAGGGGTAATGGTGACGAATCTGCTCCTGGTCAATGTGTATTGGCATAAAGGAATTGGTACCCTGGAGGTGGCCATAGACTCCCTAGTGGGTTTTGTAAACGATTTGTGTATTAGAGTCAGAGGGGATCTGCCCATTATAGCAGGTGACCTAAACGGGGCATGCAATGACACGGCTATTAAGAAGACTTCCCTGCCACCTCCATTTAAAGTCTGAAACTCAAACATCTTTGCTGGATGGCACTGGCTAAGGAGCCTACCAGGTCTGGGGCTCAAGATGTTGATTGGTGCAGTAAAAGGAGACATACCCTGCCATAACACATGGCACAATGGGGCAACTGGCTCTACCCTTGATTACATATTTGTTGGGGAGTGGCTTTGTAATCAATACTCTTTCCTGAAGGTCAAGTACACACCGTTAAGTGACTACTGTATGCTAATTGCAGAATTTAGGCTGTTGATGGGTACAGGTGATCGTGGTGGCCCAGTGAATCTCACAGTAAATCTTGTGGGAAATAGGATCAGAGGGAATTCACACACTATGAAATTGGTAAATGATGGATTAATTGGATGCCTGGGTGAGACAACATTTTCATGGAAACATGACACATTTAGCGTGGATTTGTTTGAGCTCTTTGTGGATCATCTTTTTAAAAAATCATTGAATTGCTCAAGGGCCCCTTGCTTATAAACACACACAAAAAAGAAAATGCATATCCGAGATCAGAATCTTTTTTTATTTTTTTATTTATTTTATTGAAATTTATAGAAAACATACAAACAACAAACTTATCAGCATTGTAATCGTAGAACTCATTGCATAGAATCCACACCCCATAACCACCCCCAACCTTCACAGAATCTAAAAAGCAAAACAGACCAATTTATTATCACATGTCATCCAAAAACCCACCCCACATATCACAAACAATTTCAACTTTTTGTTCCTGCGAAGGATAACCTTCTCAATTCTGGCCACTTGCCTCAAGTCCTCCACCCATTCTAAACAGGTCGGCCTCTCATCACATTTCCATTTTCTCAAAACAATTTTTTCGCAGAATTTGCAGCCCTAAAAAAACAGCATTTCTGTGGATAAGTGAGATCTTCCACTTTATCATCCTCACCCAAGATGATAGTGTTATAATCAAAATCCTCTTGCAACAATAGAACCTCATTAATCTTCTCAGTGACACTCCTCCAAAATGTCCTCAGTTCATAACAGTCCCAGATCAAGTGTTCAAAGGAGCCGACATCATGCTTACACCTCCAACAGGCCTCTGAGTCAATCATCCCTCTCGCATAAAGTCTCTGGGGAGTCCAAAACACCCTATTAAGAATTTTGATTTGGCGGCATTGTTCTCCAAGATTAATGGATGTCAGAGTTACGTTTTTACAAAGAAACCTCCACCTCTCCACAGTCATATCAGAGCCAAGGACCTCAGACCACTTAGTTAACAACCCCTCTGCTGGCGTGTACTGTTGGCTCAGATT
The DNA here is from genome assembly GCF_040938575.1 of Ambystoma mexicanum. Classification (NCBI taxonomy): domain Eukaryota; kingdom Metazoa; phylum Chordata; class Amphibia; order Caudata; family Ambystomatidae; genus Ambystoma; species Ambystoma mexicanum. Next base: position 290,696,142 of record NC_090931.1, on the reverse strand, counting down.
TCTATATACTTTGGACGCCATACCACCTAATGTCTTATATTCAGGTAGCCATAACTGCCAACCACCGCCATCAACAGTTCTCTGGTTCCGCAGCAAACCTCTCAATTTTCTGTATTCACCCATTGTACAGTCTCTGAGATCTTTAATTTGTGCAATTCTTCTATAGCTGATCCATTTGCCGTCTCCCATCAGATCACTCAACCATAGTACACCACTCAGGAGCCAGTTCAACCACAATAGCGGCCTCCCATTCAGCAAAATACCTGGATTCAACCAGATAGGGATGTAATCATTATCACACACCTTGCGCTTACTTTTCTTCCATAGTTCCCGCCAACAAGTTCTCAGGAATCTTGTCGGCGGAAATGAGCGATAACCAGATCCATCCACCGTGGACAGTACGGCCCTAGGCGGCAACGGAGAAGAACTACTTGATTCAGCCAGCATCCAAACATCCTCCGAATCTTCAATAAATGGAACCGGATGCCTGGCTCCAAAGGCCAAATGATAATTCTCAAAGTCAGGAACCCCCAAACCTCCACAGTCTTGGGGCAGCTGTAATTTCCACAAGCTGAGGCGTGGCTGTTTGTTCTCCCAGAGAAAAGACTGGATTAAACTCTCAATTTTCCTCCAATGGCCCTTCTTCACGTCCAGGGGAAGCACACTGAGCACATAGTTGATTTGCGGTGTTGATGTCATTTTGATGGCATTCACCCTCCCCCAGAGACTCAATTTAAGTGCACTCCATCTCTTCAGGTCCAGCTCCAAAGATTGAATCACATGTGTAATATTGACATCCATTATTTTCGAGACATCATTCGTTAGCCAAATCCCAAGGTATCTCATCTTATTCGGACACCACTTAAAGGGAAAGCCCTGCATCTTCAAAACAGTGCAAGTGGTTGATGCCGGCAGCGCTTCCGACTTGGTCCAATTGATCTTGTATCCAGAAACCTTGTTGAACACATCAATCAACTCCATCAGCGCAGGAATGAAGCTCTACACATTCTGAACCACCACCAGCATGTCATCCGCATACAACCAAACATTCTGGGAGGCTGCACCGAAGCGTACGCCCTCAATTCTATCCTCTTCTCTTATCCTCACAGCCAGCAATTCAATGGCGATCACAAACAGAATCGGCGACAGTGGACAGCCTTGCCTCGTGCCTCTCCCAAGTTAAAAAATGCCCGAGTCCATGCCATTAGTCCGAACACAAGCAGTCGGCCGGGAATAAAGCAGTCTTATCCATCCGATCATGGTATCTCCAAAACCAAAGACTTTCAATGTACTTAAAAGATATGTCCATTCAATACGGTCGAAAGCTTTCTCAGCATCCAAGGACAACGTCACCACATCATTATGGTGTTCTTTGCTTTCATATAATGTCAGCAACAATCTTCTCACATTTTCTGAAACATATCTGCCTTTTACAAATCCAGATTGGCTTACATCTATGATATCCATCAGCGCATTCTCAATCCTCAAAGCTAACGCCTTGGCGAAAATCTCACTTTCTTCAGATGGCAGTCATCAATGAATTGACCAATTGTACGCTCAGATAAGTTGATCTCTGAAGAGTACAGGGTTTTATAACACGACAGAAATGCTGCATTAATCTCCACAGGATCAAAGGTCACCAACCCATCCTGCCTTTCCACTGCATTGACAGATCTGCCACTGTCCATAACCCTCAACCGATGTGCCAGAAGTCGATCACATTTTTCACCTTTTTCATAGTAGTTGCTTTTGGTTCTAAAAAGCAACCACTCAGCCTTCGAAGAATACAAATCTTCCAATCGTCTCCTTTTCTGCTTCAATATTTTTATAGTCTCATCTGAAAAGTTTTGCATATTATTTCTCTCAAGATCCTGAATGTCCACAGTAAGCTTTTTCACTTCTGCATCTCTCATTTTTTTCTTTTTGCTGGACAAACCAATCAACAATCCTCGCATATATGATTTGAAGGCTTCCCACACAAACTCCACCCTAACTTCACCAGTCCAATTCACAGATATAAAGAATCTCGCCTCTTGAACAATTTTGTCCACAATTTCATCGTCGTCCAAGAGGGAGACATTCATCCGCCAGGTGTTAGACCTAGGAACCGGGAAGGTCAATCGCAAGTCTATGGAGATTGGAGCATGGTCCGAAACAAGTATTGATCCGATGTCACCCCTTTGGAATGATTGTGTACAGAGGCCAGAGGTCATAAGGAGGTCAATTCTCGAGTAAGCATTATGCCTTGCAGAGAAGAAAGTATATTGTCTCATAGAAGGGTTTTGCAATCTCCAAACATCTGTGAGGTTCCATTCATCAATTAGTCTCTTTAATGCTGTTCTTTTCAGAGTGTTGGCATTGTCCGCACCCCCCACACTTTTATCAAGTCCAGGTTCTAAAACCACATTGAAGTCCCCTCCCAAAATCACACTAATCGCATTTACATTCTGCAACATTTGCGTTAAAGCTACAAAAAAACTACCATCACCCCCATTCGGAGCATATATATTGCAGAAACAATACTGAGCATCCTGAATATGTGCAGTGACACACTCTATCCTTCCATCCCCATCCTTCACACACTTCACCCCAGTGATCTGGAGATTCTTGCTAAAAAGAATACACCAGTAGAACCAGTAGTGAACGATGAACCATAAACATCACCAACCCACTCCTTTTTCCACTTATCTATATCCGCATCCAACAAATGAGTCTCCTGAAGCATCGCGACATCCACCCCCATCTCCCCTAGTTTACTCAAAATCACCTTCCTCTTGACAGCACAATGTGCACCATTCACATTCCAAGATACCACTCTGAAATTCCTCTGATAAGTGTAAGACATTGCTAGATCCTGTTTCCCAATTCTTGCAATGAATTCACAAGACACAATACTACCTAAACCTATAGTCAAGTAAAGAAATAAAATAAAAAATAAAAAAACACTCCTGGGCTTGAACCACCCAACCATCCAGAACATCCCTTCCAGCTACACGCCGAACGGGACTACCCCCCCCCCCTCCCTTAGGTCAGCCGAAAGAAAGCCCATAAAGGGTGCCACAGACCACATTTGGTCAAATTCAAATGAAGTTAAAAATACAATTTGGTCTAAACGAATTCCCACAACTCTCCAGCAAATGAAAGCACAAATAAAAGCATTCCTGAATAGATGCAACATCCCCTACTCAAAAACGCTAAATACCACACCCTGTGTCAATCACATGCCTAGACAAAACCTGAATTCTCTTATTATAACCATCAACGAATCACACTAATCCACCTAGCGTCACAGCCAACAGTTTAAACATCACAAATCCCAACTACTGCGGGCATGCAGAGCAATTGAGCGTGAATCATCACTAGAAAGTTTGAGCAAGTGTACAGAGAGTTGCAAAATACCTGTGTCCCTGCACCCTACCAAATGAGATTAGAAGCCAGATACAGCATTAAACTTTTGCATGGCATTCACACACCAATCCATGACTTTCCCGGTGGCCTTACCACTCACCTTGCCAAGCATAAAAATCAGAATCTCCGGTATTTCCTGGACACTACATTCCCCCACGTGACTTCCATGACACAAAACTTCAACCTCCACCGTGTTAATCCAAATGTACTGTATAACTGGGCACTTCAGATATAACGTGTTGGCACATCACTCATTGCGCTTTGAGAATGGAATCAAACCCTCTCCAACGTAAGCATTACTGCAAAAAAACCTCATCGAAAATTCTGTCTGTGATTTGGTAAGTAGACAGAGGTGCACAATCATATCTTAACCATAGGCCTCGTCAGTGTTCACATTAGATATCAGGATCTATTACATTCCCCCAGCTGATTTCGTTACTGCACGAAAGGAAACGTACCCATGCAAAGTAAAAGGTGTAGACTACAGTGGAACCCCAGGTACCCAGTAGTGACAACTCTCACCTTCTTTATGCAGTGATGGTAATGGCATACAGTTGGCTTCGCTATTACAGTACAAGTACATGTCAAATACACCGCACTCAGCATGTCAGGGGTGTGCAACCAGGACAAGAACAACTGTTACATGTGCAGGGGATTAGCATTGGGCAGCATACTCGCAAACGTGGCATTCCTTCATCTAATTCTGGCTATGGAAACAATACAATACGATCAACGTACCACAGCAGTCCGGGATAAAGCCGTGCAAAGAGCAGTCCCCTCCCCTCAGCCACAACACATGCAACCCAGCCTCTACACCCACTGTGCCCCTCAAACACGTGAGCATGCAACAAGGCGTATTGCCCAGAACACGCACGCCGCGGCCCCAAGGAGAAAGCGCCACTGTGCCTTACCTCAAATGAGCGTCAACAGTGGCCAGTCACCCGCATCCACCAATTCAACACACCGCTGCCGGCAAGACTCCGAAGGGTGTCGCACGGCCGCCATTTCTGGACAGCACGACACCTCCGGCACTCCGTCCAAACAAAAAACAAGCACCATCACCTACAGAAAATCTACAGAGCGCGTACTGCCGTAGAGTAAAGCACCCATTATCCGAGCCCACATCAAGCCTACGCTCGAGCGAAAAACCGTTACAGCATAATTGAAACATTAATAAAGCTCTGATACCTAAACAAACCAATTCCCATCTAACAATTTCAGGAAAAAATGAATCAATAAAGAAAAGTAACCTTACATCTTCACAGCTTCATACATCATGTATCACATCAATCTGCAATACTATTATCCAAGTTTAAACCCCCAGCCCTCAGCCACTTTTTAGCTTCAACTGGATCCTCTGTGGTTTTGACACCTGATCCAAAAAATATCTTCAGTGTCGCTGGTTTCACCAGGAGAGTTTTAATCCCTTTTTCTTGTGCCAAAGCTTTTGCACTTTTGAACGCCTTCCTCATTTCCACTATTTCCTTAGGGAAATCTGGATAGATCGCCAATTGATCTCCATTTAGCAGAAGTTTCCCTTTTTCTCTCGCAGCCTTTAAAATCCTTTCCCTTGCACTCACTCTGGACATCACCATGATGATCTGTCTTGGTTTTCCGGCCTGGACCAGCTTACCAGCTCTAAAGGAGTAATCCATGTCCATTTCTTTTAGGATGTTGTTACCCAAAGTTGCCTCCAGTACTCCTCTGACTCTGTGATCGAGGTTTTTGTCCAAAGCAGAGTCTTCACTCACACCCAGCAAGCGCAAGTTCAAATTCCTTTGATCAGCCTCCAACATCAGGTTCCTCCTCTTCAAATCAGAAACTTCATATCTCAACTCCTTGTAGGCCCTATAACTCCCTGCAACCTCCGTGGCCAAGGTTGTATTTTCTGCTTCCTTTCACTTTGGTGACTCTATTCTCCAGGTGACCGACTTGAGAGGACAATTCACTGAGGGTAACCTTCATTTCCTTCACATCCTGGGCAATCTGGAGAAGCAGTGCATACATGTCACCATTCTCTGAACTCTCACCCATCTTCTCCCCTTGTTTAGCTTTTTTGGAGTTGGGGTTGTCAGGGATCTCAATCTTCTTCTTTGATATCAGCGCAGGATTCATTTTTCTCAATTTCCAATATTAATTATCCATAGGCTGGGAGGGAGCAGGAGCAGTTGGTTTAAGCTGCTGCCCTGTTCACCAACATTCCAGAATCCCGAGATCAGAATCTTGTTGACAAAAAACATTTATTTAATGTGAGCGCAGCTTAAGGCATTGAAAGTAAGGGAAGGTCTGGCTCCAGAGGATGGGGGTAAACATATGAAGAAGGTTAAACAAAATTCTAAGAATTTGGTGAGGGGAAACAGAGTGTGCATGCGTCAATAGGATGCAGAGAAAATGCGTATGGCTTTAAGAAAAAGAAATACACAAGAATTCCAGAAGATGACCAATGAGGTCGAGGTTTTAAAGGCAGATGATCAGATTAATGCAGTCCCAGAGGCTGAATGGGTAAGGTACTTTGAGCAGCTATATTGGAGAGGACCCTAGGTGAACCAGTTTAGTCATTTTGCTGTAAGAAAGGAGGACATCGGCTGTAATTTGAGTATTGACCAGGAAGTAGTTGATGGCATTTTGGGAATAATCAGTTCTTCAAGGGCTCTGGGTCCAAATAAACTTTCCAATGCTCTTTTTAAGGACTGCCCGGAAATGTGGTCTTTTGTGTTGCCCTTTTCACTGAGACATGTAATAGAGACAAATTCCTTTCCTGGGTCATTGAGAGTAGCATACATCATCCCAATATACAAAAAAGCGAAGAGATTGGAGCAAAAAAAGTATAGACCGATCGCTATATTGGACGTTGATAGCAAAGTTTTTGCATCATTTTTGTTAGAGCATCTGGAAAGGTGGGCTTGTGAAACGGGTAGATTGAAGAAGTGGCAGCATGGGTTTTGGAAAAAATACATGTCGACCTCACTGAATGGATTAGTGTTGAAGTGCGTTCAGTCACCTGCCTGGCCAAGAAAATATGAATCATAGCTACTATAGATCTTACCGCAGCGTTCGATGCAGTTAATAGGAGTCTTTTGTGGAGTAAACTGCAGGGTTGGGGAATGCTGCAAGGTCTCCTAAGATTAATGGTGGGACTGCATGAGCATTCTGGGTAAGACGGAATAAGGAAGGAGCACTGTCAAGAAGAATCCCAACATTTAGGGGTGTTAGACAGGGGTGCATTTTGTCCCGCTGTCTTTTTAATATGTATATGTCAGATATGGGAGACTATTTGGAACCTGCAGCGGTTGTGTCCCCCACATTGAATTATCGTCCAGTGACATGGATGAATTACGCAGATGACATCCTTATCTTTGACTGCACTGAAATAGGCCTACAACGTTTGATCAACACCTTTGTGACATTTGTAACATGTAATTCCTTGGTGATTAACTCACAGAAGACACAGGTTATGCAATTTATTCTGAAAACAATTGCTACTTCATTTCAATGGCGTGTTTTAAGCGAGCCTCTGGAGAGAGTGGATACGTCTATCTATTTGGGATTTCCCATGCTCGGTAAGCCCCATAAGTGTCAGGTGCATGAGTGATTGAGAACCCAGGCGACAACTCTGTCAAATCAGATGTGCCGGGTGGATGCCAGATATGGCAAGTTCTCACTACTCCCTACCATGAGATTTTATGAAGGAAAGATTATTCCCAAACTGCTCTCTGCAATAGAAGTGCAATTTTTATGGGTGCTAGAATTTGTACCTTTTTTAGAAGGATTAATGTGGTGAAGAGTTTTAGTATTGCAGAATTCAGTTCCACTGGCTGCAATTCAATATGAACTGGGCATTAACTCTCTTAGGGCCAGAGCAAATTGAAGAATGTTATCATTTTGTCGAAATAATATTTGTCCTTTGCAGCATTCTCTATAATATGATTTGCATATTTTAGCACAAACCAAAAAAGGGGGGTTTTTAACTGAATTTGCAGAATTTGGCACAACCCAGTTGAGTCAGCTGGAGATGTTGGAGGAGGATCTTATTAGAACCCTAATGAGGGTTAAGCAGAATCTCTATATTAGGGATTGAACTTTGATCATTGAAAGATTTCATGGCTATGAATCGATGTGTCACCTTAGAAAGAAATGAACATAAAAGACAGGAATAGTAGCACCATTTTGGACTATTTATCTGACTAGACTAGACTAGTGAGAAAGTCCTAGTCTAGGCGAATAAGTGCAGATTTTGTGATATGCCTCATACCCAAGAATCACTCGGACATTTAGTGATTTCATGTTCTGCTCTTTATGTAAAACACCAGTGTTATTTTGCAAATTTTTATCACCCCAACAGGGAGGAGGAGGATTTTTGGAATGAATGCTTATCAGGTCAAACTACCTCATGAGTTATAGTGATAGTTGGATCTATAAAAAAATGTGCATCTTGATGAGTAAGCTATACATTAGTGTTGGAATTGTCGTTAGTTGGACTTGAGAAGATGATGATTTCTTGTTATGATGATTTTTTTGTGAATACTGTGTGACTACATCTCCTATCTTATCTGAGGACATCTACTGCAGTGACCAAGGGGGCTGTCGATCTCCCCAAGGTAAAGAATGATGGTCCAGGTGAGCAGTGTGGGGAGGATTCCCTGATCAACACACGTGGCCCTCATTCCTTGGCAGGAGACAGTAGCATCCCACCAAAAAATACTACCGCCCCTCTAAGGGCCTTGTCAAATGAGCCAGCACCTTGCATGATGTGGTACGCACCCTCAGGGCTCAGTGGAATAAAGGAGTTGACCCTCTTAGAAGTTATGACAACAACTCAGAAGAATTCACAGCAGACGTGATGGATCCCACTGCAGTTCACAGTGGCTCACCTGGCACACATGTGTGAATTTACAGCAAGAATCCAAAACGGTGGATTGCATTTTTAAAGACACAGTCCAGCCTCTACATAGATCTGCATGGCGGCATACTCTGCCCCTGAGGGTGGAAAGCCATTCACAATAACCAATTACACATTGGGACTAATACCTTTACCCATGGTCAGCCCTTACACCCAGATCGACCCCAGGGTATGAGCCGCCAGGGTATAAAGAGGGCACCAAAAGAAGGGGAGGTGAAAGGATGGGGAGAAGGTTGTGGCAGATGCTTGGAGCGATTTGTGGTTCAGGCAGGAGGATGAGGCAGGAGTTTTTAGAGATACAGAAAATAGCAGAGGTAGCTGGTGACAAGAGCGGGTGAAAGGACCCAAAACGTGGGAGAAACCAAAGGTGTCTCACCTGCTAGTGCCCAGAGATCTGCCATCCACGTGGCCAGGACACAGCCATCACTTTTGTATCAGGTTCCTGGGGGGTGGACCAGTGCAGCAGGATCACCGGATGAGGGGTCTTTGGGAAGTGGGACACTGGATGGTGAGACGCGGTATCCCTTTCCCTGTAACACCTTTTCCCTATCCTACCAGGTAGGATGCCTAGGAACCCAACTCCCTCTACACTTTCCAGACACAAACACTTTCTTATGGACAGCTCACCTGAGAAAGAACACTGACTAACACCAGAGTCGTATATTTGGCATGTCCCAATACGATGGTCAGGCAAGGTCAGGCAATTACTGGTCATTACACACACCTGACTTCCATCACACTTCCCCACATGGATAAAAGGTGGCACACAAAAGCTCACTCTGAGCAAGGCAAAGCACATGAGGAAGCAGCGGTTCCAAGATGGCAGTTTAATATGAGGAGAAAGATGGCGAGACCAGAAAGGGTTGCAAGGAGGGAAGTGCCCTTGACTTTTTCAGACCGTAACTTTCGAAAACCGTGGAAAAAAGGGAAACCTAAGGGACTAAAGCTGAAGACACCTGCATTGTGCGTCAGAGGTACACAGGGCTCTTGCGCGCCGATAACAAAGGTGGGAAGGATTGTTTTCCACCATGGTACTGTCCTTGGCTCCTACAGCAAAGCATTGCCAGTAAAGACAGCACAGCCGATGAGTCGGAGAGACTGATACCCGACCAACCTGTGTTAAGACCAAGGTTGCAAGCAGCAGCAATGTATGATGAAATCTAAAGAGAACACTGTGTGAAACGTATGTGACGAGCGAGAGACTAATTGTAAGAAAAAGGAAGGATCTGAGCCCGGCTGAGGGGGATCCGGGCTGAACCGTGAGTCGCCCAAGAAAGAATATTCTCTGAACATTGTAAGAAGGCGGATCTGAGCCAGGAAGAGGGGGATCCACAGTAATGATTGTGATAAAAAAGGGATCTGGGCTCAGCTGAGGGGGATCCAGGGTGAACCACCTGAATTGAGTACTTATAAAAGGAAAGGAACTTTGTATTTTTGTTTTGGTACACCAGTCCCTCTGAATCAAGAAACTCTGATAAGTAAGGAGACTTGGGTACAGAAAGGCCCTGATGCTGGTAATGGAACTGTATCCTCGTGCCGGAGAAGCCTGAGTGTGTGCTTCGTTCGAGTGAACCGTCTTGTCCCGTGTTCAAAATGTGGGGAAGGGAAGCCAACGGCCTGATGCATGTCCAGTTGGCTCTGTCTTAAAGTGAAAAAGAAAATCTGGTTATAACTGCGGCTTGTGGCAGAGACTTGGGAATCACTGCAAGATCTGCCAGGAAGAGTGGAGGTGACCACATCCCATCATCACGCAGAGACAAAGCAGAAGAGTTTCAAGGAGGAGAACCTCGAGAGTGTGAGTGGCAGGGAAGTAACCCGAAATCATCAGACCTTCGTAAGAAGACCCTTGATCTGTTGGAACTCTTGACAAGAGATTGCCCTGACAATTTGTTTTTATGTTGACCCAGGAAAGGAGCTTTGTGCTAAATAAAATCTATTTGATCAAAAGACTGAGAACATGATTTGAATTTTGGAGCATTTCTTTCAGAAATACTGCAAAACAGTCATACCATTAATGCATGCGGCAAGTTTATGGATCTGCAGGATTACAAGCATAGACTGTATTTACAAGGCTGACTAGGCCCAAGTCTAGGGCTGTAGATTGCCAGAGGAGCAGCATTTCATTGCAGTTTATTTTCAATTTACTGGTCTGAGTAATTTTGAGCCGTTAGCAGTCATTCCGCTCTGACAGCTAAAGTCTTTAATGGCTAAACTTGTATATATGCTTGATATTTACAAAAGCTTTATTGTTAGAGTGACTTTTGCCACTGCGCATTATCTTTGGAGTTCTTTCTAATCAATACACACATATATTGTGTTAAGCAATCACTTTTATGTTCAAATACACAACATGCAATTTTTAACCATTGCATAAATTATGGTTTTCCCTTCATAAAAACGTAAAGGTTAAAAATGATACATCATGTTTTAATATTGACGGATGCCTATGTTTAAGTCAAGCACAGAGTTCCCACAGGTGGCACTACAATGATGTTCAGAAGCAAGCACTCATTTCCCTCCCTGGCCCCACATTTCAGAGGTCTCTGGCCGCACAAACGGTCCGAGCATGAAATAGATCATAGAGAAGTTCAAATGGTGAAGAGTAAATCTGAATGCGCAAGTGCATCAAGAAACCAGTGAAAGGACACCCAAAGCCATAGATGGGTGAGAACAAAAACTGTGTGCCAAATGGCCCACCATTTCACAGCTGTAAAGGTGTCCAGCAAAGATATCCATTCAGCCATCTTTACAAAAGCTGCTCAGTGCTAAGCAGGCAATCAGCATCCCTGTTGGGTTTATCAGGTGTGTCTTTGATGACATTCTGCTGCACGCCGGTACTACCAGGAGAACCAAGTCCTGCCACTCAAAAGCTATTCCTCATTTTGGAGTCCAATTGAATTCCATGGAAATATATTATTACCACATGTGGTAATTACCACAAGTGGTAATTACTGTATGGAGAAATGCCTTTGTCTGGTGGAAATTACCTCCACACAAAATCAGACACAAAAGATGAATTTCATCTTTCAAACTTGTAGTTTGACCGTATAGTAAAATGTCGTTATTCACGAATATTGGATGTTTTACCAATACCATCAAATTCATAATCGCGCCCTGGGACTTTGTGGGCCCCCGGTCGGCTTTATCAATTTCAAATTTATTGTTCAGAAATCTTGTCTTTTTTATTGCCAGAGCTTTAGAAATATGCTTTATTGTCAGTAAATTGGCCATGGGTGCTATCATCTTCGGCACAGAGAATTTGTGTCTTTGCGATTGTAAGGCAGACTGGTCCCAGAGGGGTCCCATAAACCTGCTGCCTTGGAGCTTCCCTTTGAGGGTCAGATGTTGTTTGGCAATGCTCTGGAGTCGAACCTTCACTGGGTCTTTAAGGCGGATAAACATGCTGCAAAATTGAGGAAGAAGGTGGCTCCTGCCTCTTCTAGTGCTTTCCGACCTACTTCCAAGTCTCTGGACGGATCGTAAGAAGCAGGGTTTCCGGGGTCCTTGCAGCCATCCCAGGCCTCCTCTAAACCTCAGAAGTCCTGAAGCCCAGCCTTGGGTGCGTGGGGGCGTTTGTCTTACTTTTCTAGGATCTGGGATCAATTGGCCTACGACTCCTGGCATTGTTCCACGGTTTGCCTGCACACTGTTTGGACTTTGTTTCTCCTCCTCCAGAGTCCGGTTTCCATGTGACACCTCTGCCCAGAGACTTTCGTCACCTGTTGGCCTTGAACACTGCTCTCCACGACCTTCTTCAGAAATGGGCCCTCATCCCAGTGCTATCGGGCCAGCAGGGGTCGGGCTTCTATTTCCTGTCTATTATATTATATTTATTATATTTCTTGTCTCCAAGCTTAGGGGGGTTTTCTTTCGCCTCATCATCAACCTTTGGAACCTGAATGCTTTGGTGTGGACTCGACGCAGTTCGTCATCATGGCGGTGTCTCAGGGGGATTGGTTGGTTTCCCTTGACCTACAGGACGCCTGTTACCATGTCTCGATCTTCCGGAGTCATCAACGTTTCCTGCGGTCTCAAATCTGCACCGTGGGTCTTCATGAAGCTGTTGGCTCCCCTGGTGGCGTCTTTGCACCTGGATGGGATTCAGGTGTCCCCCTACTTGGACGATTGGTTAATCCGGGCCAGGTCCTGGCTTCGGGTGGTGGCCCATCTTCGTCTGGTCTGTCATGCCCTGGTCCGGTGGGGGTTTTTGCTCAATCTTCCAAAGTCCCAATTGTCGCACTCTCAGGCTCTTCAATTCATCGGAGCCCAGTTCTGCACCCGGGAGGGGTTGGTTTGGCTCCCAATGGACAGAGCCTCCTGGCTCCAGGCTCTCCTCTGGCATATCTTTCACAGGCCCTGGGCTTCGGCGAGGGACCTTTTGTGTATCCAGGGTGACATGGGTTCTTGTGTCTTCATGGTCCCCTGGGGCAGGCTGCATTTGAAACCTTTGGTGCATCACCTGCTGTCGCTTTGGGTGCCGACCGCCTTTCATTAGGACACCTTGATACCTATCTCCTCTGCCCGCATGGTCTCTCTTTGCTGGTGGTAAGTCACGTTCCATCTCCGGAGGGGTGTGCCCTGGACCCTGGCCTTGCTGATCATTCTTACCACTGACGCTAGTGGCCTGAGCTGGGGGAGCCTCTCCTGGAATAGACTCATCAGCAGTAACTTGCCTCTCACCTCTTCTTTCTGTGCTGTTTGTCTATAGGAGCAGGACACACACGAAGGGGAGCAAGTTGCTCACCCACATAGGGAGTTGACACCCCTTGGCTACAAGTAAAGTCCTGATGAAGATGACTTGAAGAAATATGGTTATGAAACCGGTCGACCTCGATATAGTATGAGCTGGTCTCATGCGTTTTTATGATCTGTGTACAGAAACAACTGGTCACAGAAGTATCTAATTCAATTTGACCTGTGCTTTATACCGGGTCTTAAACAGATTCTTATTTGTGTATTTTTTAGATGTTGGAAAAAGGACCTTAGAGTTAAGGTTCCTTTGATGTATTGTGTGTTATCAGTACAAGTTGATAGACTTTTCTAGTGGCTGGCACTACAGTGGCCAATAAAGTTATTACACATTGTCGTGCAGATATAGCCCTAAAAAACTCTAAGCACTAGGCATTATCTAATGTAAAATGCCTATTTTTTCTCAAATACTTGGGATTGATTTTCAATTGTATGAATTGTAAATGTATTAACAGGGAGAAGGTCAATTCCATTTTTTTCTCTTTGGCTATTGCCAAATGGTGGAAGGTTTTATGATGGGAATGGCTGGAATACAGGAAAAATAAACACATAAAAAAAACTAGTTTTTACTGCCTCATGTGATAGATGCTAACAGCATACATATTAAATATGTTGAATAGAATCATTCTTCTATAGACCGTGATTGTGTGTTACAATGTATTAAATTTCTCGGTAGAAATGTAAAGTAGACCTCTTGTAGGTCGATTTAGCAATACCCTTAGTGTTATAGCATTTTTCGTACAACCCTAGGGTTGTTGGGTTTGATTGATTCAGCCAGAGGACCCAGTTGTTTGTAGCTGGGTGTCCTTAATTATAAGGAGCATAGAAAATAATAGCTTCAGTGTATTGTTTGTTGAGCACACACGATCAGTTCTCCAATTGTCTTTTGTCTTTCCAATTTATGTATACTGTTTAAAGTGTTTCATTTCATATATCCTTGCAGTTCGGATATAGAAAAATGGCTGAGAATAATTATCTCGCATTTGCTGAAGAGCTGGTTGAGGGCATTCTAGCTAATCCATCAATGTTGAGTGCTGATCTGGCTGTCCACATCATTCCTAACGCAGATGAATGGAATAAGATGGAAGTTATCAGGAAGAAAATTATTCGAACTGAGCTACATGGGGCCCTAATGATAGAATATTTACGAGTCCATGCCGCTCTGAATGGTCTAATTATACACATAGAACCACAGATCTTTTTGGACAACTTAGAATTTAGGAAGGATTGGTCATATATAGCCAACAAGTGCACCAGAGACTGGTTGATTCTCATCATCAATACGGCCAAGAAGGTAACTAAGGTAACTGAACAACTGATGAAAGAACTTCATGACAAAAGCGATGCCTTCAAATTAAAGATCTCTCTGGAACTATACAACGCAAAACTTTTGGCTCTGGAAACATCTTTGAAAGAATTTAAGGACTTTAATTTAAACAAGAAGTTGACTAAATTAAATAAAAACCTGGCAGCATTTTCCCATGAAAAAGTTTACCCGTATGTGGGAGCAGATTACTTTACAGATGAAGCCAAACAGGCAAGACGAGACGCTTCACAGTTGAGATTCCAAAACATGCAGAAAGGGAATAATAGAAACAGATTGGGCTCTTCATCTGGGTCATCAAACAGCTCGGGAAATCGCAGAGTATGGTTCAACACCAACCAGGTCCCACCAGCACCCACCAATGCCCCTTTTTTAGGACCACGACGGGGCAACAGGGGCAACAAGGGCAATCAGCGATGGCAAGGCCAATCCCCGCGGTTCACTCGCAGCAGAGGACGAGGCCTATAACAGCCAATGTTTCTTTAGTGGTCAATTTGTCCACATACATACTTACAAAACCGTAAGAGGAAGTCCTACAAAAAGGCCTCTCATTTGTTCCAACAGCTTATTATGATCCATTCCAAACGAGAATAGAGGTCAGCCAACTCATGAGGAAAATTAGATTGAAACAATTTTTCGCCGACAATACTCCAGGCAAACAAAATGCTACAGGCCTAAAACCGCCGTCCCAATTCTATCCTCCACACGGTACTAATACAGCAGAGTCTACGACTTTTGAACAAGCTCTGCTTAAGAGCATTAGTAGAATGGAAGAAAATATTCTGTTTAGGCATTCAAACTGTAACAAACAACAATTGGCAGCATTAAAAACCCTTGCTGATAATGAAGCCATTGTCATAAAACCAGCAGATAAGGGGTGAGCCACGGTAGTAATGAACAAATCAGATTATGACAATATGGTACAGGCACTCTTACAAGATCCCATGAGTTATCGGAGTCTCCCAGGTAATCTTACCGTTCAATTGAAAAATCAAATTCATACTATCATTGAAGAAGCAGAGGCAGAGGAATATATAAGCGCAAAAGAAGCAGCTTTTTTGACGCCAGCACATCCTCGGATACCAGCGTTTTACGCCATTCCCAAGATACATAAAGGTATCATCCTGCCCCCTGGGAGACCCATAGTATCAGGGATACAGTCCATCCTTGAACCATTGTCACAATTTGTGGATTACTTCATCAAAGATGAAGTACTAAAAATGAGAGCATACATAAAGGACTCTACAGCCATGCTCAATCTTCTGGACACCATCATTTTCAATCAAGAAACAGAATGGTTAGTCACCATGGACATAGAGTCGTTGTATACTAAAATACCACAACAAGCCACACTTTCGATGGTTCAACGCCTCTTGGAATCGGGCATAGAACTGTACAACACACCACCTGGATTGATAATTCAACTAGCAGAAATAGCTCTGACAAGAAATGACTTCATTTGTAATGACACTTTTTATCAACAGATATCTGGGACGGCTATGGGGGCTACATTTGCCCCTAGCCTGGCAAATTTGTTTGTTAATGACTTTGAATGTGATGCCATCTATCCAGCCTCAAACCCTTTCCTTGACAAAATAAAAGTCTGGAAGAGGTATATAGATGACATTTTCATGATTTTCAAAGGGACACAAGTGGAGCTACATGACTTCCATACTTGGTTGAATGCACAAAACCCATTTTTGAAATTCACTTTGGAATTTAGTTAAAAAAACATTCAATTCTTGGATCTCAATATCATGGTAATTGAAGATAAACTGTCTTCAAAAGTACATAAGAAATCCACCGACAGGAACTCCCTGCTGACATATTCCAGTTTCCATCCGCAAGCGTTGAAAGATAACTTGTCTTTCGGACAATTTCTCCGATATAGAAGAATATGTACACAGACAACAGATTATGTAGAACAAGGCAGAGACTTGAAGCAACAACTGGCCAACAGAGGTTATCCAAAAAGGATTATTGATTCCACGTACAGGAGAGCCCGCAATATTCCAAGAAGCATAACTCTGGTACAACATCCAAAACCGCCTCCCCAGGATAATATCATGGCAGTTTTGAGTTATTCACCTATGCTGAATAAGCTCAAAAAGGAAATTAAGCATTTATGGCCGATTCTTAACACAAGACAGCATAATTTGGATGTACCGAAATTTGCCATCAAGAGGAGGACCAACATCCGGGACAAACTTGTGAAAACTCTTTGTGAAGACCGAGAAACACATCCGGCAACGATTTGGCACAGCACAACCCCTGTAGGACATTCTCCATGTGGTTCGTGTTCCATGTGCCCACAAACGGAGCACACTAAAGAAATTGACCTAGGGCTACGAACACCTTGGAAACAACGTCAACTCACCAATTGCAACACTGCAGGAGTTATTTACCTGATAAGATGTCCTTGCAATTTGAAATACGTGGGCATGACGATGAGACCGATTAAGAAACGCATGATTGAACACCGGTCCTGTCTGAGGACTAAAAAATTGACAGCTCCTATGGTGAATCACTTATTAGCCAAAGGACATAGTCCGGAAGATTTCAAATGAACAATAATTGAAAAAATCTAAATCCTGAAACGAGGTGGTAATTACCACAATATCCTCTTCAGGAGGGAACAGAATTGGATATTCAGGTTGAACACACACAGGACAGGATTGAATGAATTTATCCAATGGAATGAACTAGCTGTCCTTCCATCCTTAGTCCTTCCCATTCCAGCTGAGACCCCTTTTCCTTTGTACATCAGTGAGTACTAAGATATGGGAAGCGTATGGAGGTTGCATATTCTGCCTGATCCAACCCCCGGTAATGTTTAGTCATAGACATGCCAAAATACTGGTAAGCAGTTATGATGTAAAACGTTAACATGTGTTTCTGCCAAACAGTATAGTTTAGGGGTGGTCTAGACCTCAACAATATTCGCAACATACAAGCCTGCCCAGTTGCATTCATGCAACACAACAGAAGAGGTGGAAGGTGACAACAAATGCATATAAACTGGATTACAATACTTCAGCAGCAATGCTATCTTTAATTATGACATTTGCAAGGGATGGGCTTCTAGTACAGGCATTGGATGAAATTAGACAGCAAGCATGTCCCTTTTGTATTTATTAAGGAATTTAATGAATAAAAAAGATGAAAAGCTGTGCTGCGATACCTAGACTAGTGCTCACAGTAACACTGCAACAAGATTGGGGACACACCGACTCCATCGCGGAGCGCGGGAACACAACTCTTGGTGCATTTATGTCCCCTTTCACGTATTTCTCTAAATTTTCTAATTTTCCAATTTTCTAATTCTCAAATTCAGTCTCCCAGTGCCATGTTTAGCATGTCTCCACTCGAGCACACAGGGAGCCGCAAGAGACGCGGCCGCATTTCGGCAGTGTTTTTCACATGAGCCAGGTGCATAAGTCGTAGGCTGATCCAACATGGCCGCCCGTAGGGCCAGTGCTAAGATGGCCACTGGACCATAGAGTTCATATGATCCCAGCCGCGTGTTTTGCCCCTATAACTACGCAGGTATAACAGAGCCAAGCAGTAGCAGGACAACGATGCGCGCAGCAGCAACCCGTACGTGTAACGCGGCTCACCCGCATTCATTTCGGGTAAGTTTTGCTGTCTAGATTAGTTCCTGGTTTCTTCCCTTCATTGATTTGTCTGGCTGTTCCCCCGAGCGACATAGTGGCTCATTACACAGACCCACGTAAACGAGTTTGAGACAGTGTCTGGAAGGCAAGCTTTTACCTGATGCAGACTGCATTTTTTGCATTTAGGTTTCGCCCAAGAGCTATCCTAACAGCTGGAATTGTGGCAGTTTTTCTACCTGAAGGGCACCAGCAAGGAGTGTTGGTGGCCTTTCTCTTGGAGCTGGTAAGTTGCTCCAGCCCTCGTAGCATGAAGAAGTTACATTTCTCTCTTTTTTCTCTTGCATTTATAAACAGTGTTCCCTAGGAGACTAAGGCATCACCGTTGTTTGATTCTCTCCTCTCCGTTTATTTATTTTACAATAGGAGTCTACAGTCTCCCACTTGCCCTGGGCACAGCGAATTAGTGCCAAGGCTAACCAATAAGTGTGGTAAGCCCCTTGCCGCGCTGCACATTGACTACTCACATATGGGTTATAAGGTTTATGACCCAATACACACTTCCTGGTAAGGCAGAATAGATTGGAGCACTCCTGAGCATGTTTCCACCCCCCTTTTCCTCTGTTGTATGTAATAACAGGCGTGATTTTGGAAAATGAATTAAAGGTTTTTCAATTAGCAATATAGCCTGGTGATATCTGTATGATACACATCCCAATTATTCTTGCATGGCACTAAACACTAGCATGGGAGTAGTAGGGGTACATTTGAGATCCAGCCTCTCACCTCTTCTTTCTGTGCTGTTTGTCTATAGGAGCAGGAACACACACGAAGGGGAGCAAGTTGCTCACCCACATAGGGAGTTGACACCCCTTGGCTATAAGTAAAGTCCTGATGAAGATGACCTGAAGAAATATGGTTATGAAACCGGTCGACCTCGATATAGTATGAGCTGGTCTCATGCGCTTTTATGATCTGTGTACAGAAACAACTGGTCACAGACGTATCTAATTCAATTTGACCTGTGCTTTATACCGGGTCTTAAACAGATTCTTATTTGTGTATTTTTTAGATGTTGGAAAAAGGACCTTAGAGTTAAGGTTCCTTTGATGTATTGTGTGTTAGCAGTACAAGTTGATAGACTTTTCTAGAGGCTGGCACTACAGTGGCCAATAAAGTTATTACACATAGTCGTGCAGATATATCCCTAAAAAACTCTAAGCACCAGGCATTATCTAATGTAAAATGCCTGTTTTTTCTCAAATACTTGGGATTGATTTTTAATTGTATGAATTGTAAATGTATTAACAGGTAGAAGGTCATTTCCATTTTTTTCTCTTTGGCTATTGCCAAATGGTGGAAGGTTTTATGATGGGAATGGCTGGAATACAGGAAAAATAAACAAATATAAAAAACTAGTTTTTACTGCCTCATGTGTTAGATGCTAACAGCATACATATTAAATATGTTAAATAGAATCATTCTTCTATAGACAGTGATTGTGTGTTACAATGTATTACATTTCTCGGTAGAAATGTAAAGTAGACCTCTTGTAGGTCGATTTAGCAATACCCTTAGTGTTATAGCTGTTATATTAATGCACCATAACAACATTTCTACATCAGGTCTTGTCAAATGATAAAGTTTACATATGAAATATATGCATGTTGTACAGGCACATCTTATAAAAATGTTTAATAAAAAGAACTCAGCCCCCTTCTCATGGTTACAGCTCTGGTAAGATTGATTTCATTGTTGAGCTAGACAGACAGTGCCCCCCCCCAAAACATTCTCTGCATATTCTCAACTTTTGAGAAGAATTGCACCAGATTTGCATATACAGGATGCATATTATGTACACTATGTTTGATTTGTTCAAATTTGTCAATGTTTATTTTTGCTCTTTGTTTTAATTAAGATATTTCTGTACCTAACTGTTATATGTGTTATGTTATATATTACACCAATGTGGAAAATGATTTGATTAAATAATAACATCCACTATTAAGTACTCATGGCAATATTGCAACATTGCAATATTGAAAGCTGTATTTTCTCCTAGTTACAAAGATTCAAGGACAATCTGTTTTTCCTTGGTGTCTATTTAACTAAACATAATTACAGGTCCTTCTCACATAAGTGTTGAAGCCCCTCTGCTTCTCCACCACGTGTATGTGTTTGTCATATACATGTTCCCAATATGGAATATGCCTATACATGTTGGGAGCCCACCTCTGTAAAACATACAGCTCTGGTGTAAGCAGAGGGCAAAATGGAAAAAAGGCAAGTTACCCGCTGCAGCCGATGTACCTCCTCGCTTGTGCTGGAATGCCATCAAAATATGGCATAATCACAAGTGAAGTTTGTAAACTCTGCCTGGGCGAAAACGCCCCAGTACATTAATAGACAGCTGAAGAAGGATCTTGGAATCTTTGGCTGTGCAGTCTCACGGTGGAGGAAGGCATAAGGGTGACCCTGAACATTCATGTGTGGGAAGCAACAGAATTCCTCATAGCTGCACAATGTAGGCACCTTTTATAACAAATGAAGTGGTACATACTTTTTATATCATTGCTGTTTGTGCTATTGTTCAAAATACCCAACACACCAAGAGTAGAAGTGAGCAATGGATCGGGCATCCAACACAATATTACCTTTGTGGGTGTGGTGTAGGCTGTGGGTCTTGCCAGCTGGTGTTTGTGATAATTTAAAATGTTTGTTAACTCCGTAAAGTTGGTTGGACTTTACAATACAATACACATTTGGGGATTTGTGGGTATAGATATAGATGTCCTGCTGTCATTTGAAGTACTGTTTCACAGCAAAAGTCCTCTTACCTTGTATTTAAAATATAATTAATGTAATGATTATGGATAAACAACACAGTTATGCATACTTTGCAGTTGGTTCTCCTGGTAGTACTGAGCGCGCAGCAGAATGTCATCAAAGACACCTGAAAACCCAGCAGGGATGGCATTTGCCCGCTTAGCACTGAGCAGCTTCAGTAAAGAGGGCTGAATGGATATCTTAATGGAACACCTTTCCAGCTGTGAAACAGTGTGCACCTTTGGCACACAGTTTTTGTTCTCACCCTTCTATGGCTCTGGGTGTCCTTTCACTGGTTTCTTGATGCACCTGCGCATTCAGATTTACTCTTCACCATTTGAACTTCTCCATGATCTATTTCATGCTTGTACCTTTTGGGCGGCCAGAGACCTCTGAAATGTGGGGCCGGGGAGGGAAATTAGTGCATCATTGTAGTGCCACCTGTGGGAACTCTGTGCTTGATTTAAGCATAGGCATGCGTTTAATATTGTAACATGATGCATCATTTTTAACCTTTACTTTTCTAAAGGAAAAACCCTCGTTTTGTGACGGTTTAAAAAATGCATATCGTGCATTTGAATATAAATAGCGATTGCTTAACAGTGTATATGTGCATTGGTTAGAGAGAGCTACAAAGATAATGTGAAGTGGCACCAATAAAACCAATGAGGTTTTGGCTGTTTTGCACAGTAAAGAGCATTTTGGGAAGATGATGATGACCAAAGCACTTTATATCTCTCATGTATGTCTTTGTCTTCCTGCTGTTTTTCTTCATTGAATACATTGTTGTTGGGTTGGTTTCGCAATACCCTTGATGTCTGTGTCTTTTGTGGGGTGCATGAGCATCCTTCCTGTTTTGCTTTGGTACGACTCAAAGGTAAGTATTGGGACGAGGAAGAGGGATGTGGAGGTAATGCCCGTAGTACAGGGATGTCATTTCACTAAAATGCCAGGGGTAGCGGAAGTGACATCACACAACCCTTGACCTCTGATGACATCACAGGAAGTGATGTAATTTGACCCTACCCCAAAGTGACATCACAGGAAGCAATGGAACACAACCTTTCACAAAACCGGAAGTGGCATCACATAGCATTGTTTCTAAGTACACTATGAAAAATATGGTTACGATATCAATGTAAAGTAATATACATTTCATATGAGAATGGATCACCAAATGTATCGTTAATATCAGCGCGTATAGGCCCATTTACCAAATTACTGTGAATGCAAGCAGACGTCCACGCCCAAACGATAATGATGTGTTATTATACAGCACTTACGCTTGAGCGTTTCATATAGAACAAATATACATACAATATCACCCAACCTGTTTTGGTACTCATTTATTAACCTTAGCAGGATGAAAGGCTGAGTTGACCTTGCCGGGAGCCGAACCTGCAACCTGCAGATCACACGCACATTGCAGCAGCGAGTGCTCAACCCACTGAGCTATCTTGACGGCTATAGCTATCAGAAAACCAGCCACTCCAGAAACAAAGAGCCACATGCTGCTGGCCCAAAGACCACATGCTGCTGGCTGTACTTTGACCCTATTTTTAAAAATAAAAAGAGGGGTTGCAATGGATACCACAGGGGTAGCAAGGGAGATCTCAGGGGTCACTGCTGCGACCCCTGGTGACCCCTAAATGATGCCCCTGCAGGAGTACTTACCGGTAATCTTCATTACTTCTAGTCCTACTCTTCCTCGTCCCAGTACGTACTACCCTTCCTTCCCTCCCACCCGTCGGTGGAAGTTGCCCAGTTCTTGGCTTTGGATTTAGTGCCTTGGTTTGGGAAAGTGGGAGGTTATAGCTCCTGGGGTGGGAGGGGCCAGAAGAGGCCAGCTTGTAAAAAAGAGTTCCAAGGAGCATGACCATACTCAAAGGTAAGTACTGGGACGAGAAAGAGTAGGGCTGGGAGTAATGAAGATTACCAGTAAATAATCGGGGCATTTCGTGGGGGGCTTACTGGTGATGGGAGGGGCCACATCAGAAACTGGGTGGGGTAATCTTGGAGGATCCGCCCCCACTGTTGTACCATTAAGGTCTCTAGTGGGGACCAACTATCAAATAGCATACTTGCCAACCCTACCGATTTAGGCGGTCGGATACTGCTTTTTAAGCAGTCCTACCGCCTACAGATTTGTGTACCCAGTCCTACCGCTATTTATAGTGGCAGGTTTATGGCCTCACCAGCTCTGGCTTTTGCATTGGAGTTGGGCCCTAACACAGCTGTGGAACTGCAGCGAGGGAGAAGTCAGTCTGTGTGTGCGGGTATTTTATTTTGATGGATGATGTTGGTGTATGCCACCTCTGTGACTGATCTGCCAGATCAAGTCATCAGTACAAGTGTGTGTCATGCTTTAAAAATATTTCCGTTTGCAGTTTTGAAGTGAACCTAGAAGTTGAAAGAACATGCACTTAATTTTTCAAATGTCTTTTTTTACAATTAATTGCTAGTTTGTTATTCTTAAACCTAAGGAGTAAAAGTAAGTGCAACAGTGTTTCAAGGATGGACGACCTTTGTCATACTTTATTTTGTTTACATTTGTTTTCTGTATTTCTGTGAGTCGGTAGTTAATATTTCTCTGCTCATCAACTACTCACTTTATGATTTGCTTGACTGTTTTAAAATTCTTGTTTTGTGCCTCTTTACCATGCCCCATTCTAAGCATTTTACGTTCAAGGTGACATCATGTTTCTAATAAGTACTTTTGACAGCGCAGACTACAGTTTTAGGGGTGGAGGACATCATGCCTGGCTATCTCATAGTTGAGATTTTTTTTTTATTGACTCACTAATTCGTTTTTGTACACCGAGCCGCTTCTGGGTTAGTGTGTGAATGGATAGATGAAGATGCATGTGTTTCTGTGTGCAAAGTTTATGAAGAGATTGACAGTGGTATGTTTGAATTGGAATATTAGGGATTGTTAATGAGGTTAAGGCTGACCACAATGGAATAAATGCCCTGTCAATATCCTCTGTATTACGATTGTTGGCTTAATTAATAGTCCCCCACCCCTATATCCTGCTATGTACTATTCTTTATTCAGTGTATTTGTAAATTATTTACCTTAGACTTCTGTCAGTTTCCTTTTCTTGCTCTACTAGCTTTGGACCTTTGTTCACTGGGCAACCAGGTGTAAGGTTTGTGGCGTTTATTGTTTTAAGCTGTTTTACTTGTTATTTGACAAAACAGTATGTAGTTGCAACTGTTCTTTTTCTTCTGTGTGTATTTAAATTCTGTACTTTTAAATAAAGTTTAAAAAACAAGTACTGGTAAAGTCAACAGTTTTGGGTTTTGTGTAGACATTGGATAAGAATTTTCCAGGCAATACTACAATGGTGCTACCCCTTCATAGATGACAAAAGCTGGGAATGTTGCGATTACTTAGGCATATGATGGCTGGTAGTGCCAAGTACATGCCTATATAATTACTATACACAAGCCAAAAATGTTACTGTTGCCAATGCATGTTTTAATAGGAATACAGTGCCAGGAACAGATGCAAGAACACACATTTGCATACATATCAAGTGGCTTAAGGCGCGCTTTGTTGAGTCATTTTCATTACACCAGGCCCTTGTTTTCAGCTGCAAAAAAGCCATTACCTTTCAGTAGAATGCTTAGTAATAAGATCCGGGGGCGGGCAGGAAATGGGTAGGAATGGCCATATGGACTAGAATGACCATGAGTAGTCAATGGCTGCATAAAAAGTGAAACACAGCCTCTGTGACCCTACTCACACACCATCTCTCTGTTATCTTCACTGCCAATGCCAATAGTTTCGACATTTAGGCAGCATGCACAATGCCACCTAACCATTTGCGGCCCATATCTATCTGCCTCCTCACTTAAATGGAAGTCTAACTAGTCTGTTGCATGCAAGGGGACTATGCTGCCTGCCTCTGAACTTGGGTGGATACCCCTGCTACGTTTTCAATGTGGTGCCCAAATGTGC
This sequence comes from Ambystoma mexicanum, assembly GCF_040938575.1. Lineage (NCBI taxonomy): Eukaryota > Metazoa > Chordata > Amphibia > Caudata > Ambystomatidae > Ambystoma > Ambystoma mexicanum. The sequence continues at coordinate 290,671,360 of NC_090931.1, read as the reverse complement.
AGAGCACAATGATAAGAGGCCGGTGGTGTGTAGGAAGGTCAGCCCCACTGCTTCTCATCATTGTACTACTAGAGTTGGAGGCTCTGAGTAACGGGAGAGGAAATCCCTCCTCTTCAGTCAGCCAGTGCGCTCTGTGTGAGGAGGATGGTGGTCGTGGATGGTGTTGGCATGCTAAAGGTGCGAGCAGGAGGTAAGTCAAATGTAAATGTTTATGGGTATGTTGTTTAATGTGTTTGTATGCATGCATGTGTGAGTGTTTGTTTTTAAATGAGCATGCATGCAAGGAGTTGTCGAAGTGCTGTATGAATGCACATGTGAGGTGTGTCTGTGTGTGTCTGGCCTGCTGCACTGAGTGCGTGAAGGGGCAGCAGGCATTTAGTTGTGGGGTTTGGGGATGTATGAAGTGGCAAAGTAAATATGATGAGTGCTATTACAAAGCTAGACTGGCATACCTGAGTGCAGCCGATCCAGAATTACTTTCTTACTTTGGTATTGTATATTACATAGCTAGACTGGCATTATTTGGTGCAGCTAGTTTATCTATATTTTCCTAGTGTGGTGTTGTATGTTTTACTGGAAAAGGTTAAAGCAAAAATGAGGAGTACTTTTACATAGCTAGACTGGCATACTTGGGTGCAGCCAGTCTAACTATAATTTCTTACTTTGGCATTTTATTTTTTAATGGGCATCAAATGTAAAGCAAACATGGTGGGTGCTCTTACATAGCAAGACTAGTCTTCATTGGTGCAGCCAGTTTGAATATACTCTTTTTGGTACGTGGCTACTGTGCATCAAGGGTAAAGTAAACAAGGGTTATTACATGGCTAAACTGACCTCCATTGATGACACTGGTTTGGCCATATATGATTACTGTAGCATTGCATTTTGTGGTTATCAAGGGTAAAGCAAATATCACTAAGTGCTATTACCTGACTACACTGGCATACATTAGTGCAGCTAGTCTGGAGATATTTTCTCATGGTGGCATGGCATTTTTGGCTGTCATATCCAATAAGAATATTTGGTAATAATGGCATGTATTGGTGCACTCTGCATACATATGCATGGGCACAACCAGCATGAACATTTTTTGTATACTGCTGTATTTGTGGGGCAAAGGCATCATGAAAATGTGTTGGAAAAAGCTCCTGTGCACTGTTGACTGCCTCGATTGCATTTTTTTCATGTGCTATCATACAACACCATTTGCAAACTGTGTGGCTTTTACCCTATTTTTCACAAAAGTGTGCTAGACAATACAGAGTTTTATCCCATTATTTAAAAAATGTTCTCGGAAGGGAGCAACCGCTCCCCCAATGTCCCTTAGTTGGCTGGAGCTCCATCACTATACCAATGGCTCTCACATATTCCAGACAGACATTTAAAACATGGTAAACAAATTCACCAGCCGCCACTGCACTTAACAGCAAAACTAATAATACTGACCACAATTCTCACAGCTCACTCATTTGGTTATGTGACTTCTCAAGATGGATCAGAACATGCGAGTAAGACAAACACTTTTTGTGCTCTGATCAGTGTCACATCTCGTGTGAAGTCATTTCATTTGATGTCATCATTCTGCTAATTACTATTTTTGAAACTTTAAAAATCCTACCTCTTTTTGTTAACTGAATGTTGGCAAGTATGAAATAGTACATTTTAATGAGCAACATGCAGGTAGGCGATGAAAGCATTTCTTGAAAATAGCAACTTTAAAGTGTTACTGCGCTTGTGCAAGTAAATATTTCTGCACCAACACAGTAAAACTTGAATGCCGCCAGTTTCAGGAAAGACTTCGCTCTCCTCTCTGCCTAACAAAATGCAAGTGCACACATCAGCCCTCGCTCCATGGATGTGAAGGAACACGTAACGTTTTTATATGTTGACTCGCATCTCGCATCCGTGGAGGGGGGAGGGGGTGGAGGGGGCCGATGTGCGCATTTGTTGGTCCCCCCCCTGCCAGCGCTCCTCTTGATTTGCCATATATTGCAAACTCGCGTTGCATGGCCTCTTCAAGGGATCGAGGAATTCCACTCCAGTCCCTGGCACAACATATAAGTAGGCCATACAACATCATATCACCGGAAAACAACGTTAACTTGCTTAATTTGTTGGCTTTTCTTTTACAAATCATTAGCATTAGGTGCTCGTGTTGTTAGTGTTAAGCAAGACTACAACTCCCAGAATGCAGCAGAGTGTTAAATGAAAACCTAAGACCGTGGTGTTGCGATGATATATTTATTCACCTTATCAGATGGAATTGGTGTGGAAATTCTCAGAAACACTCAAGCACTGTGTCTTGTTGTCGTGACACTTTCAGCCTGGACTTTGTCAGACAGCACAAGGCCCATCTTTTAAATGATCAACAATAACAGCGATAGGTGCAAGTAGCAGACAAGGCAGAGCTGGACACCGGCCTGCCACTAGCAGCGCAATCACAAACTCTGTCATCAGTCTGAGGCAATCTCCTCAGAGGTTTGAACGGCCGCATATATTTGCGGTCCCCACAGAAGTAACAATGTGTTTTTGACCCGCCTCGAGAAAAGGTGCCTAGGAAAGGAGATCAAGCCTGTCTGGGTTAACCCAAACAGGCCATTGTGGCTGCAGGTCACGTGGAGGAGGCCATAGTCAGTGTTACTGGGTCTCCTGGGGTGGCTCCACTTCCGCCAATATGCAGATTGTTTGGGAGCATGAAATGGGGGGGAAATCTCCTACCTTGCATAAGATCCCTGCTAGTGTCATATCTTTCAGGCGACAATGGGTGCAGGAAGGGCAGTATATCCCAGGCCAAGCGGAAAGTGTCTTTGACAGTCTTAGGTACTATCCGTTAGCAATGCTAGAGATAAGTTGAAAGGAGAAGCCCTCCATGCACTGGGTTGCAGTGAAAGGCTCCATTCCAGTAGGGTGTCTGATAGATAATGACATCCCTGATTCACACCTAGTCACAGCAGTCACTAAAGTGAAAGCTCTACAAGCAGCAAGAGTAGAAGTGCTTCAGGCCCTAGCAACTAAAGTTCTTTCAGCTAGAGAGTCTGAGAGACGTTTATTACCATTAGTTCCCAGTCCAGTCCTGAAGTCCCATGAGGAGCAAACTCGTGAGGGAGAGGACCCAGTGGCTACAGGGTTGTCTAGGTATTTAGCACAGCATTCACTGATCTCAGGGTTGCCTATTTGTGTGGAGAAGGAACCGTAGATGGGGGACCATATAGTTTTAGACCTGAAGTGCCTGCCAGAACTGATGTACTTGTCCTCAGCTGGAGGTATAGGTCAGGTGATTTTTGCAAGAACCCAGGAATGTCCCACTCTGTTGGGTGTTAAGAACCAGAAAGGGGATCAGGTGCAAGGCACAAGCCCTGGTCTACTCCACAATAGGGAACAGCCACAAGAAGAGACCCCAGGCCTGTTCAAAAACAGTGAGCCCAAAAACTCTGAGGCACAGTGCAGCTAGAGGCTGGTTGTTCTCCCAAGCCACATGTGTTTTCTACCAGACCTGGTTCCTGAAAATCTGATGGGCATTTAGAATTGACAGAGACAAATGACAGTTTGTCAGATCATTTTTACTGGTCCCAGGTGGGTGTAAAAATGAAGGAAACAGTGAGATCTTCCTGGTCTTGACAAAGGTCTGGTAAATCAGGAGTGGCAACCAAGACTCCCTTAAATCCACTACCTGTGATTGGGAGGTCTTGCAGGAGGAAAGGGAATTTCTCTCATTTGGGATACCCTGGGAATTCATATCTAACAGAGGAGCCCTGTAATGCCTGTGTCTGTGCAAATACCACTGACAGATCAGAAGACTGCTTCCTGCCAAAAACCTTCAGTGCTGGAGAAATGGTTTCAGCAGGGCTCCAGTTATAAAGTTCTCAGACTATGGGTAGGGAATCGTTTGCCAGACAGGCACCTGTAAACCTGGAATGTAGAAGACTAAGTGCAGCTGAGCTCAAAACGGGTTGATTAGCCCATGGCCTACATTAGCAGAAGCAAATAGGAAGAGGGAGGAAGCGGACCACAGATAAGAAGAGTCCAGGGTTTTGGCATTTAGCAATATTTCTACAGAGATCCCAAATAGACATACCGACTAAGCCTGAGGTTGAGCAAGACACTAAGAAGGGTGGTGAAGGTAATATTGTTTCTGAAAGGAAGGTCTGCTAATCAGACACCCCTTTCATAAATGTTGCATGGGAAAATATGTTGCAAACATGTGCTTTTGCTGAGATAGCCTACAAGCACAAGGCAGTTTCAAAGGTCACATGTGCTGTGCTGACAGCTGCTGGAACACCAAGTTCCTGCAGGCAGAGGTGGTTTTTTAATCTTCTGCACCTGTTTCCAAATCTAATAATGGTATGCCTTAGTCAGTCTGCAGTCACGTAAATCTGTAAATATAAGAAATGCCTGGTTGTGGCAGGGTGTTTACTAAGCTAAATACAACAATGGTGTCCCGACAGGAAAGCCGACAGATTATTTATAGTGAGCTGAATCACTGTATGTGTACATGAGTGTAAACATTTAGCAATAGTATTTTACACGTCTTGAACCTCAGTAAAACTGCAAGTCCGTATACTTGTTCTGTATCTATCAGAACAAGGCACACTGTACTGTGTCTCCACAATTTTGTCAAATTAGCATTTATTGGGTATAATTAGATTGACCTGGCAAAGAAAACATGCACAAATTGATGTGCACATGAAGTTATGCTAGATGCATGTGACATGTAGAACATTAGAAAAATACAAAGCTTAAAAGCTGTACAAAAGCACATAGACAAAATGACAACACATCCTGTCAGAACCGTTGAAGCTGATACTGTTCTCAGATGTGACATGGGTGGAACTACCAATTAGACAATAAGTCTTAATGCAAAGAGTTCATCCTTTATACAATATAGCTAGAGCATAGCAGTTCTATTGTTTCACTCGAAGGCAACTGAAAATTAATCAACTTTTTGTTGTACATGGATTAGATATTGATAGTTCAATAGTTCAGTGGTCCACGTAGTGCGCCGGTGGAAGTCTGAATGCAGGGCTGCCCACATGCGTGAATAAATCAAAGCGCAACGGCTTTACATTTCGGCGGTTTAGGTAGGTATGGCTGCCTTACTCACTCAGGACCAAAGGGCTGAACTTGCATGGTGACCCCTGAGGAAAGACAAGTTGGAAGAAAAGGTAATGTCAGGTTGTAGGTCAACCTGTGTTTAAAAACGTTTTGCCTCCTTACTCGGGCATCGTGAAAGAATTACTTACATACAGACAAGAGGTGCTGAGATGTACCCTTCACCCATCAGAGACAGTTTGGAAGTGTGTGAACCCCTCCCAAATGTTTTTGGGAGCCTAGTGGAGGGGACAGTAATAAGATTGGCTTTGCCGTTTTTATTTTCTTGGGCATGGCTTTAACATGCCTAGGCTCACCATGACATTGTGGAAACCGCAAAAGTCTGACCACTGCTGAGTCATAAGCAGGCTTTGTGTTGACTTTTTTTTAGGGTTTTGATGAAGAAAAAAATACCTGTTGTTAACTGTGACATACATGAGGAATCCCCCAAAAAAAGAATCAAGGTTGTTTTTGTTTGCTTTTCAGGGAGCTTTTTTGGCAAATTCGGATTTCTGACATATAGCCGTTCCAAAATGTTGTTGGGGGCCTGGGAAGTGAGTAAGAAGAAGGGCTTTGCCCTTTGTGTTTTCTTGGCCATGGCTTCAAAATGCCCAGGCTCACCATGAGATGGGTTACTTCCAGACATACCCCTTAGCACATTGGACACCTCTCGCCAGCTGTCTATCCTTTCGGTGCTGTGCCCTATAGAATACAGTTGCGTTCCATTATACATTTGGTCCAATTGTACAGATAGCTCCTCCATCTTCGTGCTCTTCCCAACTATCTACCTGGCCTTCGTCTTCCTTACCACTACTGCATGTTCTGTCATACTCCTCCTGGCCTCTCTGACAGGCAAAGTGCGTTGATGCCAGAACTCATGCCAGGAGGCGCTATACAAATGCAATATAAAATAAAGTAACATAACTAGAGGCGTGGCAGCTACTTCGGTGGAGCTAAAAGGGGTTTCCCTTAAAGAGATTTGTCAACCTGCTACTCAGCTATCGCCTTCAACGTTTGTCGGTCACTAAATGTTGACACTCAGAGAAGCATCGAAGGGTTCCTTTTGTACAGATGTTCTGATTTTTGCTGACTCTTAACTTATATTTCTTTAAGTTGTTTGCAATGTTAGTGTTTTTTTGTTTGCAGTTCACTGAGGTTAGAGCAGTCTTGAGTCTCCTTCTTGGTACATCCTCATTAATATTTGAATTGGACGCGGAAGACGGGACATGGAGGTAATGCCCTGATTACTTACCTTTCATCTCCATTACTGAAAGTCCAAGTCTTCTTCGTCCCAGTCATCTTTCCCCCTTTCCTCCCTACATCCTGACTGAACTAAGGTTTGGGCTTGGAATGTTCAGGAAGTATTGGCAGCAGATAGGGACTATATGGTCCTGTCCCAGAAGGGGCGTGGCTAAGTTCGTTAGCGAGTTTAAAAAGAACACGTGTGTGTGAAAGGGTCTGCCTAGGGACAGCGGCCCTCGTTAGTATTTGACCAGGAGCGAAAGAATTAGGGGGTCATTACAAGCTGGGCGGTAAGGGGTTAACGGCGCTGGTAATGGTGCCGGCGCTGTTAACCCCTTACCGCCCTATCACGAGACTGCTTGTGGGACCTGCAAAGGTGTCCTTAGCGGGTCCCGCTAGCAGACCAGGGAGCTAACAACGGGCCAGTTATAAACGGGCCCGTTGTTAGCTCCCTCCCCATTCCCAGGGGGCTCAATGGGAATGGGGATGGGTTCCCTGAATGGGAAAATACCGGGTCCTCCAAGGTTGGAATGGCCCGGTATTTCCCCATTCAGGGAACCCAGACCCGGCTACCTCCATACTCGTAATGACCCCCTTAGACTTGGAGTAATGAAGATTTCCAGTAAGTAATCAGATCATTTCATCACAGCCCAACCACTGGACTGCCTCTACGGCGCCCATCGCCCAAATCGACCCCAACCATCCCCCAGAACCCCGCACCAATCCAATGTAGGATTTCACCCAAAATGTATATGGTGCATTGAAACTAGCACGGCGGTGATTCGGCACAGTTAAACAACATAGTAATAGCTGTGGGGCGCACCATTTCACTGGGAAAGTACCCTAATTTAACATCATAGATTGCAAGTGGAATCTGTTATGTCACTCACTTAAAATATTTTCCATATCTCACCTGTAATGAATTTCCCATTCGTTATACACAGCTACCAAGGAGTCATGTATCATGCTTGAGGCTACCAGCCAGTCTTGGTTTTTCCCATTGCAGGATTTGTAGTCCCGCACTTACATTGGGAAAAACTGCAATACAAGTCGCAGCATGCAATGGGAAAAACAGGGCTGGCTCAAGGTTCCACGCATGACTCAGGGCTACTTGGCAGTTTTAGCTTCTATAGTATTTTATACATATGAAGTGGGCGGGGCTCATACTAGAATCCCTGGCGTCACAGTCAGCTGTTTGCTTCCACCTCTGAACACTCCGGCTTGTAAAACGAACGGAAAGCTGGGCCTCCATTTACGAGACACACCATCCGGCTCGCGCTCTTGAAGATATACGTCGAGTATGCCGTCTGCGTGAGTGCGTACCTGGAGACGACTGTCGGCGCGCCCCAAACACGAGGCATTTGTTCGCAGCAGACTTTAAAGCCGGGGCTATTGTGCCAGGGAGGGTTGTAACCTGGGTTTGACCCGCTGACGTCGGCTGAAGTGTCACCTCTGCTTCTTGTAGAGCAAACACGAGACAATTGGTGTGTGTGTGGTTTACCTGTCCCAACAGGTGTCCGCCGAAGCTCACTTTCCTTCTGGGGTGAGCAAGAGGTCACGAGGATCCCCCATCGTTGCCTGCTTGCCCCAACGCTGCCTTGTTTAACTTCATCGATAGGGGTACAGGCCCTCAATCTTCACGTGTCTATCAGCTGATAAAAGCATCTATCAGCTCCACCTACAGCACTGAGTCAACAGGTGCACTAGACAGTGTGGCACACTGGCCTACAGGGACACTGGAAGATTTCCCAACCGGCCGATACCTGTGAATGGCGGGAGGGCTGGGAGAGAGTCAGTGGCCGGTCCCCTAGAGGTCCCAGGATCAGGGGTGGACTGGGAACCAAAAGAGGCCCTGGAAATAATTTTCAAAGAGGCCCCATATTACACATTTTCAACAGGCCCAACGCTTTTCCTATGGAAACATTTGGAAAGACCACACAAAAGAGGCCCAGGGTGCAGAGGCCTACCAGGAAATCTCCAGAGTTCCCTATAGGCCAGTCCACCCCTGTCCAGCATGTCCAGAAATTGAATACTTTCTTTCTAGGCAACTGTTATAAAATATGTCTGGAAACGGTTGTAATTTTAAGGGAGTTTATTAGTGAGTCTCCGGCAGGCTACCGCAGTCTGGCCTCCATCGTTGCATCGGCTCACGCTACGCTTTCCTGCATTCCAGAACGGTGGAATGCAGGGAAACGAAACGTTCGCAGGTTCAGCACGATACAATACATTATGTATTTAATACACTGTAACATCTCCCTTCCTAATACACAACTGAAGAAAATTAACATTGCAAAATGCTAGGAGGGGGAAAAGCTGGGGAATGAAGAAAGGAGGAGAAAAGAAAGAAACCAAAAATTTAAGATTAAACATTAAGTGAAACCATATACTTGGGCATAAAATAGCAAACAATTTCTACAATTGAAACTGTACATAGTGATATGCTTATCTCTTCTAATATTTATGAAAACAACTGCTGACATAAAGGATACACCCTGACTGTTTCAATGCATCAGCATAGCGTTCCAATTCATATAAATGTCCCTGAGATGTGGACAACAGTCAATAATAAATGAACCCTTCCTTATAATTGGGTACAACTCTCCTGGGTCTTGAACACTTTTCACCATTACTGCTTGAAACCCCATGGTTCTCTCCATTTAGTTCTTTTCCACATCTTCTTTCTCTTTCTCTCTCATCCACACTTTGTCTGCATTTAACAGAATTATTGTCAATATATTTTAATTCATTTTTTCCTGCTAAGGTGATATCATCACAAGACCACTTGTCTCCATTTTCCAAAACCACAGATTTTTTGAGACGCTTGATAGCTTTCTGAGGAGCACGAAACTTAGACTCTCCCTTCAAGACTCTTTTTGGCTCCTTTATTCTAATCCAATCCCCAGCTTTAGCATCATTTCCCTTCACATGGTTATGCGGATCATAGTACTTTTTGTATTGATCTTGTCTTTTCCTAACCCTTTCCATGATCTCATCCATGTTAATGTTAGCATCCTTCCTTGTAGACATCCAAGCTGGCTTGAGTCTATTGTTAGCAATCCTACCCCTCATCAAAGTGAAAGGTTCTATACCAGTGACAGAGTGGGGTGTAACTTTATATGTATCCAATGCTTCTTTAAGAGTATCTTTCCATGGTAGATTATTTGCTATTGCCAGCTGAATAGTTCCTTTTACAAAGTGATTCATCCTTTCTACAAGTCCATTGCTCATTGGATGGTACAAAGCTGTGGTATTATGCTTGATGGCTCTATCACTTAAACATTTTTGCATTTCCTGCGACACAAACTGAGTACCATTATCTGAAATCAGCTCTTGTGGATCACCCTCTCTACTAAAGATCTCTTCCAAAAATCTTGTAACCTTATACGTCGAAACCGATTCTTCCATTATTCCACATTCGACCCACTTTGATGTGTAGTCAACTAAAACTATCAAATATATCTTCATGGGTTCCAACACTTCATAGGGGCCAGCAATATCAATAGCTAGTTTAGACCATACTGCATTAGGCACATTTACAGGTTGAAGAGGTGTGACTCTTACTAATTTGCTTTTATCACTAGCTGCACAAGCAGAACATTCCTTAACCAGTGACTCTACATCACCCCACATACTGGGCCACCAATATGTTCCTCTGACTCTCCTTTTCGTCAAATCTCTGCCAATATGTCCTTCATGCGCAATGTCCATGATTTTTTTCCTCAATGTCACTGGTGGCACAATACGATCACCGCGATAGACATATAGATCATCATATGATATTTCGTCTTTGATCTTTTCCCATAGCTTAATTCCATCTTGTACATTCTTCCATCCATCTGCTACAGCCTTTTTAAACATCTCTTGTTCTGGGTCTGAATTAGTGGCTGTCACCCATTCTCCTTTATCGAACCCAGGATGAATCTGTGCAATAATGGAATCCATATCCTGATCTTCAACTAAACTCTCATCACTTGGCATTTCAAGGTATTCATCAGTACAAGGCAACCGGGAAAAACAGTCAGCAACTTTATTAGATCTGCCTGGAGTATATTTTATAACCATATTGTACTGCATTATGATCAAAGTCCATCTCCTAATACGAGGTGATGTTAAGTGAGAGTTCTTGGGATTGAGCACATGAATGAGAGGTTTGTGATCTGTTTTCAATTCAATAGGAACTCCCCAAATTAGCCCTTTGAAGTGTTCTAAGATCCATTTAACACCTAGTGCTTCTTTTTCAATAGTGGAATAATTTCTCTCTGCTCCCTTTAATGTTCTCGAAGCAAAAGCTATCGGGACAGGTAAACCATCATGGAATTGTTCCAGAACTCCACCCAAACCAACGTTGCTTGCATCAACTGACAACACAGTTTTGGCCCCAGGGTTGAACATCTTGAGTGTGGGTGCCTTATTGATTAGATTTTTTATATTGTCCAATTCCTCCTTACATTCTACTGACCAATCAAATTTTGTGCCTTTGGTCATCATATTCCTCATGTGAACAGTTTTTTCTGCATAATGGTCAACAAACTTAGAATAATATTCAGTAAGACCAAGTAGACTTCTAAGCTGGTCTTTATTTGTAGGATCAGGGATCTTCAGGATAGTATTTATCAGAGCTTCCTTGGGTCTTATGCCTTCTTCACTGATACAGTGGCCTAAATATGTAACCTCCTTCCTTTTAATTTTGCATTTCTCTATTTTTAGAGTTAGGCCCCTTTGTTGAATTATCTGCAGAACTCCTAACAGTTTGGCATCATGATCTTCTTCACTCATGGCAGATATTAAAATGTCATCCTGAAAATAATGTACACCTTTTAGACCAGCAAACAGGTGCTGCATTAGTCTCTGAAATATGGCGGCTGCCGATGCCAACCCAAATGGCATCCTTTTATATCGAAAAGCCCCCAACGGTGTTATAAATGATGTAAGGTGCCTAGATTCATCATCTAATACAACCTGATGATATGCTGATGACAGGTCTAGAGTGGAGAAGAATTTTGCTGGTTCCATCGTTGTTAACATCTCTCCAATGTTGGGTAACGGATGTCGGTCAATCCATATGTTGTTGTTGAGGTCTCTTAAGTCTACACACATCCTAATTGTCCCTTCAGGCTTTCTCACGATGACAATGGGAGAAAGCCACTCTGAACTTTCAATCGGTTCAATAATATTATGAGAGCATAATTTATCCAACTCCTTCTGAAGGGCCTCCCTTGTACCAATGGGAATATTACGTACTCTGTGCACAACTGGCTTAGCTCCCCTCTTCAATATTATACGATGCTTAAAACCTTTCAAAGCTCCTATGCTGTCATTGAAAACCTTGGGAAAACATTTCACCAGATCTTCAGCAGAATCACAAGTAGTACTCGTTACACTCATTATTGGTTCCTCTTCTCCAGGATGTATTCTAATTCCTAGTGACGCTTGTTCCCACCAACCAACTATTGAGTAACCTTCTTTGGCAACATAAAGTTTACAAAAGGTCTTCCTCTCCCTGAAACACAATTTTACCCAGGCATATCCAATTATGTCAATGGGTGTCTTCCCGTAGCCTGTGGCTTTGACAGTGGGCGCATGAAGCTTTCTTATGTCCATATTCAACACATTCCTAAAAGTATTTGCATCAACCATGGTATAAGGTGATCCTGTGTCAACCATCACCTGCAACATAGTATCATTTATTGTCATGGACACCCATGAGCCTGTAGCATTTCCAGTCGTGGCAATAGTAAGTATTTGCACTCTATCTTCCAGACCGCTGGTAATCGCAACAAGATCATTTGACATAGAGGCTTCTTCTACCGTCCCTACTGATGCCATAGTCCCTCTGTTCCATTGGCTGTTGCTTCTCATGTTGTTATAACGTGAATTGTATCTGCTTCTACCTCTCACATTGCAGCAAACTTTACCAAAATGGCCCACATATCCACATTTGTAACACTCCACGGAATGAGCCGGGCATTCTTTCTCAATGTTCACATGTTTCGCCCATCCACAGTTAAAACACTTGTTCTGTGATCTTTGAAATGTCTCTCTGTTTTGTCTCCAATTTGAGTTAAAATCTGACTTTACTACCTTTTTCACCACGGCAACAAGTGCTTCTTCATCACCGTCATATTTTCCCTCACTGGTGACATGTACAGATTTAATGTCAACACTGTCATTCTTGTTCTGAATCTCCTTCATACACTTCTCTCCAAGTTCGAACGTCCGCGCTATTTCAATGGCTTGCTCTAAGGATGGGTTCTTAGCTTGCCAAAGGCGTTGTTGTATACGGTTGTCAGCCACATGCAGTACTAATTGGTCCCTCATATACTCATCAGCCACACCAGTGAATTCACATGTCGAAATGAGTCCTCTAAGAGCTGTAATCATCAACAGATTCACTTTTGCCTTGTTTCCTGGACAGAAACCTATATCTTTCTAGAACAATGTTTGTTTTATTGCCGAAATGTTTGTTCAATTTTATCAAAGCAATCTCGTATTTCCTTGAACTGGAGGTAGAATCCCCAGCCCCTAGTTCATTAAAACTAGGCTCCGGTAAAGTCCTGAAAATTCTTAAGGCTTCTGCACCTATACAGTTCAACAAAGTGGCTTCCTTAACATCATCATTGTATTTTGCACCATCTACTGCCCTTAGGTAAACTTGGAAGCTATCTAGCCATTGCTCCCAGGGGCATGTCGAATTACCAGGCAAGGGTAGGAACTTCATTGGGGTCACAACACTCTGCATGGTTACTGATGTTATATATCTATTTGTAGGTGCCCAGGTTTCTTTTCAGATTTGTTTTTTGTCTTTATTTCCTCTATTTGTTTACTTCCTTCCTTATGATTTTTTTTTTTAAAAGTCCAAGTTCATTGTGCAGCCTCCAATCCTCTTTTATAAACACTACTGCAAACTCACAGAGCCAGAACAATGAAACGCATTCCAACTGACTGTAGCAAATGTCCAATTATGACCTTTTTGCTTGCTGCCAAAGTCTTTAGCAATGCCAAAACTTACTGAAGCCACCTTGTGCACATCTATCGAACATTATGTTTTCACGAAGGCGCTTGTATCCATTTGTATACATGGTTGCCATGGTGTTTCTACTGAAATCACTTAAGATGGAGGCACGTCCACTTACGTCGTTAGGTCCTTTACTCTAAGAATCCAAGCACGGCTCATTCAGATTGCCGTTAGTGTTACGCTCACCTGACTCCCACGGAGGCGCTGGCCAGGATCGTGCTGCTGTGACCTCTTCTAAGGTGTTGCGCGGGGCTCAGAAGATGGACTGGACCGGACTCCCAACTCCTGCTTGTCCGGCTTGCAAAAGTATCCTTCTTAGGGTCTTGAAGAGCGAGCTCTCCTTCCTGCTTCTGATGCAGGGGCGCGTTGGTATCCAGTTACTTCACTGGATTCTTGGTTTTATGAGAACCAAACTTGCTTGGCCTCCAGGTAAGTTCCTTGAAAGGTTCCCCTTTTGTCCTTGAATCAATATGCTAATGTCAATGTCTTTTTCCCCATAGGGGCCGGGGTACGGAATGCCGGGGAAAAGGCACCGATGCGAGGTGCAATCCCTGTAGAAATCAGGTAAGTCTTGATTAGCGTTTTTGGGTAATGTCTTTTCATTCGCTCATTGACGCTAATGTCTTTTTCCCCATAGGGGCCGGGGTCTGGAAACGCCTGGATGCCGCGCGGACCCGAAATGAAAAGGGAATGACCCAACAGGTAAGTCTTAACATGGAGGTTTAGGTTTCCTCATTCCCTTCTCTCTCTCACCTTTGCTCTTGTCTTTTTCTCCCTAGGCGTGGAAGCGTGGCTGCGAATCCGGGTGATCGCTGCTGAACATGGAGGCGCCCTGTGAAGGTGAGTGGAATGCGGCGCTGCGGCGGTCGATGCAATGTGCTTTTAAATTAAGTGTCTTCCTTTGCAGGATCGTCGGCGAGCTGACTCCGGAATGCGGATCTTGCAGGTAAAGTCTTTTCCTTCTCCTATTCTCTCTTTCTCTTCCTTTGTAGGTGATCAGGATGCTGGCAGGCGTGGCAGAAGTCCGAATGCAGGAGCAAACACGGTGAGCGTCCAGCTGCTAGATGCAGAACAACGCGAAGCATGTGCTGCTCTTCGGGTGTGGTTTAAATAGCCTGTAAAGTAGTTCCAGGTATGTATCCTTCCACTCAGATATGTATTCTTCCTCAGACCACACCCGAGTGATAAAGTAGTCCAAAAGATAAAGTAGTCCCATTCAGTCCTCAAGAGGGCCTGGATGTAGCAGCACGGTCTGCTTCAGGTAAGTGCACATTAAAACACTTACACACATGTCTTGCTTTATGAGCCTGGCGCCTAAGGCGCCAGGACTGGGGTCCAGAATGAGCCTGGCGCCAAAGGCGCCAGGACTGCGTCCAAAAGGCCCCAACTTGGGCCTGCTGAGACGTCCTTGGGGAAAATGATGTCTGCCTCTGGGGTTGCTGGTCTGGGCCTGGCTCCTTGGAGGTAGGCATCATGACAGTACCCCCCCACAAGGCCCCTCCCAAGGTTGTTTCCTCCGGGGGTTTTGGCTTGTTCGTGAATCTACGGTGGAACCTTCGTATTAATCGAGGTGCGTGAATATGGTTACTAGGCTCCCACGATCTCTCATGATGTCCATAACCCTTCCAGTCAACAAGATAGAAGAGTTTTGACTTTAACATTTTGGAGTCTAAAATGTCTTTCACTTCGAATTCTAATTCCCCATCAATTTGAATAGGATCTGGAGGCTTGGACAGTCGGGTTCCTGGTTGTACCGGTTTCAAAAGTGATGCGTGAAAAACTGGATGAATACGCATGTTGGAAGGCAAATCCAGTTTAAAGGCCACTGGGTTGATTATGGCTTTGATGGGGTAAGGCCCAATGAATCTGGGATTGAAAGTCCGTGGGCCCTTGAGAGATAAATGTCTAGTTGCTAGCCAAACCTGGTCTCCTACTTGGTAAGGAGGTGTTTTACTTCGGTGCAAATCAGCGTTTTCTTTGTACTTTTTCTTGGCTTGCTGTAAATGAGTTGTAGCTTCTTTGAAGGCTCGGGTTATTGTGGAATGCAGATGATTTACTGCGGGCATTTCCAGGGTCAGAGGTGGATCTAGGTCAGAGGTTCGAGGATGGTGACCATACAAAGTATAAAAAGGAGTTTGACCGGTTCCGGAATGCATAGAATTGTTGTATGCATATTCTGCGATCCAAAGAATGTCTTTCCAATTGTACTCGGATTGGTGCAACATGCACCGAAGATATTGCTCGAGAGTCTGATTTGTCCTCTCGGTTTGTCCGTCGGTCTGGGGGTGGTGGCTGGTGGATAATCGCACATCTATTTGTGCTAGTTGGCAACACTTCCTCCAAAAATGGGAAATGAATTGACTTCCACGATCTGAGACTAGTACGGAAGGGAAACCATGTATTCGAACTATATTCTCCAGGAATTCCTTGGCCAGGATGGAAGCTGAAGGCAATCCTTTTAGAGGGATAAAGTGGGCCATTTTGGAGAACAGATCCACGATTACTAGGATAGTGTTGTAACCACCACACGGAGGCAGGTCCGTAATGAAGTCCATAGACAAGGTGTGCCAAGGTGCCGGTGGAATCTCCAAGGGTCGAAGTAGGCCGGCTGGCCTGTTCCTTTGACCTTTATTTTGGGCGCATCACAAAAGACTTAATGTCTTTTCTCCAAGAAGGCCACCAGAATTGGCGTTTGATCTTTTCTTCCGTTTTAGCGATACCAGGGTGTCCTTCCATTAACGATTCATGATAATGAGCAATAACTAGTTCTTGCAATTCCTTACTTGGCAGAAATAACCGCTCTTGGAAATACGGTAAGTTATCCTTAACGGTGAAGTGGGGACCCTTTTGAGTCCATTCCAGTAAGGCTGAAGGGTCAAAAAGTAGTTTGACTCGAGTTTCAACGTCCTCGATGGTTTGCAATGAAGTCAAACCTAAGATTCTTTGTTCAGGTATTATCGGCACAGGTTCTAAACACGAATTGGGTTCTTCCATGCCAATCCGGGATAAGGCGTCCGCTTTGCCATTCTTGCAGCCAGGGCGATAGGTAATTATAAAATCAAATTCTGCAAAGAATAAAGCCCATCGGAGTTGTCGTGAAGATTGGGCTTTGGCCGTCTTTAAATACTGCAAATTTCTGTGATCCGTAATTACAGTGATGGTGTGTCTTGCACCGAGGAGGTAATGATGCCAAGCCTTAAAAGCAGATTTAATGGCCAGTAACTCTTTGTCGGTAATTGCGTAATTAATTTCAGGAGCTGAGAATTTCCTGGACCAAAAAGCTACAGGGTGTAGCTGGTTAGTTTTCGGATCCCTTTGCGACAGGACAGCTCCCATGGCTAAACTGGATGCGTCAGTTTCAACAATATACGGGAGATCAGGACGCGGGTGCTTCAACACAGGTGCGGAAGTGAATTTGGTCTTTAGGTCTTGAAAGGCTTGTTCGGCCTCTGGAGTCCATTCAAAATGTTTATTCTTACGTAAAAGAGCAGTAATGGGTTGGACTATTCGTGAAAACTCCGGGATGAATCTTCGATAGAAGTTGGCAAAGCCAAGCATACTCTGAACCTTTTTCACTGAACCGGGAGATGGCCATTTGAGGATGGCGTCCACCTTTCGTGAATCCATTCGAATTCCTTTAGGAGTCAGAACAAATCCGAGGAATTCAACCTCAGTGGTATCAAAGACACACTTTTCCAGCTTGGCAAATAGTTTGTGCTGGCGCAATTTCTCTAGAACTGCTCGAACATGTTTTCGATGATCTGACTCAGAAGATGAGTACACCAGGATGTCGTCGATGTATACGATGACACAAACATCGATAAGTTCTCGCAGAACATCGTTCATGAAGAATTGAAAAGCTGCAGGCGCGTTGCACAAACCGAAGGGCATAACCTGATATTCGAAGAGCCCGTATTTGGTGCAGAAAGCTGTCTTCCACTCGTCACCTTCTTTTATTCGCACTAGGTGATAAGCTCCCCGGAGATCTAACTTGGTGTATATACGAGCATCTTTTACTTGATCAAGAAGTTCAGGGATCAGAGGCAGGGGATAACGATTCTTTATCGTTATCTGATTTAAAGCGCGGTAGTCAATACAAGTTCTAAGGTCTCCTTCTTTTTTAGGCACGAAGAACAAAGCGGAAGAGACCGGGGACTTTGATGGGCGAATAAAGCCATTGGCAAGGTACTGATCCAAATACTGACGCAAATGCTGGTTTTCAGGTTCAGTGAGAGCATAAATCCTACTACACGGCGGTTGAGCATTGGGAACTAGATCGATCTGGCAATCGTAAGAACGATGAGGGGGTAGCGTGTTAGCCTGTTCTTTCTGAAAAACGTCCTGGTATTCAAGGTATTCTGCCGGTAGTTGAACAGTGGCGGGGGTTACTGTGGCTAAACCAATAGCTGGATTTCTAGGATAACAAGTGGGACCACAATCTGGAAAAGTTATTCTCTTTGCTCGCCAGTCTATTCGAGGATTGTGTGTTTCTAACCAAGGAATTCCGAGGATTACTTGAAATTGTGGAGCCTTGATTATATCAAACACTATTGCTTCCCGATGTCCATCCTGACTCACAAGTGTCACTTCTGTGGTGGAATGCGTTACCGGCCCAGAGGCTATTTCGGTACCATCAACCGTAGTAATGACATCCTGGTTTATTTTTGGATGCAGAGGAAGGTTCATCCTGGAGGCCAATTCGCGGTCCACGTAGTTTCCGATAGCTCCGCTGTCGACGTATGCTTTGATGGCATGCAACCGTTGGGGCTTTTTTGGATCCACGAGCACCATTGGCAAGACAAAATGCGAGGTCAGAGAGTTCGTTTTCAAGCTCGGCAAGCGGACCTCGCTTGTCGAGCCAGGTCGTTTCCCGAAACAGGTTCCATTAAGTTGTTGTCAGAGGCACCAACCACCTTCCTAGGTGGTTTTACCGGACAATCACGAAGAAAGTGACCGGAAGCCCCGCAATAGAGGCATAGTTGCTTTTGTCGCCTTCTCTCGCGTTCCTTCTGAGTTAACGGCCCCTTAACTCCCCCTATTTGCATAGGTTCCGAAGCTTCGGTATTCCTGGGGTTTACGAGGGTTCTGATCGGTACTCGGGTTTCAAACTTGGACCGATCTGCTTTCCTATTCTGAAGTCTGTGATCCAGTTGTACCACGAAGTCAATATATTCTGCGCAGCCCTGGGGTGGATTCACTACTTGGGCCAGAATGTCTTTTAGCTCTCCGCGCAGACCCCGGTGAAATAAAGTGATCCTTTTATTTTCAGGCCATCCGGTTTCCACCACCAGTCTGTTAAAGGAGGCTATATAAGACAAAAGATCTTGACTACCTTGTCGTAGAGATAGCAGTTCGTTGTCAAGGGCCTGTCCCTGCGAGTGTCGAGCGAACAACCTTTCCATGCTGGCCTGAAAGCCCTGAAAATCCTGGAGAATTGGATCGTTCTGGTTCACCAAGGGAACAGACCAATCGGCAGCACAGCCACTTAGGTACGATAACACGAAGGCCACTTTGGTCCTATCATCAGGGAAGGCTCCTGGTCTGCATACAAAATGTAAGCGACATTGGTTCATAAAAATGGCATATTTCTTTGGGTCCCCCGCAAAACGTTCAGGCGGTGCTAAAGGCATGGATCCCGGCAGATTGATCTGAACAGGGTTACTCGAACCCAACGAAGTGGAAATTCTCCCGGGACTAGGTAAAGGAATTTGTCCAGCCTGACTCTGTAGCAATCGTTTGGCCAGGTCATCAGTTTGTTCCTTGGAGAGAATGAGTTCTCTTTTGAGGGCATTAGTCTCTTGGCGAGCTGAGTGTACCTCTGCCATTAATTCCCCCAACAGCTGGGCCAGCTGGTCTGTCTCAGAAGTCTCCATAGCGCCCGGGTGGGAAATTGTGGGTAGGCTTCACGTTCTGTTACGCTCACCTGACTCCCACGGAGGCGCTGGCCAGGATCGTGCTGCTGTGACCTCTTCTAAGGTGTTGCGCGGGGCTCAGAAGATGGACTGGACCGGACTCCCAACTCCTGCTTGTCCGGCTTGCAAAAGTATCCTTCTTAGGGTCTTGAAGGGCGAGCTCTCCTTCCTGCTTCTGATGCAGGGGCGCGTTGGTATCCAGTTACTTCACTGGATTCTTGGTTTTATGAGAACCAAACTTGCTTGGCCTCCAGGTAAGTTCCTTGAAAGGTTCCCCTTTTGTCCTTGCATCAATATGCTAATGTCAATGTCTTTTTCCCCATAGGGGCCGGGGTACGGAATGCCGGGGAAAAGGCACCGACCCGAGATGCGAGGTGCAATCCCTGTAGAAATCAGGTAAGTCTTGATGAGCGTTTTTGGGTAATGTCTTTTAATTCGCTCATTGACGCTAATGTCTTTTTCCCCATAGGGGCCGGGGTCTGGAAACGCCTGGATGCGGCGCGGACCCGAAATGAAAAGGGAATGACCCAACAGGTAAGTCTTAACATGGAGGTTTAGGTTTCCTCATTCCCTTCTCTCTCTCACCTTTGCTCTTGTCTTTTTCTCCCTAGGCGTGGAAGCGTGGCTGCGAATCCGGGTGATCGCTGCTGAACATGGAGGCGCCCTGTGAAGGTGAGTGGAATGCGGCGCTGCGGCGGTCGATGCGATGTGCTTTTAAATTAAGTGTCTTCCTTTGCAGGATCGTCAGCGAGCTGACTCCGGAATGCGGATCTTGCAGGTAAAGTCTTTTCCTTCTCCTATTCTCTCTTTCTCTTCCTTTGTAGGTGATCAGGATGCTGGCAGGCGTGGCAGAAGTCCGAATGCAGGAGCAAACACGGTGAGTGTCCAGCTGCTAGATGCAGAACAACGCGAAGCATGTGCTGCTCTTCGGGTGTGGTTTAAATAGCCTGTAAAGTAGTTCCAGGTATGTATCCTTCCACTCAGATATGTATTCTTCCTCAGACCACACCCGAGTGATAAAGTAGTCCAAAAGATAAAGTAGTCCCATTCAGTCCTCAAGAGGGCCTGGATGTAGCAGCACGGTCTGCTTCAGGTAAGTGCACATTAAAACACTTACACACATGTCTTGCTTTATGAGCCTGGCGCCTAAGGCGCCAGGACTGGGGTCCAGAATGAGCCTGGCGCCAAAGGCGCCAGGACTGCGTCCAAAAGGCCCCAACTTGGGCCTGCTGAGACGTCCTTGGGGAAAATGATGTCTGCCTCTGGGGTTGCTGGGCTGGGCCTGGCTCCTTGAAGGTAGGCATCATGACAGTTAGCAGCCCGCGCGCACACTTAAAAAATGCTATCTTCAATCGCAAGGTATGGAGACAATTATATGTATTTCCCTCTGTCGCTCCGTACCTCTTCACATCGCCTTTGCCATTGCGAGGTGTCCGATGTTAAAATTCACGTTTGGGGTTTGCAGGGAAAACTTCGTAATCATCGGATGGTGTGCGCATCCAGTCGGAGACTCCCTCCGTACATGCTAAAGAGCGGTCCTCGTCGCCATTGTTATAAAATATGTCTGGAAACGGTTGTAATTTTAAGGGAGTTTATTAGTGAGTCTCCGGCAGGCTACCGCAGTCTGGCCTCCATCGTTGCATCGGCTCACGCTACGCTTTCCTGCATTCCAGAACGGTGGAATGCAGGGAAACGAAACGTTCGCAGGTTCAGCACGATACAATACATTATGTATTTAATACACTGTAACAGCAACATCTGCAGCAGAACTTCCTCAGAAAATGCTAACATGGAATATGTTGTTACCAGCACTTGTATAGCGCACGTCGGCCATTGGTGTGGCCTCAAAGCTCAGCTGAAGGTGATGAGTATTGTACACCATACAGTTGCCATTTGCAGGGTCTCCAGGCACTCTGCGGAATTGAAAGAGTGGGTTGTGGTTTAGGTTAGTGGAGAGACAAGAGTGCAAGATGGCTTTGCTGATGTGTTGACGTATGTAGACTGGAAGTAGTCTGAGCTCTGCGTGGTTGTCTGCTTCTACGTGTTCTATGTTGAGAGCAAAGAGGCATTTGTGTGCGGTGGGGAGCCTTGCATGCAAGTGGTTCTAGGACGCAGTGGCCGAGACATTGATGCGTAAGTCCCTTGCAGAGATGTATTGTTCTGTTGTTTGTTGTCTGTTGGGATGGTTATTTAATTACCATGTTTGAGTGGCTTCGTTGTTATACATATAACATGTTTGAACATAAAGGTAGAGAACGTTAGTGCGAGGAGGTTAGAGGAGGGACCAGTGGACCGCTTGGAGCAACCATCCAGTGTGGCCATGACTATGTCTAGTTAGGGATCCTCCTTCGGTGACATCTCAGTGATGGTCTGTGTCCTTCAGGGAAGGTACTTGTGAAAAGATGGCTCGAGGCACCCTTGAGTGGTCTGGTATCTCTGGCAGTGACTGGACCTGAATGAGAGCGTGGAAGAGATACAGGGCATGCCGCAGTGGTCACCAAGTGGACAGTGCATGAAAGTAGTTCCAGAAGAGAGTTCAGATAGGAATTACAGACAGCAGAGAGTCCTGGTGGGGGTCCTTAGGAACCCATCATCCTGCAAGACCAAGGGGCAATATCTGGGAGCCAGTAATGCAAATTGCATTGGGCATCAAGTATCAAAAACACAGTAGGACACTAATTGCATTGGCCTCCAAGGGGCAAAACCACTGCGGGCCACCGGATAGCAAAACTTCAGAGAGACAAAATAACAGTGGGATACATGGGAGCAAATCCCAGAGGGCAGACCTCTGTAGGGTGATATTACTAGTTATCACTCGCCTTCATAAATGTGGGGATGGATCAGTCGAAGACATATTCATCTTCACTGGTATCTCGAAATCTAAAAAGGGAGGACATAGAAAGATGTAGCCTATGGCCCCATGGGGCCCGGCTAGTAGTGGCTACATGCTTGTCCCTTAAGGGATCCTAGAAATGAAGACACAGCCACCAGGGTAAATACAATACTTTATTAAAAGTAGTTTGAGTGTTTTATTTCTTGTGTGTGTGTGTGTTTGTTTGGGAGAGTCCACTCAGCCCACCATGGGGCTGGGTAAAATGTTTAAAAGAAAGAAAAGAAATGAACAATGGAAAACAACTCCCCTACCCAGGAATGGGCTTTGCAGGGGAGAAAACAATTAAAAGAGGCTCTTATAAAGAAAAGTGACCATTAGAAAGACAGTTGAAAGAAGATCCAGAGAGAAGAGGGAGAGAGAAAAAAAAATAGGGGGGGCGCTGTCTCAAGGGCAGAGAAATAGCAAAGCGCTTGGTGATGCGTCGACGAGCCCTCAATGAGCCAGGGGGCCGAGCTGCTTGCCAGGGGGCTGAGTTGTTTGCCAGGGCCAGCTCAGCTGTCCCCAGGGCCTTGGCGGGTGTCAGCTATACTGGGGGCCAGACCGGACAGCCCCAAGCATCCTCAAGGGCCCGGGAAACATGCAGGGTGCTGCCCGGGCCTAAATAAATACCAGTCCAGGCCGCGTAAGAGGGCGGGCCACGTAATTCTAGTCGCCAGCGAGGCAGCTCCTTTAAAAAACTTCCCCTCCCAGCCGCATATGTCAGGTGTGGCTGGGAGGGGAAGAGCGGGGAGGTCTGTTCCGCCCAGGAGGGGGGAGTAGTGAAGCAAAGTCCCGGCTAGCTCTCTGGCTAGCACTGGTGAAGATGAGGGAAGTGGTAAGTCCTAGGCTGCTCCAAAATGCAGCCCAGGTGAAGGAAAGAAGAAGAAGGTGGGTGAGGCGCGCACTCCCGGTCCTGGTCAATTGAACCTGTTGCAAAAAATATAATAAGTAGCTGGGTCAAATCCCAAAATGGACAAATATTCACAGGGTTAGATCCCTTCTGCTGCAAATCAGGTACTCAGTAATAACAGGGTTAGATCCCTTGCTGCAAATCAGGTACTCAGTAATAACAGGGTTAAATCCCTCAGCTGCAGTTCTGTGGTCTGTAGTTGTTCTCCTCCTAGCGCTTTCTTATCTCAAATAATCATCAGGGAGGCTGTTGAGCAGGTGTGTCAAATTAGACTCAAAGGATTCTGGTAGCTGTAGTGAAAACGTTTTTTTCTGTTCAGGTGACCAGCAACCGACACCCCTCCAAAGCACAAGTCCTTCCCAAATTTGGGGGAGGGGAGAGAACCATCTTTATGATTCTCCAAAGTGGGGCACAGTCACCCCGTGGCGCTGCCTCTGGAGCCCGGGACTCCCATAGCATTCAGTACAAAAAAGAAGAAGGTGGGTGAGGCGCGCACTCCCGGTCCTGGTCAATTGAACCTGTTGCAAAAAATATATAATAAGTAGCTGGGTCAAATCCCAAAATGGACAAATATTCACAGGGTTAGATCCCTTCTGCTGCAAATCAGGTACTCAGTAATAACAGGGTTAGATCCCTTGCTGCAAATCAGGTACTCAGTAATAACAGGGTTAAATCCCCCAGCTGCAGTTCTGTGGTCTGTTGTTGTTCTCCTTCTAGCGCTTTCTTATCTCAAATAATCATCAGGGAGGCTGTTGAGCAGGTGTGTCAAATTAGACTCAAAGGATTCTGGTAGCTGTAGTGAAAACGTTTTTTTCTGTTCAGGTGACCAGCAACCGACACCCCTCCAAAGCACAAGTCCTTCCCAAATTTGGGGGAGGGGAGAGAACCATCTTTATGATTCTCCAAAGTGGGGCACAGTCACCCCGTGGCGCTGCCTCTGGAGCCCGGGACTCCCATAGCATTCAGTACAAAAAAGAAGAAGGTGGGTGAGGCGCGCACTCCCGGTCCTGGTCAATTGAACCTGTTGCAAAAAATATATAATAAGTAGCTGGGTCAAATCCCAAAATGGACAAATATTCACAGGGTTAGATCCCTTCTGCTGCAAATCAGGTACTCAGTAATAACAGGGTTAGATCCCTTGCTGCAAATCAGAAGGGATCTAACCCTGTGAATATTTGTCCATTTTGGGATTTGACCCAGCTACTTATTATATTTTTTGCAACAGGTTCAATTGACTAGGACCTGGAGTGCGCGCCTCACCCACCTTCTTTTTTGTACTGAATGCTATGGGAGTCCCGGGCTCCAGAGGCAGCGCCACGGGGTGACTGTGCCCCACTTTGGAGAATCATAAAGATGGTTCTCTCCCCTCCCCCAAATTTGGGAAGGACTTGTGCTTTGGAGGGGTGTCGGTTGCTGGTCACCTGAACAGAAAAAAACGTTTTCACTACAGCTACCAGAATCCTTTGAGTCTAATTTGACACACCTGCTCAACAGCCTCCCTGATGATTATTTGAGATAAGAAAGCGCTAGGAGGAGAACAACTACAGACCACAGAACTGCAGCTGAGGGAATTAACCCTGTTATTACTGAGTACCTGATTTGCAGCAAGGGATCTAACCCTGTTATTACTGAGTACCTGATTTGCAGCAGAAGGGATCTAACCCTGTGAATATTTGTCCATTTTGGGATTTGACCCAGCTACTTATTATATTTTTTGCAACAGGTTCAATTGACCAGGACCGGGAGTGCGCGCCTCACCCACCTTCTTTTTTGTACAGGTGAAGGAAAGCCCTGGACTGCCTCGTGGAACGGCCTGGGTGAAGGCCAGTGGGCTGCCCTGTGTATCTAACAAAGCATTGCTGAGGGGGTGTGCCATGAAGCCCCAACAGGCTGCAGCAAGCAACGTTGATGGCGATGTCATCCCTGCTGCTATCGGTACGCCACCTGAAGGTAAAATGGCGCCTGGGAGCACCGTGGTGATGCAGCGTGAGGGAGCCCGAGCCCTAACCCCTCCGAGGGCACAAAAATTAGTGTGGGCAGGGTAACCTCCTAACCCCTCTTTACCTGCGGAAGCTTGGAGCTGAGACAGAAATGGGTCACTGAGTAAACCAACCCTGAATGAACTGGCCACCACACTCCAACCCACGGGACCGGAGCCCGGCTGGTGAAGGATGCTGCAGGGAATCCGCAGCCCGATGCGATCCTCTGAAAGATAGCACAGCTCCAGCAATCGGTGTATGCTGGAGCCCACACAAGAGGAGGAACAATCCACTAGCTCACTAGGGATTTCTACATTAAGAAAGGGCCTCCAAAAAGGCCATCACAGTAACTGGGAACAGTCCTTTATGGTGCTAGGTATGGTATCATTGACATACCTCAACATGGACAGGATGGCTGTGATGATGGAGGCTAGACTCTGGTGTGGTTCTCCACTGTGCCTCTGAATGGGAACAGAGCGACAGGTGAACCCCCACGGCAACTGCCAAGGGTAATCCAATGGGAGATAACCCTCTTCTTCAAGGATGGAACGAGATAGGCAAATGGATGCCTGCGGACAGGTCCAAGGTTGAAGAGCAGGAGCATAGCTGCATGTCAAGCTGGAGAGCTGGTGCGTGAGGCTCAACTGCAGACCAAGGAACTAGAGGGAGCAAGGCAAGGAGAGTCGCAGAAACAGGGAGAGAAGGGGACTCAGCAGCACTGAGGAGCAGGCTGGGCAGGAGCAAATACAAAGGCAGCACAGAGCGCTGGAGAGGAGGAGCATGAACTGGGGCAGCGTGGAGCGCTGATGAGCAGGATTGGGGAAGGGAGAACAACAAGGAAGCGTCCATACAATGAACAAACCTGTGTGTTAAAACGCAATGTCTGGCGGTTGAGGGCGCTATATATGGATCTACATTGCTGGTTTTCAGATCCACTGGAGGGCGCCATCTTGAAGTAACGTCAGATCATCATTGTGTCAGATAACCCTGGTGGCCATCTTGGGAAGGGCAAGGATGTCCAGGCGGTGGCCATCTTGGAATGGGCACGTAGGCTGAACGAACCCTAACAGGTTCCTATCTTCAAACGCTGCCGGACAGGCCATCGGGAGGGGTGGCGAACGATTACAGTATATCCCTTCCCTGAGGGCACCGGAACCGGCTTCCAGGGACAAAACCAGTGAAAACAACGAACCAAGACTGGAGCATGAACATCCGAAACGATGTCAGGGACCGTAACCCTTCCAATCCACTAGGTATTGGAGCCGGCCATGAAAATAGTCGGAATCGCAAATGTAAGATACTTCATATTCCGAGCCATCAGGAGTCAAAGTAGGACCAGGTCGTGGAGTATGCCTGTCAATTAAGCGATCCTGTACATGAGGCTTTAGTTGGGAAACATGAAAAACAGGATGTATACATGACCACGAGCGAGGAAGGCGCAGGGGAAAAGGCCACAGGATTGATGTGCTTCATGATCAAGAAAGGTCCAAATGTGTCATTGTCAAGACCGGTGGGGGGGTCTGTACTTCCGCTCTCTATATGGTAGAGGAGAGGCACAGAGGACCCCAGCCAAGATTCTCTAATACGGTAGCGATGGACGAGCAATCAAGGCCTAGCTTCTCAGGAGGTGATGCAGGCTGGTTCTTAAGTACAGTGTATCCCCAAGCCCCCCACAAAGGAATGTCCACACACTGTATTACTGAAAACACAGTCTTTATATAATTAATATTCAAGGGTTATGTACACTTATCACAACAACGCACTTTGTGCTCAGGAAAACCAATAATGATAAATATCTACAATTCTAAAGTGGTACCACTAATATTAGACCTCATTAAAGTGCATTCACAATACTGTAAAAATGGCACACAGATCAATAAGAAGGAAACCAGCAATAGAGAGAGGAGAGATAAAAGATGGTTGAAACAATAGGCAGAATACTGGCCCTAGCTACTGGACACAGTTCTGTGTGGAGATCCCCCCACCTGGGCAACCTGTAAAATAAAGAGATATAACACAAGCCCAGTCCATATATTGTTCAACAGTCTTATTCCCTCCTACAATGTTTTTACCCCCCCAATGTACCTGGTGGAGTCGAGTTCTTCGAAGAGGCGTCGACAGATCCTTCTTGAATGACCCCCTTTAAAGCAGGAGTCACGGATCGTCGAGAGGCGTCGAGAAACGTCGAAGACCTCGGGGTTCGGCGACAGGGAATCGACGGCCCTTCTTGAATGCCTTCCCTTTCAAGCGGGAGGCACGGGGCGTCGAACGTCCGTCGACAAACGAGGTAGAACGATGTCGAAGAGGCGGCAGCTTCGTCCGAGCGGTGCTCGTCGGCGTCGGGGCGTCGGCGTCCTGCAAGGCGGAGGTGTGCGGGGCACCTCGATGACAATAGTTCTGGACCGCAAAGATTGTAGAGACGGGAGCCCAGCAAGGGCGTCGAGTCGCTCGAGTCTTTGGGATCGTGAGGTGGCGGGAAACCCACCGGCGGATTCTCCTCGGCGCGTTGGTCGTCCTCGACTTTCTCCGGCAGGGCAAAAGCGGTCGACGGTGCGGACGAGGGAGTCCTTTGAGTCAAATGTTCTTAGGCAAGGAGCGGACGGCTCCGGTCGTCGGCGGCACGGCGTCAAGTGGTTCCCACGGCTGGGCAACACAACTTCGACGGGCCTCCAGCGGTTACACAGACCTGCGAACCCTGGTCGACGGCAATGGACTTCGACAGCGTCGATGTCCGGGTGCTTTACTTCGGTCTCCTCGGCAGTCCCCTTCTCCGGTCGGCAGCCTTTCGATGGTCTGGCGTCCAGGGAGCTTCGGCGAAGATTCAGCGGTGCTCGATGGTCCCTCGGAGCACGGGAAGAGGGCGCCTTACCAGGTCCTCTCTCGGGTCAGTCCTCGACGATGTCGACAACCTTCAGTTTCTGTCGAAGCAAATGCCACAGCAAGTCTTCTTCTTCCAGTTGGACGTCGAGGATCAGCAAATCCAGTTACTCTTGAGTGGAGACTCAGCTTCTGAATGCTTCTGAACAATTTCCAGTGGTGAGAGGTCCCCAGATATACTATTCTGTCTCTCATCCACACTGCTGGCACACACACAGCAGCCAATCACACAGAAGGGCATTCATGCAGTCAGTCAGCCAATCAGGCACACAGTGCATTCAGGCCACACTCCTCCCTTTCAGACACTCACAACAAGGAATGTGGATTGGGACAAGTACCCAGCCATTCAACACTACACACTGCATTCAGGCCAGTTTCGGGCAGGGCTGTCTCAGTCTTTGTCTCTCATGCCAGAAACCAGACAACCACAACAAGGAGTGTATATTGGTCACACACTCCATTCACCCAGGTCCCACCCACAGGAGGTACCCACAACATACAGTCACTGGGAAGGCTCCAGTCAGTCTAGCTGGGCCTTCACAACAACACCATATATGGAACTTCCACCCAACAGCCAGTCAGGGGGAAGGGACAGAGTCAGGGCTTCCCAGGACTTTGGGAAAAACAAGATAACAGGCAATAGAAAGCAAGAGGCCACAGGGGCCATCTTGTTTCCTATCAGGAATCAACTGATTCCAATGGCAGGGCCTGGGTATCCCAAAATGGAGGACACCCAGAGCACCTGTCAAATTCAGCATGGAGCTGCCACCAGCCCATACCCTGCTCTGTGGGCCACTCACAGGTGCCCAAAAACATACACTAGGGGCACAGGGTTGTACCCCTACCCATGGGTGCCATAAGGGTATCCCATGGGTCTGTTCACCAAACCAAAAGAGAGCTGCACTGCCAGGAGTCCCTCATGGACTCCTGGGCAGAAAACATGACAGAACACACGGTAAAAACAGAAAAAGGACAAGGATTCAGAGGCCCTGTCCCTCAGATGCATTTCCGGCATCACAGTCATGCCTCAGCCTTTCACCGCTGCAGCCCGCGGTAACTTACTTGGCCAATTTATCTGCATTGGCGTTAGCAGCATGGGGGACCCAGCGAGCAAGGCAGCAGCCACAGTGGATGGTTCAGGCACTGACCCGACTGCAGGATCAATGCCGCCGGTCCTGTTAAGGGTGCTGCCATATTCGGGGCACTGCACTTGTGTGGAAGGCCAGTGTCATGCCTTCATGTATGTGCAACACCAATTGCATCATTTGTTGCCACCACAATAATGCCTGATGCCTTGAGCCCAGCCTGGGAATTCTTTGGGCCATTTAAACCCTGCCAGAGCACATACAGAGGCTTCTTATTGCATTCTGTATGTGGGCAGCCTGCTTGCTCTCTGCCTGCTCGTTTTTTCCTTGTTCTTTTTCCTGTCTTGCTGGCTTCACCCTTCCTGCATTCTACCCTTTGTCTTGCTCATTCTTGGTCTCCCCTTAGCTGCCTTCTTCCACTTGCCTGATCTGCTCCTGACCCCTTCTCCTTCTTATTCCATTGCTGTCTGCTCCTGGATCCGGGTCTCTGCACCATCTTCAAGACCTTCCTTCCATCTTCACTTGAGAGTGTTTTGTTCCATTGTTCTGGGACCACCATCATCAATCAGCTCTCTGGCCACCATTCTAGTGCTGTTCCTGCACCATGTAAAACCTGGAGAGCTGTCCCGTGGCATACGGAATCTGCTTCCGGGCCCCTTTTCCATTACCCTTCATGGAGGGGGGCTTGGAGGTTGGTCCTTATGTCATACTTCTGTCGTGGTGGATTTCTGGATCGTCAAGGGAAACCAAAGAGTAATTCTTTGTGACCCCAAACACAGCAACGAAAAGACCAGGCAATTGACAGAAGTGGGGGCTACTCTACTTGGAAGGCACTAAGTGCATGGGTAGGAAGCGGGAGGACAGCCACACCCGGTTGCCTACACTAGAAAGGGTTCCTGGATCTTTTGCGAGCGGCATGGGATTTTGCATGAGCTTGTGCTTCAGCGAATCAAGCTGCAGCCTTCTCATGTGCATTCTGGATATCAGTAATCATCTCTGGAAAAGCAGGAAAATGGGTGTCAGTAGAAACCACAGTGGGAAATACTTGAGGGTGGTAGCCAAATGTGCAGAAAAAAGGACTGTTGGAAATAGAAGTGTGTACAGTATTGTTATATGCAAACTCAACGATAGGCTAAAGATCGGACTAGTTATCTTGAGAGGCTGAAACAAAACAAAGCAAGTATTGTTCAAGGCTCTGATTGAGTCTCTCAGTCTGTCCATTGGATTGTGGATGGAACCTGGAGGTCAGGGGTCTTTGAATACCTGAACGTCTGTACAGATGAGACCAAAAATGGGAAACATATTGAGGGCCTTCCTCCCAAACTATTTTGTCAGACAAGCCATGTAAAGCAAAGACATGGAGCAGAAAGCATTGTGCCATTTCTGGTGCAGTAGGTACTTTGGGTAATTTGTTTAGATAGCCAACAGTGACCATGATAGCCATCAATCCTTTGGAAGGGGGAAGGTCTACAATAAAATCCGTAGAGATGTGCTGCCAAGGTTCCTCAGGAATAGGCATCTGGATTAGTTTCCCCAGGAGTAGGTGTCGAGGAATCTAAGCTTCACAGGCCAAAGTGATTGTAAACATCCTTTTTCACTGCAGTCCATCAAAAATTGTGATTTATAGTCTCCAGAGTAGCATTGATTCCTTTATGACCAGCGGACGTGCTATCATGGCACATATACAGAGAACTTCTCTTTATAACTCTGAGGTGGGGATGTACATCCTTTGCCCATGAAACCAAATCCTAGATCTTCTGAAATGTCTTCTTGATCAAGTACGGCTTGTGTTTTGGGAGCAGGCATCTCTCACGCATTGAAGAAAATCATTGACAAGAAATATGAACTTGGCTTGGGGAAACAGCCTCTCAGGTGTAGGTTTTGAATTGGTGGAACATGCCTTTCGCAAGAGAAAGTCTGCAGTGACGTTCTTAGTACCAGGAAGGTAAATCATGCATAGATCATATTACATGGGGTGGAAAGCCCACCTAACTTGTCTGCTGCTATGGCATTCGCATTGTGAAAATTGCAGGTTATGATGATCAGTCCTGATTTCTACCGGCTGACGAGTAGCAAGCAGTACATGTCTCCATTCTTGGCAGGCCTGTTTCATGGCAAACAGTTCTTTCCCCAGAACTGTGTAGTTCAGTTCGGCAGGAGTTAAGGTACGAGATAGGTAAGCCACAGGATGTTCAACACCATCCTCTTGCATCTGTTTAAGCATTGTTCCTATGGCCTAATTGGAGCCGTCTGATTCAGGAATAAAGGGAAGGCAGTTGTCGCTGACAAAGCATATGTGATGACATAAAGGCTTCCTTAAGTGTCTGAAAGGCTTCATCAGGGGCTGAACTCCAATTAAAGTGCACCCCTTTCTTTAACAGGTCGGTCAAAGAATGGATTTTGTTGGAATAGTTAGATATGAACTTCCTATAGAAGTTGGTCACGACTAAGAAACGTTGCAACTCCTTAACTGATCAAGGGACCCACCAGTCTCTAATTACAGTGACCTTGCGCTGGTACATTGCAATTCCTCCAGCAGATAGAATATATCCCAGATAAGGGATGGAGGCTTGATGAAAAAGACACTTCTCAGGTTTTGCAAGCAGATGGTTAGAACAAAGTTGCTGTAGCACAGTATTCATCTGGACCTCATGTTCGATCTGGTCTTTAGAAAACACCAATATGTCATTCGGTTAAACAATAACATAATGAAGTAGAAGATCCACAAACATGTTGTACATGAACCGTTAAAATATGGACGGAGCATTGCTTGGTCCAAAGGGCATGACTCTGTATTAGTAATGTCCAAAGGGTGCATGAAAGGCAGTCTTCCATTCATCACCTGCCTTTATGCGGATTCGGTGGTAGGCATCTCGAAGGTCCAATTATGTCAAAATGGTGGCCCTGCGTACCGCCTCAGGAATATCAGCAATGAGACAAAGAGGGTATCTGTGCTCGACAGTGACCTTGTTGAGGCCTCTGTAGTCCAGACAAGGCCTCAGTTCCTTCCATTACTTTTTGAGAACAAAAAAACAATGAAGCACCAGCAGGCGATTTCTAGGGAATATGGTGAGAGCGCAATGTAGGTTCGACTATAAATAATCGTACAAGGCCTTCTATTCAGGTTTAGAAAGAATATACATTCATCCAAAGGGCACATGAGCACCAGGGAGTAGATCAATCGAGCAATCAACTGGGTGATGGGGAGGTCCCTGGTTTTCGGTTATTTCCATGAACACCTCATGAAATTCTTGGTATTGCCTTGGGGTGAGCTGGAGGTGGTTGACTGGAGTGGGTTGTGTAGGTTCCTGGACAACACTGTCAGTGATAGGGACAAGTCCAACGGATAACAAGCTTGGAGGCAGTGTTTAACGCAGTATTCCGACCCCAAAAACAAATTACTGGAAGTTCTTTTAATGTAGGGTTTATGAACCCTAATCCAAGGAAGTCCCAAAATAATAGGGACATGGGCTGCCTTTATGAGGTAAAACCCGATCCGTTACTGATGATTATCAATCAATAAGGTCAAAATTGTGGTTTCAGTGGTAATAGGCCCTGATACCAAGGGGCGACCGTCAACTCCTTCTACCGGTAGGCTGGTTTTGTTTTGGAGCCGGGGTATCAAATGGGAGCTTGCCCACTGACCGTCCATGAAGATACCACCTGCACCACAGTCTACCAAGGCAAGTGCCTCCAGCCTTGAAGACATTGAAATTTGAAGGGTAACCTTTAGAAGAACTAGTCCAAGAGTTGTATTGGTATTGTGGAAAAGGATGGAAGGTATGGGACGGAATGGACTTGCTTATTGGTCACACTATCCCGAATGCCTAGGAGGTGCAATGAGCCAATCTCTGAGCACATGTTCTCACGAACCACAATACATGCATAAGCCTTGGTTCTTCCTTCTTCATTGTTCTTCATCCTTATTTGGGCTTCTTGCGGCTCCAATCTGCATTGGTTCAGGCTCATTGTTCCTTTTGACTGGCAAGGGTCGTACAGGTGTTCTGGAAAGTGAGTCCCTGACCTTCTGCCTTTCGACCTATCTTTCTTGAAGGCGGTAGTCCAACTGGAGTACTAAAGTGATCAGGTTAGCAAGACGCTGTCTCCTAGGAGCATGAGCCAGTTCCTCCTTTAGCGTTTCTTTTAATCCTTGATGAAAGACTGTAATTTGAGCCTCTTCTGGCGAGGCTGTTTGGGAAGCTAATTGCTTGAACTGTGTCACATATGTAAGGACGTCCTGGTTACCTTGATTGAGGTTCTATACATTTTCTTGGGGTGAATATGTCAATTATGGTCGTCCAAACATGGTCTGTAGGCTATTCATAAATCCAGGATAGTCGTCCAGAATTGGATTACTGGTGGTGACCAATGAGGTAGCCTAGGTCAGGGCACTGCTAGACATATTGGAAATAATGTAGCCAATCTTATAATGGTCAGCTGAGAATGAAGTGGCCCTGAAGGTAAACTGAACAGTGTAGGCGTCTATGAATTCCTGTAATTTCCTGGGGTCACCGTAGAATTTTCCACAAGAAGGAGCTCCCACAGGGCCTTCGGGTGCTTGAGTGTGTCCATGTGTGATGGTTTGCTTCAGTGTGGCGTTTTCAGTCTTCAAGTTCTGTACCTCAACGGTGAGATCTTGAACTGCACCCAGCAACAGTTGGAGTTGATCCATTTTTGGGACATTACAAACGATTAGGTATGATACGCTTCATGTGGACAGGATGGCTGTGTTGATGGATGCCAGACTCCAACGTGGTGCTCAACTGGTGTGTGCCTTGGAATGGAAACAGAGGGAAAGGTGAACCACAATGCTGACTGCCAAGGGAAACCCAATGGGAACAAAAACCTCTTTTTCAAGGACAGAAGGAAGGTCCAAAGCTAAAGAGCAGGAGCGTAGCTGCAGGCCAAGTTGAAGAGCTGGTGTACAAGGCTCAACTACAGAGCAGGGCAGTAGAGCGAGTGAGGCAAGGGGAGCATCAGAAACAGGGCAACAGTTGGAAGGGATACTGCAAGAGGAAGCAAAGAGAGAAGGGGACTGAGCAGCTCAGAGCACTGGGGAGCAGGGGAGGCAGGTGCACATAGAAGGGCAGCAAGGAGTGCTGGAGAGCAGCAGAAGAGCAGGAGAGGAGGATCAAGAACAGAGGGAGTGTGGAGCGGTGATGAACAGAACTGTGGAAGGGAGACCAACAAGGAAACAGCCACACAATGAATAAACCTTTGTGTTGCAATGCAATGTCCAATGGTTGAGGGCGCTATATATGGAGCTCCATTGCTTGTGATCCAAACCCCTGGACGGTGCCATCTTGAAGTGATGTCAGATCGTCAAGACATTGGATAACCCCGGTGGCCATCTTGGGAAGGGCAAGGATGTCCAGAGTCGTGGCAATCTGGGAATGGGCATGTAGGTTAAATGAATAGGTTCTTAGCTTCCATCACCAACAGACAGACCACCGGGAAGGGCAGCGAACCATGACATATGGATTGCCACAAAGTCTATGCTCGAAACCAAATGAACTGTGTGGCTTAAAAGAGGACAGGGCTTAAAAAACCTTATCAAGACTTATTCCCTCCCTTGTCACACCCCCGAGACAGGTAAGCTGATTGGCTAGGAAATAATGGCCAACACTGGGGGGGAGGCGGCTACTTCAAGAGATGCCTGGAAGTAGTCAGTGTGGGTTGCAGTTGGGTGAGGACAGGAGGTGGCAGATGATGCCCGAGAGACCAAAGGAGGAGTGTGCAGAAGGAGTGTGGTGGTTATTGGAGAGAGGGGTCTATGGAATATTTGTATGTGGGTGTGAAGAGTGAGTGTAGTAGTGTTGGAGTAGGATTAGTGAGGAGGTAGTAGTTGCAACTTGTGAGATGTGGTATTGATAGTGGTGGTAGTGGGAGTAGTGGAGTGGTGATTGGAGTGATAGTAGGTGCAGAGGAGAGGAGTAGTGGAGTAGTGAGAGGCAGTAGCGAGGTCGGAGCACTGGTAAGAGCCGAGAGGTGGTAGTAGTTGGGAGGTACCGGTGACAAGGAGACAGAGTGGTAGGAAGGATGGAGGAGAAAACAGCAGAGGGAGTAGTAAAGTAGTAGTTGGAGATAGTAGTAGTAGTGAGATAAGGAGGTAAAACAGGAAGTAACATCAAAGGGTGGAGGTTGGAAGGCAGAGTGTAACGTCTGAGGGATACAAGCATGGTGGGTAGGAGAACATATTGGGACACAGTGTAGAAGCAAGTGGCACAGTCTGAAAGATGGCACCAGCCCTGGCTCCCCATGAACACTAAGCAGGGCCAGGAGAGAGACAATTATAAGGCACCTAGGGAATCAGGCTGCAGCATGTTAGCGAATCCATCAGTAGATCAAGCTAGAGAAAAGACAGATTGGTGTTACCTGACAGGACTACTAACCCCTGCTAAGCACACTTGGGCCATCTAATAGCTAGGGCCTCCTTTTCAATCATCGCATAGGCCTTCTCTGAACCTTTCAACAGCCGGGAGCCAAACGATGTTACAACTTCCTTCCCTTCTTTCACTTGTGTGAGAACAGCACCCAATCCCACATCGCTTGCGTGGTAATTATTGTATGTCCACCTCTCTGATAATTATGCAATGCCATGGCTGTTGTGAAAGCTCCCTTTATGTATTTAAATGCACTCTCACATTGATCATTCCACTCAAATTTCCCATTCCCAAGGCGCTTGTATGATAAGCTAATCCTTCGCAAATTTAGAATAGTACTCTGCCATCCCTAAACATTTTCTAACATGCTCTTTAAAATTCAGAGTACTCATGTGTTCTATTGTGTCAATCAAATCTTTCTTGGGGGATATCCCCACTTACGAAATTACATGGCCCAAGTACTCAATCTCCTTCCTGTTCATCTTTGATTTTTCTATGCTGAGGGTCATTCCAACATTATTTAGTTTCTCAAGAACTCTCCTTAGCCAATGATCATGCTTCTCTTAGTTTTCAATGTAGATTAACACATCATCTTGAAAAAAAATAACTCCCTCTTCTCCTTCAAATAATCTGTACATTATTTTTTGAAAGACCGAAGCTGCAGAGATAAGACCAAACGGCATCCTCTTATATTGAAACAACCCCTCAGGGGTTATGAACACTGTCAAATGCCTCGACGCCTTATGTAGTTTGATCTGGTGATACGCTGCAGTGAGATCCAGTGTTGAGAACACCATTGCTGGCCCCATTGTCGATATGAGTTCATGTATGTTCGGTAGGGGGTGTCTTTCGGGAATGACACACTTGTTGAGCTGCTTGAGGTCTACACAAACTCTGACCTTCCCTGAGCTTTTCCTCACCACCACTACTGGTGACACCCGTTCAGGCGCATCAATACTCTCTATAATTCCTTGTTCCTATAGCTTCTGCAGTTCTTTCTTTACTTGAAAGCTGGAGTAGATAGCGGCAATGCAGTGGGCGAGAGGTGCCAGGTATTGGTTCAGCAGCCAGGGAGAGAGATTAGACCCCTGGGAACACCACAGGCAGAGAGTGAGATACAGGAAAGGAAGGACCCAAGTTGGACCTGGGAGGGTCAATCAGAGAGGGAAGAGGTCAGCCATCAGCCAGGCCTGGGCCTGATCAGTGATACCCAGGTTATCACGGAGATGATTGCGCAGGATGGCATGGTTGACCGTGTCAAAGGCAGAAGAGAGATTAAGATGAGGACAGAGGGAAGGTTAGAATCAAAGTTAGAGAGCAGATCTTCATTGTAGTAACCAATTGCTACTAATTTTTAAATAAATCTATGACTGTGGGGCAAGTACATGTTAGTGGCTTATGCCCATTCTTTTCATGTGTTTATTGTTGATTATAAGTACCAAATCCATGTATTGATTAATACAGGAAAGAATTTCAATGTAAGATTATGGCTCGATACTATGGATAGAATTTGTTTTAGCTTGCTTGATGTGTTGGCTACTCGTGGATGCTCAGTCTTTAATTTCTATTCTGCAGATGCTACCAATTCCATAGCCAACCCATAGACATGATATATTTTCTTATGCGTACCCTCATACCGCCTCCATATTTGTAGTGATTCACTGAAGTATCAGGAACTGGGCTCTGAGGTGCATGGCAGCCATCAAGGCATGTCAATTTACATATGAAGAAGCCAAAAAGAAATCTCTTTAACAAGTGTATAGTGTTACAGTGTCAGGGCTTCCCAATCGTACGCCCACTCCTACCAGGCTGCAGGTTGCAGCCCGCCTGGACACAGAGATACGGAGTGGTGTTGGGTCACCCCATGTACCCTTTCCAAGATGGCTGCACGCTATGGAGAGTGTCCACATTACAAGATGCGTTGTGCCAGACCACATAGTGTTGCACTGTGTCTGACACACTACCAGTCTTGCCCATCCTCGGCTATTCAAAAGCTGAGTGGAGAGCTGCGGTCCTCGTCTTTGCACTTTCTGTTCACTCACATACTGAGTTAATATTCTATCTATGTTGGGTTTAAGTTCCTAGTGGGTATATTGTCGCACCTGGTTGCAGCTTGCGCCTGCTACGGTCCATTTTCCCTTTCAGCGTCGTTTCCCATCACTACGGTGTTTAGCGGCACCATACTGGAGGCGTTGGCATGGCAACGCACAAAGGAGTCGGAGAAGTATCACATGATTAGTCAGCTGACCTGGCCAAGCTGTAACGTGATCGATGCGCGTTTCCCTGATCAGGGTTAAAGCTGGCATAGATGCGCGGCACAGCGCTTCTGTTTGAGCTTTCTCACCTTCGTTTCTTTGTGACTTCTGATTCCTGTTCTTGACCTTGTTTTGTTCCACGTACTCCGATTGCCTCTCGATTTGGATCCTGTTGTGGCCGGTGCTTGCTCGACTCGGACCGCTTAAGGACTCACGACTTAATCTTTGGCGTACACATCTGTTGCCGACCTCAGCTTGTACAGGACATCCTCATTGTTCCTGCATAACGCTTCCTTCTCTGCCGCCTGCTGAATCACACCAGGTTCCATCCTTCCTAAGTTCCAGACGCTGCTGCTTCATTCTTTCTTTATCCTCCTGGCATCGAGTAAGCAAGACATTCCTGTTGTTTGTGACTCATTAAAGTTATTCCCTGAACATTGAGGACTGCAGTGAATCCCAACTGTTTCGTCCTTCTGACTGCTTCGCCTCCCCACATTCCGCCATTGACTTTCTGGTACTCTGTATCCATCCACCTCCTTCAGTCTCCATTGCTATTCAACTGCCTCCTTTACAAGACTCTTACATTCCTGCTGCAGGGCACTCCTGGACACTCTGCTGTGGTGCACCATCCCGGATCTAGTGTGCTCCTCGTGCCGTCTGGGTATAATTTCCCCTAGTAACCACCCGTTTGTTATTTTACTCTACTGTTGTTTCCCCTGGCTATCTTCCTTGACTCATTACTCTCATTCTGAATTGGTAAAAACCAACCTTTCTTCCATACCCACGCTTAATTCCTATATCCGCACAGTCAAAGTAATTTGTTTATGTCATTTATTGTGGGGCCCATTGCTAGCTGTCTACTCAGGGTATTCCAAGGTATAGCATACAGGAAGATTTGGTGATGCTTTTGTTGTGTCTTTTCGATACGCTAATGGTGTGTTTTTCCCTTGCAGCATTGCGCTTAGTGGTGCGCGTGTTCTCCTCTCTTTAGTTTGACTGGTTCCTCTGTCTGTTCCGCTCAGCAGAGGGACATGTCATAATAAAGAGTTCCCTGAAGTTGAGGAGGCCTGGTCAGGACGGACCTTGGCTTTGAAGACCACGGGTTGTCATCGTTGTCATCAGACCCACTACTGCCTCAGAATCCTACTCGACACCCCGGCCTGTTGGGTGAGTTACATATATATTGTTTCTAAGTAAGGTCAACAAACCCCCAATTCCCATCCATCCCATTGATGCATGTGTATCTCCTACCTCCTGTCTGAAGAAGCACCGTGCAGGAGACAGTTGTTAATGGGAAGAGACGATCTGGAATTTCAGGTGGCGGTTCCAACTATTTAGATTATGTTTTCAAAGGGCAGGGTGGGAAACTCTTGCTTCTTATCTTGATTAACGCTATCCTGTTATCTCTCCCTTATACAGCTCCAGTGCCGCGTCCATTTCGTATCTTCGGGGGTGCATTCCAAAAGTCGCTTCTGCCTGGGGAATTAGTGGTCTCCTTTCACCTTGAGGGCAGAGTCCTCACTTTTCCAGGGAAGCGTGACATCTCTGTGTGATTCCTGAGAGGCAACAAATAAAGAGTCTCATTTCTGACATACAGATAGAGCATAGGCTGCAATATATGAACCACCTTTTGACAACAAATGATCATTGCGTTTCAAATTATTTTCTGTCACACTCTAGGCAATAGACAAAGTGAGTATAGAGCTTTACTTAATAAAGATTTTAAGTTCTTGTGCTATATGTGCCATCTCCAGACAAGTCATTCTCCTGAAGAACTCCTCTGTGGTCACCTCTCCTTGTACCCTAGGGAAAGGTTCCAAAACATCCTGCACTGTCGGAAAATAGGTTTGAGGACACAGCCTCCCTAAACTGTGTACAAGCCTCAGAGGAGGAGGGACTCATTTTCCAGTAGGGTGATCTGAGTGTTTAGTCAGGGGTCAGCAACCAGTTGTTATCCAGATATTTTACACTGCAACCCCCATGATCCTTCATCATTGGCCCTGCTGGTGGGGCCTGAGAGGAGTTGTAGGCCAAAGCATGCAGAGAGTCAAAGATTGGAGACCCCTGCACCAGTGAGATTTGTGTGCCAAACATCTGGGGGGCTGGCTGACACAGAAAAACTTCATAGCACCAACTTCCTTAATAGGTATTTAAATTCAGCACCCAGAAGTCCTTCAGATCAATCATTAAACCATCAGCGGTTCCTGCAAACCAGGAGCTGCTGACCTTAAACAAAGTCCTCCTTAGCATGGATCAGTATTGTTGGCTTAATGCCTGTAGGCCAATGTATTTTCCAAAAGAGGGTTGAAGCTTGTCCCCCTAATATATGAGAAACCTGATCTCCCAAACGGGGTCCCAGACATGTTAACCTGTGACATTTGTGCTCTGGTATAAGTAAAGGTGTCCCCAACAGCATCCGACATTTGTCTTGAGGGGCCTTACTCTTCAAATGAGCTGCTGGCCACAGGCTTGCATCAATTGCGGACTGGTCAGATTTCAGTAATTGAGCTAGACGGTTCCAGTTACTGTGCTGCAGCCAATGTAAAGAAGTCCTGCCGCAGACTTGCGGTCTGTTGACAATCGCATTTATTAGAACTCTTATAAAGTGAAGTAAATACAGACAGCGTAGGTAAATACGGAGATGATAAAATAAATGCACGCATTCAGCGTTGGGCTTGATGTACACTTCATTCAGTTCACAACGATGAAGTGTATTCCAGTGAGACTAGTGCTGTCATTGGCCCGGATCTGGTATCCGGCAAAAAATGCCTCTCTGGATCCCATGGGAAATCTATGTGCACTGCCCTGTGCACTCTAGATTTGTTTTCAAATGCTGCAATGTGTTTCGTGCATTCAGCGAGGCACTTTCCCACAAGTCCGCTTGAGGGCCTGAACAGGAGTATCTGAAACCCAATGTCCATTTTTCACTGTACAGGAAATACTGATGTGCGTCTATTGGGAGTTTAGAAGGTGTGCACCTTTTGTACTTTGCTGGCTACATTAGAAGAAATGTGGCTCTTTTGCAGGTGTTCATGATTCATCTTTTGAGGGGCTGAGAGGCAAATGTTTATACTCACCCCATGCTGAACCCCTTCACTAGGTGGGACCCCGCCCCCACCACTGAGGGAGACACTAAAGGGAGTTCCTGCTGGACACAAAGTGGAGTAAGTGGAGGCACTGTGTGTTTCTTTTTACAATTGATATAAAACAGGCAGAGCCGGGAATTGACAAAGGAAGTGCAAAGGGCTCAGATGGATACGTGCCTGCTCCCTAATCCTGCACCTTATACAGAGAACTCCATCTGTCCTTAAGAAAGGTCTTTGCCCGATCAACCCACCCCAGATCAGGCCCGCATGCACTCTTTGCACGCACCATTTTTCGTTTTTCAAGGGGACCTTTCAGAAGAGAGTGGAGCACCCCAAGCACCATTCCAACTGTCCTCAAACCCATGTCAACTGCTCGAAACCATACTCCCCTCCCCCCTCGGCATAATTGCTTTTATTTTATTTTATATCATGGTTTTTTTAAACTTAAATATAGTTTTTTTCTTTATAGCATTTATTATGCTCAGTAATGGTTAGCGTTAACTCTTTATTTTCAGTATTTATTCTTCGCTTGTGCACAGTTGTTTGTACTGATAGCTGTAGTTTCTTAAAGGGTACATTTTCAACTCACTAACGTAATTATTTGTATCCCCCAATTCTGGAAAGTTGAAATGAAAAGAAGGAAAATGTGATTATTTTGCACATCTCTACTCATGAATTCTCTTTTGTTTAAACTTTATTTACGGTACATTTTATGCAAATCGAAATTGTATTGGATTAGAAGATAGAAAAGTTGGATCTGGGATAGTGTAACGTCATAGCCTTTAGTGCACATGTGACTTCCATGGGGGCATTTTTCCCGCTTTAGAAACAGCGATACGCAGAAGCAGACCCATGCACCATACTATAGACGTGTCACTAACAGTGTGAACCACTGAGCTTTGCCACACAGATTCAGCTTGGACAGAATTTATGTTGATATTGTTTGTGACTGTTAAGTACCGTAAATTCATTGCTTACCTTGTAAAGTTGATTGCCTGTGCGTGAACTTTGCCTGGTGAGGCATATTTGTTTTTCTCTTGGGCTGGAGCTTTCCTCTATAAAAAGGTTGAAGATACACAGGTCGTGCAAGGAGTGCTAGTCGGCCCATCCAAATGTGTTGCCTATTCTAAACTTGGAAATTCTTGCAAATCTTTCTGCAAGTTTCAGCCTGTTTTTGTAGATATGAAGGAATGGTTCAAAGAAACATGACACAGGTGGTATGCATATTTTCATTTAATACACAATTACAAATATGCAATTGCTGTACTTTTCACTATTGTTACGAACTGGTTTAATGATGACACACACCAGTATCTAAAGCTCAAAATATTTTCTTTGACTAAAGGTGTTTTAAATTGTCCAATGGTCTGAAACTCTAGTCTTTGGGATTTCAGTTGTAACAACTATTCTTCTCCACACTGTCCTTTTGGTACCTTGCACTTCAGATCCCAAAGTTAAAAGTGTGTCTTGGTGTTCCATGGTGTCAAGAGTTACACAGGGCACCCAGGTAGGTTTGGGGCGGCTGTGCTGATGTAAGGGGACAGGCAAGCGCATACAGCAGGAGGATAAACAAGAAAATTTGGAACAGGAAGAAAGGGCAGACCTCAATAGTCAACAAGAAGGGGTGAACAAGAAGGGATGGCGACCATGCACTGGACAAACAATGAGGAATCACACTAGGGGTGTACACAGAGGTTGGACTAGAGACTACCCACAGATATAAGTGTAATAGTATGCCAAAGGATGGGGGGTGTTTGCATCAACAATACCACAAATTAACAGAGTATCTAGGGCCCATTCAGCTTGGACAGTATTTATGTTGATGATGTTTGTGACTGTTAAGTACCGTAAATTCATTTCTTACCTTGTAAAAGTTGATTGCCTGTGCATGAACTTTGCCTGGTGAGGCATATTTGTTTTTTTCTTGGGCCTGGAGCTTTCCTCTATAAAAAGGTTGAAGATACACAAGTCGTGCAAGGAGTGCTAGTCAGTTAGTCCCCCCGGCAATAACAGAAGACTCCGCCATGGGGCAAGTTGTGCTGTCTTTTATTCTCCAATAGACAGGACTCATACAGGAAACAACAACATGTCTGTCAATCTC
This sequence comes from Ambystoma mexicanum, assembly GCF_040938575.1. NCBI lineage: Eukaryota > Metazoa > Chordata > Amphibia > Caudata > Ambystomatidae > Ambystoma > Ambystoma mexicanum. The sequence continues at coordinate 290,628,555 of NC_090931.1, read as the reverse complement.
AGTGTCTGAGCGTGTGTTACCCGGTGTTGTATCGTGGTGACATGCAGACATTACCACCATTCCCAAAAGCCTACGGGAACCCCCTATTAGTTAGCTCGGGCATACTACCTATAGAACCCATCTACATCTGGATTCTCACTGGTCTTCCCAGGAGGCTTCTCCTGAGACTTCCCCTCAAAACTATCTATAACGTTGTTGCAGTGTCACACGAAGACCATTGGCCCGTGCAACATTCTGCACCCCTCATGATCTGAGCTTCTGGATTGGCTGGAGCTGGTTCCCCCAGGCCTGGGACTCTGTTCTATTCACAGCTCTCGGTGTATCTTTTTAAGGTAAAGAGAAAGACTATGTGTCCCCATTGTTGTCACTGGTGTGATCACCTAGCCTGAGAGAGTGCCTGCAGGTTGCAGTTTTTGGTGGACCACACATGTATCAGTCTTGTCTGCATTGCTGGGAACAGCTCCTCTTCTTATCATTAGTAAATAGCTATTGTTGGGCTCTGCTGGGTAACATGTGCAAGGACCACCCATACTTGTCCTTGGCTGCGAACACCGTCTCTGTGCTTGGTGCTGCAGGGACTACACTTTTCCCTCCATGTATTTGAGGACTGTAGTTTCACGTGTATTCACTACAGTCATTCTATGGTTTCCCTAAGCGTTCTAATATCTTCTTAGAGGTTAGTTGTGATAGAACCCTATAGGTGCCTCATATGTTCCCATAGCTCCTTATGGTTAGTTGGGTAGAGTGGTTGCAAATGCTTGGCTGTCTTGTGTTTCTGCATTTGGCTAAAGGAAAGGAAAAGCTCTTGACAGTGTGTGTATATATATATATATATATATATATATATATATATATATATTTGTCTTCTTTCTATAGATGGTGTAAGCATGTTTTTCGCATATACGTGTGTGTCTGCGTATCTTTGTGCAGGAATGCAAATTTGCATCGTGACTAACGCTGCTATGTCGTTTTGTCACTAGTGACATCATCACAGCTGGACCTTGTCATCAGTCAACCTGATCCATCGATTAACACCTGTCTCTTCAAAACCGTCAACTGGAAAAGGTTTTAAGGGTCATCTGAGAGAATATCTCTTTGCATATGTGGGATACACTGGCTCGCCTGGTGATTGGCCGAACGGTGAGTTGCAACTTTCATTTCTCATTCTTCGGGCTGACAATCGCATAGGGGACATGAGGGCCATTCCAGGGACCCTCTCTTCAGTCCCCCCTGTAGTCAACCTGTCGACCACTTCTCCTAACCTGTTCACCTTCAACTTCGGAAGCCAAATCTCCGTCACTCCCCCTAGGTGTCCATAGAATCTTGCATGGTCACCCAACTCCATGCTAGGTAACAGCAATCTCCTCCAGGGTTGCACCGAAAACCCATTTTCCACAATAGTCTCTGCAGTCATTAGGGTCATCGAACACTACTCCAGTTGGGAACAGAGGATAACCTGTTATCTGTGCTATCAGGGTATCATAAGCTACTATTATCTTGTCATCTTCGAAAGCAGTTTCTACCAGTACTTTCATGCCTACAGTATTTTCAGTGGTATTTCGGCATTGTGTAATGCATATTTGTATGCCGCAGAATGTAGCAACACTAGCACTAATCCTGCAATTAATACCTTAAATCCATTGGCCATCCATGTTGATAGCCAGCTTTCATCTTTACCTGCATCATTCGTTTCTGCATCCATTTTCGCATGCATTTGTGATAACCTGGTAACTGCTTCAGTGAGTGTCCCATTGTCATCATCATTTTCTGGAATGAAGGTACAGAAAGAATACCCGATCTTGGCGCCCATTCCTCCCTCCTTGGCTGTCAGGCGGTCCAGCTCATATCTATTCTGGAGAGCCACTAAACCTACTGCTCGGAGCTCTTCTTTTATAGCATTGAAGCCCTTAACTGTTGAGTTTATTGGCTGCATTAACTCCCACCTCGTGATCTGGAGCCATTTTGCGTTTGTGTTGGTCTGCACTGCAGGAACAATAGATGGGAAGAACATATCCGTCCTGCTGAACAACCTATGCTTGGGTGGTATTTTACCTAGGGCGCCCTCGATTGCTGATGGTATATAGATTCCTCTTTTCAACCTTGTTATCTCTTTACAGATCTCTCATTCTTTCTGTTATAGTCAATTTTAGGAAACCCATCCATTTTGATGTCCTTCTGTGCCACTACTAGTGCTGGTGTGTTGATGTGCACCAGTGAGCACAGACCTCCCCAGTTGGGTGATAACTTTTCATATGCCTTGGACCCGAAGGCCCAATAAGGATCCATTAATACTGCTGTTCTAAGTTTTTGCCAACCTTTACTGCACCGTCGTTCTAGAAACATAATGCTGCTCCTTTGAGTGGCACTAGGGGTAATGGGCCCAGCCTCATTCTCTACCAATGTTAGTTGCTTCACACTTGCTTCCCATTCTTTTAGGCATTTGTCATTCTCTTCTTGTATTGTACGGACTGGAACTGTTAGGAGCATGTGTTCCTTGCTCCCCACCACTCCTTCTTTCCATCCTTCAGCTGTGCACACTTTACCATACACAAGCATCTGCGGTCTTTCCCAGCATCCTGGTTCTCCCCCTACTTCTGCTGATCCCCTCTTGGGACAGGACAATTCCTTTAATGTTATGGTTCTTGTGTCTCCCTTTTGTGGGCCTTCAGCTATGTATTCTATAGCCTGGTCCTTTTTTCCAGTAATTGTCCATCATGTCTAGTGTTTTTATATAGCTGTCTTCATAGGGGAAAGTTGTCTTTGACATCCACCGTAAGGTTGCTGTTTTCCCTTGGAACTTTCCTCTTTTGGTACACATTAATAGGTACATAAGGCCCTGTGTGCGTGATGCTGGGAGTTCATTTGCCACAAATGTTCTAGAGGAACTAATGGCATAGGGGATGAGGGAGCAAACATAGCAGCTCTCTCAAAGTAGTTTGTTTGCCTACTTCAGTCATGTGCTTGAACAACATGTTATTAGATACTCGAACTGTATCAGTTAGATAAGAATCAACCCCCCCTACATTTACATCAGCACTGCGCCTACCTCTCTTTACTACTTTGGCAGTGCTTATCGCCTGACCTGGCATGGTAGCCATACCTGTTGGAAATGGGGTTGAATTAGTAGGGGCCACAGCAAATTTTTTATACAACAAATGAAATTCACCCAAGAATGAGAGTGAAGATGGCGAGAGAATAAAGAACACAAATCATCATTGCCACACTTTTAATAATGGCATCCATAACTTACCCTGCTTCGGAATCTTGTGTAGCTCCAGATGTAATGATGAACCACCTGGAATTTGCTAGAAATGTGTTATTATGTTGTTAATACGTATTAGCTCAAGCTCCGCAGGCATAATATTGTGCAAGTGTGATAAAGAATAATTGTTCTCACACAATACGCACTCTAGGATCACACAGTAATCTCAATTACTGAGGGACTTCTTCAGCGAAGTCGTGGGTATGTTTGGGCCAAGTGGATCAGGAAAGCATGAACAAATAAATTGGGAGGTGGTCTTCTTGCTCTTTCGGACCTTCCAACAAAATTGACAAGTTGGCCCTGATAGGTCATGGGGTGAGGGTCCTGGGGAATCATGGTACATGAAAGAAATCACAGTCGCTACTTTCACAATGAATACCTATGTGTAAAAAACCACAAATAGGAAAGAAAAGATAAAACACTTACAATGTGCCTTCATTTTGGATGTGTAGGAAGTCCTTTGCCTATCTCCTCACTCTAGAGCATGTAACAATTGGTTGGCCCCTGATGGGCTGTAGTGATCTTTGTGTATCTTCTTTTTCTTCTTCTTGCACAATGTTGACTCTCTCCGTGTCACAGCTAGGATAGGCAGCTGCTCAATAGGGCTTCACATCCCCACTGAAGTTCCAGACCTTCTTCCCTCAGATTTGAACTGCCCTATCAGTTATTTCTTCGATGATGTGAGGTCCCGTGAACCTGGATTTGTACCAGGTGTGGTTAAAATTACGCAATAGAACTGAATCCCATGGGTAAAGTTGTGGTTGCTTAAGATGATTTTCACCGATCTCTGTATTGTTATCTTCCTTGTTCCTTTTGGGCCTCATCCATTGCGCCTGCAGTTGGCAAAAAATAAAAGATATACTAGCCATCAGGGCAGCAGTGAAATCATACATTTCCTTCCCAATACATTAGAAACTGCCTCTGCATCCGTTAAAGCCATAGTGGGAGGAGCCAGGGGAAGTCGCATTTGCCTTCCAGTTACCACCTCGTGTGGGGTAAAGTGGTGGTCAGACCCTGATTTTTTTGCATAATGCGAACAAAGCAAAAAGCAAACATTGGAGGCAGATTTTATTCAGGGTTACTTTTATTTTGGCAAAGGATTCCTTAAGCAGCCCATTGAGGCGCTTACATAATCTGTTCACTTGCAGGTGATATGCACAGGAGAATTTGTGTTGAATCCCTAGGAAAGTTGCAATAGGTCTCGTTGGCAAAGTGAGGGCCGTGGTCAGACCACAAGCCCTCACACATACCCCATCTTGGGAAAATGTCTCTAACCATGAATTTTTCCCTCTAAGGGCATTTGGTGTTACGCTCCCCTGATACCCCCGTCTGGAAGGCTCTGAGATCTGGAACCCTGAATGCGTAGTTGCCCAGTGCTGAATAATGAACCTGCAATTACAGAAGGGAGGATTTGTAATAACTGTCTCTAATGGGTGAATCTCCCACCTCCCTCTGACCGATTCACTTCCCACTGGGTTCTTTTCTCACCTTAGTTATTTGTAGGGTGAGCTATCCGTACTGCGTTTCTTGTGCAGGGGCACTTGATGTTTGTTGGTGAGCTTCCCGAGTTGCTTCACTGGTGCAGTACGCCTTCCTTGGGCCCTGGCCTGCTGTGACCCTGAATCTGCTGATAGGCAGGTAGGTTTGTTAATTGTAAGTCTTTGTCTGTTTATTGTGGGAATTCGTTAATGTCTTCTTTTCAGGTGCGAAGGTCTTGATGCTGGCGTGCCGGATGGAGAGGCACGTTTTCTAGGTAAGAGAAAGCATGAAGCGCAGCACCTTTATTGTCTTTTAAAGCTAACCTGTGTTTTCTTCCTCTTCTCCTCACAGGCCGCTCTGGTGCTGCGAGTAGATGAGAGCGTGATGAAAAACAGGTCCTCTGAATCTGTTAAGGTAAGTACAGCGCTGTGCGGTTGTTTAATATTGAAAGCGAACCTGAATATGTCTCTTTTCTTTTGCAGATGTGGCTGTGGTGCTCCGGATGGAACCGTAGCGTAGCGCAATGGAATTCAGGTAAGACTGATGGAATTCGATGTTTTGGAAGCGCTCGTTCGAATATTGTTTTTCCCTATCTCGTTATAGTAGGTCGCAATGTTCGAACAGCAGCTGTGGTAGTGTTTCGCCGGAAGTCCTTATGCTAGTACTCACAGGTGAGTGATGTTTCTTCTTCTCTCGGTTTCCACAGATTGCAGCCCAGTTGAGATACTGAGTGCTGGATGGTGTTTTCTCAGGTAAGACAGAATAATCTTGTTCTTGTTCTTGCAGGATTACAGGAAGATGCTGAAGACCAAGAGCTGGGCACGGTGAACGTCACGCTGCTGGTTGCAGAATAACACAAAGTGTGTTCTGCAGTCAGGGTGTGGTTTATATAGCCCAGGTAAAGTAGTACCAGGGAAAGTAGTTCCAGGCCTGCCACACCCAAAACACTAGACCACATGGCTTGGTTCTTAGAACTAGACTGTGTGGGTGCTTCCATGTTGGATTTAAAAGCCCATGTACATAAATGGGACCCAGTTGGAGCAGCCCTTCCTTCCTACATATGAGCTTGGTGCCAAAGGCGCTAGGACTGGCTCCAGGAGCCCTTTTGCAGTGGTTTTAAGGCCGTCAGGGTTCTGGTGGGAGCCTGCTTGTGGCACAACTTGTGCCCCCTCACAGTGGTCATGACAGCACTCCCCCCAAGGCCCTCTCATGGTATCCTTCATGTCCGGTCCGGGATTGGTGGGGTTATCCAGGTAAAACCTCTTAATCAGGCGTGGTGTGTGAATATGTTCGCTTGATTCCCAAGTTCTGTCTTGAGGCCCGTACCCTTTCCAGTCAACTAAATAGTATAGCTTAGATCTGGTACGTTTCGAATCCAGGATGTTTTTAACTTCAAATTCAGGCTCTCCATCAACTAGCACAGGTTTTGGTGGTGTTAAGACGGGGGTTCCTGGTTGTACAGGTTTTACAAGTGACACATGGAGCACCGGATGAATTTGCATGCTTGGTGGTAAGGCTAACTTGATGACCACCGGACGTATCACCGATTCAATGGTATAGGGTTCTAGATATCTTGGACGAAAGGTCCGGGTATCTTTTATGGGCACATGTTTTGATGCCAACCAGACTTCGTCTCCAACTTGGTAATCGGGAGCTTTCTTTCGATGACGGTCCGAGAATTTTTTTTTGTCTGTCTTTGGCTTACAGTAAATGTTCATTTGCCCTTTTGAAGGCTTGGGTTATGCTTGTGTGTAGAGTCTTTACCGCTGGCATTTCCAAGGTCATGTGGGAGTCTAGTTCAGAGGTACGTGAATGTCTTCCGTATATTGTGTAGAACGGGCTTTGTCCCGTGCTGGTGTGTATGGAGTTATTGTATGCGTATTTCGCTGTCCATAACAAGTCTTTCCAATTCTCTTCCACTTGATGCAACATGCAACGTAGATACTGTTCTACTGTCTGGTTTGTTCTTTCTGTTTGTCCATCCGTTTGGTGGTGATGGCTAGTGGATAATCGAACATCGATTTGTGCCATGGTACAACATTTCCTCCAGAAGTTGGATACAAATTGGCTTCCACGATCTGAGATTAGGACTGAGGGGAAACCTTGCAGTTTTATAATCTGTTCAAGAAATGCTTTTTCCAGACCGGTAGCGTTAGGAAGTCCTTTCAATGGAATGAAATGTGCCATTTTAGAGAACAGGTCTACAACCACCAGAATGGTATTAAAACCTTGACAGGGAGGTAAATCCGTAATAAAATCTAGAGAAAGAGTATGCCAGGGAGCCGGTGGAATATCCAGTGGTTGTAGGAGGCCAGCCGGTTTCTGATTTTGTGATTTATTCTGGGCACATATCCCACAGGATAGAACAAATCGAGCAATGTGCTTACGCCAGGTTGGCCACCAATAATTCTGTTTAACCTTGGCTAGAGTCTTAGTAATTCCTGGGTGGCCTTCGATCAGGGAATCATGATAACCAGACATGACCAATTCTTGCAGATCTTTTACTTGGTAGATATAGTCGTTCCCTGAAGTAGGGTAAGCCATCCAGAACCGTGTGATGTTCATTTTGGGAATTCCATTTCTGCAAGATCTCGGGGTTCATTAAGGTTCGAATCTTATCTTGAAATTCACTCAGAGTCAATGTGGTGAGTCCCAGTATTTTATCACTTGGGATGATGGCAACAGTGTCCAGGGTACTGTTAGTTTTCTCTTCAACACCCATACGAGACAAGGCATCGGCCTTCCCATTCCGAACTCCCGGTCGGTATGTTTTTAAGTAATCGTATTCTGCGAAGAATAGAGCCCACCGCAACTGTCGTGATGTTTGGGCTTTTGCTGTCTTTAGGTATTGAAGGTTTCGGTGATCTGTGATTACTGTGATGGTAGGTCTGGCACCTAATAGATACTGCCGCCAGGCTTTGAAGGCTGATTTTATTGCCAACAATTCTTTGTCTGTAATTGCATAGTTACGTTCTGGTGGTGAGAATTTACGTGACCAAATGGCCACGAGGGGTGTAATTGGCCTGTCTCTGGATCTCTTTGAGAGAGAACTGCTCCCATAGCTACGCTGGAAGCATCAGGTTCCACTACATAGGGGAGATCAGGGCGAGGATGTCATAAAATTGGCGCAGAGGTGAATCTTTTCTTGAGTTCTTGAAAGGCCTGTTCCGCCTCTTCAGTCCATAGGAATTTTTTGTTGTTTTTTCTCAGTAACGATGTGGTTGGGTGGACTATACATGAGAAATCTTGAATAAATCGGCAATAGAAATTCGCAAAGCCGAGCATGCTTTGGGTTCCTTTAAGTGAAAAAGGTGATGGCCAATTAAGGATGGCATCTACTTTGTGTAAATCCATCTTGACTCCCTTTGGCGAGAGAACAAATCCCAGGAACTCAACTTTGGCGACATGGAAGGAGCATTTCTTGAGTTTAGTGTACAGTTTGTGCTGGCAAAGTTTTGCAAGGACTGAGCGAACATGTTCCACAGGATCTCTTTTAGAGGGGGAATACACCAGGATGTCGTCAATATAGACCAAGGCACAGACATCGATTAATTCCCGTAATACATCATTCATGAAGTATTGGAACGCTGCGGGAGCATTGCACAGCCCGGAAGGCATTACCTGATATTCGTACAGGCCATACTTGGTGTGAAACGTTGTTTTCCATTCATCCCCTTTCTTAACACGTACAAGGTGGTATGCTACTCTGAGGTCTAGTTTGGTGTAGATTTGGGCATCCTTGACTTGGTCCAACAGTTCCGGGATAAGGGGCAAAGGGTAGCAATTTCTACTGTGATTTGATTAAGTGTGTGGTAATTGATACAAGTCCTCAAGTCTCCTTCCTTCTTGGGTACGAAGAATAAGGGAGAGGCTGCCGGTGACTTTTACGGGGGGATAAACCCATTAGTCAGATATTGATCCAGATAGGACTTCAAGTGGAGATTTTCAGTTTCCGTAAGTGCATAAAATCGACCACAAGGAACCTGTGCGCCAGGTATCAGGTCGATCTGACAGTTATAGGGCCTATGTGGCAGCAATGTGTTAGCCTGTTCCTTCTGAAAAACATCTTGATAATCCTGATATTCTTTTGGTATGGTGTTCATTGCTCCTGCGATCCCGATGCTATTCCTTGAACAGATTTCAGGTTTGGCTGTGGTATAGATTTCAGGTAGCAAGCGTGGGCGCATTCGTCGGAAAAGTTCAGTCTCTTTGCACTCCAGTCTATGTGGGGATTATGAGTTACTAACCATGGCATCCCTAAGATCAACTGGAACTGAGGAGGTCGGATGAGGTCAAACGTGATTGCTTCCTGATGTCCATCCTGACACAGAAGGGTTAATTCTGTTGTGCATTGGGTTACTGGTCCCGAAGCAATTTCTGTACCGTCAACAGTAGTTACCTTTTCAGTTGTTGGTTTTGTGCATAAGGGAAGTCCCATTTCTGTTGCTAAATCTCAATCTATGTAATTACCAACTGCTCCGGTGTCTATATATGCCTCTATGGCATGCATTCGTGACGGTCGTTGGTGATTGGTCAAGGTTCCTGGTAGGGCGAAAGGTGAGGTCTGTGTCTCATCCTTCTCGCTTGACAAGCGGACCTCTCCGCTTGCCGGGCCTGGTAATTTTCCGATTCCTTTCCATCATCTTATTTCTCTGTAGCACCTACCACCTTCCTTGGAGGTTTCACTGGGCATTCTTTGAGGTAGTGACCCGATTTACCTTAATATAGGCATAACTGTAGCTGTCTCCTTTTGTCTCTTTCACCCTTGGTTAAAGGGGGTCGTACTCCTCCAATCTGCATGGGTTCTGTGGTATTTTCTGATGGACGTTGAACATTATCTTTTGAACGTACGTACATGGCACAATTTTCGAGTCTACTTCGGTCTGTTCTTCGATCCTGTAATCTGCGGTCCAACTGAACTACCAGGTTGATAAACTCTGCACAGTCTTTAGGTGGGTCTACTACTTGAGCAAGGACATCCTTCAGGTCTCCTCGTAGGCCCTGGTGAAACAACGTGGTTCTTTTATCTTCTGGCCAGCCCGCTTCTATAACCATTCTATTAAAGGTGGCAATATAAGTCAGCAAATCTTGATTCCCTTGGCGGAGGGACAGGAGTTTGTTATCAAGAGCTTGTCCATGCAAGTGTCAATCAAATAACTTTTCCAACTCCTGTTGAAAACCCCTGAAGTTCTGCAGTAATGGGTCATCCCAGCTCACTAAAGGTACCGACTAGTATGCGGCACTTCCACTCAAATATGATAACACGAAGGCCACCCTACCCTGGTCATTTGGGAAAGCCCCAGGACTACAAAGAATATGGAGGCGGCACTGGTTCATGAATGTTGCATACCTTCTGGGGTCTCCATTAAAACGTTCTGGTGGTGCCAGGGGTAAAGCTCCTGGCAACGTTATATGTACTGGATTGACTGATGATGGTGTAGGGATGGATGGGGCGAATCCGGGCAATGGAGCCTGCCCCACCTGTGTTTATAGTAGCTGTTTGCTTAGTTCATCGGTATGGTCTTTTGTGACTATTAACTCTCGTTTTAAGGCATTGGTTTCCTGCCGGGCTGCATGTACCTTGGCGCGTAATTGTCCCAAAAGCTGGGCTAACTGATCAGTTTCAGATGTCTCCATGACACCCAGGTGGATAAGGTTTAAAGGCTTTGGGCCTCATTACACGGATGGCGGAGAACCATGGCGCTATTAGCGCCATGGTTCATGCCGGTAAAATACCGGCACCGCCTTGGCGGAAAGGGGAATTACCGCCCCATTCCAAGGTTGGCGGGGCGGTAATTCCCCCTTCCACCATTGCCCTTCCCCATTCCCATTTTTGCCCCATAGGGCTCAATGGGAATGGGGAAGGCGCTAATTACGGTACCGCAAATTGCGGTACCGTAATTAGCTCCCTGGGTCCCTTTGCGGGTTGGTTTTTAACGCCTGCAAAAAGCAGGCGTTAAATCCCCCAACCCGCAAAGGGACCTTGTAGTAAGGCGGTAAGGATTTACCGGCACCGGTATTTTACCGGTACCGGTAAATCCTTACCGCCATCCGTGTAATGAGACCCTTTGTGTTCTGTTACGCTCACCTGATATCCCCGGGGGCATCTGGAAGGCTCTGAGATCTGGAATCCTGGATGCGTAGTTGCCCAGTGCTGAATAATTAATCTGCAATTACAGAAGGGAGGATTTGTGATAACTGTCTCTAATGGATGAATCTCCCACCTCCCTCTGACCGATTCCCTTCCCACTGGGTTCTTTTCTCACCATAGTTATTTGTAGGGTGAGCTATCCGTCCTGCGTTTCTTGTGAAGAGGTGCTTGACGTTTGTTGGTGAGCTTCCCGAGTTGCTTCACTGGTGCTGTACGGCTTCCTTGGGCCCAGGCCTGCTGTGACCCCGAATCTGCTGGTAGGCAGGTAGGTTTGTTAATTGTAAGTCTTTGTTCTGTTTATAGTGGCAATTCATTAATGTCTTTATCTCCTTCTTTTCAGGTGCGAAGGTCTTGATGCTGGCGTGCCGGATGGAGAGGCATGTTTTCTAGGTAAGAGAAAGCGCGAAGCGCAGCGCCTTTATTGTCTTTTAAAGCTAACCTGTGTTTTCTTCTTCTTCTCCTCACAGGCCGCTGTGGTGCTGCGAGTGGATGAGAGAGCGATGAAAAACAGGTCCTCTGAATCCGTTAAGGTAAATACAGCGCTGTGCGGTTGTTTTAAAAAAAAGCGAACCTGAATATGTCTCTTTTCCTTTGCAGATGTGGCTGTGGTGCTCCGGATGGAACCGTAGCGTAGCGCAATGGAATTCAGGTAAGACTGATGGAATTCAATGTTTTGGAAGCACGCATTCTAATATTGTTTTTCCCTTTCTCGTTGTTGCAGGTTGCAATGTTCGAACAGCAGCTGTGGTAGTGTTTCGCCGGAAGTCCTTATGCTAGTACTCACAGGTGAGTGATGTTTCTTCTTCTCTCGGTTTCCACAGATTGCAGCCCAGTTGAGATGCTGAGTGCTGGATGGTGTTTTCTCAGGTAAGACAGAATAATCTTGTTCTTGCAGGATTACAGGAAGATGCTGAAGACCAAGAGCTGGGCATGGTGAGCGTCACACTGCTGGTTGCAGAATAACGCGAAGCGTGTTCTGCAGTCAGGGAATGGTTTATATAGCCCAGGTAAAGTAGTACCAGGGGATGTAGTTCCAGGCCTGCCACACCCAAAACACTAGACCGCATGGTTTGGTTCTTAGAACTGGACTGTGTGGGTGCTTCCATGTTGGATTTAAAGGCCCATGTACATAAATGGGACCTAGTTTGAACAGCCCTTCCTTCCTATATGAGCCTGGTGCCAAAGGCGCCAGAATGGCTCCAGGAGCCCTTTTGCAGTGGTTTTAAGGCCCCCAGGGTTTTGGTGGGAGCCTGCTTGTGGCACAACGTGTGCCCCCTCACAGTGGTCATTACATTTGGATGGGAACAGGGACCAGCTTCGATCCATCGGGAAAAGGGGCACACAACAGCTATCATGTAGTAGTAGCCCTGGTATACTTGGAACATATCAACATAGTCAACATGAAGGTATTGAAATGGACCCAGCAGGCAAGGTATGGCTCCTCTCACACCCTCAATGTATGGTCTGCTGTGAAGCTCCTGCAGACAATGCAATGGATCATAAACTCTGCCACATGTTCTGCCAGGTTGGGGCAAAACCAATCCTCTCCAATGTGAGCAGCAAGGATGTCCTTCCACATAGGAGTAGGATAGTGTAGTTGTGCCAGTGCTTAGTGTAACAATGATAATGGCATCACTATCATACACGTGTTTTCCTGTTGACATGGGGTGTCTGAGGGTGATATAGAACACCCCCTTTTCACCCATAACTACTTTTCCTTCTTTGGCGCATTCCATCGCAACTCCAGTAATTGTGTCATTGGTAACGCGTTGTACCCTTCCTTCAGTACCATAGTTTGTGTATAATTACGCGCTCGGGATGGGTTATCCATATCTAGGATGGCCTCAAAATATGCTGTGCTGTTTCCTTCTGCATCTGCTTCTTCATTGTCCCTGGAGATGGGATCCTCCACCCCTTGTGTGGGCCTGGAACTTCGTGACCGCTATGCCTATTGGGAATCGAAGCAACTCTACCAGTCTACACAATAAGAGCATGTGCTGCACCGGCGTGCCATCAGCACGTCAGAAGCACTTCCTCAGCCAGCAACCAGTCCAGAATGTACTGTAGAGGTCACGTATGCTGAAACCCAGTACGTTGTCACTTTCTGGTTTGTGCTCTGCTCCAATGCCAGGATAAGAGCCACTAGGTCTGCAGCCAGTGCTGCAAAATGTGACGGTAAGCTTGCGCTTACTACCAACTCACTTGTCTCACCGCTTTTAGCCTCACTTCTGCCATACCAGGATGTCTTTCATCTTTGGTTTGGTCTATTGACAATGAATTGGTAATATAAAGTACTTCTCCCCCTCAAGAGGCTTCTTCCTCACTCTCGGAATATTGTCACAGCTTTCTATGTTTGTGGTACAATTGCATACATAGTTTCCTTCCTCTATGGGCACAGTGACGAATGACGCTAGGTTCACAGCTCTGCATCTCACTATTGTTATAGCTGTATTGGATAATAGTATTTCATACCCTGAAGCTCTATTTGTGGTCAGTGTGCTCTTGGGCCATTCAAGTATTGCAAAGAGAGCATGCTCCACACAGAGAGTGGTTCTGCATCCCATGGTAACACTTGCTGACTTCTGTACTGCAAATGCAGCAGCAGCCAGTGTCTGCTCACAGGAGTAGTGTCCTCTCATTACTGGATATAGTTTTCCGCTGTAGTAAGCTAATGGTTTGTGACCCATCGTTGGTTTTTGTGTGAGAACGGCAGTCGTCACTACTCTATTGGAGTATGAGAACAAATAAAATGTGTCCCGGTAGTCTGGGATCCCTAACACTAGAACTGTGCATATTGCTGTCTTCAGCTCCTCAAATGCACTGGCCATTTCTTCCGTTCACTGTAATCTGCCCTACCCTCTTTGTGCTTCCTTCAGTGTGCTTAACAAAGGCCTTGTGTATGTGTTGTAATCGAAAACCCATGCCCTGCAATAATTGCAGAGACCTAAAAACTGCTGCATTTGTATTATTGTCGTGGGTTTTGGTTTCTTGTGAATTGCCTCTGCCCTTTCTTGTGTCACTTTTTGCCACTCCTGCGACATCAACTGTCCAATGTAAAACACTTATTTCTGGCAGTACTGCAATATTGCTTTGTCTACCTTGTACCCTTTTTCTGCCGGTCCTATTAACATGTGCACTGAGTCATTTCTGCAATACATTTATGTTTTGGTGCAGATCAAAATGCTGTCTACGTACTGCATAAGGACACTTTATGGTACACTTGGAGGTACAAAAGATCATTGCCTCCCTTAAACCCCCACAATGCCAAGGTGATAGCTGCCCGGCACACATAATCAAAGTTGCTGCTAGAGACCTAGCACCCTTCATATCCAAACTAATCAACACCTCTTCAGTAACCTAAAGGAATCCTGGGTTCTACCCCTACTTAAAAAACAATCTCTGGACCCGATCATCCCCACAAATTATAGGCTAACAATGGCAGTTCCTTTCTTATTAAAGATCCTGGACAGAGTAACTTATATACAGATCCAAGAATATCTAGAGATTAACCACCTCCTAGGGACTCACCAATCGGGATTTAGACCTCAACATGGGACCGAAATTGTGCTCAATGACCTAAAAGCTCAGATTGATGAACTAAAGGACAATGGGAAAATGGCCCTATTTCTATTATTGGACCTATCGCAGCGTTCTATTTGGTTGACCTTAAGGTACTATGCAACCACCTCGCCTCTGCAGCCCACTTCTCCCAGAGTGCCATTACTTGGATACAATCTTTTCTATATAATAGGACTATGATAGTGTTCTCCCCCTCAGCAGCAGCCAACCCTATTCCAGTCACATGTGTAGTACCCCAAGGCTCCTGTGTATCACCTACTATTTACAACATCTTCACTAAGCCCTTATTCGATAAACTGGATTGTCTGGGTGTCACCTACACCAACTATGCAGATGACACCCAGATCCTTCTTCAGTTGTCGGGTACTTTTGAAGATGATGTAGCATTAGTGAACAAAATCTATCTAATCATTCAGACATGGATGGCCACACACGGCCTCTGCCTGAATGATGACAAAACAGAATTGCTGATTGTAGGCTCTACAGCCAACCTAAAAAAACAGACCCCAGACTACACCTCCTTCAACATTGATGCTAACAAGATCCCAGTGGCCAAAGAGGTAAAAACTCTAGGCTTTTACCTCAACGCCACATTAAACCTACATAAACAGGTGAAAGCTAAAGCTTCAGCCACAGCCTACACCGGGAAACTAATTAGGGCATGCAAACCCCTACTCTCCAAGGAAAGTTGCATTACACTTGCCAGAGCATTAATACTGTCCAAGTTGAATTATTGCAATGGACTCTATTTGAGAGCCAGTAAAGATGTGCTCAATAAACTACAAAGCTTGTGAAATAATGCTCTAAGATCAGCTCTGAGTATCTCAAGAAGAGCTCACACATCTAAAACAAGTAGACAATATAAATGGCTATCAATCAAGGACAAGATTCAACTCAAACCAATGTCCCTCACTTATAAAGCACTGAATCAGACAACCACCCTGTATTTAACAGAAAGGTTTAAGTTAAATCCATCTACCCGAGCCACTAGGTCATCTAATACACTCTGCTTAATAGTCCCAAGGTACAAATTACATAAATCTGGTGGGACTAGCTTCCCAGTCATGGCTGCCCAGCTGTGGAACTTGCTCCTGCTATCCTTTAAAAAATCTATGTTTTTTGCTAATTCCAGAAGCAACTCCATCAAATGGCTAACTGAGTAGTATTACCTTAATATTCATCCTTACCAGGCCACCTATAAACCTCCAACCCAAACCTATGACTGGAAAACCCGAATAACATAATATCTTCAATATTGAGTATGCTGTAATTATGTAATTATGTAATTATGTAATTAGGTAACTATGATTGATCTTTTTATTCTGTAAATCTGCTTTATATTACATCTGTATCTCTGTAGCATCTGCAACCTTCGAATGCACCCAGATACCCCCGGGTTAAAGTGCGCTATAGAAATAAATAAAACAAACAAACAAACAAACTTTCCAATTGTACATTGCCTATGTTAATTTGGAGGACCCTATTGAATATGGAATGGGACTCACAGTACCCTTGTGAGAGCCTAGTATATTTCCACTTCTTCTTTCTATATAGAAATGAAGTCAAATCTTGTGAGTCTGGGTAGAGTGGTATAGAGAAGAAGGCATTCTTAAAATCTATAACCGTAAAGTTGATAGCTTCCGTAGCAATGCTACATAGAATTGTCACCAGATTTGGAACTAAAGGAAATTCTGTCTTGACAAACTGGTTCAAAGGGCTTAAATTATGTATACAACTCCACAATCCCCCTGTTGCCTTTTTCACAGGTTACACTGCGGTATTGCACTGTGATTCTGTTGGTACCGGAATGCCTTCTTTAACTAGGACCGCAATTGTCTCGTAGATGCCCTCATCTGCCTGCCTTGAAAGAGGATTTTGCCTTGCTCACTGTAAAAGTGCTCCTGGTTTGAGCTATATCTTTACTGCCACTATCCCTTTCAGAACCCCCACGTCATAGGGACTTGTGGTCCATAAAACACTGGGGACATTTGCCAAGTCTTCCTTGATAAATGGTGGTGGTGCTTGCAGCATCATCATCATTCTCTGTGGTACTTCCCTGTAGTGTGCCTTTCCCCAGTATGTGATGCTAATCTCAACTAACATTTCATGATCTGAACGATTGTCCTGAAACAGTTCTTCATCGATCACGGTAGTCAACCTGTAACCTTCTCCCATTGCAATTACTGTCGTCACCGCTTATCCGGTGTCAATTGTCCCATGCAATGTTATTCTATCGTCTCCCACTATCACTGCCTATATTTCTAGTGGAAACACTGTCCCTTCTGGTCATCTAATGGTAGTTCTGGTCTGAATATGTACTCATTGGGGAGATGCCACAATTTCCCCTGAATACCCGGGAGCCATGCTATTATCACTTCCACTCCATATTGGAATCCAAATCTGCTGCCAGCCCCCTCTGTACTGTGCCTCCACAATAGGCCTCGACAATCTCCCTTACATTCAAAAGGTGAATCCCAGGTGTGGAACACGCTATCCCTTGGTCTGCGAATGAGATGGTCATGTTAAGTTTACTCATGATGTCCCTTCCCATTATGTTCACTGGTATCTGTCGGGAATACAATAATGGTAGAGTTAAGTCATGCTCCCTTATAGAAAGTGTAAGATCATCTGTAAAAGCAACCAAATCCGTCACCCCAGAAAATCCCTGTGCATTCATGGCATCGCCTGACATTGGATACTGCCCTCCTTTATACAGGACCTAGTCACCCCTGTGTCTACAAGGAAGGAGAAAGTCTTGTCACTTATCGTATCCCCTATATTTGGTCCCTCTGCCGGGTTGGGTGTAATTGATAGGATAGAACACATCAGGTCCATTTGTGGGCTGTCCTATTGTGGGAGCAATGGCATTCCATTCCCTGTGAATGGGTTGCCCTCCACCATCGTCGCCCCTCCCAACTTATGAATGGGAGCTACTCCCATTGAGTCTGCCCGTGTCAGTGTCCCGCCATTCTGCTGTGTTGTGTGCAGTGCCTGCATGTTACTGAGCATCTGCGGTGCAGGTGCCAGTGAATATGATTGTGTAGGCCCCTACATCTCAGGTGACTGCGCCTTAGGCTGGTATGCCTATGTGTGTGTGTCTGGGGTCTGCACTTGTCTCCGTGTTTGTTCTTGGGTATAATAGTTAGTCTGTTCTCCCTGATATGTGGGCTGGTATTGTATTCCTCCATTCTGTTGCATCCCTTCCCTGCTTCTTCACACTCGAGAAATATGCCCTATCTGTCCACACACCCAACACTGGGTGGTCCTCCCATTAGTCACTGATAGCCTCCTGAAAACCCCTCCTGGCCTTGCTGCATCTGGTATCCATACCCCCTTCCCATAGGTGTCCCTCTTCTTCCTTTAAGCCTGTGCTGCATGTTGCCCCGCCCCATGAAACCTCCTCTCGTGGGTGGCGTTCTTTACTGTGAATGCAGTGTACCTGGTCCTTCTGTGCTTGTTAACATCACCTCTTCCATAGTATATTCTGACAATTTCTTCTGCAGTAACTTCGCCTCTTCCTGCTTTCTTTCCTCTTGCTTCTTGCTCGCATTTTCTTGCATTAGCCTACAATACTGTACTATAGTGAGTTGGATTTTGGACCACAGTTTAGCCTCCATCCCCACTAACTTCTTAAGCTGTTTTTGTACCTGCTCAGGTAACCCTTGACATAGTATATGATAGAACAACACACTGTTTTATCTCACGGTTCATGCATTTCAAGTCTCCATTTCTCTTGAATAGCCTGAATATACTGAAGGGGGTCTTCGTCTTCCCCCATTTTACGTGCCATAATCGCACTGATGTCCGAAGTGTATGGGAATTGCACCCTTAGAGTGTGCCACACGGCCGCTCGGCAGTTGTTAAATGGTGAACCACCATGCACCGTATTCTGTGTGCTTACTCCTGGGTAACCGGTTCTTTTCCATACATCGTCCGCAACCTCCCCAAAAGTGGCCGAAAGTAGGCTCTTAATGACACCCACTGCTAAGGTCATCCCTGCCGTCAATCTTTCTATCTCATATATCCATTTCCCAGCTCCCGAGGTCATTGAAGGTAACTTACACCTCAAGCTATTCTTGTTAATCTGTTGCCATGGTGTGTATTGCGGTTGCCCCCTTCCCTTCTCTAATAGTGGACATTACATCAGTCCTGCCTTTCCACCCTTTCTCCCTGTGTCTTTAGTGGCGTTGAATGCCCTCGCCAAATCTCACCCCTTCACGTTGGGAGATATGAGCCTTTGCGTGTTTGTGGTAATGCTGTCTGTGCTGCGTGATATATTCCTAGAATGCTGCAATCTTTCACCCCTGTCCTCCCTTAGTCCGTCTGTGCCCTTATCGTCTCCCCATATTATGTCTCGGTCCGGGCTCTTCCCTTGAGAACGATGGAAGGACCGGCCTAACCCCTCATCCTCACTCCCCACTAAGTCACCATCGGACCCGGCATCTCCATCAGCACTATCAAAGTTCTCCTGGAAGCTGAGCCTCCTCAACACTGCGCCTCCCTACTGCCTCTCTTCTATGTTACTCGTACTTCCGCACCACCCCTCACAGAGAAAGCAATGTCTATGTCTATTTGTGGGGTAGCGATGATATGCTTCCCTCCTCGATCTCGCTCTCACCACCTCAGCTCCTCTCCCTCTTTGTCGTCACTAAAACGTGCTACTTGTACTTCCCTCACAGAGCGCCTATCTTCTTCCGCGCACCGTTGCTCTCTAAGGAGCCTCTCCACTTCCAATCTCCTCTTGTCCTTCTATATTTGCACTAGCCTTTCATCTCTTCTTCTGCCCTCCTTCTTGCCATGTCCTCAAGCTCTCTCAGCATTCCACACTTCCCGCTGCTCGCGCTCTTGGTCTTCTGCCTTCTGTTTCTCCCTGCATACTCTTTCATTCTCTTCCTTCTCCTCTTTCTCTTGTCTCTCTACTTCTTCCATTACCGCTGCCCATTCTCACTTAGATACCTGTGGGTCTGTAGAGCTATATAAAAAAACTAAACTATACTAGAAAGGGCAGTTCCTGAAAGGGCTGGCCATTCTAGTGAGCCTGATATTTCGGCCAAAGTCAGCCAGTTCGAGTTGCTGCACTAGTTTTAACTAATATTACTAATCAAATATGCTTCAAAATGCACTAATTTTAAAATTCCTAAGGGAATGGCGACCAGGGAAGCACTGGCACCGTTTTTAACAGTGCCGGTGCTTCCATGACGGCTTGTCGGGCACAGCGCCTCAAGCAGGTAACCTCATAGTGTTCTGGTCCGGAAATAACGGCATTGTTGTTTCCGGACCGGCACACTTGTAATGAGGCCATGATTTGTAATTACAGATAACATTCTAAGTGCCAGAGGGAGACATGCTTAGGTCCCAGAGGGAAAAGAGCTGTTAGGGGGGTTGTGGCCATTTAGGAGGGTGACGGACAAGGCCCATCCACAGCCGCTGGGTTCCTCTGCCGAGATCACACCAGGGTGTACGGGTGTTAGCACTGACAGCTTGCGGGCACCTTTGCTCACGAGGGCCTTGCAAACAATGGTTCTGTAGCAGATAATTCAGGTAGGGGCAGGCCTAGGCATATAGAATCTTGACAGTGGATGGTGGATTGCGCATGTTAATAATGCACAGAGCAGTGTGGGAAGGGGGAACATTTGTGAGCTGAACAATGAAATTAACACTGTGTGGAGAGGGAAGTGTTCGGGTTTCATCAGGGGGCATTGGAATGTGGAGGCTGGTATCTTGGGTGGGTGGTTGTTAGTTTAACATTGGGGAGCCTTGCCTGTAGCTGGTAATAGAGCCATGCTCTTAACTTACTGAGCGTTCCTCATTGCTTCACCTCGCTACGCGTAAGCGTTTTGGATCATGGCCCAAACACACAATGGACATTTCCTTTATGGCCCGTAGTACATGCAAACATTATTGAAAGCGTTGCACATCCTTTCTGTTCTTGGTTGTTGTGTCTGCTCTCACTCACAGGGGCAGCCTGAACTTGGACAGAGAAGGTGATTTCGTTTCTGTGTCAGATTTTATTTCTTTTTTTGTCCTAAATCCTTTCTTGTTTTTTCTGATTGAGAAACATTGACTAACACCACAACTTCTTTCAGAAAATTCAGTTCCTCAAAAACGAGTTAATAGAGTAAACGGGACTGCATTTTTCAGTGTCAGGATACTGACAAAGAAGTCCATGTCAGAACAGAGGGGAGTCCAGAGTGACAGTATAGCTCAGCGAGTTGAACGCTCGCTGCTGTGATTAGCATGTGATCTGCAGGCTCAAATCCCAGCAAGGAAAACTCAGTTGTCCATCAATAAATGAGTACCAACTTTGGTTCGGTGATAATTGTATGTACATATGTTCTATGTACAACGCTTTGGCGAAAGCACTACATATATAACTTATCATTATCGTTCACGGAAAGGGTATTGAATCCATGGAAGTGTGCCTCAGGCGAGCTGGTTCAGATGAAACAGGTAAACGAATCATAAAAATGCCCAGGATTGTGAGGTCACTGAGAGGACAAGGTTGAAGGTGCAGACCAGTCAGTGGAATTAAGAACAGGCAAGAAATGTGTAGACTGAAAAGACCAAGGGGTCTTAATCTGCCAGTGTATTAGATGCATCTAAGTTTCTTGAAAGTGATATTGCTCAGCGGATGTGTGGACCTATGGAAATGGGATGTCAGGGTGCCTTATGCCTGCTCAGCTGAAAACAGACACCCTTTGCTTTCAGAAGATGTTGTTTGGAGAAGAATCTTTCCTTCCAGTCGTCTTCATCTAGAGCATGTCAGGACTGGATTCTGTGTTGTACTTCTCAATACTCATCCACTAATTGCTCCATTGACTTAAACACTGGATCTAGGCACAAAGTATGGAATTGTCTGTATTTGTTTATAGTCTGCTGGCCAGTCTGAACTACGTGTGAGATGGACAACTCCTGTCAAGGAATTGCGAATGTGATGGTGTATTAAACATTTACTAATTTACTTTTCAATCTTCTTCTGTATTTGTCATCTTTTCGGGTCCTTTCTGACATCTTCCTTGGAGATATTAGAGGCCACTGTAAGACTCAGGCCAATCAGAAGGCTTCAGCCCCGCTTAACCAAAAACCAGCAGGCCAGCATGAGAACCCCAGAGCAGCCAGGCTGCTGTGCTCATAGCCTTCATATAGGCCCACGCCACCCGAGACAGAGCCTCAAATCAATCAGGCCACTCGGCGAAATCAAACTGCCAGACTCTTGCAGAAACTTCAGAACCTTCTAAAATAAAATACATTTTGGTAGCTGTGTTTCTCTGGAATATATCTACACTGATGCTTGCTCTTGCCAAAAAGCCAAGTGGACTCTGCAAAGGATGCAATTTATGGTTTTGTTTCACAAGGTTTATTCAGGACTTTCTTCAGGTTTGGACAACTTAGTTTAAAAGGGTAAGAAGTAGAATTAGTGTAAAAGGGTTCTACACAAGTCTCTCTGGCTCTCACTCTGCTCGAACTCTCACAGACTCTTCTTAAGAGTTGCCCCATTGAATGTTATCTTAGTGAGTAAGTGGCCTTCCTCAGGTGGCCAATGAGTAGAATGCATCGCCAAGATAACTCAGGTACTCTTGCTGCAGCTTTAGGCTCTTCTTGAGCAGGTTCCACAGTGTATCCCAGAAGTGAGTTAGACCTTAATTAGATTCTGGTTCACCTCCTTGCCAAAGGGCTCTTACCCGGTCTTGCGCTCATCCCTGCCAAGCAGACAATCACTTCTGCATAAGGGCCCAGCACTAGACCTTCTATATAGCCGTCATGCTGGTCGTTGTCTGACCTCCTTGCTGCCCTGACAGGGGCTTTTTCCTCTCTGGCAACAAATACGCCTGTGTTGTCCTACTGTAAGTCTGGCACTCCCTCTGTGCCTCCAAGGGACTTCTTACTGTCTCACTGTTCCTTATCCACTCCTCTAACTTCACCTCCTTCTTCTTTTCTACGTCTCTGCTTTCCACTCTTCTGGTGGTTCTTCTTCACCTGCTCTGACCTCTCTGCTTCCTTGTCTCCTTCTGACTCTAACTCCTTCCCTCTCTTTTGTCATCCCCTGTGAGGAATTCGACCATCCGCGTGGTGGTCATGTGCTCACCTGGACTTTTTGACATTTTTTATTAAATGGAATGATGGTACACCACCTTCAGGAAAATGTGTGGGGCTAATCCACATACATTTTCTTATGCTCACACCACGAACAGTGTACTCGAGGTTGGACAACACCTACAGGCACCGTATGCCCCTGTCATATTTAGTTAGAATGAGACAGCAAAGGAGTGCACATAGTCATCTCTAGGAAGGGGGAGGACCAATCTTCCCCCTGTCATGGTCAGCCTAATTAACTAACAAAGGCACCATGGATCCACCCTGCTCTTTTGTTAGGCCCTGCAGTTGGTGGCAGCGATTATCACACATACAGGAGATTGTTGGTAGGGACCCCTGGGTTGTTTCACTAAGGTAGGCGCATCCTACAGCAATCACTGTGGCCCACTTGGCTTTAAAATAGGACTGGAGCCCCTCTTTAAGCAGATCATCTGACAACTTCACCAGAAGTAACAATGAAGAACTCAACCTTGGACCTTGGTTGAAGGGACAGTCTGCCTTACATCTTCCGTCAGTGAAGAAAGGCCAGGATATTCAAAAAGGGAAGCAAGATTCCTCTCCTAAACATCTCCCAGGGAACAGAGGGAAGTACAGAACTCAGTGGACCCTCCAGCTGCTCCAGAACCGGTACCCAGCCAGCACACAGCTTGCCCGACTCGGCTTGGCAGCAAGCTTTCTGGATAGGAAGTACCATAAGGTCTCTGAACCTACAATCAAGGACAAGGCAGCTGCCTGCAACACAATCCACAGCTGTGGGGCGTCTGCCTTATGCGATGACCGAGACCATTGAAGAAGCTGGAAGAAGTGCCTCCATGAGCATCTCCGACATCTGCCTTAAAGGACATTTCCTCGATTCCCAACGGACGGCAATGCTGACCGTTGACAAGCCACGTCACGTAAAGACATCTGAGAAATCTCAACTAGTGCTTCAGAACCACTGATTAGCACTGAGACGATTCCTCACCCCGAGCCACCATGTAGGCCAGCCTGCAGCCACTCATCCAGCTATGCTCGCCGAACCGTCTTGCCGCCTGATACCCGCAGCTGACTCCTGTCTCGAACTCTGTCAGAGAAGCCTGTAAAGTGCCTTAAAGCCAACTCGACCCTGTTTGAGTACAGAGAACACCTATAGCACAAGGTACATTGTGGTTCTGTCCCCCTGGTCTTTCCCAGAAGGCGTCTAGAGACATTTTAAGACCCATTGCTCCTTTTGTGTGATGCCAAGAAACCTTAAACTGTTGTAGTTATTAACCATACCGACTACCCTCGTGTTAGTATCCAGAGTGCATCCCTTTTCATTCTTTGAAACTGTCTGTCCTCTGCATTCCTTTACCGGGTAGGGTGCATTTCATAGTGTCAAACGGGAAATTATATTGTGCCTCCTATTGCAATGAATATATGTATATTGGCCTACGCCAAGCTGCTTGTGAGCCACTTGCGAAGAAATCCGTGTTGCAAGGTCCTGACCTTAGAATCAATGTAAGCCGCCATTTTAGGTCAATCTGCCATTTTAGGTTCTCTCTGTAAAGTCACCCTGTGAGTTAAAATGGTAGACGATGTCATTCCGAAATACAACATGGCCGTCTTGACCTCTGCGTACAATTAATATGTAACTTGCCTGCAGACCACTTGTTGGGGTCGTGAACTGAGACCTTGTCCTTCACTGACCTGTGTGTAAAGGATTACTCGTGCCAATGAAACTAATCCGCGAGCATATGTTAAGAACAATGTATCCAAATACTGAACTGAGAACACTTGTTTAACTACATTGTATTAATGTTTGAGAAGACTCTATGAGAAATCCTAAAATACACTGTTACCGTGTAGACTTGTTGGCGAATGTATTAAAGGCAAACCCTATGCATATAGATGTGCGAACTCGGCATGAACCCTAGATCAGTAATGTATTAGAGGACTATTAACCCGCAGTAGGGTTGGACATCATGTTCGCAAATGGTATAAAAATGCGACTAATTCTAATGTACTGTTGTAGCCGATAGCTATTTGAATGTTTTGTCCTTTGAAACTGTTCAGTATAAATTAAAGATCTTTGTATATTCCTTTGTAACCTGTTTTCGGTGTATTTCCTTTTGAGGTACTCAGCCTTGATATTTTCACTTTGTTTTCACAGTTGGCGCCTGAATAGGGACCCTCAAGATTGATGCCGGATTGTCGAAGGTTGACATATGCTATCGGACCGGGATCAAGCGGTGAAGGGGGCCCCTTCTGAACGAGACGCGACACCTCAGCAGGGCTGCACGAGCCGATCCCTGGACGATTAGCTTGTGGTCCGAGACGGCATCTTGACGAGGGTCCACTTATCTAGGCGGGCAGTTTTGCCGAAATCACCAAACACAAGGTAGTATTTGTTAGAAAAAAATTTGAAATCCGATCGGACCTCCTTATGATTGATCAGGTGAGTCGTGACCCGATTCTTAAGTATCCTGATGATTTGATTTTGGCGTATTGTATCTGCAGACACAATTATTGACCAGGTAACACCAATATTTTGATATGCCTGGGAAATTGTCTACCTGCTTCAGAGCGTTATTCCTCAGCGATAGACAATCTTTGGAATTTAGCCATCCGGCACCACAGGAGGGGTCGCCGGCGTGTACTATGTACTGTAAGCATGGCATAGGAAGTATAGTGTTTAATGATATTTGGCACAGACAAACCAGACATGCCTCTGTACTTCAGTGGCCAATGAATGGTAGTTTTGAAATCCCTCAAATTGAGTATTTAGAGTCGATTCTATTAAAGAAAAAGGCTAGACCTGTAGCATTCGATGTTTTGCAGAATTGGAAAAAAGAAGCGTTACAGCAGCTTAAGAGTAGGGAAAAACATGCGCGCCGTAATAAGACGAACGCGGAAAAAGCATTGTTTTATGACAAAGATAAACAATCTGAGTCAGCTAGGAATATCGATAGGGCTTTCTCACTTGGCATTCAGAAAATGTATCCTTCTAAAGATTTCCATGTTTCTGATGAATTCATTGACAAATTGTTAAATGAGCGAAGGATTGGTGCCACTGCGCCACCTCCGTATGTTCCTCTTCCTGCTGTTGTGCCTCTTCCTGCTGTTATTCCTGCTATTCCTGCTCCTCCTAATGTTCCTCTTCCTCCAGTTGTTGTTCTTCTACCTGTTCCTCCACCTCTTCCTATTGCACCAGTAACAGTACCTCCATTGAATTTGCCTGCTGCCCCTCTTCCAAGTGGTCTCATACCGCTTGTAGTCGATCCGGGTGCGGGGTCAAGGGTTGTCACTCGTAATATCGTATCTCCAGAAAAGAAACATGAATTGATTGCATGGGCTAAGTATTGTATGGAAAGAGATGATCAAACTAACGTTTTTGCCACACTTTCTAATATGGATAATTTTCCTGAGAAAAATGTTTTCATTGAAGGTTTAGGGGTAATTTATGTGTAATGTGGGGAAAATTAAATAATACAGATCTCCCGAAAGGGTTAAGGGATCTAAACACTGTAGCGTTTTCAAGAGACACTGTGGAGAAAGTAAATGAGCATGTCGAGAGAATATTTGAGTATAGAAAGGAGTTGGAAAGGTTACAGAATGAGGATGACGACGAGGATAGTATGTATGTACAGAAACGGTTCCTTCCTTGTCGAAAATCGATATCTGAGGAAGTACGAATTTGTACGAAAGACGCGCTTAGATGGATCTCAGATATGTCGATAACTCCAGTTGAGGTATATGACACATACAGTCAGTATACGCCAGAAATGCAGAGGAAAGCGATACAGGTAATGATAGAGTATCTACAGGATGATTGTGTAAAGAGAAAGATTAGTTGTCCCATAGAGTTATTGAGTATTTATAAGCGAGATTTTTCACTTGACACATCTTCGACTGCTTTAGCGCTCGACTTAGCTCTGTTGCTTAGTAAGCGTTCGGAGTTGCCTACTTCTCAGTTGCCTATGAGAGAGGTTCCTCCGACATTTGTCCCGAAGGTTGAGATTGCGGCCGATCCCGCAACGAATGCGGTTGCTGTGAACATTCCTGCACATTATATATCACAGTTTGTTCACATCCCGTTCTCAAGACAGGAAGTGAATACTATTAGACAATCTATTCCTGACATTAGGAAAAATCCGACAGGATTCTATAAAGAAATAGAGTCTGTCTTGCAGTCCTCAGTATTCACCCTGGGTGACATTGATTTGTTATTTCCTGTACTCCTGCCCGTAGATTTGTGGGAACAAGTTAGGACTATAGACGACGTACCAGGGTTGGGAGATACATGGGCTAACATAACTAGACTCGATGAAGAAAGGTCAGCTTGTGAGAGACCGCCCCAGGTGCTACTAACTTTGCCTGATAGAATCATTGCAAAATTGAAAACTATAATTCCCGAAAAGAGGATTATCTGGGACAAGCTTACGGCCTGTGTCCAAGGGAAGTCTGAGGGTGCTACCGAGTTTTTTAATCGGTTCGAACAGGTATTCTCGGATTTCAGCAGACAAGAATAAGGCAAAGTGTCTGGGAAAAGATTATTTGTGGACAAATTTGTGCGTGGATTGCTGCCTGAAATCCAGTCACAAATTATGTCTTCTGAGAGCGCTTGGCAGGCGAAGTCGCAATCAGAAGTACTGCACATGGCTCAGTACTACGAGAATCGTGTCAACAATGAAAAAGATAGAGTTGAGAAGCGAAAAGATGATTTAAAGACTAAAGTATTATTACAGCAAATTGTTAGAGGCCCCAGAAGGGGTAGTTCGCTGATTAGAGGTCAGTATATTCCACTAGGGAATGTGCCCTTGGGTCCTGTGAACATTAACCTGTGTGCCTATTGTCGACAAGAGGTAATTGGCGTGCACAATGCCCCGTCCTTCGACAGAGGTCGAATGACACATTTGGAAATATGGGTAGACGATCCAGAGGTTGCCCGGGTGTAGGGGGCCCTGCTAGAGGTCAGTTTGCACAGGATCCTCAGCAACCTTTTTCGCAGGATAATCAGACTCTGAGTGTGGACTAGAAAAATATTTGATCATCCTTCTGCTGCATATCTATCTGAAGAGCTTCCTTTTGATGACATTCTGTTTCGTTAGGATTGCCGAAGCAGGGTTTGGAACCTACACCTATTCCCGTTAATCAGAAAGGTCCCTACGTTGAAATGGTAGTGGGAAATAGGAAACATCTGTTTTTGCTAGATAATGGAGCACAGAAGTGTTCCATTGATCATTCTCGGGTTCCAAACATTCCACTGTCAGGGCAAACAAATGTTTCTGTAGGGTTCTCTGGCACACCAGTTGTCTGTCCAGTTTCTTCACCAGTACCTATTTCTTTGGGTCCCTTTACGGACCACTGTCCTTTTCTGTTGACTTCGAATTGTGGAGAGAATTTGCTGGGGTTGAATCTATTGAAAGAATTAAATGCGGTAATGCATTGTTCTTCTGACGGAGTGCGTTTGACGATTTCACCACAGCAACTTTCTGTCTCTCAATTCCTAACCAGACCTTTGCCACCAGAATTCATTGATCTACCAGAGTGCTTATGGGCAATTGACGACAATGATGTCGGTGTTTTACAGATTGAGCCTGTTAAAATAGTCTTGAAACATGGAATTAAGCTGCCACTGATTCCACAATATAAGATTTCAGTTGAGGACGAGCAAGCTTTGAAATGCATTGTTTCCGATTTTGTGCATCGCGGGGTGATTGAGGAAATTGCAGGCAGTTTGTGCAATAGTCCGATTTTACCCGTGTACAAAAAAGGCGATAATGCAATTCCATTCCGTTTCATAATTGATTTACGTGCCATTAATAAAGTTGTCGCTCCGCAATTTCCAATTGTGCCTGATGTGACGACAATATTAACCATGATTCCAGCTACAGCTACTTACTTTAGTGTTGTGGATCTGAAGAATGCTTTCTTTAGTATTCCTATACACAAGGACAGTAGATACTTGTTCGCGTTCACCTTAGGGGAACGCTCGTTCACATTTACCCGTGCACCTCAAGGTTACACAGAGAGTCCTAGCATCTACAGTAGGGCTTTGAAAGAACAGCTTGATACCCTTGAATTGCCCTCTACTTGTACATTGCTTCAGTATGTTGATGATTTGCTTTTAGCTCCAGACTCCGAGGGGGCCTGTAAGGAGGGCACTGTATTGTTGCTTATTCATCTAGCCAAACATGGTCACAAAGCTTTGCTTAAAAAGTTTCAATATTGTTGCCAGGAGGTTGCCTATTTAGGCTATCTCCTGTCAAAGGAGGGAAGAAGATTGACACCTGAAAGAATAAAACACATTTCAGGCATGTCTGTCCCAAATACACAGAAGGAAGTTAGAGCCTTGATAGGTATGGCTTCTTACTGCAGGTTGTGGATCCCAAACTTCTCACTAGTGATTAAACCGATGTTGACTTTGACAAAGAAGGGCATTTCTTCGCCATTGCCGTGGAACACGGAGCACCAGCATTCATTTGATCTGCTCAAGACTGCATTGTGCTCGGCACCAGTTTTGGGCACACCAAACTATGAAAAGGCCTTTGTGTTGTTTGTGCATGAATGTGATGGATGTGCTTTGGCTGTATTAACGCAGGAACATGGAGGGAAGAATAGGCCGTGCGGTTACTTTTCTTCTCCCCTTGATCCTGTAGCATGCGCTTTGCCAAGATGTTTGCGAGCTGTCGCTGCTGCTGCTGCGTCTGTAAAACAGAGTGAGGGAATGGTCCTAGGCCATCATCTAACCCTGATGGTGCCACACTCTGTAGATTTTCTACTGAACAGAACCCAAACGCAACACCTCACTTCCGCACAGTTGAGGAGATATGAATTGATCTTGTTTGCCCCTCACATCCAAATTAAGAGGTGTTGTGTTCTTAATCCGGCTGAACTCCTACCTTTCCCGCAAGGTACTGCTTGTGGCGACGAAGAGTCACATGACTGTCTGTATACTACCGAACAAGAGACAAAGGGTAGAATTGATCTAAAAGACACTCCTTTGAACAATCCGCAAGGAGAGCTGTTTTGTGATGGTTCCTGCTTCAAACTTCCGGATGGTACATCCACAGCTGCTTATGCAATCACCACATTGAGCACGGTCGTGGAAACCAAGAGAATCACGCATAACTCTGCACAGGCCATAGAGATTATAGCATTGACCCGAGCTTGTGAACTTTCTGAAGGGCTTACAGTAAACATATATGCTGATAGTCAGTATGCCTTTGGGGTGGTTCACAACTTTGGGAAACTTTGGTCAGAGAGAGGGTTCTTAACCTCGCATGGCACAAAGATCCAACATGGCTCCCAAATAGTGCAACTGCTCTCAGCGATTGCGCTCCCTACTCAGTTAGCTGTCGTGAAATGTGCAGCACATCGAAAGATTATAGATGATATAGGAAAAGGGAATGCTTTCGCTGATCAGATAGCTAGACAAACTGCCACCGATCTCTTTACGGAGATGTATGTTTCAAGGGAGACTGTAAATGTCTATGGAATGGACGAGGGTGTCGGGTCTGTACGGGATATCCAAGCCTATGCCACGTTAGAAGAATCCAAGAGGTGGGCTGAAGGCTTGGGGAAACTCGATGATGATGGGTGTTGGGTGGACATAGTTGAAGGGAAATGGCTACTCCGTGACGTTTATGTGATGATGATGGTCGTTATGGCCCATGGCCCTACGCATATATGTGCCCAGAAAGTTACAAAAATGTTGGAGAAAGTTTGGGCAAATGACAACATTTCAAAAATTGCCCAGTGCTATGTTCAGGACTGCATGATTTGCCTACAACACAATTGGGGAAAGGGGACATCAACTCCAAGGGGAAGTTTTGGGCCACCTTCTGTCCCCTTCAAAGTCATTCACTTCGATTTTATTGAGATGGAACGCTGCAACAATATGAAGTATGTATTAGTTGTCATCTGTGCTTTTAGTAAATGGGTCGAGGCTTTCCCTGTCAAAGATGCTACAGCCATTACTACTGCGAAAACCATGTTAAAGGAATATTTTCCTCGGTTCGGGCTAACAAGAGTCATCTGGTCGGACAATGGTCCACATTTTGTCGCTGCTGTAATTCTGCAGATATGTGCGGCATTACAGATCGACAAATGGTTAAATTCGGTCAAACACGCTCAGAGCGCCGGACTAGTAGAAAGACACAATGGTATCATAAAGAGCAAGCTCGCTAAGACGTGTGCCGGCACTAAATTAAAATGGCCGGACGCCTTACCGATCGTGTTACTAGCCATGCGTACCACCCCTCAAACTAAGACTGGGCTCTCTCCATTTGAGGTGGTTATGGGGAGGCCTGCCAATATCTGGAATCTTCCTAAATGTAGATCCTTGAAAAATTTTGAAAATGTACTTCTTTCAGATTATTGCAGCCAGTTGACTAAAAACCTGTATTTGATTTATCACCAGGTGCGAGAGGCTTTACCTGTGCGATACGAGGGCCCGGGCCACACCATACGGCCTGGAGATTGGGAGCTTACCAAGGCATTTGAGCGTTCTTCCTGCCTTGCACCTCGTGGGCGGTGCCCATTCCAGGTCCTGCGGGTCACACAAACGGCGGTGCGTGTCTCAGGCAGAAAGAACTAGATCCACGCGACGCATGTCAAGAGACTTCCACACCCAGTGCCACACGATACAGAAGAAACAGAACCCTTTGCTAACGCTGCAACCAACGATCCCAAAGCAGTAAATAGCGCTGAGAGTACATCAGAGAATCTTTCTGAGCCCGTGAGGCTTGGGAAACCCGTCATCTTGTCTCCACACTCTCCAAAAGTTTCGCTTCCGGAAACTGTCGTTTCGAATTCTGCATCTTCACTTGCTCTTGATACGTTGCTTCCAACGGGAAGTGACGACACATTGTTTCCGGATCAATCACTACCGGGAAAAGCAAGGTACAATCTGCGTCCAAGAAAATAGACTTACGGCACAGTTTTGCTGTGCATCAGATAGACTTACGGCACGGTTTTGCTGTGCATCTGATAGACTTATGGCACGGTTCGGCTGTTCATTCGAAGAAGGAAAAGAATCATCGAGGGCTTGCTTTTTGCCCAAATAATTATTTGAGAAAAGGGGATTCTGTTGGCTAGGGTTGTGGAAGAACTAAAAAGTTTGCGACCGGGAGGTCGCCAGCAACGAACATTGGGGGTTTCCGGTTCAAGACTACAATGCCTGCTACCGCTACCGCTCGTATGGGACTTGTAAATGTTTGTGTGACCAGCCGGGATAATGGACAAAGCACTCGGGCCCTGGAAACATATTGCTGTGTTTTATAATAATATTTGGTTTTATAATAGTAACTGTTTTAGGCCTATGGTACCTCGAGGAAACTCATCCTTAAGAGTCCTTGTTACCGACCGAAAATGTACCCACTGTTTCTTCTCCCTTCGTACATTTGCATACTCTGTCCCCTAGGGACTCCCAGCATAGACAAAGGTACCATAACAATACTCTGTTACTTATCATGAATGCTACGCATGCCATTTTTAATAGGTCCAACTGTTGGGTCTGTTCGCATTTACTGCAACATGGGGATATGGGGCTAGGTTGGTATATTCATCCTTTACCTTTGACAACTGCTTGTTATGCTTCTCTTGGAGCACTGTTCTTTGGCCGATGGAACGATAGCATCTCGGGGAACTTTGATGGCATTAATTTGAATGAGTTTGAGAAACGTGTTCTGACTCCCCTGGGATGCTCGCTTTTCGCAAATAGGAGTAAGCTCAACGTTACTTCTATTAGGCCTTCTGATAGATTGTCTCGTCTCTTTCAATCTTTGATTTCCTTCAAGATGGCTCCGATAGGCAATAAGGATGCCATGCCTCCTTCTTACACTGTTAACCATAGCCCCGATTCAGTTTCTTTCTGCATACAGAGGAATGGTACTCAGTCAATTGGAGATTTTAAAGGTTGTGCCAACGTTGCAAATTTGACTGGGGAAGACAGATTTGTGTATGTAGGCGAACCTGTCTACTTTGTTTGTAGTAAAGTAGCATTTCCATGGTTACCCAGGGATTGGCAGGGAACCTGTTATTTAGGGATCCTGTTACCTGGGGTGTTCATAGCTAGTACTGGAGAGGTTTCAAAGGCTCGTCCACGGCGGGACGAGAATGGTGACACTCCAGCACAGGTCTTGGGAGATGTAGCAAAATCATTTGTACCATTTTGGGGGCAGATAGCAAATTCAGAAAATATCAGAAGACTAGCGAGCGTACTGTAGAGAACCATCAACCGGACCACGGACATACTCTATAATATGACATTAGAACAGAAAGCGATAAGACTAGTAGCGCTCCAGAACCGGATGGCATTAGATGTCATTTTGGCAGAGTGTAGTGGAGTGTGTAAATTAGTGGGGTCCGTTTGCTGTGTTTTTGTGCCAGATTCCTCCCCAACTATCTTCAAAGCAATACAGAATCTGCATGTCCTTAGTTCAGAAGTGCATGTTTCCGAGTGAAACTGGGATCTTAGCTTTTGGTACTGGGACTTCTTGCGATCTTGGGGTTGGAAGGTACTTTCGATCTTACTGATTATTTTGGGAATTCTGTTGTTCCTTTGTTGTTGTATCCAGTGTTTACCGAGTATATGTTCGATGCTAGGGCGATGTTGCACACAAGCGATAGGTACAATAGGACATAAAGTGTATGCCCCAGATAAAACTTCAAAGGAATATGTGTTAAAAGAAATTTTAGCGAATGATCTGATGGCAATAGATATTTCTGACAGCGATTCAGGGTGCATGGACGATGATGCATGGAGTTGTTTGCAAGGAGATCAGAAGTAGTTTAGCACTTGGCATAGGCCAAAAGGGGGGTTTGTCAAACGGGAAATTATATCGTGCCTCCTATTGCAATGAATATGTGTATATTGGCCTACGCCAAGCTGCTTGTAAGTCACTTGCGAAGAAATCCGTGTTGGAAGGTCCTGACCTTAGAATCAATGTAAGTCACCATTTTAGGTCAATCCGCCATTTTAGGTTCTCTCTGTAAAGTCACCCTGTGAGTTAAAATGGTGGACGATGTTATTCCGAAATACAACATGTCCGTCTTGACTTCTGAGTACAATTAATATGTAACTTGCCTGCAGGCCACTTGTTGGGGTCGTGAACTGAGACCTTGTCCTTCGCTGACCTGTGTGTAAAGGATTACTCGTGCCAATGAAACTAATCCGCGCGCATATGTTAAGAACAATGTATCCGAATACTGAACTGAGAACACTTGTTTAACTACATTGTATTCATGTTTGAGAAATACACTGTTACCGTGTAGACTTGTTGGCGAATGTATTAAAGGCAAACCCTATGCATATAGATGTGTGAACTCGGCATGATCAGTAATGTACTAGAGGAATATTAACCCGCAGTAGGGTTGGACATCATGTTCGCAAATGGTATAAAAATGTGACTAATTCTAATGTACAGTCCCACTCGCTGAGCACACCGAACCATGCTGGACTTCGCTGTGTTGTACTGAGGGCCGATAGCTATCTGAATGTTTTGTCCTTTGAAACTGTTCAGTATAAATTAAAGATCTTTGTATGTTCCTTTGTAACCTGTGTTCGGTGTATTTCCTTTTTGGGAACTCGGCCTCGATATTTTCACTTTGTTTTCACAGTAGTGTTGTTGGACTGTCTGTTGTAATTAATTAATTAGATATTTGAATACAGCCTTGACTGGTCAATCCTTCTATCATTGGGTATTAATTGTATTTTCGCTGTTTTGCAACTAACCAACGATCCATGACCTTTCGGAGATATGCCTGGCGTTCTGTCCATGTTACCAAAATTGGACAGGGAGGTTTATAATTTGCTTGTTATTCCAATCTGTTCGGATCCCTCTGGTGTGTTAGAGGTGTGGTGCTGATTGATGGTTTAGAAACCGATATTCACCTCTTGATTACTGGTACCCCGGAAGTTGGTTTGTCACATCTCCTCTCTTCCTGCTCCTCCAAATACTGCTGCACCTCCACCTCCTCTTGAACCTCCAACTCCCTTGCACCTTAAAAGCCTTCACTCCCCACTCGCAGCTCTGCTATTGCAAACTCCCACAATGCTCTTTTAAAAGTGTTGGCTTTTATAGTCGCTCCTTCCCTTCCTCTGGCTTGTGTAAGGACTTGCCTGTCCACATTTTGGATGAGCTGCCTGGGCTTCACACATTCAGGTGTATAAAAAGCGGATCCACCTTCTTGGATTTGTCAGAATAGCACACGTGTGTCGGTACGAACATGCCAAGCTCTGTAGGGGCGGCAAAGCTGATGGATTCTACTTTGGTAAGCACTGGAGTGGTATCAAATGTGTCAAACACTGGGGCTCTGGAGGATCTATGTGATCACTGTGACTGTCATAATTATGACGGCCAAAAAGGCCGACTTTTCTTTGTTTATTTTTTTTTAAACCCCCTGTATACCACATATATATGCGGGGGAGACCCCTCGCAGCCCCCCTATATTAATATTATATCATATACCCCCACACATCTACATATATGTGGTGTAAGGCGGGTCTAAAATAAAAGTTGGCATTTTCGGCCATCGTAATTGTGAGGACGACATTTTGGGCCATTACCCTCTGGGATTACAGGGCCTACGGATGGATGCAACACAATATTCCAGGTCTGCCTTCTTGAAGGGCCAGTAGTGGCAGCATGAACCATGCGCAGTCTCCTGCTCCAGTCCCACAGTGTTGTGGGGGAGACCCGGGGGTCCTTCCCATAATGCCCCAGGACCCACATCGCGTAGCGGGTGGTGTGGCCCAGACCACTGAGTAACGAACACCACACCTTTAGGGCCAAGCATCGAACATTTTCACACTGTTTACAGCTGGATGGAACATTTACAGAAATGATATACCTATGCGATATGATCGATGATGCAGACATTGCCTGGCTATGGCACTTTCCAGTATCTGCTGTTATTGGGATGACAGTATACCATGTGATGGAGTGATAGTATAGAGAGACTGGGACTGAGGACAGTGACTGGGGAACCGACATAGATAATATATACATTTAGGGCCTAGTGCCAGAACCTACATAGGAACAATTTACATATTTAAATGTGTGTGAGACATTATCAGTAAAGGTAGGCGTGGGCGGAGTTGGACAGGGGTAGAGAGGGGATACTGATCATGCAGGTAAAACACAATTATGGCATTCATGAGGCATGACTGCTGGTGAGTCTTTCTTCTCCAGCCAGAAGACAGTGGTGGAAGCCATCCCGCGAGGTCTTCGGCCATGGAAGTTCAGCAAATGCACAGGACTATTGGCCCCATTGTGGCAATGCACTGAGGAATCTCGCAGATGAGGGTGGCATTCACTTTGCCCTTGTTGTGGCGGGGGGATGCGCTGACAAGATGGGGGAACCGCTCCGAAAAGATAGGGTCAGTTTATGCAATCATTAGTGCCACGGCTGTGGTAGTTATGATTGGCCAGAATCCTCCTTGTTTTGTCCACTAGTTGGCCCTGATTGGTTGAGAAAGGATTAGATATAGCCTATTTGGTTGGACTAAGAGCGACTTGTAATTGGATGGTAAAGAAGGCAACTTTCATGTCTACTGTCATTCGGGCCACAGTTCGCGCTTCATAAATCCTAAATAAATAAATAAATCCAGTTGCATTGTTAGGGTAGGGTTTGAATTGGTCTTTGGCCTGTGAGGGTCCACGTCTTCACCTTCACTTTGCTTGAAATGTCAGATGGTCCTCTGCCAAGAGCAACATTAATTCCATGCTGTTGCCCTCCCCACACTCCCTGCTCCCCCCCCAAACCATCATGGGGGTTGGATTAGCAAAAACCCAACTCTCTTGATGCTAGGGTACTCCTACAGAAAAGCTAACTCCTTCCTTTTAGGCTTTCATTAAAGGTGTTGGGTCATATTCATTAAGAGTTGCCCTCTGCCTTTGGAGGCAGTGAATGTTTCTGCTGGGCGGGTGCAGGGTGCCTGCAGAAAGTCAACACTTGCACCAGTGGGACCTGGGCAAAGGCTCCCATTGGTGGACTTTTAACCACCAGCGGATTGTAATTTGCATTCATTGACCCATGTGGTACTGCCCAAGTGTTTACATATAATTCACCTTCCTTAACAATAAGCTTCTCAATTTCAATGATAGTAGTTCTGAATGTGGACACACAATGGAGCAGGGTTCAGTGAGGCCATTTACACTAGTACATCTTTCATAGAATCTAAGGACCATGTTAGAGTGAGAGGATTGCACACTGCATCCTGATTGGCTACACGTAGACATCCACTGGTCCCCATCGCACCCTGTCCTTATGTGGGGGGTGGGGGTGCTGCCATCATAAAAGGGTCTTTGGCTGAGCCAGCGTGCAGCCTTTCACCACAAGAGCTGCAGAGGCCCTTGCTCAATAGGACCTGTCATGCACAACCATTTTTCTGAACACATAAATTGCGTATGATGATCACGTTGCAACTATATGTTTGCAGAAACTGGTGGTTCTGTTAAGGCTCGTCACTCTCATTAATCAAGTTATCTTCTCCTCCAAGCCCGTCACCCCGCGCCTCAAGATCAACCCCCAGCCGTGCTCCCTCATTGAGTTCCCCACAGGTCTACCTGCAGTGCAATTATACTGCGATCCATCGCTTCCTAATATACGCCAACCCCTGGCAGCTTTATCATTCTTGGGCCGCTTCCAAGTGGAAGCGGCTTCTGATCTCGCGGTTTGTCCAGCAGACGGTGGAAGAAAATCATTTTTTATTCAAGTCATCCATCTCCCAAAATCTTGTATCTATGTCATGCCTGTGTCCATGGCAGCGGGTAGGGAAGTGCATGCCAGGTCCTTGGAATCTGTACCATTAGAACTACTTGTAAAAATGTATTGATTTCTTTAAGTGAATGTTTAATGCAGGAAGAGCACAGTAATATACTGACTATTTATACACTGGCATAGCACAAAAGTCAGGGGGCATTGGCTAACCATGTTGATGTTCTGTTCACCTAGAGCAGGGTTCTGCAACCTTTGGCTCTCCAGATCAGTGGTCTAAGTGGGCGGGAGCGGTGCTCCTCTACTTTTTTTTAATTAAGTTTTACTGTTCCTATACTTTTATTTTAAAAAGGAACCGTTTTGTTTTAAAATACAAGTGTAGGAAGAAGTTGAAACTTGCACTTTCAGTGCACTACACTGAACGTACATTCCCTTAAACAGCACCTGTATGTGTTTGGGGGTTTGTATTGTGTGTGGGAGGGGGCGCGGTGATGGGTTTGTTGGGAGTGGGTGCAGGCCAGCAGGCCAGCAGGGAACATAGTTCCACTACGTCTTTTCGTACACTTCTACCACTGCTCCAGATGTTACGGAAACTGACTCACACCAGCACTAGCCACCACAGTAAATGGGGTGGAATCATGGGAGTTGTAGTCTAAAACATTGGTGAGCCAAAGGTTGCAGACCCCTGATCTAGAGACATGTACAGCCCTTAGGTCAATATGTGTCCCCGTATAGTGATACATGAACTGCACCGCATGCTCTGCAGGGGTATTTGCTATGCCCCTGCATGTCTATAGCACATCAAATAGACTTTCTTGGTGAGCACCTTCGTGTAATCGATTTGCTCAAAGGTAACGAAATAATGTAAAACTGCACCCCAAATAGACGACACAGAGAGCAGTTATCCAACCTGACCACTAGGGGGGGGAACAGGAAGCGGTGGATCGATGCCCTGACGGCAGGGTAAAATCAGGGAGTGCAGGTACCATTGGTAATGGAGGAGGGTTCTATACTCGGGTTTCATATTTCAAATGAATGTGTTGCTTTATGCAGTATCTTTGGAGTAGTTTTGCAGCCCAGCCGGCTGCAGGAAAGAGGCTTTTCGGAGTGGGCCAGCTATGTGGACCAAAGAGCAGTATAGGCGTATGGCCTACAGCAGTGTGGCTCCTATGGGATTTGGTCGATGTTTTTTTGTCAAATTCGATTTCGTCTATTTTTTTTCTTCATTTGACCTCAAATATATGTGGGGGAGACCCCCGCATTAAACCGCCCCACCCCTCCTTGTTTATTATCATAATTACCACCTCGCCCACATATATTTGCGGTATCAGGTAATATTATCCCCATATATATGGTCGCTGTAAATAATATTGACGGGAAAAAGTCGTGGCAATATTATTTGGGTCACCATATATAAGGGGACAGGGGCAGCGGGGGTTGCGGGGGTGTCCCCCGCTCCCCATAAAGAAAAAAAAAAGGTTTGGGGGTTGCGGGGGAAACCCCCGTATGTTCCATGTAATAATGTCCCCACAAAAAACAGCCATTTTTCGGCAATTTTTTTGCATGGCGATATTTTT
This sequence comes from Ambystoma mexicanum, assembly GCF_040938575.1. NCBI lineage: Eukaryota > Metazoa > Chordata > Amphibia > Caudata > Ambystomatidae > Ambystoma > Ambystoma mexicanum. The sequence goes on along the minus strand of NC_090931.1, from coordinate 290,589,728 downwards.
GCGGGGACATTATTACATGGAACCATATTTGCGGCCAAATTCGTCTAAAGAATTCGACAGAATTGGAATTCGCTGAATTCTGCCGCGATGCAATCTGCCTATCCCGCAGGACGCTCTTCCAGCTGTGAAAGCCGGAAGCGGGTCAGTTAACAGGGGCTCTTGGTTTTTCCACGGCAGCAAGTCTGTTAAAACTACTAATACCCCTGCTGACTGTACGCGTCAATTTCACTCCAAACGTGACATGCTCAAATCATTAACATATTTGCCAGAATGAAATTAACGCGAGAAAAGGCAAAGGTATCTGTTCCTCAACAGTCAGTGACCCCTTTTATTTCCATGGCGGAGAGAGTGCCAGTGGGATGAAGCGAAGATGCAGACGGATAAAGGTAATGCAGGCTTCCTCGCTGCCCCCAGAACCACAGTACGTGTCAAAGTAAAGTCTTGGTGGTCTTCCCAGTCTCCATGTAGGCCGGAATGCTGAGATGCAATGCTGGCTAATGCCTGCATTCCGGACTACCTGATGGGCCCCTCACTCGAATCGATAGGTCCAAGCAGTGCAAGGGCCTTTAACAAGAGCAAAAGGACATTGCTTTACAGTACATGCTGCAACTTCAGCCATTAGCACCATGGAAAAACGCACAGGCTGTTAATGGTTCTGTAATTAAAACTTAAAACGCAGTTCATTTTGGGACCTAAGAATCATTAAAAACATTCACAATTTACAAAAAGAAATTGGGGCAAATACAGAAGCAGCATTCACAAAATCTAACAAAGATACCTAAAAGGTAACATAATTTAATAATTCAATAATTAAACATGGCAACATTACACCAAAACAAAAAAAGATAATTTTGATTAAAAATATAGATATAGTAGATGCATGAATTATGACATTACAAAATACTGTCATCATTAAAACTTGTCAATGTAACCAACTATACATACATTACTCAATGTTACAAAAAAGCAACAATCAAGACAATTCAATCTTCCCAAAATGCTCGATTTAATTTGCACATTTCTTTTAACCTCTTATTAAACGTATTATCTTCCACGCATGAAAAATGTATTTTGTCACTGCAAACTATACGGAAGAAATACACATATTGTGGTATAACTGGTCGGATGTCATGGCATTTAAAAATCCTGACCCACCATGGTTTTCTTGACTGTGTGGGTGTAAAGGACAAGCAACATAAAATAAGCCACGATTTATTTCCCCTGATCATACGCAAAGGTTACCAAAGCAAGGACTCCCAATCTGAACTGCGATAACAAATTCCGTCATTTAACAGGGTTGGCGTTATTCAACTAAAGCCCCACTTAACCAGATATCTTTACATTCAAAATACATAGTTGTCATGTAACAGTAAAGAGTTCGAGGCAGCTATTTACTATCACCCAATGCCCCATTTCCTTTCAATTCCCAGTCACAATCTAGTTACCCCAGACGTGTCTATGCACAGAATGGAATTACCGTAACAAATAATCTTGACCCAAATAAACAGACAGACTCAAAGAATATGGCAGAATACTTCTTTATTATCAGTTCAATAAAGTAGGGAAACCTGGCGAACAACGGATTGTAGTCCACACACTCTCCGCTGCATTTCAGGTACACAAAGGGTGTATACCTCGATGTGCGTCAGCTATGATGTCATCCTATGTGGCAAATAATAAAACCTATTGGATGGAGGGATTTGTTAGGGGAACATATCTACTTATAGTCCCTATAAGTTTTAGTAACATTATTGGCTGCACTTTGTCTGGTAGACATGCCTTGAAGATCCCTCTAACTACGTATAATACAGATTATAGCTGCATAACAGCAGCGGGTTGGCTTCTGCAACAATGTATTCTAACCATTGCATAGGCCCTTTGATTGGTTGGCATTCTCTCCCAACCTTGGACACTCAGCTCGTTAGCAGCATGTAAGCAAATCAAACCCAGGTGCAGAGAACAATGTCAGACTACTGCTCACTTGCTCAATTAGTCTACCATCTCTCATCAGCTAAGCCTTCAGCCAAGGCTCACCTTTGTAATTGACCTTACTGGATGTTCTCTTCTCTGGAACTTTAAGGGGAGTTAAGGTATATTGTTATCTTCACCTGAGGATCATGAATAGGCCTTGTTTTCTGGTCTTGCACCACGTGTGAAGAGACCACGATTGTGTCCATTTGATCTTCTATTTAGTGCTATTTGATCCAATCATCCTGGGTGTCATTATCCTCTTCGGCCTCTGAAGACTTGGTTGCTCCATCTCACGTATGCTTTTCTGCATCTTCAAGTGCCAATACTTGCCATTCACAAATGTTCACTCATTTCCTTTATTTAAGAGAAATATGTCATGCGTACATTGCTTATCCTCGTTGACTCCTCTTGTACCATCAGTAGCTTCTCGCTGTGGCATCCTTCATCCCTTTCCAACAGCTATTCTTAGTTCATGCACAAATGTATATTTCCAGCTTCTATCAGCTCTGCAGCCCTAATCTCTTTCCTTCAAGCTCCTTGCTTACTATTATCTTTTCAACATGGCCGCTTTATCCGGGTTATATTTTCTACTGCAACAATCTTATTTATGGTTCATCTACCTTGCGTTTCTGCGTATATACATATACTATTCATCTGGTTACTTATCTTCTTTGTATATATGGTTTCTTCTCACTTGGATGTATGCTTACTTTTGTTTCGTCAATTATCTCTTTGTTCTTTAAGTATTCTTATATTGTTTCAGTGCGTCATTGTATCTTCTCCTTATGATATCACTTTGCATCTGTCAGGTTCTCTTTACAGCTCCTCGATATTTAGTGGTATCTGCAAATCTCCTGCTACCTCAGTGATGTGCATGTCTGCTCCTCTACAGTATACCCTTCTCCGGACATGCTTCGGGACTGTCACACCACTATGGTGATGATTGGCAGAGTGAACCTAAGTCATGAGGGTGACAGGGATCAGAAAACAGACCAAGTCCAAATCTCTGAGAGCTGGCCTTTTATTAAGATAGTTTAGCACAGGCTAGGCAAAAATAACAAAATGGAAACAGATTAGATATAGCCAAATCAAGGTTGCAGGTTTTTTCTCTGCCTGAAGTGTCCCTGAATTCAGGCTCAATAGTTATTTGTCCTTTCTGTTGTTCTCACTGAAATGTCACCTTGGCCAAATTATATCAGGCTTTAGGCCTTCCCCTTTCCTTCTCCTTTCTTCCAGGCTCTTGGCATAAGGGCTATCCTGCGCCATCTCTTCTTTCTACCAGTCTCAGTCTTAAGGGATACCCCCACACCCTCTCTTTTCTTGACCTCTCCCTTACTTCAGGTCCTTGTTCACTTTTTGCTGAGCAAGTATTTTCATGCAGACACAGTCCTACTTGAAACTCCATGGATTTGGGAGGAGCTTCCCAATGAGTCTGGCAGAGGCATTTTGGGCTAGCCTCACTTTCCTCAGTGAACCCCAATGACTTCTCTGACTCTCCAGTGTTTGAGAATCTCCCATTCCAGATCCCTCACTGTTCTTGCCCTATCTGTCTCCAACAGTGCACCTGGCTCTTATGCCTCCTCCCACTATGAGTCTGACCCCTTCTGGTTGAGGTCGTGGTCATTGCCCTTTGCCCGTCAAACAGGCCAAACCCTTGATGTTTGCCAACCACCACCTTCTTTTCACTTCACACCTCCTCTTCACTGACCTCCTCCTTACTTTCCTTCACCACCTTGTTCTAATGTTCCTCAAATTCGTCCACAGATTCTGATTTCATGTCTTCCCAATCTTCAACCACATCCTCCTTTATTCTCTCTCAGCAGTAACACCTTCTCTAAACACCCACACTGTCTGACTTTAAGCCTGGGCTTATATAGCCCTGTAAATCCTTTCCGTGGGCTACTCTCCCTCTGAAGGTCTGCAGTCATGGTGTCTAATTGGTAATGAACTGGTATTGGCTATGGTGCAAAGGATCAGATGTTCCCACACATTAAGGAAATATCTCTACATAGCTAGTCCGCCATCTTGGATTTCATGTATGTCATGTCTGTTTTGCAGCAAGCTGCAGGTCTGTGGTAAGCTACTCTATGGAGGCTAGAATGTGGAAGTGTTGGTATGTGCTCTCTTCTTACTGTGGATAGAGAGTCGGTATTGCCTTTGGACCAGGCGACAGGCCAGTTTGTCAGAGGATGAACAAGAAGACCTCCATTTCCTCTCAGCCAGGCTGTGTCGGGATGTGAGTCAGCCAGAGGTGGAGTGGGGGAGAGAAGGTGGTGGCAAAAGCCTCAACTGGCACACGCTTCATGGGCCGGATGTCCGAGAAGGTAGGTGGCAGTATTGGGGTAGGCTTGGCCTGGGGGGAAGGGAGGGAGAGATGAGAGGAGAGGAGAGAGTGATCGCTCCAGGAGAGAGGAGTGGTCAGAGGGATGGAGTGGGGGAGGTCAGAGGGGATCAAGACATCAAGTGTATGCCCTGCAGAGTGAGTCGGGCCTGAGGGGAGGATAGAAAGGGAGAGGGAATCACAGAGGTCACAGAAGAGTACCAAGGGGGAATAAGGAGAGTCTAGATGGATATTGAGGTCACCAAGAAAGGGGAGTTGAGTGGTTGAGGGCAGGAGGGAGGAGGAGAGGGCCGCCCAGTCAGAGAGAAATTAGGTGATCTGACCAGGAGGCTGGTAGATAGTAGCCACGGTCAGAGAGTGGCTAGAAGAGAGAGAAAGCCTGCAGACAAGGCAGTCAAAAGATGAGTATGTCTGTGTGGGAATGATAGAGGCAGGAATCCACTCAGGAATTATCGGGCTACATCCCCTCTGGACCGGGTGGATCTGGGTGCAGAGAGGATCTTGTAACCATCAGGGAGGAGAGTGTCAAAGCTCATGACAGAGCTGACCGTGAACGATGTCTCAGTAAGACTCACGACATTGAGGTCAAGCTCTTCCAGGAGGTGGCAGATGTCAGAGGAGTGTTTGACAGCGCAGCGAGACTTGAGAGTGACAAGATGAAGAAGGTTGCCAGCCTTAAAGGCCTTCCGGGGAGGGGTACAAATCAGAGGTATGCCCTGCGGAGGTGAAGAAGGAGCCCGAGGTGGGGCATATGAGGAGGCAGGAGAGGGCAAGGCAGCCAAGGGCCGGGGGGACAGCAGGAGATTAAAGGAAATTGATGAGGCAAGGAAAGCGCCTATCAAAGAGGAGGAGATTGGCCTGAGGGCCTTGGACCATGACGGTGCCATTAAGGTAGACATTAATGATAACTTTAGAGGAGTCGAAGGGAGCCATGAGAGCTTCCCAGCAGGTGCCACCATTAATTGGAGAGGAGGAGACATGACATAGCACAGAGATCATATGAAGAGTCCATAGATCTGGCGAAGGAACGACAAGGAGGATGTCAGTGAGGGTCTGTCTAGAGGAAGCGCTGGAATAGGTGTCAGCGATAGGGAGACCAGGGTTGGAGGCCAAGATATTCTTTTTGAACTTCTTCCTACCAGACTTGGTGAGAAGGGAGGGATAGTCAATGGAGAAGCAGTTGGAGAAGATTGGAGAAACAGAAAGCACTATGGGTGCGGTCGGGAGAAAAAAGGTGGGGAGAAGCGGTGGGGGAATGGAAAGCAGGTAGGAGTGGAACAAAGAGAAAAGTGAGGTCACGGGGCAAGCAAGTTACAGAGCGGCAACAATACAAGCAAAGTGCAAAGCAAGTTAGCAACACACAGCAGGATTTGACTTTTAAGCAAAATGCAAAACAAAGCAAGATTTGACTCTTAATCAAAATGCAAAACACAGCAGGATTTGACTCTTTTAAGCAAAATGCAAAACACAGCAGGATTTGACTCTTAACCAAAATGCAAAACACAGCAGTACTTGACTTTTATCCAAAATGTAAAACACTGCAGGATTTGACCCTTAACCAAAATGCAAAACACAGCAGGATGAGACTCTTAACCAAAATGCAAAATACAGTAAGACTTGACTTTTAACCAAAATGCAAAACACATCAGGACTTGAGTCTTAACCAAAATGCAAAACACAGCAGGACTTGACTTTTAACCAAAATGCAAAACACAGCAGGACTTGACTTTTAACCAAAATGCAAAACACAGCAGGATTTGGAATTTACAATTTTGGTTCAGATGTTAGCAAATGGAGTACAAAATGCAATACAATTCAGAATGTAAAAATGGGAGGGACAAGCAGAGCAGGACAGTAAAAAGTCAAAAGAGGGTAGGAGTGAGTCAGTGCCACTACATGAGCAAGTGAGGGCACACCTTACTCAAACCACAAAACAATAGGCTGGGTTGTCTAACAAAAAGATGTAGAAACTGTTCTCAGTAGTCTCTAGTATAGAACACAATTTAAATGCCCATACCTCTGCTCTGTATAGTGGCAATCCCTTACTCTTTGCCACACCCAGTGTTTCAGTGATCCAAGTCACAGAGAACTACGGCAGGCAGGCAGTAAATTAACGGACACAGAAAAAGTGTCCGACAAAGAAGAAAAGCCATGAGCATGGTCAATGGTAATAAAAGTTTCACATGGTTGGGATGAGCACAACACAAGAAAGAAGAGACCCTGACAATATTGAATTAACTTAATGTATTCATGGGTACAGATTAAGAAAGTGCTACAATATAGGAACACAGTCAATGGGGGACACTTCAACTATACAGCTCTGATGAAGGCTGACACATTTAAAAAAGGAGCACACGAGGCCGAAACACATGGTGTCGACAGAATTTGATGTAAAACCAGGTCCCAACAAAGTGGGCATTGAACTATAATTTGTGTTTTGGAAAATACACATCGGAAACTACTGATGAGAGAGAAAGAAAAAAATTGCATGAAACTCTTGGAAAGAATCACAAACAGCACAAAGGAGATAGTCCATTCATGTCCTGTTCCTCATATCACCAGCTATGTTTAAGCTATGTTTAACATTTTGCTCAATTTAAGTATATGTTATTAGTTGTTAACTCGTTGTAATCATGCCAGTGAATGAATGTGTGAGATGAACATATCTGTGTTAGACTCCGAGTAAAACGTTTTTTAACAAAAATTGCAAATAAATACAATTTGGTTTTTATAAAGAAATGAAATGTTTCACAGGATTTAAGCAGGTATTAATGCCAAAAAAGTAGCAGCGATCCATCCGAGGGGATCCTGTTCTGTCTTAATCTTTGCCCCATACATTTCATAAAGTTCAGTTATTGAAAGGCAAGATTACATTTTTTTACTCAAAGGTCTGTGTGAAGTAGGCATTTGGTGCCATGAATCTTTCCATTTATTGTGACAGTTAAAACATTATGCTTACTAACCAAAAGATGTAATCTTCTTGAAAGCTTATTATCCAAAAGGAAAGCGCAAGAAAACTATATTGGCAATCCTATATTCAAGACCTTAAACTTTGATGCATTTATAAATTAGGCCATCTCATTACAACACGTTATAAGAGCACTTAGCAACTTTGACATTCTCCTGATGAACACTGTGCCATCTCCATATAGTGGAACCGGAAGTTGCAAACAAAAAGATACATCTGCATGTATTATGTGAGAGTTTTATCTAAGACATCAGTAAGCATATTAAATAAATAATGTCGACAAAACACAGCCTTGATGGAGACTTTTCAGAATCAGAATTTGATCTGACAGTTCCAGACTTGTGATATCGAAATTTTGTGTAGTTCTGGGAACACAGTAATCTTACTATTTCCATTAGAGCGTCAGACATTTGTAAGTTTCCTGAAATCTGGTACAATTTTTACTGGGATCTTGTATGAAAAGTTGACTTAAGAGCTACCTTTTTTGAAATATTTGTAAGGAACTTGGGGTTGGCCACCCTGAGTTACCTGGGGGCAACCAGACGGGGACTCCCTGTTCACTGTGCTCAGAGAGGCACAGCTTCACCTCACTGATGAGGCCCAACAAGGCTGAAACATGTGTAAGGGGTTGCTGTTGGTACTCTTCTTCAGAGAGGAATTGCCATAACATTTCGGTGCTGAACTGCCCATGTCTATCTATCTATCTATCTATCTATCTATCTATCTATCTATCTATCTATCTATCTATCTATCTATCTATCTATCTATCTATCTATCTATCTATCTATCTATCTATCTATCTATCTATCTATCTATCTATCTATCTATCTATCTGTGTTCTTGTATTGCGCCACTAACCCTGAGGCCTCAGGGCGCACACAAGAGAAAAAGAAACAGACAACAAAGAACATGGAAAGTGACGGGACAACAAAGATGATGAGAACAAGGGGTTGGAACTTGGGGTTGGCCACCCTGAGTTACCTGGGGGCAACCAGACGTGGACTCCCCGCTCACTGTGCTCAGAGAGACACAGCTTCACCTCACTGATGAGGCCAACAAGGCTGAAACACATGTATGGGGTTGCTGTTGGTACTGTTGTTCAGAGAGGAATTGCAATAGCATTTCGGTGCTGGACTGCCCATGTGGGCGGGACAAAGACTGATATGCAAATGGATATTTCCCATCTGTGAAAGGTACAGTGAGCAAAAAGCATGTGCTGCAAACTCTCATCGCAGAACAGGTTATCATGCCATGTTCCTTCTGGAGAGGAGCGCCTGCTACCTTTTTTGAAATATTTGTAAGGAACTTGGAGTTGGCCACCCTGAGTTACCTGGAGGCAACCAGACATGGACACCCTGCTCACTGTGCTCAGAGAGGCACACCTTCACCTCACTGATGAGGCCCAACAAGGCTGAAACACGTGTATGGGGTTGCTGTTGGTACTCTTGTTCAGAGAGGAATTGCCATAGCATTTCGGTGCTGGACTGCCCATGTGGGCGGGACAAATACTGATAGGCAAATGGATATTTCCCATCTGTGAAAGGTACAGTGAGCAAAAAGCATGTGCTGCAAACTCTCATCGCAGAACAGGTTATCATGCCATGTTCCTTCTGGAGAGGAGCGCCTGCTACCTTTTTTGAAATATTTGTAAGGAACTTGGGGTTGGCCACCCTGAGTTACCTGGGGGAAACCAGACGTGGACTCCCTGTTCACTGTGCTCAGAGAGGCACAGCTTCACCTCACTGATGAGGCCCAACAAGGCTGAAACATGTGTAAGGGGTTGCTGTTGGTACTCTTGTTCAGAGAGGAATTGCCATAACATTTCGGTGCTGAACTGCCCATATCTATCTATCTATCTATCTATCTATCTATCTATCTATCTATCTATCTATCTATCTATCTATCTATCTATCTATCTATCTATCTGTGTTCTTGTATTGCGCCACTAACCCTGAGGCCTCAGGGCGCACACCAGAGAAAAAGAAACAGACAACAAAGAACATGGAAAGTGACGGGACAACAAAGATGATGAGAACAAGCCAGACTCTACCAGAGACACGGAGTCAAGGGGTGTTATAGGTCAGATACAGGGAACGTAGTGTCAGTTGTAAACTGAGAGGAGGCCTTACCCAAGGGCTAGATCACACAAGAAAGTTTTCAGTTGTTTTTTTAAAACGGCCACTGAGCTGATATTTGCCAGATGTTTTGGCATGGAGTTCCATAGAGTGGGAGCCCAGGAATTGAAACTGGCTCCTCCAAACCCCTTCAGCACTGACAAAGGTTGGAACAGAGAGATATTGTCGTTTGATCGTAGCAAGCGATCATCAGGTTTCTCTTTTAGCCTGGTCTTGAGGTATGATGGGGCCTTACCGTGCATGCATTTATGCACGATGGACAGCCCCTTGTGAAGCAAGCGTTTTTGAACAGGCAGCCAATGCAGGCTACGTCTTGCTTCCGAGACATGAGTGTAACGCCCAAGTCCAAGCACGGCTCGTACTGCGCTGTTCTGGATCACCTGTAATGTTCTAAGATTTGCCTGGGATGTACCAATCAGGAGGCTGTTACAGTAATCCAGTTTGCAGTTCACGATTGCGGCTGCTATCAGTGCAAGATTTTCTCTTGACAGATAAGGACAAATCTGCCATAGAAGTTGGATGTAGAAGTGACAAGAGGATTTAAGGTAGTTGGTCTGCTGAGTAAAAGACAATTGAGGGTCAAAGTATACCCTAAGAGTTTTTACGTTTTTGGATACATGAATAACGTGCTGACCAATCAAAATGTTATCATATTTCACATCCAGTTTCTTTAGTCGCTGTTGGGTGCCCACAATGAGCAACTCGGTTTTGGCGTTGTTAAGGGCCAGCGAGTTCAGAGCCATCCAATTCTGAATTTCCCTAAAGATGTAATTAATACACTCGAGATCTTTTTGATACTCGCCTGTAAGTTTGATGACTATCTGTGTATCGTCGGCATAATTGGCAAAATATATGCCCATAGCCGACAAGAGAGCACAGAGAAGGCGTGAGTATATGTTAAAAAGAAGGGGCGATAAGCATGACCCCTGAGGGACACCACATAGTAGAATAGAAGCAATGGAGAAGGCATTGTCTTTGGTTACTCTCATATTTCGTGGGCCTAGAAAAGATTTAAACCAGGTCGTTGCTTCTTTGGAACATTTGCCAACCAATGTTAACCTGTCCGCCAGGAGTTGGTGATCAACAAGATCAAATGCGGCAGACAGGTCCAGGAGCAGCAGCAAGGCTGTGCTGCCCTCATCGACAATGCCAGCAATCTGGGATTTTAAGTCCAGCAATGCCGTCTCGGTCCCATGATTGGGCCGGAATCCAGACTGTTGTGTTGCTAGGATATCATGTTCTTCAACAAATATCTGGTATTGATTGTAAGCAATTTTATCCAGAATCTTCAAGATAAAGGGAACATTTGTAATTGGCCGATAATTACCAGCCTCTGCTGGATCTAGATTTTCCTTTTTAAGTAGGGGTGTAACCCACGCTTCCTTTATATTTTCAGGTACGAATGACGCTTGATAAGACCGGTTGATGAAGGTGGTCACCCAAGAGGCAAGAGTAGAGATGTATTCTTTAAACAGCGTGGCAGGGAATACATCTCCTTTACATGAGGTAGGTTTAAGCAGTGAAACTATCTCAATAACAGTTTGTACAGAGACTGGACTGAAAGAAAAAACAGGGTGATCTTTAGGAGATTCTGTAGTGTCTGCTAAAATGGTTATATGATTAGGAATAGGTTTAGCTTGAGCATTAATATTATTTTGATGAGTAAGGGTTTTATTAGTAAAGTTATTATGGATATTTTGACACCAAAAACTGTCAGCAAGGGGTACAGTGGAGGTAGAACAGCCCTTTAATTCCTGAAGGATGGAAAAAAGCTCCTTAGAGCTTGACTTAGCTTTGAAAATCGGAGAATTCAATTGTGATTCTTTGGTAAGAAGGATAAGATCTTTATATTGTCTGACGGCAAGCTTGTACAGAGTAAGGCTTGTCTCTGTCGGGTGCTTTCGCCATGATCGTTCTAGCTGACGTTTATATGCACGGGCTTCAGTTATCTCAGCTGAGAATGGGACATATGAACAGTTATTTCCCTTTTTTACAGAAGGTTGAAGAGGGGCAAGAGCATCAAATGCTGCATCAACTGCAGATCTAATATTGGATACGAAAACTTCAAGAGACATTGGTTCTTCAAGTGATGGCAGCAAGGGAAGTACTGTATCACGGAAAACATCTTCCGTGATTTTACGACTATTCCTGGTCATGATAGGTGTCTGTGATCTTTTATCTATGCTGACGGGATTGTAATGGTCTATCTCAAAACGTATTGAGTGATGATCTGACCAGATGCACTTATCCACTATGATGTTAGTGACAGGGGCATTCTTAGACAAGACCCAGTCTAGTGTGTTGCCACCAATATGGGTGGGGACCTTAATATGTTGAGCAAAAAGAAGAGATGTTAGAGACTCGGCAAAAGAGATGGAAGGTCCATCCGATGAGTCGTTGGCCTATAGGTTAAGGTCTCCTATGATGATGGTAGAAGAGTGTGATTTACATGAATTGCCAATGAAGGCCAATATTTGTTCTTCAAAGAGGGGTGTATTAGTGGGAGGTCTGTAGAGTAGTAAAATATTAAAAGAGGAAATTGCATCAGGACCGAGTTTAAGGAAAAGCACCTCACACTGATCTAGTACAGGTTTGCCTGATTCATGCAGTTTGAGAGTGGATCTATATATAATTGCCACTCCTCCACCCCGTTTTTCCTGTCTATTAGAATAGAAGAACAGGTAACCAGGTGGAGTAGCAATTTGAAGGGAGTGGATAGCCGTCTCATGTACCCAGGTTTCTATTAACGCACAGATATCCACCTGGGTTTGTGTTATGAGATCAGCCACCTCATGGCAGTGCTTTACCAATGAGCATGTGTGGGTGGGACAAAGACTGATATGCAAATGGATATTTCCCATTTGTGAAAGGTACAGTGAGCAAAAAGCGTGTGCTGCAAACGTTCATCACAGAACAGCTTATCATGCCATGTTCCTTCTGGAGAGGAGTGCCTGCTACCTTTTTTCAAATATTTGTAAGGAACTTGGGGTTGGCCACCCTGAGTTACCTGGGGGCAACCAGACGTGGACTCCCTGCTCACTGTGCTCATAAAGGCACAGCTTCACCTCACTGATGAGGCCCAACAAGGCTGAAACACGTGTATGGAGTTGCTGTTGGTACTCTTGTTTAGAGAGGAATTGCCATAGCATTTCGTTGCTGGACTGCCCATGTGGACGGGACAAAGACTGATATGCAAATGGATATTTCCCATCTGTGAGAGGTCCAGTGAGCAAAAAGCGTGTGCTGAAAACTCTGATCGCAGAACAGGTTATCATGCCATGTTCTTTCTGGAGAGGAGCGCCTGCTACCTTTTTTGAAATATTTGTAAGGAACTGGGGGTTGGCCACCCTGAATTACCTGGGGGCAACCAGACGTGCACTCCGTACTCACTGTGCTCAGAGAGGCACAGCTTCACCTCACTGATGAGGCCCAACAAGGCTGAAACACGTGTATGGGGTTGCTGTTTGTACTCTTGCTCAGAGAGGAATTTCCATAGCATTTTGGTGCTGGACTGCCCATGTGGGCGGGAAAAAGATTGATATGCAAATGGATATTTCCCATCTGTGAAAGGTACAGTGAGCAAAAAGTGTGTGCTGCAAACTCTCATCGCAGAACAGGTTATCATGCCATGTTCCTTCTGGAGAGGAGCGCCTGCTACCTTTTTTGAAAAATTTGTAAGGAACTTGGGGTTGGTCACCCTGAGTTACCTGGGGGTAAGCAGGCGTGGACTCCCTGATCACTGTGCTCACAGAGACAAAGCTTCACCTCACTGATGAGGCCCAACAAGGCTGAAAAACGTGTATGGGGTTGCTGTTGGTACTCTTGTTCAGAGAGGAATTGTCATAGCATTTCGGTGCTGGACTGCCCATGTGGGCGGGACAAAGACTGATATGCAAATGCATATTTCCTATCTGTGAAAGGTACAGTGAGCAAAAAGCGTGTGCTGCAAACTCTCATCTCAGAACAGGTTACCATGCCATGTTCTTCCTGGAGAGGAGCCCCTGCTACCTTTTTTTGAAATATTATGAAATTATGAAAGAGAGTCTCATACAAGGGTAGACTGCGCTTTACAAAAAAGAGCTTGGGCCAAGATAATATATGAAAGCTTGCCATTAAATCCTTTACCTTATTTAATGCTATCTTTCCAAAGATCTTTACGGAGCAGTCAATTAAAGAAATATGTCTGTAGTTGCAAGTATTGTTTGTGTCCTCCTTCGTATACGTTGGGATTATATCTGCTCCTGACCACGTGGAGAGCAGCATCTCTGCATAACTGCATAAAGGACGTGGGTAAAATAAGGGTGCTCGAAGTCTGCTGGTATACTGTCCAGTCCCAAGGCCTTACCTGTCTTCTGTGCCAAAATAGCATCCATAGTTCCCTTAGAGCAATAAAGTAAAAAAATAGCTTTTTCCTGAAAAAGGGAAAGAGATTCAACAAGCTTTGGTGCGTATTATATAAGGAAGACGTGGCACATGTATCGGCATTTCTAATAGAAACTGGACCTGATTTACTGACCTTCGGACCCCACATGACTATATTCGAAGTTTCATTTCCATCTTCCCAGATTCATTTTGTCCACAGTTCCTTTTTTCAATGATTAAACGTTCTTTTTTGTAGAAAGAAATCCTGTGGGGGGTACAAAGCTTTTTTACACACAAAAACTACAAACAAAAGGGCAGTCATTTTGAGCAGGTAAGGGGGATTCGGCAAGGGACCTTCTTCTGTTTCCATGGCAGTCTGAGTAAGAAGACAGCAGAGCGGATGGCCACAAAGAGGGCCAGAGGCAGAAGGATCATGCCAATATTTGTATTTTTGTTTATTTCTGGTAGGAGGGGATGGGGCAAAAGAGGGTCGCGGGGAGAGCACCAGAAAACAGCCAACAGCTTGCTCACATACGAGAGCACAGACTGTTTGATGCAGCCCATGTTGCAAGCTGCCTGATTGGTTGGAGCCCTCTCCCCCAGGTGCTAATAAGTATGATCGTTACCAAACTGAATGATACTCATTCTATCAAGCTCTGAAGGGGAGAAGGCTGAGTTGGTCCTCCGAGTATTTAACCCTGTGAGCTGTGGGTTGCACATAAAGGACATTCAGAACATTTTCTGGGGTAGCCAGACAACTGCCAAATCTATTTTAAAGTGCATGCAGCAAAAGGCAAAAGGTTACAGGAGTGGCACGCACACACGCAGAGGGGCAATAAGGCCTAAAACAGGAGGGGAAGAATTGTCTTGCTAAGAAAGGCCTGGTTCACTAGGTGGGTCCTGAGAAGAAGGTTGGGATTGTGGGGGCCTTTTCTTTTGTATGTATAACATTACTAGAAAGTTGAGAGTGGACTAATCAGTTTTAGGGGATCAGTTGGTGTGCACAAGCTGAGAGGACAAAGTTACAGGTCCCCCAAAATTGCACTGGATATAACTGAGTTAGTTAACCACCACTACTGGCTCTCTTATGAATGGCTGTGACGGTGAGGATAAACAGGACATTGGGCACATGCATCAATTAGGAACAACTCTGGGAGGTATACAACAATGGTCTTCTTAGTGTTTAAAGCCTACAGCAAATTGTATATCTGAAGTAGAAAGTCAAAATAATAGAGACATCTCCCCCCCCCTTCATGACTGTCTCTCTAGGCTTGGACCAGCCTATTTCACCAGGTTCATTAAACGCTACCACTTGGGTTAGCATCACCCCGAGAATCTAAGGTCAGATTTAGGGTGAGAGAACTCTTACAGGGGCTAGTAGTATGGCATCTAAAAGTTAGGACAGGAAAGCTACAGCTAATAGCATCAGGACAGACGCGTAATTACATTTAGGGGGAAGGATCTATCAACTCAGGGTTGTCACATCCTGGGAACATCCTTCGGTTAATTCACAGTCTCAGGATATTTAAGCGCTTCAGCATACATCTTTCTAGGCCCTGAGGTTTGCTCCAAAAGATGATTTGCACAACTGGGCTCTGTAGCTGTAGATTTAAGTAACTTTAAATAACTTTTCCTGGGTCTTGCCTTAGGGGACATCTTCAACGGGCACACGAAGGAAGCTCACAGTGCATGGGTTCTTTTCTGACTGAAAATATTCTCAGCCCCCAGTCAAGGGTCGCAGTCACTGGATTAAGCTTAGTATGAGCTCTGATGTGCTCTTCGGGTCTCCATTTGTTTCCAGGTCATAATCCTGCCGGTTGCAATACTCCTTCTCTGTCACTGGTGGTCTCATGGTACCAACCCCTATCTGGGCTATAGTCCTCAGTAGGGTCTTCAATACTCCTGTGTAGGTCTATGTTGAACTTGAGGCCTCAACATGGTCTGGGATATAGAACCCACAAGGCTAGAGCACATACCTTTTTAAAGGCTTCTGGCAAAGCATGGGAGTCTTCTTTCTTCTTGCACCCGGCTCTCCTTGATAAATCTCTCTCAGGGAAAGAGAATAATTGGCTCAGTCGCCTCCAATTTTCTCTTCCTGCTACGGCCTCTGTGAACACACCAACTCTCTTGTTCAGCCTTTCCACCTTCATCAGAGCAAGGTTTCTTGTGCTTCTTTTCACACTGTGCTGTTGGTGCCGATTACCACAATGAGCTCTGTGATTGGTGGGTCAGCTTCCCTATTAGCACTGGGTATGGGGATTGGCCTGGGCTTGGGCTATTATTGTCTCAGATTTTCAAGGGCTCTGAGCGACTGCTGTTTTTTTTCTCGTGCTCCCACCCACTTTGAGCGCTTTGAAACACTTGCCTGAGTATAGGCGCTATATAAATAAACAATACCATACCATACCATAGCAACTCCAAAACGTGCAATCCAACCCGAACTTCTAGGTCACCCTCACTCTGCTCAAGGCCCCAAAAAACCACAGGCATGTTCTGGTGTGATCAATGAGGGAACATTTGGGACACCAGACACAATATCCATGGGACATGCCAGTCTCACTTAGGGTACATCATGCAAAACTGAAAAATGGTGAGTGTGCCAAATCAATCATAACCACTGGCATTGCACTGGGAAACTCTCTAACCCTTCATTGGTCAGTCTGCTGTGCCATTACAGAAGAGCAAAAATGATATACCAATCAGGACGGTCCTAAAGAAACACCAATGGTTACGATTGATTCTAACTCTTCTATCAAGTACCTTCAATGTTGTATAGGTCACCTTAAGTGGGACAGACATACGCAGACATGGGCAGCAAGCCAACTGTCCCATCATTAAGTTGCCCCAAAACACTGGCCAGCACTAACCTGCTGGGCTGGTCCTTGGGGCATTGCTCTCTTTCCCCAATCTGAGCCTAAACAATGTGCCCTGAGCATCCTATAATTCCACAGTGAAATAGCAGCCATTGATTGTACAATGGGTATGCCACCTTACGGTTCCAACGGGTATGTTACAGTGTATTAGTCACAACACATTAAATATTGCTTCATGGAAGTATTCCTGGTCAGATAGCACAGTGAGCCAAGCAATCACCTGGCAGGGTCAACTCAGCCTTTCATCCTTCTGAGGTCGATAAATACCACTCTGTGGGATAATAATGGGCCTCATTCCGAGTCTGGAGGTAGCCATGGCTGCCTCCAAAACCGGCTGCGGCACCGATCTGGTTGAACGGGGACTTACCGGGTCATTCTGACCCTGGAGGACCCGGTAAGTCCCCATTCAACCAACCATTCCCCATTCCCATTTGAGCCCGCATAGGGCTCAGACCACGCGTCCTTTACGGTTCCCGCTAAGGGACCTCGGAATTGGGCGGTAAGGGATTACTGGCACCGGTCTGCTTAACGGTGCCCGGTGACCCTTACCGCCCTACTCAGAATGACCCCCAATGTCTTCTGTTATTTCAGTGCTCTGAGACCTATGGGTGTGCAGCGATATATAAGAAGCACATTATTATTATTCAGGGTTCAGCGTGAGAAGAAGTTTTCTGGCAGAGGATGTTGATCATAGATCCATATTTTAAAAGGATTGTCGGAATGGGAGAAACTCTTGTATGAATTGCAGGATGGTCAGAAACGGCTGGAAGAGGAGTGCTTCGTCAAAAGTACTTGAGAACCTGCCTTTGGAATACTCCTTGCATTTTCAAGGGGAGAAATGTACACCGTTACTGGGTCAAACAGTGTGGTTAGTCGCATGTTTGGTGAAAGGATTTTGGGGTGAAAAGTGTGGGTGATATCCTTACAGATGGGACAGAGGGTACTTAACTAAATTCTCAGAACCTTCGTGAGCATTGGAGGGCAGTCAGAACAGTAATACAGTTAAAATGCCAAAACCGTGTGGGATTCTTGCAGCAAACGTTTGGCCATGCTACTGCTACTAGTGAGGGGAGAAACCTTAATTGGCAACTGCTATACCCTGTCTGGAGCTTGGGGATGTTTTGGATTTCTGAGCTTGAAGATATTTGCTAGTCAGATAGCAGGGCAAGCTAAGCACTTGCCCCTGAAATCTGTGTGCAGCCAGTTCGAATCCTGGCAGGGTCAACTCAGCCTTTCATTCTTCCAAGGTCGATAAATTGAGTACCACTCTTTGGGATAATGAGGTCATCTGTTATTTCAGTGCTCTGAGACCTATGGGCGTGTAGCGCTACATAAGAAATACATTATTATTTGAATTATCAATGTTTTCACTGCAAGCTGAGAATTAGACCCTGGTCAGATATGATGTCCAAGTTGGCGAGAGACCTTCTTTGGAGAGTCAAATGACCATGAGTGCTGTTTAAGCTTGAGTTTACAATCCACATGCGGACAGCACTTTTCGTTTTGACACGGGGGTCATTTGGATGTACCTGCAGGGGGAATTATAGGAGTCAGGCTGAGGGAAGCTGGATATGCGCCTTAATCGATTGGTAAGGAAAAGTACATGTAAGTATAATTGTCATAGACATGGCATTTTAACTCATATTTGCTAGTAAGGGTTGCATACTATGTACTGTATATTGGGGAAGTGGAAGGCGAGGCTGAGCCTTATGGAAGTTGACCAGTGAGAATGGTGGCACTAGATGTAAGGGGCCCACTGTGGATGCAATGTCTCCTGCTTTACAGCAAGGAAGAATGCAAGCTGCACCATGTCCTTTCAACAACTGCGATGGCCAAGTAGTTGGTATGGAGGTTTGACTGTGTCACGGGCTTTAAAGCTATCATTAAGGGCCAGGGCACGGTGGTACCCTCTGTCTGTGACCAGATGATCTCCAATGCTGTCGATGAGGGTAGATTCCGTTCTGCGGCAGAAGGGAGGCTGCAGATAGCAAAACAGCTGATTTGTCTCCAGTTGAAAGCAGAAATGGTTAGCTGACAATTTATAAGGCATTTAACCAAAAGTGGGATGACTGAGATATTTTGTCAAAAGGGACATTTTTCAAAATAATGAGGCCATCATACCTCAGAGGAGGGAAGACCTGTTGCTGGTGCAGGATTGAAGGGGCAGCGGCAGATCTGCATCTTGAAGTTCACATGGGATGAGCTTCAGCGATGGCTCCTGGGAAGAATTATGGAAGTAGGGGGGATCTTCGAGAAATTGATTGTATTATTTGGAGATGGCACAGTACTATTTGGTGTGTTTGGGAAAAACTCTGAACGCAAATAAGGCACGTTTGTTGCACAGCTCCTTGGAGGCAATGAGACATCAAACTGAGGCAACTGGAGAAGAGGTTATTGGTAAGCTTTTATGTTTCCTTATTTTTATTGGTTGTTTCAGTGGTTCTTATTTGAGTAATAGTTCTTCACTCTTCCTGTATTATTCTGTTAGGTCGTTAAGTAGACGTTAAATAGACGATAACATATATTTTTATTTGTGTCTCTGTTTATCAAGTTGATGACCAATTTATTTTTAAGGTTGAGGGTGAACCACTCCCTTGCATGTTTGAGATAGTTTGTATTTGTTATTTTTCATAGCGGGTAGAGATCAAGGGTAGCCCTAACAATTTTGCGATCAAAATTTTTCTTGGAATCAACAGAACGTTTTTAATTGGGTGGGGTGGCATTTCCAAGAGTTTGTTTAATTATTTGGGCTGTAGAGCTTAACGTTTCCGATATTTGGATTGGAGTTTGGGGCAAGGATGAGATGACTTTATGGTCTTGGTTATGAAGCATCCTTCATCTAAGAACAATGCTGATGCCCCTACAATGTGTGGGATGCCGAAAACAAGATCTAGTGCACATCAAGCAGTTTTCATGAAAGCTATAATTATTATAATAGAGGCTAGATAATAAAATGTTGACTATTAGATTACCTACGGGATGGGGCTACAAATTGACATCTCCTAGGATGATGGTTGCCTGCCCACTGACATCTTCTAGGAGGTTATCTGCCCATACATTGACATCTTCCATGAGGATGTCTGTGACTACACTGGCATCTCTTACAAGAATATCTGTCCATAAACTGACATCTAGGAGAAGGTCTGTCAATACATTGGTATCTCCTTCGGTGGAAGGCATTACCAGGGGAAGGGAGCAGTTAAGATCAAAAAGCAAAAAGCTTGTAGATGAAGGATTGAACATTATTTGGAAGACATCTTTTTTTTAAAACAAAAACAAAAAAGATCAATTTAGAAAGACAGATTGGGGACAACTCCGTGCAGTCTTTCTAAATCAAACTGTCATGTCCCTCGATGCACATGAGTGTGTGCAGGGGCTAACAGGGCCGAGCCAGAAAATAGAATTCACGGGTGTCACGGGTAAGTGTTTGTGTGTCTGTTGTGGGGGAAATGTTTATTTGTGTGTTTGTGCATGTGTGGGGTGAGGGGGTAGTGTTTGTGGTGGAGAATGGGGACGGCAGCAGAGTGAATAAGTGTGTGTGTGCTTGTGTATGTCTGGGGGTTTGATGGTGACTGTTTTTGCTGGGAAATTGAGGGGTTGGGGATGCATGGGGGTTCGGGTTGGTGAAACCTCCCAATTTAAAGTAAATCCCCACCAGCGTGGAGAGGGTGCGTGGGGGTCAGCTTCAATAGGAGTTGGGGGAGCCCCATGTGAAATCCTGATAATTGAGAATATTAGAGGCAGCACCAAATGGGCCTAAAAAAGAACGTTTTTGTTGTGTGCAGCCTTTAATATCTGGAATTGTCACATAGAACTTAAATAATGACAATGGTACAGTGGCTGGTCACGGCAAAAGCATTTCATGATTATAATTGGATGTTTTTTCCCTTCATTTCTGCCGAGTTCTACAGGCGATGAGGTTTGCTAAAACCATGTAGATGAACTATCCAAATGGAAGCCAAAGAAACAAAGCCACCTCAAAAACTCCCCACCCCAGTGAGGCATATCCCAACACTAACCACATCTTCACATCAGCACTTGTCATGATGGAAATGGATTGGAAATTGGGCTTGGGGACAGGTTACAATTTGCTTTGGTCAAAGGGGGTTGTTGAAACCGATTCTGAAAGTACACTGGCGAGGTGGATGCTACAGCAATAAAGTTTATGGTCAGCTTTGTTCTTTCAATCATATTTTTTTAGATAATCTCTTCAATATGCTGAATAAGGCTATGCAGTGTGCGGAACGAACAGGATGCACATTTACAACACCAGGGTACGGAATTGGGTCTGTACTCCATGATGCTTACAGCACAATAGTGTAGGGGATTTGATAAAAGTAAGAAGTTGCCAAGGGTTTGGAAGGTAATATTTGAATAAAGAGCATCTTTATCCCCAGAAAAGATCATTTATAAAATGAACAGCTTTACCTTTCTGGGCGTACTTACATTGCCCTCTGGATCCACCTCTTACCACTTACAAAAATAATAACATTGTAAATTAACACTCAGGATAGATTGATGCACCAGTGTCCTCCAGTGTCCTCCCTATTCTTTTATTGAATATAGTTGAAATAAATCAACTTTTTCAATTATTACAATTTTATTAATCAATTAATTCTAATAACAATGAATATAAAAGAAATAAGACATTTTTTTTACATAAAAGAAATGCACAGTTACAATTTACAATTTCCGACACAGCTGGGATTGATGATTGATTTAGTGTTCTATGGAAGAGTTTGGTGACAATTGGAGGATGGAATAAGTTTAATTTTTGTATTTTGTTTTATTTTTTTATTTTATACTCTTTCTTTCCTTTTCTTTTGGCTTTGTGATGTTTTATGTGTGGTGGGTAGAATATTGGGTGCAAATCATTTAGTTCAGTTTTGTATGGTTAATTTTCTTATAGAATTTGGATTAAATGGTTTGCTCATGTTTTTCGTTTAGATATGAATACTGCAGTGTTAGTTTGAACCTATGTAGAATTAATGTATTGTAAACCTAATAAACAGAAGTTAAAAAAAAAAAACAATTTACAATTTCAATTACAACAACAAATCACCATTAAAACAAGCGTATCACAAAGTTTAAGTGTACAAAAACTCTTCAAGGACCTTAAGAACACCTTCAGAAGACAATTTAAAAGTGCATCCACACGGGAAATTGATTACCAATCATTCCATTTTCAGGGCTGGCAGAAAGTTGATAGTAGCTAATCTAATACTCATACATTCGGTAGATGCCAATGCTACCCATCGATGTTTAGGGCCAATCTGTACAAAATATGCAAGATGTTTAGCAAAGTGAATCCGCCTCAGATTTATAAGTTCTGGACAATCAATAATTACATGTTGCAATGTCTCAATGTTAGGAAAGATTTCTTAATTGTGGGTAATTTTCCTTCCATGTGGCAACCCCTAAACTTTTTGCTGCTGTTTTCACCATGATCTAGACTTTGCCAGAGAAGTGCAGCCTTCTGCCGGTGACTGTCTTGCCCCCTTCACCTCCCCCAGGTCGAGCCAACCCGGGGCCTTCCTTATTTGGGCATGCACTTTCCCGCGAAACACAGTTGCTTTCGCAGGCTTCTACAGGCCTTGTGTGTGCCTCCAGGATGGGGGCTGGGATGTCTGGTCCCAATACACATCCTGGGCGCCAGAGAGTCTAGGGTGGTGTGAATGCCTGGGACCCCCGTGGTCCGTGATAAGGTCCACAGATGGTGTGAGTGTTTTATGAGCGGATCTCCCATGGGGTCCCCTCCGTTTTGGCACGAAGGGAACCGTGGATAAGAGGGGGCTGGAAGTGTCACTACCAGGTCGATCTCCTGAGTTCTCACGAACAAAGGAATAAAGGAGCCAAGTATCCTGCAACCAAGAGGCTGAACCGATGAATCTCTGGTGACCTGCGGAAGGACTGCTCCTCTGCACTGCTGTCGCTTTGTGAAACCCTTTCTACCTCTGATCGAACGAGAAGGCCTGTACTGGTACTTCGACCCTTGGAATAGTGGGAACAACTATTCTCGGCATCTTCACCATCTCCTGCACGTAAGCCTTCGATAGTGTCTCTGGGCCATCCAGCAGACTGACCAGCCTACCCAGGAGCTTTGCTCTGTAACCGCCGTTAGGTTGTGTTGTATTACGAGTCCTTGTCACTCTCACACGATTCGTACACTTGGCATTCCCAGGTCTGAAGTGAGTAGTGTACATTGGGCTGAAATACACACGGCCGCTCCGTTGCCCTGCTGTGGTAACAAACTGTGTGGGTTCACTGCATTTGGGACGCCCTCAACTTCTGCTGCTGCGGAATCTACACGACGACGAGACATCCCCTGCTCCTATCTGAACCTGCCAGCACTGAAACTGACGCGGAGAAGCCTGGGTCTGCTTGCATCAGGGACCGGTGAGTAGCATCGCTAGGAACTGGTTGCCCTCCTGCAGGAGACCATAGCTTTTCCCCGCTGTGTCTAACAGCACGCCTTTCTGTACTCGCGCTCTGCTTCTGCCCACAGTGGAGGCTGCGCATGAGTCGCGGAGCTCTGTTCATCTTCATTTGTTCACCGAACTAAACTGCCTGATTCCCTCGAAGAGACTCCCCTTTTTGCCCGTTTTCACCAGCGTGTGCAGGTACTTTTGAGCACAAGGCTCCACTCTTCATAGGGCTTGGACTTCCTTTTAGTTAGGTGCCTCTGAAGGCGGACTGGGTCTAATTATTATTCGCACTGCCTGTTTTCCTCCCCATCTAGGTGGTCTACACATTTCGTGCGTCTAACTCGTTAGACTCGTTTGTATTTGTATATATATTGTATTGGTTTGGTATGTGTTGGTTTACTTGAGTTTTATTGTGATTTCTCGCTACGGTCAATGTTACAAAGGCCTTGTAATAAATGTGTATATATTTTTAATATAACACCTGCTTGGAGTAATTTGTAAGTGTCCTTGCTTTGTGTGCTCATTGTGGGCTTTCAGTCACCCTCGCCCCTCTTGAGACCTAGTCTTGACCGCCGCGATCGCTACCCTGATTGGTCTGGCTTGTCCAGAGGTTACCCTGTTCCAAGAAACTAGGCTGGCCTTCTGAACCTCTGCCCCTCCAGGACAGAGTTCAGAAATCCATCTTAACACTCAACAACTGTATAATCTTTACAGAAATGACACCATTTATCATCCGAAGCTATCTGTTTCCTTCTGGCTTTGATCTCACGAGTAGGCCAGATATTAAATCGTAAACGCAATATTGCATTTCTTGTTGCAGCAGATGGCACTAGGTTTAAGTATGATGCAGTTTCTCTATAACGTTTAGGACCAAATACTGAAGTATCAAAATCTTTGTACTGTAAACAGCTGGCCCTCGTATCAATCCAATCCATTAAGAAAAGGTTTGTTTTAGCCCGCTTTGGATTGAATAAGAGGGTCTCAAGAGAAATGTCAGCATGCAGCATAACAACAAGAATATTATTGGACCATTGTTTTGGAAATGTTTTGGAAGATTTAAGTAAATAGCTAGCAACTATAGCTAATGTAGTATTGTTACATGAAGTCAACAAACATTTCCGAAACAAGGCACATAGACGCCAATTATACATTGCAGTTAGCGAAATTAAACCAAGTTCATAATGAATGAGCACTCCTGGGATGCATTGTGGTAAATGTAAAGTAGCACGCCAAAATGTGGCCTCCTATGAGTTCAAAAAAGTCAGTGGAATTGTGCTATATGTCTCCAGACCATATAATATTGTGGCCACTCTGTTCTGACTCCAGTATATGATGGCGGGCTTTATTGAAAATTTGCCATACTTAGAGACAATTAATCTAGTTTGATATATGGCAGTGGATAACTTTTGTTCTATTTTACGTAATTGCGAATAGTGAGATGGGTAACCATCAAAAATGAGGCCTAAGTAAATGTAGTTTGGAACTACTTGTTCCAGTAGAACACCATTCTTTGTCTTCGCAAGCCCTTCGGAACATATGTAACAATTTGAGTTTTGGTGCTATTAAAAACCAATTCATTTTCTCGAAAATAAGAACAAAGTGAGGTTAACAAATTGTGCAATCCGCTTGGTGTTTTTGAGAATAAAACAAGATCGTCTGCGTACCGTAGGGCATTGATTTTCACACCATTTCACTTAGGTGCATCAGCTACAAGCTTGGTAAAAATCCATCAAACATCGTTAATAAAATAATTAAAAAGTGTTGACGCTAAAATACATCCCTGTTTCAGTCCTCTGTTTGTAACAACAGCATTTGAAAGCAAACCTTCCATATTCAGTCTTATGAATACCTTTGTTTGAGAATGAAGTAAAAAGATAATATCGGTTAAGGTTGGAGGACAATCCGCTTGAATCAATTTATCCATGAGTTTTGGTCTAGATACGGAATCAAATGCGGAATGTAAGTCTACAAATGCAAAGTAAAGTGGGTGTCTCTTAATTTGAGCTTGGTGCCTGATGGCGTTCAAGGTGATCTGGTTTACAGCGGTCCCTAGACCCGCAACAGACCCAGTTTGAGCCCGATCACGCAGGGCAGCTTTCACTGTCCAATCATTGAATTCTCTTAGAATCATCCTAGAAAAGATTTTTCCCGGCGCATCCAGCAGCGCTATCGGACGATAGCTTTTGGGGTCCTTACGGTCACCCTTTTTATATATTGGTACTATTATGGATGTACGCCACGAATTAAGTATGGTTTTTGTTTGCATGATGTGATAAAAGGCGTTATTTAAACTACTCGCCCACTCAATTGAGTTTTGTTTAAACATATAGTTTGAAAGGCCATCAGGGCCCGCTGCGCTTGAAGAGGACGACTTCATAATGAAGTCCTCAACTATTGCTACTGAGCACTTCAAACGCCAACAGCTAATCGAACTCCTATTATAATTATAACTGTTCATCTTACTATCAGCATACAATTTAGAAAAATGGTTAATCCATTGCATTTCTGACACCCCATTAAGTTGAGAATTCACTTGTGAATTAGCATTGCATTTGTTTAATAATTCCCAAACCTGGGCAGAATTCTTATTGTAGCATGCTGTCAGGAAGTTTTCACTATCAGATTGAAATAGAGCCGCTTTTCTTGATCGTACCCAATTACGATAGCGACAGCTGGCTGATTTGATGGCTTTGATCTGGTCAGACATAGGACTATATGCCTTTTTCCGCTCACGAAGGGCCAAATCAAATCCATGGGTATGGGTCTTAAAGATCTTATGTTTCGCTGGATAAATATTCTTAAAGGTGTTTAACACGTCAACATAGGATTCGACATTGTTTATCCTATGACTGTTCAAGATAGCAGAATTCAAAGCTAAAAGCTTATCACATGACCAACTAAGGCGATTCTTACCATTATTGACAGTAAGAGCTTGTTTATACCATTGCTTAATGGCAGGCAAGTTTTGATTTTCAATAGTCCAAAAAAGAGATAATAAATGATGATCACTTTGTACTTGCTTAACAACAGCAAATTTGCTGGTATTCATAAAGATATTGTTACTCATAAAAATATAGTCAATAGTGGACTTGGAATTTCCTCTTTCCCAGCTATTCATCGGGGGAATATGACCAAGAATTGCACCGTTAGCCATCATTAAGTTAAGATCATTCATGAATAACAACCATCTCCGACTATCAGAGTTTACACCCTTTTTGTTAGTCTCAAAGCATGAGCGATTCAAGTCACCCATTACTAAAATACCAGAAACTTCTTTATCAGTAGCAATTGTTTCAAAAAGAGTCGACAGGGTACTGTAAAATGTATCTTCAAGTATGCTAACTGGGTTTCGATATAAGTTGATCAATGCGTATGTTTCTAGGCCAACAGTGATCTTGACTAATTGGATGAACTTATTTGGGGATTTCCATGCGAAGATTCCAAGTCCCCTGCTGGATTTCACTCCCACTAGCAAAACGGAAGTGGGTCTGCCTTTACTAGAGTATTCAGCTGGTAATAAACCAAGATCATGGTCATCCCATATGGGGGCATGTAACATCCACGTTTCTTGCAAGACTACAATATCATAGTTATTCAAATGATCATTTGCAATCCATTGAAGGTGTGAGGAGCCTCGCGTATTCCAACTGGCCAGCGAGATTTCAATACTTATACCTCCCGTTCGTGGTTATGAATGAGTGTTGGACATTGAGGATGGAGTTAAGTTGTGACTATTTTCTTTGACACAAAAACGACATACACAAACTGGTTCTACTGTGTGGTTTGTTGTTACCTCTATGTTATCAGACTCCTGAAGGTTCTGACGCGCTGGATCCTGGGCCAATAAAAAGCCCAGGTTAAATAGTTCCAATCTCGCATTCCATAATGAGTTGCGAACTACTCCCGATTTGACCATAGACGAATAACAGATAGATTTTTATCACAGAGGAATTCAATTTGATCTATATCACTTGAAGCAATAGCTTCCAATCCTTCAACATCACCAAAAATGTTTACCACACTAGCATGACATAGATCATATTTTGGAAAGGCCCCATCACGACATTTCAAAATCAGGGTATGATACATTTTAAATCTCTGGGCATTAGAGTCTGTTTTATCACTCATATGAGGTCTAGGCAATGTTTTCTGAGTGTCAGAATTTTTTTTTTGAGAGTTTTGTACAGCCCTATTCCCAGAGCAGCCACCAGATATTGAGGCTATGGAGATTTTGGACCTAATCATTTTTGAGTCTTTAAATGGAGCATCAACCTGTTCATTGCTAAAATGTACTGCTTTGGATCAAAGGGACTGTGAATTGATGGGTGTCGTTTCTGGCAACACTTCCGTCAATCTTTTCAGGAGATAGGAGTCAACTGCAGATTTAAGAGTACTCAACCGGTTTTCAAAACCTTGTTGTGGAGCAGCATTTGAGGCGGGAGGGTTCTCGACACCCACTTCCGTCACTTTAGAGTGTATATGTGTCAAGGATTCTGAAGGCTTTTGGGAATAACCTAGTGTATCCGTATCTGGGCTGTAGGACAACAATTCAATGAGATCATTTAATGGTGCGTAACCCAAAGTTGATGCCTGTCCCCCTGTGTGCTTAACTGGGATGGAGCCAGGTCTCGTGGGTTCGTTTACACCTACAGACAGGCCCGCAGAAGAGGGCACCACTTCATTAAATAAGGCTTCTCGGGTTGCCTCTATTGACACTGGTTTAGGGCAGTCGGGATTTGTCGAACTCATGACAGTGGTAATTACTTGCTGTGATTTAGGCTTAGATTGAGCATTCTTACTTCTTGGTGGCAATTTATTTAGCACCATTGTGCTTTTTTTATTAAGTATTGTTTTCTGACATTTTTTTGGCGTAACCCTGTTAGACGCTTCACGGATATTAACATCACTCTGTGTTTGGGATGCACATCTCTCGGGTGAGTCGAGACTAATCCAGGAGTCATTTTTCTTTTCCAACTCAGTCTCCACACTCTCCACAGGACGAATACGTTTTGTAAATAGAGGCAGGACTGATTCAGTCATGACAGGAGAGTTGCGAAGAGATTCTAATGCTGCGAGTCTCTGCGCAAGGCTGGAGCCAGCATGTTCTTCAACAGCTTGGCCAGAAAAACAATGAGCCTCTAGAATTGACAATCTTTGCATTACATTTTTCGTTATTGATGTATTGGTAACATGATGAGAATCATTTTTCATCCAATCCAAAATTAGATCTAACTTGGAGGCTTGGGTAGCAATCTTATGGTCTAAAGACTCAAACAATTTGAACATACTGGATATAGTGGTATTTATGGCTCCTAGGGTAATCTCCAGAAGAGCGGGGTTAGCAGATGGCTCAAGAGGTTTCCTGGTGGATTTACATCGATGCGGTGTGGGTTGTAAAAAAGATACGTCCTCAACATGTCTTGTTGAGTCCATGGAGCCTGGTCGATTGTAATCCGTCGGGACTGATACTCTCGAGCTTTCCAGCTCTCTACTGTCTGCATGGACCGATGTATCTAATAACGGGACCTCATTAGAGATCACTTCCACTACTTCATCATTCACTTCACACACCACAGAAACATTCATACGGGATTCATTACTGTACATGGCGCAATCATCCTGGGCAATTATTTCGACTTCATTCAAGGATTCCTCCTCTACTACTGGAAAAATGTGCGTATATTTTGTAATTTTTTGAGGAGACTGTGGTATGGCCAATATAGTAGAATCAGAGATAGTAACACCTAGCTAGGCACATTAGGATTGCTAGACGGAATTAATAATTTATGTGATACAACAATGGGCAGTTGAAGAGTAATGAGTTCATTAGATTTGGGTATTGGACTCGTAGCATCACTTCGAATTGAAACATTAGAGATCTTCTCATAAAAGTTACGAATGTCACGATTAGAAACAGGAGTTTTTTTAATCGGCGTCAAAATATTGTTTTTTTTTTAGGTTCGGGTAAGGCTTTTGGGCTTATCACAGGATTTAGATACAAGTTCTGTTGCCGGCGTGTTCAGAGAATGTTTTGTCATAGCACCAGTCGGCGTTGTGCAAGTATTGTTACCATATATAACTCTGTCCTGCACACACGGCATACCTGCAGTTAAGTTATACATGACTTCTCAGACGTGGGGCTAAGTTCAGACTTTGGCAAGGAACTTAAAAGGACTTGAAACTTTACAAGTTATTTTAGCACACAAGTGAGTTACCTGTGGACACAGGAGGGAATCACCCCTGGACCTCGGGCCCGCGCCACTGGTAAATTAAGCGTTCGGAAGGGATCAAAGAGGAAGGACCTCCGCAGTCTCCCAACCAGTAATCGCGCCACTAGCGTCAAACAGCCGCACAACAGCCAGTGGCCTTGACCCCGATTGGCTTAATGCCGTAAGGGTGGCTCGAGAATTGTTATGTAGACGCCACAAGTCACGTGATCAGACACGTGGCACGGACTAGCCCCGCCTCCTCCAAGAAGCAGGGAGGCTCACGGCCAGAGCTTTGCTCGCAGTGCCGGGTGATGGTGATACTTTCAAGTAGGTCAACGATCCAATTCAAATGCAATCCTTCAGTGCACAATTGAATACCTGTGTCCTCCCTATTCGCTTCAGCCCCTCATAATCCCAACAGTTGACATGTGGACAAGGTGGCCTTAACAGAGTCGATGGTTGTCGCTTCCCTTGAGAGTTGCAATGGCGGCGTTGCCATACCCCCAGGGATGACATCAAAGCATGTACATTATGCCACTACCCATATGACACAATTACAGGTATAAAGATAAGGGGGTAGGGTGGGCACCGCTGTTTTTCGTATATATTTTTGAAAATATAATAAATATGATTCTTCTCAAAATGTTTATTGGGAGCACACCCTGTAGCCTTGGCACAAGGTTATAGTAATATCTGAGAGAATAGGACCGGACTGCTTCCGTTCCTGAGTCTGCTCACTCTAAATTTCCCTTCTGGAGTTATCTTGCATTTCAATTTCTTGAATTCCTTTGTTTTAATGTCATTAATATTCAGTCACTAATTAAGAAACAGGAAGTTGTTATATAGTTTTTCAAATATCAGGTGGTTTTTATTTTTCTGCCTGGCTCATCAGTGCCCAATTATTCTTTGCCAATGCATTTCAGACTTCCGTCCATCGTCAGGGCTATAGGCACTATTAGTTATCTTTCATCACTGATTTTATAATTTCCAGTGGATCCTAATTGTCCCAATTATCCATGTCATTCATAGGTGAATTGCAAGTATAGGTAAATCATCAATAAATAAATATTATCATAACACATACCCAAGAGTTGTTGTGGTCCAAAGATGAGGTAACACAATTATTAATAGGAGAGAAGTGGAGAAAAGTAGGTATCTGGGCGCTGAAGTTTAATTTAGAGAGACATTATTGTTTTTTGTATTAAATAGCCTCTCCTGTTATAATCAATGCACGTTACATATACCCCCACAATAATTACCATGCCCAACATTCCATGTCTTGATGGCCGTATGGGACACCCAGAGTAATAGATTGAATATCCAAGCTCCCACCCTCTGATTGACTCATGGTGTCCCCTTAATTTATTCTGAAATGGGAACAATTATCAAAATGCAGATTTCAGTTGCATTTACTAAAGTCACCTCTCGCACTCTAACACAATTAACTGATGATTCCTGCAGTGCTTGTTTACCGCCGGCACAGTTTCTTGTGTATCAGCATGCCGCTGGCTACACGCCAATGTACGAGTTTGGCGGTTCTCTCCTGTTTGGTGTTAAAACACCTGGGTTTTCCAGCAGTGATGGTTCTATCACAGGGCAATGCTAGAAGGTTGCCTAGGCCTCCATGAGCAAGCATGGATCAGCGGGTGCCAGACTGCTCCTACAAGCAGTAGATTAAGGCGTGTGCCATTGGTAGGGAGCACTTCACCCAAGAAGGCATAAACATTTGCACTGACCCTGCTTAATGAAATAGATGCAAGAATTCAGTTTGAACAAAACCATGCTGGTCTTCCATTTGGTGTTCCCTACGCATTAAGGTTCCTGTTCTCTTCCTTCCCTCTCACTTTCTGGAGATGAGCTTTGTGCTGGTACACGAAACCCCAGCCACATCAAATCCAAAAAGGTACAGGTGGTCATGAGAAGACAAGCCACCAGAGATGCATTTTAGGGAAAATACATTATATAAGTGTTGGCATCTCCGAAGATGAATTATTGAATGTCCGATAAATCACCCTACTACGGCATTCAGTGCTCCAGATAAGATTTTGAAGTGGGAGTATTTTAAGTTGTGAGAAAAAGTATTTTTAGCGAGTAAAAAAAGTTATTTCTACTCCCAATGTGAGAAATAACAGAAATGTTTTTGTAATAAATATTTCTTTGTAGCTGGTTTATTCATGCACATTAAACAATTAATGTTTACATCTTTGTATCAGGCAGTAATAGTAGTAGTTTCTTCCCGCAGGAGTAAGTGCACTACTGGTTCACACCTATCCATGCAGCTGTGTGGGGGAAGGTAGGGGCACAAGGTCCTTTGTGACTGTTTCTGATATTTTGTTGGGAGTATTTTTACTCTCTGTTTTTATTTTTTGAGAGTATTTGCCTATTTTTAAGGAGTAAAAGTAGCTGATACACCTGTTATCTGTAGGGCTAACCACATTCTCTGTCTACTTAAGGTTGTTCTGCAGAAGGACTTTCAAATTCTGTTGGCATATTACACAAAACCAATGTTGTGTCATTTTATGTTTTTAGGTCTTTAAGAAGGGTTTTGCCCTGAGTGGATGCAAAGCTATCAAGCAGGCATCATTTTGTAGTACAATGCTGTCAATAGGGAATCATTCCGAAGTACAATGCTAGCGGCCAGGCCTCTTTTGCAAATTGATCCCCATTATCAGGTCTCAAGTCGAGGGTACACGTGGGTGGACAGAGTCCACCCACTTCTTTCAGAGGATGGACTCTGTAGCCCCCAGCTAAAATGGGAAATATTGAAAACCTTTTTTAAATCTATGATTCAACACAGGCCTCGGGGGTCGAACCATGGTCGTCAGGCCGGACATTTTACCACTGTACTATATCACAAGATGAGAAATAAACTACTAAAGGTGCTATGTCCCATTCCGGTACTGTGTGTTCCAGGGAAAACATTGGTATTGGTTCTTGGAGTTTAAAACATACACACCTTTAAACGTTTTCAAAAACAATATTAGAAGAAAATATCCTCCCTTGGTTTTGTGTGTGTGTGTTGATTTTATGAAAGGCCAATGCCAATCATCCTGTGAAATTTGGGTGGTTCTGCAAAGCCAATTGAATGAATTGTGCCAATTTCAACTTGATATGCTAATTTCTGGTGACGTCATATCCCATTGCATTTGTTAATGAGTCCCCCCACTTCTTTTTTTAGGACTTGACCCTTGACCATCATCCATGCGCCTTTCGCAAGCACAATGGTGTGAAGAATCAAGAGGTCTTCCTTTTGCTGGGCATAGGTGCACCTCCCTTGAGGTCTCCTTATTAGATTACAAACTCAGACTATGGAACTAATACATTAGCCTACACGTTCCCTTCATCACCTGTCATGAACAAATGTTAATTCACTGATGAGTTGTAAGTCACATAATGGATGCTTACTGTTTTATCACAAGATTGTAGGCCACGCCATGTTATGGCCATTTGTTTGTGTTCAGCTTTTCCGCTTTTCTGCTGTAAATGTATTACAGTGCCATGGTCATTACAGTGTTCATAAGCCATCATGTTCTAGCATTATGGGCACAACTGATTGAATGACAATATGCTTTAAAATAAGTAAACAACAGCTAAACAATAAAAAGCTGTACAAAAACAACTGAATGTTTATGTGTATTTCTAGGTTGCTTACTCATGAGACAAAAGTACCATTGCCTCATTGTTTTCTCGCAAGGGTTTCAATGTAGCTGCATTAAATTATTGCATTGATTTGAATTCTAGAGGGTAGGACACCCCCCTGTTTCAGGCATTGACAAACCCAACATAATTCACCAGGCACCATTCATGACTACGTTATTAACCGGACATCATTCTGAGCTGGACGTTATCGAATGGCATCATTCACCAGTTGGACTACCAGCCAGGCATCATTCAGTCATTCATTCAATCCTGCTTAGCAGGAATCCCTTGCGTGTGCAGACTGGCCGACCTGGGGATATGGTCTGTCTGCTCTGCTGAAATTGCTGGAGAAACTAGGACAGTTGCGAGATATGGCCAAAAGGGAGCCGGCACCACTCTTTCTGCGATAATGACAGAGGCCAGACAGGGGTGCGTGCTGGCGCTCCTCTTTTTTAATTTGTATACACATTTATCCCATTTATCAACAGACATAGATGGCCAGGACTCATAGAGGTCTGTAAAAACAGCTTTGTCACTTAAGCAAAGTTTAGGCCAAGTACTGACCTGAGAATCAAAGCCAGGAAATCTGCTGTACTTATTCTAGGGAGCTTTTTTCCTCTAAGATAACAAAACAGAAAAAGTCAGGGTGTTTGATTACCTTGATTCCGAAGCAGAGGAGTTGCTAGGTGGGCTGAGGGGGCTATAGCCCCGGGTCTTTTGGTTGCAGCCCGGATAGAAACTCAGGCGCTACAACCAAAAGGCTAGCTAGCCCCAAGTTCTGACAATCCAGTCATTCGCTTAGCCACTGATCTTTTCCAGGCCTAGGAACACCCCTGTTCCGAAGGTACTTAAGGTGGGGCACTACAGGAAACAGTGGGCCCTGATGAAAAGGGTCGAGACTTCAAAATCAGAAGATGCAGGCCAGCCAATTGATATGATAAGCCTGACTTACTCAAGAAAGCCACAGCTGTGGTGATTGATGGGACTTCGCTCTGGGGCTGGCAGAAAGCCAAGAGATTACAAATCATTGAAACACGTTTACATGAACAAACTGTTGGTCTTCTTAATGGCCACACGAGTCCTATCTACTTATAGAGAAGCATGAGTGACATTTGTGGCTGATGAAATAGGAGTGAACCCCATATTCTGTAAGAAGAGTAGGTTTTGGAAACCCAAGAGCAGGCCTTTTCCAGCCTGTAATAGAATATGTGAACGCCTGCGATAAATTGCTTCAAGGCCCATGGATTTAACATGTTCAACAACATCTTGCTAAAATAATCTTTCGAAACCTTACATGCCTCATGAATTCATTCCCAAGCCTTTGACCCTGAGGATTCAATCCCAATTGCGTTAGTATTAGCATTGTCAGGGAATCCATAGATGGGCACATTGAGTTGGAGGCAGACGAGAGAATTACCTGGATGGATTAAGGGAAGGGTTCAAAGATGTTGGTTAACGCGCCTATCAATCAACAGGTTGCCCATGGCATCAGCGATGTGCCCAAGATCAGGCAGGAAACGGGAGGAATGTTTTTACGGATTACCGTGAATTGAACGCAATAGAAATGTTTGAGGGAGAAAAAAAACGTGAAAAAATTTGAATGAGAATGATTTTCGGTTTTCACTCCCCCGAACATTTCTGACAACCCACTGCCCCCACCCCCTTACTTACCTCTTGGCGGCACACCTTCTTCCCTCTGCGACGCTGGTTCCCTTCACTCACCTGAATGGGAGCCTGCGCCGTAGGCAGGGGCGCCTCTAAGGGGTGGCCAAGGGGGGCATTGGCCGGCCATGGCCTCCCTTATAAAAATGCTGCCTCCCCCGCAATCAGCCACCCTGCAAAAAAGCACACAAAAAACCTTTTTTGTGTTCTTTATTCTTGCCGCGGGCCCGGCCCGCAATGGACTGGACTGAAGAGTCAGAGAGCCACAGTGGACCTGCTCCCCATTGATGATTGCACATGCTCAGTGCCACTGGACCAACCCGGAAATAAACACAGCCTGAGCACGCGCATTTCTGCTTTGGCTCGCGCTGGCTCAGGCTGTGTTCCATCCAGTTGCCGGCAGTGCACAGGGCACTGGATTTTGCATGAATACTCTCTCCGAGCAAGATCACAAACTGGTTTTCAAATCGGTATTTATTTTACATAACCCTAAACAGCCATGGTATTTATTACTGCGATTGTAGATGAGCTGTGCCAAACTGTAACATCGTGAAGTTTCCAGAGAAGCAAAGGCTTCATAGCAGAGATTGGTGGGGGTTTTGCGGCTGGATAGAAAACTATATGAACCACCCTACTACCTGCAGTTATAGTGTAATGGGCTTCTCTGTGTCCCTAACTTCAATGCTACCACTGACTGCTTCAAAGAAATAGCAATGTGTAGTTTGGCTTTATAAAGAATAATGCCCACACGTATCCAGCACCCTGGATTTTCATACCTCCGCCGCTTACACTCCCTATATAACGCACAGCGGGCATGAATTATCCCCTATGCCGCTCACAGCCTGTTCCCTAGGGGTAGCAATAACCAAGGAGTGAGTGGATTTTTGAACGGGCAATATATAGATATATTAAAGGAGCCTGTACGGCTACAAGTCTATATTAATATGTTGCATGAACAAAGTCAATTGACTATTTTACAACAGTGGACACGTGTATATGATGTAGACCGTAGATTTGTATATGAACAGCACACTTTTTGAGGGTTTCCTCTTGCCACGTGCACATGTTGCTTTTAAAATCATTGCTCAGAAACTTCAGAGGAGGGGGGCAAGAGGTCCCCTATGGCTTCCTTAAAAGTGTTCAGCCAACTTGCCTTGGGGATCCGATTGCAACCTGCAGCCATTGGTTTAAATACCAACAGGGCAGGCCAAGCATGCGCCAATGTCCATAAAATGATACCTGAGCTGGGTTATTATGCCCTTCACAGAGCGTTTTCCAATGGGGCTTTCCTATTATACAACTCTTATGTGAATTAGGCCCTTAGAATACAGAGCGGGAGAAATTCTGAGCCAAACACTACATAAAGGACCCATGGGGGCTACAAGCTTCTCTCATGTGTCCGTGAGTGTTCACACTTTAAGGATTACATGTGATATCAAGATTCGAGGAGAGCCATGCCATCGGCCAGTTCTGATGTCATAAACAAACACTACACTACAGCCGTACAGTTTTCAAATCACATTTAGAAACTTAGAATAGGATCTGCCAGTTCTGGCGTGATCACTAGCAGCAGGCATCATTGCTGTTATGCCCAGCCCGGGCCCAGCCAGCAAGAACCTGTCTCATTTCTCACCTCGGAGAGCAGTGTATTTACTTAAGCAAAAACAACGCTCTCTGAGGTGAGAAAACAGGCATTGAAGTGAAGGGTAGAGGCTGAGGACAAAAGCCTGGCAGCCCATCAGTAGGACTCCCTCCACCCCCATGTTGCACCTAAAGGCTTAACTGCTGGCTCAGCTTTTACATGGCACATGCTTTCAATAATTACCATTAACAAAAATTAATTATATTTGTGTGCATGCAGGGATTATATGTATGTATGTATGCATGTATGAATGAATGCGTGCATGCATGCGAGGGAGTGTGTAAATGGTTGTATGTTTGTATGCTAGGCGGTGTCTGCAAGTGCACACCTATGAATGAATGCAGTGTGACTGTGTGAATGGTGTGACCGCGCGTGCTAATGAGTGCACAGTCTAAATGTTCTGGGTGCTTGTGTGAATGATAGATCAGCTGTGTGGGTGCATGTGTCTGAATGCCTCCATATCTCTGTGTATCTGGGGAGGGGCATTGGAGAATGATTTTTTTTACAAGAGCATGGCATGTTTTACTGCCGTTTTTGGGCAAAGGAAAGCCAACTTGAGTGTTTTTATGTGATGGTGGGGTTGGAGTAGGGGTGGGGTGGGGCTGAATAGAATACTACAGTGGGGCTGGCCTGACTGGGTCTTACTGTGGTATGAAATGTTGTACTCGCATTAAGGTCAAAGGCAACATGATCAGTGTTCTTACATGTGGGGTGCTTGTTTCCTTATTTTGACTTGGGTCTTTATTTTACAGGTGTTTAAGGTCAAAGGCAACATGCATATCCCTACATGGGGGGAATATAACATGATGCGTGCAACATAAGTGTTCTTATATGGGGGGATTTTTGTGATGATGTGCTATTTATATAGCACTTTCGCCAAAGCAATGTACAGAGAACATTTTTAGATCAAATGTATCACACAACTGAAGTTTGCACTCATGTAATGAGCTTTATTTATTTATTGCATTTATTGACAGCGCCCAGACCCGTAAGTATCACGGCGGTGATAAGACTTGGTGAGCAGGGAAAACAGTACAGTACGGAGTAAGAGAGAGGTAACAAGGTGCAAAAGCAACATAATAGTACGAGGTCCGAAGAGGAGAGTAGAGATCACGGTGGTCATTTTTGCAGTATGAAAGGCAGAGTTGGCTCTACCAGGATTTGAACCTGCGAATCACACTCGGATTACAAAACATGTGCCCAACCAGCTGAGCTATCTTACCGGCTAGCCAGCAAGAGCATGTTTTCTTTCTGTGGCATTGCAGTTTATTACTGGTGTTAAGGTCAAAGGAAACATAAGTATTCTTACATTGGGGTGTGGACATTCGTGCTGCCTGCTAGGCTATGTTTTTTACTGTGGCATGACATTTTTTACTGCCGTTATGGAGCAAATACAACATGATGCGTGTTCTTATATGTGGAGTGGGGGATTTGTGTAGCCAGCAAGGAGATATTTTCTTACTGTGGTGTGGCTTTTTTTCACTGGCATTAAGGCAAACCCAACAGCAGTATGTTCTAACATGGGGATACTAGCATGTATTAGGAGAGCCAGCGTTAACATGCTTTGTTACAGTATTGTTACTGGCATTATCGACAAACAAAACATGAGTATTTTCCTATGTGGGAATAGTGGCATATATAGGTGCACCAGAATGGACATGTGTGAGCACAATCTATATGAACATGCTTTTTTACACTTGCAGAGTACCGGCATATAGCGGGCAAAGGCATTATGAAAATGAGTTTGAAAATTCTCCTGTGTATTGTTGATGGCTTGGCATCTAACATACTTTTTATGTCTTACCCCCGAAAACAGATTGTAAACTGTGTGGTTTTTTAACCCATTATTTAAAACCTTTTCTCAAGGGGACAAACCCCCCCTTGATTGGTTCGCCCTTCCTCACTACTCTCTGTCAGTCCTGTGCATTTGGCCGGGTGCAGAACAAGTGCCCTTCCTTGCGCAGGCTCTTCTTAATGTGTGCCCTACTACATTAGCTCCAGGCCCCACTTGTTACAGAATAATGGCTACGCCTCTGGTGAGTTGGGGTGAAAGATGGATCTAATGGACCAAAGGAAGGCATGATATCTACTCAGCCTCATGGGCTTGGGGAGGTGGTGTTAGGACGAGGGGGGTTCAGTAGCGCAATAGGTTTAATGTCCTGTCTCATTAAGTTTTCAAAACTGCCATCCAGCCCCGCCAAAATGTTGAGACTGGATCCGCCCCTGTGTGGCACCCTGTGTGCCACCCCAAGATTTCCTGTGGTCTCATCAGGCCACCCATATGAAAAATGTCTGAGGGTGCCACTGGCCACAGGGCCCGCTTTTTTTTCAAATGTTATTGAATAGGGAGCGGGGGACACCCCCGCAACTCCCGATGGCAGCATAGTGAACAAGGGTGTGGGGGAAACCCCTGCGGCACTCGTTCACTATGATAACACTGATTGGGGGATTTATTGGACATTTTCGGCTGTAGTAATGTTCGAACAGCCGATTTTTTAATAAATCTCCCAATCGTTTTTTTTTTTTATTTGATTAAATCTGCTGAAACCTGTTTTTACCGCCATTGCTGGCCGGCGGCTCTGGAGACACCCTGTGCCTTTTTATTCTCTTTTGTGATCACTGTACAGTTATTTGGAAGATATTTTCTGCTGCTTAAACAGATAAGGTTCAACCAGTGCAGCCGAGTTTTTTTCCCACCTGTTTTTGTGCAAGGACTCTTAGTAACCTGGAATACAAATGTGAGCATTTCCTATGTTGTAAGGCTGAGAACAGTAAGCCTATGATATTGTAACTTAATTTTTACTTTCTTTTTTTACTAGTACATTACTGATGAATTATATAACATCTGTTTCAATTGATTATTTTTTTTAATAGTTTGCAGGATTTGATTCCTAAATAAAAATAATTATTCATTTGCTCACATGCACAATGAAACCAACAAACCAGGCATCATTCGAAACATAATCTACTTGTTATGGTATGAGGCGTAAATACTGTAAAACATCACCATCATGGGCGTCTCAGAGCACCTAGGCTTGCCCATTGATTGGTGTATTATACCCCTGGCATGGATATCCAGACATTAGTCTGCAAAATGAAAAGGAGCCGGGGAAAGACAAGAGGATGGATATGATATGGCATTTATAAAGTGTCTGTACACAAGTGTTTCTAGGAGCCACAAGGCAAGGGGGGCAAGACATAGGGCAGAGACGAAAAGGAGGGTCTTGAGCTGCTTCTAGAACTTAAGGTGGTCTAGCTCAAGTCTGATAGGGGCAGGGAGGCCCATTCCAGAGGGAAGCACCTGCAGAGGAGAGGGATCTACCCCCCACTCCCTGCCTGGAGAAGCGTCTGACCCTCAAGAGAGTTGGAGGTAGCTAAGCAAAGGGCTGTAGAAGGAAGGGAAAGAGGGAATGGATAGGTGCTGCCGGCAAATGGTTGGAGGGATGCAGTGGGATGTGTGGTCATGTTTTTTGATAGGGCGGGTGCATGTCAGTCCTGTTAAATGAACCATCGTTTTATAAAGCGTTTTGGGATGAGTTGGACTGAATTTCGAGGCATATTGGGAGACTAGTAGATTATTACAATGCAATGTCTGGATGTGTGAGGGGGTTGAGATGTACTAGGAGAAACCCCTGAAGTTTGGTCGCTTATTTTCCCGGACGTACAATTGAACTGTAACACAATGCAAACTCCAGGATATTAATTCTGAGACTGCAAAGCCTGAGGGCTGAGTGTGGCCTAGTCAAGAATAGATTTATAGAAACGGGAATGTTCGTGGCTAACAAAAGGGTGGGAGGAATTAGCACAGTCTGATTGGCAAATTTGAATACTTGAATAGTAGCATTGAACCTTGACAGTGTGGTGTTACTGTTGGGCATTTATTCTGTGCTGTTGCTCAGCTAAACGTTATTTCAATTCCCAAGATTACATAATGATAAAATAGGTTATTTATAACGCGCTTAATGCCCAGAAGTTTCTAAGTGCGATCGAACACGTGTTGCTCTTTGTTGTCTCGCTTCCAAGGCGAGCACATTGCCTCTGAGCTATCCTTCCAAGACATAAGAGGCCTAAATTGCATAAGAGGCTGATGGGTTGTGCAACAGAGTCACCTGGGCAGATAGCATAGCCATGAATAGACGGTGTGAAAGACAAAGCGGGCAAGAGACAAACAGGGTAAATTGAGTGGGATGGGGCAGAGTTCTACCCTTCTGTATGCCCTGACAGTCTGGCACTATTATGTGACACCCACGTGACAATATTTTCGGGGACATTATTCGTTATCATCCAGCATCTTCTTTGTTTTCAATAACAGGTTATCACAAGTAAATCTCAGTACAAAACCAAAGGAAGTCATTTTCATTGATATTTTTTACTTCAAATATGAACTTTACAAATATAAATATGATTAAAAAAGATTGATTTCAAATATGTACAAAAATAATACAGCAAGATAAATCAGGTTTGATTTTTCTTTTCTAACTAGGCTGACAAAGATATATCTGGCAGTAGACATAGAGAATGAAAAGGGCGCCCAAAGCTTTTCTGACCTTTGTCTTTCCATGGGCGCAGTGTGCACGCGGTCTCGGGCCCTGAGGACTCAAAGAGTTCAAGGGTCAAACAGATTTTGCAAAGGGGGAACAGTGGGACGTTAGAGAACGAAAGACACAGTGCTTACAAACCGGACACATTTTTTCACCAGTAAAAAGAAATGCACAAAATGCTTCCAGATTTGCTCCTTGTCCTGAAAGAAGCACCCCCTCCACCCCCAACTTCGAGCAAGTGTAAAATCTCATGGTGTAACATCTATGGCTGGTCCGCTTCCAGAATGTCACCGCGATGCATAGGTTCCTGAACATGGAAAGCAAGTCACGTCAGTGTCACAATATTAATTTAAACATATATATTTACATTCCATTTTTGATATTCTATCATCGGCAGACGTGCATGAAAGCGCATTTAGGGTTTGGGATTAAAATGAATACTGTTTGTAATAATGCTTGGAGATAGAGCCCCAGGCAATATCAAAAAGCCAACAGCTGATCAGTCAGCTGGACAATGATAGACAGATCATTGTGTAGAGCTCCCAAGCCTGATCAATGATGTCTCTTTAACATGAGCGATGGCAGCCCGAGTAAACAGCGCACCAACCCCATGTTACCCTGGTCAATGCTTCATGAAAGTCAGGCATTTTACACGGGTAGCGGGATTCAGCTTATCGAATGGATGGATGGTCAGATAGATCAGACAGATAAATAGCTATAGGGAGACACCATTGATCCATCTATCAGATAGGCCGAGAAATGGAAATGTAGAACGAGTCTGAATTACAATAGGTTGATATTTCTGACTCTAGATAGATAGAGGGATAGATAGATAGATAGATAAATAGATAGATAGATAGATAGATAGATAGATAGATAGATAGATTAGGAATGATAGATAGATAGATAGATAGATAGATAGATAGATAGATTAGGAATGATAGATAGATAGATAGATAGATAGATAGATAGATAGATAGATAGATAGATAGATAGATAGATAGATTGGGTGGATGGATGGTTGGATGGATAGAGATAAATGGATGGAAGGTGGATGAATACATAGATAGATAGATAGATAGATAGATAGATAGATTGGGTGGATGGATGGTTGGATGGATAGAGATAAATGGATGGAAGGTGGATGAATACATAGATAGATGGATAGATAGATAGATAGATAGATAGATAGATAGATAGATACATAGATAGATAGATACATAGATAGATACATAGATAGACAGACAGACAGACAGATAGATAGATATATGGATGGATAGATAGATAGATAGATAGATAGATAGATAGATAGATAGATAGATAGATAGATAGATAAATAGATATATAGATGGATGGATGGATGGATGGATGGATGGATGGATGGATGGATGGATGGATATATAGATAGATAGATAGATAGATAGATAGATAGATAGATAGATAGATAGATAGATAGATAGATAGATAGATAGATAGATAGATAGATAGATAGATAGATAGGTGGGTGGATGGATGGGTGGATTGATAGATAGAGATAAATGGATGGAAGGTGGATGTATAGATAGATAGATAGATAGATAGATAGATAGATAGATAGATAGATAGATAGATAGATAGATAGATAGATAGACAATTTATAACTAGGCATGGTGGCTCCATCCTTATATCAGAGTTTAGAGTGGAAGGTTTTGCAATCTCACCCTGATGATTTTTTTATGCAGGAAGACAATAGAATATAATGCATTTTGGGGTGAGAAGCCTACGCAAGATGCACTCACAGACACATAATTAAGGGAACACTATGCTGCTTGCTGATGTTTTGTATGAGGCCCGCGTCTTCCTTGTCTCTCATACGCATGCTGGTTGGTTGGATACGATTCCGGGATTCACAAAATTAATATGAGAATTTCTATTGTATGAACGTGTTAAAAAAAAATTGCACTTCCTCTGCCGATGAACTATATACATTGGATAAATACTCTCCTTTATAAGAAACAAACATTTACAGCGTATTTGGTTTCTGTCCTTTTTTTGTCCTTCCCATAATGTGTCCAGTATTTGGCTCAGCTCAATGGCAAGTGGTCCTTTTGCTTCCCAACATCCCGTAACAGATTCATAGCTCTTGTCAGCCTAGTTGCTAAAGTTGTTCAACTTAAATATTCATTGTGCCGCTTTCCGCGTCCCATGGTGTCTTTGTTTCTCGTTTGCCCTCCATTGGGGGGTGGAAGGCACACACTGGATGCATCAAAACATCTTTGGAAATACTGTAAGAAGAGGATTCAACCCGACCCCCCCTTGTCCTGCTGCTCGGATCCATGATGAAGGTGCGTTGGATATCAAAACTGGGGGCCCACTTGATCACCGCTTAACACAACCATAAGTGATCGTGCTTGAGTCTGATTCCTCCTTGGCGTGCCGGCGTCATTTGTTCGGATGCAAACTCCGGGAGGCGAGTGGGGGGGGGGAGCAGCTGACACCACGCCTGAGACCGCCAACCTTCTCTCAGATGGATAGAGCCATCCGTAGGGCACAGGTCAGCTCCGTCGGCTTTCCTCTGGCACTCCCACACAGTCTTGGCGGTTAAGTTCTGGTTGCTATGTGCAAAATAAGTGAAGTGTGCAATATCACCAGGCCTGCAGAGGACACTGAAAAGAGAGAGAAAACAGAATGTATCACTCGGCATAGGAAAAAACATTACAGTGGTTGATGACTGCAGTTTAAGTAATTGGTTTTATGGTGTTGCTCGTTGCTTTATGGTGGCTCAGGCGGTCATAAAACCACAGTCAGACCTAGTTTACC
Organism: Ambystoma mexicanum; assembly: GCF_040938575.1. Taxonomy (NCBI): domain Eukaryota; kingdom Metazoa; phylum Chordata; class Amphibia; order Caudata; family Ambystomatidae; genus Ambystoma; species Ambystoma mexicanum. Next base: position 290,546,161 of record NC_090931.1, on the reverse strand, counting down.
CTTTAATATTGAATGGGTCTGGCTACCATCGGATATATAGTGTTACTGACTGGGAATGGTGCGCGCCTGATCTCCTTCCCCACAGGTGCTGGCTCGGGAGATGGCATCTTCGTGTGTCTAGATCCAGGGTGGACTCTGATTGGCAGCTGTGGTGGCCTTGCTGCAAGCATGGCAGAAGATAAGGAGACGCCAGCCGGATTCTAGGACGCGCCACTTAAGGATGACCTATGCAACGGTCAAATGTTTACTAATAGTATACAACGAGTGGGGTGAGGGGTACTCTTTCACTCCCCCGGTGTTGACCAAGGAACCCTAATTCGTGTCCCTTCTCAGGCTCAATATAACGAGAGATTAAACTAATAATTCCAGAATTAAAAGTGAATGTATGGTTCACTATAATACATTGGTCGACTGCTTCTAAAGAATGTCCATTCACACATATGCCTTCCTGCATACCTGTGCACTTAGGGGAGTGACCAACACAAACGTTGCACCTTTTCCACCTATCCTATATAGCTGCCCAGCCTATTATACTATCCTGTCTTTATTTAGCTCTCTGTCTAATAATGATCCTTTATGTCCCTTCTCTTTACTATGTTCATACCTATGGTATCCACTCTCTATACCATTCCCATCTATACCACCCCACCTTAATTACCTCTGCATCTATAGTATCCACTGTCTAATATATATCCATTATATACCGTCCTTGCTTATACTATGTTTGCGTCTATGGTATGCACTGTCCATGCCATTTCCTGCCTATACCACCCGCCTTTATTGCCTCTGTGCCTATAGTATCCACTGTCTCATATATCTACTGTATATACTGTCCTTGTCTTTCCTATGTTCGTGGCTATGGTATACGCTGCCTCACCCATTCTCGTGTCGCTAGTGTCATCTGCCTTTACCATTTCCCTATCCGCCGTATACCATGTCTGGACTACCTTGTATTTCTAGATTTCACCTGTCTGTTGCGCCCCTGTCTCTAGTGAATGCAGCCTATCGACCGCTCTTGGTTATACTATTTGTCTGTACACACAGCTCATCATGCTACGGAATAATTGCGTGTGTGTGTCCATCCATCCAGCTAGTCATCTGCTCATCTATCACTCTGTCAGTCTGTTCATCTGTCCGTTTATCGGTCTTGCTATCATTTGGTGAGACAATATATCAGTTTGTTTACCTACAACAGGAGTCTGCAACCTTTGGCTCTCCAGATGTATTGGACTACAATTCCCATGATACCTCGCCATTGACTATGCTGGCTAGGGATGATGGGAGTTGAAGTCCAAAACCTCTGGCGAACCAAAGGTTTCAGACCCCTGACCTACAGGATGAACTGCCTATCTATCAGGCTGTAATGTTTCCTACTGTGCATATGTATGGGTCCGCTTGGCCATCTCACAATGTGTACTATCTCACTTCCTATTGGTCAGACTGGGGATCAGGCCTTCTGGCTGCCATTAGGGTTGTCCATTCATCTGCCTATCTAGATATCTTTCATTACGCGTGCGTGCGTGCGTGTGTGTGAGAGAAACAAAGGCGAGATATATAGAGTTCTGGGGGCAATACGAGATTTCCCCATCTGATATAATCAGCAGTATAAAATAAAAAGCCAAAATGAAAAAAACACAAATCAAAATAAACCATTATTCTGCAAAAGCAAAGGCACACCGCAGACCATACAAAGCCAAACAATTAAAAAAAAGGTTCATTGGCCCACCTCTTCAGTGCACATGTCCTAAACAGGGCAGAGGGGTGGAGGGAAATGCCAGCCCAGCCAATGCCAGCAAAACCAGGGTGACATTTTGAGAACTGACTGTCCACTGAAAGGATTAAGCATTTTCAGCTATGGAAGAGGAGGAACGGGTAATGGCTGCGTTGCTTGGGCGCCCCATACTTTAAGCTAGGGTGCTCGGTCTGGCCATTCAAGGGCACAATCATGATCGGCCTCCGCGCCATCCCTGCGGGCAGCGTCTCGCCTTATTTTGATTAAAGCGAAAGAACATTTCCTGGATTCTGAGGGCTTGTTCCAACAAGCACGCATCAAAGTCAACGGGACCATTGCTCATGGGCGGTCGTGGCCCAGCGGCCAGGAGATGGATGGTTACGCAGCCTCGCGAAGGAAATGATATTCCGCGCGGGGCCCGATGCGCATGGGCGCCCGACTGATGGAGATTTGCGGGCTCCCAGAGAGGGGACTTTCTCAGCACTACAAAGAGTGGGAACTTGAACGGGAGTTGCCGGGCAGCAAGATTTGGGTTTACACTTTCACCCTTCACTCCGCTAGAGAGAGCGCCACGAAATAAGCCTTGCCTTGGACTCTCGCCAACTGCTAGATTCTGCTCAACCGAAATGATTCCAATCCCTCGGAATAAGACTTGGAGGTTGTCCTGTTAGGAAGGTATTTCGTTTATGATGTGCTAGGGTTTAATACTGTTTTGTATTTGCTGGACACGCCCTTGTTCTCGGCCACCTGTGAAACAGAATGATAAGTACACCAGCCAGGCAAAGGGGCCTCTAGCATATCCACAGTGAAAAGTCAAACGGGAGGTTTCACTCCGAATTGAGACATTGGGGCTCATTCCGAGTCGGGCGGTCCGGGAAAAATGTGCCGGTATCCATGAATACCGGCACTTTACCGGACCCCCCGACTATGGGTTTGCCAGTGTGGCAACTTGGCTTACCTCCTGCTAAAAGCTGGAGGTAACTCAGGCGCCCTACCGGCAATAAAAGCCCTCATTACCGCTACTGTCAATGCCGGTGGCGGTAATGACAGCAAATCCCCTCATGGAGTCCAATGGGACTCCATGGATGGGGATTTACACTGCACCACCGGCACTCGTAATCTGGCAGAAATGCCGCCAGACCGAGTGCTGGAAACGGTAACAGCCTTTGCCGGTATCCCGGTGGCTCTACCGCCAGTATAGTGGCAAGGTTATAATAAGGCCCATTGATTTAAATGGCAGAAAAGGTTTGCTATGGGCCCGTCTTCCCTTATTCATAACCCAGGAAGATGAAGTGGAAGCCGTTATCTGAACTACCTAAGAATTCTTATGTCTAAAAGGCAGTCTAAATCTAGGGAACACTTTGTCATATTTACAGAGGGCAAATCTGCTGGAACTGTCAACACATTTCAAAATCTGCAGGTGATTTCCAAAGCCTGCAGAGAATTTTGAACATCTGTGCTCACAGGAAATCTGCATTTTCTGCAGAAAAATCAGCTCTGCATATCTGAACTGTCTCTGCTTATTGCACAGCACTCAAAGCAATCCTCATGCTGTGTTTTTGGACAGTGGGGTTCAGCTGTTCATGGGAAATAAATGCAACAATCAGGCGACACATAAGGGGCTCAGTAGTACCCATGGACTCATGTCTTTCACCTTCTCAAGTGGGAGGGGTGACCTTTGGTTCCCTTAATATTGATATCTGTTTCGGCAATCTAGTCCTTTCCATTTCCAAGAGCCAAAATTAATCTTAATCCAAGACGTTCACAGTATTTTATGCTGACCCATGAGTAGTGACATATGAGGATCTACGTATAGATCTCTTGGGTCCTCCAAGACGAGGGACACCCAGGGCACCCTGGAGTTGGCTGTTCACTTAGGAACATGAACACCCAGGGCACCCTATAGAACTAAGCTTTTGCGTGAAGAGGTGACGCCACGGAAACTGAGATCATGTTCACCTATGGCCAGAGGCTACCAATCACAACATGTGATTTTCATTGATCTGGGATGAGGCACACACATGACAACCCATCGATCAGTGTTCAAATATAAACAAGGGCATGCATGGTAATGTATAGATCATTGTTTATATTCATGATAACCTCTAGACCAGCCGTCACTGACGTGTTCAATAGGCAGTAACCTACATATCACACTTGATCTATGACAATGGTGCTATGTAGTGATCTTAAGAGATCAAAGAACATTTAAACAAATGCACATAAGCAGTGATAAGCTATTGGGTGACATCGTGGAACTGGGTACTTTGGTTTCAAATCAAATTCTTGATGCAAGTGGAATACTTTACATTTTCTGAGCTGGTAAATAGGGGGGAAAGCAGTGACTGGTGTTCCCAGGGTGGTTGGTAGTGGGGGATGGGCTGATAAGAGCCATATCTTCAGTTCTTGCCTTAAAGGGTGGAGGTCTGGAGTAGCCTTAATAGCCAGCAGCAGTGGGACTGCCAGGTGGACCTTCATAGAATGAGATAGCTGCAAGGGTTAGACAGTTCCTCATAAAGGGCTCCAACGACCGGCACACTACAGTGGGATCACATGTGAGCAAGAGTGGGACAGGTGGCAATTGCAGTTTTCTTGCATGCTTGCAAACAAGAGCAGTCTTCTGCATTGAAGACATTACTTAACTATTCATCAAGTCCTGGATCAGGGTAGTGCAATGTAGTCTGTTAGGCACTGATTATTATGGGTCAGCACCATTTAGACATACTCATCAATAGTAGGAACACTGACTGGTGAACCGCATTGCTATTTCCAAACTGGGCCACCCAGAGCAATCCCAATTCATGGCTATTACAATCTAAGGGGTTATCAACCAGCAGATTAAGACCACCTGGAAGGTCAAGAGCTGGAGGCACGGTCTTGCTCTTCTGCCTGCTGGTGACCACTGTCTGGCACTAGGAGAAGATGATCAATTCCATTTGATAACCATCATTTGACTCTAACCTTGGACCATTGTTCGACTTGCCAACACAACATACATAATGGTCACAAGAGCAAATAGAATGCAACTCACCATCACCGGAGCCTCCGTGCAGCTTTGAGAGGAACAAACACAAATATTCTGAAGCGCTCATTTTTGTGAATTAACTTGTACAAACAATGAGTGAATAGATGATTGAATGTATGAAGTTCCCAATAGATGGCTTTGACCTTCCTCAACCTTACAAGCTCCTAAACAGAACTACTTTTCCACGTCGCCTTGTGGACCATATACTGCCCCTCCCCAAACAGCCATCCTAGGACTAATCCCCAAACAAAGCCTCAAAGCTACAAGCTTGATGGTCTTCTTAGACTCGGCCATGTTGCCAAGTCCAGAATGAAGCGGTGGTCAATACTTCTTAACATGTTCTCCTTCTCCTCCTTTGGCTGACCCGTGGCAGCAACCCTCATTATAGCCATTGAGAAGTTCTAGGAACCTTCAAAAACATCCCTTGAAAGTCCAAACCTTCCATGGTCAAGTCAACTAGAATGCTGGAGTGATGCTGGTGCAAAAGAAGAATCCCAAGTACCCCATCCCCCACACCACTATTGGATGTCTGTGGCACCAGCAAGACTCTCCACCTTACTCACACATGCCCTGTTGCTTCCAGCACACGCTGCTGGCTCGGCCAACCAACATCTATAAATCCCTGGAGCACTATGTTGTGCAAAAGGCAGAAGCTGATTGCAGACATCTTATCTTGGGCAAATCAGTTTGCATTCGGGAAGGTTCTAGGCCTGTACCATTTCCAAACGCTGTATCTCCCCTACTTTCTCTAAAGCAGGCTCAGTCAGCACTGTTGGGGTACACAAGACCCTCACTCATGGTATCACGCGATACGCTCCTCTGGAGGGAGTGCTAACGTTACAGCGGAGAATCAGGAGCACACTGGACTGTAAACCCATGTATGTGAAAAGCCAATATTTGATGGGTCTTGTAACCTGCTTCACCAAACAGAAACCTGCTCCTCTGCCAGAACGCTGGCAAGAAATTCCCTACCGTATCAGACAAACCCACCTGACTTTTCCTGAACTACTATCCAGATGAGGGCGCAGTTCTAAAGAAACAGTAGATTCTATATCCCAGCCTGGGAACCTTTGAATTCCAGAGCTCAAAGGAAATGTGGGTGGTCTGTGCGTACCTAGCAACAAACAGACTTTGTGTATTACAATTACTATACTATATTAGAAGGCAGGGGCAACCTTTAAAGCATTTGAATTTCCCCCTAGCATTGCACTAGTCCAAAGCATTTACATATGCGAGTATTACACATGGGAAAAGGATAAAGGGCACCCTTACAGAAAGGGTGGTACTGCTCCCAGCGGGGACAAATGGAAAAATACTGGAGTTAGTAAATTACTATCAGTTTTGGAGGGGTCTAAAATAATGTGTCTAATTCTGCTGTGCCTGTGTTCCTCTGGTTAACTGGCAAATTTACCGCCAGTGCATCCCAGCAGCAATCCTCATCGCGGGAAAATATGACGTCTTAAAATGGTGGTAAATCCCACCCAAAATAAATCCAGGTCATTGCTGGTCTAAAAAAAATGTCTTACTCGAAGCAGATGTATAGTGTGCCATACGAAAACCATTAGCAAGTGTTCCTGGGGGTGCCCTTCCTCTGCCGCACAAACTTACATAGATTATAAGTGACAGTATGTGGAATTGTTTCTGGTGGTAAATGTTTACTATCTGAAGTATAATTTATGGTGCTGCCAATAAATGTATGTTTGGCTGACTGTATTTGTACCACTCCCAGCAATAATTCCATGTTACTGGGGGCAATATAGAATACCACAGTAGAAGTAATGGCAACCGAGCGGTAAATGCCATCCCTTTTCACCGCCTGGCTTCTGCCAGGGGCAGGCTCTCCTTCCCTGGGCAGATTTTGCTTAGATTCCGAGCGGTAAATGCCATCCCTTTTCACTGCCTGGCCTCTGCCAGGGGCAGGCTCTCCTTCCCTGGGCAGATTTTGCTTAGATTCCGAGCGGTAAATGCCATCCCTTTTCACCGCCTGGCCTCTGCCAGGGGCAGGCTCTCCTTTCCTGGGCAGATTTTGCTTGGATTCCGAGTGGTAAATGCCATCCCTTTTCACCGCCTGGCCTCTGCCAGGGGCAGACTCTCTTTCCCTGGGCAGATTTTGCTTGGATTCACACGGGTGGCGGGGGAAATGGCAGCCCATCCTGCAGTTTTCTTATCTGGATGGTGAGAAGAGTGTCAATAGCCGCCCAAAGAGTCATGCATTTAAAGTTCAAGGCCGGCTTATCTCCAATCGATACATGCCACACATTTCCCGACAGGCCAGAGCTAGTCTTTCCAGTTGGGTTTGTTTTCTTAAGCTAATGCAGCCTAATAGCTCAGTAGAGGATTCTGTGGAAAACCAGAATAAAAAGTTTTGTATTTTATTCCAGCCTAAATTTGAATCCTGGTAAAGCGGAATACTAGTCTCCAGGCAAAGTTCAGTACCACCGCGTATTCTTGGCATCAGATCATCCGGCCAACACAATCACCGGTCATATGCGATTTTACCAACGGACATGACAGGGTGGTACATTTCATCGTGTAACCCCATCCCGACCCATTTTAATCCCTTTACCCCACTACCCTTTATATATTTATTTAATGTTTTCGGTGTTTTCCGGTATTATGGTCCACTCGGAAATGTACCACTCTGTAATGTTTTAGATATATTGACTGGGTACCCAATCACCTCTTTTAAAATAGGATGACAGACCAGGGGACATTTGCTTAAGGTGCTACTTTGGCTGTGTAGTCTCTCGAGTATCACAAGTGTAATATGCACAATTGATGCTTGTGTTCCAAACAAGACAGTTCCATCAATTCAGGACCTATAGCAGAAAATAGTGAGCTGAATACTGGAAAACCATGGAATACCACTCTGGAAGCTATGCTGCTCCAAGCAATCCCACATCCAAGATATGAACAGATTACTGGAAACATATGGGAGTGTGGGGGGGGGGAGTTGGCCAAAGTATGGGAATGCCATAGAAATCCTAAAAACGAATGCAAAATTTGGAAAAATGGTTCCAGTACTCTTAAACTCTTCATCACATTGAAAGCCTTGGAATTCTATGGAATGCCATGGCATTACACATAGTCCATTACGGGAAAGTCATGGCAAACGGTGAGAAAATAGGTTCCAATACTCCATACTATTGAAGTTTCAAAAGATGGAAATAAACTATGCTGGGCCTTTAGGATGCCAGGCTGCCCAAAAAGAATCAACTATTGTCAGTAACTGCAGAGCTTAAGCTGTGGGGCAAATGGGGTGATGTTACTGAAAACAACCCTGTCTCTCGCCACAGAGAGCCGCGCCAGCGACTTGTATAGGACTTGCTTTAATGCACGAGTTTTAGTTTAGGGTCCAGACGGATTTACAGGTTAGAGGAGGGTTGGCTTTTGGATCGGCTCCCAATACTGGTACCAGTGAGCCTCCGAGAACCAGCGCTGGACCTTCGGCACCTAACTCCTGCTGAGGCTCCGGGGCGGTGTTCCTACGTGACTCCCTGAGCCAAGCAGGGTAGAGTTGTGATTCCAGAAGCAGCAAACAGCCACCAAGTTCATGCTATGGCACCCTCCTCCAAAATAACCATTGTGTCCAGCATTGCCAGGCGCTGTGCACTGGTAGCCCACGGGCCATTCTGGGGGAATCTTCAGCAAACACCTGGGAAAAGAGCAATCGATGCATGGGGGCCAGACTGCACCCTTGGTACTTTCTAGTAGGAATGCATTATGAATTTGGGAATGGAGCACGTTACCTTGAATTGGCTTGCAAGACCAATGCATGGGGAAGCAGACATGCATTTAACTGTGTCACATAGGTTGTAGTGAGCCTCTCTCCTTTCTTCTCTCTCTCTCTTTCTCTCTCCACCGCATTGCTTTGCAAGCTTTTCTACTGCATCACTGAATAATGCAATGCTTCTCGTTTAACTACTAAAGGTAACTATCCATATTAACCCTCCATTATCGCAAATACGGTTTACAAATTCCAGTTCCATGTGATTATGTCCCCGCAAACATGTTGCCATGCAAAAATGGCGTTGTTTTTTTGCAGCAACATTATCATTCGGAACATGCAGGGGACACCTCTGCAACCCCAGATATATATATATATATATATATATATATATATATATATATATATATATATATATATTATTATTATTTTTTTTTTTAAAGAGAACAGGGGACCCCCTGCAACCGCCACCGCTTCCGTTTACCCCATATATCGTCCCCATATATAATGTTCCCTATGCCGTTTCCCGGAGACTATATGTATGGTGACATTATAGATGGGGACATTATTACCCAATACCAAAATTCCAATATTTACATCATATTCTTTATTTTCATCGTATGCCGCCGTGCCTTTGCCCAGAAAATATACAGATACACAGAAATGTAGATGCTCGGGTATGACACCCCTTTCTCTTGGGGACACAAGCCAATAGCCATCATTGTTTGGGTGACTGGGTGCTTTAGAAAACATCAGACACGCCTTTGCATGAAACCTATAGAAATAAGAAAGTCAAATAAAAAAAGAAACTCATCAAAAACAAAATGTGAATCCTTCTTACCTGTTTATTGGAAGACATATTTGTTAATGAACTGATGCTGCTGGTATCCGTGACAACCATGGCTGAGGGGAAACGCGCATGGGAATACTGGGGAGGTTCCTGCTTGTGTGTGTACACTGCAAATATCAAGAGAAAAATACAGAAATTGACATAAAGTTACTAACTCCACACAGCTGCAGCATAGGGAAACAGTACAGGTTGCCAGAAGGTGGTATTTCAGGCAGAGCAGAACCAATCATCAGTGGGCAGCAGAGCCACTAGGCGCTATTGCAAGTATGCATAGGGTCTGTAACAGACAAAAGCATGTGTCTAATAGAAGTCTAAAAACTCTCGCATATGGTCATGATGTAACATTTCATTTTATGACCTGAAGTGGCTAATAGTTCATAATTTTACACCAAAAATCGACAGTTAAGTAAAAATCTTGCTATTTTCCTCAAGGAACATAGCTCACTCCTCACCTAATAGTACAGTTGCTGCAGGTTGGCTATTATTAGACCTAGAACACAAAACATCAAACCTGGGCTTTGAGGTGAAATAGCCTTACTCAAGCACACCTGCAAGCCTGCTGCCAAAAAGACCTTGATTTCCAGCTAGTTACATGAGATTTGCAACTAAAGCAACAGCTAAGATGCAATTACACTCACGTTGTGCGCTTTGTACTCTGCAAGTATGTGTGGTGTCTGTGTTAAAAACGCCAGTATTCAAAAACTTGAGTTCCAAAACATGAGTGCATCTTTTATCTGAGGTTTCGAAATAAAATGCAATGCCATCAAACTTTAAGACCACAAACATGGGAAAAGAATGGCTCAAATCTACCAAAAACCTCGAAGGAGGTACATTGATTCAGTTACAACCCCATCCTCAGCCTACTCAAACTATTCTATTCGATTTTACCACCGCCGACATACAATATCTACTAACAGCCATGTTAAAAAAACTAAAGAAGCACACAGTATTGTTTAAAGCCTTTCAAAATTCCTTAGAAATCCTGTAAAGAAGGGGTTTGAGGTATTTTTTTTTAAAGAAAACTTCTGAAGACTGTGATTATACTGCATTCGGGGTTGCCATGAAAACGTAAAACTGCAAAAAAGATGCCATATTTTTCAATGACTTTTTAACACTCTTCTATACAATGTTTGCAAAAGAATGCATGCAATCAATCTGAACTTCACCTTATGGAATATATGAAGTGCAATCAATCTGAACTTCACCTTATAGAATATGTGAAGTTTAATCAATCTGAACTTCACCTTATAGAATATATGAAGTGCAATCAATCTGAACTTCACCTTATAGAATATGTGAAGTTTAATCAATCTGAACTTCACCTTATAGAATATATGAAGTGCAATCAATCTGAACTTCACCTTATAGAATATGTGAAGTTTAATCAATCTGAACTCCACCTTATAGAATATATGAAGTGCAATCAATCTGAACTTCACCTTATAGAATATGTTAAGTGCTTTGAAATTTTCCATTTTGCTTCCTTCTTATTTTTTTGTATTTGGGATTCAAATCAGGGCACGCAAGATGTAACAACTGAAAACACCTACACATTTAAACTCTGTAGTAAATTTTTCTAAAAATCATTTGATAAATAAAGAATATACTAATGCAGTCTAAACATTTCTTTTTTGAGAAGTGGTGTCTTTTGGACATGCTTTTTTAAGCTATTCTGCCTACTTAGCGAGATCATGTATGCACTGTTACACATTTACTTACTCTATATTGAGGTGATCAGACATTTTGTTCTCCAGCCTCATTGCCAGGGATCTGCAACCTTTGACTCTCCAGATGTTTTTGACTACAACTCCCATCAGGCTCAGCCAGCGTAGCCACTGGTGAGAGATTATGGGCCATGTAGCCCAAAATATTTGGAGGGCTGCAGGTTGCAGGCCCTTATATCACTTAATCATAACTAACTGAAAACCTCTTCATGCCACATTTCTGCGACACAAACACTTTGTAGCAGTGTAATTTAAAAAATGAATGAATTGCTCAGGTCTTCGAATCCACCTGAGCTGCAGTGCCTTGGATGAGCATTTTAGGAAGGCACACACTTGCTCCGTTCCATCCCACCACACTGTCATGTTTTCTACGCTCCTCCTCCACCGTATCACTGACCACTCCCAGATTCAACAGAAAAAGAGCCGGCGGAGCAAGCTTCACCGTCACTGCCCCCTCCCTCTGGAGCTCCGTGCCCTACTCTTTACAAGAATAACCTTCCTACCCCACATTCCGAAAGAAACTGAAAGCTGCCTTATTCAACAAATATGTATAAGCTGCTACCCTGTACTCACGAAAATGTCTATATCCCACTATATCAATGTTTCGTAAACAAAGTACTGTAACCTGTAACAGTGTACTGTAATTCTTCTAGTGCCGCCATACCTCAGGGTCTTGGGCGCTATCAACAAATGTAATAAATAAATAAATGAATACAAAGAAATGGTGAGAAGATCCTTACTGTGGGAATTCTGCAGCTGCGCCACGGTGGCCATGAACGGTTGCTGCGACATGTGGCCCGCCGACTGCTGCATCATATGCTGCTGGTTGTGTGGACTGTGCAGCTGCTGGGAAAACTGGACCGACTGCAGGGCTGCTAGGCTCCCGGCCACACTATTGATGACGGGGACACTCTGAGCTTGGGATGTGCTTAAATCTAATAAACAGCGAAAGGAAACACAACAGTTCAGTATTCATTGTCTGCCAGAGACATCTTCCTCTATTAGCAAATATGTTATCCTTACTTTTTCAGTTATAAAACTTTGTTTCATTATCAATAACATTATCCTGCCACAATGCACACTCAACAAATTGATGTGTCTGCTGGCACTTTAATAGCAGATTTTAATATTAAGCAATGTTGGATGATGGCTCAGTGGCAACATGCTCGCCTTGGAAACCAGACGACACGAAACAGCACAGGTTCGATCCCTGGCTCTGCGCTTAGAAACCTCTGGGTATTAAGTGCCATAAAAATATGGAGCTTGGACATATTCCTGTAACAGCGCCTCGATGCCCCCGGGCTGTTTGAGCGCTTTAAAAATGCAAATTAATAAATAAAGTTACTAATTGTGTTGGCCGCAGCCAGTGGGCCTGACACTGTTCAAGTAAAAAATCTGCAGATTACCCGCATCATTGGAGTGGATGCTTAATGCACCGATTTATTTTTGTATTGGATATTTGTAAGGCACCTATACAACAAATGGTCTTTCAAGGCACCACAAGACAAAAAAAGGGAGGGGGACAGGGGAGAACCGATAACAATAACGGTCCTACTAGGCCTTGTGACAAAGCTATCTTACAAACCACCATCATTTATAATAGCAATGGTTCTGCAGGAGAGGCACATTGGTCTGTGGGAAATAGTAAGTAGACATGTACAAAGGCCAGGCACATGAGACTGACTCTGGACCAGTGTGGCAGGCACATCTTCTAATGTGCAAATTGAGAATCTACTCCGTAACAATGCACCAAGGTGTCCGCAGAGGAATAAGAAAAGTAAACCTTATGAGGAAAATGTCAGAAACACACACTAGGTATTATTGGATCAAGTGAGAGGAGATATAATGAGTATTGTTATTGTTTGCTTACTCTGTGTAATAGCCATTACTCCAGACAGTGGCGTCATGATGAGGTTCTGCGACTGTTGTTGGTTGTGATGCGACAAGCTGTGGATGTTCGTTAAGGTGCTGACAGGAGGCAGCCCACCCCCGGAGACTGAAATCTGCAAGAGAACAAATGAATACATACAGTTACCGAAAGGGGAAAGGTTTTCATTACAAAACACGGGTTTGTCTAAGTTATATTAATTTGCACCAAGCATAATCAAGTACGTATTACATAAGGTTTTCCAGTGGGCAACCATGAGAGGAACTGATTGAATGTTTGAGCTTCTAGAATAAGGAACGCTGCCAGAGGGTGAGGGGCGGAAACCATTGCATTCCCCCAAACACCGACCCTTTATGGTTATCCTAACTGTAGGGCCTGTCCCCCTTTCCAGGGTCCCACTTCCTCCTAGCCAAAAAGCTTTTGTCTCATCTATGTACCACTACAATTGTGAAGCGGCCGGAAACAGGATTGCTCAGTTCACCTGCAGTTCTATGTGGCCTATTGCCAACAGATAACTACAGACAAACAAACATATTTATTTACTAAGGTGCTTTTGCTGCTTCCAAGCAGTTGATGAAGACCAGCTCTGTACAGGGGCGGGACAGGGCAGAAACCTCCCTACACCCTGCAGTGCAATGGGTGCCACACTACTCAGGGGGCGGGGATGGCATCAAGGATCTAACACATGGATGATGGGAACAACAGGGGACCCGTATCCCATTTTACCGGATAACCACTCATTTTGCGTCACGGCATTGTGCAGGGCCTGTGCATTCCCACCGCAGAAGGGCTTGAAGTCTGTATGCAGCAGTGGGCTGGTAGGTTTTGAGTCCTCTGCTTCTTGAAGCCTGTTGCAAAGGGGAAAGGAGTTCTAGGTTGGGGGTCCTTGGCATGCTGGTATTTGAGCATGCGCGTATGTTTGTAGCAATGGCAACCCAACACGCGTCCATGCAATGCGACGTACACTCAGGTTAGCGGCTTAAACTTGGTCCATTGCTTTATTGGTAGCCGGCGCATTGCTAGTGTGCTGAAGTGATTGCTGCGCTGACACCCAAAAATGATTCTGGCAGTATATATCCACTTTTAAATGTTACAGGTGGCCATTGCAAATAGCTTCCCATGTATACTTGCTTCAGAAACCACACAATTGATGGGGTAGTCTTAAAAGCTAGGCTGCTGTACTTAATACGCTCCATCTTACGCAGAATTCTTAGCTTCTTGTTTATGGTAAAAGACGTTTCAATTTTAGACTGTGCCAGGTTCGTGGCTGAAGGGTTGGTTGGGAGCAGGCCGGGGAACTTATAGTTTGGCAAATTTAGTGGGACTCAAGCTAAGACCACCAAACCCATTTCACATAATACGCAGAGCAAACACAATCAAAAACTGGGATTCAAACATTTGCAGTGCCAGCTTCTGTTGAGCACCCAAAGTTGTTTTCATTGATTGAGAATTCCAATGGTAACTTCATAAAAACAAAGGGGGGTCATGCTCCAAGTCCATTGAGTGGTAGAAATAGCGGGGGTTAAGGAGGTTGTATGCTTTTACGGCAATTTATACTAATCCACAGGATTTTCATCAATTTGTCAGGTGGAGTTTGGGAGCACGACAGACTTAACATGGCCGCCTGCTTTTCCTGCTCACCTAAAAATGAGTCCGCTCTTTCCACCAGCATGGAGATTTTTGGTGCAAATGTATACAACGGTTTACAAGTGGTAAAGTATTAAAAAGGGTTGACTTTTAGTTTTTGCATTAGGTTTCCCATAGGGAAATCGTGGATTCATTGAACAGGCACGTGACCTAAACCAAACGGATTTGCTTTAAATTTGAAACAGGAGTTACACAAATCAGTGTAGATGTGCCCTTTGTTGGTTTGGTGCAAATCCATCCAGTGGTTTTCAGAAAATGTATGAGTGGCGTGTCCCTGGCACCGAAATCGAGATGCTCCAAGGTGAACTGGTTGTTATGAGCTTAGAATGTTAAGAAAGGAAAATCTGCCGTTTTCTTTGTTTAGAGGTGGGGAAGTGGGCGTGGTCAGGATCCCCGTTTCATTTTTCCCAGAATGTTCACATATGGTTGATAAGAGAAGTGGGATAAAATATATTTTAATGCACGCAGCCCATTGGGTTCGCCACCTTTTGTTCTCTAACTAGGTTATAAGGGTGCAGAAATTCAATTTCCATAAATATACGCATATTCTACTCCTACTTGCTCTGTTGAATACGGGTTAGGACAGGGCTGAAAAATGAGCGCGCATTTTATCAAGATGAGAGCTTTCAGCAGCCATGCACAAACACAGTCCTGCCCTGCCTGCTGCTTTACAAGGGCTGCAATCAATAAAAGCAGAACGTTCTTTGTCAGGTTTATTGGACGGGTTCAAAACATACACCTCCATCCCCGGGAAAAGCTTGGGGTCAGAGCCCTGCCTTCCCCTGAAAGAAGCCTGCGCAGTGAAGTTCCTCCCGTTGCCACTGCCACACAAGGCCTCATTGTTTACAGTAGGCCTTGTGAGAAACTAGAAAGGCCCTGTTTGTTTTGCCTGCTCAGGGCCCTCTTATCTTATCAGCGTTTCAGCGACAATGGCCCAGGTGTACTTACCAATTTACCATCGGGTGTGAGCATGCTGTGGCCCTGGTCCATGCCGACCGGAGAAACCTGCTGCAGGACCGACTGGCTCGTCACCATAGAGTTGTTGCCATGGTGACTGATGGCCGAGGAGGAAGTGACCTCATTGTTTGCATGATGGCTGTACCGTATTCCTGCACAAAGCAAAATCAAGCCCATGAATACATAACCTCTGCGGAAGTTGACAGTGTTAGTGACAGCCTGTGTGGCATGCACTGCAAAATTATTCATGACACTATTAAAACGGGTTAGTGTGACGTAGTTCGGTCCTGATCATTTCATTGACCTAGAAAGGCTACAAAACTTCCCACCATGATTCGTACCTTTGATAAATCAGCGCTAAAAGATTTCTGCATCAGGTGTATTGACCCGATTTTCTGTCATACTTATAGGTGAGCAAATCAAGAGGTTCGTGTGGTTTGTAAACATTTAATTTCTTTAATGGGACTTTTATCTACGGCAAGCGTAGAAACCAAAAATTGACATTTGCTGACATCTAGGGAATGGAGGAGGTGTGTAGGGGGATTAAAAGTATAATTGAATGGCATCTTCCTGTATGCTATACCTTTTTTCTCCTCCGTTCTTTTTGCCAATATTGAAAGCCCCTACCATCCTATGCATACAGTGCTCTTGACAGAAGTCAGACTATGCCTATAACATTAGCAAACCTGTCATATCATGATGTGGAAGTGGGTTTAGTTACTGACTGTTCATATGTAGGCGTGTATGTGCCACGTCAGAGTTCCAGTGTACCCGCAGAGCAATCTTTAATCAATGCACATTTAATGATCAACTTATTTCCTTGAATAGTGTCAGGAGCCACACAAGGGAGGTCCCCGGGTGCTTGTTAACAGATGAGGCATTTTTGTCACATGCTATTCGGAGATCACGTTCCTTGACTGTAAAAGGACGGATTGGGGACATTTCAGTAAAGAGCAATACAAATGGTGCCCTCTTTGAAAGGCAAGTTCGGAGAGGAAAGACAGAAGAATCTATGCAAGCTGTCAGTCACAAGTTCTTATTCGAAAGTCTTTCAACTTGGTTTGCCACTGAGGGCAACGTTTTTCTCAGGTGAAGCCAAGGTGAACTGTGGTTTCTGCTAGGTTCTACATTGCCCCTCCTCTTGTTTAATATCTGTTATCTTCCTGCAGAAGATTAACTGAAGCCTCTCGTGGCTTATCCTCTGCTCTCCGTAAAGCATCATCCACCACCTGTATAGGATACCTGCCTTGAACACATCTCTTACCAATATCATTGCATTGATTTTCATATGTACTAGCAGAACAATTCCATTTAGCACAGAAACATTCCCAATATGTTAGATTCCCGAAGTTATTAGGGTCATTTGCAGAGGTGCGGTTAAAAAACATGTCACTTTCAATTTGTGCATTCTCAATCTAAATTCTAATGGCTAAAAACACACTGTTTTCTTTCTACAATTCATGGTTAAATAAAACATTTCGATTATTCTGATTTTAAAAAGTGGCACAATTTTATCACATCATTATGATTCCGCTACCAAATCATTTATAAATCGAGCCAAATAATGATTGTATCTTGCCAAATGTTTACTTCAGTATGCCGCAACTGAGTTTGCTCCGAGTAACCCACTGAATGATTGTTATAAAGGGTAGCAAATTTTGTGCCCATTGCAGTACCTCTTAATTGACAATTGAAGTCATCATAGAACATGAAATAGTTATGTGTCAATGTAATATCAATCCTATAAGGAATCGTGTCTGTGTGTCCCTTCATATTCAATGGCCTTCCCCTATAATAATTTCTTATTGCCTTGAAGCCATCAAAATGTCGAATAGATGTATATAATTAAGTAACTTCAAAAGTGACGACAATAAAGGAATCGAGATGATTCAGAACATCAGGGAGACGATTTAGAACATTTCTCACATGGTGGACGACAAACATTACATGCAGGTTCACCCCCAGAGGGGCAGATTGGCACTATTGATAGATAACAGATGTCTATTGTTACCCAACTTAATGGTACTCATTTTTATCAACATCCGATTGATGAAGGGCCGAGTGGATCTGCTAGGATTAGAACCTGTGACCATAAAATCAAACAAAGGCCTCTCTAGTGGATGCATTAGTCCACTGACCTCAGACCCAGCTTGGACAAATAACACATAGATGTACAAAATGAACAATCAACCCTGACAACGGTTCTGTAATTGAGGCAGCTGAGCTTAGATTTTATGTACTTTGAGCAGTAGGTATTGAGATGAGACAATAGGCAATTTAACACTCAGCAAATCAAATTCATCTTTGATGATTAAACCTCTATTCAAACAAATATCCAATGTTTGGGTGCAATTTCGATTCTAGTTTTTTTATAGAACAAAACATCTCTAAACTGTCACTGAGCCTTGACAATATATTCCCTTCTCTTCATACGTCCCCCACCATTTGATGGTTACGACATGTTTTGAAATAGTTTTTCCATGAAAATAGGGCTTCACGTTGTCTAGCAGATAAATTATCAGAAATAGTATCATGCCAATATACATGTTCAAGGCATCTCAATATTTATTTTTTCAAATAAAGAGATACTGTCAGGGCTAAAGATTTCAAGTTGCAAGCCAGTAGCCAGCCATGAAAATTCACTTGCCATCTCAATCACAGACAGTGCACAATTTCATACCTGTCAACTGTCACTTATCAGTAGCCAATGGCCAGTGGCAAGTGCACATTTTGTGCTGTGTGTCAGCATCCATCATACTTGGGACATCGAAAGATTTAGGTTTAAAGCTGCTATTCGTGGTTAAGTCAAAATTATGGTAGCCCATTCTTGAATCTGTAAATGCACTAATGTCACAATTATGTCCTAGTGCTGAAAATTGCAAAATAGTTAATGCTTCTGTAGCCCGAAAACTCTTAGTATTTATATTTTCTTGTGTGTTTATGGGTAGGATTTTATTATGGAAAAGTGTAGCCAATATGGATTTTCTGCAAAATGTAAAGACTTTAGTTAATTGAGAACACCAGTCTCATCTTTTTCTACATTGCCACAGATTGGGCAGCGATTGGGCAGCACTTGGGCAGCACGATTACAGAGGATGGTCTAGTCTGGCATGACTCACGTGGAGCAGCATGCAGGTCTCCTTGGACTTGCATACTGGAAGGGAACCTCACAGATAATGTCAAGAAAGATGGCCACATTTGGATCTGTTATTAGAAGAAACAATTGTTCGGATCAAATAGGCTTGCACTTGTTGACCAATGGAATATTAAAATCCAGTTGGGTTTTTAGAATGTTATGTTATTGGGATTTATGCTCTGCACTGCTAATATTTGCATCGTTTTTAGGCAATGGTCGTTAAGCATGCAAAGAAGTTTCACCGACAGGCATGGCATGACATATGATTTTGCCTAGTTGATATTTACGGTCACTATCCTGATAACTGAAATGGATTTGACTATTTGCTGGGTCTATGAGACCAGCACTGGGATTCAACAGGTTCAAAAGATGTATGAAAAATGATAAAGATCTTTAGCTATCACTATCCCTGGGTTAATTCGTAATGATGATCTTGCTCGCTACTTCAGTGGGCATTCTATGGGTCTAATGGAAGTCAATGTCATCATTTGCACCTCCCGTACGGCATGTAGCCTAGAACAAGCCATTTCAGCTGATGGTAATCCCCAAATCAATAGCCTCTTTCTCGACTCAAGCAATCATTCTTGCTCACATGCTCATCCATATTCTTCTGCTGGGATTTTCCCTAAGTGGGGAATTAACACAGAAGTGGAACAAATTCTCAATTTTTCTTAAAATTGCTCATTTACATTCTGTAGAGATTTAACCAAATCTGATCACGTAGGACTGATTCTGCGAGAACTGCAAGCACTCGGCGGCCAACGAAATCCCATTTAAAAGTTATTTCTCTCGAAATTCACACAAATTGTCCATGATAACAGGACCGACATACCTCATTCTAGAAACATCACTCCATCTTCATGCAAAATGCCAGAACCTGAGAAGGTGTTACAAATATCCACGGTCATCACACTACAGATAAGCATTTCAATGCTCAAGAAAGCCTGTCTTGCTGGAAAGGCTGGTGGTGAGGTTGGGACGATCGCGCACAGCGTACGCACTCAGAATGGCTGGAAGGAATGCTGCAATGCCAGTCACCTGTTAGGCTAACGCAGAATCCACAAAACAGCTTTGCACTCGATCGCCAAGGGAAGACATCCGATGCCTGAACATTCACAGGGATTTTGACCAAACTGCGCTATCTCTGATATTTCCCAGGAAGGGGTTGAGTGTATAGACGCAGATATGATTTGATACAGGAGACAGCTGATCACACCACCTGACCTATGATCTCCTGAGGAACTATTTTTATGGATCCGCCTCTGACACTCCCAAGATGTTCACGCTCAGCGGACAAAACTGAAGCATCCCTAGAGCCTCTGTGTCCCTCTCAACCTTGCAGGCATGGCAACATCGACTGATGCAGCAACTCTTAAATGAGGATGTGAGCTTGGACTTCAGTGTAGAGGCAATTACAGTTTATAGCACAGGGTATGTCTCTGCGGCCACTCTTCTTGGCCCTGAAAGCTGTAAATACCTAGGTCATGGCGACCTCTCCCAAAACACCACTTTCGTGCTCTATTTACAGCCGCTTCTTATCACACACCTAGCCTGTAAATCGGTGAATGGGAGAAGGAGAGAGGTACACTATGAGCTCTGACAAGTTGACTTTCAAGAAGCATGGAGCACCTAACACACATGGCCACGTGAGCCCTTTCTGAAGTCTCTGTAGGTTTATTTGTTATGGGGAAATGAAAAATGAGCTCAATGATGCAGACATGTATTTGCCACTGCTCATATGATATGATACGATATTTTATTCACATCGCGCTCATACACAAGTGTTTCAGAGCGCGACAAGGCGAGGGAAGGGGACAGGGGAGAACAAAACAACGATCTTACTAGGTCCAGTGACATTGAGAATGTCCCACAGTGCATGTGCTGGCAGCAGCACTGTCTAAGCAATCTGTAGTTCTAGGTTTTCTGTGTGACAAGTAGCTTTTTAGACAAAAGCCCCATGAGATCGCTGAGGAAAATATACTACATCTGACCCATTGTTGCAGAACGCTGCAAAATAACGAAGGCCTTCCACTGGTGGTAGACACATCATCTACAGGCCCCATCTGTTAGAACAGGTCATGTGGGCGGGTTTGTTCTTAGAAGAGCATCTCCCCCAATGTTGGCAAATATGGCCTGATGGTAATGAAACTGAACCCTGGTTACGGGGAAGGCATGCAAAGGAAAATCTAAAGTATTATCAAGCAAATATGTCTGGGATGGCAACCAACTTATGCAAATGATGGAATTCAATGTGAATTTTAGGAGGAACATGAAAAGGCAAAGGGGCAAGAAAGTAAATTGTGATTTCAGTTATCCTATAGCGTGTGACGTTGGGAGATCCTCCTTTTCTGAGAGGTTTCCATTTTGAAAGATGCTGAACTGAGGCATAGGTAGAACAAACTAAAATGGCTTGCCCAGGATTGCATAATATGGAGTCAAGTGCGGAATTCAGGACTGGACTGAATTGTATGGTACAATCCCGCGTTCTGAGCAGCCTGGGTGCAGCTAGCCAGGGCCCCACCCTCCTCCCCCCCCGCCTCTTAGTACCAGTGTAGTTTCCTACACGGCTGCTAAGAGTGTGTATTTTCTTAAAAACCTTACCTTTGCTGCTCAGTGCTTTCCGAAGTCCATTTTCAATGTTGATGATATCACAGTCATCAACATTAAAAACGGATTTAGGAACCACACCACGGTGCTGGGCCGTGCAGCAAATGTACGTTTCTTCTTTTTCAAAAAAGAGTCGCACCAACAGCAAACATGTAGGGAACTACACGGGTGCTAATGGCAATATGCCCCTTGGCGGCGGGCCCTTAACTTGGACGGTGGGCCATAACGACAGGGTCGGTCCTCTGCCTTGGGGTAAATCGCCCCATTGTGACATTTGGCTAATTTGAAACCTGGAGGTGCTGCTCAGACAATCAGGTGGTTTATAATGCAGGCATTATCTGCTTGAGGGCCTCCTGCCTTCTGAACCAGCTCACCACACCTCCATTCTCACGCTCCTCTATCCTTCTTCTGCCTTACCGCCGTACCTCCTCCATTATCTCCCTCTTTCCTTCACCCTGCCTGCTGGTCTTGGCTTCTTGCTCGCCTTCTCCTCTTCAGTTCACTTCATTCCATCTCCTTCCAGTCCCAGCCTTCTCTTCCTGTATGTTCTGGGTTGGGGCTTGTTTGTGCTCCAACGTGGGTATGCTGGGGTTTTCCCGTCACTCAACTATGTTCACGCTCTCTGCCGCCGGCCCATGGCAAACGCACGTTCCCTTTTTTAGTGTGTTTTTCTCCTCAAATCACAAAGGTATGCAGCGATTAGCGCGTACTAACGCCATTCTCAGGGGCTGTCTTATCCTGATAATGGACCACTGCAACTCAGCAATGCCCTTGCTTCATTCAGGCCATTACCTTAAGGCGGTGGGATGCTATCAGACGTGCAGCTCTGCGTGAATCGCAACACATTATTTTAGGGTGACCAGATCAAAAAAGTAAAACACCAGGACATGGCAACTAACACAAAAGAAGAACTAACTCTTGAAAGGGCTACCAAGTCACTACACTTCAGTAGCAGTTGGAGAAGGAGGTTTAAGTGTTACTGGTGGAATAAACACATCTTTTTTAGTTAATTTATCACAAACTGCAGTTATCTTAATTTCGTAAAATGCAGCATTTCTTCTGTGTGAGATTGTGTATTCCTGGCTGCCAGCTATGAAGACCTACTACCAAAAACCAGGACCACTGGATTTTCCAATGGAAACATAATCTTGAGAAGGGAGGACAGAGCACCCAATTCCGGGACAGTCCCGGCCAAACCAGCACGGCTGATCACCCGACATTATTTGCTAATTGACCGGTTTAGGTTTTTTCATGTTTTGTAATTGACACTGCATGCTTCTGTGTACACTAACATGATGTATTTATTTGTGCATGCATTGCAGTTATAAAACGTTCACAGGAGCCAGTGTTGGGCGCTATTCTTCAGTGTGCGCAGTTAGGAGATAGATTGCGCCCCCTTAGGCTAGCCGCTAGCATAAGCAGGGGTTAGTATTTCTTGTAAAGAATTCTGCAGTTTATTTGAATGGCTTTAGCATTCACAGGGAATTATTATGGGGTATTCAATCACTTCCCGAGTTAGAGGTCCCAAGCGAAAGGCAATGGCCTCTAACCAAGGCCAAGGTCCTCATGATAATTCACTCTTGGATGCCCATTAATGCCGTGTGGGAACAGCAAACTCCCCCGTTTGTTTCTGGGTAACATGCTAGCGAGCAAACCTAGACCACAGCCAATGTGGCGGGTTATCAAAAAGGCCACCAGTGGGCTTAGCAGTAGCAGCAACTGTCACACTCAGATTCTGATTGGCTGGTGGAGCATTATTACATCACATGACTCTGTGGACAGCAGAGTTCTTATCACCAGAGTTCTCAGTCAATGCATTCTGATTGGTCAGTTCGTGGAATGCATGCTCTAATTTAGCATTAGTGTCAGGAGCAAGGGAACCAACATGGTCAGATGACAAGGGTTAAGGCCAATTAAGACACTTTAGCGCCTTCTCCTACTGGTGCTAAAGCTATAGGCACACGCAGCGGGGGAGGGTGACCAGTTTGGCCACTGATTTTCACTTTTGCACACCAAATACTAAGCATTCGGCACTCGAAAATGAAAAACTGCTGCAAAACTGATAACAAAAAAACCTTCCAAGATGGCCACTAGGAGGGAGGAGACCATTTCCATGTCTCTAACAGCCTGTGTAGAGGAGCCTCGAGACAAAGGATTCATGGGGAGAATGCAGCAGAATCTACTGGGCACCCCTGGGACACCTGAAGCATACACTGCAAGGGGGTGGCATAGGAATAACAGGCACAGAGAAGAGATTCTATGGGCAAAAGAGGAGCTTCGAGGGACATAGGTTGGGTGAGGAGGAGGGACGGGAGTAGTACTCCGAGTGTTAGTAGGACACCCCTCATGAGGATTGTGGGGCACTACCAGCGGTGGTTGCTGCATTCCAAACATTCTGATTGGTTGAGTCCAAGCCAGTGTTCCTTCCACTATGAGTGCTATTGAGAATTGTTCCAGTAGCCTTGTGCTGATTGCGCAGGAAATTAAATCTAGCTCTGCCTGTGTATGCTCCTTGAGTATCTACATATGGAAATCGTTGAAGGAATAAGAGAGGGTGTGTGTATGGGTGTATGCAGAGGCGGTACTGGGGTGGGGGCTAAGGAGGTCATGGCCCCAGGTCTTTTGGTTGTATCCCTGGATAGAAGCTCAGGAGCTACAACCAAAAGGCTAGCTAGCCCCGAGTCCCGACAGTCACGACATCAGTATACGACATCAGTATAGCGCTGTATCTTTTCCAGACCTAGCAACACCCCTGCGTGAGAGAGAGAGAGAGAGAGAGAGAGAGAGCCAAACAGAGAGAGACACAAAGAGAGAGACAAAAAGAGAGACATAGTGAGAGAGCACGAGAGAGATAAAGAGAGAGACAGTATAAATGAAAGTCTTATTTCATGTTGGAATGCCTTTACCTCTTCGTTGCCTGTAAAGAAACCTCCCATCACTTATAGTCCAATAATTTTAGCAGCGGGAGTCCCAGGCAGACACTGTGCACACATTACCCAACTGCAGCTCTGCTGCACACATTCTTGGGTTGTGTTCCCAACCTCATGCAAAGTGTTTTATGATTGCCCTTTGCTCAAACAATGAGCCAGAAAGACGACACGATTCTACTGGACGGTAAAAAGTCAAACTGAAGGGTAGCCATTTTTGGGTGTACGGACCAGTCAAGGTGCCGCCGCGCTTAGATGTTTGTGGGTATTCATGGGGGCTAACTCTACTGTCTCCTTGCCAGAGTCTCAGCGCAGTTGTCCTATCACTCACCTGCACCTGCACGGTGCATACAGACAGATAATGCCCATAAACCACCTTTTGCGCCCTTAAGCCCCCGGGTCAGTGGTGGGCGGTACACATGTAACAAAGTAAAGTAAATTATCCAGTAGCTTGGGACAAATGGGAGATTGTGTGAGGAGATTTGCCACATGGAGACTATTGAGACATTTTTGGGGCAATTTGCCAGACAGTGTAAGAAGAAGGGCCACGTGGACAGGCAGTGTGAGTAGAGAGGGGCACATGCACATACAGTGTAAAACATTTGGGGTTCATGGACAGGCTGTTTGAGGACCCCTGGGCACATGGACAGAGTGTGAAACGTAGTGTGAGGAACTTGAGGAACGTGGGCAGACGTGGGCTGCTTTAGGGGTTTTGGGGCACACGATTAGACACAGTGAAAAGTTTTGAGCACCCAGACAGTGTGCAGACATTGAGGAACAAAGATAGAGTGAGAAGAATGGGGCACATGGACAGATGGTGTGAGAAGGCTGGGGCACAAAGGCAGTGTGGGATGTTTTGCGCTCACTGACAATGTGCAAACATTGGGGCACATGAATAGATAGTGTGAGAAGATTTCAGCACATGGGCAAAGGATGAAAAGTCTGGGACTGATCAGTATGGGTAAGAAGATTGAGACAGACAGTAGGAGAGGATTTGGAAATATGGACAGTGTTGGGAGCTTTGGAGCACATGAACAGTCAGTGTAAGAAGTCTGGGGCACATGGACAGACAGTGTCAGAGGTTTGAGGCACATGGACAGGCAGGGTCTTAAGAATGGGGCACATAGACGACGGGCAATGCATATAGAGATAGTGAGTAGGTTCGGACTGGGCCATAAAATGGTCTCGGGCACCAATGAAAAAGTGGCCCACAGTCGCAAATGGCTATCCATTCCTTTTGTAACAGACTGTTTGAATAGTACCCATGGGGGAGATTTCTGATCAAATGTGATGCAAACTGTGCATTTTAAAGATATTTATTCAGTAACACTGGTCAGATCCACTAGCCGCATTAGGAGGTAACTTATTAAACTGGCCTGTTTCTTGTGCCGGTCCACTTCTACACCCACCAACAACTTTTCTTTTCCAACCATAACATTCCAAGATCTAAGAACCTTCTCAGGCAGAGTGGACACATGTAAGAAGGTTCCAAAAAGAACTATATTCATATATATATATATATATATATATATATATATATATATATATATATATATATATATATATATATATATATATATATATATATATTATGTTACTGCTTCACTACCCATGCAGAAATACTTACACTCTTAACGAATGTAACATCCGGCAACCTGTTGCACATTGGGCGTCCATATCTGGCATTAAGTTGCATTTCTTAAGGTTAATTCCGGTCATAGCATTATTTGTGTATGTGTTTTTTCCATTGCACATTTCACAGTGCACATTTGGAATTCCACCGTACATTTGAAGGTTCATTCCTGCATTCCAATGCGCATTTAAAGCTCTGTGTCTGGCATAGGCCCATCCCTAGCAGCCCATCGCACATGCAATGGACCATGCCTTGCTTTCCACTGTAAATGTGAACTTTCATTCTGGCCTGCACATTTAAAGGTTTGTGACATTCGATTGCATATTTGAGGCGAATTTGCTGGATATCTGCACATTTGAAAACATTACTCACATTCTGCACGCCTGACATTCTATTGCTCATTTGATCCTCGTCTGAACTGCGTTGCGCGTCGTTTGAAGGCTCGTGCATAGATTTCCACTGCACATTCAAAGGCTTGCGCCTGGCATTCCACTGCATAGCTGAAGGCTCCTGGCTAGTATTTCATTGCACATTTGTAAGGTTTGTGCCTGGCATTCCACTGCATAGCTGAAAGCTCCTGGCTAGTATTTCATTGCACATTTGTAAGGTTTGTGCCTGGCATTCCACTGCATAGCTGAAGGCTCCTGGCTAGTATTTCATTGCACATTTGTAAGGTTTGTGCCTGGAATTCCATTGCACATTTGATTTGAATGTTCATATTACTCTCATTATTGCACAAATGATGGGTCATGCCGGGTAGCCCCTTGCACATTTGCACCTTGATGCTTGATGTGTCACTTCACCTTTGAGAATATTCACCCAACAATCGGCTGCACATTTTCTCATCTGTGTGTGGTATGGATGGAACATGTGAAGGTCCATGGTTTGCATTCCTTTGCATTCCTTTGCACGTGGCAAATATGATGCTCCAAGCAAACATGTCTACATGCCCTCCATCCCAATGCACATTTAAAGGTACAAGTCTGACATTCCAATCCACACGAGGATCCATGCTTGACTGTACATTTTAGTGTGGATGGCACATCCTCTACGGGAGGATAGCTCTGTGGCAACGCACGGGTCTTGGAAGCAAGACCACGCTGAGCAAGCACAGGTTCAAATCCCGGATCCACGCTTGAAAAAAAAAACAAAAAAACGAGTGTGGTATAAATAACCCACACTTCAATAATTCAATGCAAGAAAATAAAACATGCTTTTCTACTGCACACCTGCGTGATAGCTTAATGGTCATAGGCCGATGACAATCAGAGTTGGAGAGGATCTGGTTAATATCCGGCATTGAATTCCCCAAAGTCCCCAATCGAAAACTTGGTATGGATGAACTGGGATAGGTTGGGTGGTAACAAGACCAAACCACGTTTCAGCACCAAATCTGTTGCCTTCGATCAGAACTAGAGGTTCCCACTTCAAATCTCTCCAATTCCTTAACAGATCTGGGCTTCCAACTAGACAATGGTTGACCACTCAAAAAGCAGTTTGATGACCTGCTGATATATATCCGTTTCCAGTGACAAACTCCCTCTCATTCCCAAAAATCAGCAGAGGTGGAGTCACCCGAGCATTGGATAATGCAAACACCCTTCATCAGGTTGGCCAAAAAAATCTGCAATTAGGGAAAAGGAAGCATGCGCTGAACCACCTTCCCCAGTAAGATGCATCGTTATATTGGTGGAAGCTGCTCCATCGGTTGGTACCACTTCTAACACACCTGTTCATCCATGCGATGATGCGCGTTACCCTAATCCCAACATGAGAAAATACATATCAGAATCTCAACCCCGGCCAGCCTTTCAATAGCTCTTGATGCAGACTTAATATGGAGGACATTGCCTCTGGGTAGAAGACCCTCGACTGCAGAATAGGCTACCCCCTGACACTTTTCTCTGGAATCCATCTGCATCCTGTGTTGGTGTAGTCCATCCTGATGGAGGCGATGTGTGCAAAGGCAACAACCAAAATGTATTCCCCAAAGGATGCCTGAGACTTGGCGTGTGGATGGGGGGAATGGGAGCCACAGACCGTATTGCCTAGCCATTGGCGAGTAATAATTGACTCTTGGTAAGAAATAGTGTGCTGTGTGCATGTGGAGAGCTGAAGGGGCAAGCGATTTCTGTGCTGGGCTCATAGCATGCAACTTAACATTTTGTAACCATTTCCTTGGCACAGGACAACTTTTTGAGGTCATACATAGACAGTGGCGTGTCCAGGGAGTGGTCTGGGGAGGCACGTGTTCCCCTAAAATCTGATTGGCCACCGCAGGTGGCACCCCGTTACCCTACACTATGATCATTATGTGTGTGTGCACTAGTACTTCATGCCACCCCTGCAAAAGTCAGTGCCCCACTTGGGCCGCCCCAGTCAAAAGAGTCTAGACGCGCTAGTGTACATAGAAACACTTTAAGGAGACTGAAAGTGTCAAAATCATCGCTTGGTGGATAGTTCTGTGTACCGTTGTACACAGTGTACTGAGAAGAGGTTATTGCATTGTATTGTTTTGTAATCGTCATTTATATAGCGCCCTTTCCTCATCTGTATGGTCTCAATGCACTTTGTGGTTGGAACGCCTTCGGGACAGAAGTCAATGTATGGGAGATTCTAAGGGTTCATTTTAAGATGCGTGTGTGCATTTTGCCAGGTTAGGACATAGGATGGTTTGGTAGGCTCCAGTAAGCATCCCCGTGGTCTGGCACGTCAGGGGGTTCTTTAGGTGGATTAGGATAGAGTGCTAGGGCAGGAGACTCGATGTGTGCCCAGCTAGACCGACATTATTCATAGGTTGTCACTGTATGCTAACGGCCGAGGTGGTGAGGCACGTCAGGGTTTTCAGTGTGGACGGCTAAGCAAGCTGCTAGACAGGAATTGCATAGCAACAGCTGCATTCTTTAGTGCATGAATGGGGAGCCGTGGCTTGTGGCATGTGTCTACAGATGCGGTTTGAGTTATACATACCTTAAACTTCGATGTTGCTTTCCTAGGTCCATGGCAAACCCAGTGTTTTACGAAGCCAAGGATATATAGGCGTGCTATGTCGGGAGATCTTCATACAAAACGTGATGATAGTATATTCCCACCTCAAGTTGCCAACATGGCTACTGAAACAGCTAAATGCTGAGTCCTAAGCTAGCACCCGTGACACATAACAAGGCTGCTGGGAAGCATGCTGTTGAGGCGTGGCGGTATTTCAAGAACAGCCCTTTACAGAGATGAGAACTCGGGCTCAGGGAAAGAACTGGAACATAAAATGACTCTCAACCACGAATCTCTGCCACCTGAACGTTTCCTGTTGCAGCGAACAGAAAACACTCGGAACTCGAGCAAGAAAACTAAATCAAGAGGTTCTAGACCATTGTCTTTTATCCCACTTAGGGTTTCCAGGTGACTCCATGCCTCAGGGGCAGCACTCCACCCACTCGTGAGAAGTCAACCAAGACTACATCTCCCATATAAAGCATCAGTTAGTTAAATGAAAGGCCAGTACTGGAAACACAACGTCCCAAAGAATACACCTGATCACCATAGTCCATCACTGATAATCATGAGCTTTTGACATGATATGATAGGTTATTTATAACACGCTTAATACCCAGCGGTTTCAAAGCGCGGACCCGGGGATCGAACCTGTGGTGCTCTGTGTCGTCTTGCTTTCAAGGCGAGTACGTTGCCCCTGAGCTATCCTCCCGAGCCAATTTTGTTTCAGTTGAGGGTTGGGAGGTGCTAAGTGATGGCTCAGAAGTTCCCGGTACACATCTGCTCATTGGATAGCTCGTGATATAGCTCAGCGAGTTGTTTGTAACCTGCTGGTGCTAGAATTGATGCCAACAACCTCTGCTTGAAGTTGTTCATCTTTGTTCAGGTCAACAAAGCGAGCTGGGCAATAGTACAGCTTGGTATTTCTAGCAGTGCAGCCTACCCAGCCGCACGGCAGGAACAGCAGTATAAAATCATGTTTCTAATCACACAATAAGTGTGGGGTTCCCCCTCTCCCCGACCTTCTCCCGCCCCAGCAGGGCCGCTCTTCTGTTTCTCACGAGACCACGGCTGCCCCTGGCATGCCCCACGCATGATCTGAGCGCTGCATGGCAGAGGTGTGCGACCCCGGCTGGGGGAGGAAAGCGATGAACGCAGGCAGCGTGGCCTGGGCAGCGCCCGCCCTGCTCTTAATCTAAAAAAAATCCCATGAAAACAAAGCGATATGTGGGAGAGAGAAAATAATGAGAGCCCAGATCAAAGCAGAACAGAAGAAGGCTCTCAAGAATTCATTAGAGTGGGTAGTGTGTGTGTTGGGGTGGGGGCAGGGGGGACATTGTGGACCCTTTCAAGCAGGTGTCTTTTCCTATTCTGCTGCAATGAGAAGCATTTGACAAATAAGAACCTGCACCTGCATTCCGAACATAAACAGAGCACCTGCAGCACCAGATCAGTGCAGGTGAACTCCCATAGTGGCTGCACAAGTCCAGCCTTGTGGGGGGGGGGGGCACTAATGGATCATAATACACAACAATCCGCGATCCACTCGTGCCTGGATCTCACTTAGCCCTGTGATCTACAACAACCCATACGGCCTCATTACGAGTATGGAGGTAGCCATGCCGCTTTTAGCTTTTAGCGGCATGGCTACCCCCATACCAGATACCGGGTCCGGGTTCCTTGAATGGGGAAATACCGGGCCATTCCGACCTTGCAGGGCCCAGTATTTCCCCATTCAGGGAACCCGGACCAAGTACATCCCCCTTCCCATTTGAGCCCCCATAGGACTCAATGGGAATGGGGAGGATGCTAACAACGGGCCCGTTAATGACAGGCCCGTTGTTAGCATCCTGGTCTGCTTGCGGGTCCCGCGAGCTGACCTCGTAATGAGGTGGTAGAGGGTTAATGGCGCTGGCAGCTCTACCAGCGTCGTTAACCCTCTACCGCCTACGTTGTAATGAGGCCCATTGTCTGTTAGCGAGGTGGTGTGGTCCACTACACAGTCTCTGGTACAAGGAGGAGTGGCGAGGGGGGCAGAGGACACTCTGTCACCCGAAGAACACCTTGCCACTGCCAACTTTCCTTGTGCAAATCACTGGTGCTGGGTGTTGAAGTATAATTAGTTACATTGAAGTTTAATAAGACCACAAATTCCAGAATGCATACCTGTTTTAAACAACGGCCTACTGGGAAAACCGTTGACCCATGGGATGAACCATCATTAACCCAAAGGGCTTCTTCTGATCATCACTTTGCCCCAATGATCCATTGTGGCACCAGGTCTCTCGCCCTATGCATCCCAGCTGGGGCAAATCAATCATGCAATATTCATGTAGTAACCAATTGCTGCTCTAGATAAAGGGAATTGGGGGTTATGCGGTGGAGGACAACTTCCCTAAACACAGTGCAAATCTGGTTGTCCAGCAACTGCCTCCGGTGGAGTGAATTCCTCTAATAGGTCCCACACCACGGTCTCCGGTGATTGGTTCCTTATTCTCCAAACCACGACAAAAATGAGCTCACAGGTTAAATGTTTAGAGGTTCGCTTTCAATCGCAATTCTTCTCCTCGCATTTAACCTACTCTTTATGCTGCTTGTCAGCTCTCGAATAGTTAAAATATGTGTGCCTCATTCATAAAGCCATCAACACAAAAGAACATTGGGCCGATTTACAAAGATGTTGCTCTGAGTAACTCTTACTTACACTTGACTTACTACTGTAGAGGGCTATTCGATTAACAATGAAGTTACTATGAGTAACCCTAACTTACTCATGTCTTACTCCTGTCGAGGGCTATTTCATTCACAATGAAGTTACTGCAAGTAACCCTAACTTACCCCTGACTTAGTTTTGTAGATGGCTATTCGATTCACAATGAAGTTGCTACGAGAAACCCTAAGTTATCCTCGACTTACTCCTGTAGAGGGCTATTCAATTTGCAATTAAGTTACGACGAGTAACCCTAACTTACCCATGTCTTACTCCTGTCGAGGGCTATTTGATTCACAATGAAGTTACCCTAACTTACCCATGACTTAATCCTGTTAAGGGCTATTCAATAAACAATGAAGTTACTGCGAGTAACCCTAACTTACCCTTGACTTACACCTGTAGAGGGCTATTCAATTCGCAATTAAGTTACGATGAGAAACCCTAACTTACCTATGACTTACCCCTGTCGAGGGCTATTTGATTCACAATGAAGTTACGGTGAGTAACCCTAACTTACCTTTGATTTACAACTATAGAGGGCTATTCGATTCACAATGAAGTTACTACGAGTAACCCTAACTTACCCTTGACTTACTCCTGTAGAGGGGTATTTGGTTCACAATGTAGTTACGATGATTAGCGCTTACTTACGCTTCCCTTCCTCTAGCAGAGGGCTATCCGAATCGAACACCACAAACTCAATTGAAATCCAATGCACCCGTAACGGGGAACGCGCTGAGGGCAGAATCTCCCGACGGGGAGCAGATAGCGGGTAAACTAATATTCTGCTTGAGTCCCTGTTTGTTTTATCTTCCCCTTTTTCTCCTACCCCTATACTACTATCCCTTTCATTCTTCATCATGTAGTTTAACAGGGGCTACTATCACTCACCTCAACGGTGCTCATTTTTTATGAAGGGCTGTGTTGCCTTTTCCGGGATTCGGATTTACAATCTGGCAAGATGGAAATTTCTCACATAACTGGTCTCCTGCATTCACAGAAGCGATCAGCAATACTAAAACCCTGGGTCTTGGAGGAGGGGATTATCTGGGCTGGGTAGCCCTTTGGCTCATCATGCCCCCTTCTGGGGCAGGTGCGCCAGGGGTTGAGGAGCAGAGACCCCCTGGAGGCAGCGGCAGCCTTTAACCCTTGGCCTTCTGTAGACTCAACCTGCAGGATCAGCAAGCAGTAGAAGAAGCCTGGGGCGGCCCGCTGCCACGCCACACCGCCCTGACTTCATTGCCCATTTCTTCCAGCCTGCTGAGCTGATGGCCCATCTATCACTCGAGGTCCACTTATCCCGGGGCTCTCGGAGGACTCATGTTTAATACATGGCAGCATATGGACATGCGCCGCTGGAGTGGAGTTGCTGCTCTTTAAACATGAGGCCATGACTGTGCTTGGCTGCTTTGCCCAGAAAGCACGAGAGAGCCAATAAAGGCGTTCATGGGCTGTGCAGTTAGTGTCCAAAGACCAAGCAGGGCCCTAATAAACTAGCCTGTGCGCCACAGCAAAAGCTAATTTCCATTGCAAGTGCCCTATCGAGGGAGCGCCATTTGATTTGCAATAGTGCACACGAGGCCGCCATTTCAGGGCAGGAATCACTACAACTTCAAATGTAGGCGTTTACCAGACACAAAGTGCAAGAAGCTAGACTGCTGCCGGTGGCCTATTGTAAGCTAGGTCTTGGTGGAGGGGATTATCTGGGCTCGGGTTCTTATATAAGTGCCTTACAAATGCACAATGAAATAAATTAAATAAATATGCCGCTGAAGGAAAAGGGAGCTGGAAATGTGGAAAGGTGCAAAAAAGTTGGTCCGTGGATTAAGTTTCGCCACTAAACAGCACTTCCAAATCACTTGATTTTGCAAGTTTAAAGCCTGGAAGCAGGTGGTGTAAAGAAAAATACATGTTTCATTTTTATTTGAACTCTTTCTGCCCCCTTTCATCACTACTATAACTCTTGTACCCAGAGGACATTCTGCTCCAGAGGTTGAAGTGAGCGGGAACTAACAGAAACTGAGTTCCACTACTTTTATTTTTTTACTGTTAATAATGCCAGTACTTTTTACAACCATTTCACAGTTTTGTAACTGTGATTTTTTATATTTTTGGAGCACGGCTCTTCATTTTACCTGAACTCCTTTTAAAGGTAAGCACTTTATTTGGACAACTGCAGAGCTGCTAAGCACTAAAACTATTCATAGGTGTGTGGCATGGGGAACAACGCCCTCACAGCAGTTACATCTAAATTGCTATTTGTTTTGATGAAAGAGAACACAAAATCCAAGGAAGCAAACCTGGAGGTCTCCCTTCTTTTGCCCATCCCACCACTTGGTCATCCACCCCACATCACCACATCCCTTAGCACGTGATGTTTACCACGATAGCACCCACACAGTACCCTCAGGGGCCCCAGTTTCACTCATTTTTGTTACACTTCTACCGCTGTTGCTCTCAGTGTGTGAGACATGGAACATACATATTGTTAAGGGCTGTGTTTTGTGACACTGCTTGTTGCCAAGCATTGCATACCAAGGAATACATTCATTCGTTGACTTTAATTAACTATCAATTGAACTCTTCATCCTAGAAAGATGTCATTATGAAAGTATATATTTTTAAAACACTAAGGGCCTGATTCATGGAAGAGTTTATAATGACACAATCCCATAGGAAAACGTTCCATGAATCAGGCCCTAAATATATAATGTTGACTAAGGGAACAAACCTCAAAGGA
This sequence comes from Ambystoma mexicanum, assembly GCF_040938575.1. NCBI lineage: Eukaryota > Metazoa > Chordata > Amphibia > Caudata > Ambystomatidae > Ambystoma > Ambystoma mexicanum. The sequence continues at coordinate 290,511,867 of NC_090931.1, read as the reverse complement.
TATTCTCTAAAATGAGGCCAGTGCTGTTAAAGGTGAAATACAACCAACCCCAACTTGCTTTAACAATTATAATTGTACTCAACTTGAGAACCTGCCTTGCCTTTGTGACCACGAGTCACGTCAAGGGTTTGCCATGTGTAAACTTCAGCACTTTCATTTTTCAAATCATTGCTAATCTAGTACTTGGGTCCACCTGAGTACACCAAGCCTACAACTTCCAGAATGCATTGCTTTCTTATACAGGAACCAAGGGCTAGAAAGAGGCTGTCAGTGGCATGGAATCATGTGGTCACCCTAGATTTCTGTTATTCAGTCCTAGCATGCTCAGGATCAAAATACCAATTCTCTTCTAAAAATGCTAGGACTGTATCCTAAAAGTGCTAAGTAAATTGCTTTCAGGCAAGGAATTTGGATTCTACCTTTTCTGCTCCACCTATACCACACTCAAACCTCAAGCAGATAACTGTCAACCGACATGCATGTGCACACTCAAACCTCAAGCAGATAACCGTCAACCGACATGCATGCGCACACTCAAACCTCAGGCAGATAACCGTCAACCGACATGCATGCGCACACTCAAACCTCAGGCAGATAACCGTCAACCGACATGCATGCGCACACTCAAACCTCAGGCAGATAACCATCAACCGACATGCATGCTCGTTTATATAAGAACGTGTATTTTCCTTAATCATATTTTTAGCAGGACCTCAAAGCAATAATTTAGAAAAACAAAATGCACTGAACTAGTCCACGCCACAATTTCACTTTCTATAGCACTACAACACCTCGCTGATGTCATATAAGGCACCACTCATGTGCTCTCCTGATGCAGGCACAGCATCAATGACTCTGCACTGATCGGTGATGGTCCTCTGTGGAGTGGTGCCATCATAGGGTCTGGGAAGATTAGGTGGGCACTGCCCCCTTGGGCCCTACCTCTATTCCCAGTGCACCCTGTGCCATCTGCTGGACCAAGTGTAGAAAACTTGCTTTCAATAAAAGGGAAGGAGTGAGTGGCTCAGCAGGAGCATTCAGACTGGCACATCGAGGCCCACAGGTTGTATTTGTACTTTATATCTGGGATTTTATAAAGCGTTAACTGAGCTACAAAGTAACAGAGCACTGTACATTATTGATGATAACCTATGAGCTCCTTGGGAGGGGTACAATATGTGGTATGGGAAGGTCCAGCAACGGTGTGGGGGTGATGCCGGGAACCATACCTGCCTACATTCCAAAATGAAAAACCCGGAGATCTACGTCACCAGAATGCCATGCCCACACGTTCACAAGGCCACGCCCACATGCTCAGCCCACATATTTGAAAAAACAGCAAAATGTTACGGTTCGTGTTAAAAACAGTTTGGTATCCAAACTAACCATCACTCGTCAGTGCTGCTTCCAAAGCTTGGCGTTGCAGTACCTTAAATCGTAGTTCATCAACGATGAAGAGCAACCCATTGATGAACAGTGCCACATTGCATTTCCCGAACTAGCTCTACTAGCACCAAAACAAATGATGCATGGTGTGGGGACGCACGCTGGACAGTTCCTGATTGTGTATTAAACACGTAGGACGAGAGCACGTCCTACCACCCTTTCCTCTAACTGCTGCAAGGCTTCAATGATTCGCTGCAGCCATGCATTTCATCAACGGCCAGAAACCCGGAGACTCCACACTCTTGCACAGAGACTCAGAGAAGAGCATAAAAACCCAGAATCTCCAGGCTAAACCCAGAGGTTAGGCAGGCATGGACCGCATGGTGTCTAGGTGGCACCTAGAAATTGACTGAAGAGTAATGTCTTGAGTTCCTTCATGAATTGCAAGAGCATTGACGTGGTCCAGAATGCCACTAGGACAGTGTTTCAGTAGGCCAGCATATATTGTGGGTGCGGCTGCATGAAAGTGATATACTGTGGCAATGCTGGCACAGCTTCATGCAAGTTATTTGCAATGGAACTGCTGGCATATTGTGGGTGCAACAATATCATAATGATTTAAAGTGGAAATGCTGGCATATATTGTAGGCACAGCAAAGCAAAAGTAGCATAAGGTAGCAATAATGGTATATATTGTGGGTAACTCCAGGGAAATTATTTACAGTGGCTATGCTGGCCTATATTCTGGGCACAGCTTCATGAAAGTGATTTACAGTGGTAATACTGAGGTGTATTCGGGCACCCGACCAAAGTGATTTACAGTATGAATGCTGGCATACATTTTGCGTGCAGCAGCCTGAAAGTGATATACAGTGGCAGTGCTCTGTAATATTGGCACAGCGTCACGAAAATTATTCATATTGGCAATGCTGGCATATATTCTGGGCACAGCTTAATGAAAGTGTTTTACTGTGGGAATGGTGGAATCAATTGTGGGGGTTAGCATCATGAATGTGATTTGCTATGGCAACGCTGTCATGTATTGTGTACAACGGCATCATGAAAATAAAGTACTATGCTCCTTTGTACTGTTGGGCGCCTGGCATCTAATCAATTTTTTCATGTGTTGACCTAATAACTATTTTAAAATTGTATGGCTTTTTACCACATTTTCCTCAAAATTGTTTAGTAAAACACACAATTTTAACTAATCATTTTAAATATTTTCTGCGGGTGTGTACCGGTACCTTCCCTTTTCTTCCCTACAATACTTACTTATTCCTCACAGTACCCTGCACGTGGGTACTTTTTTCTGTATTCCTACAGTCCCCCTACCAGCCCTTGGCACCTGATGTCTGCACTTACCCATGCACTTGCCACATGCTGGCCGTTACTTTAATTATTGTTTTATCTATTCCCATGTAGTGCACTGTCCCTGCCCGTTTCCCCTGCACTTGCGCGATCTGAATGACACCTGGCTTAGTAGGATCGTTGTCGTCTTCCCTCTGTTGCCCCTCCCTTGCCTCGTCGCGCCTTGAAACACTTGTGTATAGGCGCTTTACAAATGCCATATCATATCCTATCATATCACTACGCTGGGTCATGCGCGCTGTTTTATGGTAGAAGTTCATACCGCTGTACTGAAAACATTCCCCAGCCACCCTTGACCTTGAATTGTTTGAAATACCAGTCCATCCTCCAGACCAGCCACCCCCTAGCACCTAAATCATATTGTCCCCCCCACCCCCCACGCCTCCCCCAGCCCCTCTCTCCCCCACCGCAGTGAATGTGCACTATGGCATGAAGGTAGCTCAGACACTCCGTTTAAATCTGGATAGGGATGCTCCATCTATCACCACCAGGCCAACCAACGCCGTCCTAAACGCTATTTCAATATTGGTGCTATTTAATTGATTTAACTAATGAACTAGCTACACGAGCAGCACTCTTCGGCAATAGCTATTACGTGGGCCCCAAAAGAGCAGTATTTAGTTTGTAGTATGTGCTACACACACGGTCAACAGCGTTTGAACCTACCCTCTGCACAGCCTACGCGAGTGGGGACCGACCGAGGAAACACTTCAAACATTTACTACAAATACACAACACAATGGCAGGAGTGAGGTCACGCCGCTCCCCGCCCCCTTCTCTTTGTCCCCGCGAAGCGGCAGCCTCCTTCTCAAACAGCAAGGAACCCTTGTAATATCACAGGCCTAATTAACATGCGCGCTGCTGCCTGGCAGAGCAGGGGGCGCCGGGAGTTTACATATCACAGGGACCCTGCGCGTCGCAGGATGTTGGTTTTCCCCCTGAGCGCAGGGACATGATCAGAGAGAAGCACCTCGAGTTTGTTCACATCGGGGTAATCCCCTTGTTCGCCGGGGCATATGCTGGCCCCGGGCCAGTGCCCCTACCCCAGCGGGGCGCAGGGGGCGTTCACTCCCAGCCTTCTCCTGGACAGCGTCTTCACCTTTTGATGATGTGAACTAGAAGCAGGGGTCAAGCGGCCCACTGAGTTTTTCCTGACCCCTGTCAGGTTCGCTGACTGCTCGTGTTATAATATATGTTGTGTTGTTATTGGAAGTTTTCGTTCTCAGTTATATAGATAAGGTGACATGTCTTTTCATCTACTGAAACTCAAAAGTTATGTCTTTTCCTTCGTGGCTTTTTATAGTGGGTCATTACAGCAAAAAAAACAAAATAAGGCACTAAAAAACGATAAGATCGGAGAAATAGAACAGGGGAAATCAAATTAAAAGAAAAAAAAAGAAAAACGAAATGAACAAAATTAAAATACAGAGAGAAAAAGACAGCCAGTGGCATTCTGGAAGGTTTTATTGCCATTTGTATGTGTCCATTGCACAACATCACACGTGTATAGTGTTAGCGTTTCCACATTTACATTTCATTCTCTGCAAACGAGGCCCTTCTCACATTTGCGTTTCTGATTTTAATCATTCCCGAAGCATATTTCGCTTATGTCCTATGCAAGGGCAACTGGCATGTGGGTCACCCATGCACACAATACAGCCAGGGACACGTGTGATGTCTCTGCATCCTTAATAAAGATGTTTGACAGCCTCCAAACACGTGTAGACATGTGAAACACACATCTCTGTTGGAAAACCCACCAAACAAGAGATTGTCAAAATCAAAACTGCATAACTCACCTCAACAACCACCACTATATATAAATACATACTTGAACTCAAATTATCTTGAAAGCGGCTCAAATTGTTTTCTCTAAGGGCCTGATTCAGATAAGTGTGTTATAATGGCACAATCCCATACGAAAATGCTCTGTGAATCAGGCCCTCCGTTTAGGAGGACGAGGAAATGTAATCAGCGAAGAAAAGTATTTGTAAATTAATGTTTAATGCATTAACTATATAGGTAATGAAAGAAGGGGGTACATAGGTTTACCTCGGATTGTGTGCAATTATCAGTCATACTCTTGGCACAAATCGAAATTTAAGAAACGCGCACTGTGTGCTTGCTGAGTGATTATAAGCACTGTAACACGATTACTTGGAGTAAATGAACGATCTTCCATCATGACTAAGAAGTTTCCGCTGCCCCCCACTCTAAAATCTACTCTCCTCCATTGATCAGCCTACCTTCGGAACCTCCTCAACCCCCCAGACAAAATCCCATATAATTCCAAATGTCTATTATGCAAATCAGACCATTTCTCAAAATTGAAATTCACAATAATTCACCATCTCGCAGAAGTTTGCCATAGCCCACGCTAATAGACCTCTGAGATCCGCCTACACCAACAGACTCCGGCTGCCGAAATTCTACCAACCCGAAGCTGGAGGCGCAAGCTTTCTCACCTTCGTCGACCAGACAGTGGAACTCCCTTCCGCCAGCTTTAAGAGTGGAACAATCTTACTGGCTGTTCAGGAGAACACTGAAGACCTGGATCTTTGCCTAATCTGGAAATGAAGCACCTGAGGTCCCCCCCCTGACACGCCCCCTCTTAAGTACTTGCGTAACTGGTTGTAACAGTGCCTTGATGCCTCTGGGTTCAGCGCACTTTATCAATGAATAAATAAATAAATAAATACAAAATTACGTGATTTTCCCTAAACACAATGAGTTGTGGAACCTGCTTGATTGCTCGCAGCATCCCTTAATGGTGGAAATTACCAAAATAATAATAATAATAGTGGTTCTGGTGTTTTATATAGCACAGTTTTCTCCTGGAATGCAGTTCCAGAGCACTTGGTAACTGGTGTTACTGCCGTTATTATCACCCACAAAGTGGTACTCAATGTATCACCTGTGTCCTGGGGGTGGTGAAATGCTTACTAGACCAGGGTATCGAACCAATGGCGCATAGCATCCTCCTGTTCGCAAGGCGAGCGCGTTGCGCTAGAGCAACGTGGGTGGGCTGAATTTGATTCACGGTTAACCTGTATCGATTCCAAGGGTGACACAGACATCAACTAGAATGATAAAGACATCCTAGCTAAACGATTCTACCATGCATGTGTCAGTATTTCAATTCCACGAATGCTCCGTGCGTGCCCCATTACTGGTCCAATTCACTACTGTGATCAAGCTTTTAGGAACAGTTACTCATCATAGTAACTACTTTACTCCTAGTCCAAAGTCCACTTTCCTCCATGCTTTGGGGAGTTCCTGTGGTGTGGGAACAGAACCGTACCCGCTCCATCCCATCCCTGTTCTACGGGAACTACCCTAAGTATGAAAGAAAGGGGACGGGACACAAGAGTATGGAAAGGTTACCCACTGTAGTGACTAATGTACTCCTATTAAAAAAAGTCCCCTTTCGTCCATGCTTAGCAGAGTTCCCGTGGCGCAGGGATGGGACCTTCTGGTCCCGCCCCAGCTACATCCTGTTGGCGCTCTACCAGAACTCCCCTAAGTATGGATAAAAGGCAACAGGACATAGGAGTAAGCCAAATTCATGCACCATAGGGACTGCTAAACTCCTAGTCCAAAATCCCCTAAAACATGGACTGTCCCCGCTCCATAGCAACTCCCCTAAACATGGAGGAAAGGGAACACGATGTGGGAGTAATGAAGGTCCTGCAAGAAGTCCTGGGCAACACAATATCTTCAATAATTAGCCCATGAGACCTTGTTGCAGCTTACAAATGATAACCACCACCTCTGAGTCATTAAAAGGTGGGTTGGATTTGCATTCTGAAAGTGAAACATGCAAAGAGAGAGGTACCATTCATAGACAAGTGAGCAGACACATCTCACTGGCAAATTGTACTAAATTAATCACTGGCAAAATGTGGTCCTGGGCACGTCACCTCAACATAAGAGGCTTAGGGAAAGCCATTTGCTTCCTTTCTGACAAATCCCTTTCTCCCTATAACTAATTACAGGAAAAATAAATGTCAACCCCATCACTCTCATTCTTATAGAGCTGTACTGGCTACCCTTTTAAGCATGCCTGGTTTTCAAGGGAGTCAAAATCACCTACAAACCAGTCACACACAATCCCTATTCTTCATGACAATCCACCACCAGAAGCCACAACATCACCATACTGGAAAAAGAGAACTTCAATGGGGAATAATCTAGGAAACATGCATTTTCCTGAGATGCACCCTGCCACTGGAACAAGTTACCAACACTGATCACATTGGCCCCATCCACCCTGCACTTCAAAGAACATCTCGTCAATCGTTGATCTGTACGCTCAACTCTACTTTTCCTCTTCCAGATCGCTGCCCCTCCTCTGATCCCGCTACCCTTCCTGGCAACATATGCTACCCTCCACTTTATCTTAAACCTCCCACATCTGTACCCTATGTACAGCACTCAATTGCATTCCAGCTAGATTTCCACTATACATTCCATACATGCATAAAACTATCTGAACCAACCTGTGCTATCAGTAAATTGTCAACTATAACATTCTGGTGCCGGCATCTGGCCAGGGTACTTTGTGCAGGTACAAGACAAACCTTTTGGCCCCCTAACGAGTCAGCCCAGTGCAGAATTATCATCCTTTGCTTATTCGCTTTTAATGGAGCCTCCTCTGGTTGCCCAATGAATTTGGCAACAATGGAGATGGATGCATGTTTATTTCATGTCTCCAGATTTTTGGAGGTGTGTGTGCATGAAATATGTAGCTTCTCTGGGTCCAGCAGGCAAGGGAGGTCCGGCTTGGGCCTAGCTTCCCCCTTCCTGTTACAATTCCCTTTCAGGAAGATCTGAAAATGTTTCCCCTCCAACAGCATGGAACAAAAGTGTTATTAAGAGATCGGATGGGCACAAATGGCCAACGCCATTCAGCTGGACGTAAAAGGGTATTCCTGAGCATTCTACAAATCCTGCAATATGTCTTAGAGAATTATTTCAAAGGAAAACTATTGAAGAGTTTCCCAATGCACAGATTCTACAATTGGGGCGCTCATGCAGAACCACCATATTGTGTTGACTTGCGGCAGAGAAGAATGATGTGATAGCTGGTCCATTGTACCTGTGGCCATCGCCAGCATTTCAGGGGATTTTACAAATAGACAATAGTAGGGAATTGTGCCCATTAACCCAATGAGGGGAGAACGTAGCTCAGCCTAATCCTGACCATAGTGTTCTTCTACTGGATGGCCTACTAATTCCAACTCCAGCCTCCTTGCAGAATACTCAACAAATTACCCCAGTGCCCCCTGGAACTTTCAACTGTTCAGGCATCCCTGTACCGTAACCAGGTCTAGTGGCTCCTGCTGAATACAAGGGCATCTTTCCAGCTCCTCATCAGCACCAGGCCATGCCTTATAAACGTAGATAGTAGGTGCAAACATGCTCAACACCAGCAAAAAAGATGTATTGTGGCCATGCCTTATAAATAAAGAGAGTAGGTGCAAACATGCTCAACACCAAGACCTATGTTGCAATGCAAGCACAACAACGGAACAACCCGCACATATGCCCCCATTTCCAGAACCATCTTTCAAGCTTCTGGACAATCTTCTCATAAAGTCTCCAGACACAAGTCTGGCCACGTTCAAGCACTCTGGATGGGAACCTGTCCTTAAACCTCTAATGATGCCAACCAACGTGCACGTCAACCCAGTGCACCTCCGACCCACTAACTCACGGGAGACTCAAAGTCGTGTCTTGCATCTGCTAAAAGTATTTCTGCTTATGCTAATATTATCTAGACCTTGCTACCCACAAGACACTGCTCCTGGGTGTGATTCAAACACCATGACAAAACAACAAATAAATAAACCAATTTGCAGCAAAAAAAACAAGCATCCAACATTTAAAGTGAAGAAGATATGCCTCCGGGGTTCGTGTAGGCAGGGCATAAAGTGCCGGTACATTGCTACCAGCACCCTTATTTCTGGACCGCCATACTTGTAATGAGGCCCAATGTGTAACAACTGCCCCAACTTCTTTAGGAACATATTAATGACACACCTATTTAAAATGTGTCAATGCCCTTGTTTGGTTTGTGTCCTGTTAGCTTGGATAAATGCAATACAATTATCAGTGTTGTGTCATACAAAATGCACACACACACGCACGCGCACCAGATTTTTTCAGTCTATATAAATAATGTTATATTGTAGAATCCATCAGAAGTTGGGAAGTCTTTTAAAATAGCAGTTATTAAAATGCTTTTGTACAGCGCCAAAAAGGGTACGGTAATAGGGTGAGAAAGCGGGAAAAGAAGTTGCAGACGAAGAGACGGGATGTAGCAGAGGGAGACTGTTTGCTATTAGTATCCACGCGTTATAGGATCAGCATATACAAACCGCATTCTGGAGAGGTGTACGCGTTGTAATAATAAACCGATTATGTTTCCAATGCAGCTTTGGAGTAGTATATTATCAAAATGGTGTGGTGGTGGGTGCATAAGGGGCTCAAGAGCATGCTCGGGCAGTCCTGGAAGATATGTAGCCTCAGTTACCAGGAATGTCTACTTCTGGTATCAAACGTACATTCCTGAATAATAATCCTGGGGCTGCCAAGCAAGAAAGAGGCATAGGCCAAGGGATGGAGGTGCTAAAAAGGGAATTATATTGTTAAGACAAAGCAGGGGAATGAGTTTAGTAAAGTAAAATGTACTTGAATGACACCCAGATGTAAGGTCACAGTTGTCCGAGTTCCCCTTGTTAATATAAATATGAAGTATAATCCTTTATGCAGTAACTGTTGAGCATCTTGATTAGGTTGACCACGATTTTTTGGCAGAAAGGTTGATTAACATTGGGCAATGCTCTCAGTCTGCGGCAGCATGGTTTAAATCTTTTCTGGACCCAAGGACAGCATGCATGGTGGGGGGAGAGGCCCACTCAAACCATGATTCTAAGATGTGGGGTCCCCCAGGGATCATGCTTGTCGCCATTACTTTTCAATGTGCATATCAACTGTCTATGCAATCTTCTTGTCTCCCTCGGGGTCAAGTTTGCGAATTACGCAGACGATACACAGATAGTCTTCAAGCTTTCTGGGATATATAAGAATTGGGCTAACAGTGTTGATGAAGTTTTTAAAGCCATACAAAAATGGATGGCAATAACTTCTTTGGCCTTAAATGACTTTGGCACATCTCCCAATTAAACCTGAGATATAAAATATGGGGTAGGTTTCTGGAATGTAATCTGTAGATCGAAAATGCATCAAAAAGGGGAGGAGAAACTTCAGATGTGTGCCATGTATATTTGTTATATATTTTCTGAAGTATATTGTCAATCTTGGAATGGATTTGGGAGATACATTATGTAGAAATAAAATGAAAAAAATGTAACAAAAAAAACGGAGATGCATGAAATTGTCAATGTCCAAGTTTGTTTACTAAAATGTTTGTATTTTGATGTTTGATGTTTATAAATGCAACAAAAAACCTTGATATCTTTCAGGAATTAAATCCATTTAAGCAGCCGCTATCAGTATATAAGAATTCTACGCTCCCAACAAAGAAATTGAAAATGTGGGATGTTCAGATGTGGCACGAAATGTTAGAAATACTCTGAAAAGCTGCAAAACATAAACTTTTATCCACATGACATAAACTTAAATCTTTGTCCATTTTTATATCTGAAGGGAGGACCATCTAGCTTAACTTATTTGGTGTGCACCACCGCTTTAAAAAACGTCTCCGTTTCTACCCCTTCTCCAAAAAAAATACCAAAACCTGGGATTTCGTTGGGCGGATTTCATCATTTTCATGCCACAAGTCAAAGCTGTCTTGAGCAGTTTCTTTTTCAGCTTAGTCCGTTTAAAGAAACTGGCCATGCTTCTTTCTCGGGAACATAAAACTTTAATGGTGGATGCCACAGTTAATTTGAGGCTAGATTATGACAATACCCTCCCTCTATGTTGCCGGCTCGGTTCTGGATTGGTTTGGCTCCTTTCTCAGTGAGCGATCCCAAACTTTCTTTCTCTGTTGTTTCACTTCAAGTCCCCGGTCTGCCACTTGTGGGGTGCCCCTGGGCTCCGCTCTTTCTCCGGTTCTTTTCAGGGTCTATGTCCAACCCCATGCCCATCTCATTCAATCTTTATGTTTTCGCTGCTACATGTACTGATGACACGCAGATCATTGTCCCTCTTACTCTTAACAATCGTTCTGGAGCGTACAGTCTTCACAACAGCCTGAAGGCCACTGGGGACCGGATGGCGAAAATTGGCTGAAACTTAATGGGGACAAAACAGAGGTTCTGACCATTGGCTCGCCATCTGCCATTTCCCACTGGATGCCTGATTTTTGGCCTCCATCCCTAGGTGCTTTTCCACAGCTAGTTCCTGTGGCTAAGAATCTGGGTATCAAAATTGCTACCTCACTTTCTATGGATGCTCAAGTAAACTCAGTTTGCCAACAAGTACATTTTAATCCCAAAATCTTGTGCACAGTACTTCCATTTCTCCCACCGCCTCTACGTTCTCCAGTGGTAGCTTCTTTCATTTTAAGCATGCTCGGCTACTGCAACTCGCTGTATCTCTCGCACCTGGCTTATTTATTACACCAGGCCTCATTCCAAGTTGGGCGGTAAGGGATACCGGGCACCGGTAAGGAGACCGGTGCCGGTAATCCCTTACCGCCCTACTACGAGGTCCCTTAGCGGGTCCCTCCTTTAACACCTGGTCTGACCTAGCATTGTGGACGGGACCCATTAAGGGACCAGGGCGCAAATAATGGGCTTGACATACGCCAGCCCGTTATTTGCGTCCTCCCCATTCCCATTGAGCCCCATAGGGGCTCAATGGGAATGGGGAATGGCATTTTCAATGGGGACTTACCTGTCCCGCAAAGGTCGGACTACACCGGTAAGTCCCCATTGAACTAGACCGGTGCCGAACCCGTTATTGGTGGCAGTCATGGCGCAAATAGCGCCATGACTACCACCAACTTCGGAATGAGGCCCACCGTCTTCAAGTATTACAAAATACCGCGGCTTGTGCTGTTTATGGCTTATCCTCCCCCTGACCATATTTCATCTTCACTTTGTAGCCTCCACTAGCTACCGGTTTGTTGCCGAGTAGACTTTAAAGCTCTCTGCTTAGTCCATCGGGCCATCAATGGACAGGTAGCTTACTACCTACGGGAAAAGTTCTGTCGCTATGTCCCTACTCGACAGCTCCACTCTTCTTCCGACTTGCTGATACTAGTTCCCAGAGTCTGTCGAGCCAGATTTGGTGGCTGAGCTTTCTCTGTCTCAGCAGCACACCTGTGGAATAAACTTCCACTGGACACCTACAAAATCCCCAATCATTTGGCTTTTTGGCGCCAATTAAGAACTTTTTTGATAATTAAATTTCAGTCGTTGGTCTATCTCGCTGCTCTGCTAATAAAGTCAATCCGTTTTAGCGCCACGTTGCCTACGGGTTTAAGCGCTCCCTATAAATTTGTTTAACATAACATAACATGTTGGGCTCCCAACCGGCAGTCCATTGCTTTTAATCAAGGCCGTCTGGGAGTCAAGCACTTAAATGCTTCAAGTCCTCCCTTTTTAAGTAAGAACATGATCATATATTGCCTCTTGCACTCCCAGCACAGCCCAGGAAAATGACCATTACGTGTCCCACCCTTAAACTTAGACATCAGGGCTCTATGTTTAAGCTACCAAAACCTGGAGCACCTCCCCTACCTCTCTCTGAGACACAAAGTCAGATATACATGCATGCACATGTGATGATCAGAGTTGCATATCACCCAGTGAAAATGTACATGATGTTATGTTTCTTGTGAGTGGTATTATACACCACACCGATAGATATGTTTTTTTCTATTAGTTTCTATCGGCTCCTTATTGGTGATTTTTGTATTATATTATATTCATCTTGAAGGTGAGATCCAAACTAATCATTCTACACGTTTATTAATATTTCAAATATGGTTTATTCCATGATATTTACTCATGATTCTCTACACGTGTTTCACCTTCTTAAAATCAGAAGGTTCATCAGGATAGTATCTTAAAGCACTTTTAAGTTTTTTCAGAGGTGTTACTCTTTGATTAGTTGTGACTTTTTCATTTATTAAGAATAGCCATGTGAGCAGTTGGGCTCTCAGGCGAACGGATCAGCTGCATCGCCACGACGATCATTGTATCCTCACACCTTCAAAGGTCCAAACAGCAACCTGCGTTCCAGTCATTGCAATTTTCTGGAAAAAGCTGAGGGGGAGCGCTTTGCTTTGCTGACATAATAAAGGGGCGGGAGAGAGGGCGTGGTGAGAGGGTGCCTGGCGTCAGGCTGTTCCTAGAGCTCTCAGCCTCTCAACATGGCGCGAGATTGTCAGTAAACATAGCCGCTTCTGTCACTTGAAACCTGCATTTGTGTTTAGAAAAGTGAACATTACATGTATCAGAAGGGGCCCCTGCCCATCCCGAACCTGACATGGGAAAACGCGGTGTCTTCGGGGACTCCTCCACTCCCAGGAGCTTTGCAGAATCTGAGCTGTGTCGCAGTCGAGTTTACATCCATTATAAAGGTGTTTATTGAGGCCGGGCCCTCTCATTTCGCCGCTGCTGTAAAACTCTAATTGCCCCCCATAAAGGCGGGGAGAGGGAGGCGTCGTGCACTTGCCCTGGCACAGTCACAAGGCGAGGGCCCAACCCTCAGACAGGCAGCGCCTGTTCAGTGCGGCCGAGCTGACCATGGAATGTCAAGGCGCCCCATTACTGCGCGTCAGGGCCACGCTTGCATCAGAATAATCGATAGCACTCGTTTATCTTCTCACTTGTGCTTTTCCCGCATGGAATGAATTCATGCTGGGCACTCATTTAGGAGATAAGCTTCTTCTTGTACCAGCAAGGTAGATCGATGAGTTGAACGCCAACCGCAGGGATTTGTGTGCTAAAATGGGTGCACTCTCCACTGTGTCACATAAGAACACCAAGGCACGGGGGATGGCGGGAGGGGGCGGGGGGGGGGAGTTGGGGTTGCCAAAGATCTCACAGTTTGGTTCCCTGGGAAATGATGGCTTGGAATTCTGGCCACCCTGGCTCCGCAGCTGGCAATTTAGCTACGCGCGCGCGCGCACGCACGCACGCACACACACACGTGTTCTGAAAGCTCAGTGGCCTACCATGACTACTTGATATGTTTCCTTATTATCCTATGTAAATGTGTGCATATTTGCAGGCACTTTTCTTTCATTTAACAAACAATTCTTAAGGCGTCTCAGAGCAATGTATTCAATTGATGTCAATGAAAATTAACAACTCCCAGAATTCAATGTGTTGCATGAAAGACCAGGACAGGAAAGTATAGGGTCCTCTGGTCACTATTAGCCCGAAGGGGCCAAAAATGGACTGCCCTACCGCAGAAGAACAGAATATTTTTAAAGGAAGTGCTGCCTACTTTGAAGGCTAGTTAGAAATAAACCAGCCTGCAAAGTAAGTAGCACTTTCCTTAAAGAAAAAAAGACATTTCTTAAGGCACTTATTTGTTACTTATGCTATTAACAACAGCATAGCGCACATATGCCATCAGTAGGAACTTGCAGCGCTTTTAATTGGTCTCGATTTGGAAGTGCCTTGAAGCATGGCCAGGGGCTTCCAGTCCAACAGTAAGAGGGCAGGGTTTTCTCACCCCATCATCAAATACACAGAAGCCTGAATGCTTCCCCTGGATCTCTCCAGAAACACATTAAAGAAAAAGGTATTTGGAATTTTCTTTCAAGGAATTAACTAAAATACGCTTCTCCATCTAGCCAGAAAATATTTAGTGTGGGGATCAGTCGGTGTTAATGCAAATACATGTGTGTTACCGCAGGTTTTAATGGAAGCTTGGCTTGATTTTGAAAGGGTTTGTAAAGGATTTTCCAGCTCATCTACTCCCCAAATCCCCATTTTATCCTGCTCCTTGTAAAGGGTCTATGTCTCGGAGTCAGCTTTGCAGTAAACTCATTTTTGTTGTGGCAGGTTTTAATGAAAACCCTGTTGTTGCTTTCAAAAGGTTTCCACGTGTATGCGCTCCCCAGATGATAATTTATCTTGCCGCAGGGGCTGTTTTTGGAGCGCATTCATTTGTGTGTCAATCCATTGTCTCCGTTCTGGGCCTGAAGGCTACCCTGGGACTTTGGGACTGAAGACTGTTCAGTGCTGTAGAAACAGAAGTCTGTCTAGTAAACAGAGATGTTTCCTCAAAGCTAACTGGGTGTCTCCCGACTGCCACCAGTTACCCAAACTAGGCCGCTGCAGCTCAGGGAAGAGTTTGGAAAGGGTGGTTAGTACTCAGATTATTCAAAGAGATGCCGTCAATCACCTAAGAGTTGCCCAGTCTCCTCAACAGCCCAAGAATCCTCAAAGATTGGCTGGTATGATACAATGATTGCCCGGGCAGCAGAATCAGGGCTTTACTCTCAGCAAGGAACCTGCCTAGTGAAATCATCCTAACCTGATGTCTCCTCAGGGTCAGCCACGTACCCCCACTTTGCAGCAGGCCTTTTGTGGCAGAGAGTGCCTGTAGTGCTGCTCTTTGGGCACATTGGTGCTTTCATTGTTGGCTTGCAACCTGAAAGATGTCCTCCCTGCTCCCTCTAGGTGGTCTTAATGTGATATTATGCACTATACAGAACACTGTGGGGTAGTTTCAGCCCTAAGATAAAAGGAAACTGCGTGTCGCTGTCTGGGGCCTAAAAATGCAGCAATACTTTCCTGTAATTTGAAAGCACACTGTTCACTGGCAGGCCGAAAGGCCAGCATGGAAATGGCAACACTGCCAAATACACAAACAGTATTGTCAGAAAAGGAAAATACAATTAAGTGTGCCCTGTATTCGAATTACAAGGCTGAAAAGAAATGAGGCCTACCTTCCATTGCAGGCTACTGAGACACTGAAATGCATTTTTCCCAAAAAGAAAGCTGCCATAGAAATTAATACATTTGGTATTTAGGCCTGAAAGGAACTTTTCTTTACAGAGGAAACTCCCTGCCCCAAACAATTTAAATATATATTATAATGGGAAGTTGGACATTGCTGGCCTGATGCAAGATATTAAAGCAGGCCTCATGTGAAAAGGAATTGCAACATTCAAAAATACAACTTTTCTGTGCATGAGGAAAAACTGTGTTTAGCCCAAAATACATCTTTCTGATGAGATTCGATGGCCCAGAACTGCTCACCTTCCCCCAATAGATTCAAGGGTCAAGCACTGCTCTTCTCTTTATCCAGGAATCTATTTGAAGCTCACAAAGCCAATAAATGCGCAGCGTTTGTGCCAAACTAAAGTTTTATGAGGTGAACAGATGACCACTGTGAAAACATGAGACCCATCTAATAGGGGTGAACTCTTAAAAATACAGAGTATTAATATTCGATTCCTGGTGAAGTCCAGGGTTTGACTGACAACTGACATGTTACAGAGACT
Source organism: Ambystoma mexicanum (assembly GCF_040938575.1). Lineage (NCBI taxonomy): Eukaryota > Metazoa > Chordata > Amphibia > Caudata > Ambystomatidae > Ambystoma > Ambystoma mexicanum. The sequence goes on along the minus strand of NC_090931.1, from coordinate 290,495,669 downwards.
GCCTCATGAGTAAGGGGGCAATGTTATAGCCTCTGCTCAAGGAAGATAAGGACCCAAATGGGCATTAGCCATGGAAAAAGAATGTGAATGACTTTTAGGGCCAGCAGAATAAACAATGAAGCAGACGTCCCAAACCAATGTCCAAGTTTGAGTTAAGAAATGTTTGTCATTATTTTTACATATGATTGTATGGAAGTTCATACTTTGTCCATTATCTCAGGGATCGTAACTCTCATAGAAATCATTCAAATATCTATGAAAAGAGCACGGAAAGCTCCATCCAATGATTCAACTCTCCTCAACCTTGGGAACTGAAGTTATAAGCTGAAATGTGAAGATAGCATCCCAGAAAATGTCACAAAGTAGGGATTCGGGGATCTATGTGAAAATATCAACAACAAAAAATGTGAAAGCCAAAATACAGTTCTTTTACCCCATTTCACCACATATGTATGCAGGGGGAGAACACCCCAAAACACTTCACATACTCCTTGACTTTTTAAAATTAATTTATAGCTCCCCATATATATATATATATAGTGAAATGTGGCCCTCAAAATTCAGGATTTTGGGCTTCTCAGTTATGGGATGAGGTATTTTGGCATATTCCCAATTCAGGGAGATGATGGTTTATTGAATTAGATATCGGTATAGAAAACCTTGTGTTGATAACTGTTATATTTGTTGAATAAATTGCAAAAATTGGCCATTGGAACCTGCAAAATCATGCCAACGCCAGACACATTTCATTAATTCTAGCATGCTCAGACAAATTCAGACATATATATTTGATGATGCTTATTTGTACGTTGAAAGAAATTGTCATGTTGTACATTTTGCTGCAACTGTAAAATTGTTCAGAAAGATCATTCAAAGGGCTGGAGACCTAGACTGCCAAGAATTATGCTTAGTAACTAAAAGAAACAATGCAAAGAGAAGAGGCTAGGCCTTCTTTAAGGGGAGGATAGTAGATGTTCAATCAGAATAAATAGTAAGATGATCTCTCTTAATTCGGATATTTTGAGGGAGTGTTTAAGATGCACAATGGGGAAAAGGAAGAGCTGTCTGAAATCACCTGAGTGGGAACTGCTGGAAAACTTTGCTGGAGAACAACATTGTCTGGGAGGTGGATTAGACCAGGAGAAAGACTAAACTTTGGATCGAACCTGGAGAGGCAGATAAAGGGTGGATTCTGGAGGTCTCCATGACTGAGCCTGGAGAGGCCGTCTAACCAAGTCCCTATGTTTCCTCTGAGTATCCAGAAGCCCTGATGTCTTTTCCTCAGCTCAAAACCCAGAGATATTCTATGTAAGTAGACGTGTCCAACCAAATCAAGTCTTCCGGGAATATGTTTGATTTAATATGTTCCCATAATTGATTGTGTGGGCAAACCAAGTAGACCCTTTGCAGTTTTACTAAATAATAATTTAATTAACTCCCATATAGTCAAAGGACGCAGAGTGACCTTGGGGGAGTTCAAAACCTCTGGCCTCTCTCCTAGCACTCATTAGAGTTGTAGTCGGATAAAATAAGTGTGTATCCCTTACCTTATTGTGGCCAGTTCCAAAATCCTAAACGGAAGTGGTATACTTATAAAAAATACAAAATTCCTAACTGTTCACCATTCCTCAGACCCTGCCTTGAAGCAGAGGGGTGTTAAATGTAAAATGAATATCTATGTTTGTGCGGGGCAAGAGAAAGGTATTTTGCCAAATTAAATAGAGTGTGCTCCCTGATTAAAAGCATACCTTCTACAGAGAGTGAGAAAGTGACTCCTTGTAGAAGAGAGATTCTTCATTGCATTGTGGTGACGATAGAGGGGTTCCATATATATAAAAAGTGTTTAGTTTTATAAAGTCTGTTGTGCTCCAACACTGCTAGGGATCTATGTGATCACTGCGCCGCCCATAATGTCGACTTTTAAATTGCTGGCTCCCATTATGGAGCGGCGCAGTGATCACATAGATCACTGTGCCCTGCATCCCCCAACACGCCTCCCCACTACCCACTTAACTTTTCGGCATCTCTCCTACTTCCCTGTGCGTCAGTTCTCTCCCACTAACATTGGTCTGAACTGGCACTGCAGGGTCCTTTTTTTTCTCAAATTTCTTTCCTTTATTGTCTGCCCCCCATTCATCTAATGGAAGCGGGGGACATCCCTCCAACCCTAACCCTGACCCCCACTACACCAACTAAGGGGAGCAGGGGACACCTCTGCAACCCCTGCTCCCATTACTCGGTGTAGTGGGGGGTCAGCATTTTAGTAGGTCACAAATGCGCAGTAAAGGTGAGGTCGTAGTGTTAGAGGCGACATGTTTGTTTGTTTCCCACTGCTAGAATTGTCAAGTGCACAGGGAGATTAAAAATAAAGAGCGCTGCATGTGTGAAATTGCTTTTGCCAATAGAAAAATGTTGCTTGTTATTTAAATTAAACTTCATGTAAAGTGTATTTGCAAGCATATGATCCGGTCAGGTTTCAAGGTGCTACATGTTATAAAGTAAACCCCTTGCAAAGTACATTGTGGAGTTAAATTGTTTCTTCCTGTCCAGGGTGCGGCACAATTCTGTACATTAAGAAAACTTGATGAACGACCCGGGTATCTGAAGCATTCCAGAGATCTATGTTTCTATGTAACCAGGGTGGAAAGAACCAAAGAAGGAAAAACGTACATGTTGTGGGATTAAAGAGTCCGTGATTGGTGTTATCCTGAACCAACTGGTGTGTTCAATTTGTGTGAAAAGTGAATTGTCAGGAAAGAAAAGCATTTGGGGCCATGGAGTGAGGTGGCGTGTCTTATGATTCGTGAAAATATTAATTGTCCTATTTATTAATAAATATGTATCTGTTCTGCACACTGGCCTGATTTTTGGCTTATCTATTGCATAGGGGTGAGGACTGATAGTGTTGTGAAATGAGTCAGGGGCAGGCCTAGTGAAAGATCCAATAAATGGAGTTATTGGTGTGGCGCTCTTGATTGGGGAGTGAAAGAATTCCCTGCATTAATTGTTGCTGCAGAAATATCTCCTGCAACACAGAGATTGTTAACCGTCCATCTAGTGCCAGGCACAACTTCTTGACTTTATTAATTCTGTCCATTCTACTGCCTTTCCTTTTGTTACCAACAATATTCATCTCTCAGGCATCCTATGCTTGGATCAGGCCTCCTTCTCAGTTGGCTTGGCAGCCCCACAATTATTATTTGGGGATGTATCTGCTGTACAACAGCAGGTATTTTAAGCCTACGTATCAACTAGAATTGCACGAGCATGCCTCTGAGCCCCTAACACACCCAACACTACTCGATCTCTATCTTATAATACTTTAAAACTGCTTAAACACCTATGCGCCTATTAGCTCAAACACATACTCCTCTGTGTCGCTTCTCTCTAGAAGACAGGCCACATGTAATGGAAACACATACCAATGAAAGCATGTATTCCTGTTAAACTCCCTCCCTGTGTCTGCACACTCCTTCCTGTTTCCCCTCTCTCTTACTTCACCCTTTCCCATAGTAGTCGTCCTAGCAGACTAGGTTCTGCTGGCCCAGGTGGGGGTACACCACACCTCGGGTAAGGATTTGGAACTTTTGAAACTACTACGGTAGTGTTTTGGCCCAATACAAAAGCACAGTCACTTAACTGTGTCACTGTGACTTATGGGCGCATGTATGTCAGAGGGAAGTGTTAGTGGCAGCGAAGGAGTCATGTAGGCAGCCTGAATTGCATTGCGCTAGCGCCAAGGGTCATGTATACCCAGCGGCAGTTGGTAGCCTCCTAGCCTGTGTCTATCCCCACTGGTACCTTCAAAATATCCTGGCCTTGTAGGCCTAATAGACAGGGTGGGGAGAATTCAGAGACGTGTCTGTACCATATGTGCAGACTAGTAATTGTAGTGTCCCCATTCCGGGCGGGGGGGGGACCCTGGGAATAAGTACAGGACTCACCCAAATCATTTGGGCAAGTAGTAGAGTGGACTGTTTGGGAGTAAAGGAGGGAAGGTCTGGATGAGGGGACCATTTTGCCTAGGACTTTGAGAAATACAGTTTGGGAGAAAAGCTGTTTTGTTAGGAATATTGAAGCAGAAGAAATGATGGGATGACAAATGTTAGGGGAGGGCAGGTGGACGGGGCTACAAGTGTTATATATAGATGTGTATTAATTCACTCTTAGGCAGGCTTGGCCATAGGGCAATGGCCGAAAGCCCGGCTCGACATTCTAGCTTGGGCCAGTTTTTTGGTCAAAGTAGGCAACTTTGTGTTACTGCAGTCGTTTTAGAAAATGCTACTAACTAAAAGTACTTTAAAATGCACTATTTTGAACGGTGGTACAACCATGCGGCATGTGAATGTTTAACAGAAGTTGCTCTTCAACAGATATTGGGGCAACAGGAACTCCGGGCCAATACCATGCAAGTCCTGCTGGCCAATGCAAAGTGGAATGAAGCTGATTCAATGGGAGACAGTGGAGTGGTGAAGAGTTCTGGCTCCCTGAGCCAAAATGGAGTACGGCTCTGGGCGCTCTGTTCTGAACACGGCACTAGGAATGCTGGTGCTCCTAGGTACAGATTGAATTTATATTGTCATGTGTGTTTTCGTTCATTTCTCCAAAAAAGTCCTTAATGTAGCTGCCATAAATGTGATCTACAAACCCTGCTGTTGCCCCAGTAAGCTGTCAATGTAAATCCCCAAAGATGTGGTAGCTTGGTTAGATCGGGGCCCAACCTGTCGATCTCGGGTTTGAATCCCAGCAGGGCCAACCCACCCCTATGAATACCACTGAGAAGGGAATGAATGACTGCTGTTTTTTAGGCACCAAGGAAGAATTCAGTGTGTTATGCCTTATAAAAATAGGCAGGGCTACTGTCACTACCGGGTTACCCACCCACAGCATTCTTCATGAGTTGTTCTCGAAACCCCTCTCCGGGAGTGGAGAGGCAAAAAAACAAACCCCGAGCAAAGATGCATTTAATCAAACACCATAAAGTAGATTCAAATCATTCAATCATAAATTTAAGGCTTAGAAAATGATTTTGTGAAAACGACTTGAGTTATAAAAACAGCGCATGGAGCGTGGTATAGTACAGGGCGTGGGGGAGGGCAACTATCATAGGAATGTGGGACCCGCCATCGTCCCCCTGAGTTTAAAGCATTGAAGTTCTGCGAGAGCTGACCTTAGCGCTTGACCCAATGGAAGGCTGCTGCACGGGAGGGTGGTTTTTATATAAAAGCATTCGCTTAGCGTTTGGCATTGACTTAACACATCTGGGCAGCGCTGCAGAAAGACTTGGACAAAAAGAATCTGGCTGAATATCCACCAGCCCCGTAGCTCAAGAGAAAGGGGTAATCCTGGACAGCCGCTGCCTCTGATAGACTGATCTGCTAGTAACTTAGCCACAATGCCATTAAGATAGCTGCTAGGGTTGAGTTATGTTATCTTGTATTTGTATAGCACCTCCTGCCATGGCATCGAAGCACTGTGCCCGTCAGAGAGGCAAAGTAGGAGGAGGATAGAACATGCAGTAGTGAACTGGATAATAGTTACAGCAATGACAAGTCAAGTGCCAAGAAGCAATTCAGCTTGTATTGTCCAATACTATTGTGTTAAATTCCCCCCAAAGCATTTCATTTGGCCTCTGGGCTTACAACAGAGCTCGGGGCAGTGCCAAAAGGCGGGTTTGCCACAGTGAGTGCTGTCTGAGTTATCCTTGTCACTCACGCTATCATCCAGAGCAGTGCCCTTCTTGGCAAAATATGTCACTGAAACGGCTTAACACACTCAGAGTGTGGGCACTTGAGGAAAGGACCTTCCAGCAGATGGGTCAGAATAGAAGGTGTGCATAAATGTGCTGATTTACAATACAAAATCTGGCTTGAAAAATGTGGCCAGTGTACTTAGACTTAGCTGAAAAAGGGCCCACCTAGGCAGGCAAAAGTCAATTTCATTCTTTCGCTATTCAGATAATACTGCTGCCTTAAAGAACGCCACTGCATTTGTAGTATGTATGCCCCTATTTATTAGCAGTAATGTATTTGTATGTGTACACTATAGCGAAGCTGTTGCCATCTTAAGTTGCCGCAGAGGTACATATTTTTGGAGCCGAGGATTTGAAGTCTTGACTTGGGGTGATGACTCCTAAGCCCCATCGCATTATCTGCCTTTATCACCTACATCTATGCGCAGCAGCGACGCGCTGCCTCTTTTCGTTAAGAGCTGCATTGGGAGTTTGTGATCCATATTAGGAGAACACATGAAATTGTCAGTGCTGTGCACTGAAATTGTACAAACTGAAAGAATACTGGGCATGTTAAGCTCACTGGAGTTATCAAATTGTGAACTTACTGGCAATATCAAAGTGTGAATGCCAAAAGGGGCGCTTAATGGAAAGGTCAAGATTGCGGCATCCAACTAGGAGCTTTCTGGAAATGTCAAGCTGTGTCAAACTGGGAGCCTACAGGCAATGTCAGGTGTACTGTGAATGTCAAATTTTGAATTTAAAAGGGAATGTCAAACTGGGAGCTAACTGGAAAAATGTTAACTGGATGTTTACTAGGACTGTAAAGCTTAGCAGGTATGTTATGTCACACCAAGCCATATGATTTGATGTATCACTTGACAGATCACTGGATCAAGACATATTTTTACACGAGTGTGCCTGTGATTGTGTGTGGGAGAGAGAGTGTGTGTGAGAGTGAATGAATTTGAGAGTGAATGTGAGAGTGAATGTGTGTGGGAATGTGTAAATGTGAACGTTTATCCATGTGTCTTTGTGCATGTGAGATTGAATGCTTGTGTGAGAGAGAGAGAGTGTGTGATTGAGAGAGTGAGTATGAGAATGAGCGTGGCTGTGATATTGAGTGTGAGTGATACTGAGTGTGAGTGATATTGAGTGAATGTGATGATGAATGTGAGTGAGTGTGAGCACATGTGCATGTGAGTGTGTGTGAGAATGTGTATGTGCATATGTGGGTAAGAGTGAGTGGGTGTGAGTGTACTAGTGTGAGAATGAGCTTTAAAGTGAGTCAGTGTATGAGAATGAATGAGTGAGTGACACTGATTGTGAGTGAATTAGCATGCACGTCTGACTTTGAGAGGGTTAGTGAGACTGTGTTCTTAGCCCTATGCCATCTCTGTATGAGCTTGCAGTAATTTGATAACTGGGCATCATGTAAACTGGCAATGATGTACTATTGTTGTAAGAGACTGACATGGGTGTGCTAACTAAGCAGAATGTAAACTGGTACTGATGTGATAGCTAAGTTCATGTAAATATACATCAAACCGGACACAATGATATGTATTCATCAAAGGGTTTGGTGTCTTGGCAAATTCACGTAGCCTTTCGCCATTTATTTCTTATGTAAAATCCAACAATCGTCCAATACATCACTGTCTTTTTGAATGATCCCAAGGACCTTCATGCATTACTGCCGTGCTACTGAAGGGTTACACATTCCAATTAAGCCGGAGCAAATCGTTCAGTGGATGCCAACGTGCAGAGCCGTGCAAAACGCTTCGATTGCTCTCCTTACGCATAGCTGCACCATGAACAATCCCACAGAGTAAGGATTCTAGGGCGTGTCTTTGGTGCTGTCTGGCATCTGCGTCACATGAGTCCCGCAATAGCCTCTTGAGTCTACTTTACTCGTTTGCACTGTTCTTAATTCAGCTTTGCTTTGCTGTACCTCATCATATAAGATGTGACTGGATCATACAGCCTCACTTGTTCAGGATGGAAGGAATATTAAGGATCCTACATTGGGATCACCTGATCACAGATCTCAGTCAGACCCATGGCTCTGGGTGTAATGCATCTTGTTCTTTTCTGCTAGTGTCGTTTTTCTTTTGCCATTATAAATGCAGAAGAACGATTTCCAGAATGCACATTAAAAAACAGTGCTGGTTTGGTTACAAGCACCTGATATGGGTGCAGTTGGGAGCTCTGCGTGTAGTACTTTGTTGTGCATAGGTGGGTTTTTAGAGTCAGATTCACAGTGATAATTTTTTACTTTTTCATATTCAACTTCTCAAAGTAACCTGCTGTACTCATATTAAGTAGTAGCAAAGTATTGGGTTCATGTTAGATGCCTCTTGTGATGCAGTAGGCAGTATTTATTGGAAGAAGTATCAATGCGTTAGGATCGAATGCAATGTAATGCTGTATTGCACAACCACAGCCTCCTTGGCGGCCTAGTGGCACTGGGCTCTGAAATCAGGTGGAAGGGGGTGACAGAGTTATGTACCATTTTCATTTCGCACACGAGCCTCGGACCAATCTCAATAGCAGGTCTTATAAACATATTGGGTGACACTTGTTCCTGTGAACTAGAAAGTTTAATTCACCCAGCTTGAGGGGCCTGTTTTATTGATCCCAAGGGTGAAAGGCTGAACACTGGCGCTGTCAACTGGCTCTATGTAAGGAGGAACATCCGGTCCTTCAGAACCAATACGCAGCCTAGTGACATTCGAGCGCAGATAGCGCGTGGTTAAGTGCTCTGCTCTGATATTAAAAGCCTGCCGTTCTCAAATGATAATAACTTTTAAGGGTGACTCAGCCTTTCATCCTTACGAGGACAGTACATTGAGTTCCATTACATTTTGAAATAATAACAGCTATTGTTACATCGCTTGGTAGTGGGAGGCTTCCGCCATGAGCTTTTCAAAAAACCTGGTTAAATTTTGTGGGCCCAAATTTACAAGATAAAAATGGAACCTGCATGTCCCAGCATGCAAAGTGCTGTTGGCTTGGAAAATACCACTGGTTAAAGGTGCTTCCGATGACAAGAGGATTGTGGGCTATTCTGGAGGAGGTGGCCCTGCCGGGATTCCAAACTGTGACAAGCTGCCTGGAGTTAACTTCCTGAGCTATATGTGGGTTATGCTGTACAAAGGTAGGCAACATGCAGCCCTCCAGATGTTTTGGCCTACAACTCTCATCAGCCCTGGCCAGTGCAGGCAATGGCGAGGAACCAGGGAAGCCGTGGCCATCTTGAGAGCCGCTGTATGTTTATGATGCTCTCCCGATTCCACACTGCAGCAGCTGCAGCTTCTCTTTTGATCACGTGACTGCGCATACATTTTCGTCAATTTCAGCTGCAGGGAAAACAATGAGGTTTACTGGGACCGCACACACCAGCTCATACCCAGTGAACAATGGTCGTAGTGTACGAAAAGAAGTAGGGGAACTATGTTCCCTACTGGCCTTCCCCCGCTCCCCACAAACCCCATCACTGCGCCCACTCCCGCGCGCAAACCTAACCACCAACCACACCTGCTGTTTAAGAGAATGTTCAGTGCAGTGCACTGAAGTGCAAGTTTCAACTTCTTACTACACTAAATCATTCCGGAACAGTTTCTTTTCAATATAAAAGTATAGGGACTGTAAACGTTTTTTTAGAGTTTTTTTTTGGCTCCCAACTGCTCCCACCTACTTTGACCACTGCCAGTGCAAGGCTTTTTTTCTGTTTCCCTAAAACTGCTGAAACCAGGTTCACGGGTTCAAGAAAATGCCCTTCTTTAAAATAAACGGCCGAGGCCTGTGAAAGGTTTTGAAAATCAATGTCACTTATTCAATGGCCAAATTGGAGTGCTGGAAAAAACGCAATCCATGGAGTTTTGGTGTGTTTTGTGTATTTTCTAAAAGTAATGGCACTAGATGACTCCACGTCACCAGGAAAGCACTTCTCCACTCATGAACTTTCAATTAACAAACAAATGCAGTGTGGGAATTATAGTTTGCTCAACTTTAATAATTTTTTACCACCATATAACAATGATTTTTTTTACAGGAAAGCCCAGGCCAGGAAAAGGCATTATACAGGGTCGTTTATATAACACCATATACTACCCCGAAACCATGACTGTGCGATGAGTCATGGTTTATTTTTCAACATATGTCCCCGTGGGTACACAAACAAACACTGGTGTCTTTTCTGCGAACAGGAAATATTTAATTTCCTTGCACTGTCAACGCGATGGACAAACTTGACAAATGCGTCCATTCTGCGGTTTTCGACCCCATAAAACAGATCCCGCCAGGAAAGTCCGCTTGCCAAGGCCAGACGGGCTCATAAACCCTGCCAATTTCCTCCTCCTTTCGGGATCCGATCAATAGGGGCACCAGTCTCCGGCGCACACAATCGATCCCCGCAGCCGAGGCCTCTTGACCTCTGCGGAGGGGCCTCTCCCGATGGTGGCCCCTCCAGCCGGGCGGCCACCATCACTCCTGTCTGCTGAAAGGGCGCCTCAGAAGGGGCTGTCACCGGGGCCTATAGCCCAGGACACCCCCTGCTGGCGGGGTCTAGTGCAGGGCTGGGAAGGGGGCCCCGCTCTCCGAGGCTCTGCCGGGCCAAGATAAATGAACACGGTTACAGTAATTGCAGCCCGCTAATACAAGAAAACAAGGGGTGTCTTGGGGTGACTGAGTACGCACTGGAAGGATCGGGCCACTTCAAAGGCGACAAGGCCCTCTCAAAGCCCGGGTGTAATGGCCAATTAAGCACGCATATGGAAGGCCACGCCATGACAACGCACGGCGACACGCTGGCGTATTATTGCAGTGGCCGGGCCCAGCACCGAAAACAGCTGATGCTGCGCACAAAGTGCTGGTGGGGCACCTTGTAAGCAATCAGGCCATGACAGGGAGGCCAGCTTCTGCTCTGCAGCCACCCGCTGGCCGGGACATTCCTGGCTCAGGGTCACCCTGTGGTCATCGTGTAATTGCCCTGTGTTGAGATCTGCCTGTCGATACATATTACAAACATAGACTGCCCTTTCCCGGCACTAATACCCTGTATGATGGCCTCTAGTTCCTGACACTTCCGTGCAATGACGTCATATACCAGGAGACATCCCCCACTACCCCTCATTATGTGATACCTTTCTTTTGGCCAGTGCTGGCACTTCTCAGAACCTCCCCAAAACCTTTCATGAGACAGTGTTGGGACGTTCCATTATTGCCCAAGTAAAGTACATTTAATCTGGCAATGCTGGCATATCTCAGGACTGCCCCATTACTTTTAATGAACTAGCAATGGCATTCCTCAGGGTGGGGCGCTGAGTGCACTTCTCCTGACGGCCATAATAGCTGTAATGGGGCCATGCTGGCAATTCTTGGTAAATCCCCAGTAGGATTAGTGGGACTCTACTGGCACTTCTCAGAAGGCCTCGATATGTTTAATAATGATAGTAATGGACATCTTATATAGTGCTACACACCCAGAGGTCTCAGAGCACAGCACTGAAATAACAGAAGACATTGGTATCCCACAGAGTGGTACTCAATGTATGGACCTTGAATGGATGAAAGGCTGAGTTGACCCCAGGGTCAGACTGGGACATAAAATTGTCTTAGGCACCAATTAAAAAGTGTCCCACAGTTGCAAATGGCAATGCATTCCTTTTGTGACAGACTGTTTGAATAGTACACAAAGGGGAGTTTTTTTTCTTTATAAAATGTGATGGAAATTGCGCATTGTAAAGAATGTTTATTCAGCAACACAGGTCGAAAATACTAGCCGCACAGTGAAGTAACTCACCAAACTGGCTCCCATTGGCCAAAAAGTGCCCCACTTTGACCAACAAACGGGTCCACACTAGCATTGTGTGTTTTGGCTCAGGCATTGCCCTATTGCCCCATAGGCCAGTCCGAGCCTGGTGGACCCTGCTGGGATTCGGACCTGCCACAGCAAGTTACCCACAGATATCAGGGGGTGAGCACTTAGCTCACTGTGCCATCTGACTGGCTGGGGACGTTTTTGTACTTGGTCAGAGTGGCACTTCTAGTGAAATTCCCAATACTTTGTGGGCAGTACCAGCACTTTTCAAGAATGGTCCCAGTATTTTTAATGTGAAAGTCACTGCTCTTATCAGGATGGGTGGAACAGTTTAATCAACACTACAGGTACCGCTTCAGAAACGCCCAACGGTTATAATGAGGCAGCTCGTGTACTTTTCAGGATGGCCTCGTCACTTTAAAAGAAATAGCAGCGGCACAAACAAGGAAAGTGCCAATAGGTTAAGGGGGCAGTTCTGCAGGTCGCAGGGCAGCCCCAACACGTGTAATGTGCAGTGTCAGCATTTCTACAGATAGTACGAATGCTCTTAATGTTATGCTATGTGAATATCCTTTTGTATTGCGCTGACGCATCACCATTGTAGTTTCAAAGAGCCCACCCTTTCATCAATTGGAGAAGTACTGGCACTTCTCAGGACATTCTCAATACCTTCATTCAGCCAGCACCTGCACTTAACTGTATCAATTTTTCACACCATGCAATGCAATCCCACCTCACAAACCATGCTCTGAGCCAGCCCCCTCCAACCCCCCGCCCACTCCCTCCCTCCCCCCAGCCAGGGCCTATCCTGACCAATCCAACCACAAAACGTGTGTTCCATATAAGGCAAGAGGAGAGGTGAAATGTCCTACAGAGAAGCATGGGGTACATATGGAGATATGTATACACATACAATTTGACCCCAGTTGCCTCTGGGTCCTTTGATGAAATGTAGTGCTTAGCACTGGTCTTTATATTGCTTCTAGGCACGTCCACTTCTTGCCAGAAGAGGGGCACGGAGTGCTTTGCTCAGGATCCACTTCTCGTCAGAAGGTGGGGACAGAGTGCTTTGCCCAGGATCACAGAATAGGAGCAGGCGGAGGAGCCAGGGTTAGCGTGACGCAGGCACTGGACAACATGTCACCCGCCGGCAGCAAGTCTCTTGAGCCTGGCCTGTACGTCTGGCGGCCACTGTGGGCATGGCTGCTAAACAATCACACAATCGCCAGTGGACACTGGTCGCTCCTCCCCCCCTGCAGCCTTCAGCGCCAAGAGGCCGTGTAAATGGCAGACGTTGGCTCTACAAACACTGCACAGCACATAACGTAAGGCCAGCGGTGCCTTGGGGAGAAGAGGAGGACTGCGGCAGCTTCCCAGGCTGACCCCCTCTTGACCCCCATGCCTGTCAGAGTCTGCCTTTCTTTTGTTTGCCTCCACAGTGTGCTTACTTTGGTGTGCAGATTACAGGTGGACAGACATTGTAAGCTGGTTATCGGACAATGCCCGCTTCCCAAGGCACTCGCTCAGGCCCTTCAGCGATTATCATGCGCTGCGCATTGTACCGCTTTCTCCCCGCGTCTCCTCGAGCACTCCTGACAGCGGCATGCAAACAGTCACCGCTCCCCGCCCCCCAAAGCCCCCAAACATGCAGGAGCCCGCAGCCAGCCCACCAACACGCCAGGCTGCCCTCCCCTCATGTACAGCGTCCTTCAGTATGTAAAGAACGCAGTTTAAGGAAACCCCCCTTTTGTGATCAAATTCGGGTTTCTATGTTTGTACAAAAAGTGGGCTGGCTGATCAAAATGGCCTGGTGCTGCACTGCACGTTCCAGAACTACACACAGTCTGAGTGCCACTCACACAGGCAGCCTCTAGGCGCAACAACCCCTTGTGTGTACACAAAAAAAGAGCCCTGCACTGTGGTATGTTATGTTGACTTATACCGCGCACCGCTAGCACCCGAGAGGTGGTCTCCATGCAGCGCTCAGTGTCAACAGAAAGCAGTTTCTGGGCGCTGTTTTCCACCCCGCACACATTTGCGGTAAAATGTCCTATCAAAACCAGAAAATGGATATTTTCTCCCCAGATGAAACATTCTGGATGGACTCACACAGCAGCGCTAGTTTCTGCAACAGAGGCAAGCTGGCGTAAGTGGGCAGAGGAGGCACCTGCCAGATGTGGTTCTTGCGCCCTTTGACATGCCATTGAGCTCCACCCTCTGGGCATGGGTAGTTCTGGGCGGGGTGGGTGTGCTGCGGTGTGCTGGTTGTGTGATTGGGATTGTTCAGGCGACCTGGCCACCCCTGTGTGCATATCTGCGGAATGGCAGATGCGGGGCAAGGTGTAAGAGGGAGCTTGTACAATCACTCCAGTTAACTCTATGGACAGAAATGGGCCGGAAATGTAGGTGCAGATATGTTGCAAAACAAAACGTCTATTTCGAAAAGATGGCTGATATGCACACATATCAGCCTGCCTGTCCAAACAGCGACTTGCATTACCCGATATGTTACTTGGCCTTTGCAACGTGTTGGAAGTGCATTGTGTGAGCAGAGTTGGGGTTGTGGGTAAATGTAGCAACTTGGATGAAGTAGACTTGTGTACGAACAACATCTTACAAGCACATATAGTGCTATTTTTTTTTTTTACAGGATAGAGGAACAGCACTCCCAACCGCTCCGCTCCCACCCACTTCGACCACTGGTTACCTTGTGTGTAGTAATAGCAACTGCGAACAGTGGGTCCAGCCACACTGGACATTATCAGGAATTCATCCACCAGGACATAGCAATGACCTTTCAATCACCAACACGATCAATAACAGACCAAACAAAATGTCTTCCCGCACAGCGTGCTCCAGCCCTGCGCAGGCATGTAGCCCTCAAGCCGTCGCAACGAACGTGTTCAAGCCTTGCCAAAGGACATATGCTGGGGCTGTCCCAAGGGACATCACGCATAATCCCGTGCAATTTATAATTGTGCTCAAGCCCCCCCCAGTGGGCATACTGCCAAAGGCCCCCCCATGGACACTGCGTTGAAACTCTGCCAATGGGCATTGTGATCATGTGCCCCCAAAGGACATCATGTTCAAGCCCTCCCAATGGGTATCGTGATCAAGTGCTCCCAATGGACATCGTGTTCAAGCCCTCCCAATGGGTATCGTGATCAAGTGCTCCCAATGGACATCGTGTTCAAGCCCTCCCAATGGTATCGTGATCAAATGCTCCCAATGGACATCGTGTTCAAGCCCTCCCAATGGATATTGTTATCAAGTGGTCCCACTGGACATCATGGCCACGCCCTCCCAATGGGTATCGTGATCAAGTGCTCCCAATGGACATCGTGTTCAAGCCCTCCCAATGGATATTGTGATCAAGTGCTCCCAATGGACATTGTGTTCAAGCCCTCCCAATGGATATTGTGATCAAGTGGTCCCAATGGACATCATGGCCACGACCTCATAATGGGTATTGTGATCAGGTGCTCCCAATGGACAAGGGTTCAAGCCCTCTGCCCCCAAATAGCACCATGATTAAGTGCTCCCAATTGGGCAATGCAAACAACCACCACCAATGCATTCTACAGTGAAATTCTGCCAATGGAAATATAAACAACCCCCTCCAATGGATACTATATTCAAGTGCCCCCAATGGACAAAGTGATCAAGCCCTCTCAATGGGCACCATGCGTATCCCAATGGATGATTTCATTTGCACACGAGGAAGAGCGCTGAACCAATCAGGTCTCTGGAACAGCAGGCAAGAATACCCATTCTCAGCCGCTGCCTCCAGCCACCCGAGGCCCGTCCCTGGGGGGCAGCATTATATTCTGTGTAATGTGCGGAGGCAACAGGGAGCCTCAACTCCAATCTCCCGAGGGGAAAAGAAAACCCGGGGTGCGAATGGCTTTCACCCCTGCTGTGGGGGGCGGGCATGGCCTTTAACGGCCCACAGCCCTAAGCCCGCTCAATGCACATTATGAAAATCCTAAATCGTAATTTTAATCAAGCCCACTCAGTGGATATAGAGCTCTTGGCAACCTTATTGTACACAGTGTTCAATCCCTCCAAATGGGCATTGTGCTTAAACTCCCCCAATGGGCATTAGGTTTAAGCCCGCCCAATGTGCATCTTGCTCTAGTCCTCCTAATAATGATAATGGCCAAGCAGCTGGACACTAATCCCACTCAACTGACCAATGAAATCATGCGCCACCGCAGGATGAGGAACATTGGGAGGAAGGATAGGCAGTGGCGGAATATCACATGCAACCTCCATGACCTTAGTGCCACAACTCGCCCAAACTCACACCGCCCGCTTTGCGGCCCTGTCACTATTAGTATGGCAAGCGCCAAGAGACCATTCAAATGGCAAACAACTCTCCATAACAAGAACTAGTAACATAACAAGGCATCCCATAAGATTGTGTCTGATCCTCTAACACTCTCACCTTAAACGCCCACATTTATGTAAACTTTGTTGCAACGCCCACCAGTGTACCTGTGCGCCGAGGCTCACAGCACATTGTCATTCTGTCCTCTTGCCCATGTCCCACTGTAACATGCCTGGACACAAAAGACATACATCATCCATATCTGCCTTTCTTATCCTGCGTCAACCCCCTAAACATATTTACCCTCCCCTGTTTACCCCCAATCCTGAGAGATAAAGAACAGCGCCTTCAAGGAGACACTATCCCAACCATCTTCTCACATTGTCTAAAAAGACTGCTTTGGCACGCCAGGCATTCGCAGGAGACCGCAGTTCACCAAACAGCCTCAAACATGTCTATCGTTTATCCATCTTCCAAGACCATCCAGCAAAGGAGGATTGCTGGCCAATGGCACTGCAGGAACTGCTGTTTGATGGCGGGTGGTAATACTTCCGGCTCTTACTGACCCTCTCACAGTGTATGATCTGGCATAGGTTTATCACTAACTCTGGGGGTAACACATGCTAAATCCTCCCAATAGCTGCAACTTGGTTCGCTACAGCAGCCATGTAGACCCACAATCCCCCGACAAAACAGGTTTGACTATTATTTTGCCAATGTGGGAATTTGCGGCCATTTTATATCAGCCACAGTCGTAATGTAAGATCTATGGTTTTGGCCAATGGGAAGCTGCAAGTCATGCAATATATTCATGTTGAGTATCGCCGGTAAGACGTGAAAGTTTGAACTTGTGCGTGGAAGAGCCTTTTGATTAACCAAACACTGCCAGTATACTTGCGTGTGTTGATCAAATATTAAGGTGGCAATGTAATATCTTATTTTGTTGGCCAATAGTAAACCGCAGGCCATGTGATATGTTCATAGACAGTAGTGCCGATAACAGAAAGTTTGAACTCGCCAGTGGCCGAGTCTTTCAAAGCACCTAAGACCACCAGTAGACAAGCCGTTATTGACCACATACTCCACAAAAGGGAAAGAACGAGCTATAGCTTAGATCAGGGATCCACCATTTGGGGCAAAGAAGTCAACATTTCAGGATATCCACAATTAATATGTAAGAAAACAATCTATATATAATGAATAACAGGGGCATTTTGTGCCACTTTGTTGCCAATGCTGCATATCCACCTGGATTTTAGGTGGGTCAATGAGCCCAGCCCAAGCAACACTTATTGATGTCTGATGCATCGCCACCATGTTCTACTGAAAACAAAATCTCCTTCAAGTCATTCTTTGTTCTGCTGAAACCAACACTGTGAATCCTGCAAGACAAAGCCCGTTCCCACTTTCAGTTCTGCAGAGCTTTTGTGTATTTTGTGTGCATCTATTCCCTGCCCTTCCTCTCTTGCACCCCTGCAACTCATGAGCCCCCCCTTGAGATGACGACCCAACTCACTTATTGAGGAATGTGTGGAAGGAGAGTCGACACTCACCTGGAAGTTTGTTGGGCGAGGAGGCGTTCGGCTGAGGGTGGTGCGGAGAGTTGTGCGAAAGGAGAGTGTTCATGCTAAGGGGGTGGGATGAGCCTGTGCTATAAGCGTCCATGGCCAATTTCTGTCGGAAAGCCTCTTCTTTCCTTCTGTTCACAAACCAGTTATAAACCCGGACCTCCGTCACCAAGTTCGACCCCAGTCCATGCGCTTTAGAGGGTGAAACTCCCCGCTGAAGCACATACTCCACAAAAGGGAAAGAACGAGCTATAGCTTAGATCAGGGATCCACCATTTGGGGCAAAGAAGTCAACATTTCAGGATATCCACAATTAATATGTAAGAAAACAATCTATATATAATGAATAACAGGGGCATTTTGTGCCACTTTGTTGCCAATGCTGCATATCCACCTGGATTTTAGGTGGGTCAATGAGCCCAGCCCAAGCAACACTTATTGATGTCTGATGCATCGCCACCATGTTCTACTGAAAACAAAATCTCCTTCAAGTCATTCTTTGTTCTGCTGACACCAACACTGTGAATCCTGCAAGACAAAGCCCGTTCCCACTTTCAGTTCTGCAGAGCTTTTGTGTATTTTGTGTGCATCTATTCCCTGCCCTTCCTCTCTTGCACCCCTGCAACTCATGAGCCCCCCCTTGAGATGACGACCCAACTCACTTATTGAGGAATGTGTGGAAGGAGAGTCGACACTCACCTGGAAGTTTGTTGGGCGAGGAGGCGTTCGGCTGAGGGTGGTGCGGAGAGTTGTGCGAAAGGAGAGTGTTCATGCTAAGGGGGTGGGATGAGCCTGTGCTATAAGCGTCCATGGCCAATTTCTGTCGGAAAGCCTCTTCTTTCCTTCTGTTCGCAAACCAGTTATAAACCCGGACCTCCGTCACCAAGTTCGACCCCAGTCCATGCGCTTTAGAGGGTGAAACTCCCCGCTGAAGACATTCCGCCCTGAAGATTTAAAAGAGAGTGCCATTTAGAGTGCAAATCACATTATAATAGTGCAGACAATGCCTAGAACTTTCAAACGCAATAGTAATGACAAGGCACTCATTCACAGAGCCCTAAAAGCGATGTGGTGCTTAAATTATTGAACTAGGAAAGATGAAAGACAAGTTGGCCCGTTTGGAATACACACATGTGACTTGTAAGTTACACGCAATGGGTGTATTCATGAATGGTGTTGCGTACCATTTCTAAGCCAATCACTGTCCAGCCAATAGCCTAATAGATTTCAAGCTATCCTGTGATTTTGTTTGCAGGATTAATGTTTCCTATTAAAAGGGAGAGATTTGAAGTACCAGAATGAAAAAAGACAACAGTACTGGGTGAGCTCCCTTTATCTGATATGGGGACACAGGTGGGTCATGAGTCAACTCTGTTCTGCTTTAGGGGGACCAAGGAAGTGAAAAGATACCCGGAACTCCAAACTGGGAAACCGAAACAAAGTGACAAAAGTCAGACAGTAGGAGAATACCAACATAACCCCAAAATAGAGAAATACCAATGTCTGATGACATAACATTTTGTGCGTATAACCCTATTTGGTGGCTAATAGGGAGATGTTCCTAATGCTGTTTGGAGCAATTGCTGTGCAGAATAAACTGAACAAGGATTTCCTTATGATTTCACAAGTCAGCCTCATTTAATAACTGTTGTACACCATGACATGGAAGGACATGTTTCTCATAGGTAGCAAGCAGGCCCCTACTGTACATGTGGTTAGGGTGGATGACATCAGGACATGGTTGTTTTTAGAAAGCAAAGATGGGGAATGTGTACATTCTCATTTAAATTTCCTACAATTAATGTTCCTTTGCTTCCCATGAAGAGGGTACAATGAGTTCTCTTCCTCGTAACTGGCTGCTCTAATGTCATCTGTCTCAAGGGGTTCCACTGAAAACATTGTCTTGAAAAACAACTTTCTAGAAGATATCTTCCGAAGTTGGAGTGCTTCTGAATTTGGAGAAGCTGTCCCCGAGAATTGTCTGCTCCAATCCCATGTGTCCCAAGCACAAGCAAACCTGTGGCACCAAAATATCAACCAGCCAACATGGGGACTCAGAGCTGCAAAAACATGCAGCCTGACCAATAAAAGTACAGCAAATCCCTATTTGGACAGAGAACTGCTGCCGTTCAGGGTGTGCAAAAATAGAACTCACCAAAATAAGAACTCAAATGTTATCGTCCACAAAAAAGCAAAACCGCTGAAACATGTCAACCAGAATAGTAAACCCTCTTGCTACAAAATGTAAAGAAATGTAACTCTGATCTCACGCGGTACTAGCTTTGATCTCATTGGCCTCCATTGGTCCTATACTCTGCACGCTGTATCCCTGTCTGCCAGTAAGTACTGTTTAACCCATACAGGTCGTCATGGTGACCTGTACTCTATGTCGACATAGGCGATACCAAGCTATGTGTGGCCCCATGTACAATACCAAGCAATAAACGAAGGATCCATGAATGTACCTGTTACACTCCTCCACCAGGGCCTCGCGCTCCTCCTTGCTTGGGTTCTTTTGCCGCTCGTAGGCGTAGTACAAGATCTTCTGGGAGGCGGGACCCCACTTGAAGCGGTTTCGCCGCATCTTCTTGCTGGCCGTCTCGGGGCAGGACTCGTCGGGCTGGCCCGGGCACTGGTTCGCTTGGCTGAACTCTGGAAAGAGAAACAGCAGCTGATCCTCACTGCCTTTGTCTGTCATATTTCCACAACCCTGGACTGTCTGGTTGAATTCTGAAAGAAAACAAAATGGCAGATTGGACCGAGGGGCTTAAAGAGCCAAAGACTTCAAAAGAGCAGACATGTTTCCTTTGACTTTAACTTTTGGGGTTCATTCATCACAGACAGTTACTAGACAATTGTCATGGAGACTAGGCGGCTGTACAGCCACTTTGATCCCAATGACATTAGGGTGATTACTTTAATTGAAGACTTCCATTTGACCAAAAGAGGATGACGAGTAAACAATGAATTCGGGCAGCCAATCATTAAAAGCCCCCATGATTGCATCTACAGATTGAAAGCCGATTCACAGTGTGGCCCACAGCAAACAACATTAAATGCCCAATGCAACTTCCATTGCAACCTGTCAGCGGTAACAAGTTTCCACAAAAGAAGTGGCAGTCACCTTGAAGGGCAGCATTTCACAGAAATAGAAAATGGACTAATGGAGAATGAAGGGGAGATAACACATTAAGAGTATGTATTGTAATTAGGAGAGTGGAATAATCAACGGGGATATGGAACACGCAGATGTGGCTTGGAAAGGCGAGAGAGCTGGGGAGGGAGTTCCAGTCACATGACAGGCACACGATATGCTTCCTCTGTTGGTTTCCGAGAGCATTGTCCAAAATGGCCTGATTCACAGACGCATTTTATAATGGCGCAACCCCATTGGAAACGCTCTGTGAGTCAGGCCTCCAATCTCTTCAGTTGTAACATGCTCCAAATAGGCAACATGCATGTAGCCCACTCTCAGGATGCAGAAGTTAACTTCATGTGGGAAAGACATATTTCCAGTATGTTTTAACTGCAGCCTCTTCTTCCCCGTTCACACATAGCTCTGGTGATGAGAGTGTCTCGGGTGCTACTTCCTCTTGGACACAGCAGTGCCATTATGCAGAGAATCAGTCTGCGGCCACACGCAGGAAGGGCCTGGAAAGGAGGAGAGCGGATCACCTCCAAGATTGACTCAACTGCACCAGAAAGGAAGTCCTGCCTTATAAACATGGTGCTGCCAGTGCCAACATAGGGGGGTTATCAATAGAGATCATTAATGCACCAGGTGCTGAGAGACAGAGGGGTGGGGAGGGAGAGAAAGAAGGAGAGAGAGACAGAGAGAGCAAGAGAGAGAGATTTTTGATTTTTCGGCGTTGTACCCTTTCTCCTTTGACCCAATGGGACATTTTTGCCTCTGGGTTAATAAAACCCTTGAGTACTGGAATCATCGAGCTATTTGCCCCATGACCTTAAAGGCGGTACATCCTTTGGTGAGACAGGACTTCCTGCCTGATATGAGGAAGGATTACAGTGTGCTGTGAGTAAGCACGCTGCCAGTGCTGGGTGTGGAGTGGGCTCGCCCATTGCATCCCTGCACTGGCCATGGATTTGGGGCACTATATTGGCTCCATAGGCTAGTACATTACCAGACCTCTGCGCGACTAGATTGGCAATCTTCTATAAATGTGTGCAATACTATGCAGGTGGGGGTGAGGGCATTCACAAAAAGATTAGCACTATCAGGAGCAATCACCATGGTAATCATTGGAAAGCCTCCCTCAAGACACCCCATTTGCCCTTGCTGAGATTTCCAAGTTATGACCATCTCTGGGGTGGGCATTTGCACTTTATTAAAAGCCCCCTGGCTTAAGTTATGGGTTCTACGTTATTACAGTGACCTATGTGACAGGTTGTCTTAATGGGCGCATACCCAGTTGGGGGCAGAGGAGGGGCTGTAAATAAGGGGTATCATGCCAATAGATTTTTGAGTTTTCGTGTCTGAAAATCAGCAAAGCACTAAATAAACATATAACTAATTTAGTTAAGAAGAAAGGAATCTGAAAAAAGCAGGGCAGTTTAAATGAAGTGTTCAAGTGGAAGCTGCATACTGCTTGTGGAAGTGCCTTTAAACAAAGCCAGCTGGCTCTGGCAGCATCCACTGGCATTCCCCAATGCAGCGGCTACAGGTCATTACAGCTGGGTAGAGATACCATTTGCAAGTGAGCAGCAATGCCAGAACTAGTTTGTGAGAAGAATATGGCGCTCAGGTTTGTATACTCGCATTGCAGGTTTGCATGTATTATCCTTGATTGATATGCAGTGTGTTGAGTGCTCCCTCTCCTTGAGGTCAACTACTATACATTCAAATGGTCACACAGGGATCTGCAACCCGTGGCTCTCCAGATCTTTTGGACTCCAACTCCCATGATCCCTCGCCATTGGCTATGTTAGCGAGGGCTGAGGTGCGGTGTAGTCCAAATCAGCTAGCAAACTAAAAGTTGCAGACCCCTTCTATCAGTAATATATGGGCATCGTGGCCATTGCTTGTTGCACATTTGCATAGAGTCATTTAATTTACATAAAGAAAGAGATGAATTGTACCTGTCGCTTAGTTCATTCCACTCATGCATAAAGCAGCTTCCTGTTCGTGCGAAATACTTGCATAATATCTATCAGTCTAAAATAATCCCATGTGCACACATGACTCACAATACAAAAGTGCATAGTGCCCTCGGGGGTATCCGCAGACAAACACGAAAACGAAATAACCTCAGTAGAAATGACCAAATTTATTTGGTGGAATTTGTCAGGGAATTTTGTTTGGTTAAATAAAAAAATAGGCGGGGTGGGTTAAGGGTATGAATTGAGGTAGGGGGTGAGGGATGGGTGTGCATGTTCTCCTCGTGCATTATTTAAAAAAATGCAAACACCCAAAAATTATTTCAGTTTTTCAAACCAAAAAAATCGTGTCATTTCTAATTAGGTATTTTATTTTCGGTTATTTCGGGGACAACCGCCCTAGGGAGCCAGTACATATCTTATGCCTGCATAAAGTCATCTTGCAACCTGTACAGTTTTCACCTGCTGATTTTGTGCATGCAGGCAGAGAGTAATGTCATTGTGATTAACAGATACTCCTCCCACTTCGTTTGTCAGATTTTAACGATGTCATCTATATATCCTATAGGGATGTAGCCATTTCTAAGTAATATGCATTGTTATAAGCAGAGTTTTGGGTTACACTCTGCGTATACTTTACATGGGTGTGGATATTTTACCTAGGGGGGTAGGGGGTGCGGGGGGGGGGGGAGGGGTATGGGTGGGAGATCATCCTAATGATGTATCTCATGTTAACTCTAGATCTCAATAAATGTTCATCCAAGAAATGCACTTAAAATGGGAGTCTGTAGTCGCTAACTAACTTGTTTCTAATATTGTCGAATTGATATTTCACAGTGAGGAATAATTCCATCGGATTTAGGGTTTCTAGTATCGCATGACTGATACCAGTGAAGGTAAAATGTTCTGACCAGAAATCAAAGGGAAGTGATGCAGCAATAAAGACAATTTTCTGGAGCAAAGCCTGCGTTTAAGTCAATTTGCATACCCACAATGCATTGGTTATTGGCTTTGAACTGTAGGTGAACTTTCAGGGATGGCTACTGGGTGGTGCGTTGGCATGTGTGGATTGTTAGCGCTGATGGACTATTCTATACTCATATTTCAGGTAGAAGTTTTTTGTCATGCTATTATAAACTCACCACAACATTGAAGGCCTTTGTTATCTATATACATATACATAGGTATGCATGTTAAAAAAAACTCGCAAAAATAGGGTGACATCAATTATGCAAAAACAAGAGTGGCACTTCCCATTGAAGCAGAGAACACCTCAAGTAAAGTTGCATTCATCGCACAACAGCACCCTGTTTTGCCCGCTAGTATGCCTTTATTCTGGCAAAGTCTTTAAGCATTAGATTAGTGAAATACCAGAAAATGACGTACCAGTTACCATTCCATTCAAAGTATCACAGCTTTTGGACTGGTTAAAATACAATACCATCCAGCACGGGTTAATTTAAAAGCAAGCAGTGGCCAGTGTTTTACTCTCACCAGAGATCTACAGAGGAGAATAGCCTGTCCAAACAGGAGCCAAGCAATCCATTCATGAAAACAAAAAGCTCGGTAGCAGAGGGTGACACATAAATTATGCGACAACAGGAGAGGAAATGTGCGTGCGTTGATATATATATATATATATATATATATATATATATATATATATATATATATATATATATATATATATATATGTGTGTTGCCTAGACTAGAGGGAACACAGACAGCGCCAAGAAGCCATGTACAGGGTGGACATCATGTTATATAAAAATGCATACCATACCATAATTTATACTTGTCCCCCATTTCCCCTTCTTTCGCAACCTACCACACACCACACCCTAATTTCATGAACAAAGCAACATCTATCTGTCAAACTAATTTGCACAACTCATTTTTAGAAAAGTATTGTACATTCCTGAAGGGCAGGTATTTGTTCACAAAAGAGGTTGAGTTGTGTACGAGGAAACTGCCAGAGTTGGTTAGGAATGTGCAACGATGTACTTACGTCGGAGGATCTCTCTCTGCTTCCTTACATACCAGGTGTATAGGGCCGCCCGTTTCTGGGTTTTCATCGGGGTCCCTTTGTTGAGATGCTGGGACAGGTGAGATTGGTTGAGGCCGGTGACGTCCACTACCTCTCTCTGAGGGATGTTGTGCTGCTGCATGTAGCCTTTGATCATTTTTGCGGCCCGCCACGGGTCCTCGCTGGAGTGGGGAAACAGAAGAAAGACAAGTCAGTCCATGCAGTCAACATCAAAATGGTACGGAGGAACAAGTAGCAAGGCAGACGGTACTGGGCAGAAGGGGAGTACAACATAAGTACATTGAGGTCCAAGTCTAGACATAGGATTTCCCTTGCTCCCACATCAACACACTCTGTGAAGACTTCCCCATAGGGAACTGTGTCAATTTCAAAATATGTCAATGCTTCTGGAAGTCCTGTAAGACTATTGCATAGTCAATAACATGTCAGGCAAACATGTGGCGACTCTGCACTGGCCCGTCTTGCCTTTCAGAGAAAAGGCATGTTGGGAAATTGAAAGATTTGTCTGCAGGCCAATCTGACAACAAAAACAGCGCATTCTTTGTGAGTGGGTAAACTCCAATAGGACGAGTTGGTGCAGAAGATTAAATCCTGAATGCTCATTGGCTAGCCAATAAGTCCCTGCTTTGGTTATGCATCCCAAACATACAACAACCTTCATTAGGCAAACATACGTCAACGGTTACACAAAGGGTGTATTGAAATTCCAATAAATCCTTGAGATTTTTTAAATTCAAAATCCAACCCAAAAGTGATTCCAAACTTAAGATGTGATTTTGTGCTTCAACACCAACTAACTTAGATTGGTGGATGTGTGATTAACGCCAGGCTTTTATATAGCTGAAGGCATTAGGGCAGAGGTTTGGGAGCTTGGATAAAGAGCTTTTAGCAGCTATTAGAGGGCTGGAACGGTGGTGCGCTCCATGGTCAAAACATGAACAAAATGATAGACCCGGAAGAGGAGAACATTTCACATTTTGCTTTTCCCTACTTCCCAGACTTGCCAGACTAAACTCTAATTATGTTTCGCCATAGCTACACCTGAAGCCCCGTCAACACATTGACTACATTGTTATGTTGATTGATGCCATGCGCCGCGACCAGCCAGGGGCAGTCTCCGGGCACATTACAGACCAGGAAGTCCAGAACATATGAGCCTATTTCTTTTCCTCATTTCCCTGGCTCACAGACAAGGGTTCCCAGACTGACCCGTATTTGTATCTTGCCCTAGCTACTCCTGAAGCTCTAGTCACACCACCCAACTTTTATTCATTTCGAGATTACAACAAAAAATTGAAAATGTTTTACTTTCAAATGTGCCACAAAATGTTAAGCGCTAAACTAAAATGGTAGAAATTTCGCAGTTTACCTGTCGCCCCTTCAACATTTGTTTTTAATCTGAAGGACAAAACAATGTCGATTTCGGATATCTGTTCCCCGCCGAACCAGTATCCCCAAGACGCCCTCATCATTTAAAAGAATACATTTCCTCGGTAAGTGTTTGTTATCAATCAGGCGAACTCTATTAGGACATAAAGAATATTATTGTGTCAGTTAATTAGCTACCAAAGACTCATTTCATTAAACATGAACACCACTGAATGTACATATTTTTGCTATATTTGATCATTTTGACCCATAAATGTTGTAATGAATGCCATCATACCCTGGGGTATTGGGGGTGTTTGGCACTATGGTCCTCTTCTCCGAGCTGCATCAGCATGTTAGCCATAGATGGCTTCTGAAGGCCCTGCTTTCACACACCTCTTAGTCAAATAATTAGTGGTGTGCGCAGTAACGACCAATAGTGCTGTTTGCACTCAGTTTTCTGGAAGAACCCCTGGGGAAGGTGAGGGGAGACTACTGCCATTGTAAAGGATTTTACAGTTTTTAATGTTGTCATTTATGGGCTGATTCAGAAGGAATGCATCCCCGAATTACCCTCAAAATACTCCTGAAGTGTGACTATTCCATTCGCATATAAGTTATCAGGAGTAACTCTGACTTACTCCTGACCTACCCCTAGAAAGAGAAGAGGGAGGCAGGAGAAAAACAGAGTTACTACTGCTAACTTCTTTGTGAATCTAATGGTCTCTCTCCAGGAGTAACCCAGAGCTACTGCTGGTAACTTATTTGTGAATCGATCACTTAGTATTTGGTTATGTATGTCATTCATATTGCACAGCGTAGCAGTCAACTAGTATTATTTTGCCGGGTTGGCTTTGTTTATAACTCTCAAGTAGTGATGTGTTGCTTACAAGCGTGCGCAGCATTTAATGGACATTGCTACAAATAAGGATGATACACTTGGATTGGACTCTGCAGTGTGAATAGTTTCTAAAATTCACCCATCCCTAATGTTCTGTGCCCAAGCCTCAGACCCTGTTTGAAATCAGCCATTAAATGATCTGCCCGGCGAAGACGTATACAGCCGAATTGTTCTTTATAACTGAACTAAAGAAAGGAAATGGATGGCTTCCCAACTGCCTGGATATGTAAGCCTGGTGTATAGCACGTGTTATGTTAATAGGACTTTCTACTGCCCCAAGTCACCATCGTAGCAGTTTCAGAGTACCTAGATTTTATGGGGGACTGTGGTCTGTGGGATCATACAGATTATTTGGAAGGGGTGTGCCTGTCTAGGAAGCCTCTTTGATGACAACCAATATGGATAAGTCTGGCCCTTTCTTCTGACCATACAAACATGAACGCCCTGCTTGGCCTCTGGATTTTCTATGGCCTATCCATAGTAAATAAACAAAAAACTATAGAGCACAGGCTACCCCACCCTTCCACGCAGGAGTGGATGGATCCATGGTATGAAATGAGGTCTTCCACGTTGATCTGAACCACCACCAGGTGAAGCCAAAGAGTATCGTTCTAGTAGACCTACCTTACGTAATGATAATAATACATAGTAGACAGAGTGCACGCCATAGTCAAGATATTATGTATCTAACAGGCCTTACTAATATCCCAACAGAAGATAATCGAATTATCGTTCCATTCAAAATTATAGACTTGGTGCACCCAACCAGAAATCAAACGTAGAGGCTTCAGGCGGCCCTACGATGACTCTAGAATATGGGTAGCCCTACACACGCAACTCTTTAACACCTCAGGCACCCAAATGTCCCGGGTCTACACAATCTGCTTCATGGCGGGCTAAGCGTTGCGCTCCACGCTCAAGCGGGAGACACATGGGAGAAGACTCTACAGAGCTTATGACCCGACGCTCTGGAACAATGCTGACCCAGCATTGAGTGCATAATCAAACTTCCAAGTTTTCATAAACAAACTGAAAACTGCATTTTCAGGTAATTATTTACTTATTAGTGTACTATGGTGGTAAAACCTTACTGGCCAATGGCCTCCCCCTACCGTCCCTTGATAATTATCTTCACTATATATACCCCCACCTCCCCACTGAAAGTTCTACTGCAGCCACTACCCTGGAACACACCTCCTCCGGTGCTTCAAAACCTGATAACCTAATTCAGTGAATTATTATGACGATAATAATAATAATCATACTAATAACAATAATCTTAATGATAGGTTTTTACATAGCAATTCCTACTAGATTCCTCCGACTTAAAAGGGCTGCAGAAACAGCTGTCATTATTAACCAACCTATTGGTACTCCATTTTTTGACCTTAGAGGGATGAAAGTTTGAATCTTTTTGTTTGTATATATTTGTGTTACGTGTATTATGGCTGCTTACACAACCTTTACAAACAATATAACACACATTACATACATAACAAACATCTAAACACAGGAGAAAAAGCTATTTATTTTCACAACTCATTATATTGGCAAACGTAAAATGACCTTATATTACACAAACACATAGATATATTTCCATACTGTAAACGTTACCAAATCTACATACAAGAAAATGTCATAATCTACTAACCCCAAAGACACCTTAAACACGTATGTTAAAAAGCAAGCTCCCCACTTCTTGGTACCATGGACAATATTCCAAGCAAGGTGTGCTGCTGCGGTTATAAACAGAAAATACCCCAGTAAAGGCGAGCCCAAAACTGATCTGCGGCTCCCTGCTCTGACGTGGGAATCAAGTTCTTATATCTCATTAAGTAGCAATGTTCCAAAACAGGGTAGATGATGATTAGATGTCAATCTGTCTCATGCGTGATCTCACACAATCTGCACTTCCTCTCATTGCGAGATTTGCCCTGCCGAGCTCCGACATACTCTAAAGTAGGCAATATATTAAATCTTAAATACATGATTAAACGCCTCAGTTCCTCACTACATTATTTCCCCAAATCAAAATGTCGTTTGCAGTATAGCACATACCACTTTTTGGTCATCAAAATGTCAATATTTCTGATAAGATCCCATTCCATCATGTTTCTCTTCAGCTGTATGAGAAAGCCACTCACATTCATTTGATCAGGGAATCCTGAATTAATGGCCAGGAGAAAGTCATTCACATTTTTGCCCCAAGCCTTTGCATCAACTCGTTGTTGTGTTTAGCCTTAATGTCCATCGCAGGAAGGTCAAGCAAAGGGTTATCGATCCCGGCTCATGTAGTGACCTTAATATTAAACGTGCAACACTGGACCCTCCACAAGGGAGACAAGGTGGTAAGCCCCAACTCACACCTAATGGCTTCTAAAGGGATAGCCGAAAGGATTCTCATCACATGTCTTCATGTTTTCACTTCAAATTAGCAAAACCAACGCAAATATTTCTCAGCAAGGATCTCAAGGCCATAAACAAGACTCATGAAAATGCTTGTCTTGTAGATTTGCAGGTAGCCTTCCAAAGAGTAACACCCCCTTTCTCATGAGGAACCCTTAAATAAGCTTCCATTTCAATATATGTTTCCCCATTAATATATGTTCATAATAGGACATAGCTGGCAAATTTGTAATAGGGATCCCAAGATATACATAATAATTCACAATCTCTAAGGGGACTCGATCAATTTGCCATTTATATACAGGCCCTTTCATTGTCTTACAAACAATGGTCATCATTTTAGTTTTATGCAGGTTAATTCTTCAGTAGTTCTTAACAGAATATTCAAACACTGCGTCCAAGGATCGCTGCAAACCAATCGGGGTGCGATCCAGGATCACATCGTCATTTGCTTATGAAAGCCATATGAATGGTTCAGGACTTAATTTAGGGGGGAAATTAGGACAGCCCTCAAATAGAGCACCCAAAACAGCGATATAAAGATCATAAAGAACAGGGGCGAACATGAACCCTGTTTCAGTCCCTGATGGTACGGATGGATTTAGTTAGATCCCCCCACCCATATCCAGTCTAACCTGAACCAAAGTATCAGTATACATTTGTCTTATGAGATGGAGGATAGTGGAATCAAGCCCACAATTCTCCAACTTTCTCCACAAATTCTCTCTGTACACACAGTTGAAGGCCCCTGCATAATCAATGTACCAAAAATAAAAAACAATTCTCTACATCCCTACGCGTACCCGCAATCATGTAGTGTAGTCCCCAAATGTTATCCTGCATGCTATGACCTCTACAAAATCCCATATATTTCCAAGATAGAAGCTTCTTCTGCTGAATCCAAATGTTCACTTTAAATAATAACAAGGAAGAGAAAATCTTGCAACAAGAATCAATCATTGCTAATAGGCGATAGTTCTGAGGTTCGGCCGCGTCACCTTTCTTGAATACTGGAGCTAGTACAAGTTTTCTCCTACTGTCAGGAATAATCCCACTATTCCCAATAGACCTGGACACCTTCAGCTTATCAATTACCTTGAAGACATCATCAAAAGAGAAGCAAGACCTACCAGGTGCATATTCCAAAGATTGTACACTAACGTGGGATCTTATCATCCCGAATATCAAGTGCGAGTTTGCACTATTTACATTGTATTTATAGGATCTTAACCAATTCTTATATTTCAAAAGGACATGAGTAGAAGTTTAAGCTTCTCTTCAATGATCATGAATTGGTTTCTACTAATGTGTTGCAGATTACGTCGGTGCATCTTCTTCCTTCTATCTATGCTTATATCAAATAGATGACTATGGATCTTTCCACTAGAGCGAATCACTGTAGGCCTCATAGTTCTCTTCAGTAAAGTTTGAAGCGCCTGTGGCGGGGTTCCAACTTCCATAGCTCAGGCTGACAGAGGAAAGCGCTTACCTTAGTGAAATGTCATGCCAGTTTGCTTTCTATACATGTCACATCAACAATATTTGATAACTCTCAAAACAGCCATCATGCAAAGTTTCGACACACTACCTAACATAAATAAAATAACAATAATGATTACTGTCAAATAACTGCTACACTACACTGGGAGGAATCTGCATATGCAGAACTACCTTGAGTTTACTGTAGTAGAAATGTGGCACTGTTCTAATACAAGCATGCAAGGCCTGCAGCATTATAACATGTTCACTCTAGACCAGGGGTCTGCGATCTTTGGCTTTCCCGATGTTTTATACTACAATTCCCATGATTCCTTACCACTAACCAGCATAGTGAATAGCCAGATATCATGAGAATTGTAGTCCAAAACTCCAGGGGGTGGGGGAGGGGACAAAGGTTGCAGATCCCTGCTCTAGACCCCTTGCCCCAATAAAGTATACTCAAAGTACAACTCCCATGAGTAGCCTGGCTCTAGAACATTTGCTGGGCTATAATAACACGGCTTTGGAAGGCTTACTGCACCCGTCACACTGTTGTAAAAACAGTCTGTAACACTACTCTTCTATAACACAACATTTCTGAAATGCCTACAACACTTTAATAACAATAGCCTGGACCAATGCACTCTTTAATAATAATAACTCTCTGGAACCGCTACAGAACTTTAATAACAAGGCGCTGGAATGCCTACTAAGCCATGTCAACAATAGTCTTGAACAATATGCAGTATAATAAGAAGGCTCTGAAACTCCTGCAGTGGTATAATAACAAGAAGACCTCTGCCAAAGAGAATCTGGAAAAATACACCCTCTAATAAACAAAGGCCTGGAACAGCTGCAGAACTGTAACACCAGGACTGGTGCACTAGTACACCAACTGCACCAGCATGGCAGTAGCCTGAAGCAATGTGCACTGTAACAGCAAGGCTCCAGAGCAGCTACAGCACCAGGATAAAGAAAGCCTACAGCAGCGACTGCACCAGCATGGCAGTAGCCTGAAGCAATGTGCACCGTAACAGAAAGGCTCCAGAGCAGCTACAGCACCATGATAAAGAAAGCCTACAGCAGCAACTGCACCAGCATGGCAGTAGCCTGAAGCAATGTGCACCGTAACAGAAAGGCTCCAGAGCAGCTACAGCACCATGATAAAGAAAGCCTACAGCAGCAACTGCACCAGCATGGCAGTAGCCTGAAGCAATGTGCACCGTAACAGCAAGGCTCCAGAGCACCTACAGCACCATGATAAAGAAAGCCTACAGCAGCGACTGCACCAGCATGGCAGTAGCCTGAAGCAATGTGCACTGTAACAGCAAGGCTCCAGAGCAGCTACAGCACCAGGATAAAGAAAGCCTACAGCAGCAACTGTACAATAATAATAGCCTGAAGCAATGTGCACTGTAACAGAAAGGCTCCAGAGCAGCTACAGCACCATGATAAAGAAAGCCTAGAGCAGATACTGCACCAGCATGGCAATAGCCTGAAGCAATGTGCACCGTAACAGCAAGGCTCCAGAGCAGCTACAGCACCATGATAAAGAAAGCCTAGAGCAGCAACTGCACCAGCATGGCAGTAGCCTGAAGCAATGTGCACCGTAACAGAAAGGCTCCAGAGCAGCTACAGCACCATGATAAAGAAAGCCTAAAGCAGCAACTGCACCAGCATGGCAGTAGCCTGAGGCAATGTGCACCGTAACAGCAAGGCACCAGCATGGCAGTAGCCTGAAGCAATGTGCACCGTAACAGAAAGGCTCCAGATCAGCTACAGCACCATGATAAAGAAAGCCTACAGCAGCAACTGCACCAGCATGGCAGTAGCCGGAAGCAATGTGCACCGTAACAGCAAGGCTCCAGATCAGCTACAGCACCATGATAAAGAAAGCCTACAGCAGCGACTGCACCAGCATGGCAGTAGCCTGAAGCAATGTGCACCGTAACAGCAAGGCTCCAGAGCAGCTACAGCACCATGATAAAGAAAGCCTACAGCAGCGACTGCACCAGCATGGCAGTAGCCTGAAGCAATGTGCACCGTAACAGCAAGGCTCCAGAGCACCTACAGCACCATGATAAAGAAAGCCTACAGCAGCGACTGCACCAGCATGGCAGTAGCCTGAAGCAATGTGCACTGTAACAGCAAGGCTCCAGAGCAGCTACAGCACCAGGATAAAGAAAGCCTACAGCAGCAACTGTACAATAATAATAGCCTGGAACATCAACTGCACTATAAGAACACGACTTGGGTGTAACAGTAGTCTGGAAGACCCACTAGATTAAAATACAGATCGTCTTGAACATCTACATCGATTAATACCCGTCGCATGGCTGCTGGGCAGAATCCCAAGATAGAAGCTTGTGTTCCAGGGCAGCTGATCGCTGCTCCCCCATATGCTGGGCTCCTGAGTCCTCCCACTCCAAACCTCTCTTCACGCTCACCCACCCTCGCCTCCCCAAGCAACTTACCTGCATGGCCCAAGCCCCTTCACTCTGCCAGCACCTCCTTCCACCACCATGAATAGCGAGGAAGGACTCGCTCTCGAGACCCTCTGGCATAAACTTGGCAGCCATCTTTAAAAGGCTTGATCTCCCTCTAAATGAAGGGGCACTCCACCTCGCATGCCCATTCATCAAAGGGAATATCTTATTTTTAGTGCAGTGACCCTGCTGCTAATACCTTTAAACCCTAGGTTATGAGACAGGCTTAGGTTATAATGGCTGTAAGACATTAAGAGCCGGGCTAGCAAACTGTTTCCATCCAAGCCTGCCACAGAATGCATGGCTGAATGCTGAAATAAAGATTGCCTGAAACAACTACTATACTATAATAACGCCAGTCTGGAAAGGTTCACACTAAAATAACACTGATGAGAAGCACCTATAGCACGTAAAAAGCCGAGATCACTTTCTGCAAAGGAAGACAGTCTAGAACACCTACTGTACTATAATCATAGGAGTTTGGAACAACTGTCGCCCTACAAAAAAAGATGGCCTGCAATAATACGCGATACAGTAACACGATTCTAGAATGCCTACTGCGCTGTTTAAATGGCCCGGAGCATCTACCGTGCGGCATTATTTCATGGGATTATGGGACATCCACATTGGGCAAAAAGTGAACGAAATTGCTTGGACAACTCTATGGTGAATACACACGAGAAGATGGAAGCGAGGATGGCCCTCGGGTGACAGCCATAGGGCCAATGTGAAAAGGCCAGGGTCACATTCTTGCAGGGATGGAGACCGCAGGGAGCCAGTTAGCTCTGGCGTGTAGCCTCGAGGAGACTCGCGAGCTTGTCACCACCTTCTGGCAGGAGCTACGTTTGACCCCACAGGCCCTCTGGTGCCATTTGAACAAAGTTGTGGCTCATTAACTTGTGCATTCTGGAGCATTATGACGCATCTGTATGACATAGAAACGGTCAAAATGAGTCAATGGGGGGTTTTCAATGAATCAGAGCCAGTCGTCGTGGTAAATGAGTAAAGCTGCCACTGGATGTACTCTAACCTCAAGACAACCCACAATACTGACTCCCACTCCACTGCTTCCTTCTGGAATCTCCTCTCCTCTTCTCATTCCCTTCACCGGCTAGTAAATCTAATGGAATACAAAATGGCCGCCTTTCACCACTCATCCGAGCGACGATCCTCCCGAGGAAATCCTTCCGGTTCATTTTCCTCCACCTGTCCCTTCTGTGTATGACCATGACACTTGTATGAGGAAGGGGGAAAGTGCTCTGAAGCAGCCATAAGGCAGCACGGCGGCGGTATGCAAGCCTCTTAAATAATTAAATAACATGTTACAGTTTCCTCTCATGTAGACATTTATGGCACCTTGTTCATCAGAGGTAGCTCCTGCTCACAGTGGAGTAACTTTACGGAAAATGCTCGTGGGGGTGGGGAGGACATGACATGTAAATGAAAGGGGCCCCTGCCAAATGATTGGGACAAAATGGTGTGCCACAAAGGTGGGGTGGGTGGGGGTTCAAGCACCATTGCCCCCCACCTAAAATGACGCCCACTGTGAGATGCCCAATACAGCTGAGCTGCTTAAATCTCTCGCTCGTGAAAGCGTTATTTGCGACGCTTGCTTGGAGCCATGTACCGCATGGTAGCACCTACACGGAAGTACTGTTGCAGTGCCGCTAGCGTGCACACAGGTTGTTTCATGTTACTTTATAGAATTTCTTTAGATGGGATGACATTAGAAGAATGTTTTTTCTCGCGAGCTCCCAACACTTCGAAAGCAAATGAGGAAACGCGCGCCTGCGCTCAACGTGCTTTCTGTGCTCCGCCCCTGCGTTTAACAATAGAGTAGGTATGTTCCACAGGTAGCGGCCAATCAAAAGGCCTGCGAATTTGGTCACCAGTGTAAACCAGATTGTCTTTGTTCAATGGGGTGGAGAGTGATGTGGGCAGAAGAGCCCAGCGCTTGTTCACGTGGGTTCTAGAGGCACAGAGCATGACCAGATGGCATGATCGAAGCTTGTCACGGACGTCCAGTATCTAAGCACAGGTGGCAAGATATTTGCCAAAGATCAGACAGTTTTGCTCAGCAGGTGGGATCTAGGATTAGAATCAGTAGCGTTATTTCACCAAAACCATTCACACCGATCACTGAAGCAACATCAAAGGAATCTGGATCTCTTCAATGACAACACAGGAAGTGACATCAAATAATCCTCAACACGGATGAGTGGGTCCATCCTCTGTGCACTATATTTATTGGAGACCTGTGGTTGCAGCGTTTCAGCAAACAGTGATTTTTAATGAATGCCAATACTCAGCTGTTAAATCTACCAAAAGCCAAAGACATTCCGCATTTGAACAGATCAGTTGTCAGCTTGGCGAAATCACAGGGTTTGTAAAGCCGTCCACAGAGTTGCGAGCAACAATGCGGGGGTCCACATTCCTCCATCGAAACGATGCCCATAGATATAACCCAGGACTTCTGCTTCCAAGGACGTTGACTGAGCCGCCAGACCCATCCTTTCCTGACCTATCCTTTTGTTGGAATATTGCAGTGTGTGGCAGTTAATTGATGAGAACGGAGGTGACTTAAATGCACAGAATCCCTTTTGGTGGAATCAGTGTGTGCTTGTGTCAGGTTTAGAATCTTCTTGAGTCAATCTCCATTACGTGGCTGCATCTGCTCGTTTCTCTCCGCTGGTGCGGCTGCAATCTTTAGATCACATTTCAGGTGCTGGGTTCATTTATAAGCGGCCCACATTTGAAGACAGGGAAACTGGGCTACAGCTGGCTCAAGTGATCAGAATAATTGTGGTCAAGTGGATAAACCAGGATTAGAACCCTAGTATGAACATTGCAAGGTTGGCGTGTTATCCGGTAAAGCGAATCTTTCAGCTCCTTTCTTTCCCATCCGCTGCTCCCTGTCCCCTCCCCGGCTCCCCTTCGCTTGCGTCTATTTCCTCTCCTCTCTTGTGCCCGTGCTATTGTAAAGTGGACTTCTAGAGCATGCTCTGCCATTTTGATGGCCTCTTGGGAAGGTAGATGGTGCAGTGCCTTTTTAGATGGGTGGGGATGACCCTTTGAGTGGCTGGAGGATGTAATGGTGCAGTGAGGCGGTTTCACTGATATGATAGGTTATTTATAACACGCTTAATACCAGAGGTTTCTAAGCTTCGTGTTGTCTTGCTTCCAAGGCAAGCACGTTGCCGCTTAGCTATCCTCCCGGACTGCTGATATGCCTGTGTGGGTTTTTGTGCTGCTTGTGGGGCATTGTGTGGCGTGGGGGGCTCTGCTAGGAAGCAAGGGATATACTGGTGGTACTGGAGGGAAGAAATTAGGTGGAGTATTGAATGGTGCACTGAGGGTGGTAGGGGGGATGGAGTGTGGAAGTCTGCAGGTGGGGCTATTAAGGGAATGTACATGTCAGGGGGTGGGGCTATGTCTACTTGGGTGGATTGGTTGTTGATGAGTTGAATATCTGAACTAATGATGTCTGAGCTGCCAGATGGGACCATTGCCATTAATCTAGTCTGATGGTCTTCATAGATATTGCTGCACAATATAGGAAATCGCCTGCCTATTTGCACTGTTAATGCCTTGCCATTCGATCATTATATGAAATACCCTATCTGCTGAAAAGTATTGCTAACCAGACCGTATGTCCATTATTGCTAACTCTCTCTGGGGTCATTATTGCTAATCCTCTGCTTGCTGTCATTGTTGCTGAACTCTTGCTTCTCGGTCAACATTGCAAATTCCTTAATCCCATGCCTCTAATCTCACTTGATGACCCTTTGGACAATAATGTGATGTCATCATTGCTCTCTGAGGGTCACTGATGTGGGTCTTACTGGCCATTACCCTCACTTGTTCTCAGAGTGGGACATATTTCACGGTGATCCGTGGTTTGTGGGAATGTTTTTGAGAAAGAGTATTTTGCAGAGTTATGGAGGCATTGAAATAGTGAATGTTCATTTTCATTATATGCACTGCCACTCCCCCATCTGCCAATACCGCTTTCAAACGGCTTAAACAGGGGTGACTGGGAACCAAAAGAGGCCCTGGAAATCATTTTCAAAGTGGCCCCAAATTACACATTTTCAGCACGCCCAACCCTTTTCCCCTGAGAACATTAGAAAATGAAATATGTTATCACACAAAAGAGGCCCAGGGTGCAAAGACTACCGGGAAATCTCCAGAGTTCCCTATAGGCCAGTCCACCCCTGGGCTTAAAGGTGGCATTAAGCGCTGTTCAAGAAACCCACATTCCAACATGCCCAGACTAGAAGGGGTTGGAAGGACTACAAAGCTTTCCGTTGCATGCCAGGACCACCGCCTTACTAACCCGTGCCTATAAGGTGATGGGGAGAGCCTTTAGGTCTCCGAGCCCCTGCCAGGCCTGTCCCCCACCCACCCCCGCATATATATCATGACTGGCCCCCACAAGAGAAGATCCTCGGCATCATGGGGTGCTGCCAGTGGCAGAGGTGTACAATACCCCTCCCCCCCCAGGTTAACATAGCATCACATGCATAATATGCGACACTCGGGGCAAGATATGTGAGGTTTGGATAATTGGTTGTATATAATTTGTTCTGCAATTACTTTGATGTGTCACGTTGTCGTAAATTATTATTTTTTAGAAGTATTTTCAAAGCTCTCTGGTACACTGCTTATTTGGGTAGTGCTGTAGAAAAATTCAAAATGAGGTAAAAAATAAATAATAATATACTATAGTGCTGGAAAGCCACAGCTAGTCAAAATCCTACTAACTACGTTTTCTATAGCACTATAACCCGTCCACGAAGGCTATCCCTACTGTTAATGCCCTACACTAGTTGTAGCCCCGAGCTGCAATAAGTACCTACAACAATGGCGACGGCATTAGCGGCTGGTAGATTCCCATATGGAAGGTCTAGAATGCTATTAGAACACGCCACCCTTTGAGGGTAGAATATTCTGTTTAAAACAGAGAAAGACAAAGTAGAAACATTGAAATGTCGCGAGACAAGACTTATACCAGCTATGCCACCCTCTGCCACGCCATAGTCAGGAATGGAAATGCCAGCATTCCAATGTTCTAATTAAGCGTTAGTGCCCATGGGTGGAGTCAGTGCCTATAAAGACTTTCCGTTAAGGAGGGCTGAGCGTCACGTACTGGCCCGGTAATGACCTCAGCCCATGGGAGGGAGCGGGGCTGAGGTCTTTAGCAGCCACGGAATAAAGTGGAAAGGAAAATGTGCAGTAAGAACAAAGAGCGCTGCGGGAGTGCTGCAGTTCCTGCAGTGTGGCAGGAAATAGAGGGGAAAGGGTGGCAGAGAGTTGGGAGGTGAGGAGGGGCGTGGAGGCACACGCACTGTTGTGAGTTGAGGTGCAGGATGGATTGGGTGGAAACCCTGAGGCGTAGCCAGGATTGTCTAACACCTGGGGCCTGAGGCTAATGTGGTTGGGCCCACCGCAGTGACATTAACATCTGTAAATGCCCACATAAGGCTGCAGAGTGGGCATTTACAGCTTGTGGGTGGGCCTTGCCCGCTCACTCCCTACCCTGTCTAGGCCTCTGGAAATGTGTGGGATAGCGTCATGGCATCTGCAGTGGAGAAGGGGCACAGTGAGGACCACAGTAGTACTGATAATGTTTATTGTGGAGAAGTCCACATGACACGAGGCTGCTGGCATGAAAGGGCAGTGAATCCAGTTTAAATCCATGACTCTGGTGTGGCCAGCACGGGAAAGCCCCGATGCACTTGAAGGAAAGGATTACTCAACATGTACCCAGGCCATGTACCCAGGCGTTCTCTAAGATCTAAGGCCCTGGGTCAGATCTCAGTCTTAGCCCATAAACGACCTAGTGGTTTGGGGAGAGCGTTTCCGGTGATAGCAGCACAAAAATGGAACCTCCCTCAGACTTG
Source organism: Ambystoma mexicanum (assembly GCF_040938575.1). NCBI lineage: Eukaryota > Metazoa > Chordata > Amphibia > Caudata > Ambystomatidae > Ambystoma > Ambystoma mexicanum. The sequence goes on along the minus strand of NC_090931.1, from coordinate 290,456,514 downwards.
AGCCCAATTACATAGCTTTCAGGAAAAGTTTGAAAACATATCTCTTCAAGTGTGGGGTGGACTCTCGCAGTCCAGTTAGGTATCCTTAGGTAGGGCCTGCTCTGTCCCATGTATTACATTTTTGTATTGACTGTGTCTGTGTGTTTGCGCGCCGATGCCTGTGGGGTTTCAGCACAATATAAACCAATAAATAAATAAATAAAGAGAAAGTTTCAACCTCTTCCTGCACTTTTATTTTAAAACGAAAACATTCCGGAACAGTTTCTTTTAGAAATAAAAGTATAGGAACAGTAAAACTTTTCCGCTCGGGCCCACTTTCGACGACTGTTCTGGACCCGTGAAGGGGAGCGAGTTGGGAACGGCCTTCGCCGGGAACCCAGAGCTACTTTCACTGCAACCAGAGGAAAAATGAGGCAGCAGGGAGCAGCGGCGAAAGACAACATCGTGTCACTGCCACGAAGGACTTCTGGATAACTACAAGCGAATAATTCCACATAAATTCTAGCTTCTGATTGGCTGAGCCACCATGCACATTCTCAAAAGAGTCATCATTCTTAATGAACCAAAAGGGAGGTAAGGAAGTTAACTAACTCCCAGCGCGCCAAGAGACATCACAAACATCAGGCATTCTCTTCAATCAGGGGCAGGAAGTAGCATTAGGGCACTCACCCGCAGCTCCAGTCAGGGCAAAGAGTGGTATCTGGTTAGCAGAGGCGTCGCTGGGAGGGATCTGGGGGGGGGACTATAGGCCTGGGTCTTTTGGTTGTTGCCCCGGATAGAAGATCAGGGGCTACAACCAAAAGGCTATAGCTAGCCCCGAGTCCCGACAATCCTGACATTATCATAGCCCCAGATCTTTTCCAGACCTAGCAACACCCCTGCTGGTTGGTGAGGTCACATGCCTGCTCTACCAGTTATAATGTCACTTGCAATATCAGGTAATGCATGCCACCACACACCGGCGCCATCCTTTACCAGGCATCACCTGCTCTAGATGCTGACAACACAATAAAGCCTGCACATTCTGGACATTTTCTCATGCTTACTGAGACCTCATCTTATTTTAGAAATGCGCTTTCATACCCCCACAATCATATCACCTCTCACCGCGTTCCACGTGTTTTTTTTTAACAATGCTGCCGTGGTTTGTTTACCTGAATATCCCCTTTCTTGTTCCCCAGCAGGCTATGGTCTTGCGACACCCGGGCGGAGTTACAATACGCCAAATCTCAGACAAGGTTCAGGTGCCGTAAGACCACTACGGTGGCACGGGCGCGCAGTATAGATATTGGATAGCATGGCATATGGCTGATTTCAGAATTTATAGGGGCTATACTAGAAGCTGCCCACACGCGTTCGCAGGCGCGTTGTGCATGTGCCCTTTCCTGATCAGGACTAGGATTTGATCATTCTACATGGACTCGCCAGGCATGTCAATTAGCATGACTGGATCAGTATGAACAACTCTTCACAAAACATACCATAACACATGGAGTCTAGGTTAACATCACCAGATAACCTTAGCGGTGCATTGCTCTCATTTGTATAGAGAGCTTGTAACCCCTTCACTGCCAAGCTATTATGCAAGTCTATGCAAAAAGGACGAGGATACTTAACGGTTTGGATACGTGCCTACAATCTTGGGAGAGACTACCTCTGTACGCACACGACTTACATTCATCCAGCTTAGTTTAGCCCAGGGGCTCCTAGTCCGTGCCTCCAACCACACCAGGTTTTCCAGATAACCACTGACATGTCCGCTCAGAATCACTGCATTCAAATGTATTTTGTGAGGATATCCTGAAAACGTGGAGCTGCTCATGAGGACAAGACTTGGTGAGTTAGTCCACTCGGTGGCAGTGGTGAGCCTGAATTTATATACCAAAAGAATGTAGCTCAGGTTTTTGGGCTTCTGTTTGCTTTCTCAGGGGTAGGATTGGCTACTCAGGGCAATGGTAGGTGTATGGGATGCAGCAGGAACTATCTGGCATACAGGCGGCACTGCTGGGCATTGTGGGAAGAAATGCATTTCCTGATAACCACTTGATTGGCAACAGAGTATAGAGGCAGTGTGATGTCCCAAGGACCAAGGCTGGTTAAAGCACTTACGCCACACTAGATGATGTGGTTTAGGCGTGATGTACCAACCTGTCAAGCACTTATGCCACACTACATGATGTCATTTAGGCGTGATGTACCAAGGCCAGTTCAAGCACTTATGCCACACTAGATGATGTCATTTAGGCGTGATGTACCAAGATCCAAGGCCGGTTCAAGCACTTATGCGGCACGACATGATGTCATTTAGGCGTGATGTACCAAGATCCAAGGCCGGTTCAAGCACTTATGCCGCACGACATGATGCCATTTAGGCGTGATGTACCAAGGCCGGTTCAAGCACTTATGCCACACTAGATGATGTCATTTAGGCGTGATGTACCAAGATCCAAGGCCAGTTCAAGCACTTATGTCACCCTACATGATGTCATTTAGGCGTGATGTACCAAGATCCAAGGCCGGTTCAAGCACTTATGCCGCACGACATGATGTCATTTAGGCATGATGTACCAAGATCCAAGGCCGGTTCATGCACTTGTGCTGCACTACATGGTGTCATTTAGGCGCTACTCTCGCTTTTGAAAAGGCATTTATGGTCATATGGCACCTCCTATAGACTCCTGCAGCCAGCGCCCTAGGCAGCTGCCTAGAATTGCCTTGCTGTGGCACCTGCCCTGCCTAGACTACCCCGCATCAGGGTGGTGGGCAGTGAGGAGTGGCGCTGAATGCTTTTTCAGCAGTTTGTTAATCACGCTCTCTTGATCAGGCAAAATATGCCACTGGCCAGGATGCAGAGCAGCCAAGCTGCCGGAGTGCCGGCTCTGTGGTTGAGACCGCCAGCAGGTATCCCAGCATGCTCCAGGCCATGAAAATATGCTCACTCTGCCCTTTGTTTACTCCTAGGAGGTATAGTTTTGCTTTTTCTTTCTAATTCTGGATTTGTAATGAGAGAAGTTAAACTGCTGGATCCAGAGGGTCAAGTAATAACTAAGGCTACGGGGCCCTATATTTGCAGGAAAAGCATATTCTCTATGCCCCCGGCAGAGTACCACCGGCTCTGTGTACCCAGGACTAAAAAATGCACGATAGGGAGTCAGGTGTTCTCTGTGGCGAGCCCGCGGCTATGGAATGCTTTCCCCCTGACATTGAGGCTTACTGGTGACTATGAATTCACTCAGGCTCCTCTTTCACGCTTTTTGCCATTTCCTCTGATTACCCTTGCGGTGTTCAGTAACAGCGCCCAGAGACCTTTGGGTATTAACTGCGCTATACTAAGCTCCAATGACATAACATCACATGATCATTTCCCTGAATAGGAAACTGCATCACTGCTACCCACGTCAGCAGGAAGACATTCCAGAATGGAACATGTTGGTATGTGGGCAGACTGAGACAGCGCGCCACTCTGGAAATTCAGAATCACCCTACTTTAGCTACCAGGCTACCATACCAAATGGTCCTCGAGCAAGAGTTCCGGGGCATCTCCTAGTTCACTATCTTTGCACAAGTCGAGGGAAGGCAATGGCCTCCTGGGGTATCTGTCTCATGTCCAGAAAGTGGAAGGAAGAACTCATTCTCTGGCACAAAACAAACATGGCTCGTTAGGTTCCTTGGATAAAGGCATGGCTATGGCCAAGATAGTCAGTCCTAGAGACCAGTTTGGGTAGGTTATGTGGACCAGTTTAATCATTTAAAGTATTGTGCTTCCGGTATAGCTACAAGCCCTCCATGCTTTCAAATGCATCATTTTCCACAAACGTTCCCCAAAATGCACCATAGTTGCTATTATTTATTTATTTATTTATTAAAATTCCTATATATCGTGCCACATGCCCGGAGGCCTCAGGGCGCACATAAAACAACACAATAAAAACAGGTGGAAAAAACAGAGTGGAGAATACAGTATCGAGGAATCAGTGCAATCAGACAAAGAAGTCATTCAGTTTGTCATGAAAGGTTACATACAGTGACAAATGTAACCCTGCTTTTTTGTCCCAGTTCAACACTGCCTGGCACCATACTGTTAGAGTCTTAAATCCGGAGTAAACTATTTCTGGGCATGTTCACTATCATGAAAGGATGGGTATCTTCTTATGCTGTGGCAGTACAGGGTGTGTCTATTCTGTGGTGCAACACGATGGGCACAAACTTTGACCCAATGTGGTCAAGTGCATCCAAGTCCTGTCCTGAAGAGGGGAATCCAACCAAGATGCATTTCACAACATTAAATGTAACGGAGATGTGTGTACATAGAGGTTATCCCGAAGACACAGTATCACTGGGGATTCCGAGGACTGGACTCTAGCTTATGGTTGGAGGACCATTGGGAGCAATAGACCAATCGAAGAACTGAACTCAACACAATGGGCCTCATTATAGCTTTGGAGGTATCCCGCCGGTGAATCCAGCTGGATACCCCCAAACAGTATTACCGGTACCGGCACTTGGTCTGACGGAATTACCAGTGCCGGTAAGGGTGGGTATTCCCCATTCCACGGTGTCCCACAGGACTCCATAGGGTGAATTGCTGGTATTACTGGCACTGGTAATACCGGCGCTGGTAATAGCAGCATTTTATAGTGGTGGGGTGGCGGAATTGCTGGCAGCTCAGTGCTGCAGGTGAATCCGGCCACCCCACCCCACCACCAAACTTGTAGTTTGGCGGTGCGGGAAAAGTGGCGGTAATGGAATTAGCGCCACTTTTTTCCTGCACAGCCAACCTTCTAATGAGGCCCAATAGTCATTCATTCATTTTTGTCATTTGTATAGCGCCTTTCACTATAATTATGGTCTCAACGCGCTGTTGAGTGAATGCTCTTGGAGGGACCAGAGTCCAAATTTGGGGCACGTTGGGACGGGCTATTATGCAGCTCTGCATTTCAGCCATTAAAGTTATGTGAATATGCCAAAGGAAGCCTCCAGCTGAAAATACTATATACATGGCCTAGAGAACTGAAACTTGACTCAACATGACACATTATGGCTACACACAATACTCTAAATGTGATCTATAGAAGGGGACACATGGGTGTCAATGAGGCCCCACCAAACTGCAACTGACCAATATGGAGCGGAACCCAAAAGCCCAGGCAAGGCCTCAAAACTAGAGCCAATACCAAGCGAGGATTCCAGAACAAATCATAAACTTCCAGAGGTGGCCTCCAAAACACAACACTCCATATGAAACCTCCAAAAATAAAAAAAAATACTCCATTTGGATCCTCCTGAAACTGTATACCATTACACATATATATCACTCTTTGGATGTATTGGGACCCGAGTATGTTCATGGAAATAGAAAGGAAGAAAGTTCTAGGATAACTGCACATCCTAATAGGGTGACTCCATTCTAGCCTGTAGAGTTATCCAAAACTTATATATGGTTCAAAGTTACAAGCATTTTAATGTTAGGATGATTATTGTGGAAGATCAAATTAGCACAAAGACCAGTGTGCTCTATGTACTTAGTCAATCAGCCAAATAACCAAGCAATCCTTTTGTCTGAGACGTAGCTGTCAAAGATCTGTAGGCCTACTTATGCTCCCCAAATGCACCTGGATTTTATGCAAAGCAGGCTGGACCTCTGACTAGTGTTTTGTGTCCCCTTCCCCTTTCAGATAGGGGGTATTTAGTTTTAAAGAGTACAATACAAGTGTACCAGCCTGTCAATCTTGGAATGCTATCCTATCAGAAAATAACGTATAGGGTTATTTTAAGGGACTTTGCTTGGTAAGACGTGTAACATTCTTATTATGAATAAACTATACATTGGAAGTGATCATTAGAAATTAACATTGTACGTTTCTAAACAGAGTTAGTTCGATATGTTAGTACTGTTAAATCATTTCCTTTTGTTGTTTACTTGATAGCACCTTTTCCAGAAAATCACATCCCCACACTCAAGATCTTTCTTTTTGCCTCTGAAGTGAAAGAGAGCGAAAGAGAGAGAGAGAGAATCGGAGAGGGAGAAAGAGCTAGAGAGTAGAGGGAGAGAGGGGGAGCAGAGGGAGGGGAGGGAAAGAGAGAGAGAGAAGGGAAGAGAAAGAGAGTGAGAGGTAGAGCGGCAGAGAGAGACAGCAAGAGAAATAGAGTGTCGAGAGAGATTGTCTCTGGATTCATATAAAATGCAGTAATAGAAAAAAGTAAATAAATACATCTCCAGTTGTGCAATCTTCTGGAATATATCACAGCTGACATGACTCCGACAGGTAATGTAGTTTCACATTCAATCACAAACCTTTGTATCAGTTCCCATAAGCGAAAAGTAATCAGGATATTTTTACTGTACGGGTGCAGGTCTAATATGTCAAGGCACAGACGCCATGTCTGCCAGTGTTTACCCATCAAATATTATGAAATGACGCAGTTCCTTTCCTGGCAGCTGATAGGTGCAATGAGGCAGGGCGTGGTCTAGGCTCAAGCAGCCTCTCCACGGCGGGCCTCTGCTTCTCCAAGTCCCTCTCCTTCTGTTGCCACTTCCTGTTCAGGAAACAATGCTGTTTTGGAAAACTCATAAAGTCCCCACCTCCAAACCTCCTAAATTGCCCTTGCTTCAAACAGCAGACACGTGTGTCCAATATCGCACGAAAATGCACGCAGCTCCTAGATGCACAAGGGTTGGAAGATAAACATAGAAAGTAGGGTGACCACATTTAAACACACAAAAAGGGGACAGGCCGTCGACATAAAGGTAGGACTTTCATGTGACAGTGGGGCTCAGCATGTTCAACACAGAGCTCTGATTGCTATTTTAGGCCTTGCAGTGGAGGCTTTTCCCCATCCTGTCTCTGTGGCGCAAGCAGTTAATATGCGTAATAGGTATTGGAAAAGCTGGGAGTTTGATCCCTCCCCTCGATCGTTTTTGTGCATATAAAATTGCCAGGGTGTATTAATGTTTGTTTGGCTTATAATTTCCACAAAACCAGGACATGGTTTTCAAATAAAAAAAAAAAAAAACTCGCAGGACATGGGGACAGAGTGTACAGATCTGGGAAAACTGGGATGTCTGCTCACCTAAATAAACCCATGAACGTCTGAATTATGAGTGCTTGAAAACCCTAAATGAAGCCCGTGTTTTCTAGCCCACAGATTAACTCCGAGGAAGGACACTGGCAGCAGCGCTGTAGTTGCTTTCATACTTTTAAACACGAGTATTTCATACTTTGGGGGGGGGGGGGCGTTTAACTGCAAGCCCTGTTTATGTATATTCTGCTTATCTTCCATCCCATATGGAGCTGGGATTGGGGTTCCGTGTCAAAATATTACCGGCCAAAATAAAATGTACATAAATATCGACCTCGAAACGATTCATCGGCGCCTGCAATTCCGGGTAAAGCCCACACTCGCACGTCCTTCGACACTGCGAAAGAACCCGCATTGGGACAATGTTTAAATTGAGTTTATTACTCCCATGCAGTCAACACCAGACAGGCGATGAGTCCATCGCCTCAACTGAAGCTATGTCTACCTCTTAATACTGAAATGCAAAATAGCTCATTTATATCGAATACGTTGACCGGGTTTTTGGAAAATCCCCCCAGACACGAGATTATGTTTCAATTAAAAAAATCAACCTTTGCTTTTCCCACAAATAGCTGAGTTGGTGCCGCAGTAACAGGGGACGTTCCCCTGTAGTAACCATTTGCCCCAGACTGCCCCCAACCCCACCCCTCCCATTTCCCCAATACTATAGAGCTTTTTGTTGACTTTATTTTAAGACTATTTTTGCAGCCTTGCATATTTTGCACTTTGCGTCTGGACGCGCGTTATTTTCCACTCGATATTATAACACGCGGCCCTTTGCAGGTACCGGTTGTTCATTTGGAAAACACACTCGTCCTGTGTCCGTACCCTCGAAGCACCGGCTGCACCGTTTAGGGGTATATTGAAATCCTTACGTAAGCATTGACATGCCTTCGTGGGCGCGAGTTTCAGCAGCGCTGCGTATTGCAGTCTTTGCAGCCGCCGAGATATACTCTCCTTAGAGTTCATGATGTGACAGTCACACCCTCGCGAGATTAAGGGCCCGAGTCATGGCATTTTTTGCACGGTTCAAAGTGACTTTGCACTGTCGACACAAAACCCGATGCATGGAACTGCTCAAAGTGTATTTTTGCAGTGGCAAGTCCGTGCAAAGTCATTTGGTACTGCAAAAATGACTTTGCACTGCAAAAATACACTTTGCACGAATCGGGGTTTGTGTCGGCAGTGCAAAGTCACTTTTCAGCAATGCAAAGTCACTTTTGACCGTGCAAAAAATGCCATGACTCGGGCCCTAAGAGACTGGCAACGCGTCTCTCTGGCTCTTTCACCTTCCACTGCCTCGAGCTGACGAAGGGACCCTCTTCGAGGCCCTGTCTACCGGACTGAGGGACGGCATGGCCAGACTCGGGCCTCTTGCTTGCTCCACCGCCGTTAACCAAGCTGCACCTCAAAGCCGAGGCCCAACAGGGCCGAACTCTGTCCCAGCCAGCATCCTCGCGTTCCCATGCAGCGTCTCGCGGCCTACCACTTCTGGCTCGACTAGTACCGCATTCGCAGCCGCACCAGCACGTGGCGTGTGCTCTGGCGTTCCCGTGCAGCAAGCAGCACGTGGCGGCGGCCGCAGCTCTGGTGGGACTCTTTCCATTCTGGGCAGGACCAACACTGATTTCAAGGAGGCTTGTGCCACTTCTAAAATGGCGCAGACAGAATAACGATGACATTGAGGGAGGCTCAGAAGGAAGCCAATAGTTTCCAGTTACTCAAAGCTTCTATCAGTCACTTATGGTCGTTTTTTCTCTTCCAGGCCCTGTGCCATATTTATTGAGGTTTCCATGGAATTGGTGTTTTCAAATCTGACATATGCCAGCCCACCCGATGGTCACCATGGTTTAGCTCCACGTGTCTGCTACTGGAACGGCGACGTGAGGGTGTCTTGCTGGGGTGTTTGCTCCCCCTCATTTCTGGCACGGTCTCTCAGCAGTCCCTCCGCATCTTTGAAGATCCTCACTCTTTCCACTGTGCCATAAACGCACCTCTCTTCTCCATTGGTGGAGATGGGCAGGTGGTCACTCCCCTAGACCCTCCTCCACACCCAGAGGCACCCCCATGCTGCCCCCTTTTAGATATAAGTAGTAGACATTGCAGTGCAATTGATTATTTATTTAATTAGGTATTTATAATGCGCTTAATAGGCAGAGGTTTCTAAGCGCGGACCCAGGGATCAAACCTGTGTTGCTCTGCGTCGTCTTGCTTCCAAGGGGAGCGCGTTGCCCCTGAGCTATCCTCCCTAGGCAGATTATCGAACAGAACTGGTGCAGAGACCTGTCTTGCTTGGCTATGGGTTCGGAGCGAGGTCACTAAAACACCATGTGCAGTGTGCTTCCGGTTCCTACTTGCTGTCCGAAGAGGGGGAGCCCTGAGAGAGAGAGAGAGAGAGTGAACTCAATGGTCCTCATTTTATCCACCTCAGAAGGATGAAGAGCTGAGTGGACATGAATGACCATGAATTAACTTATGACCATGAGGTCAAACACAGGCCCCTGCAGTAGATGCATTAGTCCATTGAGCCGCAGGCCCAGCTAAAACACATGCAACGAGCTGGGTAAACTGACTAAGATAGAAAGAAGAGAGGTAAAGATGGCTAGACAGAATACAGACAGCTAGATAGGCAGGCAGACTGAGATCAAGAGAGAGATAGATCGATAGACAGAGAAAGATAGAGATCAGTAGATGGACAGATAGAATACAACCAACCAGCTCGGTAGGGAGACTGAAAAAAAAATAGAGAGGAGACTGGGATAGATAGATAGAAAGACAAGTATGAATAGATGGATGATGATGGAAAGATGGATGGGTAGATAGATAGATGGATACATAGATAGACAGTCAAATAGATAATACAGACAGCAGGAGAGGTAGACAGCGTTAGGTGGATAGAGGAGAGTTTGTTTTGTTTGTTTATTCATGTGTTTGTTTTGTGGGGTAGGTAGATAGCTCTACAGGTAGACAGATGGTGGACAGAATACAGTCAGATATGCAATGTGAGTGAGGGAGAGAGAGGGGGAATGAAATTCTGAGTGCTGTGGGGTGCTGTTCTCGCCGGCAGCTTCTCTACACTACCCACAACCATTTCCAGGGAAGTATGAATCAGCGGTATCCAGAATTGCCACGAAAAATGATTAATAATCGCTGCACACAAGGTTTCACTGTTTTGTGTTCCTTACTGTGCAAAGGCCCCAGAAAAAGCAAACACTGCAGAGGCGCTCTGGCTTCGGGCCTGTGCCTCATCTTGTTTGAAGTAATTCGCACACAGAAACAAGGAAAAGTTCCTGAAAAGGCCAACAATGCACGGGAACACATTGAAAAATGAAACGCAGCGGCCTGTGCAGCCTAATCTTTTTCTTTTTAAACTCATGGAAAAACGAGGGCGGCAAAAGAAATACAGCTGCTGAATGCTAGTCCGCCCCCAGGGTTCAAAACAGATGATGGAAGGGTGATACCGCCTGGGGGATGGGGGGGCAGGAAGGGAGACACAGTGAGGCAGGGGAAGGAAGGACGGAAGGAAGGAAGGAAGGAAGGAAGGAAGGAAGGAAGGAAGGAAGGAAGGAAGGAAGGAAGGAAGGAAGGAAGGAAGGAAGGAAGGAAGGAAGGAAGGAAGGAAGGAAGGAAGGAAGGAAGGAAGGAAGGAAGGAAGGAAGGAAGGAAGGGAGGGAGGGAGGGAGGGAGGGAGGGAGGGAGGGAGGGAGGAAGGAAGGAAGGAAGGAAGGAAGGAAGGAAGGAAGGAAGGAAGGAAGGAAGGAGGGAAGGAAGGAAGGAAGGAAGGAAGGAAGGAAGGAAGGAAGGAAGGAAGGAAGGAAGGAAGGAAGGAAGGAAGGAAGGAAGGAAGGAAGGAAGGAAGGAAGGAAGGAAGGAGGAGGAGTGAGAGGGTGGGAAGGAAGGAAGGAAGGGAGGGAGGGAGGGAGGGAGGGAGGAAGGAAGAGAGGGAGGAAGGAAGGAAGGAAGGAAGGAAGGAAGGAGGGAGAGGGAGGGAGGAAGGAAAGGAGGAAGGGAGGGAGGAGGGCGAAAGGAAGGAAGGAAGAAAGGAAAGAGGGAGGGAGGCAGGGAGGGAGGGAGGGAGGGAAGGAGGAGGAGTGAGAGGGTGGGAAGGAAGGAAGGAAGGAAGGAGGGAGGGAGGGAAGGAAGGAAGGAAGGAAGGAAGGAAGGAAGGAAGAAAGGAAGGAAGGAAGGAAGGAAGGAAGGAAGGAAGGAAGGAAGGGAAGGAAGGAAGGAAGGAAGGAAGGAGGGAGGGAGGGAGGAAGGAAGGAAGGAAGGAAGGAAGGAAGGAAGGAAGGAAGGAAGGAAGGAAGGAGAAAGGGGGGAAGGAAGGAAGGAAGGAGGAGGCAGGGAGGGAAGGAAGGAAGGAGGGAGGGAGGAGGTAGAGGAAGGGAAGGAAAGAAGGAGAGAGGGAGGAAAGGAAGGAAGGAAGGAAGGACGGAAGGAAGGAAGGAAGGAAGGAAGGAAGGAAGGAAGGAAGGAAGGGAGGGAGGGAGGGGGGAAGGAAGGAAGGAAGGAAGAAAGGAGGGAAGGAAGGAAGGAAGGAAGGAAGGAAGGAAGGAAGGAAGGAAGGAAGGAAGGAAGGAAGGAAGGAAGGAAGGAAGGGAAGGAAGGAAGGAAGGAAGGAGGGAGACGGGGAAATGAATAAAGTGAGTGAGGGAGGAAAGAAGGGGGAAGGAAGGAAGAACGAAAGAAAGAACGAAAGAAAGAAAGAAAGAAAGAAAGAAAGAAAGAAAGAAAGAAAGAAAGAAAGAAAGAAAGAAAGAAAGCAAGCTACCTCGGTTGAGCGGTAAGTATATTCAGAATGTAAATAGTGCCGAAGCCAGGAATCGCACCCAGTTTGTTAGGAACAGGGGGTCATAATCAGACACGTTGGGCCTGATTTACAAAAAAAAATTGGGGAAAGTTTCATTGAAATCATTTTTGCAAATCAGGCCCTTCCTTAGACGAAACGCGTGAGCGTCTGGTCGGGCTGCCTGTGAAATCGCGTGTTGCAGCTTTCCGGAACCCTAAGAATCCCACGGGGTTGGCAACCTCTGCCAGCTTTCGGATGATTGCTGGAGGCTGGCAAAGGAACTTGGGGGCTGCGGTTTGACAGAGCCCTCTTTTAGCAGTGAGCGGCCCTGCCAGACCCAACGCGCAACACGCGAGAAAGGGTGGGCTGTCGGCGCGGGGAGGGTATGCGCGGCCCCCCGGTAGGCACGGTCCAGCAGTGACGACTTCTATTGCCGGGTAGGATTGTGGGACGGGGTTGCAGGGAAAGGTTAATGGCTCGGCATGCTTCTCCGGGGAGTGGCTCTCCGCTGCGCGCACCTGAGCGTTGCCTTTTATAGCTGGGTGCGGCCCTGGACTTCAGAGGGAGCACCTTGGGAGCAGGGTGCCAGCCAAAGACACGGGGGCATTCAGACTGCGCAGCTTCCCCGTGCAGGCTCCAGCCGCCCAAATCCTGCATCACACACACACACTGAGAAATCAAGCGGAACGACCCGGGCATACAAAATAACACCACCACAGTAAGAAGCTCTGGCCATCCTGGCGGGTGGAAAACAGTGGCGCGCCCATTCCCAATGGCGACACCCACGTGCATTACGCTGGATTCACGCCGAAATAAACCAATGGTACAATACAATTAAACTAAAAACAAATCACGGAGGCGTGCAGGTGTGTTATACAACAGAATCCAAATGTGACTGCAATGACATTGAAACTATATTTAATGGGTGGGTAGAAGGAAGGCGCCTAGAATGATCGTGAAATGACAACATTGCTACAGGCTTCCGATTGGCTGAACATAAGAGGCGGATTGACGTCATTCAATTCACAAACAAGGAGCAGTGTTACCCCGCCGAGCCGAGGGGGCTGATAGTGCGTAACTCTGAGCCTCGCAAAAACTGGGAAATCTGTAATGAGGTCAGAAAAGGCTTCTAGCCACAATTAAGGCCACGATGCTTTCACCTGTACACCTCCCTCAGCCTGGTCCGTTTGTCATCGTTAATGCCCGCAGCTGAGCAGCGTATAGTGGGCATTAATACCTGGAGGTAGAGCGGCCCCTCTTCCACAAAAAAAAAAAAACATAGCCAGAGCGACTCTCAATTCCTCGAACATGTAGGTAGAAAGAGCGGGCCTCTTGTCATCACTAATGACCGCACACAGAGAGGCCTTCTGCCATCCATATGTGAGATGGTCGAATAGGCCTCTATCCATCGGACACGGAACACGGACAGAGGGGACCACTATGCCCCCTCCCACCTTATGGGCCGTAGACAGAGCGTGCCGGCCCTAGCCCCACACAACCCACGACCCATCGGGCCTCTGTGTCTCCGTAAGGGCCTTGGCCAGAACAATACATTGTTATTCCTCCAAACTCTGGGCCCCTACCACCCGGTGTCCTGAAATCGCCGACCTGGAGCCCTCCGGGTGTTACGCACACAGCACCCGCCGCAGAATACCACATTTTGACATTGTACACGCCCCTCTCCCCGAAGGCCGGAAGTTTACAGTTTGGCAGCGAATCGCCCGCCTCTCATTCACCGCCATCGCCGCCCTTTGTGTATTTTTCCGTCGATGATTTATAGAAAAATAAATTAATAACACAGAGCTCCACGTGCTTCGGTTTATACTATCGCTTTCTCGTCGGTCAAGATACGTTTACCTTAGCTTTCCGAAATATGCGAATTTAAGGTCCAGACCTGCGCCCTACATTTTCGAGAGAAAGTGCGATTTTTGGTGGGGCGCGGGGGGGGGGGGGGGCACGTCTTTTAAAAGATTTCTCCATGCTGTTTTTATTATGTGGCATTTCAGTGAAGGCCATTCAAAATATGCCCTTCTTGACCCACAGCAAGTACATGGAAGCGAGTCGTGAAATGTGACAAACGGAGCCAAACCTCGGTAAATTCTGGAAAGAGACCGTTTGAGCAAAGGGGGGTTAACACTCGGAGTAGCGATCACCCCCTGCCCCCCCCCCCCCCGCACCCCCACACCCAGCACACTGTCTCCTCATTTAAAGTCCTTGAAATGCAAATTGCCCTCCCATAAACCACCACCCCTTCTAAAACGTGTGTCTGGTCTGCGTGGACTCATTCCCAGCAACAACAAAAACAGCGCTGCCACTGTGTCATAAATCCCCATGCCTGTGGGCCTGAGTGATGCGCGAGACACACCCCCTATGGCACTACATTCATTAAACTTGTGATATGGCAGCATCCGTGTGTGCTGCAACTTCAACACACCATGATGACATTGCATCGGTTACAGGACATGTGTAAGACACGCACAGGCAAGCCAGACACCGAACAATGCTTAGGAGCTCCAGATCTGGGCGCTGTGTTGATTTTGTAACGTGGGTGATATTTTTGTCTTTAACTCATGCAATGTCTAGCGAGCGCCATGGGGCGTTCAAAGGACGATGTGGGCGCTACACAAATAAAGCAATTCATTTAAAGTCGCCTCAAAACGGACACTGCGCATTCGAAAAGTGCAAAGCAACAAGACAGCCCGAAATGCATCGTGCTTATGCGAAGCAGCAGTGAAAATGAAGTGCCCGAGGTGATAAGCGCGTTTAATCAGACTCGCATATTTTCAGACAACAATGCAAGCGGCCTGTTATCCTGATCGCTTTACGGCTCCATCTCCACCGGGGCGCCCCCTCCCCACTGTGTAAGTTTTACTATCGATTTTTGCCGTGCTTTGCTTAGGAAAAAAACAGCACTCCTCACACGTGCCTTTCATTATTTTGATTACAGTTGGCATGTGTGTGCCAGCCAGGGCTATCCGTGTGCCTCGCTGCAAAAACATATTCAAGACTTTTCTTTGAAGCACACGTCTCACTCAACTCTGTTTACATGTAAATGGGAAGTGATCAAAGCTTTGAAGTCCCCGAGCGGTGGTGTTTTGTCATAGGACCCCCCCTCCCCCCAGTGTATGTTAAATAGGAGATGTGAAATCGCGGAGAGACAGTATAAGCTTAATCATCGCGTGGCAATATCGTAATTTGTCCAGCCAGCATCTGTGGCACGAAATCGAGTATTACCCCTGCCCGCTGGCAACCCGAGAGATCCTCCTGCGACGCTATCATAAAGCATCAGGCATCAGCCTGCGACGCTATCATAAAGCATTAGGCATCAGCCTGCGACACTATCATAATGTATCTGCCACCAGCCGGCGACACTATCATAATGTATCTGGCACCAGCCGGCGACACTATCATAATATAACTGGCACCAGCCTGCGACACTATCATAATGTATCAGGCACCAGCCGGCGACACTATCATAATGTATCTGGCACCAGCCTGCGAAACTATCATAATGTATCTGGCACCAGCCTGCGAAACTATCATAATGTATCTGGCACCAGCCTGCGACACTATCATAATGTATCAGGCACCAGCCTGCGACACTCATAATAGATCTGGCACCAGCCTGCGACACTATCATAATGTATCTGGCACCAGCCTGCGACACTCATAATAGATCTGGCACCAGCCTGCGACACTATCATAATGTATCTGGCATCAGACTGCGACGCTATCATAATGTATCAGGCACCAGCCGGCGACACTATCATAATGTATCTGGCACCAGCCTGCGAAACTATCATAATGTATCTGGCACCAGCCTGCGACACTCATAATAGATCTGGCACCAGCCTGCGACACTATCATACTGTATCTGCCACCAGCCGGCGACACTATCATAATGTATCTGGCACCAGCCGGCGACACTATCATAATATAACTGGCACCAGCCTGCGACACTATCATAATGTATCAGGCACCAGCCGGCGACACTATCATAATGTATCTGGCACCAGCCTGCGAAACTATCATAATGTATCTGGCACCAGCCTGCGAAACTATCATAATGTATCTGGCACCAGCCTGCGACACTATCATAATGTATCAGGCACCAGCCTGCGACACTCATAATAGATCTGGCACCAGCCTGCGACACTATCATAATGTATCTGGCACCAGCCTGCGACACTCATAATAGATCTGGCACCAGCCTGCGACACTATCATAATGTATCTGGCATCAGACTGCGACGCTATCATAATGTATCAGGCACCAGCCGGCGACACTATCATAATGTATCTGGCACCAGCCTGCGAAACTATCATAATGTATCTGGCACCAGCCTGCGACACTATCATAATGTATCAGGCACCAGCCTGCGACACTCATAATAGATCTGGCACCAGCCTGCGACACTATCATAATGTATCTGGCACCAGCCTGCGACACTCATAATAGATCTGGCACCAGCCTGCGACACTATCATAATGTATCTGGCATCAGACTGCGACACTATCATAATGTATCAGGCACCAGCCTGCGACACTATCATAATGTAACTGGCACCAGCCTGCGACACTATCATAATGTATCTGGCATCAGCCTGCGACACTGTCATACTGTATGAGGCACCAGCCTGCGACACTCATAATATATCTGGCACCAGCCGGCGACACTATCATAATGTATCAGGCACCAGCCTGCGACACTATCATAATGTATCTGGCACCAGCCTGCGAAACTATCATAATGTATCTGGCACCAGCCTGCGACACTATCATAATGTATCAGGCACCAGCCTGCGACACTCATAATAGATCTGGCACCAGCCTGCGACACTATCATAATGTATCTGGCACCAGCCTGCGACACTCATAATAGATCTGGCACCAGCCTGCGACACTATCATAATGTATCTGGCATCAGACTGCGACACTATCATAATGTATCAGGCACCAGCCTGCGACACTATCATAATGTAACTGGCACCAGCCTGCGACACTATCATAATGTATCTGGCATCAGCCTGCGACACTGTCATACTGTATGAGGCACCAGCCTGCGACACTCATAATATATCTGGCACCAGCCGGCGACACTATCATAATGTATCAGGCACCAGCCTGCGACACTATCATAATGTATCTGGCACCAGCCGGCGACACTATCATAATGTATCTGGCATCAGCCTGCGACACTATCATAATGTATCAGGCACCAGCCGGCGACACTATCATACTGTATCTGCCACCAGCCGGCGACACTATCATAATGTATCTGCCACCAGCCGGCGACACTATCTTACTGTAAAGGACATCGTCCTGCTACAAGAAGCCACAATGCATGCAGTTTCGCGGTCATCATCCGGGGAGCGTGTACAGGTGTCCCCGACGTCCTCAAGTAACAATATAACACGTCCTCACCCGGCGATAGACAGCACAGTTGTGTAGCTCACATCATCCGGTGACAGCATTATAGCTCACAATGTCATATATTAGCCGACAGTATCGGGGCAGAATAGGCTTTCTTGGCCTTGCACATCCTAGCGATTCCACCTGCCGCAACACGGCCATGCGCCTCACATGATGTAACAAATAAGATAACATGTATCTAATGTCGTAGCTTATCTGCCTGCCACCATGTTATAATGTATCTGACGTCATCCCGTGACAGTTTAGGAAGGCCTTTTACACACTCCCCTGGCAATAGTGGGATAACACCAAGTTATCTGCGAGCCCCGTATTGTCATTTCCCTGTAGTATCTGGCACCCCTTCTGTTTCAAGGATCGAATTGGAGTTAAAGAAGCTGTGCGGGGAAGGGTCCTGGGCAGCGGGGAGGGCCACGGGGTCTAGAGCGCCCAGACGCCGCCGTCGGTTCCTAATAAGCGCCCTGCCTCCGCGGACATATCGCCCAGGAGCGGACATGATAAACTGTGTGGGTAATTAATGAGCTAGCAGGCGGGCATGCGGCGGGCGAGCTGTGCAGGGCGAAGGGAGCGTTTCAAACATACAGGGCCGGGTTCACACACAATGAGGACATTCCATGCATCCTATGGGTGGATCAGACACACAACGTGTGTGTTGTGTGACCCCCCGCTGCCACTACCATGCGTGGCTGCAGTGCACGCGCTACACATTTCGGCGACCCACCAACCCCCAAGCCGAACAATATGCCTTTACTCCCACAGTTATAGGAAGGAAACGCGTGCAACCATTTGCACGTGTGCATCGAAGATTCGTTCCCAGTTGGGCCGCGTTTTCATTTGAAGCGCTTTGAGGGAGTATCGAGCGGTTTAAGCATATATTGGGACGGGAACGCGGCCCCCCGTTTTTCGTGCATGTTTACTTGGGGCAATAACGCGACTTGCCACTTTTCTTCCTGAATTAGCCGCCCCGGGCGTGCGTTTCACAATGGACGCCTTTCGCTTTTCTTGGGGAAATGGAGGCTGCGCGCGGCTGGTGCACCCCCCCTCGCCCCCCCCCCCCAGACGGGGCTCCCTCGCCGGGATGATGTTCGTGATAGGCCGGGTGGCCACCCCGGCTGGGTGGCACGGGTCGGGCCCAGCACCTGCCCATTTCGGGCACATTTTCAGTCTTCTGCCTGATCACGAACACGCTTTTAATGGTATCGCGGGTCCTTTTCATAAGAACACCTGGGCGCGGATGCATTTTAGGAGAAATACACTTGGCGGACGAGGAACTTTTTAGCGGGCTGCTTTTAATAATGACGCATTTTACATTGTTTCGAAGTGGTTTTATTGCCATGATGACGATGAAAAGTTAATCAAATGTTAAATAATTGTATTTCATGTGAAATGTTAATGAAACGTCATGCAATTTGTTCTTTTCGTGTATATTTAAAAGGCTTGTATTTTTCCTAGAGTTAATAATTAATTTAAAAAAATGGTATCCTATGTACACGCAAGACGGCGGGAAAAAGTCTATTGGTGACCCCCTAATGCCGCTTGGAAGGCCCGCTGGACAGTGGGGGGTTTCAGAGCAGCAGGGGCGGTGCACCTCAGCATGGAAAGGTGCTGTCCTGCGCCCGTCGTGTCACTCATAATGCGACAGGGTACTACCGGATCAAACATGTATACAGCCTGAGTGTCACGCCTCAGGATTGGGAGCTGGGAGGAGTGGGGGCGCCACGGTACCCGAAGTGCATTAATAATTCTGTAAGAGAAATGCCATGCGTGCTGCAGCCGAGTCACTTTAGCATGAAAACAAGACATGCATGTGCAGACAGCGTCACGAGAAACACATGTGCGCACCCATAGTGGGACGGTATGGGAAAGAGCAGATTCAAGTAACACAATACCAGCGGCCCGTCTGCCGGGGCAGCACAGCGCAGCTGGAGTTGGATTTAAGGAGCGGGCGGGGGCCCGCAGGAGGCGCTCTTCGTGGGACTTTCAAGGGCAGTAGTAAACCTATCGACTAATGGTAAGTGTCCTCCTTTAGGGACGACCTAATACATTATAGACGAAAAGTTAGTGGCCAGCTTCAGGTGTGACATCACTGCAGAATATTAAATGTGCAGCCGAAAAGTGAGTGCCCAGCTTCAGGTGTGACATCACTGCAGAATATTAAATGTGCAGCCGAAAAGTGAGTGCCCAGCTTCAGGTGTGACATCACTGCAGAATATTAAATGTGCAGCCGAAAAGTGAGTGCCCAGTTTCAGGTGTGACATTACTGCAGAATATTAAATGTGCAGCCGAAAAGTGAGTGCCCAGCTTCAGGTGTGACATTACTGCAGAATATTAAATGTGCAGCCGAAAAGTGAGTGCCCAGCTTCAGGTGTGACATTACTGCAGAATATTAAATGTGCAGCCGAAAAGTTAGTGCCCAGCTTCAGGTGTGACATCACTGCAGAATTTTAAATGTGCAGCCGAAAAGTTAGTGGCCAGATTCAGGTGTGACAGCACTGCAGAATATTAAATGTGCAGCCGAAAAGTGAGTGCCCAGCTTCAGGTGTGACATCACTGCAGAATATTAAATGTGCAGCCGAAAAGTGAGTGCCCAGCTTCAGGTGTGACATCACTGCAGAATATTAAATGTGCAGCCGAAAAGTGAGTGCCCAGTTTCAGGTGTGACATTACTGCAGAATATTAAATGTGCAGCCGAAAAGTGAGTGCCCAGCTTCAGGTGTGACATTACTGCAGAATATTAAATGTGCAGCCGAAAAGTGAGTGCCCAGCTTCAGGTGTGACATTACTGCAGCATATTAAATGTGCAGCCGAAAAGTTAGTGGCCAGCTTCAGGTGTGACATCACTGCAGAATTTTAAATGTGCAGCCGAAAAGTTAGTAGGCCAGCTTCAGTTGTGACATTACTGCAGAAAATAATACACGTATGCACGAAATGTTACTGCCCCGCTTCGGGTACTCGATTAACTCGATACGTGATACTCAAGAAATCGGTTTAAGTGAAATGGCCGCCCTGCCCTTGATGCAAGATTTGTGGAGGGCTACACAATGCGCAGTTTCGCCGCTTAATAAACAGCCAACATTAATATAGTTTGAAATAAATATCCCAGGCCCTAGGGACCGGCTGAAAGAGTTCAAGAGTCGTCTGAGGGGTGCTAAAGGGAGACGGGAGGGACTAGGTAGCGGGCAGTGTCATGGCTGCGCCCACAAGGAAGCGGGCAGGAGTAAAGCTGGAGACCTGGTATTGCAAGGAGGGCATATGGACGGGTCCTCGGGCATGGCACTGCAGCACCCCTGCGCACTCACCTCAACATCCTGTCCACCTCGGCCCTCTGCTCCGCCGCTTCCTCCGTGTTGAGGGACTGCAGCTCCCGGTAGATGGGCGGCGTGTCGAAGTCGTCCCCGTCGTCCGAGCACTCGTCCCCGGAGAGGCGGCCCTTGCCGTGGCCGTTGGTCAGGGTGTGGAAGACGGGCTTGGTGTCCGTCTCCTGCTCCCCGGGGGACATGTGCAGGTTCTCCAGCTTGACCCCAAAGGGGGGCGCGGGCAGCAGCTCCTCCAGCGCCTGCAGTAGCGCCTCCTTGGTCACCCCGGAGCTGAGGAGGGCGTTGAGCAGCTCCTGCTGCAGGGAGGTGAGCTTGGACACCATGGCTCGGGTGCGAAAAGTCAACGAGAACAACCAAACAAATCCCCCCAAAAAAAGGCCCCGAATCCTGGCAGCCCCTGTGCCCCTTGGATCTCCGCGCTCCAGGTCCTGTGACACTTCTAGCGGCCCTGCATCCCCGCCATCAGCCCATATAAGATATGCAAATGAGGGGAGGGCAGGGAGACATTCTTACAGGATGCAAATGCAGGGGGAGGCTGCCCTCCCGAGCCCATTGTGTGTAGAGCGCCGCTGCCTTAAACCACCCTTTATTAGCGCTGCGTTTTTATCAGTCAAACTTTAGGTGAACTTTGGACTTGTTCAGCCAAGTGCAAAAAAAAAAAAAAAAAAAAAAAACAGCCGAGCTCTCAGCCGCCCCGCCGGCCCTCCTCCCACCTCTGGAGAGGGGTGAATCTGTTTACAAACGCGGGGTTACCTCGTGTGCACCAGCACCTGCTGGGCGGATTCTGCCAAGGGGCAGCGGTGTGGGAGCGGAGCCGGGAGCGGCAGCGGCGGCTGCAGGGGGACCGCGGGATCTGGGGCGCAGCCGGGGCTGCTGGTGCAACCTCGGGCACAGCCAGGTGCTCTTTTCACTTCACGTGGCTTTTATGGTATCATTAAAGAATCCATTTTAGGATACGCCTTGCGTGCGACTTTCCTCTAAGGCCGCCTGTTCGATCCCGGCGAACAGCTTCTATGAAACCTTGATCGCTGGCGCTTTCTGCGAATGCGAAACACGAGTCATTTCCCTTCGCAATGCGATTTCCTCATCTTTCCCAGGTTCCTCGGATGGCTCCTTCTGACGCTGACTGGGGTGTACGTTCCCCGGAATGGGCCGAGGACATAGTAAATACACGCATTTCTGATACACCTGTAGGCTTTACAAGAATACTAATAATCGCTATCACACGTATCGTTATTTTGGATATTGTTATTTTTCTCTGCATGTGTATTTTTTCTTATTTTATAATTGTTATTATAAGTATTATTTTATGCCTCGATATTATAGTTGTTATACACATTTGTCTACAGAATATAAGATTACTAATTTAGCATATTTATATAATTGCTTTTATTTTTTGTGTTCCCATTTTCTGTGTTATCGAAATATTGCTGTTTAATTCTTACCCTTTACAGTATTTCCACTATTTTCCCCACTATTAATACTTATATTTTTGTGACATAATTATTGCTACCAATATGAATTCATTATCTCAATGACACATATCTTCGGTTACGTTTTGCGGTACTGTTACTACTGTTCTTTATATTATTGTTAGTATTTATTTTATTTTAGTTATTTTAACCGTATATGCCTATGATTTACTATTACTATTCTAATACGTTCTTTAAATTATGTTACTGCTCCTATAGTAAATGGTACTTCTAATAATAAATATCACAATGAAAATGTACAACAGAAGTGTGTATATTTGTATAATTTACATCGTATTTAATATTTGTATTATTAGTCTGCTTGCTTTGAGGATGATCATTCTTTATTATTTCTTCTATTTATTTTTTTTAATTATTATTACTTGTTTTCATTGTTTACAGTTTTTACAAGATTCCTATTATTATAATTATCACTGCAACAACAAACAAACAACAACACATGACCCGCACCAACAACTCAGGAGGACGGACATCGATCAGATACTCGCACGGTGTAAACCGCGCCAACAGGACACCACCTTTCTCCCCATCCCACCCTCTCTTCTCCTTACTAACCCACCCTGCCAACAGAACACCACCTCTCTCCCTATCCTACACTCTCTTCTCCTTACTAACCCACTCTGCCAACAGAACACCACCTCTCTCCCTATCCTACACTCTCTTCTCCTTACTAACCCACTCTGCCAACAGGAAACCACCTCTCTCCCTATCCTACTCCCTCTTCTCCTTACTAACCCACCCTGCCAACAGAACACCACCCCTCTCCCTATCCTACACTCTCTTCTCCTTACTAACCCACTCTGCCAACAGGACACCACCTTTCTCCCTATCCTACTCCCTCTTCTCCTTACTAACCCACCCTGCCAACAGAACACCACCTCTCTCCCCATCCTACCCTCTCTTCTCCTTACTAACCCACCCTGCCAACAGAACACCACCTTTCTCCCTATCCTACCCCCTCTTCTCCTTACTAACCCACCCTGCCAACAGAACACCACCTCTCTCCCTATCCGACACTCTCTTCTCCTTACTAACCCACCCTGCCAACAGAACACCACCTCTCTCCCCATCCACCCTCTCTTCTCCTTACTAACCCACCCTGCCAACAGAACACCACCTCTCTCCCCATCCCACCCTCTCTTCTCCTTGCTAACCCACCCTGCCAACAGAACACCACCTCTCTTCCCATCCTACCCTCTCTTCTCCTTACTGACCCACCCTGCCAACAGAACACTACCCCTCTCCCCATCCTACCCTCTCTTCTCCTTACTAACCCACCCTGCCAACAGAACACCACCTTTCTCCCTCTCCTACTCCCTCTTCTCCTTACTAACCCACCCTGCCAACAGAACACCACCTCTCTCCCTATCCGACACTCTCTTCTCCTTACTAACCCACCCTGCCAACAGGACACCACCTCTCTCCCTATCCTACTCCCTCTTCTCCTTAGTAACCCACCCTGCCAACAGAACACCACCTTTTTCACAATCCTACTCTCTCTTCTCCTTACTAACCCACCCTGCCAACAGAACACCACCTTTCTCCCTCTCCTACTCCCTCTTCTCCTTACTAACCCACCCTGCCAACAGAACACCACCTCTCTCCCTATCCGACACTCTCTTCTCCTTACTAACCCACCCTGCCAACAGGACACCACCTCTCTCCCTATCCTACTCCCTCTTCTCCTTAGTAACCCACCCTGCCAACAGAACACCACCTTTTTCACAATCCTACTCTCTCTTCTCCTTACTAACTCACCCTGCCAACAGAACACCACCTTTCTCACTATCCTACTCTCTCTTTTCCTTACTAACCCACCCTGCCAATAGAACACCACCTTTCTCACTATCCTACTCTCTCTTCTCCTTACTAACCCACCCTCCCAAGAGAACACCACCTCTCTCCCTATCCTACTCTCGCTTCTCCTTACTAACCCACCCTGCCAACAGAACACTACCTCTCTCCCTATCCTACTCTCGCTTCTCCTTACTAACCCACCCTGCCAACAGAACACCACCTCTCTCCCTATCCTACTCTCTCTTCTCCTTACTAACCCACCCTGCCAACAGAACACCACCTTTCTCACTATCCTACTCTCTCTTCTCCTTACTAACCCACCCTGCCAACAGAACACCACCTCTCTCCCTATCCTACTCTCTCTTCTCCTTACTAACCCACCCTGCCTTCTCGTTTACAGATCCACCTGGGGACCAATTCCGTTGGTGAAGGTGTGCGTGGTACAAATACCTTTAACATTGTTATTAGTATTATTGCAAATATACTCATTACCAGTAGTAGCATTCTGATTGTTCAACACGTGTGTATTGTGCACACACACACACACATATGATACATCACAGGGTAACCGCGGGCCGTTCAGTAATCGTAAGGCCCGTACACAGCCGCAATACTTGGAGCATTCATTGGGTGTGTGCCGGAGAACGTTGAGGGGTATCGAGAGAGGTGTGAGGGTGGGGGCAATACTGGTGCTAATAATGGCGCTCAACGGGATCGTTTCTCAAAGAACCGGGCAGCCAGAAGCTCGTGGGCGCCAAAGAAATAGCACAACAAAGCCTGGGAAAACACCGCGCTCACTCTCACCGCCAGACTTTACACCGATGCCTGAATTCCACCTGCATCTGCCGCGAAGGAAGAAAACAGCGACGGGCGCCGATATTTTCCTTTATTGAAACATGTGCATGTTTGAAGCTCTTCATTCCTCCTTGGCGCTCTGGGAGTGTGCACACCAGCGCTGCATGCACTGACCAGGGCTGCAACGACGGGCACCATTTTCCATCCATGTGCCGTTTTTTTTAAAGGCTACGTAAACTTCGAAAAGAAGAATAACGAAATGACGTACAATCGTCCTAACTTTATGCAGCTACGTTAAGGAACAACCCATCGAAACGTACCCCTGCAGCAGTGCGCAGCCGTGGATGAAAAACTCCGCTCGCGACTTTGTACACATACGTGCGTTCTAACAGATTGAAGGAACACAAGGAATGGCTTTGGCACGACCTCCTGTCACCCTCCTCACCCCTAATGTACACAACAGTGTCGTAATGGTTTATATACATATGCATTACGAATACGGCGCACCATTTATTTTTCGGTAAATGTGTATTAGAGAGTTACCTTTTAACAATTGAATGTCTTAGGAAACATTTTATGAATGGTACACGGATTTCCTTGATAATATCGATAATGTGTTGTTTTGTAAACTCAATGGGGGCACTAATTGTCACCCATCGTGTGACCGCTGATAAGAGTACAGTGCGAGGTGTTCTGTAAACCATAATACTGTGTTGTAAATAAATATATAACTTAAAATCATTTTAATGAGCGCGCATGTACTACAGATACAGTTACATTCGCTGTTGCTATCATCGAGAGGTCTAAAGCATGCACGCCTTTTGACTAGTGGCCATTCATTATACTGTAAAACTATGTATGTTGATGGCGTCATGCTGGGGTACCTGGGAGAGCAAGTCTGCAGCCTGACAGACCGCCCCCCTCCCCCAGGAGCTGCAGGTGGGGGGGCCCTGGACTGGTCCACTCAGCAAGTCGCGCTCGCAGAGGAGCCGGGCATCTGGGATCACTTTACACCCCGACCAGACGCTGAGACTTCTGGACCCGGTCGCCCCAATTCCCTTTCCCGCCGCCATGCATAGCCTGACGCCTGAAGCAGCCACCAGGCCAGGGCCCCTGGCCCTCAGAGCAGGGGGATGGATGGGGACAAAGTCGCCACCTGTCCAGACCGAGGATCATATAGTGGTGTAAACACAGATTATGGACACGCATCTCAGCACGGTAACGCCCCTCGGCAACCCCTCTCCCCCGCCCCCCCCCCAGCCCACTCAAAGCATCCGCCTGCATGTTGTTGGTTAGGTAGCTCGGTGGGTTAATGGGCCTACTGCATGGAGCTGCATGTGTACTTTGTATATCACAGGTTCACAGGTTCGATTCACGGCGGGGTATATCGTTCATATGCTGAAAGATGTTGAAGGGCACATCACGCGGCGCTCAGTCTGCGGGGAGGGGAGGGGGTGTGCTTGCCACTGCCACCAGGACTTCAGGAGTACACAGTGAGATAGGTCCATGTTCCCATAATATAATGGGCCTGATTTCCAACGCGTTTTCAATGGGATGGCGCCATCTTAACACACTTTTGCAAATTAGGCCCATTCTCTATTATTCCAATAAAAGTTTCAGGATCGGAAGTGCAGGCATCTGTTTCACTAACGGTACTGGGAGTAATCCGAATTTACTCCTGATTTACTCCTAGAGGGAGACATGTCGATTCACGAAGTTGTAACTAGGAGTAACGCTGACTCACTCCCTACTAACTCCTGGAAAGAGAAGTCGGGAGTAAATCACAGTACCAGCCAGTAACCTCTTTTTCACCCCACCTACCCCCCTCCCGTGTTTCATTTGTATGATGTTAATATTAAACACATTGCGACATATGGCCTGATTTACCGAAAGAAGCGCACAAGTAGCGCGAAAAAATCTGCGCGTGCGCTTGGATTGCGCAGCGCAAATGCATCATGCCAGAAGGCCATTTACAGAAGTAAGCGCCAACAGTGGGCAACAGTGCACAAAATATAGGATTACACCAGATACGCCCACAAAACACCCCTAGTGCAAACCAAGGTGCCACCGAAACCTACCGCTTTGCTCACATTTCGATCCATCAAACCAGATGCAGCAAAAATACCATGAATAGCATGGCGAGTACCCACAAGCAACCACCAAGAGCTGCACCCATACCAACCATCAACTACCCCATGCATCAAATATATCTGCGCTCCCCAAATGCAGCGTGCAACTACACCCTCCATTCCCACCCCATGTACACCAATGAAACTGAGCGACCCACATGCAAAGGGGACCTACACCCACCATTCCCACCCCCTGTAAACCCACGGAGTTGAGCCACCCACATGACAGGGCACCTACACCCACTATTCCCATCCCCTGTACACCCCCAAAACTGAGCCACCCACATGAAAAAGGCACCTACACTTACTTTTCCCATCCCCTGTACACCCCCAAAACTGAGCCACCCACATGAAAAGGGCACCTACACCCACTATTCCCATCCCCTGTACACCCCCAAAACTGAGCCACCCACATGACAGGGCACCTACACCCACTATTCCCATCCCCTGTACACCCCCAAAACTGAGCCACCCACATGAAAAAGGCACCTACACTTACTTTTCCCATCCCCTGTACACCCCCAAAACTGAGCCACCCACATGAAAAGGGCACCTACACCCACTATTCCCATCCCCTGTACACCCCCAAAACTGAGCCACCCACATGACAGGGCACCTACACCCACTATTCCCATCCCCTGTACACCCCCAAAACTGAGCCACCCACATGACAGGGCACCTACACCCACTATTCCCATCCCCTGTACACCCCCAAAACTGAGCCACCCACATGACAGGGCACCTACACCCACTATTCCCATCCCCTGTACACCCCCAAAACTGAGCCACCCACATGAAAAGGGCACCTACACTTACTTTTCCCACCCCCTGTTCACCCCCGAAACTGAGCCACTCACATGCAAAGGGCACCTACACCCACTATTCCACCCCCTGTAAACCACTGAAACGGAGCCATCGAAATGCAAAGTGCACCTAACCCCACCAACCCCACCCCCTGTACACCCACGAAACGGAGCCAACCAAATGCAAAGCGCACATACACACAATAAACACAACCCCTGTAACAACACTAAACACCACACCACACATATACCCCCCCCCCCCACACACACATCACACCAAATGACCTGCAAACACAATGTGGACCACTAAACCACACAACCCAGCACACATGCCTCCACCATGACAAAAACCACATTGCAGAATCCAAAACTACATGTCACTTAGCTGGCACCATCCCACACAGAGTCAATCACATAACCCTACAGGAAACACACCTAGACAAATGACCATCTGTGCAATAAACACCATGTAGCACCATACACCGACAACCAGTATCACCAACCATCAAAACTTCCCACCACCACCACCCTCACCTGCAAACAGTACACATATTATGCCTATTAGCAATGTGCACATGTAAATCCAAATCCCACATGCACCTTTAGCACATGCATGTACCAATTCCACACAGAACATAATCTACACAGAACCATGACATGCCGAGTGATGACACATGAATCCAGAGGACCATACCTCATGATCATGTGGCATGACCCCTCAAAAGCGAACAAGTGTGACATGCCACACAATAGATGACTGCACGCGCGCGCGCTGCAGAAAGCAATAGTCCCCATGAAGAAATGACAAAATAACCACAGGAATCCCATATAACCAAACACATAACTGTAAGATAATTACAAATCATCTAAAAAAAATTGTACAACTCGGCCAAAAGAAAGTCACAGGAATCCCCCCTCTGAAAACAACATCAATAATGCAAACAACAAAAAAAACATATATACATTCACAGCTGCTGTCCCATTCCTGGAAACTCCAGGTTCAATGGAGCCTCTATTACCGCCTCCACTTCCCGCAGGCGTGCCTCTGTGATACCCCTGAGGGCCTGCATGGCCTCACGAGTTGCCTGCTCTAACTGCAGCCCACCTGCTTCCATCCTCAATCTCTGCTCGTAAGACATCCGCCTTTGCACATGCAGCAGCCCTGGCCCTGCCAGCTGTCTCCCCCAGAGCATGGCCCCTCTCCACCTGTTGCCGGATGCGCTGTAGCTGGCATGTCGTGGCTACTCAAATATGCTCCCTTGCCACCATCCTTCCCTGGCAGATCAAGTATGTCCGGTGGGCATGCCCCTGCTGGCGCAACTCCTCCCTCCATATGTCAGCCCGCCTCTTGCGCTGGGCCTCCCTATGGAAAGATGACCAACTCCTGGAGGGGAGTACTGGCCCACTACTCTCCACACTTACCATGTCCGCCTGCACAGCCTCATCACGCGTGGCTGACATGGCTGACCCCAGTACCAGTGGAATCAGGGAAGCAAACGGGTGAACATGGACAGACGATCCTGCAGTGGTTGCCTGCATGGAGTCCACACCTGAGGGTGCCCGGGGTACAGTAGCTGAGGAGGAGGTGGGTGTGACCTGCGATGCCTGAAATATGTTGACCACACCCAGAAGTGCTCCATACGCCTGGGACAAAATATTGCACACCTGCCCGTGATGGCTGACCAGTTGGCCATGGATGATGTCCAGGGCATTGAGTGCAGTCAGCTGCCAGGTATGGCCCCAGATGAGAATGGGCAGCACAGCATCCCTAATGGCATCCTCAGCACGCACTGACAGTGTAACCTGTGTCGTGGCGTCAACATTGCTGTGCAAAACTGCAGACGAAGGCGCCTGGACAGTGTGTGTGGCCGCCCATGCCACTGTGTCCTATACACCCTCTTGTCCAAGATGCACATCCACAGCCTGCACATCAGCTGTAACACCACCACGGATATGCCCACAAATGCCTCCTCCACCTCCACCACAACGGACCCTGACAACCCAGATGTGACCCCTGTGTCAACCTGCCTGTCTGAGTGGGACGCAGATTCACCCTGCCGCTCTGCCCCTGAGGACTCACCTTCCAGGTCCATGGCAATGTCCCGTCCATCCAAAGATGAACCCTCAGCTGACACCTGTCCCTCAGATGAAGTTATTGAGTTTATCTGTGTATGCCACCTGCTCGTCCTCCATGCTTGATTCCGCAATTGCATGCGACACTGGTATTTATGCATTTGTGTGCACATGTGCAAGACCCAAGAACACAGTTGCTATATCCTGCCATCACGCATACAAAAGCCACGTCCCAATCACAACATGCATCCAATGATACAGCATCAGGAGCCAGACATGTGAGCACGGAACACATGATGCAAACAGACAACTAAATCATGCATATCTCTGCAGTGAGTGAACAGTTGGCATTCCAAGGGAACACCATTCTGCATGGCCTACCGGCTACATGGAAGGGGCACACGTGATGACAGGAACAAACCACAGAGACACGGAGCCATCAATTTTCATCATTGACACAAACGTCTCCACGGCTAGATGAAAGTACCCCCTTGGTACATCCTCCCAAGGTCCACATACTCATGGGGCACACACAGAGTAACCATGCATGTACCATTCTTTTGCTTTATAGTGGCCACCTGTAGAGATCTCGTACTTACATTCTCCAGACCTTTGCAAAAGTAGTTATTGGACTCAGATAGGCAAAGAATTACATGTAACACATTAGTTATAGTTACACGAAACATGGCGTGTTACAGGCACTTTATTCAATTACAACCCACAGAAAGAAAGAATAAACACATCATCTGTTATATATAGACAAAGAAAAAAAGCTTCACTGTTATGATCACCCCAGGAGACACCTTAATCTCGGTCACAACAAGACTGCTTAGTCCCACAGCAGGTAGGCAAAGAGATTGATCGTTCTAACGGGATCTGGAGAGGAGCGTCCACCCTCTCAGTTAGACTGCATCACCCGGGGTCCACATTCTAATTCTGTACTCCAAGAGGAAAACTCTTGTCTCTTATGGGGCTGCATTCGATCCCCACCCCTCATGGGGTACCATGCTGCCCTCGGCCGAAGAGCAGACAATAAGCATGAGGCATAAACAGAGTGGAATATTCCATTCAGAAGTGGAAAAAACCCACCTTGCCGTCATTCCCACTGCCCCTTATCACTGCACCTGCAGAGTGCTCCGACTCCCTTTCTAGCTTGTCCTTCGGCGGACAATACAATAACTATTCTCCCCGGCTTGGTCATCTGACATAAATATGTGACCTTGTCTTCGCAGCAGAAATACATGTTTACTAGCTGAGCCCAGGCCCAGGAAAATGTAGGCTTTCATTACTGTTTCATTGCTGTAAACGGAAGTGAATATCCAAGATGGCCACATGGCATCAGCGCCATGTTTTCTGGCTCATTTTGCACATGCACTACACTCCACCCCCTGGCTATTCAACTACCATAACCCAATGGGTGAAAAGAAGGTTCCCAGAACCATCAAAACAAATGCCACAGATTTGGAATACAAGAAATACAACAACAAACCGAAAACAGCAAAAATGCCAAAAACCCGAACTAAAGCCAAATGCAACGCTTCAGGAATCCAAGAAAACATCTGACTCCACCAGTCCCAGTTCTTATCCTGCGTCACTCTGGCAAATACATCTTTCAAATCCTTAATATGGTCTTTAAAAGAACGGGAACAAGCCCCCAGGTCAGCATAACACATTCCTTCCACAGCACTACAACCCAAATTATGTTTCAAAAACAGATAATCAATGGCGCTCTATTTTGTAAAATAGCTTTTCTAAAATGTCTGTCATCTAGCAACAACTCAGTTAAAGCTTTCAGAGTTTCATTAAACCCCTTAACTACCAGGCAAGCTAACTTAATCATAGTTTTATATCCCCCAGCTGCTAATCGCCAAATCCCCACTAAGGAAATAGCCCATGCCAAAACTTCAGTTTCAGACAACAAATGTACATCAGAATTACAATCGGGTGATAGAGCGTTATAAGATGTGGGTCGCATGGATCGCTGAATAGCAGGGCGTAGAGGAAATAGCATTAAGCCGAGGCGTGTGAAAGTACAAGAACCACCTGAAATATTAGCAGGAATATATGAATATGTTTGATACCCACAAGAAAATAGCCAACTTGCAGGAAGTTTCACATGGCTCAGGTGGCTGGCACTCAGAATAGTAAAATTTACACCACATATTATTGGAAACATCAATACAAACAGAAATTGGTCGAGCACATAGGCGGCGCTAGAAATCTGTTCTCTCCTCATTATGGTTCAAGTCTAACTGTTGGCATTTGCCAATAAATTTTGGATCACATGTGATTTGGTAACAGACATCAGCAAGGTCAATATTGTGAGCAATAATACTGGTCGTATTTCTCCATTTTCGGTCCGTGTCTGCACAAAATGTACAGTTTTTATACACGGAAAAAGAACCTCGTACATCAGTGTTTTCAACCAAAGGATCCTTATGCAAGACTCCAAATAAGGTTTGTAATACTGGAACAGAGGTTGATATTGCCACAAGGCACGTGGAAACCAAAGTAGCGTAATAGTGTACATCCAACATACAAAAATGTGAAATGTTCAGCACCCGCCGGGCTAGGTAAATCCATATATTATTGATTTGCCCGACCTTTGTGGGATAACTATTCTGCACCGAGGATATACAAAGAGCAGAAATGTGTAAAGCATCATGCTTTCGTCCACTTTGTTTCCTCAAGACACTGCGGTAGGCTGCAATGGATATATCATCAGGCTCAATAGTAATAGCAGGCGTGTCAGTCTTGCTCCAGATGCCTGAGTCCATTGGCAGAATGGAGACATTTGCCTCTTCCTCCAGCATGTCCCTGGACCCTACCGAATACACTCCATTGCACCTCACACAGGCACTCAGCATACACAGGATCTATAAATCAGAATTCAACAACAAGATATCAGTGAAGTATATCACTCACGTAAATAACATTTGTCAGCGGGAATATGCAACCATTTCTGTTTTCCCGGTTTCATCACAAGAACCACCTGATTCTCCCCTGCTGCAATCACATCCGCCGGAACGGGCGGACCACTAGGTTTGTCGACCTTTGCACCCGGCACCATAGTATCTGATGAGTCAAAACCCTTTTCCCCATGAATGGTTAATACTGTGGGCGGCTCTCCTTTCCTCACCATGGATAACTTCAGAGGCACTAATATCAATATCATAGGAACATGTTTTGACCACTATTAATGAGAATAACCGTGATTTCACCTTGATAATCTGCATCTACAATCCCTGTAATACTTGAATGCCTTTTAGGACTAGTCCGGATCTAGGGGCAATCAATCCCATATGTTCAGAAGGAATTAGTACCCCAATACCCGTGTCAATGACCTCTAGGCTCAAGTCAGATTTCTTCTCTTGCATGCCAATCCACCCCAGCTGATTCAGGAGTGGCGCGATAAGGAGCTAATGAACCAGGCAACATTTTCCAGTACAACAAAGTTTCCACAGCTCTATGCGTTCTGAATTGCAAGCTTGGCGTCAACATGTGCATTAATGGAGTCTCACCATTCGCAATGTGACGGTTGTTAAGTATTTGAACAGCCTCCACCACATGTTCATGCCACCCATTCAAAGTACCCTCCTAAGTTTTGCGTAACTGTGCTTTCAACAAACCATTCATTCTCTCAATTAACCCAGAAGCCTCCGGGTAATAAGGGACGTGAACAATCCATTCAATTCCTTTTTCCTGATAATAGTCAGAAACTAATCTTCCTTTAAAATGGGACCCACTGTCACTCTGTATCTGCAAGGGAACACCATAATACACCGCCACTTAATCTAATATTTTAATCGTATTCAATTGTGTGGCTCTTTTACATGGTAACACCATCAAGTAACCAGAATATGTATCCACAATGGTGCAAGCATATTGACATCCCCTGCTAATGTGCATTGGACCAATGTAATCGATTTGCCAAGTTTGTCCGGGCAATTTGCCTCTTCTCAATGTGCCATGAACAATAGGTGGGATAGATCTTTGCTTCTGACGTTGACACAGAGGACACTGCAAAATTATTGTTTTCACAATATCCAATGGGATGCTAATTCCCCTATCTTGTGCCCACCTGATATGATATGATTTGGTATTTATAATGTGCTTAACACCCAGAGGTTTCTAAGCACAGACCTGGGGATTGAACCTGTGTTGCTCCGTGTCCTCCTGCCTCCAAGGCAAGCACGTTGTCCCTAAGCTATCCTCCCGAGACACCTGATAGTAGCTTTCTCTCCGAGATGTCCACTCTTTTGGTGGGCCCATTTAGCAATCCCTTCCAGATCCTCCTCCTCAGCCCACGTGTCTATGATTGCAATTTTCGCATGTTCATCTGCAACAGAATTGAACCACTGTTCTAATGAATCCGTTGCACAATGTGCATCTACATGATACACTGT
The DNA here is from genome assembly GCF_040938575.1 of Ambystoma mexicanum. Taxonomy (NCBI): domain Eukaryota; kingdom Metazoa; phylum Chordata; class Amphibia; order Caudata; family Ambystomatidae; genus Ambystoma; species Ambystoma mexicanum. The sequence continues at coordinate 290,422,403 of NC_090931.1, read as the reverse complement.
TACTGTAGTAATGCATTAGCATCTCAGCAATGTTTTGCCACACTTCCTTCCTCCATACTTCTTTATCATGGATTTTCCAACCATTCTACTGCCATGTAGGCAACCAAATCACCCAGCCATTGGCAACGGGCCATGAGTCAGTATAAATGTAACAACTCCCGGGCATCTCTTGTTTCAAAGCCTGATACACTGCATATAATTCAGCAAATTGGCTACACTTCCCTTTTCCCAAAGTGGTTAGCACTTTTTTCAGTTTAGGGTTATATGCTACTGCTTTCCAATGTCGTTCAACTCCCAGATGAGCCATCCGTGAACCAGACATGTTCAACTTGCTCACTCGACAGCTCTCCATAAGGGATTCCCCATTTTACAGGATATTCACTGACCATCCCTTCCTCACTTTGTTCCAAGTCAGCTAACAGAACACCTGCCACTTGTTCGTGTTATTTGGCCACACCACCCTTTCCTGTTTTGGCACGATCTTGTATGTATCATTTCCATTTAATAATGCTCGTCTCTTGAGCATGTCCGATCGATGGGTTTTAGGTGAACTCAGCACCCATTGCATATTAGGTATTTCTGGTCGGATCAATATATCATGACCCACTGTCATTTGTTCTGTATCCACTGGTACCCAATGACAAGCCAACAGTTGCTTTTCAAATGGAGTATATCTGTCACCAGCTTCAGGTAACATGTGACTCCAAAACCCTGAAGGCACTTGTTTTCTGACCTGTTTTTGCCACAAACTCCAGTTGGCATATGCATCCTGGACAGATACATTTAGTTCAACCTCACTTTCCCTCAATGGCCATAAATCCAGCACTTTCTGAATGGCGTTTTAGCTATTTGGAATGCTCTGTCTTGTTCCTCACCCCATTTGAAATGGAATTTTCTATGTGTTACTTTGTAAAAGGGCACCAGGATTTGCCCCAGATGGGGTATGTGTTGTCTCCGAAATCCAAACAGCCCAATAAAGTGCTGGGCTTGTTTTTTAGTTCTCAGAGTGGAAAACGCAAGGATTTTTTGTTTGGCTTTAGGCACCATCTCGCAATGTCCATTGTGCCACTGAATGTGTTTTAGTCTTATTTAATTCCCATCCTTCCTTCCTTAAACCATCCATAATAAGATCTAAGTGCACTCGTACACTATGCTCATCATTCCCGTGGATTAGTATATCGTCAATATAGTGTACGATCTGCACAACCGGTTTGCACAGGATTTTGTCCAAATGTTCGGCCACCAGCCGGTGACAGATGGTTGGACTATGCATATACCCCATTGGGAGACATTTGAATGTATACTGCCTCTCATTCCTGGAAAATGCAAACTGCTCCTGACATTTTTCAGCAATCGTAATGTTAAGGAAGGCATTAGCCAAATCTAACACTGAGTATCATGTTCCCTCACATTTCTGTATGTTTTCAATTAGCGTCACCGCATCCGGTACTCCCGGTATCAGCAGAGGCGTATGTTCATTCAATTCGCGATAATTAACTGTAATCCTGTAGCTTCCATCTGGTTTTTTTACAGGCCAAATCGGGTTGTTCCATGCTGTGGTGACTGGTCATAACACACCGGCTACTACATACCCTTTGATGGTTTCTGTAATCTCCTTTTGACCCCTAGGAATTCGATATTGTTTCATGGACACTATTTTAGTGGCTATTGGAACCTGCACCAGGGACATCTTCAATTGGCCCACAATCACGGGGGTACAAGTGAACGCACTGACCCCGAACTGATATAGTTTACCTCCCAATCCAAGGGTCAATCCTTCTAGAATATCAAATCCAATAATGTATTCGGGAATCGGGACCACCAACTTGATAGCTATCCCTTTTTAAACTCCCAATTTTCATATCTATGTTTGTTTGTACAGCAGGGGTCTCTTTGCCCCCCATCCAGCTATCTTAAAATGTCGCCCTTTAAATCTAGTGGATTCGCATGTATCAATGAGGTCTCTGCCCCGGGGTCAATTAAAGCATTTACCTCCTGTATGTTTCCTGATTGCCAAAATAATTTTAACTTCACATGAGGTTGTCTGTCTATCGTGATTTGGGCATTTGTTACCGGAATTTGACCGTCATCCTATTCATATTTTGAGTGCAAGTTTCTGGATTCCATCACCACCATCGCACTCACCATTTTCCTCAGATCAGCATACCTCGGCTGAGATTACTTGTATCCAAAGACAATTGTCTTTTTACTCAGGGGGCGATGCAAACGGATCCCCCCGTTCTCTTGTTTATGCACTTCCTGTTGTTTTATCTGTTGTCATGGCCATTGGACAAGGGTCCAGGCCTTCCTCACCTCCAAGGTCCCAATGGACCCAGTCCTGGCGCCTCTGGCACCAGGCTCATGGAAAAATGTGCAGCGTGGCCATAGAACATCATTGGAAGGCACGTGCAAGAGTCCCTGGGAAGGGCAAGGTGAAGCCACAAGGCGGGGCCAAAGGGAGGGGCCACGGACAGCCTATTTAAGGCCAACCCATTCACATGCCTCCGCTTCGCGTTATTCTGCTTTCAGCAGCGTAACGCTTACCGCTGTCCTTACCTGTTCTTCATCTCGTCGTGCATCCACTTAATTCCAGCTGCTCCATCGCTGAAGACCATTTTACCTGGATCCCGCTACTTCATCATGGAAGGCGCATTTTACCAGTTTCCAGCAACTCCATTGCTGAAGGCACATCTTACCTGATTCCAGCTACTCCATCGCTGAAGGCGCATCTTACCTGATTCCAGCTACTCCATCGCTGAAGGCGCCTCTTACCTGAACCCAGCTACTCCATCGCTGAAGGCGCACCTTACCTGATTCCAGCCGCTCCATCGCTGTGCGCGCATCTTACCTGCATCCCATCGCTATCGGAGTCGGAGCCTTTCCTCACCTGATCTGGGCGTCCAGCAACACGAGAGCTCCACTTCTTTTCTTCATCTTCGCGGTACCTTCATCCTGCAGCCGCACAGCTGCTCCCGAGCATCTAGACTCCGCTCTACGCCACCAGTCTTCTCCTGCAAAGGAAAAAGAACACAACAGGTTAGAAGCCATATAAATAACAAACGCTTGGCCGTGCCATACCTGAGTCTAGAGTTCCATTATAAAGGCCAATTTACCAGCTAATTCGGGAGCTCCATCATCCTCAGGGAATCCCCGGACTCACTCCACGACTCTGATCTGCCATCTTCACACCTATTGGGAAGAGATAAGACATTGCAAGAATTACTATTAATAATCAAGGCAAAAGACATTGGGCCTCATTACGACCCTGGCGCTAGGGGGTTAACAGCGCCGTAAAAGGCTGCGGCGCCGTTAACCCTGTAGCGCCTAATTACGAGGTCCCTTTGCGGCTCCCGACCTTAACGGCTGGTCTGGACCAGCCGTTAAAGTAGGGACCCGCAAAAGGACCTTGAAGGTAATTACGGTACAGCAATTTGCGGTACCGTAATTACAGCCTTCCCTATTCCCATTGAGCCCTATGGGGCAAAAATGGGAATGGGGAATTACCGCCCCGCCAACCTTGGAATGGGGTGGTAATTCCCCATTGCACCATGGCGGACTCGTTACAATACCGGCAGCAACCATGGTGCTAATAGCGCCATTGGTTACCGCCGGTGTTGTAATGAGGGCCATTGTAATTTAACGAACATTAATCATAACCAAAAGACTTACCTTCTAAGTGGATTGGTCGCAGCCAGTCTGGATCACCACTTCCACGGACCATTGAAGCAACTAGGTCCACTCTACGCGCCCCTGCTACAAGATGCAGGACGGAGGGCTCAACGTTACAAAACCACAGGTGAGCTTGCATGGCAAAATGCTTGCGCACTTCATTTTGGCACAAGAGGGTCAAGGTAATTCACGACACCACCACGCCATTCTCATTGCCTCTCATCTTCTCTCAGGGGCAATACCAGCATCCAGAAAAGCAGGCTCAGCAGCAGCTAGGGGAGAGAGTCTATCCAGGGGAGCCAGGTCGAGGGAGGGCTCCAAACGTGACCCAACGCCTCCGCAGAGACCAGGTGAGCGTAACACCTGTTTATAACACCCCTTTCATCCAAACCCCTCTTTTTTACAATTGATACATTTCTCGAGTTTCAATCCCATCGATCTCTGCCTGCGGTACCCCATCTTTTAGTAGCGCTAGGAACCTATACTTTCTATACAGGCACGTATAACGACTGTCAAACCTCTTCCCAGGAGTGCGCCTTTCACTTCGCCCCTCCGTCTCCTGTTTTCAGGGTCTTTCCTCAGCCTTTTCCCATTCTCCAAAATCCGCCAGTTGTCTAATAGCATCTACCACCTCATTCGTTATTTTACCTGTCATTCCCACCAGTAGAGTCATGATAACATTCTTGCTGAAACAAACAATGCTACTAACCCCAAATGTTCGGTATCATCTAAATGGATTGCCTCTTTCATGGCATGTTATCTCGCTCTTTGAATAGCCTCTTTCAGCATATACCATTTCTTTTCCTCAGTTGGACAATCTGAGGCAATACGATACTTGCGATTACAGACCTTGGATACCATTTGCAAAAAAGACATTTGAGACTCTCCTGCGTCAGCCTCTCGTGGATGGCCAGCCCGTAGAATTTCCTGTATTTGGACTTCCTGCGTCAATGGTAAAAACCTTGCATAGTCTGTCGCATCTACGTGAAGATCCGCCACCCCACCATCAAATAACCTGACCATCCAGGTCAGCAAGGGTTCTCCTGCCCTTTGCTTCAACTGGCCAACTATTTCCCCAATTTCTTGCTGTGAATAATCCCCCAGTGCGGTCATATCTACTACCCCTTCTCCGGGATTGTTGAGATTACAACCCATTCTCTGTCGTATCACCTGGTTAACCACTACCTCTTTACGATCAGGTTCCAATTTGGGTTTGTTTTCTGGTTCCAAACCCCTCTCAGTACTAGTACTATCGAATACGTCTCCATCCCAGTGATCAGAGTCTCAGTCCACCCCCGCGGTGGCAATCACAGTTGCCACCTTGCAAGAATTCACTCCCCCTCTTCACTTCTTGTATTTATAACAAGCTACTCTCACAGCAGCTCTCTCCGCTACCACCTGATATTTATCTGCTGTATCATGATATAATTTAATCTGGAGCTCTTGTATTAATGACAGCTATTTCTCAGCTGCCAGCTCTTTTTCCAATTTCAGGACATTCGCCTGTAATTCAACATTTTGCTGATGTAGTTTTTGGAATGCATGTAACAAGATCCAGCCCCTCTTACCTAGGGCCGAACACTCCTTCCCTTTTTCCACCAGCACTTGTTTTAGAGAACCCACTAATTCATCCAGACTTGCCTTTCCTATACTGGTGTCCTAGTCCTCGCTCAAACCCGACCCACATGCCCAGGTCTGGGCAACTTTGTCATATGGACTCTTGGTCCATCCTGGAATAGTTACCTCAGCACAGATTCCGTCAGCGGAGCTTCCTTTTTTTCTAAATAGGGAGCTCATGTTAGCAACTGGATATTACACATCCCCTTTCGTCAATACCTCACCGCACACTACTCACTTTCCAAAGTATTTGCCTAATTGAGTCCAATATCGTACATCTCCTAAAATATTGGCAGGGAACCTTGGCATAAATAGCAGCACAATGACTCTGCTAAGAGCGCAAATTGTTTTGCTTTATAGTGGCCACCTGTGGAGATGTCGTACTTACGTTCTCATGACCTTTGCAAAAGTAGTTATTGGACTCAGATAGGCAAAGAATTACACATTAGTTATAGTTATAAGAAAAATGGCATGTTACAGGCCCTGTATTCAATTATAACATACAGAAAGAAAGAATAAACACATAATCGGTTATATGCTGTTGCAGCGCATTATCAACCTGCCTAGACAGGCCTCATCAGGGGAGGAGGAGGATGATGATGTGGCAGCCCTTTTGAGGGAGATGACGGATCAACAGCAACTCAGCAGTCCCAACCCCATGTTCCTCCTTGAGTTCATAGGGGACGATGAGCCTGATGAGGACAGGAGACCGTGCCCCTGCCTGTGGTGAGCCACGCTGCTTCAAGTGGTGCAGTGCCTGCAGCATTTTGCACCCCTGTCGTGGACTCGGCAGTGGTGTGTGCAGGTGGTGATTTGCATGCAGACACACAGGCTATGCCAGTGCAGACAACCAGGCATGTAGGAACTGCATCCTTGTGTTTTTGGCGTCCACGCACACGTGGAGAATGTATGCCTGCTGCAAGATTTGACATGAAGAAGTGGTCCGTGAAATTGTGCAACAGGGTGAGGTGATGCATGAGATTGGCAGGGACATGCATCACCTTGTTGAGAACATCATTGCATCCAATGCCACTGTGTGCACGGAATTCCAGCTGTTGCGTGGTGAGATATCTGCATTGAGGGAATGCCTACATGATGAGATAAAGGCCTCAAGGGAGACTCTACGTCTTCAGATGTCATCCCTTTGGGACACCATCAATATCAGGATGCTTTGAGGGCAGCTATGTAGTCTGACTTGGGTGAGCAACGAAAAGAGAAACACCAGGACCTTGTAGCGTTTGGCGGCCTGTTGCATGCATCAGTGTCATGTGTGGCAGCTGCAGAGGAGGACCAGGCACTGGCCTTGCGTGGCCAGGAACCCACTTCACATTGAATTATGTCAAGTTATGCTGTGTTTGGGTGCATCTGCACTACAGTTTTGTTTTGATTCTCACCTCACCACTTACTCAACACCCCCAATGACTATGTGGATCTTGATGGATGTACTTTCATTTGTTTCATATTTAGTGGCCAGGACAAGTTGGTCTTCTATTTTTCATTTTGTGATGAACATTGCCATCTGGTGCCATGTGCAGTTGCTTCGCTGAGGATGGTACTTTTGGAGTTGTGATGACCGAGTCATTATCAGGATATAATGTTCAGTGACGTCAACTGATATGCTGGCTTCCCATGGAACATGATGGGACATTCAGGTAGGAATTCAATGTTGATCCAGGTAGTTGTTTACATGTGATATGTGTGTGCCTGTGTAGGTGCTCACTGATGCTCATGCATCTGTCGCCTTTTCAGGTCACTTTGCTGTGTCAGTTTACGGCCACTGTGTGAATGCTAACAGGACACTCTTCATTCACCCTTTTCCCCATTCCCTCTGCTTGACACTGGCCCTCTTTTCACAAACGGTGAGGCACAGTGTTTGGTGGAGTTGGTGGAGGTGCATAGCACAACAGCAAGCACCGACCCGATGTAAGGTAGAACACTCAGGGGCTTTGCCTGTATGTTTGGTACTGTCCTGATGGTCCAGTGGTAGGGTGGTGCATGATTGTGTTATAGTGGTGATATGTGTTGGTTTGACACAGTTGGCAGCTGAACCGTTGGTGATCATTTGGTGGTGATTGGAGTTGTGCAGGTGTCAGATGCATGCTGGTCGTGCTCTGTGCACTGGCAGTCCTGTGCATGTGTCTCTGCTGCTGGACCATTCACTGGCCTGGTCGTTTGGTGCAGGGTTTATTTTCATGTCAGGTCATGGGTTCCTTACATTCCATGTCCTGCTATGTTTGCTGTTGGGTTGCAAATCCATCATGCTTATTCATCCTACGCACCTGAGTTTCACCTCACACCAGATGGAATTATTCACATGAGATGTGATTTGGGTATTTCTGCATTATCGATATTTGTGAGTTTGGTTATGTCTTTGGGTGGGTGCAGGACAACGTCCACCATGTGTGCGGTGTCACTTGACCCGGCCAATATGACAGCTGCTCAGTCAATGTGATGTGGTGCTGGTCTGCCCCCACTGCACACGCATTGTAGTTCTTGTGCCGCTTCCATGCTGGATCAGGCCAGTGTTGGGGGGAAACTGCATGCAGCAGCGTGTTCACCCACTGCACTGGCACCTCCAAGCACACACAGGCCTGTGGAGCTGCGGACATGGTTGCAGGTCACTTTGTGTTTGGTTTTCAGTGGTACATGCTCATTGAGAGGATGTCAGTCAGTCATTTTCTATGTACTTGTTGCTGCTTCATGCATCGTCAACTGGTAATGCGAGTGCATAGGTATGTGATGTTCTGCAATGGCCTAGATTTTGCTTGGTTGGAGGTCACATGTTCATGTTGCTTTTTTAGTTGGTATGTGTCGCAGGGTGGCGCTGTGTCTGTTGTGTGTGATTGTGTGTATTGCTTTGGTATTGCTATGTGTCATACTAGTGACACTGAACTTTTTGGCATGTTATGCTGTGAGGTTGTACTAGTGGGATTTGTGTGTTTTTTACAAGTATGAGGCACACACCACTTGTCCACCCTGGACTGCAATTCTCAGGTAGTGGTCTATGGCTCAAAAGGACTTACCATGTTTCATCGTCAAAGGCATTCTGGGATGTGGATATGGTGTGGCTGTCACACTGTATGGTTTTCATGTGAAGTATGACTGGACAAGCTGGTTCCATATGTGCTAGCCCCTGACCCTCTGGCCTGCTATTGGTATCGGTCCTGCCTGTGGCTGCGGGCGCAGCTCCTCATGCACCTCTATTGGTATTCCATGATGTGTGGCTATATTATGAAAGATGCAACATGCCAATATGATCTTACATGACACAGTGCACACTCCACCTGAATATTCAAGGCAGCAGAAGCCTGATTTCAGCACTACAAATGTGCATTTGATTATACCTCTGGTCGCAATGTGTGCTGTATTGTAGCAGACCTCTGCTGGTGTGGTGGGGTTTCGTATAGGTGTCATCAGGAATGGTGAGAGCGGGTATGCGCTGTCCCCTGTGGATGACAAGGAGAATAGTTATTTGGTTTAGGATGTCGTGGCATGGTGGTTTGGATTTGATGTGCACCACAATCTGTGTGTTTTTGTGTGTGTTCTGGGTGATACTCACCAATGAGCCACTTGTTTCCAAATGTTCCAGATGCCAGCGCCTGGTGGATGGGGAATGGTGTAGTATGTAGCTGTCATGGGTGCATCCAGGGTAGTTTGCATTCACATGCATTATGTGTCCCTTGGCATCACAAATGACCTGCACGTTAAGCGAATGCCAATTTTTACAGTTCCGGTATATGTGTTTGGTGGCTTGTGGGGGCTGTAGTGCAACATGTGAGCAATCTATTGCCCAGAGTACCAGTGAGAACTGGGCAATGGCATAGAATTTGTGTGCCACTCTTTGCCTTGCCTGCACGTTGCATAGCATGTCCATGTGGCTCTGCACATGTGCAATGATGCAGCTTAGGACCTGCTTGAGGCTGCGTGATTGTGTGGGCTGTGAGATACCACCGACTATGGCTGTGGTCCGCTGAAAAGTGCCAGTGCCCAGGAAGTGTAGTGCTGTTAGGACTTTCACCAAGGGTGGTATTGGCTGGGAGCACATGGTTTGTGACACCAGGTCATTCTCCCACTCCCTGACTCACATTGCATCGGCTCACGGGTGGCGGTGGAATTTTTGTAGCATTTTGGTTGGCACAGGTCCGGAGGTTATTCTGTGAATACAGCCTTGTTTGCACGTCATGCTGTGTTTGTGTGCCTTTACTTGGTGCCTCCCTCCCCACGCCCATGTTATCCCTCATTTCTCTGTTTTAAGGAGGGGTTTGCATATTCTACCCCCTTCTTGTCCTTTGCGCTAGCCAGACCTGCATGCCTCACGCAGGGTGCGCAGACGTGGTGCACGATGCTGGATTCCAGCACAGAGGCAGATCTGTAAATCGTTGGGTTTATTATAGTGCAGCGCATAGTGCCTTTATTGGCGTTAGTTACTTTTGCGCTGCACAATATTTTCTGTAAATCAGGCCCTTAATCTAGTTGAGTTGGTGACCTGAAGTAGCCATGTATAGTACTAAATGTGCGCCTCCTCCGACGAGTCATACAAATAATAATATAGGAAGTGCACATATGAGGGTAACTTAATGACATTGGGCCTCATTACGACTTCGGCGGTAGCCATGCCGTTATTGGCGGCATAGCTGCCACCGAAATCGGTTCCGGGTCCGGGCTCCCAGAATGGGGAATTACCGGGCCATTCTGAGTTCGGAGGGCCCGGTAATTCCTCCCTCCAGGAACCCGGATCCAGACCTTCCCCATTCCCATCTGAGCCCCCATAGGGCTCAATGGGAATGGGAGAGGGTGCAAACAACGGGCCGATTACGAGCGGCCCGTTGTTTGCTCCCTCTTCCCCCTGCGGGACCCGGAAAGGACGCCTGGTTTGACAAGGCGTTACTTACCGGGTCCCGCGAGGGGAGCTTGTAATGAGGCGGAACGGGTTTAACGGGTCTGCCTCCTTTAGCAGAGCCTGTTAACCTGTTCCACCACAGTCGTAATGATGTCCATTGTATCCGGATATCTTTGTTGTAATCCCAGCATCTTCACTGACCGACACACCATGTGATTCTGGGGAAAAAAATATTTTCCCCATGTCCTTGAAAATATAAATGTATGTATCTAAAGATGTTAATAACAAAGAACGTTGCCCTCCCATACTAACGTAAGTACAACCCTAAGCCATCAGGTTCAGGTGTAGGACATCCTGCCTCAACATAACCCTGCACATTATACCGTCCTCTGTGCAGCGGCCCCAGCTGGAGATCCTAAGCTCTTTCTCTTCTAAAATACTGCAAGGTATGCGACAAGAAGCAGGACAAGGCGTCCAGAAGCCAATCGAGTGACAGATGTTTTTTTCTTCCCTTCACACCACACCATAATCACACCCTCACATCGCCCCGGACTTGTCACGCTTGTTAGGGCGCCATGGCGGATGCATGTTCTCTGCACACATGTTCACTGTACACGCCCAGGTTGCCTGCTGGTCGACAGAGCCTGTCTCTCATGTCTGCCGTGACGTTTGCCTACATCTGCCCCATAATGACCTGCTTCTGAGCACTTCAGTGAGGCGTTCTCCCGGCCCTAAGGTACTTCATCCTCAATGGTTTCGTCACAAGTGCTTGCTCAGGCTTTGGTAGCGTCTGATTGCCTATTGCCTCTGCCACACCCATGTGCCTCACGCGTTTGTCGCAGGGAGTTGCTTCTGTGGGTTCTTTCTACATATAGCTCACACTGTTGCTTTGAAGCTGTAGTGTAGTCAGTTCTATCCGATACTAAGGGCTGTGGCATGGACTCCTCTCTGCCCTTGGCCAGTAGGCAGGTTCTGGGTGCTCACCTGGGCTCTCTTCTGGCCCTGCCCTGATCATATCGCTCCTGTTGGTCGTAGGTGCTTTTGTGGCCGTGATTCAGTCATCCGTTCCCATTCAAATTAAGTTTGCCGAGGTTTGGTATTTCATTAAGTGCACACCAGAGTGTACCGCTACTTTGGACTCACTCTTTCACCTTTCATGTTGCCCCCATGGGCATCAGACGTGGACCATCGTTAGGTATGCACTGCTAATGTGTGATTACCTTGGAATCTTTCAAGCGTGCACTGGCCATCGGCCACCTCCTGTTCACTATTCTTAAAATGGTGAACCCCTAGGGATGGCATCGATGAAGCCTGATTTCACAGGCATCACAAGCGCTCATGAGTCACGTTAACAAGGTACTCTCCTCACATTTTCCTCCCAAACTGTACCTTGCTATATGCCCCAATGGAGTGACAGATGTTGCAGCCATTTTTTTCTCCACTTCCAAACCCTCACGTTTTCAGCACGAGTATATCTCACTCATGGTTACACACACGTTACTATTAGGGTGAGTGTTGTGAACAAACTAAAATGAGCTCCAAGCCCAAATGTGCAAAATGTACTTTGTGATTGAAGAATATAACCCATTTATCACAGACATATTTGTTGAATATAAAGGTCTTTGGTCATTGCTATGTTCCCAAAATGTGCTTAGATTTTATGCAAAGCAGCCAGGAAACCACATGGGTGCTGTTTGTCCCCTTTCTCATAGGGATATTTCAATAGAATACAAAAGGAGAATACCTGACTTTTCCATTTGGATGCCTTGAAAGGGTATTGGGCATGTCTGAAAGGTAACAATGACGACATCACAGATTGCAATGCTGATGGCATCACATAGGTCACCAAGGGAAACTACCCATCAGAGTAAAGCATTTAGCGTGCCCTGATTTCCAGTAATATCATTGATGATATAATTGGTTGATGTCATTTTTATGCTCTTGGGCTATGCAAGAGGGGTGGCGCAGAGTTAAGATGCCGAAACCTCCAACTCTTGCCAAATTTCAAGAGTTGTTACATCAAATGGTTTCAACTCTATATTAAACTACGTTTTTCACTAAATTTCAAGGGGTTTCTTATGCTATATTTCACATCACCTGCAGTAATAAAGGGCCTCATTACACAGAAGGCGGTGAACCATGGCGCTATTAGCGCCATGGTTCATGCCGGTAAAATACCGCCCCATTCCAAGGTTGGCGGGGCGGTAATTCCCCCTTCCACCATTGCCCTTCCCCATTCCCATTTTTGCCCCATAGGGCTCTATGGGAATGGGGAAGGCGCTAATAACGGTACTGCAAATTGCGGTACCGTAATTAGCTCCACTGGTCCCTTTGCGGGTTGGTTTTTAACGCCTGCAAAAAGCAGGCGTTAAATTTCCCAACCTGCAAAGGGACCTCGTAGTAAGGCGGTAAGGATTTACCGGTACCAGTAAAATACCGGTACCGGTAAACCCTTACCGCCTACCGTGTAATGAGGCCCTTTGTCTTTTCATATCATAACTACAGATCCTGTTTTATGTTTTTACTCATTTTTACATATAAATACAGACAAAAAGAACACTGATTTATTTGTTAAAAAGACCGGAAAAATGAAGAAATTCGAGTGTTTTGATGAGCTTTTCAATTATGCCTTTCATGTCAATGTCTTTGCAAAGAATCACAGTGGAGATGCTGAAAAAGCTATTTATTTCTCTTTTCTTAAATGGTTACAGATATGTTTATCACATTAGCATAAGAAGCAGCAGTTTTTAAGATGAAAATGGATCTTACAAAATTTACAAAACCCCTCTGCCGAGAAAGACATTTTTTCAAATAACCTGTTCTGTAATATGTAGTCCACTCAGGAGGGTCTACAACCACATTTGAGCTCACTGAATCCTTCGCAGAGGAGAAATAACCCTTTGCATATCAGTCTGGTCCCACCCAAAAGGGCAGTCCAGCACCATAATCAAAGTCTCCCTTGAATACGAGTGCCACCAGCAACCACATCACATATTTTCGACCTTGCTGTCCCTCATCTGTGAGATGAAGCCGAGCCTCACTAAGCAACAGTGAGCATGTGGTCCACGTCTGGATTACTCTCGGTAAGATACGGAAGAACATCCAAGTTTTCAAAAAATGTACAAAGATGTAGAAGGCCCTCTGTCGAGAAGGCAAACATCACCTTCACACCTTCTCCTAATATCATTTTCAGAGTGTTGTCTCAGTCCCAGAAGAATATTCAGGAGAACGCTTTGCATCGGTGAAAAACAGTGGATCCTTTTCATTTCTGGAAAGCTTCACTTGCTGCAATTCACAATGGGATATATGTAAAAGCCAGTGGTACCCCATTCTCTGGCAAATGTTTATAAAGCTACCGGTCGGATTGACATCAAACCACCAAAAGGCCTATCTGCACCTCTTTGTGGGAACTAGTTTCACATTTGTAGCAAATCCATCCATCGATTTAGGCTGTTCAATGAACGCACATATTCCCTGTGGGAAAAAACAATACAAAAAGCTTTAGAAAAACTTTATTCAATGCTTTGCAACTTTTAGACTGTTGCACGAAATGACACCAAACTTTCCATATTTGGGGAGCCTGGCCAGAACACATCTTTGGAAAATGTCATGCAGAGATATGTCAGTTGAATGAAATGTTATTAGCAATATAATTTTCAAAAAGTCAATGGATCTTAGGTTTCACCGTAAGTATAGGATGACTGCTGCCCTATTCTCTCTCTCTCTCTCTCTCTCTCTCTCTCTCTCTCTCTCTCTCTCTCTCTCTCTCTCTCTCTCTCTCTATATATATATATATACATATATATATGTATATCAAACAAACCAAACCACACAATGGCCCTCATTACGACCCTGGCGGATTTTTTCCGCCATCGACGGACTTTTCCGCCATGGCGTAAAGTCCGTTTACGCCATGGCGGATGGCGGACTTACCGCCCCATTCCGAGGTTGGCGGGGCGGTAAGTCCCCATTGACCCATTTACCCTTCCCCATTCCCATTTCGGCCCCATAGGGCTCAATGGGAGTGGGGAAGGCGTTAATTACGCCACCGTACATTACGGTGGCGTAATTAACACCAAGGTCCCATAGCGCCATGGATTTTTACGCCTGCAAAAAGCGGGCGTAAAAGTGACCATGGCGCTTTGGGAACTCGTAGTTGGCGGTAAGGGGTCGGCGCAGCTAACGCTGGCGTAAACCCCTTACCGCCAGGGTCCTAATGAGGGCCAAAGTGTCAAAGACTGCGCTCACGGATACGACATACAAACTCATCCAGAATGTTGAAGTTAAATGATATACTTTCAAAACGAGTAGCATGTTGTATAATATAATTTGTTTGCACACGGTTACAATTGCAATTTCATAGCTGTACTGTAAGGCCTAATATTCATGTGCATTCTTAATATATACACAAATGCACAGATGAACTTTACAGCACTTGGCACTTTATTGATATGATATGTTTTTTGACAAACAAGATGAGATTGATTTTAGAATAGTATTTTGACTTTGTGACAACTGCCTTTTTATGTGACTCATGATACTATTAAGAGTTTTAGGTGTACTCTGGGGGTTTCTTAACTTTTGTCGCATGCACTTTAAATTCTCCCTTTTGTTTTTTCCCCTCCCCATTACCCTTCCAGCCCCCTGTTTTTAAAAGAAAATGGTGGCTGCCATTTTTGCACACACATATATATTTATAGTGAAATTTGATTTCAAACTTTAATTTACAGCTCTATGCACTTTATTGTGAGGAGTATATGGAGTGCTTATGAAATATAACTTTAAATTCATATTAAGAATTCAGATTTGAATATGCATGCTGCAATGTTGATTTTAACTTATGATGTCGACTGTGGCCTCTCCCCCTTCTTTTGAGTATGCATTTGTGAGGGAAAAAAAAGTGTGAATGAAATATACCTATTGTTCATCGGGCAAAATGTGCAATATTTGAACAAAATTCATGACTTATCCATTGAATGTGTGATATATATTATTAATATCTGTAGCTCACTCCTCTCACTTATTAGGTATATGTTACCATGACATATTCTTGTCTTAAATAAGTTCACATATAGGCAAATTAATATAGGTTAAAATGGCCAACAGATTTCTAATGAAATGAGTTGAGCTGGTGTGACATCAAAGGACTGACCCTTTTTTGTAATGAACCATAGAGATGCCAAGTGTAGTAAGATTTCGTGTAGGGGGGCAAAGTTTTAGTGAGGGTTCCAAAATTCTTTTTTTCCCATAAACATAATGGGAAAAAACTTTGCTCATGCCTACAGCCTAAACTGTAAATTTGGTGTCAACCCGTCCAGTAGTTTTCTTTAAAACCGACTGAACGTAAGTCAAACAAATTAGTGATATCTAGATTAGGTCCGCTGACCCATATCCCTGTTCGGTCCACGGACTGTCATCTGATTGGCCAATCGTGGGACGTGAAGTTCGCGGACATCAGACGCGCTCGCTGATTGGATGGAGAAAAACCTGAAATGCGTCAGTTTTTCTGAAATGCCCACCATCTTGGATTTGCAGACTTTTCACGGTGTTCGCGGACACCGCAGGGAAAAAAACATGCAACATTGCACTTATCAAACTCAACAAACAATCTCTAGGGAGGTGGGGGGGATGAGAATGGGATGGGATATGGCCATAAGAAGCCAAAAACCCGGTGGTTTTAATCCCTGCAAGTCCGCAAACACTCCAGATGTCCTGGGACAGTCATGTGGTGTTCGCGGACATCTGTGCTAATTTCTGCATTACAGGGTTGGTGAAAGCAGTTTTTGGATGGCTTATAACTTTGGCGCCACTCATTGAAACTGTATGTAATTTTGATATTTTATTCTAGACCTAATTCTGAATGGTTTTGCAGAGTTTTGTGGGATTCTGTCAAGAGTGGGCAAAATTAGAGGGGAAGTCCCAAAATATTGTAAAGGCTTATAAATGTGGTGCCATTTGACAAATCTGCACAAAAGTTTCCAAAAAGATTTTAGATATAGATATAAATGTGTTTCTAAAGTTTGGTGGGATTTTCTCAAGAGGGGTGAAATTAGAGGGGGGTCTCAACATTTTTAGATGGCTTATAACTTTGTTGACGTTTGACAAATGTGGACAAAAGTTTTGAGAAAGATTATAGACCCAACCTTCAATGTTTGGTGAAAGACTGAATGCATTTTGTCAAGTGGGGGCTAAGGTATATGACTATTGTATGTACATACATTTTTCACTTTTGAAAAAATAAAACATGGGTGGATTTCAAGCAAACGTGTAAGGAGCATTGCCAAGGATATTAAAGCAGGGTTTTGCAAATGTGCCCGTGTTTTATTTTTTGACAAGTGTGATAATGTAGCTACAAAAAATAGTGATATACCTTTGGTGACTGAGGTGTAGCCTGTGGCCATGGTCAGTGGCCAGATTGTCCGGGTCATGGTATGAGGTCATGACGCAGACAATCTGGCTACTGGCCATGACCGCAAGGGACAAAAAATGGTGTTAAAGTGGCCATGTCCACCTGGGACCGGCTATGTGGTAAAGTTATTCGAAGGTAGGATAGGTTTGAAAGGGAAAAAAATGTGCTTGTGGTAATATGGTCATAGGGTTCTGCAGGCTGCAATGGAAAGAGAAGAGGGGCTCTGTCTGGAGCCCCGCCTTCTCTTTCCATGTTGGACATCCTGGAAAGGGATTTTCCTTCCTACAGCGGGATGCCGCAGGTACCCCGCTGTAGGATGAAAAATCAATTTTTGTGTTCCCGCTTTGGGAACCAGGGGTGCTAATGGCCTTTATCCCCCATTGCAGGGGCTGCAATGGAGGATAATGTTCCGGAGCCCTAGTTATTTATTTGTTTACAACACACTGAAGCCTGCAGACATCAGGGTGCACACAGACACACTTCGCTTGGGCCAATAACCTGGGCTGCCGGGCTGTTATCCTCTGTTCCGGTCCCTGGAACAAGGGATGAACGTCACATTATATCCATTAGCATAACACAAAATGCTAATGGAAATGTTGGAAAAATGTATTGAGCCTATGTACTTTACTGAGAAATGTAAAGTAGATGGAGTCTATAAGATTTTTTTTTAAGTTCTATTTTTTAACTGTGAAAGGTGGTTCCTAAAGGAACCTTTCTTTTGTTGTTTAAAACAAATAAAATGTTTGCAGGAGAGGTTAGAACGTAAGGTGGGGGGGGGAATGAGGAAAGAGGCACCAAGCACTAATATGGAGGGGCAGGTGGATAGGGGAAGATGTTGTGCGTGTGTTACTTCTAAGGAAGTGGCCAGTGTTTCTCATGCTCCTTGATTACAGCTTCAAACACACGTCAAAATTGCTTCCCCCTGCAGAGTGGTGTGTTGCAGTATATACAGAGGACTTTTGTCTTCCAAAGATATGGATCAACAGCCACTTTTATTGCTTGCAAGGTAGCTGCTGGGATATTGTGTCCCGCAGAAGTAGGCTGTGTGGTTACAGTATTGGTTGAGGAAGATGAGGTGGAGGAAGACAGCCTTCTACTTGCTGAGAAAGGAACAACCTTTCTGAGAGCATTGCAGTGGTTGGATTTGGTGTGGCAGTGCATGGAGGTGGTCCCGTAGGAGTACTGTCCAGGTAGTCCACAACTGGGTACAAAGTTGCACTCAGTGCATTTCACTTTGGTAGCTTTAGCCTTTGGTACACTCCCAACAGTGGTAACGAACTGCCACACCCATGATTCTCTCTGGGTGCTAGAGGTAGGCACTTCCTCTACCTCATCTTCTTGGTCCTCTTCATTGTCTTTGGAAGTACTTTTGTTGTTGTGTAGGTCTTCCAGCTGGTGGTGGTGGCTCTTGGGGAGGAGGGATGGCAATAGCCAAGAGAAATAGCAATTATGCTTATATTCTTCCAACTATGTGCTTTGTACTAGATTGTTAATGGATAATGAGTAAGTATAGGTCTAGAAGTTGTGCAAGGGTGCATTTTGAGCTTGTAAGTTCCTAGATCAGTCGAGAAATGCAGTTCCAAACAGTCCTCAAAGCATGAACCTGATCACGAAGTGCGAACGCCTGCGCAGACACGTCATCATGCTGCGTGCGAGCACATGAACACGTGGCACTGTACGGAAGGTCTGTGATGACATCAGACGTTCACAGACATCGACGTATGCAAAAACAGTGGAATAAAGTTGCTAAAAGTGTATAGAAGTGTTAAAAATGATGGTAGAAGGTTGGACATGGCAGAGCTTTAAGGTGAAACATTGTAGATTGGAAAGAAGTGTTGCTAAAATGGCGTAAGTATGATATTAGTAAGTTGTAGGAAAATAGCATGCACTGGTAAAAACCAATGAAATTCAGTGAAAAAACGTTGTTAAAGGGACGTTATGGTTACTTTGCACTGATAAAAACCTATGAAAGTCAATGAAAAAACATTGTTAAAGGGACGTTATGGTTAAGTTGCACCAATAAAAACCTATGAAATTCAATGAAAAAACTTTATTAAAGGGACGTTATGATTAAGTGACGCTAATAAAAACCTATCAAATTCAGTGAAATACCTTTGTTAAAGGGATGCTATGGTTCAGTTGCCCTCATAAAAACCTAGCAAATTCAGTTGAAAAACTTTGTTAAAGGGAAGTTATAGTTACTTTGCACTAATAACAACCTATCCATATTATGGTTACAAGTAAAACTGAAAAACCCCAGAAATGTGCCAGGTATGGTAAGCTAAGCAACCATAACTCAAACCACCACTGTGCACTGCTAAGACTAACACCTATGACATCAAAGATGACATCACAAATGTCATTGATGACATCACTGATGACATCACATGTCTGGCTCTCTCTTTTTTCATTCACTGACATATCTAGGCCAGGTGGTTTTCTTCACTGACAGTCAGGAACTAAAAATTCAAAAGGTACTGTATTTGTAGACCTTACCCTTCTCATATGTTCTTACACTACTTTCCTTAGGGTTCAGTCACATCATTTGATACATATACATAGGGGAAGAAGCAGGCCTGAAACACAGCAATCATTTCTGTGCATGAAGATAATCAGTTAGGCTATGAACACTTTCTGGTAATACTGCTGCTTTTTTGCTTATTTTACTTTCCCTGTATATGCTCATATTTGTATGCTTGGTGTTCTCTTTATGTTTTGTGTGTAGTAGTACAATTACGTAGTAAGTGAGGCATTGTTAGTTACTTATTACATGTTTCACAGTGCGCAAAACTCTGAAACGAAAGCATTCATCATTTTACTATCCAACAAGGCAAGATTTTGAATATTGCACCTCTATGGTGCATGCTGCAGACAATGCCTACGTTTCTACATGAGTAGGTTCCGGTACTGGAAATAACTCTGTAATACAATGGTGTTTATAGCAATGCATTGCTTAATGAACTATGCATCAACAATTCTGCACACATCATAGTAAAGAACCCAAATAAGCTGCACTTCAACCATATTCTGTGCCATACTGCCAGTATACACACACTGCACCAAGTGTGCACAATGCGGGACATTTCATTGCACCATCTCCAATCACACATCCAAAACTGTACCATATTCTACCATCCACCTCACCTGCAGAACCAAACATACATTCCTGCCAGCTCATTTCTACTGCTCTATGTCATCTGCAACGTACTGCACAACCATTCTTTACAGGTCATCACTGTCTACCAAATGCACAGTCAACATTGCATTAGTGGCGTGGATTTTCCAAAGTTCAACACTCTTTAATCCATGGCCTACAGCCCACCTCCTTTGGCCATAAACCCAATAGGCTAACTATTCAACACAGGCACTGCAACTCCATAGTGACAGTATGCAAACCCAGCACCCACTGCCCACACTGCATCACTTTTCACATAACCATCTCCAAGTACACATCAACCATTTTACCATGTTGTACCAGTGTCCTCACCAGCAAAACCACACAAGCAGTCATGGCAGCTCACTTCTCCTGCTGTATTGCGTCTGAAATGTGCTCCACACCCATTCCTTACAGGTCACAACCCTCACAACCCTCTGCCTGTTGCAGCCTCTAAAATACCTTACTACTGTGTGTGTTCTAAAGTCTTAGCCTCTTCAGTGCATTGTCTACGGCCTTCAGCTATGCACTCAACAGTCTCACCTTCAAGGTTGTCACTGCTATGTAATACCATCATCCATTTCATCCACTTCGCCTATCCACATACACAGAAGTATCACCAGCACTACTACCCAACCTGCGGACTGCCATGGACCTATGCAGCTACAATTCGCACAATTTACCATAATGTACAAAGAAAACACTCTGTCCTACACCCCTGTGCACTTTCATTCACATACTATGGGTGTCCCCACTTCCATTCCCAAACTGTAGTGCCGCTACCAATGTTGCCACATTTGGTTCGCAACACTAGCCTACTGTAATACATTTGCACACACCGCACTATGCAAGCATCACCCTGCACCAGATGTACACCCGCACTTCTTTACTGCACTAGGATAATGGCCCACGCTCTTCACTGCATGCCCTATGGTCCACATATCAAATATTTTTCCATTTTGTAAGAGGATCCTCAGCACCAAAACCAAACATGCAGCAGTGGCAGCTCACTTGCTCTGCTTTATTGCGTTTCAATATGCTGCACACCCTTTTTTTACAGGTCACCACCCTCTACGTACTTGACATTGCAAAATGCATTAGTACCGTATCTGTCGTACAGTCCTGCTATCCAAGAACTGCTTTTCACCAACCCTGTAATGCAGAGCTGTCTGCAAACTTCACAGGACTGTCCGCGAACACTTACGGCGAAAACCTCAGGTTTTTTTGCTTCTTGCAGCCATATCCCATCCCATCCTCATCACCCCTCACCTCCCCAGAGATTATTTGATAAATTTGACAAGTGCAATTTTGTGTTTTTTAATATGTTTTTACCGCGATGTCCACGGACAGTGGCGGAAGTCCGCGAATCCAAGATGGTGGGCGTTTCAAAAAATCTGACGCACTTCAAGCTTTTCACTATCCAATCAGTGGGTGCATCCGATGTCCGCGGACAGCATGTTGCCTTCTAAGCCAATCGTATCCCTGTCCACGGACCGAACAGGGAAATGAGTCCACAGACCGGACCCAGATATCACACATTTTTTTGCACCTACTTTTTGGTCATTTAAAAAAAACTACTGGACGGATTTCCACCAAATTTACAAAAGCACGCTTTTGGGACCAAGCCGTTGCTTCTACCGCAAATTTGGTCAAAATCCGTCCAGCGGTTTGGGCTGTAGGTGTGAGCAAAGTTCTTCTCCATTCAGTCTATGGAAAAAAAAATGGGGGACCCCCTAGAACTTTGCCCCCCCCTTGACGAAACCTCACCAAACTTTGCAAAGAAATTGAGAGCAGGCCATATACTTTCCTTGCAGAGTTTGGTGAGGATTATAACTTCGCTCTCCCTGGACGAATCCTCACCAGAAAAAGTATATGGCCCACTCTGAATTTTTCTGAAAAGTTTGGTGTGTTTTGGTCCAGGGGGGGCAAAGCTATAGGGGGGGTCCCAAAACGTCTTTTTTTCCCATAGACTGAATGGGGAAAAAACTTTGCGCACGCCTACAGCCCAAACCGCTGGACGGATTTTCACCAAATTTGCAGCAGGAGCAGTGGCTTGGTCTCGAAAGCGTGCTTTTGTAAATTTGGTGAAAATCTGTCCAGTACTTTTCTTCAAAATGATGAAAAAGTAGGTCTGGAAAAATTAGTGATATCTATGTCCGCTCTGCGGTCGCACTTCCCTGTTCGCTCCGCGGACAAGAAATTGATTGGCTAATCCATAGCATCATGTCTGCAGATATGTGGCGCTTTCACTGATTGGTTGTGGAACAGCGTGATGTGCGTCAGATTTATTTGCGGCCTCCGCCATATTTTGTTCATGTTTTGGTGTACACGGACATCGCCGGTAACACATACAAAACAAGACACTAATGCACTTGTTACAATTATAAAATACTGTCTCCGAAGGTGAGCTTTACTTAGGTTGGAATGGAATGTGGCTGCGGAAAATTGAAAAAGTGGTGTTTTCTTGCCACCAAATTCATACAGTAAAGTGGAAGTTGGTGCTCAATGCACGGCGACCAATGCCTGCGTCTGTATTCTGTGTTACAATGTTTTCAGATTAATATTGAAGACAGACTGGCATCCTATGTTTTGAAATCTGTGGCGGCCACCTGCAGTGTTTGATGGAAACAGTGGTTTACGCGGCGTATGGGAGAAGTGGTGTTTTCTTGCCATCAAATTCATACGGTAAAGTGGAAGTTGGTGCTCAATGCACGGTGACCAATGCCTGCGTCTGTGTTACAATGTTTTCAGATTGATATTGAAGTCGGATTGGCGTCCCATGTTTTGAAATCTGCGTGGCCACCTGCAGTGTTTGATGGAAACAGTGGTTTACGCGGCGTATGGGAGTAGCGGTTCTCATGATAGGATGCTCACATGTTGTTGCAAAGTGAGAATTATTTGCCTTCTGAGTGAAGGTCAGTTGATTTGCTTTTTTGATTGCCAGCTCAGTAGGCCCACGCATCCAAGTCAATTCATAAGGGGCTATTGTTTTTTGACCTTGAGCGAAAGGGAAAGTTTAAAAGCTACGCAAGGAATGAAAGCTTGGAAAAAAATACTATTTGATAAGGTTATATTTTAAAAACGTTTGTAAGGAACATGAAATATCAGTACACAATTGTTTTTTGATGCAAACAGTTTGCTGTCTGACTTTGACAAAAATAATGGAGGCTGTCAAGATGATGTAAGTTTAATTATGATGACTGTACACTAATTGTGACAATGTAACTGAAGTATTATATTTTTGCGCAGTTGTAATTTTCCTCCAATAACAAAGAGTGTACATTGTTTGCGTTTGCAGGCTAAGACTAGAGTCACTGTTGTTGACTCTTATTTCTTTTTCTTTGAAATGTTATGCTTGACCACATAGCTTTGTGTATCAGTTTGCACGTTCTTTAGGTCTTGTGTAACATTACGACATGTAATTCTTTCTTGCTTGTCCATTCATGCTGCCTCCATAACTGAATTAACATCTCACTGTGTAGTTGTCCTTTTTTTAAACCCTACAGCGAGTGCTGTTTATCTGTGTTTGTAGGGTGTCATTATATGTACCCATGGTCAACTCTAATATTTCTATAAAATGTCATGTTTGGCCACTTACATTTGTGTAGTATTTTCCACAATCTTTGTGTCTGTTTTTGACATTTTTCCTAAAGGTTGGGTATTGACACAGATTTTCTCTTACGTTTTCCGCCTAGCTATATTTTGCAGTACTGTGCGTGCTATGGTTTTCAGATGCCGAGTGACGGCTTCTTTCCATGCCAGATGCAACTACTGGTGACTGGGTTCTTGTCCATTATAATGTTATGGGATAACAGGCCTGGGCCGCTCTGTCCCTATGCTGAACTAGCGAAAAGGAGCGACTTAATATCATTTATGGTGGTGTAAAGCAACGGTGATGCCGCCGTGTTGGAAATACCCGTGCAAACAAATCGAGTGCTTTACCAGAAATGCATACTTTGTGTATGCGAAATTAAATGCATGTGTCTCTCCATAAACATTTTCAATGTTGGTTTTAGAGTCATTGCTACAAATTATTTGGAAATGGAATTAGTCCGTTCATCTCTGACAGTTGTTTGTTAAATAAAAGTACTTTCCAAATTCTAAAATGTTACAGTTTTTTTTTTAAATCACGTGTATCATTTTGAAATGTAAAGTACCATGTTATACGTCGCTGTATGTTTATTTACAGGTTCTGCGTCACGGTACATACTGTTGATTTTTCCTTGCTGTCATGGAAAGCGAAGAGGGGCTATGTATGGAACAACCGCCTTTCCTTTCGATGGTGGCCATCTTGAAAAAGGATTTTGTTTTGTAATCCAGCCCGCGGCAGGCCGGATTATAACCAGAAATCCTATTTTTCTGTACCATACGTTAATGCTTTGCACATCTATACTATTGTTGTCAGATGTTATTGCGTCTATGTCCTTTACTGTGAAAGGTGGTTCTTAACTCAACATTTACTTTGTTAACGGATGGTCTTCTTATTTGGTAGAATAGCTAAGAAGGCCATTTGCGACCGGAAATGAGGAAGGACGCATCAAACAGTGATATGGGGGAGTGGGTGTCCAGTGCAAAAATATTGGGCGTTTGTTATTTCTAAGGTTGGGGCAGTGTTTGTCGTGCTCCTTCATTACAGTAGTGCTGCTGTTTCTTGGGGAGGAGGGATGCCCTTAGCTGATGTCATTTTCAGATAACTAAAACTTTTGCTGAAAGTATGCAATGTGTACTACATTGTTAATGGCTAACTACCAATACGTGTTTGCGCTGTGCAAGGCAAATGTTGCAGGTGGACGTTCCTACATCAATAGAAAATCTGTTTCCACATTGTCGACGACACAAACATCTTACTGTTAATTGTTTACGGATTTGGGGACACGTTACCGTGCTGTACACCAGCATATTGTCAAGTGGTATTCATTATGGTTATGTGGCACTACTGTAAACCGATCATCTTTAGCAAAAAAACTTTGCAAAAGGGACGGTATGGTTAAGTTGCTCTACTGGAAACCTGTAAAATTGAGTAAAAAAACTTTGTTAGAGGGACATTATGGTTAAGTTGCACTACTAAAAACCTGCAAAATTCACTAAAAAAACTTTACAAATGTGACATTATGGTTCAAAGTACAATCGAAAAACCCCTGAAATTCGACAGTTATGGTAACTAAGCAACCATAACTGCCTGCAACACTGTGCACTGCTAACACTAACACCCATGACATCAAAGATGACATCACAAATGTCATTGATGACATCACTGATGACATCACGTGTAGCCGCTTCATTTTGTTCACTGCCATATCTAGGCATGGTGAGTTTATTTACTGACAGTCAGAAACTTCACTTTCAAAAGGTATTACATTTATTAATGTTGCTATTCTCACATGTTCTTACACTACTTTCTTTAGAATTTAATCGCAGCGTTTGATGTACATATACAGTGGAAGAAGCAGGCCTGAAACACAGCAATCATTTTTGTGTGTGAATCCAATCATGTAGATTATACACAGTTGCTAATGATACTGCCTCTTGTTTGCTTACTTTACTCTCCATATATAAGCCCCATCTTTGTATGCATTTTAGTCTATTTATGTTTTGTGTGTAGTACTAGATATATGTAGTAAGTGATGCAATATTAGTAACTTAGTACATGTTTCACAGATCAGAAAAGTGTGATACGGAAACATTCACCTTTTTATTATACAACTTTGGAAAGTACAAACTTAGCACCTCTGTGGTGTATGCTGCAGCCAATACCTACATTTCTGTATGAGTAGGTTCCTGTACTAGGAAGAACGCTGCAATGGAATTTTCTTTACAAGACTACATTGCGTGTTGAAGTATGTACTTTATTACACATGTCCCGATATTCCCTGATATTTTTTTGCTAAAATTACATTCACAACCCCTTGTCTGAAAAGTAAATGCACATGTGATGTAATCATTGATGTCATCAATGACATTTGTGATGTCATCTTTGATGTCCTGGTGTTAGTGTTAGCAGTGCACAGTGGTCCGGGCAGTAATGGTTGCTTGGCCTACCATAAATGTCGCATTTCAGGGGTTTTTCGATTGTACTTTGAACCATAATGTCACGTTTGTAAAGTGCTTTTAGTGAATTTCACAGGTTTTTAGTAGTGCAACTTAACCATAACGTCCCTCTAACAAAGTTTTTTTCTAGTATATATATATATATATATGTATATATATATATATATATATATGTATATATATATATATATATATATATATATATATACATATTCAGTGAAAAAAAACTTTGTTAAAGGGACGTTAGGGTTACATGTAAACCCGAAAAACCCCTGAAATTTGCCAGTTATGGTAAGCTAAGCAACCATAACTCGTGCCACCACCGTGCACTGCTAAGAATAACACCCATGACATCAAAGATGACATCACAAATATGATTGATGACATCACTGATGACATCACATGTGCATTTAATTTTCATAGGAAGTCCCTACAAGGAATTGTGAATGTAATGTTGGCAAAAAAGTGTCAGGGGTTATCTGGAGATGTGTGATGAACTACATACTTGATTATGCAATGTATTGCTCCAAAGAACATTCCATTGCAGTGTTGTTTCTAGAACAGGAACCTACTCATACAGAAACAGAGGCATTGGCTACAGCATACACCATAGAGATGTAATATTTCTAATTTTCCCATGTTGGATAGTAAAATGGTGAATGCTTCTAGATCACACTTTTGCATACTGTGAAGCATATACTAAGTAGGTAATAATGCATCACTTACTACATACTTGTACTACTACAAACAAAACCTTAAGAGACCACAATGTATACAAATATGGGGGTTATACAGGGAGAGTAAAGTAAGTAAACAAGAGACAGTATCATGAACCACTGTGTATAACCAACATGATTATCTTTACACATAGAAATGATTGATGTGTTTCAGGCCTGCTTCTTCCCCTAGGTATGTGCATCATAAAATACGATTGAATTCTAAGGAAAGTACTGTAAGGACATGTGAGAATAACAACGCCTACAAATGTAATACCTTTTGAATGCTACGTTTTTGACTGTCAGTGAATAAACTCACCTAACCTAGATATGTCAGTGAACAAAAAAAAGAAGGGGCTAGACATGTGATGTCATCAGTGATGTCATCAATCATATTTGTGATGTCATGGGTGTTATTCTTAGCAGTGCACGGTGGTGGCGCGAATTATGGTTGCTTAGCTTACCATAACTGGCGAATTTCTGGGGTATTTCAGTTTTACTTGTACCATAATATGGATAGGTTGTTATTAGTGCAACTTAACCATAACGTCCCCTTAACAAAGTTTTCTCATTGAATTTCATAGGTTTTTATTAGTGCATCTTAACCATAACATCCCCATAACAATGTTTTTTCATTAAATTTCATAGGTTTTTTATGAGTCCAACTTAACCATAACGTCCCTTTAACAAAGTTTTTTCAGTGAATTTTATAGGTTTTTATTAGTGCAACTTAACCATAACGTCCCCTTAACAAAGTTTTTTCATTGAATTTCACAGGTTTTTATTAGTGCAACTTAACCATAACGTCTACAAGCATCTTCATTGTGGACCTTCTGGCCAGTGCCACATGACCATATGCTGGCGCGCGGCATAAAGACGTGTCCGAGAACCCATCCGCACTTCACGATAAGATCTGTGCTTCGCAGAAACTTCAGAACTGCATTTCCTACTGATCTAGGACCTTTCAACTTCAAAATTTCCCATGCACAGCTCCAACACCTATTCCTACTCATCCATTAACAATCTTGTACACACTACATACTTTTAGCAAAACTGCTATTTATCTTAAAATGGAATCAGCTAATGCATCCCTCCTCCCCAAGACACACCACCACTGCTGTAATCAAGAATGAAAAACACTGCCCCCTACCTTAGAAATAACACATGCGCAACATTTTCCCCTGTCCACCTGCCTGTCATGATTCCTGCCCCTCAAGTCCCCAGCCCTCCAAGATGTCAGGCTGGAGCTAGGCCACGATCACCTACATGGCCCTCAAGGGCCTCTCCATCCCTCCAAAGACCCACTTGGAGTCAGACTTGGCGCTTGTGGCACCAGACTCACTCACTCCCATAGGATAACATTGGGGATTGGACTTGTACTGCATTGATGGGGACAAGATGGATGCCCCCACATATTTCGGTTCCCAGAACTGCATGTGTGGTCTAGTCTTTTGGGTGTGGTTCAGCCCAGAGACACCTGGGATACCCAGAGACTATTTAAGCCACGCCCAGGCTGAGAAACATGCTTTGTGTTTTCTGCACCTGCAGCGTGACACTCACCGTGTTCGGATCGGTCCAGTAGCCCTGCATCTTTCTTCTGCGCTTAGCTCCTGCTAGAACAAGAACACCGTTAGGAAGAGCCTTACCTTGCGGCGCTTCTGCCCATCATTCATGGCTCCTTCTGTTCTGTGGGCATCTTCGGCGGTATCATTCCCATCCCGGCACGCCACTTCCTAAGGAAAAGGGAAAAGAACAGAAAAAAGGCATTAGTAAGCATTCAGTAAATCTTCGCTTATTTTTTAAAGACTGTATGAGCTTTAAACGCTTACCTGAATCCCAGCCGCTCTGGGGGAACCCTGTCTCCGGAACTTCTCATCCATCTGCAAGAGGCAAAAGACACTCCAGGTTAGCGTGGAAACATCTAGAGGCACTGCATACCGCGCTTACTCACCGCATTTCTTCTTCATAACCGGCATCCACACTGAAAACGTTGCAGCACCTAAAAGACACAGAATTGAACTTAGTTCAATACAAATACATAAGGGGCGCATCGCGCATCACGCTCTCACTCACCTTCAGTGGTACTCATCTCAGCAGCACAACGCCATCCCCGGACGCCTGTTCAAAAGACTCTTTATACTTACCTGTCAGACTCTTGCCAGTGAAGTAACTAGGCAGCAACGAGCCCACATCAATCAACGCGCCCTGCGCTGAAAGCAGGACAGAGAGCAACCTTTCCAAGAAAACAAGGTGAGCTGTGGATCAAAGGGTGGGGTTGGACCCCGGGGAAGAAGGGGTTCAAGCACACAGAGACAATAGGGAGTTAAACTCTACCAATCCTGTGTTTCAGGCCCAGTCTCCAGTCGAGTAGACTCCAGGGAAGGGTTCAAGGTCGTAAGAGGTCAGAACAGGCTGAGTGACATCCCCGTGGATACCAGGTGAGCGTTACACTGCCCCTCCATATTAGTGTTTGGTGCCTCTTCCCTCATTTCCCTCCCCACCATTCGTTCTAAGCTCTCCTGCCAAAAAAAAAAATGCATCCAAAAACAATAAAAGAAATGTTCCTTTAGGAACCACCTTTCACAGTTAAAAAATAGAACTAAAAAAAAACCGTATAGACTGCATCTACTTTATATTTGTCAGTAAAGTACATAGACTCAATAAGATTTTCCAACATTTCCATTTGCATTTTGTGTTATGCTAATGGTGATATTGTGGTGTTTATCCTCCGTTCCATGGATAGAACGGTGGATACCGACCTGGCAGCCCAAGTTATCAGCCCAAGCGAAGCGAGGGTGAATAACGAGGTCTCTGGACCATTATCCCCCCATTCCAGCCCCTGTAATGGGGGATGAAGTCCATTAGCACCCTATGTTCACAAAGTGGGAACCCGGGGTGCTAAAAAAAGGATTTTTCTTCCTACACCGGGACGCCTGCGGCCGTTCCGGTGTAGGAAGGAAAATCCTTTTCCAAGATGGCCACCATGGAAAGGGAAGGCGGGGTTCCATAAAGGGCCCCGCTTCGCTTTCCATGGTAGCCTGCAGAAGGCCGAAAAGAGAACCCTATGACCATATTACCACGAGCACATTTTTCTTCCCTTTCAAACCTATCCCAATTTTCGAATAACTTTACGACAAAGTCAGTCCCAGGTGGACATGGCCACTTTAACCCCATGTGTTGTCCCTCATGGTTATGGCCAGTAGCATGTTTGTCCGGATCATGACCTTATTCCATGACCTGGACAATCTGGCCACTGCCCATGGCCACGGGCTACACCTCAGTCACCAAAGGTAAATCACTATTTTTTTACCTACATTATGACACTTGTCAAAAAACAAAATCCATTCAGACTTTACGAAACATATATATCTAGATCTATAATCTTTTTGCAAACCTTTGTTTTGATTTGTCAAATAGCACCACATTTATAAGCCTTTACAATATTTTGGGACCCCCGTTAAATTTTGCCCCTCTTGACAAAATGCCACCAAACGTAGGAAAAACATTAATACCTAGTTCTATTATCAGTTTGCCAAATTAAGTGTACATTCGTGAAATGGCACCTCATTTATAAACCTTTACATTATTTTGAGACCCCCAATCTAATTTTGCTCCCTCTTGACAGAATCCCACCAAACTTTGCAAACTCATTCAGAAAAAGGACGGGAGTATAATCGCAAAATTTCATGCAGTTTCATTGAGTGGTGCAAAAGTTTTATGCCGTCCAAAAACTATCCCCAAACATCTAAAGTGTCCCCGAACTTCTCAGGACTGTTCGCGAACATACGAACTGTTCGCGGACTTTCGTGGCACAAACCGCCCGTTTTTTTGCTTCTTGCAGCCATATTCCATCCCATCCTCATCACCCCTCACCTCCCCAAAGATTATTTGCTAAGTTTCACAAGTGCAATGTTGTGTTTTTTAATCTGTTTTTACCACAATGTCCACAGACACCGGCCAAGATGGCGGGCGTTTCCAAAAATCTTCATGCCAACCAATTAATAAACACGTTGTGTGTCCGCGGACATGCCACAAGTCTATTAGCCAATCGGTGTCCTGTCCGCAGAGCGAACAGGGAAGTTTGTCATAGATATCACTCATTTTTTTT
Organism: Ambystoma mexicanum; assembly: GCF_040938575.1. Lineage (NCBI taxonomy): Eukaryota > Metazoa > Chordata > Amphibia > Caudata > Ambystomatidae > Ambystoma > Ambystoma mexicanum. Next base: position 290,391,842 of record NC_090931.1, on the reverse strand, counting down.
GCCTTACATTCTGGTCATTTAAAAAGAAACTACTTGATGGATTTATACCAAATTACCAAAAGCACACTTTCGGGAACAAGCTGCCGCTCCTGCCGCACATTTGGTGGAAATCCATCCAGCGGTTTGGGCTGTAGACATGAGCAAAGTTTTTTCTCTTTATGTCTATGGGAAAAAAATACATTTTGGGACCCCCCCCCCCTTATAAAAAAGTTCAGAGTGGGCCATATACTTTTTTTTTGCAAAGTTTGGTGAGGATTCCTCCAGGGGGAGCGAAGTTATAAGCTGCCCAAAAAGTGCTCTTCCTATGAGATGAGCAACTTAACCATAACTACATGGACGCAACAGTTGGTTTTGGATATATATATATATATATATTGATATATATATATGTATATATATCCTGAAAGTTCACATGCTGTTCTGAGCCACTGCTCAATGCATTGTGGGTATGCAAATTAGCCAAAAAGCATGATTTTAGCTCCAAAAATTGTCTTTTTCTTATAGAGCTGCAATGCATCCACTTTTCATTCTTATCCCTGGAAGTTCATCTCCAGTTCACAGTTACTGAGCAGTGCTTTTTGGAAGGCTCAAAGGCATGCTTTTTGCTCTAGAAAATGTTTTTGGCTTATAGGAGTATTCATTTATATACAGTTTTATCAACCCAAGACAGCAAACTTACAGGACTGCAGACAAACACATGGGCATTTCACCCTCATTAGGGATCACCAGTTGTGATGAATCTGGCAATGTCATCACTGCTTCCATGGGGGAAGCCTCCCCTCACATGGCCAGGGTGAGGCAGACGCCTCCCGATCCAAACCCTGGGGGTGGTGTGAGAAACCTGATGGTATTCTTTCACCCACTCCCACAGGATCTTCAATTCAGGTGGCCTGGGAAGGGCCCTCGCCTTTGGATCCCGATCCTGGGGGCCTAGAGACCCAGGCTACTCCTCACTGATGAGCCCCAACAAGGGCGAAACATGTTTGGGGATGCTTGTGGTCTCGTGCAGAAGGGATGTGGCCTAGCAGTTCGGGCTGGACTGCCCCTTTTGGGGTGGGGCCAAGCCTGATTTGCATATGGTCTTTCCCTTCTGTAATGGCTTGGCAGGCAAAGAACGGTGGTCTGGAGGGTTGCCCAGAGCATTGCCAGTGGTTAAGATTAAGTCTAAACCTTCCAGCCATCACCTCTTTGTTTTTGCTATGTCACCCCGAGTGGGACGGGTATGCCCAGACGTGGATCCCGTGCCTGCTGGGCCTAGAGACCCAGGCTACTCCTCACTGATGAGCCCCAACAAGGGCGAAACATGTTTGGGGATGCTTGTGGTCTCGTGCAGAAGGGATGTGGCCTAGCAGTTCGGGCTGGACTGCCCCTTTTGGGGTGGGGCCAAGCCTGATTTGCATATGGTCTTTCCCTTCTGTAATGGCTTGGCAGGCAAAGAACGGTGGTCTGGTGGGTTGCCCAGAGCATTGCCAGTGGTTAAGATTAAGTCTAAACCTTCCAGCCATCACCTCTTTGTTTTTGCTGTGGACTAGGGAGGGAGGATCACCTGAGTAGAAGGTCACAAGGGATTGGGAAGAGGATACCCAAGGGTGAGGCATGGTATTGCCCTAGCCCAGAAACACCCCAACCCACCCTCGTTCAGCCTTTATGAGGTATTTCCAATGTCACCCCATCTCCCGCTCCCCATTTCCAACCTATACTGAGACAAGGAAGAGGCAACTAAGATCAGTAAAGATTACCCATAGCAATTACATGGGAAAAAGAAGGGCAACCTACCATAAAATGAACTCAAGTTGCCCCACTAATAGAGTCAGTCAAGGTCAGGCATTTAATAGTAACGATTTACACCTGACTCCACTTGACTGGTATTTTCGCTATGAAAGGTGTGGTCTGACACAGATGGATGAGCGAGTAGGATAACAAACAGGAGAGCAAGTTGGGAGGAGCGTTGAAACGCCAAAGTTGCCCAGGACCGGAGGCCAGATACCAGGATGGCGAGATGCTGAGAAACTGCAGTGCGAAAGAGCAAAAGCGTGTTGAGGGAGCCTTGTCTCCAGCGATCAAGAAGGCTCATTGTACTGTAGCCGAGAGGCGTGCTGGTCCCCTGCAGAACCTGTTTATGCGAATGCTCATTCCACTGGGCTGGTGAGACAGCCCAGGAGTGTCTGAGGGTCAGGTGGTGAGACCCTGACTTTGGAACGAAGAACCGCTGTGGAGCTGCAGTAAGCCCTGTAAGTCTAAAAGCATTGCCGAGCGCGGGTTGTGAAGAGCGCAATATAAATTAACTCTAGAAACGCGTAAGAAAGAGGACCGCAGTTGTATGAGCGTTCAATTGAAGCTGACAAGAAGTCTTCAACAATGCAATACAAGTAACAGGCTGAGCGCAAAACTAGGGTGACGCGCGTGTATGAGAATATAAATGGAATTAAGTTGAACAATGAAGCAGCATGAATGAAAAGAGGGCCAGAAGCCTGTGGAAAAAGGTGCAAGAGGCCTAAAAGGAAAATACAGAATAACAAAGGTGCAAGAGACCCAGAAAGAAAGAAATAGGTGCAAGAGTGTACAGAAGAAAGAAAGACATGTGCAAGAGGCACAACAAAGACAACGAATAAAGGACACTGCAAGTGTGCATGGAAAAGGGAGAGGCATACATGGAAAAGGTGCAGGAAGCACCTGAAGGTCAAAAGTGCAAAAAATTAACAAACAAAGAGAGGGGCAAAGGGTCAGAGTGGTCACACTGAGGAAAAGCAAAGATCCTGGCGTTTTCGAAAGACTCTGATTTTTCCCGTGAGGGGATGGTATGCAAGAAAGACTGTACATAAGGAAAAGGCACAACCTGAACAGCTGAATTGGTCTTTGGAATTAGAGGGGCCTAAGCCTGGGGAAGGGAATCATGAGAGATCTATTGAAGGAACTGACTTTGTGTTTTGTGTTGAAAGCTGGAAGAGTCCTGAACATGGGGAAGGGAACCCTAAGAGGCCTGTTGAGGAAAGTAAAGTGAACAAGTTGAAGATTGGGGAAGGTAACCCCAAGGAACTCAAAGCCATTGAAGGTATTTGAACTCACTATAAGGGCCCTGTGGAGAAGGTCTTACGAACAGCCCTGGTGAGTGAACCCATCTTTATGACACTGACCAAATTGTACCTGGTGACTAGACCACCTGAAACCAACTTTGGTTTTGCCATTTTTGTTGAACTCCTATTTTTCCGTTTCAAAAGACTTCCTTTCACTTTTTGTACAGCGTGAGGGCAGGCATATGTTTAGACACAGGCAGACCTTTATCTTGGACTATTCGACAACAAAGGCCATTAGAAACATCAGTTAAGGGAACCATCCCTTTAAAGTTAGGACCAGTCAGTCATTCCACCAACCCAGGAACATAAGTAAATAAAGGTTTTAAAACAAATATGTTTGAGTCTATGTCTTTCTTGATACCATGTCTGTGTCACGGTGGCTATTTGATGGAGGATCACAGAGAGCACATGACCCTCATGGACTTAAGGGTGACTTGCCAGATAGAACTTTTATTCCCCTTACCAATCCCAGGTTAATAACCACACCCAACTCCCCAAGCATCCATGGTCTATGGTAATGTGAAAAGTAAAGATCCCAGGAGCTGCAAGTGAGTTCCTGGGCGCTCGGCAGCTCGACGAAGGAGCATTCTCCAGACCGGGACCTGAAGGGAAGCAGGCGTGTGACCACAAAGCCACGAAGGAAGCTGGAAGGAGGTCTGCCACATCCAGAGTGGAAAGTGAATGGCAGAGTCCTGCTGCAGAAGCGTGAGCATGACCCCTGATGCTGGAGAGAACTGGTGAGTCGGCCTGAAGCAAGTGGGGAGCCCCGGGCATTCAGGCAACCGTGACAACAATTTGAATGTTTTGGGAGTACTGATACAGAAAATATAAGAAGTTTATTTGAATGCAGAAAAGGCAAAGTACACAATCAAACCTCTACAAGAAGTGTGTTTGAATGCAGAAAAGGCAAAGTACAGAGCCAAGGCCCAATGAGATACAAATGCATGCGATTCAAGTGTGGGGCAAGGTTTGAACAAATATTACTGCAGACAGATATACAGAGTGCATGCCGTTTTGGTAATACAGAGAAACTATGACACTCATAAGAAGACTTGGCAAGAGAAGTTTACCAGGCAACGCATAAGAAGTCCCGGCAGAGGAGTCTAACAGGCAAGTGAAACCACAAGAGAAGCCCTGGCAGAAGAGTACACCAGGCAGTGGAAATTGCATAAAGAAGTCCTGGCAGGGGTATATACCAGGCAAGTGAAACCAAAAGAGAAGCCCTGGCAGGAGAGTACACCAGGCACTGGGAATTACATAAAGTGCCCTGGCAGGGGAGTACACTAGGAGAGTAGTAAAGCTACACGTTAAAACTACAAAAGATCAGTGTTTGTTAAACCAAAAAATACCTGTGTTAAAGAAAGACTGTTGCAGAACTTGTTGCTTAGACAGGAACATTATGAATCAAGGAGAGACATTGGGCCTCATTACGAGTCCGGCGGTTGCCGTGCCGGAAAAACCAGTAGGCTGGCACTGGACCCGGAATGAATTACCGCCTCCGTGAATGCCGGAATCACTGGGGCATTACAGCCCCGGTGACCCGGTAATTACGGAGGCGTAATTCCATTAATCCCCATTCCCATGGGATGGGGACAATGGTAACACCTGCACAGTAAATAACAGTGCTGGTGTTTCCATTTCCATTTGCAGGCGGGTGGCGTTACTCCCGCCAGGTCAGACGTGGCGGGAGTGACACCTCCCGCCTGCAGAACTCGGAATCAGCCGGTCCGGAAACAACGGTGCCAGCGGATTTACCGCCACCGTTGCGTCTGGACCGGCAGGGTCGTAATGAGGCCCATTGTCATTCCATTTCAAGAAGCCAGGGGAAGGGATCTACCCTCTGGGTCCAAGTTCCTTTACCTTGGAGAACATTTCCATTGGAGTATTTCCAATTTTTAATTGTGAACACTTTTTTGTCAATATCAGGATGAAGACATTTCCTCTCACACTTTATTGTTTTGTTTATAGTGTGAGGGTCAGTACAGGATGTTTTGGACACAGGGACGCTACTCAGATATTGACATCCTGACACAGACAGATCCTTAGTTTTGGTTTATAGGTAGGGAAACTCCTCTTTAGAGGCATTTTCCCAACTCCTTTTCATTTAAAATAAAAGTCATTAACCAAAAAATGACGACTTTGTGTCCAACTTTCCTTTCTCACCCCTCACACAGTGCTCTATAATCGGACAGACGTTTAGCTGGTGCATTGAGGAATGTTTAGCAACCATTGTCAATATTATAGCGGGTTTAAAAAAAGCTTGAAAAAAATCCTTCTACCTGAAATGGTTTAGAGCCACTGAGAAATGCATTGTAGGTAATTAAATTAGTTCAAAAGCTTGCGTTTTGCTCCAGAAACATCATTTTATTATAAGACAGCACTATTTAATACTTAGCGTTATCAAACCAAGGTAGACATCTTTCTATCTCTCGCCACCCCTGTCTCTCTCTCACTCTCTCTTTCATCTGTACATATATAAGGCAATCACACACAAAAACGAAAAAAAACAGATCTATAAAGAATACTCACAAACAAACTAATAACACACATACTGAAATGCACAGTGCACATCATCATCACAGAACACATTCATGTCATCCTGCAGAATGCATTCTATATTATAAAGAGGAATGGGAAGAGTGAATAGGTCATGCTTATAACCATTTTCTTTTGTCATAATCTATATTTGAAAGCTAAAAAGGAAAAAAAACAATAGAATGCGCACAATTATTGGCTAATAATTCAATTGAATAAACATTCTCAAGAGCTCCACTATTGTCTTAAGTAGAAGTCCAACCAACCTGTTATGGTTGTGGCATAATACTAACAATAAAACCTTCTATAGCCAGTATTTGCACTGTAATTAGTAAATTTTTGTTATTGATTTTATTTTACAAAGCTTATATAGTGCTTTTTTCCAAAGCACTGGACATAATAATAATTGGTAAAAAAGATGCAAATACAAAACAAAACCTAGCAACAACTCAGCTCAAAAGGCAGAACTTCAAGGGAAAATATCATTAAGAAGTTACAGACTGAGGTAACTTTTAGATCCTTTTTTAATTGATTAAGGGAGATGCAGGAGTGAATCTCAAGATGTAGGCCATTCCAAGGATGGGGCAAGAAGTTGGAAAGAGCGAAAGCGGGAAGGAGCACGGGTGGGGGCGAGGGACAGAGAGGAGGAATTGAGAAGAAGGACGAAACTTGCGGGTGAGATTGTATAGGGAAATCAGGTAGCAGAGATAAGGTGGAGTCAGTGCATGAATGCGCTTCAAGGCTAAACACAGAAAGTGAAACTCAAAGCGATGATTAACTGGAAGTCAATGGAGATGGGTCATATAAGGAGAAATTCGAGAAGACAAGGGAAGGTTAAACAAGATTCTGACAGCGGAGTGAAGGATTGAGCATAGAGGAAGGATGACAAAGTTAGGGAAACCAATTTATAAAGAACAGCAGTAGTTAAGACGAGAAAGAACCATAGTTTGAAGGAGTAATTTAGTGGAAGAAAAGGTTAGAAGATGGCAGATCCTCATAGTATTAAAGAGGTGAAACCAGCAGGATTAAATGACAGATGCACTCTGGGGTATGAGTGAAAAGGAAGCGTAAAAAAGGAAACCAAGATTGCATGCTTGATTGCCAATTGAGAGCTCGAAGATGGGTGGGGGAAAAGGGGAAGCAGGAAAGAACAATACACAGTTTTTTTAGGGTTAAGATAGAGGTTTTGACTGCGACAAGGCAAGAAGAGAGACAAGTATCGATAGAATCAACAAAGGAAGAGAAAGAAGTCAGAATTTGTGTATCATCAGCGTATAAGTGTATGTGAAATCCAAAGTCAAGAATAAGTGATGCTAGGGGGAAGTATAGTGTGAGAAAAGAAGAGGACCAAAGACCGCAACTTGGAGAACACCACTAAAAAGAGAGTAGGACTAGGAAATGGACCCCTACCAAGAAACCTTAAATGAGTGGTCAGATAGATAAGAAGAGAACCAAAGAAGAGCAGTGTCAGAAAACTAAGGAGAGGAAAGTGTGGAAAGAGAATTATCCACTGTGTCAAAAGCCACACTGAGGTTGTGTCAGACAAGAATAGAAGTTAGAGGGATCGGCAAGATCCAAAGAAGGTTTTTTAAGAAGAGGGACATCAGTAGCAGATTTGAAAGAGGAGGGAAAATAACCAGAGCACAGGGATGTATTGAAAAGTAAAGACAAAATGGAGACAAAAGCAGGAATAATTGGTTTGATGAGAGGCAGGTAGAAGATCAGAAGAAGCAGACGGTGGATGAGAATGAAATATGGAGTTTGTGATGTCAGATTCTGAGATGGAGCTGAATGAAAAAGGGGGGAAATAAAAGAAAGGAGCAATGGAGGAATTAGTAGGATTGACTACTGAGGTGGAGGCAGACTGGGGGACAATGAACATCTAATATTGCCAATTTTGTCAAAGGTTATTGGGGGTAAGAGAAGATGAAACAGAGAGATCAGGGGGCAGAAAAGTAGGAAGCATGTTGAGAGTGGAGTGGATGCGTTTAGGAGAAGAGCTACGGCACTGGATAAGATCATGAAAATAGTTAGCATTTACTTGTTTGAGGGAAGAAAAAGAGAGCTAATGATTGATAGGTGGCAGTCTTTCTACGTTTTAGCCATTTGTGCTCAATTTTAAGTAGTTGAATCCTAAAATGCTTATGGGAATCAGAAAGCCTTTGGCAAGGAGGCTTTCCTTTCATTTGAACGGAGATAAAGGGAAGAGGGAATCGATTGATGTAGCAATGGCAGAGGGAAACATATCAAGTGCAGAGTCAATATCATTTATTAAAGGAAGAGAAGAGTCCAATAAGTGTGTTGAGATAGAATCTATATATGTAGCGTGATTAAGGCTATGAAAATCCCAATGGTGAAAGCAAGAGGTAGGTCGGTAGTCTGCAGGAGAGGCAAGGGGAGGAGGAAGAAAGGAGGTGGAGATCAAAAACTGATAAGCAGGAGGAAGGGCATGAGTTTGGATATGATCAATACCATTAGAATCAGCAGAGATACAGACCAGGTCAAGAACCTCGCCTTTGATGTGAGTAGACGAAAAAGGATAAGAAAGGAGAAAATTAGAGAGCAAGGGTAAGGGTCAGGGTGGGCAAGAGAAAGATGAATATTAAAGTGAATATTAACGTCACCAAGGACAAAAAGAAAAGAGGCAAGAATAGAGACTAAGGAAAGGAGGGATTCAGAGGCATCATAGAAAGAGCAAAGATGTCCTGGAGGACAATAGATTACCAACATAGTGATTGGAAAAAGGGGATAGAAGGTAACAGCATGACATTCAAAATATAGGAAAGATGGAGGAGAGAAGGTGAGTGGAGCAGTAGCCAACAAGGGTGAAATATCAGACCACTCCCGTCACCGGAATGGCCAAGTCTAGGAGAGCGGGAAAAAGAAGAATGAAGAGAGGTTGAAGCTGTTTGAGTAACAGAGTCAAACTGATGAATCCAGGTTTGGTGATGCAGAGGAAATCAAAGGCCTAGACTGATATGTTTAGGGAGAGAGTCCTGGCGAGTAGCATATACAAGATTTGAGTGAGATGCTGGATGAAAGGCCTGTCTAGGTCTAAACTTGAAACTGTGAACAGGAATGCTCATAATAAAAAAACAAGATAAAGAGCACACAAGTAGACAAGTGAAATTATGTATTGTGGGAATTATACAAGGTTCAGCATGTCAAATGATGCATTTATCTGCCATTAAACATTAGTTTTTATATATTTATGAAGTTAAGAAAACAATGCACACAATTTCTATTCACAATATGGAATGCCAATTACTACCTGCCTAAGGTTTAATGTATCCTTAGTCACAATTGCAAAGAATAAGGGCTAATTAATCATAGAATTGTTCTATGATTAAGTAGCTCCTATGGTTTTATTTTGTTCATTTAAATTTATTATTTTAGGGTGCATTTTTCCGTAGCCAGGTCGTAGTTGACATTCTATATTGTGAACAACAATTGTGTGCATTATTTTCTTCTCTTTTTTTGTTGAACTTCAAAAATATATAAAACTAGTATTGAATAACTGATACATTTGTCATTCACTAATTACAGTGCTTTTACCATCTCCCGAAACTTTGTTTTTGATCATCTATATTTGCATTGCTGTAAATGTATAACCTTTTAGAATAAGTGTATACCATACAAGAGGCAGAGCAACTGGCATTGCATCCTTCCATGGGGGTGTAACCCGCGAAGCCCCCCCTTTCAACTCTCAGAAGGCCTTTCCATGTAACACTGGATACGCCTTCTGAGAAAACTTGCTTGGAAATGAGAACCTGCACGATGGCTGCTTTCTAAACCGCAAAAATAAATAATTCTGTGGCACTTTAAACAAAACTTTTATTTCTAGCACCCTCCAGATTGACAAACAGGCCCAATCAAGGGATAGAGAAAACATATGGCGCCAAATGAGGCCTCAGGTGTGGGCTCAACTCCTAGTACATATAACCAGTTCCGGAGTGGACGAAGGAGTAAAACCCATGCAGATTGAAAATCTTTCGAAAACCATTGCCCCATATGGGAAAAGAAAGAGGCAGACATGAATGTATTCCTACATTGTGAGAAGTTAGAACGTTATGTAAGGAAATGCCCTAATCAGGTAGGACATTCCAGAGCCTGACCAGGAGGAACACAAATGGGACAAGACTAGGTGGATTTCATCCTGTTTCTGGCAAGGCCATTTATTCTTGTATGTAATTTGTCACTTATTTTGAAACCTAGCACGGAAGATGTGTCCTGAACCCATAAGAACAGTGATTGGGAGAACATTAAGTTAAGAGGATATGTGTTGGGAAACAAATGCCTTCATTATGATGACCGTAGATGGTCACCTAGAAGAAATCCAGTTTGCTGTCATACATTCCACAGGCTTTCCTGCTATTTATGAATATAATGGCTATGAAGGCACAACCTGAACATTGATGGGGAAAAACAAATTGTGATCTTTTCCTTGGCTGGTGTAAGAATCAGTGTGTGCTCTGTATGGAACTCATGGTGGCAACAGTAAAGACAGACACAAGTGATTACAGTTCAAGGGTGTTTATTAAACTGTTAATGCAGGGTGGAAAAATACCTAAACTAAACCTAAATCTAGGATGGGAGCAAGCGTCGACCATCAAATGAAAAATAAGGCAGTCCTTGTGGCGTTGTGTCAAAATAAAGAGCCTATACTAAGAAAAAACCTATTGCCAATTCCTTATGCTAAATACAAAAGAACGTGGGATAGGGTATCCAAATAAAGGCAAGTGTTCACAAATAATAAGTCAGGATGTGATTGCCTCGAGGTCTCCCTTCCTCACGTTTTGAGCTGGGATAGGTGGAACCCAGAGCACAGCACACTTCTCTGGCTTTCCCAGCACAAGATGACAGTTCCGTTCTTAGCTTATCAGGAGCATCGATGACCAATGGCCTCATTACACGGAAGGCGGTAAGGGTTAACGGTCACCGGTAATGCTACCGGTGACTGTTAACCCTTACCGCCTTACTACTAGTTCCCTTTGCGGGACCCGACTTTAACGGCTGGTTTTACCAGCCGTTAAAGTAGGGTGCCGCAAAGGGACCTTGGTGCTAATTACGGTACCGCAATTAGAATTAGCGCCTTCCCCATTCCCATTATGCCCTATGGGGGCAAAAATGGGAATGGGGAAGGGCCTTGGTGAATGGGGAATTACCGCCCCCGATCACCTTGGAGTAGGGCGGTAATTCCGCCATCCACCAAGGCAGACACAGTAAAATACCGGCGGCAACCATGGCTCTAATAGCGCCATGGTTACCGCCTACCGTGTAATGAGGCCCCAAATATCTTTTTCTCAAAAGTCTCTTGCCTTCGAGGGTCAGAAAATCACAAACCAAAAAGTGCCTTTCATACAATGTTTTGGGGTGATAGTCACTCACCCCTGGGTCCCCCTCTTCTGGGCGCTGACCCTCCTCAATTTTCAGCATCCCTCCGCCAGGTTCACTATGTCTCTCGATTAGGGTGATTATAATTCACTCTTGGGTCCCCCTCTTCAGGGCGCTGACCCTTTGTTCCTCGTGATGTTGGGTGATAGTTTTTCACCCCCTGGATCTCCCCCTTCCGGGCTTGGATCCAAAAATAGTTCTTCTCGATATCAGGGCCTTCGGTGGTTGCTTCTCCTGATAGGTTTAATAAGAACAATAAACCAACACAAAGTTCTTGTTCTGTGAACACGTTGGGTGATGACTTCACACTTAGGTCCCCCTCTTCTGGGCGCAGACCCCTCACAAGTCGTATTCAACAATTTCACAAAACAGTTATTTTCTTAATGAACTTTGGGAGGTGACTTGCCCCCCTGGATCTCCCTTGGCTGGGGTCGGATCCAAATGACTGAAATCCCTTACCGTTGTCTTGCAATGCTTTCACAAATCTTATACAGTCCTTCGTGCTTTGCCCCTGGTTGTCAGCTTCCCTCTTTTGGGTTCACTCTCACCAACTTTACGAAAACACAGTTCATGTGCAATTTTTAACCATGTGGGATTCACTTCCCTTAACCTTCATAATCATCTGTCGGTCAAAGACTTTCGACGGTACAGAGGATTTTACAAGACCTCTCTGTGACTACTTTGACCTTTTATCGCCTCTTCCCAAGGCTTTCTGGTTACGGTCGTTTTTTACCATTTGGTAATCATCAAGAGATTCTTGAGTGCAGACCCACATGGTGCCAGACTCCTCAACTGGTGGTTTTCCCCCTTTAAAATATTAACAGTTCATTGTTCATTCAGAGTTCAAATAGCTATTTGCTACTTCTCGTTCAACACAGTTCCGTTTCTAATCGGGCTTCCCCTCGACTCACCGGCTGTGATGAACCACTTAGTTTTCTTTCTCCTTGGAGTCAAGGTTGGTACCGCCGAGACAAGCGTCTCTCCCCGGCTTGGCAATCAGCAGAGGAGGGTCTTGCGTACCGTGGACATCTGCTGCAACACACGTTGGCCATTGTTTGCAGATTTATCATTCGCTCTGTGGAGGCATCATGGGCCTTGGTTGGAAAGGACAAGCTCAGCTCTCCCCTTGTCACCCTTTGGCTCTGCGCCGTCTTTCTCCTCCTCTTGAAGTGCCGTTCTGAGTTAGCTCTTACGTCGTGCCGTCTGCGTTGCTCGTAGTGTGCTGTCATGCTCCACCTTTCATATCTGTGGGGAAGGGAAAGGGCAGTCAGGTGTGTGTGTGATTCTAATCAATTGCCTGACTTTGCCTGACCCTTGTATTGGGACATGTCAGGTAAACCGCTTTGGTGTTAGTCCGTTGTCTTTCATGTTGTGCAAAAGTGTTTGTGTAGGAAAAGGGGTGGGGGCTGTGTTTTGGAATATCCTATGTGGTAGGATGGGGAAAATGTGTTTAACGAAGGGGGATACTGCATCAAACCGTCAGTGTCCCACTACCCGAGGACTCCCCATCCAGGTGATCCTCCCTCACTGGTCCACCCCAGGAACTGGATCCAATAGCAATGGCTGTGTCCTGGCCACTTCGATGACAAATTTAGCCAGGGAAACACCTTCAGGTTTCTCACAGTTCACACCCAGGCCAGATAGGTCAGCAAACTATGGTGTGGGCCATTCTGCAGGAACAGAGGAAAACAATGAAATGCCAGAGCAATATCACCAATTTCCATACATATTCTCAGAAAAGGATGCGGAACAGTTATCTCTACAAAGGGTGTACAATTGTCCTATTTAGCTAAATCCCAAGGCTTAATTCCCTCATGGCTGCATTTGTGACTTAATGGTTAAAGAAGATACAGTTCTAAGAAAATACTAAGCAGAGAATCTAAGAAATACACTGAACAGTTTTGTCCCTACAGCAGATGGGTTGTTAAGACCATGTATGGACTTTCAAGAGTTAAAACAGGTTCAAGTATCCAATAGATAGCCATTACCATCAATACCAGTATTAAGGGATCAATAAGAAAAGCAAAAAAAGTTAAAATTTGACTTGCGCAGGTTCCTACACTCTAGGATGTATAAAACCAACAATGAATGGAGACTGCATTTAATACTAGACATGATCATTTTGAATATGTCGTAAGGCGATTTGGGCGATGTAAAGCCCCCGCAATGTTCCAACATCTGATCAATGATGTATTTCTGGACTTGGCGGATACTTGTGTAATTTTTTACTCAAATGATATACTATTTTTGCCAGTGTACTTGGAGGCGAATAGACGACAATTAAAGGAATGGTCACACCCGCTCTTGTGCTCGATGAATCATCAATGCACCCGCCAACGCCTCATAGTATTTTCTATGGAGCATCACTTACATTTCGATACATTTGTCACTGCAACCTACTCTTGCACTTAATGGCCATCTTGTGTCAATGGAAAATCCGACACAGTTGATTTAAGTTTGAATGCTCTGTTGACAAAGGCTAGGCTCATGGCTCTCCTGGTGATGCATTTGCACCCGTAGCAATACAAAGCCTCAACACATTTATGCACTCACATGTCCCCAATGGAAATGTGTAAGTCACTTTTGCGTGAAATATTTATCAACACAGTCTTTCTTTATTTTATCTGTATATCCATGTGTGTGTCTTGCTGTTTGTTCCCTCTTTCAAACTAACACTTTGTATTATCAAATCACTTTCTACATCTTGCTGAAAGTCCAAGATACTTTATCATCCTCAACATCTGTCAGAGGAAGTGTTTAATGTTATATTTGTTACTAATGCAGCATGCATTTTTCGTAGGAATGCATGTACGCATCAATAGATTTTTGTTTTAATTGTTTTCAACAAAGAAAGGATGTTCGACTGTCACATTTGCATTTCACTCAATCTTCTCTGTTAATCTGTTTTTATTACATATGAGATTGACCAAGGCATATTAACATGTGTCGAGTGAAATCATTGTGTGATACTAATTTTCTGTACATATACCTTTCTACTTGTTAATTTAGCAAACTGTGGGATTACCATTGTTCCATTAGTTATAATAACATTTGCTAATACGTGTTTTATCTATACGTTTTAGGGAACAGATAGTTTGCCTAAACGTTGGTTGTCAACACTATTACATGTTGTTCCTACTAAGCCTTTTTTAAATGCACACTGGATGGTGGGCACACATTTATGTTCGAACCAGAATACACTGACAAAGAAATGGAAGCACGACAAAATCTAGAGCTACTGGTGCAAGGCATTGACACTGAAAATGAATCTCCTGAAGCAGGTCAAATGGACGATGTGCCCACCTGGTGCCAATGTCAGCGGTGTGAACCGATGTCCACACTACCTGAAAAACATGTCGCAGGATCTCCCGATCCCAAAAATATCCCCAACAACAGTGCATTCATTTACAGATGGAATTTCAGGCAGCATGTCTTAAATGTTCAGTTCCTCTTGTGAAGCTGGCTTTGATGCATGAGCTACGTGGCACTGTTCCTCTATGTGCTTCCACTTATGAGTGAGTATAGCATTACATTATTAAAACTATTTTACAAACATTACTGTCATTTCACCAGCCCAACTGATTATTTTCTTTTCCCTGGGATGGGGCTGTTTTATATTAATATCCCCTACCCTCGTACAGGTGTGGCACTTGGCATCTAGCCATCTATCCATCAATCCAACCATCCACCCAGCCATCCACCCATACAGCCATCCATCCATCCTCACCTGCAATATGAATATACCTGACTTTAGATTGTCTACTTGGCAATGGCTATTTATTTCTAATTGTTTTGTCAGTATCTCTGAGGCTTTCACTGTGAGATTGAAAGCTGGGCAATGTACAATCAAATAGTGGCACACGCTTGCAAATGCCTAATCATTACTTTTAAAAGCTACTGTTTCTTTAGTGCTGAAAGTGGATATTATGGGTAAACAGACTTCATGTAATGTGGATTTGTTTTTAATTAATGTGACAATGGCTTAATTCAAACTTTTCACATTACATAGAAAATACCATGCATGAACACATTAAATTAGTTCTAAAATAATACAAATTATTATACAACAAGCTTATATTTACATTGCACATCTATTAAGTTAGTTCTGTTTTATCTCTAAGATATCTGATAGTTGATAACAGTAATACATAAAGAATTCCGGCTCCCACTCATTATTTATTTTTAAATTTGTTTATTGGCATTTATTATTTATTACAGTTACATGACACTAAATATGTCCGTGATTTGAGGATAAAGAGCATTTCAGCATAAAATATTAACAAATTAACATTACAACATTAACTATCTCCCAGTGTTTTTTCGGTTGAGCTAGTGCCGCTTGGCGGACTGGGGGGGGTCCGGCTGGTATGGAGGAGGGGGGGAAAGGGAGGCTCATGCCTGTGAGGGCCCAGTGAGGTACCGGCGAAATAGTCTCAGGTCCATCCAATTCGGTTCATAGGTCCGCTTTCGGTGGATTTATTCCAGTTCATGGGGGTTTGTCATCTGAGGGGTAAAACAGGGAGTCTGTGAGTTCTTTCCAGGCCTCTAGGGTCATACTCGAGTCGTCTGTAGATCTGGCTACACTGTCCTCCCAAGCCGTTGTTTCTGCTCGTACCCAGCGTTTCAGCTCAGTGTGCCAGCTTTTCTGTTGGGGCCCAGCTGTTTTCTTCCAGGACATTGCAATTGTCCTCTTTGCCAGTATACACATAATGTTCATTAGTCTGGCGAGGTGCTAGAGTTTGGCCGGTCTAGTGTATGTGCCCAATAGGCATTCCTCCGGGGTCCATTTGTATCGGGTCACCCCCAGATTATCGCTTGTCTGCTGTATGGCAGTCCACAGGGACTGCGTCTTAGTGCACAACCAGAACATGTGGATCAAGTCCGCATTATTCATTCCACACCATGTACAATTGGAGTGCGACATTTTATTGAATTTTGCCAGCCTGGATGGGGATAAGTATGTTCGGTGTAGCAGGTTGAAGTGTATTTGTCTGAATCTGTGGTTTCTGGAGACAGTCTTGGGAAATGTCAAAGCCCTCTCCCATTCTCCATCTTTTCAGATCGGCGCTCCGTGGGTTGGGGATGTCACTTAGGTGGCCGTAGATCTGGCTCCATCCTTCACCCAGGGCATACAGTAGTGTAATCATGGAGTTTGATTCCAGTTCCTCCGGCCATGACGTCCACTTGGTTCGTGCTGTGGTTCTCATCCTCTGATACAACAGGAAATGGCCTATATGGACTCCATCCATTTCCTGAAGTGTTTCAAAGGCCTTTAAAAGCCCCATCCGCAAATAGGTCCCCCCATGAGTATATCCCATTCCTTTCCCAGTGTCTGAGGTGATGTAGATCTACGACGGATCTGCACAGGTCCGAGATCAATGGTATGTCCGGGGAGTACTGGCGCTTAGCACAGGTAAGGGTTTCTGTCCTGCGTCAAATTTTTCGTCCCAAGATGGCCATGAAAGGGGCTTTTCGCATCAGGTGGGAGGGGGCCCAGATGAGTTCTCTCATATGCAACGGGGATACTAGGGACTGCAGCAGGGGCGTCTCAGAAGTGGCTTCATCTGCTAGCCATTTGGTGACAAAACTAAGCTGTGCTGCCAGATAGTATTTTTCAAAGTTTGGGAGTTGGATTCCCCCCTGGGTGTACGGTAGCATCAGGGTGGTGAGTGCTATTTTGCGTCTTTCTTTCCCCCACAAGAAATCTCAGATTATCCTTTCTAGTAGGCGGAAAAACGGCACGTTGATGTAAAAATGTATATTCTGGAACCCGTACAAGAATCTGGGAAGGACAATCATTTTAATTATTGCAGCTCTACCCATCATGGATAGGGGAAGTTTCACCCAGAAGTTCATGGATTTTCTCAGGACAGGAATCGCAGTCTTCGTGTTGTGCTCATGCATTAGTGTAGGGGTATGCATTATGTGTATCCCTAAATACTTGAATGAGGTCGGCTCCCACTGTATTCCTACCGCAGGAAGTTCTGTTATGTCTTTCCCCTTGAGGCCTGCCAGAGGGAATAGACAGGACTTCGCCCTGCTGAATTGTATGCCAGAAGACTTTGAAAAGTTGTCTAAGACGTCTAGCATCGTGGGCACGTTGTTGTGTGGGTCCCTGACATACAGTAGTACGTCGTCTGCGTAAAGAGAGATAATATGGTCTATTCCTCCCAGCCATATCCCAGCGTCAAAAAATTGTCTTGGAAAATATATAGCAATAGGTTCCAGTCCTAATACATAAAGCATGGGGGAGAGCGGGCATCCCTGCCTAGTGCCCCTGCATATGTCCCAGGTCTCAGATATGTATTTTCATGTTTTTACTCTGGCCCTAGGCTTGGTGTAAAGTATCTTGATCCACCTAATGAGCCCCGGGCCGAAGCCAAAACCCTCTAGTACCGCCACTAGCCACTCCCAAAATATAGAATCAAACGCCTTAATGGCATCAAGGGACAGCAGTGCATATGTCTCCGTGTTAGCCTCCGTTTGAGCAATAATCTGTTGTACTCTCCGTAGGTTCATGGTCGTGTTCCAGCCTGGTATGAAGGCACACTGATCTTCATGCACTACATCCCCTATGATTTTGGCCAGTCTATTTGCTAATACCGTAGTCAATATTTTCACATTGTAATTGAGCATGGCTATTGGGCGGTAGGAGTCACATTTGTCGACAGGCTTATTGGGCTTGATAATTGGAATCAACAGGGTCTCCCTCATGCTATCAGGTAGTATCCCTCTCTCGTGTGCTTCCTGAAAAACCCCATGTAACAGGGGTGTTAGGGAGGTCTCATATGCTTTATAGAACTCAGTGGGCAGTCCATCACTCCCAGGGGTCCTACCGGTGGCCAGTGACTTAATTGCCTCTGTTATATCCTCCGCTGTGATATCTGCATCCAAGGCTTCAGTCTGTTCAGGGGTCATTTTGGGGAGCCCTATTTCCTCCAGGGTGTCTATGATTTGTTCTCAGGGAACCTGGTTCTCGTGATAGTAAAGGTGTTCATAAAAGCCCTGGAAGGTTTTGTTTATGTCTTGCTGTGTCTGTACTACCTTACCATCTTCAGCTTGTATCATGGTGATCGTGTGTCCGGGGTGCTCTTTCCTACATAGCCAGGCCAGCATTCTACTAGGTTTATCGGCTTCTATGTGCGTTCTGTTTGTTTTGGTAGCATAGTCAAATTTGGCTAGTCTATCCCATGCCAAGGCACATTTAAATCTGAGTTCTTTGAGGTTGTCTTCTCTTCGGTGGGTATTCACCGGGGTAGCTTCAAGTTGCTCAACCTGTCGTTCCCACTGATCTAATTCATCCCTTAATTGTTTCCTAATGCCTTCTGCCTTCGTGATGATTTCCCCTCTCGTCACTACTTTAAGGACGTCCCACATCGTGCTCAGGTGGTTAACGCTCCCAGTGTTCCTCTCAATAAAGCTATCTATAAATTCATGTAGTTCTTCCCTGAACGCCAGGTCACTTAGGGCGTCTATCCGCATTCTCCACATAGGGATAGGGGGTCTGGGGCTGGCTTGGTTCCATTCTATTAGGAGCGCGAGTGGTCAGAAATGGTTCTTCCTAAGTGTTGTGCTTCTTCTATTTGTGACAGGTGTTCTTTGCCTATGAAGATATAGTCTATCCTCGTGTGGAGATCATGAGGGGAAGAGAAGTATGAATAACCCCGGAAATCAGGATGACGCTCTCTCCAGGTGTCGGCTAGGTTCAATCTGTCTGTTAATAAGGACAGGGCTGTCATTGCTGCTGAGGGGCCTTTCGGGTGTGGTAGGGACCTGTCTAGTTTTGCATCATGGACACAGTTAAAGTCTCCCCCCCAGAAACAAATCCCATGTCTGTAAGGTGCGATTTTAGCATACATAGGGCCTCATTACACGGATGGCGGCGAACCATGGCGCTATTAGCACCATGGTTCATGCCGGTAAAATACCGGCACCGCCTTGGCGGAAAGGGGAATTACCGCCCCATTCCAAGGTTGGCGGGGCGGTAATTCCCCCTTCCACCATTGCCCTTCCCCATTCCCATTTTTGCCCCATAGTGCTCAATGGGAATGGGGAAGGCGTCCCTGGGTCCCTTTGCGGGTTGGTTTTTAACGCCTGCAAAAAGCAGGCGTTAAATCCCCCAACCCGCAAAGGGACCTCGTAGTAAGGCAGTAAGGATTTACCGGTACCGGTACTTTACCGGTACCGGTAAATCCTTACCGCCATCCGTGTAATGAGGCCCATAGAGTTCAAATGTGTCGGAATGTTAGTATTGGGGAAGTAAGAGTTTACTATACATATCTCTTCCTGTTCCAATCGGCCCCACAGTTTTATAAACCTGCCCTCAGGGTCTGTCTCAGACCTGATTAAGTGGAATGGGAGTTGGGGGTGGATCCAAGTGTACACTCCTATTGCGTATCTAGAATAAGTAGTACCCACACCCTGCCCTCCCCAATGTTCCCCCAGTCTTGCGCCATGGTGGTTGGCGGATTTACCGCCCCATTCCGAGGTTGGCGGGGCGGTAAGTCCCCAATCCCCATTTACCCTTCCCCATTCCCATTTTTGCCCCATAGGGCATAATGGGAGTGGGGAAGGCGTTAATTACGCCACCGTAAATTACGGTGGCGTAATTAACAACAAGGTCCCTTAGCGCCATGGGTGTTAAATCCTCCATGGCGCTAAGGGACCTCGGAATCAGGCGGTAAGGGTCGGCACTGTTTACGCCGCCGTAAACCCCTTACCGCCTGGGTCCTAATGAGGCCCATTATCTTTATTTTAGCGTTAGACGCCATGTCGGATCAATCGAAATGTCTCTGATTCAGTCTGGCCCCTACCAGTATCTTCTGCAGGTTCACCTGATCCCAGCCCTCTCCCCTCCCGTCCACCTTCCTCGGCATCTTTTGTTTCACTTGTAAGAGATTTTTTAACTTGAGTAACTCCCATTGCCTTGAATGGGGAAAAACAAACGAACAAGTCGAACAGTCCCTAGCAGTTGCTCTCAACTTGCAACGCTCAGGGGGTCCCGAGCCTTCCAGGCCACTCCTGGCCTTCCGGATCAGGTTGTGTGTGAGCAGACTGCTTACACAGTTTCCAGTGGGGTGGGTTGCCTTACTTTCGCTCGCGTGTTCCCTCGAGCTCTCGTCCAGTGTAGCTTATTTTGCAGAAGAATTGCTTTGTATTGTGTTTATCTGCGGTCGGTCGTTGTGTGGGTTTCCTTTACTCTCTGGCAGGTACATGGTCAGCCCCGATCTGTTTTTGGTAGTTCTTTCCCGTCGTCAGCCAGGTTATTATGTTCAAGCCACATATTGGCTGCGGCTGGAGTCTCCAGGAATATCGCTTTTCCATTATAGAGAACCTTGAGGCGTGATGGGTAGAGCAGCATGTATTTTAAGTTGAGTTTCCTTAGCCGGGCTTTTATTGGAATAAAGGAGTTCCTCGCACGTTGCACTGCAGGGGTATAGTCAGGGTATATAACTATTGTCGAATCTTTTCTCTTTATCTCCCCTCTTTCTCTGGAGTATCTTAATATGGTTTCTCGATCTCGGAAATTTAAGATCTTAGCTATAATTGGGCGTGGATGAGAACCGGGCAGAGGGCGTTTCTGAAGGGATCTATGGGCCCTTTCCACGAGAACCCTTGGGAGAGGTTTCCCGGTCCTATTTCCTGTTGCAGCAATGTTTCGATAAAGTTTGTCGGGTCTGGGCCTTCCAAGTCTTCGTGGAACCCTAGTATGCAAATATTACTTCGGCGGGCACGCCCTTCGGCCTCTTCAGAGCGGGCCTCTAGCCTAGCCACTTTCTGTTCCAGATCTTGGACCGTCATCTTTAGGTCTCGGGTGTCCTCTACGTTTTCCTGGAGAGTAGTTTATGCCGCTGTGACCCTTTCGGTTAGGTTGCGGGCATCCTGACGCATGAGCTGTATGTCCGATTTCACCTCTTCCAGCCTTCCTTCGAGTGATGTACGGAGGGCAGCTATTGCTTGTAGGACTTGTGTGTGCTTGAGGTCCTCTCCCTGTTGGGGCAGTTCTTCCGGAGTTCTGGATCTTGTTGTGACTGCCTTTGGGGTCTGACTGTCGTGAAGGAATCCATCGTGACCAATTTCGGCCTCCCCTTGGGGGGAGACATCACTTGTTTTTAAATCTGTGGGTTTGTTTCTGTGCAGTGTGCAGGTTGGCCCTGCGGCCCCTATTCTTGGCTTCTATGTTTCAGATGTCAGGTGCGTCCTGTCGACCCGGACCCCTTAGTAGTTCCGTATCTGGTGGCCCAGATGAGACTTCACAATCACACCTCCCTCACCTTCGGGGCAGTTGGTTGGGGTATAGCTGCAGCTGTTCGGATCGCTGACCTGGCCAGGTGTAGGCCTTTGCTGCTCGCTAGTTTCAGGGTCTCAACCCCACCTTTGCCACTGTGTCGAGCAGTGAGCGTCCCAAGGGCCAATCTTCGGTCTCTCAACCAATGACTTTGGTCATGGGTTGTTTCCCGGGTTTGGGTCCGAGTTGACGTTCTCTCAGGAGCCTGTTTGGGATTTAAAGGGATGGTCCGGTGTCTACTGACTCCCACCCGTGTTGTCAATGGGCTGCCGGCGGGTCGGTGTTCCCGGCCTCATGTGGGATTAGTTTCCAGGGGCTTACTGTCTGCCCCAAAGCTTTCCCAGGAGCTTTGGTAACGGAGCCGTGGGTGGTTCCCCAGAGCGCATCCACAGCCTTCGGGGGCTTCGCTGTCTAACGTGAGCCCCCACTCGTGGGCCGATCAGGCAGGGTGGGGGCCCGCTCCGTTCCCGTACTCCGGTCTCCCTCCACCTCACCTGCTGCGCCAGCCGCGCTGGGGGCCTCCGCGCTCCCTCCTTCGCACTGAAGGCTGCAGCTCCTCTTGGCTCTTGTTCCGCAGGGCTTACGTATCCGCTCCTGTCCTTCTAGTGGGACACACCGTTGCAGTTGGTGTCTCACGGCACAGGTCAGCCCCGCCTCGGACGGCCGCAATCATTCCGCAGTCCCGGGGGGCACAGTCCCGGACTCCGCAGCTCCTCCGCACAATCACCAGAGCTGTGGTGGAGCCGGAGAGCGATCGGTCAGCCTCAGCAGCCTCAGTGCAGGAGCGTGTCTCCTACTGCAGTCCGTTGCAGGGCAACTTGGTTCGGCCGCAGCTCTAGTCTCGGCACGCATCGGGCACCGCCATCTTGTGGGTCCCAGGGGCTCGACTTCGGGCTTCTCGTTTTCTGCCTTTGCTTCTACGGTTCGACCCAAGGAACAGGTCGAGTGTTGGGAAGTGGTTCCTCTTCAGTTTCGTCCAGTTTGTTCTT
Organism: Ambystoma mexicanum; assembly: GCF_040938575.1. NCBI lineage: Eukaryota > Metazoa > Chordata > Amphibia > Caudata > Ambystomatidae > Ambystoma > Ambystoma mexicanum. The sequence goes on along the minus strand of NC_090931.1, from coordinate 290,369,562 downwards.
GGATCACAGACCAATTAAAGCGATATTTGTGTCGTATTAAAGGATCTCGGACGGAGCTCCGCAGGAGCCTGTCTCTACAGCATGCGTGCAGACCACACCCCCTCGGCTCCCACTCATTATACTTCTCCATATCTTATCCTGAAGATTTGGATAAATCATCAATAAATGTTCTAAAGTTTCCACTTCTTTGACATTCTCAGTGAATCGACATATTCTTGATATTCTCAAAATATTTAAATGGCATCCTGTAATTTCCCTCGTAGAATATAAATTTAGTCTAAACCATAGAAAATGAATTTGCCAAATTCTACTAGGTGATTTCCTACGGTACAATGGTATTGAACCTAATGCCTTACCTTGATCAATCTGAATAATTTATTTTTCAATGCGTGTTCTCCGGTTCTAATCTAAACCTGCCATTGTAATTTCTTATTTATTTTGAATGGATAATCAGTTAAATCTTCATCTGATGCTTCAATACATTTTAAAATATTCAGGGCCTTTCCGTACCATTGATTCAAGACAATGAAAGAATTGTTCCTTTGTACCACCTGGCGATCATTAAATAGGAAGTAAAAGCAAGGTCTAAGAATGTTGGAAATTAAAAGTAATGACTTCCAATTAATATGGTATTGCAAAGATTTAAGACCAAGTTCAAAGTGTATAACAGAATTAGTGACTCCTTTAGGTAAATTTAAGGTTTGTTTCTATTTTATTCCCTCTTGTTTCTCCCCTCAATCTAAACAGAGCTTGCTTCCACGCCATATGTCATACAAGAGACCATGTTCCCTTGATAGAACTTTATTAAAGGTAGAATTGAAAACATATCATATTTGTGATCTATTGTTTTTCATCTGTTACAAGTGCAAAAGTCTTATCCCGAAGTTCTTTTCGAGCTCCTCTAATGGAGATATTTCTTCTGATGGTATTACCCATTTATTTCCACCTATGTACTACTTATACCTGTGTTTTGCTTATGTATCAATGGAATTTTGGGTATTTGTGACTCTTAGGATTGAAATTCATAATAGCCACTGATGATATGTTGCACACCACAAACTAACAGGCTCCTTTGATCATCACTTAAGGTGACGCCACTTGAAAAATGTGTGCCTAATATAGCATGTACTCTATTTGTTTACTGGTGTCTGTAGCATTTTAAAATGACTACTCAAATGCAGCTTAACTTGCATGGAGGACTAGTTCACAATTAGGATTTTGCCTAAGAGGTACTGCTGCGGATGTTCTTGGCCTAGCAGCTCGTGAAAGAACAAAGACATTTAAACACTCAATAGATCTTTTGGGGACAGTGACTAGGGGAGCCGAAGCCGTGATGGTTTAGCCAGAAATCATTTGGTGTACCGGTTTGAGGTTGGTTGGAGCATCATCAATTGTGCTCCCCTCCGACAAATTATTTCAGCAGAAACTACATTTAATTGTGTTCCAGTTCTCAACTGCCATCCATGCTACTTTTGAACAATCTATTCATTTGAATGAAACCCTATTAGATTTGTTTTTAATACGATCCAAATAAAAAGATTGCAACGTACAATCTCAGCTCTATGAATCTCTTGCTGGTCAATAGCGAGTGTTGGAATTGCCAGCTGCGTGAAAGATATTACATTGAATAAAAGGGGGAATTCTCTATATCTCACATGTACTTGTGCTCATGAGCGCCCATCAAAAGAAAAATGAAAGCTGCAAGGGAGGGCAAAAAGTTATGATAATACATAAGAAATGCAATAATCTATGGTGATTAACAATGTGCTATTTTAGGTACAAGTGTATGAGAATGGGAAAAATATTTATTTCAATTCTTTAGAGAAAGGCTTGACAGCAGGCGTGAGGGAGAAACCTCAGAAAAAGACCTGGTAACTGTTATGTAAGAACAGAAAATGGGCCTCATTACGACCCTGGCGGTAAGGGGTTTACGCCAGCGTTAGCTGCGCCAACCCCTTACCGCCAATTACGAGGTCCCTTAGCGCCATGGCGCTTTTAACACCTACTTTTAGCAGGTGTTAAAATCCATGGCGCTAAGGGACCATGGAGTTAATTACGCCACCGTAATTTACGGTGGCGTAATTAACGCCTTCCCCACTCCCATTATGCCCTATTGGGCAAAAATGGGAATGGGGAAGGGTAAATGGGGATTGGGGACTTACCGCCCCGCCTAGGTCGGAATGGGGCGGTAAGTCCGCCAACCACCATGGCGTAAACGTAGTTTACGCCATGGTGGTAAAGTCACGGCCCAGGCGGTAATTTACCGCCTGGGTCGTAATGAGGCCCAATGTCACGTTGCATGCTAAATCATGGCACAGTTACAGAGTTTTTTAAATATGGGGAGAGGTTTCTAAATATGTGATAGAAAACAGTGCATTAGTCACTGCATAACTAGCTGCCAAGTTATCCTGTGTTATATTTGACACCTCGTGCAAGTCAAGGGCCCTCATTACAAGTTTGCCGGTCCGAAAACAACGGTGCCGGTAAGCTTACTGGCACTGTTGTCTCCGGACCGGGAAACTACGAGTTCTGCGGGCGGGTGCTGTCCCGCCCGCCGGGTCTGCCCAGGCGGGTGGAACGGCACCCGACCACAGACTTTCACTGAAACACTGGCACCGTCAATGACGTGCCAGTGTTTCAATGGTCCCCACTCCCATAGAGTCCCATGGTACTCTATGGGAATGTGGAACAGCATAGTTACCGGTGCCTGACTTACCGGCAGCCAGGGTTGTAATACCCCGGTGTTACTGGCAAGCCAGGTGCCGGTAACTGTTTATGGGTCCAGTGGCAGCCTGCCAGATTTACCGGCACGGCTACCGCCGGACTCGTAATGAAGGCCAAGGTCTTTCCCATTTAAATCAAAATGTTAAGAGTGTGCTTACATAATTTGTGAGCTGTATAGACCTGAAAAATAAGATTTAATTTGATGCTTGTAAAAAACAGATCCACAGAAAATAATCTAAATAATTTCGGATCTGTGACTCTGGCAACCTTTCTTGTGTTTACATTGGGGCAGTACTATCACAAAGAGACACTGGGCCTCATACTACGAGAATGTGTGCAGGGGCCGGTGCTCCCCGCAGGTCTGGCCTGCCAACAGCACCGGCCACTGCAGGCATGGTTTTCACAGAAGCACCAGCACTGTTAGCAATGGTGCCGGTTATTCCATGTCCCCATTCTTGAGGGAATGGGGACTTACAGTTCCCGCCGCCTGAAATCCCGGCCCGCTGGGACTTGTTATATCATGGTGGCACCGGCATATCAGGTGGCAGTACGGCTGTTACAGGGTTGCCGGAAACCTGCCACCTACCAGTGGGCTTTTCGGCAACCCCGTAATGAGGCCCACTGTCCCTAAAAAGGTACATCAAGTAGTATTTATTTCTAGAAATCTCTCAGAGACGCAGCAGCTTTATACAATTCATGGGCGGAGGTTATTGGCAATCAAACATACTGTGCATACCTGGACTGATCATGACAACCTGGAAATTCTGAGGACGATGCAATGTTTAAATCATTGCATTGCTCAATGGGTGTTATTTGTGTTCTATATTTCAGTTTATAATATCCCATCGCTTGAGAAATCGATGTTATGTTATGTTATTTTGCATTTATATAGTGCCTTATGTACCATTGGTATGATCTCAAGGCACTGGTAGGTTGAACGCCTTCGGGAACCGAAGTTCAAGTCAGTAGAGAGAGAGAGACATAAGGTGCGTGTGAGCACCGGATATGTGTGCAGCTGGTGTGGCATTTATGAGATAGCTGCTTCTTAGCGGTAGGTGTGGTGGTTGAGAGATGAAGAGTATGGGCCTCATTACGAGGTAGCCATGGTGCTACTAGCACCATGGCTACCCCCTTACCGCATTCCGGGTCCGGGTTCCCGAAATAGGGACTTACCGGGTCATTCCAACCTTGGAGGACCCGGTAAATCCCCATTCCGGGAACCATTCCCCATTCCCATTCGAGCCCCCATAGGGCTCAATGTGAATGGGGATGGAGCTAATAACGGTACTTCAATTTGCGGTACCGTTATTAGCTCTGAAGTCCCTTAACGGGGCCCTTCCATAATGCCTGGTAAAAAACCAGTCGTTAAGGAAGGGACCCGCTAAGGGACCTCAGAATAGGGTGGTAAGAGATTACCGGCACCGGTGTCCTTACCGGTGCCGGTAATCCCTTACCACCTACCTCCTAATGAGGCCCTATGTGTCCGTTCTGGCAGGTTGCTATCCAGACCGATTCTGGCTGCGTTAGGCCTGAGGAGAACGCCTAGGCTGGAGGGTGCGTAACCAGCTGTGTTTAGTTAGGAAGATGGGCAGTATGAGGCAAGTTATGGTATGAAAACAGCTATACCGAATGGTGTCATAGTATCGCTGTGTTCTAGTTGAGTGGTGGTGTAAAGAAGAGAGTAAGCGTGGAGATGTGATATGGTGGTTTACCTTAGGTGCTTGAGATCGAGCACACTCCAACCGTTCCATGCACTCCAACCATTCCATGCACTCCAACCATTCCATGCACTCCAACCATTCTATGCACTCCGATTGTTTTATGCACTTCGATCGTTTATCGTTTTATGAGAAGGCCAATGTCCTGTCCAGCCACGTGGGGGAAACAGTAAGGTAAACAATTCAGAACCAAGGATTTTGTCCGAGTCCAACATGGCAGTTTTGGGTACAAATGAAGCAGTGGATTTTGATGATGTCTTGAAGGAAGAAATAGGGAGAATGAATATTGAATGCTGAGTGTCCCAGGAACGTTGAAACAGAAGCATGGAAGGAGAGTGACTTTTTAGGAATCAATTCCTATTTCTACCGGGTACCATATCTAGAAGTATAGTATTGTGATGGTTTCATTGTGCCTCCTTAGCTGTCCATCCTGGGATCAAATGAACCAAGGACTCATTGGAACGGTCATGCTGGTGGCTGTAGATGGGAAACAGGCAACAAACTATGTGCAGTCCTTTATGTATGTGTCAGAGCTAAGACATCAAGATCTTTACCTAGGGGATTGGCATGCCCAGTACCAAATCTGTCTAAGCCATGGATACAGATTTTTTTAAATTTAGAAGTAGAACTGACTAAGTCAGATGGGTTTAATACTGTTTCGGTAGGGTTGATACGTTTACCACAATGGCTCATTTTGTTGCCTTAGAAAGGTTACAGATGGTGGTAGCCTTAGCCAATATGTTTGTGAAGGACATTATACAAATACATGGGTTTCCTGAAATCATCATTTTCGACAGGGTGCCTCGATTCATGTAATGGTTCTGATCAGTACTTTATAAAACTCTGGGCATTGCATGAAACAAGTCAGTTACCACCCATAATCTGACATTTAGACTGGATGCGTGAATCAATCAATGGAGTTTTAGAGACTGAGGTGCAGAGTTTACCTAGAGGTTTGGAGAGAGAGGTGCACTGGTCACCCTGCGATCTTGATGAGGGAGTTTCTGGGGTCACCAAAAGAATTGAGGAGGGTGTAGGGATCACCTTGAGAATTTTGAAAGGGTGTATAGGAGTCACGCTGAGATATTGAGGAGGTGGTACAGGAGTCACACTGAGACTTTGAAAAGGGAGTTAAGGAGTCAACATTATATTCTGAGGAAGGGTGCCAGCATCACACCCAGACTTTGAAAAGGGGGTACAGAGGATTCATCCTGAGATTTGGAAGAGGTCAACCCTAGATTGTGAAGTGGGGTGCACAAGTCACCCCAAGATTTTAAAGAGAGGGTGCAAGTTTGACCCAGAAATTTGGAGAGAAGATTCAGTTGTGCCCAAAGGGGTAAAGAAGGCACTAGAGAGGGAGAGAGAGACTTGAGTAGTTGTGCTCAAAAGAGTAAAACGGATGAAAGAGAGAGAGAGAGAGAGAGAGAGAGAGAGAGAGAGAGAGAGAGATGAAAAGAAAAGAGACAGGCAGTTGTACCCAAATAGGTGAAGGGGGCACAGTAAGGCATTGGGAATTGGAAGGAGAGTCCTAGGAGTTGGAGAAAGAGATGCTCAATGCATTGGAAAGTGAACCCTAAGCGGGGAGAAGGAGATACTACTAGAACAGGAGGACAGGGGAACATGAGACCAGCAGATCAGGTCGGTCCAAGCCAGGCACAGAAGGTGGGAGGAGGTATGAGACTGTGCTGTGTAATGGTGCAGTAGTGAGAGATAGACACACAGGTGGCATTTTTGTTGCTTAAGACTTTTATTCAAACGAAAAGTGGGTTTGCGGAAAGGCCTCACTAGTCCTAAAGCTAGGAGGGGTTCCTCTGCATCTACATAAATCTCAAATGGTTCCGTTAGATGTCCAAAACAAAGATGAGTCCACTGTTGTGTTAAAAACCTATCTCTAGCCCTCACACTAACAACTCAAGATAAAGTGCAAATGGGTTGTCTTCTCGGCAGTTCCATGTGTTAAAATCCTGCAAAAATATTGTGATACAAAAATATCGGCATATTTGTGCGACCATATTGAGTCATGGACCCTGCGGGGGACACCCCCGCAACCCCTACATTATTTTTAAATGTGCAGGGGACACCCCCTGCAACCCCTGCTCCCACAATTTATCCCCTCCAAAAATATCGCCTATGGCGAGACAAACGACCATATGTACGGCGATATTTTTGGTGGGGATAATATGCCGGGATAACTTCTCGGCAGCTTCTTTATAGTTCCTTTAAAAGTTCCAAACACAAAATTCCAAAGGGTGCACTAACAAACGACCTACCACGTGGGTGTGATGAATCCTATGGATCCCTCACTGCACCCTTGCCTAAAATCTTCTCCCAGGTGGCCAAGGAAAGGCAGATGCTTCCTGATCCTGACCTTGGGGTTGGCGTACCATGTGCGGATCACCTGGAAGGAAACAGGGCCCAGGGAGGTGAAGGGATCCCTTTGGATGGGAAACGGTATCCGCCTTTCAAAGGTAATCATCATTCATATATACAGAAACATACAATGGCTTATTACCATTATAATATGTATGATCCCCATGTTAAGTTGAGAAATATAGGTGAATAGGATGTAGCCTCTTTAAATGTCCCATTTAAGGAGGAAGCTGTGACACACTAAAATGATGGAACATTCCCCTTACTCCCAAAGTCATGGAGAAAAGAAATCTGTGAATGGTGGCTTGCTTAAACTGCCTTTCCCTACCCCGGTAAAGGTTGAAGCTGTTATAGTTCATAGTGCCAGCAGAAAAGCACTGTGAGGGAAGTCTTATGTTTCATGGAGCCAGGAAAAGAGGACTATGAAGAAATAACTTTATGTTTCATGGTATCAGGAGAAAAACCCTGCAAGCAAACAACTTCATGGTGCCAAGAGAAAAGTGCTGTGAAACAAACCTTGTATTTCATGGTGCCAATGGAGAATCACTGTGATATTTGTCTGAGAATGCTGACGTGTTTCATGGTACCAAGGAGGGAGCACTGTGACATTTCTCTCAAGAAGCTGAAGTGTTTCATGGTACCAAGGAGGACGCATTGTGACCTTTTCTGAGGAATCTGAAACATTTCATGGTGCCAATGAGGGAGCATTGGTGTCCAGGAGTAGGTGCTGTGATGTTTTCTGAGTCAAAAAGTTATACTTTACTTGGCATTGCAAGATTATATGGGTTTGTCTAAAGAACTCCTTGAACTCTAGCTCCTGGAGTAGAAGGATGTTGTCTCGGGTTGAACTGCAAAGTGCTAGATGTTTCATTTATCTGAATAACCTTTGCCAGGAACTGAGTTGGAACTGTATTTCAACCTTGGACTTCCTTAATACTTTGTGTTGAACCTGACTTTTATTTATAAACCTGGGGAAGGGGAATTCACCCAAATTAAGAACATTATTTTCTAAGGTATTAAAGGGGGTACAGGGTATAATGTGTCCAGTTGTGCTAAGACAGAAGTAGCAGTAAGACCAGGCCAGCTGTGTGGCTAGTGGTCTGTGGCTTACCCCTAAACCATAGAACTTTATAAAGTGTATAGGAACCACATGCACTTCACGCTTTCTACGGTGTTACACATACAAGTGTTCTACTTACAAGTTGTCATATACCTTTGTTTGTTTATGTTATTATGTGGGTGTGGGGGCCAGAAATGTTATGTTAGGATGTTTTTCCTTACAGCAGGGGAAGACAGGGGTTAGGGTCAAGGGAATGTCTCCCTTCTCTTGCCTTCTCACAGGGATTACAGATCTCATCGGGAATTAATAATTTCCCTTGGTTTTTTTCCCACTTCCTTCAAGAGCTAAGAGAATGTCTCTGTCACCGGGATCGGTGATATCTTCGTCCGAAAGTGTAGCTTCTGAAATCTCCCCCTCCCCCGACTCCTCACCTTCTTCTTCCTTCCAAGAACCCTTCTTTTCTTTTCTTCGAGTAGACACCTTTTTTTATGAAGATAGGGACGACACCGGAAGGAAGCCACCGTGCTCCCCAAGAAGGGAGAACCGGGGGCCCACCCCCGGGATCGACCAAGAGGGGAAAAAGCCTTAGGCACAAAAAACCCCTGTAGTATCGTTGGGTGTCTTGGAGATGTGGAACCAGGAGTTCTTATAAGGTAAGATTTGGTAGCAGTGGCTGGAGACAACACGTGGAGTGAAGACTCAGAAAACACAGGCAGTCCATTAAGAGGTCCGAGGAACTGGTACACAGGCTAAGTGAGGAAGTACTAATGCAGCAAGCAAAGGCAGTCCAGGGGAACAGGCCGGAGTCTGGTACACGGGAGGTCACAGAAGCAATGCTGAAGGTAGACGAAGGAAGAGCGGAGAGAGTAACAGACCGGAAAAGGAAAAAAGCGGTAAGTGAAGATGGGAAGGTGGGAGGGGAAGCAAGATGGAAGGAGGGCAAGGGAGAATACTGCGGACCAAAAGAGAAAGGGAAAGGCAGACAGGTATAGCGGAAAGAATAACAGAAAGGATAGACAGGGTACGAGGACCCGACCAGCAGCAAGCGAGAGAGCAGCACGAAAGCCACAGGTAGCAAGCAGCACAGCCTACGGACGAAACCGGAAGCGTTGCAACGCGTCCGTGACCCGGAAGTGGCCGGTTAAAACACCGGGCCGCGGAGCGTCTAGCCAATCGGAATCAGCAAAAGGGAACCAGGAAATAGGGGGCGTGGCCGAAGCGAACGAAGCTAGGTTCCGCGTCGCCAGCGGCTCCATAGACGCCAGGAACTCGGCGGTATGACAGTATGCCCCCTCCTATACGCTCCTCCTTCGGGTTTCCCTGGATGGAAAAAGTGGTATTTGCGAAGTAGGACAGGAGCATTAATGTGTGAGATGGGTTCCCAAGAGTTTTCCGAAGAAGGGTAGCCCTTCCACTTAACCAAATATTCCAGCCTGCCCTTATGATACCTGGAGTCACAGAGTTGGGCGACCTCATATTCAGCTCGAGTGGAACCCTGGGGAATAGGAGTCTGTCTAACCTGTCGTGCCCATGTATCAGCATGAAATGTCTTAAGTTGGGAAGCATGGAAAACAGGGTGTACCCTTTTTAGGTTATTGGGTAGTCTTAGGCGAAAAGCCACAGGATTGATTTTCTGTATGATCTCATATGGCCCTAGATATTTTGGAGATAACTTGGAGGGATGTACCCAACGAGGTAAATATCTAGTGGAGAGCATAACTTGGGTACCCACATCCCATCCTGGTACAGGTCTACGATGTTTATTGGCTTGAATGCAATATCGGGCTTGGGCTGACTTAAGGCCTTCTTCTACCTTCTTGTGTGTCTCTCTAAGGAGGGAGAGTGAAGAATCTACTGAAGGTACGTTAGTAGAAAGGCCCGAGACAGGAAGAATGGAGCGAGGGTGAAAACCATAAGTACCAAAAAAAGGGCTGAACCCCAGAGCTGCATGTGTGGAGTTATTATAAGAGAATTCAGCTAGAGGGAGTAGTGTGCACCAGTTGTCTTGTTGGTTGTTGATAAAGCATCTTAAGTACTGCTCCAGGGTTCCGTTCAAACGTTCAGTTTGCCCATTGGATTGTGGATGGAATCCAGAGGTGAGAGCTCTTTCAATACCTAGTCTGCTACACAGGGCCTTCCAGAACTGGGAGGTGTACTGACTACCCCGGTCTGAAATAATCTTGTTAGGTAGACCGTGTAACCGGAATATGTCTTGGAGAAACACTTCCGCCATCTTGGCTGCCGTAGGGACGCCAGGTAATGGGGAGAAGTGAGCCAATTTGGTAAATGAATCCACTACTACCATGACACAGGTGCATCCTTCAGACGGAGGTAAATCCACTATGAAATCAGTTGAAATTGTGCTCCAGGGACCCTTGGGTACAGCATTAGGTTCCAGTAGACCAATTGGTCTTTTTCGGGATGATTTACTCCTCAGACAGATGATGCATGACTGAACGTACTGCTCTACATCCTTTCTCATTGTAGGCCAATAGAAATGTCTTTGAAGATAGTCATGAGTACCAGCCACACCCCTGTGTCCTCCTAGTTTAGAGTCATGACACCAGACAAGTGCGGTTCTACGAAAAGCCGGAGTGGGTAGATAAAGTTTTCCTCCTACTAGGTAAAGACCGTTCCTGATTTCATAGGCCAGATCTTTAGAGTGTTTTTCAATTTCAAAACGACCTCCAGAATCCTCCTGTACCTGTTGAAGGAATTTAGAAATTATTCCGATAGTCCTGGACTGGGGAAACATCCGTTCAAGATTCGTCTCTGACTCTGACACGTAATCACACCGGCGGGAAAGAGAGTCGGCTACAACATTATTTTTTCCCGGGATGTAAGTTATGTTGAATTCGAATTGGGCGAAGAAGTGAGCCCATCGGGCCTGTCGAGTATTGTAACACTCGAACTGTTTGAGAACCTGTAAGTTCTTATGATCAGTCCTTATGGTGAACGGGAACCTTCCTCCTTGAAGTAGATGACGCCATTCTACACAGGCCGCTTTCATGGCTAGAAGTTCTCGCTCAATAACCGAGTAGTTCCTTTGGCTGGAGTTTAGGGTCTTCGAGAAATAAGCCACCGGATGTTCTGTGCCCTGAATTTCTTGAAGAAGCACAGCCCCTATTGCGGCTGAAGAAGCGTCCGTCTCTAGAATGAAGGGTAGATGTTGGTTTGGTTGTTGTAAAATGGGTGCTGAACAGAAGGCTTCTTTAAGAGTACCAAAGCTGTCTTCTGCCTCCGTTGTCCATTTAAATGGAGTTGCAGATTTCTTTAAGAGCGAGGTGATGGGTAATATCTTTTGAGAGAAATTTGGGATGAATCTCCGGTAGAAGTTTGCTAACCCCAGGAATTTTTGTATCTCTTTGACTGAGGTGGGTGAGGGCCATTCAAGGATGGAAGACACCTTATTTGGATCCATGGAGATTCCGTGATCTGACAGAATGTATCCTAAATAAGGAATGGAGGAGGCTGAGAACACACATTTGGTGAGTTTAACCGACAACTGGTTTCTCTGTAGTCTTCTGAATACTTCCCTAACATGTTCCACATGGTCTTCAGGTGTACGAGAGTATATCAGTATGTCATCTAAATAAACCAATGTGGTTTGGCACAGGAGATCTGAGAATAGTCTGTCCATAAATCGTTGGAATACCGACGGGGCATTTACCAATCCGAACGGCATTACCTGGTATTCAAAAAGTCCGAAAGGAGTCCGGAATGCTGTCTTCCATTCATCTCCTTTCTGCACCCGGAGTAAGTGATACGCATTCCTCAGGTCGAGTTTGGTAAAGATGGTAGCACCCTGTACAGCTTGTAGGATATCGGTTATCAATGGCATAGGATACCGGTCCTTTATGGTAACCTTGTTTAGGCCGCGATAGTCTATACACGGCCTCAACTCCTTAGAATCTTTTTTTGAGATGAAGAACAGTGATGCCCCTGCAGGGGACTTGGAAGGCCTAATTAGCCCGTTCTCCATGTTGCTGTCCAGGTACTTTCGGAGGTATTGTTTTTCTTCTAATGATAGTGGAAACATCCTACCGAAGGGTACCAATGCACCTGGGGTGAGATCGATGCAACAGTCTTCAGGCCGGTGAGGAGGGAGCTCTACAGGTATCTTTTCAGTTGCCACTTCATTGAACTCCTTCAGGTAGTGGGGAAGACAGTGCACCGTTTTGACTTCGCAGCTATTAGTGGTCTTGACGGTCTCGAATCTTGGTTCTGGCAAACATTCCGATTTGCATAGTGAGGACTGAAAGCTAAGTAGGTTTCTAGACCAGTCTATACAGGGGTTGTGTCTGCGTAACCAACAGATACCCAGGATAAGAGGGAAGTGAGCAGCTCTGATAATATCGAATGTGATACTTTCGGTGTGTTGTTGGATGGATAAAGTAAGTGCTTTAGTGGTATGAGTGATCAAACCCGAGCTCAAAGGTTCGCCATCAACTCCTTCCACCTTTTGATCTTCGTTTTTGGCTATCCTCTTGACTCCACGTCGTTCTGCCCAATGGGTATCCATGAAGTTTCCTGCTGCTCCACAGTCGAGTAGTGCTAAAGCGGTTACTTCTTTGGGGCCTACTCTGAGAGAAACTGTGAGCACCATCAACCGGGAGTCCTCAGATGTTTCTGTAGAGGATACAGAAAGTGGTGCGTAGGGACTAAAAGCAGCCCCTCGGTAATGCGTCCCAATGCTTACCGAGGGCGAGCGTTTCCCGATCTTCTGGGTGGTACTTCCGGACAATCTCTTAATAAATGTAATGAAGATCCACAGTACATGCACAAGGAACCCTCCCTGCGCCGTTTCCTTTCTTCCGGTGTCAGTGGGGCTCTGGTGGTTCCAATCTGCATGGGTTCTTCTTTAGTTGTCCGTTGGAAGGGTATGGACGCTGGTGAAGGAGTCTCCATGGGAGGGGGTACGCTTAGCCTGTTTTTCCTCTTTTCTTGACGTCTTTCCGTCATCCTGAAGTCAATTCGGAGGGTAGCTGTCAGAAGTTCGGCGAAAGACGCCGGTCTTTCTATTCGGGCAAGTTCGTCCTTCAATTCCTCCCTTAAACCTCGCCGAAATATGGCATACTGAGCCTGTTCCTGCCAACCTGCCTCTGCAGCCACCTGTTTGAAAGTGGTGATGTAGGTCAGTAAATCAGAATTCCCTTGACGGATGTCAAGGAGGTCCTCCGAGGCCAAGTATGTACTCTCTGTTCGCAAAAAGGTTTGTTGAATCAGGGCCTTAAAGGCATTGTAGTCCTGTAAAACCGGGTCTGACTGGTTTACTAGAGGGGTAGCCCAAGCCAGGGCATTTCCGATCATGTGGGTGATCATAAACCCCACCTTGGCGTGATCTGAGGCGAAGGTCTGAGGGCGAAAGGTAAAATGAAGATTGCATGCGTCCAGAAATTCTTTAACCTTCTTTGGGGATCCATCAAACTTCCCTGATACTAGGGGAAGTGGAGGTAAATCGGCTAAAGGTCTTTCTCTGTCCGTCATACGCTGTTGAAGGGTGGCGTTAGCAGTCTTAAGGTTCTGCATCTCTAGACTTAGACTTTGTACAGCGGCTACGAGTTCTTGTACCTGCTGTGGGGTGGCCATCTCTTTTTTGGCGTTGCAAACTGTCACCGGGATCGGTGATATCTTCGTCCGAAAGTGTAGCTTCTGAAATCTCCCCCTCCCCCGACTCCTCACCTTCTTCTTCCTTCCAAGAACCCTTCTTTTCTTTTCTTCGAGTAGACACCTTTTTTTATGAAGATAGGGACGACCCCGGAAGGAAGCCACCGTGCTCCCCAAGAAGGGAGAACCGGGGGCCCACCCCCGGGATCGACCAAGAGGGGAAAAAGCCTTAGGCACAAAAAACCCCTGTAGTATCGTTGGGTGTCTTGGAGATGTGGAACCAGGAGTTCTTATAAGGTAAGATTTGGTAGCAGTGGCTGGAGACAACACGTGGAGTGAAGACTCAGAAAACACAGGCAGTCCATTAAGAGGTCCGAGGAACTGGTACACAGGCTAAGTGAGGAAGTACTAATGCAGCAAGCAAAGGCAGTCCAGGGGAACAGGCCGGAGTCTGGTACACGGGAGGTCACAGAAGCAATGCTGAAGGTAGACGAAGGAAGAGCGGAGAGAGTAACAGACCGGAAAAGGAAAAAAGCGGTAAGTGAAGATGGGAAGGTGGGAGGGGAAGCAAGATGGAAGGAGGGCAAGGGAGAATACTGCGGACCAAAAGAGAAAGGGAAAGGCAGACAGGTATAGCGGAAAGAATAACAGAAAGGATAGACAGGGTACGAGGACCCGACCAGCAGCAAGCGAGAGAGCAGCACGAAAGCCACAGGTAGCAAGCAGCACAGCCTACGGACGAAACCGGAAGCGTTGCAACGCGTCCGTGACCCGGAAGTGGCCGGTTAAAACACCGGGCCGCGGAGCGTCTAGCCAATCGGAATCAGCAAAAGGGAACCAGGAAATAGGGGGCGTGGCCGAAGCGAACGAAGCTAGGTTCCGCGTCGCCAGCGGCTCCATAGACGCCAGGAACTCGGCGGTATGACAGTCTCCCCTTCTCTTTGCTTTGCCACAATGTTCACAATCCCAGGGGCAGTCTCCCTTCCCTACGTATCTCTTCCTTTGCAGAGCCAACTGGGTTCACTCTTCTCCCTGGTACTGTGACTAAGAAGAGGAGTAACAACTGTCCTTCTTATGTGGGTGCACGCCCCAGACTCGCTTGGCTTCAACAGTTCTCCTTCGGTAGACTTGGTGCACTCTCCTGCCAAGTACTACTTATTGCACAGCCAACCTGGCTCACCTTCCTTCCAGGTACTGTGACTATGAAGGATATGTTTCTTCTATGGATGTGATTCCTAGACTCGCCTGTCTTCAGCACTTCTGTTCCTTGGTAGGCTTGGTTTACTTGCCTGCCAAGCACTACCATACATGACCATAGATGTGAACATTTCTTCAATGTTACTTTCAGTGTCCCAGATGCTAGGTTTGGGGTATTTCTTCCCCTTTTCACCTTGCCACAACTTCTTACTCTCAGAGTCCCAGACTCTAAGTCTGGGGTATTTCTTCCTCTTTTCCACTTGACACAACTTCTTCTTACTCTCAGGGTCCCAGACCGTACGCCCCCGGGTATTTCTGTGGGAGCTCACCAGCACCAACCATTCTTCAGGAAGCAGTTCCACTTCCAAAGCCTCAGTACCGCCTGTAGCCTGAGTCTGCCAGCTTGCCGTCCCTTCCTGCATTTCAGGACCGGCTCAGGAGCTTGCAGCTTCTTCCTGGGCGACCCGGCTTTCTTCCTATGCACAGCAGCCACAGTGCCTTTTGTGTGGAGTTAGACATGGGAGACAGACACATAGATGGAGTTTTCTCACAAGTCGCAATTTATTTCAATAATAAAGGGTGAGACAAACGTCTCATTTTCCCATACCTAACAAAACCAAGACTAAAGGAAAATGACCTAGTGTCCAAAGAATTTCTGTTCCTCACACTATTACATACGACAAAATCATACAGAAACCATTTGGCAGTTTCAAATGTGTAACTAAACATATTTTCAAAAATAAGGAAACCAAAAACACTTATGATCAGGTTTGGTTGGATCCCCTTCCCCTGGATCAATTCAGGATAATTTAAACTAAAGTTAATTCCAGGAAAGGTATTTTCTTATGCCCAGTTCCACTTCAGGTGGAATACACAGTTCTATATCTCCAATATATCCTTCACTTGTTAACATGATTTTCCAGTTCAAAAGGGTTTCTCTTTCTTAGAACACTTGTTAAAGTTTTCACTTGGCAGTTCAAAAAGTATTTTTCTTCCTCAAACAAATTTGAAAAGGTAATGACAAAGAGATTATTTTCTCAGGAGACCAATCACTTTTCATCACATTATGTTTCTTCACAAATAACTCATTCAGAAGTTCTACTTCAGTCAGGATGGTTACACAACAGTTCATCAAACACAGAAGTGGAATTATTTTACTTCTTTTCCACGACAATCAGTTACAACCTTCTACCACATTTAAAGTACTTCAACTTCTCTTTTTCCTGGTTCACTCAACTGCAAGGACTAACCACTATGTGTCCCTTTCCTGGTGTAATCGCCTCCCAGGATACAACTCCTCCTTCTACTACTATTTGTGCTCAGTGGTAAGGTTTGTTCCCAACTTTCCACACTGTACTGCTCAATGGGGAACGTTAAGCCAACAACAGCTTCTGGGATAAATCTTTGGATCTTTAACACCATTGGCTTATAACTTATTTCATACACATGCTGCACAGAATGATAATGATTCTTACATGCATTTATTTGCCATTGGAAATGCAGGTTAAAATTCTCTACCCCTTGATCCTTTCTACAAGGAGGGATCTTCTCCTGATGTCTCTTATTTCCTTCCACACAACATATTAGTGTTTGACAATGTGATGTACAACTCCTGTGACTATTACATTCAATCTACCTTGATATCTCCTGGCTTTGGCAATGCAGGTAATAATGTCCCTTATTTGAATATCCTTCTTTGGGAAAACTGTATCCCCTTTGTTTTATATTTGCCCTTCTTTTGTTTGTCAATGCGGTTTGCAACATTCTCTTACTGGGTCTCTCATTTCATGCAAGTCCAATTCACCTAGTTTAAAAATTGCCACCTTTTGGTTTGGGAAATATGGGTTACAATATCCTTCTGTCTACCCTCTCCCTTTTGGGTAATTATATTCAATCTGCGTTCTTTTAAATGTTTGGATATTCAAAATGTGCTTTCTTTTTAAGCAGTCTATGTTGGAACATCCAGAGGTTATCTTGCCCAGGACAACTGACCGATTTCTCTTGGTGTCTCCTGCGGACCTGCTTGTTATACTTGGCTGGTCCTCAGGTATTTCCTTGCAGTGGACAGCTGCCGTCAGTCTCTTGCTGCACGTGCTGCCTCTCGCTGGATCTCACACGACTCGACTTCACATGAGCTTTGGTGAAGTCTTCCCACCAGAGTGCGTAGTCTGACACAGAGAGTGAGTTTCGCTTTCAGGACAGCTGGTCTCAGCACAGCTTCCCCCTGCACATCCTCTGCATCTCCAGGGCACTACGACCGCCGACAAACTCTTTATACAGCGTCCCGCTATCGGCAAAGCGGCAGCGCCAATCTCTACTTTTTCCTGCTGCCACGGCTTTCTACTGACCTGCACCTGAGAGGCCTTTAAATATTTAAAGGTCCCGCTTGGGCATGGGTCATTAGAACAACTAGACCGTACACTATGATCTAGCGACTATGTGCCCCTCTTCATTGTCTCAGTTCTAAGAGCATTATGGGACTTGAAGTCCATAATGTTCCAAGTTTCTTTCATTACTCTTTTTAATCCACTTTGTTTAGGGGTAATAGGTGACATATAGTTAAAGGAAGATTTTACTGGAATTATAGGTTCTCTTTTAGGCTTACTACTTGACCATTTGGGAAGATCAGTACTATTAAAGGTAGTAACATTAACTCCTTGACTCTGATATATATCATCTTCATATTTACAAAGAAGGATTTTACATTTGGTACCATGGGCAAGTCTGAGAGAGGAAGTCCTACAGTGACAATATGCCATTAAATATTTAGGCATTAATAAACCTTCCTTCTCAAAAGAGGATGAGTAAAGTGTCTCTCCTGACAGAATCACACCATTTCCTTGATGGCCTTCTCCTCCCATGTCATCCACCCATCTAATACCAACCCTAGGGTTAGGATCGTGTAGCGCCTGTCTTCCTCCGGTCACGTGGGAAGAGGCTCCAAGCTGGGATTCTGGGATGGCTCAGCAGGATTCATCACACTTTCCTTGCGTCTCCTCCAGGAAGGACTGATCTTCATTGGAAGTCCTTCTTTCCTTTTTCTTCTATGGCCGGGTTAGGCTAGTTTAAATAGGCTAGTCTGCTCAGTGCAGTTCTTCCGGGGTTCTTCCGTGCTTCATGCATCTTCTTTGTCTCAGTGCATATTTCTAGGATGTCATGACTGATCTTTTTCATCTCAGTACTATAAAGGGGAGGATAAACTTCTACTTTACTAGCATACATAGAAGTATGGTGAATTCCAGGACACCGGGGGCCTCATCACAAGTTTGGAGGTATCCTGGCGCATATACCATTGAGCGTTATTTGCGTTAATGCCGTGAGTTGTGGCGCAAATAATGCCCCATCACGAGTCAGTGGGAACGCGCACACGGGCCGGGCATTAATGCAAATACCGTTCGGCGGCAATAGTGGCTGAAAACCTGAAAACTCAGCAAACCTTGCATTAGAGCCGACACCCAGCACTGCGGGAAATGCATCACTGCCGGAATGGGAAACAAAGCGACGGCCTTTTTGGAAATCACAATCCACCTAAAATCAGAGCCCCTGTAAGCCATCCACTCCAACAAATTGCAGAAAATGTCCCAGGAGCGTGTGAGGGGCAAGTCTGCCCTGCATAGGCTACGCAAGCCCAAGTTCTCAGACTCTGAACTCACAATACCGGTCGAGGAGGTGAATCCCACCAGTAGGAACTCTATGGACCCCCAACAGAAAAAGACAGGGTCACAGCGGCATAACCGCATCTGGGCAGACATCAGCGAGAAGTTCACTGTGGTGGGCCATGTCCTCAGGGATGGGGAGGACTGCTGCAAGCGATTTAACGACCTGCGCGTCCGCGGCCTCCTAGGACAGCACCGGAGTGAGAGCTTGCTGACCGGGGCAGGGCCACCACCACCAGAGCTTGCACTCTGGGAGGAGCAGTGCACTACCCTCATCGACATGGCATCCATTGAGGAAGTGGGAGGAGCAGAGGCAGGCACTGGCACCCAGGAGGCTGGAGGTGTGATGCTGGAAATGCATTGGAGGGACAGGGCCTCCCTGTCCTTGTCCTGTAGTCCTTTTTCATTTGTGTTCTGTATTGTTTTCTGCCCAGGAGTCCATGTGGCACTCTTGGCAGTGCAGCACTTCCTGTTTTTGGTTTGGTGTACAGACCCATGGGATACCCTTATGGCTCCCACGGGTGGGGTGCAACCCTGCACCCCTAGTGTATGTTTTTGGGCACCTGTGTGTGGCCCACAGAGCGGGGTATGGGCTGGTGGCAGCTCCATGCTGAATTTGACAAGTGCTCTGAGTATCTTCCACTTTGGGTATACACAGGCTCTGCCATTGGAATCAGTTGATTCCTGATAGGAAACAAGATGGCCCCTGTGGCCTCTTGCTTTCTATTGCCTGTTACCTTGTTTTCCCACAGTCCTGGGAAGCCCTGACTCTGTCCCTTCCCCCTGACTGGCTGTTGGGTGGAAGTTCCATGTATGGTGTTGTGAAGTCCAGGCTAGACTGGCTGGAGCCTTCCCAGTGACTGTATGTTGTGGGTACACCCTGTGGGTGGGACCTGGGTGAATGGAGTGTGTGACCAATATGCACTTCTTGTTGTGGATGTCTGGTTTCTGGTGTTTGCTCCTGCAAATATACGGTTGTTCTACATTTCTGTCATTCCTTTTAAACTTTCTCTTGTTTGACATACAGAGGACGCACACTATAGTAGTTTGGCTAAGGCTGCCCTAATGAATGGACATTGACCTTGGCTGACACCAAGAAATGTGACGAGTTCTTCATTAGTCTCTTTGTCCAATACCAAGTGAAGACATAGACAAGGACAAGGTTGGAACAAGTTTAGGCCCCCACTATGTAAGGAGGAGCTTCATTTTAAACCTTGAGAATGGGAAAGGGGACAACCTTTTTTTGCTGGTTTCTGGTCTTTGACACAATGGGCCTCATTACGAGGTGGGCGGTAAGGGATTACCGGCACCGGTAAGGGCACCGGTGCCGGTAATGCCTTACTGCCCTTTTACGAGTTCCCTTTGCGGGTCCTCCATTATTGCCTGGTTTTTCCAGGTGTTAAGGACGGGACCCGCAAAGGGACTCTGGAGCTAATAACGGTACCGCAATTTGCGGTACAATAATTAGCACCTTCCCCATTCCCATTGAGCCCTAGTAGGGCTCAAATGGGAATGGGGTAGGGCCTGGTGAATGGGGAATTACCGGTCCCGCCAACCTTGGAATGGACCGGTAATTGCTCCATTCACCAGGGCGGAGTCGGAACGAGTTTGGAGGCAGCCATGGTGCTAATAGCGCCATGGCTACCTCCAACCTCGTAATGAGGCCCAATGACTGAGACAGCCCTGCCCGAAACTGGTATCAATGCAGTGTGTAGTGTTGAATGGCTGGATACTTGTCCCAATATACATTCCTTGTTGTGAGTGTCTGAGAGGGAGGAGTATGGCCTGAATGCACTGTATGCCTGATTGGCTGAATGACTGACTGCTGAATGCCCTTCTGAGTGATTGGTTGCTTGAGTGTGACCCAGCAGAATGAATGAGAGATCAACTAGTATATCTGGGGGCCTCTCACTGCTAGAAATAGTTCAGAGCTGAAGTTGAAACTGACGCTTAATCTCAAAGCCGAGCCTGAAGAAGAAGGTTGACTGCTGTCTCCCTTCGCCGAAATCCAAAAGCCGTTGAGAGTGATCCAAGAGAGGACCTGGTTCGGCGCCCTCTTCTCGTGCTCCGAGGGACCATCAAGCACCCCTAACCTTCGCTGAAGTGCCCTGGAAGTCAGACCCTCGAAAGTATCCGTCGATGACCCGATGTCGAACTCTGCTATTCCAGGTACTTTGGGGTGGTAGAAACATTATAGAAGGAAATAAGACTTATAGAACAATATATGGACTGGGCTTGTGATATATCTTTACTTTACAGGTTGCCCAGGTGGGGGGATCTCCACACAGAACTGTGTCTAGTGGTAGGGGCCAGTATTCTGCCAACTGCTTTCCTCCTATGTCTATTGTTGGTTACCTTTATTAAGTGATCTGTGTGATATTTAACCAGAGTATATTTGATGCACTTTAATGAGATCTGATAATAATTGTGGTACCACTTAGAACTGTATACATTTGCCATCCACCGAAGCGCCCTGAAAGTCAGACCCTCAAAAGGCTGCCGACCGGAGACTGGGACCGCCGAGGAGAACGAAGACCAGCACTGGACATTCCGTCCACCGTCGTCGACCCAGGGTTCCCAAGTTTGCCGGAAACGCTGGATGCCCATTGAAGCCGTGTTGCCCAGAAGAGGGGACCGCTTGATGTCGAGCCACCGACGACCGGAGCCGCACGCTCCTTTGAATAAGACTTTTGATTCACAGACGTGCTCGTCCGCACCACCGCCCACCTTATCCCGCCAGAGAAGGCCAGGCTGTCAACACACTGAGGAGCATCCGCCAGTGGGTTTCCAGCCACCCAACGACCGTAGAGACGCCGGATGACTCGACGCCCTTGCTGGCCACAGTTCTTCACAAACTCTTTGCAGTCCTGAACTATCGACATCGAGGTGCCCCGCACGCCTCTTCCTTGCAGGACGCCTGCGCTCCGTTGTCGACGAACACCGCTGGGACCGAAGCTGCCGCCTCGACGCCGAGTTCACTTTCTTCGTGGGATCTCGACGATCCATGGCTCTGCTTTAAAGGGAGCCGCTCAAGAAGGATCCGTCGACGACCCGAAGTCGAACCCTGCTATTCCAGGTACTTTGGGGTGGTAGAAACATTATAGAAGGAAATAAGACTTATAGAACAATATATGGACTGGGCTTGTGATATATCTTTACTTTACAGGTTGCCCAGGTGGGGGGATATCCACACAGAACTGTGTCTAGTGGTAGTGGCCAGTATTCTGCCAATTGTTCTAACCAACTGCTTTCCTCCTATGTCTATTGTTGGTTACCTTTATTAAGTGATCTGTGTGACATTTAACCAGAGTATAGTTGATGCATTTTAATGAGATCTGATAATAATTGTGGCACCACCTAGAACTGTATATATTTGCCATTATAGATGAACTAAGCACAAAGTGAGTTATTGTGATTGTATATAACATTGAACTTAATTATATAAAGACTGTGTTTTAACTAATACAGTGTGTGGACATTCCTTTGTGGGGGCTTGGGGACTACACTGTACTTAAGAACAAGCCTGCATCACCTCCTGAGAAGCTAGGCTTTGATGGCTCTACTACGTTACCAATAATAGAGAATCTTGGCTGAGGTCCTCTGTGCCTCCCCTCTACCATATAGAGAGCAGAAGTACAGACCCCCCCTCCAGTCTTTACACTGGTGGCAGTGGTGGGATGCTTATGGTTTTAAGAATCAGTGTATAACCGTGCCACTTACAAAATATCTGCACTTTGTTAAATTGAGGTTTAGTTGTGTACAATATAACTGCATTACAAGCAATGGAGTCTATTGCAAATGGTAAATTGACTAGGGTGAGCTTAGAGGCTCTCCAGAGTGCTTGTGAAGCAAGGGAGTTAGACTTTGTGGATAAGTCTAGGGCTGAGCTGATAGCTGCCCTGGTGGACTACCAGACTGATGGTGAAACTCTTGAAGGGGGGGTGCCGCCAATGAGGACTCTCCCCCAGGGTTGTTGCTGAATCTGTCTCTGGGAATACCACCACTCCTGCTGCCTCTGTTCCAACCCCCAGAAATTCAGTGGAACTTGAGTTATTAAGGATGAAATTGGCATTTGAATACCGCAAGTTGGAAATAGAAGCTGAGCTTAAGAAAGAGGAGCTGGCACAGCAAGTGGAACTCAAGAATAGGGATCTTGAACTCAAAGACAAAGACACTGAATGTCAGAGAATCCAGCTAGAGAAAGCTAGAGTGGAGACTTCAGCTAAATCCGCTGAGAGTGTCAGGTCCCCAGCCGCCAAGTTTATGAAATATTTGGTTGGTATGTTTGTGGAGGGTTCAGATATCCTCCAATGGATAGAAACATTTGAAATGGCTTGTGCAATTCATGATGTGGATAAGAGACATTGGGCTAAGTGTTTGTTAAGCAGAGTGCCTCGGGCTGGATATGACTGTATTCTGAAACTGAGTGTGGAAGAAAGGGGTCAGTATGAGTGCATGAAGTCTGCTTTGATTGCCACGTTTGGCAAGACACCTACCCAATACCTTAAAAGGTTCAGGGATTTTAAGAAAAGAGAGAATGGGCATCATTACGAGGTGGGCGGTAAGGGATTACTGGCACCGGTAAGAGCACCGGTGCCGGTAATCCCTTACCACCCTACTACGAGTTCCCTTTGCGGATCCTTCCTTAACACCTGTTTTTTTCAGGCGTTAAGGATGGGACCCGCAAAGGGACTCTAGAGCTAATGACGGTACGGCAATTTGCGGTACCATTATTAGCGCCTTCCCCATTCCCATTGAGCCCTATGGGGGCTCAAATGGGAATGGGGAATGGCCCTGGTGAATGGGGAATTACCGGTCCCGCCAACCTTGGAATGGACCGGTAATTGCTCCATTCACCAGGGCGGAGTTGGAACGAGTTTGGAGGCAGCCATGGCGCTAATAGCGCCATGGCTACCTCCAACCTCGTAATGAGGCCCAATGTGTCTTGGGTTGACTGGGTGAGTGCTGTGCACATGAACATGATGGGGTGGATTGATGGATACAAAGTGAAAACGTTTGTTGAATTGTCTCACCTTTTGTTTTTTGAGCATTTTTCTGAAGCCTGTTCACCAGAGCTGCATCATTATGTTGCTGACCAGAACATTTTGGATCCCTTTAAACTGGCTAGGTTGGCTGACAAGTGGGTCTCCCACCGGGTGTCCCCTAAGGACTCCAGTGGGAAGGACAAGGACAAAGAAAAGGGGACCTCACAGAAAGCTGAGGAGTCCCAGAAGCAATCACAGTCGGGTAAACCAAAACATTCCTCTCCTAAAACCCAAAAATCTAGTGGGCATAAGTCATCTGTGGGTGGGAATAAGAGTAGTGGTCCACCTGCTGCAAAGCGGGCTCCCAATGGTTCCAGTACCATACACCACATTCCTGGCACTTGTTGGGAATGTGGGGCTCTGGATCACAAGAAGGGTGACTCCAAGTGTAAAGGTAAGGCACTTGGAGTACAGGCTGTCAGCCTGAGCTACCCTTACCCCATGCCTGCGGTGGAGGCCACTCTCCTCCCCTCCTCTACAGGGATCACATTTGGTGCTCCTGTAGAGATTTCCTTAGTGTCCCTTGGGGCCTGGGACCAGTACGCGGAAGTACTGGCGACTATCCCACAGAACACCCGTATGTTTTTGAGAAGTGTCCTCTTGAATGGCCAGCCTTCTACTGGTTTGAGAGACACTGAGGCAAGCATGACAGTGGTGGAGAGGACCATGCTCAAGCCAGAGGACTATGTAGGTGCTCCTCTGAGAACCACCAGGTTAGCTGGTGGGCATCCTAAATTATCGCTTGTAGCCTTAGTCACATTCATGATTGGAGAAAAGACAGCAACGCTTCCTGTTCTCATTCAGGACAATGTCCCTGCTAACATTCTGTTAGGAAATGATCTAGTAGAGTTGGGGTTGATCTTGGATGGTCTACCCATGACTGCTGCTGCAGTCACTAGGTCGCAGGTGACACAGGGTCTGGCTGTGAGTCAGGTACCCGAGCCAAAGGCGAGACCTAAGGCAAGAAGCCGGAAGACCAAGAAGTCCATCTCTGTGAAGGGGGCTCTTTCTCTTCCTGCTGTTCCCACAGCACCTATTCGTTTCCATGCTCCGGACGGGCTGGGTCCAGTGGAAAACCCAAACTCAACTCCTGAGGGAGAAGAGACAGAAGACTCTCCTGTGGGAGAGGTTCTCAACCCGGAGGACCACCCCGACCTTCAATGCCTGTTGGCTGAAGGAGGACCCTCCCGGGTGGACTTCTGTAAGGGACAGAGAGAGTGCCACTCTCTTGAGGGTCTGAGGAAACAGGCCCTGTCCCAGGCAAAAGGAGAAGTGCCTAGGACATTCCAGATCAATTGAGAGGGTGAGATCCTTGTTAGTGAGCCCACTAAGCCTGAAACTGGTGCAAACTCTCAAGAGCATGCTAGGTGCTTTGGAAGAGCCCCTCAGGAGGAAATGGGATCTCCTCCTGCCATGCCTGCTGTTCGTTTACAGAGAAGTAACTCAAGAGGGTGTTGTTTTCAGCCCCTTTCAGTTACTCTTTGGACATCCCTTGAGGGGGCCCCTTGCCTTGATCAGAGAAGGTTTGGAGGCCACTCCTCCAGGTCCCGCTAAGCAAGTGGGGGACTATGTGTTAGGCCTCAGACAGAGGATGACACAGATGATGGGTCAGGCGACAGCAAATCTCAAGGCCAGCCAAGAACTGAATAAGTACTGGCATGACCTTAAAGCCTCGCAAGAGGATTGGACTATGGGACAGGAAATCCTTGTGATGGAGTCTACCAAGCCTAAAGCTTTGGCAGACAAGTAGACTGGACCTTTCAGGATCATGTCCAAGATGGGCAAAGTCAATTATCTGGTTGACATGGGAGTCCCTGGGGTAGCCCCTCAGGTATTCTACGTTAACAGGCTCAAGCCTTTCCACAGGCGAGCAGAAGTCTCATGTCTTTTGCTAGCTTCAGAGCAAGAAGAGGATGAGAGTGAGCCCCTTCCTGATTTGCTGCATAGCAACCCTCAGGATGGCTCGGTGGAAGGAGCACATCTCTTTCCCGATCTGATGACAGAGCAGCAGAGGGCCTGCAGGGCTTTGCTCTGGCAGTATGCCTATCTGTTTTCACTAACACCAGGCCTTACACCATGGTGTAGGCACGAGATTGACACTGGTGACAGTGTGCCTGTTAAAAGCAGGTGCTACCGTATGTCAGATACAGTTAAGAACCACATCCAGGCTGAGGTCGGCAAGATGTTGGATCTGGGTGTTATTGAACCCTCAACCAGTCCCCGGTCCAGTCCCGTGGTCCTTGTTCCCAAGGCAAGTTCCCAGGCAGGTACCAAGGAATTGAGGTTCTGTGTGGACTACCGAGGAGTCAATGCCTTCACCAAAACTGATGTGCATGCATTGCCCCGGGCTGATGAGCTTGTGGACACCATAGGTGCTGCCACATTTGTAAGCACCTTTGACCTTACCTCAGGCTATTGGCAAATAGCTCTGACGGACCATGCCAAGGAAAAGACGGCGTTCTCAACACCTGAGGGACGCTTCCAGTTTAGGGTCATGTCTTTTGGGTTGAAGAATGCCCCTGCCACCTTCCAGAGATTGGTCAATCATGCACTCAGTGGGCTGGAATCCTTTTGTGTGGCCTACTTAGACAACATTGCTGTCTACAGTTCCACCTGGGAAGAGCATTTGACACATCTGGATAATGTGCAGCAGGCCTTGAAAAAAGCTAACCTCACTATCAAGGCCACCAAGTGCCAGATAGCTCAGGGCAAAGTCACGTATCTTGGTCATGAGGTAGTCAAATCCAACCTCCCCCTAGTAAAGTACAGGATGTACATGACTGGGAGACTCCTACTACTCAAACCCAGGTGAGAGCCTTTTTGGGCCTCACTGGGTATTATCGCAATTTCATGGCAGACTATGGAACCATAGCTGCACCACTGACAGCTCTGACTTCACCCAAACAGCCTAGGAAGGTTAATTGGACTGAAGACTGTCAGAGGGCCTTTGATGGCTTGAAAGAAAGTCTGTGTAGGGCACCTGTGTTGTGTGCGCCTGACTACAACAAACCCTTTATCATCCAGATGGATGCTTGCGACACCGGAATTGGAGCTGTCTTGTCCCAGTTCGATGACAAAGGGAGGGAACATCCTATCATGTTCATCAGTAGACAACTGAAGGGTAGAGAACTTAGGTGGGCTACTGTGGAAAAGGAATGTTTTAGCATAGTTTGGAGCCTTAGGCATTTTAGGCCCTACCTTACGGCGTCTACCTTCAAGGTCCAAACAGCTCATAAATCCCTGAAGTGGCTTATGCAGATGAAGGGTGAGAACCCGAAACTGCTCAGGTGGTCCATTAGCCTGCAAGGGCTAGATTTCACCATAGAGCATAGACCAGGGAAGAGTAACGATAATGCATATGGCCTTTCCAGAAGGTATGTTGACTGTCTGGATGAGGGTACTCATGATATACTCCCTCCACTAAGCCATCCTGTCTGGATGAGGGTGTCTCTCTCGTGGGAGATTAGGCACCCTAACCTCAGTCTGGGGGGGTGACTGTGATGCTGGAAATGCATTGTTCTGTATTGTTTTCTGTCCAGGAGTTCACGTGGGACTCCTGTCAGTGCAGCTCTTCCTGTTTTTGGTTTAGTGTACAGACCCATGGGATACCCTTATGGCACCCATGGGTGGGGGTGCAACCCTGTGCACCTAGTGTATGTTTTTGGGCACCTGTGTGTGGCCCACAGAGTGGGGTATGGGCTGGTGGCAGCTCCATACTGAATTGGACAGGTGCTCTGAATATCCTCCATTTTGGGGAAACCCAGGCCCTGCCATTGGAATCAATTGATTTCTGATAGGAAACAAGATGGCCCCTGTGGCCTCTTGCTTTCTATTACCTGTTACCTTGTTTTCCCAAAGTCCTGGGAAGCCCTGACTCTGTCCCTTCCCCCTGACTGGCTGGTGGGTGGAAATTCCATATATGGTGTTGTTGTGAAGTCCAGGCCAGACTGGCTGGAGCCTTCAAAGTGACTGTATGTTGTGGGTACACCATGTGGGTGGGACCTGGGTGAATGGTGTGTGTGACCAATGTGCACTTCTTGTTGTGGATGTCTGGTTTCTGGTGTTTGACACAATGATGGAGACAGCTCTGCCCGAAACTGGTATGAATGCAGTGTGTAGTGTTGAATGGCTGGGTACTTGCCCCAATATACATTCCTTGTTTTGAGTGTCTGAGAGGGAGGAGTATGGCCTGAATGCATGGTATACCTGATTGGCTGACTGACTACTGAATGCCCTTCTGAGTGATTGGTTGCCTGAGTGTGACCCAGCAGAATGAATGAGAGATCAACTCGTATATCTGGGGGCCTCTCACTGCTAGAAATCGTTCAGAAGCTGAAGTTGAAACTGACGCTTTATCTCGAAGCCGATGCCAACAAAGAAAAAGTTGTCCCCTTTCCCATTGTACAGATATTTAAAGTCCCTCCTAACATTAGTGGGGGCATAAACGTGTTCCTACCTTGTCCCTGTCTGAATCTTCACTAAGTAGTGGACAAGTGGACTACTGAGGAACTCGCAGTGTTTCTCTGCGTTGTTCAAGGTCTATGTCTGCTTCTGCAGTTTGTACCATGCCTCTATTAATTCAGGCCCTGTATGTACCAAACTGGAGACAAATGACCATATACAACCAAGTGTATTGAAAAAATAAAAATGTATATGTTACAAGTGTGTGGTGTAATAACGAGAAGTTCACAGTGACATATATATACAGTGTGCAACAAGAATCAAACAAAATATAACCATGTTTCACTTTACATTCTCAGTGACAAAATTTAGTACACAAAATAGAAAAAAAGCATAAGTTCAGCTTCAATGGTTCCTAAAAACATATATTCCTCGTGACATACGGTCAAACTAAACAATTACAGAGCATGTCCGGGATACCATGTGTTTTGAGGGACGGTTTCCTCTAGGATTAGTCATTTGAGAGGGATTTTATTGACAGGTCTCTCAACTCAAATGTTTAGGTTGACTTTTTAAGGTCTAGGGGCCTCATTACACGGACGGCGGTAAGGGTTAACGGTCACCGTTAATGGCAACGGTGACCGTTAACCCTTACCGCCGTACTACGAGGTCCCTTAGCGGGTTGGTGCTTTAACGCCTGCTTTTTGCAGGCGTTAAAAACCAACCCGCTAAGGGACCTCGGAGCTAATTACGGCACCGCAAAATTGCGGTGCCGTAATTAGCGCCTTCCCCATTCCCATAGAGCCCTATGGGGCAGAAATGGGAATGGGGAAGGGCAATGGCGGAAGGGGGATTTACCGCCCCACCGACCTTGGAATGGGGCGGTAAATCCCCTTACCGCCAAGGCGGTGCCGGTAATTTACCGGCATGGTCCAGGGTGCTAATAGCACCCTGGATCACCGCCTTCCGTGTAATGAGGCCCTAGGTCTTTGGACTTTAGGGATATCTCGAAATGTAGCCAACGTGTTCAAAGAACATTTGTTAAACACACTAAATGAGAGAAGAATTGTTGTATATTCTGTACATAATCTTCTTCAGTACGCTGACTAGTGTGTACACATTTCGGTGCTTCTATGTACTTGGAAAGTATAAGGCACCTTCTTCAGGGCGTACAGTGGGTAGACCTGGCTATACTTGAAGCTTTGCCGGTATCGGGATCCCAAGTTTCCTGGGGGTCTGGGTTGGGCGGGGCACTCACAGAGGACCGGAGGCAGGCGGCTTCTGGTGCAGACTGTGGAGGGCTTCCTTATGTAGTTGAAAGTACCTCTTGTTCGTGGCCTCTTTATGTAGACCTATTCTTCCATGGTGGCTGGGGTGCCATCTTGTGGTAATTGATGTAGAGTCTGGAAGGAGAGAGGGGGCCACTTCTTTGCGGCGCTTGCCTCTGGATAGTCGGAGCGTCTGTCTGTTGCGAGGGGCTCCTATGTGTCCTTCTCCTAATCCGTGTCTAGGTGTCCTGCTGCTGCTTACGAACGCCGCGCATTAGTCTTGAGTCTGAAGAAGAAGGATGACTGCTGTCTCCCTTCCCCGAAAGCCGAAAGCCGCCGACACTGATCCAAGAGAGGACCTGGTTAGGTGCCCTCTTCCTGTGTTCCGAGGGACCATCGAGCACCGCTAACCTTCGCCGAAGCGCCCTAGAAGTCAGACCCTTGAAAGGATCCGTCGATGACCCGATGTCGAACTCTGCTATTCCAGGTACTTTGGGTTGGTAGAAACATTATAGAAGGAAATAAGACTTATAGAACAATATATGGACTGGGCTTGTGATATATCTTTACTTTACAGGTTGCCCAGGTGGGGGGATCTCCACACAGAACTGTGTCTAGTGGTAGGGGCCACTATTCTGACAATTGTTCTAACTGCTTTCCTCCTATGTCTATTGTTGATTACCTTTATTAAGTGATCTGTGTGATATTTGACCAGAGTATAGTTGATGCACTTTAATGAGATCTGATAATAATTGTGGTACCACTTAGAACTGTATATATTTGCCATTATAGATGAACTAAGCACAAAGTGAGTTATTGTGATTGTATATAACCTTGAACTTAATTATATAAAGACTGTGCTTTAACTAATACAGTGTGTGGACATTCCTTTGTGGGGGCTTGGGGACTACACTGTACTTAATAACCAGCCTGCATCACCTCCTGAGAAGCTAGGCCTTGATTGCTCGACTACGTTACCAATAATAGAGAATCTTGGCTGGTGTCCTCTGTGCCTCTCCTCTACCAAATAGAGAGCAGAAATACGAACCCCCCCTCCAGTCTTTACAGAAGGTGAGTCACCCCCTCCCCCCCTGTGAATTGCATTGTGAATAGGCCACCACTCCATCCCAAGTGTGAATGCCCGACTGCCAGGCACTGTGAGTGGGTGCAGTGTGTGGGAGCGACCACAGCCACCCACAACAGCACCCTTCTACCAGTGAACCCAGGCCACCCCTGTGATCCAGAGTCATCAGTAGGGCAGCCAGTGTACACATGCAAGCACCATGATACACACATCTATGGTGGGGGCACAGCAGCATCAGGTGGGCGTGTGTAGTACCAACCTCACTGACTGCAGCATGCCAGCTGTGCATTTGCATCATATGCATGAAATGGTTAGGCCAACATTTCCAAACTGTGTCCCCCTCACATAGGGCCTCATTACGCGGTAGGAGGTAGCCATGGTGCTATTAGCATCATGGCTACCCCCTTGCCGCATTCCGGGTCCAGGTTCCCGAAATAGGGACTTACCGGGTCATTCCAACCTTGGAGGACCCGGTAAGTCCCCATTCCGGGAACCATTCCCCATTCCCATTCGAGCCCACATAGGGCTCAATGGGATTGAGGATGGTGCTAATAACGGTACGGCTATTTGCGGTATCGTTATTAGCTCTGAGGTCCCATAACGGGTCCCGTCCTTAACACCTGGTAAGACCAGGCGTTAAGGACGGGACCCGCTAAGGGACCTCGTAGTAGGGCGGTAAGGGATTACCGGCACCAGTGACCTTACCGGTGCCGGTAATCCCTTAACTCCTACCGTGTAATGAGGCCCATAGTATGCTCCAGTAATACCAACACTGTGAAAACAAAACAGGTCAGGCCCAAGCATGAGTGAAACTGTCCTGTACAACCGCCCCCCCCCTGTAAGCAATGAAATGCACGAGAACAATTTGAGGTACTCTGTCCTCATGCCATACCCTATGTTCCCTACAGTCACGCTGGCATCATCCGAGAGCAACATGAATGAAAATGAGGCAGGCCCATCCCAACATATGCCCAGACGCACCTCCACCAGCACCACCACCCCACGAAGGGCCCAGCGGGACAGGCCAAGGCAGAGGTAACACCACACCCCACCGTAGCAGTGTCACACAACCTTGGCGCACAAAAGCCACCAGGGGCTCACCAACCCGCCGCACACAAGCCACCAGGGGCTCACCACCTCGGCACACACAAGTCACCAGGGCTGCATCAGCAAGCCCGTCCAAAGCCACTGGGGGCTCACAGGATGTGGAAGTTGCCACAAGTGCAACCACCCAAGAGGAGGGTACATCATTCGGTGAAGAGCAGCATGCTGTATCTGTCTTGACACTGATACAGTCCTGTGCAGCAAATGGTAACACCCAAAGGGACCCCTGAGCATGTGGAGACTCACAGCCACAGTCCACATGTTTGTGCAAGCCGCTGCAGCGCACACACACCAGTGGCGGATGCGGACACACCCTCATATGGGTCATCTGCTGGCGGCCCCTCCATCCATGGCAGCCCCACCAGACAGCCCAGCACCTCCAGCAACAGCAGCCCCACAACACCGCACAGCTCTGCCCGGCACAGCAACCCCACAACACTGTGCAGCCCTGCCTGGCACAGCAGCCCCACAACACTGCGTAGCACTGCACGGCACAGCAGCCCCACAACACCACACCACCCCACAACACCGCGCAGCCCTACCCGGCAAAGGAGCCCCACAACACCACGCAGCCCTGCCCAGCACAGCAGCCCTACAACACTGCGCAGACTCAGCAGCCCTGCACGGGACACAGGAAAAGGTCCTGCCAACGCTGTCCTGGCACACCTGGATGTGACAGAGGGACGCCAGATGAGGATCGAGGGCATGGCCAACGAACACAACCGCCACATCAAAGCCATCAGCAGTGCAATTAGAGGGGGGCCAAGACCATGGCGCATGACAATGCACACACACTTAAGGTCGTGGAGGCATGCACTGTGGCCTTCACAGGGTTTGGCCAGCGAGTCCGCAAATTGTGCGAGGGGCAATCTGGTCATGCAGAACAGATACGTGAGGCGAACAATCTTCTCTGCCAGCAGCTGCAATTGGCTGCATCGGTGCCATCCACCTCAACCACCCACCCAGAGGGCACCCTATGGGGGTCACCAGGAATAGGTCACTGGGTCATTTGCAATGCCATTCACCTGTAGGTGGTGCACGTGGGGAGCATCAACGTCCATGTTAGATGAACAATGCACTGTTGGCCTGAGGGCCGGCCATATGGACTCATTTGCACTCTGTGGGGGGCGGGGGGTATGTGTGCTGGGGAGTTGATGGGGGAGGGGTATTTGTGTGATGGGGAGTTGGTGGGGGGAAGGGGATATGTGTTCTGGGGAGTTGGTGGGGGAGGAGGGTAAGTGTGCTGGGGAGTTGGTGGGTGGAGGGGGTTAGTTCCACTTTCATTAAAGCCTGTTGAAACATGACATAAAGCAAGGACATTCATGATTGTGTACAAGTGTTCTTTATTTTACAAGTGCAGTTTTTGGTATGTGCCCATTCAACATGTAAGAAGAAATTGTCAATGAACGCCTGTCTGGCCAACCTCCCCCCTCAGCCCATCCCTGTGTGCAATAGCCCGGCACCGGGCACATGTTCATCGTCACTCCCATACCCTGGGGGTTGACCATCAGCATCAAGGGGTAGTGGCACATTCCTATGGCAGCAGATGTTGTGTAGCATAGCACAAGTGAGGACAATTTTGCCAACTTGTTCTGGCGCATACATTTGTGCCGCTCCAGTATGGTCCAGGCACCTGAATCGTGCCTTCAACAATCGAAATATCCTTTCTACACATATGCTTGTCCTACTGTGGGCATTGTTGTATCCCTGCTCTGCCAAAGTTTGTGGATTCCGCACAGGGGTCTTCAGCCAGGTGAGCTGCAGGTATCCTGAATCACCTGCATGGGATGAAATGAGTACATGAGGCCTAGGTCATTTCAATGAGTGTGCAAGGACTAAGCATCAATACACTATGCACTGTGGTCCTCTTTGTGTGCAACAGGGACATGCATTGTGATTGGCTGATTGGTATACATCCATCATCTCACCCATACATGCACCCTGTGTGATTGAGTGGGCTCTCCTGTGGCGGATGACAGTGGCTGCACACGGGATGACTAAAGTCGCGCCGGTGGATTTTGCACTATGTAAATGTGTTTGTGTGTGCCACTGCTGCTCATCAAATGCCATCATGGAACTAAAACCAAACCTGTGAAGCAACAGTACCTATATAGCAAACGATTTTGCCTTTTTTTTGCATATTTAAATTCTGTGACGCAACAGTGTTTGCTTTGTTTTCAATTTATAATTTCAACCATTTCCTGTTTGGAATAAAATCAAGGCTAAGACTATAAGAACCAACATCTGGCACATCTTTGTTTCTGCAAATGTTTTTGAAACTACCATTTGAAGTATATACATTTTTTCCTGTTAAACTGGCAACATAGTTCCCTTTCTTTTCTCTGCAGAGCGCGAAAATTCCTTTAAGGTCTAAACATTCAAATACGTTTATTCATTTCCCCTTACAGTCTAGGGGTAATAGACTTTAGTTTCGCTGACCTGCATCTATTTTATATGGATATATTGAGGAGCGCCGGAATCAGCCGAAGACTGTTTCTATCAGAGCCATCATGTAACCACTTGTACTTGGAATATGGTGTTTTCATGTCCATTGGGTTTGCTCTGCAGTGTGTGCCATGTCCCTTGTAGCCCACGTTCTACCAGCACCGCTCCCTGGGTGTGATTGGCACAGTGGTGCATCCATACCCTCAGGATGAGGCTCCCGTCATGACTGCTGTTCAGGGCAAATGGTGATTTGTATTTGGATGTGGCTGTCTCAGTGGACGGTGCAGATTTAGCTACTTGGCACTAGTTTTTGGTTTGTTTCTCATGCATGTAAATGTGCATTCATGGGTCACTCTCTCAGGGATGTTCATGTTCGGATTTGATCCTGATCATCTACAGTGGTTTAGAAGATGGGTTTTGCATTCCTCTCACTTTGCATTCCTGTGTGGTGCCCTGAGTGAGGTTACTCTTGCGTGTTAGGGTGTAAAGCAGCACTGTAACACAGACAGGGTGCATTCTGGGTTTGTGGTCCCATGTGTTAAGGTGTTTTGAGAAGTGTGTGGCCATCACCTCGTGTGGGTCCAGGTGTGGTGGCCGTGTGCTGGTGACCTTCTGTGCCACACGTATATGGTACTGGTGCTGTGATGGTTCTGGCTGTGGCTCCTGGTGGCATGCAAAGCTTCATGTGGATCTGCCCCCCTTAATTTATTGTACTTTGGCAATTCAGGCAGGGTTTGTACTCACCCACTATCCATGTTTGTTGTCCTCTGTTTCTCTCCAAGTAGGCTGGCAGTGTGCTGTTGTGCAGCACCATGGAGTTGTGGGTGGATCCAGGGTAGCGAGTGCAGCAGTGGCTGATGGTGAGGTCTGGGCTACAGGTCATCTGTATGTTCAATGAAAGGAAATGTTTCCTATTCCAGTACACTGCCTCATGGTCCCGGGTGCAACCAGTGCAACATGTGTGCAGTCTAGGGCTGTGATCACATTGGGTAATCGCATAGAACTGTGCCTCAAGTTCATTCACCTGTGCCTGGGTGGTGGACAGTGCCATATGTTGGTTCACATGGTGCAGCAGTGCATCCAGCACCTGGCTCAGGACTGCACTAAATGTGGACTGGGACATGCCATGCATCATAGCAACTGTGTGCTGGAAGCTGACCGTCCCGAGGTATTGCAGGGCTGACACCAGCTTCACGAGTGGGGGCACAGCGTTGCTGATGGCAATCCTGCTACCAATGTCCCCTTGAATTGTGTCCAGGAACTCTGTTATGGTAGCCCTGTCCAGCCTGTACTCTGCTACCAACTGGCCATCAGTGACGGACCAGGGTGATGGCCTGACCCTGAGGATGGCCACACGCCTTGCTGGGGCTGGTTTCCTCCTCCTCCTCACCCCCCAGCCCCCTGTACTCCCTGTGCCCGGGCTGGTTGTCAGGCCTCTGTAGCTCCAGGCACAGCATGTAGAGGTCCATGTCAAAGCTCCCTGCTCCAAATGGCAACCTGGTGTTGGGAAGTGTGTTTGGGGCCTGTGTGGGTCTATTGTAGGCCTCTTGTGTGCATTGTTTGCACCTGTGGCTTTGTTACTCCCACCTTTGTTCTCTTACCTCCAGCAGGCGGCCGGCGCTATTTCCAGCGATATTAGCGCAATACTGTACTTGTGATAGGTCTGTGATAGCGCGTTGTGTTGTCGGCACTATTACAGCCGGCGCTATTACAACCGGATGGAATAGCGCTGGCTGGATTGCAGTCGTGATCAGCCGGAGTGTTACTGGCGGCGCTAATACCATTACCACCGGATTTAAGGGCTACCACCCAACTACTGATGAGGCCCTGGAGAGGGTAAGAGTATGAGGGAGCTACGACAGTGGTAGAAATGTACTATGTCTCTCCTAGGATGTCATCCCTCATTCTATGCGGGCTTTCCCTCCCCCCATGAACCCCCCATTGTGCACCACCCCAGGGGGGTTATTTGACTGTGGACACTCTGCTCCCCTAAAGTCACTGGTTTCTACCTCCTCCACAGGGAAACGTGATAGGAAATCTATGTTTCCTTGTTCCTTACCCTTTCTGTGTACAACAGAGAAAGGGCTGGAGGTCCAGGAACCAGCACATATCCTGGGGTTCGTTTCTTTTCTGAGGCTTAACCATGTAAGAGGTATGAGGGCTCAGAAAGTGAGGCAGACAACTTTGTAGAGAGTTCTCAACTTTTGTCATTTTATTAACAAACATAGTTTGCAAAAACGCCTCACTTTCCCTACCCTAAGGAAGATTTCCCCGCCTATGATAAACTAAAGGGGAACACTCTGACCAAGGGATATCTAACCCTCACACTTATACAACAATCAAAGTAAAAAGAACACATATGGCAATTCAAGCCAACAACATCATATGGCATATGACCTGATTCACAACATGATTTGTGTCTCTATGTCGTGGTCTGGGTGAACTTCCCCTTCCCCAGATCCAAACAAGGGTGTCTCCAATTAGGAAAAGGAAACACAAGGAAAACTGTGTCCACATAAAGTTCCAGTACTTGAATGAACAAAGTTGTGTCGCTTCAACAAAATACTTTGAAAAAGTCATAAACTCTCACTCCTGGAATAAAAACCGTTTCATATTTCCAGCAACAACAAATAATCTGGTTAGGATGGTTTACAACAGTTCTGAATTGTATAAAGAATTGTCACTTTCCTTCAGCCAATTCGACAACTCTTCGGCAATAGTCAAAACTTGTTCTATTTTAGTACCACACTTCAGCACTTGCACCTTCTACTACCTGGTATATCCTCTCAGCAGGTTTCTTCTGGGCAATCGCTTCTTGCCCTATGGGTACACTCGCCTGCCCGTCTACTTCTTCCACAACACAAGAGAAAAGTGCTACAGTGGTAACTTTCAATTTTAGAAGAACAACATCTTCAACAGTTTGTCTTGGTATCAAAATGCAGCTTTCAGGGAATGGAACATTCATTCTACAAACAATGCTCATCTCCCTCTGGTCAACTTCTTCCAGAAGGGCACCTCGTTTGCCACTTTTCTCTCCCTTCTGCACCAATGGTTAAACAGTAGCTAGGATACCGTCCTTTCTTGTGGTTACCTTGGTTTTGGAAATGTGAGTTTAGATTAAGTATATTCTTTTCACCATAGGAATAGGACTTCCTACAACCCTTGGGGTTTTGATTACACCCCGTTGGCTTTCGGCAATGGTTAGTACTCTCCCATGGCTCAGCTTTCTCTCTCTTTTGTCTTTGATATTGCTTAATGTTCTCAATTGGCCCAGCTTGAGCTCTCTTTTGGTTTTGGCATTGCTTGGTATTCTCAATTCTCAATACTGCTTTCTCACTGGGTTGTTGTGATCTCCAAAAACTCACAAAGGGTACACCACAGCTACTTGTTTCATCAGCTTGCAACTTCGTGGTTTTCTAATAGTTGGGTATTCAATGAAAATGCATCTGTCATGCACACGCGAGCAGCGCAGCTGACCAGGCGTATGCAAGCAGCACTCGAGTGCTGTGCTACCACTAGCAAGTGGGGAACTCACTGGGTAAGTCGCTCTCGCTGGGTCCCCGCTGGCTGTTGCTTTCTGCGTCTCTCCTGCCCTCGGCAAAACATTTCTGGTCCTTTGCTTCTGCCACCACCACACCAACTCAGAGCTTCCCAAGCCTGTGCGAATCTCCTGTGTGACCTTGTCACCAGAGATTCCTCTGCGTCTTCCACCACGCCAACCTTCTGCTGCACCACCTCTGCATGGGGGGTAGGGAGAGTCAATGACCCTCTCAGGACCTTCAGTGGTCCTGGCACCTTCTCGCTCTATTAATCCCGCCTCCACCTGCAGATACGGCCGACACCACATATAGTGCTTCCTCTGCTTCTGCTTCACTGACTTTTTCAGCTTTTCTCTTGCCTGCAACTGAGTGGCCATTTAAACCTCCCAGCCTCCCTCAGGTGTGGGTCATTTAGGTTAATTAGTTGACCACTACAGCTTGGTTCCTCTGCAACCCTCTTCCTCGTCCCAGTACTAAGGGAATTATGGGACTTGAAGTTCCGAATAACAAAATTAGATTTCTTAACGATTTCTGATTCACAATAAGCCATCAAAAGGCAAGTGTTCTGGGGAAAGTTAACAGGGGAATTTCCCCTTCTTTCTGACCTGTTTCCTCCCCCATGTGATCCTCCCACAGAGCGCCAACCCGTGGGTCGCAATAAGGAAGCGTCTGCCTTCCCCTGGCCACATGAGGACGGTCCCAGTTCAGGGTTAGGGGGGGTCATTACTGATTCATCACAGAGGCGAATGGTCAGTAATAAGCTTAAACCTCGTATCAAGTAGAAAATATTTAGGTGTCTTATGACCCACTTAATGTCTAATGCCTCCAATTTTGCAGTTGCATAATTCCTCTCTCAGGAGAAGAGCTTGCGCCTAATAAAAAGTATGGGGTACCCAACGCCCTCATATTCTTGGGACAGGACAGCCCACAAGCCTACCTTTGAGGCATCCGTCTGGAGTAGGAACTCCTTGCTAAAGTTTGGGGCCTTCAGCACTGGTTCTCTATATAGAATTGTTTTTAATGTGTCAAAACATGCCTGATCTTGCTTCTCCCACTGTACTTTTTGTGGAACCGCGGCCCACATTCGTTAACTTGTCGGTTAATCCCGCTGCAATGGTAGAATATTGAGAAATAAACCTCCGATAGTATTAGACCAAGCCAAGGAAAGCTCTCAAGTCTCTTAGTTTTTGGGACTGGGGTCTCTTGCATAGCCCTAACCTTCTCTGATTGTGGTCTTACTAGTCCATTCCCTACAAAGAAACCCATTGCACTTCTTAGGGTTTGCCATAAAACTGGCCTGCTGCAAGGCTTTTGTGACTTTATAAAGATGCATCATGTGATCCAACCAGGCTTCACTGTGGATAATTACAGCTAGAGTATGGGCGCAATATTTTATCCATAAGCCTTTGGAATGTGACGGGGGCTCAATGCAACTTAAATGGGAGCACTTTAAATAACCTTTTTGGGTCAAAAGGGCAGTATTTTCTTTGTCCTCCTTCTTAGGGGGGTCTTGACAATAGCCTTTTGTCAGATCGATTGCGGAGAGATAAGCGGCAGAACCTAGTCGGTCAATGTGATCATCAGTCTGTGGCTGTAAGATCTCATTGAGTTTTCGGATTGCGATACAGAACCTCTACGATCGATCTTGCTTGTCCACCAACCATATGGATGAAGACAAGTCTGAATGGTCAGAAATGAAAGTCAGAAAACCTTTGGATGATTTCTCAAAATATGCTGTTTCATTAAAATTATAAGTTTCAACAAATGCCTCACTATCCCTACCCTGACGAGGATTTCTCTTCCTATCATAAATTAAAGGAAACACTATAACAAAGGATATCTGGTCCTCACACTTAAACATAAAATATACGGGGGCGCTGTTGCCCACGATGGAGCATGGCCGCCTAAGGCCACCTAAGGAGTATCTCCGTGCTAGGTGACGACATTCGTTTTGTTGTATGCCTTCATACATCCGATACCTGACAAAGAAGACTGGAGGCCACTTCCACTAGACCCTCTGCCACTGCTGCCCGAGTGTCGGCCCCGAACTTCTGTCGGGCCTGGAGATATTCACACTTTCTGGCTGCCCATAAAGCTGCAGAGTCCTGTCCCACCTGCATCGTTCTGTGGCACCTGCCTCCCTCTGCAGGACATTCTGGGGCTGTGCGGTCTGCTGTGGGGGAGGGGTGGGCGCCCGTGGCCCTCCGCCCACTTTTGTAGCGATCACTACTCAACACCCACCCTGTGGGGCCACTGTTATCCGGCCTCCTGCTGCTCCACATTCTCAGCTAGGAGCCCCCCCCGCGCCCGTGGCTACAGCTAAACGACAGACCTGCGTGTTTCTTCCTGGGCCGGAGCCCGTTGCACCCTCGACGAACATCTGTGCCCTGTGGGTGTTCTCTCCTCCCATCTGCGCCGGGTTGGGCAGGCCTCCCCCGGGCGGCTACGCATTCTGCTCGTTGGGGGTCCGGCCCCCTCCTGGCGTGCTCTAACCCTGCCCATCCCGGACACTAAGGACACCACCATCTACCATATGCGGTGAGTACCAAAATTGACGCCCGCTGCACCCGCTAGTGGCGCTTTAATACCCCCTGCACGGGTGCCAACGCTGAGACAGGCTGGCCCCTCCCGCAGCTATCTACTCCTGTTGCCCGGCATCACTGCAGTTGGCACTTCTTCCTCCCAGGCTGCGCACCGAGCCTCCACTCACAAAGCGGACATCAGAGGAGATGTACCTCCGCGCCTGACCGGGGTGTTCGGGGTGTTGGGGCTGTGGGGCCCTCTGCTCCCCCGCCACGTGGGAGAACACAGTTCACTCGGCACTGGGGCTCTGGACTGGCCTCATCAACACAATCATTACAGTCGCCACTGTTGCTGCTCCTCGCTGATCTGCCCCAGATCAGTGCTTGAAGTCATAATCATACGATCTGCAAGGATCTTCTGGGTCTGGGATTTAAACTCTGTGCCCCCTCTCAGGCTTACTGTGGTGCTGGTCTGCACAGGCGGACTGGGCCCCATCCTATATAGTTGCATCCTAACTACCTGCTTCCTCATACTACTCTGGCGGTAATAACACCATCTCATCGTCACACCTCAGCACACTGCAAGCCTCACTGTGTCCATAAACACACTAGATGCATTGTCATCACCCCAATGATCAGTGCTGGCACGCAGGCCTAACTGTTTTTACCCCATCCTATGTGAGGGCCTTATCTGATTTTGCGGCTCCCGGTGCGTGCCTGCATGGGCAGGAAACTGCAGAGTCTACTCCTCAACCGGAGCCCCTGTGTTGGTCCCCTCACCGGAGACCGGCGACCTACTCCAGCAAGATCCTCACATTATTCATCAACGGTTGTGATGACGAGCAAATCGGTCTCAGACCCGGACCCACCACTCAAACTCAGCCTACTCTCCAATAATAAACTCTGACTCTGGAGGTCATCATTTACTAGCCCGATCCGCGTGGTTGACTAGGAGCCCTGACGGTACCATGACCAAGGGCGATGGAAAAAAACAGAGTTCCATCAATATGTTTGCGAAGGCCTCTGCCAAAGCATCTGGACCTGGTCTGGAGCCCAAACCCACCACATCCACACCTCCAAACCCTGCAGAGTCTCAGAAGATGTTTGACTTTATGCGTGAAGGATTTACCACTCTACACTCTAAACTCGATGATATACATGGGACCATATCATCTATTAAGGCACACATAGAAAGAACCGATGGCCGGGACACAGAGATCGAGTCCAGGGTTGGTACTGCAGAGGACGACATTACCTCCCTCCGCTCTGAGGTCGCCACTTTGTCCAGGCGGGTCACGGAGGTAGCTAAGAAAAATGAAGATCTCGAGTCTCGCTCGAGACGCAATAACCTCCGAATTATCGGCATCCCTGAGGACAGAATCGAGGGCCCCATGGAGGACTACATTGAACACACCTTGCTTCAATTACTGGACTCCCCTAAGCTGTCTCCACAGTTTGCCATAGACCGGGCTCATCGCGCCCTTACAGCTAAACCCAAACCTGGTGCGCCCCCGCGCCCCATCATTGCGAGAGTTCTGAATTACTGCAATCAAGACACTTTGCTCGGTGCAGCTAAATTCAAGGGGGAGCTCCGACTGTGTTTAGCGAGAATCCACCTATACCCTGATTTCTCGATCTCCGTCCAGCAGGAGCGTAAAACCTTCATGGCAGCCAAGAGAAGTGTCAGGAATGACTGAACGTTCCCCTCCTTCCTCCTCACCTGAATCGTCTGTGAACCTCTCTTGTAGCTCCGGCCTCTTTCCAGGACGTCTTCGGGTCTGAGTCTTATCAGTCTTCCTTGCTTCTTTCTTTTGACGTAAGTAGGGGCGAGCTCCCTGGGATGCCACACTGTCGGGTAACTAGAGAACACGAACAGCGGGGACTCCTGGGAGCCGGCCCCTGAGCAGGGAAAAAGCCCGAAAGGGCAGAAAAAACCCTGCAGGAGTTGTTCTGATGAAGGAGTGAGTGGAAATGCGAAGTCCGGTAGAATGATCTTTCAGCGGAAGTGGCTCAAAAGGTTGGTTAAACGGAGATTCACCAGTAGACTTGGGGAGACGCCAGAGAACCAGCTGTGATTTATTTTAAAATGTTTTTATTGGCATTTGGCATTCGCTGTTATATTTCCAACCAGTACAATCATGGTTTATGTCTATGCATGGTTACAAATCTCTTATGTCTTACAAGGCGTAGGTGTTATTAAACAACAAACAAAACAAACAAAGAAATAACGAGAAAGAAAGAAAACAGAACAAGTAACAGTGGTAACAGTGACTGTCCTTTGAACTCTGTGTGGTTATAGTCCTCATTTCCGTAGATGAACCCCAGTTTCCACTCCATTGGGCTCTGGCTGGTGCCCCTGACACATAGGGGGGGAAGTGGGTGTAGAATGAATGCTACTGTGCGTGGGTTAGGCCGTTTTGCCGGTTGTGGAGGGTTGGCTCAGGGAGGCTTATAGCTCGTCGAGAAGATCATGTCTCTCAGAAGGGTCTTCCAGGCCTCCAGTGCGGTGCTCAGGTCTTCTCCGCCCCGATTATTCGCTTCCTCCCATGCTCTGGTTTATGCTGCCGTCCATCTTTCCATCTCCCTGATCCAAGGTTCGTACCTGGGGCCTGCTGAGGATTTCCAGGCCATTGCGACCGTTCTCTTTATAAGCACACATGCTATGTCCATCAGCTTCACCAAGTGTTTGATTTTGCCCAGTCTCGGGTAGGTGCCTAGGAGGCACTCTTTCGGAGTCCATTCATATAGCTCAAGGCCAGCTTTCCTGCAGGTCTGTTCGGCTGCGAACCATAGTTTCTGAGACTTAGGGCAAGTCCAGAACATGTGAATCATGTCAGCTTGATCAGAGGAGCACCATGGGCACGCCGGGTTGACTTTGTCATTGAAGGTGGATATTCTATGTGGGGACATGTAGGTCCTATAGAGGACATTGAGTTGTATTAGTCTGAATCTTGCGTTCCTAGATATCTCCTTCGGGTATGCTAGGGCTCTCGACCATTCTCCCTCCGTAATTTCGGTCCCTAAGTCAGATTCCCATCTCTCTTTCAAACGTGTGCTTCTTGGGTTAGGCCTATCGTTTATTTGGGC
Source organism: Ambystoma mexicanum (assembly GCF_040938575.1). Lineage (NCBI taxonomy): Eukaryota > Metazoa > Chordata > Amphibia > Caudata > Ambystomatidae > Ambystoma > Ambystoma mexicanum. The sequence continues at coordinate 290,326,735 of NC_090931.1, read as the reverse complement.
GTATAGCCTTGATGTTGGTTTCCAGCCATCGCTTACTCCGTACATCTCCTGGGTCAGGGCGTGTGTTTCAGGCTCCTCGGGCCATACATCCCATTTCTTCTTGGCGATGAATTTCACCTTTTGGTACCATAAGTAGTGGCTCAGGGTGATCCCCTCGTTCTCTTGCAGTGATTCGAAGTCCCTGAATTGCCCTTCCTCAAACATATCTCCCCATGTGTAGATGCCGAAGTTTTCCCATCTCCTCATTGTTGGTAGGTCGCCGGGGGCTTTACACATGTCTGCTAGGATGGGGGTTTCGGGTGAATACAAGTGTTGTAGCCCCAGCATAGAGTTAACCTTTTTCCACACCTGTCGACCCACCTGTACTATTATGGGCGGGTCGGGAGGCCCCATTTTGTTGTTCCATATCAGTTCTTTAGGGTGTAGGGGTGAGGTTAGTTGGCAGAGGAGGTTTGTCTCAGCTGAGGGCTCGTCGCTCAGCCATTTGGCGACATGTGTTAGTTGGGCCGCTAGGTAGTATCTTCTGAAGTCCGGTAGTTGGATACCGCCTGCGGAGTAGGGAAGTGTGAGGATGTTCAGTGCAAGCCTGTGCCTGGATCGACCCCACAGAAAATCTTTGATCAGGGATTCCAGTTTCCTGAAGAAGGATGGGGGAATGTAAAATGTTATATTGGTGAAGTAATAGAGGAATCTGGGCAATATTATCATCTTGGATATTGCGGCTCTGCCCATCACCGAAAGCGGAAGCTTCGACCAAAATTTGACGGAACTCCGTACCCCCGATAATGCGGCTTCAGTATTGCTTTCGTGAGTGGAGATTGGTGTGTGCTTGATGGTGATGCCCAGGTAGTGGAAGGACTCTGTTTGCCACTGGATTCCAATCTCGGGGAGTTCTTCTGTGCTCCTTCCCCTGAGGCCAGCCAGAGGGAAGGCGGATGATTTCTGCCGGCTGAACTTTATGCCTGAGTATTTCGAAAAGTTATCCAAGATATCCAGAGCTATCGGGGCATTCATCTGAGGGTCACGAAGATATAAAAGAACATCGTCGGCGTATAGGGAGATAATGTTGTCTGTACCGGCGATGCTTATGCCCGCGTCGAATAGCTGTTTCCTGAAATAAATTGCTACTGGTTCCAGCCCTAGGATATATAGCATTGGTGAGAGCGGGCATCCCTGTCTGGTCCCCCTTTGGATAGCCCAGGCCCCTGACAACATGCCCCCTGTTTTGACTCTTGCCATCGGGTTATTATATAGTACTTTGACCCATCGGATAAAGTGTTCGCCCATTCCAAACTCTCTCAAGGTTTCGATTAGCCACTCCCAGAAGATCGAGTCAAAAGCCTTAATGGCATCAAGCGAGAGTACCGCTAGGTCTTCTTTGCTTTCCTCTGTTTGTGCCATTATGTGCTGGAGCCTTCTTAGGTTGGCTGTAGTGTTGCGTCCAGGGACAAAGCCGCATTGGTCTGCGTGAACCAGGGAACCTATCACCTTTGAGAGCCTCTTGGCCAGTATGGTCGTGAGTATTTTGCTATCGTAGTTTAGGAGTGCGAGTGGGCGATATGAATCACATTTTTCGGGCGGTTTGCCAGGTTTGAGCATTGGCACTATGAGGGTTTCTCTCATGGTGCCTGGTAGTATGCCCGTCTCAAATGCCTCCGCATAGACTTCATGCAGTATGGGGGACAGGATCTCTTCATATGCCTTGTAAAACTCGGGGGTAAGGCCGTCGGTTCCAGGGGTCTTGCATGTGGAGAGGGATCTAATCGCTTCAGTAATGTCTTCGATAGTAATGTCCTCTCCTAGCATTTTTCTTTGCTCCTGGTTCAGTTTTGGTAGGCCGACTTCTTCCAGGGTGTCTCTTATGTCTGCTACGGGAACTTGGTCGCTGTGGGCATACAGTTCTGCATAGAAGTCGGTGAAGACCTCATTTATTGCTTGCTGTGTTCTGTGGACTGTGTCATTATCGTCCCTGATCGCTGTAAGGGCCCGCTTCGGATGTTCCTTCCGGCACAGCCAAGCCAGTATCTTGCCTGGCTTATCTGCCTCTTTGTGAGCTCTCATGGTGCGAGTGGAGAAGTCAAATTTCGCGAGCCTTTCCCATGCGGTTCTGCATTCCTCCCTGGTCTCCCTCAGCTTGGTCTCTGTCTCAATTGTGGGAGGGGAATTGTTTTCAAGGTGCCTGATCTTTTCCTCCTTAGCTTCTAATTCCTTTCTTAGCTGCTTCCTGATTCCACCCGCCTCAGCCATTACCTCTCCTCTTGTCACCACCTTCAATGCTTCCCACAGGGGTACTCCATTTTTCAACTGATCCCTTATTAATTTCCACATACTCTTCTAGTTTCTCGGCCAGGTGCTCCCTGAATGCGGGGTCAGTTAGTGTCTCCGCTGGCATACGCCACGTTGGGATAGGAGGTAGGGGGGGGCGCAGGCAAAGTTGTATTATTAGCGGGGAGTGATCTGAAATTGATCTGCCCAGGTACTCCGCAGACTCGACCCAAGGGGTCAGCTCGTCATTTATAAAGAGGTAGTCTATCCTGGTGTGCAGGTTGTGAGGGGCCGAGTAGAATGAATAGGATCTATCCGTGGGGTGAAGGTCCCGCCAAGTGTCAACCAAGTGCAAGTCCTCGATTGTTTTGTGGAGGGCCCGAGCAGGGAGGTAATTGTGCGATTGTGGGGTGGTGGATCTGTCCATTTCCGCATTCATGACGCAATTGAAATCTCCTCCCCACAGCAGAGTGTGGTCCCTGTGAAGCATGACTTTGGCGCACAGCCCCTTGAGGTAGGAAGGTATGCCATGTTGGGGGAAGTACGAGTTCATTATACATATTCGATTGCCCTCCAGCATGCCCCATACCAGCAGGTATCTGCCTTCCTTATCCGACTCTACCCCCAGCTGTTGGAATGGTGTGTCCGGGCTCACCCATGTGTATACTCCTCTTGCATACTTCGAGTAAGATGAACCATTACCTTGTCCCCCCCAGTAATTTGTTAGCTTATCTGCAGAGTCGGCAGTGAGGTGCGTTTCTTGTAAGAGGGCAACTGATACCTTCTTCCTCTTCAGGTAAGAATGTATTCGATTTCTCCGGAGGTATGACCCCATCCCTCTTACGTTCCATGTGATTACCCTAAGTTTTGGCGCCATTGCTTGATTGCATTAATTGTCGGGGAGAGATATATGTCTTCCCTGGGGCTTGTTCGCTTGTTATTGTGAGCCATGGTTGGTTCTGGTCGCGTGGAGTGGTTAACTCTGTTGGTTAGTTTTGGGTTCGATTCCATTTGGTCAAAGGTCTTCAGAGTCAAGGCAGTTAAAACAGTACTAACTTGTGTGGAACAATTATAACTGGTGCACCCAGCGACTGACACAACGGTGGAGTGCTCGGGTGCTCTCGCGCCGCCTGTCCCAATCCGGGTGTCTGGCACGAGTAGGTGAGTGCTGGCAACTGGCCTGCACTGATCTTTCGTGGGGTCGTGGTCTGTGTTCATGTGTGGTAGATCGGGTGAGCCCCGCAGTCATTTAGCTTCTCACATTGTAGTTTTGCTTCTAAGGTTGGGGTCTCCTGATCTCTCAGGTGTTTGTGGGAGGGTGCAAGCACCTGTGTCGGGGCGTATTGCCCTCATCCCTGGGCACCCTCATTGTGTTTCCCATGCGGGGATTCGGCAGGAACCTCGGCCAGGTTATTGTGTTCCATCCATAGGTTGGCTGCGGCTGGTGTCTCGAGAAATATCGCTTTTGCTTTATAGATTACCTTCAACCTGGAGGGATAGAGCAACATGTATTTTAGGTTTAGCTTCCTCAGCCTGGCCTTGATTGGGACGAAGGAGTTCCTCGCTCTTTGTACCGACTGAGTATAATCGGGGTATATCGTGATTCTTGAGTTGCCTCGCTCTATCTCTCCTCCCTCCCTCGAGAACTTCAGGATCACCTCCCGGTCTCGGAAGTTAAGGACCTTCGCTATGATGGGGCGAGGGTAGGAGCCTGGGGGGGGGTTTCTTCTGGAGCGATCTGTGAGCTCTCTCTATGGCGAAGCCCTGTGATAGATTTGCCACCCCGATCTCTTGTTGGATTAGGGATTCAACGAAGGCCGTCGGATCAGCAGTCTCCGTCCCCTCCGGTACGCCCAGTATCCTAATGTTACTGCGTCTAGCGCGGCCCTCCGCCTCCTCGGACCTCACCTCCAGCAGGGCTACCTTACGTTGCAGGTCTGCGAGTTCTGTTTTCATGGCTGCCGATTCAGTTGCCATGTCCTCCTGAGAGGACTCCACAATGGTGACGCGTTCCGTTAGGTTGCGGGCATCTTGCCTTATCAATTGGATGTCGGCTTTTACTTCACCGATCTTCGTGTCGATAAATGATTTTAGGGCCTCAATCGCCCCCAGCAGCTGATTGTGTCTGGTGTCCGGGCTATCCCGTGTTGCTGGGTCGACCGATGTGGTCTGGGTGGTGGGGTTAGATTTCGCCGTGACAAAAGGATCTAAGGTGGCATTTTTGGCTTTGTTTCTTGCTGCGGCCATTGTGGATTGTCTCGGGCCTGGTTGAGGCAGACGGGCTCTCTCGTTTTTTTTTCCCCCGGGTTGATTTTAATGCGTGGTGGTGCAGGGATATTAGGCTTTATTTGATCCGGGGTCTGGGTGCCCAACGGATGTGGTCGCCCTGCTTTAGTGGGACAGGAGACAGTGGGGCCCGGGTCGTTCAGGGCTGCAGCGTTGTGGGTCCGGTCCCCTGGTGTGGTAAGGTTGGTTGGGGGGGACGCGGGAGCAGGGAGTTCAGTGGGAGCGCCGCGGTGTGGGCTCTCAGTATTGCTCGGGGTGAGTCGGCAGGGTCCCGCAACTCGGTGAGTAGGTGGTCGGGCCTGGCTAGGTATGACCCAACCCGGAAACTGTGGTGGGGTCTGATCCCAAGGAGGGAAGGGTCTCACCTGTGAGCGTTATAGTCCGGGCAGATCTGGAGACAGCCGCCGGCCCAGGTCGAGGTTTGCAGGTCTGCGCAGGCCGGGGGGCTCCGCTCGCCGGGAAGTTGAAAGTCGGGGTCGCGGTGGATGGCCCTGAGGATCCGGTGGTCTTGCCCCAGTCGCACTTCAGCTACGTCGTTGCGGGTACCAGCACCGGGCGCCCAGTCTTGGCCCCCAGTCTGCGTATCGATAGGGCCCAGGATCAGGTCGCTTCGGGGTGCACGCTCCTCATCCGCTCATGTCGCCACGGCCGCCATCTTGGGAGTCCCTTATGGAGTGCAGGGGACGCCGGACCGGAGCGTCCCAGCGGGCCCCGGAGCTCCGATTTTTGTCGGGTCAAATCGTCGGGTGTAGTCAATCGCCTGATGTACGGCTACACCGAAGGCTGGGTGCTGCAGGCAGCCCACACCACCCAAATCGAGGAGTGATTGCGCGGCTCGCCGCTCCCGCGCGCCTCCCTCAGGGGATAGGGGGGGCCGGGCCGAAGCGTCGGGAATGCTCCCTGGTCCCCGATTTCTTTCGGGGAAAGTCGTAGGTTGCAGCTAATCGCCTGATGTACAGCTGCTCCAAAGGATGGACAGTATTGCTGGATTTTTGGTGCCCAAATCAGGATCGGACTGCGCGGCTCGGCCGGAGCTCAAGGGAACCGCGTCCTCACACCCTGAGCATCAGGCCACGCCCCTCGAGAACCAGCTGTGATAAGTGCACCTTAGGAAGCCGGAAGGTCGCACAAATGACTCCAGATAGTTTGGAACTACCAGCGACCAGGAGGTAAGTGCTTAGAAGCAAGGGCAAGGGCAAGGAAAGGCAGGCTGAAAGTCAGAAGGGCAAGGGAACTGAGAGAGAGAGCGAGAGACCAGTACAAGGCGTACGGATCGAATCAGCAAAAGGGAAACCAGCGGGAGACCAGAGGGAGACGGGAAAACAAGGGAAGGATTACAAGAGAAAACACACGGAGGAAGGATACACTAGCGTTACCTTCAAGACGCAGAGTACAGTGAAGGTGCAACGCGAGGAACGCCACAATGAGCCGGCAGTAGTAAACGCCGGCGGCCATCTTGGAAAAAACACTAGAGCGGTGCTCTCAGAACGGCCGTCAGACGTGGTGGAACTGTTAATGGCGTCTCCATAAAGAAAAGAAACGCCGCCCGACTGAAGTCATGACAAGAAGACTGCGTGAATTAGGGGTTAAATATACTATGCTCTACCCAGCTAAGCTCTGGATCGAACACTCTAACCAGGTGTTCTTTTTCACTATCCCAGAAGAAGCATCTAAATTCATAGATGAACACTTTCCCAGATAATTACACCTACTAGGGGAGCAGTGAGGACACTATAATTTGCAATATGTAGTGTGTGTCTAGATCTGATACGCTCCTACCCACCCTTCGATAGAGGGTTCTTTGTTCTTATCACTAAATTGGTCAAGTGTATTGCTCATTCAGGGTTTGATCCGAATGTTCACCTAGCACCTCCAGTCTAAATCATTAGTTACATTGGTGCTATGATGATCCGCATTATGTCCCCAGCGAGGAAGCTATGCCGCCCCACCGGCACACAAGCCCCCAGGCATGTCGCCACTGTTCTTGGGTTTGTTATTGTTTTTGATTGTTGGAAGTTGGGCTTTCACTCCTCTAATTGGGAGAGGGATGTGGGTTGGAAGGGAGGGGGGGTTATAATGAAAAATGCTTGACATGCAGGAAGAGGTGGGAGCGTGGGCTCCAATTACGGTGTACACATCTTACCAATAGACATCTGACCTGATACCTACTATATTTCATGACTCTTAGTTTTCCTGATGGCTGACCACGACTTAGTCTGCATGAGCTGGAATGTGAGAGGGCTTGGAAACTACAAAAAGATGCGGAACTTACAGTTATATGTGGAACGCCAGAGGGTCAAGATCCTTTTTCTGCAGAAGACACACGCTAGATCTGAAGGGTGCAGCAGGTTTGCCAAGAATTGGGGTCCCCAGAGGTACCATACGAGTTATTCAACTCAAAATAGGGGTGTCGTGACTATGATTCATAGAATCATTACATTTCAGCGTATCATGTCTCACATAGATCCACTTGGGCGCTACATCCTGCTATATGGTAAACTGCAGAATAAAGAGGTCGTTCTTCTCGATGTGTATGGACCCAACACTGATGATCCTGAATTTTACACACACTCGGTTTCCCTTCATGCTGGCTTTCCCCTGGTCCGGATCTTATTGGGTGGGGACCTCAACACAATACTTGATGTTGAATGGGATAGATCGGGATCCTGCCCCTGACAAATTTCCGGTGCAGCTAAAGTGATTCTGTCCACCCTATCCCAATTATCACTATCAGACGCATGGAGACTTGTACACCCCGGATCCCGCATGTACTCATTTTATTCCTCGGTCCAAGATTCACACTCCAGGATAGATAGATGGCTCACCTCTGACATACTCATTAGGTACAACACACACATGTGAATCCTGCCCGGACATATTCAGACCATTCCCTGGTGACACTTTCCCTTGACTGGGACTCTGCCCGAGGTAAAACCCGCTCATGGAGGATGAAACCGCAGTCATTGTTGGACTTAGCATTCCAACAGGACCTGCGATCTGCTCTAGATGACTACTTCGAGTAAAATAGTGGCCCGGTCCACACGCAGGCTACCCTCTGGGATTCTTTTAAGGCCTATATCAGGGGCATCACCATCTCCAAAGAAGCTGGGATCTTGAGGTTCATTCGGAGGGACATATCAAAGAGCGAAACTACACTCTCATCCCTTGAGGCCCAATTCACCCACTCACACTCCACTGAAGTCTTATCTAGTATTGGCACAGAATTAGACACTTTCCGCATACACGCTGAACGCGAAAGGAAATTCATTGACACTCCTGTGCTCGCCAGGGTGAGCGTTCTGGCCGTGTATTGGCCAGACTACTCTGCAGTGAAACCGGCTGTCCCAATATCCCAGCTATAGAGAGGTCTGACGGGTCCTTGGCCCTTCTTTCACAGGACATCAATGCTGGGTTTTCAACGTTTTATGAATCTTTATACTGCAATATAGATGTTGCCCCTACATCTGAAGTTGATGCTTTCTTGGATAGCCTTCCCCTATCCATCTTATCCAACTAAACTTGTTGCTAACTCGATGCCCCGGTTACAGCTGAGGAAATATCCATAGCTATTGACTCCCTGGTCTCGGGTAAAGCCCCTGGTTCTGACAGCGGCCCAATAGAATTTTATAAGCGATTTAAAACGCGGCTAGTCCCCCAACTTTTGACACTCTGGGAGGAATCTTGTGAGGCGAGCGTTCTGCCGCCCTGCCTCCGTGAGCCCATTATAACTGTCCTACTTAAACCAGGCAAACCCCTACCCAGTGCGGATCCTATCGCCCTCCTTCCCTCATCAACAGTGACGTTAAGATCTACGCCAAGATCTTAGCCCTACGTTTGACCCCCTACATGTCCCACATTATTCACCCAGATCAATCGGGATTCATCCCTGGCAGATTCACGTGTCTCAACCTTCGACGACTATTCAACATCATTAGCAGAATTGACCCCAACATCCACACACTAAAAGCGGCCCTCGACATGCAAAAAGCTGTTGACTCAGTCTCATGGGATTATCGATGGCGGGTGCTTGCTAAATGTAAGTTCGGACCTTGCTTCTTGTCGTGGGTTAAATTACTATACTCTGATCCGATAGCCAGGGTCCGCATTGAGGACAGATGTTCACCTCTCTTCCATATTGCCAGGTGCATGAGTCAAGGGAGCCCTTTCTCCCCCCTGATCTTTGCCATAGCCATTCGCCTTTAGCAGACAGGATACGGCAGGTTCACTCGCACCGAGGGCTAAGAATGCTGGGCACACCGGACATAGTATCCCTATATGCTGATGACTCCCTGCTCTTTATTCGCTCACCGGAACATAACCTTGCCCCGATCCTTGATGATATTGTCCACTTTGGTCAGATATCTGGTTTTAAGGTAAACTGTTCCAAGTCTATACTATTTCCTCTCACCAACGCCACTACTCCCCCACCCGACCTCAAGAGGTTCACCTGGGCTCAATCTGAACTCACGTACCTGGGGGCAGTTGTTGCCCATCGACCCAAATTAGTATTCGAGTCTAACTTTAAGAACTAACTGACTGCACTTGCTAAGAAATGTTCGGTTTGGGCTAAGCTCCCGCTCTCCCTAGCCGGCAGAATCGGTGTCTTAAAAATGATTGTGCTCCCTCAACTCCTTTATCGCTTTTTAAACCTTCCTCTTTGGCCGGTAGAGAATTTTCCAATCTCTAAGCCGCACTATTAACACATTCCTATGGCACTCTGGCGTGTTTCGCCTCAAATTCGATACGCTTACTACTGCAATGGTCAGTGGCGGCTTTGGTGCACCCAGATTCGAGAAATACTGGCTGGTCGCCCAGTTGCATTTCGCGTCATACTGGTTCAATACTACAAATCCTCCCCCACATCTCAGGCTCGAGCGGCGGGCGGTGGGTGGGCAGGACATTCGGTCCCTAGTTTTCTTAACCCCGAGTCTTAGCGGCAGTCCCCTGGACCATGTAGGCACCACATTCCTGGCTCTATCTAAAATTTGGGCGCCAACGTGTGCTGGCCCTTTCATGGAGGCCTACCACTTTGGAATTTTTTTGTTGGGGCCCCTCCCATCCCATCCCCATTAGTGCTCTTGTGGGCACAGTCTGGGTTTGAATCCATTCGTGATGTTTTCGACCAAGACAACTTCCTGGTATGGTCGGACCTGCCGGAGGCCGTTCGGCGAAGGTCGCCTATCTGGCTTCAATACTCAGGCCTACGTAGGTTCCTTAAGAGCAGCTACCTGAGCTTTCCCACCATTCCACCTGATGATATTATCCTTGCTGAACTCATGAACACTTGTACCTCTAGGGGGAAGATCTCCAGGTTATATGCTCTACTACAATTAAAGGCCACCTCGCCATTTGATAAACTCAAATGCGCTTGGGCAGAGGCCTGGAGATTGACATCACTGAACGGTCTTTTAGGCGTATGTGTGCCCGTACCCACAAAGTGTCATTCAATTCTCGTTTGAAACGTATTCAATACAGAATCTTACACAGGTTTCATTACACGCCAGTTAGGTTACACCACATATCACCAGATCACTCTCCTAAGTGCCCCAGATGTGGTTTCAAGAAATCGACATACATCCACATGCTCTGGTCCTGCCCATCTCTCGAACAATTCTGGGGTGAGATCTGTTCTACAATGTCCAACATCCTGGATCATGATATCACCCCTTCCCCTATGTAAGGCCTATTTCATGACTTTCCCGATCTTGGCCGGGACTCCAGGAGATTGGCGGGACTCTGTATGCTTCTTGCAACACGTTGTATCCTATTATGCTGGCTCAGACCCTGAGTCCCTACACACTCCCAGTGGCTTGCTGCTGTAACCTGGGCCTCAGATGCTGAGGAGTCTTGGGTAACCCAACTGCCCTCAATGTCCAAGCCCAGGAATGTGTCGTCCCTGTTCCGCTCCTACCTATATGCCATGTCCGCTGGTAGTACTGTTGGGTCGTCAGTGTCTTCTTCTCCCATTAACAATCCCACCGGAAATATGCACTGTATGTTGTTCACTTATTTGCCCATTATATGTCCAGGAGCAATGTCTACTTTACATGATCGTTGTTGTTGTACACAAAATGTCTATACTAAGTACTCAGCTGCTAGATGCGACCTCATGCTTGCCCTACTCTGTAATGTCAAGTGTTATAAATAAAGTTTTTAAAAAAACATAAAATACACAAGAAAACATATGGCATTGCACAATAGCATCAACAGTTGTAATTCTAATATATTCACAGGCCCTCATTCCGAGTATGACGGTCCAGAAATAAGGGTGCCGGTAGCAATGTACCGGCACCCTTTCTGGACCTCCATACTACGACGATGCTGGTAGGGGCCACGGATCCCCTGGCAGGCCTGACCTGCCAGGTTTTCAGGCCCCTACCAGCATGGTTGTCACAGAAGCACCAGAACCGTTAGCAACGGTAACGGTGCTTCTGTGTCCCCATTTCCATGGAGTCCTGTCGGAAATGGGAATTTTTCTGTTACCACCACCCTTGTGATATCCTGGTCGCATTAGGATATCAGGTGGCAGTATGGGTGTTATGGGGTTGCTGGTAACAGGCCGCCTGCCAGTGGGTTTTACCAGTAACCCCGTAATGAGTCCCACAGTCTTTCTTTATAACCTGGGTGAACTCCCCTACCCCAGGTTTCAATTTACATTCAATTCCAATGTTCAACAAAAAGAAACAAGGAAATTCAGGTTTGCAACAACGTTCCAACTCAGTTCTTGGCTCCTTTACTTTGTCAAAGAAAAGTTCTGTTAACCAATGTTCAACCAACAGAAACATTTCTCTTTTTCCTTGAATAATGATTTCCACTTCATCAAATAGCATCAGTGATGTTCTGGATCAAGATGCTCTGCTGCAATTGATGATTGCTAAAGAGGAAACACAGCTCATTGTCAAATTCCAAAGAAAAACAACTCTGGCAAGGTTGAAGAAACACAGCTTCTTGTTAGCTTTTCTCAATTCTCTTTTCTGCACCATAAGTCACAGTTTCTTTCTTTGTCAGGATGACTTCAAAGCACCTCGGCTTCCAACTGGATAACTTGCAAACCAGGTCAACTTCTCAAATGGTTCACCAGACGGATCTACACGCCTGTCCGATAGTGTTCCACATTCAACAGTGCTTCTGAAGTTTTTTAATCTACTGACAACAAGAAGAAAGTTACCACAGCCTCAATGGTTTGCAACTTTGTAACATTTAGCAATTTTCCAGAAAAGACAATATTCACATTAGTGCTCCTCTACACCTTCATGTATGCAAGGCACTCTTCCTCTGAACATTCACCTTTCAGAAGGGCAGCCTATTTGCCACTTGTCTTTCTGCAACATCAATATTCACCACAGCTTCAGTAGTTTGCACCTTTGAACAATTTTTCATAAAAGACATGATTCACGTTAGTGCCCCTTAACACTTCCAAGTAAGCTAGGCTCTCTTCTTCTGAACATTCACTTTCCAGAATGGCAGCCTATTTGCCACTCTTGTCTTTCTGCAACATCAACAACCAAAATTGCCCATAAGGATGTAATTCTAACCTTCTTGCTTATGGCTTTGGCAATGTGAGTTATACCCACTTTTTAGGGAGCAATTACAATCAGCAAACCTCACCCTTTTACAACCTTGCATTCGCCTCTTCACTTCCTTCCAGCCAGTGCAGCATAATTGTATGCCTTGTTGTTGGTCTCTTTTGGCGTTAGACAATGCTTGGACAACTCTTGGCTTTTGCTAGACTTGTATCCCTCTTGGCCTTGGGCAATGCTTCTACCACTCTTGGCTTTGGGAAATGCTTGTTTCACCCTTGGTTTGGGCAATGCTTGTTTCACTCTTGGCTTGAGCAATGCGTGTTCCCTGGAACTTACAATTATCAATGTTCAGTCACTTAGCTTCTGTGCTACATTAATTTCAACTGCTGCATAATTGACTCTTCGGTTAACTTTTACCTCAGAATCACTTTTGAGCACACACGACCAGTCTTTCACCTGCTTACAGAAGTTTTAGTATTCAATTAACGTGGTTCAAAGTGTTTTACTCTTATGCGTGTGCTATTAAAGAAGTACACTCATACGCAAGTGCTACTCTTTGACTTCCCATTGTCCGACAATCAACTGTCGCCAGTGCTTAACGTGGGCCGGGGCCTGCCGGGGCCAGGCCCCGGCTGTCTCCAAAAAGTGGGGCTGAGCCGGGGCCCTGCCGGGGCCCCGTCCCACCGCCCGCAACATTGGCAGGATGCATTATCCCGTTGCGGCCGCAGCCGCGACGGGAGATGCATGCGCCTGCCATGAAGTCAGGCGATCTGACAAAAGTGGCAGCCAACCACAGCGACGCTGTGACTGGCTGCCACTTCTGTCAGTCATAGTAACTGCATCTGGTGACCCCCTCGCGCGAGAGGTCACCAGAGGCGGTTACTGTCCCTTTGTTTCCCCAGGTCGCCGAGGCGTCTTTAACCCTCGGCGAACCTGGGGATTCCTCGACATATTTCGAGGTTTATAAAAGATGGCTTTGAAAGTACACATTTCAAGCCATCTTTTATAAAGCTTTGCCGACGGACAATTTTGTCCGTAGTCAAAGCTTTATAAAAGACGGCGTGAATTGTGTACTTTCAAAGCCATCTTTTATAAACCCGAAATGTTTAAAAAAGATGGTCTGAAAACTAGGCAAACCGTAGGGTATGCACACAAATATATATAAATGTTATATATTTGTGTGCGTACCTTACTATGGTGTGTGTACTGTGCAAGCCATCTTTTCTAAACATAGAAATATGTTACATATTTCTATGTTTAGAAAAGATGGCTTGCACAGTACACACACCATAGTAAGGTACGCACACAAATATATAAAATTTATATATATTTGTGTGTATACCCTATGATTTGCGTACTTTTTAGGCCACGCCCCTCCCACAAGCCACACCCCCAAATGAGGGCCCCCCCTCAATTTTTTACCCCACTTAAAGCCCTGACTGTCGCTTTAATACTGCTTTCACTCGCACACGAGTGATTCTGTGTGGTTACAGTTGTCTGCCTTTCTTCGCGCAAGGGATCAGAACTCTCTGTAACACTCGCAGGGTTCTGTCATGCTCCCTTCGCGTGCTGGAGCACTTCAACTGCATCTGGCTTCGTTTGGACACACACCCTTCCTCGTGAAGGTGTCTTTGTACCTGCTATGCAGTCCCAGAGCTCCTCTCGCTCCTGGGACCCTCAGCTGTACACCAACTTTCAGCCACAGTCTTTGCATGCTTCCTGCTGTGCAATCTCTGCAATCAGGTTCAGATGGGAAAAAGCAGTCTCCTTTCACGCTGTCTGCTGTGCAACCTCTGCACTTCAGATTTAGGGGGAACATGACCCTCTCATGACAGGCAGCTGGAATCCGCTTGGTTAAAGTCCTGGTGTCCCTTCTTTCCACCAACTTCTGCTTGGATTGCCAACAATGTGTTCTCCTTCTGCTACTGCTACTGCTACTGCTGTGACTACTCCAGCTTCATCTCCATGTAATGGACTGCACCTGAGGGGGCCATTTAAGCCTCTCTGATTCCCTCAGGTGTGGGTCATTATGTTTAACAACCTGATTACTCCTGCCACATTACTCTCGAGCCCTCTTCCTCGTCCCAGTACTTACGGATTATGGCACTTGTAGTCCCTAACAACATAATTAGGATTTCTTGTCAGCTTTCTATTTTTAAGTGAAGATGTTCTTCTGTTAAATGCATGTAAGGAAAAGTTACAGGAGTATACTTGAAAAGGAGAAGGTAGTTCACCTAAGCAATTATTTATAGGTTTCCTTCCACTGTACCTCTGGGAGTAAGGGGGATTTTTAACTTTACAGGTCTCACACCATTTTTTGTTTCTTGGGATATTTAGAGATTTCACATCAGCTTTACCCCCATCAAAAGGCTTAATACGTGGTTCAGATACATCATAACACCAATAAGCCATTTCATGCCTTAGAAACCGAGAAATGTTCTTCCCCTTTAAAGACACATTTTGTGCCTCATCCCATGGGTTATCGTGACCGCTCTGGGCTTTTTCTCCAAGGTGATCCTCCCGCAGTACACCACCCCCAAGGTCAGGATCAGGAAGCATCTGCCATTCCATGGCCATCTGGGAGGAGACTTTAGGCAAGGATTTAGTGAGGGATCCGCAGGATTCATCACACCAGGGACTATAAGATGGTTCCTCTTTCATTTTTTCTATTCTTCTACAATTATATTTTTATGGGATTCTGGAATCCTGCAAGGACGTAGATTCACTACCTTACCTGGAGGGGTGTGGATTTGAAGTACTACTGCCTTCGCCCTTCGTAGTTGTTCAGTGAAGACATTTAAAAATTGATTCAATAGGTCTTATATATCTTCATTCTGGTGGAGAGGTAAGTCAGATAGAACTAAGTTTACCCTATCTATATCCTCAGCTGGTAGGCTAGCCATCAGTATGGTGGGAAACTCTACCAGATGTTCCCTCCATTCTTTTAATAAGTTCACATGATATATTTTGGTCTTTAACCACCTTTTAGGTTGTGATATATGATAGTTGGTGGGCCCAGTTTGTTCCAGTATGTCATAGGGACCATACCAGAGGGATAACATCTTATGCTCTGATGGTGGGAGTAACACTACGATTTGATTACCAACCGACAAGGATCGGGTAACAGTCTATTGGTCGTAGTATAGCTTTTGATAATCTTGTGCCTTCTTCAGCAGATGTTCTGAGACTATGGGCTTCATTATGTTTGCCGGTATCCTGGCGGTAAATACGCCAAAATACTGGCAAACTGTATAATTGTTACTGCCACTCCGTCCAATGGTATTACCGCTGGATTACGAGTGCCAGCAATGGTTGTAAATCCCCATTCCATGGAGTCCCATTGGACTCAATGGGGGGATTTGATAGTATTATTGGCACTGGTAATACTGGTGCCGGTAACACCTGTGATTTTTGCCAGTAAGGCACCTGACCTACCTCCAGCTTTTAGCTGGAGGGAACCCAGGTGCCCCACCGAAAACTTGTAGTTGCCCGGTGCTGTAACATGCTGGTAAATGGAATTAACAGCTCATTATTACAGCACCGGCCAATTTATAATGAGTTCCATATCTGTTAAGATACTCATGTTTCTTTAATTCTCTGAGCAGTTAGGGAAAGGGGTAATGCTGCTTCCTCTCATTCTTCCCAAGTTTCACATGGCATGTCTAGTACATCGAGTGGGTCTCTCCTGTATAGGAGTTCAAAAGGGGAGAACCCAAGAGAAGATCGGGGCACCTTCCTTATGGCAAATAACGCCCACTGAACCATTGTGTCCCAGTTTTTACCATCAACATCGACTAGTTTCTTAAGGGTGCTTTTTGTGTCTTGCTGAAGTGTTCGACTAGTCTGTCCATTTGGGGGTTCTCAGTGTTTTAATTTGCAACATGTGTTTCACCTCCCCCATGATCTTGCTCATGAAGTTACTTCCTTGATCCGTTAGGATCTCCTTCAGGAATCCTACCCTTGACAGAAATGGTATGAGGTATTTAAGAATTTGTTGGGAAGAATTATTGTTCATGGGGAAGGCCTCTGCGTAGTGGGTAGCATAGTCTATAATTACAAGTATGTATCTAGTCACTGTTTTCGATGTGTGAAAAGGTCCCATAATGTCCAACGCAATGCACGAGAAGGGAACCTCTATTATTGACAGGGGCCAGTGGAACATTATGAGGGGTCGTCTTTTGACAAAATGCGCATGTTGATATAAAATTGCGGACATCAGCATACACACCTGGCCAGTAAAAACAACGTATTACTTGGCCCCGGGGTTTGGCTGTGCCTAGGTCGCCTGATGTTAGGTGTGCATGCATGATCTCTAACACCATTCTTGTGATCTTGATTGTCCCTCATTAGTAAATCCTCTCGATACAGCAAGCCATTCTTAATGATAAAAAAAGGTCCTCCTCTCTCTCTACCTTCTTGCTAGTGCACAACCTTTAAGAATGCTTTGATAAGGATAGGGTTGTTTCTTTGCACGAAAGCAAGGCCAGGAGTGTCTCAGGGATGTCATCTTCCTTATTTTTAGTGAGAGTTTCGCTAATGGTCTCAATTTCTTCATCAGCTTCATCAAACTCCTTTTCACCTCTCTCTGTGGTCTCACTTTTCTTTACTTCTCGGAATCTGGGAAAGAGGCTAGTTTCTAATATACATTGGGCTACCTTTTCACCTCCTTTCACTCGGTAGGGAAGTTGGCCATTATTTTGCATTATTATTTTCATATCCCCTCAGTAGTCAGGGTCAATTACCCCTGCCAAAACATCCAACCCATATTTCTAGGCTAATCCAGACTTAGAGGTAAGTCTAATATAAGTCCCTTTTGGGGCTATTAAGACCAAGTCTATAGGTATAACTTCCCTTTTCCGTGGGTCTATGAGCATGTCTCGGCTAATGGAAAGGTCAAACCCCTCTGACTCAGCCGTGACCACTGAAGGGTTTGTGGCTCTTGCACTGAATCTGATGCATTCTAGAGTCCCCCAGTTGGTGTCAACTAGGCCGCATCCCACTTGTGAAGGTACAGTAGTGAGAGATCGACACACAGGTGGCATTTTTGTTGCTAAAGCCTTTTATTTAAATGAAAAGTGAGGTTGGGAAAAGGTCTAAGTAGCCCAAACGCTAAGAGGTGTTTCCCACCCTAAACATACATCTCAAATGGGTCTGTCAGTATGTAAAAAATAAAGATAAGTCCACTGTTGTGTCAACCCCCTAACTTTAGCCCTCACACTAACAAATCAAGATAAAGTGCAAAGGAATCGTACAAAAATGTCGACCTGGGAATTGCGACGGCTGAAAATGCAGACTTTTTTTTAAACCCCCCCCCCCTACACCACATATATATGTGGGGGGTATAGAGTATAATATTAATATGGGGAGGCTGCAGGGGGTCTCCCCCTGCATATATACGTGGTGTAAAGGGTTAAAATAAGTTGGCATTTATAATCACATAGATCCAAGTGCAAAGGGGTTCTCTTCTCAGCAGCTTATTTATACTGCCTATAAAAAATTCCAAACAGAAAATTCCAGAGGGTGCAGAAACAAAGTTCCTGTCAGGAAAGGAAGAAGGCGATGGATATGGCAGGGGAAATGTGCACAAAATACACAGTAAACAACCTTGAATATAACAACGTGCATTCAATACCCAAGACTCGTGTATACCACTATAAGAAAAGGAATGTAGGGTAAGCACTTAGAACCTCCTTATGACTGAAAGGAAAGTCGGCAAACTCCTTACCCACTATGCTATTACAGATACTGACAGCGCTAAGCCCACATAGAGGGCAAGCAGGGACAGAATCTGTAAGCTGACACTCTAGACGGTACTGGATAAGGAATTTGGAAACAGTACTCACAAGGACCGGAATGACCACATGAATGCCAGTACTCACGAAGACCGGAAAGACCACTTGGATGTCCGTATTCACGAGGACCGGAAAGACCACTCAAAAGTCAGTACTAACCCACAACCCTGTAAATCAAACAAGAACCCAGAATGCAGTAAATGCAAAGAGTGTGGATGACTAAACACCTAAACCCAAGTCAAGAGGCAAGAAGGAATAGTACAGTGTGGAAAACAAAAGATAATCACACAGGAGCTAGTTACAACAGCTTCCCACACCTAATAATAAAATAGGAAATAAATGTAAAAGTGTAAAGGAAAACATGGCATGGATCCCAATAGAAGGCAAGGATCAGGAGCAGTGAAAACGATTTCAAAAGGGAAACTTTCCCACCCATCCAAGGTGAAAAGGCAGGAAACTAAACCTGTAAAGGAATGATTAATGCAACAAGTCTTTCAGTAGCAAAGGGCAATTTCTAGGAAACAGTGAACACAGGCAATTGGGCTACAGCAAAAGGAAAGCTCAGAGAAAGGCTGCCTGCAGACAGAGAAAAGGAGAAAGGGATTTCCAAAAGGCAGAAATCAAATAGGCATACAAAATACGAATTCCATGACAAGGAACAAGAAACACTAACTAGAACTGGGCACAAAAACTAGGAACCAGGAACAAGGGACCAGTCACGACAGGAACGCTGCAACAATGACCAGCGCTGGACTGAAGCAGACTGAGGCTTTTAAAGCTGCTTAACGAGCACACCCCTCAGGCGTGTCGCCTGCTGCACCTGCAGCCACAGGTGTTGCCTATCCTCCACCCAGCCTTGTCCTGCAAGGGAGGAGGTGAGGCAGTGAGCCAGGCATTCTGGGAAGCATAGTCATTTGATTATAGTAGCAGTAGCATGCTGGCTGCCAAAAACCTGGGATGGATCCGGAAGGGAAGTAATTTGGGAAATAAGGTTTTAGCGCTCCCAATTCATCAGGACACTGTAGCATAAGGTTCGGAGGAAATGTCCAGTAGGGAAGAAACCCCAAAACATGCCCCCAAGTGGCGGGAACGGGAGCGAAGGGAGCGAGCCGTGACAGTTCCACAGGGGTCAACGGAATGTCTCCCTTCTCTTAACCTCTCACAAGGGAGTACAAGTTCCAGGAATAATCATTTCTTTCGCTTGGTCCTTTTTCCACTTCCTTGAAGAGCTAAGAGAATGTCTCACCTACTCTTAGTTTTGCCACAGTGTTCACAATCTCAATGGCTGTCTCCCTTCTTAAGGTTTCTCTTTCTTTGCAAGGTCAACCGGGTTCACTCTTCTACTGTGACTAAGAAGAGGAGTAGAAACTGTTCTTCTTATGTGGGTGCAAGTCCCAGACTTGCTTGGCTTCAACAGTTCTCCTACTAGCTAGACTGGGTGCACTCTCCTGCTAAGTACTACCTATTGCACAGCCAACATGGTTCACCTTGCTCCCAGCTACTGTGACTATGAAGATGAGCAGCTGATGTATTTCTCTTATGCACTCCTCTTCCTTGGTAGGCTTGGTTTACTCTCCTCTCAAGCACTACCATACATGACCATAGATGTGAATGTTTCTTCAATTAGGTGTTTTCCTTCTTCTCCACTTGCCACAACCTCTTCTTACTCTTAAGGTCCCAGATCCGAGCTCCGGGGGATTTCTTCCCCTTTTCCACTTGCCACAACTTCTTCTTACTCTCAAGGTTCCTGACCCTAGATTCAGGTTATTTCTTCCCCTTTTCCACTTGCCACAACTTCTTCTTACTCTCAAGGTTCCTTACCCTAGATTCAGGGTATTTCTTCCCCTTTTCCACTTGCCACAACTTCTTCTTACTGTCTGGGTCCCAGACCATTGGTTCAGGGTATTTCTTCCCCCTTTCCACTTGCCACAACTTCATCTAACTCTCAAGGTCCCAGACCCAAGGTCGGGGTATTTCTTCCACTTTTCCACTTGCCACAACTTCTTCTTACTCTCTGGGTCCCAGACCATTGGTTCAGGGTATTTCTTACCCTTTTCCACTTGCCATAACTTCTTCTTACACTCAGGGTTCCAGACCCTATGTTCGTGGAATTTCTTCCCCTTTTCCACTTGCCACCACTTTCTCGGGTTTCCAGCATCTCCTTGCCCCTTGGCATACCCCCTTTCTCGGTTCACAAGGGTGTCCGCCCTCTCCCGGGTTTCTTTGTCAGTTGCAGGGCTCATGGTGCTTGGGAAGCCTTCCTTCATCTAAGGACCGGCTCCGGAGTGCTCAGCTTATTGCTAGGCATCCCGGCTTTCTTCCCGTGCATGGCAGACACTGTGCCTTTGCTCACGGCTCCTTCAGGAAGGATTGCTCTTTGTTGGAAGTCCTTCTTTCCTTTTTATTCTATAACTGAGTTCAGCTAGATTGAATAAGCTGGTCGGCTCACTGTGTTTCCACGGGGAGCTCATCCGCACTCAGAGAATCTTCTTCGTCTTAGTGCATATTTCGAGGATGTCATGACTGATCTTTTTCGTCTCAGTACTATAAAGGGAAGGATAAACCTCTACTTTGCTGGCATACATAGATGTATGGCGAATTCCAGGACTCTGGAGAGGGTAATAATATGAGGGAGCTGGGACAGTGGTAGAAATGCTCTGCATCTCACCTAGGATGTCATCCCTCCTCCCTTTGAGGGTTTTTCCTCCCCCTATGATACTCCTATTGTGCAACACCCCCAGGGGGATTATTGGACTGTGGCTGCACCACATTGGGCACAGGAGAAGGGTTCTCCCGTATAGGAGAAGGGACAACATCCAAGGATTTGTCACAGCTGTTACACCAAAAGTGGGGGAGGTTATCATAATAATAGGGAGGAAGTTGTGATAGCCAGCCCCAAGACCTCAGAGATAAAGCACACAGTTTGAAAGGGAAAATAAGGACACACTGCTCAGTCTACTTTACAGGGCCCTGAATATCAGGGGCCCAGCAACCAGAAACAGGGAATGGCCTATGGGACAAAGGCTGCCAGCTACACTCGCAATGAGAGGATGGTGTGGACTTTGTTGTGCTTTGGTTAGCTTTGTGGCATGGGACCCAGAAGGCCTGCAGCTAGTATTTCTAAAAGGGCTTGTACTATTGAAATTACTCAGAATTACAGACTTATTTCACCTGCCTAATGCCTCCTAGAGAGGGCACTGGATGAACTATACATTGGTTTCATTTCTGTTAGATAAAATATGCTTGTGAACTGTAGTTGCGTTTTCTGCCTCTTTGTGTTCCACTCATTTATCAAATGTATATGGCATTTTGTCCAATGCCCTGTACATATTTACCAGTATAATAAAAGATAATGACAAGAATTATAATAAAGTTAAAAAGTCATGGCACAGGAAGAGAAAGAAAATCTTGCTTGATCGGTAAACGAAAAGAGGCAAAAGAAGGTAAGGATCAGATTGGAAGAGGCAGCTGGTTCCAGAGCTTCAGAGCAAGAAAGAGTGGAAGCGAGACTGGGTACAAGGTGGTTTCGAAACTGCAGGACGGAAATGAGAATGGGATCAGAGGGTATGTGACAGTCCATAGACAGAGACAAGGAAAGAAAAACAGATGGGGGCCAGACTACAGATACACTTTAAAACAATGCAAAGGAAATGGAAAAGTACTTGAGTATCAGAGTAGAGTCAGGAAAGGGAAGCAAGCCAAGAATGTATGTGATCACAAGGGGAAAGAACAAACACCACATGAATTAAAGAGTTATAGATTAAATAAAGAGGGGGCAATTGATATACAGAGAGACTGACCAGGAGAGCAGAGCAATACTCAAAATCAGAAAAGATTTTTGAGGCAATGAGAAGCTCAGCTGCACAAAAATATGAGGAAAGGAAAGGGTTTATGAGCATGATAGAGATGGAAGCAGAAAGAGTGATCAGTATTATAAATATGAAAAGAAAAAGAAAGTGTGGAGTAAAAGGTGATGCCAAGATTGTGGGCAGAACAAAAAAAAGCTATTTAAGAGGGAGCAAAAGGATGAGATGGTTGAGGAATGGAAGGTGAAATGGAGGAAACAAGAAAAACAGGACCTGAGTTTTGAGCAATTAACAGTGAGAGAATGAGTGGTCATCCAGGACCGGATAGCGAGGAGCGAGGTAGAAAGAGTGGAATGAATAGAATCAGAGAAGGAGGAAAATAAAAAAAGATCTAAATCAGCATGCAAGCAGCATGGGAGATTGAAAGAGGGTGTCATGAGGCATCGATTCCGCTGGTCGTTGTAGCACAGGTGGAGATAGGTGGGCAGTACCTTTTTGCACTCTCCCAAGATGGCGCCGATGTACTGGAGTAGCCTTTCAGTGGTTCAGGACTCTCACGGTGGGTTGGCTCCGCCCACGTCTCAGGAGTTTGTTCACATGGATCCTCTACACAGTGCCTGCTGCGTTGCTACTTTTCATAGCGAATGCTTGTAAGTTATTCTCTCTGTCCTATGCTCCTCATGTACTCTGCTCCTCTATGTGTGTCATTCATGATTTCTTTCTCTTGTAGGATTTCCGCATTCAACGGATCGCTGACGCGTTCCTTGCACTCCGTTCCAGCTTTTTTTGATCCTCCGGGTAGGAACGCTGGTCTACCACTTCCATAGCAACGCTAGTGAAACCCGATCTGCGTCTACCTTAACGCGCTGGCTTTCTCCACAGATGCCCGAAGAGCTGCACCCGCTTACAAAACCCCCAAGCAGGCCGATCCACGTTTCCTTATCCGCTGCAGAAGGATTTATTCTTGCAATTCTTGCGGCGAAACGGCCACCATTTTCCACAAAGCTTTCCGTTGCCTAGCAACAGGTAGGCAGGGTTCTTTTCTTTAGTACTGTCTTCGCTTACCTGGTTCTCTGCCTTCGAATCCTAACCTTCTGTATCTTCCAGACACTCTGCGTTATCCTTTATTGCCGAATACAGTGGTTAAACCCCGTTCGAACTATCACCCACGTCAGAAGGAGTATTTAGTCTTTTCAATCCTTGCATTCTTGCCATACCTTCTTTGGTGAGCCCATGTAAACTCTCTGCAATCGCCTGTCATTTCCTTTAGTTAGCTGCCTTCAGGCAGCAAGGAAGCTGAGAATTCCCCCCATTCAAGACCCATCTGCAACTTTAAGCTGCTGACAAGCTCCACAACCCACCGGAGAAGATGGAGGGTTTTCTACCCCAAAGGGTTCCCTAGAAGCCATGTGTTCATGGTCCCTTAAAATGGAACAGTGAAGCAGGGTGACCAGGATGATTCTCAAAGCCTTGGTACTGCTGCTTCAGGTCAGTGGAAGCATATTTAGATATTGAGAAGCATATTTGCATGCCAAACGTTACAGATAGCAATGCCCAACAAATTGACATGGATCAGATGCAGCAGTTAGTGGCTGCAGTTCAGCCCCTCACTGCAGAGGTACAATCCCTTAAAGAGGAAAATGCTGTCCTTCGACAGTAAATGGTTCACTGTCCCCAGAGCTCGGAGATACCCCCAGGTCCTCTTCCAGGGGGTGGATTTGACGGGAACCCACATAAGTTAAAAGAGTTTATTGAAGCCTGCACGCTGCATTTTTTCCTACTGATCATGATCGAGTCGGCCATACGATTGCCCATTTGGCAGGCCCCGCATTGGCTTGGGCCACACCATAAGTGATTACAAACAATCCCCTTCTGGATTCATATCCAGCATTTGTAAATAGCTTAAAAGCCATGTTCAGCATACAAGAGATAACAGTCACATCTCAAGAATGTCTGTTAGACTTTAAGCAAGGGTCACAGGATCTACTCTCCTACATAACCAACTTTAAACAAATGGCTACAGACACATCCTGTCCAGATGACGCATGAATCACTCTCTTTCATAGGAGGCTTACCGAGGAGTTGAAAGACGAAGTTTCTCGGGTATCCCGACCTCCCAATCTAACCGAGATGATAGCATTGGTAATGCAATTAAATTACTGTATGTATGAACGACAGGTAGAAAGACGGAAACATAGATACGCCTGAGCCTCTCTAGAACCTATTGCTTCATACAGCAGAAATCCTCCTGTTGGGAAAACGGTAATATCAGAAGAACCCATGCAAGTAGGTTCAGCCCGAGGACCTTTAACCCCAGAAGAACAGGCCAGAAGATGGACTTTAGGATTATGTATATACTTTGGACTCATTTACTCTGTGACTGTCCAGTGGCACCACCCCGAAAGCCGGGAAACTCCAATGTCCGACCATGAGGGGAACCGCTGGTCGGGTTCAAACTGTTGGTCCCCCCATTCCTAAACTATCTGCCTTTCCTTCTAATTCATTGGACCCTATAATGATGGTGGTACGAGTATCATTTTCCTGGAGTAACTTCAAAATCACGCAAGTGCCTGCATTAATCGACAGTGGGGCTGCCAACTGTTTTATGGATGATAAGTGGGCTGCTCAACATGGGGTGCCTCGTTCTTTGAAGTCTGTTGCCGTCCCGGTAAAAAGTGTGGGTGGCAGCCTGCTAACATCCGGTCCTGTCAAGGAAAATACCCTTGTTCAAAGAATGTCGATGTCATCACACCAGGAGGACTCATTCTGGACTTAATAAAGACAGCCCACTATCCCGATATTCTGGGGCTGCCCTGGCTGCGGATTCACAACCCGTATGTAAACTGGACTGCAGGAACAATTTTTCTTGGTTCAGAATTCTGTTTATTGGATTGTCTACCATGTGAGCCAGTCGGATTCCATATACCTGTTTCCGCAGACAAGGGTCTTTCCACCACCACGATCCTCAACCATGTCCGAGACATTCCTGAGCCTTACCTTCCATTCCAAGATGGTTTTGCCATTACGGAATATACAGAGTTGCCTCCCCATCGCAGGATGACTGCGCAATTGACTTAATTCTGGATCAACCCCTGTCGTTCGGTAGGATGTATATCCTCTCCGCCAAGGAGAAATAGGTACTTTGTGATCATTTGCAGACAAACCTACGTAACGGCTTGATCACTGAGTCCACATCATCCGCAGGGGCATCTTTGTTTTTTATTCCGAAACAGAACACTACAGAGCTGCACCCTTGTATAGATTTTCGAGGTCTTAATAAGATAACGATATCAGAAAGGTATCCTATGCCCTTAATCCCGGATATCCTTGAAGCTGTCAAAGACTCCAAGATCTTCACTGAGTTGGACCTGCGTGGGGCCTATCATCTCATCCGGATACGGCCTGGGGGTGAGTGGAAGATAGCTTTTCGCACTCCATTCGGGCATTATGAGTTCTGAGTGACTGTCCAATGCCCCCGCAGTGTTCCAGCTTTTTATGGACCACATATTTCTGACATCTTCCTTCACTATGTTGTGGTATATCTTGACGATATACTGTTTTTTTTCTTCATCCCAGGAAAATCATACTCGGCATGTGCAGGAAGTATTGAGTCATTTGAAGAACAACCATCTTCTATCCAAACTCGAAAAGTGTGAGTTCAACCAGACTAGCATGTCCTACCTAGGTTACATTTTATCCGCAGAAGAGATCTCCATGGATCCGGCAAAGGTCGCTGGTGTTCTGAATTGGCCTCCAATAACCTCAGTTAAGGACATTCAACGTTTTTTAGGCTTTGCAAATTTCTATAGGCGCTTCATCCCGGCTTTTTCTAACGTTGTGCGTCCTCTGATTCAACTACTGAAGAAAGGTGTTTCATTCCAATGGTCTAGGGAAGCCCAAGCCGCCTTTGAGACTCTTAAGACAGCATTCACATTTGCTCCCATTCTTCTCCCACCTGACCAGAAGAAAGGATTCATTGTGGAGTCAGATGCCTCACAACATGCTCTAGGGGCCGTTCTGCTTTGGCACAATGCTCAAGGGGTCGAATGTCCAATTGCCTACTTATCCAAGACACTGGGCCTCATTACGACCGTGGCGGTCCGGGAATAACGGTGGCGGTAAACCCGCCGCCACCGTTGTTTCCGGACCGCCTGATCCCGACCCCTGCAGGCGGGAGGTGATGTTCCCGCCAGGTCTGACCTGGCGGGTTTAACACCGCCCGCCTGCAGGCGGACGAGGAAACACCGGCAGCATTACAAGATGCTGCCGGTGTTTCCATGATCCCGATTCCCATTGAGTCCCATAGGACTCAATGGGAATGGGGATTTACACCATTCCGCCTCCGTGATTCCCGGAAAACCGGGGTTGTGATGCCCCGGTAATTCCGGGAATCACGGAGGCGGAATGGTAATACGAGTCCGGCGTTAACCAGGCGGTTTTACCGCCTCGGTTAACGCCGGACTCGTAATGAGGCCCACTGTCTCCATCTGAGTTGAATTACACTATACTTGAGAAGGAGTTGCAAGCCATAAAGAGAGCGTTCGAAGAGTGGAGGCATCTACTAATGGATGCTAACTTTCCGATCGAGGTTCGCATCGACCACCATTATTTTAAGGCACTTCAGTATGCACAGACACGGAATAGCCACCAAGGTTGTTGGGCACATTTAACATTGAATTTACCTCCATCCCAGGCAAGATTAACCTCCGAGCAGATGCCCTGTCCAGGAAGGAGCCTATTCCATGACGGTATTTTCTTCAAGAACCTATATTTCCCAAGGCCTTAGTTGTTAATGTGATACAGACCCTCAACCCTCAATTCCAGCCAGATCACAATCTGGTAGAGGATCACAGTTGTTGGTACAATGGCCAGAGAGTCTAGTCTTTTTACCCAGTTTCGAGTTAAGAAAAGAGGTACTCAGTTGTTGTCATGATTCTCCTGCGGTTGGGCACCGTGAGGTCACTGGTACGACCACTTTACTTCAACAACACTTTTGGTGTCCTACTTTGCTCGTCGATACCAAGGAGTATGTCTCCTCTTGTACCATATGTCTACAGATCAAGACTCTGAGGAGAGCCCCATTGGGGGATCTTGTTCGGATGCCTCTGCCCGAATGTCTGTGGCAAATTATCTCCACAGACTTTATTGTGGACTTACCGAGATCCGGGGGTTGTGATACGATCATGGTGACTATCGATACCCTTACTAAATTAGCCATATTTGTCACATTGTCTGGAGTGCCTACTGCAGCCCGAATGGCTCGAATATTTATCGAATATGTGTTTTTCAAACATCGAGTGCCAGAGGTCAACAATACATGTCACGCTACTGGAAACAGATTTGTGCTATTTTGAAGATCAGTGGGCCCTCAGCTCTGGCTTCCACTCCCAGACCAATGGCCAGACGGAGAGGCTTAATCAGACTTTGGAAGGTTACCTCCCCTGAGACATCTCTGTGGCACAAGATAACTGGTGCGAACTCCTGCACTTGGCCAGGTTCGCACACAATAACACCACATATGCATCTCTTAAATCCAGTCCTTTTTATGTTCCTTGCACTACGTTCCAGCTTCTTATGATCCTCCGGGTAGGAACGCCGGTCTACTGCTTCCATAGCAGAGGTAGTGAAACCCAATCCACGTCTACCTTGATGAGCTGTCTTTCTCCACAGACGCCCGAAGGGCTGCGCCCGCTTACAACACCCCCAAGCAGGCCGATCCGCGATTCCTTACCCACTGCAGAAGGATTTATTCTTGCAAGTCTAGCAGCGAAACGGCCGCCATTTTCTACAAAGCTTCCTGTTACCTAGCAACAGGTAGGCAGGGTGCTTTCCTTCAGTACTGTCTTCGCTTACCTGGTTCTCTGCCTTCGAATCCTAACCTTCTGTATCTTCCAGACACTCAGCGTTATCCTTTATTGCCAAATACAGTGGTCAAACCCTGTTTGAACTATCTCCCACGTCAGAAGGGGTATTTAGTCTTTTCAAGCCCTGCATTCTTGCCATATCTTCTTTGGCGAGCCTTTGTAAACTCACTGCTATCTCCTGTCATTTCTTTTAGATAACTGCCTTCAGGCTGCAAGGAAGCTGAGAATTCACCCCATTCAAGACCCATCTGCAACATTAAGCTGCTGACAAGCTCCACAACCCACCGGAGAAGACGCAGGGTTTTCTACCCCAGAAGGTTTCCCTGGAAGCCCTGTGTTCCTGGTCCCTTTTTTTAAAATTAAATTTCGTTATTGGTTTTGAACAATATAACAAACCATGATCGTTATCATTGTAGCATTTTAACACTCATCAACAAAATTACGCATTTCCGCCCTCCCCTCCCCCAACCCAAGACAACGGTCAACTTAGTCCGTTCATATCGAACCGGATTGATGGCTAGGACAGTCCGAGCCATCCGAGGTATCGTCCAAAGTGCTAGGATGAAGCAATGGCACTGTTAACGCCACCCAGCGGTGCAGTTCCTCACTGGAGTCCAGCCTTTGTTCTTGGATTGCAGTTTCCCATGCACCAGTCTCCGCCTTTATCCATTTCTTAAGGTCCCCCCACCACTGCGCCTCGATCGGGGCTCTAGAGCTCTTCCATCCCATGGCTATGTGTCTTTTCGCAGTTATGTAGATCAAGTCTTTGAGTCTGTTTAGGGGCTTATTTTTGTGGTTTTGTTTGCTTCTACCCAAAATGCAGGCCGCAGGGTTATGCACTTCGAGTTCAACGTCTGCATTTGCCACCCTTTCCTGTACTTGTGTCCAAAATTTGCGTATCTCTGGGCAGCTCCTGAACATATGAGTCATTCCCACCCGGGGCTCGTTGCATTTGGGGCATACCTGGATCTCTGCTCCCTTAAATTTAGATATGGCCTCCGGTGTTAGATAAGCCCTGTTGGTGATGTACAGTTGGATGAGCTGTAAGCGGGCATTTCTAGAGATTTTTTTGTGGTAGTGGGTTATTTTCTCCCATTCCTCACCCTCGAAGTCTCGCCCTAGTTCGATTTCCCACTTTTCTTTGCTCTTGAGCTCGTTCCTTGTCATGCCTTGCATTAGGGCTTTGTAAAGTCACAAGGTTTCATGGCCTCCTTCGGCAGTGTTTAACAGTGTTTCTATGACCTCATTTTCCGTTGCTAGGGTGGTAGCCACTGGGCATCTGCCCTTCATGGCCTGTATTACTGCTCTGTGGAGCAAGAATTGTCCAGCAGGTATCCCCGTGGTCTCGGTGAGGTTGGAGAAAGGTATGAACTCTTGGTCCTGAACCAGGTCTCCTAGGGTAGCCACTCCGCAGGGTTCCCACTGGGCACGCGTTTCTAGTAGGCCCCAAGGATGATTGGCCATAATTCTGCAATGGGGATTTGTGGGGAATAGGGATCTGCTGACCCCACTGTTCTGCAAGCTCTTTTCCAGCGCTGCATTCCGAGCTTGGCCAAGTATGGGTAGCACCTCGGGGTTCCATTCCCGACCCAGAGTAGATCCCTGAGAAGCAGGTTGGGTAAGGCTGGTTGGAGGAGTCTGGTGTCTGTGGTGGTCTCGTCAGCCATCCATCGCATCACGTGCCTTAGCTGGCTTGCGAGGTAGATATGATATGATAAGATATATGATATGATATGGTATTTGTAACGCGCCTATACACAAGTGTTTCAAGGCGCGACGAGGCAGGGAGGGAGGGAAACAAGGGGAAGACAGACAAACGATCCTACTAGGCCAGGTGTCATTCAGATCGTGCAAGTGCAGAGGTAAGGGGAAAAAGGAGAAAGTGCAGGGGGAGGAGGTGGGGGGGAAAGTGCAGTACAAGGTAAGTAGCGTAATAAAATAATAAATAATAAATAATAAATAAAAGGGCCAGCTGGTGGCAAGTGCGAGGTAAGTGCAGAGCAAGTGCTGGGAAGGGGGCTGTAGGGATGCAGTGACAGTCCCACAGTGCAGGAGGAGCCAGGGAGGCAGTGCAAGTGGAGAGTGGCTGGGCCCTGGACCGAGGTCACAGAGTGGCCCAGATGCAGGTTTAGTGCAGACTTCAGTGGGGAGTTTAGCAGGTTTAGCAAGGGAGAGGGAGAGAGAAGGCAGAAGCGAAGAGGAAGGTTTTGAGGTGCTTCCGGAACCGGAGATGGTTCTCCTCAAGTTTCAGGGAGGCAGGAAGGCTGTTCCAGAGGGAGGCCCCTGCTGCGGAGAGAGATCTACCCCCAGCTCGTTGCTTCGAGAAGCGGCTGACCATGAGGGAGTTGGAGACGGATGAGCGAAGGGCTCGTGAAGGCAGATATTTAGGAAGAGAGAGTTGAAGGTATTTAGGCCCCAGGCCCCAGAAGGCCTTGTGGACAATGCAGAGGGTTTTGAACTTAATCCTCGCAGCCACTGGGAGCCAGTGAAGAGATTTCAGTCCTGGAGAGATACGGTCCCTGGGCTTGAGGCCAAGGACAAGTCTCGCAGTTCTGTTCTGGATAAGTTGCAGAGGGCGGAGAGTGGAGGCAGGCAGATTAAGATAGAGGCTGTTACAGTAGTCCAGCCTTGAGAGTACCAGGGCTCGGGAGACAGTGAGCTTCTGGGGGAAGGAGAGGAAGGGAAGAATACCTCTGAGGAGGTGCAGCTGGTAGTGTGACTTCTTAGAGACGTCAGATATATGAGGAGAGAAGGAGAGTGTGGAGTCGAAGATGACCCCGAGGTTTTTAGCTTTGCAGGTAGGGGCAGGAAGGGGGCCAAGGGAGGCCGGCCAGAGAGCTGCAGGAAAGGAGGGAGTGGGTGTGCCGATGAGTAGAATCTCAGTCTTACTGGCGTTAAGGCAGAGGTCGTTGGCGGCACACCATTCCTGGATAGCAGACAGACAGTCGGAGATGAGGGAAGGAGAGGAGGAGGCCGAGGGTAGCCTGAAAATGAGCTGGGTATCGTCCGCATAGCACTGAAAGTGGGGGCAGAGAGCGGCGATGCGGTGGGCAAGGAGTGCCAGATACTGGTTGAAAAGCCAGGGAGAGAGGTTGGATCCCTGGGGGACACCACAGGTGGAGTAAAAGATGTCAGAGAGGAAGGAGCCCATTTGGACCTGGGAGGGTCGACCGGAAAGGAAAGAGGTCAGCCATGCCAGAGCCTGACCAGTGATACCCAGGTTATCACGGAGACGGTTGAGCAGGATGGCATGGTTGACAGTGTCAAAGGCAGAGGAGAGATCGAGCAGAATGAGAACACAGGGAGTGTTGGAATCGAGGTTCAGGAGCAGGTCCTCACGGATGTTCAGGAGAGCAGTTTCAGTGCTTCTGGCCGCTCTGAAGCCGGATTGATGGTCATGAAGATTACCAACATATTCAGCATGGAGGTTAAGCTGGGAGATGGCCAGTTTCTCCAGGAGCTTGCCCAGGAAGGGAGTAATGGAGATTGGGCGATAGTTGGCCGGGCAGGAGGGGTCGGAAGAGGGTTTCTTGAGGAGGGGGTGCACAAGGGAGTGCTTGAGGGGGGATGGGAAGACTCCAGAGGCGAAAGAGTGGTTGCAAAAGTCAGCTAGGGCAGGAGCCAGGGAGTCGATGTGGTCCTTGATGGTTTTGGAGGAACAGGGGTGAACCTGTTTAGACGAGGCTTTCATAGATCGGACTTGTCTGGAAACCTCATCAGCAGAAAAAGGTGGAAAAGCAGAGAAGGAGGGCGGAGGGGTGGCTGCAAGAGAGCAAGAGGAAGAGCCGGGAAGAGAGGGAGGGAGGAGAGAGGAGGAGAGCGAGGACAGGATGTCCTGAGTTTTTTAGATGAAGTGCGAGGCCAGTGCAGTGCAGAGGGCCTGGGAGGGGACAGGAGAGGTAGAGACTGCAGCAGGGTTGGCCAGCTCCTTGCAGATTTTAAAGAGTTCGGCCGAGTTGTTTGATGCCTCAGAGATGCGGGCTTGGATAAGGGCTCTCTTCTTGGTGAGAACGGAGAGCCGGTATTGCCTTTGGAGCAGGCGGCAGGCCAGTTTGTCAGAGGATGAGCATGAAGCACGCCATTTCCTCTCTGCCACCCTGCACTTGCGTTTTAGGGAGACGAGATCCGAGTCATACCAGGAGTTACATTTGGCTTTGGGCTTCAGGCGGATTCTCATGACGGGGGCAAGGATATCGAGAGTATCAGATATAGAGGAATAGAGCATGGAGAGGGCTGTGTCAGGGTGGGAGTCAGCCAAGGGGGGAGAAGGGGGCGAGAAGGTAGCAGCGAAAGCCTCAACTGACACGCGCTTCATGGGTCGGATGACCGAGAAGGTGGGTGGCAGTGAAGAGGGTGGCTTTGCCTGTGGGGTAGGGAGGGAGAGGTGGGAGGATAGGAGAAAGTGATCGCTCCAAGAGAGAGGAGTGGAGAGAGGGAGGGAGAGGGGAAGGTCAGAAGAGATCAGAGCATCAAGAGTGTGCCCTGCAGAGTGAGTAGGCCCAGACGGGAGAATAGAGAGTGAGAGAGAGTTGCAGAGTTCGCGGAAGAGACCAGTGGGGGGACAGGAGGCATCGAGGTGGATGTTGAAGTCACCGAGAAAGAGGAGTTGGGTGGTTGAGGACAGGAGTGAGGAGGAGAGGTCAGCCCACTCAGAGAGGAAGGAGGAAATTTGACCAGGTGGCCGATAAGATAGTAGCCACGGTAAGGGAATGGCTAGGAGAGAGAGAAAGTCGGCAGACAAGACATTCAAAAGAGGAGTAGGTCTGCGTAGGAGTGACAGTGGCATGAATCCACTCAGGGAAGATAAGGGCAACACCACCCCCTGAACGGTTGGGCCTGGGCACGGAGAGGATCTTGTAGCCGTCAGGTAGGAGTGTGTCGAAGCTGGTGGCAGAGCTGGCAGTGAACCAAGTCTCAGTGAGACCGAGGACGTCGAGGTCCAGTTCCTCAAGAAGGCGACAGATATCAGAGGAGTGCTTGATGGCAGAGCGAGAGTTTAGAGTGGCAATGTGGAGAAGGTTGCCACCCTTGAAAAACTTCCGGGGAGGGGTACAGATCAGAGGTACGCCCTGCGGAGGTGTTAGAGAAGGAGTTGAAGAGGGAGCAAGAGAAGGGGCAGGGAGGGAGGGGAGAGGCAAGGTAGCCGAGGACAGAGGAGGGGGGACAGCGGGAGCAGAGAGGAAGTTGATGAGGCAAGGGAAGCGTCTATCAAAGAGGTGAAGGTTGGCCTGAGGGCCTTGGACCAAGACGGTCCCGTTAGCTTTGATGATGGCTTTGGAGGAGTGGAAAGGGGCCAAGAGGACATCCCAACGGGTGCCACCATTAATGGGAGAGGTGGAGAAAGGAGAGAGCACAGTGACCATGTGAAGGGTCCATAGGTCAGGTGAAGGCACGAAAAAGAGAATGTCAGTGAGAGTTTCCTTGGAGCAGGCGCTCGTGTAGGTGTCAGCGATAGGGAGGCCTGGGT
Organism: Ambystoma mexicanum; assembly: GCF_040938575.1. Lineage (NCBI taxonomy): Eukaryota > Metazoa > Chordata > Amphibia > Caudata > Ambystomatidae > Ambystoma > Ambystoma mexicanum. The sequence continues at coordinate 290,293,732 of NC_090931.1, read as the reverse complement.
TGGAGACCAGGATGTCCTTTTTAAACTTTTTCCTACCGGATTTAGTGAGGAGAGCAGGATAGTCAATGGAGAAGCAGTTAGAGTAGATAGGCGAGATAGAGAGCACCATGGAGTAGGAGGGGAGGCGGACGACACGGGTATGCAGACAAGAAGAGAGTGGAGGGCACTAGTTTACCACAATGCAGAGCAAACAGTAATGCGTAGAAGGTCAGGGCCACCTAAGTATGAGAATCCTGCGAGGGGAGAAAAAGCACCCTAGTTTAACACAATGCAGAGCAAACAGTAATGCGTAGTAGGTCAGGGCCACCTAAGTTTGAGAATCCTGCGAGGGGAGAAAAGCACCCTAGTTTAACACAATGCAGAGCAAACAGTAATGCGTAATAGGTCAGGGCCACCTAAGTATGAGAATCCTGCGAGGGGAGAAAAAGCACCCTAGTTTAACACAATGCAGAGCAAACAGTAATGCGTAATAGGTCAGGGCCACCTAAGTTTGAGAATCCTGCGAGGGGAGAAAAGCACCCTAGTTTAACACAATGCAGAGCAAACAGTAATGCGTAATAGGTCAGGGCCACCTAAGTTTGAGAATCCTGCGAGGGGAGAAAAGCACCCTAGTTTAACACAATGCAGAGCAAACAGTAATGCGTAATAGGTCAGGGCCACCTAAGTTTGAGAATCCTGCGAGGGGAGAAAAGCACCCTAGTTTAACACAATGCAGAGCAAACAGTAATGCGTAATAGGTCAGTACAGTTCGAAGTTGGGAACTTTCATTCCTCCCCTTTCATAGGGTCTTTGGAGTGTCCCTAGCGCCACCCTGTGCCTGCCTCCCTGCCAGAGGAACCGTCTACATAGTTTATTAATATTTCTGAAGAAAGAGGGGGGGATGTTGAATGGGACGTTCGTGAAATTGTGTAATAGGCGGGGGAGTGCAACCATTTTGAGGAGACCTGCTCTCCCAGCCATAGAGAGCGGCAGCTTACCCCAGAAATCCATGGATTTTTCCAGGGTGTCTTTTGCTCTTAACGTGTTGAGGATATGTTCTGTGTATGGATTTCGGTGTATGGTGATTCCCAGGTATCTAAAGGAATTCACTTGCCATTTTAGGTCTAGGAGGGGAAGAGATCTAAGGTCTTCCCTATACAGTGCAGCTAGTGGGTAGAGGCAGGACTTATCCTTGTTAATTTGGATTCCCGTATATTTATAGAATCCGTCTAGGGTCTCTAGAATGTAGGGCAAGAGGTGTTTGGGGTTGTGTAGATATAATAGGGTATCGTCCGCATACATGGAGAAGAGATGGGTCACACCATCGATCACAAGGCCCCCATCTCCGTATTCCTGTCTAAGGTATGTGGCCACGGGTTCGGTGGCGATGATATATAACATCGGAGAGAGCGGGCATCCCTGACAGGTGCCTCTATGGAGGGACCATTTGTCAGAGAATGTCTTGTTTGTTCGTACCCTAGCGGTTGGGTTGGTGTAAACTAGCTGGGTCCATTTCAAGAAGGCCGGTCCAATCCCCATGTTTGCCATAGTGGCATACAGCCATTCCCATCGCACTGAATCGAAGGCCTTGGTGGCGTCCAATGACGGGACCGCATATTTCTGGGGACTCTGTTCTGTACTGCATATGATATGGTGCAACCTAAGCAGGTTCTCGGTTATGGAGCGCCCGGGCACATATCCCGTTTGGTCCTGGTGGACCAGATGAGGGATTACCCTTCTCAGTCTATTCGCTAGCAGGGAGGTTAGGATCTTACTATCAAAGTTTAACATGGAGATAGGCCTGTAGGAGCCGCAGTCCGTTCCGTCCTTCCCGGGTTTCAGGAGGGGAATAATTACAGCTTCCCTCATGGAATCAGGGAGGGTGCCGCACTCATAACCTTCGTTAAACACCTGCGCCAGCAATGGGGCCATGGTCTCCTCATATGACTTGTAAAACTCCCCGGGGAGGCCATCAGTGCCAGGGGATTTTCCAGATGGAAGAGATCTAATGATTACCTTAACCTCATCTGGGGTTATGGGCTCGTCTAGGGTTTCGGTCATTTGTGAGTCCAGCCTGGGAAGGTCGATGCTGTCTAGGACATCTTCAATGCCAGTGTCGGTTACGGGCGGGGTCTCGGAGTACAGTTTGCAATAAAAATCGGAGAACACTGAGTTGATTTCTATTTGGGTGTGCACGGAGGAGCCATCTGGCTTGCGTATTAGGCAAATGGGTGTCCTGGGGATCTCCCTTTTGTATAGCCATGCTAGGAGTTTATCGGGTTTATCACCTAGGGCATGAGTTCTCTCAGTGTGTTAGGTGTAGCTCATCCTTCCCAGGGTTTCCCAATGTGTTAAACAGGTTTGTTTTAGGTCGGTTATTTTCTGTAGGTGTTCTGGGGATGAGTCTATCCTGCCCTCCAATTCACCCAGCTCCCTCTCAGAGTGTTCAAGAGAGGATCTGATAGATCTTTGGGCCCCTCCTATAGCTGCAATCATCTCACCCCTCATGACCACCCTGTATGCCTCCCATGCGGTGCCAATATTTAACGCTATTCAAATTTCTTTACCAGTAATCCGCAGATCTGTCTGCTATGTGTTCCCGGAAGGCCGTGTCAAGAAGGGCTTTGGCCCTGAGTCTCCAGGTGGGGACAGGCGGTCTGGGCGGGGATACTTCCCAGGTGGCCAGCAGTGGGGAATGGTCACACAGCACCCTGGGCAGGTACTGGGCATCGCCAAACATTGCTTGTTGCTCTTGGTTTACGAAAAGATAGTCCAGCCTAGTGTGGACAGACTGTGGAGGGGAGTAAAAGGAGAATTCTCGCTGGTCTGGGTGTTGTTCTCTCCACAAGTCTCAGAGTTGTAGCTGCTGTGATAGCTTGGATAGTATTTTGGCCGGTGGAGAAGGGCGGGTATGTTTATTATATGACCTGTCCTTCAGGGGGTCTAGGGTGCAATTGTGGTTGCCTCCCCATATCATGATGTTGTCTCTGTAAGAGCTGAGTCGTGAGTATAGAGAATGGAAGAAATGTGTTGCGTCGTGGTTAGGTGCGTAGGTGCTTATTAGGCATATCTCCCTGCCTTCGATTGTGTCGCACACTAATGCCATCCTACCCTCATCGTCTGTTTTAGAGCTTACTAATCTGAAGGGGACAGAAGGGTCTATCCAAATCAGGACTCCTCTGGCATAAGAGGAGTAGGAGGATCCTATCAGAGTACCTCGCCATGTCTTGGCCAATGGCTTCAATTTGTCCGCAGTTAGATGCGTTTCTTGGAGCAGGACTATCCTGGCTTTGCTTCTTTTGACGCAGGTGAGGATGCGGCGTTTCTTCACGAAACTATTCATACCTCTGACGTTAGACGTCATGATTTTTATCAAGTCAGCCATGGGAATCAGAGGGTCCTGTGTCTGTATCTGGCTTGCCTAGAGGTCCAACGAATGACAGGTGGCGTGTGTAGTTTATTCTAGGTCTAGGTGGTTTTCGGATATAGATCCAGACTATGCTGCCTTCGTCCCATATCATTTGCTTCGGTAACTGTGAACTTATCCGGCGTAGGGACAGTGTTTCATCCATGCTGTCTGCAATGGTCGTTAGTGGTCTTGGTGTTTCCCCCTTACGGCACCTAACTTCCGTGCCAATTCCCGTTTACCCTCCCCCCCATAACTTTGAACACCCCAAACATAAAACGTGTCGAGCGAGGTCTCCCTCGTTATGACAGCCCCATTTCTGCTCTTTTAGACCGTGCATCGGTCGCCTGGTGCCCTACGGGCGGGTGTCTTTGTACCCCTAAAAAGAAAAAGTTTCAGGGGGTAGAAGAGTGTTCGTCTCGGGCGTCTCGCTGTGAGGAATCAAGCCGGCTGCGTTGTGTTTGGCCATCACTTAGTGGGTCCCCTGAGGATCATTAGACCAGGGTGTAGCTGTTGAGGGGTGAGGCTCAGCATGGTTGTCGCCTCTTCACTTCGATATCAGGTGTCTGTTCACTGTCCATCCAGTCCCGAGCTTCTGTCGGGGTATCGAAAAGGTAGGTTTTATTGTTGCGTATCACCTTCAACCTAGAGGGGTATAGGAGCATGTAGCTCAGCCCGGCAGACTTCAATCTGGCTTTGGTGTACATGAATTGTGCCCTCTTCATTTGAACCTGGAAAGTGTAGTCCGGGTAGATGGATATTTTGGCTGAGTTTTTGCAGATTTGGCCTCCAGATCGTGAGTAGGCCAGGATGGTTTTGCGGTACCTGTAATACTATCACTGGTCTGGGCGGGGTGCCGGGGGGAGGTTTTTTGGTGAGGGATCGATGGGCTCTTTCTATCATGAAACCCTGGGAGAGTTTCTCTGCACCTATCTCCTATAGTAGGAGGGGTTCAACATAGTTTGTGGGGTCCGATCGCTCAATGCCCTCCGGCCCAGGAGGCGGATGTTGTTCCGGCGTGCTCGCCCTTCTGCCTCCTCGGCCCTGTCCTCCAGGTTTTTCACTCTTTGCTGAAGTGCATCTACATCTTTGAGGAGCACAGTTTTGGCTTCTATGTTTTCGCAAACCTGGGCTTCCAGTGTATCGGTCCTGTTGGCCAAGGAACGGACGTCTTGGCGCAGGAGGCCCAAGTCTATGGCCACTGCATCAATTTTGAGTTCCACGGTCGTTTGGAACAGTTTAATGGCTTTGAGGATCTGAGTGTTGCTTGGTTCGGTTGTTACCCCTGGAGGGTCGGGCAGTTCTTCAGCGATTGTCGCATTCATGGTTTTAGACGCTGTGGGCCCCCCCACCGTGAAGGTGTCAATGGTGGTCTGGCGTTGCTTAGCCCTTGTCCCTTTAGTGGACATATCGACTGGTCCGCTGGCACTTCTCTGTCCCTGGCGCGGGCTTGGGGTGGCCAGGTTGTGGTGAGGCTGTGAGGCCGTGCGTTTTCCTGTGCCAACGTTAATGGTTGAGCTATTTGTGCAGCTCGGTCGAGATGGGAGCTGAGGGAGAGTACAGTGGTATGGGCTCGTGGTATGCTGTGGGCTGCTCCAGTGGTATCAGTCCAGATGGGTAGCTCATGTGCAGGGGCCGGGCAGTGTCATCTGAAAGTGTTTCCAGGGGCCGCTCCGCAGAGCTTCAGGGATGACAAGGTGTAGTGGCTTGCGCGTAACACCAAGTCTATGCTGTGTCTTTGCACGGCTTGCGTGGACCTGCGGTATCTGCCGGTACACAGCTGGTGGGCTTGTTTTCCCCCCCGCTCACCTCGTAGATATTGCGACTCCTGGGCTCACGAATCCAAGTCGCGGCAGCGGCTCCGGGGGTTGCTCTCGCATCAGGCTGGGCTCCACGTCCCGGGTGCTCCTCCTCGCGTTTGCGCACCCAGCTGCTCGAGTGCTTCGCTGGTCCCCACTCCGGTCGGGCTGGGCCCCCCTCTGTAGCACGGGTGTCCTCTCCGCTCCGGCGGCTTAGGCGCTGCGGCTGGGGTGCAGCCCTAGTGTTTGGGCTGCTGCATCGATTGGTGTGAGGGAGCTGCCATTTTGGCTTTGATCCGCGGGATCGTGTCACACGGCTTGCAAGGCAAAGCAGGTCGCTTGGGACCACGGGAATCAGCCCCCAGGTGCAGGAGGGTATCAGCCTTCAGTGAGGAGGTTTGCAGGCTTCAAGGGTCCGTAAATAGTAGGTAAAGGCAGTTTATGATGGTCGCATCTATCAGAGCGCACGGAGCGAACGTCCTCTTTACATGGCGGTTAGCCACGCCCCCCTGTTCCTGGTCCCTTTATATGGAACAGGGAAGCAGGGTGACGAGGAGGATTCTCAAAGCCTCGCTACTGCTGCTTCAGATTCAGGACAGTGGAAGCATATTCGGATATTGAGAAGCATATTTGCATGCCAAACATTACAGAGGGAATGATAGCATATAGAGGAATAGCATACAGAGAGAAAGGAAGTGGAGCCAGGGAAGAAGGGGCGCTGATGATAGCTACTCAGTCCGGAAGACTAAATAGCTATGATCGGTGAGATAGGAGTGGAATCACCGAAGAACAGAATCAGAGAACTCTAAAGAGGAGAGGGTGGAAAGAAGACTAGAGTTATCAAAAGTTTCAAAAGCTGCAGAAAGATCAAAAAGGAGAAGGACTGAAGGAAGCTTAGAGTGAAGTGCAAAGAACAGAGAATCCGTGAGGGACAGTGATGCGTTTCTGTAGAATGAAATGGAGGAAAGCCAGATTGATAAAAAGGTAAAGTAGAGTGATGATCAATCTATGTCGGGATTTGGCAATGGACCACCCACTGACGAACTTTCAAGAGGAAATAAAGAAGAGATAGAGGGTGCAAATTAGATGGAGGAGAGGGGGTCAAGAGAATGATTTGTTTAAGAATAGCAATGATAATAGCATGTTTGAATTCAGAAGTCAAATGTTGCAGTAAGCCAATATTTGTTATATTTAATCTCAACGTTTCTTTCGTAATTGGAACAGCCTTTGCAAATTGGAACAAAAACAAAGAATCACCTACCTGAAAGACAGATGGGCGGTAGAATCCTGGTCTGCTTGATGTTCGAAGTGAAGATCAAAAATGTAGCGTATGTATAAAGTTGTTTCCCAGCTGAATTAAGGAATCCCCCTGGAAACCCCTCCGGAGCCCAGCTCAAATGCTTGGCCGCCGGAGGGATCACAGGGAAACCCTCACGGGGGAGAAAACCCTGCGAAGTGCTCCTCGGGAATGTTGACTCCGCGAGATGGGCAGGAAGGGACTGAAGATCCGTCTCTACTCTCTGGTATCGTTTATACTGATCCGGTACTGGATGGGATGTTAGAGAGAAAGCATAAGGTTCAGAATAAGGAGGTAGTGTTAACTTAATAAAGATCAAATAGTAAAAGGTCTTGAAATTACCATATGAAGGAGTAGATCAGAGAAGTTTAGTTGTTGGGGGGAAAAGTCCATGCGTGTTCAAGACAGCTGAGGAAATATCAGAACTGATTAAGAACAAGAACAATGTATGAAAGGTTAAAGGAATAAATGTTAGAGGGAAACATGACCAGCCGCTTACATGTCAGTAGTCAGCTGTTTAGTATAAAGAGACAGCTTGATGCCTGGAACTTCCTTTCCATACGCGAGGAACTGTTCTGCAATTGAGAATACAATGCTTCCTATTATAATGATGTTACTGCCAGTAAGGATTGGGTATGCAATAAGCAGGTTACAAAGGGAAGCCGACCTAGATGGAAAACACGGGACGAAGCCGAATGCAGTTGTGGACAAAAGAGGCGTGGCTTGTTACTTTCGGTTTCCGATACCTCTTCAGTTCTAATGCCGAGCTCTGTGAACAAGTTGGAAAATAGGAATGAGGAGTAAGGAGGTGAGTAAGAGGCAACAAATGGAAATGTTAGAAATAGAGAGATAGAAGGGTAGCAATGGCTATACTCACGTAGCGTTTGTTTACTCCTATGAGAGTAGCAACGCGTCGATCTTCTGGGATTCCCGGCTGATAAACCGGTAAGGAAGTGACCTCAGCGTCCTGCTTTGCTCTATGGAAAAAAATGACTAGACTGCTGCTAGTGATATGGTCACAACCACGCGCGGCCATGATGGAGTAATTACAATGTGGGTAATGCGTCTTTATGATCATTACAATATTACAGAGAAAAGCTTAAAAAAGGAGTAGTGAGGGATAGATCTATGAAATAGGGAAAGGTGGTATAGAATCTGAGGGAGATGGAGAGCACAAGAAAGATGCAGTGCCAGAATCGTATGGCTAATGCAATAGGTTCCATACTATGTCACTGTCGTCTCTCTCTGGAATGTCTGGACTTGTGCAGCACCTTGTTCTTGTATGAGCTAGTTTTGAGTATTCTGGCTGAAAAGTACCTCTGTTGGCTGGGACTGTACCAGTTTGGGTGGGGATTATTTATCCTTGGGGAACGCTGTTTAAGTTGAGACAGAGGCAAATGTTCCTTGTATCGATTTGCCATCAATCTGTGACATACGGCACTGGGATACACCTTTGGACCCCATTTGGGTTATGCATTTATTTGATGTCGATTAACAAGTGCACTATATGAAGAGCCACATGGAATGTCAATGGTATAAATAAAATGGAATTCTGTAAACATCTGATGCATCTTAACAGGCACAACATGAAACTAGTAATGCTGCAGGAGACTCAACTTTCACAGGAGGTTCACTGCAAGATCTCTAAATCCTGGGGTAACTCCATTTGATTTGCAAGTTACTCCTCTTATTCAAAGTTTGATTCTAGTTCATCATAATTAACACTTTCGGTGTAACCTGGTGACAACTTATCCAGCAGGAACAATTACTATTGTTTCTGACAATACTCACTCACTCAGGTAAATGTCCAGACCTTTGGTTTACCAGAATATTTATAGCTATTATCTAATAAATGACTAGATTTCCTTTGCACTGAGCTCCTAAAGTGGAGACGAGTGGGGCGGGATTTTAACACAATTTATGACAATATCCTTATTAGTATCTCCGTTGGTGCTAGTCGCATACTAAGCCCACACAGTATATATTGGAACACTTGAAGACATTTGGAATGGTAGACCTGTGGAGAAAAGTACATGGTCTTCGCAGAGACTATGGGCCTCATTACACGGATGGCCGCAAACCATGGCGCTGTTAGCGCCATGGTTCATGCCGGTAAAATACCGGCACCGCCTTGGTGGAAAGGGGAATTACCGCCCTATTCCATGGTTTGCGGGGCGGTAATTCCCCCTTCCACCATTGCCCTTTCCCATTCCCATTTTTGCCCCATAGGGCTCTATGGGAATGGGGAAGGCGCTAATTACGGTACCGCAATTAGCTCCCTGGTCCCTTTGCGGGTTGGTTTTTAACGCCTGCAAAAAGCAGGCGTTAAATTCTCCAACCCGCAAAGGGACCTCGTAGTAAGGCGGTAAGGATTTACCGGTACCGGTAAAATACTGGTACCGGTAAACCCTTACCGCCATCCGTGTAATGAGGCCCTATATATTTAGTTTTCAAACTCTGACCATACTGATAGAATGCACATGTTGAACCACACTCTTTCTGATACTCCCCACTGATAATGCATTTCCACCTAGTTGGGGAAGCCATTACACATAGTGGTTAAAGGTATAAGGGAGAAACAGTCTGATATTGCTTCTCGTTTGCAGACCGAGATGCCTCTCCTCAAGAATTTGAATGAGGAAACTGTAGAGAGGTTTGCCACTGCTTGTGAAGCTCTTAAGATGTGGATCACAGGCTATTTTCAATGAAAAAGAACTGAAAACAGCGTTGGGGCTATCAGAAATTAAATGGAAAATGATGAGCACTATAAAACTATGGCGAGTATTCATGAGAGATTACATACATTCAGTGGGATGGCTATCAAGGAGGCCAAATTTACAATCTGCATAGAGATAGTCAGAAAATACTGTGAGGGAACACACCCTGGAAGGTTTCTCTGATTGACTCTCAAAAAAGAACTTAGAGGTGATGATGTGGAGGGCATATACACATCAAGGGGACATATATGAGGGACATGATTTCAATATTTACAGATTATTGGGCATTCAACTGCTCTAGATTGGATAATAGGATTACCATTGAGTTCAACAAGGACTTTGCTTTCTTCTGATTCTCATGCTAAAGAGAGTTTGTCAGGACTCACAATGAGCCAAGCTTTTGTAACAGTCCTCTTGAAGCTAATACAGAATGCAGTCCCACTCTTATTGATGCCTGGAATTAATGAGTTTAGACAACAGGATATTGGTGAAATTCCTTTACTGCAGACTACTTCCACTTTGCATCAGATCTTTTTCCGCTCTCTCAGTATTTCCATCAGGATGGCTCCTTACCTCTGATTCTATTTTCCCTAATGTGAGAAACCAGAAGGTGTCGTACCCGCTAGTCCCCGGGGATCTGTCATTCAGGTGGCCAAGACACGACCATCATTTTTAGATCCAGTTCCTGGGGGTGGACCAGTACGGGAGGATCACCTGGGTGAGGGGTCTTTGGAGAGTGGGAGTGGGACAACGGATGGTGAGTTGAGGTATCCCCTCCCCTGTAACACATTTGACCCATCCTACCAGGTAGGATACTTAGGAACTCAACCCCCTCCCTTTAACAACACAAACACTTTCTCACGGACAGCCCGATATGAGAGAAAACAGACTAACACCCGAGCCGTATTCCAGATGTGTCCCAATACAATGGTCAGGCAGTGTCAGGCAATCACTGACCATCATGCACACCTGACTTTCATTAGATTTCCCCACCCGGATAAAAAACAGAGCATGAGAGCACACTCGGAGCGAGTCAAAGCAAACGAGGAAACAGCGGTTCCGAGATGTCAGTTTAACTTGAGGAGGAAGACAGCAAAACAAAAGGGGATCACAAGGAGGGAAGTTCCCTTGACCTTTTTGACAAGGAACCGTTACTTCCACAAAACCTCAAGAATAGAAAGTGTAAGACCAGGAAACCAGGCTGAGGAATCTTGCATTATGTGTCAGAGGTACCCGGGGCACTCCCGCATCGATAATCAAGGCGGGGAGAATCGGCAGCTGTCATGGTACTGTCCTTGGCTCCAACAAGAAAGCTACGTCAGTGAAATCAACACAGCCAGTGATTTGGGGAGACCGATACAAGACCGGTCTGTGTTGAAGCCAAGGTTGCAAGTGGCAACATTATATGGCGAGTGCTGGGGATCTGAGAACATGGAGTGAAACGCATGTGATAACCAACACAGGTAAAGTTGAACTGCAGATGAGTGATTGAACTTAGAAGCCAAACTTAGAAGACAGAATGGTTCGGCACCGTGTGCATGGTCAATCGAAGGTCTCTGTAAAGTGTCCAGCTGAGAGTTGACAAAAGTGAAAGAGTGGTAAAGGATTGTGAATTAAAGTGGTCCTGCAATGGGTCAAGCAAAATCCTGTGCTCAATCAAAATGTTTGATATTGATACAGTAAAGAAAGTTGATGGCAAACTAGGTAAAGTTGGTCCGAACCCAGCAGAGGGAGATGAATTGAAAGCTTTGTAGGTTGGTCCGAGCCTGGCAGAGGGAGATCAATTGAAAGCTTTCAGTTAAAGCACATTTGTGTTACAATGGATAAATTGGTCCGAGCCTGGCAGCGGGAGACTGATTGAAGAATTTGTGTTAGAACGGATCCAAGCTGAACAGTAAATAACATGAGAAATGTGTGCATAGAAGAATCCTGAAAGTAAGGGAACTTTGTAATTTGTTTGTTGCATCAGGCCCACGCAAAGAAGAGACTTTTGAATGGCAAAGAGACTTTGGTACAGAAGGCCGTGATGCTGGTGCTTTGAACTGCACCCTCATTCTAGAGAAACCAGAGACTGTGCTAAGCTCAAGTGTGCCGCCTTGTCCCGTGCTGAAAAAGTGGGGAAGGGAAACCAACAGCTTGAATATCCTGACATATTTCTTGAATACTTTTCTTTTTGCATAACATTGTTTCCCACACTATTTGTATTTAGATTGGCAATAGGTTAGTATAGGCCCTTTTATTTTGACAAGACACCACTAGGACTGTGTTTTTATTATTTGATGGTCATAGCTTGTTCCCATCTTTAGATTTGGGATTAGGTAGGTGTTTTTCAAACCCAATTAGGGTTCAATAAACACCCTTGAACTGTGGTCACTCGTGTCTGTCTTACTGTTGATACCATGCCTTCCTTACACTAACGTTTGAAACCTTTGCTTGTATCCTTCATGAAGAGCATGCGCATAGAGACCTTCATAGTCTACAATCAAAGAGTACTCATGTCTTTACATGGGGATGATGTCCTCTTTCCTATTTGAAGGACAATACTGCTTCCATTGTGGATGCAGTTCACACATTTGATGAATGTTCTCATCTAAGAATCAATTGGGGCAAGTCCAAGCTTGTAGTGTGGCTCGTGCTCGGGTTGCCAAAAGGATGCCTGAGGTGGCCACACTACTGTGTGACGAGATCAGGATTTCAGGCAAAGAATGCGTGAACCGACCATTGGAGCAGGACGTGGAGAGGGCCATGAAGGCTGGCGGGGCTCAATGTGTATATGGTTGCTTACAAATAAATACTATGTAATCTACTTACTTCTGCCTCCGCATCTCCATACACTACAATGTTGGCGGCGAGCTCCTCCGGAACCCGGTTAGCCCTGTGAGCCCTGCAGCAGTCCCACAATGTGACACAGCCTCACAACCATGCCATAGCCCATGGCGTAGCAGCAGTAATCAGGTGAGTCGGCAGCAGTATAAGGTGAGCTGACCCCATAATTATTGCTTCATGGCTCTTCTACCCTGCATGCAGAGGCTAACAAATTGCTACCACAGTGAAAACAGTTCCTATTAAACTTTCAAGAGTCTATGTCAGTGTGCAATGCTGCAGCAACATTACCGTAGTACTCTGCATAGGCACGCACTATGCAGAGGAATACTCTTTACCATAAAATCACTACAACGTGCACCCAATGATTCCCTTACCGTGTCAGCTCAATTCTGCCTGGTAGAAACTGGTGGGGAACAAAAGTAAACTGAAAGTGTGGGAGTTCTAATTAATAAGCACTACAGCTAAACAATGTGTGCCTATGTGGGCTAATGAAAATCAATTAGAGACTACTCAAAACCTCACAAATTGCATAAAGACAGTGAATATACAGGAATAACTTAGAATATTCACAAATTTCATTTAGTCCTCTTCGCGAGACCATTTTAGAACCATTTATTCAAACATTCTATTCACTCATTATAGCCATTTCACACAGCTACCATGGCCTTTAATGGTGTTCCACCACCAGCCTTTTTTGCCAGAAATAGGGGAGCCTACAGTAACTTTAAAAAGATGGATAAACTCATTTGAACACTATGCCCGTGTGGTATGTGGCACCAATTACAGTGGTGAAAGTAAAACGTCCCTCCTATTGCACTGCTTAGGTTCTGCAGGGCAGGAGAAGTTTGAAGACCTAACTGATCTCCCAGGAAATGAGTCTGAAGATTTCAATGAATATGAGAAAGTAGTCAAGTAGTCAAAAAGATGAGTAAACCTGATAAGAAATTGAGTACAATATTAGAGCGGTACAAGTTTGGGAAAAAGTGTGCATAGAGGAAGACGAAGACATAGAACAATATAGTACAGCCCTGAGGAAGTTAGCCAGAACATGCCTTTTTTAACAGTCAACTGGATGAGCGCCTCAGGGATCAATTTATGTTTAAATGCAACAGTATGAAAGTCAGATAGAAATTGTGGTCGGACGATGACACCCCATTAGATACAGTTCTGAGAGTAGCCAAAGAGGTGGAGCACACCGAAAGATGCGTCAAGGTCCTGGAGGACAGGATGAAGGATAAGGATGTCAAGGGAGAGGTTACATCACAACTGGTGGCAATACCCAAGATAAATGATGCAGTATCAACAGTTAGCGATAACACATCTGTGAAGAGGAAGCCAGGGGAAAAGAGCCAAAGAACTGGATGGAAGGGTGACAGAAGAGGTATGACAGCTTTCCGTGCAAGGAGGTGAAGCAGCCCAAGGCAAAGTAGCCCAAGGAGATTCTTCAGGTGCGATAGCGTGAACCGTTGGGCAGACAAACCAGAGTGTCCTGCCCTGAGGATCATTTGTCGAATTTGCAGAGGGAAGGGTCATCTCGCAAGATGTTGTAGGAGCAGGACATCTGCCACCAACTGGATTGGTAGTGATCATAGTGAAGAAGGTGAAGAATGTATATCACTAATGGTGGATGACCATGAAGAGGAACTAGAAGTCCTAAAGCCTCAGTAACTGTTGACAATGTCATGATGTCCATGATGATTGACTCCGGTGCCAAATATACACCCTTACCCCAGAACCAGTGGAAAAGTCTGGGACGCAATTATCTAAATGAAGTTGACATCAATCCTAGAGCCCGTGGAGGGGCGTAAATTGAGTTAATTGGATGGTTCTGGGCCAATTTGAAGTTGAAGGATAGAGAAGCTTGAGAAGCTAGAGAAGCTTGAGCTTGAGGTAAAGTATACGTGACGAAGAAAGGCAAGACAGCTTTATTAATTCTATTATTAAGCTGGACACATCAAAGGAAACTTTGAGTGAGACTCGATCCAAAATAGGCTGTTTATGCAGATTTGTACATAAGATAAAGATGAAAGACAACTATATACCAGCTGCACAAACATTGTGCAGCATCCCTTTGTCGATGAATGAGGAAGTCAAACAGGAACTGAAGAAGTTAGAAGATCGAGGCATCATAAAGAGCAGAGATGCATCAGAGAGGGCATCGCCTTTGATTGTCCTGAAGAAGAGTTCAGGAAAACTGAGGATTTGTGTAGATATGAGAGAATTTAACAAGTGTGTAGTTCTGGAGAGACCACCACTACCTAACATTCAAGAAATCATATCAAGCATGGGTCCCGCAAAATATTTTTCCACATTGGATCTCACTTCCGCCTACCATCAGGTGAAACTGCATGATGAGTCCAGTTGTTTGACATCTTTCATCGCCATGGAAGGGCTTTTTCAATAGAAACGGATTCTGTTTGGCCTAGAGTCGTTGGCCTCCGTCTTCCTGAAAATTATTCACAAGCAGTTCGATGGAGAGTGGGGCATTCTGTGCTTTCAGGATGATATCCTAGTTTATGCAGACAATCTCAGAGTCCATGATGAGAGATTGTATTGAGTATTCAAGAAATTGTGTGCTGCAGGCATGATGTTGAGCCATGGGAAGTGTAAAATCAATAGGTGGAGATTGAATACCTGGGGAATGTCATCTCTGCTGATGGCATACGTCTCAAAAGACAGTTGGCGGAAGCCATTAAAAACATGCCAAGCCCTGTGTGTCGGGAGGAAGTACAGACTTTCCTAGGAATGGCTGGGTATTACTCTAAATGTATTAATGACTTTGCGAAGCATATTGTGTCCAAGCGTGACTCAATCAAGGTAAAAGGTGCATTTGTTTGGAATAGAACATGCTAAAAAGAGTTCAAGTTCATTAAGGGGGTTTGGGAGAGCTCCTGTGCTACAGAATTTCAGAAGTAATAGGAAGACGATTATAATGATACACGGCAGCAATGTAGGTTTGGTTACAGTGGTGACGCAGAAGAAAGTTGGAAAGGAGTTTCTCATTGCTTTTGCCTCCAGATTGCTGAAGGGAGCCGAGAAAACCAATGCCACGATTGAGAAGGAGGCACTAGCGATCAAGTGGGCAGCAGAAAAATTTAGAAGCTTTATCTGGGGCACGAATTCCGAATTTCGCAGTGATCATAAACCTCTCGTGGAAGAAATAACTTCAAAAGGACTTGACAGAGTCTCGGCTCACATCAAAGATGGGTATCTCAAATGTAAGAGTACAATTGTGCGGTCAAATACATACCAGGTGTAAGACATTATGCAGCAGATTGTCTGTCAAGAATGACGACTGTGGTGGAGTTGGGCGATGAGGAAAAGGATCAAGAAGTGATTTTAGAAAGCTCGCCTTTGCCTGTACCATGAGAGCAATGGGAAGAGGCCATGAGAGAAGATATAATTTTAAAAAGAATTAAACAAGAGTTGTAAGAAGACAGGTCTCACAGCAAAAAGATGTTAGAGGAATTAGGGCTGTCATCCTTCTGGAAAGTGAAGTGTGATTTGCGTATCGAAGGAGGAGTGGTGATGTGTGGCGACAAGATCATCCCACCTGAAAGGATTCGAGAACACCTCAAAAAACTTGGACGTGAAGGTCACCAGGGAATTGTTAAAATAAAGCAGAGGATAAGAAATGACTACTGGTGGCCAGCATGTGATCTAAAAATTGAGAGGATCGTTCGAAACTGTATCCTTTGCAATAACAGTGACAAAGTTTATGTGAGTTCCAGACATCCCATGGTTATCAGACATGTTCCAGAGCAGCCATGGGACAAGTTAGGAATGGATGTGCTGGGTCCTGTGTGGAGTGATGGAGTGCAGTCTTTTTGCCTGTTGGTCATAGATTTACTTACCAGGTCTGCTGAAATTTTAATCACACCTATTGTGACAAAAAAGAGTGTGATGGAGTTTTTGGAAGAGGTTTGTGAACATGAGGGATATCGCAGAGTCATAGTGACTGAAAATGAGTTACAATTCAGGTTGAGGGTGAAATGGAGGAATATTGTCAAAAAAATTCTATTGAACACAGAAAGAGTGCTATATACCACTCCCAAACCAATGGGGTGGTGGAGCATTTTAACAAAGTATTGAATGAAGCAATCAGATGGGCCTAGGCCAATGGCAGGGATTGGAAGGGGGTGGTGAGAGACGTCGATGTTGCTCACAGGTTCACTCCTCATTGCACAATGGGTGTTTCCTCATTTGAATTTAGCAGGGGCAGGAAGGCCAACACCGAATTGCTAAATGTTTGGATTGCTTCCATTGTGGATGCAGTTCACACGTGTGATGAATTTTCATATCTAAGAATCAATTGCGGCAAGTCCAAGCTATTCCTGTTCCTGTCATCTGATAACACCACCTGAGTGGGCGAAGACTTAGGTTCTAGGTGGTTCCCTCCCAGGTCTGGTACTTTGGGATACTGGATACTAGAGACATTGGATAAAGAATATAGGGCAAACCCCCCCTTTTTTTATTGACGGGGGCCTGACTGCAGAGGGAAAGTACGAATTCAACAAAAGGAACATAGTACAGGCTACCCCTCCATTAAACGCACAATTAGTGATAGAAAACCTACAGAAGGCTAGGAGCTATTTAGACCAGCCATATGGGATCACACTTACAAAGTGAGAGAATACAGAGGCTGCGAATATCTCACAGTACATTTAATAACACTGTATTTGTTACCAACTATGTATTGAGTTCACATAGCTGTTTATTGCAAGACAAAGGTGTACACTTGCGCCTTTGTGCTTTCACTATGGTTTTCAATTTCAAATACATTTTGTTTTATCTGTATCCTCTCACTTTGTAAGTGTGATCCTATATGGCTAGTCTAAATAGCTACTAGCCTTTTATAGGTTTTCTATCACTACCTGTACGTTGAAGGGAGGGGTAGCCTGTACTCTTTTCCTTTTGTTGAATTCGCACTAGAGAAATTGACCAGAGTAGAGTGAGGAGGAGGGATTGTTTTAATTTACCATTCCCCACTTACAATGACAGTGCAAAACCCAATCACACTGCCTTTATGTCAAGTTTTGACTATTAAAATAGCGGACCCTAAAACCATCATAATAATTGTGTGTTATTCCCACCATAGTAATAGTCAGAATTTTGGAGGATTTTGTAACAGCTCATTGTTGTGACAACCAACATTACATTTTAGTTGGGGATTTTTAGGTCTGGGCAGATGTGGGCGATGATGTCACGGCAGTCAATGTGTTGCAGTGCTGTGATGCACTAGTTTAACCCATCATATTCAGGGGCTACATGTCTGCAAGGCCACATGTTACTTCTCCTGTTCTCTAACAAGCAAACTTCTCATGAATCTTGTGCCCCCATTAGGTATAGTCTGATCTTTCCTTACTGTTATTTTCTATTAGTCCCACAAAGTTTCCTCATAACCAAGACCCTAAATAGGTGCTGTGCAAAGGAAAGCCCAAGAATGCCAATGCTGGGTTAATAAGTGCTGCGCAACTTTGGAAAGGGGTTGTTCCCGCAACGTTTGTTATAAATATTTTTAACGCTGCAGGAAATGTATGCCGCCTCCTGGAAAATCTGCCAACAACTCACCCAGCACCTCGGGTTCCGCCTCTCTGAATACTGCCGGAACAGCAATGTAGACAAGCGGAAAGGAAATGGAGAAAGAATTATGACATCTCACTTAACAATTCTTTGAGAGCTGCCTTTGTGATTAATACAAATTCAAGTGGGCAGCTAAACACGCATATTGGCATAACGTTCTTTTGGAAGCAGGTAATTGTGCTCTAAGACTTTCAAGTGACTTTAAAGTTCCTTTCTTTCTCTCTATCAAAACTGTGTTCTCCACCTCGCTTGCCTTGTACCAATATCTTGCTGAGAGAGGGATTGGTTCTAGACTTCTGAAAAAGAGGAAGGATGACACATTTATTAAAACTATCTCCCATGGAACCTGAGGTCCACAGCACCTATCGCCCAATGAATATACTGCCACCACTTGCTAAAATCTAGGAGAAAGAATCCTTTCAGGTGGAGGTCTGGGTTTATCTGTCTACTGCTGATTATGAACGAACAGCATTTGTTTTGGTGCTGCTGGACCCTCAGTAGACCAACAGTGAACTTTCACAATGGATTTTTCCATCATATTATTTTGTTATCGTGAGGTCGTGGTTAGGGGGTCAGATGCACTTACATGTTTCTACAAATTCCTGGAAGAGCGTACTTCAGCAGTTCTCATTTATCGACATGGTGTCCCTCACTGGGTGGCGGACTCGAGGGCTCACCTATTATTGCCAGTCTTATTCGCTGTATATATGGCCCCTGCTGCATCTCATTGACACCCTTCACCTGGCCTGCCATTCATATGCTGATATGATATGGCATTTATAACGCGCCTATACACAAGTGTTTGATGATATCCATATGACAGTGGAGATGGACAAGGCCAGGTGGAAATGTTATCTAAATGCCCTGTGGATGAGTAACAACTATTTGCCGCTAAATGCTAGTAAGACTGAAATCAGCTATTTTGCTGGGGTTGGATCTTTTAATCATTTTATTTATCATTTCGAGAATAAAACATACAAGAGAAAAGTTACATGTACATATCCATTACACCAGAGATATGCATTCAATTTGTATAATACTCATAATAACAATTGACTGAACCTAACCGAACTTAAATCCAAAATTTAAAACCCAAACACACTACCACAAATCCCTATCTTATAGTAGAAAACCAAACATCTCAAGACAAAAGACAATACAACACCAACAAATACAACACACAACATCGAGTATGAAAATAATAACCTCCATCTATCCCAGTCAAAAAATGAAGCATGCAATCAGTAAATCTCAACTGTATAAGTCATTGAAGGAACTCCAAGTTCTAAGGTAATGCTCCTCCCTCTTCTGTTTCGCTAATATAATTCTCACGTAATCAGACAAAGTACGGACATCACTCAGCCATTCATCCACAACCGGCTTTTTCCTTGACTTCCAAACTTTTAATATTTGTTTAGCTGCTACCACTAATACCCTATTAATCCATCCCGTTCTCACACTGCCCATGTCCCCTCTCTCTCTACTAGACAATAATATCGTTGAGTACGGTGTTCGCGGTAGGGAGTCCCCTATCACAATATCTAAACTGTTCAAAACATCCCTCCAAAAGATGGACACCCTTGTGCATGACCAAAGCATATGAAGCAGGAAGCCCCCATTAAGACCACAACCCCAACAGAGATCATTACCAACAATCCTAGCTTGGCCATTTGAGTAGGGGTCCAATACAATCTACATAAAATTCTCTGTCTAACATACCTCAACCCTAAATCCAATTTGGACTGCACCCCTATACCAAGCAGACTTTCCCATTCCCCAGTAGGAATATCCATTCCAAGTTCCTCTACCCAATCCGGGTGCAATTTTTCCCATGACTCAACATGCGAGTTATCCAACGGCATAAGTCTCATGTATGTTGACAATGCGCATGGAAGAGAACGCATAACATCACAAACCATAGGCATCTCCCTCATTGGTTCTCTTAACATTCTCCGTCATTCAATTAAAAGGGAAGTCAGGTCTCTATATTGTGCAGGTTCTCTACCCGCAAGCCTGAAAGGAATCTCTGAGGCGTTCAAAAGATATCATATGATCACCCTCCCATACATCACGTATTCTAAAAATGCCCTTATTGATCCAACTTTGCCAACACAGAGTCTTATTTGCTATTTGTAATCCCACATTATGCCACAAGGAGGCATCGCAATGTACCCAGATGTTTTCCCCTGTAGCCATCATAAATGTTTGTAAGGTCCACCTAGCTGCACCCAAGGTAGGCAATTTCACAGTAGAATTTGGCAACTTAGCCATCGAGTACATGCCACATAGAGCATAAGGTGAAACAGAGTACTCTCAATGATATGCCAATAAGGCACATCACTATCCACATCAGAAAAATAGAACGCTGACTTTTTTAGAACAAACCCAGCACAATAATTGATTAAATTTGGATATCCGAAACCCCCTTTCTTCACAGACCGCAGCAAAATGTACCTAAGAATCTTAGGTCTATTTCCCACCCCCAAAAGGAACTCCTGGAAGACTTTCTCAATACTACCAATGATCTTAGTGAACTTCAACGGAATAGATTGGATAATGTAAAGTACCTTTGGCAAGAGAACCATCTTGATGGCATTTTTTTTTCGCCCAGAGCCCTAGTGGTAAACAACCCCATTTTAATACATCCCTCCGTATCTTTTCTAAAACTTTCAAGACATTAAACTCCACCATTTTCCTCAGGTCACGAACCAGGTATATTCCTAAATATTTCATAGCTCCCGTCTCCCAATGACAATCCCACAAACCCATATCCCCCTTGGTAGCGAAACATCTATAGGAAAGGCAACCGTTTTTTCCCAGTTGACCTTATGTCCAGACAATAACCCCACCTCATTGAACATACGTATTAACTTTTCACTCCCTTCCCGTGGATTGGTCAAAAAAATAGTCATATCATCCACATAACACAAGATTTTAATTTCACTGTGACCAAATTCTAAACCATGTAGACTATGCTCCTGTTTTATATATGCAATCAATGGCTCAATCGCAAGATTTAAAAGGTATGGCGACAAAGGCCAACCTTGCCTAGTACCCATTGACAAGAAAAATGGAGCAGACAAAACGCAATTAACCCAAATTCTAGCACAGATAGATGAATTAAGCATTTTTATAACTCTTAAAAAAATAGCCCCAAACCCCATCTAAGTGTATAATCTAGGAAGGACCAATTTACACGGTCAAAGGTCTTCTCCGCATCCACAAAAATTAGGAGTGCAGTCTGGATCCTTTCCTTCGGCAGTCCCATTATATCTATCAATGTCCTGACATGATCATACCCATATCTGCCCCGCATAAAGCCAACCTGAGAGCGGCTAATCAGATCACCAATGCACCTATCCAGCCGGTTAGTCAAAATTCTAGTGAACATTTTTTAGATCAACATTTAACAACGTTATTGGTCTATAGTCTTTACCCAGCTTCTGGATCACCACAATGCAGACCTCCTTCATCGTAGGACACGCCACCCCATTTAACATAAAACTATTGTACAAATTGCACGATATTGGTGTTAATACTGGACCCAATGCTCTGTAGAACTCCGCCGGGAGACCGTCTAAACCAGGCGACTTACCCACATTAAGGGTCAATGGCTGCCAATATTTCCTCCCCTGCAATCGGTCTATCTACAGCTACAGCCTGATCCTCCGACAACCTCAGTAAAACAATTTTATCGAAGAATCCATCCAAATCCATCTAAATCATCAGGTGTTGATCCTCCTTATACAATGAATCATAACATTTCCTAAAGCTTCCACAAATCTCATATCTCTTAACTTTGTACTCCCCACCTTCACCTTCTAGCCTCCAAACAAAGGGGTTATCAATCAGTCCATGCAGCTTATTTGCCAGTAGCCTACCATTCTTGTCCGCCTGCTCCCTCAATTTCTGTTTCATGAAAAGCATACCTTTCTCATACTGCGTGTCCATCTCACGCTTATAACACTCCCGCATTCTTCGCATATCATCCTTGTCCTCCTTACTTCTTGTCAGCTGATACCTCTTCTGGCATTCCTCTAATGCACTCTCTAACCTCTTCAGCTCAGACACTCCCTTTTCCCTAATGCGGGCCGTGATGTTCATCAATTCACCCCTAACCGTTGCTTTAAAGCTGTCCCAAACCATAATATCTGGTGCAGAACCCTCATTTTGCTCAAAGAAATTCCTCGTAAAGTCTTGCAAAGACTCAACCACCCCCTTTTCCTGTTATATATACGTTTTCAGATGCCACTTTGGTGTTCCAGGCCATTCTAATCATATATCTAACCACATTTTAACAAGGAATGGTCCGAAATACCTCTCTCCTTAATATCTATACTAGATACCTTTTCAGCAAGCTTATCAGAAATTAAGAAATAATTGATCCTCGAATACGAATCGTGGACTGGCGAGTAGAAAGTAAATTCCCTCTCCCCTGGATGTATGAATCTCCAAGCATCAACTAAGTCTAAGCTGTGTAGGAACTCATTGAACACTCTGCTCACTCCTTCAGCCGTATATCTGCAATAAGCCGATCGATCCATCCTCCCATCCAGAACGAAATTAAAATCAACCCCCAGGACAGTATATTACCCATTCATCCCCCTTAAAAGTGACAATACCTTTGAAAAGAACCCACTACCCCAACACACGGGCCATAAACAGATCCTATTGTTATTAATCTACTTTCAAACCGGGCATCCATCAAAATAACCCTCCCTTCCTCATCCATGGCTACCTCCTCCATACTCAAATTAAGACCCCTGCGTAACAATATACCCACCCCCCTTGATTTAGAGAAGTGTGGCAATTTAATAAAATCCTATTAAACAGGTTGCTTTTGAAGAGGTGTTTTGAATCTTCCACTAAGTGAGTCTCATGTAAAACAGTGATGTCAATTCTCTCCCTCTTTAACCCCGTCAGCACTTCTCTCCTTTTCCTAGGGATATTAAGGATCTTTTAAACACCTCCCCTTGAATGACTTTCTCCCTACCTTTTTTTCCAGACAACATAATTCCTAGGAATGTAGTGAAAAATGTGGGGGTCTTGCTAGACTATTAAATGACCCCAGGTCCCTTTCAATTCGATATTTTATTAACTGCAGTATCTCAAACCAATGCTACACCACATTCCAAATCTGATAGGACCCTTGTTGTGGGTGTATTTGCCAATTCTAATTTTGACTGTTGTAATGCCCTTTATATGTGAATTGCCAATGTTCCAATAGCCAGACACCATACTGCTTATTGTGCAGCTGTAGGATTAGTGGGGAGCATACAGAAGAGGGATCCTGTTTCCTACCCTTATTAGGGGACTTCATTATGCCTCTATGAAAGCTAGGATTGAGGTTAAGGCAGACTGCTTGATGCATAGATACCTTCATGGCTCCACACCTAGTTGATTACGAAAAATGATCTGCTCTATCTTCCCCCTGACACTCTTAGAAGGAGAGGGCCGGTTTGAAGCTCTCATTTGGAATAAAACTAAAAAAAGGAGAGAGGTTTCATGTGTAGGCCCTGAGCTCTGAAATAAGCTGCTGACTGTTCTTAGATCAGACTCCAATTGTTTCTCCTTTAGGATGAAACATAAGGAACATCTTTAGTTTACGTGAGATTAAATAGCGTGCAGGACATCATTTGTCTCTGAAATTACCTGGCCATCATCCAGTCCTGGATGTCGACTGCCTACCTGAAACTAAACCCATCCAAGACTGAATTCATCCTCATTGGTCCACCCGCTAAGAAACGTGTCCAACAATGGCTCAATGCTATGCACCTAAAAGGATTTTGATCCACAACTCTCAGACTCAGCAAAATGCTTAGGCTTCAACATTGACAGCAGCCAGTGCTTCCAGAAACACATAGCCAAGAAGGTTCAAATAACCTGGCTCAGAATCTCTACCCTTCAAAAAATCAAACCCTTCATCCTGCCGCAGGACTTCCGAACTGTAATGCAAGCCCCTGTAATGTTGCACATTGGTGGGGGAAATACTCTCCCGACAGGGCTCCCAGCTGCTCACTTGGCTCACCTTAAAGCAGTCCACCATGCTGAAGCATGTCTTATTACAGGAGCACGGAAATGTGACCAAATAACCAATATCCTACACAAACTACATTGGCTTCCACTCCAAGCCAGGATACTGTTCAAGCCTGCATGCATCATCTACAAAGCAGTCTTGAGTAGCACACCAGCGTACATGGTCAGTTGAGCTCCACATATCTTGTGGCATATACTCGTCGTGCAGCAAACTGACCAACCAGCTTGAATCACAACTCGCCTGCAAAGACAGGACCCGCAAACAACCCTTCTCTTGTCAGGAACCCACCCACTGCAACTCAATCCCGGTGTCGGGTCGGAATGCCACCACAATTCTCCAATTTAGCAAATCTCTCAAAACATGGCTCTTTCAACAATGTCTGGCCAAGGACTAATGGAAAAACATACTGATGCACAGACCTCACAGTACTGTGCGACTGTCAAAAGTTGGCAGCCCAAATGCTGGCTACCCAGACTCTGTACAGCTCTCTGCTGCTCTCGAGCTAGGTCTGCAATTTAAACAATACAAATAAAAAAATGATGCCCCAGGAGGAAGGATATGGTTTGCGAGCGTTTAGAAAGGTGATTGGCACCTGAAGGTGGTTAGATCCACATATGTCTGTGTTGGGGAGATTTATCATTGTTAAGCTTCTTCTCCTCTCCTAGTGAGACCCCAGCCCTGTTTGCTGGACTTCTGGACCTTTCTCTTTAATCCTAAACGAGTGGAGCCTTTTTCCACTCATTCATTCTTATGGGCCCTGTCTTTTGGAACTCTATGCTTTGTATTCTACCTGTCCTATGAAGTCTACTTTTCCTCCATAACTCTTAAAGGCATCTGTATTTTACTATTGCAGCACACAGCTCCTTGTGGGCAGTGTTGCTGGGGGCCCTTAGGGTCCTCCTTTGAAATGATTTTCTTTATCCTAGAGTAACGACAGTTCTTAAGGAGAAATACTTAGCATCTCCCCTAAAACTTTATAGTCTGAGAGATTGGCACACACCACCTTCTGTGGAGTGCCAAAAGGGATACCTAGTATCCCTTCTCTCTGCTCCTGTGACTTTTTGGTCAAATAGACAATCTCCTAGTTATGGTTGGTGACAGTGGACGTGTCCTACCAACTATTGTGTGATTGTTTCTACTGCAGGCTATGTCCATAGCCTCGGTAGTGCACAATAGGAGCACCCAAGTACCAACCTGGGGGCCTGCCTTCTTTTTTTGTTATTACTAACGTGGTAGTTCTTCGCTATCCCTTCTTCTACCATTCTGGGAGGGGGAGGGTGGTGTGTTTCTTATGCCTTTGTCTGGAACACATGAGTGTCCCTGCCTAGGCTTACGAATGTCTGGGTAGGCAGGAAGTGGAGAAGGAGTTTCCCACACGCCTGTCACTTTGTCTGCCAGAGTGCTTGAATAGAACCAGCTCACACTAGGGGTTTTGTTGTCCTGACTGGAATGCCAAACGCCCCTTTCTGCAAATTGCTCAGAGATATTGCAGAGGAGTGTGTGCTGGAATTGTATGATCGGCGAGGCTCCTGGAGTAAAAAGCAAGTTGACCACTGGAAGATGAAGTAAATGAAGAAGAAGATGACCAGAAATTCCTGCAGACCCTTTGCAACACAGTGAAGCAACCACTGCTGTCCTGACCCCGTTTTCTGTGTGACAGCGTAACTCCGAAGAGGACGACTTCTCCCCTTTGACTGGTGGAAACAACCAGTCCCAAGACAACCTTCGATTTAAGCCATCTCCCGAGGTCATGTAAGTTTCCGGATCTGTGAATCCCAATACCAGAAGACCTGTTGCCCATTTCAAGTGCATCGTTGTGGAAAGGCAAAATCCGTCCAAGTCTTTGCTGAGCCTTCAAGGACCCTCCACTGACCCAATCCAACTCACCCAGACACCCTCATTAGAGTGCAGGACAGCAGGAAGTGAAGAAGATTCACCAGTAGAATTGCATCCTTTGCTGGTGCTACAGAAAAGGTGCCAAAACCGCAGAGTGACCAAAGAAGTTGATGAAAGCCGTGTCAGAGGTCCTCCCTCGAGACTGCTGCTGAGAGGTCCCGTCCATTGTCCTGCCTTTCGTCATCAGTCCACGGAATCCAGAGGTCGGGTCCACAGCTGCAGCACCGCAGAGCATCCACCACAAATGTTTTCTTCAAACCTAAGGTACTGTGGGGGGACAAGGTATTCCATACCTTATTACAGAAAGTCACTCCAGAGAGTTGGAGTGCACGTAGAGTTTGTCCTCTAGTAACTTACTCCACGTCATGCAGAAACCTAAGTGTGTTCCCAAACGTTTCTAAAACACCTTTGGAGTTTTGTGAGTACACATAAATGTATACATTGTGTGTACTCTTCCCTATTCATCCACCCTCTTGGCACACCCACAACTCGAAAACATGCAGCAGGGAACACCCAGTTTTGTGGTCTTGGAAAAAGCTGAAAATCCTGAATCACTGGTAAGTCCTTTTATGAATGGGGGGTGAATTACTCATGAGTAAGTTACTATTTCCTCAAGGCATAAGTGAAACTTATACCTGGGAATGTTTTGAGAAGCAACCCACCAGATATTGATTGTAGAAGTTGGTGGAGTTTATAAAGTTATAGCTGCCCCTCAAATGCAATTAGCACGTATATTGGGCAAAACAAAAAAAAAGAAAGATGGGGTCATTTGGCTGAGACTCATATATTGCACAGAAAGAACTGCTTAGGCGTGAACGTATGCGTAAGCAGGAACGGCATCAGGGCCTTTCAACGTATTCAGTTGAAAGGGGGCTAGCGCCTTAACTACCTGGCGGCTACACGCATGTTGCCAGTCAGCAGTCTTATAACATGGCAATATATTATTTTCTATTTTACTTTCGTTCTGGGCCTTTAATGTGTGCCCATACAAGCTGCGTTTGGGCCTGCGAGTAAGCAGTCACCATGCAATTATCATTCATTTTGTAGATATATATATATATATATATCATGCAAATCTGGGCAGACACTGGTTTCCATAGTATAATTGCAACTATTCACAAATCGAATCATAAATGCTGCTGGTCATTCCCGTCCATTGCAGACAATAGCATTGACATGATTCCCTATAGACTCCGCCTCGTTTTTGGAAGTGCAAAAATACAGGCTTCCCTCAATAGGGAATCAAGTATTACCTCCACGTCCACTCTTCCTCGTCCCAGTACTTACTTCATGAGGCACCTGCCTCCGACACAGGACCTTCTTCTATTTCTTTAAATCTCTATAACTCCTCCCCCACATCCATGTCACTCAGTTTAATTTTTCCTGCCTCCGGCAGGTTGGACTTTTTCTTCCCGGTGCGGGGCACCAGGGAGCACCGATTGCTGGCCCCCTGGGGGGGGGGCTGTGTGGCGGGGCCCTCGGCTCCCTCAGGTGCGGCGCTGCTCCTGGGCCCCCTGCGGGGCTTGGGGTCACAGTTGAGCTGGATTGCCTCGCTCGGTTCTTTGCTGGGCTCCGGACCGCAGAGTGAGCATTGTGTCCCGGGTCCTGCACGGCCCCGGGAAGGTAAGGAGAGGGGAGGACTGGGCTTGATGTTTTTCCCCTCTCCTCCTGTTTTGGCCGTCTTGATTCGACTTGGCAGTATGGGCTAGCCTTCCCTTTTGTTGTGAGGCCTCTCTGCTTCTTGTCGTGGGGTGACAGTGGCAGAGAGTCTTTGGGAGTGGGGGGGCTCTGTTCTGTCGCAGGCATGTCCATACCACCTGCTCCTCAGACACACGGCCCAGGATGCACCGGATGTTAGCTGCATTATCTGGGGGAAGGTAAGGAGAGGGGAGGACTGTGCTTGATATTTTTCCCCTCTCCTGCTGGTATGGCCATCTTGACTCCTTCAACATGCCGTTTTTCTCGTGCCTTGTGTGCACATCTTTATTGGAAATGATGGCAAGCACTTGGCAGTATGGGCTAAGTCTTCCCTTTTGTTGTGAGGCCTCCCTGCTTCTTGTCGTGGGGTGACTGTGGCAGAGAGTATTTGAAAGTGAGGGGGCTCTGTTCTGTCGCAGGCATGTCACATACCACCCGCTCCTCAGAGACACACGGCCCAGGATGCACCGGATGTTAGCTGCATTATCTGGGGGAAGGTAAGGAGAGGGGAGGACTGTGCTTGATGTTTTCCCCTCTCTTGCTGGTATGGCCATCTTGACTCCTTCGAAAGGCCGTTATCTCGTGCTCTGTGTACACATCTTTATTGGAAATGATGGCAAGCACTTGGCAGTATGGGCTAGCCTTCCCTTTTTGTTGTGAGGCCTCTCTGCTTCTTGTCGTGGGGTGTCTGTGACAGAGTATTTGAAAGTGTGGGGGCTCTGTACTGTCACAGGCATGTCACATACCACCCGCTCCTCAGACACACACAGCCCAGGATGCATCGGATGTTGGCTGCATTCCTTGCGTGCTGCCTGTGAATACGGCGCAGATTTGGACACGTCTGCAAGCGGCCGGAAGGGTACCGGCCTGGCATAGTCTACACTTCGGGTTCGAGTCTCAGCGGTGCTGACTCGGTCCTTCAACCTTCCTAGACTGACGCATTGGAACGATCTAGAGCATGGGGCTACCAGCTACTGGATACAGGGCTCAAGCCACCTCTCAGTCATGTGGCGTGTTAGTGGTGTGTTTGGGTCTGTGCTAGCTATGGACGCAGACTCCTTGTCCTGTCCTCTTCCTCTAAACTGCGCGAGGGAAAGTCGAAGGAGTTGATTTGCTTTTCCCTTGTCCGGCATGGGATTATGGAAAATGCATCATGGAAGTAACGGCCATGCAGGGGGTTCCCAGTGTCTCTTCTTTTAGGGCCTAGGTCCTCCGGTGCCGACATGTTGCTTTCACGCCTCCTCTCAGACTTGTGGGAAGTGATAGGGCACATGGTGGCACATGTCTGTGCTTAGAGGGGTTCTCAGAGCCCCTGGTGCCGGTGGAGGGGGATGTCACTTCAGTGGGTTTTCCAGTATAGGCATACCTCAGGTAGGGGGTTGCCTTTGATGTCGGCTATCCGGGATGGATTGCTTTGCCCCGCTTTGTGACAGTACTCTGCCCTTTTGACGCCAGCCTGGTGGCTCCTCTGTCAGCTGAGGGGGCCATAGTCTGCTGGACTTCTGGGCTGTCCAGTATCTTCCTTTTGATAGGTCAGATCTTTTTGTGGGCTGGCAAGCATGCTGTTATATTGTGGCGCAGGCCTGTTTCAACGTCCTGTGATTTCCCTCTGGTGCAAGTGCAGTGACTGGCGGTTTTCCCTGGCTCCTCGTCTCTATCTTCTCGGAGGTGTATGGGACCGGTGGGGTTCGGCTTCCTGGGTAATGGGCTCCTTCTGGAGGGGGTATCAGTTGCCGTTCCTGTCTCCTCCTGTCCAGGTTTGCATGGTTAGGACTTTGGTACCCAGCTCACGGTCCAAGTAGTTGGCCATGGGATCCGTTCTCTCCGAACGGTTGTTGTGGGTTACCGTCTTGCCCGTTCCTCTCCCTGTTCAGGGTCAAGTTTTCTACTTGCGGGTGTTCCTGGTCCCTATGCCTTCTAGGATGTGTCACCTGCTTATGGGTCTCAAGACCCTGCACTGCTTGTCCGGACGTCTGGGGAGAGCGTACTCTGGATGTTGTGCAGGGGGGGCGCTTGCTGGCTGTTCTGGGCTGGGTTCTCAGAAGGCAGTATGTCTCGGCTCGCCTGTTGCTGAAGTTACGGGGCACGTGGCGTCTTGCATGTTTTCCAGTTCCTTGAGCCCGTCTTCGGTTACGTCTCCTGGTGTCTTATACTCTCTCCCACTGGCTCCCGACATCTCAGCTTTCGTAGTTTTGTTTTCAGTGTCCCCAGCGCTGCGAGTGTCCCTGCTATGGTGGCGGGGGGTTTCAGGTCTACAGGCTGAGGTGTGCATGGTCCTTCCTCCTGTGGCCTCTCCTACTACCAACACCAGCAGAAAGGGTCTACATTGGGGGTCCTCTCAGCTCAAGGGTTGTGAGATCTGGGGAGAGCCGGCGATCATCCAATTGGCAAGAGTTGTGCCATTGTCCAAGCTCTGGTGTACTTCGAGGAGTTGCTGGACGGTCGGCGGTTTTTGGTCCGATCGGACAATACGACGGCCTTGGCATATGTCAACTGCAAAAGGGGTTCCGGCCACTCCTTGAATGCTCTGGCAGCGCTGATAGGCACCTGGGAGGACTCTCATCTGGTGTCTCTGGTGGCCTCACGTATCAGAAGGGTGGACAATGTTCAAGCGGATCTTCTCAGACGCCGGTTTTCACTCCTCTGCGGAACTGGTCCTGTTGGCCCAGGTCTTTGCGGTGACCTGTGTCAGATTAGGGTCCCTGGTTCTAGACCTGTTTGCATCCCCGGCCTCAGCAGAAGTTCCCCTCTTCTGCTCTAGGTTTCAGGCTGAGGGGATTGGGGGATGGACGCCCTCTCTGTACAGTGGCCTTGGGGTTTTCCTTTATGCCTTTCCGCCTATTCCCCTTCTGCCCCGGGTGGTTTGGCGCATCAGAGTGTCCAGGGTGACTGTGTTGTTGTTAGCTCCGTTCTGGTCCCGCCGGAGTTGGCTCCCCTCTCTGTTGGAGCTTCGGTCCTAGGAACCTTGGCTGGTTCCGAGGTGGCCGTGTCCCCTTCAAGGGGATCTGCGGTTGGAATTCCACCAGATGCAATGGGCGGTGTGGCTATTGCTCAGTCTAGGTTGATATCTCAATGGTTCTCAGATCCTGTAGTTGGGTCCAAATGGATGCTCGTAGACCCTCCACTCTGAAGGTGTTGGGCAGACACTGGGGCCATTTCCGAGACTGGTATGGGCGGTCTGGGATCCCTCCCCTGCGTTCTGGCCTCTGCTATCCTTCAGTTCCTCCAGGAGGGGTTTTGACAGGGGCCTGGCAGTTTTTCCAGGCTTCGCTCTCAGTAGGCCTCCATGAAATTACTTTTGGGGGACTCTGACGATCACTTGGATGGGGAGGTGTTGGTGGGGAAATTGATCCAGGGTTTTTCTTCTTCCCGTCCTTGTGCTGATAAAGGGTTCTCCTCTTGGGATCTCCCTCTTGTATTACGGTTCCTTTACGGGCCTCCTTTTGAGCCCATTTCCGAGATTGATATCAAACATCTTACACTGAAATCTGCTTTTCTTATTGCCCTCACTTCTGCCCGTAGGCTTGGGGAGATCGGGGCTCTCTTATGTCACGCTCCTTTCCTGAGGGTGCTGCCAGACTCGGTGGTGCCGGGGTGTGGTCCGATGTTTCTCCCTTCAGTTGTCTCTCGGTTTTCACACCTCTCAGGGTCTGGTTCTCCCTGACTTCTTTCATGATCCAAGAACGCCTGAGGAGGTGGCTCGGCTTAACATTGATGTCCGACGGGACGCGTTGGAGTATTTGGCTTGGTTTGCTTTTTCCACCAATCTGATAGTCTTCTGATTGCTTGTGGTCCTGCTGGGGCTGGGCATAACGCATCTGTGGTTTCCATTTTCCGGTGGTTCCGGGTTGTGATCTCTAGGGCCTATGTGGCTTCTGGCCTGCCTGTGCCTGCGCACAATCGGGGGCGGTCTGCCAGGGGTTTGGCGGCTTCCTGGGCCGATGCAAGGAGGGTTTTTCTCTGCAAGAGATTTGTATGGCTGCCGCCTTGGCTGGTCTAGGCATTTTCATCAACCGCTATGGGTTGAGTTTCTCCCACTCGGGGGTTGGTTCCTTCGTGGTTGGAGTTTTGTCTGTGGGGATGTGATTTAAGAGTTATTGTGGGTGTGTTTTGCTGCACTGTTTTTGGCTCTGTGTCTCATTGGGACCTTTTCCCCGTTGCTGCTTTGGTATACCTCATGAAGTAAGTACTGGGACGAGGAAGAGTGGACGTGGAGGTAATGCTCTGATTACTTACCGGTAATCTTCATTACTCCTAGTCCTACTCTTCCTCGTCACAGTACTGACGACCCTCCTCACCCTCCCTCCGGGGAAGGTCCCATGCTCCGGCTTGGTAATATGAAACTGAGTGACATGGATGTGGGGGAGGAGTTATAGAGATTTAAAGAAATAGAAGAAGGTCCTGTGTCGGAGGCAGGTGCCTCATGAAGTAAGTACTGTGACGAAGAAGAGTAGGACTAGGAGTAATGAAGATTACCGGTAAGTAGTCAGAGCATCTCCGCCCATATGAAAATTCATTGCAAGCAGACATCCGTGAAGATTTGTTCCATAGAACCGCACACAAAGGCAGCAGTGGACTTTGTGATCCACTCCCCAACTGCGCGTGGCAAATCGGAAAAAAACGAGCACCATTGAGTGCAGATAAATCACGTCTAGTCTCCCTTAATCACCTGGTCAGCTAATCCCCTTGCCTGCCTTGGGTTAGAGCGGTACTCTGCAATGTACAATGACGTCCAACTCGGAAATTAACGGATTTAGGATCCCGAACAACACGTGCACATCGAATACAGAGATACAATTACCCAGCATGGATGCTGCCGTAGGCACAGTGTAGAAAGGAAAGGCAGTAAAGCCACACCGATATTGTCAAGTCGTCTATAATCGCACTTTGAAGAGTAGATAACGCCATCACTTAAAGGGAATGGAGAATGCTAATGAGGCCTAATTAAATCAGGAGGCGGTCCCCGATAGAAGGGCGACAGTCGGCAAAGACAAAGGAAACAAAGAGCAGGAAAGCAAACACCTGTAGACTGCATCAACTATATCAAGCCCTTGGAGGCGACGATTGGCTCAGGCGGCCTTCGAAGCCAGTGATTGGCTCAGGGGACTCGCGCGTGCGTGCTCTGCGGTGATGCCGATTGGTGGCTCCGAATGGACGCTCAAATGTGTCTGATTCTGTGTGCAAATATAGATTTCCCGAAGGGACGCCAGTTTAATCTGCAGGTTACGTTTTCAAGCCGTGTCAGGGATGACTCAGACTGTTATCCTTTCCCTACACTACTTCTGAATGAACCTGACTGATAGCAAGTCTGCGCCGTCGCTCCTTCGTTCCGATTCTGATGTGTATCCAATCAAAGCCGCCCTAAATTTAGGGAGACCAGATTCATACATGCCAACATTCTGTGACCAAAAATCTGTAGGAATCTTAAAGTTTCAAAAATAGTCAGGCGAGGAGGTAATGATAGGAATAGGGCGCGTCAGCAGCCCATTGTCATTGAATGAGCCCGCCGCCGCGCGTGCATTCAATGACAATGAGGCGCCTGCCACGCCTTCTGCCATCACGCCAGCTCGGGGGAGTCCTTGAAAGACTCACCGGAGTTGACGTGGTGGGGGGCTAATGGCGCCTTTTGTGAAAGGCACTCGCAGCGGAGGGGCGCCCTTAGCCCACCGCCGTGGGCGCCTTTTACATCAAAGGCCTGCATGCTGCGCCTTCTCCCGCTACGCCAGCTCGGGGAAGTCCTTGAAAGACTCCCCCGAGCTGGCATGGTGGGGGGCTAATGGCGCGTTTTGGCCAAAAGGCACCGGCGGTGGAGGGGCGCTTTTAGCCCACCGCCGTGGGTGCCTTTGACATTAAAAGCCTGCATACTGCGCCTTCTCCCGCTACGCCAGCTCGGGGAAGTCCTTGAAAGACTCCCCCGAGTTGGCGTGGTGGGGGGCTAATGGCGCCTTTTGCCAAAGGCACCTGCGGCGGAGGGGCGCTTTTAGCCCACCGCCGTGGGTGCCTTTGACATTAACAGCCTGCATGCCACGCCTTCTCCCGCTACGCCAGCTCGGGGAAGTCCTTGAAAGACTCCCCCAAGCTGGCGTGGTGGGGGACTAATGGCGCCTTTTGCCAAAGGCACCCGCGGCGGAGGGGCACTTTAGCCCACCGCCTTGGGTGCCTTTGACATTTAAAACACTGCATGCCGGGCATTCTCCCGGTACGCCAGCTCGGGGGAGCCCTTGAAAGACTCCCCCGAGCTGGCGTGGGCAAAAAAAAAAAAAATGTAAAAAAAAAAAAAAATTATTTTTTTTTTACCAAAAAAATCGGTATTTGGTGTCAAAAAATCGGTAGGCGGTAGGACTGCTTAAAAAGCGGTATCCTACCGCCTAAATCGGTAGGGTTGGCAAGTATGCAGATTTAAAAAGTAAAAACAACGAGAGAGGGCAAGCAACTAACTCCCATACAAGTAGGACTAACTCTTGAATGTGGCTGTCAAGGCACTACACATTAATAGCATTCTTGCTAACATTCTGTGACCAGAAATTCAAAAACAGTAATTAGCTTATTTATTTATTTTATTTTGTATTGGTTTGTTCAACCTTTAAGAAAAAACAGAAAGACAGCACAAGACAACGTTTAACAGAGTTAGCCTTGTCATTTCCTTACCTCCCTCCCTCCTCGTGTCTTTAGCCAGTCCGTTTTATCATCTCGAGTTCGGATAGACGTGACCTTTGTACTACAAGGCCTTGTTATTTGTCTAAAACCACTTAAGTTGGTTCCTGTTCTTCCAACCGAGTTTTTAAGACTTGAAGAAAGTTTATCAGAGCAAATAGGCCTGCTCTATTGGATCCTTCATAGAGAGCTTTCCACCACTCTTCAGTGCTCCTTGAACGATAGCTGTTAATAACTGGAGCGAAGATAAGACCTCTTTGGTGCTCAAGGTCCGAGCATGACATAGTCAGATGTTTTAACGTTTCTCTGGCGAGGTTACAGAAACGGCACATGGGGTTAAGATTTGCGTGCTTTGACCAGGGACATATATGTTCTTTTGTGCGGAAAGCATTTAATCTGAAGCGCTTGTAGAGTGCTCTTGCATGCTGGTTTGGCAGGCAGGTTAAATAGGAATGGCGTTGGTTAAAGGCTTTAGCCTCACCCGGTGCTTCATGCATCGTTTTAGATTTAGCTCTTAGGTCGCAGGTCTTAATCCAGTCCAGTCTCCAAATCTTCCTCTTAGCTGACTCTGGATTTTCTATTAGCATTGTAGGAGTGATGTCATGCTCTCCTAACAAATCTTGACAAAGCCGATTCCATTTAGAAAGAATGGTGTAATCTTTCGCGGAGTCAGGCATTTGCAGGATGGAGAATTGTGGTACTGGTGTCTTCGTCATCGCTTTACGATACAGACTCAAAATATTCCAAGAGACTCTTGCATGTATTGAAATTAGGCCTAGTTCGTACCGTATAACACACAGATGCGGTACCCCTCGGTAAATGAAGCACTCGAGTCCAAAAGATGTTTTCTAGTGAGTTCCATAAGTCACTAGAACAGCCAAAAGCATTTTCGCCTCCATAGATTAGACTAGGCACAACTTTCTGTTGGAAAAACATGATGATAGGTTTTAGTGAAAATTTTCCATATTTGTTGTTAATCAAGCAGGCCTGACACGCCAGCTGCCGACAGTTACTTTTGGCTGCTTCTGCCCACGGTGCGTCGTTTTTGCTCGCACTGATTCTCGTGCCTAAGTATGTGGTATATTTTACAAGCTGATTGGCTCCTTGGCAACATACCAGTTGAACTTCTGCGCCCTTCCATGTGGGCCTGATAGTTTCTCAAAAATCAGGATTTCCGATTTTTGTCTGTTAATTTGCAGCCCATTCGATGTTATATAAGTATCTATGAGATTCATTTTACGCTGAAGACCTACCGGGGTCTGATCTATGAGAACAAGGTCATCAGCGTATACTAGATAGTTAATGGGCGATCCGTGCATTTTAGGGGGGAACGTGTTGTCGCCACAGAATACATCCTTTACTTCTGATATAAACAGATTAAATATTGTTGCTGCCAAGGGACAGCCCTGTTTCATGCCCTTGTATGTCTTGATTTTAGTTGACAATGTGCACTTCATGTCAAGGTGGACCCTAATAGACGTCTCTATTTATTTATTTATTAATTTATTTTATTCTTGCATGGTCCCACATGCCCATAGTCCCACATGCCCACATGCCCGTGTGCCCACATGCCCATGGGCCTGAGGGCACACAGAAAGACATTCAAAAATAAGTAACAGGAAAGAAGCAGAGTATAAACAGAAAAGGGCAGGGAATTAGCCAGTGTGTAAACCAAATAGATATGTTTTAAGAGCTTTTTAAAATCCTGATATCGTGTTGATAGTCCTTACTGTGAGTGGGAGGGAGTTCCATTCTCTGGGTGCCCACACTGAGACGCTACAGCCACCCAATTTTGCCAGCTTGAAGCAAGGCTGTTTGAATTTATGAAGATCTCCTGAGCGCAGGGAGCGTCCAGGTAGATAGACAGCTGTTTCTTCAAGTAAACGGTGGCAGTGGAGGACCAGCATTTATAGGTCAGGGACAGGATCTTATGTGAGATCCGATGTACGACAGGTAGCCAGTGCAGCGCCTTCCTGGAGTTGGAGACATGATCATGTTTTCATAGGCCAAAAACAACGCCAACAGCACTATTCTGGACCAGTTGTAGAGATTGTCTATTGGTCTTGGTTGTACCTGACAGAAGTCTGTTACAATAATCAAACCTTGAATTAATCAGAGCTGAGGCCACTATAGATCTATCTGCAAGTGACATGTAGGGCCTAATCTGATTGAGCAGTTTAAATCACATACCCACAGGCTGCTCGAGTGTGGGATACTGGGACTTTCATATTAAACTCCAAGTCCAAGTAGACCCGAGTGTTTTGATGCTAAATGGACAACGGTATAGATGAGTCAGCAATCTTAAAACATTCATAGGGGGTGTCAAATTTGTTCATCCGTTGGGCAGTAGCCGCTATAAGTAGCTCCGTTTTGGTGTCATTGAGAGCCAGTGAATTGGCTATCATCCACGACTGGATAGCCCTGTAGACTGTAGTGATACTTGCTGAATCCTGTGCAAAATCCCCAGATAGCTCGAAGACTACCTGGGTACCATCAGCATAGTTGGTGTACCGGACACGCAGATGGTCAAGCATGTCCAAAAGAGGTTGTATATAGACATTAAATAGAGATGGGGAAATGCAAGAGCTCTGTGGTACTAATAATGACATCAAAGGAAATTATATCACATAACCTCTAACCTCATGGCATCACAGGAAATAACATAACCTGATATAGGGTCCGGAACAAATGACAGTAAATGAGTATCGGGTGTGGTCTATCCTAGCCCTCTAAGCCATCGTTAGAAATCTGATGGCTGTATGAGCAGTAGCGGCTGGTGATTTTTTAATTGGAGCAAGTAAATGTTTCCCACAAATATAAGAGAGTCTGATCATAGCGAGGGAACCTGCACCAAGGAATTGGGAGTTTGGGGATGTGGTGAGAGGGCATATTCTATCATTCCTGAAAGGTTTTAAAATAATGCATTAAAATGGTGCATTTTACAAAACACTTTCTTTAAAAAAATGAGTAAAAGCCACACAGTTTTCAATCAGTTGTATAGGTGAACTCATGAAAAAATCCAATAGTTGTAAGTCACCAACAGTGCACAGCAGCATTTTTGTGATGCTTTTCCCACAATATATTCTAATACAAAAACCAGTTTCATGCTGCTTGTGCTCATAAATGTCCATTATGGCTGCATCACTATATGCCACTATCCCCACATAAGAACACTGGTCATATTGTTTTTGGCAGTGAAAATGCTATGCCACAATTAGAAAACATGCCCAGAGTGAGTGCACCAATGCAGGCCAGTCTAGCATGTAATACCACTCATGAGTGATGTCTGATCTTTGAGCCCAGCTTTTACCACACTAAAACATATTTGCATTTTACAACATACCAGTAACACATATCTATTTCTACATTAACTTTTCGGTAATGAGCAGCAGTTTAAGTAACAGCTGCAACAAACACCAGCTCTAGGGGACTCTTCCCTCACAAAGGTTTCCACCCGTGTTACGTGATGATGAGGATTGTTTGTTTTTCAAGTGCTCTGCACTTTATATATAAATGCATGCTTTAACAAATCATGACTTATGAGCACATGGATTTATCAGACATGCTCTTTTGGGGGATGTCTACATCTTTAACATAGTTTCCAACATGATCCATTGAAATCTGTAGATGCTTATTCAGTTCTAATTTTTTCCTTTGCATTCTGGGACTTGTAGTTCTGCTTTTCCCATTATAAAACTCAGATTAAAAGTCCCAGATTACTATGCTTTAAAATAGTGCGACATTCATGACCGTGTAAGCGCTCTTTAGCTTGTCAAAGGGCAGGTGTAAAATGATGATACATACCTAACATTTAGGCTCCTATCATATTGCATTCTGGTACATATAGTCCAGCATTCATAATCTGAACATGAATGCAAAATCAACTGCCAGGGTTTACAGAAAGTGATTTTAAAGCTGTTTCTGCATGCTTCTAATGTCCAAAAATTTGAATGAGTGAATGAGATATTGATCCATGATGAAATAAGTGTTGCAGTGGTTAAGCTTATCTGTATTACTGTATTTCTAGCTTTGGTGGTCTTTAGAATTCATATTGTGCCAACTACTTTGCATGTCAAATATGAAATGTATTATTAATGCGATTACCTAACTTGGCATCACGATCAGAAGAATGATATCCCACAGAGCAAACTGCCAGGGAGTGGTCAGTTGTTCGACACACTCAAGCTTTGAAAATCATGCACTGTTACTGCCATGAGCAATGCTCATAATTTTTCCAGACTATCCTGAAAATAAATGCGAACAGGGAAGTGCTATCCCTCTGCGGTAGCATAAAAAATAAGTTACTATGAGTTTGACCACAAAATTACCTGGCTAACTGTGCAAAAGAATCACTGAAACCTAGCAGACAACAGGGCATGACACCGCAGATGGGAAGCACATTTCTGCATTGCACTCATAGCAGGAAACACACAGAGAGCAGAGTTCGGGCAGGTAGCTGAGGCATGGGCTGTGTGGCATTATGCACTTGCACATCAAGTCGTGTGCCCATCAATCAAATTAATTTGTTCAACCCTTCACCCCCTGTAAAAACAGAGTCCCATACCGAGCTGACAGGAAGCCAGGCCTGGTCAAAGCCCCATAAAGCTGCCACTCATTCTGGCAGACGCAATAAATAGCTGTAGGATCTGTAGATGAAATCTGTAGGTGGTAGGACTGCATAAAAAGCAGTAGCCTACCGCCTAAATCGGTAGGGTTGGCAAATATGCAGTAGAGTTTGGAGGAGAAGGGGATTTAAGTGTTACTGTTCAAATAAACACATATTATAATACATTTATCACAAACTAACATTATCTTAATTATGTGTGAGATTGTGCATTCCTGCCTGCCAGCTATGAAGACCTACTACAAAAAACCGGGACCACTGCAGTTTCCAATAAAAACATAATCTCGAGAAAGAGGGACAGAGCACCAAATGCCGGGACAGTCTCGGCAAAACCGGGGCGTCTGGTCACCCGACCGAAACTGCGCTGAAATGCACAGAAATTTGGATTAGGTCCAGGTTCACGTGCCTTTCACTGCACTGTGCATTGAACCTGTCTCTTGTGGACTTGGCAGAGATCTACAATGGTGGACACCATGCAGGCTTGGATTGGTTTGCAGGCCAGTGGTGACATGTGAATTGTTTAAGTGGAGGGGCGTAAATATTTCTCCTGGTTATGCCATAGCGACTGAACGTAGTGAGAGAGTCGGAAACCAATAAAGGGGTGTACGGACTGGTGGGTTCTTCCCCGAATAACCTTTTTTGAAAAAATGGGTTAAATGGTGCATTTTACAGCACATCTTTTAAAAAATTGGGTAAAAAGCCAAACAGTTTGCAATTGGATTTGTAGAGTAACTCATGAACAAATCTAAAAGGTGCAAGTCACCAACAGTGCCCAGGAGCATTTCTCCAACACATTTTCATGATGCCTTTCATAGATGTCCAGTAATAAAATACCCTGCCTGTCCCCTGGCCCCCCCAACTCCTCACACACGCACACAATCAATGGTATTATGCGTGTATGCCAGGATCTGTGGGCCCACATACACACATAATCACTATGATAGTGTGCATGTGTTAGGCACTCTGGGGTCCAGGGGCAGAGGTGGTATTTTTTTACTGGACACCTGTAGATGTCGAGTAAGAAATACCATCCCTGTCCCCTGGGCCCCACAGCGCATAACACATGCACACATTCAACTTAATTATTTGTGTATGCGAGTCGCTGCAGGGGCAAGGGGGCAGGTATGGTCTTTTTTTACTAGACATCTATCATAGATGTCCAATAAAAAAATACCATCCATGTTCCATGGGCCCCACAGTGCCTCACAGAGGCCCACAATCACCGGATTATGTGTGTACGTGAGGTCCTGGGGGTGCATGGGAAAAGCATGGTCTTTTTTACTGGACATCTATGATAGATGTTCAGTAAAAAAAAACACAACTCCTGCCCCTGGGCCCCACAGCACTTAACACAGGCACACAATCAAAGTGATTATGTGTTTGCAAGGCACTAGGGGGCAGGCATGGTATTTTGGACATCTATCATAGATGTCCAGTCAAAAATACCATCCCTGTCCCCTGGACCCCACAGCGCCTCACAGATGCACTCATTCAACATGATTATGTGTGCATGCAAGGCGCTAGGGAAAAAAGAAATACCATCCCTGTCCCTTGGGCCCCAGAGGGCCTCAGAAGAAGAGCTAATATTGGCTGGTGGGAATGGGTGTTGTGCAACACAGGCCTTTTTAAAATGCCTTTTGTGTACAACTGCCCCTCTGCCCCCCACTTGCCAAAATCAGCTCGATGGACCAGCATAAACACACACATATTCCCATAACATTCACACAACAAGCACTTTGTCTTTCACACAAGCACCCATCATCATACACTCACTCACAACAACACAAGCATACACACATCCTACACATATTTAAATAATAATTGAGCATACAAATATACTCACACAATTCCTACAACATTCACACAGCATGAAGCACCCGCTCATTCACATGAGCACCCTTCATCATACACTCACTTATAACAACACAAGCATACACTCATCCATACACATATTTAAATAATAAATAAAAGAACATAATCACACCTTCTGCCCCAGTCCTGATGTTTCCTCCCCAGCGCTTCATCTGCTGTAGCATGAACAGGAATCAGGAAGGAAGAGCTTCCTGGTTCCTGCACATGAGTGCATGGCCTGAGCATGGGCAATGAAATGCCCTGCTCCAGCCTGCTCTGTCTGTATGTGCATGTAGGCACAGGAGTGCCCCTTCAGACATACAGACATGCTGTTCCCCAGTCAACATTTCCAAAGAGCTATGCACGGCTGGGGAAGCAAAACGCCTCTAGCCTTGCATGGCTCAATGAGCATGTGCAGCTGGGGAACTGAACTGAACTATCAAAGGGAACCGTATTTCCCTTTGACAGTTGAGCCAGAGTGAGCCCGCGAGCGCTCCCTTGGCTGGCAAAAGCAGATGAGGGAACACTCAGTGTTTCACTGGGCTGGCTCCTTGGCTCCTTCATAATTGGCCAGGGGGGTGGTGGGTCGATGTCCCCTTGCCCATTATGGACGAGCCGCCCCTGTTACAGGGCCATACCCAAGTGTACAACCAACGTGCTATTGTGGCCCAGACTTTTGGCCAAAGTGGGCCTGTTTGATGAGTTGCTTAATTGGGCAATTTTGACAAGTGTTACTGAAGAAATATTTTTGAAACTGCTCAAATTGCAACACATTTTACCCCAAAATATTCCGCATGGCTACTACTGAAACAGTCTGTCAGAAATGAAGTGAATTACCATTTGTGAGTGTGTGCCTCTTTTTCTTTGGCGCTTGAGTCAATATTATATACGGTGTCACCCTGCCAAACTGAAAACATTGCTGCCTTCATTGCTCCATTGATTTCAGCGGATTGCGACAGCATTTTCTCTGTGCAGAAAAAAAGGACACAAACCCCTGAAATAAAGATGGCATGCATGTATCAGAATCTGGAACCTATCACCCTTGGACCTCTGTGGCAGGATGAGCAGTTCTGTATTGTTTATGGACCCCAAGTGGAAACTCTGTTTAGAGGTTCAGGGCTCCCGATACTGTGATGAATCTGATGGTGTCATCACTTATTTCTCTGAGTTAACCTCTCCCCATATGGTCAGCGGACGGCAGCCGCCACTTGATTCTGACCCGGGGGGCGGCTATATGAATGAGGACCACCTGGGGCGAGGTGACCCTCTGGGAGAAAGGATGACATCATTAGGGAAGTTCACATGCCCCCCATTCACTTCTAGGGATGTTTCCTTTGCTCCCCAGACATTAATGGCATATTGTCATACTCCTCCCAACTCCCTAGTAGATCAACTTTAGTTTCCTCCCAAAATCCCATTACGGACCACATACTGACTACTGAGATGAGGAAGAGGTCAAGAGCAGTGAGGAGCATAGAAGTTGGTATCCACTTCGTCAGTACCATTTAAGAGGAGTGAACTGGATGGACCCCAGCCGGCCCATTTGACTGGGAATCTCCAAACAGCCCTTTAAGATGAGTAGCAGCACCCTCGAGATGGGGATGCAGATTCATATTCTTGTACCAAATAACTATGACAACTCAATAGTTTGACAAAGGGAGTCCGTTCAATGACAAGTACAAAAAACGGGGAGTACAATGGACATCAGCAACCACTCGATCTTCCTTCTCACTTCAACTCCACTTAATTTCAGGAAAAACACAGTATTTATATCAAAATCTCATCATCATTGACGTGCAATTTTAAAAACCTAACATGCTACGTGATTGGTTATAGGAAGGTAACTTTAACATAGAAACTATAACTGTATGTGGTAACGGGGAGAGAGGATTGGATAATCACTGTCAGGTGGGGCAACTAAGCCCTTCCTTCAAAATGGCCACTATAAACGTCACTAAAAGTACAACGTCCCATTGGTTCTACTCACTATAAAACCCTAGATTACACGGTACACTATGATTGGGTTGGCATCAACCCCACTCATACTTTTCCACTTATATCTAGCAGCATGCAGAACAACCAGCCAGGTGCAGGGAGTTTGTCTGCACCCCAGCTTCCCTCCAATTATGTTACAATCAATCATCACCTCAGTGGTCATGTGTCAATTACTTCTTTGTAGTTTGGCTTCGAGTCTGCTTCTTGGTCTGAGAAAGTTTAAGGAGTATGGGTATGGCAGCGATCCATGCGTAGGTGTGAAAGTCTCATCCCTTCCTGCCTGCCTTGTCACGTGATTAGGACACCGTGAAATCGACCTCTTCTTTGTGTAATTTGATGTATTTGATTAAATTCTGCTAGTCTGCTACCATCTGTGGCTTATCTTGACCTTTCTGAACAGGATACTCTGTTCTTTTTCTCCTTAATTGTATCCACTGTTGGTCTTTTCCAGCCCAATACGACCTTGGCATGGTTACCTTCAGCTGGGTTTCTCTCCGTCTTAATTCTCGATTTGCTTGCTGCAACACTCTCCTCTTGAGACCTTTAATAATCTTTGTTCAATTCTGCTTATGTGCGTAGTGGATTTACACTCATCTATAAAGTGCTTTTGAGGTATATACATGTATATGTTGGCGCTTGCCACAATCTATTTGCTTTAGATGGTCATTGCTGCTGCTGCCATTAGCATTATTGCCTCCTGTTCAGTGCACCTCAGCCCACACTGGGTCTTTTAAACCTAGAAGGACCCTGCTGCTATGTATCTCGCTTGACAATTCATTTGCCATCTGAAAGCCGTATTTCGCCTATTTGCACTTTAACTTGCCTTAGGTATGCTCTATGTGCTTCTATGCTGTTATTGCCCACGCTGCCACTTAACTAGATCCTACTAAGGGATTAGTGACATTTCCCTGCTGGCATGCTTCTATAATCCTGCCTATGACATACCTCTGTATTGTATTCCAGCCTATGACTGTGACTCCTGTTATCATAATATGATTGCCTGTTTGACTGTGTCTGACACGCTGCGCCACATGCTCTAGCTGCCTCACCCATATCTAAGCCTCTATAATAGTGAAACCTTCTCCTGTAAACCAGCCTATGCTCATCGCCCAGTCACATTAGCGCACTTTTGTCCTGTACCCTTACTAGGCCTCACTACTCGATATAATTGCATTGCCCCTGCCACAGAGTTATCTTAACACCGTGGACATGCTGCTCCTGCCCCCGGCAGGCATTCTCCTATCCATTCTAGTTTTAGCTAAGGCCCATTGCGTAACGGCCATCCGACCCACTTGCACCCCCTGCAACATCTCTTGCGCATACTCTACCATAATGTATCACAGCACATCACCACTACCCAACCCCTGCACAGACACACTCTCTCCTAACCCTTACCTTAACGATCCCACACTGTGGCTCAAACACTTCGCAACCAAGCCCACTCCTAACCAACCATGCACACTGCCACTCAGGAATGCTAGACTCAGATCCAGACTGCCTCGTATACCCTGTGCCCAACGCCATCATACCAACACCCCCTGTGCCTCCACTCAGACCTCG
Source organism: Ambystoma mexicanum (assembly GCF_040938575.1). NCBI lineage: Eukaryota > Metazoa > Chordata > Amphibia > Caudata > Ambystomatidae > Ambystoma > Ambystoma mexicanum. The sequence goes on along the minus strand of NC_090931.1, from coordinate 290,249,810 downwards.
CCTACACCGCTCACGACCGCACCTAAAGAACTCAAAGGTGCTCTTATCAATGCCAGATCCCTTACTGCTCACGCCCTAGATATCTCTGACCTCATCACTACCTCGATTTCATTGCTATCACAGAAACATGGCTACATGCTGCTTCTGGCCCGCTCCTATCCCTCGCTATTCCTGACGGATATTCTATCCTCAGAAATGACCGCTTATCCAACCTATCCAAAGGTGGTGGCGTCGCCTTTATACATAGGGACAATATCAACATGAGACCGATCCCCAACACTCACTGTAGTTCAGCTGAATCTCTATCAGTGAAACTCTCACTCTCACCCACCAATACAGCATCACTTCACCTTATTTGCAGACCACCCGGTCCCCTCTCCTCCTTTGCAGAAGACATTACGACCATCCTATCCAACAATACTAAGCAAAACTCACAAGTGTTGCTGCTAGGGGACCTGAATCTGGGACTGTCTGACCCAAAGGATCTTATGGCCACAGAAATTACAAGCATTGTGTCTAACCTAGGCTTTCAACAACGCAACCTTGAACCCACACACAACAAAGGTAGAACGCTTGACTGGATCGTAGACCTGAATTGTAATACTACAATAAGCTCTAACTCAGCCTGTGCCTGGTCCGACCACCATGTCATTACTTTCCAGCTACCAGCCACCTCTCCCAGCTCTAAACCTACTATAGCCCCTTCTATTCCCACTAGGAATAAAAAGGACATCACTAGGGACAAGCTACTCCCGCTCATCCTACCTATTTTAAACAACTGCGCCACAGCATACAATGACCCTACGGTCTTAGTGGACTTGTTTAACCAAACTCTGCTTAAAGCTATTGACACCATAGCCCCACTTAACCTCAGGAAAGCTAAACAACGAGCTCACCTGAACTCGTGGTTCACTCCACACCTCAGAGCCCTGCGCAAAGAAAAACGTAAGGTGGAATCACTCTGGAAAAGTCTACCTTGTGCCTCTAACAAAGATAACCTGTTCATCACATCCCTTAATTACAAGGAAGCGATTATACAGGCAAAAAAAGAAACTTACAACCTGCGTATCTCGCAAGCTGAATCCAATACGAAGGAGCTATTCAAAATTCTCAAAGAATTAGAATCCCCTTCACCTATACCAGATACCTGCAACAAAGATAGCACCTGGTGCAATAGTATCCAAAATGCTCTCCTCTCTAAAATAACCACCCTACAAGTCAAAATCAATGCCAAACAAAACTCTCTCCTCTCCAAACCACTTGCACCTCAAACGTCCACCACTTTCTCCCAGCCTCTATTCAGCTTTCATCCTCTTACTATTCCGGAGGTTGAAAAAATAATCAGTAATCTCAAACCTTCCAACTGCCAAGGGGACTCCTGTCCGCCACCTATCATCAAGGAATCCGCACACGACCTTGCTCCCTTCATTACCACATTCATCAACTCTTCATTTCAATCCGGAACTGTTCCCAACAATCTGAAGGACGCATGGGTCATCCCACTGCTGAAGAAACCCACACTTGATCCATCTATACCGACCAACTTCAGACCGATCACCACGGTCCCGTTCCTCCTAAAAATCTTAGATAGAGCGGCCTACCTCCAGATACAGAAGTATCTGGAGACTAACAACTTACTTGGCACAAGACAATCTGGTTTCAGACCCAGGCACGGGACAGAAACAGCTCTATTAGATCTGAAAACTCAAATAGAGGACTTAAAAGATAATGGCAAACTAGCCCTACTACCACTCTTGGACCTCACTGCAGCCTTCGATCTGGTCAATCACCAGATCCTATGCCAACACCTGAAATCGGCTGCCCATTTTTCAGAAAACACCACTAACTGGATCAGATCCTTCCTGGACAATAGACTAATGAGAGTATTCTCACCCACTGCATCTGCGACCCCATCGCCGGTCCCATGCGGAGTCCCTCAAGGGTCGTGCGTTTCTCCTACGCTCTACAATGTTTTCACCAAACCATTGTTTGATGTGCTTGACTATCTGGGTGTCACCTATACCAACTATGCGGACGACACCCAGATACTCATCCCCATCACTGGTGACTACATTGCAGATGCCAAAGCTCTGAACGACGTATACCAAGTTGTACAAGCTTGGATGGCTCACCACGAGCTCTGTCTTAATGACGACAAGACAGAGCTCCTCATCCTTGGCACCCAACAAAAACTTAGCAAACTGGACCCATCCTTCACCACCTTCAACATTGATGGTAACTCCATCAAAGTGGCTAAAGAGACCAAAACTTTAGGTATCTACCTTGATGCCACCCTATCCCTAAATCGACAAACTAATGCAGTCGCCGCAGCCTCGGCTTACACTTGTAAGTTGATTACAGCCTGTCGCCCATTCCTCTCTACCCAGAACTGCATCACTCTTGCCAGAACGCTGGTGATGTCAAAACTCGACTATTGTAACGCACTTTATCAAGGCACCAACCACCGTAACCTTAACAAATTGCAGATCTCCCAAAACAATGCTATCAGAGCAGCCCTCAATATTCCTAGGTCAGCGCACATATCCGACACTAGGAAGAGCTTACATTGGCTCTCGGTAGCCCAAAGAATATCGCTCAAATCACTGACTCTCACCCACAAATGTGTCAACCATCAGGCCCCTATCTACTTAACTTCCCGCTTTTCTCAGTACATTCCTGCACGGACTCTAAGATCTGCCCAAGCACAATCGCTCACCATTCCTAAATACAACTTACAGACTGCTGGAGGCGTTAGCTTCCCAGTCCTCGCTTCCAAACTTTGGAACTCCGTGCCACTGTCCATCAGAACTATCCCTTCCGCCACACTCTTCAAACACAAAGCCATTCTCTGGCTATCCTCTACTCCTCACCCACTACCAGCCTAGCCACATGTTTCACTACCCTTGAATTACTGGTATTGTTTGCATGAATAGTTAACTCTGCCTGCACCTGCTTTCATGCTCTTATGCCTAATGTGTACCTCGCGACCTAAATTATGCTCCTGTGAATTTAATCTGTAACTGTATCAATGCCAGTATTGTACCCTGTGCCTCTAAGATATGCGCCTGGTTGCCCTCGGGCCTAGCGCGCTATACAAATAAACAAAATACAAATGCAAATACAAATACTAAGCATAAGCAAGCTTAACACTTTCTTTGCTTCTTGGAGTTTCTTGCATCTGTACACGTTTAAACTAACTGAATATCTTCATTGTGCATATGGCATACGTTTCTGCATCTTCACATCAACTGCTTCACCTTAGGCTCAAGATGTCACTTATCCATGGTATTTCGTCTCTTTGTCAGTATTCTTAGGTCATTATATCTTCTATATGTGCGTCAGTACGATTTCTTATGACGTCACCATTTGTCTTCCTTTATTATCTTCTTAGCTTCTTCGGGTATTCCATTCTGACAAACGTCATTTTGTCTTGCCTGTAGATATGGTTTTCTCAATGGGTCAAATAATAGGGAACAACAAAGTAAACTCCCCCCCACACATGCAGGCAAACCCACACTCCTTAACGGAACTCCAAGAAATGTATCAAAATTTTATTCAATATTATAAAAATTATCTAAAAAGTCAGAAAATATTTGTTAAAAAAAGAAAGCAAGGACAAAGTGCACATGACAATAATTGATTTTACAATATTCCTTTACAATTATTCAACACCGATGTCAAAATGACTTCGGAAAAAACCACCTGAAAATGTACAATAACATATACAGGTGAGACAATAATCCCTCGTCGGGTTTCAAATTGATAAAGAAAACACACATATAACTAGTACTAATCATTACTAGTCTTTTGCCTCCAGAGGCAAAGACTAGTTATATGTGTGTTTTCTTTATCGATTTTTCATCCCTATGGCCTTTTTTGTTGTTTTCTGGCACTGAGAGATTATTAGCTTGAGAACACAAAATCCAAGCAATATCATCACCAACAGGGCTCCTAGGAACTTGAATGCATCTGCCATCCATTGTGGAACCCATGAAAACAGAAATCCAAACCAACTGTCACCGTCAACTTCGTCAACTTCATCTATCATCTGATTCTGTAGTTGTGTCAGCATACCTATAGCTTCTGTTAAGGTTCCATTTTCGTCATCGTGTGACGTATAAATGTGCAAAATGATTCTCCGATTTTTGCACAAACACCTTCTTCCATAGCTGTGATCATGTCTAGAACATATCTGTTCTGGAGTGTCATTAGTTGAATCGCTCTTAACTCTTCCTTAATTGTATTAAATCTCTTTATGGTTGTGTTGATGGTCTGCAGTAACTCCCATCTTGTCATCTGCAACCATTAAGTATTTGCTCCAACCTGAATTCTTGGCATCAGGATTGCCGTGACCACTGATGAGGTTAAGCTGAACAACCTATGTTCATATGGGATTGCATCAAAGGTTTCTATCAATTTGGCAGAGAAATAGTTTTCTCTCTTCATCCTGTTTATCAGTTTCATAGATCTCTTCTTCCTCAGGTGAGCATCTGCTTTTAGGAAACTGTCAATATTCAGATAACTCCTTGGAATCACCAATGTACATATACCTCCCCAATTCTTCGGCAATCTGATATATGCTTTTGAACCACACGCCCAATAATGATCCATGATCACTGCTGTTCCATGCATCATTCCTGTAGCATCGAAGATTCATCCACAGTTCTGATTTTCTCCCATTTTTCTTGTACCATTGTTTCTGAAGCACAGTTTGGAATTCTCCAATGGCACTATCTGTAGGGGTCCTCCTCTATCTTCGACCCATGTTAGCAGTCTTGCAAGTCTTGGCCATAATGGTTTGCATATCATTTGTGCATTTTCAATTGTTTCTTTATAGTATCCAGTGATCATCCATGCCCGGCAGATCACTACTCCTTTCTCCCGTCCTTCTGGAGAAAGCACTGTTCCACAAATTTGCATTTGACCTCTGTCCTTCTGTCTTTGAGCTTCTTGTGTAGATTTCCCTTTGATGTTCAGCTTTTTGTTTGTTTCTCTTCTGATCTCCGTTCCTTTAACTCCAGGCTTCTCATATCTGATCACAACGTTCTTTGTTTGCCCATTGTTTCTCGTCTTTATGTCTTGGACATAATCATCTTCATCTGGGTCAGTTGCTTCAGTTGCCCATTTGAGTGAAGCATCACTTCACATGAACCGGCCTCTGGTTGTGCACATTGCTACATGTGATAGGCAGTGCGATGTCTTGACATCTATTTCAACAGCTACAAAGACTTTTGACTTCCCCATGCTGTACGGTAGGAGTGCACGAACAAAGCATTCTTCCTCTGAAGTTCGTCTTCCAACTTCCTTCATATGTTGGTACCATATGTTGTTTCCCAAGTGTGCTGTGCTGTCCAGGTAATCATTCAATTCGTTATTGTCTTCTTGTGTGCTTCTTCTAATTCTTAAGGTCTTTCTGTAGTTTGCTAAAAACCACATCTTTGAACACATCCGTATAGCTTCTTCTTGCTGGTGGATTCTCAGGTATCTCCATCAATGATCCGGGCGTGTCCACATGTATTATTCTTGTAGGATAAAGTCTGATAAGTCTTTCCTTATCCTTCTGTCTCTTTTTGGCTTTGTTTATGAATGTCCACATTGATTCTGCTATTATCTCAGCACATGATTGTATTGCAGGACTTAAGCTTGACCCTTTCATCACTGGATCAGGCGTGCTCGTCGGTGCCGTCTCTGTTCGTTCATTCTGTAGAGTCTTTTGTCTCCTTAACAGTTCCTTTTCTATGTGTCTTATAACATCCTTTGGTAAAAAGCTCCTTGTTGAGCTCTGTCCAAACTCTCCCCATTTTCTGGAATGTGTTTCTGAAGTCATTGACACTAGCCCAGGTGTATATGCACTCATTATTTGTGTAAGTGTACCTTTCATCAACCCCTTCTCGGGTTTACTTTGCCGACCCTGTCTCTGGTGTTTCAATTCATGTGTTACCTCAAGTGTTGTGTGTGTGCCATTGTTTATCACATCCATCTCAAGTTCAGTCACTCTATCATTCTTTCTAGGAACTGGAATGACTATGTAAGGCCTGGGCACCTTTGTAGCTTTCATGCGTACAACATTAGGTGGGTGCACGGGAATCTGAACGTTTTGTGCACCGATGAAAAACGCAGGTCTAATCGTCAATTACATTAATATGATAATGAACTCAATGCATGTGTAAATGATACACTTATACGTCAATTTGCAGCATTTGTTCCTGGGCCAATATGAATGTCTTTCCTCATGAGGGAGGATAACGTTGCTGTTCTGGTTTCCCATCTCGATCATCTAAGGAAGCAAAACTAATTCTTTAATACATGCTAAACATTGCGACTTTATCTGGATTCTGCTGCCTCTGCTTGCAGGTCACGAGTGCTGGACTGATTATCCTCTTTGTCCGAATAATAGACTGTCTCTTGTCTCCGGAAACAGTTCTTTTTCCATTAATAAAAGCTCCAAATGAGGCAATAAATTCAGTAAGTCCTAATTTGCATGTTCTATGTAAACCAATTCCCAGTCTATGCCTCTAATCTGTTTCACTCCAGACGACATGTTGGTTCTTTGTCAGCATAAACAAAAGTGAAGTCCTTTGGCAACACCTTCACGATCTGTCCCTCGAAGGAAAGTTTACACTCTTCTGTGATTCTGATGCTGACTAGAAAGTTCGACCTGCATTACGATACCATGCAGGAGCGTACTCAGATGTGTAGTGTTTAAAGGGTCTTTGAGGAAAGTGAGGACGTTGACATTGGCATGTCTCCCCACAAGTTCTGGAAAGTCTTCAATTAAGCGAAAAAATACATTACTGGCTAGTCTGCTATTCTCTTGTGACAGGGACATTTGTCTTGTCCTCTCTGTACTCCGGGAGTAAAAGAAACTGTTCTGCAATCACTGTGAGCAGCCTCTTTATTGTCTTTTCATTTTCAGGATCTTGAAGAAACTCTGTTATGTTCGTGAGCCTTCCCACCAACGACGGGTATGACCTCAATACTAACTCGAAATAGATCAGAATGTCTTTGGTGAGGTTACTATTGCGTGACACCATAAATAAGTCCAAACAGGGATTCTGTGTCAAAAGACTCAGGATACTGTATTCTCTTCCAATTTATGTATCCTCGATCAAAATTTGGCATATCTTTTCTTATCAAGGCTTCAGTGTGCCTCAGTCTAAAGTTCAAAGTCAACAAGCTATTTTGTGGCTTATTCGTGCAATTCTTCTCCTTCACCCTGCAACTAGGATGCACAGAGTGTCCATGATTTTTATGTCCTTCTTCCTTTATTTTGCTCAAAGGAAGTGTCCAGAACTAAGCCACAACTTTGCACAAAAGTTCTTTGCCTTTGTTTGGCTGATCATGCGTCCTTCTTCCTCGTCATGGATCTTGTCTGCATGTGCTGTGGTTCTTCCCCGTCGTCTGTAGTCTTTTTGCAGTGGGGTGCGGGCAGAGGGATTTCTCCGATGTATGGCTTGATGTCGCCCAAGAAGATCCAAGCTCTTCTTCCCTGTAACTTGACTGCAGAGGGTGTGATGTCCTCCACTCTAAATGGGCCTTTGAACCTTGGTTTGTCCCACTTTTTCCTCGTGTGATTTCTCACCAGGACCGTGTCCCCAGAGAATATTGGAGGAACACGTAATTATGAAACTTTGTTGCAGCATCTCCTTCTGTGTTCTGTACTGCCCTACACCCTTCTTGTCGTCGCTTTAGCTGTCCTGAAATTACAGTAAGACAAGATGTCATGCAATTCAAGTAGTTTTGCATTTCCAATCCTAACACTTCTCCTGTTGGCTGAGCATCACATCTAGTTCTATTTCAAGGTGTTACTGGCATTCACATCCTTCTGCCCGTCACGATTATGTGCGGCGTGAGATGGTGGTCAGAACCAGGCTGGGTCTGAGTGCATACAGTGCCAGTGGAAGACAGTGCAACCATCCCTACTTCAGAGTGAGCTTCAACTTGGCTATCCTTTCCTTTAAAAAGCCGTTGAGCATCTCGCATATCCCATTCCCTTGCGAATGATAGACCGAAGAAAACTTGTGCTTTATACCAAGCAACAAGCTAATCTGTTCAAATACTGCATTGACAAAATGACGACCATTGTCTGACCTCATCACTTCACACACTCCCCATCTGGAAAACACCTCCCTCACCAGGAATTTGGCCACACAGGTAGAGTCTGGGTGTGTACATGGATCTGCTTCTATCCATTTAGAGAATGGACACACCACAACAATTAAATACCTATACCCTTTACATACTTGAATCATATCGACATAATCGATGTGCAAGTGCTGAAAAGGCCCATTAGGCCTTGGGATAACTCCTCTAATCACACGTAGTGTATGCCCAGCCGTGAACTGCTGACAGATTATACAGTTTACCATAAAAAAATGCAACGTGTTCTGCCAAGTTCGGTATGAATCAGTCTTCGGCAATTGTTTGCTGCTAGATCCTCCTTTGTCATGTGCGCTGGATAGTGTAACTGTTCCAGTGCTATTTTCAATAAGGCTATAGGCATCACCGTTTTACCAGTGCTGTCTTGTCGCCACAAGCTTTCAGAGGGGTTTAAAGAACACTCTTGTCGCTTCCATAGGTTTTTCTCTTGATGTGGTGCTTCTCCTTGGAGCTCCATTAATTGAGTTTTTGCCATATTGCTATAGCCTTCCAGCTCACTTCGTGCAACAATCATTCTCTCATGCACATCAAATATTTCCACATTCATTATTATTTCATCTTTGGTTGCCACACGCTTGGCTTCAGTGTCTGCTGCTTGATTTCCACGTGAGATAAAATCTGTCCCTTTCGTGTGGGCTGCGCATTTCACGACTGCTATGCCCACTGGGAGTTGTAGTGCCTTAATGAGTCTGTCCAATAAGGCTGCATGCTGTACTGGCGTGCCTTCCACTCGGAGGTAGCCCCGCCTTTTCCAGCGCACTAGGCCTGCGTGCACTGTCGACGTCACGTAGGCCAGTCACTGTACACCTTTACTTCCTGGTCTGTGTGATTCTCGAGTGCGAGTATCAACGCCAATAATTCTGCAGCTTGTGCTGGATAATGTGAGGGTAATTGTGCGCTAATAAGTACTTGAAATTCCCCATTTGCCATGTGCTTCACCACAGCGGCACCTGTATATCTCTGTCCATCGTTTTGATCAATCCTCAAAGAACCATCAACGAAGACGATTTCTCCTTGAGCCAATGCATTTTCTTTCACTCTGGGAATCTCATCATAAAATTCTTCATAGTTCGCGCAATCATGTGTTGGCTCTGCTTCAGTGACTGGCTCTGCTATAAACGTAGCTGGGTTCACTATTTTGCTTCAATCTATTTTAATCGTTGGATTTGGTATGACCACTTCATAAGCAGAAGCTCTCTGAGATGTCAATGTGCCTTTCGGTTTCTCTAAAATGGCAAATAATGCATGCTCGACGAATAACGTCATTGGGCACCCCATCACAATGGTTGTAGCCTTCTCTATGGCGAAAGCTGCGGCAACCAAACCTTGTTCGCACGGGAAGTGACCCCTCATCACTGAGTCTAAATTCCCACTGTAGTATGCAAGGGGCTTGTACCCCAGCGTGGTTTTCTGTGTGAGTACTGCTGTCAGAACACTGTCATTCGTGAGTGAAAACAGGTAAAATTCCTCTGCATAATTGGGGATCCCTAAGACTGGTGCCGTGCAAATGGCCTTTTTTAGTTAATCAAACCTTTCTTCCATGGTCTTAGTCCACACAATTTTTTCTTTCGTTGCCTGTGCTTTCTTTAAGGCTTGTAACAAGGGCCTGGTATAAGAGCTGTTGTCAAAGACCCATGCCCTGACATAATTACATAATCCTAGAAAACTATGCTTTTGTTGGCTTGGCTGTTTTTGAAATGGCTTCAGCTCTTTCAGGGGTAACCTTTTTTCCTTCACGTGAGATCAGCTGGCCTGTGTACAGCACTTCTTGTTGACAATACTGTAACTTCTCTTTGTCAACTTCATATACTTTCTCAGCCAGTATAGTTAATAACTGAATGGAATCGTGTCTACACTTTTCCTCTATTGTGCTGCAAATTAGAATGGCATCCACGTATTGCAAGACAACACTCTCTAATGCAATATTGCTTAGGTCCATTTGCAAGACTCTATTGAAAATCGAAGGAGACACACAATATCCTTGAGGTAACCTTGTGCTTTCCAGGCGAACTTGTATGAACGTAAATGATGTCAAATCTTGTGAGTCTTTGTGCAATGGGATTGAGAAAAATGCTTTTTTTCAAGTTAATCAACGTGAAATACCGCACTTCAATGGGTATATTACATAGGATCGTGGACGGGTTCGGGACTAGAGGGAACTCAGCCTCTACTATCTTGGTTATTGGCCTTAAATCTTGTATTAAATGCCAAGACCCTCCCTTTGATTTTTTAATTGGATAAACCGAAGTATTGCATGACGACTCTGACGTCACTGAGATGCCCTGCTCCATCATGGCAGAAATTGTCTTAAAAATCCCTTCATCTGCCTCCCTAAACATGGGATAATGTTGTGCTTTTGGTAATATTGCTCCTAGTTTCAATTTAATCTTCACTTCTCCGACTCCTTTCAGTAAGCGTACGTCATAAGGGCCTGTAGTCCATACTGAGACAGGCACCTTTGCCATGTCATCATCAAAATATTCAGGACGTTTTTGTGCCAGCATCATTCTCTGAGGCACCTCTCTTTTGATCATTTTCACCCAATAAATGAGATTAACCTCAACTGTCATCTCATCTTCACCTATTTGCTCTTCAAATAGATCATCATCAGTGACGTCAGTCAATCTATAACCTTCCCCAATGGCGATTACTGCGCACCATTGCCTGCCTTCATCATCACAACCATCAAGCAACGCCATCTCTCCTCGCACTATGGCTGCTTGTATTGTTGAGCGAAACACTTGTCCCGTTTCCTCATGCATAGGTATTCTTGGTCTGAACAGAAACTCATCTGGGTTCTCATTGTTTTGTCTGGAAGGCCTGGTAGCCATGACATTAATATATGCACTCCATATGCAAATATTTCAGGTTCTAATGGAATAGCTCTCATAGCCATTTGTCCTGCGTATGCTCTAATCATTTCACACACATTCAAATAATACATTCCTAGAGTTGAACATACTATGCCTTTCTCCATGAACAAGATTTTCATGTTTAACTTTGTTATTAGGTCTCGTCCCAATATATTCACTGGTGTCTGCCTCGAGTATAGCAGTGGCACTTTCATCTCACATTATCCTATGGAAACTGGAAGTTCTTTTGTAAAAGGAACACAACTTGTTGCTTCTGTGAAGCCCTGAGTATTTATGGCATCGCCAGACAAAGAAAACTTGCCTTCACGTATACACGAGCGGGTCGCACCCGTGTCAACTAAGAAAGAATATTCCTTATCCCCTATAAAGACATCTACCCTTGGTTCCTCGTGAGGGTTCAGTGTCACTGATAGGATGGAACACATCAGGTCTCCCAGTGAGCTGTCCTAGTCCATATATAATCTTATCCCACTCTGAGTGAATGGATTTCCCCTGTCGCTTGTGGCATCTCCTATTCAAGAATTCAGTACCTGTCCTGTGCCTGTTGTTTGTAACAGTTGCATTGGCGACTGTTGAGACTGTCCCCGTGGAAAATGTGTCACCTTCTGCTGTGATTGCAAGCTTTGCTGTACTCTTGACGCTTGCTTCTGCACCGTGTGATTCTGTTCAAATCCATTTCCACCCTTCTGCGAGAATGCAACTGGATTCATCATCCCTCCTCTTGTGAATTGGTCATTTTGCACCATTCCTTGGCTTCTGCACGTGCGTGCTAGATGCCCTGTCATCCCACACGTCCAACATGTTGGCGGTGGTCTGATTATTTGCCCTTTTTGCATATCCTGGTTTCCGCTTTGCATATTTTGAAAACCTCCTTGATTATTTTGAAAACCTCCCTGATTACTCTGCCATCCTCTTCCTTGAAAGCCTCTTCCTCTTGGTTAAAACCCGTTATTGCTTTGATCAAACTGTCTTTGGCTATTGGCTTGCTGCATGTTTGATCCATCTGCATTAGTTATCATTGCCCCTCAATGGCATACTTTGATAATTTTTTCTGCACTAATTTAGCCTCTTCACCTTTTCGTGCAGCATCCTTTTTGCGATTCTTCTCTTGCAGCAGTCTGCAATAGCGCGTGATGGTCAGCTGTATTTCAGACCATGGCTTAGCCTCAATCCCTACCAATTTCTTGAGCTGCTTCTGTACCTGTTCGGCAGCCCTTGGCATAAATATGTGGTAAAACACGAGTGTAGATTTCCCCCAAGATTCCCGGGTTTCCAGTACCCATGGGTCTTGTAAATTCTGAATATAAATCAACAGATCATTTTCCTCCTTCATCTTGCATGTCATTATAGCTCCCATATCAGAAGTGTCTGGGTATAGCACTCGAAGCGCTTTCCGTACTGCGGTTCTGCAATTGTTAAACAGTGCTCCATCATGCACAGTATTAACTGTAGTCACCCCAGGGTAACCTGCACGTGTCCACACATCATCAGCTCTATCACCAAGTATAGAGATTAAAAGACCCTTAATATCCCCTATAGCTAAAGTGTTCCCTCCTGTCATTTTTTCTAACTCATGTATCCATTTTCCAGCTCCAGATGTCAACATTGGGAACTTATTTTTCAGGTTTTCTCTATCCATCTGTGGCCAAGGTATATATTGTGACCTTGGTCCTCCTTTTTCTAGTAAAGGGAACTGTGACACATGACACTCCTTTTCCTCTCTCAACATTTTTCTGTCTACTGCAGGGGTAATATTCCTGCATCGCCGTCTACCTGGCAATGTCCTTAATTTGCTCACATAGGGTGGTGGAGACACTCCTTCATGCCAATCGGATTGTATGGCTGACTCCGATGACTTAGGTGCAGACCCACTAGAATCCAACCATCTTATTCCCTTTTCCCTAGAGAAGCGTCTTTCGTGACTTCTCTCGTCTTATCTTTCTTCACATTCTTCTCTTTCTGCGTCCGATATTGTCTGTGCCCAACTCGTGCAACTTTTCTCATCCTCCTCATTTGTATTTAGAGTCAGCCTATCTATTGACAGCTCTCTATTTCTGCTACTACAGGAGGCATCCTCAGTATCATACAGCTGAGTGCTCTCAAGACGCTCATCCTCTCCTTTCCCTTGGGGTACCTTTTCTAGCCCCATCTCATCGTATAGTCTATTGATCGTCTCTCCAATGCTTTGTGTGTCGAAGTCATCTTCTATATTTGCCCTAGATGTGCCTGGTGCCTGGTACTGAATCATACGCAGGAAATCGTTCTTCTATATCCTCCCAGTCTACTACTGGATCGGGTTTTTAACCTCTCTTTCCAGATGTTTGAGATCCTGTGCTCTCTGTCTTCTCTTGCGTTCTATGTCATTATCAAACTCTCTACACTTCCTCGCTTCCTCTCTGACACTACCTTCTTCTTGCTTCCTCGCATCTCTTCGTTCAATTTCCCTTTGCATTTCCTCATTTCTTCGTCTTTTTATTCTCTTCTCCCGTATTTTTGTTCTTCTTCTTCTATTCTTCTTTGTTCTATCCCGATCATCAGCTGTTCTCTGCTTATGATTGCATTTTCTTTGTTCCTCTGCCTTTTTCTGTTTTCTGATCCGCTCATCACAATATAACTGCTCTCCTTTCTGCCTATCTTTTTTCGTAGCCCCTTCATCTCTTAATCGTTTTTCCTTTTCCTTCTCTTTCCTTACTAAATCATCTTGTTCTCCCCTTTGTCTCATATCCTTAATGCCTTTACCATCAAGTTTCAATAAAATCTGACCTCCAATCCATTCGTTCTGTGTGAATGCCATCTCATCAGTCCTATCCTCATGTCCTTTCCATCTCTTTCCCTCTCTTCCCGTATCTAGAGATGTACCTGCTTGTGCTTGGTCTCCTTTTTCCTTTTTATGTCTCTCGTTGTCCTTCAGGACTTTGGAGGCAATATCTCTTTCTCTGTCCCTTTCTGGGCTTTCGTCACTACTTTGCTTAGGCGACTCATATGACGGGTTGATATATCCCGTGGCTGATTTAAGTTCCCTCAATGGGTATAATTCTTTGTCTTTACTAGCTTAGCTTTTTATTTCAGCCGGGGTGGGTGGTGGATAAGGTTCTTCACCCCCCCTCTGTGCATATATTCATTATTCAATCTAACAATGGCTCCTCCTCCTTTTCCTCTTGGTACATTTTCCAAAGTTCTAAACTAGCTAGGCGTTTGTCTAACTTTTTGCCAGTATACGTGGCGTGCAAATATGTCGTCATGTGCTGCAGGACCGTTTTAGATAGCCATCCGCCTTATGACCATGGCATAAACATTTTGTTTGCGGTCCCTTTAACCCATTCTGCACTGTACTGTTTAAGCTTATGTGCATGCTTCTGCAGCTGTTTGCACAAGTGTATCAATGGGGTAATGTCTTCGATGCTTAACCTGTTTATCCTCTCCTTATATAACACTTTGTTATGCTTTACGTTTCACAAACAAGATCATCATTATGAGCGAGCACCAATCGTTGCAAGCTCCAATCCCATTTTTTCAACAATAATTCAACTTTTATTTTTGTTAACTACAACCATCAATCCACGCCATGCAACATTTTATTTTTACAATTGTGTAATTTCATGCTATTTCCAGAAAGTTTTTTCTTTACCTTATGATGTCCTAGATCTACCAAAACACATAAAAAAGACAGACAGACTCCGGCCGGCCACACAAATGTCATGCCATCTGCTTCCTCAGAGGCATCCTGCCCCTAATTTGTTTTCCGTCATGGAATTTAAGCCCATTTCTTTCAGATCTTCTTTAATCGATCTAGTCTTCTACGTCAGCCTATCAATTCAGGACCTTAAATGAAGGCTTCTTCTAGCACTCTTTAAAACTTAGGTACTGGGCATATACTCTTATCTCGGCCACTCCCGGTATCTCGCTATATTGCTCGGCTTCCCTTGAGTCAATGTTTCCCCCTTATATATATACATTATACTCTTACACTGTCGTTATTTTTGTCCCTCCTCCCTCTGTTACCTTCCCTTTACTTGTTTTTAAGGCATGCAACTTTTTGCCAAAGCATCCAGTCTTTTTCACTCACCGTTCGCATGTTTTTCCTCTCCGGACGCTCGTGATCACCGCCTTCGTTACCACCTTTCCGTGCCGCACGTTCGATCAGCTGCTCGTAGAAGTGGGAAGGGTTTCTTGGGGGGAAAGCTAAGGTCCCTTCATACCTAACCTGCAGGGTTTTTAATTAAACTAACCACTATCTACGGGGAGCTTCTCGTTCTTTCAGCCGGATGGCAAAGGACTTGTGATATTGCAGAGGACCCAAAGTAATTCATGTCAGCGGCCAATGGGTATCTTATCTTATCGAACCATCTAATCTCTGCTACCAAGTGAACTGGATGGACCCCAGCCGGCCCATTTGACTTGGGATCTCCAAACAGCCCTTTAAGATGAGTAGCAGCACCCTCAAGATAGATGGGGATGCAGATTTGTACTCTTGCATCAAATAACTATAACAAATGAATAGTTTGGCAAAGGGAGTCCGTTTAATGACAAGTACAAAAACGGGGAGTACAATGAACATCAGCAACCGGTCGATCTTTATATCAAAAACGCATCATCACTGATGCGCAATCTTAAAAGCCTAACATGCAACGTGATTGGTAATAGGAAGGTAACTTTAACATAGGTACTATAACTGTATGTGGTAACGGGGAGATGGGATTGGATAATCAATGTCAGGTGGGCAACTAAGCCCTTTCTTCAAAATGGCCACTATAAACGTCACTAAAAGTACAACGTCCCATTGGTTCTACTGACTATAGGACCCTAGATTACATGGTCCACTATGATTGGATTGGCATCAACCCCACTCATACTTTTCCACTTATGTCTAGCAGCATGCGGAACAACCAGCCAGGTGCAGGGAGTTTGTCTGCACCCAAGCGTCCCTCCTATTATGTTACAATCATTCATCACCTCAGTGGTCATGTGTCAATTACTTCTTTGTAGTTTGGCCTCGAGTCTGCTTCTTAGTCTGAGAAAGTTTAAGGAGTATGGGTATTGCAGTGATCCATGCGTAGGTGTGAAAGTCTCATCCCTTCCTGCGTGCCTTGTCATGTGATTAGGAGACCGTGAAATCGACCTCTTCTTTGTGTAATTTCTTGTATTTGATTTAATTCTGACAGTCTTCTACCATCTGTGGCTTATCTTGACCTTTCTGAACAGGATACTCTGTTCTTTTTCTCCTTAATTGTATCCACTGTTGGCCTTTTCCAGCCCGATACAACCTTGGCTTCTTGGCATGGTTACCTTCAGCTGGGTTTCTCTCCGTCTTAATTCTCGATTTGTTTGCTGCAACACTCTCCTCTTGAGACCTTTAATAACCTTTGTTTATTTCTGCTTATGTGCGTAGTGGATTTACACTCATCTATAAAGTGCTTTTGAGGTATATATATGTATATGTTGGTGCTTGCCGCAATCTATTTGCTGCTAAGCACAAGCAAGCTTAACAATTCTTTGCTTCTTGTGGTTTCTTGCATCTGTACACGTTTAAACTAACTGAATATCTACATCGTGCATATGGCATAAGTTTCTGCATCTTGACATCATCCGCTTCACCTTAGGCTCAACATGTCACTTATCCATGGTATTTTGTCTCTTTGTCAGTATTCTTAGGCCATTATATCTTCAATATGTGCGTTAGTCAGATTTCCTATGACGTCACCATTCGTCTCCCTTTATTATCTTCTTGGCTTCTTCGCGTATTCAGTTCTGACAAACGTCATTTTGTCTTGCCTGTAGATATGGTTTTCTCAATGGGTACCTTACTGTCCAGGTTTTTTTAGGTGTCAGTAATTCAATAGGTTCTGTAACTCTGATAGGCACTGGGCAGAGCCCGACTGCAGCTCTCTGCTGAGTTATCTGTTCTTCATATGTCACATATTTTGGCGTCAACGTACCTGGTACTACAAAGGGGGTGGATGGAGTTTGGATGGTGCTTGGCACTTCCTCTTCAGGAGGAACCATAGCCACGGACACAAGGAAGAATAACAGGCAATGATGATTACTAGGACCTGGCATCCAATGCAGCAGTCTAGTTGTTGGAAAAAGAATAACCGAACAAGGAACTTTAAAAGCAAGTCAGCCAAAGCTGATAGTGAGAAGGAAAGGAGAGAGCCGGAGACGTGGGTCTTCCAGACGGCCCGTAGCAAAGCACGGTATGCTGTGACAGATGCGGGGAGGCAAACCCAACACCAGGAAGGTGAGAAACAGGTGTCAGTGGTTCGCCCCAAGAAAGGAGAGAATGGCTGGCTCCATGCATCACAAAAGGGGGCACAGTAGCAGGACTGCGCTTAATGGGGCACACACCAAGCCAAATCAGTGAAGTAGACAGAAACGAAGCAAGGCCAAAGGCAACCGGTAAGCCCAGGGAAAGCAAAAAGTTTACCGGGTTGCTGGTGTGTGGAAGTCATTACCTAGAAACACCAGAGAAAGAGAGCAATGAAAGCAAGGGGAAGCCAGAGACCACCGAAGAGCCCGAATTACATAAGGGGTATGTCGGATGGTCTAGCAGGCTATGCCGCTTCATAGAAAAGCAACAAAGAAGCAAGTTGGAAGCCATTAAACAAGTAAAGGCATTTTCCTGATGAAGTTGTGAATAGGTCATTTAAATCCTAATGACAAAGTCAAGTTATTATTTTGTGTAACAAAGACCTGGCAAAAGAGTATACCAAGTGAAGTCAAGTTAATGTGTTGTTTAACAAAGTCCTGGCAAGATAGTATACCAGGTGAAGTCAAGTTATTGTGTTGTGTAACAAAGTCCTGGCAAGAGAGAATATTTGGTGAAGTCAAGTTAATGTGTTGTGTAACACCGCCCTGGTAGAAGAGTATACCAGGTGAAGTTAAGTTAAAGTTTTATATAATAAAGTCCTGGCAGGAGAGTATACCTGGTGAAGTTAAGTTATTATGTAATAAAGTCCTGGCAGGTATGCACATCAGGTGACGATAAGAGTGGATGCAAATTGTGATGCATCTCAAGGAAAGTTCATTCTCTTGGAAATTATGAACTGTAAGAGAAGGATCTCAAGAAAGACATTGGACCTCATTAGAAGTGTGGCGGTCCGGAAATAAGGGTACTGCTAGCACTGTACGGGCACCCTTTCCAGACTACGACACTACAACTCTGCCTTCGTGGGCCATTGCCCCTGTTGGATTTGAACTTTTGTGTTGAACTTTGGTTTTTTGAACACTGTAAGAAAACAAGGGACAGTACCCTTTTCACATTGGAGTTACCTTAGCATGTGAGAACCAGAGTATAATTAGGGACACATGACTGATTTTTTGTTTGGACATCTTGACCCTGACAGACCCATTCATTTTGGGTTTAGGTATGAAAACTCAGAGATTATGGATAGTGAGACATGTTCAACCCTCTATTTGTTTTAATAAAAGTTTGTAGCCAAAAACATGTCCTCTTTGTGTCTTTGTTGCATTCCTGGCTCCTCACAATACCAACAGGAAATCATATAGCACCCGCATCAGAATGAGATAAATGTACTGTGAAGCTTAAACAGCCTTATCATGAGTTTAGCGGTAATTAGGCAGTACATCTGCCAAATTACTGCTAAAATCAATTGCCATTACCGCCACTTGGTCCTGGAGGGATACTACAGGTTTACAAGTGGTGGTAGTTCCCCATTTTTGAAGTCCATAGGGCTCCTTGAAGATTTGTGCCAGATATACCATCGATGGAATTACTGTACGATAAATCCACCAATTGTTGGCAGTAAGGAGGATGATTCACTTCTAACGTTTTTGGAGGTAAGTCTTTCTCCCTATCACCAAACTCATACTACAGCGATGCGGTAATGCAGTGGTAAAATGGCAATAATTAAATCAGTGCCCCTTTACAGTCATTTTAACCTTCTCCGCCGTACTTGTAATTGTCTTTTTCAGTGATTTTCTACATCATACATCCTTATTAGAATGAGGGTGCAAGGGAGAAAGTTTGTGTCTGCATGATATATAAAATAACATTATTATGTATGTTTTATGAATCAGTGTCATTTTTGTGTCCCCAGGGATACTTTTGTTCTCAGGGAATTACCACTGCCTTATTGCACCAACACAAATCAAACACTACCTCAAATTCTCCAAAAGATACTAGGACCCTTACCACGCTCAAACCCTAAATCCACCACACCACCTTTAGACACTATAACCCATTTACTTTACCATCCAAATCCTTATGGCACATAAGCCACTAAATCACCCTGTATCCCTACAGTGCCTAAACTCAATACTACCCCAATCCCATTACAAGTTGGGAGGTATTCCGGCAGTAAATCCACTGGAATGCCACGCAACAGAATTACTGTTACTGCCACTTGGTCTGACGGAATTACGGCTGGATTACAAGTGGTGGTGGTAGAGTTAATCCACATTTTTATAGAGTCCATTCGACTCTATGGGGCATTTTTGGCAGAATTACCACAGGCAGAAATTACAGCTGAGCTAATAATGATGATTTTGCCAATTTATTTGCAGAAAGCAGGAGGATTTACCTCCAGCATGTTGCTGGAGGTAAATCCACCACTTCAGGACCATACTCGTAGTATGGCAGTGTGGGAAAAGTGGTGGTAATTCCGTTACCGCCAATTCTTTTCCTGTGCCGCCATACTTGTAATGAGGCCATTTGTTTTATACCTGGAGTGGAACTTGGCTATTGAAAAGAAGTTTCCTGATATTGAACTTTGGTTTGAAGTATCCTGAATTGATCCAGGGGAAGGGGATTCAGCCCTGTTCACAAGGATTTCTGTTTATAATTTTTATGTTTGAATTTAAATGTTATTTTATTAATTTTAAACAGCCAGATAATTCCTGTATGATTTTGTTGTATGTATGAGTTTGAGGGACAGATATGTTTAGAAATTAGGTCATTTTCCCTTAACCTTAGTTTGATAGGGAAATCCTTGTTAGTTTAGGGAAAGAAAGGCGTTTGTCTCACCCTTATTATTTAATAAAATTGCGACTTGTGTGAAAACTCCACCTACTTACATACATAAAAATTTTATTTCGGTGAAAATGCTATAAAGATACATATAAAAATAACAGACACATATGGTAGAATAATGCCACAGCAAGTACAGTTTGATCAAAAGCAAAATATTGGTTAAATGGCCCAATTTAAAAATACATTGATTTTGGTTGCACAGTATACATGAAATAGAAAGTCAAGGTAAAATCAAGGCAAGTTTATGATACGATAATCTAATCAAATCTACTAATGCATTATAAAAACATAGAGCCATTTAAAATCGTCAGGACCTCTTCACATAAATAGTGAGATATGGCAGTGTTGGACGAGGAGAGATAATCTCGCTGCAGTCTCGCCCACATCAGCCTACTTAAATGCTGCCTTGTGCCAACCCAAACACTTCCTTCTTAATAGCCAAGCCCTATTTATAAATCAAGCGGTTTCAGAAATTACGTGCAAATTGTCGCATTGGCTCAAGAATCTTTCAACCACTAGTGTTTGGCAAATCCCCACCTCTCTTAGAATTGGCTTTATGTAATTATTTCTTAAATTGATAGATCCAATACAAATTAACAAAAAATGTATGGTTGTCTCATTTGCAGCCACGCAGAGGGGGCACACACTTGTGTTGGATACCCGCCAATTGTTTGTGAAAGACGCGACAGGTAAGATGCCCAGTCTGAATCTTAAGTATAAAGATCTTTCAAATGGGGAGGAAATAATATCCAGATATGATTTAAAACCTGGAGACATCCTGTGCTCAAGATATTCCAAACCGATCCTGAGGCTGGTAGCTTTAAGCACAAGAATTTCGCTACTACCTGACTTTTATGTGTGTTTCATGTTCAGTATAAGAGAAGTCGCTGGAGCTATTGTGGATGGCCATAAAGCAGTCACGTCCAGATGCTTGAGAACAGTCTTAACATTTACAACCCATTTTGCACTTTTTCCTCCCTCCAGTACAAGAAAGTGCAGTAATGCTACCCGGTAAGATTCTAGGCCATGTTGTCCAAAAAAATACTGATCTTGCCTGAATCAAATGGACAGCTGCAGTATTATCGAGTTCTAAATAGACCAATGCATTGGGGGCACTGAGGGGGTAGCATTAAAAGCTTCTTTAGAAACTTGTGCTCATATGTATTGATTTTGGAGATGTCAAAATGGCCCCAAAGCTTTGAACCATATGTGGCAGTAGGAAGAGCCTATTTCTGGAAGAGGTTTAACGCTGGGGATAATATGGCACCACTGACCTTTTCCAAAACAATAGCAGATTTTTTTATTTGTTCACACCATCCACCATTTTCTTGAAATCTCAACCCCAAGTAATCATAGAATTTGACTTGCTCAAGCACCTGCCCACTTGCTTCTAAGCTTATTCTACGTGGTTTTGCATTGGGGGGGGGGGTTAAACACAATGGTCTTGGATTTGTCAATATTTAGCTCAAGGTGGAGCTCATTGCACTTGTTCAAAAGATAGAGAGGGCTTTCTTTTAGACCTTGGGGGTTGTAGAGATGAGGACGGCATTATCTGCATAGAACAAAGCTGGGTTTTTCCCTTGGCCCATTTTTGGACAAGATTGACAGTCTCTAAGCAATCCATTGATAATTTCTTGCATATAGAGATTGAATAAGAAAGGGTCTAAAACACTTCCTTACCATACCCCTCTCTCTATAACAAAAGGGCAGGTTAGTTCACCTTCCAACCCAAATCGTATGCTCGCCCCACTATTAGTGTAGAGCTGGCAGATTATGTGAATAAAATCTTGGGGGGCAATATGCATTGTGAGAATTTACCACAGGGCTGTTCTACACACTGAATCGAACGCCGTCCTTAAATCTAAAAAAGCTAGGTATAGAAGCATTTTTTTTAAAAAACAGTGTATTTCTCAATCAATTAAAAACATAAAACATTGGTCAATTGTGACTCGATTTTCTCTAAAACCTGCCTGCAGATCATGAATTCTATGTTCCCTATTGGCTCAGTCTTGACAGTGCTCTGAAATAACTTAACCAAATAATTTCCCATATACTGTCCAAAAGAGAAATCGGGTGGTAGTTACCCGGACAGTCTCTACTGCCTTTCTTATATATAGGTAGAATCCCAGCTTTCAACCACGATGGAGGTATGACACCATTATTTAGTATTGCGTTGAATACTTTAGTTAAAACCGCTGCCCAGATCACCACTTCCTCCTTTAACAGATAAATCAGGATTAGGTCAAGGCCAGCGGCTTTTCTGCTCTTCAGGGAATTCAAAGCTGTTACCACCTCCTCAACATACATCGACAATATTCCGGTTTCGCTTGGAGAAAACTGGGCTGACAAGATAGAGTGTGGGGTAGAGTACTGATACAATTTTGAAAAATGTGACCACCAGTCCTCCGCACTAACAAAACATTGTAACCTTTGGCCACCACTCGGGACTCTATCAGACACCAATTTCCAAAACAATACCTGGGGCCTCATTACGAGTTTGGGGGTAGCCATGGAGCTATTAGCTCCATGGCAGCCGCCAAACCGGGCTCCTTTACCGGGTTCCCTGAATGGGGAATTACTGGGCCATTCCGAGTTCGGAGGGCCTGGTAATTCCTCCCTCTGGGAACCTGAACCCAGACCCGGACCTTCCCCATTCCCATTTGAGCCCCCATAGGGCTCAATGGGAATGGGAGAGGGAGCTAACAACGGGCCGATTACGACCTGCCTGTTGTTAGCTCCCTCTTCCCCTCGCGGGACCCAATAAGGACGCCTGGTTTTACCAGGCGTCCTTACCGGGTCCTGCGAGGGGACCTCGTGATCAGGTAGAATGGTGTTAAAGGGCCTGCCACCATTAGCGGAGCCCGTTAACTCATTCCGCCTGACTTGTAATGAGGCCCATGATCTCTTGATTTAAAGGCATTCAAGAGATCAGACCATTTCCCCCGGGCAAACTCCTTCTTCTTAGTTGCAAGCAAACTCTTGTACTCTGCACAAAGAATACAGAGTTTTAACCTATCTATTCCCTGCACGGATTTTGAGCATTCAATGATTCTGCCATTAGCACTGTGGCAGTCTCGATCATACCAGCTAGGACTAGATAAGGTAGATTTTTTTATTTTCTTTGCAGGGACAGAAACAAATGGAATTAATTTAGTGACCAATTTCTTGAATTTGCTAAGAATGTGTGGATCATTGGTATCCATATTGCAGATAACTTGAATATTTTCAAGAACTGCAGAGTAAAGCTTAGCTTTCAGATCTCGTTTTAAAAGATTTCACCATTTTACGGATTTCCGGGCATTACCACAGGCCTCCACTATTTGCAAGTTTGGCCTGGTTTTGGGGTCACCTGATTATGAGTCACTTCCAACAAAACTCATAGTAAGCGGAAGATGGTCACTTTACGCGTGTCGTCTACTGCAAAGTCGACAGCTCGCTCCCATTTCGTCCCTGAGATAAGAAAATAATCAATTAAGGAACTTGCATTAAGACCCCTAAATGTCATCCTTGTCGGTTGACCCGCCAAAAACCATCCATTGCATGCTCTTAAGTTAAAGTTAAAAATAATGCAGGCTCTGTCAATGGCCAAGGGGCGTGCTCTAAAAGTACAACCAACCCTCAATTGCGGAATATCCGAGACCTGGTCCTGATCATCCCAAAGCTCTGACATCTCTTTATGGGTTCCAGCTGAAGGTTAAAATCCTATGCCAAGATGGTGAAGCAGTCAAGGGCCAAGCTTTTGGGGCTCGTGGACTCTACCCACTTGCCCCTCTCGCATTTCGGACTCCTCACAGTGCGTATTGCATTACCACCATGGTTGCCTTTTTTGCACAACCAGCATGGAAAAGTGGGACAACGTGGGATAAGTATTATTGAGACAGGCTCTGTGATTTACTTTGGGCACCATCAGCATGAACATGTGTTTTGAAATGCTCTTTTTAACTATTTACTGGAGTCTTTCATGGAACTAAGGGTACATTATACAGCCTATTACCCACATTTTCTGCAATTTCTCCAATACAATGCACCATTCTGGGACATTATTTTAAAAAAGGTCTTCTCACCTGGTTTCAGGTCGACTGACAAGCTTGCTTGATTAGGCAAATTGGGGGGAAAACCTTTATGCCCCACTACTTTAAAACGTCACCAACCGACACTGTCCTCATGTTGCCAATCTCTATATAGCTGACTATGGAGATAAATTTCTACTGGGACAACATAACCTGCTCATGACCCACCCCACTCTTAATGCACATCTGAAACTGTGGCATCATTATATCGATGATGTTTTTCTCATTTGGAGGGGATCTATTGCATCTCTCATGCAGTTCCACGAATGGTTAAATCAATGTGATACTAATATTAAATTCACGATTTAATATAGCCACCGTCAGGTCAGTTTTCTTGATCTTGTGATCAAAAAGACGGGGAACCAACTAAAAACCACTCTTTTCAAGAAACCTACTGATAAGAACTCCCTACTACATTTTAACAGTTTTCATCCAGTTTGTTTACGGCAGAACTTACCATATGGGCAGTTCCTATGTATTAAGAGAAATTGTTCTGAGAAGGACGAGTTCAAGTTACATGCAGAACAACTCAAGGTGAGACTGGAGAATAGGGGATATTCTAGAAGGCTGATAAAAGATCAAATGAAAAGAGCTGAGAATAACAACATTTAATCCAGTTAGTGGGGATGTGAAAAGAATTATCAATAAACATTGGAATTTGGTCAAACAACCCGGATCACTGATGAAGAAACCCATGTTTGTGTTTAAACGCAACCAAAATCTTAGACAAAGATTGGTCCATACATATAGAGAGCCAGGAAGGGAACCCACTATTAATGATCAATGGGGACTGCCACCCATTGTTGGACATTTTAAATGTGGTAAATGTGTCGCCTGCCCCCTTACTGAAACGAAACGAGACTTCCAATATGGTCAGAGAACTTGGAAGATGAATTGCCATACCAATTGTCTGACAAAAAATGTTGTCTATATTATCAGCTGTCCCTGTCAACTCATATGTGGGTAAGACCACACATCAGGTGAGACAGCGGATATCGGAACACAGGAGCTGCATACGAAACAAAGTCGTGGATAAGCCGCTAGTAGAACACTTTACCAAAATGCAGCATAAAGACACAGACATGAGGTGGTTTGTACTTCAACACATTAAAAGCAATACGAAAGGGGGCGACATTGGGATAACCCTACACCGTATTGAACAAAAATGGATCCACACTCTCAACACAGTCCGCAAGGGACTGAATGTTTCAGTGGAGTGGAATAACTTGGTTATAAGGAATTGAGCTCTAATCTGATATGCCGGGTTGTTAACAATACACAGTGATTGGTGGCCTATCTGGGGCATACTCCATAATGCTGTGCTCTATAATGTTTCATTCACAATGTTATGTCCGTATCAACGTAGCAAATTGATGTCTGGGCAATATGTGGAGCGAGACAGTATTTATTCATATTGAACACACATATGAATGTGCAATGATGTCATTATGAGACCTATGTTTGTTGGTAACGAAATAATGTAATGTTGCCTCTGTGTTTACACTTATACAGGACTGTAGAGAACATTTGTGTGAGTTCTGGTTTCCTTAACAACTATCAATAGATGTACTTTACCAAAATTATGTTTGTTGTTAACGAGATAATGGAGTGTTGTTTCAGTATCTATATTTACACAAGACCATAGAGTGCATTAGAGGGTGTTCTGGCTAAAGAATCCTCAGGAGCTACAATCACCTGTACTTCTTGGTTATGTACTCCTTGGTTGTACATGGAGTAATAGTGCAGTGTTTGTTTACATGGTTATTTTGGTCTCTGGACTCAGTCCCTTAAATCATACAGTAATGCTTAAATATGTTACTATCTCAGGCCCTTATTATGTGGCTTCTTTCCACGTTCTTAAGGTTTTTTCCATCCGAGGCGTTTGTCAATTTTGGTTTTCTAAATTTAGAATGGGTTCACCATTTTTAACACAAGAGATTGAGGGAAGTATCTGTTTTATGGTCTTCTTCGTCTTTTTTAATAATAAAAAATCTGTCATTCTCTCACACATCATAATATATACAGAATTACATTCCTTTGGGAATTAGTACTTCTTTTTAGGACCGGCCCCGCCACATGCTATATTCCATTAGCAGTGTCCGGGCGCTGTGCCATGCATTTGTTTTGTATACCGCGGCACGGACGAGGGGAAACAACACTTGTTGGTGGTCCGTTTTTAGTGTCTGTGGCATTTATTAAATAAACAGTCCTTCGACTATGTTTAGTCTGTTGGACGTATTGCTGATGCTGAGACAGAATACACGGCTTTTTCCTGAACGAAGGAGGTTGTTAGTTTTCCAGACGAGGTAAGCGTTGGTCCCTGGTTAAAGTGACTAATAGATATGTCTAAACCCCTGCCTGTTTCTCCCCCAGCACAGCCCATAGTACTGAGGGGACGCACTATGTCGTACTATTAGGGAAACCACACAAGTTCCAGTGGGGTCCCATGTGTCTCCTAGGGGTCACGTTCCGATACACAGCATGCGGCACGGCACATGGCAGACAATTGCACAACTTTAATTGTTACTTTCCCTCACAACTATAATTGTTACTTTCTCTCAAAGTGGGATATGCTTATACCGCCTTGCATTTTTAAGGTATACTTATGCTCATATATGGTGACAGGGGTAATGTAGGAGCATGGTGGCTAGTAGCTGGACTATACACTCTGTTTTTCCTCCCCCGTTCATAATTGTCTGTTTTTAAGGCACCTTTATTATGTACTTTGCTTATAGCCTCGTGGCCGGCCGATCATTTAAGTGCCATCAGGAAGATCTGGTCCTGACTACGCGGGTCCGAGAGCTTTGGTAGATCGCTTTTCTCTGAGGATCTCCAAGCTGCACCTTTGGTGCTTGTAAGTGTTATAATTTTTACCATACAATATGTATATATATGGACATGCACTTTAAGTGTAATTGAGTGGCAGTCTTACTGGAAGTTTTTACGTCGTTGTTGTCAAGGACACTGAGGCGTGTTTTTGTTGGTTCCACAGGTACAGCATATACACTGTTGCAAGTGGAGGATTTATTTCCGCTGTCCCGTTCATCTTCCCTGAAATCGGAAACAGGGGGTGAGTAGGGATCTTCTGTGTTGATCAATTTCTTGCACATTGTGACATTATGAGTCACCAATATTAAGAAATAGGGATGACACCATGTTTTTATGATTATTTTTAGATTAAATACGGGCCCATATATGCTGAGAATAGGGCGGAGGGCCCTCTCCAAGCCCTACGTCCTGAAGAAGGTCTCTGACCGAAACACGTGTCGACGTTTTGTTGTGAGAAGATATCTGGCCAAATTTGGCATTAGATATAGAACGACACCTGATACTAGGGACTGGGTCACTGTCTATTGTGATAATCGAGAGAGATTTTGCGGAATAATATTCCGAATGTTCCTTGATGTAGCAAATATCTGGTCTTTTCTTATATTTGAATGTAGAATGAGTCTGGTATGTGGTTATGAATGATGATATGTATTAAGTGTTTTTTACTACTTTTATGGCATTAAGATTAATTTTTCTGGTGATAAAGTTACCGAATAAAATTTGATATGTACTAAAATTTAACTCAGTGTCATCCCATTCTACTGATCCACTTTTGGATATCTCTATACCAGTCATGTTCATAGTCACCCTTTTCCCGAATGTCGACGATGAAAATCGTCGGATTGACAGGTCTGCACCTCACTATCTTGCGAGCTGGGTTAGATAGTAACACCTCATGCCCCGAGACCCTTTGTGTTGTCAGCATGCTTTTTGGGCTTTCCAGTATTGCAAAGAGAGCATGGTCTATGTAAAGAGTGGTGCTGCATCCCATGGTAAGACTCGCTGATTTGTCCAATGCGAATGCGGCTGCAACTAAAGCTCGCCCGCATAGATAGTATCCTCTCATTACTGGGTATAATTTCCCACTGTATTAAGCTAGTGGCTTGTGCCCCAGGCTGGTCTTCTGTGTCAGTACTACTGTCATTACTACTCCGTCCAAGTGTGAGAACAGAAAACATTCCTTTTTATAGTCCTAACACTGGAGCTCAGCATATTGCTTCCTTCAGCTCGTTAAATGCCTCAGTAATATCTGTTGTCCATCGTATTATCCTCTCCCTTTTCTGTGCTTCCTTTAGTGCACCTAATAAAGGCCAAGTATAAATTCTGCAATCGAATACCCATGCCCTGCAGTAATTACATAGCCCCAAAAACCACTGCATTTCTCTAATTGTCGTGGGTTTTGCTGTCCTGCGTATTGCTTCTGCCCTTTCTGGCATCACTAGTCAGCCATTTTGGGAGATCATCTGCCCAATGTCTGCCCAATGTATTTCTGTCTGGCAATATTGTATTTTGGCCTTGTCCACCTTGTATCCCTTGTCTGCTAGCACTGTGAGTACGTACACTGTGTCATTTGTACACTGTTCTTTTGTCTTGTTGCAAACCAATACTTCATCTACGTACTGTATAACCATGCTCTCGATCTGCATTCACAGTACCCTTGAGGAAGTCTTGTATGTTTCCACTTCTTATTTCTACATAGAAATGAAGTTAAGTCTTGTGATTATGGGTGTAATGGTATAGAAAAGAAGACATTCTTCAAATCTATGACTGTGAAGTAGGCAGCTTCTGTGTGGATGCTGCACAAAATTGTCTGTGGGTTCGGAACTAATGGATATTCTACTTCTACAATATGGTTGAGAGGGTGCTAGTCCTGTATAAAATGCCATGACCACCCTGTTGCCTTTTTGACAGGGTACACTGCAGTGTTGTGTGACGATTCTGATTGCACTAGGAGCCCCTGCTTCACTAGTGCTGAAATGGTCTCATAGATACCTTCATCTGCCTCCCTTGAAAGTGGGCATTGTTTAACTCATAGTAAAATTGCTGCTGGCTTCACTTTTATTTTCATTGTTCATATCCCCCTTCAGAAACCCCAAATCAAAGGGACTTGTGGTCCATAGGATGCTTGGGACCTTTGCCAAATCCTCCTCAAGAAAGGTCAGTGGTGCTTTCAGCGCCATCACCATTCTCTGTGGTACTTCGCTGTAATGTATTTTCACCCAATATGTGATGCTCACTTCGAACACCATCTTGTGATCTGATCTGTTGTCTCTGAATAGTTCTTCATCTGTGACCAACCTATTCCCCGCAGCTAAGGTGATCACTGCTCGCCATGGTCGCCCTGTGTCATCTGTCCCATGCACTGTTATCAACCCGTCTTCCACGATTACTGCCTCTAATTCTAGTGGCATTATCCTCCCTTCTTCCTCATCTAATGGTATCTCTGGCCTGAATAAGTACTCAGGCACCACATTTCCACCTGAATCCCTAGACACCATGCTATTATAATTTCAGTCCCATATTGGAACAGCTCCTCATCCACTGGCACCCCCCTCTGTACCCTTCGTCCACAATAAGCTTGAATTATTTGCCTCATGTCTAGAAGGTTTATCCCTTGTGTGGAACACACTATCCCCTTGTCAGTGAATGAAATGGTCATGTTAAGTCTGCTCATGATGTCTCTCCCCAATATTTTTACAGGTGTTTGTCAGGAATGAAGAGGGGTAAGGATAGAACATGCTATCCCATAGAAAGTGCAATATCATCTGTAAAAGGAACCACTTCCGTCACCCCACAGTATCATTCAGTATTCATGGCATCACCTGACATACTATATTTCCCTTCCCGGATACAGGATTAGTCGCCCCTGTGTCTACAAGAAAGGTAAAAGTCTTGTCACCTATCGTCACCCCTATACAGGGTTCCTCTGCAGTGTTGGGTGTAATTGATAGGATGGAACACATCAAGTCTGTTTGTGGGTTGTCCTATTAAGGGTACAAGGACATCCCGTTCCCTAAAAATTGGTTGCTTCCCACTTCAGTGACCCCCCCAGTTTCCTAATGGGAGTCGCTGTCATGGAGTTTGTACGTGCCATTGTCCCGTCATTTGGTTGTGTGCTGTTCTGCATCTGCAGTATTTACTGTGCTGTGTATGCGTGTTGTGTGCTGTGAGAAACCTGAAGGTGTCTCCCTAGCTAGTCCCCAGGGATCTGTCACCCAGGTGGCCAGGACACCGCCATCGCTATTGGATCCAGTTCCTAGGGGTGGACCAGGTAGGGAGGATCACCTGGATGAGGGGTCATTTGTGAGTGGGAGTGGGACACTGACAGGTGAGAAGTGGTACCCCCCCTTCTTTCAACACCTTTTGCCCATCCTACCACGTAGGAAAGACAATGGACTAACACCATAGCTGTTTACCTAACATGTCCCAATACAAGGGTCAGGCAAAGTCAGGCAATTGACCAGAATCACACACACCCGACGGCCCTTTCCCTTCACCACAGGAATAAAAGGGGGAGAACAGGACAAGCAAGGTAGACCACATGACGTGAGAGCTAGCTCAGCATAGCAGTTCAAGAGGAGGCGAAAGATGGTGCAGACCTTGAGGGTGACAAGGAGAGAAACGACTTTGCCCTTTCCGACCAAGGCCAGTGAAGCCTCTGCAGGGGAAATCATAAGTCTGTAAACAATAGCCAGCATGTGTTTCAGCAGATGTCTACTGTACATGAGACCCTCCTCCCCTGATAACCAAGCCGGGGAGAGACGCAGGTCTCTATGGTACCAACTTTGGCTCGAAGTAGAAGAAAGCCAAGCTGTTCATCACAGCTGATGAGTGGAGGGAAGAGCCGATATGAAACTGAACTGTGTTGAATGATAAATAACCAACGGCTAATTTGAACATTTGAAGAAGCATAAAGAAACTATTCATAAAAAAGGGGGAAAACAAGCAACAGATGGGTCCGGTACTATGTGGGTGATCACGAAAAACACTCTCACCGATTATCCGAAGGTAGAAACCACCGTAACCAGAAGGCCTTGGGAAGAGGTGAAAGAGGTCAAAATAGTCCTGCAGGGGTCTTGTAAAATCAACTGTACCATCAAAAGTCTTTGGGCCTCATCACGACTTGTGCGGTAACGGTAACGCTATTAGCGCGGGCGGTATTAGCCCTACCGCCGAACTCCCCGGCGCTAATAGCGCCGGATCACGAGTTCGGCGGTAATGTCAATCCCCATTCCCCATTGAGCCCATTCGGGAATGCCCCATTCCCCATTGGGCTCAATGGGGAAATTTCACGCTAATACCGCCGGCGGATTTCCCGCCGGCGGTAATAGCACGAATTTTCAGCGGATTTCACCCCAGCTCAGAGCTGGAGAGAAATCCGCCGAAGTCCTACTTTGGCGGACCCTTAAATCCGGCGGTAATAGCGCTACCGCCGGATTTAAGGGTTACCGCCGAAGTCGTGATGAGGCCCTTTGACCGACAGATGATTACGAAGCTAAGGGAATTGAATCCCGCTTGGTGAAATGAGCATATGAACAATGTATTGTAAAGTTTGGCAAGAGTGCAGCCGGCGGAGGGATGCTAATGAGAAGGGTCGAAGTTTAAAATCCAATAGAATATGTTGACAAGAGTGAACCCGGCAGAGGGATGCCGACAAAAGGGGGCAAAGCCCAAAGAACTGTTTAAAAACCCATTAAGGTTCATGAATGCAAGTAGTATTGGAAGACAAGGTGAGGTGAATTGCCCCCCTTGTCATCAGGATCAGAGCCCGGTAGAGGGAGATCCAGGGGTGGAAAGTTATAATCCAAAGTTCATTGAAAAAGGAACTGTTTAGTCAATTTGTTGAATATGACTTTGTGAAGGGTCCATGCCCGGAAGAGGAAGACCAGGGATGACGATATCACCCAAAGTATGCGTGGAACTGAATTTGTTTGTTGGATACAACAGGCCTAGACCCCTGTTTGTTGGATACAACAGGCCTAACCCCTTCCTTACCACGAGCTTTTTTTTATTGGAAAGAGACTTGGCCATCGAAGAGCCTGATAGCTGATACAGAAATGTCAGCTTGTGCTGGGAAAGCTTGAGCGTGTGCTGTGCTCAGGAGATCAACTTTATCCTGTGCTCAAAACGTGGGCAAGTGAGACCCCTGGTGATCACATCCTGACTTATTATTTGTAAATACCTCTTCCTTTATTGAAACCGTATCCCACACTCTTTCTGTAATTAGTTGTAAGGAATTGGCAATAGTTTTATTTAGTATATGCCACAAGGACTGCCTTATTTTTCATTTTATGGTTGAAGCTTGCTCCCAGCATAGATTTAGATTTAGGTTAGGCGATTTTCTACCCTGCATTTATAGTTCAATAAACACCCTGGTACTGTGATCACTTGTGTCTGTCTTTACTGTTGCCACCATGAGTTCCTTACGGTGTTGCCATGCATCTGTGACATCTGTGACTTCTGTGGCGCCTGCGAATACTGCTGCATAGGCGCTTGCATTTGTGGTACATGCGTCATGGGCTGGTATGTCTGTGGGCATGCATTCGGTGCCTTTCCTTGTTGTGGTGTCTAGTCCTGCATGTAGTCCTTGTCCTGTTCCCCCTGTATGCTAGCTGGTATTGCATTCCTCATTCTGTTGTGCCATTCCCCACCTTTCTGCACAATCCCAGCTCCTGCACAACCCTATCTGTCTGCACATCCAACATTGGGGTGGCTCTTTCTCCTGCCCTTGCATTCCCCCAGAAAATCCCCCTGGGCCCTGCTGTGTTTGTTGCCCATATCCTCAAAACCCCCCTGGAAATCCCACTTGATTCTGCTGCACCTTGTGCCTGTACCCGCGTCCTCTAGGTGGCCCCCCTCTTCCTCGAAACCCATGCTGTGCATTCCCCAGTCCCATGAATTCTCCCCCCGTGGGTGGTGGCGCATGCTGCATTTGTGGTGCCCTTTGTTATCACGTGCTTGTCAATACTGCCCCTTCCAAGGAATATTTAGATAACTTCCTTTGCACTAACTTCGCTTCCTCCTGTTTTCTTTCCTCACACTTTTTCCTTGCATTCTCTTGCAGTAGCCTACAATAGTGTACTATCGTGAGCTGTATTTCTGCCCAAGGCTTTGCCTCCATTCCCAATAATTTCTTGAGTTGCTTTTGCGCCTGCTCTGGCAATCCTTGGCATATTATATGATAGAATAATTCTACTGTCTGATACCACAATTCTCAAGTTTAAAGGCGCTAAAGCTGTTGAATCGTCTGAATGTAGTGTAGGGGGTCTTCGCCTTCCCCCATTTTGCATGCCATAATCGCCCTAATGTTTGACTTGTCTGGGTACTGTGTCCTTAGAGCTTGCCATAAGGCGGCTCGACAATTTGCAAATGGCGTGCCATCGTGCGCCGTGTCCTGAGTGGTTACTCCTGGGTACCCCGCCCTTTTCCGTACATCATCAGTGGCCACCCGAGGATTGCCACTAGTAGTCCCTTTATTATTTTTTAAACAATTTTTATTAATTTCAACAAACAAAACAACCAAAAAGAAACAGCCAGTGAACAACAATTATGCGTTTCAAGTCTCATGTACTGTTTCATGATGTGTGTCCATCGCCCCCGTTAACCCCTTCCTTACCACGAGCCTACCCCATATCACCGCCCTCCACCACTCTATCTGAGGACACCCTTCCCTCCTCCTCCACCGAGGAACCTTCATCTTCTAGGCAGGTCTGGGCAGACAGTGTAGCCACTAGGTGCCTCCAGGCCATCAATGTCTCCGCTTCTTCCTCTCCCCCTCCATTAACCGCTTCGCTCCACACCACCGTTTCTGCGTCTGTTCATTTTAAAAGGTCATGCCACCAAACTTCCACTTTTGGTCTGTTACTCGCTTTCCAGCTCATGGCATTTCTGCGCTTAGCAAGTATATAAGCCAGGTCTTTGAGTTTACTCACATGTTTCAACTTACGCGGTATAGGGACCCCCCCCCCACCATGCATGCGCACAAAGATTCTGCCTCCAGTCTAATCTTTTTCTCGGTCAAAAGGTGAGCCACCTCCCATCAGAATCGCTTTTTTTCCGGCATGCACAAAACATATGTACCAGTCCTGGATTCTCCTCACCACATTTAGAACATGTTTGTATTCCTGCATTCTTGAACCTCGCAGACTTCTGAGGGGTCATATATGCTCTATGAGTGACATATAACTGGATTTGTTGCAACCTCGCGTTCCTGGACACACTTTTATATGGTATCTCTGTACCCCCAACCAGAACCCATCACTCATAGCTTCCCCGGCTTCCTCTTCCCAGTCCCATCTCAACTGGATCACCTCCTTCCCCACCCTTGACATCAACATTTCGTAGATTTGGGAGACCTCATGGCCTCCGTCTGACACATCATAAAATGTTTCTATAGCCATGTCGGGTTGACCCTCCAGTACTATCTCTGACCAAGTGTCTTTTATCTTCCGCACCAACCTTGTATAAGTGATATACTGTCCCCGGTGTAAACCAGAGTTTTCCACCAGTGTGTCAAACTCTGCCGCGTTCCTGTCCTGCCACACATTCCCCAGAGTTGCTATACCAATCGGTTCCCAGTGCTTCTGTACTGTCTTCCTCAGTTGCTCATCCAATCCATTCAGTGCCACTAGTGGCATCTGTGGGGAACACAGGGATGGGCTCTCCATGACCTGGCATGCCCTTTGCCATATCTTCCATCCCAACATTCTTGTGCCCCCCATCTCGCTGTGATTTTGGCAACCATATCCATTCTCTCAGCAAAAACGGGACACATTCATCCCTCAGCGATCTGGACTCCGATGTGGAGTATTCGATAACCATCTTGCCACATATTGCAATTGGCTGGCTAGATAGTACATTTCAAAGTTGGGCAAATGAATGACCCCTTGGTCATACGTGTTTTGCAGTTTCCATAGTGCTAGTCTGTTCCTGGTGTTGTGCAATATGAACCCCCTATATATACTCTGGATTTTAACAAAGAATCTCTTGGGTATCATATATGGTATATTCACAAAGTAGTGCAACAGCCTAGGCAGCACCACCATCTTTAACAGTGCCACTCTCCACATCATGGTCAGAGGGAGAGCTTGGCCCAGAACCTCATGCTGTTTACAATGTTTGCCACCGCCTTCTCTGTGTTTTGTTTGTGTTCGACCTCAACGCTGTGGTGTATATCAATCCCCAGGTATCGAAAGGTCTTAGTCTCCCAATGTATTTGTAATACCGGCAATTTCTCCCGTGGAATCCCTTTATATCGACCCTGGGGAAAAATACATGATTTCTTGGGGATCACTTTTATGCCCGACAGCACTGTGTATTGCGTATCGCCCCATTACCTCCAGAATATATTGTAGGTTCTCTTCAGGATATCTCAAATACAGCAGCATGTCGTCAGCGTACATTGATATCAGATGCTGCCCTCCCTTCATGTTGATCCCCACCTCCCCATATTGTTGCCTCAAATATATATCGCCTGGGTTTTCAGTGCTAAAATAAGCAACATCAGGGACCACAGGCATCCCTGTCTAGTACCCCTACTGAGCGTTCCCGTCCTAACTCGAGCTGGTGGTTTACTGCACAGCAATTGGACCCACCTTAAGAACGTGGGCCCAACTCCATATTCTTTCAAGGTCGCCATTAACCAAGGCCACTTGACAGAGTCGGAGGCCATTACTGCGTCTAATGACATAATTGCAACCTCCTGGGGTACCTTTCCGTTTGTTCTATAACATGATGGAGCCTTCTAAGATTATTGGATATGTTTCTGTGTGGAACATACCCGGTCTGGTCAGGATGTATGAGTTTATTGATAACCGGTCTCAGTCTAATAGCCAGCTCTGCTGTAAGTATCTTGCTATCTTGATTGAGCATGGATAGCGGTCTATATGACCCGCAGTCCATGCATGGTTTATTAGGCTTAAGAAGCAGGATGATAATAGCCTCCCTCAGAGACCCCGGCAGCGTCCCTCTGTCTAACGCCTCATTAAACATTGCCAGCAGTGGGAGAAGCAACTCCACCTAGTACGTTTTGTAGAACTCGCTGGTGAGTCCATACGCCCCTGGAGCTTTACTAGTAGGTAAGATCTTAGTCACTGCTTCTAATTCGTCTAACGTAATTGGAACCTCTAGGTACTCCCTCTCCAATGCCTCCAGTTTGGGAAGGCCAATGTCCTTCAATGTTTCTATCACATAAATCTACTCTCCCTCGTCAACATCCATATACAGTCGCTGGTAGAACTCTAGAAAGCCTTTGCTAACTCCTTCTTGGGTATCTAGTATTTGCCCATCCATCCCCCGTACCACTCTGATTGTTTGCCTGGGTGTCTCACTCTTGTACAACCAGGCCAACAACCTGCCTGGCTTATCTCCCTACACATGCTGCCTTTCAATATATTTTTTATAGTTCAGGTTGCATAATCTCTCCCAGTACCCCCTGCAATCCTGTTGTAATTGTCTTACGGTTCCAGCTTCCTCTGGGGAATGCCCCCCCTGTGCATTATTGTCTTCAATTTATTTTCTGCATTGTGTAATTCCTGCGTTATTCCACCTTGTATGCCTTTGGATTTAGATATTGCTGCCCCCCTCACCTCCACCTTGAATGCCTCCCATAACGTGCCAGCCGATTCTACGCTCCCAGTGTTATGTTCAAAATATTCCACTATTTCATTCTTCAGGTCTTCCCTGAACACTGTGTCTTTCAGAGCTTCAGCTCTAAGTCTCCATGTCAGGATCGTGCTTTGGGAGGTGAATACTGCCATGCTATAATCAATGGCGAGTGGTCAGAGAAGACTCTCGCTTTGTATTCTGACTGTACTAGGTCCCCCATCAACTCTGATGCAGCAAATATATAGTCTATCCGCGTGTGCAGGTTTTGTGGGGCCAAGTAGTGAGAATATTGCCTATCTTGTGGATGGCGCATACGCCATACGTCTACTAGTTGAGAATCACTCAAAATGGTCCTCAGGGCTTTAGCTTCCGTGGTGGGCCTCCCCATCTTCTCATCTGATCTATCAAACCTGGGGTCTAACGTGCAATTAAAGTCCCTTCCCCATATAACTACCCCTCAATGTATGTGCTGATCCTGCTGTATAGAGTCCTGAAGTAGCCGGTAGCATCTTGGTTCGGGCATACATGTTGATAATACTCAGCTCCTTACATTCCACTAGTCCTCTTATTAGCACCATCCTTCCATCAGGGTCTATGGTAGACTGTAACAACTTAAAAGGGACATGCAGTTCTATCCATGTAATAGCCCTTCTGGTATAAGCCGAATATGTTGCTCCTATGGTGGTCCCCCTCCATTTTCTCCCCACTACTTCCTGTATTTCTTTTGTCAGGTGAGTTTCCTGTAATAGAGCAATATCAATTCTCTGTCTCTTCAAATACATCATGACTTTATTCCTCTCCAAGTAAATATTGAGCCCCCTGACATTCCAGGTCGCTATCTTGAGGACCCCCATCTCATCCATACCCTGTTCCCCCACTGTCCTCCCTTGTCTTCCGCTCCATGCGCAGTGATTTATAGGTGTAGGCTCTCCCCCCAACTTTTCTTAACACACTGTCAAACTCCCCAACTCCCTCCCCATCCTCCACCCTACCCGTCCCCAACAGATGCCCAGCTCTGTCTCTGGATCTCAGGCTACCCTGCATCTAGCCCTTTCTTGGCCTCCGCCGGTACTTGGAACACAGCAGGGGGAAACCACACTACTGGTATCCCAACTAAACTAACTACTAGAGGTAAGGACGCTCTCCCTCCGTATCTCCTGCATTAATGCCTCAGTATATAGTATATTGCACACGCTTGCATCTCGCACCCACTTATTCAAGATATTTATCATTTGTTATATTCCAGTCCAGGGGTCCGCATAATGAGCACACTCTGCAATCAATATCTACATTCTCATTTATGTGCACAGTGAGCCTTTTTTGGGTGTCAGAACTACCCCGTTACCATGTCATTATCGTAGCCGCTAACTTAACATTGGCCTAGTCAATCAATAATAGGAAGCCGTTTCACTTATCCTGTCTGCTCTGGTCATGACCATCTGCATCAGCCGGGCAACCCTGTGCGTCCAAACAGTTTGCCACTTCCTCGGGTGTCTCAAAGAAGAACGCTTTGCCCCTGTGTAGGACTTTCAGTTTAGCTGGGTACAGAAGCATGTATTTATAGCCAGATTCCCTCAGCCTCGTCTTTTCACAGCTACATAGTGTAGACGTTGTCTCTGTACCAGCATGGTGTAGTCCAGGTATGCTGTGACAGTCGCTGATGCTCTGCTTATCATTCCAGCCTTGCGGAAATGTTCGTGGATCTTTTCTCTATCCTTGTAGTTCATTATCTTGGAGATGATCGCTCGGGGAGGGGCTCGCGGTTCGGGCCTTCTAAGTAGGGCTCCATGCGCCCTCGCGATTGTAAACCCCTGGGTGAGCACCCCTGCTCCAATCTCTTGTAGCAGCATATTCTCCACATAATTTGTTGGGTCCATGCCTTCCTCTCCTTCCGGTAGTCCCACCACTCATATGTTGTTGCGTCTTGCCCACCCCTCTGCCTCCTCTGCTCGGCTTTCCAGATTGCGCACCCGTTGCTGTAGTACATGGATCTCTTTGGCGCTGGCTGTGCTGACATTCATGTTGCTTTTCACTTTACTTTCTAGGCTACTCGTGCGCTCAGCCAGGGTTCTTACACCCTGTTTTAAGAGTTTAACGTCCACACTGACCGCTTCAATTTGGAATTCCAGTGCGGTTTTTAGTTCCGCCATGGCCTCGTCGATCTTGTTCCCCCATGAGGCTTTCAGCTCGGCTATGGCCTCTAGTATCTGATGATCATCACACAGTGGGGTGATTGTCCCTCGTGTGTCTCCTTTTGCATGTGCGGGCACATCCGGTGATTGCAGTGGTTTGGTGAAAATGTCCATCGTAGGTTGCTTCCCTTTAACCTTGTTGATTTTGGACGCCATCTCTCTTGCGGTCCCGCTGGCTTTCACAGTACTATATTGTTCACCTGCGTCTCAAGCTTGCATCCATTGATTGTCTGGGGACTTCTTGTGACTGATATATCTGTCCTGCGCGGACTGGCAGTTAACAGTATGTTCTACTGTACCCACGTGGTTGCCTGTCTGTGCCCCAGTTCTTTCCTCCCCTTTGGGGGTTTTATATGCCGGTTGGGAGTGAGCGGACCATGCGTACGTGCCCCGCAGTGTCACAGCTTCGGGCTACATGCTCCATTGTTTTGTCCCACAAGTATTGCAATCGATCCTGTGAGTGTATACTCTCCTATGCAGAATCCTGCACCTCACAGAGCTTACTCAGTGGCAGCTAAACCCTGACATTGTTATTAGCTGTAGTGGGATGCCTCAGTCTGTCTGTGTCTTCGCTTTCCTATTCAGGCACCATTTCAGTCTCCTGTGCTAGAGCTTAATTGCCATTCGTAGAACCCCCTCCTACCTTGCTTGTGCAGTGCAGGGTCGGGTAGCACTCGTGTGCTTCGTGGGGTACTTGGGTGTGTGCGGCTCCTGCTCCTACCGCATGGAGCTGCCCAATGTCTTCCTCTCTCCTGGCTGCGGCCCTTGGTCCTGCTTTAAGGCTCCATTAATTATGCTGCATTGGTGCCCCTTTTTTGGGTCTGGTCACCGTGTTCTTCTATATCTCTTTTTCAGCATATCTTGTTAC
Source organism: Ambystoma mexicanum (assembly GCF_040938575.1). Lineage (NCBI taxonomy): Eukaryota > Metazoa > Chordata > Amphibia > Caudata > Ambystomatidae > Ambystoma > Ambystoma mexicanum. Next base: position 290,210,223 of record NC_090931.1, on the reverse strand, counting down.
CACCGCTGTGTTGGCACTAAAAGGATCTAGCCCCCAAGCGAGCACTCAGTGATTTCCAACTTGCCTGATTCCCATCCATGCAATATTCGGGCCGTATTGTGCGTCCGCTCTTATCTTCCGTGTGCGAGCCGTACCATCGCACTGTTTGTGTGTCAGTTCCACATTACGGGCGAGCATTCTTTTCCATTTGTTGCCTGCCACTGTAAAGCTTCGCACCTTTACTATAGCATCAATCACACCGCAGTTTTAATGGCTCACCCCGGGCCGTGTTTAACAGGGCACCGGCTGCTACCAAAGGATATTTTGTGCCGGCACTTGTGCCCCAGACCTCGTCTCTGTGTTTCAGCCCAGTGCTTTAGGGGGCCATTCACTCACTTCCGTGTTGATCAGCGGGCACTATCATATAAAGATGCGGACTGTTTCTCCTCACGTTTCTTATTCTTTTTCGTGTATTGCATCCCTCGTCCGACCCCTCGGTGTGCTGTTGCATGTCTCGCGGGTCTCCGGTGCATGCTCTGCCACTGTCCGTACTCTGACAACCTTCCGATCCACCCCTGCAGGGCTCTAGTGCCTGATGCCTTCTATATCGCTGTTTGCATTCTGCTTTGTCTTCATTCACCAGTCCAGGTCGCGTTTGTGTGGCCACAGCGCGGCTCCTCTCCATTCAGTGCAGCTGACCCTCAGCTAGTTCCTTTGTTCTCCTTTGGCTGCCATCTTTTCCGTTGTGCCGATGGGGATTCTGCAAACTTTACTCGCTCACAATTTACCGCCAGCGCAGAAATTTCCAACAGAGTTGTGCTTGTTACATACACCGTATCTTCATGCTTCTGTAGTGTCAAATTTGCTCCTCGCAGCAGCTTCGGAGCATGCTTTACCATCAGGGTCAGTAAAGGATCAGCAGGAGAACTCAGGAGACACGTCCTACTCCATGGGCATGTAGCCACGCCCCCAGTAGTCCCTTTATGTCCCCCACTGCTAATTTCTGTGCCGCTGTCATCCATTCCATTTCATATGTCAATATCCCCGCACCTGCGGTTAGTGAGGGTAACCTACACTTCAAGGTTTTCTTGTCTATGTGCTTCCATGCTATGTACTGAGGTTGCCCCCTCCTTTTTCCAGTAAGGGCAATTGTGTGAACCCAATCTCCACATTTGCTCCTTGTGTCAATTGGATCTGCCTATCTGGTCCCCCAGACTTAATGTCAGTACATGCCTTGGCCGTCTCCCCCTTCTTTGCCCTGAGAGATCCCTAAGTCTTTGCACGTATGGGAGCAATTCGTCCAGACTGTGTGATGCACCTCTGATCCATTGTGATTGATTGTCTTCGTCACCCCTAAATCCCCCTGTGACCTACCCTGCTTCCCATGCCACTCTTCTCTCTGCACTCTTCCCCATCGACCTATGCTTGGATACCCCTCTTCTCTCGTCCTCACATCCCTCTGTGTCTCTGTCTGAGTCGGTGTTCATATCACTGCAAACATCGTCCACGAAGCTCAGCCTCCTTGAGGTCATGTCTCTGCTGGGCTTCCCATTTAAATCAAAAACTTGGGTTAGGAGTAATGAGGTTGGAAAGGTATGCTAAAAAACATAACAATCCACAACAAATTTGGATGTTACGGAAAAATATATTATTTTCATTTCTCTTTTCATCAATAAAAACTTGTACAAAATAAAGCAACCATAGAAACTATATTTGTCCAATCCTTTTAGACCAAACCTTTCATAACCACCTTTCATACACTTTCATATCAACTCATATTCACAAATTCACCACGATTTTATAGCACATATCACCAGTGTGCCTTACACTGCAATTCTTTCCACTTTTTTACAAATTGCTTTGGCCCTATTTTAACAATTAGGTGCCTCTCGTTGAGCCACCTTTCTAAGCTGGTGGCCCCTTGTCTACATATGTTTCAGTCTTCTACTGACACAATTTTTGCCCCTAGTTTTCGGGACCTTCTTCAGGACGAGATATAATATGCAGAATGGTAGTGAAACTCTTTCTGTTTGTGCCAAACTGTAGGTGGTAGGTGTTTTTCACAGGCTTCCCTTCAAAGTCAATCAGGTCCCTGCTACCCCTTACCCCACAGGACCTCATGTCTCTCCTGTCTGATAGAGTGGCAGTCTATCTGGCTCTGTTCACCGACCTCCTCCCATTTTGTCATCTCCCTTGCCCATTGTGTCCTTATGTCTCTTATTGCACGCTCCTCCTCTTCCTTGCATTTATGCTCTCTTGCGAGTCGCTCTATTTCCCACTTTCTCTGCTTCCTCTTCACTAAAATGTGCGTTGCCTTCTTGCCCTCTTCTCTTCATTTCTCTATCTCTTCGAGTTCCCTCCTACTCCTCTCTTGCTGCTCCCACTCTTTCTCTTCCTCTCTTTGCTTATCCCTACGTGCTCTCTCATGTTTCTCCTCTTCTTCCTTTTCCTTTTTTTCTACTTCTTCCATTATCTCCACCCAGTCTCGCACTTTGCTGTTCCCCTTAAGGCCCTCCATTTCTTTGATCGCCCCGCTGCTTCTCCCGTGGTCTTCCCATCCAACTTTAGGAGTATCTGGCCTCCTACCCATTAGTTGGAGGCTATGCCCTCTAGCCCTTCCTTGGTGCTTGTCTGCACCTCGCTGCATGCTCCCTTTCAATCATCTATCTGCCCAGCCCCCTTCTGCCCTTCCTCCTTGGTATATGGTGGAAGTTTAAATACTAGATTTGTGTACCCCTCTGCAGCCTTTAGCTCCCGTATAGGGTATAATCCCTGCTTGTCTTCCGTATCCCCTTCGCTTTCAGGAGAAGGTGGGGGAGGGGAGGGCGGGGACACTGGCCCCGGTGTCTCCTGTTGGCTCAGCATCCATTGATGCCTCGCTACTTCCCCCTCATCATCCTGAAACATCTGCCAAAGTTCAAATATCGCCATACAATTGCCTAATCTCTTCCCCTTAAAAGTGTCCTGCAAGTGTGCCAGTATTGGTTGCTGAAAATTTTTGGAGAAACTTCCACATTGTGGCCATGGCTTAGTCAATTTACCCTCTGTACTTTTCAGCCATTCCGTGCTATACTTACAAATCTTCTCTGTGGAAGGGTCTTACACAAGTTCTGTAGGGGCTTGTCCACTCTGCACTTCACTTGATACATTGCTTTCATTGCTTTCATACTTACTTGACCTGAAATCAAGGCTTTCAACAATCCGTTATTACACAAGCACAATGAAATAACAGTTCTTACAATTATTCTCGAGCCTCTCTGGCACCAAAACAACTTGTCAGGCAAGCTCCTCGCACTGCCCCTCTACTGCTCTATGCCTCCTCAGGCACACCCAACCAATCTCACTCATGCGACCTATGCGCACCACCGCTGGACAGACTCCTCTGTCAATTTCAAGTCTCTCAACACCAATTTCTATAGCTCCTTGTGCTGTCTGAGTCCTATGCACAAACCTAATGGGTGACATCGCCAACTCACTGAAGAAGGTAGTTTTGAACATTACTTACAACGTGCACACTGCTAATGTCCCATTACACAAAAATGTACACAACCCCAACATGAACCCACAGATGTCTTCCTGCCTCCTAACAGGAGATACCAATATTTCTCGTGTTCAATCTGTACCTATAGCATCGTCTTGTAGATAAAACGTGTCAGCGAGACTTAATCAGACGAACACCTGCCGCAATCTAGGCCAGCTCCCTTTGCTAAAGCTTACACAGGGATACCATCATCCTTGACCCGAGCTAAAACAGCCAATCCACAGGAAATCCAATATTCACATAACCTCTGTCATCTGTACCCTTAAGTCAATAGTCGAGGTTATTCACCAGAAACTTTTTGCTTAAGACCGAATGTGCCCTAAACACAGAAATGACATCTACCTTTGTTCCTACTATGCTTCACAATGCTCGACACTACTGCACAATACTCAAAAATACGTCAAGCATACTCAACAATGCTTAATGCTACCCTCACACCCCTGTTACTTTCCCACGCCCCTTGGTTGCCATGTGGCTAAGTCAATACTTACACTCCATGATCCACTGACGCTGTTTGGCTGCCGGGTATCCCACTGCTGCCCCGCCACCGTTCTAGTCTGCTGGGCTCCTCACGGATCACAGGCAGGATATTTCCAAACCTGCTTTTGATGACGATTGTATGGGGGTGCACTGGCCCGTTGTCTCGGGGCCCGCGAGGTGCACTGCAGCCCTCCAGGTGCTGCAGCGGAAGAGGCAGCTTTATGCCAAACGGCCATAGTTAACCATACCTCTACTACCAACTTGTTCGAGGGGTATGCCAGAGGTCTAAGGGTTACTACAAGCTCACCTGCTCAGCTCTCAAAAACCCAACAACCCTACCCCCAGAACAAATGGAGGGCTCAGCCAATGGCAAATTAGAACTGTTGTTTATTACAAATAGCGACAGGTATCATACAGGACATGCAAAAAATCTCTGCAGTCACCATCCCTTAACTCACGTCTCCCTGTTTTGATACAGAATTGTGTCACAATCTGGGCCCTCCCCAGAAAACCTATCACATGTACTCATTGGTTGCTCGGAGTGGTATACCTTATGGATTGTATACATCCTACTCAATTGGTCCTTCCATGTCAGATGGCTGGCCTGTCGCTTTCCAGTGAAGCTATCTATTACATTGTTGCAGGATTACCATTGGCCCGTGCCCCCTGCGATCCAACCCTGGATATCTGTCCCGTGATGGGCTGGAACTGGTCTCCTCAGGCCTGGGACCCAGTTCGGTTCTCAGCCCTCTGTGGACCTCTTCAAGTTGATGTGAATAACTATGTGTGCCCAATGTATCTTATAGCATTAACACTTATGCATGTAAGTGTGCTCTCCATGTTGCAACATTGTTAACTTGTTTCACTTCATGTCTAGGTTGCTGAGAACTGCTTGTCTTCCTGCCGTGGGTGGATAACCATTGTCTAGCTGGGCTGCATCACGTGGTTGAGGACCACAAAATCTAGCTCTTCTGATATGCATTTATGAGGATTTCTTCTGCTTTTCTGCAGATGGTCCCTTGTCATCTTAAGTTTGGAATGCGCTGCTTGTCTCTGACCTTGGCTCTGAGCGCTGGCCTTCCTGCTTTGTGCAGCCTGGTTCTGCTTTTCTCTCATCTCTTGTCCTGCAGTTTGAGGTCTTCTGTGATTTTTGCACACTTATATCATAATATATTTCCTATAGGTAAGTTATATTTGGTTCTGCCAGGCCCCTTATACGATCCTGTAGTTCCATAGGGTTAGTTGCCATAAGCATCTACAAGCCTACTCTGCATCTCTTTGTTGCCTTGCTTTCAGCGTTTCTGCGCTTGGCTAAATGAGAAAAATGATAAAAGCTTTTGACAGCACGTATATGTACCTGTCCTTTATCTACAGGACTGTGTAAGCATGTTCTTCGTGTACACCAGTGTGTGTTTGTTTAGAGCTCTGCATGGTTGCGAGTGTACTTTATGACTAATGTGTCTATGTTGTTGTGTCACTAATTACGTCAGCACAGTGGTTTCTCTGCATTTAGTCAACATCATCCATCATGACTTTTGGGTCTATGATCACTGTTGAAGCACCTGCATCCATAATGACATTCACTGGATAAGGTTTGAATTGCTGTCTGAGAGAGTACTTCTCTTCATACGTGTCAGTCACTGCTGCTCCTGGGCGCTGTCTGAATAATGAGTGTCTTTGTGCATTCTTGACTCTCCGGGCCGTCATGTTCATGGGGATGAGGGTGGGTGTTCCTGGGACCCTCTGTCTGTGCCAGGATGTCAATAACTGAAAACTCGTCTTAGTGTACACACATGTCTTATCCTGACCCTCACACTACAAATACAACAATAAAGTGTAAAGGAAATGTCTTCTACCTGATATTGGCAAAAAAGTGTTGACATTTGAAAATTAGAATACCTCCAATGAAAATGTTCTCCAAGGTGAAAAATCTGGGACCTAAAGGGTGGTTCCCTTCCCCTGCATTCTGAAATGGGATGGCAATGTCTTTTTTACTAACAGTTCCTTTGTGTCTCCCTTTGATTCACAATGTTTCTGTTTAGGCAACAAGATCTGCAACAGTCTTTCTTTAACACAAGTGTCTCCTTTGTCTAGCAAACACTGTCCTTTTTTAGTATTTCCTGTAGCTTTGCAACTCCCCTGGCATAATCCCCTGCCAGGACTCTTTATGCAATTCCAACCACCTGGTGTACTCTCCTGCCAGGACTTCCCTTGTGATTTCACTTACCTGGTATACTCGCATGCCAGGACTTCTCTTGTGTTTACATTGCCTGGTATCCATATCTTTCCAGGACTTTTTATGTGTTTTAAAGTTCCTCTGTATCACCAAAACTCCATATACCGTTCTTGGCTCAGTATATCGGTCTGCAGGAATGTTCTTTCAAACTTTGCCCCACACTTTGCCCCACCCTCCTAATGAGTCTCGAGAGGCCCAGATATCTGACATTTGCAGTGCTGGGTTTTGGAGATTAAAGGCTCTCAGGGAAGTTCTTCTCCTTCTCCCTGCTGAAAATAGGATAACCCTGGTGACATCTACCATAATGAGTTCATTGGACTGGGGTACTGGCATCTATCTGGGCCAACCAAAGTACCAGATCTAGCGGATGCAGGTGTTGCAGAACGCTGCAATTCGTCTGGCACTTGGGGTACCTTGTTTGACTCCCTCTAGGCCTTTGCTACATCACCTGCATTGGCTTCCTGTGGCGGCCCGCATAGAGTTCAACACTCTATGTGTAGTCCACCGAGCCTTTCATAATATAGGCCCTCATTTCCTGAAAAATAAACGCAGAAATACTGCCCAACAAGACACTTGCGCTCCAACTCTCATCAACTCCTCAGGATACCTAAATTTTGTCAGAAACGCTTAGGCAGTTGCTCTTTTTCTGTGCTGGCACCCAGTTTGTGGAATGCCCTCCCTATTGATTTAAGAACTTTGTCGGACTATTCTATTTTTCTGAGAGTCCTGAAGACATAGCTGTTCAATCATTACCTGCCTTCCTGCTAATGTACTGACATCTAGTACTTTGAGCCTATCTCACCCCCTCCTGTTTAGTGCCTAGACACCCTTTTTGGGCCTTAGATGCGCTTTATACCTTTTAAATATAAATATAAATATACTTGCATCTCAAGCATCCGTATTTTATTGGGACTTGAATCTGTACTTTGCCTTTCTGCATTCAAACAAGCTTCTATTAGTTTCTATATTAGCAATCTCATAACCTTCAAATTGTTGTTGTTGTGGTCGCCGGAATGCCCTGGGCCACCCTCTTGCTTTGGGTTGGCTCACCGTTTCTCTCCAGCGTCTCCAGTCCTGTTCACGCTTCTGTGGCGTGGCTCTGCCACTTACTTCCCACTTTAGATTTGTGCAGACGATCATCCAGGTTCCTCCCCAGCTTCGCAGTCACATGTCTGTTTCCTTTCAGGTCCCGGTATGTAGAATGCTGCCTCTTCGAACTGCCGAGTACCCAGGAACTCTCTTGCAGCCCCCGGCATCTCCACGGCAAGTTCTGCTGGCCAATGCTTTTTTCCTTCTGTCTCAGCAGACTCTTCTCCGCCACACCGGTACATGTCTCCCTCCCTCGAAAGCCTTTGCATAGGAACCAACATCTTCTCCTGCACTGCCACACTCAGTAGTGTGGTTGCCATCTTTAAATGTCCTGTGCCCAGTTGATTCTGCAGAATAACTAGTCAGCACATTGAGCTGGCTCCTGTTACCGTCTCCCAACTCCTTCATCCTCCTCGTCTCAGTGCTTCAGTGATTGTGGGAGTTGGAGTCCATGGGTGTCATAAGGGATATAGCGTTTATATAGTTTTCACATAAAGGTATATCAAAAGCAAAAAGGGTTTTGTTGGGTTGGAGGCTTATGTATCTCTAGGTCATAGATGGGTGTTTGACCTAAAGAATATTGCGAAGAAGTTTCTTTACTTTCTCTACAAGGGGGAACAAACAGCTGCCAATAAGCCGTTAAGGTTTTGGGTATTAGAGGGTCTTCTTCATGCGAAAGGGGGCAATGCAGCATCTCGCCCAATGAAGTCATGACATCTCCCTGGTAGTTGTCTCCCTCCCATGTGATCCTTCCTCAAATAGCTGCCCCCATGCTTAGGATTGGGTAGCGGCTGCCGTCTCGTGGCCACATGGGAGGAGGTCACAGCTGGGGAATCTGTGATTGGAATCATCACATACCCTTTCCAAACGGGCCCTGGAAAGTCCCAGCGCTAGCGGAACAGATGGGCCAGGAAATCTGTTTCCAATGACGGAAACATTCAAGGTAAATGCAAAGGTTGGTTTTATCAACATTCCATATAATATAGGTGTAGCATTAAGCATGCAAGTCTCTAGAGCTCTCAAAAATCGTAATACAGGACAATGGGCCTCATTATGACCCTGGCGGTCCCGTAATGAAGGGTGCCGGTACGGGACCAGCACCCTTCATTACGGGATGCCCTATTACGAGGTTCCCTTGCGGGACCCGGAACGGACGTCTGGTAAAACCAGACGGGCCGTTCCGGGTCCCGTGAGGGGACCAAGGACCTAATAACGGGCCTGTTATTAACGAGCCCGTTATTAGCTCCATCCCCATTCCCATTGAGCCCTATGTGGGCTCAATGGGAATGGGGAACGGTTCTGTGCATGAGGAATTACCGGGTACTCCAAGGTCGGAATGGACCGGTAATTCCTCATTCACAGAACCCGGTATTGGAGCCCGGTATGGAGGCAGCCATGGCGCTAATAGCACCATGGCTTCCTCCATACCCGTAATGAGGCCCAATGAGTTATAAACAAGAAACTCCTCATAGCTGATGTAATATCACAATCTTAGTTGAAAAAATGTATGGGGTTGGGGAATTGGCGAGGGTGATTGTCTACATATAGTATACATAGATCTTAGACTTTTCATTGTCTATAACTTATCTGATGGCCCCACCTCGGACCAGCCCTAAATTGATACAAGAAAGAAAGACATCATTTTGATAATAGGTAATTGGCTAATACAACCGTTAAATGGCGGCATCATTTTGAGAAATGTGATTGGTTGACTTTGGTCCTACCAACCTTGGACACTTGGCAGGTCATTAGCACATTAGCAAAATAGTGGTAGGAGGAGTGATAAAAAAGGAACTGCTTCTTTTGATTGAACAAGGCACCATCCCTTATTTCCTAGGCATTGAGCCAGAGCATCAAGCTTTGTACTTCGCCTTTTCCAGCGCCTCTTGCTCTGGAAATCTGTGGGGAGCGAGGGCTGGTGCCTATCAGTGTCTGGAGTTCATGAGTAGACAATGTCTTCCAATGATAAGTCACGTGTGAGGAAACCACATTTAGTATTGTTCTACTTGGCTTTTATTAAGATTTTAGCTTGTAATAATACAGGTGCTATTACTCTCCTTGTCCACTGGAGACTTGGTCGAGCTATTCATCATTCAGTATTGAGCTTCTAATTAATGGGCTTTTGAAAGTTGTTTGTTCTCTACTTAATCTAAGAGAAATATGCCTGCTGCTTGGGAATTATTATCTTCTATTCTTCTGCAGAGCCATCCAAACCTTTCTTTTTGTAATAACCTTGGAGGGGGCTGCGCCACGGCCTGCCCTGCACAGGTCTATATTTTCAGCTAATTCAGTAAAATCTCCCTGCAGCTTGGAGGCTTCTTCGAGGCTTCCCAAACACTCTAACGTGACTTTGCCGTCCATTTTACACAAAATGGCCACTCTTTACTTATTGTATTTCTATGTTTACTAAGCTTTCTATGTATATCGTTTGTCTTGCTTTTCAGTGAATACATTGATTATGTTATGTTACTGTCTATATGGTGCAGGTGGCATTCTTCATGTCAAAAAGCAAGTTTAACCTAGTGTCTGCGTTTGTTCATGATGAGTGCATATTTGCTTCATGTCTATTGTACTTACGTGTGTCAGTTTGGCAGTGATGTCACTTGCTCTTGTCATCTTCAGTTACAGCATGCTCATTTTTTCTTGAGTTTGCAGATTCATCTCTTCTTCTATTGTTCCAGGATAAGGTTGGTACGGTTTCCTTAGAGAGTATACTCTTGCGTACTTGCAGTATAGAGGCTGGGGAGGGGCTGAAGCCATAAATTATATAATCCTCTAATTTCTTCGATATGGAGGTGCAGGGGCAGACACGATGAATGACATATTCATTTGCCTCTCGACATTCTCCCCTTTGGTCAAATCCTCGACCACATCCCCTCTGGGGTCATCGCCCCAGCAAGGTACCTTGGGAGTCCATATCTTGGTCACCCCCCTCAGGTCACCTGAATTCTTTATGTGCTCCTCCACAGTCCAAGCAATATAGCAGCACTCTCCAACTGGTTTGTAGAATACCCAATGTCCCAGGTAATTGCGAGAGTCTCAAGGATAACCAAGATTCATCTTGGGGGGACGCTAGGACTTTGTCTTATGTCCATATGAGGTAGATCTTCAGTTTGTGTGCATTTGTGAATTTGAGTGGTATGGTATGGTATGGTAATGTTTATTTGTAAAGCGCCTATACACAAGGCAAGTATTTTAAAGCGCTCAAGGAGGGAGGGAACAAGGGGAAAAACAACAGTAATTCAGAGCCCTTGAATTTCTGAACGATACAAGTCTGCACAGGCAGAGTAAGTGCATATAATACAATTAACGGTGTAGATAACAGCAAATAGGTCTGACGACGATTCTGCAGTTTTTCCAATTGCATTGAGGTGCCACCATGCTAGAAGGGGAGACATGGAAGATAGATAGACAATCTTCAAGGCATGGAACGTTCAGATCGTGCAAGTGCACAGACGGTACTGGAGAGGGAAAGGGTGGAATCCAAGTGCGCCCAGTTAGTCATAAACTGGGTAAGCGCTGAGAGAATGCCATTCTCATGGTGCACTGACCAAGTGCAGTAGCAATGAGGCAAATGCAGGCCCGGAGGGACCTGTGAGACTCTGAGGTACCACCGGCGGCCAGTCGGCAAGCTTTGTGAAAAAGGACGGAGAGAGGGATAGAGTGGAGAGAGAGGTTAGCAGGGTAAAGGGAGAGAGAAGGGAGAGGAGAAGAGGAATGTCTTCAGGAGTTTCCAGAACTTAAGGAGATCAGGCTCAAGACGGAGGGCAGCAGGGAGGCTATTCCAGATCGAGGACCCTACTGAGGATAAAGCTCCAAATATCTGCTTGGAGAACCTGCTCACTCATAGAAAGTTGGAGGAGGGCTCGGGAGAGACAGTATTTAGGTAGGCATCGTTGCAGATAGGTAGGTCCCAAGCCCCAGATCGCCTTGTGGACAATGTAGAGGGTCTTGAACTTGATCCTTGCAGCAACGGGGAGACAGTGGAGGGATTTCAGCGCCAGAGAGATACGGTCCCTGGGTTTGAGGCCAAGGATACGTTTTGCGGTTCTCTTCTGGACGAGTTGCAGAGGGTGCAAAGCAGAGGCTGGGAGGCTGAGAAAGAAGCTGTTGTAGTATTGCAGCATAGAGAGAACCAGGGTTCTGGAGACAGTGAGCTGCTGGGTAAAGGTGAGAAAAGGAAGAGTACCTCTGAAGAGGTGCAGCTGGTAGTTGGTCTTTTTAGAGATGTCCGAAATGTGAGTGGAGAAGGAGAGAGTGGAGTTGAAGATGACCACAAGGCTATTTGCCTCGCAGGTGGGTGCGGGTGCAGGGCCAAGGGAGGCTGGCCAGAGTGAGAGTGGGAAAGCGGGAGCAGGAGTCCCAATGCGAACAATCTCAGTCTTACTGGCGTTGAGGCAGAGGTCGTTTGCAGCACACCATGACTGAATTGCGGACAGTCAGATATGAGCGAGGTAGAGGAGGTGGTTGAGGGTAGCCTGAAGGAGAGTTCCGTGTCATCCGCATAACACTGTAAGTTAGAGATGAAAGTGGCAATCACACGTGCCAGGGCAGCCATGTAGACATTGAAGAACCAGGGGGATAGGATAGAACCCTGGGGAATCCTGCAGGTTGAAAGAGTAATAGTAGAGAGAAAGGACCCAAGTCACCTGGGATGGGCAGTCGGAAAGGAAGGAGGTTAACAATGGCAGAGCCTGACCTGTGATTCCCACAGTGTCACAGAGACGTGCGTTCAGGATGTTTACCATGGCAAAGGCAGAGGAGAGGTCAATAAGGTCAATAAGAATGAGGACCGAGGGAGTGTTAGTACCAAGATTTGGGAGAAGGTCTTCACAGGTGTTCAGAAGAGCCGTTTATGAAGTTATGACTTTATGATTGTATACTACATACCTTAATTAAAAAAAAAAAGAAGGGGCGTTTCCGTGTCTCTGCATGCTCTAAAGCCAGACTGATGGTTGTGGAGGCAACTAGCAGATTCAGTGTGGTGGATGAGCTGAGAGATAGCCAGCTCTCCAGGAGTTTGCCCAGGAAAGGAGTGATAGAGATGGGGCAGTAGTTTGCTGGAATGGAGGTGTCGGCAGAGGGTTTCTTGAGCAGAGTGTACAATGGAGTGCTTAAGAGAAGTAGGGAAAATTCCAGTGGCAACAGTGAGATTGCAGAGATCAGCCAAGGCTGGAGCGAGAGTCAATGTTGTCCTTAATGGTTTTGGAGGGGCAGGGGTCCACCTGTTTGGATGAGGCCTTCATAGACCGGACTTGTCTGGCGACCTCATCTGGTGTGATAGGAGTGAGAGAAAATAGGAGAAGTGGTGGAGGGTCCTAGGAAGGCTCCAGAGGTGTTGGTGTATGAAGTGGTGTGGAAGTGAGAGAGGAAAGGACGTTTTGGGTTTTTGCAGTGAAGTGTGCAGACAGCGCCGAGCAAATGTCCTGGGTGGGTGTGACTGAAGAGGAGTCTGCTGCAGGATCGTCCAGTTATTTACAGACTTTGAAAAGTTTGGCTGTGTTGTTTGATGCCGCAGAGATTCGGTCTTGAATAAAGTCACTTTTCTTGGTGTGGATGCAGAATCGATATTGCCTTTGAAGGAGGCAGCAGGACAGTTTGTCAGAGGATCCGCCTGACGCATTCCATTTCTGCTCAGCTGCCCTACACTTGCATTTCAGGGCAGCCAGATCAGAGTCATACCACGAGTTGCACTTTTTAGAAGGCTTCAGTCGGACCCTCATGACAGGGGCAAGAGTATCAAGGGTGTTAGAGATAGAGAGATTGAAGTTAGCGAGGGCTGTGTCAGGGTGGGTGTCAGCCAAAGGAGTAGGAGGCGGAGAGTAGTGGAGGCAAAGGTGACCACTGTCACTTTCTTTCATGGGTCTGGTGACTTTGCAACCAAGTGGCCGTGCTGGGTGTGCTGACGCAAGGGGAGAGGAGAGCTTCAAGTGTGAAGAGAGAAGAGAGTGGTCAGTCAAAAAGAGAGAGAGGTATTGAGAGGGATAGGGAGAGGATGTTGGTAGAGATGATTGCATACAAAGTGTGTCCCACTGTGTGTGTGGAGCCTGAAGGAAAGATAGAGAGGGAGAGAGAATCACATAGGTTGCGGAAAGGTCCTGAGGAGTCAGGAGAGTCCAGATGGATGTTGAGGTCATCCAGCAGGAGGAGTTGAGAGGAGGAGGAGAGTAGAGAGGAGGCCAGGTCAGCCCATTTCGAGAGGAAGAGAGTGGACTGTCCTGGTGGCCGATAGAAGGTGGCCATGAGGAGAGAAGATTTAGGAGAGAGTGAGAGCCTGCAGACTAGGCATTTCGAAGGAGGAGTTGGCCTGAGTGGAGATGATAGAGAGAGGTATCCATTTTGGGAAGATCAACACCACTCCCCCTCCTGAACTCATGGGCCTGGGTACAGAGAGGATCTTGTATCCTCCAGGGAGGAATTGTCCTTGAACCATGTCTCTGTGATGGCGAGCCCATCAAGATACATGCGTTCAAGGAGGTTGCAGATGTCAGCTGAGTGTTTGACAGCAGAGCGAGAGTTAAGCGTGGCAATATTGAGCTGCTTGCCATCTTTGAAGGACTTCCGCAGGGGTGCAGGGAATGTTGGTCTTCCCCGCAGATGGCAAGAGAGCCAGCAGTGTAGTGGAAGATGGCGGAGGGGCGAAGGCCGACAAGGGAGCTGGGACAGTGTGTCAGGGCAAGTGTGTTTGTGCAGAGGAGGAGAAGGGCACAGCGTGCAAGGGAGCCTGTGCGGAGGAGGAGGAAGGCACAAAAGGCAAGGGAGCCTGTGCACAGGAGAAGGAAGGCACAGCAGGCAAGGGAGCCTGTGCAGGGGAGGATGAAGGCACAACAGGCAAGGGAGCCTGTCCAGAGGGAGAGGTAAGGTTTGAGAGGCGAGGTAGGAGCCTGTCAAAGAGAAGAAGGATGGGTTTAGGACCCTGAACATTGATGGTTGCATTCAGATAGACATTAATGATGACCCTGGAAATCGTGAAGAGGTCAAGGAGGACCTCCCAGCGGATGCCACCATTATTTGGAGAAGTGGCGATAGGAGAGAGAAAGGTGACCATGTGCCCGGTCCATTGGTCGGGTGAGATAACAACAAAGAGGATGCCTGTGAGAGTCTCTCTGCCGGAAGTCGTGACATAGGTGTCTGTGATAGGAAGCCTGGGTTGGAGCCCAGTATGCCCTTCTTACGTTCTTCTGGCCAGATTTAGTGATAGGAGAGCGATAGGAAAGAGACAATATAGGAGAGATAGATAGTGATATAGCTAGCTGCAATGGTATGGAGGACACTTACGAGGCTGATTTACTGAGGCACATGAGAGGGGGGGTGAGGGCAAAAAAACATGGGGGGTGTGGAGACAAGGAAAAGGTATGGCGTTTGTAAAAAGGTAGTAAGTAACAGTAAGTAACAGTTGAGCACCTAGCAAGAAGCGATTGTAACAGCAAGTACACTGCCAAGTTCAATTTTAGCTAAGGCAGAAAGAAACCCATTGCAGAATGTGCACTCAGTCAAGTTCCATCCTAGCTAAGGCAGAAGGAAACACAATGCAGCAAGTGCACACAGCCAAGTTTGAGATTTTGCTAAGCAGAAAGACCACAGTGCAACAAGTAAGCTGAAAAACACAGTTCTGAACCTATCCACTAGCCACAGTAGGTCAATGGGAATAGGTGTAAGATCAAACAGTAGGATAGAGGCACATCTAAAAATGATTTTCAGGCAAACAGGCACTTTCGAAGCAGGAAGGAGTCACAGCTAAAAAACGAGTTTCAGAAGACAGGCACAGACTTGTGAAAAATGGCACAGCAAGTGCAACACAGCAGTAACATAGTTGTTGTCATGATGCCTACCTCCAAGGAGCCAGGTCCGACCCAGCAACCCCAGAGGCAGGCATCATTTCCCCCAGGGGAGTGCCAGCGGGCCCAAGCTGGGGCCCTTTGGACGCAGTCCTGGCGCCTTAGGCGCCAGGCTCATGTTGAACCCCTGTCCTGGCGCCTTAGGCACCAGGCTCATAAAGCTAGACATGTGTTCAAGTGTTTTAATGTGCACTTACCTGATGCAGACCATGCTGCCACATCCAGGCCCTCTTGAGGCCTGAATGAAACTACTTTACCTGTGGGATTACTTTCCAACCGGGTGTGGTCGGGGAAGGATACATACCTGATCGGAGGAAGGATACACACTTGGAACTTCTTCCAAAGCTATTTAAACCACACCCGATCAGCAACTCACGCTTCGCGTTGTTCTGCTCCTCGCAGCTGGACGCTCACCGTGTCAGCTCCTGCATCTGGACTTCAGCCACACCTGTCAGCATCCTGGGTCACCTGCAAAGGAAAACAAGAGACCTTACCAGCTAAATCTGCACCACGGAGACATCACCGATGATCCTGAAAGGGAAGACGTTATTTTTTAAAAGCATTTTGTTACGATTGCTGCAGCGCTGCATTTCACTCACCTTTCCTGGGTTCCTCCATCTTCAGCAGCGATCCTCCGGATACACAGCCACTTCCCAGAGCCTAGAGAAAAAGACAAGAATAAGAGGTGAGAGAAGGAAGGGAATAAGACTTACCTCATTTCATTTCGGGTCTTGCCGCTTCCAGGCATTTTCCGGACCCCGGCCCATATGGGGAAAAAAGACAAAGACATTGAATGAGCGTATGCAAAGTCAGTTCCCGAGCGCTCATCCAGAACTAACCTGCCATTTACTGGAACTGGAACTGCACGTTTCACTTCGGGTCGGTGCCATATCTCAGGCATTCCGAACCCCGGCCCCTAAGGGAAAAAAAGACATAAGCATTAGCGCTTGCTGCAAAAAGACAATGAACATTTTTATTAAGCTTGGACTTTTGAACTTGCAACAGAACTTTTACAGAGCCTTACCTGAATAGTCAAGCTTACCTGAACTCCCATCAATCCTCAATCCAGTGAAGTAACTGGGTTTCAACGCGCCCCTGCATCAGAAGCAGGATGGAGAGCTCATCCTTCCTGACCCCAAGGTGAGACTTCACGGTGAATCGTGGAAGGGTATCGTGAAGGGTTGGAAGAAAGTGGGAGGCTTGATCATAACTCAGTCAGTAGGTAATACTCCCTTTTCACACACAGAGGAATATTCCTGCGAGCCGGAGAAGCCAGAGTAGAGGGCCCTTCCTGTCCATCTTCAGAGTCCTGCGCTTCACCATTAAAGAAGCATCAGCACTCGAAGCCAGACCTGCGCCTCCGTGGGAATCAGGTGAGCGTTACAGTTGTTGACAGTGGGAATGAGTCACAGAGAGTGAAATGCAGCATGCAGAGTCACCGAAGAGCATGGGGCACCTTGAAGGTGGATGACTTGGAGGCAGAAGAAATTAATTAATTGGCGGCACAGAGACAGTCCCTAATTAGCAGTACTCATGTGATGGTCAAGAAGGGATGACACACTCATGAGGGGCAATAAGTGTAAATGTAACAGCATGGTGCATTATCATTGAAGATTGCAAAAGAGTTGAGCTCAGGGTGTGGCCAGGGATGGACAGGAACAGACAGGGCCTTGAGGTGTGGGACTTTGGGGTTGTTGGCCGGCTTCTTAGCCTGCCGGCGACTGTGATTGGTCGCTTAGTGGCAGATGCTGCCCAATCACAGGGGACAGCTTGCTTCTGGGTTGTGGCTCCTCTACACAAAGAGCGTGTCAGCAATTTTGGAGTGGCAATGCCATGAGGTAGCCAAATGCATCCTGGAGGGCTAAATACCTTCAGTGCACTATCCCCTGATGAGCGCATCAATGAGATGCAGGAAAAAACAACTCAAGGGCCCTCATTACGACGCCTCATTACGGCGCCACCGTAAAAGGCGGCGGCTCCGTTAAACCATTACCGCCTGATTACAAGGTCCCTTTGCGGGACCCGTACTTAACGGCTGGTGTAGACCAGCCGTTAAAGTGGGTGCCGCAAAGGGACCTTGGCGATAATTACGGCAACCGCTATTAGCGGTGCCGTAATTATCGCCTTCCCCATTCCCATTATGCCCTATGGGGCAAAATGGGAATAGGGAAGGGCAAATGGTGAATGGGGAATTACCGCCCTCGCCAACCTTGTGATGGGGCGGTAATTCCGCCATCCACCATGGCAGAGACCGGCATGGACCATGGTGCTAATAGCACCATGGTCCAACGCCAGGGTTGTAATGAGGGCCAAGGTAAATTAGAAGTGCATGAGAAGCTCAGCGTGCACTTTCTGAATTTTCATTTTCTCCATGCCAGATTGATAGTAAATATCCCCAAGGCTTTACCTTTGATGGTGGAGTGAGTGGAACGTTGCTCCTGCAGTGCCCAGTAGAGATGTGGCACTGTTTGTCCCCACAATGTTGTTGCAACGATTCTGATGCTGGAGTGTCCATAGGAAAAGACAGGGCAGAACATTTGTCTGCCATTTTCCTGGTAAATAGTGCTGCCTTCCCCAAGGTCTACAACTGCTCAAGATAAGTGATGGCGGGGAGGTGTAAGAAGCTCTGCAAAAGAAGGGTGGGCGGCGCATTCAAGGCTATAGGCTGGGGCAGAGATCGGCTTTGCCCCACCCATGCAACCGGTCTGACAGCCTCTTCCACCCCCAACAGACTGTGTCCACCTTTATCACTATCTTCATCCCTACCACCTTCATAGCCGTTTTCTTGCATTGGCTAATGGCTATTCTCAGTATGTAGAATCCAAATAGCACTAACACTAGTATGGCTATTAGTTTTTTTAATTCATTAGCCAGCCAGGAGGGGATCCAGGAGAATCGGTAAGAGAAACAGTCGTCATCCTGTACTTTTTCCACCTCCTCTATCATTTTAGTGTGGGGATCTGTTAACAATGTCATAGCCTCTGTGAGGGTCCCATTTTCCTCATTGTGGGCAGGTTTTTATATGCAGCAAGATGGTCCTATTTCTGCGCATACACCACCCTCCATGACTGTTGTTAGGTTGAGGACATATCTATTTTGAGGAGTCATGAGCGTTATTGCTCTCAGCTCATCCTTTATGGCATTAAAGACTTTCACTGTTGTGTTAATCATTTGTAACAGCTCCCAGCAGGTTGTGCTCTAGCATCTTGAAACTTCTTTTGGGCTAGATGGAATTACAAATAATTATCTCAGACCAAATAATCAGGCAGACTCAAGGAATATGGCAAGGTACTTCTTTATTCTCATTTAACAAAGTGGGGAGACCTGACAAACATTGGACTGATGCATGCACACTCACACAGTAGCTTGATAACATAGAGGTCTTATACCCCAATATGTATCATATATGACAACATTCTACGTGGCAAAATACAAAACCCACTGAGGGATGGGATTGGTTAAGGGAGCATATCTATGTATAGAACGTATATACGAATTGGCTACCCCTTATATGTGGGCACACCTTGAACTACCTCTAAATACATATACTACTGATTATAGCAGACAAAATAACAGTGGATTAGTTGATGCAACATTGTATGTTAGGTTGCCCCTCAAACCCACTGATTGGTTGGCATACTATCCCAACCCTGGACGTTCGGCTCCTCAGAAGTATGTTTGTGAAACAAAACTCAGGTGATTGAATCCCATCAGACTACTCCCCGTTTTCCCAATTAGTCTGCCATCTCTCATCTGTTGGCCAAAAGCCAAAGTCTTCCATTTTTAGTTGACCTTGCAGCCTGCTCACTGTCCTGGAACATTCAAGGGAGCGTGAGCACACCACTATCTTTGACTGAGGCTTAATGAATAGCCCTTGTTCTCTTCTTCGAATTCATGTGTTAGCTTACCATGAATTTGTCCATTTCGGCCTTCTATTTAATGCTATTTGATTCAATTATGCAGGGTGCACTTGGTCCTCTTGCCCCATAGAGACTTGATCCCTCTATCTCATATGAACTTTGCACACTTTTAATTGACCAACAGTTGGCGCCTGCAAATGTTTTCTTCTTCTTCAATCTATGAAGATGTCCCACATTCAGAGTTTATCCATGTAACTCCCTTTGTGCTCTGTACTTATTCTTTAAAATAGCATCCTTAATTCTGGACCAACCTTGACTCATCGTCGTTTCTTCACATAGAACTATTCTTCTGCGTCTCCTGATTCTACAGCCTTGGTCTGTCTCTGAGGTAGCTTGGTTGAATTCGACATAAGCCATTATCCATTTTCCTATCATGGCCATCCTTGCCACGTTATATATTCTTCTATAGCAAGCCTCTATATATTTTCTTTCTACCTTGTCTTTCTGCGTATGTACAGTTATTGGCCAGTAAGTTACTTCATCTTCTTTGTATTCATGATTACTTTAGCTTTTGGTACATGTTTCCCATGGTGCTTTAGTTAGATTATCACTCTTAAGTATCTTCATATTGTTTCAGCATAGGTTTATATATCTTCTTCATGACACCACTCTGTCCTCATCAGATTTCACTTAACGCTCCATGATGTCCATAGGTGCGTGCTGACATCCCTCCACGTAGCATCGTTCCACACTTTCGGTGCGAGGGTACATTCTGTATGGCTGTCTCAGTGCATAACTTCGCTGACACACTCACTGTGGTATGGGAACAAAACAGGGGGTCCCATTTACTGCTCTCCTCTTACTATTCCAGTATGATGGTGGTGAGGGGGTGGGAACTAGTGAGAGAGTGTCTACCTACTCCTGTACATTCCCCCCTCTGGTTGAATCTTCGACCACATTCTCTTCTTCCATTGTCTTCATCACCTCTTTGTCATTTATCTTCATCTTCTCTTCATCCTGCTTTTTCTTCGGAATCCACATTTTTGTCACCCCCCACAGATTACCTGCATTCTTTATATTTTGATCCATACTACAGGTCATGTGACAACAATCTCCCAATGGTGGGCAGAATATCCAACATCCTACATATTTTTTATGATCCTTGGGAGAGTAGAACCTGGTTCCCTAAGGTGCAAGGGAACATTTCTTTATATTCTCACAGGTATTTCCCTCATTCTGCATCTTCTCACCAGTCCCTGTGTCCGTATCAATCGTGATCTTCATCCTGATGGCTTTTTTGGCTGTTGTCTGGCATTGTCTCAAGATGATCCTTATGAGACAGAATCCTAGCAACACAAACACTAGTATTGCTCCAAGTATTTTAAAAGCATTTGACAGCCAGGTTGGAATCAACAACAATAAAGATGAAAAACAATAATCTTGTGCAGTAATTGTATTTATAATTGTAATAGTTTATTTGTAGAGCACTTATACACAGGTGAAGTGCTTCAAAGTGCTTCAAGGTGGGAAGGGAATAAGGGAATACAGTCATCATTCTTAGGCATTGAAGATTCCAAATGATTTACAACAATAGCTAGCATGCTAGGCCCGAGGCACATATACTAGTGAAGTGCTAGAAAAAGAGTGAGGGGAGAACGGCGGGAGTGGGAGAGGAGCAAACAGATCAATAAACTACAGTACTGGCCTGGTGATATGTCATGTTGCTTGGTAGTTGGTCATCCAATGCACCTATGCATGAGTATTTCAAGCATGCCCAAGTTAGGGATGGGGGAAATAGGGGGAGGACCAGACAGACAGACTTGCAGGGCCCAGGACATTCAAGTTCAAGGACGTACAAGTGCGCATAACATGAAGTGTGAGGGAGGGGAAGGGGGACAAGTGTGCCCAGACCAGCAGGGACCTTGGTTAAGTGCACAGTGGGTTCCCATCTCATGGAGCATATTGCAGTATTGCCAGGCAGGGCAGAGAGGCCGGAGGCAAGTGCAAGTGCAGGACTGGGGGAGGGGGGTAGCCTGGGACCTGTGAGGTTCTGGAAGTGCACCAGGCGACCAGTCAGCTAACTGAGCAGGTGTAACGCTCACCTGATTACCGTAGAGGCGCCGGTCTTGACTGGGCGTATGCCGTATCTTCAAAGGTGATGTGTAACACACGGCTGGCTCTTTGGGCTGGACCTCTGTGCACTGTATGTCTAACTCGAACGGTAAGATGTCTTAGGTAAGTGAACGCCGTGCTCTCCATCTGCCTCGGGGCAGGGTGCTGTAACCAGTTTCTTCACTGGATAAGGGGAGCAGGCCTCTTGACTTCAGAGGACTGCTGTCCGTCGTTTACTGCACGAACGGTAAGTTTCGAGTAATTCTAATGTCTTTAAAAGTCTTTAGTAATGATGTCTCTTGTTTTGCAGGGTTCCGGCGATGGCGGATGACGGGCTGAAGTGAGTTGAAGATGGAGCCCGTGTGATGAATAGAAGCGCCTGGAAGCACGTAAGTAAGCGCTTGTTGCCTGCTTCACGATGCGCTCTAACTGTCTTTTTATTTTGCAGGTACAAGTTCGGAGCGGCTGCAGGGTGCCGGAATATCCACTGGGTTAGATGTGGAAAGGAGTAATGGCACGTGAGTATTAAAGTTCCCCAATGTCTTTAAACGCACCTTGTTTTGTCTTTCAGATGCGGGATGCAGCGCCGAAGGCCTCCATAGCGTGCGAAGAGTTGGTGAGCTTTTGTCTTTCAGATGCCGGAATGCAGTGCGAAGACCTCCGGAGCGCACGAAGAGTAGGTAAGCCTTTGTCTTTCAGATGCCGGAATGCAGCGCGAGGCGTTGATGACAGCCGATGGACCAGGTAAGTGAAGCGCTGTCACTGAAGACCGTAATGCTAACCTGTTCTTTCTTGTCTTTATAGGTGTTGCTGAAGACTGGATTCAGGATGGTAAGCCCTTTTCCTTAGGCCCAGGATCAGATGCAGAAGACACGATGAGCGTTCTGCTGCAGAGGATGCAGAATAACGCAAAGCAAGATTCATCCATCGGGTGTGGTTTAAATAGCCTCCTGTAGTGCTTAGGTGTCTCCTTCCACAGCCACGCCTAGGTAAGAAAAGAGTTCCTGCTTTCCAGAAGAGTTCCAGTGTTCTGAACCTAGGGAGAGGCTCCTGCCCCACCCAACAGGAAAAGTAGTTCCAAACAGAAGAGGATCAGAGGCTCAACTGGCAGGCAAGTAAGCAGCATGGTCTGCTGCAGATAAGTCCACCCAAGCATTATGAGCCCGGCGCTTCCAGCGCTGGGACTGGGCATATTTATGAGCCTGGTGCCACTGGCGCCAGGACTGGGGCAAAAGGTCCCAATTGGGACTGGTTGGCCCTCGGAACCTGGGTTATGGATCTGCTTCCAAGGGAGTTGGGAAAACCCTGACCTTTTGGAAGCAGAGATCATGACAGCAGGTTGGGGAAGAGAAGGTAGGAGGGAAAGATGCAAGGAGAAAGGAGGTTAGCTGGGGAGAGGGAGAGAGAAGGAGGAAGAGAAGAGGTAGGTCTTGAGTAGTAGAGGATAAGGATCTACCCCCAAATCTCTGTTTGGAGAGGCGTCTAACCCGCAGAGGGTTGGGGAGGCTGAGCAGAGGGCTCTAGATGTAGAGAATTTGGGAAGAGAGCATTGTAGATAGTAAATCCCATGGCCCCAGAAAGCCTTGTGGACTATGCAGAGGGACTTGAACTTGATCCATTTAGTAACAGAAAGCCAGTGGAGCGATTTCAACACCTGAGAGCTGCGGTCCCTGGGCTTGAGGCCAATGATAAGTCTTGCGGTTCTGGATAAGTTGCAGAGGTCAGAGGATAGAAGTAGGAAGATTTAGAAAGAAACTGTTGCAGTAGTCCAGTCTGAAGATAATCAGGGCTCTGGAGACATTGAGCCTCTGTGGAAAGGTGGGAAAATGTAGAATACCTCTGCCTCATCAGCTTCATCCTCCATTTTCGTATGCAGGTTCGTCGGCATAGTTATTGCATCTTCAGGGTTGCATTTCCTCCATCATAAGGTGGTATGAACATACAGCAAGAAGGCCCGATCTTGGCGCACATGCCTCCTTCCATTGCTGTAATCAGATCTAGGACATATCTGTTCTGGAGGGTCATCAGCCTAATGCCTCTCCATTCTCCTCTAATAGCATGAAATCCTTTTATTGTCGCATTGATCGTTTGCAGTAGCTCCCATCTTGTAATCTGCAAACACTTGTCATTCACTGCAGCTTGACGTCCTGGCAAGGACATAACTGTTATTATCATTGCCATCTTGCTGAACAGTCTATGCTCATCTGGAATATTGTCATAGGCCTCCATTGATTTTGCTGAGAAATAATTCTATCTCTTCAGCCGACAGAGTTCGGGTGATCCCTTTTTCCTCTAGTGTTTATCCACTTTTGGAAAATCATCAACACGGAGGTCACTTTGGGGAATCACCAATGCTGGTACATGTAGCATTACTATAGAACATATTCCTCCCCCATTCAGTCCATCATTATCGAAGCATGTTATTGCATTCCTCAGTGGTATTATAGATGCTGGTCCTGCTTCATTGTCGACCCATGTAGGTAACTTTGAGTTATGAGCCCATGATTCCAGGCATTTGTCACTTACATTCTGCATGCTTGCTGATTCTTTCTCCCATAAGTGCGCAGGGCAGGCCAATAGTCCTTCTTCCAATCCGGCAGTACTGAAAACAAGTCCAAATATCACTAGCTGAGGTCCTTCTCTGCATCTTTGCTCTCCTGGTTTTTCAGTTATGTCTGAGCAATTCAGCTTCTTCATCTGGACAGCCTTTATTCTTTCTCCAGTCTGGCATGGATACATAAGCTTCTTGCTTGTCCATCCTAGTTCATTTTCCATCCTACTCATTTCATATAGGTATCTTCATATGGGACTGCTAATTTTGATTGCCATCATAACATAGCCTATTTTCCTTCAAAGTGTCCCCTGGCCGTGCAAGCTGCTAAATGACTGAGGCATTTTACATCATGTGTAGACATCTCTCTTGCAATAAATGTTCTTGCTGCATTAATGGCATACAATATTAGGGAACAAACATAACAGCTTTTGTCTGAAGTTCGTTCGCCCACCTCTTTCATGTGCTGGTACCATACATTATTCTTTAAATGAACTGAATTGTCAAGATAAGTATTTATGCATTCATGGTTCTCCTCAACATACCTTTTAAATTGAAATAGAGGCCTAGTTATAATGTGACACAGGCTCTCTGTACCTTTAGTGGGAGCAATAATAGATGTTTCATTGACATCCTCCATATCTGTATTACTTTTTATAACAAGTTGAAATGCCATAATAATAAGGAGAAAAACACAAATCATAATACCAGTGACATCACCATCAATATTCCATGAAAACCTATAGACTTTCTGGATGGTAGTGAGTCTCTGAAATTTTGAAACCTCTCCATTTTGTATTTACTTTAATATGCAAATCTGTTAACTCTTTTTGTATCACTTTTTATATCAGAAACTGTAATATAATTATGATTATCACTCTCCAAACAATACAATTATTCTTGGGATCTCCAAAAAACATAATGAGGTTTATTCCTCTTTGGATTAGGGCTGGATAATATGTAGCACAAAATAGCATAAACAAGTGTGTGTATTGTTACTATGATAGGTAGCATACATGATGAACAATACTCTTTTTTCTCTTTAACCTCAGGATTCTTTTCTCATTGTCTCTTGTATCCTATCTAACAAAGTCCCAGGGTAACTGCAAGTTTATTTATTCTTTATCATATTTTGAGAAAAGTTGTTCCTTAGTCTATAGTTTGTGTGAGCACTTCATTTTCCTTACTCTTTTTTCTAGCCATTGAACGAGTCTGCATTGCGCGGAACTTCTTCTTTTGCTTCAGTTGAATGGTTCAGCACACGCAGAACTACTTCTCTTGCTTCACTGTGGGCAGCTGCATGAGGGGTCAGTGTTTCACCTTTATAGGGTTTGAAGTCGTATAGATTACTTTTTATAACAAGTTGAAATGCCATAATAATAAGGAGAAAAACGCAAATCATAATACCAGTGACATCACCATCAATATTCCATGAAAACCTATAGACTTTCTGGATGGTAGTGAGTCTCTGAAATTTTGAAACCTCTCCATTTTGTATTTACTTTAATATGCAAATCTGTTAACTCTTTTTGTATCACTTTTTATATCAGAAACTGTAATATAATTATGATTATCATTCTCCAAACAATACAATTATTCTTGGGATCTCCAAAAAACATAATGAGGTTTATTCCTCTTTGGATTAGGGCTGGATAATATGTAGCACAAAATAGCATAAACGAGTGTGTGTATTGTTACTATGATAGGTAGCATACATGATGAACAATACTCTTTTTTCTCTTCAACCTCAGGATTCTTTCCTCATTGTCTCTTTTATCCTATCTAACAAAGTCCCAGGGTAACTGCAAGTTTATTTATTCTTTATCATATTTTGAGAAAAGTTGTTCCTTAGTCTATAGTTTGTGTGAGCACTTCATTTTCCTTACTCTTTTTTCTAGCCATTGAACGAGTCTGCATGCGCGGAACTTCTTCCTTTGCTTCAGTTGAATGGTTCAGCACACGCAGAACTACTTCTCTTGCTTCACTGTGGGCAGCTGCAGGAGGGGTCAGTGTTTCGCCTTTATAGGGTTTGAAGTCGTATAGATTTAGCCACGCCATTTGTCTCCTTACTTTCATAGATGTGGGGCTAACTCCTTCCGCTTCATATGGCCCCACAAAATGAGGCATAATCCAGGTGTGTATGAATTTGCAT
This sequence comes from Ambystoma mexicanum, assembly GCF_040938575.1. Taxonomy (NCBI): domain Eukaryota; kingdom Metazoa; phylum Chordata; class Amphibia; order Caudata; family Ambystomatidae; genus Ambystoma; species Ambystoma mexicanum. The sequence goes on along the minus strand of NC_090931.1, from coordinate 290,184,385 downwards.
ACTAGCAACTAGTCGCCTGGAGACAAACTTGGGGGCCTTAGCAATTCTTATGTTTCAAGAGATCAATTATCTTTGTATAGTATAGTTCTTCCTTACTGGACCAATCATAGTAACATTCATCAGTGTGCTGGGTGCTTTTACATGTGCTACTTGTGTGGCAGAGAGTTCCAGAAGCGTAATCATATTCACATAATATGCGGCCATAACGATGTCTTGCATAATCTCCATACATGACCTCCCTCGAAAAGGTAACCCAGGCTTATTCATCAAAGGACCAGGTGCCCTTGCGTGTATCTCTAGAGTAGGAACAATTACATACGGTCTCGGCTGCCTTGTAGTTGCCACGTCTGTACCCTCCTTCTGTATAGGAAGATTCCAGAACGCTTTGCTCCATTTGCATCTATGTAGTAAGCAGTGCATACTGTAAGTGAGAGCAGTATCACTATGAACAAAATGCAAGTGTAAATTACGTATAAGTAATTCCATTTACAACAATAGCTTCTTGCAAATCGTGGACGTCTATCATGATCTGTTATGATCATGTTGCTAATGATGCGGCCCATTCTTACTCTTTTTTAAGGTAGGAAAACATCTTTTTTAATCGGGCAACACCATGCAATACTCTGGAAGCTGATGAGTCTGCTTTACAAGTTCCTTGATCAGCTTCAGCTGGCTTACTATACAACGATGAAAAAAAGTTCCCAATGTCGATAATGAAGTGTCCTTTCACCAGAGGACATTTGGATGCCTTTTCAGAAAGACATAGAAAACTTCAGTTAGTAGTCTCTGGATCTCTTTCTCCAAAAGTCTCATTCAGTTCTCAGTGTTCTCTCAGAGTAATGGTTCTCTTGTGTTATTATGTCTCTCAGTATTTCATTAAGTGCTGCATTATTCCCCGGTTCCCTAAGGAACGTGCAGACATCAGTTTGTCTCCCAATAAGATGCAGGCACTCCTCAATCAAATAATAGAACACCAAGTCGACCAGTATATGCGCATTATCATCCGATAGGGGCATTTGTGTTTTCCTCACTGTACTTAGGAAGCTGAAGAACTTGCTCTATTATAGCTGTGAGCAATCTCCTCATGATAGGACCAGACTTAGGATCTTGCAGGAACAGATGAACACTATTAGTTCTCCCCACAAGTGCAGGGTATGCACGCAAAATGAACAGAAAAGCTGCAAGAACAATCTGTGAAACGTTGTCATTAGGCACCACCATGGGAACCTCGGAAAAGAAATCCAGTGAGAAAGGGATCAGAGGAACTGTTCCCTCTTCCAGTCTTTGAAAATAAACTCCAAATCTGACATGCTCTCCTTCTCGATCAACACTTAAATGTTTCTCAGTCCAATGTCAACAAACTCCTGTGGCTCAAGAACAAATAGCTTCCCTTAACTCCTTTTTTAGTGACTGAAAAGAGTGTCCCGAAATAAGCCACAGTCCAATATAATCTTTGTCTGTTTATTCAACAGTTTCCTCATCATAGACCTAGTCTGCATGTAATGTGGTTCTTCCCTGATGCTTGCTTCCAATGGGTTTGGTGGTGAAGGGGGTTCTCCAGTATAGATTTTCACATCTTTGAGAAATATCGAAGCACGTCTGCCTTGTATTTTGTCTGCAGACGGTGTCACATCTTCCACTATGAATGGGTCATTAAAGTGAGGCTCGTACTACTTCCTTGTGAAATTACGAATCAAGACATGATCATCGGGGAAAAGTTTGGGAACACATAGGTCTTTAACTCCAGTTGCTGTAACATCTCCTTCTATGTTCTGAGTACTTGAGGTCATGCATGTTAAGTAATCACGTTACTCCTTTCCTAACAATTCTGCTGTTGTCTGAGCATCACTTCTAGTTCTAGATGGAGGTGTGAGAGGTATCCTCATTTGCCTCCCTATCACTATTTCATAGGGGGTAAATTGGTGGTCTGAACCTGGTTGATTTCTCAATGCATATAATGCCAGTGGTAGGCAATGCAACCATCCTTTCTTCAAGGTGAGCGTCAATTTGTCTATTCTTTATTTAAGCAAACCATTGAGTCTCTCACAGACTCCATTTGCTTGCAGGTGATAAGCCGAGGAAAACATGTGCTTTATACTAAGCAGCAAGCTTATCTGTTCAAAGATTTCAATAACAAAATAAGGCCATTATCTGACCTTAATACTTCACATATTCCCCATCTAGCAAACACTTCTCATATTAAAAACTTTGCTGCACAGGTGGAGTCTGGGTGTGTACATGGACCAGCCTCAATTCACCTCAAAAGGGTTATACCACTACAATAAAATATCTGTATCCATTGCATACTTGCAGCATGTCGACATAGCCGATATGAAAATGCTGAAAGGGACCATTAGGTCTCAGAATAACCCCTCTAATTGTGCACAGTGTGTGCCCAGCAGTAAACTTTTGACATACGATACATTTTACTACATAAAATGCTACGTGTTCTACTAAATTTGGAACAAACCATTCCTCCGCAATTGTTGCGGCGAGGCTCTCTCTAGTTGCATGCGCAGAGTAGTGTAGCTGCTCTAACGCCACCCTTAACAAGGCTACAGGCATCACCGGTTTACCAGTGCTGTCTTGTCACCACAATGCTTCAAAAGGGTTCAAAGAACATCTCCTCTGTGTCCACAGGTCTTTCTCATCCTGAGGCGCTTCCCCTTGGATCTCTACAAGCTGAGTCCTAGACAGATCACTATAAAAATCAGGCACACTCATCATCACCACCATGTTTTCATTCATATCCGGAGTATTAAACTCCTCAAGTTTTCTGAACATGCAACTCGTTTTGCTTCCTCATCTGCCTTATGATTTCCAGGTGAAATAAAGTCTGCCCTTTTAGTGTGTGCTGCGCACTTAATGACTGCGATGGCTACTGGGAGTTGTAGTGTTTTAATATATCTGTCCAATAAGGCTTCATGCTGCACTGGAGTGTCGTCCGCTTGGAGGTAGCCCCTCCTTTCCCAACATGCTAACCCAGCATGCACTGTCGACGTCACATAGGCGGAGTCACTGTACAATGTTACTTCCTGGCCTGCATGATTCTCGAGCGCGACTATCAGCGCCACTAGTTCGGTAGTCGTGCATTTATCAATACTTCAAACAATTAATTGGCTTTGTGCTTCACCACAGCAGCTCCTGTATATCTTTATCCATCATTTTGATCTATTCTAGAAGAACTGTCAATAAAAAGAATCTCCCCAGCTGCCAATGCATTTTCCTTCACCCTCGGGAGTTCATCATAGAATTCCTCATAATTCAAGGAATCATGTGTGTGCTCGTCCTCTGCCAGTGGTTCTGCTACAAACATTGCAGGATTCACCATTCTGCATCGAACTATCTTAATCGCTGTATTTGATATGACTACCTCGTAGGCAGAAGCCCTTTGCGAAGTCAATGTGCCTTTAGCCTTTTCCAAAATAGCAAAGTATGTTCAACATATAACAACATTACTATGCTATCAGCTTTCTCAATGGCGAACGCAGTGGTTGCCAAAGATTGTTCACAAGGAAAATTACCCCTCATTACTGGGTCTAAAATCCCACTGTAATAGGGAAGGGGCTTGTACCCCAACGTGGTTCTCTGCATGAGTACAGATGTCATAACAGTGCCATTTGTGGAAACAAAAATAATTCCTCCGCACAATTGGGAATCCCTAAAACTGGAGCTGTGCAAATTGCCTTTTTCAATTAATCAAACTCTTCTTCCATTTCCTCAGTCCGGACACGTTTTTCCCGATTGGGCTGTGCTTTCTTCAGAGCTTGCAACAAGGGCCTTATTTATAAACTGTAATCAAAGACCCATGCTCTTACATAGTTTCACAGTCCCAAAAATATCTGCATGTGCTTTATCATGAGTGGCTTTAATGTTTCCAAAATAGCCTCAGCCCTATCAGGAGTAACTTTCTTTCACCCATGCAAAATAAACTGGCCTATGTACAGTACTTCTTCTTGATAGTACTGTAATTTCTCCCTGTCTACTTTATATCCTTTGTCTGCAAGAATAATCATTAGCTGAACTGAATAACGTCTGCACTCTTCCTCTGAGGTGCTACAGACCAATATGTCATCCACGTACTGCAACACAACACTTTCCAAATCAATATTGCTTAAATCCATCTGCAAGACTCTATTGAAAATCGACGGAGACTCACAGTACCCCTGGGGCAGGCGAGTACTTTTCAGATGAGTTTGTCTGAACGTAAATGACATCAGATCATGTGAGTCTTTATGCAATGGGATTGAATAAAAGCATTTTTCAAGTCAATCACAGTGAAATATCGTGCCTCAACAGGGATATTACATAAGATTGTTGTGGGATTAGGAACTAGAGGGAACTCAGCCTCTATAATCTGGTTAATCGGACAAAGGTCTTGCAATAAATGCCACGACCCCTCTTTTCCTTTATTCACAGGATAAATCGCGGTATTACACGGTGACTCTGACGTCACTAAGATAATCTGTTCCATCATAGAGGATATTGGGCCTCATTACAACTCTGGCAGTAGCCATGCCCTTATTAAAGGCACGGCTGCCGCCGGAGTTGCATTTTCTCGGCACCCGCGAAGGGGCAAGAACCGGGTCATGCCGAGCACAGCGGACCCAGTAATTGCCCATTTTCGGGTGCCGGAATCAAGGGCCTCCGGATTCCCATTCTGCCCCATAGGGCTGAATGGGGATGGGGAGGTGGGATGCACCGGCACATACAGAGTTGTGCCGGTGCATCCGACATGCTCTGCTCGCGGGTGCTGTTACACCCGCCAGGAAAAACCTGGCAGGTGAAACGGCACCCGTGAGAAGAGCACGTAGTATGGTGGTCTGAGAACTACGGTACCGGCATGCTTACCGGTACCGTAGTTCCCGGACCGCCACAGTTGTAATGAGGCCCATTGTCTTAAAAATACCTTCATCTGCCTCTCGAGACATGAGATACTATTGTGTTCGAAGTAAAATTGCTCCTGGTTTAAATTTAATCTTCATTTCTCCAACCCCGTTCAATAGGCCTACGTCATAGGGGCCTGTTGTCCATAATGAAACTGGTACTTTCACCATGTCTTCATCGAAATACTCAGGGCGTTTCTGCACTAGCATCATTTTCTGAGGATCCTCAGATTTAATTGCTCTTACCCAACAAGTAATGCTAATTTTGAATACTACTTCATCATCTGACGGATGGTCTCTAAACATATCCTCATCAGTGACGTCAATATGTAACCTTCCCCAATGGCAATCACTGTGCACCATTGTCTGCCTTCATAATCATTTCCATCAAACAAAGCCATTTCTTCCCACACTTTGGCTGCTGGTAATTCGAAAGAAATGACTTGCCCTTCCTCTTAATCCATAGGTATATTTGGCCATGTCAACAGAATGCGTACCCAATAGTAAAAAAAACATCTGGTTCTAACAGTACTCCTCGTATGGCCATTTATCCTGCAAATGCCATAATAAATTCACTTACGTTCAAATAATGCATTGCTGGTGTTGAACATACTAGGCCTTTATCAGTGAATGAAATCGTCATGTTCAATGTGGTCATTAAATCTCGACCTAATATATTGACAGGTGTCTGGCTTGAATATGACAATGCCACAGACATGGCACACTCTCCTATAGAGACTGTCAATTCTTCAGTAAAAGGAATCCTACTTGTAGCTCCTGTGAAACCTTCAGTATTCATGGCATTTCCAGACATCGAAAATTTCCCCTCTCGTATACATGAGCATGTTGCACCCATGTCTACTAAAAAAGAAAAATATTTGCCTCCTATATTGACGTCAACCATCGGTTCCTCTTGAGGATTGGGCGTCACTGATAGTATCGAACACATCAAGTCTCCCAGTGAGCTGTCCTATTGTGGATTTATTCTCATCCCCATACCTGTGAAAGGATTCCCTCCATCAACAGTAACACCCCCTATTCTAGGAGTCATTAACTGACACGTGCTTGTTCTTTGCTGTGTCTGCATAGGTGAATGCTGTGACTGTCCTTGTGGTGGATTCATTGTTACCTGCTGTGTTTGTAAATCTGTTGCATTCTCTGAGCTTGTGTTTGCTGCACTGTCTGATTCTGAGCAAACCCATCTCCATTCTGCTGCGAATATATGCAGGCAGGTTCGTGGTCCCCACTCTTGAAAATTGCCCACTCTGCACAAATCCTTGACCTCTACATGTGCGAGCAAAGTGCCCTGACTTACCACATGCCTAACATTTCCAACATATAGGAGTAGGTCTAGTTTTCCCCTCCTGCATGCCTTGAGTATCGTTCTGTGTGTTTTGAAATCTTCTTTGATTATCCTGGAAGTTTCCCTGATTATGCTGGAAGCCTCTACCTTGAAAGCCTCCCCTACCCCGTGGTGCAAATCCATTATTACCTTGATCAAATTGCCTTTTGTTATTCACCTGCGGCATGCTTGCTGCGAACCCGATCCATCTCCACTAGTCAACATCGCCCCTTCAATGGCATACTTTGATAGTTTTTCTGCACTTTCTTTGCCTCTTCACCTTTCCTAACACTGTCTTTATTTTGATTCTTCTCTTGCAACAGCCCGCAATAATGCGCAATGGTCAGCTGAATTTCTGACCATGGCTGTGCTTCCATGCCCACTAATTTCTTGAGATGCCTTTGTACTGCTTCTGGCAGCCCTTGGCACAAAATATGGTAAAATACAGGTATTAATTTCCCCCAAGCCTTGCGTGTTTCCAAAGCCCAATTCTGACTGTAAACAAGAGGATCATCCCCTTACTGCATCTTTTTTGCCATTATAGCTCCCATATCTGACGTGTCCGGATACAGTACACTAAGGGCCTCATTAGGACCCTGGTGGTCCCATAATGAATGGTGCCGGTACGGGACCAGCACCATTTATTACGGGCTGCCCTGTCACGAGGACTGCTGCGGGACGCGCTAAGGAACGCCTGGTCAGACCAGGCATCCTCAGTGGGACCCGCTAGCAGTCCAGGATGCTAACAATGGGTCCGTCATTTACGGGCCCGTTGTTAGCATCCTCCCCATTGCCATTTGAGTCCTATGGGGCTCAAAAGGGAATGGAGAATGTTTTTTTCCTGAGCCCAGAAAAGGACTATAACTGGGTCCACCAAGGTCTGCATGACCCGGTTATTGCCCTTTCCTGGGGCCCGGTAAAAAATCATTACCGGCTGCAGCCGTGCCCTTAATAAGGGCACGGCTACCGCCAGGGTCCTAATGAGGCCCTAAGTGCTTTCCAGACCGCCGCCCTTCAGTTATTGAACGGTGCTCCATCATGGGCAGTGTTAACTGTAGTAACACTGGAATACCCTGCTCTTGACCAAATGTCATCAGCTCCTTCCCCAAGGATAGCAATCAGGAGACTTTTCTTTAATATCCCCTGTAGCTAACGTGTTTCCTCCTGTCATTTTCAACTCATGTATGCATTTCCCAGCACCAGAAGTTAAACTCGGGAGTTTATACCTTAAATTATCCTTATCCATCTGGGGCCAAGGTATATACTGTGGCCTGGCTCCTTCTTTCTCTAACAACGGAAACTGTGAAACCTCAAACTCACATTCATCCCCCATTGCCTGTCTGTCCATAGTAGGGAAATGGTTCTGCTCCACCTTCTTCCTGGAAGTGCCCTTAACCTGTTCACATAAGGTGGCAAGTCCCACCTCTCACCATGGGATCGCCCTCTAGGTGGATCTAGCCGTGTCAATGATTCTGACGCCCGAGATTTGGGTAGCTCTAGATCTGACCATCTTACTTCCTTGTCCATTGAATAACACCCATCAGGGCCACATGCATCTCACACCCCCATTGCACCAAAACCCGTGAAAAGTAGAAAACGAGCCTGCTCCTCCTCTGTGACTGTTTACTCCTCACCACTTCTGCCTCATCCTGACCCCCCAATCTCTCCATCGCCTACTCCACCACAATCCTTCCTGCCCTCACCTGTTCCACCCCCTCTCTCTCTCAACTTCTCTCCCTGTACACTGGACCCCCTGATCCCTTCCAGGCTCACCCCAATTCTTAACCCCTGACTCCGTCTCACACCCACAGACCATATGTCCCCTCCCCCTCGACTCGTCCCATACCCCTCACATATCCTTCTCTGCCCACCTACTCTTCCCAGCCCCCACCGATGTAACCAATCTAACCCCACAACCCACCACTCAAAATCTGCTAATGCCCTACCCACTCACCACCTCTCCTTTCCCAGTCTCAACAACCCAGAATGTCCCACCGCCCCCCTCCCTACCACCAACCCCCCTAGCTCCTCCTGCTCACTTCCGAATGACGTCATCCATAACCACAACCCACACCATAGTCAACTGCATCCTTTTTAATGCCATTTCTGTTGGGAAAAACAGACACAGCATCTTCGACCTCCTGTCCTCTAACAAACCAGACCTAGGGCCTCATTACAAATGAGGCGGTAGGGGTTTAACAGCGCCGGTAAAGCTGCCGGTGCCATTAAACCCCTACTGCCTCATTACGAGATCCCCTCGCAGGACCCGCTCTGGACGCCTGGTTTTAGCAGATGTCGTTAGCGGGTCCCGCGAGCAGCCCAGCATGCTAACAATGGGCCCTTCATTAACGGGCCCATTGTTAGCATGTTCCCCATTCCCATTGAGCCCTATGGGGTCTCAAATGGGAATGGGGATGGTCTGGGTCCGGGTTCCCTGAATGGGGAAATAACGTGCCCTCCAAGGTCGGAATGGCCCTGTGTTTCCCCATTCAGGGAACCCGGACCCGAGTTTGGGGGTAGCTTCAAACTTGTAATGAGGCCCCTAGTCTTTATCACTGAAACCTGGTTGTCCGATGACTTTGCCCCTGTTGCACATGAAGCATTCCCCCCCCGCTATTCGCTCATCCCGCTCAACAGAGCTTCCAGAGGAGGCGGCGTGGCAGTCCTCTTCAAATCTCACTTCTCTGTCTCTCTCCTTGAATCCCAGACAAGCATTCCATCATGCGAATCCCTTCTAGTTAAACTCTTGCTACCTCTGACTTTCTCCCACAGCTTCCTACTCATTTACAGACCTCCTGTTACGACAACATTACTCAAACAGCCTCTGTGATTCTGTAGGCACCATTCAGGTAAATCACCCCTCTCTTAATCTCCTAGGAGACTTCAGTATCTGGCTGGACATTCCCACCAACCCCATGACCCATCCACTGGTCGACAGCCTTGATGCACTCAACCTCTCCCTTCATACGAACGGTCCAACCCACTCTAGGGGGCACACGCTAGATGCAATCTTCACCGCTCACAACCTGATTCATCTACCCCCCATACACGTCATCTTGTCCGACCACTTTATCATCCCTTTCTCCATCCTCACCCCCGTTCCTCCCCCTAAACTCCCCCCCCCGGTCTCCCCCTGAGACCTCAAATGCTGGAACAAAGTAAAGATCCTTCCTGACCTTGCCGAAGCCCTACTTCTTAGATCCCCTACAACGCCTCCCCCGACAGTTCACTAACCATCGACTCCTTCGACTCCTGACTCAATGAATCACTAATTCCTCTCACCCCCTCATGCCCCACTTCTTCACTCAATGGACCATTTCCCAATTGGTTCACACCCCAACTGAGGGACGCCAAAAAACAAAATAAACTTCTGGAACGCAAATGGCGAGCATCTAAAACAGATCTCAACAGATCCGCTTTTGCCTTTCAGCATTGTAACTACAAAGCCAAAATCCGGAATGCCAAAAAAGCCTATTACAACAAATGAATTCTCAACTGTGGAAACAGCAGCAAAGACCTCCATAGAATCATTTCTGAATTTGACAAACCCACTTGCACCTCTACCCATTCTGCCCATCACAATCGCTTTGTGACGCACTATCGCTACACTTCTACACCACCGCTCTTGACAGCACGACCAGCCTTAACAACAAACTATCCCTCCTCTCCAGCCAACGACCGATCAGCCCTACAACCCCCCACCCCAATCCCTGATCCACCCACCTTCAACTCGTTCAGGCCCATCTCCAGAGACGAGTTTCTTAACCTACCATCTGCTAGAAAACCGTCTGGCTCCCCCCTGGAACTTTGCCCCGCCACTGTCCTAAAAGAAATATTCTGGTTCACCTGTGCAGGAGAACACGCAAGAACCATACTGAATAATTCTCTCAGCTCTGGCATATTCGCTGATGCCTTCAAAATTGCACATGATAAGCCTCTTCTTAAAAAGCCATCCCTCAACCCCCTCAACCACAAAAACTACAGACCCATCTCGAAGACCAGACTCCTTGCAAAGTTCATTGACCGAACGGCGTACTCCCAGCTAAACGCCTTTGTCGAATCCAACAACCTCCTCGACCCCGTACAATCAGGCTTCAGACCATGGCATGGAACCAAAACAATGCTGACTTCGATCTGGGATGATCTTAAGGTCACTGCAGACTCTGAAGGATGCGCTGCACCAATTCTCCTCGACCTGTCTGCAGCCTTTGACACGATTAACCACTCAATCCTCCTTGACCGTCTCCACTCCCTTGGAATCCGTGGCACCGCTCTCAAATGGATTGCTTCCTTCCTCAGCAACAGGAAACAAAGAACCCTCCTCTCCCCTTTTGTCTCGGCTGCTCGCTCGGTCAATACTGGAGTACCGCAAGGTGCATCTCCATCTGCCCTCCTATGCAACCTCTATATGCCCTCCCCTTCCTGGAATCATACGCCCACACAACATCTTGTGCTACAACTATGCTGATGATACCCAAATCATCCTTAAAATCCACAATTCAGACACCAACCTCCAGCCCGACCTTGAAGCTTGTCTCCTAGATATCGACCGATCGATGACAATAACCACCTCCTCCTAAACCCCACAAAAACCGAAATCATAGTGTGTGGCAACACCGCGCTTCTACCTCATCCTCTCCCTTGGCACCCATCCCTGGGCCAACCTCCACCCCCCTCAACCTTCTCAGATGCATCTTCCCCTACCTCTATTTCCAGAGCGGACTTGCAGCTGTTATGTCAATTGTAATGTCGAGACTGGACTACGCCAACTCCCTATACCTAGGGGTCCCAGCATACCACCTTATCAAACTCCAAAGATCGCAAAGCGCTGGTGCTAAACTGATCCTCGCCCTGGGTCCAAGAGACCACAACGCCCCCGCTCTCCGAACCCTCCACTGGCTCCCAGTCAGACGAAGAGCCACATTCAATACCTTGTGCATCACTCACCGTGCAGTGCACAAGACCAGCACATTATACCTGCAAGACAAGCTAAAACCTTACCTCCCAATGCGCTCTCTAAGATCAAGCACTGCCCTCCTTTTAGTGATCTCTACCACTAACTCCATTAGGATCGGAGGGTCCGCCTTCTCATTCTTGCCCGACTCTATGGAACTCGCTTCCCCCACACATTCGACACACCCATGACTATATGACATTCCGCAAAGTACTAAAAACTTGGCTCTTTCCATAACAGCAACCTCAACCTTAAGAAGTTTTGAATTTCCATGACACTGGAAAACTAAATACAATGGGCCTCATTATGACCCTGGCGGGCGCAGTATGAACGGTGTCAGTAAGGTACCGGCACCGTTCATACCGGGCCGCCACATTACAAGTTTTCTTTCAGGTGGCCTGGCCAGACGTGCATACCAGCACCTGCGAGCAGACCAGGATGCTAACAACGGACCCGTCATTAACGGGTCCTTTGTTAGCATCCTCCCCATTCCCCATTCCCGTTGAGCCTGATGGGGGCCCACAAAAGCTAGAATGGCCCGATAATTCTCTTTTTTCGGGACCCAGACACGAGTTTGGATATAGCCATGCCAGTAATGACGGCATGGCTACCTCCAAACTCGTAATGCGGCCAAATGTTTCCCAACCATGTCACCATGTGATTCAGCCATAGACAACCCTGTCCCTGAATACAGAATAATGGATTTCTTTTGATCATCACTCGTCCCTGGTTGTGTCCCGAGCACATTCAGCACATGCCGCCGCTCTGTGCCCCGCCCAGGATCCACGTGATATCACCCAGGATTCACGTGAGATCACCATGTACCCATCTGGACCAGTACCGCTGCTACATGCCCCACCCTCTCCGGCACACCATGTATCACTATGTGCCCCATACCGCTTGGTCCCCGTGTCTCACCGTCACCTCCCCTTTAGCCCCATGTTGTATACCCAGCCCCTCTATGCCCCTCTAGTCCCATCGACAACACATCTAGTCCTGTGAAGTCACTTTGTGCCCTGTGTGCCCTGTGTGTTGCTGAACACCCCTGCGCAAATAATGTCACTATGCATCCCTCTGTACTGCCCCCCTCTAGTCCTGTGATGTCGCTATATGTCCCACTGCGCCTGTGTGTACTGCCTTCCCCTCTAACCCCAATGATGTCGCTGTATGCCCCACTGTACCCATGTGTCACTGTGCTCCCTGTCCCCTTTTCCCCACATCGTTATATACCCCTCTAGCCCCTCCGTCCTCTCAATGTAAGCCCAGCCTTCTGTCTCTGTGTGCCCCTTTGTCGCTGCGTTCCTGCAATACCGCTATATATCCCTCTGCATCGGGTACCCCTCTAGTCCCCATGATCTCGCTGTATGCCCCATTGTGCCCGTGTGTCGCTATGCACCCTGCCTTTCTGTTCCGTATGATGTCACCATGTATCCCTCTGACCCTCGTCCTGTCGCTGTAAGCCCAGCCCTCTCCTCCTGTGTGCCCTATGTGTCTCTGTATTCCCCACTGTGCCTGTGTGGCGCTATGTACCCTGCCTTCCTGTTCTGCATTGTGTCACTATGTTTCCCTCTGACCCCCCCGTCCTGTCACTGTAGGCCCAACCCTCTCCCGCTGAGTGCCCTATGTGTCGCTGTGTTCTCCTGCCCTCCTGCTCCCGTGATATCACTATATTTCTCTCTGTAGTATCCCACCCCCTCGAGTCCCGTGATGTCGCTGTATGCTCCACAGCACCCGCGTCTCGCCTTTACCCTGCCTTCTTGGCCATCCGTCCTGTTACTGTAAATCCACCCTTCCAGCCAGTCACTATATATCCCTTTGGCCCCTTGTCCTGTCACCTTAATCCCAGCCCTCCAGTCCCTGAGTGCCCACACCCTTCCAGCTCCCATGTTACCAATGTGTACGCCTGCCTCTCAGGCCCCACCACCGTAAACCTCCGGCCCCTGTGACTGTATGCCCTGCCCGCTAGTCTCTGCGATGTCCCTATTTTGCACTAACACTCCAGCCCCTGTGCTATCGAGCCTTACCCCTCTGGTCCTGTAATATCATTGTCTACCCAGCCCCTCACCTTCCCTCGATGTCCCTTAACATCTTCTATTTCCAAACTAGACATAGGTGGATAATAGGCTGCTTTTTTAGCCTCTAAATCTGCAGCTTTGTTTCCACAGGAAATTAAATATGGTCTTTTGGAATGCACTGAGCAGTTTACGACTGCTAGGGTCAAAGGAAGACTTAATGCTTTGATAGGCCTATCCAATAGGGCAGCATGTTGCACTGGTTATGGCTGCTAGGGTCAATGGAAGCCCCATATTTTCCAGCCTCACAAAACTACGTGCACAGTTGATGTCACATAGGCAGAGTCAAAGTAGACCACCACTTCCTCATCCTCAAAGCTCTGAAGTGCTTCAATGAGTGCCACTAGTTCTGCAGCCTGTGTTGATAAATTTGAGGACAATCTCGCACTTGTCACTACCTCAAATTCACCTTCTCGATTCAGCTTTATTAACGCTGATCCTGTATACCTTACCCCAGTTTCTTTATCAATTCTCAATGACCTATCAATAAAGACAATTTCCCCCCTCCCAAGAGCATTTTCTCTAAGTTTGGGGATTTTGATATACCATTCATTATATGTTGCGCAATCATGTACATGATTGCAGGGTTGGAAATAATCACCTCATGCCCTGATGCTCTTTGTGTGGTCAATGCACTTTTGGGTTTCTCTAAAATTGCAAATAATGCATGCTTTACAAATAATGTTATTGGACACCCCATTGTTATACCTGTAGCCTTTTCAATTGTGAATGCTGCAGCAGCTAAAGACTGCTCACATTGATAGTGTTCCTTCATAACTGAATCTAAAATCCCACTGCAATAAACCAATGGTTTGTGTCCATGTCCTAATGTCATCCTCTGTGTGAGGACTGCGGTCATAACTTCTCCATTTGAATGGGAAAATAAATACAATTCTTTATTATAATCTGGCAACCGCAACACAGGGACTGTACTGATTGCCTTTTTTAATTCTTAGAATCCTTCAGTCATCTCATCGGTCCATGTTATTGGACTTTTGTCCACCTGTGCTTCTTTAAGTCCTTTTAAAAGTGGGTGAATATATTTTTTTTAGTATTTGTATCTGTCGCTGAAAGCCCGCAGGCATTGGGTTGCCAGGGTAACATCAACACAAAAAGACGAACATAGAAGATGGGACAGAAAGCAACAAAGTTAAGTCATGATTTCCATCCGTGGAGGCATTGCTTAAAGAGAAAGGTTTTTAGCTGTTGTCAGAATCTTCTGATATTTTGTTCCTGTCTCAGGGCCTGGGGAAGTGAGTTCCAAAGTTTGGCTGAGAGGACAGGGAAAGATGATCCCCAATCCGTTAGCCCTTTTAAAGCTAGCAGTGGCGATCAGAAATAGTGTAGACGAGCGAAAAGTTAATCTTGGCTCATTGGTGGTTACCATGTTTCTGAGGTAAACTGGCAGTGTCCCATGTAGACATCTGTGAATAATCACAGCTGACTTGAAGTTCACCTTTCCGGGTACTGCGAACCAGTGTAAGTCTTGTCGACTACTGGATATGTGCTCCAGTCGCGATTTAATTTTAATAATGCAAACAACATTATTCTGAGTGATTTGCAGTTTTTGGAGGCAGTTCTTATTAGCTCCTATCAGTAAGGCATTACAGTAATCAATCCTTGATAATATTATGACCCGTTCTACTGATGTACAATTGGGCTCAGAGAGAAAGGGACAGATATTTTTCAGCAATCGAAGATAACAGGTGCAGTTTTTTGTCAACTGATTGGCGTGAGCTTCAGAACTGAGTGAGGACTTGAGATATGTGCCTAATGTTTTCACCTTCTCAGATACCTGGATATTGCAGTCTTGAATTGAAAAGACCGGTATCAAGTTGCAAGTTTAAGTCTAGCCTGAGGTGACCCAAAGATCAGCAGCTCAGTCTTATTTCCGTTTAGAAACATCCAGTTAAAGTTCATCAATGCTTCAATCTGGGAGTAAATGTGTTCTAAATTGACAGTGTCGAGCTCATAGTCCCCAGAGAGCTGCAGGACTAGTTGGGTATCATCAACGTAGTTGGAGAAGAAGACTCCAATCACCTCCAGAAGGCTACACAGTGGCCTGATATACAGGTTGAAAAGCAGCAGAGACAGGCAATCTCCTTGAGGTACTGTAATTGAAAACCCATGCCCTGAAATAGTTACATAAGCCAAGAAACTGTGGGATTTCCCTCACTGTTTTAGGTGCCAGTTTTCATGATTGCTTCAGCTCTTTCAGGTGTCACATTTCTCCCTTCGTGAGAGATCAACGGTCCTATCTACAAGACCTCTTCCTGACAGTATTGTAACTTCTCTGTATCTACCTTGTATCCTTTCTCTGCGAGTATAGTCATTTTAACTGAGTCTTCTCTACATCTTTCTTCTGTCTCACTGCACACCAAAATGTCATCACCAATCTGATTATTGCACTTTCGAGTTGGACATTAACGAAGTCCATCTGGAGGACTCTTGTTAAAGATTGAAGGGGACTCACCGTACCCCTGGGGCAAACAAGTATGTTTCACATGCGTATTTCTATAGGAAAAGGAAGTAAAATCTTGTGAGTCTTCAGGAAGGGGAATCAAAAAGAATGCATTTTTCAAATCTATAACTGTGAAATATTTAGCCTTAGATGGGATGTTACACAGGATTGTCGCAGAATCTGGGACTATAGGAAACTGAGCTTCGACTATATTGTTTAGGGGCGGAATTCCTATATAAATCTCCACAACCCCCCTTTTGATTTCCTCCCAGGGTACACAGCAGTGTTACATGATGAGTTTGATGGCACTAATATGCCTTGCTTCAATGAAGCGGAAATGGTCTCAAATATTTTAAAAGCTGGGCAGTTCTTCCCTGCCGGCTTCACCTTGGATTTGTCTATATTTATCTTAAGCCCCGAAAATACTCCAAAATGTGAGATCTGGGACACCAGTTCTGGAATGGAGGTGCATATGCCAGAAAGGTATACTAAGATATTGGGCCTCATCACGAGTCTGGCGGTAATCCTTAAATGCTGCGGTAGCGCTATTACCGCTGCATTTAAGGGTCCGCCAGATCATGGCTTTGGCGGATTTCCCCCCAGCTCTGAGCTGGGGGAAATCCGCGGCAAAATTGCCAATTTTCTGCGCGATTACCACCGGCGGGAAATCCGCTGGCGGTAATAGCGCAAATGTTCCCCATTGGGCCCAACGGGGAATGAGGAATTCCCGAATGGGCCCAATGGAGAATGGTTAATAACCCTTCCATCAAACCCGTGATACGGCGCTAATAGCGCGGGGGGGTTTGGCGGTAGGGCTATTAGCGCCGACGCTAATAGCGCCGGCGTTACCACCCAACTCGTGATGAGGCCCATTGTCTGCGACAAGTGATCATTTGAATATGGTTCCCCTTAATGGAGATGGCCAAGGGCTCCATTGCCAGGGCGTACAACAACGGGGAGAGGGGACAACCTTGCAGAGTGTCTCTGGTCAGTATGAATGGAGTGGACAACCTCCTGTTAACCTGTACGTGAGTTGAGGTGGCTTCGTATAAGGCAGCGACCCAGCTTCTAAAGTTCATTCCCAATCCAATTTTCTCTAACACTTCCATTATATACCACAATTCTACCTGGTAAAGTGCTTTCTCAGAGTCAATGGTAACACGGCCCAGTTCACCACTCTCCTGTCCTATAGATTGCATTAAATCTATAGTTTTCCTAATATCTGTACCTTGTCTTCCTTTAATGAAGCCAACTTGGTCACCATGGATTAAGGATGGGAGTACGTTTTCCAAGAGTTTTGCTGGGATTTTTACATCTACATTTAACAGGGATCTAGGCCTATACTAGTAACAGAGGGGCCAGGAGCGATCTATATCATTTAAAAAACCTCACAGCGAAGACATTGCTTCCTGGGGTTGTGCCCCCTTTCATTCCCCTGATAGTTCTCACAGTGTCCAGTCATTTGATCGAATACAAAGGATCGAATGACAAAAAGTTTGAGTCAAAAGGATCAAAAAACAATTTTTTCGAATGCATTTTTTAAATATTTTTTTTGTTTTTATTTAATATAGTTAAAAATGTTTTTTTAAAGAAAACGAGGGTTGGGGAGGGAAACCCCCCATAAAAATAAAATGCATTCGAGCATTTTTTTCCAGTCCTTTTGACTCGAAAAAATGGCATTCGATCCGTTGTATTTCAACCCTTTAACCTATAGCCAGTTCTCACCACCTCATCCTCTTCTAATGAGTCTTCTAAAGTCACTGCTAACTTACCTGGGAGTCTGTAGGAAGTCCTTTATGTTTGAGATGCCACTTTGGTATTCCAGGGTGTATAGGGTTTCATAAAAAGCTCTACACTGTTCCTCGATTCCCTCAGCATCATATACCCTCTGACCTTCAGTGGTCTCAACACTAGCCACCATTCTACTTGTCTGTTCCTCACGCAATTTCCAGGCCAACATTTTGGCCACCTTGTCCCCTTTCTCATAATATTTCAACTTGAGAAATACTATTTTCCTGTCTGTGTCCTGAACCAAAGGTAACTAAGGGAGAAGATAGCACAAATACAAACAGTGATGCAGTATGACTGCCACTCCCCTCCCCGAACATAAAAAGCTTATACTGTTTGTATTTGTGCTATCTTCTCCCTTAGTTACCTTTCCTGCTCAGCCTGTTCACTCTTTTTACCGGAGCCCATCTTTATCACCACCCCCCTTATGGTCGCCTTGAATCCTTCCCAAAGGGATTGAGGGCCCACCTCCCCATTGTCATTCAATTTAAATCATTCTTTGGCCTCCATGAGCAGAGCTTGTGCCACTTCTTTATCCTTGAGGAGGAAGTCATTGCACATCCACCTCCCCCTGGGCCTCCCACCATGACTTTCACCAGATCGTGGTCTGACCACGGAACCGATTCAATTTATGAGCTTGAAGATTGGCCTCGAAGTTTGATGTCAATTAATATCATGTCAATTCTTGAGTATGAATCGTGAGCCGGGGAGTAAAACGTAAAAGGTCTGATTCCCCATCTGTTTCCCTAAGGGCGTCGGACAACCCAAGCTCTTCATTCACTCTCTGAAATCTCCTAGAAACTTTCTCAGAAGGTCAAGTTCCCTCCCCCATTCCTGAGCTAGAGCGATCCTTGACGGGGTCAAGGAACATGTTAAGGTCACACCCCACCACCAGGGAGCCCTCCACAAAGAGCTTCAGCTTGTCCACAAAATCCTCCCAAAACTGTACCTGCCCCACATTCGGGCAATATACTGAACCCAATGTCAGAGAGGAGCCTGCTAGTATGCCTGTCCAAAATATGTATCTCCTTCGATGTTGATCATCTGTGCCCTTATGTCGAAGGTGAGGTGGCTCTTTTTTTAGTTGTGGTCAAGGCCCTTTAGATCTTTTCCACAATGTTCCCACAATGTTTGCCCTCAGAGATGGCTCCTCACCCCGTTTCCAATGAGTTTCCTGAACCATCATCATATCCAAATGAGAACTTTGGAATTCCCTCAGCATGAGAGATGTCTTAGTTGGAGAGTTCGCCCCCTTACATCTAAGGAGCCAATAGTTAAGTCAATCACCAAATGATCTCTTACGCTTGTCCCCAACCATTGAATGATAGGCCCCTAGATCAAACCTTCATATCTGTGCATTACAACCCAGTTTCTATCTCATGCAATCCCCTGGACTAGCTGTCAGTACTTGATACTTAATAACAGAACATCTCTGAACTTTCAACTCCCCAAACTTCCCCCTCCCTTCTCCCCCCTGTACCCACCCAAGCGTCCAGACTAGGTTGGTCATAAGAAGGGACCTCCGCCTGGAGCACCAGCAATGCTCTCGATGTACACCCTGTCTTCATACCTCCACATAACGTCTGAGCCTCCTCTTGTCTATGGTCTGAGGCAGAACACATCCTTGAAATCAAACAATAAATGTAATATAGCCCCACCTTTTTAGAAAGAACCTGGAAAACCTTTTTAGAAGAACCTGAAAAGAAAAACTATTCAAAAACAAATTCTCAAGACTTCCTTTGATAAAATTACAGGTTCACCTGAAATATAAATCAAATAAATAAAAAAGAAAAAAAAAATATATAGCCCCACCTTATAACCGTACAAGTAAAGTAAACCCTCTGCATCAATCAGTTAGTCTTTTCGTTCTGCAATTCCTCACGCTCCCAACTGTCTCCTTACTAGTCAAAGGTCTTCCCAATCCCTGCCAGTGTCAAAATACCCTTCCCCCTGCTTTTACTGTTATGAGTAGTCATTCAGAAGCAGGAGACATCTTCAATGTTACGGTAGCTGGGCCCCAAGTTCAGATTGGACCAGAACTGGTGGTTAAGTGAGATGGTACCCGACCTGCGGACCTCCATCCCGCACACAAAAGTCAAGGAGACCCTACACTTTACGTGGAATCGGTGACCAACTGGTCAGCCTCATGGTCCAGACTGTTCGACTGTTTAATGTGACACGTGTCTTTCTTTGGTTGGCCTTCCCTCTCTCCAAGCCTCCTCGCCTTGTCCCCCACCAATTCTTCAATAACACTATGTATGTCGTCCTCGGTGATGAGCTGATATTTGTATCCATTGTTCACCTTGGTAGAGTGCAGGATGACAAGTCTTGAAAGACAGTGATCTTAGCCTCTACTCGGTTTATCGGGCCCTTAGTTCTGACATGCCTTCTCCAGAATCCTCATCTTCTCTGGATAATGGTGAAAGTGACCGAGCACCGATCTCGGACCTCTGGCTGCCCTGCCCACTCTGTGGGCTCTGTCAATTTTCGGCTCGACTGTCAAATTGTCGCCAAACAAGGCATTTGCCATCTCATGAATATCTCGCCTGAGATCCCTCTCTGTCTCTTCTTCCTTCACCGGAATCACAAAGAAGCAAAGGTTGTTTCCTCTCTCTCTGTTTTCAAAATCATCCATCATTAATGTAATTTTTGATTATCTCCTCTCCAGTTCCGATAGTCTCATGTCCATCTGAGACTCTAATGCATCGAAGGAGGATTGGTTGTTTTCCACTTGTTGAAGCCTATCATCCATGTTGTCTACTTGTTGGGTCAATCTGTCCATCTTTCCACCTATATCAGCTCTCATACCCTTTATTTCTTCCATTAGTGAGGCTATGGCTTTTTTGGTAGACATTTGGTCGCTAACTTCTGTTGCCATGACGTTGTCGCTTTCAGGTTGTGAAGGGGTGAAGAGTGTGAGTGGTTAAATCATTGCAAAGTGGATCTCCACTCTATATGTGGCCAGGCAGTCTGTATGCCCCGATTCGTGGCAAAACAGATCGAAAGGCTCCACAGCTTCTGGAGCTTCTGCCCTCAGAGGGATTGAAGGTATTATGCAATGCGATCTCATGGTGACCCTCCAGTGATCTGGGAATATGGGCTGGTCCGGTGGTCTAACACCTCCCTATGAACAGTGGGGCTGTCACCACTTTTACCCTTTCTCACCACCCACCTTGGCAGTAAATCACGTGCAGAGTCCAGGACTTTGAGGGGGCCAACTGCGTGCTGGAGTGGCCCGGGCCGTGACCTTTCTCTCTCCAAGGTCCTCAGCGTTGCGGTAGGGGTGCCAGGATATGAAGATGTGGGCAGCCCTTCCCACAAGTCGTGGCAGAGGTGTCGCAAGCAGGGGGTGTGGCGCGGGGCCCGGAGCAGGGGCAAAGGAGATAAGATGGAGGAACACCAAAGATCTCTCCCAAGCACCAGGGCGTCCCACCCTCAAGGTGAAGGGTGCATGTGGGGTCACGGTGGAGCCCTGGGGTGGCTGAGGCAGGCAATGAGTTGTTAAGGGGAGCATAAAGGGTTAAAGTGTGGTGGCGGGGGAAACATCCACTCAACCAGTAGAACCTCATTCCCCATCGCCGGTGTGGGTTGCACTGGCACCTGGGTCGGTGTGCAGGAGATGAGGGGAGTCAGCATCAGGAGCTTTCGCCATTTCCGTTTTCATGTGGCTTCTCTTTCCTCTCGGCCCCAGCTGCGGGGCAGGGTGGTCCCTGCCACCAGGTCGGGTCTCGGGCGGCATGTCTCCTTGGGTCGAATAGCTGAGCCTCACTGAGTTAGGCCCATGAGACACTGCAGGCTCCTGTGGCTCGGGAGACAGGGGAAGGTAGAAGTGCACTTGCATGGCAAATCCTCCATCCCTCACCAGCGATCATCCCGTAGGCCATGAGAGGGTATCAGACCCTGGTGGCAAAAAGGATTGTGGTTGTGCAAAAGGGGACTTAGGTCCTTTTTACTGGAGGGTACACAGAAGCTTATCCACGCAACCCCTGGTGACCTTCCACCTATCCCTTTTAATAGAACTACATCATATGGGATTTGATCAGTAGGGAGGGGGCTGAGCAACTGGAGAGGGCTGAGCAATAGTCACTGACGGGGTCTTTTTAGTCTCTCCCCTTGGGCCTCGCTTTGTATCAGTCAATATTTTATTTATCAATTCATCTGATGAATGCAACTCTTGTTGTGGGTATATTTTATCTATACTCAACTGACCACGTCTATTTGATTTTCTCAAACTATCATTCCATTCCTCCTCCTCTTTTTCTTTCACTCTTTCTGCTTTCGACTTATGCCTGCGCGCGTTGTTCTCTCTACTTTTCCATCGAAGCATAGCTTCCCTTCTCCAGTCCCTAAGGATATCAAATGCTGCAGGACGTGTTTTCTTTTTCATCAACACCTTCTCCAAGTAATCTATCCTCGTAATCTCAAAACTCCCATGATTCGGCCACTGCAGATCTTCCTCTTTTCTGGTTTGCCTATGCCAATTCTCACAAAACATTATCGCTCCCACACCATACTTCACATACATCTCATACGCCGGCGACCCTTTGCGTGGCGCGACCTGGCCAGTTTCTAAAGATTGTCTACTGCAGTGGAAAAATCCCGCTAAAGTGGACAATACCGCAGGCATGTTTTAACCTTACCCTCGGCTAATCAACCTTAAGCTGGGTGTTTGATTTTGCTAAATCAACTCTCAACCAATATCAGGGTTACTTTGAATCGAGGCACGACTCACCTGATCAGTCAAATCATCTTTCAAGATGCAATTTGTCCGTATACTGACGCAACCAATTACGTTGTGTCCGCGTCGTTTCGGGACCCTCGCCTCCTTGTTCTCTGGCCAGGTATGTCGATCAGGGATCAGTTGTGTGCAGATCTGCAAAAGAGTCTCTCATCACTTTAGCAGGGGCGCCCCGAAAACCTCTTGATCCCGGCTTGATCGTCCCATCCTCGCCGTTCTCTCCGCCTTCCTTATTTTACAACGTACACGATGGAACAAGTGGGGGAGGGTCCCTATTCGGGCGCCATCTTGAAGGGGCCGCTAGGGGTCCCTCGCGTATGGAAACAAGGCACACTCACCACACATGAACTGATACGCCAGACACAAGGTTGTATTCCCAAAAGCTAGGGTTTATTGCAAAGCAAATAGTCTCAGTTGGCCAACTGGGTCCCACGCCCCGCGACGTGTGTTTCCAGACCCCGGGGGACGCAAGAGAGAGAGAATCGTACAACAGTTACACGTATACAAAGCAAGCATCTTACAATCAGTAGTGACACATCCAATACCGCCCCTAATGTATTTGCTTTGAATTGGGCAAGATGATTGACAATTGTGACGAGTATGACACATTTAGACATTTATCTAGCAACAGTTTGCAATTTCATGAGCCTGCAGACACAATTCTTTGTTATAAGAACACACTGCTTCTGTTCTCTGCAAGCAAGCTGTGTGCAGAGGAGAGACACATTCCAGGCCTTGCTATCTCCTAGTTTCTATTCGTGTACTGGGGGTCAACTTGCTCTCCGGGGCTCTAAAGGGCTCAGGAAAGGGGGGCCGCAAAGAAGAGCATAATTCAAGCCATTTAATGTTCACTTCTAACATTTGTACTGTATTAGCGAGACTAGCTGGCACCTGTGTACTGATTAAAATGCCTCACTGCTTACTTCCAAGGACTTGTGAGGGAGGAGACCGGGCATTTCTGTCTGGGTTGCTGCATTATGTTTCAACAAGTCTCTCGCGGCCTTGCACTTTACATGAACAATAATGTACTAGTGGAGCAGAATAAGTTTTCAGCAAAGCAGTTTTAATAGAAAGCAAAAGGCAAACATTAGAAAACAAAATGGCAATTTCAGTCACCTTAAAATGGCTGCACTTTAGTCAAGTTTATGGCTATATATTTCTAATACTAAACATCATGAGGCGGTCGGTCTTCGGGCCAACAAAGTACATTGCCTCATGATTGAGGAGTGTCTACTTTTTCTGGACTGACAAGTTCACCCTCAAGCTGGGAGCAGGCCTCTCTCTTTAGGCCTTCCAAAGATGGGCACTCACATTGGTCCTAACTGAACTCAACCCTATCAGGACCACCTTCCACTAGCAAACTCTGTAGTTCAGGATGGTCATGTGGCTTGAGGATTTCAGGCAACAGCTCTTCCTTGTCAGGTTCAGGTGTTTGACCAACTACCTCCACCTCATTGGTAGGTGAGTTAGGGGGAATATTCTCTTTCCATCTTCTGTCTTTTTTGACTCCTTTATCCTTGGGTTTCTGCTTTGGCGTGGGCTTGGTATTGGACTTGGCCAGTGCAGTCCTTGTTTGTTAGGTTGTGCATGGTCTCTCTGCTGTGTCACCCACCAGACCTAAGTCTCTGTGATCATTTCCCAGCAGGACATTTCTGGGGCTTGCCTCTGGATACTCACTGGAATTCTGACCACTGTACCATTTATAGTAGGATTTACGGGCATAACTGGGAACTTGAAAGTAGGACCATCAGCTAAACTTAGTGGGCAACAGAGGAGCTCTGGCAAGTTCCTCTGGGTCTAGCAAGGTAGAATCAACTACTGTTCTGCTGGCTCAACTATCCCTAAGGGCAGGAGTGTCAACTCCATTGATCAGCACACTGTCTTTGAAATAGTGCTTGTGTACTCCGAGACCCCCGGACTGCCCATAGAGCCGAGACTTGCTCTGAAGTGCTTTAAGATGAGATAGCTGCACCCTTGAGATGGTTGAGGGTGCAGATTCATTACTCCAACACCAATCAATAAGGACAACTCAATGGTTTGGCAAAGGGAGTCAGTTTAATGACAAGTACAGAAAACGGGGAGTCATGGATATCAGCAGTGATGCGATCATCCTTCTCGCTTCAAACTGAAATGAACTTCATAAAAGTTGTAACATTTATACTCAAAACTTGTCATCACTGACGTGTAACACTCAAAAGCTAACATGCAATTCTATTGGTTAGGAAAAGGTAACTTTACTATAGGTACTATATCTGCATATGGTAACGGAGTAAGAAGATTGGGTAAATTCTCTCAGGTGGGCATCTAAGCCCTTCCTTCAAAAAATGACTACTGTAGATGTCACTAAAAGTACGACGTCTCATTGGTTCTACTAAATATAGGACCATAGATTATTTGGTCCACTGTAATTGGGTTGGCAAAATCCCCATGCATACTTTTCCACTTTGCTTAGCAGCACGCAGAATGGTCGGCCAGGTGCGTGGTGCCCCTTAGTTACCAGGCCTTCCTCCGATTAAGGTTACAATCAATCATCACTTTAGTGTCCATGTGTCAATTAGTTCACTGTGGTTGGCCTCGAGATTGCATCTTCTGTCTGGAAAAGTTCTGATATTTCCTCCTGGTCTGGCAACAAGCGTAGGTGTGAACCCTCGCTTCTTCTTGCTCGGCTGGTCACGTGATTCCCGCACCGTGAATTTGTCTCTTTTCTCTAAATTTGTGTATTTTATTCTTATTTAGCCCGCCACCTACGTCTTCTTATCTCGACCTTTCAGAGGCAGGATATTCTGTTCTCAGTTTCAATTAGATGCAGCTACTGTTCGCTTCTTTTATTCGTATGACCTTGGCTTTCCTGGCACGAGTTGCCTTTGCCAAGTTTCGATTCAGCCATCTCTTCTCGTTTTGCTAAATATGAATCTGTTCTCGTTTGGCCTTTAGTAACCTGGGTTGATTCTGCTTCTTGTGCAAAGTAGAAATACACTTATAATGCTGTGCTTTATTTTGAGGTAGATTACGTATAATGGTGCTTGCCACACTATTCTTCTACTAAGCATAGCACGCCACACTGTTTTCTTAGCTTTCTTGCGGTTCCAAGCATATTTACAGGTGTAAACTGGTCAAATGCCTTCATCTTGCTTACAGCTTTAAACTTCCTTGCATTTCGACATCGTCCTTTCACTTTAGGTTCACGATATCCTTATTCATGGCGTTTCGTCTCTTTCTGTCATTTTCTGGTCGTCATTTCTTATATCTGTGAGTCAGTCCGGGTTCTTGTGACGTCACCATTCATCCTCCATTAAGACCTTTTTGGTTTCTTCCAGGACTGTACTTAGGCAATCTTCATTTTGTTTCATTTGTTGGTAGGGTTTCCTCAATGGATAACTTACTGTCCATGGTTTTCTTGGTATTGGTACTTCACTAGCTGCAGTTCTTCTGATAGGAACTGGGCGGAGCCCTACTGCGGCTCTCTGCTGGTTTATTTGCTCATCATATGTAACATATCTCGGTGTGAACGTTCCTGGTACTTCAAAATGGACGATTGGAGTGCAGGCTTTATTTGGGACCTCCTCTACACTCCCCCCTCTGGGCGATTCAACAACCACTTTCACTTCCGTATTTGGATTCATCTTACTTGGTTCTTCTATATTCATCTTCACTCCATCACCTGGGTTCATTCCTTCTTCATCTTCTGGATCTATATATGATGGTTTGAAGAAGTGTCTCTTTGGAGTCCATATCTTTATTACTCCTTTCAGGCTTCCTGCGGTCCTCACATGTTTGTCTTTATTCCATGTCATTAGTTGTCATTGTCCATTTGGGCTACAGTAAACCCATCTTCCCATATAGTATATTTGCTTCCTGGGGTAGAGAAACTTTGTTCCCTCTGGTGCGTGAATGCTAGCCTTCACAAAGTCTCTTATTTCCTCATCAGTCAGGTCTTTGGGCTTCTATCCTGGCTTGATGTCAATCATGATCTTCATCCCTATGGCTTTCTTCTCATTTTTCTGGCATTGGGAAATTATTATCTTAATGACACAGAAGCCTAGTAATGTCATTACTAGCAGGGCTCCCAGGAACTTGAATGCATCGGTCATCCATTGTGGGACCCATGAGAATAGTGATCCAAACCAGCTGACATCATCCACTTCGTCAGTGTCGTCATTCATCTGGTTCTTCAGTTTTGTCAGCATACCTATGGCTTCTGTTAATGTTCCATTTTCCTCATCGTGAGAAGGTATAAATGGGCAACATGATTCTCTGATTGTTGCACAAACTCTTCCATCCATATCTGTGATCATGTCAAGCACATATCTGTTCTGGAGAGTCATCAGTCGGATGGCTCTTAACTCTTCCTTAATCGCATTGAATCCTTTTTATTGTCATGTTGATGGTCTGAGTAACTCCCATCTGGTTATCTGCAACCATTTAGTATTTGCTCCAACCTGAAATCTTGGCATGAAAATTGTTGTGAACACTGATGAAGTTAGGCTAAACAGCCTATGTTCATATGGGATTGCATGAAAGGCTTCTTTTGTTTTGGCAGAGAAGTAATTATCTCTCTTCATCTGATTTAGCAGTTCCACAGATCTCCTTTTCCTCGGGTGAGCATCTGCTTTTGGGAAACTGTCAATGTTCAGGTCACTTTTCAGGATCACTAATGTTGGAACGTGGACGTTCACTATTGTGCATATACCTCCCCAGTTTTTCGGCAGTCTGATGTAGGCTTTGGATCCACATGCCCAATAATGGTCCATAATTACTGCAGTTCAGTGCACCATTCCTGGAGCATCAACAACTCGTCCACAGTTCTGGTTCTCTCTAATTTTTCTTGTGCCATTATTCCTGAAGCAGAATTTTGGGTTTTCCAGTGGCACAATCTGCAAGGGTCCTCCTCTGTCCTCGACCCATGTCAGCAGTTTTGCATGCTTTGGCCATAATGGCTTGCATCCATTTTGCACTATGTTGATGGTAGGCTCTTAGTGATCGAAGACCATTCATACTCTGCATATCACTACTCCTTTCTCCCATCCATCTGGTGAAAGCACTGTTACCCCAATTTTGCTTTTGGCCTCTGTTTTTCTATCTCTGAGCTTCTTCTGGAGTTTTTCCTTGAACATTTAGCTTCTGGTTTGCTTCTCTTCTGATTTCTGCTCCTTTAACTCCAGGCTTCTCATATCTGATCACGATTTGTGTTGTCTTTCCATTGTTTCTTGTCTTTATGTCCTGGACATAATCGTCTTCATTTGGATCGGGTGCTTCAGTTGCCCATTTCAGTGAGGCATCACTACCCATGAACTGGCCTCTTGTTTTGCACATGGCTACGTGTGAAAGACAGTGTGCTGTCTGAACATCACTTTCTACAGCTACGAAGATCTTGGACTTTCCCATGCTGTATGGTAGGAGTGCGCAAACAAAGTATTGCCCTTCTGAACTTCGTCTTCCAACTTCTTTCATGTGCTGGTACCAAATGTTGTTTCCTAAATGAGATGTGCTGTCCAGGTAATCGTTTAGTTCACATGTCATCTCCATGCATGCTTCTCTT
The DNA here is from genome assembly GCF_040938575.1 of Ambystoma mexicanum. NCBI lineage: Eukaryota > Metazoa > Chordata > Amphibia > Caudata > Ambystomatidae > Ambystoma > Ambystoma mexicanum. The sequence continues at coordinate 290,156,605 of NC_090931.1, read as the reverse complement.
GGTTCTCAAGGTTTTCATGTAGTTTGCTATTACTACATCCCTGAAAGCATCTGTATGGCTCTTTCTTGCTGGAGTATCCTCAGGAATCCCAGTCCATGGTGCAGGCCTTCTCATCTGCGCCATTTGAGTTGAGGAAATTCTGGCAGCTCTTTCCTTGTCTTCATATATCTTTTGCCTCCTTTTGGTTAGAAGTGCCCATATCCACGCTGGCATTGGTTGAGTGTTTGGCTGTATTGTAGAACTTGTAATTGTCCCTTTCACAGGAACATATGGGTTTGTCCATGCTGTCTCTGCTGGTCGATTTTCTAACTCCTCTTGTCAGGGGTTCAACTTCTTTCATTTGTCTTTTGACTTCGCTTGTAGTGGGATTTCTCATAAAAGGCAGTCTTTTCTTCTCCCATGCCTTGGATTGTGGTTCTGCAGTCATTGACACGAGGCCTGTTGTATGTGAATTTCGTGTTTGCATGCGTGTAGTTGTCTGTAATCTTGTCACATTCATGCTCTGCTGACCCTGTCTCCGGCTTTCCTTTTCATTTGTTACCACAAGTGTGTGTGTGTTATTGCTAATCACATCCATTTCAAGTTCATTCATCCTACCATCAGATCTTCTAGGGACGGGAATGACTATGTAAGGTCTGGGTGCCTTTGTAGGCTTCATATGTACATCATTAGGCAGGTGCACTGGAATTGGAACGCTTTGGAACGCTTTGTGCACCAATGAAAAATGCAGTTCTGATTGTTAATGACAGTAAAACAATGATGAATATAATACACAAATACATTATGCCCCTATATGTCAGGTGGCAGCATTTACTTCCAGTGGAATAGGGATGTCGTTCCTCCTGCGGGAGGACGAGGTTGCTGCTCTGGATTCCCATCTCGATCATTCGCCAAAATGTCATTCTCGTAAATTCTTACGATACTCCTTTGAACAATATTGTCTTTTTGGATTCTGTGTTTAAGAGGTTCAGGTGTCCCACAAGTGTCCTCCTCTTGCGGGCGGTGAATTGCCCAGTCCACACTTCGGATTTGCTTCAGTCCCAAAGACATGTTGTATCCTGGTCAGTATGAACAATAGAGACAAAATAACAACACATGGAATAATGTGGACCCCTTGACACTGCTTCCCCGATCTGTCCCGTGGCGGAAAGCTTTTAGAATCTTCTCAGATAGTTCTGTTGATGGTTAGAGAGTTCTACTTGCAGTATGATTCCATGCAAGAGCATACCCATCTGTGCAACATCAGCTGGATCTCGGATGAATGTGAGGACATCAACATCGATCCGTCTGCCCACTAGCTCTGGAAAGTCAGTGACTAAACGAAAGAGGATGTTGTGGGCCAATCTGCTGTCTTCTGTTGACAGGGACATCCATCCTGTCTTGCTTAGTTTCAGGATTGTATGCTTTCTCTTTAATGTAAACAATGTCTGCACTGTCCATTCGCGTGGAGTGCAACTAAGATCACAATTTTATTTAGGAGTTGGCTTAGATGTTCAGTATTTGCTGGGTCTCGGCGAAACGTGAGTGTGTCTGTCGTCTTTGATTATTCAAAAGAATAATGTATTGACAAGCTCATTTACTTCCTTCTCTGCTTGGGACATTTGGCTTCTCCTCGCTGTACTCAGGAAGTAGGAGAAATCGTTCGGCAATTACAGTAAGCAATCTTCTTATTGCCTTTTTGTTTTTGGGATATTGAATGAAGTCAGTGGGGATCATTACGATCCTGGCGCTAAGGGGTTAACGGCGCCGTAAAAGGCTGCGGCGCCGTTAACCCCTTAGCGCCTAATTACGAGGTCCTTTTGCAGGTCCCGACCTTAACGGCTTGTATGGACCAGCCGTTAAAGTAGGGACCTGCAAAGGGACCTTGAAGGTAATTACGGTACCGCAATTTGCGGTACCGTAATTACCACCTTCCCCATTCCCATTGAGCCCTATGGGGCAAAATGGGAATGGGGAAGGGCCAATGGTGCAATGGGGAATTACCGCCCCGCCTACCTTGGAATGGGGTGGTAATTCCCCATTGCACCATGGCGGACTTGTTACAATACCGGCAGCAACCATGGTGCTAATAGCACCATTGGATACCGCCGGTGTTGTAATGAGGGCCAGTGACACTGGTGATTCTCCCCACCAATGATGGGTATGATCTTAGCACTAGATCGAAGTATGTCACCTCATCCTGGGTGATGCTGTTACTGCGGGACACCATAAGCGATTCCAAATATGGTCTCAGTATTTTCTTCCAATTTATGTGTCCTCGATCGAAATTTGGCATGTTCTTTCCTCGTCACAGTTGTATTGTGCTTCTATTTAAAGTTCAAGTTCAACAGGCTATGTTGTGGCTTACATGTGCAATTCTATTCTTCACCCTGCAACTAGGATGTGCAGAGTGTCCTTCATTATGTCCTTATCCCCTTTTTTGCTCAGAGGAAGTGTCCAATTTTAAGGCACAATTTGCAAAAAGTTCCTTGTCTTTGTCTGGCTGGTCATGCATCCCTTTTCTTCGTCATGGATCTCGTCTGCACGTGCTGTAGTTCTTCCCCATAGCTCATAGTCTACTCGCGTTGGGGTGCAGGCAGGGTGCCTTCTCTGATGTAGGATTTGATATCGCCCAGGAAAATCCAAACTCGCCTGCCTTGTAGTTCTCACTGCAGAAGCAGTGCTGTCTTCCACTGTAAAGGGACCGTTAAATCTGAGCTCGTCCAATCTTTTTCTCATATGGTTCCTTACAAGGACGGTATCCCCAGGGAAAATGGATGGTAAACAAAGTCCTTGAACTGTGTCTGCAGTAGTATCTCCTTCTGTGTTCCGTGCTGCCCTGCACCCTTTTCGTCGTCTCTGCAGCTGGTCTGAAATTACAGTAAGGCACGATGTCATGCATTTCAAGCAATTTTGCATTTCAGACCCTAAGATCTCTCCTGTGGACTGGGCATCACATCTAGCTCTATCTCGGGGTGTCAGGGGAGTATGCATTCTTGTTCCTGTGTGGCGTAAGATGATGGTCGGAACCGGGTTGGTTCCTGAGTGCATACAGTGCCAAAGGAAGGCAGTTCAACCATCCCTTTCTTAGAGTAAGCTTCAACTTGGCTATCCTTTCCTTTAATAAGCCATTGAGCTTCTCACAGACCCGGTTACCTTGCAGATGATACGCCAACGAGAACTTGTGCTTTATACCAACCAGCAAGCTAATCTGTTCGAATGCCTCGTTTACAAAGTGAGCGCCGTTATTTGATCTCATGACCTCGCACACCCCCCACCTGGGGAACACTGCTCTGACAAAAAATGTGGCCGCACAGGTAGAGTCTGGGTGTGTACAGGGACTTGCCTCAATCCATCTAGAGAATGGACACACCACAACAATTAAGTATCTGTACCCGTTACATACTTGAATCATATCGACGTAATCGATATGCAAGTGCTGAAAAGGCCCATTTGGCATGGGGATGACTCCTCTCATTACTTTTAATGTGTGCCCAGCTGTGAATTGTTGGCAGATTATACAGTTTACTATAAAAAAATGCAACATGCTCGGTTAAATTCGGTATGAACCAGTCTTCTGCGAGTGTTGCTGCTAAATTCTCTTTTGTCATGTGTGCCGGATAATGTAACTGCTCCAGCGCTATTTTTAATAGGTTTACAGGCATCACTAGTTTAACAGTGCTGTCTTGTCGCCACAAACTGTCAGAGGGGTTTAAAGAACACCCTCGCTGTTTCCAAAGATTGTTCTTTTCCTGTGATGCCTCCCCTTGAAGTTCCATCAACTGTGTTTGCCCTAGATTGTTATAGTTTTCAGGTGTAGTTTGTGCAACCTTTGTGCAACCATCATTCTCTCATTGTTATGGGTGACATCTACTTCCATGATCGTATCACTTTTGGATGCCATCCATTTGACTTCCGTGTCTGCTGCCTGATTTCCGCGTGAAATAAAATCTGTCCCCTTTGTGTGGGTGCCGCATTTCATGACCGCTATGCTCCCTGGGAGCTGTAGCGCCTTGATCAGCCTGTCCAATAAGGCTGCGTGCTGCACTGGTGTGCCGTCTGCTCGGAGGTAGCCCCTCCTTTTCCAGCGCGCTTAGCCTGCGTGCACTGTTAACATCACGTCGGTGGAGTCACTGTACATAGTTACTTCCTGGTCTGCGTGATTCTCAATGGTGAGTATCAACGCCAATAGTTCTGCAGCCTGTGCTGAATAGTGAGATGGTATTCATGCACTAATTAGTATTTGAAATTCTCGATTTGCAGTATGCTTCATCACAGCAATGCCTGTATATCTTTGCCCATCATTTTGATCGATTCTCGAAGAACCGTCAATAAAGACACTCCTTCTGCCAAAGCATTTTCTTTCACCCTGGGAATTTTGTCATAGAATCTTTCATAGTTTGCACAGTCATGTATTGGCTCTCCTTCAGTGACTGGCACTGCTATAAACATAGCTGGGTTCACGATCTTACATTGGACTACCTTAATTGATGGATTCGATATGATCACTTCATAAGCAGAAGCTCTCTGAGATGTCAGTGTGCCCTTCGGTTTCTCTAGAATGGCAAAAAGCTAGTGCTCGACATACAACATCATTGAGAAACCCATTACAATGGCTGTAGCCTTCTCTACGGCGAACGCTGCGGCAGCTAAACTCTGTTCGCACAGGAAATTACCTCTCATTACTGGGTCTAAATTTCCACTATAGTATGCCAGGGGCTTGTACCCCAATGTGGTACTCTGTGAGCAATGCCGTCATAACGCTGCCATTCGTGTGTGAAAACAGGTAAAATTCCTCTGCATAATTGGAAATCCCTAAAACTGGTGCTGTGCAAATAGCTTTTTTAAGTTCAGCAAATCCTTCCTCCATGCTTTCAGACCATTCAATCTTTTCTTTCATCACTTGGGCCTTCTTTAGGGCCTGAAGTAAAGGCTTAGTGTAAGAGCTATAGTCAAAGACCCATGCTCTGACATAGTTGCATAGGCCTAAAAAGCTCTGCAACTGTTGTTATAGTTTGTGGCTTAGCCATGTTCCGTATGGCTTCAGCCCTTTCTGGGGTCACTCTCTTTCCCTCATGTGAGATCAACCGGCCTATGTACAGCACTTCTCAATGACAATATCGTAGCTTTTCCTTGTCAACCTTATATCCTTTCTCAGCCAGTATAGTCAAAAGCTGAACAGAATCGTGTCTGCATTGCTCCTCTGTCGTGCTGCAAATTAAGATGTCATCCACATATTGCAGGACAATGCCTTCTAATGCAATATTGCTTAGGTCCATCTGCAGCACTCTGTTAAAAATAGAAGGAGACTCACAGTACCCTTGGGGTAGGCTCGTGCTTTTCAGACTCATCTGTCTGAATGTGAATGACATCAGATCCTGTGAATCACAGTGCAATGGGATTGAGAAAAATGCATTTTTCAAGTCAATCACTGTGAAATATTGTGCCTCAACGGGCATATTACATAGAATTCTAGTCGGTTTCGGAACTAAAGGGAACTCGGCTTCAACAATATCATTTATCGGCCTCAGATCTTGAATTAGCCTCCAAGACCCTCCTTTACTTTACTTCACAGGGTAAACTGACATATTACATGACGACTCTGACGTCACTAAGATGCCCTGTTCTATCATAGCTGAAATGGACTTAAAAATTCCTGCATCTGCCTCTCTGGACATGGGATATTGTCGGGCTCTTGGTAGAATTGCTCGTGGTTTTAGTTTGATTTTCTCTTCTCCAACCCCTTTCAATAGGCCAATGTAATAGGGTCCTGTGGTCCACAATGAGACAGGCACCTGGGCCATGTCATCATCAAAATATTCTGGACGGTTTCGTGCCATCATCATTCTCTGAGGCACTTCTCTTTTGATCATTCCCACCCAAAAGGTGAGACTCACTTCCACCATTGTCTCTCCCCTATCTGCTTGCTCTTCAAACAGGTTGTCATTGGTGCTGCCAGTCAATCAATATCCTTCTTCAATGGTGATTACTGCGCACCATTGTCGGCCTTCGTTGTCATAACCATCAATCAAGGCCATTCTTCCTCGTACTGCAGCTGTGTGTATCATCAAGGGAAATACTTTTCCCTTCTCCTCATACCATGAACACTGTGGGTTCTCATGATTTTGTCTGCAAGACCTGTCAGTCCTGCCATTAGCACGCGCATTCCGTACGCAAATATTTCTGGCTCTAATGGTACAGCCCTCATGGCTGTGTGTCCTGCGTATGCTCTAATCATTTTGCATACGTTTCAATAGTGCATTCCTGGAGTTGAACATACTATGCCCTCCTCTGTGAAAGAGATTGTCATGTTTAACTTTGTCATTAAATCTCGACCCAAAATGTTTAATGGGGTCTGTCGTGAATATAATAAAGGCACATTCATTTCACATTCTCCTATAGAGGCTGGAAGTGCGTTTGTGAAGGGAACACAACTTGTAGCTCCTGTGAAACTCTGAGCATTAATGGCCTCGCCATTCAAGGAAAACTTGCCTTCACGTATGCACGGGCGTGTTGCACCAGTGTCAACTAAGAAGGAATATTCTTTATCCCCTATAATGACATCCGCCCTAGGTTCCCGGTGAGGGTCTGGTGTCACTGATAGGATAGAACACATCAGGGTTTCCAGTGAGCTGCCCTAGTCCATATACAATTTTGGGCCACTGTGTGCTGATGGATTTCCCCCATTGGCAGAGTTATTTCCCATTCCAGGGTTCATGGTCTGCCCAGAGCTCATCGTTTGTGACCATTGCAGTGGTGACTGTTGGGACTGCCCTTGTGGAAAACTCACTGTATTCTGAGGTTGCAACCCGTGTTATGCTGCTGGTGCTTGTTGCTGCACTGTGTGATTCTGTGCAGTTCCCGGTTGTAAAGGTGCAGGTGGATTCACCATGCCTGCTCCTGTCCCTTGGTCGTTCTGCACCATGCCTTGGTTTCTGCATGTGTGCGCTAAATGCCCTGTCATCCCACACAGCCAACATACTGGTGGTGGTTGGATCATTTCCCCATTTGACATATCTTGATTACCATGTTGCATATTTTGGAAACCTCCTTGATTGTTTGGAAACCTCCCTGATTGCTCTGCCATCCTCTTCCTCTAAATCCTCTTCCCCTGCGATAAAACCCAGTATTGCTCTGATTATTGTGCTGTGGATTAGTCACATGTTGCATACTCGATTCAGCTGTGCTAGTTATCATGGCTCCCTCAAGAGCATATTTTGACAATTTCTTCGGCACCAATTTCGCTTCCTCACCCTTTCGTGCAGCTTCCTTTTTGCGATTCTTCTCTTGCAGTAGCCTGCAATAGTGTGCAATGGTCTGCTGTATTTCTGACCAAGGTTTAGCCCCGATACCTACCAATTTCTTGAGCTGTTTCTGTACCGGTTCTGGCAGCCCTTGGCATAATGGGCCTCATTCCAAGTGGGGCGGTAAGGGTTAACGGGCACCGGTAAGGAGACCGGTGCCGGTAACCCCTTACCGCCCTGCTACGAGTTCCCTTAGCGGGTCCCTCCTTTAATGCCTGGTCTGACCAGGTGTTATGGACGGGACCCGTTAAGGGAAATCAGAGCCAATAACGGTACCGCAAATTGCAGTACCGTTATTAGCTACTTCCCCCTTTTCATTGAGCTCTATGTGGGCTCAAATGGGAATGGGGTATGGTTTTTTCAATGGGGATTTACCGGTCCCGCAAAGGTCGGACTACACTGGTAAGTCCCCATTGAACAAGACCAGTGCCGGTACCATTATTGGAGGCAGTCATGGAGCAAATAGTGCCATGACTACCTCCAATCTCGGAATGAGGCCCAATATATGGTAGAATACAGGTATAGATTTCACCCAAGATTCATGATTCTCGAGTACCCACGCGTCTTGAAAATTCTGTATGTAAATTGACCCGTAGTGCTTTCCATACTGCAGCTCTGCAGTTGTTAAATGGAGCTCTGTCATGTGCTTGATTGTGGTCACACCCGGGTAACCTGCCTGTGTCCACATATCGTCTGCTCTCTCACCAAGTATGGCGATTAGGAGATCCTTGATATCCCCTATAGCTAACGTGTTCCCTCCTGTCATTTTTTCTAACTCGTGTATCCACTTTCCGGCTCCCGATGTCAGCATTGGAAGCTTGTTTTTCAAATTTTCTCGATCCATGTGTGGCCATGGAATATATTGTGGTCTTGTTCCCCCTTTTTTGAGTAACGGAAATTGGAATCCATAGCTCTCTCTCTCTTCCCTCATGGTTGTTCTATCTATGGCAGGGGTAATATTCCTGCATCGCCGCCTGCCTGGCAGTGACCTAAATCTGTCTACATAGGGCGGTGGAGACACCCCCATCTGATCGTGAGATACTTTTTCATGTCGGTCTGACTGCGTGGCTAGTTGTGATGCTCTTGGTGCAGACTCGCTAGTGTCTGACCATCCTATTCCTTTCTCTCTTGGGAATCGTCTTTCACTCTGTCTCTCTTCCTCATTTTCCTTGCGTTCCTCCCTCTGTGTGTCGGACATTGTCTGTCCCCAATTCGTGCAACTTCTTGTGTCTTCTTGGTTCCTAGTTATTTCTAATCTGCCCAGGGATAGGCCCCAATTCACACTACTTCGGGAAACATCTTCAGTGTCGTAAAGCTGAGTGCTCTCCAGGCGCTCGTCTTCCCCCTCCCTTTGGGGTGTTTGTTCCAGCACCATTTCATCATATATTCTATCGATCGTTTCTCTGATGCTTCTGGTGTCGAAGTCATCTTCCATATTTGCCCTAGACGTGCCTGGTACTGAATTGTACGCAGGAAAGAATTCTTCGATGTCTTCCCAATCTACTACTGGAGCGTGTTTTTTAACCTCTCTCACCAGATATTCAAAATCCGTGCTCTCTGTCTTCGCTTATGTTCTACATCGTCATCAAATTCTTTGCGCTTCCTCCTCTCTTCTCTTACCCTAGCTTCTTCCTTTTTCTTTTCATTTCTACGTTCATCTGCCCTTTGAATTTACTCATCCCTTTGTCTCTTTATTCTCTTCTCTCGTATTCTATGCTCTTCCTCTGACCTTTGCTGCTGCTGTCTGTTTTGATCATTGGCTGCTCTCTGTTTGCGATCGAGCTGTCTTTCTTGCTCTTCGCGATATAGCTGTTCTAGCCTTTGTCCATCTTTCTTTCTTATTCTATCGTCTTTCTCTTTTCTCTGTACATCATATAGCCTCTCTATTTGCTTAGTATCATTAGTGCCTTTGCCTTCAAATTTCAATAGAATTTGCCCTCCCATCCATTTGTTTTTTGCGAATGCTATCTCATCAGTTCTATCTTCATTTCCTTTCCATCTTTTGCCTTCTCTCTCCATATCAAGAGATGTACTTGTCTGTGTCTGGTCCCTTCATTCATCATCACACCTCTCCCTGTCCCTTGGGACTGTGGAGGTGATATCCTTATCCTTTTCTTTTCTTTGATTTTTGTCACTGCTTTGCGTAGGTGACTCATATGCCAGGTTGCTATACCCTGTAGCTGCTTTAAGTTCTCTCAGCGGGTACAGTCCCTCGTCTTTACTTTCTTCAAACTTTGTTTTGGATGGGGCGGGTGGCACAGTAGGCGTCTCAACCCCCTCTGAGCACATATTAAGTATCCAATCTATTGGTGGTTACTCTTCTTTTCCCTGTTCATACATTTTACAAAGCTCTAGAACAGCTAGGCTTTTGTCTAACTTTTTGCCCGTGTATGCGGCATGTAAGTATGTTGTCATGTGTTGCAAAACAGCTTTAGATAAGGACCCACCCTGTGGCCATGGCATAAACATTTTGTGGGAGGTCCCCATAACCAACTCTGTACTGCATTTTTTCAGCTTAGGTGCATGTTTCGGCAATTGTTTGCATAGGTGTGCCAATGGAGTTATGTCTTTCATGCTTAAAATTGTTCCCTTTCTCCTTAAATAAAACTTGTCAAAGCTTTACATGACTTAAACAATTCCCACAATATGAGTGAGCACCAATCACTGCAAGCTCCAATCCAGATTTTCTCCTAAAATGTTATATCTTCTATTTTACTCAAAAAACATCAATTCGTATACTATAATATCTCAGTTATTTAAATTAATTATTTAAAATTTAAATCAGTTCTTCTCAAGAAAATTTTCAATTTATGATGTCACAACAAACAACATGTAAGACAGATGTTTAACAGACTAGACGAACACCAGCTGGCCACATGTATCTCTGCCTCTAAATTTTACCCCAACATGGAGTTTAAACTTATCTCTTTCGCAGCGTCTTTAATCGCTGTGGTAGCCTATTCGTTCCCCTTTTATTTGGGACCCTAGATACATGTTTCTTCTAGCCGCTATATTAAAGCATAGGAATAAGGTGCATCCTCTCTCTTCTCGGGTGTCCTCCCCGGAATCCTATCTCTTTTATCTCAGGTGTCCTCCCTGGTATCTTTTCTAGTTACTTCTCAGTTACTCTTGAGTCATTATTCCCTTCCCCTTAGATATATGCATTCTTTTCTACTTCTAGCTATATTTTGTTTTTCTCCGCCTCCCTCTGTTACCTTTCCCATTTACTTGTTCTAAAGCATGCACTTTTGCCAAAACACTCAGGGCCTCATTACGATTTTGGCGGTAGCCATACCGCTATTGGCGGCATGGGTGCCGCCAAAATCAGGTCCGAGTCCGGGTTCCCAGAATGGGGAATTACCGGGCCATTCCGAGTTCGGAGGGCCCGGTATTTCCTCCCTCCAGGAACCCGTGCCCGGACCTTCCCCATTCCCATTTCAGCCCCCATAGGGCTGAATGGGAATGGGAGAGGGAGCAAACAATGGGCCGATTACGAGCGGCCTGTTGTTTGCTCCCTCTTCCCCTCGCGGGACCCACTCTGCACGTCTGGTAAAAGCAGACGTGCAGAGTGGGTCCCCCGAGGGGACCTCGTAATGTGGCAGAATGGTGTTAACGGGTCCGCATCCTTTTGCAGCACCCGTTAACCCATTCCGCCACAGTTGTAATGAGGCCCTCAGTCTTTTTCACTCATCATTCGCATGGTTCCTCTCTGGACCCTTGGGATCACTGCCTTTGTTACCACCTCCTTCGGCTTTTCTCCCGCTCAGCTGCCTTTAGGAATGGGAAGGGGTTACGTTGGGAAACACAGGTCCCTTCAGACGTTGTCCTGCAGGTTTATTTCTTACACTACCCCTGCCTATGGGGAGCTTCACGGTCTACTCAGACGAATGGGCTCGTGATATTGCCGAAGACCTAGAGTTACTTTATGTCGACGGTCAATAGATGTCTTATTCTAATCAATAATCAATAACCATCAATCTCTGCTATCAAGTGTACTCCGAGACCCCCGGACGGCCCATAGAGCCGAAGCTTGCTCAGAAGTACGTTAAGACGAGATAGCTGCACCCTTGAGATGGATGGGGGTGCAGATTCATTACTCCAACACAAATCAATAAGGACAACTCAATGGTTTGTCAAAGGGAGTTTGTTTAATGACAAGTACAGAAAACGGGGAGTCATGGATATCAGCAGTGATGCTTTTGTCCTTCTTGCTTGAAACTCCAACGAACTTCATACAAGTTATAACATTTATACTCAAAACTCGTCATCACTGGCGTGTAACACTCAAAAGTTAACATGCAATTCTATTGGTTAGGAAAAGGTAACTTTACTATAGGTACTATATCTGTATATGGTAACGGAGTAAGGAGTTTGGGTAAATTCTGTCAAGTGGGCATCTAAGCCCTTCCTTCAAAAAATGACTACTGTAGGCATCACTAAAAGTACAACGTCTCATTTATTCTACTAACTATAGGACCCTAGATTATTTGGTCCACTGTGATTGGGTTGGCACCAACCCCATGCATACTTTTCCACTTTGCTTAGCAGCACGCAGAATGGTCGTCCAGGTGCGAGGTGCCCCTTAGTTACCCGGCCTTCCTCCGATTAAGGTTACAATCAATCATCGATTAAGGTTACAATCAATCATCACTTAAGTGTCTGTGTGTCAATTAGTTCACTGTGGTTGGCCTCGAGACTGCATCTTCTGTCTGTAAAAGTTCTGATATCTCCTCCTGGTCTGGCGCCAAGCATAGGTGTGAACCCTTGCTTCTTCTTGCTTGGCTGGTCACGTGACACCCACACCATGAATTTGTCTCTTTTCTCTCAATTTGTGTATTTGAATCTTAGTTAGCCCGCCACCTGCCTATGTCTTCTTATCTCGACCTTTCAGAGGCAGGATATTCTTTTCTCAGTTTCAATTAGATGTAGCTACTGTTCCCTTCTTTTATTCATATGACCTTGGCTTTCTGTCATGCCCCCCGGATTCCTACAGCATTCTCATACCCATGGGGGAAGCCCGTGGCGCTTGTCCTGGCGATTACATCAACGCCGGCGTTATCGCCGGTAAAAACTACATCTCCCAATGGGACTTGCGCTTGGCAGGAACCCTTGGAACGCTTTTTCCTTTGCTTGCGTTCCACGCCTCCTTCGAATCCACTTCCTATATCTAGTCACGCCCCCAGAAAGCCGGTGCTCCTAAACCATTGTGTTACGCGAGCAGCGCTTCTCAAAAAGTTTTCCTATTTGTTGTGTACCTGGTTGCTGACTTCTGTCTACCCTTTGGACCCCGTTACCTGGTTTCTGATTCTGTTTCGGCGCTCGTCTGATCTGCCTTCCCCTGCTCGACCACGGAACTCGTACCGGACTGTCTTTGGGATTCCGCTTCTCATGTCTGGCTCCCGGCTCCCTTTCCGATTCCTAACCCCATATCCCTTACCCGCTTCTGGCTGCCCGCTCTTCGAAAGAAGAAGGAAATACCCTGCATTCAGGTGTTTGAGAAAGTAAACACCACGGGCCTCATTACGACCCTGGCGGAGAACCATGGTGCAATTTGCACCATGGTCCATGGCGCTAAGCTGCCAACTCCGCCATGGTGGTTGGCGGACTTACCGCCCCATGCAGACCTTGGCGGGGCGGTAAGTCCCCAATCCCCATTTTACCCTTCCTCATTCCCATTCTTGCCCCATAGGGTATAATGGGAGTGGGGAAGGCGTTAATTACGCCACCGTAAATTACGGTGGCGTAATTAACAACAAGGTCCCTTAGCGCCATGGATTTTACCGCCTGCAAAAAGCAGGCGTAAAAATCACCATGGCGCTACGGGAACTCGTAGTCAGGCGGAAAGGTACGCCATGCACTACGCCGGCGTAATACCCTCTCCGCCAGGGTCGTAATGAGGCCCCACGTCTTTTCTTCCTGAAACCTGTTTTACTGCACTTGGAAGAACGGTGCTGACTGCTTACACCTGGTGATATTTTGGCTTGGTTTGTTTTTGGATTTTGGGACGCTCTGCTGTTTGCATCACTCCTTGGATTTTGGAACACTCTGCTCTTTGCATCACTCATTGGATTTTTGGGACGCTCTGCTGTTTGCATCACTTATTGGATTTTGGGACGCTCTGCTGTTTGCATCACTCCTTGGATTTTGGGACGCTCTGCTGTTTACATCACTTATTGGGTTTTGGGACATCAGTGACACCATCCTTGGCACTCTCTTAAAGTCGCCATCTGACCTTCGCCCTCATCCAGTCTTGTGTTCTATCACAAGTAGGTATTCAGCAGGAAAAAGGAATACACAGGTAAGCTTGTGGGTCTCGGAGGGTGTAGAGGGGTTGGTTTTTTGACATCAACAAACGGTATGTAATATTTGCCTTGTTTGTTTCTTTCCTCTAGCTCCGCTGTGCATTCTGCCTTTTTGCCTGAGCCCTTGGCCTGACAGGTTTTATTACCTTGCAAGCTGTGCTCTCAGGAAGGAAGTCTGAATTACTTCAGTGGCATCTAGTCCAAGTGGTCTTCCAGACTTACGGTGGAACTTACGGAGTATGACACTTTCCTGGCACGAGTTGCCTCTGCCGAGTTTCGATTCAGCCATCTCTTCTCGTTTTGCTAAATATGAATCTGTTCTCGTTTGGCCTTTAGTAATCTGGGTTGATTCTGCTTCTTGTGCAAAGTAGAAATACACTTATAATACTGTGCTTTATTTTGAGGTAGATTATGTATAATGGCACTTGCTGCACTATTCTTCTACTAAGCATAGCAAGCTGCACTGTTTTCTTAGCTTTCTTGCGGTTCAAAGCATATTTACAGGTGCAAACTGGTCGAATGCCTTCATCTTGCTTACAGCTTTAAACTTCCTTGCATTTCGACATCGTCCTTTGACATAAGGTTCACAATATCCTTATTCATGGCGTTTCGTCTCTTTGTGTCATTCTCTGGTCGTCATTTCTTCGATCTGTGAGTCAGTTCGGGTTCTTGTGACGTCACCATTCGTCCTCCATTAAGACCTTTTTGGTTTCTTCCGGGACTGTACTTAGGCAATCTTCATTTCGTTTCATTTGTTGGTAGGGTTTCCTCAATGGATACCTTACTGTCCATGGTTTTCTTGGTATTGGTACTTCACTAGGTGTTGTTCTTCTGATAGTCACTGGGCAGAGCCCTACTGCGGCTCTCTGATGGTTTATTTGCTCATCATACGCCACATATCTTGGTGTGAACATTCCTGGTACTTCAAAATGAACGATTGGAGTGCAGGCTTTATTTGGGACCTCCTCTACACTTGGTGTTATCAGGAATGCTAGCACAAGCCTCTGAGACTTTAGGCTCCCAGGAACCCAGGGAAACTAGGACTACCTCAGATTCTATCCCATTCTGGAGTCTGAGGAGACGGATGTCCCTGTGATCTCTTCCTCCTCATAGGAGGGGAAGGCCAGACTCACGGAGTGGACCCCCAAGGTTTTGACCTTACATTTGGGGTCCCCCTTCACATGGTAATTTGCTCCACAAGCCACACAAGATCCACTGGGTCTTGGGACATAGGGAGGCTTATTATAACCAGAGTTCTGCTTGGAAGGATAACTTCCACTACCCTGTACATTCTCCTGGGAATTACCCTTACATATATATTCTGGCTCTTTTGGGAGGATGTTTTTGTCAGATCCCCCACCCTTTTTATCTTTGGACTTTTTTACCCTCCTCCTGCTTGCCAAGATGAGTCTTGTCCTTATGGGACACTCTATGTGACACCCACAACTCTGCTGCTATGGCCAGCTACTTAGGATCTAACTCCTTTGAATCTGTCAAGTGCTGCTTAAGCTCAGGGGAACAAGATGCAAAAATATGTTCAAGCATGACAAGACATATCATACCCTCAATGTTGGAGACCTTATATCCTTCAACCGAGCCAGTCAAGTTCTTAAAGGAATCAGTAACATAAGACACCCAAGTGCTACCTTCTTTCTTTTTGTACTCTCTAAACCTCTTCAAGTATTGGGCAGGAGTCTTCCCAAACTTTAAGATGAAAGTCTGCTTCAATTTTGTAAAATCTACTCTTTCAGCTTTTGACATCTCCATAATAGCACTGCAGCCAGAATGGTGTAGTCTGCTGAGCAAGAAAAAAGACCTAGGCTTGTATGCCTTCGGTGTTGGGCCGCACACCCCAAATCCCCACTTGGGGTTAATCCATTTCTTTATGCTTCTTTATAAACTCAAAAACAGACTTTGATAGTTTCAAAAATTATAATTTTTTTAATATTCAAAAATGGTAATTTCTTAAATTCAAAAGGTTTCAAGCTTTATTGGTTAAGCTTCACCAATAAAGCTGTTGCTAAAGGCTGAGCCAAAACAAGAAACCCATATGGCTAATGCATTTCACAGTCTATCCTTCTTCAGAGCCAGGGTATTACTGTACTGCACACATTGTGATTTTTATATATTACCATGTAAACATCAAATTAGACAAATCCAAATATTAAGATCAGAGTTCAACAGTGCACAAAAACCAATTGTTGAAAATTGAACAGGGCGCCCACAAGGACAGACAAATATTCAACAAAAATTTGACAGTCAAGAGAAAGAGAAAAGGAGAGAAAAATCTCATCATTCTGTCTGTTCATGATATTAGCTTAATTGTACTCAAGACCAAGCTTTAGTTGTTATGCCTTGTGTTCATTAGCATGCTTCATTCGTGTGATCAAATATAGATTTCATTAGGTATTCATAATGTTGCTACGTGACACCCTCGTGTTCAGTGAAATACTGTTACTCCTGACTTACAGTGCAAGCCTTAATGTGCTAAGGTGCGCTTTCACAAACTATAACTAGTGGGGATGCATTGTGACTGTGCATAGAGATATGCTCCTAATGTCACTGACCTGATTGCCGTATTTTTCATTAAACGCGGTCGGTGGTCGTGTTCCTTTCTTCATAGAACGCTGAGGGACAATGGAGAGAACAGTTATGTTAACCCCTGCTTTCGATTACAGCTCAATCAATTTGTTCGCCATGCGATCGTTGATCGCATATGTCTTTTTATCTTTTTTCAGTCGGCTTACCTGGAGTGCAGTGAGCCGTGTCCTGCTATGTCTCACTCAGACAGCATCTGGTTCTCGCGGTTCGTGGCGTTGCCTTAGCAACGTTTAGATAAACAATATGGTCGCACGAATTCTCACGTTTCGGCCATATTGGTGGAGGCAAACGCATTATTTATCTGTATAATTGCAGTATGTTAGCATTTCACGTGTGGACTGCGTTGTTTTATTTAATTTAGTTTAATTTTGTGCGTTACGGATGTATGTACCATGTTGAAAGCCCAAGTGGTATGTACGCGTGTCTAAATATAATGGTAGATACGAATGTAATATATGCCATGTTGAAACGTGTTATATCAAACATTTTTCACACAATGGTGAAACATGTTAAGGTTCTGCAATCTGCAAGTAATTACATGTTTGTACACAATTGTTTGTGTTGTAATACTAATGTGTGTGGATCTAAAAGTGAGTATGTGTGATTAGGTCTGGTGTGTTTAATGATAGTCCTATACAAATTCAGCAGTGGTAGATATTGTTTATCTAAAGGTTGTTAAGGAAACCCACAAACCGCGAGCACCAGACGAACAAATTGATTGAGCTGTAATCGAAAGCAGGGGTTAACATAACTGTTCTCTCCACTGTCCCTCAGCGTTCTATGAAGAAAGCATTATGAATACCTAATGAAGTCTATATTTGATCACACGAATGAAGCATGCTAATGAACACAAGGCATAACAACTAAAGCTTGGTCTTGAGTACAATTAAGCTAATATCATGAACAGACAGAATGATGAGATTTTTCTCTCTTTTTCTCTTTCTCTTGACTGTCAAATTTTTGTTGAATATTTGTCTGTCCTTGTGGGCGCCCTGTTCAATTTTCAACAATTGGTTTTTGTGCACTGTTGAACTCTGATCTTAATATTTGGATTTGTCTAATTTGATGTTTACATGGTAATATATAAAAATCACAATGTGTGCAGTAAGTAATACCCTGGCTCTGAAGAAGGATAGACTCCGAAATGCATTAGCCATATGGGTTTCTTTTTTTGCCTCAGCCTTTAGCAACAGCTTTATTGGTGAAGCTTAACCAATAAAGCTTGAAACTTTTTGAATTTAAGAAATTACCATTTTTGAATATTAAAAAAATTATAATTTTTGAAACTATCAAAGTCTGTTTTTGAGTTTATAAAGAAGCATAAAGAAATGGATTAACCCCAAGTGGGAATCTGGGGTGTGCGGCCCACACCAAAGGCATATAACCCTAGGTCTTTTTTCTTCTTCAGTTTACTTTCTGTGCCCTACAAGGTGGCACAAGATAGTGGGCTGCACCCTACTAATGAACACTCAGTTGACATGATTAACACCTACCTCAACAAAGGAAGATATCAGTAAAGAAGCTGTGCTCTCTCGCCTCTCCTCGTTTACCTTTGTAGTCTGCTGAGCAACCATGCAATCTTGTCAACTTTTACATCCTCTTGAACTTCACATGCATACTCAAATGCATTCAACCAGTCCCTAAAGTAATTATTCTCAACATACACACTGCAGAGATCTTTTGGAAATCTTGGATGAGAGGAGGACCCAGACCCATGTCCAGATCCCTTGAACCCAT
This sequence comes from Ambystoma mexicanum, assembly GCF_040938575.1. NCBI lineage: Eukaryota > Metazoa > Chordata > Amphibia > Caudata > Ambystomatidae > Ambystoma > Ambystoma mexicanum. The sequence goes on along the minus strand of NC_090931.1, from coordinate 290,138,682 downwards.
TTGAAACTTGAAGCTTGGCCAGTTCCAACTGGTGATCCCTGTCCTTTTGCTTTTCTGCCTGCTCCACCTTCAGCTTAGCCATGTGGAATTCAAGCTCCTTCTGCTTAAACAGAGGCTCGAGCTTCTTGAATTCTAAAAGGGCATCAGCATCAGAGCTGGCAGAGGAAACTTGGCACATCACATCATCTCTGTCTTCCTGGGTACTATGGATAAGTGCAGCAACAGATCTGTCAGATCTGTCAGTGAGAGCAGCCTCACCTACTTCTGCACTTTCATCTGTGGTAAAGGCAGTGACTTGCAACTCTTTCCAATCTACGATTCTCTGAATCATTTCACTGTGTGTACCATGAGCAGGCAAGCCTCTCTCAGTACACATCATTCTCAATGTTTCAGATTTTGAGCATTCAAGGTTATATTGGTAATTGTTTCCATTATTATAGATAGGTCTATGGCCTTTACAGTTCCTTACTACTAAGGTCACTATGTGTCCTGGGTAGGGGTAATCTGAAAGGCCTCCAGTCCTATCCCACCACTGCCACCAATTTGTTAAGATGGATTTCCCTTTCCTAGTTTCTTGGAACAGGGTAACCTTCTGGACAAGCCAGACCAATCAAGGTAGCCTTGCCGGTGGTCAAGACTAGGTTTCAGGAGTGCTGCGGGTGACTGAAAGACCTCAATGAGCACACAGAGTAAAGGACACTACACATCACTCCCAGTCAGGTGTGTATATATATATATTAAAAATATGTGTACATTTATTGAAGGCCTTTGAACTCAAACACAAAGCAATTATCAACAGTAATACATCAAACCAATACAACACTACTATAACACACATATATACAATACCAAGTGGCCAAAAGGGTTAAAGCACAGAATGGGCCCACAACCTAAAAGGAAAGGGAGCAAGCAGTGCAAATAGACTTTAAGCAGTTCTTTATCAATCAATTTCTAACTGATAGGCAGTTCAGTCCCTATGAAGAGCGGAGACTAGTGATCAAATGTACTTTCAAATGCTTGTGCATGCGATAGTGCAGAAGGGCGAAAATGGGGTCTCTTGCAGGGGCTGTAGCAGCTCAGGAAAGTGGGTGAGGCGATGAAAAACAAGTTCCCACTATTCGTGGAGCGCCTCCCCAAAAGGGTAGAACAGGTTCCAGGAGTTGGGAAAGGAACAGTAGCACAGGCTACCTGTGGAAAGGCTAGTGGCCCTCAGGGGACACTCGTGTGTAAAAGTGGATGGATGTGCTAGGGGCCACTGGTAAGGGTTGCAGGTACGCACCAACCCCCGGTGCACTCCAGACCAAACTTTGGCAGTCAAGTTCACTTCGGTTGCAGTTTCAAATTCGGTAGTTCTGCGGGTCTGTGGCTTTCAGCTGCGAAGTTACAGCGATGATTCCCTGGTGGGACAGTGGTGATTTCTCCACTCCGGGTGAAGGGATCAGGCCAGTTTCACTGTAGCAGGCTTCATGGCACAGAGGGGCACAGTAGCAAGGCACCTGCAAAGTTCGTCACCACGGCGGGGCTACGCGGTTACCCGTGTACTCCGGTTCAGGTGCTCTCTCTTTATTCCAGGCATAGGAATTTCAAGTGTACAAAATTCAGTGTGAGAGTGCCGTGAACACAGAGCTTGCGATGTACCAAGTTTCAAGAGTCAACTTGAAACGGCAGCGGTTTCAGAGCAAAGGTCCTGGGCAAGTTGGTCAGTTCGCTGGTTGGGCCAGGAACACTTCCGAAGAGGCTTACTTGCAGGTTTAGATGAAAGTGCTGTGAATAGTTGATCTAACTTTTGAAATGGGTCGAAGTGCCTTTGCAGACCTTCTGGTTCGATCAGATGCAGAGGGGTCCAGCGGGACAACAGTGGGCTCAGGGTGCCAAACCTTCCTGCGGTTCACCAGCGGTTCCTTGACTCAGCATCTTAGTTTAAGGATATTTGGATCCTATCCTAGGTTCAGTGAGAACTCAAGAGATCAACCTGGTGTGGGTGTTTGGGGCTTTCTCTTATCCAGAATCTCCTACGCACCAAAACGAAGAGGACCGAATGGGAGATCTGCTCACATACAGGCAGACCAGACATGGAGCAATCACGGACCACGGTGGTCCCAGTCATTCCCAGTACACCAGACCCTCTGGCACCCAGGATGTGTACTGGAACTAGACAGTCCAGCCCACATCCTGGAGGCACACACACAAGGTATGCAGAAGCCTGCGAAAGCTTGGAATTTCGCAGGAGAATGCATACCCAAATAAGGACTGACCCGTGTCAGCTCAACTTGGGAAAGGTAAAGGAGCAAGATGGCCAAAGCACAGAACAAACAACCTCATGGCATGACCATTTCATAGACAGGCCGCCTTCCTGTGCCAACTGCGGTAAATGCGGTTTGCATGGCAAAAAAGGGTTAAAAATAAGCGGAAAGATAAGCTATCCAGGGCACATCTTCACTTCTCCTAATAAATCCTTTGAAGGAGTCTAAGGCATTTGTAAACGAGAGGAAGACCCAAGCGCACTGTACTGTAAGGTACATTGTGCACTTTGAACATGTTGCAGAAAAGTTGCAACATTGGAAAGGACTAAGGGAAACAAATTCTCAAAGTACTAACTGTCCTTAACGGCATGTCAGTTTCCCCAACTTAAAGTGAGCGAAAGGCCAGTGGAGTGCAGCTGAAGGCTGCGCTTTACTGGCAAAAGTCAGACTATGGTGTATAAACAGCAGCAACAAGTTGGTGAGGTACACAACTGGACGCAAAATTACACATAAATGGGAACATTTCCTAACACTAGGATAGCAGAGAGATTAAGGGTGTAGGAACAAGAAAGAGTGAGGACAGTAGCTAGAAGAACGGGTGAAGGGTTGAGAATGAGGCAGAAGGAGGAGATTAGACCATTTCCGTTAGGGTAGAGGATAGGTTGAGGAGGGCAGTAGAGGCACAGGAGCAGGAAAAGTTGGAAGAAGCGCTGTGTAACGCTCACCTGGTTCCCACGGAGGCGCGGCGTCGAAGGCGCAGAACTCTGAAGATGGACAGGAAGGGCCCCTCTATTCTGGCTTCCCTGGCTCGTTGGATACCCTCCTTAGGGTTTGGAAGGATGAGCTCTCCATCCTGCTTCTGATGCAGGGGCGCGTTGAAACCCAGTTACTTCACTGGATTGAGGATTGATGGGAGTTCAGGTAAGCTTGACTGTTCAGGTAAGGCGCTGTAAAAGTCCTGTTCAAAAGTTCAAGCTTGATAATAATGTTTGTTGTCTAATTGCAGCAAGCACTAATGCTTATGTCTTTTTCCCCTTAGGGGCCGGGGTTCGGAGTGCCGGAGATATGGCGCCGACCCGAAGTGAAACAGTTCTGGATGAGCGCTCAGGTAATGTCTTTGCATTCGCTCATTCAATGTCTTTGTCTTTTTTCCCCATAGGGGCCGGGGTCTGGAGATGCCAGGAAGCGGCAGGACCCGAAATGCAGTGGGAATAATCCAACAGGTAAGACTTAAAAGGAAACTGAGCTTTCCTTATTCCTTTTCTCCCTCTCACCTTTGTTCTTGTCTTTTTTCCTCTAGGCGCCGGGGCGTAGCTGAATCCGGAAGATCGCTAGTCCTACAGGTAAAGTAGTCCCATTCAGGCCTCAAGAGGGCCTGGATGAAGCAGCAAGGTCTGCATCAGGTAAGTGTGCACCCAAGCACTTAAACACATATCCTCTTCTATGAGCCTGGCGCCTAAGGCGCCAGGACTGGGGTCCGCTATGAGCCTGGCGCCTAAGGCGCCAGGACTGAGTCCAAAGGGCCCCGACTTGGGCCCGCTGAGACTTCCCTGGGGAAAATGATGTCTGCCTCTGGGGTTGCTGGGCCCGGCCTGGCTCCTTGGAGGTAGGCATCATGACACGCTGCGGCTAGCAGAGGAAGCAGTAATGCTGTTACGACGGCAGAGAAATGAAGAGTGGGAAGAAATTAGTAGACAGGCAAAGGATGTAGAGGAAGGAGGGTGGAGCCATGGACAAGTTTTTGTTAGGTTGGATAAATCGAATATTTAAGGTCAATGTGGACATGGCGAGCAGGAACATTGTCATGGGTATAGGATTCAATCAGAGAGGACAGGAGCCGGTGCCCTATGGTAGTGCTAAGTAAGCTTCTCTGCTTTTAGAAGTCTCAGGTGAAAGAATAACACCTGTATGAGACAAAGAGGAATGGGAATCAGATGTCGAGCAGGGAGCGCAGGGTGTAGCAGCCCTACCTCCTGCTCCAGTAGCAGCAACGGTGAGTACACCATGGAGTCTTAGGAGATGTCAGGGTACTCGTATGGCCACAGGAAGCCTCAGTAAAAGCGGGTGCAACTCACTTTCTGTTGCTCCAGAAGGGTCTGGGAAAGGTGCATTATGTCCTATGGTCACATATGGACCGGAATAATTTGATGAAGTCACTCCCTTCACTCACTGTAGGGGCGGGGAAGTGGATTTATGCATTAGAGAAACATACCACTGGTGTCATGTTTGCCATAGAGGACATGAAAAGCTGAGCAGAATCCCTGCTCTTTGTCTGGCAGATCGATGCGTTGGGGAGTAAGAGGAGGAGCACTGTGCCCTCCCCTTCATGCCAATTAAGCATCCACTCTCTCAAGGTGGATCCTCCATTTTGTCCCCAAACTTCTTCGATAACTCTAGAATAGCTAATCGGTTTTGCAGTTTCCTTCCTTTATAAGCAGCGTGTTGAAATATCATCATGTGCTGCAGCACTGATTTCGAGAGTGTCCCCTCTTGGGGCAATGGCGTAAACAGTTTGCTGCTGTGCCTTGAACCCACTTATAAGGGTATTTGTGTGACTTCATTTTATATCTAGGCAACGACTTACATAAATGCATAAGGGAAGTGTCTGCTGATACTTAGCAGATCTTAACACCTTCAAAATCTTCTATCTCTTCTATTCCTCCTTCACAATCTCCTATCAACAATACTTCATTCTATTTCCAACACTTTCTACGTCTCTTCTAAACCTTCTCGACTACAACAACTATTCGGTTAAGCACCACAAACGCTGTCTACTCTCAGGACCACACCTTTTGGGTCAAAGCCACAGCTCCACCTGCTCTACGATGTAAACCAATATCCACAAAGCCCCTTTTTTCACAGTCTAAACCACTTTTCACCCTCCCGCAATCACAATATATACAGGTGCACCTTCAAAAATTACACAACAAAACCCCATACCCACGGTCGTCTTCCTGCCCTCTTGACAAGGTATCCTTTTACGCCTTAATGTGTGATGCTCTCTTTCCTGACCTTCTCAAGGGAAATCTCTTTATTCTTTTTATTTTGTTTGATTTTTTTATTGTGGATTTGGTCAAAATTTGATCTTACACACACAGATACAAAACTCATATCATAGCACAACAAATATCCATATAAAAGTATTAACATCTCTAAAATATTCAAGATTTTATGTCAAGTCCATTTTAAAAAAAATACCTAGTTCATCCAACATTCATACAATTGCATATATTAAAAAGGTTTCTGACCCCGCAGACATACGATTCCACAGGTCATCCAAATGTATACAATTATTTGAAATGCAAACAAATGGACCCAGATGTTTTCTTCTCATTGGTGCCAACATTGGACATTCCACCAATATGTGCCGGAGGGTTTCTGGTCTTCCGGCAGAATTACACTGAGGGCAAATATCAGCACCCTTGTCCTTTTGCTTTTTTTAGTGCTTGTGTAATTCCCCCCGTTGATAAGAGGTTCAGTATAAATCTTAAAAAATGTATGATTGTAACATGACACAGGAATTGTTGAAGATAATTTGGTAAATGGCCAACAGGTTTGTCAATTAGTGAAAAGGTAGAGTGAAATTTATATCTTCTTGTGCATGAGATGGTAGTAATCCAATTCTTTTTTTTTCAACACCTTCTTTACACTTATTGGGTTACCTGTTAAGTCTAAGCAATCTTTATCTATTGCATCTAAAAGGCTATCAGCCACAGATTATATCTTGTTCAGGTATGGTGAGGTTCTTGCCATCAGGCAGTTTAAGAGATTCACGTATAGCGAGTTTCTCGTGGGCGTCAAAATATCTCTAACCAAAGTCAGAATCTGCCAATTGAACCAATATTCTAATGATAGGAGGCCCAGTTCAAAGTGGGAGGATAGCTCAAAGGCAACACGCTTGCCTTAGAAGTAAGATGACGTGTTGCAATACAGGTTTCATCCCCGGGTCCACGCTTAGAAAACTCTGGGTATTAAGCACGTTATTAATAACCAATTACACTTATAATGAAGCCGTGGGAGGGAGGAAGGCAATCCCAATGCCCTCTTCCATAGTCTGCCCTCCGTCCCTCCCATGGGATATTATATGGAGCCAACTCTATTTCCATCCCATACATTATCTTTGGTATAACTTTACCAACATAGAAAAGAATCAGAGGTTTGATTGTAAATGTACATCATTTTCTTTGTAGTCTCCTCATGTGACAGGCCAATTGGTCTGCTTTCTTTTCAATGTTATCAACAACCAGTGATCTTCTTGAGAGCCTATATAAATTAAGTCCCAAGTAAATCACGCTCTCATTATTCTCAATACTTCCTTGATAGACCAGTTATACCTTTGGAATTTCTTTTTAGTATTTCCATACATAATGTTGTGACTTTTTTCTGATTAATAATCATATCATTGGTCTTTGCATATTCACCTAGTGCTACTAATAGCCTCTGCAGTCCTATGGGTGAGCCATCCATCAGTGCTACGTCATCCGCATATGACAGCCAACTAATCGGGAGCCCACCCACCTTAGGTCTAATCAAGGCTGCCTTTCCTAATGCGTCATTTAGGTCCTCCAGGAATAGATTGTATACGCATGGAGCAAATATACATCCCTGCTGGAGTCCTCTTGATGTGGGAAACCTGCTTGTAAGGGATCCCCAGCGTTCATTTGCACCCTCACAGACGTGCCCTCATGTATGTACTCCAGTATAGCCAGCCAAGATGCTGGGATACCCCATTTCTTTAGCTTTCCCCAAAGCAAGTCTCGATTTACTAGATCAAAAACCTTAGAGAAGTCTATTAGGGCCACATATATTTGGTTTGTCAGTCCATTCACCTCACTCCCAGTTCCATCTTTTATGACGGACAGAATAAGCCTGTTAAGTGTCATTGATTTCCCCTTTCTAAAGCCGCATTGATTCCTGGGTAGAATGTTATTTTCTTTGATCCATAGTTCCAGCCTTTCTAATACTAATACTGAGAAGATTTTATTGTCACAGTCTAAGCGGCAATCTGGCAATAGTTGTTAGAATTCAACCATTTGCCCTTCTTACATATTGGAACAATTATGTAAAACTTTGAGTCCCAAGGTTGCGCTTCTCTGTTGGATAAATAATTCATTCAAGTTGAGAGTAGTATGAGATAAAATAGATTTTTAATATATAGCAACAAAAAGCTTTGTCATTGAAGGAAACAAAAATTGTGGAAAACAGAACGATGTAGTTAATTCACTATTATAAAGAAAGAAAGACAAAAGTTTATAGTGATTGCACAAACTGGTCAGTCTGAAATTAAATGTTAAATTGGTTCATTTGATCCAATGTTGCTCTTGCTTTGGTGGTCTAAGTCCCACAGATAGAAAGAGAATTACTTTAAGGTTTGAGATACTTAAAGTACAGTTGGTTGGGTATGTGGGTACCAAAAACTCCTTGTTGTTATGAAGTCCTCAGTTCAATTGATTGAGTTAGTTGTTATCCAAACTCCTACTTTTTTGAAAGGATTTGTTGTGGCGAGTCCTTTAGTTGGTGGAGTCCAAGTCTCCTAATAGTTGAAAGATCCTCTTGTTGTTGAAAGGTCCTCCCTCATTTCTGAAAGGTCCTTGGGTTTGTTATCAGAGACTGAGACTCTATTGATGTTTATTTGTAGGAGGCCAAGACTCTTAAAAAAGGTCCTCTAGTTATTGAGAGGTCCTCGGGGTCCTCGACACATGTTTCCCCACTCCAGATATTGAGTGGTTCATCAGGAGGAAAGTGGGTGTTTTATGGAAAGAGCTCCAATTGAAATAAAGATCTGGTGATTTCAATGTTGGTCTCCATTAAGGATAATGATGAGTTTTAGATGGTAGATTATGTGGTTATTATGTCTTTAATTGTTTCAAATAGTTTGCAAGAAGTTGTTCAACATGCACTCCTTTGGTTTGTTTCTAATGTTGCAGGCGTTGAAACCCTACAAGAGATCTGGTAATGCTTCTTGGTCCGTCTAATCCGTCTTGATGGTCCGATTGCCAATTATGGATTCCTTCCAGGAACTGGGTGTGGCACCTAATCTGAGAATGTCCCTGAACAAATGTATCAGAACCAAGGACCAAAGATCCGGATTTGTCTTAAGTATGATATTGCTAAATCCATTGGGTCCATCTGCCTTAGAGTTTGAAGATTTTATAATCAGCTGCCTGACCTCTATCTGTTCAAAGTCAATGCTCCAAGGGCAATATTTGCTTGCTCTCTTACATGAGCTTGATAAGCTATGGCACATATTAGCACAATTCAACCACCATTGAGATTCACCTACTGAGTTACTTTGTAGTATAGTTTGGTCTATAGTATGTGAGTTGACTATGGACCAATGGTTTCGGTGTTACCTTGCGTAAGTGCTGCCAGCATTTTTTCATTGTCATGCTGAAATATTAGATGTTTCTTGTTACAGATCCAGTTTTTGTAACTTCTTACTAAATCCCTTTTCTTTTTACCTTAGGCTTCACTGTCAATTGACTGCCGCCGCAGTAATGTCTGCCTTATGCTTTTTCTTTCTATTCCATATCACTGCATTAAATACATGGGCATTCATAACATGCATTTTTGCCAAGTTTTCTTTTAGCTTTTCACCTCCCCATATGAAATCAATGAAAGATTTGCTTGTACACATTCGCAGCATAAATTCTTCTTGCCTGTTGTTAACAAGGGCCTCCAATTTCTTTGTTAGATTTGCCCCATTGCGGCAACATTTTTTAAGTCTATTACCACCGCTGGTTACCATCAACTCCTGGAGTTGCTCCCTAAATTGGGGTTTGCCGTAAAGATCAAATGTGGCTTCCAGTATGTTATGATCACTAAATTGTGTGGTAATGATCTCAAACTCATTGCACTGCTTATACATTAATCAGGATAATAGTAAATAGTAAATATTGAATGTATGATTAACTCTATTCCAAGTTTCCCTTTCTGTTAAGTCGCCCCTCAAGTTCCTGTTCGCTACTAACAAGCCCCAGTCTTGTAAAAGCTGAGTCCATTTCATGCTGTGCCACAGTTATTCCTAGTTTCCACCTCTTTTTTGCCTATGTATTTCATATTAAAATCACCTCACATTGTTTCATGCCGTTCCCCACTGATCCTCCAGTCCCTCAGGCACTATTCTATATGATTTATGAACTCATTTAACCCCACCTGCCTCTCATTCCAGTATACATTGATAATCAGGATCTTCAGGTGATTACTTCGACCCATTTTGTATTTTACTGTGCTCGCCAGGATCGTCTTCGAGATCGTCTTTATGGACTCAAAGTTGGAACTTCTAAAACCACACAGCAAGCCTCCTGATGATCTACCCACACCAGATTTAGCTGCCAACTGCTGCATAATTTGGTATCCATCTATCCTAATTTGGTTTGTCAACCATATCTCTTGTAGACTAATGATGCCCCCCTTCGAGAACATCTTATTCTGCTGTTCATGTTTCAAAAAGCTATTGTGTCCTCTCGTGTTCCAAACTACTATCTTTAGGAGCCCTTCTGTCAGAGTTCTTCCCCTAACAGTTCCTTCGTCAAATCTCTTTTTTGCTCCAAAAATCAATGGTCAACACATTGCATGATCATATATGCTGACGAGTTGGTGCTCACAGACCAGACGCAACTTGGACTACAGCGTAAATTAAATAATCTGCAAAACTACATGCAAACTAACAAGCTTGTGATAAACAGCAACTAATCCCAAATCATAAAGCTTCTTGTATGGACCTAAGAAAAAAAGATCTCCATTTAAATGGAAACTAGGGAATTACATACTTGACCAAGTGGACTCCATCAGATGGCTGGGCTGGGCATTCAATTAAATAAAACATTTGGAGAAGCAACATGGATAGACATGTTAAAATCTAAAATGAAACTGCTTGAATCACAAGGGGCGATAGTGCATGTGCGTTATGAGAAATTCACAATGATACTTACCTTCTACAAACAGAAAGTTGTACCAACTGTGACATATGGTGGAGAAGCAGCCTTAATCATGCAGTGGTCTACATGGAATCTAGTGGAAGGAACCTTTTGGAAAGCAGTACTCCATTTACCCAAAAGTGTACCCATGAGTGCTATTAGATGTCAATTGGGCCTTCAGTCCGTACAGTCAATAGTATTATGGAAAAGTCTCTCCCTTCTTAGGAAGATATCCATGCAAGACTCAGCACTACTGTATCGAATTCTATTCAAACCAACAAACGGAATTCATTCATGGGCTGTAGTCGAATAGCATAAGATTTGCACAAACCACCTGACACAGTTGGACACAACCTTAGAGATCCTAATTGCGAACTCAGACTGGATTAAAACTCAGAACCAAAGAGTGCAACACAAATCACTTGTGCTGTTTCCATATGAGCCACGTAGGTGGAATAACTTACCGAAACACCTACAGACGTTTCCTAGTCAACATCATCGCAATCTCCTTCTACGACTAAGGCTAAACTTATATCAAACTAAAGAGATTATGTTCATAAGGAGTACCTTGAAAATCAATGTCGCTTGTGTAAGCAAGCCAACACCATAGAATCGATCAAACATCTGCTGACTGCGTGCCCAGGGTTAACGACACTGAGAATAAACTACTTAAAAAAACACTGCAGCGTTATTTGATCGCTATCCATGGTGGAGGTTATTTTTGCTTGGCGAAAATACGGCTCGCGTATGGGTAGGCATAAACTTTCTTGACAAAATCCTAGAAACAACGAAAAGTGACTAATGAAGTCAAATGCTGAAAAGGACAGAAGAAAGGAAGTAGGATTAAGGGATGCATGACATGCGATTGACACATGAACACAGGGAAGCACAGGACAAAAGCAATTCCAATGATGTGAATGAAATCTGAACAAAGATTGAACTGTGAGTGATGATTTTCTTTTAAAATGTGTAAAAAAGTGTGTAATAATTTATAACACAATTTAAAAAATAAAAAAATAAAACCTTTTAGGGATTCTAATACCTCCGCCCAACTTCCATGCATCTCTTGTATTCACATATTTTGCAATTCATCTTTTAGTAGTTCGATGTGCGATGGCTCCCCTACTTCTTTATTCTTATTACACTGGCCCTCCTGTCCTTTTAATTCCAACATATTTTCTCACTTTTCAAGGTAATATTTACATTCCTTTCTTTCTTGATAGACCATGCAGCCCAGTTCTAATAGGGCTTCTCTTTCTTCCAATATTGTTTTTCTCACAAACTCTGATATTAAATGGATCTCTACAAGGTCTATCCTTTTTTCATATGGGAGGCTCACAAACTTGATGTCTTAAGAGAACATTCTTTCCAATTCTGTGTGGACCTGTAGCAATTTCAATACATTGCTAAGATTCAATATTATTCTACATTAATATTGGGTCTGAGTTCCATATACAGCTTAAATAATTCCAGTTCTGTCTTCGTACCCCCTTATCCGATTTTTCAGCTGAGTTATTAATTTTACCAACATGCTTTATATTCTTTTTAACAGACACCTTAGGTGGGGGATCTTTTATATTGAAAATGTCCATTAATCTCTCTCGATCTCTTCCTGTTAATTCCTTGTCTCATGTTTACATGAGTGAATCATTAGATCTTTCTCCGTCCCTGTCCGAGATCCTTCCCAGTTCATCTATGGAGTAAGTCCTGTGCCCAGTTTTTTCTCAAATCTGCAGGAACCTTTGCCATTTGAGTACTAGATGTGTTCCATTTCACCGTTCTTTTAAATAATGCTTCCCATCGTCGAATCTCCTCTTTCTTTTTTTCAAGATCTTTGACTGCCCCCTGAATGGATATGGCATTGGTCACTACTTCTTGGGGGTCTGCCTTATCTCGGTGGCCTGTGAATTGGGATGGTCCTTGTGTGCCCCCATCAACATCCTTTATGAGGGCGTTTTTAGCCAGCACACCAACCTCTTTCCTGGGTGTCGCCTGGCATGACATGTGACAAATGTTTATTATCTTTTTACTGGGTCGTTGCTTAGTCTTATTTTCAGGTTTTTCTGTCAAATCTATCGATGCTTGTCTTACTGGGCACCTTTGCTTTTCACTGTCCACTATCCTGGGCCATTAGTGTCTTGTTACCTCAGTTCTTCCAGTGAGGACTCTAGACTGATAGCCTTATCGTCTACTACGACATTTCTTAAATTTTTTCTTGAATCTAGTCGCAACTGATTTTTCCTTCCATTCTTTGATTTTTTTATGGCACTTTTTAGATATTTTTTTATTTTTCGTTTCTTGGTAGCTTTACACAAGAATCTTGGTGATTCACCTTTTCATTTGGTACATTAATTATCTGTTCAGGGGTTATGTCTTCGGTGGCCGTCTGTTTTTTGCAAGTCATTCTGATTTCCTTTTTCTTTTGTTTTAACATTACATTGGAAAGTATGTCAATTTTTACATTTAATTTGCACAAGATCAGTGTGTTCGCTTTGACTTCATCTTTTATGTTTTGGTGAAGTTCAACTGAGGCACTAAGGACAGTGTTAAGTGCTTAGATTGATGGTGATGTTAGCTTGATATGCTCATCTGCCTCTCTCAAAGTATGGTGCATAATTCTAGAGCCCCTCTTATCTGTTTCATAGTCTATCTCACGATGGGACATTGCATCTAATAATTGTGATGGTGAGCCTGCCATCAAATCAGACCTCACCTTTATTACCCATTGAATCCCCAACACACATACTAGCCCCCTCCAGTAGACTGATGTCAGTTATATTGTTAGACACAGCTGGAATTCTCTGTATAACTTCCAAGGGCGCAGGGTGTATTTGCTTCCTTGTAATTGGGGTCATGATTTCACTCTTAAAGTTTGGTGTGTTACTCTGCACACTAGTTTTATACCGCACGTTTTATTATGTTTCGCTGCGTGCCACTTCCAACTCAATGGTATTTGATTAGTACGGTATCAGTAGTTAGTAACTAGATAATAGGTAACAGTCTCAAAACCCCTCACCTGCACCCCTAGTTTACAATGTATTCTTCAGATAGTTTACAACAGAACCACCCAAACCAAGTTCAAAGGTTCCGAGCCCGCAGTCACTTGCTTGGTGGTCCACACTTTATAGTCCGGTTCTACAAACCCGAGCTCTGATCAGTCTCGTTTTGGAAGCATATGATCTTAGTGCAGGCAGCTTACAAAGGTGGGTTCAAAAAAATATTCCACCCACAATCACTCATTTACAGATGTTACTTTCGTTAGCCTGCATATGGTAATCCTATCCAACCAATGTAAGTTCAAAGGCTCTCGGTCCACAGTCACTTGCTTGAGAGGCCACAATTAGCAGGTCACACAATATTGTTAATGCACCACAGACTTATAGTTCACAGAGTTGTACCTCACTTCACCAAATGCAAGTTCAAAGGCTCTCGGCCCGCAGTCACTTGCCTGATAGTCCCCTCTTGATAATTCACACGATTGAAATGCACCCCAAGCCTATAATCAGGTCACACAGGTAGTCACCGGGTAATCACAGCACGTAGTTACTCGCTTGGTGAGCCCAGCGCAGATTTCTTACAATGTTTCTGAGCGACTATTTAGTTCAATAGATCTGATATAAATTCAGCTCAGGCTCATATGCAAAGATAAAGGCACTGATTCCTGCAACATTTTCCTATGGGATTGCGCCATTATAAAACCCTGAATCAGGCCTACAGACTGCTCAAAAGAACAAGTTCACAAGTTCAAAGGTGTTTCCCCAACAGTCACTCGCTCGGTATGTTAACCCTAGATCAGATCCGTTTAATTTACGAACTTATACCAGCAATATAATCAGCACAACCTTGCGATATTCAAAGTTACTTCGTCCGCAGTCTGTCGCTCAGCTGAGAATTTAGATTTGTTTGCGTTTGTGCAGGTTTAAAGCAATCATATGTCAGATATTGTGGAATTCACTGTGCCTGGTGGCTCGGCTGACTTTTCTTTTCCTAAACAGCCTGATGGCTCCCTATAACGCACAGGTCCAATCAAAGCAAGAAACAAGCAAGCGGTAAATGGAAAGCGACGGGCAGCGGCAAAGTTATACTATATGCTCAACATAAGCAATCACTTTTCCCCCATAGTACTCGCTTAAACATAGGGAATCAGTGAACCGCAGCTGCGCTTCCCGATACTTCCGGATGATTGTCGACCTTCGTTCCCCCGTACACCTAGCACTCACAGCACCACCGCCAACACCAGAAACACTTTACTCACTCCGCTCGCTCCACTCCTGGAGAGTGTTTAAGTTTGATTGTTAGGACTCACCGCCAAAGCTGTAAACAGCGTGGTGGGAGCGCTGACCAAAAGAAACCGGGATAGTCGCTGAAGAAATCTTCCCACTACAATAACCCTCTGCTGTGTGAAACTTATAGGCAGAAGGATCTAGTAGTTGGAAGAAGAGACACGCACCCACGACACGCCGGCTGTAGGAACAAGAAAAGAACAATCAATACCACTGGGTTGTATTGGGATTATCCCGCCTCCAATACGGAAGGGAAACCAACCTCACAATATGTGGGTATCCAGCCAGGCCGGTTAAAAGTAGATCGGTGATTAGATTACACAATGTCCCCAGAGAATCCCAATGTGGCAGACACCTGAAAGAACAAATAACAACAACACAATCTGTTGGTACTGGAAAATGAGGTAGTGCTTGATATCAGGAGATAAGCGAAAGGTTCTTACCAGGATCTGGTTTTTGTCAAATCTGAAGTCCAGAGTGAATGTTGTTCCAAAATCCTGTCCTGATGGCACAAGGATTCCTGGAAGTGTCCTTGAAATTACATAAATCCAGAATCCAGAGAAACCTACCTCGACGGCACGAGGACGCCTAGAGTGAAATAATCCCAAGTAGCAAGTGTCTCTAGTCTTTGCGTGTGTCCTCACACGTGTCGTTCCGCGAGAGAGGCAGGAAGTATGGAGTCCGTATTCCAGACAGAGTCAGCGATTTGCGGGCAGCAACAAGGATAGAAACGTTAGGCAGAGGCAGTCCGTTACCCAGATCGAGTTCGGCAATGTGCAGGCAGCAACATGAATGAAAACTTTAGGCAGAGGCACTCTGTTACACAGATCGAACTCTGCAATGTGTGGGCAGCAACAGGATTAGGACGTAAGGCAGAGGTAGTTCGTTATCCACACAGAGTCAAGTCAAAGGGAAGCAGGGCAAGAACGTAGAACAGGAGGGCTAAATTGAGGTAATCCGGGGAACGTAGCAGGAGTCAAGAGTTCATAAACATAGCATGGAAATCCGTAATCACTTCAATCAGAAGCACCGGGTTATCACTGAGGGCAGGCTTTCTTCTCCTGGTGTCACGTGTCTTTGTATCACGTGTGTAGGAGAGGTGAGCTTTCTTCCTGCATGGTGACGTGTAGGGAGTAGCTTCCACCATTGTCACTGTAACTGGTAGCTTGCTAGAAATGGTGCTCTCCGCTCGACTGAAGTAAATGGAGACAACCCGGATACTCGAGAGGGATTTTTCGAGGGTTTATGCAAGTCCACTGCCTGAGAGGCTGCTTCTGCAGGCCCCTTGGCCAATCCCCACGGGCGAGCAAGTTGAT
The DNA here is from genome assembly GCF_040938575.1 of Ambystoma mexicanum. Taxonomy (NCBI): domain Eukaryota; kingdom Metazoa; phylum Chordata; class Amphibia; order Caudata; family Ambystomatidae; genus Ambystoma; species Ambystoma mexicanum. The sequence continues at coordinate 290,122,921 of NC_090931.1, read as the reverse complement.
TCCTGACAGTTTCCTTCCCCGAAGAAACATCCGCCCCCGTGAAGCAAGAAAACGAGCCAGAAGACAGGGGCCATGGATATGTTTGAAAGGCTCCCAAGTCCGATCTTCTGGACCGTAGCCCTTCCAGTCTATCAGGTAGGCCCGAGCCCCCCCCTCATGCTCTCTAGTGCCCAATATCGCTTTCACCTCATACTCCTCTGAGCCCTGAACAGGGAATGATGAGGGACAAGCAGGAAGGCATGTACCAGAGTGAACTGGTTTCACCAGAGAAACATGGAACACAGGATGTACCTTCCAGGCCCCAGGCAGCGCCAACTTTACGACCAGGGGATTTATTACCTGAATAATCTGATAAGGGCCCACAAAACGAGGCAAAAGCAGCCGCCAGCCCGGTATCCGAAGGTTCTTCGTTGACAGCCAGACCTTCATCCCAGTCTGGTATGCCGGGCCGGAGAGCGGTGTAAATCCACAAAGGACTTAGCGCTCGTTTGTGCCTAATGTAGGCGACGCTCGACATTTCTGTGTACTTCCGTTAGTTCCCTGACATAATTGAGGGCGGCAGGGTTGTGCTGCGGAAACGATGGATCAAAAGGCAGAGCCCGTGAATGTTGGCCATAGAGCGCATAAAATGGCGAGGAACCAGTAGAGGTATGGATTGAATTGTTGTACGTGAATTCAGCCGCAACTAACACCAACAACCATGACTCCTGGTATTGTAGGATCAGACAGTGGGAATACTTTTTGAGTTTGGCATTCAGCCTCTCGGTCTGTCCGTCCGTCTGCAGATGTTATGCACTGGAGAATCGATCTTCGATACCACAAGGAGCAGTAAGCGATTTCCAGAAATGGGAAGTGAATTGCGTACCACGATCGGAAACAATCGTAGAAGAGAGTCCAAAGAAGCGGAAGGCATGTCTCAAAAACAAGTCTGCAAGAACAGGGGCTGTGGGAAGACCACGGCAGGGTACAAACAATGCCATTTTAGTGAAGAAGTCCCCCATGACCCATATGGTATTGTAGTCCTGCATCAAGGGTAATTCCACAATGAAATCCATGGACAACATCGACCATGGACATTGTGGTACAGGCAAGGGTTGAAGAAGGCCCATGGGTTTGGCCGGGGTGGACTTACACTGAGCACATATGGCACATGACGAGATGTATTCCCGCACATCCCGCACGCATGGAAGGCCACCAGCACCACCTTTGCAAACTATTAAAGGGATCTGCCTAGTAAAATAACTTGGTCTAGGGGGTCGAGTTACTCCATGCTGGATTATATATATGTCAACAAAATGTTATATCTTGGCTGCAATTCATTTGAGGTCATTCTGTGTGAATTAAGTGACCATCAGATGATTTTGTCCAAATTCCAAATCATATGGAGAAATAAAAAAGACAAGATGATTTCTGGGATCAAGGTTGGGCCGGGATCCAACCAGGTCAGTTGGAATAAGCACAAGTAAACTATCTTAAGTGATATTGTGACCTTAGTTAGGGCCAATTCTATGTTTCACTGGAAGTTGAATACATTCAATACAAACAGTTATGATGATTTTTTGGAAGATATCTTTAGAAGTGTGATATCAAAATCTCTTCCCCCTCCCCAGAGACATTTTCACCAGTTTGATAAGGAGGTGAAAAAACAGAAACAAGTACTAAGAGCAGAAATAAGGGTCATCAAGAGGGGAGTTGAAAAGGACCAATGTGCTATAATTGTAGCGATAAAAGCCATAAAAAAAAGTACCACTATTGCATTCCTATGTATCAGGAAAAACTTGCAGAGAGATGCAAAAATTATGCTGGGCTTCCTTTGAAATACCAATACTGCAGCTTTCTGGTATTTGGTTAATGACCTTGCCAGCACTTAAGCTGATGCAAAATTAAATCCAATAGGAGAGGATCAGTGGGTTGGATATTTTGATTTGATATTTGGGTAGAAATCGGAGGGGCAAAGTAAGAAGTGGATGGGAAATTGTGATAATAATTTGTAGTATACGGATATCACTGAGGAGACCATACTCGAGGTGACTCAAAATACCAGTAACTCCAGGCCCCTTGGACCAAATCGACTAGCCAATGTGCTTTTTAAAGAAGATACTGCTGCCTGGTCATCCATTTTGCCAATTTATTTTAGGCAAATTGTGGACTCAAAAATAATTCGGGCAACATGGTATACTGCATCGTCTAGCAAGACACAGACAACAGACAAGGTGTAAAATAAAATACTTCATTAAATCAAATGTTAGGATGGTAGAAGGCCTAACTTGCTCAATACTAAGGTGGGATTTCCCTACCTGAACGAAAAGGAAAGTCTGAGTCAAAGACATCAACTTAAAAGTCTGTCTGTGTCCAAAACCTATTCTTGCCCTCACAACTACAGCTAAACAATGGGTAGGAATGTCAATAATAAAAGAAATATGGCTTGATTCACAGAAGCGTTTTATAATGGTGCAATCCCATAGGAAAACGTTCTGTGAATCAGTCCTAAGTGCTTCTTCCAGCTCGCAGCTTTCTTTCAGCTCCCCTTCCCCAAGTGTAAGAAAGCGCCACAAAAGTCTCAAGGTGACCTTTCTCAAGTTCAAAGTGATACTGTTCAAATAAAACTTTGGGTCCCCAAGTTCCAAGTAACACAGTTCGAAACAAAAGGTCTTGAGGCTAAAAAACTCAAAAGCACAGAGGGAACAAATGAGTAGTAGAACTGTCACACAAAAAGGGGGGTCCCCCTCAATGAACAAATTCAAAATGTAGTTGTATGGAGCCACACCCCTGCTAGAGCATGTGGCTATCGTCAGTTGTATTTGAATAAACCTATAAGGTGGCACACACATGAATATAAAATGAATTATTTATTCAATAGGCAATACGTCCTACAACAATAGATATTAGAATTATAATAATGTCTGCCTCAAATTACACAGATACAATAGATGAAAGAAAGCAAAAATCATAAAACCACATCTCAGACAGATGGATAAAAGCAAATAATACTTGTGAACAGGCCTATTGTATAGGCTAGAACATTTGTATACCATTTAGAAAATGTTCTTTGTAACAAAACCAAATTTTATAAGTCACAGGTTGGAGACATACTATCGCAACAAAGGAATGGCTATACTTGTGAGTCAATCTTGTTGACACAGGTGGAGGAACTAAATACTATACTGCTGACCCTGTCTAACTAAATGTAGCATAGTACACAAAAGCCAATGTTGCATGAATAGTCAAGAAACAAATATAATATATATACAGATCTAGATACACATCCCAGGTCTACGTTCAACACACATTGACAGGTCCCGGAGATGTATATAGGGCCGAGATTGTCAGGACGGAACGTTTCAGCAGACGATGAAGTAGACTGCCTTCTTCAGGACCCCAAGGGAAGTTGGAGCTTTGTGGAAGTGATATGGCAAATATTACAAAAACATTAAAAATCAAGGACTAAAAACGAATTTAAAAAGTGAATAAGAAGGGAAAGTGCAGTGACAGAAGGAAATCTTTCTATACCAAAATGCCTCACCCTCTATGTGTGCCATCACCCTTATCCAGATAACCACAGGTGAAAGGAACGGTTTCCACCTTGAAGAACCAGAGGAAGCAAAGAAGAGAGAAAAAAACACAAACCCTTTGTGTCATGTGAGGTACAGCCCAACCCCTAAAAAACAGTCACTACTCAACTGATACCAAAAAGATATATAGACGTACTGTATGTATAGGATAGGAAGCAATGTTACAATTTGGTCAGGCAATTGGTGACCACGGAATGTATCCCGAGCAGGACAGGTATCCTAGTGTGAGTGTATGAATCAGGCTGAGGATGAGATGGATACAAAGAAAGGAGGGGGGAGAAGAAAAGGAAACAGAAAAAGAAAAAGGAATAGCATCAGACCAGCAACCTAAAGTAAAAATGATAATTAAACTAGACAATCGTTTAAATGTAACCCCAAGGGCACATGATTGTTAGCCGAGGGCTATACCTGGTCTCTAACCCGCTACACTTGAGTGGCGGGTCTAACCGATGTTAAAGCTCACTCAGAAAGTGCACGTGCCTACTTACCCTGATTTGAATAAAGGGGATGATTTAGGTTAATATATCCTTCCCTTGGATATTGGTGATGACAGTACTGCTTCTAAAAATTGCCTCAGCTGTATCCAATTCCAATTGTGTTTGTGCTACCAAGTGTTGTGCCATAGAGATGGTCAAGACCATCAAATCTTTGGGCCATTTCCGGGTCAGTGGGACAGGGATAGTAATACCCCACAACTATCTCTGGGGTATAGGGTTCTCCCTGAAATGGGCATGTGGAATACCACATTTCACCTGAGGACATCTCTTTCCCACTCCCCAAGGACCCTTCGGCCAGGTGATCCTCCCTCGATTCTCCACCCCCAGGGTCTAATTCCAAGAGCGATGGCCTTTCCTTGGCCACCTGAGAAGAGGAACCAAGGGAAATATATGTGAGGACTCTCTCAGGCTTCTCACAGAGGGCAAATTGCAATGATCCAAAGTACTGCATGCCTATTTCGATCTTAGATGCCGACTGCAAAGTTTTTGCAGCTTTGCTGTTGCAGCATCTGGAGGACTGGGCTTTGGAATCGGGATGCATTAAAAGGTGGCAGACCGGATTTAGTAGAAATCACAGTACTTCCTTGAATGGTCTGCTTCTGGGATGGATAAGAAATTGGCAAGGAACGGAAGGGCGAGTTCCACACATGTAGTGACCATCGATTTATCCTCTGCGTTTCATAAGGTGAATAGGAAATTGCTTTAGAAAAAATTCCAGGGGTGGAATATACCAGTGGGTTTACTAGTGGGTTGATTGTGGCTCTTCACTCACATGCCAATATTCAGGTGTGACTGAATTACATTGAGGATTTTTTGCAAGAAATTCCAACCTACACAGGAGTAAGACAGGGATGCATTCTTGCTCCCCGTCTATTTAACTTGTACATCTCGGACGTGGGAGAATTCTTGGCCCATTCAGCGTTTGTTTCACCTAAGCTGAATGGCAAGAAATAGTTTTAGCTCTCCTATGCCGATTATTATTATTTTTTTTTATTTAATTCCTGTGGGGCGCCAAATATTAATGATTGATTTTGGAAATTATGCGCATGAAAATTAATTATCCATAAACACTCTGAAAATGAAGGTGATTGAATTCACAGCCAAAGAGAAAGCCAAATCTCTAGTCTTGTGGTGTGCAAAGACTGGAGATAGTTGCTCGCTTCATGTATCTAGGTTTCCCAATATTTGATAAACCGGACAAATCAGCCATAAGGGAATATCTATTAAAGAAATCCTCTGGATTGGTGAATCAGATCACCAAGGTCGATGGCAAATACGGCAAATTTTCAATTATTCCAGCTCTAAGATTTTATGGGGTGAAAATTGTCCCAAAAATAACATATGGCATACAACTCTGTGGCCCTCATTACGACCCTGGCGGATTTTTTCCGCCATCGACGGACTTTTCCGCCATGGCGCAAAGTCCCTTTACGCCATGGCGGATGGCGGACTTACCGCCCCATTCCGAGGTCGGCGGGGCGGTAAGTCCCCATTGACCCATTTACCCTTCCCCATTCCCATTTCGGCCCCATAGGGCTCAATGGGAGTGGGGAAGGTGTTAATTACGCCACTGTACACTACGGTGGCGTAATTAACACCGAGGTCCCATAGCGCCATGGATTTTTACGCCCGCAAAAAGCGGGCGGAAAAATGACCATGGCGCTATGGGAACTCGTAGTTGGCGGTAAGGGGTCGGCGCAGCTAACGCTGGCGCAAACCCCTTAGCGCCAGGGTCCTAATGAGGGCCTGTGACATTACTATCTTGGAGCATTTGCCAATAATTGAAGGGTGTATTTGACAAAGGGTATTACAAGTGCCAAAATCTGTCCCTGTTGCAGTAATTTGATACGAATTGGGGATTCGGCCGTTGAAGAGAAGTGGGAATATGGACAATTGTAAATGTATTATACAAAACTCTGCAAGCAGAAGAAGGTACTCTTTACTCGGACCTAAATGAGGCGATGTACCGTAGTGTAAAGCACAGAGGTTTGTGTTCGCTAAATTCTCTGAACATATTTTGTGACAGAATATAATTATAAATTGGGTTGAGTCTAGAAGAACTATTAGTTAGTCCAAATAGTACTAGAAACCGTCTAGCTACCTGGGACTGGTGTTCCACCCTAGAACAAAATTCATTCTTATTTTTCATTGTTTCATCTCTCAATAGTGAATAAGGAATGGTGGAAATCTTGACCCCCTTTTTTAGCCATTTATCCACGTAGAACTGTGAGGAGTAATTTCTTAAGATTTTGCTGGAATTTAATTCTATTGAAAGAAATTCTCCTCAGATACAATAAAAGAGATCCAGAAGAAAAGATCTGTAGGTTTTGCAAGATGGCAGATAGTTTGGAAACCACCAAACATCTGGTAGTAGATGATTTGTTTTAACCAAAATAACACTAAACAAATATAAAAAACTATTAAAAACATAACATGTCAAAATCAGGCCTGCTTCATTTACTCCATTGTTTTAATGAATTATTTTATGAATATAGCCGGCTCTTGTATACTGGCACTCCAACCCAAGGAACATATATAAATACACAAGTAATTTATGTGCTCAAAAGTGTTTCACTAACGAGAATCCCCTGGCTCACAAGACCATATGGATGCAGCACCTTCTGGCACTTGTCAGTCAGAAATGCATGATTGGCTTTGCTTCACCAATATCGCCAGCCTTGTTGGAAACGTACTGTTTTCTCTAGACCACAAAATGCCTCTACTTCTTTGGAAGGGCTGTGTTTGTTCTAGTGACTTATTTGGTGACTATGGTTTTGGGGAGTTGGGTTAGAATCACGATTGCCAGACCTGACCACACTATGTAATCCTGGGCAGATCTCTTGAGCTTGCAGCACCCAAGATCCCTTTTCTGTCAAAGGTAAGAGGATTAGGAAACTGACTAAAGGTCACTCTATAATTAAAATAAAAAATTAACTACAAGTAATATAACCAGAGCGTCTTCATTGTACAACCAGAGCAGTTTCACATGTTCCATTGTGCGCTACACGTGGTATATGATTACAGCGCATGTTCTTTGTGTCGCATTCTTATTACAAAGTCTGGTTTAGCATGCTTGAATCATATAAAACCCATAACATATGTGCTGAGATTCTAGTTTTCCCACTTGACCACAACGTGTGATCCAGGGCAAATGAATGAATCTACTAATATTTGGAGTACTTAGATTTAAATGAAATGCAATTAAAGTTCTATTAAACACAGGCATGTTCATCGTGTTCATCTATAGTGTGAGTCAGGTATCAGCAGTTACCTCTGACAAAAAGGAATGGCTTCTTATTTTTTTTTGAAACCCTTACGATGAAATGTTCAGTTGAAGATAACAGAACGTGTTCAAAGCAAAACAATACACATTTTAAATGAGCTAAATAAATACACGGTTCTTTATAAAGCAGCAAGCAAAATCAAGTTCCTGAAGGAACCGGTTGACAATTACAATGATGCGTTTGGTTGCTGTTTTACTGCATTTCTACGGTCCGTTCTCACAGCGGCTTTTTCACTTTAGTGCAACTAGATTGCCAAAAATCTACAGGCCGATTCATGGAATTAATGTGCGCTGAAAATTCCTGCGCAAGCGTGCAAAACCATGCGAATAGCAGTGCAAGTGCGAAAATCGCAGTGCAAGTGCGTAAATCGCAGGGAAACCCGCGCACATCGATTCATGGAAGTCCGTGCGCGAGTAAAATCTGGGATGTGCGCGGAAAATCTGCGTGGCGCACGCCGGCGCACAGGTCTTCTAACGGCGTGCGCCACGGCCACAGCAAAAGCGCACATAGCGCGGCGCACATAACAAAAGTAGGCATAACACGGGGCGTGACACGTGGAATGGGGAACAACACGTGAAAATGTGGCCGTCACGGGGGAAGTACAGGAGGCAAGTGTGCGGAACGCCCACACGCTCGACTACAACACGTATTCATGGAATCGAATAGGGCAAACCAGCGCACAGGCAAAGACGTGCACAGGCCTAAACACGTCCGCCACACGAAGGCAGGCGGTAGCGTCCCTGCGCTTGAAAAAAATATGTGCCAAAATGTGCGCTAACAAAAAGCATGTATATACAGCTATGATGAATGTCCCATACTGTGGCCCGCTAGGACAAATGACGTGCAAAGGGGTACGCGACAAACACGGACACCCGCTGTGTCAAAAATAGCATGTGCGTGTATTTCGGGTGTGCGTGGCAAGTTTCACACGCGGTAGGCCTTGGGCGAGCGGGGTACGTGTAAATCTGGGGTTTGCGGGAAGTTTCACACGCAATAGGCCCTGTGCGAGCGGGGTACGTGTATATCTGGGGTTCGCGGGAAGTCTCACACGCGATTGGATCCGGGTACGTGTATTTCTGGGGTTCGCGTGAAGTTTCACACGTGATTGGCCCTGTGCGAGTGGGGAACGTGTATTTCTGGGGTTCGCGTGAAGTTTCACACGCGATAGGCCTTGGGCGAGTGGGGTACGTGTATAACTGGGGTTCGCGTGGAGTTTCATACGCAATTGGATCGGGATATGTGTATTTCGGGGTTGCGCGGGAAGTTTCACACGTGAAAGGGCCTATAGGAGTGGGGTACGTGTATTTCTGGGGTGCGCGGGAAGTTTCACACGCGAAAGGGCCTGTGTGAGTGGGGTACATGTATTTCTGGGGTACGCGTGGAGTTTCATACGCGATTGGCCCTGTGCGAGTGGGGTACGTGTATTCCTGGGGTTCGCATGAAGTTTCACACGCGATAGGCCTTGGGCGAGTGGGGTACGTGTATTCCTGGGGTTCGCGGGAAGTCTCACACGCGATTTCTGCAGGGTACGTGTATTTCGGGGGTGCCGGGGAGTCCTACACGTGAATTGGCAGTGTGGGTCCTCCCAGGTGTTCGGTCTACACCCTCCACGGCCCCTGCAGGCAGCCCACACCACAGGGGACTACCCTGCAACCCTGGCCATGTCCCGCAGGCAGCCCATCCACCATGGGCATGCCCCCCAGCCAAACCACATGTCACCTTGCACTACTGACCACCAACGCATGACCCCCTGCACCCCCACCCCCCAGCAGTCAGGGACACCTGCCAGCAGGCCCCCACACATGTCCCCCAGCACCCTCACCCCCCAGCAGTGCATGGCACCTGCCAGCAGTCCCCCACACATGTCCCACTCATGTCCCCCAGCACCCCCACCCCCCCAGCAGTCAGGTGCACCTGCCAGCAGGCCCCCCACACATGTCCCCCAGCACCCCCACCCCAGCAGTGCAGGGCACCTGCCAGCAGTCCCCCACACATGTCCCCCAGCACCCCCAACCCCCAGCAGTGCAGGGCACCTGCCAGCATGCCCCCACACATATCCCCCAGCACCCCCAGCCCCCAGCAGTGCAGGGCACCTGCCAGCAGGCCCCCACACATGTCCCCCAGCACCCCCACCACCCAGCAGTGCAGGGCACCTTCCAGCAGGCCCCCACACATGTCCCCCAGGACCCCCACCCCCCAGCAGTGCAGGGTACCTGCCAGCAGGCCCCCACTCATGTCCCACTCATGTCCCCCAGCACCCCCACCCCCAGCAGTGCAGGGCACCTGCCAGCAGGCCCCCACTCATGTCCCACTCATGTCCCCCAGCACCCCCACCACCCAGCGTTCAGGGGCACCTGCCAGCAGGCGCCCACACATGTCCCCCAGCACCCCCAGCAGTCAGGGGCACCTGCCAGCAGGCCCCCACTCATGTCCCACTCATGTCCCCCACCCCCCCACCACCCAGCAGTCAGGAGCACCTGCCAGCAGGCCCCCACACATGTCCCCCAGCACCCCCACCCCCCAGCAGTCAGGTGCACCTGCCAGCAGGCCCCCACAAATGTCCCACACATGTCCCCCTGCAAACCCACCCCCCAGCAGTCAGGGGCACCTGCCAGCAAGCCCCCACACATGTCCCCCAGCACCCCCACGCCCCAGCAGTCATGGGCACCTGCCAGCAGGCCCCCACTCATGTCCCACACATGTCCCCCTGCACCCCCACCCCCCAGCAGTCATGGGCACCTGCCAGCAGGCACCCACACATGTCCCCCAGCACCCCCACCCCCCAGCAGTGCAGGGCACCTGCCAGCAGGCCCCCACTCATGTCCCACTCATGTCCCCCAGCACCCCCACCCCCCAGCAGTGCAGGGCACCTGCCATAAGGCCCCCACTCATGTCCCACTCATGTCCCCCAGCACCCCCACCACCCAGCAGTCAGGGGCACCTGCCAGCAGGCCCCCACACATGTCCCCCAGCACCCCCACCCCCCAGCAGTCAGGGGCACCTGCCAGCAGGCCCCCACACATGTCCCCCAGCACCCCCACCCCCCAGCAGTCAGGGGCACCTGCCAGCAGGCCCCCACACATGTCCCCCAGCACCCCCACACCCCAGCAGTCAGGGGCACCTGCCAGCAGGCCCTCACAGATGTCCCCCAGCACCCCCACCCCCCAGCAGCAGTGCAGGGCACCTGCCAGCAGGCCCCCACTCATGTCCCACTCATGTCCCCCAGCACCCCCACCACCCAGCAGTCAGGGGCACCTGCCAGCAGGCCCCCACACATGTCCCCCAGCACCCCCACCCCCCAGCAGTCAGGGGCACCTGCCAGCAGGCCCCACTCATGTCCCCCAGTACCCCCACCCCCCAGCAGTCAGGGGCACCTGCCAGCAGGCCCCCACACATGTCCCACACATGTCCTCCTGCACCCCCACCCCCCCAGCAGTCAGGGGCACCTGCCAGCAGGCCCCCACACATGTCCCCCCCGACAGGTCATCACACTCCAGACCCATGGCCACCCAAATCCCACCCCAGTCCAAACACCCCACATTGAATTCCCAAAGTCTGATAGAAAATACATAACCAGCATGGCCATTAATCAATGTCCCTCAGACCCACGCAATGGTGACACATGACTGTGAAAAGATCAACATTGTGACATGCACAAAACAAATTATATAAGACCACATTAGTAAAGTATATAATAAATGTGTATTCAATAATTAACCAAATGAATAAAACGAAATTACACAATAATGGAAATTATGAAGAAAAAGCTGCATGTCCAAAATATTTAAAAAAAAAATGTGTGAAAGCAGAATCCAAATCAATCCAAAAGCAAATGGGTCCAAAGAGTCTGTCCGTCCAACCAAATCCAAAGTGTAAAAATAAGACACATCCATTGATCCATGGTAAAAAAGAAACTTAAATGAAGTGAAATCCAGTGTTGAACTATATACAAAGTACAAATCCAGGGTCCATGAGCCCAACCATTGAAAGGAAACCTACAAAACCCCTACCTAATGACCAACTATATACAAAAAGGTGGGGCATTGTCCAAGCGCCCCAAATGAAATGAAAACCAAAAGGAAACCTAACACTAATTAACTATATACAATGGCAGCGGGCTAGCCCGACGGCTCACTTCCTGATTTCCCGGGCCAGCATCATCGAACTCCTGCTCGATGTCCCAGAGGCGGTCCTCTTCCATGGCCCGAGGGTTCGCAGGGATGATGACATCTTGACCTCCAGGTCCCTGTGAATTGCCTCGAGGCACTCGGCCCGCCTCAGAGCCCTTTGCATGGAGTTCTCCGCCCTGACCATCGTGAGCCGTGCCTCTTCCGCCTGCTGCCGCTCCGCATCTATAGCATGGCCTAACTGCTGCCACACGGAAGACACTTCCTGTCCTGGGTCCTCCTGCCCTCCGGCCGATGCCTGCCCCTCCGATGTCGAAGGCCCCGAGCCATCATGGCTCCCACCTTGTTGCTGCTGCTGCTGTGCCTGTGCCCATGCCCTAGCTCCTGCTGCCTGCACATCCTCCTCCGGCTGGGGTGCAGTTGTTGAGGTGGCCACCCCTGCTGGACGTCCGACTCCCGACTGTGGCAGGGATGTGTCCTCCACCAGACTGGCCGCACGGTCAGAGGCAGCTCCACAGGGTACCAAGGTGATACATGGGTGGGAAGATGGCACGGAGGACGACTGGCGCATAGGGGGTTCAGGTGAGGAGGGGGTCGAAGCAAGGTTCAGCAAATGGAGGAATCCGGCCTGGGTGACCTGTCCCAGTAGGCTGACGTGGTCAACGATACATTCGAGATGACGTGCAGTCTCCCCATGAAAAGACTGCAGGTCTCCTCGCATGGCCCGTTGACGCAACGCCACCCCACCCAGGACAGGCTCAACCCGGTCCCGGATAGCCATGTCCGCAGGGAGAGGAAGGCCAGTTGTTGTAAGCGGATCCCCTCCCTGAAAACGGGTCTGGACTTAGGCATCCCTGCTGGTGCGGGATGATGCAGTCACAGGATCGGGGACAGGATTACACACAGGCACCTCCGCGGCGGCCTGTGCTGCCTCCTGCCACTGCACTGCACCACTGGCACCAATGGAATCCCCACCTCCAGACCCCATCTCTGTCCCTTGCGCGGCCTCCTCCTCCACCAAACCCCCACCAACCTGGATGACTCCGTGCCATCTTCCTTCGTCGGACCCTGTGGGGTCTCAGCTGCCCCTTCTGCTGTCGAGGAGTCCAACTCCGACCTCCTCCTTTTGGACCTACCCTCAGCAGCTGCAGCCTGTGACGCGGCGCCGGACTCCTCACTCCCTGACGAGATCACAACCTGGGAGGGGAGCTGGGCCTTGCGTCTCCGGCTGGTGGTGTGATTCCCGCCGCTGTGCTCCACAGCACCCTCTCCGCCCTCTTCATCAGTTGACGCTGCAGACAGGGAGAGATAGGAGACAGGCATCAGGACACTGTACAATGGACTGATACACACATGCCAGTTGCACATGAGTGGCAGTGTCAAACTTCAGACATGGCATCACAATCCCCAACAGACATGGCATGTCAACTCACACACATGAGCAATTCCACAGCCATATGACAACAGCCAGCACCATCCATACACATACAACAGCATGAGCAGCCAAAGGTGAGCCAGACATCACATGAAACAGAGGGAGTGCACTGGACATGCACACAAGCCACCACACTTACATGCATGTGTACACCTCCACCAACTGTCGCAGTGATGAGATTGGCATCCATGTCACATCTGGCAATCAGTCTTCTACATATCAGTGTCCCAAGCATCCATGTTGCATCACTGTTGCACCCTTGTGAAATACACACACATGCACATGTACACGGTGCAGATACATGCAGCTGGAACCGACATCCATGTGTGACACCACAACCATGCCAACTTACATAGACAGTCATTCAAACATGTGTGCTCACACATCTGCATTTGGTATGCAAGCTTACACACACATGCACCATCTATGTGTCTCACACATGAGAGGACTTGCATGTGTTAGCCTCATGGCCCTGTACATTCACATCCATACATGGCCCTACAAAACCACATGTGCAACCTGCACACTACTGGGACACCACCACACGCACATCTTACAATCAGTATGCATGTACACTTACCGCTCGACTCCAGACGGGTCTGCCTCTCAAGGACCTGGACGTGGAGCGCTGGGGATATGCGTCCCAGGACCCTCATTTGATGTTCCGACAGGTGGCCCGGTGCCCCTTAGCATCCGCTGCCTTCAAGAGGCACCGGCCCTTGTTGATGGTCGTGGACCTGAAGTCCTCCCAGCGCTTCTTGACATTTTTGAATTTGCGGACTGCCACCCCCTCTGTGTTGATGGCAGTCACGATGTCCGTCCAGATCCTGGTCCGTCCTTCCTTGTCGGCGCGCGAACTTCCGAAGAGGGCATCATACTGCCCCAGGACTTGCTCCACCAGGACACCAACTTCAGTGGCAGTGAAGCTAGTGGCCCTCTGCCTCTCTGGCTGGGGTTGCCAGTGGTGCCAGATGGTGGTGTTCCCGACATGGCAACCTCAGAGGCAGGTGTGGGTGGGCAACTGGGTCGTGGGGCTGGGCTGTGGAGCGATGGTATCCCAGTTGAGAGTCTTCAGTTCCAGTAGGGGTGGTCACAGCAACTGCACCCCTGGCTGATGTGCAGGCAGCAATTAGCAGGGCACGTGGGCAGCAGGCAGGCAGGCAGCAGCAGATGGCAGGTGGGAGCGTGCTCGGGGCTATTGGGGGCAGGAAAATGGCCTTCAGGGCAGGAGCGTGGTCTTCCGTGTGTTTTCGCGTGGCCAGCTTGATACGGAGTGTTTTGGCACGTGAAAAAGATTCATGTCAGCGTGTAATTCGAGGAAAGGCCCTTAGCACGTGAGCGCGTCAGCACATGCACGTGATTCCATTGGACCAAAGGCCCTTAGCACGTAAGCGCGTCTGTGACGTATTGTGCACGGGCGTTGCCCTGGCAGGGCTTGAAGATCCCACGTGGATTTCCATTGCTCTGCACATGCTTTTTGTGGGGTGCGGTGCGTGTGTTTTCCAGGCGTTGGGGTTCACACGCTATTACTTCACAGCGGGTGGGTGTTGGCTACGCATTCTTCTACACGCAAGGCAGACGGTGAGTGGTAGCCCACGCGCCCAGGCCCAATCGCGTGTAAAACTTCCCGCGCACCCCAGAAATACATGTACCCCGCTCGCCCAAGGCTTATCGCGTGTGAACCGACAAGAAGTACAAATTTCACCCATTCGCTCTCCTCGAAAGCACGTACAAGAAAATGGCGTCCTACAAGTACCTTTTAAAACAGCCAACATGTACACTTCACTTACGCGTGTACGCGCCCTTTCATCCAATTACACGCAATGCCACTCGGCCGTGCAGTTTTTCCACGTGTGCGCTTTCATCACGTGCTATGAGGGAAACGCCCGCGCGTGTAATGTAATTTACGCGCTTACGCGCTAAGGGGCTTTGGTCCAATGGAATGGCATGCGTGTGCTGACGCACTTACGCGCTAAGGCCCTTTCCTCGAATTACACGCTGACGTGCAATTTTTTCAGGTGCCAAATCACTCCGTATCAAGCTGGCCATGCGAAAACACACGGAAGACCACGCTCCTGCCCTGAAGGCCATTTTCCTGCCCCCAAGAGCCCCGAGCACGCTGCGACCTGCCATCTGCTGCTGCCTGCCTGCCTGCTGCCCACGTGCCCTGCCATTTGGTGCCTGCACATCAGCCATCTGCAGGGGTCCAGTTGCTGTGTCCACCCCTGTGTCCACCCCTGCTGGAACAGAAGACTCCCGACTGGATACCATCGCTCCACAGCCCATGGTGGAGCATGTCCTGGGGCATTATGATGCCCTCTTAGGAAAAATCACGCGCCAACAAGGAAGGATGGGATAGGATCTGGGACGACTTTGTGGTTGCCATCAACGCGGAGGGGGTGGCAACCCGCAACATCAAGCAAGTCAAGAAGCGCTGGGAGGACTTGAGGTCCAGGACCCTCATAAAGGCCCGGCGCCTCGTGGAGGGTGGCCGGGGCAGCATGAGTGCAATCCAGATGAGGGTCCTGAAACGCGTAGGCCCAGCGCTCCACGCCCAGATCGTTCAGAGGCAGACCCGTCTGGAGTTGAGCGGTAAGTGGCCAAGCATTGCTGTGTGAGACAGGGCATGTTGCAGGGTGCTGGTTGTCTGATACTTGCCTGTATGTGTGACATAGGCCATGTATGTATGTGTGTGTGCAGGGACATCATGGTCATGCATGTCAGACCAGTAATGTGTGAACCACATGGTTGGTGCATGTGTTACAATGCAACATGCGGAGCAGCATGCAGAATGCACACATTAATGCATGCATGTCTCTGTTATTGGACATGGATGGGGTGTGAGAGATGGGTGCTGCTGTCATGGACATGTCTGGTGTCCATGTCTGTGTATCTGACTTGTGTGTCTGTGAATTGCAAATGCCATGGATGCATGACACATGTCTGTGACAATGTTCAGATTCACTGATGCAGCCTACTCATCTTTGTATCCACTGTGTCCGGGGTGTACGAGGCCAGATGGATGAAACTACGGTGAAGTGTGTGCATGTGATAGGCATGACCCATGATGCATGTGAGTTTCAAACCAGCATTGTATGTTTCAAGAGTCCCTTGGACATGTATGCTAATGTTCATAGCATGCGCCATGCCTGTTACTGCATGTGTTTTGCCTGCACTGACCCATGTGTTGTGGAGGGACATGATGGAAGTGATGTTTGACAGTGCCACTCATCTGCTATTGCTTCCTGTCTAGGGGACCATTGTACAGTACCCTGATGCTTGTGTTCTATGTCTCCCTCTACACAGCGGCAAGTGATGAAGACGGCGGAGATGGCGCTGTGGAGCAAAGTGGCGGGGATGCCCCCATCTGCCGGCGACGCAAGGCCCAGTCACCCTCCCAGAAATTACCATCGTCCGGGAGTGAGGGGGCTGGTGCTGCGTCTGCCACTACGGCTGCAGCGGAAGGGGTGGGTGAGCCCCCACAGGGGCTTGCAACGGCGGAAGATGTTGTGGAGCCATCCAGGTTGGTGGTTTCCACAGAGGAGGAGGAGGCTGCTACTGAGCCGCACATGGGGCCTGGTGGGGGTGGTACCACTGGTGCAAGTGGTGCAGTCCAGGGGCAGGGGCAGGAGGCAGCACAGGTCGCCGTGGAGGGGCCTGTGCATGTCACTGTCCCTGACACTGTGACTGCACCACCATGCACCAGCAGGGATGCCCCATCCCAGGCCCGTCCGCAGGTAGGGGGGATGTCCATGTCATCTGACACTCCTCTACCTGCGGACGAGGGGACCCCTGGCCGTATGGAGAAGGTCCTGATTGGTTTCGCGTTGCGCACGCGTGACATTCATGATGACGTGCGTGCTTCCCGCGGGGAGCACGCACGTCATCACGAAGAGCAATGTGCCAACGTGGCCCAGTTGGGAGTGTCCATGGTCGGGGGTCTTGTACATGTGTCGGCCTCTCTGGCAGCCCTCTCCTCCTCTGTGGAGTCTATGCGCCAGTCATTCTCCATGCCGTCTTCCGGCCCAGATGCCACCAGGGCCCCCTGTGGACCTGCCCTGACCAACGCAGCCAGCTCGGTGGGGATCCCATCCCTGCCACAATCGTGAGTCGGAGGTCCAGCAGGGGTGGACACCCCAGCAACTGGACCCCAGCAGATGGAGGATGTGCCGGCATCATCGGGCAGGGCATGTGCACGAAGGCGTCGGTGGATTCCATCAGCCTGGATGCTGTCGTGCTGGCAGAGGCAGTTGCGTCGGAGGCAGCGCCAGGCTCAACGTGGGAGGCATCATGGCTCGGGGCCATCTACATCACAGGGGCAGGCATCGGCCGGAGGGCAGGAGGACCCTGGAATGGGAGTGTCTTCCGTGTGGCAACAGTTGGGCCAGCAGATAGGTGCGGAGCGGCGGCGGGCGGAGGAGGCACGGCTCACAATGGTCAGGGTGGAGAACTCCATGCGCAGGGCGCTGAGGCGGGCTGAGTGCCTCGAGGAATTTCGCAGGGAGTTGGAGGTGGACATGGCATTATCCCTGCGAGACCTCGGGGCCAGAGAACAGGCCCGCCTCCAAGACATTGAACAGGAGTTTGAGGATGCCCTGGCCCATGACATCAACAAGTGAGCCGTTGGACTTGCCCACCGCCATTGTATATAGTTCATTAGTGTTAAGTTTAATTTCTTTTTTCTTTCATTTGGGGCGCATGGACTATGCCCCACATTTTTGTATATAGTTAGTAATTAGGTAGGTTTCATTGTAGGTTTCATTTATGTCTTTGGGCTCATGGACCCTGGATTTGCTATTTGTACATAGTTTTACAGTGGATTTTTCTCCTTCATTTCTTTTTTTTCACCATGGAGCAATGGATATTACGCTTTTCTTTCCCTTTGGATTTGCTTTGTTGGATGGTGACTTTGGACACATTTTCATTTGGATTAATTTGGATTCTCATTTTATTTATTTTTCATTTTTTGGGACATGCTGCATTTTGATTATTACTGGCATTATTGTGTGTTTTGATTTCATTCCCTTCATTTTGACTTGAATACATTTTTGTTTCTTACTTCAATGTGTGGTCTTCTCTCATTGGTTTCATGCATGCCACAATGTGGGTGTTCTCAGTCATGTGTTGCCATTGTGTGGGTACGACAGACTTGTACTCATGCGCATACTGCTTATTTGTGATCTATCATGTAATGGGGATTTCAATTTGGAGTGGATGTAAAGCTTGGTTGGGTGTTTGGACTGGGGTGGCGTGGGGTGGGATTTGGGTGGCCATAAGAGCCAGGGATCTGGATTGTGATGACGTGTTGGCTGGGGGACATGAGTGGGGGCCTGCTGGCAGGTGCCCCAGACTGTTGGGGCGTGGGGGTGCTGGGGGACATGAGTGGGGGCCTGCTGGCAGGTGCCCCTGACTGCTGGGGGGTGAGGGTGCTGGGGGACATGTGTGGGGGCCTGCTGGCAGGTGCCCCTGACTGCTGGGGGGTGGGGGTGCAGGGGGACATGTGTGGCGGCCTGCTGGCAGGTGCCCCTGACTGCTGGGGGGTGGGGGTGCTGGGGGACATGTGTGGGGGCCTGCTGGCAGGTGCCCCTGACTGCTGGGGGGTGGGGGTGCTGGGGGACATGTGTGGGGGCCTGCTGGCAGGTGCCCCTGACTGCTGGGGGGTGGGGTGCAGGGGGACATGTGTGGGGGCCTGCTGGCAGGTGCCCCTCACTGCTGGGGGGTGGGGGTGCTGGAGGACATGTGTGGGGGCCTGCTGGCAGGTGCCCCTGACTGCTGGGGGGTGGGGGTGCAGGGGGACATGTGTGGGACAAGAGTGGGGGCCTGCTGGCAGGTGCCCCTGACTGTTGGGGGGTGGGGGTGCTGGGGGACATGAGTGGGGGCTTGCTGGCAGGTGCCTCTGACTGCTGGGGGGTGGGGGTGCAGGGGGACATGTGTGGGACATGAGTGGGGGCCTGCTGGCAGGTGCCCCTGACTGCTGGGGGGTGGTGGTGCTGGGGGACATGTGTGGGGGCCTGCTGGCAGGTGCCCCTGATGGCTGGGGGTGGGGGTGCAGGGGGACATGTGTGGGATATGAGTGGGGGCCTGCTGGCAGGTGTCCCTGACTGTTGGGGGGTGGGGGTGCTGGGGGACATGAGTGGGGGCCTGCTGGCAGGTGCCCCTGACTGCTGGGGGGTGGGGGTGCTGGGGGACATGTGTGGGACATGAGTGGGGGCCTGCTGGCAGGTGCCCCTGACTGCTGGGGGGGGTGGGAGTGCTGGGGGACATGTGTGGGGGCCTGCTGGCAGGTGCCCCTGACTGCTGGGGGGTGGGGGTGCAGGGGGACATGTGTGGGGGCCTGCTGGCAGGTGCCCCTGACTGCTGGGGGGTGGGGGTGCTGGAGGACATGTGTGGGGGCCTGCTGGCAGGTGCCCCTGACTGCTGGAGGGTGGGGGTGCAGGGGGACATGTGTGGGACATGAGTGGGGGCCTGCTGGCAGGTGCCCCTGACTGTTGGGGGGTGGGGGTGCTGGGGGACATGAGTGGGGGCCTGCTGGCAGGTGCCTCTGACTGCTGGGGGGTGGGGGTGCAGGGGGACATGTGTGGGACATGAATGGGGACCTGCTGGCAGGTGCCCATGACTGCTGGGAAGTGGTGGTGCTGGTGGACATGTGTGGGGGCCTGCTGGCAGGTGCCCCTGACTGCTGGGGGGTGGGGGTGCAGGGGGATATGTGTGGGACATGAGTGGGGGCCTGCTGGCAGGTGCCCCTGACTGTTGGGGGGTGGGGTGCTGGGGGACATGAGTGGGGGCCTGCTGGCAGGTGCACCTGACTGCTGGGGGGTTTGGGTGCTGGGGGACATGTGTGGGGGGCTGCTGGCAGGTGCCCCTGACTGCTGGGGGTGGGGGAGCAGGGGGACATGTGTGGGATATGAGTGGGGGCCTGCTGGCAGGAGTCCCTGACTGTTGGGAGGTGGGGGTGCTGGGGGACATGAGTGGGGGCCTGCTGGCAGGTGCCCCTGACTGCTGGGGGTTGGGGGTGCTGGGGGACATGTGTGGGACATGAGTGGGGGCCTGCTGGCAGGTGCCCCTGACTGCTGGGGGATGGGGGTGCTGGGGGACATGTGTGGGGGCCTGCTGGCAGGTGCCCCTGACTGCTGGGGGTGGGGGTGCAGGGGGACATGTGTGGGGGCCTGCTGGCAGGTGCCCCTGACTGCTGGGGGGTGGGGGTGCTAGGGGACATGTGTGGGGGCCTGCTGGCAGGTGCCCCTGACTGCTGGGGGGTGGGGGTGCTGGGGGACATGTGTGGGGGCCTGCTGGCAGGTGCCCCTGACTGCTGGGGATGGGGGTGCAGGGGGACATGTGTGGGACATGTGTCGGGGCCTGCTGATGGGTGCCTGTCAATGATGGGGGGTTGGGGGTGCAGGGGATCATGTGTGGGGGCCTGCTGGCAGGTGCCCCTGACTGATGGGGGGTGGGGGTGCAGGGGGACATGTGTAGAACATGTGTCGGGGCCTGCTGGCAGGTGCCTGTCAATGATGGGGGGTGGGGGTGCACGGGAACATGTGTGGGGGCCTGCTGGCAGGTGCCCTGCACTGCTGGGGGGTGGGGGTGCTGGGGGACATGAATGGGACATGAGTGGGGGCCTTCTGGCAGGTGCCCTGCACTGCTGGAGGGTGGGGGTGCTTGGGCACATGAGTGGGACATGAGTGGGGGCCTGCTGGCAGGTGCCCTGCACTGTTGGGGGGTGGGGTGCTGGGGGACATGTGTGGGGGCCTGCTGGCAGGTGCCCTGCACTGCTAGTGGGTGGGGGTGCTGTGGGACATGTGTGGGGGCCTGCTGGCAGGTGCCCTGCACTGCTGGGGGGTGGGGGAGCTGGGGGACATGTGTGGGGCCTCCTGGCAGGTGCCCCTGACTGTTGGGTGGTGGGGGTGCTGGGGGACATGAGTGGGGGCCTGCTGGCAGGTGCCCCTGGCTGCTGGGGGCTGGGGCTGGTCGGGGACATGCATGGGGGCCTGCTGGCAGGTGCCCCTGACTGCTGGGGGGTGGGGGTGCAGGGGGACATGTGTGGGACATGAGTGGGGGCCTGCTGGCAGGTGCCCCTGACTGCTGGGGGGTGGGGCTGGTGGGGGACATGTATGGGGGCCTGCTGGCAGGTGCCCCTGACTGCTGGGGGGTGGGGGTGCAGGGGGACATGTGTGGGGGCCTGCTGGCAGGTGCCCCTGACTGCTGGGGGGTGGGGGTGTTGGGGGACATGTGTGGGCCGGCTGGCAGGTGCCCCTGTCTGCTGGGTGGTGGGGGTGCAGGGGGACATGTGTGGGGGCCTGCTGGCAGGTGTCCCTGACTGCTGGGGGTGGGGGTGCAGGGGGACATGTGTGGGACATGTGTCGGGGCCTGCTGGCAGGTGCCCTGCACTGCTGAGGGGTGGGGTGCTGGGGGACATGTGTGGGGGCCTGCTGGCAGGTGCCCTGCACTGCTGGGGGGTAGGGGTGCTGGGGGACATGTGTGGGGGCCTGCTGGCAGGTGCCCTGCACTGCTGGGGGGTGGGGGTGCTGGGGACATGTGTGGGTCCTGCTGGCAGGTGCCCCTGACTGTTAGGGGGTGGGGGTGCTGGGGGACATGAGTGGGGGCCTGCTGGCAGGTGCTCCTGACTGCTGGGGGGTGGGGGTGCAGTGGGAGATGTGTGGGACATGAGTGGGGGCCTGCTGGCAGGTGCCCCTGACTGCTGGGGGTGGGGCTGGTGCGGGAACATGTGTGGGGGCCTGCTGGCAGGTGCCCCTGACTGCTGGGGGGTGGGGGTGCAGGGGGACATGTGTGGGGGCCTGCTGGCAGGTGCCCCTGACTGCTGGGGGGTGGGGTGCTGGGGGACATGTGTGGGGCCGGCTGGAAGGTGCCCCTGTCTGCTGGGGGGTGGGGGTGCAGGGGGACATGTGTGGGGGCCTGCTGGCAGGTGCCCCTGACTGCTGGGAGGTGGGGGTGCAGGGGAACATCTGTGGGACATGTGTCGGAGCCTGCTGGCAGGTGCCTGTCAATGATGGGGGGGTGTGGGTGCTGGGGGACATGTGTGGGGGCCTGCTGGCCGGTGCCCTGCACTGCTGGGGTGTGGGGGTGCTGGGGGACATGTGTGGGACATGAGTGGGGGCCTGCTGGCAGGTGCCCCTCACTGCTGGGGGTGCGGGTGCTGGGAGACATGAGTTGGTGATCATATTGCAACGTGACATGTGGCTTGGCTGGGGGGCATGCCCATGGTAGATGGGCTGCCTGCGGGACATGACCAGGGGTGCAGGGTAGTCCCCTGTGGTGTGGGCTGCCTGCAGGGGCCGTGGAGGGGGTAGAGGGGACACCTGGGAGGACCTACACTGCCAATTCCCGTGTAGGACTCCCTGCGCACCCCTGAAATACGCGTTCCCCACTCTGACAGCAAAATCGCGTGTGAAACTTCATGCGCATTCCCGAAATACACGTACCCAGCCCAATCGCGTGTGAATCTTCCCGCGCACCCCTGAAATACACGTACCCAGGCCAATCGCGTGTGAAACTTCCCGCGCACCCCTGAAATACACGTACCCAGCCCAATCGCGTGTGAATCTTCCCGCGCACCCCTGAAATACACGTACCCAGGCCAATCGCGTGTGAAACTTCCCGCGCACCCCCGAAATACACGTACCCAGGGCAATCGCGTGTGAAACTTCCCGCGCACCCCTGAAATGCACGTACCCTACTCCAATCGTGTGTGAAACTTCCCGCGCACCCCTGAAATACACGTACCCAGCCCAATCGCGTGTGAAACTTCCCGCGCGCCCCTGAAATACACGTACCCAGGCCAATCGCGTGTGAAACTTCCTGCGCACCCCTGAAATACACATACACAGGCCAATCGCGTGTCAAACTTCCCGCGCACCCCTGAAATACACGTACCCAGGCCAATCGCGTGTGAAACTTCCCGCGCACCCCTGAAATACACGTACCCTACTCCAATCGCGTGTGAAACTTCCCGCGCACCCCTGAAATACACGTACCCAGCCGGGCACCCCTGAAATACACGTACCCAGTCCAATCGCGTGTGAAACTTCCCGCGCACCCCTGAAATACACGTACCCAGGCCAATCGCGTGTGAAACTTCCTGCGCACCCCTGAAATACACGTACCCAGCCCAATCGCGTGTGAAACTTCCCGCGCACCCCTGAAATACATGTACCCAGCCCAATCGCGTGTGAAACTTCCCGCGCACCCCTGAAATACATGTACCCAGGCCAATCGCGTGTGAAACTTCCCGCGCACCCCTGAAATACACGTACCCAGGCCAATCGCGTGTGAAACTTCCTGTTCACCCCTGAAATACACGTACCCAGCCCAATCGCGTGTGAAACTTCCCGCGCACCCCTGAAATACACGTACCCAGCCCAATCGCGTGTGAAACTTCCCACGCACCCCTGAAATACATGTACCCAGGCCAATCGCTTGTGAAACTTCCCACGCACCCCTGAAATACACATACCCCACTCGCACAGGCCCTTTCGCTTGTGAAAATTCCCGCGAACCCCGTAATACACGTACCCTGCTGAAATCGCGTGTGGAACTTCCCGCGTACCCCAGTAATACACGTACCCCACTCGTACAGGCCCTTTCGCGTGTGAAACTGCATGCGCACCCCAGTAATACACGTTCCCCGCTTGGCGTTTGTTGTTTGGCAGCCCTGTAAACTGGTCCAGGGTTAGCGCAACCCTTTGCGCTGAATTGGGAATTTTGATGGCTTTTCCTTGCGCAAGGACGTTCTTGGGGGCGTAACTGGCGCTGCTGCAGGGTCGCCCCCCCACTCTGCGCCACGGCTGGTTTGGAGGCTAAAATCCATGAATACGCTGTGCGCAGAAATCGATTTTAGCGCACGCGGCTCGCACAGACATTCGCACGCGCACACTGTGCGCCTGCCGCGTGCGCAACTTTTGTGCGAAATTCTATGAATTACCCTGTTAGTAATTTGTTTTAGTAAACAGGCCAATTAGTGGCTGGAAGGCCGCAGAACAGGCGCAAAGCAAAGAAGTGAGATTTCCTCTTCTGAGTCCAAACGGTCCCTTGTCCTCGCAGGCCACTTCCATCGAATCCATGCCAGCAACCCCTCTAACAATACAATAAATAAATAAATTAATCAAATATATAAATAAACTTGTCACCCAGCGGCGCCAAAACTTTAAAAGTCGACCTTACATTAGCAAGCAAGAGAATTCTGTACCTAGTTATTGCAGTGTGTAGAACACGATTTCGGTACATGTCAATCCATACAGCATGGGCTGCAGTAGAAAGAGGGTGTACGTGATAACATTTGACATGTTTTCTCTAAATCCCATAACATCTTTTTTTTTTCTTTTAAATGCATTTTGCCACGATTTAATGGGTGTGGGGGGAGGAGGGGGGGGCGAACCACCCAGAGACCGCCTTTAGATTTCGCCCCACCGCAATGACTACCCTTATACCCCCCCCCCACAACTACATTTTGGCGAAATGCATTTAAAAAAACGTGTTGTTATGGGATTTGAAACAATTAGCTTCAATGTTTTGGTGCCATACCGGCTGTGCAGCGAGATCCAAGTCCAAGAGGGGAGCTATTGGTGAAGGGGCTGTCCAGTTAAGTCTCCAGTGTGAGCACATCATTTGAAGGTGCTCTGGCATAGGCGGTCCTTGAACAGGTGAGCCTGGAGCTCTTTCCTAAATTCCAGCAAGATAGGTGTGAGTGTTCTTTGGAGGGAATACTGTTCACAATCGGCAGGCACACGGTAGGAATGGGCAGGGGAGGAATTGGGCCGGAACAAGACAGGGCTGAGCACCGTTCCGTGTAGACACAAAGCTCAAACAGCCCCCCACCTCCAAGGTGAGGA
The DNA here is from genome assembly GCF_040938575.1 of Ambystoma mexicanum. Taxonomy (NCBI): domain Eukaryota; kingdom Metazoa; phylum Chordata; class Amphibia; order Caudata; family Ambystomatidae; genus Ambystoma; species Ambystoma mexicanum. The sequence continues at coordinate 290,098,160 of NC_090931.1, read as the reverse complement.
AGCACTCTGTTGGGGTGGACATGCGATTTAACGCCCCACCAGCCCGAGCTTTGCATGACTGAGGGAAGCAAAGACCTCAGCTCGGGCTGCTGGGTGTAAAATACACTGTCCACCTCGCCTCTGGGGCGTGAAAGCTATTCGCACCCCGGGATTTATCGGGGTGCACATTTTTTTTTTATTCTGACAGGAGATAAGGTCAGCACGAGCACATCTACTGTCGGAATTAAAAAAAAGCAAAATAAATGGCCGCCATAAAAATAGAAAAGGGACTAGGTCCTTTTCCGTATGATGGTGGCCATGTAAAACATTTAAAAAAATGACCACCATGTAAAACATGTTAAAACATGGCCACCATCATCTGAAAAGAACCCTAGTCCCTTTTTTGTTGTAATGGTGCTGGCCATTTTTGTCTAATTTTTTTGTTCAACCACAGCAGCGTTGAAGGCACAATCGTGCCCAGGAAAGATGGATTGTGATTGGTCAATCCACCTTTCCTGGTGCGAATGAATACATCCTCCCACTAGGATGTATGTTGTATTCAATCACAGCACAGAGCACAGCTCAAGGTTATTAAAAGTGTGGAAAAGGGAGGGGTCCTTTTCTCTGTCTTATATTGTATTCTCTCTTCCCATTTTGAGACAGGCTCCTGATACCAAATAAGGTGGGAAGTACACATAGTATATTCTATCAGAGTGACTATACTGACAGAGGAAATGAGCACCATAACAAGTGTGCATTACATGCTCAGAAGAAATTAACGTTTGGATTACTAGACCAGACATTTTTGATAAATCAGTGGTCAGTCTTATGTTCCCAAAATGCACTTTGTTTTTATGCAAAGCATCCAGCTTCTTATATTCAGAGCATTCACATCATAGAACAGTTAGCTCCGCCCCCAGTGCCGCCCAGACCACTAAGTAGGCCACACTGTGTTTAAGGGCTGTTTGCTCGGGTGGAAAGTAGTGCATGTCTCAGGAAACATTTTAATGGGTTGTAGAGGAAAGAGTCAATAAATTCAGTTGCTTGACATCAGACTGGCCGGCACTTCACAAAGGGGCTGAAGACACATCTCTTCAAAGAACATCTCACAGATTGCAAGTGTGCAGATCCTCCCAAACTTTACTCCGGGTCAGCCTTTGGCTCCCTAATCTGTAAGCCTGTAAGAGGGGCATCTTGGCGCTATTGACCGATCACAAGTACTGCATTCTCTTGCTGGACAGCGCTCAGGTGCTTGGGAGCTGGGTTGAAGCTATAGGAAATCCTGTAGATACATCCCCACATTTCTCTGTTTATTGGTGATCGCTCCACATTGCACAATTGGACCCCAAGTTGCAACCTCATATAATAACGACTTCTTTGTCATAGTTTAGAGCACAGAAAAGGAAACACAGCAACAAGTACAAAGTCAGCAGCCATATTGTGGATTTACATTGGCAAATCTGTGCCTCATTTCAAATCATATACTGAACTGCACCATCACAGTCATTGTTACCAATAAAGCACAACCCCCCAAATTGATAATACGTGGGGGTCATTTCATACGTGTCAGACATTTCCTGCAGAAGACTGCATGTCAGCGGCCGTCTCTGAGCAATTTTGATTGTTTTTGTTTAGCGGGTGCAAAAACAGGCACACACATCTGTGCCTCACTTAGAGTTGAGAACATTAGCCCGCGCTGTATCTAGACAGGATTGTGAATGTTAGCATATGCCACACTTAGAGTTGAGAACATTAGCATGCGCCGTATCTAGACAAGATTGTGAATGTTAGCATGTGCCACTCCTAGACGAAACTTGAATTTTAGCATGTGCCACACTTAGAGTTGAGAACATTAGCCCACGCCGTATCTAGACAGGATTGTGAATGTTAGCATGTGCCACACTTAGAGTTGAGAACATTAGCCCGCGCCGTATCTAGACAGGATTGTGAATGTTAGCATGTGCCACACTTAGAGTTGAGAACATTAGCATGCGCCGTATCTGGACAGGATTGTGAATGTTAGCATGTGCCACACTTAGAGTTGAGAACATTAGCCCGCGCCGTATCTAGACAGGATTGTGAATGTTAGCATGTGCCACACTTAGAGTTGAGAACATTAGCCCGCGCCGTATCTAGACAGGATTGTGAATGTTAGCATGTGCCACACTTAGAGTTGAGAACATTAGCCCGCGCCGTATCTAGACAAGATTGTGAATGTTAGCATATGCCACACCTAGACGAAACTTGAATGTTAGCATGTGCCACACTTAGAGTTGAGAACATTAGCCCGCGCCGTATCTAGACAAGATTGTGAATGTTAGCATGTGCCACACTTAGAGTTGAGAACATTAGCCCGCGCCGTATCTAGACAAGATTGTGAATGTTAGCATGTGCCACACTTAGAGTTGAGAACATTAGCCTGCGCCGTATCTAGACAGGATTGTGAATGTTAGCATGTGCCACACCTAGACGGAATTATGAAGATTGCCAAGCACTACACTTAACTACTAACCAATATAAACTCTAAGTCTCTGCATACTTAAAAAATTCGCACAACCATCTCTCTCACAACCAGCTGCACGCACTTCACCACACTGCAACAACCCATAAGCCGCACCAACAGCACACGCGGACTGACACCGATCCAATACTCGCACCAAAGCTCAGCACCCGGTGTATACCGAGTTGAAGCTGCCAACAGTACACCACTCCTCTCACTATCCTACGCCCTCCTCACCTTACTAACCCATCCATCTTCTCATTTACAGATCCTCCAGAGCGCCTGGGGACCAATTCCGTTGGTGACGGTGCGCTATATAAATACCTTTAACATAACATCTGGGCGGGTCTGGGTTTCCAGGCCTGTTGGTTTGCTCTTAGTGAACAAAACATTAGTTAATGCTGCCTGCCACGTTTGTGCACGTCTGGTGTCACTAACATGAATTTCTATGAATTTCACGTTTGCTACAGGTGTAAAGTGACATGCAGATTCAATAGGAGTTCCAACATTGATCACTGCATGCCTGATTCATGAAATTATTTGCATGAAAAACGCAGATTTGCGCCCCTTTGTGCCCGAAAATCCCCATACTTCAAACAGGGATTTTCGGGCAGAAAGGCGTGCAAATCTGCGTTTTTCACGCAAATAATTCCATGAATCAGACTAATGTGGGCGAAGATGCAGGCGTACTTCCAGCACAAAGCTGCTGTGGGAGGTGGGGGCAGCACGATCGTAATTTACTGTAGGGGTGCTTGTCTCCACCAATACATTACGTTCTGTACTCGCCTCCCTGTCCCTTCGCATCCGAATGATCATTTTAGGAGTATTAAGACACACATTGATCTTGCAAAGGATGAAAGGCTGATTCGGTCCATGATGAGCTGCAAGTTACACAACATGAAGGGGATTTGGTCAGATGGTCAGAAGCCAAGGGACCCGTGTTAACTTCCGGAATCCCTGTTTTATGAAGCCTTGTGATCCTAGACAAATCACGTTATCTCAATAGCCTCAGTCCACTTAGCTGCTAAGTTTGGGGCCGAATGAAACATTGGTGGAAATGCTTTTCAAAAGGATTTTGACTGATATTTAACAATCTTGTGTATTTTTTATTTAACAATCTCCTATAATAAACGTTGTTGGTAGTGGTGGCTGTACCTTGGGGCTGACCATACATTCGAGCTGTTCGGTATAAATCAAGTTTCTAACGACTTGGTGGAATGTTGGATTGTGTGATGTCGTAATGCTGGAAAGGCACCTCACTTGGAATGTCATAATACAGATCCCTCCTTACCGAAGGTTCGATTGTGTGAGGTCATAATATGGTGTTAAGCCCCTGTTCCAAGGGCTTGAACCGGTGGTAATAGCCCGGCGGCCCGAGTTAAAGGCCCGAGCGAAGCGTCAAACAGCAAACAGGTAAGTGGGGATTAGGGGTTGAGGGTCAAAATGACTGTGCAGTTGGTGGGGGAAGATGGTGGGCTGGGGATCCGGCAATCAGGCGGTTTGGTATCCGGGCTAGATCGGGAGTATCAGTCCGCATTTCTAGCCTTCTGGGTGCTAATTACGGTTAGATTGTTGCTGTGGAATGTTTTTTTTAGTTGATGTCATTATGTAGTGTAATATAAAGTGGTGTTGCCTAGCGCCCCCCTGCCATTTTGGCAGCCTTGTTGCATGTGGCTCTGTAAAGAAAGCAGGAAAACTTTTAGTGTTGGTGTGATAGAGTGGAGGCAGTTGCCAAACTTGAGGTATTGATGATTCCTGGCCGGAAGTCTCTGAGTCTTCGGTATGGTTTTACATGGCTTGGGGCAGTGACATTTTGGTATGTGTTTTATCGGTATTCTAGAACCCAAAATCTATTAAATGATAGCACTGCAAGATAAGGTTAGCCACTGGCAGGGGGCAGGGGGTATAATAGAGATTAGCACTCAGGGCAGGGGGGGCAGCCAATCAGGTTCTGTGGATCACAGGCGGAAAACTGTAATCTCAGCCCACGTTCCACGGAACCCGCAGACTGTCTCCCCTGCCACGGGTCTCCATCTATCCCCCGACCCCTGTATCTGTTTTTTTTGTTAACAAAAATCCAACCCCTCTTCTTCATCCCCAATCACCTATTTGTGGCGGCTGCGGCCTGGCCCGCCGTTCAGGAGCTTCTCTCTTTTTACAGCCGCCATAATCATCGAACAGTGGCTCCGTACGGAGCCCCGCCTTCTATAACTATGGTGCCATTTTGGTTACTTATTTTCAGTCATTCAACAGGACGCGCGCAGTTCCCTTTGAATGACTGAAAATACTTTTTATTTAGCACCCCGTGATAGCGTTTTGGTAACCCGGGGTGGTAAAAACATCCCGGTGCTTCGTTATAGGCCCTTGCTTCACTTGGGCCGATAACGTGGGCTGCCGGGCCGTTACCTCCGTTCCAGCCCTTGGAATGGGCGGGTTAATGCTATATGCAGATGTATAATGATACATATTCTCCTGCTCATATGGAATGTTTAAATGTTTAAGGTCATAATCCATGCCTCCTGCTCTTTTGGATTGATGGTGTTATTTCATAATGCACCTAAATTGGCTCTTGTAAATGATTATTGTATAAAGCCATAATATAGATCCAGGCCCTCTCAGGAAAGGTACAGAGGCAAGGGCTTTATCGTCTGGTTTTGGCCCTGGGACCATTAGAATAGAAGAAACCCCAAGGAATAGGTATTTTTTGAAATCCCATCAGCATTTGCGGTTTACAACCATCTTCTGCAAGTGGTAATGCCGATAACATCCAGGGCGGTGTGCCGTCCCAGCGCGTAATAATGTAGCCGAGCCCTCATTCCTTTATTCAGGTCCTTAGCTCTTTCAGAGGTTCCTTAATGGCGGGATATACCACACGCATAAGTAGTATCTCCTAAATAGGTCCCAAAATCCAGTGGTACATTCTCAAAGAAGGGAAGATTCTGGAATAATTATTATAGGCGATTGTTGATGATATGGGTAATGCGGTGCTTTAAATGGAAACACAGAAGTGCAGGTACTCCCTATCTCAGAATACCTGCTTACTGTTGAGAAGTGCTGGTACTTCTCCATTCAAAGTATTGGCTTCCTGCTGAGAAGTGCCGGTATTATGCCTTTCAAATAAAAGAAGTGCGGGTACTCAGGATGGCCAGTACCTGCCCATTTAAAGCAATGAGGTAAAGAGAACTGTGGGAGCAGCATCCTCTCCCAGAGTGTTCCGGTCCTGCTACCCCTGTAAATGGGGCTCCTCGAGTGGTTTGTCTCTGTTCTCAGCCATCCTGAGACCTTGCTAGGCTTTCTAGGTGTACTTTGGTGTGGCATAGGCCCGTGCCTGAGACAGGGCTCTAGTCGAGGATACACGGTGTCCACCCACTTTATTGGGGCAAGGGACAATTAAAAAAGCTTTTTTTTTTATTGTGCCGGCTGGGGATTCGAACCCAAGCCCTGGCAAGTCAATGTCACATAACAGTGTACTATTTCATTGGTACTGGAATCCAATGGTTTCATTCAATAGACTGCTTGTCACAGTCTTTCAAATGAAACAAAATTAATTGAACACCAATGGTTAATCCCCCTCACTAACGTGACAGGGGTTTTAGATTCTATTAAAGACAGGAGGCGAGTATTATGCGTTACAATCTTTACTTCTGAACCACAGCAGCAAAGAAAAAAGTTTTACGAACAAAAAAGTTTAAATAACAGAACTAAATAAAGTTCACAGTGAATGTAAGGAGATCTCCCCAATCCAACATGAAGGACAGGTCATGCCCTGCAGATGACCAATGAGCAGGGACCCTTCACTATATATGTACTTTACTCTAATCCCAACTCCTCTTTCTGCAGCTGTCTTGCACTTGACGCCCACTGCAACAATCCAACTGCGCAGCACGGAGAAAGGATCCAGCGAAACTGGAGAGAACTCAACCGATCCGCAACCTGAAACTATGGCGAAACTCTTCTGGATAGGACCTCTCACCCAAAAGCTGAAACAATATAAAACAGAATAGGGTGGGCGGAATAAGAAACAGAAAAAAGGGTGGGTGGGTGCACTAATATTCACCTTCTGTCTTTAATAGAATCTAAACCCCATGTCACGTTAATGAGGGGGACTAACCATTCTATGGCAAGACAGCAGGCTTCATATTATGCAAGTTTAACGCCCTTGCATCACATTAACCCCAACATGATCAATACACATGTAATAAAATAAAATTATTCTAATTATTATTCCCTTGACCAATCAGCTGCTTTGATAATTTGTTTCCCCCATAACGTCCTAAACACCATAGCATCTTTAACTGAAGAACCAAAGGAGTAATTAACTCCCTCTTTCTGCATAACTTACTTAATCTATATGATCAAAGGGGGGAAAGGGACCCCACAATAGGGTTCCCACAGTATTTCAACTCAAACATTTTTAAAACACTTAATAACTCATACATTAAAATGTTCTGAAATACCTGGATAAGAGATGGAGGAAACCACACGCTTATACATTCTGGCAATAAAGAAAGTGACCCCCCGGGGAGAGAACATTATATTGTCCATATCTAATGGTCTGATACTGGAAAAAACATCTTAACAGGAAGAAAGCCACCTGGATAACTTGAAAAACAGTTATAGCACAGACAACCCTTCATTAGAAAAAACAAAAACAACTAATCCAATACGATATAAACGTCCCCTAGAAGAAAAACACCTATCTTAGGGGGAACCCTAATGCCAATACACTTGAAGGCCCTGCGCACCAAGCATTGCCTATCCACTGTTTTCACCCTTAACAACACCATATCTCGTTTTTGAGATAGTAGTAGTTAAATGCATTCATCAACATGTAATGTTACCCTTTCTAAAAAACTCCACCAGAAGCTACCTATCTCTACTGTAAGGGAGAAACGGAACCGATAAAACGGAGCCACACACCGACTAACCCAGCGGTTGCAAGCTGAAGGGTACCCTCATTTATTAAAGGCTGCCCGAATTCCTTGATGACACAGATAGAGTCCTGCGAAAGCCCTCGGAAGTACCAGGAAGAAAAAAAATGTTCTAATAAATAAGAGAGAAGAGTCCCTGAAGGACCCGCTCATAAAAGAAAAAACTGTTGGGACAGAGATAGGCCACAGGTGGAGAGGGACGATACTAGGAATATCCATCGTCAGTTCCTATAGGGCTGGGAACCCCCCTAACCCTCGAGAAGGCCAACACTAGCTTTGTCGCCTGCTTGCACAGCTGAACCAGGACTCTTGCTATCATGGCAAAGGAGGAAACATACCAACAGGGGAACCAACCAATCCCAGAGGAAAGAATCTGAAGGCAGTGCACTGGGATCCACATTCTACCTGTAGAGCCAGGGAACTTAGCACATAAGGCACAAGGGAAAGAGAACCACTAAATCGGAACCCAAAAGTACAAGATCTTGGCAAAGAGAGAGTCCTGACTAACATTATGTTGCTCCTGTCCTGGAGATGTCTGGAAAAAAAACCCGACCATAGCAGAGTTTCTCACTCCCGGAAGATATTCCGCTTTGAACACAATGGCCTGATCCAGACAGAAAACTAATTCACTTGTTAGGTCTGCTAGGACCTTGGACCTGGTTTCCCCCAGATGATTGATGTATCGCGCAACCTTAACATTACCTATCCAGAAAAAGACACAAAATTGCATTGATCCTAGAGAAAAGCTCATGACTGCAAGAGAGTTCGCTAACAGCTCCAGAAGGCTGACATGCAGTTTCTTCGCTAAAGTAGACCACATCTGCCTGTGGAGCCTCCTATCCTGGCTCCCCCAGCCCAGTCAGCTGGTATGTGACTCCGGAAAGACATCCAGAGAGGGAACGGACAAAGAGCCGTGCCATTGTAGGCATTCATGAGCCTGAAACACTGAAGGAGCTGCAATGTGACCTTGGGGAACAGAAACCTAACTGTGAGAAAGACAGATTTTTGCGAAGATGTTTGGAATGATGACTCGGATGGAACTGACCATCTGCCCACCCATGTTAGCTATCTGATGAAAAAACCTCCCTTTCAAGGGGAGAGGCTGGATTACTTCCTTACAAAGGAGAGTCTGTCATCCGGAAGGATAAGGATGCAAAGCTTTAATCTCTTGTATTTATAACAAAAAACAACCCCATGATTGTACAAGGGACACCGCTAGCTCCACCAGATTCTAAAGAGACTGAGAACTGTAAGTTAAAACCAAGTATAACGTCAAAGAGATATTGTCTGAAACCCCTAGGACTTAAGGTGAGTCATCACCATTTCCATTAACTCTGTGAAGCATGAAAAACTGCCAAACCGAAGGGAGGGACATTGGCAAGTGCGAGCTCCGCCATGGAGCTGGAAAAAACAACTCTTGATAAAGAGGAGAAAAAGGAACCATCCGATACTCATTCTTGAGGTCTAACTTGATCATACAATCCGCCGGGAGAAAGGAGTCAACAAGCAGATCAACCCCTTCCATTTTGAAGTGATGAAGGACTACAAATAGGAGTTAGGACTTGCAAGTTAATAACTGGTTGAAAAAACACTCCCCTTCATGTAAAGGCACCAGATCTATTGTGCTCGGAAACCAAACCTGGCTAGCCTGCCTCCTAAACCCGTGAGGGAAGAGAAAAAACCTCTAGCATATGAGGCATTACTGGAGGCAACTTGGGTCTAGCAGCACCCCTGCCGGTACGACCTCTCTAACGGAGCCAAAAAACTTCTTCAAGGGTAAAACTGGGTTTGTGCCCCTCGAGCAGAGGAGTAATTGTGCGCACCTCTTGATGCACCTTGCCTGGAATGGGTAGAGCCCTGGAAGAAACAGCCAATGGAGCGTGCTCTATTCCCCTGAGGGGCAAATATCTTAAACAGTAGCCTTACCTAATGACAATTTGGGATGGAGAGATATGAGAAGGAACTTACACTATTATGTGGAAAGGTAAGTGTTAGTGATGGCGAGCAGGCAAATCTTTCCCAAGATCCTGCCTCGCAGTACCTATACAACAACAACAGGCAAACAGCTCATTCCAAGTCCGGGTGACGTGACCCAACACATCTAATAACTTTCCTTGACAACTCCTCAAGTACTTATCTACCCCCTTTACTTGGGGTTTGTCCCTTTGTTTGGGACCAAAAGAATACCATGAAGTGGTCTTTTCCTGGAACGAAGCCCACCTTTTAAGAAAGAAGGATGGAAAAAATAAAGTAGACCCCCCCCCCCACAACAAAAACTGACCCTTTATTGTGGAGAAAAAATGGGGTCCAAGTTACCTTTCTGGAGGCTAACCCCAAACCTCTGGGCTATCAGTAGAAGAAAAAGGGGGTTGCGGGAAGAAAATATCAAATCCAAGGAGGAACCGTCAGTACTTCTCCTACACACTTTCCTTACCCCTTACCAAGGGGGGGAGGGGAGGACTGGGTTGTCCTGTACCTATATTGGATACCCTAATGCACCTACAGGAAGCTTGAACCGGAAAGAAGAAATCACTTATCGGGAAGGATGAGAGTCAGAGAACTCTGTTTCTAGTAAATGCTGAGGCTAGCGAAGAAATAAGGTTTGACCAAGCAGTGCCCAATGAGAACGGTCTGCGGTACTAATGGTTGGCTAGGCAGGGAAGGCCCTCTACAGGTCTAAAACAACCTTTTCCCCAACCTCTCATATTTGCTAGAAGGAAATCAAATGTAATCTTTATTTGTATCTAATATAACCGCAAACCCAGCAGGTAAGGGTTAAAACTCATTAAACACGGCTCATATTATCGCTGTAACAGAGAATACAAAATGCGCAAGCGCACATCCAAGCTGCTCACCCTAGCAGGGTGTGGCACCCAGCAGCACACTGAGCAGGCCTTGGAAAGCCTAAAGCAAGGCGACCAGCTGTGCCAAAAAAATGTTTTCCAGAGAAAAAGTAATTGATGAGAAACCCTCCTCACCCCCGTGCATAACACCTGAAGCAAAGCTTTTCAAAGGCTTGCACGTGGGCAGGGGTGGGCGGCACATTTGTTGAAGACAATCACAAAACATATCAAAATACATATATCTATATATGTAAATATAGTACAATACATTAAATATTAAAATATATTAAAAGCCCCTACGCGTGGCGTGTCCAAAGCAAAAGCTTCTGCCTGGCCTGTGCGCATTGGTAATAGAATAGGCGTGGCCTACCAGGCCAAAAAATCCCAAGGTAATAGCTTGCAGGAAGACCTACACGCGTCGGTTCTGAAGCGAAAGCTTCTGATGGACCCACGCGTGTAGGCCTGCAATGGGGCGGGCCAACCAGCGCTGCCGCATACACGGGAATGTATCCTGGCAGAAAGGCCCACACGCAACGGGTCTGAAGCGAAAAGCCTCAAACAGACCCGCGCTTGTGGGCATGGAGTGGGCGGGCCAACCAGAGCTAAAGAAGCGCAGAAGACCCACGCGCGCCGGGTCTGAAGCGAAAACTTCCAGCAGGCCCGCGCACGTTGGGTTGAAGAGCATATAAAGAAAACTCTGTAGAAGCAGAGTTGAACTTGCCACAAAACGAAACCGCTAATAATAAAGCGGCAGTCGCACGCGACCCCAACACTCCAATATAATACAAACTTAATGATAATAAAGTGAAAGAAGTAATGTGTTACTAAAAGTAAAACACTACACTCTACACACTATAATATATAATATATATAAAATACAATGTATTATGCCAACTACTGACTAGCATGCAAGGCACAACTAGAAGGGGTGAATTAGCTGTGGTGTCAGCAGCAAAGAAAGAGGAGTTGGGATTAGAGTAAAGGACATATATAGAGGAGGGTCCCTGATCATTGGTCATCTGCAGGGCATGACCTGTCCTCCATGTTGGATTGAGGAACTCTTCTTACATTGACTGTGAACTTTATTTAGTTCGGTTATTTAAACTTTTTTCTTTGGAAAAGTTTTTTCTTTGCTGCTGTGGTTCAGAAGTAAAGATTGTAATGCATAATATGAAGCCTCCTGTCATGCAATAGAATGAAACAGCACAGTGCAGTTTGACACTGGCTTGTCACTGGCACGGCTCGGGTGAATCCTCAGCAGTGGGACAGTAAAAAAAAAAAGGAACCCAACAACTTTTATTTTCTATTGTCCAGTGCTGGGGACCCTTCAGGCCCTGCCCATAATTTAGACCACACTCCCTCGTTGTAGGTACAGGGGAAATGGTTACCAAGGCATCTACAGAGACGACCCCCTTTCCCCCACACACGGTCAGCGCATTATTAAATAACAAAACAGAGCCAAATTGGACCCTGAAGCGCCCCTCCCCATCCCACCCCACCTTATAATAATTGTCCTCCTTCTCGACAAACCACTTTGGCAGTATTTGAAATAAAACACCTGAATCAAGTACTTTGCAATGATACCAAAGGCCTTATCATTGCAGTACAAAGCGCTCAGCGTGTGGCCTTGAGTTGTTTATGGAACAGGGTACCATTGCAGCTACATTGTTTCATATCTAGTGGCCCTGATGCTCATAGACATGAACTGCAGGAAATCAGAAATCACTGGCGTATCTGCGATTGGCTCTTGCTGCCTGATACCTGCTTCACAAAGCCTAAAACTGGAGAGGCCTCGAGCCTCAGCGCAGGCGCGCTGGCCCATGCAGCACATCTGCGGGAGTCCATGTGCACGCGATAATCGATTATATCACAGCTGCTCCAGGCATCTCCACCTTTGCTCCAGTTTCAGCTTTTCGGAACCAGGTGTAAAGTAGCAGGTGCTAATCAGGAAGGTTCACGGGCACCCTCAGATTTTCTCTAGTGCAGATCTGTGAGAATCAGGTGCTTTGTGACGGGTTTCTTTAACTTCTAACCAATGCAATAATTGATCTTATTAATACACAATGTAGGTGTACTTATTCATGCACAATGTGGTGACGCCACTAGTTGGAATTGAATAGCGGCCATTACAAAAATAAATGTAAATAAAAGACAAAGGATTGGGCGTCTGTTCCTTCGTCGTGTGCTGGTCCCAGAAAGGATGGCGCTGCCCTCTGCTCCGCTGCCCGGGCACGGCATTTTCCAATCAGGCCCCAGCAGTCACGGTGCCTGCCCCGGACGTTGCCCTGTTTCCTCACACTTGAAGAGCTGCTAATTAAATGCACGGCGCTTTCTGGTCCAACTATCTTACCCTTTCGCCCTGTCCTCGCCCCTCGCAGAGCCTCGCGCTAAGCTGCAGCGTCAGAAGTTGAATGTTGTCATTGGCCATTTTCCCATCACTGGCCCTCACACCTCATTAATTCCTCCCTGCAGGTGACCCGCGGCCACGCAGCCGGGTTTGTATTTAAGAGCAGGAGGGTCTTCAGAGAGAGCTGCAAGGCTAGCCATTTCTCAGAAGTTCCTGTGCGTGGAAATGAGTTGCAGGAACTGAATGGCAGGGCGAGAGCAGATGAGTAACGAAAGAGCCATCCCAAGGAACCATGACCAGCTCCATGGTCCCAAGGGACCCTGCGCAGCTCCATGGATGCATGGATAGATGGATGGATGGAAGGATAGGTAGAGAGGTTGGTGGATAGCTAGATATGTAGAAAGATAGATATATAGACGGGGATACGGACAGGTAAAAAGACACAGAAAGACAGGTAAAAACAAAACGATAGATCTAGAAATACAGACAGGTAGATAGGTACCTACAGAAAAACCAGCATCAAAAGATATCGAAAGCCATGTAAACAAAATATATATCATGATATACAGAGATGGAGAGATAAATATATAGGGAGCTCTAAAAAACGGACAAAGACAGGCAGACATATAACTAGAAAGAAAGATACAGACAAAAAGATATAGAAAGAGGTAGACACAGAAGACGGATTGATGGGAAGTCTGACAGATGGACAGAAAGACACAGATACAAAAAGAGGTAGACATAGACAGGCAGATAGATAAAAAAGAGGTAGACCTAGACAGACAGATACAAACACAAAAAGAGGTAGACCTAGACAGACAGATACATACAAATACAAAAAAGAGGTAGACCTAGACAGATAGATACAGACATAAAAAGAGGGAGACCTAGACAGGCAGATACAGACACAAAGGAGGTAGACCTAGACAGACAGAAAGATACAGATACAGAAAGAGGTAGAACCTTTGAATGCCACCAAAGTCTTTTAAAGTGTAGCTTTGAGATTCTTCTTGAGTGAGTTAATATCCTCCCCCAGAAGAAATTGCTTTGTGGGCTGGGACCTCACCGATTGCTGCTGCTTTTGGCTTGCGCCACTATCATGTGACTCCGTTTTTAGTGGAGGCAGTCAACCTGATGTATCCTGTGCCATGTGTAATGGTCAGTGTCATAGTGATGTGACAGTTGCCTGTGTGATCACTACAGGTAGCTGAAGTCATATTAATGTTATCTGTACAACCACTAGTGGTGGCTGTAGTCATAGCAATGTCACAGTAGCCCTTCATGACTATTCTCAGGTGTTACCCGGGGCAGCAAGAGCCAGCATTACACATTTAAGTGTGGTGTATTACCTTTCACGAAGTCGAGTCGGCTCAAAAGGTGTTCGACATGGAGTTGTATATTCAAACACAGGTTGATTGGCGATATTTACACTTCGGGGCAGAAATAAACCAGCAAACATAAAAGACGCAACAAAGACAGGATGGCTTCTCCATAGGGTTCAACAATCCTGGCTCTATATTTTTAAACTCACTCCTTGGTCCCTTCCCGCGGTGAAGATAATCAGTTCACATTCACTCACAGTCTTGGGGGTTTTGAATGTCCTGTGTATTTCTTCTAGTCTCCTAGGTCTTTTTGGCTCTGGGCCGTCTGCTTCTTGTCCTCGTTTGGTGGGGGCCTTTTCTCAGGTTACTGAGAACTGCATACCCTGCTCGCTATGCCTGGCAAGGAGGGAAGTTTTTAATGGGGAAACAGTTGGCAAAATTCCAGATATATGACGTATCATTAATCTCTGCCTCAGCCTTCTTCCCACCGCCCTGTCACAAGGTCCTGGATCTCTCCTCCAAAGCCCTGTCCTCATTTACTTCCTCGACAAACGTCAACAGTCTCATGCCAATGGGAAGCAACCTTTCCTTTTCCTTGTTTTAGAAACAAGTTGCATTCCATAGAAATCGAATAAAATAAAGTGAAGTCAGTACTCCAACGCTCCCTAGAACGCTCCCTAAAATGGTACAAATAGTTATTGGTAAATAGTACCTTGTTTCGGTTCTTTGGTAGTTCAACGGTGTTGAGCTAAGCTTTGAGCAGTGGTTCAAATGGATAAAGCTCAGTTCAGGTATGCTGTATCATGTGAGCCTAAGTGGCAAGCGAGAGTCGAGCAGGTTTATATGCGATAGCTCCATGCGATTCGAAGGCGGCGTTAGACAAAACAGGTCGGGGCACTTGCAGGGATCTGTTAGCGGTCGAGCAGGATAGAGTCGGGATGTAACCACCAGGAAGGGTCCCAGAGTGACTGACGCTCTACTGGTTCGAGTCTGCAGACAGCGATGTTTTAAAGTGGTTATCCTGTTTCTCTGTCGCAATTCGAAGGCGCGCCAGGCTGAGTCGTATTGAAACCCATGGTACAAGTCATCAAGAGACACTCCAGTGGCTCAAGCAAGGTCCTGGTGACGAGCAGTTGCTTCAAGCCTACCGAGTGACGGGCTTGGCGAGTGTACGGTGGAGCATCGAGCTTGTTCGAGATGGAGGCACTGTATTTTGAATGTTCAGAGGAGTGTCAAAGGCAACACCGTTGGGGTTCCTGTGGTTCAATGGCAGCATACGCGGCTCAAAGGCAGTTCGACCGGTTCAATGCAGAAAAACAGGGAGCCTTAGATGATCTGCTCCTCCATATGCTGTGGACCCACGCCAATGACACTGAGTCATTTCAGGGTCTGCTCTCGCAGCCTTAGGAGATTCTGGTGCAGGGTTGCAGGTCTTGGTCCGCAGCAAGAATCACCCCCAATGTGCCATGGTAGGGGGCAGGGAGCAGAGCATTCCTCTGCCTTGGGCTGCTACTTGTTCACCTCAGTGGTTGAGTGCTTTGGAAAGTACAATGCTCCCTAAAGTGGTCCAAATGAATCCTTCTTGGGTGTTTGTTCCATAGTGAATCAAAGAAGGAGGGGGAGACCCCTTATTTTTTTTTAACCAGTTTTATTTTTCAAAGGAGGCTATACAGCATACAACAATGTATGCTTTTTTATATTAATACATTTCTAGAGTTTGCTTTCAAAATGTAATGTTGTTGGATGCGAAAATATGTCTCCCATTTTCATCAGTGTTTAACTTCTACAACCACCTTCCCCTTTCTTCCCCCGTTGTTTCCCCCCCACCTTCCTCCCTTTTTAGCCAGAAGTCCTTGGTCTCTCTCCGTATCTTCTCCCAGGGCCAGCGTATGGGCTGTGACCTCCCGAAGTTTCTCATCGGATATGAATGTTTCTGAGTATTCGTGGTTTAAAGTAGTGGGCTTCCCTGTCCTCTAAATAGTACTGGAAGGGGTCCTAGATAGACAGGAATTTCAGGTATTTCCCTGTTTTTGTGAGAACCCTTCTTTTAAAGGCAAAAGCTCAAAGCTGGTTAGACTAAAGCTAGCTGGCTTTAGCGGTCCAATCCCTGTGATTGAAACAATGGACTGTGCCATCTGACATCACACCCAAAGTGAAATGTGCTACAGGAAGTGGAGGTAACAGGAAGGAAAATGAGAGGCAGAGAGACACATGTTTTATTTAATTATTTATTTGTGGTTTCCCAGTGCACCGGGGCACTCACGTGCAAAGGCCTGCTCCTTCCCCTCCCCACGGACCACCCTTACTGGGGGTGATTTGTCCATGCTGAGAGCACATGAGTGGAAAATCCCTCCTTGATTGACCCTCCATGGGCATTACCTAGTCAGTCCAATCTCCCGTCTCTCCTCCCATTTCTCCTTGAGACTTTGCCCCTTGCATGTTCCTCCGCTCATCTTAGGCTCGCCCTTATGTGACTTCAGGCTTGACTTTCTCTTTCTCCTTATAATTTGCTCCTGAAAGTTTCCTCTCACCCTTGCTTAACGTTCACCTCTAAACTCCTCACTTCCACTTCCTTGACTCTTTCTCATCCTTCCTCCAGAATACTCTTGCCAAACACTCTCTTAAGGTTCCTTCCAATCCTCTCCTTCCTTGCCTTTGCATCGCTCCTGAGAGTTTCCACCAACCTCTGTTATGATGTTCCTTCCAAACACCTCTTTGCGGTTTACAACCACTTCCTCTCTCCACCTCTTCTCAGCTACCACTCGCCATCATCTCTCCGCCTCCACCCTACCTTCTTTATCCTTCTGCAGGAATCTCAGTGTCTCGCTTGCCACCTTCTCACACCCACGCTGCCACTATACTGCCCATGGCTCTTATTGGGCCCTAAGCCTGCCCCTTGGCCACCCTTCCTGGGAGTTGTTGCTCCGGTGTACACAGGGCTTGTCTATGATCTTGCATTGCATACGTGCAGTCTGTATGTCACCAGGTAGCCTGCGCTCATACTGCATCTCCTCACGGGATACATGCAATGCCTGTGCTGCGCGGAAAGCTGTGGCTCAGGCACACTGGTGTTAAGGTACAAAGCTTGACATAATAGGGCCCTTGCGGGGCAACCCTTTTTACTTTCAAGCACGCAAAACATAATTAAGGACCCGTAGAGCACCTCAGTGGTGACAGATAAATGTCTGAGCTGGATAAAAGATGGTAAAAGCAGGGCTGATAACCCACTGATAGCGAAAGACAGCTACGCCCTTCGGTGGTCCTTGATTAAACCCTTTTTCCTACACACTCTCTTCCTATCACAGTAATTTCCTCCCCGTGCCCCGCGCCCCCGCACCCAACACAGTCCCAGGTTGTGAAGGGGTTACTCCTCGCCATCTATGGTGACAGAGACAATGCGAAGACATCAAACCTGCATTTTAGATATTAGGGGTGCTATGACGTCTTGTAGACCATCATCCTCTTAGTACATATTCAGATAGACATGAGGTGTTACGAGGGTTGTAAAACCCTCATCCTCTTGGTATAGATCTTAAGATGAATTTAGGGCTTGATGTAGATGTTGGACAGCCACCCTCTGATGACAACGGTAAGTGAATGAGGGCATTATGGTGCTGCAGGTAATACCCGGTGCGAAATGCTCTTCTCTCTTCTCTTCTTTTCAGAACTTTTGATGCCCCTTGGCTCACATCTTGACTTTTTCAGTACTCTAAGTGCAT
The DNA here is from genome assembly GCF_040938575.1 of Ambystoma mexicanum. NCBI lineage: Eukaryota > Metazoa > Chordata > Amphibia > Caudata > Ambystomatidae > Ambystoma > Ambystoma mexicanum. The sequence continues at coordinate 290,080,519 of NC_090931.1, read as the reverse complement.
ACATTACGACTAATTTTGATGAATCTATGATGCCGCATAGGTCAAACCCTCGCCTTTTGTCCTGCGATCAACCCATGGATGAAGACAGAAGTGTGAATGTTAAGGAAGGGCAAGGCTAAGTTTCCAGAGGTTCTATGCATTTGTACCACGCATTGTTTCACTGCAATTATTTTTACATTTTTTACCTTAACATTTATTGCTGTAAAATGAGGGTAAAGAGACCCCCTTGCACCACCACTACACTATCGCCAACCCCACCATCTCTCCAACCCACATTACCTTACCCAAACCTACCCTCTGCATTTTGCAGCAGAAAATCATTAATAAATGCGTGGTTAAAAAAAAAACAGTGTCAGGTTTTGGACAGTCAAAAAACTGGATACTGTTACTTGGCATGTGTGATATCACAGGGCTGTTTCCAGCCGCACTCTGATGAGCAGTGTCATGCCCTTACCCACCACTGGTAACACAGTTCAGAGATAAGGAGGTAATGATGGACACCCGTCCAGATTCAAAAATTTGATTAGGCTTTGCACCTGAAGTTCAGCTTTTTGTGCCCCCCTGAGATTTGGAGCTAGGCAAGCATTAGTGAATGTAAGGAAAATGAGACAACCACAATCTGATATTTGGCACAACATATTGCCCTTTATTATGTGACATAAATAACTTGGCCAAAGTGTTTTGCTCCACCAGTCCTTCCTCAGGACTCATTATGAGTAAAGTCAATTCTTCCAATTAACCAAACTGCATTACTGAATATCAGAATATCAGCTCAGAGCACGCTTGAAGATTCAGAAAAAGTAGAGAGTCTTTGAAGCCAGTGCTAAAGGTACTCTCTCAGTTGACTATTAAGGGGCTTCAACCATCAAAGCAAATCAAGAGGAGTTCCAATCGTCCACTTTTACATCATCGGACCTTGGTACACAAATATTATGAAATGGCAGAAAAACAGGTAGAGTTCCCAAGATCATCTACAATAATAGAAATGCAACATCCCCATACAGGTCATGCTCCTTATATCCAAATGCTATCAGATTAAGCCACAGCTAGGCTACTTGGCCAAGCTCTTATTTGTTGCTGAGCACCATGACTGTGTAACAAGACTTTCTTGGGGAAGGGACTACTATTTGTAAGAGGCCATACTGTGGAGAAACCTCTAACCATACCACATCATTTCAGAAAGTCATTAAAAACATACCTATTTATACCCGCCTCCTTGAGACTCTGCTTCTGAGTCATGTACTGCACTTGCGTTGTGCTCCATTGGATTGGGGTAGTCCAATCTATTACAATTCCAATGTGCCCATTGGGGCTGTTGAAACACTGTTATGGCTGAACAGAATATGGAATGTGGGTCAGGGAAGCCTTGAGAATGGAATGGAGAATGTAGGGCTGGTCACAGCTGGAAAGCAGTTAAGATGAGACATTAAAAGAAGTAAGACCTACTCCATGTCTCTAAGTCATTATTGGTATTATGGATAATTCATATGGAATTAGGGTCACAACAATTGGCAATGAGGAAATGACGACCTACACATCTGATGAAGGAAAAAAAAAAAAGAAGAAAATATGGCACAAGGAGCTCGAAAAAGAAACTAATGATCATCCTATGGAGGTGGCTGAAAGGACAATAACAAACTAATGAGGACACTAATGAGCCTATGGAGGTGGCCGGAAAAAGAAAATGAAAGGCTGCCCAAGGAGGGGGCCAAAGAAAAGGAAATGTTGCCCAAGGAGGGGGCCAAAGGAAATATTGCCCAAAGAGGGGGCCAAAGAGACCTATGGAGGAGGTCGCAAGAATGACATGCACAATAAAGAAAAACAGCCTGAAGAGGTGGCTGACTGGAAATTAGGATATGGTCAAATGGATTGAGTGACCTGAGGAGGAGGTCGCACAAAAGAAAAAAAAACACAAACAAGAAACAAAGAGCAAGCAAAACAAAGGTAACGTGGGGAAAATTGAAAGCAACACCATTTGGGAAAAGAAACTGCAGTTGGTAAGAGGCACTGCGCTTTTAAGCTTATAAAGTGAACAAACTCCAGGGACAGGATGAAGGAACTTGTATTGCAGCGTATGTGTATATGATATGAACATTGAGGACTGTTAGTAGTTGGTAATTAACACAATAGTGTTAATAAGTATATTTATTTGTGATCCAAGCTGGTGCATCAGAGGAGCATTTTTTGAAATAAGGATTGGATGTAACGGACCTCAAAGGAACGCGAGGCACAGGGTTCAGGAGCGGTGAAGAGTCGCCGCGTGGCATTGCAGATCAGAGCGTTGTCATAGCAACGTTGATGAATGGAAACAAACGATGTACGGAAATGAAGGTGATTTCGGTGTTGCGGCAGTGCGCAGCTGACTTGGACATTATAACATGAGGCACTGTACAAAACAGTTCGCTGCTCACCAGTGATTTAATTGACATAGGCTGTGCTGCCGTGTATGCAACCGTGGACAAAAGCAACAATTGAAAAGGAGGCATTTTATGAAAACTTAAGAGTTGGGTTACTTACTGAGGCGCAAGCTCCAGGATTCTAAAGCTGGTAACAGAGCCGCCGCATAGCGGCAGAACATTAGAGGAAAGGACCCAGAAGCGGCAGAAAACGTGCTGCCATTTTGTTGAACAGCAAATATAAAGGTTGCTATAACAACACGGCAAGTGCAAATAAAGACAACACCATATTATGAGCAACTCGAAACAAAATAAACAAAGCTATGAATCGAATATGCGATGCTGCTGTAATCTGAAGGTACGGTGGAACTAGTCAAGCGCTATAGCTGCTGTGATGGTTGAATGTGCACAGCAACCTTAAGGCTGGAAGCCAAAGGAGGACTTTTTTTAATATTCGAACTTGAGGGGGTTCACTTATTGAAGCGCGAGCTGAACGAGCGCGAGCTGAAGAGCGAGCGTGTGTGACAGAGACACTGCGCAACACTGGAGTGCTAAAGGAAAGAAATCCTAACTAGTTTTTAATGGAACTGATTGCGGATTGAACAGGAATGAGATGCCGTTGACGACGGGAAAGACCCAAAGCAAAATGGAGGAGGCAGCACGTTAACCGCTGCAGGGTCCTGAGGCAACTTTTCCCCTCCCCTGGGAAAGGGGAGGTAAGGGGGCGGAACGGTGCCAAAAACCCCAAAGCCCGCGAAGGGTGAAGGGGGCGGGGCAAGCCTCTTTATAGTCGGCGGGGTCCGACTGCAGAGACATCTCGCTCCTGCAGTGGGACCCTGCCGACAACTCGCCATGCTGAACGAAGGATTTCGTTTTTTCGCTTTTGGATTTCGTGTCAGGGTGTTGCCCAGAAGTCTGCCCTTCTGCCACGTGGGAGAGCAGCTCGAGTCAACCGGGGACCAGCGCGAGTGACACGGACCAGGAGGCTACACGGCGTCAGGTGCCCAGGCAAAAAGGAAGCAGCAACGCGGGGAGCAGTGCTCATATCAGCTGACTACGGTCACGAGGCCGGAAGCAAACCAAAGGCGGAGTCCGTGGGCCGGCAGAGGAGAAAGCACCGGTACGTGAGGGAACCGCAAGGGCGGCCTGAAGCTGCAGCCCCTCCCGCAGGAACGGGCTTTAATCCCGCACCAAGGACAACCTTTGTTAAAGCCGCGGCCCCGCCGGAGGGACACGGACGGCACGAGCGGGCGGCCACAGGCGGGCTGCTTCAATCCGGTACCGTGGGCTCTTTTGCATCCTTTTCGAGCCGCGGCCCCGCCGGAAGGTCACAGGCAGCCAGAGCGGGATTCGGTAGGGGGTCACGTAGTGCACCACACCGCGGGGAACCAGCTACGGCAAAGAAGTGGACGGGCAGGCAGGCAGGCGCCGGCACATCTCCCCACGCCATCCTACCCATCTTCCCCAACGCGCCGGGCCAGGCAAGGAGGCCCGCACACAGCTACAGCCCCGGCACGGAAACTACCCGGGAGAGCTGGTAGCAAGAAGGCAGCCAGCAAAAGGGGCGCCAAGGGACAAGAAAGAGACAGTGAGCAGCCACGGGGAACAGCAACAGGCTGCCCAGTGGGAAGAGTGAGTAGGCAGTCTGTTCAGCAAGGTATCCACAAGCAATGGAGTTGGCAGCCTTTCTGGAGATGGCCAGGGCAGCGGCAGCCACACATGGGCCGGACTGGATGACGACAATGGTGGCCCAACCGGGGCAGGGGCAGCACGGGCCCAGCCAGGTGATAGATAACTCACCACTAATGTTTCAGGACAGCGCCAGCGAGGCGACAGTAGTGGAGGTGGAGATACACAGCGCGGAGGAGGACAAAGAAGAAGAGGTGCAGGTGAAGAAAAGGAAAAGGACGTTGACGGCGAAAGCCAGAGCAAACAAAGAACAGGCCAGCAGCAGCAAGAGGCCACGAGAGAAAAGGAGGGTGCAGGAGGATGTGGCCTTAACAGCTCCTGCACCTGCTGAGGCTCCAGGGAACCGTGTGAGCCCACCCAGCACTCCTGCAACCAGAACAGTGGACGTAGCTGGGGAAGGAACCACATCCCTGGAGATGGTGAAAGGTATGGTGATGGAATGCATGGAAGCATGGGGAAAGAAGGGGCAAGTGCCAAATGTAATCACTAATGCAGGTATGATGGAAGGGATGGTGAATAGCGGGGGAGCATGGTCTCAGCAAGGGACATCCCAAGGCTTTGGTGAGCCACTGGGTGCTACCGGGGGTCAGGCATGGTCCCCAGTGGGGGGATAAGTCAGTTGCCTCAAAAAAGCGGGATTCCACCCGGGGGGGTTTTGTCAGTCAGCTTGCCTAGTGCAGGTCCACCGGGGGGGCAGTCAACAGTCTCAGATGGCCACTGCAGCAGGAGCACCTAACACCACGGGGGTAGGGCAGCTGTCGGTACCGGTGACCCCAGCAAGTGCACAAGCGGGCCAGAATGGATGGGGGCTGTGGCCTGGGACGGCCTTGTTAGGGGTTCAGAACACAGCTCAGCTTCCAGCAGCAGGCCCGAGCAGCTGTGGACCAGGGGGGCCTGGGGGCAGGCAGCCCAGTATGGTAGACCAATGCCAGGGTTTGCTCCAATGCGGGCAACAGTGAATTCTTTGATATGGCACATCCCATGGGCAGTCAAAGAGAGGTTGTGGAGGAAAGAGTTTATAGAATTTTTCGAATTATTGGGGATTGTACCCGTGAGGGAAGAGGGGGGCCTGAAAGAGCTGTCCAAAAAGGAGAAAGAAAAGAGTGACAGGGAGAGCACCAAGATGGAGCACTCCATTAACAATTGGCTCAAGGCATATAGGATGTACATGTCAGTGATGTTGGAAAAGTACCCACAGGATTGGGATCAGAACCAACTTCCTAGCAACATTCCAACAAGTCATCATTTCATGTTAACTGCCACTCAGGACAGAGCTGATTGCTAGAACGATGAACTGTTGCTTATAAATAACTGGAACAAAGGAACATGAGATAAATGTAGGATTACGATAAGGAAAGAGAATAGTTGTGAAGAGACATATGGACACAGGAAGGTGAAAGGAGGCCTGTAAAGCAGTATTCTATTCGCAAAGCAAAACCTGTGTATTATTGAACACTATCCCCATTCCACCCTCCATTATGTCTGTTACCTTTCACAACTTCCTCCGGCAGCGGCAGCCATCAGAGACAGAGGCACAGTGGCTCTTGCACAGGGACGGGTCCGCATTAAACCGCTTCCAGTTTAAAAAAGTGATGGGCCAGGGCCTGGCAAAGATGGGGTTAACGGCGGGCCGGTTTGGGACACATTCATTTCGAATAGGGGCCGCCACCTCCGCAGAGGTCGGGGGTTTGGGGGCGGAGGAGATCAAGAGGTTGAGAAGATGGTCTTCGGGGTGTTACAAAAGATATATCAGGTCGGAAAAGATGTGAGTTAACCATGCCGTTCCCTCCACTTCTCATTCCCCAGCGCTGCAAGGAAAGAGGAAGCGCACCGTGTGGGTGGTGGGGCACTCGTTCGTCTCAAGGGCCAAGGTGAGCTGGACTCGGCAGCAGGAGGAACTGACAGCCGGCGAGTTCCGGGTTGAGTGGCACGGGGTGCCGGGGATTAGATGGGCACAGCTGCAGGGGCTGCTCTGTACATTTCTGGGTAGGCAACAGAAGCCTGAGGTGCTGGTAATCCACTTGGGGGGGGAATGACTTGACCAGCCTGTGGAGGGGGGTTTTGTTGATGAACATTACGCTCTCTTTACAGGAGATTTCGGCACAGTTGGGCGAAACGGAGATTATATGGTCAGAAGTGATTCCCAGGGCAGAATGGAGGGGGGCCGAGAACCATTCAGCAGTTGAGAAATCAAGGAGGAAACTGAATGGGGCTGTGTAAAAATTCTGCAGGGGAAGAGGCTTCCACCAAATCAGGCACGGCATGATCAACGGGAAAAATCCCGAATACTTTCTGAAGGATGGGGTGCACCTATCGGCAATGGGAATGGAGCTCTTTTTCTGGAACATTTGTACCAAACTGCTGGAGTTGTGAAACAAGGACAGGAAGTAGGGGAGCCACGGTGGGCGGTAACCCACCTAGTGGCGTGGCGGTGTTTGGGGGCCAATCACAAAGGATAGACTCCGGACGAGCCAGAAGGAAACCGGAATGGGTCTTCTCTCTTCCGGACCAGCACCTCTTGGGGGCCTAACGGTGGGGGCGTCTGGTGGTAACAACTAAGGCTCAGCTTCCCCCAAAAATTAAACGGCGCTCTCCCCACCCACGGACACCTGCATGGGCACGATAGGCTCAGGTGCAAAGGGTCGGGGGAGTTGGGGGCCTACTATGGAAACTATACAAAAGTATAGGGGGAAGCTAAGGAGATCCGACATGGAGCAAGCGCCACACTTGCAGACTGAAGTCACAAATGTGTACAATAATTCTGTTGTGATGGAAATAAAACTGCGGCCAAGTTTGCCATTTGAAATACTGTGTCATGCCAATTTCATTGCTCGAGTAGAAATGAAGCGCAGCGAAGGAACATACAGAAAGAACGAATTGGTAATAAAGGCAAATGGACAAATGCAGGGGTTATATCACACCTGTAACACTAGGAGACAATTGCAGCTGTGAATGCTACATTTATTGAAAGAATGGAAGTGCAATATACAAAGCTCTTGCAAACTTCCCCATAATTGAACCAATGTCGTGCTTTGTATCGTGTAAGGTAACAACGTCTGTCAGATGAAAGTTTTCATCAAATCAGTGCTTCTATTTAATCCTTGGTTCTCGAATGCATTTTAGGGGCAGACGAGGGCTGACAACCCGATAGCTTTATGAAGCATTACCAGCACACAGAAATAAGCCTAATGAGAGAAAGGCGAATATAGAGGAACGGACTGCAATTCCCAGAGTTGGGCCTCGTAAATCCAAGACATCCAACACAGATTGGGGATAAAAAAAAATAAAAAAAGAGGGAAAGGGGAAAAAGGGAGAGAGATGACATGTGAAGCAGAGAAACCGTGCTTTAAGAAATTAGCATGACATACTACCGGTGGATCTAGGGGCGGTTAGTCCAAGTACAGACTGCATGAGTGGGATCAGAACCAACTCCCTAGCAACATTCCAACAAGTCATCATTTCATGTTAACTGCCACTCAGGAAAGAGCTGATTGCTAGAACGATGAACTGTTGCTTATAAATAACTGGAACAAAGGAACATGAGATAAATGTAGGATTACCATAAGGAAAGAGAATAGCTGTGAAGAGACATATGGACACAGGAAGATGAAAGGAGGCCTGTAAAGCAGTATTCTATTCGCAAGGCAAAACCCGTGTATTATTGAACACTATCCCCATTCCACCCTCCATTATGTCCGTTACCTTTCACAAGTCAATACGCCTTTCATTTCACAATGTGCAGGCATGAAAATACAAAAACTCTTGCCCTTGTTGTTTCAAGTGGAAATCTATTGCAGTGGCCTGCAGAGGCCAACATGCGCCTTCCTACACATCAGCCCCCTTTTTGTTAATGAAATGTAGGGAGCATTGACGGAACCCCTCCCAAAAGCCAGTGACTAGCGCACTGTTGAGATGTAGCTTATATACCATTATATGGTGAGATCCGACATGCTATGTCAGTGAGGTTCCATTTGAACGTCTTCCTTAAAAAAAAACCTTGGTAACTCGCTGTATTAGACATATCATGAAGCAATTTAGTGCTCTCTCTCCTTTGCTTTGCTCTTTCTTTTTATGTCACCCTCTCACACACTTTCTTTTTCCGTCTTCCTTAAAAAGCCCTGGTAACTAGCTGTATTTGTCGTATGATAAATCGATTTAGTGCACTCTCTCTTTTGTGGTACTCTTTCTCTTTCTGTCTACCTCCCTCACTCGCTTCCTCTTTCTGTCTCACTCTATGCTTTTGCCTACCTCTCTGTTAGTGACAATCGTGTGGCCAGATGCAGCATTTGCTTGGACACCCTAGATATTGCTGACAGAAGTGCAATCAGTCAAAAAAACACAGATATCTTGAATAAGGGGTGGTAGTGCTGTTCTTTCATGGTTAAAACTCAAATAAGCAACAACGACACAGGCATACCCTGAGCTGAGGAATGACCTGGTATTTGGAGACATGCATTGTCATCATGTGTATCCTGCAGGAATGTCACAATCGCATTGGATGGTGGAACGTGAAGGAGATGCAGGTAGGTTCTGCGAGAAGAAGTTGGGTTTCTGATAGACATTGCAAGGGGCTAGAGGACCTGGTAGCAGGGTCTACAACTGCATTAGTTATTTTATATTTTTTGTTCATACAAAATGAAACATTTCCTTGGTGCTCACAGAAGCAGCAGGTGATTGGTTTTAATCTGAGCACGATTCTTTACAAGAAGGAAGAACATTTTGAGAAACAAAACTGTATGTATTCTCAGCAGAAGAAGCTATTGGTATGAACTTTTTCATCTCCGAGGGAATGTTGGAACTTACCGCTACACCGGAGCAGCTACCTACAGACTCGTTCTCCCTCCAAGGCTGAGTGTCCACAAGGATTAACACTGTTTGGACGTAAATATGCTGCAGTGGTGGTGATGCCCCCAACGAACGGCTTCATCGGTTGCAGTTCAAATTAGCAGTCCAAGTAAGTGTCCTGGCTGTTTGGCTCATAGATTCTATCGCATCAAACTCAAGGAAATTACAAAACTCATGATTATTGGCTTATGACTAGGCCATTTTCTACTATTGGCAGTCCATGTATCTAGTTTCCACGAGTATTTCCCTTTTGTACAAACAAATTGATAATTGAATTTTCTGTTTGTTTTCTCTTCAATTCAAACAAATTGATAATTGAACTTCTGTGTGTTTTCTTTATTATAGTTCGTTTTTTATTAATATTCTCAAACCATGAAATCATTTGTGTTCGCATCTATTTGTTTTTTGTATTATCTTTTTTATTGTTGATAAACCATTCATGCTTAATTCATTTAATTTCTCTTTGTGAAATAAACACAAAAGAATTATTTTACAAACTTGCCCTGATTGTTTTCAGAGAACCCTAAAAACGAGTGATACCATTTTGGTACGCCTTGAGAAATAATCTGTGATTTGAATCTATTGCAAATTTTGTTTATAGCAGTAAGGACCCTCTTGTTATAATACAATTTCCAGTTCCTTCCCTTACTGCTTTTGGGACATTCCCCCGCTCTTTTTTATTTCCAAGCCTCGGGTTTGCTGCAGTGAAATAAATTAATTGTATACATCACCTATGATTAGTTGCCACCTTGTTCATGTGTTCATAATATTGTGTTTGTTGTGTTATTCCATTGCATTTTTTTGCATCTTTGATGTCCTGGGTGTAAGTCTTACCAGAGCACAGTGGTGGCGCGAGTTATGGTTGCTTAGCTTACCATAACTGGTGAATTTCAAGGGTTTTTCGGTTTTACTTGGAACCATAATGTCCCGTTAACAATTTCATAGGTTTTTAGTAGCACAACTTAACCATAACATCCCTTTAACAAAGTTTGTTTACTGAATTTTATAGGTTTTTAGTAGCACAATTTAACCATAACGTTCCTTTAACAAAGTTTTTTACTGAATTTCATAGGTTTCGAGAAGTGCAACGTAACCATAATGTCTACGAACATCTGACTTCATTGCACACCTTCCGGACAATGCCACATGACCATATGCTGGCGCACAGCATGATGACGTGTCCGAGAACCAGTACGCAGTTCACTATAGGATCTGTGTTTCGTGGACAGTGTGGAACTACATTTTCTACTGATGGAGGAACTTGCAACTTCAACATTTCCCTTCCACAGCTCCAACACCTATTCATACTCAGCCATTAACAACCTAGTACACAGTACATACTTTTAGCAAAACTGCTATTTATCTTAAAATGACATCGGCTCCTCCCAAGAGACAGCACCACTGCTGTAATGAAGGAGCATGACAAACACTGCCCCCTACCTTAGAAATAACACACACACACAACATTTTGCCCCATCCACCTGCCCCTCCATATTACTGTTTGCTGCCTCTTCCCTCAGTTCCCTTCGCAACTATCATTCTTAGCTCTCCTGCCAAAAAAGGCCATCCAAAAACAAAATAAATGTCCCTTTAGGAACCACCTTTGACAGTTAAAAAATATAACTAAAACAAAAAACGCATAGACTCCATCTACTTTATATTTCTCAGTAAAGTACATAGACGCAATAACATTTTCCAACATTTCCATTTGCATTTTGTGTTATGCTAATGTGAATATTGTGGCGTTCATCCTCCGTTCCAGGGACTGGAAAGGTGGATAAAGGGCCTGCAGCCCAGGTTATCAGCCCAATCAAAACGACAGTGGATAACGAGGTCTCTGGATCATTATCCCCCACTCCAGCCCCTAAAATAGAGGATGAATGCCATTAGCAAGCTAGGTTTCCAAAGTGGTAACCTGTGCTACTAAAAAAGAGGATTTTTCGTCCTATAGATGGCCACCATGGAAAGGGAAGGTGGGGGTTACATACAGGGCCCCTCTTCGCTTTCCATGGCAACCTGCAAAAGGCAAAAACGAAACCCTGGACCATATTACCACGAGCATATTTTTCTACCCTTTCAAAACTATCCTAATTTCGAATAACTTTACCACAAAGCCAGACCCAGGTGGACATGACCACTTTAATCCTATGTTTTGTCCCTTTTGGTCATGGCCAGTAGCCACATTGTCCGGATCATGACCTTATACCATTACCCCGACATTCTGCCCACTGCCCATGGGTACAGCCTACCCCTCAGTTACTGAAGCTGTACCACTATTTATTTTAACTACATTGTGACACTTGTCAAATAAGAAAACACTGCCACATTTGCAACACCATCCTTTTCGATCGTTGCCAATCAGCCTTAAGCAAATTTACTGTAAATCCACCCACGTTTTATGTTTTCAAAACTGTCAAAAGAATACACAAATGAATCATCTTAAAAGGTGTAGACAAACTCCCTACAAACTTTGTAAACTCATTCGAAATCACGTCAGAAATATCTCACCCATCATCATCACCCCTCACCTCCCCAAACATTATTTGAAAAGTTTCACAAGTGCAACGGTCAGAAAATATTATTGTCCTGAGGGTTCGACGATTTGTTTTTGAACATACGTTGATCTATCGCAAACATTTCCAATGCACCTTACCTCATTTTCCCTCTTTTTGAAACATATGAATGCTGACAGCAGAGCGCGTCCATCTTGTGCTATTCTTATCCATGGCTGCATCTGCCTAAGGTAAACTGCTCTGACATCACTAAATCATATGCCCCGACCCTGAGCCTCACATAACCAACCCTAGTGATATTCAACACCTTTCTCAGTGACGTTCCTCTTCAGCGTAGCCAAATACACCCATAATCACCTACGTGCCGTGACGCAGAACCCGAAAATCAACACACATCGACTAACAACATAGCACATCACAATTTTAAATATTAAACCGGTCTTTAAAAGAAAACAATAACACTGTACAATTTGTAAAGTATTTTTATTTCACAATAAACTCTCCAAGAACATCCGACTATTCCCATATTCAATCAAATTGCAAATTTTTTTCTTCGCTTGTGATCGAAATTGTTAATCGTGAGGCACACGTTGTTCTTTTCTCATACACAAAGTGTTCATTTTCGATAAAGGAACCGCTTGGGTGGCACAGTGAATTCCAGGGCTTCGGCATGAACTTGGGCCTAGACCACCATAAAAGATGTTATGTTACTCCTAATCGCTAGTGCAGCGTACGGACACATGGGCACTGGGCGATCGTCCCACAAAACAGTCACGGTGAGGCAGCCATTGACGACTACGTGCACCTGGCGATTAAAAAATCCATCACTTGGCATCTGGAATCCATAGCAATCGCAGTAAGGCAGCATGTAGGTATTTGGAAAACATAACAGAAAATCCGTATGAATACCCAACCTTTATTACAATACATCTATTGATTTCTTAATTCGGCATACAGTTTAAACTAACGATTAGCACACACAGCAAACAATCTCAAAAAAGACAAAAAGAACGTGGAAACTGATGCACAAATCGATATGGTCATACATGACATTTTAAATAAATATTAGCGGGGAACCTGGGTGAATCTAGTCATAGTCTACATACACCTAGATTCTGCACTCCCCATGACCACAAAAAAATGACACCCACATAGAAAGATAGTACTTCAGTTACATTGCCAAAATGAATTTTCGGATAATAATAAAATAAAGCTTGTTCCGGTGTACAGTCGTCAAAAGCAAACTTACATGATATTCACCATCTCCATTCTCTTTGTGTGACTCAGACTGCAAGGCTCAATGCGCTCGCACCAAAGAATCTTCATGAACTGATTTTACATGTTCCTTCAAAACTTTTGGAATGCATAACCTTATCAAATGTTCCTTATTTCCAACCTCCTCTCCCTGCATTCTTACTGAATATTCCCTTTCCCTCAGGGTCAAAAACAAATGACCCTTATAGTTTCAGTCCCAAGTCTTATAGGCTTCCTTAGCTCGCAAACAAAAAATCAAAGCTGGTGACCTTCACTCAGAATCCAAATACATTCTCACTTTGCAACAACATGGCTCAAAGCATTCATGAGAACTGGTACTCGCATACACGTGCAGAGCAGCTGTTTCCATCAAACACTGAGGTGGCTGCCTCAGATGCCAAACTCTAGGGGGCGCCAGTCTGACCCCAATATTATTTTAAATACATTGTAACACAGACACATTAGTTCTTCGCCTGTACTTTAGGCACATTATAATGAGGAACATCTCCAAATGTACCGTATGACTATCGTGACAAAAAAACACCACTTTTTTACTTCTTGCTGCCACATCCCATCCCAGACTCATCAACCCTCACCTTCAAAGACAGTATTTGATAAGTTTAACAAGTTCAATGCTTTTTTTTAATATGTTTTTACGGCGATGTCTGCGGACACCAAAACATGGATGAAAGATGGCGGGCGCATCGGAACAATCTGACGCACTTCACGCTCTTCACCATCCAATGAGCGAATGCGTCACATGTCAGCGGACATGACGCGCATGATTAGCCAATCGTTATAAAGAATCGTTTAAAAAGAAAGTACTGGACGGATCTTCACCAAATTTGCAAAAGCACGCTTTTGGGACCAAACCGCTGCTCCTGCCGCAAATTTGGTGAAAATCCGTCCAGCGGTTTGATCTGTAGCTGCACGCAAAGTTTTACCCCCATCAGGCTATGGGAAAAAAATAAATTTTGGGACCCCCCTATAACTTTGCCCCTCCTGGACCAAACCTCACCAAACTTTGCAATACAATTTAGAGTGGGCCATATACTTTTTTTGCAAAGTTTAGTGAGGATTCGTCTAGAGAGAGCGAAGTTATAAGCCGCCCAAAAAATGCTCTTCCTATGAGATTAGCAATTTAACCATAACTACCGGCCACTACCGTGGCCGTGTAATATATATATATATATATATATATATATATATATATATAGATATATATATAGATATATATATAGATATATTGATCGATGTATGAATTTAGTTTTTCAAAAAAGATTAAACCCTTTCACCAAAGTAAGCCTTTGAAGTGGTGCTTTCCTCCCTGCGTTCCGATTGCTGGCTGTAGGGCTATACATGTTCTGACATTCCAGATTCGGGTCCATTAAAGTTGTCCTTGCAGGGTCTATATCTTCATGAGTTATTTTCTATTTTTTTGCTAATTCAAAATTAAACATCTCCTTGGTGTTCACAGAAGCAGCAGGTGATTGGTTTTAATCTGAGCACGATGTTTTACAAGGAGGAAGGACATTTTGAGAAACAAAACGGTATGTATTCTCAGCAGAAGAAGCTATTAAAAAAAGAAACATTTAACTGTACAAACATTGTAAACTGTCTCTTTTTAAAATGTTCATTTCTAATGATGCCTTGCAGCATGTATACTAGTCATGATAAGAATGCTACATTTACGGAGAAAGGCACCTTATCAAATCCTAGCGTAGCCATATACATTATCTGCTGTTAGAAGTGTGACAAAGTCCCGTGCCTGGCTTCTGGGACTACCAAGGGTGTGACTGAGGGGGGCCAGCAGTTGATGGGCTTGGGGGCTTGGGGGCAGAGCCTCCCCCTCTCTTGGTCCCTGTCGTTTGGCGAAGGACAGTCACAATTAGACTGCCAGACGCCCTCGTCCAGAAAAGGACTTTAAACCATTGCCGGGTCGAGGCCTCTAGGCAGTCAAAATGTGGGGGCCCCCTCACAAATGATCTCCTAATACGTTTTGAATTTTCTGCACCGCTTTATTTTGATCCATTGTTGCAGTGCCCTTAAAAGGAGTGGGGCCCATAGGCTGGTGCCTACTTCGCCTAATAGATAATCTGGCATTGCTTTACACCCTCTCAAAATACACAATGAGGAAACTAGTGCGCCCTGTGTGTATAGCAGGACAATTCTTCCAGATGTCTCCATAGGTTCGGACAGTCAAATAGTTAATGAACGGTTTGCCCGAAGCACTTTATTTTGCCTGTTAGCTAGATTAGCAGCTACAGTCAGGCACATGGATTTAGAACACAGCTTCCAAGCCGTGCTTACATCATTTTTGGAAGCAGAGTCCTACTCGTCTTAAAGTGAGTTTTGATGAAGTGACTGGTCATTGCTCGTCAATGTGGTATCGGTACAAAATAACGAGTGCCAAAAATATGAGTCACAAAACAATATTTTATCACATTTTTGCGCAGTTTTGGGAAAAGATAGAGGGGGTGTGCGGTTAGGGTTTACAACAAAGTGAGCGGATGATGGGGGAGCTGCGGGCGTGTCCCACTGCATTTGTTCACAAAATCTCTGCAAAAATTTGATGCAAAAAGATTCGTTGTTTTGGGACTCAGCTTTGTTTTGTTTTGTTATTTCAACGTAGAACCGTTAATGTTGCATTTCATCTCTCTGACTCCGATAAGCGAACAATTGTGATACCATCCACAGAAACGCGAGATATTGAGGTAAAAATGTAATACATAAGAGGTATCAGGCTTAGGCTCTTCTTACATTTGAATAGCCATTGTGGAATACTGACATTGATTTCAACACTTGGTGGATAGCTCCCATTATTGGATATGTGCCGTCATCATGTCACACACCCTTAACACTCAAGCACCCTCAATGCTTTTACCATGCCCCCAGGCAATCTAAAATGTTCATATGCCTGTGATGAATTGACTTCTGCCGTGCAGGAGTACAAGAATAAGTGCAGGCTAAAATGGCCACTCAGCCCTCACATTTCTACAAACCATGAGCCAACACAATAGGTAAAACAGGCACAGATAAGAGACATACCTCCTTCGCCTTTTGTAGTAACATGTGCCGAGGGAAGGCTATGTTCTTAAGAGGGATGTGAATGTGATCCAGTAGTGACCCACACAGCAGAGAAACACAGTCCAAAGGGAATGTCCGATCAAGGTTCTATGAAAAATATATATACTTTAATCAAACACACCATCTGCAAGAAAAATAAAATAGAAAACACTGTACGAAACCCACTCCTTTGGAAAGAACAAAGAAGATACAGCAGATAGAGAAATGTAGCACTCTGCCCATGAACACAGGGGTGACAGGCTACTTAAATAACTACAAAAAGGATATGTCTTGGAATGAAAAAGGTGCAAAAGTGACCTTACCAGTCTCAAGGGCCCAAAATAGACCGGGGGGCAGTTATTGGTAAATAGTACCTTGTTTCGGTTCTTTGGAAGTTCAACGGTGTTGGGCTAAGCTTTGAGCAGTGGTTCAAATGGATAAAGCTCAGTTCAGGTATGCTGTATCATGTGCGCCTAAGTGGCAAGCGAGAGTCGAGCAGGTTCAGATGCGATAGCTCCATGTGATTAGAAGACAGTGTTAAACAAAGCAGGTCGGGGCACTTGCCAGGATCTGTTAGAGCTCGAGCCGGATAGAGTCGGGTTGTAACCGCCAGGAAGGGTCGCAGAGTAACTGACCGTCTACTGGTTCGAGTCTCCAGACAGCGATGGTTTAAATTGGTTATCCTGTTTCTCTGTCTCAATTCAAAGGCGTGTCGGGCCGAGTCGTGGTGAAACCCATGGTTCGAGTCAGCAAGTGACACTCCAGCGGTTCAAGTAAGGTCCTGGTGATGAGCAGTTGCTTCAAGCCTACCGAGTGACGGGCTTGGTGAGTGTACGATGGAGCATCGAGCTGGTTCGAGATGGAAGCACTGAAGTTTGAATGTTCAGAGGAGTGTTAAAGGCAACACCGTTGGGGTCCCTGTGGTTCAATGGCAGCATACGCGTCTCAAAGGCAGTTCGACAGGTTCAATGCAGACGAACAGGGAGCCTTAGATGATCTGGTCCTCCATATGCTGTGGACCCACTCCAATGACTCTCAGTCATTTCAAGGTCTGCTCTCGCAGCCTTTGGAGATTCTGTTGCAGAGATGCAGGTCCTGGTCCACAGCAGGAATCACCCCCAATGTGCCAGGGGAGGGGGCAGGGAGCAAAGTATTCCTTTGCATTGGACGGCTCCTTCTTCACCTCAGAAGTTGAGTGCTTTGGAAAGTACAGCGCTCCCTAAAGTGGCCCAAATGAATCCTTCTTAGGTGTTTGTTCCATAGTGAATCAGAGAAGGAGAGAAGGAGCGGGAGACACCAGGTAAAAGCCCAAAGCTGGTTAGACTAAAGCTAGCTGGCTTTAGCGGTCCAATCCCTGTTGTTGAAACAATGGACTTTGCCCTCTGACATCACACCCAAAGTGAATTTTGCTACAGGATGTGTAGGGGACAGGAAAGAAAATGAGAGGCAGAGAGAAACATGTTGTATTTAATTATTTATTTGCGGTTTTCCAGTGCACCGGGGCACTCACATGCAAAGGCCTGCTCCTTCCCCTCCCCACGGACCACCCTTAGTGGGGCTGATTGGTCCGTGCTGAGAGCACATGACCGGAAAATCCCTTCTTGATTGACCCTCCACGGGCAGCCTTGCCCAGTCAGCCGGCTAAGAGCCACAAGGCAACGGGCAACTCCCATCCCCTGTTTGCCCCTGTTTGCTCTGGGCGTAGCAAGTCAAGCCCCTACGCTGTTTGCAGCAACCTTCAGGTAAAAGACAATGGGGGTAATTCCGAGGTTGGGGGTAAGGGAAAAATTATGCCAGTAAAGGATTACCGCCATCGATTACCGCTCCGGGCTATTCCGACCTGCCAACCCGCTATTAGCGGCACTGTAAATAACGTTGCCTCTAATAGCGGCATGGGCACGGGCACACGGCCCATCATACCGGCAATAGCGGCATGCCGCTAAAGGGAGTAAATCACAAGTCAGGCGGACAAGCAAACACCGGCATCATGAAGGTGCAAATAGTGGATACCGGCATGCCGTAAATACCGGCATCGAGAACCAAACGTAAAATGCTATGTGCAGTGTTCCCAACTGCCACAGGTGCACACTATCAGCACAGGTGGAGGCAATGAAGTCTGGGCCTGTACAAAAGGAGCACACCCACACACCACACCCCTTCCCACACCAAGATGATTCCAATAGTAGTAGCAATACTGGAGCTGGAGGACATGCTTGCATTGCAACATAAGCAACAACAACCACTGCAACAGCAGGCACCACAGAGGAGACGCAGCAGGAGAAAGAGGGTGAGACAGGCCCAGCATGCCCCACCAGTGCAGCCAGCGTAACCACGCAGGCAGCCCCCAGTCCCTCGCATCAGAGCCAGTCCTTTCAACCTAACCCCTGAGCAGATCCACACCGTGTACCGTCTGGACCGGGACACCATCACCACCATCGTGGACATGATACACGACGACATCGTCAGCCTCATTGAAATACGCACTGCCATCCCCCCTCTACTGAAGGTAGTGTCTGTGCTCCACTTCCTTGCCACAGGCACCTACCAGCACACAGTGGGGAACATGCATGGCATATCACAACCCTCATTTTCTCGCATTCTGAAGCAAGTGCTGGATGCCCCCCTCAAGCACACAAAGGGACTATATATCCCTACCATGGACTCCCCAGGAGATTTTTGAAACAAAAGTTGGCTTCCATGCACTGGCAAGCATGCCAAATTGTATAGGTGCCCTCGACTGCACCCACGTGAAGTTGGTGGTCCCGCATGCCATGGAGGTGGTGTACCGCAACTGCAAGCAATACCACTCCATCAAAGTGCAGATGGTATGCGACGCCAGCAAGATCATCACACATTGTTGTGCCCGATATCCCGATGAACTCATGATTCAATGGTCCTGCGGACCTCCATGTTACCACGCTTCTCGGAGCGACATGCTGTACGACGTGCCTGGCTGCTTGGTAAGGTGCATGACAGGCACATGGCAGTGAAATGGGAGGAGAGATGCACACACCACCATGGTGTCAATGTTTATGTGACAGCACGATATGCACATCGCTAAACACTGTGCCCCAAAGCATCCCAAACAGAACATAACACCCAAATCCCATAGGAATGAAGTAAGGTCGACACCTATTACACCATGACTAACAGTAAACCACCCCACATCCCACAACACCTGGACCACTCATCAGCGGACCTCACCCTCCGCAACACCATCCAGCAACATGTAGTGTGTATGCACTATGTTGCTGTCTCCAGCGAATTACCACACAGGACAAGCATCCATGGGAGAGCAATGGATTGAACCACCAAGGGAATCCACTGTCTGTCACAGGGCCACCACAACCACAGGAATGGTGCATGTCACCATGGGAAAAATCAGCACTGAATGCCTAATATTGCAGAGCCTACTGCCAACGCTCCCAATCATAAAATCCCACAGAACACAACACATCACTAAATGGACACGGACACAGCTGTATGCGTATGCAATGCATGAGCTACAAGACGGCAGAGCACACCGAGTATCATCTTGAAGATGCAACCCACACCATTATTCCATGGCACAGGACACATTGAGGGCCTAAAAATGGCGTGCATACAACCAGGGACATGTACATGTGACCAACGATAATCTGCCGGCATGTGTGACTAGTACAGCTGTCCATCCTCAATCGACTGACATATACCTTTTTTTGACTCCCATGCAGGTGACAGTGGCTATCCCTTGATGCTGTGGCTCCTCACCCCTGTCCGATAACCCACAGAACAGGCACGAGGAGGACTAATATCGATCCCACACCCGTACTCGTGTGGTCATTGAGCAGACCTTTGGCCTCTTGAAGGCATGGTTTCGCTACCTTAGCCCGTTGGGTGGGGCACTCCTCTACAGGCATGAGAAGGTGGCCAAGATCATCATGGCATGTGTCATGCTGCACAACATGTGTACCCGATGCAACGTGCCCCTGCCCCCTGACATTGAACTGCAACCACCTGGTGATGATGAAGGGGATGAAGAAGAAGTGGCTGCACATCATTGCGGTGCCGATGCACAGGAGGGACGTGCTGTGCATCAGTAAGTGATTGCACAATATTTCTGACACACATGGCTGCAGAGGGTGACATGATAGTTGGACAGAGGACACTGGGTATGGGGGTACATGTACACTATGCACTGTATATGAATAAATGACACATGCTTAATGATGAATGTCCACTCAAGTCTTTCTTTTAACACAACGGGTGTATTGAAATATAAAAGGAAAACGAAAGTGCACTAACCCTCCACCACCCTCACCCCTGTCCCCTCCCCCCACAACTCCCCCACACAACCTCACCCCCTCCGCCTCCCCCCACAACTCCCCCACACACCCTCACCCCCTTCCCCCCACAACTCCCCCACACATGTCCCAAGTGTCTAATGCCTTCAGCAAGCTGGCCAGTCTACTTTTTGGCACTCCCTGGACCTGGTGCGGCATGTCCGGCCGGCGCAGGGTGCGCGACGACCTGCGGAGTGGGCTGGTCTGGGTTGAGCTGGAGGATGATGGTGTGGCTGCCTGCTCCATCTGGGGTGCAGGACATTCTGCCTCCATAGCATCGGCGATGCCGCTGAGGACCTGTCGTAGGGCGGATACCTCTTCACACAGTCGGCTTGTATTGTCTGCAAAAATCTTGCCCAGGGAGGCAGTGTTATCAGCAATTAACTTGCCCAGAGAGGCTGTCTTTTCACGCCACTCCTGCCTTGCCTGGGCATTGTCATTCACAAACTGACGCACAAGGGAGGTGGAGGGTGCTTGGGTGTCATGATTGACTTGGATGGGCTCCACTATGGGACTCATGGCCCCTTGGTAATACTCCCTCCCAGACTGCTCCGGGGTGGTGGCATGGTTTGACTCCAAAGATGTGACCTGGGGGGATGGTGCTGGACTTGGTGTGCAGGGCTGTTCTGAGGATTCGTCCTCCATAGGCACCCACACCTCTTCCTGTGCCTCCTCCTGAGCCAGGGCTGCTGTGGCTGCCACCCCCCAACTGAGCTGGACTCTGCTGAGTGTGGAGCATCAGCTGTGTCCTGTGACAGTGGGACAGGGATTGCGGCTTCCGTCTCAACTGCCCTTGGCGGCACCAGTGGCGTGGCATCTGTAGGTGGTTTCCTTGGTGGTGCATGGCAGGCCTTGGGTTGGGTCTTTGAGGTGGAAGGCCTGTTGGCCTCATCCCTGGCCCTCTTCCGGGGTGTGGTTGGCTGTGGGGGTGAGTCCCGCGCCTCGCTGACAAGGTCTGAGCCTGTGGGGGTCAAAGAGAGGGACGGCATGAGTGATGGTTTGAGAAGCATCATGCATACATTTGTATAATTGCTCATCTACACATTACAGGGTAATAGGCAGTTGAGTTTGGACAATCACGTTGCTTGCTACATGGGTGGGTAATGCAGGCATCCGTCAGTGGTCACTCATGTTGGGGCAGACGTATGGTATGTGACATGCATATTTCTTGGGGCCTGCATGCAGTGTGACTCATGCCATTGACATCTTAGTGTGATTTGTGTACGGTATGGCATTGCCTTGCTGAAGGCATCTGCATGTGTCTGTGCTGCGTAGCACAACTTTGCTGGGAATGTGTGTGTATTGGGCCATGGCTTGCCTCTTTAGACAGACATATTGGTGGACTATCATCAGACTCTGCACTACAGTGTTTTCTTAGGACACTCACCTCCGTCCGCCGATGACGTGGTGCCACACTCCATGTCTCCAACACCTTCTTTTGACTCCATGCCAATCAGGCTAGCACATATGTCTTCCCACTGGGACAGCTTTATGGGGGAGCTTGCTCCTCCGCAAGTTGACATTGCCTGGCTCCTGTTGGCAGAGTGTATGTTGCGGACTCGCAGCTGCAAGTCATCCCACCGCTTCCTGCAGTCCTTGATAGTGCAGGGGGTGTTACCGACCGCGCTTACTTTCTGCGCCACAAGTGTCTAGATCTCATTCTTGCGTATTATGGCCTCCCTCTTCATGCTCTGGGCAAACACGACATCTGCATGTTCTTGCAGGGTCTCAGCTAGCATGGTCAGCTCATCTTCATTGAAGTGCTCCTTGCGCTGGCGGGAGGCGTCCTTCTTCACAGCCTTAGGCATTGTGGTATGTTAGAGAATGAGATTTCACAAACAGCAGTATCATACAGGTCCTGCCTGCTGAGGATGGCAATGAATTGTGTTTTTAAAGATGGCCGCCGTGCTCCTTCCCGTTCCTGTGCGATGACGCTACTTCCGGTTCTGCTTATTTATGGTGACCGTTATTAGTAGTGGCCGCTAATGCTGTATTGGTTCATGCCGGTAGTGCAATCTGCGCTTGACATGATGCTGCTAGGGCCTTTTTTGGGCCTTTTACGGCATGGCGGTGATGCCCTTATCGGCATGGCGCAAAGCTTGTGCCCGCAAAGTCGTAATAGCCCTATATTAGCGGGCTTTTGACTACACGGACACGGTATTTGCTCCATGCCGGTAAGGACAGTTACTTACCTCCAAACTCGGAATGACCCCAATGACATTTGTTTCATTTAGGTAATGTAATGTAAATTACATAGCTGAAGCTCAGCGCTGGAAGTTCGGTAGGTAGTAAAGTATACCCACTCTATTGAAGTCAGATGCATATCTAGAGGATATCCACTATTCTGAACTCAGGCACACACCCAACCCATTCCCAGCGACAGGGTCAGACTGGCCCATCAAATTGTCTCGGGCACCAATGAAAAAGTGACCCACATTTGCAAATGGCTATTCATTCCTTTTGTGACACTGTTTGAATAGTAAACAGGGGGGGGGAGCTTTTTGATAAAGTGTGATGCAAATTGTGCATTTTAAAGAATATGTATTCAGCAACACTGGTCAAAACTACTAGCTGCAAAGTGAATTAGCTCATCATACTGGCCCAAATTGGCATAAACGTGGCCCACTTTGACCCAAAAAACTGGCCAAAACCAGCATTTTATGTTTTTGTTTCAGCCATGGGCCTATTGCCCTATAGGTTAGTCCGAGCCTGGCCACCAATTAAATTCAGTGCAAATTTAAAGCAAAGCCACTAATCCTGCTGCACTCCAAAACTAGCCAATGCACTGCTTTTAAGAGAAATGTATGTGGTATTCAATGTGTTGCACTTGGAAGAATTATGAGGCTAGCTAATGTGTTGTACATGGAGGAAGTTGGGGGGTTGCATTGTGTTGCACTTGGAAGAATTTGGGGGGCAGCCAATATGTTGAATGTAGAAGAATTGTGAAGGTACCTTATGTGTGGCCCTTGATGAATTTTGGGTATAGCCATGGTGTTGCACTTAGAAGAACTGTGAAGGTAACCAATGTGTTGCACTTAGAAGAAGGTAGCCAATGTATCAAACTTAGAAGAACATGATGCAACTGTCCTCCAACCCGCTAACAACGCTCCAATATTCTACTTACCCAACCTAAAACACAGAACAAAACACGACATACTTCCAGTGGAACGAAACACAAAAACCACCACAATCTGCACACACCATGCAACACCGAACAAGAAACCAAGCCAGCCACACAACATTTCTCCACACACACACTCATGCACCGAAACACCACAAAACTACTACCAACTAAAATCAAACCAGCACACAGTGACCGTTTTTTCCAAACCGAAACTACCAACAGCACATCAAAGCTCTCTTGTGATTTTCCCTCTCAATCCCACTAACAAAGCCCCCCCAGCCCTCCTTCATTTTCAGATCCAGCAGGGTGACTGGAGACCACAAAACGTGACAGCGGTGCGTGGTATAAGCCACAATAACATTACATAACATAACCTTTAAAGATTATTTTGCCACCAAAACAGTAAACTCATAATCTTAAATGCAACCCCTGCACCACAAGGACATGGCTGTCGCTGCAGCTCTAAGATGGGCACTTGTGTCCTCTGGACCTGCTCTGTTCCACTGGTAGAGCAGGTGCTAGAGATCAGGATACTGATGAAGCAAAAAACAGGTACACACTATGCATCTGATTAGCAGATTACCTTTTTCTGAAATGGAATGACCCACATCCTTTTATTACAGTAATACGAATCAAAGGAAGCCAGAACTTCCCTAGAGCCTTTCCAAGTGTCAATCCGTCACAATGCCTCCCTATGTCTAAAATGTACACTTCTATGGGGTCTATAGATCCACTTATCATGGGAAGGGCTCATTTTTGCCAGTAAGTATTGTTATAGAATCCAGCTGTAGACCTTCCTCCTATTTGCCCCTGTTGCAGGGATCTGTGGCTTTCAAGATGTTCTTGCAATACGACTCCCGTGATACTTCACCATTGACTCTGCTGGCTTGGGTGGATGGAAGTTGTAGTCCAAAACATCTGCAGAACCAAAGGTTGCAGAACCCAGCCTACTATAATTCTAGGCAAATTGAGTAACGCAAAATAATACACCCGGAGATTTCAATAATGTTACTTATATATTGGTCCTTTGCTTGTAAGATCATTTTACTCTTGTCTTCACCCCTCTTGCTATAAGTACATCCTACTACCACAAATAAAAAGGGAAAAAGAACACTTAAAAACAAATCAAGTTACTTTGAACAAAAATATAACAATATCAAAATAGACTTGTCATAGACTCTCTGTGTTTTACTTAGTCCTTGCTTTTTGATCCATTTGACTGATTTGCGAAGGGCTTGATCACTGTGCTTTTCAAGACCTCTTCCCAGTAGAGTTTGTGACTTGGAGATGGCAGGTCCCTTCATCTATGTGTATTATTAATGCTTGCCAAAATGAATGCTAAATAAATACAACATTCATGAGATGGTGAGAGAGAGGCAGTAGCTGCGTGAACGAGTGGGAGCTATCTGCAGATGGAAGTGTAAAGAATGGGGCGAGGAGGCCTTGCTGTGTCTTGTATGCACGTATGTCCTTTCATGACTAGTTATGCCTTCTTATGCCGCGTATGCCTTGTCATACCTTTTCATGCTCATGCCCTGTTATGCTGTGTTAGGCTATATCATGCAATGTCAGGCCAAGTTACGCTATGCCAAGTTATGCTATGCAAGGACACAAACCTATGGACGCAATTAGTAGTCAGTTGGCTGGGGAATGCCATCAGGATGCCCATTGACACATCACAGGTATCCCAACCGCAGTACCACTCATGGGGTGATGCAACAAAGCAGTGAGACACGCACTAGCAACTGACATAGCCAGCCAACCAGCACCAGACAAGCATGCACATCACAACATTACGATACTGGCACGACCCAGTGAAGGATTGTCTAAATTGTAATGATGTGCTTTCATTTTCTACAGGCACTGTTATGTTAGCGTCCATTTGCAGAGTAGAACTGTACTCAATGCCACTTATTATGTGGCAGGTAGATGCAATAATTACTGTTAACCAACTTTCCAGCCTTCAACCCTAACCAGCACCACCTCCCTCCGCACAACCATTACATTGAAACACCTGTACCAAACACCCTTGAGCACACCCTCAAAACGCATGGTGTGAGTACGTGAATCTGACTGGGTCATCACGCAGGCTCACTCATGACAACAAACATATCCACTTCGGGGTATGCCTAGTCCCCATTCACTGGATACTGCACCTCCAAAACCACCTAGAAGCTTACCCGCACATTGAGGCCAGTGTCTTATCATTTAAAATCGCTGTCTCTGCCGCAACGACTGACTTGCTCTTCCCCTCCGCTCTCGTGTCACACCAACCAACTGCAAGCCAACCAATGTTTTGCTGCCCTTTAAGCGCCAGTGGACTGTGCAAACGGCAGGTTACTCTACATGAAAATCAATAACATAGCAATAAGATACGAGAAATGTCACCTGTTTCAAGGCCACACTAATCTAGTACCAGGGTAGGATCGATTTTATAGACATATAAAAATGATTAGCAAGCCCAGTTTCCCTACTTTGTGCTTCTCCGAAGGACCTGATTTATGGCCTCATTGCGATTATTATGGTACCATTGAAAACACAGTATTCTAAATACCTCCTATTTTGTAAATACCACCTTTTTGTGAGTTTGTACGCATGGGCTATTTATTGCAATGGTCACACCGAAATTACTACATGAGGAAAATAACCATATTCACCTCTTGAAATATTGACTACATACTCCATGTACTAAAAATGCACACAATACCGTCTCAATAAGGTAGCACTTTAAAAACAAATCATCTTTAAAATATCACAAGTTTGGACCACGATCACCATCGGATATCTGTCATCATTTTAATCGTGAGGGCTGCCCAACACTTCCAAGCCCTTGGCGACGCAGGGGCGGCTATAGCCCCCGGGTTGGAAGGGCTTAAGGGATCCCACTTTGAGAAGGTTGCAGGCAGAAGGCAGCAGCCTGGGCTCCGATGGGAAAGGGGTGCTGACCCGGTTTGTGGCACTTCAATTGCTGTGTGGTACGCATCCTCGTCCCTGAGGAAAAGGGTGCTTTGTGAAGGGTAAAACACGGCGATCGGTCTCTGTGAAATACAAACAAAAGGGTTGTTTGTTTGTGTAGGCAAGCACCCAAGGTGGGGGTGCCTGTGCGCTCAAGCCCATGAGTGACATTGAAGATCTGGACGGTGGGGCCGCGGCAGCTGCACAGCTTCCCCAGGACGGTGGTCAGGCGGCAGCTCATCGGCAGGCCGTTCAGCCCCCGGTGCTTCCAGTGCAACAACCAGTGGTGGCTCCGCAGCTGCCCCCTCAAGTTCAAGTAGGTGGTCTAGCTCCTGGGCCTCAGGGGCCACCGGCGGTACAGATTGCTGCTCAGCTAGGACCTCCCATCATGGCTCAGGCACGAGCCCAGACGGCCCTGCAGCCCATCCCCGAATTTGATGCGTCGGGCCCACCATCCAGCATGGGGCCCCGGTGGAGGAGGTGGGTTGGTCGCCTCGACATGTATTTCAGGGCCACTCAGGTGATGGACGACAACAGCAGGGTGGCTACGATGCTGTACTCCGCGGGGCCTGCAGTCGGGGACATTTTTGAGTCGCTCACTCCAGCGGATGCCACCTACGATGCGGCCAAGGCAGTACTCCAGGCCCACTTTCTACCCCTCGCCAACGTGGACTATGAAAGATTTGTTATGCTATCGGCCAAACAAAAGGAGGATGAGACACTGGACACCTTTTATGGTCGCCTGCGCCGCCTCTCCCTGGGCTGTGCGTGGGGGGACACGGAGGACATGATGCGCACGATGCTGATTCAGGAGTGCTCCTCCGGCAAACTCAGGAGGCAGGTCCTGAGAGAGCCGGGTATTACTCTGCCCCGCATTCTGGAACTGGGCCGGTGCCATGAGATGGCGGAGGCTCGGGCAAACAAGATGGAGGCGGGGTCCCGCTCAATAAAGTCGGAGGAGGCGTGTGCCGTGTGGCGTGGTGGCAGAGGAGTGAGAAGGCCTGGTGGGGGACCCCGTGACAGAGCTGGCAGAGCAGGGGACTCGTGCCAGAAGTGCTGCTACGACCTCCCCCACCCGACAGAGTGCCCGGCGGCTGGGAGAACATGTGGTAGGTGAGGCCTGCCTGACCATTTCTCGAAGGTGTGCAGGGCAGCCCTGCCCGTGATAGTGCCGAGAGGCCTGGCTCGGACTTGGGTTCCACGCCAGAACCACCCGCCAAACATGGCCCAGGTGGACCAGGGTGAAGAGGAGACCCAAGGGGACGAGGCCGAGGAGGAAGAGGAAGAGAACATTTTCTTTGTTTCCAGCGTGGAAGTCCTGAAGGGGAAGGGCAGGAGGCAACCGAGGTGTATGGTGAAGGTCGACCACTCACCAGTCCCGGTGCTGGTGGACAACTGAGCCTTGGTCAATGTGATGGCTCGGGGGCACTATGATGCCCTTGGATCACCCCCAAAGCTGGTCACGCCGAGAGCCCACATATTTGCGTTTGGAGGACTGGAACCAATACCGCTGGATGGTGCCTTCATGGCAAGTGTGGAGCATGAGGGCTCGCGAATCAAAGACCGGTTCTATGTGACCCCTGTGAGCAACAACACTCTGCTGAGCTGTGCCGCCGCCGAGGCTCTCGGAATTGTCAGCTTCGCATACTCGGTGTACCTCGAGGACATCAATGATCTGCTCGACAAGTATGCCGCCTTCTTCAACGGCACTGGAAGGATGGCCGGTGACCCGGTTAGGCTGCACATCAATGACTCTGTGCAGCCCATTGCATTGAAACACCGCAGGGTACCGTTTCATCTGAGGGAGCAAGTTGACAAGGAGCTGGACAACCTGGTGAGTCTAGACATTAGCGAGAAGGTTGAGGGCCTGACCCCCTGGGTGTCCCCAATCGTTGTGGCTAGGAAGCCCAAACAACCCGCATCTGTCCGGATCTGTGTGGACATGAGGCTGCCCAACAAGGCCATTAAGAGGGAGCGGTATCTCACCCCCACCATCGATGACATTATTGCCGAAGTGCAAGGGGCTTGGTTAATTTCCAAACTGGACATTCGAGCAGGGTATCATCAGGATGTCCTCCACCCTGAGTCCCGGTACATAACCACATTCACTACTCACCGTGGACTATACCGGTACAAGAGGTTGAGCTTCGGGGTGCCATCGGCGGCAGAAGTCTTTCAGAACATCATTAGAGGCGCCCTCGCAGATCTGGAGGGTGTCCTGAACATTAGCGATGACATTTTGGCGTTCGCAAAGAACGAGGTGGACCATCTGAGGAAGATCGGAAAGACCTTTGAGCGGCTACAATCTCTAGGCCTCACCCTTCATCGGGACAAATGTGAGTTCCTGCGTCCCTCCATCGAATTCTTTGGGTTTGTGTTCAAGGAGGGGGGGTCTCGCTTGATCCAAAGAAGGTCCAACACATTAAGAAGGCGCAGCCCCCCCGAGTCGGTGTCTGATGTAAGAAGTTTCCTCGGGATGGTGACCTACTGTGGGCGCTTCATCGAAAATCTCGCCTCGAGGTCCGAACCACTCAGGGCACTGACGAAGACGGAGTCGGCCTGGCACTGGGGCCCTCTGGAGCAATCGGCTTTTGAGGACATGAAGAGCGCCCTGACAGCAGAGGACACCATGGCGTTTTTTTACCTGGCGTCGGAGATCATTGTAGACGCCAGTCCGTTTGGGCTGGGTGCTGTATTACCTCAAGTGGACCGGGACGGGAACATCCGGCCCGTGTCTTACGCCAGCAAAGCTCTCTCGGAAACTGAGCAAAGATACTCCCAGATTGAGCGGAAGGCGCTGGCGGTCCTCTGGGGTTGCAGACATTTTTCGACTCTATGTCTTGGGGCGTCCAGTGACGGTGGTGACAGACCACAAGCCCCTGCTTCCCATTCTGGCAGGGTCATCCTCGAAGCCCCCGGCCAGAATCGAGAGGTGGATGCTTGCTCTTCGCAAGTATGGAGTTACACTGGTGTATCGGCCGGGTATCAACAATGCAGTGGACTACCTCTCCAGACACCTGGGAGTGCGTGGGGGAGAGGAGTATGACACCTGCGCGGAAGAGGCCAACGAGCACGTTCGAATGGTGGTGGAGGCGGCCACGCCGAATGCGATACCTCTGTCAGAATTGGAGGCTGCCGCGGCCGAGGACGAGTGCTTTTAGATCCTTAAGCACTCAATGCAGCACGGCTCCTGGAAGTCCATCCTGGAAGCTCTGGCGGGGCGGACCCAGGAGGCCAAGACAGGACTTGAACAACTATGGAAGGTCAAGGACGAGCTGTCGTTCTCGGCGTCGGGCCTGCTGCTCCAAGGTGACCGGATAGTGGTCCCCCAGTCCAAGGTAAAGGGGGTGATCACCTTGGCCCACCACGGGCATCAGGGAGCCGCCAAGACCAAGGCGAGGCTGCGGCTGAAGGTATGGTTCCCGGACCTTGAGCGGAGTGTCGATGACTTTGTGGTGGCCTGTGTATGGTGCCAGGCGGCCTCTCCTCTACACCGAGAGCCAGCGATCGAGGTGATGCCCCGAAGCACGCGGCCTTGGGAGGTCGTCCATGCAGACTTTGGGTCCAGGTCCGTAGGCACCCACTTCATCGTACTAGTCGACGAATACTCACGATATCCGGAGGTGGAGTTTGTCGAGTCGGTGGCCTTCGAGCACGTGGTTGTGGCAGTGGAGAAGGGGTTTGCGGCCCATGGCTTCCCCCACACCCTGTGCTCGGACAACGGGTCGCCGTTCCAGAGCGAGCGGTTCTCCGAGCTGATGGAGAGCTGCGGGGTTCAGCACCGGAAGCTGTCCCCGTTGTGGCCCCGAGTAAACGGAGACGCTGAGAGACTGATGCGGACACTCAACAAGACCTTCAGGATCGCTCAGGGACAAGGGCAGTCACTCCAACGAGCCCTATACCAATTCCTGCGGGTGTATCGCACCACCCCCCATGCCTCCACGGGGGTGGCTCCGGCTGAGGCTCTGTTCAAGCGATGCCCCCGGGGTCTGCTACCCGAAATCGGGGGAAAAAGAACCGGGAGTGATTGACAACCAACAGGTGGAGGCAGATCTGCGGGTGAGGATTGAACAGGAGAACATGCAACGGGGTCTCCGGCCCCAGCGGCTCGAGCCGGGGGATGAAGTCCTCATCCGCAACCGACACCCCCATGGAAAGCTCTCGCTCCCCTATGAGCCGGAGCCGTTGGACGTGGTGGCTGTAAAAGGGTCCATGGTGACCGCCTCGGACGGAAGGTCTGCTGTCACCTGGAATGTCAGCTTCTTTAAGAAACTAGGTGACACCAGAACTGAGCCACCGCTGGAGCCTGACTTGACGGAGGTGCCTGAGGATGGAGGAGCCCCCTCCAGCCCACCGGAATCCCCGGTCCGGGGGACGTCTGCAGAAGGACTTCCCGTGCCGGAGGTAAGCGGGAAGTACCCCCAGAGGGCTGGGTGAGGGAAACTCGCTTACCTCAGCGAATACGTGCTGGGACATTTGTTTGGTCAACCGGAATGAGGGGATCCGGGTGGTTGACATTAAAGGGGCTGTGGGCGTGAATTGTTGTTGTTAACTGTTGTGTGGTTTGCAGTGTATAATAAAAAGCAGTTGTGTGTCCTCCTGGAAAAAGGAGGAGTGTGACGCCGCCCCATGATGGGACACGCACGCTGTGGCGTGACGTTGCACGTCACCGCGTGCTGTATAAATAAACGGGGCGTTCCCGGCCGCGTTAGAGCGACTGGGAAGCCCAAACTGGAAAGACGTGTGTCAAGTGTGGTCCTTCCAGGTTGGGGGTTTACGGGACCACATGGGGCAAAGGACAAACCCCCAACAACACCTATCATGCGCTTTTACACAGCGTGAGGCTGAATCCATAGCAGGGCTTCACAGACCCAGGGGTGTTGCTAGGTCTGGAAAAGATCCGGGCTACACTAATGTTGGGATTGTCGGGACTCAGGGCTAGCTGGCCTTTTGGTTGTAGTCCTTGAGATTCTATCTGGGGCTACAACCAAACCCAGGGCTATAGACCCCGAAGCCCCCTCCCCCCTCTAGCAATGCATCTGCACAGACTCCATATCATTCCCCAGGTCTGTTTCTTTGAAGCCTTCTCTTTTATTACTGGGCCGGGGCAGATACAAATGTGAACTGGAGAGTGCTAATGGACCCTCAAGTCACAGCTCACTGGGCAGGGGCCAGTAGCATTACAAAGCCCCTAATTCTGTGTATACTACAGAGTAAATATGTGCACCACATATTTGTATTTTGTATTTGTTTATTATTTGTATTGCGTTCCGAACCCTGAGGTAACTGGGCGCTGGAAAATTTGAATGTTACAGGCATAAATAAACGATAACAGTTTGGAAGACAGGGTACAGGTAAGACAGTAAGTGCAGGACATACGCCTGATTTTTCTAGCTAGTCTGTGATGTGTCTAATGTGTTGACATGAAAACAGTGTGGTAACAATGCATGCACATTGTAACCACGAGAGGCGTGTGCAAAACAATTCTGTGATGAGAAGACAAACAGGGCAATACACAGATGTGCAGGTGAGAATCTTGTAATCATCAGGGTTTTGTATGTTTTTTACGGACTCATTTATTTCGGCTATAAGGGCTTTGAAAATTAATATTGAAAACAAGGAAAGGGGGTGTTTTAAAAAAAGGAGACGAGCATGGGTACAACTTTAGACTGAGAGTGCCACCACCGGGGGTGCTGCTCCATATAGAGGCAAAGGGAAAAAACCAGCCCAGGTGACCTCAATGTATCCCCTATGAGGAAGCCAAAGTCTTACCTCTTGGGATCATCTTCTAGATGCCCTTCCCCCACCTAATGGTTACCACCACTTTGTAAATTTAAATAAACTCTGAATTGAGTTTTATGGTGCCTCTAATGGGCAAAAGGAAGGCATTTAAGTTATTCAGTCTCTTTGGATCAGAGGAGGGGGTGGGGTCGACAGCCGAAAGGGTTAACGGCCCCAACATCTTTCAAAAGTGCATCCAGCCCCCACCAAAATTCTGAGGCCGGCTCTGCCGCTATGACTGAGGCCTGGCCCTTGCTAGGTGTGTGTAGTCTATTGACGTGCTTTGCGACTTTCCTTCTTCATCTGAGCCTCTTTGATTCCAATACACCTGTTTCTCTTTTAGCTGCTCAGCAGCTGAGCCTAAGGATGTTCTCCCACTGGCCTTCTTGCACCAGTAGGAGGTGCCTCAAATGCACACACATGCACACACCTAAATTGATACATTCTCACCTGCCCCGACTCGTAAAATCCACCAAGAGGGTTACATAGACGATGTCTAGACAAACGCAAACATTCCATTTTAGGTGCAGCAAACTGTTTGCATACAATGGCACCTTAAAGATACCTACATTGATACCAGTATCACTCATAAAAATACCAGCCGCGCATCAAACATGGCAGCCCCTAGTGCCAAGGCAAAGATTTCACAGCATTAAACTGTTTCTTAATTTCTGAAGAATCAGCAGTTATAATACTGGGATATGACGACCAACGACTTTTAAAACTACAGCTATACATCGAGAGGCTGCTGCTGAGGATATAAATGTTTGGCATCTCAGCTACTCAGCTTCTTGGAAAAGCGGTCCATGCCTACAGGTACCGCCTCGCTGTTCCATGCAGCTGCGCCGGGCAGCCTTCCCGTGTCTCTTCTGACAGGATTGTCTTT
Organism: Ambystoma mexicanum; assembly: GCF_040938575.1. NCBI lineage: Eukaryota > Metazoa > Chordata > Amphibia > Caudata > Ambystomatidae > Ambystoma > Ambystoma mexicanum. Next base: position 290,047,688 of record NC_090931.1, on the reverse strand, counting down.
GCTCAATTATCTTCGGTTTCAAAATGAATATACGCATGCGTCATGAAGATGCTAGGTCCAGTGGCGTCGCTAGGGTAGGGCCAGGGGGGCGCTGGACTCCCCTGCAAAATGTTGTGCCCTTCCCAGTGACAGGTGAGGACCTGCCCTGGGAGTGTTGCCAAGTCGCTTAATCTGGGCTTGTTGACTTTGCAGCAAAGCCCATTACATCTCGCAGCTGAACGTAGCTCCTTGACTGGTCTGCGCGCTGCGTGCAGCCCTTTATCGTGGCAATGGCCTGCAATTACTCCTTTGTTTTATGTCTTATCCAATGGGTTCGATATTCCACGTGAGATGAGAGACTCCCAACGGCTGGCTTCCCTAGTATGCAAGAAAGCTTACTTTTTCAAAGTTAGTAATAAGTCTACTACTTCAACATGCAAAAATCTGATTGCTTCATAGGGATAGTTAAATGTTATTAAAAAGTTGCACAACAAGCTGGAGGTTAGTGACAAATGTAATCATTATCCTAGTGAATTTACTACAAAACATTTTAAGTGATTCTTAAAGTGAGAAAAGTACAGTTGTGTAAAAGGAAGGCTTTTTTCAGGCTTGTGTTAATTTGCATTCTACAACTTCTATTTTTCCTTCCAGGATGTGGAAAATACAACTACAACAATATTTTGGATGACATGTTGCAGTAAGGATGTACATATTGTAAGGTAACTTTAATTTGTGGTATGTGTATTTTGTAAGTAAACTGTCAGAACTCTCAAGTTTCCTGTGGCCAGACATGAGAAGGCCATCCAGTCCTGTTTTTCCCCCCTCTGGATTCTGGGACTTAAGGAAAACTGCAGGTCTCACAATTACAAGCATAAACAGGCCTGTGCCTTCTCACGCATGGCCATGGGAAACTTGAGCACTCTGCTCTATCAGACAGTATTATTGTAGGCTTTGAAATCCCAAATCTACATATTTGTAACATGTTGAGCTTGAAAGTTATGTGTTTTGAATGCCTAAACTGTAGATTGGGCTAAATCCCAGTTTTACTGTTCAACCAAAGTGTGTGATCCTGGGCAAATAATGTAATCTTTACATGTATAGTGGACCGACCTTAGCAGAGCCAACAATTATTTCCCCCTCTATTGCTGCCAGTCACCAAACTGGCACGGGTCGTCCATGCCACACAGCAGAATGAGTCATTCATTTTGCTGTGCCCTGTTATGCTTTGTTATGGAGTTTTGTATAGTACACAGTGCAACATTTTCACAGTTTCTTGGGTTTTCAGGATCTTCAAGATGTGGGGTAGGAGACTAATGCAGAAGCAGGGGAATGTGGCTTTGTTGCAATGTTGATGTGTGGATGATCTGAAAAGGTAGGATTCTCTGTGGTGTGCAAGTTTTATATATTTTGTGAGTTGACTGGAGCAGTGGTTAACGTGTGCTCCAGGTTGGTTACTTACATTGTTTATGTGATTATTGTGTCTGTCCTTGTGTGTTTAGGGAGTTGCATTGGTGTATCTGTGGGAGGTTAGTGTGCTAGCTAGGGAATTTCTTCAGGGTGGTTTGATTTTTATTGTCTAATCCGTATTGATTCAGTGAGGAGTTGTATGTGAAGATGGGTTGTTTGTTAGGGGGGTTGCAGAGTGATTTTCAGGTAGTTACTGTTCCCATACATTGCTCAACAGACCACCTGATAAGAACTGCGAGCAACCTTTTTCACTTTGGAAAAATCCCGGTTAGTCATGTATATGCTTAGATCAATGGAAAACATTCATATGGGGCTTAGGCTCTGGTGTGGTGGGGTAAAGGAGGACAGGTTTGGGGCTTGTGTTCTGGCCTCTGGCAGTATTCCAGGTATGGGGCTTGGGTTCTGGTGGTGGGGCAGCAGAATGGCAGATATGGGGCCTGCGCTATGCTGGTGGGGAGGTAGGATGCCATGTACAGGCCTGGACTATGATGGTGGGGAGGCAGGATACCAGGTATGGAGCTTGAGTTCTGGCCTCTAGCTGTTGAGGAGGCAGGATGCCAGGTTTGGGGCTGGGGCTCTGGTGGAGGGAAGGTAGGATGCCTGGAATTGTGCTTGGGTTCTAGGTGTTGGGGGAAGGATGCCAGGTATGGGACTTGGGATCTGGTGGTGGGGAGGAAGGATGCCAGGTATGGGGCTTGCGTTCTGGCCGCTGGCTCTTGAGGGACAGTATGCTAGTTATGACGCCTGGGCTATGGCGGTGAGGAGGCACAATGACAGGTATGGGTCCTGGCCCTGGGTAATGGGGGGGCAAATAGACCAGGTATGGGGCCTGGGCTCTGGTAGTGGGGAGGCAGGATACCAGGTATGGAGCTGGGCTATGGGAGGTAGGGGTGACAGGATGCCAATTATGAGGTCTGGGCTCTGGGGAGGTAGGATGCTTGGGGCCTGGGCTCTGCATGGTGGGTGTAGAAGGATGCAAGGTAAGGGGTCTGGGCTCTGTCAGTAACGAGGCAGGATGCCAGGTATGGGGCCTGGCGTCTGGTGGTAGGGAGGCAGGATGCCTGGTATAGGGCCTCGCCTTTGGGTGGTGGGGTTAGAAGGAGCCAGGTAAGGGATCTGAGCTCTGCCAGTAACAAGGCAGGATGGCAGGTATGAGGCCAGGTTTTTGGTGGTGGGGAGACAGAATGCCAGGTATGGGCCTGGGCACTGGTGAGGGGGGGGCAGGATGCCAGGTATAGGGTCTGCATTTCCGGGTGTTGGGGGGAAGGATGCCAGGTGTGGGGCCTGTGTCAGTTTTGTAATGCGTACTAATAGCCCTTTTATACGTGGCCCCCTTACTTTTGCCTATGGTCCCTTCTGTGTCCCCCCTAAACTTGATTCCTGGAGAAGCCACCAGCTAGGCCTCCAGTTTGCAAAGACGTGCCCCCCCTCACAGCTTGGCAGATAGCCTCGAACTGACTTCATTGATTGTCCACATCTGAATGGAAATGTTGCTCACGTTTCTCAGTGCACTCAGGCTGCCCTGTCCTGAAATTGCTTGCTGTTGCTACCAACATGTTGAAGTAATACAAACTGATAACAAATGGTTACATGTCTTTATAACAAATTAAGTAATAACGAATGAACCTATAACGAAAAGTATATAATGACAAAAAAAATATGTATTCTTCTCTTTTTGGGGGGGGTTGCCCGCCAAATCCCTGTTTCCCCCAGCTAAAATCGCGCCCCAACTGCCTTCCCACAAAATGTAACCCTTTACCCCACCCCCACATACATTTTCGTTATTTTTTTGTAATATATTTTTTTGTTATATATTTTTCGTTATAAAGACTATACCATAACACTGAACTGTTGCATACAAATGTGTATAGGGTGTATGTCAGAACCTTTATTATTCATTTTGCCATACCTCGGTTTGTCACTTTTACCTCTTCTTACCTTTACTTCTTCTGTCTTTCACTTCTTCTGACATTCACTTTGTCATTACAGGGGGGAAACCTCTGTATGATATGATATGATAGGTTATTTATAAAGCGCTTAATACCCAGATGTTTTCTAAGCGCGGACCGGGATCGAACCTGTGTCGCTCCGTGTAGTCTTGTTTCCAAGGTGAGCACATTGCACCTGTGCTATCCTCCTGTAGCCCCCTTCTTTTCTAACCCATATTCTTCCCCATACCCACCCTTGACCCCCAACACTTACAGCTATCCTTAGCCATGCCCATTTCCACTGTGACAATGTGGAGATGCATAGGAAGTAAAAGCACAAAGTAGAGTCTGAAGGAGTGACTGTAGAAGAGGCAGTGTAGAAGAAGTAGCATGTCCATTTCCACCGTGACAATGTGAAGATGCAGAGGAAGTAAAAGCACAAAGTAGAGTCTGAAGGAGTGACTGTAGAAGAGGCAGTGTAGAAGAAGTAGCATGTCCATTTCCACCGTGACAATGTGAAGATGCAGAGGAAGTAAAAGCACAAAGTAGAGTCTGAAGGAGTGACTGTAGAAGAGGCAGTATAGAAGAAGTAGCATGTCCTTTTCCACTGTGACAATGTGAAGATGCAGAGGAAGTAAAAGCACGAAGTAGAGTCTGAAGGAGTGACTGTAGAAGAGGCAAGTGTAGTAGAAGAAGCATGTAAATTTCCACCGTGACCATGTGAAGATGCAGAGGAAGTAAAAGCATGAAGTAGAGTCTGAAGGAGTGACTGTAGAAGAGGCAAGTGCAGAAGAAGTAGCATATCCATTTCCACCGTGACAATGTGAAGATGCAGAGGAAGTAAAAGCACAAAGTAGAGTCTGAAGGAGTGGCTGTAGAAGAGGCAGTGTAGAAGAAGTAGCATGTCCTTTTCCACCGTGACAATGTGAAAATGCAGAGGAAGTAAAAGAACGAAGTAGAGTCTGAAGGAGTGACTGTAGAAGAGTCAAGTGTAGTAGAAGAAGCATGTACATTTCCACCGTGACCATGTGAAGATGCAGAGGAAGTAAAAGCAAGAAGTAGAAGTCTGAAGGAGTGACTGTAGAAGAGACAAGTGTAGAAGAAGTTTCCCTGTGAAGGAAAGGGGATACCGATAAGTTCGTTTTTTTCTTAAAGAACATTTTTCTGACGCATATTTTTATATTAGACTCATTCAAATGGCAAACGCTTTAACATTTCCACCATGACAATGTGAAGATTCAGAGGAAGTAAAAGCAAGAAATAGAGTCTGAAGGAGTGACTGTAGAGGAGGCAAGTGCAGGAGAAGTGGCATGTCCATCACCACTGTGACAATGTGCAGATGCAGAGGAAATAAAAGCAAGAAGTAGAGTCTGAAGGAGTGACTGTAGAAGAGGCAAGTGCAGAAGAAGTAGCATGTCCATCACCACTGTGACAATGTGAAGATGCAGAGGAAGTAAAAGCAAGAAGTAGAGTCTGAAGGAGTGACTGTAGAAGAGGCAAGTGCAGAAGAAGTAGCATGTCCATCACCACTGTGACAATGTGAAGATGCAGAGGAAGTAAAAGCAAGAAGTAGAGTCTGAAGGAGTGACTGTAGAAGAGGCAAGTGCAGAAGAAGTAGCATGTCCATCACCACTGTGACAATGTGCAGATGCAGAAGAAATAAAAGCAAGAAGTAGAAGTCTGAAGGAGTGACTGCAGAAGAGACAAGTGCAGAAGAAGTGGCATGTCCATCACCACTGTGACAATGTGCAGATGCAGAAGAAATAAAAGCAAGAAGTAGAGTCTGAAGGAGTGACTGCAGAAAAGACAAGTGCAGAAGAAGTGGCATGTCCATCACCACTGTGACAATGTGAAGATGCAGAGGAAGTAAAAGCAAGAAGTAGAGTCTGAAGGAGTGACTGCAGAAGAGACAAGTGCAGAAGAAGTGGCATGTCCATCACCACTGTGACAATGTGCAGATGCAGAGGAAATAAAAGCAAGAAGTCCGAAGAAGTGACTGCAGAAGAGACAAGTGTAGCGAAGTTTCTCTGTGAAGGAAAGGGGATACCGATATGTTCGTTTTTTTCTTTTAAAGAACATTTTTCTGACGCATGTTTTTATATTACACTCATTCAAATGGCAAATGCTGTACCTTGGGCATTGTACACGCTTCATATAACCATTGGTTTTGAAACTATCATTCATAAAAATGTGACCTCGTCTAAAAATAATGCTAGTAGTATAACAATATTTATTTGGATCGACAGGGCCTTACATTATACACAAAAATAACCACAAAACAGATAAAGAAGATTGCTAATTCAAATAGCAACCATTACTTCACCAAAAAAGATTATAGTACTAAAATATAATCATTAAAGCGATCTATATATATAAAATGAGCACCTGCTGGAGTGGTGGCAGCCACTCTGGAGACGAGCAAAGGGAGCTACATCTGTCTGTACACGTCGGCGATCCTTTCCTGCTTCCTGTGCCCTTCCCACACCCATGTTGCCATGTCTTTGCCTCAGTGGTCCGCTATCGTCCGCAGACCTCACTGTGTCTCAAATCTGCAGTCCAATACCCCACTGCCCCAATCCCTTGCTGCTCACCGACCTGCCTGCTACCGCCTCCCACTCCGGATCCCGTCTCTCACAGCCCCACCAATGCCCTTTTCCCATTTACCTGCCGGCTATTGCGAGTTGTAGTTTTTTTTATGGGAAATCCACATACTCGAGATGCGTGAAGCTTGTATCCTAGTCAAAAAAATTAAAGAAATACATTTTAACACCATGGAAGATGGCGCAGGATGCCATTAGTGTCGACTACCTCATTCTGGGGTGGGCGTAAAAAGTAACGCCCCTGAGCCCTTGCCGAGGTCCCATTGTACTCTCTGCACCGCCACAAGACATCTGTAGTTAGCGGTACAATGATGACGCATTTATCAATTCAAATAAAACAAAGGCATATACTGTGCCTTTTTTAATTATGTGCATAATCACAATCCTCCAAGTCCATTAATAATTGTTGTTAGCTAATAAAAGGGACAGAAACTATAAATTCAGAATTAATTAAACTGCATCGGTATCCCTACACGTAAGCACATTGCAAAATCTAACCTTAAAACAATATATAGACGAGACCATCTAATGGTTTTGTTCTTTGGTTTATGTGTTCATAAATGATAAATTATCTACAGTCATAAACTGTGGGTGTGCTAGTAGATGTGACTTAATTGACAAAAGTAATATCGATATGCCAACTCTTTGGCCAACAATGTTGGTCTCCTGCTAGTTCCTAAGGCTAAATTGTCATTTGTATCAGAAGGATGCTTCCCAATGATAGCTCCTCGCCTCTGGAATGCTCTTCTGCCTGACCTGAGGTCCTGCTCCTCACTGCTGTCCTTCAAAGGCAAGCTTAAAACCCTTTTGTTCTCTTTGAGATGAAGATTTATGCCTGGTGACTCCCCTTTATGTGTTTTTTGTTGTCTGTCCCGTTCACGCTCTATGCCGTAGAGCCCTTGTCCCGGCGCGTTACAAATAAATTAAAAGAAATTAAGTTTCACTCACCGGGCTTTTCCACGGCAATCGTCTCAAATCTGTTTTGATTTAGATGAAAACAATGGGCCTCATTACGACCCAGGCGGTAGCAATGGCGCTATTAGCGCCATGGTTGCCGCCGGAACCTTACCTATTCCGCCATGGTGAATGGAGCAATAACCGCCCCATTCCAAGGTTGGCGGGGGCGGTAATTCCCCATTAACCATGGCCCTTCCCCATTCCCATTTTTGCTCCCATAGGGATCAATGGGAATGGGCAAGGTGGTAATAACGGTACCGCAAATTGCGGTACCGTTGTTACCTCCAAAGTCCCTTTGCGGGTCCTGTCTTAACGCCTGGTAAAACCAGGCGTTAAGGGAGGACCCGCAAAGGGACCTCGAAATAGGGCGGTAAGGGATTACCGGCACCAGTGCCCTTACCGGTACCGGTAATCCCTTACCGCCCCGGTCGTAATGAGGCCCAATGTGTGCTGCCTTTTAAGACTAGGACAGCAGGTTACCATATATAGTAGTCAGTTTCTCTTATTATCTGTATCTTTTTCATTTTAGGAATTCAGTATCTCTCCATGAATGCTGGCTGCCATGTGACGCACCTTACGTTTGTAAATTCTAGCAGACCTAGCCTCTATTGCTTATTCGCTGTATGTTTCTTTCTTCATCATGTGTTCAATTGTACATCCTGGGTACTCCGTGAGGAGTGGCGAGGGTCCAAAACTTCTATATGGGGTTCAGTTCCCCAGACGTGTTGCTCAGTGCCGCAGTAGATTCACTAAATTTAGAATGTATTTATATATCTTTTTAGTCCAAATCCCTCCTGCCTTTCATGTAAGGCTCCCAAAACCCCATGCCACATGCATGGACAATGGCGAACCTAACCTACCAGGATGTGATGTGATCCTATACGCATGGGCCCACCTTGAGAGAGGCACTAGACGAACAAGTGTCCTGCACTCTAGAGTTGTAGGCCTCTAATTGTCCAAGCCGTTAGCAGGGCGGTGGCGATCTTAAGCAACTATCCAAGGTTGGGTTGTTAAAATGAAGCATGCAGCTTCTCTGCACCTCCTGCTCCCATTAGAGTGCAACAGAACATGTATTGTCTCTTTTAAATGCGTCATTACACATCCTAAGACACCCTGCTTGCAAACTTGCCCAGTTAGCCATGTAGGTCCGGATGGAATTCGCCCAAAGCCGTTTCCTGGTCTTGGGATCAACAACAATTCCCAAATAAGGCTCACGTCCACCACATAGTTTCAACCTACAGTATGCCCAGACATTCCTGTGGCTCTGTTCCTGTTGTCTCCTGAATGTCTCACTCAGCTGGCAAAACGTGTCCTTGAGAATTTTCTGAGAGCGATTGGGAATGCTAACTTGATAGTCAAACCATTCTTGGAGTTGTAACGGCAATGAGCAAGCCATGGCAGGGAATTGCTGATGCCAATAAATTACATTAGATCCATCATTGCCGTGTTTATGAGCGACAGAGCGACGATTTTCGCCCAAATCTTTACCAAAAATTAAAGCCTCACTAAGTTTACATTTTCTTCTACAAATGGGGCACCTGCTTCATAATGGTACAGATTATTCCCCAAGCACGCTCTTCATGAACGTGTTCGCCATTCTCACCATAAGGGCAATATTTACTGCCTGCAGCGTTCAGCTGCACAAACTCCTGCTGCCACGGATGTAGCTTTGTAAGATATCATTGCTTCTTTAGCATTCGAGCCTCTTAGTAAACCTTAGCATCCCATTGTTGCATTGTGCCAGTCTATTGCGCTGCAGAGTGACATGAGCTGAGGTGACAGGCGGCTGGTAAAATGGACACCAAGAGAGTCATAGGCCTTTGCCAATTCCATATTGGTCCCTTGTATAATTGAGTTCTTTTAAAGAGCTTTTTGAACCGAAGATCATAAACTTAGACGTATTTACATGCATTGTCAGCTTTCTGTAATGATAAAAGGGTATCCCTACATATTATCCCCACCAAAAATATCGCCGTACATATGGTCGTCTGTCTCGCCATAGGCGATATTTTTTGGGGGAATCATTAGGGGGAGGAGGATGTGGGGGTGTCCCCCGCTTATTTCATAATAATTCAGGGGTTAAGGGGGTGTCCCCCGCAGGTTCCATGGCTCAATATCACAGCAACATTATGGCAATATTTTTGTATCGCAATATTTTTGCAGGGATATTAACACATGGAACCGATAAAAGTTGTATTTCGTGAGCGGTGAACAATCTCAGAACGAGCTAAGATAATGGATACATTGGAATCGAGCCAGATTGGTAGTCGCACACTTGTATAGGGAATATACGTGGACACTCATGTTAATGTATCAATGAGGCCATGCATGGACAGGTTAAAAAGGACAGACACAAGGACACATCCTGGCACACTCTCTTTGTTAACAGAAAGCAATCACTAGTGTGCCCTCTTTCACTGTATCTAACTGGCAAAATTGGCAGAGTGCAGACTGTGAATGGTGTAAAACAGGCTCCTCTCGACACCAAGGTTAAGAAGTGCGAACCACAAGATAGTTCTATACTGCTTCGAAAGCAGTCTTAAGATCCTTAGATCTTCATATAGGAGCTATATTTTGCAATAGAATTACTTAAAGCTAGAGTTGTGACACTGTTGAACACTGTTGAACAGTTCCCGCTCTAGCCCAGAAACCCGTCTGGGCGAGTGAAAGAAAATCTTTCACTGCAACCCAATCTTGCAAACGTCGCTGGGGAAGTCTAGCATTAATATTTGCCCCACCGTAAAGTAATGTAATTGCAATATAATACTGTGGATCCACCCTGTTTCCTTTCTACAAGAATGGGATAATTTCCACCTCTAGGGAGGAATCAGGCAGAGATCTCATGTGGGTGAAAGTGAGCGGACGGGGACTCCAGATATCAACATCAGGCTTATGTGACCTCCCTTCGCTCCTCTACCTCCAACTCCCTCAGGGTCAGTCGTTTTTCAAAGAAAGGAGCTGGTGGTAGATCTTTGTCTTCTACGGGGGCCTCCCTCTGGAACTGCCTACCTGCCACCTTGAAACTTGAGGAGAAACATCTATGGATCCAGAAGCTCCTCAAGACCTTCCTCTTCGCCTCTGCCTTTGCCCCTCTTCTGCTCTGCTGATCTGCTTTCTCTCTCAGCAATGCTACACCTGGCCAACCTCTGCCCTTTGGGCCCAAGTACCTGCTCACCCTGCCACCCTCCTGCACTGCCCCCTGGCCACCCCTTGCACTGGGGCCTGTATCTGTATCCATACAGGCCCCCCCACTCTTTGTCTGCACTGGTCAGAGACTCCCTATCTGACTAACCTTCCACTTGGCCCTCATAGGCTGCACTACCACTGTTTTGGATCACTGTATTTATGTATTTATTTACTTAGTATTTATCTTGTCCTCTCTTATGCTCTGCACTTTTCAATTTCTCCCCCCTCCCATGCACTTTCCCCGTTTTCCCTTCCCCAAGCACTTGCGTGTTCGCAATGTCACTGGGCCGAGTAAGATCGTTGTTTTGTTCTCCCCTGTCCCCTTCCCTCGCCTTGTCGTGCTCTGAAACACCTGTGTATAAGCACAATATAAATAAAATATCATATCATATCATTATGCAGATCACCTGGTACCTTCCCTGGATCAGGCACTTTGCCAGCTTTCTGGGTATTAATGCTAAGAACTATGGCCTGCAAATAGTACCTACAAGGATCAGATGCTTTAGCAAGGGTATCCAGTGATTTTAACGAAAAAATAACAGAGAATGATTTTTAACAACATTGTTATTGATCAAAGTAAACAATAACATTTTGAGCAAGACTATCAAGGGATTGCCAGGGTGGCTCTTGCAAATAAGTCTGGCCTTCTTCTGCAACAAAACACCTTGAGCATATGCTTCTCAGCCGATTGACTCTTCAAGTCGTGTGAAATTAGGTGTGCATGGCAGGTGATCCCATTGAAGTCAACGGGAGCTAATGACATTTTGAATGTTGCTAAAAGTTTCCTTGAGCGGGCAAACAATTTAAAGTCCATGCAAGACAGTGGTGTGTCGGGAGGGTGAAAATATGTCCAATGAGGATGTCAGCCCCAAATGTGTGTGAGTTGAGAGGCATGTGAGTGACACTCATAGGTCATTCTTGTGGACGGAGACATTTAGACCTGCTCAAGATCACTTGGCATGGTTTGCGTGTACAGACTTATAGGGCATTCAACACTAACCATTGGCAATAGAGGTTTGAAGCTCGTAAGAGATCTGTTGTTAGGGAATGCTTCTTGCAGTGACTGGCCCTATTGTGTAGGAACGCTTCTGCAATGCTTAGGGCAAATGAGGTTGCATCTCCCAGGTGGTGTGTGGGTTACCGCAGGAGGCAGGGCAGATCACCTTTGCCTTTAGCTTTGCAATGGTTTTACAGCTTCTGGACACCCTGAATAGGAGTAAATGTGCTGGTACATGGTGGTGATCAATCACACATGATTTCACTAAATGCGGATGACATCCTTCTCTATTTGAAGCACACAGCTGCCTCATTACCGGGAATGTGGCAACAGAAACAGATCTTGATAAAAAAATTGATCGAAGTCAGTGCTCTACCCTTTGCCAGGGGCTGATGTGAACACTTTGAGGATCTGCTCTTGCTCTCACACACAGGCCTTTTTGTTATCTGGGAATAAAAGGGAGTGAGCACTGGGAGGAAGTGCATGATGAAAATGTGCAAAGAGTATGGAAGGGCACACAAGCAGTGTGGCACACTGTTGAAATTCCCTATGTCATTAATGGGTAGAGTAACCTTATCACAAGTGATTATGCTCCCTGCGGTGCTATACATATCTCAACGCATGCCTTTGTTCATACTGCAGAGGAAATGTAGGCACCTAAAGACTAACAACTCTTTTGTTTTGGACAGGAAAATCAGCTAGTGCATGACTGGGGTCCCTGAAGTTGGTCCATGGCGAGAGTGAACTTGGTGTATCCGAAGCTTAATATGCGGCATCCCAACTGCAGTGCATTCTAGTTTTATTTGGGGCGAGGACCAAGACACGATCACCAAGTTAATTGTTGTGGTAATTGCCCATGTTAGCCCAGTAATAGGAGGGAAGTAGCTGAATATCCTTTGACATATTCTGCTAGGTACCCCGTATGGCATGCAGGCCTTTCCTAGATTATGATGGATCTAACTAAAAGTGGATTCCCAGAGGAGCTAGAAGTCCACAGGGTGAAGGCAGTAGTCTATTCTTCTGGGTGGCATGGACAAGCATCTTTCTGCTTTTAATCAATTGTGGGCCTCAGAGAGCACTTAAGCAATAATTAGAATTCAGTATTGGAATAAAGTCTATGGAGTCGTGGTCAGATATACTCACTATGGCACTGTCACAGAAACCAAGCACACACATCACTTTAAGGTAGTAGCAAACCATGAACAGCTTTATTTGCATTGCAAGACAAAATACTAGATGCTTATTTGCCATACAGTAATTGACGGCAACAACCTGACCCGCCACCCAGACCGCCTACCTTTAAAGGTCACTTGTCAGATGGCCGATATGAAACTTAACAACAACTTTCCAGAGCCCACACCTTAGGCGTTCGGGTGGGAAAAGGCGTCCTGCCCCATTAATGAAATTCCAAACCTTTACAACAATAGTCCTTCATTGACCCAGATGTCCACCAGATGTAACACATGAAGAGGACCTCTGTGACCTCCTGCTGGGGTGGTTTCATCAACCCTGCTCTCAACGACAACTCTCAGTATTCTTTCAATTGCTACTTTTTGGTACAGGATTAAACCATGTTCACAAGTGTCCTTGGTAGGGAAAAGTAGCAGACAGGTTTTTGGAACCTGGTCTGCTAGTGTCAAAAAAGACAACTAGAAGGCCACAAGCATTGTCAACCCCAAGTGTTAAGCGGGAGAATGCAAAGCAAAGTCTGCTGAAAGGGAACATTCATTCAATTTCTAAAGAAACTGGATCAGACTCAGGTTTTCGTCTTTCATCTACTGCTCTTGTTTATTTGTAATGGGTCTTAAATATGTTCCTTGCAATGTTTGGAAACAGAAAGAGAGTCAACAATAAAGATGTCTCAAGTCAAGTGTAACCAAAGACTCAACTATTTGCTTTTCTTACAGAAGTCAGGTGCAGTGGCTTCGGGCTCTGGCGCGGTATAAATAAACAAACAAACAAACAAACAAATAAATAAATAAATAAATAAATAAATCACAGCCAAGTGTGGGGAGGGGTTTGGGAGTTGGCTTTATATTTCTGTTGAAATGTAGGCAGGTACATGAACTAGAAGCACTGCTTGTTATTGCAATTATGTTGTACAGTTATTTGTGTTTTTGTTGCTGCTATGGTGTGTATTATTTTCACATTTAAAAATAAGGAATATAATTAAAAGAAATTAATATATTTTGGAATTTCTCTTGAATGGTTCAGTAGTAGATCAGGCTGGGAATCCTATTCCTGTTGATAACTAATTGAACTTAACTCATTCTTTCACATGGGATGATGAGTTCCCGCACTTAAGGAGTGCAAAGAGAGTGCTTTGCTATTCATAACCCATTCCGTTTGGCTGCCTCCGGGTAAAAGGGGCGTATCCGCATCACCCGTTAAACCTTTTCCTTTTCTGTGATGGCAACCTCCCATCTGAATTATTGCTTATCCTGGTTCTGGATACCAACCTCACAGCTTCACAGTGCCATGAAGAGAGAGAAGCACTGGTGAGGGGAGACTCGCATAGGATTCCTGGAACATCTTTTGATGGAAAACCTGTTGACTGCAGTCAAAATGATGGAGAGTTCATTTTCTCTGGATGGCTTTCTCAAGCATTGCAATGCACAGTGTCACGTTCTTTAAGCAGGCACTGGGGCATTTTGCTTTCACTCTGTGCGAGCAAGAAGTTGCAAGACCCCTGGAGGCTCCAATACAATCTATTTACTATATGGTGTACTTCTACAGGCATAGGCAATAAACCCGTCCCATCAACATAGAACCCAATGCCCTAGTCTCTCCACGCTTGGCTTCTTTTATGAACTTTTCAATGGCAACACATCGTCGCCTTCCCATTTTACTAAAAATGTACCTTCAGTGCCAGGAGTAAATAAAAAAGTGGAAAAGGGAAACGCCACAGGGTGGATGAGGGAAAGATAGCTTGAGTAATGCATGGGAGACAAAAGTGAAAGAGGAAGAGTAGCCAGGGATGAAGTTAGCCAGCACGGCAGGCTGTCCCTGCATAGAAGACCAGGGGCAGAGTAAATGAACAGTCACCTGGCATAGAGACGGTGGAAAGAAGTTTAGAGGATTGCGGGAGAATATGGGCAGCGCAAGTAGCAAAGGTGTGCCAAGGAGTGGAGAGGTAGGATGTTTTATTTACTAGAGTGCATGAAGAGAATTGGAAAAATAAATGTGAGCTTCTACATTCTTTTCTCTGTATGGATTATGCTGTATGTCTGTGGTAAATGAGAGGAGTACTGTTTCCTGGTCAGAGAGAAACAATATTTGTGGTATTTGAGTTAGCACTACGTGAGTAGCGTCACTTACGCCAGACTGCACAGAACTGCGAGCAGCAGGAGCAGCACAAGCTATCATCACCTCTCCCCGAGTTCGTCTCAGCAGCACAGGCAGGGAACAGTGGGTAAAAGCAACCTGGGGAAATGGGGGTTCAATGGAGAGTGGTCCCTCAGAAGCCTGAGAAAGGCAGACTAAAGAGCAAGGCAAGAATAATCTTGATACCTAATCCGTTAATCTCAAACCCAAGCACTCATGTTGGAGACCACTAACATGATGGGCTTTGCGGCATGGCACAGAAGGGCACCCTTGGATGATGTAAATTAGGCCTTTAGGATCCCAGAGGAAACAGTCTGGAGCAAGAAGATGTGAAGAAAGTCAGTAAGATCAGGAAAAACCATTGTTGGGAGCAAGATGATACTTCTAGGATGAAATCACTGACCAACACAATGCAAACCTCTTCATCTATCCCTTTTACTGGTCAGGGAGAGGAATAATTCTATTCATTCCCCGGTATGAAATGGGTGGGAATCATATCGAAAGAGGGTGGCTATGACAATCATGTGGAGGCCATCTTGGAACAGGATGGGCAGAACCAGCTGGGGTGTGTTTTAGGGAGAGTTTAGAGAAATTGCCATCCAACCATACCTAATTTTTGCTTAGCAAGAAAATAGGGCAACAGATGCCAGCCTTTAGACTAGTTCAGTCCAATCCTATTTGTGTTACTTACCCTAGATTTCATTTTTTGGTGAAAAAAGGACGTAATGTCCTGGAAGTCGATTATGGTATTGTGCCAGTCAGGCAGCCATGGCCTGTGAAGGAACACACTAACAAGTAGTGGCTGTTTTTGCATTTACACAGCAGCTGACGATGGAATAAAATTAGAAGATCCCACTTATCACTAAACTACCGTCAGTTGAGCACATTATTGCATTTGGCAGTGTGGTGTTGAGTCGATCCCAATCACAAAGCGCTGAAAGCTTGCAATGTTAGCTTTGATTTTTTTGTCGCTGCCCCTCACACACCTCTCCTCCCCTCCTCCCTCCTTTCTTTCTCTCTCTTTCCTTTGCCAGTGCGCCTCAACCACATTGGAAATAGAAAGGGGGCTCGCCGTTTTTTTGTGAATGAGGTCAATTTCCTATGGCAGAACGTTTATGTCCGCAGCATGGACAACTCAGTTATGTTCAGTGTGCTCTGAATTCGAAGCAGGAAGTAGTCTCCGGTGCTACTGGTGAACATTTCCGCATCTGTGTGCTGTGAGGGCTGGCAAGGGTGCTACTGCATGCAGACCATCGTTTTGTGGCACTCCAGGCCTGGTGACTCGAGTTAGTGCCATTGTCGCTTAATTTAAAGTGGCTTAAATACTTATGCCATCCTAAAACTTGTGCCTCAATTTTGGGGTGAAGGCCATTGAGAATTGGATAGGTGGGTGCTTTGTGCACTGGAGAATATCATTTTAGATGTTTTATTTGCATGTCTTCCCTATTCTGGCTTGAAGGTTATTTTTTACAGAGGGGGGAGGAGAAAGAGTCTCAACTGGTAGTTGACCAACAGAGGAAAGGTGAAGGCACTCCAGCTCATTACAAAATCAACTTTAATTTCCAGCCAGAATCATTTCAAACAGCTGTTGCTCTAGAGCGAATTAGTCAATTTGGGTCTCCCAAGAGCAAAATACATAAATAATTCATGAGCTCAAAAAAGGGCATGTGCTAATGTACAAGTTAAAGTGCAAAATGCACAATATTGCACGAGCTCAAAAAAGTGCACGTGCAAATTTACAAATTAAATGCAAAATGCATTTAGTGCTTGAAGTTCATTGGAACAAAGTCTCCTTATTCAGAAAGTTCCTGCACGAACAATTGCATTCTGATGATCCTGCCTGCACCTTTCTCATGTTGAGGGGTGTCAGTGGTTCAAAGCCCCGTAACACCTCTATTAAATATGACCTAGGTGTGCTCTCCCCCTTTGGGTGGAAGGGAAGCTGCGGCTGGCAGCAGTGCTCAGACATAAAAGGCATCTCTCACAGGTGAGGGGCGTGTTCAGTCAACACGTCTTGCAGGGCGGGGCGGCCAACTGCATTAGCCCGCATCCAAGCCTAATATTGACACTCTGAGCTGCTGGAGGAGGTGTTACGCGTCTGCCACGCTGTGGCAGGCTTCTATGAATTGAGAAGCCTTGGGCTATTTACTGTCTCTTGCGTTTTGCAGTGACCCCTGCCTCAGGGTCAGCCACATGGCTGTGTGTAATTTCCATTTTCTTTTAATGGGAAAAAGGTATCCCTCTTCCTGTTGCTTTGTCATAAGTTTATTTACCAAGCGGATCATTTGAATAGCGTCTCTTTTCAAGTGAGGCCATTCCCTGGCACTTCAGAAATACAAAGCAGGTGGCAGGGCGAGAATGCGCTATTGCTCAAGATCACAGTGTCCCCGGGCGGTGAGCCAGCTGTAGTATATGGACACTATCATGTACCAAAGGGAGTGTGTACAAGAACCCTTTGAATAAATCTAGTCACTAAAAAATGTAAAGTGAATAACTTTGTTTGTAGTCATTGTATGTGAGGTATAT
Source organism: Ambystoma mexicanum (assembly GCF_040938575.1). NCBI lineage: Eukaryota > Metazoa > Chordata > Amphibia > Caudata > Ambystomatidae > Ambystoma > Ambystoma mexicanum. The sequence continues at coordinate 290,030,724 of NC_090931.1, read as the reverse complement.
TAGCTCTGTATGTCGCCTGTGAGTAACTCCACCTCTTCCTTCCACTGTACGTGCTCTAGCTGATGCTCTCCAGCATTTCCCGTGCTCCCCATGTTGCCCCCCCCCCTGCGTCTTCATAGGATACGCCAAGCGGAGTGCACGTGTGCACTTCATCACCACATCAACCCTCTTCCCAAGAAAGAGTGTGAATCAGTGATGAACGGTAGTTCTCATACAATTCATAGGAGGTCATTACAAGTGTGCTGTTCCGGAAATACAGTGCTGGTAATTCCGTTTACCAGCACTTTTTCCAGACCGCTCTACTACGAGACGTAATGCCGGTAACACCGTCGCCAGGAACACCGCCCACTGTTCCACCGTTGCCGGTAGCACATTCATCAGAAATATCGGGACCTACCGTAACACGTGCTGGAAAATACCAGCATGATGGAAAGAAGGTGGCATTACGGTAATGGTTTTTCCGGAAACACTGGCACAAAATTGCTGGTACTACCAGCAAATCCAAACACTGGCAATTTGGAGCAGGCAGAAAATGGGCCAAGGTGGGGAGGAACATGCCACAGGTGAACACAATGCACCCAGGTGCACACAATAAGCACTGCAACTGCCGGAATGGACCACACCCCCACCACAAACACTGACCAACACAACCATGCTGCCACTCATGGTTTTATCAATGGACCTGGCGGTGCTGCACGCTGGTGTGCAGCTGTATGAGCAGGAGCTGCATAAGTGGCAACAAGAGGACAGACAGTGGAGGAGGATGAGGAGGAAGATGATAATGATGAGGATCAATGCCATACAAGTGGCGACGTGGAGGCGTGCAGCAATACCCCGCACAATGGCAACACCCTGGGCCCTGACTGACGGGCAGATCCATACTCTGTACTGTTGAAAACAGAGAAACTATCCAGGAACTTGTGGAGCTCAAGCAGAATGACATTGAGAGCAGCATAGGCATCCGGACAGCCATACCACCCCTGTTGATGCTGGCATCAGTGCTGCACTTCCTTGCCACAAGCAAGTTTCAGCGCTCAGTCAGCTGCATGGCATATTGCAGCCTGCATTTACAAGAGTGCTGGTGCAGGTCCTGGATGTCCTCCTGCACCATGTAACCCAGCACATTGCCCTCCCAACCACCCAGGCACAGGTCAACGCCAAGGCCCGCTTCCATGCACTTGCGGACATGCCCAATGTGTTGAGAGTGCTGGGCTGCACACATATCGAGCTGGTGGGCCCCCACGCCAAAGATGAGGTGTAGAGAACCTGTAAGCTGTGCCACTAACTGAATGTCCAGGTGACCTGTGATGCTGACTTCGCCATCAATCACTGCTGTGCCCACTTCCCAGGATCAACCCACGACTCCGTGGTCCTGCGGAACAGCACCCCGCCGGAACATGACACGTTATGGGGGACAGCAGACCTGGCTATTTGGTGAAAGCATAAACACACACACATTGCTGCACGGGTCAAAGACCAAGTGTGGGGGTTGGCTGGCACCAATGCATGTCCCACAGCTACCATGGCAATGCAGGCTCATAAATTGCATGCACAATTGAGTGGCCACGACTTACATAAACCACATGAAACAACATTGGGACAGCCATACCATTCTGAGCACATATGGACAAGCACATGCAACGCACTACAGCTACCAGAATGCAACACAGTCTTATCACACATCCCAGCATACCTCTACACAGTCCCACCTACGCCCCTGTAATGAGACATGGTGCATGCATGAGCACACCACAAATGCGCGTGATCCACAGTCACATTCATTACCACTGCCATGCACCATTACCCACACACATCAGATGTGAATGTGAAAGCGAACGCCAATGCACTCCATGCACTGCACAGCGTACACTGGCACAGACACAGTGTGCTGTGGTAGCACTGCAATGTAGGTAGCACAGGAGTGGGTTCCCAGTGGGAACTGAAGGGAGAGGGGCGAGCCGTCCATGCCATTCCATGAATGGCCACAGTGGGACCAAAGTGGAGATTGGCCTCCCATGTGTTCTGTGCATGTGAGCCTACACGCGATCTGCCTGCAAGGCAATCACAGTGAAACCTGCATTGCGGGTACCATGCACTGTGTGCAGTCACAGTCGTGGCAGGGGCAGGTCAATGTCCAACCCAGACAATGTCGACGCGCAGGCATATGGGTGACTAACAGTATGGCCAGTCAGTGGCCAGTACGTTTCTACCCCGAGCAACGCATTCCAGGTTACCAGACCCTGCACATGTAGCATGTCCAGCAATGGCTATCACAGAGTGCAACAGGGCGCATTAGGGCCCGCTAGATTACAGTCCCAGATGCATGTGTCAGATTCACAGACATCCACTGATCAAAGCATTGTCCAGCCAAATGCATGTAATGGCTCACCTAGTGTCCCATCCTTTGCAAGTGATTTAGGCTATCCGCTACTGCCGTGATTGATAACCCCTGTGAGAGACCCCCAGATTCAGCAGGAATCGGCCTACAATTGTACACACGTGCGAACCCAGACAACTATTGAGCAGACCTTTGGACTATTGAAGGCATGGTTTTCGATGCCTGCTCAGGTCAAGGGGGGCACTCATGTACAGGCCAGAGAATGTGGGGAAGATAGTTCTGGCCTGTGCAATGTTGCACAATATATGTTTCAGACGCAACATACCCCTCCCACGGATAAGGACATGCCACCAGCAGAGGCTGAAGATGATGGAGATGGGGATGCAGCTCAAGCCATGCAACTACACGTACACATGGATGTCAGGGATGGGCGTGTAGCCCGTCAGGAAATATTGAAAACTTCTTTTGACCACCCATCCACTGCAGACAGCATGTGACACGCAGCACCAATAAAGCAGACCACACAAATAAGGAATGTCCAGGCATTAACATTTTGTGTGTAACAATATGAATGCGTTATCTTGAACAATGTGCATTAAACACTGTTTGCCTCACTACCCCTTCCCAAACACACCCACAAATCAGATAGTGTCAGTAATGCTGTGGTTCACAGTCACTTTCTTGGCTTTTTGTTGTCACAGGCCTTGCCTTGTCCAGGTGACCCTGACAGCCACAGGGAGCGGCGCCTTGGGCTGCCCTGGTGTGAGCTAGCTGGTGTGGATTGCATTCCCACATCACACAGGCTTCCTGTGGTTGCTACCTCACAAGGTCGGCCCTCTCATTATGCCTCTGTTCTATTCCGCGGATGCATGCATCCATGTCCCGTATGTTGGGCATCGGTGGTGGGGGTGGGCTGCGTAGGTCAGAGGGGCTGAAATTTGGCCTATGGTAGTGTGTGTGGTCCGGGGAGCCCTCCGTGCTGTCCTCAGCTTCGGGCACTGAATCTTCGTCCATAGATGTTCCCAGATATGAAGGTGGCTGGTGTTGGGTGGCCACTGGCCATGCTGGTGGGCCAGAGGGCTGCATTACAGGGGCCTGGGCCACAGTGACAGATGGCAGCACCACAGGGGCAGGTTGTTGGGCCACAGGACCCGGGGTCTGCATTGCTGCGGCTGGTGTAGTCTGCACTGTGCTGCTGCGGGTGTGTTTCTCTTCTTTTGGGTGGCTGGCTTTTGAGGGTCCACAATGGTCGCTGTGCATGTTAGGGTGAGATGGGCATGTAGTTAATCACCTCTGTGTCATCCAACGTGCTTGCAATATACAGATCCGTCGCTGTGTCACATTCTGCCTGTACATGGTGTCTGGGTGTCAGGACAGCTTTGATGCATGTGTGCATGTGTGTATGGTATGGATGCACGTTGGTCATAGTGCAGCCACGCTACCTTGGTCAGGTGTGTGCTTCGTGTATTTGCTACTTCTTATGTTGTCTCTTTTGTGCCCATTTCTCTGTGCAAATGCATTTTGTGTGCAACGCTTGTGTTCTCCTGGAGTACATTCCTGGACTATGGTCCATTTCATGTAGTGGTTGTGTTTTGGTGTCATGTAGTTGGACCTGACTCCATAATGTGTGTGGTGCATATCGCTGTCAACTCAGGTTTAGTGTTTTGGTGTGGCTCGTTGTATTCACTGCCGTTTGCTTCCGTCCCTGCATTGCCATCTGCAGCTCCTACTCCCTCTATGCCTTGAAGGTGCAGCACTCTGCTGCACGTCTCCTCTCAGGACATGAGTTTAATTGGGGAGGCCATTCCCTCCTGTGGGCTGAAAGCAGGTTGTGCACTCAGAGGCGGATTTTGTCCCACTTCTTATGGCAATCTTTAGGCGCACAGGGGATAGGGCACACAGCTGACACGTTCTGGCCCACCTCCTCCCATATTGCTGACTTTCTCCGTTGGCTTGTTCGCCTGTGGACAGTGGCAAAAAGTTCTTCAGCATTTGCCACAATTGTGTCTGTAAGGACTGTTAATTCTGACTCCGAGAAGCGCTGCTTCCTCTGACCGACGTCTGGGACACGTGCCTTGGAAGATCCTGACATGGTGCCAGTGTTTCAGTGAGTGGATGGCCACAGGAAGTGGGTGATTTTATATTGATTACGTTTTTCAAAATGTCCACCGGCGAGCTTCCTGTTCCTGTGATGATGCAGTTTCCGGTCCGACCGTTTACAGTGTTTGCATTGTTTGCCTGCCGGACTCAGTGTTTACAGTGTTTTTTTATGGAAACACTGGCATTTCTCACTTTTGCCAGTGTTTTCGTCATGCCGGTGGCACCGATTCCTGCAAGCCGATTTGAGCATTCCCACATGGTGGTAACGTGGCAGTGATTCGGTTGTTGCGGTTGCTGGAAACGGTACTACCGAAATTATGGAATCACCTGTACTTTAGCGGCAGACTCCTAATGAGGCAATAGTCTGTAAACTTGCTTGATGCAAGCCTGCTCCTCTGATCTTTTTGGTTCTGCATTCTTCTAGGAGTCAAGCTTGCTTTCTTGTGTATGAAGTTAATTATACCCTCGGCCTAAGACATTCTCATTTTGTCTCTTCTCATTCTCTTCACTGGGCCTGATCATGACTTTGGCGGTAACGCCGGCGGTATTACCGCTGGCGGTATTAGCCCTACCGCCGAACTCCCTGGCGGTAATAGCGCCGAATCACGAGTTCGGCTGTAATGTAATTCCTCATTCCCCATTGAGCCCATTCGAGAATGCCCCATTCCCCATTGGGCTCAATGGGGAAAATTCACGCTCTTACCGCCGGCGGATTTCCCACCGGCGGTAATAGCGCAAATTTTCTGCGGATTTCCCCCCCAGCCAAGAGGGCGATTTGGCGGACCCTTAAATCCAGCGGTAATAGCGCGACCGCCGGATTTAAGGGTTACCGCCAAAGTCGTGATGAGGCCCACTGTGTTTTTCTTAATTGAAGTGTTTCTGTTTGGTTTCGAGCCTCGAAGGAGATCTCACCTGGGGAGTACATCACTGATTCATCACCTTGCTGTAAAGAGCTATTTTCGCAATGCTCCACTTCTTCCCTTCTTCTGTGGTTACGGTGCACCCTGGAATGTCCTGTACTTGAGGTGGTGCTTTAAGAAGATTCTGTTACTTTTTCCTTGTAGTTTAAGTTCACATTTTTGTTCTGATTGTTTTCCTACTGTTGCATACTTGCTAGCTTTTGCATTGATGTTGCTTTGCTCTTTCCTTAATTTTGGTGGGTACTTGAGGTTTGGTCTGTTCCAGGATTCACATCAGTGTCAATGTTGTTTCTCCCTTATTCCTATCTTCATGAATTGGTTCACCTCTGTGACAGTGTTTCGTGTGTTCTGGTGCTCTATGATTATGTGATTTTAGGAGCTTCTTTGTAACACATTAGAGTTGCCACCTCTGCTTGTAAAGTACTTTTTATAAATGAGTTCATACGCCCTACCTGTCCATTTCCTTGTGGGTGGTAGAGTGCGGTCCTAGTGTGTAGAATCCTATGTTTTTTCAGGTATTGTTGCATTTTGCTTGACAGTAACTGGACACCTTTATCAAGAAAGTAATTGAAAAGGTCCTCCTTCTCTGCTGAACACTTCCCTGAAGAATGAGATGGTGTTTGTGATTGTGTGTTCCATGAATTTGACTTCTACCCATTTGGACGCAGTCAGTGAGCATGATGCCAGATCCCTCTTCACGTTCCATGCATTCCATCGGTCAAATAAAGTTAATAGCTACCACCTTCCACATGTCGCCTTGCCAGTCTAGATTCTGTAGTGGTGCATTTGGGGTGGATTGCCATTTTCTACTCCCATGATAGACTTGGCAGTGCTCAACCACTTGTCCCAGATCCTGGGCCAAACCTGGTCACCATTAAGGCTCTCTCATCCTTCTCTTTGTGAGTGCCTTTCCCAAGAGAAGTTTATGAGCTTGACTTGTTAGGGCTGCTCTTGCTTAGGCCGGAGGCACCAATTTGGTAGCTCATAGCAGCTCATCTCCATTGGTTTCAAACTCACTGGACACTTTGCAGATTTGCTGCTGTAGTCTTTGTGAGGTATTTTTATCTGCTGGCCATTATTGTTTCACAAAGCCTATTATCAATTTCAGGATTCTGCCACTTTCCATCTACTACATTCTAGGTCTTTTGAGACATCGTCCCTTGTATCTGTTGGAGTATGTCTTGGATGCTTGACACCACACTCTCACTTTGAGATAGGGGTCACTTTCACTGGTAGCTAGGGGTAACCTAGAAAAGCAGTCAGCCTGTGTGCTGTGCCATCCTGGTATGTATTCAACAGTGTAGTTGAACTCTCGCAATCTAGAAAGCATTCTGATCAATCAGTGTGTGGGTTTTCCTGCACTTGTAAGTACCACAATGTTGACCAAAGGCTTATGACGTATCTAAAGTCAAAAGGGTCTCCCCCATTGGTAGGTCTGGGAATGGGTAGCTGGCAGTGTACAGGCCACCGTTCCCCTCTGCATCAACGATTAGTGTCTTTCAGACTCAGTGAGAGACTTTGTGGTTGGTAATGATTTCTGCATTAGGGCAGCTGCTGGCCCATAGGCACTGACACCCACAGACACTACTGTCTGTAACTTGGAATCAAAGGATGTAGGCAGTGTGCCTTCAGTATTGCCTCAGAGCATTTGTAAAAATCTCCCTTTCGTAGGAGTGCTAACATATTTATTTATTTATTTATTTATTTATTTGTATATGTTTTGTATAAACCTTTACAAAAGTAGAATCACAGGATTAAAAAAACACAATATACAACATAAAAAGCATTTTAAAATCAAAAACATTTCATTATCATCACAATTCATCTAAAATCGTATATGCAGATAACTAAGGTTTTAAGATCTTGTACTAAACATTTCATTCCAAAAAACAAAAGTTCTTTAAAAAGGCAATAATTCTTATTTTCAAGACCGTGGAGCTGTTGTGTCGTATCTGAAACCACAACATTTCCGTATTAACAGAGTGTAGATGTACAATAAATTGCTCGAAGTATAGAATACGTTCTTTCAGTAAAGCTGGGCACAGCAAGATAAGGTGCATGAGGGTCTCTTCCACCCCTTCTTTCTTGCAAAACCTACACCAGCCCCAAGCATCCTTTAGCATATTCCATCTTTTCAAGACATGATTTGTTTTAAGGATGTTAAAACGGATCTCATAAAAGAGTTTCTAAATTTTCATGAAGGGTATTTTTCCAAGTAGAATTCCAGAAGAGGTTTAAATTTCCAGCACAAATAAGCTTGACTCACAGTTTTGGATTGTGCAACTGCGTTAAGAGTTTGTTGCCAGTCATTACATTTCAGTATGTGTTTCACTTTTAAAGGATTGGTTGATAACATCTCTGGCGAAATGCCTGCTTTCCCCCAAATCCCATCAATGTACACTTTCTGTTTCATACAAAAATCATTGGATGGATCTTTCCCAGCTATTGTGTATAATGATTTAGAATCGTTGACCAGACATTTACTCCACAACAACATTTTTTTCCAGATAATAATAGATCTCAGCGATTGTAGACCAAATTCGTATCTGATTACTTCTATCGGTGTATTCTTCGAAATGAAATATAAGACACCTTTCCAAATTACACTTTCCAGTTTTTTCATAAAACCAATGTTGTCAAGCTCATAGAATTCCAAGCCGTATACCAATTTAGGGATACATGACATTGTGTAAAATTGTTTCAACGGAATCGCGCTGAATCTACCAAGTTTGCTGTCGATTTTGCACATCTGTCTCCGTAACATTTCAGCTTTAACCCCTAGCTGTCTTTTCATAATCGCAACAGAACCATTACCTGAAAAGTGGTATCCTAGATATTTAAAAGTTTCTTGGCAGATAATTCTTTTCCCTTGACAAACCCAAGTCAGTCGAGATTGATTTCTCATGGTCTTCCCTAGACGTATTATAGTGGTTTTGTCTGGGTTGATTTTTAAATGTATGCTAGATATAAAAACTACAAAAGCATTTATTAGTCTCTGCAGCCCCACCTTGGTGCAGTCTAAAAGTAAAAAGTCGTCAGCGTATGCTAGCCATTCTATCGGGATTCCCCCCAATTTTGGTGCGACCAAACCTTTACCTTTCATCTCCTTGCCCGCATTACAAACATACAAATTAAATAACGTAGCAGCTAACTTGCATCCTTGTCTCAGACCATTTGGCCCTAACTGTTCCGATGTAAGACGTCCTGCGGAATTAAGTCTGATTTTGATTTTAGTATTAGAATTTAAATCGATAATCATTTCAAGAAGATGGGTAGGGATCGATAAGTCTCTTAAAATTCCCCATAAAGTGTGACGATCGACCAGATCAAAGGCTTTGGAAAGGTCCATCGCTGCCACAAAAATTGCAGAACCTTGTTTCAGGAGGACCTTAGATTGCAAGCTTTTCAAAACAAGACCTCCGCAATCAGTGCCCAACTTTTTCCTAAATCCGATATGTTTAAGATCGAGGGCATCACGACTACTGATCCAGTTGTCCAGTTCTTTAAGAATAATAGACGTGAACATTTTATAATCAGGGTCAGATATTGCAATAGGTCTGTAGCTTTCTGGTGCAGACCTAGTGCCTTTTTTGTATATCGGAATCACGATGGCTAACCTCCATTAATCTGGTATCAATTTGTACACAAGTATGTCTTGGTAGTGGAGAAGTTCTTAACAAACTGCATAGTACTTTGCCATGTCCATGAATGCTTTCAATTGGTCTCTGACATGTGGTTTCTGACAGCAATTGGTCTCTGGCTATGGGGCTTCTGCTATGCTTTCTAACAGGCTATTCTTTGAGTTTACTCCTTCCTTGAAGATGCAGTATCCTTGGTTGTTCAGTTGTCTCTGAAAGAAAGAGCATTTGCCTCTGCAGAGTCACAGGCCGCACTTCTCTAGACCTGACAGTGCATTGTCCAATGGTTTGTTATGTTATTCTTTCGATTTCTCATGGATGAGTTTTTTTGTCCTGGGAGTTGTTTATCTTAGCTGTACCTTCCATTTTGATCATCAGTAGCTTATGGAAGATGGACGCTGCTGAGCACAGGCATTGTCACATATTGGTATGCTTCAAAGGGGGCCATGAATGCTGTATGTTGTTTGGATTTCTCATGCAGTGTTTTGCGAAGAATGTGGTGCTATTCAAGCATAGTACTAGGTCTAATATGTTTAGAAGTGAAAAGTTGTCACAGATCACTTCTTTGTTGAGGCTCTGGCATTTGACGCATAGCCTTACTTTCTGTGTGTCTGATTTGTGGGTGGGCACTATTGGGATGAGCCCTTGAGTGGCTTCCACTGGTTCTAAAACTCTTTTTTGAGTTGTTTTGCAAGTGCTGTTTCAAGTTCTGCCCTGGCTGTCATTGGCACAGTTATCAACTTGTGTTTCATTGACAAAGGGCCTCACTAAAAGGCTGGCAGTAGCTGCAGGCACGGCTGCCGCCGGTATCCATTTTTTTCCGGCACCCGCAAACGGACAATTACGGGGTCATGCCGAGTTTGGCTGACCCGGTAATTGCCCATTCACAGGTGCCAGTAATTGCCAGTAATAAGGGACTCCTCATTCCCATTCAGCCCCATAGGGCCTCATTTACTTAGGTATTCATCTATTGTCTGTACAACAGTGCCCTGCTTTACAATGTACAATAGCAGTCTATGCTTCACAATATTTTCTTTGATTTTGGAAGCACTTGGCTGCTCTCACCAATGCCTTCTCGTTACTGTGGGTGATCTTTGATTTGTCCTTGTTCTTCACCGGTGGTAGTGTAGAAGAGAAGCCAAAGCCTCTACTGGAAGTCCTGCCTCCAAGCTACCTATATGTTGGGAACCGGAAATAGTGACAAGCAAGACACCTGTAATGATGGCAATAACACAAGCAGCCTTTGAGGCAAAGTACCCATTGAGAAAACCGTTCTTTATGTATCCACAAAGAGCTGACAGTAAAGTAAAGCGAACATGTAGAATCCTGTGACGAAGTAAAGAAGTGCTTGACCTTTTGCGTGTAAAAGGAAGATTACACGTGTGAAGAGCACAGATGTAAATGCAAACCATTTTATAATTGTACAGACGCTGTTACACAAGTAGAACTAAGTAATCATAAAGGCTGGCTATACGTAGCGAATATATTGCGGCAATGCGCCACGGTATATATATGCATAAGAAATCTGGATGTTCCACATCAAGTTTTAGCAAACTGTGAACCCATGAGCATGAAAGATGAACGTGTGGAGCAGTTAATAAAAGTAGCTGACGAGCAAGAAAGAATTCAAGAGGGCTTGGTTGGCCCAGTGTCAAAAGGCCAGTGCAGCCAAGAACTGTTTGTCAAGCTTCAAGAGATACAATGAATTCAAGAGACGGGCCAAGCCCTGCCAAGGTACAGCAAAAGGACAATGAGTGCCAAGTTTTATTCCTTTTAAAAACCATTAAATACAGAGAAGAAGCTCGAAACGTGGTCTCCAGTCATGTGATCTAGATGGAAAAAACTTGGGCAGACGACTCTGAGGCGAGAAGATGAGAGCATGCTCACACTCCCTTTTTATTCCCAGGACTTGTGAGGCTTGCAAGGCCATGTTCAAAGGCTAATTGAATGACAGAAAGTAAGAGTGATGATAGATGTTGGGCTAATTGGGTGGGGAGGCATGGTCAAGCCCAACCCACCAACTCCTGGGGTACCAGCTTGCGTGCTGCTAGCAAGTGGAATATTCCAGAAGGGTACAAGCGTGCCAACCAATTATAGAGGTCCACGTATCAAGGAGCCCTAGAGTTAGAGAACCAATAAATCATTGTGTATTTTAAGACGATGAAGATAACCTGCACTAGAGGAGGGCTTAGTTGCCCACCTGACAATAGAAGTCTTATCACAACCCCACACCCCATAGAAAGTATATGTAGATGTTTTCCATTATCCAACCACAATCCAGTTTAAATGTTACAGTTTGCAACGTAGTGTGATGTCAGTGATGACAAAGTTTTACTATAAAAGCTTATTTTTTATGTAAATCGTTAAGACCTTGCCATGAGACGTCCATCGATGTCCGTTATACTCCCTGTTTTAGAGAATTGTAAATAAAACCGCATACCCTTTGCCAACATCCTAAGTTTATCTTTTTTATTGATGTTTGAGTAACCTCTGCATCCCCATCCATCTTATAAGAGCGCCACCTCGTCTTAGAGGACCCACAAGGGTTCAAGTGTTGTAGCGGGTTGGATGGTTAGATAAAAGATCTATCGATTTAGTAGACTCGAGAATTTCAGATAATCCAATACCCTCCGCCATCTAGCTAGAAGGACGCAAAGTTTCCTGTGCAGAGCTGCCGAAATAGTCAAGCTTGCAAGAAAAGAAGATACAGGTGGGACAGGCCCCCTTTGACAAAATCCCTCCTGGTTTCCACAGGCGCCAAGCGGACTGAAGGCAACAGTGGCCGGATTTAAGGAGGGGAGACGATACCGAGGCCCTAAAGCTGAAACACGAATGGTGAGCAGGCTAAGGAGAGTGGCAAATTGTGGGGCTGGGAATGTGGTAATATAAAGTAACGGGGGATTTTTAGTGTGAGACGAGGAATGTCAAGGTATATGATAAAGGGCCTCATTACACGGACGGCGGTAACCATGGCGCTACTAGCGCCATGGTTGCCGCCGGTATTTTACCGATTCCGCCTTGGTGAATGAGGGAATTACCGCCCCATTCCAAGGTTGGCGGCCGGTAATTCCCCATTCACCAAGGCCCTTCCCCATTCCCATTTGAGCCCCCATAGGGCTCAATGGGAATGGGGAAGGAGCAAATAACGGTATCGCTATTAGCGGTACGTTATTTGCCCTGAAGTCCCTCAGCGGGTCCCTTCCTTAACGTGTGGTCTGGCCACACGCTAAGGACGGGACCCACTGAGGGACCTCGTGGTATGGCGCTAAGGGATTACCGGCACCGGTGCCCTTACCGGTGCCGGCAATCCCTTAGCGTCATCCGTGTAATGAGGCCCAAAGAGTTGAAGTGAGATGTATAGTGTCTGAAAGCCTTTAGTCTTCGCTCAAGCAACATAGAAGGTATTGTCTTAAAATCCAAGTGGATAAAAATAGGCGACATGTAGATAGGTCTATGAAAGAAGACAAATCAAACTCCATGGGAGTATATTTTGGAGGCTAAGTGAAAAGAGGTGTCATGACGTGCATGTGAAAATCGACTAGTTTGTCTGTTTGTGAATTTATGTTTTAAAGAAGTATTGAGAGAGATGGCAAGGATAAACTGCATTGAATAGAGGTAAAAAGATATTGGGCCTCATTATAAGTTTGCTGGTCCAGTAACAACGGTACCGGTACCGTTGTTACTGGACAGTCAAATTACGAGATCTGCTCGTGGGTGCCGTCTCACTCGCCAGGACTGACCTGGCGGGCGGACCGGCACCCGCGAGCAGACCATGTCGGATGCACCGGTACCGTTCACGAATGGTGCCGGTGCACCCGACCTCCCCATTCCCATCGTGGCCAATGGGACGCAAATGGGAATAGGGAGTCATTTTTTCCAGCGCCCTGGAATGGGAAATTACTGGGTCTGCCGGGCCTGTAATGTCCCGGTAATTGCCCAATCCCGGGTGCCGGAAAGAAAATGACTCCGGCAGCAGCCAGGCCGGTTTTACCGGCACGGCTACCCCAGAGTCATAATGAGGCACTATCTATCTTGGGTCATTGTCGGCGCCGACCACAGGGTAGATTGAAAGCATTGAGAAGTGAAGGCTTGAGCGGAGAGTGTAGAATTGAGACTTGTCAAAATTGGAGAAGTCACACCACTGATGCATATGCGTAGACGCTTGCCAAAACACATGCCCAAGATAAAACAGTACAGTGCAGAATGGGTAAAATGCACTGCGGATAAGATGTTCATGCCATGGCCACAAGGGCGGTCACTTTCAAAAGCAGTATTACAGCACATGACCACATACTGTACGAGGCGTTCATGGACAAGAATTTAGAGAAAAGGTTATCTATTTTAGAGCTCTGGAAGATGAATCAGGAGGAGCGAGAGGATCTGCCCCCTGAGGAATGGATGCTTAACCAGAGTAAGGAGAAGGGTGTTTAGCCTTCTGCTCCACCTACTCCGTCGGAAGTATAAACAGCGATAGTATGGAAGATGTAGAGCTATATCCATTGAGAGAACTGAAAGCGGCAACAGGGTATAGTAATCCGATATATGAGCCACCTGTGTATAGCAGTGGTGACAGTTCAGAAGAGAGTAGGAGAAAGGAAAACATCTTTAAGGCCTTGCAGAACAAGGAGGAAAAGAATGAACGATCAAACGTGACCACAGATATAGAATGAGAAATTAAGAGTTGGAAAAGAGAAAAGGATAAAGCTGATGTGATAACGCTCGTACAGAATGAATGGATGGGTGGACAGATATTGCTTAAACTTGATGGGAAAAACATTGATGAGGTTAGGCAAGGGGAAGACCAAGCCGAACAAGATAAAAAAGACAGGAGAATGAGAAAAAAGGCTCAGGGAAGATGAGAATAAAAGAAAGAATAGACAGCGATGAGAACAAATGTATCAGGAGGGACAACAAAGAAAGGAAGAAAGGGCAGAGGAGCAAAGAAAATATGACAACAGGCAGAGATCGCGCAAAGAACAGGATAGGCTAGAAAGAAAGAGAGAAGAAGAGGAAGCACAGAAATTACGAGATAAAAGAATGCAAAGACAAAGAGATGAGGAAGTGTGTAGAGCAAGTGAAAGAAGGGAAGACAAAAGAAAGGTGGAGAAAAAGGTTAGATGGGAAGCAAAAAAACAAAGGGAATTAGATGAAGAAATAGAACAAAAAAAGGAGACAAAGGGAACACGACATTGAGCGTATTCGAAAGGGGTTATTAGAACCATGTCCAGCAATATCATGAAGCCATATAGAGAAGTTTCTCCTGCCACAGGGAGCAATGGCAGAACCACTTGAAATAAACCTAGAGGAGTTTTCACTCCGCTAAAGGAGGCAATGTCAGGACCATCTAGGGTAAACCTAGATGAGATTTTTGAGATAGGAAGCATCAGAGACAGGATTGATAAAGTGTATCAAGCAATGAGGACAAAAGGTGAATCGAGGAGCAAGGGAAAGGAAGATCGATCTATAATTGCTCAGTCGCAAGGTAAAGAAGGAAACTCGTTTAGTCTGGAGCATAGAGCCTTGTTGTTAGACAGGTTGACTTCGAACAGAGATGAAAGGGAAGTGTTACACGTAGGTTATGGCGCAGCAGAACTTGCACTACCCGGCGGTTGTTCCTGCATTCACATGCAGAAGCAATTGTAAAAATACACCTTAGAAGAGGCAGTTTTGACAAACGGAGAAGGGATGGGAATGCAGCAACCTATGGGTGCATCGCAGGTAAATAATCAATGACAAACAGATCAAGGAGGAAGTGGATACTTGCAGAGAGGTCGAGGAATGGGTTTCAGAGAAAGGGGTGGTTTTCAGAATAATCAAAATAGTTTCAGAATATGCATAATGACAACCAGAGGGCAAATTAGAAGAGCGCCTCTTGTATGTTGGGCATGTGGCATGCCAGGCCACATTGCGCGTGTGTGTGCAAGTCAAGGGTATGTACAGAATGGCCAATTTTCAAGAGGGGGACAGCTTACCCTCCGGCATATAGCCCTCAAGCTAGAAATGGTTTTGCACAATATCAAACAGTATATCAACTGCAAGCGCTGCAAATGCAACAAGCACAGCAATTACAGCATGCATCATTGGGTCCGCCACAAGGACAGTCACAACATGCACCCATGCAAATACAGCAGAACACAAACATGTGACAGCTAATGACACCTAGAGTGGGGGGTGCTACTGTGATGGGAGGGAGCCCTTTCACAGGTACTGGGATGATTATATATACACAATAGGACAGCTCACAGGGCGACTTGATATTTTCAGTACTATAGGTAACACCAGTCCCCCAAGAGGTATCAATATGAGGCAAATCTTTTTCTTTTTTAGTAGACACAGGTGCAACTCGCTCATGTATACAGGAGGGAAAATATCTGTCATCAGGAAATGCCATGAATGCTCAAGGCTTATCTGGCTTCTCTAGAGCTATACATAGAGTTCCTTTTACTGATGAATTGCCAATTTCTGTGGGAGAAGGTGACATGTTTGCGCCTTTATTTTATTCACGTCAGACACCAGTCAATATTCTAGGGCGAGACTTAATGACAAAGCTTACATGACAATTTTGTTTACTGATGATGGCATAGTGTGTTCCACACCTGGGACACACTATTTAAACGTGCGCAAATTTATAATGGCATTTACAGGGTATATGGCTCTGCAGGAAGTGCCACTCGAACCATAGATTTTTCGGTATGGGATACTCATTTTGTTAAAATGGAGGCCCGGCTTACTAGGAAAGACTATGAGAATACCCAATGAGTTTCTGTTTAGACCACAGATACCTATGGACAAAGAGGGGGGATGAGTAATTCCTCTAGAACTAGTTACAGCTGTAGTATGAGGGGAATTAGCCATTAGGATGGGATGAGGGTGGGCCCTGGAGAACAGTCATTGCTACTGGGGAAGGGTTTAGAGTGACTGATGTTACAGATGAGGAGTTTAAAGATGATCCAGCAGATGATGAGCTATTTTAAATGAATATTACTTAATGGATCAGAATAGAGAAAAGAGAGGTCCTGCATCAAATTATGATAGCGCTGCAATGTCTAGAATATTTTGACAAGGACTTAGAAAAAGTGCCAATCTTGTTATGGACCACAGGCCCCTATGACATAGGCCTATTGAAAGGGGTAGGATTAGTTCAGATTAAATTAAAGCCTGGAGCAATTTTACCTCAAGCAAGACAGTACCCCATGTCTCGAGAGGCAGATGAAGGTATTATTAAGACTATTTCAGCATTAATGGAACAGGGTAGTCTTGTGACGTCAGAGTCAACATGTAATACCGTGTTGTACCCTGTGAAAAAACAGAAAGGTGAGTTGTGGCATTAAATTCAGGACATGAGGCCAATTAACCAGATTGTAGAGGCATAGTTTCCTCTAGTTCCAAATTCTGCTACGAAACTATGTAATATCCCTGTTGAGGCACGATATTTCACAGTGATTGGGCCTCATTACGAGGTAGGAGGTAAGGGATTACCGGCACCGGTAAGGGTGCCGGTAATCCCTTACCTCCATATTTCGAGGTCCCTTAGCGGGTCCCTTCCTTAATGCCTGGTCTGACCAGGTGTTAAGGACGGGACCCGCTAAGGGACTTCAGAGCTAATAACGGTACCGCAAATTGCGGTACCGTTATTAGCTACTTCCCCATTCCCATTGAGCCCTATGGGGGCTCAAATGGGAATGGGGAAAGGTTCTCAGAATGGGGACTTACCGGGTCCTCCAAGGCTGGAATGACCCGGTAAGTACCCATTCTGAGAACACGGACCCGGTATGCGGTAAGGGGGTAGTCATGATGCTAATAGCACCATGGCTACCTCATACCGCGTAATGGGGCCCATTGACTTGAAAAATGCATTTTTCTCAACTCTGTTGCATAAGAACTCTCAAGATTTGTCGTCATTTACTTTATGCCAAACTAAGTTGAAAAGCACAAGATTACTTAAAGGGTATTGTGAATCTCCATCGATTTTTAATAGGGTTCTCCAGATGGACCTAGGCCATATTGAACTGAAAGGGAAAAGTGTTGTGCTGCAGTACGTAGATGACATTTTAGTTTGCAGCACGACAGAAGATGAGTGCAGAGAAGACTTGATTCAGTTAGTGGTCATTCTAGCAGACAAAGGATATAAGGTGGACAAAGAGAAAGTACAGTATTGTCAAAAGGAGGTGTTGCACACAGGCCAGTTGATCTTGCATGAGGGAAAAAAGGTTACACCTGAAAGAGCAGAGGCAATTATGAAGACAGCAAAACCGCACACAATAAAGCAGATGCAACAGTTTTTCGTGACTATGTAACAATGTTAGAGCATGGGTATTTGATTATAGTTCATACACAAGACCACTTTTGCAGGTATTAAAAAAGGCACAAGCGACTAATGATAAAATAGAATGGACTGAGGGAATAGAGGAAGGGTTCAATGAATAAAAGAAAGCAATTTGTACAGCTCAAGTTTTGGGGATTCCCAATTATTCTGAGGAGTTCTACCTATTTTTGAATACAAATGGGACAGTTATGACAGCAGAGCTTACACAGAGGACTACCCTGGGGTATAAACCTCTGGCGTATTACAATGGGATTCTAGATACAGTTATGAGAGGACACTTTCCTTGTGAACAATCACTGGCAGCAGCCGCATTCGCCATTGAGAAGGCTGCAAGCATAGTGATAGGGTGTTCTATGACCTTATTCATTGAGCATGCTTTGTTTGCTATTTTGAAAAAGCCAAAGGGTATGTTAACATCTCAGAGAGCATCTGCATATGAAGTTGTTATATCGAATCCTGAAATTGAGATAGTCAGGTGCAGGATAGTGAACACTGACACATTCGTAGCTGAGCATGTGGCAGAGGGCGAATATGTGCATGATTGTGCTAGCTATGAAGAGTGATGTGACGACATACCACGTGTAAATGAAAACGCGTTGTCGGATGGGGAGATTCTCTTTATTGATTGGTCATCGAAGATTGATCGTAATAATGGAGAAAGGCGAGGTGTTTCAGCTGTAGTGAGATACAGAGCAAATGGAGAGTTTGAAGGTGTGGCGTGCATAAGGCTGCCATCTCATTTTTCGGCACAGGCAGTGGAATTGGTGGCGCTTATTATCGCACTTGAGAAATATGAAGGGGAGGAAGTGACGGTGTACAGCAACTCCGCCTATATGACGTCAACCATGCACGCAGGGTTAGAATCAGCCTGGGTCAGACCACCACCTCACAGAAGGACGCAGAAAGTGCTGAGTAAATAAATGCAAGTGTGCATTTGGACTGTGGCTCTTTGTGAACACGCCTTATAGATATTATAGCAGGCG
This sequence comes from Ambystoma mexicanum, assembly GCF_040938575.1. Lineage (NCBI taxonomy): Eukaryota > Metazoa > Chordata > Amphibia > Caudata > Ambystomatidae > Ambystoma > Ambystoma mexicanum. Next base: position 290,012,419 of record NC_090931.1, on the reverse strand, counting down.
TGCAAACTTGTTGCTTGAGCCACAGAAATCTTTTTTGAACTTGGACTTTAGAAAGTGTTGAAGTCCTGAAAAGTATGCCAGAGTTTTTTTTAACAACTGGAAGAGAGAGCAGTTTCCAGATTCATTCCTCACTAAGTTCTTGTTTGGTCTCCCTAATGGTCCTGTCTAATGACGATGCCCACAGGCTACTTGTTATGATCTTTTACTATATACTTCAAGTTGATCCTTATCTTGTTTGGCGCAACACCAACACTTATGTGTTTCTACGAGATCCTATAAATCATCCTGCAATCAGTCGGTGACTTGTGGACATAATCGAGCAGATTCGGCAGCTTCCTGCGCATCTGACAAATGTTCCTGATTAAAGACGTTTTTCCTTCCTTAAAAGTAGTTCCCAAGCAAAATGTGTAATCCTAATAATGATACATTAGTAGACAACAAGCAAACCCAGTGACGTATGAGGAATCACTGCTGGTGGGGATTCATGTACTGGTGCCTGATATATGTTTGCAGAGCATCTATTATTGTTATTCTGTTTCTACTAATGTATGCTGCTTATCTTGCCAGCCAAAGCAAGCAGCAGTTCCTTTGATTCTTCCCACACTAGAAATATATGTTGTACGAAGGCCAAGGTCATATGTGATTACACCTTACACCAGTGACACATGTGAAGTCACCTATCTCTCTGACACATGTCCCTATGATTCCCCCTGTAGGAAGGATATATACTGATGGTTTACACAAGTTGCTTGCACCTACTCTTCTTGCAAGAAAAAGACCTAAGAGAGGTATAAGAGAAGATGATTATGAGTTAAATAAGTATCTAGACAGTAGAGCACATTTGGGGAATAACATGTGGTATCAACACATGAAAGAGGTAGGCAAAATAACCCCAGAGGAGAGTTGCTATGTTTGTGTTCTCTTATTTTATGCATTGGGGAAGCCTAAGATAGTTATAGCTACAGAAATAGATGTCCAGACAGCTCATTGCCTAACTCACCTTGCACTCTGTCATACAGGAGGTCAATTCCAGGGTCGAACAGCATTGTTGGTTTCGGTGACAGAATGGTCAGCAGCAGAAGAAGATGATTATTTACAAGATTTGAAAACAAGAGTAAGACCACACACCAGAGATCATGTGATAAGATATGAACAGCCTGGAATGAAGGGAGCAGGAATCAGATGGGAGATAAATAAAAAGCTTAATTACCAAGGAAAGACGGAAGAAGAAACCGAAGATGCAAGGAGAGAGGACCGATACAGATTTGGGGAACAGTACTTTCACCAGATGGATGGGAAGAAGGCATAGTTGTATGCAGAGCAGTGGCAGTAATAGGACAGCACAGGCCGACTATAGAGCGTGTGGAGATGGGATGCAAACCCCTCTGGCCAAAACTTGGCAAGCTGCTGCCCTGGGTTGAAGATAAAGGAGGCCCAGTGCAGATACGCCCTTACCAAGTGCAGAACTGTGTTTCAGAAACAATGGCACAAGAAAAGTTGGAGAGAATCAACAATGCAGACAAATCTTTGACATACCAGGAATGGAGGATGGGACAGTAGTGATAATGGACCACTACTGGGCTTGTGGATCCAGAGCTTATATGAAGCTACCCAGAGACTGGGGAGAACTGTGTTCCATAGCAATTGCTCATGTTCCAGCATTAGTGATTCCAAGAAGCGACCTGAACATTGAACAATTTCCAAAAGCTAATGCTCATCTAAGGAAGATGAGGTCACTTGGATTTCTCAATCAAACAAATAGGGATAACTATTTCTCAGCCAAGTCAATAGAAGCTTTCAATGATATTCCATGTGAGCAAAGGTTGTTCAGCAAGACTGCTACAGTATTCACGACGATCTTAATTCCATGGATCCAGATAATGGCAAATGCTAAATGGTTACAAATAACCAGATGATAGGTTTTGCAGATGATTAACACTACCATAAAGGGATTCAATGTGGTCAAAGAAGAGCTGAGAGTTATAAGACTGATTACACTCCAAAATAGATATGTCTTGGACATGATCACAGCAATGGATGGAGGTGTTTGTGCCAAAATCGGAGTATCATGTTGCACATTCATACCTTCTCACGATGACAAGAATGGAACCTTGATAGAGGCTATAACGTTGCTGACGAACCTACACACCAGGATGGAAGATGAAGGAGAAGACGCTGCAGATGACAGCTGGTTGGTTTGCATCGATCTTCTCATGGGTACCACAGTGGATGGAAAACATTTTCAAGTTTCTTGGAGAATAAGTGGTGATGATAATGCTTTGATTCTGAGCGATCAGGATGATAATCACCCAGTATAAAAAGACAACAAAGAAAGCAGTAGAAATGAAGATTATGATAGATGTTCAATCTGGGTTAGAACCCAAAGAACTGATTTATGAAGAGATAAGAAACTGTATAGTGCTGAGTGACATCAGAAGAATGCTGGGGCAAGTACAGGCAAGCATTCAGTCACTGGACGGCAAAATGAACACCCTCACATGTAAAGTGGACCACATGCAAGTGGACAAACACAGAGAGCACTTGGATGAGGAGGAGGCTTGAGTGTCCACGGTGAGAGAGATGCCGCCCCCTGTCATATCAGAACTCCCTTATCTGCCGGATTCCGGACCCCTTGGATAAAGTAGAGTCATCTAGGAAGACATTGTATCAATGTCAAGAGGAGACTTCGAGAAAGGAACTTGAAGTAGGCTATGTTGTTCTTGGCCAAACTGCGCGTGGAACACGACGGCCGTGTGCTCTTTACTTCCAAACCACGGAAAAGGTGGACTCCTTTCTGGATACTTTACATAGAGGGCCGCGTCAATGAAAATGAGAAAAACCTCAGCAGAGGGGACCCTTATGAGACATACCCATGGTCTAACATGATGGGGTGTGCGGGGTGTTAATATGCTATAGCTGACTGTTGTCAGGCATAGTTTAAAGCTGCCTGGATGGCCAGGCTCTGGCAAGCCCCAGAGCAGGAGCAAAAAGATGGTTATAACGGGTAAAGGCGAGGAGGACAACTGGCAGGTTGGGGTTGCTGTTGGGGTTATGGGGGGTAACCAAAGGGTTTTAAGTTGGGGGTTTGTGGTGGACTTGGGAGCTATCTGGAAGAGTGATCTTCAGAATCAGGACATCGTCAAGCCTTATGGATATGATCATACTGGTGGGCATCATGAATCTCTTGTTGCACAATAGCTCAGTCACTTAGGTATGTGACGTGGAACGTCAGGGGTCTGAACTGCCCATCCAAATGCTGCAGAGTTTTAAAGTACACGCAGCATCACTGTATAGACTTGGTGCTCCTTCAGGAGACACACCTAAACCCAAAAGGGGAATCGAGAGTTGGGAAAAACTATGGATGCCACCCGTATTTCTCTTCCTACTCCTCATACTCTAGTGGGGTATGCATTCTTATATGCAGCTCGGTGGGGTTTTGCTTGAAATCGCGGATCAAAGACTGAGAAGGGAGAGGCCTCTTAGTGCATGGCACAATACAGGGCCTCCTGACCACATTAATAAACTACTACGGTCCTAACCAAGACACGTTGGAGTTCCTGGGGTGGGTTGACGTCCAATTGGAGGGACTGCCCACTGGGGAGAACATATGGGGTGGAGATTTTAATGCAGTCTTAGACCCAGCCAGAGACAGGACAGTGGGGGCCTGTAATTCATCGCCCAAAGCGACAGATAAACTAAGTAACATGTGCTGGACTTGAGAGGTGGAAGAGATCTCGAGGGTTAGACACCCTGGGAACGCAGAATACATGTCTCACTCATCGGTACGCAACTCAGCCTCCCGGTTGGATTACTTCCTGATCTCAAACTCAATAGCGGGAAGAGTATCAGAGATATCCATCCTGGCACACACACTATCAGATCACGCCCCGGTGCTGCTGGCTCTAGAAGTCCCGGGAAGAGAGGGCAGGACACACCCATGTGTGTTCAAGAGTGAAGGGCTGTCAGATGGAGTGTTTCGGGGGGAACTAACCGAAGCTATAGACACTTTTTTATAACTAAACTTGGGATCGGTGGAGTCCTATGCAACACTATGGGAGAGCTTCAAATGTGTCATTAGGGGAGAGTGTATCGCGAAAGAAGCCGGGGTGTTAAACAAACAAATATGCAGACAACTAGCGGAAGTGGAGACACACATTCATCAAATGCAGTTACTAGCACCAACACCTACACCTAGGGAAGAAGCAGAGGAGCTTAGGGAGTTAGCAATGAGGGAAGTGAAATTCATGAGGGGGGAATCAGAACTCGATTGGCTGTCTCTTAGCCAAACCAAACCCAGGGAAATATGGGGTCCATACGTACAATATTTGATCCCCTCGTCTTAGAGATATGTACTGCAGCTGCCAATAACTCCCTAAGGAATCTACACGATCCGCATGCAGGGCGACAATTCAAGATGTAGAGGGGGGGTGCCTGAGAACTCTGGGGAAATCAGATCTCTGCACTGACCAAGCTTATAAAAATACTGCAAAGTTGTATTCAACCAAAAGGCGCAGTACTAAAGTATTGCTGATATGTGATGAACCCAATAATTCTGCCACTATGCTCAGGAGATGTTTCTCCCTGCTATGTCTATGTTTTTGTTGTTGTTCTACAGCACTAAGGCAGCGGCAAAAAAGTTAAAAAAAAGAACTTTAAAATGAAAAAATGTACGTGTTTGTGGGAGATCTATGAGGAAAAACTCATACTTTTCCATGCTTGTTGTGTTTGTGGCTGGTTGTCGATTTCCGAGAGTTTAACGTTTTAGATGGTACCAGAGTTTCAGTAAAATACAAAAATGCAGGTGGCACCAATGTCCGGAACTAGACACATGTAACTTGCAAGCAAGTCTTATTGGGCCGTGAGGATAGCTCAGGGACAGCAAATATGTGTTGGAAGCAAGACAATGCAGAGCAACACAGGTTTGAATCCCGGTCCCACAAGCGCTTATAAAAGAATGATTAATACTGGAAGCAAACACATGCACATACTTTGGTTGCCAGTGTTCTTAGAGTGCAGCAGTCCCATTGGCGAATGCATGGAGGATTGTCAAAATGAGTATGTTCTGGATTGAGAAAAATATAATTTAATGTTTGTAAACAGTGCTGTATGGATAAGTGACCACGTTTATTTTTACAAGGGTGCACTATTATTGCCTAAAAGAGTCTGTTGTCGAACTCTTAAACTGGGCTTCTTTAATCTTACTTAAGGGCAAATATTATCATCATTGCACAATACTTGCGTATGTGCTTCTCATTTGCTTGTGCTTTTGAATTGTGACAGAACACACTCAGCATCCTCATAGATATGTTTCTGAACAATACGCTGTGCTTTTCAGTGTTAGCGCGCATCATGCATCCTTGTTTGTGAAATAGTGGAGTACATTTGTACAAAATTAAACGGTTTGCAACCCTGTTATATAAAATTATACTATCTTCTGCAAATTCTACAAATATCTCCAAAGTGATATAAGGAAGAACCTTTCTACAAAGATAAATGCCATCTCAAATACAACCCTGGCGTTAAGGGGTTAACAGCGCCGTAAAAGGCTGCGGCGCCGTTAAACCCTTAACGCCCGATTCACACTTTAACGCCTGCTTTTTGCAGGCGTTAAAGTCCAACCCGCTAAGGGACCTTGGTGCTAATTACGGCACTGTAATTTACGGTGCCGTAATTAGCGCCTACTCCATTCCCATTGTGCCCTATGGGCCAAAAATGGGAATGGGGAAGGGGCCATGGTGAATGGGGAATTACCGCTCCACCAACCTTGTAATGGGGCAGTAATTTCGCCATCCACCATGGCGGAATCCGGCATGGATCATGGTGCTAATAGCACCATGGTCCAACGCCAGGGTCGTAATGAGGCCCAGGGCCTCATTACACGGTAGGTGGTGGACCAAGGTGCTATTAGCACCTTGGTCCATGCGGTAAAATACCAGCACTGCCTTGGAGGAAAGGAGAATTACCGCCTATTCCAAGGTTGGCGGGGCAGTAATTCCCTCTTCCCCCATTGCCCTTCCTCATTCCCATTTTTGCCCCATAGGGCATAATGGGAATGGGGAAGGTGCTAATTACGGTACCGCAAATTGCGGTACCGTAATCAGCACCCTGGTCCCTTTGCGGTTTGGTTTTTAACGCCTGCTAAAAAGCAGGCGTTAAAGTACCAACCCGCAAAGGGACCTCGTAGTAAGGCGGTTAGGGTTAACGGTCACCGGTACCATTACCGGTGACCGTTAACCCTTACCGCCTTCCGTGTAATGAGGCCCATAGTGCCTGCATGCAATGGAGCATGCGAAGGGCACAGGCGGTGCCTCACCTTGTGACTCTCAATGCACAATCACATCTGAAAGTCCTCACTATTTGGATGCTGCCAGCTTGGAATGAGTCTCGCTGCCTGAGGATACAAGTAAGTACACTACCCTTGTATATTCGCACATGTGAAACGACTACATTCTAAACTCATGTATTTTATATATGTGTTAAGTCGTTTATTTCGACAATTGTCATAAAACTTAGAAATACAAATATAGCAATTGGTAAAATAGACATAAACATGACATCTAAAAAAATCTCCAGTTGAATAAAATGCAGATACATAATACAATTTTAAATGCCTCTAATGAGCCGTTAAAAGGACAAATAAAAAGACTGCGGCAAATTGGTGCAGCAAGCAAAATAACATTTTTCAGAGTGCGAGGTGTTTAATAGTTATCCATATTCCACCATCAACAATATTCTAAAGTTGTTCTTAAAGTGCTGGGTGCATAATAATAATTACCTATATACCTCCACCAACAACATTCTAAAACAATCCTAAATAATGTAAAACCCCATGGGGACATTGACTATTAATCGATAGTCTATATGCTACACATATATTGACTGTGGCTCTAAGAAATAACTATTTAAATTAAATCAAGACGGGTTATTCCTATTTTGAAATAGGTTGGAAATCCACTTAAATACAGAGAAAGAGATTATGGCCTAATTCACATATTCACAGAAGTGCTTTATAATGGCAAATTCCCATTGGGAAACGTTCTGTGAATTAGGGCCTATATATTTGGCGGTTCTTTTCTTCCAGGCACATCTCATATAAGAAAGTAATTGACTTTCTTTCGATGGGTCATCTAATTGTATACAAAAATCGAGTTCGCTATTAACTTGCCTTATACCTTCCCGAATCAGTAATGGCTTCAACCAGCGAGACCTAAGGATTTTTATGCAGGGGGCAAAAGAACAAAAAATGCAAAACAGTATTGTCGATTGTTTAGCATTAACAGCATCACTTAGAAATATTGTGGCCCCATTTGGAGGAAAAATGCCCAAGCGGTAGAATGCCCATAGGCAGTTTCAATAGGAACAAACAGTTCCTAGCATCCCACCTATCGAGATAAGGCTCAATAGCATTGATGTTCTTCCTACAAAAATGTTCTGCGGCCAGACTGCTAGTTGCCGCCATGTGGCATGTCTCAATATCGACCCAATCATTAAATGCCTTGATTAGAAGTGATTTTGATTGAGAGCCCATACATACATTGTGGGTGAAACCAAAAATCCATAATGCACATTCTGAGTAGCATGTCTTTCACATATTTTAGCCACGATAATGCAGCTGCTCCTGGGACTTCTAAAACATTTGATAAAATCAACAAATTATCCTTCAAAAATTCGCTCGTCCAGATCTTCACGCAGTAGAGTAACGGCTTCATTTTTCTTTTAGAGGCAATACCTCTCAGGCCAAGTTCAAGCAAGGTAGATACTCTTGCAGCACTATACAGTAACGACAGCTTACATTATATACATTTCAACGGCACTTGATTTTAGTCTGTTGTCAAATTTCTTCGAAAATGCTTGCATGGCTTTGTCTCTGTGACTCAGCGTAGCACAACCATTCTTAACTAAAGATTTCCAGAAAAGTGAGGCATCTAACCCGATGCCCAAACAATCAAAGGAATCAACCATCTCAATCTTTTTACCCAGAAGGCTGAAAGACAACTTGATATGCTTATTGCATCTTGTCGGATGGCAGTCACGAATCTTAGTCTTGGATGTCTTGATCTTTGGCTCCTTTGCTTGCAACAATTCATAAAAAGATGTTATTTGGAGCTGTGAACCTATTGGAGATTTGGAGAGAAGAATTGCATCATCAGCATCAAATAATGTTGCAATTTTTTGTCCCCCCATCTGCAGGGCATCCGCGGGGAGATCCGTAAGTGTCAATATTAAGTCATTAATATGAACAGTGAAAAAAGTAGGGGCGTCAAGACACAGCCTTGTCCAGACACAGTATTGATCTTAAACATTTCACTGGGGCCCATGCACTTGTCACATCTAACCTGTCCATAATTTTTAGAATAGAGAAGTCGAATAGCCTATAAAAGTGGAGTAGGTATATTGAGTCTCTCCAGGGTCTTCCATAGTTGTGGGTGGGAGACAGTGCCAAAGGCAGCCTCATGGTTAACAAAGGAAAGGTAGATGGGTTGCTTCCCGAGTCCGAAAACGTATACAAAATTAACTATAAACGGAACACCCGGTCAATTGTGAACACCCCCTTCCTGAATCCTGCCTGCATTGAGGAAGCAATATTGTGTTATGTGCACCAGTGTGCTATTCTGCTTTCTAGGGGATTCCCAAACAACTTACTGAGGGAGTCAAGAAGAGAAATCGGCCTGTAGTTACTGGGTAAATTGATGGGCCCCTTATATATTGGTACCAACAGGGCGCTCTGCAAACTGCGGGGAACACTGCCTAAGGGAAGTAATTCACTGAAAAACTTGGTTAAAAAACAGAACCCACATTTTCAGCTGCTCGCCTGGTGCTAGCCGGCGACTGCATTGATTCATGGTATCATTGTGTTGAAATACAGAGCTTTTGTAGGGAACTAAAATGGAAAAAACAATCTTCCAAGGTAATATGATTTGCAGTATCAGAGATCGAATCCCTCTAGGCATTGCGCACCAAATTCCAAAATAATCTCTTATTGTTTGTCAGTGCAGCCTCTCTCAGCTCTGACCAGGCATTCTGAGTGAATTGTACCGTTTTCCTATCGTTGAAATCTTTATATAATGCCCTATGCCTGACCGCCGACTCATAACAGTCAACCACAGCTTTTTTTCACTGTTGCTATCAACGCCTTCTTTGCCGTACGACACTGTGCATCATACCAAGTGCCATTCGTTTTTAAGGTGTCGTGGAAGGATGGTTACCTGCTCTTATTGTTACAAATGGCTTAATCACTTCCGGGTTCTTGCAGTAAAATACAATTGGGTCTTGGGGGTAAGATGATTCGGCATACGCAGTGAAACTGAACTAAATAGGGTCGGAATTGTTCTTTTTTATTGGTCATTTATAAGGCCTTATACAGCAAGACAGTGTTTCAAAGTGCCACAAGGCACAAGGGAAGGGAAACAAGGAAGAAAAATAAACGATGGAAATAACTATGAATAAATAGAAAGAAATAGCAGTCCTACTAAGCCTTGTGGCATTCGGAGTGTGCAAATGCAGTGAAACAAAATGAAAAGGGAGGTGGGGTTAGGGTAAGTGCTGTTAGGATCCCCTAGGGGAGGAAGTGCCAGAGGTGCCCATTGGGGGGCAACAGGTAAGTGCATAGGCAGAGACAACCCATGGGAAGAGGGAGGTCTATCGACCAACATGTAAGAGCGGGCGGTGGTGAAACCACCCGAAAGGCAGGTGTGGCCCAGTGGGCAGTGCAGGGGGTGCTGAAGGTGATTAGGCAGAGGCCAGGACCCTATTGGACTCTTGAGGGACCATGCAGCCAATCTCAGAGACAGAGGTGATGGTTAGCACAGGAGGGGGAGAGGGCAGGAGGAGGAGAAGAGAAAGGTCTTGAGTTGTTTGCAGAACTTGAGGTGGTCTGGTTCAAGACGGACAGAGAGAGGGAGACTGTTCCATAGGAGGGAGCCATATGAGGAGAGAGATCTGCCCCCAGCTCTCTACTTGGAGAAGCGTTTGATCAGCAGAAAGTTGGAGCCAGAAGACTGGAGGTACCTGGATGGGGAATATTTAGTAAGAGACATTTGCAGGTAGCATGGTCCAAGCCCCAGACAGCCTTGTGGATGATGCAGAGGGTCTTGAATTTGATCCTTGCAACAACCGGGAGCCAGTGGAGAGATTTTAGGGCTGGAGAGATATAGTCCCAGGGCTTGAGGCCAAGAATAAGTCTTGCAGCCCTATTCTGGATTATTTGAAGAGGATAGAGAAAGGAAGGAGGCAGGTTGAGGAAGAGGCTGTTACAGTGATCTAGCCAGAGCTCTAGAGACACTGAGATTCTGTGGGAAGGTGAGGAAAGGGAGAATGCCTCTAAGGAGGTGAAGTTGAAAGTGGGCCTTCTTAGCAAGGTCCAAGATGTGGGGAGTAAAGGAGAGAGAGGAGTCAAAGATGACCCTGAGATTTCTGGCCTCAGTGGAAGAAGAGGGAGGTGAGCCAATAAAGGGTGGCCAATGTGCAGGAAGGAAACGGGGAGCAGGTATTCTGATAGCTAGGATCTCAGTCTTACTGGCATTAAGACAGAAGTAATTGGAGGTATACCAAGACTGAATGCCAGACAGGCAGTCAGGGATGATAGAGGAGGAAGAGTAGGAAGAGGGGAGTTTGAAGAAGATTTGTGTGTCATCAGCATAACACTGGAAATGAGGAGGGAAGGCACAGATTAGGTGAGCAAGAGGTGCTAGGTAGATGTTGAAAAGCCAAGGTGAGAGGATAGAGCTTTGAGGCACACCACAGATAAAGAGTGGTGGAGGAGAACAAGGAGCCCAGGAGCACCTGGGAGGGGCGGCCAGTAATGAAGGAGGCCAACCAATCCAGTGCCCGATCTGAGATGCCAAGTGTATCTAGACCTATTCAGTCTCACCCACTAACTCCTAATGCTGTGACTTTTGTTAGATTCAACAGTCTCCCCATGTAACCAGATCTGGAAGCAGCATTGAGCGAACAATAGGGTTGTAAAGTCTGTAATCATGCTCCAAATAGCTTAGATCAATAAAAACATAGTAAATTAGCGAACGGCTAGAATGGATTCTGGCCGTCGCCATGGAACCTCTAGTTAAAAACACTGGTTCCCAGTGTGAATAACAAAGAAGCAACATAAGGGTCGCCTGGGTATGAATGAGTACAAATAGCAATAGAGGCTGGGGGAGCACCGGAGATGGTATTTTCTTCTTCCATTAACAAATCTAGTTCAGGTGAAGGTTCCAGCTGCATATTAAAGTCACCGACAGTAACCAATTTATCATCTGGTTGCTTACAACTAAGCAGACTATGGAAATTATTATCCAACTGAGCAATAGTCAGTTGGTCTGGTCGGAGATAGATACTGATAAAAAAAGATTGACAAATTACCTGGAAGAGTAATCCTTACGTCCTGCATATCAGGACTGCCTGTATCGAATTTAGTCCATTTAGCCCTTAAAGAATGTTTAACCCAAATGGTGAGCCCCGTCTTTGGTGTGCCGTAGGGCCTTTAGATGCAGATTTACAATACCCATCAAAACCAGGGGAATTTACTTCCTTTAGTGCCCTGGTTTCTTGTAAAAAAAATAATATCATGTGAGCATAGTCACTCATACCAGTCTGGGTCATCCTATTTATTACGAATGACATGTAAGTTCGAAGAGAGTAAAAGAGCATTATTTTCAGTCTGGGCAGGGATAGTGTCTGGTAAAGGAGAGGTCCTGGCCGACCCGGTAAACAAGTCACGGTCCGCCAAGGGCAGCTGTTGTCAGATGGGAACCATGCCCACTGGCTGTGATTGCACTTAGAAATTAACAGGGCCTGTAATTTGACATTCCTTAGGTAAAATAAAGTTATTCACCTCAAACTCCCCACCCAACACTAAGGTTGGAAGATGGGGGACATTGTCGGATTTGAATACTTGAGCCCTCCATTGGTAAAGAGCAATACTGAATCGACAGTAACCCCAATGTCAGGATTTTAATGGTATTTCAATAAAGTCCCATGCCAAATCAGTTTTATTAGGCAATCTTCTGGCATCTAATTACAGAGAGGCCGCCTTTCTTATAACTTAACCATTGAAGGCACTTGTTCTTAAAAGCATCATAATTTTTGTGATAAAATGAAGATAGTTTTTGTACTTGGGTCATGTTTACAATGCTGTGTTCTAGTGACAAACTAGATTTTTTGTTCAGGCCTGAGATTCCTTGAGTCTGCTTTGTGACCAATGGTCTAGGTTGGTTTATTATGTGCCCATGGGTCCTCCCATGCTGGAGCTCTGCCTGTTGAGAAGTAACATTGGACAAATGAGAGCTTTGGGATTTCTGATGACCTCCAGATGTATGTGTGCTCAATGGTGTTCGGTTTGGCGTCGACAATAGCAGAGGCACGTTATGCTGCAGATTTGGCAACATTGATACATTAGTATGCAAACAGACTTGACCCCCAGACAATGGAATACGTTTTGAAACATTTACTTTTGTATGTATATCGAGCAACTAAATGTGATTTTTGGTAAAACTTAGAAGTTTATTAAGATTAGCAGACAAAAAGACAACCTATTTTTTAAACATCGAGAGATTATTCACAGTATTTTCTGGGACCTGAAGGATTAAGTCAGTGGTATCACCCATAGGGATGTCTGTTTGGGTATTCTATGTATGGCTGGTCAGACCTTGATGTGGGGGAAATGGCACAACAATAGCATGATCAGAGGTACGCAATGGGTTCACTGAACTCAGTATTTCCCCCATTCCCATTCTTGTCTCAGACTGATCCTGAGCCGATATAATGACGGACGATAGAGTGACGGCTTCTTTAATTGCCAGGGCTTCAAATCTGTCACTTCATAAGACTGATGGATGCGTTTCATAGTGGGTGTAGGTTGCTACCTTGAAATTCCTGCCCCTTCCGGCCTAGAAAGGTGGGTCAATTTGGCCATTCCTGGAGGTAAAGCCTGCTTAGTTACATGGGGCATGTGCCTTAGTTAATAGTTTAATTTGATGGTTATCTGTAGTGTGAGGACCCTGGGCCCCCCTCACAGTGGTATTATCATCATGATCCAATAGTAAAACCTTGATAATGCCAATTAAGTGTTGAGCCTCCATAAATGAACCCCTTGGTATTGTTGATTTTTTCTTTGGAGGGCTAAAAGTTGGACTTCGTTTCCTCTTGGACATGATTGGATATGCTGGGTTAACTTAAAATAGCTTGCCAGCTCTGATTGAGATTACAATAAGGAGGGCCAAACCAGGGTACGCCTGACTGGCTTAAGGGGCTCTGCTCGAGTCCCACCACCCTGGTTCCAGCCTGTGATATCACTTGCCCCAAATATACTACTGCTGTCTGGCGGTACTGCAATTTTTCTTTGTCCGCCTTGAGAAGAGTAATTGGAAAATCCCCAACACTGCTCTTCTGAAGTGCTACAGACTAGCAAATTGTCCACATATTGGATTATTGTACTAGACACATGTACATTCCCCAAATCCATTTGAAGCACTCAGTTGAAAACACTCAGAGATTCACAGTACCCCTGGGGCAACCTTGTGTGCTCGAATCTCTGACCACAATACGTAAACGCTGTGAGATACTGAGAATCAGGGCTTAAGGGGACAGAAAAAAATGCATTCTTTAAATCAATCACTGTTAAGTGGGTCAACCCAGTAGAGATATTACAGAGAATGGTAGCAGGATTTGGTATCCCTGGGAATTCTGCCTCAACAATATTATTGAGGGGGCACAAATCCTCGACCATCCTCCTACTGGACCCCTTCTTTTCTTCACAGGGTAGATGGCTGTGTTACATGGGCACACAGAAGGTTGCATTATACCTTGCTTGAACAGCACCATAATGGTCTCATAAATTCCATACATCTGTCTCTCTAGACATGGGGTACTGCTTAACCCATGGTAAGATTGCACCAGATTTCAGTTTTATCCACACTGCTTCAATAGTCTTTAACAGCCACACATTATGAGGATTCTGGTCTATAAATGGACCGGCACTTTTTCCAAATCCTCCTTCCAATATGGCGATGTATTTCTAACAATGAGCATGGTCTGTTGTACTTCCCTTTGCTCTATCGCTATCTGGTAAGGTACCTCAATCTCAACCGCAATCTCAAAAACCATCTCTCCTGTGTCTTCTGTGTCTTTGCTCAATTGTTCGTCAGACACTTACCTTGGCGATAAGGTCGGATCGATGCACAAAACTGTGTGCCTCTCTCTGCCTTACTCATCGGTGCTTGAGAGAACCATCCTGTCTTTCCTGAGGACTTCTGCTTCTAGGAGATTTGTAACAATGGTGCCTGGTGTTACCTCCTGTGGCACAACAGGCCAATTCAAAAATTCAATCGGTGCCCGCCATGTCTGGTCTCTGATTCCCAGGACCCAACTCAACAAAACCATTACCCCATAAACAAACAAAATGGGATGTATAGGTATCCCCTTTATCACAATATCAGTAGAGTATGCATGCAAACACACTGCTTCTCTTACTGAATACAAACCTGGAGTCAAGCACACTAAACCTTCCTCTATGAAGGCAATCGACATGTGAAGTGGACTGAAGAAATCTATGCCCAAGAGATTCGCCCAGGTATCTGTGTAATACAACAAAGGAGCAGATACATTTTGTGTACCTACCTTAATACATAGATCTTCAGTGTAAGGAAATAACAAGATAGCCACAGAAAATCCCTTTGTGTTGTAAGGAACTCATGGTGGCAACAGTAAAGACAGACAAAAGCGATCACAGTTCAAGAGTGTTAATTAAACTGAATATGCAGGTTGGAAAAATGCCTAATCTAAACCTAAAGCTAAAATGGGAGCAACCAAAGGCCATCAAATGAAAACTAAGGCAGTACTAGTGGCGTCTTGTAAAATAAAAAGGGCCTATACTAAAATAAACTGTTGCCAGTTTCTACTACTAAATACAAAAGAGTGTGGGATAGGATTCACAAGAAAGAAAAGAAGTGTTCACAAATGATGAGTCAGGAAGTGGTGACCATGGGTCTCCCTTCCCCATATTTTGGGCACGGGACAAGGTGGGACTCCTGAGCACAGCACACTCTCGAGCTTTCCCAGCAGGAGATGACAATTCTGTTCTCAGCAATCAGCAGCCTCGATGGCCAAGTCTCTTTTCTATCAAAAAGTCTCTTGCCTCCGAGGGCCTGATGTGTTCCAAAAATAATAAACAAATGTTCCTTCCCGTTCATACTTACGGTGGTGCTTCCCCACCCCTGGGCCCCCCTCTTAGGGGTTCAGATCCCTCTCAAATGTCAGCCTCTCTCCGGCGGGTTCACTATGAATTTTCACAAAAAACACTTTCACCTGTTGCATTCACAAGTCTTAATGGGCCTCATTCCGACCCAGGCGGTAAGTTACCGCCTGGGTCGTACCTTTACCACCATGGCGTGAACTACGTTTACGCCATGGTGGTTGGCGGACTTACCGCCCCATTCCGAGGTTGGCGGGGCGGTAAGTCCCCAATCCCCATTTACCCTTCCCCATTCCCATTTTTGCCCCATAGGGCATAATGGGAGTGGGGAAGGCGTTAATTACGCCACCGTAAATTACAGTGGCGTAATTAACATCAAGGTCCCTTAGCGCCATGGATTTTAACACCTGCTAAAAGCAGGTGTTAAAACCTCCATGGCGCTAAGGGACCTCGGAATCAGGCGGTAAGGGTCGGCGCTGTTTACGCTGCCGTAAACCCCTTACCGCCTGGGTCGGAATGAGGCCCAATGTCTTTTTAAACAACGCACTGTGGAAATCCTTCTGCCGGGTTCACTCTTGTCATTACAATGTTCTTTAGGGCATCATGCGTCTCCCCTTCCTGCCGGCAACCCTCTGTTGGGTTCACTTTTTCCAACCATACAATTACTACTCCTTTCTCACTAAGTGAGATTCGTCTCCCTTAGCTTTCCAATGGTTTGTCGGTCAAAGATTTTTGAATGTACAGAGGATTTTGCTAGACGCCTGTATGACCACTTTGAGCCTTTTGCTTAAGGCCCTCCCAAAACCTTCTGGTATCAGTAGTTTCAACCAGACGTGGGATCAACCAGAGTCTCTCGAGTGAACACCCACATGATGCCGGACCCTTCTGCAGCTGGTTTTCCCTTAATGTTCACAATTCTTTGAACTTCTCTTAAATTGCTACTTTGCGGCTTTCGTTCCACACAGTTCGGTTTCTTATCGGCTCTCCCCTCGACTCACTGACTGTGATAAATGCTTGGCCTTTCTTGTATCTGGAGTCAAGGACGGTACCACGGTAGCAAATGTCTCTCTCTGTCCTGCTTATCAGCATAGGCATGCTCTGTGTACCGTTGACATCTGCTGCAACACACTCTGGCTAATGTTCGCGGTCTTACGATTCCTTTCATGGAGGTTTCGTGGGTCTGGGTCGGAAAGGGCAAGGTCGCTTCTCTCCTTGTCGCCCCTTCGAGTCTCGCCGCCTTTCTCCTCCTCTTCAATGGCCGTACCAGGATAGCTCTCTCGTCGTGCACTCTGCCTTGCTCGTATTGTGCTCTCGTGCTCCACCTTTTATCCCTGTGGGGAAGGGAAAGGTCTGTCAGGTGTGTGTGATTCTGGTCAATTCCCTCACTTTGCCTGACCCTTGTACTGGGACATGTTAGGTAAACCGCTCTGATGTTAGTCCGTTGTCTTTTGTGGCGTTGCAAAAGTGTTTGTGTGGGAAAAGGGTGTGGGGGCAGTGTTTCTGAATGTCCTCCATGGTGGGTTGGGGAAAAGGTGTTGGAAGAAGGAGGGATACCGCATCTCACCCATCGGTGTCCCACTTCCACTCCCCAGGGACCCCTCATCCAACTGATCCTCCCTCACTGGTCCACCCCCAGGAACTGGATCCAATAGCGATGGCCGTGTCCAAGCCACCTGGATGACAGATCCCCGGGCACTAGTTAGTGAAACACCTTCAGGTTTCTCACCCTTCCTCCATGCAATGTAGCCACATTTGTTTCACAGGGGAACCGGGAAAGAAAATCTACATTTCCCTGGTCTTTTCATTTTTGGTTTTCCACAGTGAAACAATAGGGCTGTAGGTCTAGAAAACATTGCATGACCTGAGGGTTGGAGTCTTTGCGTTGGCTAATCCACACTAGAGGTGAGTAGTCTGTAACGAGGGTGAACTTTCATCCTAATACGTAGTATCTAGGATGGATAATAGCCCACTTGATGGCTAGGGCTTCTAGTCCTACCACAGAGAAATTGTTTTCAGGTGGGAACAACTTGTGACTAGTGTTTAATATGGGGTGTTCCAGTCCATCGTAATTCTGGGACTGGATGGCTACTAACCCTGTAAGGGAGGCATCTGCCTGTAATACAAACTCTTTGGAGAAGTCATCTACCTTCAGGATTGGGTTCTGGCACAGAGTCTGTTTTAAGATGTTATAGCATATCTCATCCTCGTCATTCCAATGAAATTTCTGGGGTTCGGCATTCTCAAGTTTATCTGTCAGCCGGCTGTTTTGTCCGAAAAGTTGGGGATAAACCTACGGTAATATCCTATTAACCCGAGAAAAGTTCTAAGGTCTCTTTTGGTCTTGGGAGTTGGTGCATTCAAGACGGCTTTTACCTTTTCATGTTGAGGCTGTACATTCCCTTTCTCTAACAAGAAGCCAAGGTATTTTACAGCTGATTGGGCCAATCTGCATTTAGCTGGATTAGCAGTTAGGCCTGCATTTCTGAGGACTTTCATGATGGTATAAAGATGGAAGAGATGGTCCTCCCAAGTTTCACTATAAATGACAATATCGTCAATATAAGCTCCACAGAAATCAGAATAGGGTTGTAGGCTTTTATCCATCAGGCATTGGGAAGTGGCTGGCACGCCATGTAGGCCGAAAAGGAGGACTTTAAATTGGAGTAATCCTAGGGGCATTGAAAACACAGTCTTTTTAGTATCTGGCCCATATACAGGAACTTGCCAGTATCCTTTGCTTAAATCTAGGGTAGATAGAAAGATGGGTGCTCCTAGTTTATCAATTAGGTCATCGATGCGTGGCATTAGACAGGCGTCGAAGTCCAAAATTGCATTAACTTGACGGAAGTCTATGCAGAATCTCCAGCAACAGTCAGGTTTAGTGACCAACACGATAGGAGAGGGCTATGGACTTGAGGAGGGCTCAATAATATTAATAATATTGGCTTTCAACATTTTGTTGACTTCCTCGATCGCTATCTGTTTACAGGCTTCTGGTAGTCAATATGGTTTTAAGTGAATAATAATAATAATTTCACATTTATATAGCGCTACGAACCCTCAGGTATCAGAGCGCTGCTTATTATTACCCATGGTGTGTGGTGCTCATTTATCGACCTCGGAAGGATGAAAGGCTGAGTTTGGTGCTGCCGGGATTCGAACCTGCGTTGGCAAGCTCTGCACAGATGTCAAAGCGAGCGCTCTACTCGCTGTGCCACTTTACCTTGAGGTGTTCTGATATAGTGGTATGTACCTTTTACTCTTCCTGGTTTTTCTGAGAATACATAAGGAAATGAGATCTCTACATCTTTTAGATCTTCTTGTTGTTGGATAGATAATTCGGAAGGAATAAAGTCCAAATTATCTATGTCTTTGGGAACTAGACAGGCTAGTACTTTGGCAAGGGTGGCTGACGGGTTCCCTTTCCACTCTTTCAAGAGATTTACGTGATACAAATGGAGGTTCTGTTTTCTGTCCGGTTATGCTACTTTATAAGTACAGGTTCCCATGTGTTCTACTATCTGATAAGGTCTGTGCCAGTTGGAGACAAGTTTGCTTTCTGAGGTGGGTAAGAGGACCAGAACTTTCTGTCCTATGGAGAATTATCTTTAATTCACTTTTTTATCATAAGTGGCCTTTTGTTGGCTCTCTGCCTTTTCCATATGAGTACAAACTAGGTCTCAAACCAACTTCATGTGTTCTCGCTTTCTGGTGGAGGTTTGCAAGATTGGAATAGGGACTTCCTCTCATTCTTCTCAGGTTTCCCAGGACATGTGTGGGCTCTCTTCCATAGAGCAATTCAAAAGGAGAGAAACCTGTGGAAGCCTGGGGGGTTTTCCTCACTGCAAATAGTGCCCATGGGATATTTCGGTCCCAGTCTTTCCCACCCTCCCTTTAATTTCCATAAAATTAGTTTTAGGGTTTTATTGAATCTTTCTACCAAGCCATTGGTTTGGCGATGGTACAAAGAGGTTTGCAAGGTGGTAATGTGAAGTACCTCTTTGACTTCAGCCATAGGCCTACTCATACAATTCGAAAATCCGTCTGTCAATATTTCCTTGGGAAAGCCAACCCTGGAGAAATACGGTCTAATATGTTTAAGGATCTGCTGTGTGGTATTATTTCACATTGGGAATGCCTCGGGTTATCGGTCGCATAATCCACGATCACAACAACATATTTATTGCCTAATCTAGATGTATCTAGAGGTCCAATTATGTCCATACCAATTCTTGAAAAGGGGACTTCTATGATCTGCAACAGGTTCAGAGAGGCAGATAATTGGATGTAAGTGCTGGTGTTTTGACATATTTTGCACTTCTGGATGAAAGTTTTTTTCGCACGGCGTGGATACCTGTCCAGTAAAACTTCCCACTAAAATGCGCCTGGTGTTTAGATTGTCCTAAATGCCTGCCAGTAAGATGGGAATGTGCCATCTCCAGTACAACCTTTCAGAGGCTCTTGTGTATTACTAACAGAGTTTTTATCAAACCTTCGGTAGAGGTTTCTCTTCTGTAAAGCAATCCTTGCTTTAAGAAGAAAAAGGGACTTCCCTTCTCTATGCCTTATTCTTCCGGAATCGCTTGTAGAAAAGCTTCAGCGAGAGCTGTATCATTTCACTGGGCGAAGGCTAGGTCGGGATAGATGGTGTGTTCTTCTCCCTTCCTTTCTTCGATGTTAGGAGACTTATCAGCTTCCCCAAAGCCTAAATTACCACTTTCTGTTTTATCTGGTTCACTTTCTTTAAACAGAGGAAAAAGAGCTCTTTCTAAAATTCCCTGGGCAATCTGATCTCACCGACGTACCTCAAAAGGGACATCATCGTGATTCTGTTAAAGAACCTTCACATTTCCCTGGAAGTTGGGATGAACAACGCTGCTAAAATGTCTATCCTGAACGTCCACGCTAGGCCAGATTTTGGGGACAATCGCATGTAGCACCCGGAGGGGGTATCAACAAGTCTGTAGGAATCATTCCTCTTTTCCCAGGGTGGATAATAGCTTCCCTACTGTTACAGATATCAAACCCTATTGATTCGATGGAAGGGCTAGAGGCTCTCTGACTAAGTTTTTGAAATTGTAGGGTTCCCTTATTAGTTTCAATTGAGGCACAACCCACTTCTGACACCATATGTAAGGAACTCATGGTGGCAACAGTAAAGACAGACACAAGTGGTCACAGTTCAAGGGTGTTTATTAAACTGGATATGCAGGTTGTGAAAATGCCTAATCTAAACCTGAAGCTAAGATGGGAGCAAGCTACGACCTTCAAACGAAAACTAAGGTAGTCCTAGTGGAGACTTGTAAAAAAAAAGCATCTATACAAATAAAAAAATGGACAGTCCTTACTACTAAATACAAAAGAGTGTGGGATAGGATTTGCAAGAAAGAAAAGAAGTATTCACAAATGATGAGTCAAGATGTGGTAACCAGGGGTCTCCCTTCGCCACGTTTTGAGCATGGGACAAGGTGGGACTCCTGAGCACAGCACACTCTCGAGCTTTCCCAGCACGAGACAACAATTCCGTTCTCAGCTATCAGCAGCCTCGATGGCAAGTCTCTTTTCTATCAAAAGTCTCTTTGCTCCGAGGGCCTTGTAGAGAAGGTGCCAAGGATGATTCACACTCCAAACGCCCATTTTGAAGTACCAGGAACATTCACTCCGAAATATGTGATGTATGATGAGCAAATAAACCAGCAGAGAGACGCAGTTGGGCTCTGTCCAGTACCTATCAGAATAACAGCACCTGTTGAAGTACCGACACCTAAGAAAACCTGGACAATAAGGTACCCATTGAGAAAACTATATTGACAAGTGAGACAGAATGACGATTGTCAGAATGAAATACTCGAAGAAGCTAAGAAGATACTGAAGGGGGACAAATGGTGATGTCACAAGAACCCAGACTGACTCACATATAGAAGTTATAACGACCTGAGAATGATGACAAAAGAGAGGAAACATCATGGATCAGTGAGATCCTGAGCCTAAAGTGAAACAATTGCTGTCAAGATGCCAGAAACTATGCCATATGCACAGTAACCGCAAGAAGTTCAGAAATCGTGAGGCTTGCTTATGCTTAGTAGTACGATAGATTGCAGCAAGCGCCACCTATACATGTAGCTACCTCAAGAAAGCACTTTATATAAGTATACTTCCACTAGGCACAAGAGTAGAATCAACCAAAGGTTACTAATGGTCTCAAGAGGAGAGTTTTGCAGCAAACAAATCGAGAATTAAAGACAGAGAGAAACGCAGATGGAGGTAACCATGCCAAGAAGCCAAGGGCTATTAGCTGGAATAGGCCAACAGTGGATACAATTAAAGAGAAGAAGAACAGAGTATCCTTTTCGGAAAAGGTCAAGATAAGCCACAGATGACAGACGACTGGCAGAATTGAATTAAATACACAAAATTGCATGAAGGAAAGGATGATTTCACGGTGTCAGAATCACGTGACCAGGCAAGCAGGAAGGGATGAAACTTTCACACCTACGCATGGACCTTTGCCATACACAGACACCTTAACTTTCCCAGACCAAGAAGCAGACTTGAGGCCAACTACAAAGAAATAATTGACACATGACCACTGAAGTGATCATTGATTGTAACAATAATTGGACAGAAGCTGGGGTGCAGGCAAGCTCCCTGAACCTAGCCTGCTATTCTGCATGCTGTTAAGCGCAAGTGGAAAAGTATGAGTGGGGTTGATGCCAACCCAATCATAGTGGACCGTGTAATCTAGGGTCCTATAGTTAGTAGAACCAATGCAACGTCGTACTTTTAGTGACGTCTACAGTAGCCATTTTGAAGGAAGGGCTTAGTTGCCCCACCTGACATTGTTTATCCAACTCCCTCTCCCCATTACCATATACAGATATAGTACCTATATTAGAGATACCTTCCTATAACCAATCAAATTGCATACTAAGTTTTAAGAGTTACACTTCAGTGATGACAAGTTTTTGGTATAAATGTTATGCTTTTTCTGAAATTAATTGGAGTTGAAACGAGAAGGAAGATTGAGCGATTGCTGATATTCATTGAACTCCCCGTTTTTTGTATTGTCATTAAACGGACTCTCTTTGCCAAACTATTGAGTTGTCATTATTGATTTGGTGCAAGAGTACAAATCTGCATCCCCATCCATCTCCAGGGTGCTGCTCCTCATCTTAAAGTGCTGTTTGGAAACCCCCAGTCCTATGGGCCGGCTGGGGTCCATCCTGCACACTTGGTAGTAGAGTTTGATGGTTCGATTAGAATCGATTAGATAAGACACCCATGGGGCGTCGACATAATTAACTCTAGGTCCTCGGCAATATCACAAGTCCTTTCCCATCCGGCTGAGTAGAACGAGAAGCTCCCCGTAGATAGAGGTTAGTCTAAGTAAAAACCCTGCAGGTTAGGTCTGAAGCAACCTTAGCTTTCTGTCATAAACACCTTCCCACTTCTACAAGCAGCTGATCAGACGAACAGCATGGAGAGGCGGTAACGAAGGCGGTGATCCCGAGCGCCCGGAGAGGAAAAAATGTGAACGGTGAGTGAAAAAAGACTCAATGCTTTGGCAAAAAGTTGCATGCCTTAAGTACAAGTAAAGTGAAGGTAATGGAGGGAGGTGGGAACAAAAATAACGTCAGCATAAGAGTATAATGGGCCTCATTATAAATGTGGTGGAAAGGCAACAATGGCGCCGGTAGTGCTACCGGTGCCGTTGTTACCTCTCCGCCACATTACGAGTCCTGCTCGCGGGTGCCAGACTGCATGTGTGGTCTCACTACGTGTGCAGACCGGCACCTGCGAGCAGAACTTGTGACTGCACCGGCACCGTTATTGACGGTGTCAGTGCAACCATGCTCCCGACCCCCATTCTGCCCTATGCGGCAGAATGGTGATCGGGAGGCCGGCCATACCGGCACCCGCGAATGGGCAATTACCGGCCCATTCATCTCGTAATGGGCCAGTAATTTCCCATTCGCGGGTGCCGGGGCCGGTTGCGAGTTTGGCAGTAGCCGTGCCCTTAATAAGGGCACGGCTACCGCCAAACCTGTAATGAGGCCCAATGTATATAAGGAAAAAATATTGACTCGAGGGTGACCGAGAAATAGAGAGAGATACTGGGAGGATACCCAAGCAATAGAGAGATGCTGAAGGATACCCGAGAAATAGAGAGAGATACCGGGAGAATAACCGAGAGAGGAGTATACGCCCAGATACCTAGGTTTTAATATAGAGCTAAAAGAAGCCTGCATTTAAAGTCCTAAATTAATAGGACGATATAAGAGACCAGAATGGGCCAAGTGGCAGGCTGTTTGGCTGGGAGTGCTGGGAGCTGCTAACTCGATCAAGGAAGCCGTCGGCAAGAGGACGTTGCCACGGGTATTTTCAAGTGGAAACCCTGTACTTCAGCTGTGTGCATTTATTTCTGTTATTCTTTGTTGGACTGATGTTTATGGACTTTACTTGCTAGCACGCTAGCTGGTACTCACTGCTGCTTTCTTTCTATTCTCCCTGCAGTGAACTGGGTGTTTCTAAAGCCCCGCCCCCACTACCCAGCAGCCTATAACAGGTCTGGTGCCTGCGCACCCGCGAGCGCCTCCGCAGGCGCACCTGCACGTGCACCCAAGTGGACCAAGTGGCTGGCTGTTTGGCTGGGAGTGCTGGGAGCTGTTAACTCGATCAAGGAAGCTGTCAGCAAGAGGAAGTTGCCACGGGTATTTTCAAGTGGAAACGCTGTACTTCAGCTGTGTGCGTTTATTTCTGTTATTCTTTGTTGGACTGCTGTTGGACTGATGTTTATGGACTTTACTTGCTAGCACGCTAGCACAGTACTCACTGCTGCTTTCTTTCTATTCTCCCTGCAGTGAACTGGGTCTGTCTATAGCCCCGCCCCCACTACCCAGCAGCCTACAACAGGTCCGGCGCCTGCGCACCTGCGCGCGCACCCAAGTGGGCCAAGTGGCTGGCTGTTAGGCTGTTCGGGTGTGGGGTTCGAGGTGGAGATTTTTTCTGTAAGGTACCTTCTATTTACATTTTATTTGTAAGTAATTGGCAAATTTGTAAAAGCTTACTGTGTTTCACGTGAACTATTACACAGAGGGTGTCTAATTTTGCTTTTTCTTGCACGTATTATTTACCATTGATTATGGGTAAAGGTATAAAGATTCCGGCTATGAGGAAGGATTTGGGTGCTGATTTTTTCACAGCGTTCACCACTCGTAGGGCGAGCTTGGCTTGTGTGGTTGCTATTCCTCTGCCGCCGCCTTGTGTGGAGGAGGAGGAGCTCCTGCAGCGTGTGCAGGCTTGCTCTAATGTTCTTAAAATAGGGGAAGATTGTATTACAAAACCTTTGGAGGCGATAGATGCTTCACAATCATTATTTGCGGATGAACAACCCACTATTATGGAGAAAGATGCCTTAAAACATCAGTGGGGGGGAAGCAGCTTTAAATCCAAATGCTGCTCCCAATTTTAATGATTTATTTTGTGATACCCCTAGTGTTTTTTGAACTGCAGACTTGGAACAGAGGCGACAGACGGCAGTGTTGACTAAGATCAACACTTCTGTTGAACAGATTCCCCACAGAGTTAGTGAATTATTGGACAATTCGATCACAACCTTCAAAACACTCATGGGGGCCAAAATGGGAATTATTAATCTTTGACCTACTTTAATACTACCTGCTTCCAAATCCCATTCCATTGAGGAAATTATTATAATACCAGATTCACAAATTACCAAGAAGGGCAATGATACTAACACTGCCATAATAAAGGCCAATTCAATTCTGTAATCCTTAAGACCTCGGCAAAGGAAGGGGAGTTGGAAATAGGAATTAGAACGACGAATATCTTAAGCAAAAAACAGGAAAAAAAAGAGAGCCCAACAAACGAAATTAAATAGAGGAAATGCTGTGGCCAAATCTTCTAGGAAATTTCTAAGAGATCCGACCCTCGTGAATGCTATTTTGGAGGCCAAAGATGACATGGAGTGCTTGGACTTGCAATGTGCAATTATGGAAGCAGAAACAAATCAGAAAGTCACCAAGCACTCCATGTTGGGGTCTCAGGCGGGTATGGCGGCTGATGTTGAATACTGTCAGGCGGAAGACTCAATCTCTGATGTAATGAAAAATAAAAGAAAAAATTGTGATATCGCCTCTCAACTATCTACCCTAAAAACGGGCTTGACAATATCTTTCAAATATTTAAGACAAACTCGCTAGGAATTGCGGGATCTCCCAATATAAGGCCTGTTGGAACAAATGCTAATAAAGATTCAACAGAAGCTGCTGCAATGCCAAACAATCTAAAAGACAAAACTACTAGCGATTTAACATCAATTGCTTCTAATTTGAATGTGCGGAATAGATCTGCCATGAGTTTGGTAAACACCGGCTTGGGACATAAGGAATGGCACTACAAAGACGTTGTGGTTGACAATGTCAAGCCCTTTGCCGGATGTTTTTCCATGACTGGTGACTCAACTGAACCTTTACGATCTACAAATACAGAGCTGTCTAAGCCTGAAGATTGGGTAGCTAAGCCAATCCTAAACACTACCACTAGAGAAGAGGAAATAGCCATTATAGTTAGGAAAATGTTGGAGGACAAAATATTCCTTAAAGATAAGGAATGGCAAATTCCCCAAAAGAGCAAGCAAAGTGAGGTAAGTACTGGTATGACTGAACAAAAGATACAGGAACCTTCAAGAAAGGTTAATATGGACTGTGATTTGAGAAAGCCGGCACAGATCAATCAACTTAGTTTAATATTGACAACACTGTTTGAGGATGATAATAAAATATCTTTGAATCAACCTTTTATTTTTTCACTCTTTTCTAGCATCCCTGAATTGTCACTGATCTCATCTGCCGATATTACTTTGGTGGATTTTATCCACAAGAGGAGACTTGACTATGTGTGTTTGGTGATTGCGTCTCCATTGGCAAGAAGTCTACTGCTAAAGGAGGCTGAATCACTATATTATAGAGGCTTTGATATCTTTCAATATAAAACACCAACTCAAGTGAGCCATGTGAGTGGATTATCTAGAAACGTTTGGGAAGGCAGAGGATCAGGGGGTGCTACTACTGAGTCTAATGACACAACTAGTGACACTATTGAGAAGCAAGAATGGAGATGGCTTGCACTTTCCCTCAGGGAGTCTATTAACTCCCTGAAGGAATTGGGGAAGCCCCTCTAGCAGAGTGGTTAGTTAAAATTTCGTTGGCATGTTGGAACTCAAGAGGTTACTTGCATCTGACTCAAAATGTTGAAGTGACAGATGTCTAACAGCGTTTTGACGTGCTACTGTTGCAGGAAACTTGGGCCACTCGTGATCTATTATGGAAAGGCTTTGAAATAACACAACTTTCTGCTATAAAAGTTGCTAAAGGCAGACCCATTGGGGGTCTGCTAATAGCGTGTAAACAGACCCTTCAGGTGTCAAAAATCAGTGAATGGTCAAGTATGAATTTGTTCCTGTCAATGACATATGTTTTTAAAATGGGTGACAAATGTATGCACTTCTGTATTATAAATGTCTATTGGAACCCACTGAAATACACAGATCTTCAATTAGTTAAAGAAATGAACAATTTGAAAAAGAAAATCGATGCCTGGCGGGTAGTGAATGTGAATGGGTTAATAGTTATAGCAGGTGACCTGAATGCCGACTGTAATATTGACCAAATTGAGGGTGATGCTCTAATGGCTGATGTTTCTGCAATGAATATTAAGGTGGTATCAGGTGCAGGTAATTCCAAACTACGAGGAGCGATATGCTTAAATTTTGTAGAAATGATGAGTCTGGTAAAGAATGTAAATAAGTGCCATACGTGGAATGCAAGAGGCTACAGCTCTATCTTAGACTATATTTTTGTGTCAGCAGGTCTAAATAAATATGCCTCTAATCTCAATGTGATTAAGATGCCTACTAGTGATCATAGCCTGATTCATGTTGATCTAGCTAAAATATCTGTAACAGGAGAAACCTCTAGCTATTCCGAGGGATTACTGGTGAATGTAAGAGGTAACAGAGTGAGATGGACCGATAACAAAACAAAGAGATTTACATCACTCCTGGTACAGGATTTTGTTGAAATGACCCTTGAACAAGGCATGTCTAATTTTTCTTCACATACTTTTAACTCATATGTCAATAATACTATACTTAAATCTGTAGCTTGTGATAAGTATATTGGGAAAAGAAGGCACAGGCATGAACACTGTTTTGATATGGAGGTTCAAAACAAGAAGCTGGTAATGAGGAAGGAAATTCACTCAATATGGAAAAAGGGGTTCCCTTATGCATATGCACTCATTCAAATTTTAAAAAATAAACAACGGTATACAAATTGGCTTATAAGCCACAGGTGTATCCTAGCACAACTGGACAGAGAAACAATGCTGAATGCCTTAAGAGGTAATAATATCTCTAACTTCTGACAAATCATTAACAATATTGAACTTCCACAAAAAGATTTGCTTTTTACACAAATTAGCGAAAGAAGGTGGCATGATCATTTTACTGAGATCTATCGTTTTAATAATGTGACCTTTATGAGTGACAACAGTAAAGTCTGTGTATGGCACCTGAATGTCTTTACCGCTAACATATCACCTATTATTGGGAAATCTAAAAATTCTGCTGCTCCTGGGCCAAGCAACCTTTCTAATAAGATCCTGAAAACCAATATTGAGCTCTGGGCTGATATTCTACATATATTGGGCCTCATCACGGGTTGGGCGGTAACGCCGGCGTTTTTAGGGCCGGCGCTAATAGCCCTACTGCCAAACCCCCCGGCGCTATTAGCGCCGGATCACGGGTTTGGCGGAAGGGTTATTTCCCATTCCCCATTGGGCCCATTCAGGAATTCCTCATTCCCCATTGAGCCCAATGGGGAAAATTTGCGCTATTAATGCTGGCGGATTTCCTGCCGGCGGTAATCGTGCCAAAAATCGGCAAATTTGACGCAGATTTCCCCCCAGCTTAGACCTGGGGGGAAATCTGCCAAAGCCATGATCTGGCGGACCCTTAAATGCGGCGGTAATAGCGCTACCGCCGCATTTAAGGGTTACTGCCAGACTCGTGATGAGGCCCATTATATGGAAATATATTAGTCTCCAAAACCATACCCAAGTCATGGAGAATGGCCCTTGTACTCCCAGTGTTTAAAAAGGGGTCTAGATTCTCTCCGGAAAGCTACAGACCAATTGCTATTTCAGATCCCGAATAAAAGATCTTTGCATCTGGTGTGTTAGAAGAGATACAAGAATGGATAATTTCTAACAACATACTTGATTCTAAACAAATTGGCTTTAGAAAAAATATTGGAACCGACTGTGGAGGGTTTATACTGGGAAGTCTCCAATCAAGAGCTTTGATGAAAAACGGGATTCTGATTTTTGTAGTATGGATGGATCTAAGCAAAGCTTTTGATTTGGTTGATCGTCCAACCTTGTGGTCTTTATTAAGGGATCTAAATATGCCCAAACATTTACTAGGAATAATTATTGAACTCTACTCTGAGACTAAGATAAGAGTCCGATTAAATTGAGAAGGTTTATTAACATCTGAATTTGATATTCCGAATGGACTCCGACAAGGGTGCATGCTAGCGCCAACTTTGTTCAATTTACATGTTTGTAGGGCCAATGGGGCATTAATGAACAAAGGATTGGTTGCGCCTAAGCTAGGTAATAAATCATTCGAATGGTTGGCATATGCAGATGATTTTTTGTTACTGGATTGCACGAAGGTCAGTCTGCAAAGAATGATAAATGCGTTTGTCAAATTTGTGACCGAAATACATTTAAAAATCAATGCATCAAAAACAACTATTGTATGCTTGGGTAAATACCCAAAAAATCGGCTTGGCTACACATGGCTTTGCGAAGGTAAATGCATTAAATGTCGGAATGCATTTAAATACCTGGGTTTCTATATTATAGGATCTGGCTCATTGACTACAATAAAAAATCATCTGAGAACAAAGGCAGAAATGGCCTTACAGCAAATGCGCAAATTGGAGACTAAATATTATAAATTTACATTGGTACCTCTGAGAACCTTCTATGTTATGAAAGGAATCACAAGGTTGTTGTATTGTATGGAGTTTAGTGGGTTGGAATCTACAATTTATTTAAAATCCTTGGAAAGTTTCATATGGAAAGGAATTCTGTATTTCCTACCAAAATGCGTCCCAATAGAGGTCATTAGATATGAGTTGGGCATTCAATCTTTGAATTCTATTGTTATGTGGAAGAACATATCGCTATGGAAAAATGCTTCATAAATCAGGCAGACGATTTATATGCCATAGTGGGAAAGGATCATACTAAAGCTTTTCGAAATCAGTTGAAAGTCAATATTGAAGAATTTCTTGCTAATCTGGGTGTTTCTTTGGATGTTCTAATGACTAATCCTATGAAAATAAAATAAAAATTAAAAAGTGAGGACTGGCAACAAAATATAAGAACACTAATGCAGTCTAAAACTTATCATCAAACCTACTCTTTCTGGAAATTCTTTCCAACTATTGAGGCCTAATTGAATAAATACCCCTGTCGAAGTTTACGTAATGTATTCATGGAATTTAGGACAAATTAATGTTATACTGGATAAGTGGAACATGCTGACAAATATATGGTGCAGATTCTGCAAATTTGAGGGAACTGAGGAAACTCTGGAGCATGTTTTACTTATTTGTCCGGCTTTGATTAATCAACGCATATTATACTTTGGTCAGTTTGTTGAACATTTACATTGGGTGAATAGAGAGCTGTTGTGGTATCAAATGAGACACGGTAACTCAGTTGTGCTAAGGATACGTGTTATTGCCTTCCTAAACATTTTTTGTGATCTATATTTATGAGTTCCTTGAGAATATTGTATGAATTGATCGTATTGATCTGTGTTTTTTTTAATGCTTATGTGTTTTTTTATCAATGGGTTTAGTTTAACTGGTGACATACATACTTGAAAAATAAGTGGGATGAGATTTGATTGTGATGATGTAATTTTAATCTCGAGTTGATATGAATCTTTTTCTTGAAAGTTATTTTGTGATTATGATTTGTCTATATTAAATGTTGTAAATGCTTGTGTTAATCTTTTCGTTTGATGAAATGCTTTTGTAAAGGTTTAAATAAACCAAGATAATAAATAAAAAAATAAAAAATAAGAGACCAGAATCGATAAAAGGCAATCTGAAAGAAATGGGCTTGCATTCCATGTCAGAATAATGATAGGGGCAGAAATGCATCCGAGGAAGCAGATGACATGAGATTTATGTAGCTGGCCGGAGTCTATCTAATCTGTCGTGTCTGTTTTGTGTTTTTCTTTTTTCTGACGTCCCGAGGTAAGAACATTTTTGGGAGAAATAGCATGAAAATTGTGCGATGGAATAGACAAAATGTTGTATGGCATGTATTGATGGTTGTTGTTTGAAAAAGTAAAAGTAAAATTTGTTGTGAAGAAAAAAAACAGGATTGGAGCTTGCGACGATTGGTGCTCGCTCATATTGTTGATTTTGTTTGTGAAACGTAAATCATAACAAAGTGGTATATAAGGAGGGGATAAACAGATTTAAGCATGGAAGATGTTACTCCGTTAGTACACTTGTGCAAACAGTTGCCAAAACATGCACCTAAGCTGAAGAAGTACAGTGCAGAATGGGTTAAAGGAACCGCAAACAAAATGTTAATGCCATGGCCCCAAGGTGGATCGCTATCTAAAATGGTCCTGCAACACATGACGACATATTTGCACGCCACGTATACTGGCAAAATGTTAGATAAACGCCTAGCTAGTTTAGAGCTTTGAAAGATGTACCAAGAGGAAAAGGAGGAGGAGCCGCCAGTAGATTGGATACCTAATATATGTACAGAGGGGGGTGAAATGCCTTCCACGCCACCCGCCCTGTCCGAAACAAAAAGCGAAGCCAGTAAAGATGAAGGATTATACCCATTGAGGGAGCTTAAAGCAGCCACGGGATATAGCAACCCGTCATATGAGTCACCTACGCAAAGTAGTGATGAAAGCCCAGAGAAGGACAGAGACAGACATGTTACCTCCAAAGTCCCAAGGGACAAGGAGAGACGCGAAAAGGAAAAAGGAGACCAAGCACAAGCAAGTACATCTCTAGATACAGGTAGAGAGGGGAAAGAGATGGAAAGGAGATGAGGACAGGACTGATGAGACAGCATTCACACAGAATTAATGGATGGGAGGTCAGATTTTATTGAAACTCGATGGTAAAGGCATTGAGGACATGAGACAAAAGGGAGAGCCAGCCGATTCAAAAAGAAAAGAGAAGGAAAAGGAAAAACGATTGAGAGATGAAGGAATCAGGAAAAAGGATAGACAGAAACAAGAGCAGTTATATCGTGAGGAACAAGAAAGGAAACGTGATCATGAGCAGAGACCAGCTGATGATCAGGACAAGCAGGAACAAAGGAGAATAGAAGAAGAAGAACAAAAAATACAGGATAAGAGAATAAAAAGACAAAGGGATGAGGAATTACGAAGGGCAAATGAACGTAGAGATGCGAGGAAGCAAGAAAAAGACAGGGTCAAAGAGAAAGCGAGGAAGCGCAGAGAGTTCGATGATGACATAGAACGCAAGCGAAGATAGAGATTACGGGATCTTGAATATCTGGAAAGGGAGGTTAAAAAACCAGATCCAGTAGTATACTAGGAAGACATAGAAGAATTCTTTCCTGAGTATGATTTAGTACCAGGCACATCTAGGGCAAATATGGAAGATGACTTCGACACCAGAAGCATCGGAGAGACGATCGATAGAATATATGATGAAATGGGGCTAGAACAGGTACCCCAAGGAAGAGGAGAGGACAAGTGTCTAGAGAGCACTCAATTGTACGACACTAAGGATGCCTCCCAAAGTAGCAGAAAAAGAGAGCTGTCCCTAGATAGGTTGATGCTAACTAGAAATGAGGAGGATGAGAGAAGTTGCACGAGTTGGGCACAGACAATATTGGACGCACAAAGAGAGGAATGTGAGGAAAGAGAAGATGAGAGAACATGGGAAAAATGTTTCTCTAGAGCAAAGGGAATAAGATGGTCATATTCTAGTGGATCTGTACCAAAACCATTAGAGTCAGCCACACAATCAGACCGACATGAAGGAGTTCTTACGGTCAGAGGGGTGTGTCTCCAACACCCTATGTGAGCAGACTAAGGACATTGGCAGGTAGAAAGCGATGCGGGAATATTACTCCTGCGGTAGGCAGAAAAATGATGAGAGAAGAAAAGTAGTGCCATGTGTCACAATTCCCGTTACTCTAAAAAGGAGGACCGAGGCCACAGCATATACCCTGGCCACACATGGATCGGGAAAATCTGAAAAATAAGCTTCCAATGTTGACATCGGGAGCCGGAAAATGGATACATGAGTTAGAAAAAATGACATGAGGCAACACGTTAGCTATCGGGGATATTATGGGTCTTTTAATCGCCATACTTGGTGATAGAGCTGACGATGTGTGGATACATGCAGGTTACCCTGGCGTGACTACAGTTAATACTGCGCATGATGGAGCACTGTTTAATAATTGCAGAGCCGCGGTATTGAAAGCATTATGATTGCTATAACCGGTTACCTCAGACATGGGAGTTATAATGACACGTAAAATGAAGGAGTCAGAGGATCCTTTGCTTTACATTCAGAATTTCCAAGACGCCTGGGTGCTGGAAACCCATACCCGTGTTTTACCATATATTATGCCAAGGGCTGCCAGATCAATTACAGAAGCAGCTCAAGAAATTGGTAGGAATAGAGGCCAAACTGTGGTCTGAAATACAGTTGACCATAGCGCACTATTGCAGGCTGCTGCAAGAGAAAAATCACAAAAAAGAGGCTGCACGAAAAGCTGAAGAGGCAAAATTAGTGCAGAAGAAATTGTCAAAATATGCCATTGAAGGGGCAATGATAACTAACACAGATGGATCAAACATGCAGCAGGTCAATAATCAAGGTCAACTTGATCAAGGCAATAATGGGTTTTACCCAAGGTGGAGAGGCTTTCGAGGAAGAGGATGGCAGATTAATCAGGGAGGTTTCCAAAATAATCAGGAAGGTTTTCAAAACATACAAAACAGCAATCAGGATATGTCAAATGGACAAATAATCAGACCACTGCCAATATGTTGGATGTGTGGGATGACAGGGCATCTAGCACGCACATGCAGAAGTCAAGGCATGGTGCAAAACAACCAAGGTACGAGAGTAGAGATGGTGAATCCACCTGTGTTTTTACAGCAGGGTGGAAATGGAGTTGCACAAAATCACACAGTGCAGCAGGAAGCGCCGGGAGCACAGCAAAGTTTGCAACCTCAGACTATGACACATTTTCCACAAGGACAGTCTCAACAGTCGCTGATGCAACTGCTACAAATAACAAGTACAGGACAGGTACTGAATTCTGGAATAAGAAATAACACTGGTGATGGAGGAAGTCCATTCACTCAATATGGGACAAAGTTATATATGGACTATGACAGCTCACTGGGAAACCTGATATGTTCTATCCTATCAGTGACACCAAACCCTCATGAGGAACCAAGGATAGATCTCCTTATAGGGGATAAAGAGTATTCTTTCTTAGTTGACACAGGTGCAACATGCTCGTGTATACGGAAATACAAGTTTTCTTTGTCTGCCGATGCCATAAATACTCAGGGTTTCACAGGAGCAACGAGTTGTGTTCCTTTTACAAAAGAACTTCCAGTTTTCATAGGAGAATGTGACATGAATGTGCCACTGCAGTATTCAAAGCAAACCCCAGTAAATATATTGGGACGAGACCTAATGGCGAAGTTAAACATGACAATCTCATTCACGGAGAAGGGCATAGTATGTTCAACTCCAGGAAGGCATTATTTAAACATATGCAAAATGATTAGAGCATACGCAGGACAAACGGCTATGAGAGCTGTTCCATTGGAACCAGAAATATTCACGTATGGAGCGCGCATATTAATGTCATAGCTACCAGGCCTTGCAGACAAACCAATGAGAACCCCAGATGAGTTTCTATTTAGGCCAAGAATACCTATGCATGAGGAGAAGGGACAAGTGTTTCCCTTGGCAATACACACAGCCATAGTGCAAGGAAAAATGGTGTTGATCGATAATTGTGATGACAAAGACAGACAATGGTGCACAGTAATCGCCATTGAGGAAGGATACAGATTGACTGATGTCACTGATGACGATCTGTTTGAAGAGAAAACAGGTATAGATGAAACAACAGTTAATCTCATTTATTGGGTGAGAATGATCAGAAGAGAAGTGCCCCAGAGAATGATGCTGGCACAAAAACATCCTGAATATTTTGATGACGACATGGCAAAAGTGCTTGTTTTAGTGTGGACTACAGGCCTTTATGACGTAGGCTTGCTGAAAGGAGTCGGAGAAGTAAAGATTAAATTGAAACCAGGAGCAATTTTTCCAAAAACCACGACAGTATCCCATGTCTAGGGAAGCAGATGAAGGGATTTTCAAAACAATTTCTGCTATGATGGGGCGGGGCATTTTAGTGACATCAGAGTCATCATGTAATACTGCAGCAGTTTACCCTATCAAAAAATCAAAGGGAGGGTCTTGGTGTTTAATCCAAGATCTGCGCC
The DNA here is from genome assembly GCF_040938575.1 of Ambystoma mexicanum. NCBI lineage: Eukaryota > Metazoa > Chordata > Amphibia > Caudata > Ambystomatidae > Ambystoma > Ambystoma mexicanum. The sequence continues at coordinate 289,977,578 of NC_090931.1, read as the reverse complement.
CGATAAATGATATTGTAGAGGCCAAGTTCCCTCTAGTCCCTAACCCGTCCACAATCTTATGAAATATACCCGTTAAGGCCAAATATTTTACAGTGATTGACTTGAAAAACGCATTTTTCTCAATCCCATTGCACAAAGACTCGCAAGATCTGACGTCATTCACGTTCAGACAAATTTGTCTGAAAAGTACAAGGTTACCTCAGGGGTACAGTGAGTCTCCTTCGATTTTCAACAGAGTCCTGCAGATGGATTTAAGCAATATCGCATTGGAGAGTGTTGTCTTGCAATATGTGGATGACATCTTAATTTGCCTGACGACAGAAAAAGTGCAGACACGATTCTATTCAGCTATTGACTGTATTGGCTGAGAAAGGATATAAAGTTGACAAAGATAAGTTACAGTATTGTCAACAAGAAGTGCTGTACATAGGCCAGCTAATCTCACATGAGGGGAAAGGGGTTACCCCTGAAAGGACCGAAGACATATTGAACACAGCTAAGCCACACATGATAAAACAAATGCAGAGTTTTCTAGGATTATGGAATTATGTCAGGGCATGGGTCTTTGACTACAGCTCTTATACCAAGCCCTTGTTACAAGCCCTAAAGAAAGCACAGGTGACGAAAGAAAAAATTGTGTGGACCGAGACCATGGAAGAAGGGTTTGTTGAACTAAAGAAGGCCATTGGCACGGCACCTGTTTTAGGGATTTCCAACTATGCAGAGGAATTCTACCTGATTTCACACACGAATGGCAGTGTTATGATGGCAGTACTCACACAGAGAACCACGTTGGGGTACAAGCCCCTGGCATACTACAGTGGGAATCTTGACCCAGTGATGAGCTGTCACTTCCCGTGCGAACAACGTTTAGCTGCCGCAGCGTTCACCATAGAGTAAGCTACAACCATTGAGATGGGATGCTTAATGACGTCGTTTGTCGAGCACGCACTATTTGCCATTTTAGAGAAACCAAAAGGCACATTGACATCGCAGAGAGCTTCGGCTTATGAAGTGATCATATCAAACCCATCGATTAAAATAATTTGATGTAAGATAGTGAACCGAGCTATGTTTATTGCAGAGCCAGTCACTGAAGCAGAGCCAATCCATGACTGCGTGAACTGTGAAGAATTCTATGATGAAATTCCCAGAGTGAAAGTCTTCGTTGACGGTTCTTCAAGAATCAATTAAAATGATGGGCAGAGATATACAGGCACCGCTGTGATGAAGCGCACAGCAAATGGAGAATTTCGAGTACTTATTAGTGCACGAATACCATCACATTATTCAGCACAAGCTGCAGAATTATTGGCATTGATACTCGCACTCGATAATCATGCAGACCAGAAAGTAACAGTGTACAGTGACTCCGCCTATGTCACATCGACAGTGCACGCAGGCCTAGCGTGCTGGAAAAGGAGGGACTACCTCCAAGCGGACAGCACGCCAGTGCAGCATGCAGCCTTATTGGACAGGCTGATTAAGGCACTAAAACTCCCAGTGGGCATATCAGTCGTGAAATGCGCTGCCCACACAGAAGGGACAGATTTGATCTCTCATGGAAACCAAGCAGCAGACACGGAAGCCAGACGTGTGGCAACCAAAGACGAGATAATAATGAATGTGGAAATAACTGATGTGCATGAGAGAATGATTGTTGCACGAAGTGAACCTGAAGGTTACAGTAATATGGAGAAAACCTAGTTAATGGAACTCCAAGGGGAGGCACCGCAGGAAGAGAAAAACCTCTGGACGCGACAAGGGTGTTCTTTAAACTAGTGGTAACAAGACAGCACTGGTAAACCGGTGATGCCTGTAGCCTTATTGAAAATAGCACTGGAACAGTTACACTATCCAGCACACATGACAAAAGAGAATCTAGCAGCGACAATTGCCGTAGACTGGTTTGTACCGAACTTGGAAGACATGATGCATTTTTTATGGTGAACTGTATAATCTGCCAACGGTTCATGGCTGGGCATATGCTATGTGGAATTAGAGTAGTCATCCCAAGGCCCAATGGACCTTTTCAGCACTTGCATGTCGATTATGTTGATATGATTCAAGTATGTAAAGGGTACAGGTACCTAATTGTTGTGGTGTGTCCATTCTCTAGATGGATAGAAGCAGGTCCAGGTACACACCCAGATTCTACCTGTGCGGTCAAATGTCTGGTGAGGGAGGTGTTTCCCAGATGGGGAGTATGTGAGGGCATGAGGTCAGACAATGGTCCTCACTTTGTTAATGCAATATTTGAACAGATCAGCTTACTGCTTGGTATAAAGCACAAGGTTTCTTCGGCGTATCATCCTCAAGGAAATGGGATATGCGAGAATCCCAATGGCTTGTTAAAGGAAAGGATGGGGGGTAAAGAAAGCTCAGCCTTAGGGAGAGTGTTAGCGCTCTAGATGGAAAATGTTGGAAAGATGTAAGGTAATGGAAATAGAGAGGCTGCAGTAGAGGGATGCCACAGAGGCTGACCTGGGCTAGGAAAATCTTGAAGAAAATAAGCCCTCCTGTTGCGCTTTTAAAAAAAAATGATTACACAAACATTATGTTTCAAAAGTCTGGTTGAATTTATTTTGAAATTTAAGTTTAAGCAACAATTTGCATATATAGGTTCAAAAGAAAAAGGTTTTTTCAAAAAAAAAAGGGGGGGTTTGGAAAAGATATCAAAATTTACAGCATGTAAATCAAAATATAATCATTAGTTATTTTCACTAAGATATGATCCTTGTGGATATAAGAGTCTTTAGTTGTTCTTGCTAGGTTTTGATCCTTGTGAGTTGGAAAGTCCTTAGTTGAATTCACTAGGTCTAATCCTTATAGATTGAATTTCAGTTGAAATGTGTCCTTGAGGACTGGTAGTTTGAAAAAGATTCAATTCCTTTTGTTAGTTTAAAGTCCTTACTTAATTCACTAGGTCTTGAGGGTTTGTGAACTCCTTTTGAATGATATGGTCCTAATCTGTATAGGCAAGAGAGTTTTTTCCATTGATGATTTGAGGTTCTGTTTGCGAATGCAAATAATTTTTCAATTGAGATGTATCCTTTCAATTCCTCGTAGTATGAAAAAGATCAATTTTCCATCTTTTTCAATTTTTCAATTGAGATGTATCCTTCAGAACTAGTAGTGTGGAGAGGATGTTCCTCAACTTAGAGGTATGTAAAGATTCAGTTCCTCAATATGGAGAGCACGTTCCTCAACTTAGAGGTGTGTAGAGATTCAGTTCCTCAACACGTGTTTCCCTGCCGCACGGTAGCGGCGGTTCTTCAGGAGGAATGTTAGATGTAATAGCAAAAGGTGTCTGAGAGGAAAAAGCAGAGGGAAGATAGAATGAGCATAAGCATTGAGTCTTGTGCTATAAATTTTGCAGAAAAAAAGTTGGGTGATTACATCACAGATTTATACTTACAGGTTTTAGTCGGGTCAATGAAGAGAATGGTGTAGATTGACTTTGGTCTGAACAACAAGGGTAAATTCTGTAGGGTCTGTAAGAATGGGAGGCACTCTGTTATGGGTGCTCTCATTGTAAAATGAACAAAAAGTAAGATGCTACACCTGTAGTTCATTAATAAATTGACTAAGAGTGCTACATTGCTGTTCATTTGGAAAAACAAGTGCGCATGTCTTTAATGGTGTTTTAAAGACAAATACCAGAGGTGGAACCTGGTCACTACGGGTGGTCAATAGAGGTTAGTAAATGGTAAAAGAACCTGTAAGTTAGGGACCTGGTTCAAAAAATTATTTAGAATAGACACAAGGTTGTAGTAGAAGTTCTTACTGAAACATGGTTTAAGGCATGTCATGTAAAAAAACATTGCTGTTGTTAGAAAAAGATATATGTATGTTTAAGTAGGTAAATAATGCTTAGAAGATGCAGAAAAAGAGGGTTTGGAGTCTCTACAAACATAGAGTGAAAAGAAGCAAAGTGATGCTAAAGATTTGGCTTACCGCTATGAATGAACTGGTTTTTCTTATCCGTAGAGTGATCCCGCTTTGGTGTAAAGCGGTTTGTGATGGGTTTATGGCGTATTTGCGCGGCAACGTGTGCGCGATGACATCACACGCACGCACGTTGCTGCGTGATGACGTCATCGCGCCCACACGCATGTCGCCGCGTGATGACGTCGTCGCATCTGCGGATCTAAAATGGTAACATGATGCAGATTTGACATTTGTATTGTGACAAGTGCCTAATTGGGTAAGGGATTATCAAAATTAGAAAATAACAAAAGATGGTATGAATAACAGTTTGATTACTGGTCATAGATTAATAATTGAAACGGGTATGATGAACAGGCTGTGGTGGTCAGTATCTGCTAAGATGAGAAAGAGCAAAATAGTAATTGCTACATAATGTGTAGGGACAAAAGATGGTTGTGGTGTGAAAATGGAGAAAATGGAATTGGTGGCTAATGTATTGGAAAGGCTACGATGGTTAGTAAATGGTAAAATGTAATAGAACAGAATGTTCTGTACGTTCCTCAACTTGGAGGTGTATGATATATCAGTTCCACATTTCCAATTGCCGTGATGAGATGACAAGTGATATAAAGATATATGTATCATAACTTAAGATGAGACTACAAGAGATGTGGGTCTCCAACCATCAGGTTACTTAGGGGACATAATAAATGGGCACAAGACATGCTAGGTGATTGTGTCAGAGTACATTGAGATGTTGCTTGAGAGAATCAAACGGTAAATATTAAGTAGAGGAGTTTATAGATAGATTGTAACGATAATGGGTTGAAGAGAACTTTATAGAAAATGACATATCTCCTGGTCTGTGTTCAGGCCAGTATGGCAGGTGTCCATTAAACAGATCCATTGTGCTTCCTGTTGTCTTAGTTTCAGTTCCAGATTGCCTCCTCTTGGGGCAGGTTTGAGTTTGACAATTCCATGAAATTTGATTTGACTGATCTGGGTTGGTAGATGTGATTCTAAGAAATGATTGGCAAGTGGTGATCTTGTATCTTGGTTGATAATTGCTTGAATGTGTTCACTGATTCTGATTTTGAGTTTTCTGATGGTGCTTCCAATGTATAGTTTATTGCAGAGACAGCTGATGATGTAAATGACAAATTTGCTGTTGCAGTTAATAAACTGTTTGATAGTGAAGATGGTGCCATTTGGTTTGGTAATAGTAGTTCTGGCGTTGCCTGCATACTTGCACATAGAACACTAGCCACATTTGCAGCTTCCTTTAAGTGGTTTTTGTAACCACATGGTCTGAGGATTAGAGGTTCCGGAGGAGGTGTCAGGTTCAAAGTTTGATGGCCTCAATTCATTTTTGAGGTTTTTGGCTTTCTTGAAAGTAATGGTTGGTTTTACTTCTAAAATGGTTGTGAGATCAGGGTCTGATTTAAGGATGTTCCAATATTTGGTGAGAGTTTTCCGAATGGTTGAGTTGTTCGAACTGTAATTTGTGATGAAATTGATTTCCCTTTATGAGTTAGTTGTGGCAGTATTGTTGTGAGATTTTACTTGTTGTAGTGATTGTCTGCTCCTGGTTAGCGATTTCTGTAAACTGTTTTTGACAAGTTTGGTAGGGTATCCTCTTGTGATGAATTTGTTCACTGTTGTTTTTGCTTTTTGTAAAAAATCATCTGTTTTGGTGCAGTTCCTTTTAACTCTTAAAATTTCACCATAGGGTATATTGTGGATGATATGTTTAGGGCGGCTGCTTGAAGCATGGAGTACACTGTTGACAGCTGTTGGTTTGGTATATAGCGTTGTGCAAATGGTGTCATTTTCGATGTACAAAGGTAATGTCCAAAAAGTTGATGGTTGTTTGGTGGTATTCTGTGGTTAGTTTCAAGTTGTAGGTATTGAGAGTCAGATAATTGAAATATTCTTTGAATGTAGATAATGGCCCATTCCAAATCAGAAAGATATCATCGATGTATCTGGCCCAAAAAATTATATTGTTGAGGTGAGTAAATGAAGGGTGTTGCCAGGCAAATTCAATTTCAAAGTGGCCCATGTAGAGATTTGCATACGTTAGGGCGTATTTCGCTCCCATGCCTGTGCCTTGTATCTGCCGGTAGAGAGTTTTGTTGAAAGTGAAGATATTATTCTGTAATGTAAATTGTAACATTTCCAAAATCATTTTGTTGTGATCGTTGAATGATATGGAACGGGTTTTCAAAAAGTATTCTGTGGTTGAGAGTCCTTTGTCGTGCAGAATGCTGGTATATAATGATGTTACATCCATGGTTATCAGCCAATATTCTTTGTTCCAAGGTATATTGTCAGTCAATTGAATGATGTGAGTAGTATCTCTGATGGAAGATGCCAATGAATTTGCCAATGGTTGAAGTTGATGGTCTATATACTCTGAAATATGTTCTGTGATTGATCCGATGCCATTGATAATCGGCCTGCTTGGTGGTAGATTTGTGAATTTTTTGTGAATTTTGGGTAAAAAGTAGATTGTTGGTGTTACGGGATGAGTTGTGATCATATATTGGTGTTCTTCTTCATTGAGTAGTTCTAGGTCTTTCCAGTGGCTACTCATGATTTGCCATCTTTCTCCAATTTTGATGATCGGGTTGTTGTGGATTATTTCATAGCAATTGCGGTCTCTGAAATGAATTTGAGCCATTTGTATGTAGTCTTCGGTGTTTAGTAGCACTATGTTGCCACCTTTATCTTTGATGGTGATCTCAGGAATATTTTTGAGATTTTTTGTGCTTGAGTTTGGCTAGATGTGAGATTGTTCCGTTGTTTGGGTTTACCGTGTCTGTTGTCTTTGTTACTAATGTAGATATCTCTAAGTTCTTTTTGTACTACTTTGAAGAAGCTATCGATGACATTTTCTTGAGGTAAGATTGGTGTAAATTTAGATTTGTCTTTAAGCTTGGTCTCTGTTGCTAAACCTGATGAGATGTTTTGTTCCTGTAGAAAATGGTCCAAGGTGTATTGGTCATTCTCCTCTGTGATATTAATGAGATCTACTGTATGTTCGACATGCTTGACAGACAGATCTGATGGTTCCAGTGTTGTTTTAGTAGTAAGTTCTTTGGTCTCCATGTTGGCAAAAAATGTCTTCCGTTTTCATTTTCTGCAAAAAGTATGAAGGTCGTCTATTGTGTTGAAATAGTCGTAGTTGTGATCTGGACAGAAGGTGAGTCCTTTGTTAAGTGCTTGGATGAGTGGTGTCGAAAGTTCTTCTCCTGAGAGGTTGATAACTAGCTCTTGCGTCGGGGTAATGGGTTCTGAGATCTGGTCTGTACTCCTGTTTTTTCTTGACTCACGTTGAGTTCCTCCTCTCTTGCCGCGTTTGGTCTTGGTTGAAGAGTCAAGATAGGATTTCTTTTTCCAGGGGTTCTTAGATAGTTTCTCATTGATTGATTGACTTATTTATTTATAGAGCGCTTTGCACCAAAGCTCTGTACATTGGAACAACAAATACACAGAAAGAACAACAAATTAACAGTGTGAGCAGATAAAAGTATAACTTGAATCATTCCATAAAACAGTGTAGAGAGCAATTACTTGAGGGGGGGAGAAGTGGAGTAGGAGTTGGAGATTTGAGGGGATCAAGAGAAGGATTGAAAAAGTGTAGAAGGAAGGTAGAGAGAGGGAGTAAAGGGAGAGGGAGGAGAGGCATTGAAGAGGGGAAGTCATATGTTTCTGCTTTTGGAATTCCTCTAAAAAGGAAGAACCATGGACATTGTACTGAGTATCTTTGCTGCTTGTTGGAGTTTCAGTTGTGGGTGGATTGGACAGAGTTAGTAAAGATGAACTTCTGTCTTCTAATTCACTATCACTCACTGTGTCCGTATCTGAGGAGAGTGCGGTTACAGTGGATTTGTTGGGCTTGTTAGTATTAGGTGGTCTTCATCTTGATGCAGTTGTAGGTCTTTTATTAAAAGTGTAGACTCTTTTAAATTTGTAATCTAAATCGTCTCGCAAAAATTGTCGTTTTTTTTACTTTGATTTCTACTGAATATTTGTTGATAATTTCATCTAGTATCTCTTTTAAATTTGTAATCTAAATCGTCTCGCAAAAATTGTCGTTTTTAAAAGTTTTCTCCGGAATGTTCAGTTTTTCTATGTTTTCTTTTACTTTGGTAATTTCTTGTATTAGTCGCATATGTTTGATTTTAGCATAATTGATTAATCAAAGTATCATTTCATTGGAGGTGGTAGTTAGCAATTGCTCCCAATCTTGAATCTCTTCGATGTCATTATCTTCAAATGGGGGAAAGATACAAACTCTGAGTCCACGTGGTATGCGTCCTATTTGTAAATATTTATCAAGAGATTTTATTTCCCACCAGCAGGTAAGTTCTTGTTTAAGAAGTTAAACAGAACCTCGAATCATCAACAGAAAAAACTCTCTTACCTATACAGATTAGGACCCTATAATTCAAAGGGAGTTCTCAAACCCTCAAGACCTAGTGAATTAACTAAGGACTTTAAACTAACAAGAGGAATTGAATCTTTTTCATACTACGAGGAATTGAAAGGATACATCTCAATTGAAAAATTATTTGCATTCGCAAACAGAACCTCAAATCATCAACGGAAAAAACTCTCTTACCTATACAGATTAGGACCCTATAATTCAAAAGGAGTTCTCAAACCCTCAAGACCTAGTGAATTAACTAAGGACTTTAAACTAACAAGAGGAATTGAATCATTTTCATACTACCAGTCCTCAAGGACACATTTCAACTGAAATTCAATCTACAAGGATTAGACCAACAAATTCAACTAAGGACTTTCCATCTCACAAGGATCAAAACCTAGCAAGAACAACTAAAGAATCTTATATCCACAAGGATCATATCTTAGTGAAAATAACTAATGATTATATTTTGATTTACATGCTGTAAATTTTGATATCTTTTCCAAACCCCCCCTTTTTTTTTAGAAAACACCTTTTTCTTTTGAACCTATATATGCACATTTTTGCTTAAACTTAAATTTCAAAATAAATTCAACCATACTTTTGAAACATGTTTGTGCAATGATTTATTTTGAGAAGCGCAATAGGAGGGCTTATTTTCTTCAAGTTTTTCCGAGCCCAGGTCAGCCTCTGTGGCATCCCTCCACTGCAGCCTCTCTATTTCCATTACCTTACATCTTTCCAACATTTTCCATCTAGAGCGCCAACACTGTCCCTAAGGCCGAGCTTTCTTTACCACTTAGTTCCGTCAGCAGTGGGCAGCTCTTGTAAGATTAACCAAATCATTTCACCAATTTTCTTATCATCTTAATCTGCCTAGCTATTATGCTTAGAAACTTTGAACAAAGAGAGGAAGAAGCTGAATGTATCTTCTCGGGATTATCAGAAAATCCCACAGCCAAGCCTGACAGCAACAGCCTCTCATTGAGGCAACTATTTCAAACCCAAGAAAAACTTCTTAAACAAGAACTTACCTGCTGGTGGGAAATAAAATCTATTGATAAATATTTACAAATAGGACGCATACCACATGGACTCAGAGTTTGTATCTTTCCCCCATTTGAAGATAATGACATCGAAGAGATTCAAGATTGGGAACAATTGCTAACTACCAGCTCCAATGAAATGGTACATAGATTAATCAATTATGCTAAAATCAAACATATTCGACCAATACAAGAAATTGCCAAAGTAAAAGAAAACATAGAAAAACTGAACATTCCGGAGAAAACTTTTAAAAACGACAATTTTTGCGAGACGATTTAGATTACAAATTTAAAAGAGATACTAGATGAAATTATTGACAAATATTCAACAGAAATCAAAATAAAAAAACAACGACAATTTCTGCAAGACAAATTAGATTACACATTTAAAAGAGTCTACACATTTAATAAAAGACCTACAACTGCATCAAGAGGAAGACCACCTAATACTAACAAGCCCAACAAATCCACTGTAACCGCACTCTCCTCATATGCGGACACAGTGAGTGATAGTGAATTAGGAGACAGAAGTTCTTCTTTACTAACTCTGTCCAATCCACCCACAACTGAAACTCCAACAAGCAGCAAAGATACTCCGTACAATGTCCATGGTTCCTCTTTTTTAGAGGAATTCCAACAGCAGAAACATATGAGAAAACTATCTAAGAACCCTCTTCAACCAAGACCAAACGTGGCAAGAGAGGAGTAACTCAAAGCAAGTCAAGAAAAAACACAGTACAGACCAGATCTCAGAACCCATTACCCCAACGCAAGATCTAGTTATCAACCTCTCAATAGCAGAACTTTCGACACCACTCATCCAAGCACTTAACAAAGGACTCACCTTCTGTCCAGATCACAACTATGACTATTTCAACACAATAGTCGACCTTCATACTTTTTGCAGAAAATTAAAACTGAAGAAATGTTTTGCCAACATAGAGACCAAAAAACATACTACTAAAACAACACAGGAACCATCAGATCTGTCTGTCAAGCATGTCGAACATACAGTAGATCTCATTAGTATCACAGAGGAGAATGACCAATACACCTTGGACCATTTTCTACAGGAACAAAACAACTCATCAGGTTTAGCAACAGAGTCCAAGCTTAAAGACAAATCTAAATTTACACCAATCTTACCTCAAGAAAATGTCATTGATAGTTTCTTCAAAGTAGTACAAAAAGAACTTAGAGATATCTACATTAGTAACAAAGACAACAGACATGGTAAACCCAAACAACGGAACAATCTCACATCTAGCCAAACTCAAGCACTAAATAATCTCAAAAATAATCCTGAGATCATCATCAAATCATCAGATAAAGGTGGCAACATAGTGCTACTAAACACCGAAGACTACATACAAATGGCTCAAATTCATTTGAGAGACCGCAATTGCTATGAAATAATCCACGACAACCCGTTCATCAAAATTGGAGAAAGATGGCAAATCATGAGTAGCCACTGGAAAGACCTAGAACTACTCAATGAAGAAGAACACCAATATATGATCACAACTCATCCCGTAACACCGACAATCTACTTTTTACCCAAAATTCACAAACAATTCACAAATCTACCACCAATATGGCATCAATGGCATCGGATCAATCACAGAACATATTTCAGAGTACATAGACCATCAACTTCAACCATTGGCAAATTCATTGGCATTTTACATCAGAGATACTACTCACATCATTCAATTGACTGACAATATACCTTGGAACAAAGAATATTGGCTGATAACCATGGATGTAACATCATTATATACCAGCATTCTGCACGACAAAGGACTCTCAACCGCAGAATACTTTTTGAAAAACCGTTCCATCTCATTCAACGATCACAACAAAATGATTTTGGAAATGTTACAATTTACATTACAGAATAATATCTTCCCTTTCAACAAACCTCTCTACCGGCAGATACAAGGCACAGCCATGGGAGCGAAATACGCCCTAACGTATGCAAATCTCTACATGGGCCACTTTGAAATTAAATTTGCCTGGCAACACCCTTCATTTACTCACCTCAACAATATAATTTTTTGGGCCAGATACATTGATGATATCTTTCTGATTTGGAATGGCCCATTATCTACATTCAAAGAATATTTCAATTATCTGAATCTCAATACCTACAACTTGAAACTAACCACAGAATACAGCCAAACAACCATCAACATTTTGGACATTACCTTCTACATCAAAATGACACCATTTGCACAACGCTATATACCAAACCAACAGCTGTCAACAGTATACTCCATGCTTCAAGCAGCCACCCTAAACATATCATCCACAATATACCCTATGGTGAAATTTTAAGAGTTAAAAGGAACTGCACCAAAACAGATGATTTTTTACAAAAAGCAAAAACAACAGTGAACAAATTCATCACAAGAGGATATCCTACCAAACTTGTCAAAAGCAGTTTACAGAAATCACTAACCAGGAGCAGACAATCACTGCTACAAGTAAAATCTCACAACAATACCGCCACAACTAGCTCATATAGGAAAATCAATTTCATCACAAATTACAGTTCGAACAACTCAACCATTCGGAAAACTCTCACCAAATATTGGAACATCCTTAAATCAGACCCTGATCTCACGACCATTTTAGAAGCAAAACCAACCATTACTTTCAAGAAAGCCAAAAACCTCAAAAATGAATTAGGCCCATCACACTTTGAACCTGACACCTCCTCTGGAGCCTCTAATCCTCAAACCATGTGGTTACAAAAACCACTTAAAGGAAGCTACAAATGTGGCCAGTGTTCTATGTGCAAGTATGCAGACAACACCAGAACTACTATTACCAAACCAAATGGCACCATCTTCACTATCAAACAGTTTATTAACTGCAACAGCAAATTTGTCATTTACATCATCAGCTGTCTCTGCAAAAACTATACATTGGAAGCACCATCAGAAAACTCAAAATCAGAATCAGTGAACACATTCGAGCAATTATCAACCAAGATACAAGATCATCACTTGCCAATCATTTCTTAGAATCACATCTACCAACCCAGATCAGTCAAATCAAATTTCATGGAATTGTCAAACTCAAACCTGCCCCAAGAGGAGGAAATCTGGAACTGAAACTAAGACAACAGGAAGCACAATGGATCTGTTTAATGGACACCTGCCATACTGGCCTGAATACAGACCAGGAGATATGTCATTTTCTATAAAGTTCTCTTCAATCCATTATCATTACAATCTATCTATAAACTCCTCTACTTAATATTTACTGTTTGATTCTCTCAAGCAACATCTCTATGTACTCTGACATGTCTAGCATGTCTTGTGCCCATTTATTATGTCCCCTAACTTACCTGATGGCTGGAGACCCACATCTCTTGTAGTCTCATCTTAAGTTATGATACATATATCTTTATATTACTTGTCATCTCATCACGGCAATTGGAAATGTGGAACCGATATATCATACACCTCCAAGTTGAGGAACGTACAGAACATTCTGTTCTATTACATTTTACCATTTACTACCCATCGTAGCCTTTCCAATACATTAGTCACCAATCCCATTTTCTCCATTTTCACCCCACAATCATCTTTCGTCTCTACACGTTATGTAGCAATTACTATTTTGCTCTATCTCATCTTACCAGATACTGACCACCTCAACCTGTTCATCATACCCGTTTCAATTATTAATCTATGACCAGTAATCAATCTGTTATTCATACCATCTTTTGTTATTTTCTAATTTTGATAATCCCTTACTCAATTAGGCACTTGTCACAATGCAAATGTCAAATCCGCATCATGTTACCATTTTAGATGCGCAGATGCGACGACGGCATCGCGCGCCGACGTGCGTGCGGGCGCAATGACGTCATCACGCAGCAACGTGCGTGCGTGTGATGTCATCGCGCACACGTTGCCGCGCGAATACGCCATAAACCCATCACAAACCGCTTTACACCAAAGCGGGATCACTCTACGGACGAGAAGGACCAGTTCATTCATAGCGGTAAGGCAAATCTTTAGCATCACTTTGCTTCTTTTCACTCTATGCTTGTAGAGACTCCAAACCCCCTTTTTTCTGCATCTTCTAAGCATTATTTACCTACTTAAACATAGATATATCTTTTTCTAACAACAGCAATGATTTTTTACATGACATGCCTTAAACCATGTTTCAGTAAAAACTTCTACTACAACCTTTTGTCTATTCTAAATAATTTTTTAAACCAAGTCCCTAACTTACAGGTTCTTTTACCATTTATCAACCTCTATTGATCACCAGTCATGACCAGGTTCCACCTCTGGTATTTGTATTTAAAACACCATTAAAGACATGCGCACTTGTTTTTCCAAATGAACAGCGATGTAGCACTCTTAGTCAATTTATTAATGAACTACAGGTGTAGCATCTTACTTTTTGTTCATTTTACAATGAGAGCGCCCATAACAGAGTGCCTCCCATTCTTACAGACCCTACAGAATTTACCCTTGTTGTTCAGACCAAAATCAATCTACACCATTCTCTTCATTGACCCGACTAAAACCCGTAAGAATAAATCTGTGATGTAATCACCCAACTTTTTTCTGCAAAATTTATAGCACAAGACTCAATGCTTATGCTCATTCTATCTTCCCTCTGCTTTTTCCTCTCAGACACCTTTTGCTATTACATCTAACATTCCTCCTGAAGAACCGCCGCTACCGTGCGGCAGGGAAACACGTGTTGAGGAACTGAATCTCTACACACCTCTAAGTTGATGAATGTGCTCTCCATATTGAGGAACTGAATCTTTACATACCTCTAAGTTGAGGAACGTGCTCTCCATACTACTAGTTCTGAAGGATACATCTCAATTGAAAAATGACTTGCATTCGCAAACAGAACCTCGAATCATCAACAGAAAAAACTCTCTTACCTATACAGATTAGGACCCTATAATTCAAAAGGAGTTCTCAAACCCTCAAGACCTAGTGAATTAACTAAGGACTTTAAACTAACAAGAGGAATTGAATCTTTTTCATACTACGAGGAATTGAAAGGATACATCTCAATTGAAAAATGATTTGCATTCGCAAACAGAACCTCGAATCATCAACGGAAAGAACTCTCTTACCTATACAGATTAGGACCATATCATTCAAAAGTAGTTCCCAAACCCTCAAGACCTAGTGAATTAACTAAGGATTTTAAACTAACAAGAGGAATTGAATCTCTTTCATACTACCAGTCCTCAAGGACACATTTCAACTGAAATTTAATCTATAAGGATTAGACCTAGGGAATTCAACTAAGGACTTTCCAACTCACAAGGATCAAAACCTAGCAAGAACAACTAAAGACTCTTATATCCACAAGGATCATATCTTAGTGAAAATAACTAATGATTATATTTTGATTTACATGCTGTAAATTTTGATATCTTTTCCAAACCCCCCCTTTTTTTTATAGAAAAAACCTTTTTGTTTTGAACCTATATATGCGACTTTTTGCTTAAACTTAAATTTCAAAATAAATTCAACCAGACTTTTGAAACATAATGTTAAAGGAAAGGATACCCAAGTTGAAGCTTACTCTAAAGAAGGGATGGCTACACTGCCTTCCACTGGAACTATATGTACTCAGAAACCAGCCTGGTTCTGACCACCATCTCATGCCGCATGAAATTGTGACAGGCAGAATGATACACACGCCACTAACACCCCGACATAGAGCTAGATGTGATGCTCAGCCAACAGGGGAAGTGTCAGGATCAGAAATGCAAAATTACTTGAATTGCATGACATCTTGTCTTGCTGTAATTTCAGGACAGCTGCAGCGACGACAAGAAGGGTGCAGGGCAGCACAGATCACAGAAGGAAATACTACAACAGACCAAGTTCAGGGTTTATGTGTACCACAATTGTTCCATGGGGACACGGTCCTGGTGAGAAATCACACGAGAGAAAAAAGTGGGACGAGCCAAGGTTCAATGGTCCCTTCAGAGTGGAGGACATCACTCCCTCTGCAGTCAAGTTTCAGGGAAGAAGAGCTTGGATCTTTTTGGGTGACATCAAGCCATACAACAGGGAAGACCCTCTGCCCTCACCCCAATGCGTAGAGACTACAGACAATGGGGAAGAACCACAGCATGTGCAGACGAGATCCATGATGAAGGAAGAACGACGCATGACCAGCAAAGGCAAAGAACTTTAGTGCAAAGTTGTGGCTTAATTTTTGGCATTTCTTCTGAGCAAAAAAGGGGATAAGGAAATAACAC
Organism: Ambystoma mexicanum; assembly: GCF_040938575.1. Taxonomy (NCBI): domain Eukaryota; kingdom Metazoa; phylum Chordata; class Amphibia; order Caudata; family Ambystomatidae; genus Ambystoma; species Ambystoma mexicanum. The sequence goes on along the minus strand of NC_090931.1, from coordinate 289,961,899 downwards.
GGACACTCTGTGCATCCTAGTTGCAGGGTGAAGAAGAAAATTAGACGTATAAGCCACAACATAGTCTGTTGACTTTGTACTTTGGACTGAGGCACATTGAAGCCTTGATAAGAAATGGATATGCCAAATTTTGATCAAGGACACATACATTGGAAGAAAATACAATATCCTGACTCTTTTAAAACAAATGCCTTGTTTGGACTCACTTATGGTGTCACACAGTACTAGCATCACTAAGGACGTTTTGATCTATATCGAGTTAGTATTGAGGTCATACCCGTCGTTAGTGGGTTAGTGATTTCTTCAAGGTCCTGAAAATGAAAAGACAATAAGGAGGCTGCTCATCGTGATTGCCTAGAAATTCCTTTTACTCCCGGAGTACAGCGATGACACGACAAATGTCCCAAGCAGAAGAAGCAGCGAATAGGCTTGTAAGCGTGCTATTCTTTCGCTTAATTGAATACTGTCCAGATCTTGTTGGGAGACACACTGATGTCTTGACCTTTCTTCAAGATCCAGCAAACACAGAACATTTGAGTATAATCCTGAACGGATTCATAATTCAGGTTGCTCTTCAACCTCATCGAAATCACAGAAGCTTGTAAACTTTCTGCCGAGGGACGGATCGCAAAAGTGTTGCCAGAGGAGTTCACTCCTGTTTACATTGATGTCGTCTGGAGTGAAAAAGATAAGAGGCATTGACTGGGAGCTTGTTTATTTTAAACACGCAAATTAAAGACTTGCTGAACTTATTACCTTATTTGACATTTTTGTGTATGGAAAAGAGAACTGTTTCCAGAGACAAGAGACAATCTATTGTTCGGGCAAAGAGAATAATCGTTCCAGTATCTGCAATCTGCAAGCAGAGACAAGCAGAACACAGATATAATGATGTTACCTAGAATGTATTAAAGATTTAGTCTTATTTCCTTAGATAATCGAGATGGGCCACCAAAATAGTAATCTTGTCCTCCCTCAGGAGGAGAGACGCTCGTATTGGCCCAGAAATAAGTGTTGTAAATTAATCTACAGAGGAATTATTTACCTATGCATAGTATTCATTATTGTATTATTGTCGCTGATGATTCGAACTGCATTTTTTATTGGTGCACAAAGCGTTCTGATTCTAGAGCACCCACCTAATGATGTAATCATGAAGCCCACGAAGGTGCCTAGACCTTACGTAGTCATTCCAGTCCCTAGAAGGTCTGACAGAGGAATGAGTGAACTTGAGATGGATGTGATGAGCAATAATACACACACACTTGTGGTAACAAATAAAGTGAACCACCAGAGACAGGGTCGGCAAAGCAAGCATGAGAGGGGGTTAATGAAAAACACAACCACGAAAACGATGAGTGGATATACACCTGGTCTAGTGTCAATAACTGCAGGACCACATTCCAAAGAATAGGGCAAATTTTGGACAACCAACGATGAGAAGCTCCACACCACGAGACATCAAAAGACAAATGCAGAAAGCTGAACTTTTAAAGAGACAAAAGGAGTTGGAGAATAAACAGAGACAGCAGTGACAAGCACACCTAATCCAGCGACGAAAGGGTCAAGCCTGAGTCCTGCAAAACTATCACGTGCAGAGATGATCGCAGAATTAATATGGCCGTTCATGGCCAAAGCCAGGAAAAGATACAGAGATACAGACGGACTGACAGAGATTTCTACTGATCAAATGGTACAGATGAAAATGCCTGGACCATGGATGGAGATACCCGAGAATCCTCCAGCAAGAAGAAGCTATATGGATGCGATTAAGGATGTGATTATAGCAAACTACAGGAAAACCTTGAGAATCAGAAGAAGCACACAAGAAGACAATAACGAACTAAATGACTACCTGGACAGCACAGCACATTTGGGAAATTAAATATGGTACCAACATATAAAAGAAGTTGGAAGACGAACTTCAGAGGAAGAATGCTTTGTTTGTGCACTCTTACCATACAGCGTGGGGAAGTCGAAAATCTTCTTAGCTGTGGAAATAGATGTCATGACAGCACTCTGTCTATCACACATAGCAATGTGCAAGACCAGAGGCCAGTCATGGGAAGTGATGTTTCACTCAAATGGGCAACTGAAGCAACTGATCCAAATGAAGATGATTAAAGACGAGAAACAATGGAAAAACAAAGAACATTGTGATCAGATATGAGAAGCCTGGAGTTAGAGGAGCAGGGATGAGAAAAGAGACAAACAAAAGACTAAACATCCAAGGGAAAACTCCAGAAGAAGCTTGAAGTTGGAAGAACAGAGGGGGAACAGTGCTTTCACCAGACGGATGGGAAAAAGGAGTAGTGATCTGTAGAGCATGATGATCATTGGAGCCTGCAAAGAATAATTGAAAACGCGCAGATGATATGCAAGCCATTATGGCTGAGACTTGCAAGACTGCTAACATGGGTCGAAGACAGAGGAGGACCCTTACAGATAGTGCCATTGGAGGATTCCAAATGATGCTTCAGAAACAATGGTACAAGATAAATGGGAGAAAATCAGAACTGTGGACGCATCTTTGACGCTCCAGGAATAATGCATGGAACTGCAGTGATCATGATCATTATTGGGCATCTGGATCCAAAGCATATAGCAGACTGCGGAAGAATTGGGGAGGTATATGTACATTAGTAAATGTCCATGTCCCAGCACTGGTGATTCCAAAAAGTGGTCTGAATATTGACAGTTTCCCGAAAGCGGATGCTCACCTGACAAAAAAAGAGAACTGTGGAACTGATGAGCCGAATGAAGAGAGAGAATTACTTTTCTGCTAAATCAGAAGAAGCCTTTCATGCAATCCCGTATGAACACAGGTTGTTCAGCCTAACCTCATCAGTGTTCACAACATTTCTGATGCCAAGAGTTCAGGTTGGAGCAAATACAAAATGGTTGCAGATAACCAGATGGGAGTTACTTCAGACCATCAACACGACCATAAAATGATTCAATGCAATCAAGGAAGAGTTAAGGGCGATTCGACTAATGACCCTCCAGAACAGATATGTCCTTGACATGATCACAGCTATGGATGGAGGAGTTTGTGCAAAAATTGGAGAATCATGTTGCACATTTACACCATCTCACAACGACGAAAATAGAACTTTAACAGAAGCCATAGGTATGCTGACAAACCTATAGAATCAGATGATAGATGAAGTTGATGATGACAGTTGGTTTGGATCACTGTTCTCACGGGTTCCGCAATGGATGGCAGATGCCTTCAAATTCCTAGGAGCCCTGCTAGTGATTATATTACTTGGATTCTGTGTTATCAAGATAATAATATCTCAGTGCCAGAAGACTGCAAAAAAGGCCATAGGGATGAAGATCATGATTGATGTCGAGTCAGGATGGAAGCCTAAGGACCTGACTGATGAAGAAATAAGAGAGTTTGTGAAAGCCAGCATTTATGCACCAGAAGGAACAAAGTTTCGGTATCCAAGGAAACACAGAAATTATGAGGGAAGATGGATCTATTGCAATCCAAGTGGAGAATGTCAATTAATGACATGGAACAAAGATGAGCACGTAGGAACAGCAGGAAGCTTGAAGGGAGTCATAAAGATATGGACCCCAAAGTGATATTTCTTCAGACCTCTATGTGTGGATCTAGAGGATGAAGTAAAGGTGGATACAAAGGAGGAAATGAAAGTGGTGGATGAATCGCCCAGAGGGGGGAGTGTAGAGGAGGTGCCAAGCAGGATTCACACTCCAACCGCCTATTTTGAAGTACCAGGAACATTCATGCCGAAATATGTGACGTATGATGAGCAAATAAACCAGCAGAGAGCCGCAGTTGGGCTCTGTCCAGTACTTATCAGAATAACAGCACCTGATGAAGTACCGACACCTAAGAAAACCTGGACAGTAAGGTACCCATTGAGAAAACCATATCGACAAGTGAGACAGAATGACGATTGTCAGAATGGAATACCCGAAGAAGCTAAGAAAATACTGAAGGAAGACGAATGGTGACATCATAAGAACCCAGACTGACTCACATGTAGAAGATATAACGAGCTGAGAATGATGATAAAAGAGACGAAACACCATGGATAAGTGACATCCTGAGCCTAAAGTGAAACAATTGATGTCAAGATGTCAGAAACTATGCCATATGTACGATGAAGATATTCAGTTAGTTTAAACATGTACATATGCACAGTAACCGCAAGAAGCATAGAAATTGTGAGGCTTGCTTATGCTTAGTAGTAAGATAGATTGCGGCAAGGGCCACGTATACATATAGCTACCTGAAGAAAGCACTTTATATAAGTATAATTCCACTATGCACAAGAGCAAATCAACCAAAGGTTACTAATGGTCTCAAGAGGATAGTTTTGCAGCAAACAAATCGAGAATTAAAGACAGAGAGAAACTCAGACGGATGTACCCATGCCAAGAAGCCATGGTTGTATCAGCTGGAATAGGCCAACAGTGGATACAGTTAAAGAGAAGAAGAACAGAGTATCCTGTTCAGAAAGGTCAAGATAAGCCACAGATGGCAGACAACTGGCAGAATTGAATTAAATACACAAAATTGCATGAAGGAAAGGACAATTTCACGGTGTCGGAATCACGTGACCAGGTAAGCAGGAAGGGATGAAACTTTCACACCTACGCTTGGACCTTTGCCATACACAGACACCTTAACTTTCTCAGACCAAGAAGCAGACTCAAGGCCAACTACAAAGAAATAATTGACACATGAGCACTGAAATGATGATTGATTGTAACAATAATTGGAGGGAAGCTGGGGTGCAGGTGAGCTCCCTGCACCGGGACAGCTATTCTGCACACTGCTAAGTGCAAATGGAAAAGTATGAGTGGGGTTGATGCCAACCCAATCATAGTGGACCGTGTAATCTAGGGTCCTATAGTTGGTAGAACCAATGAGACATTGTACTTTTAGTGATGTCTTCAGTAGCCATTTTGAAGGAAGAGCCTAGTTGCCCCACCTGACATTGTCTATCCAATCCCCTCTCCCTGTTACCATATACAAATATAGTACCTATATTAAAGTTACCTTCCTAGAAGCAATCAAATTGCATGCTAAGTTTTAAGAGTTAGACGTCAGTGATGACGAGTTTTTGGCAAAAATGTTATGTTTTTTCTGAAATTAATTGGAGTTGAAGCGAGAAGGAAGATCGAGCGATTGCTGGTATTCATTGTACTCCCCGTTTTTTGTACTTGTCATTAAACGGACTCCCTTTGCCAAACTATAGAGTTGTCATTATTAATTTGGTGCAAGAGTACACATCTGCATCCCCATCCATCTCCAGGGTTCTGCTGCTCATCTTAAAGTGCTGTTTGGAAACCCCCAGTCCTATAGGCCGGCTGGGGTCCGTCCTGCACAGCCTGATGTGTTCCAAAAATAATAAACAATAGTTCCTTTCTGTTCGTACTTAGGGTGGAGCTTCTCCACGCCTGGATCCCGCTCTTCAAGGTTCAGATCCCTCTCGAATGTCAGCCTCCCTCTGTCGGGTTCACTATGGCTTTTCACAAAAAACACTTTCACTGTTGCATTCACAAGTCTTAATGTCTTTTTAAACAATGCACTGTGGATAATCTTTTAAGTATTTCATTCAGGTGATACACCCTGGTCTCAGCCTAGTATGCAGTGCACAAATGAAATACTTATTTTATTATGTCTATAGATTCACATATTCTGAGAGATATACCACTCATATCACACCCCTTCTCAAAATATCCCCACGTCAAATGGACCAGGAATCAGGATGGTTGGTAAAGGTAATATGTATTTATTTATTTATTTAAAATTCAAATTAAACATATACTTTTGAATAGGTAGCAGCAATCACCAATGTGGTGACAATAACAGAGAAGAAGGTATGTAAGGCAGTTAAATTCACTTTTAGCTACACAAAATATAAAACATCATAGAAAAGAACACTTTTGGCTTGTTTGAAAAGATAGCACTTAAGTTAGGAATTCCTCCTGAAATATTCCTCAACCCACAAATACGCAATTTTAAACAGATATAAGGAAGCAGCAGGTATTCAGGAATAAACAACAGTAACAGAATTTAAATATCACCTTCCCTCCCCAAACAAGAAAGAAAAACAGATTTGAAATTTGTACTTTAAAATGACATTCGAAAAGGGCTGTGTAAAACAATGAATGTGTGTAAAAGTCTTAAATCACTACAAATTTCTATGGGAACAACATTGGAAAGGTGCTAACAATCATGAGCTATAGTTTAAGGAAAAGTAAACACTTTGAATCTTAATGGACTTTTAAAAATAATTTAAAACAAAAATCACACGTGTAAAACTTTGCAGAAATGCAGATTCCCGCCTAAAATTGACCAAACGGTTTAAAGAAAAACTGGTAAAATCTACAGATTCTTTTTTTTTAACTCTTTATTTCACATTTTCAACAAGTTACAATAAACAACAGAATGAACATCCTAGGCCATTGAATTGCAAAATGCATAACAGTGGAAAACAAAATAGAATAGAAGTCCAAACCATAAATCTGTATTCCACCAGATGGAACTTTCGACTGACCTGAAACAAAACCAGATGCATCAAACAAATGACAACACACAAAACAGCCACACAGACAACACAACCCCCCCATACATTAATGTTAATAAACCAATGCACTCCACTCCAAAAGTCAATGTAGCATCATCCATAAAGGTCAACAAAGTTCCCCCACATTTCCTCATAAAGAGTTTCCTTGCTTTGTTTACAATACATTGTTTTCTCAAATCTGGATAAAATCTTAAAATCCAAAATCCATTCCTCCACCATCGGCTTCTTCTGTGTCTTCCAGACCCTCAACACCTGTTTAGCCGCCACCAACAATACTTTGATTACCCCACACAATATCACCAGGTTGGGATGTAGCTATGGGTATTAGGTATACTCCAGAGTGGAAATGAAGTCTCTAGCTATTAAATTGAGTGAGTTATGCAATGTTGAATGAGAGGTGTTTTTGGAAAATAAAGCACGAAAAAGAACACAGAAATCAATCTTTACCAGGATAGTTTTATTCTAAACTAGGGCATTCTGGCTAGGTTATCAGATTGAAACCCAGTAAACTCTAGAGTTGATCCGCGGTACCAACCCCAGCACCTCCGTGTCCGCCCTGGCTGACTCAGTCCGATTACCCGAGGGAGGATTTAAAGGTTTGGGATTTCACGAGGCAAAATTATTTAAATTAGTTTAGCACTAGCGCAAAGAATCAAGGCAAGGTTTCAAGAATGGTTGTGACAATATTACACGTTTTTAAAGTAAGGATAGGATGGTTAGAGATTGAGATGGAACAAAACAAGGCAAGGTATGCTATGATTTTCTATGCTTCCTATTAATACTTACAGTTCACTTTAACTTAGGATTTTGGACCGTCAAGGGTTCTGGTCATCACACGGATCAGGTCTAACCAAGGACAGTAGGGCACGTCTGGTGGGATAGGGGCAGCTGGGTGGTTCTGGTCCTGGACTGGAGACTGTACTGGACTGCACTGGTTACTGGAGATGGGAGATCAGCTTGATGGCGAGTTTCAGCAGGCAAGCATTTAGTAGTAGCAAGCCAGACTGGATCAAGATGCTTCCCTGGAGTCTTGGGATTTGTTTCAGAATTTTGAGACCTAGCTGAAAAGGTGTTCAGCAATGCTGAGGCCTTAGCTTTGTAAGGAAAATCAGGAGTCAGGAACAAGGCTGGAGAATACAGGAACAGGGCGCCACGCAGAAATCAGGATGAAGTCAGGAAGCAATCTCCTGTGTATTGTCAGGTTCCCTTATTTATCATGCCAAATGACATCACTAAATTATATGGCAGGGGCAAGCCTACTGTCCACACCCCTACTGCTAGGATTTGGCAAAAGCATAATCTCCGCCCTGCTTTTCACTGATTGGATGACAGAAAGGGATGTCATGTTTTATGAGATGATCTTTATAATGTCTGGGAACCATCCATAGCTATTGGGGCCAAAATCTAACTTTCCCACAAATACATATTTATCTAGTTATGACCTCTAGGAAAATCAGATGCACATGTTACATATCTTGCGGGTCACTTTTCAATCCAAGTCCCAAATCTGTGAGAGCTGGTTTTGCCTTTTTGCTGCATTTTGGCAATTTTAACCATGAAAGATTTGGCCTAAGATTTCCCAATTTTGTACGTAGATGTGCAATTACCCCTGGGATATGTGTGCACAATGTTACGTTTGCAACATTAATACTTTTTGCGCAATAAGTCATTCTTCACAACTTCTGTTCCTTACGCAGTAAGAAGCTCTACCAAGTTTTCAAATGAATAACATAAATTTAGATTTAGAATTATGCACGTTTCACATTGTTCCTCCTTATTGTGGCAAAGTTAAATGTCTTGAAGTTCAATTGCAAAATAGGCATTTTAAAACCAAAAGGAAGTCCATTGTCAGTTATTTTTCTTTTTCCCAAGTGTAAGCAAATGTCAATCCTTTGAAGTAGAATGAGGGGCCTCTTCCTTGAGAGTGAAGCTTCCTGCACCTCCCACTGGAAGGGTGAGCGTCTTAGCCTGCTATTGTCTTGGCCTGGGGCAAAGACGAATGTCTAATGTGACTTGAAAGGCCCCATTGTCCTGGGGATTCCAAGACTCCAGCCAGCACTTAGCCTTTTCCTGTTCCAGCAGTTGAGGTGGCACCCTTTCTCAGGGCTAGGAACTGACAGCAGAGCCGGTTTCTTTTCTTTTAACTATAGTTTGCCATTCAGACTCGGTTGAGCTTTGATTTATACTTTTAAATCTTAACTTTAAACATATAGAATTAAAACAGTTTATAAGTGTGTCTTTACCATTACAAATCCTTTTACATTTCTTAAGTAATTAAGCCTTGGCACAACAATGTACTTTTAAAATAGGCGATTTTCCCCCTTCAGTCAGGAACAAGCCAATTTTACTATTCCTTTAAATTCAGTTTTTACCTAAGTAAATATACACTTTGTGCAGCTTATAGTTCTTGTCTTGAGTGCTAGAATTGTTTTGCAGCATGGATACATGTATCAGAAATTTGTTTAGAGTCTCTCTCTGCACTGCTGATTCTTGATACTCGTTGCAAAATGTTAGCCACGTTTCGTGTGGAAAATGTAAAACACAGTCCCTGGTTTGCTTTTCAAAGGATACTGTTGCCAGGAGCTGTCATTCAATGAGGCCCGGTTCCTCTGAGCCACAATGAAGAATCGTGGGTATTGCAGGGCCCTTTTTGATCATAGTGGTTTATGAGAAAGGAATGGATTCAGCGCCAAGCAGCACTTTTTAAGATTGGGAAAGTGTCAATTTAAAAGGCATTTTGGGGTTTTTCAGAACAATGATGCTGCTTCATTCACGTTGCTACATGTAAATGTTACAGAGCCCACTTGCATATTCCTGCAGTGAGGACTCTGTTTTCACTCCACCTGAAATGTGTGTGGCAGGGGTGTGCAGCCATTTTCTGGTTATGACACAAACACAGTTTTAAAGGTCTTGGCGCACACAGGAGTCAGCACGGTCCTTTTGGGCTGTTTCTTTCACCATTGCAGTAAAGTGATGTAGTGAGGCACATCTGAGTGGGTCAAAATATCCCACAATACCTCTGCCGGGTTCACTCTTGTCATATCAATGTTCTTCAGGGCATCATGCTTCACCCCTTCCTGTCGACATCACTCCGTCGGGTTCACTCTTGCCAACCACACAATTCCTTCTCCTTTCTAGCTAAGCAGGATTCGTGTCCCTTAGCTTTTCAATGGTTTGTCGGTCAAAGACTTTTGACTATACAGAGGATGTTGCTAGACTCCTGTATGAGCACTTTGACCCTTTTGAAACCTTCTTTTGAAGCCTTCTGGTATCAGTAGTTTCAACCAGCCGCGGGATCAAGCAGAGTCTCTCAAGTGAACACCCACATGATGCTGGACCCTTCTGAAGTTGGTTATCCCTTAATGTTCACAGTTCTTTGAACTTGCCTTAAGTTGCTACTTTGTGACTTTCGCTCAACACAGTTCGGTGTCTTATTGGCTCTCCCCTCTACTCACCAGCTGTGATGAACTACTTGGCCTTTCTTGTATCTGGAGTCAAGGACGGTACCACAGTAGCAGGCGTTTTATCTCTGTCCTGCTTATTAGCGTAGGCATGCTCTGTGTACCGTTGACATCTGCTGCAACACACTCTGGCTATTGTTCACGGTCTTACCATTCCTTTCATGGAGGTTTCACGGGTCTGGGTCGGAAAGGGCAAGGTCGCTTCGCTCCTTGTTGCCCTTTCGATTCTCACCGCCCTTCTCCTCCTCTTGAATTGCCGTACCGGGATAGCTCTCTCATCATGCGGTCTGCCTTGCTCGTATTGTGCTCTCGTGCTCCACCTTTTATCCCTGTGAGGAAGGGAAAGGGCCATCAGGTGTGTGTGATTCTGGTCAATTGTATGACTTAGCCCTGTATTGGGACATGTTAGATAAACAGCTCTGATGTTAGTCCATTGTCTTTTGTGGTGTGCGAAAGTGTTCATGTGGGAAAGGGGGGGGCAGTGTTTCTGAATATCCTACATGGTAGGTTGGGGAATAGGTATTGGAAGAAGGGGCACACTGCTTCTCACCCTTCAGTGTCCCACTTCCCCTCCCCAAGGTCCCCCCACCCAGGTGATCCTCCCTCACTGGTCCAGCCCCAGTAACTGGATTCAACAGCGATGGCCATGTCCTGGCCACCTGGATGACAGGTCCCCAGGGACTAGCTAGGGAGACACCTTCAGGTTTCTCACAGTGTCCATCAAATTACCTGACAATGGATATTCACCTTCCTTGATGCAAGATTGTGTAGCCCCTGTATTGACTATGAATGAAAACATTTGGTCACCTACGTGCACACCTATTCTGGTTCATCTTCCAGATTGATGGCAACGGACAGAACTGGACACTTCAGCGATCCCAGTGGGCTGTCCTAATCTTTGTACATATTAGCCCCAGGGAGTGAGAAAGGATTCCCTCCAAAAGCATTTGCTTCAGTGAAATGAGTGGCCATTCCTTGGGGTGAAGGATTTCTCTCCAATGTCTCTACCGGCGCCTGTGCTGGCATGGTCAGTTGAATGACATAGGTCTGTGCAGCCCCAGTCGCTGGGTTCTGTTTAACCCGTCCCTGGGGCATATGGCATGGTCAGGGATTGCATTTGCTGAGCTCCTATGTTAAAATACTGTGGCCTGCTCCGGCAATCTCGTGCCATGTGTCCCATCCTTCCGCATGACCAACACTGAATCCCATTCAACCCTCCATAGTTATTTCCCAATGGCCCTTTTAAACCGGGGCCCCAGTCCTCCGAACCTGCAAAATGACCCAGTTCCACTTGAAAATCTTTCCCTACCACTCGGAAACCCTCTTATTTGCCTTGGACCAGGAGAATACCCATCCATCCAACCTTGTGTCATACCCGATTCATTATGTCACTCTTGTCCCAATTGTCCCTGCTGTCCCATCGTGGAGCAGTTAATCACTGCTCCTTCTAAATAGATTTAGCTAGCTTTTTCTAAACAAGCTTGGCCTCTGCCTTTTGTGCCTGTTCTTAACTCTCCTTTTACTTCTCTTGCCTCCTTTTTACAAAAATGCACAATATGTGCATGAATTTCAGGCCCCCTTTTGGCCTCCATCCCTACTACTTTATCTAGATCTTGCTGGACTTCCTTAGGAAGTCGCTTCTTTAGCATGTGGTAGAAAATCGCCACATTCTTATCCCACGCTTCTCACGTCTCTGCACTCCACATCTCCTGAATTAACTGGATGTGTGCCGCAGGATCATCATCTAACTTCATTATTTTGGCCAGAATAGAATTTATATTGGGCGCATAGGGATACATAATCCGGAGGCCCCCCATACCTGTGCCCTGTAATTATTAAATGCTGCTCCATCGTGGATATTTGTATCCAACTGAACTCCCAGATACTCTGCTTGCCTCCAAAGCTCATCTGACCGTTCTCCCATTAGAGACATGAACAAGCTATTCATATCCCCTATGGCCAACATGACACCAGTAGTGTGTTTCTCTAAGGCATACATCCACTTCCCCAACCCTTCAGTGAGCGAAGGGAATGTCTTCATCAAATTATTCTGATCCATGTGTGACCACGGGACATAATACGCCTTTCCCTGACCATTCTGGAGCAATGAAGCACCCGCTTTTACTAGGGCTTTCCCCATCTCTCTCCTACTACTTACTATGACCATGTGAGTACAACAACGTTTCCTAAGACCCCATGGTGTACTCTCTGTCGCTGATACTGCAGCAGGAGGTGGGGCTGCCACACCCTGCTCAACATCCCACTCCCATTCACCTTTGTCTCCTACTACTGTTTTCACTTGCCCTGACACTTCAACAGGCAAGGAAGAATATTCAGCACTACCGTAAGGTGCTGGCTCCCATTCACCCTGCCGGAATCCTGTACCCATAGCAACACTTCAATCCCCCAGGTCCACATTGCCCTCTTTGATAATTGATTCATCCAACTTAACAAGAACTTGCCCATGCCCCCACCTTTTTTCCTCTATGTTCCTACCCTGTCTATTCACTTATTCCTGTTCCTCACTTGTCTGCTGTCGTAACAGCACTACCTCTTCTTCCGCTAGCCTCAGCATTTCTTTTAGTTTTTTCTGCTCCTGTGCTTTTACTGCCATCCACAGCCTAACCTCTATCCTAGCAGTAAAAGGCATGGACTCCCCTTTCTCACTCATTCTCAACCCTTCATCTACTCTATTGGCTACCGGCCTCTCTCTCTCTCGTTCCTCCACCCTTAATCTCTCTGCTAACCCAGCAGTCGGGGGAGTTATTCCTTTTCCGTTTTACATTCTCAACCTTCCTACAGCCCTAACCACTGAAGGAGTTATCCTTCAACTTTTCGCAACATTCAATTTTCCAGGAGTCGTAGCTGAAAGAGGCATTACCTGTGTCTGTTTTCACAACCACTGAAGCGGCCACTGGAGAAAATGGAGGATCAAGCTCATGATGTGTATTCCCTTCTATGGGAAACAAAGGATAGCACTCATACGGGGGCAGTGTTGAAGGAATTCACGCACCCTTCTTTTTCAGCCCTTCCTCTGAGACATAAACATTATGGGCCTTCCCGCCTTTCTCATACATCCTCCATAGCTCTAAAATGTTTAGCTGCTTCTCTCATTTCGAACCCTTGTGCCTTACACTAAAAAAGTATGCAGGATTTCCAATATCCCCTTATCATAGGTCACCTCAGTAGGCCAAGAATTAAGCATTTTACCCTTAGATTCCCGAAGCCATTCCCGATGGTACTTTAAAATCTTTACCTTTTAGCCAGGAAGTACCTGACGCACATGATTCAATGGAGTCTCCATACCCTAAACCTAGTCCAACCTTTAACAATACAACTTCAGAATAAATGTCTTAAAACACAGAAGCCGAACCCTGGGCACAACGTTTCAATCCAAAGAACCCCTTTTTCCCAGTCTTCCCCCAGAATCACTCACCTTGCTCACTTTCACCCACAATCACCTCGCTTAGCTATTCACTTTAGTTACACTTCTCACTCTTACACAAAAGACAGTATCCGTATCTAAAAAACACACACCGGCCGATATCTCCGAGATATCTCCTTCACTCAAGCATTGAAGGAACACAATGTTTTCCACTACAACACTGCTGATCTTGCTCTCTTCATTACTAGTATGGTATTCTCGACTACAATACTGTCTTTCCCTGACTACAGGAAGATACCCTTCACTGCTTCGACTAACCATCAAAAGCGAGGTGAGGTCTCCGCTAGCAGAGTCAATACAAAATGAAGGGTGCCAAGGGTATACTTGAGGAAGGTATCTACGAGTGGACTTGGCATAAAATGCCACCTCACCCCTAGGTGAGGGCTCCAGCCGACCAGACAAGCAAACTGAAGGGTATCAGGACAACCCTCTCAATGGAAATTCTGGTGGGGATACCACCTCACACCTGTAAAATAACAAACTAGGTAAAAATATATACAAAGGACTTAACATAAAACAGTTCACTCACTCCTTCAAAGCATTGACCCTTACAATCCTCATCACCTCGGTTAACTCCACACATGCACTCTGATTCTACCCTTACCAAATCCCTTAAATTAAAGAAACAATCCACTTTCCCCCTATTTCCTCCTTCCTTTACCCCAGAAAGGTGCACTCACGTGAACCCAAAGTGCTCCGAAATGGTGCTCCTTCAATTCACCCTGCATAGCTGTACCACGGTACCATACCTCCGGGGCACAGACAGGCTTCTAACCAATATAGCTGTAAACCTCTCTTTTTTCACTGTTCAAGGAAGACTGGTCCCCTCAGAGAAGCGCTGCAGCGAGTTCTGTGTACAGGAGACACCCAACATCTTGGAAAGCCTGGACTCCACCCAGGGATGCCAAATGTATGGATGGGCCTCTAATCACCTTAACCCAAAGCAGGCTCACCACTTAAGAACCGAGTGCACGTTTGTACGTCAAGCAAGTTGATTGGACAATTGTCAGGTAGGGGCTAGATGATTCTATAGAGTAATACTAACTTAAGTCTCCCTGAACCACACAAGTTGACACATTATATACATTTTTGTAACCAACAGTTAAAACACTCCCATATATTTTACTACAAAACACGCCCCACACGTGATTGGTTAAAACCTATACAAAGAAATACAATCATTCTCCAATACCCCTATTCCCATTGGTTGCCGTTATCTTAACTACCGTCTTCAGCTCATGTGTGCAACACACCCCTTTTTTAGGATTTGTCCATGGCAGGTCATGACATCACCGTACAGTTACACATTCACATACAAACATAATTCATTACAAGTCCCAGCTGGCCTGAGGCCTCCTATCCCCGGACGTAATTGCACATGGTTTGCAAAGGAAGTTCAAACAATATGAGGTGGGGATGAATGAACAGGCTTGCTTTGAACTGGCGATAGCCATCTCCCCCACCCAAACTTGCTGGCATCTCTGAACACACTAATCTAAATGACTGCCAATTCAACACGCATGGCCTCTGGTCACATCCTGAGAAAACAATCGAAACACATGGAGTATCGGTCAACTCTGTCCTCAGGCATCCTTCACTCAAGGTTTATTGCTTGGTCAAAAAGCAAATTGGCAGATCCCTCTAAACAGTAAATAACAAGCTCCCATGTAGTTAACAGATTACATCTTCCTTACGTGATACTGCCAAGTCATAAAAACCAGGGGCCGGCCTGTTGGCTTACCATCTGCTCATGTTGTAGTTACTCATTACCTCTCTTCTGGCTTCCGACACCCTGCAAAACCAGTTTTTCCCAACCACTCAGAATTCCCCTTTCATACCCCAACTGCAGAGTTTAACCAACTAATGGAAAGAGAACATTACATAGAGATTTTCAAATTCCCCATGCATATATATCCATGCATGCATGTTTAATAACTATTGTGTCTCCTTTACAGTGGGTTCTTCGTGGCAAATCCCCTTCCTCACATGTGCATTGTGAAGCACCTCGTTGCCCAACTTCCAGGCGCTTTGTGACACACCAGACCCAGATTGTATTTATATTTAATTGGTGATTTTGACATTTATCTTACTGTGCACATTCAAATCTTAAGTATATCAATTTGAACACAAAGCAATACTTACAGTAACACATATCCTATTCTCATTACCTACGCTAGATATATAAATAATTGCAACATCGCACCAACTTTGCCGCTCCCCAGTCCCGAATATGACACATGCAACACAAACCCCTCTTTCTTATTGGTACCTTTCCTGATCACCCCAACATGGCCACACAGGCAATTTGGGATGAGAATGCCAGGGCCAGAAAGGTAGGTCAGGCCAGCAAACCACACTGTGGGAGTGCACAACTGCAAGTATTTTTAAATCATATGACTTGTGACAAAGTCCCCTGCCTAAACGTTGGGACATCTAGTGGGGAAACTAAGGAGGCTGGGTCCTTCCCAGAGCTAGTGGATAATGGGCCCTAGGGGGTTATTGAGGTTACCCGCACTTAGTCATGCCCTGAGCCAGAGGACCATCACATGAAGGCATTTAAGGACAATGCCCCTCTAAGTGAAGCAGATCCTACATCTGGTGAGATTAAACAATATAGAATCAGTAGGGTAATGCTCTCCCCTTTCACAAAGACGTGTACCTTAAGTATTCATGGGGAAGAGGACGTTGCAATCACTGTCCCTTTAGGAGAAATTAACTCTGTGAATAAATAAATACATGTAGTTAAGGAATGAAATGATGTCCCCCACATTTTCTTATAGAACTAACTTAGGGAGGCTGCTCAAACATCAGGAAAGGGTAGTTTGGAACATGAGACATCATGTGGAGGTTGGTTGGAGACATCAGGAGGATGTTGTTTTTGAAGCATCAGGAGGTTGTTTGAAAACATCAGGAATGGGTTGGCGAAAAACTTCTGGAGGAAGTACATCAAGATGATAGCTAGCAAGAACAAGAAGGTACGAGAGGACAGATTTGGGCCAAGGCATGCAGAGGGGAGAGACCATTGTAAGTGGAGGAACGAACATGTGGCGTTGATGAGGAGACAGTCCAGAGCAGGAGTTTTGAAGAAGGAGGTCAGGACCCTAGAAAAAGGAGGTGACATAACCTGGATAAACACGCCTGTGGAAACAAGGGAAGACAAACCTAGTTGGCACGTTATTAAAGTTGAAAGGACCCATGATTACTACCTACAGCTCATAGCAGAGACCCAGCAACCTCTACAGAAGCTACAAAACAAACCAGAGGTTGTCATATCCCACCAACAATCAGAGGTAGCAGGAAGAAATAGAGAGAGAGTACTTTTGGATCTTTAAGTACTAAGAAAGTACCCTGAACCGTGTGAATTTTTATTTAAAACCCTCACACTGCTCGACTGTTGAGAAGAGAATACCCTGACACAATTTCTTTTGAGTTTGACCCAGGAGAGAATGTTTATGAGTAACATAAAGGGCCTCATTACGACCCAGGCGGTAAGGGGTTTACGGCAGCGTAAACAGCGCCGACCCTTACCGCCTGATTCCGAGGTCCCTTAGCGCCATGGAGGATTTAACACCTGCTTTTAGCAGGTGTTAAAATCCATGGCGCTAAGGGACCATGTTGTTAATTACGCCACCGTAATTTACGGTGGCGTAATTAACGCCTTCCCCACTCCCATTATGCCCTATGGGGCAAAAATGGGAATGGGGAAGGGTAAATGGGGATTGGGGACTTACCGCCCCGCCAACCTCGGAATGGGGCGGTAAGTCCGCCAACCACCATGGCGTAAACGTAGTTTACGCCATGGTGGTAAAGGTACGACCCAGGCGGTAACTTACCGCCTGGGTCGTAATGAGGCCCAAAATCTGTTTTATCCCAAGAATTGTGTACAGTCTCTTTATGGTCCACACTCAGCTATATGTTAGACTTTGAAGATGTATCTCTGTTCCCTTGCAGAAATTAAAGTGATTAAAATGTGAGTATGGATGTAGGGGAGGTGCATGCGGGGCAATAAAAGAGGAGTTCACTTCTACTGCTTCTGCAACTCTATTGCAAGATAACCCACAGTAAATCGAAGGGGCATTTGACCACTAAGGAGCAGCAGTTCTGCAGACACCACGTACATCTGTCTACATGGAAAAGGAAAATGTATGTCAACTGTTGAAGGTTTCCATATCATTACCGCGAATAATGCAGAGCTTTGTGGTTCAGTAGAGAGGTTCACTGATGAAGTTGTCAAAACTACAGAAATGCAAGTCCTGAATCATCAAGACAAGGGCACTATGAACCACTGTCTTATTTGTACAGTTGAAAGCAATGGTAGCTCAGTCCACAGCATGCAGACATGCTTAGAGACACTCACTGATTTACTCCATGTGCCAAAGTCATTCTCTTTACTTACAGACAGCATGATGCAGACAGGGCAGGTTTCAACAAGCAATCTGCTGCAATCCTTTTGACAGGCAACTTGAAGGATAAAGAAGACATGGGGCCTCATTACAACTATGATGGTAAAAAAGTCACAATTACCAGCATGCACGTGCCACCGTGTCCATCAACCTTTGATGCCGGAAATACCGGATGATTCCGTGTTGGCATGCACACGCATTCCGGATTGCCAGAAAAATTTGCACCGGCATGCTGGTGATTCTAACACCCCCCCCCCCAAAATGCCAAAACTGGCATCCTCGGTGCTGGTGACTCTGATTCTGGCATCACGGTCCCAGGCCCACCGGCACTGGTAACAACGGTGCCGCAATTACCATGGCCGAAAATACAGTGATCGCCGGAAAAGGAAAGCGACCGGCGACCATTACTAAAACACAATCCATTGCAATCCTGAGAGCACAGGCTACATACCAAATTCCTGAGCACAAAATCTATTAAAAAACATGGCATCAAGAGTTTGTGCAACCTGGAGGCGCAAGCCGCACTTCAGCGAGGCGGAACGCAACATGTTGGCGGAAACCATTGTCCAACATGCAGATTAACTCTTCTCCACTGACCAACGAAGGCAGGCCCAGCTGCGTAAGAAGACCATCTGGGAGGAGGTTGCCCAGGTTCACTGATGAAGTTGCCAAAACTACAGAAATGCAAGTTCTGAATCATCAAGACAAGGGCACTAAGAACCACTGTCTTATTTGTACAGTTGAAAGCAATGGTAGCTCAGTCCACAGCATGCAGACATGCTTAGAGACACTCACTGATTTACGCCATGTGCCGAAGTCATTCTCTTTACTTACAGACAGCATGATGCAGACAGGGCAGGTTTGAAAAAGGAATCTGCTGCAATCATTTTGACAGGCAACTTGAAGGATAAAGAAGACATGGGGCCTCATTACAACTATGCCAGTAAAAAATCCCAATTACCAGCATGCACGTACCACCGTGTCCATCAACCTTTGATGCCGGAAACACCGGATGATTCCGTGTTGGCGTGCAGATGCATTCCGGCATGCCAGAAAAATTTGCACCGCCATGCCGGTCATTCTATCAACCCCCCGCAAAAAGGCCAAAACTGGCATCCTCGGTGCTGGTGACTCTGATTCTGGCATCACGGACCTGGGCCCACCGGCACCAGTAACAACGGTGCCGCAATTACCATGGCCGAAAATACAGTGATCGCCGGAAAAGGAAAGCGAACGGCGGCCATTACTAAAACACAATCCTTTGCAATCCTGAGAGCACAGGCTACATACCAAATTCCTGAGCACAAAATCTATTAAAAAAACATGGCATCAAGAGTCTGTGCAACCTGGAGGCGCAAGCCACACTTCAGCGAGGCGGAACGCAACATGTTGGGGGAAACCATTGGCCAACATGCAGATGAACTCTTCTCCACTGACCAACGCAGGCAGGCCCAGCTGCGTAAAAAGACCATCTGGGAGGAGGTTGCCCAGAAAGTGACAGCAGTTGGCATAACCCCCCGCACTGTGCGTGACTGCCACAAGAGGTGGAATTACCTGCACTTGAGGGTGTGCAATCTCCTGTCGGCCCAGCGCAGACAGGGCATGGCCACAGGTGGCGGCAGCGCGTCCCCTCTACACCTGCAGCCCTGGGAGGAGATGTGCGGAGGCCAAAGCCATGACATCTGAGGAGGTTGGTGAGTACACGTAACCCCAAGGTCACATCAACCTCCCTGTCCACCCTGCACCCACTACAGCAGCAAAATATGTCAAGTGTGTAGTGCACAACACCAATACAGCCATGCCACCCCCCCCCCGACCTGCTACCTGGGTGCACCCAACAACATACACCTTCATGCAAAACCTCACTCATACCCCAAATACACATAGAACATAGCACAGGCACCATGTATTGCCAACAGAATATGCTCCTGCTGCCACTCATACACACATCCACCTGCCACAGCAAAAATGGTGTGTGTCCACCGTACTAGCCCGGGCACAAAGTCACATCAGTGCCAAGCACCTTCACCACCCACAAATGACCAGCGTCATACACCAAGGAAACATGTGACTCCCTCGTCCCAGCCAGCCCGACCCATGAGCACACATTTCTACCAACACTGTAAGTGCTACAGGCAGCAGGCACATGGTGACCCCATCCATGACACAACCCTCCCCAACACAACATCACACCGCGTGTGTGCCACACCCCCAACACCCTAACCAGCAATTTCCAGTACACCACAACAGTATCTCCAGCACACCACATACAATGTACGTACATCACACATCGACCTGCACAGTATGCATGAGACAAGCATGTGTGCACCATGCCATGTCTCCTGCCATGTCCCCGACTCAGCACTGTCATTCAAAAGCCAAAGCATTAATCTCTGTCTCATCAATCCACAGTCATCACTGACAACCTGCCTTTCTGACGTCCTCAGGCACATCGTCTGGCAATGAGGATGCCCATCCCAGCACCTCAAGGGGCACCAGGTGTCATCGCTGAGGAACCCAAAGGACCCCCTCCACCACCTCAACCCAGGACTCCACAGCCTCTACAGGCACAACTGCAACTGCGACCCCAGCTGCATATGTCGAGCAACCTCAGGCCCCAGTGGTGCCACCAGCACAGCCACCTCAGGCCCCAGTGGTGCCAACAGCACAGCCACCTCAGGCCCCAGTGGTGCCACCAGCACAGCCACCTCAGACCCCAGTGGTGCCAGCAGCACAGCCACCTCAGGCACCAGTGGTACCACCAGCACAGCCACCTCAGGCCCCAGTGGTGCCACCAGCAGAGCCACCCCAGATCCCACAAGCTGCACCCACCTCGGCAGCCCCAGATACTGCAGTGCCGCCACCACCACCACAGCCACAAGGCCGTGTACATGTGTGCATTGGAGAGGACACAGGTGATGACGGTGCTGTGGAAACCGGAGATACCACCAACCACAGCATTGAGGAGCCCCTGCGATTCAGCCCCACGCGCCAAATTAGCCCACAACATCCGCCTTCCCTGGTGTGAGGGATATTGATGGACGGCTCACCAAGATGGAACAACAGCAGGATGCCCTGACATCCGTGGTGCAGCAGCACCATCAGGAGGCACAGCTCATACGCAAGAGCGTCCAGGCCAGTGGAGGCCATAATGCACGTGCACTTGGTCACGGTAGGCGTGCCATCGTGCAGATGTCAAGGAGGGTACGGGAGGTACGGGAGGGGAACACTGTGATGTCATCCATCGCAGAGACAATGGCCATGTTACTCCAGGCTTTCCTGGACCGATGGCCCATGGCAATCCCCCACGCACCATCGACAAGCACCACACCTGCGAGTTTGGTGCAGAACAGCCCAAGACGGCGTTCCATACGGCTGTCCTGTTCGGAACACAGCCACACAGCAGACCCAAAAAGGGGAAGAAAATAAGCCATGGAGACATATGTGTCCTGCCTGTGACTCGTGGAAAAGAACATTGGCAAACATGACAGGAGTTGCCTAGAGACAGTAGGGGAGCGGTAGTGGGGAGGGAGGTTGGGGAGGGGGATTGGGGAGGGATAGTTGGGAGGGGCAGTGGGGAGGGATTGTTGGGGGGATAGTTTAGCAAGTTCACTCATTACATATTTGTATATATTTTCATAGCACAAATTACAGTTGGTGTTGCAAACAAATCATGACTGGACATTGATTTTTCACTGTGAGTGATTTCATTAATGTGCAGTGCCCAGTGCGCTAGCAGGCCTGTGCTGCGTGTGTGACAGGTGATCAAAAGTAGTGGTATATAAGTTCATCTTGTACGACACGTCCAAACATGCAATCAGGGCGTTGTGCAATTGGCAGCTCCTCATCACTGTCCTCCTCTGCCTCTGGTGGGTGAATGTCCATGTCAGGGAGTTCGGGGGGGGGCAGTGTGACGTTGTGCCTAATACACATGTTGTGCAACATGGCACCTTTACAGGGCTGTACATTAGTGCTGTGCCCGATCTGCTGAGGCAGCGGAACCTCCCCTTTAACAGGCCACATTTCTGTTCAATTGTGCACTGAGAACGTATATGGGCATGGTTGTATGCCTGCTCATGAAGGCTGTGTGGTTGCCTCATGGGGTCATCAACCATGACATCAGGGGATAACCAGCATCACCTGCACGGGAGCAACAGAAAGTGTTCAATGTAATACTTTGGCCCATATCATGTTGGTACAGGCTGTATAGTGTTCACTTAAGAAAACAAAAATGCACGTGCAAAATGCAGTTTAGCTAGCATATGTCCTATTGCGGGTACGAGAAATGCACATTGTGAGAATGCGTGGTGGGTGTGTGGTGTGCAGTGGCTTTGACATGGCCCATTCACAGCCAACATGACCTCTGACCCTTTTCGTACAACTAACGCAAATGGAACTGGTGTATGTGTCATTATTGTGTTAAAATGCAATAATACCATTATGTTCATGACACGCAATCATAGATATGGATTGAAAAACATTTTGAATTCCAATAAGATACATATGTGATTGTGCACTTCTAACAGGCAGGGGACGTGGCTAATTGTTGTGCAGTCCAATGGTGGTATGTGGGTGGGGGAATAAGTATTTTCTGTCTGTGCATCAGGTGTTGTGGGTTTTGTTGACTGTGTTAGTGCTTCTTTTTGTCACTTTGGTGTGTGGCATTCTGGTACATGTAGTGCTTTTTGTATTGGTGTATGCAATTGATGTTGTTATGCATGTACTGGATCATTTTCTTCAATAGAGACACGCCTGTCAAGGCCTTGCACTCAGGCGTGCTATTACTGTGTTGCACCTTGATTTCCACCTGTACACTTGCACGTTTAATGCTCTCACAACCCAAAGTAGGTTTGTCTCCCCTTACCCTTTTTATAATTGTACTATTGTAGCAATTACTGATCCTTGCTCTTATTTGTGGTCCTCCTTCCCCATTACCCACCCTGTCTGGCATCTGTGCACTTTCAGGCTGTTTTGCTAATTGTATGAGCGTGTAGTTGAACAACAATTGAATTGATGCATACACTGCGCACATCCCCTGCTGATCAGTGTTATACATGCCCATAATCCAACAGTGCACATGCCTTTGTAGTTAGACTCATCCAGCAGTCAGGTAGGCTATGGTATTTTCTGCCCCCCCCCCTCAATTCAACAGTGCACATGCGCGTGTAGTTAGACTCATCCAGCAGTCAGGTAGGCTATGGTATTTTCTGCCCCCCCCCTCAATTCAACAGTGCACATGCGCGTGTAGTTAGACTCACCCAGCAGCCAGGTAGGCTATGGTGTTTTCTGCCCTCCGCCCCAATTCAACCGTGAACATGTCCTTGTAGTTAGACTCACCCAGCATCCAGGTACGCTGTCCATTGTGACGTGCCATGTACCCAGGCAGCATTGAGTTGCGCAACACCATGGAGTCGTGGGTTGAACCAGGAAATCTGGCACAGCAATGGGTGATGAGGTGGCGGGCATCACACACCATCTGAATGTTCAGTGAGTGATACAGTTTTCTGTTCGGTAGACTGCCTCAACAGCATGCCTGGCCACCAGCTCCACATGTGTGCAGTTCAATTAACTGATCATGTTTGGCATGGAAGGCAATTTTTGTGCCATTGACCTTGTCAGCAGTCCTCAATAGGCTGATGTGGTCTCCAACGTGATGCAGGAGTGCATCAATGACCTGAAACAGGACACGCGAAAAACAGGGTTGCGATATCCCATGCAGCTCACCCACAGTGCGCTGGTATGAACCTGTGGCTAGGAAGTGTAGCACAGACACTACCTTGAGCAATGGGGGATGGCTGTGCGGATATTTATCAGGCTGACCAGGTCGTCATGGATCAGGTCCACTATTGAAGTGATGGTGTCCCTGTCTAGCTTGTACAGGGTGTGGATCTGGCTTTGGCTCAGGTTGAAAGGTGTGGCCCTTACGTGTGGAATTGGTGGCAGCCTGTGGGCTGCAACCTGATGGACATTAGGGTTTTTATGGGCCATGATGGCCCTCCTTCTCCTCAAGCGCCTCCACCGCATCCTCGGCCTCCTTTCAAGTAGTAGGCCTGCAGGCAGGGCCTCCAACTCCAGAACTGCTACTGCTACTGCTAGCATGCTAGTGTTGGAAGGGGTGTGGGAGTGGTCCTTTTGTGCTGTAGCAGTTCTCATTAGGACCACCTGTGCTGATTTTGGACACCTGTGGCATGTTTCTACACACCTGAGTCTACTTAACGCCTAGTCCGTGATGCCGGTGTTTCCGGCACGGTTTTCACGTTGCTAGTGGCATGTACATGCCGGTAATTGTGTGTGTGTGGAGCTTGGAATGTGCACTTACTAATGCCATGCCGGTATCTAAGGCATGGCTTACTCATCTCTCTGCAGATTCCAGCAACGGCGTTTCGGGATGCAGTGGGTCATTTGCGGTGCCGGTGTTACTGGCATTGCAACTCAGACTATGCCGGTCTGGATAAAGGTGCCGGTACATATCTACCGGCAATGCTATTTCCTGACTGACATACTTGGAATGAGGCCCCTCAAAACTGCTTCTGCCTCACAATCAGCAAAATGTGAAACATTTCTGATAGCACCCTTTCAGGAAAAGAGTAGCACTCTGTCCATAACAACTAAACGTTATCAAAAAATCTTTCGATGAAATGTTAAAGAGAAGTTCAAAATATATATCACAAGACAGTCATGTTTGAGTATAAAAGAAATGTTTATCACTTTCAAATAGAGTAATTTGTAAAATGAGTTCAATTCTAACAGAAAGTTAGTAAATGAGTGATTCCATAAATTCACATCATATAATCAAGCCTTATTACAAGGTTGGCGGTAGCCCCGTAACACCGAACGGGAGCCTGACTTCCCAGGGCCACAGGGACATTACAAGTCGCAGCAGCGCAGGAAGTTAGGCGCTGATAGGACTCCATGCGATTGAGGACAATGAAGCATTGGCACCTTTGCTAACATTGCCGATGCTTCTGCGACAACTCTACATACCAAGGCCAATGCGGCCAGCACGGTCAAACCTGCCTGGTGCAGTAGCCCCGACAGGCAGACTCGTAGTGTGGCGGTCTGGAAAAAGGGGGGCTGGTGAGCTTACTGCCACCCTTGTTTATGGACCGCCACACTTGTAATGAGGCCAATGGTGTAAATGATAGCAAACAGGTCATATGCTCCCATTAATGTTGAAGACCTATTAATCGCTCTGTTTCCGGATCACCCCTTCTTCAGGAGCCAGGGGGCTTCTAAACGTCTTAAAATAAGGAAGAAATTACCTTCATAATCAAATTAATAAAAATCCTGATCTTACAAAGAGTCATATGATTTTCAATAGTGCAAAAGACCACCCTGATGTTATACATACACTCCACCATACTAATTAAACAAGCATTAGGAATGCCAGCAGTATGGGCTTATGCGTGAGCATGGGAAAGGCACTTGCCAGCACAGCCATAGTGGTATTAACTGGCAATTGATGGTAGCAGATGCAAAATGGTGCATGTACCTGAGCATCTAATAGAAGTGCTTGTCAAATGCCTAACACTTATACACAAGCCAAAACTGTTGGCTTTGCCAATGCTTGTTTTTAACAGGACTTCAGTGAAGGACACCCAGGGGGTCATTACGACCCTGGCGCTAAGGGGTTAACGGCGCCGTAAAAGGCTGCGGCGCCGTTAACCCCTTAGCGCCTTACTATGAGGTCCCTTTGCGGGACCCGACCTGAACGGCTGGACTGGACCAGCCGTTAAAGTAGGGACCCGCAAAGGGACCTTGATGGCAATTACGGTACCGCAATTTGCGGTACCGTAATTGCCGCCTTCCCCATTTCCATTGAGCCCTATGGGGCAAAAATGGGAATGGGGAAGGGCCATTGCGAGCCCGCCAACCTTGGAATGGGGTGGTAATTCCCCTTTCTCCATGGCGGACTCCGGCATGGACCATGGTGCTAATTGCACCATGGTTTAGCGCCGGAGTCCTAATGAAGGCCACAGAGTGCTTATAAATTGAGTGTCTGAAGGCAGATCTAGTAAGAGATTTTGTATTACTCCATAGGAGCAGAGGTGTAGACAGGGTATGAGCTGAGTGGGCAAGGCTCACCAAAATCTGTAAATGTTAATTCGCAGCACTGTGTGGGCATTTACAGATGTTAATGTCTTCCGTGAGGCCAACTTGTGAATTGTACAAATGTCTGTCGATTTTGTTTGCACATAGAGACTAAAGAAACGCTGCATACCCTGGTCATAGATTGTATGATGTTGCATGAACTACGCACACTGCACTTTCGAAAAATGACATGGGAGTATAAAACTGTTACTTACGAGCAGCTATGGCAGATTCTTTTTATGGGCCTTCAAACCACACATCGAATTGCTGTTCTTAACTTTTTATATGCATTGAAATTGACTGATTAGTGTTTTAAAAATTAAGTTTTTTAGAATATAATTAGAATTTTTAAGTGTACATATGTAATTTCATGTTATGCTTATTTTATTATTGTATTCAACTTGTGCAAGTATAGATTTTAAATTGCACATCATAAGAAATATTATTGAGAGAACGCTATATTATTTTTTTTTTAGATTGTAGCATTCATTTATCAGCGAAACCAATACAAATAAAAAATAAAAATGTCTTCTGCAGTGGGCCCAACCACATTAGCTTCGGGCCCCATTTGCTAGACAATCCTGGCTACGCCTCTGCATAGGAGGTTTACAACTCCAATTAAGTCATTAACTATCAGAAGACTGCTTTGAAAAAACACTGACAGGCACTTTGAGTGTAAAGTTTGATGGTATGCAAAGTTTGATGGTAAGGCTTGTTTAAAGCGAGCTCAAAGAGTTCCCATGAAGCTGTGTTTTGGGCAGGGAGGGCCAAGAACTGGAGGGGAATAGCCATAGGGATTAGCAGGGCCATCGGCAGTCAATTGACACATAACCAATGAACACCTACAGGCTTTGTGTTCCTCCTCGTATGACATTCCTCCCTCTCTGTACTCTAATGCAATAGTTTCTGCTTATGGGTGTCGCAAGCAACACCTAACAGCCCCAACAAGAAATGTATTCCATCCATAAATTTGACTTCTCTTTGAACCTTATTATACAATGCCTCATCCAATTATGAGATATTCATGGACATTTCTTCCTGAAAGATAAACAGTGATTCCAGCTGTTGAAAATGCATTAGTTCTGTGATGTAATCCACCTATATATAAGATACTAAGAATATGTTATTCCAATAGTATTTTACCTGACAACTTGAACATTTAGATTTTTGTTTTGCTAGATGTCCTATTTGATGAGCAGCGTCAAACTCCTTTTCAACAAAACAATTCTGTGTAGTAGGAAAGAATCCTTGGCATCTACTTTCAAAAGGCAATTCAAGAGAACAGATGGTTCGTGCAAATACATCAGCTCTCACCTGAAACATTCAGATGTTACATTGTTGCTGCAAACACTGTTGTACTACGGCAAAAAACTGATGTGTTCGCGCATTCTCCTCATAAGAACGAAACGCTTCTGTGTTATGGATGAAACGCCATTTCAGGTTCGTCTAGACCGTTACCTATACTTTATTAGAAGTCCATTCAGCCACCATCTTGCATGTCTTTGAAGCAATCCAAAAATCTAGATAAAAATAAGGGAAGTTTCAGTAAATTGCCATAACTATTTAATTGGCGAAATTATATTTGGTTACTGCAAGTGATGTCACTTCCGGTCACATTAAAACCAAATGTAATACCATTCTCGGACTCATTCATATGTCAGATACAAATTCAACAGATTTAGCCATTAATGATGCAAGCTGTGCAACATCCAGCATGAACACACTGCAACGCGAGGTAAGCCACGATCAGCTGCCTATGAATGTGATGATGGGCCCATCCAGGCCACCAGCGAGTTACACTCTGCCCTCTGCTGAAATATGCATAGATACCGCAAATATGCCACTATTATGCCCTGTTGGGCAGCAACCCAAATGTAACCTCAATATTGCCCTGATAGGTATTGAAATGCCTAAATGCCTAAATGCCTTTCCAAAATGGCTGATTTACTGCCGATGCCTGTATCACAGGCTCTTGCCTTGAACCATGTTCCGACTTTACCCACTCCTGAGTGGGTGACTTCAGGTGTTAAGCAGGGGGATCCTGGGAGCCGGCAGGCAATGACGGCCCTACAACGGCCCACAATCAGGGCCTGTGTCATCTCCCGTCTGGCCATGTCCAGCCATGGGAGGCCTTACCCCATTGCCACCAACAAGGTACAGTGTCACTCACCTGCACCTTGCTATGCGCAATATGACTGTGGCATGTTCATTGCCTTCTATGTCTCCAGTTCCCCCCTCCCCTTTCCCACCACCTTTGATGTTACTGCCTGAGTCACCGTCTCGCCACCGCCTCCTTGCAGGCCTACCTTGCCTACTGTAGCTCTTGCTTCAGACACAAGACGCGCCATACTAGACCTCACCTGACCTATCCCTTGCTCCCCTCCCCCCTCAAATGCGCTATCCCCCCCCTGGCCTTCATCACCCCACCCTTGGCCCTCTCCAAAAAACCATCCCATGTCCACCGAATCTGCCATATGCAGACACAACACCCTCACTACATCGACCGCCAAACTTGCTCATCCAAACAAGTTGCTTGCCAACAGCCCTACCTATACTGAGCCTGCAATGAGAATAATCACCCTAACTCAGGATTTCATTCCTTCTTGAGCACCGCCGGCCACCCGACTAAGCCCACAGCCTATGTGATCCTAAACATCTCTCACCTCACCACAGGGAAACCTTGCCGAGGCCCAGAGCGACATAATCGCCTCTCGTCAAGCATTACACCCCTCCAAGGCTCCTAGCGCTACCATACGGGGCCCACAGCTAAACTGCACCTGCAGGCGGCCCACTTAAGTTGCCGTCCATGCTTAGGGCATGACAGAAATACACGTCTATCATTGCGCTCAATCTATGGGCAATATCTCCTTTCTCGCTCGAGAACCAAACCACAAAATTACCTAAATCTGCAAACAGATCTACACGCTCCCAATGCGTTCATGCTTAGGCCTTTATAGATGCAAACACCTCTCAGCGCGCACTCCCTGCACCCACAGCACCCTCCAAAAACACTGATCCTCTAGCCACCTTGCCCCCCATCAGGTCACTTTGTGTCCTCGCCTGCCGGTTGTCAGCACTCGTTCAGTGCTCACCTTCCTCACACCAGGTGCCCAGCCTATATGCCCGCCAGATGTTAGTTGCCCTGCAGCGCTCACCCTGCTCACTCAAGCTGCACAGCCTATGTCCCCGCCTGATGCTAGGTGACCTGCAGTGCTCAACCCACACACACCAGCTGCACAAACTATGTGCAACCGTCTCTGGTATCCCACAACTCTACCATTCCAGCCCTTACCAAACCACAACTCACACATCTCCCAACCAGAGGTCCATGGCAACTACCTTAATCCCTAGACAGTACTCCAAATTTCGCTCCATTTGCCCTTAACGCTTTGCTCAAACGGGACACTACCTGGTCCTCTTTGTGTAGCCCATCAAGCACTGTCCTACCTCAGAGCAAACCTGCCTGGCCACAACTCAGTTGGATGAGATTAAAGACGCCAGCAATCCAGCCCTCCTCCTGCTTCTGGACCTGTCAGCAGCATTTGATTTGGTGGACCACCAAATCCTGTGAAGGCACCTAGCCTCAGCAGTCCATTTCTCACCTGACGCCATTGCCTAGATCTCGTCCTTCCTATGGAAGAGAACCATGAGAGTGTTTGCCCCCAATGATGCAGCTCCCACCCACCAGCCCCAGTCACTTGTGGAGAACCACAATGCTCATGTGTCTCTCCAACACTCTATAACAGAGTCACTAAACCCCTTCTTGAGCTGCTTGACAACGAAGGAATCTCCTACACTAACTATGCAGGTGATACACAGATTCGTCTCCCCTTTCTGGAACCTATGCCTTGGACTCACAAAACCTACTCTCAGTCTACCATACAATCCAAGCATGGATGCCCACTAGCCTGCCTCAATGATGAAAAAAACTGACATTTTAATAATTGGTGACACACCTCCCTGAGCAAACTCAACCCAGAGTATAAATCGTTCATCATTGATGGCATCACCATCCAAGTGTCCACTAATGTCAAAATGTTTGGTGTCTACCTGGACGCTACACTGTCTCTTTCAAGACAGATCAATGCAATTGCCTCTTCAGCTGCCCATAGCACTAAACTTCTGAATGCCTGCAGACCCTTCCTTTCATCAGAAAGTTGTATCACCATTGCCAGGACTCTCATAGGATCAAGATTAGACTACTGCAATGCCTTATTTGTAGAATCCTCCGCTCACAATGTCAATAAACTACACGTTATTCAAAATAACATGCTCAGAGCTGCCCTCAACATTCCTAAGTGCAAACACATCTCAGAGGCCAGAAAAAATGCACATTGGCTTCTTATCCGAGAGTGGATTACCTTCAAATCGCTAGCCATCACCCATAAATGCCTATCACATACGGCTCCTAGGTACCTTTCACAAAAATTCCACAAAGTTCAATCGGCCAGACTCACCAGATCCTCTCACGCCCACCTGCTCACTATCCTGAAAATCAGGTGTGCCAGATATGGTGGGGCCAGCTTCCCGGTCATTGCCGCCAGAAACTGGAACACCTTATCGCTGCATTTAAAATCGAAACGATCTAACTGGGTGTTCTGAAAAAAAGATCAAAACTTTACTCTTTGCCTCTAACCTGCCTGGCTGAGCATCCCTGTGCTGCTCGAACTTTGTCTCGAACATTGTCACTGTACTTCCTGGCCTTTTAATCACCTGTAAAGTTGATGACACTGCAAGCAATATGCACCTTTTTTCACTCTATTCCTGATTGTGTTTTAATACTAACCCTGTAATCTCTACCTTATCCGCATGAAACCGTATAAAACATATATGTAACTTGCACCTATCCTATGTACCCAATGTAAGCATCCTTCAGCCATTATCTCTCAGCTCTGCAACCAGCGTCTTGATGCCCACAGGTTTAGCATGCTTAAAAATGTAAACATAAATACATACATAATTGTAGGCTACAGATCTAGATACCCAAGAAAAGGGCCTTATAGCTTTCATGAAATAATCAAAACAAAACCTCAAATATATTCTGTTAAATATAGAGACCAGAGATTCCATCCAACAATAATCAGAATTAAATGAAACAATTTAAATCCAAGTCCAAATTAATTCTTCTGGGACTTAAAGCAGAAAAGGTGTAGATCCAAAACATTTCATTTTGCTGTAATAAACGTTGAATATGTCCTCCCCTCTTTGGAAGTGACCAATTCCCACACATCACAATTGTGCAACGGTATGATTCCGTTCAACAAAATGTGCTTCTACCATTGACTAATAATGCTTTGTTTGCATATGCGGTTTTATGCTCTGTCCATCTTTTCTTGACTGTCCTGGTAGTTAAGCCAATGTAATAAAATGCACATGGACTTTTCATACCACAAAGAACATTTGATAAGTCACATGCTGTATAATCTCTTAGTTTAATAGCACTAGTAGTGTATGGATGGGTTATAGTTTCTCCTTTCAGAATATTGTTGCAGTGTTGACATGACTAACATTGGAAAGTACCAATTTTAGAAGTTGTTTGTTGACATTGTTCAGCACATTCAGCTCTCACTAAAAAAATCCTAAAATATTGATGATTATTGTGTGCAAAAGTAGGATAATTTGTAAACAGGGCTGATGTAACCATATCATATTGCAATGTCTTCCAATGTTTTTGAATAGTTCTTTTATTGAATAAACTTTGTCAGCAGTATGTATTTACACATACCAAATTAATAGCTTATTTTGAGGGTTTGCTGTTCAATAGCTAAGTATGTCCTATTAATGCAGCCTTCTCGTTTCCCAAATTCAAAGTGTTTTCATGTAGGAGCTAGATCTGAATTTCTGCAATAGTAAATTGTTATGAAACTCCAAATCATCGGGATCAGAAGCAATACGTTTAAATCTTAAAAGTTGACTAGACAATACTATACAAGCACCTGTCAGAAGAAATGTTTGAAGGTTTGGCTCATGTTCCAGAAATGGGTGAAGGACAGAGAGCACCATTGTTTCCGATCATCACTGCTCAGGATCTTTTCAATATTGTGAGCAGTCCACCACAATCTGACTGGGTCGACTGATCATTTCTTTTGTGTCCTGTATTGAGGGAATCATCTCTGCAACAGTTGTTGTATCTTTGTTTTGTTTGCATTTTATAGTCACGAAAAACGTGTAAGCTCCAGACGCTGACTGCGAACTTTACTTGATTGGGTATCTGTGTGCTTTATGAAAGAATGATATATGCCACATTGTATTTTGTAGATTCACTTATAAAGACAGTTTACAACAACAAAAATTTGACTATACAATAAACCTTGGATAGTGCTAGAAGGATGGAAACTTTAGGCATGAAAAAGATTGTTGTGATCACAAGGTTTTGTGTATAAATATGTAATACATTTCATATCAACACAGCTTGTAAAAGCCAGGGAAGAGATGTCATCATCCAGATGTAAACAGGGAGCTTGGAAAGTGTGTGGCGAGACGAAAAGTCTAATGAAAAGTGCAAAACACATTTTTACTGAACCTATTAGATTTGTGCAGCAGGTTTGAAGTTATGTTAACAAATTCCTGTTGCAGGGAGTGTTTTATAATATGCTCATAATGCACTATTTATTCATTTATTGTATTTATTTGGCAGTGTACAAGCATTCCTGCCACTATAAAAAAATGCAGAAACTGATAGAAGGTTTCTTTTTTGGAGCGACTGAGGCGTTAAAAACGTTTATTCATAATTTAGTGTTTTTGATCTTTCACAAGATACAGTTTTTGAGTTTGCTTTGAAGTAACTTACTCGGCAAAAGATCAATGTGTAGAGGTAATGCAAGGCTTAATTTAATACATGCCCATGTGGGCTAAGGAAACGTATGGGCCCAATTCACAAATCAATTATGATGAGTAATTCTAATTTACTCCGAATTTAAACCTGGAGAGGGCTAAATTAGTAATATTAACACTATCATGATCCTGGTTTAAATCAGGATTAAGAAAGAGTTTGACTAATGTATACATCAGGAGTAAGACTGAGTTACTCATACAAACCTCTTTGTTAATTGAATAAGTAGACCTCCCCAGGTTTAGGTCAAAGGTAAGTAATAGTCATTCTCCAGTGAATTGACCGCTTAGCCTTTATCAGGAAGAAATAACCATTACAAACATGTAACAATACAATACTTTAAAAATAAATGCGGCATCAATCACATTTTTTAGTTTTAACGTAATATCTGATGGTCCCCATTCTCTGATGCACACATAATGTCTCTCGCACATTTCCTCCAGATTTCCCCCACACACATGTACTACTCTAAGACACTTTGCACCACACCTCTGCCATTAGAAAGCAGCTATGCCCGACAATAACATTCGGCCTAGCTGCACACACAATGCCCCCTTTTCCCCCTGTTTGACATATTGTGGGCAACACCTCTGCCATTAGAACACAGCTATCCCCCACACAAACAAATTCGGTCTAGCTGTACACATAATTTCTATCTCGCATACTCTCCAGACTACCCTCACCACCCATGCACTACTCTAAGGGGGTCATTACGAGGTAGGAGGTAGCCATGGCGCTTTTAGTGCCATGGCTACCCCCTTACCGCATACCGGGTCCGGGTTCCCTGAATGGGGAATTTCCGGGCCATTCCAACCTTGGAGGACCCAGTATTTCCCCATTCAGGGAACCCATCCCCATTCTCATTTGAGCCCCCATAGGGCTCAATGGGAATGGGGACCATGCTAACAAAGGGCCCGTTAATAATGGGCCCATTGTTAGCATGCTGGTCCTTTAGCGGCTCCCACTAAGGGCGCCTGGTAAAACCAGCCGCCCTTAGCAGGACCCGCTAAAGGACTTCGTAATGCGGCGATAAAGAGTTAACGGCACCGGCACCTTTACCTGCGCCATTAACCGCTTACCTCCAACCTCGTAACGACCCCCTAAGACACTTTGCAGAACACCTCTTCCAATAGAATGCAGCTATCCCATGATAAAATTTGATCTAGCTGCACACATATCTCTCTTGCATATTCTCCAGATTACCTACCTGAACCCACCCACCTGCCTGCAAAAAGGACTATGCACTGAATTTGCACTGATTTTGCACTGCAAAAATACACTTTGCACAGTTCCATGAATCAGGGTTTGTGTCGGCAGTGCAAAGTCACTTTTCAGCAGTGCAAAGTCACTTTGAACCGTGCAAAAAATGTCCATGAATCGGGCCCTTTACCAACATAACAGTCACCTTGTTTGTGGTAGCAATTATCCATGTCCTCTGTAAAAGTGCTACTTCATAGGATATAAGCATCACGCGTAGACACCGACCTGTTGGTAAAGCAGTGAGTTATGAGAAGCTTGGGGTTGCAAGTCATTTTCACATTTAGCGAATAGTTCCTTTTCCAATTTCTAAACATGCCCTCTCTTGCACACTGCAGCATTATCTTCACATGCATGCTGTCGCTGGATCTCTCCACGTTATGACATTCTGTCATTTCGTAAAAGCCTGCAATCCCAGATTCTGACTCTGCAGCAGTCTAAGAAAAAAAAGATGGAGGTGAGCACAACTTATAGCATTTTGCAAAACGCCCCTTGCAAAGGTCCTACTACTATTGCTACGTTAGCTTGGTGCAGAAATGAGGCAAAGTGAGAAGCTTCACTGGTGAGCGTGTAGCTGTACAGATATTACTGCATGACCCCAAACCACATATGATGGGCTCCTAAACATAAAGTATAAGCTCAATATTCATCCTATTCAATGGAACAAACTGATCCTGTGCCTTAACAAACATTAACACCCGGCACGCGCGACGGGAATACTGCGTGGTGATTGGCTCATTTGCGAACCATACCAGATGGTATTCCCTTTTACGCCGTGCGTGCCGGCTACTCTGTTCCCGGC
Source organism: Ambystoma mexicanum (assembly GCF_040938575.1). Lineage (NCBI taxonomy): Eukaryota > Metazoa > Chordata > Amphibia > Caudata > Ambystomatidae > Ambystoma > Ambystoma mexicanum. The sequence continues at coordinate 289,927,036 of NC_090931.1, read as the reverse complement.
GAGGGGCGTGGCAGCCCCTCAGCCAATGAGGAGGCTCAAAACAGGGAAATCCCTGCTCCGAGCCTCCCCATGGCTGGAGGCTTCCTTCGTCCCACGCCGGGGACTCGGGTAAGAATTTTTTTTTTTCCTCCCATCTCCCACCCCACCCAACTTACCTTCTATCCTGCGATCTCTGGCGGGGGACGATGGAAACCTCCAGCCGTGTGGAGACTCGGATCTGGGCCATCCCCGCTCCAAGCCTCCACATGGCTGGAGGCTTCCATCGTCCCCCGCCGGAGACCACAGTACTTCTTTTTTTTTGTTTTTTTTTTCCTTCCTCGTCCCCCTCCCTTTTGCCCTCCCAACCCCACGTACCTTCTTTTTTCTTCTGGTCCTGGGAGCGAACATGCTGGGAACACTCGTGTTCCCAGTGCGTCTGCTCCCGATGGCGGCCATGGAAAGGGAAAACAAACTATGTTTTCCCTTTCCCGGCGGCCATTTTTGTTCATTATTTTATTTTTTTTTCTATTTCGAAAGAAGCGAAACAGAAAAAAAAATGCCATTAGCACCCCAGTCTAACGGGCCGGGTGCTAATGGCAATAAGACCCTCGGCGGCGGGCCAATACCACTCACGGTCCCGGGGGCATTACCTGGGGCGGTATTGGCCCGCTGCCTCGGGTCTTATTGCCACATAGTGACTCTCAAGGAATAAACTCTTTCTCTCATTGGTTGCCTTTACTGATGAACTGGTCTTGGTTGCTGCTCAATCACACCGTCATCAGGAGGTGGCTTATAGTAACTGAGTGTTCTTGGGAGCTGGCAACACAGCTTCAAAGTAAGCCATCTCTCAGCTCCATAAGGGAAGTACTGCCTACCCACATCAGCTCATCTTGCTGTGTCTACTCACCACTACTTTCAGTGTTTTGTTTTCTTCCCTTCTACCCCCTTCCTTCACCTCCTCTCCTCCCTCTCCCCTGCTCTCATGCTTCAGCACTTGCACGTTCTGAATGTTTCAAGACCTTTGAAGAACGTTTATGTTTTTATTTTATCCCTTTTTTTCCTCATCCCTATCTCCACTTGTTTTGAAGCGCCTTGAAACACAAGTTTTGCTGTATAGTGAGCATTACAAATAACCAATAAATAAACAAAATGCTAACTCCTATGTTGATCTTATTCTAAATTTGCAAACACATGATGCACTCCCACATCTGCCTCACTCCTAATGCCTTCCCAATATGTTTTTTGCATGGCAGCCAGCACTCTCAGACTCAAATATCTCTCCAGTGCAGCAATCGTCACCTTTAAACTCCCATTCATTACCCACCCCAGCTGAACTGTTCTCTCTTGCAAATTAGGACTGCTGCATGCATCCAGATGACTCCAAAACATGAATGATTCACAAGGACTCTAAACGTGATCTGGAACATGATACTTAAACATTCTGAATATCTAGTTGACTCATTTATAAAATGGACCGAGACGCCAACATAGAACATAATGCTGTGTTATGTTGTCAGTTTAACGCTCTCACTGCCATTGGCCGGGAGCTGATAGCACTGTGGGCTGTATGGGTGCACATTGCCTCTTTCATCCCTTGTCCCATCTTCCTCGTCCCAGTCCACTTATCATAAGGTGTAAAATGTGACGAAGCTTAAAGGTAAGATATTAGGCATTACTGCCTGACAGTCCATGGCAACTTTTCCAGATGATCTCAGAACTACTGAACATCTGGTGATTCGCAGTTCACCAAATCTCTGAACTATTTTACAGATTCGCGACAAAAAAAAGGTCTGTCATGGTTGGTCACCGACCAGTGCTAGGCAACGACCAATATTCTGTTTAACGGGGGCTGAGAAACTTTAAAAATAAAAAAGCATGGGCCTTGTCGCTGTTGTGGACTCGAAGGCCCCTCCAAGGGCAGAGGGACGCTTGGAGGAATGCAATTCCTGGCACGAGCTGAGGGCAACTCATTTTGAAGAAAGATAAAAACATTCTCCATGTCCTCAAGGCTGGGAGAGTCGCCCCCATAGCACCATAGGGACCTTTGTGGCTTGCTTGTTTGTAAATTCTATTAACTTTTGAGGTACAGGAAGAAACATGTTCTTAAGAGCGAACACTTGACCACTGTATCTAACATGTTCACACCAGCCAGTGCCAAGACACTTCATGTCATGTGTGACACATTTAACCTCTCCTGACATTTCAGCCAATAACCTTTGCATGCCGGGTCTTGTAGGTCCATACTTATGATCAGAAGAAAAAAAACGACAAGTACTCAAAATGCAGACAGCTATTCCACAACACATGAGGACTGACTGGCACTATCAAACGGGACATTCAGCCACTGCAAGATGCCTGGAGGCCTGCAAGTCCCATTCAGTCTTAGGCTCCTATTAGAACTGTACTTGTGGTTGCATCGTGCATGTACAGCGATTCATGAATTACTTGCAGTAAGAAGTCATCTTTTATAATACACACTCAGTTGTATCAAGATTAAAAGTCTCAAAGAACTTATGGCTGGTATTAATTACCCTTCTCAACCCTAGACTTGGAAGCATGAAAGGTAAATCAGCCCTTTATCCTTTCGAGGTTGATAAATTGAGTTCTACTAAATTGGGTCAAAATAGAGTGCTTAGAAGCAGAAGGAAATCTCCAAGATGCACTACATTAAAAAATATATTATTGTTATTCGATTTCGTTTGTGGGCATGGTAAGATGAGATTTAACAACGGGTAGCCTTCTTTGTATTCATGGAGTCTAACCTGTGGAACTCGATGCTGGAGGGACTTAATACAAGGAAGGACCACACAAACCTCTGAAAGATCCTGAAAACAGCTGTTCACCATGCCTCCAGAAGTCTAACACAAAGTCCTGTGTACCTAGGCTACGACAAGCTCACAGATAGATGCACGATCAACAGCTGAGACATCACTGGGGATCCTGGATAAGATTGTTCAAACGGACATGTCCACAACAGAGCACACCTCAGGACTCACCCACTGAGCCAACAGGAAACAGGGCGTGCCGGCCCGACAAACAGCCACAGGCACATATCACCCTTCCATACCATCCCCACTAACACACACATATTCAACATCCGCCTTCAACTGCACACAATCTTCCACACACCTCAGTGGCCCAGCCGCTTGAACACCACATGCCCCCCCCCCACTTCTTACACAGTGGAATCTCTACACCTCCCAAACCAAGCCACCACAATATAATCCACCCTGCACGACCCTCTGCCTTCTGGCAACACAAATCCCTATTTCAAGACATTTAGAATCTGAGATCTTGTAGAGCACCTCTTTCGCAGTGCCAGCTGCACCTTCACATGCCACCCGCAGGACTGGCGCTCAGTCATGGCTGGCACTGACTGAGTGCCTGACCTAATATTTTAAAAAAAAACCTGTAACTGACGCCCCAACATGTGCCTTGCAGCATGCCACTCACAGGTTCTTTTTTTAAATATCAGGGCTGGCGCTTAGTCTAAGTGTCAACCCATATAAAAAAAATGTTTTAATGCTGCCGGTGGTGCACAGAAATGTACAGTGTAGCACCCCCTTCACAGGGTTGCTTGGCAACCAAGTTTGCATCGCCAACATAGTTGCCAAGCAACCATGTGATTGCCATTGCTGTATGTGCTGTGCTGGTGCACCCCCAGGATTGAACTCCTTCAGGGATGCACCAGCACTACACAGCCCGCCTACATTCGCCCAGTGTGCTGCTTGGCTGTGTACCAGCCCCCCTGAATAGAAGACCTAAGGTAAGTGTTTGTGTGTTTTGTGATTGTGTTATGTGTATTTATGTATGCATGCTTGTGTGTTTATTTGAATGTAAGGCAGTTTATGTGTATGTGTGTGTGTGAGTGCGTGTGCAAGTCTAGTTGAGTGAGTCTGTAGTAGTGCATGTATGTATGTGTATGTTAGCATCCAAATGTGTCTGTTCGTGTGTCTGGGCATGAGTGCGTGTGCATGTGTTTGTATGGTGTTCACCACTGTAAATCCCCTGCAGAGACTGCTGGCATAAATGGTTTGTGTGTCAGCAGCTTCGTTAATGTGATTTACAGTGACCATTACTGGCATAGATAGGTTGAGCCGCACAACCTAGCTATGCCAGTAATGGTCACTTTAAATGATTCATAAAGTGACAATTTCTGACATAGATAAGTTGAGGCAATAGCTTCATGCATGTGATTTAAAGTGACCATTACTGGCATAGATAGTTTATGGCAGCAGCCTCATGAAAATGGTATACAGTGCTCCTAAGCGGTGTACTGTTGGTGGCATTCCATTTACTGGATGTTTGTATGTGGTACCCTAGAGAACAAACTGTAAAGTGTGTGGCTTTTTAACAAATTTGTGTTAAATATTGTGCTGCAAAGTGCAACATTTGAGCACATTATTTTCAAAAATGTTCCCCCACTTAATTATTCCGGTCTCCCTCGCTATGCTTGATCCCTCACCCTAATTTGAGGAACTATTTTGTCCCTTCCACTCAAAATATTCGACATGCATGACTGCCCATTAATCATGAAATTCATTGGCTATTTTTCTTGATTCCCTACGGAAAGAATTATAAATTATATGGCTTTTCATCAAATTTTTCTTTAAAATTGTCCTGCAAAATGCATCATTTCAGCACAAAATTTAAAAAACAATTCTCTGGAGGGAATCGCCCCCAACCCCTCCGTAATTCTTTTGGGCTCCCTCGCTAGGCTCGGTTGCTCGTGCTAAATTGGGGGAAAATCTAGAACCCTTCACTGCAAACCTTCACTGCACCTTGGCTCACCCATGAATTGCTTAGAATCTTGGTGCCTCTTCAGGTGCTATCGGCCCCCTGGCCGCCTGGCCCCCTAAGGTGCCCCGTCACTGCAGAAGAGCATAAATCCCAATAACATTCCATAACCAAATCAAAAAAGGGTGCCTCTCCTATGTACACACCCATACGTTGGGTGCCACATTTTGCCTCTCCCTCTTCCCCCACTTCCAACTGTCATCTATATCTTGATACAATATGATATTTTATTTATATCGCGCTCATACACAGGTGTTTCAGAGCGCGATCTTGAAGAAAGAACATAGCGCTAAGAGACCGCTCATATGGCAGAAATCATGCTATAAAATACCCAGCTACATTATACAGAGTAGAATAGCACATTTACAAGTGGTAGGTATGCCTGAGAGTTCAACACAGTGACCAATTTTAAAAAGTTATCACTTCAAGCGTCGAAAGCAGGGCTCAAGTCAAAAGATTTTTTTGTGTTTAAGCAATTATTTTTAAAAAATAATTTGATGCGAACAATGCCCAAGAATGGAACAGGTCAAACAGTTAGGATACTAAGACACATAGCCCTGAAACCACAGGAATAGCTAATCACAGGCTGCTAAAATGTCATGTATTGACATTGCCCACAATGCAGGAAGTGTTTTGTTAATGATTTTTGGATTTAAAAGGTACATACTTTTTATAATTACCCAGCAACATAAGACAATCTGTTGGTGTCTAGTCAAATGGTAGACAGACAAATGGTCGACACAATTTGGTCGACAGGTCAAATGGTCGAATTTTTTTTAATTTATATATATTTTTTAGGTTTTCGTTTAGGAAATAAAGGGTTTTTTAGCAAAAAAAAGGGGGTTGGGGGGGAACCCCCCCAAAAAAAAAAATTTGAAAAAACAAAAAAAAAACAATCGACCATTTCACCTGTCGACCTTTTGGTGTCGACCATTTGTCCTGTCGACCATTTATATTCGACCAAATGACCGAGAACCCAATCTGTTATCTTGGCAAATGCTTATTTGGTCTGTGCACTTGCTTCAATTGTGTAATACAATGAAGATTACCCCTGATAATTGCGCAGGGAGTCTTGAATCTATTAAAGACTAAGAGGCGAGCATTATGCTTCACTTCTATTGATTTACTCTTCAGTAGTTTCAACAAAAACACGTAAGTTAACTGAAAAGGCCTTCTCCTTATCTCTTTTTTCTTATAAACTACAAGTCGTACTGTCTCTGTAGTCCTGTTAGGATCAGCACTGCTTATGACCCACTTCCTGTTCTTGGACTCCGCCTCTTCTTAGACTGCTCTGAACTGCATCTCTTGGAACTTTTATAACTTTGTCCAACCAAACTGGACGAACAACTCCAACTTTCGCAGATTCAATCATGCTTCTTCACGAATATGGATCTCGCTCTCTTTAGGCTCCGTTGCTTACGGGTCCTCATTACTCAATTATTCTTCTGGTCTTCCCCTAACGATCATACAAACACCAACATTAGGGTGGAGTCCTTGTACTGTAATTAAAATGATCATCTTCACACTTGATATACAGTGCAAAGTAGGGAGGGAAATTAATGCTCGCCTCCTCGTCTTTAATAGAATCAAGACCACCCTGCACAATTAGCAGGGGTAATCTTCATTCTATGTGAAGACTGGAGGTGAGCATTATGCTTGTTCAAAGCTTCCCCATTACAGTCGTATCCAGCCCCTCAGTTGGCTTGAAATAAAACTCTTTAAAAGTAGTATCGCTAGCCCAGGCAGCCGCTTGCATAATATCTCACAGTGTTACCTCTACTGTGAATGCTTTGGATGCCATCGCTCCTCTCACTGAATGCGCTCCATACTCCTAAAGGTCTATGCCTGCTGGCTGCATTACTTCTCGAATCCACCTAGCTATGGTGGCTGTTGCTACTGCTTGGAATGGTTTCCTGCGCACTATTAGCAATTGTGTAGTATCTGCTGCCCTGCACTCTGACGTTCTACTCTTGTACTCTTTAATATATCACGCCACGCACAACTTAGCATTGCTCGGGAAATAGGAATAATGTACTGTAGTGGACCCTGTCTTCATCCTCCTAGCTATGGATAAGGTCACTCCCTCGAGACTGAAGGATTTACTGTGTATCTCTAGAGCCTTGACATCCGCAACTGGCTTGCAAGACACAAAACATAAGAGCATGGCCAAATTCTCTGATGAGTGCTTCAGCGACAGATATCTGTGTGCCGGCCAACTCGCTAGTAACCGCAACACCACTGTGACGTCCCATAATTGCCTGTACCTTGGCTCTGGGGGTGCTTTATATCGAGCTCCCTTTATGAGTCTGGTTACTGCTCGGTGTTCTCCGGCTGGTACCCCTTCGAACGGAAGGTGATCTACCGAGATAGCCGACCTGAACTCCGATGGTCCTAAATTCTTTCCCATCTTGTAGTGTGCTAGAAAATTGAAAATCGCTAGTACAGGAGCTGAAACAGGATGAAAATGTCTCCCTCTACACCAGCTCGACCATTTGGCCCAAGACGCATCGTAGCTCCTCCTAGTGGATGGGACCCACGACTCTGCAATGAGCTCTGCAGCTTGCGCTGAAATACCTGGCAATTGCCAGCGTCTCCTGATATTCTGCACACTATCAGCAGGAGAGTTCCCCTCACTTTCAGAGGATGAAATGACCCAGCTGGGACCGTGAGCAATTGCTCCCCATCTGGAGGACACACGGTATGACCGCTGTCACTTCCATTAATGTTGGGAACCATACTTGCAACCTCCATATCGGAGCTATCAGGGTCAACTCTGCACTCTCTCTCCGACACTTCGCTAAGACCCTGCTCATTATTACAAAAGGGGGAAATGCATAATGCAGCTTTCCTGCCCACTCTTGGAGGAATGTGTCTGAGCATTGTGCGGACGGATCAAGCCGCCAGCTGAAGAAGCTGCGCGTCTGTGCATTGAGTCGAGACTCAAACAGGTCGGTGTGTACTGGTCCCCACAGCTGGTCTAGCCACTGAAAAACCTGTGTGCTCAGCTTTCAATCGCTGCAGTTGGTCAGATATCGAGAGTTCCAGTTGCTACTACATTGAGCGTCCCTGGAAGGTACTCTGCCATCACAGAGGCCCCTTACTGAAGACAGTAGTGCCAGAAATCTTTTGCTAGATCTGCTAGTAACTTGGATCTCGTTCCCCCTAGGTGGTTTAAGTACCTGACCGCCGATATGTTGTCCACCTTGAGAAGGACACAGGAGCTCACTCTCCCTTTCGTGAATGCCTTGATTGCGATTGAACCTGCTAGTAGCTTAAAACAGTTTATATGAAGACAAAGCTCTTCTCTGCTCCATTTCCCTCTGGTCTCTAGTGAGCTGCATCTTGCTCCCCAGCCCACTCAGCTGGCATCCGATTCTATGACTAGATCCGGAAGATCTCTGAATATGGCACGTCCATTCCAGGCGTACAATTTCTTTAACCACCATTCTAGCTCTGTGATGGACTCTTGGTCTAAAGGGATCACCTGGTGGTACTTCAGAAACTGCTCTAAGTGTCTGATTTTCAGTCTCTGTAGTGCAGGGGACCTGAGAAAATAGCTCGAATCGATGCTGCTAGCATCCATACTATCCTTGCTAGTATTCTGATTGATATCGTCTGCTTGCTCAAGTAGTCACTGATCTCTTTCCTGATGTCCTTGATTTTTCAAGCTGGCAGCTCCAGGGCCACTTTCCTGGTGTCTAGGATGAAACCAAGGAAGTCTAACCTTTGTGCTGGAGTTGTGTCTGATTTCTCTAGGTTCACTAGGAATCGCAGCGATGTAAGGAGGTCTCGTACCCAGTCGATCTGATATATCAGCGCCTCTCGATCCTCCACCAGAAGCAGTAGGTCATCTAGGTATACATCCATCCGGATCCCTTTCTCCCGGATCGCTGTCGCTACTGGTCTCATAAGCTTGGTACAAGCCCAAGGCACTGAGGCTAGCCCAAAGAGCATTGTTTTGAATTGCCATAATTGGCTGCTCCAGCGAAAAGCCGGGAAACACCTGAATTCCGCATGTACTGGTACCGTAAGGTACGTGTCTTTCAAATCTATTCTTGTCAACCAGTCCCTCTCTCTTAGGGTGTTTCTCAGTTGGTGTATCCCTTCCATTTTGAAGTGGCGGTATGTAATCCAGCCGTTCAATTCTCTCAAGTTTATGACTGGTCTCACTTTCTCTTTTCTGTAGACCAGGAACATAGTGCTCATGAACTTTGGGGTTGTTCTGCACATTTCTATAGCTTCTTTCAGCTCTAGTTGGCGAAGCTCGCGGTGTAAACTTTCTCGTTCTGCTTTCGCTAACTGTATCTCTCTGAGCCAGCTCCCTTGTACTGGCTCCTGAACACATTCTGGCGGTTTGCAGAACCCAAGCATCGCTGGAAAGCGCGGACCAATTTTTCCAAAAACACTGCATTCTCCCCCCACTGGAGGGTATTTTGGGGCTCTCACCTGGGATAAAGCTCTAGCCTCAGCTGGCTCCTCTGGCTCTGCGCCCTCTCAAAAATCGTCCTCTGGCCAGGAAGAAAGAATCCTGCTGCTTATTCTCCCAGTACTGGGCTCTAGTATTCTGAGGTCTTCTGCCTCAGTGTAAGCGACAAGCCGCCCGACCTTGATAGGGGCAGGTCCCAGCAAAACTCTACCTGGGAAAATCTTGCGTATGGATGCTTGTGCTTTCTCCAGAGATGTATAGGTCCTACAAACCTGCCCATCCCTTTACCAAAGGTCTCCCCAAATAGGAGGCCTTGTGCTGCTTCATAGGATGCTAGATCGCTCAGCTTGGCATATATCTTAAGCAGTAGACCACTCCTCCTTTCAGAGCAGGTGGCACTGTTTGCATTGCCTAGTAGGAAGACTGCTCTCTGCGTCCAATTCACTAGGGCTTCCGGCCGATCTCCTCTACGGTGTCTCTGGCTCTCTCAGCCAGATTCATTATCTTGGCTAGCGGCCCCGAGATATCTAACACCTTCTTCTGGCAGCTCCCCCATGACCTGTCTATCCCTTTTCTGGGGTCTTTGATAGTCTTCGTAACAAAAGCCAGCATTTTTGGATCCATCTCTGGCGTTTCCGCCACCTTGCCCGGGGACATTCTGCCCTCAAGTGCTGTCTCCCCTCTTTGTCGAGTGATTTCCTTAGTCTCAGGCCCATGGATTTAGTTACTCTGTGGGAAGGGTGCCAATCAGAGGATCTGGGGTTTCTAATGCTGTCTGGATCAAACATGTCCGTCACTTACTCTAGATCTTCGTCTAGGTGCTTTTCTTTGTGTGCTTTCTTGCCTCCAGTGGGTCTCTCCCACTCTTCTTCGGGCATTGTCTTCCTCTTCTTGAGAGGACAGATTGCCTTCTGCCGGCTCTTCTTCTGAGCCTGGGCCATCTTTGCCCAAATTTTCTTCCCCTGGGGATCTGGTTACTCCCCTCCAGGCCTCTTTGCAATGACTCTGTGGGCGTGCTGTCTGTCTCTTTGGTGCTCTCTCGGGGCTAGCTTAGGATGGATTCTACAACAGCCTATCTTGTAAGGGGTTCACACCTTGCTCCACAGCATCTACCAACAAGCTTCCCAGCACTTCTTTAAAGCTGGTGGCGAGGTCCAGCGATTGCTCCTCCTTGCTCCACTCAAATTCTATGTGTGCCTTATACTTGCATTACAGGTGTCTTGCTCACGCCCTATGCTGCTTTGTCTGATGCTCTAGTATTATAGAGGATGGCCTTGTATGCTCTCTTTCACATAATAAGAGTTTCTTCTCTTTAATATTATTATTTTTTATTTATTTTTTGTGGCTAGCACCTGCTTTGGCTTTAATAAGCCGTATGAGCCCTTCTGCCTCCCTTCTGGGCGTTCTAGAGGCTGTGTCTAAGACACTGAAAGTTGCTCTCTACTTCGAACTACGAGCGATTTCACATGGAGCTTCCAGCTCGTTCTGGCTTATGGATCGACTGATCCGTTTTGCTGATACTAGCTAACGTCTATTTGGCTGTTTAATTGCTTTTCGCGAGATCGCGCGGTTTAAACTCTATCACCAACGGGCCCGGCTTCCGAATGTCAGAGTGCCTGCCTGTCGCACTGCTGATGATGAGTGCAATGTGAGCGCTTGGCCCCGCCTCCCCGTCAAAGGGGGCCAAAGTACCTCGCTCACGTGGCACCACCCCTGCAAGTGTGGGGGCCGTACTGCTAATGTCGGTAATGAGGGAGCGTGAGCCCCCAGGCGTGCCGGTCATGCGACACGGGGCTCGTCTCCCTTGCACCGGTTCTATCGTTAATGTAACTCTGTATAACTCTGTTATGAGCTTCCTGTTTTCCCGCTTCTAACATGCTGCGCTGCTAAAGAATCCTAACTAAATGTCTCGGTCGCTGATCACTCGCGACTTTATAAACATCTGACACACGCTCTCGCATTCTCCATAAACTTAAATCTTTAGATTTTACTCTCAACATACTTTAAGTTCTGCAAACTAATGAAACATGCTGTTTCTCTCACGATAGTGTACTTATCTGCTGAAGAACAGGAAAAGAAGAGGAGGAGTCAAGGAACAGGACGTGGGTCATAAGCAGGGCTGATCCTAACAGGACTACAGAGACAAGATACCACTTTCAGAGCTCCATCATGAGACCTGAACTCTGCATATTCCTACTCTCTAACCCCATGTCTTCTATGATATGGCATTTATAACGCGCCTATACACAAGTTTTTCAAGGAGCGATGCGGCGGGGGGGGGTCAGAGGGAAGACAGAGATAGCAATCCTACTAGGCCAGGTGTCATTCAGATTACGCAAGTGCAGGGGAAGGGGGAAGAGGAAAAGTGTGGAGTGGGAGGGGGGTGGGGACAGTGCAGTACATGGGGTAATAGAATAAATAAAACAATACAAGAAGTAGGGCCAGATGGTGGCAAGTGCAAGGGTAAGTGCAGACATCAGGTGTCAAGTGCTGGTGGGGGACTGTAGAGATCCAGAAAACAGTCCCCAAGTGCGGGGGTTGCCAGGGCAGCAGTGCAGGTGTGTAACTGGTGGGGGAGGGGACCTGGGCACGAGATCAGATGGTAGCCAGGTGACCAGTACAGTTTATACCAGGAGTTCAGCAGGGGAGAGGAGGAGCGAAAGCAGAAGCAAAGAGGAAGGTCTTGAGGTGCTTCCGGAACCGAAGATGGTTCTCCTCAAGTTTCAGGGAGCAGGGAGGCTGTTCGAGGGGGAGGCCCCAGCCAAGGAAAGAGATCTACCACTAATTTGCTGCTTGGAGAAGCGACAGACCATGAGCGAGTTGGAGGCGGATGAGCGAAAAGCTCGAGCAGGAAGATATTTATGAAGAGAGTGTTGAAGGTATTGAGGCCCCAGGTCCAGGAAGGCCTTGTGGACAATGCAGAGGGTTTTAAACTTAATCCTCGCAGCCACTGGGAGCCAGTGTAGAGATTTCAGTCCTGGAGAGATACGATCCCTGGGCTTGAGGCCAAGGACAAGTCTTGCAGCCCTGTTCTGGATGAGTTGCAGAGGGCGGAGAGTGGAAGCAAGCATATTTAGAAAGAGGCTGTTGCAATAGTCCAGCCTAGAGAGAACCAGAGCTCTGGAGACAGTGAGCTGTGTATATACTTACGACCTGTTTCCATAACAGAAGTCAAGGACCCTTGCCTGGCACCGCACTCTACTGACACTTTCTCTCCACACCCGTCCGGGTAATCTACATATTAGCCAGTACATCACCTGCAATGGACTAGAACACTACATAGCTCCTAGCTATACTGTTGTATGCCTCTTGTAATTTTGTGACTTGATATGTAACACAAGTCTATTGTAATTTTGTGACTTGATATGTAACACGTCTGTTACCTTGCTTAACACTGACCTTTCTCTGCCACTTTTTGTCTACACCTGTCCTGGTAATTTCTATTATCAGTCTTTTGTGAAGCATAATGCTCGCCTCCAGTCTTGACAGAGAAGTTAAATGAAATTGTCACATTGCATTTTAGGATCTGTTCAGTGCATGTGACGTCACTTCGCGTACACTTTTTTTTTAGGACTCGAGTCTCGAGCCCTGGTTAAATTTCTAATAAGCTTTACATTTGCAAGCTCTGCTCTTGTCGCAATGCTTTGAAAGGTGCAGAGGGGTTTGCAGTTCATGCTTCATTTTATCAAGTAGGTCAGTGTGCACAGCGATTCGAATGTGACATCCCCCTGGTTTTCACTAAATTACTATCGTCCAAAAGAAGTGTGCAAACAAACGAACGATTGCCTGCTGTGTATGTTTGCCTTTCCCTGCTCCTTTCAGCCTTTACTTTCACTCCTCTAAACTACGCAAAGTTGGCAAGCCAACCCCAATCCCTGCCCATTTATTCATGGTGGAATTCCAGAAACGCTCTGGGCCAGATGGTAGACAGATAAGGGCACTGCCAGTCGAGTGGTATGCCACATTGCATAAAGTCCTACAAGGTGCTCTTTGTTGTTGTGTAGGAATGTTGCGTCCGACCTACATGCGTGGATTCTGCACTGAATTCGACAATATCAGCAGGTGTCCTTTGTAGTTCAATTGCCATTTGCACTAATCAGAGGACCTCGTTATCCACAGAAATTGTTCTGTACTCTCACCTGCAGCCATAACCACAGAAGAAGGGCTCTTGGTTTTCAGGGCAGGGCCCTGGGTGCCTCTATTGTCAAATGGATTTGCATTGCCTTGCACATCCGGATCAAGCGTTCTCCATTTTAGGTTTCACGGCCACATCACCTTGACACGTCCATAACAGGTTTAGAAGCACTGCTTAATTTGTGCGGTGTTTGCCAGGACTCAGCCCTGGCACTTATTTCTGAGCCCTGGCACTTATTGCCTCAGACTCAGTTTGATTCTGATGTGGTGTTTTGGCAACATTATTATTGTAACTGCTAGTCACATAATAAATACCTATAGAATCAGAGCAAAATGTAAATGATGATTGTGTTTAAAAAACACCTAAGCGTGTCTCATGTCAAAGCAGAAGTATGTTATTTTGTGTGTATTTTGACTGGCATTTATAAATCACACTTCCACCATAGTGAGTACATCCAGCAACACAATAAGCCGGTGGGAGTTGCAGCTTTAACCCCATATATGTTGACAGCAGGAGGAGAAGCCATGGGGGGTGGCAGCGTGGACTTGGAGCTGACCAACCTGACATGTCATGCTTGTGTTAGAAAATATTTGAGCCCCGGCACTTATTTTTGAGGAGCGACAGTTTTGGCCTTCGTGCAGGCATTGAAAAGGAATTTCTAGGGGGCGTGGTCTATCGCCAAGGAAGATGGCAGCCTAACCCGTCAACTCCGTCTCACGGACATATAATTAAGGCTTTATTAACATATTTCTGAATTCGGTTAGCCTTTTTTACTTTACCAGAGTTAAGAGGAGGTGTTTCCCCGACTGATACCGGAGTTCTGAAGCTGCTGTAATCCTCCGAAGTGCATGAAAAAGAGCAGCGCCACTCCAGCGCCCGTTGCCTTAACACTGATCCGCCTCAGCATGGAGAACGGTGGGCGACCCAGACCCGCTCTCACAGCAGGTTCCGCTGGCGGTGCTATGCGGGGAAGACTCCCAGCTGTTCAAAGGGGTCCGTAGATACTGGGAACCGGTGGGTCTAGCTACCCTCAGAGATATATGGCAGGAGGGGGAGGCATTGGAATTTCAGAGGCTGCAGGATGAGACAGGGGTGCACAGAGGCCAATATATTACTTACACCAGACTCATGAAACGGGTAAGGGAGAGGTGGCCCGAGACGGTACTAGCGGAAGAACCTGACACTACCCTGGAAATGATGTACGATGTCTCGTAGGGTGGGCACGAAATATCTCGGATATATGAGCTCCTAAGTGCAAAGGCAGGGAAGGAGCTGCTCCAGCTGAGGCTCAACTGGGAGGAGGAGGTGGGAGAACCCATGACAGAGGGACAGTGGGATAGAGCCCAAAGGTACCATAAGAAGGTGTCCCGGAATGCGAGACTCCAACAGATCCAGCTGTATGTTACCCACAGAGCTTATCTGAGCCCCAGAAGAATAGCTAGGTTTCAAGGCTCGGCTGTACAGAAATGCCCCAGGTGTGGGGAGGGAGAGGCAGGGCTGCTGCACATGTTCTGGGCATGCCGAGAGGTGCAGACATTCTGGGAAGAAATAAAGATGAGAATGGCCAGTGGGGGAGTGGTGCTGAACGTGAGGTCTGCCTGGGCATGCATGCTTGGGAGTTTCCCCAGGCCACGTAATTCAAAACATATCATCAAGATGAAGGACCTGGCCTATATCTTGGCCAAGCGCAGAATTGCAATGTGCTGGAAAGCGGCCCATATGCCCAGAGTGGAGATGTGGTGGGCAGACCTCCTGAAATGGGCAAAAGCAGAAACTGCGGAATGGTATGAAGCTGTCACTAGGGGGGAGAGGAGGAAGTGGGCCCCTTGATAGCCTGGAGGCAACTGGTGACCTCAATGGCAAACCCCCACCAGGTCAATCATGAAACGGAAGGCTCAGATGAGTTGACAAGCATTGAGATACCTGAAAATGCTCATGCAGATGGCACGGATAAGATGGCTCGAGTTTGGGGGGGAGGGAGGGAGGAGTACGGAAGATGACACTATATAATGTGATGCCTTGATATTGAATATGATCGCTCTAAATGGTTGTAATGTTTGGTGTGTTGTTTGTTCAAATAATAAAAATTGTTTTTAAAAAAAACACTGATCCACCTCACGTGAGGTAAAGCTCGTATCCGTCTCACTGTGACATGCTGGCTGCTGTTGCGGCCCTCCCAGCTCCTCCTCCACACAACACCACCTGCTGTCGGCATACTCAAATTCCATGCATCTCTCTGTGATTATTGTCAACATTTAAAGCTACAGACTGAAAGTTTCACTCTCAGGAGAACGTTGGTGAACTTTTTTCATATATTATTACTATTTGTTGACAGGGACATATGCAACTATAATTCACATTGTTAATTTCCTGAGGCATTTAATGGACTTTTCAAAAATTCTCCTTGCCTTCTTTTACTTTATTTGGCTCCCAGCTTGTTTTTTTTCTCCTTTTCTGCCAGAATACTAATATGTGAACAGCTCTAAAAGGATTAACATAACACTACACTCTTTTTTTTAATCCTTTTAAGACCAGTTGTGGCTCGTGAACTGAATGGACTGATATCAGAGCAATATATAGAGCTGTTTATCTATATAGACTAAGGAGAATTGTGTAGCAGGAAAGCTTCTTTGAGCTGCAACTCGCAGTGTCTCTTCTCAATACGTGACACTATGAGTACCTCAAGTCATTAATAGAGGATCTCTAGGTGCCAGCTACATTATTACATGTTTCATTGGCTATTCACTCCGCTTGTCTTTTAACCTCTTGCAGGCTACATTCTTGTACTTCATTGATTCTTTACTGATCTACTTACCTGATTTGAACTGCAACAATGGCTGCCAATAAATAAAACAGAAAACTGCACCTGCAATCAAAGATTCCACTCTCTCTCATCCACCGCCTTAAAAAGACCCAAAAGCAACTTACCACCACCGCTCAGCATGTCTGACCCGGCCATTGAGGCAATCTTATCCGAAATTAGGGCATTACAACCCTTTATTGAAACTACAAACCAAACACTTCAGCAGCTGGATGACAGATGGAAAGGAGTTGAGGATCGAATGGAGGAAGTCGAGAGACGGGTCAGTCTCATGGAAGATATATCACCAAAAGGGCGATGTTAGAAAAATCTGTTAAAGACCTCCAAAAGCACAACGAGAACTTA
Organism: Ambystoma mexicanum; assembly: GCF_040938575.1. Lineage (NCBI taxonomy): Eukaryota > Metazoa > Chordata > Amphibia > Caudata > Ambystomatidae > Ambystoma > Ambystoma mexicanum. The sequence continues at coordinate 289,910,533 of NC_090931.1, read as the reverse complement.
GAAAAAAGGTGAAGTTGCAACAATCTTTGCGTATTGGGTCTACCTGAGGGTTGCGAGGGATCGGATCCAATTGCCTTCCTGCAAAAACTTCTACCAGATATTCTTCACTTACCCCTGGATACCCAGCTAAATATACAAAGAGCACATTGGGTTGGTCAAATGGGAGTTCCTACCTCCTTTCACTCTTCTCCAAGAACACTCATATTCTATCTACTGGAATACTCCCAGCTCCAACTTATTAGGGCTTCAATTAAGGAGAAAAAATCTCTCGCCTGGCATGGCAGCAAACTATACATAATGCAGGATGTAGCTAAGAGTACTGCTCTATGCAGGAAGGAATTCCTATCCTTACGCCCAGCTCTGAAGCAGCTTAACATTTGATATGGCTTGTATCATCCATGCTCTTTCAAGGTTACACATAATGGTCATACTGCCATGTTCGATGGATCCGACTAACTTAAAAGCCTTCATACGTTCCATCAAAACGGAAAGTATGGACACATCCTCTCTGGTGAATCCATCTACCTCCACTGGGACATGAGCTTTAGTTTTAGTGCTTCTCATTCCATCATTATGCTTATACATTGTTCTCTCTTCTAATGCCGTTAATATCTTCTTTTTTCTAAAATGTACGTGAGCCGACGACTGGTGTGGTGCCTCTCTTCCTCTATGTGCTGTCTCTTTCCTTTTGACAGCATGGTAGACATCACCGGTACCCGCAATAGTTTTTCTTCCTTTTTTGTGTCCACTTCCTGGCCTGATTCCTTTTTCTCTTTATTTCTTTTTTCTCATATAATGAGGCTCTTATTACATTTGATTCAAAAGTTTTTTTCGTTTTTGCTCTCCTCAGTATGAAATGTTTCACATCAGGTCTCCTTCCCCCTTACTTGATTCCTCATGTGTTTTCCTCTTGTATCTTATTCCTGATTCCTGGGAATTCAATTGCATTTTAAGTTTTGTGAAATGAATCGCTCTCATGAAATATTTCCTCGTTTGGTACAGCAATGTTTATTTTTTATTATGGTCTCGTAATAAGGTCATATCACTTCATATTTCCATAAATGGCTTTTAAGTGTTTTACTTGGAACATTAAGGGCTGTAACAACCCCATTAAAAGGTGTAAGGTTCTGTCTCATCTAAATAAGCTCAAACCCTCTGTGGCGTGCCTACAGGAAACACATTTATCCACTGAAGAGGCTATGAAACTTAGATCCTTGTGGGTTAAGGATGTTGTTGCAAGCCCAGCTGCTGCCAAGAAAAATGGTGTTGCCATATTGCTTAGCAAAAAGCTGTCTTTTAAAATTCTGGACAAAGATATGGATACCGAGGGACGTTGGGTATGGGTGAAGCTCTTGATTGATTCAGTACAAATGTCTATTCTAAATATTTATGCACCCATTCAACCTGATCCTCAGTTCTGGCTAACTGCCAAAAAAATTATTATCAATAATAACTTCTCTAACTTAATTATGTGTGGGGATGTCAATCAGCTCCTTGACCCTTTTTAGATAGGAAATCCAATTGTGTATTCAAATCCTCTAAATCGCATAAGTCTTTTCTACGATATCTTTCAGAAACAGCTCTAATTGATTCCTGGAGGCTGTCACATGCCACACAACTTGATTATACATTCCATTCTCCCCCTCACAATACACTATCCTGCCTAGACTATATTTCCACCTCTAAAACCCTTGCTGGCACCATTGATGACTCTACCATTTCCAATATTATTTTCTATGATCATGCTCCTGTTTGCACCTCCTTTATCTTTGATGATGTTAGTAGGCCTTCCTCAAGGTGGAGATTCAATAACTACTTATTACAGGATCCACAATTCATTGTATCTGTCCAGTCTTTCTTACAACAGTTCTATGATAATAATCATGATGAAGACATCTGGGTGGTCAATAATTGGGATGCATTTAAGGCTGCACTCAGATGTCACATTATGGCATACTCGGGAAGGATGAAATAAATACGTAAAAAGCACCTTGATGAGTAATATATTCACGACTTACTTCTAATGAGAGACTATACTATCAAAACCCCAACACCACCAATCTTCACCAGGTTATGTCATTACGCTGCCAAATAAATAATGAACTCACCAACCTTGCTGCCGGTACCATACTCAAATATAAAACCAAGATATATCAAACATCTAACAAGGCTGGGAAGTCACTTGCTTCATACTTGAAGACTAGAAAAGAAAGGTTTTTTGTATCTCACATCAAAGATCCCTCTTGCAACATATTAAATCAATCAAAGGATATCCTAAACTGTTTCAAAAAGTTGTATGAGCATCTATACACTCCTGACACCCATAATCTTTCCTCAAAAAAAATAATAGATTGTATTATCCACAAGTAGATCTCTCTCATCTAGATCATGATATCACTCTCTCTGACATTACGCTCGCTATTAAGGGTTTAGGTAGAAGTAAAGCCCCTGGCCCGGATGGCTTCTCAGCTGAATTCTTTAACTCTCTTGCTCACTCTTTTGCACCAAATCTTAAGTCACTATTCTCATACTTTGTCTCGAATAATGCCTCCTCCGGTTCATTCTCTGAACCCCTACTTATATTATTCCCCAAACTAGACAAAGACCCTACTTGCCCTAGTAACTATCGTCCTATATCCCTTATCAACGTAGAATGGAACATCTTTGCCAAAATCCTTGTTAATAAAATGGAATCTTCCCTCCCAGCCTTGATTAAATCTGATCAAGTTGGATATGTTAAAGGTCGCAACATCTCCTTTAATGCTAGATTATTTTTGGATGCCCTTTATATCGTCTCTAAAGATAAAAAGGATAAACAGGGTTATGCGGCTATTGCTCTTGATGCACAAAAAGCTTTCGACCATGTGAGTTGGGACTTTATGTTTCATTCCCTTAAATGGCACTAATGTGGAGAAAAATTCATATCCTATGTCAAACTTCTGTATTGATGTCCTAAATCCTCGATCTGTATCAATGGACAGTCTTCTTCATGCTTTCCTCTATAAAGAGGTATGTGACAAGGTTGCCCCCTTTCTCCAATCCTGTATATTCTTTCGTTAGAATCTTTACTAGAACTTATCAGATTCAACAGCTTATTCCTGTTCCTCTACTTCTCTCTTTCTTCAAATCTATCTACTCCATCCTACTTGATTTCCTATGGGGCCCTGGCAAATGTAAAAGAATAGCGATGGCAAAATGAAAAGCTCCATATGATGTGGGCGGTGTTAGGTTCCCGTATTTTAAATTTTATCATTCGGCCTTCCTTCGAAAACAATCCCGATGTTGGTTTAACTCCGTGCACATGTCAGACACTCCCTCCTGGTTTAAGTTAGAGAAAAATGTGGTTAGCCGTATGACCCAGTTAATCTTATTTATCTATTTAACAACACATCAATGGCCTTGTCTGTTACTATTAAAGCCTCTGTTGCTGCCTTAAAGGCCTTTCTCTTCTCACACAACAAACCCCCCAACAGAAATGCATCCCCCCTGCTTTGGCTCAACAAAAATATTGTTATCAATAATAGAACCTTGAACTGGAAATCCTGGCTAAAAAAAGGCATCAGATTCAGTCAACAAATTATTAATGGCCCCAGAATTCTTCCTTTCCAGCAATTGAAACTTATTTTATATCCCTAACGCCGATTTTAACTTTTACAACAAATGAGTCAACTCCTGTGTTGATGCTCTTCATCACTATTCCAATAACATCCTCTCGCTAGATGTTCTCAGACTACTACAGCTAACTGCATCCTCTGGCATCAATGCTTCCAGATTCTATAAAGCCCTTACCTCAAATCCAGTTGTTCAACCAATCCGTTCATCGTGGGAAACAGACTTTGGTGTAGTCCTTGATGACCAAACTTGGTCTCCAAAGTCAAAGATATTTCAATAGCAGCCAACATCACTCAACATTTTTTTTCATTCATAGAGCTTTTATTATTCCCGCCAAACTATCCAAGTCTAAAAATGGTCTGAGTGATGAATGTTGGACCTGTGGTTATACTCCAGCCTTGTATGAACATATGTTTTTTAAATGTCCTTTTGTCTTCTCGTTTTGGCAAGAGGTTTGGAGATATCTTAAACTTATATTTTTGATTGAAGTTCCATTATCCTTTATGAACATTGTATTGGGTAGCCTTGCTATTGAATGTCATGACCTAAATGTCTCAAAAAAACTATATGTGAAGGACACACATAGCGCTTATAAATGAATTGGCTGAAGGCACACTTGGTTAAGACATTTTTATTACACAAGTAGTGCATTTACTGCTCAAATGGGTATATGAACTCTCAGTAGACTGCTTTGAAATAACACAAGCGGGCACTCTGAGCATAATGTTTGATGTCATTGCTTAAGAAAGCAAGCTCAAAGGGCTCCCTGAAGGATGTGTTTTGGGCAGGGCGGGGGAGGCAGTGGATGGGAATGGCCATAGGGATTAGCATGTCTATGGGCAGTTCATGGGTGGGAAAATACCCAAATAACTCCTACAAACTGTGTGTCCCTACTCGTATACCATCGCCCCCCTACTCCAATGCAATAGTTTTGGCTTATAGGAGGAAGAGCCGGGGCACTCACAGGATCTTATGTGGGAAAGAGAGACATTATTGGTGGATATTGGGAAAAGGGGAAGGAGTGCCGACAGCAGGGATTGGGATTGCGCTTGTTTTCGTGTCACAAAACAATGAGTGTGCTACTGTTAAAAGCAAAAGAACAAAGTAGTTGCTACTAGAAGCCTCTGGCACATGCCACCGATCCCAGGGCATCTACCCCAGCAGGAAAACGACATGCTGCTGGTTTTAATGCATTCGCTTTTTGGAGGCAGGGAGTAGGAGGCAGCAGAAACAGTATGTTCATTCCCTGCCCCACGTCCACCTGCAAAAAAAAGGGAAAAAGCCCTCCAGTGGTAACTGCGGCATAAAACATGAATGCACATGTGTACTCACGTTTGTTCTGCCTCCCACACATCTGCAGGGACTTGGCAAGTGAATTCCAGTAATGACTGGTGGTCGATTCTAATTCAGGGTGAGAAAGCACATATTATCTTGGCCTTAACAGAATTCTTGTTATTAGTTTTTGCTAAACTTGATAAAACAACGACAAGTGGAACATTGGCCTAAGGCACTGCGATGGACAGTTAATAGTGATAAAGCAGAGCGAGACACTTAAGCGCATTGCAGAAACCCGGATGGAAATCGATAGTTAAGAAGTGCCAAGTTCATGCAATGTTTTAATTTCTTTGTTTATAACAATTGTACAATCTACGCCGTTTTTCTTTGAGATGTCTTATATTTATATGTGCCTGTGTGACAAAAGATTGGCAAAAGGTTGTCTAGGTGGCAAACCATTATGAGCCAATATAAAAAAAAACAACTATAAATAAATAAATAAAAATAAACCGAGCGTAACGAAACATAATCAGCCAAATTTAAAAAAAAACACGAAATTGTGCAGAGTTCACTGCATATGGTTGTACTTTTCCGTTCCGTCCGGCCACTTTTTGACATTTGCACTATGAAGAAAAAAATGTTAAACACGGAAAAAGCACGTCATCAATTATTTTTGCACTTCGTTGTGCAAAAAGTACAAATGCCTCCTGTGAGCTTGTGAGAGGCATTTCCAGTGATACACCTGAGTTTGATTCCATAGAAATCCGTGGGTTTTACTCCATGACAATGTAATGCTGGCGTAAAAGCACACGGTTTTTGCAAGCAGAGCTGGAATGCAAGGTGGAAAGAGTGTATTCATCGTGTGTCCCAGCTGTACCAGCAAAACACAGAAACGTCTGTCCCTGTCAAAAATGGCATTAAACGCAGGCATATCCCATCTATGACTGCTTTTTGCACCCACCACTTTTTGTGCCCAGGGACTTGGAAAATGAAGACAAACATGTCATGGAGTGCCCGCAGATGCGTGGGTCGGCCATACTTGATGTTAAGGGCGCCATTGTGATTGATATGACTTTTCCTGGTCTAGGTAAACAGCCTAAGACTTTCTTTGTCCGATGGCGAATATCCTCTTTTGAAGTCCCAGGCTGGCAACTGCAAAGAAGGTGGGACACCTGTGCATTCTGTTCTCAACTCTACACTAGGCCTAATTTACAAAGAGTTTCTCCATAGGATTTCGCAAGAAGACAGGGCCCATGATCCATGGAATGACGAGCTCCTCACTCTTCACCAATGGCATTAGGAATATCAGAGTGGAGCACAATTTTCTGTCTCCTTAAAATGTTATACATGGTCAGATCTTTTATGATTGGTTTGCGATTCAACCAATCTAATTGTAGGTTGATCCTCTGTTTTATTCTATGTGATCTACACAAACAGCAGGACAGTTATGGGGCCATTCTACCTGTTTCCTAAGCATGTGTGTGCCCAGCTTTCATCTCTTTCATAGGAATTTACTGGTTATGTCAAAGGCTTTCAGTGCCAAAAGCAAACTGCTCCATTTTGGGCCCGTGTATTTCATTCTGTTTAAAAACAGCACTTATTCTGTAAGAAATAATGTAAAAGTGCAGTTACTTACCTAAAAGATCGTATTTTCTGGGAAGGAATTTTATGAATATTTTTGAACAAGACATCGAACAGTGCTCACACGAAACCACATTTAGATACGGAGACACTTTATTTAATTGTAAAGCGCTCACTTCATTACTTAATTGCTTCTTGGCACTTTTGGAAGATATCAGCCGTGACTACCCCTGGATCTCTTGATATGAGCAGATGGGTCTTGAGCTTTGCTATAAAACACATTAGGCTGGGGGCAAGTTTTATGTCTTTTGGGAGGATATTCCAGGGGACTAGAGCGATTCCAGATAACTGGATGTCCCTCTGGATCTTGCACTCTGCTTTTTTTGGATGTGCACACAGTTGGCTTGTGCTGGGCAGAGAGCTGTGGCTGGGTCATAACCAGTGTCGATTATAGCAAGAGAACAGTTTAAATAAATCGAAGAATCAAATCCCCTGAAAAAATCTTGTAAAAATAATTCACAGTGTTTGTGGTCTAGTGACTTAGAAAACATGTTTGTCCATTCAATCCAACTTTTTCTGGGGAAAACGACAACAAGCCCAGGAAACCCCTGAGTCTGCATATTCCAGTGACGTGCGGCATGGAGTTGTTCGGGATGGGTGCAAGAACCTGATGCTGCATGTTGGCTTCACTCCACCAGTGGGAAAACACTCTGTGTCACAAGGCAGTGGCATTCAGGTTCCCACACAATCTAATGAATTCCAGAGGAGGTCCTGTGCGCCTCCACAAGCCAGGTGTAGTTGGTGGAAGTCAATTGCAATGGTGACCAGCATTAATGCAATGGTGGTCTCTGTTGCTGGTCTCTGCTATGCTTACGTGCACATGGCCTAGATCACCCTGGATTTAGCCGATTCATGCAATGGAGAGCCAGATAAACCCTCAAGGATCACTGGGTTCCAGGGATTTCACATCTGATCCCTTATACATATCTGCTGCTGTGTGCGGAGCCACATCAGAAAGCAGGGAAAGAGCCTAATCGACCAGTTGCTAATGCGGTCAGGGATTGTCCCACGACCAATCCGACAGGATCAATCACTAGTGTCGTCATTTCATAACGGTAGTGATGCACTCTCACATCCCAATATGGCTGCAGTATGGAAAACTACTTTATAGTATGCAAATATTTGCTTTATGCAAGAAGCGTTACAGATAAGCATTGTACCTGGCTCTTTTGCTCTTTATTAGTACAGAGCTGGGGTGTGGTTGGGGCCTCCCAGACAATCAGGAGGCCCAGAACGGGGGTTTTACCACATGGTAAACCCCTGCTCCGAGCCTCCTCTGAACTGGGGCACGCCTTCTTGCCCTGCTGTGACCAAGGTAAGTGCTCCCCTGCGCCCCTCTCCCCTTTTCTACATATTTAGCCCCCCCCTGACCCTCTCCCCACTTACCTGCCGCTCCCTTGTCCCTTGCTGGCACCGGGAACACTAGTGTTCCCTGTGCATTCCCAACATTGGAATGGCTGCCATTGAAAGGGAGACAGGGCTATGTGTAGTTAGTTCCCTTCTACCTGATCCATGATGGCCATCTTTTTTGTCATTTTTTTAAGTTGAGAAACTGCGTGTTTGCTGTTTCTTAACTTTAAAAAAACTCTATTAGTATCCCGGTACAACATGTCGGATTACTAATAGCAATAATTCCCTCCGGGCGGGGGCATTACATGGCCCTGTAATGCCCCCGCCCGTCAGGGTTTATTGCTTAAATAACAAGCAAAAACTCTCATCAACAAAAAATAGCGAGTAAAAATAGTAGACCACCGACACATGGGTGCTTGTCCCCTACTTCCACCTACTCTGGGGTGCATTCAAAGGCCCCAAACAGAAGTCCTTTTCACATGAACAGCAGGATTTTAAACACAGTACCAAAAACGGCTTGCTCTGTCTTTCTTTTTCAAGAATAATTGAAGCACCATGTGGAAAAGGGGCCCACTTGTCATTACCAAAGAAAAAGCAGCATTTTAATTAGACATTTTCACTAGTCTAGATTGTTTGAATTTAGTATCTTTCTTTGAGATATTGGCAGGGGTGCACATATCTGTTCACATATTATGTTGCACATACAAAACACCAGTGACATTTGAAAAGCCACTTTGTTTTCATGAAAAAATGTAAGCCCAAGACAAACCCTTTTGCTGGCTGTGGGAAAACTTCACAAGGACATCTCCCACTCCCAGTCTGGATGTTACATCTCCCATCTAATTACCAACTGCAATAAAGTGTCCTGCTAAAGGTGTTGAAATTCAGTGTTTTCCAGATCTGCTGGCTCTAAAGGCATTTACTGCAGGCGAAGTTCCCCTTGGCTGGAGCATGACCAATATGTGTGAAAATGGGGGCAACAACTTGAGAGAACAGGCTTCCAAAACAAAGAAACTTATAAAAAGAAACTCTGGGTGCAGGCTGGCACAGTGAAAACAAATGGCCGGAAGGCAGGAGAAGGCCTATTTGCCCCACAAGAAGATTCACAATTATTTTAAAAGCACTATTATCATTTAGGCCTTTTTCTCAGCAACAATGAGGCGAATTGATGTTATCTATGTGCCATTTTCTAGGTCATTTCCAGGCGATTTTGGAGATATAAAATTCATCCACCTGTGACACATAGAAATGTAATGGCTATCTAAGATGTGTTTCTGGCTGATCAGAACATGTTCCGAATGTGAGGGTTGGTGAGCGAGTGGAGAATAAAATTAGGCATATGAGTAATAACTCACATATTCAAAACCGTTATGCTTTTTATCGGAACAACAGAAAGGTGCCACATGGCTGTGCTACATGGTATGGACCTGGTGGTCGGCTTATCTTATTCTCCACGTTTAGCTGAATCAGATAATATGTACATTATGGCAGTTGCTAGTAAAATTATGAAGTTGTGATACATAACTGGTTTTTGCCAAAAAATTGAAAGGAGAACAAATGGCGATTACAGGAGATTACAGGGTTTGGCAGGAGAGAGAAGGGTAACTGCCCAATCCTAGTTGCAGGAATTATTGCAGGGAATTTTACATTCCAATATTGTAGAATTGATGGTGTCATTGCTGCTATATAAGGGGGACTGCACACAGGAACAGGTGACACACAGACCGACAGACAGAGAGACAAAGAGGGCTGCGGAAACTTACCATCTGACAGCTGTAAGTAAACACCATAGGAAATTGTTGAGAGTGCATCTGGGGGGAGTTGTCTATTTCTAGGAAGGCCTCAAAGCTGACTGGGGCCTATGGTGGAGAGCAGGAGGCCATCTTTGAGAGTGGAGTGAAGAGACCCCAGACGTATCTTTCCAGAGTGTCCTGAGATGCAGCTGGCTTTCCTGAACATTAAACAGAGGCTTTCCATGTAAGTAGTACTGAGCCCTGGGAGACCAAAAAGGTGGGGAGTCTGCTTGCCTTGAATCATTTTCCTTTATAGTGGGGGTTGGGAGCCAAACTGTGTAGATCCTTAGCCTATTTAACTAAAAATATACATTTAAGTAATTCCCTGTTTGGCAGAACACTACGGGGTGAATTTTGTTAAAATTCTAAATTAACAAAGCTCACTTCCCAGTGTGCGCTGAAAACTATAGCCTATCATTTAATTGGGTAATCCTTTTTGTCCTGTTGACCCCAACTTCTTTAAGGAAGAGGGGTGTCTTTGTCCTTAAATCTGCCCAATCTTTTTGTACAGCTTCCCCAATGCAAGCCTTTCAGTGGAGGAGGGTCTGAAATTCAAAAATCCCCAAATCATTCCAATTTTTCTGTTCAACTTCCCCAATGCCGACCAAAGTAGAGGGAGGTCTGAAAAACAAACCAGTAAATCACCTTGTGTTTATTTTAAACCAAATGTGTGAGCGAAAACATAATTGCCATATGTATTTGTACCAATCTTGAAATCCGACTGCTAGCCTTTTAAGCCTGCGGGGGAATCAAAATCGCACAACACTACATGATAATTGCTTTCGTTATTGATTAGTGTAATTATTTCTTGAAGTGAAATTTGTAGCAAGTGAAGAATTGTGATTGCGTTCTTTTCAATCCAGTTTTGTGATTTACTTATGCTGAGAGAAGTTGATTGTGGTGGGCCACGGATAAAGTGAGGTTTGACATGTTTGTGCTAATTTCCACTACATTTAATTTAAATGAACACCATTATTTTTCCCGTACAGCAGCCTGGTTCTGGGCTCATTGTTAGCTCAGAATGAGGGATCCAAGGGGCATGATATGCATCTGAAGTAGGGCTAAAGAAAAGAATGTGTTAAACAGTTTGTTGCGTCACACTTTAAGTGGGGAAGGAAGGAATCCCTGTGTTGAGGGTGACTTATCAATAAACCGTTACACTAGACAGTTCCACGGATATGTCCAGATAAGCGGTACCAGCAGAGAAGGCCCAGAGGGAGGAGTTTACTGCTGCCTAATCTGTACAGGAATTTGAATGTAAAATAGGCATCTTTTCATTGGCATGAATTACTAGGTGCAATGGAGTATAGATTACTGAAGGATTTCTGATTTAGAGTTAACTATATCTTCACCTGCCTAAAATGTACCCATATTTGGAGTGAAAAAAGTCATCTCGCTGTCACCTTAAAAAATAAAATCTTATCTGTAGTCTTAAAGACAGGCAAGCCACAAACATTTTCCTGAGTCCAAAAACCAAAGCCTGAACCACGGTCCTAAAACTTTCCTTCACTATGAAATATTGTATTCAGAGCTGGCAATGAGGTTGGTGATTTGCCGAAAATGTAACCAATGCAATTCACTAAATGTTTTCCCTTCTGTTGTGAACCAACTGCTCACACAAAAGGGGAAAACAAACACATTTTGACTTTTGGCCGATTCCCATAAGTGAATCACTCAGGGACGTCATTTGGGGGGTCAACTTGGGTCGCAGAAGTGACCCCTGTGTTCTCCCTTGCTACCCCTGCAATCTCCCTTGCTTCGCTTGTAAAAAAAAGCCAAATATCTCTTTTGTAATTTTGTTTTATTTAACAGAAGCTCCTGGAGTAGCGGGGGCCCTGCCACACCAGGCCTGGGGCTGCCCCAGGGCTTGCAGCGTGAGAAGGAAGCGCACAGTAGAGGTTGGAGCTGACCCTGACATGTGGCACATGTCACATGCCACGTTCAGCTCCAACCCCTTCTCCTCCGGCTTCTTTGCAGTTCACATACAGGAACCAGGACGCTCTACCAGCTTCCTGGTTCCTATTTGTGAGCAGCACGTAGGAGCTGAGGGTGGCCTGGAGTGACAGGTCGAAGCTGGAAAAGCAGGTAAGAAGGTTTTTAAAAACAAATGTAAGTGTATTTTGCATTTGTGAAGTGCGTGTCAGATGTATGTATGTGCTATGGGTCAGTGCGTGGTGGGTGAATGAAATGAAATGTGATAGTGTGTGTACTTGAATGTTCTAGGTGTGGGCCTGTGTGCCCGTGTAGATAATTCAGTGAGAGGGGATATAAGAGAAGGTGTATGAGTGAGTGACTGGTGGGTGAATGAGTATAAATGTGATAGTGTTTGTTTGAATGTTCTGGGTGGGTGGGCGTGCGCCTGTGTAGAGAATGCAGTGAGAGTGGATATAAGAGAAGGTGCATGAGTGAGTGACTGGTGGGTGAATGAGTATGAACGTGATAGTGTGTTTGAATGTTCTGCATGGGTACGTGTCTGTGTGGCGAATGCAGTGTGGGTGGACACAAGAGAAGGTGTATGGGTCAGTGAGTGGTGGGTGAATGAGTAGGAATGTGATAGTGTGTGTTTGAATGTTCTGCGTGGGTGGGTGTGTTCCTGTGTGGAGAATGTAAGTGGACTTGAGAGGTTTATGGGTGAGTGAATGGTGGGAGAGTGAAAAGGGATTTGAGTGGGTGTGTGTGTGTAAAGGTGTATGTGAGAGAGGATATATGGGTGAGTGACTGGTGGGTGTATGGGTATAAATGTGATTGTGTGTGTGAATGTTCTAGGTGGGTGGGTGCATGCCTGTGTGGTTAATGCAGTGTGAATGAATGTGAGAGATGTGTGGGTGGGTGAAAGGGGATGTGTGTGTGTGTGTGTGTGTGTAAGGCACTGGGAGACTGGGGATCACTAGAGCATTTTTGACACATCCTTTATTGACTTTTCACGTTTTACTGGTATTTTTGGCCAAGTTAATTTGTGTCATTACCTGGAAAGACTGGCATTCTGGTACTGCCAGTTTAGCCATTGCTTAGTGTGGCATGAAATGTATTACTCGTCATCTTTGATAAAGCATGTCACGCCATTGATGTATCCACGAGAAACCGCAATCTCTGCCAGACTCCGATTGATACAACTAAAAGTGTTGCATAGGGTGTACTATCCGCGGGTAGCCCTCCACCGCTGGAACCAAGCAACTGACCCTAACTGCCTCCGCTGTCTACAGGAAGAGGGTACTTTCTTTCATATATTGTGGGAATGCCCCCGGATCCAAGAATTCTGGTAACACTGCTGTGATAAACTATCTGCAGTCCTAGACCGCTCCATTCATAGGAACCCTAAATCAATGCTATTAGGTATTGGCAAGGAAGAGGAGCTGACACGCTTGAAAAGCTATTTCTTTCTACAACCACGGGACTAATCAAATGCAATATAGCAAAACCGTGGGTGTCTAATGTAACCCCACACCTTGCACAATGGGTGGCAGATGTGAACATCTGTAGACTGTTAGAACAGTGTATCTATACAGTCAGAAGTGCCCATGGAAGGCAAAAGGCAAAAAATAATTGGCAGAAGTGGGAAGATGCACAACAGTTTGTCACAAACTCTGTACAAGGATCACTTATAGGATGGCTATATACTGGGAACAAGACATACTGTATTCATCTCATTGAATGTGCCGGATCTGTGTTTGTTCTGAATTATTTTGTTTGTTTGTGTGTATCTTTTAGTTTCACTCTTGTCCGTGTATTATGTAATGAACCCTTAAAAACCTAATAAAATGTTTTATTTTAAAAAAGCAAAAATAGTAGTATTACCTCACTAGACTGACATTTGGTGTAGCGGCCTGTATATTGAATACTAGCATATGTTGGTGGAGCCAGCATGGAAATGTATGGGCACAGCCAGCATGAACATGTTTTTTATACTGGCATATATTGAAGGGACTGTGTGTCAATGGATTGGGAAATGCGCTACTGTACTTTTTCCATGAGTTACACTACACCATACAAAACCGATTGCAAGCTGTCTGGTCTTCTACCCACATTTTCACAGAACGTGTGCGGTGTAAAGGGGACCATTTTAGCCCATTATTCAAAACATTTTCTCATAGCAGGGAGAAGAATCCCCCCGAAATCCCCCTCAAACCCTTTTTCGTTAGTTCAGAACCACTCACTATGCTCAGTCGCAATCGCATATTTGTGGCAAATATTTACACCCTCCAATAAAACAACTCCCCAGCCACCACTGGTGGCTGGCTGGTATATTTTGGCACCAGGCACCACCACCTTCTTTCTATGCTAGGTGAAACCTTTAAGCTTTGAATAAAAAACATATTTACTTCTTTCACTTGGAGTAATGCATGCCCCTGCAGTGACATAATCATCATGGACATTGTGCACACGTGGTGGGCAGGGCTGCCTGGGGTTTGGCGTGCTCTGTGCTTTGTTAAGTAGCTTTGGGGGGCCCTCAGCATGGCTCTCAGAGGGGGGCACCAAATTCTGTGCCACGCCACTGATTGGGCTCTGCTGACCTTGAGCACATTCAAGTGTGATGTGAATGGTTGAAAGGGGCCGCAAATTCCACCAGGACCCTGCTCTGGCACAACACTGTTTAAGAAAATAAGCGTTGGACACAGAGGGTCTCATTACACGGAAGGCGGTAATGGTTAACGGCCACCGTTAATGGCAACGGTGACCGTTAACCATTACCGCCTTACTACGAGGTCCCTTAGCGGTTTGGTGCTTTAACGCTTGCTTTTTGCAGGCGTTAAAAACCAACCCGCTAAGGGACCTCGGAGCTAATTACGGCACCGCAAAATTGCGGTGCCGTAATTAGCGCCTTCCCCATTCCCATAGAGCCCTATGGGGCAGAAATGGGAATGGGGAAGGGCAATGGCGGAAGGGGGATTTACCGCCCCACCAACCTTGGAATGGGGCGGTAAATCCCCTTTCCGCCAAGGCAGTGCCGGTATTTAACGGCATGAGCCATGGCGCCAATAGCGCCATGGCTCACCGCCTTCCGTGTAATGAGGCCCAGAGTCTCAAAAGTGAGAGAGCAATGGAGTGACCCACCCTTCCCCTCCCCACTCAAACTCCTTCTTGGAAAGGGCTTTGTGGAAGCGTCATTCACAGACAGGTCCTGGGGTTGGGGGGTCTATGAATAACGCACACAGGAGCTCTGAAAATCATAGATGCATTGAGCTCCACTCTTGAGGGAAGTGCACCCCCCACCACACCTCACCTCAGTAAAAAAAGATTGTATCAAAGCCTAGGACATTAAGGTGTTATGTTCGGCTCTGGATTGTGGAAGACAACATGTGGTTGTTTGTCACATAACTTAAAGATAAATGCACACGGAGACAGGTGGACTCAGCTTACACATGCACAATAGGTTTCTTCTATTGTAGTGGTAGATGACTCATGGATACAGTTATAACCAGGGAATTATGTTGATACTAAATCCTGGTCAATGGTTTAATTTTCAGGCCTTGCTCGTGCAGCATTTTGCTCCTGAGTAAACAGACTGAGCACGCCTCCCCAGGTAAGTGCTTTTTTGGCTTGTTTAACACATCAAAGCCGAAGATAACGAGTACTTCAGTGTCCATTGATCTATAGATGTCTCATGCACTAGCTATAGCCTGCGTTAGCGATATTGGTTACCCTGTTACAAGTACTGCATTGTGTTTTTTACATATAGGCTCCACGTCAAATCTGGAAAATTACATTCCCCAAATTTGTGATCGTGGACAATTCTCGCCACCCTCTGTGCCTCAGTTCTTATATCTGGCTAAAATGAGAGTGCCTGGGAACACGGCTGTTACATGAACCTGAAGGTCATGTGCCATCACTTCTCTTGATGTCACTTGGGTGCGGGGTCAAATGATATTGCTTCATGTGATGTCATCGGAGGTCAAGGGCCGTGTGATATCACTTCTGCCACCCCTGGCGTTTTGGCATTTTGGTGAAATGACGTTCCTGGAATGACTGCATCCCGCAAATGACTCTCAGAAATAACAGAGTGCCATTGGCCCAGTGGTGCACATATATTCCCAGATGTTCTATTTATATATTATAATATTTACAGAGTATTCACTAGATCCCCAATGATGCACCATAAAGCATAGAGATTAAATTCGACCTATCCCACATTGATCTGGATTTCAAAGCAAAGACCTCCCCTTCTGTTCTTAAGCACAGCTTAGGGCACTTAAAAAAAACAAAATGAAACTTTAGAAGCAGCAAGAGACATATTTAGATTCCCCATTAATGGACAGCATACGTCTAGGAGATTAGAGAAGGATGAGTACCTACATTATTAAGGTATTCACCTAAATTACATCTTTGCAGATAAGTTTTATTGCTTGTTTTGGCCTTTTAGGAAAGTTTGATGGTAAATGAATTCATCTTTTTATGGGTTTATGGATGTTCTTACCATTTAAATTGCAATTGGCGTTGACCTTGTCACTAAGAAAACACGTGGCAGCCGAGTGAGCTTTAGGATGCATTGAAGGTGCATGTGCTTGGTTAGTATTTGTAATAGAGTTGGAGTGGCGGCTCCAGAAACTGGCTTAGCAGTCTCTGATGTCACATAGCGTTCAGCCATCTACAGCCGTTTCTGTTTTATTGGACAAAATGTAGGCTGGTAGAGGGAGAGCACTTTCTAGTGTTAACAGTGAAGTATGTTGGATATTATCTGTACCTGGCTTATCATCTGCTGAGCTAACACTCTCTCTCGTGTCTTTGTCTCGCTCTTTTTGTCTCTCCCTCCCCCGTGCAGTGTCTTTTTCTCATCCCACACAGTCTTCAGAAAAGCAATAAAAACCCTGCTGTTCGTGTAATCTGCCACAATATCTGTACTACATGAACGGACCACTCTCCGTGCTACCGCTCGTCATGCCAACCTGTAAGGCACATAACACTGTCTGTAAGTAATGTATGACATATGTACCAACCCCACCTCCTGTAACTAAGTCACATTCTTGAAACAGCGCCGCGCTTTTGAAATATAAAAATAAAATAAATAAATAAAAATACCTCACACTTTGACTCTGTCACTCTTTCTCTAAGAGTCACATTATCAGGTCTGCATATGCTAGAGCCTCCTCAGCTGTTCTGACAGCACAGATATCTTGAAGAGGGTGCTGTGCTTTTATGGTTAAAAGTTAAATGAGACCAGCAGTGACAGAGGTATCCACTGAGGTGTGAACCCGCCTGGCATTTGTAGGCATACATTGTCATTGCATGTGTCCTGGAGGAATGTTGCCATTACTCTGAGGGTGTGTTTTCTATACGGGTATATGGGAGGTTGAGAGGGCACACATGGACTCTGCTGTGGACACTAAGTTCTAACAGATTTTGTATGGGACAAGAGGATAAACCTTAAGGGTCTACAATTAAATATATTTTCAGATCTTTTTATTAATGGTGTTCGCGTATATAGTGTAACAAATGTGTGGGTTTGGTAGCACTACCAGCCAAACAGAGGCCAGCATGCAAACTTAAGCTTTGCATTGGTAATCACAAAAGGAATAAACCATTGGTTTTAATCTGAGCATGACCCTTTCCAAGAAGCAAGGACATTTCACGAGACAAAATGGTGTGTATTCTGGGCAAAATAAGGTATTTTAAAAAGAAATGATTTCATTGTACTAACAATGTAAACTCTTTTTAAAAGTTTTGTTCATTTCTAGATATCCCTTCCAATTTATATTGTAGTCACATTAAAATCTTACCCTTGTCCTACTGAGCAAAACTCATCATCGATACCTAGAACATATACATTATTTTCTGGTATGCTCCTTTTGTACATTTTCAAGATACACTTATGAGAAAGGGGACGGAGCAAATAGCACCCAGCTGCTTTTCATAAAATCACATATAATTTTGGGAACACAGAATGACCACAGATTTGTAACTTTGGCAAATGTCTGTGATAAAAGGGAGGCATGCTTGTATCACTAATTACATAATGGACACGGGCTTGGAGCTCATTTTCCACAACATTCGCCCTAGCATCAAAGGATAAAATGACTTTGGCATCTGTCACTCCATTGGGGTCTAAGAGCTAGTCTTCTTGTTTCCTCTTATAATGTTCCGCTCCTATATGAAGAGAGACAACCCTCAGAACTTTAGAAGAGGTATGGCTGGTCAAGGAGGCCTGTGGTTCTGGGGCTGCAGGCATGCCCACTCCCTAATGCACATACTTCTGTAGAGAATTATTTACTGGATACCGCAATTATGCTATAAGCCACTGCACACAATGTTTTGATTGGTGCTTAGAGTGCTTCCCTGCAAGCACTCTCTATAGACCTTCCTGGTTTGGAAGGGCAGAAGAAAGGACTCTGCTTATCCCCGAGACCCTGGACTGGGTCCCCAATCACCCGAAGAACCAATGAAACATTCTCCGAACCGCCTCGATGCCAGGGTTGGGCACATTCTATGCGACCCAAGCTGCTACATGGGACCCATGGGATTCATCTTCACTTTCGACACAAGACTCCATCTTCATCTCAGAGTTTCACTCCCACTGAGTCTTCTAGCGTTCCCATCTCGACACTGCCAGCCTGGTTACCAGTTTCTGAAAGCCGTTATCGCTGAAGTACCCTGATGCCGTGTTGAGCCAGTCAAACCTGCTCGCTGCTGAAGTCCAGTTTTTGCTCCTTTGAAGCGCCTCGACTCCCAGTTTGATGCAGGGAAAGCATGGCTTGATACTGCAGAGCCCTGAAAGACAAGAACTAAAGGTACTGGAAGTAGCTCTGTCCTAGTCCGCCTAAAGGACCCCAGTGACTTTTAAGCCCCCTTCGCTACCTTTTGAAAAACATATTCATTAACTTTGACATTTTGCTGCTGCATCCATTGCTTGAGCATCCCGATCTACCAACCCGGAGTACTGCTTGAATTTGAAGTCTGCTTTCTCAGTGGTTTCCCTTAACAGGATGGGCCAGTAGCGTGTTTTTTATTAGTTGTGTGCATTCTGTTAGTTTAATTAAAGATTGCATTTGTATAGAACCTTGGTTGGACATTCTTTTATTTTGGGACTCCTGCATTATTGTTGTTTTTTCTATGCCAGCCCACACCCCTCCTGAAGAGAATAGCTGCCCTCAGCCTGTGCTACCCCAAACGGGCGAAGGAGGTATTCCTGTCGGACTGTGCCTGTTTCATTTTTGTGATTGGGATCACTGCTGGTTTAGTAGTAGTGTGGGTCTGAGTAGGCACCTTAGCTACTACTCATCCCTGTACTTATGCAGAGCAGTATTAAATTCATCACATTTAAAGGCTATTAGCCCAATGGTTTTATGTGCCTGTCCCTTTGGCATGTGCGACCAGGATACAGTGCATCATTCCCCACAGATTCCCTTGATCTTTGCTGTATGTTTAGGGCTTCCCTCTCGATTCTGTGGCATCCTCACGTACGGTGTCTTTAGCACTTGAAACTGTCTCTCCATTTCTGGAACTGTAATTTTGTATTGAGTCCTCTCTGGATCTCACATTGTTGGCCAGCTTTCCTCTTCACCTCTTCCATACCGGATAGTAACAGGGGTTGGGATGAGGAGTTGGTTGAGATATGCTAAAGGAGGAGGGACTACGTAATAGGGAGACGTAGAGGAACACAGGTTTGAATCCCGGGTCCACGCTTAAAAACCACTTCGGTATTAAGCGTGTTATATTTAAAAAAAGAAAACGCTTGCATGTTGTGGACTAGAAATTAAGATCAGTATAAAATGTGCAAGTTAAGTGAGCTCCTGTCCCCCACCGGGCTCATTGGTTTTCAGATCTAAATAGATACATGTTCCCTTGTAACGTGAAGACAGGAATGTGCCAGGCGTGCAGTCGTGGGCGTAATTTTAGCGGGGACGGGGTGTTTGTCCCCCCGCAACTTTCATGGCACACCATTTTGACCCCATTCATTTGGCTGGGGCATCTTTTCTTCAGATGTCATGTCACCCCCAACATTTTCAGCAAAGCTACTCCACTGCGTGCAGTGTTCAAGAAACAGGAAATAGTGACTTAACCCATCTCAGGATGGTTCTTGGGAGTGATATTGAATCTGATAGAAAACAAGGTTTGCCCTCTTTTTCCCAGTGGAAGATTTCATACAGAGTTCCTACAGCAGCCACTAGGGCAGAAGCCTCTTACAGAGTGGCTCCTCCTTATGGAGTACCTGCCCCCCTTCTCTAATGCAGCGAATAGTCCAACAAATCCAAGTATTACCTGAACAAGTCTGGTGATCATTAGAGAAATTGACAGACATAATCTAGATCCGTGTGGGCCTCTGGTGGAAGTTGCAGCAGCATCGCAGTTCAGGAAAGAATGAAAGGACAAACAAGGGAATATACAGGTAGACATGATATGATATGATATGATATGATATGATATGACATGGCATTTATAATGTGCCTATATACAAGTGTTTCAAGGCGCGACGAGGCAGGGAGGGGTAACAGAGGGAAGACAGACAATTATCCTACTTGGCCAGGTGGCATTGAGATTGCGCAAGTGCGTGCTAGATGATGGAAGGTATTACATAGATAAGAGAGGAGTATACACTTTCCCAGGTGTTTATTTCCCCAGCAACCGTCCACTGCTGTTTGCCAAATTAGTCAGCTGCATCGCACATTTCCATAACTGGGGCTGTTCATTTAGATCTTAAGTCATGGTTCGCATGCCGGGGGGTAACCTAACTCTTAAACTCTTTTTAAGACCAGTCAGCCCATTCTTGGAAACAGGTACCTGTTGCGTCCCACCATGGAACAGTGCCACCTTAAGGCGAACCTCATTTAAGAAAAGGGGAGGACCAAAAGGGACACGGGGAGAAAGGACGGAAGGGGAGGAGCGAGAGCGGGAGTCAGGCAGAAAGTGAATAAAGGTGAATAAAGAAGGTTGCACCCGTATTGTGGATCTGTGCACTCATTTGCATCCAGGGCTCCGTTAGCTCATAAATCAGTACCCATGCTTGGCTGAGCCCATCTTTGACCAAGTGTCAAGTTAGCATTATTCCTCAACTCTAGGTTTGCCATAGTACTGTGTCTTTCTTCCACCGGCCTGTAGGAATACCTCAGCTCGAGCTGGGGAGTGTGCACAAAAGCTGGAAATCCTTTATTCCCGGTGTATGTACTGGGTGAGCTACATTTCCCACATTCGTCCCCAGGTATTAGATGACAGGATTACAGCTGTTTGTTCAACACCAAAGATCTTACACTGAGGTCTGAGAAAGAAGAAATAGAAAGGGAATGCAATGGGTAAAACCATCTCTAGGTACTAGGCTGGTTATGCTGACATTCGGAAGGGAGAAGTTGGTAAAGACATATTGTTAAATGAAACATTGGAAAATAATACTGTTACATGTAATGTTGAATAAAGATAGCAGGGGTACAATTCCAAGTACCTCGGATTGGAAAACAAGGTAGTAAAGGTAGGCGTTACACATTTACTCCTGTCTTAACATTAACACATTTTTTCCCATCCTGGCGATTTACTTGTTTTGAGGGGGAGCAGGGTGGGGGGGCAGTGGTCTGCACTGAATGGTCATGCATCTTTCAGTGACTTCAAAACACACAGGGTTTATTCCCAGCATGACATTTTCATGATGACATTAAACCAAGTGATCGCTATGGAATCTCCCTGTTTTTTACAGGTGATGGAAGCAGGAAGATTCCATAGACATCCATTGTAAATACCTCCCTCGGCTTTTATTGCAAGAGCCATTTAAGCTTTTTTCCAACTTGTATTGGAAAACAAAGTTGCAAAGGAATTATTTTTAAAATATATTTTCATTTGATCTATTGTTTATTGCAAATCGTCATCAATAAAATCCTCCAAAAGAATAACAAAAGAATACACATAAACACAATTACTGTTACATACATCTCTTCATCGTCCACTACATTTTTAACATCTACATAAAATAAATGCAATATATCCAAATTACATTAAACATTTAGTTCCCTCTACATCTCTTCTAAAACAAGCTAGTTCATATCGTTTTGCTTAAAAACACCATGTTTTCTGTTTGTATAGCTTTGTTTTCCACTGTGTCTTGGAAATTGTTAAAACTGAATGGAGGCAATTTATTTCAGGGAAGTGAAAATGTAAGCTCCACTCCCTGCAATTTACTGCTACAATTAAATGAACCATTAATACCAAGGGGAAACCCCAAATAATCACTCATCAGTGATTGTCTACCATGGTTATGGGAAAGAGAGACTTTTGATAAACTGAAGGTAGACAATAATTATCAACAGTTAGACCCCAAAGGAAACTACTACACATTAGTTCGATAGTTTATTAAGACAATTTCTAAAAAGTCTCATTAATGAGATAACAATATAAAAAATTCATTAAAAAAACTCTTAAAACATACACATTAGTGAGAATGACAACAAATACTTCTACATTGAAGACTGGGTGTTGAATGCACCTGATATATTGTAGAACAACATTCGAGAGACTAAACTTCTAGCTGTTGTACAGACCCTTGATAAGTCTAGGGGCCTCATTACACGGAACGCGGTAAGGGTTTACCAGTACTGGTAAGGGCACCGGTACCGGTAAACCCTTACCGCCCTACTACGAGGTCCCTTTGCCGGACCCAACCTCAACGGCTGGTTTTAGCAGCCGTTAAGGAACGGGCTCGCAAAGGGACCTTGGTGCTAATTACGGTACCGCAATTTGCAGTACCGTAATTAGCTCCTTCCCCATTCCCATTGAGCCCTATGGGGGCAAAAATGGGAATGGGGAAGTGCCTTGGTAAATGGGGAATTACCGCCCCCGCTCACCTTGGAGTAGGGCGGTAATTCCGCCATCCACCCAGGCGGACACAGTAAAATACCGGCGGCAACCATGGCGCTAATAGCGCCATGGTTACTGCATACCGTGTAATGAGGCCCTAGATCTCTACTTCTAGATTAGCTATCTCTAGAGGGAAGACTAAACATGTTTCTGTCCTGTTAACTTGTTACAGGACATTCATCAGGAGAAGTCACAAAAACTAGAGTTTCAAAGATTTAGGAATAAAAGCACAATCTTCTTTTATTGAAGTTAAGGTCACAAGTTGTCGGGTTTAACTGATCCACTGCATTATCTGACATCCTGTTATCAGCCAAGAGAAATCCTAACTCAGTAATACATTTTCTTGAGGTTCAGTACAGAAGACACTGAGCTTCCACATAAGCAGGCCATATCAGGACGTCGAGCCACGGAGGACCAAGCCCACCGGATGGATCAGTTACACCTGACAACTTGTGACCTTAACGGCCAAAGTGCAGGTTTTTATTGACACAGTAGGACCACTATAGATCCTAACCCTACAGCTCCCTCTAGTGGTGACAAAGGTGAAGCTATGAGCATTGGACCACTGTAACTGTAAATCCTAAGGCAGCAGCTCCCTCTAGCAGTGACAACAGGCAAAGCTACTGCATCAGACAAACATACAGGGACACACATACACCTGGCCTATTATTATATTGTCAGATAAGGAGCTGTCTTTATTCCTCCCTATATATTTTCTGTGAATGTGGGTGTGACTGGGTGTGTAGGCCATCTTTTGGTTTGCAGTTTGCTTACATGTGATGTTTTATGCCTTATGTGTCACCCTCATTGTAAAATGTGCAAAGAAGTTATTTCTAGGTACTTTAGTACACTAAGGACATTAGCTTTCTATTTAGTGTTTAGACAGGGATTGGGATAGCTCGGTGAGTTTAGTGATTACTGCTAGTTATTGTATTCCTACTACATTAAACCACATTAATCATACTTGTTTTACCCAACAGATAAAGATTTATTTTGTACTTTCAGATTCCTTCAGAATGTGATTTGGTGCTTCACATGCCTGCTTAAAACTGCCTGCTCATGAAAAAACACAATGCAAAACACTTAGTATGAAGGTGTAAAATTAACAATGGCATGGTAGGAGATGGTCTAAAGAAATTTGGAACATTTCTGGTGAAGAAATCGAAAAGAAAATGCTGAATGCGCATTTACTACACATTCGGCATGGGAAAAAAACAAAGCCAATAATATTGAACAAGTGGAGCCAGGGTTGTGGGGTGTCCCCCGCACCCTTTGTTCAGCATTACGGGCTTCGGGGCTGCGGGGGGTCCATGACATTGAAAGCAGGGGACAATAAAGTAAAAGAAATAAAAGAAGAAAGAATACTGAGGTGCCAGCTCTGACCCACCTCTGAAGTGTGCCGCCAAAAAAGGTAAGTAGGGGGAAAGGGGCAGGGTGATGCAGGAGAAAGTGATGTATGTGATCACTGCACGGCGAGGTTTTCGAATTCGACATTTTCGGATTCCGTATTTCGCACTGCGCAGTAATCACGTAGATCCAATTTGGAAAGATAAACTAAGCACAGTTCACAATTCTTCCACTTGACAAACATACGTGATCCTGGAGTATTTATTTTCCCTAAATGGGACTAGTTTTCCCTACCTCTTTAAAATGGGATCACCAAAAGTGATTCAGTTAAGTTTGAGTTATAAAAAAAACAAACATGCTGAATCATTTATATAGAATTTCAGGCTTCACCTGGCTTATGATGATCGCACTACAGGGCATAGGAGATTAATATATTGTTGAAAACAAAAATAGCCTTTTGCCTGTTTTAGTACTATTTCTTATTTTATTAACTATACACTTATTCTAGTCATGCTTAACTTTTGTGATGTTCCTACCTGTGATGTAACCAGGGCAAAAGGTCATATGCCATGACTTCCTATAATGTGGTCAGGGTCAAGTGTATATATATATATATATATATATATATATATATATATATATATATATATATATATATATATATATATATATATATATATATTCACTGAAAAAACTTTGTTAAAGGGATGTTATGGTTAAGTTGCACTAATAAAAACCTATGAAATTCAATGAAAAATCTTAGTTAACGGGACATTATGGTTAAGTTGCACTAATAAAAACCTATGAAATTCAATGAAAAATCTTAGTTAACGGGACATTATGGTTAAGTTGCACTAATAAAAACCTATGAAATTCAATGGAAAAACATTGTTACAGGGACGTTATGGTTACAGGTAAAACCGAAAAAACATCAGAAATTCGCCAGTTATGGTAAGCTAAGCAATCATATCTCGCGCCACCACTGTGCGCTGCTAAGACTAACACCCAGGACATCAAAGATGACATCACAAATATCATTGATGACATCACTGATGACATCACATGTGAAATTAATGTTGATGAAAAGTCCCTACCTAAAAGGGGTTGTTTTTATTATGTTGGTAACAAGATGTCTGGGGTGATTGTGTAATGTTAAACATGTAATAACTAGCTAACAATTCAAGACTCACTACACACTTGTGCTAGTACAAACAACACATATGAAGACCCACAATGCATATAAATCAGAGGCACATACAGGGAAACTAAAGTAAAGAAGAAAGCAACAGCATCATCAGAAAATGTTAATAGCATTAAAGTGTATCTTCCTGTATACAAATTAATTGTGTGTTTGAGGCCTGCTATTGCCCCATGCATGTGCACCATGAGCTGAGACCAAACCCTAAGGAAAGTACTTTAAGAACATACAACAAGGTAAACGTGTTGATATACAGCACCTTTTGAATTGTAATATTCTGATTGTCAGTGAATAAAACCACCTGGCCTAGATTTTTCAGTGAACCAAAATAAGTGAGCCAGATATGTGATGTCATCAGTGATGTCATCAATGACATTTGTGATGTCATCTTTGATGTCCTGGGTGTTAGTCTTAGCAGTGCATGGTGGTGGCGCAGGTTATGGGTGCTTAGCTTACCATAAATGGCGAATTTCTGGGGGTTTTCGGTTTTACTTGTAACCATAACGTCACTTTAACAATGTTTTTTCATTGAATATATATTCACACACACAGGAGGACCAATGCTCTTTTGATCACAAAAGAAGGTACAATAGATAAGAAATCAGATTTGACGGGAAGCGGTGAGCTTCTTACAATGGGGTGAATTTGAGGTACATTCTGACCAGGCTGTGGACGGGAGTAAATGGAACAGTCAACCGGGACAATACATAAGTGGACATACATAGATTAATGACAACAAACATTGTAAATGTTTAAGTGCAGGTTGGCAGTACGGCCAGCTGTGCTCAGGGATGTGATCATGATGGGTGAAGTGCTAGAGACAGAGGCAGGTTAGAGGCAAGGGAAAAATGTTTGCTAGCAGGCAGATGAGAGGTAAGAGTGTAACTCGGAGGAGAGGAGGTATGCTTTTAGTTTGGTTTGGAACACAAATCTGTGGGGATTGTGTCTCAGATGTCCGGGGAAAGAGGATTCCATACAAGTGGAGCAAGAAGAGAGAAAGAGCAGAAGTGAGAGGAAGCACAGTGAGGGTGGGTAGTCACAAGGATAGTAGAGGAGGCAGAGCAGAGATTACAAGATGGCTTGTAGAGTTGTACAGAGGAGGATTGATACAGTGGTGCCTTACAGTGGATAGATTTGTGAACAAGGAGAAAAAATGTATATCTGGCCCTGTTTTGCATCGTCAGCCATCCAGTCTGGTGACAGTATGAGGAAGTAGGTGTTAAGTGCGTGAGTTCAAAGAAAGTCCTCGTAGCAAAGTTAATGATCTTGCTGAGAGGACAGAAAGCATAGTTGACGAGACCAAAGAGGATGATGGCACAGTAGTCCAGTTTAGAGAAGGCAAGAGTGGTTAATAGATGCTTGGTGCTGTTGAAAGGAAGGAGGTATCTGATTGTCCTAATATTTAGGAGGTTGAGGCAAGCTGGTGACCCTTATGATGGATTTACTGTGATGTTATCGGGTACATGACATCATTTGCACTACCCCATGCATTTTGGTGAATTGATGTGCTGCTGACTTCCACACCTTTGCAAAACTCGAAGTCCCTTTTATAATCAAGCAGCTCTGACTATTGACATGACAATTGCTTCATACCTTTCAGGAGTTTTTTCTTTGCACATGATCCTTGTCATTGGTTGACTATCTACCAATTTACGAGAATCCCAGCTGATTCTTTATTCCATCTGTCTATTGAAGTGGCCCTGCAGACTGAAGTTTCAAAACATGGGCCAATATCTTTGATTCGCTTGTTTCATCTTGACTGTTCCTACCATACTTTTGCTGCTCTCGTTGTTGCTCCTCTATCCTGGGTGAGTGTTCAAGCTCCCGTTCGAGGATGTCTTCCGCAAGCTTCCATAGATCAGGCTTGTGGACAGTCATCCAGAGAAGCAAGCTTCACTCTGTCTCCTTTCAAACTAACTCCCAGTTAAGCTGTACGACTTAGGCAGCAGCCCCATGAGCAAAGGCCAGTTGCAGGAAGTCTTCCATTTATCCGCAAGCACTTTCCTCCCTATCAAAGCCATACTCTTTCTAGGGCAATAATTCAGCTGGCCTATTAGGGGTCTGTCCTTACATTCAACAGTAGGACTTTCAGTAGGGATGACACTGACTTTATTTTATTTTATTGATCATGTGTATGCTATACATCAGAAAGTGTTTCCAGTGGCCACAGGACAAGGGGATGGGGGTTGGTACAGTGAAAAAAAAACAATAACGGTCCTACTAGGCCTTGTGACATTCAGACCATGCAAGTGCAATAACAGGATGTGAAGGGTGAAGGGAAGAGGGAGAAGTGCCAGGGAGAGGGGTCCAAGGGCCTGGGAAAGTGCTGAAGGGGGTGCAAGGAGGGTAAGTGCTCAGGCAAGGAGATAGGGGTGAATAGCGTGGGGGGGGAGGTAAACCAGACTCAATAGGTTGGTCAGGGAAGGGTGCCTGAGGGCAAGTGCTGGTAGGGTAAAAGGGCAAGTGCTGGTAGGGTAAAGGGGGGAGACTGGTCGAAGGAGGGCCTGCCCCAGTAGGGCTCATGATGGATACAGGCAACCAGACATAGAGGCAGGTGGAGCTAGCAGGGGAGTGGGAGGAGAAAGGAAGAGGAGAAAAGGAAGGTCTTGAGAGGTTTCTGGAATTTAAGGATATCCGGCTCAAGATGGAGAAGAGCAGGAAGGCTGTTGCAGAGGGAGGTTACTGCTGCAGAAAGAGATCTACCCCCCTCTCCACTCTCTGCTTAGAGTAGCGTCTGGCTTACAGAGAGTTAGAGCTAGAAGACCTAATAATTCTAGCAGGGAGGTATTTAGGGAGAGAAAGTTGGAAGTAGTGTGGTCCCCGACCCCAGAAAACCTTGTGAATGATGCAGAGGGTCTTGAATTATATCCTTGCAGCAGCAGGGGGCCAGTGGAGACATTTTAGGGCTGGAGAGATGCAGTCCCTGGGCTTGAGGCCAAGGATATGTACTGTAGTCGTGTTCTGGATTAGTTGAAGAGGGCGAAGAGAGGAAAGAAGCAGATTGAGGAAGAGGCTATTGCAGTAGTCCAACCTAGAGAGAACCAGAGCTCTGGAGAATTGAGTTTCTGGGGGAAGATGAGGAAGGGGAGAATGCCTTTGAGGAGGTAGAGCTGAAAGTGAGATTTCTTGACAAGGTCAGCGATGTGAGGGGAGAAGGAGAGAGCGGGCCATGTGTTTTGCCTCACAAGAGGGTGAAGGGAGGGGAACCAAGGTGGGCGGCCAGTGAGTAGGCGGGAAGGAGGGGGCAGGAGTCCCAATGAGAAGGATTTCAGTCTTACTGGCATTAAGGCAGAGATCGTTAGAGGCACCCCATGCCTGAATAGCAGTCAGACAATCGGGAATGAGAGAGGAAGGTGAGGTGGAGAAGGGAAGCCTAAAGGAGAGCTGAGTGTCATCAGCATAGCATTGGAAATGAGGAGAGAAGGTGGAGATCAGGTAGGCGAGTGGGGCATGGTAAATATTGAAGAGCCAGAGCAAGAGGATAGAGCCCTGAGGGACGCCACAGGTGGAGAATGAGATACAGGAGAGGACCGGGCCCAGTTGAACTTGAGAGGGCCTATTCAAGTGGAAGGAGGTCAACTAATCCAGTGATGCCTAGGGTTTGCACAAAGCTGATTTATGAGGGTGGAATGATTGACAGTCTCGAAGGCGGAGGATAGATCAAGGAGGATGACAACACAGGGATAGTTGGAATCAAGGTTTGAGAGCAGGTCATCACAGGTGTTCAGGATAGTAGTTTCGATGCCTCTGGCTGGTCTAAAGCCAGACTGGTGGTTATGAAGTCAGCCAACAGATTCAGTTTAATGGATTATTTGGCAGATGGCCAGCCCAAGGGTTTGCACAAAAAAGGGGTAGTGGAAATAGGGTGGTAGTTAGCCAAGCAGGACTTTCATAGAGCAGACTGTCTTGGGGACCTCATCTGGCGCTATGGGTGTGAAGGAGGAGAGAAAGGAGGAAGGTGAGAGAGGGGCAGCGGGAGGCCTGGTGCAGGAGGGAGTGGGAGGGGTAGAATTGATGTCCTGAGTTTTGATAGTGAAGTGAGTGGCCAAGGCTGTGCAGAGGGACTGGGAGGGAAGAGGATAAGTAGAGACAGAGGTAGCATTGGCAAGTTCATTACAGATTTTCAAAAGTTCAGCTGTGTTGCTTGTGTCCCCGGAGATACGAACTTGGATGTGGGCCAGTTTCTTGGAGCAGATGGAGAGTCTATATTGCCTTTGGAGCAGGCGATAGGCCAGTATGTCAGAGGATGTGCTAGAAGCAAACTATTTTAGTTCAGCGACTTTGCACTTGCGTTTAAGCGAGGCTAGGTTGGAATCATACCAGCTGTTGCGCTTGTAGGCGGGTTTCATGTGTATCCTCATGACAGGGGCAAAGATATCAATAGTGTTGGAGATGGAAAGGTGAAGGTTGGCAAGGGATGAGTCGATGTGGGAGTCGATAGCAGGAGTGGGGGGCGCAATGAAAAAGGCGGCAAAAGCAGCAACTGACACATCGGTAGAATGAGGGAGAAGGAGACTGGCAGTGAGGGCAGGGGCTTAGCCGGGGAGCCAGGGAGCTCAAGATGGGCGGAGAGGAGAGTATGGTCAGATCAGGAAAGAGAGGTAGTGAGAGGGTTAGAGAGGGAGTTAGCAGTGATGAGCGCATCTAGGGTGTGCCCGGCAGAGTTGGTTGGACTAGATGGCAGAATGGTGAGGGAAAGTCGCAGAGCAAGCGGAAAAGTAGGGTGGCTGCATCAGAAGAGTCATGGTGAACATTAAAGTCTCCAAGGAGTAGAAGCTTAGAGGTAGAGGTCAAAAGAGAGGAGGCAAGGTTGGCCTACCCTGAGAGGAAGAGTGTGGTCAACACGGGGGTCCTGTAGATAGTAGTGAGGGAGCAGGAAGGGGAGATGCAGAACTTACAGACAAGACAATCAAAGGAGGAGTAGGATTGAGTGGGTATGACAGACCCAGGGACCCATTCAGAGAAGACAAGAGCCACAATGCCTCCTGTCTGATGGGGCCTGGGTTTTGAGAGGATCTTGTAGCCCTCAGGAAGGAGAATGGCAAAAGCAGTGACAGAGCTGGCATTAAACCATGTCTCATTGAGAGCAAGGACGTCAAAGTCAAAGTCTTCCAGGAGGTGACAGATGTTGGATGAGTGTTTGACAGCAGAGCGAGAATTGAGGGTAGCAAGGTGAAGGAAGTTACCACCTTTAAAGGTCTTCCGAAGCAGGGTACATGGGCAGGGTACCACCGGCGATGGGGGCAAGGAGGCCTTGGGGTTGGCAGAAGGGGGTGGCAGGAGGATGGAGGAAGTTAAGGAGAGAGGGGTGACATCTGCCACGAAGGAGGAGGTTGGGCTCCTTATCAGTACTACAGGGTTTTATATGAATAGCTTTCAGCCGGACGTGGGCCGTTACGGCCTTGTCAGCCAAGGGGGTGAAAGCCATTTGCACCCCGGGATTTACCGGGGTGCGGATGGTTTGCATTTATTTTTTCTCCGTCAGGAGATGGACTCAGCGTGTAGTGTGCAAGCCCATCTCCCATTGAAAAAAGGGTAAAGAAATGGCAATATGAAAAATGGGAAAAAATGGCTTCTGTCATCTGAGAACGGATCTAGCCCCTTTTCTATTTTGTGCCGCGGGCGCAGGCAGTGATTGCACATTCGTGCCCGGGTAAGATAGATTGTGATTGGTCAATCTGTCTTTCCCGGATGCGAATGGCAAAGTAGGTCCCTATAGCTAGGGGTCTATTTATGAGCACTCAGTGGCACAATCTTCCCCGGGTTCTGGCAGTCTGAGAGTCTTCCTTTTCCTCTGCCTAGGTATTAAACAGATGGTTAGACTTCCACCTCCCCTTACCCTGTTCCTTGTGGTGGTAACAACTTCAGGAACAAGGGCCCTGCCAGGTCTGAGGTTTCTTTTAGGTTGTGAGTCTCTGGGGCGTTAGGGGTTCAAGTGCCTGGTTTCATCCTAAGGCTAGTGATGGAATGAGGTGTTTTGCCGCACATTTGGGGGCTGTATCAAAGGGCAGGTGGTTGCATCTGGTTGTCAGAGTCATCTGAGTTCCATCACCCAGCCTTCAACATGGAACTTCATCAGACTTGTCAATCACATCTCTCCCTCTTTGTTTTCCACCAGGAGAGCACCAGGGGAGCCGAAGGGTAGTGTTTAGGAAAAGAAGATGCAGGCAGTGTGAGTGGCATGGAACAGAACTGGAAGCAGTGAGATTAGCATGGGGTTTAACTTAATCAAAGTGGCATGGGGCTGAAGTAGAGAAAGTGAGCGTGGCATGGGGTAGAAATTGAAAACTCAAGGTTGATGGCTAGAAGGTTATGCATTCATTTGAACCTCTGGCCATTGCTCTAGGCAACCCTCTGGGCCATTGTTTATCAGCATGCTATGCCAGTATGGAAGGGCAAAGATCACATGGAAATTGGGATTGGTCCCACCTAAACCCAGTCTGAACTGTGAGGTCACATTCCTTCTGCACAAGACTGCAAGAAAGGGCAGACATGTTTTGGACTCATTGGACTCATTGGACATCATCAGTGAGGTGTAACATTGGTCTCTAGGTACAACAAGCTCAGGACCCACGTCTGGGCATACCTGTCTCACTTGGGGTGACAAATGCAAAAATGAAGGTTGATGACTAAAAGGTTATGAATTAATCTTAACCTCTGGCAATTTATCTGGGCAACCCTCCCGACCATCTTTTTTTCACCCTGCCATGCCATTACAGAAGGGGAAAGACCATATCCTAAACAGGCTTGGTCCTACCCCAGAAGATGCAGTCCAGCCTGATAGTTCACACCCATTCTGCAGACACCCCCAGCAACCCCAGCCATGTTTAGGCTTCATTGGGCATCATCACTAGGGTGTGGCTTGGGTTTTTAGGCATAGCATGAGGTACCTTGGGACAAAACACAGTATCCCCTTTATTCAGGTCCCACCACTTACCAAACCCTCCCCGCACCTTTATGGGTCATTATAAGGCAATTCCCCCTTTATTCCACTCTTGGGGTACCCAACAGTACTGAGACGAGGAAGAAATAGAGTTATGAACATTACATACTTTCCCCACTCTAGTACTGAGACAAGGAAGAAGTAACTGAGAGTAATAGGCACCACTTACTCTCACCACTTTGGTACTGGGACCCACGTCTCGGCATACTTGTCCCACTCTGGGTGGCACATGCAAAACTGAAGGGTAATGAAAGCAGTCAGAGCGACATAAAGCAGATCTGGAGGCAG
This sequence comes from Ambystoma mexicanum, assembly GCF_040938575.1. Taxonomy (NCBI): domain Eukaryota; kingdom Metazoa; phylum Chordata; class Amphibia; order Caudata; family Ambystomatidae; genus Ambystoma; species Ambystoma mexicanum. Next base: position 289,878,318 of record NC_090931.1, on the reverse strand, counting down.
CCAGAGAGCCCTGGGGCAAAACTGGGGCAATGTTATGTGACATTGGGTGGAACTCTATGGCGTGTGGCACCATGCACATGATTTTAGAATGACCAATAAATGCAAATGAAGTCCACTGAAATGTTCTTTATGTAATGTTTGCTCATGAATATTTATAGTGGATATCTTGAAAGCCTGAAATTAATTTTACAATTCGGTTGGTGGGCGAGCTCTGTCCTAATGGGAAGTGCCCCCGGCTCAGAGGCCCTAAAGGACGGTGTATTTTCATTAATTCTCTTGCAAATTATTTGAATTTCGAGTGCCCGTCTATGCTGTTTTTCTGAAGCATTGAAGGTCATGCCCCAAACTAGTATTTATTAATTTCGAGTTTTGTACCATGCTACAGGCTTACAGTGACACTTAAGGGCACCCCAGATCCACAATTACAGCACCCTTAGTCAACACTCAGTGTCAAGCACTATTTAAAAATGTAGCTACTAAAATTGATGGTGCGAATGGATAACGCTGTTTCTGAAACATTAGCTTCGAGATCCATCTGGTACTTGTGAAGGCCCGTGTACAGACCATTGGCATAGTTCGATTTGCACCCCTGGAAGGGCGCTCAGCCAATCGGTGGCAGAACAGCAGGAGAGAATACACAGTCTCCAGCCACCCCAGGTCCTTTCCGGGGTGGAGCCATCTTTGTGGAAAGGGCAACGGGGAGCCTCTCCCTGTTGACTCCCCACGTCCCCATCCCCCTCCACACCCCGAAAAACAAACCTTACCCTTCCCCGCCCCCCTCCCCACTTACCTGCTGGAGCGGAGCTTTGTGCTCTAATACTGGCGCGCCTACTGCCAGCAACCACCACCATGGAAAAGGGACTTTGCACTAGCCTACCTAGGCTCATGCTGGTAGGCCAGTACCCCCCGTGTACACCCCTGATTGGGGCATGATTGCTACAGTTTTTCATCTTAGTTTCCAGGTCGTGCCAAGATGCTGACATTTTTTAATGAAAATATTGAAGCCTGAGATGGGCGACTCCGACCACCCCAAGATATGTGGAAGCAGGAACTTTTTGATTCCATTTGTTCTCTTGGTGTCCTTCTGCCTAAGCCCTTCTATAAGTCCATCATTTATTTTGTTTAAGAAGGCTGCCTGCTTACTCTGCTTTATGCATACAGGTGGAGGTACAAGGGTATAGTGTAATTGTTATTATGTCCCAGAATGCATACATTCGTGGTGGGCAACTTTAGCTGTACCACAGCCCTGCATGGATGGTTGGAGAACCCCAACACCAATGAACCCAAAACATTTCTATTCCATTCCCCTGGCTATCCCATCTCCCTGACACACTCTCTCTCTCTCTGGCCAGCTGTCTCCCGGGATGGGGCAGAGCAAGGATGGCACTCAGCACAGTGTGGCAGTGACCCTGCCGGGTGGCGCACACTGGCAAGGAGGCAGGCCTTGAGCATGTTTGCGGGAGACTCCCTTCAACATAGGGTCCTGGGCGCCAGACTACAGCATGGTGCTGTAACTTGGACCAGGGGAAAGGGAGAGACTCCACAGGTCCAGGGCCTGAGCTATCACCGAATGAAGGAAGGGGCTATAAAGGCAAGGGGTCAAAGACTGCCATAGCAGCAGGAGATGGTGTGTGGTGCCGCATGTAGATAGGGCGGGTTTACATTTACAAGGATATATTAGGAAGATATGGAGTGTTGCCAGTCTCCAGGGTCTCCATTCTGCCTCTTCCTTGCATCGTCCCACTACCTCCCTCCAGCCACTTTTGACTACTCTACCCTATTAGCACCCACTGATTTTCTCTGCCTCCCATACTGCCACTCACCAATTCTTCACCCACTGCCTCTCTTTCCCTCCCCACTGCCTTTGTCTCGTGCCATCCACTGCCTCGGTCCTTCCTCCCCCATTGTCTAAGGAGATCATTAGAGTTTGGCAGAGAGGTAAAAGTGCTGGTAAATCCATTGCCAGCACTTTTACTGCCCCTCCATAATACAGGGTTGCCGGTGGGGGTTGCCTGTTTCACCTCCAACCAAGAGCCAGAGGTAAATCAGGCCCCCACTGGCAAAGAACTGCTGTAATGAGGTTCCGGTAATTCAGGTACTTCCCCCATAGAGTCCTATGAGACTCCATGGAATGGGTAACCACCAGTATTCCAGCTGCCTGTAATATTGACGGAAATGCTAATTCCATTTTGGTGGCTTCCCGCCAGTAAATACAACCAAAACCGTAATGACCCCCTATATCCTTTCACATCCCACTGCTACCCTTTGGAACAGCCTCCCCGCCCCTCTCAGATTTGAGCTGGACCTCCTTAAGTTCAGGAAACTGCTCAAAATTGTGCTCGTCTCTACCTCTTTCCCTTCCTTGCTAACCACTCCACTGCTGCTGTGACCGGTGGCCTGATCCTCAAAACCCTCACAGGCTCTCAGGCCCTTCCTCCCTGTCATTACCAGCACCCCCATTCCCCTGCTGTGTTGCCCTGCAGGCCCCAGCCTGGTTGCTCCACATATCACCCTTAAGAGCTGCCTGTAATAGCACTTAGCCTGATGTGCTCCTCCTGGCTCCCCTTAGCACATCCCTCTTGGGCCTCCCTCCAGCACTTGCCTACTCCTCTGCTCCCCTCTCCAGCCCCCTCCCCTGCACTTCTCATCAATGCGCTTGCACGCCCGTATGCCACAAGGCCTAGTCGGACCACGCCTGTAAATATATCACTGTTGTTTTTTTGTTTCTTCCACTGTTATTATCTCCCCTGTTCCCTTCCAATTTAGCCTTGTGGCGCCTTGAAACACAGTCCTGTTCTATAAAGTGCCTTAGAAATTATCAATGAAATTAGTACAATATACATAAAGTTCTCTGATTTACCCAGTAATTTACATTACAGCAAAACAACAACACAAAATTAAACATGTTAAAGCACAGAAAACTGAATTGCCCTAAACAAAAAAAAAATCACTAAATTCCCAATTAAGGATTGTACAATGTCCTTCCATCTCCAATACTAAATTACTACAGTTGTGCGCTTCACAAATCATGTTTCTAATCAATGAAGCCAAAACTATTGTCCTTGGTAAAGTCTATCTGGTGCGAGAGCAAGCCATGGCACTGCAGCTCTTGTCCTTCAGGCAGCTGAGGGACCAGTAGTCGGAGACGGTGACACACCAGGATCTCGGCGGTGCCCTCCCCCTCACCCCCCTCCCTCGACACGACAACCTTGGAGCAAACACAGAACATAGAATGTGGCCCATGAAAGGAGCTATTCATCTTGCAAGGGGGGGTTAAGTGTCACAAGAGATGATTAACCTGGATTAATGGACTGATCAGGATGGTTTCTGTGTGATATCACCTTCTGGTGCTGGCTGCTGCTTTAAGGTAAGCACACATAAAATGCACCTCTGTCATTAGAATGACAGGAAGTGGCTAGAAGCACGCAAGGCAGGGGATCTTGTCTGTGTTTAAAGGCAGCCATCATTATTGCCACCTAATGCAAGATACACTCACTGGTTGCTGTCGTTAAAGGCAAATTGGTATCATGCTGGAAGGAGCCTCCCCCTCCCACATGTACACGAGGGAGGGGGTAGAGTGGGGGCAAAGGTGTCCAAGACTGGTGTTCCTTTCCAGCTAGAGTACTTTCAGCTAGAAACCACGCTGTCCTATCTCGCCGATCAATGGAAAGAAACTGTTCTCCGGGGACAGCCAGCCCAGGTAAATACACCCTGGTTTCGTAATAATTGGAAAGAACCCAATATTGGCAGAGGTGTGCAAATTTGTGTACACGACCCCGATTTCAAAAAGCAATTTTTCCAACTTTGCGTGCAGATGACAAAATGCTCAATTTAAAATTCTCCAGCGCAAGCCTAGTACTGCACATGGCATTCGGGGTAACATTTGAGGGAAGGGGACATGGATATGTGGCGCAGGATACCCCGGCCTTGGGGGTGGGGTGTGATGCGGGAGTGCAAGGTACCTGCACGAGCACCCCTCTTGCCCAGTGCTGCATAAGGCTGGGTCTGCCCTGAGGGGGGCATATCCTCGTTTTTGTATTCACAAATGTGAGCACATGGTTGGGGTTTCCATTGCGCTGAGAGCGCAGAGCATAAAAGGGTCATTTTCGACCCTTCTTTGTATTGCCGTAGCTTGTGACTGTCGCAATAAAATGTATGCTCATTTGTTAGGGGGAGAAATATATGTCTGCCATAGTGGCACTCGTGTGCCTGTTAAGGCCCGTGGTGACGAGGCTTGCTCTCGGGCCTCCTCATTGGATGGTCTGGGGCATGCTGAGCTCTCGAGCGGATTGGCTATTAAAGTGAGTGCATACTGCAGCATCAAAGCCTCCAGGGCTGGTATTCTTCTGGTTCAGGAGTAGCACACTGCATGGGAGAAACGACTTTCTTTCCTTCCTCGTCAATCGTTGCGCTGCCTCAGCAAAGACAATATAATCAAATATTAATAGCATAACTAAAGCACCTGAGCGAGGACAGCAATCCTTTACTTGGAATGTTTTTTTTTAATTTTTCTTTTAGTTTAGACTATTGGTTGGTGCTTACACGCCACCTTCAAGCCAAACCTATTGCAGTAGAGTACAGGTAGTAGGGAGATGACATGAGAGGTACACACAGCTTGTTGGTGTTGTTTGGGTAATTACCCACCCATGGACTGCCCACAGTCATGCTAATCCCTATGACCATTCCCATTCACTACCTGCCCCTCCCCAGGGATGAGAAATACAAACACGATTCTACCAGGGGAGCGGGAGCGTGGGTGGTGCCGGTCAGGAGGAAGGGCCTGTGAGAAAGCGAGTGCCAGGGGAGGCCAGGTGGACAGAGCCAGGGGAATGCAGAGAGTGCAGGGGAAGGAAGGTGTGCAAGGTAAGAAGCTGAAAGGGTGCAGGCCCAGCCAGGCTAGTGCAGAAGGAGGAGGCCAAGAAGGCAAGTGCAGGATGAGGGACAGGGGAGGGGGTCAGCGGAGACCAGGTGCAGGGGTAGACTGGAAGCGGAGGGCCTGGTGCCCTGAATGAATATGAAGGAACCAGGCAGCCAGTCAAGATTCAGATGGGGGGATTAGCAAGGGGGAGGGGAGAGAGGAGGAGGGAGAGAAAAGGAAGGTCTTGAGAAGCTTCTAGAACTTAAGGAGATCTGACTCAAGTCTGAGAAGGAAAGGAAGGCTGTTCCAAAGGGTGGCACTTGCAGAGGAGAGAGATCTACTCCCACTCTCTGCATGGAAAAGCGTCTGATCTGCAGAGAGTTGTAGCTAGAAGACCGAAGTCTCACAGTTCTATTCTGGATTAGTTGAAGGGGGTAAAGGGAGGAGTTAGGCAGAATGATGAAGTGGCTGTTGCAGTAATCTAGCCTAGAGAGGACCAGAGCTCTGGAGACATTGAGCTTCTGGGGGAAGATGAGGAAAGGGAGAATGCCTCTTAGGAGGTGCAGCTGAAAGTGGGCCTTCGTGGCAAGGTCCGTGATGTGCGGAGAGAAGGAGAGAGAAGAGTGAAAGATGACACCCAGGTTGTTTGCTTCACAGGAGGGTGAGGGGATGGGGCCCATGCTGAATGGCCAGAGAGTGGGAGGGATGGAGGGAGCAGGGGTCCCAATAAGAAGGTTCCCTGTCTTACTGGCATTAAGGCAGAGATTGTTAGCATTGCACCATGTCTGAATAGAAGACAAGCAGTCAGGAATGCGAGAGGAAGAGGCAGAGGAGGGAAGCCTGAAGGAGAGCTGCATGACATCTGCATAACAATGAAAGTTAGGAGAGAAGGTAGAGTTCAGATGGGCTACAGGGGCCAGGTGATGTTGAAAAGCCAAGGTGAGAGGAAAGAGCCCTGAGGGACACCGCAGTTGGAGGGAGAGATGGAGGAAAGAAAAGGGCCCAGTTGAACCTGGGAAGGTCGGTCAGAAAGGAAGGTCAACCAGTCCAGAGCCAAGTCCATGATGCCAAGGGTATCACAGAGCCGATTTATAAGAGTCGATTGATTACACCAAAGGCAGAGAAAACATCAAGAAGGATTAGAACGGGAGGAGAGTTGGAGTCAAGATTAGAGGCACGTCTTTACAGGTGTTCAGGAGTGCAGTTTCCATTCCTCTGGCAGCTTGAAGCCAGACTGGTGGTCGTGGAGACAGGCAACAGATTCAGTGTGGTGGATAAAATGGGAGATTGGCAGCTCCTCCAAGAGTTTGCCCAGGAAGGGGGTAATGGAGATAGGGCGGTAGTTAGCCGAACATGAAGGGTTGGCAGAAGGCTTTTTGAGGAAAGGGTGCACAAGGTAGTGCTTGAGCAGTGAGGATCCAGTGGCAAAGGAGCTATTGCAGAAATCAGCCACGGCTGAAGCAAGGGAGACAAATGTTGTCCTTGATAGTTCTAAAGGAGAAGGGGAGCACCTGTTTGGATGAGACTTTCATAGAGCGGTCTAGTCTAGTAACCTCATCAAGTGAAATGGAAGTGAAAGAGGTGAGTAGGAGGGAAGGGGGAGGGGGGCAAGGGAGGCCTGAGAGTGTCTGAGGGAGGGGGAGTAGAGTAAAGGAGAGTGAGAACAGGATGTCCTGAGTGATAGTGGTGAGGTGAGAGGCTAATGCAGTGCAGATGGCCATGGAAGGCAGAGGAGAAAAGGAAATTGCAGTAGGATTGGCGAGTCCCATGCAGATTTTGAAAAGTTCAGCTGTGTTGTTAGTGGCCCCAGAGATGCGGGCTTGGATAAAGGCCCTCTTCTTAGAGAAGGTGAAGAGTCTGTATTGCCTTTGGAGCAGGAGGCAGGCCGATTTGTCAGAGGAGGTGCTCAAGGCCTGTCACTTCCACTCAGCAGCTCTGCACTTGCGTCTCAGATAGGCCAGGTAGGAGTCATACCAGGAGCTGCACTTGGAGGCAGGCTCATTGTGGATCCTCATGAACAGGGCAAGGATGCCGAGAGTGTTGGAGATGGAGAGTTGAAGGTTAGTAAGGGCTGAATCAGAAGCAGCAACTGACACTTGTTTCAGAGGTCAAATGACGGAGAAGGGGTCTGACAGTGCAGGCGGGGGCTTAGCCGGGAGACCCAGGAGGTCTAGGTGAGAGGACAGGAGAGTGTGATCAGACCATGAGAGAGGAGTAGTGAGAAGGTTGGAGATGGGGATGTCAGCAGACATGAGAGCATCCAAGGTGTGTCCATCAGAGTTTGTCGGATCAGAGGGAAGAATGGAGAGGGAAAGAGTGTCACAGAGGTTGCGGGAGTGTCCAGAGGCCACATCAGGTAAGTCAAGGTGAATATTGAAGTCTCTTGAGGAGAAGACGCTTGGAGGTGGAGGCCAGGAGAGAAGAGGTGAGGTTGGCACAATCTGAGAGGAAGTGGGAGACTGGGCCAAGTGGCCTGTAGATGGTGGCAAGAGTCAGTGAGAGGATAGAAGAGACACCAAGCCTGCATACCAGGCATTCAAAAGAGGAGTCCGAATGAGTAACTATGATAGTAGTAGGGACCCATTCAGGGTAGATCAGGGCCACTCCGCCCCCAGAGCAGTTAGGTCTGGGCTTGGAGAGGATTGTGTAGCCCTCAGGGAGGAGAGTGTCAAAACTCGTGACAGAGCTGGCCATGAACAATGTCTCGGTGAGAGCGAGGATTTCGAGGTTGATTTCCTGAAGGAGCTGGCAGATGTCTGAGGAGTGTTTGATATCAGAGCGAGAGTTGAGGGTAGTTAGTTGGGGCCGGTTGCCACTTATGAAGGTCTTCCAAGGTGGGGTACAGAAATCTGGTGCACCCATCGCTGTTAACAGAGAGGCCATAGGGGAGGCAGAAGGAGGCATGGCGGGAGAAGGGAGAAAGTTGATGACAGACGGAAGACACCTATCAAGTAGGAGGAGTTTGGGCTGAGAGCCCTGAACCATGACAGTGCCATTTAGGTAGACATTAATAATGGCTCTAGAGGAAAGGAAGTATGCCAAGAGTAGTTCCCAATGGGTGTCAGCATTAATAGGAGAGTAAGAGAAAGAGGAGAGCACAGAGACCATATGGGGAAACCAAAGGTCCGGAGGGGGATTGACAAAGTGGATGTCTGCCACTGTCTGGAAGAAGCGTTGACATATGTGTCAGCGATGGGCAGGCCTGGATTGAAGACCAGGAGATCCTTCTTGATCTTTTTCCTTGCAGACTTCAAAAGAGAGATAGGATAGGTGGTACAGTAACAGAGAAGATAGGTCAGATTGAAAGCACCATGGAGGGAGGGAATGGAGAGAGGGGGGCAAGGAAGAGAGGGGAGTAATGCAGTGTCTGGGACCAAACTACAAAATACGCAGGGCAACAATCTAGATTCAGGTATCCAAGAAAAGAGAAAGCAAAGGTTACAGCAACAACAGAAAAAACAAGACACCTACAAGCAAGTGTTCTGAGTAGAGGGAAAATATCCTAGCTAGCGGGATGGTGGAAAAAGCCTAATTTTCACACACAAAAACAATGCAAAAACACTCAGATTCGACTTTCTTGGATAGAAGGGAACAGGCCCCAATAGCTAGCTACAACAATTCACCTAATGGCAGATACGGAAAACATAACTGTGACATGCAGCAGACTGCAAACCCAGCAATACGAGTAAAGAGAGAGGAGAGTCAGTGAAATAAGGAGCAGTCATAGTTTTCCCCCCACCCGCACCTTTCCTACCTTGACAGTCACTGTTGGTTGATGGCTGTGCTGGATACTACCACAGCGAACACAGGCAAACACAGTCTGGAGCTGCTCCTGCAGGAGCTACCCTTTGCCTCAGGGCCCCTCAAAACAGAGGGCTGCCATGGGCAGTAGGCAGCCCTAGGGTCTTGTTTTAAGGTGCAACTCAGCCAATCACGGGTCAGGGCAGGATGTGAGGTGGGAGGGGAGTGGGGAACCAGGAAGAGCTCAGGCAGAGGGTAGTGGCCAGGACAAGCGCAACAGCGGTACAAATGTTGTGATGATTAAAAAGGCAAATTACATTGGCACAGGAGAAGGTCTCAGGTTTTATCTGGAGGACGGCCGCAGTATGGAAATGTGCACCGCTCCTCAGTAATGATGGTAAGCTACACAGGAATCAATGGAGCCCCAATGAACCAATCAGGGATCAGGCTGGCTGGTAGGAGGGAACCAGGAAGGGCTTAAGCAAAGGGCAAGGGCCAGTACAACCGCAACAGCAATACAAATGTTAAGATGATTAAAAAGGCAAATTACACTGGCAAAAGAGAGGGGCTCAAGCCTTACCTCGATCTGTATCTTTAGGTAGATGTCAATGTTATTTGTAAGCAGTGTTTGGAAAGGGAATAGCTTAATTGTAGCTTTCCACCATTTCCTGCTGCAATACAAATGCATACCCAAAGGTCTCTTCAGCCACTTGATTTGAAGCAACATTTTTGTCCTTGCAGTAAATGGCTTTTAAAAACAAGTATTGGCAAAGCAGACCCCATCACAAATGGCTATCTACCCATAACAATATACAGCTAAAAATCGCCTCCCTGACACATAAAGCTCTACACAATGTCGCACCGAGATACCTAATTGACAGAATATCTAGAAGATCTTCCACTAGACCGTCTAGATCTTTCAATACCAATTGCTTGGTAGTACCCAGATTCAAAACCTCAAAGATCGGCGGCAACAGCTTCCCTGTGAAGGCTGCCAAACTTTGGAATTCCCTGCCACATCAGTTAAGAGCTGACCTCCCCTACTCCTTCTTCAGAAAGAATCTCATCACCCACCTCAATCTGACTGAGAACTAGCTGCCTAGGATACTCTGGTACACTGGTACGATTGACTGCTAGACTGTAAATTATGTAAATTATGTTCATCTTTGTACCAAGCTGTAATTAACTCTGCCATCTGTAAAACTTATTGGCATACTGTATATTGTATTATTTCTTGTGTATTGTGGTTATTCGCATATTGTCTGTACATTATGTAAGTTGTAAGCTTCGCATATCCTTGCTGCGCCCTGCTACTCCCGGGTCTGGTGCACCTTATAAATTCAATAAACAAACAAACAAACCCAGGAAAATAAAAAAGCTGGCATATTTTGAAAACATTTTCATGCGTAAAAAGGTCAGGTACTCGCCTTATCTGGAGCCCTGGTTGTACCTAATGAAAATTACCGCTCCCAGAAAATCTGGCAAAATACCCTCTTAGTCCTATAGACTCCAAAAATGAGGATTAACGCTGCTTTATCACCACCTGTAATCCTGCTGTAAATCTGTAGGACCGAGTGACAGAAACTGTAATTGTGTTTGGCAGCAATTGTTGCTAAATTCATGATGAGGCTCTATATCTTTGTATCCATTATATAGGATCCATCATGCTTTAAATGTCTTCTAGGTGCACCCTAACGCACCTTTGCACACATTCCCAAGCACGCAGAGTTATTGTCACACGTGTGTTTATATGCCATCTGCTGATCTGGGGCATAAAGGGTATCTCCTGCTATCTATTGGTGGCAGCTAACCAGGCTCTTCAAGGCTACAGGTAGAAGATAAATAGTTTGCAGCTCCCAACACTTTTGATCCCTATAATTCAGAAGAGTGAGCATTTATCTCATGCTATTTTTAGTAAAGTTTAAACCTTGCATAGTTTGCTACCAATGTTTGGTGTTTTGTCTAAACTGTTGCAAGCCTCTGTCAAATGATAGGCTCTGAGGTGCACCACAAGTCAACCGCAGGATGTTCTTGAAATGGTTGATCTGTGTCTGCTGTATCTAGCCTCCTTAGCAACTTTGAGAAACGAACTGGGGAGCAAAGTTCTTGTCCTGCATCCTTCAGTTTGGCAGACTAAATCTGCAACGAACCAGAGCAAAGAGGGACAGCTTTCAAGAGCCAGCCGCATTGGTTTCCTATACAAAACAAAGTTGGAGGGTGTTCCCAAACACCTTTAAAACATCATGATGCCTCAGAATTACCAAGAGATGTAGGCAAATGTAATGATTTGCGGTATAATGCTTAGGGGTGCCACATATGTTTACGACTCCTCCGAAGAATAATGAAGCTAATGGTTAACCCTGTCTGGACATTTAATCTTTACATATTCTTTTTTCCCATCATGTAACCACAGCAAGTATCTTTGTTGTGAATAAACAATCAGCTTTATCAGCAACGGAGATTGTGTTTATTTTATTTTTATCGCCTTACAGTTGCTCACTCTTGAATGGGGCCAATAGTCTCTTCCCCAAAATGCGTTAGCAAGGTTTCTAAAGAAAGTACATTCGAAAGTCTTCTTATAGGTTTCTTTTCAGTGACATTGGAATGGTGGGTTTCTTTAGTTGCCACTCTACTCACCAGACTATTCTTCTTGGGGATCCCAAAACGCCAAACCAAGGTACATAGCGCCTGAAAGTACACATGGCTTAAGTCTAAAAAATTTGAAAGTTGGGTGAATTGAACTATGGATGGTTTTAAACCGTGGTCACCGACTAACAGAGAAAACCACTCAATTACAATGCTAGAACACTATCTACCACTTAAAGTCAAGGAAGAAGTACTACAAAGAATTAGTGTCAGACCCATAGAGGAGGTATTCTTATCAAAGTACAGCCTCTTCACCTACTTTTCAATGCTTTGTGTTATATAATTAAGGCCATGCGTCCCCATGTATTGACAAATGATCAGACCATCTCCACCTCTATGCAACACTGCGAGGCCATAACTTGGATGTTTTGTTAAAATTCCCATATTTGAGACACGAAACCTGAGAAGAGATCACCCATATTTCCACCCTAGCACTGCATGTGAAAGAGGTCTACGGGTGGGGATTTTAGAAGAGTCAATCATTCATTTCCATGGCTGATAACATGCAAGGAAGAAAGCAACAGACTTCCAGCTCTCCTCTATGCGAGCTGACGGGTTCCTGTTGCTGACCATCCGCCTAATGGGCACCCCCTCCCTTCCCACAGCCTCGGTCATGAGGAGCATTCAGCTCTTCCTCATCCTATCTTTGGCTGTCAAATTCAAGTGTCTGCTGAGAATTCTTGGCTTTAGACAACATCATATTATGGATGCAATTTTGAATCTGACACATTTTTCAGTTCATTCAAATTTGATAATACTGGTTCATTTGGATATGTGAAATGTATACTCAAACAGTCTGTATGAAGAAGGATTATAATTAGAAGATTCCTTTTGAAACATAACATTCAGGCGTTCAACCATTGAACCTTTTCGCGCCTTGAAACACTTGTGTATAGGCGCGTTATAAATGTCATATCATATCATATATTATATTACTGTTATGGGTGGGACCCCTCTATTCGGAGCATGTGTCGATCTTTCCCAGGCTTTCGAAACTATCAATAGAAACTGGCTATGGAATAAGTTGAAAGATTGGGGCCTTCCAGACAAACTGCTGTCCATTCTAATAGAATTACACCTAAGGTCATCAATGAGCGTTAGATTATCTAGATCTGGGTCCTTATCCCAGCCAGTGGCTATCGAGAGAGGAGTACGGCAGGGCTGCCTGCTTGCCCCTTTTATTTTTATTCTTTACCTATCAGACCTATCCAAGTTGTTGAGTGAGATCGGCATGGCTAGCCCTAAGATTGGTAGCATGAAAATAAATTGGCTAGAATATACGGATGATATTGTAGTCTTGGACTACACACAAGTTGGATTGCAGCGTCTACTAACCACCCTTTCTGACTATGAATCAATAAATGATTTGTAAATCAATCCTAACAAATCAAAAATAATTATATTTAAGCACCTGCTCAGAAAATTAAAATCCTTTTCATGGCAACTGGATAATTCACCTATTTCTATCTCTAAAGAAGCAATTTATCTGGGATGCCAACTCGCTGCTTATCCAACTAAAGCTCTCCTACTTGCTTCCATTGATCTTAACATCATGAATCTGGGCTCCCAAATTAAGAAGATCCATTCTCAATGCTGTACATTTTCAATTCTCCCTGTCGTAAAATGTTATATCGAAAGGTGGTTCCGATGATTATGCCTACTTTGGAAATCCAGCATGGCTGAGACAAAGAAAAGTATCCATCGAATATACGCGACAGGCGTGATGAATCAGAAATACAGTCACACTTTCATCTCCTGTCTGAATGTACTGAGATCCTAATCAGAGAGTCCAAAGATTCTCGAGATTCACATATGATGCTCGACTATTGGACTCATTCATCGTTTGGCAAAGACTCTCCGCAGGAAATGAAACTTTTTTTGATGATAGGAGTGGTACGCGTTCTTCAAGAATTTAACTTAATAGGAAAAAAGAACCCGGACCTCATAGTCACCTGAAAGGTGCTCAAGACTTTGGTTAATCCTTTTCTAGGTCTTTCTCTTTTTTCTTGCTCGGTCTAGTTATTTTAAATTTTCTATTACTGATTGTATTATGTAAATCTGTTTTTTAATGACTAGTGTTTTTTTTTTCTCACTCCTTTTCTTTTGGTGACAGAAATACTGAGTATATTCTTATATATAAATGTGTAAAAAGTCAAGCTTTTTCGTTGGCTAATGCACAATAAAAAATGATAATAAAACAAAATTACTATATTACTGTTAAGCACCATTTGGAATCATAGTCACTTTCATTTTCAAACAAAACTTAACAATCAGGTTCAAGGAACCTCCATGCGGGTTCAGTTTGCACCAGGATACGTCAGTATTTTCTTTCTGCAGAGCTTGGAAGAAAAAAATATTATGACACTCCAGAGCTGAGCCTTGTGGCTACACTTAAAATGGTATGTTTATTGTGTGGAACAATACTGCGTAAACATTGAATCTATTTCTACAAGAAATGCATGCAACACACAAGACCATTAAATATACTGTGACAATATCAACTACAGAAATTAGCTATCTTGATACTGTGTTAAAGGGTGAGAATTAGGAATTTATATTTAAAGTATTTTATAATCTAACAGACAAAAATCATTTCAAAGCGAGATTCTTATCACCCTCGATCCTTAATGCACAATTTACCATGGAATACATTTTTGAGATGCAAGCAAATGGACAAATCTTTCAGATTGGAAGCAGGGTTGCTAATGAAACTTTCGATTGATCATAATTACATACCGCAATCAACAGTATTGCCCTAATCGCCTAAACAAGAGAAGGAGCAACTAAATGCATCTAAGTTCACAATCAAATAAGAGGCAAATGCTAGTGAAGTAGCTAAAAATTATCTGGAAAAACTGACCAATTTAACAATCAGAGATGGAGTTACAAAGGGGTGTTTTGCTTGGCCATTTGGAGGGACCTCAAACGTACGTCCCCATATACCCTAGGACTCAGATAGACAAGAAATCACACTTAGACCAATCGTTATAAAGAAAGGAAATGGCTTGTTATCGGTCCTTTATTCACACATTATACATACACACAACATATATAGTCAAATATATATATAAACATAAAGAAAATTAATCACCATTATAATGGTTGCAGAAGACACCTTTATCTCAGCCAACTCAACACTGCTTAGTCCCAGAGCAGGTAGGCAGAGAGATCACTTGTGCTAACGGGGTCTGGAGCGGAGCATCCTCCCTCTCAGTGAGACTACATCACCCGGGGGTCCAAATTCTATCTGACTTCACAAGAGGAATATCTCTTCTCTTTATGGGGGTGTCCCCGCCCCTCTTGGTTATGACTGCCCTCAGCCGAAGAGCAGACTACAAGCATAAGAAGCAAAGAGTGGAAAAATACAGCTAGAAATGGAAAACCCAGCTTCCCTTCCTTGCCTTCGTTCCCAGTACCCCTTATCACTGCACCTGCAGAGCGCTCCGAATCCCTTACTGGCTCGTTCTTCAGAGGACAATACAACAACTATTCTCTGCAGTTATTTTATTTGACATCATTATGTGATTTTGCCTCTGCTGCAGAATCGCATGTTTACTTAATGAGCCCACAAAAATGTAGGCTTTCATTGCTGTAATGGAAGTGAATGTCCAAAATGGCCACGCACCAGCACCATGTTGTTTTAGCTCGTTTTGCGCATAAGCACTATAAGGGGATTACCCAGAAAAGCCCAGGATAGTTTTTGCTGTTATAAACTTAAAAGGTCTATTTGTACAAGCTTAGGAATCAAAGGTATAAGAAATATGGAAATGTATATTTGTACCAAAATTGGGGATCTATCATGTGTACATTCAGCCCTACAGATAAGGGGTGTATCGGCCACTTTTACTACCAAAAAATTGGCAAATACTCCCAAAATATTTAAATAGAAATAGGAAGTAAAAATACTTCCTACAAAAAATAGGAAAAAGACAAGTAGGATCTTGTACCCTCACAGCTACATTGATATGTTTGGACCAGTAGTGCACGTAGTACCACAGGAAGAAATTACTATTTTAACTGACAGTAAACATGTATCTATTAATGTGCATGAATAACTAGTGCAAAGAAAGAAATATTACTAAAACATTTCTGTTTTTCAGTTAAAACATTTTTACTCATTTAGAAAATACTGTCATTGGGAATTGGACTTAAATTTTTACTCCCTAAAAAATAATTGTACTCCCAACTTTGAAAAATAGGGAGTAAAATACTCCCACTTCCAAATCTTACCTGGAGCACTGTGTACATAGAAACAATGATATGCAACATGGTCCCCAGTCTGGAACTGAGGCCATCTAGTGGGATGGCCAAAGGGGCCAAGTACCTCCCCAGGTGAGTGGATGTTGGGCTTGGGGTGGTATGGGGAGGATCCCCATGAAACCCCAATTATTCTCCATCGCACAACAGAGGACAGTCACATTAAGCAAAACAAATTCCCTCGAAGGCGACAGCTCCTATACAAAGGGGGCTGAAACAACAGGAAATCTAGAGTTCAAGGGTCTCTCCATCCCTGAAGAACAATGCTGCAAGCATTACTGAAGCTCTGAACACTGTCCCTTTAGGAGCGCTGAGCCTTCCAAGTACACGAATCATGTACTGCTAAAATTGAATGTCCACATGGTATAGGCCGATTTTACCGAAAACAAATGGTCGCAATGACCATTTGTTCTAAAAAAGCTACCACCAAAGGTTCGCACACCAAAAGTTCAAACCTTTGGTGGTAGCATTGTAAAGAAAACGGTGGCTGCGGGGGTGTCCTCCGCATCACCCCGCTCACTACACTTCATGGTATAGGGAGCGGGGATTGCAGGGGACACCGCAGAGCCTTCCAAAAAAAAAAAAGAAACGGGGGATGCGGGGGTGTCCCCCGCATCGCCCCGCTCACTATACTTTATGGTATAGTGAGCGGGAGTTGCAGAAGACACCCCCGCAACCTTCCGTTTAAAAAAAAAAGAAAAAAAGAAACGGGGGCTGCGGGGGTGTCCCCTGCATTGCCCCGCTCACTATACTTTATGGTATAGTGAGCGGGGAGTGCGGGGGCCCCGCAACCTTCTGTTAAAAACAAAATGAAAGAAAAGGACCCGGCAGCACCGGTTCCCAATCACGGAAGTGAAAGGGAAATTGCGCTGCAGGGACCCAGCGTGAAGATGAAGGCAAGTGGGGTCTGTTTATGTTGGGGGTGTGGGTGGGGGTGTGCTGAGGGTGGCGGTGGGGGGTGTTATGGGTTTGTTGTGTGTGTGGGTGTGAGAATGTATGTTTGTTCGCATGAGAAAGGTGCAAACTTTTGGTAGTTCTCACCTTTCTCATGAGAACGTTTTGCCCGCGGGCAAATTACTGCAAATTGTCCACATCAGTAGCGAACACCTGCACAGGCATCAGAAGCACACATAGATTCTCACAGTGCTCGCTCTGTGAGCCCGTTCAGACAGAGGAGGAAAACAAAACATTCTTATGGCACACCCATGGTGAGTCCGTTTATACCGTGGATTTACACATACAATTTGTACAGCAGTCTCCGCCATGACATCAGAGACACAATGAAGTTTCCTGCGGCACTCACACAGTGAGTACACTTCAGAAACTGTTGCCTCATACATTTCCCAGCAGCATGAGTTTAGATAGAAAACACAGGGAAACAGCATCAGCTTTCTATCACTCACCTCCATGTTTCATTGACCGTTGTGAAGTCTAGTCAATGCAACCTAATATGTTTTAGCTTCCTATTTTGACTTTTGAATCTAGGTGTACCTCCGCCTCCAAAGTGATTCATCTCACCCTTGCGACTTGAAAGTCCACTGCCCAGCTCCTAGGAACCTAACAACCTAGGAACCAGCTGACACTGCTCGCACCTCCTCCCACCAAAATGTACCTACTGGGTATATATTCAGTACTGATAAGAGTCATCCTCCACCTTTTGCATGCATCTAGTCATCTCAGCCCCTCCCCGGGCCCGACGAGCATGGCTACCACCCCTCCACTCACCATGTACCTCTCTACACCGTGCAACCTCGCCACTAGAAATTCTAAACTACGCGCCAGACTCCCCAAAATATATGAGCCTAGAGCCAGGGATACTACCCTTACCAAACTATCAAACTGTTCCCAGCCTCACATCACGGCTTTCCCCTCCAACAAATGCACAAACCCACCCAAGCCCAGCCAAACCAATACTATAACCAATCACAAGACCACTACGAGCAAACCTACCACTATACCCTTAAGAGGGGCCTATATCAATGCGAGATCGGTAGTAGCCCACTCGTTAGACATAGCAGACTTATCCTAACGGAAGAACTAGACTTCTTAGCCATCACTGAGACCTGGCTTCATGCAGCAGCTGGCCCAGCCCTTGCGCTAGCCATCCCTGAGAATTTCTCCATCCTCCGAGCAGACAGAACTGACACCAGAGGCGGGGGCCTGGCTATAATCGCTATAACCCACCTCAACCTTAAACCCAACACCACCGATCACTAGTCATCTTGTGAATTGCTCACAGCCAAACTCCCCACTACTAACTCCCAAACCATCACCATCCACCTACTATACAGACCCCCGGGGCTCCTAGGCTCCTTAGAGGAAGACCTTAACTCCATCCTCTCCTACAACCGAAAGAATACCTCCCAATGCCTCCTCATAGGAGACTTTAACTTTGGCTACAATGACTCTAAAGACACCCAAGCATCCACCATCAACAACTCACTGTCAGAACTAGGCTTCACCCAAAGAGTGTCAACCCCCACTCATAACAAAGGGAGAATTCTTGACTGGATAGCTGACCACAACTGCGCGATTTCCATCACTGCCATCACCCCGCAACCTTGGTCAGACCACCACCTCCTCTCCTTCACACTTGAAGCGCCCAGCCCTATCGCTAACACCTCCCTAGCCACAGCCATCCCGACTAGAAGCAAGAAAAATATAACTGCGGAAAAACTCATCCCTCTCGTTCTACCCACATTGAACCAACTCCCTGCTAACTCCAACCCCCACCTCTTGGTTGAAAGCTACAACAATAGCCTGCGCCTAGCCCTAGATGCCATCGCACCACTAAAGCTTAGAAAACCCAAGCCGATAAAACACTTGAATACCTGGTTCACGCCCCACCTAAAAGCCCTCAGATCAGAGAAACGCAAAAAGGAACAAATTTGGAGACAAGCTCCCACAGACAGCAACAAGCGGATCCTCAACAAAATAGTTTCCACCTATAAAAAAGAAATCCTCCTCGCCAAACAAGAATCTTACAACCTGAGAATACTGCATGCCAAATCCAGTTCTAAAGAATTGTTCACAATATTAAAAGAGCTAGAAACACCCATCCCGGCCCCAGACACCTGCAAAAAAGACAAACAATGGTGCACCAGCATCCAAAATGCCCTATCCAACAAAGTTGCAGGCCTCCAAATCAAAATTAACAACAAGAAAGAGACTTTAACCAACTCCAAACCCATCAACACCCCCCCACGCACCATCCCTCAACACCCTTCCCCCAACCCCCTCACTCGCTTCAGCTTTTCCAAAGTTTCCATGCTAGAAGTGGAAAAAATCATACTCGGCCTCAAGCCTTCTAACTGCCAAGGCGACCTATGCCCACCTCAAATCATCAAAGACGCAGCCAGAGACCTATCCCTGTTCATTACCAAACTAATCAACGCCTCCTTCTCTTCAGGTACCATCCCCAACAACCTCAAAGAATCCTGGGTCCTCCCCCTACTAAATAAACCCACACTCGACCCAGCCGTACCCACCAACTACAGGCCCATCACCACCGTCCCCTTCCTTCTAAAAATCCTCGACAAAACAGCCTACCTTCAAATTAAAAAATTCCTTGAACAAAACCACCTCCTAGGAGTCCGGCAATCAGAATTTAGACCCCAACACGGCACAGAAACTGCACTCATCGACCTCAAGGCCCAAATTGACACTCTGAGAGATAATGGGAAAACTGCCTTACTGCTCCTCCTGGACCTCTCGGCAGCTTTCGACTTTGTTGACCACAAGATCCTACGTAGCCATTTAGACTCGTCTGGCCACTTTTCCCAAGATGCTATTAGCTAGATCACATCATTCCTGAGCAACAGATCCATGCGCGTCTTCTCTACCACGGCCTTCGCTGACCCCAGTCCCATCACATGTGGGGTCCCGCAGGGGTCTTGTGTCTCCCCCACACTGTACAACGTGTTCCCTAAGCCCCTGTTTGATGATCTCAACGGTTTGGGTATCACCTACACTAACTATGCTGATGATACCCAAATCCTCATCCCGTTGACGGGAGATTACAACACGGATTTGGCCTTGGTGAACAAGGTGTACCTCATCATCCTGGCATGGATGGCATCCCACAGTCTATGCCTGAATGATGACAAGACCGAACTCATCATCCTGGGATCAGCCTCGAACCTAAACAAATTGGACATCAACTACTCCAGCTTCACCATAGACGGCAACCCTATCAAGGTAGCTAAGGAAGTGAAAACACTTGGCATCTACCTCGATTCCACCCTCTCCTTCCATAAACAGGTCAGCTTCATGGCATCCACCACAGCCTACACTTGCAAGCTTATACGCTCAGCCAAACCCTTCCTCTCCACCCAAAGCTGCATTACTCTAGCCAGAGCTCTCATACTATCAAAACTGGACTATTGTAACTCCCTCTATGTAGGCGCTAACAAACAGATTACCAATAAAATCCAGATCCTTCAGAACAATGCCCTCAGAGCAGCGCTGAGCTTCCCTAAAAGAGAACACATCTCGGATACCAGAAGAACACACAACTGGCTCACTACTTCGGACAAAATCCTGCTTAAGGTAGCCTCCCTTACCCACAAATGCCTTAACAACGCAGCTCCCCGTTATCTAACAGACAGAATAATCAGATACACGCCCAACAGACACACTAGAAACAGCAATGCCAACCTGCTCGCTGTTCCCAGATTCAAGCGAACGAAAATGGGCGGCAATAGCTTCCAGGTGAAAGCAGCCCAACACTGGAACACACTACCACCCTCTGTCAGAGCACCACAAACCTACCACCAATTTAGGCGTAACTATATTCAATGGCTTAAGTACAAAGACCAATAACCGACACCCAGTAATTACTACAAAAATCTCTTAACCTGGAACTCTGTCGTAATTCTACTCTGTCTCTATGCACCCACTTATTGTGCCCTTGGATGACAATGTATATAATAATGTAATAAATATAATAATGTAATGTATATAATTATGTAAATACTGTATTGAAATCTAACTAAACTGAGAATATACCTGTAATGCTTGCGCCCTCATACCTTCTGGTCCTGGTGCGCCATATAAATAAACAAACAAACAAACAAACAAACATGTTAACTTACAAAAATACCATGAAGAGCTGGGGACGCATAGGTGGTGGAGTCAGTTTCAAAATGGCTGACCATCGCTTTAAAGGATTTGTTCAGCCCCAAAATACCAAAACTCAAGCAAGGGTTTCCGTATGCACAGCCGATCACAGCCCCTCACTCAGGCACAGCTACAGCTGGAGACCATAAAAGGGCTCCCAGTCCCAGAGAAGGGATCATAGGGCTATTTAAATCCAGGGTTTTTGGAGTAGGAGCTGGAGATAAGAATATGGAGCTAGTAAAGGAGGGAATATTTGGGTACGTTTGGAGGAGAAACTAGGAGGAGCTGGATCAGGAGCAAGACCCAGGAGGCTGAACGAGATGCCATGGAGGCTTTTACAATACTGAAGCCTGGGAACTGAAGCGGAGACCCAGGAAATCAGAGAGAGCAGTCTACAAAGCAGGAGGCAAGGAGTGGGAGAGTGGTAGCCAATGAGTTAGTATCAGGTCCTCCCCAGAAAGACCTGGCAGCAGTAGCCTTAAGGACAGAAGGGTGGTGTTTGGACATAGAGTGAAGGCATGTGTGTCCTTTAGAAATAGGTTAAGAGGAAGAGAAATCGGTAAAGGAAAGAATGAGGGAGCTGTTTGTAGTGTTAAGAACCGGATTAAAGTATTTCTTTTCTTTAACTGGTTGGGCACAGACATCTTATGAATCACCATTACAAGATGGGGAGGAAGATCCTGCTGCCAAGTGATTAGCCAGCTTTCCATCTGAGGCAGTATAGAACCTTGCGAGAAGAGTGTCTGGTTTATTATTTTATCCATTTCTCATTGCCCCCCCCCCCCCGGGTGAGTTCAGAGTTCAACAGTTAATCGTTATTATTCTCTAAATGCTCATAGAGGTCTGTTGCGCCAGCAACTTCTGCAGAATTCCAATAGTTGGGACCTAGTAGAGAGTAACCGGAGGAGGGTGTTGACCGAATTGTTAAAGAAGTGTAGAGAGATTGTAATGAGTGGTAGGTAGTACCTGAATGACTGAAGCGGTTGGAAGAGAAATCAGCCGGAAGCAGGGTAGGGCCCAAAAGGGTGAAGAGGTTGTGAGAGAAGATAACCAGGAGGAAGGTGGTGCCCGCAGATATGAGGAACTTGTCAGCGAAAGTAACCAGGGGGAGAGATGCCTGAAGGGTTCAAGAAAGGGGTGGGGGGACTTGGAAAATATTGATTGAAAGGAAGGTGATGACCGAAGGCATAAAGGAGCTAAGAGACGTAGGGACGATTTGAAGACTAGTGGTTGGAGAGATAGCAGTAACTGAGGGTTGAGGAAGGTGAGAAAGGGAGTAGAAGTAGGAAGAAGAAAATATAGATAAGAAAGAGTTGTGGCAGGAGAAGGAGCTGGAGGACAGGGACAAGGAAATGGTACAGGAGTTACTATGAGAAGTGTTCATACAAGAAGCAGAACAGTGGCAAGCTGTAGTACAATACAGAGAACAGGAGCATATATTGGTGGAGAGTTTAAGAAGAAAATTAAAGTAGTGGTGACCTGGGATCCAATCAAGAGAAGAGAAATTAAAGAAGCACCCGGAAACAGGAGGAAGGATGAGAAGAGGAGCAATTCTAGGAAAGGGGAAAGAATACAACATGCTGGGCCTTGGTGCAAGGACCTCGCAAGTGGACAGCGAGTCAATGTAGTGGGCCGCACTCTTTTCTGGCTGCAGTCCCTTGGCCAACATCCCGGACTCTGGAAGTTGCCATGGCCTCTGTCCATCGTCCTCATTGCCTTGGCAGGGGAAAGTAAGTGTTTTAAAAATTGGAACTTTAATGAGGGACAGGATAAGGGGGAAGGGATAAAGCCCACAGGACTAAAATGAGCCAGCGTCAAAAGAGCCACAGGAGGAAAGAGACATCTTATAGAAACTACTGGGTTGTGGTCTCCGCAGAGTCATGAAAGGAGACCAGGACCGGAATTTGTAAAGACCCATGGACTTGGGGAAAAAAGACTTTGTTGCTAGACTTCACTCAGAAATTATGTCTAAGAGCCTATCCTAATGGACCAAGAGTCAGGCCGTGTGTGTGGCTATGGTCATTTAAAAATAGTCGACCAAATCTACAATGACCAAATGATGGTCGTTTAAAAAATATATATCCGATGTGTGGGTCTGAGGGACTTCCCCAGTGACCCAAGGGTCTGTCCCGATGATCTAGACGCTTGTCCATGTGGTCTGAGAAACGGTCGTTATCATTCAAGTCTCTCTGAGGGATGGTCATAACAGTCTGAGGACCAGTGACGATGTGTGAGCAGCAGTTCTGTATTACACCTTAGTTTGCATTAGAGCAAAGAAATACTTACAAACAAAAAAAGTGAAAAAACAAACGTTGTTATAAAATCCCACCTAGTAAAAAACAATGTTCAATGCAAGCAGTGCCAAGACGAAATGCAAATGGGGAACTTTGCAAATGCCGCCTAACATGCCAAAATATAGCGTACTTAACTACTCTGTCTCGCTCTGCTCTTCACTGCTATTCTTTTACACTTCACAATGCCTATAGCCAAAAGGAATGGCTCTGCAATGCTTGTTTCCATGGCAACCTCTTTCAAAGCCCGAGGGCTCCCAGGAAGGGCATAGACCATTGCCCCCTGCTTTGCGAGAGTGTCACCCCCCCCCCACCCCCCCAGATACTCCCTTTGAAGCAAAACCTGCCTGAGCATTCCAACATCGCAGGACATACCCTTGTTACTGTGTTTAGAGTATCTTGTATTGAAGCCTGTCATAGAGGATTAGCCCGGGTGTTAAATTCCTGGAGACCATCTTAAATGCCAGTAAGAAGCAAGCTTGAAGTCCATAAACCCACGCTGCTGGGTGTTTTTTCCTGCAGAACATTGCTCATGCTTCGAACCAAATATGCTTAGAGCACGAAAAGTTTCCTCGTTCAGAAAAAAAGAAAGATAGCAGGCATGGAAACTGAAAGGGTGTTCCTTCACAAATAGAAACAAAGGAGTCCCCTTTCTATTTCCATGTAATGGTACAGGTAAGCAGTCAGTGACAGTTAATTCCAAACAATCTGATTGACAGGGCCACCTGCTGGGTGCTAATATTGTTTATAAGGAACATGACATTCCAGATAGAGCTGCCACAGAGTGACAACGTCTGAACAGTGTGAAAAGGCTTTCAACCTTTTTCAAAGAGTAATACCTAATTTTAATATGCAGCATTCTGGCCAGTCAGAATGATTGGACCCCCTAACCAGCTCTTTAGGCACTCCTCTCGGTTGATGATAATATTTAATTAGTATGCAATGGCTAACTTCTTGACCACCAGCCATTGAATGCTTGTGAAAGGCACCTAATTTCAAGTTCCGCTAAGTAATTAAATGGCAATAAGCAAGTACATGGACACTGAGTAACCAAGCCTCTGTTTGCCACAGATACAGCATGAAATGATTGGCAGGTGTTATGCCCCCCTTCCTCCGCCCCATCCTCGCCCCAGTGAACATTAATGGCGTCGGCAAGCAGGCATATTTGTTATTCTACCTTAAAAGGCCATTGTCATATCATTGTGGTATGATATCGATGCATATGCATCACGCTAGTTTTATTAGCAGCACAAACTAAAGCATCTGCTTCATAGCCTTATAATATTTAGTCCAATCAATATAGAAATATATATATATATATATATATATATATATATATATATATATATATATATATATATATATATATATATATATATATATATACCAAAACTGCAGTCAATATTTAATTAATGAAAATACATTGGATAATAATATGTGTGTGTAAGGTACATTTAAGAAGCTCAGTGCTATCCGACATTAAGCCGGCATTGGTATGAGCTGTATTACAATAGCAATCGGGATAAAATCCATATATGAGGCCTACATTGTATTCTTTTTATATTTGTGTAGTAATGATGTTAGACCTAGCAAATTGCAATTGCTGCCAGCCAAGGAGATCCACAAAAATGTGTTGTTTTTAGGCGAATGTAGGAGCATAAACCTTTGGTCAAAGGGATGTTATGGTAACATTTACATTAATAAAAACATTTGGGGTCATGTTCGAACTCCACATTAATTGCACGGGGGGCACCTCTCTGTGCACTTTTGTGCAAGAGGTCCCCTCCGTCCAATTTTCCTCATTTCTACTACATGGTGAAAAAGTGTGAAGTAAAACATAGGTGAAATCGCCTTAACTCTTCACTTTAGTGTAAAAGGCGCATTACAAGTCTGGTGGTGAGGGAAACAAGTGGTGGTAATTTCGTTGCTGCCACTTTTCCCGGTGATCTACTACTGTGTGGTCAATACACCAGTTTTGAGAGGAAAGTGGCTGAATCACCTGGATTTTGTTGCTGGAGGTAAATCCACCACTTTACCTCCAAAAATCAGCATATTTACTGCGTGGTCATTTCCGATGACGGTAAATCCACCAAAAACCCCCATCGAGTCCTATGGACTCCAGAAATGGGGAATTACTACCACTTGTAATCCCGATGGAATACTGTCAGACTTGTAATGAGGACGTAAATACCGCCTGCAAAGTACACTTTGAAAGCAGAATTTACATTGGATTCCTATTGAACCCACAGGCTTTTTCCCAGGTGGTAATTTCAGGCGATTCCATGAAGAGCCACTGCATAAATATCAGCGTGACAATCCATGCTGACATCTATGCACTTATATTTATAAATTGGGACGGACTCGTTCTGTCCGCACTGTGCCCCAAAGATGATTTACAAATGCACAAACGTAAGGCGGCTCAGTGCAAGGGGTGCAAACAGTGTTTTCCACCACTTTGACTGATTTGCTTCGACTGGAAAATGACTTCCAAAAGCACCTTAACTAAGCCACCTTCCTCCTAATGGAACCCTAAATCGGCCACCGCCGCGCACTGCTCAAGATGTCTCAGTTGTATTGCTTGCCATGGAAAATCGGGTCTTTAAAATAATCTTTACACTATGTTGGTTTTATATTTTATGTTGGCCCTCAAATTGAATTAAAAGTGGCCTTAATCAGTGTGGGGGTGATACTGTGTTTCCTTAGCTGGATAATTTAAGACGTTACCATTGGTGAGTCTAAGTTATGATATTCAAACCTTACACCCCGCACAGAGCACTCTCTAAATCACTTGCTCACAAACTAGACACGTTCACCTTGTCTCCTCAGATATAGCAACATAATTACCAAACTAATGAGCATCACTCTCTAGCATGGCACCCCTGACACAACGCATGGGTGCGTTGCCAACCAGAGCATCTCAAAATCATTTGACAAATGTATTCGTTTAGGGATTTTGGGTGATTCAGCCAATCCACAATTCACGAACATGTGATTGCTAATGACCACCTTTGGCACCAGTCAAAAGGAGCCAACGGATATTTTAGATCTGAAGAAGATGTAACAGCATCACCATGCTGGCCACCAGTTTTTAATCCATAGTTTTTCCATGTGTCTCTGTCTGCTCTTCCTTCTCCCCAACCATGACCATGGTATGTATTGACAATTTCTATGCATGTTAGTTTTACTGTTAATATACATTGCTCGGATTGATCGTACTTGATTATTGAGCAATTATCAGCCCTGATAAAGACCCAGTATCGAAACATGTGTTTGCTGAACCTTCTTGTCAAGTGTACGACAATAAACCAAGCTTTGTGTTGATAAACTATACGAGTAACTTAATCATAATTACTACCAGGGCTAGAGCGACCAACTAGCACCAATCTGACAGTACCTAAAGCTAATGTAGTTGGGCCCGCTGCAGTGACATTAACATCTGCAAATGTTAATTTACAGAATTTGGGTGAGCCTTGCCGACTCAGGCCTTAGCCTGTCTACGCATCTGCCTTTACCCAAGGTCTTTTTCACTGAAGGGCAATATTATCTTTAATGGTATACACTATCATACTTACAGAATTTAATTGGCATGGCCTGCAGTCATAACAGAGGGCTCTTAGTCTGCGGCATGGGTTTCAGTCATGTGTTGGACATCCACAAGCAAGTAGTTGTGCCCACTTTGCCATGAGCAGAGCCTGTGGCCTTGCTGCCAGCACCCACAAGCCACCCGATGAGCCATTGTTTAAAGTTTGTGGCAATACCCCGGGCACCTCTGTGTTACCTAATATGCCCACTGGAAATGGCCTCTGGGCATGGGCAGTGGCCACTTTGGCCAGGGCAGTGTCTTCTGTCGTGCCGTGGCCGGGCAAACTACCGCAAACCATCTGCAGCTAGGCCCCGCAGTGATTTTATTTGTTTTCGGATCCATGGACCAATGGTCACTTACACCAGGACAGGGCTTTTGGTGATCCACTAGATTCAGTGAAGCCACACAAAGTGGCCAGAGGATCTTGCACCAGTAGTGGGGTCAGGGGCCAGCTATGGGCTAGTTGGGCCAAGCTCCCTACTCTGGCAAGCCATCTGAAGCAGTCACTGGGCTCCTCTTCCTGGAAAGTGGTTCTATGGGCCTCTGGAAGCAATGGGCAGTGCCCACTTTTGCCGGGGCATGACTTTGGCCACACTCGAGACTCACCAAGCCATCCAAAGTTGCCACAGGACCTGGCCTGGAGCAAGGCCCAGTATCACCTATTTCCCCAATCGCAATTCAACAGTGAAGTGGCTGCTTTGCCCAAGTGTGAATAAAATGGCATGATCATGTGCCTTCAAAGCCACCTGAAGTGGCCACAGGGCCTGGCCTGCAGCCATGCCCAGTAGGCACCATTCCCTGATTGGTCATGCTGTGTACCCAACTGAATTGGTATGTGGCATTACCACTGTGGTATCAGGGCCCTGGCCACTTTGTCCATTGCAGGACATTTGGCAATGCCCTAGTCGCCCTCTGAGGCCGTGTTGGGACCAAGGGCAAACACTAATCCTGCAGACCCAGTCACACAGTTGACAGTGTCATTTGGAGTGGCCTATGGCTATGCTGTGGGCTACTACTCACACTAGACCTTTTCTGTGGGTCTGAGTCGGGCTTAAGACAGCTCCTGGCGAACCCACTTACCTGAAGGGCCTGTCCGTGGACCAACAAGTAAAGTCAGTATGGCATGTGAAACAAAAGTGTTTTTGAGGCTGCTTTGGGTCCTTGTTGCACCTCTCTGCGACCCTCTGATTTTGCCACAGATTGGGGCGTCCCAGGGCAAGACAAGATGCGCCTTTTAAATCACTGTGCAATGCAGGGTCTGCAGTACCTTGAAAAAACCCTGCGAATAATAATGGCAGGTGTTTGGAAACATTTACCAAACCCTAAACCAATCAGATTGCTGTTATTTAAAAAGTCAATTTGGTTGCCCCGTACTAGAATTGGTTGACTTTTGCAGGGTCCAGCAATAGCAAAAGGCCAAACAAGATCCTGAAAACAGTCCTGTGTGTCTGCCAACAGTTCCATTTGAGTTATGCCCCCAGATATGTCTAGTAGGGTCTTAGCAACGTTCGGACATATTTAAAACAAACTGCTGGACAGATCTGCCCGATCCACATAAGGGTTGCGAATAAGAACAGACGCGAGGTCCTCCAGATGGTTTAATGTGAATCTGTCCAGCTATTTGGCCTAAGGATAAGAACAAAAGCTGGACTATAGGAAATTGAAAGGGAATACAAGTGTGGGACCCTCCTCCCCCATAACGCTGCCACCCAACTGGAGGAATGTTGTAGAGTGTTCCCAAAATTTCTGAGGCAGATCTTTATATTTGAGAAAGTTTTGTTAAGATATTTTGAATGGTTTCAAAGTTATGAGTGTCTCACACTGTACTCTTTCTTTGGGTAGTCCAACTTAAACATATTTGCAAGGGCTCTATCACCAACCCTGTGTTGTGGACATATAAAATATAAATTCTCTAAGAGGGCTCTATAGCATTATAAATGCTCCAGTAGGCAGTGCGTTTGCACGCAGAGAATGTAGTGTCACACTTTTAAATATAAGAACGGATCTGCACATCCCAGAATCAAAAATGCTGTTGTCTAAAAGGCCACGACTGACTAAAGGTGAGTCTGAGGACATGGGGGCATTCTTAATGTGCGTTTTATTCCAAGGTCTGCCCACTGAAGCTCGTTTTCCAGAATGCTCGGCTTTTGAGAAAAAGCTTAAACACTAGGATATTTGGGTGGATAACTTATCGTGGATCTAAAGTGACAGGGATATGTGAGGACTCTGTCAGTTCTATTTCCGGCAAATCCAACTCAGCCACTCATCCTCCGGGATCCATTGAGTACAATTAAACTGGTTAATAATATTCTGTCTCAATCCAAGGTGGGTACAATCTGATGGATTTTCTGTGTGATCCCACCAATACATTAGTTTGGAGGGGCGTGGGGATAAAGGTTTGCCTGTGAGCACAAGCCAATTAAAGTCTAGTGAAGACAATGGGCTTGATGGGAGGGTGAACATGTGACCAAGGCAGGTGGCACTCCTTATAGAAGGGTATGTAATAAGAACAGCTATCATTACTTCCCTTAGATATACCTCGCCCGCCTTCGAATCAATTCATTCACCCGCCAAGCCTCCTCCCATCCATTCATTTCAATGGGATATCACCTGCCCAAAGCAAAATTCGTATTTTTCACCCGCAATGGGGAATGGGGAATTAAAAGGTTGAGAGGTATGTATGGTTTAGAAGTGGGGTAATCTGGCATGAAGTCTTGTATAAAAACAGATATCATTGATATGACAGATGAGAGAACCTCTGCTTTCCACTCACTACAGCGTGACTACTCTAAATAAGACAGCAAGCACAGGACGCTTTTCCTACTTTTCTGCTGAATTTCCTAGGATACTTAAGAAGTGAAGCCATGGTGGCATATGTTGCTGGGGAAGCAGTCTCTTTTAATGCAGTGGTGAGAGTTATCCTTGTCCGCCCATGTTTTACAAGCCATGTTTTTCTGCGTCTCGGGACACACAATTTAAATCAATGAGACGTGCTTGTCGGGCCTGCAAAATGGCCGCCCCCGTGTGACGCGCCTGACTAGGCAGTTTCATTAGCGGGTGTGAGAATCAAGTGAGGTAAACAAACAGTGAATACGAATTAAGATGAAACAATCGAGATTGACCCCAAAGGGGTAAGTGTGGCATCA
The DNA here is from genome assembly GCF_040938575.1 of Ambystoma mexicanum. Lineage (NCBI taxonomy): Eukaryota > Metazoa > Chordata > Amphibia > Caudata > Ambystomatidae > Ambystoma > Ambystoma mexicanum. Next base: position 289,848,678 of record NC_090931.1, on the reverse strand, counting down.
GGCCCGAACAAACTCGATGGGCCACGCTTGTCTTCCTGAGTCCAGGAAGCTGTCCATCACCCCTGCCGCCAGACTGCCAGATCCGCGCCTCCATAAGCAGCGGCCTGGATCAGCGTTGATCAGTTTCCTGCGCGCTTCCGCCACTCACATCCATCACTGCCGCCAATGAGGATGCGAGGAGGACTCAAGCGCCAAGTGTCATGACATTGCTTCGGGAGGTGGGGTACGGCTTCTTGGCTACCTTTCATTGCTTTTTTCCCACCAGCCAAAAAGGTCATCCCTTTAATGCAGTTCTTGACCTTCTAACCGGCGGGACCCTGGTTTAATCGGCCTCCCCTCATCCTATCGAGACAGTCCTTCTTAGCCGCATTAGCAAGGGGATGTACTGAAACGGGATCTCTTCCCAAAGGCACATTTCCTGTTGTCAACTCATTTGCATGGAGAAAGCAATCTCCCCCGGACCAGGGACCTGTGCCATACCCACTCTCCCAGAACTCTGGTGGGCAGCAGATGCTAAGCCACCAGTACGCTGGAGCAGGTGTGGGTGCGGCGGGTGTTGGGGGCGAGGGGGCGGGGGCGTGTTTGTTAGTAACTACATTGGTTGAAGTCCGCAGGCCATGAAACCTACAGGGTCCCCATCAGGCCAAAGAGGGGGAAGGAGGAGGCTACACACAAAAAAAAAAATCAAAGAAAATTACAAAACTCAATGGTCTGGAACTGGAAGCAGCCTCAGCAACTGCAGTGTGACTTTTGATTTCACTATCATAAGCTTCGAATTAAAAATGCAGGCAATTACCTGCATGGCTGGCCCCTGATGAGGCCCGGCCAGGGCCTCATTAATGCAGGAGCACAGAGTAAAGCCATTACTGCTTGTGAAATGGAATGTTACCCTGAGAACAGTTCCGCTTGACAAAAAAGCGCAGCCAGGTGAATTTCACACATTTTTAAGGCTTGCAGTCACAAACTGGCCGCCACTGCCAGGAGGTTTGTGGATTGTTTTTTTTTTCTCTTTCCTTTCCCTGTTGAGAAGTACTGGCAAGTGACACATTCATATTATTTACGTTAAAATTCGTTTAAATTGAGTGTTACATTCAATTAAAAAATAATGTGGTTATCCAGATATTCCCAATTTGCCGTCTGCTTCGAGATTCGTTTTTTTACCACACCCCCATCTGTTTCAAGTACACAGTTTTCGGAATAAAAGGGGGTGCTGCTTTTATTTGAGAGGAGGCGGGGTCTAGTGGATGCACTTTTGGTTGTGCAACCGGGAGAGCGGTGTTCAGCTCCTTGCTCCTGCATGTAACCACACTGTGTGATCCTGCACAAGTGACGTTATCCAGCTGTGCTGCCCCCACTTCCCTTGTTTGACAAAAAATGAACTCTTGAAAAAAAAATGACATACAAAGAAAGTAATATTCATATGTGTGCAAGCACTGGTCATTTCAAATCAACAGACTCCAAAGAAAGATTACAAAAAACGTCTAAATGTTTTGAGAGTTCTCATTTTATATATATATTTATATATAAATATATAAATATATTCATTTTTATAAATGCTACCTTTACTTGCGTCCCATTGTATTATGAACAAAACTGCACTTCTCAAAAAACGGTACATTTAAATAAAAGCTTCCAGGCAGAGAGTTGTGGTGCCTCAAAAGGGAACAACTATCCATCACTGTTGCAGAGTTCAAAAGGGGGGTACTTTAGAGAAGAAAAACGAACAGCTTTTTCTACATCAAGTTTTTTTTAACGGTGATTTGATATCAGATTGGATAGTGACATAAAGCTTCACCATCCATCGCTAACCGCAACAAAACAACACCACATGATCATTCAAGCAACCGGTTCATAAAGGGAGACAGAGTGAAATACGACACAAGAAAGGAGCACTTTGTTGGTCTTAAACTCAGAAAAGGGTATACATGGAGATCCTTTCCAGCGGCTTCTGTGCCACCGTGGAGCTAGTGCTGTTTGGTTCCAATCCAGACTTCCCATCGCACTGTCTGATCCTGTGAAAATAGAATAGCACAGTCTTCCCACTTCATCGGTTCCTTAATCTGATAAACTAAGAAGTGCTTAGAAAGGGGCCTAACGGCATAATAAGGCACTACGTACATTGCATACATCAATGAGAGATTTGGCATAATGAGATCCAAATGTAAAAAAAAATAATATATGATACATATATTTAAAGCACACCGTACCCAGGGGCATCTCGGCGCTGGTTACATGAAGGCAGTGATTGCGCTTTGGTTACAACAAGGTTACAGACATAGGTAGCACTTTGGTTTACGGGTAGTGGTTACATCAGTAATCAGCATAAGTGGTGCATACATGTTGTCTAGAACAATATTTCTAGTCAGGGTGGAGAAGGTGGTGCCCAGAGTTTGTTGGGTTAAGTTCAATTTGGAGGTCTTGTGAGAAGAACAAGGTTTTGAGGCCTTTGCAGAAGGAGTCATCAGATCTTAAGGCTAGAGGGAGGGCATGCCAATGTTTTCCCAGGATCACCGGGAAGCTGCTTCCCCCTGCTTTCTGTCCCCTGTAGCTAGGAATGACAAGTAAATGCGAATCCCGGGTAGGTCTGGTGGATTGGGCCTTGGGAATTATTCTGGACAAGGAGGTCAAGCAGTGTTCGAGATACATTTCATGTGTCAGTGCTAGCGTTTTGAACGTGACACGTTCTTGAACCGGGAGCCAGTGGATATTATGCCTGGCTGAGGAAATGTGGTCTTTTTTGGAGATGTTTAGAGCTGCTCTTATGGCATTATTCTGAATGATCTGAAGTTTTTTTATGTTACAGGCATTAGTGACTGCAAAGAGGGAGTTGCAGTCGTCAATCCTGGATATTATGAGGGCTCTAGCAAGTGTGACACAGCTGACGGTGGATATGAATGGCCTGCAGGCATTGATCAGCATTACAATGTATGCTGCTGCTTATGCAATAGAGTTTACCTGTCTATTTAGCGATAGCGTGGAGTCTAAATATACTATTTGTATGTGTCTGGTGTACATATAAAATAGGGCGAGAGAGGTCACCGTATAGTTAAGGTGAAACCGAAAATCCATTGACTTTGTGAGAAGCTTATTGCTAATCTCTTTTGACTCGTGTCAAACGCATATGTATGACATTTTTCAAAGCTGTTTTCTAGCCTGGACCCTCGAAAATTGGAAAGTGTGTTGGAAATTTGTGGAACGGTTTAAAAGGTAAAAAGCTTTGCAAAAAAGGGGTGTTTTATACTTTTTTAATTAAATTTCCCATAATGATAGTAAGCATCTATTGAACAGGCAGTGCACAGCCTAAAACCCCTGGACAGATTTGCTTCAAATTTGAAACACATTGGGCACAAAGCAGTGATGATGGGCCTTTTGGTGGTTTGGTGCAAATCCGTCCAGTAATTGGGCAGAGAACAGGGAGCCCTGGCATCACAATCTTTTATATATCTGCCATGCTGCACAGCAGCAACTGAGGCTTTTAGGAAATTATTCCACATTTTTAACTGTAACTGTTGACCACATCTATGAAAGTTCGCCATATTTCAATAGCAACTGATTTGGCCACATGTCAACACTCCTTCCAAATCTGGTTAAGTTTCATCTATGTTTTCATATAAAAACACAATGTTGAAAAATAGGTGGCTTTTTCATCGGGTTTGAAATAGACCTAAAAAAAATGGCATATCTCATAACTTCCACTTTGATTTTCGGCACAATCTCAGCTCTTACGTGGGACTGGTGCACACACAGAAATATATTGGAAATTTGATTGATCCAAATGGACATATTTACTCTTTAAAATCCCAAAAATGTATCTAGGACCTGTGCAGTAGGTAAGAAGGAACAATTTATATAGGCGTTTGAGATTACACATACACATGCACACACAAATCCACATCATCCCCAACGGTAAACACACACAGAATAAACCAACGTGCCCGCAATCAGTGCCGAATAAAAGAGAGCCCAATAGTCAAAGACAACATGCATGGACAATATCCTTGAAACGAATATGCATGTACATCCCTATGCACACCTCCTTAATACTGCAGACAAACCACACAAACACTCGCCACATGTAGCCCACCCACACGCACTCTCCAAACACCGCAGATATAGTCACAGCCCTGTCCCATACGTATACCCCCATTCCTCCCTATACATGGTTGCAAATACAATACTCTCTGAACACACGTGTCCTAACCACACATGCAGCACACAAGTAACTTGCTTATGTTGAGGCTATACACAATATGGGCTAACGTTACATGTGTAATACTCAGAAGCTCTAAATGCATAAACAGTATACATATGACCATTACATGGAAACCTATACATAGAATACACATAGCCACATAAGGACACGAGACGCCCAGGCAAAGTGTCCACCCTGCAACATGGGTGTGTGTTGGCATTGTCCATAGCATGGAGGAAGGCCATGCACCAGGCAAAGGGGCCACTGAGCATATAAGCAGACCTGGTCCAGTTTCCTCATCTGGGATCTGGATGGAGCTCGGATATGATCAAGGACACTTCTATTTGCAAAGTGTCTTTTTGGGATGGCCAGAAGCCATGCCACATCGGGGATCAGGTTAGAGCTGACATATGATCAAGGGCACTTCCATTTCCAATTGTATTTTTGGGATGGCCAGAAGACATGCCACGTAGGCATATTGAGAGCTACGGAGGTGCCCAGGGCATGGCTGAAGGCCACACCATAGGCAAAGTGGCCACTTCCCGTGGCCGCAGACCATGTCCCATTGGAATATTTAAGCTCTTAGTGGAGCCTGAGACATGGCCTTCGGTTCACAGCAAAGTGCCCACTGGGCATGGCCACATGCCAAGTCCAAGGATCACATTAGACTCGTGGGGAAGTCTGACGCGGAAGTGAAGGCCATTCCCTGGGCACACTCTCCACTGGACAGGGCTGCATGCCATGTTCAGAGGACTCATTGGTGGCTAGGACTTGCCAGGTGCATAACAAAAGGCCTTGGAATGCTTGAAGTGCACTATAATGAGTGGACAGTGTGATCATGCTTGCATATATTATTAAATAAAAACAAAACAAAATCATATAAAAAAACATTAAGTGCTGTTATGTTTAAACTACTGAAATAAAAACCGTAGACATTCACAGAAAACTGCCTTCATTTAAAGGACGTTATGGTTGCAGCACAACATATCAACACCCCAGAAATTCAGCACTTATGGGTTTTAAAGCCACCATAATTCAGCCACTGCTCATGACACGATACATGGCATCACAAACAACATGCACGTACCCACAGTTCCATCAAAACATGAGGAATTGAAAGTGTTAACAAAAAACAGTAGTGCCCCAGACTGTGTTGTGTTTTACTTTTAATTTGCTGGCCAACAAAAAACAAAAGTCCAAAGACACCGAAAGCTGTAGAGCCAGAGCTCACGACAACTGCGAGCGCGGAGCTCTCGCGAGAGTACAGAGCCGACAGGACGAACAGGGAAGTGCGACGGAAGAAGAAAAGTAGACACCCAGGAACTCCGTCCCACCAGGACGTGAGATCCTGTGCTCAACATTAAGAGACACTTTAGCATAAAGCAGCAGTGTGCCAAGATGCTAATTCTATATAGTTGCTGTGTGCAAAGAGTAAAGACAGCAGTTACCCCACAAGAAGTGTACTTTTAGAGCCTATCACCTATGTCAATGAGCATGATGTGTGATTTTATGTTATCTTGCATTTGTATAGTGCCTACTACCATACATCCTGGCATCAAAGCGCTTTTGCCTGTCAGGCTAGCAAAGGAGGAGTATACGAGCAACGCATAGTAAATGGCTGAGTTATGGTTGCATTAGGAACTATAATCGTTGCATTTCTGTGATTGTGATTTTTGCGGGGAAACCGTAATGTCTCTTAAAGTAAAGTTTTTTCAATGAATTGCTACGGTTTTTATTACACAAGTCCAGCCATGAGTGCACATAACGAAATGTTTTCAGTGGTTTTGTTTTTTCAATACTATACACTGACATATTCACTGTGCCCACTAGGAGGCCATGCCTAATCGACATTATGCTGGGTTGTAGGGCTGCCACCCATGCCCCAGGCTCAGGAAACAGAATAAAAGTGCCTACTGGTCATGGCTTGCGGCCATGCCCAAAGGACACTGTACCTGCGACATGCTCTTCAGTTATGCCACGGGTACCTTAAAAAGTCTCAATGTGCTTCTGGGCATAGTCTGTGTCCATTCCCAGCAGACACTTTACTCAAGGCATGGCCTTTTGTGTTGTCTGTCACCACAAAAAGACCCAATGTGCCCACAGGGCATGGTTGCAAAGAAATTCAATAATGTGCCCACTGGGCATGGCCTGTGGGCATGCCCACTGATACTGTGTTAGGACATTGCCTTCGGCTATATTCAGATCACTTAAAGAGATCCAATGTGCCCACTGGCCAGGAGCTGCACAGCTGTTCAATGGACACTGCCCATCACAAAGTCACCTCGATATGTCTGAATGTGCCCACTGGGCACTGTGCCCTGGGTATAGCCTTCAGCTATTCAGACATGCCTCAGGCAAAACAAACATAAACAGTGCCCAACACAATGTGACATGCTCAGTTAATTCTAGTTCTTGTACGTCGTTAGAGTCTGCGGATATAGCGTTCAGCCCCTGGACAAATTGCCAAATCCGCAGGTATTTGTTTTGTTGAAAAGAAGCAGATCCTACAAGGATCGAAATAAGGATTGGATAAGCAGGAGCTAAAAGAAACTCCTGCGTATCCAGCATTAACCTGTGACTAGGAGCTACCACTGCGGAACGAGGAGCTTGTACATAGCGCTCCGCCAACCTAACTTCTGCATAACTTATAACTGTGTCCAATATGTATGCCCCTTCTGCTTTAAATGTTGTATAGATGTGTCCTAATGTTTGTTAAAATCGAATAAAGGATGATGATGAATGTTAACGGATTGTCCTAAACAGTTTGTTTGGCATCAGTTGTCCTGGGAAGCCACAAGGATTTACTGGTAGCTGTTGGTGTCAAGCTAACCATGCTCTTCTAGGCTCCAAGCAGAAGCTAAAAAGCTTCCAGCTCCCAACAATTTCGAACCCTGTTCTATGACTTTAGCGCACAACCTAGGCCTGTTGTGAGTTGGGGTTGCCTTCAGAGGGCTGTTATGTACCCCATTTCTTTTTATCAGTGTAGAATTTGCAAATCTGCCAGCCAAGAGCGCTGACCTAAATAGTGTGCTTAGACCTGTATAGCTCATCTAAAGCCTATCAGAAATTCTCTCTTTCAAGCAACCAATCACGTTATGCTGTCTGGGTGTGTGGACCGATGCACGGATTAGTATCATCCATTCAGGTTTCCTAACAGCAACACTTTGTCCGCAGATGGGGGCGCAAGCTTCAAATATCTGTAATGTGATAGAGTTTCGCCAGACCAATGGAAGATTACTTGTGGAACCAGATGCTGGATTCTCACACAGGTTTGGTGTAAACCCTTTCCAGCAGTTTTGTGGGAGCAGACATTTGCATTGAGATTTTGCTAGAGAAATGTAACAGTTGTTACCCCCTATAACTTTGTTCACCCACTTCAGAACTTCACAATACTTTCAGAGTCAGTTCTATAAAGTTTTGGAAAGTTGTATGCAATTTTGTCAAATGGGAGCAAAAAGGCCTTCCTTTGTGGAGTTAGTGGCTCTAAAGTCTTGTCCCGGCGGTACTATGGGGAATGAACGCAGGTGTGGAACATCCTGGACGCAGATTGTATTGCTTAGAGGGAAGGATATGGAGGAAGGTGTTAGGCCTGGTGAACAATGTACCTATACCAGCCCTTAGTTTGGAACAGGGTAGCCGCTAGCTATGATAAGGTAGTTTACTCTATACATAAAGATATATAAATGCTCTGACCACCCTATTTGGGTATTAATGCTCCTAACCAAGGAAACTGGCAACTTTGTATGGTTAAATACTGTCTCTAACTGAGTACCGGCATTACCAAACACTATTGGTTGGATAATCAATTGGTCTGCTAGATAAGAACAGCTGATCTTAGAGCTAAAAAAAGGAGGCCTGAGCTGTATGAAGACGTTCTGTAGGTTCAATATGGCTCTATGTATACTTGTCCTAAACTGTTGGTATTAAATTAATTAAAATGTGTTTGAGAAAAAAAGAAGGCCTGTACCTGTGATAACATAGATAATCGTGAGTTGTCAAAGTTGGGATGCCCAGAGATGCGTTGTAGATTGAAGGTATAATGACAACTCTGCTGTAATTGTAAGGCATCAGGCTAGTCCTAAGAGCATGATGTAGTGTATGTATGATTTTAAGTATGACTAAGGTAAGGCCTGTGTATATTTTGTGTACATTTTATGAAAGAAATGATATGGTGTGAAAAGTTTAATGTTGTTAACAAACTCATAATAAAAAAAAATGCCAACTCTGTCATTCAAATATGATTAAATCAAGTCAGTGAAATCTGGTTTCTCAGAGGACAGTCAATAGACACAACTGATAAGAATCCAGAAATGTTTAGGCTGAAGCCAATTAAAGAAGTGTGCTCCAGGCCACTGTGAGAAACCTGAAGGTGTCTCACCAGCTAGTCCCCGAGGATCTGTCATCTAGGTGGCCAGGACACAGCCATCGCTTTTGGATCTAGTTCCTGTGGGTGGACCAGTGCAGGAGGATCACCTGGAAGAGGGGTGTTAGGGGAGTGGAAGTGGGACACCGGATGGCGAGACGCTGCATCCCCTTCCTGGTAACACCTCTACCTAACATGAACACTTTCTCACGGACAGCTCACTGTGAGAGAAAATGGACTAACAGAAGAGTGGTATACCTGACATGTCCCAATACAATGATCAGGCAGGTTCAGGCAATTACTAATCATTAAACACACCTGAATTCCATCACACTTCCCCACATGGATAAAATGCAGAGCATGAAAGCACACTCTGAGTGAGGCAAAGCACACGAGGAAGCAGTAGTTCCAAGTTGGCAGTTGAATACAAAGCAAAAGGCTGCAAGACCGAAGAGGATTAAAAGGAAGAAAGCTCCCTTGACCTTTTCATCGAAAGACAGTTACTTTCATGAGCCTTCGAGAATAGGAAACATAAGACCAGGAATTAAAGCTGAAGAATCCTGTATTGTGTGTCGGAGATACCCGGGGCTCTCCCGCATTGATAGTCAAGGCGGGGAGAATCGTTTGCCACATGGTACTGTCCTTGACTCCAACAACAAAACAGCGTCTGTGAAGTCATCACAGCTGGTGATTTGGGGAGACTGATACCAGATCGTTCTGTGTTGAAGCCAAGGTTGTAAGCTGCAACATTGTATAATGAAAGCTGAAGGGAACAGTGTATGAAGCATATGTGGCAAGCGACCCAAATCAAACAGAGTGATTAAACTTTGAAGCCAAGATACAATACCGTAGACAGAGTGGTCCGGTACCACGTGGGTACTCATTCAAAAGTCTCTGTTAGGTATCCAGCTGAAAGATGGCAATAGTGAAAGTGATCAAGAAACAGGTCAAGTGAAATCCCGTGCACATTCGAAAGTCTTTGATTTTTGATGAAAACATATATATATATGAAGTTGGTCTGAGCCCAGCGGAGGGAGATCACCTAAACATTTTTGGCAAAAGCAAGTTTGTTTTGAGAATTGCAATTGAAAATGGTCAGAACCCAGCGGAGGGAGACCAATTGGATTAAAATGGATCTGAGCCCGGCTTAGGGGATCCAGGGTGAACCGTGTGTTACCCGAGAAAGAATATCCTATTCCGCAAACATTGTATAAAGCAGATCTGAGCCCGGATGAGGGGGATCCAAGGTGAAGAACATTGTGTAAAAAGGAACTGAGCCCCGGTGAGGGGGATCCGAGGCAGTGGTCGAAGTGAGCAGGAGCGGTCGAAGCGGGGCTCCTCTACTTTTTTAAATTACCTTTTACAGCTCCTATACTTTTATTTTAAAAAGAAACGGTTCCGGAATGGTTTTGTTTTAAAATAAAAGTGTAGGAAGAAGTTGAAACTTGCACTTTCAGTGCACTGCGTTGAATGTTCACTTAAACAGCAGGTGCAAGTGTTTTGGTGTGTGTATTGTGTGTGGGAGGGGACGTGGTGATGGGGTTTGTGGGGAGTGGGTGCAAGCCAGCAGGGAACATAGTTCCACTACTTTTTTTCATACACTTCGACCACTGATCCGAGGTGAATAGTGAATCTGAAAGAAGAAAGGAACTCATTGTTTGTTTGTTGCATCAGGTCCACTAAATCAAGAGACTTTGAGAGGCAAAGATACTAGGGTACGGAAGGCCCTGGTGGTAGTTTTTGAACTGCACAGAAGCCTGAGACTGTGCTAAGCTCGAGTGCACAGCCTTGTCCCTTGCTGAAAATGTGGGAAAGGGAGGCCAACGGCCTAAACATCCTGACATATCATTTTGTGAACACTTCCTTCTTTTTGTAACATTGTTTCCCACACTATTTGTATTTAGAGGTAAGGATTGGCAATAGGTTAATTAGCCCTTTTATTTTGACAAAACAGTACTAGGACTGAGTTATTATTATTTGTTGGTCGTAGCTTGCTCCGATCTGTAGATTTAGGATTAGATATGGGGTTTATCAAACCCTTTTTAAGTTGAATAAACACCCATGTCTTCCTTACACCACCATCTTGGATTCAGATCCTGTGCTGAAAGTTCAACTGAAATGCGCATATGGCAGCCCCTAAGAGGCATATCCTAACCCAGGGGAGAGCAAGGGAATGCACCATTGGGTTGGAAGATGGGCTTTCCATGACATTGGCCAATTGGCAAATTTGCATGTAGTGTTCGTGGACGTGGGGGGCTTGTCTGTGAACATTTTTGCATCCCCTCATCCATTTATACTGGCATTGAAACATAAAATAGCAATATTGGGAGGCGTGTAACATGTGCTCCTCAGGAGGGAATCACATGAAACTTTCCAGAATGCATATACAGCCTACTTTAAATATGTTGGAGATGTTTTGTAAGATTGTGCCCAGTGAGGCAAAGTTATAGGGGATGTCCAACAAAATGTTTACCATTTAACTTTGACCACTGTGGATGAACAGCATCAAAACCTTCTGAACGAAAAACTCAGCCGGCTCTGGTTGTTGTTGGAAAGTTTCTTAAAGATCCATCCAGGCGGGGGAAGTTGCAGGGGAGGTCAACCTCAAGTATTTTCCGCAGGGAAATATTTTGTAACGGCAATGCAAAGAACGAATGAGCATATCTATATGAAACTTGGACGAGAAGTCGGCAGATAGTTTCACTGTACCCAGAGCTTGACTGCAGTCCATCACCCCAGTAGGGTGTCCATTGGGCATAGCTGCAGTGACAGGGCCGCACTATGCGGCATCTGACACGATCGGTCACACGAGTGGGAACTGAAGGTCTTATGCAGGTTCTACTATCGTAAATGTAGCTAGCGGGAACCTGTTGTTTCATGAAACTAGACTTTATGATAAGCATAGTTTATGAAATGGGGGTCATTATTTATGTTTACCACTACAAGTTGAGCACGCGTCGTGGCATAGCACGGCAGAAGAGGGAGAATGGGCCTCATTACGAGTCCGGCGGTAACCGTGGCGGTAAGACCGCCTGGTTACCGCCGGACTCGTATTACCATTCCGCCTCCGTGACTCCCGGAATTACCAGGGCATTACAGCCGCGGTGTCCCGGGAGTCACGGAGGGGGAATGGTGTTAATCCCCATTCCCATTGAGTCCCATAGGACTCAATAGGAATGGAGATGTGGAAACACCGGCACCATCTCGTGATGGTGCTGGTGTTTCCACGTCCGTCTGCAGCCAGGGGGTGTTCAACACGCCAGGTCAGACCTGGCGGGAAGATCACCTTCCGCCTGCAGAGGTCGGGATCGGGCGGTCCGGAATTAACAATGGCGGCGGGTTTACCGCCACTGTTAATTCCGGACCGCCCGAGCCGTAATGAGGCCCATTGTTTGTGTGGTGCTAGAAGCAATTGGCACTGAGGTGAAGTAGTCAAGCCCTGGGCGAAGGGATGAAGGGTGTGAGGGTGTGAGTAGCACAAAGAGCACGTACAATGAACAAGCAGAGCAGCATGCGACAGGTGCTTGAAGCCCATGGTGCAAAGGTGAGATAGGCAAGTCAAGGGGCAAAGGGGAGGGGATGAGATGGGTGGCGGGAGCAGCCAGTCTGGAAATTATTAGATAACAGGAGAAGGATGCAGGGGTCTCCCCGCAAAGAGTGCAGAAGAGGGAAGAAGGGGATAGAAGAGGGGTCCACAAAAAAGAGAGAGAGCAAAGGGGAGTGAAGGGGGCGAGAAAGGACCAAGAGAGTCAAGGGAAGAAACTTCAGGGGGTTACGAGCCGAGGCATTTAGGCAAAGTATGTAATCCGGTGAGACACGCCAATCATGTCTACTTTGGAGAAAAGGAGGTTCATAGCAACACAGGAAGAGTTGAATCGAAACAGCTGATTTGAAGAAATATACAATTGGTAGAAGCAAAGTAAATCCGTTAGTAGTGGCTCACAAAAGAGAGCACCTAGTGCTGTGCATGCAGGCATCCCTTTCCACATCTATCGCTCTGGCAAAACCTGTACAAGAGCCCAGCTGTCCTGTACCTAAGCAGACATGGCATCATGCCTCATTCCATTCGAAAAAAAAACCTTGTGTGTCCCTGTTTTCTTCTTTGCAGTCTAGTATTTGTTGTTCTGGATTTCCCTTATAAATCCACTACTACAAGCTCCAGAATGTAAAGAAAAACCAGGATTGACTATGCAGCCCCCGAATGGAACAGGGCATTTTGGCAGGTGTGCATCGGTTCCTTTTGTTTTTCAATAAGGCCTACACAAGCCACACATTGACCACGCACACCCTTTAAAAATACTCTGCCAGGTGCCCAAAAGGCCCAATTAACATCCTATTTCAGTAAGGACAAAATTAAAGGGGATACTATAGTCTTACTATAACAATATCCCTGTATCCACCGAAGACTCCTCTACCCTAGGGTCATTCAGGTAAAATGCACAGGCTGAAAATGTGGGTTCGACCCCTCCGTTTATGACTAATAACATAGAAAAGGGCAGTCACCATGAACGATGAAAGCAGCACAACTAATATTGAAGCTAAAAGTGCAAGGCAGCAACCGACAAACGTAGACCATTCTTTTGGGACATCCATTAAAAAAAAAAAAAATCTTACAGTGGCAGCCATGAGTACCATAGTGGACCGCCAATGTTGTGACGTCCGTGCCACAGGTGTCAGTTGTGAGAAGATAGCAGTGCTTTCTCTTGCCATGTCTGTGTTGTGTTATGCAACCCCACTGGATTTCTATGATCCAATTGGACAACTGCCTATGTTTCCAGAACTTTGAAACAATGGGGCTGATTCATGGAATTTGTGCGCCGCAAAACGCGGATTTGTGCGCCATTCTGCCTGCAAATCCCTGTTTAAAAAATGGGGATTTGCGGGCAGAATGGCGTACAAATCCCAATTTTTTGGCGCACAAATTCCATCAATCAACCCTAATATGTATTTGCACTGGCGCAAAACTTGCACTGGTCTGGCGCACAGTGTATATAATACGGGCGCTAATGTTTTTTCTTTTTTTTTTAAAGTGTGCATTCAGCTTTTGCTAGTGTTATCAGCTGGCTGTGTGCACTCGATTCCAATCGTTATTAATCTGTTGCAGCCTCAGGTTTTCTGGAAAGATGGTATAAAATCATAAACTGGTCCATGATCAATATCCAAGGTCATGTTATTTCACATCCGGTGATATCACTGAGAGCTCAAGTGTTGCGTGACATCATTACTGCTGCCCCTAAAGGTTTTCGTCTGTTGATCGCAAGTGAACGGGTTTCCAGCTTGAGGCAAGAGATGGCACGGGGGCTAAAATGGCACTCAAGCCCTCTCGCCTCTAAAATACGCGATTCTTGATGGCTGACAAGAGTGTCCCCAGCAGACTGCAGCACGATGGCCCCACAAACAGAAAATCGGGTCCCGTTGCAAACGAGCGGGAAGCTCCAAAGTGAGGTCGCGTAATCCCCGGCACTGGTTGAAAATAAAACTCAGTGCACCCATCAATAAAGGTTGTTGAAATCTACAAAAAACACACAATGTCACTGCAGGACACTACATATAAAAGGCAGCGGTAAAAAAACCACAAGTCCCACGCCTAAATCGCCAATGGATCACCCCAGATTGAAAATCATGCCCAAGCGATGTTGTTTCGTCAAGCCTTAAACCAAACATAACTTTAAAATGGTCTTGTATGCGCAACTTCTACCATTTTTGGTGGCCTCTTGAAGCTAGAGTTATAACATCCCGATTATCTTGTGTTTTTGTGAATATACCGAGTTCAACTTTTGCCTGAAACTTAAGTTCACTTATGTTGGGAACTCTGTTTACAGTGCAAAATGCTTTCATCTCCTGGTGGGGTCCTGCGGTAAGAAGCAACAGTATTAAACACTATAAATAAATACATTATTTGCATTTGATGATTTTAGCAGGTGGGACATGGACACCTGGGAAATTGTGGCACAAGGTGACTGTGTTCTGGACCAGAGCACCAGCGCATCCTTTCCCAGGCACTCAGCTATGTCTTCAAGCAGTTAGTGGAGCATTAAGAACCTTTCCACAAAGGCTGTCCTGCTCCCATCCCCAGGCCCGCGCCTGTTGAACACTGTGGGAGCGCGGTCTCTATATCTGGCCAGTGCAGAGCAAATTTAAACTGCTAAAAGCGAAATTGGAGCAGATTTTAGCACAAAATAAATTAGTTTTGCTGGCTACTTTGCATTTCGCCTAAAATGTTCATCTTAAGTAAAAGTCCTAAAAAAACGATTAATTAAAAAAGTGATTCTAAAAAAAAAAAGAATTGTTTCTTTAATGAAAGCAATTTGTTAAAGTAGATTCTTTATAAAAAAAGGTTTTTTTTAATCACACAAATCGATTGATTAAAAACACAATCAGTTCCCATCCAAATCAAATGAATTCTTTAGAAAACGTGTACCTTTTGTTTAAAAAAAATGAACCAATTATCTAAAAAAAAGCAACAATTTGATCTTTGGATCTACATAAACTACATTTACCTGAAAATACTTATTGTGGCAAAATAGCACATTTCTCATATTTCTTTTTTTTTCATAAACTCTGTTTATTAGCATTTTATTAGAAAAAAACAATGCTTTCAAACAATTTAAACTTGCACAATGTGATTCCCGGTACCCTCCATCCCCACTAACACCCCCAGTCTTTATTGTCTTCCCACTGGGGTCCATGATGTCTCCATATTGGTGTGCCCCCCTCCCCCAGTCCATATATTCCTTTCATTTCCCCCATATTTTAATGTATTTACCCTGCATCCCTCTGGCAGTGCTCCATTCCTACCTCCAAGGTTGCCACTGTTGGCATGTATCTGGAGCCACATCTGACCGCCAGATCTCTTTTTACCACCATTGCCGCAATTGCTATTAGCCTACTTTCCCACCTACTCCCTTCGTAATCCCCACTGGTATGTACAAGTAAATGTTGGGATCCTTGGGGCCTGCCTTGCCCAACAAATTTGCCAATTTGCTGAGGACTGTATTCCAGAGGGCCAAGACCAGCCTACAGCTCCATCGCATGTGGTAAAACGTTCCCTCAGTTCCACCACACTTGAGACACGCAGCCGTTTCGGCTTTATTCATCCTGTGTACAAGATCTCTCGAGTAGTACACCCTAAGCAGGACTTTGTATTGGATCAGCCTCATCCGGGATGACACATTTATTTCCCTCGCTGCCACCATGGCCTCATCCATTCTTCACTCTCGGGGGTGCCCAGGTCCCCCTCCCATTTTCCTTTCAACTGTGTCAATGGGAGTGGCGAGAAATTGTTAATGGCGTAGTACAATACAGTTATCCCCCTTTCTCGTAGTGCCTCTGTGAAGAAGTTAACCTCTTGGGGGCTATGATTTGAGAGGTCAAGGTTTCCTCCAAACTGCGCCGCCACTGCATGCATTAGGCGTGTATAAATGTTCACCTCTCCCCGGCCCAGGCCATATTTCCCTCTCAGTCCCTGGAAGGACAGCATGGCATTTTGTTCAAGCACATCCCCTACTTTTCCTATCCGCTCTCTAACCCACCTTGGTTGGCCTCTCAGTTTCTTAACCTCAGCCAATGCCGGGTTGTCCCATAAATTTTTAAATCTTGTGGTTTTTCCTTTACATCCCATCGCCCTCATGGCTTCCTCCCGAATTTGCACTAAGCTGTGCCCTGCCAGGCATAGTCACCGCCATCCCGAGCTCCCATGCAGCACTTGTAGTGGGCCTGCACCCTTCATCGCATCAAGCGCCAGCCTTGTGTGCGTGAATTGCCAGGTAGCCCAACCCCTCCCTCCCAGACTGACCTAGTCAATGTGCGCAGTGTGATGCGGGGGCTCTTATTTCCCCATATCACCCCCCTAATCAGGGAGTTGATGACGTCAAACTGTTTGCCTGGAAGCTTCACCAGTGTGTTATGCAGCACATATAATAATCAGGGGAGTGCAAGCATCTTCAACAAGTTAACTTTCCCCAGTAAAGTCACTGGTAGAGAGGCCCAGTGCCTAGCATCCTCTGCCAATTTGTTAACTATTGGATAAAGGTTGCGTTCCAGGTAAGTCCTGATGTCCCACTGCAGTTGTGAATACCCATTTATTTAAAGCCTTCCGCTGCCACCTTTAGGGTGCATCCCCTCTATATCACCTCCACACCCTCCTCCCCCTTGACCGGCATGATCACTGATTTCTCCCAGTTAATCTTTAGCCCACAGTACCAAAGGAACTCCTCCAATATTTTGATAGTTCTCGGGCATGATCTTGCCGGATCCCTCAGCTAAACCAGAAGGTCCCCCCCCTCTGGGCCACGTGAACGCCTGGACAGACTAGTCAGCTCAGAAAATCTGCACCAATGGTTCTGAAGGTACGCATGCATATGTAATGTTGTGCTCACACTTGGAGTTTGTACTAATCACCATATGTGTTAAAAGAATGTACCCTTTGTTAAAAGAAGAGGCCTTCTCTTTATACAGCGACATTTAAGACCTGCTGACCTGGCAAGAACTTGTTTTTAACAGAAGAATTGTGTTTGGTCACTGTATGTCGAAGCATGCTGAGCCTGCTAAAACTATCTGCAGATTACGGGTGGGGAAGGAATGAGTAAGCACAGCCTCGTGCACAGAGATAAGGACACAGAGGGGCACGAGAGAGAGCGAATAACAGATAACAGGAAACCACAATAGCAGATGTTGAACTGTTGACCGTTGATGCAAAGTCATGACTGGGAGGAACCGCCTTGTGGTGGACATAATCTATGTGCAGCAATGTATGACAATGTAAAACAGATGGGTATAAAAGGACCACGATGTGCAGGGGAAAGGGCGACACTTTGACGACTTGCTTTGCGAGACGGTTGAACTTGTGGCCCATTCGCGAATGCTTGTGTGTTAATAAAGCAATGTTTACTCAACTCTTTTCTGTTTGAGTTTTTATAGGGTCCCTTTTGTACTGGTTATGGTGATGGCGAGAAATCGCACCCACAATTTTGGTGTCAGAAGTGGGACGCGAAGGAGCGACAGTCCGTCACTGGTGAGGAACGCCGCGGCGGAACCGGAGAAGGAATTGATCACGGGGCCCCAACAACTGAATCCGCACCTTTGATTGCAACCAACGCGTCATCCTTGTTTTTCCGGCTCCGTCGGCGGTGGAACAGCAGGCTGTCGCCCTTCGGGTCCGGAACACTCTGGCGGGACCCTTAAGATAAGTGGTATGGACGGATGCATGATGGAATAAGGAAATAATGATTCAGGGTTTGTGAAGAGGACGGTGGTAAGTCCGTCTATGAAGAAGTAATGTTGAAATGATGATATGATATGTTAGATACGCCAGGAGGATGTATTATTATTGTTAGCCAATAGGTGCATATTTGGGAAAGGTGAGTGTTTTAGGCAATTGCGGTATACCGCCAAGATGGGTCAAACGGCTTCCCACAAGGGAGGTATAGGCAAGAGACACTATGCCCCCCTTGAAAGAACCCCTGCATTTGATATGTTGATTAAACATGGATTGAACTCGACATTGTTTTTAAGGGAGTGGTCTGAATATACAAAAGATTCGATTGAACATAATTGGCCAGATACCGGGTCCTTTGACATAGACCGCATATCCAAAATAGAAATAGAGTTAGTAAAAAGACGGGTTAGACCCGCACAGTTTGAGGCTATACGACTATGGAGGGTAGAAGCAATGCGCAGGCGCAATGCTCAGAATAAACAAAAAGCAAAGGAGCAGAAGAGAACGGTAAATCAAAAATTACATGATCAAAGAGAAGGGTGAGAGGCTAGATCAGTTGGATAGGCATATGATGATTAAGAACAGTGGGGGTATGTATCCTGCCGTGCCGGTGCCTCGATATGAAGATGTGATAGGGCTAGAAGCAGAACAAACAACGACTGAATTATTGTTTCCAGGAGCTACAGCTCAACCGGCAGACAGTGAGGGTGAAAGGGTGGAATTCCCAATGAAGTATGGAGACCCAGATAGGTTGATAGACCATAGGAGAACGACTACTGTAGAAAAGGATAGAGATGGAGACTTGCAAATCCTTATGACCGGGCTGTATGGCACACCCCTCAATGACAGCCTACGGGACCAATTGGGGCGTTTGACACCTTTGGAATTTAGGACAGTGGCCACTAAACTATATACCTTTCATGAGGGTAACTGTAAATTGAGAGGACAGAGTACTGCGGATCTGCCCTCAGCATATCAGAACGCTGTCGCGTTACTACCAGTGACTGCGTCCAGTGTTCAGTTATGGGGATGTATGTCCGACATAATAGCGGAAGTCATAAGGGGCGGTGTTGAATGGGAGAAGGAAAAGAGGGCATGGGAAAGAGAGGTGAAGGAAAGAGAGGCTAAACTCAAAGATGCAGACCAGGCGGGCCAAAACGTAGCTAATCGTATGATAGCATCCATACACTCGCAGTCCATGTCCACCCTGGTGAGTCTGATGGAGGGCCTTGGCTGGCCTATACAAGTAAACGTAATTAAATATCTTCTTATTAGGGTGGATGATATAGAAGAGGAAAAGGAGCCTAGATATGTGTCCCAGTGGAATAGGATTAAGACGGAATTGGATAAGAAACTGCTATCTAATATAAGAGTGGATGATTCAGGGGCGGAAGAATGGAGGATGGCTAAGGTGGAGAAACTATTAAAAGATTATAAAAAAATAAAAGAGAAAGCTCTTAGTCATCAATCCTCTGTTTCGCCACCAGCGCAGGCCCCTGTGAGTGAACAAACAAATACGGAAAAGTTACTATTAATGCCAATGAGAGAGTGCCAACCCACCATAGAGGCAGCCACTGGTAACATGATGCGCACCTATGTGCATGTCCCTTTATCCCGAATTGAATTAATGCACATCACCAAGTCCATCCCCGACCCCCGTATAGACCCGGCAGGATTCTACAAAGAAGTAGGAAAGTTATTCAGACCAGGGTTATTTACCGTAGAGGATGTAGATAACATATTGTTAGCCATTGTCCCAGAAGAAATATGGACCCCCTTTCGTGCCAAAGACAATGAAACAATAAAATGGAAAGATGTAATGGATGCGAGCAAAAATAGAAAACTGCATGAGGAATATCCTGAACCCCTAAGGGGGCATGGCATGGCAGTCCTGAGGGCTCTAGAAAAGGTGTTACCCCCATTTGATGTGAATGTGGAGAAACTGTCCGCTGTGATACAGGGTGCAAGTGAGGAAGTAGCACAGTACTTTCTGCGTTATGAAGCAGCATTCAAAGCGCACAGTGGGCTAGAGATAGGGTCTGAAACGGGCCAACGGTACTTTGCCACAAACTTTGTAGAGGGGCTCCACGGGCCAATTCAGGAGAACATTAGGAGGGCAGAAAGTACATGGATGACTAGAAACCCCCGGGATCTCCTCGAAATGGCTAGGTATTACGAAAGAGGGGAAAGAGTGAAGGGACAACAAAAGGCACGACAAGAGAAGGATTTAAAAACCAAAGTGTTGATGCAACAGTTGCATCAAGGGCCCCAAGGCAGGTATGACTACAATTATAACGGCCCGTCACAGGGCTATAGTAGCAACATGATAGGGGGCCAAGGGACAGGAAGAGGTACAGTGCAAGGAGGTGCGCTATATGGGAGGAGGGATGGGTTACCCCAAGATGTATGTGCATTCTGCAAGAGACCCGGACACTGGAAATCCCAGTGTCCCCAGAGTGGTGGGAGAGTAAGGGGCGTATGGCCCCCTTCACAGACAACATTTGCCCCAGGAAATAGGACTGGTGGGTACGGCAACCAAGACAATAGAATGTTTAAACCCCCTCAACCCAATGCCTTTGACGGACAAGCAAGAGGGGATGTTCCCTGGCCGGCCCCGCCTTCCCCCAATCTACTGTATCAGCCACGACAAACGACACAAGTACAAGGTGTATGCCAGGGTGAAGAATGTGGAGAAGGGGTATACTATAACGATGATTTTCAGGATAACACAAGCGATATGTCCTGAGGATGCCGGAATGAGATAGCGGGAGTGGTGCAGGTTCCTATAGACCAAAGGGGGCCTTATGCCTCTATTAGGATCGGCCCCCACCGAAACTTGAGATGTCTGGTAGACACGGGAGCTGGAAACAGTTCCGTGAATATCAGAGCCGTCCCCGCTGTCCCATTATCGGATAAAAGCAAGGTATCAGTTGGATTTGGGGGAAATCCAATAAAGACTCCTGTAAGTGAAATAGTAGAGGCGGAACTTCATGGGGTAAAATGGGAGAATGGGTGGCTGTTGACCAATCACTGCCCAGAAAACTTGTTAGGTATTGATGCATTAAAAACGCTAGGGGCCACAATATATTGCTCCCCCCAGGGAGTGAGAATGACCATAAGCAAACCTATGAGTATGATAGGAGTAATGCAAACCCTGCCCCCGGAACTCCAAGACATCCCGAATGAACTATGGGCCACTCATGGGAATGATGTAGGAGTGTTGGATGTTTCCCCAGTAGTAATCAAACTAAAGCCCGGTGCCAGGTTGCCCAGGATAAAACAATATCGCATATCACACGAGGGAGAGCAGGCACTATATCAAATAGTACAGGATATGATACGGTTAGGGGTGGTAGAGCCAACAAATGATAGCCCTTGTAACTCTCCGATCCTTCCAGTACACAAGAAAGGTGATGAAGCCGTACCCTATCGTTTTATTATTGATTTGAGAGAAATAAACAAAATAGTAGAACCCAGATATCCAGTTGTCCCTAATATTTCAAGTGTACTCACTTTAATTCCCAAAACAGTGAAATGGTTTACGGTAATTGATTTGAAAAATGCCTTCTTCAGCATTCCTATTGCCGAAGAAAGCAGGTACCTGTTTAGTTTCACTCTTCGAGATAGACAGTATCGATTTACTAGAGCCCCGCAGGGATATACAGAAAGTCCCGCCATATTCAGCCAAGCACCAAAAACACAGATGGATAACCTAGCCCTACCCGCTAACACTGCTCTGATACAATATGTTGATGATTTGCTATTATGTGCAGCCACCGAAGAGGAATGCCATTATGTGACCAGATTGGTGCTAATGCACTTAGCAGAGAATAAGCACAAGGTAGCCCTAGCCAAAATGCAGTATGTAAAACAAAAGGTCCATTATTTAGGCTTTGAGCTGTCCGAAGAGGGGCGAACCCTGTCTACTGATCGCATTGCTTTGATACAGTCCATAAAAGGTCCAGACACGGCAAAGGGTCTCCGAAGGATAATTGGTGTTTTATCCTACTGTAGGCACTGGATTCCTGAATTCTCTGTATTGATCCAGCCCATGCTAAAAGCCTTAAAAGAAGTACAAGAAAACGGCCCATTAGAATGGACACCTGAGATGGAAAAAGCCCTGACAGCTATGAAAGATGTTCTATGCCACGCACCGGCCTTAGGCACACCTGATTATACTAAGAGATTTTGCCTTTTTGTTGATGAACAGGAAGGTTGCGCTGTGTCAGTCTTGACACAGGAACAAGGGGGCAAACAGAGACCATGTGCATATTTTTCTAGCACTCTGGACTCAGTAGCTCGAGGCCTACCCCCATGCATGAGAGCAGTAGCTGCAGCAGCGACAGCCCTAAAACAAAGTGCAGGTATCATCCTAGGGAGTGAAGTAACAGTAAAGGTTCCACATACGGTAGATGTTCTTCTGAATAGAGTGCATACACAGCATTTGACTACAGCTAGACTCACACAGTATGAGATGATCCTGTTTGCCAGTAATGTAAAAATTGAACGGTGTAACACTTTGAATCCAGCGACACTGCTTCCTTTGCCCACCTCACCTGATGACATTAGGCATGATTGTGTGATCCAAATGGAAGAACACACTAAGGGTAGAGCAGACCTGCAAGACACCCCGCTGGTTGATAATGAGGGTATATTATTCTGTGATGGTTCCTGTTTCAAACTGCCAAATGGGGAGACAACAGCAGGGTATGCAGTAACTACAGGGGAACGGTTGATTGAGAGTGGGAAAGTGTGTGAAAAATCGGCCCAGGCAGCAGAATTGATTGCGCTAACGAGAGCATTAGTGTTAAGCAGCGGTATGAAAGTGACAATTTATACTGATTCAGCCTACGCTCATGGGGTGGTTTCCAGTTTTGGTAAACTCTGGGGAGAGCGTGGGTTTTTAACCTCCCAAGGTGATACTATTAAACATGCCCGATTGATTGCTGAATTATTGCAAGCCCTTACGCTGCCCAAAATGGTGGCCGTAGTGAAGTGCTCAGCGCATAAAAAAACACTGGATTATGTCACGCAGGGAAATTCTTTGGCTGACCAGATGGCTAAACTAGCTGCCACAAGGGACACTCGGTGGGAAGCCCGACAGCTCATAGTGGGGAGGGATGTGACTATGGAAGGGACGAAGGAGCGCGTAAAGGAAATCCAAGCAGATGCAACCATTGAAGAAAGACTATCTTGGCACAAGGATGATCAATGCGAGGAGACGGTAGATGGGCTATGGGCACATACCAAAACGAACACCTGGGTACTACCTGACGCATACTTACCTGTGATAGTGAGCGTGGCTCATGGTCCAACCCACGTTAACGCAAGAACTATGGAAGAAGTTTTAAGTACTGTGTGGTACAACAAAAGATTGGGAATGTATTGTCGTCAATGGGCAAAACAATGTGACTGAAATGGCCGGATGCATTGCCTATTGCATTATTGAGTATGCGTACTATGCCTAAGCGTACACATGGTTTATCTCCTTTCGAAATTGTTATGGGGCGTCCACCAAGTATTGGGACCCCCATATCACCTAAGAGATTGTCTGAGCAAGCATGGCCTGCATTACAACAGTACTGTATTGGGTTAACTAATAGACTGATTTCTATTAATGCACAGGTGAACGCAGTAGCTCCATCTCCTCTGATAGGAGAAGGTCACGACGTGCAGCCCGGTGACTGGGTTGTTATAAAAGCCTTCGATCGCACCAGCGGACTGCAACCCAGATGGAGGGGCCCGTTTCAGGTGCTCCTCGCAACACAAACTGCGGTAAAAGTTGATGGCAAACCGCACTGGTACCACGTGAATCACGTCAAGAAGACGCTTCCATTACTGATTCCTCCGGAAAAGGGAACCAACCAACCCCAGGTTGCAACAGTACTGCCAGACGCCATTAGTAGGTGTGCCCATCGTCTCCGATCCCGTGACGTGTATGTGCCAAGCAACGTGTAAGGACACTGTTTTGAACTTTGATCATTAGGGAGATGAACATTTGGACTCTCTTGTTGGTTTTAGCAGAATTGTGCCTTACTGAAGACGACGGGCTTGTAGCCTGAAGGGCCTTCGGCGTTCCCCTCCTGGGACAGGCACTACGAGACGTGGGACAGATCGGATGAAGGTTTTCAGTGAGACCTACCACTATTAGAGTAATAAGGACACTGGTGCTTTAAATAGGGGATATTGCTATATCGCTAGGTTGCAACTGATATACGCTGTATACTGAGCCATATACTGAACTATGTCTACACCCGTGTATGCTGGTTTAGTCCCTGAACGGATAAATGTATGCTCCCCAAACACAGAAGGTAAGAGAAAAACACCACTTTGCACCACAAGGAACAAAATCTTATTTTTTGTATGCTATGTAATGATGTTGCTTTCCTGCCATCTGCTTATGCTAGGACTGTTTAGATTGATGCTCAAGTTTGAGCAAAGGGTGGATTGAAGGTACGCATGCATATGTATTGTTGTGCTCACACTTGGAGTTTGTACTAATCACCATATGTGTTAAAAGAATTTACCCTTTGTTAAAAGAAGAGGCCTTCTCTTTATACAGCGACATTTAAGACCTGCTGACCTGGCAAGAACTTGTTTTTAACAGAAGAATTGTGTTTGGTCACTGTATGTCGAAGCATGCTGAGCCTGCTAAAACTATCTGCAGATTACGGGTGGGGAAGGAATGAGTAAGCACAGCCTCGTGCACAGAGATAAGGACACAGAGGGGCACGAGAGAGAGCTAATAACAGATAACAGGAAACCACAATAGCGGATGTTGAACTGTTGACCGTTGATGCAAAGTCATGACTGGGAGGAACAGCCTTGTGGTGGACATAATCTATGTGCAGCAATGTATGACAATGTAAAACAGATGGGTATAAAAGGACCACGATGTGCAGGGGAAAGGGCGACACTTTGACGACTTGCTTTGCGAGACGGTTGAACTTGTGGCCCATTCGCGAATGCTTGTGTGTTAATAAAGCAATGTTTACTCAACTCTTTTCTGTTTGAGTTTTTATAGGGTCCCTTTTGTACTGGTTATGGTGATGGCGAGAAATCGCACCCACAGTTCTATTGCCATGAGAAATAGCAGTGGGGGCAGTGGACACCCCTGTCAGTACCCCTCTGCAATGGAAACTGGCGGGACCTGTTTCCGTTCACCTGAACCCGGACCATTGGTTGCGCATAGAGCAGCCGTACCCAGCCCATGAGTTGGAGCCCTACCCACATCTTAACCATCACGCCCCAGAGAAAAGCCCACCCGACCGAGTCAAAGGCCTTCTCCCAGTCCATAATCACCAGGGGTCCCTCCAGTGACTCAGAGAGAGCCATTCCATTATGAATTCTATGCAAATTCATTCGGGTGGCCCTACTGGGCACAAAACCACACTGGTCCGGGTGTATTATCAATGGGAGCAATCTATTGGCCAAGACTTTGCTATGATTTTGGCCTCCACATTTAGTAATCAAATTGGTCGATAGGAGGGACATAAGTCAAAGTACCCTTTTTATGGATAATTACTATATTGGCCAATCTAAGATCTTCAGGGAGCTGGCCCTTGTCCCGGCTTTCCCGCAGCATCTCCAGCATGCGGTCCCCCACTTTTTCCCAGATGCATCTCCAAAATTCTGCCGGGAACCCATTGTGACCTGTTGATTTCCCCGCTTGCAACCCTTGGACGGCCCCCAGGAGCTCCTCTCTAGTTATGTCTGCCTCCAGCCCCAGGCGTTCCTGGTCCCCCAGGCACGGCAGAGCTATATTTGCCAAGCACCAGTTTATTTCTGTGGTCGAGGGTCCCGGGATTTCAAAATAGAGATTCTGGTAATAGTCTCAAAAAGCTTGGGCGATGGCCCCCCTTCTGTGTATTCACCCTTCCCCATCCGATATGGCCCAGACCCATCTCACCCCATCCTCTCTCATCTCCAGCCACGCAAACATGCGTCTCCCTTCGTCCCTCAAATCCCAGGCCTGTTTAACCAGATAAGACTGCCAGGCTTCATCTGTCGCAATCTTTTTATATTCCTTTTCAGCTTTGGCCATTGACCTCTTGGTTCCCACTAAGGTTGTGTGGGCATCTCGCTTCTCCGCCTCCTCCACCTCTGTCTCTTTTTCCCACAGTTTGGCCCGCTTCCCCCTTTCATGTGCCCCTATTGCACATCTCACTGTCCCCCTTATTATTGCTTTATACGCTTCCCATAATGTGCCCCTGCTTTCCACCATCCCTGTGTTCAAGTTGAAATACTCCTCCGATCCATTTCGGATGGTCTCCCTAATCGCTTAATTCCCAGAAGGGTATGCGTTCAACCTCCATTCTCCTTCCACTGGTCTTTCTTTCCCCTCCCAATGGATAAGGAGCGGGGCATCGTCGGAAAGACCCCTGGGCAAGTACTGTGCCTCCACCAGCCTGCCCAGTGCCATGCAGGGTACCAGCATGTAGTCTAGCCTCGACCAGGAGTCAGCGCCCCCAGAGTAGTAAGCGAAGTGTATCTGGTCACGGTAGAGGTCTCTCCACGCATCCAATAACCCTGTTGCCGCTAGGAAGAATGCAAGTTTGGGTGCCCCTCAGCCCCCTGACACATCGCCTCCTGGAACATCGGTCCAAACCCTTAGCCAAGACGTTTATAAAATCATCCTCCCCCCATTTGAGACCCGCCCATAGGTCACTATTTGTGTTTGTAACTCCACCAAGAGGTCGGGCTGCAGCAGTGGAGTTGCTTAAGTGCTGATAATAAGGACTGTTTCCCCCAAAGGACCCCCATTATTCCCACATACCACCCCCCTCCATCCCTAACCACCTTGTTGGCCTGCAGGGGCACAGATTTGTGTACCAATATCACCACCCGCCGGGATCCCCTATGATAGCCTAGGTGTGCCACAACATTTTACTTCCCTCTTCCAAGGAACCGGCCTACCATTCCTATCAGGTGGGTTTCCTGGAGCAGGACTATGTAGGTTTTCTGATTCCCTGATGTGGTGCATTACCAGACTCCTCTTAAATTTATCCAGCATGCCATTGACGTTCCAAGCATTCTATGTTCCACCCCCATCGCATGTATCGTTCAATCCCCAGGGGTTCCTGGACTCTCCAGCACATGGATTTAACCAAACCACAGTCATTCCACATTGTGCTGTGAACCTGTAACTTCCCCCCACCAACATTCCATGACCACCCTGCCTCTTTGTGACCTCCCCCCTTAAACCACATACTTCTCCCAAACCAGAAGCATTTGTCGCCCCTTTAACTACTAACGGATTCTCTCCTTAACAGTGAGGGATGGTATTTAGTGTGGGGGGCTGCATGCTTAGGTCGCTCTGCCCCGACACCCGCGCTCTAGCCAGAATCTTTCACACTGCCTTACAGCTCTGAACCCAATAAACCAAACAACGGTACAGTACTTACGAGTACTGCATGCTGGTCCTCCCACCGGGTCACCTCTTGTTGTTGGGCATCAGCGGTTGTCCTTGGATCCCGTGCTTCCTGGGATCCCAGCTCTCGGTTGTCCCGCTCATGCTTTGCTCAGCACCTCTCACTGGGAATCATTTCAACCCAGTCCCAGGATGCGGAGGGCTTGGCAAAAAAGCACACCCCTTGGGGTCTGCAGGCGCGCATTGTGGTCGGATAAATCATTGCATACTTGACCCCCTTTTCTCTGAGTTTTCTCCGCACTGCGTCAAAGGATTGCCTTGCTTTTTGAACAGCTTTGGTAAAGTCTGGGTATACCGCCACCACTGCTCCATTGTACGTTGTAGCTCAGCAGCCCTTTCCTGCGTGCCATCTGGAGGATGACCTCCCTATCACAATAGTTCAACAGTTTAGCAATCACCTGTCTGGTTGGAGCACCCTTTGCCCTCTCCGGCAGGCCACTCACTGTAGGTTCGCCCCGCTGCCTCTTCCATACGATTTTCAAAGATCACCATCCTCTTTAGCATGGCTTGGGTGTCGTGTTCTAGTGGTGTGAGTGCATCCTCAATCACTGAGATGTGTTCTTCAGCCTCCTGGACTCTGGTAGACATATTCCGGAGGTCCTGTCACAGGAGCCCCACATCTATACCCACGGCATCTATCCTGTGCTCCAGCTGTGTCCTCGCCTCTTAGTTCGTCTTCAAGATGTTCTGTGTTGGGCTTGTTACCTCTTCCTTTCTTCCTGCCTCCTCCCCTGGGGTCTCTGGTGCAGCACACCCGGCTGCGCCCCGGTGGTGTATGAATCCATATTTGTTTGGCTGCTTGGTTTCCTTGTTTTATCCTGGGTCATCTCTATGGGTTCTCCTCAAGCCGCCGGTTGCTGCTATGGTGCCATGTTCCAGTGGCCAGGGATGCTCCTTGCACACTCTCTGGTCTGTTTCCCTCCACTCAACAGCGGTCTCAGTTACTGGCGTGAGGTTATCTTGACAAGGGACCGGGGTTACAGGGTAAAAGGGGGAACCTGTGCACCCCAGTCCAGCTCTCCCCCTCCTGGCTCCCGTGTAGGGCCTCTGCCTTGGGTCATGACCCAGTAGTGGTGTTCTAGCCGTAGGTTGCAGCACCTCCTTCCCCACAGGCGCTTGGGGTGGTGGTCTGTCAGTTGCACTGACTACTTTAAGATGCCAGGGCACTGTGTGCAGTACCTCAATCCCTGTGACTGCCTACCTTCATATCCCAGGTAACTGCTTGCCAATTCTGGAATCCCTGGTGTGCACAGTGGAGCCCCCCGGGCCAATTGCGCCTTCCTTACTGCACCAGTGATGACTCAAGGCTGCTATCCTCACCGCGGCACCCCAATGCCTGTCTTAGAGCAGGACTCCGCCCTGGTCGCTGCGCCTCCGGGCTTTCGGGGCCCCGCTCCAGGGCTGCTCACTCCAGCTTGTTTCCTCTGCCTGCAGGGTGCGAAAATGGCCTACTTCCTCTGCTGGGCCCCGCTGCTCCGGGTTCTTTACTGTTGCTTTGGTGATCAGTGGAGCAGTGCTCCGTCCCCGCTCTCAACCACGGCTGGGTCGCAACAAGGCCCGCCGCCACCGGCTCACCCACCGATGTGGGTCACTGTGCTCCTCTTCTCCGCCCTTGTTCCTGTTATGGCCGCCGGCAATCCCACATTGCCCCGCTCCTCCTTCTTTGTCGCTAGTCAGCCGTCATTTTCGGTTTGCTGCTTGTGCGGCCCCAGCCGCCCACAATTTCAGGTTTGGCACACATTCACGGCAACGCAACAATATCAGATTTTAACCAGCTGTCTCTCTCACTTCTTCACAGCCTTAAAGTCAAAATGAAGGTCTGGGGTCTGTGGCAGCCCTACAGCATGGTTCAGGGCAGAGAGATGTGGTGAATGTCTACTCCATGCTCTGTGCCACATCTCCCGCTAAATGTCTCATATTTCAAATCAATTTGCATGTCACATTTGCAAGATGTTAAAATCTTCAGATCACCAGATTTTGGCTAAGTAAGGCATATTTTCTATTAAAATGAGCATAATAATGATAAAATCATATTTTTAACCTGAGGCTGGATCACACTTCTTAGTGCCGCTTCCTCTGGGTATCCCAATTGTTGCTGCAACCAGTCTTATCTTTCCTGTTGACGTTACCACTATGTGTGCAACTTCCTGCACCATTCCAATGAAGTGATTTTTTTGGTATTAGCATTTTTGTATAGTGCACAATGTCTTAAATCTTCTGGTGCCCTCACCTAGACAAAAGAACTGTTGACTGTGAAGTGTGACAAAGTTCCCTGCCTGGCTCATTGGTTAATGGTCGTCAGACCATGGGGTCGTTTACTCCCCCAACCCCCTTCTAAGTAATGGGCAATGTGTTGAGGATCTCCTGGTCTGCCCCACCTTCTTCTGGCCGCATTGCAGGAACTTTTCATTGGTGACCACCAATATACTTTATCCCTTTAACAGACTCCTATATTCCGCATATAACTATTGAGCAGACGGGAGATATTAAATCAACTAGCGTAGGGCATGGTACCCTTGGGAAAAGGATGACTCTTGCTGACACACGCCTGGCTAGCATTCACATGTCCAGCTCGCAGAGAAACCTGTTTGCAAGCACAGGGGCTCACACAGTCTTGCAGAATGCACAGCTCCACTATGTGCAGCACCCAGATGATTGCAAGATGGCTTCAGCCTCACATACCGGTTTGGCCCACACACCCACTAGGTGGAGGCGCATAGCAGGCAATGCAGTCAGAGCACTACCTGACAATTCAAATGAACCAAGTACATTCTCTAGTTAAAAAAAAGAACACTTATATTTTGCTGCAAAGATTCCCACACCATGTTTTGTTATAGGTGTGAGGACAAGCATAGGTTTTCGCAAAGACAGGCTGTCATTTTGGACTTGCAGACAAACATGTTCCTTAATTTTGTTAGGCAGGGAAAACCCCACTATAATATAGGGAGAGTTAGCAGTTACACCATCCTGATCATTGATAAAGTTTTGTTTAGAACTATACATCTGTTGGCTGTGTCATCTCTCTTGATTCCATGCCTGTCACACACTAGCCAAACTGATTGTACCCGACTTGAAAGACCCGCGGCAGACATTGATATTGATCTAACACGGCAATACAAAATCAATACGCAGCTCATAAATCCTACAGACAAAATAGGTACCACCACTCCTAATGCAGTCACCATGACTCAAAATACCCAAAGCTGGGAACCACCAATCACTACTGATCATGTACAAAGGCATCTAACTATTTATGGAAATCTAAGTACCAACCCCATGACAACAGATATTAATACCAACAATAAGGATCACAGACATGATTCTAAACTGAGCATTTCATTGTTGAATACACATGGTGAGAAACCTGAGGGTTCTCTCTT
Source organism: Ambystoma mexicanum (assembly GCF_040938575.1). Classification (NCBI taxonomy): domain Eukaryota; kingdom Metazoa; phylum Chordata; class Amphibia; order Caudata; family Ambystomatidae; genus Ambystoma; species Ambystoma mexicanum. The sequence goes on along the minus strand of NC_090931.1, from coordinate 289,818,096 downwards.
GCCTACTCCCTACAGATATTCTATTCAGGTGGCCAGGGAAGTGCCATCTCTTTTGGATCCTGACCGTGGGAGTGGACAAGCGAGAAGGATCACCTGAGTGGAGGGTCCGTGGGTATTGGGAAGGAGGTGTCTGAGAATGAGACATAGTATCCCCCCTTTGTAAACACTGATTTACCCTACTCTCCCTCAGCCTTTATGGGATATTGCCATTCTTATCCTGTCCTAACATTTGAACTTCCACCAAGTACTGGGAAGAGGAAGAAGCAACTAAGAGCACTGCAGAATTCCTATAGAAAACACCAGTATAGTACTGAGAGGAGTAAGAAGGCTATGGAGGAATACTATCACTCAGAACACACGTCTCATTAATAGGTTCATGCAAATTCAGGCAATTGACTCTAATACCTTACACCTGCAACCCATTGGGGTCTGGCAGCTGTATAAAAGGTGTGGACACAAACAGAGAAGAAGTCGAGGTCATGTTGAGCAAAAAGCAAGGAGGAAGCTGAGCCAAAATGTTGTAGAGCTGAGGAGACAGAACCGCCAGGACACCAGAGTGAAGCAGAGGCAAGTTGTCTGTCAATGTGTGGCCGAGAGACGATTCTCCAGGAAGCCGACAGCAGAGCGGAGAACGCTGTGTGGAGAGGCGGTCCTTGATCGGCAGCTGCAGTGTGCTCATTCCCCTGGGAGGAGAAAGGACCCAGGAGTGCCTAGGGCAGAAGTCGCGGAAGCAAAGAAGCAGCAAAGACATGCAACATAACCAGTGAGTTTCAGCACTATGAAGAAAACCAGTGCACAAATTAATGTGAAGCCAGATACAGTGTAGCGGAGTGGTCGCGTGTAATTGACACATTCTCGAAAGTCTCAGAGGGAAGGAGAAAGTCTTAATGAACTGACAATGTAAAGCCAATATGAACAATGCATTAAATGCTATAAAGACAGAACAGAGCGAAATGAAGTGAAAGATTGTAACAGAATTGAAGCTTATCACGGAAGATACGTTTCTGAAGGTCTCAGAACAGACAGCAGCCCTATATCCTAAGTATCGAGGAAAGATCCTTAAGCACCGAAAAGGGGAGAAAACAAAGTGCGAGCATATTAAAGGAGAAACACGAAATGAAGTTAAACAGAGAAAAGTGAAGCCAAGAAAGGATGTGGGTGAAGAAACAGAGAAGAAAAAGGCTAAGGGCATATGGTTGTGTGACCTGCAATGGGGGACAGTGCGGTCTGTCAACTGCAACACAATCAGAGGGCTCCAACCCGTTTATGAAAGTTAGTGAGGGGATGATACAGAAAGACTGCTGTTGAACAAAGTGGTTCATTATAAGACTGTTGAGTTTTGTGTCAAAGACTTGGAACTTCGGAAGAGAGAGTTGTTGAATATTGTGAACCAGAGTATTTTAAGCTTGGTAAAGGGCCCTCAGATTTCCAGTGAACTTTCTGAATTGGAGTGTTTGAAGCCTGGGGAAGGGAATCCTGAGAAACCCACTGAACCTTTGTGAAGCTGAATACTTGGAACTTGGAGAAGGAAGCTAGAGAAATGCTCCAGCAGAACTCCATTTTGCCTTTTATTTTTTAACACTATTTCTTTGAGCAAGAGAAATCCCTACACAATGTTTTGTTAGATGTGAGGGCAAGCATAGGTTTTGATGAAAAATAGACCTTTGTTTTGAACTAATGGACTTAGACTTTCCTTAGTTACATCAGTTGAGTGGAAATCCTGAACCAGATATAGGGCAAGCAGGCTTCACACCATCCTGACTTAAATAGTTTATTGTATAAGCTTAAACATTGTTGTCTGTGTCATCTCTTGATACCATGCCTGTCTCACAATGCTCACTTGTGCAACATGATCTTGAAGTTGCTGACCATCTCACCATGTGCAAACCAGATATGTTAGCAGTAACCGAGACCTGGCTTCATGAGACTGCACAGATCTATGTCCTTCAGTCCATCCCTCAGGGACAGCAAATATTTAGAGCAGATCACATAGAAGAGTGCAGGGAAGGTGTAGCACTCATAGTTAAAGGGAGAGGGTTGTGAAAATCTGTTAATTAAGATGAAAATGAACGCCAATTCATCTCTGAACATGCATATTCTCTATAAACCGCCCAAAAAAACGACCACTGTTTGAAGAACAAATATTTGTGCTTCTTAATGGTATTGCCAAACCCAAATCCCCAGTCATTGTGGTGGGAGATTTCAACGTATGTGCAGAAGACAAGCTTGATACGCAAGCCATATCATTACTATCAGTCCTTGAAACCATCGGCTTTATCCAAGTAGTCAAAGAACAAACCCACAAAGAAGGCCATAAGCTACATTGGGTATTAACTCACATCCTACATAGTATATCTACCACCACGCAGGCATGTACTTGGTCTGAGCATTTTATGGTCAACGCGATAATATCATTAGCCACTGCCCCACCTAGGCTAGACAATCAGCCACAACTTGAGAACAAATTTAGTCATTTAAAAAAATGTTACAGCCACCAAATTCTCGACTTCCTTGACTACTAAACTGGACACATTGGGCCTCATTACAAGGTTGGAGATAAGGGAAAAACGATGCCGGTAAAGGATTACCGGCATCGCTTACCGCTCCGGTCTATTATGACCCGCCATCCCGCTATTAGCAGCACCCTAAATAACGGTGCCTCCAATAGCGGCATGGGCGCGTACACGCGCCCCTTCGGGGAGCAAATATCGGCATGCCGGTAATAGGACGACATCACAACCCACGCGGACATGCAAATACGGGCATCCCGAGGACGGTAATCAGGGGCTGCACAATGCTGGCCATACAGACATCGTGGACCACCCGCAAACAGCAATCAGCAAGCAAGCCAACTGCCACAAGTGCACACAATCACCACAGGTGGAGTCAAAGGAGGCTGGGCCAGTATAAAATGAGTACACCCACACACCACACCCCTTCCTACACCAAAATGCTACCACTAGCTGTTGCAATCATGGCACTGGAGGACATGCCTAAACGGCTACAACTACAGCAACAACACCAACTACAACAGCACTACAGCAGCAACCACAGGCAGTACAGAGGAGACGCAAGAGGAGAAGGAGGGGGAGACAGGGCCAGCAATTACCACCAGCGCAGCCAGCAGTGCCTCGTAGGCAGCCACCAATCCCTCGCATCAGACCCAGTCCATTCAACCTAACCACTGAGCAGATCCACACCCTGTACCGGTTGCACCGGGACACCATCACCACCATAGTGGACATGATACACAAAGACATTGGCAGCCTCATAGAAATACGCACTGCCATCCCCCCGCTACTAAAGGTAGTGTCTGTGCTCCACTTCCTGGCCACAGGCACCTATCAACACACAGTGGGGCAGCTGCATGGCATTTCGCAACTACTATTTTCACGAATGCTGAACCAAGTGCTGGATGCCCTCCTGAAGCACGCAAGCACCCACATATCCCTACCACGGACTGCCCAGGAGATAGCCGACACCAAAGTAGCTTTCCATGCACTGGCAGGCATGCCCAATTGTGTTGGTGCCCTGGACTGCACCCATGTGGAATTGGTAGTCCCCCATGCAATAGAGGTGGTGTACTGCAATTGCAAGCAATACCATTCCATCAATGTGCAAATGGCATGTGACTCCGGCAAGATCATCACACAATGCTGCGCCCGATTTCCCGGATCAACACATGATGCCATGGTGCTGCGTAACTCCACGCTACCCCATCACATGGAGCGACATGCTAGACCACATGCCTGGCTGCTTGGTGAGTTGACTGAGTGGGCTATGGCAGTGCAATGGGCTACTGATGTGTAGGGATGCATACTCCACCTGGGTGGGAAAGGGGGGGGATGCATACTCCACCTGGGTGGGAAAGGGGGGATGCATACTCCACCTGGGTGGGAAAGGGGGCGATGCATACTCCACCTGGGTGGGAAAGGGGTGCGTGCATACTCCACCTGGGTGGGAAAGGGGGGGTGCATACTCCACCGGGGTGGCAATTGACGGTGATTGGAGAATGTATGCAGAGCTAGACACTCCTGACCTGAATCTCCCAAACCCGAAATGACACATCCCTGGCAAACATTTGACCAATTATGCATATCGATGACAACAAATAAGAGGCACAACCACGCCACCATGGGTATGTCAAGCAATGCATGACTGAACAGGATTTCCACTGTGTCAATGTGGTTGGTGTGACCATGCACAGTGTATAATACACAGCATAAATGGGAGGCTAAACATTGTTGTACAACCACAGTACATCCGCCTCAGCATGCATTACTTCACCCTTCATCATCTATTGAACGCCATCCAGACTACCACACCTAATAGCAGTATAGTATGTATCTAGTGAACATTCTTGCATACGTACAGGGACATGTGCATGTCCACACCAAATAGCTGCGGCCATGACTGTGCCTCCTGAAGGTGGCAGCTCAGAGTGACACACACCTATTTGTATTTGCTTGCAGGTGATGGAGGATATCCCTTGAGGCCGTGGCTACTTAGCCCTGTGCGGAAACCGCAAAACAGCCATCAAGAGGAGTACAATCGTGTTCACACCCGCACCCGTGTTGTGATTGAGCAGACCATTGGCCTGTTGAAGGCGCGTTTCCGCTGCCTAAGCAGGTCTGGTGGGACACTCCTTTATAGGCCTGAGAAGGTCGCAAAGATCACCATGGCTTGTGTAATGCTGCACAACATGTGCGTCCAGAGAAATGTACCACTGCCACCTGACATTGACATGCATGCACCGGGTGAGGATGATGAGGATGGAGACGGAGGTGAAGTAGCCCCCCTGCCAGTACGTGATGCACGGGATGGCCAGGCAGTACGCCAAGCACTGATTCACAAATACTTCTGAACCACAGGGACTATGATAGACATGTGTCAGTGACACACTGGGTCCATGTGGACATGCACACAGGGATTGTTGGGAGTTGGCCACTGAACACCGTCACACATTAAATGGATACACACAAAATGAACTATGTCCAGCCATTGAATGTTTTTACACACAACAGGTGTATTAGTTCAAACAGCAAAAATGTGACCACTCCCCCCCCAATCCCCAGTGAACTCCCAAACCCACCCAAAAACACCAAAAACCACAGTGAACTCCAAAACCAACCCAACAAACTCCAAAAACCCCCAGTGAACTCCCAAACCCACCCCACAAACCCCAAAAACACCCCAATATACTCCATAAAATGCTCCCCTTCACCCCCAACAATGTGTCCCACTTCCATTGTCTGCCCACACTACTTCCGGGACTTTTTTCTGTCCGCGGGTGGCATCTCGGAGTGCCGTCACTCCTTCGGGTCTGGCGCACAGGGCTGGTGGGGACTGAGGATGCAGGTGTGGTGGCTGTTGATGAGTCAAAGGCAGGTTCCACGCCTGCTCCAAGGCCTGGCTGCTGCATGTGGAGCAGGATTGAAGTGAGTACTTGTGTCACTGCCCCAGACAGTCCCTCATGAGCACAGCCGATGCATTCACAGTGGCTGTGTTTGCTGCAATGGCCGCTGTGGTCCCCTCAATGGCAGTTGCGATTCCCCACCTGGTCTCCTCTCCATCAGCAATGTACTGCCGCAGGAGGTCCAACATGGCCTCCTGTCGGGCCTCCACCCTCAACAGACGTGACTCGAGGGTGTTGGTGGGAGCTGGAGTGGTGGGTGGTGCACTGACGGGGCCTGCATTCTGGGTGCTGTCCTCCTCGATGGTGCTCAGGTCCAAGTCATGGAGGCAGGGATCAGCACTGCTGTAGGTGGGTGAGGGCTCGATATGGGGCTGGGGGGTGGACCAGGGGCTTGGGCTGGGTGGACATGTCACTTATGTGACTCCCTCCTGGTCCACATTGCCATCCAAGTCATCCTCGGCGCATGTAGGGACTCACCTCCAACTGGTGTGGGTGTGTCCTGCTGGGTCTGACGTGTGTCCAGCACACTGGCAGCAGGTGTTGTTGGCTGTGTTTCGGTTCGGTCAGGCACACTGCCTGTGGGTGTGGCCTGCTTGTCTGCCATGGAGGTGGTGGTGGCGGTAGCCCTTTTCTTTTGGTGGGACGTGGATGCCCTCGCGGTGTTCTCTTGCCTGGCATCTTCCTCATCAGTGCCTGGGGGGTAGAAGAGATGCAGGGCATCAGTGATGGTGTTACATGCCAGAGGCATACAATTGGGCTGTTCAATATTCATTCATGCATGTATTCATGTCTTACAGGTGTGTCACACAGGGTGTTCTGAGGGGGCATTTTGGCATTCACTGCATGGCAGGTGGCATGCCGTTGATTTGGGGTTTGTGTGATGTGTTACATGGGCACGGTCCAGGTGTGTTGGCCGTGTGTTGGTTATGGGATTGGCCCTCAGCATGCATTTCTGTGTGGCAGGGTTTGGGCCACAATCTGGACTTGGATATGTTAATGTGGGTTTAGGGACGTGCATTGTCTTGCCTAGACTCTCTTCCACATCACTTGTGCTACGTCATGGTTTCCCCTACAGGGATGTGCAGGGTCACTCACCTCCTTCCATCTCCCCGAATCCCTCGATCGACTCTGGATCGATGAAGCTGCTTGCAGTCTCCTCCCAGGGCATCATTTTTGCAGGAGAGTGGGGACCCCGCCTGTGGCCATGGCCGCCCTCCTGTTGCTTGCCATGATGCTGCGGACCCTCAAGTGGAGGTTGTCCCACCTCTTACAGCAATCCCTGACAGTATGTGGGGTGGTCCCCACAGCCGACACCTTGCGGGCTACCTCCTGCCAGATGTCCTTTTTCTTCTGCTGGACCTCACACTTCATGTCATGGGATTTAATGAGGTCTGCATGTGCAGCAAGAGTGTCCGCTAACATATTCAAATCAGCGTTGGAGAAATGCTGTTTCCACAGCCGGGGGTGGTCTTCCGGGTAGTTTGGACATCCTCAAAGTATTGCCACAGAGCTCAACAGGTATAAACTGGTGGTTAGGCAGGATGGCAATGGATTGTGTTTTTAAACATGACCACCGGGCCATTTCCCGTTCCGACGCGATGACGTTATTTCCGGGTCCGGTTTTACAAGCCCGGTGTTAGCATGTTGGTATTTCCGGGTCGGTATTTAGAGGTTCCTCCTAGGCGGTGCCGGTATCGGCAGGTCCTGTGATGGCACTATCGGGGGGTTTGAGGGTCTTTTACGGCATGCCGGTATGGCCATTACTGGCATGGGGGTTTGCGCATGCTCGCGCACTCGTAATCACCCGCTATTAGCGGGGTCATACGAGCACGGACCTGCTCGTTCCGTCATGCCGGTAATGACCCCATTTTTACCGCGCTACTCGTAATGAGGCCCATTGTGTTCCTTCTGTAATACCTCAGACTTCACATTACACCTTTCTCACACCATTGCATCCACTATCGAAGTCCCAGCCCCACAAAAACCAAAAAGATCAAGCCTGAAAACATAAAGAACTCCTGGTTCAATGACAACATTATACAGGCGAGAAAAATGAAAAGGGCATTCTAACGGGAGAGGCGCAAGAATCCCGGTCCTCTCACTTTCAGCAAGTATAAGGAATCAGTGAAACTATTCAAGCACACCATCACAGAAGCCAAAAGCAAATACTATAATTCTAGAATTAACAATGCTAGATCCAGCACAAGTGAGCTTTTCAAAATTCTTTAAACAATTGATAATAAAACCTCTGCTTTTCCCCCAAGTTACTAGAGATATGGCCTGGTGCCAGAAAGTACAAAACAAATTTGTCAATAAAACAACAGGTCATCCACATATCATCAACAGGCAACAGGCAATTGCCAAGCACCTATCTAGATGAATAAATACCCAAGCAGAAACCGAGGTAGCACGCATTCCAATTTTGACCATTACTAATTCTACACTACCCAAATTCGACTTCCAAACATGCACTGAAGCCGAAATGTTCACCATAGTATCAGAACTTAAACCAACCTCATGCTTGGGGGATATCTGCCCCGCAAACATATTTAAGGAATCCTTGGATGTACTCATCCCATGGGTCACTAAGATGGTGAACATGTCCTCAGGGACGGTAGAGTTCTATCTTCCATTACGGAAGCATGGATTACACTGTTACTTAGAAAGAATACCTTGGATCCTCTGTTGGCGAAGAACTACAGACCAATAACTAACGTCCCATATCTACTCAAAATCATAGATAGGGTCGCCTATCTACAGTTTCAGAGATTTATAGAAAATAACAAGATCTTAGGTACCCGCCAATCGGGATACAGAGCTCAGCATGGGACAGAGACTACATTGTTGGATAGCAAATTCAACATCATTGGCATGCTGAAAAAAAGGTCATCCAGCACTGTTGATGTTACTGGACTTGTCAACGGCCTTCAATCTCATTGATTATAACTTCTTGGAAAATAGATTGAAAGGCATAACTAACTGTTCAGAGAGGGCCACCCAATGGATGGTATCTTTTCTAGGACCAAGGACATCAAGAGTAACGGTTGAGAACGCTCAGTCCTCCCCTATTATCACCCCATGTGGAGTTCCATAGGGATCATCTTTATCTCCCGCTTTGTTTAATGTCTATATCAGGCCACTCATAGACCTCCTGTACAGCTTGGCTGTCCATTATACAAACTACGCTGATGACACCCAGGTACTCTTGGAGTTGTCCGGTTCCCCCTCTGAAGATTCTATGGCCCTAATTAAGGTGTATACAGCAATTAAATCCTGGATGGCTTTAAATTCCCTGGCCATGAACAATGAGAAAACTGAGCTTCTCATCATCGCCACTAGCACTTGGCTAAAGAAATTAGACCCCTTGTATAAACATTTCAACAACCTGGGCAACCAGATCCCAGTGGCTGAATGTGTTAAGACACTCGGGCTCTCCTTGACTCTGAGATTTCCATGAAACACCAGGTTTCGCACCTACGGTCCTGCTGTGGATATGTGACTAGACGGCTTCATCAAATCAGGTCATATTCATCACTCAATAATAGATCCCTACTTGCTATGTCCTTGTTGTACTCCCAGTTCGACTATTGCAGTAGTAGGCTTTCCGGCACTTCACAAGCTAATCTACATCGTCTACAGACTGCACAAAACTGAGCCGTTAGTCAAATTTATGGTCTGGCCAAACGTGACCATGTTACTCCATCAAGAAAGACCTTGCATTGACTGCCTGTCAAGCAGAGGATCAAATATAAGATACTGTCCTTAACATACAAACATTGGAACAAGGTTGCTCCTCAATACCTGATCAATCGCTTGATCATCAAGCAGCCCACGTGTACACTAAGATCTAATGGTAACCACACATTAATACAACCACGCTTTAAATTGACAAAATTCAGTCGAATCAGTTTTGATGTTCACTCCCCACGGGAGTGAAACACCCTTGCCCTCTTCATAAGGATGTCACCATCATTGGCAGAACTCAAAAGAGCTACATAAACCTGCATGTTCAATCTAGCTGACTGACACTGCTCCCCACCCTCCAGTTTTCCTTCCTGACTGCTTAGTGCCTTGTTGGTTTTGTTTGTTTTATGTGTGCCCTGAGCCCCATGACCATGTGGCGTGGTATAAAAATGTAATAATAATAATAATAATCAGGACCGTAATGTTTTCAGGCCTTTATAAAAAATGGAAAAAGGGGAAAAGTTGGGCTACTCGCTCATCAAGCTGTGTATCTGTATTACTGTTCAGAGGTTATTATAAGAGTTAACATTGGAATCCGCAAATGGGTGATCATCAAGCATCGGTCAACTTGAATGACACTAACCCGGGGTCACAAAACTAAACAGAAAACAATCTGTGGACCTAATGTGCCACACCCCCAAAATTTCACAAAATACACTAAATTTAGTGTTTCTATACATGTTGATTCATAACTACAAGGTTATACATAAAAACAAGGTTCTTCAAATTCTTGCTACAGATTCTTTTTATGGCATATCAATGAAAATAATCTGTCCCAAGAATTTGAAGAACCTTGTTTTGGAAGTAAACCAGGTTCGAGGCACAAGTGTGGATGAACCAAGGTTCAAAGAGTTGTGTTTTGAGCGTGAAATAATCTTCATTTATAATGCTTATAAATTGTCAGTGGAGGGACAGTTTGTTCTGAGCTGCTGACCATAGACGCCTAGTTGGCCGGTAGGGAAGTAGCATTCAGTCGAGGAGCCGAGCTCATGACCATGCAAAGCTTTGTGATCAGACTAAGGATTTTGAAATTGCCTATTTGCTAAGTAGAGAGACAGTGCAGAGATGTAACAGCAGAGAAGATGTAGCTAGGGTTTCTAGGGACAAAGATATGAGTCATGGGAGTTTTAATCCTTGCGGCTTGCTCAGCTTATTGACAGTGTGAACAGAGTAAAGAGGGCTACTGTATTCTAGACCAGATACGACCGCTGCGCCAACCAAGATAATCTGGTCTGGTAGGATGAGCAGGTGAAGGAATCCTTGCAGTCTTGTACGCTGGTAGACCCTATTTTCGGTCACCAAGTCTTCTGAGAACCATTTGTCTTTCCATGGTTTTGGGGATTTGGTACCTGGCCGAAATGAGCCATGAGTGCAATGACCATGGCATTCTCAATGAGGGAAAGGATTTCTGACCTTAAGCTGCTGGGTTAGGCACAATGCTGACAAATGCCTTTCACAAAGTGTCAGTTACTGTATCATATCAGTTTTGTATGTTTCTGTGTTATATCATGTTTATTGCACGGAGGGTAGCACCATTTTCCTCATGAGGTGTAAACCTGTTGTTGAATTTTAATGAGAAGGTGACATTTATGATGACATGGTCTGGCAATGAAAGGGGTTAGCAGCCAGAGAGGCTTAGGTAGATGTGAAGGTTTAAGATCAGGGAGCACAACCAGGGCCTATGCCTAGGCCTACTTTGAGGCAGGTTGCTAGATTAGTTGAGAGGAACCAAGGTTGTCCTGATCATCTACAATCACATTCTCATATGAGGCTAAGGGGTCTTCAACCCATATGTTTCTCTCACCAGCGATAATGGGACATTTTGAGATGCTGATTAGGTATTGAGACAAGTGGAGGAAATCCAAAGGGGAGTTTGCAAACATTCTTGATAGACCAATGTAAATGCAAATAAGCCGGCTTGGCCAAAGATAAATCTTGCCAGCAGATCTTCAAAATACTCTGAGCCAGGAGCAAAAGGAAGACCTAGCCGAACACACAATGTGTGTTGCTGAAACAGCACAGAAAGGGTCCCAGAGGTTAAAGGTTATTTCAAAATGGTATTTCCCTCCCATTTATAACGCTTTATGAAATTTTGAAATAACTGATGTTCCTCCTAGTCATGGTCCCCTATTTCTCTTCAAGAGATGATGCTGCAGGTGATGATTGCTGCTCCTTCATGCAGGCTAAATGCGTGGATGATCCTGTGCCCAGAAGGATAAGGTTGTCAATGTATCTGTGACATAGATCTCAATGAGGTGTGTGAGGCGTAGGGTGGTGTTAATGAGGTTCTGGAATATCTGTGTGGCGTTCCAAAGCATTTTTGCCATTACGATGCATACCCACCAATGAGGATGAATCACATGGGCTTGGGAGACAAGAGGGCAAGGAAGTCACAATAGCTGACGTGGCTCTTGTCCTTAGGGCCCAGAATTGGACGTCTGCCTTCAGCAGGACCTTTAGTTTGGCAACAGGCAAACAAAGCCCAATGGAGGGAGACTGAGGTTTTAAGGAAGTGTTGTGAAATGGAAAGCAGGGTATTGTATCTATACCATAGATACAGACAAGATCTTTAGTTTTAAATCATTCAGTGTAAATATGGGAAGGCTGACGAGTTGTACTTCGATATAGTGCAGATGTGGATGGGCTTTCAATGTTTCAATCTGAACAGAGATCATTTTGGCAGTATATCTAGTTTTAAATACAACAGAGCATATGTGTTCTTTAGTTGTGCCTTTGTACTAACCATCGAGTTCACATGGGCAGGATCGCTATTTTTAAATCCATACCTAGTACATGTGAATGGGTTCTCTTGTTTGAACTCCCAAGTGAACTTTGTGTTTTGAAAACCAAACATTTCTGGATCTGTTGCTTGCCATCCCCATTCAAACCCTCTTCCTACCTTTGCTGCCACTATCCAATTGGTCACTGCAAAGGGTCATGTGGCCCGGAAGACGGAAGTATTAGAACTTCCAAAGTTCTTCACTATCCACATGCACTTGCCTGCATCCAGCACCTGGACCCACCTATGAGTCTCCTCAGTTGAGTCCCCCAAGTAGAAATTGATAAATTGATTTAAATTATGCATTTCTGGGCCTGCCTCCATTTAGTCGTGCCCTTCCACTATCTGATTGGCCATTGCTACAGATGATTGGGAACGCCCACAAAGTTGAATTTCCCAGTGTAGCTTTGCCCGGGCAGTCTGCTAAGAGCAACAACAAAGGATGACATATGTTTTCCTATTTGGCGCGTTGCCCAAGATCTGCCCTGCCATTCCATATCCAGCAAAACCAATCTACACCCAGGTAAGGGGCGATGACCTAATTATTTATGCTTCTTGGTTACTCCAGTTTACCTTTTCCCTCTCTAGATGAAGTGATACAAAGCTAGTTTATTTTGGTCCAACGCTTTACTTTCTTGTTCCCCTCCCCCAGATTAATGGTTTCAACTATAGATTAACTGTTGTAGAGCTAAATGTATTGTTTAATTGCTCCTTTTTACCTGTTGCATAGCAAGAATAATTCATGCAATTTCATTTTGTAATTTCTAGATTTATTGTTGCCCAATTGTACTTGGCTATTTGGCAGCTCTAGAGTAATTGTTTCACCTCTAAATGCATTTTTAAACTGCTAGATTAGTTGTTGCATATCTAGATTAACTATTACGTTGCAGATGTTTTGTTGCAAGGCTAGATGAGTTGTCGCATAACCATATTAATTGTTGCACTGCTAGATGAATTGTTGCATAGCTAGAATAATTCTCACACTTGTAAATTCATTTTCATAGCTAAATGTATTGTTCTCCAACTGCACTTCACTGTTTGGTCACTCTAGGCTAATTGTTTTACCTCCAGAATAAATGCTGTTTAACCAGATTAAATGTTGTATAGAAATACTTCAATCTTTTGTAGCCCAAGTTTACTTTGTTAACCTCTAGATTAATTCATGCATAACCAGATTAATTGTTGCACTGCCAGATGAAATGTCATATAGCAAGATTAATTGTTGTCCAAACTGAACTTCACCCTTTGGTTGCTCTAGATTAATTATTGCATCGGTAGATTGACTGTTGCATTGCAGGGTTCATTGTTTCATAGCTAGATTAATAGTTGCATAACCAGATTAACTGTTGCACTCCTAGATTCGTTTTTGCATATGTAAATACATTGCCATATTTCTAGAATTATCGTTGTCCAACTATACTTCACTCTTTAGTTGCTCCAAATTAATTGGCTCACCCCTGCATTAATTGTCTCAACTCTAGATTAATTGTTCCACCTGTAGATTAATTTCTACATAGATGAATTAATTGTTGCACAACTTGATTGAATGTTACATAACTATCTTAATAATTAATAACCTTAATAACAGGGGACTACTAAAAAATGAAAGAAGTCATGCCAACCATGAAATCACTGACCAACCAACATAAACAGCTCAATCATGAAGTCAACACACTGATTACTCCTTTCATTACCAACCAACCCCGTATTACCAACCCTCACTAGATCCAAGATGACCAACCAGGCAGCAAGATAAATCTGTTTTGCTTGTTTGAATATGAATATAAGAACCATGGGTCTTCCAAAGCCCAAATCCTGAGGCAGCAACGACCGGCACAATTTCTGTTAACACAAAGTAATCTCGTAAAAAAATTTCGGCCCAGATGCCTGCTCATCAACACTATGATATCCTCTGCAAGAACATAATACATTTGCTCTTCATCACAGAAACGTGGCTCTCACTGGATCTCTCTGATATTGTACACAAAGTTCTCTGCACAGGCTACAAGCTCACATTTACCAAGTGAACAGCCAAGCAAGGAGGGTAAAATGCACTTGTTTACTAGGATTCGATCAATGGTAAAGATTCTCCTTCTGACAACATACCTTACTGCAAATTACATCTCCAATCTGCTCCTCCTCAAACACACCCACACCATCCTTCTGTCTCATCACACAACCATTCCTTTGCAGACAACCTGATTGATGTGGTTGATAAGATTTCGGTAGACCGCCAATACCTCATCATACTGGGAGACTTCAATATTTGGCTAGAAAAGGAGGACATGAATTCACAAAACTACTTATTGCAAATCTTGGAGCCTTACTCTTCAAACAACTGGTTAAACAACCTACCTGTGCAACCAGCCATACAATAGTGTCTTCTGCAACAAGAATATCACAATCATCTCTTCCCCTGTCCTCTTACCATTGGCTGACCACCTGTCCATCCTTTTCAGCATCTTTACAGAAGCACTACCACTTGCAAAGTCATCTAAAGCTCCCCTAACATTAATGAGCCTGAGGAAACCGATCCAATTGGACATCATCCTCGTAAAGCTTTCATCATCCAAACTCCAACAAAGAACAGAAAACCGGATGAGAACACTGAAGACTAACTTCACAAAATCTGTAACTAGATGACCAAGACCTTTGAGAAGTTGGTACCATAACAGCTCTTCAAATTCTCTCAAAAGAAAAACATTTCCAAAGCGTCCATCCCCAAACTTTATTTCTTCAAAAAGGAAAACTGAAAGCTTTAGAATATGTCAATGAAATTAGCTTCCAACAGATAAATTGTCCTACCTTCAATCACTTCAGCTCTACACAGCAGAAACAATCAAATCAATGCAAGAGAGTCCACTACATCCACCAAATTCAGTTAGCATGACACTGCCAGAAGGGAGTCTTCATAATTATCCAGGAATGCAGCTCCAGTACCATCTGAAGAGCTCTGTGTCTCTATTACAATACACTCCAACAACACAATCACACAAATCCAAGATCATCTGGACAAGAAACTACCAACTACTCTAAGTTCAGCCACAGAAACATCAGTGAGAAAACCACCTATACACAGTACAATCTTTCATAGCCTCCACAACACTTTCATCGAGAAATGGATCATACCTTGAGGACCCTGATGACCCAACAAACTATTGGTTAATCTGCAAAAGACCATTCACCACCAAACCTCTTGAGAAATGTATTAACTAACATCTATGGGAATACTTGAAAACATCAAGTTGCGCAAATAGTCACAACACGGACAGACCAGCAAGAAGGACAGAATCCACACTGTGCTTGATAAGCAACATTCTAAAAAACAACAGTCACCAGCTCACCGAGTGCAACAATCCTTCTGAACATTTGTACCATCTTTGAAACTAACAACCAAAGAATACTGCTAAATTGACTTGAGAACATTGGATTAAAAGGAACCACTCTGCTCAGGATCTCCTCACTTCATGAGCAAGAAGACAGAAATAACATACCTGGCCCCTTTCAAGTCACATCTTGAAAGCTTAGTTGCAGAGTACCCCAAGGATCCAGTCTCTTGAATGTACACTCCCAAACACTCACTTATCGAAAAATAATGGAGCGGACCAAAGTGCACGAAGAATCACCTTTAATGACTTTATTCATAAAGTAATTTGGCCAGAAGAAGGTACAAAACGTTCCAAAAAAACTTCTGTTACATCTGGGGTTATAAACCAAACACAATACAGTGTCCTAATTCTAAAAAATAATACTACAGCCTGATTAGATATGAGGAAGCAAATACCTATATTATTCTATATATCATAGATGTTCATTGGTCAATCCCTAATCTCTGGATCCATCCATGGTCCTTCCATCTAGATGAGATATCACTGCATGAATATCATTGGGACAATTTTTGATTAGCTGGCACCACAATGTGCTGACACTATTACAAAAGTGATGTGCCATTGGTCAGTTGTTAAACATACGACCTTGGATGTTGCATTTGTCCACAACAACCCAATTATATTTTAATGTGCAGGGCGAGATCAAAATGTTGCCGTGGGCAGAACTAACAAACATACTCCCATCTCACTTTCCCATGCCGGGCCCCAACCTCCCGACAGTTTGCTAACCTTGGACTGTTCGTCATGTCCTCCCTTGCGCCACACATTTTTGCTTACAGTTGCATGATATAATTGAATCAGAATTGTTACTTTACCATGGTGCACGGCCAATGTGCAAGGCCTACTTCTCTCATATTTTCATCTTGCTACTGTGTTCGCTGTGTGTGCACTAATCCTCTTCTACAGTGTGCACCTGGCAATCAAAGCTTTGTATGTTTTTCTCTGGCATTAACAGAAACTAATTGTTGCATATCAAGACTGAAACCCTGGGAAGGATAATGTATGCAGTTTCAACTGCCTATCGCATAATCCCTCCTTTTCTCAACCTTGGCATCCTCAGTCTTCCAAACACTGTTGTGGACCAACAAAATCTCTGTTTGGCAATTTAACCTCCAGTGCTGTGTACTTTTTACTCCAAATCCTGCAGGGCCCTGCTTACTCAAAATGGCAATCCTCTTATCATGTTCCATATTCTCGTATGTACCCTTCCTAGCTATGGCTGCCACCATCTACGGAAACATACAATTACTGCGCCTTTAAAATGCTGACTGCACATTTACTGCACAGTCGGCATTTTAAAACATTCCGACTCCCAATTCTGCAACCAAGCAACACAGGGTTTGCGGGGGTCTACCTTGCTACTGTTGTTTGCTGTAATGGGAGTCAGAGGTTGCAGGGGTGTCCCACGCATACTACTGTGGAAAGCAAGGGACAAGAAAGTTAAAATAAGATAAAGGACCCTACAGTATCAGTTCCTCCCATATGAATGGGAGGAACTAACGCTGCAGGGATAGTGGGGAGTCAGCAGCGCACACAGAAGTGTTCCACCATAAAGGTAAGTGGGGACAGGAGCGGGTAGGAAATTGCGGGCCAGGGGATGCTTGCAAAGTGATCTATTTGATCACTGTGCCACGCCGTAATAGGAGTCGACATTTTTGTCATTGGCATTAAGGGCGGCGCAGTGATCACATAGATCCCCATTTACTACATTCCTGCTCTGTGTATTCAGCAACCCAACCTTCCCTATATTGTAACACTAATTCCCTACAGTGTGCCGAAAACTAACCCTATCATACTACTGTTATATTTTGCTAAACGATCATGATGGCTGCAGCAAACTATTCCAGCTTACTTATTCTATAGGTTCTTTCTCATTTGGGGATTGCATCACTGGTCTGTACCATCACACCCCCCCTGGTAATTTATTAACCGAAATCCCATCATATCCGTCCTTTGGAACCCAAGCTCTACAGACCTCTCTCAAGCTGCTGCCTCTTTTTACATATTCTTCTGGATCGCAGGTCGGCATCCCCTTCACAGTCCACCCAGTGTTGAGTGTAGTTCTCGGGTTCAAAAGGGGGTGTATACCTAGTTTCAGGAGGTCCGATGGGTCTTTCTAGAGGGCCAGTCTAATTTCCTCTGTACCAAGGGAAGCATCTGTTTGCGTACCAGTGCGTACCGGGAGAGCAGCACCTCCTAAAGTACCAAGTGTAAGAGACAACACGTGTGTTTGTACTTATTTATTCCCTACTAATATGCAATATCCCAACACTATTTGTAGAATTCAGAGGCCTATAAATAATACAATAAGAAGAGGCACTACAACTTTAAATATTTTGCCTAATCAGGTAAGCACCCATGAGAACATCCAATGGTACCTGACCTCATCTACTGATTTACAACTCTCCTTCTCCATAGTAGTATGTAATATGTGCACGGCTGATATGGTATCTGTCAAACTGCTGTTATCTTCATCATTTGGTGGTTTTAGTGTACAGCAACTGGACCCTATTTTTGCTCAGACCCCTCCCTCCATAGCAGTGAGGGGGTCCAAAACATACCTATTCTGGAGAGCATTCGGTCTGACCGCCCATATCTCTTCCTTAATGGCATTCAGACCTTTCTCTGTGGCATTTCCTAGCTGTAATAACTCCCACCTAGGAATTTGAAGCCACTTTAAATTTGCTGCCGCTAATAGACCAGGGTCAAGCAGGGATATAAAAAATACAACTGCTTTGTTCAACAGCCTGTATTTGGTCGGGATTGCTGCTAATCTATCTGCTGATGCCTGTGAGAAGTCATTTTCCCTTTTACTCCTTTGTAACCCCAAACCTCTAGGAGCTCTTTATGGCCGCATCCATTACTGCAGGATATTCGTCTATTGCTACAACATGGCTCTGAGGCACCACAAGTGCAGGGTGGTAAGAGAACAAATACCATTCCAATTTGGTCGGAGATGCTTGTATGCTCGCATGCCACATGGCCAATAATGGTCCAGCAATACTACAGTGCTCAGTCTCATACCTGGAAGGTCCACAATATGTTTAAACCCTGTGTCATTCCATATTTGCAGCATTCCATTATATCTGAAATATAAGGAAGGGCATACAGGTCTTTGTATGTGCATGGGTTCTGATTTCATATCCACCCAGGTGAGCAACCTTGCATATTTCTTCTAGTCAGCTAGACACATATCATTGAGAAATGCAACTGTTTCTTTGGCCAATCCAAACATCACCTCTGCACTGCATCCCATTATCCATTCTAGCTACCCTCCTTTTGTGAACACTTGTCCAACTATCTGTAGCTGTGACCTTGTTCAGCACCATGGTATTACTGCTCCTGTGGCATTCATGCATTTTTTTAGATTTAGTGTTCTATATGTTACTTCACCTCTATGTGGTTTTTGTAGTGTATAATACATGCCAATATTCTTTTTTATCCCAATCTGCCATCCTTTTTTGCTTAATACAAAATCATCTGTAAAAGAAGAATCATCTCTTTCTACCTATTTAGAATAGGCTCAATGTCACTGAAATAGTCGTCTCGTTTTGCTAAATGCAAGATGAACTAGGCAGTGTGCTGTGAGTGTGGGTACTTCCTGTGCTACAAACAGCCTAGGAGCACCCATGGCATGAGATATGAGAGAGCAAACATAGAAACTCTCCTTCAATCTCTCCCTACCCACTTCTTGCATATGGCCGTGCCATATATTATCAATTTCTGAATGAAAGCCTTCATACTTATTTCATAGTGATAATTCTTAGTTAAATATTTCTCTTCTTACTCTTATACTTCTCCCATTACTATTTTCTACTCCATATATTTCTACTACTTCCTTCGTTATCATATTTCTACTATATTCAATCCAAAGAAAAGAAAGAGAAAACAGAAGAATTGCTACACACATTACTATCCATAATAATGTAGACATTGCTAAGTGTTTTCTCGTATATCGTGGAAAAACAAAAATGAGTCTGTGTGAGTCACAAAGTAATGTTCAACATGGCTCCTCTTCCTCTTTTCCTTCTTCTATATCATTGGACAGGGGGGCGCTGCTGTTGCTCTTCTTGACGTCTCCTATGTGGAGCCAACCCTTGCAGCCACATATCTTCACAGCTGATTCAGTGGCCCACTGCACAATGTGCAGTCCTGTAAAACGGGGAATGCTCCACTTGCACACAAAATTGTGCACAAAAAATGATATCACCTGGGTGCAATTGATAGGGCAGTGTTATCAATGCTGCTGTGAGCTTTTCTGGTCTGTTGTTGTCTGCGGCCGGTCCCCCCTGTTGGAGCTTTACCTGGCAGGAAATAAACTTCAAGGCATCAGTCATGGCAGTCAAATATGCGTGAAACTCCTTCCCAATGTAAGAGCAGAACTTTGGGCATCAGACAGTGCACGTAAAGGAACAAGGGGAACATTCATTTGTCTGCCAGTAACTAACTCCTAGTGGGTGAGGTGGTGATCTGAACCTGGATGATTGCGTAAAGCAAAAAGAGCCAGAGCCAAACAATTGAACGGGCTTCTCAATTTAGCAATACGTTCTTTTAACAAGCCACTTAGGCACTCTACAACACCGTTTGCCTGGGATGATAGACAGAGCACAATAAAGAGGTTATCTCTTTGAACAAATTGTTTGCAAAATGTTGCCCATTATCTGATTGCAACACTTCACACACTCCCCACCTAGGGAATACCTCACATATGAGGAATCTGGCTGCAGATTTTGCATCTGGATGAGCACAAGGGTCTGCCTCTATCCAGCGTGAAAAGGGACAGACCACGACGATCATATAATGATACCCATTACAAGTTTGTATCATATCAACATAATCAATATGAAGATGCCGAAATGGCACACAAGGGTGGGGTAATGTTGCTTTTACCATCCTCAAGGTATGACCGCAGTAAAATAGGCGGCACACTGCACAATTCATAATCAAATTTTCAACATGCTCATACAAATTGGGAATTAACCGGTTTTTAACTCTGCTGCAACATACTCTTTAGATGCATGCACATGGAAATATAGTTGGTCTAATGCTACTGTCAATAATTTTAAAGGCGTGACATGCTTTCCTGTGATGTTCTGCCTCCATACTAAGCTGGTGGGGGACAATGAGCAGCCCTCCATGTCCACAGTTCCTGCTCTTGTTGTGGGGTGCGTCCTTGCAACTCATAATCTGTGTTATGGGCTATGCATTATAGGGTTTAGTTATTTGTGTCTTATTCACCCTTTTGTCACTCGATAATGCTACTAACTCTAGTGTATATGTCAAATGTGTATGTCAAATATGATGTTTCTTTTGCTGCCATGTGTGCTGCATCATTAGCTTGTGCTATTAAATCATTGCCATTTGAATGGGTGGTGCATTTAACAATGGTCACTGTTATAGGCAGCAACAGTGTGTCAGTCTTCACAACAATTCAGCATGCTGCACTGTTGTGCCATCTGATAGCCGAAAACCTCTTCATTTCCAGCGAGACAGTCCTGAATGTACTGTCAATTTTACATGCGCTGAATCAGAGTAGATCGTCATCTCTCTGACAACATACATTTATAATGCTGTTATCAATGCCACTAGGTTTTTTAAATCTATAAAGCGCACAAGTCGGCCCTGGGGCATCGTTAGTTAGTTACAGGAGAGAACAACATGACGAGCTGTGGGTGTTATTCAGTACAGTGAGAAAGATACAAGATACAAGACAGTAAACA
Organism: Ambystoma mexicanum; assembly: GCF_040938575.1. Lineage (NCBI taxonomy): Eukaryota > Metazoa > Chordata > Amphibia > Caudata > Ambystomatidae > Ambystoma > Ambystoma mexicanum. The sequence continues at coordinate 289,797,048 of NC_090931.1, read as the reverse complement.
GTTAACAATGGCATTTGTATGATGTGCAGCTTTGATCCTAAAGGTTGCAGAGTTACAGGGGAACTAGCTGAAGTTCACAGTGAACTTAGTACACAGTTAGCAATGACATATACATGGTGTGCAGCTTTGATCTTAAAGGTTCCAGAGTTAAAGGGGAACCAGCTGAAGTTTGCGGTGAGCTTAGTTTAGCGAGGGAACTAGTTGAAGAGCTTGGATTGCAGTGATTTGTGGAATGCTGCATGAGAGGTCTCATTTCTTAATGTTGTGGGCAGTGCATTCCAGTTTTTTAGCACTAGGAATAGAAGCTTGAGCCTCCAGCTTTGGCTCTTTTGAAGGTATGTACGTAGAACTGACTGGAGTGGTGGGAACGCGTAGGTCTGTCAGAGGTGGCTCAGACTATTTTTTCTGATAGGTATGGATTTATTGTGAATAATAGGCATTTGTGTGTAATTGCTAGGGTCTAAAAACGTATACGCTCTTTGACTGGGATTAGTGGGTATCCCGTCTGGCCTGGGAGATGTGCTCCCTTTTGGGAATGCTTAATGCCGCTCTGAGGGCATTGTTTTGAGTGATTTGTAGTCTGTTTAAGTTTTTGGCAGACATGACCACAAACAGGATGTTACAATAATGCAATTTGGCCCCAATAGTAGCTCTGGTTATGGTGAGGCAGTTTTTGGAGGATAAGTAAGATTTGACCGCATTGATGATCTTGGTAGTGAGTGCTGCCGAAGAAGAAATGGTGCTCACTTCGCGTGTCATGGAGAGAGAGGAGTCTATGTAAACCTCCAAGGTTTTGACTGCTGGTGAGACAGTGGTTAGGGTGTTCTCTATGCTGAAGGAGCAGTATTGAGTGTCAAGCTTGTTGAGAATTTCCTTGGGGTCTACCAGGAAGATTTCTGTTTTGTCCCCATTGAGACACAGTCCATTAGCTGCCATCCAGGCCTGGGTGGAGGCACAGGTTCTACACAGTGTAGCTGTGTCCTGTTTGTAGGTTGGTGAGCAGGTCATGTATCTCCATGGCATGGGCTGGGAGTGAGCGTACGCTTTTAAGGGTGAATTGGTGTGGAATGGGAGAGGAGATTATTTTGGTCTTGCTTATAATAGGCATAGGGATCCTTGTATCCTTTTTGAAGTTAGGTACATGGTCTATGGTTGGTGTGGTGAGGAAGCTGAGCTTCAGGCTTTTGTTTGGTGGTTGCTGAAACCTGAGAGAAGAGCGTGCCGAGTATCTGATTTCTAATAGAGAGGTAGGCCTGGGGCATTTGGCATGCTGGGAGGCCTCCGTGCAACCTGGCTAGTCTATTTGCTGAGTGGTTCATGTAGTGGTTGGTAGCGAGGGGTGTCTGGACGTGGGGTGCGGCGGGGTTGCTGAAGAAGGAGGACAGGTATAGGGTGGGAGGAATGTCCTCTGAGTTTGGCAATGGGAGCTAGGTTGGCAGATGCTATGGCTAAGGCTGCTGTGCTTTTTGGGGTGCTCTAAGATGCAGTCAACAGTGTAGGTTCTGAGGCAGCGATGAAGGTAAACAACAGGGATACGCGTGAAACTAGGCACGGTAGCACTGTAAGGGGTGAGGCAGAACTACAATGGTGTGACAGCGAGCAGAAACATACATGAATGGTACAAAAGAGCTATCCTAGGTTCGCTTTTTGGCTTGAACAGTTTAACCAACACAGACAGTAGGTTTATAGGCACAGCTGCAAGAAATCAGTGCAGTATACATAGTCATATATGCCCGGTACAATGAGCTAAATTAAGTGTGCTTTTTGGCTAAAAACAGTTTACATCACACATTCAGTAGGTTAAAAGGCAGAGCTGCAAGCAATCAATGCAGTTTACGGATAGACGGACGCGCAGGTGAAACATTGGGGTAAGGAAGTGATTTAGGAACAGCAGATTGTTGAAAAATGCAGTAGCTACATGGGTAAGCAGCGTGAGGCTTGTGCTCAGGAGGGCTAGCGTCTTTCCAAGTGGCTGCTATAGTTGACGTAGAGCAACGGCTTCCAGCCCAATGTTAGGAGCCATGCTCTGAAACGTACTCTGCACAAATGTTAGGAACAGCAGATTTTACAGCTACTTTTTACTGCGGCAGCGTCCGCACCGCCGACGTAAGAGGTGCTATGGAGGTCGTGGCGAATAAGTGTTTAAGCCGTGTACCAAAGAAAGGCGAGTAAAACACATGGCGTATGACATTGAGGTACTCACTTATGGAGATGGCGAAGTTAGGAACAGGTGGAGAGCCTGAACGGGCAGCGGCAAGCTAAGTTATAGTGACTGGCATACGGCACATATGGCGATTGGCTGTTGATGGCTAGGGAGGCCAATCAGGGCAGCCCAAGTACAGCGGCCCGAAAACCTCTCAACAAGGTACAGCAAAGAGTTCGGCCATTTTGAATTATGCCACGAAATGTGAAATTTTGCGTGGACAAGGAGCAACTCGCAAACTCAGCAGGCAGGAGATGTAGCGATGAGGTGTCTGGTGAAGAGTTGCTAAAATAGAACGCTTTTTTCAGATATTAGGAACCGGTGGGGCAAAGGTGCCCTTGCACGTCCCCTGGTGGATGGTGGTGCTTAGGTGCAACACTCATCTCCACCCCCAATCGCCGGCAGGCATCGCCGGCCAACGAAGTAAGGCCAAGGAAAGAAGGCCATCAGCTGACTGAGCTGACAGAGCGCCACAGGCGCTTAGGAGCCGCCATGCTGCCCGCGCACGCTCCCCCGCTCGCAAAGGGACTTAGGAACCCTGTACAAGAATCTGCAAGAAATCGTGAATTGTGATACGGGATGATTCAATGAACCGGCCTGGTCACACCAAAGTACTCCAAACTTCTAGTAAATTGCCGGTAATGTACACCAGTACAGCTCGCTATTGTCTGTCTGTATAACAGTGGTTGTACCTTATGGTCGCCTCAGACCCCAATGCTATTGAATTGTGCCTTATGGTCGCCTTCAGACCCCAATGCTATTGAGTTGTGCCTTATGGTCGCCTTCAGACCTTATTGTCATTGGGTTGTGCCTTATGGCATATTATACTTCACTATATCTAACAATGCATAGTACACCTAACACCTACCCACATTGCCCTCTAACAGACCCCCCTACATCTAAGTCGGTCTATCCGCCACCGCCACACTGTGTCCCTCACCTTTTGTACACTACCCTGTACTTCATTTTGGCCTTAAACACTGCGCATTCTGGTCCCACGATGGCTCCACAACATAATCTGGCGACCACCACCTCTACAAACCCATATCTTAATGACCCAGCCCTGTGACTACAACACTTCGCGGCCAAACCCATTCCTATCCAACCGTGCCACACACGCATCAGGAACGCGAGACTTGGCTCGCGCCTACATCGCACCTCAAAAACACATTCCACATCACGGCTTCACATTACCTCTCTTGGTTACCCCTCACTCTTGTCTGACACCAACAGATCTAAACCTACCATAGATGCACCTTCATCACCAGGCCCACTTAGCTGCTCAACCCCAAGGCTACGCAGTAAACCTTGCGCCACCTCAGTCCGGAACTTAAGACTAGCAACCAGGTGTCACCATTGGTCCTATCACTTGAACACAGACAACAGAGACAATTCTGCTAACTCCATCAAGAACAATACCACTACCCCAGCAACTCCTTTAACAACAGAGGCCCCACTAGCTAAAACACCCAATTCCCAAGCCAAACTCAAAGGCGCGCTCATCAATGCCCGCTCTGTCCCCGCTCACGCGCTAGACATTGCAGACTTCATTGTGACCGAAAACCTTGACTTTCTGGCAATCACTGAAACTTGGTTACACGCTGCCTCTGGTCCTGCATTGACCCTTGCCATCCCCAACAACTACTCTATCATTAGATGCGACAGGAACACTGATCAAACCAAGGGGGGCGGATTAGCATTTATATTCAAGAGCTCCCTTAATTTGAGAGCTGTGAACACCTATCAGCTACTCTCCGCAGAACTTCTCTCAATTAAACTCCCACTATCACCTAACCACACAGCCTCAGTGCACCTCATATACCGGCCACCTGGTCCCACGTCCACATTCATAGAGGACATCTCGGCCATTCTAGCAGCCTGTACCAAGCCTAAGTCCCAAATCATTATACTGGGTGACCTTAATCTGGGCTACCTGGATACAAATGCCACCAAAGCCTGTGACTTAGCTAGCGTCCTCTCTGATTTTGGCCTCACGCAACATGTCAATGAACCCACTCATATTAAGGGTCGCACACTAGACTGGGTTTCTGACATGAATTGCGCATTAAACATAATCTCAGTGTTACCATGTGCATGGTCCGACCACCATAAAATAACATTCTCTATCAACTCCGGCCAACCTTTAGACAAACCCTGCTCCGCGCCACCAACCTTTACTCGTAACAAGAAGGACATCACTGCTGGGAAATTACTCCCACTCATCCTCCCTTTACTGAACTCGGTTTCTTCCACATGCTCCGACCCCACTGTCCTTGTGGACACTTACAACCGAGTTATGTTAAAAGCCCTTGACTCCATTGCCCCAATCAAACAGCGCAAAGAAAAACTACGCAACCACCTTAACTCATGGTTCACCCCACACCTACGAGAACTGCGCAAAGAGAAACGCAAAGCGGAGTCTCTCTGGAGATACTCTCCTTCACCAGTAAACAAAATTAACCTCTTATCTATCACCCTCACGTACAAGGAAGCCATACTAGCGGCTAAAAAAGAAGTGTACAACAACAGGATCATCCAGGCTCAGTCTAACACTAAGGAACTATTTAAAATTCTTAAAGAATTGGAGTCCCCAGTTGCTCCTCTTGACAAGTGTACCCCTGACGTTGAATGGTGCTCTAACATACAGAAAGCTTTACTAAACAAAATCACGACACTCCAAGCTAAAATCAATGCCAAAAAGTCATATCTGATAGGCTCAGCAGGTAATCCCCTATCCTACGATATCCCATCACCTAAACACCCACTCAAACCTTTCAGCTTCTCACCCCTCACTACTAAGGAAGTGGAAAATATCATTATGAAATTAAAACCATCCAATTGCCAAGGTGATGCCTGCCCTGCTCCAGTCGTGAAGGAAGCAGCACATGACCTTGCCCCCTTTATCACCTCCTTCATTAACTCCTCCTTTAAATCTGGAATAGTACCTAACAACCTCAAGGATGCTTGGGTAATCTCATTGATCAAAAAACCTAACCTAGACCCTACCAATCCCACCAACTATAGGCCCATCACCACAGTGCCCTACCTCCTCAAAATCTTGGACCAAGCTGCATATCTACAAATCCAGGATTACCTTGACACCAACAACCTATTAGGGCTCAGACAATCGGGCTTCCGCCCGAGACACGGTACTGAGACAGCCCTGATAGATCTAAAAACTCAAATTGAGGACACGAAAGACAAGGGCAAACTAGCGCTCCTACTCCTACTGGATCTCTCTGCGGCCTTCGACTTGGTCGATCACCAAATCCTTTGCCAGCACCTCAAACTTGCCGCCCACTTCTCTGATGCAGCTACATCATGGATCAGCTCATTCCTTGCAAATAGGTCCATGAGGGTCTTCTCACCACTCGCCGCTGCTGACCCAGTGCACGTCCCCTGCGGAGTCCCCCAAGGCTCATGCGTATCACCTACGTTATACAACGTATTTACAAAACCTCTCTTTGATATTCTTGACTATCTGGGTGTCTCCTACACTAATTATGCGGACGACACCCAGATACTCATCCCTATCACGGGGGATTATGTAATGGACACCAAAGCGATTAATGCAGTCTACTCTGCCATCCAAGCGTGGATGGCCCACCACGGGCTTTGCCTAAACGATGAGAAAACAGAGCTACTCATCCTAGGTTCCCAGCCCAAACTCGCAAAACTCGACAGTAAATATGAGACCTTTAACATTGATGGCAACATTATCAAGGTTACTAATGTCACCAAAACTCTCGGTATTTACCTAGATTCCACCCTCTCACTCAACAGACAAACCAACTCAGTTGTCTCAGCATCCGCGTATACGTGTAAATTGATCACAGCCTGCCGTCCCTTTTTAACAACTGACAACTGCCTTATTCTCGCCAGAACCCTCATCCTATCCAAAATCGACTACTGCAATGCCCTTTACCTCGGAACTAGCCAAAGAAACATTGATAAACTACAGGTAACCCAGAATAACGCCATCAGGGCCGCTCTCAACATAGCCAGGTGTGCCCACATCTCCTCCATCAGACGCAACCTACACTGGCTTCCCATTGCACGGCGTATCGCCCTCAAAACACTTGTTCTTAGTCACAAAGCACAGAATAACGCTGCCCCGGCTTACCTATCTACGCGCTTTGCCCAACACACAGCTTCCAGACCACTAAGATCTGCACAAGCGCACACTCCCATCATCCCTAGTTTCAAGCTTCAAAGTGCCAGAGGCTCGAGCTTCCCAGTCCTTGCAGCGAAGCTTTGGAATTCCTTACCCAATGAACTCAGGAATGTCCCCGCCCTCCATTCCTTCAAAAGTAAAGTAAAACACTGGCTCCACGAGCAAGACGCCATGGCTGACTGACCTATGTATCACAGTTTGCACCTTCCTGGCTACCGTGTATACAACTGATTTGCTTATTACCCTTGTAAATGTTGTTCATAATTATATATGTTTGTACATAACTATATATATGTTTATATAAATGTAACCTCTAACTGCCTGCTGTAACATTCACTTGTAACCTTTCTAAACATGCGCCCTGATGCCCGTGGGCAGGCTGCGCAATACAAATAAATAAATACAAAATACAAATACAAATATACTTCTCCAGAAGCACGATGCGGATCCAGGTGGGAGAGGGTTACTGCCCTCCCATGTTCATCCGGCGATGTAATGACTCAACTCCAAGCAAAGACAGGCCCTTAGGAAGCGGCCCTTGGGGTGTGCGGCCGACTTCTACCTGATGGTGCAGGCGATTGGCTGATGAGGGATAGGGAGGCCAATCAGGGCAGCCCAGGTGCAGCGGCCTGAAAAACCTCCCAACAAGGTACAGCAAAGAGGTCGGCCATTTTGAATCATGCTGCAAAATGTAAAATTTAGCACAGACAAGGAGCAACTCGCAAACTCAGCAGGCAGGAGATGTACCGATGAGGTGCCTGGTGAAGCGTTGCTAAAATAGAACACTTTTTTCAAATATTAGGCACCGGTGGGGCAAAGGCGCACTTGGATGTCCCTAGGTGGATGGTGGTGCTTAGGTGGATCGCTTCTCCAGAAGCACAACGCAGATCCAGGTGGGGGAGGGCTCCTACCCTCCCATGTTCATCCAGCGATGTAATGACTCGTTCTACCACTTGTGCAGAGTAATTTAGCAGTAATCTTTTAATTGCCACTACCGCAAGATCTCCATCTTCACTGTGTACATCTGATGCTCCTGTCCAGTACTCTGATCGATCGTTGATGACTGTCAATCAACACAATTTCTCCCCCTTCAAGTTTATTCTCCTTAACTAGGGGTAGGTCATCATATACATCTGTATATGTGGAGCAGTCATGTACAGAATCACCTTCTTCTACTGGTTCGGCGATGAAGGCTGCTGGATTCACTGTCCAGCAACTTACGACCTTAATTGCGGGGTTGGATATTTTCACTTCATATCCTGACGCTCACTGTGCCATGAGAATGGATTTTGCCTTTTGCAAAATTGCGTACAGGGCGTGCTCTACATACAATGTCACGGCACAACCCATCATTATTGTTGGTGATTTCTCAATAGCAAAGGCTGCTGCAGCCAATGCTTGTTCACACGGCAAATGTTCTTTCATTACTGGATCCAAAAGACTACTGTAACATGCATGGGGCTTGTACCGCAAAGATGTTTTCTGTGTGAGGACAGCCATCACCACATACCCATTTGAATGAGAAAATAAAAATAACTCTTCTTCATAATTTTGTATTTTCCAATTAACCACTAATTAATTATTCTGACTGTCGGAAGCGGCCAGGCGCGAGACGGCAATTGAGACGCTCTCCCAGTGCTGGTGCGGCTTACCGGTCCCTCGGGTCCTTTCCTCTAGCCTCCCTCTGTTGGCGTGTCGGCTTCTGTTGCCGTTCCAGCTGCGAGAGACGAGCGACAAGCTGCGGGCTGCTGGCTGTGGGCTGCAACAGGGGCTGAGAGTGGGTTCAGCGGTTCCTTGTGTGCTCCACACGACGCACTGAGCCATTTTTCAGCTCGTGCTTGTGAACTCTGACCGTGCTGTGCATATCGCGTGGTGCTACAGACGCAGGTAGACCCGGTAGGTCTTACAAGTGGACCCGGAAGGTCCCACCGCAATAGGCGCTGTGAGCAAACGGGTGGTGCCCTTGACCTGGCTCACCACAGTTTCCGGCGCAAGTGTGCGCATTGCGCTGCACAAAGGAGCTGTAGGGGGCCTTGAGAGTCAGAGGTGGGCAGAGGCGGGCGGCTGCAGGACCTGTTTACTTTGCCGTGTGGCTAAGAGTGATACTTAGCAAGGGAACTATGGTAGTAAACTCCCTGGGTTGCTTGCACAGATAGCAATTTGTGAGGCTTTGTGGCTCCCGAGAACTATTAGTACAAAAGGGGCCAACAGAAGCTCTTTTCTGTTACTACTTGAGTGGGCTATTTTCTTGATGTGATCATCCTAGGAGTCCACTCCATTCCTTTTTATATACACAAGCTGTGCTCCCATAAACACGAGCTCCATACCCTTAACCAGCAGTCCCCCCCGCTCCTGTCTGTTCTTATGCAGCCTTTCTTATATATTTACTGTTAGAGAGGTGGAAGCTGTTAGGAGTTTGAGGGAGACGGAGTGACAGCAAACAATGCTACACTAGAGCTGGTGGACGAGTTCAGGAGACTATGGGAATATTCTTCCTTTTATCCTGAACAATGTTTGTGAGGCGAATTGCCACTTGGAAGATCGACTGCGGAAGGTGGCCGTGGTATCAAATAGAACTAGAAGTCCTGTTTCCAGGGAAAGTGAAAAGCTGTGGGTAAGAGGTCCTTTGTAAGAGCAAAATGTCCCCCAAAGGAAAAGTACCACAGAACAATTATAATTTGCATAAGAGCAATTCTAAAACATCCATAGATAAAACTGCAAAAGTGGGAGCAAAAAATAAATCTAAACAGCCTATACCAACCAGTAAAGGTACTATACCTACCTTTTTTCCACCCAACTCTTCAGTACAGCTGATTCCGAATATTCTTGATAAAGAGGTAATAAACAATCATAGTGCAAGCATTGTGCAAGACAGCTCTGCTGAACTGATGATTGACAATAACTCCTTGCTGGAGCTGTGCGTTTCGGTGCAAAGGTCTATGACTCCTGCCCTAATCAATCCCAATAGAGATAAAGAAAAAGGAGCGACAGTGAAAGAACTCCTTCAAACGACGACATCTCCGGAGAGACTATCAATGCCACCTTACCTAATAATACACTTTAATACCTCAGCACCTGAGTTGAATATGGGCTTTTTCTCCAGCATGAACACTCAGGTTGAGATGCAATCCACAATGGCCTCCTTGCAGTTTGCGTTAAAAATTCTATTAAATATTTGTGGCCGTATTTTAGAAAATACAATCAACTTGGAAACCGTGAATGCTGGAGACAAAGATGCCATTGAGGAAACTGAGAATAATGCACCCGAAGCTATACGGTTGATTAAAGAATCTTCTCCGCCTTTGGACGTAGACTTGAACGGGTCTAATAACTCTGAGGCCTATTTCTCTCGGAAGCAGCGGAGATTAGCCAGAAGGACAATAATGAAGAAAAGACCACCAAACTCGGCTCTATCACTGTCAGAGCCTGCCCCGGAGCAAAAAAATACAAAAAAGTCTAGGATAAAGGCAACCCGGGCAAGGAAGAGAAACTCAGAAAGAGAAGGCCGCCTCACTAGCTGGCTTATAACAGAGAAAGACAAAGTTCTACCGGAGGTAGAGGAAATGCTGCTTGAACCTGTAATTGTGGGAACTGAACAGCAAGTGGAAAATACTTCATCTACTCCGAACAGTGTAAGACAAATTTCACATCTTGAGTCAATACAGAAGTCAGTATGCAAGATTGAATTGCAGCAGCCAGTAATAAGCACCAACCGTATCTGCTTAATCAAGAATCTCTATCAAAATAATGATCAAGGCTGGTTGTCACGAACAGAATTTTTAACCATACTGCACTCTATTCCACAACTCAGAGTTCTTACATCTGACGACTTTGAGCACATAGAACCATTAAAAGTCCAAAACACAAATGTATCGGCAATCCATTGTAAATTCCTGGCTACCGCAAATCTGCGACGTACATATAAAATCAATTTGCTTGAGGCTGATGTGGAGATTGATGCGGATCCCGGAAAAAGAAGATCTGGAATGCCCCAAGGAAGTGCTGACGGAACTAAAGAATAAGATCAATGTTACCCAACTACCTGCTAGCGATGCAGTAAAAATGGCAGACATACAGAATATCCTAAAGTGGTTAGCGGAAGCGCTACCAACGGTATTGAAAAAAGACTGAGGTAGCTTGATCCTGTCCTGGAACAGCAGGTTATATAGCCACTTGATTAGTCAAGAGGGATCGTTGCCCTATATAAGCAAGTTTACTTGCATATGTTTGCAGGAGGTTTGGCTGACTACCCCTTGTCATTGAATGGCTACAAAGTGTATCAATCTATAGCCAAAAAAGGTGAATGGGGCAGACCCTTTGGGGCACTGATAGTGGGTATACAACACAATGTCAAGTCATGTCGTATTGTAACTAAAGCAGATTAATTTGTGATTGAGATTGAACTGGTGTTGTGTATTGAGAATAAGGCTGAGAATATTCTACTTAGAAACCTCTACAATCCACCCAGGGATATTCAAACTGAAACTATTCAAGAGACTCTGCATGATATTATGATCAAGTGGACTTTGAGGCAGGGAAACAGATCTGTTATGATAATGGGGGACTTCAACTGCCATATGTCGGGAGGGGAGGGGAGTACGAGCAATACGTACTTAAGACCTATGAGTACAATGGTCCACAAGAAAGTGGATCTTGAAGGACAATACTGGTTGAGTTTCTTCAAACTCTGCGACATGGAAATGATCAATGGCAGAACAAAAAGCAACTGCCCTGGCCCTTTCACTTGGGTAGGTGGTGGCACTAAGAGCATGTTGGACTATATCTTTGTGACAGAGGATATAGCGGGCCGGGTGAAGGATATGAAGGCTACTAAAAATATATAGAGTGATCATGCCTCACTTGAGTTAATTATAAATGCTGATGTTATAAACCATGTATTAAAACCTATGGGGGACCTAAGGGGAAATCATGCTGCCACATGTATTTCGTGGTCGGAGAAGAACATAGCCAAAGTGGTAGCTTCTTTGTCAGCAGACTGTTATGTGGACACCAACAATTCCAAGCGATGTCGATAGATGGGATTGAACATTGGATATCTACATTTGCTATATCGCATGCTTCAGTTGGCACTGGTTTGGCGGTAACTGGTCTCACCAAGAGAAATCCTTATGATTTTGAAGTGAGAGACGCCAAAAGGCGACTGAGAGCAGACATAAGGAGGGCAAGGAAAATTTTGTTATCGACTAAATGTTTTGTTTCTGCATCTAAAATACTTAAGGGAAAATTTTGGTCCTGGGTGAGACAAAAAAAAACATCAAATGAAACCAAATCACTGGCAACAGACAATACGGTTATTGTGTACAAAGAATACTCGTAACATTTGGGCTTTGCTAGGAGAAGTGAGAGGTTCTGGGATTAATTCAATCCTCAATCCTATTGGAGACAATAGATGGGAAAGTTTCCTGAGAGATTGCAATATGCTGATCGATGTTAAAGCTAAGGAGGTTGATAACACTATCCCCCCTGGGCCTCCGTTTAGAGTAACGGTTGCTGCACTTGTGGAGAAGATAAACGAGTTAAAATCATCTAGGGGACCCGCCCTAAAGGCCTGGCTAATGTTATACGTAAATGTAACCCTTGTTTTTGGGCTGAGGTATTAAAGATTCTCTTCGACAAAATTTTGTTCGAAGGGAGAATATCCCCCTCATGGAAAACTGCCACTCTTATCCCAGTGAACAAGAAAGGCGATAAGAACGACCATAGCAACTATAGGTTGCTCTCGATGCTTAATTGTACCGGCAAACTCTTTGCAGGTTTAATACTAGATAAATTACAAGAATGGGTGGAAAAGGAACACATACTCAACTGCTTTCAAAGTGGCTTTCGGAGGGGTTACTCAGCGACCAACACATAACCTTATTATTTTAGATACTTTGCATTCTGCTGCCAGAAATACGGGGAGCCCGTCGTTCTATGCGTTATGCGTAGACTTTAAAGTGGCCTATGATCTGGTATGCAGAGATATCCTGTGGTCAAAATTGGAGCTGCTTGGTTGCCCCGACGGCCTGCTATACTTTCTAAGGCTCCTCCATCAGAACAACACAGTCTCTCTTAAACTGGATCGGCAAGGCAATATGACCGCCAAAATTACACAAGATAGAGGAGTCAAGCAGGGCTGCGTGACGTCCCCGACTCTATATAATTTGTTTACATCTGACCTACCTGCAGCTATTGGAAAGATACATAACTTTCCCTCTAAAATTAGTGATAAACATTGTTCAGTCCTTGCTACACGGATGACTTCGTGATTTTAGATTATACACGTAGTGGCCTGCGCAGATCTGCAGAAGCCCTATGGTTGTACGCTAACAGCAATGGACTGACAATAAATTTACAGAAAACCCAATTGATGCTCTTTACAAAAAAAAACGTACCACGGACCAGTTTAAAGGTACAGAAACTGGAGTTCCTGTACACCCCGAATTATAGATATTTGGGAATTGAAATTGAAGCAACTGGGGTCTATTCCCATTGTAGGCAAACTAGAAAGATCAGGGCCGCCCAAATAACTGCTCTAGTCTACCGCTTTACTAGTACACATGGCGGTTTTACAATCTGGGCCGCACGCTTGTTATATCAACAAGTTCTTTCCCCGATGATGACCTATGGTCTTGAAGCCCTACAAAATATGGACCAGAGCTGGCTGCAGGTTGTGGAAGGCAAATATTGGAGAAAGATCTTGGGCCTCCCAACCTGCATACCGATGGCCATCATCAGGCTTGAATTAGGGCTGACCTCTTTAAAATCTCAGGTACTCAAGAAAAGGGCTGAACTATACCTGTTGATGTTGAGTAAAACGGTTAATACATTAGTTGACACCTTGAGGATAGAATCTGCTAAACAGCCCGGGAATTTTCCCCTAAAAAACAAAGTTGATATATATTTGAAAGGAATTGGTTGGAACACTCGAGCTGAGGGGTTTACCCAAAGGTCCAGAAATGCTCTCGCGAAAAAAGCGGTCCTTTTGGACTGGATACGAAACTATGCCCATTTGGAAAACCTTAAGAATTATAATTTTGTTACGCATATGCTTTATTTATATAAAAATCGGCAGTTCTAACTGAATCTATGTCCAGCAGTTGGATTAAGGCGCTTCATCCTGTTACTTAGGGTGAACTATTTCCATTGCTGGCTTGCACAGGCATAATAAATCAGATACCTTGTGTTGAACGTTACTGCCGACTATGCAAGGACAAGTCAATAGTAGAAACAGGGAAACATGTCCTTACAAATTGCCCCAAATAATCTATGACATACCAGACTCAATACGGCAGGTATATCCATAATAGCGACTTCATAGCAGAATTAGCCTTTTGGCAGAGTAGCATCAACACTCTGAATATCAAGTTTTTGATTGCAATGTATAATGTTTGGCTAGTTATTAAGAGCCTACTGGGAATTTCTATCTGAAATAAGTATATGCTGCCCTTGTGGTTTCGATCCCTATATGTGTATAGTTTTCTTGAAGTCATTGTTCATAGGTAGTAGAAATTGGAGGTCTTGAACTGGTTCTCTTATCACTGGTTATGTGTAGCACATGCAGCTGTAAATATGATCTGGTTTATACTGTTTTTCTATGTTGGACACTTGTTATGTAACAATTGTATGGAAGTATGAAAGTGTATTTTATAATCAATTCATTTTATTTTATTTTATTGGATTTGTTTATGGTAAATTTTCGAGTTTTATATATTTCTTTTCTCTTCTTCTTTATTGCCAGGAGTTAAGTTAAAATTATGTTTTCCTTAGTATGCTATATTGAAGTGTGTAAATATATATTTTATGTGTAAAGTTTATTTATAAACTATATAACATTAAAAATAAATAATTATGTATTGCTAAAACTGGGGCGGTAGTGATTGCATTTTTAAAACTCATCAAATTGTTTCTCATGTCCACTTAAGGGTACTGTGATGAATCTGAGGATGTCATCCCTTCTCTCCAAGGGGGGGACCTTTCCCATGGGGACACAGAACAATAATCCCCCTGGTAGTCGTGCACCGCGGGAGGATCAAATGGGAGAGGAAGCCCCTTATGGGATTAGGGATGGCTCTCCCCAGAGAACACGGTAGCCCGCCAGTCACCTGACCCTAGACCCTCTTTCTGCAACCCTAAGAGCAGGCCCTTCCCTAATATGCTCATGAGTTGTTGTCATCTTCCCCTTTCCCTAGAAAGTACTGGGATGAGTAAGAATAGGAGTTACATAAGTGAAGATCCCTTTCCCAGTACTGTGATGAAGAAGATTCCCAGTGACTCACAAGGGAGTCAGAAGATCAGTACTGTGACGAGGGGGGAAAAGCAGAGACAAGCCCATGCTGGAATGAAAATGCCGCAGAGACACGAGCAAGCAAAAGTTATCCCCCGAAGAGCAATAGCGAGAGGCTTACCTAGAGCCAAGGCAAAGCACGCGGAAGACAGAACATGCAACCAGAGGGAAGTCTCAGTAAGCAGAAATGAGAAAAGAGACATTACAAGAGAAACCACTTGTTTGACAGGGAAGCATGTCAAGCTGGTAGGATATACGAACTGTGAAGTCAAGCAACAGTTCCTCATGAACTATTCAGAGACTTAACAGAAGAATAAGTCCAGGGGAAGGGAGTACGACCCTAGCATTTGGAATCCTGTATTCAGAGACATTATTTTGCATCACTTTATTGGTTTCCATTGTTTGAGAGCACAAAGAACATGTTTTACTTTGTGAAAAGACCAACTTTGCACAGTTAGGTAAGATTGTTAGTGTTAGGGACAGTAGTGGGCTTTTGGACATGGCAGTGACAGATTATTTAGTTTCGGACATCCTGACAATTTCTCTAGTTTCTTTTGAGGCAGGGAAACCCCTCTTAGCTTTAGGGATAGAGAGGACATTTTCCAACCCTCTCATTATTAATAAAAGTCTTTATCCAAAATCATGCCACCATTGAGTCCGCACCCTTACAGTACCTTCCTCTTTATGTGCTTCCCTTAGTGCTTGCAAAAGGTGTATGTAGTATAATGGAAGACCCACGATCAGCAATAATTGTACATTCCCAAAAACGGTTACGTTTCTTTTACTGCGTGTTGTGAATTGATTGTGCTCTTTCTGGTGTTACCTTTCTCCTTTCTGATGATATTATTTGTCCTAAATAAATTACTTCTTTCTGGCAATACTGCAATTTCTCCTTGTCCACTTTGCATCCCTTCTGCTAGAAATCGTAGAAGTAATTCTCAATCGTGCCTGCATTGCTCCCTTGTGGTACTGCACAGCAATAGATCATCAACATACTGTATGACAGTGATTTGTGTCTGTATGTTAGCCAAATCCATTTGTCAATACCCTGTTAAACACACTGGGGGATTCACAGTAGCCCTGACATAATCTTCTTTGTTTTGAATCTTTGCCCGCGATACGTAAACGCAGTCACATTTTATGAGTCTGCATGCAATGGAATGGAAAAGGAAGCATTTTTATGATAAATCACCATCAAATTCGTGGAGGTGATGGGTATGCTACACAGAATCGTGGCTCGGTTAGGAACCAATGGAAACTCTGCCTCCACAATATTATTCAAAGGTCGTAAATCTTGAATTAATCTACATGACCCTTCCTTTGATTTCTTCACTGGGTACACAGCCGTGTTACATGAGGATTCTGATGGCATTAACATGCCCTGCTGCAATAGCGCAGCAATGGTCTTATATACTCTTTCATCTGCTTCTCCGGACGTGGGGTATTGTCTTATCCTTTCTTTAGTGTAATTCTGACCGTTCCTATGCTTGTAAGGAGCATTAAATCATGGGGATTGCTAGTCCCTAGATGTGACAATATTTTGTCCAATAACATCCTCTGGGCACCTCTCTGCGTTCTACTTTTAATTGACATGCATGGAATACATATCTCATTAACTAATTGTCATCGTCCTCATCCTCAAACAGTTGTTCGTACGTCACGTCAGTCAATCACAATTGTGAGGAGCACAGAATGAGACGCAGACACAGAGGAGATATTTTGTGACTACAAACATTTATTAAAACAAATGTGGGTTGGAAAATGCCTCACTGTCCCTAATCTAAGAGGAATTCCCCTCCCTGAATCAAAACAAATGGGTCTGTCCAGTTTCAAGATATCCAAACAAAGGTATGTCGTGTATCAGTAATTCTATTCTGGCCCTCACACTTTAAAATAACTCCAAGGTGAAAAGGGTATTGTCTCTTGTTTTCTAAAAGTGCTCAGATGATCAAGTTCAACACAAAAAATCTAATCCAACGTAAAGGTTTCCAAATGAACAATGTTCACAGTTCCAGTCAATAGCTTCCTTCCCCAGACTCCTCGTACCAAAGCAAACAAGTTCATAAAGAATAATCAGGTTTCCAAGAGGACCACTCTCTCCTCTTGGTGTATTCACTTCCTTCGGAGAAAAGGTTCCTGAGGGATCCCCTCCCCAAGCGTTCTCTTCACTTCAAAATCCTAAGGGTATCTTTCTTCATAGGGATTCCCTTTTCCTTTGCACACTTTAACAGTCCACAAGCTCAAGGGCACGGCCTTCCTTGAAATACTCCTTTGAACAGTTCACATAATAGTTCATACTCTCAAGGGCATGATCCTTCCTTGAGACGCAGTATAAACATGCACCCATATTGGTCTTCACCTGGTATAATCTCCTGTCAGGACTTTGTAGTGCAAACATTTAACTTAACTTCAACTGGTATACTGCCCTGCCAGAACTTAATTACACACAACTTCACCTGGTATACTTCCTTGCCAGGACTTTATCACACAAACACTTAACTTGAACTAGTATATCCTTTCTGCCATGACTTTATTTCACAAGCACTTTCTCTTTAAGGTGGGGGTTTAACAACCCATGTTTACTTTCACTTCTTTAATGGCTTTATTGTTGGTCTCTCGCTGCGTTTTTATGAAGCAGCATTCTCGGATAGCCAACTCTGTAACCCACTTGTGTTCTATGGGTTTATCAGTAGTCTCGGGCATCCCCTTGCTTCAGTTAGTTTCACTTTGTGTTATTCCTACGGAGCGGCATACATTGGCTGGCAACCCCGTAACCCAATTTTGTTCCCTGGGATTACTGACTGCTTCCAGTGTTCCTTTGCTTCTGGCTGCTTCCGCGTATTGGCTCGCGTGTGCCCTGTAGAAATGCTGCACCTTCACTGTGCCATTTTTCTTGGTGCGGGGTTCCTGCTGCTCTCTTTCCTCGAGCGGTGAACCGTCTGCACCTCTACTTCTTCTTCCTTGATTTGAGTTTGGCTTCACGTCGCCTGCTATGGTGTATTTATCTCCAGCGTGGTGTTTGTCTTCATTACGGGCCACGAGGCAGACTGGCATCTGCAGCACTGTCCTATCTTTCTGCTCATCAGCTGTAGCCGGGTCGTATTTAAACTTCCCAGCTTCATTATAATTTTTCCAACAACTTGACAGCTGCATTGGTCATCCCGTCCTATTGTTCTTCATTACTCTGTTCTTTCTCGTGTCAGTGGTTATGGAACCATTTCTTGAATTGCGCTTCAGAAGTGGATAATGAACTTCATTGGTAGTGATCCTCACTGCTCCCTGCCTCTTTCTCGGCCCAATTGTCAATATACTATCCCTAATGGGAGTTTGGAGAGTAGTCAAAGAAGAATTTACCAAGAGGTTGGGAAAGAGTGTGACAATATGCCTATGCCATTAGGCATGTGGAATAGAGTAAACATCCCTGAAAGGAAAGAGCGTGTGGTTTCTTCAAATGATGCCCTGTGAACTCCCTGAGGTTCACCTTCCCCCAGGTGGTCCTCCCTCATATAGCTGCCCACAGGGTCAGGATCAGGTAGTGGCTGCGATCCCCTGGCCACATTGGGCAAGGCTACCATAGGGAAAGAAGTGAGGACATTGCCAGACTCATCACATACCCTTCTCCTAATGCCTTGGCTTCCCACCCAAGGGTCTTTGACGGCTTCCCACCCAAGGGTCTCTGACTAGTTTATGATTCAGGATTTCCCCCAGAAGACTGATCTCTCCCTCAAGTATGGTGCCCCACTCCCAGCTAGAACTTTCTGGCACAAACCCTTTTTCCTCCCAGAAGTCAAAAGGGGAGTAAGTACTAGAGGGGTTAAACGCTTCTTTCGGATAGGGAGGTCCACCCTTGTGGGTTTTTGTTTTTATTTTTGCCACATGTGTGACCCACTGGTCAAACTGGGGAATGTCACTTCCTATAACTAATTGGGCCGGTAAGTTTGAGATCACGGGCACCCTTTTTTCTTTTATCGCAAGATGGTTGTCAATCTGGAAAAATGAATACCCTTCATTTGGATGATAGATGTATCTTGATGGCCGAAGGCCAACTGTCTTATGCACAGAATTATAGAAATACAGACTGCTATGCTTGACCAACAAGCGGCCATTTTAAACATAGCAAGAATCGCCATTTTGCTTGTTAACCATTGCTCATTGCTTTCTGTCTAAACTGCTTTGCAGCTTGCAATTCTTGCGAATTCTGCTTACTCTGCTCAACTGTTAACATTGTTGCATGAATATGAAAGGGCAAGGCCGCGGGACTGAGGAGTTTGTTGAAACTCCTCATGAGCAGCCCAGAAAGGAATGCCCACGCTCCCTCTCTGTAGCCTTGAGGGAGAGCTGCAGGGCATTTAATCATTTCACAGCTGCCAGCCAGTCTCATACTGTGGTAGAATATGTTAGAATAAAGCAGCTAAAGGCTTGAATTATGCTCTTCTTACAGCCCCCCTTCACAAAACCCTTTAGAGCGTGTCGGCTCCCAGGACATGAATAGCACCTCATAGATAGCAAAGCTTGGAATGTGACTCTTTCCCCGTGTGCAGCTTGCTTCCAAGAACAGAAGCACCGTGTTCTGTTCAACAACTAGAAGATGCCTCCGCACTTTCTAAATTGCACATTGTTACTAGAATAGACATCGAAAGTGTCATAATTGTCATACTCGTCGGAAATGTCCATCATCATCCCGAGTTCAAAGAAACTCAATAAAAGGGGGGTGTTAAACATGACATAGCTGATTGTATGATATGCATTTTGTATATATGTAACTGATGTACGTAATTCGCTCTCTTGCGTCCCTCGAGGTCTAGAGAATACACGTCGCGGGGTGTGAGACCACAGTTGGCCAATTGGGACTATTTTGCTTGCAATAAACCCTAGCATTGGGAATTTGAACCTCGTGTCTGGCGCATCCTTTCGTGTATGGTTATTGCCATGTTTCCATATCGCGAAGGACCCCTAAGGGCCCCTTTCAAGATGGCGCCCGAATAGGGACCCTCCCCCACTTGCCCCTTCGTAGACGTTGTAACGGAGTAAAGGCGGAAGAAAGGCGAGGACGGGACGATCGATCCGAGAAGTGAGGAGAGGTTCCTTCCGCAGATCTGCACACATCTGATCCCTGATCGACGTACCGGGCCAGAGGGCAAAGGAGGCGAGGGTCCCAAAACGAGGCAGAAGCCAGAAAAGCGCAGACACGATGTTGGGAGGGGTTGCGTCAGGACACAGGCGACTTGTTTTATCAGGTGAGTCATTCCCCGATTCAAACGAAACCCTGATTATTGGTAGAGTGTTGATTTTGCAAATTCAAACATCCAGAGTATGGTTGGTTAACCAAGGGGAAGGTTAAAAACATGCCTGGAGTACTGTCCACTTTAGCAGGGCTTCTCCGCTGCGGTAGACAGTCCTTGGAAAATGGCCAAAGTGCACCGCCTGGGGGAACGCTGGCTTATGATATGTATTTAAAATATGGTGTGGGTGCGATAATATTTTGTGAAATTTGGCATAGGTAAACTAGAAAGCAACCGGACCATCAGTGGCCGATTAATGGTAGCTTTGAGATTGCGAGGATAGATAACCTAGAAAGGGTGTTGATAAGGGAAAAAGTGCGACCCGCAGCTTTTGAGACTATCAAAGATTGGAGGAGGGAAGCAATGCTCCGACTTAGGAGTAGAGAGAAGCATGCGGGTAGGCACAAATCGAAGCATGAGGTAGCAGAAGAAAAGGAGGAGGAGGAGTGGACGGCAAGTCTAAGACGGGAAGGGAGACATGAGCAAATGAACATAGAAGGAATATACCCACAGCGGGAACTACACATAGCAGACAAATTAATGGAACATTTGTTAACCCATACGGGTCGAGGCCCAAAACCAGGATCGAAACCAAACACGCCAGTAGTGACTGCACAGGCCCAACCAGTAGCTCTCATACCCCCTCCCGCAGCCCAAGCACTTCCCCTCACGCAAGCATTAACCCACGCCCCACCCACAGCTCGAGCCCTCCCACAAGCGCAGACCGCAGACGCGCAACTTCCCAGCACCCAGCAAGGCCCTTCACAGATGCCACCTGTGTCACTTGTCCCATCCGCACCTCCCGCTCCAGAGACAGATTCAGCACCATCCGCCCCTTCCGAAGTCGAAATTGAGACCGGGGAGGCGAGAGGCGGGGCTGAAGGAACAGGATTTGGACGGGTAACTCGCAGCACGATCAGCAAAGAAAGAAAGGTTGAATTACAGCAAGAGGCAGAAAAGTACATAGAAGGAAATGATGGGACGGCAGCATTGGCCTCATTATTTGGGTACCGAAGAAGCAACGAGAGACAGGTAGTGTTGGAATACATGGGGGAATTTTTGGTGGGAGAATGGAAAAAGTTACTTGGGAATTTATCGCTACAACGATTGTTAGATTTGAATATGTAAGAGAACATGTGTACAAACTCATTGAATTGAAAAATGAAATGGAAGATAGATATGCTGAAATGTTTGCTACACCTGAATATAGTCATGAGTGTATTAAGAAAGGTAGGAAGGAGGCGTCGAGGTTGTATATGCAAAAATCGTGGCCGACAGTTTTTCCAGGTGGTGCAAAGCATTTGCCGGCACCGGGACAAATAGGTGATAAACAAAGATTGCAGGCATGGGTGGGGGAAACAATGCGATGGATGTCGAACAAAAGAACGCCAGTGGAGGAAGTAAGTGAGATGTGTAGTGGGTACCCATTGGAGATGAGAAAAGAAGCGATGTGAACGATAGTAGGAGTGCTACTGCAGCAGGTAATTGGATACAATAGAGGTAGAGGAAATGCACAAGGCAGGTGAAATTTGAATAATATGCACGGGGTGTCACTGGGATTAAATCAATGTGCGTACTGTAAAGAGGAAGCACACTGGCGAGCGCAATGCCCGCACCTACAGAATAGAGGTGGGTTTGGCCAGAGAAGGCCTCATAGAGGACATCCGGGGTCAAATGGTCCAAGCAGAAATAGCATGCAGCAGCAGCAGGGATATACCAATGGAGGCAATCAAAACCAATCCTATGGTCAAAACCAAGCTCAACAGACCCAGGCATTGAACCAAAGTGTTCCGAACCAAAATCAGGGCAGGCAGGGCCAACAGAGAAATGATCAGAGTGGAGGACACCGAGGGGGAAATGGGAATATTTTTGATACACAGCCAAACACGTATTGTAGCAGCAGCGGTGACTACACGTCGGACGATGTGTTATTTTCGCAATAGGACAGCCCACGGCAGGGGTCGGAACCAATGTCTATTCCCGTGAATCAGAGAGGACCCTACGTAGAAATGAGAGTCGGGAATAAGGAGCACAGTTTCCTTGTAGATACAGGGGCACAAAAGTGCTTGATAGACCACCACTTGGTTCCGGAGATCCCACTGTCGGGGCAAAAGAGTGTTTCTGTAGGGTTTGCAGGTACACCAGTAATTAACCCCGTGTCCAAAGCTGTCCCAATTACAATAGGACCATTTACGGAACAGTGTCCATTTCTTCTGACAGAAAATTGTGGGGAGAACTTGCTAGGATTAAACTTGTTGAGAAAATTGGGGGCAGTTATACATTGTACGGCAGATGGGGTGTTCCTCACGATTTGGCCTCACGATGCACCGATGACGGAATTTATGTCAAAAGCGTTACCAGAAGAGCTAAGTAGAGTACCAACCTGTCTGTGGGCAATGCATGATAACGATGTAGGATGCTTGAAAATAGAGCCAGCAAAAATAACTTTGAAAGAAGGTGTTACATTACCACAAATTCCCCAGTATAAAATTTCTGTTGAAGGTGAGAAGGGATTAAAGAGTATTGTTACTGACCTGGTGAGATTGGGGGTGGTTGAAGAAATTGTAGGTAGCACGTGCAACAGCCCGATTCTTCCAGTTTACAAGAAAGGAGGCCATGAAGTACCATATCGTTTCATAATTGATCTGCGCGCATTGATTGAACAAAGTGGTAGACCCACAATTCCCTTTGGTCCCAGATGTCACAACAATACTGACAATGATACCGGCCACTGCAGAATACTTTAGTGTAGCTGATTTGAAGAACGCGTTCTTTAGCATTCCAGTGGATAAAAGTAGTAGATATCTGTTTGCGTTCACTCTAGGAGGTCGATCATTCACATTCACACGCATTCCACAAGGATACACAGAAAGCCCGAGCATTTACAGTAGGGCACTAAAGGAACAGCTAGATTCAAATTTTGCGTTGATTGTGAAGCCGATGATAAAATTAACTAAAAAGGATGCAGTGATGCCTTTACAGTGGGATGAGGAATGTCAGAAAGCGTTTGAACAATTGAAAGTTGTATTATGTTCCGCGCCAGTTTTAGGCACACCAAACTACAAGAAAATATTTAGACTATTTGTGTCATGATGCCTACCTCCAAGGAGCCAGGTCCGACCCAGCAACCCCAGAGGCAGGCATCATTCCCCCCAGGGAAGTGCCAGCGGGCCCAAGCTGGGACCCTTTGGACACAGTCCTGGCGCCTTAGGCGCCAGGCTCATGTTGGACCCCTGTCCTGGCGCCTTAGGCGCCAGGCTCATAAAGCTAGACATGTGTTCAAGTGTTTTAATGTGCACTTACCTGATGCAGACCATGCTGCTACATCCAGGCCCTCTTGAGGCCTGAATGGAACTTCTTTACCTGTGGGACTACTTTCCACCTGGGTGTGGTCGGGGAAGGATACATACCTGATCGGTGGAAGGATACATACCTGGAACTTCTTCCAAAGCTATTTAAACCACGCCCGATCAGCAACTCACGCTTCGCGTTGTTCTGCTCCTCGCAGCCGGACGCTCACCGTGTCAGCTCCTGCATCTGGACTTCAGCCACGCCTGTCAGCATCCTGGGTCACCTGCAAAGGGAAATAAGAGAGAATTGGGGAGAAAGAAGACCTTACCTGCTAAAGCTGCATCACAGAGACATCACACCGACGATCCTGAAAGGGAAGACATCATTTTTAAAAGCATTTCGCTTCGATCGCTGCAGCGCTGCATTTCACTCACCTTTCCTGGGCACCTCCATCTTCAGCAGCGATCATCCGGATCCGCAGCCACTTCCCAGAGCCTAGAGAGAAAAAGACAAGAACACAAGGTGAGAGAAGGAAGGGAATAGGAAAAGCTCAGTTTCCTTCTAAGACTTACCTGTTGGGTCATTCCCATTTCATTTCGGGTCCTGCCGCTTCCTGGCATTCCGGACCCCGGCCCCTATGGGGAAAAAAGACAAAGACATTGAATGAGCGAATGCAAAGACATTACCCGAACGCTCATCCAGAACTTACCTGTCATTTACTGGAACTGCACGTTTCACTTCGGGTCGGCGCCATATCTCCGGCATTCCGAACCCCGGCCCCTAAGGGGAAAAAGACATAAGCGTTAGCGCTTGCTGCAATAAGACAATGAACATTATTATTAAGCTTGAACTTTTGAACTTGCAACAGAACTCTTACAGCGCCTCACCTGAATAGTCAAGCTTATTTTGAACTCCCATCAAACCTCAATCCAGTGAAGTAACTGGGTTTCAACGCGCCCCTGCATCAGAAGCAGGATGGAGAACTCATCCTTCCAGACCCTAAGGTGAGACTTCACGGGGAATCGTGGAAGGGTATCGTGGAGGGTTGGAAGGGAGTGGGAGGCTTGAGCATTATTCCGTCAGTAGGTAATACTCCCTTTTCACGCACAGGGGAATATTCCTGCGAGCCAGAAAAGCCAGAGTAGAGGGGCCCTTCCTATCCATCTTCAGAGTCCTGCGCTTCACCATTGAAGAAGCATCAGCACTCGAAGCCAGACCTGCGCCTCCGTGGGAATCAGGTGAGCGTGACAATTTGTGAGCGAGAGTGAAGGATGTGCATTGGCGGTTTTGACACAGGAACAAGGTGGAAGAAATAGGCCGTGCGGCTATTATTCTTCCGCGCTGGACCCTGTAGCGCGCACTACCACAATGTTTGCGATCTGTTGCAGCGGCTGCTGCGTCAGTGAAACAAACGGAAGGAATGGTATTGGGGCATACTTTATTTCTGATGGTGCCACATGCCATAGACGTTCTATTAAACAGAACACAGACGCAACACCTCACCTCTGCTAGACTAACAAGATATGAGCTCATCTTGTTTGCACCCCACATCCAAATTATGAGGTGTAGCGCATTGAATCCTGCAGAATTAATGCCACTGCCCATAGCAGAAATTGGTGACAACGAATCACCACCCCATGATTGTTTAATGGTCACTGAAGAAGAGACAAAGGGAAGAGTTGATTTGAGCGACACCCCACAAAAAGAGCCGGATGGGGAGTTGTTTTGTGACGGCTCTTGTTTTAAATTACCTGATGGCACATCAACTGCCGCATATGCAATTACTACCCTAGAGAGTGTTGTAGAAAGCAGAAGAATCCCCTACAATTCGGCACGAGCCGCAGAAATAATAGCACTGACCCGAGCCTGTGAACTCTCTGAAAATTTGAATGTAAACATATATACTGACAGTCAGTACGCATTCGGGGTGGTTCACAACTTTGGTCGACTCTGGGCTGAGAGGGGTTTCTTGACATCTCATGGGGCCAGGATTCAGCATGGGCCTTTGATTGTACGATTGTTGTCCGCACTCACGTTTCCAAAGCGCCTAGCCATAGTAAAATGCGAGGCGCATAAAAAAGTAACATGTAAAGTGGGAGAGGGAAACGCATTTGCAGACAGGATTGCGAAACAAACAGCCACTGATTTGGGAAATAAAATGATAACAGTACAGACTGAGGAATTACCTTGTATGATAGAGAATGGAGTTGCCACAGCCAAAGAAATGAAGGCTGAGGCCACGACCGAAGAGTTTCAGGGGTGGGCTGAGGGCTCTGCTGAGTTAGATTTGGAAGGATGTTGGGTGGACAAAGAGACTAAGAACTGGATGTTGCCAAATTGTTACGTAACCGCAATGGTTACAATGGCGCATAGCCCTACCCACATTTGCGCGAAGAAGATGGTACAGCATTTATCCACAGTATGGAAAAATGAGCACATAAAAAAGAATGCAGAAAGGCTAGTGCAGAATTGTATTACGTGCCTGCAACACAATGTAGGGAAGGGAACCGTGACTCCAGTAGGTAGTTTTGGCCCACCCTCTATGCCATTCGAGGTGATCCCTTTTGATTTCATAGAAATGGAAAGGTGCCAGAACTACAAATATGTGTTAGTGGTGATTTGTGCATTTAGCAAGTGGGTGGAGGCATATCCTTTAAAAGACTGTACTGCCATGCCAACGCCAAAGTAATGTTGAAGGAGTATTTCTCCCGGTTCGGGCTGCCCCGTGTCTTATGGTCAGATAACGGCCCACACTTTGTGGGCGCAGTAGTACTACAGATCTGTGCAGGTCTGCAGACTGACAAGCGATTCCACAGCTCCAGGCATCCGAGTTCCGCCAGGCTTGTTGAGAGACATAACGGTATGTTAAAGTCAAAGATAGCTAAAATCTGTGCTGGGAGCAAGTTGAGTTGGGTGGATGAATAACTCCTAGCGCTATTGTGCATGCGCACGTCTGTGCAGGCTAAAACTGGGCTCTCTCCCTATGAAATTATCATGGGGAGATCGGCAAATGTATGGTGCGCACCGCAGCCCAAAAGATTATGTGAGGTCGAGCATCCTGTGTTGAGCACGAACTGTGGCCTTTTAATGCAGAAGTTGCGTTTGATTCATCAGCAGGTGCAGGAGGCGTTACCAGTGCGATACACCAGACCGGGGCACGCGCTGGAGCCTGGAAGCTGAGTCCTGATTAAAAACTTTCAACGGAAGACGTCATTAGCACCCAGGTGGCGTGGCCCCTACCAAGTACTTTTGGCGACACAGACGGCCATTCGAGTGGACGGTCGCAAGGAATGGATCCATGCGACACATGCCAAAAGATTCCCAGGACTGCTGACAACTTCCGACGACCAGATAAAGGAAACGGTCTGGGAAACGAAAGAAACTGTTGCCAGTCCACTGCCACAGCATCAGCCTGAGCGAGAAGTGAAAGTTGAAACAAAGCCTAAGCGAGAAGTGAAACTCGAAACAGAGCCTGAGGAGGCTGCCAGGAAGGGGAAAGGGCGAACAGTGCCCCAACGTTGCTCAGCAGAAACAACATCACTGCCGAGCGACACAAACTCTGCATTGCAAACACGAGCAGAAACAACGCGTGTACCCCTTTGTCGCCCACCAGCTTCTGCAAACGCACCAAGGCCAGAGAAAGAAACTCCATCATTGCCACGGCGCTCATCGCTACCCATCATTGTGCCGCAGGCTGACACTGAGCCTGATACTGGAAGTGCAACAGCACTATTCACGGATCATACAATACCAGGAGTGAAACGGTATAATTTGCGGCCTCGACAGGCAAAGTGATCCACAGATCGTTGGTGGTTTTCTTTTGCCTTTGGTTCCACTCACGGACGGAGTAGAAACCAGGGGCGTAGAGCAGAGAAGTGTGAGAGTTGTGCAAGTCGGACAATTCAAGACTCACAGCTCCTCGGTCCGCTTATAATAAAGTACATGTGTCAGGAGCCAGAGCAGGACAAGCTGGACGCACATAAGTACTAAGGCTGATAGAATACATGTGTCCTAAGCCAGAGCAGGACAAGCTGGATGCACATAGTACTCTGTCAATAAAGAACTGTTCAGAAATCGTCTCAGCAGTGGGAGAAAGAACATCTAATCTTGCTCGGAGGGGATAAGTGATCTAGGCTGTGAAAAGGTTGGCAGAATTGAACTGTGACATTTTCATTGAACTTTTGGCATCAAGAACGAGAGACATTTGTGACGAACTTTGCCAGCAAGAAGAAGGACGATGAAGAACAAATCAAGACCGGTTTCAGCCTCCTCCTGCACCCCTGCTGAAAAGATGATAGTTTTAGAGACTGTAAATTTAGGAAAAAAGCATGGTAAAAGGAATAAGGTACTGATTTGGACATTGGTCCTGTGTTCTCTAAGTATGGTAGTACCAACAATAATAGCTATTACACTATGGTTCCTGGAGTCCGCGTACCCATTAGAAACACTTTTGCCAAAAGCAGCTACTGAAAGCCCGGTTCATGTAATCACTGGTACTTTGTCCCCAATGGAAGAAAGACATAGAGAAGGATATGACAACAATACATTGTTGCTCATCATGAACATGACCCATGCGGTTTTAAAGAAAAAAGATTGCTGGGTTTGTGCCCATTTACCACAGCACGGTGGGAAAGGGATAGGCTGGTATGTACAACCGTTATCATTGGTTTATTCATGTGAAGTATCGTTGAGTGCAATGTTCTTTGGGAAATGGAACAAGAGTAATACGGGTCAGCTAGATGAGACCAATATGAATGAATTTGAGGAAGTGATCATGAGACCTGTGGATTGTTCCATATTCCACAAAGCTCACGTGTTTTCACTAGATCCCATGAAGAAAAATACACGAAAGACAACAAGACTAGATAGATTACATAGGCAGAATAGACCAACCCCGCCAGCAGAAGAAACATCAGTAATGACATTTCGAATGAGGGATGAATGGAATAAAGATGCTGTGCCCCCTGCCTATATGTCATGATGCCTACCCCCGAAGCGCCAGGCCAGGCCCAGCACCCCCGGGAGCAGGCATCATGCCCCCGGGTAAAAGCCCAGCGGCCCCTTATAGGGGCTCTTTGGACTCTGTCCTGGCGCCGTTGGCGCCAGGCTCATGTTGGACATCAGTCCTGGCGCCATAGGCGCCAGGCTCATAAAGGAAGGTGTTTTGTGCACTTACCTGATGCAGACCATGCTGCAAGATTCAGGCCTCCCTGAGACCTGAAAGGGACTATTTTTTCATTGGGACTATTTTGCCACTCGGAAGTGGCCAGGGAAGGATACTTACCTGGAACTACTTTGGGGGCTATTTAAGCCACGCCCAGACAGTAGCTCACGCTTCGCGTTGTTCTGCATCCAAGCAGCTGAACGCTCACCATGTCTGCTCCTGCATCTGGTCTCCAGCCACGCCCGCCTCGATCCTGGAACACCTGTAAGGAAAGAAGAGAAGAGAAAGGTGAAAACCAAGAATTTTACCAAACTTCTTACCTGCATCCGGAACCTTCACGCCAGCGTTCCTGAGAAAAGACTTTCATTTAAAAGCACTGCGTTGCTCGCTGCAGCGCCGCGCTTCACTCACCTGTCCTCGAGAGTTCTTCTGGCTCCACCGCGACTGTCTGCTCCGGTCGCCACATCTCTGCGCCTAGGAGAGAGAAGAAGAGACAAAAGGTGAGCAGAAGGAACATATGAGAAAGCCTAATTTTCTGCCATAACACTTACCGGTCTTCTGTTGGTGGACCATTCCTCATTTTCGGGTCGGCGCCGCTTCGTTGGCAGGGACCGCACCCTGGCCCCTATGGGGAAAGGACAAAAGACATTACTGGAGGAATATAAAGACATTAAGAGGGGTCGCCCCCATCGCTAACTCACCTGAGTTTACCATCGGCAATTCAATCCCTCAACGCATCGCCTTCATTCTGCACCTGAAATAAAGGACAGATCACAGGTTAGGAAGGCAACAGAAAAGGAGGCTTAACACTTGAACTTTTGTAATCTTCATACTTACGGCGTTCCGCTCGGAAAAGTCAAGTGGATTTTTCCAGCGCCATTCTGAAAACCAGTGAAGTAACTGGACAAACACGCGCCCCTGCACCAGAAGCAGGATGGAGAGTTCATCCTTTCAAACCATAAGGTGAGCTTCAACCGGGATTTCGGAGGAAGTTAGAGAAGAACGAAGGGGGGAAGGGGGGAGCAAGCACACTATTCTGCAGACTGTTAATCCCCTTTCTCATCTGCAGAAGGATATTTCTACGGGCCAGACAAGCAAGATTTGAGGGTCCTGTTCAGTCGGTGTTCCGAGTTCTGCACATCACGCTCGAAGAGGCCACAGCAACCCAGACTAGACCAGCACCTCCGTGGGAGTCAGGTGAGCGTTACACTATACAGTGGATTACAGCCCCAAAACTGCTCCCCTATGTTTAAAGCTGCCTGAACACAGTGGTTTTAAAGCACGAAATAGAACCAGTGTACGTAGGGGACCCTATTTACTTTATATGTGGGGAAAAAGCATATCCATGGTTACCTAGAAACTGGGGAGGTACGTGTTACTTGGGTCTACTATTCCCAGGAGTGTACCTCTTAGAAACTGCAGAAGTAGTGAGGCGATTAAAAGGTAAAACCCGAAAGAGTAGTGAAGATGGAATGAAAGCAATGGATGTAGCCAAATCATTTATACCATCCTTGGCCCAAATAGAAAACTCCTATAACATAAGCAAACTCTCCAGAATACTAAAAAATACAATAGATACAACAACGGATATCTTATGCAACATGACTTTGGAAGAAAAAGGAATTAGGCTAATGGCACTACAAAACAGAATGGCTCTTGATATAATATTAGTTGATCGTGGGGGAGTTTGCAAACTCGTAAAAACTGCATGCTGTGTGTTTATAGATGATTACTCCCCTACGATATTTAAAGCAATCCGGAAATTACATGTCCTAAGTTCCACACTCTCTACTGAAGAAGGGGGTTGGGGGATAGGATCCTGGTTTTGGGGACTATTGCGATCATGGGGATGGAAGCTAATTTCGATACTAGTGGTGGTATTTGGTATATTCATAACATGTTGCTGTTGCATACAATGCCTACCAATAGTTTGCACTGAGATAACTGAGGGATGTACTAAGGGATGTATGCACATGGTGTCGGGAGGAAAACAAACGCATGGCTGAAATAACAGAGACACTGATGAAACAAAAACAGTAAAATAATTCATGGCTATAGACATAAATGATGAAGATGATGCTTATGATAGCATGAAAGGTTCAGACATAGATACCCCAGACTTATCCTCATCAGAGGAGGATACAATGAATGAATAAGACGTTTGGCATATGGCCAAAAGGAGGGTTTGTCAATCTGGAAAAATGAATACCCTTCATTTGGATGATAGACGAATCTTGATGGCCGAAGGCCAACCGTCTTATGCACAGAATTATAGAAATACAGACTGCTATGCTTGACCAACAAGCGGCCATTTTAAACGTAGCAAGAATCGCCATTTTGCTTGTTAACCATTGCTCATTGCTTTCTGTCTAAACTGCTTTGCAGCTTGCAATTCTTGCGAATTCTGCTTACTCTGCTCAACTGTTAACATTGTTGTCTGAATATGAAAGGGCAAGGCCGCGGAACTGAGGAGTTCGTTGAAACTCCTCATGAGCAGCCCAGAAAGGAATGCCCACGCTCCCTCTCTGTAGCCTTGAGGGAGAGCTGCAGGTCATTTAATCATTTCACAGCTGCCAGCCAGTCTCGTACTGTGGTAGAATATGTTAGAATAAAGCAGCTAAAGGCTTGAATTATGCTCTTCTTACGGCCCTCCTTCACAAAACCCTTTAGAGCGTGTCGGCTCCCAGGACACGAATAGCACCTCATAGATATCAAAGCTTGGAATGTGACTCTTCCCCCGTGTGCAGCTTGCATCCAAGAACAGAAGCACCGTGTTCTGTTCAACAACTAGAAGATGCCTCCGCACTTTCTAAATTGCACATTGTTACTAGAATAGACAACGAAAGTGTCATAATTGTCATACTCGTCGGAAATGTCCATCATCATCCCGAGTTCAAAGAAACTCAATAAAAGGGGGGTGTTAAACATGACATAGCTGATTGTATGATATGCATTTTGTATATATGTAACTGATGTATGTAATTCGCTCTCTTGCGTCCCTCGAGGTCTAGAGAATACACGTCGCGGGGCGTGAGACCACAGTTGGCCAATTGGGACTATTTTGCTTGCAATAATCCCTAGCATTGGGAATCTGAACCTCGTGTCTGGTGCATCCTTTCGTGTATGGTTATTGCCTTGTTTCCATATCGCGAGGGACCCCTAAGGGCCCCTTTCAATGGTGATATCTCATTCCAAGGGTACTGGTCAATCGTTCACTATCCTCGGAGCTCAAGGGTTCCTCTGATCCCTGAAAACAATAGATGTTAACCCTAGGGTATACAGCTACTGCTCTTTCTGGTCTAAACGACGATACCCTGGAGGGAAACCACATTCTTCCAACGAGGGATCTGGCTCGTCTCTTATAGGAGACGATGGTCTAGGGGATGCTATTTCTCCATCATCTCCTCCTGTTTCGAGTGTCTCTGGTTTATCAAGGGAAGTGGATAGCTCTGATAAGGTATCTTCCTCAAAGGAAAGCGTATCTTCCCATTCTTTCCCAGATATAAGTATATGAAGGCGTGACGAGGCACGGAGGGGGAACAAAAGGAGGACAGACAACAATCCTACTAGGCCAGGTGTCATTCAGATCGTGCAAGTTCATGGGAAGGGGAAAAAGTGCAGGGGGGGAGGGGAAGGGACAGTGCAGTACATGGGAGCAGAATAACAACAATAAATAAAAGTAACGGCCAGCAGGTGGCAAGTGCAAGGTAAGTGCAGAATTCAGGTGTCAAGTGCTGGTGGTGGGACTGTAGGGATACAGAAAACAGTCTCCGAGTGCGTGGGTTGCCAGGCAGGCAGTGCGGGTGTGTGCGACTGGTGGGGGAGGGGCCTGAGATCAGAGGGTGTTCAGGTAACCAGTGCAGTTTCAGTTTCAACTAGGTCAGCAGGGGAGAGGAGGAGAAAAAGCAGAAGCAAAGAGAAAGGTTTTGAGGTGCTTCCGGAACCAGAGATGGTTCTTCTCAAGTTTCAGGGAGGCAGGGAGGCTGTTCGAGATGGAGGCCCCAGCAGAAGAGAGAGATCTACCACCAACTTGTTGCTTGGAGAAGCGACTGACCCTGAGGGATTTGGAGATGGATGAGCGAAGAGCTTGAGAAGGAAGATATTTAGGAAGAGAGAGTTGAAAGTTTTCAGGTCCCAGGCCCCAGAAGGCCTTGTGGACAATGCAAAGGGGTTTGAACTTAATCCTCGCAGCCACTGGGAGCCAGTGCAGAGATTTCAGTCCTGGGGAGATACGATTCCTAGGCTTGAGGCCAAGGACAAGTCTCGCAGTCCTGTTTTGAACGAGTTGCAGAGGGCGGAGAGTAGAGGCAGGCTGATTTAGAAAGAGGCTGTTGCAATAGTCCAGCCTAGAGAGAACCAGAGCTCTGGAGACAGTGATCTTCTGGGGGAAGGAGAGGAAAGGAAGAATACCTCTGAGGAGATGCAGCTGGTAGTGTGACTTCGAAGAGACGTCAGAGATGTGAGGAGAGAAGGAGAGTGTGGAGTCGGAGATGACCCCGAGGTTCATCCCTAGTAGGGGCCCCAGTAAGGGCTCGGGAATTTTGGAGGGCTAGGTGACATAATGATACCGGTTGCTTGGGTGTTCTACTGACCTCTGAGTGTAGAGTGATATTCTCATTGGTCCCAGGCTCTATTTCTTGGGGAAAGAAACATTTTGAAGATATTAAGGCATTGGGAAGTTGGGTCTTTTCCCTTAAGGATTCACCCTTGATTTGCTCATAATCCACTGCCCCTTTGCAGACAGGAACCTTTTTTTGGGGTTTCTTTCTCAACAGATGGACTCTTAGGGTGACCACCTTTACCTTTCCTAAGGGTGTCATGGGAGGAAGGTTTCCATAAAGTTTCATACAGTAAACTTCCCACCAATTTGCCCCATCTGATTTAAATGGTTTAAGTATATTTGTTCTAAAGAAAATTGACGATTTGACCGAATTCCTTTTGTGTTGTTTTTTTGTTCCAAAATGAAGGGGGAGACCCCTTGCTCACCCCCACCCGCTTCTCCCACCTTAACCTATTCCCTTACCCCACATCTATATTTTATTAAAATGTACCGTAATTCCTAAAGAATTCAAACAAAAAAGTTTAGTCAATTCGGAAAAGGTCAATTGGGCCACTATCAAGTATGCTAATACCGATTTCAATCAGGGCAAAAGAAAAATTTAAAAGAGCAAACTTCAGTTCGTCGCCACAGGAGAGGAGAGAAAATATCTTTAACTCTCTTTGTCTATGGGGCATAACATAGATGACAAAACTGGTGGGGAAGCTTATCTGCACATTTAAAGAGGTTATTACCTTGTCTTTCCCCTGCATCAGATAGTCTTGGGTACAAAAAAGATAATTGTTTCCCTCCACGGCATTCCTCACAAGAGAAATGGCCTATGAGGTCAAAAGATGGAAAGTGACCCCTAACTTGTAGCCAAGGTGAATGTGGGCTTCATGGTTTCTTAACTGCCTCTGACCTTGGGATTAATTGGTCTCTGTCTCTTAGGAAATTGACCCACTGGTGGATAAAATGAAGTTAGTCCACTTTTTTAGATGTAACAACCATGGGGCTAGAGCTTACATTATCTAACTTACTACTTGTATCGGATCCCCAGTTTGTGTAAGCTGAGCCCGATCCAACTCTAACACCATATGTAAGGAGCCAGGAATGAGACACGGACAGAGAGGAGACATGTTTGTGGCTACAAACTTTTATTAAAACAAATGGGGGTTGGAAAATGCCTCACTATCCCTAATCTACGAGGAATTACTCTACTGTCAATGCCTGATAGCGATTCCTCCAGCTCTTGATCACTGAGAGCCCCCTCCTCCTCAACTGATGTTCCGTCTTCCGGTAGTCAGCCCTTTTTCTTCTTCCAAAGCGCCCCTTTTTTTTTTTGCAAGTAGGGTCTGCCACAGGAGGAAGCAACCGTGGCCGCCATGTAGCGGGCAGTCCGGTGGCCCCTCTCCTGGAACAAACCAAGCAGGGGAAAAAGCCAGATGGCATAAAAAAAAACTTTAGTGGATAGGAGCAGTCTGTACCCAAGTGCGGTATCTGCCGCTGATGGTGGCTGAAGGTAAGTCGATAAGCGTGGAAGGAGGTCAAGGCTACAGGAGGAAGAAAAGCTCCGAAGGACTTCCAAATTGCAGTAGCAGAGGGGGAGTAGCACGAGGATTGGAATCCCCCTGAGATAAGGAGAACCCCTGACGAGAATGAAGGGGGGGATTGGAGAACCGGCGAAAAGCCTGGAAGGGAAAAGAGGAAACCACGGAGGAGAAAAAAAGAAGGAACAGGAGCGGGCAGCAGGTGCCATGCCAGCAAGCAGCGGCAGGACCCAAGAGAGGAGAAGGGCGAAACAAGAGAGCAAGAAAACAGAGGAAACGAGCAAGAAACTGCAATGTTACAGCATGAAAAAAGTTGCGAAGTAGGTTGCAACGTGGCGGAATCCTGAAGTGGCAAACAGAAAAGCCTTCTAGCAGCACCGAAAGACTAGACTGCGGCGGCCGTACGGGGAGGACGTGGTAGAATCGTCAATGGCCGCCTCAGAGCCTGACGATTCCACAGACGCCAGTCCCCTCGGCGTGTGACACCTACCTCAATACAAAACTAATGGTTCTGCCCTGTGTCAAGATGTCCAAACAAAAGTACGCCCTGTGTCAGTAATCCTATTCTGGCCCTCGTACTATAAAATAACTCCAAGGTGAAAAGGGTATTGTCTCTTGATTTCTTAAAGTGCTCAGATGATCAAGTCCAACAAAACAGTTTGAATCCAATGAAAAGATTTCCAAATGAACAATGTTCACAGTTCCAGAGAATAGCTTCCTTCCCCAGACGCCTTGTACCAAAGTAAATAAGTTGAAAAATAATAATCAGGTTTCCAAGAGGCTCACTCTATTCCTTGGTGTATTCACTTCATTTGGGGAAATCGTTCCCTTCCTCAAGCTTGCTCTTCACTTAAAAATCCTAAGGTTATCTTTCTTCCTAGGGACTCTCTTTTTCTTTGCACACTTTTATAACAGTTCACAAGCTCAAGGGCATGACTTTCCTTGAGATCCTCTTTTCAACAGTTCACACAATAGTTCATAACAGTTCACAAGCTCAAGGGCATGACCTTCCTTGAGATTTTTCATTCAACAATTTGCATAATAGTTCATACCTTCAAGTGCATGATCCTTCCTTGAGATACAGTACAATATGCACCCATATTTGTCTTCACCTGGTATACTGCCCTGCCAGGACTTTATTACACAAACATATAACTTCACCTGTTATATCTTACCACACTTATTTTTTTTTTATTGATAACTGAACTAAATCAGTTTTACAATATTCTTTCATACATAAAATAAAAACATTTCTTCTGACCATCATTCAACTTATATACAATTACAATAAGCAAAACAAGTTCATTTCAAAATCCTTACAATTCCCAAGTGAATTCATACAATGGCATTATATTTCATCTATGTTTTTTCTATTTCACGGTGTATTCTCCTTAATCAGTACACTTCACTTACAAACTGAATACATGGATGATATGTAAAAGAAAAAAAGGTGATTTAAAACAGCAGTAAGAAAAAGTGAGATAAATGGAGAGAGGGAAACAAATAATAACACTAATAATCATTTTTCCTTCTTTTTCCTTTTTCTTCCCCCCTCTCTCTTAGAATCATCATAGAATTCATCAGGAAAACCTTAAAAAAATATATATATATATTTCCACCGGTGGTAACATTCTTTAGCATTACATGTACTTTTCTTCATGTTTCTACCAAAATGTGATCATTTTGAAGTTTCAAATCATTTAAAAAAAGCAACTGACGCAATTCTTAGAGAAGTAGTTTGACCACAATATATCAGCCACCACATGGTGTCTGATGTGAGTAGTCTATACTCTTGCAGAATGGATTTAAAATATTGTTCTCGTTTCTGTCTGAGGAATATGCATTTGGTGAGTAAGTGTCGTGTGGTTTCTGGTTGATCACTGATCTTACAAAATCGACAGATATTGTCTTCTGCCAGTATCAATTTTCATTTAGCTTTCATGTTCCTTGTCTCCTATAAGTTGAAACGCATTCGCAGGAAATGTGTTCTATGTTCATGTGATGGTGACTTAAGCAAATATGGTTCTACATCACTGCTTTTTTTGTGTAGAAACGGGTTTTTAGGAAAATCACAATATCGCAAACATTTTTCCCTTGTACGGGACCAATCTCGCTGGAATATTTTAGTTTTTACTCTATTTGGGTTCGTGAGTAAGTCGTCCAAGGAAACATCAGCATCAGCTAGGGCTTCAATAACAACACTGCGCCATTCAACCATGAACCTATCATTTGTAGAGAAGACATACTCAGCCAGTACATTGATTAATCTGTTTGTTCCTGAGGCCAAGATACATTTCCTGAAAAGGGCAGCCACCTGCCATCTGTAACGTGCATGTAGAGTTGTTAAGTCTACTTCAGATCTAATCCAGGCTATTGGTAACCACTTAGACAGGCCTAGAATACTCTTCAGTATCTGCTTTCAAAAAGCAGCCATATATTTTCAGGTATGTAAGATTTGGTTTCAGATCCATATAATAGCGCAGGGACCACTTTCTGCTTAAAGTAGGACAATGCGGGAGAGATGGAAAATCTACCATATTTGGCTTGAATAATCGATGTCTGAGATATCATCATATTTAGTTTGTTGTTAAGGCTTTGTAAATATGTGTTATTCTTTGGCCCATCAATGATAACTCCTAAATAAGTGTACTGCAATACTACTTCTACGGATTGTCCTTGTATGTGCCATTTCGGCATATATTTCTTTCTTTTAGGAGTACCTTTAACATTCGTATTGCATATCATAACCTTTGTTTTACTAAGGTTAACTGTTAGCATATTTTCACTTACGTAGTTTGCAAGCGCATCAAGCAGGTTTCAGAGGCCACGGGGAGTCTTTGAGATCAGTACCAAGTCATCTGCGTATAATAAAGCTGCAAGAGCCTTAGCGCTAATCTTGGTGCATCATTTATGACTTCTTTGAAGATTCTACAGATGTCCAAGATGAAAATATTAAACAAGGTAGACACGAGTATACACCCTTGTCTTAGTCCTCTAAAGGTCATGATGTTAGCAGTTAAAGTGCCTTCTAAATTGAGTCTCACTCTCAAGCTTGTATCAGAGTGTAACATCTCCACAAAGTTATCTAGGTATGTAGGGCACTTCTCACAAATACGTTTCTCAAGTAGCTTTGACTGAACTACTGAGTCAAACGCCGTTCTGAAGTCAACGAATACAAAGTATAATGGTTGCTTCAGATAGACATGATGTTGAATTACTGCAGTTAGTGTTAGCAAATATATTGACGTCCCCATGCCAGGTATAAACCCTGTTTGATACAGGTCTTGCTTATTATACATTGTAGCCCAATTATTGAGGTCTCATAGGACAAACCTACAAAAGATTTTCCCTGGAATATCGAAGAGGGCGATTGGTCTATAGTGAGAAGGGCAAGACCAATCGCCTCTTTTAAAGATTGGGACAACAACAGATGATTTCCATTATAACGGAATACAGTTCGTTTTTTTGACATAAGAAAAAATATTATACAGAATCTGAGCCCACCATTCTGGAAATTGTTTCATCATACAGTTGGTGAGCCCATCTGGCCCTGGAGCTCTTGAATGTGAGGATTTATGAATGTACTCTAGTATCTCATCTTCAGATATTTGCAGATCACCAATATTCGCATTTGTTTCTGAGGATTTGCTCTGATGTGTATCAGGTCAGCGTATAGCTTTGTGTAATAACGTACCCACATTGTTTCAGTTACTCCATTTATCTGAACATGGGCTTGTTTCGAATGGTTAGCAGCATTAAGGAGGCCCCAAATCTGAGCTGTGTTTTTTGACAACATAGCTTGGAGCATTATTTCTCCATCTGCTTGATAAAGAGTGCATCTGTGCGATTGTATCCAAACAGTGTATGCACGCTGAAGAGCACGTATTGCATTATTCCTCATGTAAGCAGGTAATGATTGTGCCATTCTCTTATCTCGACACAACATCGTTTTCCGCTTCTGTACTTGTTCATCAAAAGTATGTTTAGGTGCAAAGTATGTGTGGGATCTTGTTGACAAATGTATTCTAAACATTTGCAGGGTAGCATTATAAGGTTCTTCAATCCATTGCATTTGGGCCTGTTTCTCCAGCAATTCTCTATTCAAGTCATTGAGTTTAGTCTCAGTCCACCTGAATCGAGTCCTTGAGTTATTAATTGTAAGGTGAGCGTCATATCTATGCTGGTCTTCCTTTTTATTATCATCAGTGAAATTCAAATGCATAGTTAGCATATGGTGATCACTAAAGTTCTGGGGTATAATCTTAAATAGAGATACATTTTGAAATGTGAATCTATCAGTATATATGTAGTCAATAGTTGAACTACTATTTCCTCTATGCCAAGTTTCCTTTGATGGAATGTCACCCACAATTGCTCCATTGAGCATCATATTACGATCAGTCATAACCAATGTTCCCTCTAAACTGTGCGCATTGCGCTTGCCCAGCTTCATTCTGGGTGCCGCTCAGAAGACTTTTAGCAGCGCACACAGATAATTCTCACCTATTCAACATGATTTAATAAGGCACAAGCCACAGCAATTACCTGAAATGTTCTTTCTCTTACAATAATCAACTAGTTTTGCTACTCTGCTAATTTGCATTACACTACTATGCACCTTAAATCCCTAACAACAAAATACAACAGTTTAAAAACTAATATGAAAAAATTGTTCCATGAACAGAGGAATCTAACCAAGATATGCCTGCACACATTAACCAAACATTTTACCTCCCCACCCTTGACTCCTAAACCTGACTCTACCACACTTTTACCTTATGACTTTAACTTCTGCCCCAGAGTAAATTAAGTTACTACCGGACAACTTTGACTCTTCCTCACTTGGCTCTGCGAAAGGTTAGCAGATGTGTACCTACATCCACTTGTTTTATGTTTGTTGTAACATGAGTAACGTTCACACGCCAGAATTTCTGTTACTCATTGTGCCTTACCAAAAGCATCACCCACACTATATAATCGAACTATCAGCTCAAACATCGGATACTGACTGTAAGTGCGCAGGCTACTTGGATGTGTAACCTTATCCGATACTTTCTCTTCTTTGTACATATGTCAAGCAAGTGCTTTGAAGTGGCACCCTTATCAGTTAACACATTATAGCACTCAAATATTATTGTGATGCTCAGCGTCTCCTACTTTAGCATTACTAACATTACCCTATAAACAGAGAGCAACATTGCAATATCATTTACTTAGCCTACAAGGGTATGGACTATGCCAGGGATTATTCGTCCGTAGTATCATGGCACTGGATATCCAGACAGGAGAATGCTTTTCATACAATCTGCATTGGTTCCAAGTGTTCAGAGTTCCTTTGGCCATAGACCTTCACACGTTATATGGTACTTGCTTCCATATAAAACAGTTTCACTGAGCACTTGTGTAATCCTACACAATCATATAAGGGTGGAGTATATTGCAAACAATATGTATGCACTGCAAAAGAATTGTGTACATGCAGAGTCATGACATTCTTAAAATGCACATCATATGTTGAGGCATTTAAATATGCCTTGCTTGCAAAGTATTGTTGGTCTGCAAATATACCAGTGAGTGTTTAATGCTACAATCCCTCACTTTTTACAGTGCTCTATCAACTAAAATTGGAGGCAAGCACAGGGGCCGGGGAAGGGTATGGGTAGAAGCATCAATCCTTGCTGGTGATGAACAAAGCAGCACATTTCAAAGACCAAGTCAGACGTTTCGGCAGTACACTGAAGGAAATGTGTTCCGTGTTTGCTAAAGGATAGGAAATTCTAGTACCCATCTAGACAACAGCATGTTATTTTCCTTTCTATGCTCAGCTGCTGAGGGCTTTTCAATATAACCATGTGTTCTGTGTATATAGTCTCTAGCATCCCCCGGCATCTTATTTAACTGATAACAAAGAATTACAGAAGAGGGATCCATAGTTACAGAAGAAGGCACTCAATCAGGTGTATCTCTGGTGAATTTATGCTATTAACTTAAAAGGTATATTTATGTGTGATTTTCGTCAACAGGGCTCCATGATAATATTAATATTAGAGTTCCTTCCTTCCTATCCCACTGCTCTCCTGGTCACTAATTTGAAAAGAATATCAGTGGAGCTTCGTGGGTTGAAGCGATGATATGTTCATTGTTTCTTTTTTGTTAGGCACATTTTCCTTTTTTAGAGAGTAAACATGCATGGTGCATATGTCTCTTAGCTCTAAGGCTGGTGTTATCACTACCCACTGGAGAACGTAATGTGGATAGTAAGCAGAGGCACATGAATTTTAAATCATCATAATCTAAGGTGCAGTTATTCTGATGCAATTATCATCCTTACACAAATTATTAGAAGCATGTTCCCCTGGTCCTTGAATTACTTCCTCAAAGTGGCAATTGAACTCCTTTCAGCATGTTTTTGACACATTGCTTTTAATTGCCATTAATCCATCGGCAAATGTATTTTGTCTGACGTTCTTGACAGCCACATCAGTTATGACAAGAGATATTTGAGGGCCACAAATGCCAGGGACGTCGTTTGCAGTAGTAACAGGCTGACAAGCCAGCCTATTCAAGGAGTGGAACCTACCTACCCCAACTCACCACCAAGAGCCAACCTACCTAACAGTCAATGAACAATAACACACCAGCCTTGATAAAGACCCCTTGGGTGGAAACACGTGTCGGCTGAGCACGAGTTTATCGCATCGAGAATAAAATACATTTTTTGGGAAAATCAGAATACAAAGAAAAAAGTCTTTAAATATTGTTTTGTGAGATCTCTGGGTACACAACTGAGAGATATTTGTGTTTTGTAATAAAATTCAGTGGAATAAAACATGTAGGGCTTCATTACGACTTTGGGTGGTATCCTGGCGTACATCCACCAGAATACCACCCAAACTAATTACTGATACCGCCACTTGGTCTGGAGGAATTTCTGCCAGATTACAAATGGTGGTGGCGGTGTAATTCCCCATTCATATTGAGTCCATATTGAGTCCATTGGACTCAATGTGGACTTTTTGCCAGAATTACCACAGTGGAAATTTTGCCGATTTTGGCGTTGAGTTGGAG
Source organism: Ambystoma mexicanum (assembly GCF_040938575.1). NCBI lineage: Eukaryota > Metazoa > Chordata > Amphibia > Caudata > Ambystomatidae > Ambystoma > Ambystoma mexicanum. The sequence goes on along the minus strand of NC_090931.1, from coordinate 289,755,492 downwards.
GATTTACCTCTAGGATTTTCCTGCAAGCAAATCTTCCATTTCAGGCCCGAAATCGTAATTTGGCACAGTGGTAAAGTTGGCGGTAACTCCATTGCAACTTTACCATTTACCGCCAAACTTGTAATGAGGCCGACATTTTCTCTGCGCAGAAGTCCGTTTGCAAGGTGCTGTGGCAAATATTGAAGTTTTGGACTGGTTGATGAGTTTTCTGTATAATCACATATGACATATTTAATTTTAGACTATGTGTTTGGAAAAAGTGTTGTTAGATTTTTAAAGAATTGCAGTGGCTGGGAAGAGGAAATTCCTTTCCAAACTCTCTTCTACGATGGTAGCTCACAAAGTGGCTTATCTCATTAGTAAATTGCGCACATAGAAAATAATGTGTACACAACAGCCAACCGGTTCCGCACATAGAGAAAAATAATTAGAGGGAACATTGGTCATAACACTAGTCCATCTTTCAAAAATTGAATTCTTTTTCCCTTTCGGACAATTCAAACATTTCAAATTTAAATCACCTACAAGTATAACATTAGTTATCTCTTTTGTCATTAAGATCTCATTAAAGAAAACTTCCAATTCCTGGAAAAATACGTTGTCTGAAATGCCGAGAGGGTTCCGATATATATTAATTACGGCTAGATAACCACCAGAAAATGAGACTTTGACCAGTTCCATGAATATATTGGGGGCAGCCCATGGAAAAATTGCAAGCCCTTTGCCTACTTTTATGGCAATGATTAGACCTGAAGATGGACGGCCTTTAGGGTTTGCTTTGGCTGCTTGAAAAATAATTTCATGATCGTTCCACACAGGACACTCAACTAGCCAAGTTTCCTGTAAAGCAATTATGTCAAAGTCATTCAGGTTGTTTTCGCCTCCGGCAAGGAAATGTGTATGTCCACACGTATTCCAGCTCACTAGACTTAACGTGCTATGATGTTGATTCAATTGTCATGATGTCATGTCTGATGTTCTATTATACTCAATAGCCGAGTCTCTCCTCATCTCATGTTGTCCTGTTGTATTCTGTTTTTTATATGTTCTCATAACTCTGGATGTAGGGCCATCATTTGTATCTTGAGCCTGCTCAATATTCGTGAGTGAGGGCAAGGCTGTAGGGTCCACAGCCAACAAAAAGCCCATGGAGAAAAGTTCCATCCTAGCTTGCCAGATGGTATTCCTGACCAAATTGGAAGAAATCCACAGGCAGACAATATCCAGATTTTCATCATTAAGGAATTCGACCTGTTGGATATCTATTGAGGTGATGTCTCTCAACCCCTCAATATCTCCAAAAATCTCCATTATGCTTGTCCTGTTAAGGTCATACGCTATATGAGGATATCAGCATTTAAGGATGAATCTGTAGTAACATTTTGGGTTTAGAGCATGTCTTAGCTTCATTATAGGACCAACATACAATCGTTCCTCACCCAACTGTTGGGTCTGCTCTGACTTCGACTCATACTATGGTAAATGTCTATCATGATTTGTCGTAGTATTACAGTTAAATGTTACTACTCTCTTCTCTACAGCTGTTTTTGTTAGCACCTCCTGTCCCTGTTTCCATCTCAGATATTCATCTAGATTTTTGTATTGTCACCTTAATATCTTTAAGAATATCTACAGGGGTATCATTGGGAGCAACATTACTTACTTTAGCAGCACCTGTATAGGAATGTTAGGAAGTGTTATGCTTGAAGTTGAGTTGGATCGCATGTCGGCGGTTGAAGTGTTAGTTGTTACTCCTTCTGTATTATCAAGCAGAGACACCCGCTCATTTAATGGGGAATGGTCCATGTGTTGAGCCGCAATCATTGCTTCACTTGCCACCGGCTGTCTATGACGCCTCAAGTTGTTATATTTGGCGCGTAGACAGCCACCAAGTGTGGGTCCAGTTTTCGCGGTAGTTTGAATCCGCTTTACAAACTGTTTAACAAGTGATTGCGTTACACATGGAGCCCGATATTGGTTCTTAGTTTTTTTCTGGATGTTCATCTGTACAGACGTATCCATTATGTGAGTGCGTGTATCAAACATGTTGTATACCAGAGTCTCAGTAGTCTGCTTGTTCGTAACTACTTTGTCATCATCATTCTTAGTATGCAGTGCAACTATTTCTTTGTTACTAACCGTGGTAAAGACAGGATTGTCTGTGGGAGTAAATGTGTCTAGACATATGATCTCAGTAAAAGCCGGTAATACCGATGTCATGTTTTTTTTAACTTCAACTTCTCCTTCCACTCCTACAGCCAACTGTTCTAAATCGGTACTTTTACCAACCAATATAGCATTATTTCTCACATTTTCACATGATGTCTGATTGCTTTAACATCTGGGTATTTTTTCCAGATTTTGTGTGATTATCTCCAGCTGAACCGCTTGAGATGTGATTTGAGCATCCAGAGACTCAAACAGTTTAAACAGAGACATAATCGATACATTTATTGCAATGAGTGTAATTTCTACCAATGGTGTATGTGTATTGTGACCATAGTCATTATCATCAAAGTTTTTCAAAGTCACCGATACTTTTTTGTGAGGCGCCTGCGGTGCTGGATATGCAAATGATGACGTTAGATCTTTAGGACCTTGTGTATGTTGGTCAAACAAGCTAGGGGAGCCACATAGGCTACAGTCGTTGCCTTTGGTTCTATCATCTGTGATTGGTGATTCACACCCTATCGAACCATCTTCAGATGTTATAACATCAATGTCATCAGACCTGTCTTTGTTTGTATTAACCAAGATGGAGAGAGAACACTATAGCCTCAGCATTGTCAATTACACCGCCCACCACCTTTATTGATGATTCAGGGTCTGTTGTTTCCTTATGAGTTGGGTTCTGCGTGGTTAAAACAATTAGCAGGCCTAAATTGCCCCCTTCCACCTCCTGTTGGGTCACACAAATTTAATTTATGATAACAGTGTCTGAGATAGAGATATTCACAAACTCACTTGCCAAACATTGTGCAGGTGTCACCGGGTTAGAGTTATCAGTAAGGCCAAGATGATTTCCAACATGTACAGAAGTTAGCGTATCTGATTCACATCTCGGGATACAAAATCCTCGTATGTCGCCAGATGAGCCATGCCTTTCTGTTGTTAAAATCGGTTGCCCTCCCAGTTTTTTTTTCAGGGCAATATTAGGTGAGGCCTTGAGGGGAGAGGGTTTTAAGAGCACTGACCCTCTTGTTACTACTATGTTAGCCGGCATGCCGGATTTCAACGTGTATGTGATGCCCTTCATTCAGCAGTATGTTCTGCACAAAACAAAGCAGGCACTGCCCACACTTCGAATTTCACACACTATTGGCGTTCTAATAACAATGACAACAGAGTTTATCAACATAATCAGTTCCAGAGGGTTTGGAAGCAAGACGCAATCTTCTCCTTGTGTCAGTTCAATGCTGCTAAATATAAGATTAGAAGGAGTAAGGTGCGTGCCCTTCCATGAACATCAGTAAACAGCAAGCAGGGAGTACCCTTTCCTTGACTGCGGGCTTCACCAGACTTAAGTGTTCCTAGTAGTAGTACCGTTGAGGTTTAAAGTCAGATGGGGACAATAGGTATCTGCAGGGGGGCAGGTACGCAACTTCACAGGAGAATTGGGATTAAGGAGGATGAACCTCTGCAGTCTCCCACAATCTCCTGAAAATCTATCAGTTGGATTATGACCAAAACTCGCTGCCCGTCCTTGCAGTTGAGTAAATCGTCAGGCACCACCTGCAATATATCCCAGAATATCACAGGACGCTTGCTCTCACCCAAACCTGCAAACTAAGGTAATCATAAGAATTACAATCACCACTTCACATGGATAAGATCATAGGGCACTCACCCGTAACCTGCTGCTCGCTCTGCTCAAGCTGCGGCCAGCGTAACAAGATTACAGGAGAGAGTGACTTGGTCTCTGTGTCTGTGTCACCTCATCAGACTACACCGTAAGGTTTCCAGCCTAGACGCCAAAGTCGGCGGAACCGTCTAAGTGGTCTGAGAGGTTCTGGTCCAGGTCCACGTTCGGCGCTCAGGGCCTGCAAAGCTACCTGCTCCTGCTCCAGTGCCCACTTCCGTGTCTGTGTTCGCGTCTGCGCTCACTCGCGGGATTCGAGGAAAGGACCTAGGACCATCAAGCTGCACCACTCTCCAGCACACAAACAATCGAACTCAGAGGCCGCTTCTGACAGTCTCACGTCCCAGGCTACTTCTTCCACACGTTCTCTTTAAGGTGGGGGTTTAACAACCCTTTTGTAACTGGTTCTACAAATACGTTCTCTTCTTTAATGGCTTTATTTTTGGTCTCTCGCTCCATTTTTATGAAGCGGCACACTCGGTTAGACAACTCTGTAACCCACTTGTGTTCTTTAGGTTTACCAGTAGTCTCTGATGTCTCCTCGCTTCCGTTACTTTCACTTTGTATTATTCCTATGGACCGACAAATGCCCTCTGGCAACCCGGTAACACACTTGTGTTCCCTGGGCTTACTGGTTGCCTCCAGCGTTCCTTTGCTCTAGGCTGCTTCTGCGTATTGACTACACGTGCACACCGTTAAGTACTGCACCTTCACCGTTACTTCTTTCTCGGTGCATGGTTCCCGCTGCTCTCTCCCCTCGAGCAGTGAATCGTTTGCACCTCAGCTTCTTCTTCCTGGATTTGGGACTGCCTTCATGTTGCCTGACGCGCCATGTTTCCCTCCAGCGTGGTGTTTGGCTTTGCTATGGCTCGTGAGGCAGACCGGTGTCTACAGCTCTCTCCTCTCCTTCTCCTCGTCAGCTGTAGCCAGGTCATATTTAAACTTACTGGCTTAATTATACCTTTTCCAACAACTAGACCGCTGTGTTGGCCATCTGGTCCTAGTGATCTTCATTACTCTGTTGTTCTTTCTCATGTCAGTGGTTATGGGACCATTTCTTGAATGGCGTTAAGGAGGTAGATACTGAACTTCATTGGGAGTGGTCCTCACTGCTAACTGCCTCTTCCTCATCCCAGTTGTCAATATATTATCCCTAATGGGAGTTTGGAGAGTAGTCAAAATAGATTTATCTAGAGGTTGGGAAAGAGTATGACAATATGCCATTAAGTCATGTGGAATAGAGGAAACATCCCTGTACCCCATAGGAGAGCAAATCTGCATTGAGGACCACGCCTCTCAAAACTCTTTGGCCACAAAATTCCTGTATCAATGTTTTGGCATGCATATAGTGAATACCTGGTGTAGAACACAGTATACCCTTTTCCGTTAACAAAATGGTCATGTTCAATTTGCTTATCAAATCTCTGCCTAATATGTTCACTGGTGTATTTTCGTGAATATAGCAAGGTTGCTAGCATTATATGTGTTCCTACTATGACCGGTAAATCTTCTGTGTAAGGAACCACCATTATAGCCCCAGAAAATCCCTGTGTGTCCATGATCATGTCTGGCAATGGAAACTCCCTCTCTCTGACACAAGATCGAGTCACCCCTGTGTCTACTAAGAAAGAGCATGTCCTGTTTCTTATCCTTACCCTTACCCTCATTTCCTCTTCTAGATTTGGGGTTACTGATAGTCCGGGACACATTAGAGCTTTCTGTCGGCATCCCTATTGTGGGTATAGAAAGGGGTTCCCACCTGTAAGGGTAACGCCACCTAAATGCAGTATGATGCCCGCTGGTATCAAATTCTTATCCCACTGTTATGTTGTTGGTTGTGCTTGTATCTGCAATGCATTTGACTGCAGTTACTGAATTTGGGGCCAAGGCTGTACTGCTACGTTTGGAAATGTCTGTTGCTGTGCATAATCAAAAGTGTTTGTTGGGGCATTTGGTGTCTGCTGTGCTTGTGGTGCTTTATAGGTATACTGTGTCTGATTTTGAGGGGATACATGGGTAGTAGTAGTACTCATTTATATAGCGCCATTTCCCATTTGTATGGCCTCAACGTGCTTGAGGTAGGAACGTCCCCGGGTACCGAAGTCCAGGAATGGGAACATTCTTAAAAAAGACTTAGAATGCATGTGTGCATTTGGCCAAGACTAGGAATTAGGTAGGTTGGCTAAGCTCCAGTAAGCAATCTAAGATGTCGGCATGTGCATGGGTGCTGAGGGAGGCCATGTGAGTGCGCTAGTGTAAGAGACTCGTTATTTGTACAGCTAGAGCAAAGCTGTCATAGGCTGTCGCTGTAATCTAATGGCAGAGGTGTTGAGGCAGGTCTAGAGTATAGAGGCGAAGATGTAAGTATCCAGTTAGACCGAATTTGTCATAGTCGTAGCTGCATTCTAATGTGTGTGGATGGATAGCCATGCCTGCGACAGATGTCCACTGAAGTGGTGCGTTGTACGTATCTGAAGCTCAGATGGAGCTTATCTTTGATCCCGCTGTGTGAGCAGATGTCTGTGTGAAAGAGAAGCTACCCTCATTGGAGTTTGGAGAGTAGTCAATGTAGATTTACCAAGAAGTTGGGGAAGAGTGTGACAATATGTCATTAAGGCATGTGGAATAGAGAAAACATCCCTGAAAGGAAAGGGGTGGAAGTATGTGGTTTCCTCCAACAATTCCCTGTCATCTCCCCGAGGCTCACCTCTCCCCAGGTTGTCCTCCCTCATAAAGCCGCCCCCAAGCTCAGGATCAGGTAGCGGCTACTGTCCCCTGGCCACATAGGGGAAGGCTACCTTAGGGAAAGAAGTGAATGCATTGCCAGATTCATTAATTCATGCCTCTTCTACGCACCATGGACAGGCTGCCCTCAAAGTCTTCTAAGCACACTAGACCGGCTATCTTAATACATCTTCTAGGCATGACAGACAGGCTACCATAAGATCTTGGTATTATAGGATTCTCCAAACACAATAGACAGGCTACCCTTATAGTCTTGCTATATAGCTTCTAAATTCTTTAATGGGCTACTTTCAGGCATCTTCTATGTGCAATATCAAGGATACCTGCAAATATCTTAATGTTACAATGGCTTACTTATAGGTCTTCTAAGTGCACTGGATAGGTTATCATATATCTTTGAGCGCAATGGACAGGCTGACATTACAAACTGCAACACTACTGCCCCCTTCTAAGCCCCACTAAGTGCAGCACACTGCCCACCCTCAAATTCGTCTAACCTTCATAATTTCTCCTAAGTGCAGAATGTGCTACCGTACCTCTATGGCCATGAGGTGCTAATCCATATAGTGTCATTCCTGTATTCCTACATCCTCTCGCATAATGTCCTGTCATGCCACATGTCCAACATTGTTCTCCGAAATTCCCAAAGCCTCCAAAATTAGCTCTGCCTCATCGAATCCTCCTCTGAATGTGTGTCCAATTCCATTTCCCCTACCCCTTTGTGAGTTCTCCCTTCCTCTTGGGTAATACATCGATTCTACCCTCCATACATTATATCCAATTGGTCCTGCTTGCTGGTAACTTGCTCATATTGTTCTTCTCCCACATTTGTAATCACTGCTCCTTCTACCGCAATTTATGCAAATTTCTCTTGCACCAATTTAGCTTCTTCTTTCTCCCTGTCTTCTACTTTATTGATTTCCTTCTCTAGCTTCAACTTTAAAAAATGGACAATGTGCGATTGCATTTCGGGCCACTGTTTCATCTCAATCCCCACTACTTTTCATAATTGTGCCTGAATGTCTTCGGGAAGACCCTGGCATATAATATGGTAAACCACAGGGAAATTCTTGTCCCATGCCTCTCTTGTTTCTAAGTGCCACTTTTCCTTCATCTCCTGAATGTATTTTGCAGGTTCCTCATCTATGTGTAATGTCAGCGCCATAATGGTGCTAATATCTGATGTGTCTGGGTACATCACCCTTAATGCCTTCTACACATTCACCCTACAGTTATTAAATGGTGATCCATCATCATGGTTACCGTTTTCTGTTACTCCTACATATCCTGGTTACCGCCAAAAGATCATCTGCCTGTTCTCCCAATATTGAAGCAAATAAACTTTTCATGTCACCTACAGCTAAAGTAATACCTGAAGTTCTTTTTTCTAGTTCAGGAATCCACTTGCCTGTGCGTACTGTTAGAGATGGTCATTTATTTATTAAATTATCCTTATCTGTCTGGGGCCCCGGGAAATACTGAACCAATCCTGTACCCTTCTGTAACAAGAGAAACTGCATACCCTGCTTTCTGTGCATGGATATGTTCCCTGTTCTTTTACCCATTAACTCGCCCATGCGGCCTGGTAGCCACCAAAGTCTGTACCTTTATAATGATTCTCTTTTACTGGTGGCGCTGGGAATGGGGACCCTGGTAACTCCTCCTTGTCCATTAGCTGTTCACCTTCCTCAGGATTGTCCAATTCTTCTTCCCATTCATTTTTTTCATCCCCATGTGCTGAATCGTAAGCAGTGCTGGTAGGCTGTCCCACACTCGGGACATCATCCCTCCTCTTTGTTTACTGACCCACTCTGTCTGGCATACCCGAGGAATCCTCCTTTCCCCTCTGCACAATTGTTGCCTCTGGTAATCTAACTTGGGGGTCATCAGCAGCTCTGCTGTCTTTTTTATATATAATTTGTCCTGCTCTCCACTTGCCTGGAGCTAACTCTGCTCCTTGTCCATTTCTCCTCCTCATTCTCGCACGTTATAACTATTCTTGTGTCTCTTGCTATTGTGCTTCTGAAATTTGCTGCACCTCACTATCTTGCTGTAGAACGAGGACACTTCTTGTGTCTTCCTTTAGCTGTCCTTTCACTCTGTCATTGTCTTCATCAAGGGTATAAACTAGGGATTGGTATATCCGCAGCTGGAAGTAAAGGGTACTGTCTGGGCACAGTCGATACGGGAGAGCATTGTGGAGGAGGAGCAGAACGCAGCACACGTAATTTCATCGCACTGCTTTTCACTACTATCGCACTTGCTTTCCTCCTCTTCCTCAAACATTTTTCAAAGTTTGAGCATGCTTAACCTATTTTTCAAATCTTTCCCTTTATATGTGCCATTCAAATGTGTATACATGTGCTGTTGCACCTCCTTCATGGGTGTTCCCTCTATGGGCTATGGACTAAACATCTTACCCGCTGTCTCACCTACCTATTGTGAGTGGTATTTTACAATTTTCTCCCAATATTGGCGGTGTGACTTACACATGTGGGCCAATCGTATAACACAATAATGTGTACTTATCAGTTATAATGGACACTGTTCCAGCAGCATCTTCCAATTTATCCCCTTTTCCCCTTAAATAAAATCACCCCTCCCACTTTTTATTCTATACACAAGGTGCTTATACAACATATTCAACTTTCACCCTTCCATACATCATCATCCCAAACAAAACCTCTATCTCTCCTCATCCACATCACAAAATCCTACCCTACCATACTCCAAAATATTATTCTAAAACTACATCTCACCACACAACTACCTAACCCCTCCTCCTTGGGGTTATCACACAGTTTAAAAAACCACTAAGCACTATTATTTACAGCAGCAACCTTGCACCAGCTCTTAAACTGGGCCAACACGATGTCAAAACAGTCAATAAAATAATACCTTTTAAAACCAAAAAACAGGTCCTAAACTGACCCTGTTCTACACAGCATGCCCTTCCCCCTCTGGGGAGTATCATCTTTATATGCAAATTATAAACTACACACTGCTGCCTTCCCTCATTGTACAAGGAGTCTCCTCTTCTTCAATATCTCTTTATAAAACTTCTACTCTACAACCACGTGGCTTCCCTGGATCACTGAGATATTACTCCCTAGTTCACCAAAGATATCTTCTGTTCTCTTCTTCTTCTTATCCTCAACATTTAGACAAACAACAAATCATACATATATACAATGCTGTTATTCTTCATGCATGGGTATACTCATGCTCTAGGATTTCCAAAGTCCTCTGAGGTCAAACCCCCCCTCACTGCCTGCACTCCCCTCGGCTCAGCGTGTCACCCGCGTGATCAGGCGGGACTCTTGCAGAACTCGGCACCAGCCAACCTCTCTGTTTGTGTGCACAGATTCCGGTCTCGACGAGCCAACACCACAGTCTAACTGATGCGGCTAGGTGCCTTTGACCCTTCGATGACTCTGGAAATCTCACTGGGGCCTCCAAGTGAATTCATGCTCCCAATCACTCACTTATCCAAAAATAATGGTGCCAAACAAAGTGCATAAGGACCCAGATTGTATTACTTTATTCATAAAGTAATTCAGCCAGAAGAAGTTACAAGATGTTCTCTTAAAACTCCAGTTACATCAGAGGTTATAAACCAAACACAATACATGGTTATAATTCTAAATAAAATATTAGGAAGCAAATACCTATATTATTCTATATATCATGAATGCTCATTGGTCAATCCCTAAGCACTGGATCCGCCCATGGTCCTTCCTGTAGATGAGACAACACTTCATGAACATCATCGGGCCAATTTATGATTGGCTGGCACCACAATTTGCTGATATTATTACAAAAATGGTGCACCATTGGTCAGTTGTTATTCATACGGCCATGGATGTTTCATTGTGTTAAACAGAAATCATATTATGCCTCCTTTTGATTTATATTGGCCTATGCCTAGTTGCTCCATGGGGAAAACCACATTGCAAAGTTCTGAATTAGAATTGACTTCAAGTGCCATCTTGGAAAAAGTCCTCCATCTTGGTTCTGACTTCTGCTCACTCTTGAGTAATGATTAGCTATGTTTTCAGCTGCTAGAGGAGAATCGACCTTTGAGCCTATGTCAACACTAGGGCTGGCAGAGCAGACTATTTGTCCTATGCAAACAAGACCTTATAGTCAGAACAAACTCTCATTCAAAGTGTTATCTATGTCTACAAAACTCATCCTCCCACAAACAGTGTTATACAATGAATATAAACTAATGCTGCGTGTTTTTGAAGGAATCCTGTATACATTTCTGGAAAGAGAATTACTTTAGAAGGCTAAAGATCCACACAGCTGACGGCAACAAAGTTTGTCAGTATGTTTAAGGAACCTTGGAGCTAAAGTGAACTCCAATTTAAAGTGTTTTTTGTATCAATAGCCTCAGCCATATTCAAAAATAAGAACTGAATGTTAGACAAACTAGAACTGTGTACCTTAACAATAAGCTATTGAATTTGTTCCTTGAAACTAGGATCAGCCTAAACTGGATAACCATCATGACCAGACAGAAAAAAGTTGTGACCATTGTATTTTGAAGACTGGAAAACACTTGAAGTATGTAAAGACAATATTGTTGTATTTGCCATGTGAACTGGGCACAAACCCAAATTTGTAACCTATTAGTTTGGATATGGGCTGAGCTATGACCAGGACTGTGTATAAATACTGCATGTTTTGTGATGATCAGGACTCACTCCCCTCACAGTGTTTCTGGTACACACTGCAAGGTGCTGGGAGCCAGATAGCTATCTGCTTTGATATTTGAATCTGTACAGAATAAATCTTTGACTTTGTGACTGGTGGATCTAATATTTGGTGGTACCAAGCCTCGATATTTGCTTGATCTTACAATTTGTCCAAATAAACCAATTATATTTTAATGTGCAGGGCGAGATCGAAATGTTGCCATGGGCAGAAATAAGAAACGTACTCCCATCTCGCTTTCCACGCCAGGCCCCAATCTCCCAGATAGTTTGCCAACCTTGGACAGTTTGTCATGTCCACCCTTGTGGCACACACTGTTGCTCGCAGGTGCATGATATAATTGAATCAGAATTGTTACTTTATTGTGTTGCAGGACCTATGTACAAGGCCTACTTCTCTCATTTATTAATCTTGCTACTGTTTTCTCTGTGTGCACACTAAACCTCTTTTACCATGGGGGTTGCTGTGTGCTCATCTTGCTATAGTATTTTTGGCAATGTTACTGTGTGCACTGGTGATTAAAGCTTTGTGTGTTTTACTCTGACATTGAAAGAAACAAACTATTGTTGCATATACAAGCTGAAACCGTGGGAAGGTCAATTTATGCAGTTTCAGCTCCCGATTGTGTCCTCCCTCCTTTTTCAGCCTTGGCATTCGCATGCCAAGCACTGTCATGGACCAAGACAATTTCTATTCAGAAATGCAACCTCCAGTGCTGTGTATTTTTTACTACGAATCCGGCAGGGCCTTGCTTACTCAAAATGGCAATCCTCTTGTCATGAACAATATTCTCGTATGTGCCCTACCTAACTATGCCTGCCGCCATTTACTACATTCCCTCTCTGTGTATTCAGTAACCTAACCTTCCCTACGTTGTAACACTAATTCCCTACAGTGTGGCAAAAACTAAATCTATCCAACTTGTGTTATATTTCACTAAACAATCATGGTGGCTGCAGCAAACTATTCCAGCTTCCTTATTCTATATGTCCTTTCTCGTTTGGGGACTGCTGGGGGCATGACCTTGTGAATCACTAGTCTTATCTGTACCATCACATTCATCTCTCCTTTTCAATATTTATATGACTCTGCTCCTGGAACTCATTAACTAATCAGGCCTCAGATGTTCCAACTCAGCAGATGACACCCATATCATCAACAAGCTCACAAACAACTCTACGACAAACACTCAAGACCTCATGACAAGGCATGCATACATAGGCTTTGGGATGACTAATAACACACTCAAGCTGAACCAATCAAAGCTGAGCGTAGGACCTGCATTTCAACCCCACCAAAACCTATACCAATCCCCTGGCCAGAAGTATTTAGAACTTGCACCTTGCCCACAACGACTGCCAGGAACCTCAGACCTTATGATGGACAGCGACCATAAACTGGAACCAAAGGTCAAAGCCACTGTAAGGAACTGCTTTTTCCAACTCTGTATGATCCAACACTTCATGTCCTACATGACCGCCATGTACAGGACCATGGCAGATGTCTCACTAATACACTCAGAACTAGACTATTCCAACAGCCTTTACTCCAGGCACCTGGAATACCTACTCAGCTGTCTATATAGATTCCAAAACTCAGAAGCCAGACTAGTCCTAAATCTTAAGACACAAAGCCATCATTCCAGCCCTCTGAACACTTCACTGTTTCCTGATCAATAGGATTCACTGTAAAATCTTGTGTGTCGCTCACTCCGCCTCTGATGGCACAGGCCCAAAATCCATTACCTGAAAATTGATCCACTACCAACCCCCTAGAGCCCTTTGATCCGGCAATGATACCCTGATAATTGTGCTAAACCTCAACTGGAGACTTCATAGAGGGATCTTACTTTTCTATCCTTTCAACCAAACTCTAGAACTCAAAAACATTTGCAGAGAAGAACATCACCTAACCGTCTGGATAGAGCTACACACCTGCCTATTCTACTAACCCCAGTATTAGACCAGCACCAAACCTCAACCAACAAATGCTCACTTAAGGTATCAATCTAAGGACACGTCCCTTCCTACGTTATATAATCTTACCATGAATGCTACATGGCCACAATGGACTATTGGCGAACAGGAGAACCAACTAATACGGGTTTGACTCCACACAACTTTAATGGAATCGACCCAAAATGCTATACAAGCATACTACAAACTGCCATGCAAGCCCTCAACAAAGAACTATCAGAGAACAATGTATGCTCCCAGCTACATTTACAGGTACATATTCAATAGACATATCATGTTACCCTCAGACCTCGAAACCCCGCCATCAGCCACTTAACATATATGGGCTGTGAATAACCTAATTAATATGCAACACTTAATTTCCTCTTGATACCCACTGCGTACACATAGCCCAACTTATATAAGTTTCTGAACTTATTGTTGTGAATAACTGGACATTCTTCAGGGGCAGAAATTTGTCTTGTGCATTCTGTCGGTATTCCTATTCTTTCTTTCCTCAACAATTCCGGTTCCTATATCCTCAGGAACCGGAATTGTTGAGAAAAGAAAGAATAGGAATACCGTCAGAATGCACAAGACAAATGTATGCCCCTGAAGAATGTCCAGTTATTCACAACAATAAGGACAGAAACATATATAAGTTGGGCTATGTGTACGCAGTGGGTATCAAGCGGAAATTAAGTTGCTACTGTGTTTGGTGTTTCAAGCATTGATTAACTTGATTCTGTGTGGTGGAAAAACTACTTTTTACATTGTATATTTGTATGTGGTGTATATGTGTTTTTAATGGTGTTTTGATACTTGTGCTATAAATTATTAATTGAATTATAAATTTGACTTTTTAGAAAATGTGTTGCATATTGATTAGGTTATACACAGCCCATATATGTTAAGTGGCTGATGGAGTGGGGTTTCGAGGTCTGAGGGTAACATGATATGTCTATTGAATATGTATGTGTCCCTTCTTTTTGTTAAATAGATATATTATATCCTCACTAGGTAGGAGGGATTTTCACCAGTGTGTGGGGCAATCCCTGTATGAAATTACACCCCAGCTACATGTACCCCATATCTATCTAGCCCCTACTCTACCTAAAAACTCTGCTACAATGTAAACCCACACACAAATTCTCCCCGCAACATCATGCCTATCAGTTCCTGCATCAATATTAATGAAGCTATGACAAAATACTTCTCTAAGTCTACTTCACCCACCACATCAGCGGCTAACCCAAACCCCTAGTGCTGTAAATCATCAGTTCCTTGGCTCTGCCTTTCAAAATTATCACATACCCAGGGGTCATGATCAAACAGACAAAACTAGAACAGCACTCAAGATTCTGGCATTTCCGTTTTACAGATATCAACACCATGGAATTAGCATATGCCACTCCTGATTTTCCACTAGCATTCCCTGCATACTACTTTTCATACAGGGCCACATGCTGTGATACCACCTCAATGGCATAAGGGTTCTATAAAAGACCACTTTACATAACATATATGCATGGAATCTTAAGTGTAAAATCTGTAGAGTACATATGGAATGAATCTTAAGTATTAAATCTGTACAGAGTAGATAAGGATGGGATTTATATTGTTTAATCCATACAGAGTATTTATGGATGGGATCTCTCATACTAAACCTATATAGAAGAACAGATGAGAAGAATGTTTTGTTTCGAATCCATACAGAATACATGTGGATGGGACCTTTAGTGTTAGATCCATACAGAGTACAAAAATGATCTGATCTCTGACTCTAAACCATATCAAGTATACATGGGTGTGATGTCGATTTTTAAATCCATAGTATACATAGCACACAGCCCCCATTACCTTCCACTCAGATCTGCATAGGAGAGAATAGTACCTGGTCCACTAAACTCAATAAAAAACTCTTCTTGTTTTAGGATATCATTATTCATATAAATGTCTTTGAGTGCCTTGAACAGGTACCTTCAACATAAAATCACGCATTGACAGTCATAGTTTAACACAAAGGGCCTCATTACACATTGTGCGGTAAAATCCGCAAATTACCGGCCCTTAACGTGTCCGCCCTCGTAGGAGTGCGCTAATAGCGTACCATTACGAGTACGCGGACACAAGCTTTGCGCCATGCCGGTAATGCCCCTCCAGCCTTGCCGCTAATCTCCCCCAAAAGTCACTTACCGCCTTCCACGACAGTGCAGATAGCAACTCCGCCTTGACGCATCGTGCAAATAGCGGCCACCGCTAATAGCAGTGACCGTTAAATACCGGAACCGGAAATAGCATCATCGCACAGGAACGGGAAAGAGCACGGTGGCCATCTTTAAAAACACAATCCATTGCCATCCTCTGCCCCCTGGACCTGTTCGTGTTACCTTGCTGCCTGAGACCCATTGCTACACTGTTACCATGCCCAAGGCATTAAAAAAAACAACAGACCGCCAGCGAAAGGAGAAGTTCTCCACCGAGGAGTTAGTGATGCTGACTCAAACCTTAGCGGACAATGCAGCAGTGGTCTTCACAAATGACATGCAGCGGGAGACCCTCCTAAAGAAGAAAGCAATCTGGGCCGAAGTGGCAACAGAAGTGAGTCCTGTAGGCACCAGCACGCGCACTGTACGCGAGTGCAGAAAACGATGGGACGACCTGAGACTCTGGGTCAGGATGATCCTGGCCGAGAACCACAAGACTGCCACCGCTGGAGGATCAGGGTCACCAATCAAGCTGAAGGAGTGGGAGGAAACATGTGCAAACCTCATCGGGGTAGAATGTTATGGAGGGAGTCGGGAGGATGGAGCACGGTGTGCCGGACACTTCTGATGGAGGTAAGTGCACTGATGCAAGCATGCAATGTGAATGTACAAGTCCCCACAAATGGCAGCCCTGGATCACTGCATGGATGGCCCGGCAACCACACATGCATCCCACCCTGCGCATGTCAGCGCCAGACCCCAACACACACACATGCATACATCAACAGAGCCAAGTGCCACACACAACACTGCATGGATGAGGCACTGAAATGACACCTCACCTGCTTCCTCCACAATGAAGTTTAAATGGCCCCAAATTAATTCATGATGTAGCCTGCATTGAGTACATGCGACCATAACTAATGACATCCCCCTTCTTGTGCCCGACAGGGTCGCATACAGACAGCGAGGGAGCATCGCAGGCACCCCCTGTGCAAAAGAAGAAAAGGCCACAGGCCAGCGAGGACGCACCAACAACATCAGATGGAAAAAGACCAAGGCCCCTATTGCAGCGTCCAAAACAACTCCTGCGCGCCACTGCCAGTGCCACGCAAAACCCTACTGCCCCGCCTCTGGAGGTCCACTCCCCCCCCCCAAATCACCGCCACCGAGGGTCTACCCTCAGCTGCTGCCAGTTCGCAGGGGAGGCAGCAGCCATTGCCCCATTGTCCGACGTGGATGAGCCCATGGAACTCGATCTGCCTATGCACACCCCAAGCCCTGCTGTAACCCCCGAGCAATCACCCCTACACACACCTTGCTCGCACGTCACCGTTCACGAGTCTATGGAGGCCTTCAGTAGCCCCCCAGAGGCGGCATCTGCACACCAGCCAGCATCAGGATGCGCAGCAGACACACCACCACAGGCCGCCACTTCCCCTGACCTGGCCAGCGTCATCCAGCGGCAGCAGGCTCTCACAGACCTCGTAGGTCAACATGTGGAGGAGGTTGCCCATCTCAGGGCTGACCTCGGGGAGACATCCAGGCACTCCAGGGAGTGAATGGAGTCGTGCACAGACAGGCTGTGTGGGGAGCTGATACGCGTCCGGGAGGTGCTAATACGCATCGCAGATGCTATGGAGCGCCAATTTCCACCAGGACAGTCTGCCACCTCTTCGACCACCAGTTTGCGGCAGACAAGCCCAATCAGACACTCTACACCAGGCGCACCTCCAGCCAGCCCCCAAATGCTGGCAATGAACAATAGGGCGTGAATGTCCATTGACCTCTGTGCATGCCTGGACACATACATTGTTGGAGACTCATGAGGGACAGTTGTGGGGGGGGGTGTGATGGGACAGTTGTGGGGGGGAAGGGTGTGATGGGACAGTTGTGGGGGGGAAGGGTGTGATGGGACAGTTGTGGGGGGTGGGGGGAAGGGTGTGATGGGACAGTTGTGGGGGGTGGGGGGGAAGAGTGTGATGGGACAGTTGTGGGGGGTGGGGGGAAGGGTGGCGGGATGGTTGGGGCCTTGCACATTTTCCTGTTTCTGTTCATTAATACACTGTTGTTTGAGCAAAACACAGGCCTTGACTCCTTCATTGTGTATGATCAATTTATTGACGGCAAGGTCCATTGTGAGCTAACAAACAGACACCAGTACATCACCAGCCATATACAGGTGACAGTATGACTACATGTTACTCAGAATATTTGGTTGATCAAATGCTGTCTCAAAGCACGTCCCTCTTGGCCATCCCCTCTTGCATGACCTGCATCCCCTTCACCTCCATCCTCATCCCCGTCATCATCCTCATCAGGTGCCTCCATTTCAACGTCAGGGGGCAGTGGCACATTCCGTCTCATACATATATTGTGCAGCATTACACATGCCGTGGTGATCTTTGCAACCTTCTCATGGCCATACAGGAGGGTGCCACCAGACCTGCTAATGCACCTAAACCGTGACTTCAGCAGTCCGAAAGTCTGCTCGATGACGAGGCGGGTACGGGTATGTGCATGATTGTATTCTTCTTCGTGCCTGTTCTGTGGGTTCCGTACAGGTGTGAGGAGCCACCTCTTCAGGGGATAGCCGGCATCACCTACATGGGGGGAGGAATGGGTTCCTGTTACTTTTTGACACATGTGTGGCCTGTTCATGTCACATACTTTGGCCTATCATTTTGATTCATGTACACATTCAACTGCATCAATGAATATGGTCTGTGTGACTGCTTTGTGCAAAGGTGAGCACAAGCATGCAAGTAGACATGCCCCATGGATGCCTCCAACAGTGACTGCCATGTCCTGGGTGAGGCCAGGTCATTGGTGTCCATGTGGGCAGGCACATTTGGTACCACACTGGTGGTGTACTGTCCTTCCGACATTGCTGTTGCCATGCTGAGAGGCAACGCTTCAGTGGTGCCATGGGTTTGTGGTGCATTGCCATAGCTAGGGGGTATACCTTTGCATGCATCCAAGGGCACAATGCATTGTTGATGTTGTGCTGTAGGAATGCTGCATGACTATGTTGGCGCCATGGATGACATTTGTGTATTTCGTGGCGTGGAGTGTCGTGCAATGTGGATGAGGATTGATGTTTGATGTCACCAGATTTGGGTTGTCAGCTGTGTCGTGTGGCATATACTTGCATGTCCGTTCATCCCAAGTACGTTGCTGCCCTCACAGATGCCCATTAGCGTACATCTGTACGTGCATTTGGGCGACGGATTACAGACTACACCCAGTTGGAGTATCTATCTACCCCCCCCATGCACACCCAGTTGGAGTATCTATCTATCCCCCCCACAATGCACACCCAGTTGGAGTATCTATCTACCCCCCCCAATGCACACCCAGTTGAAGTATCTATCTACCCCCCTCAATGCACACCCAGTTGGAGTATTTATCTATCCCCCCTCACAATGCACACCCAGTTGGAGTATCTACCCCCCCCCAATGCACACCCAGTTGGAGTATCTATCTATCCCCCACCACAATGCACACCCAGTTGGAGTATCTATCTACCCCCCCAAATGCACACCCAGTTGGAGTATCTATCTATCCCCCCCAATCACACTGCCATGTGCTTAGCATGGAACTCACCAAGTAGCCACGAACGTTGTCCCATTTGTCGCTCCATGTAGCGGGGGATAGTTGAGTTCCACAGGACCATGGAATCATGCGTAGATCCTGGAAATCGGGCACAGCAATGTGTGATTATCTTGTTTGCGTCACGTACCATTTGGACATTGATGGAGTGGAATTGCTTCCTGTTTCGGTAGACTACTTCATTGTGATGTGGGACGACCAATTCCACATGTGTACAGTCGATGGCCCCAATGCAACTTGGGATGCCTGCCAGTGAATAGAAGCCAACTTTGGTGTTTGCAATCTCCTGGGCAGTCCGTGGCATGGATATGTGTTCAGGTGCATGCTTCAGGAGGGCATCGAGTACCTGGTTCAGTATGCGTGAGAATACTGGTTGGGAGATGCCATGCATCTGCCCCACTGTATGCTGGTAGGTTCCTGTGGCCAGGAAGTGGAGCACAGTCACCACCTTGAGTAGAGGGGGGATGGCAGTTTGGATATCTATGAGGCTCACAATGTCGTGTATCATGTCCACGATGCTGGTGATGGTGTCCCGGTCCAGACGGTACAGGGTGTGTATCTGCTCAGGTGTTAGGTTAAATGGACTGGCTCTGATCCGGGGAATTGGTGGGTGCCTCTGTGGTATGATTAGGTGGCGTGGTGGTGCTTGCTGTGCCTGTCTGGCCCACCTCCTCCTCCTGCCTCTCCTCTGTGCAGCCTGTTGTTGTAGCAGCAGCGCTGCAATCAGGTCCTCCAGGCCATGTAATGCTGCCAGTATTGGAACCATCTTGGTGTGGGAAGGGGTGTGGGAAGGGGTGTGGTGTGCTCCTTTTGAGCAGCCACATTCTCCATTGCCTCCTCCTGTGCTGATTTTGGCCACCTGTGGCAGGTGTTGACACTGCTTAGTTCTTTTAACGGGTGGTTCGCGATGGCGGTATTGCCGCCATGCCGGTAAGGGGTTTTGGGGTATTTACCATGGCGCTATTGCCGTGTGCACTGGCCTTGTGATGGTGTGCTATTAGCGGCATGTCGTTATTTACGGGTTGGCGGGTCGCGCGCACGCGGACTGACCCCTATTAGTTGCACCGTAATTAGCAGTGCCGCTAATGGCGGTGAGCCGGGTCGTAATCCGCATGGGCATTTAATGTTACCGGTATTCCATTACCGGTAACGTTAAATACCTACCGCCATCCGTGTAATGAGGCCCTTTGTCTCTGGCAAGCAAGGCCAGCCCTAGAATTTTAAAAACCCTGTTCGGCAAGAGATGTGCAGGTTCTATAATTTGCATACGTGTTCACATCCCCACAACTGACATCAGAGAAAATAACATTACAGGGAGTGACCGCAGTTATTGATATTCAAGTGTGTCATCGGACGTTAGATTACAAGAAAGAGCCATGATTAAGCCAACAGGCAAATACCTTTGTGAAATTCAGTGTATGACTAGCCTTTATTATTATTATCATCATCTTTTTATTATTGTTATTATATATGGAGCAACACTATACTGTGTTAAAATATGAGTGAGGCTTTTATGAATAGCGGATTCTCTAAACTGAATGCCTACTAGGGGGTCCCAATTCTGGCAGATAAGGCACAACCCTAAATGGTCCTTTATTTTAAAGTCTGCTTTTCCTGTGTTTCCCTTACAGGGGAGGGCTAGTAGTGTTTTTATTAGTTTTGTGTATTCTTGTTAGTATAATTAAAGATCCTATTTTTGTAAAGCCTTGTAGAACTTTGATTGGACATTGTTTTATTTTTGTACCACACTATTATTGTGTTTGTTGCTTCTGTAACAACGCACGTCCCTCTTGAGGAGTATAGCATTTCCTCAGTTTGCGTTAGGATAGAAGAAAAAGGAAGACTTGTCGGGTTGTGCCTGTTTCACCTTTATGATTGAGATCCCTGCTGGTTTAGCAGTAGGATGGGGCTGAGTGGGCGCTTTATTTAGCCACCGCTCACCTGTGTACTGTTGCAGATCAGTAGTCATGTCACCACACATAGGAACACGGCTGAGTAAAAAAAAAACGCTGTTGTGGTTAAAAGTGACTTAGGCCAGCCCCTCTCTGTCGAACTTTTTGACTTCTCACTGTTCAGATCTCCCTGACTTTATCTTGTGCCTCTTCATGCCATCTGCCCAGTGCCAACCCAACCTCTTAGTACTTTCCTGTTACTACTCTCTGTATCATCT
Source organism: Ambystoma mexicanum (assembly GCF_040938575.1). Classification (NCBI taxonomy): domain Eukaryota; kingdom Metazoa; phylum Chordata; class Amphibia; order Caudata; family Ambystomatidae; genus Ambystoma; species Ambystoma mexicanum. The sequence goes on along the minus strand of NC_090931.1, from coordinate 289,734,225 downwards.
CCTCCATCATCTATTACTTCATTAAGATTTACCTCGTGCCTCCTGATGTTAGCTCCTCTTCCGCCAAACCCCCACAACCACCTCCTTCTGTTATTGCCTCTTTCTCCTCTAAATCTGACCATCATACCTTTCGGATGTTACTTTATCTTCCTCCAAACCCTCACCACCTTTTCCTTCTTATGTGACCTCCTCTTCCTCCAAACGTTTACCACAACCTCCTTCTAATGTTACCTCATCATACTCCAAACCTTCCCAAACATTTGATGGCACCCCCTCGCCCCCCAAACTCTTGCCACCCCTTCTTAGTTCATTCTCCTCATTTCACCTCCAGCAAATTCCAATATTCCACCATACTTGTAGCACCCTCCAAAGTCCTAGACTACCACCACAACCTACTCCAACAACCCAGAGCACTAGTCTGGTTCATATAGGCACATACCCACTTCACCTGGGTTGTTCTGCACCTGAAGCTCCCAAGAGGCGAATGTCTGGTATTGGTTGTGGGTCCCTGCTTCCTGTGAATCAGCGGGAGGCTGATGGGGGCCGGCCTAAGACACTATTAACCTCAACAGCCATTTCTTATTCAGCCATCCCTCTGCATAGGCCCTAATTGTGCATCCCACACCGTATCATCCCACACCTTATCAGAGACATCACTTTGACCCCTGCCAGACGATAAAACTTGCCACTTTCAGCTAACTGGATTACTGCTCCCCTCCAGCAATGAGGAAACTGGGCTGTCACCTGGAAGGCAGACAGATAAATTGAAAAGGTGATTGTATCTAGCAATGCATTCACAAAGGTATATCCCTACTCCGACCGATCGATCTAACGGATTGTATTGTATCAGATGAATTGAGGTGATATTATTGTTATATATATATATGCTTGTGGTCTGACCACCATGTCATCACTTTCAGCATTGAAGCAGCCCCATCACCCAGGCCTTTGGTCGCCCCAGCCACCCTCACTAGAAATAAAAAGAACATTACGACAGAAAAAATACTCCTCCTTATCCTTCCCACACTAAATAACGCTCCTGACACTTGCTCAGACCCCACCAACCTAGCCGATATGTATAACCAGTCCCTGCTTGCAGCCATCAACTCTATCGCCCCGCTCAAACTGAGGAAACCCAAACAACGAGCACACCTTAACTCTTGGTTTACTCCCCAGCTTAGAGTGTTACGCAAAGAGAAACGCTCAGCAGAGTCACGCTGGAGAAGTCACCACTCTGACGCCCACAAGGACAGTCTTCTGATAGCCACCCTTAACTATAAAGAAGCTGTACTCCAGGCAAAAAAAAATTCTTATAATAACCGCATTATGTCAGCCCAGTCCAATACTAAGGAACTCTTTAATATCCTTAAGGAACTCGAGACACCTGCAGCCCCCCCTGACTCTTGCTCCAAAGACAACACTTGGTGCACCAATATTCAGTCAGCACTCCTGGGTAAAATTGCTACCCTCCAATCTAAAATCAGGGACAAACAGAAATCCCTACAGCTTGACCAACCACCGACCACACCTACACTTAATACACATTTAACCTATCCACATAAACCTTTCTCCTTCTCCCCACTCACTACTCTCGAAGTAGAAAACATCATAAACAATTTAAAACCTTCCAATTGCCAAGGCGACCCCTGACCAGCTCCTATTATCAAGGAAGCATCTCATGAGCTAGCCCCGTTCATTACAGCATTCATAAATGCTTCTTTCAAGACGGGTATTGTCCCCGACAACCTAAAGGATGCCTGGGTTATCCCACTCCTCAAAAAACCCTCCCTTGACCCTAATATCCCAACTAACTTCAGACCTATCACTACAGTCCCATTCCTGCTCAAGATCCTGGACCACGCAGCCTACCTGCAGATTCAGGATTACCTCGAACTAAACAATCTCCTGGGCTTAAGACAATCAGGGTTCCGCCCTAAACATGGCACGGAGTCAGCTCTGATCGACTTGAAACCTCAGATGGAGTCACTGAAGGACAATGGGAAGCTAGCTCTTCTCCTCGATCTCTCCGCGGCTTTTGATCTGGTCAACCACCAAATACTCTGCCAGCATCTCAAATCCGCAGCCCACTTCTCCGACTCTGCCAATGCCTGGATCCACTCATTCCTGAGCAATAGATCCATGAGGGTCTTCTCACCGCTGGCATCAGCGGATCCCTCCCCCATTCACTGTGGCGTTCCTCAAAGCTCGTGTGTATCCCCTACGTTGTATAACGTATTCACCAAGCCCCTCTTCGATGTGCTTGACTATCTGGGTGTCTCCTACACTAACTACGCGGACGACACCCAGATACTCATCCCTATCACAGGAGACTACACAGCTGACACCAAAGCCCTTAACGATGTTTACTCGGTCATCCAAGCCTGGATGGCACAGCACGAACCTTGCCTTAACGATGATAAGACTGAGCTCTTACTTTTAGGATCAAATCATCGGCTCAACAAACTAGACCAAACCTACAAGTCCTTCATTATTGACGGCAATGACATTAAAGTCTCCAAAGATACTAAGACGCTAGGGGTCTATCTTGACTCCTCGCTTTCTCTGAACAGGCAAATAAATGCAGTTAGGTCAGCTTCAGCCTATACCTGCAAACTTATCACTGCCTGTAGACCCTTCCTAAACTCCACCAACTGTATCACACTCGCCAGAACTCTTGTTATGGCCAAAATCGACTACTGTAGTGCTCTCTACCTAGGGACCAGTCAGTCTAACCTTAATAAATTGCAAACTGTACAAAATAATGCCTTAAGGGCAGCCTTAAACATCCCGAGACGCTCTCATATCTCCTCCGTCAGATTGGACTTACGCTGGCTCCCGGTAAAACAGAGAATTGCCCTGAAAACCCTAGCTTTGACTCACAAATGTCTGAACAACAACGCCCCACCTTACCTGTCCACTCGCTTCTCACGCCACACCTCCACTCGACCTACCAGAGCAGCCCAAACTCACAGCCTCATCGTGCCTAGATGCAAACTCCAAAAAGCTGGTGGGGTGAGCCTCCCCGTCCTGGGCTCCAAGCTCTGGAACACCTTGCCCACACCTATCAGAATTGAACCATCATTCCACTCCTTTAAGAAAAATGCTAAAACATGGCTGCTCTCCCAAGACTCATGAGACCTTGACACAGTCCAGACTCCATGTGGGGTACAGAACTGAATATACATTTTCTCTCTGCTCTGTCCCTGTATTATACGCTGTTAATGGTACCCTTCGGTACATGTATATATGCTGTATATTTTTGTAACTCACTGTAACTACTGCTCTTTGTAACATGTTTAAGAGTATGTACATGTATATATGCTGTATATTTTTGTAACTTCTGTAACTACTGCTTTTTGTAACATGTTTAAGAGTATGCGCCCTGTTGCCCCTGGGCCTGGTTTTTTGCGCTTTATAAATCAAATCAAATCAAATTGTAGTCACACTTTGAAATTTAGACACATTCATTCTATGAAACACTGAATGCTGAATAATACAACATTAGTAGTCTCTCTCGCTAGCCTGATGGCGACAGAGTATATCGGGTTCTTGTGCCTATTCTTGTGTCATTAATGTTACGTTCTTTGAATTCATATCGGATACCAATTAACACAAATGATCATTATAGTGGTTTGCCTCACCACTACCCGCTGCCCCCTCCCTACCTATATCAAACATTCTAGTTGCTGCCACCATGTCCACCCTCTCTGGGAGGTCTACATTCCTCCAGGTCACCTGTCTGCTTGCTTGGTGTGGTGTCATTTCCCACACCTTTACTACCTGTACCCGTGCCATTTGTGAACCAAGTCAACTCCCTGCCTGTGTGCCGACCACCATCTCTAAAATACAGGATAGAGAGATAATAAGGAAGCAAGTTAGACGAGTGTGAAGGTTTAGACCAACCCATCCGGGGCAGTTGGGACAGTCCATGTTCTAGTTTGAGCTACTGGAGTTGGGGGTTAATGGTGGTTCAGTAACTGCCAGTCCTTTAGCTTAGTCCATGTCAGCGAATTTGTAAGAGAATGACAGGGATAAACAGCTTGCCACAGTTGTCATTTAGCGGGTGGTGGAAGATAACCCAAAAGCAAGTCCACTCCACAATCCCAGGACCCTCCTATTTCACAAGTCCCTCCTTGACAGGTCAGGGTGGCAGTCCCAAGGCCATGACTCTACCTATGAAGTATTCGCCATGCCTGTAAGATTCAACTTTCTACTTAGCTTAGATTCAACTGGTGACAGTTCTGGTCCTTGCAAGAGACGGATACAGTAAGTGTGATGCGGGCAAGAAGTACAGCCATTACCGTACTCCAGTAACCCCCTAGCCACACACTCTTATTAACTAATATCATATACCTACATGCATCTAGCCTAATTATGTAAGGTTGACATATTCTGAGTTTAGCCTAATTGTGTAAGGTAGCCATATTCTGCATTCAGCCTAATAGTGTAAGGTAGCCATATTCTGCATTTAGCCTAATTGTGTAAGGTAGCCATATTCTGCACTTCGCAATTGCAATGACTAGCCACACGTCACACTTAGATAGAATTATGAAGATTAACCAAGTGTTTAACTTAGTTTTGTGAACATTAGCCATGCATCACACTTAGATAGATTTGTGATGATTAGCCATGTGTCACATTTAGATAGATTTGTGAAGATTAGACACGTGTCACCGTTAGACAGAATTGTGAAGATTCGCCACGCCTCACATTTAGACAGAATTGTGAAGATTAACCATGCATCTCACTTAGATGTGGGAACATTATCCATGCATCACCCTTTGAATGTCGAATTAACCTTGCGTATCACTAGTTAGAATTGTGAAGATTAGTCATGCATCACATTTGGATAGAATTGTGTAGTTTAACCACATAGAACTAGAGAGTAGCCAATGTAATAACCACCCCGCTCCTGCTCCCACCAACATACCACCCAAGTACTATACACGGCCACTGGGCTAGCGAACCTATGCTCAAACACACACCAAACAAAAGTAACACTTGCATACAACAAACAACCCCAGACACTGGACCTTACCCTTACGGATACAACAAGCCAGTGTGCACAACCTTCAAATACCAGCCAATCTGCACATAAAACATAGAGCCATCTCTCCCTCCCCCAACATAACAAACATTGAAATAGAAAAATAACCCAGGCATTGGGATTTACCCATATGGATACAACAAGCCAGTGCACACAATCAACCATCTGCAAGGCAACACACACATACACCAGTTTATCCTAGTTCTGGACCTATCCTATCACTGTACCCTCACTAACCAACCCTGTCCTCTTTCTTGGAGAACCACGTAAGCGCCTGGAGACTGCCCCTGGGTGGTAGTGGTGTGTGATATAAATCAACATAACATAACATAACATAACATAACAGAAGAGAGTCATTTGTGTTGAACAGTACATAATAAAATCTCACCACCACACAGACCAGGTAATGCTTAGGCCACAGTTCTGGGTGCAACGCTCCTTTTGCAGTTGGAGGTGTTTACCCAAACAGGGATTTCCTAGCCATATTTACCCAGTGACAAACAGTACCTCAAAGGGGCCCCCCAATCTTGGTGCTAATGATGTCTTCCACTTGAATTGTGGCACCATCACAAGCTCTCCTGGTTGGATTGAGTTCAGTTGCCCTATGGCTCTTTTTTTTAGTAAGGCTTCCTGTACCTGCATATGAACACTCTGAACAGTAAAAATGATTTTTTTGCCTTAGTTTAGAAGCTTACTGTTAGTACTCTTTGCGCTCGGTGAGGGGGGTCAAATGCATTGGCCATCCATAAAGAATTTATAGAAGTTTTTCTGTTTGCGATGCTTCTCATACTAAGCAACAAACACCAGCAGTAGCACCTCTAGCCACTTGAGGTTGGTCTTAGCACGTAACGTGGTCAACTTATTCTTGATGATCCAAACTGCCTCTCGACTGACTAAGGATGGTGTGAGCAGTGGAGCTTGTGTTGTATGTTTGAGGCGGTGCACATTTTCTTGATACAGTGGTTGAGAAAGTGGATACTCTACATCTGTTTATACTGATTGGAACTCCAAACCTAGGTATAAAGTCTTTGAATAGCACCTTAATAACTAAGATGGTGTAAGCTATCATGCAAGCGTATGGTTCCAAACAGCCGGAGAAAGCATTGAGAACAACTACGTATTGTAGAATTATTACATCAGGGGTTGCTGGATAAAATCAACCTACAAGTGATTAGAAGGTCCGTAGGGAGGTGGATGCGCACTTTGTGTAGTGCACACAGTTTTTCCAACGTTATTCGTAGTACAAACAGTTTTTCCACTGTTATTAAGCATGTAAATACCACTGTCTGCAATAAGCATGAGCCATAGCTGGAATTAATGGAGCAAAAAATATTGGTTTAAAGTGGAGATCATACCCCCTTTTTCCACATGTGCCATTCCGTGCCATATTCTAGTCAAGTAAGACAAGAGAATTTTAGGGGTGACAAGACAGCCATGTTCGTCTGGCCACAAGGTGTTGTCGACAACATTTTCCTGTCCAAGAATCTTTTGATAACTTGGTATGAGCAAATTTGGCAAGTGTTTGGAAAGGACGTGAATCTGATGAACCTTTCTGTCTAAACACAAATTGAGGCTGAGAGCTGGATATGGCAGCCAGTTTAGCTGTTGAGTCTGCTTAATCATTTCTATAGCTACCTCACTGTCAAATGTTGATGTGCTGCGCATTTGATTATGACTATATTCTTGGCATTCAAAATAGCTTCCAGCAAATCTTCTAATTATGGGTGAATCAGATGGGGTCAGGAAGCCGCTTTGCTTTCACAACTGACCAAAATTGTTTACAACCTCAAATGCATATCTTGAATCTGTGCATATGTTTACTGTTTGCTCTTCTGCTAATTCTCAAACACTTCAGTGCGACCACTACCGGTTTGGTTGGTCGGAGTTTAGAGGCTAAGGGGTCCCTGCGCTAAATGCTAGGGTTTATCTGGTTGCTGAATTGGAACCTGCGTCCTGGCACATGGCTTGTCTGGGAACCAAAACTCCAAAGTTCCCAATGGAAAGTTTACTGGGTGGTTTGACAAACCTTGCTGGTTAATGGCGCTGGTGGGTGGTTGATAGCCGAATGTTATTAGTTGCTTCAAAGGTATTTGTAATAAAGGAGCAAGACTCCTGACATATTGTCATCAGTGAAGGTTTTAATGCTGTTATACATATAAAACAAAAGACCTAGTATACATGCTAGGTATGGATGAAAAATGGGAAGCCAACGCGTTTTGACCGTGGTCTTTATCAAGGCAAGGCAAGGCAAAGGTAGGTGATCCTGTGTAGGATTGTGGCACCTGGTAATGATATCCCAATTCTTGTGGGCGGTGGGCTGGTTAGCCAATCTTAGTCCGAGCAAGTGAGGCTCTGTGGTTCGGTGATCCGCCATTAACCAGCAAGTTTTGTCAAACCACCCAGTAAACTATTTTTTAACAAAGTTGCACAGCTATGGCTGCTGCAGCTGCTGAGCGAAGCCCGGAAGGCATTCCTGCTGCTACTATGTCCAAATCTTTGCTATAGTATTCAATGGGTCTCTGGTACTAAACATGTGTTCATGCCATGCAAACCCATTTATTTCATGGCAATAAAAGGTGAATTTCTTCTTATACTCGGGGAGTCCCAAAGCAGGCACACTTACTAAGGTTACCTTGATGGCATTGAATGCTTTCTCTGCTCCTGGTGTCCACTGGAGCAGTTATGGTGTATTGGCCTTTGTACATTGTTGTAGTGTTTTGACTGTCGCAACCCAGCCTTGTGCCCATTGCCTACAGTATCCTGCCATGCCTAAAATAAATTCACTTGTGTGATATTCTGAGACTTGGGAATCTTATACACCATTTCCTTTTCGTAGTCCGCTATGAATCTATGACTCAACATAATATCAGATAGGGTACCCTTTCACTGGATAATTGAAATTTCTCTTTGAATGCATCCCATCCCTGTGCCACTCTGAGTCCCCCAAGGCTCCTGCCTCTCTCCCACACTGTACAAACCCCTCTTTGACCTCTTGGACTCAATAGGTATCACCTACAGAAATTTTGCTGATGACACCCAAGTTCTCATCCCCATCACTGGCCAGTATTCACGAGACACCACCACAATCAACAAAGTCTTCAGCACCATTTAAAACTGGATGTCCACACATAGCCTCTGTCTAAATGATGACAAAACAGAACTCCTCATTGTGGGCTCGCCCTAAATTCACTTGACAGCAGCTACTCTCCCATCTCCATCTACATCTGCATAGCCATCCGAGTAGATAAACAAGTGAAAACACTGGGAGTTTATCTGGACGCCAAACTAACAATGTCCAGACAAGTCAATGCTCTAACTTCCTCTACGGCCTACACCTCCAGACTCATATCCTTGAATAGACAATTCCTATTAACTAATAACTGATTGACACTTGCACGTGTGCTAATCCTTTTCAAACTGGACTATTGCAATGGGCTCCTACTGGGCACATCATCCTCCAGCCTATCCAAACTGCAGCTTCTACAAAACAAAGCTCTACTAGCTGCCCTTGGGTTAAAACACAGTGACCACATCTCTGCCTCCAGATGCGATGCCCACTGGCTGCCCATTAAACTCGGATTGTCTTTAAAACACTTACCCTGGCTCACAAATCCATCTACGAAGAAGTTCTCCCTTATCTCAATGCCTGCATCACTCGGAATATATCTAGTCGCACCCTAAGATCCAGTGCCAGCCTCTCTCTTGTGACTCCCTGCTACAAAAGCAAAAGGGCAGGAGGCTCCAGCATTGCGGTTTCTGCTCCCACCCTTTGGAACTCTCTACCATCTTCCGTCAGAAATGAACAATCCTACAACAAATTAAAAAACAGTCAAAACTTGGCTTTTTGATAAATACGACTAAATTCTGTTTCTGCAATTACTGTATTACAGTGTTTACTGTCACCGATTCACTTACTGTCTGCAACAAATGCTGTGATTCCCCTGGGTTTGGGGGTTACATAAATGCCATAAATAAATTAAATAAATAAATTGTGCTCTTTCTTTACAAGTGTAGTCAATAGCAGCTGGGTATTTTGTTTGCATGGATCATATGATGGGGAGGCGAACAACAATTGTCTACATGCTGCACCATAACTGATTGTCCCGGGAACCTAAGGTCATCTAAATAATTCTTGACTTGTTGTGAGAAAAGAGTATGTGATTTTGTGTATCCCTGTGGGAGCCTCATTCATGTGTACTGAATTCTACGATAGCAAAATGTGAATGAAAACTGGCTTTCTGGGTGTATGTCAATGAGAAGAAAGCCGAACACAAATCAACCACAGTGAAGCGTGAAGCAATGGGTGGAATGCAAGATATGATTGTAGCTGGGTTGTGTACCACTGGAAAAGCGAGAATAACTACTGTGTTTACAGCTCTTTAATCCTGAACAAATCTTATAAGCTTTCCCTGCTGGCTTTATGACTGGCAAAATTGGTGTTACAGGGGCTGCACATAGGTACTTTATTCCCTTGTTTTCACAAAGACACGATTACTGGCGCTATTCCCTTTTTCTAGCTTCTCGATGCACAGGGTACTGGGGAATAGGCAACAATTTCTTTGAGTGACCTATCCTCCTCTAAATGGACTCAGCATTCCTAATACAGCTTACTTCATTATCGGTAATGACTAAAGAGATTTAGGAACTGTATTTATCAAGTCTTGCAGTTCTGGGGACCAACTATTGTCTGAATCCTGTTCTAGTTTCTCTTATGTGACAGGTAACGTGGCCAGGGCTGCCTCTTTGTAGGAAAGCAAGTTTGTCAGTGATTGCCCCTAGACTAACAGATACTGGTTCATAAGTGGGGTGTGGAACTGGGGTGTCGGAGATGCCCAATGACTTCACTGTTTCAGAGGATAAAAGGAATGTCTGGGAAGCAGTTTATCGAATGGCTGACATACTGTGCCCCGTGTCAACTAAACAAGAGATTGCTTTTGAATCCACTACGCATTGCAGATATGTGCTGTCTTGTTCTACGGGTATCAAGGGTACAGTGAGGTCTTCCCTCAGGCTGTCTCAGTATTGTTCTGCTTCTGATCCGGTGTTTTTTATTCGATGTGAATTACGGTGCATTAGGGTTGGGGAAGGTCCCCTGTCCGGGAAGGGGAGGAGCATTATTACACTGGGGTCTGTATGCACGCTCATTGTTTCAGTGCTCCACCTGTGTGCAGCAATTACAGGCCATAGAATCTGGATATTCCTGCGGCTGCCCTGGTTGGTTTCCTGCTGGTGCTCCTCTTCCTCTCCCTCTCCATCCAAAGCCTCCCCTGAATCCACCACTACCAACCGGGGCTCCTTCCTTCTGTAACATCTGTAACTACAGCACCAAAGGTTTGTTTTCAATATTCTCTTTCTTCTGTTCTTGTCACAATACAGAGCGATTCACTACTGTCACCAATTCTGATAAGGGGTTATTTTGACAACCTACACAAAAAGCATCTTTAACTGAGCTGGAGCTTGGGCTGGAGGCCGGACACAAAAGTGTTGGCTATCACCTCTTGAGCCATCTCATCCAGTTTCGTGATACCAGAGTGAACTCAACTTTCAGTCAGCCTAAGTAATTGGCTGGAGATTCTGCCTTATTTCATCTGAATATGCGTATCCTACATGCTGTCTTTCTATGACATGCGTCACGGATAACAGCTATTATTATTATTTTTATTATTATTATTCCATTTGTGGCTTGTTCTAATGGGTCTCCTGTCTTAGGAACTGCTGCTAGCCATTGGGCTTGGATAATGAGCCTCTGCCCAACCTCCAGAGACATATCCATTTGCACGAGCTGGTTCATGTCAGTCTTGACAGGATTGAAGCATTTTATGAGAACTTGGAGCTCCTTGATGAAATGCTAAGGCTCGTCCAGGATGTTATTGAAATCTTTGGCCAGGTTTCACAAGTGACCTGGAGTCCATGGAACATGGACTGTCACTAATTAACTGTCATCATCTTCACCTTCTGTTGCCGGAGGAACCTGCCTAAGTGGCGCCTGAAAAGACATATTGTCCAATCCATAATTTGTACCACCTCTAGTCAGGGATGCAGTGAAAGGGGAAGCAACAGCTATTTATGTGAACCTTTGGCCCATGGCCTCTCCCTTAACTGTGGACAGAGGTTCATGAGTGCTCTCTGTCAGTTGGCATATGAACTGTATTGGTGACTGTTGTCGCATAGATGTGTGTTGCAGGATAGCGGCTTGAGCAGCAGCTGGGGGTGGGGATGTTGCAATGACCGGCTGCATGCCCTGAGGAGCTGGCATATGTACAGTGAAAAAAAGTCTATTAAATCTTCCCTGGTGTTCTTTGTCCTGCTTCTCCATTATAATTTGTGCTAAATTAGTGGGAAGTAAGACCATTTTTTATCATCCCCTAATTTCTAAAAATAATGATTTGGCCATGCAATTTTCTGTTCAAATCCTTTAATCCCCTTATTTTAGATGTATTTTGACCCTCTGATGCTTCCTCAAACTAAGCAGTGTGAACTCCACTATCTCTGACTTATCTTTCCCTTCTTCGATTCCAATGTGCACTTCAAAATGGATAACCCTTCCAAGTGGACGGTTCCTTCAACAGCGACTTGCATTGTGTCTATTCTCCCGCATCAAATGGTGGCAAGCCTCGATGTACTCACAAGTGGCACTGCTGTTCTTAGTGAACATAAAATGGACAAGTGTACCTTTAGAGGGTAAAGGCACCCCCTTGACTCACCCGTGCCGATGACTCTCGCTCGTTTTAGTGCCACTCATTCAAATCGTCCCCTTTTTCCACTATCCTGAGAGCGAGGGGGATCAGTTCGAGAGACCTCACTGAATGAACCTGTAACTCACTCTGTACTCACCCATGTGACCTGTTTTAGAAAGGGCTAGCCCTGTTTCCAGTATCCGTTTCATAAAATGTTTCCATATATCCCCTTATACCAGAACAGTTTACCAAAAGATTGCTACACTATTACCAGACCAGAACAATTTACTGGAAGCACACTTGACCATTACCTGACCAGACTAAATGTACCAAAACAAGTACCTCATTGATTAACCAGATTAGTCAATTACACGACTAAACATAACTAAACCAGAATTTCTGAGCAATGTAAGCAATAACATTAAGGATGCTTCATGTTTTATCACTGTGAAAACCCTCAGCTCTCCTGAACAGCTCCGCAAGTGCACCTCTCATAGCGAGCAGCTTCCCGGCCACCGCTCTGGGTACAGAAACTTTGCACCAGTGCAAGTGCAAAGTTTTACGGTATTAGCACTAGGGCAAAGTTTGCCCTATTTCTAAAAACATTGGAACATATTAGAAAACTATTGTACCATAACAAGTACAGTTTGGCATGCTATAGGCACCTGGGCAAAAATTGCCCTAGTGCAAAAAAAATACCTTTTCACTTCATTTTTGCATCAGGGCAAAGTTTGCCCTAGTGCCAATATCATTCCGTATTAGCACTAGCGCAAACTTTGCCCTGGTGCAAAAATGTAGAGAAATAGCATCTTTTTTGCACTAGGGCAATTTTTGGTTTAGTGCTTCTAATATGCCAAACTGCACTTTAATGTGTCCCAGTGTTTATGAAAATAGGGCAAACTTTGCTCTAGTGCTAATACCGTGCCAACTCTGCCCTTGCACCGGTGCAAAGTTTCTGTCATCTGGTTTTGAAGTAGGACCCCTTGCGTCTGCTTATGTGTGTGATGAAGTCCGCTGATAAGGAAAGGCAACAGAAACCAAGATATTTCACAAATACAGGTGAAGGGTGGTGTTTTATGAACGTTTTTACATTCTACAAAATCCACAGTGTTGATCAGAATAATAGATGCGCACATTCTGATGCCCTTTTTCACCCTTTGCGCATTTGCACAAATTAGGCAGCATTTCTGCATGTTTAAAGCATATCCCAAATTCACAAATGAGAGATGCTTTAAAATGCGCAGAAAACTAAGCCATTCCCCTGTGCCTGTTTGGGATAGGCATGGGGGACTAAACATTGCATGACAGGGTCTTTCCTGACCTTGTCATGAAATGTTTTTACGTTTGATCCACTCCTGTCCCACTTGCATTTCTACCCTTCAAAATTAAATACATATTTTTTTAACCTTCACAGTGACATGCTCTTTAATGGCTCGTCACAGTGAAATGCGCTTCCATCAACCACTTGGGTGCCGGCAGTCTGTAATATATTAGTGTTGGGATCACGCTTCTGACACTAATGTATTCAAGAGGGTTGGCCGGCGCTGCAGCACAGCCACCTGGAAATGCGTGGGTCACCTTTGAGAATAAGGTGACTGCGCATTTCCAAAAATAGGGCATTTAAAAACAGTGCATCCTCTCAGCTATTTTTAGATGTCCCATTTTTTTTAAATTGGCAATAAAGTACATATCTGTGGTGCGCTCATTCAGATCCGATTTACAAATACTGTTTTGCAATTTTCCGCACACGGGGACAGAGGGTGCATTTGCATGCAAAGAAAATAGCATCCTGATTCAAATGCACAATACATTGAAGGGTCATGTTAGACCCTTCTGTGCATTTTTTAAAAACCAGAATAGGAGAGGAATGAAAAATGTATCAGTCGTTCATGGTGAAATGAACATCCAGCACTGATGTGGGTTCTGAGAGTCTAGAATGCACTAGTTTGTGGCATGCACACCAGGCCCTAGTGCACCTCACACCATACATGCCAACATGCCCCATTTAAGTCTGGAGTTGACTGTCCCTTGCTGATATTTACTTTGTTTTTTGGAACGTGTAGTAATGAAATTATAATGGTGAAAGCACCTCTGGAATGGAGTGGGACATGCCGGCATTTATGCAACATCAAAATATTTAAGGCAGCCAGCCAGTACATTATTTGGACTGACGCAAAACCTCTAAGAAATGTGAAAATTACCATTATGGATAAAGGTGACGTGTGCTTCCAAGGATCTGGGTTCTGTCATAGATGGCTCAAGCAACACTTCAACTCCAAGAGAATGTTCAAGGGTTTTTTATTGACAATGGGCCCCATCACTAGTTGGGCGGTATCCTGGCAGTATTACCGCCAGGATACCACACGAGCTAATAGAGTTACCATGACCCGGTCTGTCCCCATTAGCGCTGGATCAAAGGTTGGGCATTAATGGGTATTCCCCATTAGCCCTAGGGTCCATTGGACCCAATGGGGCATTTTCAGCGCAATTAGTGCGCGCTAGTAGCGCCGCACTAATTGCACTAAAAGATGGGGGTAAATGCTGCCAGACTCATGATTGGGCGGACTGTTGAATGCGGCGGTACCGCCACATTTAAGGGCTACCACCCAACTCGTGATGAGGCACTTTGTATGCAGGGCGCTAGGGATGTTCCTCACTCTCTCATCTAATAAGCACCAAACCCTCCCTAACCCAGGTGTCCCTACTCTCCAGGTTAGTACATACCACTTGTTTCTCCATACTGTCTACTTCTAGCTCACTGATCATGATGGCCTAAAGGCGACTGCTTTATCTGTCCAAGATCCATCTGGAACATCCTAGACTGGCCCTACTCGATTGATGTTGTTTACTGGCTAAAAGGAGTATACGGTTGTGCTTTCTAGACCCTCTCCCCACTAGGTCTTCTTCTTCTCATGCCCTGATGATCCTTTCCCTGTTTCTGATTGCTGTTGTACCTAGGCTCCTGCCTCCAACTCAACGCTCCTTCTCTTGTTCTCCCTACATCTTCCTCTGCTGTCCCTCCAATTTATTTTCTCTCCGCCACCTTTCGATATTCCTACTCTCTCCTGCACACCACTGCTACCTCCTCCACACTACTGCTACCTTCTGACACAATGCTACTGTGGCATACGCCACTATCCTGCTACAAACTACTATCACTCCACATTACTACTACTAGTTGTGGGGTGTAATCAAAGGCCCCAAACCAACTGGACTGAAGGGCCCACTGGAAAACTGGCCTGCTAGCACTTATAACAAAACTTTCACACCAGAAATGGACATATTAAGTCAGGCTGTGAGGT
The DNA here is from genome assembly GCF_040938575.1 of Ambystoma mexicanum. Classification (NCBI taxonomy): domain Eukaryota; kingdom Metazoa; phylum Chordata; class Amphibia; order Caudata; family Ambystomatidae; genus Ambystoma; species Ambystoma mexicanum. The sequence goes on along the minus strand of NC_090931.1, from coordinate 289,719,199 downwards.
TGCTGCAAGTAACACAAGGAAGGGCTATGTGAAAAGGCCTACATGTCATTACAAAAGGAAAACCAGCATTGCAATTCATGAATGTAGAAGACATTCAAAGGTCCCTTTCACATGAAAAACAGGATTTTTAAACACCAACACAAAAACGGCTTTGGATGTGTGTTTGCAAGTTAAAGCAAGTCATAAGAAAAATGTCCCCCTCCCAACATAAAAATGTCAGGGAAAAGACATGGTGTGTGTTGACAAAAAGTAAGGTAGATTATGCTTCATATGCAAAATACCTGAAAACATTTGAAAATAAAAGCCCACTTTGTTTCCATGTAAAGTTCATTTAGGCCCTGTTTGCTTGCTGCGGGACAAATGTCACAAAGGACTCCCCCAATGCTAAGCCTGTGGTTTACAACAACAATTAAATGTGGCTTGACTGAAAGGTGTGGAAACCAAGTGTCCTTTAGACTTGCTGTCCCTAAAAAGCATATATATGCAGGCCAACTGTTTTGGCTGATGCATGACCAGAATGTAAGAACGTGGTGTGAAATTTGGGGCTACAATTAAGAGAGGCTGAAACTCCAACTTCAAACAACAAACTCCAAACACAAAGAGACTAAAAAAACTCTGGTTACAGGCTGGCCCAGAGAGGCAAATAGCATGAGGGAAAGGAAGCTCATATTTGAACATATGAAGATTCCCTTTGTTTAAAATTACTATTATCATTTAGGCATTTTTCTCATGAACCGTAAATTGGATTTTGCCATTTTTAGATACTTTGCCAGTGATTCTGGTGACATAAAATTCGTCCACCTGCACCTTAGGGAACTGTAATGGCAAGTTAAACTAGGTTCCTGGTTGATCTGAAAATCTCCCAAACTTAAGAGTTGGCAAACAGGTGGAGGGTGAAATTAGGAATATGGATAATAAATGGCCAGTTCCTAACTATTATGTGTTTTATAAAAACAGCGGAAAATTGTCACACTACCGTGCAACATGGTGTGGACATGGCTGTTTTATTAAATTCTCCCTGATTAGCTGAAGTAGAAAATATACATATTATGGTAGTTACTAGTACATCACAAGGTTTTTGATAAATAACTAGTTTTTGCCAGAATTGTGACATGAGAACAAATGTTATTACAAATGGTAATTGCCATAGGTCTGCTCCAGACTCTTAAACCAATCCGTAGAGTCAGAGGCAAGAGTTGGGAGGAGAGAAAAGGGAGACTGTCCAATCCTATTTGCGAGAACTCTTGCAGGGTACTCCCCCAAAATTGTAAACCTGATGGTGTCATCGCTGCTATATAAAGTGGAATGCACTAGGAGTAAGTGACAGAGCTGCTAAGCATTACCATCTGACATCAACAAGGAAACATCAGAAGAGATTCCAGAAATTGAATTTGGGTGGAGCTGTCTAATGTAGAAGTCTGTTGCTGGGGAGGCATAAAAAGCTGACTGGACCCTATAATGGAGAGCAGGGGACCATCCTGGGGAGAGGAGTGACCAGATTACTGCCTTTTCCTTCCAGAGAACCGTGACATGCAGATGGCTGTCCTGAATTTTAAACAGAGCTTTTAAGTGGAAGTGAAGCCTTTGCAAACAAAAGGTGGGGGAATCTGCTGGCCTTACATCCTTTCCCTTTATAGCGGGTGGGGAGGGGGAACTGTGTATATCCTTAGCCTATTTAACTAAAAATATTCATTTAATTAATACCCTTTGGCAGAACACTATGGGGTGATTTTTGTTAAAATTCGAAATTAAGAAAGCTCACTTCCCAGTGCTGAATAACTATAGCCTACGATTTAATTGGGTAATCCTTTTTGTCCTGTTGACCTCGACTTCTTTAAGGAAGATGGGCATCTTTGTTCTTAAATCAGTCCAATCTTTTTGTCCAACTTTCCCCAACACAGGCCTTTCAGTGGAAGGGGGGTCTGAAATCCAAAATTCTTCAATCATCCTAATTTTTCTGTCAGACTTCCCCAACCCAGACCAAACTAAGGGTGGGTCTGAAAAACAAACCGCTAAATCACCCTGCATTTATTTTAAAGCGAAAGTGTGGGTGAAATAATAATTGCCATATGGGTTTTTCCAAATGTGTAAAACAAAACTGCTAGCCTTTTAGGCTTGCAGGAAAATAGAAATTGCACAGCATTACATTTGCAATTGTTTGTGTTCACTGACCAGCTGTAATTATTTCTTGAATTGAAATTGAGATAAAGTACTCTGATTTATTTGTGTAACAAGAAGTTGATTGTGAGCCACAAAGAAGGTGGCTGGTGTAGTTTGCGTGATTTTTCTTAATATCGAATTCAAATAAACATAAATATATTTCCTATATACCGCCCGGGTTCTTGGCTCATTGGGAGCTCAGGGGGAGGGATCCAATAGGTATTAGATGAATTGGAGATAGGGCTGAATAAAAAAAAACATTAAACAGTTTGTTGCGTGACACCTTGTGTGGGGAGTGAAGGAACTTCACGAGTTGATGGTGGCCTCTCAATAAACTGTTACAAATCGGGGGCTCGTGGCCGGGATTTAACTGGCTATTTCTGACTCATGACCAGTGCATTGTGACAGACTATTAATTTTGATGCAATTGTATTAAAGTGGAGGGAAAGACATCTTTGTTTTGCCATGAGGATCATTTTTAATAATGAATACAATTGAATTAGATAATGTCAGGAGACATTTTCTTACAAAGCTGTTCATTCGTGGTGAGTGGACAGAGGCCAATGAAGGGAGCTGGCAAGCTAAAATGATGCAAAATGTCACATCAGAAGGAATTGATATTTGGTGTGAAGGTGGGATATGGCACAAATCATTAGAGGCATTTTATATGACCCGAAATGCTGAAGAAGAATTGAGCCAAATGGCTTAGCTCACAGTTTATCTATACTTCTACTTGCAGTTAGTGGAACAGAAGAGTGAGGCTTGTGCACAGAGTCAGACTGACAATCAAAATGGGGCACAGAAAGAATTTAAACAGTTAGAAGATCAAGAACAACAGAACCATATTTTCAAGCTAAAACAAGAAAGCCTCATGAACAACTAACAAATGAATTAAAAACCCAGCAGCAAGAGAGTGCAGAGCATGAAACACAGTTTTCTGCAGTGAAAAATGCACACAAAGAGTGTGTGGAAAATGTGAGCACACTGCAACATAAGGTCAAAGATCATACTATTTATAACAGAGGGCTGTTAGATGACCTATGGCCTATCAATTACAAATAAGGGAGTTGAAAAATGAAAACAGTCAGTTAATTATAAAAGGGCTGGATTCCCAAAATGACTTTGACCAGATATATCAGAAGGTACACACTTTAACCCCTTAACTGCCATGGGTTCAAAAAACATGGTTGGCCTGGTACGGCAATGGCTTCTATGAATTTTGAGAAAAACATTGCTCCACTACATTCCCCCGACTCTTGCAGTTAGGAAATCACACATTGGGCCTCATTACAACTCAGGCAGTAAGGGGTTTACGGCGCCGTAAACAGCGCCGACCCTTACCGCCTGAGTACGAGGTCCCTTAGCGCCATGGCGGATTTAACATCTGCTTTTAGCATGTGGGGTACCGTTTTCATCGAGACACCTGTGGGAACACCGGAAGGTAGGACATGTGGTGTTGGCGGCGTGTTTTGCTGGGGGGCCAGAGTGAAATGTCAGAAAATTGTGTGTTTTAGCAAAATTGTTCACCTTACGAGGGATTGTGGGTAATACACTCTGGAGCGATTCGCGCAAGTAAGACCTCTGTGGATTCCCATGGGTTTCTTCTTTTCGGAAATGCATGGGGTTCCCTTTTTTCCTTGGAGGCTTTGACACCCTAGGCCCAAATCTGTAGGTTGCCCAAGTCAGACCTCTGTGGATTCCCACGGGTGTCCTCTTTTCAGGAAAGGCATGGGGTTCCCAGTTTTCCTTGGTGGCTTGGACACCCTATGCCCAAATCTGTATGGTGTGCACATGAGCCCAATTCCTGAAATTCTGCTGTGCCAAAATACTTGGGGTTACCCTTGTTTTCGGCTTTTCCCTTTGCGCCCATGTTGGTGCAATCACACATGTGAGGTGCCATTTTCGTTGGGACACCAAGCTGTAATGCAGCCCAGCCAGAACTCCAGGACGGTTGAAGGTCATGTGCCCGGCCTTGGACATCCATTTACCATGTGGGTGTACGGTCCCCAAGCACAGCAGCAGCTCTAGGGAGCCCTGGCAGGGTCCCCTTCCCTCCCACAAGGTAGATTCTGTATGGCAGCCCAGCCTATGCTCCAGGATGGTCAGAGCTGATGTCCCTGGCCTTGGCCGGCTGACTCCCAGTGTGGGTTGAACGCCCCCAAGCCCAGCAGTCGTTCCCAGGAGGCCCAGGACATTCCCCGTCCTTTCCCGGAGGGAGAATCTGCAACGCAGGCCAGTCAGAATACCAGGATGGTTGGGGATCACATACCTGGCCTTGGACAACCGTCTCCCATATAGGTTCACCATCCCCAAGTGCAGCGACAGTCCCAGGGAGCCCCGGCAGGATGCCCTCTCCCACCCCACCCCAAATGGAGCAGATAACTGCCCCTAGGGGGGGCTGCATGACATGTCTCCCAGTCCATTTTGGGTGGGGGGACACCGCCCTTTCCATGAAAAAATTCCCTGGTGGTCTAGTGGGAGGGGCACTCCCCCAAAACCAACCATGTTTTTTTTTCTTGTTTTTATTTGGGCCCATCCCTATGGACAGATGAGGCCAGATGGGCACCCATCTGCCCCAGGGTGGCCGTATCCTGCGGGCCCCATCCTTTGGGGGCCTGCCCACACTTTCCTGGTGGCCCTCTCTCACCCCCTCACCCCCAAATGGATGGGGGCCACCTGAAGCACTCCTGCCTGGGGCAGAAATCTGCCCCAAGGAGGGCTACAAGGGGTGCCCCCCGTTTCCAGTTGAGGTGGGGGGAGAAGGCCAGCCCCCTTTCATGTAAAAAAAAATACCTGGTGGCCCACCACCCGCATATCCGTTTGCTTTGTTTATGTGCCCCCTTCCCTGGGGGCAGATGATCACCCATCTGCCACCAGGGTTCTCCATACATGTGCCCCCATGCTTTGGGGGCCGAGGGGAGAGGGCTGCTTTCTGTAAGCAGCCCCCTCTGCCCCCCACGTCACAAACGGATCCCTGGTAGTCCACTGGCATTGCTGGCCGCGGATCAAGCGCTATGGGCCCGATCCGCGACCAGCAATGCTTTCACAAAAGGTGTAATTGGAAAGAGTAGAATCTCCTCTTTCCAACAACACCTCCCTCAATCTCCGGCTTGAAATACAGCCAGAGGTCAAGGGAAAGGGAGAAGGGCGCTTACCTTCTCTCTTCACCTCGGCAGCCGAAAATGGCTGCTGCGGTGAAACTGAAGGTAATCCAACCCCCGGGCCGTGAGGGGGGACCTCCCACTCACATAGCCTGGGGGTTGGATTACAGTTTTGTGTGATCCCTGCTTTACAGGGATCACACAAAACACAGTGCCTAAAAGGACGAGCTATCTCATCCTTGGCAAACTGCAGGGAATGTCAAGGACGAGATACCTCGCCCTTGGCACTTAAGAGGTTAAAACAACAGAAAATTCAACTGGTGAAGGAAAAAAACCTCTTGAACCAGGAGAATAGTGTCCCTGCACAGGAGGTGCATCAGTTGAAAGTGGATATAGAAAAGAGTCAGTCAGGTTCTCAGGAATGGACCAGAATTAGAGAAGTAAGGAATGAGCTAGTAGAGCGAGTGAGACAAATATAAGCTGAACAATTAGAGGCAGCAAATTGTAGGGATGAGCAAGAGAAAGATTACTCTCCTGAAGGAAATGCGCCTTGAATATCCATGCAGCATACAAGGCTCATAGAGGGAGAACAAATCACTTCAGCATAAGGTTCAGCAAGCAAAAGATCGGTTGGTAGCTCAGAGCAGGGTGCTTGACGCTAATCAGGCCTTAGTGTCATAATTAAAAAGCCAGCTCTCCGACTACCAACAGGAAATAAGGAAAGAGAGACACAAGGGTGAGAGTCTCACCAAAGAAATTGAAAATTATAAGCAGGCCCTGAGGCACCCCGACCAATCAGGATATGGGACAAGGCCCACTGATCAAGGTGAGGCACCCCTCCCAGCAGGGGCCTCATGCCAGTCATTTGCAACCTCTCATGTACAAATGTGAACCGACCTCATCTATGCAGCCTATCAAGAACAGAGTGACATGAGGCAGTTAAACTTACCCATGCATAGCCCAACAGATCCACAACAGAAGGCCAGTCCCTGTCTGATATTGATGAGTGTTCATCTCTACCACACAGAAGGGAAAGTGGCCGAACCAGTGTGTCCTGGGAAGTAAGGAATAATCCAGTGAATACGTCAGACCATGAAAACTCTTATGATGAGAAAGTCAACGAGTTATATTGGCTGAAGATGAGACTACAGAGAGACCCCCTAGCTCGCTTCGCTGGAGGAGAACCTTAAAGATTCAGCACAAGAGGGGCATTCTAAAAACCTCTGTACATTCAGGGTAAGGGGGAATTCCCCAGACTCCCTGGAAGGCGGGATGCGGATCCTGGGCCTAAAAGTAACTACAGAGAGAGAGAACCTGAGAGTTCACTTTTACCCAGGTGAGAGGAGGCCAGACCTCGTAGTTCTGGGAGATATGCCATTCTCATAGAGGTCCTGAAGCCTGCAGAGAGTAAACCCCCCACCCCCAAAACCTCCAACCGATCTTACACTCCTGCTGCTGTGAAGATGGTGAATGAAAAAACGACCCCTTCATTGGATCTGGAGACGGGGAGGGGGGGTGCTAAAAATAACCCTTCTGCCAACAAGCAAAATGGAAGGCAGAAGGGACCCCCCTCAATTCGGCTCAATCGAATGGTAGTCAGGGAGGCACCCAGAATAATGATCCCTCTGATCCTGCCACCTATATAAGCCCTAGATACAAAGGTACCAAAACAATGCTGTGGTTCGTATACACTCCCCCGTCCCAAGGGGGGTCGGGGCAATTAGATAAGTATTGCCCCAGTAGACTTCCCTCCAAACCTCCCTCAGGAGATAAGTATCAATCCACCTCCCAATCTGAACTTTTTCCCCAGATATGCCCTGAACCAGAACTTCCGAAACAATCCTCTCTCTCCCCGGTTCCAGGACAATAGATGCCTGAACCCAGGAGAAGGGAGATTCAGGATGGAAAATGATGGCGGACATTTTCCCTACTCGAGCGACTCCATGAAAAGAGCCAGTTACCCTTTTTGGGAGCAGTCAATGTATGACTTGAGACCTCCCTGCCACCCAGAAAAGGTCTCGCAACTGGAGCAACAGGTCTAGTAACTGACCAATGATCTCGGGTGCTAGCTGAGGCCTCAGTACAATTCTCAACCTAACCCTGCTTCCCAGAATTGCCCAACACCCAGGTCTGAGGCTCCAGGGGGAAATGACAGTAGGAAACCTCTGACAAACCACAAGTTTCTGAGGAGGGGGCCTGGGTAGAGGGGAGGTGCCAAGCCTTAGAGGAAGCTTCCTTTCTCACCCAGACAGTACCCCTAAAAACCTCTCAGCCTGAAAGTGTCTCTTGTAACCCCAAAATGTTATAACCCAAAGAGCAAAGGGTAAGTAAGAAGAACCCACTTTGTGGAGAAACTCCGGATAATCCCCTTTGAAAGAGAAGAATACCTGTTGGGTCCAGTTAAGCAGACCTTCTCTTTCAAAAATTGGGGGATCCCTCCCAAAGAAAAATGGGTCCCAAAAGACCATGAGTGGGACAGGGTAAGTATAGACACCGACCCAGAACAAGAAACACTTCAACCCCAAAAGGGCAAGCCAGATAGAATTGAAACAGAGGGTGTTCTCCAAACAGGTTCTGAGAACTGTCGGCAGGTAAAGGTGGACAGCCAAGAGGCCAGAGAAAAGGATTGCCCAACCACTCCCATTGCGAGTTGAAAAGTTTTCTTTACAGATTCCCGAACTGCGACAGAAAATTGCCCAAGATCACACAGTGTCAGAGTTCAATATTAAGAAAATGACATCAGACAGCGTCAGAGTTCAATATGAAGAAAATGACCACTGGCTGTCAAATAACTCACACTGTCTTTGTACCTTGGAGGAGAAAGAAGGCCGATTTATGCACCGGTCAAGGTGCTGGGTCAGTGTGAATTATCCGCTCTGGTAGATACTGGATCTCAAGCCACCCTCCTGTCCAAAAATGCTTTTGACCAACTAAACTCAGAGCAGGAGGAGGGCCACCAAATTCCCCTCATAGGACAACTTCAAAATGTTGACAGGAATTGTATTTCCGTCGAAGGGACTGCAGATCTGGAAATAAAAATTGGACTGCATCCGCTGAAACATCCGGTGATAGTCATGAATTCAGAGGGCACACCTTGTTTATTGGGGAATGATCTCCTGAGGAGGTTATCACCTCTGATCGACTGTGTAAATAAGGTCCTCTGGACTCAGACTAACCGCCCTATAAAATCAAAAATGAGTGCCAATTATGTAAGACTGAATGGTACCGTCACTTAATTGATCAATGTTCTGAGAATGTAGAGTTCCATTTCAAGAATAACCAAGTCCCAGACATCACTGTCATCTCTGTAGGTGAACAAACTGGTAATGGGAACCCCTCTCCATTCTTGAAAATTAACCTTCCTCCAAGTTCCAGTCCAAAATCAGAAGAAACATTGGGTCTCATGAAACCAATTTAATTGACAAATGGGTAGTAGCTCTAGAAAACCCAAATTCCAAACATCTCCTGCCTAGCAGGTCTATGCTAACAATTTCCATTGGCAACAAAAGCATAGAACATAATTGTTGGGTCGTCAGAGATGTCCCTTCCAACTTTTATCTGGGAAGAGACATTCTCAACCAATTCTCAATCAATTCGGACCTTATTAATAATGTATGGTGGTCCGGACTGCGGAGTAACCCGTGGGCTTTCACAACACTGCCAAAGCATTCTGGTCAGCCAATTGCTGCCAATTGCTGCCATTGAAGTTCAAGTGCGAGAAGAGGTTACCATCCCAGGGTAAGTGCGACAATTTACTCTTCCCCTCAAAATTAAGCGAGGACAGAACCTCAAACACCAGGACGCCTATATCATTCTAAATTCCCAACTCCAACAACAAGGTTTGCATTAAAATCTGACATCTCTAGCACTAGAACACAGCACCATTCGAATATTGGAGGATAACATTGAACCTCGAAGTATCACTTTGGGCGCAGACACCTTCATTGTGTTGGCGGTTGATACCCAACATTATTCTATTGATTTAGGTATTGAAATCATGGGACCAATCTCAAATGACGATTTTGACATCAGCAACAGCATTCCTCCAGAACAGATCTTTACTAGGCATGGGGGGAATTTCTGGGTGTACTCTTCCTGCCCCTACAAGGTGGAAGAGGTGACCTGTGACATCAGGCAGGAAGTAAGTAGTGTTCCGAGTGAAGGACCACTACCTCAACTCCACGGAACCTCCTGTTCAGGTCAACACCATCAAAAGAGATCTCTCCTCCCAGCTGGAGGACACCCCTGAAATTGCCAAGCCCGATGTCTTCCCAAGTTTGAGGCAAGTGGTCGAGGAAATGATTGTTGATGCCTGTGGGACTGAGGAGCAAAGACAAAGGGCTTCATTACGAGGTTGGAGGTAGCCATGGTGCTATTAGCGCCATGGCTGCCTCCAAAATTGTTCCTACTCCGGTCTGGTGGATGGAGCAATTACCGGTCCATCCCGAGGTCGGCGGGACCGGTAATTCCCCATTCATCAGAGCCATTCCCATTCCCATTTGAGCCCCCATAGGGCTCAATGGGAAGGGGGAAGGCAGCAATAACGGTACTGCAAATTGCGGTACTGTTATTGACCCCGGTATCCCTTTGTGGGTCCCGTCCTTAACGCCTGGTAAAACCAGGCGTTAAGGAAGGACCCGCAAAGGGAACTCGTAGTAAGGCGGTAAGGGATTACCGGCACCATTGCCCTTACCGGTGCCGGTAATCCCTTACTGCCCACCTCGTAATGAGGCCCAAAGACTGAAAAAGGTCTTCCTGGAATTCCAAGATATCTTTTCAGTGGACTTATATGACTGTGGACGCAGATCCATTCATTCAACCACTATAACCACAGACCCCAAGATGGCACCAGTGTTTGTGAAACAATACCGGTTACCTCTCATGTCCGTGGAGTCACTCACAGAGATTATTAAGAATTTAGAATCCCATGGGATAATTTATCCGATCCACAGCACTTTCAACAACCCGGTACTGGGGATACTCAAACCAAATGGCCAATGGAGACTATGTGCAGACCTGAGGGAGTTGAACTAATGGGTCCACATGTCAAGATGGACCCTTCCCTACATCGATCAGGGACTGGCCCAGATCCAAGGGTCAAAGATATACACCACCATTGACCTGACCAATGGTTACTGGACAGTACCTGTGGGTAGGGAAGGCCAGTACGAGCTTGCCTTTACCTTTCGGGGCAGCAGTACACATGGACCCACACCCCCTTTGGATACATAAACTTCAGCAATGAGTTCAACATCTTCCTACATAAGGCCATGCCCGATTTGGGCAAACAGGAAAACCTGGCCTATGTGGATGATGTTTTGATCAAGAGCTCAACTGTGGAGGAACATATAGCAGAAATCCGCTATGTTCTAACCCAGTTGCTGAAAGCCGGAGATTCAGAAGGCACAGTGGTGTAAGACCCCAGTGAACTTCTTAGGGAACGAGATCACCCCTGAGGGTCTTAATCCCTATGCAAAGAAGGTGGAAGCCTTACTGAAAATTAAAAGACCTGACTACTGTGTGAGAATTAAGAAGCCTTCTTGGACTCACTAATTATAGTCAAAAGTTAATTGAAGATTACGCAAAGGTCACTCAACCCTTGGTCTATTTATTAAAGGCTGGAGTCAAGTGGGAGTGGGGTCGGAACAAGCCGAGGCAGTTAAGCAACTGAAAAGAAGCCTTTCCCAAGCTGCTTGTTTGGCTTACCCAATAAAGAACAAGGAGTTCTTCTTGGAGACGGGGTTCTCAGATACTTGCCTAACAGCGGTGTTGTATCAAAAGCATGACAAGGTCAACAAAGTGCTCTCATACGCAAGCAAGACTTTGTCCTCTGTGGAGGAAAAATTCAAATACTGTGAGAAAGTACTCCTGGCAATGGTATGGGTATTGAAAAATGACAGCCCATTCATCCAGTGGGAGCACATCATTGTTGAGACTCCTCAAAAACCCTTGTGATATCTACAAAGTGACAGAATCTGGGCGGGGAATGTTAGTAATTCCAGAATTACTTCCTGGGTTCTGTCCATGCAAGCCCTTCCTGTGGAGGTCAGATATGGCCAAAACAAGAAGAGTCCCCTAGCAAAAGGGTTAGCGGACTTGCATGATTGTGTTCAAGAAAACTGTCTCGAGGATGAAAGTCTAATGACCGGATAACATGGAGGCCTACTTAACTTCCCCACACAAGGTCTATTAAAAAGACACATGTCAGGGTATACCCACAGTTTATGTGAATGGGTACTCCTACCATGTTGATAACAATGGGGGAAAAGAATTAGTGGCTGGCATTGGGAATGCCTTGGTGAACTATACCCCTGGAACCCTCTGCTGGTTCCAAAATAGGACCCCAAAGTAGTCAGGTTGCAGAGTTGATCGCCGTTCATCAAGCCATCCTCACTGCAGTGCACCACCAATGCAATGAACTGGTCATAATCACTGACTGCCAACAATAAACCCTTAAAGCAAACTGATCCAGTCCATTGATGATCTGGTGACCTCCAATGAGATGACTATCCTTTGGAAGAAGATAAGACGTCATTTCAAGAAAGAGGGGCCAGATAAGACTGGAAATTAGATGGCTGACCAGCTGGCTAAAACCAGAGCTCTGCAAGGGGATTTCATAGAAACAAAATCCCTGGTAGGTGAAATCCAAGTTCCTGCTGTCACCAGGTCACAAACTTGTGCAAACAGTTAACTTTTCAGTGCACATGGAGTAAAGATACCCGAGATGCAGATTTGATCACTGCACAGAAAGAGAACCCAATTGTTTGGAAATGTTATCAATACATGGACCTCCGGGTGTTGGTGAAGTTTTTGAAGAAGTTCTGGATCCAAGACAGTTTGTTGGTTTGGAGAGCCCTTTCTGATTGTGACATGTGGGTAGTACCTACCTCATTCCGAAGCCCGATATTGAATCATGCCCATGATGTGACCACTGCCGGTCATAGTGGGTTTCACACAACATTCAAAATCTTGCGCGTGAATGCCTACTGGCCACACATGGGCCAGGTCCTCGACACATACCTAAAGGCATGTCTTGTGAGCTCAATTTCAACCCAGTTCCCTCACAGAGAGATCTCCCCTACAAAAAAGGGGAATGACACTGCCATGGTCAGATTTGTAAGTCGATTCTATTGGGCCAGTGATTTGCTCCTATAGAGGAAACAAGTACATGTTGACTGTGATATGCTTGTTCACAAAATGGGTAGAATGTCTTACAGCCCCGAATTGTAAGTCGGAGACAGCTGTGGCACTAATGATCAACCACATCTTCTCTCGTTTTGGCCTCCCACAAAGGATTGGGTCAGACAGGGGAAGCCGGTTTACCAGTGAGGTGATAGCGAGGATGTGGGAGATTCGAGGGCTAAAAAGAAAACTCCACATTGCCTACCGCCTGGCCTCAAGCAGGAGGGTAGAGAGATGCAACAAAACAATTGTGAGTATCTTAAAGAAGTTTGTTGCAGACTCTGGACCCAGTTCAGACATCCAATTACTGCTTGTCCTGATAGCTATTAGATCTACGCCATCTTCTGCAACAAAGATGTCTCCATTTGAGCTCATGACCGGATTACAAATGGTGTTACCGCATCATCTGCTCTATAGAACTCAGGAGCAGACATTGGTAAATGGATCCCAAACTCATGAGAACATTGATCATTTAAGGAAGCACCTCTAGCATGCTTTTGCTTATGCTCAGCGCAAGTTAGAAAAGTCGGCTGAAGGAACGAGGACCTATTATGTCGTAAAGACCACCAAGAAAGAATATGAAGTAGGGGACAAGGTTTACCTGTACAACTTTCAAAGGAATCGGGCCAAGGAGCGGAAAGTTCTCCCATCTTGCTGTGGTGCCTTCGAAAGTGTAGATACAATATCCACTGTTGCCTATAAAATCTGCATACCAAAAGGAGAACAGACAGAAGAAAGATGGGTCCACATAAATCAGATGAACAGCTGTCATCCCAAACATGCTTTACGACTGATTGAGGAGCCAAATGAAAGTCGAGCAGAGGAACCTTCTGAGAAGTCAAAACTCTGGATGGAGAATAATAAAGGTGAGTATTTTAATTGATATTCTTTGGGGAAAAAATTAGCAAAATGGATGTTCTGAAATACTGTGTCTAGTTTTATGCAATGTTTCCTTCTTTCGAATGTAAGTGTTGAAATGTGATGTCTCTTTCGATGTAATATTTTTCTCTTTAATGCAACGTCCATCTTCCAGGGAAATATGGTGGTGTAAAAAGTACTGAATCTTTTTTTAATCTATTTGTAAGATAAATAACCTCTTTCATTTTCAGCCTGGAGGCAAGAGGTGAGTCTGGCGAGAACCCCAGAGACCACGGCAAGAAGGAAGGAAAGGGGTTGCCGTACCACACCCTCCAACCCAAAGAGGGAAGGGTAGACTGGAGTGCCCACTCCCTAATGAAGGAAGAAAGGGGGTGCCGTGCCACACCTCCCAACCCAGAGTCGGAAGGAGAGACTGGAGTGCTCACTCCCTAATGAAGGAAATTGAGCCAGACGGGTTCCAACAGAAAGAAAAATATGAAGAAAAAAAAGAGAAATGGGCACCCCTATCTGCCCTGCTCTTCGCCATGAAAGAAGCATAGTGGAACAGGGGTGGACATGTGGGGAGTAATCAAAGGCTCCGAACCAACCGAACTGAAGGGCCCACTGGGAAATTGACCTGCCAGCACTTATAACAAAACTTTCACGCCCAAAATGTACCTATTAAGGCAGACTGTGGGTTTCTGAAAGTAACACAAGGAAAGGCCTACCTGTCATTACAAAAGGAAAAGCAGCATTTTAATTCACAAAGGTAGAAGAAATTCAAAGGTCCCTTTCACATGAAAAACAGGATTTTTATACACTGACACAAAATGGCTTTGCTTGTGTGTTTGCGAGTTAAAGCAAGACATGAAAAAAATGTCCCCCTGCCAACATAAAGATGTCAGGGAAAAGACATGGGGCCTCATTCTAAGTGTGCCAGTCCGGAAACAACGGTGCCGGTAAGCTTACCGGCACCGTTGTTTCTGGACTGGCACACTACAGCTATGTGGGTGGGAGCCGTTTCGCCCGGCAGGTCAGACCTGCCGGGCGGGACAGCACCCGCCCGCAGGGGACTTACAATTTTCTGGTGCCTGACCTTCTGGTCCACCGGAGTTGTAATCCCCCGGTGCTACCGGCAAGTCATGTTCCGGTAAATATTTACAGGTCCAGCGGCAACCCCCCCGGTATCATCGGCACAGTTACTGACGTAATGAGGCCCAGGGTGTGTGTTGACAAAAAGTAAAGTAGATTATGCTTCACATGCAAAATACCGGAAAACATTTGAAAAGAAAAGCACACTTTGTTGCCATGTAAAGTTCATTAAGGCCCAAGGCAGACCCTGTTTGCTTGCTGTGGGACTAATGTCACAAAGGACTCTCCCCCTAACGGAAAGCCTGGCTCGCATCCCAGTGGTTTACAGCAACAATAAAATGTGGCTTGCCTGAAAGGTGTGAAACCAAGGGTCCTTTAGACTTGCTGTCCCTAAAAAGCAGTTATATGCAGGCCAACTGTTTTGGCTGATGCATGATCAGAATGTAAGGAGGAGGAGTGAAAATCGGGGCTGCAATTAAGGGCGGCTGAAACTCCAACTTCAAAGTGCAAACTCCAAACACAAAGACACTAATAAAAACTCTGGTTATAGGGTGAGGCAGAGAAGCAAATGGCTTAGAGGAAGGGCAGCTCATATTTACAAATATAAAGATTTCCTATGTTTAAAAGAAGTATTATCATTTAGGCATTTTACTCAACAACCATAAGTCAGATTTTTCTTTATTTATGTGTCATTTTTTAGATACTTTCCAGGTGGTATTGGTGATATCAAATTCATCCACCTGCAATTTAGGGAACGGTAATGGCTAGTTAAATTAGGTTCCTGGCTGATCTGAAAATGTCCTGAATTTAAGAATTGGTTCATAGGTCAAGGGTGAAATTAGGAATATGGATAATAAATTGCCTGTTCCTAACAATTATTCTTTTCGTACAAAGAACAGAAATTTGCCACACGGCCGTGCAACATGGTGAAGACCTGGCTGCTGTTTTATTACATTCCCCCTGATTAGTTGAAGCAGAAAATATATATATATTACGTCAGTTACTAATAAATCACAATGTTTTTGATACATAATTCGTTTTTGCTAAAATTGTGACATAAGAACAAATGGCGATTACAAATGGGAATTGCCATATGTCTGCTCCAGACTCTTAAAGCAATCCGTAGAGAGAGAGGCAAGAGTTGGGAGAAGAGAGAAGGGTGACTGTCCAGTCCTATTTGTGAGAACTCTTGCAGGGTACTCCCTCAAGATTGTAAAACTTGATGGTGTCATTGCTGCTATATAAAGTGTAATGCACTATGAGGTAGGGACAGCGCTGCTAAAAATTACCATCGACGGGAGCTGCTAAAATTACCATCAAGAGAGGTGCTAAAACTCAACATCTAACAGCAAAAAGGAAACAATGGAAGAGATTGCAGAAATTGCATTTGGATGGAGCTGTCTTTTGGAGCATGCTGTTGCTGGGGAGGCCTACAAAGCTGACTGGACGCTACGGAGGGGGTGAGGGGGGTCTGAAATCCAAAATTCTTCAATCATTAAAATGTTTCTGTCATACTTTCCCAACCCATCCGAACCGAAGGGGGGTGTCTGAAAAACAAACCGCTAAATCACGCTGTGTTTATTTTAAAGCGATAGTGTAGGTGAAATAATAATTGCCATATGCATTTGCCCAAATGTGTAAAACTAAATTAAACTGCCAGCCTTTTAAATGTGCAGGAGAATCGAAACTGCACAGCACTACATTTGTAATTGTTTGTGTTCACTGACCAGTGCTAATTATTTCTTGAATTTAAATTGAGATCAAATACTGTGATTTGCGAGTTTCCCCAATTAATGTGTGCAATTTATTTGTGTAACAAGAAGTTGATTGTGAGTCACAAAAATGGTGGCAGGTGTAGTTTGTGTGATTTTTCTTGACATCTAATTCAAATAAACATAACCATATTTCCTGTACAACGGCCTGGTTCTTGGCTCATTGGTAGCTCAAGGGGAGGGATCCAGGGGATATTAGATGAATTGGGGATATGGCTGAATAAAAGAATCCATTAAACAGTTTGTTGCGTGACACCTTGAATGGGGACAGAAGGAACTCCCTGTGTTGAGGGCGGCCTCTCAATAAACCGTTACAAACTCCACAATGCTACTACCACTCCAGCCCACCTTGTTCCCAAACACCCTCCTTTCACTCACTCAATCTCCTTCCAGCTACAACCTATACACCTTCTAAAACTCTCACTCATGTCTCACACACACTCACAACACAGTACCACTTGCTCTCAACAACCAATACCTCATCTTTTCTCCCTTCTCCCGTTTGCTTCTACACTCCTTTCGATCGTCCTTCCTCTTGCTGGCCTCTTGGTCTGTCATCTCACCTCCTCTGTTCTCAAATGCTCAACCCACACCTTCCTGTTTCATGTTGCACCTTTTATCTCCTCCTTCCTTATCCCATTTGATTACTGGCCCTGACCAATCCGGCCCAGTTTTTCCCACCCAGGCGGTGTTACAATACAAGGGACGTTACAAGTAGTGGGCTAAGCCCTGCCCCTTTTCTCTGTGCTGGGGCTGTGTCCGGCAACAATGGTGGCCACGTTGCAAAATATCCAAATTATGTCAGGGGATCTCAGTGCGGCACCCCTGAGATAAGTGAAGTCTCTGTGCTTGACGGCTGCTCCATGACAAGTCCTTGTGGCAATGAGCTTGGCCCAGCGATTTGATCGCTCTATGCGCTAGGCAGTTGTGTGCGGCATCTCCAGCAGCCATGTAAGCTCTCCAGGCTCTCGCTGGTTGTGTGTGTGTGTCTCTCTCTATCTTTGTCGCTCAGATGCCTGTAGGCCAGCATTGTGGGACGCTGGTGGGTTGTAGTCTTGTGGGTGGTCTCTTGACACTGCTGTTGTCTCACTTCTGGTTCTAGGAAAGAAAGAGAAAACTTGGTAAGCATTTTCTTTAAGAGGCTGGAATGATGCAAGTTTGTACTGCACAGATGTAAAAAGCAGTTGGGGAGGGAGCATGAATTGAGGCCCTCTCAATTAGGACCCCCCTGACAAGGTCAGATTAATGAACTTGTCACAGATCTGAAAAGACTGCATCTCTATGGTCTTTTCTGATGCCCATTTTTCTTTGATTGTGGCCCTACATGTTAGGTGGCAAAAACAAGAGGACATCTACTGGTTAAAAAAACAATGGAATATAATGGACACCACTAGATACCCCTAATCAACCCTAAGGTGTAATAGGTATCAACAGGAATGTTTAATTGATGTCTGCAAACCCATATTTAACAATAACTAATTTCCGAAGAAACCATTTTTAACTGCTCAACTGGAATTATTTCCTGAGACTGCTGCAATGCTATGCTTAAAGCATTTCAAGAGGGCAAGATAAAGGCCACCGGTCTGCTCTGTTGCTGAGGGAGCCAGGAAATTCATGGTTAGGGCCAAGCCAGAGCCGAGCCAAGGGTTTGGCCTGGCCCCAAGGGGCAAACACGAGCCAAGCCAGGACATGCCAGCGTCCATCTTGGAATGGAATATTTTGAAAATAACACAAACATTTGTAGAATTAGTGCTGGGGAGATGTGTGTTAAAGTACCTAAATCCAAGACTGGGCTCACATACCAGGTTCACTACTGGGCACATCATTTAATCTCACTGTTTTAGCTGACCAATTTTGGGAGTCCCCAGCAATAATTCAGTTTTGAATGTTACACTCTTGAAGACAAACCTCATTCATGGTTTACTAGACTTTAGTGTTGCTCAAACCATATATAAGGACAACAGTGAACATTCTTCTGTTTCCCACCTCAAAGTTGTTTGCCTCTTTGCCTACGGATGGTAGTTTCTTGTATGACACCTAATAATTTACACACGACCACCACAGGCTGTTTCTGATGGGGGTTTGGGGGGACACTGATAGCGCTCACGGGATGGAGCTGTAGGGCCAGCGCCGGAAATTCAAATGATGGCATAGGCTGTGATGGGTGAGAGAAACAGGGATTGAATGCTTAGACATGACGTGGGACGAGGAGGGGCATCACCAGATGGTAGAACCCAGATGGATATACCTGGTTTATGCAAAAAATGTTACCAGATTGATGCCACTTGCCTGTCCTCTCGCCGCTCCATGCGGTAAACTCCCTGTCCTACCACAGCCAATGAATGAGCTGTGTGTGGAGTGGAGGAGCAGGACAGGAAGTCAGGAAGCAGGCTGTGTATTTTTAACTATGTGCGGGAACACCCCTATCGCAGACACCTGGTGAAATAAAATTAAGCAAAACCACTGCAAGCGCGTGTCTCATAAAAAGGTACATTAATTCAAAACAGGGCTATTTAATTGGACCAAAAAAAGTTAGGGACAGAAAGTTTGTGCGAAAAATTACATATTTTATTTTCATAATAGCATCATAAAACCATTGTTCTCAATCAATTGAACATAAACACACATATGCACAAGAAATTACAAAAGACAAACAATTCACATTGAACAGGGAGTTAAAGGCATGGGTACTGTACACACCCTTCTTCACCTAATTTGCCTCCCA
The DNA here is from genome assembly GCF_040938575.1 of Ambystoma mexicanum. NCBI lineage: Eukaryota > Metazoa > Chordata > Amphibia > Caudata > Ambystomatidae > Ambystoma > Ambystoma mexicanum. Next base: position 289,700,309 of record NC_090931.1, on the reverse strand, counting down.
GCACATAATACTTCAAAACACATCTGAGACCCTACACTACTTTACTTCTCTCAAATAAATCAACAATTCAATGGAGAGAAAGGGCCACATATAAAACAGTCATTTGTGTACTAGAGGAGGTCCCAATCATCTTGTTAGTTTTTTACTTCACATGGGCCTTCCCTTCTCCCAGTTACGACCAAAACGGCGTCCAGAACTACAATAGTGCTGGCGCCTATCTTCCTCAGGACTAGACTGTCTTTCAAATACAACTCTTCACGAGTCCCCACCACCACAAATGTTATACTTGATCCATTGCTCATAAGTGGGGGCCCAATCAGGTCGCTCTCCTCCCACTTTAAGGGTAACTACAGCACATCATTCCTCCCGTGTGTTTCCAATCTTAAAATCTTCCATTCACTTCTCGTATAGTAACTGGAACGGTATAACGTCTTCCTCATATAAGCAGACACCTAATGGCCCCCACATTTCATCTGTGTTCGAGGCCAGCAAGCAACACATCGAGGAGCGCGACAGGCAGCTGCAGGCCCTGTATTTACATTTTATTTCAAGAAACCTTTACTCACGAGCGGCAGGCAAACCTTTTTGAAGCCGCAAGTGGCCGCAGGTGGGGAGCACAGTGGCGCTGGTGGGTGGGCCCATGCTTTGGGCAGGCACAGGCCCAAAACGACGGTCGAGCTAGAGGCTCTGTTATGGCCCGGGCTGGCCAGAGCCTGGCCTGATTAGCTTAGCTCTAGTGACCTCTGTACCCTTCCAGGCCTGACTAGCTTAGCTCTTGTGACCTCTGTGCCCTTCCAGGCCTGACTAACTTAGCTCTAGTGACCTCTGTCGCCCTTCCAGGCCTGACTAGCTTAGCTCTAGTGACCTCTGTACCCTTCCAGGCCTGACTAGCTTGGCTCCAGTGGCCACTGTCGCCCTTCCAGGCCTGACTAGCTTAGCTCTAGTGACCTCTGTCGCCCTTCCAGGCCTGACTAGCTTAGCTCTAGTGACCTCTGTACCCTTCCAGGCCTGACTAGCTTAGCTCTAGTGACCTCTGTCGCCCTTCCAGGCCTGACTAGCTTAGCTCTAGTGACCTCTGGGCCCTTCCAGTTAGTTGAAATAGACTAACCGTAGTAGTGGGAGAAGAAAGAGTGGTAAAAGAGAAAGAGATTGCACAATCCGTAGCAGAAAAGCGTAGTCTTCATCCACACCTTAAAATCCAGCCTTCATATTTTTATGATGTACCTGTTTGCATGTGAGCCACGAGACGCTGCTTCGCCTGTGCCAAAATCACAGTGAAATACAAGGAAATCCATCCTTTTATTGCTGTATTTTACGTCCTTGCGGCCTTACAGATCAGATATTGCACAGATGCCGAGGCGGCAGGCATTCATCTGCGTCTTGGGGATAAGGCAGTGAAAGCAGAGCGCTGTGACACACATGACCAATCAAGGCTTATACAATGATAGATCAACCAACTGAGTCACAGCCCTTGCTTTTTATGGCTCAGTCGGGCAGTCACCGGTCACCGAGACCTGAATACACACACAAACCCAGAAAATAACCTAACTCGTAGAATAGAAGCTTTGCCTAACTCCTCCGTGTCCACGAATGACCGGTTTAGGTCTTGGTCGAGGAAGGCAAAGAAGTGCCAGAAAGGAAGTCCAAAATATTCGGTGCTTCGGCTCGTGCCTTTGTCTTTATACACTGGCTACATCACAAAGTCTGCCTATGTTTACCCTGCGGATTGAGCAACATTATCATGTTAAAGATGTTTTGTATGGCTGGCATTAATATCTGCTGCACTGTATCCTTGTCCAAAGGTGCTTCCAAGCCACAGCGCAGATGCCCGATATTGACCACATTCTGGATGGATGGTACACTACAGGTAAATGTCCCCGGAGGATAGCTTAGGGGCAACGTGCTCGCATTCAAAGCAAGATGAGATGAAACAACAAAGATTCGATCCCCGGGTGCGCTTCGAAACCTCTGGGTATTAAGTGCGTTATAAATAACCAATCATATCAAATTAGCGGGTTTGATACACGCTCCATTCCCCCAATCGGTAGTGATTTCACCGATTGTATTCTGTTTATACAGTTGTATTTCTTCATGCCTTTATCAAGTGTCTGCAAAAATGTGTAAAAAATATATAATTACAATGTTATTTGCTTCAAGTATAAGTTTCCATCATCACAATCACAATGTGAGGAACCAACCCATAAGGTTCCACACAGGAGTCGATGCTAGAGCAATGAAGATTCCCCCTGCTAATAGCACAGGGAGCTCTTGATTCTATTAAAGACAAGGAGGCGAGCATTATACTTCATCTATTTATTCCACTCTCCAGCAGTTTCAAAAATAACCACATTTTCAATCTTCTTATTGAAATAAGCTTTTTTTTTTAACAAAAAACTACATATACCATCAGTCTTAGATCCCTGTAACCCCAGTGTCCTGGTCATGTGATCTATCCCTTCCTCTTCCTGTGCTCTTCCTCTTCTTGACTGCTTCCAACTGCAAGGACACCGATATATAACTTGCAACTAGTCCAACATAGTCTCTGAACTTTGATCCCTCTGTCTCTTCAATCTCACGCATTCCAACTTACGGGATCGAACGTGACTCGCTCCCTTTCAGGTCGACATCAACCGTTCTTCTGTTCATCTCCTAATGGCAGAAACAACAGTACTTGTTTAGGGCGACGGATACACACCCTATTCTGGGAGGAAAACATTTAAGTCATCTTGAAATACACCACATAAAATCATCCATCAATTCACTTCCCCTCTCCCGTGTATCTAGGGTGGGAAAGTAATGCTCGCCTCCTTGTCTTTAATAGAATCAAGAGCTCCCTGCGCTATTAGCAGGGGGAATCTTAATTCTATGTCAAGACGGAGGAGAGCATTATGCTTGTTCAAAGCTTCTTACTACAGCTTCTGCTATAGTATTAACTAGTTTAAAATAAAACGTTCTAAACGTGGTATCACTAGCCCAATACGCTGCTTTCAGGATATCTTGCAAGGTTGTGCCCTGCACTAGCGCCTTTGAAGCCATCGTGCCCCTGACCGAATGTGCTCCAAATTTAGACATATCTATTCCTGCTAGGCTCATAATTTCTCTGACCCATCTCGCTATGGTGGCTGTTGCTACGTCTTTATGAGGTTTCCTTCGCACTATCAGCAATTGGGTTATCCCCATCGGTCTCAGCTCAGCTGTTCTACTCTCGTATTGTTTTATGCATGCGGCTGCACACCACTTGGGATGCTCTTGCATGTAAGGGTAAGTTATCGTGGAAGATTCTGTCTTTGTTCTCTTGGCCACATTAAATGTCACTCCGTCTGGTCCATATATTTTCCTATCCACTTCTAGCGCTCTGACGTCTGCTACTCTCCTACATGATGGCAGTCATAACAGCATCGGTAATTTTACCAATAGTCTCTCTAGCGACAGGTGTCTATTAGTGGGCCACTCTGCCAGCAGCTTCAGCATGACTGCCACGTCCCATAAGGACTTGTACTTTGGTTGTGGTGGCTTCATAAACTTTATTCCGTTTAGAAGTCGAATCACTGCCACATTCTCCCCTACTGGCACACCTTCTAAGGGTGTGTGACCCGCTGATATCACGGATCTATATACTCCTATCGCTCTATTGGCTTTCCCATCCTGCAGGAGTTCTGCTAAAAAATTCAGTATCCCTACTAAAGGGCAAAAACGTGATGAACACTTCTCCTTTTGCACCATCTCGATCATCTGTTCCACGCTGCGTCGTAGCTCCTTCTAGTTGAAGGGGCCCATGACTCAGCAATGAGGCTCGCAGCCTGCGCCGAAATTCCTGGGAGATTCCAGCGTCTCCTGCTATCTTGCATGCCATCAGCAGTAGAATCCCCTTCACTCTCAGAGGGTGAAACGACCCAACTGGGTCTGTGAGAAGGTCCTCTCCTCGGGGAAGAATTCTCGAGTAATCTGGCACCAGCTCCATGAGCGCCGGAAACTATGCCTGCGCTTTCCATATCGGCGCTCCTACTATCATAGTTGCTGCTTTTCTGCGCACTTTTGCCAGCACTCTGCTCATCATCATGAAAGGTGGGAATGCATAGAGCATCCCTCCTCTCCAATCTTGCAGAAAGGCATCTATTCCTGCTTCTGCTGGGTCCAGCCTCCAGCTGAAAAATCTCATCTTCTGAGCATTCAGTCTGGACGCAAACAGATCTGTGTGTATTGGTCCCTAGCGCTCTTCTATCTGTTGAAAGACCTCTCTGTCCAGCATCCAGTTGCTGGCGTCTGTTAGGTGCCTGGAATTCCAGTCCACTACTACATTCAGCGAGCCGGGTATATGTTCTGCCACTACTGAGGTCCCTGACTCTAGGCAGGAGTGCCAAAAATACTTGTCTATCTCCACTAATAATTTGGACTTCGTCCCTCCTAAAAGATTGATGTACCTGACTGCTGAAATGTTGTCCATTTTCAGCAGAATAAATGAATTCACTCTGTCTTTCGTGAAGCCTTGATTTCAAATGATCCGGCCAACAGTTCCAGACAGTTGATGTGCAGTCTGAGTTCTTCTCAACTCCACCTGCCTCCTGTTTGGAGCTCTCCGCAACAGGCTCCCCAACCTGCTCTGCTGGTGTCTGACTCTATCACTATATCGGGCTGGTCGCCAAAGATGGCTCTCCCATTCCATGCTTCCATGTTCTGTAACCACCATTCTAGCTCAGTTCTGGACTCTTGATCTAGGAGTACTAATTGGTGGTAGCGCAGGCCCTGCTGAAGGTGTCTTATCTTCAGTCGTTGAAGTGCTCAGTAATGCAGCGTCCCTGGGAATATCGCGTGTATCGATGCTGCTAGCAAGCCTACTACTCGCGCTATTGTTCACAGTGAGATAACTGTTCTGCTGAGGCAGATTCCTATTTCTCTTTTTATATCTCTTATCTTTCTGCTCGGTAACTCTCGGGTTGCTGTCCTGGTGTCTATGACAAACACTAGGAACTCCATCCTCCTCGCTGGTCTCATTTCTGACTTCTCTCGATTCACTAGGAACCCGAGGGAGGACAAGAGGTTCACCACCCAGTTGGTCTGATATCAAAGGGTGTCTCTGTTGCTTGCCATCAGCAGAATATCGTCTAGATAGATAATGATTCGGATCCCTTTCACCCTGGTCGCTGCTGCTACTGGGTTCAAAAGCTTTGTGAACGCCTAGGGCGCTGATGCCAGTCCAAACGATATCGTTGCAAATTGCCGGTCCCAGTTGAACGTCAGAAAGGGACAGTAATCTTCTTGCACTGGTATCGTAAGATAGGCATCTTTCAGGTCTATCCTCACGAGCCAGTTGTCTTGCCTAAGCGTGTCTCTGAGCTGGTGGGTACCCTCCATCTTGAAATGGTTGTAGACCACCCAGCTGTTCATGTTTTTCTTATTTATCACTGGTCTCACTTTGTCTTTCATGTGAACCAGAAACATATTGCTTATGAATCTCGGCTCTGCTTTGCATGGCTCGATTGCTCACTTTCCCACTAGACTCCGCAGCTCTGCGTATAGCAAGTCTTTTCTGCTAGTGCTGAAACTAGCGGGCGGGGGGGTTGATACTGGGTTGGGATCTCTGTAAACTCTATGCACAAGCCTTTGTCTGTCTGCAAGACCCAAGTGTCGCTGGAAAGTGCGCGCCAATTCTCCCAGAACTTCGCAGTCCTCCCCCCTACTGGCAGATATGCAAAAAGTCTCACCTGTGGGGAAGTTCTGTCCTCTTCCCGCCTCTGCATCGCCTTCCTCTAGCGAAATGGCCTCTTGGAGGAAATAAGGTGTCTGGCTGCTTGTTTTCCCAGTACTGGGCTCTGTTAGATTGAGGCCTTCTGGATATTCGGTAGCGACCGGTCGCTCAGCCTCTGTACCGACCGATCCTGCCAAAAACTCTTCCGCAGAAGATTTTCTTTATGGAGGCTTGAGCCTTCTCCAGGGAGGTATAGGTCCCTACAAACCGCCCCAACTCTTTTCCAAAGGTCTCTCTGAACAACAGCCCTTGTGTTGCTTCGCCAGCTTTGTACGATGACAGATCTCCTAGCTTAGGGTCTATCTTGAGCAGTAGCCTTCGTCTGCGCTCTGACGATATGGCGCAATTGGCTTTGCCTAAGAGGCATACTGCTCTCTGTGCCCAGTTCGGCAGGATTCCTGGGTCTACTTCTTCTCCTGTGTCTTTTGCTCGCTCGGCTAGATCCATGATCCCTGTTGGACTAGGCCACAAAGGCCAACATCTTTGGGTCCAGCTCTGGAGCTTCTGCCACTTTCCCTGGCAGTTCTGGCCTCGGCACTCCGCCCTCATTCTCTGCCGCACTTCTTTCTCAAGTGCCTTGCGCAGTCTTTGGGTCATGTATTTCGAGACCCTCAGGGATGGCGCCTATTTCGAAGATTTTGGGTTCCAGATGTCTTCCGGGTGAAACATATGTGAAGTCTCCTCGTCTTCCATATTATTGAGCTTTTTCACCTTTTTCTTTGGCGGGGCTAGGCTTCCTGCCTCCCCTTCTTTTTTGGCTTCCTCCTGTGAGGAGGTCAGAGACTCTACGGGTTCCTCTTCAGGGAAACCGTCTACATTGCCCATATTATCATCCCCTGGGTAGGGGGTCTCGAGGCTCGGTACACCCGACTTCTCGTAGCCTATTAAAAGCGTTGGTAGCCTCTGGGGCTCTTGGGATCGCCCCATCCGTCTGGCCCGTGGGGTCAGAAGAGTTCTTGCTCTTCCCGGCCTTACTACACCCCTGTGGGTCCTCTGGCGTAACCTTTGTGGATATGCTTGCCTTCAGTATGCTGCATTTATCTTTCTGGCTCAGAAACAATTAAATCGTTTCTAGTCTCTCTTGGAGGGGTCTGGCCCCTTGAGCCACCGCCTCTATGAGTGAGTCCCCCAGAACTTCTTTAAAACTATAGGCCAGGTCTTCTGAGTAGGCTGCCTCCTGTTCCTCCTCACTCCACTCAAATTCGGCCATAATCTAGTGCTGTTAGGTGCCTATCCGTACCTTTCCAGATGTAGTGGCACATCCACTGACTCACTGCTGTCTAGGAGAGGCTGCACCTGGTCTGCTAAGCAGTTTCTGGTTCTGCAGAGCTGTTCAAAGAGGTCCCTGGGCACGGTAAGCTGAACTTTGTTTGGCCACAGGTCGCTTTAATTGTTAAATTCGCTCCATGAGTGAGAGAACGTTAACAAATGCTCTTTTAACTAATCACTCGTAGTGTTTTCGGATCGAGGGATCGGAGCGCACTGACAGTTTGGAATTTGGCTCCTCCTACTCAAAGGAGAGGGCTCAATGCTCTCAATGAGCTTCTCCTGCTTCCTGGCGGAGAGCTCTGCCTCGCGATGGTGGGGGCCGTGGTCTCTGCTCTACGGCGAACAGCTCTCCCGCTCGCAGAGCATTTGCTCTGCCACCACAAGGGTGGGGGCCGCTCGCTTGGATTGATCGTGGTACGCGCAAGAGAGGCAGCCGGCGAGCCCATGGTGTGCTGAGTAGTGCGGCACGGGGCCGCTGGCTCCTCTCCCTAGCCTGACACTGATTAGGCTGCGCCGTCCCTGCGCTATGTTTGCCAGCAATGTAGTCTCTCATTTGTCCTGGTACGACAACAAATCTAATAATCACTTCACACACTGTGTGTCACTGAGTAAAACGCATCTAATAATCACTTCACACACTATATGTCACTGAGCAAAATCAAAGAGGTACTTATCTCTGGATAGCAGGAAAGAAGTGGAAGAGCACAGGAAGAGGAAGGGATGGGTCACGTGACCAGGACACCAGGGTTACAGGGACCTAAGACTGATGGGATATGTTGTTTTTTTGTAAAAAAAAAAAACACAAAAAAATTTATTTCAATTAGAAGATTGAAAATGTGGCTATTTGTTGAAACGACTGGAAAGCGGAATAAATAGAAGATGAAGCATAATGCTCCGTCTTTACATAGAATCCAGACCCCCAAGCAAAACCGCACTCCTGCCAAGCACATAGAAGTGAAGCTTACCCAGTCCCCGGAAATGCCGACAGGAACGTCTGAGGAGCAACATGTGATGAAGGCAGACGGGAGACCATGATGTGGTGGAGTGCTTTCAGCTTGTAAGTGGGGCAGCGGAACAAAAAGGGGACCATTAGGAATGTACCAAGTTGGCGAGCTAACTCATTTTTCCCTTTCCAGCATCTGGCGGGTACTAATACAACTTAACGGTTCTATGATGTGTCCCAGCAGGCCGGTTTGCTCGAAACCTGGTTCACTGAGTCCAAGTTCAGTGCTGTGGGGAAAACATAATTTCCCTTGTGTGCTTCCTCCCTACCCTTCTTATTTGCAGGGGACAACCCGGCAACCCAGCTGCTCCCCTGCCCTCCTCTCCCCACTCCAAGCTTTGTTTTACGGGGAACCCCCCCCACCCGGCCCACTCTCCATTCTCCCTCCTCCCGACCCTCGTTCCACCTCTCACACTCACACGTACACACGCACACAGACACACCATTAACCCCAAGCCCCCTGCTTACCTTGCTCACCATCTCCCTCTGCTTCCCCATATGCGTGGCAGTCGACAGGAAGCGAGCAAACCGGACGCCTGAAAAGGTTCTGTAGTGTCCTGTAGGTGGACCTCCTCACACTCTTTACCGCTCTCTCTCTTTAATCAGAGACTGACACGGGAGCTGGGGTGCAACACGTCTTCTCTTTATTTAATCTCAACACCAACTGCCGCTCCACGCGGTAACCCCTCCCCTTCCTGTCACGTGGGGCGCAGCCCACTCAACAATCAATAACAGAGAGAGAGGACTGTTCCTCTCTTCAATACTTTGGTGACGACACCACACCCTCCCGTCACTAAACAGTCAGTTGCGTTCTCAACCCATTTCTTCGATGAGACGAGTAGGCCGCCTTCTGGTTCTGTGTGGTCGGAGGTCCACACTTGTGGATGGTGCCACCCATTCTCCTGATGTTATATCATCTCCTGAATCTTCCCTGTCTCCCTCATAGGGGGCGTCCCATTGGGAGAAAGTGTCACACACACTTGAATTTCTTGAGCGCTGAAAACCAGGCATCTTTCTAAAGTGAGAAGAGTTTCGCGTTATGGACCGGTGATCTCCTTCTGCGGTGATGAGCGATCCCTTCTTCCTAGTGATGATGAGGGGTTCTTCATTGAACGGAGTTGCGTTTTTGTGCTGTGGCCGCTGTCGGACCACGACCAGATCCCCAGGCGCCAGGTCACTCTCTCTGGCCCTGCGCTTGCGGTCGGCTGCCTCTTTCATGTGTTCCTTCATGAGGGAGTCTCGTGTTCGCATCTCCGCGTCCTCTTCGTACTGTCCTTCAACGTCGGGCGCATGCGGTATTCGCGTTCTGATCATTTGTCCGAACATTACTTCTGATGGTGACTTCCCTGTGGTGCTGTGTGGAGTGTTCCTATAATCTCGCATGAGTTGGTACAGCAATTTTTCGACGGGTTCTCCCGTGAGGCGGGCGATCTGAGTCGTGCGCTTGATGTTACTCATGAATCTTTCTACAGTGCCATTTGCTTGGGGCCACAGCGGCGTTATCTTACGATGATGGAAACCCATGTATTCTGCGAATCTCTGAAAGTCTTGTCCCGTGAAGGGTGGTCCGTTGTCAGACTTCACAACCTTCGGTATGCCATAGATCGCGAACATCCGATCCAGTGCTGGGATGGTGTGATGTGCAGCGGTGGATGGGATGACCTGTAGGTCTGGATATCTAGAGTATTCATCCACCGCTACCAAAATGTATTCGCCCCCTTCCATGGGCCCAAAGTGGTCGATGGCTATCTCTTCCCATGTTCCTTCGGGTAGTGCGGTCATTCTTAGTGGTTCCGGGACTGTGTGCGGCTTTACAATGGCACAGGTGGGACAGTTTTGTAATAACTCCTCCACAGAGGTGTCCAGTTGGGGAAACCATAGCTTTTGCCTCAGCATCCTTTTGGTGGATACAATTCCCCGGTGTCCTTCATGAGCTAGCTCTAGCACCTTCTGGCGTAGGCTTCGCGGTATTACTAATTTCGTCCCTTTTAGTAGTAGTCCTTCCTCAGACTTCGCAAGTTCTTCCTTTACGGCCAAAAGGCACGTGATGTCTCGTCTGATGTCCTCGTTCATTGTTTCACATGTCTGCTTCGCATGTTTCCACCGTCCTGTTTCTAGACACCTCAAGATGGTCTGTATTCCTTGATCTGTGTTGGATTCCCTTGTTATCTGTTCCATGTCGAGCCCTTGCGGTGTGCTGCTGTGAATAACATATCTGATGTATTGATCAGCAATGGATTGTTCTGGTCCGCTCTTTTCCTTGGGGTGCCTGGAGAGGAAATCTGCTGGATTTTGTTCCTTCCCTGGCCGGTGTATGATGGTGAATCGATAGTCCTGTAGCCTAAGGGCCCATCTTGCTATCCTTGGTGGCATTTTGGCTTGTGGGTTGCCGTAGATGAAAGTGAGTGCCTGGTGATCTGTCACAACTGTAAAAGGTTTCCCATATAGGAAGAGGTGAAAATGCTCACAGGCCCATACGACCGCCAGTCCTTCCTTTTCTGCTTGAGAGTAGGCTTGTTCGGTTTTCGATAGGCTTCGACTGGCGTACGACACTATGTGTTTCTCGCCTCCCTCTTTGTCGTCTAGTTGTGTGAGAATGGCGCCTAACCCAACGGGACTGGCGTCTACGACAAGTTCTGTTGTCTTCTTGGGGTCAAAGTACGCCAGGTTTCGGGCGTCTGAGATGCGGTCTTTGATGATCTGGAATGCTTCTTGGCATTTGGGTGACCACACGAATTCGGTGTTTAGTTTGGTTAAGGCTCTCAGGGGTTCACTGATGGACGCAAAATCACGTATGTACCTTGTGCAGTAGCTTGCGAGCCCCAGGAACGATCTGAGGTCAGATGTTGTGGCGGGTGGTGCAGCTTCTCGGAGTGCACTAACCTTTTCGGGGTCAGGCGTCATGCCTTTCTCTGAAAATATGTGTCTGAAGAACCTGAGCGTCTTCTTGCGGAATTCACACTTTTCTTTGTTGAGGTTTAGCTGGGCTTCCTCCAAGGCCATGCAGACTCTCATCAGAGTGTCATCATGTTGTTCCTGAGTCTGGCCGAACACCAGAATGTCATCGCTGTAATTTAAGCAGTTGGGCACATGCTTGATTACATTGTGGATTTCTGCTTGAAAGATTTTGGCCGCTGAGGATACTCCAAAACTAAGTCGCTTGTAGCGGAACAGACCTAGATGGGTGGCAAACGTTGTTATGTATCGTGATTTCTTGCTGAGCTCCAGCTGATGATAGGCTTTGTTTAGGTCTAGCTTCGAGAATGTTGTTGCCCCATTTAAGAGGTGCGCCATGTCCGTTATTCGGGGGGCTTGATGTCTCTCTCTTAGGATGGCTTCATTTGGTCTTCTCATATCTACACATATCCTAATGTCCGGAGATTCTCTTTTGGGTACCGGCACTATAGGAGAGACCCATGGTGTGGGGCCTTCCGCGGGCTCAATGATGTCGGCCTCTAGTAGCTTAGTTAGTTCGCTTTCAACTTGCTGTTGAATGTTGATAGGGATCCCCCTGTAGTGTTGGGCTACTGGAGTGATGTGGGGGTCGATGTGAAGTTCAATCTGTTTTCCCTTCAGCTTTCCTAAACCTTTGAACAGGGCCGGGAATATTTGACCGATGCTTGCCGTTGGGTCTAGGTACTTGTGCACCATGAGACGATACAATATGTGAATGAGTCCCATCTCAGCGGCTGACCGATAGCTCAAGATGCATCCGCTCTCAGTGGCGGCTTCTAGTACGTGCATGGGGATGCTTTTCTTGTGTTCCTTGTACTGGCATGATGCCATGAAAAACCTTTTGCATGCTAGGGGTGTTTTTGATCCATAGGGATAGATGAGGGCTCGTGCTGGCTGTAGGAGAGGGGCGTTCGGTATGCTTTGGTATACTTCCTCACTTATTACGTTCACAGTTGCTCCAGTATCTATCAGGAATTCTGCAGCTGTTTTGTTTATTTGTATTCTTAGTATCGGGCTGTGTTCCTTGGCCATGTTGTTTCCAAGGGCGTATAAATATCCCTTTTTCCGTGGTGCTTCTTGTTGCATTTCCGGTCTGCGGGACCTCTCCTCTGAGGATGCACTTGACACGCTGTCTGACTGTGATTGTTCTATGAGGCACCTCACGTACCTTCTGGGTCGTCTTCTTGCTTTTGGCTGGGTGGTTTTGTTCTCCCTCCATTCTCTCCTTTCTTGTCTTCTTTCCAGTTGCTCACCGTGGTGACGGCGCCGTCCCTGTTCCGGGAAGTGATGTGCCGCCCTGCTGTGGTGGGAGAGTTGATTCTGCTCTAGTTCCGTCGAGGATTTCCCACTCCTACCGGCTCCTTTCATTTTGCTGCGAAATATCAGGCATACGGACTTGTAGTGGTTGTCACCACCACATGCGGAGCAGGTCTGTCCCATGGCCGGACACGTTCCTTCGTGTGGGTATTCATGGCCACATCTGTAGCAGAAGGGATCCGTGTTGGTTCTCGTTGTACCCTCCAGCTTGTTGATGCTTTCCTGCTTGCCGTGTGTGATCTTTATATCGTCCAGGCCTTCCACTTGTGCTGCGAGGGCAGCGTCGGATCTCGCTAGGCGCAGGATTTCTTCTAGACTTCTCGGCTGTTGTAGTAGTCGCCTCCGGAAGTCCGCCCTTTCACATCCCACAATGATTTGTGATCTGAGGGCCTCTTCATTCGAGTAATTTTGAAATCACAGTGCTTCATTTTTGATCTTAACCTCATGACGAACGCGTCTATGGATTCTCCTTTATTTTGCTTGGTAGTGTGGAATACATGTCGCTCGTAGTCCACGTTTGTGTGAAGTGTGAAGTATTCTGTGAGCGATGTTTTTAGCTTGATGTAAGTATCGATGTTGCCTTCCGGCATTTCCTCGAGGATATCACGCACGTTGGAACCTACCGCATGGTTTAGGAGGTTCAGTTTTTGTTCATCCTCCAGTGGTCCAGCTGCCTTTAGGCATACTTCAAAGTCTCCCAGCCATCTTCTCCACCTTGACCCCAGGGTGCTTGTCTCTGAGAGGTCAAAGTTAGCTGGTAGTTGGGCTAGGAGGCTGTCCGTCATCTTCCTGTGCGGGGACGCTGTGGGGTAGGAACCCTCTTCTTGTGCTGGTGTCACTGGGACAGTGAGTGACACCCTTCGGGCTGGAGTCGCTGTAGCAGTGGGTGACTCCTCTCCTGAGCCACTCATGAGCCGGACCTGAGCTTGCTTATTGTACGCGAGTGCGGTGGCGTCTGGCCGTCACTAGGGGGCGCTGTGTTGGGGGAGTTCGCTCTCCCTGTGCCAAAACGGGTGTGGATGGCTGCGTGGGGTCTATGAGGCCTTCGATGTGCGTCTCCTGACTCGCTGCTCGCGTAGGGGTTCGTGTGCTTACCCTTATGAGGCAGGCGCTGAGCGGGCACACTGTGTCTTTTTGGCCATTTCCCTGAGTTCTGTTGGAGTTATTTGCTCCAGCCGTTGCCGTAGGCAGGAGGTCAGTGCACTTCGACCGCCCGGTGGTGTGATGCGGGGAGTCGCCGCTCCACCCGCGGCGTTTGAGGTCGCCTCTAGGGCGTCGATGCCGTTGGCGGGAGCGATGTCTTCTCTTTCTCCCGCCCGGAAGGTAGTAGCGCGGGGAGCCGCCGCTCCTACTCTGCCCGTGGGGTGAGTGCTACGTGGCCTCTTCCGGTGGCGGGGAGCCCTCACGCTCCGACCCGCTATCCTCGGGGCATCGGAGGACGGAAGCCTCACGGGCGTCACGAGCGCCGTGACTTGAGGTGGCGGGCACGGCGGGGCGCGTGTCCGCCTCGTCGCCAGATGTAGTGTCCTGTAGGTGGACCTCCTCACACTCTTTACCGCTCTCTCTCTTTAATCAGAGACTGACACGGGAGCTGGGGTGCAACACGTCTTCTCTTTATTTAATCTCAACACCAACTGCCGCTCCACGCGGTAACCCCTCCCCTTCCTGTCACGTGGGGCGCAGCCCACTCAACAATCAATAACAGAGAGTGAGGACTGTTCCTCTCTTCAATACTTTGGTGACGACACCACAGGTTCTGTGTGAATTTACCGAGCCAAATGCTACCTAATGAAATTTTACCCCCAACAAAAAAAAAAATCAATATATTTTTTTATTGGGGGTTCCCTGCCGCCAAATCGCCTGTTTATCTACAGTTATAACCAACCCCCCACACCTTTTAACCCCTTGCCCCCACCCCCTATATATTTATTGTTCAGCATTTTCTTCGGTAAAATTTCATTCATTCTTTTTTTTCAGTAACTTCACTGGACACATCCTTGAACTGCGCAGTAGCAGAAGAACGGGGAGGTCACTGCAAGCAAATAGGCTTGTACCACACAGAACATCGGTCGTGGAGACACTAACAAGAGGGTTGAACGGGATGCCAGGTCTCTTCAGGGAGGTTGTGGCTTTACTAGGACAGAGCACAAAGAAAGAGCCAGAGAAAATGGAGTGATAGAGGAAGGCCTCACCGGAGTGGTGGAAGACCTAGAGCTAGGGTAAGGTAGCTTGTATACCAAATAAAAACAGAAGGACAGCTGGAGCTAGACTTGCAGTGTATTCTCAATCTTTGCATACAGTCACTCACATTCACATAATTACCTGCTCTAAAGAGGCTTCAGAAGAGAGGCAGACTGGTGCCAGCATAGCTCAAGGGGGGATTAGCTCACAGGCAGGTCACATACACCAGGAGTGGCTGCAGAGGTGATGGTCCGGGTGGAGCAGGATGAAAGCTAAGAAGCCTAAGCAGCCAGCTTCCCCTACCTTGCAGCCCAGCATTGGAACGCCGATCCTCCATCCCTTAGAGCAGAAAACTCACACATCGCCTTCTGCAAAGCAGTCAAGACGCTACTCTTCATCTAATTAACACCACATGCTACTTACTACCTGTTACATATATTGCTTGCCTAAAATGTATAATGTATGTAACTGACCTGTACTGATTCCAAAGGCTTCCCTGACGCCCCTTGTAACTAAGCTCTTCGCATTTAACAGCGCCTCGATGCCCATGGGCTGTTTGCGCGCCATATAAATGTAAATAAATAAGCCATTGGCTGTGTATGCCAGAAGTGTCCACCAGTATGAAGGCACCCATCCAAGGAAGTAGCACCTGTACAACTGTCGCTGCCTATGCCAGGAGTGGCTGCTGAGATGAGAGGGTCCTGCATGGGCTGCAAGAGCAGAAAACGGTGGCTGCATTCACCAGAAGTGGCTGACAACAGGAGGACGTTGGGGCAGTGGCAAGAGGAACAGGAGACAGGCAGAGGCTATGCCAGGGGTGGTCGTTGGAACAGAGTAATTAGAGGAGAAGGCAACAAGTCTGAAAGCAGTGGCTGCATATACCCGGAGCGGCCACTGGAGCATTGGAGCATTGGAGGAGGGCAGGAGGCAGAGAACATGCAGAAGGAGGAGTCGTGTGGGAGCTCCGATGCGGTGGGAACGAGTGCATTGCGCTCCAGTTTTCATGGACCTTGTGTAGGCATGCAAGCTATGTTTCAGAGCCATCCTGACATGTCAGTAACCCACTTTTCCCCGAAGGCTATCCAGGTTTCAGTGGAATGGCGACGTGCATGAGTGCCCCAGCAGTTATGGACATTCTGGTGTTTGCAGGATATCATACAACACTGGGTTCCCAGGACCACTGCCAAGGACCCCAAGCCATCCAGTGGTCAAAATAGTCTACACCATCCCGTCTGCATCTGGAACTTAGGATATGCTGTGCCAGCCTCTGGACCAGATTTGGAATGGCGATATTAAATGAGTTAATATCGCCATTCCAAATCAAAAGGATATCGTCAATATACCCTTTCCACAGCTGGATTCTCTCAAGAAATTGATTGGTTTCAGTCAGTATTGTGTTTAGTTCTAGAGATTCAACATATAAATTAGCCACAGAAGGAGCTACTGAAGAACCCATAGCTGTTCCATGAATCTGGTGGAATTAATGGATAAGTAGTTCTCTGTCATGGCCATTTCGGTAGACCACTAAATAAATCTATTAGGAGTGGTACCACTGAGTCGCTTGGTCAGCAGAAGTTGTTCAATCATATTTAAGATTTCGATTTGAGGAATACACATACATAATGATACAATATTAAGTCCAACCAACAGTTGAGCATTACCATTTAATGGGTAGTCTTCTATTACATTAATGATATCAGTAGTGTCCTATAACAAAAGATTTTTCATGTTTGTCGGCAAATTTTCAAAGAGGCTCCAAAGTCGAGCCAGTACCAGCAACAATAGGGCGGGCAGGTGGCTTATGAATTTTAGACAACACATAACATTTTTGGAATAGATAGTGATTCTGCTTCTAAGACATCTTGTTCTTGTTTACAAATCCAGCTGCGAGAATAGGCCTTTTCAACCTTCAGGGCTATCAGATGCTGTAAACGTGGTGTAGGATCTTCAGTAATCTCTGCATAAAATGAGGTGTCATTCAGCTGGCGATTGCATTCTGTAATGTATGCTTGTCGTTTGAGCGTGACTATTGCACCTCCTTTATTGGCCTTACGCAGAATGATTTCCTTGTTGTTCGCTAGACTACTGATATCTAGGCTTTCAACGCGAGAAAGGTTACGAAACGCTTTGCATTTATCTAAAGATTTGAGTTTTTCTAAATCATGAAATACTCTTTTCTCGGATATAATAGACTCAGGTGTGTGACTCGTAGCCGGTGGACAAAACAAAGAAGGATTACGCAGACATGTGTCTCATTAGTATTGCCCAGGAAGTATTGTTTTAGATGTACTTTCCTAAACAATTGATGGATCTCAGTTCTTAATTTGAATTTATCGTAACTGGTAGTGGGTACAAATCCAAAGCCCTTATTCATTAGAGATATTTCATCAGCATTCAGCACATAATAAGAGCGATTGACTAATAAGACTGATGACTCCTTGTTTTTTGTGGGGCATAATCCCAGTCGTCCCTCATTTGGTCCTGTCCTAAAAAATGGTGTTGCTGTTGAGGTGCTCCTCGACATCCTCGGTAATTATAATTAGAGGTTCGTCGATTGGAGAAATTGCCTCTACCCTTCGCCTGCAAGCATCCTTGATTATTAATGCCACTCTGAGCTCCTACATTAGGGGCATTGTCATCACTAGAGCTGGCAGAGCTATATATGTTGTATTTCCGAAGCGTACCCTTCTCTGTTGTTGGGGTAGCTTTTGATTTTGGAATGCATCATAGCTGTCCTGCGTGTATCTACAAGCTTTCTCATGCAAGAAATTAGTGAGATCTTTTTTCATACGCCTAACACGTTCTCGTGTTGAAAACTCTCTGAACTTAGTTATTTGTTTGAGAATCTCTTCTACTCTTTTCTTGAATACATCTAACGAAACCAGTTTCTTAATTTCATCCTCCATTGAGGCCAGATCGATCGTATTTTTGTCTGACATTTCTTTGGCCTTGTCGATAATAAGAATAACCCAATCTCGACCGCACTTGTTGGCTATATAACTCCATTGGGTAACAAAATTCTTGTTGTCGAGAAATAATCTTGGTTCATTACGAAATATAAGTCTCTATGGTAGTATTCCGCTTCGGAAATACTCAATCATTTTTGACCCATGCAGTTCTGTGCAGATCAGGCATTCTTTTAACTGTCCAGTTAATCCCAATTACTCAAATTAGTGATTAATGACCCTTCTGCCTCTGTAGAAAACACAAAGGATCTTGCCAGAAGCTCAGTGACATAACTGTCATCTTAACTCCTAACTTTTTCTGCTGACATTTTATTATTAGTACAGGACACATTTGTTATAATTCATGGTGAGTGGAACTTATTGTAACTTCGGGTAGTATACCATGCACATAAGGAATCAGGCTGGTGTGGGCACGCCTACGGTACAGCAGGAGGGGCACGTAGTGTGTGGCGAAATCCATTAGGCAGGAGTAGTACATATGCAGGCGATTGTATAGTTGTATCATTGGGGTACACATTGGTCTGGGTTTGTTTGTGTAGAGAGGGACATGTGTGTGGTAATTACAGTCATTCAGTGGCGAGGGCTCGTTGTGGACGAGTCAGCACCAAGAGGTATCTTGTGTAAAATAGCAGGCTTTTGCATTTCAACAGCGCGAGTGTGCCAGTGATGCATGGTTAGACACAGGTACAATGGTAGCAGATACAGGGCCTCATCACAGCCTTGGCAGTATCCCGGCAATAATTGAGCCAGGATACCGCCAATGCAAATATTGTTACTCTATAGGGTTTTACAGCCCTATTACCACCGGCAGTAACAGTGCCAAAAATGGGCGGAAAGCTGAAGATTTAGCAGCATTTTTGCTACTCCGCCCAACCCCTGATGAGCCCCACAGTATCCTCCAGTGCAGTTACAGCCAACTCAGATCCCAGCACAGCAGGTAGGAGTGCTGCCCCCTGGAAAGACAACCGGCGGTCCCAGAGATGGTTGAGCCACCTGCAGTAGCAAGCGGAACCACAGTGATGCTGGGTAATGGAAAACTGTTAAACTGTTTGCTTTAATTATGCTTTACTAATCAACATAAACTTCGAGGAGGTGATGTCCACGAACCAATAACATCCCTGGAAAACATAGAAAATGTGAATTCTCCAACTTGTAACTGTTTAAACGGATTTCCGGCCATTGTATTTCTTGGTATAATACTACTGTCCGTATTCGATTCTGATGTCAGCCTTTCGATCAGAGCCTATCCTTTGTTCCGTTTTATTTGTGCTCCCCCAGATGTAATAAACAGCGTTGCTTCTTGCCCGGTGTTTGTTCCACCTTTTGAGTATGTGGTAATTAATATGCTCTAATTGGTGGACCCCTGATTACATTATCTTACCATGAAAAAACATTTTTTTTACTAATACTGAGGCCTTTTGTCTTTTCACAAAATGTGTATATCTTGTTTTAAGATTTGTGACTTTCCTGTGTAGCTTATGTTTGTCAAAACCTTTGCTTTTCAATGTTTTTAACGCACAATAGAGACTCTGGGCCTCATTACACGGTAGGCGGTGGACCAAGGTGCTATTAGCACCTTGGTCCATGCCGGTAAAATGCAGCACCGCCTTGGTGGAAAGGGGAATTACCGCCCCATTCCAAGGTTGGCGGGGCGGTAATTCCCCCTTCCACCACTGCCCTTCCCCATTCCCATTTCTGCCCCATAGGGCATAATGGGAATGGGGAAGGTGCTAATTACGGCACCGCAATTTTGCGGTGCCGTAATTAGCACCAAGGTGCCTTAGCGGGTTGGTTTTTAACGCCTGCAAAAAGCAGCCGTTAAAGCACCAACCCGCTAAGAGACCTCGTAGTAAGGCGGTAATGGTTAACCGTTACCATTAACGGTGATCTTTAACCATTACCGCCTTCCGTGTAATGAGGCCTTCTGTTTTTCTTTTGCTATTATTATATCAAAGGTTTTATTCCTAAATGAACTTTTAGTGAAGCTTTTTTTTGTTGATCATTTTGCTCATATTGCTTGGATAATTTAGAAATTAATTCAAACTCCCCTACCCCAATCATACCATGCTAACATTTGTTCTTGATCAAGCCGTCATAAGGGGAAACATATTTGTTTATGTTTTTAACTGTCCAATGTATCCTGTTTCCTGTGGTGTTCAATATAGTACGAACTTGCATTTTATCTTTGATTTCCGGAGTCATATTGAGAGAGAAAGTCTTAACAACATGATCACTTACTGGCGTTTGGATAAGTTGCAAATCTCCCATAAAGTCAAATATTGACTCCGTGAAAAGTATGTATTCAATCCAAGAGGCTTTTCTCCCGACCGACCATGTGAAAGGAATAGAGCAGAGGACACTTATATCTGTATATAATAAAGTAGGTGATTAACATTGATGAACGATAACCATAAATCATGTAGATGGATGTCCTCTTCTGTATGCTGAATTACAGTGGCACCAATTTGTTTACAAAATGAGGCACTCACTATGTTTCTTTGATAGTTTATTAAATCGTTGAAAATTTTAGTCTCCCATAATCATAAATAAAGCCTCAGGATTAAAAAGTCCAGTCATCCAACCCTTTCTCCAGCTCTTCAATCACCCTTATTGTAAATGTGTTGCCTGGAGGATTATATACATTTATAATAAGTATCCTTTGCTCCATAGCACTCTCTTTAACCTCTAATATCGCTGCAAAAAATATACGGATAGTTATTAGGAAGTGGATATTCTGTTAATACCAAATTGTTTTTTGCTCCCAGCATTAAGCCACCAACAGTCTGCCCCTCGCATTTCTTATTGCTTTCCTCTGAATTATACAATACCCATCCAAAGCAAAGTCACTCAAGAAGCAGATTTCTTGTAATGCAAAGATATCAACCTCCAATAAGAAAGCTAGGCCGTCTCTATTGGACACAACCGAGTGAAAACCTCTCGTATTCTAGGCTAAAAAATACTCTCTTTTTTTTTAATTTTAATAATTTTTTATTATTTTGATTAAAAAATGATAACATGTGTTCGCAGGTTACAGATATTTAGAGGAACTACATAATAGAAATAAACATAGAAGAACCATAATAACAAGTGAAGAAGTTAATGAAGCATAGAACATTAATAAACCATTTGTATGATTTTGCAAAGTTCACAAAGCTTATGTTATTGAAACAATAAAAAAATGAAACATAAGTTATTTTATCAAATCTGCAATGAGAATAAATTGGGGAGAGTTGGAAACTGAATGCTGGGGATACATACTGGTAGAAAGACAACAGACAAACACGAAACAAAAGGGAGGAGAGTAAAGGGGAAGATGGGTATAGAGTTATATTTGTTCAAACTGTTTATGCAGTAGTAATAATATTATATTGCAAACATATGGATGAGATTATCCACTCATATCATATGAATTCAAAATAGGTATGTAGATTCAGGTACCATGCGCAGTAACATTGAAATAGTTAAGGTATCTGATGAAAAAGGACCATTTAGCATTGAATTTAGGGATTATATTCAACTCATTAGCCATACATAGTTCCATTTTATGTAAATTACAAACAGAGTTCCACCATCCTCTGGTGGAGAGAGATCGAGAATCTTTCCAATTAGCTGTTATGAATTTCAAGCCTGTGCAGATCAATAAATCATAAAGTTTGGCTGAGTCAAGGGAGATATTAGTTGTTAAGGCAATGCTTCCTAGGAAAATATTCAAAAAGGACAGCTGAATATTAACAGAGAATATGCACTTAATAATGCTCCAAATGTTTTTCCAAAATCTGAAAGTGAATGAACATTCAAAGAACATATGCATATATGAAGCAGGAGTTATACCACATGTCCAACATTTAGCAACATAGTTAGAATTAACCTTTGCTAGTTTAGCAGGAGTCATGAATGCTGTACGAATGAAAAAGAGATAATATTGTGTTATGTTTGCAGAAACAGATATATTTTTGATTTTAGCAAATAAACGACACCATATATGATCGTCAAATCTGTAGCCCAAGTCCTCTTCCCACTTCAAACGAATAGTGCAGACATCAAAAGTTGAGGTGGTGAGCATACTATATAATTTTGAAGCCCTAACATCATTGGACATGGTGAGCTGTAGCAGTCTGAAGGGATCTGGGGAAAGGACCTCATTAGAATAATGATTAAGTGCATCTAAACAGGAGTCAATTAATTTATTATAGTTTGGAAGGTCCGCTTTAGGAATGGCAAATTTGGATATCATTTGCTGAAAGGTGAGGATTGACTGATCATCTATGATGTGTTGAATGAATCTAACACCTTTTTTAATCCAAGATTTACGATTTAAGGTCCTACTATTAATAACAATATTCTTGTTGTGCCATATTAAAGGGGAAAGACACTTATTTGGGGTTTTAACGTGATGGAAGAGAAAGGCTTGTAGAGCTGAAATAGATGCCTTACAGGGTAATTCATAGAAATTCGCACAAAAGTGGCGCACGTGACTGGCGCACAGCGTGCCCGTGCGAATGTCTGCACCAGCCGCGTGCGCTAAAATCGATTTCCGCGCACAGCGTATTCATGAATTTTCGCATCCAAAACCAGCTGTGGCGCAGCGTGGCGCAGCGACCCTGCAGCAGTGCCAGTTACGCCCCCAAGAACGCCCTCGCGCAAGGAAAAGCCTTCAAAATCCCCAAATAATCGCAAAGGGCTGCGCTAACCCTGGACCAGTTCACAGGGCTGGCAAACAGCAAACGCCAAGAGGGGAACGTGTATTTCCGTGGTTCGCGGGAAGTTCCACACGCGATTGTCCTGTGTACGTGTGCATCAGGGGTGCGCGGGAAGTATCACACGCAAAATCAGCAGGGTACGTGTATTTCAGGGGTGCGCGGAAAGTATCACACGCGATTCCAGCAGGGTACGTGTATTACAGGGGTGCACGGGAAGTATCACACGCAAAAGCCGCAGGGTACATGTATTTCAGGGGCGCGCGGGAAGTATCACACGCGATTCCATCAGGGTACGTGTATTACAGGGGTGCGCGGGAAGTATCACACGCAAAAGCAGCAGGGTACGTGTATTTCAGGGGTGCGCGGGAAGTATCACACGCAAAATCAGCAGGGTACGTGTATTTCAGGGGTGCGCGGGAAGTATTACACGCGATTCCATCAGGGTACGTGTATTACAGGGGTGCGCGGGGAGCACCACAAGTGAATTGCATGTGTGGGTCCTCCCAGGTGTTCCCTCTACACACTCCATGGCCCCTGCAGGTGGCCCACACCACAGGGGCCTACCCTGCACATGTCCTGCAGGCACCCCATCCACCATGGCCATGCCCCCCAGCCAACCCACATGTCACCTTGCACTACTGCCCACCAACGCATGTCCCCCTGCACCCCCAGCCACCAGGGGCAGCCTCCACCAGGCCCCCACTCATGTCTCCCACCACCCCCACCCCCCCAGCAGTGCAGGGGCAGCCTCCACCAGGCCCCCACTCATGTCTACCAGCACCCCCACCCCCCAGCAGTGCAGGGGCAGCCTCCACCAGGCCCCCACTCATGTCTCCCACCACCCCCACCCCCCAGCCACCAGGGGCAGCCTCCACCAGGCCCCCACTCATGTCCCCTATCACCCCCACCCCCCAGCCACCAGGGGCAGCCTCCACCATGCCCCCACTCATGTCCCCTATCACCCCCACCCCCAGCAGTGCAGGGGCAGCCTCCACCAGGCCCCCACTCATGTCTCCCACCACCCCCACCCCCCAGCCACCAGGGGCAGCCTCCACCAGGCCCCTACCCATGTCTACCACCACCCCCGCCCCCCAAAAGTGCAGGGGCAGCCTCCACCAGGCCCCCACTCATGTCTCCCACCACCCCCACCCCCCAGCCACCAGGGGCAGCCTCCACCAGGCCCCCACCCATGTCTACCACCACCCCCACCCCCCAGCAGTGCAGGGGCAGCCTCCACCAGGCCCCCACTCATGTCTACCACCACCCCCACCCCCCAGCAGTGCAGGTGCAGCCTCCACCAGGCCCCCACTCATGTCTCCCACCACCCCCACCCCCAGCCACCAGAGGCAGCCTCCACCAGGCCCCCACTCATGTCTCCCACCACCCCCACCCCCCAGCCACCAGGGGCAGCCTCCACCAGGCCCCCACCCATGTCTACCACCACCCCCAGCAGTGCAGGGGCAGCCTCCACCAGGCCCCCACTCATGTCTCCCACCACCCCCACCCCCCAGCCACCAGGGGCAGCCTCCACCAGGCCCCCACCCATGTCTACCACCACCCCACCCCCCAGCAGTGCAGGGGCAGCCTCCACCAGGCCCCCACTCATGTCTACCACCACCCCCACCCCCAAGCCAACAGGGGCAGCCTCCACCAGGCCCCCACTCATGTCTCCCTGCACCCCCACCCCCCAGCCACCAGGGGCAGCCTCCACCAGGCCCCCACCCATGTCTACCACCACCCCCACCCCCAGCAGTGCAGGGGCAGCCTCCACCAGGCCCCCACTCATGTCCCCTATCACCCCCACCCCCCAGCAGTGCAGGGGCAGCCTCCACCAGGCCCCCACTCATGTCTCCCACCACCCCCACCCCCCAGCCACCAGGGGCAGCCTCCACCAGGCCCCCACCCATGTCTACCACCACCCCCACCCCCCCAGCCACCAGGGGCAGCCTCCACCAGGCCCCCACTCATGTCTCCCTGCACCCCTACCCCCCAGCAGTGCAGGGGCAGCCTCCACCAGGCCCCCACCCATGTCTACCACCACCCCCACCCCCCAGCAGTGCAGGGGCAGCCTCCACCAGGCCCCCACTCATGTCTCCCACCACCCCAACCCCCCAGCCACCAGGGGCAGCCTCCACCAGGCCCCCACTCATGTCCCCTATCACCCCCACCCCCCAGCCACCAGGGGCAGCCTCCACCAGGCCCCCACCCATGTATCCCACCACCCCCACCGCCCAGCAGTGCAGGGGCAGCCTCCACCAGGCCCCCACTCATGTCTCCCACCACCCCCACCCCCCTGCAGTGCAGGGGCAGCCTCCACCAGGCCCTCACTCATGTCTCCCTGCACCCCCACCCCCCAGCAGTGCAGGGGCAGCCTCCACCAGGCCCCCACACATGTCTCCCACCACCCCCACCGCCCAGCCACCAGGGGCAGCCTCCACTCATGTCTCCCTGCACCCCCACCCCCCAGCCACCAGGGGCAGCCTCCACCAGGCCCCCACCCATGTCTACCACCACCCCGAACCCCCAGCAGTGCAGGGGCAGCCTCCACCAGGCCCCCACTCATATCCCCCAGCCAACATGTCACCACAATGTAGATCCCTGGCCCTTATGGTCAGCCTCCAAATGCCAAACACCCACCCGAGTATTGCATCAACCCACTTAGAAATGGCAAAAACATGATAGAAGCCCAATTGCAAGTTTGGAAATGAACACATGTCCCTCACATACACCCAATGGATGTCAGTGAATGTCAATATCCATATCATGATATGCATGAAACCAATGAGATGATACTACACATTGAACTTTGAAGAAAAAATATGTATTAAAAGCAACATAAATTGAATCAAAAATAAACAAACAATAATAGAAATTTTAAAAAAAAAACAGCAGGTCCGTGAAATAATGCAAAACCACAAATCATAATGCAAAGGAAAGGTGTCCAAAGTCACAGTCCACAAAATTAAATCCAATGGAAAATTAAAATCGAAAACCATTGCTCCATGGGGAAATCATAATAAAAATTGAAAATCCAAAAGTCAACTATGTACAGATAACTATCCAGGGTCCATGATCCCAACCGAAGAAATGAAACCTATCTAATAACACTACCTAAAAAAATAACTATATACAAAAATGTGGCCCATTGTCCAAAAGGTCCAAAAAAAAATGCTAAACCAAAGGAAACCTAACACTAACTATATAACTATTTACAAGGGCAGCGGGCTAGTCCGACGGCTCACTTTGGGATGTTCCAGGCCAGGGCATCATCGAACTCCTGCTCAATGTCCCGGAGGCGCTCCTCCTCCATGGCCCCGTGGTCCGCAGGGCCGTCCATATGTTCCCCCCAAACTCCCTGCGGATTGCCTCAAGGCACTCGGCACGCCTCAGGGCCCTCCGCATGGAGTTCTCCGCCCTGACCATCGTGAGCCGTGCCTCTTCCACCCGCTGCCGCTCCGCATCTATGGCGTGGCCCAACCGCTGCCACACGGAAGACACTTCCAGTCCTGGGTCCTCCTGCCCTCCGGCCGATGCCTGCCCCTCCGATGTGGAAGGCCCCGAGCCATCATGGCTCCCACCACATTGCTGCTGCTGCTGCTGCGGCTCTGCCCATGCACTGCCTCCTGCTGCCTGCACATCCTCCGCTGTCTGGGGTGCAGTCGTTGATGTGGCCACCCCTGCTGGACGTCCGACTCCCGACTGTGGCAGGGATGCCTCCTCCACCAGCCTGGCCGCACCATCAGAGGCAGCTCCACAGGGCACCCAGGTGACTGATGGGTGGGAAGATGGCACGGAGGACGACTGGCGCATAGGGGGTTCAGTTGAGGAGGGGGTCGTAGCAAGCCCCATCAAACGGAGGAATCCGGCCTGGGTGACCTGTCCCAGTAGGCCGACGCAGTCAACGAGCCATTCGAGATGACGTGCAGTCTCCTCATGAAAAGACTGCAGGTCACCCCGCATGGCCCGTTGACGCAACGCCATACCAGTCAGGACAGGCTCAACCCTGACCCGGATAGCCACGTCCGCAGGCAGAGGAAGGGCAGTTGTCGTGAGCTCATCCCCTGCCTGAAAACGGGTCTGGACGTAGGCATCCCTGCTGGTGCAAGATGATGCAGTGACAGGATCAGAGACAGGATTGCACACAGGCACCCCCGCGGCGACCTGTGCTGCCTCCTGTCCCTGGTCCTGCACTGCACCACTAGCACCAGTGTAATCCCCACCTCCAGACCCCGTCTCTGTTGCTTGCACGGCCTCCTCCTCCACCAAACCCCCCACCAACCTGGATGACTCCGTGCCATCTTCCCCCGTTGGGCCCTGTCGGGTCCCAGCTGCCCCTTCTGCTGCCGAGGAGTCCAACTCTGACCTCCGCCTCTTGGACCTCCCCCCGGCAGCTGCGGCCTGGGACGCGGCACCGGACTCCTCACTCCCCGATGAGATCACAACCTGGGAGGGGAGCCGGGCCTTGCGTCTCCGGCTGGCGATGCGATCCCCGCCGCTGTGCTCCACAGCACCTTCTCCGCCCTCTTCATCAGTTGACGCTGCAGACAGGGAGAAATAAAACACAGGCATCAGGGCACTGTACAATGGACACATACACACATGACAGTTGCACATGAGTGGCATTGGCAAACCTCAGATATGGCATCACAATCGGCAACACACATGTCATTTCAACTTGCACACATGAGCCATACCACAGCCACATCGCAACTGCCAGCACCATCCATACACATACAACAGCATGAGCAGACAAAGGTGAGCCAGACATCACATGCAACACAGGGAGTGCACTACACATGCACGCCACCACCACACTTGCATGCATGTGTACACCTCAGCCAACTGTCGCAGTGTTCCGATGGGCATCCATGTCACATCTGCCAATCAGGCTTCCACATCCCGCTGTCACATGCATCCATGTTGCCTCCCTGTTGCACCCTTGTCAAATACACACACATGCACATGTCATCACGTGTTATGAGGGAAACACCCGCGCGCCTCACGTCACAGATGCGCGCGCGCGCTAAAGGCCTTTGGTCCAATGAAATCGCATATGCGTGCTGAAGTGCATACGCTCTAAGGGTCTTTCGTCGATTTACACGCAGACGTGCAGGATTTTCACGTGCCAACTCACTCCGTATCAAGCTGGCCACGCGTAAGCACACGGAAGACCACGCTCCTGCCCACAAGGCTGAATTACTGCCCCCCAGAGCCCCGAGCACGCTCCCACCTGCCATCTGCTGCTGCCTGACTGCCTGCTGCCCACGTGCCCTGCCATTTGCTGCCTGCACATCAGCCAGGGGTGCTGTTGCTGTGACCACCCCTGCTGGAACCGAAGACTCCCGACTGGGATTCCATCGCTCCACAGCCCAGCCCCAGGACCCAGTTGCCCACCCACTCGTGCCTCTGGGGTTGTCATGTCGGGCACTGCAACATCTGGCACCACTGACAACCCCCGGCCAGAGAGGCAGAGGGGCGCCAGCTTCAGTGCCAGGGAAGTTGGTGTCCTGGTGGAGCAAGTCCTGGGGCAGTATGATGCCCTCTACGGAAGGGTCCGCGCCGACAAGGAAGGACGGACTCGGATCTGGACCGACATCGTGACTGCCATCAACGCGGAGGGGATGGCAGTCCGCGACTTCCAACATGTCAAGAAGCGCTGGGAGGACTTCAGGTCCAGGACCCTGAACAAGGCCCGGCGCCTCTTGAAGGCAGCGGATGCTAAGGGGCTCTGGGGCCACTTGTCAGAAGATCAGATGAGGGTCTTGGAACGCATATCCCCAGCGCTCCACGTCCAGGTCCTTGAGAGGCAGACCCGTCTGGAGTCGAGCGGTAAGTGTACATGCATCATGATTGTAAGCTGTGCGTGTGGTGATGTGCCAGTAGTGTGCCGGTTGCACATCTGTTTGTATGGGGCCGGGTGGGGGTGTACAGGACCGTGAGGCTAACACATGCGAGGGCTTTCATGTGTGAGACATGGATGGTGCTTGTGTGTGTAGGCTTGCATGCCAAATGCAGTTGTGTGGGCACACATGTTTGGATGAATGTGTATGTAAGTGGGCATGTTCGTGATGTCACGCATGTATGTTGTTTTCAGCTGCATGTATCAGCACTGTGTACATGTGCATGTGTGTGTATTTGACAAGGGTGCAACAGTGAGGCAGCATGGATGCATGTGACAGCGGGATGTGGAAGCGTGATTGGCAGATGTGACATGGATGCCCATCGGAACACTGCGACAGTTGGCTGAGGTGTACACATGCATGCAAGTGTGGTGGTGGCGTGCATGTATGTGTAGTACACTCCCTGTGTTGCAGGTGATGTCTGGCTCACCTTTGTCTGCTCATGCTGTTGTATGTGTATGGATGGTGCTGGCAGTTGCGATGTGGCTGTGGTGTGGCTCATGTGTGCAAATTGAAATGACATGTGTGTTGCCGATTGTGATGCCATGTCTGAGGTTTGCCAATGCCACTCATGTGCAACTGTCATGTGTGTATGTGTCCATTGTACAGTGCCCTGATGCCTGTGTTTTATTTCTCCCTGTCTGCAGCGTCAACTGATGAAGAGGGCGGAGAAGGTGCTGTGGAGCACAGCGGCGGGGATCGCACCGCCAGCCGGAGACGCAAGGCGCGGCTCCCCTCCCAGGTTGTGATCTCGTCGGGGAGTGAGGAGTCTGGTGCCGTGTCCCAGGCTGCAGCTGCCGGGGGGAGGTCCAAGAGGGGGAGGTCGGAGTTGGACTCCTCGGCAGCAGAAGGGGCAGCTGGGACCCCACAGGGCCCAACGGGGGAAGATGGCACGGAGTCATCCAGGTTGGTGGGGGGTTTGGTGGAGGAGGAGGCCATGCAAGCAACAGAGACGGGGTCTGGAGGTGGGGATTCCACTGGTGCTAGTGGTGCAGTGCAGGACCAGGGACAGGAGGCAGCACAGGTCGCCGCGGAGGTGCCTGTGTGCAAACCTGTCTCTGATCCTGTCACTGCATCATCTTGCACCAGCAGGGATGCCTACGTCCAGACCCGTTTTCAGGCAGGGGATGAGCTCACGACAACTGGCCTTCCTCTGCCTGCGGACGTGGCTATCCGGGTCCGGGTTGAGCCTGTCCTGACTGGTGTGGCGTTGCATCAACGGGCCATGCGAGGTGACCTGCAGTCTTTTCATGAGGAGACTGCACGTCATCTCGAATGGCTCGGTGACCACGTCGGCCTACTGGGACAGGTCACCCAGGCCGGATTCCTCCGTTTGATGGGGCTTGCTACGACCCCCTCATCAACTGAACCCCCTATGCGCCAGTCGTCTCCGTGCCATCTTCCCACCCATCAGTCACCTGGGTGCCCTGTGGAGCTGCCTTTGACGGTGCGGCCAGGCTGGTGGAGGAGGCATCCCTGCCACAGTCGGGAGTCGGACGTCCAGCAGGGGTGGCCACATCAACGACTGCACCCCAGCCAGAGGAGGATGTGCAGGCAGCAGGAGGCAGTGCACGGGCAAAGCCGCAGCAGCAGCAACGTGCTGGGAGCCATGATGGCTCGGGGCCTTCGACATCGGAGGGGCAGGCATCGGCCGGAGGGCAGGAGGACCCAGGACGGGAAGTGTCTTCCGTGTGGCAGCGGTTGGGCCACGCCATAGATGCGGAGCGGCAGCGGGCGGAAGAGGCACGGCTCACGATGGTCAGGGCGGAGAACTCCATGCAGAGGGCCCTGAGGCGTGCCGAGTGCCTCGAGGCAATCCGCAGGGAGTTTGGGGGGAACATGTGGACGGCCATGCGGCCCCTCGGGGCCAGGGAGGAGGAGCGCCTCCGGGACATTGAGCAGGAGTTTGATGATGCCCTGGCCCGGAACATCCCAAAGTGAGCCGTCGGACTAGCCCGCTGCCCTTGTAAATAGTTCTGTAGTTAGTGATAGGTTTCCTTTGGTCTAGCATTTTTTTTTGGACCTTTTGGACAATGGCCCACATTTTTGTATATAGTTTATTTTTTTAGGTAGTGTTATTAGATAGGTTTTATTTCTTCGGTTGGGATCATGGACCCTGGATTGTTTATCTGTACATAGTTGACTTTTGGATTTTCATTTTTTTTATGATTTCCCCATGGAGCAATGGTTTTCGATTTTAATTTTCCATTGGATTAACTTTTGTGGACTGTGACTTTGGACACCTTTCGTTTGCATTATGATTTGTGGTTTTGTATTTTTTCACATACCTGCTGGTTTATTTTTAAAAAATTTCAATTATTGTTTATTTATTTTTGATTCAATTTATGTTGCGTTTAATACATATTTTTTCTTCAAACTTCAATGTGTAGTATCATCTCATTGGTTTCATGCATATCATGATATGGGTTTTGACATTCACTGACACCCATTGGGTGTATGTGAGGGACATGTGTTCATTTACAAACTTGCAATTATGGTTCGATCATGTTTTTGCCATTTCTAAGTGGGTGGATGCAATACTCGGGTGGGTGTTTGGCATTTGGAGGCTGACCATAAGGGCCAGGGATCTAGATTGTGGGGGCCTGGTGGAGGCTGCCCCTGGTGGCTGGGGGGTGGGGGTGGTGGTAGACATGAGTGGGGGCCTGGTGGAGGCTGCCCCTGGTGGTTGGGGGGTGGGGGTGCAGGGAGACATGAGTTGGACATGAGTGGGGGCCTGGTGGAGGCTGCCCCTGCACTGCTGGGGGGTGGGGGTGCAGGGCGACATGAGTGGGGGCCTGGTGGAGGCTGCCCCTGCACTGCTGGGGGGTGGGGGTGGTGGTAGACATGGGTGGGGGCCTGGTGGAGGGTGCCCCTGGTGGCTGGGGGGTGGGGGTGCAGGGAGACATGAGTTGGACATGAGTGGAGGCCTGGTGGAGGCTGTCCCTGCACTGCTGGGGGGTGGGGGTGGCGGTAGACATGGGTGGGGGCCTGGTCGAGGCTGCCCCTGCATTGCTGGGGGGTGGGGGTGTTGGTAGACATGGGTGGGGGCCTGGTGGAGGCTGCCCCTGCACTGCTGGGGGGTGGGGTTGCAAGGGGACATGAGTGGGGGCCTGGTGGAGGCTGCCTCTGG
The DNA here is from genome assembly GCF_040938575.1 of Ambystoma mexicanum. NCBI lineage: Eukaryota > Metazoa > Chordata > Amphibia > Caudata > Ambystomatidae > Ambystoma > Ambystoma mexicanum. The sequence goes on along the minus strand of NC_090931.1, from coordinate 289,669,142 downwards.
TGGCTGGGGGGTGGGGGTGCAGGGAGACATGAGTGGGGGCCTGGTGGAGGCTGCCCCTGCACTGCTGGGGGGTGGGGGTGGTGGTAGACATGGGTGGGGGCCTGGTGGAGGCTGCCCCTGCACTGCTGGGGGGTGGGGGTGGTGGTAGACATGAGTGGGGGCCTGGTGGAGGCTGCCCCTGCACTGCTGGGGGGTGGGGGTGGTGGTAGACATGAGTGGGGGCCTGGTGGAGGCTGCCCCTGCACTGCTGGGGGGTGGGGGTGGTGGTAGACATGGGTGCGGGCCTGGTGGAGGGTGCCCCTGGTGGCTGGGGGGTGGGGGTGCAGGGAGACATGAGTTGGACATGAGTGGGGGCCTGGTGGAGGCTGCCCCTGCACTGCTGGGGGGTGGGGGTGGTGGTAGACATGGGTGGGGGCCTGGTGGAGGCTGCCCCTGCACTGCTGGGGGGGTGGGGGTGGTGGTAGACATGGGTGGGGGCCTGGTGGAGGCTGCCCCTGCACTGCTGGGGGGTGGGGGTGGTGGTAGACATGAGTGGGGGCCTGGTGGAGGCTGCCCCTGCACTGCTGGGGGGTGGGGGTGGTGGTAGACATGAGTGGGGGCCTGGTGGAGGCTGCCCCTGCACTGCTGGGGGGTGGGGGTGGTGGGAGACATGAGTGGGGGCCTGGTGGAGGCTGCCCCTGCACTGCTGGGGGGGTGGGGATGGTGGTAGACATGGGTGGGGGCCTGGTGAAGGCTGCCCCTGCACTGCTGGGGGGTGGGGGTGGTGGTAGGAATGGGTGGGGGCCTGGTGGAGGCTGCCCCTGGTGGCAGGGGGGTGGGGGTGCAGGGGGACATGAGTGGGGGCCTGGTGGAGGCTGCCCCTGGTGGCTGGGGGATGGGGGTGCAGGGAGACATGAGTGGGGGCCTGGTGGAGGCTGCCCCTGCACTGCTGGGGGGTGGGGGTGGTGGTAGACATGGGTGGGGGCCTGGTGGAGGGTGCCCCTGGTGGCTGGGGGGTGTGGGTGCAGGGAGACATGAGTTGGACATGAGTGGGGGCCTGGTGAAGGCTGACCCTGCACTGCTGGGGGGGAGGGGTGGTGGAAGACATGGGTGGGGGCCTGGTGGAGGCTGCCCCTGCACTGCTGGGGAGTGGGGGTGGGGGTAGACATGGGTGGGGGCCTGGTGAAGGCTGCCCCTGCACTGCTGGGGGGTGGGGTTGCAGGGGAACATGTGTGGGGGCCTGGTGGAGGCTGCCCCTGGTGGCTGGGGGGTGGGGGTGCAGGGAGACATGAGTGGGGGCCTGGTGGAGGCTGCCCCTGCACTGCTGGGGGGTGGGGGTGGTGGTAGACAGGAGTGGGGGCCTGGTGGAGGCTGCCCCTGCACTGCTGGGGGGTGAGGGTGCAGGGGGACATGAGTGGGGGCCTGGTGGAGGCTGCCCCTGCACTGCTGGGGGGTGGGGGTGGTGGTAGACATGAGTGGGGGCCTGGTGGAGGCTGCCCCTGCACTGCTGGGGGGTGGGGGTGCAGGGGGACATGAGTGGGGGCCTGGTGGAGGCTGCCCTGGTGGCTGGGGGGTGGGGGTGCAGGGAGACATGAGTGGGGGCCTGGTGGAGGCTGCTCCTGCACTGCTGGGGGGTGGGGGTGGTGGTAGACATGAGTGGGGGCCTGGTGGAGGCTGCCCTGCACTGCTGTGGTGTGGGGGTGCAGGGGGACATGAGTGGGGGCCTGGTGGAGGCTGCCCCTGCACTGGTGGGGGTGGGGGTGGTGGTAGACATGGGTGGGGGCTTGGTGGAGGGTGCCCCTGGTTGCTGGGGGGTGGGGGTGCAGGGAGACATGTGTTGGTGATCAGTAGTGCAAGGTGACATGTGGGTTGGCTGGGGGGCATGGCCATGGTGGATGGGTTGCCTGTGGGACATGAGCAGGGGTGCAGGGTAGTCCCCTGTGGTGTCGGCTGCCTGCAGGGGCCGTGGCGGGTGTAGAGGGAACACCTGGGAGGACCCACACGGCCAAATCACGTGTAGCATTCCCCGGCACCACCTAAATACACGTACCCTGCTGAAATCGCGTGTGAATCTTCCCGCGCACCTCGGAAACACGTACCCAGGCCAATTGTGTGTGGAACTTCCCGCGCACCCCGGAACACACGTACCCAGGCCAATCGCGTGTGGAACTTCCCGCGCACCCCGAAACACACGTACCCAGGCTAATCGCGTGTGGAACTTCCCGCGCACCCCGTAGTACACGTACCCAGGCTAATCGCGTGTGGGACTTCCCGCGCACCCCGAAGTACACGTACCCAGGCCAATCGCGTGTGGAACTTCCCGCGCATCCCGAAGTACACGTACCCAGGCCAATCGCGTGTGGAACTTCACGCGCACCCTGTAGTACACGTACCCAGGCTAATCGCGTGTGGGACTTCCCGCGCACCCCGAAGTACACATACCCAGGCCAATCGCGTGTGGAACTTCCCGCGCATCCTGAAGTACACGTACCCAGGCCAATCGCGTGTGGAACTTCCCACGCACCCCGAAGTACACGTACCCAGGCCAATCGCGTGTGGAACTTCCCGCGCACCCCGAAACACACGTACCCAGGCTAATCGCGTGTGGGACTTCCCGCGCACCCCGAAGTACATGTACCCAGGCCAATCGCATGTGGAACTACCCACGCATCCCGAAGTACACATACCCAGGCCAATCGCGTGTGGAACTTCCCGTGCACCCCGAAGTACACGTACCCAGGCCAATCGCGTGTGGAACTTCCCGCGCACCCTGAAACACACGTACCCAGGCTAATCGCGTGTGGAACTTCCCGCGCACCCCGTAGTACACGTACCCAGGCTAATCGCGTGTGGGACTTCCCGCGCACCCCGAAGTACACGTACCCAGGCCAATTGCGTGTGGGACTTCCCGCGCACCCAGGTACACAAGCACACGCTATTTTTCACACAGCGGGTGTCCGTGTTTGTCGGTACCCCTTTGCACCTCATTTGTCCTAGAGGGCCACTGTATGGACCATTCATCATGGCTGTATATGGGTGCTTTTTGTTATCGCACATTTTGGCGCACATTTTTTTCAGGCGCAGGGACGCTACCGCCTGCTTTCTTGTGGCGTACTTGTTTGGCCCTGTGCGCGTCTTTGACCGTGCGCTGGTTTGCCCTATTCGATTCCATGAATACGGGTTGTAGGCGAGCGTGTGGGCGTTCCGCGCACTTGCCCCCTGTACTTCCCCCGTGACGGCCATATTTTCACGCGTTGTTCCCCATTCCGAGTGTTACGCCCCGTGTTCCACCTACTTTTGTGATGTGCGCAGCGCTATGTGCGATTTCGCAGTGGCCGTGGCGCACGCTGTAGGATGACCTGTGTGCCGGCGTGCGCGGCGCACATTTTCAGCGCACATCCAATGTTTTTCTCGCGCACGGACTTCCATGAATCGATGTGCGCTGGTTTCCCTGCGATTTTTGCACTTGCACTGCGATTTTCGCACTTTTACTGCAAATCGCATGTTTTGGCACCTCTGCGCGGGAATTTTCGGCGCACATTAATTCCATGAATCGACCCCTTAATGTGATCTAGACCATTCATAGATGTATGTTTAAATATGTAAATGAGGTCTGTGACATTATAAGGGGAGACTGAGTATTTTTCTAAAGTACACCATGTGGGAATGTCATTAATTTCGGGGTCCAAAAAACAATGGCGTGATTGTTTTAGTAGAAATGAAGAATGTTACAGCTTGAAGTCGGGGAATTTAACACCACCTTTCTCATATGGAGCTTTGAGCTTGGTTAAAGCAATTCTTTTACTCTTTCCTTCTCCCCATAACATTTTTGTAAAATAGAGTATATAGATTTGAAAAAGGAAAGAGATAATGGAACCGATAGAAGCTGTAAATAATATAGTACAATAGGGGACAGCATCATTTTAATAGTATCTTAGCGTACCCACCAAGAAAGATATAGGGGGGACCATTTGGAAGTTAGGTCTTTAAGAGTGTCCAGTATTATTTTTGTATTCATTTTAACAGTATCTTGGAGGGGCACATCGAATTCCTAGGTATTTTATAGAAGTACTACATTTAAGTCCAAAGATATCAATGTCATGTTTGAGACAATAAAAGTTTAGGGGCATAATTTCCGATTTCTCTCTGTTTAATTTTTATCCTGACACCTGACCAAACTTAGCCAAGGTATCAAGTAGATTTGGTAGGTGGCGTTTGGTATTCTTGATAAGAATGAGGATATCATCAGCATACGCAGCTATTTTGGTATATGAGGCTCCAGCCGAAATACCTGGTATGTTTTTATTGGAACGTATTAATTCCAATAAAGGTTAAAGAGAAAGAAGTATAGTAAAGGTGAAAAGGGGCAGCCTTGCCGTGTTCCTCTAAGTAAAGGGAAGAAGGAGGATGTTTGGCCATTTAGATAGATAGAGGATTTAGGGGATTAATGTAGATGTTTGATCAAAGAAATAAATGCTTCACTGCAGCCGTGCCATTTAACGGCTTGAAACATAAAGTTCCAATTGACACGGCCAAAAGCTTTTTCTGCATCTAGTGCTATGGCTGCATATCCTTGTTTATCTTTTTTATCTTTAGCTGCTAAGCTGAGGGCATTGAGTAATAGTCTAGCAATTGAGGATATATTGTGTCCTTTCACATAGCCAGTTTGGTCTGCTTTAACAAGAACTGGGAATGAGGATTCAATTCTATTGGCTAATATTTACGCAAAGATTTTGCTTTCAATATTTATGAGGGATATAGGTCTATAATTGCTGGGAATTGTAGGATCTTTTTCAGGTTTAGGGAATATAATGAGTAAAGCTTCTGAGAATGAGCCAGATGATGATTTTTGAGATATCAAATATGAAAATAGTGTTTTAAGTTTAGGAGTTAGGACGTTGGATAGATTTATATAAAATTCAGTAGAGAGTCCATCAGGACCGGGAGCTTTCCCTTTACCCAAGCCCTTAATAGTTTTGATGATCTCTAAGGATGTAATTTCCTTATCTAGGTGGGAAAGGTCAATTTGAGGTTATGTTGCACGACTGATGTTGTTAAAAAAGGATTCTATGTTATCATTAGGGATAGGATATTCCGGGGTGTAAAGATCAGCATAGAACTTCTTGAAGCAATTAAGTATGTCTTCGGATCGATAGTGCGATATGCCTTGAGCATCTATTACATGAGATATATGAAACTTTTCTTTTTTAGTTTTTAAGTAGGAGGCAAGCATTTGGACAGCTTTATTTGATGTCTGATATATTTTTGTTTTATATTTGAGTATCGTCCCTGCGGCTAGTTCTGTAATTTCTTTATTAATTTTGAAACATAGTGCCATGACGTGTCGGAGATTGGTCGTGGTAGAGTTTCTATAACAACATTGTTCTGCCTGGGTAAGTTGAGTATAGAGGTCATCTAACTGCTTTTTTCTTAGTTTTTTATTTTTACTTGAGGGGGCCATAACGTGACCTCTTAGAGCAGCCTTAAACGCATCCCAGTTGTTTACTACTGAAGTGTCACCGTCCAGGTTATCTGTGAACCGCATGACCCGCATTACCTTTAAATCAGATATTTGATGTATCAGTTCAATTATATTTTTTCTATTTAAAAAAGGGCTACTTGAAGTGACGTAACTGTCAATAATTGTAATTGTTTTTGTATTCATTTCTGTAAGTTATAATATATCTTTTAAAATCTGTTCTTTATTGTAATGACTATTGGGCACCTTTACCTCTGAGACAGCTGTTACAAAGTCTTCCCAATCTTCATACTCCACATCCCTTTTCTTTTCAATATTCAATACATCTTCCTCGTTTTCATAGGACTGTACAAAGGTGACCTTATTCTTTCCCTCAGTTATATCAGATTTTTTAATTATCCAGGATTCTGGAGGGCTCTGACGATTTCCTTTGTTGACACTCAGTCGGAAGAAATCTGTGGATTCGACACAGCTAATCTTTTTCATGTTTCTGCCAATGGTGATGTATTTTTAGAACATATTTCCTTTTTATTCACTGCTTCCGCGCGTTTCTTTTTCTATCTACATTTTCTCCCATTTGTCTGATGGGAGTTACTTTCAGTTTTTGTATTTGGAGAATCAGTCCTCTCTGCATGGCATATCGATATATCCTCATGCAAAGTAAGGATTGAATCATCAGCATCAATTATTTAAACCTTTTGTTCAGAACCCTATCTATCCACGCCCATCTGGATATTGTCAATAGGTACTAGGGCATCCCTTACAAAGTCCATATTGTCATCATTAATGTCTCAAAGAACAGCATCGACCAACTTGGTTAAACTCTCTATTATCGTTTGTTGTTCTTTGAACAACATAGTGTTACATAAAGTGAACAAGGCCTTTAATATTCTCTAATGTTTAGGTTCAGACGACTCCTCCTCATCCGAGGACTCTGAGGAGAAAAAAATATCATTTACTGCAGCTGATGAAGCATGTACAGTGGCTGCAATTCTAGCCAAATCTGGTGATCTCTCCAGAATTATCGGTAGAATGTCACAATCTATAAGGTCTTCAGTCAGCTCTTTGTTTTTGTTATTTGACCCCTTATTAGCTCTAAGGTTAAGACACATATTTAATAAATAATTATTGTCGATGGGTTCCAAATCTGCTATTTCTGCTATTTCATGGTGAACACTTAGGTTTGACCCATCAGGCATAGACCGTGTAGGGAAGTGTTTGTGTAGCAGTTTTTTAAAAGTTGTCATTTTTTCTTGGTCCATAAAAGGTTACCCTTTTTTCCCCAAACTGCATCAATCAACCCCAGTTCCACCCAATTAGTGTGTAGCTTAGGATATACTCTGTTTTTGTTAATTGGTTTTCTTTTCATTTCCTCACAGTTGCTGCGTGAGCACCTGCTGTGCTCCTAAATTGGTATTTTTAGCTAATCGCCGACATCGACAATTATATTAACACCAATTGCACAGGGCACAAGTATGGAAATAGATTAACAATAAAAATAAAAATATCTCACAGAATATATCAACACCAATTACACAGGACACAACATGTGAGAATAGATCTACGCAAGAAATTGAGGAAGAAAAAAAGAAAAACATGAAAAAAGAAAAATCACCAAATTTATATATCAAAAAGTCAAAAAGTAAGTAAAAACTATGGTTTGCACTCTTAAAACACAGTTCCCACTCTAAACACTCAAAATATAGTCAAAAACCCTAAAATGTATATTTCGCATAATAAATCTACCAAACAGAAATAAAACCAGCTTGTGGACATTAGTAGAATCACAGTCAATGTCTGTAATCAAGGAAGTTCTTGTGAGTGCGCAGTCGACGTTTTCTTCAGCAAAAGTAATTAGGGTTCATAATAACTCTCACTGTTTCTTAGTCAAGTTGTCTTTTAAAAGAAATGATGGTTATATTATTAGCGGAAAGAGCGCCTTTCAGGGATTGCTGTAGCTTTCCCATGAGCCGTTGGCGAGCAATTACTATTCAATGTGGTGCTGCTACAAAATAAAGCCGCTGCTCACAAACAGTTGATTTCACAATTCCCACTCTAAAAATGAAGGTCCCTCACGTACCTCTGTCAGCTTTCAGCGTTCTTTTTAATTTAGATCTGTTCCGCATTCCAATTGTGAATCTAGGTACATGCTAAAAAGGACCACGTGTGTATTTGTGGCGCTGCCGCTTTCCGCAGGACAGCAAGACTGCTCACTTTCACCACCTTCCGTGTGCGCTCCGCTTTGGGTCTGCCATTATGTAGAATCCAGGTAAGAGTAGCTGCTCACAGAATAGGGCAGACCAAAGCAATGGAAACTCCAACAGTACTTCCTGCAAAGCTGCAAGACTGACCACTTTCACCCCCACTTCCACCATGGAGAGTAACATCAATAGTACTGACATCGCAACACACGTACTAGGACCACATCTTTCAATTACTATCAATTTTTCACCAAACAGAAGATTTTTAAATTAATCACAACCACTAACATTGCCCTGGTCAGCATTCAGTAACATCTTACGTTGTTTATGCTATTACAGAAGGCCAAAAGCCATTCGGAATTAATCTGGTTCTCAACACCACTGTAATGTAATGGGTATGTATACTGCAACAACAGAGCAGTGCCGTCAGAACTGTTAGGTTATGCCCCCTCTGCATGGGAACTCAAGCACCTCATTTATTTTTCAGTCTTGCACAACCTAATCGTAATCGTAAAAGCTGCTTTTTCATCAACAGGGAGTGCTTGTGGTGAGTGTTCTGGATTTCTATGAGCTCTTGCTCTAATCTAAATTAACTTCTTGTGTTTGGGGGTATAGTTTCGCATCTCGCCACATTGCAGTCTGCGAGGCTGATCGCTTCCTGGTTCCTCTTTCCTGCCCGCCTCTCACCCCGCCCCTTGATTGGACGACCGGCCTTGTGTTTTTGCAGCCGGTGAGGGTGTAGCTTTGCTGACACTCAGCGTGGCTTTTTCATCAACAGGGAGTGCTTGTGGTGACTGTTCTGGATTTCTCTGAGCTCTCACTCTAATCTAAATTAACTTCTTTGTGTTTGGGGGAATAGTTTTGCATCTTGCCACATTGCAGCCTGCAAGGTGAATCGCTTCCTGGTTCCTCTTTCCCTCCCGCATCCCACTCTGCCCCCTGATTGGGTGAGCGGCCCAACTTAAGTGAATCCAGCAGGGCAGCTCCACTGCCCGTGCAGCTACTGTGGCTAAGGGCCCTGAGGCAAAGGACAGCTCCTACAGAAGCAGCTCTTGATTGTGTTTGCCAGTGTTCACCAGTGGAGTCTGCAGCACAGCCGTCAATCAGCAGGCACTGACCAGGTAAGCAAGGTGCGGGCAGGGGGAATGATGACGGGTTATACCCACTGAGGGAGCTGAAGGCAGCTACAGGATACAGCAACCCAGCATATGAGTCGCCTGCGCAAAGCAGTGACGAGGGCCCAGAGAACATTCCTGAGAGTGATGTGATCTCTAAGGTCACGAGGGACAAGGAGAAACGTAACAAGGAAAGAAGGGACCGACCAAGTACATCCTTAGATATAGGATGGGAAATAAAGAGATGGAAAGTAGAAAAAAATGAGACTGATGAGTTACCCCTTCAGAATGAATGGATGGGTGGTCAGATTTTGCTCAAACTCATTGGTAAGAGCATCGAGGACGTATGGCAAAGGGATGATCAAGACAAAAAGGATACAGAGAGAGAGGAAAGATTGAAAGAAGAAGGAGGGAACAGGAAGGATAGACAAAGACGGGAACAGTTGTATCAAGAGGAAAAACTGAAAAAGCAGGAAAGAGCAGAGGAGCAGAGAAGCTATGATAATAGACAGAGGGCAATTGAAGAACGAGAAAGATGAGAAAAGCGAGAAAGAAAGAGAGAGGAAGAGGAGGAACAGAAATTAAGGGATAACAGAATACAAAGATGAAAAGACGAAGAGATACGAAGGGCAAATGAGAGGAGAGATATGAAAAGAAAACAGGAAGAAAGAGTAAGAGAGGAAGCAAGGAAACAAAGAGAGTTTGATGATGAACTAGAACAAAAGAGGAGGCAGAGAGCACAGAATTTTGAATGTGTGGAAGAGGAATGAACAGATCCTAATCTTGTAGTGGCATGGGAGGACATAAAGGAGTTCTTCCCAGAACATGAGCCAATAGCAGGTCTGTCTAGAGAAACTCTAGAGGATGAGTTTCACTCTAGAAATATTGGGACGCAATCGATAAAGTCTATCATGATATGAGGACAAAGAAAGTACTGCAGGGGAAGGGTAAAAATGATTGACTTGAGAGTAGGCAGTTGTATGATAAAGAAGGAGCCTCAAGTAGTTTGGGCTAAAGGAGCTGTCTTTAGATAGATTGACTCTGAATAGAAATAAAGAAGAGAGAAGTCACACGAGTTGGGGCAGGATATGTCAGATGAGGATAGGAGAACCTTCAATGGGGAGGAGGAAGGCAATGCATGTGGCCCTGAAGAGTGTTATTCAATGGACAAGGAAGTAAGATGGTCGGATCTAGACCAACCCAAATCTCAGGCGTCAGAATCATTGACGTGGCTAGATCCACCTAGAGAGCAATCCCATGGTGAGAGGGGGGACTTGCAACCTTATGTGAGCAGGTTAAGGTCACTGCCAGGTAGAAGGCAGAGCGGAACTATTGTCCCTGCTATGAACAGACAGGCAATGGGGGCAAATGTGAGTTTGGGGTTTCACAGTTTCCCTTGTTTGAGAAAGGAGGATCTAGGCCACAGTATATACCTTGGCCACAGATGGATAAGGATAATTGAAGGTGAAAACTCCTGAGTTTAACCTCTGGTGCTGGGAAATGGATACATGAGTTAGAGAAAATGACAGGAGAAAACACGTCAGCTATAGGTGACGTTAAAGGTCTCCTGATCGCTATCTTTGGGGAAAGGGCTGATGACGTTTGGTCAAGAGCAGGGTATTCCAATGTTACTACGGTAAATACTACTCATGATGGAGCACCTTTCAATAACTGTAGGGCGGTGGTCTGGAAAGCACTTAGAGTACTGTATCTGGACATGTCAGATATGGGAGCTATAATGGAAAAATAGATGCTGGAAGGGGGTGATCCTCTTGTTTACATTCAGAATTTCCAAGAGCAATGGGCTTTGGAGAAACGCGAGGCTTGGGGGAAATCAATACCTGTATTTTACCATATATTGTGCCAAGGGCTGCCAGAAGCAGTACAAAAGCAGCTCAAGAAATTAGTGGGCATGGAAGCAAAGCCATGGTCAGAGATTCAGCTGACCCTCGTGCATTATTGCAGGCTGTTGCAAGAGACGAATCGAAAGAAAGACGATGTTAGGAAAGGTGAAGAGGCAAAGTTAGTGCAGAAAAGACTATCAAAGTACACCATTGAAGGGGAGATGTTGACTAGTGGAGACGGATCGGGTTCACAGCAAGCAGCAAGCATGCCGCAGCTGGATAACCAAAGGCAGTTCGATCAAGGTAATAATGGATTTGCACCACGGGAAAGGGGAGGCTTTTGAAGTAGATGCTTCCAGAATAATCAGGGAAACTTCCAGAACAATCAAAGTGGGTTTCAAAAACACGCAGAACGATAGTCAAGGCATGCTGGAGGGGCAAACTAAGAGTCCTCCTATATGTTGTACATATATAATGTCAGGGCAATTTGCTCGCACATGTAGAAGTCAAGGATTTGTGCAGAATGGGCAGTTCTCAAGAGGGTGGACCACAAACCCGCCTGCATATCAGCAGCAGAATGGAGATGGGTTAGCTCAGAATCAGACAGTGCAGCAAACACAAGCGCCGAGAATGCAACAAGATTTACAAACACAGCAGGTAACAATGAATCCGCCACAAGGACAGTCACAGCAGTCACCCATGCAGATACAGCAAAGAACAAGCACGGGTCAGTTAATGACTCCTAAAATAGGGGATGTTACTGTTGATGGAGGGAATCCTGTCACAAGTATGGGGATGAGAATGTATCCACAATAGGACAGACCATTGGGAGAGTTGATGTGTTCGATACTATCAGTGACGTCCAATCCTCAAGACGAAGCGAGGGTTGATATCAATATAGGAGGCCCATCTATTTCTTTTTTAGTAGACACAGGAGCAATATGCTCATGTATACGAGAGGGGACATTTTCAATGTCTGGAAATGCCATGAATACACAAGGTTTCACAGGAGCTACAAGTAGAGTTCCTTTTACTGAAGAATTGCCAGTCTCTATAGGAGAGTGTGACATGTCTGTCCAATTGTTATATTCAAGGCAGACACCTGTCAATATATGAGGTCGAGATTTAATGACCAAATTGAACATGACGATTTCATTCACTGATAAAGGCATAGTATGTTCAACACCAGGAATGCATTATTTGAACGTGAGTACATTTATTATGGCATTTGCAGACAAATGGCCATACGAGGAGTACCTTTAGAACCAGAAATGTTTTACTATGTGGTACGCATTCTGTTGACATGGCTACCAGTTTTAGTGGGCAGAACTATGAGAATACCTGATGAATTTTTATGCAGGCCAAACATTCCTATGGATGAAGAGGAAGGGCGAGTCTTTCATTTAGAATTACAAGCAGCCATAATGCGAGGAGGAATGGCTTTGCTTGATGGGAATGATTATGAAGGCAGACGATGATGCACAGTGATTGCCATTGGAGAAGGTTACAGATTGACTGACGTCACTGATGAGGATATGTTTGGAGACCATCCGTCAGATGACGAAGTAGTATTCGAAATGAGCATTACTTATTGGGTAAGAGCAATTAAACGTGAGGTTCGTCAGAAAATGATGCTAGCGCAGAAATGCCCTGAGAATTTTGATGAAGACATGGCTAAAGTACAAGTTTCATTATGCACAACAGGCACCTATGACGTGGGCCTAATGAAGGGGGTTGGAGAAGTGAAGATTAAAGTGAAACCAGGAGCAATTTTACCTCGAGCATGACAGTATCCCTTGTCTCGAGAGATAGATGAAGGTATTTTTAAGACGATATCTGCTATGAAGGAACAGGCTAACTTAGTGACTTCAGAGTCACTGGGCCTCATTACGAGTATGGAGGTAGCCATGCCGCTCTTAGCAGCATGGCTTTCCCCATGTCAGGTACCAGGTCCGGTTTCCTGGAATGGGGAAATACCAGGCCATTCTGACCTTGGAGGGCCCGGTAATTCCCCTTACCAGGAACCCAGACCCGGTACATCCCCATTCCCATTTCAGCTCCCATAGGGCTCAATAGGAATGGGGAGGATGCTAACAACGGGCCCGTTAAGGACAGGCCCATTGTTAGCATCCTGGTCTGCTTGCGGGTCCCGCGAGCAGACCTCGTAATGAGGCGGTAGAGGGTTAATGGCACCGGCAACTCTACCGGTGCCATTAACCCTCTACCGCCTTCCTCGTAATGAGGCCCACTGTGTAATACCACGATTTATCCTGGGAAAAAAGGGGTAAGGGGGTCATGGCGTTTAGAGCAAGACGTTCGCCCGATTAACCAGATTGTAGAGGCCGAATTCCCTCTAGTTCCTAATCCTGCGACAATCTTATGTAATATCCCTGTTGAGGCACGATATTCCACTGTGATTGACTTAAAAAATGTGTTTTTCTCAATCCCATTGCATAAAGACTCACAGGATCTGACGTAATTTACGTTCAGATAAACTCGTCTGAAAAGTACTCGCCTGCCCCAGGGGTACTGTGAGTCTCCGTCGATATTCAATGGAGTCCTGCAGATGGCCTTGAGCAATATTGATTTGGAAAGTGTTGTGTTGCAGTACGTGGATGACATATTGGTCTGTAGCACCTCAGTGCTGTGATTCAGTTCAGCTAATGATTATTGTTGCAGACAAAGGATATAAAGTAGACAGGGAGAAATTGCAGTATTGTCAAGAAGAAGTACTGTACATAGGCCAGATAATTTCGCATGAGGAAAAGAAAGTTACTCCTGAGGCTATTTTGAAAAAAGTAAAGCCACTCATGATAAAGCACATGCAGAGATGTTTGGGATTGTGTAACTATGTAAGAGCATGGGTCTTTGATTACAGTTCATACACAAGGCCCTTGTTGCAAGCTCTGAAGAAAGCACAGGCAAATCAGGAAAACATTGGGCCTCATTACACGGTAGGCGGTGAGCCATGGTGCTATTAGCGCCATGGCTCATGCCGGTAAAATACCGGCACCGCCTTGGCGGAAAGGGGATTTACCGCCCCATTCCAAGGTTGGAGGGGCGGTAAATCCCCCTTCCACCATTGCCCTTCCCCATTCCCATTTCTGCCCCATAGGGCTCTATGGGAATGGGGAAGGCGCTAATTACGGCACCGCAATTTTGCGGTGCCGTAATTAGCTCCGAGGTCCCTTAGCGGGTTGGATTTTAACGCCTGCAAAAAGCAGGCGTTAAATCCCCCAACCCGCAAGGGGACTTCGTAGTAAGGCGGTAAGGATTTACCGGTACCGGTATTTTACCGGTACCGGTAAATCCCTACCTCCATCCGTGTAATGAGGCCCATTGTCTGGACTGAGGAAATGGAAGAGTTGAAAAAGGCAATTTGCACAGCTCCAGTATTAGGGATTCCCAATTATGCTGAGGAATTCTTTTTATTTTCGCCACTGTTATGACAGCTGTATTCACGCAGGCAAACACGTTGGGGTACAAGCCCCTTGCATATTACAGTGGGATTTTAGACCCAGTAAAGAGGGGTCATTTTCTTGTCAACATTTTTTGGCAGCCGCCGCGTTCGCCATTGCCCGTGTTCGCCATTGAGAAGGCTGCCAGCATAGTAATGGGATGTTCCATGATGATTAACATGCTGTACGCTTAACTGGTCTCTGCAAAGGCGTTGGGGCACGGTTGCAGCCCTCCCGGGGGTGAGGTCACTCGGGTCCGACTTCACTTGTGGTGACTAGTGGTAATAGGTGATGCTGCTCAGAACTGCTCCTGCGTGGAGAATAGGGGGCATGAGTATGCTAGCTTGTGCGCCTGATCCCCTTCCAGACCCCTTCTCCCAAACCGTGGTACCCGTGGGATGCGCTGTCCCTGGAAAGCTCACCTGTTGATTAGTTTTGGCAAGCACTCCGTCCTGCTGCTTTTGGCAGGGGCGCTTTTATGATCTGGACCGAGTTCCTTCACTGGTCCCTTGCACGTGGTAGTCCAGTCCTGCTGCGACTAAGCCACTATACTTCAGATAAGTGTTCCTGTTTGCCTTTGTTTTTCCTCATCTGTTGTAAAGTTTGTTGTCTTGTATTGTTGTCCATTCCGCTTTTGATGTTTGCTCTTTTGCTTTTTTCCCTTGCAGGTGATGATGCCGGCCTGGCAGAAGCTGCGGAGCTCGAGGCGCCAGCCAGAGGGAATGAGGAATGAAGCTGCAGCGGTACAGTAGCTGCTAAGTTGTTAACTAGGGGGCGTGCTGGGTTCAAATGCGGCGAGGCCCTAGGTCGGATGTTCTAACCTTGTCTTTCTTCTTCTTCACAGGGTCCGAGTTCGTGGATGCAGAGCGCAGTGCTGCAGCTTCAGGATCAAGATCACTGGATGTCAAGAGAGGAGTCTGCAGATGAAGTGAGTATGCAGGAGAACACTTGGTTTCAAAGGTAAGTAAACTGGTCCAAATGGCTGTGAGCGTCAAGTTGCACACGAGTGCACAATAACGTGAAGCACCGGCCTTAAGAATGGAGCAGCTTATATAGCTGAGCTTCTGAATCCACGCCCACCAGGTTCAGCCTGCCTGCCATACCCTGCCACACCCAATGAGTCAGCACATGAAGACCAGGTTTAGGGAGCCACACCCAATGAGTCAGCACATGAGGATGTTCTCTGGAATAAAGGCTTTCAGCTCCTGGAAAGTTCATGTAAAATAAAATCACTCCTGCACTGAAATAAAGTAAAAGCACTCCTGCACTGAAATAAAGTGTTCCTGCTCACATCTCTATATGAGCCTGGCGCCAAAGGCACGAGGACTGAGTCCAGCCAGGGCCCCTGTGTTTATGCGTCTCAAAGGGACATAAGTGAGTCAAGTGACACATTGCCCCAATCACTAGATGGTGTGGTGTTTTTGTTCTGGGGCCTGTGGCACTGACACATGCTTTGTTTGCTATTTTGGAAAAACCTAAAGGCACGTTGACTTCTCAAAGGGCTTCTGCCTACGATGTAGTCATATAAAATCCAGCGATTAAGATAGTTAGATGCAGAATAGTGAATCCTGCCATATTTGTAGCAGAACCACTGGCAGAGGACGAACATCCACATGATTGCTCGAGTTATGAGGAATTCTATGATGAACTCCCGAGGGTGAAGGAAAATGCGTTGGCAGCTGGGTAGATTCTTTTTATTGACGGTTCTTCTAGAATCAATGAAAATGATGGACAAAGAAATACAAGTGCCGCTGTAGTGAAGCACATGGCCAATGGAGAGTTGGAAGTATTGATAAGTGCACGACTACCGTCTCACTTTTCGGCACAGGCTGCAGAATTAGTGGCGCTGATTGTTGCGCTCGAGAATTATGCAGACCAGGAAGTAACAGTGTACAGTGACTCGCCTATGTGACGACGACAGTGCATGCAGGGTTAGCACGTTGTAAAAGGAGGGGCTACCTCAGAGCGGACGGCACTCCAGTGGAGCACGCAGCCTTATTGGACAGACTTATTAAAGCACTACAACTCCCAGTAGCCATCGCAGTCGTTAAGTGCGCAGCACACACTAAAAGGGCAGACTTCATCTCACGTGGAAATCAAAAGGCAGATGAGGAAGCAAAATGAGTTGCAAGTTCAGAAAACATTATGAAGTTTAACACGCCGGATGTAAATGAAAGCATGGTGGTGATGATGAGTGTGCCTGATTGTTATAGTGTTCTGTCTAGGACTCAACTTGTAGAGATCCAAGTGGAAGCGCCTCAGGATGAGAAAGACCTGTGGACACGGAGGGGATGTTCTTTGAACCCTTCCGAAGCATTGTGGCGACAAGACAGCACTGGTAAACCAGTGATGCCTGTAGCCTTGTTAAGGGTGGCGTTAGATTAGAACAGTGGGGCCTCCTACCCACGAATTTCAATGATTGCAACAATTTCATGCAAACTTGTTTTCCTTTGTAATATATCACTGAGACAAGAGCCTCTTTGTCTCACTAATAATCAAAGCATAAAAGGCACACTCAAACTAAGTAGTGTTCAAACAGCTTTTATTATTTGGTTGCTGATTCATATTTGGATTTTTTTTTGGGAACAACTTTACTATATGAGAGCAGTTATGGTTATTAGACTGCTTGTCAATGAGAACGTTTTTTTGGTACAGATACAATAACAAATTGACTTTTCGGGTCCACAAACAGATTCTGTGTGATTATATCAACCAAATACAATGTGCAAATAGAATTACAACAATCAAAAACAATGACAAAAATGTTTGTTGTTTGGTTCGATGGACCTCCGCGTCAGGCCCGCGCCTGGGGACACGGGGAACAGCGGGAGTGGGGTTACGTCTCACAAGTTTGGTTTAAAGGTTCACACGCGTTCATTCTGATTTAAAGAGAATGGGTTAGCCACACGTTTACACTACCCGGGGCTGGGGTAGAGTCCTTGGTGGTTCGTTGACCGTCCCCGAAGGAGATCGGGTGACATGGACGAATGCTTCAAGACGGGGGGAGGGGAGAGGGAGAAAGGGGCAGGGGGGAGGGGGAGAACGACCATCATCAAGGCCGGATTGGTAACGCTTAGAAGGGTCCACGGTGGGTGGAGGGACTAGCCAGTTTGAACAGGAATCTTCCATTTTACAGTTAGAGATGGACAACCTAGACGACAATGGTTGAAGGCAAGATAGGCACACTCAATGTCAAGGGCCTCAATTCACAAAACAAGAGGTCTCTGACCAGTAATATGTTCCGCAAACAGCAGCTAATGGTGCTGTTCCTCCAAGAAACCCATTACAGACAGGGGAAGGAATCACCCATCAGGGGGAAGGACGTCGGTGCCAATTTCTGGGCCTCCCACAGAGGCTCGAAGAAGGAAGGCGTGGGGATTCTCTTGAGCAAAACACTCCACCTTACTAATACAGAAACCAAGAGAAGCTTTGGGGGGAGGTTCCTGGGGATTAAGGGTACTTACAAAGTGGAACACAAAACCCTAGCCACCCTCTACGCTCCCAACTCAGGCCCGATAAGTTTCCTAACCCAAATCCTGGGGGTAATGGATGAATGGGGTGAAGGGGCCATGATACTGGGGGGTGACTTCAATCTCATAATGGACCCCGGGCTGGGCTAGTGGACGGCAAGGGTAACTGAAGTGAAAGGGATAACCAAAGACAACCTAACGCTCCAGACCCTGCTGAGGGAACACTACTGGGGGGACGTCTGGCGAGCGGCACACCCGGAGCCCGGGGGATACACATTCTTTCCCCCCCACACCACACCTACATCAGAATTGATTTCCTTTTGACTTCTAAAGAGGGGAGTGGGGTGGCTACAGCCCCGAGGGTTGAGGCAATAACATGGTCCGACCATGAGCTTCTTGTGGCCGACTGGTCGCTCCCCCTATCCCCAAGGTCGGCCCGGTGGAGGTGTAATGATACGCTCCTGAGGGACCCGGTCTTCAGGGAATCCCTGAGAGGCGAAATGGAGGCGTATTTTGAGATAAACGACGATGGGGAGACGGATATGGCGACAGTGTGGGAGGCGGCGAAGGCCACCTTTCATGGTCTCCTTATAGCCGGGGGTTCTAGGCGTAAGCGGGAGAGAGGGCTCATTGAGGCCAAGATATGGGCTGAACTCAAGGGCCTGCGGGGTAGGCTTACCCAAGAGGGGGTTGACAAGGAGTCCCTCCTATCGGAAATGCGCGAGAAACGCCAGGCTCTGCACACGGTCCTCATTGGGGAGGTGGTCAAGAAATTGAGATATACGCAACAAAGGTACTACAAAAAGGGGGATAGGGTAGGGATCCTACTGGCACGTAGAGCTAGGGGTTGTAGACTGGAGAGGAGGGTTGGACCTATTAAAGATGGGGAGGGCATGGCTCTCAATAAAAAGGCAGAGATAGTGGGGTCCTTTGCAACCTTTTATAGGGACCTGTACACAAAACAAGAGGGGGAATCGCCAAAGGAGATCCGGGCCTATCTGGAAGAACACCGGCTACCCCGCTTAACGGAGGCCGAGCTGCGGGGCTTGGAGGGGGACATAACTGTGGAGGAGGTGGAGGCAGCTATCAAGAGACTTAAAGCAGGGAAGGCCCCCGGTGTGATGGGTATACGGCTGATTTCTATAAACAATTTCAGCCAATGCTGACGGAACCCTTAGCCAAATTGTTCAACCACATCCGCAACAAAGAGACGATCCCCCCCACATTCCTACAGGCCCTCATCTCGGTAATCCCCAAGCCAGGAAAAGACCCCACAAACCGCAGCTCCTACAGACCCATCTCCCTCTTAAGCCTCAGCGCTAAAATATTTGCCAGGATCCTGGCCACTCGCCTGGAGAAATTCCTGCCCCGCCTGGTTCACCCAGAACAGACGTGCTTCATATTAAACAGACAAGCCTCGGACAACATGCGCAAAACCCTCCATGTGCTGCACTCAAGGGAAACCCGGAACGAGGGGGTCCTCCTGCTGTCCCTAGACGCAGAAAAGGCCTTCGACCAGGTGAGTTGGACCTTCATGGGGGTGGTCCTCTCGGCAATAGGGATGGGCCAGAGATGGTTGGGATGGATGGCGGCACTCTATTCCACCCCCACAGCCAGGGTGGCCGCCAACGGGACGGAATCAGAAGCCTTTCCCCTAGAGCGAGGAATGAGACAGGGCTGTCCACTATCCCCCTGATATACGCCCTTGTCATGGAACCCTGGGCGATCTTGGTGCGTAACAATGAGGCTATCACTGGTGTACAGATGGGCGGCTCCCACTGTAAGATCAGCCTGTTCACCGACGACGCTCTCCTCTATGTTACTAAACCGACACTGATGATCCCTCATGTGTTGCGGGCACTGGAGCGTTATTGGAGCCTCTCGGGGTACAAGGTCAACCTGGGCAAATCTGTGGCTTTTATGGGGGGTCGATTACCGGACACCGAGAGAGAGTATGTGGAGGGTCTTCCCTTCCAATTGCAGAGAGAGGGGTTCCGGCACCTGGGAATCCAAATCGCACCTGACCCAAAGGACCTCTTCCTGAGCAATTTCACCCCTTTGTGGACTGAGGTCAAAAGAGATGTAGAGAGGTGGGCGGTCTTGGGGTGCTCGTGGATGGCACGACTTAACCTGATCAAAATGGTGGTGCTTCCCAAATTCCTATTCCTCTTCCAGATGCTCCCCACTCAGGTCCCCGCCGCGTTCCTACAGTCAATGAAACGCACCCTGCTCAGGTTCCTCTGGGGTGTGGGGGGTAACATAGGATCTCCTACAACGTCCTAACGAGACCCAAGGAAGACGGTGGGGTGGGATTCCCGGATTTCGATACATACTACAGGGCCTCCCAGCTGAGGATTTTGGTCGACCATATCAACCCTGGGTCAGAAAAGCAGTGGGTAGCACTGGACAAACGGTTACTTGCCCGGTCACGCTCGATGAGTGGTTGTGGGTCCCCAGAGCACACATCCCCAGGCGTGTTCTGGATCACCCGGTATTGGGTGTCCTGTGGTCTGTCTGGAAGGAGGGGGGTTACTATAGATGGCTCACAACCTGGCCTTCCCCACTAAGTTGCATTTGGGCGCCACCATTCATAGCCAAGGTGGCGGAGCCGGCCGCGTATCAGAGGTGGTATGAGGCGGGCATTGTTAGGGCATGCCACTTGTTGGTGGGTGGCTCCTTCATGCCCCTTCTGGACCTGGAGGAAGCCCTGGGGCCGGGCAAGCTCTCACCTTTTCGCTACCTCCAACTGAAGGGAGTCCTCTCCGAACCCTAATGGGGGGACACACTCAGGAGGGAACTCACAGACTTCGAGAAAACGATCATCTCCACACGGGGCTCCAGGGGGGTCGTATCCTGTTTTTACAAACTTCTCTTGCTCTCGATACCCAGGGATCCACTACCAGCACGGACACAATGGGAAAAAGATTTGGGCACGGCAATAGATGATAAAAGGTGGACTAAAATGTGCATCCAGGCCCACCGCTCAACGACCTCCCCCAGTACAGACACCAAGCTCTCAAGGTTTTACACAGATGGCACTATCCTCCACAGTTGATAGCCAGAATGAGCCCGGGCTACGACCCACACTGCTGGAAATGCCGAAAGAAAAAAGGAGATTACATGCACATGTGGTGGTCTTGCCCGAGGGTGCAGTCATATTGGGGAGAGGTCCTATCCTGGGTCAGGGGGGTGGATGGTGTCTCTAGGCCCCTCTGTCCCTGGTTGCTTCTATTCAGTATCGAGGTGGGTGATGACCAGAAGGACACCCAGGGCCACATGTTGCAGGTCATGCTCGTAGCGGCCAGGTGCTGCTTGGCCCAGAAGTGAAGGAATCCGCACATGCCTGATGAGAGGGAATGGGTTGCGAAGGTGCGGACGATATACGACTTGGAATTTCTGACCCATGTCCTGGATGAATCCAGATCCAACATTGAGGAACTCTGGCTTCCCTTCTTTGAAAAGTAGGAGCGATCGACCTGAGGGGTGAGCCCATGAACTGTTGGCCTGTTTGGGTTTTGAGTCCGGAGGAAATGGGGGACCTAATAGGTATCCATTGTACGAGGCACGCACCCCCCATGGGGTGCTGCTAGGTTGAGCCCTAGACTATGTGTGCACTAATCTATTTGACAGTCCGAACTCAAAAAATGCACAACGCGTCCCTGCAAGATAAGTTTGAAACCGGCACCTGTTCACTGGCTAGGGGAGGGTTGGGGGTGGGAAGGGTTATTGTTTAAACGTTTTTTTCTGGGAATGGTACCGAATTGAAATGACATGTTTGTTGTAATAACCTTAAAAAATGCTAATAAAAAATATATATACAAAAAAAAAAACAATGACAGAAACTGTGAAAGAGTGTTTCAACAATAGGTGATTAGCGACTTTACTGGGTACATGAATAAGACTTGTATATAGCCAATTTTTTTTCTTTTCTTTCACATACAATCGAGGTACAGAGCAAACCCCATCTTTGAAAATTTAGGACAGAACTGGGCTTGGAAGAAAGACAGAGCCCTATGAATGTCTCTTAGTTGAATAGATATTCAGAGTCCCACAGGTATTGTGTGGAATCTCACTCCTAGGTGGAAACCTTGAAAAAGGTCTACAATGCCAGGCAGAAGGGTGACCTATTGGTAGGTTGATGTCTAGATGTTAAATCATGGGATTAATGTTCTTACAGCGGACTATAAGGGCACTCGAGGTGCGGCGTCCAGTGAAGGTTTCGGCTTGAAGAGATAAAAGACTTCTTCTATGGCCAGGAAAATGTCTCCCTAAATGAGGGACATATAAAGGGAGTGCATTAGTGAAAGTGGTCTTAAAGGTGCTTGGGTACATAGCAGAGTGTACAAGTGTACAACAAAACAAAGGCTAAAACAGCATGAAATTGTGTGTGGTTTGCGCACATCCAGAGACTCACTGACCTTGAATGCGAATCACTGAGTCTGTGCCCCCTGGAATGGGAGGGATGGTGCTTCAGAACCAGATGGATGGGAAATATCCCACATGACATTGGGTAGCTGTGGTGCAAAAAAAACAGGGAATGTATGAGAGTCAACAAGGGGGAAAAGGGCTGTGTGACTATAAGCAAGTAGGATCCACCACGGTGCAGATCTAAAACATCAAAGCCCTTAAATGGTTACCTGCTGCGGTGGGGAATCATGCGCCTCAAGCAGGTGTCTGTGTTCGTCTGTAAAATGCTGGTGAACTAAAGAAACAGTCTCCTGTAATCAAAGGAGAAGGTGTGATGAATAGAAGCTTGCGAGCGGGGGACCAGTGAAAGTCCTTGAACTGCTCACTTGCACAAGGTGCTATGGGGCTCCTACCTTGGATAGCGTAACAAGAATGGTTCGCGGGTCTCAGTCCGCCGCGAACAGAAGCTGTGTGACTCGCTCTAGTGTGCATGTGAGGGAGAGCAGTGTCCGTCAGTGGCGAGCATGCGCACTGCCATCCGCATTTCGTAGCCTTGGAAACGGGCAGGCTGGCGTGTGATATCCATGGTTACGAAGGGACAAAAGTGAAAAAAGCAGCCACGGATGCCCCAGTGTGAGAAGGAACTATAATCCAACAGTAGGCTGAGCAGAGGAGGAGGATATGGAATGGAGCTGGCTAAAGCCACAGCGGGGGTGCGGGCGGGGGCCCACAAATGCTACGGCATAAAAGTTATGTAATGGGACAGAAGTGGGATAATGAGTCGGGGGTGCCCTGATCTGAAGAATAGGGTCAGGCAAGGAAAGGGCATCTAAAGAGGACATGGAAAGAGGGGAACCTGCCGGGATCATGTGTATGGACCAGTAGGTTGGCCCTCATTCAGCCCTTTGGTGGTAGATTTTAACTTAAAAATCTACCAAGATTCAAAAGGTGTCCAAAAAGGTCTCTTCTTTCTCAGAAATCCAATTATGCTCCAAAGCAAACCTGGTAGTTTCCTGTATTTTGATTTTTATACCAGCTGAAGGATCCTTTTTCAGTTTTTTTGTAGTTGCCTTCTTCATTTAGAAGGGCCATGACCATTTCTTTATATTGGTTGGTATTCTGGACAACAATATCCTCTCCCTTGTCTGCTGCTTTTATGACCAGGGATTTGTTTTCTGACAGAGTTTTGAAGGCCCCCCGTACTCCTATGTTCAAATTATGTCTCATTTGTTGAGGAGTTGCTTGCAGTTTTTTTTATTTCCTGTTTAATGCATTTCTCAAATGACACAATGGAAGGAGGTACCTCGTCTGTGGAGTTGAAATCAGATTTAGTTCTAAAACCTGAGTCTTCTTGTTGTGTAGGATACTCTTTGTCCTTGAAGTCGACTTTTCTTCTGATCTTCCTAAAGAAATTAGAAAGTTCCAGATCTAATTTGAACCGGTCGGTGTGGTTAGTGGGAACGAAAGATAATCTCTTGGCTAGTAGTGATATTTCTTCTTTGGACAGTATGGTACCTGAAAGGTTGAAGATGGGGATTTCTTCCAATATCTCCAATTGTTCCTGCATCTCCGGTTAGGTTTCCTCCATTGCGGGAAGTTGTACAAGGGAATGGGTAGCGGTTGTGGTGGGCCCCAGTACCCTCCTCTGGGACCCCATGTCCTAAAAAAGGAACCAAGGGTGGTTGTTGGAATTGTCCGTGGTTAGCATATCTACCTCTGGATTGAGATTGGTCATCAGCCGAGGAATCTGAACTCGTTTGTCCAGAAAAGACACCCCTTTACGTCTATTTCTTCCGGACTCCCCTTGTTTAGCTGCTCTTTCTTTTCCTTTGTTGTCCTTGTATTCAGTGGCCAGGTATGGGTAAACATGTTCGATTTTAAAGTTCTTAATTTCGTTGGCCAATTTCTTGTGTTTTTTTTCCAAGGTAGTTGACATGAATAGGTCCATAGTCTTATTAATCTCTTTAAGTTTGTCACCTGCATTATCTAAGGTGTCGTCATTAAAGAACTTTGCTTCCTCCGTGTTCAAATCCTTAAGAATTTGTGCATGAATTCTCTGTGAAGTTGTAATCATCAGCATCATTAGGTCTCTGCTGCATTTGGTGGATATCTTCCTGAAACCAAGCACATATTCTTTGTCGTCCAAAAAAAGGCTGGTTCATTGCGTACCAAGAGGCCGAAGGGTAAAAGATTGACTTTGAGGTATTCCCTTAAGAAACGCCAGTGTACTTCTGTTCTGAAGCATTTTTTTCTTCAGGTTGAGTAGGTCATCACCAGTAGCTATGGAGGCTAAATGTTGTTGAGTGCCTTCCATATTAAAGAGTGTGGGACCTTGGATAATGTCATTAATTTGTTCTTCAGAAAAACTGAGTGTTTGTTCCATGTTGGAAATGGAAAGGGGAGAAGGGTGGAAATGGTCGGAGCAATCATGCGACAGCACTGGGACTGGAGCAGTGAAAGTACAAACCAAAAATGTCCTATTTAATAGGTTGCAAGAGAAGCTTGCTGAATGCCACAATGTTGTGGTCCCTATTATATCTGAAGCTATATCTAAGACAGTGGTAACTGGAGGGACAGCCCTGGAATAGGAAGGACTATGGACTAGAAATAGATTAGAACAGGGGGGGCGTCCGACCCACAAATTTCAATGATTGCCACCATTTCATGCAAGCTTGTTTTCCTTTGTAATATCCCACTGAGACAAGAGCCTCTTTGTCTCACTAATAACCAAAGCGTAAAAGGCACACTCAAACTAAGTAGTGTTCAAATAGCTTTTATTATTTGGCTTCTGATTCATATTTAGATTTTTATTTTTTAAACTTTACTAAATGAGAGCAGTTATGGTTATTAGACTGTTTGTCAATGAGAGCGTTTTTTTGGCACAGATACAATAATAAATTGACTTTTTCGGTTCCACAAATAGATTCTGTGTGATTTTATCAACCAAATACAATTTGTAAAGAGAATTGCAACAATCAAAAACAATGACAAAAACCGTGAAAGAGTGTTTCAACAATAGGTGATTAGCGACTTTACTGTACATGAATTAGACTTGTATATAGCCAATTATTTTCCTTTTCTTTCACATACAATAGAGGTACAGAGCAAACCCCATCTTTGAAAATTTGGGACAGAACTGGGCTTGGAAGACAGACATAGCCCTATGAATGTCTCTTTGTTCCACATATATTCAGAGTCCCAGGGGTATTGTGTGGAATCTCACTCCTAAGTGGAGTCCTTGAAAAAGGTCTACCAATGCCAGGCAGAAGGGTGAAAGGTGCGGCGTCCAGTGACGATTCGGCTTGAAGAGATTAAAGCCTTCTTCTAGGGCCAGGAAAAGGTCTCCCTAAATGAGGGACATATAAAGGGAGTGTATTAGTGAAAGTGGTCTTAAAGGTGCTTGGGTACATAGCAGAGTGTACAAGTGTATAACAAAACAAAGGCTAAAACAGCATAAAATTGCGCGTGGTTTCCGCACGTCCAGAGCCTCACTGACCTTGAATGCGAATCACTGAGTCTGTGCCTTCTAGAATGGGAGGGATGGTGGTTCAGAACCAGCTGGGTGGGCAATATCCCACATGACGTTGGGTAGCTGCGGTGCAAGAAAAACAGGGAATGTATGAGAGTCAACAAGGGGGGACAGGGCTGTGTGACTATAAGCAAGTAGGATCCACCATGGTGCGGATATAAAACATCACAGCCCTTAAATGGTTACCTGCTGCAGTGGAGTGGCAATAGAGCAGCTACACTATCCTGCGCATGCAACTAGAAAAAGCCTCGCTGCAACAATTGCGGAGGAATGGTTTGTTCCAAATTTAGTAGAACACATTGCATTTGATGTAGTAAATTGTATTGTATGTCAAATGTTTACTGCTGGGCACACACTGTGCACAATTAGAGGAGTTATTCCGAGACCTAATGGTCCCTTTCAGCATTTGCATATCGACTTTGTCGACATGCTGAAAGTATGCAATGGATACAGATATATGATTGTAGTGGTATGTCCCTTTTTGAGGTGGATTGAGGTTGGTTCATGTACACACCCAGACTCCACCTGTGCAGCAACATTTTTAGTACAAGAAGTGTTTCCTATATGGGGAATATGTGAAGTATTAAGATCAGATAATGGCCCTCATTTTGTGAATGAAGTCTTTGAACAAATAAGCTTGTTGCTTAGTATAAAGCACAAGTTTTCATCGGCTTATCACCTGCAAGTGAACAGGTTGTGTGAGAGACTCAACGGGTTGCTTAAAAAAAGAATAGCCAAATTGAAGGTATCTGAGGAATAATGCAGCACTTAATGAAATACTGAGAGACATAATAACACAGGTGAAGCTTTACTCTGAGAGAACACTGAGAATTGAATGAGACTTTTGGAGGAAGAGATCCAGAGACTACTAACTGAAGTTTTCTACGTCTTCCCGAAAAGGCATCCAAATGTCATCTGGTGTAAGGACAATTCGTTATCTACATTGGGAACTTTTGTTCATCGTCATATAGTTAGCCAGCTGAAGCTGATCGAGGAACTTGTGAAGCAGACTCAGCAGCTTCCAGAGTATTGCATGGAGTTGCCTGATTAAAAATTAGTTTTTCCTTCCTTAAAAAAGAGTAAGAATGGGCAGCATCAATAGCAACATCATCATGACAGGTCATGAGAGACGTCCACGATGTGCAAGAAGCTACTGTTGTAAATGGACATACTTATACGTAATTTACACTTGCATTTTGTTCATAGTGATACTGATCTCCCTTACAGTACGCACTGCTTACTACATAGATGCAAATGGAGCAAAGAGTTCTGTGAATCTTCCTATACAGAAGGAGGGTACAGACGTGGCAACTACAAGGCAGCCGAGACCTTATGTAATTTTTCCTACTGAAGAGATACACAAGAGGGCACCTGGTCCTGTGATAGATAAGCCTGGGTAGCATATGTAAAAGCACCCAGCACACTGCTGAATGTTTCTATGATTGGTCCATTAAGGAAGAACTATGCTTACATATTGCATGGGATGGTTAGAGAAGCTCGTAAGAAAAGAATGAGACCTAAGAGAAGTGCTAGGGAGGATGATCATGAGTTGAATGATTACCTGGACAGTACAGCACACTTGGGGAATAACATATGGTATCAGCATATGAAAGAAGTGGGAAGAAGAACCTCAAAGGAGGAATGCTTTGTATGTGCACTCCTGCCTTATAGCATGGGGAAGTCTAAGATCTTCATAGCTATTGAAATAGACGTCAAGACAGCACATTGGCCCTCATTCCGAGCTAGGAGGTAAGTACCGGTACTTTCCGGCATTGCGGAAAGTACGACACCGCCCTGGCGTTAGACCGCTAATTGCGGCCCATTCCGACCTCGCGGACACGCGCTTTTCGCCATGCCGGAAAGTACCGAGCGGCATGCCGCTAAACGACCCGCAAAACCCCCTACCGCCATGCTGCGACACGTACATAACAACACCGCCTTGAAAACAGCAGCGTCTGTAAATAACGGTGACCGTAATTTACGGATCACGTAAATTACGGTCACTGCAAAACAACGGAACCGGAAATTACGTCATTGCACAGGAACGGGAAGGAGCGCGGCGGCCATCTATAAAAACACAATCCATTGCCATCCTCATCAACCAGCACCCTTGGGAGCAAACTGAAGTCGAGGAAAGGACCATACAACAAGGAACTATGCCAAAAGCCCTAAAGAAGACTGCGGCCGGCTCTGCAAGAAGAAATTCAGCCCTGAAGAACTGCAGGCCATGGTGGACTACCTGGCAGAGCATGCTGACGTTGTGTTCAGCCCCGACATGCGGAGAGAGTCCATCATCCGCAAAAAAAACATCTGGTCACAAATCGGCCAGAGGGTGAGCGCTGTAGGCACCACCCCCCGCACTCCCAGGGACTGCCGCAAATGGTGGGATGACTTGCGGGCGCGGGTGCGGGGCCTCCTCTCCAGCAACCGGAGTCAGGCAATGCAGGCCGGAGGGGGCCCAAGTTCCCCTGTGAGACTTGAGCCATGGGAGGAGACATGTGCGGCATTGATTGGTACGGAATAAATTGAGGGCGCCGGCGAGATGGAGTGTGGGGCAACGTCATCTGCCGAAGGAGGTGAGTGTCCAAAGTCTACACTGCCAATTGCCATTGCATGATTTAAACTCCCCCAAGGGCCATCAAAGGCACCTTCCCATGTTGCCTTCCCCCCCATCCAACTAATGCAGAGCCAACTGCCACGCAATCAACGGCCAAGTGCAAGTACATAATGCACATCAACCATAGTGCATTAACTTGCACATCCCATCATGCACACTGTGAAGCCGGTTCGGCAGTGTGCCAGCCAAACTGCACATTACCAGGCCAGGATGAGTCACTCCAAAACCTGCATACATGTCATACTCGGTGTGCAGTCATAATGTCGACATCAATAATGTCGACAGTCAAAATGTCGACAAATTAATGTCGAAAAACAATAATGTCGACAAACAAAAATGTCGACATTTTTCGATATTTTTTCGAAATTTAATTTAGTGTATGCATAAATAAATAAATAAATATATATATGATGTGTTGAGTATGAGGGGTGGTTGGGGGGGGTGGGGGGGTGGCAGGGGGGTGTTGGGTGAGGGGGGGTTGGGGGGGGACCCCCCATAGTAAATACATTTTTTATTTATTTAATTATTGAATAAATAAATAAATAAATAAATAATTGGTATGTGTTGAGTATGAGGGGTGAAAGGGTGGTTGGGGGGGTGTGGGGGGGTGGCAGGGGGGTGTTGGGTGAGGGGGGGTTGGGGGGGGACCCCCCCATAGTAAATGATCCTTTTTTAGGTTATTTATTTATTGAATAAATAAATAAATAAATAAATAAATAAATAAATAATTGGTATGTGTTGAGTATGAGGGGTGAAAGGGTGGTTGGGGGGTGTGGGGGGGTGTGGGGGGGGGGGTGGCAGGGGGGTGTTGGGTGAGGTGTTGATAGTTTTAAGGGTTTATAGTCATAATGTCAAAAAAAAAAATGTCGACATTTTTTTTTCGAAAAAATGACTTTTTACATTATAAGTATAGGATGTCGACATTATTATTTTCGACATTTTTTTTTCGACATTTTTGTCTGTCGACATTTTTTTTTCGACATTATGACTATAAACCGTCATACTCATGCACATGTACCACTGCTGTTGCTACACTGAAAAGTCCACAAACCCCAATTTACTGAAATGTGAATGCAGCCATGTATGCTATTAGGACATTATACAATCACTCATGTTGGCCCTCTCTTCTACCCCCACAGGCACTGATCATGACAGCGGTGAACCACAGACAAGCCGGCCAACCACCTCCATGGGCAGTGGCAGGGTCCGGCGCATTCCAGCACCGAAAAGAACACCCACCCCTGCTCCTGAAAGGTCAGTGGAGGCTGCACCACCCCAATCCCTCCCAGCATCGGCGCCTGCCACAATGCCCACCCCAACGTCGGCACAGTCCAGCATTTCTGGGGAGGTTGCAGCTACAGGCCCCGAGGAGAATGTGGACAGCCCTTCATCCATCTGTGGGGCGTCCGAGGAGGAGTTCCATCCCACAGTCCACACCCCGGAGGCCAGCAATGCCCCCCTGGCCTCATGCAGTGACTCAGGAGATCCACAAAACCTGCCCACAGTGCTCCTACAGACACGCAGGGGTACGATGATCATGGGCCAAGTTCACCAGTACAGTCCTCGCCAGTGCACGTAGGGCCAAGTCGCTTCACAGATGGATTCCCATCATTTGGCACAGGTCGTGAAAATCAGCTCACTGATCTAATCACTGAGTTCATGGAGGTCAACCGCCAGGCCAGGGTGGAATGGCAAAATGAACTCAGGGAAATGCGCCAGACAGTCACTGACAGCACCAACAGGTTGTGTGAGAAAGTCACTGACAGCACTAACCGTTTGTGTCATGTCCTAGGACGCATTGCCAATGCCCTTGAGGCTGCACAATCAAATCCCCAGCATCAGCAGGAGGACACGCCCTCATCCAGTGGGGCCACACCAGCAAGCCCACCAAGACGCACTCTGTGTTCCATGTGGCGCAGGGACATGCCTCCCCCGGGCCCCGGGAGCATGAATTAATCGTCAATGCTGCCACATGTGGCCTTAACATACTACATGGGACTACTGTCGTGGAGTTGGGGGGAGGGTGGTGGGTGTAGGGAATGTTCACACTCATCCCTTTTTTTCAATACCCTATTGGTGTTGCAAAGTTTAACCGTTGTGGACATTCATCATTGAGCATGTGTATTATGACGTCTGACAGTGCATGGTCTACAAGTATACAAACACCCAGTGCCCTGTGTGCCCATGTAATGCCACCCTCTGCTCACTAGTGTTCTGGTTATTATGTCCAATCATTGTTTGGCACACGACATGTCCCTCAAGTGCACCGCCTCCATGATGCTTTCTTGCCACTTCCTCCTACTCCTTCACTCCATCTTCATGTGCTGCTAGCAGTCCCATGTCAGGGGAAAGAGACACAATCCAAGGGATGCACATTTTGTTCAGCTTTACACGTGACATGGGGATCTTGGACACCACATAGCAGTAGATGGGTCCCCCACAAGTCCAGTTTCGCCAACTCATATGTGCCTTACGCAAGCCAGGTGACTGCTTCATCTCCACACATGCACGGGTATGGCCAGTGTTTTAGTGCTCCCTGGGCCTGTTCTGTGGGCTACTGACAGGGGTCATGTACCATGGTGTCAAGGGACAGCCACCAACACCTGCATGTCTAGCCAATTAAGGTAAGTGTTTGAACTGTCACGGTGGAGAACTGAACTTGGCTGACATGGCAGCGTGTTACTGATGGCCATACGCACATGTCCATGGATGCATTTCGCCCATTCATGGCCACAACATGTGTCCACTTCAATGGAATGCTGTAGGGGGGTGCGTCTACAAGATGGTCCATGAACAATGGCACGGACATCTCGTGGTACATGCTTCGTTGATGCATGCAGCAGTCCTGATGTTATATCCATGTAGTGCTGTGTACTGTGTGAATCCGTAGTTGGGTGTGTTGGATGTAGTCAGTGGCTCATAATCATCATACTGCTGTGATCCATACTATGGTGAATTCCAACACTCCTATGGGTGTGCCAAACCGGTGACGTGGTGTGGTATCCCTGCTGCCCTCAGTTCAATCCACTCCCAGGGATGAGTATCTGGTGTGGTGCCATGCTGGGGGCAGCCACATTGTGCATATGCAGTGTGTCTTCCTATATGCCCTTACGGTTGTAGTGGCCGCCAATGAGTGGTGCATGTGTTGTGGGATTTGGCCTTGTCAGATGTTGGGAATGTTGTGTTTTGTGTGTGCCTTACTTCATCGATGTGGGAATCTGTACTCATGTACCGTTGCACTGGTTCTGTGGCAGGGTGGTTGGTGGGGTGAACATCGTGCACTGGCTTCATCATTTCGACCCAGTTTGTTCATGCAGGCACCCACCTCATGGCACCAATGCACTGGCATGACACAGTCAGACGACTCACCAGGCAGCCACGCACGTCATCCTGCATGTCGCCCCATGCGGCACGGTAGCGTGGAGATCAGCTGGCCCATTGAGTCATGAGTTGTTCCTTGATGTCGGGCCCACCCATGTGTGATGTTCTTGGTTGCGTTGCATTCCATCTGCACGTAGGGGGAGTGGTATTGCTTGCAGTTGCTATCCACCACCTGCATGCCATGCTGGTCCACCTAGGACATGTGGGTGCTGTCAGGGGCACCCATGTCATTTGGCATGCCTGGCAATGCATGGGGGCCAAATTTAATGTTGTATATCTCCTGGGTAGTCCATGTTAGGGATTTGTAGGCCCTTGTGTGCTTGGGGAGGTGAACCAGCACTTGTTTATGTGTCCGTGTAATGGACGGTTGTGACATGCCATGCATGGGCCCCACTGTGTGCTGGTAGGTGCCTGTGGCATGGATGTGGGGCACAGGCAACACCTTCAGTTGTGCCAGGATAGCAGTGTGTATTTGTATGCTGCTCGCTTGTCTCGTTATTTCTCGGGCCAAATATGGTGGTGATGGTGTCACAGTCAAGCTGGTAGGGGGTGTGTATCTGCTCAGGGGTTTCCTTGAGGGACCGGACATGCTGCGTGGGAATGGGGGCTGATGGGGTGGTGACTGAGGCTGCACTGGTGCTGCATGCTGGGCCTGTCTCCCCCTCCTTCACCCCCCGTGTCTCCTCAATGGGGGGGGGCTGGTGCTGTTGGTGTAGTTATTGTGGTTGTGCCCTTGCTGGCACTATTGGTCTCATCTTGGTGTGGGAGGGGGTGTGGTGTGTGGGTGTGTTCCTTTTCTGGTGTGGCAGACTCCCTTGCCTCCACCTGTGCTGATTGTGTGCACCTGTGGCTCTGGGAACCACTGCTCAGGGTTCTTTACTCCTTCTCTGAGATGCCTGTATGCACTCCATGTCGGTAAGGTACTTTACGGCCTTAAGGAGGACGTTATTTACGTGTGCTCCTTACTTGTGATCAGCTCCGGTTTACGCCATGCCGCTAATTTCGGCATGGTGGGGCGCACGCGCGACCCAAGACCGTTATTTACAGCATCGTAGATTACGGTGCCGTAAATAGCGGTCTGACCGGTCGGAATGGCCCGTAGCGGTAAGCGATGACGGTAATCCTTTACCGGCATCGTTTTTCCCTTTACTCCAACCTCAGAATGACCTTGTCTTTCACGTATAGCACTCTGTCGTACAAGAGGTCAGTTCATGGGCCGAGATGCCTATCTCAAGTGGGCATCTGAATGGACAGATCCAGATGAAGACGATTATATCCAAGATACAAAGACAAGGCTAAGAGCTCATACTAAGAATCACGTGATCAGATGAGAAAAACCTGGAGTGAAAGGAGCTGGAATCAGATGGGAAGTAAACAAAAGACTGGAAAGTCCAGGAAAATCTGCAGAAGAAATTTGTATATGGAAGCACAGAGGCCAAATGCAGATTTGGGGATCAGTGCTATCACCAGATGGATGGGAATGAGTGGTGATCTGCAGAGCCTGTGTGGTCATTGGTTGTTATCAACCAGCCATTGACATAGTGCTGAATGGCTGCAAACCTGGGTCAAAGATAGAGGAGACCCCTACCCTTGCAGATAGTGCCCTTGGAGAATGCAAAGCTATGCTTCAGAAACAATGGCACAAGAAAAGTTGGAGAGAGCCAGAACTGTGGTCGAATCTTTGACATACCAGGAATGAAACTTGGAACAGCGGTGATCATGGATGACTATTGGGCTTGTGAATCCAGAGCATATATGAAGCCACCCAAGGATTGAGGAGGACGATGCTCACTAGTGCTTGTCCATGTTCCAGCATTGGTAATTCCTAAAAGTGACTTAAATCTTGACAGTTTCCCGAAAGCAGATGCTCACCTGAGGAAGAAAAGATCTGTAGAGCTGATTAATTGAATGGAGAGGGAAAACTTTTTCTCATCCAAGTCAATAGAAGCTTTGGACTCCATTCCATATGAGCACAGACTGTTCAGCCAGACTTCATCAGTATTCACTATGATCTTCATGCCGAGAATCCAGGTTGGAGCAATTACCAAATGGCTGCAGATTACCAGATGGGAATTGCTGCAGACAATCAACACTACCATAAAGGGATTCAATGCTATCAGAGAAGAGCTGAGAGCCATATGACTGATGACTCTTCAGAATAGATACGTCCTGAATATGATCACAACTATGGATGGAGGTGTTTGTGCAAAAATCGGAGTATCATGTTGCATGTTCATACCGTCTCATAATGATGATGAGGATGGTACCTTTACAGAGGCCATAGAGATGCTGACGAAACAGCATGTCCAGATGATAGATGAAGTAGAAGACATTGCTGATGACAGTTGGTTTGGATCAATCTTTTCCTGGGTTCCACAATGGATGGCAGATATGTTCAAGTTCCTTGGAGCCCTGATCGTGTTGGTGTTGCTTGGATTGTGTGTGATCAGAATAATAATCACACAATGGAAGAAGACAGCAAAAAAAGCCATACGGATGAAAATCATTATCGATGTTGAATCAGGATGGAAGGCCAGAGACTTGATAGATGAAAAAATCAGAGACTTTGTGAAGGCCAGCACCCATGCACCTGAGGGAACAAAGTTCCTGTATCCAAAGAATCATAAGAAGTATGTGGGAAAGTGGAGCTATTTCAGCCCAAATGGACAGTGCCTGCCTATGACTTGGAACAAGGATGAGCATGTGAAATCAGCTGGATGCCTGAAGGGAGTCATAAAGATATAGATCCAAAAGAAGTATTTCTTCAGACAAGGATGTCTAGATATGAAGGATGATGGGAGAGTGGTCGATGAATCACCCAGAGGGGGGAGTGTAGAGAAGATGCCAAGTACCCCCACCTCAACCACTTTGCCCATATTGCCTATATGTTGGGAACCAGAGTGTGAGACACAAGCAAAGCCATTGAACATACAGATACCAAGGAGAATCCCGGAAGCAAGGTTCCCATTGAGAAAACCATACTTGCATACGAGACAGTATGATGGCCATTTGAATGAAATGCCAAAAGAAACAGGACAGCTGAATGGAAGAGAAGAATGGTAACGTCACCACCACATGAAGCAAGCTGACATATATAGAAGAGATGCAGAGACAAGAGAAATAAGATATTTTATAAGGCATGAAGAAAGTATCAAAGATAAGTGACATCTTGGGATCAAGATGAAGAAAGTTATGCTACAGAAACGATGAAGATATCAAGTCATTTTACACATGTACATAAGTAAAGAAAAGCAAGCAGACAAAGTATTCTTGAGGCTAGCTTTATAGTGAATAGATTGCGGTAGGCACCAATGTATCCATATATAGTAGCAAGTAAAGAATGGATGTTTCTACCACGTATTATAGCAGAGCTGGACTAAAAAAGGAAGGCCACTTTTCCAGTGTGTCGCAGTTAAAAACAATTGAATGAATTAACAGGAGTGAAACTCAGAAAGGCAAGGCTGGATGAGCCCAAATAAGCCATGGTATTATTAGGCTGGGGTAAGCAGACATTGGATACAAATCGTGTGAAAAAACAAAACTCCTGTTCAGAAGACATGGACAAAAACAAGGAAGACGTCAGAGGTCTATTAGAAAATAGTATTTTTTTTTTTTTTTTTTTTTTATTGGTTTTATATGGTTTAAAAAGAAAAACCTTTAAAACAAATCACGAGAGACATTTCTTTCCACTTCTTTCGTCAACAGTGTGTTGTTCTAAACACTTTCACGGACCACTCCTCCTACTGTCTCGATCGGTTCTTTTAGCCGTATTTTCAGTTCTTTCAACAATTGAACTAGACTAAACATGATTTTACGATCAACACCCTCAAACATAGCTTTCCACCAATCATCAGCAGTATAGGTGCTTCGTGTCATAAATAACGGTCCAAATAGCTTAGTTCGCAAAGATCGAAATTCCGGACAGAATAGCGTCAAGTGTTTTAGTGTCTCTGTCGAGCATTTACAGAAGCGACATGTTAAGTCGCCAGGTTTCTTGTTTAGCCAAGTGCTTGTGCGATCTTTAGTCATGAACAGATTGAGCCGAAAGTGCAGATATATTGATCTTGAAATTTGGTCGGGAAATTGCATCAGATAAGGTTGTAATTTGTCTAGCTCTCTTGCCTCTGGTGGTGCTTCTCTTAAAAGACGTGAGCTGGATCTCTCGTTACAAGTTTGATGCCAGTCCGCACTCCGTAATTTTCGTTTGGCCATCTCTGGATTTTCGAGTAAAGTTGTAATATTAATATTATTTGCATCCAGAATTTCAGTGCAATGTCGATTCCATTTAGCCAA
Source organism: Ambystoma mexicanum (assembly GCF_040938575.1). Classification (NCBI taxonomy): domain Eukaryota; kingdom Metazoa; phylum Chordata; class Amphibia; order Caudata; family Ambystomatidae; genus Ambystoma; species Ambystoma mexicanum. Next base: position 289,633,369 of record NC_090931.1, on the reverse strand, counting down.
CATTGTGTATTCGGGCTCTAGATCTGTTTTATGGATTATTTTAAATGGGGGAGCTGCGTTGGTAAGTTGTGATTTCCTATATAGAGTTAGAGCGTTCCAGCAAACTTTCGCTTGTATGGAAGTCAATCCTAGTTCGAATCTTACGTTGCTGGTCGGACATCCTTTAGCGATATGTAACGCTCTTGTCCAGAAGTTGTTTTCAAGTGTGTTCCATAGCTCATGTGAGCAGCCAAACATATTTTAAAATAGTATTTTAAATGCACTAGAGCTTGATTTTGTGGTCTTCAGTCATGTGGAAGGGTGAAGTTGGATGAACATGACAACCACTCCTACGCATGAGGGCAGAACGTGCCTTCAGTCCCCTGAATTCTCCAGAGCAAAATAACACTTTCAAGGACAAGTTCAAAGCCTTAATTCTCAGCAGACCCCTGAGGTGATGATAGATGATATGCTAATTGGTGAGAAGCTATGGTTTAGACTAGCTCACCAGCACCTGGTAGCCCAGCCTGCGTGCTGCTAACGTAGGTGTAAAAGTACTGACGGAGGTTAGAGTGCCAACCAGTTGTAGGGGGCTGCGTGATTAAGGGTCCTATAGTTTGTGTAACCAATGGGACATTGTGTATTTAGTGACATTCGTAGTGGCCTGTTTAAGGGAGGGCTTGGTTGCCCCACCTGATGTTAAGAAACCTATTACCTTCTTTCACTTTATTAGACTAGTATGGATCGTATACTTAGAAGTTCATTAAGAACCAATCACAATAGCCACTAGGTTTTTGAAGTTTGCCACGTATGATGACGTTAGTAAATACGTAGGTTGACATCTTCAATTATGATTTTGTATTATAAAAGAAAGCTTTATAATAATAATTTAGTTTATTATGATATAATCTAACACTTGGACTTTACACAACATAAAATTCTAATATACAAAAATACAGAAAGTAAAATACAGATGTGCAAAAATACAGATAAGGAATACAAATAAAAGTATACAAAATACAGCTCTAGGCGATACAACGACAACAACATCCCACTGCCTCATATAGTACTATGGTACTAAGCCCTTACAGGCAATTGATGTATGTTTACTCCAGTGAACCAATGCAGCCATAGAAATAGAAATATAACATTGAAATGTGACTGAGATAAGGTTAGTGTACAATACGCAACTGGACATTTCAGTTCCACTGCCAAGTACATTCTGCTTCCAAGTACTAACAGATACCTCAGGCAATTCAATTCAAATCATGGCTCAACTTCATGGTAAAATAAAGAAAGAGGCTCGCAAGAGAAAAGAGGGAAGAGTACATTCTCAAGCTCTGCTGTCTGATTTCATTAGTCAGGCAGTAGTACAGGGGTGCACAACTGATTTTGACAGAGGGCCGAAAGTACCTTACATGAGGGCTATAGTGGGCCGAAAAGTAAATGTGGGCGGGGCGGTAGGCGGGGCGTGGTAGGAGGCTTTTTAAACCCCCAATTTGTACTAAACACATGGAAAAAGAATGTTTTTGAGGGGTAACGATTTTTATTTGCATTTCAAACTTACATTTTGTACTACACATTTTCCATTGTTATAATTTATTTCTATTTAGTTATTGTATCTCGCCTGTTTAATTAACTTATATATATTTTATTGACCCTAGATATACTATGCCCCATACACTATGCCCCATGGCCCCCTCACCCCAACCAAACACTATGCCCCATGTCCCTCACCCCCAACCAAACACTATGCCCCATGGCCCCCTCACCCCCAACCAAACACTATGCCCCATGGCCCCCTCACCCCCAACCAAACACTATGCCCCATGGCCCCCTCACCCCCAACCAAACACTATGCCCCATGGCCCCCTCACCCCCAACCAAACACTATGCCCCATGGCCCCCTCACCCCCAACCAAACACTATGCCCCATGTCCCTCACCCCCAACCAAACACTATGCCCCATGGCCCCCTCACCCCCAATCAAACACTATGCCCCATGGCCCCCTCACCCCCAACCAAACACTATGCCCCATGTCCCTCACCCCCAACCAAACACTATGCCCCATGGCCTCCTCACCCCCAACCAAACACTCTGCTCCATGGCCCCCTCACCCCCAACCAAACACTATGCCCCATGGCCCCCTCACCCCCGACCAAACACTATGCCCCATGGCCCCCTCACCCCCAACCAAACACTATGCCCCATGGCCCCCTCACCCCCAACCAAACACTATGCCCCATGGCCCCCTCACCACCAACCAAACACTATCCCCCCTGGCCTCCTCACCCCCAACCAAACACTATGCCCCATGGCCCCCTCACCCCCAACCAAACCCCCCAACTCAGCACACACACAAACATGCACCAATACAGACCCGAACCCCCACCCCCCAACTCAGCACACACACAAACATACACCCATACAGACCCGAACCCCCCACCCCAGCACACAAACATGCACCCATACAGACCCGAACACCCCACCCCCCAACTCAGCACACACACAAACATGCACCCATACAGACCCGAACCCCACCAACCCCCCAAATCAGCAAACTCTCAAACAAGCACCCATACAGACCCGAACCCCCACCCCTAACTCAGCACACAAAAAACATTCAAATCAAAACATTCATACACATCCAACACCCCCCCACCCCCGCATCTCAACATACACACAAAATACATTCAAATACAAACATTCACACACCCCCCCACATCTCAACATACACACAAAATACATTCAAATACAAACATTCACACACCCCCCACATCTCAACATACACACAAAATACATTCAAATACAAACATTCACACACCCCCCACATCTCAACATACACACAAAATACATTCAAATACAAACATTCACACACCCCCCCACATCTCAACATACACACAAAATACATTCAAATACATTCATACACATCCGACACACCCTCCCACCCCCGCATCTCAACATACACACAAAATACATTCAAACACAAACATTCATACACATCCGACACACACCCCCACCCCCGCATCTCAACATACACACAAAATACATTCAAATACAAACATTCATACACATCCGACACATCCCCCCACCCCCGCATCTCAACATACACACAAAATACATTCAAACACAAACATTTATACACATCCGACACACCCCCCCACCTCTGCATCTCAACATACACACAACATACATTCAAATACAAACATTCACACACCCCCCCACATCTCAACATACACACAAAATACATTCAAATACAAACATTCACACACACCCCCACATCTCAACATACACACAAAATACATTCAAATACATTCATACACATCCGACACACCCCCCCACCCCCGCATCTCAACATACACACAAAATACATTCAAACACAAACATTCATACACATCCGACACACCCACCCACCCCCGCATCTCAACATACACACAAAATACATTCAAACACAAACATTCATACACATCCGACACACCCCCCCACCCCCGCATCTCAACATACACACAAAATACATTCAAATACAAACATTCATACACATCCGACACCCCCCCACCCCGCATCTCAACACACACACAAAATACATTCAAACACAAACATTCATACACATCCGACACACCCCCCACCCCCGCATCTCAACTTACACACAAAATACATTCAAACACAAACATTCATGCACATCCGACACCCCCCCCCCACCCCCGCATCTCAACATACACACAAAATACATTCAAACACAAACAATCATACACATCCGACACACACCCCCCGCAACATACACACACAAACATAAAGCAAAACAAACCCGACACACAAACACAAACAGACCACTTACCGGAGACGTGCTGGAAGGCAGGCAGGTAAGCGGCAGGTAAGCTGGAACGCTGGAATCGCACTACGGCTGGCGTGGTCCAAGGTTGAAATGCCTTCCGGCATCAAGCCTTATGGACCACGCTAGCCGTAGTGCTGGCCCTCCATTGGTGCAGCACACACGCATTACGTGGCCCGTAGGAGCGACGTGATGCGTGTGTGTGCTGAGCCAATGAGGGCCAGTGTTTTCACCGGCCCGGAAGACAACAAAGACTTTCCTAATGGAGGGCGGCCGCGGGCCGCCCTCCATTAGGAAAGTCTTTGTGCCTCGCAGGCCGGTCAAAAGGGCATGGCGGGCCGCAACTGGCCCGCGGGCCGTATGTTGTGCACCCATGCAGTAGTACATTAACATGCTGTCAGACTCTAAATAAGGCAAGCTGCACTGAGATAGAGTGAGAATTCAGGCAATAATCCCCAAAAAAGTCAGCAGTAATTGCCTTCAAGGGAATGGACCAGGCTGCCCACGGTACACATATATAAGGGCCCCAGATCCATACATTGAGTAAGGACATGTTATGCTGTCTCCACCTGGTCAGATTTACAACTTATTTGACAAAACCTAAGTTCTAAGGGTACCTTCAAGCAGGGGACCAGCACCGCCATTACTGGTAGTTGATTTATGCATAACTTTACAATGAACTGTCTAACTTCCCGGGCCGGGCAAAGCTGCAGGTAGGGTTGGATCTTGTGATGGCAGTGTACAACATGTAATACCACCTCGTATCCTTTTAACTTTGCCAGCTGTATATAATTCTCACACCAGTCCCACCTGTTAAGTTTGCGTTCAAAAGATTTTTTTAAATGAACATAGCGATGGCCTCTCTTTTTGGCAAATGGCCAGTCAATCTTCATGAATAGGGTTTCGTTCAGGGTCTTAAAATTAAAACCCCACAAGGTCCTTTCAGAGTCCTAACTGTCACCAACCATTGCCAATAATTTACAGGTAGGATCTGCACAACATTTTAGATAGAAAGACCACCTGGCGCGCAGTGCCATGACTCTTAAGGATGTTAGACCCAGTTCTAGCCATAGGTATTCCATGGGGCATGTCGGGCTTAGCCTCCGCACTGTGCGTCAGTAATGGCCCTCCAATTTATTCAGCCATGACAAATCTTGAATAGCAAGTGCTTTGAGGCCATAAAGGATCACCAGGACAAAGCATTGTTGGTATAGATTAACAATCCCAGCCATACTATACCCTGCCGAGCCTCTGGCGAACTTACAAGCTTGGAGCGCGAGTGTTTTAGCTCGTCTTTTTTTATTGCTGATAATTCGGTCATAGTTGTCTCAAACTCCAAGCCCATGTATGAATAAGATTGGGTATATTCTATAGTGCCCAAAGCGGTGTCCATTCGAGTTCATCCTATCTTATTTCCAGCAATCACCAAGATGTTAGTTTATCCCAAATTGATGGACAATCCCAGCTATGTCGCATAACAGGCCAACTCATTAAGCATGCTTTTTATCCCTTTTGGCGATATCCCCACTCTAATTATAAATGATCAGCGGTACAAAGAAGAATCACGACCGAGTACCTGATGTGCCTCTCTCCATTCTAGAAAACTATATATAGAGAGTCGTTCCATCCCACGTGAGAAAATTTAGAAGATTTATCTAAATGAGGAGCGGCACGGGATAAAGTCAACTATTAAATAGAACAGGAATCCACAAAGTAATCACGCTAGGTCAGTATACAGATATGCAGGGTTGTTTTGAGCACAATGAACTGACAAATAGAATAAACATCAAGCCAAGCTACACAAATTGGTGTACCTGTGTTTTTGTCTTAAATAGGAATGCCTCCCAGTGATCGCAGATAGTGGTATCCAGTTGAGAGCCAAGCACACCCCAACATCAGACAGACTTTAACTAGGAAGAGGATTGTAAATCGAGGGGGACCCCCCAAGAAGACACATAAGAAGAAGTCAGCCTGTAGAAGGTAAAGCAAATTCATAGACAGACTTGGACAACTTAACTGTACCGCATGATTGGGTTAATTGATTATAAAGTTGTGAAATACTCAGTGTCGTAGTTAAAGATTAGACCTGAAGTGATAACAGCATGGGTGTGGTCTTGAAGGACCTAGTTGCAGATAGGGGTGGAGGTGTGAAGATATAACAGATGTAAAGAAGGTGATGGTCTAAGTAATGACACCCTTCCGCTGATGATTGACATATAGCAGGTTGTGCATAATATAAATGTCGACCGGGATATTATCTAGAATACTAAATTTCGATTATCCCACACTTGCTTCCCACAGTGTATACGTTTTTGAAGGTTGGACCCTAAAGAAAAGTGCGATGGGATCTCATTGAAAGCTGACCCCGCAAGAAATTAAGTCTACAAGAAGACTGATACGATTGTGCATTTAATTGAATGTTGTGTAAATTTTACCCCTGAAGAATTTCCTTGTCAATAGTGTGTAAGTGTGTAAGGAATGAAACATGTCGGGTATGGTATGGATGTGGTATGAAAGTAAGCATGATTTTTAGGAAGAATAAGTGAAAGGTTGTTACAGACTGGGTTGCTTGTCTCGACGATAGGGGTGAGCAACTTGTAGATCCAGGTTAAGAGATGCATTTTTGCTAATTATTAAATGGTCAACTGTTACATGAGATTAAATGTATACAATGATATTGCATGGTAATGGTGCAGATATTGTGATTTGCATACTATCAGAAATACTCCTTTTTAAAAAAGATAAAAAAATTGGAACTGTGAAGAAGAAAAGATAAAAGAAAAAAAGTTTTTTACTGTTGAAATATGAAAAATAAAATACTATTTTTTGATACAATGTGGTGTAGTATGAGAATCTAATGGCTATTAACCTCATACAGTAAGGTTCAACCAAATATGGACTTGGGGAAGCAAGGGACCGAGTGAACATTGTGTATTGTTTAAGAGTTCTGTTTATTGAGGGCTGTTCACTATCGGTCATAGGAAATATTACCTCTAGTCTCTCTTAAGTTTATTGTGAGTTTGTACGGCTGCTAAGTCGTGAGACACACTAAGTTGTGCTAATACATCTGTTGTGTGGGACCACCTCTGCCCGAGTTGCAATAGGGGCTACAAGACATAGGCTAAAACATGGCCGCTGAGAAGTGTAAAAGTTATGATGATGAATACGTCATCGAATTACTCAGTAATTCAACACTGTTTGGAGGAGAATTGGGAGATACATCTAACCTGACCAGCTGGGACGAATTGACCCAGATGAAAAAGAGGCTGATTAGATCTGAATTACATGGGAGTATAATGCTAGAGTATTTAAGGAACAGCATATTACCGATGGGACTTGTAGTAAGAAACGAGCCAATGATTTTTCTGGAAAATAAAGAGTTTCTACTACAGTGGAGCTACATTGGCAATAAATGTGGTAGAGACTGGGTAATATTAATAATTGATACTGCTAAACAAACTACAGAGAAGATAGCGATAGACCTAAACAAATTGGAAGAGGAGATTAAAAAAATTGTGCCTATAGAACAATATAAAAAAAGAGTAGATGATCTACTGAGTGAGATGAAGGCATTTAAAGAAGATTTGACAAAAGACCGAATCAGGCGTCTTAAAAAGGATATACAGCAGTTTACCCATGAGAAAGCTTTTCCTTATGTACAGGATGACTACTTCATAAAAGAACAGGAAGAACAAACACAGAAACAGGGCAATTCCAAAAGACGAGTTAGGTTCAGAGGAACCTCCTACAGCTCCAGTGAAGACAGTACGGGGGATGGCAATAACACAGTAAGAAGGGGTTGTGACCAAAACTTAGGCAGAAGGGGCCCTAGGAGAGGAGGTGGTATAAGACGGAACAGTAATAGAGGACACCCGGTTGGACAACATTTTTTAGAACAGGACCAACAGGAATGGGACCCAGACCAACGAGTAATGACCCGCAGCATGAAGACACTGTGGTAAATTTATCAAATTACGAACTGACCCCAGAAGAGACCAAGGCCCTTAATAAAGGCCTGGGGTTTGTCACTACTAACATACACAATCGTTTCCAATTCCGAGAAGAATTCTCTGAGTTTATGAGAAAAGTCCATCTGAAACAATTTTTCTCAGACAAAAGTGATAACAGCGAATCAGATAGTGGCCTACATAGGAAATCTGAATACTGTCCTCCATCGCAAACACATACGGCTGAAGCACGAGTTTTTGAAAGTAGGGTGATCCAAGAAGTCACCGCTTTGGAAGATCAAACTAAGACAGAGAAAACATTTCAAAACCTCACCCAGGCAGAAAAAACCACCCTGAACACATTACTTTTCAACGACCAGATAGTAATCAGAAAAGCAGATAAGGGTGGAGCCACGGTTATCCTGAACAGAAAGGACTATATAGACGAGTGTATGAATCAACTGGGCGACAGCAACAACTATCAGAAATTGGCTGAAAACCCTATGCTCAAATTGGAAAAACTAATCCATCAAAAGGTAACAAAAGCGGAAGAAAGAAGATGGATAACGAAAAAAGAAGCTGTGTTTCTAGTTGTCGATAAACCAAAGACTCCACAATTCTACATACTCCCCAAGATACATAAATCTCTGACTAGACCACCAGGGAGACCGATTGTGTCGGGATGTGATTCAATTTTGGAGCCACTCTCTAAATTTGCAGATCACTTTATGCAACCAATGGTGAGGAAGATGGCCTCGTTTGTAAAAGATACAACACAGATAATAAACGAGATGGAAGGTAGACCTTTTGACAGCAAATCTGAGATGTTGATCAGCCTAGATGTAATAGCTCTGTATACAAATATACCACAGAGAGCATCGCTTGAGGTATTGGAAGAAAGACTATTAACAGAAACGATGAACACCAACACTCCAGTGTCTTTCATTATGTGGTGTGCCGAGATGGCACTTATGGAAAGCTATTTTCATTTTAATGGTTCATTCTTCAAACAAATACAGGGCACGGTCATGGGAGCCACCCTAGCCCCAAGTATTGCGAACCTGTATATGGAAGCCTTTGAGAAACACTGCATCTATAACGAGACTAATCCATACAAGAAGAACATATTGGTATGGAGGAGGTATATAGATGACGTGTTGATCATCTGGAGGGGTGATGAAGACGAGGCAACCAGTTTCTTCGATTGGATTAACCATCAAAACCAACATTTAAGATTCACGGAAAGCACAAGCAAGGTAGAGATTAACTATCTGGATATTACCATCAAGGTGGATCCAGCAAGGGGAGAACTCTTTGTGAAACCATATAAAAAATCCACGGATCGCAATACTTTGTTGCACTATACAAGTTTCCATCCGAGGCACACGCGTGACAACCTGCCCTTTGGTCAATTCATTCGACTAAAAAAGAACAGCACTAATAGTGCAGATTATAGAGAAGGAGCACAAAAATTGAGGTCGAACCTACACGAAAGAGGCTACCCGGCTAAATTGACAAAAAAAGCAATGAAGAGGGCAGATAATAACAACAGAGAAGCCATTCTCGAGCAAAACCCAAGAGAGAAAAATAAAGATAACTTAGTGTTTGTTAACACGTTTAGTAATCTATCTAATAGAATTCAAAAAATAATCCACCGTAATTGGGGGATTCTTGAGAAAGGCGAAGTACCTCTGCAGAGACCGTTGATGGCATTCCGACGAAGTAGATCTATAAAAGATCAGGTCATGCGGAATGATATTACTAAACAGATCAAACCACAAATGACACTAACAGAGACCTGGGGGATGCGAGCCCCAGAAGGGCATTACCCATGTGGATCGTGTACCTGCTGCCAACAGACAAAAAAAACCATGGAAATCGATCTAGGTCTAAAGAATCCTTGGAAGCAGAAAGTTCTGACTAATTGCAACTCGGTGTTTGTTGTATATGTCATCTGGTGCCCCTGTAATAAGATATATATAGGGAAGACGGAAAGAAAAATTAAAATCCGTATCACAGAGCATAAAAGCTGCATAAGAAATAGAGTCCATTCGGCTCCCCTTGTGGGACATTTCATTGAAATGATACACAAAGTAGAGGAACTAAGATGGTCTGTGGTCTATGTGGTTACACCAACGAACGATTTGAACCTCGACAGGAGAAAGTTAGCACAGAAAGAAAAAGAATTAATTTTTCTCACAAAAAGTACAGAATTGGGACTGAACGAGAAGAGTGAATAAATAAAATCAACTCTGGCCTGTGCTGTTTTATGTACAACCTCTCTAGGATGACTGTGAAGAAAAAACGACCAAGAGTAAGGTCCAACAGGAAGTAGGAAACAGTCAATGTGGTATAGCCAGTTTTGTAAGGGAACCCTAAAATCCACTCCCATGGGTCCGCCTTCCATATTCAAATGACTCAATCAGGAATATCAGTAGTGGTTGTTTGTCGTGCACATACCCCCGTGAATATCATACGATCACGACTACAATGTGGGGAAATGCTGTGGCGCGGTGTTGGTGACCCGCCAGTCAAATAACAAATGACATTAACCATCGAGTTGAAACGATGTTAAGCGAACGTTAAGAAAAAATGAGCGGCGCAGGATGTTTGGACATTAAAAACTAAACCAACGATACTCACGGAAATATGTGTCAGCCAATGCCGATGGAGTTTCGGCTGCCGACTTCAATAGAAACCATGAGGTTTTCCCGTGCGGTGGGATGATGTAGCGACCACATTGGGCTGGGCTAAGTGGGGGCCGAAGGCAAGATAGGTTATGACATAGTCTTTAAAGAGAAAGAGACCATTAAGGTGCTGTCTCCCGATCACGTGACTAATTGGTCATGTGGGGGGCGAAATCCAATAACAAGCGAGAGAACGTAATGAGAACAGGTAGAAACGGACACCAGGCGGAGATAGGAGTGTGACTTGAGAGAGAGGACAGCCACATGTGAGCAGCGACTGTTACCCCGTACAAGGCAGCAAAGGCAAGCTCGTTAAAGGTAAGAGCATAAAGCCTTTTGGCGATATCCCCACTCTAATTATAAATGATCAGCGGTACGAAGAAGAATCACGACCGAGTACCTGATGTGCCTCTCTCCATTCTAGAAAACTATATATAGAGAGTCGTTCCATCCCACGTGAGAAAATTTAGAAGATTTATCTAAATGAGGAGCGGCACGGGATAAAGTCAACTATTAAATAGAACAGGAATCCACAAAGTAATCACGCTAGGTCAGTATACAGATATGCAGGGTTGTTTTGAGCACAATGAACTGACAAATAGAATAAACATCAAGCCAAGCTACACAAATTGGTGTACCTGTGTTTTTGTCTTAAATAGGAATGCCTCCCAGTGATCGCAGATAGTGGTATCCAGTTGAGAGCCAAGCACACCCCAACATCAGACAGACTTTAACTAGGAAGAGGATTGTAAATCGAGGGGGACCCCCCAAGAAGACACATAAGAAGAAGTCAGCCTGTAGAAGGTAAAGCAAATTCATAGACAGACTTGGACAACTTAACTGTACCGCATGATTGGGTTAATTGATTATAAAGTTGTGAAATACTCAGTGTCGTAGTTAAAGATTAGACCTGAAGTGATAACAGCATGGGTGTGGTCTTGAAGGACCTAGTTGCAGATAGGGGTGGAGGTGTGAAGATATAACAGATGTAAAGAAGGTGATGGTCTAAGTAATGACACCCTTCCGCTGATGATTGACATATAGCAGGTTGTGCATAATATAAATGTCAACCGGGATATTATCTAGAATACTAAATTTCGATTATCCCACACTTGCTTCCCACAGTGAATACGTTTTTGAAGGTTGGACCCTAAAGAAAAGTGCGATGGGATCTCATTGAAAGCTGACCCCGCAAGAAATTAAGTCTACAAGAAGACTGATACGATTGTGCATTTAATTGAATGTTGTGTAAATTTTACCCCTGAAGAATTTCCTTGTCAATAGTGTGTAAGTGTGTAAGGAATGAAACAAGTCGGGTATGGTATGTATGTGGTATGAAAGTAAGCATGATTTTTAGGAAGAATAAGTGAAAGGTTGTTACGGACTGGGTTGCTTGTCTCGACGATAGGGGTGAGCAACTTGTAGATCCAGGTTAAGAGATGAATTTTTGCTAATTATTAAATGGTCAACTGTTACATGAGATTAAATGTATACAACGATATTGCATGGTAATGGTGCAGATATTGTGATTTGCATACTATCAGAAATACTCCTTTTTAAAAAAGATTAAAAAATTGGAACTGTGAAGAAGAAAAGATAAAAGAAAAAAAGTTTTTTACTGTTGAAATATGAAAAATAAAATACTATTTTTTGATACAATGTGGTGTAGTATGAGAATCTAATGGCTATTAACCTCATACAGTAAGGTTCAACCAAATATGGACTTGGGGAAGCAAGGGACCGAGTGAACATTGTGTATTGTTTAAGAGTTCTGTTTATAGAGGGCTGTTCACTATCGGTCATAGGAAATATTACCTCTAGTCTCTCTTAAGTTTATTGTGCTTTTTATCCCTGACATGGTCCTGTCAAACAGGATCAAATCGTCGGCACAGAGCATACCCACGATAGAATGATTACATATGTTGGGGGGGCAGTTAGACTTGGAGGCCATGCGAGGGAGGAGTTCCGCAATATAAAGATTGTAGAGCATGGGGCTGCCACACACCCCTGCTTCACCCCCAGATTTATATATATTTGGTCAGATACCTCCCCCTCATTGTTCAGTCTGACTCTAGCCGAACTGTCACTATGCATCAAGTTCGAAATATACAGAAGCCAACTGGGACAGTTCAAAGCTCTAGGTTTGGCCCACAGCGTCTCCCTGTTGACCTGATCAAAGGCGGTATGGAAGTCCATGAAAGCAATATACAAGGTGGCATCCTTTCTGCTCCGTGTGGTATTAATCAGATGATCCAGCACTCTTAGATTGTGTGTAGTGCCGGAGCCAGGTCTAAAACCTGCTTGAGCAAAGCTGAGCACCTGGTTAATCGCAGCCCTCTTTTCCAACTCCCTCAATACAAATGTCATAAAGATCTTGCTAGTAACGTCCAACATGGACAACAGTCTGTAGTTAATCACATTACCCCGGTCGCCCCTGTTGTGCACAGGTATAAGAACCGACTGCCACCAAGTTGGCGGTACCAAGCAAGACCTACAGATATGGGAGAAAAGGGTTAGCAACACCTAAGCCCAGTTGTTAGGGTGCCTTTAGAGAATCGTATTTGCCAAACCATTAAGTCCATTGACGATTTAAGCTTCAGAATAGCCTACTTCACTATGCTATGGCTCAATTCCAGGGGCCACTGTGCGGGCGAAGATTTAATCACTGGAGAGCAGGGGATGTCACTAAAGAATTTGGCAGTTATGTACTTAACCCATTGGTCCCCAGGTATGGGGTTAAGAATTCTCAACATCTGGTCCCCCCTAGCTTGAGATAATATGCACCAGATTTTACGGCTATCCTTACTACACATAACCTCTATGAACCTCTGCCAAGGCACTCTTTTCTGAGACTGGCGATAATGGTGCAGCCAAGTGCAAAATTTCAGTTTTGCAAATGTAATATTGGCAAGAGTTTTAGTCATATCGGTAGTGTAAGGGGCAGCCGACCTATGGGCTCTGGTGGCACATCTCATGACGCGTTTTTGGTCACGGATGTTGATATCGAAAGTATTACCACCCCTTGCTTCCCATTTAATATTGAGCACAGGCCTCTCTTAAAGACTTTCTCGGTGAGATGTGCAATCCAGTCCTCAATATTCTCTGTAGTTTTACCCCTAAGTACCTGATCTGCTCTAAAATCCTCCGGAAGGTTGATGGCAATCATTCTTTCAATGTTATTTTCAGTCCAGGAGATCCTGTTCTCCAAGTGACTGGGTATAACCTCTCCACAAGCCCTGAGGCCCTCACCTCCCCTCCTCCCCCATCATGAGAGTTAGGGTGGCATGGTCCCTATATGTGTTAAGGGAAACTAATAGTTGCAGGACTTGGTTCAGCAGGCATTCAGACACAGCTATGTAATCAAGCAAAGTGCTCTTCTTCCCCGCTGACCAAGTCGCCTGACCCAGATAATTACCTGTGATGCGACCATTTCTTTCAAATGGTCTAGCCACAGCCTCCCTTTGTCATTAGTTTCCCCCATGCCCAAGGAACAGTGATCAAAAACATTAGCGTATGACCCACACCCTGTTAAATCAATACATTTGGCGTTCCAATCTCCACACAATATTCCAGGGATACCCTCGGTCCCCAGGGTGCGGGAGGACAGAATGGTGTCCAATTGATCGTATATGGTCTCGGTAAAAGTAATACCAGGGGGGGTCATAAATGTTAATTATCAGAATGTCCTTGTGGCCGCCCCATCCCCCATGTGGGGATATTTCTATAGCTAGTATATTCCCTCCAGTTTCACTATGATGTATAAGTTTAGGGTTGAATCCTGCCTTGGCTCTTGGCTCCAATCAGCAAACCCTGTGCTGGGCGGCCACATACACCCTTGGAGGGCATTGTCTGAAATATGATATATCCATCAAGCTTAATGTCAAAAGTTACCCATGTTTCTTGCAAGGCAAAAACTTCACTTGCCATTAAGGCCTCATGGGAAAGAAAGATTTTTTCAAGATGCATTGAGAAACTATGCGCTGAGATGTCCATTGATGTCCACTTGCCAACTACCTGAGTCTTTTCGATTATTGATGTTTGAATAACTTCTACATCCCCATTCATCTCAAGGGTATTGCTACCTCCTCTTGAAGGACAGGAATCTTCCAGTTCACTCCGGACATCCTTGCCCCTGCCATGAGGCGCCGCATGAAGCCTACCTCCAAGTGCAACGCCTGATATGATTTCAACCTAGCATCTCCAAAACGCAAGTGCAGAGCTGCTGAGCAGAAGTGGCAGGCGTTGAGCACATCCTCTGACAGACTGGCCTGCCACCTGCTCCAAAAGTAATACAGACTCTCCATCTGCACGAAGAAGAAGGCCTATATTCAAGCCCGCACCTCTGGGGCCACTAACAACATGGCTGAACTGTTAAAAATCTGCAAGGAACTCACCAATCCTACTGCAGTCTCCACTTCTCCACTGCCATCCCCAACCCTCTGCACTGCACTGGCCTCTCGCTTCATAACCAAATCTCAGGACATCCTGTCCTCACTCTCCTCTACACCCCTTCTTTTTTTCCTTACCTGCTCTCAGGCCTCCCTTGACCTCCACTCCCCTTCCCTCTTACTCGCCTCTTTCTCGCCCACATCACCTGATGAGGTCTCTAGACAGGTCCTCTCTATGAAAGTCGCTTCCAAACAGGTGCTCCCCTGCTCCCCCAGAACTATCAAGGACAAAATTGCCACCCTTGCACCAGCCTTGGCTGATTTCTGCAATCACTCCTTTGCCACTGGCTCCTTCCCACCACTCCTCAAGCACTCCCTTGTGCACCCTCTCCTTGAAAAGCCATCTGCCGGCCCCTCCCGCCCGGCTAACTACCACCATATCTCCATTACTCCCTTCCTGGGCAAACTCTTGGAGAAGCTGGTCATCTCCCATCTAATCCACCACACTGAATCTGTTGGTTGTCTCCACAACCAGCAGACTGGCTTAAGAGCAGCCGGAAGCACAGAAACTGCACTCCTGAACACTAGTAAAGACTTGCTTTCAAATCTCGATTCCAACTCTCCTTTCCGTTATCATCCTTTTTGACCTTTGCTCTGCCTTTGATACAGTCAATCATGCCACCCTTATAAATCATCTCCATGATACCCTTGGCGTCACAGACCTGGCACTGCACTGGTTGACCTCCTTCCTCTCTGACCGACCATCCCAGGTTCAACTGGGTCCTTTTCTCTCCTCCATTTCACTCCCCAGCTGCGGCATCCCTCAGGGCTCTATCCGCACGCTGTGGCGCTTTAACATCTACCATGCCCTCTAGCGAATTTGATCTCTGCCTTCTCTCCTCACTTCCAGTGATATGTTATTTTATGTTAAAACATTTCTATAGCGCCAAAGCCCTAAGGCATCTAGGTGCTCCCTCACAAGCAGAAAGAGGACAGCAGGGATGTCCGAAGATTAGATGAAGAGTATCGTCTTCAAGAGCTTTCTAAATGCCAAGTGGTTAGTCTCTTCTCTGAGCGCCAGAGGTAGGTTATTGCATGCTTTTGCCACGAGCACTTGGAAGGAACGTCCTTTTCACCATGCTCTCTTAGTTCTTGCCATCTGCAAGAGCAGAGCGGAGGTGGAGCGAAGGTTTTTGGTAGGCTGGTATATAGTGATCTTGTCCTTTAGGTAGCTGGGGACTGTCCCATAGACACATTTATGACACAAAGTCAGTGTTTTGAAGGAAACCCTGCTTTTTATAGGCAGCCAGTGTAGCTCCTTTCTGGCAAGAGAGGTTGGTTCATATGATATGCAGATGACACGCAGCTCTCCTTCAAGCTTCCCTCCACTGTCTTCTCTTCTTCCTTTCTCATTCCTGACTGTCTGACTGCTATTCAGGCATGGTGCACTGTTACTGATCTCTGCCTTAATGCCAGTAAGACTGAGATCCTTCTCATTGGTACCCCAGCTCCCTCCTTCCCTCCTGCTCTCTGGCCGCCCTCCACGGGCACCCTCCCCACACCGTTTTGTGAGGCAGAAAACCTTGGTGTCATCTTCAACTCCTCTCTCTCCTTCTCTTCTCACATCACAGACTTTGCCAAAAAGGCCCACTTCCAGCTGCACCTCCCTTTCCTCACCTTCCGCCAGAAACTCAATGTCTCCAGAGCTTTGGTCCTCTCTAGGCTGGACTACTGCAATAGCCTCTTTCTCAATCTGCCTAAATCCTCCCTTTGCCTCCTTCAATTAATCCAGAATAGGACTGCAACACGTACCCTTGGGTTCAAACCCAGGGACTGCATTTCTCCAGCCCTATAATCTCTCCACTGGCTTCTGTTTGCTGCAAGGATCAAGTTCAAGACCCTCTGCATCATCCACAAGGCTTTCTGGGGCCTGGGTCCCCTCGACATCCAACTCTTTCTCACTAAATACCTCTCTGCTAGAGCCCTTCTGTCTTGTAGCTCCAACTCTCTGCAGATCAGATGCTTTTCCAAGCAGAGAGTGTGGGAAGATATCTCTCTTTCACAGTAACCTCCCTCTGGAATGGCCTCCCTTCACCTCTCAAAACTTGAGCCAGATCTCATTAAACTCTCGAAGCTTCTCAAGACTCTCCTTTTCTCTTCTTCCTTCCCTCCCCCCTCTCCTGCAAATGTCCCCCGCTGTCGCATTTTTACTGACTGCCTTGTTCCTTCTGATTCTACTTGTTCCTTCTCCTCGTCCAGTCTACCCCAGCTCTTTGGTCTCCCCATATCCCTCCCTAACCTGCACTTGCCTTCCCAGGCTCCCTCCCCCTGCACTAGCCTGGCTGGTCCTGCACCCCCATTGGGCCCATCCATCCCCTTCCTCACACTTAGCATGTGGACCTTCTTTCCCTGCACGCTCTGCATTCCCCTGGTACTAGTCCACCTGGCCTTCCCTCAACACTCGCCTAGCCCAGGGGCCCTCTTCTCCCCTCCTCTTCACCGCCCCCCCTCTCAAGCACTGCATGCTCTCCACTCTGACCTGCACTTCTTTCCCTCTTTAGCATTAGCGCATTCCACTCTGACCGGCACTTCCCCTTCCTGCCCACTGCCCTGCACTTCTTGTTATTGCACTTGCACGAGCCAAATGACATAAGGCCTAGTAGGACCGTTTTTTGTTATTCTTCATCCCTGTTCCCCCCCCCCCCACCCTTTTGCCCTGTTGTACCTTGAAACACCATTTTCTGTAAAGGCGCATTATAAATACCCAAATAAATAAATAAATAATCAGTGAGGTTCTTGATTCCATTGGAATAGCAAGCAAGGAACACAGGTTTCATAGGATGGAAGCTTTTGTATCCACCATAACCACTGACATTGCTCTGGGCAGCTTTCCGTGCCATTGTATGCAAATATACCATAGTCCTCCTGCCACCAGTGTGAGCAATCAGGGCAAACTGCTAGATCACAAGACCGAAACATTGGTTGCTTGTGCAGTGGTCTGTCAGTTTAGAATGACCTTCTCCTTTTGGTGGCAGAAACAAGACTGATTTGTATATGACTGGTACTCTTCTGTAATGACACTGACAAGCTAAAATGATAGAATGGAGGATTTTCCAAATCAATAATTGTGGGTACAATAAATTCAAAACCTTATATCCATCCCTTATACCTTACCCCTGCAGCCCATTTGGGAGCTGATAATTTTCTGGTCACTAAATACTTTACCATCTGCTGCAATTACAAACTTTTAAAAAAAGTCCATGTGGGTGTGATATGCATTTAAATGATATAATTAACTGCAAATGAAGTGTGCATTCCCCTGTTAGTCACTTAAAACATTGTGTGACTATGAAGGCTTCTGAAAAGTTGTGCTCCACCTGAATCCTGCTTTGGTCTGCTGCTCGAGGCCACTCTTCAAGATGGCTGCTCTGGTCTTTGGCACTGAAGCCATGCTCCTGATGTGAGTCTTGGACCCTGCAATTGGCTGCCACACAACCTTGTAGCCAATCAGGGTCACTGTGAGGCAGGAGCCGGCCGATTCACACAAGGACCACATCTAAGGCCTTGTCTGGGCCTTGCTGGGCATGTGGCCCCCTCTTCTTGTTATTGCTGGCAAAGACATGCATTATGCTGGGTACTGCATCCTAGCGCACCTGGACTATGGAATCCCTCCTGCCATCACGTGAGTGCTGACTGTTGCTCAGTGGCCTGCCTCAACTCTCCTTGACTCTTACCCTCTGCCGTCCAGGCATTCTCATTGACCTATCTATTGCCGTCATTGACTTTTGTCCCCTTATACTTCATGGTCTACCTTTTAAATTGATTCCTTTCTTTCCTGAGCTACCACCACACTGTATTGCTCTGCTGTAATACCTGTGTCACAATATTCAAATGTAGGTGTGCTTTCTTCCTGCAATTGTGACTGTTACTTTAAAAATCGAATTTGGGTGTGCTCCCATCCTGCATTTGTTCTGTTCTGCTAGTTAAAATCACACTTACTTCCTTGCACTCTGTATTGTTCCTGTCTCTTGCTCTCTTATACCACCCTCCTATAGTCCCCACTGCTTCTTCCCATTCCTATTGTGTTTCCTTGTGCGCTTGCGCCCTCCTGTCAACACCCTCCCGTGTGCCTCAGCTGCTCAGCCTAGTTAAGTGTAGCACACACTGTGCCCCCTCATCTCTCCTATCTTCTCTAACAGTTTCTCAATCTCCTATTCTTCACCGCTCACCAGGTCTGGCAGGAAGAAACTTAAGAAGGACACACTTGGCTCCAGCCCAGGCCTTCCTATCGCTGACACCTACGTCAGTGCATCAGCCCGAGAGACTCTCACCAACATCTTCTTTGTCGTTCCTCCTCCCGACCTAAGGGCTCTTCATATGGGCGCTCTGCTCTCTCCCTACTGTTCCTCACTCATCAATGATGGCACCCATTGGGAGGTCCTTCTTGCCTCCTCCTCGACCTCCAAGGTTCAAGGGTCTCTGTCTTGGTACAAGGGTTTTAACCCATCCTCCGTCTTTTTGATAGGCTCCTCCCTTGCCTTATCAACTTTCCACCTTCCTCCTCACTGGGTCCCTTGCCAAATGCACCTACGGCCTCCCTGGTTCCCTTGCCCACACTCTCTGCACTGACATCCTTTTTCACCACTCCCACGCTGGTGCCCTTGCCACCCAATGCCGATGCACCTGGGACTCCCTTGCCCCCTGTGGCCCCTCATTCACTGGCTCTCTTGCCATCTACTACTGTCCTGGCTCCCTTGCCTACACTCCCTTTGGCCCCTATGCCTTCTCTTGCCTCTAGCTCTCAGGCCCCCGCACTGCTTACAAGGGGGACCTCTGTCCCCTGCACCCCCCTGTAAGTCCTTCAAAAATGGCAATCTGCTCCGCGTTGCCACACTTAACTCTCACTCCGCAGACAAGCACTCCTTCGACATCTGCCACCTCCTTGAACACCTGGACCTTGATGTTCTTGCTCTCACTGAGACCTGGTTGAAGGATAGCTCTGTCATGAGTTTTGATGCACTTCTCCCTGAAGGCTACACGATCCTCTCTGAGCCCAGGCTCAAGAGGCCAGGAGGGGGGTTGCCCTGATCTTTCCAGAGTGGATCCCTGTTTCCACCATTCCCATTCAGGCATGGAGCTCAAGCGGGCACAGGTGGCTGCAACAACTGCTAAACTGACAGTGTATGGCCAGCGTGCAAGAAAGCTCACAGAGAGCATCTCTGCTTTTGCGGAGTCCATGCAGCAGGCGATGGAACTGACTCTACTACATATCCGGGGGCCAGGGTCCATAACCTTGAGTTCTGCTACTCCTACAGAGAGGTCATTGTCAAGCACCCCAATGCGCCAGTCTGAGCGTAATCTGGGCCCAAAGACCCTTGGGGATTACCGGAGGGTGAAGAGGCCACGCAAGTGACTCAGTTTGACTCAGTGCATGCTAATGTTGTATCTATCGCCTCATGCATCCTAGTGTGACCACTTGCACCCTGTTCCCTTGCAGCAGATCTATTTTCAAGTGTCTATCGTTGTCATGTCAAGATGACATGGTCGATGTCTTGTGCCAGTATATTGCTATCGTGCATGTGGCCTTATGAATTCTTCATCAGGCCTCCTTAGGCTTCTGGGGGCAACAGCTCTACTTTACAGGCCGAGTGTACCTAGGTTCTTGGCTGTGGTACTGGCAGGCTTATTGGTGTGAGATGTTATGTCACACTTTGTGTAACATTGATTATGGATCTTACATGTTGCATTGTGGTGCCTGTATTCATGTGTGTGTTGGTAGTCCTCACTGTTAGTGTGCATCGACATAAACATACAGGTACATCTGACATGTATATGTTCTGTGGGGTGTACAGCATCATTGGTGTGGGAGGAGGGAAGGTCAGGCTTGTACATTGACTTGCCACAACATGCATTATACAGTTGTACACATACAACCCCCCAATGTAGTTGAATGCATTGCAGCACATTCACGTATTGTGTGATGCCACTTTTGCCCAGCCACTATACGCATTCGTTATCCTCTGTGCCTCTCCATGTATCCGGGCAGTGTACTATTGCGTAAGACCATGGTGTCGTGGGTGTAACCAGGGTAGCGGGCACAACAGTGGGTGATGTACAGGTTGGGATTGCAGGACAGGTTGGGATTGCAGGTCATCTGCCCGTTCAGTGAGTGGTAGTGCTTCCTGTTGCAGTACACTGCTTCATGGGCATGGGGGGGCCACCAACGCCACATGGGTCCAGTCCAGGGCTGCGATGACATTTGGCATGTGTGCAATGGCATGGAACTGTGCCTTCATGGCTGCACCTGTGCTGGTGTGGTGGGCAATGAGATGTAGCGTGAGTACTGTGTTTGGGGTAGGTGTGTGCCTTATGTAGCCCTCTTGAGTGGATTGGGTTCACCTGTGGCTTCTTATGTGGCACCTGTATGCATTTACCTCTACCTGTAGGCTGGAGGTAACTGTGCCGTATTTTCAGTGGTATTAGCGCCGTATTTCGCCACAAATTCACCATAGTGGGACTTATGATGTGGCAGTAATTGTACTTCCTTGAGTCGGTGCTGATTCTGCAGCTGTAATTGCACTGGCTGTAATTGCGCCGGCTGTAATACAGTTTGCAGTATTTGCACCGACTCATGATTCGGCGCATCGGTCGTGATGAGGTCCTAAGTCTCCAAAGAAAAAATGGGATAAAATCTAAGATTATATTTGTCCCTGCAGCCAAGTCCATCCAGAATATATTTTTCATATTATCTTTTTCTGTCCTGAGTAACGGCTTCTAATGTTAAAATACCCAATAGTAAAGAGATCCTTCATTTGTAATTCAGGGAAATGTCAACATTCCTCATGAGTGATGAATTTCAGGAGGTCAATCAAAAAATGGCACTCTTTCTGTACGAAACTATGAAGATCACAAAGAAAAATCTGTTGTCCAGGCATAATTAACCATCTGTAGCTTGAGTGGCCTGGAATTGTTAATTTCTGTAGATGCTGTGAGGGTCCAGTTACTGCAAAGGCATCTTCAAGAGACGCTCATACTTGTCGATCTAGAAAAATAGACACCCCTCGATCAGAAGGCTATTTATTATGTTGGGCGAAGACCAACCGTCTCATGTATTTAGTATTATAAATATATAGCCATAAGCTTGACTAAGGTGCGGCCATTTTAACAGCGACTGAAATCGCCATCTTGTTTTCTCTAACATTGCCTTTTTGCCTCATGTAAAACTGCTTTGCTGAAATATTATTCTGCTTCACTGGTGCACAATGCAAGGCCGCGAGTGGCATGTTGAAACATAACGCAGTAACCCAGACAGAAATGCCCGGTCCCCTCCCTCGCATATCCTTGGAGAGGGAGCAGCAAGGCATTCTAATCAGTACAGCAGGTGCCAGCTAGTCTCGGTAAGCACAGTAAAAATGCTAGAGTGAACATTAAAAGACTTGAATTATGCTCTTCTTTGCGGCCCCCCTTCCCTGAGCCCGTTAGAGTCCTGGAGAGCAAGTTGACCCCCGCGGCACACAAATAGAAACTAGGAGATAGCAAGGCCTGGAATGTGTCTCTCCCTACGCACAGCTTGCTTGCAGAAACAGAAGCATTGTGTTCTTTAAAACAAAGACTTATGTCTGTGAGTTTACAAAATTGCAAACTGTTATTAAATGAATGTTTGAAGGTATCATACTCGTCACCATTGTCAATCATTGTGCCTAGTTCAAAGGAAATGCAATAGGGGCTGTATAAGTTGTGACACTACTGATTACTAGATGCTTGTTTTGTATATATCTAACTGTTGTACAAATTTCTCGCTCTTGCGTCCCCCGAGGTCTGGTAGACACACGTCGCGGGGCGTGGGACCAGTTGGCCAACTGAGAATATTTGCTTTGCAATAAACCCTAGATTTTGGGAAAACAACCTCGTGTCTGGCGTATCAGTTCGTGTGTGGTGATTGTGCCTTGTTTCCATCCGCGAGGGTCCCTCAGGGGCCCCTTCACACTCAAAGAATGTTTAAGTGAGTGAAGCAGAAATACACAAACTGTTGAGACAATGAGAAGAGAACATTGGCTGGTGTATTTATTAGACTTTGGCACATAAAGTTGCAATCTATAATGGTCAAGTGGCATCTTTGGAGTGACTGCGTGATGCCAATGACTGTAATTTGATATTTTTGCTTGATGTCATTGGCAGCATTATATTGCGGCTAACCTAAAAATTGGGATTTTGTTTCAATTCTTTTAAATGTTTCCTTTGTTTAACATCTCTTTTTAGGTTTTATTCTGTTTTATTACATGTCTCCTTTATACAAAGGCCTCTGGCTGAATGTTAAATAAAACTGAAAAGAATGAAATTGACTTATGTCCTCAGCCTCTCACCGTCCCTCTTATGGGGGAATTGGTGGCAAACAGAACTTCTAATGAGCTTCAGCCCTACAGAGCCTTTCTCAGTGCTGCAGCGGGCACAAGTGGCAGCATCAGTCAGATGTCTGTGTAATTCTCTCAAGTTTAAATTAGGTTTGTTTAGAGGAGCTGCATGGCATAAAATGATCCTATGACACAGGGATCAAAATACGCAATGAACAAAGACTGGGTGTTTCCACTCAGATAGTCAAGCGTTCACAACATGCTCTAATATAAAAACTGCAATATTTCTTACATTTAGCTTTCTCATTAATGGAAAGGTAAATGAACAGGTATGTAATCAATACATTAACTCTTCAAAATAAATTCTTCAAAAAAGCCTATATACATCCATCCCCCTTGACCTAGGCATGGAAGCCATTGAGTGGATGCTACTCAATGAAGAAGACATTAGGGCCCACAAAGAATTGATTCTAATGTTGTTACAGTTCATTGCTGAAAACTCTGACTTTCAATTCAAGGACCAACATTATCTCTAAGTGTCAGAAACTTTCATGGGAGCAACCATGGCCCCTACATACGCAAATTGCTTCATGTATAAGTATGAGACAGACCTTGTATTAAACCACGCGGTATGGCATAACTACATCAACCTGTGGATAAGGTACATTGACGACATCTTCGGAATATGAACAGGAACTGAAGATAATTTGAATGACTTTTTCACAT
This sequence comes from Ambystoma mexicanum, assembly GCF_040938575.1. NCBI lineage: Eukaryota > Metazoa > Chordata > Amphibia > Caudata > Ambystomatidae > Ambystoma > Ambystoma mexicanum. The sequence goes on along the minus strand of NC_090931.1, from coordinate 289,609,461 downwards.
ATCTCAATGCCATTGATCTTCAGATACAGTTCACCCATGAAACATCACAGGAGAAAATACACTTTATAAACGGCGAAATCAAGACACAAGACAACAGGTTTTCCACCAACATCTTCCACAAACCCACTGACCGAAATAATTTGCTACATAGACTGAGTTTCCATCATCAAGCCTCATTAAGAATTTGTCATACAGCCAAATGTGACGAGTGAAACTAATTGTGAGCAACCCGGATGATTACACCCGTGAAATAACTGAAATGGGAGAGAAATTCATTGCTCATGGATATGACCCACAAGAAATTGAGGCAGCCACCAATGAAGGTAGACACAATACAACACGATGACCTACTTACTAAAACAAAGGAAACAACGAGAATGACACCGTTGTTGTATGTATCCAGATCCTTTATCCAAAGCAACAGGATTAAATCTGTTATCAAAGAAAATTGGAGAAAACTTACCTGTGACCAAAGGGTTGAACATCTCTTTAAAGAGCCTCCCGTGTTTGCATACCAAAGGAGTGAAAACTTCAGAGATCAACTAGTTACCACCAGACCAACAGTACAGGAACAGATCACGACCCGCACTGGTACATTTCCTTGTCTACATTACACAAATTGTGGGTTCATTACTAATGGTAACACAATTAACCATCTCCGCTCGGGAGAGATGATTAAATTACGTAATTTCGCTACATGCGACACTGCAAATATAATTTACTCCATCAAATGCCCATGTGGATGATACTACATAGGACAATCTAAGAGACCCGCAAAACAAAGATGGAATGAACACAGATCATGCATCAGAAATAGGAATCACAACTCGGCAGTATCAAGGCACTGGCAGGAAATGAAACATAACATCTCACAGATATGATTTCAGATCATTGAGACAGTGATAAAATATAATCAATATGAAAACATGACCAAAAATTTGGACCAAAGAGAAATTTCTTGGATCGAACATCTTGGCACCGTAGCACCGGATGGCATAAACAAGTAAATCATGTACATGTGCTTTGTGTGACACTATGTATCAATTTGGCAAACTGATGGAAATCCTTGTGAATATTCTTTCTCAATATGTTACTGTGTGCATAAGTACAATTTGTTACTGCACTTTATTACACCTAAAAACACAATGGGCCTCATTACGAGTATGGAGGTAGCCATGCCGATTTTAGCGGCATGGCTACCCCATACCAGGTACCGGGCCGAGGTACCAGGAATGAGGAATTACCGGGCCATTCCAACCTTGGAGGGCCCGGTAATTCCCTTTCCTGGGACCCAGTACATCCCCATTCCCATTTGAGCCCCCATACGGCTCAATGGGAATGGGGAGGATGCTAACAATGGGCCCGTTAATGACGGTCCCGTTGTTAGCATCCTGGTCTGCTAGCGGGTCCCGCTAAGGATGCCTGGTTTTACCAGACATCCTTAGCGGGACCCGCGAGTAGACCTCGTGATGAGGTGGTAGAGGGTCAACGGCGCCGGCAGCTCTACCGGCGCTGTTAACCCTCTACCGCCTTCCTCGTAATGAGGTCCAATGAGATGTATGTTACCTTGCCCGAGTCTTAACACAGGTCAAGCTCGATGTCACAGCACCCACACATGGCAATGTTACCTAACAGGATTCAATTCAAGCACTGACTCTATGCACTTTACAATGTTATCTATATGCTCATATTTAGACATGTATATATGGGAAGGGCATACAGTTCTCGAAATTTTAAGAATCACCATGTTAAAAACTGTCTATGTATCGATTCCATGTAGACTTCTAACTGTGCTACATACTTATGTTTGTGATTTTTATGCTTTATTTGCCATGGGACATTATCAGGATGATCATACTTTGCATATATATATATATACACGATTTATGAGACACGCTCCAGGTAACTACGTAATTCCTCTGTTGTAGATATAAGTATGCAAATTGCCTCTGCCACCACATCTTGCTCATCTTGCCTCATGCAATCCTCCTACATTTCCATAATGTTGCCCTTAACCTGTCCCAGCCACTCTGTTCACCCAGAGTGAACGGGACGCCAGGCGCTGATGACGTCACTACATTTCCCAACGCGTGACGTATGCCTCCATATTTTTATTTTGTACCTGCTATAGCAATACATTATGGCTATTTCTATTGGCTATTTATATTGTCCTCACAGATGCACAGACATATCAGCAAAGGTACATTACCACATGTTTTGGTTGATTGACAAAAGCATTCTTATAACGCTTCAAAGCATTAATGTGATCTTTGCTTTTCTTTTCTCTTTTTCACAAACTGCCAGTGTCGCGGTATGTATATCCTGTGTATTTGCTACCTGCCTATTGATTACATATACTGTAATGTTTACCCTTTATGCTTCCGAAATAACATGTAACTCGTAAGAGCTCAGCCGTGAAGATGGAATTCAATTGCGCAATGCATTGACTCTTGAGCTAGCACTGCTGAGAATGCTACTGCCTTCAATAAGCATCAGGCAGAACCCACATGTCTCTGATGTTGGGAGAAAGGGAGAATAACAAAATCAGTTTATGGCAGGTGGCAAGGTTCATATCTAGGCAAGCATCCTCCATGATCAAGACCGGTGTGCCACCCTCCCACCATACCAGAAACTTGTAAATTGTGGTGTAGAACTCTTTCCCTGGTGAAGGTTCATTCCTCAGGCATGCCGCCTCTCCTACCAAATATTGTATTACATCATGTATTTCAGTTTTGTGTTATGTGAGAACCATGACATGGTGAGGAGAGATCAGACTATAAATGTCAGCAGGCTCAGTGTAGCAGTAGAATGTGTTGGGAGAGGTGGTGGAGCAGCAAGGAGGGGAGCTGGAGACAAGATTTTAGAGGAGACTGCTGAGTGAGAGAAGATTTGAGGAGAACTGAGTTGAAAGACATCTGCTGGAGGTTGGAGAGAGGCAGATACCCTGGAGTGGAGGAGGGGGGGGTTACCATGTAAGGAGAGAGAGATTGTGCGAAGGAGGATATTAGAGGAGGTGACATCATTTGGAGGGAAATATTCTGGAGGCAGAGAAGTACCATCTGGAGAGAGTGGGGTACCTTCCAGAGAAGGTGATATTGAAGGAAAAAAGCTACAATTTGTGGAGCGAGATATAGAGGATCGAGAGTTGCCATCTGGGGAAAAGGACATTTCAGAGAGAGAGAGAGAGAGTTGATTAAAAATAAGAGAAGGAGATTGCAGGGATAGAGTTGGCATTTGTGGAAAGACAGATTTTGGAGAGGGAACTGCCATCAAATGTGGGGGATATTTATGAAGGAGGGTTATCAATCTGAGAGTTTTTATCTGAAGGGGAAGTTACTGCAGCAGTGGGAGGCTTAAGACCTGGAGAGACAATTATTGGAGATTGACGAGGAATACTGGTTCATGAAAGAGATATTGGAGGGAGAGAGCCATTGTTCAGAAAGAGACAGCGATTTAAGGGGAAGAGTTCCCATCTAGAGAAATTGGTGTTGGAGGAGGAAGGTTGTCATGTGAACGGAAGTGTTTTGCTGGGGGGGTCCATACTACCGTCTCACATAGGAAGGAGAGAAGAGGATTGACGGGCCCCATAGCCAGTGAGAATAAGGCAGTTCCAGTGGACCATGTTGGTCCAGGACAGATCTCAGAGGCAGGACAAGGAATGAGACTTGTTACCTCACAAGGGGTCAGGAAGGATAAGCCAGTATCAGTTAGGATGCAAGCTCTAGAGACTAGGACCCTAGGACAGGTAAGTGGTCAGGTGCCAGTAGTCCTCTTCACCCTATTTCTGCCTGAGCCAACCCAGCTCCAAGAGAATACACCACCGTCCCTCCACTGTTGGGTCAATCTGAGACTCTGTGACAACAAGGCCTAGAAGGACACCCTCCGTGTTTTAACTAGGAGGGGGTTTGGTAAGCACATGCTAGCAACTTGGCAGCAAGGATCACGATGCCTCACCGAACATTTAAATTAGGGCCTTAGAACCCAACGCAAGTCACCAGAAAGGACTGTGAGAAACATTATTTTCTGCTTTTTCCAGAACTTGTGGTTGGTTGTTTTTTTTTGTGACTGTTGATGTTGGTGCTATGCTTTGCTTTTTCTTTTACTGTTTAGGTGTGTATTGAGGAACATCCAACAGAACTGAAATTCGCTGAGGCTTAATCTTCGTTGCCTTGTCACTTGTACATGTTTCCTCCCTCCACACACCTAATTGAACCACCTTGTTGGACAAAATAATCACCTTAAACATACAACTTGTCTTGTCGTGTGTCCCCAATTGATACATTTGGCACTGTGTTTGTATGCTTGCATGTGTGCAGGCAAGTGTTTGTCTTCGTGAGTGAGCGCATGTGAATGTGTGTGTGTTTGTGAATGTGTGTGCATGTAAATTAATGAAAGGGTTTGTATGTGCATGTAGGTTTGAGTCAAGTGTGTATGTGTGTGTGTTGGTGCGATGTAGTGAGGACAGACGATGATTGTGGCAGGGAGGAACGGGCAAAAAGGCCCCGGCATTAAAACGTGCTTGTCTGCACATGGATATATCTTTTTCCAATATGGCACTAGTGCATTATGGGCAAACCCTACATTACTGGGTGTGTCCTTAAGTGGGACTTCTAGCAAATCTTTGTGCAACCATACTGGATATGTGTTGTTGCACAGGCATTATTACTTCATTTTCAGCAACGCCAATGTGATCTTGCTCTTATGTGAGGGTACTGTCATATATTGGCACAGCCAGAGCGCACACGTTTTGTTACTCTGGCATTATTACTGCAATATGGGCAACACCAATATGAGCAGGTTCTTAGAGTAGGACACTGACATAAATTGTTGCAGCCGATAAGGTTATATTTTCTTTCTGTGGCATTACTACATTATCAGCGAAGCCAACATGAGTGTCTCATTTGATGGGACTACTGGCATGTATTTGTGCAGGTGTCCTGGGCATATTTTGCTGCAATGGCATTATGGACAAAGCCAATGTGAATGTGTTCTTATGTGTCGATATTGGAATATATTGGCAGAGCAAGAATGAACATGTTTTATTGCACTGGGTTTATTACTGTGATATGGGTAAAGCCACTATGAGTCTGTTATCATATTTGGACATTGGCTTGTATTGGAACAGACAACATGGACATGACCTCTTAATGTAGCTATACTGCATTATGGTCAACGCCATCGTGATTGTCCTTACGTGGGCCCCCTGAATTATATTGGCTCAGCCCTTCTGGACATGTTTATATACACTGATAATGGCATCATAGCCACTGACTAGTGCTTACTGCTCTGGCTATTGACTGCATTCCATAATGTAACCCCATAGATGATCCGTGACGGTTTCCTGGGGCATGAACTGGCCATAGCTGCAGGCCATGCCTCAGACACCAAAATATTATATATTTGCAATGATTACATGTAATTTAGTAATTTATATTTTGTATGATATTCAAATGTGTGTGCATTTTGTTATAAATGTGTGGTTATTTTACTTTTATTATTTAAACAATGTTCTATGTATTTAATTTTCTGCAGTTGCATTTTTTTGCAGGTATTATGCTTATGTATATTATAATTTAAGTTTGTTATTACATAGTAATTTAGTTTTACAAAATGATGGTATACTTTGTTTTAACATGTATTATGTGTACATTTAATCTACTTTTTAATAGTTTTATATTTTATACAATTTCTTGTTTGTATGTGTATAATTGCTATTATTTTATGATAATATTGTATGCGTTTAAATTTGTGGGTGAGTTTAGGTTACCATGATATTTGATTTTAATATAATATAATGTGTTACGTATTGATACAGCTTATTAGGTTCTTACCTTAACATTATTGTTTTTGATGCTTGCAGACTTTATGTTTTTGTTGGTTTAACCTTAACTCTTTTGTCTTAATAATTTTTGCAAATAATTTCAACTTCTTTAACGGTTACGTGATTGTTTTTGATTTGTAGTGGTATGGAGTGAGTGTTTATACTTCAGGTTAAAACGGTTGAATTTGTAGAGGTATACACTGGGTTTTGATAGCTTAACATTATCCATACTCTTTGTATACTTTACCTTTTGTTACATTTACCATAACTCTTTGATCTATAATGCTAATGTTTGTTTGTGGGGAATTATGTGTATAGCGTGTGTATGTAGGATGAGTGTTTGCTGTATGACTGTCTTAGCATATGGCATATGGGACATATGCTTTACATTTACTACATGTAAACAATACTTTTCATATGTATAGTAGCATACATACAAGTAATCATAACCACTTGAAACATCTATGGGCTGCTTCCATTCCATAGTTTGTTAGCCCATCTACACTGTTACATAAGGGGCCCAGCTGTATTCCAATTACCGTTGGTCCAGCAAACAAGGGGTGTAGTCCACCCTCAACTGCTAGGCCATGGCCCTCTGCACAGGAACACAAGCAACACCAGATATGTTCCGTTCTAGTTGGGCCTCATCAGTGCAGAGGAGCTCGTGGTAGCTGCAGTACGAGCTGCCATTAGTCAGTATGTGCAGAGCAAATCATAATGTATCAAGGTAATACCGTGGCCTAGTCTGTCCAGAACAGGTAGTTTCAGTGAATGCTGGATTGCTTTTCACCAGTAAGACTTTGCTTCTCTGTGGTTACAGTGAATGCGGGTGGATAACTGTTTTGTAATATAGCTATATATATGTATGTGTGTGTGCATATGTATATGGCAATCTCTGCCCATTATTTAAGATAAATCCAATTTGCATTGACTTTTCCCAAAATTCTTTTTTTTGCTAATAATTTTTGGCTTGCTGAATGGATTTGGCTGAAATTTAACAAAAATATGCTGACACAGGCCCCTCCGAACTGGAAATTCTGGGGAAAATTGATTCAACGGTTCAAAAATGATATTTGGAGGAGGAAAGGGGTGGTTTCACATTAAGCTAGGTGTGTGGAGGGGAAAAGAGGAGCAAGTGGATAGTCAGATTGAGTCAGATCTATCTTGTCTTGTCATGACATCCCACGGTTTCCCCACAGGATTCCAGCAGGAATGTCGTAAAAAAAAGACTCTGAAAATAAATGTGCCACAAGAACAGGTGGGTGAATGGAGATAATAGGAGAAATGGAGGACTTACGCAGGGGTGATGGGGGGACCTAGAAAGGGATAGGGGTGCGCATGGAGAGTGCCAGTGGGGATGGGGAAGGCTTACACTTTTGAGCGGTAATACAAGGTGGCGCTAAGGAGACCAAGGTTATGATTCAGTGGGAACTTTTCCAGGCAAACTAGTGCAGAAAAGAAGACATGGCCAATGGCCCATGCTCCTTTAGCTGTATTGGTGCAACAGGGACAGTGGCCATGGCCGGTATGATCTGGTTATTTACTAGTGAGTGGGATCTGGGCCACAGTTGTAGACTGGGGCATCTGGTCATGGCCAGAGGCCGTAGCCATTTGGTGTCACTCTTTTTCACTAATTGTTGCACAATGACCAGTGGGATCTCCTTTTTATTAGGAGATGTGGGCCATGACCGTGGGAACTGGCCAATGAATATGTCCATGGCCATGGTTTATTTGCCTAATTGTTCCGATGTGGATTGTGGATACAGCAGAAGGCCATTGCCTCTGTCCGTGGCTGCAGGTCATGGCCGGTGGAATCTGGTTAGTTACTAGGCAGGGGGATATGGTCCCTGGCCCTAGGCTGGGGCCTCTAGCCATGGCTAATGAGATGCAGCCTCTTTTACTAAGTGGTGCAACAAGGAAGAGTGGCCAAAGCTGGAGACCATGGCCAGTGGCCAAGGATAGGATATAGCATAACATAACAAAAGCAGTGTTAAGATGATCTGATTTATTTAAACAAAACACAGGAAATTCAGGGGGTGTGGGAATGTACAATAATCTTAACTCAAGAGTCCATCCCCCATTGGTAGGCCCAGTAAACACATACATGATATCACAGCAGAGATCAATAAAAAGATAGAAAATGACATCATGGGGCACATCTAGGCTGGGGCTCCCAGTTAAGATTTTCATCATTTCCCACACCCAGTGAATTCCTTAGGCTTTGTTGCGATGAATCAGATCATTTTAACTCTGTCTAAACTAACGTATTTTCACTGAATATATATGTAGTTGTCACTGCTATTGTGGCCTTGTAGTGCTTTAAAAAATGGGATTATTTTCCCCGAACTCAATAGTACTCATTTCATTGGCCTCGAGTTAAACCACCACTGCCTGTATTTGAACCAGAAATACCTGTGTATTTCATCTTCGATACAGGCAGGTTGTGTTGTTTGGTTCATTAATTCTGGCTAGATTCGGGGGTCAATGTCAGTGAATCAGGGCACCCCAGAAACATTTGGGGGCATTTTCCAATCCCACGGATCAGTAATAAGTCATGATAAAGTAGCAGTAATGGTAACCCCCAATTGTTCCACCAATTTAACAGATCAAAGTGTTTTTCGAGGATTGGGCAAGTGGATTGGTAAAGTAGAGCGAATTTAGAATGCCCGCTAGCTTTACCGCTCTGCCTCACAAATCCCACAGATGATTTCCATGCTGGTGGTAATTCAATGTATTTCTATGGAGTCTGCCTGAATTTACCACAGGGACGTCCTTTAGGGGTCGCCAGAGGTCTTTATTTTTGTAATGCATGCTCCAGGGCTGTGCCCATTACCATGTGGCTCTTTACTTTTGGAATGGCTGGCTATCTGGTTCAGGCCCCTTAGAAAAGAAGAACAATAAGAACAGGAGTGCCACAAGTCTAACACTTTCAGCACTGACCCTAAATAAGAAAGAATAGGAATACTGAATAATGTGTCTTTCTGGAATTCTATACAGTAATTGCTAGACTCATTAATGGTTAATTTCAGGCACACTTCAAGGGGTGAGTCACTGATTTAGTCTGTTCTTAAACGCCTCAACTCAGCCGTTCATCCTTCTGAGGTTGATAAATGAGTACCAACACATGTGGGTATTACTGGGTGTATATTTTTTCTATATAAAGCGCTTAAGCGTAAGTGCTAAACAATAACACATCATTATCATTTGGTCATGGACGTATGCTTGCATTCACAGTAATTTGGTAATATGGGCCTATACACACTGATTTTAACGATACATATGGCGATCCATTCTTGTTTGAAATGTACATCACATTATAGTGATATCGTAACCATATTTTTCGTAGTGTACAATGCTATGTGATGCCACTTCCTGTTTTGTCAACGGGTGAAAGGTCGTGTTCCATTGCTTCCCGCGATATCACTTCGGGGTGGGATCAAATGACATCACTTCCTGTGATGTCATCAGGGGTCAAGGGCCGTATGATGTCACTTCCACTACCCCTGGCCTTTTGGTGAAATGACGTCCCTGATTTACCACCTAGTAAAATTGTGCATTTTCCATAGGAATCCATTGTCAATGCATCCCTCAGGTCTGGGAGGATGGATGAGGGACAATGGATGCAAGACAACGCATAGCATCCTGGTCTCGCGCTTGGAAAATGGTCTCAGGTATTAAGCGCGTTATAAAATAACAATTATCATTATTCTTTTTTATTTGGTTAATCAACTAGATTTTTACAAAAAGTAGAAAGTAAATCTTTAATATGTATCTAGTAACTGAGTCACATTTTTGTCATCTCTTACAGTTGAGCGTTTACTGGCTGCTTGACTGAAAGAAGAGAATTGTCTATGTATTGGAGAATTTTGTAGCTCGCCAATAACTACGAGGTTTGTCTCCCGCCATCATTTTCGACCAACATGAGTTTTCATCTCTCAGTGCAAAGTCAGAAAATGTGTGTCTCAAGTAATGCGCTCTTATACGTGATGTACCAGTACATGAAAGAAGCAGATGGCGAATAGACTCTGCCTCTCCTGGAAAGTCACAAAAACGGCCCCCATATGTGGCAGACATCCCTCGAATGGCTAGAATTTCATTTTGTATGCAGTAGATTGAATCTTGCTCTCAGTAGAAAGTTTCGAGCCTGTTTCGATGGAAACCTCTTGATGAATGGTTGAAGTTCGTTCAGTTTTCTTGGATTGTTTGGTAGATGTTGTGTCAATTTATTTAGGGCCGCTGCTTCGCCTCTCACAATCCAGTCTTGCTCTTTTAGTCTTTTCAAAACTTTCACCAGGTTCGTGTGGAGTACCTCTTTCTTCATTGCGACTTCAAGCAGTGTTTCTAAATCCTGTTTTGAATTATAATTATAATTGTGAATTGCAAGAGTCATTTTTATTTTTTCCAAAACAGAGTGGAAAAGTGAAGAGCAAAGGCAATTTTACCTGGGGTTTACTTTTTACACTTAAACCCCAGTTTGGAAATTTAGAAAATTGCATGGGGCAGCAGTTTACATTTAATTGCAAATGTTCACGTTCGCCGCCAGTGCAATTTTTTTATTTGTTTTTTTTTAATAGCCCTTTTTCTTTTTAAGTGTTGTATATGCAAAAGGGGGATTCCTGTCAGATCGTGCAGCTCTGTAGTGGTAAGTCACCTATTTTTATTGTTCCGTGGCTTAGCCTGAGCTCTCAAGTGGCCATTTTACAAACGCAAACTACCCACTGTGTAGACCACCTGCATTAATGACAGGTATTGCACGCTGTATTAACACCTCTTGTTAGTCTTTACACCAGTGGTTGAAGTGTACAAAGTAGTGGAACTATGCTCCCTGGTAACCTGTACCTGCTCCCCACAAACCTCATCGCCACGCCCCCTCCCATGAGCAACTCAAACCCCCAAACAAACACACCTCCTGTTTAAGGGAATGTTCAGTGCAGTGCACTTAAGTGCAACTTTCGACTTCTTCCTACACTTTAATTTTAAAACTAAACCATTCCAAAACGGTTTCTTTCAAAATAAAAATATAGTAACAGTAAAACTTAAAGGAGCACCGCTGCCGCTCACTTCGACCACTGCTTTAAACCTTACCACAGTGTAAAAAGGCAGAAAGAACCAGGGTTCCACCTTGTACAGACGGGTAAGGCGTAAACGCCAGAGGAAAAGGTCTCGCGTGTACAACGCCTAACATTGTTGTGTTGCATAATTGCTACGCCTGGGTTCGTTAGCTGGAAAACAAATGAACCCTGTAGCAAATTGATGCTCCTGCAAGCAGGTGTGTGCCTCTGAAGCACACCGCACATGCCACAGCCACAAGGCACTCATAACCTCCCCATAATCTGGGATGAAATCATTTTATTTCAATGTATTTTCTAATAAAATAAATCAACCCTTTGCTTACCCTTTGCCTGCTGTTGCCCCTCACTTCCTACTGCTCCCTTGCCCTCTATGAACCCCTGCATCTGCACAACGCTGCCCCCTTTGATCCTACCCTGACTGTATGTGCCCTCTTGCCCCCCTGACTGAGTCTGCCACCCGTTGCCTCCTCTAACCCCCTTTCATCTCATCGATCCCCCCTTCCCCGTAACCTCCTTTAAACGTATCTGCTCCTTGCTCCTGTTTACAGCCTTTAACTGCCTCTGCCCCTTGCCCCTTGCGACACCCGTTGGATTCAGTCTGCCTCCCTTTGCCCCCTCTGACCACCACTTGAGTGCATCTGCCTACTTAGCCCCTGTTATTCCGCTTTGAGGGAGCATGCCTCCTTTACCCCATGTGACCACAGCTTTGACTGCATCGGCCCCTTTGATCCCTGTGACCCTCCTTTGACTGTGCATGTGTTCCTTGCCCCCTTTCACCCGCTTTTGACTGCATCTGACCGAGCTTACCCCATGGAGTCTTTCACTGCATTTGTCCCTCCTTGCCCCCGTGTTTCCTCCTTTGATTGGGTCAGCCCGCTTGCTCATTGTGACCCCCCCACCTTGACTGCCTTTGCCTCCTCAGCCCCCCATATTTGCTGCTGTGCACCCATCTCACTCATGCTCCCTTTTGCTCCTGGTACCATAACCATCATCGGTAGCCTCCAACTTCCCACACTTGTCCCCTCACCAACTCCAGCACAACGATTGCCTGCTCCTGTCACCACAACCTGGGGACTACTCCATACCGAACAAACTTTCTCAATTTTAGCCCCACCACGCTAGGCACCCAGAGAGAGCATGATCCAGCCTTGCAGTTCCAAGTTCCCAGGCGACAAGCTGAAGGTCCCGGTGAAAGGGGGTACTGAAGGAGGCACTACTTAGTGGCTCAGAGGTCCTGGGCACCCGAAGATGTCAGCCCACCAGCGCAACAAGATCTGCAAAGATTAGTCCGGTTAGGATCAAGTGGTATTTATCCCGAAAAAAAATACCTCTTGTAACTTGCAGAGTGTTATCCTCCTGTTTGATGCCATGGAGGCTGCGGATGGAGGGGGTGCTTGGGTGTGGTTGGATTGGCAGTTCATGCAATTGGCATTGGAGAGGTTTGGGCTGGGTGCACATTTTCTCAAGGATGGCTCTGTTGGCTGATCGTCCAATGGCTATGGTTAGATCAAGTGGAACAGTGTCAGGCGAGCTTGGGATACAGTGTGTCACCAGGGCGTGGTGCCTGTTGACACCATTCATTTACCATGGAACCGCTAGCTTCAGTCTTCCAGAAGAGATTTAGCAAGGCCAGGATTATGGTGCCTGGCGAGAAATACAGTATTTCACGTCACAGTGATGACATATTACTATTATCCATAGTTTTCCATAATATGGTGGAAACCATTGAAGAATTTAGATTGTTAGCTGGAATGGTGGTGAATTGGGAAAAATCTGTACTGCACCTGCTGCCGCGACTAGATCAGAGAGTACTGGAGCTCTTGCGCGTTGCAGTCTTGCTGGAGAGCATTACGTGTTTGGGTATTTGGGTCAACTATGACTTGGACACAATATACATCATTAGAATGGAGACAGAGCATAACAGGCACTGTAGAAGTCATTGGATTTTTGGGGTAAGGTGTCACTCACGCGGATGGAAGAGCAGTGATAGTAACAATTATTATGGGCCCCAGGTTGCCTTATTTCCGCCATGTGATCCAAATACCCCATTTTGAATGGTGCCGGGTGAAGGCCCATGTACCCGAGATATTAGTAGCCATGCTGCCGGGTCAAAGTGTCACTGTGCCAGCCTACCTTTGGCATTGCATAACTTTGCCCAGCTGCCTGGATTGCATCATGTCTGCTGCCCGCCCCACAATGCAATGATGGCACCTGTTCATCAAGGCGGGGAAGGAGATTAGAGAGAATTCAGGGAATACAAAGCATCATGTGTAAGTGCAGCTTTCTCATGACTAGGTGTCGCAGTAATTGCTGGAGCAATGTTAGCCATGGGAATGTGTCCCCCAACTTAAAGCCGGGGTACATCATGATGTGTTTACATGGATATTCATCTGCTCGCATATGTATGCAATCCACCCGTTACCTGCATGCAGGCATCATATTCCTAGTACGATCTGCCAATGCATGTCCATAATCCATAGTCTGTGCGAACACAGAGTCCCACATAATGGCATTACCATTCCTGTGGATAACTTTCCTCATGCTGGAAAAAGATGACAAGCCAAAGAACCAGTGAGAAGATGTGGAAAGCCGAGAGAGGGCAGAAAGCCATCAATACCACAGGAAGCCCCCTTTATGTAACAAAGTGGAAGGAAGAGGAACTATTGCAGAACGTGGAGCCCGCGTAAACCAGAGCAGTGTCAGTGCAGAACGAGAAGCGTGTGGAGGTTGCTGTGCATGAACGGAGGAAATTCATACAAGTTGAAACAAGAATTTGTGATCGCGTAACCACGCAGCAATCGTGGTGGGCAGACGGCCCGCACCACCAGTGGGAGGAAGCAACTCCTGAAGCAAGTCCTGGCAACAGTTCAATCCACAAAGCAAGAACGACGCATATGAAAAAGACGTTGCGGAAACTGAACCACAGAGCTACCAAAAAAACAAGAGAAAATCCAATGCCCTACAGGTACCAGCAACTGTACCCCTTGTAATGAAAGCACAGAGGTGGTGTGGATCCTAACTGGGAATGTAATGGTTATGGGAAGTAATTTCATGTATGTACGAACCCCGACAGGATTGGCCTTCCTCTTACTCTCTCCAACCGCTGCTTCTTCCTGCATGCACTCCTCCTCGAGCTTCCGATTCCTCATGTCGTGGGACAGGTCGCATGGCAGGGCAAGTCACATACTACACCCCTGAAGACAGAAGGTAATACGGAGAACGAGAATACCGGAAAGTTAAAAGGGACTCAGTAAAAGTTAAACGAGACTCGTCTCAATACTAATGGGAAAGAAATTGGAAATAAGCAGATTAGTCAGAATTATATTAATGAGATGCATCGTGGTAGGATCGACGCGATTCAGACAGAAGAGCTTAAACCATTCTGATAGGGATGATTTAACAGTTGCTGATAATACCGCGGTCTCCGCAAACTGAGACCACACAAATTGACGGTGACTGTTCACAGCAACTAAATCCCTGCCAAATTGAAGAAGAGGTGAGTATCAACAGCATTAACAGGGATCAACAGTCCTCCAATGCGATGGAGGGCATCCTGGAGCTCTGGCTGAACAATATAAATGAATCCGTGGTCGACATTAGGGACGAGATCCGTGCAATCCACGCTTCAAGAGTCAGGGATGAACAGCGCCTGTACACATGGATCAAGATTATTTTGAAATGGACCGGGGCTAGCGCCATACATGTGTCCTTAGGAGCTACTGTAAAGTCCACGAGGTACGCTGTTGGAACTCAGATGGATAGTTTCCAAGCCCATGGGCAATCCTCGACCATAGTTGATAATCGGTCCCTCTCTGAAGCGAGCCCTTGTGTTATTGTCCCTACATCGCCTTCACTCACCTTCAAAGGTACATCTCTAGCAAACATTCATCTAAAGGATCTTCTTGGAGTGACACTGTCAATTACAGTGGGGGAATGAACCCCCCCTTCATCGGCCACCCAAATAAGTAGTATTACAATTAATCAAGAAGCCGAAAATAAACTGGGAACTTTGAGTTGCGAAAATGGAAGTCATCCATTACAGTTGTCTCTGACACACCTTAATCATGCAAATAAGAACTCCTATAAAAGAGCACTGATTAAGGCAGTGTGAGACATTTAGGGTATCTCTGATTTATCGTTTAAAATGTTCACAGTTGCAAGAATTCTTTCAGACTGCATGTACTGCAGTGGCTGTAACAGAAGGTGTGGGGTGACCAATCAGTATTTGCAAGCAGCTGTGTTAAACTGTGGAGGTGCAATGGCATCCAGAGGGATAGAAGTGACCAGGACACGCAGCAGAATATCTGACACTTGTATGATACCTGGCACGTGACATTACATCGAATACGCAATGAAACAGATCTGTGCAGGCAAAGCATTCTGGCTCTAATGGTTCTGAATCCCCAGTGAATGTGATGGACCTGATTGAAGCTGCTCTTGCAGGCGCATTGGCTAGATCTATTCCCCCTTTATTAACAACCAGAGCAAGGGTCGTGGCTTATGGTTGCATAGCACACGTCCCCCCATCTAAGCCCTGATATAAACATCAAATGTTCAAGGCTCATAAGAATTGGTTCATGGAACATCGCAGGGCTTGGTAGCAGATCTAAGGATCCAGAATTCATAGCATTTTTTAATCAAGCGTATATTTTGTTATCCCATGAAACATGGTCCTCGGATAAGCTTTATCTGGGGGTAGGAAACGTGGTGGTTTGGCAACCTATGCATCGAGTGCCCTGAAAAGCAAGCAGGTGCATGTTTCTTTTAGTTCGCCTATGCTACTGATTACAGATATTGTGCTAGGAAAGGTCACTCAGTTGCATATTATGAACTTTTATAATTCATTAAAAGGTGACGGTGTACCCTTATCAGAGTTAGTAAATATAGTGCACGCTGCAAGAGATTCGGCAGAGCCCTTAACTAACATCACATTTTTAATAGGTGGAGATTTTAGTTTCAAAACGGGAACTTACAGCGGGACCATGGACCATGCTGAAGAAGGGTATAGCGCTTTTGGTATCCACTCACCTAATTTAATAGAGGTCCTCTATGACTACAGGGGTAAGAAATATGTCGATACTTTGGTTGAGCTGGGGTTTAGGGTAGTAAACGGGAGAGTTCCTTCCGATAACCCAGGAAACAATAATTTTGTAAATGCCAAATTCCGTTCAACAATCAATTCTTTTATTCTTGGGGTTGAGCACTGGTCTTGTGTTAAAGCTTTTGAGGTGGTCAGTAGAATCAAAAGCGATCACGATCCCCTTATTCTGAAATTAGGAATAGGTGATGAATTTCCTCCCCCAGTAGGCAATGAGAATGAGGGGGAAGGTGGTATTTGTAAAACAATCAGTTGAGAAAATATCAACCCGAAGCAACAGGTTCCAGAGGTAATATATGCCTCTTTAGATGATAAAGAGATGTGCCTGCATGCTGGCAGTACTGATGAAGCTAAAAGCTTGGCTTAGGGGGACATATTATCAGTAATTACTAGGGTCTTTAGGAGATTGCAATTCAGGACAAGACATACATCAAAGAGAGTATCGTGGTTTAACAAGGATTATAAAATGGCTGAGCAAATGCTCCTGACCACATTGAAAAGGCAAAGTAGAGTCCAGGAGGAAATAGTTACGGCTAGGGCCTATTACAAGAAGACCCTAAAAGTTAAGAATTTAGAATTAGCAGAGGAGGCCTGGCTGAATTTAGAAAAGGCACTGGCCACAAGTGACCAAAATGTATATTGGAGAACGATTGCAGAAGGATTGAGCACTTACAATACATCCCCAAACGAGCAAATGGTAACTGGCCAAGCACATTCTCTGGGGTATGATATGGGGAATTGCACTGATGCCACTGTGGCATTTTCTATGTGTGAAGTAGCAAAAGCATTAGCTGGGATGGCAAATGGCAAATCTGGGGGGCCGGATTCGATCCACATAGAATTTTTCAGTATAAAAGGGCAGTCTGGGTGCTTAGTGCCACCATGGTATTTAATATGGTATTGCATCAAAGGCTCATACCGTACTCCTGGAAGGAGGCGATTATAATACCAGTATTTAAGAAAGGATCTGGCTTGTTAATGGCCAATTTCTTTGATTGATACTATGATGAAATGGTTTGGCTGAGCACTGCACAGTAAAGTCATGGGGGGTCATTACGAGTTTGGAGGTAGCCATGGTGCTAATAGCACCATGGATGCCTCCAAACCCGTGTCCGGGTCCGGGTAGTCAGAATGGGGACTTTCCGGGTCATTCCAACCTTGGAGGACCCGGTAAGTCCCCATTCTGAAAACCAATCCCCATTCCCATTCGAGCCCCCATAGGGCTCAATGGGAATGGGGAAGGAGCTAATAACGGGCCCGCAAATAGCGGGCCCGTTATTAGCTCCCTGGTCCCTTAGCCGGTCCCGCTAAGGGCAGATGGTAAAACCAGCCGGCCCTAGTGGGATCCGCTAAGGGACCTCGTAATGCGGCGGTAGGGGGTTAACGGCACCCTACCGCCGTACTCGTAATGAGGCCCATGGACTGGGTAACAGATAACCACATTTTGACAGAGTACCAGTATGGCTTTCGAGAAGGTATAGGTACTTCGGATCAAATCATGAATCTAAGTTTAGTCCTGGACAAGTACGTCCATGGCTATAAAGCTACAGTATATTTGGGGTTCTTGGATCTTTCAAAGGCATTTGACCAATTTAACTGTGCCAAGCTTTGGAAAGTTTTATGTGTATTGGGAATGCCGGGCTAATCTTACAAGTTCTTGTTGAATTGCATTCAAATCTATCGGCAAGAGTCAGGATGGTGACTCGATGTAAAGCAAATCGAGCATTTCACGTATACCAAGGTGTCAGACAATGGTGCATTTTAGCCCCTATCCTTTTTAATTTTTTTATATAAACTCGCTACTGTATGCACTGTCTAACTTGACGAGTGACGTACTCTAGATGGCTGGGCAAAAAGTATCTATGCTATTGTATGTAGATGATGCAGTCTGGATTGCAAGGGCAAAGCACGCCCTTCAAACACTGTTTAACGGGTTCAATAAATACATGGGACAACAAGATTTGATAATTAAGATAGATAAATCGAAGGTAATGGGTATTTGTGGCAGTAAACCTTTGGGGAATGAAATATCAATTTAAGGCAAGAAATTGGACTGTGTTAATACCTATCGCTATTTGGGTGTAACAATCTCTTGTGACATGAGGTGGGATTTGCACATTAAACAAGTGATTATGGCTTCCCAGATTAACAGCTCAATTGTGGGATATGGCAGGACACTTGGTGGGCTGCCATCACACGGTTTGGATCTACCAGGCTAATTCTGTACCGTTACTGACCTATGGTGCTTCTATTTGGGGTTATTATTCCACAAAGGTGCCTCAAGTTAACGAAAATCAGTTCTTGAGGAAAGTCAAGGGGGTGTCTCAGGGTTTTCCAGGAAATGTCCTACATGAATAATGTGATTTAATGCATATTGAGCACCACATATCTTTGCAACAATTGCTTTATTGGTTGTTATCATGGGGAAATCCTCTCTTATCATTAACAAGACACCTGGTAGAAGATATTATGTCTCGAACATTTGCACCTTTTCTCCTTGGTTAAAATACATTAGATCTTCTTTGCATAATCTTGGTCTTATAAACCTGTTTATCAAGGAGTTAATTGTTAGCGATGGCATAAGAAGGTCACTGGTGGATATTTTTCTTTTTCGTAAACATGATGTCAGAAAGGAAAGCGAGCTTAAAAAAACCAAGTGTCTTATTTTATCACAAGATTGTCCCTGTTGCTCTTAGGCCAGGTTGTGCTCAACGGTTCTCAAATCCTAGGAAATGGCAAATTCTTCTCTGTTTTAGAACAAATCTATTATTTCAGGGAGATACTGTCCGCTCCTCGGAGAGTAAACCTACTACTGAGTGCAAATGCAGTTGCCTCTGGTCTAATGTAAACAATCTCCAGCATTTGATGTTTTTTTGCCCCATTTTTGCTGCTCTTAGGAAGGCATTTCTCTTCCCAATATTGAGAGTTTCGGTAGTGAGACACGTTCTGATAGCATTTCGGTTGCTTTTAGCAGTTCCTGACTTGTTTATTGCAGTGTGTGTATTCTTATATTGAAAGCGCACTTTCATTGAGAAGTCAGCTGTTGTAAATTTCCTAGTGTATGTTTTTTATTATTTTATGATGAAAAACATGAAAATGGGCCTCATTATAGGTTTGCCGATATCCTGGTGGAAAATCCGTTTTTACCAGGATATTACAGGTGTCGGAAAGGGCAGTAAATCCCCATTCCATGGTGTCCCATTGGATTCTCTGGTATTATCAGCACCGGCAATACCGGTTCCATAAATACTGACTTTTTTAAGTCTGGTTACCCCCACCAGCACACTTGTACTCTACTGGTCCGGTAAAGTGCCGGTATACATAAATGCTGGCACTTTATTACTGGACCAGCAGGGTTATAATGAGACCCAGTATGTTAATTTATATTTCTTGTTGATAATGTACAGACCATGTTTTTATTCGTTTTATTCTTTGATGGAATGTTTATTTCTGCATAAAGAAGTTTATTGATTGATTGACATAAAGAGAAACACACAAATGACACAGTGGGAGATAAATAGAGTTGGAATCTTATTGCCTTGGGAAAAGCGAAAAGGTCAACCCTTATCCCGGAGATAAGAAAGGACAGAAACTAAAGAGAGACATTTGTGGATTCAAGACCCGTGAGGTCAGGAAGATGAATATCATACATGAAAGAGCATCCCAGGAAGAGGTGAACTGTAATAGTGAGTTGATCAACCAAAATTCTCAAGAGGAGAACTATATACAAGGGAGTCTGGAGTCCTACAAGAGAGAGAGAAAGAAGGAATTTGAAAAGAACAAAGATAATCTCTAAGAAAGAGGACAAGGAACCTACAAGTCACATAAAAGAACTGCAGAACTTAGACCAAAGGATAAGCAAAGACTATTTACATATGGTCTACCGAGTAGAACAATGTAATCAAGAATACCCCTCTGGAGAAAGACAGCTCCCAGGAGAAGGGAGTCATTCTCCTGGCCTTAGTTAGTTATACTAGTGGTAGGGTCAGATAGATTAGATGTGGACAGTCGACAGACTTGTTTTGGACATTCACTCTGACTGACGAGCACTTTAGTTAGTAAAATAGGTAGGGAACACCCCTTAGAAATAAGGAAAGGTAGGCCTTATTTTACTTGAAATAAACTATATGGTAAAAATTATTTACTGCGTCTGCGCCCTCCTTCTTATTCTATTCTATTCTATTCTATTCTATTCTATTTGATTTTTGTAAAGCGCTTACTCGCCCGCAGGCCTCAGAGCTGATCCTTAACAGTGCCCACTCAATTTTCGCCTAACCCAGCGAAGACTATGAGGCCACTCCCAAGGTTGGAGATGATGGGTAGGAAGAAGACGACGATGATGTTAAACTCATGAA
Source organism: Ambystoma mexicanum (assembly GCF_040938575.1). Lineage (NCBI taxonomy): Eukaryota > Metazoa > Chordata > Amphibia > Caudata > Ambystomatidae > Ambystoma > Ambystoma mexicanum. The sequence continues at coordinate 289,589,115 of NC_090931.1, read as the reverse complement.
GTGGGCAAACAATCCAGGCCCGGACTTAGTTTAAAAAATGTATTCTCTGCGGGATATACCAGCCTCCTGCCACCCCCATGTGCCATAAGCAAGACTCCACCAAGAGATGCCGGCTGCACAGCCAGGGTGACCGGGAAACTTCCCTCTAGGAAATATCTACACACATTGCCACTTTGGCTTAACAGGAGACTTAGCAACAGAGGGCTGGGGACATCCTAGAGGAGGAAGTGGAGGACCCCACTGCTCCTGTGGAGCAGTCCCTTCCTCAGTCGGGTAGGTAGCTTGCTGCACTTCCTCCAATATCGCAGGGATTAATCCCTAACCAGGAAAAGAAATTGACTGCCCCCTTCTCACTCCTTCGCCTGTAGCTACGGTCCCTACGGCAGACTTTTTCTCAACTGAGATTGTTGAGACTGTCAGCCATGGAGGATGCTGACACACTAGAGCAGGACAATATGAGGCTACCAACCAATCAGACCATAGTGCTAGGGGAGGTTGACTGCATCATGGCAAGAGGATAGTGAGGATGCTTGGCTTACCTGAGGGCTGCTGCAGCTGCATCAGCAGAGACCTGTACTTAGGTCAGGGAGGTGGCCTGAGTTGCCCGGGAGCAGGCTGCTACTTTTGATGCTAAGGCCTTTGCTTAGGAGCCAGGCAATATGATAACCTGGCCAAAGAGCTGCCCTTCAGACACAGCCAGACTGCTTGCCAGTCACAAAAATCATTGACTGGGGTGTTGGCCTGCCAGGAGTAGTTCCTTGATGAAATGCAAGTTTTCAAGAGCAGGGAATCTATCCCAACCTCTTCTTCAACCTTCTCTTCCTCAACTCCTACATGGGCACACTAGGCACCTTCCTGCCCGGGCCACCCCCACCACTTCTGCCATCTGTGTATTGTGTTACCACAAACACCCAATTAATATGCAGCCACAGCAGTAAAAGTAAACCCACCCACCCGTCTCACTCCTGAAAGCTTCTCTTCTCTGGCAAGATTGCCACATTTCTTTTTTGTGTTTTTCAACATCCTGGATTTTATTCCCCATTTCTTGTACTCTGATTTCTTTGGAGCCACCCTGGGTTTCCTCTTTATGTACATGACCCTGGGGATGTATTTCATTACTTCTTCTGCATTCACCTTGTCACATTTACCTCTTCATACCTTTACTTCTTCTTTCACTTCTTCTAACATTTGCTTCATCATTACAGGAGGAACCCCCTGTAACACTCTTCTTTTCTCACCCATATTCGTCCACCTACCCATGGCATGACCCCAACCTAACTTTACAGCTAGCTTTCCCATATCCATTACCACCTTGACAATGTGAAGATAAAGACAGAGTAAACGAGAGAAGTAAATGCACGAAGAAGCAACTACACGAAGAAGTATATGCATGAAGAAGTGAATGCATGAAGAAGTACATGCATGAAGAAGTGAATGTATGAAGAAGTAAATGCATGAAGAAGTACATTTCCGATGAAATTAATGTAAAAGGAGTACGTGTAGAAGAAGTTTTTTAGGCAAAGTAAAGGGGGGATACTGGCGCTGGATTTTTTATTTTAGCTTGGACTATTCCTGGACACTGATTTGTGGATTATGCATTGAACATTGTTCATTTGGGTGACTTTTCTTCTGACACAAGGGGGCAGAAGCAACCTTCTCACCTTTCCCTATGCACATGTTGTCTTCTGGCACAGTTGTTGTGGTTCTTTCATTTGTGGAATTTGAACAGAAGAAGGGAGGAGTGAGGAGGTGGGTCATGATATTGTCTGTAGTGATGCATTAACCTCTATCGTACAAAGGTTGTTAATGATTTCTTCCTGCAGTACTAGGACACGAATGTCGTCCTCTTGCTGCTGAGGCTCTGGTGTCTCTCCATCATGGCCATGGCTGTCACCTTCAGAGTCTGTATCATCATCTTCCTCCTTCAACATGAACACATTGTATCGGATGGCTACGATGTGCAACATGCATCAGATGACCACACTAAGGCAGACCATATCCAGGCGGTACATAAATGCACCCCCTATCTTGTATAGGGACCAGAAGTAACCTTTGAGAACCCCAAAATCCTGCTCGATTGCCTTTCAGGAGGTGGAGGGGGGCAGAATTATAGTGGTGCTGTCTGCAGTTCACAGGATTCCACCGAAGCGTCACCAGATAAAAATGTATGGGTTATAGAGCATCATCTGTGGAACAGAGAGTATGGTGCTGATGGTCATGTATACAGTGCAACGCCTTTTGATGAAATCTCTAAAAAACATGCCTTTTAGTGGGTGTTAGCATGCAACCTATTTGCGCCCGTTGTCTGCAGCAGTGCAAGGGATACCAGTGAGAATCATGAATGTTTGTGGGAGAAGGGCACAATTTCCATCTGAAGGCAGTAACAAGGTGGTGGTTAGGGATATGGTGAAGGATCCTGTGCCTCCCACCCAGCCTGCCGGTCTCTGCGCTCTCCAGTGAAATTCCTGAATGGGAAGTGATGTCCTCTGTTTTCCTTGCCATCTGTGACCTGTAATACTGGCTTTGCGATAGATAAGGGGTACTACTGGTCACAGAGTGCAGAATATGGTACTTGCTCTGAATAGCCCAACCATACTGGGCCTGGGCAACACAAGGCAAGCCTTTCATCACAAGATCAGATGTGCTCCAAGACACAGGAGAGGTGTGAGCTCCCCATCATGTGGCCAGGAGCTCCCCAAGCCACATAATACCTCACATCTTACAGGCCTGACACTTTTCTTTCCCTGTGGTTACTGGGAGACTTTACATATCATCTGGTTTCATGATGGGACTTTCGGTATGAGGCAATTTTGATCATCGATCAAATGGTACATTTAACCGAATTCGGCCAGTACCATTCATTCGATTATATAAAAAATAACAAACATGTGGAGCGGGGGTTGCGGGGGGGGGGGGGTGCCCCGCTCCCAACGTTCAGTATTTTTGGCCTTGGGGGGTTTGCAGGGGTGTCCCCCCACTTCTCAACATTTGAGGTGGGGGACTGGAAAAAAAAGGAACAAAAAGAAAAAGGGACCCTGCTGCGTTGGATCCGACCCAGGCTAGAGGGTCTGATCTGACGCCGCATGGGGTGCAGGGGAAGCAGAGGCGAGCAAGCAGGTAAGTAGGGAGGGGGCAGGTGGTGTAAGGGACCTTTAGGTTTGTTAGGCAGAAGTGCAAAGTCATTCGCAGTGAAATTGACTATGGTCAATTCCGCCACAAATAACTGCATTTAGGTTAAACAACCCAAATCCGGGACTTTCTGCCCATTTGTCATCATAAGCATTCCGGCATCTGTCAACACAGCAACGGAAATATAAACTAAGGGCAAAGTGAGTATGACCTGACTGCATATAGTACCTTTGTGCATTCAACGTGTGCATTATGTAATCTTCCTGATCACATGGTGCTTTTATTTCTTCACCTGGGTGTCTTCAAAGTATTTTGCATCGTTCATCTTTTGGTAGTATGATGAATATGTTTTTGTCATCACTTCTTTCCTGGCAGTAGTCTCTCCCATGTGGCCAGGGAACGGCAGCTGCTACCTGATCCTGACCATGGGGGCGGCTATATGAGGGAGGATCACATGGGGAGACAGGTAGCCTCCAGGAGAGTATCATGGCATCATCGGACAAGACATGGCATCCCCCTTCTTCTTTTGAGGACACCCCATCCATGCCCAATGCCTTAATGGCATATTGTAATACCTTCCCTCATCCACCTAGGAAGGGTACTAAAACCCTTTTCCCAAGATCTGTTTGCAAGCCGTCAAAATCTGGCTTGCCTTTTAAGACTCATGGGAACACCTTCTCAGACTCTTCCTAAAAGTCATCCAGAACTGATGTTCCCTTAAAGATCACTGAGAACACTGATCCAGACTTACATGCAAGTCATCAAGAATGGACTTCGATTCCCATAACCATAAGAATACTGTGATGAGGAAGATGAACTGAGTAATACAGATCAATGGAGGACAGGAGCGCAAGCTGCACTCTAGTTGTTGCGAGCGCATACCTGCAGCTGGGAAATTTAAACAGGCAAAGCAGCTGACCTAAGCGCACTGCTGGAGAGGGCTGTATGTTCTTCTCAGTATGGACTGAGAGGTCGTGGGGCTGGAGAGTGTTCCGTGGAGCAAGACGGCTAACGGACCAGGTAAAGGTCTGACCCCAAGAGAGAACATGCTGTCGGAATGTCAGAGGCCAACCAATGGCTTCTGGGCATTTGCAAGTGTTGAAAGGCACCCTCCACCTTACCGAAGTCCAAAACGACACAAAAGAGCCCAGCAAGAACCGCAAGAGGCAGAGAAGATGAGAATCGGAAGCAGTGAGAAGGAAGGAAACGCTGAACGCCCACCACCAACTTGCCACAGGAGAAACACAATACGCCATATGTGCTGGTGAGTCCACCCAAGGGAAGCTGGGACACTGGGGCATATTGGCACACAGGCCAAACGCAAATAATTGGTAATGAAGCACATGAAAGAGAAAGAGCAATTGAGCATTGCTTTAAAAGAGAGAACAGAACAAAAGTAAGGGACGTTCAAGTTTTTGATTGTATGCAATACTCATATAAGAAAAACCCTGGCAGAATAGTATACCAGGCCGATACAAAACCAGATAAAGCAAACATAAGAGACTATCAAGTTTGGAAGTGTGTACAGAGCCCACATGAGAAAAGCCCTGGCAGGAGAGTTTACCAGGCAAATTAAAGCAGCAAGGGAAATACATATATAAAAAAGTCCTGGCAGGAGAGTATACCAGCTAGTTGCAAAGGTGTTCATATAAGAAAAACCTGGTAGGAGAGTATAGCAGGCAGTTGCAAGTGTGTTCATATAAGAAAGCCCTGGCAGGAGAGTATACCAGGCAGTTGCAAGTGTGTTAATATAAGAAAGCGCTGGTAGGGAAGCAAGCCAGGCAAGGCTAAACTGAACAGTGTATATGAAAAATATCACATAAAGAGGTCCTGAGAAGAGTTCATCAGGACTAGCGAAATGATGTGTTCAAACATATTGACAAGAGGAGTGAAAACCTTGCAAATTAGTATACCAGAAATCCTACCAAGATACAAACTCACAGCAAAGTTATTTTGTTTACCAGTTGTGTTGTTGATTAACAGAAGAGGAATGAAATCCTGGCAAGGGAATACATCAGGTATCCCACCAAAATACAGACTCACAGCTAAGTTGTTTTGTTTACCAGTTGTGTTATTGATCAAGTGAAACTCAAGGCAAGGAACTGATATTCTTGAATATAAAACAGAGTGAAGAGAAATCCAGGGCAAGGGAACCACTCTCTGGAACAAGGAACTATATCCTTCTGGAACTACTGTGTTTGGGTTATACATTTTCCTTTTTGAAAATGTATTCACTAAAAAAAGGCAAAAGACATTTTCCCTTGTCACCTTAGAGTTCATGTTTTAGAATGTGAGGGCCAGAACAGTACTTTGGACACAGGACATTTTCCTTTGGACATTCTGACATCCGACAGACCCTTAGTTTGAGTTAGGGAAACACCTCTTAGTGTAGGGACAGTGAGACATTTCTCAAACCCCTTTACTCTTGTCAATAAAAGTTTATGACCCAAACCATAGGTCTCTGTGTCCGTGTCTCATTTCTGGTTGCTCACAGTAGCCTATGGCCATATGCCACACTGCATTCTTTAGTTGCCTTAACACTCTCCTCACCACTTACTGGCCATGTATGTGTGGCATCAAATGTTCCACTGCCACATTAGTTCTTCTGCAATGCATCCTTCCAAACCCTTACTTGCATTACTTGCCATTCTGTCCTTTCCTATGGAGCAGCTCCCACTTACCCATCCCTCTCATCTCTTCTACTATGTCCTCCTCCTCTTCTTGTTGTGACCTTGCCCTTTGACCCAAACCTGCATATTGCCTACAGGCTGACCTACCTTCTCAGTATCCTTATCTACCCATCTTGCCTCCCTACTCCTGCTTCCCTTGCCCCTCCCACTTCTTCCACACTCGGTTACAGAATGCAAAATGTGTTTATATTGGGTATACCTTCCTCCTTGGTCAGCTGGATTCTCAACAAAACATTTAACAGTCATGACCATCAATAAGGGTTCAATCCCCCCTCTTTACCACACTACCCCACTTACACATCTACTATGTTGCCTTTCTTCACCGCTCGCACCCATCAGAAAGCGGATTTGGAGGGTGTATGAAGATCAACAAGAACTTCTTCCATTCAGCTTTGAATTATCTGGCACATAAATACACCCACAGTTCCATCCTTCCCATCTCCCTGATATATTGTCAGCTAGGCACTCTTAGCTCTTTTTCTCTGGAGTGGACCTCATCGTCACCTCTATTTCTACATAAGGAACCACAGCACTCATGGATGAATCTGATCTCCCCAGAAATGTTTGAAACTGACTAGAATTGGACTTTGGTAGAATCTGAATACGCATCCAATCATGACACCTACCCAAGCCATCACACCACGGTCAACAAGTGGTCTACATTTTGTGTTCTTCACTAGACTACATTCCTCAGATCCACTTTTGCCACAGATTCTGAGAGGGCCATGTGTGTCCCATGGGTAGATTCACCAAACTTGGCACACACGTGTGTGAAGATCAGGTTGGTGTCAGAGATCATCTGCACATTGAAGGAGTGTTACATGCATCTGTTTTGGAATATCTGCTTTCTTGTCCTGGATGGTACAAGGCCACGTGTGTGCAATCCAGAGCACCTGCTACATACATTGGGGAAACCCATCTATGTCATAAAATGTTGCTTTAGGGCAAATGGGTTGGTGGGAAAGAAAATGTGGTGATGCAGTCATCTCATCATGGTGGACAACACCTGTAAAAGGATGCACATAAAGCATGTCTGGGTAATGCCATGCACTTGGGCCTCAGTTTATCCAAAGGCATATGTGGCACAAAAAAGCACTATAAGGAACTTAAACAGGCAGGGCATAGACGTTGCAGTCTGCCGATCGGCCCAAGGTAGTGCTCAATTTCTACCAGGAGGCTCGAGGTAGTGGGCACATTCAGGCACTAGGTGGCAAGGACCTGTTGGTCTGTGAGGTCTTGGTGCGACAGCCTCGGCCTGACCACCCTATGTTTATGGGGCCTTCAAGCTCTCCTACCCCTCCTCCGGGTGCTGCTGCTGGGGTTCTGTGAGCAGGCTGAATGGCTGCCTGAGGGTATGGAGCTGGAGTGCAGACTGATGGGATGCCTGAAGGGCTGGGGTGCAGGTTGTTGGGCTACCTTTAGGGGGCTGGAGTACAAGCTGATGGGCTGCCTGTGAGGAAGGACTAGAGTGCAGGTTGGTGGTCTGCCTATTGTTGGTGCTGCAATCCCAACTATGCGTGTACAGGATTCTTTGTATCTGCCTGAGGTGTAGCGGAAAAGGTACTGCTCTTTTCATGGTGGTGGAAAAGTGAGAGTTAGTTGGGTTTTTATGTGCTTCTCACTACCCTTAATTGGTATTATTTCCCATGTCTAGCTTGTTGAAGGTGTTTGGGGGGTGTTTGTTGAGGTTATTTGGCCCACCTGTATGATAGGGCACTTGTGTACCTGCCACAAAGTGCTCGCTCTTCGGGCAGAGGAGAGTCCCAGGAATGCTCATGCGCCCGCTCCCCGTAGGACCCTCTGGGAACTCCCACAGCCTCAGAACCAGAGTGAGCAAAGAGAAGAAGCACCGCTTGCATGTCGGGCATCTGAAGCACCCTCCAGTCAGACCCAAATGCAAATATAAGCTAGGCTCATTCACAAAGATAAAAACGTGAATGACGTATGCGGAGCACACAATGTTACTTATGTTGTTTAATACGCTTAATACCCAGAGGTTTCTAAGGGAGGAACCAACCTTTGTTGCTCCATGTTGTTTTGATTCCAAGGCGTGCAGGTTGCCTCATAACTATCCTCCCGAAACATCATCAGTAGTTCAATAGTTCCCTGGGAAGGTTTTCATTCATTTTGGGAAACTAAGCCTGCGAACCAACGAAACAGCGCTGAGCACAGAACACACACAGACACTTTGTTGCACTGCAGCGCCCCCCTAGAGACATTGCCGTACAATCACACAAATGAAATAAACTTTAGCAATATTACGATTAGTAAAGGGATTTGCGAGTCCACAGCTGTTAGCTGGGCCTAGAGACTTTATAATCCCACTATAGGACATAAGGGATATCCATTTTAACACTTCTGACCCATCGCCTAACCCCAGACCAGACCGAGGTGACTCATGTGGTCGCTGCCAATCACAGCCCAGATCCTATCAGGCCCCACAAGTAGAGCCTGTCAGCCTGGAGCCCACCCAGGAGAGGAGCAAACATACTTTAGAAGCCTGTCAGGTCACTCAGGGTCATTTTGTGAGAGAGCTGGCAGGGGGAGCTCCAGACCGTGGGGATCTAGGTTCCGGAGAGCCAACTAAGGAAAGCATTACAGCTGGGATCTGGAAGGAGAAGAGATTGGCGAGAGGTGAAGTTGGAAAAATATGGGGTAGTAAGGAGGGAAATATCTGTGTGAGGACTAAGGGAGATCCTGTGTTGCTGAAGGAAAGTAAGATGTTGATTGGAGAGGAGGAGGGAGATCTGATGGTGGAGAGAGAAGGAGAGGGTGAGACAGAGAGGAGGATCATGTCAAAGAGAGATGCTGTACAAGGGGGCGATATTGAGGGATAGAGAAGTGCAGTGGTTGAGAGAAGTGTTGTCCTAAAGGAAGAGGAAATCAGTGAAGTTGGAAAATGTCTGGAAGAAGAGTGTGTGTGTAGAGTAGAGGGGAACTGAACCAATAACACATACTAGAACACACAGTGATACCACAAAGGAGAGAAATACTGGAGAGCGGAAGATACCATCTTGAAGGAGATGGAGGAAGAAGGGGTCAATGTAAGAAAGGAGAGGACTGTGAGCCACACAAGGAGAATCTGATAGTGGAGAGGAGAGTGAAATAGGGTGGAGAGGAAATTACATAGAGAGAGCGGAATACCATGTAAATCGAGAATGTTGTTGCCAGGGAGATATAGGAAAAGTAAGTCATCAGAGAAGGGGAATAGAGCCAGACCAAATAAGTCAGTGGAGAGAAGCTAGAACATCCTCTTAGTGAGCAAGGAGAGGGAAATTCCTGAGGACCACGCTGGTTCAGTGCAGACCAAAGAAGTGGGAGTGGGCAGAAGTCAATGACCCTAAGCTGGGGGACAGGGATAACAATTTAAGGATAGGCATGGTGGAGGAGTGTCCATATTAAAGAGGAGTGTGTGGAAGGTATGATTAGGACCATACTCCTCTACCGAAACCCGCCAGAGCTCACCACACCACATATCAACCACCCCCTTCCATCTTAACAAGAAGCTTCCATTCTGCTACAAGGCCAGAACTGACCCAGGTAAGCCAAGGAGGCAGAAGACTGCCAGGCCCTGGAAGAAACAATCTACCCGAGAGCTGTATGGTCCATTGATCCCCCAACTCCCAGCCAGAGGACCAGACCATTTTCTTCACCAGAGGCCCATAAATCAGAATAAGGTGTCTTCCTTGATGAGGAAGGACCTTGGGAACACTTCTTTGCATTTTGCTACTTTGACGCCCTTGGAACTTTAGTTGCAGTGGCCCCAGGAATTTTGATTTGGAGAACTTCAGCAACATTGAATGCCCCATTGATGGTTGCCTTTTCTGTTGCCCTTTTGAGATCTGCTGTTATCCTATGCCACACAGAACACTCACCCTAACATCTATTTTGTTCAGTTCTGTCACCATTCTAACACATTCCTTTGACCATTTGTTTAATGAACACCCTTGGAAACATACTTTGCTGTCTGAGTCTCAGTTCTGAAAACACAGTGGCAGACAGGTGTTCTTCCAGCCTGTCACACACATCAAAAGAGCACTGGCTCTTAGCAGGTGCTATTTTAAGATGTCAAGTGGATGCCACCTGAAGTAGAATGGTGTAACTCTAAGATCTTAATTGCTAGATGTACGTCCTCAAAAGACACTGAGCCAATCAAATGGCATGTTTTCTACAGTAACACTGTCAACATGTCATCTTAGCCCAGCAGTATCCAATGAAACGAGCAGATCTTTGGAAAAATGCCAAAGACATAAGCAGTCTGAGTAGGCCTGGGCAAACCTTCCCACGCAAACTTGAATCTACCAGATGCAAGGTGATTCATCAAGGGTGAACTTCGGATAAACATGTACAAATAGTGTGTCTGGAGGTCTCCCACACGGCTTGTAGAAGGACTAAGGGTTGGAGCTCCTTTACATTCTCAGGCGGCTTTGAGAGAAGCAGGAGGTTGTTGCTGGAGACAGGACTAGGATATTTAGGGAAAGGTTACTAATCTGGTATGGAGTTAGAGATGTTTTAGGAGGAAGGGTTTGGAGAGGTAGCGAGTGACCAGGACCCAAGTCAGACAGTGAGATTTACTGCTGGTTTTGCTTACACAGTGGTGTGTGGCACTTTCAATGAGTTAGAGTGGGCGAACAATGCAAGTGTCATCACCATAGATTTTGGGAGATGGTTGATGGTTGGAAATTTGGGGTCGTCCATATTAGGCCATGTCTGTACTTTCTCAATGACACGGCCTCCCCCACCAATCGGCGATGCTGTATGGTCTTGGCTCGTGAAAGAGTACACACAACTGCATGAGATACCCTCCCTCATCATCCATCTTGGGGAATCATCATGCTCCTGCAAGGAGAAATGCAGCTCCTCCTCATCTCCTCTCCCTGCATCGTCCCCCTCCCTCTCCAAGTGGCGCCATGACAAGTTTCACAAATGGCAACGCTGAGAATCCTGTGCACAAAAAAAGAACCCAAAAGTGTGTATTAACAAAGGCCCCAACAAAACCAGAGCACAAACCCAAAGTGAAAAGACACGTCGACAAACAATCCTACTACCAAAACTATTACTAAAACTAAATCACTGCTAGACTATACTATTATACTGATAAAATACTACTGTAATACCATACATAAAAGTGCACAACAAAAACACAGGTTGAAACTGCTGGGAAAGTGTAAAGTATTTTTTTGGTTTTTGTTTTGTTTATGGGGTTTCATTAGATCGGGTCACAAAAGGGTAAAGGCAGAGAAGGACAAAATACGTTGTTCTTTTTATATGGGGAAACTAACAGAGCACACTAATACATACTGAACAAACACTGAAACTCTGTGGCAATAAAACTACACAAAAGACCAACACCCAATAGATAAAACTACTCCTTACTCATCGAAACACTGTTCCAAAGATTGAACATCACTCCAAAAAACATACAAGTCTGAGCCTGTCCTTTGAACACCTGCCCTGGCAACTTAGCAAAGGAAGAGAAAGTAAGTTCGGTCTTATAAAGGGTGACACACTTTCTTTTGATGATTTGTGACCCTGATTTACTGAACAAACTCTACTAATCACCTGAGAAGGCTCTGATTGTCTGCACAAACCCAATGAATGAACCAGCTGCTCTTAACAAGATCCATGGTTCCTGATTGGATGCTGAATCATTGGAGAGACTGCAGCCCGCCACAAGTTCGAGATTCTTCGGCACCAAAAACTTGTCCCATTCTCATGGTAGGAACAAATCTTCACGGAAAGATTCATAAATTACTGCAGGTCCATATTTGGGGAGTTTGTCCAGAGCTAAGTGTGAGCTCATCCTGCTGACCTATTTTGAAAGTATGAGGCAAAAGCAGCTTTGTGATGAGGTATTGCAAAGGTTTGTTGTATCCCACTCCCGACCCTATTCCTTCAATGCTACTAAACTCGTAAATTCTCTTTATTTATCTCTCAGTCCCGTCCCTTCTTTTCTACTGAGCACATTGCCACCTTAACTCACAACTCACTTGCCTTGCCCGGCGCCTATGCAATCCACCATAACTTCATATGTAATACACTTCCCTAAAAAAAAAAAATGTGTGCTGTTATTCTGTAATCCTGTTTGGAGCATTTTGGTGAAATCAATGTAGAAATGAAATAAAACGAATACCCTCATACCTCAACCCCTAAAAAAGGTACACTTTCATCCACACTGTGGCCTGTACGGACACTCTAAGTAGCTGGCAAGGTTGCACCACCTTGGCAGCTGCCCTCAATCCTCTGGAACGCCTTAGAAAGTGGCATCATATTGTAGACCAATCACCTCGCAGTCATAAATGCTGACAAGGCACGTCTAGTCAGGAATGACACTGGCTAGCAACCTAATTTAGCCATAGAGAAAAGGAGGTGTGCTACTCCAGGAAGAGGCTTGGCGAATCAGTGGTGGCGGCAATGCAATGAATACATACCACACACATCATCAGGCACTTACTGCAGCTGCCAGATTGGCAAGGGAAGACACGGTAGAACACTCCACTGTCTGCTAAGGAGAAACATAATCCCACCAGGCAAAGATCCATGAGCCATAATGGCCCTCCATTGTGCAAATCGCAGGAGAACTGGGCTCAGTGTGTGTAATGCTCTGATTTAACTAGGGAGCCAGTTAAGCAGCAACTCCGACAAATGCCAACCAAGAAATCCTCCCTGGCCAACGAGGTAAATAAATGATCTTGGACCGCTTAGCATTGCTTCTGATTTATTTATTAGCCGGCTGGTTAGCTCTTAAGATGGCGATCATGTGTGCGTGTCGCTGCACTGTAGTTTTGGTCTTATTTCCTTTTTAATTTCAATTAAAATATTGGGTCATTAACGTACAGTGTTGTCTACCTTATTGCACAAATCCACATCACACTGAGCAAATCTCCTTCCAAGTCAATTCTAAAATGAACTCTGGTATAGATACACCAGTAGCAGGTTTATAGTCATTCCATCGACAGCCAAAGCATCTAATTCCATACCATCTAAAATAAAAGCATCTAAAAAAAGTATCTAATGCATTTTTTTAAAAAAAAATGTAATGTGGGGATCCCCAAACCCCCTTTTTAAACCTTTAAAACCCATTTTTATTAAACTAAACTCTTTGCCATCTAAATAAAATGCATTAGATGCTTTTTTTGGATGCTTTTTTTTATATGGTATGGCTGTCGATGCTTTGGTTGTCGATGCAATGACCAGATACCCCAGTTTAGCACTACAAAAGACCGAATCCCATGACTGCAAAGCCGAAAATGTTAGGTATTGTTTCAGATTTGTAGCACTTTTTGTCGAAAATATAGATGGTAATTGGGGCAGAGGTATTAATTAGCCATGGGGGATGTGCGGGGTGGTTGCATAGGGAGGAGTGACATCCATGGAGGACCCTTGTACCTCAGCCACCCATGCCATGCTGTTAACAGTATTGTGTGGGGGACTCTGGGACAAGGAGGCCCCTCCCCCCACTCCCCGGTGCATGTCATCTCTGGGGCCTGCACCCATTCCTGCAGTAGATACTCCGCTCCTGATTCCAGCTAGAGGTGTGCACATGGTCCCAGGTGGTAGCATATCCAAAGTGCCGCCAAAGCGTGACCCAAATGTGGGCTCGCCTAAGCCCCGCAATCAGGACGAGACGGCCCTGGGTCTATCCCCTCCAGCCGGATGTGAGATGCTGAGGTCTCTATGTTTGCGATAAACAGTGACGATGTTCCCACACTAATACTGTGATCATTAATTATATCACTCATGGGCTGCTGCATCGAACCTCTTTCAGCCCCAGTGTTTGGTCAGTTAGTTCTCTGTAATAACTGAGGGTGGCAACTGGACAATTATGATATTCCCATCATGTGTTTTCTTTTCCAAGGCTACATCCGGGGCTGGACATGTTAAAAAGCCGCTCCAGTCCACATAGGCGGAGACGGCGTATCCTTACGCAATGAAAGCGTTATATATTTAGAGGAGCTCACAATATTTTATGGTTCTGGTAATGAACTAACACATTGTTAGGTTGACCCACCTCACAAGGAATACAAGCCTCTGATGACAAGTTTTTTGGCTCGAAACACGTGTCAGGTTGTTCAATTTTTAATTAATAGGCTGTTCAAGTTTTCATTAATTAAAATCTACGCTAAACAGCAGTTTTAATAGTGTTTTGTGCGCAGATATTAGGCAAACCACCCCTATGTTAAAAAGCATTGGCAGTGATAAGCCCTTTAAGGTGGGCGCAGTGCACCACATGTCAGTGTCAAGGGTGCGCCTGATACTCTAGATGCATAGAGGGGCTGGCTGTGGATCGCTTGCACCTTCCTCTTAAATGCTCATCCTCTTATTCAATCAGATTCAAGTGCAGAATGAAAGGGCCACTGGGCCCTTCAAATTGTTACCTTGAAACTTTTGGGGGAATTGACCCCACAGTTCCCAGGTGACTAAATGTGAAAATGTTGTGGCTATACCATGGCTCTATTTGATGTCTTCCATCCCTGAATGAAGACCTACTCCCTTCATGGGCTAGAAGGTCCAATGATAGAGTCAGTCGCGAAGTACGACCCGCGGCGCGTGTGGCAGCCAAACAAGTTGTTCAAAACACGGGCTGAGCCTCATGACAAGAGCACATGATCCGAGCAAGCTCACCGCTGCACACACCCGCTTGCTATCTTCCCTCCGCCTGGCGTTCGCGATGCTTCTTCTATCCCTTACCACCCACCACTTACCTTTTGGTGTTGCGGTGCTGCCGCATGGCTCCTCACATGGTCTCCGGCTGCCATGGAATTGGAAGAGGGGTTCCGTACAGAGTCCTGCTTTTCATTTTCATGGCTGCCGTGTTAGGTGAGTATTTTGTTAAAACAGCAGGTCGCTGCGAGCACGAGACCCATTGTTTCAACCAAATGCATTGCTGTTAGCATCACAGGAAGTTAACCTGGGGTACTACTAGCAATAATCACCGGCCCCACAGGCTTCTCCCACTGGGATCAGCACCACAGCCCGGCATTAATTTGGGCCTTTACCGGCAGGTAAAGTCCAGTAGCGTGTGATTATTGCTTAACACATGGATTGTATTATAGACCTCCTCTCAGCGAATCTGAATGCAGTCTAATATTAAGCAATATACCCCATGTGGGAGGTCACTAATGGCCTCTGATGGAGGGGTATATTGCTATTAGCAGCCCGGAATCGTTTCTGGGGGTGCTAATAGTGTTTTTGTATTAAGTGAAGAAACTGCGAAGTTGCTGTTTTTCCACTTAAACAAAACCGACAAAAGAAAAATCGTCAAAATATTCAAACAGAGAAGGGAACTTCATGTTGTCCCTTCTCCCTTTCAATGGCGGCCATTCCTGGCCTCCTACTTCTGAGGGGGTTTGGAACGCTGCCAATGCCTTCGAGATTCCTGATTTGCTGCGAGGCTCCATGCCCCACTTGCCGGGTGCTACTGTCGTGTACAGACCGCATTGCAAACATTCTGACTTGAGCAGCAGTCTGACAGGCAGCACAGAAACATGTGTCTTCAGCTGTGTAGAGGCAGAGAAGAGCATGTACAGTTCAATTCTCCAAACTAACGAATAGAAATAAAACACAAAATGCGTCACGTTTTTTACTGCTTCCATGTTCATTAAATTAACATTACATCACTGATCTGCTGTTCATCATAGCTATATATTTCTGTATTTCATTAGCTGGGGTTTTCAGACTATTGGGCCAGATGTTCCAGTGTACAGTACACAGCACCTTGAATTCCACTATTGTTTGTCCCAGAGGTACTGCAGATGTTTTAGCCCAGGTGTGATGCAGACACAACTTCTGAGACCCAAATCCATCCCTGCTGCTGAGTTCTGGGACAGCCGTAGGAGTTGTTTGGAAGCAGTTACCCTGGGTACAGTCTGGCCTGTACAAGTGTTCTGGAAGAAGGGGTGTGGTTCCAACTTCAAGACTACACAGAAACAACCCCTGGCAAATATATACAATGGTGTTGCCCCACATAAGAGCATCTGCATAGAGCGCCTAAGGAACATTTTATAAACAAATGCATTTGGGGTTTATAGGGATGACATCTAAGAGAAAGCAACGGAAAAAAAAATCAAATGTATTTTTTTGAAATTTTTTTTAATGGGGGCATCCCCACCCAACCCCCGTTGTTTTACCCCTTAAAACCCATTACAATTAAAGTTAAACCTTTACCTTCGAAAAAATGCATTCAATGTTTTTTTTCGATGCATTTGTTTGGTTGCTTTTGTCATTCAATGCTTTGTATTCGAGGCATTGACTGGATACGCATTTGGCAGTGTTGCTTTTTAAGTGATTTACAACCATGGATGCGTGATATCATCCTGGATTCTGAAAGGCGGTCTATCCCAGGAGCATACCAGGGAAGGGGATGCAGTGTCATATAATTGTATCTTTGAAAGGTCCTAACTCTCTGGATAATATTTTTGCCAGTGGTAGAGGTGAGCATCCATCTAAGAAATAATAGTTATTGTGAGCTATGTCTAGAGAGGGTATGGGGGGAGGGAGTGATATCCTCTACTGTGTGTCTTCTGTGCCTTCAGGTACAGTGCCAACATTAGTTGGAATTAAATGGTTAACAGTGCCAGGGGCTGCCTTTGATTTCACTGTTTCTATAGTGAAGTTTCACTGTGCAGCCCTTGCACAAGAGGTACACCAAAAGATGTTTTCTTTTGTATGTCACCTTGTTGCGATAACACATGTGGCCACCCCTTTCAGCTCTGGGTGTGTCCCCACTGCCCAGGGGAAAGAACGGGGTGCGCCCTGTAGTATGGAGGTTCCAAACCAGTGGTCGAAGTGAGCGTGTACAGTCGGGAGCGGTGTTCCACTACTTTTATTTTTTACTGTTAACAGCTCCAGTACTTTTTGCAACCATTTTCTTCATTCCAGAACTGTCCTTTATGAAGTTAAAGCACACGTTTCCACTTTACCACAGAATATCAGTTACAGCTAAACTGAAATCTATTTCAACGCAATTGGGTGTCAACCAGCATGACTGCAACCCTTGAAAAATGTGTTTTCACGTTGCTCCTTTCCTTCCTACACAGTCCCCCACCAGTGTCACGGTTCCACTACTTTTTCTGGGACACTTCTATCACTGTTCCAGACGCACTACATATTGCCTCTTATGGGATCCAGGATAGCCCACTTTTGGAGAAATCTATTCGTGTGCTTTGCTGGAATATTGCCTGATAGGATACTAACCCTGGTAAAGCAGAGCATGTGAAGAATTCACCCAACATGATGAGGTGTATTACTTCCAAAAAAGGTGGTCAGCCAAACCTTCTTTTTAAAGGGATATAGCCAGTGCTCTAGGTATGACTATTTCAGATGTTTCCAAGTGGGGAAACATTTGGCACACAACCATAAATAAGGACCAGGAAGTGGACTAGTTCCAAAAATGACATTTTTTTTCACGAAGCGTTTGACTCCCAGAGGTATTTGTTAGCATTTTGATGTTTTTCTTGAATGTCTCTGGGAGTCCCTCCTTCGGCTCCGGTGACCAGAATGGGACTGTTGTAAATTCAACTGATACTTTGTCTTTTGTTTTGTTCCCATACTTGAAAAGCAGAAGTCAGGAGAGTTCTACCGGACATCTTGCTTCACTTTTGGCTTCTGCTTTTTGTTAGGGAAGTCATTTACTTCCAAAATTGTAAGCATGGGAGTATTTTGACTTTCAGAAAGTAGACTTGTTTATAAATTGCAAGGTATGTAGTTTTACGACTTCCTGTCCTAAAAAGATGTCTTTACCTGACAGTCCCGAAATACTCCGAAAACATCTTTTTATGACATTTCTTGATCTAATGACTGCATTTCGTTCTTTTTATATGGTTCTACTTAAGAGATTCATAAACAACATGGGGATGGACCGGGTGATGATTAATATGACACGGTGTGAAGTACAAGTTAGCCATTAAGGCGTCCTTCAGAGCGCTCCAGGACTAACGTCTAGTCTATCTGCAGTCTTGTGTGGTGCGTCAAGGACAGTTATGCACAACCTAGGGTCCAAAGAATAGAAGAGAAGTAGTTCCACCAAGTACACGCTGTACACTTCATATAACGAGAAGATCAATTAGAGACATTAATTCAAAGCACAACTTAGTGCATCCATTTAGTAATGTCAATTTAGACACACACATTTGAGGTAAGAACGCTTCAAAGAAAATGCTAATGCCAAACAAATGCCAAAAATGCCAACATGTGTTTCTACCTCCTAGGTCTTCCTCAGGGAAATGACATTATATACCTCAATAATTCAAACTAAGCATTTCAATATAGGGTCCAAAGAGTGGTGTCGCACAGTTGTGATAAAGCTGTTTCATCCAGTGCGTGGAAGTCGGGTCTTCTCGAGTGCGGGACCAGGGTTTTGCAATGCTCTGCTGCCAGCTATAATGTTGTCACTCCTGGGGGACTTATTCCAAGGCCCATTTATTACCTTTGGGTTCCACTCTTTATGTTCATTTGATTTCTACGTTTTGTTAGTGTGTTTATGCTCTGTACAGTGCTTTGCTGGCCATCTGTTTGGGTGTTGTAGCATTTGAAATATTAAGTCCAAATCAAGTTAATTGTAAAATCTCTCCACACTGATAACAAGGCTTGGGTCTGGGGTAGAGGTCACCTTGATATCACAGTCCTCTTCCAGGTTGATAGGAGTGCAAGTGAGAGATCGATCTTGGCCCCCATCTTTTTTGACTTGTTCCTGAATAATCTGCACCCCCATCTTTTGGGCCTGATTTCAGATTGGCAGAGAATGATTTGATTTGATTTTGTATATACATTGCGCACATCCCTTGGAACCAAGCAGAAACCTGATTCTGGGTACATAGGTGTGTCTACTAGAAAACAGCTTAAGACAGCAAAAGGCAGAAGATTATTAGAACAAGTAGGTTTTTTAATTTTTTTCGAGAAAGATTCAGAGAAGATGTCTTCCGGAGTTCGGTAGGCAATGTATTCCAAAGACGGGTACCTTTAATTGAAAACCCTGAAAAACGAAGTGAGCGGATAGAACAATCAGCACATTTTGCTCAGATTACAGACCGGACATGCCTTCACGGTAGCCATTGCAGTGTTAATGAGCTCCATCTGAGCTTGCCACATACAGATTGCCCACATCTTTATGGGTGGAATTTAATGAGATGGAAACTAAGATGCTGGACTGGTAAAATACATCGTTCTTCATTCAAAGTATTCCCCCGTAAATTGTACTCAACTTTGATGATCTGGATGCCCGCTTTTCTAAAAACCGGGCATGGGTGTTGCAGGTGAGTAAGAGAAGGCTGGTTTTATTCCAGAACTTTGCGGTCTAGCATACATTTTGTGTGAAATCAGTTGACGTGGTTATCAAGATACACAGAAGTAAGGCCAATGCGGCTGCATTGTACGGTGTAGACATTTGGAACTATTCCTTATTTAATCCACTGTTCATTTTCCTGTCAAGGGTGGAACTGGGAATCTCTAGAGCTATTACCATTGGAAATTCCTTCGGCTTCTATGCTACTGTCAGTATGCGCATAGAGGAGGGGTACACCAGGATACCTTGTGGCATGTTTCAGCTACGAGGATACTTATGTAACGTGGGCTTGGTTTGGGTTAAGAAACACATGGTTTTGTTGGGTCTCTCAGTTGCAGGGAGTAGTAACAAAATCAGGCATAGCCCCTCAGTTTAAGATCTTGGAGTACAGAAAATAGTCTATGCTGTCTCAGGTGATTGAGGCGTCTGCGACTGCTTAATCCCACAGCCCATAGAATTAAGGACGCTGCATATGGCGTGTTAGCAGGCAATGTACCATTGACCTATCCTGCAGCATTGATTGCAAGAGGCAACTAATACCCATGGAGCCCGCTTGAGTGACAGTCTAGTTTAAGAAACATTTCTCCAGTTCCTCCTAGGGACTATGGCAGAATGGTTGCTTCCATTGTTATTAGAGTATGGCGGCTGCAGTCCTGCTGCTATGTTCTACATTCCTACCTCCCCATTATTGGTGCAGAACTGTGCAGATCATTTAATCAGAACAAGCATGGAAACACAAGGCCGATCCATTGATAGAGATTTGTAGTGTTGTATTATGAGAGTGAAATAACAGGAAAATGTATCTAAACAAAAATACTAAGGGCCTCATTATGACCCAGGCGCTAAGTGTTTAACGGCGCCGTAAAAGGCTGCAGCGCCGTTAAACACTTAGCGCCTAATTACGAGGTCCCTTTGCTGGACCCGACCTTAACGGCTGGTTTTAGCAGTCGCTAAAGAAGGGACCCTCAAAGGGACCTTGGTGCTAATTACGGTACTGCAATTTGCGGTAGCGTTATTAGCGCCTTCCCCATTCCCATTGAGCCCTATGGGGCAAAAATGGGAATGGGGAAGGGCCATGGTGGCATGGGGAATTACCGCCCCACCAACCTCGGAATGGGGTGGTAATTCCCCATTCCGCCATGGCGGACTCCGGCATCGACCATGGTGCTAATAGCACCATGATTTAGCGCCGGAGTCCTAATGAGGTCCTAAGTGTATTAACTGTTCTGATCTTCCCAAGACCTTTATCTGTGTTTTAACTACTACTGGCAAAAAGAACCCATACTCTGCACGGGTTCTGTAGACAGACATGATAACACTCTCAATTGTTGAAAATTAATGATCCAGTTGTTCCGAGTCGCTTACCGCTGGAGGTGATTTGCACTCTGAAGTAAACTGCACTGAGAATGAGCATGTGTGGCTAGCTGGCTACCCAAGAGCAGACATGGAGTGGGGGGCGAGTATTGGCATGCTGCATCATACTAGGACCTTCTGTGCGCTCTCCCCACCTGTCACCTCCCCCTGGCATGGGGCAGTGCTTTGTGGTGCAAATATCTCGTAAGCAGTGCATCCTAGGGCCTTGAAAGGTATCCAGTAATAAAGTCGCAGATATCATCCCGGGGTAAAAAATGAATTCACATATATATCTGGGGGGTGGGTAATGGTAAGTGTTTATTTTATGGGGAGTGTTAGGGGGGTTTTCCCCGCATATATGTATATGAAAAAAGTAATTAAAAAAAAAGAAAATAATTCAACATGTTTTACCACAGGATTTATTATGGCGACTTGAAAGTGGTTTTCAAGCTTCAAGTTTTGTTCCTCGTGTTGAGACGCTTAAAATTAGCTTTGTTCGGTCCGTCTATGACCACATTTATGTTTTGCTGATTTCAGGCAATCGTCTCATGTGTGAAGGAGCTGAATCCGGGGAGAGCGGTGGGATGTCCAAACGTCATGTAGTGAGTAATGTCCAGAGGGTCCTAACAGGTAACTATGCAAAATGTGTTGCGGTTAGTGAAACAATGTGAAATTGAATAAGGAAGAAACTAACAGATGTTCTGCTTTATATATATAGAGAGAGAAGAGATAGAGATTTGAATTTGTATAGTTGTTTATAAAGGTTTTGATTTTTGTGTTGTAAGTTTAGTGAAGGCTCAAACGATACTTACAAGTGTTTTAATAAAGAAATACTTTAATCAAACTTAAATAGTGTTCTGTAGAAAAAAACAAAGTCCATGTTAATCTTACCATTATTCGTACATTCTAGATATCTAGGCAAATAACACTTTGAAATGATAGTCTCTAACATCGCCAACATATATTTTTACGATTACAGAAATATCTGTGTGATTTGTGAATGTATTTAACCTTTCAACCAAGCACATACATCTTTTTCCCTAACATACTATTTCCCCTTCCCATCATTTTGTAGCTTCAACCTCAATGTCAACATTGTACATATAATAGTAAAAACATCACACATTTGACACAAAACATGCCAACAGGTTTTAAACTCAACATGAAGCTCTCTTACAAATTAAAGCATTGTACATTAAAACATCATCACATCCAAACTCAAAACATTCTTTGCTCACTTGCAGGATATTTTAACATCAACCCCTAAATGAAATAAATTATAGAAATATATGCATTTATATTCCAGATGTAGAATGTCTCTGCTCTTCAATTATCATCTTGCTCCACTTCACTTTAATTCCCACCCTCTGGGGCATCCCTCCCCCTTCTTCTCCCCTCCTCCCCCAATCACAGCTCTCTGCTACTCCTTCACTGTAGCTTTAACTTCTTAGTCTGTCAGAGATGTACAGTGCTCTGTGGCCTCCCAGCTATGTGCGTGCTTTATAAATCCTATTCATACATTCATCCCTTAAACCGTGTGAATGAATAACAATCTATTACCTTAAAAAAATTGAATTTTGGTGAACTTTGTTTTCACTTTTAAATCATTAATGTTTAATAACCCACTTTTAAATAGTCTTCAGTTGTAGAACTGGTTTAAAAGTGATGCTCTAATGCCGACATTTGATCATGAGATCTTTGTGTTAACATTTTCATATGGTTACGTTAAGTGCCTTGCAATGTTTTCTGGGGAGTGATTAAGGTATAAGAAATATCCTGGTTCAGAAGTTGGATGCAAAACCATCTTTACTTCTTAAATATTCATGATACATATTAAGCTTTCCCATTTTAATTGGTCAAGGGCTTTCTAATATCATCTCTTAATATCAGGCGTAGTGCTACCCTATTTGTGCATTCACAATCATATTAGCTACAGTGCAAATACAATGCATGCCTTTGCATGGGTGCTGATGTAATTATGTGTGCCCAAACAACATTTGCACAAATGTACCGTAAAACTGCACTATATATACATTGAAATGCTTCAATTTCAAGTGTGAAAAGGTAGATC
Organism: Ambystoma mexicanum; assembly: GCF_040938575.1. Taxonomy (NCBI): domain Eukaryota; kingdom Metazoa; phylum Chordata; class Amphibia; order Caudata; family Ambystomatidae; genus Ambystoma; species Ambystoma mexicanum. Next base: position 289,566,590 of record NC_090931.1, on the reverse strand, counting down.
AATTTCTCTGAGTCAGCAAAACTATCATCTTTCCATATTTTATCTAATTCCTTACTGGAGCATTTCCTGTGGACCATGGTCGCTTTCTGATTTTACAGAGCCACAGCAAGTTGTACTTTTTTTCACCAACAAAACGTTTTGTATTTATGTACCTGTGCAGGTCAATGCAATCGTGCATCCGGCAGACCCAACATCTTCCTCTCTCCTTTTGCCCTTTCTTATGCTCTAGTAAATGAATATTAACATATTAAGAATGAATTTCAAGTGAATTTTCAGGGAAATTCTCTGCGCAAATTTAAGGGATGGAATACATCTATGTCAGCCAACGAAATCGATGCATGATTGCTTTTATGGCCCATTTAAAAGGATTGTTATTTGAAATCAATTTGTCAGCGGTAGTCCAGCTCGCACTATTTCATTGTTTACTGAAAGAAGAATGAACAGAAATGTTGACAAGGTGAAGTCAGAGGAAGCTCTTCTACACTACCCAGGATAAACTTCCCATCCCAACACACAGAACCTCGCAATGCAGAAAATTCCAACCAAAAACACCTTTAAGAATCGGAGCAAAACTGGAATCCCCCGCCACCAACACTCCTTTCATAATGAGAGATTGGGAAAATCACTACCCATACAATAAACCGCATAACTACCATGATACAAAACAGAGAGACGCATCACGCAACTTACTGGAACTCCTCAACGAAAGGGCAGATGATCCAGTTACACAACCAGAAACAACCACCACCACCCAACTGGTAGACAACCCACACATCCCACCCATATTGGACCGACATCAAAAATATCGAACAATCAGTCATCCACATTGCACACACTACATTGTAGCCTGCTCAACGTACGATCTAGGGCAAAGCACAAAACGCAAATTTCAATCTCCTAAGCAAATGTATCACTAACACCATCTTCCTCACAGAAACAAGGCCATCAAGGCTATCAGAGAACTACAAAGTAATCGCTCACAAAGCCGTACCTGGCAACTACAAACTTAATACAATCTAACAGAAAAGGCAGAAGAGGAGGAGGAATCATTGTGGTATACAAAAAACACATCAGCTCCACATGTTTACCTTCAACAGACATAAAAGACTGTAAATCACTCTCAGTCGACCTCAAACTGAGCAAACAATTCACATACTCTTCCTTCTTATCTACAGTCGCCCATCTTTAACCCTAACTTTGCCACAAACTCATTAATACAGCAGCCAGCCTAGACGCAAAACATGACAACTTCATTGTTCTAGAAGATTTCAAGATTTGGCTTGAAAGAGAAAACAAAACCACATCTAACTCCCTGAGTGTGCTCCCAGAAACTCTCTATCTCAAAGAAATGGTGAAAGGACCCACCAACAGATCTGACACACCCTCAATGTAATCCTCTGTAGAGATATGATATGATATGATATGATATGATATGGCATTTATAACGCGCCTATACACAAGTGTTTCAAGGCGCGACGAGGCAGGGAGGGAGGAACAAGGGGAGACAGACAACGATCCTACTAGGCCAGGTGTCATTCAGATCACGCAAGTGCATGGGTAGGGGGGGACGGGAAAAGTGCAAGGGGGAAAGGGAGAGGGGAAAGTGCAGTAAGGGTTAGTAATGAACAGGATAAATAATAAGGGCCAGCTGGTGGCAAGTGCAAGATGAGTGCAGACAAGTGCTGGGAAGGGGGGTTGTAGGGATACAGAGACAGTCCCGCAGTGCAGGGGTTGCCAGGAAGGCAGTGCAGGGGAGAGTGGCTGGGCCAAGGACCGAGATTGGTGAGTGGCCCAGTAGCTGATTCAGTACAGTTTCAGTGATTTAGCAGGGGAGAGGGAGAGAGAAAGCAGAAGCAAAGAGGAAGGTTTTGAGGTGCTTCCGGAACCGGAGATGGTTCTCCTCAAGTTTCAGGGAGGCAGGAAGGCTGTTCCAGAGGGAAGCCCCTGCTGCGCAGAGAGATCTCCCCCAACTCGTTACTTGGAGAAGCGGCTGACCCTGAGGGAGTTGGAGGCGGAAGAGCGAAGTGCTCGAGAAGGAAGATATTTAGGAAGGGAGAGTTGAAGGTAATTTGGCCCCAGGCCCCAGAAGGCCTTGTGGACAATGCAGAGGGTTTTGAACTTAATCCTCGCAGCCACAGGCAGCCAGTGAAGCGATTTCAGTCCTGGAGAGATACGGTCCCTGGGCTTGGGGCCAAGGACAAGTCTCGCAGTCCTGTTCTGGAAGAGTTGCAGAGGGCGGAGAGTAGAGGCAGGCAGATTTAGATAGAGGCTGTTACAGTAGTCCAGCTTCGAGAGAACCAGGGCTCTAAAGACAGTGAGCTTCTGGGGGAAGGAGAGGAAAGGAAGGATACCTCTGAGGAGGTGCAGCTGGTAGTGTGACTTCTTAGAAACGTCAGAAATGTGAGGAAAGAAGGAGAGTGTGGAGTCGAAGATGACCCCAAGGTTTTTTGCCTTGCAGGTAGGAGCAGGAAGATGGGCTCTTCACTACCGCCCCACTGGTACCAATCTTCTGGAGCGACCATCATATGATCCTATTCACAGTCAGGACTCCAACCTGTACAATATACACAAACATAAAGTCGCCGATGCCACACAAAAGAAACTGTAAAAGGCTTGATCCAGACAGATCAACACACGGTTAAAGAGAACCTCCACACCTGGATCATAGACGCATTAGACTAATTGGCACACTTAAAAATGTTCAAACCTACACCAAAAAAGGTAGCCGCCGAATGGTTCAAAGAGGAACTGAGAGAACTCATGAAAACAAACCGTAAACAAGAAAAGAAAAGGTGGAAATTAACTACGAGCAACAAATTGATCCATACAAAGTGGCAGTTTTGAAGATTTGGGGTTGAATGACCGAGGTAAAAAAGTTCTAGGGAGAAATGACCAAAGGTCATTTGTTTTAAATAACCTTCGGTCTTTTCTCCCCTTGGCCAAACCCCGCCCACACCCCCAAAACACCTCCACCCTTCACCCCCCTACTCACCTTTCATTCCGACGCATGATCGGGAATGGGCACCACAGGGTCCTTTCCTTTTTTGTTTTTTCCCGTGACTGCGGGACAGCTGCAGGGGATATGCACTGTATATTATAGTGAGCGGGGCATTGCGGGGGACAGCCCTGCAGCCCCTGAAGCCTTAATTTTTTTTGGGATGGCTGCGGGGGACACCCCCGCAACCCCTGCTCACAATATAGTGATCAAGGGTGCGGGGGACCCCCTTGCAGCCCCCAGCAGCAAATGCGTGATCTGGTCGAACTTTTTGGCCATTCGGAATTTTCGAATGCCCGAAAATCGGCCAAATCACGCATTTGGACACTTTCTGCAAACATTTTGGCTTAAATGGTTTTGAAAGCCAAGAAAGCACACTACACTGCAAAAATGCAATCAGCAACAAACCCACAAAAGGAAATGTACAGGATTATAAAGGAAATAAAATACCCAACCTCATGCAGCAACAACACCGTACCCTCACAAATGTTATGTGACAGCATTGGGCACCACCTTAGAGAAAAAAGTCACTCAATCCAACAGGCCATAGATGTGTCCAGTAGGACTACAAACAACACCCTCCCAGAAGCCAGAGCTACAATAACCAGCGCAACATTCACCCAATTTCAACCAATAAGTGAGGAAGCCTTTATCAACCTACTAAAACAAGCCAACATGGCCAACTCCCCAGCGACCCATACCCACCAGATATCGACAAAAAGCTACTCACCCCTAAACAACCAGCCCTCTACACCGACTACTAATGAACCTAACTCTGAACGCTGCAATACCACCAAAGTCATACAAATCAGCATATTAACCCACTTTTAAAAATCAGGGCAGGAAAAACAGATGACCCTTCCTCTCTATATCACAGCTACCCTACCTGATGAAAGTCTTGGAGCTCCACATGTACAAAGAACTGCTCAACCAGGTTAAATCCAACAGACTACTTGGCCAATCCCTGGTTGGTTTCAGACCCAAGAGAGAAACCGAATCAGCACTCCTCTCCATATGGGGATACGTAAAGATGAACGCGACAACACCCAACCTACCCTCATACTACTCGACATATCAGCTGCTTTGATAGGATCAAACACACAGCATTAATCAAAAGACTGGAAGAATCTGGCATTCAAAACTCTGAACTACGATGGCTGAAATCTTTCCTCACCGACAGAACCGAAACAACCTACCGACCAGTGTTCATATAAAACAGAAAAAATCACCTGCAGCGTACCACAAAGATCAAGCCTCTGTCCGCTTCTCTTCAATATCTACATGGCCTGCCTAACGAAGCTCATACAAACTCATGGACTGACATTCTACAACTATGCGAAGGTTAGCTGGATCCCAAGGATCCAGCTAACCTTCGTCCGATAACCAACTCGAACTTTATTCTCAAACTCCTAGACAAGGTTGCAACACAGCAACTCCAACATTTTGTAGAGAACCAGGGAGTTCTGCACCAGCAACAGTCAGGCTTCAGGGCGTCTCATAGCACAGAGACAGCCATGCTGGACCTGCAGAATCGGATGCTGAGTTTGCTCGATAAGAACAAGTTAGGGTTATTAATGCTCCTTGACCTAAGTGCCGCTTTCGATCTAGTGGACCATCATCTACTCATCAAGGCACTTAGAGAAAATGTGGGTTGCTCTGAAAGAGCCCTGGACTGGCTTCTGTCATTTCTATCTAATCGCCAAGCTAGAGTCCACTGGGGCAACAGTTTTTCTGATCCCTGTGATATCCTTTTTGGAGTTCCTCAAGGTGCTAGCTTATCTCCTATGCTATTTAATATATATATGCTTACTCTGTGTAGCTTACTGGTGGAAGCAGGTGTGTCGTTCACGAATTATGCGGACGATACCCAACTCATACTGGAACTGGGGGGCAGACACCACGCTAAGGACAGTGAACTGATCGCCAGGATTTATATGACAATAGACGATTGGATGCAGGCAAACTGGATGTGCCTGAATGATTCAAAAACGGAATTGATGCTGTTCGGCTCCAGCCGCCAGCTGGCAAATTTGGGACCTCAGTACAATTCTTTTCTAATCAAAAATGCCACCATTCAGGTGGCTTCTACAGTGAAAACACTGGGTATGATGGTCAATTCTGCGGTCGACTCCCATGCCCAGACCAGCTACCTGCATAAGAACACAGCGTATTACCTGAGATTGATGAAAGCTATCAAGCCGTTCCTTAATGAAGGTAATATGGCCACGATAGCTAGAGCCATTATTCTATCACGGCTGGATTATGGTAACGCTTTGCTGTTGGGGGCCTCTTCCAAGGACTTAGCTAGCTGCCAAGTGATTCAGAATAATGCGGTCAGGCTTGTCAAGAACTTAAAGAAGAAAGATCACACCACAGCAGATAGAATATCACTGCACTGGCTCAGGGTAGAAGAACGTATCAAGTTCAAGGCCCTCTGCTTGGTGCACAAGTGCTTCTATGGCTCTGCGCCGGTCTATTTGAAAAAGAGCCTAGTGCCCTATATACCGAGGAGAAGTCTACGCTCGGAGGGAAAATGTCTGCTGTCAGTCCCCAATTTCAAGCTGAAATCTGGTTTGGGCAGATCCTTCTTGGTGATGGCCCCCAAATTATGGAACAGTTTGCCCGAAGGGTTGAGGTTAGAGATAAACCACCTTACCTTCAGGAAACATCTGAAGACATACCTCTTCAGATGAAGAGCCTGGGGAAAGTATTAATTCGGGGTCTCGGACAGGCCCAGTGTCTGTTACTTTATGTCTGTCTGGTGTTGTTGGTGTATTGTAAGTGCAAGCGCCCTGATGCCTACGGGCTACCGGCGCTATACAAACTAAAAATACATACATACATACATACATGCAGACGACATCCAGCTCATTTTCAAGATGACTGCTTACAATGACCCTGACAACAACCTCAATAAAGTCCTCACTGATATAAACACCTGGATGGCAAACATACAACCTTAAACAAAACCCAACTAAAACAGAAATAATGATAACCCCATGAGACGATAACCCAACACAGACATCTCGCACCTGGCCCCCGAGTATGGGAACTCAACTTGAAACCTCAACAGTGTTAAAAAAAAAATTCCTGGACAACCTATGGACAATGGTCTCACCCTTGAACCACAAGTCAATGCAACAGCAAAAAAATGTTTCTACCATCTTCGACTAACAAGAGGGATCCTCCCTTACCTCAACTTCCCACACCGTACCGTTGTTATCATTAACTTGGTATTATCAAGAATAGACTGTACAACTGGTGTCGAAATAGGAATGTCTGATAACTCACAAAAAATTACAACACATCCAAAACACAGTGGAAAGACTACCCCTGAGACTAAATAGAAGAAATCACATTCTCCCAGTCCTGAGAAGTCTACATTGGCTACCAGTCAAGAAATTAACCAATTTCAAAGTCCGCTGCATTGCCCATAGATAACTACACAGATAGGGAGCCGAATTTCTCCAGGCAAAAATCACCCAATGCCAACCCAGATGAACCTTAAGATCTAGCATTGACAACCAAATAGAAACAATACGCTATTAGAAATCAAACCTCGGAGGAGCTGCCTTCTCCATTTTCGTAGCCAAACCATGGAACTCGAACCCGAAGGAAATCAGGATGATGGGAGATCACATAATCTTCCAGAAATGGTTACATGCTTAGTTATTCAACTCACTGGGATAAAATCAGATCAACAACAACTACACAATGATCATCTTTATGGGGAGGCTACTTGAACCCCATACAATACCCAAACTACATCCACAAAAGGCATTGAAACTCTAGCCCGAGTGAATGAACCGCGAGGACCCCAGACAACTGAATGCTACTCACCTTTTGAACTGATGTCTCAAGAAATACATACACAAGTGTGTCTAATGGATCAAGAGAACCCAGGATACCCAATAACAGCTAGCCCATATCCAGCACCTCTAGATAATGCCTGCTCCAGCTACAGTTTACAGTCCCCTACACTATAATCTCTACTATAATAGGCATGCCTTCTTTATAGTCTTGTCCCATCAATCCAACCGCATGCCAATGCAAAGTTGAATGCCCCACAAAAAGGAAAGCAATAGCATAGCTGCACCATATCCAGAGACCACCCTAAAACCTACTATTTCCCTTTCTCTACCATTCTCCCTCACCACATACACACACCCAGATGGCTAGCAAACCACCCTGCTAAAACACCGAAACCACACAACACTCTCAAAGCAACTCACAAACTGCAGTAGCCTCCAACACCCAACAACACAAACACTGGATGCCACCCATCCGGAAACAATAAGAACCTGATGTGCAAAACAAAACACACCCAGAAAGCACACCCGCCCAAACACCAGTTACTCCTGGTTCTACACGCTTCAACAGCTGAGCACAACACATGTCTTATCCCTCTCTTCCTCCCAAAACAACCCACTCCACTTTACCTTACAGAGCTTACTAGAGCGTGTGGAGACCATGGAACTGGCAGTGGTGTGTGGTATGAATCAAATTTAACATAACATTATAGCAATGGTATTTAAATTTCATGGTTGTGTGGATAAAATGACTACTTTGGCGTTAGAACTAGATGTTCGACTTTTAGAGTTGAATGTTTTCAGGAAGAGAGGGTAGGTGTGACTGGTGCTGTTGATAAAGATTGAACAGTGAAGTGAAGAAAGGCGATAAAGAGGAATCGATGCAAGTGTCCATCATCAGAAGACTGAGTACAAACTAAGACGGGGTGCATAGAACATCTGTGTAGTCATTGTGCAGAGAAAGGTCCTTTGGATATGCATTGCCCTAAATTGTCAGGGCAAGGTGATATACAACGATAACCACCTGAATCAAAAAGTGACATGTGAAGCTCTTAGTTAATGCCATAGACATTTCTCTTTTGGGAGCCCAGTTGAACATTCTTAAATCAATTTAAAAAGTGTTGGTCCTGGTGGATTCAGGGGAAGTTAAACTTTTGATGGGAATTGAAAAATGTGAAAGAAAAAGATGTTCCTTTGAAGAGCAGGAGAATTCCAAGTAGGTGTGGGCAGTAAATTCGTCAGAGCTGACTTCCCGTTTGGGGACTGTATAAAACTATATAACTAAGTGTGCGAATATATCTTCACAGTGGGTTTTCCTTCAGCCTCCTGATAGGTCCTCAGAGGGACAGCGTTTTTCAAATCGTAGGATGTATCCCTTGTTAGAGTCCTTTGGTCAACATCTTAAGCTCTTCTCAGGTTGTAGTCTCTCCACAGACCTGGCATCAAACTCTGGTATTAATATCAGGGTTTCACAGTCTAACAATGGCTTGGCAGCAACCTCTGCTATTCTTTTCAGGGTTCCCAGTGTCTATTGAGACTTAACAACCTCTGTTACTTTGTCCAGGTCTCACAACATTCCAGAGCATCTCTTTTCTTCAATGTTTGCTAATCTCAGGGCCTCCAGCATTGCAGTTCTTGGTCACGGCTCCTTCTAACAGTACCAACAATTCCAGTGTCACTCTGCTTTTGAAACCACGGTTCAGGCTCACATATCTTCTCAGAATTATTACAGTTTTCCAATGATTGTCCACTTGCTAGCACTTCACTATTTCACAGCGCTAGACATCCTAAAATCACTTTGAAGTATCTTACAGTTTTGCATAATTTGCAAAACCCTATTGCTTCAGGATTAACCACACCTCACAAGGTTTTTCCCACTTTTACATGATTGTAACAATAATATAAGTACAGTACACAGTATCAACTCTCAGCATCCTGCTGGAATTCTCTCATCTTGTCTTAGACAGAGACCTTTTCCATTAATCTGTCTATCTCAGAGCAAGGTAATGTGCAGAGGTATTCTCCCATTTCTCATCTTTAGCTCATTCAGAGACTACTCCATAAGCTCCTCGTCTTTCTCAGCACATGGCCATTCTCAGAGGCATTCTCCAACCTTTCACCCTGGCCCAGTTCAGACTTTATCCATTAATCTCTCATCTTCCTCAGCACATGAATGATTCTCAGAGGTATTCTTCTGCATCTCAGTTTTACCTGATACTGCACCTATTTCACCAGTTTCTCATCTTTCTCAGAACATGGGCCATTCCGGGGGGTACTCTCCAGTCTCTCATCTCAACCTATTTCATAGATCTTATCCATTAGTCTCTCGTATTTCTCAGCACTTTGCCAATTCTCAGAGAACTTCTCCTGTGTCTCATTTTGACCTGGTTAAGAGACCTACTCCATCAGAATCTCTTGTCTTTCTCAGGACACAAGCGATTATTACAGGGGGTCTCCACCTCTCGTCTTGATTTGATTCATAGACCTCCTAGCATTGCTTATCTTTCTCAGCAACTGGAATATAGTCTAAGACGTATTCATCAACTTTGATTTTGAAGTGTACAAATTGTCCTCCTGTTCATTTCCATTACCTAATCATGGTCTCTAGAGTAAATCCTGAGAAGTGGGTCACCGTTTACATTCTCGTTTCCCCAATAAACCCAGTGACTAAGTCTCCTGGAACCCAGGGCTTATTTAAGGATATATCATGGCTGGGAAGTAGGAGTTCTAAAAGAGAACATGGTAGGCATGGTTAGGTATGGGGTTCAGAGGAGGTAAAATGGACGAGCAGATGCGACTGATTTCACAAAAGAAATATATTAAAGTTCCAAATGACTAAGAGAAAACAATGAAAAACAACCACTTTCTTTTGCCCGTTCCACCCAATTGGCTGGCAACATTCCCAAGATGCAACCCATTGACACATGTTGCACCATGCTCCCACATTCCCCGCCCCCGTGAGCGTCATAGCACATTTCTACCTGTGGACTCAGCACGCCAAAAGATTTAAATCTCTAAATACATTTTGACTTTCTCCATGCTTGTTTGTACATGATTTCTGTATATGTCATATTCCTGAGATGCTATGAATCTTTTTGGAGGCCTTTGCAATCTGCAAGACTCTGAACTGAAATTAATTTCTGGTAATTTCATGGCTGATGAGACTCACTTTCAAGGCCTCATATTTGCCTAACTGTTATCAATTACTTTCATGAATGTATCTTTAATTTTGTTATGAACTGTCTTTTTCGTTTGTTTAAATCCCTGAAGAACTTCTTAAGAAGAAGTGATATGAATTGCACTCCTGTGACTTACCCAATCTAGTTAGCCATGACTCCTGTTCTATCCCAAAATGTATGTTCCCACTACCCGTCCTTACACTCCTTTTCGGCACCTCCAGAATAGCACCCGAAGCTGTTTGCGAACTAACAAGGATGCTTTACAGAACCTTTAACTAAATGATGATGATTTTTTAGGTTAGCTTTCCAATTATTTTCCACATGCACATTCTTTTGGTGAAAGCCAAAGTTATTATAACCTGCTCATCGACTGCTTGGGGTCTATACCTTACGTTCAGCCTGTTCCGTAAGTACATCGCACTCCAGATCCTGCTTCCCAATGTCTCAGACCAACCAGTGAGGGACAGTTAACGTCTTGAAGATCCGTGCTGATTCGTTATAGCACTTCAAGTGGGCAACCAGGAGCCCACCAGTTGGTGCCAGCTTTATTTCACAGTGCCTAGGAAGTCTGTCCTTAATGGATAGTTCTGGCGGTCACAGTCTGGATCCAGTCCAAGGGTTTCAAGTGGGAGCATTGAGAAGCAAATGTTGCCTAGTGTGACAGATTAGGCAAAATAAAGTGGTGATCAAAGGTATACAAGTAAAGAAAAACTATTTTTTACTGTGTAGTTGGCTGTCAGATGTTTCTTTTCACAGTGTTGGCTTTCAAGTCCAGCATGCATTGTCATTCTTTAGTGCCTCTTTCTCAAGCTGCTGAAGGAGAGCAGGTGCTCGTCTCCATATTGCCTTGTAATTCTTCAAAGTATTCTCCTCACAAGGCTTCAGGAATTCTTCCGAAGATGATTGCAATTGCAGGGTTCTGGCCCCTGCATTCAGCATGCACTGGACCTTTTGGCTGTACTTACATAATGTGTAGTAGGAGCTTGTGTTCTTTTCTTCAGTATGCAGCGGATCTTGGCAATGCGGCTTTCTCAATGTGCTCCAGGATCTCACACTCATTGTGCATTGTCAGTCTCTCACACCTATGGGGGTAAGTCCTGGCTTGGAATCCTGATTCTCCGCACATCTGCGCTATCTTCTCCCTTTGGTTCTGGAAGTTGGTCCATGGGCTCTTCCTCTTGTCCTGATTCGGGTTGTTGTCGGCTCGTTCTTTGTTTCTTAAAAAACGTTTTGTTGTTAACGTCTTGAAGATCTGTGCATACCATATGTATGCTGGATGTGGCCATTGGGAGGGTTAAATGGGTATATGCTGTGTATTCCAATTGGGTTCAACAACAAAAAATCGAAAACTCTCTCACATCAAAATTGGATTACCACATCTACTTTCGAAAGAGGGTAGTAGAATGGTGTCAGGAGGAAAGGTTAGGCAGGATGAGTGGGATTGCCCTGTGAGAGGTGTATAGAACATCTGTGTAGTCATTGTGCAGAGAAAGGTCCTTTGGATATACATTGCCCTACATTGTCATGGCAAGGTGATATGCAACGATAAACACCTGAATCAAGAAGCAACATAAATACGTTGAAAAGCTTTTGTAAGTCTGGAGTCACTAGAATGGGTGGATTGCATAATCAAAGGTCACCTAGTTTAATGGATTTTGTTTTTCATTAGCCAGCCTGTTGGTTGGAGGACTGGATTTGGTGGAAAATGGGGCAATGACCGAGCTTTGGAGATTCCTACTTTTCCGGCATATTGATGTTTTGGATGACCTGAGCCTTGGTCTCTTAGGGATGTATGACCTGTGGTAATTAACAGACATGTGACAATAGAATTAAGGTTCGGATGATGTTTATTTTTGTGATCCGGATTGGCTGGAACAAACTATTCTACGGAACCCAGTGCTTCTGATCATAAGATGCAAGGAACTAGGGAAAGTAATGGTGCCAGTGAGGTACTCCTCCTCCTTGGTGCCCAGTGACTGGCTAGCGCCCTTATGCGTCTCACGATAATGGTATACCGTTCTTTCGCCGCGGGATTGCTCGTCGCAGGACTTTTCATTGCCGTTTTTTTATCGAAAAAAAATCTTTTTTTTTTGGGGGGGTTTAAAAATTAAATAAATATTTGTGGGTGAAAGGGATTAATTAAAAAAAGGGGGGGGTTTGGTGGAGGAACCCCCCAAAAAATAAAAAAAATAAAACGAGTTTTTTTCGATAAAAAAATGGCGATGAAAAGTCCCGCGACCAAAAATCCCGCGGCAAAATAACGTAGAACCAGGCTAATAGCACCAAGCACACTTCTTTCTTTACTTCTAATGGTTACATCGCCCAGCACGCTTCTTGCTGTCCTTCTTTGTTTAAGGGTTTTCGCACCTAGCATGCTAAAGCTCAAATTTCACACTATGCCTTCAGGAATATAGTGCATACCATGCTCAGCATCCTTTAAGATAGTCTCCCGATCACTGCCAACTCACTATGCAGCCCTGTTGGTGCTCCCTATTTCTTCCTTTACCGCCTCTCAGCCTTTGACTCTCTGATGTGTCGGCTTCATATTCTCTGCTCATGGAAAACACCTGCAGCTGCTAGTTCTGTGTTGCTCCAGAGGCTTCGAAAAGACCTACCAGCCATTTTGAAGTCAGGCAGAATTTCTGCCCTTCCTCATGTGTCCATGTGGTTCCACTCTGCAGTATGCGAGGTCTGTGGCACGGTTACCAGAAATGCTCTGCACTTTCTACGGGCTCCATGAATGGGCCTCATTCCAGCGGTTCACTCACAGATTGTCCAGTTTCCAGGTATGCGAATATCTTCGTCCATATAGATTCCACACTGTTGTTTCAGGAAGCCCCATGAACCGCACATAGGACTGCAACTGATAGAAGGTTCTCCAAAGTGAGGAGTTAGGGTGACATGCTGGGATTCTGTCCTGGTGTCTCAATATAGGGGATGGCCCTGCAAATTCCGATCTCCTGCTCCGTTTAATTCTCATTACTGGTGCACAGATTCTATTAAGTCGGCTTTGATGGTCCAGACCACCTCCCCAGTCCTCAATAATTAAGCCAGCGAGCTGACATTTTCACAGACCACGTATCGCACTTGTTATCCCAGGTTCTTAATTGTCTTGGTAATAAGGGAACAGTTTGAAGATGCCAGTCTTATGTGTATTAAGTGCTCTGCCTACATTGGACTATGGATCACAACATCGTCATGGTGTGCCCTGTCAGCAGATATAATAGCCTTTGCAATGTTAAAGGCCCGCAGGTAATGCATATGGTGATACCTTGAACTGGAAGAAGGCATGGGGAAATCAGTCTGTTTTATCATTTTAATGCAGCAACACATGTCAAAATACATTGGTCCCTGGGTCCAATGTGCTGATGAATGTGGACTGCTCTAGACGCTCATTCAGTATATCTATAGGGGCCATGAGATGCCTATCAATCTCTGAGATTTAGATGACGTTTCTAAAGACAATACAGAACCTCCAGGTCCCTCATGGCTTTGGAACCAGAATGCTGGGAGAGGGCCAGTGACTTGATGGTCTATGACACACATCTTCAACATGTTCTCTACTTCATCCTGCATTATTTCCTGGGCAATCGAGTAGTCGCTAGAGTATTTGTCAGACTATTTTTCCCAGAGGTGTTCTGATGAAATGACTGGTGATATTGGTGCCTGGGATTCTCTGCGAAGTCTTGAAAATCTTTCCTAAAGCCGTGCAAGTCTTTTCCTTTGACTTCCATCAGATTTCCAAGAATTCTGGACACAACTTCCCCCACAACTTCCCCCTGAAGTTCCAATAGGCCCCCCTGGTCTTCCTCCTGGTTAATGCTCTATGCGTTGAACTTGTTTCTTCTGTAGGTCTCCATATCTTTAGCCAGTTTACATTATACAACTGATGTTTATTTTGTCAGTGGCGTTGAGTACTAGATAATGTCATAATATCATATCACCCTATATATATGCCCATATAGGTTGTTGGAATGTATTGGTATCAACACCCTCACCTGAGATACCACTTCAATGTGATAGTCACACATTTTGGTAATTCCAGGTTTGCTGTCATCTTCAATACTTCTCCTGGTTTTCCCAGACAAGGGCCCTCATTACAATTATAGTGGCCCGGAAACAACGTGCCGGTAATTCTGATTACCGGCACTCACTCCAGTGCGATGCACTAGGAGAGGGAAGTCCGGTGAGGACGGTGCCGGTAACAGCGTACACTGTGCCACCGTTGCGGTAGCACAGGTAACTGAAACTGCGGAACCCTCGTGAAGCAATGGCGGATATTCTGGCACCACAGAAAGAAGGTGGAATTACAACTTCGGATTTCCCGGAAATACTGGCACAAAAATGTCAATGCCACTGGGAAAACCGTGCCCGGAACAACGGCATTGTGGAACAGACAGGAACCAGGTCCAGGTGTGCAGCAACAGACCACAAGTGCACCCAATTGACCCAGCTGCAAACAATGAGCACAGGGACTGCTCAAAAGGACCACACCAAACACACCCTCCAACACAACCATGCTCTCACTCGTAGCAGCAGTCATGGATATGGAGGTACTGCATGCAGGAGTGCAGCTCTATGAGCAGGAGGTGCAACAGTGGCAACAGCCCGACAGGCAGTGGAGGAGGATGCAGAGGAACAATCAGAAGCAATTAGTGCCTCGGAAGCATGCACCCATACCCTCACAAGGGCCACACCCTGGTCCCTGACTGACAGACAGATCCACACAATTTAAAGCCTGAACAAGGAGACAATCCTTGCAATTGTGGACCTCATCCAGTATGACATCCAGAGCGTCAATGGCACCCAGACTGCCATACCCCCCTGTTGAAGGTGGTGTCTGTGCTACATTTCCTTACCACGGGCACATTCCTCACACAGTCGGGGAGCTGCATGGCATCTCCCAGTCAGCATTCTCAAAAGTGCTTGTGCAGGTCCTGGATGCCCTCCTGCGTCATGTGTCCCAGCACATTGCCCTACCAATGACACAGGCACAGGTGCACGCCACCAAGGTCCGCTTCCATGCCCTTGCGGGCATGCCTAATGTATCGGGAGCACTGGACTGCACACACATAGAACTAGTGGCTGGCCACGCCACAGAGGTGGTATTTCGGAACAGAAAGCTGGACCACCCCATGAATGTGAAGGTTGTCTGTGATGCAGACCTGACGACCACACACTGCTGCGAAAGCTTCCCGCTATCAACTCATGACTCTATGGTCCTGCACAATAGCATGCTGCCTGGGTATATGGTGTATTACGGTGGATGGGGGACCTGGCTATTGGGTGAGTCAAAGGATCAACACACACACCACGTTGCATGTGTACTGGAGCAAGTGGGGGTGTTCACTGTCACCAGTGCATGGCCCACACGCACCATGCAAATGCAGGGACAATCTGCACACAAGAGTGGTTGCCCATGACGGGCATGCACCTCATGAGTACACGGAAGGACACACAAGCACAATCTGGCCATGGATGGACAGGCACATTTAATGAACCACAGGTACCATAACGCATCACTCTCATGTCACAAAGCACAGCATATCCTCACTATGCCCCACCCACAACCACCCCATCATTGGGAGTCAGATCCCTCAAATGTCCCAACCAGCATTACCTGTCACAGGGTACAACAAGGTGAATGATGGGCCACAAACGCACAGACCCAGATGCATGTGTCACACATCCACATCCCAACATGCATGCACTGCCCAGTCACCTCAATGACATGGCCCACCGTCCTGTGTCCCTTTCTATGTAGGTGATTCCGGCTACCCCTTACTATCATGGCTGATGACCCATGTGAGACATCCACAGAGCCACCAGGAAACAGCGTACAATCGTGCTCACATCAGAACAAGGGCGACAATTGAACAGACCTTTGGACTGTTGAAGACACGGTTCCGTTGCCTTCAACGCTCCAGTGGGGCGTGGATGTACAGACCAGTGAAAGTGAGATAGACCTGGCCTGTGCCATGTTGCACAATATGTGCATCCGGCGGAACATTCCCCTGCACCCGGACATGGACATGGCACTGGCAGGCGATGATGAAAGCAAAAAGGATGCAGATGCAGACATGTGACTATGCCATCATAGGGATGGCAGGGATAGGCGCGCAGCCCCCCAGGAACTCATACAGAACTACTTCTGAGCACACAGCACCTGCACACGATGCATGGCACACACTGCATGAATCCATGAATCAGCTTACAAATAAAGCACTCCTATACACAAATTGAATGTCCGGACGTGAATTCATATGCAGAACCATGTGTATTTTTGCATGAACAAACAAAAGAAACGTGTGGCCTGTGATGCTGGAAATGCATCGGAGGGACAAGGCCTCCGTATCCTTGTCCTTTACTGCTTTTCATCGGGTGTTGTGTCGTGTTTTCTGCGCAGGAGTTCATGTGGGACTCCTGGCGGTGCAGCTCTCTTTCTTTTGGTTTGGTGAATGGACCCGTGGGATACCCTTATGGCAGCCATGGGTGGGGGTACAACCCTGTGCCCCTAGTGTATGTTTTTGGGCACCTGTGGGTGGCCCACATAGCAGGGTATGGGCTGCTGGCAGCTCAATGCTGAATTTGACAGGTGCGCGGAGTATCCTCCATTCTGGGATACCCCGGCCCTGCCATTGGGATCAGTTGATTCCCGATGGAAAACAAGATGGCCCCGGTGGCCTCTTGCTTTCTATTACCCATTACCTTGTTTTCCCAAAGTCCTGGGAAGCCCTGACTCTGTCCCTTCCCCCTGACTGGCTGTTGGATGGAAGTGCCATATATGGTGTTGTTATGAAGGCCCAGTCAGACTAGCTGGAGCCTTCCCGGTGATGTATGTTGTGGGTACCTCCTGTGGGTGGGACCTGGGTGAATAGAGTGTGTGACGAATATGCATTCTGTGTTGTGTGTGTCTAGTATCTGGTGGTTGACACAATGGGCCTGATCACGACCTCGGCGGTAACCCTTAAATCCGGCAGTAGCGATATTACTGTCGGATTGAAGGGTCCGCCGATTCAGGGCTTTTTGCGGATTTCCCCCCAGCTCTTGGGGGAAATCCGCCGAAAATTCACGCTATTACCGCCGGCGGGAAATCCGCCGGCGGTAAGAGCGTGAATTTTCCCCATTGAGCCCAATGGGGAATGGGGTATTCCCGAATGGGCTCAATGGGGAATGGGGACTTCCAAGTCCGCCCAACTCGTGATCCCGCGCTATTAGCGCCGGGGGCTATGGCGGTCGTGCTAATAGCCCCCGCGCTAATAGCGTTAGCGTTACCGCTGAGGTCGTGATCAGGCCCAATGACTGAGATAACCCTGCCCGAAACCGGTATGAATGCATCTTGGAGTGTTGAATGGCTCGGTATTTGTCCCAATACACATAACTTGTTGTGAGTGTCTGGAGAGAAGTGAATGGCCTGAATACCTCGTGTGCCTGATTGGCTGCCTGCCTGAATGAATGCCCATAGTCGTGATTGGATGCTTGAGTGTGACCCAGCGGAATGAATGGGAGATCAACAGTATGTCTGGGGACCTCTCACTGCTAGGAATCGTGTTCAGAAGCTGAAGTCCACTACAACGAGTAACTGGATTAACTGACGCTTGACCTTGAAGCCCTGCTGGACGAGAAGAATTGCTGTTGCTCTCCTTCACAATCCGAAAGCTGCTGTGCCTCCAAGGACTGACCCAGAGAGGACCTGGTAAGGCGCCCTCTTCCCGAGCTACGAGGGACCATCGTGCACAGCTGATCTTTGCCAACGCTCCCTGGTAGACAGACCTTCGACAGGCTGCCGACCCGATACGGGGACTGCTGCAGAACTCCAAGGAGAAGCACCCGGACTGTTGTCCGCCACTGTCGACGACCACCGTCGCCGACCGGAGCCGCCGTGCTCTCGTTTTGCCTAAGAACTTTCATTGATCATCGGACGCTCTCATCTGCATCACCGTCCGCTTATCTCCCGCTGGAGAAGGCCCGACCGTCGACGTGCCGAGGAGCATCCACCGGTGGGTTTCCCACCACCTACAGACCACAGAGACGCCGATGACTCGACGCCCTTGCTGGACCACAGTTCTTCATCATCTTGTTGAGGTCCAGAACTATTGTCACCGATGTGCCCCGCACGCCTCCTCCTTGCAGGACGCCAACGCTCTGTCGTCGACGAGCACCGCTAGGAACAAAGCTGCCACTTCCCTGCCATAGTTCACCCTGTTCACCGTCGGACGTTCGACGACCCGTGACTCCCGCCTTAAAGGGAGGGCACTCAAGAAGGGCCGGCGATTCCCCGACACCGAACGCCAAGTTCCCCGACACCTCTCGACGATCCGTGGCTTCCGCCTGAAAGGGAGGCACTCAAGAAGGATCGGTCGGTGCATCATCGGAGAACTCTACTCCACCAGGTACATTGGGGGGGTAAAACCTTAACAGGAAGAAGTAAGACTATTGAACATTTGGACTGGGCTCATGCTATATATCTTTATTTACAGGTTGCCCAGGTGTGGGGATCTCCACACACACAAAACTGTGTCTAGGTAACGGGGCCAGCATTCTGCCTATTGTTTCAACCATCTTACGTTCCTGCCTATCTCTATTGCTGGTTTACTCGTTATTGATCTGTGTGACATTTTAACCGTACAGTTGATGCACTTTAATGAGATTTGATAACATTAGTGGTACCACCCTAGACGTGTATATATTTATCATTATTGACTTCCAAGCACAAAGTGTGTTATTGGAATCGTGTACATACCGTTGAATATTAATTATATAAAGACTGTGTTTTCAGTAATACAGTGTGTGGACATTCCTTTGTGGGGGTTTGGGGACTACACTGTACTTAAGAACCAGCCCGCATCACCTCCTGAGAAGCTAGGCCTTGATTGCTCGTCCATTGCTACCTTATATAGAATCTTGGCTGGGGTCTTCTGTGCCTCTCCTCTACCATATAGAAAGCAGAAGTACAGACACCCCCTAATGGTCTTTACACTGGTAGCAGCAGTGGGATGCTTATGGTTTTAAGAATCAGTGTATAACCGTGCCACTTACAAAATATCTGCACTTTATTTGATTAAGGTTTGGGTGTGCACAAAATAACTGCATTACAAGCAATGGAGTCTATTGCAAATGGTAAATTGACTCGGATGAGCTTAGAGGCTCTCCAGAGTGCTTGTGAAGCCAGGGAGTTAGACTTTGTGGATAAGTCTAGGGCTGAGCCGATAGCTGCCCTGGTGGACTACCAGACCGATGGTGAGACTCTTGATGAGGGGGGAAATGCAACCAATGAGGACTCTGCCCCTGGGGTTTCTACTGAATCTGTTTCTGGGAATGCCGCCATTCCTGCTGCCTCTGTTCCGAACCCCAGCAATACCTTGGAACTTGAGTTATTAAGGATGAAATTGGCCTTTGAATATCGCAAGTTGGAAATAGATGCTGAGCTTATGAAAGGGGAGCTGGCGCAACAAGTGGAACTCAAGAATAGGGATCTTAAACTCAAAGACAAGGACACTGAATGTCAGAGAATCCAGCTAGAGAAAGCTCGAGTGGAGACTTCAGCGAAACCCAGTGAGAGTGGCAGGTCCCCAGCCACTAAATTTATGAAGGATTTGGTTGGTGTGTTTTCGGAGGGTTCTGATATCCTCCAATGGATTGAAGCGTTTGAAATGGCGTGTGCAATTCATGATGTTGACAAAAGAGATTGGGCTAAGTGTTTGCTAAGCAGAGTGCCTCAAACTGGATATGACTGTATTCTGAAGCTGAGTGTGGAAGAACGGGGTCAGTATGAGTGTATGAAATCTGCTTTGATTGCCAAGTTTGGCAAGACACCTACCCAATACCTTAAAAGGTTCAGGGATTTTAAGAAAAGAGAGAATGTGTCTTGGGTCGACTGGGTGAGTTCTGCGCACATGAATATGAGAGGGTGGATTGACGGTTACAAGGTGAAAACTTTTGTTGAATTGTCCCACCTGTTGTTTTTTGAGCATTTTTCTGAAGCCTGTTCACCGGAGCTGCGTCAGTATGTTGCTGACCAGAACATTTTGGATCCCTTTAAGCTGGCTAGGTTGGCTGACAAGTGGGTCTCCCATCGGGTGTCCCCTAAGGACTCCAGTGGGAAGGACAAAGACAAAGAAAAGGGGGCCTCTCAGAAAGCTGAGGAGTCCCAAAAGCAGTCACAGTCGAATAAACCTAAACCCTCCTCTCCTAAGACCCAAAGATCTAATGGGGATAAGTCATCTGGGGGTGGGAATAAGAGTAGTGGTCCACCTGCTGCAAAGCAGGCTCCCGGTGGTTCCAGTACCGTACCCCGCACTCCCGGCACTTGTTGGGACTGTGGGGCTCTGGATCACAAAAGGGGTGACTCCAAGTGTAAAGGTAAGGCATTCGGAGTACAGGCTGTCAGCCTGACCTACCCTTACCCCATGTCTGAGGTGGAGGCCACTGTCCTCCCCTCCTCTACCGGAATCACTTTTGGTGCTCCCGTAGAGATTTCCTTAGTGTCCCTTGGGCCTGGGACCAGTACGCGGAAGTACTGGGGACTATCCCACAGAACACCCATAGATTTTTGAGAAGTGTCCTCCTGAATGGCCAGCCTTCTACTGGTTTGGGAGACACTGGGGCAAGCATGACAGTGGTGGACGGGACCATGCTCAAGCCAGAGGACTATGTAGATGCTCCTCTGAGAACCACCAGGTTAGCTGGCGGGCCTCCCAAATTATCGCCTGTAGCCCGAGTCCCACTCGTAATTAGAGACAAGACAGCAAAGCTTCCTGTCTTGGTTCAGGACAACGTCCCTGCTAACATTCTGTTAGGCAACAATCTAGTCGAGCTGGGATTGATCGCGGATGGTCTTCCCATGACTGCTGCTGCGGTCACGAGGTCACAGGTGACACCGGGTCTGGCTGTGAGTCAGGTACCCGAGCCGAAGGCGCGGCCTAAGGCACGATGAAGGAAGAGCAAGAAGGCCACCTCTGTGGAGGGAGCCCCTTCTCTTCCTGCTGTTCCTACAGCACCCATTGGGATCCATGCTCCGGATGGGCTGGGTCCAGTGGTAAACCCCGTCTCAACTCCTGTGGGAGAAGAGCCAGAAGACTCTCCTGTGGGAGAGGTTCTCAACCTGGAGGATCATCCCGATATTCAATGCTTGTTAGCTGAAGGGGGACCCTCCCGGGCAGACTTCTGTAAAGGACAGAGAGAGTGTCCCTCTCTCGAGGGTCTGAGGAAACAGGCCCTGTCCCAGGCACAAGGCGAAGTGCCTAGGACTTTCCGGAATAATTGGGAGGGTGAGCTCCTTGTTAGTGAGCCCACTAAGCCTGAACCTGGTGCCCTCAAGAGGTTGGTGGTACCCCAGGTTGACAGGCCCTTCCTACTGCAGTTGGCGCATGAGGTGCCCTTGGCTGGTCATCTTGGTACTAAGAAGACTAAGCAGAGGCTCTCTGCCCATTTCTACTGGCCTCGGATGGGAGTAGAAGTGGTGTCCCACTGCAGGACCTGCCCAACTTGTCAGTTGTCTGGCAAGACTGGAGGCAGTGTCATTGCCCCACTGCAGCCATTGCCAGTGGTTGGCACACCGTTTGAGAGGGTGGGCATCGACATCGTCGGTCCCCTTGACCCTCCCACGTCAGGTGGACATCGGTTCATCCTGGTTTTGGTAGATCATGCCACCAGGTACCCTGAGGCTATACCCCTTCGGACTGTTACTGCCAAGGTGGTTGCCCGGGCCCTCCTGAGCATTTTCACCCGAGTTGGATTCCCCAAGGAGGTTGTCTCTGACCGAGGATCCAACTTCATGTCTAGTTACATGAAAACCATTTGGAAAGAGTGCGGGGTAACCTACAAGTTCTCCACTTCTTACCACCCCCGACCAATGGTCTGGTTAAGAGATTTAATAAAACTCTCAAGGGCATGCTAGGTGCTTTGGAAGAGCCCCTAAGGAGGAAATGGGATCTCCTCCTGCCATGCCTGCTGTTTGCTTACAGAGAGGTACCTCAAGAGGGTGTTGGTTTCAGCCCCTTTGAGTTGCTCTTTGGACATCCTGTGAGGGGGCCCCTCGTCTTGATCAGAGAAGGCTTGGAAGCCGCCCCTCCCGGTCCCGCCAGGCAAGTGGGGGACTATGTGTTAGGCCTCAGACGGAGGATGACACAGATGATGGGACAAGCAACGGCGAATCTCAAGGCCAGCCAGGAATTGAACAAATACTGGCATGACCTTAAAGCATCGCAAGTGGAGTGGACTCCGGGACGGGAGGTCCTCGTGATGGAGCCTACCAAGCCTCGGGCATTGGCAGATAAATGGACTGGACCCTTCCGGATAGTCTCCAAGATGGGCAAGCTCAATGATCTGGTTGACATGGGAATCCCAGGGGTAGCCCCTCAGGTATTCCATGTTAATAGGCTCAAGCCGTTCCACAGGCGCACAGAAGTCTCATGTCTCTTGCTGGCTTCAGAGCAAGAAGAGGATGAGAGTGAGGCCCTTCCTGATTTGCTGCATAGCAACCCTCAGGATAGCTCAGTGGAGGGGATGCAGATCTCTCCAGATTTGACAACCGAGCAGCAGAGGGCCTGCAGGACTTTGCTCCAGCAGTATGCCTCTCTGTTTTTGCTAACGCCAGGCCTTACACCGTGGTGTAAGCACGAGATTGACAACGATGACAGCGTGCCTGTCAAGAGCAGGAGCTACCGAATGTCAGATACGGTTAAGAACCACATCTAGGCTGAGGTCGCCAAGATGTTGGATCTGGGTGTTATTGAACCCTCAACCAGTCCCTGGTCCAGTCCAGCGGTCCTTGTCCCCAAGGCAAGTTCCCAGGCCGCTAGCAAGGATTGGAGGTTCTGTGTGGACTACCGAGGAGTCAATGCCGTCACCAAAACTGGCGCGCACCCACTGCCCCGGGCTGATGAGCTCGTGGACACCATAGGTGCTTCCAAATTTGTGAGCACCTTTGATCTCACCTCAGGCTATTGGCAAATAGCTATGACGGACCATGCCAAGGAAAAGACGGCGTTCTCCATCCCAGAGGCACTCTACCAGTTTAGGGTCATGCCTTTTGGGCTAAAGAATGCCCCTGCCACCTTCCAGAGTTTGGTCAATCATGCTCTCAGTGGGCTGGAAGCCTTTTGTGTGGCTTATTTAGACGACATTGCCGTCTACAGTGCCACCTGGGAAGAGCACTTGACACATCTGGGTAGAGTGTTGCAGGCCTTAAAAAGAGCTAACCTCACTACCAAGGCCATCAAGTGCCAGATAGCTCAGGGGAAAGTCACGTATCTTGGTCATGAGATAGGAGGGGGTCAAATCCAACCTCTCCCCAGTAAGGTACAGGATGCACAGCACTGGGAGACTCCCACTACTCAAACCCAGGTGAGAGCCTTTTTGGGTCTCACTGGGTACTATCGCAATTTCATGGCGGACTATGGAACCATAGCTGCACCACTGACAGCTCTGACTTCACCCAAAAAGCCTAGGAAGGTCAATTGGACTGAAGACTGTCAGAGGGCCTTTAAAGGCTTGAAAGAAAGTCTGTGTCAGGGACCCGTGTTGTGTGCGCCTGACTACAGCCAACCCTTTATCGTCCAGACGGATGCCTGCAACACCGGAATTAGAGCTGTCTTGTCCCAGTTAGATGACAAAGGGAGAGACCATCCTATCATATTTATCAGTAGACAACTCAAGGGTAGAGAACTTAGGTGGGCTACTGTTGAAAAGGAGTGTTTTAGTATAGTTTGGAGCCTTAGGCGTTTTAGGCCCTACCTTACGGGGTCTACCTTCAAGGTCCAAACAGATCATAAGCCCCTAAAGTGGCTTATGCAGATGAAGGGTGAGAACCCGAAACTGCTCAGGTTGTCCATTAGCCTGCAAGGGCTAGACTTCACCATAGAGCACAGACCAGGGAAGAGTCACGATAATGCAGATGGCCTTTCCAGAAGGTATGTTGACCGTCTGGATGAGGGTGTCTATCCCGTGGGAGATTAGGCACCCTCCACCTCAGTCTGGGGGGGGCGACTGTGATGCTGGAAATGCATCGGAGGGACAGGGCCTCCGTATCCTTGTCCTTTACTGCTTTTCATCGTGTTTTCTGTTGTGTTTTCCATGCAGGAGTTCATGTGGGACTCCTGGCGGTGCAGCTCTCTTTCTTTTGGTTTGGTAAATGGACCCGTGGGATACCCTTATGGCACCCATGGGTGGGGGTACAACCCTGTGCCCCTAGTGTATGTTTTTGGGTGGCCCACAGAGCAGGGTATGGGCTGGTGGCAGCTCCATGCTGAATTTGATAGGTGCGCGGAGTATCCTCCATTTTGGGATACCCCGGCCCTGCCATTGGGATCAGTTGATTCCCGATGGAAAACAAGATGGCCCCGGTGGCCTCTTGCTTTCTATTACCCATTACCTTGTTTTAGTCCTGGGAAGCCCTGACTCTGTCCCTTCCCCCTGACTGGCTGTTGGATGGAAGTGCCATATATGGTGTTGTTGTGAAGGCCCAGTCAGACTAGCTGGAGCCTTCCCGGTGATGTATGTTGTGGGTACCTCCTGTGGGTGGGACCTGGGTGAATAGAGTGTGTGACGAATATGCATTCTGTGTTGTGGGTGTCTAGTATCTGGTGGTTGACACAATGACTGAGACAACCCTGCCCGGTATGAATGCAGCTTGGAGTGTTGAATGGCTTGTTACTTGTCCCAATACACATAACTTGTTGTGAGTGTCTGGAGAGAAGTGAATGGCCTGAATACCTCATGTGCTTGATTGGCTGCCTGCCTGCATGAATGCCCGTAGTCGTGATTGGATGCTAGAGTCTGACCCATCGGAATGAATGAGAGATCAACAGTATATCTGGGGACCTCTCACTGCTAGGAATCGTGTTCAGAAGCTGAAGTCCACTACGACGAGTAACTGGATTAACTGACGCTTGACCTTGAAGCCCTGCTGGACGAGAAGAATTGCTGTTGCTCTCCTTCACAATCCGAAAGCTGCTTTGCCACCAAGGACTGACCTAGAGAGGACCTGGTAAGGCGCCCTCTTCCCGAGCTACAAGGGACCATCGTGCACAGCTGATCTTTGCCAACGCTCCCTGGTAGACAGGCTGCCGACCCGATACGGGGACTGCTGCGGAACTCCAAGGAGAAGCACCGGACTGTTGTCCGCCACTGTCGACGACCGCCGTCGCCGACCGGAGCCGCCGTGCTCCCATTTTGCCTAAGAACTTTCATTGATCATCGGACGCTCTCGTCTGCATCGCTGTCCGCTTGTCTCCAGCTGGAGAAGGCCCGACCGTCGACGCGCCGAGGAGCATCCACCGGTGGGTTTCCCGCCACCTACGGACCGCAGAGACGCCGACGACTCGACGCCCTTGCTGGGCCACAGTTCTTCATCATCTCTTTGTGGTACAGAACTATTGTCACCAAGGTGCCCCGCACGCCTCCTCCTTGCAGTACGCCAATGCTCTGTTGTCGACGAGCACCGCTAGGAACGAAGCTGCCACTTCCCTGCCATAGTTCACCCTGTTCACCGTTGGACGTTCGACGACCCGTGACTCCCGCCTTAAAGGGAGGGCACTCAAGAAGGGCCGGCGATTCCCCGACACCAAACGCCAAGTTCCCCGACACCTCTCGACGATCCGTGGCTCCCGCCTGAAAGGGAGGCACTTAAAAAGGATCGGTCGGTGCATCGTCGGAGAACTCTACTCCACCATGTACATTGGGGGGGTAAAACCTTAACAGGAAGAAGTAAGACTATTGAACATTTGGACTGGGCTTGTGCTATATATCTTTATTTAGAGGTTGCCCAGGTGGGGGGGATCTCCACACACACAAAACTGTGTCTAGGTAACGGGGCCAGCATTCTGCCTATTGTTTCAACCATCTTACGTTCCTGCCTATCTCTATTGCTGGTTTACTCGTTAGTGATCTGTGTGACATTTTAACCGTACAGTTGATGCACTTTAATGAGATTTGATAACATTAGTGGTACCACTCTAGACGTGTATATATTTATCATTATTGACTTTCAAGTACATAGTGCGTTATTGGGATCGTGTACATACCTTTGAATATTAATTATATAAAGACTGTGTTTTCAGTAATACAGTGTGTGGACATTCCTTTGTGGGGGTTCGGGGACTACACTGTACTTAAGAACCAGCCCACAGCACCTCCTGAGAAGCTAGGCCTTGATTGCTCGTCCATTGCTACCTTATAGAGAATCTTGGCTGGGGTCTTCTGTGCCTCTCCTCTACCATATAGAGAGCAGAAGTACAGACACCCCCTAACGGTCTTTACACTGTTGGCAGCGGTGGGATGCTTATGGTTTTAAGAATCAGTGTATAACCGTGCCACTTACAAAATATCTGCACTTTATTCGATTAAGGTTTGGGTGTGTACAAAATAACTGCATTACAAGCAATGGAGTCTATTGCAAATGGTAAATTGACTCGGATGAGTTTAGAGGCTCTCCAGAGTACTTGTGAAGCCAGGGAGTTAGACTTTGTGGATAAGTCTAGGGCTGAGCTGATAGCTGCCCTGGTGGACTACCAGACCGATGGTGAAACTCTTGATGAGGGGGGGAATGCAACCAATGAGGACTCTGCCCCTGGGGTTTCTACTGAATCTGTTTCTTGGAATGCCGCCATTCCTGCTCCCTCTGTTCCGAACCCCAGCAATACCTTGGAACTTGAGTTATTAAGGATGAAATTGGCCTTTGAATATCGCAAGTTGGAAATAGATGCTGAGCTTAAGAAAGAGGAGCAGGCGCAACAAGTGGAACTCAAGAATAGGGATCTTGAACTCAAAGACAAGGACACTGAATGTCAGAGAATCCAGCTAGAGAAAGCTCGAGTAGAGACTTCAGCGAAACCCAGTGAGAGTGTCAGGTCCCCAGCCACTAAATTTATGAAGGATTTGGTTGGTGTGTTTTCGGAGGGTTCTGATATCCTCCAATGGATTGAAGCGTTTGAAATGGCGTGTGCAATTCATGATGTTGACAAAATAGATTGGGCTAAGTGTTTGCTAAGCAGAGTGCCTCAAACTGGATATGACTGTATTCTGAAGCTGAGTGTGGAAGAACGGGGTCAGTATGAGTGTATGAAATTTGCTTTGATTGCCAAGTTTGGCAAGACACCTACCCAATACCTTAAAAGGTTCAGGGATTTTAAGAAAAGAGAGAATGTGTCTTGGGTCGACTGGGTGAGTGCTGCGCACATGAATATGATGGGGTGGATTGACAGTTACAAGGTGAAAACTTTTGTTGAATTGTCCCACCTGTTGTTTTTTGAGCATTTTTCTGAAGCCTGTTCACCTGAGCTGCGTCAGTATGTTGCTGACCAGAACATTTTGGATCCCTTTAAGCTGGCTAGGTTGGCTGACAAGTGGGTCTCCCACCGGGTGTCCCCTAGGACTCCAGAGGGAAGGACAAGGACAAACAAAAGGGGGCCTCTCAGAAAGCTGAGGAGTCCCAAAAGCAGTCACAGTCGAATAAACCTAAACCCTCCTCTCCCAAGACCCAAAAATCTAGTGGGGATAAGTCATCTGGGGGTTGGAATAAGAGTAGTGGTCCACCTGCTGCAAAGCAGGCTCCCAGTGGTTCCAGTACTGTACCCCGCACTCCCGGCACTTGTTGGGACTGTGGGGCTCTGGATCACAAAAGGGGTGACTCCAAGTGTAAAGGTAAGGCACTCGGAGTACAGGCTGTCAGCCTGACCTAACCTTACCCCATGTCTGAGGTGGAGGCCACTGTCCTCCCCTCCTCTACCGGAATCACTTTTGGTGCTCCCGTAGAGATTTCCTTAGTGTCCCTTGGGGCCTGGGACCAGTACGCGGAAGTACTGGCGACTATCCCACAGAACACCCATAGATTTTTGAGAAGTGTCCTCCTGAATGGCCAGCCTTCTACTGGTTAGGGAGACACTGGGGCAAGCATGACAGTGGTGGACAGGACCATGCTCAAGCCAGAGGACTATGTAGATGCTCCTCTGAGAACCACCAGGTTAGCTGGTGGGCCTCCCAAATTATCGCCTGTAGCCCGAGTCCCACTCGTAATTGGAGACAAGACAGCAAAGCTTCCTGTCCTGGTTCAGGACAACGTCCCTGCTAACATTCTGTTAGGTAATGATCTAGTCGAGCTGGGATTGATCGCGGATGGTCTTCCCATCACTGCTGCTGTGGTCACTAGGTCACAGGTGACACCGGGTCTGGCTGTGAGTCAGGTACCCGAGCCGAAGGCGCGGCCTAAGGCACGACGAAGGAAGAGCAAGAAGGCCACCTCTGTGGAGGGAGCCCCTTCTCTTTGTGCTGTTCCTACAGCACCGATTGGGATCCATGCTCCGGACGGGCTGGGTCCAGTGGTAAACCCCGTCTCAACTCCTGTGGGAGAAGAGCCAGAAGACTCTCCTGTGGGAGAGGTTCTCAACCCGGAGGATCATCCCGATATTCAATGCTTATTAGCTGAAGGGGGACCCTCCCGGGCAGACTTCTGTAAAGGACAGAGAGAGTGTCCCTCTCTCGAGGTACTGAGGAAAGAGGCCCTGTCCCAGGCACAAGGCGGAGTGCCTAGGACTTTCCAGATTTATTGGGAGGGTGAGCTCCTTGTTAGTGAGCCCACTAAGCTTGAACCTGGTGCCGTCAAGAGGTTGGTGGTACCCCAGGTTTACAGGCCCTTCCTACTGTAGTTGGCGCATGAGGTGCCCTTGGCTGGTCATCTTGGTACCAAGAAGACTAAGCAGAGGCTCTCTGCCCATTTCTACTGGCCTCGGATGGGAGTAGAAATGGAGTCCCACTGCAGGACCTGCCCAACTTGTCAGTTGTCTGGCAAGACTGGAGGCAGTGTCATTGCCCCACTGCAGCCATTGCCAGTGGTTGGCACACCGTTTGAGAGGGTAGGCATCGACATCGTCGGTCCCCTTGACCCTCCCACGTCAGGTGGACATCGGTTCATCCTGGTTTTGGTAGATCATGCCACCAGGTACCCTGAGGCTATACCCCTTCGGACTGTTACTGCCAAGGTGGTTGCCCGGGCCCTCCTGAGCATTTTCACCCGAGTTGGATTCCCCAAGGAGGTTGTCTCTGACCAAGGATCCAACTTCATGTCTCGTTACATGAAAACCATTTGGAAAGAGTGCGGGGTAACCTACAAGTTCTCCACTTCTTACCACCCCCAGACCAATGGTCTGGTTAAGAGATTTAATAAAACTCTCAAGGGCATGCTAGGTGCTTTGGAAGAGCCCCTAAGGAGGAAATGGGATCTCCTCCTGCCATGCCTGCTGTTTGCTTACAGAGAGGTACCTCAAGGGGGTGTTGGTTTCAGCCCCTTTGAGTTGCTCTTTGGACATCCTGTGAGGGGGCCCCTCGTCTTGATCAGAGAAGGCTTGGAAGCCGCCCCTCCCGGTCCCGCCAGGCAAGTGGGGGACTATGTGTTAGGCCTCAGACGGAGGATGACACAGATGATGGGACAAGCAACGGCGAATCTCAAGGCCAGCCAGGAATTGAACAAATACTGGCATGACCTTAAAGCATCGCAAGTGGAGTGGACTCCGGGACAAGAGGTCCTCGTGATGGAGCATACCAAGCCTCGGGCATTGGCAGATAAATGGACTGGACCCTTCCGGATAGCCTCCAAGATGGGCGAGCTCAATTATCTGGTTGACATGGGAATCCCAGGGGTAGCCCCTCAGGTATTCCATGTTAATAGGCTCAAGCCGTTCCACAGGCGAGCAGAAGTCTCATGTCTCTTGCTGGCTTCAGAGCAAGAAGAGGATGAGAGTGAGCCCCTTCCTGATTTGCTGCATAGCAACCCTCAGGATAGCTCAGTGGAGGGGGTGCAGCTCTCTCCAGATTTGACAACCGAGCAGCAGAGGGCCTGCAGGACTTTGCTCCAGCAGTATGCCTCTCTGTTTTCGCTGACGCCAGGCCTTACACCGTGGTGTAAGCACGAGATTGACAACGGTGACAGCGTGCCTGTCAAGAGCAGGAGCTACCGAATGTCAGATACGGTTAAGAACCACATCCAGGCTGAGGTCGCCAAGATGTTGGATCTGGGTGTTATTGAACCCTCAACCAGTCTCTGGTCCAGTCCAGTGGTCCTTGTCCCCAAGGTAAGTTCCCAGGCCGGTAGCAAGGATTGGAGGTTCTGTGTGGACTACCGAGGAGTCAATGCCGTCACCAAAACTGACGCGCACCCACTGCCCCGGGCTGATGTGCTCGTGGACACCATAGGTGCTGCCAAATTTGTGAGCACCTTTGATCTCACCTCAGGCTATTGGCAAATAGCTCTGATGGACCATGCCAAGGAAAAGACGGCGTTCTCCACCCCAGAGGGACTCTACCAGTTTAGGGTCATGCCTTTTGGGTTAAAGAATGCCCCTGCCACCTTCCAGAGATTGGTCAATCATGCTCTCAGTGGGCTGGAAGCCTTGTGTGTGGCTTATTTAGACGACATTGCCGTCTACAGTGCCACCTGGGAAGAGCACTTGACACATCTGGGTAGAGTGTTGCAGGCCTTTAAAAGGGCTAACCTCACTATCAAGGCCATCAAGTGCCAGATAGCTCAGGGGAAAGTCACGTATCTTGGTCATGAGGTAGGAGGGGGTCAAATCCAATCTCTCCCCAGTAAGGTACAGGATGCACAGGACTGGGAGACTCCCACTACTCAAACCCAGGTGAGAGCCTTTTTGGGTCTCACTGGGTACTATCGCAATTTCATGGTGGATTATGGAACCATAGCTGCACCACTAACAGCTCTGACTTCACCCAAACAGCCTAGGAAGGTCAATTGGACTGAAGACTGTCAGAGGGCCTTTAAAGGCTTGAAAGAAAGTCTGTGTCAGGCACCCGTGTTGTGTGCGCCTGACTACAGCCGACCCTTTATCGTCCAGGCGGATGCCTGCGACACCGGAATTGGAGCTGTCTTGTCCCAGTTAGATGACAAAGGGAGAGAACATCCTATCATATTCATCAGT
Organism: Ambystoma mexicanum; assembly: GCF_040938575.1. NCBI lineage: Eukaryota > Metazoa > Chordata > Amphibia > Caudata > Ambystomatidae > Ambystoma > Ambystoma mexicanum. The sequence continues at coordinate 289,535,677 of NC_090931.1, read as the reverse complement.
AGACAACTCAAGGGTAGAGAACTTAGGTGGGCTACTGTTGAAAAGGAGTGTTTTAGTATAGTTTGGAGCCTTAGGCGTTTTAGGCCCTACCTTACGGGGTCTACCTTCAAGGTCCAAACAGATCATAAGCCCCTAAAGTGGCTTATGCAGATGAAGGGTGAGAACCCGAAACTGCTCAGGTTGTCCATTAGCCTGCAAGGGCTAGACTTCACCATAGAGCACAGACCAGGGAAGAGTCACGATAATGCAGATGGCCTTTCCAGAAGGTATGTTGACCGTCTGGATGAGGGTGTCTATCCCGTGGGAGATTAGGCACCCTCCACCTCAGTCTGGGGGGGGCGACTGTGATGCTGGAAATGCATCGGAGGGACAGGGCCTCCGTATCCTTGTCCTTTACTGCTTTTCATCGTGTGTTCTGTCGTGTTTTCCACGCAGGAGTTCATGTGGGACTCCTGGCGGTTCAGCTCTCTTTCTTTTGGTTTGGTGAATGGACCCGTGGGATACCCTTATAGCACCCATGGGTGGGGGTACAACCCTGTGCCCCTAGTGTATGTTTTTGGGCACCTGTGGGTGGCCCACAGAGCAGGGTATGGGCTGGTGGCAGCTCCATGCTGAATTTGACAGGTGCGCCGAGTATCCTCCATTTTGGGATACCCCGGCCCTGCCATTGGGATCAGTTGATTCCCGATGGAAAACAAGATGGCCCCGGTGGCCTCTTGCTTTCTATTACCCATTACCTTGTTTTGGTCCTGGGAAGCCCTGACTCTGTCCCTTCCCCCTGACTGGCTGTTGGATGGAAGTGCCATATATGGTGTTGTTGTGAAGGCCCAGTCAGACTAGCTGGAGCCTTCCCGGTGATGTATGTTGTGGGTACCTCCTGTGGGTGGGACCTGGGTGAATAGAGTGTGTGACGAATATGCAGTCTGTGTTGTGGCGTCTAGTATCTGGTGGTTGACACAATGACTGAGACAACCCTGCCCGGTATGAATGCAGCTTGGAGTGTTGAATGGCTCGGTACTTGTCCCAATACACATAACTTGTTGTGAGCGTCTGGAGAGAAGTGAATGGCCTGAATACCTCATGTGCCTGATTGGCTGCCTGCCTGCATGAATGCCTGTAGTCGTAATTGGATGCTTGATTGTGACCCAGCGGAATGAATGGGAGATTAACAGTATACCTGGGGACCTCTCACTGCTAGGAATCGTGTTCAGAAGCTGAAGTCCACTACGACGAGTAACTGGATTAACTGACGCTTGACCTTGAAGCCCTGCTGGACGAGAAGAATTGCTGTTGCTCTCCTTCACAATCCGAAAGCTGCTTTGCCTCCAAGGACTGACCCAGAGAGGACCTGGTAAGGCGCCCTCTTCCCGAGCTACAAGGGACCATCGTGCACAGCTGATCTTTGCCAACGCTCCCTGGTAGACAGACCTTCGACAGGCTGCCGACCCGATACGGGGACTGCTGCGGAACTCCAAGGAGAAGCACCCGGACTGTTGTCCGCCACTGTCGACGACCGCCGTCGCCGACCGGAGCTGCCGTGCTCCCGTTTTGCCTAAGAACTTTCATTGATCATCGGACGCTCTCGTCTGCATTGCTGTCCGCTTGTCTCCCACTGGAGAAGGCCCGACCGTCGACGCGCCGAGGAGCATCCACCGGTGGGTTTCCCACCACCTACAGACCGCAGAGATGCCGACGACTCGACGCCCTTGCTGGGCCACAGTTCTTCATCATCTCTTTGTGGTCCAGAACTATTGTCACCGAGGTGCCTCGCACGCCTCCTCCTTGCAGGACGCCAACGCTCTGTCGTCGACGAGCACCGATAGGAACGAAGCTGCCACTTCCCTGCCATAGTTCACCCTGTTCACCGTTGGACGTTCGACGACCCGTGACTCCCGCCTTAAAGGGAGGGCACTCAAGAAGGGCCGTCGATTCCCCGACACCGAACGCCAAGTTCCCCGACACCTCTCGACGATCCGTGGCTCCCGCCTGAAAGGGAGGCACTTAAGAAGGATTGGTCGGTGCATCGTCGGAGAACTCTACTCCACCAGGTACATTGGGGGGGTAAAACCTTAACAGGAAGAAGTAAGACTATTGAACATTTGGACTGGGCTTGTGCTATATATCTTTATTTACAGGTTGCCCAGGTGGGGGGATCTCCACACACACAAAACTGTGTCTAGGTAACGGGGACAGCATTCTGCCTATTGTTTCAACCATCTTACGTTCCTGCCTATCTCTATTGCTGGTTTACTCGTTATTGATCTGTGTGACATTTTAACCGTACAGTTGATGCACTTTAATGAGATTTGATAACATTAGTGGTACCACTCTAGACGTGTATATATTCATCATTATTGACTTTCAAGTACAAAGTGCGTTATTGGGATCATGTACATACCTTTGAATATTAATTATATAAAGACTGTGTTTTCAGCAATAAAGTGTGTGGACATTCCTTTGTGGGGGTTTGGGGACTACACTGTACTTAAGAACCAGCCCGCATCACCTCCTGAGAAGCTAGGCCTTGATTGCTCGTCCATTGCTACCTTATAGAGAATCTTGGCTGGGGTCTTCTGTGCCTCTCCTCTACCATATAGAGAGCAGAAGTACACACACCCCCTAATGGTCTTTACATGGCCCACCACCCCCTTCCCAAATACCCCCTCCCAAACCACCCCTTCAAAACCCCCAACCACCCCCCCCAAACACCCCCTCTCCAACCACCTCTGTGTGCCTATCCATGAGGTGCTTGGTCCACCTTTATCGCTGTCAGATGATGTGCCTGTGGGGGTGAGATGGGCATGCCGTTAGTCACCTCTGTGCTATCCCATGTTCTTGCTACAGGCAGTTCAGAGAGCATGTGACATGATGACTGTGCATGGTATCTACAGTTCATGCATTGAAAAATTGTATAGCACATATACACAAGTGATTCCAGGTGCCACCAGCAAGGAGGTGGTGGACATGGGTGGACAAATTAGGAGAGGTGGCCATACTGGGCCATGTGCCATTGTTACCATGCAAGTGCAGAGGACAATGCCATGCAGGGGAGGGAGGAGTGAGGGTACCGGGATGGGAGGCGGTGCATTGCAGGGGGTGGGGGCCACAAGGGGCTGGTCACTTGTTGATGGGAGCCACATGGGCAGGTGCAAGGGATGCAAGGGGGAGGGGAGTAAAGTGTGAAAGATGGGGGTTCCAGATTCCGGCTAGTCCAGGGAAGGGTGACTGTGGGCAAGTCAAGTACTGGTGAGGGATGCTGGGGGTGACTGGTCGAGGATGGGCTGGCACCAGTGTGACTCATGGGGGACCAGGCCCCAGACACCCTTGTGTATCGGGCAAGGTGTCTGGGAATTGATCCTTGCGGTCACAGAGAGTCAGTGAGGTGATTGCAAGGATGGAGGGATGCGTCCCAGGGCTTGGGGCCTAGGTTGAATTATGTGGCACTTTTCTGGATTTGTATGAGGGGGCGAAGGGAGGGAAGGGTAGTGAGGGAGGACTGTTGCTGTTGATAAGCCCAGTGGGAACCTGGGCACTGGAGACATTGGGCTTCTCTGGGTAGGCGAGGTAAGGGGGGTGCCTCTGAGGTGGTGGTGCTGTAAGTCGGATCTCTTGTCATGGCCTGTGATGTGCGGATGTGAGGTGTTGGATGAGTCAAAAGTGATGCCGAGGTCTGTGGACTCTCAGGGGGTGTAGGGAGGGGGCCAATGGATGATGGCCAGGGAGGGTGGGTAACAGGGCACAGGCATCACGATGAGGGGCTTCTCTGCCTTGCTGCGATTGAGGCAGGAATCATCAACAGAGCATGTTGCATGGTTAGCAGTCAGGCACTCAAGTATGAGAGAGGATGGAGAGGTAGTACAGGGTGGGAGTCTGAATGTGGGTGGTGTGTCATTAGCATTGCACTGGGAGTGGGGTGCAATGGTTGTGATCGAGTCGGCCAGATGGGCAAGGTAGGTGTTGGGGGGCCATGGTGATTGAATGGTGCCCTGAGGGACGCCACAGGTGGCGAGTGAGGTGGAGGTGTGGGAAGGGCACCATGGCACTTGAGGGTGTCGGTCTGACAGGTAGGTGTTCAACCATGCCAAGGCCAGGTCTGTCAGGATGAATTGGATGTGTGCATGCATGTGAGTGTGTCACGGGGCATATTGCGCGTGGTACATGCATGCCACCTTGGGGTGGGGGGGTGGTTTGTGTATTTGTTTGTTCTCATGTCATCAATGTCTGCACATGTACAGGACTAATGTGGGCACATATGTGTTTGCATGTTTGGGGGGCAATGTTTGTGTACCCTTGGCCAATGACCATAGCTTGTTGGCCACTGCATGGGTTGGAAGTGGTCTTTTGTCATGCAGTTGGACATGTATCTGTGTGTTGTGCACTGCATTTGCATGCCCGCTGTGTTTCTTTTGGTATGGCACATTGTGCTCACTGCCCTCTTCAGGTGTCCCTGCTCAGCCTCTGCTGCTCTGACTCGCTCAATCCCTTCAAGGTGCAGCACACTTCTGCACTTCTCCTCCCATGACGAGTTTCATTGGTGAGGCTGTCCCACTGCCAGTGGCCAGGCATTTCTTTTATGGTGGCCCGACACCAGCTTGCAGACCCTCAGGCGGAGGTCCATCCCACCGCTTGTGGCAGTCAAGTTTTGTGTGGGGTACGGGTCCCACGGCTAACACCTTCTGCGCCAGCTCCTCCCAGATGGCATTCTTCCTAATTTGTGTGTTGCAGCCGTGATCCATTGCAAACATCTCTCCAACATGTTGTACAAGGCAGTCTGTCAGGATGGTTAGCTCCTGCTCAGTGAAGCATGGCTTCCGCTGCCATCTTTCAGGGATCCGAGATGCCATGGCTAGTGCAATACTGGTGTCTGCATATCCAATGGCAAGAGGAACTCAGTGATTTCAAAGTGGATTGTTTTTTCCAAAATGGCCACCAGTGAATTTCCTGTTTCGGCAGTGACATTGTTTACTGTGCCAGTGTTTCCATTGCCATTGTTTCCGGCAGTGACAAGCAGTAAACTATGCCACTGGCATTGTTGTTGGTGGAGTAACCAATGTATTTGTCCTGACGATGGCAGTGTTTTGTCATGTCGGTCGCACCATGACAGCCATGCCGGAATGCAAGCTCCCGCAATGTTTTAATGTGCCAGTGATTCTGTGGTTACGGATGCCAGAAATGGTACGACCAGCTCCACGGAATCACCGGAAAAATGCTGCCAAACTTGTAAGGAGGGTCAAGGTCTCTGTTTAACACCCTTTGTTCTGGGGTATTCTGTGCAAACTGTGCCAAATTCGTACTGGAATTTTTCTGGTCTTCCCAATCATGTTGGATTCCTCTTGGGGTGATTACTCTCATGTAGGAGTTCAAAAGGGGAAACGCCTGTATACGTTTGAGGAGGTTTTTGATGGCAAATAGGACCCAGTGAAACAGGACATCCCAATTACATGACTCTTGGTCGATAGCCTTTCTTAGGAGAGGTTTTGAACTTTAGCTTCTACACCAGGCCATCATCTGAGGAAGGAATATGGATGTCCTGAAGGGTTTCATTTTTAAAAGGTCCTGAAAACCCCCCACGACGTGGAACATGAATGTAGGGCCTCATTACAAGTTTGGTGGAATGTACTGTTACACCACTTGGTCTGCTGGATTTACTGCCAGATTAAAAGTGGTAGTAAGCAGTGTTTGTTCCCATTTATTGAAGTCCATAGGACTCTATGGGGATTACGCCAGAATTACCGCTGGCGGTAAATCCGGTGATTTGGCCATTTGTGGACTGTAAGGTGGAGGAATTACCTCTAGCATTCTGCTGGAGGTTTTCCTCCACCTTACCTCCAAACCCATAGCTCAGCACTTCGGTAATGCAGCAGTAATGCAGTGGTAAGTCTGTTATCAATGCAGTACCACCGTTTTTTGACCACACAGCCAAACTCATAATGAGGCCCTAAGTCTGGTAAAGTTTCTCATTCATTACCCGATCAGGTGAAATAGGGTAATAATACTGTTGGTATGTTATAGGTGGGTACATAAAAGAAATACATCCAGTTATCAATTTGCACAGTCCAGTATAGCCAGAATGTATTTCAGGGGATTAGTTCACCAGATTGTTGGACTATGACTCGCACCAGCTCTCAATGATGTGGGGCATAGGCGTTTGAGTCCAAAGTATTGGGGGTGCTGCAGGTGTCAGACCCATAATGCATTTCACCCACTCTTGCATGGTTCAAGTAGTTCAGTGAAGTGTTGAGAAGCAGTTGAAGATCCTACCCAGGCGGCCTCAACGGATTATGTTCACTGAGTCTTTCTTACTTATAAACCGATGGAAAATTATTGCTCTAAACGTAAATGGTAACCTTTAAGTTTCTAGTCACTCTAAAGTAACTTTCCTTTAGTCCCCATACCCAAAGCTAGGTGGAGCAGGACTCAGTGATCCCAAGCTAGCATGGATGCAGGACTCTTCTGTCCCTCCCCCACCCCCGCCCACCCTCTGTGGATCAACGCAACAGGGTCCCTTTTTCTGGGGTCTACTCCTTACAGGATAATGCAATGGCTGGGGAAGGCAAAGGAAATAATCTTCCACCAAAAACTTGAAGTTCAATTTCAGCAATGTCTTCATGAGCCACTGGCTTGAACAAAGTCTTGAGTTTCCACATCTTTGCTGGATTCAGCACTGGTTCCGTTTTTAACCCAGTCTCCATTTATATCACAACACACTTCTCAGGATAACATAACAAGGATCCTTAGGTGATGTGAACAATCTCTAAATCCTGGGGTATTGCATTAAGTCTCACACAGTTGGTGAGAGTTCGGAATGTCTTCTCCATTTCATTTCTGCAGTTCAGTTGTTTGTGATGTGGACCTCTGCTTCTCGACATGGACTCCTGGAAGGGTTCCTCCCTCATCTGACTGATCAACCTCTCTCAATAGTCTTCTGCTTAGAGGTGGCGTTGTGCCTAGAGGAGCTTTCCTTACCTCTCCCAGACTTCCAGAGATTCTTGGTCTCTTAGCTGCTTCCTTGCCTCCTTAATGCTTTGCCACATGAGTGCACCTTCACCCTTAACACTCACACACCCTCTTGACGTAGGGTGCTTGTACTCCTCTCTGCTTCCTCTACTTCTTTCTCTTCTCCACCTTTCTCATCATCGCTCCGTCACTCTTTCCTCTCCAGTCTCCTCTTCTTGGTCAGTCGTTTCTTCTGCTCTCTTTCTCAGATTACCTTCCTCCACTCTCTCCCCTCTGGGATTCACTTTCCCGTCCCCTCCTAGTTTCCTTCACTTCCTCTCTCCAAAATCTCCTGTTCTCCAGCCCACCCCTTTCTCCAGCCTGTATCTTTTTCCTCATATACCTCTTCTTTCCAAATGTTCCTCTCCTCCAACTTCACCCTTTTCCTCCAACCCTTTCTCAACTCCTTTGCCTCCCCCATGCAAGCTCTCTTCTTGTCCACACATGCCACCTCTCTCCCTCTTCTCTTTGCTTCCACTCACTCCAATGATCCACACTGTCTGATTCAGGCTCTCCCCTGGTATAGTCCTGAAGAGCCTGTAATGTTTTTTTTTTTATAATGGAGTTACTGGCTTCACCTGTGGGTTAACTATAATGGACCATTTAGATTGGCTGAGTAGGGTTTGAACTACAATTTCTTCAGGGGTATGTAATCCTTCAGACTTCTAGGCAGTAACTAAGTGGGTCAAGAGATTAACTCTGGGGCCGCCATCTTGGAATTCTACATCAGTGGTTCTCTGCGCAGAGCGTTTGCTCACGCCTACTCTCTTATTCCCTTTCTCATATCTCTTCGCTTTGTGTCAGTGAGAACTGCGGACATCTTGCGGAAGGCCACAGGCTCCATATAGGTGCCTCCATTAGTGAGAGACCGGTCTCGGTTACACTTCTCTGCTGCCGTTATCGCAGCAGCACTGGAATTAGTCTTCTACTGAATGTTCCTGTATGTTAGAGATGCAGTAGTTCTCGCCTCTTTTAGGAGCAATTCACACCAATTAAAACATTCTGTATGCTTCAAGTGAGTCATACTGGGGTCTTTTAAAGAGACAAAGTTACACCTTGGAACCATGTGAGAAACCCCTGCTGTATGTTTGGGGCAAGGTGAGGGAAGTCAAATGTTCCTCCCCACACCACTGCAGGCCTAGCATCGCTTAGCAGTGCGGCACCTTTCAGCCCTAAAGTCATGGCTGAATCATCCATACATGATACAGACTTGGAAATAATAATGAGCCAATCCAGTGTCTCGCCCAATCAACGAATACTAAACCCAAATTACATACAGGGGGAGGGGGAAACAGAGTATAAATATCTAGCCCCCTAAAGAGTAGTGAGGGTGTTTGGAGGAGGACCATAGGACAGAGGTTTGGAGCTATTTACTCAGTTGCAAAAGAAGTTGTGGAGAGAGGTTGGAGAGGGATGAAGTATATATGAGGAGGTTGGGGACCAGAGGGGAAAAGTGTCATCTTGGAGAGAAGGTTAAGGCAGAGTATGAGAAGGGTGGTTGGGAAATATTTTGTAGAGGAGGTTAAGGTGGAATAAATGGAAGAGTTTGGGAGACATCATGGAGAAGAGTTTAAGGTGGACTGGAAGAAGGGGGTTAGGAAAGATCCTGTAGAGGGGACTAAGGCAAAGTTTACAGAAAGATCGGGAAAACGCTAGAATAACGTAAGAAGGAAGAAGTGGCTGGTGTTGGAGACGAGGAGACAGAACAACTGAAAAGTGGAACCAAAAAGGGCGAGGTGGGAAGCCAGGTAGCAGTGAAACTTAGAGAGTACACCAAGCAACTGGTGCAGGAGAATGGTGACTCCAAAGTTAGTAAGCAAAGCAGTAAACCCCCCACAACCCCCCCTTAATGTTGCCTGTGGAAAGCCTACCCGGTGAGCTCCATTTAGGGACAAGCTCTGGCTCTATCTGAGGCAGAGAGATGAAGAACAGCAACAGCGTGTGGAACTGGGAGTGGATCAGGAAGTGGTTGTATCCCACCATCAGGGAACAGCCTGAACATGAGGAGAACAAAGGTCTTGCTTAAAGACTCTAGTGACAGGGCTGTAACCCCAACACTCTGGCTCCTTTAAAAAGGAAAGGAATTGGATTGGATGAGAAGTTCAAGTAGAGACTGTCCTTATACCTTTATTGCAGCACTTATTTATTTATTTGTTTGTTTGTTTATTAATTTATTTACAGGGGGAACAATGGTCTTTTGATCACAAAAGAACATACAATAGATAAGAAATCGAGTTGACGAAAAGAGGTGAACTTCTTACAATGGGGTCAATTTGAGGGACATTCTGGCCAGGTTGTGGAGGAGAGTAAATGGAAATGTCACTGGGGACAATACATTAGTATGCATACATAGATTAAGGACAACGAACATTGGGCATTTTTAAATGCAGGTAGGCCGTACGACCAGCTGTGCTCGGGATGTGACCATGATGGGTGAAGTGCTAGAGTGGAGGCAGAGGAAGTGAGGGACAGAGGCAGGTTAGAGGCGAGGAATTTCTTTTAGCTAGCAGCCAACTGAGAGGTGGGTTAAGAGGCTAACTTTTGCTTTAATAAAACATGTTTACTCTAAATGTGGGCTCAGTCCCCTTGTGGAATCCACGTGGCTATGTGACACTGTATTAACCTTAATATGTATGAGCTTGGTTCTTGCCTACTCCAAGATGTGCTGCAGTGAGATGTGCACGTGCAGCTCTCATGACTGATCTGTGGACTTCGGAACGGTCGTTGCCAGCAGCAATGTCCGTGCCTTATTGTGTCTAGCTGTACCATATAGAGAAGACAATGGGCCTCATTCCGAAATTGGAGGCAGCCATGGCGCTAATAGCGCCATGGCTGCCTCCAATAACGGTACCGAGTCCGCCCTCATTAAATGGGGATTTACCGGTCTCTCCGGATCTTTGCGGGACCGGTAAGTCCCCATTGAAAATACCATTCCCCATTCCCATTTGACCCCCGATAGGGCTCAATGGGAATGGGGAAGGTGCAAATAACGGTACCGCAATTTGCGGTACCGTTATATGCTCCCTGGACCCTTTGCGGGACCCGCAAAGGGACCTCAGAATAGGGCGTCCTTACCGGTGCCCGTAATCCCTTTGCGCCAGCCTCGGAATGAGACCCATTATATGTTGTGTAAAATAACTGGTTACTCGCCACACTGCCTGCATACATGGTTCTGTACTTGAAGACAGATTTCAGTAGAGGGTCTTCTCGCTGGACTCTGGAAAGTCAGGTTATATGGGTAACTGTTGCATTTCCGTAGTAATGATAGACCCCTTTTCTTGATGGCAACTGATATAGCTTTGGGTTGTATTTAGGTTCTGCCATTTATGGTTGCTAAGTCGGTACACCCAAATCCTCAGGCCGTCGTTCTAATATGTCCACAGCTTCTACTCATTCGATATAGATTTGCAGCTTAATTGAGGCACTTTATCCACATTTTAGTTTTCAAAGGAAAGATACCCAAAATATGAGTACCAATTTGTCAAGGTGAGCACAATAGCCTCCAACTAAGACTTCAGCCCCCACATAAATGAGATTATTTAAGGCTCAGCCAGACCCGAGGGCAAACCTCACATCACATCTCCTAGGGATCATGACTTGGATGTCTGTCCGAACCAAGGAGTGCTAGAGTGCTGGGTTAGGGTACTCGCAGACACTGCACGGATCAAATCCTGATGCTTTCTCTAAGGTTCTGATCGCAGAATTGGATTAGGATGTAAACTCAACAAAATTAAGAACTGTGCTTCCTGGGGTGACATGATTACCTAGGTTAGGGGGTTCCCGCGGAATGCAACTTCTAACACTGTTTGTGACAGACTAGAGAAAATAAAAAGCTGGGCAAGAATAATAGGAAATTAAAACTGTATTTTTGTAACAAATGTTTCGGTTGCCCTAGTTGGTCCCTAGTTGGTCAAAGTGAAGATATCACTGGTTTTCATCTGTTTAGAGCATACTGCTTTCTTTAGTGTCTCGGTCTGAGGGTGGTTTAGGGTTGCAGACTCCCAACTCCAGCATGCCTGGCAATACACCAAGTTTTTTCATCTCAATGATTCGGAAGCTCTGACTCCCATCTCAAGCATATGTTCTAAAGCTTGAAGGTATAATTTTCGAGCTATTTTAGGGGTTCTTACCACCGCACGGATCAGACAGCGCCTCCGTACGAGTTTGGCGTTAACCTGCCCATGCTACCATCGGGTTGCCCAATGCCGCCGAACTCGTAACATCATTTCCGCCCCCTGATATCCTGGTGCGACTGGGACATTGCAAGTCATAGCAGCCCAGGATGTCAGGCGGTGGAAGGTGTAAATCCCCATTCCCGTGAAGTCGCATAGGACTCCACTGGAATGGGGACAAGGAAGTAACGGCACCGTTAGCAACGCTGCTGGTGCTTCAGTGGAAAACATGTCTGCAGGGGCCGGTGCCCCCGGCAAGTCAGACCTGCCAGGAGCAACGGCCCCTGAAGGCATACTCAGAGATTGGACGTCCAGAAAGGGCACTAGTACGTTGCTACTGGCACCCTTAATTCCAGACTGCCAGGTTCATAATGAGGTCCAATTATCACATGTGAAACGGTGGCAGCAGGAGTTCAGAGGTGTGGGACAAATGGTGATAAAACGGCAGCAACTGATTTCCTGCCATGTTTCCAAACCGCAAAACTGTGACGTCTGAGGTGAAATGTAAACTATACCTCCAGTGTGTGATCAATCTACCACTTTACCCCACAAAATAGTCAGATATACTCTGGCCGAAACTGCCAATAATCTGCCAAATCACTAATGGAGACCACATCGGGATTAACAGTGCTATACTGCCAGCCGTAATCAAGCACTAAATACTTCGGACTGGGTGGCGGTAGCAGTCACTGAGTTTGGTGGTATTTACGCAGAAGTCTTATGGGAATATCGCCAAACTCGTAACGAGGCCAATATTTTCTACATGTATTATAATCCTTCAAGGTTTCTTCCCAAGATGCTTCTAGAGCTTGGACTCTCATATTCAATATAAAGTGGATCATTTCACTTTGCCATTCTAGTAGCTCACAATCTATGTTCTGGCAGTGTGGCTTTCTACATTCCTGCATGTAGTGTGCTTTGTCAGTCACTCACAGCTTTGCACTTTAGCCAAAGTTGGGTATTTTGGTTTCTGGACCTTCTATCCCATTTCAAACATTTGTCAAAAGCTCTCCCCTTTCCCGTTGTCCCATTAGTCGCCTGTTTTGTCTGTCTCTCTCGCGTGCTCTCTCTCTCTTGCTCCCTCTCACTAGGCTCTCTGGGTTGAGTCCCCATGTCAAGAGTCAGGACTTTTTCCGACAGCATTGCTTGGCTGCAGCTGCTCACGTCTCCCCTTCCCATTCCCACTTCCATGCACTGCCAGCATGGGTCTGGTCTACTTTCTTTGGCAGCTGCGTCCTCCTTAGCCTCGTGGCTATTTAGTGGCTCTGCGTCTGACATCCTTTGGGCCTCTGCAGCTCTGCCTCTCTCCTCCAGTTCTTTATTCTTCTTGCACTCCCGAGAGGACAGCTTTCCTGGGATCCCCCTCTTCTCACTGAGGTCAACGCTCACAAACACGTCACGCCGGGCACCCAAACCACACTTTGGGACGACTCCTCCAGCAAAGTCTCCTGGACTATTTCAGCTAGGTCGGGTATTGTTGGTCTGATCACCTGACCACAATCATGGAAGGCAGACTCCATCAAAAGAATTCTCCTGGTCTGGTCTAGATGCCACTTAATAAGACTGCACTTTCTTAGTGCTATCTTCTTCCACCATTCTGTTTCAAAATCCTCTTTGCAGCTTGGTTTAAAGTCTTCCTCTGACGGGTTCTGAAGGTCACATTTACTCGCATTTACATTGATTCTAGATGGCAGTGGACAGTATCGCACGTGCATCCCTTCTGAATACTGTGGTGTAGTGGTATCGATTTAACAATGAAAAAAGAGACAGAATATATTAATTCTGTGCCTCCTATTTTAGAAATCAATGTGGAGGAATTTACTAAATGCTTTTTCCTCCTTTTTCTTAGGATTCACGGTTTCTCCACAGTGAATTATATAATGTTCTCTTATTTCTGTGTTACAGAGTTGCCAACAAAGGGGTTCAGCTTCTCTGCTCTTCTCCGGTCTTTCAACTTGTTGTTCTTTGACCATAGACACTGTGCTCCAGACTGTGGGCTCTGCCAGTTCTTTTGACTTTTTATCTCTTTTGCAGATTAACAAACAGTTTGCCATATAGACGCTGGATCATACAAGTCCAACACAGTTGGTTTGGACCCCACTTCTCCATGTGGTTTTCCCTGATTTTTGGGCTGTGCTTTAATTGGGGTCCAATGCAGATTTCTTAGGATTCAAGTGCTCTTTTAAGTTTACAACCGCTCTGTGTTCAAGAATGTTTAAAGACTCCACAAGGCTCCAGCGTTCAACTTTGCTTTAGGGGTCAAGTGCATCCAGGTTTCACTGCACTTTAATGGTTTGGCGCACTTGCAGGTTCTGATGACAACCACCACCTGTGGATTGTATGAGCCCTTTTTATTTAGTTTGGCATCACCAACATTTTTTCCTAATTTTTGGATAGAGTGGGGGTCTATGCCACCTGACCAAGTTTAAAGGGATTGGTAGTGTTCTTTAAAAGTCCTTCCCACCCTTGCAGTTAGCGTGATCCAATAGGAAGTGATGTACCGGCTGCCGTCCTCTTGAACCTGTCTTTGTGACTTGTGGGTGGCATGTGTGGCCTTGCCATCTTGTTATTTCCCTCTGTCTGGTAAGGTTTCTCTTTCAACTGGTTTCTATCACTCGCATTACACTGGAGATTATCAGCATTCAACTGCTGTATAATTGCAAATGTCCTATTCATGGCAGAATGTTGTCAATGCATTGCTATGACTCTAGAACATCTTGGCAGTTCCAGCAACATGAGGTTGCCCCACTACCATACCTACTGAAACCTATGTACCATGGTATTAGTAGAAAAGAAAGCCACACTCTGGTTGCTTATCATTGGTTCAGACTTCCAAGAACATAACCCACAAAGTAACATAGTTCTCAACAGATACACGTTGTTCCATGCAGCAAGAAAGGGCATAACATTCTTTGGTCATTCTATGGCAAGACTGGAGGCGAGCATTATGCTTCATCTTCCTTTATTTCTACTCTTCAGCAGTTCAACAAACATGTAAAACAAAATCCTGAAAAGTGCTTTAAAACTAGCAATTTTTTTTTTTTTTTTTTTTTAAACTACAAAATCCATGATCCTCTGTAGTCCATGCTCTCTCCACCAGTCCCAATCCACTTCCTGTGCCTGGACTCCTCCTCTTCTTTTACTGCTCTTCAAGCAGATAAGTACTATTTCCTTTCCTCTCCGAATGCCTGTGGATATATGGGTTGACTGAAGAGAGGAATGGTAGATGGAAAGAGATGTTGAGTGTGGTTCGCAGGGAGAACGCGAGATAATTAGTCTAGAGGCGTTCTTTTTCACCGCAAATGTCATACTACGCGCGAGCGCGTTAAGTTTCAGATTTCCCCTGACTCAGAGCGGTCGTCGAGGGGATATCGGCGGAGCCCCAGGAAAATTCCCTTGATACATAGGGTCCGCCGAGAGGCTGACGGCCCCGTGCCGTATACCCGACACCTCAGGGGCGCGGTCAGCCTCACGAGCATAGGCAGGTCGCGCACGGAACAGTGCGCAAAGCGCGAAGCGGATCGCCTCATCGGCATAGCCCCCACCCGCGGGTGGGCGGAGCTAGCGCGTGAAGCGCGGAGCGTCTAGCTCCAACAACATAGCCCCCACCCGCGGGTGGGCGGAGCCTACACGCGCTAGGGCGCGTAGCGTCATCGCGAAGCGGCGAAGGATTATTTCCAACGCCAGCGTTCGTAGACCCGGAGCTTTTTTCCCCTCTCGACCCCGACTAGTAGAATCTAAGAAAGGGTGAGAGACGGTGCACGCAGCTCGATCAGCTGAGACACGGACATCAACACCGTGCATAGAACGTGACAGCAAGAGCTGGAAGACTCGGGCATAGGAGCCCTACGCTGCCAAGAGGCAGTGGGATAGTGGAAAGTTGATTGAAGGCCGGAAGGCTGAAGAAAGACAGAGGTGCAGCCACTTATATAAAAAAAAAAAAAAAAAAAAAGAGAACATCATAAGAGAGAGTGGGCGTGCTAAGACACCTGTACCAGGTATTCTAGGCACACAGCACAAAGGAACATGTCAGACTTTGAGTGGAGTGAGGAGGAGCAATCCCAGGACCTCGCTGCCAGCTTCAAGCAAGTGCTGGGTAGCTCTCTTATAGATGCAGTGGCAGAAGGGGTGAGACCCCTACAAGAGAGGCTGGAGACGTTAGAGGCCATACTCTCGCAGCCAAAGACCAGCACCAGAGCAGATAAGCGCACGCCCACAGAACCCTCGAATGAAGGGCAGAAGGGGAGTAAACAAGCCCTAAAGAGGAAATCCTCTGACGACCCCCGGGGCTCATATGAGGAGGCGATAGAAAAGGCCTCGGAGGTGCCTGACGCTTTTGCTAAGCTTAAAGAAGCGTACCTACAGAAGCAGGCAGTGCCGAACCTCACGACCCCCGTTCCAGGGGAAGATAATATGGGAGAAGACCTGGGCTCGGAGGAAGAGCTAGTAGAGGAGCAAGGCTCGTTAGGAGAGGAGGAAGGAGAAGAAGATGACTGGTCTAGACCCAGTGGGGGCAAGAAAGCGAGGAAGGAGAAACACCTCGTAGAAAACGAGGAGGATATGTTCGACCCAGACAGCATTCATAATCCGAGGTCCACCGAGTGGCAACCATCCCCCCGAGTGACCCAGTATATGGCAGCAAGATTACGCAAGCCACTAGACAAGGAAGTGAGACAGCGCCTACGAGCAGAGTGCCCGCGCCCAGACTTGCCAGGAAAGGTGGCGGAAGCACCGGAGCTCGACCCAAAAATGCTGACTTTTGTAGCCAAGGCCAGTAAAGACCCCCGGAAGGGGATTGATAGATCCTGGAAGTCCTGTCAGGAGAAGTTACTAGATTTAGCAGGTCCGCTCGCAAAAATCATGGACCTCGCAGAAAGGGCGAAGGACACAGGTGAAGAGGTGGATCCGGAAGCCCTCGCAGGATGGGCTCAAAGAGCCGTCTGCCTGCTTGGAAACGCAAATTGTGCCATCGCAGCAGAGAGAAGGAAGGGCTTATTGCTCAAGATAGACTCTAAATTGAGCGACTTATCGTCATATGAAGCAGGGGAAGGCGCACAAGGCCTCCTATTCGGAGAGACCTTCGGGAAGGAGATGGGCCGGTTCGTAGGAACTTTCGCATCACTGGAGAAGGCTCAAGCGTCTATTCGCAAGATATTCCCCAGCAGAGTTTTTGGAGGGACCGGCCGCTACAGAGGTCGAGCTGCCGGTCGCTACCAAGGAGGGAGAAGACCTCAGAACACCAGGGCACAATACTGGGAGAACAGGAATCAAGACACCTTTTTCCCATCCAGGGGGAGATTCCCAAGAGGCCGAAGGTCCAGAGGATCGGGAAGAGGTCAAGGATTTACGCCAGGTGAGAGCGATTATGTATCCCCCAGTAGGGGGGAGGACGCGCAGATATTTAGAGAGTTGGCGCAAGCTTTCAAGCGATTCCTGGATACTGCAGACCGTCAGCGGACTGCATCTAGATCTCATAGAGACCCCAGTGCAGCGATACGAACCGCGGAGCCAGAGATTAGCGCAAGCGGAACAAGCAGAGCTAGACAGCGAGATAGCGCAGCTAGTGGCCAAGCAGGCGATAGAGAAATGCGAGACAGCCCCGAAGTTTGTGAGCAATATGTTCCTAGTGCACAGGAAGGAGAAAGTACGCCCGGTGATAAATCTCAAGGAGCTGAATGGCTGGATCATATATCGGCACTTCAAGATGGAAGGCGTCCATCAGCTCAGAGACTCCCTAAGAGAAGGAGATTGGTTGACGCGTCTAGATCTAAAGGACGCTTACCTCACAGTACCTGTTCTAGAGGAATACAGACCATTTCTAGCTTTTCGCTGGCGAAGTCGTTTCTGGCAATTCAAATCGATGCCATTCGGTCTTGCTTCGGCACCATGGGCATTTACAAAGCTAATGAAGCCAGTATCGGCAGCGATCAGGGAGAAAGGCATAAGGCTTATTATTTACCTGGACGATCTCCTGCTGCTTGCAGAAGACCGGGAGGTATTAGTATACCAAACGAGATGGGTGCAGGACCTTCTGACCTCACTAGGATTCCTAGTGAACAAGGAAAAGTCAGATACCATACCAGCACAGAGGTTAGACTTCCTGGGATTCATTCTAGACACCAAGAAGGCGACCTTAGAGCTTCCAGCTCGGAAGATGAGAGACATCAAGAGAGAGATCAGAATATGCTTAGAGAAGCGACAAGTATCTCTCAGGACATTAGCGAGAATAGTGGGGCTGCTAGCAGCATCTATTCAGGCCATTTTTCCGGGGCCACTGCACTACCGTGCACTGCAGAGATTGAAAATAAAGCATCTGCAGCTAGGTCTGAGGTACCATCAACAAGTGCCGCTGGATCAGGACTCGATTACAGAACTGGAATGGTGGTTAAAGAATATGGACGCTTGGAATGGGCGAGCCATATTCGGAGACAGACCGGATTTGATAATAGAATCAGATGCCAGCCGGAAAGGCTGGGGAGCCAGATGTGGGTCTTTACAGACCGGAGGCAAGTGGAGCGAAGAGGAGCTGCGTCTACACATAAATTGCTTAGAGCTCCTGGCAGGATCGTTCGCGATCAAAGCCTTTACGAAAGAGAGAGTGAAATCTTGTGTCCTGCTGAAGATGGACAACATATCAGCAGTGCGCTACATCAACCATTTAGGCGGTACGAGATCCAAGATGCTCGCAGAGTTAGCGAAGGACCTGTGGCATTTCTGTCTACAATCAGGGACGTCGGTGACAGCAGAGTACCTGCCTGGAACACTGAACGTAGTAGCAGATTGGAACTCTCGGTACCTGACGGATTCCAGCGATTGGAGGCTGGATCCAGCAGTGTTTCAGAGACTGGACACGAGATGGGGACCATTACAAGTGGACCTGTTTGCTTCCCGGCTCAATACGCAGAGGAGCGACTATTTCAGCTGGAGGCTGGATCCGGGAGCGCTGGGGACAGACGCGTTCCTACAAGAGTGGATAGGAGGTCCACATTACGCTTTTCCCCCCTTCGCGATGTTGAGCAGAGTATTGGCGAAATGCCGGAGGGAGAAAGCAGAATTGGTATTAGTAGCACCATTATGGAAATCTCAGGTGTGGTTCCCCACCTTAATGGAACTAGTGTCGGACGTTCCGAGAGTCCTCCCCGACGAGGAGCGACTTCTCACGGACCCAGCTGGGTCGTGTCATCCTCTGAGAGTGAGAGGGACACTCCCGCTAGTCGCGTGCAGGATATCCGGAAACGGTGGGCCTTGCCAGGAATTTCGGCGCAGGCTGCGCAGCTTATCGCTGAATCCTGGGCCCCATCCACTAGGAGGAGCTATGACTCAGCTTGGGCTAAATGGACAAGCTGGTGCAAGGACAGAGGTGTTCATCCCGTTTCAGCACCTGTAGTGGAGATTTTGAACTTTCTAGCGAACCTATTACAGAGCGGGAGAGCTTTCCGGACTATAGGAGTGTACAGATCGGCAATTTCTGCGGGTCACATGCCTTTAGAGGGCGTCCCGGCAGGGGAACATCCGGCGGTGGCGAGGCTCATTAGAGGAGCCAGATTTAAAGCGCCACCGGAACCCAAGTATACCACGACATGGGAGGTGTCTACAGTA
The DNA here is from genome assembly GCF_040938575.1 of Ambystoma mexicanum. Lineage (NCBI taxonomy): Eukaryota > Metazoa > Chordata > Amphibia > Caudata > Ambystomatidae > Ambystoma > Ambystoma mexicanum. The sequence goes on along the minus strand of NC_090931.1, from coordinate 289,516,910 downwards.
CTGCGTCTTCTAGCGAGTTGGCCGACCAATAATTATCTCTCGCTTAAGCAATTATCAGGAAAGCTAGCGATGTTGCTATGCTTGATCTCCTGCAAAAGAGTATCGGACGTGAAAGCGCTAGAGGTTAACAGACGATCCTTCGGGCCAGAGGGAGTTACATTCTCCATAGTTAAAAGGACCAAGACAGGGACGTCTACGGTACATTATCCGTATTTCCCGAGTAATTCCAAATGGTGCGTGGCACGATGCATTAAGGAATACGAGAATAGAACAGCAGAGCATAGGGCAGCGAATACTACTCAGTTATTAATAGCGCGCAGGAAGCCCTATCACGCAGTTACATCGGCTACCATCGCAAGATGGGTCAAAGAGATTATGCAGGCAGCAGGTTTGAATGTGAGCACGTATGGAGCGCATTCGGTGAGGGGGGCCATGGCCTCGTCCGCCGTGAGAGCAGGAGTGCCTTTGAGTGAGATAATGCTGGCAGCAGATTGGTCAAGTGAGAGGACGTTTAAAGAATTTTATTTTAAGCCAGCGGAGAGTTTAGCAAATATAGTGTTGGGGAAGCTTTGAACAAGCATAATGCTCGCCTCCAGTCTTGCCATAGAATGTAGATTACCCCTGCTATCTGCGCAGGGAGTATTAATTCTATTAAAGACTAGGAGGCGAGCATTAAATTCCCACCCGAGTCTGGTACTAGGTATACAATGGCAATGATTTATTATGTATCAGTACGAGACGTTGGCACCACCCTATCATAATTTTTTGTTGCTCTTTTTCATAGGAGAGGAGCAGAAGAATAACTGAGGGTGAAGACAGAGCAGAGAGAGTGAGGAGCCCATAGCATTTGCAGCGATTAAGTTGAAAGTCCAAGAGAGCCTTCGCACAGTTGTCAAGGATCAGTTAGAGACTTTCAGAGCGAGTAAAAGCAGAGGAGGAGTCCAGGCACAGGAAGTGGATTGGGACTGGTGGAGAGAGCATGGACTACAGAGGATCATGGATTTTGTAGTTTAAAAAAAAAAAAAAAAAAAAATTGCTAGTTTTAAAGCACTTTTCAGGATTTTGTTTTACATGTTTGTTGAACTGCTGAAGAGTAGAAATAAAGGAAGATGAAGCATAATGCTCGCCTCCTAGTCTTTAATAGAATTAATACTCCCTGCGCAGATAGCAGGGGTAATCTACATTATTGGCAATAACGTGATTCCCCAAACCCCTCATTATTTTCCGATCTGTTTTTCCTGCATGCCTCTTCTCTCATGAATTCTCGCGGTGAGGCAAGTTGCAGTGTTACCAGCGACATGTATCACTACTCGCCTGGGATGGATTTAAATCTCCTACCTATAGTAGGAAGCACTCTGACACTGTGCCAGCCCACAGGGGCATCCAGAGCCCTCGCACTCAATAGCCCCTTGCCATTTGCACTAACAGGAAGCTCACGCCTCCTGCTCACTGATGTGCTGCTTTCCCAATGTGTCCTTTCACAACACCTAGGTACGCACGCCCTCGCCAGCCGTGTGCGCCTACCCCTTGCACTTCGCCCCTTGGCAGGCTTGAAAAGCAGGCTAAGAAATTATGCATTGCAAAAAGCAATGAAGCGTGCCTGCGTTCTGGAGAAAGAACCTCTGCTCGGGACAAAACATTCAAGTGGCGCTGGTTCGATTGCACAAGGCGAACTTGGCCCTCGACAACCTTTCCATGCGAATGACTCAAAGTGTACCAAACCAGTGATAAAGGGGAGGGGGAGGAGAAGGAAGAGGCTCCTCGTTGTCTGCCCTCCAGTTGAATGTTTCCATAAATCCTCTCTGTGACACCCCATGCTTCAACAACCACTGACTGGCTCTACCCAGGTGAGCGTTCTCAAGTGCCAAATAGCCTTTAATGGTGTCTCACTTTAGAGTCATTGTAGGAAGGAATAAGCTTTCAGTTCAAAATCCTTCATTTTGGACGTTAACATTTCTGCTGGTGGTCATGGTGCTTGGGAGTTGGAATACTATGTTACGTTAACATAGATTGACCAGATACCTAAAAAAAAAAAGAAGCCATAGACATAGGTCTAACATAAACACAAATAAAACAGTAGTCCTACCTCTATGTTGCTGGCCTGTTGCGGGATGGAGGGGGATGTGCTCACGGGCACATTCCTCTCATTGGAGGAGAGCAGCCAGGAGGGTAAGGGGAGGAAATGGGGGCATGAAAGGCATTCACGCCCCACTTAACGCGCAGGAAGAGTCGCGCCGGGCCCGATAGCAGGATTTCTAAATCGGGTCCCGGCAAACCGGGATGTCTGGTCACCCTATGTTAACAAATTTATAAAGCGAACATTCGCCAAAGGCATCTTGGCTCTAGGGAGAACTAACAGGAGCTGAGCAAAAGCTAAAATGTAACAAAGGCGGCACACTCATGGCATCATAGTGCACCCTGGCCATCACATTCACTGATGCACCTGTGTCTACCAGCACCAGCACCGTTGACGCATTTACATGGACTAGGCATGTCGGTTGTCTTTGGGTGTTGGCACGCAGTGCACTTACACTGGAGATGAAAAATATGTTTTCCTCATCGTCCTCCTCTTCCACTTCCTGAGCTAGCCTTTCCTCCTCCTGGTCCACCAAGGCTATATTGGGCGAGTGTTGTTATCGGAAGATTGCTGCCCAGACCGGTCCTCTCTGTATCACCACTGGTAGCGGCGCCCTGCAAATGCAGCAAGGCAGCTCAGACCTCGCGAACACGTCAGTTTCATTGGTCAAAGAGGGCGTGAGCGTTTGGGAGCATTGCTCCTCTGCTTTTTTTAATTCGGTTTCCCCGTTCCTATACTTTCATTTTAAAATGAAACTGTTCCAGAATGGTTTTGCTTAAAATAAAAGTGCAAGAAGAAGTTGAAACTTGCACTTCAATGCACTGCGTCGGGGGTAGCTGGAAGGGGTGGCTTTAATCTTTAGCATGTCCCTTAAGGGGTGCAAATGGTGGGTGATTAGAAAGGAGACGGTACAAAAAGTTGCATGCTGTGGGTCACACTAATATAGGTAATGGAGGTTTTTTGAAATGCATTTTGGATGTTCTTTCACTGTGTTTCTTTCAGCCTGTATGCAGTGGTGGAGGTGGAATGGAGGAAAGGCGGGGCCCAAGCATGGGGTTTCTACTGCGAGTGTGGGGGATGCAGGCGGCGTGGTGACGGGGTTTGTGGGGGGTGAGTCAACAGGGAACATAGTTCCACTACTTCTTTTTTGTACACTTCGACCTGAGCTTATGGCACTTTAGTAACGTGCATGCAATGGATGGGGTTGAGGACACCAAATAATTGAACCAACTCAGGAAGATATACTGCTTTATTAACAATGATCTAAAACAGGGAGTTAAAACGGACATCAACGATCGTTCACTCTGGCTCTCTACAATTTTCTCATAAAAACATCCTTATATGCAAAAGATACATCAGTGGTGACGTCATAATACGTGACAAATAATAGAAAACCTATCAAGGGTTGGGATGGGTTAAGGGAGACATATAAATATACTTTCTATAGGGACTAGGATTGTGATTGGCTGCCCACTGTCAGGTGGACAATTTATGACTACCTCTAAAACATGTAATTTTCAACACTATTAAGTACACAATTTATCATTGGTCTTTAAACTAAAGGGTCCTTCATTAAATGGCCCTCTACAATTGGTTGGCAAGCTCGTGCCGTGTCTGGAACATTCGGTTCACTTAGCAGCACGTAAGCTCATACCCAGGTGCCAGGAGTTGGACTTGACTTTACCTCCCCAACCAAATAAGTCCAACATCTCTCATCACCCATGCCTTCCGCTATGAAGATTGTCTTTGAACTTGGCCTTGCAAAGTATCCTTGTCTCTGGGAATATATGGGAGTGCAGGCACTCACTATCATTGTTCTAGAACTTCAAGCTCAACTCTATTTCCATCCTTGGCTCACGTGACAGGAGACCACGATTTGGTCCATTTTGCAGCATTTAAATGTCTTAAATGAATAAAACCTGGCACTCTTGGTGTTCTTTCTTTGCACCTTAACAAGGGATGATTCATCCTTTGCAAGTTCACTGCTTTCAAGAATAGATAACCGACCTTGGCTGCTTCAGTTTTGATACCAGGCCAGACAGCCTCGCCATGTGCTTCCACGATCTCAGCTTATTCTTGCTGCGACACAATTCTCACCTTTACATGGGCCCTGGTTTACTAAATTCATGACACCGATGTCCAGCTCCTATACAATGGAGGCTTCGCCCGCAGTCTATTCACTACATATAGCCAGCTTCTATGATGACTTATTCTACTTATTCAGCGTCTGTACAATTATTGAACGGTTGATTTTCTGCAGCATTTTGCACATTTGCAATCTTCTTTTTCACATATGAAAGTTTACTTAATTCTTAACTTCGTCATCAGTTTCTGTAGAATCCACACATTTCACTTCAGCCAGTATTCTCAGGGTGTCACGCATGTTTCTTGTGACATCACTAGCTTCTCTCTCTGCTCCTTTTCATATTCCTTCAGGGAGTTCCTGCCTCAGATTGTCGTCTCTTCGGGAATACATTTGATAGGGTTTTCTCATTGGATACCTTCTTTGGAATATCCGCTGCTGTATTGGCACAACTTCTGGTGTCGAACACGGCACAATCTCAGGTTCCAACATATAGGAGGTAGGGGGGCAGGATTTCCTGCAGAGGCATGTAACTGCTCCTCTACCGACCACTGGTCAGAGTTTCTCACTGTACTGATGCAGTGAGTCTACTCCAAGGGCAAAGGAACCCCCTCCCTCATCCTTGTAATACCTGGGCATACGGCTGCTACAGAGATGGGTCCTGCGTTCATTTCCTTGCTGTGTGATGCCAGAGAGCTCCTGCAGAGAAATGGTGGGATATATGAAAATGTTTTCATGTTGCTCACAACAGCCGATTCTCCTGTGGAGCATACACCCTGGCTCCATGTTGCTGGCCACCAAAAGAGCCACTCTGGAAAGTCTGAGGTGACAGTAAACACCCAAGTGCTGACTGCACAATACAAGAAAGTGCATTAGTCTTTTGAATGCACCTGCCAGAAATTCCAAAACTTTGCCCAAATATTCTTGGATCGGAGGTAATAATAAATAATTATACCACTCCTAGAATATTTGGGGAAAGAATTTTAAGAGGTCAGGAAATTAATGTTGCCTACCTGGAGACATTTCCACAGTGACCTAATCACATTAAACCATCATTTGATCCCCTCACTCATTCACATACAGAGCTGCAGACCTTTAAAGGATGCCAACCCTGTGGAGGGGGATTCACAGGGCTATGGATACGTAGAGTCCCAAGTTGGAGAGTGAGGAAGGAGTTTATAGGGAAAGTGAAGGAGAGAGGATACTGGAGTTGGAGAGAGGAGGATAAGTTGGGAAGAAATCCACTGGAGACATCACAAGGTGGTGGATTGGAGAGATCAGGATGAGTTTGCTAGAAACATATGGAGGAGGTTGTCTTAATATATCTGGAGGAGGTTGGTGTAAGAGATCAGTAGGAGGCTGGCTAGAAACATCAAGAAGAGGTTGGTTTGAGACATGGAGGAAGTGCCGAATGCTAGTGAGGTTTTAGCTAGCAGGGAAGGCACGAGAGGCACACTTGGGCCAAGGCAGGGAGTAAGGGTGAGACTCCGATTGGAGAGGTCAAAACTACGGTGGGAGGAGTAATGAGCATGTGGCATGGAGTTGAGTAGGAATCAGGATGAGAACAGGAGTAGCGAGGTGATGAAGCGTGGAGGTCGGGATGGGAGGTGTCAGCGCCCTCTTAAGCCCACCTCTGGGAACTGGAAAAGGTAATCATGGTTGGCACTCTCTTAACATTGAGGAAAAAGTCTACTACTACCAACTGCTCATGGCAAGGACCCAGTACGTTCTCCAGAAACTAAATGCACATCAGCGGTGGCCGTTTTTCATCCACAACGAGGAACAAAGAGGAATACGTCCAGAAAGAGTACCCTTGCGACTGTGAGTGACACAGAAGTAAACCTGATTATTATAACTTTATAGGGAAGCCCTGACCATACTGAAACCATCAAAAAGAGAATATCCTGACCCTTTTGAGTTTGCCTCAGGAGAGAACATTTACTTGTTAAAAACATTTTTTTTCATCGCAGGACTATGTTCGGCCTCTTTGTGGACCCCACTCAGCTACTTTGCAGAATGAATGCTCCTCGTTTCAGTGTGCATTGTGTCTTTTCAATCTGACAGTGTCAATATTCTTTAGAAACTCAGCTATACCACGTAAATTCCTTTTTATCTTAGTGATGTATTTATTTGTTTATTTGTTTTGCAAATCTTCCAGTTTGTTAGACTTTCTTAATGAACCAGTTTTTTGGATCAACTTCACAATTTCATGTTTTTCTCATATGTTTCTCTGTTTCTTTTTTTTCTCGCTGTTCTGCTTTGTTGAAATTATCATCATATCAGTTATTTGCATTCGGGGAAGGGCGCTCAACCAATCAGGTGGATGGTAAGGTGGGCAGAACTGCCAGTGTCCCACCTGCGTTCCAACAGTCACCTGAACCCTTTCCCGGGTGCCACCATGTTGTTTTCATTGACTGCATCTGCCTCCTCCCCAGGCCCATCCATCCACCACCAGCCTTCCCACCAGGCCTTCATGACATCCCTCACCCCACCTTACCGCCCACTTTCCTGCTGGCCAAGAGCGTTCTGCTCCAGGTGCTGTGCTTCATCCCCATCCTCAGACTTGTTCCCTTTTCTATTTACTATGGTGGTGGCCATCTTGTTTTTTTTCTCCATGGGATGTTTTATTTTCACAGGAAATTGGGCTTGCACAGTATATGCAGACTCAATCTCCTGTGGAAAAACACCGATTTGCACCCATTATCTGAGCCCCAGACTGCGAATAGCTATCAACCCGTTTCAATGGTGCATACCAGGCTGGTAATACCCCCAAGCTCGGGTGTAGAGATGTTGCGAGAGCCCCGCTCTCGCGAGACCTCGCTCGCGCCCACAGCTCCGCCCCCCGACTTGTGGAGAGGGCGAACAGGTTCATAAAAGGGGCCATCCAACTGGCAACAGCGTCGGGTATGGACCCCCTCAAAACCACCAAAGAAGCCATAGCGGCCCACAGGCTCACGCCAAACGGAATTACTCAAATATCCCCGTTCAAAATGTTGAGAGGGAGGAGTGCAGCATCCACCCTCATTCCACCATGGCTGTCGAAAGTAAGGGAAGACGAAGCAGTTGACATGACTGAAGTGGTATGGCGCATTGAGAGAAACAAGACACGCATGAAATCGTGGAGTGACGAAAGAAGAAGGACGAAGCAAGCGCCCAACATAGGAAAAGGGGACTGGGTCAAAATCAAACTGCCAAGAAAAGATCAAGCCACAGGATCCCGGTACAGTCAGCCCATAAAGGTAACTCACAAAGGAACCAATCACGTCCGCACAGAAGACGGGCGCGCGTGGAACTTTGAAAGAGTAGCATTATACCAGCGAAGGCAAGAAAAAGCGAGGACCCCTGAGACACCCCGTATAGAAACCGAAAGGGATGACGAGAGAAACGAGGAACGAGAACCCGAAGGAAACGACAGAGAAAGAGATGAAACCGAAACAGCACGGGAAGAACCGAATGGGAGTCCAGAACAGGTTCAGCAGAGACCGTGCCCTACAACCAGTGAGAGGCCCAGAAGGGAACAGAGAAGACCGGTGAGATACAATGGCCCTCATTAGGACCTTGGCGGAGGACCATGGCGCTATTAGCACCATGGTCCATGGCGCTAAGCTGCCAACTCCGCCATGGGGGTTGGCGGACTTACCGCCCCATTCCGAGGTTGGCGGGGCGGTAAGTCCCCAATCCCCATTTACCCTTCCCCATTCCCATTTCTGGCCCCATAGGGCATAATGGGAGTGGGGAAGGCGTTAATTAAGCCACCGTAAATTACGGTGGCGTAATTAACAACAAGGTCCCTTAGCGCCATGGATTTTAACGCCTGCTAAAAGCAGGCGTTAAAATCACCATGGCGCTAAGGGAACTCGTACTCAGGCGGTAAGGGGCGCCATGGTTTACGCCGGCGTAAACCCCTTACCGCCTGGGTCCTAATGAGGGCCAATGACTATGTGTTACAGTGAACCCGTTTCGCATTGAAAAAGGGAGGTGTGTAGAGATGTCGCGAGAGCCCCGCTCTCGCGAGACCTCGCTCGCGCCCACAGCTCTGCCCCCGCGCGCTACGCGTGTTAAGACTTTAAACAAAACTTCACTGTATCTCATTCAGAGCGACCCCGTGTGAGGATTACATAGAAACAAAAAGGTCTCTCACCTGGGAAATGGAACAAGGATTGATGAGGATTAGAAGACAACGAATATCCAGGTGGAGATTGATGTCTATTTCGATCTTCCGATGACAATTAGAATTCCCCCCGAGAAACTCCCAGTGAGCCGGCACAAAGGCCAGGGCAGAGGAAGGTTCCCAGGGAAACCGTCTTGGGGAATAAAACCCTGTGGAGCTGCTAGGGAACGTAGACTCCTTGAGAAGTCCCGTGGATGTAGGTTACGCTATCCCGGGAGTTTTGGAGATGACTGGTCGTGTCTTTAGAAGATCGGGGCCAGAGCAATAATGCCAGGCCGGCTGATGAAAGATAGAGAGACAGAGTGATTAGTCTTAAAGCTGCCTAGAAATCAGATAGATAACCCCTGAAGCAGGAATCTTACCAAATGATCAGTAGGTAACACGGCCTTGCAACGAGAATAGTAGAAGACCAGGGATGGACTAAGAGACTGGGCACGCTAGACAAAGCAGAGCAAAGCACAAGAATGGTAAACAAACAAATGAAATGAAAACTAGGAGCCACCTATAATCAAGGAGAAGACTTGAAGGCAATCTTACCGAGAATGACCAGAAACCCTCTCAATATTTAGGGGTAACAGATGTCCAGAAGGAATGAAGTCAAAGGGTGGTGGATCTGTGTTATAAATAAAAACTAAACTAAGAATCCACAGGTAAAAAGACCAAAACCCCTCTCAATGCTCCAAACTAAACAAGTGCCTACCACAAGGGAACCAAGCCGGTAGGATACGGTGGCAGGAAACACATTCTTCAAAGGCGAGTAGCTTAGAAAGGCTCAGAGAACCCACGAGACTGAAAGGCACCGAGACGTCGTAGCGTTCGCCAGCTCCTTGGAGAGTAGCAACGCGTCCTTGTCCGGGATGTGCAGGTTGATAAGCCGTCGGCGTTCCATCCCGGAAACATCGCAAAGCATGATGGGGCGCAACGACTAGACTGCTACACACACTGTAGCGGTCCGCGAGGCCCGCCATGTTGGAATCAGGCATGTCAGTGCAACCCGCCATGTTGAAGTCAGGCATTGCACTGTGGGTAAAGCGAATAGCCGTGACAACGCGCGCATTACGGGGACGAGCTGAGGACACGGACAGCTGCGTCTTCCCGGCTCCTCCGAGCACGGGACTAATTTAGCATTAAAGCTGCAACATTGAGGCTACTGCAGCCCGGCCCCAGTTGGCCACGTTGGCCTTTGTTATTCCGGACACTGTTTATATGCGAACTGTTCCAGAGTAACCAGGAGGAATAAAACACTGGTGAAACCCCTGCCTGGCTCCTGTCTTCCTTCAGGTATTAATATACAACATCGGGCCTGCCTAGGCTCGGGCTGGCACGCCTTTACTGACCCAGTGCACCCCCAGAAGCTGCGGTGATAGCTATATTGCAATATTTAATTAATGATGTACAGTGCTTTGGTTTAATACGTCATAGAAGCACAATAAATACAAATACAGCGCAACTTTTACTCAGGTTCCAGCATGCAGAGTGTCTTTTGAAGGTGGCTTTCACAATGTTCTCTAGGACCTCACTCTCTAAATTTAAGGATGCAGTGTGTCCTTTCAATGGGCTTTCACATTGCCTTGCACCAGCAATGTTCAGTGGCTGCCATTTCTCCTCTGTCTCCAGGCTTTTGTTGCGTTTCTTTGTCTCCCTCATACTACAGGCATCGTTCCATGAGACTTCATTCCTGTCTCAGTTCTGGGCTGCACCTAATCCTCATCTGCGCTCCTGCTCTCCTTATTGGGCCCTTGTCAGGCATGATGAATTCACCTGCCTCCTGTGTGTGGCATGATCTGGGTAGCCGGGGGTGCTTCCCATGATGGCACTGGGCCCTGACCTTCCTGGTGGATGGCGGGTTCACCAAGAGGGCCTAGTACCGGCACAAGCCAGGTAATTCTGGGTCTGGGGATGGCATGGGGAGAATCCCTTGGCTACTCTTATCATGCCAAGAGTGGGAGGCAGGGTTCATCACATTGCTGACTTAGAAGCTACTTTCACTTTAAGACAACCAATGAAGGGTGGTGTTGTGCCACCATCCATGCCTGTATGATCACTTCCCTTGCGTGGGTGCAGAGATCATATCCGAAACCACAGAAGGAAAGGATTGGACCTGAACTAAGACAGAGACATTGAGCAGCCGACCAGTCACAGCACAATCTCTCCACAGCCATACATCTAAAGCCAGTTAGGCTAAGAGTGTCCGTCCCGAGGGCGGGGCCAGAGAGTAGCAGGGAGGAACACCAATGGGGCAGGATTAACCAACCCTAAGTCAATCCCCAGAACTGTAAGCCATCCCCCAGGGTGGAGAATATCAGCCAACACTAATACGTGCTGTATAGGAGTACACACCTGAGTTCTCTCAGGCAAGAGAAAGGCTGGAAGGACTCATGGCCCTATAAAAGGAAGAGCCGGTGGCAGTTGCAGTCAAATGTTGAAGAGTGCAGAAAGAGCTGGAGCAGGAGATAGAAGGTCAGAGGAGAGGCCCAGGTAGCTGGGGAAAGGTGGACTAGACTGCTGGGTTACGAAGGAGATACGTGGCTAGAGTAGAGACCCAGGAGTCCGGGTGAGTGAAGAAGGAGAGAGGGGGAGCGAGAGAGAGGGAGAAAGGGAGGGAGAGAGAGGCAGAGCGAGAGAGAGAGAGACAGACAGATGAATCTGGTGATGGAGACCCAAGATGCTAGAATGAGAAAGAAACCCAGAAGGATGGGCTGAGACACCCAAGAGGCTGGGAAGAGAGAGCAAATGTGAGGGACCCAGGTTGTTGGGCGAGAGTCATCAGAGGTTGGGGAAAGGGAGAACAAAGACGCTGGAGAGAGAAGGACCCAGGAAGTTAGAAGAGAGGGGGAGAGAGAGAGAGAGAGAGAGAGCAAGAGAGACAGACTATGTAGTTAGCTCTGGTTACAGAGGTGTCTAGAGAGCAGGTGGTTAGAGAAGTTGAGGAGGTGGTGAGAACAATAAGGAAGGGATGGTAAGAGGAATCATGGAGGAGAGGGTGTAGAAGTAAATCATTAATATATATGTGTCTAGGGTGCAGTGCTGCAGTGCCTAAAGACAAAGTTTAAATAACACAAAAACTGAAATGATGATTTTTGGAACGTGACAGGCCAGTCTGAAGCTGGGGTTAGAATATAAGACTTTTAACATCAAGGAGGCCAAAATCCCGGTGATGCCCTATGTGAAAACCCTCGGGATGATGGTGGAAGCATCAGTGGGATCCGAGGCTCAGGTTAACTATTTGCAGAACAATAATGCCTAATACATGCGTCCCCTGGGAGCCATAAGACAAGTTATTAATGAAGCCAATGCTGCGACCATAGCAAGAGCCATTATATTGTCGCATCTTGACTATGGCAACGCTCTTCTAGTTGGAGCCACGAAGAGGGAAATAGAAAAGTGCCAAGTTAAGGAAAATAATGCAGTTCGAATAGATAAGGGCATTAAAAATAGGGAACATGTATCAGCAGGGAGAAGAGCCCTACACTGGTTAAGAGTGGAGGAAAGAGTACATATTAAGGCCATGACGATAATCCATAAATGCATATATGGAAAGATCCCGAGTTATTTTAAGAAACAATCTTCCCTCAAGATCAGTTGATAGGGGCCCTCTGAATATTACAAGTGAAAATCTTGGATGCAGGTGAGGGAAATCTTTTCCAATTAAGACGGGATAGTATTGGAACAAACTGCCAATTGTACTACGGCAAGAATTTAATTATCAGAGGTTCAGGAAATTGTTCAAAACCTTTCTGTTCCAGTGATACACACATACCACCACAATTCTTAGATCTCGTCAAACAGAAAGTGTTATGTGATTTGAATGTTCTTGGTTCCCCGCACCCTGATGCCTGCAGGCTACCGGCATGTTATAAGCAGGCACATAAACATAAGGTGGTGAACAGTGAGGAGAGGATTAAAGAGAAGGGTAACCAGAATGTAGAGGTGAAGCAGAGAATCCCCAAGGTTAGGGGAGAGGAGCATGAGAAAAAGAAAGATCAGGAGGAGAATAAAAGAGCAGGAAGAGGAGGCTAATGAGACAAGGTGCAGGGGAAACCTGGGATTGGTGGAAGAATGATCCCGAGGCGAAGCATCAAGAAGGTGCAGGAGAAGTATAAGGAAAGAGGGAAAGTAAGGGAAGGAATAAGAGCAGGTTTCCCAGGTACGAGCCAATGGTGGGACATTGAGGAGGAGAGGAAGTTTGGTTTAGGAGGCTGCAGAGCCAGGACCCCGACTGAGGGGAGTGCTAAAGACCTTAGCCTGACATCTTGTCCTTGTATCACACCAGGCCTTAGTTTGAGACCAGCTTCGACTTCACATCCACTACAGAACTAACATCAGGATCCAGTACATACCTAAGACCGAGGGTAGTCCTCACTTCATCCCGTAGCTGCACCAATGATGCTACAAACACCCCTGGCTTTGCTTGCATACAGAAAAGGGCCTGGCCCCAACAAGAACTGAAAGGACTAGTAAAATAAACAACAAATAAAGAGGTGCTGGGATGTCACTTACAACCTAGTGGTAATCCTAGTGGGCTCCATGACACAGTACACTATTGTCGTTCCTCTGCCCCACCAGCTTGCGTCTCTCCTTCCACCCCCCCTCGTCTGCTCGGGTCGGCAGGGGATTTTGTCACATCCTCACTGCTGCTTGCTGACTCCATGTCGGATATCCCACAACTTCCCACGAGTCAACCACTTGGCTTGGATTCTCCACTGTCGGTCCCCCCCTATCTGCAAGACAGTGCCTATCAAACTCCGACACCACTCACTAATGTTACTCACGCTGTGAGCTGGGTTACTGATTACATTCAGTGAAGATAGACTCTGTACATGATCCCAACCATTGGTTTAAGAGGTCATTTCATCACACACCTGCTCCTTTGCTCCCACATCTTCTTCTTCTCATCAAATAGAGTCTAGAAGCTTGAGAGACAATCTGAATTCTGGCATCATCTCCCACTTCGATGGAGGATGGAAAAGTGAAAGGGTGGACTTGAGAGGAACCATATCAATATCCAAATGGTAGTATAATTATTCAGACAGCCATACCAAAAGCACATGATCCATAATGAGTCAAATGCCATACTGCTAAATGGTGCTGAAATGCCTTTACTGCCTACTTAATAGCTAAAGTCTCTTGCTCAATGGTGGAATGTCGAGTGTCACATGGCCATTGTTTTATGATGATTACAAATACTGGTCTTTCCTTGCAATCTCAGATGTGTGACAGTGCTGCACCAAAGCCTACCCTGGAGGCATGTGTTTGGAGAGTGAAAGGCTTGTTGAAGTCGGGGGTCACTAGTAATAGTGGATTGCACAAAGCCAAGTAGGCTTAACACCGGACAGGCATGGAGATAGGTTAAACAAATGTTTATTCATAGTAGTTCGAATGTTGGGCCAAAATAAATAAATACCTTGAACAACTTCACAGACGACTGGAGCACTTTCCTAGAGTAACTAACACAGGGCATCAACAGGGTGATTTCTCTTGGGCAAACTCTATAAAACAATTGTACAGGATGGCTTATCTGTAAATGTAAGCAACACATCTCCGGGCTTTGTAACCCTCAATCCAGGGATCCCTTCTTGGGATATGTTGTCACTCTTCAGTCACACTCACTCAGCTCCTTTTAACATTCTTGAGGATTTCAGTGTCCCCATATTTCTTGCTAGGCACTTTTTTCTATAGATTCAGAACAGCTGCTTCTCCTCCCCTACTCCTGGGAGATCCCTCACTTGCGTCTTGGGGCCCCTTGTAAGCTTGTATGTTGGGCATGGACAAAGGCAGATGTTAGGGACGGGTGATAGCAGCGTAATCCCCAGCACTTCTACCAAGAAGCTGGTCACTTGAGTTTCTCTTCAGGTTCATTCGGGGCACCTTCTCCACCTCCTCATCTCTTAGGGTCCTAGCTCTAGTCCCCAACACTCCAATCTCGTCTCATCCTCAATGAGTTGCAGAGGTTTTCTGCTTAAGGGGACCTTTCCCGCACCTCCTGCCACCCGCTGTCTCATTTCTGAGTCTTCTATTTTATACCACATGGTCATACTGAACACCTCCTCCAAATAAACCCTTTAGTTTTTGGTTGTGTGTTTGCTCCCCTCTCTCAATCTCCTCTGTGATATGCCCCTCCTTGTTCTTTTCTCCAAAAACAAACAAAGTTTTTAGCATCGGCATAAACCCCTGGCCAGTAGAACTTGCTTACAACATGCCTTTGGGTCTTAGCAGTCCCAGATGTCCTGATGTAAGATGGGCATGGGTGATTTCTAACACCATCCTTTCATGGTTTCTGGTACCACTATTTGTGAACCAGGGGTCCCCCTCTGTACTGGTGTCTCCTGGTATAGTAACCTCTGCCATAGGAAATAAATGGGCTCTCCTTTTCCCTCCCTTGTTCCTCGAAAGTGGTTGTGAGAAATGTCTCGACTAACATGGGGTCATTACGTTGAGTGAAAGGGGGCTTTAGGGTCTCAGGGACGGATTCAGGTTCTTGGTTAGCTTCCCCAAAACCCTTGGTTCTTCTGTCAGTAGTATCAGTCTCAAATACCTCTATGAATTTGGGAAACAAGAAGTTCTCAAGGATACCCTATGCCACCCTTTCCCCTAGTTTAATGTGATATGAATGTTTGCTGTTATTCTGTAGAAATATCTTGGCATCCCCTCTATAATCTCGGTCCTCCACCCCAGCCATCACGTCTAGGCCATGGTTCCAAGCAAGCCCTGACTTGAAAGCCAATCATATATATGTACTTTGAGGGGCAAAATGGGAGGGAGACTACATCTGTAGGGATTAAATGCCTCTCTCCAGGTTCTAGAGTGATTTCCTGGCTGCAGGAGATGTCAGAGCATATAGACTCTTTAGTGGTGACAGAGGGGCGTGTTGGCCATTCACTCAACTTAGTGAATCTAAGGGTCTCCCAGTTTGTGTCAACCAGGCCAGATCCCACTCTGACACCATATGTAGACACCATATGTAATGGTGCAGAGGTACAAGTCTGACACAATGGTGGCATGGCAAAAATAAATAGGAAACATATCTCTCCCTAGCTCTAAGAGGGGTTTCCCTGCCTCTAATAAGGAACTATGGGATCGTTCAGAATGTACAAGTAAATAAATAGTCCATAGTCGTGTCAAAATGCCTACTTCTATCACTCACACTTGTAACTAATAAAAAAAGGATCGTGGATCTTGCTGGTCCAGAAGAATGACTCCCTTCTTCTGGAAAAATGACCCACAGTTCCAATAGTAGGGGGAATTTCACCTGTGAGGATGACTCCCTCCTCCAGTTCTCAGTTTCTTTCTGAGGAAACAAAGTTCCAGCTTTTGGTGCTGTAAGGGTTCAGTTACAATGCAAAAGAAAAAGTTCCAACTCAAACATAATTCCTTATTGACCATAGTTTTACTTCACTATTGGGTTCCTAGAGATTGCCTCATTTCTCCAGGTATTTGGTTCTCAATGCCCTCACAGTGCCCAGGGAATGACTCCTGTCCGCGGACCCTCTTCTGATTGGTTTCACAATATACAATCTTGGGGAAAGACACCAGTTGGCATTGTTCCTTCTCCTAAGGTCTTTTGGCTTCACAGTTCACAAGGGTTGGGCGGAATGACTCCCTTCGCTTGGCTTGATTTTCACTTCAAAAGTTCACAATTCACATGAGCTCCTAATCTTATGGGTGCGGGTCTCAGACCTTTGCGTTCCTCTTGACTTGGTGCAATAGTCCTGGTTCACTATCCTGACAGGTACTGTGACTATGAAAACGGCTTGGGTTGATCTTTATAAAAGGGTGCGGTTCCCAGAGCCATGGGATTTTCTCCTCTTGGTGTTGCAGTTCCTTTTTGCTAGGTGTCTTAGCTTTTCCCCCAGGGCTACCCTTATGGCCCAGTATCATGGCTCCAGCATCTACCAGTACCCTCTGGTACCCCTTCCAACTGCCCCGGTAGCCCTGGTACCTTTACCTTTGATCTATACCGTCTATATCCGGTCAGTCTCAGGGGTCTCCGACCTCTGTTTCAGGCTTCTCTGGGCTTTTCTGCTCTTCCGGCTTGCTGCAGCATCTCCACTGCACTTGCAGATTCTCAGCGGACGTGTCTTCCTGCAACCACGCGCTCCATCTGCTTGGCTTGCCTGTGTGGGGTGCATTCAAAGGCCCCAAACAGAGGTCCCTTTCACATGAACAGCAGGACGTTAAACCCTGAAACAAAAACGGCTTGGCCTTTGTTTTTTTTCAAGTAAAATTGCAGAGCCATGTTGAAAAGGGGCCTACCTGTCAGTACCAAAGGAAAAGCAGCATTTTAATTTACAAAAGAAGGAGGAATCAAAGATGCCTGTCACATGGAAAACAGGATTTTTAAACAGTGACACAAAAACAGCTTGCACAGGTGTGTGCAAATAAAAGCAGTTTAAATGTGAAAATGTATCACTGCTAACAGAAAAATGTCAGGGAAAAGCCATGATTTAGGGGTTGACAAAAAGCAAGGTATATCATGTTTCACATACAAAACACCAGTGACATTTGAAAAGTCACTTTGTTTTCATGTAAAAATGTCAGTCCAATACAAACCCTTTTGCTGGGTATGGGCAAACTTCACAAGGAAATCTCCCACTCCCATTCTGGATGTCACATCTCCCATCTAATTACCAACTGCAATAAAGTGTCCTTCTAAAAGTGTTGAAATTCAGTGTTCTCCAGACCTGCTGGCTCTGAAGGCATTGACTGCAGGAGAAGTTCCCCTTGGCTGGAACATGACTTATATGTGTGTAAATGGGGGCAACAACTTCAAAGAGCAAGCATCCGACAGAAAGAGACTGATTAAACAAAAACTCTGGATACAGGCTGACCCAGTGAAAACAAATGACTGGAAGGCAGGAGAAGGGCCATTTGTCCCACATGAAGATTCACAATTAATTTAAAAGGACTATTATCATTTAGGCCTTTTTGCTCAGCAACCATAAGGCGGATTTTCTTCATCTTAATACCATTTTTTATGTAATTTGCAGGCGATTGTAGTGATATAAAATTCCTCAACCTGCGACTCAGGGAACTGTAATGGCCAGTTAAACTAGGTTTATGGCTGATCTGAACATGTTCCAAATGTGAGAGTTGGTGAGCGGTTGGAGGATAAAATTAGGGATATGGGTAATAACTTACATATTCATAACTGTTATGCTTTTTATGGAAATGGCAGAAAGGTGCCACATGGCCGAACTACATGGGACAGACCTGGTGGTCGGCTTATCTAATTCCCTATGATTAGGTGAATCAGAAAATATGTATATTATGGCAGTTGCTAGTAAAATTATGAAGTTGTGATACATAACTAGTGTTTGCCAAAAAATTTGAAAGGAGAATAAATGGCGATTACAAATGGGAATTGCCATATGTTGCTCCAAACCCCTTAACCAATCCTGAATTGAAAGCTGGGTTTGGGGGGAGAGAGAAGGGTAACTGCCCAATCTTGCAGAGTGTCATCACTGCTATATGAGGGGGACTGCACTAAGAGACAAGGACAGAGAGACAAAGACAGGAAGAGAGACAGAGAGGGCTGCTGAAACTTACCATCTGACAGCTGTAAGGAAATACCAGATGAGATTGCTGAGAGGGCATGTGGGTGGAGCTGTCTATTTTTAGGAAGGCCTCAAAACTGGCTGGGTTCTATGGTGGAGAGCGGGAGGCCATCTTTGAGAGTGGAGTGACCAGACCCCCGCCCTATCCTTCCAGATTGTCCTGAGATGTAGCTGGCTTTCCTGAAATTTAAACAGAGTCTTTCTATGTAAGTAGAACTGAGCCCTGGGAAACCAAATGTGGGGGATTCTGCTTGTCTTGAATCCTTTCCCTTTATAGTGGGCAAGGGGTGGGGGGAACTGTGTAGGTCCTTAGCCTATTTAACTAAAAATAATAATTTAATTAATTCCCCATTTGGCAGAACACTACAGGGTAAATTTTGTTAAAATTCATAATTAATAAAGCTCTCTTCCCAGTGTGTGCTGAAAACTATAGCCTATGATTTAATTGGGTAATCCCTTTTGTCCTGCTGACCCCGACTTCTTTAAGGAAGAGAGGTGTCTTTGTTCTTAAATCAGTCTAACCATTTTATCCAGCTTCCCCAACACAGACCAAGTAGGGGTGGTCTGAAAAACAAACCCCTAAATCACCCTGTGTTTATTTTAAACCCAAAGTGTGGGCAAAATCATAGTTGCCATATGTATTTCTACCAATTTTGAAATTATATGAAATGATATGATATGGCATTTGTAACACGCCTATACACAAGTGTTTCAAGGCGTGTTGAGGCAAGGAAGGGCGGACAGAGGGAGGACAGGGGGAGGACAGAGACAACTAGGCCAAGTGACATTGAGATTTCGCAAGTGCAGGGGAGGACGAAGTGGAAAGGTGCCAGGGGAAAGGGGAGGGGGCAGTGCTGTACATGGGATCAAAACAATAACAAGAAGTGCGGCCGGCCAGCAGGTGGCAGGTGCAAGGGTAAGTGCAGACAGCATGTGTCCAAAAGTGCCAGTAGGGGGACTCTAGGGTTACAGATACAGACCCAAGTGCAAGGGTTGCTGGGAGGCAGTGCGGGTGTGCAACTGGGCGGTTAGGGACCTGGGCCTGAAATCAGAGGGTAGCCAGGTAACCAGTGCAGAAATCAGCAGGGGAGAGGAAGAGAGAAGGCAGAAGCAAAGAGGAAGGTCTTGAGGTACTTCTGGAACCGGAGATGGTTCTCCTTGAGTTTCAGAGAGGCAGGGAGGCTGTTCCAGAGTGAGGCCCCAGCTGAAGAAAGAGATCTGCCACCAACTTGTTGCTTGGAGTAACTACTGCTAGCCTTTTAAGCCCAGAGAAAAATCAAAAATCACACAACACTACAGGATACTTGCTTTCGTTATTGATCAGTGTAATTATTTTTTTAACTGAAATTTGCAGAAAGTGCAGAATTGTGTTTGTGTTCTTTTCAACTCACTTCTATGATGTATTTATGCTGAGAGAAGTTGATTGTTTTGTGCCACCGATAAGGTGGTGTTTGACATTTTTGTGCTAATTTATATTACTTTTAACTTAAATAAATACCAATATATTTCCTGTACACTGGCCTGGTTCTTCACTCATTGTTAGCTCAGGGGAGTGATCCAAGGTTTATGATAGGTGTCTGAATTAGGGCTGAAGAAAACAATCTGTTAAACAGTTTGTTGAGTGGACAAGGAATGAGATCCCTGTGTTGAGGGTGGCTTCTCAATAAACCTTTACACCTGTACGTTCGCTGCTCTGCTTCACTGGATGGTCCTTCCACATCAGACCAGGTAAGAGCCTCTATGCCTGCCTGGTAAGCTGTCCTGCAGCTGCTTTGGTTTTCCGCTGAGCTGTATGTTCCCCATGCTTGCTGTTCCTCCAGTGAGGGCCTATCTCCCCTTCCCGTTTCGCCTTTTCAATTTTGAATCGGTTCTGTCCAATCGGGTTTTTGGGAAAAACTAGACTGTTCTTTCATGTTCTCATGAGTGCTCTCTTTGCTTCTGCACTGCTTCCTCGTCCCAGTATTGATCTTTAGGGCTCCCAGTAAATCAATTGGTCTCTCTTTCCTCTCAGACACTCAAAGGATGCACTTAAGGGGTTCACACTCTTCCTCGTCGCAGTACTTCCTATATTAGTGGTATGGAAAAAATATAAATGAACAATAGGAAAGTGTTGGTGGAGGGGGGTGTAGGAAGGTGTGTTATGGATAGGTGGGCTATGGGGATACCATGTTCTCCCCAGTTCATCACTATAGGGGACTTCCCTCCCTATGAGATCCGCCCACTGAGTACCACCCCCAGGAGGACTATCTGGTAGCAGTCTCACCTCCCTGGCATCATGGGAAGGGGGCTAACTTTAGGGGAAAAGTGAAAACATCTGTGGATTCATCGCAGTGTACAGAGCGTTGGTAAACTTCCCCTAGTAAAATATGGTATTGATAACTTCAAGAAGTTCTGCATGTTATTGTTGAGCAAAGGAAATGCTTCTGGGTAGCACCCTGCATAACCAAGATATATCAGAACCCACTCTTCAGTGGTTCAAGTTGCCTGTTGTCCGCCAATTCTATTTTCTTGTAATGAAATGTCTATGAGATGCAGAGGTTGGAATGCTGCCTTCGGAAAATCCTTTTTGCTCATCCGTTGGCAGGTCGCAAAAGTCTGACAATATTGCTTTATCTAACTGTATGATCCCTAGAGAGTAGAAGTGACTTAGTACATGGTCTTAGATTGTAGCCACTCACAAATGTGAGATTTGGATAAATCAGATCCATTGCCAATCTGTGAATGTGCGTCAGAATCAATAAATGCCAACAAGGTAACACATCTCCTTTTGAAATGGTTTCCATCCTATATAGGAGTCCTTCCTTCTCTGTGAAGAAGACCTGGTTGGTCTCCATGCTGTTTTATGTGGTGCTCTGTTCGAAAGAGTGTTTAAGGTGAGGATCTTCCCATAGGCCTGTTTTGAACCCAGCTACCTCTTGCCCTTCAGAGCTATCTCTGGGCCACATGTACTTGTTAGAATTAAGTTTGGGTGTGGATGTTGGTGCATAAAGTTTGGGAATCCGTATAAACAAACCCTGGAGCCCCTTTCCTGTTGGTTTCAGAATGTCTATGTATCGCAACACAAGATAGCAGATCTTTGACCCCTTTGCATCTCAAGGGGAAGCTCCCAAAAGTTTAACAATATGATACAAACATTAACTCGATAGTATTCCCTCGTGGAACCCGTTCCCACATCGATGAAGCTTATTAGTGTTAGTGTGGATCTGGACATCCTCCCATAACATCCTTTATAGAACATGGCCTATATCACAGTCTAAATGAAGCACCAGTGCCGAGCCAGGATGGTATTTTCATAGATGATTTAAAGATCCAGTCCTGCTGCCCCTTTTAAGCCTCAGGTAGGGGTAGAGGCAAGTGATGCGAGTTTGGTCAACTTTTTGACAGTGCGTCAGCTGTGTGCCATGGTTACCTTGATCTTTGCTCTTATCATGGGTTGTACTTATGAGTCCGGCGTGGGAGGATACCACTTGTATACCATGTGTGACAGACTCAACCTGATCAGGACTTGACCATGGAAGTATAGTTAAATAAAATTGTATTTTGACAAGTTTCTCCAACATTTACAGGTGGTCTGGAACTTGTGCGCAATGTCAAGACATCACTGAAGTTCACTCTCTTACAATGCTTTTAGAGTGCTGGCTCCAATTTTCAGCATGCATTTTATTCCTTTAATGCCTTTTTCTCAGGAAGCTTTAAGAGTTCTGACTCCAAGTTCCAGCATGCACTGTGTTCCTTTAATAGCTCTTTTCCGAGATGCTTTGAGAACTCTGACTCTCAATTTCAACATGCACTTTTAATAGCTCTTTAGCAGATTGCTTTGAATTCTGATTGCTAGCTGTAGTATGTTTTGTATTCCTTTAACGTATTTTTCTCAGGAGGCTTTAGATGTTTGGACTCCCAGTTCCAGCACGGAGTGTGTGCTTTGAGTGCTCCAAGTTCCAACACGCAGACTTTCTCTTCAATGTGGCTTTAACAATGTGCTCTAGGAACTGTCACAGAGGTCTCATGGTACTCGCAAATGATATGACACAATAGGTAGATGTTATGCTTTTTATTTGAGTAAGGTGCAACACAAAAATCCAGACATGAAAACAAGCCTCAAGAAGGTTCCCCCAACAAGGTCTCGCACCCTAGTATGTCAAGCCGCCCAGTCCCAAGGTGGCAGTAGTCCAGCATGCTGACTATATGTGGGCGTTGCTGGGTCCCATACCCTCGATCCAGGTCCAGGTCCTCTGTTTTTCGCTCATCTTGGACTTGACATTGCGCTTCCTTGAGTTACCTGCAGTTGAGTTTGAGTCAAAACCAGGATTTCCCACCACCACTCTTTAGACCCCAGGGCTGATCCCCAAATCCAGGATCACACCCCTCATCTGCCAAACCCTTTTCCTCTCTGTACTAGCAATCACCTTGCTGTCCCCATCTTGTTCCTCCACCCGCCGTCTGGTAATGCAGAGGGCTGACCTGGACTGTTAGAACCTTCCTGCTTTTTTGGAACCTCCTCCTCCAATTGTCTACCACCTTCTCCTTGCTGTTACTGCCTCTTCTAACTTTCTACCTCCTCCTCATGTTGTTACCACCATCTCAACTCTCAACCATCTCCTGTTATTTCAACCTCCTCCAAGTGTCAACCGCCTCCTACTGTTATTACCACCTTCTCTGATCTTCCACCACCTCCTCCTTCTGTTACCACCTCCTCCAACCTTATACCACTTCTCCTGACTCGTTACTCACTTTTGGCTCCAGCTGCCTCCATTCCTCCACAAGCCTTGCAAACACCTCCAACCGCCAGCCCAACCTGCTCCAACAATGCACTCCTAGTCAGTGGAATTAGCTGTGTTTACATCCTGTTCCCTCTACCCCCTGATGCATCTTAGTTTGAGGGTCTGACCCTGTGAGAAGAAAGTGGGGGAACACAGGGGCTGTTTGGATTCATTAGGCAGACCTCAGGCTGATCTGGGCTCAGGGGTGGGATCAAGCCTATATCTGGCGTAGTGGCCATCTTGGATTTTATACCGACTTCACTAACACTCCAGGTTATGTTATGTTATGTTATGTTATGTCATAACTCATTTACAAAGTTTAAGAAACACTGACAAGGGCTTCTTGGTGCTAAAGAAACTGAGAACACGGAAGATGAGAAGAGCCTTCAATAAACGACAAAGGATTCTCAGTAGCACGAAGAGACAGAGGTAGTTTGTTCCATAGTAGTGCAACAACAACCGAAAAGGATCAACCACCTAATCTAACATGGTTAAACCGTGGGACCCGAAGCAAAAGTGCACCGGAAGAGCAGAGTGAATGAGATGGAATGTCACGAGGAAACTTAGATTGCAAAAATTCCGGGCCGACATTGTAAAAAGCACAGTGCACAATGCACCATGCACTGTGCTTTAAACTCTATACGTTTTAAAACTGGGAGCCAGTGTAAGGACCGAAGCACTGGAGAGATATATGCATGAAGAGGAGTAGCCGTGGCAACTCTGGCCGATCAGCTTTCTAAGACCTGCAGCCGCTGCAGCAGATAGACCGGCTGAGCAAGAAAAAGAGAGTTACAATAGTCCATAACTCCATAAATGGAAGAAGAAACCACTGGAGCATGAAAGTGAACAGGAAGATAAGGAAGAATTGTTCACAACAATTTTTGTTTGAAATTTCACCCCTGACAGACCGAACTGATCTGAGCCTGAGCAGACGGGGACATACAATTTAAGACCAATATTTTTTACCGTGGTGGCTGGTTTAGGAAGAGAAAAACACAAGAGCTGATGGCTGGAAGGTTTAGAATTAATCTTTTAATCTCTAGCATTTCTCTGGGCAACCCTCTAGACCATCCATCGTTCTTCACCTGTCAAACTATTACAGAAGGGGAAAAGCACTAAAGGATGAGGGCCAAAACACTGTAGTCCATAGGTGTTATTGTGCCTTACTGAGTGTAGGCTGATGGTGGTTTGTGCATAGGTTGTCAGGGTTGGAAATTCTTTGGGTACAATATCTAGTCCTTTCGAGTCTTTTGAAATGTTGGGTGAGCGATAAAATGGGTGCAACGAGTGCCTGGTGTGAGATCTGCTCATCTGGCAACACAGTAGAGGTATAGGGTGGCTCCCCTCATCAGTCTCCCAACATTCTGGGAGCCACGGGCTTCCATTTCTACTTCCTTTTCTACCCTTGGCTGGCTTCCCTTTCACTCTCAACTTAAATTTCAATTCCTCTGCTTAGTCTTTAAATCTCTCCATGGTCTTGCTCCCCCGTATCTCTACTCCCTCCTCTCTTTCTACACGCCCTCCCGCTCCCTTCGTTCTGCTGACCACTTCCTTCTCACTGTTCCTCCATCCCCTTGTGCCCCCTCCCGTTTCTGCTCCTTCCAGCTCCTAGCCCCCCCTGCACTGGAACTCCTTACCTCTCTCAATCCGTTCTATACCTACCTCCTCCTCCTTCCGCACCTCCCTTAAATCTCTCCTTCTCCATCCCCCACCATGAAACCCTTCCCCCTTCTAGCTCCGCAGTACCAACACACTGGGCCTCATCACGAGTCTGGCGGTAACCCTTAAATGCAGCGGTAGTGCTATTCCCGCAGCATTTAAGGGTCTGCCAGATCATGGCTTTGGTGGATTTCCCCCCAGCTCCGAGCTGGGGGGAAATCCGCGGCAAAACTGCTGATTTTCGACACGATAACCGCCGGCGGGAAATCCGCTGGTGGTAATAGCACAAATGTTCCCCATTGGGTCCAATGGAGAATGAGGAATTCCCGAATGGGCCCAATGGGGAATGGGCAATAACCCTTCCGCCAAACCTGTGATCCAGCGCTAATAGCGCCGGGGGTTTGGCGGTAGGGCTATTAGCGCCGGCGCTAATATCGCTGGCGTTACTGCCCAACTCACGATGAGCCCCACTGTCTCCTACTTTGTGTCTGGCTTCCCTGTCGTTCCCCTTGTGGCTCATGTACTTATTTGCAGTGTTCCAGTTTTGCGTGAGTCCGTCCGCTGTCGATGTCATCCACACCCCTGCTCGGGTGATGAAGAATAGACGAGTTAATCATTGTTCCATACATGAGGCCTGCCGGGGTAAATTTGTGGAGCTACAAGGTGTGACTCAGTAGTTCCTCAAGAACCGGTACACGTCCACCCGCCTTTGGCTGTTTTGACTCTTGGAGATACGTAGCACCTTATTGATTGTCCTCATAAATCTCTCCACATCCCCATTGGCTTGTGGCCAACGGGGGGTGATGTGATGGTGTTGGATATGGAGTTCCTCCATGTATTTTTTTATGTCTGTCCCCTGAAAGCCGGTCCGTTGTCACTCTTGATACCCCGTGATAGACCATGTATCGCAAACATTTTCTCCAATGCAGGGATGACCGTGTCCGCGGAGGATGAGTTGATGATCTCCACTTGGGGGTACCGTGAGTGGTCGTCAATTGCTACCAGGAGATAGATGCCGTCCTGAACAGTGCAAAAGTCGATACTGATGGCGTCCCACCTCGAGGATCCATGCTCCGCTGATTGAATCATTTCAGGGTGCGGGGGTGCTCCTGTGATTTGGCATGGGAAGCAAGCCCTGACGATGTCATCCACCTTCGTGTCCAGATGAGGAAACCACACCTGGTGTCTTATCCTGGCCTTCATATGGACCATCCCTTGGTGTCCCTTGTGTGCAAGGGAGATGATCCTGTCTTGTAGGCTGCAGGGGATCACTATCCGGGTGCCTCTTAAGATCGGACCCTCACTGATGATGGACAGTTCCTGCCGCACCGGGAACATCCCCGTCAGGAATTCTCTGGCCACCGGCGTGTGGTTGTGGACATGTCGAAGAAAAGAGTTCCAATCCCCTGCTATAATCATGTTTTTGACGATGCAGCACGGGTCATCTTGTGTGGCCTCGACAATGTCCATGATACTAACTGCTAGGGGATTTGTGGCACTGATGACTTGGCATATATGTTCCTCTGTCTCCTCTGCCTCGTCCACTTCTCCCTGTGTCGCCGGGCACGGGTGCCTTGACAGGAAGTCTGCAGGGTTGTCTGCCCCCGCCTGGTGTATCAACTCAAACTCGTACTGTTGCAGGTGCAGTAACCACTTTCCTATCCTGGCCAGCGTGTGCTGTGATGACCCAGTGAAGATCGGGAGTAGTGGTTTGTGTTCGGTGAATGCTCTGAATATTTTTGGATGGGGAAAACGGAGAAAGTGCATGGAAGGAGGGGGAGTGGAAAGTGCACAGCAGAGGAGAGTAGATAAATAAATGATAAATAAATAAAAAAATAGGAAGGAGGCAATAAACAGTGATAGTGTAGCCAGCATGTGGCAAGTGCTGTGTTTATGGCTAAAGACTAGGTAAGTCTGATAAGTGCAGAAAAGAAGAAAATGGGGTGGGCGGCTGTATGGGTACAGATACAGTCCATCCAGTGCAAGGGGTGACCGGGAGGCAGTGCAGGGGGGCGGCAGGCTGAGCAGGTACCTGGACCCAGAGGAAAGAGGATGGCCAGGTGCACAGTGCCAAGAGAGAAGCGGGTCAGCAGGGGAGAGGGGGAGAGAAGGCAGAAATAAAGAGGTAGGTCTTTAGGTGCTTCCGGAGCCGGAGATGGTTCTCCTCAAGTTTTAGAGTGGCAGAGAGGCTGTTCCAGAGGGAGGCCCCAGCCGAAGATAGAAATCTACCCCCAGCTCATTTCTGTAAAAAACGATTAACCCAGAGGGAGTTAGAGGTAGAGGAGCGAAGAGCTCGAGAGGGGAGGTATTTGCGGAGGGATAGCTGAAGATATTTTGGACCCATGCCCCAGAAAGCCTTGTGGACAATGCAGAGGGTTTTGAATTTAATCCTTGCATCCACCAGGAGCCAATGGAGAGATTTCAGAGCTGGAGAGATGCGATCCCAGGGTTTGAGGCCAAGGACAAGTCTCGCAGTCCTGTTCCTGTTATCTCATTTTCGTTGTCGTTGAGTACGCAGAACAGTGCCAACCTCCTCGACCTTGCATAATATGCATCTAGAGTCTCTTCTTCTGCTTGCACTGTGGTGCAGAAATTGAAAGTCTCAATGTCTGGATTGAGCTGTGGCATGAAATGTGCTGTTAGGGCATCTCTGGCCAGTTGGTATACGTCTGCGCCTTCGTCCTTCGCCAGCGAGTTCAAAATGTGCAATACATGGTCACTGACATTGAGCAGTAGGTGTGATTTCATTTTCCTGGCCGTGGTGATGTCCTTTACAGTCCATGGACATTTCAAACTTCTGGATCCACATTGTCCAGTGGGGCCCCACAGATGATGGGTCCGTGTGGGGGTCAAATGGTCCAAGGGCTGCTGTTATGCCCCCTTAGTGATGGGGGTGGTGTTTGGGGTAATAGTTTTGCTGCCAGCCTTACTGGCATATTGGCTCTGGGTGTAGAGAACCCTGTAGCCATGTTGCTGCGCATGGGGGTGTTTTCTTTTTCTGCCAAGTCAATTGTGCGGGGGCAGGACTGCCTTTCTGGTCTGTAACCGGTGTTCTGATTCCCCCCTTGCTGGGTGTACGTTTTCCTTTTGTTTTCTGTTGATGTTCAGGAGAGAATGAGTACACCTCCTTTGCGATTCCAAAAATGTGCAGCAGATCGATGTGGCCCGATTCGCTGCGTTATCAGCTTTGTTGAGTGAGCCGTACAGACTCCTTGTCACCAGTGTTGTGTCCCGTGCCGGTGGTGCCGGCGAGCGATGAACTGCTAGAAGGCCCCGCTACTGTGTTAGCACGGGCGTGGTTCAGGAGCTCAAGAAAGCACGTCAGGCTCCATGTTGGTTTGACTCTGCTCTGCCGACTTCCGTTGAGCGGGCCCTTTATTGCGCCTCACGACATCGCATTGCACATGACGTGAGGCGGATACAACATGGACCTTCCGCTTCACGTTATAAATTGCACTTCATCACATTGTGCACTAGGGCACACGTTTTGTGCTAACGAATAGAAACACAGACAGGGCCAATGAGGATGAAATTCACTTTTGTGCATTGAATATGTTTCTACTTAAATCGGAGGAAAGAACAAACCACACTCTGCTGGCAAATTCACTGCACTAAATGTACCCACGTAATGCAATATTAATGACTAGGAAATGTTGGCTCTAGGAATCATTTGGGTTGTGCAGTGCCATGTATGCAGTTCTGTATAACTAGATCTCTACATCATTCTGCCAATGACACCAGTTATAGCTCGTGGCATCATATTTATGAGGCAAAAGGAGAACCTGCAGAGCCAGCTCAAGGGGCGATCAAGTGGTGCGGTGGTACAGGGGTGCTCCAGATACATGACACTTTACATTGTCTGAGCTAGCAGCGCCCTTTTATCTGCAGCGCTGCAGCGCCCATGATGCAAAGTGTCAGTCAATGACTTTCTATTACTGAATTACTCACTAATAGAAATTCATTGACTGCCACTTTACATGACAATGAGTGGCAGAGGCGCGGTGCCACCACCTATTCAAGAATCGCGCTGTGCCTTTACTTTCTGGTATTTGTTATAGTCTACTGGGGGGGGGGGGTGGTGTTGTCCAAAAATCACACACAGGGCGCAGGTAGACCTGTGACCAGCAGTGAGAACCTGACTTCAAAGTGATGAAAAGTGGATCCTACCATGGCACAGGCAGGAATGCACATTTCTAGCAGTGAATTTTCATCGAAACTTGCAGAGGCAGGATGTACATTCCTGTGATTATGGACTATTATGGCAGGAGACCTATAACTTGATTAATCAGCAACCCCACACGTTGAAGGGTTGCCTGTTTATTTTTTTGCCTGGCTTGCATCAAGACTTAATTGTCCAGGTTTGAGGATGAGAATTAGTGAGTGAGAAAACTCCTATTTGTCAGGTTCTTGGTGCGCATGGCCCCCCTTCTATCTTTGTTGATCCATAGCTACCTTTGCCAGAAGCCATCCTTCCATCACTGTAGTAACACCACAGAGTCCCGTGTCTCGCTTCTGAGGGGGGAGGGGGGAAGTTCCTGTGGGTGGTTGGTTGGGGGGAGCACAAGGCACAAGGGAAAACTCTGTAACAGTTCTGTCCTGAATTTCAGGAGTGAAGGGGCATGTCTGATGTGCCACAGTGTGCTGCTCAAGATCGTGGGAGAAAAGCTAGAGAAATGTGCCTTCTGTCTGCTCCTTGCCTTTGTTGGTTTTGAATCTGGCTATGTCAATCTTTTGTTGTGTTTGTTGTGTTGGCCTCGTGGGGGAGTTAGTGTCTCTGCCGGGTCTTATGCCTTGTTTTTACTGCATGTTGATTATGGTCCTGAATTGGGCCTTTGTCAGGATGAGCTGGGTACTCCCATGCATCAATTTCTGTTTAATGTGGGAGTGAGCGGAGCCTATAATGATGGGAATTCAAAATGAACATACTCACCCTCAGCACTTAAGGGATTAAAACTATTAACAAAGAGGGCCGCCATGGGGCGCGTGGATGCAAGTCTTCTGAACGTGTTTCTCCGTCACCCAGATCCCTAAACAGTGAGTGTGACCCCACTTATGGCCCCCAATATGGTGATAAAGTGCCAGACAAGGACGGCTGAACTAAGGGGCTCCTAATAGACCAAAGCCCGGAGGAAATCGGTGCACCAGAAGCGTAAAAAAACAGCCCTTTGCATGCACGCAGCGAAAGTGAAAGTGCAGGGTGAAGGCCTGGAGCGGTTGCTACCTGCGCTCGTACTGGCCCGAGAGACGTTGGAGGGAGAGCCTGACCGACGTCCAAACAGGACCGGAGGTACTTCTCCATTGCAGAGAGACCGTGTACTATTCTAGCATGCAGGGACATCCACTGTGCCACACTCCCTGCTGTTGCGGCCACACTGGAGGGTCTCGGCCTCACATGGTAGACCCCTGAAGCTCTGTGGAGGTCATTGGCGGCCTGGCCTGGGAGCGGGGATGGGAAGGCTCTGGTCCCTCTGCGCCTGGAGGTGTAGAGGGAGAATCGTGCCACGCGACTGTTAAGACGGATTTCTGAACTCTGTCCTGGTGGCGCAGAAGTTCAGAAGGCCAACCTAATTACTTGGAACAGGGTAACCTCTGGACGAGCCAGACCAATCAAGGTAGCGATCGCGGCGGTCAAGACTAGGTCTCAAGAGGGGTGAGGGTGACTGAAAGCCCGCAATGAGCACACAAAGCAAGAGCGCTTACAAACTACTCCAAACAGTTGTTATATCAAAAATAGATACACATTTATTTTAAGGCCTTTAAAACAATGACCGTAGCGAGAAAATCACAATATCACAATACTAAACCAACACATACCATATCAACACAATATATATACAAATACAACAGTCGCTAGCGTTGTAAGCACGAAATATGTAGTCCACCTGAAAGGGAAGGAAAACAGGCAGTGCGATAACGCTTTAGACTCAGTTCGCCTTCAGAGGCACCTAACTAGATGGAAGTCCGAGCCCTGCGAAGAGTGGAGCCTTGTGCTCAAAGTACCTGCCACGCCGGTGCCAACGGGCAAAAGGGGAAGCTCTTCGGAGGAAGTCAGGCAGTTCGGGTTAGTGCACAGCAGAAGGAGAACAGGTTCCGCAACTCAAGCGCAGCCTCCACAGCGGGCAGAAGCAGAGCGCGAGTACGGCCAAACGGGTGCTGTTTTTACACAGCAGGGAAAAGCAATGGGATACTGCAGGAGGGTGACCAGATCCTAGCTAAACTACTCACCGGTCCCCGATGCAAGCAGACCCAGGCTTCTCCACGTTAGTTTCAGCAGCTGGCAGGTTCAGAAGAGCAGGGAACGCCTCGTAGTCGTGTAGAGCAAAAAGACGTCCCAATCGACGAAACCAGCACAGTTTGTTGCCGCAGCAGGACAACGGAGCGGCCGTGTGTATTCGAGCCAAATGTACACTCCTCCCTTCAGACTTGGGAACGCCAAGTGTACGAAGCGTGGGAGAGTGACCAGGACTCGAAATACAACACAACCTGGCGGCGGTTACAGAGCAGGACTCCCTTGTAAGCTGGTCAGTCAACTGGATGGCCCAGAGACACTTCCGAAGGCTTACTTGGCAGGAGATGATGAAGTCGCCGGGAATAGCTGTTCCTGCTATTCCAAAGGTCGAAGCACCAGTACAGGCCTTCTGGTTCGATCAAAGGAGGAAAGGGTTTCACAGGACGACAGCAGTGCAAAGGAGGATTCCTTCAGCGGGTCACCAGCGATTCCTCGGTCCAGCCTCTTGGTTGCAGGATACTTGGCTCCTGTATTCCTTCGTTCGTGAGAACTCAGGAGATCGACATGGTAGTGGTGTTTCCAGCTCCCTCTTATCCACGGTTCCCTTCGCGCCAAAACGGAGGGGAGCCAATGGGAGATCCGCTCATCAACACACATACCATACGTGGACCAATCACGGACCACGGTGGTCCCAGGCATTCACACCACCCTAGACTCTCTGGCACCCAGGATGTGTATTGGGACCAGACATCCCAGCCCACACCCTGGAGGCACACAAACGACATGTAGAAGCCCGCGAAAGCAACCACGTTTCGCGGGAAAGTACATGCCCAAATAAGGAAGGCCCCGGGTCGCCCGACCTGGGGAAGGTGAAGGGAGCAAGACGGTCAGTGGACAGGACAAAGGAGCCTCGTGGTCTGGCCATTTTGGGAGCCAGGCCACCATTTTGGGTTCAGTGCGAAAAACGTGCTCAGAACGCCAAAAGGAGCTCAAAATAAACAAAACGATCGCTGCCACCATTCGAGTCCCTGAATGACTTGCACCGATCAAATACCATCCTAAAAGAGTATCTAGGGCCTGTAGAAGGCTAGAGACCCAAGAGAGCTGTAACTTAGCTTACAGTGCCCTCTTGTGTCATGTTGCACTAAAGCCGCAACATGATAGAAGAAACTACGGGAAACAGCGTTCCCCGGTACTGACTGTCTTAAGGGCATGTCAGTTTCCCCGTAAGAAAGGAGCGAAAGCCCAGAGAAGTGCGGCAGAAGGCTGTACTTCTCTGGCAAAGTCAAGAACAAGGTTAAAAACAATAGCAAAAAGTTTAGGGGTTGCCACATGGAAGGAAAATTACTTACAATTACGAAATCTTTCCTAACAGCGACAACCCCCGGGACCGGACTGCATTGAGGAGCCCGGGCCCAACGACTGTGGAGGCCACTTGCTGCCCGACTTGCTGGCCCATAAGGGTAGTTTGTGAAGAGGGAAGGGAGATGGTGCACCCAGGAGCAGTGACTTCTCCTGATCCCGGAATGCAGCAGAAGGAAGCGACCCACATAGAGATTCAGGCCTGAGCAGCGGCCCCTGAGGGAGTCTTAAAATGGAGGTGGGCCCCCAGGACTGGGGTCTGCCCCTGCGCTCCAGGACACACAGGGCCCTAGGTGACAAGAGGGCCGGATATCCTGTCCATGTGCTCTTGGCACCACTACGGCCTTGGAGATAAGAAGGCAGCTGACAAGGGGAAAGGGAATCCCTGCAATGTGTGGTAGGGGCCAAAGGGGCATTCATTGGGCAAGGGGCCACAGCATAGGTGTGTGGCCCTCGAACTGGGGCATGTGCCCACCTTTTCAATCCCTGCCACAGAGGATATAAGAGCCCTGGGGAAGAGTCCTGGTGGATTCCTAAGGGTGTGGACATTTCTCTGGACATCTGCCCTGCCCAACATACCCAGACTGGCCCTGGGAAACCGAATTTGCATATCTGGGCAGGAAGGAAAGC
The DNA here is from genome assembly GCF_040938575.1 of Ambystoma mexicanum. Lineage (NCBI taxonomy): Eukaryota > Metazoa > Chordata > Amphibia > Caudata > Ambystomatidae > Ambystoma > Ambystoma mexicanum. The sequence goes on along the minus strand of NC_090931.1, from coordinate 289,484,385 downwards.
ATAGATAACAACAAAGAGAAGGCGATGGCGGCAGGTGGTGAGGGCTTGATGGCAACGAAGAAGGACGTCACTTCGCTAATGGAGGAAAACCCGGGGCATGAGGGCCGACATTGATGGAAAAGTGACCAAGATCAACGTCAGACTTGATCAAATGGAGGAGAGGTTACACGATATCTTCAGCGAGTCTTCACCCACTACCACATGCTACCCCCTCAAGTCCTTACACCTCCCACCACACTCACTCACCTCTGCCCTTTCCCCCAGGTTGCTCTCACAAGTCCTCACACCTCCCACCACCCCCACTCATCTACCCCACTACCCCGGGCAGCCCCTGCTAGTTTGCACCCCAAGTAGTCCAATGTGTAGCAACAACCTACCTTGAGTCACCAGTCTGGCTTCACCATGAAGTACACCTGCCACATATCCTCCTCCATCATGAACAAGTGGGAGCGCTGCAGTTGAATCCAGGACTGCAGCTTCCCCCATTATTTGTTGGTGGACCGCATGCAGCTGCATGTCAACTGGACACCATATTATTGCATGTGCAAAGTGTGGTCCATGGACCATGGCTGCATACAAATATGGGACACAGCTTAGCCAGCTGCGACTCATGCCATCTGTAGGGCCTGGCCCGGCCACATGGGCAGTTGGTCCTGGCAAAAGGTACTGGCCAAAGGAACAGATGGACGTGTGGCCATGAGGCAGTGTTAGCCATAAGGCCACCATCAAGTGTCTGGACTTCAGCCACCAACACTGTGCTGGGGTCTTCTAGTGGCATAACACCGTCTGTGGGTTGAGCCCCATCAAAATGACTTGTCACCCCTGATCGTTAATGGCAAGATGGCCACATAATGTCACATCCCCAGTGTCCGCGGTCAGATGATGAAATGGCACAGTGCACTGTGGACTTCCCACATCACTCAGTCTGACTGAGGGACTTCTGGACATGTATCGATGATCCACACAAGCGACATGCCCTATTGTAGTAGCCTGCCACCTCTGACGTGAGTACGTAGCCAGGTAACAGGAAACTAGGTGGCTGGCCTGGGATGAGCATTATACCTCGGGCCTGTCCATGTGACCTCAGTGTCTGTGGATGGACCAATGCTGCAGGGTGGTGGGCCCTGTTGGTCACGCATGCACCAATGTCCGAGCTGGATGGGTGGGAGGAAGAGCATGGGCCCAGGCACTAATTGTAACGCTCATCTGGTATCCACGGGGACGTCACTCTGCCTGTTCTGACCTCTTATGACCTCGAAGCCTTCCCTGGAGTCTACTCGACTGGAGACTGGGCCTTGTTTTCTTGGAAAGTGTGCTCTCTGTCCTGCTTTCAGCGCAGGGGCACGTTGATTGATGCGGGCTCCTTGCTGCCTAGTTACTTCACTGGCAAGAGTCTGACAGGTAAGTATAATGAGTCTTTTGAACAGTTCTCTAACTTCGTTCCTTTCCTTCCTTAGATGATGGCCGGCGTCCGGGGATGGCGACGTGCTGCTGAGATAAGTAGCGCTGAAGGTGAGTGAGAGCGCGATGCGACCCTTTCCTATTTGTATTGAACTGAGGTTTTTTTCTGTGTCTTTTAGGTGCCGCAACGTTTTCAGCGTGGATGCCGGTTATGAAGAAGAAATGCGGTGAGTAAGCGCAGTATGCGGCGCCTCTAGATGTTTGCACACTAACCTGGAGTGTCTTTTCCCTCTTGCAGATGGATGAGAAGTTCCGGAGACAGAGTTCCCCCAGAGAGGCTGGTATTCAGGTAAGCGTTTGAAGCTCGTACAATCTTTAAAAAATAAGCGAAGATTTGCTGAATGCTTACTAATGGCTTTTTTCTGTTCTTTTCCCTTTTCTTTAGGAAGCAGCGTGCCGGGATGGGAATGACACCGCCGAAGATGCCCGCAGAACAGAAGGAGCGATGAATGATGGGCAGAAGCGCCGCAAGGTAAGGCTGTTCCTAACGGTGTTCTTGTTCTGGCAGGAGCTGAGCGCAGAAGAGAGATGCAGGCCTACTGGAGACCGATCCGAGCACAGTGAGTGTCACGCTGCAGGTGCAGAAAACACAAAGCATGTTTCTCAGCCTGGGCGTGGCTTAAATAGTCTCTGAGTATCCCAGGGGTCTCTGGGCTGAACCACACCCAAAAGACTAGACTGCACATGCAGTTCTGGGAACCGAAATATGTGGGGGCATTCATCTTGTCCCTATCAATGCACTACAAGTCCATTCCCCAATGTTATCCTATGGGAGTGAGTGAGTCTGGTGCCACAAGCGCCAAGTCTGACTCCAAGTGGGTCTTTGAAGGGATGGAGAGGCCCTTGAGGGCCATGTAGGTGATCGTGGCCTGGCTCCAGCCTGACATCTTGGAGGGCTGGGGACATGAGAGGCAGGAATCATGACAGCACTCCCCCCCAAAGCCCCCTTCAAGGTGGCTCGTCTGTCTGGTCCTGGTTTGTTTGGATGGTTTTGATGAAATCGTCTAAGCAAGCGAGGTACATGGATGTACTCACAAGGCTCCCATGTCCTGTCTTGTGGACCATACCCCTTTCAGTCTACTAGGTAGTATAATTTGGATCTGACGTACTTTGAATCCAGGATGTCCTTGACTTTGAATTCTGGCTCCCCGGCGACTACTACTGGCTGCGGTGGCGTTGCTACCCGGGTCCCAGGTTGAACAGGTTTAAGGAGAGACACGTGGAACACAGGATGAATCTGCATGTTTGACGGCAAAGCTAGTCTGACCGCCACAGGATTTATCACGGAGGTGACGGTGAATGGACCCAGGTATCTTGGACGGAAAGTTCGGTTTCCTTTAATGGACACGTGTTTAGACGCCAGCCAGACTTTGTCTCCCACTTGGTAGTTGGGGGCCTTTGCTCGGTGTTGATCAGCAAACTTCATTTGGCGATTCTTAGCTTGAAGTAGGTGTTCAGCTGCCCTTTTAAAGGTTTGAGAAATGGTTGTGTGCAAGGTTTTGACTGCTGGCATGTCCACGGTTGTAGGAACCTCCAACTCAGAAGTACGTGGGTGCCTGCCATACATGGTATAAAAGGGTGTCTGCCCAGTGCTGGTGTGTAGGGAATTATTATGAGCATATTCAGCTATCCATAATAGGTTGTAACATGCAACGCAGATACTGCTCGAGCGTCTGATTTGTCCTCTCAGTTTGACCATCCGTTTGGGGATGGTGACTGGTGGATAGCCGGATGTCGATCTGGGCCATAGAGCAGCATTTTCTCCAGAAGTTAGATACGAATTGAGTACCTCGGTCTGAGACCAAAACTGAAGGAAACTCATGGAGCCGTACGATGCCTTCAAGAAATACCTTCGCCAGAGTGGAAGCATTTGGGAGCCCCTTAAGAGGAATGAAATGTGCCATTTTTGAGAATAGGTCCACGACCACAAGAATAGTGTTAAACCCTTGAATGGGTGGTAAGTCAGTAATAAAATCGAGGGACAACGTGTGCCAGGGGGCTGGTGGGATTTCCAATGGTTGTAATAGCCCAGCCGGTTTCTGCTTGGATGACTTGTTTTGAGCACACACTCCACAAGATAGGATGAATTGGATAATGTCTTTACGCCACGTGGGCCACCAATAATTTCGTTTTACCTTGGCTAGGGTTTTAGCGATTCCGGGGTGGCCCTTGATCAAGCAATCATGATAACTGGACATGACTTGGTCTCGTAGTTCTTGGTTTGGTAAGAATAAACGATTCCTGAAGTAGGGCAACTGATCTTTTATCATGTAATGTTCTCCTTGTGCACTCCACGCTTGTAATTGCTCCGGACTCATCAAGTTTTGGATTTCTTCATGTAATTCTTTCTGAGTTATGGTTGCTGTGATTCTTGGAGCTTTTCACTCGGGATGATTGCTATTGGGTCAGGGGTCTGATACCCTTGCTCTTCCACCCCCATACGTGAAAGGGCATCAGCCTTCCCATTTTTCACACCTGGTCGAAATGTAATCACGTAGTCATATTCAGCAAAAAAAAGAGCCCAACGTAGTTGTCGTGAGGATTGGGCCTTTGCTGTTTTTAGGTACTGGAGGTTCCGGTGGTCAGTTATTACAGTGATTGTGTGTCTGGCGCCCAAGAGGTAGTGCTGCCATGCCTTAAAGGCTGACTTAATGGCCAGGAGTTCTTTGTCTGTGATAGCGTAATTGAGTTCAGGGGGTGTGAATTCACACGACCAGAAGGCAACAGGGTGTAACTGGCCCGTTTCAAGGTCCTTTTGTGAGAGGACGGCTCCCATAGCCATGCTTGAGGCGTCCGTTTCCACCAGTTATGGGAGATCAGGGCAAGGGTGGTGTAAGATTGGGGCAGATGTGAATCTTGCTTTGAGTTCCTGGAAAGCTTCCTCGGCTTCTGTTGTCCACTGGAACATTTTGTTGCTTTTCCTTAGCAATGACATGATGGGATGCACGATTTGCGAAAATCCTGGGATGAACCGGCGGTAGAAGTTTGCAAAACCCAGCATACTTTGAACCTCCCTTGAATGAATTTGGGGATGGCCATTTCAGGATAGCATCTACCTTGTGTACATCCATTCGGATTCCATTCGGGCTGAGAATAAAGCCCAGGAATTCCACCTCGGAGACGTGGAATGAGCACTTTTCGAGCTTGGCGTAGAGCTGGTGTTGACAAAGTTTCTCCAATAAGGATCGGACGTGTTTAACATGGTCCTGCTTTGATGCGGAATATACTAGAATATCGTCGATGTACACTAGAGCACAGACATCAATCAATTCCCGTAGGACATCGTTCATGAAGTATTGAAATGCTGCAGGCACGTTGCAAAGGCCAAAGGGCATTACTTGATATTCGTACAAGCCGTATTTGGTACGAAAAGCGGTTTTCCATTTGTCCCCTGTTTTACACAAACAAGGTGATATGCCCCTCTAAGGTCTAGTTTTGTGTAGATTTGGGCATCTTTGACTTGATCAAGCAATTCAGGGATCAGTGGCAGAGGGTAGCGTTATTTTACGGTAATCTGGTTCAGTGTGCGATAGTCGATGCACGTTCTCAAGTCCCCCTCCTTTTTCAGTACGAAGAATAGAGGACTGGCTGCTGGAGACTTCGAGGGACGGATGAACCCGTTGGCCAGGTATGGGTCAAGATAGGCCTTCAAGTGCTGGTTTTCTGGTTCCGTGAGTGCGTAAATTCGCCCACAAGGGATTTGTGCGCCGGTTATCAGGTCGATTTGGCAATCGTATGGTCTATGCGGTGGCAGGGTATTAGCCTGTTCTTTCTGAAAGACATCTTGAAAGTCCTGGTATTCACTTGGTAGGGTGCCGATTGCCACAGTCGCAAGCGTGGAGGTTCTGGTGTCTATTGGTTGTTTCTCTTGGCGATAACATGTGTGGGCGCAAGTCTCAGGAAAGGCCAATTCTTTTGCTCGCCAACCGATTAGAGGATTGTGAGCTACCAACCGTGGCATTCCCAAAATCAACGGGAACTGTGGTGCCTTAATGAGGTCGAAAACAATAGATTCTTGGTGTCCATCCTGGCACAGAAGGGTTAAAGCTGCAGTGTATTGGGATACTGGACCAGAAGCTATTTCCGTGCTGTCGACAGTGGTAACAGTGTCGGGTGTTGATTTAGGGCATAACGGAAGCCCCATCTTTGCCGCAAGATCCTGGTCGATGTAATTCCCAACGGCTCCACTGTCAATGTACGCTCTTGCTGCGTGCATCTGAGATGGTTATTGGTGATTGATCAAGACCACAGATAGTGCAAAATGGGAGGTCTGTAGTTCACTTTCTTCACTCGACAAGTGGACCCCTAAACTTGCCGGGCTGGGGAGTTTTCCGATTCCTTGATGGTATCTTCCTTGTCCGTCACCCCACCGTCCTCCTCGGTGGCTTCACAGGGCACTCTTTAAGGAAATGACCTGACCTTCCACAGTACAGACATAACTGCTGCTGTCTCCTTTTATCCCTTTCCGCTTTGGTCAAGGGGGATCTGACCCCCCGATTTGCATTGGTTCTCCTGAACCTTCTGTTGTGCGGGCAATACTGTCCTTTGAACTCACATAGATAGGGTGATGGTCCGGTCCGGTTCGATCTGCTCTTTGGTCCTGCAACCTATGATCCAGTTGAACAACAAGGTCAATGAATTCTGAGCAGTCTTTCGGGGGTTCACTACTTGTGCGAAAACATCCTTGAGCTCCCCCCGCAACTCCCGATGATATAACATGGTTCTCTTCTCCACTGGCCATTCTCCTTCAACTACGAGTCTATTGAACGTGGCTATGTATGTTAATAGGTCTTGATACCCTTGGCGTAGGGACAGAAGTTCGTTTTCTAATACCTGCCCATGAGTACGACGGGCGAACAGCTTTTCCATATCCTGCTGAAAGCCCCTGAAGTCATGCAGCAAAGGATCGTCTTGGGCCACAAAGGGTACAGACCAGTCCGCGGCGCTACCACTCAAGTAGGATAGCACAAAAGCGACCCCTGATTGGTCATTTGGAAAGGCCTCTTGTCTGCAAAGGAAGTGCAGGCGGCACTGGTTCATGAACGTTGCAAACCTCTTGGGATCCCCCGTAAATCATTCGGGGGGGCCAAGGGAACTGCCCCAGGAAGGGTTATCTGAACGGGATTGGCTGATGGTGCTAGCATCGAGGGCATGCTCCCCGGCAATGGTGCATGCCCTGTTTGTGACTGGAGGAGTTGCCGGTTTAAATCATCAGTGCATTCTTTGGCTACTATCAGCTCTCTCCTCAGGGTGTTGGTCTCCTGCCTGGCTGCATGTACTTAGGAACGTAGCTGCCCCAACATGTGGGCTAACTGGTCGGTTTCTGACATTTCCATGACGTCCAGGTGGATTTTGATATGAGTCTTTGAGGTAAAGCTCACCTGGTATCCACGGGGACGTCACTCAGCCTGTTCTGACCTCTTACGACCTCAAACCCTTCCCTGGAGTCTACTCGACTGGAGACTGGGCCCTGTTTTCTTGGAAAGTGTGCTGTACATCCTGCTTTCAGCGCAGGGGCGCGTTGATTGATGTAGGCTCGTTGTTGCCTAGTTACTTTACTGGCAAGAGTCTGACAGGTAAGTATAATAAGTCTTTTGAACAGTTCTCTAACTTCGTTCCTTTCCTTCCTTAGATGATGGCCGGCGTCCGCGGATGGCGACGTGCTGCTGAGATGAGTAGCGCTGAAGGTGAGTGAGAGCGTGATGCGCAATTCAACCCTTTCGTATTTGTATTGAACTGAGTTCTTTTTCTATGTCTTTTAGGTGCCGCGACATTTTCAGCGTGGATGCCGGTTATGAAGAAGAAATGCGGTGAGTAAGCGCAGTATGCGGCGCCTCTAGATTTTTCCACGCTAACCTGGAGTGTCTTTTCCCTCTTGCAGATGGATGAGAAATTCCGGAGACAGAGTTCCCCCAGAGCGGCTGGTATTCAGGTAAGCATTTGAAGCTCATATAATAAGCAAAGATTTGCTGAATGCTTGCTAATGCCTTTTTTCTGTTCTTTTCCCTTTTCCTTAGGAAGCGGCGTGCCGGGATGGGAAGGACACCGCCGAAGATGCCCGCAGAACAGAAGGCACGATGAATGATGGGCAGAAGCACCGCAAGGTAAGGCTGTTCCTAACGGTGTTCTTGTTCTTACAGGAGTTGAGCGCAGAAGAAAGATGCAGGCCTACCGGAGGCCCAATCCGAACACGGTGAGTGTCACGCTGCAGGTGCAGAAAACACAAAGCATGTTTCTCAGCCTGGGCGTGGCTTAAATAGTCTCTGGGTATCCCAGGGGTCTCTCGGCTGAACCACACCCAAAACACTAGACTGCACATGCAGTTCTGGGAACCGAAATATGTGGGGGCATCCATCTTGTCCCCATCAATGCACTATAAGTCCAATCCCCAATGTTATCCTATGGGAGTGAGTGAGTCTGGTGCCACAAGCTCCAAGTCTGACTCCAAGTGGGTCCTTGGAGGGATGGAGAGGCCCTTGAGGGCCATGTAGGTGATCGTGGCCTGGCTCCAGCCTGACATCTTGGAGGGCTGGGGACATGAGGGGCAGGAATCATGACACTAACCTTGTTATAAGGGTGCTAGCTCACCCTTTCCCACTCAACTGCAGTTAGAACCCGAGCTCGGTAGAGAAGTGCATGGGTATGGCTCACGTGGGCCCACATCACTGTGTGTTGGCCAGGCCCTGTGGTCAGCCCACCATCCTTGTACACTCACATGAACACTGGGGAACTGCTGGCCTGCTCTGCCTCTCCACTGCTTGGAGGGAAGAGACACCCATGTAAGGGTGCACTCCCTTAGGGGGAATTCCTTTGAGTCAACACCGTCCCTACAGAGGTGTCATGTAAATGCCTGTCTCAATGGCCATGGCCGGACAAGCAGTCCAACCCAAGAACCAAATGCGCAAGATTAACCTGTGGAATGCAGAGAGCCAGACAGACGGTCTGCCCTGCTGTTGGGGTGCAAGTCATTGAGAGTCATTTGATGGCCAGGTGCCTTGCTGGGTCACAAAAGTAGTCACCCACTTAGAAGAGCACCCCGAGCAGGCAAAGCTCTGTGGGCACATTGTATGGTGCATGGCCCTTGTGCGTCCTGGGGATGTCCGGAGCCTGAGTGTGTCAGCGAGTTCCAAGTGGAGGGCAAACAGGACCCTTACAAACTGTCAACAGTGGGTCAGAGGAAGGTGACTATGCTCACTTGTAAACTGTGTACCCTAGGTGACAGAGGAGGAGGACTGGCCAAAATTGTCATGCCTCATCATGGACAGAACAGGAGTACATTCCACAATGTGGCCCATCCAGACCTCCCGAGCCAGCCAGCCTTCTGGACCTAACATGCATTCCCAATGTCTACCATCAGATGACCGGGCAGTTCAAACGATCATGATGGGCACAAGTGGCCCACGGCCCTGGCCTCCTGGCAAAGACCACACCCCATGCTGCATGGCCCTGAGAGGTACAATACAGGTTTAGAGGGGTAGGGTGGGCAAACAATTAATGCATGGAGCATAGCTGGTCTGGAGGCCCCCCCACGGGTATGCGTGGTGCACTGCTGGGAACACCACAGCTGTCAAGCAACCTTGATTGATGCAGGACCACACAAGCCTGTCATGATTTGATTACGCACAACATGGCCATGCAAGGGGGTGGGGAGGTCTCACGACACCTGCTTGGGCACCGGTACACCCAATTACATGTTGCAAGACGCACCCCTGACAGTTTGACTTGTAAGCATGTAACACGTACGCGCACACATTGCTGAGGTACATGCACCTATGCTGTTGCTCCCATTACAAACAAATGGCATGATTACCCATCATCTCTCGCTCCCCATTCAGTAGGCTGACATGTGCCCCACATGCTCTCAAAATCGTAATCTGCCATATTTACCTGTCAGAGCACTTGTCACCAACTCAAGTCCGCCATTACAGACGCCCAGCATTGGCAGGAGGCTGCATGCCGGTTTAGATCAGTGCAACAAACATGCTGTGTACAAAAGGGAGTACCTGCAATCATGCATACCCATGCATGACACACATGCAGGCCTCTAGAGCTGCCTTCGCCTTATCATGGTTCAAGTGCTTGAGGTCCTCCCAGAGCTTGCACAAGGTCTTCACAGAACAGAGTGTCACACACTCCGCGTTGATGGCAGCTGTGATGTGTTCCCTGATCCGATGACGTCCATCTGTCAGGAGGAGGCAAATATAATGGCACAGAGGCAGCGGGAAGGTCCGTGTTGCGTGTTGCATTTGAGGCAACTGATAAAAGAGTAAGGGGGCCTAGCACGTAAGTTACATGCTACGCATTGCACGCAGCACGTCTATGCTACACAGCAGTGATGGGGAGATTTGAGAGGTGCAACACGGATTACTAGTTATGATATGATATGATAGGTTATTTATAACGCGCTTAATACCCAGAGGTTTCTAAGCGCGGACCCAGGGATCGAACCTGTGTTGCTCCATGTCATCTTGTTTCCAAGTCGAGCACGCTGCCACTGAGCTATCCTCCTGGGCGTGAGAAGGTACGGAGGTAGAGGATTTCCGATCGCTGACATGCATTTGTGAGTGCTTCGCAAGCTATGCATTCAGGTTACACGTACCGCATTTCTTTCGTTGAGGGTGCCTATACGGCATCACGTATTCATATTTTCGGTTGGGGGTGCTTATACAGCATTGCATATGCATTTTATTGGTTGGGGTGACCATACGCATCGCATACCACATTATTTTGGTTGTGGGTGACTATTCGGCATCATGTACGCATTGTTTTGGTTGGGAGTGACCATACGTATCGTGTACCGCATTTTTTATTTGTGTGGTGCCTTGGAGCCTTGAAGGACCAATCATCTACATTGTCCATCATATAGCCTGAATCTATTTTGGGGTGTAATTATTTTGGGGTGTGCTTTTACGTTTTCCAGCCCCATATGGAGGAAGGCTTTGAGAGGGAGAGGATGGGGGCGATGTGAGGTCACACGTCCCCAAGCCCCAGGACGGGGACGTGGTGAGATTCAGCCCACAGGTGGCCCTGCACCAGGACGTGGACATGGTCAGAGCCCTACGGGTGACCCAGCACCACCAACAGCCATTAGGGCCAAGAGGGGACACCCTGAAGAGCAGGAAGAGGCACCACCCCATGATCAGGCACAGGTGAAGGAGAAGGGACTACAGAGGAAGAAGTGCTTCACCAATGAGGAGCTGGAAATCCTAACGGAGTATGCGCAGGAAAAACCATGTGGACCTCTACCCGCTCAGCAAATGAGGATGTGGCAGGAGGTCACGGACCTCATAATGATTATGGTGTGGAGAGGCGCACTGCTAAGCAGGTCCGCAACGATTGGATGACCTCATTCCAAAGACAAAGCAGAAGCTCAGTGGCAACCTGCCTCGCCCAGGCCACTGGAGGGGGCCACCAGAGGAGGATGAACTGTCATGAAATACCTGGCTCGATCCTTCTGGGCTGCTTGGAGAGGGGCCGTAATATTCTCATGACCACCATTTCTACTTCCAAGATGGCCACTGCTATTGTTCCTGGAAGGATAAATTATGGGCTAGTGATTCGTCTTCACCGGCGCTGCTATTTATGTGCCAGCGACTATTCCGCCCTCGCGTCTGAATGCTCGGTTGATGCTTTACCTCTGGTTAGCTTCTTCCCGTATCAGCGCACTTCGGTGTTGTCTATCCTTGCTGCCTTGTCCTTCCTTTCTCCCTCTGTCTAACCTGCCTTAACCTTCCTCCTCCCTGCTGCTTGTTCCCCTTGCATGCTCCAGCTCTTGTTTTCTTGTCTTAGCTGCTGTTTCTTGTGATCCTTCCCTTCTGGGTACTCCATCTTTGCTGCCTACCTCATCCTGGAAATTGGGTATTTGTTGCTGCTGGACCCAATTGCTACCTGATGGCCATCATCAGGTTTTTTCCCCTTCGTGGGGTTTTTCCCTTTTTGGGTAGTTTCTCTGGGGTCTGCCTAACTGATGTCTTGGGCACTAGTCAGGGTGGCATCTGAGGAGGCTCGCCCCTTCCTACACGAAACCCGCACTGCAAAGAAGAAAACCAAGTCCTCCACCAAAAAGAAGTCTTTGCAGGAATCACCCCAAGTGAGCTCTGAATCTTTAACCTCAAATCCTGTCAGTTTGAGGTGCCAAGAGACTCTACGGACATGGATCCATCAGTCCAAGACCTACTACGGGGTATGCAGGAACTTTCTACAGAAGTACAGAAGTACAGAACCTAAAGGCAGAGAATGCCACTCTAAGACAATTAGTATTACCTAGAGACACCTTCATGCAGAAAGGTGCATCCTTGGGTGGCGTGGTGGAGAAGTATTATGGCTCCCCTAAAACCTTACAGTCCTTTTTGTATTCCTGCCTAGTGCATTTCACCTTCAAGCCCTATTTTTACTCTACTGATAGGGCTAAGGTATGCTTTGTTATTTCTCACCTGACTGGTAATGCCCTTACCTGGGTTAATCCCTCAGTTGTTTCAGGAGACCCATAATTGGATAATTATGACAGATTTGTGCAGTCCTTCAGAGCAATGTTTGATCGACCAGACTTGGTATTTACAGGCCAGGAAAAGTTACTCAAATTCCAACAGGGTAACCAGGACATGCTTACTTATGTAACGAGGTTCAAACAGTTGACTAAGGAAGCCTACTGGTCGGCTAATTCCTGTTTCACCCTGTTTAGGAGAGGACTAAACAAATAAATAAAGAGCGAATTAGCAAGTGTGGCTCGACCCAGTTCCTTTCATGCTCTTCTAGATATGGCTATGCAAATTGACTACCGACTCCAGGAACGGAAGGCTGAAAGAAGAAAGAACCTGGTTTCGGGAGGTTGACCCCTGCTCCTTCTATTCGGCTTCTTTGGGACCTGCATTACGATCTTCCCTGGTGGTTCTTCAGGATTCCTTGCCCTCGATTCCTGGTGAAGAGCATTCAGTTCTAGCCCTAGTGGATTGTGGAGCCATGGGGATTTCTCTGGACAACGAATGGGCTCGTCAACATCAGATCCCTAGAGAAGATAAGGAACATATCCAGGCTGTAGAGGGTATTGACGGACCCCCTCTATCTTCCGGACCCATCATACAGCATTCGAAAGTCTTGCTTCTGACCATTAACAACCATCAGGAATATCTTAGTCTTGATATTATCAAAGCAGCACATTATCCTGTGGTATAGGGAATGCCTTGGCTTCACTGACACAACCCATACATAAACCGGACTGCGGGATAATTGTTCTTGGGTTCCGAATATTGTCTTTCCTATTGCCTATCTGACAAATCAGAGAATATCCAGAGTTCTCTGTCCGTTCAGTCTGAGAAACATCCTGTCTCAGTGTCAATTATCACTAACATTCCCCGGTAATACCAGGACTTTGCTGATATCTTCTCCAAGTCCATAGTATGTTCCTTGCCCCCTCACCGTCCAGACGATTGTGCCATGGAGACAGCAGAGAACAAGATAATTCCCTTCGGAAGCATGTTCATCCTTTCCACGCTGGAAAAGAACGCCCTCAAGGACAACCTGGCAACTAACCTGGAAAATGGCACTATCAAGTTCGAAATCCCCAGCTGGGACTTATTTGTTTTTCGTCCCTAAACAGGATACCTCTGTGTTATTGCCCTGTCTGGACTATAGAGGTCTCATCCAGGTCACACAGAAGGACATATACCCCCTACCTCTTATTCTGGATATTCTGAAGGCTCTTCAGGGGGCCATCTTGTTTTCCAAGCTGGATCACCTTATCTGTATAAGAGCAGTGACAAATGGAAGACCGCCTTCCGGACCGCATTCGGACATTACGAGTACCTAGTGATGCCCTTTGGTTTATCCAACGCACCTGCAGTATTTCAGCAGTTCATGGATCAGATTCTTTCTGACATGTTGTCCCTTTTTTCATCGTTTACTTGGACGATATACTGATACATTCCCGGGATCCTGGATTGCATCAAGAACATGTGACCCAAGTGTTGCTTTCACTTCGTGAGCACAGTCTGTTAGCTAAACCTGAAAAGAAAAGTGCCAATTCCACGTGACTACTGTCCGGTATCTAGGATTCGTAATAAGTTCCAAGGGCATTTCCATGGACCCAAACAAGGTATCTGCAATCACATCCTGGCCAGCTCCCACTACCATAAAACAAATTCAGTCATTCCTTGGCTTGGCAAACTTCTACAGGAAGTTTATCCCTAGCTTTTCTTCCATTGTGCAGCCCATTGTAAATCTTCTCAAAAAGAAAGAACCCTTTTTATGGTTATGTGATAAAAATGCCGCCTTCCAATTGCTTAAAAAGAAGTTCACTGAAGGTCCTATTCTTTGTTAACCTGATGTGTCTAAGCCCTTTGTTATAGAAACAGATGCCTCTGAGTTCGCCATTGGTGCCGTACTCATACAAGAACAGAATGATGGTTGCGAACATCCCATAGCAAACCTGTCCAGGACCCTCACTATTAGTGAGACTCACTAGTCAGTCTTCGAAAAATGACTGTTGGCAATACGACAAGCCTTTTTGAAGTGGTGACATCTCGTGTTGGGGGCAATGTTTGCTGTTCTGGTGAGAACCGATCATCGGAATCTCCAAGTGTTACAGTCCATTGACTGTAGAAACAGCAGACAAGCCTGTTGGGCCTATTTTTTGCCCAATATCAATTCCACGTCACTTACATTCCTGGATCCCTCAAGGCACTTGCTGATGCTCTTTCGCGTCGCCGTGATTACATCAGAGACCAGCCCTTACGTTTGCCTAAAATGTTCCCGGAGACTACTTTCATCAGCCATGTTGAAGATTTCCTGGAAAGAGTAACTCGCGAAACACCAGCCTGTAAAGAATGGAAAAATCTTTCACAAAGTAACCCATGGGGCCTAGAGGCCAAAGAAGGGAAACTCTTTAAGGGCACAGCCTGGTATCTGCCTTCTAAGATGCTAAGAGAAAGCGCTATGGATCTCTGTCATGACGCCACCTTCTCCGGACACCGGGGTATCAAGGTGACCTTGCAGAACCTCAAGAGGTATTTTTGGTGGCCCAAAATGTCAGCGGATGTTCAATCTTATGTGCAGGCTTGCTCCATTTGTGTCCAGAGCAAGTACGACACCCGACAACCATCTGTGTTGTTGCTACAACACCAGCTACCCTCTCGTCCCTGGCAAGTTATCGCTACAGATTTCATTGAGGGAGTACCACCTTCTAAAGATTGCAACACTATCATAGTAACCATAGACCTTTACTCACACATGGCTCATTTCATTCTGCTACAGAAATTACCCACTGCTTCCGAGATGGCTAACGTCTTCCTTTTTGGAGATTTCCCATCTTCATGGATTACTGTCTACTATTATATCTGATCAAGGAACCCAATATACATCTCCTTTTTGGTCCCAACTGTGCCGGCTTCTCTGAGTCCAAAGGGCATTATCCTCTGGATACCATCCCCAGAGCAACGGAATAACGGAAAGGGTTAACCAAACCATAGAACAATACCTATGCTGCTTTTCTTCCCAGGTTCATGACAATTGGGTGTCTTTGCTGCCGGTAGCGGAATTCGCGTGCAGCAATTCAGACCACTCATCCATAAACATTAGTCTTTTTTTTTTACAATTATGGATTTCATCCCTCCGTTTTACCTGTTGATGTCACTGGAACTCTCTCGGTGGATGCTAGGGTCACTGATCTACAAAGCACCCATAAGAAGGTCAAAGGCTCTTTACTGAAAGTCTGAGAGCTCACCAAAAAGTATGCTGATCTTAAACGACACCCGTTAAATGGTGTATCATATTGGTGACAAGGTCTGGCTGTCTTCCAAATATCTCCCTAGACATCTACGGCCCAACAAGCTTTCACCACGCTACAATGGGCCATTTCCTGTCATAAGAATGATGAACCCTGTGGCATTTAAACTTAAACTGCCTAATACGTGGAAGCGAATCTATCCTATATTTCATACCTCCCTTCTAAAACCCTACAATCCGTCCACAAAGAAGACTGAGATACCCCCACCAGTCGTGACCGATGACCAGCAGCTGGAATTTAAGGACTCCAGGATATGTGATTCCAGATATAGGCGAGGACGACTACAATATCTCCTTGACTGGAAGGGCTATCCTCCCAGTGGATGTTCCTGGGAACCTATCTCCAATGTCCATGCACCTCGTCGTGTTCATCGCTTTCATTTGCTTCACCCGGGTAAACCAGGCATGTGCACCATTCGGAGGGGGCATGATCTCATGAAATACCTGCCTTGACCCTTGTGGGCTGCTTGGAGGGGCAGTAATATTCTCGGGGCCACCATTTCTGCCTCCAAGATGGCCGCCGCTTTTACTTGCGGTGGCCATTTTTACTTCCAAGATTGCCACCGCTAGTGTTCCTGGAAGGAGAAATTATGGGCTAGTGATTCGTCTTCAACGGCGCTGCTATTTATGCGTGAGGACTGTTCCAACCTTGCGTCTCAATGCTCGGCTGATGCTTTACCTCTGGTTAGCTTCTTCCCGGCTCAGCGCGCTTCAGTGTTGTCTATCCTTGCTGCCTTGTCCTTCCTTGCTCCCTTTGTCCAACCTGCCTTGCCTGCTCCAGCTCTTGTTGTTTTCTTGTCCTGGCTGCTGTTCCTTGTGAGCCTTCCCTTCTGGGTACTCCATCTTTGCTGCCTCCCTTATTCTGGAAATTGGGTATTTGTTGCTGCTGGACCCAATTGCTACCTGACGCCCATCATTGGGCTTTTCCCCTTTGTGGGGTTTTTCCCTTTTCTGGTAGTTTCCCTGGGGTCAGCCTGCCTAGTGTCTTGGGCACTAGTCAGGGTGGGGTCTGAGGAGGCTAGCCCCTTCCTGCACGAAACCCACACCAAAAAGAAGACAACCAAGCCCTCCACCAAAAAGCAGTCATTGCGGGAATCAACCCAGGTTAGCTGCGAATCATTAACCTCAAATCCTGTCATGAGCTGACTCCTTTCAAAGAGGTCACAGGTGTACTGATCAGCAGTGAGCAGGTTCTTGGCGTGTTAGGCATGGATGCCTATGTCGATACATTTGGTGAGTGCCATTTGTGCGTATCGTATGTGCTGATAGTTTTTCATGACATGCTCATATATATGTGTTGGAGTACAGTTGGCTGAAGTTGCCAACCATCCATGGGCACTGCATGAATGATACTGTGTGCACTTCCATTACCTGACCTGCTTTCAGGGAGGTGGTTGCATGGTTTCTGTGTGTGGTACATGTTGGTGTCACAATACAGATCACTGTTGTCATGCGCCGCCTGCCATGGACCCTGTGGTCCCAAACACAGCAATCACGCCGCCATTAGGGACTCCACCACGCTCTTCCGCCTTGCGTGGGTAGCAGTCTAGTGTTGTGACGGCAGTGACCAGGGAGGCTTATTAGCCACGCCCTCCCTGGACACTGTGCGTTGCAACCCACTTCGGTCAGCCTTGCGGCCGCTGCTGCTTGGTTTCCCTGGTTGCTATAATGCTGTGTTTTCCTCTTCTCTTTCCTTTCTGTGACCCCTGTTTTACTAGGTTTCCTCTTTTGCTCCTGTTTCTCTCCTGGCGGTGTGCCCCTCCGTGAGCACCGCGTTCCTGATACTCTCCAGGCAGTGCGCCCCTCCCCATCGCCGCTTACCTGTTTCTCGCTCCACTCCGGCAGTCTCTTCTGTCTCCGCTCCGCCTTTCTCCACGGAGTTCTTCTTCCTCTCTTTGCATCCTGGCTTCTGCTATTTTTCTGCCATTCATTCTTTCTTTGTCTCATTCACGCCAGGCTTACCTTAGTCTGTGTTCTCTCGCAGTGTCTATACACGCTGTGCTAGTCCAATCACTTGTTTCTGGGCGAGGTTAATTTCATCTGGGCCATCCTTTCCAACGCCCTCCGGAAGCCTGCAGGGCCCATTTTCCACTCTGCATTATAAGCGGTCGTACGCCTATTTCTGCTCCTCGGCTGTTGGGGTTTTTTGTGCCTGTTAGGCTTTTTGCCCATTTTGTCCCTCTCGGAAGAGGGGCCATGGGTAGTGCTGTTTGATAGCATTTCACAGTGGCTTCCTTCCGGGAGTGAGACACTTGCTCCGGAAAAAAAAGAAAAAAAGAAGGACTACAGAGCCCGAAGACCCTTGACATCTTCAACTCTGGATTCCTGTTTGTCAGGTGAGGAGGAGGAGGGAAATCAGGGACTTTGGGAAGCTCAGCCTCAAAGGGTTGACAACTGTCTGCTGAGTTTCACTGCTGTGCCAGTACTCATATGTGTGGCAATGCCATGCAAAAAGCATCTTGTTTGACCCATTCAAAGTGTCATGCATTTGTAAAGTCTATTGTCAATTCAAATCAGGACTCACAGAGAATCACAGCCATGTGTGCATGATGTCAAAGTCATCCATTCCCTGGCCCTGGCTGCCAGTGGACCGGGAAGAGAATGTCTGTGCATAGACACATGAGGCCATCTTCCAAACGGGACGAGCTGTGGATGGCTAATAGATGTTTCAGCGTAGTACATTCCAAATTTGGAGTGTCAATGGAGCAGTGGCCCTGCAAGCTTGCCTTGGTCATTTCCATGTCACACTCTCCTTACACATGGCTGAAATGCATGTGATTGGTAGCAACCACGTATATGGTGGGGACAAAGTTGAAATGGTGGTTGGCAAGAAAGAAAGAGTATTGAAATAGGGTAGAGATTGAAAGAGTAGAGATGGCTTTCTCAACAGATACTATGATATCAAATATAAAAGAAAAATTGGAATTGATTGAGAAACAAACAAATTAATTTATCAAACTTACTACCAACAAAAAGATGGAAAAATTGAAAAAAGATATTCCGAATTTCACTAAAGAGTTAGCATATCCATATCTTAGTGCAGACTACCAGGACCCTACTCATTGGAATGACCCAGATAGTCAGAAGCAAAGCCAGAACCCCTACAAGAAAAGGGTCACTTCCTGAGACATATCTTCAGATGAGGGTGACATGACCTATCGTAGACAAACGAGAGGTCCTAGGGGCCGAAATTGGAATAGAGGTTATACCAGAGGGAGAAAAGACAGACAGTATTTTCAACAACAAAATTACCTACAGTCCTCTAGTTTTGTACCCCAGGGATAGCCGCTAAATTTTCCACTCCAGGACTCCCCTTTTCCTCCTCAAGGAAAAGGCCCTCCTCCTATACCCAACTTTTTCAAGACTCGAAAATGAGCCTACAGGCGATAGCAAAACCTTCAGCAGTTTAAAACATCTCGCAGAAAGAATTGGACAAACAAGAAATAGCAGTATTCGAAAAAGGCTTTTCCTTTATACCTATGAAAAATCCCACTAAAATGGAAGCAGAGATAGAACTGTGGGATTGTTTCCGTAAAATTCGATTGAAAGACTTCTTTGGCATAGATAATACTGAAAACTCAGAGATGGATGATACTACCCCTTTTAAAGCACAATCCTTTTCACACCATCCTTGCAAATGGTCTCGAAGGAGACAGCCATTTTTGAAAAGGTTGTATTGAGAGAATTTAATTCTATCTATGATGCAGAAGATAAGGTTAAACACCAGTCCAGTTTCAATTCCTCTAAAAACAAATGGAAGTGACTCCTTCAATTATGAAATGACCAGTCAATTGTAATTAAAAAAGCCAATAAATGCGGAGGAGTGGTCGTCTGGGATGCAGAGAAATATGACACAGAAGTTATGAGACAATTAAATAATACAGACTTCTATTTGAAATGAAGGGGAGACCTGACAGACAGCATTCAAAAAGAAATAGTTCAGATTTCTAAAAGAGCATTAGATGAAGGAGTGTTAAGCAAAAAAGAGTTTCATTTTTTCACTCAAGATAAAATGAGGACCCCTCTGTTTTACATTTTACCAAAATGCTTAAGGATGCATTAAATCCACCAGGAAGACCTATTGTGTCACTATGCGGTTCTATTTTAGAACCTATTGGACAATTCTTGGATTTCTTTCTGAAACCTTGGCGGTTAGATCGGAAACCTATCTGGCAGATCCTACAGATGTGTTTCATCAAATAGAAGATTTATCCTTCAATACCAACACTGAGATGTTAATCACACTAGATGTGGAATCCTTATATTCTAATATTCCACAAATGGAGTCATTAAACATCATGAAAGACTTTCTAGAACAGAGAGATGGACCTCAAAAAATTCTAAGCAAGTTTTTGATCGAATTATTGGAAGTGGCCTTGACCAAAAATGTCTTCCGTTTCAAGTCGACTTATTATATGCAAATTAGGGGAACTGCGACGGTGGCGGCTTTTGCCCCAAATTACACGACCCTTTATATGTGGAAGTTTGAACAGTTGAACATCTTGAACAATACAAACCCATACAAATCTGCTTTGAATTTTTATAAACGTTGTATCAATGACATCATCATAGTTTGGGATAATGACAAAGGTAATTATGATCAATTCCTAGAATGGATACATTCTTTGAACCCCAACTTAACATTCACTATGCAAGTAGATAACAAACAAATATCATTAAAGCCGAGAACTGACATATTATAGTTGACTTGTTCCGGAAGGAAACAGACAGAAATACCATCTTAAGATATGACAGTTTCCACTCCCAACCCCTGCAAGATAACATACCGTATGGGCAATTTTTGAGGGCTAGGCGTAATTGTACAAAAATTGAGGATTTTACTATCCAATCAAATTCGATACATGCCAGACTCTTGGATAGAGGATGTCCACATAATTTGCTCAGACAATCCAAAAAAAGAGCACAAAATCAATACAGGGAAAATGTATTGACTAAATAAAGTAAAGCAAACATCAACAATTCCTGTTTGGTATATGCAATGCCATTCAATACTCATCACAATGAGATAAAAAAGTGATATCTAAACATTGGCACTTGTTACAACTGAACAATCCACAAGTGGAACGTTTTATATATGCTTTTAAAAAATGGAAAAAATCTGAAAGATTGGATTTCGAGAGCAGCTAGAGGATCAATAGGAAGAAAATCACCCATGATTGCATCTCTCTGGGGTTTACAACCAGTGATTGGCCATTTCCCATGTGGGACTTGTTGTCAATGTGATTCAACTTCGGCATGTAACTCAGTCCTGATTAAGCATCAAAAGTGGACCTAGAGACATCATACTACTTGCAATAGTAAACACGTTACATATGTGATTAGGTATCCATGAAACAAAACATACATAGGAAAAACGTCTAGGGCTGTCAAACAAAGAATAACGGAACATAAGTCAAGAATTCGTACTAGGAGCATTACATCACCCTTGGTAGCCCATTTTTTGGAAGAAAACAATACATGTGAAGAACTCAAGTGGTGGGCTATCGACCGCATTTGGAGAAGCAATGGTTGTAGTACATCCACCAGATTGTCTCAAAAATCAATGTTGGATGTACCAACAATGTTGGATGTACCATACTCAATGTTATAAAAATGGTCTGAACCAACAGGAAGAATGGCTATATTGTGTATAATATTGCCATATGAGAATGTGAGAATGTTATTCTTGTCTATTTTGTCTAATATGTAGATTCATCTTGTATACAATAGCTATTAGGACAGCTTCAGTAAATACATAGCTCTCAACCTTTTTTGTCAGCAAGGCGGGTGAAAACACCCGATTTTCTTTTTGGCGGGTGAGAGGCCCATAGAAGTGAATGGGCATATGAGGGACTTGGCGGGTGATGCATCTGCTTTCAAGGCGGGTGACACCCGCCAAAAGCGGGTGATTTGAGAGCTATGGTAAATATATATGCATGAGAGTGTGATATGCTGGTTAAAGACTGCCATGGGTCACTTTTATAATCTCAGATTGTGGAAGTTTGACTATCTAGTGTATATGGATTTGTTCCGTTTTATATATATATATATATATATATACATATATATATATATATATATATATATATAAATATATGCTGGAAGATTGTGTTCTTTTCCGCGAAGAACTGGAATTTTCTTGTGGATTAAAACAGCATACCTCTCTGGTTGGAAAAAAAACAGAAAAATCAGTCCTCTTTCTATTGACATGCACACATGTCAAAGCAGTCCTCTTTCTATGTCCATTAAACTCTTTGTTATCATAGAGCATGTAATACAGAAAGCTTGTTCTTTCGTTTTTCTGATCTGATGCTTTTGAGATAAGATAGCGCCCCCAGGAATCAGTGCCAGCTACACTGTATGAAGGAAGAATGCCGCTAAACACGTGGGAAGGGATTAGGGAACTCGCGTTCTCGGGAATCACCGTCAGTCACATCGAACGAAGAACGCTGCCTAAACACACGGTGGTGATGTCAGTTACCCACCCTACTCATCTTGTGACACAGACCAACATGTACAAGTTGGTGAGCCAAACCAAAGCCTCTGGCACTATGTATGTGAGGGCCAGCGTTCGACAGCTGAAGTGTGATCACATTGCACTGTGTATGCCACCATCCCCTCTCATCCACTCTGTTGTGGAGGTGTTGCATGAGCGTGTGCGACGGGACCTGAGACATAGTGCACTATGTCTGGCCAGGGTGATGGCAGAGGGTACTGTGGTGGAGGGCCATAGTGGTCCTGACATGCTAATAGTTTGTCTGACAAGGGTATAGGGCCAGATGAACATTCAAACCATCTAGTGTCTGGTTCCCTCTGACGTTTCACTCAGGAGAGCTGGCATGCTTATACCCCATTTAAACTAGTGAGACAAATGATAACAGTTCTTGGAGGCCAAACATTCTGAAACCATTATCATGCACAATATGGCTAAGGAGTCATGGCAAAGCTACAATCTATGTGATTATGACTGAATGCCACAAGTCAGTGTCCTCTCAAAACAGGGCTGATAACCCAGCACCGTGGAGCCTCTGTTGGCCAGAGATAGTCAGACTGTGTGGCAGTGCATACAGCTGCTGGCCTCTGGACTCGGTTGTGGACACAAGTGGCCAACCTCTGTCACTCATCGTGCAACTCATGTTTGTGGGGAATGTGGTGGATTGTGATTTGTAGACCTGCCTGATTCAGGGTCAGGTGTTTGTGAGTAGCAGAGCAGCTACCTCGCTGCAATCTGCTAGTAGTTATCCTCAGAGACACAGTATGATCAATGACGCTTCAGTGCTGGTGCCACAAGAGTTTCTATCCTTACTCCTCTTGCTGCACCACAGCATGCACAGTAAACTCCCATTCACTCTGGGTGCACCTGCTCAGATGTGGGATGAGCGTTGAGCACTGTCCTTCCTTCACGGTAAGCCTAGCAGACCAGATGGGCTTGGCCCAGCCAGCGGCAGAGTGTCAGGATCTAACTCATGGGAGTCAGGTAAGAGAGGGTGTGCCTTGGTTGCAGATGGCATCTTCAGCCCCAGACACTCGATGGTGGCCTTGAAGTAGGCACTACCTCATGGCCACACAGCCATGTGGAAGTGGCTGACTGTCACAGGCCATCTGGTCCTTTGACTGGGCCTAACTTGCCATATGGCTACAGCGGTCAGACCAGATAGCTTGAGTCACA
The DNA here is from genome assembly GCF_040938575.1 of Ambystoma mexicanum. NCBI lineage: Eukaryota > Metazoa > Chordata > Amphibia > Caudata > Ambystomatidae > Ambystoma > Ambystoma mexicanum. The sequence continues at coordinate 289,461,476 of NC_090931.1, read as the reverse complement.
CCTGGCACAGCTGGCTCCTACTTTTGTCTGCAGCCAGGCTCCATGATAGAAGGTGTGAAGTGTCTGCCCGTGGGAGAGGTGTGTTTCATGGTAGCTGGACAGGCTCCTACATGCTTGGACTGTGTCCCCAGAGCAGGTTGGGACCAACAGGCCTGGCCACAGAAAGAAAGGCTAAGTGAGCACAGAAGGTTGAGGCACAGGTGGGTGCCACGGTCCAGTGCGACTGGTGCTGGGCCAGGTGGTCAGTGGCACCAGCAGGACTCGTACAATCTCCTTGTCGGCTCACATAGAGATGTAGTGTGGGGAATCAAAAAATGCAGGACTGCTCTCCGGGGCTCTGCCCTTTCACTTAGACACATCACAATTCACAAATCATCAGTGTGTAACTAGGTAAATGTTTACTTTTGTTATCCGATACTCGATGACCTAATTTGCAGCGTTTTTCATGAATCCTCCGCACCACGCCATTTTCTGGACGCGATGCGGTCACGAGGTATCAAAAGGACCATTACCTTAGCAATGGCATCACACTGCGATGCAAGGCAGTGTCTCCGCGTCTGCCGCGGCTCTGCCTTAGAGACTGCACAGATACTGCAGGTATGCATGCAATGTTATTATCCATTGTCAAGAATCCAGCACCTGATGTTGGTACTCCACACTGACTCTGATCTTATGTTTATTCACAGAACGACACTATCGTTTCGTCCTGGTCTGAATCCGGTCTTCTCTCAAACGACTTGTATGATCACACGCGTGGCAAAAGCACTTCACTTTTAGCCCATAGGCTTGACACACTCTACAGGTAAACAGTATCCATATTCACTTCTTACTGATGTATGATCATTTGATTTTCACACAGTTGCATTTCTTTTTCTTCTTTTTTTTCTGGCACTTCAACCACATCTAAATATGCCTACGTTTGGTATGTGACCATGTTTATTTTATAATATTGACATGTTGTATACTGTTTTGCTAGTGTGCACTGTATTGATTTGTAACAGCACAGACTTGCTCTGATGAAGGAGAAAACTCTCCGAAATGCATTGGCATACTGATTCTGCTTTGAATAAGAGATGTGCCAGCCGCTTTCTCACTAAGAATCAATTAGCGACGTTTTTCTGAGATTTTTTGATAAACCATTATCTTTTGAAATACAACAAAGACTCTCATTATTTTGAAACTTGATATATTCTGTTTATGAATTGAACATCAACAATCATGAAGTATCTTCAGAGGAAGCCAGCTACTAGATGGCTCAATTAGCCTTGTTCCCAGTATGCAGTGATATTAACAAATAGGTAATATCAAGAAAAATCAAATAAATACTTTTTGCCAAAAGAATACACATTAAAAAAAAAAATATATATATATATATATATATATATATATATATATATATATATATATATATATATTCAGTGAAAAAACTTTGTTAAAAGGGACATTATGGTTAAGTTGCGCTACTAAAACCTATCAAATTCAGTAAAAATCTTTGTTAAAGGGACGTTATGGTTCAAAGTAAAACCGAAAAACCCCTGAAATTCAGCAGTTATGGTAAGATAAGCAACCATAACTCGCGCCACCGTGCACTGCTAACACTAACACCCAGGACATCAAAGATGACATCACAAATGTCATTGTTGACATCACCAAGCACCAACACCCTGACTTTCTCCACTTCTGCCATCTTCACTACACACAGTCTCTTTGAACACAAATCCACAACCTCAACATCTGATTGGCTGATCCCTACAGTCTTCTTTCCATGCTGGATTTGCTGGAAAACCCCGGATGTAGCACGCCCTGTCCGCGGACCGCATAACTCTTAGACAGCCCTTCTACCATTTCCACTTCATTCTCTGTGCCATTCCCTCATTGGATACAGCTAAGCAGACACACAATACGGAGAACGTCCTCAGGACACCCCCATTTTGTTTATTTTCGAACATTTCAGGACACCGCGAGTGTTCTTAGAACACATTCAACTTGCCAGCGAACAATACGGACAACGTCCTCAGAACACCCCCATTTTCTTTATGTACGAACATTTAAGGACACCGCGAGTGTTCTTAGAACACTTTCAGCTTGACAACGAACAATACAGACAACGTCTTCAGGCCACCCCCTGTGAACATTCCAGGACCCCACAAGTCTTCTTAGAACACTTTCAACTTGACACCGAATCCATTCTGTTTATTTATGAACATTTCCGAACAGCCGTGTTGTCCGCAGAAAAATCGAACACAACAAAAGTGTCTAGCACATAAAAAGAACAGAACATTGAACCTATCTCATACTCCCCCACCCTCCCCAAACACTCTTACACACCAACACACTCCACTAAATACAATTTTTAATCCAAGTTTCACCGTGCTGTCCGCGGTCGTCCGCGAATGCAAGATGGCGGGCGCCACAGAAAATCTGACGCGCTTCACGCACCACGCCGTCCAATCAGCGAACACGTCGCATGTCCGTGGACATCACGCAAGCTGCTCGGCCAATCAGGGCACTGTCCGTGGAGCAAACCGGGAAGTCCGTCCGCGCAGCGAATGGAGATATCACTAATTTTTTTGCCTTACATTTTGGTCATTTTAAAAAAAACTACTGGATGGATTTACACCAAATTCGCAATAGCACGCTTTCGGGACCAAGCCCCCGCTCCTGCCGCAAATTTGGTGTAAATCCGTCCAGCGGTTTGGGCTGTAGGCGTGTGCAAAGTTTTTTCCCATTATGTCTATGGGAAAAAACAAAGGTTTTGTTATATATATATATATATATGTATATGTATATATATATATATTACTTTGCTCACGCCTACAGACCAAACCGCTGGACGGATTTACACCAAATTTGCGGCAGGAGCGGCGGCTTGGTCCCGAAAGCGTGCTTTGCTTTATTTGGTGTAAATCCGTCCAGTAGTTTTTAAAAAAATGACAAAAATGTAAGTGAAAAAAAATAGTGATATCTGTGTTCGCTTCGCGGACACACTTCCCTGTTCGCTCCGCGGACAGGACAGTGATTGGGCAAGCAGCTTGCGTGATGTCCGCGGACATCTGACATGCTCTCTCATTGGATGAGGTGAAAGCGTGCAGTGCGTCTGGCTTCAGAGACGCCTGCCATCTTTGTTCCTCGCATGAGAGGCTTTGTATCCTGCCTGCACAGTAAGTCCCCCAGCCCCGCTCATGCCCGTGTCTGTCTCCTGTTCCTCCCACCCCTCCGCTCATGCCCCGTGTGTCCTTCTTGTCACCCCCACTCATGCTCCGTGTCTTCCCTTTTCCTCCAGCCCCCCGCTCACGCCATCGGCACACAGTGGCCAGCGGAGGGCCGAGGAGCGGGATCTGCCGCCTGCACACGAACGCCATGAGTCTTTCTCCCTCCTGCCCACCCCCCCGCTCATGTCCGTGTGTCTTTCTCCCTCCCGCCCACCCCCTGCTCATGCCCCGCTCGTGCCCCGCTCGTCTCTGACACCCGCCCACCCCCCGCTCATGCCCCGTGTGTCTCTCCCACCCCCGTGTGTCTCTCCCACCCCCGCTCATATCCGTGTGTCTCTCACCTCCCGCCCACCCCCGCTCATGTCCGTGTGTCTATCCCCACCCGCCGCCCACCCCCCGCTCATGTCCATGTGTCTCTCCCCATCCGCCGCCCATCCCCCGCTCATGTCCGTGTGTCTCTCCCAACCTGCCGCCCACCCCCCGCTCATGTCCGTGTGTCTCTCTCCACCCGCCGCCCACCCCGCGCTCATGTCCGGTTGTCTCTCCCCACCCGCCGCCCACCCCCCACTCATCTCCGTGTGTCTCTCCCCACCCGCCGCCCACCCCCGCTCATGTCTGTGTGTCTCTCCCCACCCGCCGCCCACCCCCGCTCATGCCCCGTGTGTCTCTCCCCCTTCCGCCCCGTGTGTCTCTCTCCCCTTCCCCCACCGTCGCTGATGCCCAGTGTGTCTCTCTCCCCTTCCCCCCACCCCCCGCTCATGCCCTGTGTGTCTCTCTCCCACCACCCCACCCCCACTCATGCCCCATGTGTCTCTCCCCCTCCCAACCACCCCTCGCTCATGCCCGTGTGTCTCTCCCCCTCCTGCCCACCCCCGCTCATGCCCCATGTGTCTCTCTCCCTCCCCTCCACCCCCGCTCATGCCCCGTGTCTCTCTCCCCTTCCCCCCACCCCCCGCTCATGTCCGTGTGTCTCTCTAGACCCGCCGCCCACCCCCCGCTCATGTCCGGTTGTCTCTCCCCACCCGCCGCCCACCACCCGCTCATCTCCGTGTGTCTCTCCCCACCCGCCGCCCACCCCCCGCTCATGTCTGTGTGTCTCTCCCCACCCGCCGCCCACCCCCGCTCATGCCCCGTGTGTCTCTCCCCCTTCCTCCCCGTGTGTCTCTCTCCCCTTCCGCCACCCTCGCTGATGCCCCGTGTGTCTCTCTCCCCTTCCCCCCACCCCCCGCTCATGCCCTGTGTGTCTCTCTCCCTCCACGCCACCCCCACTCATGCCCCATGTGTCTCTTCCCCTCCCGCCCACCCCCCGCTCATGCCCGTGTGTCTCTCCCCCTCCTGCCCACCCCCCGCTCATGCCCCATGTGTCTCTCTCCTTCCCCTCCACCCCCGCTCATGCCCCGTGTCTCCCTCCCCTTCCCCCCACCCCCCGCTCATGCCTCGTGTGTCTCTCTCCCTACCCCCCACCCCCACTCTTGCCCCATGTGTCTTTCCCCCTCCCGTCCACCCCCGCTCTTGCCCCGTGTGTCTTTACCCCTCCCGCCCACCCCTGCTCTTGCCCCGTGTCTCTTTCCCCCTCCCGCCTACCCCTGCTCTTGCCCCATGTCTCTTTCCCCCTCCCGCCCACCCCCGCTCTTGCCCCGTGTCTCTTTCCCCCTCCTGCCCACCCCCGCTCTTGCCCGTGTCTCTTTCCCCCTCCCGCCCACCCCCGCTCTTGCCCCGTGTCTCTTTCCCCTTCCCACCCACCCCCGCTCTTGCCCTGTGTCTCTTTCCCCCTCCCGCCCACCCCCGCGCTTGCCCTGTGTCTTTCCCCCTCCCGCCCACCCCCGCTCTTGCCCCGTGTCTCTCCCCCTCCCGCCCACACCCCGCTCATGTCCTGTGTGTCTCTCCCCCTTCCCCCCACCCCCTGCTCATGCCCCGTGCGTCTCTCTCCCTCCCCCCACCCCCGCTCATTCCCCGTGTGTCTCTCTCCCTCCCCCTCCCCCCCGCTCATGCCCTGTGTGTCTCTCTCCCCTCCCCCCCACCCCCGGCTCATGCCCCGTGTTTCTCTCTGCCTCCCCCCCACCCCCGCTCATGCCCAGTGTGTCTATGACCCTCCCCTCCACCCACCCCTCATGCCCCGTGTGTCTCTCTCCCTCCCGCCCACACCCCGCTCATTTCCCGTGTGTCTTTCCCCCTCCCGCCCACCCCCGCTCATGCCGCGTGTGTCTCTCCCCCTCCCGCCCACACCCCGCTCATGTCCTGTGTGTCTCTCCTCCTTCCCCCCACCCCCCGCTCATGCCCCGTGTGTCTCTCTCCCTCCTCCCACCCCCGCTCATTCCCCGTGTGTCTCTCTCCCTCCCCCTACCCCCGCTCATGCCCTGTGTGTCTCTCTCCCCTTCCCCCATCCCCCGCTCATGCCCCGTGTGTCTCTCTCCCTCCCCCCCACCCCCGCTCATGCCCAGTGTGTCTCTGACCCTCCCCTCCACCCACCCCTCATGCCCCGTGTGTCTCTCTCCCTCCTGCCCACACCCCGCTCATGCCCCGTGTGTCTCTCTCCCTCCCCCTACCCCCCGCTCATGCCCTGTGTGTCTCTCTCCCCTTCCCCCAGCCCCCGCTCATGCCCTGTGTGTCTTTCTCCCTCCCCTCCACCCCCGCTCATGCCCAGTGTGTCTCTGACCCTCCCCTCCACCCACCCCTCGTGCCCCGTGTGTCTCTCTCCCTCCCGCCCACCCCCGCTCATGCCCCGTGTGTCTCTCTCCCTCCCTCCCACCCCCGCTCTTGCCCCATGTCTCTTTCCCCCTTCCGCCCACCCCCGCTCTTGCCCCGTGTCTCTTTCCCCCTCCCGCCCACCCCAGCTCTTGCCCCATGTTTCTTTCACCTTCCCACCCACCCCGCTCTTGCCCCGTGTCTCTTTCCCCCTCCCGCCCACCCCCGCTCTTGCCCCGTGTCTTTCCCCCTCCCACCCACACCCCGCTCATGTCCCGTGTGTCTCTCCCCCTCCCCCCTCCCCCGTTCATGCCCCGTGTGTGTCTCTCCCTCCCCCACCCCCTGCTCATGCCCCATGTGTCTCTCTCCCTCCTGCTACCCCCCGCTCATGCCCTGTGTGTCTCTCTCCCCTTCCCCCACCCCCCGCTCATGCCCCGTGTGTCTTTCTCCCTCCCCCCACCCCCGCTCATGCCCAGTGTGTCTCTGACCCTCCCCTCCACCCACCCCTCATGCCCCGTGTGTCTCGTGTCTCTCTCCCTTCCGCCCACCCCCGCTCATGCCCCGTGTGTCTCTCTCCCTCCCTCCACCCCCCGCTCATGCCAGTGTGTCTGTCTCCCTACCCCCCACCCCCACTCTTGTCCCGTGTTTCTTTCCCCCTCCCGCCCACCCCCACTCTTGGCCCGTGTGTCTTTCCCCCTCCCACCCACCCCCACTCTTGCCCCATGTCTCTTTCCCCCTCCCGCCCACCCCCGCTCTTGCCCCGTGTCTCTTTCCCCCTCCCGCCCACCCCAGCTCTTGCCCCATGTCTCTTTCACCTTCCCACCCACCCCGCTCTTGCCCAGTGTCTCTCTCCCCCTCCCGCCCACCCCCGCTCTTGCCCCGTGTCTCTTTCCCCCTCCCGCCCACCCCCGCTCTTGCCCCGTGTCTTTCCCCCTCCCGCCCACCCCCGCTCTTGCCCTGTGTCTTTCCCCCTCCCGCCCACCCCCGCTCTTGCCCCGTGTCTCTCCCCCTCCTGCCCACACCCCGCTCATGTCCCGTGTGTCTCTCCCCCTCCCCACCACACCCTGCTCTTGCCCCATGTCTCTCTCCCCCTCCCGCCCACCCCCGCTCTTGCCCAGTGTCTCTTTCCCCCTCCCACCCACCCCCCGCTCATGCCCCGTGTGTCTCTCTCCCCTTCCCCCCACCCTCCGCTCATGCCCCGTGTGTCTCTCTCCCTCCCCCCCACCCCCGCTCATGCCCCGTGTGTCTCTCTCCCCCCACCCCCGCTCATGCCCCGTGTGTCTCTCTCCATCCCGCCCACCCCCCGCTCATGCCCCGTGTGTCTCTCTTCCTCCCCCCAACCCCGCTCATGCCCCGTGTGTCTGTCTCCCCTTCCCCCCACCCCCGCTCATGCCCCGTGTCTGTCTCCTGTTCTCCCCACCCCCGCTCATGCCCCGTATCTGTCTCCTGTTCCCCTCATGTGCCATGTCTGTCTCCTGTTGCCCCCACGCCCCCTGCTCATGCCCCGTGTCTGTCTCCTGTTCTCCCCACCCCCCGCTCATGCCCCGTGTCCTGTTCCCCCCACCCCCCGCTCATGCCCCGTGTCTATCTCCTGCTGCCCCCCACCTCCCCGCTCATGCCCCGTGTCTGTCTCCTGTTCCCCCACCCGCTCATGCCCCGTGTCTGTCTCCTGTTCCCCCCACCCGCTCATGCCCCGTGTCTCTCTCTTGTTGCCCCCACCCCCCGCGCATGCCTCGTGTCTGTCTCCTGTTCTCCCCACCCCTGCTCATGCCCCGTGTCTGTCTCCTGTCCCTCCCACCCCCCGCTCATGCCCCGTGTCTGTCTCCTGTTGCCCCCCACACCCCCGCTCATGCCCTGTGTCTGTTCTCCCCACCCCCGCTCATGCCCCTTGTCTGTTGTCCCCCCCACCCCCCGCTCATGCCCTTTGTCTGTCTCCTGTTCCCCCCACCCCTCACTCATGCCCCGTGTCTGTCTCCTGTTCCCCCACCCCCTGCTCATGCCCCGTGTCTCTCCTGTTGCCCCCCACCCGCCGCTCATGCCTGTGTCTCTCCTGTTGCCCCCTGCTCATGCCCCGTGTCTGTTTCCTGTTGCCCCCCATCCCCCGCTCATGCCCCGTGTCTGTCTCCTGTTCTCCCCACCCCGCTCATGCTCCGTGTCTGTCTCCTGTTCCCCCCACCCCCCACTCATGCCCTGTGTCTGTCTCCTGTTGCCCCCCACCCCCCACACATGCCCTGTGTCTGTCTCCTGTTGCCCCCCACCCCCCGCTCATGCCCCATGTCTGTCTCCTGTTGCCCCCCGCTCATGCCCCGTGTCTGTCGCCTGTTGCCCCCCACCCCCTGGTCATGCCCCGTGTCTCTCTGTTGTTCCCCCCACCCCCCGCCCATGCCCCGTGTCTGTCTCCTGTTGCCCCGTGTCTGTCTCCTGTACCCCCCCGCCCCCCGCTCATGCCCCGTGTCTGTCTCCTGTACCCCCCACCCCCTGCTCATGCCCCGTGTCTGTCTTCTGTTGCCCCCCCGCTCATGCCCCGTGTCTGTCTCCTGTTCCCCCACCTGCTCATGTCCCGTGTCTCTCTCCTGTTGCCCCCCACCGCGCGCTCATGCCCCGTGTCTGTCTCCTGTACCTCCCCCACCCCCCGCTCATGCCTGTGTCTCTCTCCTGTTGCCCCCCCACCCCCTGCTCATGCCCCGTGTCTGTCTCCTGTACCCCCCACCCCCCGCTCATGCCCCGTGTCTCTCTCCTGTTGCCCCCCGCTCATGCCCCGTGTCTGTCTTCTGTTCCCCCCACCCCCGCTCATGCCCCGTGTCTGTCTCCTGTTGCCCCCACCCATGCCCCGTGTCTGTCTCCTGTACCCCCCCACTCCGCGCTCATGCCCCGTGTTTCTCTCCTGTTGCCCCCCACCCCCCCGCTCATGCCCTGTGTCTGTCTCCTGTTGCCCCCCACCCCCCTGCTCATGCCCCGTGTCGGTCTCCTGTTCTCCCCACCCCCGCTCATGCCCCGTATCTGTCTCCTGTTCCCCCATCCCCCGCTCATGCCCCATGTCTGTCTCCTGTTCTCCCCACCCCCCCGCTCATGCCCATTGTCTGTCTCCTGTTCTCCCCACCCCCGCTCATGCCCCATGTCTGTCTCCTGTTCTCCCCACCCCCTGCTCATGCCCCGTAACTGTCTCCTGTTGCCCCCCACCCCCGCTCATGCCCCGTGTCTCCCTTGTGTTCCCCCGACCACACCCTCATGCCCCGTGTTTCCCTCGTGTTACCCCCCACCTCCCCCGCTCATGCCCCGTGTCTCCCTCGTGTTCCCCCCACCCCCCGCTCATGCCCCTTGTCTCTCTCCTTTCCCCCCCACCCCCGCTCATGTCCCGTGTGTGCCCTGTCCCCCCCCGCTCTAGCCCCGTGTCTCCCTCGTGTTCCTCCCCACCCCCGCTCATACCCCGTGTTTCCCTCAAGTTCCTCCCCACCCGCTGCTCATGCCCTGTGTCTCTCTCGTGTTCCCCCCACCACCGCCTATGCTCAGTGTTTCCTTCCTTTTCCCCCAGCCCCTGCTCATGCCCCGTTTGTACCCTGTTCCCTCTCACCCCCTGCTCATGCCCATGTGTCTCCCCTGTTCCCCCCCCGCTCATGCCCTGTTATGTTCTTTAGACACCCCGCCTTCCCTTTCCATGGTGGCCATCTTGGTAAAAGATTTTCCTTTTTTTTACCACCCGGCGTTCCCAATTTGAGGACATAAGATGTTAGTGGTCTTCATCTATTGAAAAGGATGTTATGGTGTCGTTGCACTAATAAAATCCTTTAAAATTTAGTAAAAAAAAATGTTACAGGGACGTTGTGGTTAAGTTGCACTAATAAAAACCTATGAAATTCAATGAAAAAACTTTGTTAAAGGGACATTATAGTTAAATTGTGCTACTAAAAACCTATGAAATTCAGTGAAAAAACTTTGTTAAAGGGGCGTTATGGTTAACTTGCGCTACTAAAAACCTATGAAATTCAGTGAAAAGACGTTGTCAAAGGGACGTTATGGTTCCAAGTAAAACCGAAAAACCCTTGAAATTCGCCAGTTATGGTAAGCTAAGCAACCATAACTCGCGCCACCACCGTGCACTGCTAAGACTAACACCCAGGACATCAAAGATGACATCACAAATGTCATTGATGACATCACTGATGACATCACATGTCTGGCTCACTCTTTTTTCTTTTGCTGGCATATCTAGGCCACATGGTTTTCTTCAGTAACAGTCAGAAACTAAAAATATTATTTTATTTGTAGACGTATCCTTCAAGTAGGTTCTTACAGTAATTCCCTTAGAGTCCAGTCACATCATATGAAACATATACATACGGGAAGACACAAGCTTGAAAGACAGCAATCCTTTTTGTGCATAAAGATAATCAATAGACTTATGAGCACTTTCTGATAGTTCTGTTGTTTTTTTTGTTATGGCTTTACTTTCCCTGTGGGTCCAATCACATCAAGTGATACATATACATAGGGTAAATAGCTGCTTTGAAACAGAGCAATCATTTATTTGCATGGAAATAATCAGTTAAGTTATGAATCGTTTCTGCTACTACTTGTGCTTTTTTGCTAACTTCACTTTCCCTGTATATACCCATATTGGTATGTGTTCTTGTGTCTTTGTGTTTTGTCTGTAGTAATGCAATTATGTAATACATGTGTTTTATCAGCTACGTATTACACATTTCACAGTACACAAAAATCTATTAAGAAAACAATTATCATTTCATTATTCACCATATTAACATTACGAATATTATACCTTCATCTTGTACGCTGCACACAATGTTATGTTTCTGTATGAGTAGCTTAGTATACTAGATAGAACCCCATAATAGAATGCTATTTATATCAATGCATCGTTCAATGCACTAATTAGGGTATGATATTTATTGCAATGATCCTTGACACTTGTTTCGCAACATTATAATAAGAATCCCTTGTACACATATTTCATGAAAAGTACATACACATGTGATGTCATCAGTGATGTCATCAATGACATTTGTGATGTCATCTTTGATGTCCTGGGTGTTAGTCTTAGCAGTGCACGGTGGTGGCGCGAGTTATGGTTGCTTAGCTTACCATAACTGGCGAATTTCAAGGGTTTTTCGGTTTTACTTGGAACCATAACGTCCCTTTGACAAAGTTTTTTCACTGAATATATATATATATATATATATATATATATATATATATATATATATATATATATATATATATATATATATATATATATATATATATGCCATTGGGGTAAGGGGTTAAAAAGGGTGGGGAGGAGGTTGGGTGGGGTTATAAACAAAAGGAATCAAGGAGCTTCAGGGGGGACAAAATGAAAATAAAAAGCTTTTGGAATTTGTTAATATCACAAGGAACCATTTTCCCTACATCTAGGTCAGAAAATGTGCATGTCTGGAACACTACTGACCTCTGCCAGTGTTTCCTCTGTCTTTGCCCTGCCCAGGCATTGTTCACCATCTTTGGGGTCCTATCGAACATGGTCATGCTCCACTTACCCGACAGAGCGGGGTAGAGGGCCTGGTAGTGCAGCCGTCACAATGCCACTATGGGATCCCACCTCAGCCAATGTGTGCCAGCCCCCACCTTCATTGTGCCAAGGGTTTGGTACATGCCTGTGACTCGCGCATATGTTTGACTCCTTCATCTGTTTTTGAAGACGGGTCGGGTGGGCAACTGACATCGCGCAGACCCCTGCACCCTTCGTGGCCCTCCTACCCACCAGCACAGCTCAGTCGAGGCACAAGGAGGACAGTCCGTCCTAGTCAACAGTTGCACTTTGATCACAGGGCCCCATCCCTGACCCTGTGACCCCCCCCCCAAGAGGTGCTGGGATGGTTGGTGGAGGAAGGAGCAGCAGCGGTCATTCACCCTCGGCCACGCGAGACTTCTTCCAGGGGGCTGTGTCACTCTCCACCAGATTGGAGGGCCACCTGCCCCCTGGGGCCTTATCAGCTGACACAGAGCCAGTCGCAGTGTGCCACCATGGAGGGAATGCAACCTACAAGGGCCGTGTGGATCCGGGCAGCGGTCCCACGAAAGGATCTAACATTCTGCCCAACTGACCTTCCCGCTGTGTTGAATCATTCAAGCGGACCACACCCATTTACCTCTCAACGGTTTCACTCCCTCTTGTACTCTGTCTTCAGAGTTCTTTTCAACTTTTACTTACGGTGCTTGTTGGCTATCAGTGTCGTGCCCGTATTTAGCCTTACATGGAGTTTACCACCTGCTTTTGCCTGCATTCACAAGCAACACAATCCAAGATCACCCCATCCCAGCGTCCCAGGCAAGATCAGCCTCACCCTGCTGTCGGATATGGATTCTGCACTGGGTTCTTCCCTCTTCACTTGACATTTGTGAGGGAAGCCTGGTTAGTCTCCTTTCCTCTACTTAGTGCTATGCTTCAATTCTGCGTGTCACCACATCTGATCTGAGGTCATGGTTGGGGAGCCAAAGCTTGGGCAGCCGGCTTGAGGGCCGGGCCGGGCAGTTTGAGAGGATTTCCCCCAGCCCTGCACCTCTGGCACAGCTGTGTGTGCACTGTCCCGATCAGCACCAAAGAACGCCTGGGGAGGGGTTGGCCATCAGGCACAGTTGCAAGGCCTGTGCTCCAGTGCTGTCCCAGGCAGACAGACGTGGGATACCACAGTCAGTGATATGTGGCATTGACAGCTGCTCCGGGGTAGGTGACGGTGTGTCTGTTTTTCATGCCTTTGCTGCCACCACCCCTACCGGGGCACACTGGGTGCCTGGCCCTCCCAACCCCACAGGGTGGGGAAACAGGGAAGCCAGGATGCTCCAGCTCCAAGCCTCCATGCTGGGTCCATGGATCCTACAACTGTGCTGATTACAGTCTGATCTTAGGGGGACGAGGGGAATGGGGACCTACAACAACCCCAGCCATGCACACAGGGAGTGTCCCTGGGGCTATTGACATTCTAAAGACTCTTAGACAGGCAGAACCCCAGGGGGTATACAGGGCCGCAAGGTGCTTTTAGAGTGTTGATCAATGTGTCCTGCAATTAACACTGTTTCTAACAGTTAGCTGCCTTCTTTATCACAATCACAAGTAAACGCAATAATAAAGAAATGCTTCTTCCACCTGCATACGATCGAAAAGATTCTACCATTCCTTTCCTTCACGCACAAAACACGGGCCATCATCTCCCTCATCATGTCCAGGATAGACTACGCCAATAGCCTATACCTCGGAATGCCGGATTATCTACTGAATACAGAACGCAGCGGCCAGACTTCTCTTCAAACTCTCACAAAGGGACCACATCACTCCAGTGCTAAAGATGCTACATTGGCTGCCAGTCAAAAAACAAATTACATTCAAAACAATGTGAATAACACACAGAGCAATCCACGGCCAAGGAGCAGAATTCTTACAAAAGGAATTCACAATTTGCCAACCGACCAGAACACTCAGATTCAGCAATGACAACTGTCTGGAACCTAAACCATACACAAGGAAAAACCTCCTTGAAACCTGGCTCTTCAACTCAGAACCGGATGGAAGCGACCGAGCAACCCCACGGAATGAACACACAAATGGCAAGACGGGGGACTAGGCCAGACCACAACAAAGTGCAGGAAAGTAGAGAGATAGGAACGTCTTAAGTTGAACCACAGACAGAGGGCATTAGAAATTAAGGAGAAAGAGAGGCAACCGAAAAGATAAACCATAGGGCCCAGGGAGTTCCAGCACAAAGGGAGGAGGTCCCTCACCCCATGAGGGGCCCCAGGAGGTGATGGTGGCTGCACACCATGTTATGCCAGGGGACAAAGTGGTGTATAGGTCCATTAGTCTGAACACAAGGGGTGGTGGAGCAGGTATCACTATTAAATAGCCCTGCTAACAACCCACAACTCTTCACACAGAATATAGGAGGGAGACCCCTAGCACACCACAATGCACAACAATGGCAGGGATATGTGCTACAGGCGGTCAAAACTGAGGGGGTACGATAAAGTATCACCACTAACCAACCCCACTAAACACTCCCCCTGCTTACACCTTTCAAACTCTAAACAAAAACACAACCATACTCTACAGCACAACAAACCGCACGTACTTCACTACACCACAACAATGAAACAAACCATACATAGCACAAGGCAACTACTGACCGAAAATTCACACCTACGCTCAGCGAACGGTTTAAACCGAACTGAAGCAGCCAACAGCACATCACAGCTCTCTTGTGCTTTTTTCTCGCTCAGTCCTACTAACTTAACGTACCCTCTTACTTTTCAGATCCACAAGAGCGCCAGGGACCCACTCAGGTGGTGATAGTGTGTGGTATAAATATACTTTAACATAACATCACCGCGCAAGCCGAGTGACCCACACCAGGAGTCACATGTACATTTTTTAGCCTAACATCACCCATTTAGCAGGACAGTCTTGCACCCCGTCTTGCTTCTCCACTTGTGAGTCACTTGAGAGTCAGCCACTACATGGAGGAGTCTTGTTCATTATCAGAATTACCCAGACAAATGACTCCACCAACTTGGAACATACATGCACCACCAAAATCAAGAAAGGGCTACCTATCGGTGTATCAGCCAGGTTGTGCTTCCCATAAATTATCATGTTAAGCTGTAGACTCCACTCCTGGTGGTGCCCTTTGTTCTATTCATTTTGGTTTCAGCTTTGAAACCCTGCTCCCCTCAGTACCCAAAGACTTTCTTTTCCCGTAAGCTAGGCTGCTCATCCAGTCATTGTGCTTGCACCACCATGAGGCAGCAGGATATGCTCTGGTGTGACATCGTGTGGGGCTCTAACCTTGGCCAGCTTGGAGGGGTGCAGAGATTTGAACACGAAGCCCACCGGCACAGTGGCTGCACCACAAAGCACAGGTGGGACACCCGACATGCCCCTTACACACTGTTTACAGTAATGCAGAGGGAGGTGACCTTTCTAGTATTATGTGTACTTGGGTGACAGAGGGGGAGTTCTGGCCAAATGTGTCCTGCCTCCTTGTGGACCCAAATGGAAATTGAATTTTTAAATTGACAGCCATCCAGAATTTCCAGAGGAGGCTGGCCGTCTGGTAGTGCACTGCATTCCAAAGGTTCTATGCAGGAAGGTGCCTGGGGCCCCCTGGCCAAGGGCCATCAGGATCCGCAGGACATGGGCCACAGAAGACCCATATGCAAGCCAGAGCACAAGACTCAGGGGTTCATGGGTGAGGAGAGGGGGCAGTGGTGCTCTGGCCATGGTGCATTGGTGTGTTTCCCTCCAGGGAGGGACAGGGACCCCGGCAGGATGCCCTGGGTCCACTGCTGGCCAGGCAAACAGTCAACCCATGTTTGAGGCAGGTGCACAAGGGAGGTAATAACACCCCCAGCCATCATGGAGCTCAGGCCAGGGCAAGAGATAGCTCTTCCAATAAAAGGCTAAGCAGGCATAGCCCCCGGCCTTGTGGCACAAATCCACCCCCACTGCATGCCCGCAGGAGTGAATGCCAAGGTGGTTTCATGGTGCGGGTGGGGGCCACCTTGGCAGTGCGGGCAGCTGCTAAATGCATTTGACCTTTGCAGGGTTGGGGGCACACCCCAGGCACGCAGAGGGCACTGCTCAGTAAACCATGGTTGTCAAGTTTCACAGTCCCATGCAGAATTCATTGACTACGTCCTTGTTTTATTCTGCAATGCATTCCTATGCGGGCAGGTGAGGTGGTCTGACAAGCCCTACCCAGGTCTCTCTAGAGGGCATGGCTGAGAGGTGTCCCAGTCAGGGCCCTGGCCATCCAGGGGTGCTAACCCAGCCATTGAGCATCTACCTCTGATGCAGTGTGCCAGCCACGTTACTCTGCAGAGTTCCACGCAGGGGACCATACCCCTCTGGAGCCACTGGGTAGAGCATAGCTGTCAAGTTACCTTGTTCCATACGGGACACCTTAACGCTGTCCATTTGTTTTTCTTTCATGCACAGCATGTCTATGGAAGCTGAGGTGATTTAGGGTGATGGTAGCCAGGTGTGTACTTTGTGCAGGCTGGTTCATGGCAATCAGGGGAGCACAGAGTATGATGTCATTTGTTAGCAGGGATGTGTTCATGTGTGTTGGCCTGAGGTGAACAGATCCAGCAGCATGGGTGCTGATGGAGACATGGAGATGGGAGGCTGGTGAGTCACTGATTGCAGTTGTTGCATGGCACTCAGGGAGGCACACAGTGGTGCTGTTGTGGGCAGGGATGTTGTCACTGTGTGGGGTGTTTTTCAGTGTGTTGGGGTGATGTGAGCAGATCCAGCTGCATGGGTGCGGAGGGAGACATGGAGATGGGAGGATGGTGAATCATTGTTTGCCGTTGTTGCATGGCACTCAGAGGGGCACATGGTACAGTGTCATTGGGTGCAGGAATGTGTTACCTGCTCTGACCTTGTGTTTTGCTTTCTTCTGAGGCAATCTGCAAGGGGAGACGGTTGCTGCAATGCAAGGATACAGGACTTTGGAATGCCTGCATGCCACGCCTCAGCAGTCTAGGCTGGTTCCGCGACCTACAGAAAAGTGCATTGCTACATGACTGAGGACAGCTGGAGCAGCTCCTCAAAGGAAAAAGCTGACATGAGATGGACATCTTTCTTGAACTGAACTGAACTGAACCTAGGGTGCCCAGAGCAGTCCTCACAAGTGTTTGTTACTGCTTGCATTATATGCTGTGCCTTTCTACTTGTGTTCTCCTGTGTATTGTTGGGTGTCTGTGTGCCCAATTATTGGTGGTGAGCATGTGAAAGTGGTAACAGATTCCATTGATTTAGTTGCCTGCTTTTGTGTGAGCGACAACAATACTGTTGTTTCTACTTGCTAGGAATGTGTCAGTGGTTTGTGCACTTGATTTGATGGCTATGGACACACACAGTCTGCCTCTCCCAGACCCACATTCTCAGGGTGTTGTTATGGGCAAGGTGGATTAGCCCTGAATCATCATTGAAGGGCACCAGGGATGTGGCTTCACTGTGTGTGCTCCATAGGGGTTGCTGTTCAGATGAAGTAAGTTTGCAGAACCTGATTGCATGCATCGTGTCCCTGTGCCCTTTGGCCTACCAATGGGATGGGTGATGCCTGTGGTTAAGGGCAATGTCCCACATGCAGCTCTACTGGTATGCCATGCCGTGTAGCAACACTGTGCAGGACAGAAGATGCCACGATTATCTTGCATACAACTGGTGGGGCATATAGCAGTACGCCGCCAGAGTTGTCACGGAGGCGGAAGCGTGACTTAAGCACCCGAACGTGCACTCCACTATGCCCGTTGTGGCTATTTGTGCTGCAATGTACACTATCTTGCCTGGGGTGGCAGAATTCCTTAATGTGAGCAGGAATGGTGTGAGCAGGTAGGCACTGTCCCCTGCAAATGTGGAAATGGTTGTTGTTAGCATTGATTGTCATGGGCTGTTACTCAGTGTCATGTGACTGTTTGCATGTGCATGATAGTTGATACTCACCGATGAGCCAGGTGTTGCCAAAGGATCCCAAATCTAGGGCCTGATATAGTGGAGAACGGCGATAAATGAAGCTATCATGTGTGCTTCTGGGGAAATTTGCATTCACATGCATGATAATGCCTTTTGCATCGCAGATGACCTGTGAATTGATTGAATGCCAATGCTTCTGGTTGCAGTACATGTGCTTGCTCGCTTGGGGGGGGTTGAGGGGGCTGTAGTGCAACATGCGTACAGTCAATGGCTCCCAGTACCCGTGGAAAGTGTGATATGGCAAAGAAATCCTGGCACACTCTCTGCCTCTCCTGCAGTATGTGTGGCATGTATATGTGCCTACGCATACGTGATGTTATGCAACGCAAGACCTGGTGTATGCACCGGGATTGCGTGGCCTGCGATATGCCCCCAATAATGTGCTGGAATGAGCCTGTAGCCAAAAAGTGTAGGGCTGTCAGCACCTTCTCCAGGGGTCTGAGTGCATGGGAGCAGATGGTGGGTGATGCAAGGTATTCCTCCCACTCCCTGACCAGGTCTAGGCCGACATGGGGAGGGTATCTGTACACCCATCTGGCATCCCAAAAAGCGTTGTGCGAGGATTGAAAATCCTGTCCCTCATCAACCGCCTCCTCCTTCTTCCATGAACATGTATGATCACTGCCACCACAGTGGGATTCATCCTGGAGGTGCAATTTTGTAATGATATGCATTGTGTGCATTTATACGTGGCTATGCGCTTTATAGGTTACGTCGCATATCATGTGGTGGTGAGATCTCGAGGTTGTGCCTTTTCACTCCACAAAGTGGCGGTTAGAAATCCACGAATTGGGTTATGTTTGCACGTGACTGGGCATGTTAGCTTTTACATGGCATGTCCCCCAACACGCCCACGTTATTCCTCGTTATTCCTCATTTTGCACAAAGAATGGGGAATATGGGGAATATGCATGTTGCGTCACCTGTTTGTTTCTTTGAGCTGGCCCTTCCCACACTTTGCGCTGTGTGTCGTGCTCAGCACTACACAAAGTAGGCAAGGACCTGCGCAAAGTGAGTGCAGACCCATGCAAAGACCGATCCATGAATCGGCAACATGAGTTTTGTGCGCCGCAAAGTGCACTTTTTCAGCACAAAGCGACTTTGCAGCACACAAAACTGTCTATGAATTGGGCCCGATATTTAGGGGGTAATTCATAGAATCCAGCGCACAAGTGGCGCACGCGGCTGGCGCACAGTGTGCGCGTGCGAATCCCTGCGCCAGCCGCGTGCGCTAAAATCCATTTCCGCGCACAGCGTATTCATGGATTCCAGCCACCAAAACCAGCCGTGGCGCACAGTGGCGCAGCGACCCTGCAGCAGCGCCAGTTACGCCTCTCGCGCAGGGAAAAGCCATCAATATACCCAATCCAGCGCAAAGGGCTGCGCTAACCCTGTACCAGCACAGCAAGCGGGCTACGTGTATCACTGGGGTGCGCGGGAAGTACCTCGCGCGATTCCATCAGGGTACGTGTATTTCGGGGTGCGCGTGAAGTTCCACACGCGATATCAGCAGGGTACGTGTATTTCAGGGTGCAGGGGAAGTTACACACGCGATTTCCGCAGGGTACGTGTATTTCAGGGGTGCACGGGAAGTTCTACACGCGAATGGCCTGGGTGCGTGTATTTCAGGGGTGCACGGGAAGTTCCACACGCGATTGCCCTGGGCGCGTGTATTTCAGGGGTGCGCGGGAAGTTCCACACGCGATTGGCCTGGGCGCGTGTATTTCAGGGGTGCGCAGGAAGTTCCACACGCGAATGGCCTGGGTGCGTGTATTTCAGGGGTGCGCGGGAAGTTCCACACGCGATTGGCCTGGGCTCGTGTATTGAAGGGGTGCGCGGGAAGTTTCACACACGAATGGCCTGGGTGCGTGTATTTCAGGGGTGCGCGTGAAGTTCTACACGCGATCTGGCCTGGGGGAGCGTGTGCGTGTATACCAGGGGTGCGCGGAAAGTTTTACACGCGATTTCAGCAGGGTACGTGTATTTCAGGGGTGCCGGGGAGTCCTACATGTGATTTGCCAGTGTGGGTCCTCCCAGGTGTTCCCTGTACACCCTCCACGGCCCCTGCAGGCAGCCCACACCACAGGGGACTACCCTGCATCCCTGGTCATGTCCCGCAGGCAGCCCACCCAACATGGGCATGCCCCCCAGCAAAGGCACATGTCTCCTTGCACTAATGATCACCAACTCATGTCCCCTTGGACCCCCACCCCCAGAATTGCGGGGTACCTGCCAGCAGGCCCCCACCCATGTCCAACTCATGTCCCCTTGCACCCCCACCCCCAGAATTGCGGGGCACCTGCCAGCAGGCCCCCACCCATGTCCAACTCATGTTCCCCAGCACCCCCACCCCCCAGCACTGTGGGGCACCTGCCAGCAGGCCCCCACCCATGTCCAACTCATGTTCCCCACCCCCCCCACCCCCCAGCACTGTGGAGCACCTGCCACCAGGCCCCCACCCATGTCCAACTCATGGTCCCCACCCCCCCCGACCCCCCAGCACTGTGGGGTACCTGCCAGCAGGCCCCCACCCATGTCCAACTCATGTTTAACCACCCCCCACCCCCCAGCACTGTGGGGCACCTGCCACCAGGCCCCCACCCATGTCTCCCACCACCCCCACCCCCCAGTCACCAGGGGCAGCCTCCACCAGGCCCCCACTCATGTCCCCCTGCACCCAGGTCCTCACAATCCCCAATCATGTGCGTTATGGTCAGCCTCCACAGCCAAAAGGCCCTACCAAGTAACCCATTCACCCACATGGAAATGGAAATTACATGTTACACCCCCAATGTTCATAAAGCAAATGAACCCATGTCCGTCACACACAATGGTTGCAAATGAATGGGAAAACACCCAACATGACATGCATGAAACCAATGAGATGATACCACACAGTGAAGTATGAAAACAAAATTGTATTAAAAAAAATTTGAATGCAAATGAAATGAAACAAACTACAATGGCAATGAAAAAAAGATAAGCTGCATGTCCGTCCATAAAAATCAAAACTACAAATCCAAATCCCAAAAAAAGTTGTTCAAAGTCACATTAAAAATAAAATCAATCCAATGAAGAACTATGTACAAAACATCCAAGGGTCCATGAGCCCAACTGAACAAAGGAAACCTACAAAAAACCCTAACTAAAATGCAACTATATACAAAAAGTGGAGCTGTGTCCGTCGACTCCAAATCATAAGAAGAAACAAATGAAACCTAAAACTAAAGAACTATATACAAAGGCGGCGGGCAAGTCCAGCGGCTCATTCCGTGGTGTTCCGGGCCAGGGCATCATCAAACTCCTCGTCTATGTCCCGGAGGCGGTCCTGTTCCATGGCCCCGAGGGTCCGCAGGGACGACGCCATCTGCTCCTCCAACCCCTGCGGATTGCCTCGAGGCACTCGGCCCGCCTCAGGGCCCTCCCCCGCCTCAGGGCCCTCCGCATGGAGTTCTCCGCCCTGACCATTGTGAGCCGCGCCTCTTCCGCCCGCCGCCGCTCCGCACCTATATGCTGGCCCAACCGCTGCCACACGGAAGACACTTCCCGTCCTGGGTCCTCCTGCCCTCCGGCCGATGCCTGCCCCTCCGATGTTAATGGCCCCGAGCCATGATGCCTCCCACGTTGACTCCGCTGCTGCCTCTGACGCCACTGCCTCTGCCAGCACGACGGCATCCAGGCTGATGGAATCCACCGACGCCGTCGTGCACGTGCCCTGCCTGATGATGCCGGCACATCCTCCATCTGCTGGGGTACAGTTGCTGTGGTGTCCACCCCTGCTGGACCTCTGACTCCCGACTGTGGCAGGGATGGGATCCCCACCGAGCTGGCTGCATTGGTCAGGGCAGGTCCACAGGGGGCCCTGGTGGCATCTGGGCCGGAAGACGGCAAGGAGAACGACTGGCGTATAGTCTCCACAGAGGAGGAGAGGGCCGCCAGATTGGCCGACACATGCAGGAAACCCCCGAACATGGACGATCCCAATTGGGCCACGTCGGCACGGTGCTCTTCGTGATGACGTGCGTGCTCCTCCTGGGAAGCACGCACGGCATCACGAATCACAGCCGTGCGCATCGCGACCCCAATCAGGACCTTCTCCATACGGCCAGGGGTCCCCTCGTCCGCAGGTGGAGGGGAGTCAGATGACATGGACATCCCCTCTACCTGCGGACGGGCCTGGGACGGGGCATCCCTGCTGGTGCATGGTGGTGCACCCACAGGGTCAGGGACAGCGACATGCACATGCCCCTCCATGGTGACCTGTGCTGCCTCCTGCCCCTGCCCCTGGACTGCACCACTTGCACCAGCAGGGATGCCCCCACCAGGCCCCATGTGCGCCTCAGTGGCGGCCTCCTCCTCCTCTGTGGAAACCACCAACCTGGATGGCTCCTCACCGTCCTCCGCCGTAGCAGGCCCCTGTGGGGGCTCACCCACCCCTTCCGCTGCAGCCGTGGGGGCATCCCCGCCGCCTTGCTCCACAGCGCCGTCTCCGCCCTCTTCTTCACTAGCCGCTGCGTAGAGGGAGACATAGAACACAAGCATCAGGGTACTCTACAATGGTCCCCTAGACAGGAAGCAATAGCAGATGAGTGCCACTGTCAAAGTACACTTCCATCATGTCCCTCCACAACACATGTGTCAGTCCAGGCAAAACACACACAGTGACAGTCATGGTGCATGCCATGGACATTTCCATACATGTCCAATGGACTCTCGAAACATACAATGTAATGGAACTCACATGCATCATGGGTCATGCCTATCACATGCACACACTTCACCTCAGTCACATCCATCTGGCCCCGTACACCCCAATCACAGTGGATACAAGGATGACTAGACTGCATCAGTGAATCTGTACATTGTCACAGACATGTGTCATGCATCCATGGCATCCACAAGTCACAGACACGCAGGTCAGGCACACAGACATGGACACCATATATGTACCTGGCATCAGCACCCATCCCCCACCCCCACCCATGTCCAGGAACAGAGACTGCCATGCTCTCATGTGTACAATCTGCATAGGGCTCCCCATGTCGCATTTAAACACATGCAACAACCGTGCGGTTCACACATTACTGGTCGCACATGCATTACCATGATGTCCCTGCACACATACATGCGTACATGGCCTATGTCACACATACAGGCAAGTATCAGACAACCAGCACACTGCAACATGCCCTGTCTCACACAGCAATGCTTGGCCACTTACCGCTCAACTCCAGACGGGTCTCCCTCTCAAGGACCTGGGCGTGGAGCGCTGGGTGTACGCGTTCCAGGACCCCCATCTGGATGGAACTCATGCGGCCCCGGCCCCCCTCCACGAGCCGCCGGGCCTTCATGAGGGTCCTGGACCTCATGTCTTCCCAGCACTTCTTGACCTTCTGGATGGTGCGGGTTGCCACCCCCTCCGCGTTGATGGCAACCACACAGTCGGCCCAGATCCTCTCCCGTCCTTCCTTGTTGGCGCGGGACGATCCGAAGAGGGCATCATACTGCCCCAGGACTTGCTCCACCAGGACACCAACTTCGGTGGCAGTGAAGCTGGTGCCCCTCTGCCCCTCTGGCCGGGGGTTGCCACTGGTGCCAGATGTGGATGTGCCCGACATGGCAACCCCAGGTGCAGGAGTGGGTGGGCAACTGGGTCCTGGGGCTGGGCTGTGGAGCGATGTTATCTGAGTCGGGAGTCTTCTGTTCTAGCAGGGGTGGACACAGCAACTGGACCCCTGCAGATGGCAGATGTGCAGGCACCAAATGGCATGGCACGGTGGCAGCAGGCAGGCAGGCAGCAGCAGATGGCACGTGGGAGGCTGCTCGGGGCACTGGGGGGCAGTAATTCGGCCTTCTGGGCAGGAGCTTGGTCTTCTGTGTGTTTTCGCGTCGCCAGCTTGATACGGAGTGATTTGGCACGTGAAAATCCTGCACGTCAGCGTGAAAATCGAGGAAAGGCCCTTAGCGCGTAAGCGCGTCAGCACGCGTACGCGATTTCATTGGACCAAAGGCCCTTACAGCGTAAGCGCGTCTGTGATGTTTTGCGCACGGGCGTTGCCCTGGCAGGGCTTGGAGATCCCGCGTGCCTTTACACTGTTCTGTACGTGCTTTTCGTGTGGTGCGTGTGTTTTCCATCCGTTGGGGTTCACACGCTATTACTTCACAGGGGGTGTTGGCTACGCGTTCTTCTATACGCAAGGCAGACGGTGAGTGGTACCCTGCTCCCCCAGGCCCGATCGCGTGAAAAAGTTCACGCGAACCCCTGAAATACACGTAGCCCGCTCGCACAGGCCCAATTGCTGTATGTTGCCACTTTTGTAATGCGCAGGGACGCTACCGCCTGCCTTCGTGTGGCGGACGTGTTTCGGCTTGTGCGTGTCTTTGGCTCTGCGTGGCTTTGCCCTATTCGATTCCATGAATACGTGTGGTTCGAGTGCGTGTGGGCGTTCCGTCTACTTCCCTGCAGTACATCCCCAGTTACGCCCTTATTTTCGCGCGTTGTTCCGCATTCCGCGCGTTACGCCCCGTGTCCCGCCCACTTTCTGGTGTATGCGCCGAGGTTGTGCGCTTTCACTGTGCGCGTCGCGCACGCCTTTCGGGATGTTGCTGTGACTTGTGCGCCTGTTTTTTTCCGCTTGCGCCTGCTTGCGTCTGCTTGCGCCTGCTTGCGCGTAGATTTTCGGCGCACGTTTGTTCCATGAATCGGCCCATGAATGACATACAGCGTTTATAGGTCCCTGCGCTCTGATGGCTGCGCCAAAAAGGTAACTGGACCCAAGCGCACGTGAGTGTTTAGGCGCTAGCCCTTTCCGCACAGCGCCCTAGATTCGATTACCTTTTTGGTGCGCCGTCCTGGGCGCAGGGAGGAAGAGTGTTGTATGTTCCCTTAAATCATGTGTCATCCCGAACACTAAATGCAGTGATTGGGATGACGGTATATTTAAGCAATACACGATACTTACACGGACATAGAGCCGCATTTAAAGTGAAAACTCCATTCACACATAGGTTGCTGTGTCTTACATGTTATGGCATGCGGGACACAGCAACCTATGTGTGAACGTAGTTCGCATGTAACGTGAATTGAGAGCCCAAATGAGGAGAGTGCTGTACATTGCTTAAATATACTGTCATTCTGACCGCTACAGTAATAATGTTCAGTATGACAATATATTTAAGGGAACATAGGCTCTCTTAGGTCCCTGCGCCCTGCCGGTCGCGGCCAAAAGGCGTGCCAAAAAGGTACTTGTGCGAAACTGCAGTCGCCCAAATAGCGGCCAAATGTCCTGCTTCGAAATTTAAAGCCGTCGTAGACAGAAGCTAAGCCTATACCGCCATCTAGAGGTTGAAAAGATATTTTTCACCATTACACATTGACCTTGGTGTCTGCAAAACCAGTTCTGCAAGGCTATTTTCTCCTTGACGTTTGTTGGCGGAAATACATTTTGGCTTCCAATTAGGATAACTTGCTGGAATGATTTTTAATTTGCAAATTCTTTGTCCTGGAAGAACGTTTTATTTCATAATGACTTCTTCATTTTTTTATGTTACTTTTTCACTAAGCAGATTTAGAAGTTATTTAAAGTGTGTCATTCATTATAATCAAGAGGCTATCTGATAACCACTCATGGGGGGTTTACTCATTTTGGTGAGCTCAGGGAGGGTTCAAATAAACTGAAAAGAATATATCGCAGACGTGTGCAGGGTGTCACCTCTTCAAAGAGAAGGTATGTGTCTGTCGGTAAAATATATGTAACGGAACGCCCCGGAATCCACGAAGCGCAGAGTAGAAAAGAAGAAGTTAGACGCCATCACGGCCAAACTTGTGTTCTGTGCTTTCCTGACTAGAAGGTTGCCTGTCAACTAGGTCCTCACAAATATAGTGAAGTAATGACGCCCTGGCTTTTCACTTTGGGTCCTCCCCTTCCGCAGGGCACCACCTGCTTAAAGGCAGAGCCATCTTCAAGAATGGGCGTTCAGGATTCAGCAGTTCACAGTCGTCAAAGCCTGTGGCTTTCCCAGTGACATGCCTGTGCCTTTCATTCACATGGTGCTGTCTAGGTTAAGGGACTGCAACCTACGGCTCTCCAGATATTCTGCACTATGATTCCCATGATCCCTCGCCATTGACTAGCTAGGGCTGCTGGGAGTTGTAGGCCAGCACATCTGGAGAGGCAAATGATGCACATCCTTGGTCTAAATGGAATGTCATTCTTTCCCTGTGAATTTCAGTGACTGTATTCAGTGCACTGACATCTTCAAAGAGTTGGGTCTGATCTTTGAGGTGTGTGTGTGTGGATTTCAGCCATGTATGCCATCTTGAAAGAGTGGGAACTGCTCGTTGAGATGGGTGCAGCTTTCAGCAGGGCACTGCCATCGTGAATGAGTGGGATCTGATAATTGAGGTGTGTGTGGATTTCAGCAGGGCACTGCCATCGGGAAAGAGTGGGATCTGATATTTGAGGTGTGTGTGGATTTCAGCAGGGCACTGCCATCTTGAAAGAGTGGGATCTGATATTTGAGGTGTGTGTGGATTTCAGCAGGGCACTGCCATCGTGAAAGAGTGGGATCTGATCATTGAGGTGTGTGTGGGTTTCAGCAGGGCACTGCCATCTTGAAAGAGTGGGATCTGATAATCGAGGTGTGTGTGGATTTCAGCAGGGCACTGCCATCTTGAAAGAGTGGGATCTGATAATTGAGGTGTGTGTGGTTTTCAGCAGGGCACTGCCATTTTGAAAGAGTGTGATCGGATATTTGAGGTGTGTGTGGATTTCAGCAGGGCACTGCCATCTTGAAAGAGTGTGATCTGATCATTGAGGTGTGTGTGTGGATTTCAGCAGGGCACTGCCATCGTGAAAGAGCGGGATCTGATAATTGAGGTGTGTGTGGATTTCAGCAGGGCACTGCCATCTTGAAAGAGCGGGATCTGATAATTGAGGTGTGTGTGGTTTTCAGCAGGGCACTGCCATTTTGAAAGAGCGGGATCGGATATTTGAGGTGTGTGTGTTAATTTCAGCAGGGCACTGCCATCTTGAAAGAGCGGGATCTGATCATTGAGGTGTGTGTGTTAATTTCAGCAGGGCACTGCCATCTTGAAAGAGTGGGATCTGATCATTGAGGTGTGTGTGGATTTCAGCAGGGCACTGCCATCGTGAAAGAGTGGGATCTGATAATTGAGGTGTGTGTGGTTTTCAGCAGGGCACTGCCATCGTGAACGAGTGGGATCTGATAATTGAGGTGTGTGTGGATTTCAGCAGGGCACTGCCATCTTGAAAGAGTGGCATCTGATCATTGAGGTGTGTGTGGATTTCAGCAGGGCACTGCCATCTTGAAAGAGTGGGATCTGATAATTGAGGTGTGTGTGGTTTTCAGCAAGGCACTGCCATTTTGAAAGAGTGTGATCGGATATTTGAGGTGTGTGTGGATTTCAGCAGGGCACTGCCATCTTGAAAGAGTGGGATCTGATCATTGAGGTGTGTGTGTGTGAATTTCAGCAGGGCACTGCCATCTTGAAAGAGTGGGATCTGATAATTGAGGTGTGTGTGGATTTCAGCAGGGCACTGCCATCGTGAAAGAGTGGGATCTGATAATTGAGGTGTGTGTGGATTTCAGCAGGGCACTGCCATCTTGAAAGAGTGGGATCTGATAATTGAGGTGTGTGTGGTTTTCAGCAGGGCACTGCCATTTTGAAAGAGTGTGATCGGATATTTGAGGTGTGTGTGGATTTCAGCAGGGCACTGCCATCTTTAAGAGTGGGATCTTGAAAAGGTGCGAAATATTTAGCGATCTTGATGACATCATGCAAGGCAGCACCAACTTGACATTGTCTGACCTCCGCAGTTGAATGAATGTCACCTTTGGCGCGGCATCACCACATTCAGGACTTTAAGAAGGTGGATTTCATCTTTGAAGACTAGATTCCCCAGTTGAAAATGGTCTCTACAGTACATTTCAGATTCACAATATTTGGCTGCGCTAACCCCTACCAGAGCCACCTCTTGCAGTTCGCTCATACCTACAAATAAATTTAGACCAAACAGGTATGGGGTTAAAAGAGGCAGCAGGTTTGACTCTAGCAGATAAATATTACAGTAAGTAATTAATTTTACAGGGAATCCCTGTGATGCTTGGTCCCTTTGAGAACCAGGCCAGTGTTTAACAAAGAACACATTCTTTAAATGACTTCTAGGTTACCCCAACATACCTACCAAGTCCCTCCTAGACCTGTGGCACCGCCACTAGTTGACACCATGGGGTAGACATTTGTTGACTATGGTACCTCGTGCACAGCGTGGCCCAGGATACTCTGCTACTGCCCTTATGGTTGTGTGTACATGCAACCCCTCCCCAGCCTATGTGGTCGAAGGGTAGGCATTGTGGCTGTTTTCACTTGCAGAATCCTTTCCTCCACAGCTAGGATCACCCTGTAAATACGGAATATATCGTAACATGGCCCCAGTGGTCCACAATGCCCCTACCTGCGTCCAGGCCTGTTGCTCTAACCTAAAAAAATGTTTTTAAAAATCCAAAGTTGATGCACTCCTAATATGATACGTTTTCAAAATAAAAAGTCATGAAGTTCTAAAACAAGTTTAAGGTGCGGGGGAGGACCCGAGATCCTGCCACAAGACCTCCACAAATAACAAGAGAAGAGGAGAAGATTCAAACTTTGAATACTCCCGTCCCCTGCACACTATTCTGTGATGGACAAACCAACTACTATAATCTAAAAAGAATGATTTTGGGAGTTCAAGTGTAAATAATAATTCTCAAACACAGCAAGTTTTGTAGGACAAAGTTGTGTATATATATTTTTACAAAGTACAAATTGCATACAAAGACAGAAACAATATTTTTACAGAAAAAAGATAAATTGAAGAAATGTTGACAGTAGTCCGTTTTCAAATGGCGACGCGTTTCGAGGAGAGAAACTTCTTCTTCATAGGCCTAAACAGACTATAAAAGAATATGCGTTACAAAAACTGTCAAGTTTGGTTGTGCATTAGTCCATAAATGCTGAGTTATTTGTACATCAAGTAAAGTAAACTAAACATATTTTTAACTTTTGAATTACATACAAGAGGGATTCTAGTATGATTCTATTAAGCTATGTTTTCAGCACGTAAAACATGAGTACCGCCATATTTTCGATAGAACAAATGAGTCCATTCTCCATTATGATGTGACCAATTGTATAATGCCCTAAGGGGACATTTAACTTAAATGGGTAAGGGTCCCGTGTACACAACTTGACAATCCAACAAGAATTCAAACCAAGCGGTCGTTGTGTCAAGAAGAGGTAAAGATTACCTGATGGAGCAAAAATGGAGGCGTGAAAAAGTGCACACCATCACAGACCGGTGTGCATGTGGATTCTGCAAAGTACTGCTTCAAAGTGAGAGCTGGAGAACAGCCGACTAGTATCAATTATCGAATGTGGGTGTAACTTAAGAGACCAGCTAAATCTGGAAACAGAAAGAGGTAAAGAGAAGACTCGTGTCAAGTATATTTTAAGACAAAAATGTAAACAGGCAAGGTTACCATGGAAGAACCAATGGTAAACGTAAGACACCTACAATGGATTATAAAGCTTCAAGATGGATATGTAATTTAGAACAAAGTACCAAGTGTATGGAAAACTAGTTAAAAGCACCAATCACCATATATACAAAAGTTAGAATTAAGCATACACCCCGAATGGAGGGAGAAACAAGTAATCTAGTAGAGTAGTCAAATAGTTGAATACCTCCGCATGATACAGAGGTGTGGTTGTCCCAAGAAGACCTACTCTATACAGAATGAAAGATAAGAATAAAAAATAGACAGTAAGATATAGAAACAACAGACCTTAAAGACAAGAAGGAAAACAAGATATAGTATAAGATAATAGAACCACTCAACCTAACTTACACTGCTCCAAAATTGGATAAGTATCCAATAATTTATTAGTGAAATCTCTTAAGCTAGACTTGTCCGTGGGCGGCAGTCAGAGTAGCCCATCGTTCGTACCACGAGTCAAGAGGGAAAGAATCTATGAAGGAAAACCAAGGAAAGAAAAAGAACAATCATCCTATTAGTGAAGGATAGATCCCTGGTATGAAAAGTTAAAAGCGAGGAGAGTAATACATACCTAGATGACGGTATGTCAAAGCATAAATTCAATCATGCATGCCCGTCATTAAAACACGGAAAGCCGTAGGCTACGTGTTGGTTGCTATGCCGAAAATTCCACTGTGCAGCAGAACCAAGGATCGTTGAGCTAGCGCAGAGGCTGCAAAAAGTCAAAGAGACACGTAATTAATCATGGTAGTACAACACTTTGTAGAGGGTCCCTAGCGTATCAATGTAAACGCGAGGGAACCCACCTGAAACAGAGTGCTCTGGAGCGCAGCCAGGAACTCACACAGAAGCATCGGCATAAATCACCATGGTGACGCCGGTCGCCATTTTAAAAAGGTAAAAGAGAAAGGCATATACCACGTGGTATCCAGTGAAAATGCAAGGCCTAGTGAAAATAAAGAGGGGACAAAAGGTGTCCTCCTCATTATAACACGGAGGCGTATTGTAGCATATCTCTAATGTAGGAAAAATAGCGTACCATCCAAACAGGATGCCAATTAAGATGTATATTGAGAAAATGGCATAATACCATAAAGATAAATGTATAAATGTAAAAGAATCATAATAATATAAACACCTATGAGGAAAAAGCACATAACCAAATATAAAGAAAAAACCAAAGTGTGAATCAGACGTGAGACAACAAGGAGCAAATTAAATAAACAAGGGATCGGAATGCTAGTGTAGCTAAATAGGGACCGCCTAAGGAGCGGACTCAAGTGGGATTGTCACGAGTGTCACGGAGTCGACCTCCATATAAGATATATCACGATGATATATTGTTCACGATAATTCGTTCATGATAATTCAAAGGGGACAACATCCCTAATGTTCATAATTGTTAAGAGTAAATCAAATACTCATATGTAAAATTTCAGTAAAATGATCTAGAAGAACTGTAAGTGCAAAAAATGACAAACAAGTGAGAAAATATCATTCAATTCACAAATTCTAGTATAATACACAGAGGGAGAATAACAAATATTGATTTAGTTCACATCGATGTTTAAGTAAGTGGGAGTACCCAGGGTAATAAATCACAGTCAAATTCAAATCAAGTCAAATGGTACACGTTCAAAGCAATTATGTCAAACGGTACTGGGAAGACTAGTAATGGATACCTATAGGAAACAATTTAATGAATGTTCTTCGTTCAGCCCCTTGGGTTGCACAGTATCTAAGTAATTAATCCAGAATGGTTCTCTCCGTAGGAGCATGGAGTGGAAATCACCACCTCTTTGGTTTTTTTTGATGACCTCAAGAATCTGAAATCTCATCTGAGCAATTGTGTGATGTTGGGTGTTGAAATGTCTTGCCACTGGTGAACGTAGGTTATTACACCGTATGTTCGATTTATGTTCTGACCAACGTTCCTTGGCTGGTCTCGTAGTTTGCCCTACGTATAGTTTTCCGCAAGGGCATTTAATCGTGTAAATAACCCCCGGTGTCAAACAGGCAATCATGGATTTTTATTTTCTTGCCTGTCTGAGGATGGGAAAGCACATTCCCCCTAGTGATGTTAAACAGTGTGTGCAGCTCAGACATGGAAAAGTGCTCTTTTTCTGAGTAGTTAGAAACTATTGATACTCTTTGGAGGGTTTTCGGCTTTAATAAGTTTGTCCCTAAGATTCTTTCCTCGTTTGAAACACATAATTGGGGCCTTCGGGAACAATCTGAGTAGTGAAGAGTCATTATGTAGAATTCCCCAATGTTTCTTGATACTTTTACTGATTTGAAAGCTCTGCCGTGAGAATTTGGATATGAATAATAGAGGGATGTCTTTCTCACAGGGTTTCGATTTCAATAAGTCAGTTCTTGTCACATTAAGGGATCTGGTCTTGGCATAATTTAGTACTCCATCTGGATAACCTCTTTGTTTACATTTTTCAATGAGTGTAGAGCACACAGTGTCCAGGCCCTCAGGTTCTGAGATAATTCTTTTAAGCCTCAAAATCTGGCTATACGGAAAACTTTGTAGCATGGCTTTGGGGTGGAAGCTTGAAAAGTGTAATAGGTTGTTAGCATCTGTAGGTTTATGATAGATATTGGTCGTGATGTTGCCATTGGTAATTTTCAAATTAACATCTAAAAAGTGAAGGGATGGGTTGCCAATTTCCATTATGAACTTAATCCTGGAATGGACTCAGTTTAAAAAAAATGATTCCAACTCTTCATGTGTTCCACACCATATTCCAAAAATATCATCAATGAAACATTTCCAAACCAATATATATGATGACCATTTGGGATGATTCAGCACAAATTCACTTTCAAATTTGAACATAAAGGTGTTCGCATACATGGGTGTCATAGAGGACCACATGGAAGTTCCAGAGATCTGTAAATAGTATTTCCCCAAAAAGCAGAAATAACTATTATCACACCTGTATTTTATGGATTGCCAAAGATTCATAAAGACCGTCTGAATCCATAAAGTGTGGAATATGGTGTGGAACACATGAAGAGTTGGAATCATTTTTTACATATATAAACTCAGTCCATTCCAATGGCAACATCACAACCAATATCTATCATAAACCTACAGATACTAACAACCTATCACACTTTTCAAGCTTCCACACCAAAGCCATGCTACAAAGTCTTCCGTATAGCCAGATTTTGAGGCTTAAAATAATTATCTCAGAACCTGAGGGCCTGGACACTGAGTGCTCTACACTCATTGAAAAATTTAAACAAAGAGGTTATCCGGATGGAGTACTTAATGATGCCAAGACTAGATGCCTTTATGTGACAAGAACTGACTTATTGATATTGAAACCCTGTGAGAAAGACATCCCTCTATTATTTATATCCAAATTCTCACGGCAGAGCTTTCAAATCAGTAAAAGTATCAAGAAACTTTGGGAAATTCTACATAATGACTCATCACTACTCAGATTGTTCCCGAAGGCCCCAATGATGTGTTTCAAAAGAGGAAAGAATCTGAGGGACAAACTTATTAAAGCCGAAAGACCATCCAAAGAGAATCAACAGTTTCTAACTACTCAGAAAAAGGGCACTTTTCCATGTTTGAGCTGCACACACTGTAATAACATCACCAGGGGGAATGTGCTTTACCATCCTCAGACAGGCAAGAAAATAAAAATCCATGATTACCTGTTTGACACTGGGGGTTATTTACATGATTAAATGAACTTGCGGAAAAATATACGTAGGGCAAACTACGAGACCAGCCAAGGAACGTTGGTCAGAACATAAATCGAACATACAGTGTAATAACCTACGTTCACCAGTGGCAAGACATTTCAACACCCAACATCACACAATTGCTCAGATGAGATTTCAGATTCTTGAGGTCATCAAAAAAAAACAAAGAGGTGGTGATTACCACTCCATGCTCCTACGGAGAGAACTATTCTTGATTAATTACTTAGATACCGTGCAACCCAAGGGGTTGAACGAAGAGCATTCATTAAATTGTTTCCTATAGGTATCCATTACTAGTCTTCCCAGTACGGTTTGACATAATTGCTTTGAATGTGTACCATTTGACTTGATTTGAATTTGACTGTGATTTATTACCCTGGGTACTCCCACTTACTTAACCATCGATGTGAAGTAAATCAATATTTGTTATTCTCGCTCTGTGTATTATACCAGAATTTGTGAATTGAATGGTATTTTCTCACTTGTTTGTCATTTTTTGCACTTACAGTTCTTCTAGATCATTTTATTGAAATTTTACATATGAGTTTTTGATTACTCTTAACAATTATGAACATTAGGGATGTTGTCCCCTTTGAATTATCATGAACGAATTATCATGAACAATATATCATCATGATATATCTTATTTTTTTTAATACATTTTTATTAACTTATTCACACAACAAAACAATACAAACCAAACAAGCAGTGCAACCTTCAACCGCTTCATTATACATCCATAATTTCTAGTCGCTGCTTCCCTTTCCCTCCCCCCTTTACAAGTCTATTTCTTTTAACCTTGGTTTCTGCATCCTGTGATACGGTCTCCCCTTCTATAGCGTCTGCCAGGTCTTCAATTGACCCAAACAGCTCGGCTATCAATAGTTTCCAGGCCATCAGGGACTCAGTCTCCTCCTCCCCCCCTGAGTTACTAGCCTCTTGCCACACCATGGTTTCTGCCTCAGCCCATTTTTGTAAATCCCTCCACCACACCTCCACATTTGGCAAATAGGCAGGTCTTCCAACCATGGCAATTCTCCTTTTTGCAAGCACATAAGCCAGGTCCTTCAATTTACTCACATGCTTGAGCTTCCGTGATCTTGGGAACCCCCCCAACAAACAGGCCCACACTGTGTCCACTACGATCTTAACCCCTTTTTCCTCCAGTTTCTCTTTTACTGCACTCCAGAAACATTCAATGACCGGGCATGACCAGAACATATGATCCATGCCCACGTTCTCCTCATCGCATTTGGGGCATGCCTGCCATCCTGCATTCTCAAACCTCAATATCCTCCTGTAGGTGTCATGTATGCCCTATGCGTAACATATAGTTGTAACTGTTTCAGTCTCGCATTCCTAGACACCTTCTTATGATACCCCTGCACCCGTTCCCACATCCCATCCTCCATCGGGGCACCAACTTCTATTTCCCAGTCCATCCTCAACTGCATGACTTCCTTCCCCACTTTAGACATCAACATTTCATATATTCTGGAAATATCATGACCCCCTTCTGCTATGTCATATATCGTATCTATGGTGGCATCTGGTTCCTCCTCCAGCACTGTTTCAGGCCATATTCTCTTAATTCGCTGCACCATTCTGTAATATGTAATGTACTGGACCTCGTGCAACCCAGTTTCTTCTTGCAGCTCCTTGAAAGTAATACTAGAGCCCTCCCGCCAGATGTCTCCCATTGTTTCCACCCCAACCAGTTCCCAGTGGCTCCTGATTGTCATTCTTAGCTGCACATCTGCCCCCGTTAATACAACCAGTGGCACCTGTGGAGAACAGGGGGACGGCTTCTCCATCATCTGGCATGCCCTGCGCCATATATTTCACCCTAATAGCAGCATCTTAGGGTGCCCCATCATTTCTTTCAAGTAAAATGGTGCACAATCTCGCCCAAACAGCCTAGATTCCGAGGTTTCCTCATCAGAAAGCCATTTGGCGACGTATTGCAATTGGCTTGCCACATAATACACCTCATAATTGGGCAGTTTTGTCCCACCTTTGCCATGGAAATTCTGTAGCTTCCATAACGCCACTCTATTCCGCGTGCCATGCCACAAAAAATCCCTACACATGCTATTCAGTTTGGTGAAGAACTTCTTAGGGATCAGGTACGGTATATTCCCAAAATAGTGCAAAAGCCTTGGCAGAACCACCATCTTTAGCATTGCTCCCCGACCCATCATTGCTAAGGGTAAACTGGCCCAGAATTGCATGCACTTCTCAATTTTTGTAATAGCTACTTCTGTGTTGCATCTATGCTCCTCTTCCACATTATGGTATATGTTGATCCCTAGATACCGAAATGTACTGACCGCCCATGGTACCTGCAATACAGGCAATCGTTCCGCTGGGATCCCTAGTACCCCAATGGGAACATGCTGGACTTCTGGGGGTTCACCGCTATGCCGGACAACCCAGCAAATCTCTCCATCACTTCCAAAATGTACTTGAGATTTGTTTCTGGGTATCGCAAGTACAGCAACATGTCATCAACGTACAGGGAAATCAGATGTCTCTCCCCCTTTACCTCAATGCCTATGATGTCATATTGCTGTCTCAAGTATATTGCAAGAGGTTCCAGGGCCAATATGTAGAGCATTGGGGACCACAGACATCCCTGCCTGGTGCCCCTGCTGAGCTGCCACCTTCCCGATATCACAGATCCTGTCTTAACCCTAGCCAGTGGTTCGCTATATAATACCTTTGCCCACCTTACATATCCAGGCCCTAACCCAAAACACTCCAAGGCCACAAGCAGCCATGGCCATTTAACCGAATCAAAGGCCTTTATTTCGTCCAAAGACACAATCGCCATATCCTCATCATTTTCGCCACCACTCTCAACAATTCTATGGAGCCGTCTATGATTATTAGTAATATTTCTATTTGGGACATAGCCCATCTGATCTGGGTGTATTAGTTTGCTAATGACCTTCTTCAGTCTATTTGCTAGGACATCTGTCAATATCTTGCTGTCTTGATTCAGCATCGACAAGGGTCTGTAGGAGCCGCAACTGTGCCCAGGCTTGTTGGGCTTGGGGAGCGGTATCATGACAGCCTCTCTCAATGATTCGGGCAAGCATCCCATCTCAAATGCTTCGTTTAGCATTTCTAGCAATGGGGGAAGGACCTCTTCTATGTACACTTTATAAAACTCACTTGGGAGTCCATCGGTCCCCGGGGTCTTGCTAGTAGGCAGCTGCCTCACCACCTCCCCTAGCTCTTCTAAGGTAATTGGTGCATCTAGTTCCTCTCTCTCTTCCTCACCTATCTTTGGCAATCCTATGTCCTCCAACGCTTCTCTCATCATATCGCGACTACTTCCTCCCTCATCTCCATATAATACCCTATAATAGTCCATAAATGCTTGATTGACTCCCTCTTGGGTGTCTGCTACGCTACCGTCCTCTCTCTCTATGGTCCTGATTGTGACTCTGGGAGTCTCGCTCTTATATAACCACGCCAAAAGTCTCCCCGGCATATCACCACCCGCATGCTGTCTCTCTACATATTTTTTATAATTGAGGTTACATAATCTGTCCCAGTATTCTACACATTTTTGCTGTAGCTTGAGTGTCAATTCCACCTTCTCTGCTGTGTCATCCCCACCCCTCAAAGCCTCCTCCAGTTTCTCCTCCGTCTCCCGTAGGTCTGCTAGAATCCCACCTTATAGGCCCCTGGATTTTGCTATGGCTACTCCCCTCATCACTACTTTAAAGGCCTCCCATAGTGTTCTCGCCGAGTCCAAACTCCCAGTGTTTGTTTCAAAATATTTCACAATCTCCTCCCTCAAGTCCTCCCTAAAGAAGGGGTCTCTCAGCGCTTCCGCTCGTAGATGCCATGTCGGGATCCTCGCTCTCGGGGGGCAGTATTGCCATCCAAGAATCAGGGGCGAGTGCTCCGAAAGGACCCTAGCCTTGTACTCTATTTGCGTGATCTCCGCCATCATTTCAGGCGAGGTAAAGACGCAGTCCAACCTCGTGGATAACTGCTGTGGGGCGGAATAGTGTGAGTATTGTCTCTCCTGGGGATGTCTCACTCTCCATGCATCTTCCAAGCCAAAGTCCATTAGCAATGCCTGTAGCGCCTTGGCTGCAGGGGCCGGTCTATCCATCTTCCCATCCGATCTGTCCACCCTTGGATTCAGTACGCAGTTGAAGTCCCCTACCCAGATCATCGCGCTTCCCACACATGCGCTCAAATTATTACACAATATTCTAAAGTACGCCGCTGTGTTCTGGTTCGGGGCGTACGTATTGACTATACTTATCTCCCTGTTTTCCACCAGTCCCCTCAATATAACCAATCTCCCATCCGTCTCAGCTATCACTTGCAATCGCTGAAAAGGGACATGTGGCACCACCCAGATAAGCACTCCTCTCGCATAAGCAGAGTATGATGAGCCCACCATCACTCCCTTCCATTTCCCAGCTATCTTATCCATTCTCTCTCGTTTGAGGTGGGTTTCCTGCAGCAGTGCAATATCTATTTTTTGCCTACGCAGGTACAACATAACTTTGTTCCTCTTTAAGTAGCTGTTGAGTCCCCGTACATTCCATGTAACTATTTTAAGGTCTCCCATGGCCTATTCGAATTCCATTCCACCTCCCACAGGCGCAGTCTGCCTCTAAGTTCCATTCCAATCCGCATAGACTCGTTACTCAATTTTAAACTCCCCTTAACCAAAAACACCCCAAACTCCCCATTTCCCCCCCTCCCACCTCCCATCCCTGCCCCAACATCACTCCCCTTAACTGTTGCCCAGCTACATCCCTGGATCTCAGGCTTCCCCGCATCTAGCCCTTTCCGGCCTTTGCCTGTACTCGAAGCTCCGCAGGGTGAGGCCGCCCTAGTGGCTAGCCTGCTACTACTACAACTATATTTCGGGGGGTAGGGTGCTTTCGCCCTGTCGCTCCTATTCGCTTCAGTTTAACTACGCATAGCTACACAATTTACGCATTTTTACTTATTGCTATATTCCAGTCCTTAAAGTTAGTTCAAGACAGTGGTATCTTAACAAAATGTTAGCGATACTTAGTCGCACCCAACAGTATCAATCTTCATCTATGCACCACTAAGGTGCTCGCGCTGCGCCTTATAAGTATGCATACAGTGTACCAGTCATTTATCGTGTTCCTCTTGCGCCTGCTCCGAGTCTTGTTCCGGGCAGGTCTAGCCATGTTGTTGCTTCTTCTGGAGAATCAAAAAAATGCATTTTGCTCTTGTGCACCACCTTCAATCGAGCAGGGTACAGAAGCATGTATTTTATGCCAGCCGCACGTAGCCTCCTTTTGATTGTCACATAGCTGTACCGTTGCCTCTGGACCAACATTGTATAGTCAGGATACGCCGTGACGGTGCTCGAAGCCCTTTCAATTGTCCCTCCTTTTCGAAAGTACTCCAGTATCTTCTCGCGATCTTTATATTTCAGTATTTTGACGATGATCGCTCGGGGAGGGGCCCCAGGCCTAGGCTTCCTCATAAGGGCTGTGTGTGCGCGCTCCACCTCAAACCCCTGCGAGAGTTTTTCAGCCCCTATTTCTTGTAAGAGTAGATTCTCAATGTAGTCTGTCGGGTCCTGTCCTTCCTCTCCCTCCGGCAGTCCTACCACGCGGATATTGCTCCTCCTCGCTCTCCCTTCTGCCTCCTCTGCCCGAGTCTCCAGATTAGCTACCTTTTGTTTGAGTACGTGGATCTCCTTTACGTTGCTAGTGCTGGTGTCCGTGTTGATTATCACCACACTTTCCAAGCTGCTCGTTCTCTCCGCCAGCCCCCTGACGTCTTGCCTCAGCAGGGTAACTTCTATACCTACTGCATCTATTTTAGCCTCCAGGGAAGTGCACAGTTCCGACATCGCTGTCCCCCATGAGTCTCGCAGCTCAGTTATGGCCGCTAGTATCTGATGATTGTCAGTCGCTGCAGCACTCTCCCCCGGTGCTATCAAGTCTTTGGGCGTCATGGCCGCTGGAGATTGTTGCATTTTGGCGAATGCCTCCATCGTGGATTGCTTATTCTTGTTTTTACTCACAGCCCCTCACCCCGTCATCTTGCAGCCTCAGTTATACACCCGAGGTTGACTGGCCTCAAATGTGCACTCCTGCTTTTCTATGTAAGCTCGACACCAGTGTACCTCCCTGGGTATGGGGCAGCCGTCCTAGAGGAGCCCTGGCGTTAGCTTATGTGTACTAAGCTCCAACTTCAGAGAGGGTTGTGCCCTCCCATGTATCAAATGTCTCACTGCATCCTAGAGACCACGTCACCCCTTGGTGTAGTCACCTAGCCTCCAGGCTCCTTATGTGCAACGCACCACCGACTATGTCCCCGGCCGCTTGAGCTCACTGTGCATGCCTTGCTTTGCTTGGTGACGACCACTGTTCACTCCTTGTACTTCTCAGAGGCCCACTGGTCATCCCAGCCCTCCATAGTACCAACGGCTCCCATTATTCGTCCCTCATTGTTACCAGAGGTGCAATGGCGCTTCCATTGGAGCCTGTTCAGTGTCCATGCCCCATATTTTCCAATAGTCGCTGCTGCCAGGTGTCTATCCCACCCTCAGCTGCCGCTTTAGTGTTTATTAGGCTGCTCTGCGCTCTATTCGCCACTCTTCTTCACAATATTGTACTTATAAATTCGTCCTGGGCGTGCACTTCATCCATCTACTGTAGCACAGCCCATCCACTGCAGGGTGTGCTCTACTGCTTCTCAATCCGGCACGCGCTTCGCGCCGCTATTGCATTCCGGGGCCCCAGGTGTTTCCACTGCAGGCTCGCCCCGCTCGCCCACTTATCCGCACGGCTCCCGCTGCACGCGGGCGAGGACTGCACAGCTCTGTGTGCCAGCCCCCCTCTTTGCTCTCCCACCGCTCTCGGGCCAACGCCTTGGGGACCGACTCACTGTCGCAGGCCAGCTTCTCCCAGAGCATACAGCTTACTGTTGCGGGGACTCCAGTTCATCCCCGCATGCCAGCATTAATCATTCCCCCTGGCTGGCAGCTCCATTCGAGTTATTGAGAACGGCTGGGTGTCGGCGCGCACCTCGCTCTGCTGTAGCTACCCGGTGCCCGCTGCCTCCTTACACTGCACGATCGCCCGCCCGCTCCATGATGTGTGTGCCGCCAGGTCCTCGCTGCGTGCGCTCGGGGACTGCACAACATTGTGTGCCAGTTCTCCGCTCCACGCCTGCCCTGTCTCCGCCGTCGGGGCCGATCCGCCTCCGCCCAAGCCCACGTTGCAGGCCAGTGCACCACCCTGCAGTCTGCTGTTTGTAAATCACAGGAGCTCTGGGTTCTTTCCCTGTGCCGGCGTCCGTGTCCACGATCGTCTGCCGGCCGTACGAGCCGCTTCAGTGGTTTTCGTTTCTCATTCCTTTGTTGTCAGCCATCTTGAGACAATGTATCTCGTGGCCGCGGTTTCGATTCCAGTGATACTTTCAGCCCGCTGCGTCCGATGCATTTGATCCTTGCCCTGTGTGCATAGCACACGTTCCGGCGCCCATGCTGTTACTCCTGGGGCTTTTAGAGCATTTTTAAGCGTAGTTTCAACGGATCATTTGTCGGATCCTCTGGAGCCCTTCAGGACGCACGTCCTACTCCATGGCTGCCCAAGCCATGCCCTCAAGAGCCGTGATATATCTTATATGGAGGTAGACTCTGTGACACTCGTGACAATCCCACTTGAGTCCGCTCCTTAGGCGGTCCCTATTTAGCTACACTAGCATTCCGATCCCTTGTTTATTTAATTTGCTCCTTGTTGTCTCACGTCTGATTCACACTTTGGTTTTTTCTTTATATTTGGTTATGTGCTTTTTTCTCATAGGTGTTTGTATTATTATGAATCTTTTACATTTATACCTTTATCTTTATGGTATTATGCCGTTTTCTCAATATACATCTTAATTGGCATCTGTTTGGATGGTACGCTATTTTTCCTACATTAGAGATATACTACAATATGGCCCCCGTGTTATAATGAGGAGGACACCTTTTGTCCCCTCTTTATTTTCACTAGGCCTTGCATTTTCACCAGATACCACGTGGTATATGCCTTTCTCGTTTACCTTCTTAAAATGGCGACTGGCTTCACCATGGTGATTTACGCCAATGCCTCTGTGTGAGTTCCTGACTGCGCTCCAGAGCACTCTGTTTCAGGTGGGTTCCCTCGCATTTACATTGATACGCTAGGGACCCTCTACAAAGTGGTGTACTACCATGATTAATTACGTGTCGCTTTGACTTTTTGCAGCCTCTGCGCTAGCTCAACGATCCTTGGTTGTGCTGCACAGGGGAATTTTCGGCATAGCAACCAACACGTAGCCTACGGCTTTCTGTGTTTTAATGACGGGCATGCATGATTGAATTTATGCTTTGACATACCGTCATCTGGGTATGTTATTACTCTCCTCGCTTTTAATATTTCATATCTGGGATCTATCCTTCACTAATAGGATGATTATTCTTTTTCTTTCCTTGGTTTTCCTTCATAGATTCTTTCCCTCTTGACTTGTGGTACGAACGATGGCCTACTCTGAATGCTGCCCATGGACAAGTCTAGCTTAAGACATTTCACTAATACATTATTGGGTACTTCTCCAATTTTGGAGCAGTGTAAGTTAGGTTGAGTGGTTTTATTATCTTATACTATTGTCCTTAAGGTCTGTTGTTTCTATATCTTACTGTCTATTTTTTATACTTACCTTTCGTTCTGTATAGAGTAGGTCCTCTTGGGACCACCACACCTCTGTATCATGCGGAGGTATTCAACTATTTGACTACTCTACTAGATTACTTGTTTCTCCCTCCATTCGGGGTGTATGCTTAATTCTAACTTTTGTATATATGGTGATTGGTGCTTTTAACTAGTTTTCCATACACTTGGTACTTTGTTCTAAATTACATATCCATCTTGAAGCTTTATAATCCATTGTAGGTGTCTTACGTTTACCATTGGTTCTTCCATGGTAACCTTGCCTGTTTACATTTTTGTCTTAAAATATACTTGACATGAGTCTTCTCTTTACCTCTTTCTGTTTCCAGATTTAGCTGGTCTCTTTAGTTACACCCACATTCGATAATTGATACTACTCGGCTGTTCTCCAGCTCTCACTTTGAAGCAGTACTTTGCAGAATCCACATGCACACCGGTCTGTGATAGTGTGCACTTCTTCACTCCTCCGTTTTTACTCCATCAGGTAATATTTACTTCTTTTTGACACAACGACCGCTTGGTTTGAATTCTTGTTGGATTGTCAAGTTGTGTACACGGGACCACTACCCATTTAACTTAAATGTCCCCTTAGGGCATTATACAATTGGTCACATCATAATAGAGAATGGACTCATTTGTTCTATCCAAAATATGACGGTACTCATGTTTTACGTGCTGAAACCATAGCTTAATGGAATCACACTAGAATCACTCTTGTATGTAATTCAAAACATGTTTAGTTTAATTTACTTGATGTACAAATAACTCAGCATTTATGGACTAATGTACAACAAAACTTGACAGTTTTTGTAATGCATATTCTTTTATAGTCTGTTTAGGCCTATGAAGAAGAGGTTTCTCTCCTCGAAACGTGTCGCCATTTGAAAACGTACTACTGTCAACATTTCTTCAATGTATCTTTTTTCTGTAAAAGTATTGTTTCTGTCTTTGTATGCAATTTGTACTTCGTAAAAATATATATACACAACTTTGTCCTACAAAACTTGCTGTGTTTGAGAATTATTATTTACACTTGAACTCCCAGAATCATTCTCTTTAGACTATAGTAGTGTCCATCACAGAATAGTGTGCAGGGGACGGGAGGATTCAAAGTTTGAATCTTTTCCTCTTCTCCTGTTGTTCTAACCTCCAAGGACCAAGAAGGTTCAGCAAGGACTCATCATTACCCCCTGCAGGAAGGTGGAGCCTGTCTTCCGAACATTGCAGGAATCCCCCTCGCTTTACAGACTTTGGGCCTCATTCCAAGTTTGGTGGGCGGGATGCCACCAATACGGAATTAGAATTCCTGCTGCCTGATATCCTGGTATTTCTGGGATATTAAGGGTGGCGGGAAAACTGGTAATCCCCATTCCATGGAGACTCATAGGACTCCATGGAAGTAATTACAGCTTTACTTTTGCCGGTAAACTTGTGCTTCCTCAGTCCAGAAAAAATGCTAGTGCCAGAATTACTGGCAATTTTACCAGCATTTTTTCACACTGGGGAAACTGTAATGAGCCCCCATGCCTGAAAAAAGCCATGCCCTGCCTTTTCATTAATTTCTCCATTATGCATTTTATCCAGCACTGGAAAATATATATATATTTTTTATAACGTGCTTCTTGCCGGGCTCCATCCTCTGAGCGTGGGACCAGGTATCGAACTGCCCTGTTTCCAAGACAAGCGTGTTACACCTGAGGGAAGATTCCATCACCTCTATAGCTCGGACCCCCGAGCCACTCTCTTTGTGGGTAATATATCTAGCTTATTACTGGCAGTACCTCTGGTAAGTTTCCCAGTGTTTAATTGTCTCATGCATGGTTGGTGTTGAAAAGGAGGGCATAGCCCAGGGCAGTGATGTTATTGCCTACTAAGTGGATCCCTAGTACACCAGCAATGTAGTGCCCACCAGAAACTTCTTCTTGATGGTGGCTGAGTGTGTGACCCATCTCATTCTGGGAGTGCCCCACCAAGTGAACTTCCTTTTCTAAAAACCAAAACTGCATGGGCCGCAAGCGCTCTTCTGGCTTGAGTAATGAATGCATGGTTTAAGACCGAAACACTACAATTTTCTGACATAATATTACAAGAGTCTCCCATTGTTTCCATGAAGTTAATTACTTTGAATATATATGTATTTGTGGGTTAAGGAGTAAAAGTGAATGGGGAGGGGTTTGTGGTAAGGGCGGCAGTGCAGGGGCAAGAAGGGTTTGGGGGGCACCCCCCATACGAAAAGAAACTGAAGTCAAAATTCGATGTCAGTTCCATAAAGTAAATCACCACGAAGTAATTTATTTTGTGTAAATGGTATAGAATCAATTACAAGAGGTAAGTAAAAGCTTTGCTTGTGCATACACAGATCGCAAAGACGTTTCCAA
Organism: Ambystoma mexicanum; assembly: GCF_040938575.1. Classification (NCBI taxonomy): domain Eukaryota; kingdom Metazoa; phylum Chordata; class Amphibia; order Caudata; family Ambystomatidae; genus Ambystoma; species Ambystoma mexicanum. The sequence goes on along the minus strand of NC_090931.1, from coordinate 289,417,666 downwards.
GCTCAAACTTATTTTGATTAAAAAGGACCAGTATAACACTATGTATGCATAATCGCATGCTAAAAAAACTTTATATAGAAAACATGATGCCAAATTCTGATTACGCCAAGATGTCAATGACAATCTTACATTTGAGGTAATTCTCATCATCTAATTGCTCCCTTGCTCTTTGGACGCATACAGATCCCACCCACCAATTCTTCCGATGTCCTCTCCTGACATGCCTTCCATGAATGCCGTAGACGCTGTCCCAATTCTAAAGGTAGTAAATGACCAGCCCGGTCCCTTTAAATCAGGCCTAGTGAGGACGGCCGCTAAAACATTCCCAGGTTGAAACATGATAAAGGGGCTGCCGCCTTTGTGAACGCAGAGGCAACACTCAACACAAGGCCAACCCAATAGGTACTGCAGTAGCAAAATGGTAGGAGATCTAATGCCATCCCGAGGTGTCCTCTCTGGACTTCACCACCAGTTTGCTGATGCCCAGGGTGCCAAAGAACGCCACTGCAAGTGGTCCTTTAAATAGAGTTGAAAGGTTTTTCATGTTTCAAACTTGTGTGACATTGGCCACCATGACCAGGACTGAGACTACCACACAAAATAACACTTCAAAGTTTTTTGCTTAGAAATAATAACACCGTCTCAGGATGAAAGTGCAGTACACACAGTGGACTGATAACTTAACTACAGGCTTTGCTGACTTCCTGGGAAGTGGGTCAACATAAAGGGTATCCTCTCTCTATTCCAAAAGGCGTCCCAAATTAAAGGTCCTCAGTTTCCAACCCTTCTGAAATCGTCCCCCAAATAAGGATTTACGGCATCTGAAAATTCCCCAAAGTTGATCGGTGCTTTGCTGCCACAGCTCAACAAAAATGCAAGGAAAGGCACTTCTCGAGTCCAAGTCCAGCATTCCAGAGCATCTCTGTACTCTAAGTATCCGAATCGTGGATCCATGCGGGAATGCTGTATCGGGCCTTGGTTGCGCAGGGTGGGAGTATTACTGCCAGCCTGGCCAGAATAGGCCTGGCTGGTTTAGAGTACGCTGTCTGCGATGGATGGAGGAGAATGGCCCTACTCTTGGCTCCCCAGCTGGGAAGTCTTCTAGGTTCTTGGAACTGGGCCTTTTTTTCTTCCCACCTACCCCAGGGGTGGGTCAGGGGGGGCAGAGGATAGGGAATAAAAAATATGAGGGGAGTATGGTGGGGCTGCAGGGGTCTCCCCCTGCATTTAATTGCGGTGACATGGCTGGCGGAAAAAAATCAAAATTTTTGTGTTCGCCATTTTCAATTTGCAGTGATCACATAGATTCCATAAAATTGCTACCACGTCTTTTTGCGGTAACAGTGTATCAGCTGGATGTATGATAATGGTATCTCCATTCATGTGTGTGCTATGCGGTCTTTGACTGGACAGTGGGACTACAAGAAAGTGTTGGCGGGAATCGAAGGGACCTTTCAACCTAGCTTTCATCCAGGCGATCAAATCCGGCTGACTAAACGAATATGCAGGAAGGTTATGTTTCTGTTTAATTAAAAGGACAACATTTCTTTTCTACAGGGTCCTTGTGGATCTGGGCAGGAGAGCTTTGGCTCTTTTGCAGACCTAAATGAGGAAAAATCTCCTTTCTAGCTAGTGCCTGGGGAGGATCTGACGTGTGAGCCTCAGGTTTTGAGTTAGGCCCTGGGACTGGGATCGCGGGCAGCTTCGTTTCAGCGAAAGAACGCAGTATGAGTCAGCCCTCTTTATTGACTTGAGGTTCTTGATCAGACGTCCTAAGCAACAAGGCTCATATTATAAGCCCGGAAGATGGAACTAATCTCCGAAAAGCATTAGCTACCGAGCCATATCTTGACCTAGGAACTGTATTGCTTCAGATAAACCAATCGGAATATATTTTGATGCTGAATTAAAAATTGGTTTTCTACCATAAATAAAACTGTGTGAATGACTTACCATACCTTTAGAGTAATAAAATATGTGTGAGTGAACACATTTATCAACATACGAGGAACTGCAGCATAAGAACGACAACTATAGTGAAGCTCGGTTGCGAGCCATATGCGAGCATTGGGCTTTGCTGGCTGGTAACACCCAACTTTTTGCTTCTTTGAATTTTGTGGATCCTAGTGTCCAAGGATCGACTGAAGCGTGATAGCTCCTATTGAACTTGAGTAGCAATGAATGAACATAAATGAGCTCAATCTACGAATTCACTGTGGTGCCCACCTCTCCTCCCGTTTTTTCAGGCCTGTGACTTTCCCTTATCTTCGTGTAGTGCTCCAGTTGGGTGGTTTGGGTTTCCATCATGCACCGCCCCTAAATTCAGTATCCAGCTTGGGGCAGCCACTTGAAACAGTTGAAACTCAGCTGTTGGATCTAAAGTTCAAGGAGGGGACCTCACAAAACGTGTTAAAGCAATTTTCACTCAGCCTGTCAAACAACCCCTTTAGCATGATGAGTTTGGCAGGGAGATGGGTATCTGTCTTGAGACAGTCTGCCCGGCACCACCCTCTCAGAGATACCCTTAAAGGAAAACTACTGTAAGTAGAATCTAGCCCCGTCTTCAATGTCAGGTAAAATGTGCAGCGAGACATACTAGGATCAGACATGAGCCAGGTATGGAATATATTTCATAACAGGTCTTAATTAAAGCTATATAAGGATAAACTAAAGTGGTTCCCTTGTGGTGCAAGCATGTGCATAAATCAGGGCAGTCAGGTGCACAATATGCATCAGTGTCTCTCAGGAGTGTTCAGGAAAAGTAAAATAAAAGTACTTTAGTTCTCATTAGGGTCGTGTTTGGGCCTTTCTGGTAGCTTAACATAACTAAATCCAAGTGTGGGGGTATTCGCTCAGTGTCCCAAAGAAATCATGAAAAAGGTCCAAGAGAAATGATGCAGCTCATGATTCTGCTGTTTGTGTCCATGAAACACATGTCTGCTGTTCGTGGTTTCCTTAGCAATGTTCTTGAGAGGCAAGAGGATGGCGGGAGGTCCCCACTCCTGGGTATCACATCTGCACACGATGCTCAGGACTGATTCTGTAGTTTGTGTTGCATTGGAGCAAGCTTTAAACTAAAGCCTGCAGCCATTGGAAGATAGGAAGATTTCACTGGCTCCCCTGATACCCACAGCCGCTGATTATCCACTCCGTGCGTCTCCACGTGCTCACCTGCACTCCTTGTCGTTGCTGGCCACAGCGTGAGCGAAGTTGCCTAAGATGGCCGCTGCCTTTCGTTGCTTGGTTTATTGAGCTGGGTTGCCTGGCAACCACTCCGACGACTCCTCATAGGCTGTGCTGGTTGCCCGGGGCTGAAGCCGGCCCCCCACACGTAAGGCCCCCTAACAGAAGGCCAGTTCCTGTCTGTGCCTGTCCAGGCCTAAGGGCCGTGGGGCCATTGACTCTGACTCTGCCCGTCTACACAACTCCCTGTAAGCGGACGTCCCGCACTGGTTATCTCAGATGCCTCCTATCATGCCTGTAACTGCTCCCATTGGATTAAGTGAAGTACAATACTTTCCCAGCATACGCCTGTTATCCTTGAAGACTCTGCCTCTTAGGCCACTGTATTTATTGCCATGCGCCTATACCATAGGCAGCTACTCGCATGATTATCCTTGCCTGTGCATGCATTGCGTTCACTGTCGCACCTGCACACATTAATTCTCATCACTGCCCGTCTCCCTGTGAGTGAAATGACCCGATCACACTTCTATCTACTAGCTGTTATCCTCTTCATGCATTATTATTGCCTTCCTTGATTGCAGACGTACTTATCGTCTCAGTTTCTCGCTGCTCCTTAATGCTGATGTACATACTGCTTCACCCAATACTGTACCTTCTTGGCTCCACATCTAGCTACTCTGCACATAGCTGCTCTTTAATGTGATTCTAGGTGCTCTTTTAACGCTGATGCATGTATAGCCTTGACCTAGGTGTGCCATTAATGCGGATCTATGTACTGCCCCTGATTATGATTGCTCCTAATTCCTCCTGATATATTATGTGCAGCTACCCTGTCACTTGCCAGTAGCCTTTACATGTTATACATCTCCAAAGCCACTACTATGACAGGACCGACAGGGCCCACACTATTGTTGCTGTTCCCAATACTACAACTGCTAGCCAACCTAACAGTTGTCAGTTGAAACGTCCACACACCAGTCCCAGTATGGGCATCCCCATAGGAAAGGATATTGCCTGCACAGTAGGTGCCTATATACAGATAGTAATAGGCCTAACTCACCTACGGTGTGACCGCCACCATCCCTTGTCCCACTCCTTTCCTTAATACAATGACACCCTTCCCAAACTCCCTCATCCCACCCAACAGCCCCCTCTTATAAACAACACAGTAAGACCATACCACTACTCTACTGCCTACCCTCTAACCACTTGTCCACCTGACAGACTGACAAGGTCATATCACCTATCTGTGCGCTGTGTCATCTGACTCACAAACTACTATCCCACCTCCATCCTCATGTCCTAGTGTAGGACTCCTGAGAAGATTTAGACTATCCTCATGCTCCTATCTATAAGCCACAAATGCTAGTCAACTTCAACCATCAAAAGTCTTAGGCATACAGCTCCCCTAGCACCACACCAGCCTTGCACTTCACAGCAATTTAGCTAACCCAGATGAACCCTCCAGCCCTACCCTAATCCAACCAATGTCTTATCTACCAAACGACTCCAAACACCTCAGAGACGCAAACCCACTTGCTAAGGTCCTAGCCAATGCCAACAAGGCCTTACCAAAAGGTGCACTCATTAATGCCAGATCTATCACTGCACATGCACTGGATATAGAATATGTTATCAAAACAAACGACCTTGATTTCATAGCAGTCACAGAAACGTGACTCCACACTGCCTCCGGCCCTCATCTTTCCCTTGCCATACCGGAAGGGTACTCCATCTTCAGGAAGGATAGGACTACATCAAAAGGAGGCAGAGTAGCCTTATTAGCCAAGGAAGCCCTGAGAATAATAATCTCTACTGAACTCCCCTTCACCGCAGGTGAATCATCACACTAAAAATGTCCCTCACTCATACTTGCACTCTCACACTACACATTATCTACAGACCCCCAGGGGCCATCTCCACATTTGAAGATGATATTGCATCTCTGCTGGCACATAATATGAAACCCCACTCTAAAGTCATAATTTTAAGTGATTTCAACTTAGGCTTAAACGACCCTCTGGATACCCACGCTGGCCTACTGGCCAACTAACTCTATGAAAGCCCAGGGCTTTACACAAATAGTCTGCTTGTCCACCCATGAAAAAGGACGTACCTTAGACTGGATAGCTGACACCAACTGTATCACCAACATCCTCTCTAACACCCCTACGCCTTGGTCTGATCATAACACTATAATTTTCACCACTACTATTGCCACGAAAACAACCAAACTTCCAATAATAGCACTCACAGCACCATCTAGAAATCTGAAAAATATTAACTGAGACAACATGATACCATTCCTAACACCTCTACTAGACCACTCGCATATTGATAATGACCCCTCAATACTGGTCAGCAATTACAACAAAGGTTTGTTGTCAGCCATTGAAATAGTAGCCCCTTTGAAAAGTAAAAAAGCCAAACCCTCTGCACATATCAATTCCTGGTTCACCCCTGAACTCCATACCATGCGTGCAACCAAAAGATCTGCAGAAAACCTCTGCCTAAAGTCGCCAACACGGGCAAACAAAGCACTCTTCCAGACACTAGCTAACAACTACAAAAAGGAAATCATTAAAGCAAAGAGTGAAGTTTACAACCAAAGAATTTCTAACGCCCGGTCTAACTCCAGAGAACTCTTTACAATTCTCAGAGAATTGGAATAACCAGCACCTACTCCAGACCATACCATCAAAAATGAACAATGGTGCTCCAATGTCCAAAATGCCTTAGCAAAGTCTATTTATTACAACAAGAAATTGCTCTAAAAAATCTAAACTCAACCTCAATCCCCCTCTCCCAATGACACCTCCTCCATCAGAACTCCTCCATGATAATACATTTGCCTTTACTCCACTATCCATCTCGGACACCATTAATATTATCAAAGGCCTAAAACCTTCTAGATGCAAGGGTGACATCTGTCCCGCAACCTTAGTAAAAGAATGTGCGGCTGAACTTGCACCGTTTATCACCCGTCTGATCAATAGTTAATTTCCCACTAACACAATCCCGCTGAACTTAAAAATGGCTTGAGTTCTACCACTACTCAAAAAACCCACATTACACCCAAACAGCCCCACTAATTTCAGCCCCATCACGACAGTACCGTTTTTACAAAAAATTCTGCACCGTGCAGCCTACCTGCAGATCCACACATTCCTGGAATGTAACCATCTGCTGGGCCTAAGACAATCAGTCTTTAGACCAGGCCATGGAATGGAAACAGCTCTAGTAGACTTTTAAATATAGATGGACCAATACAAAGATAAAGGCAATGTGTGTATCCTCCTTCTGCTAGACCTCTCTGCAGCCTTTGATTTGGTCAATCCTGACATTCTGTGCCAACACCTTGAAACTGCTTCCCACTTCTCTCCAGAAGCAATGAAATGGATCAAGTCCTTTCTCTCAAACAGGACCATGAGGGTCTTCTCGGACACCTCAGCAGCCCCCCTAACCCACATTGCTCTGACCTGCGGCATACCACAAAGTTCCTGTGTGTCGCCGACACTCTACAATGCATTCACTAAATTTCTATGTGACAAGCTAGACAAAATGGGTATCACGTATACAAATTATGCGGATGATACACAAATGCTCCTTCCAATTAATGGATGTTATGACACTGATTCAAAAAATCTAAACAAAATCTACCTCGCTATCCAGGCCTGGATGGCCCTCAATGAATTGTGTCTTAATGATGATAAGACAGAGCTGATTATAATTGGAAATAAAACCAAACTAAGGAAACTCCCACAAGAGTATAAATCATTTAACATTGATGGCAATACCATTATGGTTGCCAATGAAATAAAAACCCTTGCGGTCTACATTGACTCCTCCCTCACCTTGAATAGACAGGTTAACGCTATAGTACCCGCGGCTCCCTATAAATCCAAATTGATAAGAGCCAGCAGACCCCTCCTCTCACCAAACAACTCCATCACCCTGGCTAGAGCATTGATACTTTCCAGGATTGATTATTCTAACTTTCTATTTGCTGGAACTAGTATAAGAAATATCAAAAAACTACAAACTGTACAAAACAACGCAATTAGAGCAGCTCTAAATATCCCCATCAACAAACATATCTCGTCCTCCAGGAGAAATATCCACTGGCTCCCCGTCCTTGACAGGATCAAAGTTAAAATTCTCACACTCACACATAAATGTATCTCGAACAAGGTGCCTGCCAACCTTAATAACTTGATAAGTAAAACTCAATCCAACAGACCCACTTGTTCCTACTACTATAAGCTGCTCATCTCCCGAGATACAGAAGTCCGAAAGAGGGAGGTTCAAGCTTTCCAGTGATTGCATCAAGACTGTGGAACGCTCTCCCCACTCAACTCAGAAATGACACTTCCTTCTGGTCCTTCAGGAAAAACTTTAAAAACCTACTATTTAAATCTGACCTTTCACTACAGACACCATGCCTCCCAGCCTTCAGCCCCCTTGGTGATGATCCTGCTGTCACCGGGACAAACACCTAGCTTACCGAGACATTGTATCTCTAGCTGCTCCTTGTCTGTAATTTTTGGATTTGCAACAGATTTGTATTATTGCTGTGCTCTGCGCACTCTACAAATGTTCAAATAAATAAATTAAATAAATAGAAGGCCTCCTCCTTCAATCAGGGTCTTGGTCCCACAGCCTCCCCTTCCAATAACTCTTTCATCCTTGATGTCCTGCCACAAAGGGCCTTCTCTTTTTCCTCTGTCTTTATCCTTGTGCTTCTCCTTCACCTCCTTGCTGCTTTGCCTCAGTTTCATTCTCCCACCTGTCACAGGCTCCCCTTGAATCCTCACTTTCTCCTCCTTCTCCTCCTGTTACTCTCCGTTCCCCTTGATCTATCATCTTGCCTGCTTCTGCCCTCCCCTACTGCCGGTGATTCCCTGCTTCACCTACCACCCTAATATCCATGAACTTTTATTGTTTCTTCACTGATCACCACATTTTTAGTCACCCCTCCTTAAGTACCTCCATATTAAAGGATAGCTTCCTGACCCCTCCTCCATGCTTCCTCTCACTACCTCCTACATAGCTTTGCTCACCCCTCCTCCATGCTTCCTCTCACTACCTTCTACATAGCTTTGCTCACCCCTCCTCCATGCTTCCTCTCACTACCTCCTACATAGCATCACTCACCCCTCCTCCATGCTTCCTCTCACTGCCTCCTCCATCCTTCCTCTCACTACCTCCTACACAGCTTCTTCACCCCTCCTCCATGCTTCCTCTCACTACCTACGGCATAGCTTTGCTCACCCCTCCCCCGTGCTTCCTCTCACTGCCTCCTACATAGATTCTTCACCCCTCCTCCATGCTTCCTCTCACTACCTCCTACATAGCTTCTTCACCCCTCCTACATGCTTTCTCTCACTACCTCCTACATAGCTTTGCTCACCCCTCCTCCATGCTTCCTCTCACTACCTCCTACATAGCTTTGCTCACCCCTCCTCCATGCTTCCTCTCATTACCTCCTACATAGCTTCTTCACCCCTCCTCCATGCTTCCACTCACTACCTCCTACATAGCTTTGCTCACCCCTCCCCCGTGCTTCCTCTCACTACCTCCTACATAGCTTCTTCACCCCTCCTCCATGCTTCCTCTCACTACCTCCAACATAGCTTCTTCACCCCTCCTCCATGCTTCCACTCACTACCTCCTACATAGCTTTGCTCACCCCTCCCCCGTGCTTCCTCTCACTACCTCCTACATAGCTTCTTCACCCCTCCTCCATGCTTCCTCTCACTACCTCCAACATAGCTTCTTCACCCCTCCTCCATGCTTCCTCTCACTACCTCCTACATAGCTTTGCTCACCCCTCCTCCATGCTTCCTCTCACTACCTACTGCATAGCTTTGCTCACCCCTCCCCGTGCTTCCTCTCACTGCCTCCAACATAGATTCTTCACCCCTCCTACATGCTTTCTCTCACTACCTCCTACATAGCTTTGCTCACCCCTCCTCCATGCTTCCTCTCACTACCTCCTACATAGCTTTGCTCACCCCTCCTCCATGCCTCCTCTCACTACCTCCTACAAAGCTTCTTCACCCCTCCTCCATGCTTCCTCTCACTACCTCCTACATAGCTTTGCTCACCCCTCCCCCGTGCTTCCTCTCACTACCTCCTACATAGCTTCTTCACCCCTCCTCCATGCTTCCTCTCACTACCTCCTACATAACTTTGCTCACCCTTCCTCCATGCTTCCTCTCACTACCTCCTACATAGCTTTGCTCACCCCTCTTCCATGCTTCCTCTCATTACCTCCTACATAGCTTTGCTCACCCCTCCTCCATGCTTCCTCTCACTACCTCCTACATAGCTTCTTCACCCCTCCTCCATGCTTCCTCTCACTACCTCCTACATAGCTTTGCTCACCCCTCCCCCGTGCTTCCTCTCACTACCTCCTACATAGCTTCTTCACCCCTCCTCCATGCTTCCTCTCACTACCTCCAACATAGCTTCTTCACCCCTCCTCCATGCTTCCTCTCACTACCTCCTACATAGCTTTGCTCACCCCTCCTCCATGCTTCCTCTCACTACCTCCTACATAGCTTTGCTCACCCCTCCTCCATGCTTCCTCTCATTACCTCCTACATAGCTTTGCTCACCCCTCCTCCATGCTTCCTCTCACTTCCTCCTACATAACTTCTTCACCCCCTCTTCCATTCTTCCTCTGACTGCCTCCTACATAGCTTCACTCACCACATCCTCCTTGATTTCTTTCACCACCTTCTCAAAAACCTCTGTAATCAGAGGTAAGTTTGAAATCTCTTCTTTGAAACCTTTTCTCTGCAAGATCCTAGATATCTCTCTGTCACCTTTTGGTTCTCTCTCCCCAGCCTCGTGGGTCTTTCTCTCCCCAGACCCCTGGTTCTTTTTTCATTGTTCCCTGGGTCTATCCTCCAGCCTCCTACCCCTGTCATACCCCAGCTCCCTGGGTCCTTCCCTCTCCAGCCTCCTATTTTCTTTTTCTAGCCTCCTATCTCTTGCTACAGCTCCTTATGCACTCTTTGCTAGCTGTCTCTAAATGACCTCCTTCTTCATACACCCAAAGTCCTTCTTCCTTTTCTAGAGTCCTGACCACATATTCCAGCCACACTTTGGCACAGGGACCTCAGGTGTGTCTATCTATACAATTGGTGTAGAGATTGGGTGATGGGCCCCACCCCTGGGGATGGTGTACAGTTTTCATGTGAGTCTTGAGGTTGGTTGATCCCTCTCCAAAGGCAGTGCTTTCTCCAATTGGCTGCACCCTCACAGAGGACTTCCTTAGCCTAAGAGGCCTTACTTGTTTGTGTGTGATTGAGGTTTCTGTCTTATACAGGGTTCCATGCCCTCCCCCTTGTGGTTTCACATATGATTTCAGCACCCGTGCGAGGGGGGAGGAGCATGCAGGCGCTACTAGCTTTGTGGTGCTACCCCTCATTGACTGTAGTGTCTTGTTTGCCTTTCATTATCCTCTGTCAACCACTTAAACATACTGTAGCTGTATATGTTTGCCATGAGCGATTACTGAGTTTCCAAAATGTCGAGTCCAGAACATCCGCTTCCACCACTCCATCTGAAAGTGGTTTCTTCTTTCTGTGCCCAGACTTACGAATTCTCACAAAATGAAAAGGAGAGTATCTGCAGCAGTATTAGAGATTCCCACCACATAGATCACTCTAAATTCAGCATCATGCACCCAGAAATCTCCACCAGTTTCCTCAACTGTTCCACGACTACTCCACATGATGCTGATTTTAAGTTGAAACCCCTGCACCACCGCCTCATTGCCATACTGGAATCCCACCGTCTTTTATGCACCAAATCACCAGTTTTATGGTGTTTGGGGGTTTTATAACACACTCTCCTGCTATTTGCCTGGTTTCCCGGTGCTCTGGTGGATCTGAAGAGAGGTGGGTCGGATTGGTAAATGGGGAAAGAGGAACAAGGCAGGGTAGATGTTCTATTCTCTAAAGGAAAAGGAATAGTAATTTAAGTTGGTCAGTAGTAGCCCTTTCAAACGTAGATATTGGTCGTGTGGAAAATATGTATAGCCTTCCTACCAGAGCTCTTGACAGTGAGGACATTGAAAAAGTATGTTTTGCTCTGAGCTAGTTGAAAAAAAATCTGTAAAAAGAAATGCAAGAGTAGACTGCTAATACTCCGTTGTTGTGTTCTCCATAGTTTTTCCTGTTTGCTTACGCAATATATCCGTAATTCAAGCATTTACACATCTGGTAAATGCACAGAATCCATTGTCCCATATTTCTTAATCCTCTATTTCCTCAACACGTGTTTCGCTGTACTGCACAGCTTCTTCAGGGGGGAATATAGTCTATAAGATGATACAAGAAAGATAACGAGTTGGGGCACGCTGTATATAGATGTGTCCTAAAGACAGTATCTCTATCTGTATCCACAGCTGATAGATTATTTGTAGGGAAGATATTGCATTTAAAACAACCAGTGGGTGGGCGGAACAGACCCAATGGGTGATTGTAAGAAGGGAACCTAACTCTGTGTTATAAGTGATGAAAACAAAATCAGATATTGACTGTGGTGTAGTATAATAACATGTTGAAATAGGTGGCAAAACGTTGGTAATATTGGAGTTCCTATTTGTTCCTGCTATAGATAAGCAGATAGGGTTTGGTACTTTTCATTATGCTACTGGTCGCCTGGGAACATTAAAACATATTGAATTATTTTCAGAGAAAGGTGGGGTTGCCTTTGCAAGTTCAAACTTCGTACGGTAGAGAAATGCAAATTATTGAACCAAGTCAGGATACCTGACTTCAGAAAGAGAGCAATGTAAGAGATTATTCTATATTTCGATCACTCATTCTGAAAGTAAGCGTGGTGCCAGAGTCAAATCGGAGCATTCAGAAAAGGAAATAGAGGCAAAATTCGGCATCCACTAAACACTTATCAAATTGTTTGCAGATGTTTGGACATAAAGGGGTGGCAAATCAATGCCTTCCCCAAACCTCAGGTAGCGGTCATTGGTGCTGTCTTGTTTATCGTTTACATTGTAGTGCATCATTTTAATATCACAAGTGTCACAGATCGCGGAAGAACGCACCAACTCTCGAAGATGGTTGAAGATTTTTTATTCAAAAGTTTGAATAGGGTCTCATTCATGGACGTCCCCGTTTCTCTCCCTAGCCCAGGCGTCCCTAAATCCCAAGGTGGTGACTGGAAGGAGTTGTAACCCCTGCTATCTAGGATCTGGCTGGATGTTAGCGAGGGCCTAAAGGTAATTGACTTTAATGTATGTGATTTCATCTAATCCATTTCACCTAAAGGTGAAATCTTTGAAAAACATGTCCTCAAATTTGTTTTATTAGGATGCAGGGAAGAAAAAATCCACCACCGCATCTTATACACTTACCCCACCCCCATCTATGTTTTAAAATGTACCCACTTACAAAACCAATTTTGAAGAAAAAAAAATTCGAAGATTTCTCATTCTGTGAAATTGTATTCGGTGAAATGTTGGTATAAGAATTGCCTCAGATATCTGGCTTTCTCTGGGAATTGCTAGGTGAATCCGAAACGAGTAGCCCACAAAAGAGCAAAGATGACAAGAAATAGGGCCTTTCAGCTAGCCAGTTCTCACATAGTCTTTGACAAAATACAAAGTGGAGCCCAACAGGGGCCTCCGGACCCGAACCAAAGGCCCACAATATTGTCACCTCTCATAACAATACAGTCTTTACCTCTCATACCCTTGTACTCTTCACACTGATGTTCTCTCCTTCCTTTCCCTTTCTTCTACTCACCTCCCTTCTCTTCCTCTCACTCTCCTATTTCTCTCCATATCTCTGTCCCTCCAACATTCTTCCAGCTACTGCTACTCCACTCTCCCTTCTAGTTCTCTCCCCTCACACTCTACTAGTCTCCCCTCTACTCTCTCTTTCCACTACTCTCCACTCCCTATATACTCTACTCCCACTCTACAGTACACTACCCCTTCCTCCATCTCTCACAGCCACCCTTCTTTCTCTCTTGCATTCACCTGATTCACTCATTCTCGCATACACTCCCCACTCTTACACTTAATCTAATTCCCTCTCTTCACACAGGAGACATACACTCTCGCACCCAAGTACCACTTTCTCACACCAACCCTGACCTTACTTTGCAAACACTCTTTATAATCCTCCCACACGCTCTGCTGCACCATCCTTTGTCTGTTTGGTCTCTTGGTCCACCCCCTCCACCCTTGACCTCACCCAAACAACCCACACTACCCTGTTTCCTTCCTGTGTCCCTTTTATGGTTCATCTCCTCCTGCCATTGGCCTGGTGCCCCACTCATTTCCTAGGCCAATTACTAGCTTGTTCTTTCCCAGGGGTAGTGTCATGCAGGTATGAGACTTTAAAATGCTGCTGAAGCCCCGCCTCCACCATAAAAGAGGGTCCACCAATGCCGGCCTGGAATAAACATAGTCATTCTGAAAGTCCTTATAGGTCTGATCTAAAATGGCGGCCCATACTAAAGACAATCATTCCCCAAGTCTTTATGCACAGGTTTTAGTGCTTCCTAGGTGCCAGTCTGCAGCCCAGCTCTTCAATACTGGTTCGCTTGCTGTTGGGTTGCTCCTTCCCTCCTCCACTGCAAGGAATTCTGGGGTCAATAGCCCTGAAAGAGAGGAAAAAGAACGTTGGCCAGAAAAGACTATGCCAGGTGTGAGGTGATAGCAGCTGGTATTGACAGTTGCAGCCAGGCACAGGTAGATGGGGCAGAGATTGGGACCCTCCGAACTCCCACACCCAGCCGCAGGGCCATGATTGGCTCTGGCCAAACCCGGGTAGGCCTCCTGCCCCAGAATGATAGGGTTGCCTATCCCCTCTTGACAGGGCCAGATCCCTGACCCATTCACACAATGTAATCAAGATGTCTGACTCTCAAGCGAAGTGCAATGGTGGCATGAATGGCCAACCACAATAAAGAAATTATTATTATTATTAATATGGTATTTATTGAGCAAGGACCTAGCATTGAGAATCAATGGAGCGCTTTATAGAGGTATCCAACAATACAGATATATAACGAAACACTTTACAGAGATATACAACAAACAGATATGCAGGGGGGGCTGAGATGCAGAGGGGCACAGAGGAGGGGTACAGCTGTACCTGGTGGGGGGAGTAGAGGGGCGGGTGGCGTCTAGCGAGAATGGTGGAACAAGGGGCGATGTGATGGCCTAGGTGGAAATGTGTTGGGCCATGTTTTGGTTGGCAAAAAGGTACTCTGCTACAAACTGGGTTTATACAGTTACAATATAAAGTTTTGTCGACACTTACCAGCCAGCCACAACAAAGCCACAGTTTAATTTAATTGAGTCTAGTTTGGGATTGAGACTTTCTATCATTCCCGAAAACGGTGCCCACTTCGTAGTAGATTAACGTTTTGATGACCAAAGCAATGTGCAATATATTTGCCGATTGTGGTTGGCAATTTGTCACCAACTCCAAGAAGGAGCTAATATGTTCAAACAAAGCACACACACCTGACTCTCACCATGGCCATCTATCAATCAAAGTACCTTTTTCCTTGTCACTGAAAATCCAGCAAGTGTAAGCAGCAAAAGCTGCACAGAAAGAAGACTGAAAGTAACTCAATGCCCACTTTTACCAGGAGTGTGTCATGCACCAGCCCTGGAAGTTCATGCATAGATGGAAATACCACTAACATGGTTCTGATAGTTCCAGGTTGACGGTCTAGTTTTTATCCAACATGGCCGCCGGAACCTATAAACAACAATGCATTCTGGCGACTTGCCATCCAGAGCCTCTTCTCTGTTTAACCTCTCCTACTCTCCTTTCTGTATGTATTTCACCTTTATCTCCTCACATGGGTGTCTACAGGTTAAGGTAAGGTAACGGTTGGTTCTGTTTCGCTGTTCGTTCGTACACGTAGCGCTAACCACCTTTGGTGTCTGCCGCTATTTCCATTTACGTGTCTATCTCGGCTATCTCACTCAGCCTCTCTCTCTCTATATTTACTGCCTTCCTGAGTATCGGAAGTCTTTACATTTTTCTATTTATTTCTCGATACCTTCTATCTTTATTCTTACCTGTTTCTTTCTTGCTTTGCCGGTGTTCCGGTTCCTTTCCGTTTTTTGTGAGAACAACTGGAGTCTGTTTTCCTCTATTCAGCCCCTCCATAATCTAATCGGAGGAATCATTGGAGACTTTTCTGGTACCCTTCCCAAAGGACAATTGAAAGGTACTACCAAACACTCACCACATCTGAAGACGGACTGCTAACATCTCTCAGGGTTTTTTGCCTTTGGGCTTTTTCCCAGCACGAAGGGCGTGCTCCTCGGGTTTCCCCAAGATCTGTAAAACATCCAGATCAAGGTGGCCACCGAAGGAGCGCGTCCTTACTTACGTCAGAAAAAAGAGAAGAACCAGGAAGAAAATGGAAGCATTAAAGTTGGAGGAGATACAAGAAGGATCAGGTGAGGAGGAGATAGCGGAAGAGGAGTCAAGTTTTGACAGAGTGTCCCTTTTCCCTTGGTGGCCTTCCAGATGGTGGAACACAGATCAGAACTATGCATCCACCAAGTAATTGACAGTGTGACCGTGGGGGAAGGGAGGTCCCATATTATGCAATACATCCGTGGTTCTGTTTTACGTACCACCCTACAATCCTGGCCAGCCCTAATTCCTTAGT
The DNA here is from genome assembly GCF_040938575.1 of Ambystoma mexicanum. Taxonomy (NCBI): domain Eukaryota; kingdom Metazoa; phylum Chordata; class Amphibia; order Caudata; family Ambystomatidae; genus Ambystoma; species Ambystoma mexicanum. Next base: position 289,401,799 of record NC_090931.1, on the reverse strand, counting down.
AAATTTAACAGTCATTGACTTCCTCAATTATAGGCTGCAAAATGCAGGTTCCTAATAGTTCTTTCCCTCCAAAGTCCTTCGTATAGAATCTTAAACAAATCAAGGAACAGGTGGAACGGTGCATCTCTCTTGTGGGTTCCAGGACAGCCTTCTAGCAATTCACTGAGTGCTGTATATCGACAGGTGAAAGTGGCTTTTTTTTTTTTTTTGAAAATCAATTTTATTAAGTTTCCTTGGTGCATAACGAGGTTACATTCTTGCATTGCATTTATTAATGTGAGTTAACATAAAGAGAAAACCAGACGAAACACACCCCATGCCCCCCCCCCTCCCTCTCCCTCCCCCCACCCCCCTTCAGTTCGCGCTTACATAGCCTTGATAAACACTTGCACAACGGGCTCTCTTAATGATGGAGGCGTCAATACAATATGCGTGTGGCACGCCAAAGTCATATGGGCCAAACGAGTTCAGTTCTCAGCCGGGTCCTTGGCCCATGGTCCCACATCCGTGGGGAGGGGGGGAATCCCTCAGCTCAGTCTTCAGGACCTAGACCACTCGGCCGTACTTATCAAAGAAGGGGAGCCAAATTTCCTCGATACTGGACTTAGACTCATCGAGCAGGTGTGTGAGGAACTCCATGTCGTAGATGGCCCTTACTTTGGTCACCCAGGTTTTTTCCCCTGGCATTCTCGGGTGTTTCCATTTCTGCGCTAGACAGCATCTAGCTGCTACCAGCATCACCTGGAGCATGTGATCATGAGTGTTACCCCGGTCCTCTTCGTTACTAATCCCGAAGAGGAAGAGCCACGGGCAGGATACTCGTTCTATCCCATCTACCCCTTTGATCCAGGTCCGCACCTTGTCCCAGTATTTCTGGACCACTGGGCATCCCCACCACATGTGGATATAGTCACCTCTCTCTGTCCTACATTTCCAACAGTGTGGGTCATATCCTGGACGCATTTTGGCTATTCTTTGCGGGGGGTAGTGCCATCTATGTAATATCTTGAGGGCCTGATGGCGATATTGGAGGGAGGATGTGGATCGATTGGCCCGTCTACACATCTCTGTCCATCTCTCGTCATCAATTTCCTCGCCCAGGTCCCTACCCCATTGTATGCGTGCTGGTGGCGGGTCTCGGGGGATGGAGAACAGAAAGAGCTTGTATAGGCGGGAGATTATCCCCTTGGAGCCCCTTGCGGTCAGAAGGAGTTTTTCAAAGTCTGTGAGTTCCCTCCTGAGGGTATCACCCCAAGATGGTTCCGTGAGGGCACCCTTAAGCTGAAGATATCGGAACGGGGAAAGCGTGCCTATTCCCAGGGCTTCCTCAAGGTCCTTCAAGGGGAGGAAGGAGCCCCCCACCCACAACTGGCCGGTCCTACTAAGGCCCGCCTCGAACCATGTCTGGTAGGCTGCTGGTTCCGCTATTTTGGCCAGGAAAGGAGGGGCCCAGATGCAGCTCAAGGGGGAGGGCCATGTCGTGAGCCATCTATAGTAACCTCCCTCTCTCCACAGGGACCACAGTACTCTTAGAATCGGGTGGTTCAAGACTGATCTGGGGATCGTTCTCCTTGGGACCCAGAGCCATTCCTCTAGTGTGACGGGCGCCAGGGGCCTATTGTCCATGGCTACCCACTGTTTTTTCGGTCCCGGTGAGAAGTGATCGACCAGGATCCTCAACTGGGAAGCCCTATAATACGTCTCGAGATCAGGGTAGCCCACCCCTCCATCTTCCTTGGTCCTAGTCAGAACCTCGTATGAAATCCTGTGTTTTTTGCCCTGCCAGAGGAATCTAAGGAGGATGCGTTTTGTCTCGTCAAAAAAGGCCTTGGGGACTTGGACCGGGAGCATTTGAAAGAGAAACAGAAATTTTGGGAGGATAACCATTTTTATAAGGTTAAGGCGTGCCATCCATGAGAGACCCGTTCCCGCCCACCTTTCTATGTCTCTCCTGATTGCTGACCAGAGGGGGGGGAAGTTGGCCCCATACAGGTCCTCAAGGTTACGTGTGATTTGGACTCCCAAGTAACGGAACCCCTCATCGCTCCGCTTGAAGGGGAGACCCTCCACAAAGGTCACCTCCGTGTCTGGCAGGTTCCCACCCATGAATGCGACCGATTTGTCCAAATTAACCTTATACCCCGATAGTTCTCCATATCTTGCGAGGCCCTGCAGAACCCGAGGGATTGTTTGGGACGGTCTGGTGACATAGAGCAGGGCGTCATCCGCAAAGAGGCAGATCTTGCAGTGCATATCCCCCATCTGTACACCACTGATGTCCGCATCATTGCGGATCGAGATTGCCCACGGTTCCATCACCAATGCGTAGATTAACGGAGACAGGGGGCATCCCTGCCTCGTGCCACGTTCAAGGGGGAATTCCCTAGACTCAATCCCGTTAGCCACCACTCTGGCCGAGGGGGAGGAGTAGAGCGCGGATATCCATCCCAACCACCTTGGACCCATCCCCACTGACAAGAGAACCTCCCTCATGAAAGCCCAGCTGACCCTGTCAAAGGCCTTCTCCGCGTCAAGAGCCAGTAGGAGAGCGCCTTCATTCCTGGCCTCGGTCGTGGCCAATACATGGAGGGTCTTCCTTAAATTATCGGAACCCTGTCTATTGAGGACGAATCCCGCCTGATCAGGATGTATCAGGCGTGGGAGGGAGTTTTCCAATCTGGAGGCCAGGATCCTAGCAAAGATCTTGGCATCTAAGTTGAGAAGTGAAATGGGTCTGTAAGACCCACAAGCTGCCCGGTCTTTACCAGGTTTAGGTATGACGGTGATGAGGGCCTGTAGGAAAGTCGGGGGGATCGTGTCGTTGCCTCTAATTTGGTTGAACAATTTGGTCAGGGGCTTCACTAAGGTGGACTGGGTCTGTTTATAGAAATCCGCTGTGTAGCCGTCAAGGCCAGGAGCCTTTCCGGCCTTCAGTCTCTTGATGGCTCCCTCCACCTCCTCTTCTGAAATTTCCCCCTCGAGGGCCTCCAAGTCCTGGTCGGTCAGTTTGGGGAGGGGGTGTTCTGCCAGGTAGGAGGCAATGTCCTCCCGAGATTCGCCCGCTTGCCTAGAATAGAGTTTGCTGTAGTACTCAGCAAAGCATTCCGTCACTTCATGCCGGTTCCCATGAACCCTGCCCTCTTCGTCGGTCAACCGGGTAATCCCTCTCTCCACTCTACACCCCCTCGACCTCTGAGCCAGCAGAGTGCCTACCCTGTCGCCCTGTTCGTAGTATCTCTGTTTGGTATATCGCATCCTCTTAACCACCTCCCCTATGAGAACCGTATGGAGCTCCTGTCTTTTGCCCTGCATCTCGTCCAATAGTGCCCTCCGGTCCACTCCCGGGACTCCCAGTCTGGCCCGCAAGATCTGCAGCTCCCCTCGGAGTCTGCTCTCGATCAGGCCCCTCTCTCTTTTACGCCTCGAGCCCTCCGCTATGAGGAGGCCTCTGAAGGTGGCCTTCCCCGCTTCCCATACCATGGACATGTCCGTCTCCCCCGTGTCATTTGTCTCGAAGTAGGCCAGCATTTCCTGCTTCATGAACTCACGGAATACTGGATCCCTAAGGAGCGTGTCGTTGCACCGCCATCGAGCCGATCTCGGGGCGATGGGCAGGGACCAGTTAGCTATAAGTAGTTCATGGTCCGACCACGTTATGGTCTCGACTTTTGGTTGGGTCATCGCCCCATCTCCCTCCTCTGAGGCCAACAGAAGGTCGATTCTGGTGTAGGTGCAGTGCGGGGGAGAAAAGAATGTGTAACCACCCTGGGCCGGGTACGCCTTGCGCCAAACATCTACCCAGTAGTGATCCTTCAAGAGGTTCTGCAAGGCCAGGTTATCCCTCGTGATCCCCTTGGGTACCCCACCTCTGGCGGACCACCAGTCCAGTTGGGGGTCGGCTATGAGATTAAAATCACCCCCGAGAATCATGGCCCCCTCGGCCCATTCATCCATGACACCAAAGATCCGTGTGAGGAACTCCACCTGGCCCGTGTTGGGCGCGTATACGGTGGCGAGAGTAACTCGCTGCCCCTCGCAAAGCCCCTTGACACCCAGAAATCGACCCCCAAACCCCCTCTTGGTTTCCACCCCCGTTAGTTGGAGAGCCCTTCCCAGGAGAATGCCCACCCCCTCCTTCTTCGAGGTCGGGTGTGAAGCCCAATAGTTGCTACCGATGTCTTTCCCCTTGATTCTGGATTCCCTCCCGCGCTTATAATGTGTTTCCTGTAGAAATAGGACCGTCAGGTGTTGTTTTCGGAACATGTTGCCCGTGAGGGATCTTTTATTTTGAGAGTTTAGACCCTTGACATTTAACGTGCCCACCTTCCCTTCAATCGTTGTCATCATACCGTGTGCGTATTCTGAACCCCTCGTGGTGATTGAATTTTAGTGCCCCTTGCCAAGCGTATTCTTGCGGTCTGAACTGAATTTCCCCCTGAGTCCCCCAAACTACCCCGTTATCCCCCCCATCCCCTCCCCCCTTGCAACTGACCCCCCTCCCCGTGTCTTCCCTCCCCCCTCCCCACCCTTGTACCTTGAGGCGTCCGTCCACTCTCCCCAACATGTGTTGGGGCCGGTCAACGAACCACCAAGGACTCCAACCCCAGCCCCGGGGTTTTCGTGTGTCTGGAGAGTCCCAGATCGCAAGTCCGATTCAGGTCGGCCCCTGCAGGCCTTCGGTGCACTTAACCGAGACAAAAACCAGAGACCCCGCCCGGGCCCTCAACCCACAACCAGAAACCCAAACGCGGGGCAACACAAATAAACAGTTAACTTTTTAACATAATGGTCTGCCGACCCAAGGTCCGGTGGGCCAAACGCGACACCGCCGCGGTGTCCGTTCAAGGCAGTTCGTGGGCCCGGGGCCTCCTGCGTCCGTACCCTGAATCGTCTCTCACCTCATGATTTTCTCTCCTTCCAATCGAACGTCATTTTCATGAGTCAGTGTGATTTTCCGGGTTCATCGACGGGTGTCTGGTTTTCCGAAACTTTCGGGCCCCCTTGACCTTAGATTTCCCACTGTGATTTCCTGGGCCGTCGGGACCCCTAGGGGGGTCCCGTGGTCCTCCCTCCTGGGCGCCCGAATGGCCCGCCTGGTCGTTCACCAGATCGTCCGTGGCTCTTCGTATGTCCTCCTCCGACACCAGGTGGTGTTTCTCACCTAGCCACTCAAACTCCAAATAGAAGGGGTGACCCCACCGATATCGGACTCCTTTTCCCTGCAACCATCTTGTGAGTGTGCCGCATTTCCTCCTCATTGACAGGGTTAGGGCCGAGAGGTCTTGGAAGATGGATACCTTTGAATCACCGTACTGTATGGTGCCAAGATGTCTCGCCTTTTCCAGGATTCTGATCTTGTCCCTGTAGTAGTGCAGCCGAACCAGAACCGAGCGTGGGCCTCTGCCTCCCCCCCCCGCTCGGTGCACCCTGTCGAAGTTGGTCGCCCCCACGTCTTCCGTTCCCAGGGCGATCCTCACGATATCGTGCACTTTGCCTTCAAGTCCTTGTACGGATTCGCCCTCAGATTCCATCAGGCCAAAGATTCGAAGGTTGTTCCTCCTCTCCCTATTTTCCATGTCGTCAACCTTGAACCGAAGCTCTTCCTCGCGCCTTTCCATGTCTCGGAGTCTCATGTCCATTTGGGTTTCGAGGAGTGTCGCCGAAAGTTGGTTATTCTCGACGCCCTCCACGCGGTCTTCTAGGGTGGCGACCTTGGTGGTGAGGTCGGCCAGTTTGGCCCCCATGTCTGTCCTCATACCTCGTATCTCCTCCAGAATCGTTTGGATGTTGTTCTGGATAGCCCCCAGATCCGGGGGTGGGACGGTGGGGCTACCGGCGGCCATGGTCCTTTCTTTGGGAACAAACTGATATTTCAGCAAGTTCTCTCTCCAGTTCATGAGGGGTTCGTGTCGGCCAGTTTACGACGGACGCCGCCTTTCTCCGGGTCAGGCCGGGCCTCGGGCACCAGAGGCGCCGGGCGTGCGTTCCCTGTGTGGGTGGACGGTTTTCTTCAAGTCGGAGGATGCCCAGGGGAGGAAGCGCCGCGGGCTCACCCTCTCGGGCCTATTCGTGGGCGGCGCGGCTCGTGCTGTCTCCTGCGCCACTCCGCGCCAGGTCGTGGGGGAGGGGCAGCCGATATCGCCTTGGTCCGTGTAACTCCGCACAGGAGCGTCGGATCGGAACCAAAGTTGGACCCAGGTGGGGGCCACAGGCTTCCACGTCTTTTGGGGGGGGTCGCGTAGTATATGGGACCCTCGTTTCGCCGATAAATCGTGATTCACCCGGGGCTGGGTGCGGAGCTCGACGTTCAGGCGTCCATCCTGCCCGCGCCCCCTGGTGGCCTCCGAAAGTGGCTTTTAATTGAAACACATCCATGATTCCTGCTAGATCCCAGTCAAAATGTAAATGAGATAAAGCTTCCACTATTGATTAATGATTTGTTCAGTCACTTCTTGGTGTCAAGATACATTAACTATAATCAATGCAGGTCCTTCTTTGGCATGATGTGTTGGTGACTCTACCCCTTTATGAAATGCACTACAAAAGACCACAAAAATAAATTGATATTTAGTATCTAATTTTAACACATGTTGATATTGACTCAAGCAAACAGAAATCCCTGGCCACTCAAATGGCACTGTCCGCCGAATCTAGGAAAAGGGGTAAACCTGAGTCCATGCGAACACTCCACTTCATAAAATAGGCATGGCCACATGTGTACCCAAGGAGTGTGGTCGTCTAATCACTAATTTATCAAACCATGAAGGCCTGTTAGCCTTTTTATACCCTTTAATGTGGCTGTGTGTCCTACTTTACAATCTGCAAAACAAAGAGGTGGGTTTCCCCTACTTCGCTGGCAGAGGGGAAGCAGGGATCAATATAAATGAAAAACCAGCCAGCGGAATGAATTGAAGATACTCAAACAGGCCGCTAAAAGGCCACCAAAACGGGGGAGGACCCCCAAGGGTCACAACACAGATCAATCCACTAAGAACGAAACAATCGTTAAAAATACTGTATTTATTTAGAATTTGTACTTGTTAAAATAAGTATTAAATCATCTGAGATTCTGTACAGAAAATACGCAAAGTGGCAACATTAATGTATCAATCATAAAGTGCATTGTGTAAAGTGACTGAATGCTAGTTTCACTGTTGGCTGTAAGTGAAAAAGTCAGAGAAATAAATCACAGTAGACCTAGATGCTACTAGATTGATCCCAAAAAGGGGTTTCCCGTGCGTGCGAAGAAAGTCACTCGGTAAGGGAAACCACAATCGCCTATTCAGATCTGAAGGCAAAAGGGCCAAAAAAGAAATCAACAAAGGGCAATCTGGTCACTAAAGGATCATGCAGCCAATCACAATGGTTAGTTACAGCACTGCACAATATAATGAACACATAAACATTGAAAAAAACGCTAACATTAGCCAAGGGATGCTATTTTTGTACAGAATTTCAGATGATTTAATACTTATTTTAACGAGTACAAATTCTAACTAAATACAGTATTTTTGACGATAGTTTCGTTCTTAGTGGATTGACCTGTGTTGTGACCCTTGGGGGTCCTCCCCCGTTTTGGTAGCCTTTTAGCGACCTGTTTGAGTATCTTCAATTCGTTCCGCTGGCTGGTTTTTCATTTATACTGCTCTACAATCTGCACATTCATGGGGAGTCTGTACACTGATCCCAATGAGCATGTACCACTACTGTACACACACTAGGAGTTAGCCATAATAACTAGTTTCCTGGGCAACTCACTGCAGATAGCGCTCATGTCTTCACAAAAGGGCTTCAAGCATTCCTTCAGAAATGTCTGAGACCTCACTGTCCATGGCCTGTGCATCTGTGAGCTCTCAAACCACATCTTGGGGGCTCTGTTGATGGCCCCCATAAACTACACCCACCCCTTGGGGTCCTTTTCATCTAATTTTGGGTATCATTTAAATTTTCTTAGTAAATTCTGTATCGTATTCCTATCAACTCGTACCCCGATTAAACCTATAGTCCTCTTTAATGGTACCTATAGTCCTCCTTAATGATCTTATTGTATTTCCACAGGGGTACATCATGCTCAGGAGCTCTCTCCATTAGAATGGCAGACAGTATGCCAAGAGGTTTTTGTCCAATGTACCATAGAACCTTCTGCCTTGATCTTCATCCACCTATAATTTTTCTTATCTTTTCACGTGTATTACGATGAGCCTGTCATGGACTGCAGGATAAACATAGAGCTTTACATTAGTATCGGGTTCAGACTGCAGGTTTTAATATACTAAATACCAGGATCGCCGTATTGTAAAAAGAATAACATTCCCAAAGTATATCAGTGCAGAATGTCCAAGGGAAACAAAACAAGTGTGAAGGAACCTTCTGACGGGGTCTTTAGAGAGGACTTTGCCTTAAATTACACCAGTTTATGGTCAGGGTTGACAATCTAAAGAAATGGCACGCAAAGTCCTTGACTCTCCTCTGGGATCCCTCAGAACTCTGTAACCTTCTGTAAAGGTTGCTAGGGTACGTTGACCATCCTTGGCAGGTTGTTTGGCATCAAGATGCCCCGGGTGGATTTTCAGGCTGCAGGGATTGATTATCACAACCCCCAGATAAGAGGTGATTGCAGCTTCCAGATTCAGCAAACCTTTAATTTCTGAATCCTCAGTGAGATACCTTGCTTAGGTTCCCAAAGAACAGGACTCCCTTACCTCCTTGGTGGGTTTGCCCCTTTTATCAGATACTAGATTATGGCTCCTGGCAGACCTAAGTCGCTCTCCTCGCTCTCTTATGTCTGGCACAGTTTAACACAGCTTTTTACTTCTGCTTAGCAATGTCCCTTTCACTTGTTGGCCGGTGCCAAATTCCTGTTGCTTCTTCTTGAGCTCTATCTACTCCCTGCATTTGGTGACCTCTTTTCACCTCTTGCCTTGAATATGCTCTAACCTCAACTGCGTTCACCTCTCCCTTCTCCTCCTCTGTCCCTCCTCCAACTCAACCCTCTCCGTAATGTCGCCTCCTTCCTCCACCTCCACTCTGCTCTGTCCCATATTCAACTCCTTCCTTTACATTGTACTGCTTTCTTTCGCCTCCTTTTTTCTATTTCTCTACTCAAACTCCTTCCTCTCCCTGCTGCCTTCTTCTCCTACCACTTCCTGCAAGCACTGCTCTACCTCACAACTGCCCGTTCTCCAAACGCCTTCATAGTACCTCCCCTGCTGTCTCCTTTAATACCTGAGTTCATTATGGAAGTGGAGTAATGAGGGGTTATGAGGGGGTGGGTGCCGGGGAAACATGAGCCCTGTTGGCAATGGCCATATGCCATATGGGATAATCAATGAGTCCTCCTCTGACCTCAGTGCATTAAATAGTGCATGCTTGGCCTGTTGTTACTCTGCAGCTTAAGGGACAAAGGCTTGTGAAGACTTGCATCTTACGTTCAGGCGCCCTATCATGGCGTCCTCTTGATCATGACTTGGTTCCCTGGGGCTGGCATGCTTTGCTCCTGCCTTTCCTGTAGTCCAGCATCTACCCGCAGCTTTCCCAGTTTCTCCTGCAGTGTTGGTGCTGAGAAAGATCGCAATTTTGTCTGCTGTGTATTTCATGGGTTGAGCTTGTGTGGTTTCTGAACTTCATGTTATACTTGTGCTCTGCCCTTATGGATCACAATAGTTGTGGAGTTGCCAGACACTTGAGATATCTATCCTGATGAAGGCTGGGGCTTGGAGACTGCCTGTTCTAGGAGAATGGGAATGCAAGAGAGATCCCGGGAGACCCTCTGTATACTGCCTCCATGGTTGACAATGAAGAACGGGTAGCTTCCTCGACCGCTATTGTCTCCATTCCCACTTCCCTGTCTCTGATTCATAACTTCTTTACTTGCCCCTCTGTCTCTAAAGGTGGGAGAATATTCCAAAACAACTCCCTAGACCAAATGTAATACTTTACTAATTTGGGCAATCGCCAAGGTTGGGATTAACTGCCTGATTGCAGGGTGCTATTGTGAGTCACTTGAGGAGCCATATTCGCGTGGCAGTCCTCACCCCTGCAACTGTGTTCTCTGAATATTTTGTATGTGAAGGCAGCAGCTCCTCAGCCACAGGACACAGTAGCACCGGTCCGTTAAGGCGGGCATTCAGACAAGTTTGCATTTTATAACTAGGGCCATCTGCCTAATTAAGTTGCCTGGGGAAGTGGCTATGCAACCATCTCCACCTGAATCACCAGAACCTCTTCATCCTCCTCATCCTCTGCCTAGACATCTATCATTCACTCCTTGCGTTGCTTTCATCAACACTACCATTACCTTGCCCTTGCCTGTTGGTTGGGACCTCTTTTTAGGGACCAGGTTTTTTGTAGGCTGTTGGAAGTGTGTATTTGTGACAGGGTAATACTGCAAGAAGCATGTCTTTCATGTGCCCGCCACTAGACACCTACTAACTCTAACTTACAGTCCCCCATTGTGACACTGGGGCCATTGTCGGCCTGCTGCTGTGACCACTTTCTGCCTAATCTACCTTATTTATTTATTGTTTGCTTGTTATATACAGGAAGTAAATACTGTTTGAAAGTGCCCACAGGGCAACAGGGGTGGGACAGGGGAACAGAAACTATTAAATACATAACAAATATTAAATACAGTGGGTGGGGACAAACCTACCATGCCTTGTGAGTGTTCAGAACGTGCAAGTGCAGAAGGCAGGGGGGGCGGGCAGGATAGGTGCCGGGGTGTTCATGGGTGAGCAACAGGTGAAGTGCAATGTAAGGTTAGCGCGAGAGCCACCAGGGTGGAAGGTGAGCCGAGGCAAGTGCTGAGGATAGACAGAAGCTGGGGGGTGATTCGATGTTGGAGGTCAGGGCCCTGATTATGCATAAGGACCCTGAACACCAAACAAGCAACCATGAGATTAGCAGAGAAGAGAGGGAGGAAAGTCTCGAGACGCTTCCAGAATTTAAGAAAGTCCTGCTCAAAGAGGGAGTGGGAGGCTGTTCCAAAGAAGGGAGCGAGCTGAGGAACACGATCAACCTCCTGCCCTTTCTTTAGCAAAATACTGTACACACAAAGAGTTTGTGCCAGGGCAGCGCAGCGGTCTAGAGGGGGACTATTTAGTAAGAGAGAGTTGCAGATAGTGTGGTCCCCGGCTCCAGGTAGCCTTGATGATAATACAGAGAGATTTGAATTTAATCCGTGAAGACACTGGCAGCCAGGGAAGACTTTTTTAGTGCAGGAGAGATGCTGTCCCTGGGCTTGAGGCCCAGGATAAGTCTCTCTGCCCTATTCTGGATTAGCTGGAGGGGTCGCAGAGTGGAAGAAGGTAGATTCAAGATGAGGCTATTGCAATAGTCATACATAGAGAGAACCAGGGCTCGGGTAACATTGAGCTTCTGGGGGAAGGTGAGAAAGGGTAGAATTCCGTTGAGAAGGAAGAGCTGAAAGTGGGACTTCTTCGCAATGTCCTGGATGTAGGAGGAAGGAGAGAGAGGAGTCGAAGATGACTCCAAGGTTTATGGCTTCAGAAGAGCGAGCTGGAGGTGAGCCCATGGAAGAAGGCCAGAGTGAAGGGAAGAAGTCAGGAGCAGGGGGTCTCAATCGGAAGGATCTCCGGTTTGCTGGCATTGAGGCAGAGATCATTGTAAGTGCACCAGGCCTGGATGGTAGAAAGGCAGTCTTGGTACCTTGTTTCTTGTTTAAATGGCAACTTAGTTTTGAGGTGGGTGTCCAATGGTATGTCATAGTCCAAGGGATCAACAGATGATTCAAAGCCAGTGGTCAAGAACACAAGGTCTTTATTATAACAGAAAACAAAGAGATTATGGATGACTGGGATAGAATGGGAAACACACAAGCAAATCAAAGTGCCTTTCATTATTGTAATGTGTAGTTATTCCCTCTGTTCCTTAGGTTCAGACTCCCTGGCAGTAAACAAAGAGTCACTCACAGTCTGTGTGGTTTTAAGTGCTACACTTCTATCTTGGCTCTAATGTCTTTATTGTCAAAATGTCACTCGACTGCTTCATATCCTAGATACCTTTGACACCACCACCACTGAGCCACCAATTTGGCTCACGCTCTTCTACCAAGTCAAGAGTCTCTTCAGGAACCCAGATCCCTGCCAACCCTCTCCTCCTTAAAGTTTGCTCATCTTTCCTCCTTTTCTCCTCTATACTCATGGTCTCACTCATTCCCTCCTGCCTCTAGTTGTCTCTTCTCCTTGATGTTCTGTCACACTTTTTTCACTTTCCTCCTGACTGCCCCTCTGCATTCTCTTCATCCCTTTCTCTCTTCTATTCTCCGCCTCCTCCTCACTGCTCTTCTGTTTCTCAACAGTCTTCTTCCCCACTGCCAACTTCTCTAAGGAGTGCATTGCCATATCTTCACTGCTCTCTTACCACCTCTCCTCCGTTTGCTGATGTTCCCTTCTCCACGTCTCTTCTACTACTTTATGAGCTCTTCCTCTCGTCCCCTCTGCTCCTCTGCCACTCCCATCTCTCTTCTCATGTCACTGTTGTTCTCACTACCTCATTTCCCCAGCTCTGTTCCTCTACTAGATCCACTTCTTCTCTTTTCACTGTTCTCTACACCCCTTTTTGACCCCTCTGCTCATCTGTAATGTTCTCTCCTTGTATCACTGTACTTCTCTCCACCTTGTTTCGATTCCACTGCTTCTCTACCAAATCCTACTCTCATTCGATCGCAGTTGCTCTCTCCACCTCCGTTCTCTCCTCTTGCCTACTCTCCCCTCTTTTTACGTTCTGCTTCACTTCTGCTTCACTTCTCCTACCTATTCCAACACAGTCTATCTTTTTATTTGTGTTGACCTCCGACAAACATATGTTTATTTTATTTATTTATTTAGATTTATATAGCGCGCAAGCAGCCCACGGGCATTGAGGTGCTGTTACTTGTGAGAGCTTAGTTACAGAGGTACAGGAATGGTAGCAGTTGTTGGTACATTATAAGTATTACAGACATAATACAATACTTACAGCTTCTGCGATTGGTCATTACATTCCAGCTTATGCAGATATGCTTTTCATGATTGATTGCCCCCTTTTATAATCAAGTGTGTTGGTTTCTTGACTGGATTATTGCATCATTAATTCTATATAGAATCTACCTATTGTGAAGCTGACTTTGATGTCAGTCTGTTATTGCCGGTGGCCATTCTGACAGTTCTTAAAGTTGCAATACAGCATTATCGGGCACAGTGAACATGTGTGTTCTTAAAGCTGAAGTTTAGCATTATTGGGGAAAGCCAACACAAGTATGTTCTTCCATGGCAGTACTGAATCATTGGGCTAAACCAACAATGGTGTGCTTTCACAGTACAATGCTTCAATTATTGGGCACAAAGAATATAAATGTTTTCTTAAACTGGAACTACTGCATGCATATATTTGCATAGCCAGCATGACTGTGTCTTCTCACAGCAGTAATGCTTGCATTATTGGACACAGAAATCATGAGTGTGTTTTTGTTCTGGCACTTATGCATATATTGTTAAAGTAAATGTTAAAGGCCCTTATGCTGTGCACTAACACCACCGGAGTGGTCCTGTGGCGCTCTGGTGGATCTGAAAGGTAAGAGGGTGGGATGGGTTAGTAGGGCATAGCGGAAAGAGATAGAGCGAGAGTTGTGATATCCCGTTGACAGCTTCAGTTCGGTTCACACCGTTCGCTGATAATGGGCGTGATTTGCAGATCGATAGACTCCTGTGTGCTGTTTTGAGGGACTATGTGTGGTTTGTTTCGTTGTTGCAGTGTAGTGGAGTGCATGCGGATTGCTGTGCAAGGATGTGGTTGTCTTTGTTTAGCGTGTGAGAGGTGTATGCAGAAGTTAAGGTTTTAGTAGTTGGGTTAGTCGAGCTTTGTTCTTACCTCGTTGCTTCAGACATCTGTGTTAGGTGTCTCTGCCCGTGCTATGCACTGGGGCGTTTTGTGGTGGGTCAATTGCCAGGTTCTGTACATAGTGGTGGCTTGTCTCTGTAACTAGCGGTCTGTGGGGTGGAAGGTGGTGAAGGCCTCCTCTCACCCCTGGGTGGAGATGGAGTATGGTTGAAGGGTTTGCTCTTTTGGTTGACAAGGGGTGTGCCTACCATTGCTTTCTCGGACTGGGTCCCCACCCTCTGCAATTCAGGTGCTCTAAGGCCTTCTGGGGCGGCAGTTATTGTTAATGCTCCCTCGTCTGCAGCTATGGTGACTTTCCCTTAGAGGATGCTTAATGTACAGGTTTTGCTGGGATGGATCTTTTCTGGGCTCCCTCCCTACCCGGCTTCTTCCTTCCATGTATGCTTCTTGAGGCATGTTCTATATCCAGTGATGTCTTTGTTTTTTCTAGTTGTTCCCGTCTGAGGTGAAGAGTCAAGTTTTAAGTCATTTTCTGAATTTCAGGAGGTTTTTCTTATTGCGTATTTCTTTCAGGAGGGTGTTCCAAGTTTTTGCTGCCAGGTGGGAGGATGACGATCCCCCATGTTTTTTTTTGTGTATGGTTTTGGTTCCAGGCGGATCTCGTTGCTTGAGTGTTCTTGTCGGTAGGGAAACGGTGAACAGTTATTTTCTTTTGTAGGAATTCTGCTCCTTGGCCATGGATTGCTCTGTGCGTTATGCACATTGTTTTGACCGCGATTCGTTGTTTTATAGGCAGCCAATGTAGCATTTTTAGTGCTCAGGTAATGTGCTCTCTTCGTGGTAGTCTGAGGAGAAGGTGGCAGCTGCATTTTGGATATGTTACAGTTTTTTGGTATGGGCTATTGGCATAGTCTATTCTGGATATGATGAGGGCAAGGATGATAACTATTTTATGACTGAAGGAGAGGAATGCAGGATCCTTTTTACCGTGTGTAGGAGGAAGAAACATTTCTTGATTATAGCGTTTACTTGTGGTTCTAGTGTTAGTTCATTGTCCATTAGGACTCCAAGGCTTTTGACTGTTTTCAACGGTGTGGTGGCTGTTCCTAGTTCTCTGGGCCATGGGATGTAATGGTTATTTTCCTTGTTTTGGGATATAACCATGATTTCTGTCTTGCCTGTGTTGAGTTTGAGACTGTTTGTGTTCATCCACTCATAGAGTTCTTTTAGACAGTCTTCCAGCTTGTGTTCGCGTCTTGTGCGTCTTTGAAAATTGTAGATGATTTTCGTGTCCTATGCGTAGTTGTAGCACATAAGGCTGTGTCTTTTTATGAGCTTAATTAATGGAGTCAGGTAGATGTTGAAGAGCAGTGGGGATACTGACAAACCCATGGTACTCCACAGTCGGTGTGCCGTGGAGTGGATTTGAAAGTTTTTATCCAGACGGTATCTGTTATATCAGTTAGGAGTGATTTAATCCAGAGCAGGGCTAAACCGATTATTCCTATTTCTTCCAGTCTCTTTTTGAGGATATCATGTTTGACTGTGCTGAACGCTGCTGAGAGGTCCAGTAGTATCAGAGTTGAGTTGGTGACTGAGTCTGCGCTTGCCTTTAGGTCATCCCAGATAGAGAGGAGTGCCGTCTCTGTCCCTCTCTTATGCTTAAAGCCGACTTGTGCCTAGTCCAGCAGCTGGTATTTTTCTACATGCTCCTGTGTTAGTCCGTAGACGTAGGTTTCTAGTAGCTTTGCTGGGTAGGGAACATTTGAAATAGGCCTGTAGTTAGAGAGGTCTTCCACGTCACCTGTGTGTCCTTGAGGGGTGGTTTGATGTATGCCAATTTGAATCATATCAGTACTATCCCTGTTGCGAGTAATGGTTTAAAGAGGTTTCTGTAGCATTCCAAAGGTGTGCCCTGTGCAGGGATTGATTTGCAGATGTCTGGAGGGCAGGGGTCCATGGGGGAGCCTGCTTTATTGCTATATCTTACCAGCTTGACGAAAATCTCTACTGATTTTTGTGGAAAGCTTTGGAGTTTCTTCTGTGGCTCTGCGGTTGGCAGTATGGGTTTTGTGTTTTCGTTGACTGATCTGCTTAGTATAATTTGGTGGATGTCGCTTATTTTATTTTGGAAGTGGTCTGTGAGGTTGGTTGCATAGTTTCTGTGAGGGTACCGGAGTATTGCTGCATCCCTCTGGGGTCCTCATTTCATTTATGATGTTGAACAGTTCTTTTTGTGTGTTGGCGGCTTTAGTGATTCGGTTGTTGTAGTATTTCTTTTTGGCCTTTTGAATGTTCTTTTTTTAAGATCGGATTTGTCGTTTATATTGTGATTTTATTTGCCTGGTCGTATTTTTTTCTCCATTCTAGTTCCAGCTTCTTGTTCTTTTTCATGGGGCTGAGGTGGGGAGTAAACCATTTTGCCATTGCTCTCTTTCGTGATGGGGAGAAAGGTTTTTCCTGGGAGATGCTGTTGATTGTTTCTGCGAGCCATTTATGAAATAGGTCTGTTTTTCCATCTATAGTTAACAGCCAAACGCAGTAAATGCGAGAGAGCCAACAAAAAGTACAGTATAAATAGTGAAAAAGCAACTGCCGTCACCAGGCACATTCAAAAGTAACCAAAAAAAATCCCTTTGAGTGTTGGCACTGCTAGCATGACAGTGTCATCTCACAGGGCTAATACTCGCATTACTGGGCACAGCGAACATGTGTCGGTTCTTACAGAGTTACTACTGCAAATACTGGCATTCCACAATGACGATGTCTTTGCACAACAGCAATAAATGCATTTTGGAGCGCAAAGGACACTACTGGTGTATGTTTGCAGCATGAAAATGTCTCTTGGATTGGCAGGATATTAGTGGCATAAATTGTGGGCATAGGCGCCAGGGACTGTTGAAGTTGTGAAGGGCCGGTTACTGCACCTGGCTGTAAAGCACGTCTAAATTCTCCTTTTTCTTACAATTTAGTGAGAGCCATACTTCTTTTCTTTGGTGATACATTTTGAATGGTATTGAAATGAAGTGGAATATTTTCCAGTGCTAATCCAGCATTTGTAATGTCAAATCAAAGAGATTTTTCTTGTTCTCAGGTTCCTGAAAAGATAATCAATATCCAATAGTTGTCATTCATATATGCTAATGAATCATACATTCCATGTCAACCGTAAATGCCATTTGTGTGCCATTTCGAAGTTTGCGTGTACACTACACGTGTTTCACCACATAGTTGATGTGGACATCAGGAGGTTGTGCTGAAAATACATTTACTGCTGTGATTGTGACTATAATGTGCAAAATAAAGGAGAAAAGGAAAAAAGCAAACACTTGATAAGATTTCATGGCACTAAAATGTAAATTGGTGCATTCATCATATCTGATTATTCTTGAGTATAGAGCTGATTGTACATTGTATGGCTTTTTTACATATTTTGTTTACAAAAGGTGTGCTGTAAAATGTGCCATTTTAATCCATTATTTAAAAAATATTCACATGGGAGAACTATATATTGAACTCCTTAGGACAGTTTCAAGGCTCTCCTGCTGCACTCTGGCCCTTAGCTCATGACTGGGAAATAGTTCTGCCCCTCCAGAGAATAAGTTTATCACCGGCTCCCTGCACCCCATACCTCCACAAATGTTGGACTTCTAGCCGTTTTTTCTCTATGGCAGAATCTTGCACAGGCACCCTGCTTGGGCCCGTAGGTTTCAGCGGGGGAAGTGATATGATATGATAGGTTATTTATAACGCGCTAAATACCCAGAGGTTTCTAAGCGCGGACCCCTCCCGAGACTACTGCCCTAAGTGGCCTTCCTCAGTGAACGACCCAACGTCTGGTGGCAGCACACTTGGCATGGGGTGTGGGTAGAGGGAGCCTGAGCTTTACTATCAGCCAGACCAAAATTTGGAGGCACATTTTTTCAGGTAACAACCAGAAATTGAACTACGCAACCTTTTATGTCTATGGGGGCGCCTGCTACCTTTTTTGCATTTTTGGAAGGAACTTGGGTTGGTCACCCTAAGTTACCCGGGGGCAACCAGACGTGGACTCCCTGCTCACTGTGCTCAGAGAGGCACAGCTTCACCTCACTGATGAGGTCCAACAAGGCTGAAACACGTGTATGGGGTTGCTGTTGGTACTCTTGCTCAGAGAGGAATTGCCATAGCATTCCGGTGCTGGACTGCCCATGTGGGCGGGACAAAGACTGATATGCAAATGAATATTTCCCATCTGTGAAAGGTACAGTGAGCAAAAAGCAGATGGCTGCGAACTCTCAAAGTGGTTAATAACCACTGAACAGGTTATCATGATGTGTTCTTTTGAGAGAGGGGAGCCTGCTACCTTTTTTGCATTTTTGCAACCTTTTATGTCTGGCAGAAGATTTTAAAGTTGCGTCCGACAATACTTATCAACTAACCGAAAGTTTTGACTGCAAGATTTTATTCTGTAGGAATGTTTCATAATTATTGAACAAAACGTAAAGGAAATGTCTTTTACGTTTTCTTTCTTTCTTATTGCCCTAGTGATGTACGCAATTGAATATGTCTTTAGAAATTAGTGTGTACTTTTAACTTGATGTCTTGGTAGTATGTTTCTTATTGATAAGGATGTTATGATACTTTTTTTTGCTGTTTATGTATGTGGGTAAATGGTTTGTTTTTAAGCAATATATCAACCAGATAAGGGAGAGCGCTAACTCCATTTTCCATGCAGCAGTAGAAATGGCTCCCCGATGGTGCCTGTGCCAAGAAAAAACGAGTCCACCACATGCCCACCACAACTCTGCACCCCCACGAATTCCTGAGGGAAGCTAAACACCAACCCTCCAGAGAGCCACAAGTAGTCAGTCATACACGGTGTGTGGCCACGCCTTTGGTCGCTGAACCCGAAACAGGGTGACGTACGTGCCAACCATCTATCCATCCAATGACCCTTCTCCTGGTCCGGGGGTATTACATCCATTTAACAAGACCTCCCTCTTCCCAACCACCTGCAATCCAAAGCAGACAATGCAGCATAGCAAAGAAAGTGCAAGCCTGATGGAGCTGGGCCGGAAGCGAAGTGCTCCAGCCTGAACAACTCCCAAACGTACTGATAACCACCGCTGTGTCTGTGCTACTGGTCCTGTCCGAGGAAGTTGCTGGTGGCCTGCTACAAAATAAGAGGCAGTGGTGGGAGCATCTACTTACAGCAACTGGTGAAGATGGTAGTACTTCAATACCAAATTGTAGTGCGTCTGGCTGCCATCTCAGGAATATCTGGAGCAGCAACAGGAAACATCCACACATGTGCTGCATGTACTACTAGAAGTCCAAATGTAGTGTTTGAGATGTCTTTAGTACTGACCAACTGTGGTCCTCATTTTGGATCTGCCAACGCTTTTCTATGGGCCTCATTACTGGTCCGGCGGTAACCCTGCCGCCGGAACCGTAAATATTTACTGGCGCCTGACCTCCCGGTGCAACTGGGAGATTACACCCCCGGCGGCCCTGAAAGTCAGGCGCCAGTAAAATATAAGTCCCCATTCCCATAGAGTTCCATAGGAGTGGGGACACAGAAGCACTGGCACTGTTGCTAACGGTGCCAGCGCTTCCATGAAGAGTCTGCCTACCGCGGCTGCTGTGCCCAGCAGGGTCAGACCTCTCAGGCATGGCGGCTCCGGCAGGCACACCTGTAATATGCCAGTCCAGAAACAACTGGTACCCTTGTTTCTGGGGCAAGGTCGTAATGAGGCCCTATATCTTAGTCGCCCCAAGTGGACGTGAATGCCTTTTTCCAACTTGAAAAATAATAGATTTAGAAAGACTGCTCGATAACCAAATGGAGCAGTCTTTCCAAATTGAACTGTCACGCCTATGCCACACACAAGTGTGCCCAGGGTCTGACATGCGGGGCGAGCCAGGTAAGTGTCTGACTGTGTGTGTGCATGTGTGTGTGTGTGTGTGTGTCGTTATGTGTGTCACTATGTGTGTGTGTGTGCAAAATGTGTGTGTATGCAGGGTGGGGGGAGCGGAGCAGGGAGGAGCAAAGGGAGACTCATGTGGGTGAAACCCCGAATACATTCTTTTTAAAAAAACACAGGTATTTCCTTTTCCAGTGCACAAAAGCGACCGAAACAAATCAGTCTTTTTTTTGTGCGACCTTCAGACAGCGGGAAAATGACATATAACTGCCTAGACTTGGGTCCAGAGCCTGCTGGGCCTAGAGACCCAAGCTACACCTCACTGATGATGCCAAAGGAGGTCAAAACATGTCTGGGGTTGCTTATGGTCTCTTGCAGAAGGGATGTGACAAAGCAGTGTGGGCTAGACTTTCTGTGATGGCTCGGCAGGCTGAAGAACCATGGTCTGGAGGTTGCCCAGAGCAATGCCAGAGTTTAAGATTAATTCTAAACCTTTCAACCACCGCCCCTTTGGTTTTTCTTAACACTGGTAAATGAGACGTAAAAACCATACCTAACAGGTTTGCACATGGTTTAACGCTTCCTTTACCACTCTAATTATAATGGTTCTTTTATAACGTGCTTAATACCGTAGATTGGTTTCTAAGCACAAGATCGGGATTCGAACCTGTGTTGAGCTGAATTGTATTTCTTCCAAGACAAACGCGTTGCCCCCGAGCTATCCTCCCTCACCAAAGCAAGTTTCTTGTATTTTTCAGGGCATGAGGGGTCACAGGTTAAATTTGCAACTCGCTACTCCAATCCACTGCGCCCGAGAAATACAGGATCAGGTCTGCCAGCATGTGATCTTGATGCTGGTGGAGAACCTATGGATTCCCACAGAATCCACCAACTTCTTGAACCCGCGCAGACCTGGTGGACTTTACAGGAATTCAGGGAAAGGCCTCCCGTCAGACAACAACGTGGCGAGAGACATTTAGGATTAGTTTAAAAGGGTGAAAATGTACTGTGAAAAACCAGGCCCACCCGGATTCCCGAATAATGTTTCCACCCTTGCCCAAAATGATTGAAAATGGCAATCCTTGGCCTCTATCCAGCTCATGAAAATAGAATCCCAAGAGGGAGGGGTGGGGGTGGGGGTATGGGGTGTTATATTGTTTGATGAAAAATCATTTTTTAAAAAGAAAATGGCCTGGAGGGGACTGTCTGCATGGAAGTGCACACATTTGAGGTCCCCTCAGTACAAAGACCAGGGCCTTCAAAAATGACCCATGTTTTTTAGCAGCAGCAGCAGCACAGTAACAGTACAGAACAGTGTGACTCCACCAGAAGGTGACGTGCTTGGTCTGGTGAGAGCTTGCTTTGTGGTTTTTGTTCTACATACTTTTAAAACTGTTTTCGTCTGCATAGAGAATGGCGCACTGCTTTGGACTCCATCACCTTGCAACTAAGTCCCCTTCTGGAGCACGGTTCTAACCAGCCCAAATAATAATTCTTTCTTCTACACTCCAGGTTATTTCTTCTGCTCCTGACTCATCCTTGGGAGATCTGGAAGAGAAGGGATTGGGGCTCATTACTGGACTGGCAGTAACCGTGCCGGTGCTACCAGCGGATTGCCGCCAGACCTGTAAATATTTACTGGCACCTGACTTCCCGGTACCACCAGGGGATTACAACCTTGGTGGCCCGGAAAGTCAGGCGCTGGCAAATTTAGGACTCTGTGGGATTGGGGACAACTGAAGCACCATTATCAACAGTGCCGGTGCTTCCCTGAACGGTCTGCCTACCATGGCTTCTATGCCCAGCAGGGTCAGACCTGTCGGTCACGGTGGCTCCTGCAGGCAGACCTGTAATATGACGGTCTGGAAACAATGGTGCTGGTAGGCTTACTGGCGCCGTTGTTTCCAGACTGTCAGGGTCAGAAGGAGGGCCATTGTGTACAAAGATGGTACCAGTGAAGCCAAGCCATGGTCGGTGGTGCAAGATGGGAATCCTGAGTGAAGGAACTGAGAGGCATTAAACTGGGAATGGAAGTTGGGCCCCGTAGAAGCTGATGAACAATTCTCACCAGGAAGAGAGGAGGTGCAATGCCTTCTGCAGCCCTCTGTAAAGTGCCACTGCGCGGCCAGATCCCCAGGCAAGAGGACCGTATTCGATGCTTAGGGGGACAATCTGTGGCCCACTTACTGGTGGCGACATATGCAGGTGGCTAGTATTGCCTTGCTGTTTAACTGGAAAGAAGAGCGTGTTGACTGCCCATGTTGGTCATCCTCTGAATCATGTGTCATATGGCCGTCTGCTCTCGACAAAGAGTCCATGAACACAATTCAATATAAACAGTCTTTACTCAGAACACAAAAGAAAAGCGATCTCCTCCAAAGCTTCTGCCACTGAAGGTACATCCTTACACGGTTATTAACTTGAACATAAAAGGCTCCTCTTCAAACGCTCTTGACGGTTTTGGGGTAGCTCCACAGGACTCAGGGTCTCTTTCCTCTTTGGTTTCCACAATAATTCTATTGGTTGCCTCTGAAGATGTGGTTGCAAGGTTATCACCTCCAGTTCCTGAAGCCATAGCTACATCTTGCCACAGGTGGAGTAGTAACAGTAGCTTGGCATCTGCAGGCCATCCCTGCCTTCTGGCCCCGGCTTCTTCTCAGGGCAGCTCCAGGAAGCTCCTTTCTTCCCCGGGATACTGACTTCTACCCTTCCCCTCCTCATTGCCAACCCAAGTTCTTGATCCGCCCTCCATCGTGGGTGCAACCTCTTCAGATTGGGGCTTCACTCACTAGTCCTGCCTTGGGCAATGCATGCCATCTCGTGGCTTCCTCCTCTGGCTAGAATACAAAAAACGTAGCAGGCGCCCCTCTCTCGAAAGAACAAGGCATGATAACCTGTTCAGTGGTTATTAACCACATTGAGAGTTCGCAGACATTGCTTTTTGCTCACTGTACCTCCTCTGGCTAGATCTAACCTTACTAGTCTTCTCCTCTCCTCCTGCTCTCCGGCCACCACCTGCTCTTTTTGTCCTTATACCCTCTGATCTTTTCCTGCCCTCTGTTCTTCTCCTTCTGTCACCGCCCACCGCTCTCCTTCTTCCACCCCGTGCCGTTCTCTCTTCTCCCCCTCTCGTCTCCAACCTCTGCCACTCCTTTCCCTTGTACTCCACTCCCCTTGTCTACATAGCTCCCTCAACCAATGCCCACTCTCTGAAAACGCAACTCCTCTCATCCTCCAAATGCCCACAATGGCGCTTTCAATGTTGCCCCACTTATCCCCAGTCTGCTCTTCCCCTGAGCTTGGGCTAAGGAGCTTTAGGTGTGCGTTGTTTCCTATTTGGTTACCCCATTGGTTTAATCTGAAAAGCTATTGTGGCTCAGCAGTATTGTGAGCTTGTATTGCTAGTATGCGCAGAAGCTCGAATGCGGTTCTAAAAAACCCACCTGCCCCCTTGGCATGGTCTAACACGTCTCTGTGTGCATGCAAGCGGGCACTTCCGGGGGAGCAAAGTCACATCTGATTCGTCCCGAGAGGTGGGCACTAGAGAAGTGTGGTTTGTTTGTAGCAGGGAATCGCAAATTCTGTTTTCCTTCCTGCTAAAGGTGTTCGGTGGTGAGTATTTTTGAGTTTCTCTAGTTTGAGGATGTCGCAGCACAGGATCCTGACACTCATAGAAGGGGAAACATTGGACTATGGCACACAATTATTATCCAGGGCCAGTAGTTGTGTGCAAGGGAAGGTCCTCTGCCTGCTGGAGGGGACTAAGTGGTGTTTCACCATGGTAACCTCCCCATACCGACCCCGGGCCCATCATCAAGTGGCCCAGGGTAGTACTCGGCTCCCTGAGTCACCCAGCTAGAAGTCCTCAAAACAAGGTATAGGACTTTGCCACACATGAAAGAGTGAATCATTGAGGTGAGGGGTATGGAACTTGGGAGGGATACATACCTCAAGAGCATCATGTCTTATAACTTGCATCTGCAACCTTTGGCTCTCCAGATGTGTTGGACTGCAACTCCCAACAACACTAACCAGCATAGTCAATAATATGGGGTCATAGGAGCTGTAGTCCACAACAGCCGGGTAGCCACATGTTGCAGACCCCTGCCTTCTAACAAGGACTCTTCCGTCTGGCTTCTGTAGTGGATTAGCACATTGCCTGTCCAAATGGGGGCGGTGTCATTAGATACGTAAAATGGCAAAGACAGCGTACTTTGTGATGAGCCACTTGTTGAGGTGAGATCCATTCCTTTAATTTTGTATCTATTCCGGAACACCCACACCCCATATATATATTTTTCTACCCCCCCCTAAAAATTACGATGACTTTTCTCATTATAAAACCCACAGCAAAAAAAACCCACAAAATGTCTTCCCGCGATGAAAGGACGTCGTACCTCATTGAAGGCCTTCTATAGCCTCTGTTCCTGGTAGTACCAGAAACACAAAGCATGCTCCCTCCAAAATGAATGGTTGGGTAATATGGCCCTCCGGCTGCATTTTGAAGGCTTCTTGAACTGCCTATATACCTGTTTATTATCCAATTAGCACAGAGCCAAGGGATGTCCTCAGTGGGGTAGTAACAGAAGAGCAACACACTGAGCGAGGGTGGGAGTCAACTGAAAGGTTACCCAATTCCAAGCAAAAATACAGGGGAATGAAAGAAGGACATTTAGACAAAAATTGAAAATTTCTTGCAAAAATATAAAGGGTCAATTAAGGATCTTTAGAGAAGTTGATACAGTAGTAGCCTGTTATAGATTATGTTGCTAACAGCTGAGCAAAAGTATAAAAGGCTATTGGCTTAGTGTCCTAGGCCCTGTATTGGCAATGGCTACTCTTGCAAGCCAGAAAAAACTCAGGTGGTCATGTGGCACATGATTTAGTCCGTTTGCTCCCGGTCTACAGTGAACAACTCAAAAAGAGAGATGCTTGCTCTAGCAGGATTAGACCAAACCAAGTAAATATGTACACAAGAAGGAAAGCACGTGAATCTCTCTTTCTAGTGTTGGGGGAGAGGCGGTATATTTCACCATTCCTGCACCAAGTAAACAAAGTATGAACCAAGGGGGGAGACAGTTCCACCCATCCTGTACGTATGTTCATCTCCTATTTGTGCTAAAGATAAATGAACGCCCTGTCAAGGTTCGTAGTTTGTACTCCATTTTGTGGGTTTCCAAACGCCATCTTTTTCTAGGCCCTCTGCTCCGCTGGTGAAATGTCCACTCTCCCTCTCCCAGCGCCACACACAGCCAGGCCCCACCACCTCCACCCTTTGCCAGCGCAGCGCGACTCCTGTTCTCACGGAAATTCAGTGATTCATTGTTGCTATTAGCAAGTATTGAGTACTGACAAGATGTGCTCATCTAAGAACGTGAGACCAAGGCCCACTCCAGCTTCCCATCAATCTCTGCTGACCGACTCATACCCCCTCCACCCCCTCCAGGCCAAGCTACAGCCTCTTGAACATATGCCCCCGTTCCCTATGAACGCATCTGGTCATCAGTCCCTCCCCCTGGGCCACCTTAAAGTCACCCACCATATACTTAATCCAGAATGGCCATACATTCTGGTAACACAAACATTGACCCCCAATGAGTTTCTAAACAGGAGGCCCCAGAGACCACAAATCAGAGATCGTCCCTTCTGATAAGGCATCTGGAGGAGCAACCCCTAATCCAATGCCCCCATAACAGACACAGGTCGGAATGCCCTTATCTCATACCAATAGCTTCTTTTAATGTGATAGTTTATACCAGTCATTAATTCATGCATGCCAAGTTTTGGAAGTTAACTTAGTCAGAAAGTTTTACATCATCTTTGAAGAACGTCGCCTGACCTTCACACCGCGAAGATGAGCCAAGCTGACTCACGTGTGCCCGGAACAAATACAAAGTAACAGCCAATCACCATCTTGTATCCCATATAGTATCAACTGCTCTATATGTCACTCTCTAATCCGATGCAAGAAGGGAACCATATGTATGTCATCATCAGTGATGCTCTGTGTCCTTTTAACGTGCTGCTCATGTAATTTTTGCCAGAGCGCTCTCGGGCAGCAGAGTTCTTTGCTTGCATTTATTTTACTTGTATACATTTTGGTTCCCTTGCAATTACTCTCCTTGTTTCATTTCCTAGTGGGGTGTGTCCATTATTCTGTCTCTTGGGACACATGCTTGATAAGGTGCCAGCCTTCACTAGGCTGTCAGTCAGCGGCCTTGGCTACATCAGGAAGTAATCAGTCAGGTTGCATTTTGGTCAAGATCAGAGCTGGTGCTACAAGAAGGCCACTCCAGGCAGCTGACGCAGGGCGCCACTCGTTAAAGGACAGGAAGGGGCAGGGGCGTTGCTAGGGGGGGGCTAAGGGGCCTATAGCCCCTGATCTTTTGGTTGTAGCCCCGGATAGAATCTCAGGAGCTACAGCCAAAAGACTAGCTAGCCCCTAGTCCCAACAGTTCCGACATCAGCGTAGCCTCGGGTCTTTTCCAGTCCTAGCAACTCCCCTGGGAAGGGGTATTAACGGTGGGCCTAAAAATGTAAAATCTAGACCAATTCTAAGGGATGAGGCACCAAACGGGCACTTTGCCTTTGGAGGCCTATATAATGGCATGGGCAGCCTGTTCAGAAGCTAGTGGGCTGGCAAAACACACATATATACAATTGACCAGCTCCCACGGATACATAGATTACATAGGAAGCGCACCAGTACTCTTAGTGCTCCTCAGCCCTCCTGTCCCAGCAAGTTGGACCATCCTACAGGCCGAGATTAGGGAAGCCCCACATTATTTCTCTGGTTCCATGCCCAGCTAACCAAGCCAGCTCCAGAGCACCAGGAAAATAACCAAGACGGCCTGTCTGCCCCTAGATGGGGAAGGAAACACCGCAGCCCTCTGACACCTTTCAGCCTCAGCTCGCTGAGTTTGCCCCAGACACCCTTTCTGTCCACTCCTCTTATTAATTCTGCACCCCTTGGTCCTGTGTTTCTCTGCTCACCTTATCCTGTCTCTGGGCCCTGCAACCCTCTCCTTCTCTCACCATCCCAGTGCACCCCGGTGCATCCTGCACTCCTCTTCTCACTGCTGACCATCCCAATCTTCACATGAGCTGGGCACACACGCCTGCCAGTCTTCCAGGACGGTTTTGCATTCTGGCCTGTTCAGCCTTCCTAGAGCCCTTAATCATTGTTATCCCAGGGTAAATATATTCAAACATTAACAACAACAATGATGATAATTATAAAGGAAACAGTAGCAGAGCCTCTGTAGTTATCCGTACCACTAAATTGCTTTAAAAAAGGCACTTTTGAGAGGCTTATCATTTTGACGCCCACCGATGTTAAGTGCACGATGCTTTCCAAATGACCACCGTGAATCTATTTGGAAAGGCTTGAGAAGATCCATCCAGGAGAAGCAAGATTAGGCGGGGGCCCCAAAAGTAACAAGCATTGCAAAGCCAATAGGCCTGGTGTTGCACATGTAGGAGTTAAGACTGTTTGCCCTGTGGGTGGGTGTTCAACCAAAAAAAAGTGTACTCTCAACATTTGCAAAGCCCGACCTATCAGTTTTGTAAATGCTTGTTATAACTGGAGTCAAGATGGATCGGAAGCATTTAAAGGGACTCATTACAAGTTGGGCAGTGCAGGTTAAATGTGCTGGTATTACCGGTAATTAACAAAAACATTGGGCCTCATTACGACTTCGGCGGTAGCCATGCCGCTATTGGCGGCATGGCTGCTGCCGAAATTGTGTCCAGGTTCACAGAATGGGGAATTACCGGGCCATTCCGAGTTCGGAGGGCCTGGTAATTCCTCCCTCCAGGAACCCGGGCCGGACCTTCCCCATTCCCATGTCAGCCCCCATAAGGCTGAATGGGAATGGGGGAGGGAGGTAACAACGGGCCGATTACGAGCGGCCTGTTAGCTCCCTCTTCCCCTCGCAGGACCCGGTAACGACGCCTAGTTTTACCAGGCGTCCTTACCGGGTCCCGCGAGGGGACCTCGTAATGTGGCGGAACGGGTTCACGGGTCCGCCTCCTTTAGCGGAGCCCGTTAACCCGTTCCGCCAGGGTCGTAATGAGGCCCATTGAAACGTGAAGTGTGCATTCGGCATAGCATATTAGATCTTTTGTCCATAATAATGAACAGGGGGGCGAGGGCTGTGCGGGTGTTCCCCACATACATTAAAGGCAGTACGGGGGACAAACGGGCGAAATCCCAAAAGATCAAATTACAAAATATGGGCAACTGGGCTCTGTGATTATGTCATTCGATCTTTTGGGATACTTTTTTTTTTAACGTACTTCCGTTATTACCATATAGGCCACATTACATCCGGTATTACCATATAGGCCGTATTATGAGCTGGGGGTAAATCCGCAGACTTTCCGACCCATTTTGGCGCAATCACTGCTGCAGTCATTTCCACCGGAAATTCCACATTGAGTCCTATGGACTAACAAAAGGGAGATTGACACTGCCACCGCTTCTTGTAATTCGGCTGTAATACGGCCGGAAAAAGTGGGGTAATGGTAATTCCGTTGGGCAGTATTCCAGCGGATTTACCGCCAGAATAGTGCCCAACTCGTAATGACCCCTACTTATTTATGTACAAGGCACCCAATCCATCATGGCCGCATTTTTTAAGCACACAGTGACAGCAATAATAATAATGATCACAAAAACCAAAAATAAACGCAGTCATTCAGCACAAAAATAAGAAAATAAAGCAAAGTACCGATCAGCATGGGAACAAAACAAGCTCTTAAAAGCAACATTCAGCAACTCTCTTCCCAATTTAAACAATTTTACTCGGTGCTACAAAATGGCTGTCACTGTATTTATTTATTTATTTATTGTGCATTTAAAGGCGCTTATACATCATGTAATTTGTGTATCATAGCACCTACATAGCAACAGGAAAGGAACATGAGAGTGAAAGGCAAATATAACAATGGCAGAGAGAGGAGGTCCTACTAGGCCTTGTGAGCATTCAGAGCGTGGAAGTGCAGAGAGGGTGATGGGGATGCATGCTAGGAGTAACAGGGAGGTAAGTGCTAGGGAGTAAGTTGCAAGCTGTCAAGTGACTGGCAGAGAACATTTGGTAAGTGGTCGACTGCCAATAAATAAGTGCAAGCCTGTGATAGCACAGGCCAGTGGGCGCCTAAAGAAAATGCTGGGAGTGGGTGGAGGCTAAAAGCGGTTGGGGTGTGTGAGGCCAGAACCCAGGTGGACACATAAGGGCCGTGGTCATACCCAACTAAATGACAGACACAATCCAAGGAGTGAGCACCTGAAAGAAAGGTGGGAGGCAGACCTGGAGACTGGTATCACAGAGAGTGAGTGGGACAGGGCCCTGATGTACCCGAAGGAGGTGTCTCGGAACGCTAGGTTCAGGCTTATCCAGCTGAATGTCCTCTAAGGGACTTATATGACCCCACACAGGGTATCCACATTTAACGACAAACCCCCATCGACATGCCCGTGGTGCACCAGCGAACATGCAAATCTGGTCCACATGTTCTGGACCTGCCCCAAATCCCGGAAACTCTGGTCTGCTGTCGAACGGACCTGTAGTAAGGCCGAATGGAAAGGTACGAGTGGACGCCTAAGGAGTGCCTCCTAGGCACATATCCCAGACTGAGTAAAATCAAGCAGATAGTGAAACTGATGGATATGGCGTGCATCCTAACGAAGAGAATGATAGCAATGGCCTGGAAATCTCCTGGAGGCCCCAGATATGAACCTTGGATCAGGGAAATGGAGAGATGGACCATTGCTGAAACCAGAGCCTGGGAGGAGGGGAACAACCGGGGAGGGGAGGATGTGAGCACAACACTGGAATCTTGGAAGGCCCTCATGAGAGACATGATCTTCTCAACGAACTTCAAGCCCCCCTGAGCAGACCCCTTGTTACGGACTGTTGTCATGAAACAGATGATAAAACCACACCTATAACCATCCCGGCACCGTGACCCCATGGGACAGCAAGATGGCGCACGGAGTGAGGCCCGAAATGGGGCAAGCAAAATATTTGTATGGTGACGGGAGGCGGGAAAGTCGAAGTTATCGTTTGTATTATTGTTATTGTTATGTATTGTTAATCAGGCAATTTTGGGACACTTTGGACGTCATGATGCACGATTCGTGCCTAAATGCTTTCTGTTTCTGCAAAATGCCAATAAAAACATTTAAAAATAAAAAATAAGGGCCCTGGTCCCCAATCTGAGCAACTGTGGGATTTAGCAAAGGAGGGAGGGGGGAAGAGGAGGCGAAAAGGAAAGTCTTGAGGAGCTCCTGGAATTGGAGGAGATCTGGCTCAAGACGAAGAGGAAGAGGAGGCTGTTCTGTAAGAGGGAGCCAGCCGAGGAAAGAGATTGTCTACCAGCTCGCTGTTTAGAGAATCGCTTGACATGCAGAGAGTTGGTGCTGGAGGAACGTAAAGATCTGTAGGCAGTGTATTTAGTGAGTGCCAGATGTAGACAGTGTGGTCCCAGGTCCCAGGCAGCCTTGTGGATGATGCAGAGAATTTTGTATTGATTCCTTGCAGCAACCGGGAGCCAGTGGAGGGTCTTTAGGGCTGGAGAGATGCAGTCCCTGGGCTTGGGCCAAAGATAAGACTTGCAGCCCTATTCTGGATTAGCTAGAGGGGATGTAGAGAGGACGAGGGTAGATTACAGAAGAGGCTATTGCAGTAATCCAGCCTGGAGATGACCAGAGCTCTAGAGACATTGCGCTTCTGGGGAAAAGTGAGTAAAGGAAGGATTCCTTTCAGGAGATAAGAGTTGAAAGTGGGCCTCCTTGGCAAGATCCTGGATGTGAGGGAGGAAGGAAAGAAAAGAGTCGAAGATGACTCCAAGGTTTTTGGCTTCTGATGGAGCAGAAGGGGGAAAACCCAAAGAGGTTGGCTAGAGTGAGGGGAAGAAAGAGGGGGCAGGAGTCCCAATAGGAAGGATCGCTGTCTTGCTGGCATTGATGCAGAGATCATTGGAGGCACACCAGGACTGTAGAGCATCTGTAGAGCAGAGTGGGGGATTGTGAGATGCCAGCAAAGCAACCGACATTGGAAATCTGAGGGGAAAACCTCAGATGGGACAGGAAGAGGTATGGCCAAGGTGAAGAGAGCTTCTGACTGAATGACTATATGAGTTGGGCCTGATGCTACATGTTGCAAATTCTAGTGCAAAAGACACTCTGAGCTAGCGTGAGCCCCGGCTTTGCACTCTGGGAAATGTAGGCAAGGTACCAAAGCATCCAAAACACATTGTGAGAGAAGGAGAGCCTGAAAAACTGCATCCCCATTTTAGGAAACCTAGTGAAAGTGCCACAGTATCCCAAAAGACACTGTGAGCTAGAGCGAGCCCCATGGTTGCACTCTGAGAAAGGAAGTAAAAGAACACATGAATCCACAAGGCATGGTGAGATAGAGAGAGCCACAGTGCTGCATTCTGGGAAACGTAGTGACGGTACCAAAGCCTCCAAAAAGACACTGTGAGCTACGGCGAACCCTGACGTCGTATTCTGTGAAATGCAGTGAAAGTATCAAAGAGTTCCAGAGACATTGGGTAAGAAAGAGAGGCTTGTTTTCAAGGACAGAAGATGAATTTCCCAAAGAATTGCCAGTAGGCTTTCTATGACAAGAAACATAATTA
Source organism: Ambystoma mexicanum (assembly GCF_040938575.1). Taxonomy (NCBI): domain Eukaryota; kingdom Metazoa; phylum Chordata; class Amphibia; order Caudata; family Ambystomatidae; genus Ambystoma; species Ambystoma mexicanum. The sequence continues at coordinate 289,370,408 of NC_090931.1, read as the reverse complement.
GGAAAATCATATTAAAGAAAGTCAATCATGATAACAGTTCACTCACTAAAAGGCACCTTTGCCTGAAAGCTATATCATGGACATAGGCAATCCCCAGCAGACACTTTAGGGAAGGGAAGGCCATTGTGCCCGGGTCATGGCTTTGGGCATGCCCAGTGGGGACTGCAAACTCTAAATTCAGCCATCATCATCGAGTCATAAAAAGCCGCTCGACACTGTCTGAAACCAAGGGTCTTTAAAAGAGGAATTGAATATTTCTGGCGTGGGATGTCGCAGCAGGGGCAACTGAAGAGAGCGTGCATTACTGGGATGTGTTATCACACTTACAGTTGGATTCATTGTGATGTCTCCAGGGCAGTCTGTTAGCTGCAAAAGGCAATTGATTAAATCATAACTATGTTATTAGTTTCCTCCCCCCAGTATCGTAGACACATAACAAATAAAATTCCTTGCTGAAATTTAAGTGCACGCGTGACAAGTAAGTCCTTACCCTTCCTTTGGAATCATCATTTAATGCAGCGCGGGTCTGCGGCTTCTCCCTAAAAGAGTCCAGAATTATTTTCTTTTGAGTAGGCGGGACATTGGAATTTATTGTCCGAATAAAGATTATTACTACAACTACTACTTTGTTAAATCTTCCATTATAAAAATCTCTCAAAGGCACTGAGAATTGTAAGCCTCAAAACAATGGGCCTCATTCCGAGTATGGCGGTAAGGGATAGCGGCCACCGGTAACGAGACCGGTGGCGGTAATCCCTTACCGCCATACTCCGAGTTCCCTCTGCGCCTTCGCCCTTAACGCCTGCTTTGAGCAGGTGTTAAAGTCTAGGGCGCAAAGGGGCCTCCAAGCCAATAACGGTGACCGTAATGAACGGTCACTGTTATTTGCATCTTCCCCATTCCCATTGAGCCCTATGGGGGCTCATTTGGGAATGGGGAAGAGCCTTGGTGAATGGGGAATTACCGCCCCGCCAACCTTGGAATGGGGCGGTGATTCCGCCATCCACCAAGGCGCTGCCGGTCCGGGTACGGCGTCAACCAAGGCGTTAATAGCGCCATTGGTTAGCGCCGTACTCGGAATGAGGCCCAGTGACATTCGGCAGTCCTGACTGGCATGAACATGACATGTAGATGATTGTATTTCTGGAATAATATATTATAAATATACAGAAATGCTATGACTAATCTCTAATCTCTTTTTGGGTGAAAAGGTTCACTTAAAACAAGAGAGGAGCATGACAGAGATGACTTGGACAATACGTGACATTAGGGAAAATTGAGCTTGCATGGTCACAAAATATGTACAAATCACAAGGAAGAAGGTCATTTGCAAGAGCGGAGGGACACTAATGTCCTCTCGGTTCACCAACTTCCACAGTTGAAAAGAGTTAAACAATAATTGACCGATGACTCATTTACAACTAGACCCCAGACAGATAGTCCAGTGACTGATTAATCATATAACAGTGGCCTGCTCTAAAAACGCTGATTCCAGCTGGAAAATATACAAAGTGACCTCCTCCTGGATTATCAGGACTTCCTCTCACATTCAATGGCCAGGTAGCCTTCCGGGAGAGATCAGAATTCAAGAACATGATGGGTCTGATCCAACACGTCGCTGCCATCCCCTCACACTGGTCATCAGTTGCTTCCCTCTAGAGCAGGACCTTTGGCTCATCCAGATATCTTGGACTACAAATCCCATCGCCTTAGCATAGTCAATGGTGAGGCATCATGGGAGCAGCGTTCAAAGCACTCGCAAGCTGCATGTTGCAGACCTCTGCTCTATAGGATATCCCCTTGGTAAGGGCCGCTAGATGAAGTGTATCTCTTTAGAGAGAGCCTCAGAGTTCTTGGTGCTACAAAGCGTCGTAATTTAATTCACATATTTACTTAATGAATATTCCATATGTAACCATTACAAGCAATAGCTTTCCACCTTACACTACGTAAGCTTTGTATGCGCTGGTATGGCACCACAATGTGGGAACCGCCACAGTGTCTTCCATTCAGCGTTTGAGAGCAGCTGCCTGGGAGATGTAGAGTCCACATCAGAGGATGTTCCCCAGGTTGCACAGTTGCTCACACAGTGTCATTGCTGCTGTGAGGAACATCCATGGCCACAGTCCCCTGGGGTGCATTGCTCTTTAGGTTTTATGTGTGTGTCTCAGGGAGGAGTGCAGATGAGAATGAAGTTCAAATGTGCTGATTCGAAGTTCATCCGCCACAGCCCAGGGTGGTTTCAGTGAATTGATCATTTTATTCGAATACAAAATGTGAAGCATAAAACCTGAATATGGATCATTGGAAGTATTCCACATCCCTTCCACACTCCCCAGCAATAGCCGCCACATGGCTCTCGATACAGGGATGGAGTATGCATAGCCTTATTGCCACGTGTGTGCTTGTGTGTCGTCAGCGCATAAGTATCCCATTGGGCTCCATGTAGGTATTTAAGAGAATAGTAACAACCTCTCAAAGTAAGAAAATCAATTCCAGTGTGAAGAATCACACAGAGTTCTGATATATATATTAGAAAAGTCAACACACATTTCTGTATTCCTTACGTTTTGTTGCACATATGTTTTATATGTTGTTTTCTATCTAGTTTTATGTAATGTGATCATTTTATGAGTGCTAAATTTCTACGGGTTTAATAAAAATTGTAAAAATAAATTGCATGAAAATTGGATATTAGATATACCATTTATTGTGTTCCAATTTAACCTCTGATTTAGACACCTTTTATTACATCTTTTTTTTGTAGAAAATGGGCCTCATTACATGGATGGCGGTGAACCATGGCGCTATTAGCGCCTTGGTGGAAAGGGGAATTACCGCCCTATTCCAAGGTTAGTGGGGCGGTAATTCCCCCTTCCACCATGGCCCTTCCCCATTCCCATTTTTGCCCCATAGGGCTCTATGGGAATGGGGAAGGCGCTAATTACGGTACTGCAAATTGCGGTACCGTAATTAGCTCCCTGGTCCCTTTGCGGGTTGGTTTTTAACGCCTGCAAAAAGCAGGCGTTAAATTCCCCAACCCGCAAAGGGACCTCGTAGTAAGGCGGTAAGGATTTACCGGTACCGGTAAAATACCGGTACCGGTAAACCCTTACCGCCATCCGTGTAATGAGGCCCAATGTATTTAAAATACCTGCTAATTATGAATTGGGATCACACTGGACACATTTGAAGCACGCAGGGCTTCCAGTGTCCCCATGAAGCAAGCATCCCAACTCATACTTAGGAGGTATTTTAAACATAGGTTTCATTAAAATATCACGTGTTTGCCAATGCCAGAATAGCCACAATGAGGCACCTAGGACCACAGAACCAATGATGGGAAAAACTGGTAACCCTGACATCAAGGATATAAAGCTTAACCATTAAAGGAGACATTACCAGCAGAGCAAAGCATTTAAAAGAATAATGGTAACACCGAGGAGACACGCACCTGGATCCAAATGACTTTTCGAACTACCGCCACCCGCACCCTCTCCCAGTCCTCAGCTGGATACTGGACAACACATTTACCATCGATCCAAATGCATGATCACATTGACTGCATGCTGCAGTCTTACCTGCCTGGTATCTGCCCACGATGCGTTAGAGAAACTGCAACGATGCAGGTTGTTGATGGCGCCCACAATATTGCCAATAAAGACTACCGGTCTGCCGCCTGCTCGTCCAGTTAACGGACACCTTCGGCCTTTAAGATCTTACCACCAGCGAATCCTACCACACGGGCATCTTGAAGTCAGTAATTAAATGCTTCACTTCCTCCTCTCCAATAGGCAACATTGTTCACAGATGGTCTCATCCATATCCCAACTCCTCCCTCTCATCTGCAGTTATCCAGAAGTCCATACTCTCTCCTTGGATCTTCAGTTTATATACACAACTTTGGGATGGATAGGCTCCCGTACACTCCCTCCCGCTCCACCTTCAGCGCGCTCTTATCCATAGAAATGCCTCAGTGCCATGAAAAATGTGGTCCAGCCGTCACACATTCACTAACGTAGACTCCACATTGAGCCTGTATTTTCATGTATGTTCAGACTATATTCTGCCAGAGGACCACACATCCAAAAGCGCTTTGAGGCTATAGCGAAGGCAGGAAAGTGCTACACAAATATCAAGAAACTTAATATGTAGCCCGAACCGCATGTGGTTGAGGTGCCCAAGCTGCCGTGATCACCATTTCTCTGGCTTGCGAGTCCATTATGGAAGGCATTCCCTTCAGTTTCATGCACATTCTCCCCACTCTGGCTGGCTGAGGAGGCCCTGCCCCCAGATCATTGAGTGCACGGGCATTCATGTTAGCTTTCAATCTGAACTATTCCCTACCTGTGCCTCAGTCCTGTGAGGTGGCCTTACTCTGGCACACAGTGCTGTACACACAACAAAGCATGTCATAGTCTTATAGTAACCGTCAAAGCATAGTAACATAGCATAACACAAGGGTGGCAGATTGTCACTGCCCAAGCTGCTACTCACTGATGAGGCCCAACAAGGACGAGACATGTTTGGGCATGCTTGTGGTCTCGTGCAGAAGGGATGTGACCTAGCAGTTCGGGCTGGACTGCCCCTTTTGGGGTGGGACCCAGCCTGATTTGCATATAGTCTTTTCCCTTCTGTAATGGCTTAGTAGGTGAAGAACGATGGTCTGGAGGGTTGCCCAGAGCAATGCCAAAGGTTAAGATTGATTCCAAACCTTCCAGCCATCACCTCTTTGTTTTTGTTCTGCGTAGGGAACGGCAGGTATCTGTCTCTTCTTTCCCTACCTTCTTTGTCGCACATCAACCACTGCATTTCACAGAGTACATTATGATAGCCTACTGTGACAAATAATGGGATGACATCACTTTTCCCCAGAGCAGAGCCCTTCTTTGTGAGACTAGGGAGGTGAGGCCGCTAACCGATATTTCCCCTACGGGGGGTAAAATGCGAGAGGACCTCACAGGGAGAGATTATCCTTCTGGGGATAAGGACTCCCTTCCCATATAGAAACTTCCTAGACCTCTTTTCCACCAAGGTTCATGGTCAACCCCTCTAATTTGCTAGAAAGTACCAATATCCTGTATTGTGATGTCCTTACCTGTACTTCAGTAGAGTGTAGTCAAATCCAGGCTGTGAACAGACAGTGTCACTCTTTAAAACCTCGTCAAAGTACTGAGAAGAGGCAGCCCTGAGGAGGCATGAAGATCACTCCAGCCTCTGAACAAAGTACTGAGAAGAAAAAGCCCTGAGTAGGCATGATCATTCCAGCCTCTGACCAAAGTACTGAGAAGAAGTGGCACGAAGGGAACATGAAGAGCACTCCATTGTAAAAAAGGAGAGACTTAAAGAACATGTAATTGACACTGAAAACAGACTTTGAAAGTCAGATGGGGAGGAACCAACTACAATGTATAAAAAGAAACAAAGGACTAGAGGAAGAGAGGACCAGATGTGCAGCCTGGAGAGCCCAGGAGTTTGAAACTGGGAGAGAAGGATCGTGGAGGAGGAGTAGCAACAAGTGTGAAACCTGTGAAGCCCAGCAACTACAAATTGGGTGAGAAGCTGAGACGCTGAAGGAGGGGAGAAGCTTGCTGGAGGACTGCTGCAAAGGGAAGGAGTCCATGAGAGTCCGACCGTGGCAGGCAAACCAGAAAAAAGAAGGTTGGATAATGGTGGCGCAACCTCAGGGAGGTGGACTGTCTGGTCCAACAACCGCATCGACACTGTTAGACTGGAGAGGAGACCAGGGAGCCGCTGCAGGACGCAAGAGCTGGGAAGTAGCCGCCAGAGAAGCTGGAGCTGTGAACCACTGCCCTGGGAAGACCCAGCTACGTGTCCAGTGTCAGAGAAAGGTAACAGGGAACACGGACGACCCGTTAAGGGAGTGGGGCAAGCCACAGGCATTAGGAGTAATCTCCCTTGTTCCAGTAGTATGCATAACACTACTGGCATCAAAGATTGGACATTGAGCATCAGGAGTAATCTCCCTCGTACCAGTAATATCCCTAACACTACTGGCAACAAAGATTAGATACTGAGCATTCAGAGTAATCTTCCTCATCCCAGTAGAATCTTTAACACTTCTGGAATTCAAAACTGGACGCTGGGCATCAGAAATATTGTCCCTCGTCCCAGTGGTTTCAACAAGGCTAATAGCTGGGAAACTGCAAACACCAAAGGTGTTGAAAGGAAACCTTTTCAACTGGAAAGAAGTCTGGAAAGAGCTACATAAGCTCATTCAAACGTATAAAGAGGAAAACCGTGTTTACTTTGTTCATCAGGAAGAGGGAGTCACCCTTCTGATAGATCTTGGTTTGGATGGAACTGCTACAAGAGAAGTTTTTTTTTTGCATCAGGAGGAGGGAGTAGTCCTTTTGGTTAAACTTGGCTTATTGGAACTGTTTTAAGAAGAGACTGAATCCTCACACCGAGAGGAGGGAGTCATCCTCTTGGGAGCTTTGGTTTAGAGAAACTGCTTTGAAGAAGAAACTATTGTTTGTTTGTATTTCCTTTCATCAGGAGGAGGTAGCGATCCTCCTGATCATCTTTAGTTTAGGTTATGTTCATAGTGATAGGGAGAGTAGGAGTTCGGGACAGAGGATGGATGTTTGAATTATCCTGACGACGAGCATCTGAGTTTGAGTTATTAGGCACGGCTATCCCTATAGAGTAGGGTCAGTTAGGTCTTCTTTGAATATCATTAACACAATTCCTGAAAATGCCACCTCTGTGTCGGACTCCTGCTTCAGACAACCCCTCTCATTACTCTCAAGTAAGGCACCGCCCTGTCTCAGCATGAACTAAAACAAAGTCTAGCATGACATGACACAGAACAAACTCTTAATAACAACATTTTTGGCATCCAGGTGCCAGGCTTTTTCAACTTTTGTATACTAGTTTTACCACACCATTCCCTCACATATTCACCTTCATACACAGTCTATCCTTGACTATGTGGCCCTTGGCTCAGGCATTGAGGTTGACCTGGGGTGAACCGTATAGGGATGCCAGGGCAAATAAGCCACCAAACTTCCTGGATTACCGGAGCACACTCTCAAGCTCTTCATGCATCCAACACTACATTGTGTACTAACTTATAATTCTCCAGATCTGCAGGGAAAACACAACCTAATTACAACAACACTTTAAGACATACCCACCTCATCCCTTTTGAAGAACTATGGTCCATCTAACAGGAGTGACATAGTCCCATGCTATCACAAATCATTCTCCCGCCCCCGCATCCCTGCCTCCCAATGTTTGTAGCCTCTATTTCTCACTTTCCCATCCTCTTCTCACTCATTTTCTTCCAGCAGACCAAGGTCTTAGTTCCCCTTATGAGGGCAGAGTATGCTGCTCCAAGGAGGAAAAGCCTAGATGCACTGAAACGACTACAAAGTTTATTTGGCACCATATAAAAGCATATTAACATAAGACCCCCTGGGCCATATCGTTCAATCAAAATATTGCTTTACATCAATGAAGTACAGCTGTACCTCAAAGTATCAATAGTCGGAAACATACATGCCCTTAGGTCATGCCCAGACACCATCAAAAGCGGAATTTCGACAGTAAGCCTAACTCCCAAAAATGGAATGTATCCTCCTAAAAGATGCCAAACTTCAGCTTTAGTGTAAGACCTGGTTCCGTGAGATGCGCGTTAATGGCTACAGCTCTAGTCTCTGTTTCTATGTCACTCTTAGCCTCTACATCAAAGGGGACTGTCTCAGGCAACAGCCTGGGACCCAGAGGTACACCAGGACACTAAGTTGTAGTTCTGTATCTTCACGTGATGATTTCTTACAAGAAGGGTCAACTTGAATGAAAATAGGACCTTACCTCACAAAGCAATGATCAGGACGGTTCTCTCCAAAAATACCACTGTGTCCCTTACTTCTCAGAAACCCTCCCTGTGCACAATGTCTCTTCTGTGGCATGAAGGTTGTTAGGCCTCCTGGTCTGTGGACCGATTGCCGAGTATATGAAGTTCTAGATGGGTTTCTGCATACCTTCCTGGAATTTCATGCATGTGGGTGACAAACCCTTCTTCTGTGTTGAATTTAGATTCAGGTATTTCAGGGGTCCTTCACCCCAAAACTCACTCAGGCATGAAGTCTTTCAGGCAGTTGAGTCAGAGGACATACACAACAGGGAGAGCAATGAGAGTGCCCCAGTACTCTCCCTGATCCCACCTCATTCCTCCTCCAATTGTCTGGCCCTGTCTAGGGCTACCAGGCCTGTTGTAACCATCCTGCACTTAGTATTTAGCAAACAGCCCTTTTCCTTCACTTTGGTTCTTCATTCGCTACCTGATCTTCTTCTGTCTTAGACCTCCTGAGTTGTTACCACCGGGGACACTGTGGTTTCTTTGCCTGCTGTTACCATCATCAACCCTACCACTCCTCAGCTACCTAATACTTTCACTACCACCTCCATCTTTGGATGTTGCTTCCGGTACCTCCTCTGTGTCACTCCTACCCCCTGATGTTTCCTCAGTGTCACTACCGGCCTCTTATGTGACCACCGCCTCTAGAATTTCACTCCAGTTTACTGATGTGATCACCTCCTCCTCAACTCCCCTGCTTCTGATGTTACTGTTACGAAAGATTTCTCTTTTAGGCAACTTCTCCTCTATAGTCTATGAACCCCCAAATGTGTTGCTTTTGTTTTTTTAACCTGTCCTGGATTTGTACAGAGAAGTGAAGTCTTCAGCTTAAATTCCCTGGCCTTTTTGTTCATTTTGTTATTGGGAAACTGATCAGCCCATCAGAACATCAGTACTGGGAGGCTGTTTCCTTTTTGTCTTTTACCTTTTTTGGTAACTTTTTTAACCGTGCACATAGCATCTTAGAATGTAGTGCATGGGGATTCTTTTATATCACTCTAGTCTTTTACACTGGGCATTTTTGGTTACTTTTCTATGTGCCTAAAGACAAGCTGGTGGCAGCAATTTCATTTTTACAATTTTTTCAGCACTATTAGTGTGCACATTTCAGGTTACTGCATCTGGCTAATAAACGTGGCAGGTGCTCTAAAATTGCCCTGCCAAGAGATCTTTCACTTGTTCTTTGGCCATATTGTTTCTTGGCCGCCTTCTTCTCTTCTCAGGTCAGGAAATCCCTAATATGGTCATGCATTTGCCCTGGAAAGCTGTTATGTTCGTGGGCTAGTGCATGCCATTTGTGTGTGGACTGTGTACCTAGGAAGTGGGTGGGACTGTCTGGTCCCATTCCATAACCATGGTGCCTGAAAGTCTGTGTATGAACAAGTGAACCCACTGTGGTCTCTGATTGGACAACTGCTGCCTGAGTGAGTAGTGCAGATCGTTACCAATGGTGGGCTAGTTTTTGCCATGAGCCAAGATTTGGGATACGATGAGGACTCCTGCAGCCATTCCAGTAGATACGCATTGGAGCCAAGTGTTCTGTGTAGCCGTGCAACCAACTGATTACCCATGGACGACTCCTGAAGAGGCCTTGTGACCCTTCCTAAAATTGCCCGGGTGAAGCCCGGCTGAACTACCTCATCTGAGAAGACCCTCTGTAGTGCTTCGACCCTTGGACTGGTGAGAACAACCAGTCTCAACGTCTTTTAGCATTCCTGTAGTCCCAAGCCCTCAGAATCGTCCCTGTACCGCCTGGTGGACTGAGCAGCTCTGAAATGGGCTAACACGCCAGAAGCATCGCCGTTCTGTGTTTTCATCTGGAACCTCCGTGGTCGCCCACTCAACCTGTCTAGTCACTTGGGAAAATCAGAGTCTGGGTAGTGAGTAATCGCAATACTCACAGCCACCTCTGTATCCCTACAATAAACCTTAGAATAAACGTGTGTTTATTACATTCCTTCCCTTTTTATACATTTGTTATAAAAAGCTGTTCTAAGAGATGGAAAACGCATCTTACTTATCTGTAATATTCTTGAGAAGTCTTCTGGAACATTTTTCTTGTTTTTCATAATTTTTTTTTTTTTTTTATTATTCAAGATACAGATATTATTACATATGTTAGTACATTACAGACTTTGAGTATATCTGGTAAACATAGAGAATGAACAGAGATAATAGTTTTCAGCAAGAAATGGTATAACCGTATGGAAGATATTTAAAATTAGATGCATTAAATTGAACAAGAATGGAGTAGCAATTGTAGTAAGTGCTGATTAAACCTGGATTAATATAATACATATCTGTAATGAGTAATTGATATGGAGGTATGAGTAGAGAGATGGGGAGACAAGACAGGGTTACAGACAGCTGTCATACTATATACAGAAGGGAGCGAGGTGGAGGGGGGGGAAAATGGGTATAACAGATTTATTGCATAAAGCTGATTCTTCTCTTACATTGATAATTAAAAACAAGCGTTTTTATATAAGTATAATCATTCAATTAGTAACGTAAGCATGAGAGTGTATATTCAGGAGCCATGAGCAGTTGCATTGAAACAGTTGAGATAACATGTGAAATAGTGCCATTTAGCGTTGTATTTAGGGATTTTATTGAGATTTTTTGCCATGCACATTTCCAATTTGTGAGTTTGACATAAAGCGTTCCACCATGCTCTGGTAGAGAGCGATCGAAAGTCTTTCCAGTTTGCAGTAATACATTTTAATGCTATGCATATGAGTAGGTCGTATAATCTAGCAGAGTCCGGTGGAATTTGCATTGTGATGGCTACGCTTCCTAAGAATATACTTAAAGGAGAAAATGGAACATATACAGAGAAGATGCGCTGAATACATTTCCAGATATCGTACCAGAATTTGACAATATATGAACATTCAAAGAACATATGCATATAAGTGGCAGGAGAAAGGCCACATGACCAACATTTAGCGTCGTGATTCGGGTTAGTCTTCGCTAATTTATCCGGAGTAATGAATGCTCTATGTATAAAGAAATAGTAGTGTTGTGTAATGTTAGCTGAGACTGATACTTGTTTGATTTTAGAAAACAGGCGGTGCCATATGTGGTCCTCAAACTTATATCCTAAGTCAAATTCCCATTTGAGACGAATAGGACAAATATTAAATGTTGAGGTTAGCATATTATATATTTTTGAGGCTCTGACCTCACCTGTCATGGTTAGCTGTAGTAGTCTAAGGGCGTCTGGGGAAAGAATCTCATAGGAGAAATGATTTAGTGCATCAAGGCAGGAGTTGATTAATTTATTGTAAAACTGAAAGTCAGTCTTGGGTATGTTGAATAAGGTAGAGAATTGTTGGAAGGAGAGAATAGAAGGACCATCTATAATGTGTTGGATGAATCTAATTCCCTTTCCAATCCATGCTTTACGATTGAGGATCTTTTTATTTATGACAATATTTTTATTATGCCATAGTAAAGGGGATAGATGTTTATTGGGATTTTTAGTATGGGGGAAGAGAAAGGATTGTAGCGCTGAAACGGATGCTTTAATAGGTTCTGAAATGTTCTTAGGAGAATTCTTAAATATGTATATATGGTCAGTAATATCGTGTGGATGAACTATATGTTTCTCTATTGTACACCATATAGGGATATCTGCAGATTCAGGATCTGTGAACCATTGGCGAGATTGTTTTATGAGAAATGCAGAGTGGTATAGCTTAAAGTCAGGGAATTTAACACCACCCATTTCATAAGGTGCTTTGAGTTTAGTTAGCGCAATTCTTCTGCTTTTTCCTATTCCCCAAAGAAAATTTAGTAGTATGGAATATATAGATTTGAAAAAGGAAAGGGATAGTGGAACGGAAAGGAGCTGAAGATAGTATAGTACAATAGGGGACAGCATCATTTTGATAGTATCCAACCGCCCCCACCAGGAGAGGTAAAGAGGGGACCATTTGGATGTAAGGTCTTTCAGGGTGTCCAATAGTGTTTTAGTATTGAGTTTAATGGTTTCTTGAATTGTAGGGGCAAAACGAAGTCCTAAATATTTGATGGATCCACTACACCATTTGAGGCCAAAAGATTCAATGTCATGCTTGAGGCAATAGGGATTTAATGGCATAATTTCTGATTTTTGTCTGTTAAGTTTATATCCTGATACATGACCAAACTGAGATAGAGTTTCTAAGAGGTTAGGTATATGGAATTTAGGGTTTTTGATCAGGATAAGAATGTCGTCTGCATAAGCAGCAATTTTGGTTATTGAGGTGCCTACTTGAATCCCTGGGATATTTTTGTTTAATCTTATTGATTCCAGCAACGGTTCCAGTGAGAGAATATATAATAGCGGTGAGAAGGAGCAACCTTGCCGTGTGCCCCTGAGTAAGGTGAAGAATGAAGAGGTTTGTCCATTTAAATATATAGCGGATTTGGGGGCTGAATATAGAAGTTTTACCAGTGAGATAAATTTCTCACCAAATCCGTGCCAGCGTAAGGATTGGAACATGAAATTCCAGTCTACACGGTCGAAAGCTTTTTCCGCGTCCAAAGCGATGGCAGCATATCCTTGTCTGTCTTTTTTGTTCTTAGCTACTAGACTAATGGCATTCAGTAGGAGTCTAGCATTTGAGGATATATTTCGTCCTTTTACATAACCTGTTTGATCTGCTTTAATCAAATTTGGGAGGGAAGATTCGATTCTATTAGCAAGTATTTTAGCGAAAATTTTGCTTTCTATGTTGATAAGAGAAAAGGGTCGGTAGTTACTGGGGAGGGACGGGTCTTTGTCGGGTTTAGGGAAAATGATCAGTAGAGCTTCTGAAAATGATCCAGAGGTGGATTTTTGCGATATAAAGTATGAAAAAAGAGTTTTGAGTTTTGGTGTCAATATATGGGATAAATTGATGTAGAATTCAGTTGATAGTCCATCTGGACCGGGTGCCTTGCCCTTGCCCAGGCTGTGGATGGCTTTAGTGATCTCTGAGGAGGTAATGTCGCTCTCAAGGTGGGAAAGGTCTGATCTAGGGAATGAAGTACGACTGATGTTTTTAAAAAAGGAGTCAATTTCATCTTTTGGAATAGAACATTCTGGAGTGTATAAATCCGCATAAAATTTTCTGAAGCATTCTAGTATAGCGTCAGGACGGTGATGAGATATGCCTTGAGTGTCTTTGATATGTGATATTTGAACTCTTTCTTTTTTAGTTTTTAAATATGAAGCCAGCATTTTGCCCGCTTTGTTTGAAGTTTGGTATATCTTTGTTTTATATTTGAGTATGGTTCCTGCTGCAAGTTCTGTTATTTCTTTGTTAATTTCAAAACGTAATTTTATTACTTGTCGTAAGTTAGTTGAGTTAGTGTCTGCATAATAACTTTGTTCTGCAAGGGTGAGTTTCGAGTAAAGGTCATCTATATGTTTTTTCCTAAGTTTTTTGTTCCTACCGGAGAGGGCCATTATGTGACCTCTCAAGGCGGCTTTGAATGCATCCCAATTATTGACAACCGAGGTATCACCATCAAGATTGTTAGCAAAGTATTGTTGAATGAAGGCTTGAACTGATTGGTTAAACTGTGGGTCATTTAGAAGGAAGTTGTTGAGTTTCCATCTAGTAGCAGTTTTGTTCGTTTCAGCAAGGCAGAAAGAAGTAATAACCGGTGCATGATCTGATATGATAATATTAGCGATTTTAGAGTCAATAATGGATCCGGATAGGGTTTTGGTTGCAAAAATATAATCCAACCGTGATAGTGTATTATGTGGGGGTGAATGGAAGGTATAATCTAGTTGCGTGGGGTGGGATAGTCTCCAGGTGTCAATTAATCCTGTCTCTGCTAGGCATTGAGTAAAAGATTTATGAGATTTGTTTGGTATGAATAAGCAGTTGGATTTTCGGTCTAAAAAAGGATCAAGGACCTGATTGACATCTCCGCACATTATCAGATTGATGAAGTTATTTTTGAGTATCATTTGTTTGATTGCGGTCCAGAAGGAGGGATCTGGTAGTGTGGGACCATATATGTTGAGAATAGATACTTGTGTAGAGTCAATTAAAAGTTTTACCCAGACCCATCTGCCATTTGTATCTGCATCTTGATCGAGGATTTTGCAGGGTTGTTTTTTACTAATAAGTATAGCCACTCCATTTTTCTTGGAGATTGCAGGACTAGAAATAACCTCTTTAACCCAAAGAGATTTAAGTTTCATAGATTCTTTGTTAGATAGGTGTGTTTCTTGTAGGCAAGCTACTGTTGGTTTATATTTATTTAAATGAGATAATACTTTGCATCTTTTGATAGGATTTTTACATCCTTTGATATTCCAGGTTATACACTTGAAGGTCATTTAGTCGGATATATAATGATAAACATGCAACATACGACTGCGATACGATAATAGAATCAGATCTTTAGTAATGTTGTTAAAAACATATATACCCAGGCAGTGATACAAAAGGATTGAACATTGAGGGTCTGGAAGGGGAGAAAGGGGTTTGATCCCATTTTGGGATAATTTAGGCAATGAAATACAAAAGGTTGTAGAGATCAAACAGGACATAGGATAAGGATTCAGGAGAAAAGAGAAAACGGGGATAGGTATCGCCAACTGGGTCGTCAAAAGGAAAAGAGCGACCATCAGTGGAAGAGGGACACCCGAACGGCATCCACCTCATATTGTTAGAGCAATTGGGTTATAACTGCATTAGGTAATTGCTAGTATAAACATACAATATAATAAAACACCTTTATCACGGATTGAAAGCTAGTCTTCAGGTTGTAGTTAATGTACTTGGCGGATTGGAGGTATCCATGCCATCACACTTTAGGGTTTGTATGAAAGATCTCAAATCAGCTGGATCATCAAATATAGATGTGCGACCTTCATGTGTTATCTTGAAGGAGCATGGGTGGTATAAACCATATCGGATATTTAATTGTTTTAGAGCAGGGCGGAAGGATAGAAAAGCCTTTCTTCTCAGTGCCGTGCTTCTGGCTACATCCTGTGAGATATATAGTTTATTGCCATGCCAGATAAGTGATTTACGCTCCCTTGCTGTTGAAACAATGAGTTGTAGTTGAGAATATTCCAATAGGTAGAATATCATTGTTCTAGGCAGCTGACGAGATGTGGAGGAAGTTGAAGGTTGCCCTATTCTATGGGCCCGTTGTATGTTGAATTTTGTGTCCAAGGGCAAATGTAAAATAGCTGGTAAAATTTTTTGTAGGAAGATAATAGGGTCGGATCCTTCAGCACCTTCTGTTAAACCTGAAATGCGTAGATTATTGCGCCTGCTGCGATTTTCCAAGTCTTCGTTATGCCTTTGGAGGTCTTTAATAGATTTTTCTAACTGTGCTACTTTAGGGGATATATCTTCAAGTACACCAACTCTTTTCTCTACTTCTTCCACTCTGTTATTAACACCCGTCCACTTTTCGTCTAGTTGCTGTAGCTTAATGTTGGTGTTTTCCATGAAGGGTTTAAGTGCCCTAATTTCCGCTAGGATGTCTTCAATAGCAGGATCAGAGATTCCTAGTGGGGGTGGTGATTCACTTTTAGGTCTTTTTAGGTTAGTTGTAGAGGAGGTGGTGTCTTTAGCAGAGGGTGCATTTTTTTGGTTTGCTTTATTTGTCGCCATAGTTGGAGATTGTAAAGTAGACTTTGTCTTTATAGTCTTTAATACTGCGTCAAGTTGTAGATTAGTCTGAATATGTCAGCTCAGTGGATAGTTTGCCTTAGTTATATTTCCTCCTTATTATAAAAAGATAGAGAGTTTTGTTGATTTGCAGGCTTGAATTGAAGGCTTGAAGGCGTTTAGCAGATGCTCTTCATAAATATCATTTAAGACGGCCTATAGTATACAATTATTACATCCATATTGTTTGTACTATGTTACTCTTATGTAAAGAGGCCAAAATGGGAGCATAGAAGAACAATAAGGCGTATACTACAGGAACTTTTTGAATATGTCTTCCAGGTATAGTTGGTAGCAGCAATCTTTCTGTGCTGTGTATTATTTGAAAAGGAGTCCGCCAGTTTAGTAATGGAGGTGAGGAGTTTGGGGGCTGGGGAACACTAATCCAGGCTGTGTTGCTTACTGATAGGGATTGTTGAAGCAATTGTAGCTAAAAATTTGAGAATTCTGTTTTTATCTGTATTAAATTTTCTGCACATATTCCTCAACACTTACTTTCTCCCCTTTTAACAATCCCTTCTCCCTCCACTCCTCACCTCTCCACTTCCTTTCGCTTTGTTTCTCCTTTTTGGTTTGAATTCGTCCTCAGCAATCTTTTGTTCGGTTTAAATGTTGCTCTTTTTTTTTTTTTTTTTTTTTTTTTTTTTTTTTTCTTAGAAGTGCCCACCAGGTGGCAGCGTCGTCCTGGGCACTCGTAGTGTTAGGCCCAAACCGGCGCGTCACGTGAAGCGCGACGCCGAACTTTTCTTCATGAAGGGCGGCGCTCCTCCTACACTTTCTCGGGGTCTTGTCGGTGCGCGATGCTGCCAGCTGAGCGGTGTCTCCCGCTGTTCGGAACGGAGCTAAAGAAGCACCCGGTTATGTTCCAGCCTTTTCGCGGGATACGTGCAGGGAAAAAGGTAAGTTTTATTTATATATAGGTATGCCTAATGCATTTGTTTGTTAAATTATGAGGCGGAATAGCGCGGTCAGGCGGCCATCTTCTTCGGCGCTTAGCCACGCCCCCCCTGGAACATTTTTCACCACCACAAGAACCTTTCTTAACTTTGTCCCCTCTCCTGACAAGACGCTTTTGTGACTTTTGTGCTCAAGGCCCCATTCAACATAGGGATTGGATTTATAAAGTTAGGGTACTATTCTTGTGAACTGGTTTTCCTTATTGCATCATTACTTAAACACCAGAAAGGAAGGTAAGTAAATTGTATGCATTTCTACAAACCTAAGGTACTGTATATATGTTTGATAACTGAGTGATGTGTGATAATATTACCTGCTTGTTTCATTTTTCTAGTGTGTTTTGGGCCTATAATAAATAATGTTGTACTTGCCTGTCTAAGCAGAATTAATGTGTGCTTCACTGTGTGTAGTCATTGTGTACACCTGACCTCACTCACTCACTCACTCACTCACTCACTCACTCACTCACTCACTCCTTAGACTAAGCCTCAACCACTCTCCATGTGTTCCTTGATTGGGTTTGGCTAACCTTTCAGAGTTCCCCTGTTCACTATAACTAGGGTGGCCTTCTGAAATCTGTCCACAAGGCCATATTTTAGAAATCCATTTTAACAGTTACCACCTCCTTCTGCTACCACCATCTTGATTTATCACATCTACATTTACCTCCTTAACTCTTCCCGTCTACTCCTGTTTTATCCCTCCCATTGGTTTTACCACCTACTACCTTTACCCTCTTTGACACCTCCTCCAGCTATCCGCTGCTACCATCTCTCCACTCTCGTCCATCCCGCCAGCCTCTCCTTCCTCCAATGCTATCCAGTGTTCAGCATTCACCAAAATCAAGGCTGCTGCCCCCATAACCACCCTTGGCTGACTGGGACTATATGATTTTATATTGTTTTCCCCCGCTGGGTGCGACTTTCAGTGAGGATATGCACCTGTATCTTGTACATTGTCCCGGAGTGTACCTGCAACTGCTTTGGGGCTCAGACCCTTTACCAATCCTGTACTTGGTCTAGCCACCATTTTGAAAGTTAGTTTTCCAAAACTGACCCTTCCTTGTGCTGCCTGTGCCAAGCTGACATCTCCTATGCTTCCAGCATATGAATAGGTTGCTGGAAACACTCTGGGTAAGCTCTGTACAACCTTTATTTCTGTTTTTATGTTGTGCACATGGTGAAATGGGAACATTGTAGACCCGGCATGAGAATCTCTTGAATCTCTGCTGCAGGCAATGCATTTGCTAAGACACAGACTTGCACACGTGGGCTAAACTTTTCACCACGGGACCTGCATACTGGAAAGAACTTTTGATTTATCCTGTGAAACTGAAAAGTATCTAAACACGAGCCATCATCATAGAGTTACAGGAAATGATTTCCCTTGATGGGATTAGATTAGAGAGAGCTAAAGGCTCTTTGAATTGGGGAGGGGTGGTGCATTAGTATTGCCCTGCAAGATCTCACTAGAGTGTGGGCATGGTCAAGGCTTCACTGATGGAGTGGGACGAATCTTGGTACCCAGAATTGGCTTGTAATGAGGCACTTTGCTTGTCTTGTGCCATGTGATCAGGACCAAGGTAGGGTGGCCATGGGATCCTTCTCATAGCACTCCAGGACCAACATCCATCACCTCAGGGAGGCATCACGCCCCCCCTCACCACCCACAATACCCCTCCGAGTCACACCACTTTGATGGTCTTCAGCATGAGGAAGGTTACTTCATCACAGTCCTTCAATAGAAAATTCTGCAAAGGCTTCATACAAACCTGATCTGCACTGCAGCATCAAACCATTCCTTACCCACCAACACCTTCTGCTTTGCATTATCAGCCCTGGCCATTTCACACATCAAAAGAGGGAAACGCTCTGTCCACTGGACTCTACAGTGGCTCTCCTGGAAGGTTGTCCTTCAGATGGCAACAGGCTACATCAATGTTAAATCCAAAACATCACCCCAAAGGCTTACACTGTCTTCCTCTCTCAGCCTGCATCAGGCTGAAGTCCCTCTACTTTATCTACAAAGCCATCCATGCCAAAACAATGGACGATCAAGCAGAAAGTCGCTCTGGAGGCACCCGCAGCATACGCAGATAAAAGGCCAGATAGCATGCCTCCCTTGCTACGCCGCATTTGATGGCAAGATCATCCTCCCTGATTTTTTTTTTCTCCGACCCTCTTCTTTATCCCCCACCATATGCCCCCATTGCTCTTTATTGAATGGCTCATCATGTACAACCATTGCCTATTCAAGTTCCTTCTCCTAGTCTACAAAGCTATCAATGGTCTTGCTCCTCAGTAGGCTCATTTGTGGCAAACGGTATCTGTCTAACCATCATCGTGTTCCCTCTGCTCCTCAAATGCACTCAACCTCACTGTCCTATTTCCCTCCTCTTGTTTTGGTTCTTTTTCTGTACTTCCTCCACTCCCTTGGAACCCGCTGCATATCACAATTAAAGTCAGCTCACTGTGGATTTCTTCAAAGCGTCAGCTTATTCCTCACCTACTGGCCAAAGAGGGATCACTGCCGCCCCTTCCAACATCTTCCCTACCTACCCTCCACTCCATTTAGTGCCCTGTATTAATGGGATTGTTTATATTTGTACATGACTTCCTCTTTAGCTTGCAGCACTTGCACCCCCTAAATTAATGTTATCTTTGTAAGTCCCTAATTTTATTTGTGTCTAATGTCTATGTCCAGCTTTGATCATACACTGAAACTGTCTTGCCACTTGTTCTGATGTGTGTGCTAATGTACAGGCATCCTTCAAGCCCCTTCAATAGAAAATACTATTATTCATTTCTCTGCACTGAATAATATCACTAAATCTCCCTGTCCTGTGTAAGATTATCACTAAATTTGCTTGGGCTGGATAATAAAGTTAATTAATATCCCTACATTGGATACAACTATCACTACCCACTGGATACCACAATGATGATGTCGCCCTGTGCTGGATAACACTATCACTATATTTTTCTGCTTGATAGCATCTCATTAAATCTTCATGTGCGTGATAATACTGTCACTAATTCTCTCACCACTGGAAAATACGATCACTAAATCTCTTCTACGAGATAACACTGAGAAAATTATTAAATCTCCCTGTGCTGGCTAACACTATCACTAAAACTTTCTGCTCGATAGCATCTCATTAAATCTTCATGTGCGTGATAATACTGTCTCTAAATCTCTCACCACTGGCAAATACGATCACTAAATCTTTCTCTAGTGGATACCACTGAGAGAAAATTATGAAATCTCCCTGTGCTGGATAACACTATAGCTACAGGGCAAGGGGAATATTGGGTTGAGTGATTTCAATTGGGAAAACCAGGAACTGATGATAGCACGCTCTTGTGGTGTGTAAGATCGAGCGTGTAGTTGATAAATCCAAGTTAAAAACACACCCGCGTATCATTACAATTGATAAAACTTCTAAATATATCTTCAATGGATAATACAACCAGACAATCTGTCTGCAAATATAGTAGCAATGGATGGCTATACATTTGATTATGAAAGTTTAAAAATACATATAATTTATCATTTGCTTAAAAATATATTTCTGAAAAATGAATATACGTTACAGTAACTAAAAGTGCATAAATAACCATAGAAAATAGTACAGGTTTAATGAAATAAATGTTCATTCAAATATGATTTTCATTACAAAAACCACAAAGAATACTAATTTATGTAGCTAAAAATGCAACTACATAAACTAAATAATAAGTGACATTGCTGCATCCAGCCTGACCTTTTCTCCCTATCCCAATAACCAATTCTTCAAAATACAAAAAACACAATTGCAATCTGACATTCAGTTTTGTATTTAAGTGATACGGAAATGCTAATCGCTGACAAATTCAAAGCACGTTTTTAATTACTAATAGTATTGATGAAAAAAATATATACATTACATTATGAAACATATAAGGATTTACAGCCAAAGAAAAGGGGAAACATTTATGTTTTACTATTTGATGAAGTGGTTATAATCCGCATTTGTTCGATGTTAAATGGTGTGCCTATGAGCTTTTTCTTTGTCCAAGAAACGTCAATATTGATCTTTTCATATTTGAAATTAATTTGTACTTATGCTCTTTTCCTTGTCCACAATCTTCAGTATTCGCTCTTTCTCTGTTTCTGGAAACAAAAAATGATATAAACGAACAGTGAAGAGGGTCCCCAGGTAACACAAATGAGTGCAAAGTGAGTTCAAGTCACTGCCTTGCTAAGGACCTTATTCCGGAGTCCAATCTACAACATTCTGTGTCCAGGAGAGGAGGCCTCATCCAGAGTCGGGTGGTAATGATAGAGTGGTATTTGCCCCTACCAGAACTTGCCTTCAGGCACCCTTCCCTGACTAGACTACTGAGTCGGTTGCACCCCCCCCAGCTCACTAATTGATCCTTATCCCATCTCCCACTGCACTTGCCCGCTGGCTCCCCCTAGCACTTAACCAGCCCCTGGGCCCCTTCCCTCTGGCATCCCCCTCTTCCCCCGCCCACTTACCTTCCCTTGCCCCAACCTGCCCCTGCTCCCCAACACTTCCGGTTTGCTGCACTTGCACGATCACAATGTCACAAGGCCTAGTCGGACTGCTTATTGTTGTTTTATCCTCCTCTGTTCCCCTTCCCCCTTAGTCTTGTGGCGCTTGAAAACACTTTCTGCTGTATAGGTGCCAAATGTTCAATACATAAAAATAAAATTACTGCCAATTTTGCCATCCACTGAATTCTGGGTTGGGCCAAATACCCCCAGCATTATTCCAATGCCATAATGTTGGCGGTGCTGCAGGCAGACATTCAAATTTCAAAAAGTCAAAAGTTTAAAATGTTTTACCGTACAAAAGGTAAGCACTGGTGCTTCCCTTCAATACAGCAAAACGTGTTTTCAGCTTGGACCTGGGTAGGGGGATGAAAAGGTGTGCATCCCTGATGTAATGCATAAAAGGCTCAGAAATAACACCTTTGTACATTTTAAACATATATAGTAGTGGGGTGACCCACTACTGCACACTTTCCATTGCCAAGTGGCATTGAAGGTGAGAATGGCTAAACAATGATTGCAGAATACATTGCATGGTTATCACTGTCACAGGTGGAATTCCTGGAATACCTCGTTTCGGGAGGATAGCCCAGGGGCAACGCGGAGAGCAACACAGGTTCGATCCCCGGGTCAGTGCTTAGAAACCTCTGTGTATTAAACACGATATAAATAACCAATTATAATTATACAATCCACAAATATCACCTCTGCCAGTGCTAAACTCTGAACTGGGGTGGATTTTCAGAAACATCAACAGAGGTGGTAACTTCCTATGGACGTATTTCATCCTGAAATTCTGCCCAACTCTAAATGAGACCCAAATTCATTTGCGGTTCTCTTGGTTCATAGGTCCTGGAAACCACTCAACCATTGCTGACAAATGATTGGCCACCTGGGCGATGGGTGCTTGGCTTTCAGAGGACCGATGCTTTCTTCCCCATCACCCTCGGATTGATTGCCATGTTACAGAAGCCCTCCTGGCGAGGGCTTCTGGTCTCACAGATTCAGAAAGCCCCTTCTCCTTGGCTGTTTGGTGAATTTCTGGGTGGAACTCCCTTCAAAGTTTAAGTAGCTTGATGGTCTTACTTCCCTTCGCCATGATCCGGATTATGGTTCTCAGATAGCCAGTCTCTCTATAAATTCTCTTTCTTCAGTCTTTAGATCTTGGCCCCAACAGTGGGCCTCATTACGTGTTTGCTGGTAACTGATGGCAAATCAGCCTAATTACCACCAAACTTAATTATGGTTACAAACACTTGGTCCCGTGATCTCACAATGGGATTGCAAGTAGTGGTAATTCCCCCCCCCCCATAGGACTCTGGGGATTTTTGGTGAGTTTAACACTGGCGGATTTACCATGCAGTAAATCCACCGATTTTTGGAGGTAAGGTGGTAGATTTACCTGCAAACTTTTTTCTGGAGGTAAATCCTCCGCTTTACCACCTCATTCATAACTCGGTGGTGGGGAAAAATCGGCAGTAATGCAGTTACCACCAAAAAAAGTGGCAGAAACGGAATTACCACCTGTTTTTCTCCCTCACTGCTGAGCTCGTAATGAGGCCTGTCCGTTCCCAAGTCCACTTACCCTGCCGTTTAAGCTGCACCTATGCTCAGGCCCCAGTGGTCTCTGATGTTCTCCTACTTCCTCCTTAGTTTGATTATTTCCAAGCTACTCTTTACGTCCTTCTATCCCTCCTCTCGTGCCTTTCTTTACTTATTTCCTCCACCTCACTCCACTTTTCTTTTTAACCCCTCCCTCTCTACTCCCTCTGCCTGCCTCCATTCTCATTGCTCTGTTTGCTTTTCTCTGCACTGCTACTGTGCTTCCAAACTCCCAGACTCTGACAATGGTCACACCATGTACAGTTCTATCATGTCAGTAATTGGTGTGCGAAGGGCTTCTAGATTCCTGGGTTTTATGGTTGTTCGGGGTGAAGGATTGGAGGTGTGCTATACATCTCATCTCTTCTCCAAGTGTAATTTATAGTGTCCGAGCATATCCACAGACTCGTCTCGCATATTTGTCTATCCTTCCCCCGCCTACCTTGTCTCCTCCCAAACTCTGTCCTACCTTCACCGGTGTGGTTCTCAATTTGGGTCATGTGACCTGTCAATCCTGATTCGAAAGAGCTTCCCAGGGCAGCCTTGTCCAGGCAGCCGATGATAGACAGAAGCTAAGGATGCATCTTGTTTGCCTTTTAGCCTGGCACCAATCCTTGCACACACTCACCAACCTTCAGGTAGGAGAGAACCTAATGGTTGTTACAACCCTTTCTTCCTACCACCTAGTTTTGGCTGCCTGTTCTAAGCCTATAGCTGCAGCAATTGCACTGTGATTTCACAGGTTTTTAGTAGGGCAACTTAACCATAACGTCCCTTTAACAAAGTTTTTTTACTGAATATACACTTTCATCATGTGAATTTGGGAGATATGTACTATAATTCCCTTACTTTATATACATGTAACATAGAACATACTGAATCCCCTCGCTAATGATATTTGAAGGGCACTGACTGAGCGCCTGTCCGCAGACGGGCGCGGACGAGATCAACACTACCCACACACTCAGGGGCTATCTGAAATTCTTCTATCATGCCATATGAAAAATGCACAAGTTTAAAAAGCAGCACATATACACATTATAAGTAGTAATAAATAACCATTCGAACCTACATGTCTCACACATTACCCATTCATTTAATTACCATGTAGAATGAAATGGTTTATACTATAACAAAAAAAGATATGCCTCCAACGTAATTACCTCACAGAAATTGTGCAGCTAGGAGTGACAGTAGACGAACACAACATAATGGACACAAATTACAAGAAAGTAGTAAGTGAACTTCATTTTTCTTATATGTGTGTATACGTTTTGTATGAGGTGCAGAACAAATAATGTATTTCTGTTGTTTTGACACAGGAATGTGCAGTACTTTGGAGTGGCTGGAGGAGAATTTCCCGCATCGCGAAATGTCGGAAGATAGCGATAATAATGGTACACACTTCTCTACATAAGCAAATTACTAGTCAGTACTTTATGGGTACTTAACATATATATATTTATTTTTAACAGACCAGGGAAAAAAGTGAAGAAAGTCCACCAAAAGACACAGTGCAAGACACCCTGAAACGCATAGAAGACAAACTGGACATGCTAAAAGAGAATTTTAATGGATTAAGGCAATTTGTGGAGGAGCATGTGAAAGGAAAAATCAGATATCACTGTCCCACCTGTACCTGTCCCCCTTCTCCATTTCCCAGTGAACTATCCCCAAATCCTCAAGAACAATATAAACGTTTTGACGAAACTTCCATCCCTTCATAACCTCACAACCAGCCTGTGGAAACCCCTAATTTCCCCTATATTTGTTTCAGTGTCTGCTTCCCCCCCTCTCTCTTAATTGCTGTATGTCTGTTTAATAAAAAAAATGTTATGTTACTTTTAGTGGAATTGTTTGGGTCAAATTTTGTTTTTTTAAAAGGAGTTAAAATGTCCGCGGACAGCGCGCCTGTTCTGCCTGTACGTAATTAATAAAATATGGATGTTCGAAGGACAATACACCTACCCGTACCATTTGCAACCAAGATGAAACTGTTCTTAGAACACACCGGCTGTCCAAGATGTCCGTAAATCAACAGAATGGGGGCGTCCTAAGGACATTCTACCTCTCCGTACTGTTCACAACCAAGATGAAACTGTTCTTAGAACACACCAGGTGTCCGGGATGTCTGTAAATGAACAAAAAGGTAGTGTCCTAAGGACACTATACCTGTCCGTACCGTCCGCAGCCAAGATGGAACTGTCCGTAGAACCGGCGCGGTGTCCAGCATGTCCGTAGTCAAACAAAATGGAGGTGTCCCAAGGACACTGTACCTGGCCGTACAGTCAGCCGAACATCTACACACATGCGCAACACACCCGTAAGTCTTGCGAACATCGCGCCTGTCCATAACTGTCTGTCTCACTTGTGTCGCAATTTTAATTAGTTTCAGGACCCGAACACTGTCCCTAGAACACCCGCGAGCATGCGCACAACCGTTCCTGTGCATGTGGTGTCCTGCGGGCACCCATTTCCTTCGCGGATGGATTACAATGTCATCATGTGACCGCACCCACACTGAGCGTGTGTCCTAATTTGCGCACTTTGTCCGCTTCGTTAACATTTCAAAAGAACTTATGCAAACATGCCAAATTATTTTACAATGCAAAATCACCATTCACATGTCGCATTCAATGGCCTTAGCTTTCAACATATTGTTTGGAACTTTTTCAACGCCTTTGAGTGTTCGATATGGTCACGAGGCGCACCCTTCCACCCCTATGAAAGGCCACACCCCCGAGCTCATCTTCATTGTACTTCTGACGATTGTAGATTGAGTTTTGCTGCCTTTAGTGCTGTAGCAGAGATTATCTCACGAACCCTAATGGCATCCATGGCTGCTGTTGCTACATCAGCCTCAGCACCACCCCCAAACCCTCCACCGCAACCACCTCCCCAAGGGCCTACAGAGGGAAATACGCGTGAGGACGTAGAGAGCGAGGAAGAAGAGTATGAAGAGAATGAGGTGGAGAAACTCCCTACTACCAGCACTCGCCGGGAGTCGTGGGTGTGGAGGTTGTTTACCATTTTTGGTAATGTACCAATAGCATGTGCGAACCTGGTCACCTGTAAACAGTGCAACTTGGTGCTGAGTCGTGGGAGACCTGGTTCGTACAGCTTTGGTACAACAACCATGAAGCGACACCTAACTTCGTTTCACGGTGCGGACATTCGCAAGGGGGTACCATGTAAAGAACGTAGTAGGTTGAATTCCTCCGCAGCATCCTCCGTGTCCGATCCTCTCACCACAAGAGACACTCCTGTGGGAGAGCGCATACCTCCAGCTGCCTCACAGGCCATTCGCAATGCTGTTGACCTTTCGAGGGTCACAATATTGTGTATGTACTGCGACGCAGTACTCTGCAGGGGGAGAGTCTTCGAAGTGCTTTCGAGACTACGGTCACGGAGCACCAGAAGAACTGCTACCTACCTAAATAAGGCCCACCCTACATCTTTCTCACTCCACCTGCCCTTTCTTATCCCCGTGGCTGGTGTCCCTTCCTTACCCTCCTTTCCCCTCCTCTCCTAGTGTGTCATGTGTAAAAAAAATCAAAAAAATATAAAACAACAAAAACCACAAAATAAATGGCTCTTTTCAGAGCCGCCTTTCACAGTTTAAAAATAGAAGTGTCAAATAAACAGTGTAGGGCCCTGCGCATTTTTTAAAAGTCCACGGACAGTCCTAGGACAGATAAAAATTTGGGGTGCAGCCCTAGCAAATCCAATACACTTTTCTCTGGGAGTAAGTGGTGGCTCTGAAAAGAGCCTTTTGGTGGTGTTTTGTGTGTTTGGAAAACTTGGATTCATCAAAATGTAATGCAAAATAGATGACTATGAATCCAAAAAATCTCGCAATGTATTTTGTACATTTCAAAGAAAAATATGATTGCCAGCATATGTAAAATGGACTACATCTCTGCGAAAAATGAATGTGCTACGAAACAAAATATTGTCATTGTGGAAAGAGGACATGCCAACATCTCTTAGAAACGCACAAACAGCCTTATTGACATTGTGCCTCGCTTTCTCCATTTGTGGACCAAATAAAGCAGGACGCAGCCACATTTGTCTTTATACAATACAAGAAAAAATTACTTACCAATTTGGAAACATGTCTATGGGCCTCATTACGACCCTGGCGGAAATGGGAAAACGATGGCGGAAATGCAATACCGCCATCGAATAGCGCTCGGTGCGACTACGACCCGTCACCGCAAAGTACGAAGCCATTAGCGACACCGTAGTGAACGCCAACGCTAACTGCACTAAGCACGCGCGCGCGCGCCATGCCAAACCGCAAACACCACCATGGTGCAACGGTACGCCAATTCCGACCCTAGCGGACATGTACCTAACGCCATCAGGCATGGCGGAATGGACCATTCCGCCATGGTGAGAAGTACGGCATCGCGAATCAACCGTAAACGGCCCCACTGAGTGCCTGTACACCGCTCCCTGCCCACAAAGTACAACTCCCTGTAGGTGCAAAGAAGTCACAATGCAACCATTGAAAAGTACAAAGCACCCATGCATGCCAACGAACAAAAGCAACACAAGAGGTGCCAATGGGAGCTGCAGGGCACAGATGGCACGAATACAGAAGCCATCCCAATGGACATGACCACAGTCCCCCACCAAGAAACGCACGCAAACACAGGCACCTGTGCCCAGCAACAATCCGAAAACACATCATTCCACCAGTCCACCTGGCTGACCGGCATCTGTTACACAAAACCCAATCCCCCGCCCCTGAGCATGACAACATTCAAACTGTCACATTGGCAGCCCCCATCCCTGACCTCACGGGCTCAGTAGGCAAACGCGCACAGTACAGTACCACGCAACTAAACCCCGAAGCAGGAACCCAATGCAGATCTCCTCACAATACATCGCCCCACAAATAGGCACATGCCACATCACTTGCAAAGAAAAACGCTACACGGGCCAAATCCGATCAGAAATTTAATGCACAACAAAATCACCAAGCCCATACAGCCATCAGGCCACGAACTCAAAAACACATTCCACCATTGAGGGCTGCATCCGCAAGAAATGACCATCCACCACTTGTGTGACGCCCTGTTCCAGCATGGTACACAGAGCCACATTCACGTACGAAAAGGCTACATGGAAGCGCACACAACCGCAGGGCCGTCCCAATGTGGAGGCACTAGTCCAGCTGAAAGGCCGAAATGTTGCTCCGAGCCACCAGTACTGCGTAAGGGCATGTGGGCCACTGGCGATCGTCCCATAAGATCGTAATGCTGCTCCACCGATTAACACGAAGCAGCAGGTGTTGGGAGTAAAATCCATCTGCAGGAGTGGCATACAGATGGCAGTGGCAAAAGGGGAGGAGATACCTGTCAACCAAAAGAAAAGAACAAGAACAGAATGGCCATCAGAACCACATACAAACAACTCACTTCAATGAGCACACGAAATCCACAGCCATATGCATGCTAGCCCACTCCAAAGGATCATCACCACCCCAAAACCACTTGCGACTTATAACTCTCAATATCGAGGTGTAAACACCATCACAAACGAGTGTACCTGTGCATGCGTCTGCCATAACAGAATCCATCAGAGGGGAATGTTAACGTGCATGGACACAAGTGGCTGAGTGCGCGTCGAGACAGGGAGGGCTCAACAAGGCCAGATAGACGATGGGCCCACTATGGCAGCCCTGCATCACATAGCGTAGGGGAGGCGGATAGACCCCAAGAAGCCCTGTACAAGGGAAACTCTGCATCAAATCACCTGCCCATGCATCCATTCATCATACCCTCATCCAGGAATCAAAACGCCTGAATAATTACTCACATGACATTAGAAACATCCATTGAGTCTGTGCGTAATGCAGCCTGCTAAATCCACAGTGCCCCAGCCCGTAAATCCAGTGTTGTGAAGTAACATGTATCTGGGAACGGCCGGCCTCATCGCCCACGTCGCTATTGCGCATCCCAAACTATTCATATCAATCATTGCTCCCTCGCCATGGGCCCTGTCTCAAGGACACAGAACAAAAGAACGTTATATTTGCAGACAGACCTGTGGGCATCTCCTCGCCGCTAGCCGGAAACCGAAAGCGCCGCCCTTCGAATTCCTCATTTGCAACATCACGTCGAAAAGGCATCTGTGGCCGTTTGAAATCACTAATTATTCCATCGAGTGCGGCTGTGCGTGAAAATGGCAACTGCCTTCACCCACGAATGGGAAGCCACGCCCGTCGTTGCAACTCAGTACAGTGATGCATGAGGGCCCACCGTTACTCGAGTACTACGTTCCACTGACCCTTCACAAGTCCGTTCGCGACTGCACAGATAGTATGGGAAACAATTGGACCACAGCAGAATGAACATATCAACCAATCTTACAAGGCCATCGGGTACAAATACATGAATGCAATAGCAAGATACAAATACCCGATTAGCAGCGTCGTGCGCGGGACATGCTCGGCCAAAGGGGAGAGCAGTTGGCACAGGTGGAATCAATCACCACAGGTGGAGGCCATACAGCCTGGAAACACATAATTTGCACAGCCAGTCTCCTCCCACAACCACAGCGAAATGCTACCGGCAGGACTCGCGATGTTGGCCCTGGGGGACCTGATAGCACTGCAAGTGCTCCGACTCCAAGAGGAAGACGAACATCAACTACAACCAGCCGCACGGAGGAGACGCAGGAGGAGGAGGAGGCCAAGGCAGGGCCAGCAAGGCCCAGCAGCACAGCCACTACCACCACGCAGGCAGCCCGCAATCCCACGCCTCCGAGCACATCCGTTCAACCTCACTGATGAGCAGATCCACACCCTCTACCGTCTGGACCGGGACACCATAGCCGCCATTGTGGACATGACACAGGCTGACCTAGTCAGCATGATAGATAGCCCAACCGCCATCCCACCCCTACTGAAGGTGGTGTCTGTACTCCACTTCCTGGCCACTGGCACCTACCAGCACACAGTCGGACAGTTGCATGGCATTTCTCAGCCACTGTTCTCACGGACACTATTCCAAGTGCTCGATGCCCTCTTGCAGCACGCAGACGACTACATCTCCCTACCACGCTCGGAGCAGGAAATAACCAACACATAAGTGGGATTCCATGCACTTGCCGGCATACCGGGTTGCATTGGTGCCATCGACTGCACCCATGTTGAATTGGTCGTGCCACATGCCATGGAGGCCCAGTACCGCAACCGAAAACAATTACATTCCCTGAATGTACAAATGGTGTGTGACTCCAACAGGATCTTTACGCATTGTTGTGCCCGATTCCCTGGATCAGCCCATGATTCCATGGTCTTGAGGAACTCTACCATACCACGCTACATGGAGCGACACGCAGGGAACAGATCCTGCCTACTCGGTGAGTCTCATTGCATGCATGATGATGTGGGGTATGTGATTTGGCAATGTACTGGCAGGAAGGGGGGGGGGTGTGCGTACGTATCAATGGCATCCCACATCCTACGTTTCTCGTCCACATACAGGTGATGCTGGATATCCACTGAAGAGATGGCTCCTCACACCAGTCCGGAACCCACGGGACCAGCATGAGGAGGACTACAACCATGCCCACTCACGTACCCGTGTAGTCATTGAGCAGGCATTCGGCCTACTGAAGGGCCGTTTCCGCTGCCTCAGCAGGTCTGGCGGGGCACTCCTGTACCGCCATGAGAAGGTTGCAAAGATGGTGATGGCATGTGTCATGCTCCACAACATGTGCGTACGTAGAAATGTGCCCATGCCCCCTGACGCAGAACTGCAAGCACCGGATGATGGTCATGATGAGGGTGGGGATGTGGCAGCACCTCAAGGAGTCTGCGAGGCACAGGAGGCCCGTGACATTCGTCAGCATCTCATTGATGTATGCTCCTAGCACTCATGCCTGGTGGCTGATACATGGACACGGGACTCGTGGCACTGTGTGTGTCTGGTACATGCACAATATGGACTGTACGCCTATGATGGCCTAGTACACAAAGATCATTGTCCACACATCTCATTGGTTGATCGTGCACTGTCTATGGCATATGTGATATCATGTTGAACACCCTATCGACCCGCCACCCAAGTGAGCCCAACACACCCCCTCCACCCTCCTACCTCCCCCCCGAACACCAGTGTCCAAAGATGCTCATTGTCAGTGGGCTGTCGCTATTGCAAGCCCCCTCTGCGGGTATCAGGGGCACCCCTGCCTGTGGAGCGCAGGTTCCTCCCAGATCTACGTTGGGGGCTGCCCTGGACGGAATTTGCAACGGATGATGTCTCTGCCTGCTCACGTCCATGCATGTCCCTAAGGGTTTGTGAGAGCTCAGTGAGCACACGGCGCACTGCGGCAAGTTCGGCACATACGTCTTTGGACGTCGCATGCAGTTCCCCCCTCAGGCTCTCGGTGCTACTCTCCATTTGTGCCCTTAGCGTCTCTGTACTTCTCTCCATTTCTGCCCTAAGTGTCTCAGTTGATGTTTCTATGTCTGCCTTAGTGCCCCCACATTCATCGGCATGGTCCTTGAGGAGCGTGGCCAGTTGCTGCTGTTGCACGATTAACTGGTCGAGGGACTGTTGCCTCTGCTGGGCCATGGCCATTTGCGGGGGTGTCACAGAGGGGCTGTTGACCTCATGTTGCCTTGCCACAGGGCTTGTGGGGGATGGCCAGTCGTCGTCTTGTGGGTGCCCCTGCGTGGTATCCTCATGTTGTACGGGATGGGACAGACAGGGGGATTGGGACAGGTCATGGATGGATCTGACTTCGACATCCCCGTCTTCTGTGTCGGAGCATGCTGCCATCAATGGGGTGTCACCTATGGTGCTGCTGCCACCAGAGGCAGTGCCTTCTGTGGCATCCGTTGGGGGGACCTGTGGTGGTGGTGTTGTGGGCATGCTGGCTGCTGGGGTGCCTGTTGATGTTCCCTCCTCTGTGCTGCCACCTGATTTGGTCTGCTGCCGTGTCTTGATGCGTGCAGCTGAGGTGGAGGGTCTTTGGCCGTTGGTCTTGGCCCTCTTTGCAGGTGTGCTGGTAGGGGTGTCCTGATGCTCGTCGTTTGGATCGGACCCTGTGGTGGAGTAAAGGAGGGCGAGGGTTATTAATGGGTCTGTGGGTATTGGAATGGCATTGTATCACATGCATTGGGGTGGTACCTGAGGGTGATTTGGGTCGGGGCCTTGGAGGTGCTTTGATTTGTGTGTGGAGTGAGGGTGCAGTTGTTTGGCAGCCTGCAGTTAGGGTGTGCCTGCTGCACGTGTAGTGCGTGTTTTAGGGGTTTTTAATTATTTATGTATTTATTGTGGGTTTTAACGTGCGCTATCAGGCCGATGTGTGTGGACGTTCTCCTGGACATGTGTTTCTGTTGCACTATGTGGACGCATGGTACTTCACATGGATGGACTGTGTGGATTGTTTTATCTGGCCCACCTACCTGAATCTTCGGATGTCTGCACTCCTTTCTCCATCCCTCCGACTCCCTCAATGCTCTCCATTCCGATGGTGGAGGCACAGATTTCTTCCCAGGGGGTCAACTTGATGGGTGATTCAGGACCTCCCCCGGTGGCTGTGGCAATGTTGCGGTTGGCAGAGAGTATGCTGCGGACGCGTATCCGCAGGTCGTCCCATCGCTTGCGGCATTGCTGTGGGGTGCGGGGTGCGGTCCCCGCCGCACTTACCCGCTGTGCAACCAGAGCCCATATGGCCTTCTTGTTTGCAAGTGCCGTCCTGGTCATTTGCGTGGAGAGGACCACGGCAGCATTCTCCTGGAGGGTCTCTGTTTGCACGGTGAGTTCCTCACGGGAGAAGTGGACCTGCCGCTTGCGATCACACGCTTTCTTGGCTACCTTTCCCATATTTATTTTTTTGACTGGGGTTGCTAAGGGGTTGCGATGTGTGTCAGGGTCGGATTTTTAATGGTTGTGTTGGGATTCGGTTTTATAGTTGTGCGGCGTGCTGTTTCCCGTTCCGGCCACATGCTTTTACTTCCGTTTCCGTATATTTACGGTGCCCGCTCATTACGGTGCCCGCTCATTACGGTGTCCGCTCATTACGGTGACCGCTGAGATGGGTGGCGGTATTGCACCTGGTGCAGCGTACGGCGGCGGTAAGGGCCGTTTTGGGGTCATTTCCGCCATCGCAGCCTTTCGGATTCCGCCATGGCGTAATGCTCGTGCACGATGGGTCGTAATTAGCCGCACTTTGCTCCTTCGTGCAATGGCGGAAACGCTATTTACGCTGTTGCGGTCCGGTCAGTCACTTTCCGCCAGGGTCGTAATGAGGGCCTATGACTTTCTCAAGTCCTTCCTTCATTGCAAATTGCAATGAAATTCCAGAGACATGCCCTAAACTGTTTCCTCTACGATGAATGATAATTATATCAGGATGACACACTGTCTGTAAAGTAGCACAGAGAGGTACCAAGTCCAGCCACTTCATTCCACGCACTCCATGAGGGAATCCAAGATCTGCAGATATACCGCAACGTTCTGCATGCACCTTCAACCAATGTATCCATGAGTCTCCCAAAATCCAGATAATCTGTTTTCGAGCACACACAGAGAGACCCAAGCTACTCCTCACTGATGAGCCCCTACAAGAGCGAAACATGTTTGGGGATGCTTGTGGTCTCGTGCAGAAGGGATGTGGCCCAGCAGTTCGGGCTGGACTTCCCCTTTTGGGGTGGGGCCAAGCCTGATTTGCATATGGTCTTTCCCTTCTGTAATGGCTTGGCAGGCGAAGAACGGTGGTCTGGAGGGTTGCCCAGAGCATTGCCAGTGGTTAAGATTAATTCTAAACCTTCCAGCCATCACCTCTTTGTTTTTGCTATGTCACCCCGATTGGGACGGGTATGCCCAGACGTGGGTCCCGTGCCTGCTGGGCCTAGAGACCCGAGCTACTCCTCACTGATGAGCCCCAACAAGGGCGAAACATGTTTGGGGATGCTTGTGGTCTCGTGCAGAAGGGATGTGGTCTAGCAGTTCGGGCTGGACTTCCCCTTTTGGGGTGGGGCCAAGCCTGATTTGCATATGGTCTTTCCCTTCTGTAATGGCTTGGCAGGCGAAGAACGGTGGTCTGGAGGGTTGCCCAGAGCATTGCCAGTGGTTAAGATTAATTCTAAACCTTCCAGCCATCACCTCTTTGTTTTTGCTATGTCACCCCGAGGGGGACGGGTATGCCCAGACGTGGGTCCCGTGCCTGCTGGACCTAGAGACCCAAGCTACTCCTCACTGATGAGCCCCAACAAGGGCGAAACATGTTTGGGGATGCTTGTGGTCTCGTGCAGATGGCATGTGGCCTAGCAGTTCGGGCTGGACTTCCCCTTTTGGGGTTGGGCCAAACCTGATTTGCATATGGTCTTTCCCTTCTGTAATGGCTTGGCAGGCGAAGAACGGTGGTCTGGAGGGTTGCCCAGAGCATTGCCAGTGGTTAAGATTAATTCTAAACCTTCCAGCCATCACCTCTTTGTTTTTGCTATGTCACCCCGAGTGGGACGGGTATGCCCAGACGTGGGTCCCGTGCCTGCTGGGCCTAGAGACCCGAGCTACTCCTCACTGATGAGCCCCAACAAGGGCGAAACATGTTTGGGGATGCTTGTGGTCTCGTGCAGAAGGGATGTGGCCTAGCAGTTCGGGCTGGACTTCCCCTTTTGGGGTGGGGCCAAGCCTGATTTGCATATGGTCTTTCCCTTCTGTAATGGCTTGGCAGGCGAAGAACGGTGGTCTGGAGGGTTGCCCAGAGCATTGCCAGTGGTTAAGATTAATTCTAAACCTTCCAGCCATCACCTCTTTGTTTTTGCTATGTCACCCCGAGTGGGACGAGTATGCCCAGACGTGGGTCCCGTGCCTGCTGGGCCTAGAGACCCAAGCTACTCCTCACTGATGAGCCCCAACAAGGGCGAAACATGTTTGGGAATGCTTGTGGTCTCATGCAGAAGGGATGTGGCCTAGCAGTTCGGGTTGGACTTCCCCTTTTGGGGTGGGGCCAAGCCTGATTTGCATATGGTCTTTCCCTTCTGTAATGGCTTGGCAGGCGAAGAACGGTGGTCTGGAGGGTTGCCCAGAGCATTGCCAGTGGTTAAGATTAATTCTAAACCTTCCAGCCATCACCTCTTTGTTTTTGCTATGTCACCCCGAGTGGGACGGGTATGCCCAGACATGGGTCCCGTGCCTGCTGGGCCTAGAGACCCAAGCTACTCCTCACTGAAGAGCCCCAACATGGGCGAAACATGTTTGGGGATGCTTGTGGTCTCGTGCAGAAGGGATGTGGCCTAGCAGTTCGGGCTGGACTTCCCCTTTTGGGGTGGGGCCAAGCCTGATTTGCATATGGTCTTTCCCTTCTGTAATGGCTTGGCAGGCGAAGAACGGTGGTCTGGAGGGTTGCCCAGAGCACTGCCAGTCGTTAAGATTAATTCTAAACCTTGCAGCCATCACCTCTTTGTTTTTGCTATGTCACCCCGAGTGGGACGGGTATGCCCAGACGTGGGTCCCGTGCCTACTGGGCCTAGAGACCCAAGCTACTCCTCACTGATGAGCCCCAACAAGGGCGAAACATGTTTGGGGATGCTTGTGGTCTCGTGCAGAAGGGATGTGGCCTAGCAGTTCGGGCTGGACTTCCCCTTTTGGGGTGGGGCCAAGCCTGATTTGCATATGGTCTTTCCCTTCTGTAATGGCTTGGCAGGCGAAGAACGGTGGTCTGGAGGGTTACCCAGAGCATTGCCAGTGGTTAAGATTAATTCTAAACCTTCCAGCCATCACCTCTTTGTTTTTGCTATGTCACCCCGAGTGGGACGGGTATGCCCAGACGTGGGTCCCGTGCCTGCTGGGCCTAGAGACCCAAGCTACTCCTCACTGATGAGCCCCAACAAGGGCGAAACATGTTTGGGGATGCTTGTGGTCTCGTGCAGAAGGGATGTGGCCTAGCAGTTCGGGCTGGACTTCCCCTTTTGGGGTGGGGCCAAGCCTGATTTGCATATGGTCTTTCCCTTCTGTAATGGCTTGGCAGGCGAAGAACGGTGGTCTGGAGGGTTGCCCAGAGCATTGCCAGTGGTTAAGATTAATTCTAAACCTTCCAGCCATCACCTCTTTGTTTTTGCTATGTCACCCCGAGGGGGACGGCTATGCCCAGACGTGGGTCCCGTGCCTGCTGGGCCTAGAGACCCAAGCTACTCCTCACTGATGAGCCCCAACAAGGGCGAAACATGTTTGGGGATGCTTGTGGTTTCGTGCAGAAGGGATGTGGCCTAGCAGTTCGAGCTGGACTTCCCCTTTTGGGGTGGGGCCAAGCCTTATTTGCATATGGTCTTTCCCTTCTGTAATGGCTTGGCAGGCGAAGAACGGTGGTCTGGAGGGTTGCCCAGAGCATTGCCAGTGGTTAAGATTAATTCTAAACCTTCCAGCCATCACCTCTTTGTTTTTGCTATGTCACCCCGAGTGGGACGGGTATGCCCAGACGTGGGTCCCGTGCCTGCTGGGCCTAGAGACCCAAGCTACTCCTCACTGATGAGCCCCAACAGGGGCGAAACATGTTTGGGGATGCTTGTGGTCTCGTGCAGAAGGGATGTGGCCTAGCAGTTCGGGCTGGACTTCCCCTTTTGGCGTGGGGCCAAGCCTGATTTGCATATGGTGTTTCCCTGCTGTAATGGCTTGGCAGGCGAAGAACAGTGGTCTGGTGGGTTGCCCAGAGCATTGCCAGTGGTTAAGATTAATTCTAAACCTTCCAGCCATCACCTCTTTGTTTTTGCTTCGAGCACACACAGCCATTGCTGTCTGTTCTCCTCTCAGCAAAAAGACGTTCTCACTAAATCTCTCCATTCAGAACCCACCCACTGAACTTTACTGACCAATCATTAGCTTCGCTCATCCTCATTGGCATGCCTCTCCATCCCAGAATCCCTGTATGTAATACGTGCCGCCTGCAGACCACAGCCATGTCCGCGGACATGTAGAGGATCTGAGCGTGACTACTGTACATTTAAATAGATAGTATTCCCCTTTTCCCCTTTAAGATGGGCTCTGAATACAGCCGTTTTTTTTT
This sequence comes from Ambystoma mexicanum, assembly GCF_040938575.1. Taxonomy (NCBI): domain Eukaryota; kingdom Metazoa; phylum Chordata; class Amphibia; order Caudata; family Ambystomatidae; genus Ambystoma; species Ambystoma mexicanum. Next base: position 289,333,706 of record NC_090931.1, on the reverse strand, counting down.
TGTGCAGATGCCTGACAGAGACCTGATATTTTGTTTTTTTTTTCTTCTTAGTTTACTTCTAAAATCATCACATAACCTTCTCCAAAGCAAGCCTTACATTCCAAAAAAACATGGCATTTCTCAAAAAAGATAAAGAAATACCATCAGCTTCAAAATAAGCCACATTACTGGAAACAATGTTCTCGTGGCTGCAGAAAAACATACCAGCTCTTAACATGAAAGCACGCATGCCGCGATTGATGGCACACCTACCAATACTTTGATCAGGACAAAAAACAGAACTGTTGTCCCATTTTGCTCTAGGGGGTAAGCCAGAAAAAATTACTTTCGCAGTTGGAAAGATGTTAATGACTGCCTGAACCAACTGTTCCAAATCTCCCAACAAAGTAGGTGAAGTTACGTAGCCCAAATGGGAAGCACCATAGTGCAAAACTACCACATGGGGACTGGTCATCCTACGCATATCTCTGCAAACTTGGAGAATTGCCGCTACATTGCAATCAGTCGCACCGCTCCACACCACCTCCACTCCTCTGACACACCACCTCCACTCCTCTGACATCGAAATTGTTTGCCACATGCCTACACTCTGAATAGTGCTGTAAACCATGGACAAAAATATCTCCGAGTACCAACACCCTGACTGTCTCCACCTCTGCCATCTTCACTACACACACTCTTTTTCTACACAAATCAACAATGTCAACATCTGATTGGCTGATACCTACAGTCCCCTTTCCATGCTGGATTTTATGTAAAACCCTGTATGTGGGATGCCCTACCCATGGACAAGCGCGGTGTCTGTGCAGCACGTAACTCTTAGCCAGTCCTTCTACCCTTTCCACATCACTCACGAATCCGTTCCCTCATTGGACACAGCTAAGCAGTCACACAACCATCCACCAATCACATCCAAGACCTCTACATCTAACTCCGTCATCAGAGTTCCGCACTTCAAATGTACTGTTCATCACTCTGAATACAATTCTCATATCATTGCAAAGCACCTTCTGCAGAAACTACTGTGCAAGTGTCGCGGATTTCTACTTACAGCTCCATGCATACCCACATGCATGATTACAAAGTACAGGTATGCATATTTTATTCAGAGTACATGTGCAAGTCTTAGGATTCCATTTAAACAAATTAATGCCACTAAATCTGCACAGCCAATACATACATACCAACGCTCCCGTTTTAAGCGTGAGACTTCCGATTTTTCATTAAAAAATCACACTACTTCTTACTATCTCCCGCATAACCTATACATACGTAGCAACCCTCCTGATTTTCACGCGAAACTCGATTTTCCATTAATAAATGTCACCATTTTTTACTGTCTTCCACCTAAATAAATGCTACTTCCCATGCGATCGCATGAGAAAAATAAACGTCCCAATTGCTGTGGTGAAATCTCCCTCTCAGGTGCTCCCGATTTTTCGCATTCCTACTTATATTATGAAAGCATTCAAATGTTTCCCATCTACTATAATGACCTATCACTTCCAAACCTCTCTGCTATGTACAACACAGCTGAAAACATACAAGGGAATTTCATGAACTGAAAATTGTACTCATTTGCGAAGCAGGTTCAACTAACATACTGCAAATAACATATAAAGGCTGCACATAGTGCAATGAAATGCACACATACACTGTGTTGAGATATCAAAAGAGAATACTCCCACGAAAGCTGAAAAATGAAGGTGTACATTAACATCACTGCTTTAAACACACAAAATTACTAACTTCATCCTTTTACAATTGCAGTGAAGACCACTCTCCTGAAAATCAACAGCATCTACACTGCAAACAACATATCCAAAGAAACCTGGTCATTCCACAAAAAAATGTAAGTACAGTACTACCTTTATATTCTTACTGTTCCTCAAAGAGACTGTGTGGGTTATTTATGTAATTTGCGCACCCACCAAAAAAACATTGATTTCTGAACCATTCTGCCCACAAATCCCCATTTATTAAACAAAGATTAACTAGCAGAATGGAGCACAAATAACATACACAAGCCTTAGAATGTTAGTACTACAAAACAAATAGCTGTTTTAATTTTATACCATTACGTTTACTATTAATGCTTCTCCTCACCACTAGCTCACTTTCTACTCTCATCTGAATCACAGTATAGTAATTTACAAACAGAAAAATAGCCTTCCCAACTCATTGTAACTGCCCAATGCACATTCACACACCACCACAAACATCTTCCCCATCAAACTCATGCACGCATGCACACATACATTGTAAAACAGACCAACCCATACCTTTTTATTTACAACAGACCCCAAAGAATGCCTACCAAAAAGCAAGTCCGTAGAAAGGAACGCAGAAATAGAGCAAATGTAAATAAAAGTGTACAAAGTAAGCATCCATCTCCACCAGAGTTTGTACAAAACGTTGGAACAAAACAGCTAATACAGTAATTTAGCGAAACAAAGGAAGCTTCAACAACAGAAACTTTGCCTCCTCTATCAAAATGTGGCACGAAACAGAAAATGCTTTACAAGAATTCGGCTACCACTACTGCTAACAATGCTCCTATAAATCCTAATATACTAGCAAGAAACCATAGTAAAAAAGTATTTTAGCAAAAATGTTCCGCCACAGAGTCCTTCCGAATCTAATAAGAAGAGGACTGAAATCATCCTCAAACCTTAAAACCTACCGTAGCAAATTAATCCTACAAGCTCTCATAGACAGTGCAATCCTTCTCAAAAGGAAGTTATTTATTTTAGTGTTAAATAGGATGAAACCACTAACAAAACTAAGTACTAAACTGCAAAAGAAACTTCTCAATAAACGGAAGGTCAACAAAAATAACTTCTTAAATATTTGTGGAGGTGAATGGAGTCACACAACGACCACAGAACCATATTTTAATGAAGAAACATACAAACAAAATCAAACAAACACAATTGCCATCCATAGCAGTGGACGTGAAAAAATCAATAATACCATCATGCAACAAGAAACACTGCTTACAAAAGTATCCCCAGAAAACTCAGAATTACCTCTCCATTCGACTGAACCAGACCGTCCAGTATACAAATGGCCGTGCACATCAATGTGTAACATTCCTAACAAATCTTTCAAATCTTTACGCCAGTTCCTCAATCAGTATTTGAAAGGTAAAGACAAAATGAAAATGAAAGTGCTGCAAAATATGGATACCTGTCCAGTGCACAAATACACAGGACTACAAGGACATTCATTAGCCTGCATTACAGGACCTATTTGCAAAAGCACCTTCCATGATATCAAAATGATATCAACACATCATTCAAATGTAAGAAATCTAGTGTATAAACTGTACTATGCTAAAAGTCCAGCTTTAGAACGAGCCAATTTAAATAACACTCTTCTGCATGGTACACCCAAATACCTACAAGAAGAAATCAACAATATCCAGAGAAAATATTTTGGAAATGAAATCCACTTACAAAATGCAATAGTTTTAGAACAGACTAGCAACAATTCTGCACATGGCAACCTTCCATTACACACATACACAAAAAAAATACAAACATTTAAAAGTATATCCACTGAAGTACCAAGCCATGTCTGTGAGGGTTGCCGCAGAACATTTTACAAAAGTAACATAAAAACTATAGACGTACCATACAAAATAGAAGACAATGAAGATTCAAAATGGTTTGAATTAGCTCTCTACCTTTTAGCAGAAAACAAATACGAAATAAGTGAACCCCTAATATGTTGCAGTTACTGCACTACAAAACTTGACAACAACCAAACTCCTTCACGTGCTATCACAAATAATTTGGAATTATCCCTACTACCAAAACCCCTGCAACAGCTCAATTTGTATGAGAGCATCATAATTCAAACAGTACACCCATTTCAAGCAATAATACGCCTTCAACCAAAAACAGCAAAATTACCTCCCTCTGAATTGGTGAAAGGCATTCGTGACAAAGTAGTTTATTTGCCATTAGATCTCATAGAAAATGTGCACACTCTAGGAGTGCAACGTCCAATAGAGCATTCTTTAATTGTCTTAGTAAATGGTGTACCAACAAAAGACAAAAAAATTTGGCAACAACTCGTGGACTTACATAAAGTTAGACAAGCCTTGCAATATCTGAAAGACAATAATGAATACTACAAAGAAATAAATATTTAAGAAAGCTTAAGGGAAACAACTGAAATAATTCAAGAGTCATCAGAAACTGGTCAATTTGAACTTCTGGATCCTGCTGCAGTATCCACTCTTTTGGACCATTATACAATTCATCCATTGCACTCTAATGAGAGCATAGATGATGCATTAGAAACTTACCAAATGCGACAAACCAAAGGGTCACCAATGAGCATATGAGAAAAAAGTATAGAAGCACATGCTTTTCCACTGCTATTTCCTACTGGCAAAGGAGGAAGATACAATGATATACCCACTGAGATAACAGCATCAGAATAAAGCTCATTACGAATGTATTCTGAAGATCCCAGGTTTAGACAAAATGTGGAATACATATTCCACCTACTCTTTGAAATTGAACTAGCAACCCTATGTCATGGAGCTGCACACATATTGAAATCTGGAACCCACTTTCAAAATATGTCAGCTACGCAATTAATACAAAAAAAGTGCAAGATAAAGATGAGGTTTTACAATCAAGCATAAGAAATCTGTTTGCAAACATGCGTGGGACGAAAGAATACTGGTTCTGACGTCACAGAGATATACGTTGTATGATCAGAAACCTTGGACCACCCACTTGGTTTGTTACATTAAGTTGTGCAGAATATGCATGGGAAGATTTACATGATTTCCTACGCATATCAAACAACAACAAAATCAACATTGATATACTAACACCTGGATAACTTTGCTCTCTAGATCCTGTTAATGTTTCAAGATATTTCCACCATCGTTTCATTGCTATGCTACACTTTATTTTTAATACAACTGTTCCTCCCCTCGGAGAAGTGCAACACTTCTTTTGGAGAAAAGAATACCAAGCCAGAGGAGCATCACATATCCACATGTTTTTATGGATTAAAGCTGCACCTAAATCTGGTCAGGACAGTGATGCCACTGTTTTGCAGTTCATCCAAAAATATGTCACTTGTGAAATCCCTTCACAAAGGGCACATAGTGACCTTCATGGACAGATTGCACAATTTCAAAGACACAAATGTGGCAAATATTGTTGTTGCTAATACAAAGCAAAGGGAAATACTACACCAAATGCTGCTTTGGTTTCCCTAGACCAGTTACAGAAACAGGTAAAGTGAACAACTTCATGTCTTCAGTTCGACATAGTGTTAAAGGTAAATCACCTAAGAACACGTATTAAATAAAAAGAACAGCAGAATCAAAATATACCAATGATTACAATGCAATCATTGCCCTCTTATTGAATGCAAACATAGATGTGCAGTGCATTGCAGACAATTCCACTGCATTTGCACGATATGTTACAGCCTACTTAACAAAAGCAGAAAAAACAGAGCTTCAAGACCTCTGGAAAGGCCTATCATCAGACAAAACACTATCTCAGAAATTGTACAGCCTAGGCATAAAAATGCTCTCTCATAGAGAATGTGGCACCTATGAAGCTGCAGATCGTTTAACCGGTACTGCTTTGTGCGGGAAAATCTGAAAATATAGTATGGCTAAGTCTTGGTCCTGCTAAATCTAGAAAAAGAGTTCTGAAATCATATGAGGACATAGAAACAATTGCCAAAAATGATCCCAACAGCCAAGACATTTTAAAAAACAATTTACTAGACACATACTACCCGAACAGGAGTACCACTTTGGAAACCATGTGTCTATACCACATAGCCCAAAACCTTGCATACAAAAATAATATAAAACCTGATAAAAGCAAAGGTAGACATAGAGTGACAGATTGTGAAGGTAGCTTAGTGAAACTTACCAAACAAAGCTTAATTAATCAGGTCAAATTGTCATTAAAAACTCCTCAACAAAACGAACTATATTACATGTCCCTGCTACAACCTTTTAAACCATGGAGAAAAGAGGAAGAGATACTAGATAACTATGACTGCTATGAAAACGCTTTCAAAGCAAATGAAAGCGCTATTACCGATATTAACTTTACGCAGTACAAAACAATGTTGCACAATGAACAGCAACATGAAGAAGAACTCCAGGCCCAACTAGATAAGGACACTTCTGACAGTAGTCAACCTTCTGTAACAGGAAGTCAAGAACCACTAGGACAGCCACTAATAGCAAATGAAGTAGAATTAGCTATTACAGAAGTGGAAAACACCATGTGTCACTATGAAGAAGATATAGAAGACTTAACTGTACTACAATCAAAACTTAACAAAAATCAGCGCACCATTTTTGAAGAAGTAACAAAAGAAATTGCACATGGTGTACAACACGAAAATAAAGAATGTACCTGCCAAAATTGCAAACCTATACTGCTGTATGTCAGTGGTGAAGCTGGTTCAGGAAAAACATTGCTAATCAAAATTATCAGCAAGTTCCTTTAACAATTGACAAACAACAAACTGTCAGCTGTTGTAACTGCCCCCACAGGTTTAGCTGCCTACAACATAGGCAGTGTCACTTTACACCGATTACTACTCCTTCCAGTAGAATACCAAAACAAATTAGACTATTACAAACTTTCTGCAGAAGCTGCAATGGAACTACGCAGAGTATTAAAACAAATGAAAATGCTACTAATAGATGAAGTGAGCATGGTCTCCAATCTAATGTTGGCTTTGATTCACCTCAGATTGCAAGAAGTACTTAAAACAATCTACGAAGAACTCTTTGCAGGAAAACACATTATCGTTTTCGGAGATCTTCTACAAATGACACCAGTGAAAGGTGAACCTATTTTTAAAACCTTAGGACACAAACTCTACCGTAAAAAAACTGTTGGCAGCATAGGAAATGTCAACCTTTGGGAATATTTCCAATACAGAGAATTAACAGAAAACATGTGTCAATCTGCAGACCTCACTTACGCCAACATTTTAAAAAGTATTAGAATTGGTGTACTATCTCAAGAAGCACAAGCAATATTGAAAAACTGGCACATCCAAGCACTTTATGGCGATAACGCATGTGCTACTGATGTTATGGAACAATTAGCGCACAAAAATGTCAATTGTATGGCCTTAATGCCAACTCTTGCAAGCTGTTTCAAATTCAATGAAACAATGTTAAAAAAAAGAAATGCAACCAATAATTGAAATTTGTTCCACAGACAAACTGGAGGTACATGGTATGACACTACCCATGTGTCAGCAAGCCACAGCAAGACTAACGGCCTCATTACACGGTAGGCGGTAAGGGTTTACCGGTACCGGTAAGGGCACCGGTACCGGTAAACCCTTACCGCCTTACTACGAGGACCCTTTGCGGGACCCGACCTTAACGCCTGGTTTTACCAGCCGTTAAGGATCGGGCCCGCAAAGGGACCTTGGTGCTAATTACGGGACTGCAATTTGCGGTACCGTAATTAGCGCCTTCCCCATTCCTATTAAGCCCTATGGGGGCAAAAATGGGAATGGGGAAGTGCCTTGGTGAATGGGGAATTACCGCCCCCGCTCACCTTGGAGTAGGGCGGTAATTCCGCCATCCGCCAAGGCGGACACGGTAAAATACCGGTGGCAACCATGGCGTTAATAGCGCCATGGTTACCACCTACCGTGTAATGAGGCTCTAAATATCTTACAAAATTCAATCTCTTACCCAGCTGGGTTGGAAAAAAATATTAAAATGATCCTTAAATTGTAGAGTAATGCTTAAACGTAACCTTGACATAGATCAAGGACTAGTTAATGGGGCACTGGGTACAGTTGTTGCCTTTCAAACATAGTCACGTGACAACAGCATTCAGTTTGTCAATATTCTCTTTGACAAACTTTCAGAAGTAAAAAAGATAGGGCGCTCAACAGCTTGATTCCTTCTCTTCAAAGACATGTATGTACGTAGAGAACAATTTTCTCTAACTCTTGCATATGCAGTCACCATTCATAAATCCCAAGGTCTTACCCTAGATAAAGCATTGATAGATATTGGAAACACAGTCTTCAAAGAAGGCATGAGCTATGTAGCACGATCACGCTTATGTACACTTGATGGGCTATTTCTAATCAACTTTGATGCAAGTAAAGTGAACGCTGATATTCCTTGCATTTTAGAATACAATAGACTGTGTTCACTGTACACCCTCCATCTGAAATAATATCCTGTTCCAGAAAAAGGAAAACGTTGTAAAAGAAAAATAATTCAAACAGAAAGGCAACAGGATCTGACTGCAAATCCTTCAAAGAAAACAAAAGAAGCTAATACTTCATCAATTTCCACAAGCAAAGAAGAACCTATTAGTGAAAGTAAATCAGGTACTTCTTCAAAGAAGGAACAGACACTCCGAGAAAATCAATCGGACACAGACCTATCTGGTCCATTCAAATTTTCAAATGAAACTGGTGTAAGTTGCTACGCAAATGTAGCAATGAATATTCTATTCCAATTGTTAACAACATTTACTTACACAGTACAGACCAATTGTGTTTGCAAATGTTAGTCCTTCATAGAAACGCAACAATCCTGACAACACGTATAGTGTTCACAGAATAAGACAAGAATTGGACTACTGTGCTGGAGTGGTGAGATTCACTATAAACTCACAAGAAGAACCACATGAATTTATAATGTACTTACTACAAGTACTTGAAAACAAAAACATACCTATAAATGAAATATTCCAGATTTCAGACATGTGGAAACGTACATGCACTCTCTGAAACAATGTGACAAAGGAACAAATCCCTAATGAGCGATTTGTGTATGTATCCATACCTAATTGTGAATCCATTCAATTTCATCAACTTCTACAAAATGCAAACCATGGCAGATTACGTACTATCTGCAATTCAGATAATCGCTCCACCTTACTGATACAAACACATAGTAACTACACAATACTAATGCTTCTACGTTACAATGCAGATGCTTCCAAAAACAACTGCAAGCTGACTGGATTCAGACACGGTCAAGTATCACTTGGTAAGAAAACCTTCACAACAATAGGTATAATCTACCACGCAGGAGCCACAACCAATGCAGGTCACTACACTGCATATATTAAAAATGTGGATGGTTCGAATGTATTGATAGTAGCATTACTCTAAAGCAGAGATTACCAGCAAATCTTACAAACGCGTATTTAATCTTCTTAAAGCCAAAATTTAATAACTAATGTGTACTTCAACATTAACAAAAATTCAGTTAAAAGACTATAAACAGTTAGAATACGCCAACATGTATCTAACTGATTGTATAACAACCACACAGATAAATGAATACCACTGATTTGTAACCAAAAATACACAGTTAGAATACGCCAACAGGTATCTAACTGTTTAAAAAATCTGCAACAAGCCAACATACAGGACATTAATCAGAAACAACAAGTGAACACTCAAAGGAAACAAATAAATAGTTTGTAGCATAGCAAAGAAAGGGTTATTTTAATCCGACAAGGGTTTTTTTCCCCAGACCCAATGATTTGAAAAACAAACACAGAAACTGAGCAAAATGCACAGTACACTGGTTTGTAAACTAAATACGAGGGTAAATAAAAAGCTAAAATGTCTATTATGCAATGTAATAAGTTTTTATAAAATACAAACACTAACATGCTCTTTTCTTTTATCACAGAAATTGAAAAAGAATATTTCCTCCAAGTACTAAAGTCATGTAAGAAATATATTGAATCTAAACAAATTAAACAGTAAGTATAATTTCACACAAGACTCTAGGTCCTGCCCACAACCACCACAGCATATCACACCCATGGTGGCTTATAAATCATTAGCACACCCATAGAATTAAACATTTTAACTGCAGCATACACTCAATTTGCACCCAGGACTCTAGGCTCTGCCCACACCTACCAGATATATATTCGATTGTATGGGTGTGATGTATGAATTGATATGCTGCGGTGGTTGTGGGCAGGGCCTAGAGTCTTCATTGTATGGCCCACGGCCTACAGCAAGCAGCCATGCACCCAAAACTCTACGTCCTGCCCAAAACCACTGCACTATATAAAACGCATGGTGCCTTATAACTGCAGTGCTTATAACTTTGTTCTTGGGTGCATGCCTTTGGCCATGGCCATGCACCCAAGACTCTAGGTTCTGCCCACAACCACCACAGCATATCACACCCATTGTGGCTTATAACTTCACTATGTATAACTTTGTTCTTGGCCCTCCCCACAACCACCTGATCAATGTTCGATACTACGGGTGTATCTATTGCTGTGATATGCTGCAGTGGTTGTGGCCAGGGCCTACGCCCATGCACCTAAGACTCTAGGTCCTGGCCACAACCACCGCAGCATATCACACCCATGGCGGCTTATAGGTCAGTACCACACCCATAGAAACAAAAAGTTTAACTACGGCATGTACTCAATTTTAATATCCGCTAACACCACGCGTGTCCTTAAAACAGTTTCAAGTTGCCGGCGCACAGCACGGACGGAAGTATTACCCTTATGAGACCCCTCATTTTCAGTAATTACATACATCCCGGACAAGGCGGGCATGGCGAATACATCATTAGCACCTGCCGCCTAAACAAATACAGTATTTCACCCATCTCTTACTCTCTGAACCTCCCCAAGCACTCTGACACACCAAAACACTTTCCGAAACAGTATTTCGCCTCTGGTCGCCGCTGAGCTGTCAGCGGATCCAAGATGTGAGGCGCATCCAAACAATCTGACGCACATCATGCGTCACTCCAGCCAATCGGCGGACATGTCGCGTGTCTGCGGTCATGATGCAAGCCCCTTAGCCAATCGGTATCTTGTCCGTGGAGCGAACAGGGAAGTGTGACCGCGCAGCGGACATGGATATCACTCATATTTTGAGACATACTTTTCGGTCGTTTTAAAGAAAACTACTGGACGGATTGGCACCAAATTTACAAAAGCACGTTTTCGGGACCAAGGTCCTCCTGCCGCAAATTTGGTGATAATCCGTCCAGCGGTTTGGCCTGTAGGCGTGCGCAAAGGTTTTCCCCCATTCAGTCTATGGGAAAAAAAGACGTTTTGGGATCCCCCTCCGGACCAAACATCATCAAAATGTGCAAAATAATTCCCAGTGGCCCATACACTTATTTTGCAAAGTTTGGTGTGGATTCGTCCAGGGGGAGCGGAGTTATAAGCCGCCCAAAAAGTGCTCTTCCTATGGAAACAGCAACTTAACCATAACTACACGGCCACTACTGTGGCCGTGTAATATATATAGATTTATAAATTATGTTTCTCCTGTTGAATCCACTGCATCACCATCTGACTGCCGCATTATCTACCCTTATTATTTGTGCTACTCTAATGCATATTGCTACTATGACCACAACGAGGGAAAGATTCATCCAACAGAACATGGTGGGCCTGAGCACTAAGACCTATGAACAAAAATACACCAAGTACAGACATACCACCCCTTAGTGAGTTACCTAAATACATAAACGAATTTCCATGCCCATGTTTGTTTGTTTTATTATTTATAATGCGCGCCAGACCCAAGGGTATCAGGGTGCAGAAACGCTCAAGAAAATGTTTAGCTTGGTTTCAGTGCTATACAAATACATACAATACCAAAACAAATACAAATACAGAGTAAAAAATATGAAGTCAGAGGTATATACAGCAAGGAAAGCATGTACAGAGCAGTCAAGTGGGCGATACCTGACGACGATGTATAATATACAGGGATGTGTGAGCTGGCAGCAGACCAGTGAAGAAGTGTGCGGAGATGTAGTATAGTCTGATGCAGGAAACTACAGTATATACAATGTGGGGTAAGACAGTTTAACGGTCATTTTCTTTGATCCAGTTGGTGATATTAAGTCTGAAGTGTGGGTATGTTTGGTCAGCCCTTAGGGCAGGGGGTAGGGAGTTCCAAAGCTGAGCATATATGTATAAGACAAAACTACCTATTGTTGAAATTCAACAGACTCCCTACAATGGAAGCACAGCGAGCTTGGATAAAATGACCACATAGGAAACGCTTACGCAGAATAAGGAATAGGTCTGTGGAATCAAAGCATAAAATATGACATTGCAAAGAAACAGAAGTTTTGAGAAGACTTTATTTATATAATAACGTACATATGGATAGACTAGAAAAGGATAACATGGAAGCTATTGATGAAGGGAGATAAGAACTATATGGTAATAGAGGTGATTAAGCTCTGATATGCTATATTGGACCTGGTTGTGACAATGAACTCAGCCCCCAGGACCCCTGTGGCAAGGCCATGCCCCCAGTACTTTACTGAAGACACGGGACACAGGACTTGTCTGCTCAGGCTCCCGGCATGCACTCTCGTGTAGCAGGAACACCGCTTTTATTTATACCAGTACGTGCAACGGCAGACACCGTCACACGTGACACTGTCACACTCCTCCTTTTTCATAACAAAAATCAAACACAGCTTATCAGCAACAAACAGTTTCAACATGACAAACTTTTACATGGTAACGTACCAAACAGGGGTAGGCCCAACATGGGCAACAGTGGGGGACTGGGTGCTTTCAGGTCTGGTCATCATTATGTAGTCTCTGAAACGCGCTGGTCACCTCCGGCTTTCTCTGCAAGGGTATCTCTCTCCAACTGGTGCCTCCCTGGCCTCTGCTTCCGCTACCCCTGTTATGGGTTCAGCCTCTCCTGCACTCTCCCCCAGAGGTTGCTCATTGCTTGCAGTCTGGGCCTTCCACCCGTCGATCTCTCAGCTTCTCGCCCCCTCGCATCTTTTGAAAAAAAAATGGAGTTCCTAGTCACAGTTCCTCTTTGGTCAGCACCAGTCACCATTGAGCCCTTAACCTGGACAACTCCCATGGAAGAGGGCTCGTACATGAGGGACAGCTTCCCTTCAGGATGACGGTTTTGTACCAGGACAGTGACACCCACCTCTATGTCGTCAGGTGCTTTCACCCTCATTGTGATCCCTTCGGTCCTCTGACATCTTGCTGTCGTCAATGATGCCCAGCGGCCAACCCGCCGCCTCTGGGAGAAGACCCATTGGACGTCTCCTGAAGAGAGCTTTAGGTGGTGGCACCCCCGTAGATTGGTGAGGGGTGGTTCTATACTCCCTTAGAAACTGGTAAAGGGTTCTCATCTTGTTGCCCTGGCCTTGGGCTATGCGGAACACTTGGTTTAGCGTCCTCATGAAGTGTTAAGCCTCTCCATTGGCCCGAGGCCATCCTGGTGTCACTCTCCAGTGTGTAATACCAGCTACAGTGGGCCATGAATTCTGCAAAGTTTCCCCCATGAAATGGCGGTCCATTGTCCGAGCAGATGATTCTGGGGAAGCCATATGTGGCAAATACCTTCTCCATTACTTGTATGGTCTGCTCACATGAAGTAGACTCCAACAGCTCAACCTCTGGGTACCTGGTCCACTGGTCTATCATTACAAGGAAATACATCACTCTTCCTGTTGGCCTGAAGTCAACGTGGACAACGTCCCATGGTTCATCACTCCTGAGCATGTATTCAATTATTGGCTCTCTATTGACTGGGGCAGTTGCCTGGCACCAGACACACTTGCCCACGTGGCCATCTACCTTTGCTTCCAGGCCTGGGAACCAGACCTTCGGTCGCAGTCTCGCTTTGGTTTTTGCTGTTCCTTGGTGACCACAGTGTGCCGACTCCAGCGCCCTTTCTACCAGTACATGCAGAATTACTATCTGCCTGCCCTGTAGTAGCAAGCTGTCGTCTGGTGCTGACAACTCATGCCGGACTCACCACAGCTGTTCCAGATCGTGTTGCAGCTGTCTGTTTCTGTGAGCGGTATTGGATAGTACAATTTTCCACTCACCACTGACCATGGCCTCTGGGATTACTCAAAAACACTCATCCTCTTTGGAGGCCTCTGCCACTTCTTCAAGGGTGAGAGCCACGGGCTTTGCTGCTTCCACCACCAGATGAACATGCTCCTCAATGTCCACAGGTGTTGGTTCTTCTTGTCTCACGCCGTACCTGGGGTACTGTGACAAGTAGTCTGCGGGGTTGTGGGCTCCCGGTCTGTAGATCAGTACAACTCCATACTCAATCAGGACCAGCATCCACCATTCAATCCTGGTAGTGGTTTTGATGAGGACCTCACCAGGATAGGGAGTAGCGGTTTGTGATCAGTTGTCACTGTTACAGGCTTTCCTAGAGTGTAGATGTGAAAGTGCTGGCATCCCCATAATACCTCCAGCTCCTCCCTCTCTGTGAGTATTGTTGTTCCGTGCTAGTGAGTGCCTTGCTGAAATATGCAATTGCTTCATTTGTCCTTGAGCGTCTGGGTGTGAGAGTACTGCTCCTAGGCTGACCGGACTGCTGTCAGCAATAATTTCGGACTCTTTCCTCGGGTTGAAGGACATCGATTCCTCCGCTGTGAGTGCCTTTTTAATGGTATCAAAGGCTCTTTGTTCATTGTCAGACCACACCCAGGCCGTGCCTTTCCTGGTCAGCATCCAGACGGGTTCCGAGAGGGTCGCCAAATTGGGTATAAACCTACCGCAGTAGGTCACCATTCCCAAAAAGCTTGTCACCTCTGACATGTTTTCTGGTGGTTTTGCCTGCTGGGTGTCCCTGACTTTTTCCAGGTCTGGGGAAATTCTGTTGGCGTGAAAGACAAAACCAAAGAAATCAATACTGCCCTTTACGAATTCGCACTTTTCACAGTGCAGAGTGTGTCCTAGGTTCTGTATTCTTTCCAGCACTTTTTCCAGGCGACCCATATGTTCAATTTCCGACGTGGCGTAGACCAAGATGTCGTCGCTCAAGTTTATTACTCCTTCAAGCCCCGCCAAGGCCCCCCGGATGACCTTTTGAAAATCCTTGGCCGCTGAGGAGACACCGAAGCTGAGGCGTTTGTACTGGTATAACCTGTGGTTTGTCGTAAAGGTCGTGATATAGCGCAAATCCGGGTGTAGCTCCAGCTGATGGTACCTGGACTGCAAGTCTAGTTTGGAAAACGCTCTTGCCCCTTGTAACTCTCCCACCACATCGTCCAGTGTTGGTGTGATACGTCTCACATGCTTGATTGCGAGGTTGGGCAGCCTCATATCAATGCAGATTCGGACAGATCCGGGTTGCTTTGTTTTGACAGCAACGACAATGCGGGACACCCATGGGGTGGGACCCGCCACACTTTCTATGATGTCCATATCTACTAGGTTTTGCAACTCCTTTTCTACCTGTTGTCTCAGGTGGAACGATATTTGCCGGTGATTCAGTGCTGTTGGGCGCACCTCTCATCAATGTACAGTTTAATGGGTTTGCCCTTGAGTTTCCCGACACCTTTGAAAACTGTGGCAAACCTCTCCAGAGTCTCATTGATGTCTTCGGCGTACACTGTGAGGGCAAAGTGAACAATGCCCAGAGCCTCTGCTGCTGTGCAGTTTAGCAAGGAGTGGGTGCTTATGTCTGTGACAAAGAATTTTGCTCTGATTTCTTTCTCTTTGCGAGCAACTCTGGTCACAAATGCACCTCCGAGGGGCAGTGGCTGAGTCCCTCCAAACGAGAATATTTTGGCACATTCCTTTGCTAGTATCGGGGGGCCTAGTAGTGCCTCATAATGGCGGGTCCCCAGCACGCACACCGAAGCGCTGATGTCCACAAGTACAGGTGTCATTGTTCCACTTACTGCCACAGTGCACATAGGTTGTCTCCTCCCCTTTTTGAGAGAGTCAATGCGTGAGACAAAGAAAACCTCTTCCTCCTCTTCCTCTTCTTCTGCCAGATCCAGACTTGGCATTTCTTGTTCCACGACTGGCACCTGTCTTTGTCGCCGCGGCATGTCACAAGGTGTCCTACTGGGCCCTCTGGGAATGGTGACTGGGGTGGGTGCTCTGCACATCCTATCGAAATGTCCTGCTGCTCTACAGCATCCACAGACTTCACCCTTCGCTGGGCACTCCCCTGAGTGTGGGAGGTCATAGCCACACTTGGAGCAGGGTTGCTGAGCCTTAGATTTCCTAGGGGGCCATCTAGGCATCGATGGGCCGGTATTTGCCAGTCGCCCTATCGCACATGCATCCTCAACTTTCAGAGATCTGACTGCAGCGTCCATTTTGGTGGCACGGCTGTCTGCCAACTCATATGACCTCCCCATCTCTAGAATGCGAGCCAACGTTAGACCAGGCTTCCGGAGGACCTGTCGTGCGGTTTACCTGAGCAGCTGGTTACGTACCATACCGTCCTCATTTTCCCAGCTGCACGTGCTCGCCAGGTGACGAAGCCTGCTGTAGACTTGGTCGAGAGATTCTTCCTCCCTCTGTTTCTCACTACACATGACAAACCTCTCAGAGTCTTGGTTCGCGAGTAGCATAAAGAGTTCCTTAAGGCAATCTTTGGCAGCCTGGTATGAGTCATTGGCGTGAGCAAACGATTTGAATATCCTGTGTACCTCTGATCCTCCTGCGTAGATGAGAGTAGCCACTTTGGCCTCTTCATCTGACTCACCAGTTGCTTTGAAGTACATATCAAGCTTCTCGATCCAGAGCAGCCACTTCGGCCCCCACTTCGAGGGATTACCTGAGGTGTCGAATTCAGGCATCAGGGCCAGTGTACCTTGTTGGCGGCATACTTTCATAGCTTGCTGGGCCCCTGCAGCGTTTTGGTCGGCATCCCCTATATGGGTGAAGGCTGCAATCTGCTTCTTCAGGTGCAATTTCGTGGTGGCAACACCGCACAGGCACCATCTAGTTCTTGAAGGCTGCGGTTTGCACCTGTAGATCAGCTCAGGATGTGTATGTGTCTGTGTGTGGAACGGACGAATGGGTGGAACGGACGAATGGGTGAAACGGACGAATGGGTGAAACGGACAAATGGGTGGAACGGACGAATGGGAGGAACGCACGAGTAAGTGGAGCGGATGAATACATGGAGCGGATCAGTACGTAGAACGGATGAATTCATAGAACGGATGAATTCATAGAACAGATGAATGAGGGGAGCGGACGAATGTAAGAAACCGACAAATACGTAGAGCGGTCGAGTAATATATCAAGCAGACGAGTAGTATGTTGTGCCGATAAGTGGATAGACCAGATGAGTGTGTGGATCCGATGAGCATGCGGATTGAACAAGGGTGTGGACGGGTGTGGATGCGGACGACTGTATGGAGCGGACGACTGTATGTAGCGCGGACGAGAACATGTGGTGCGGATGCCTGTGTAGAGCGGATGCCTGTGTAGAGCGGATGCCTGCGTAGAGCAGACCGGATGAGCGCATAGGCAGACTGGAGTGCATGCGCAAGGAGGACTGGAGTGCATGCATATGGAACACATGAGAGCATGCATGAAGCACACTGAAAATGAGGGATAGACTAGAGCACCCAAGACGAACTATGAATGCGCGAGTGTGTACCTGATCGCATAAATTGCGTGACGTACATAATATGCATTGGTATGCGGGAACATTTGAAAGAACATATATCATACCACACCCCACGCCTACTCTCCTCTTTACACCACCACTCAAATAGAACACAGGGATACTATGACACCATTCGGTATAACTGTTCTCATATCAACATCTCCTGCTCACTCCCCATCACTCTAAGTAACCACCGCTGGTTTTACACCCCCAGCCAGGCGTTTCTCCTCAGGCCTAACGCAGCCACACTCGAGCTGGATAAATTCTGCCAGAGCGAACACATTCTCCTGACCTCTCAACCACCACACCTACCGCTAAGAAGCAGCTACCACATTAACTCCGCACCAGCTGCACACATACCTTGTGCGCACACGCACCTTTTGACTCTCTTCACCCTCTCTACTGACCCGAACTTCGGTTCCAAGGGCGTTCAACCTACCAGCGCCTTTAGACCATACCAATGGTATATAAGGCGCTATATAAATGCAAAATAACAATAACAATAACAACATGTGAAGTCGCAACTGTGGGGATCCGAAATGGCAGTGATTGTCTTTCCCACGAGGTTTAATGCCTCTGACAGGCGTCGGAAAGCATTACCGGAACAAAAATATATATCGGAACGTTATCCCTCTGCCAAGCTGTATCCACATCGCCAATGTGATAATGGACTCATGCCCCAGGACCCCTGTGGTGAGGCCTTGTCCCCAGTGCCTTACTGAAGACACGGGACACAGGCTCGGGCTCCCGGCACACCCATTCGCCCCTTTTATTTATACCAGCACGCGCGACCGCAGAACATTGTCGTCGCGCCACGTGACACGGTCACACTGGTGACTAGCAAGTAAAGAATATGGAATGTATTAGAAACGCAATTAAATGAACAATGTTGAATAAAGTTTCTCTTTTGATATGAAGATGAAAACAAAATGTTTGTCGCCTATAAAGTTGTATAAAGATCACATTGATCGATTGTATAAATGAAAAAGGCATAACAAATATTGCTATTATAGTACTGGAAGATGACTTTCACTGGGCTCCTCACGGAACTCGCGGCATCAGGAGATCAATGTCAGGGAAACACTGGTTCAATCAATAACGCCCACGACCATGTCTAGGTTCTGCATTCTGTACACTCATCTCTCATCAAGGGAAGCTCGAGGCGCATACCCCGTTCCAGGCGTTGAATATGGTAAACAAACAAAAAGTGTATCGGCACGGAGTAGAATGGCGCTAGTCAATACAGATGGTATCCTCCTGTCTCAGCCTCCCTTCTTTCTCTTCTTCTGAAACCCCACCAAACCTCTCACCCCCTTTATTCAACCACACCACCAATCTCTGAAACGTCACGTAATAAACGTAACATGGCAGGAAACTGCAATACAGTAGAGGAAAGAAGAAAGGTAAAGGAAACCAATGGAGGCTGCAATATCAATAACTTCAGAAGAATCAATGAGAGATAACAGAGGACTTCCAGTCCCAACCCTCAGAACACCCTTAATGACCTTCATTGCCAGATACCACCTGAAGCACCCACCTGAACATAGAACTGCAGCCCTTTCTCCCCCATACCACCGAACTGATGAAGTCATCAACGATCTTTAAAACCAAAACTGATAGAAGCCTCCCTCAGCACCCCTTTGTCCCAAGACGATCTACAAAAGGAACAACAAACACACACGATCTGCGGAATGATGACACTGACCCCAGAATTAACTTATTTTGCCTTTTGGATTCTCAAAGCTTTATCTAACAGTGCAGTCAAACAACTGAAAACATGTATGATAATACCACTGACTTTCCTTCCACCACAAACACTGATCATCATATGGCTGGCACTAATCGCCAAACACTCCTGACATTTTCAACAACCTAACAGAGGACCACATTGATCTACTTACTGTTCATCATGGAAACCTAGCTCTCCAATGACTAATCGACAGCAATCTTGATAGAAGATTAAATGCACAAATCACATCAGCAAGGGAGGTGGAGGACAAGCTTTAGTCCACTGAGATTCTATCAAAGTCTCACTGTCAGGGACGTCCTTTCACCAAAATGCCAGGGGTAGTGGAAGTGACATCACGTGACCCTTGACCTCTGATGACTTCACAGGAAGTGGTGACATTTGACCCCATCACAAACTGACATCATAGGAAGCGATGGAACACAACCTTTCACCCCTTGACAAAACAGGAGGTGGCATTACATAGCATTGTTCCTAAGTACAGTATGATAAATATGGTTACGATAGCACTGTAATGTGGTATACATTTCATACAAGAATAAATCACCATATGTATCATTAATTTGGCCCATATTATAAAATTACTGTGAATGCAAGCAGATGTCCAAGGCCAAATGATAACGATGTGTTATTATACAGCTCTTACGCTTAAGCACTTTCGATAGAACAAATATACATAAAATATTACCCAACCTGTGTTGTTACTCATTTATAGACCTCAAAAGGATGAAAGGCGAGTTGGCCTTGCCGGGATGAATCTGCAACCTGCAGATCACACACACATTGTAGCAGCGTGTGCTCAACCCACTGAGCTATCTTACCAGCTATAGTAAAATGAGAAATTACATGTCTGAATGTTCTCAAAGTCAGAAAGCAAATTACACTCTGTAGTGGATACCAATAAACCGGTAACTGAGATTTAACAGTAGCCCAGAGCATCTGCAGGTCTGGTGAAAAGTTGGCCACATGTTAAGCCTGCGTGGATCTACTGTCAGGCTTCAGAGGTTACCAAAATACATACCATTGGGAGGGTTTATAACTGTGTATTAAAGAATTTAGAATAGCGCTGGGAAAGCAGCACACTCACACGGCATCCCGTACTCCGGGCACTCGTTGCCACATACAAGCACACAAACATCCTGAATAGAATACCAGCGAGATAGGAAAGATAGACACATTAAAACAAAGCATTAATTGTGGCACAATGAAATCAAGGGCCATATGATGTGCTATGGTCAAACATTTCTAAACTGTACACAAGCTTTTAGGCACAAGGATTTTGTCGAGTGACAGAGGACACTGAGATGGAATGTCTTGTGATGATCGTAACAGAGACAACGGCAGAAAAAAACATGCTATAACTTCAACTTGCGAAAAGCAAAACACATATAGTTTTTGTCTGCATTGTGAATTTGAGGTGTTTAAGAACAGACTAAATCAGTGATTCAGCCCATGAAGTGTGCATCAAATAAACCTTTAATGAGTCTAGCAATTATTGTATAGAATTCTCGAAAGACTTTGTAATAACTATTCTTTCTTATTTAGCGTCACTGCTCAAAGTGTTACACTTGAGGAACCCCCCGGTTTTTTTTAGAGGCCTGAACAAGAAAGGCAGCCACTCCAGATAAAAAGAGCCACTTTTATTTTTTTTAGGGGTAGCAAGGGAGAACTCGGCGGTCGCAGTTGCGACCCCTGGTGAGCCCCAAATGACGTCCCTGCTCAATGTCCTCTATCGAAAAAACATCGCAGACTACAGGTCACTCACATTTATCTGCTCAATCTCGCGCAGCTTTTTTCTAAGCTTCTTCCTCATTTACAGTACATCCTCCTAGAGCCCATCTTTTGAAAACAAACCTGTGGATGCAGCCGTTAACAGACCAGTGGACCTTCAGTTTCAGACAATACTCATCAACCTCAAAAACTTGGGTGAAAAAGACAATTCCATCACGAAATCCCTCACTGCTAATCTGACCAAATTACACATTAAACAACTAGTTAAGGTTACTACCGACATAGCCAACCACATGCTTGACAGTATTTCCACTAATGAGAACATTGCAACAGCCTGCTCCACAGTCCACCTACCTTGGAGAGACCACTTATAATCCATCCCTGTCACAACCTTCACAACAGCTCTGATGCATGCAAAACCTTCCTTTAGCTTTTGGCCCCATCCAGACCCCGGAGAGAAGTATACAACTCTACTTAATTTAGAATCACTGGAAAAAACTAACCAAGCGCCAAATTAGACTGAACCGCAGGTACCCCAGATGAAGAAATCCACAACATTAATAACTGGATTAACTTTTTTTTACATGAAATAGCTCAGAAAAATCCTTTTTAAAACTCAGAGAAGTATTTAGCAAAATTATATACACCTAAACTACACTGAATGAAGAAAGAGGATTGAAAACTGGAGAACATCTGGTGGGAAAACAACATACAAACAGATAGATTTGCCTACCCACAGGGCAGTAACCATTAAAGCCAAGAAAGCACACTCATTGGTTCAGCAGTAGACATCCAAAAGAAAAGGTTGAAAATAATTAAAGAATTAAAAAAACTGGGAGTCTGCAACCTAACCCCTAACCCGACCCAAGCACTATGTGATCATACCACAATACAATTCAACAAAAAGATACTAATCTCCCAAGAACATCTGGATAACAAAGGACGACAAACACCCTACCCTTAGAAGGTGACATGACCTCTTGAACCAACCTTTCCATTTCTAAACACTTTCTCACTACCATTGATTCATGCAACCCTACATATCCCCCAAAAATCCCTGTCCCTCCAATGTATTTAAAATCATCATGAAACATCGATTCCATGTCATTTCATCGCGGTACGTTTTTTCGCAGGTTTTTTACAGCGAATTACCCACATACCATATTTTTTTTTTAACCCCCCCAAATAAATTGGATGGGTTTTTTCAATAAAAAATGTGCGCTAAAAAACCCAGCAAAGAAACCTCCCGCGATGAAAGGACGTTGTACCGAAACATCCAGGACTTAAACCTGCGGTTCGATCATTCCTCAACAGCGCAAGCCCCAGCAGGATCAATCTACTTGTACTGCAGTCAGCCTATACCAGACCAGTCCCCAAAAACCAGAGAGCAGATCCAAACACCCACGCAAACAATTGTCCAATCTGAAAACCTTTGTTCAGCTGGATGATACTGGAAAAATTAATATACGGTCAACTCCGAGAGTTCATTGCATCTAACAGCCTGCTCCACGAGGCTCGCATTGCTTCAGACCTATGTGAGGGGTCCATAATGCGAGGCGGACAACTGCTTGTAGATGTCTCAAAATAGGCCATTTTATTAAAAAAAGTATCTCTTGCCCTACTCTAAAGAGGAATTGCCTACCTAGTCTAAAGGCTAAGGGAACATTCTCTAGCATGGGTAAACTGGCCCTCACTCTAAACAACCAATATACAAAGAGAATTATATAGCAACACAATATAATTAACCATATGAACACAATATCTTTATGGCCTTCTCCTGTCCTGGGTAAGATGTGATATTTTGTTTGTATCGCGCCCATACACAAGTGTTTCAGAGCGCGACGAGGCAAGGGAGGGGAAACAAGGGAGGACAAATCAACGATCTTCCTTGGCCCAGTGACATTGAGAACATGCAAGTGCAGGGCAGATGGAGGGGGGAAAGTGCGAGGGACAGGGGGGTGCAAAGTGCTGAACACATGATAGAACAACAACAGGTAGTGCGGCCAGCAGGTGGCAATTGCAAAAATCAGGGGTAGACAACAGGTGTCCAATAAGTGCTGGAATGGGGCTGTAGGGTTGCAGATACAGACCCAAGTGCAGGGGTCGCCAGGAGGCAGTGCGGATGTGTGGCTGGGAGGGCAGGGATCTGGGCCCGAAATCAGAGGGTAACCAGATGCTCGGTACCAAAACAGACAGATTAGCAGGGGAGAGGAAGAGCAAAGGCAGAAGCAAAGAGGAAGGTCTTGAGGTACTTCCAGAACAGAAGATGGTTCTCTTCGAGTTTCAGAGAGGCAGGGAGGATGTTACAGAGGTAGGCCCCAGCCGAGGAAAGGGATCTACCCCCAACTCGTTGCTTGGAGAAGCGACTAACCCTGAGGAAGTTGGAGGTGAAGGAGCGAAGAGTAGGAAGGTATTTACTGAGGGAGAGTTAAAGGTATTGTGGAACCAGGCCCTAGAAAGCCTTGTGTACAATGCAAAGGTTTGTGAATTTAATCCTAGCAGCCACTGGGAGCAAATGAAGAGGTTTTAGGGCTGGAGAGATACGATCCCAGGGCTTGAGGTGAAGGACAAGTCTCGCACCCTGTTCTGGATGAGCTGCAGAGGACGGACAGTGGTTGCAGGCAGATTAAGAAAGAGGCTCTTTCAATAGTCAGGCCTAGAGAGAACCAGAGCTCTGGAGACAGTGGGCTTCTGGGGGAAGAAGAGGGAAGCAAGAATACCTGTGAGGAGGTGCAGTTGGTAGTTATACTTTTTTGAGACGTCAGAGATGTGAGGAGAAAAGGAAAGCGAGGAGTCAAAGATAGCCTTGAGGTTCTTAGCCTCGCAACTGGGAGCAGGGAGAGGGCCAAGGGAGGCCAGACAGAGAGTGACGGGAAAGGAAGGTGTAGGAGTGCCGATGAGAGGGATCTCTATCTCACTGGCATTAAGGCAGAGAATGTTGGCGGTACACCACTCCTGGATTGCAGACAGACAGTCAGAGATGAGAGAGGGAGAAGAGGTGGCAGAGGAGAGCCTGAAAACAAGTTAGGTATCATCCGCATTGCATTGAAAGTTTGAGCAGAGAGCAGCAATGCAATGGGCGAATAGTGCCAGATATTGGTTGAAGAGCCAGGGAGAGAGGTTAGACCCCTGAGGGACACCACAGGTATAAAATGAGATAGGGGAAAGGAAGGAACCAAGTTGGACCTGGGAGGGTTGGTTGGAGAAGAAGGAGGTCTGCCAGGCCAGGGCCTGATCAGTGATACCGAGATTATCATGGAGGCAATTTAGCAGGATGACATGGTTGACCGTGTCAAAGGCAGAAGAAAGATCCAGTAGGATGAGGACAGATGTGATGTTAGAATCAAGGTTGGAGAGCAGGTCTTCTCGGATGTTCAGGAGAGCAATTCCCGTGCTTCTGGCAGCTCTAAAGCCAGACTGATGGCCATGGAGTCAACCAGCAGAATCGGTGTGAAGATTAAGCTGGGAGATGGCCAGCTTTTCCAGGAGTTTGTCAAGGAATGGAGTGATAGAGATTGGGTGGTAGTTAGCCGGGCAAGTGTCATGACCACTGTGAGGGGGCACAAGTTGTGCCACAAGAAGGCTCCCACCAGAACCCTGAGGGCCTTAAAACCACTGCAAAAGGGCTCCTGGAGCCAGTCCTGGTGCCTTTGGCCCCAGGCTCATATGTAGGAAGGGAGGGCTGTTCAAACTAGGTCCCATTTATGTATTTGGGCCTTTAAATCCAACATGGAAGCACCCACACAATCTAGTTCTAAGAACCAAGCCATGCGGTCTAGTGTTTTGGGTGTGGCAGGCCTGGAACTACTTTCCCTAGTACTACTTTACCTGGGCTATATAAACCACACCCTGACTTCAGAAAACGCTTCATGTTATTCTGCAACCCGTAGCGTGACGCTCACCGTGTTCAGCTCCTGGTCTTCAGCATCTTCCTGTAAACCTGCAAGAACAAGAACAAGATTATTCTGTCTTACCTGAGAAAACACCATGCAGCACTCAGCATCTCAAATGGGCCGCAATCTGTGGAAACAGAGAGAAGAAGAAAAATCACTCACCTGTGAGTACTAGGTTAAGGACTTCCGGGGAACCGCTACCACAGCTGCTGCTCGAACATTGCGACGTGCAATAACGAGAAAGGGAAAAACAATATTAGAACGCGCGCTTCCAAAACATCGAATTCCATCAAGCTTACCTGAATTCCATCGCGCTATGCCACGCTTCCATCTGGAGCATCGCAGCAACATCTGCAAAGGAAAAGAGACATATTCAGGTTCGCTTTCAATATTAAACAACCGCACAGCGCTGTACTTACCTTAACAGATTCCGGGGGCCTGTTTTTCATCACGCTCTCATCCACTCGCAGCACCACAGCGGCCTGTGAGGAGAAGAATAAGAAAACGCAGGTTAGCTTTAAAAGACAATAAAGGCACTGCACTTCGCGCTTTCTCTTACCTAGAAAACATGCCCCTCCAACCGGTACGCCAGCATCAAGAACTTCGCACCTGAAAAGAAGGAGATAAAGACATGAACAAATTCCCACCATAAACAGAACAAAGACTTACAATTAACAAACCTACCTGCCTAACAGCAGATTCAGGGTCACAGCAGGCCTGGGCCCAAGGAAGGCATACTGCACCAGTGAAGCAACTCGGGCAGCTCGATAACAAACGTCAAGCGCCCCTGCACAATAAATACAGGATGGATAGCTCACCCTACAAATAACTAAGGTGAGAAAAGAACCCAGTGGGAAGGGAATTGGTCAGAGGGAGGTGGGAGATTCACCCATTAGAGAAAGTTATCACAAATCCTCCCTTCTGTAATTGCAGATTCATTATTCAGCACTGGGCAACTACGCATCCAGGGTTTCAGATCTCAGAGCCTTCCAGACGCCCCCAGGGATATCAGGTGAGCGTAACAGCAAGAGGGATCAACTGTGGGTTTTTTGACAAGAGGGTGCACAAGAGTGCTTCAGAGGAGAGGGGAAGGCTCCAGAGGCAAATGAGTGGTTGCAGAAGTCGAACGGGGCAGGAGCAAGGGTATCAATGTGGTCCTTGATGGTTTTAGACGAACAGGGAAGAACCTGTTTTGATGAGACTTTCATAGATCGGACTTGTCTGGAAATCTCGTCAGGGGAGAAAAGAGGAAAAGATGAGAAAGAGGGAGGAGAGGTGGCGGCAGAGGTATCAGAGAGAGAAGGGGAGGAGGACGGGAGAACGAGAGGGTGGACAGGATGTCCTGGGTTTTGGAGATTAAATGAGAGACAAGGGCCATGCAGGGGGCCTTGGAGGTGACAGGAAAGGTAGAGACTGCAGCAGGGTTGGCCAGCTCCTTGCAGATTTTAAAGAGTTCGGCTGAGTTGTTTGATGCTGCAGGGACGTGGGCTTGGATATGGGCTCTCGTCTTCGTGTGGACAAGGAGCCGGTATTGCCTTTGGAGCAGGCAGCAGGCCAGTTTGTCAGAGGATGCGCAAGAAGCCTGCCATTTCCTCTCAGCCACTGTACACTTGTGTTTAAGGATAACTAGGTCAGAGTCGTACCAAGAGTTGCACTTGGCTTTGGGCTTCAAGCGGATGCACATGACAGGGGCAAGGACATCAAGATTATCAGAGATAGAAGAGTAGAGCGTGGAAAGGGATGTGTCAGGATGTGAGTCAGCCAGTGATGGAGGAGTGGGGAGAGAAAGTGGTAGCGAAAGCCTCAACTGACAAACGCTTCATGGGTCGGATGACCAAGAAGGTAGGTGGCAGTGTTTGAGTTGGCTTGGCCTGAGGGGTAGCGAGGGAGAGATGAGAGGAAAGGAGAGAGTGATCATTCCAGGAGAGAGGAGTGGTCAAAGGGATAGAGAGTCGAGGTCTGAGGAGATCAGAGCATGCAGAGTGTGTCCTGTAGAGTGAGTCGGGCCAGAGGGGAGAATGAAAAGAGAGAGAGAGTCACAGAGGTCGCTAAAGAGTCCAGAGAAGGGACAGGAAACATCCAGATGGATGTTGAGGTCTCCAAGAGGGAGGAGATGAGTGGTCCCTTACACAGGCTTTAAAGTCACTTCAAAATGTTCAACAAAAGAAAAGAAAGTATTCAACTAAGTTCTTGAAAGTTCAAAGTCCACACAAAGTTGCTCTGGTAGCAACTCTTTGTCCCTGGATGAAAAGATCCCCTTTCAACTTCCAGAAAGAAAAAAGCAACAATGATAATTCTGGTTCTGATCATTGCACAGTTCAAAAGACAGTGTGATATTTCTCAAATGTCAATCATATACACTTCTTTAAGACTTCTTCTGTTACAACTTTACATTTGGTATACTTGTCAGGATATTTTCTCTGACCTGCTGCTTTTATTTCAAACAACCACACTTCTACTTTTGGAACTATGCGATCAGTCACTTTTGTCCCACAATACATTACTGTTTCAACCACTTCAATTTGACATCCGCAGACACTTTATTTTATATACCATCACAGTTCAAGTGTAACTACTACTGCTTCAGAACCTGTGATTTATTAGATAGATTTTAACCAGGCATTCAACCTCTCCAGGTAGGCATGGTACTCTTCCTTTTAATGGCTTACTTAAAAAGGGGCAGCCTCTTTGCCTCTTCAGTCGGTCTAACTTCCACAAGAACAACCTGCTTTTGCTCACAATACTCTTTCCGTTCTAGCTCCAGCATTCTGTTTCACCACAGGTTGTCTTCTACTTCAGAGTGTTCTTCACAAACATGTGTTTCCCCTTCCCCAGCTTTGCACACCTTTCCAACAGGTATCACCCCCAGTAATTACCCCGAAGCGTATGCGCCACTCTCTCAGCTTCAGGTAACAATGGGGTACTTGCTTCTTATGCCACTTGACTATTAACAACTTCACAAAACAGTTAGCTGGTTCTGTAACGGTTGGCAAAACAGGTTTCACTCTGAAAAGGGGAGGTGTTCTGTATTGGGTAATGCTTGTTCTTCTCTTTAAGGCATTTAGACTCTTTACTTCTTGAAACAGAATACATGTCAATTCTGGATACAGTATAGAGTTTAGTCTTCAAGGTAAAAAGACAATAGGGCACACACAACCTTTCTTTCAAACAGTTTCTAAGGTTTAAAGTTGGATAAAACCTTGTGTTCCAGGAGAATGGTAAGGAATGATGTTCAGACTCATTTCTGGAATTGTAATTAGGCACACGTGATCTCCTTTTGTTATAGTTTTCACACTGCTACTTGTAACTTGTATATAGACAAGGTTCAGTGTTCAGTAATGTTTAGGAAACGTTCTCTTAGCTTAGAGACACACGAACGCTTTGTTATACAGCAAACAGTCTTAGATACACCAACAATGGGTTTCAAGTGCTTCAGCTTCTCATGCAAATAGTGATCTGCAATGTTATACCCGAGTGCTACAATTCCACTGATGAGAAGACTTCTGCTACAACTAACAGTTGTTCCTCACATTAACTCAAACGCGAGTAAATTAGGAGCTGGTCACAGTTACCGGCACAGCTTGCGCAGTGCACTGTAATGTAGTGCTTCACTCACCGGCTTCAGTGACACTGGTCCTGTGGGTTGCGCTGCTTCCCCAACTTCCTCTGCTTCTTCTACTACTTCTGGCTTGCTGGGGACCCACACCCTTCTCCAGCACGGGTATCTTCAGTTCGGTCACTTGATGTGGGAGTTTCCTCCCCCTCTGGCCCCAGAGACCCTCGACTTGCCTTCTGCTTCTGGCCTTAGTCTCCTGAACTTTTACAGCTCTGCAATCACTGCAGCATGGCTCACGTGGGGAAAGCTCAGCCTCCTGCTTGTCTTCTCTGCGCAGCCTCTGCAACTGAGTTTGACATAAAAGGACTCTCTCGGAGCTTGCAGGTGAAATCTGCTGTCTCTGTACTCCGGTATCTCTTCTATTCTGTCACTTTCTCGTGATTTGCCAGCCTCTATTACTGCTGCTACAGCCAGCCTTTCAGTCCTTGTTCCAGCTCCCTCTACTACTCCTTTCCTCCTGGGGCCTTTTATGCCTCCCAGGTTTCACAATAAGCTTCAGTTTTGAGCCATTAGCTTCAATTGCCTGACTCCTGCAATGGCTACTAGGGTTAATTGCCTGATTACTACATCTGTATGCCTCTTCAGCCCTCTTCCTCATCTCAGTCCCTCTAGGATTCTGGGAAGTGTAGTTTCTTCTACAAAAGTTAGGTTTTTCAACCTCTACATTCTTTTTAAAGGTAGATGTTATTCACTTAATATTTTTATCAGAGAGGCTGTGAGATTTAATTTATACGGAGGAACATGGTGTAAAGAAGACATTTCCATAATGGTTGCATATTTAGGAACGAGGAGGGACTTTAGTTTGGGACACCAATAAGGGTCTTGCTTTTGATATAATGTACTCTGAATGTATGATCTTAGAGTTCACAACCTGAGATCTCATATAAGGTTGAGAGACATTACAATGACAATATGTTATTACCTCCTTTGGTACAGTATTTTTTTTTTTTTTAATTTTATTAGCTCTTTGGTTTACACAAGGAAAACCTTTGGCTATTTTTACAAAGAACAAATGATAACAAAAAAAACAGCAAAGAAAACTCAGATAAACAGATCTATCCAACAATTAATCCAATCATTAATCAAAAACTTGGATAATGTTTTAGAAGACGAGGAGACTGACTAACAGAGGAAAAAGAAAGAGCAAAAATAAAATATGTAAGAAACAATAAAAATTCCATATAAAACCAACAAAAATTACATTTTAGAAACTACCATTCTAAAAGTATGCTAAAATATTAATAAAAATGTGTGCAGCTGCCAGTCTTATTTCTTTTCTCTTTCTGTTCTTTTACGTTGCTTAGTGCTTGAAGCTGGGAAAGTCTGCTGTCTTTCAAATCCTTATCGCTGTTCCGAGATTTAAGTGTTCTCCCTCAATTTTCTCAAAGATGACCAAGATACATTTTATTACCGCAAGGTTATTTGAAATCTTATCTCCTTCCAGCAAGTGTGACCACCAGAGATCAATTTCCTTGAATCTGTAGTCTTGCCAGATGTAGCCTAAATAGGTCTGTCGTTCCCCTCTCACTGTTGGGCATTCCAGCAACAAATGTTTCAGTGATTCCACTGTCATTACATTTTTACACAATCTACAGTCCTTTGTTTCTTCTCTCTCTTTCTTTCTGTAGTGATTTGTTCTACTTGGCCAGAGGTTCAGGCGTAGCTTTAAGAAACCCTATCTCAAGAACCAGTTGGGAAAAAGAGTTAGATATTTTGGTGGCATATTCAATTTCCGCGGGACTGCCCAGAATTCTTCGTAGCCTTGATATTTATTAAGCTCTTCCAGTGTATCAATCCAGTCTCTGGTATACATTTTTTTTTCTCACTTGGTCTGGGTTGTTTAGTAGGGACTCTTCCATCTCAGGCAAGTTAAAGAGGATTATCTGGCATGTTTTGGCCCATTCAGTCAATATCGGTTCCGACTTCTCAGCCATTGTTTTTTTTATGGCTGTAAACCCCCCATTGTTGCTGGTTCCAGGCATTTCCGGAAGAAAGACATTATCTTCCACTCTACAATGACTTTCAGAGAAGATAGTGCCAACTCTCTTCGAATTATTTGAATTGGGAAGGATTTTGGTAATCCCAAGATAGTTCTCCAGAATTTCCCTTCTAGACGTGACCATAAATTGATGTCCAAGAGAAACGAGGTTTGTGATCCATAGGTGAGGATTGCCACTACCGTTGCTCGATAGAAGTCTATCATAGGTTTCATGGAAAACTGACAGAATCGCGCCAATAAGATCTTTGCTTGTCCTATTAGGTTTCTGAGTTTATTTTTTAGATATTGACATCTCGGGGCTTTGTTTCTGTCTGTGTTAACGCAGACTCCCAGATACGTAATGGCTGTCACTTCCATTATCTTTTTGTTGGTTAAGTATCACTGAGGCAGTTTTGTCTTTTTCTTCTTTTTGGAGTTGGCGAAAGTCAAAATCCTGGATTTTTCCAGGTTGATGGTCATTTTGTTTTTGGCTACATATGCCTCTAAAGCTTTTAGCTGATGTTGAAGGCCTATTGGGGTCTGATCGATTAAAACTATATTGTCCACGTAGATTAGTCTTCCAATTGCTGTATTAGCGAGTTTAGCAGGAAAAGTTATTTCGTCTGCAAAGGCTTCTTCCATGTTCGAGGAGTACAGATTGTATAGTTCTGGAGCCAAGGGGCAGCCTTGCTTGAGCCCAATTGTCATGGGAATTGTATCGGATAGGAGGCCGGCTTTATTTAGCTTCATTTTGATCGAAGTGTTGGTATGTAACTCCTTTATGTTGTAGAGTAGAATTTCCGGACAATTCCATTTTTTTTAATTTCCTCCACATCCTCTCTCTATCTACTGCGTCGAAAGCCTTTGATAGGTCGACGAAGGCTATGTAGAATCTTGCCTCTTTGTTAATCAGGGTTCGAGCTTTTAATAGATTTCGAATAAAGATGTTTAATGGGGTACCTTGTCCCTTTACGAACCCTGATTGCCATTCGTCCTTATGGCCTGTTTGCGTTGCCCATTTGGTGAAGGATTTTAATAATATAGAGGCAAAGATTTTTCCTGCCACGTCCAGAAGGGCAATAGGCCTATAATTTTCTGGGTCTGTTCTTAGTCCCTTTTTGAAAATTGGCACCACAACGCTCGTTTTCCATGAATTTGGTATTTTCCCTGATGACAGGATGTATTTGAACAAATGGTGTAAGATTTTAGCCCATTCCGCTGGATCCTTTTTCAAACCTTCGTTCGTCAGACCGTCAGGTCCTGGTGCTCTTGAATTCTTTAGTTTTTTATCAGATCTTCTAAGGTCCCACTGTCTATATTCAGCAAGCTTTCTTCCATTTTTGCTGGGATCCATTAGTTTGTGACCGGTCTTAATATCAGCTGTCTTTGTTTATAATATGCTTGCTATTGTTTCTCTGTAACCGGATTTGCTGTTAGGGCGCCTTGAAGCGTCTCCTTACAATTAATCAGAGCCCATGTCTCTGCGGTGTTTCTCTTGCATATCGTGCTTAACATAGCCTGAGAGTCGTGGTTCAGCATTGATTTCTTATGCATCTTTATCCAGTTGCAGAACGCTTGTTTTATTTTTTGTATTTTATCGATTTTGTTTGCCTCCTTCGAATGTTTCAGTTGTTTTAGATGTTTCCTCATAATTCTTTTCTTCTCAACCACGGCTTGATCATATATATGCTGATGTGACATTATTGGTTTTGTAATTCTGGACTTGATGGTAGTATGACATTTTTTTTAGCAGTGGAACCTAATCAATGACTTGCAGGGGTACCTGCGACTGTAGTTCATTTATCATTGTTGTCAGATATCCGTTCAGCGTTGGTAGTTTCGCTGGATTCATTTTCATTGGAGTTCTCCCTAAGTTGATATCTAGCTTGAACGGATATATTTCCTTTTCCTTTTTCGGGAGAAAGCTTAAGCATGTGAGTTTGATCGCGCTGTGGTCACTTACCTTAGTGGTTTTCACCTCGAGTTTTTGAATAAACGCTGACAAGTTGGATGAAATTGTCACGTAATCTAGAATGGCTTTTGATTTCTGGCCTCACCATGTCGGTTTCCCCGGGATATCTCCCGGCGTGACTCCGTTTAGGATTATACAGTCTCTAGATTGGAGGGTAGACCTCCAATTGACTCCTCTTTTGTGTTTCGTAGTGGCCATTTTCGATACATCTTCGAGTGCATTTTTGTTTTCGTCAAGACAAGTACAATTGAGGTCACCCAGCAATATGATCCAAGGGTCGTTCCATTTGGCTTCCAGATCGTCAATAGCAGCTGCTACGTCCCTTGGAAGTGATTTATTCACTTTTACGCCTGGCACCCAATATATGTTCATAAGCACTACGTGCTGAGAGTAGTGATTGTCTAGGTACACAGGTATTTCCACGACTAGGACTTGAATGTATGGGGACAAGTTCGAAGAATGGATCACATTCCAATCTAGGTCCTTTTTTATCGCTATCAGCAAACCAGCCATTGGTCTTCCTCGTTCACCTTTCTTGGCTGGGTTTATGCTTACTGAATAACCTTCAATCAGGGGAATTTCTCTTAACCAACTTTCCTGCAGGCATAGTAC
Organism: Ambystoma mexicanum; assembly: GCF_040938575.1. Taxonomy (NCBI): domain Eukaryota; kingdom Metazoa; phylum Chordata; class Amphibia; order Caudata; family Ambystomatidae; genus Ambystoma; species Ambystoma mexicanum. The sequence continues at coordinate 289,300,730 of NC_090931.1, read as the reverse complement.
GTCTGGCATGTTTTTTTCAAATTCATTTTTTGTTAGAAGGTGGTTGAATCTTCTTGTGTTCCAAGTAGTGAGGGTTCAAGTTTCCTTTTGTATTTCTTTCCGGCACTACAGGGGCTTCATTTTTCCAGCTGCTAAGATAGCCAACCATACCCATCTGTCCTGTTCTCCGTCTTGATGTTGGGTTACTTGAGATTGTTTCATAGCTTTTTTTATGCATGTCATACGCCTCTTGGAATCGGGCTTTCTTTGAAATAATTTCTTGATCAAGTACGTCCGGTTCCACTTCTTTATTGCTTTTTTCAGTTATCTTAAACCCCATCTACCATATGGTCCTCTCTTCAGATAGTAATAGCTGATGTCTGACCTGAGAGCAAGTTGAAACCCGTATTCTATCCATGTACGTTTTATCTGGAAATTCTATCAGGATTATGTCGCTGGAGCTGATTAATCTCAATGTTGGTATATGGTGGAACAACCTTAGGACGTTAGCCCGGTTTATGATAAGACCATCATTTGTGTGTAATAGTCTTTCCAAAAGGAGACCTCTACCCTTTTTTTCCAGGTTTAGCCTGCGTTTTGGTAATCTCAATGGGCTAATCAAGAAATTTTAATTTCCCGTACTATGCTCATTTTCTTCTGTGTCGTGTTCCTTAATCTCCAATGTAGGTAGGGAGTTGTTTTTGTTTTGTCTTTCCAGGTTCATTGTTGGAATTTTAACTGGAGTATTTAAGCCTCCAGTCGACGTTGTCTTTAATTTTTTCTTGTGACCACCTTCTGGGTTATTATGTACAAGCTTATTTGCAATTTCGGGCTCAATTGTTTTACTTTCCTTTTTAGTTGTTTCGGGTTTATTTAAGTTTTCCCCAATCGTCCCGTTTCCATCCTGCAATGTTTTTGATTGAAGTTGTACTGGTCGTTCTGTCTGTGCTTGTTCCTCGTTTACTTGTTCTAGTTCCTCTTCTTCTGAGTCGCTAGAGGTTGAGTCATTTTCATCCGAGATGGAATATGTGGACATGTCCATTAGCTCCTGCTCAGAATCATCCGTTGCTACTGCTTCTTTGTTCTTTTGACTCATATTTAGCTGCATATTAGCCTCTATCCGACTACAAGTGTTTTGATTGACTACATGTGTCACTGCTTCCTTTGGTACATTTAAGAATTTAAAAAATGTTTTACTTTTGTTTGATTTACTTGACCTCTACGGAGGTTGATTTTTTGTTTTTTTGACTGTCTGTAATGTTTGAGTACATCTAACTTTCTGTTCGTTCATGATGAATTGCTCCGTTGATTGAATCAATGCGTTACCGCCCTTCTGTTTTGTGTTCTTTTTTTAAAGATTTCACACAATTTTGAGTTCTGATTGGCGATTTTTGTTAGTTCAATATCCCTTTCAGGTTGCGAGGTATCCAATGTTATTTGATGTGTTTATTGTCCAGTTTTTGTGTTTTGTTTTACTTTCTGGTCATTGTTTAGTATGTCTCCTCTCTGAACTTCGTTAGCAGTTGAGGTTTTAGAGATATTTGGCATTGCTTCACTGTTTTCCTTATTTTGTTCACCTCCTGTTACCATCTCCGTCATGTCTTCATTTATCCGTCCTTCCACCGAAGATGTAATTGGGGGTTCGATCAGATTTTTTGATTCTTCTGGGGACCCCTCTTCATTGACGTTTTGGGGACGCTCTTTCAATTGCTCTTCCTTGGAGCTTTCCTCCGTTTGTGGTTGTAATTTCACTAGTTCCTTCGATTGAAGTATGGAGAAGTCAGGACCACCTAGTGAGTCTCTCCTAGGGTTTTTCCACCGGTTTTCCTTCTCTTTCATAATCGGTTCCAGGATAGTGTGCAGCATGTCCGAGATTCTTTGGTCGACATTTTGCATGTTCTTTTGAATGGCCGTTATAAATCCTTCGATGAAAATTATCTTCGAGTGAACCATTGCTAACAGTGTAGTATGGTCTTTTAAAGTATCCATGGCATCCTCATGTAATTTCATATAGGGGGCCAAAATAGCTGCCATTGTTGTAATCATAAGGACATCGTCCTTTTCATGTTTTTCTCCCACTGTCCCAGACTTAAAGTTCATCTCCCCCTGTATCGGGGGTGGTTCTGTTGTTGTTGGTAGTGTAATCAAATCTAATTCCTGAGCATTGTCTGTTTGATTTGACTGATTTTTCATTTCCCCTATCATGGTTTGTACTGCCGTCTCTGCGGTCTGGGGCTCTTTGTCAATTAAAACTGAGTTTTCCAACATCACTGCATCAGGGATTTCATTTAGCGTGATGTTTTTACAGGTTGTTTTCATTTTAGGTGTATTAGCAGTAATACCTGTCCCCCAATTTAGTAGGGATTGTTTCCCAAAGAAATAGTTGTTTCTGTCTTGGGCATCACCTGAGAATAAGGTCCAAGGTTTCCATATTTTTTTTCTAGATCCGTATATCTTATGAAATCCATTCTGATTGGTTTGGGGGTTATTGTTTTGCCTTTTGTTACACTATGGGTTCCTTTCGCTATTTTGTCTAAGTCTTCAGCCATAGTGTTGAGGTTGAACCTTGGAATTTCCTCAGATAGTTGAATTAAATTATTTTCCTTAGGTACATTTCCTGCTAGTTTTTTTGGTCTTGTATCTAGTGCAAGTGATGAATTCTCTAGCACGTCTTCCTTTGAGTAATCCCTTTTCCTTGTTGATTCTATCTCTTATTTGTTTTTGGCGGGTAGCTTCCTTCCTCTCCTTTGCATCAGGGATGTTTTCCTGAGGCTGAGGTAATTGGTCGATCTCATTCACGTTATCTATTTGATGGATTGTGTGGTTATCCATGCTCAAATGTGCCCCATCACTCTCTAGGTCTGGATGTGTATCTTCCTGTGGCAGGCTCCACCCAGTTTGATTGCCAATCTTTACCTCTATCATGAAAGGCAGTGTTACTCCCCCCTGATTTGAGTCTTTAATTCCCAGACTCAGGTTCATGCTTTTCACAACTTGAATCACCTCATTGTCATTGTCGTGGGGTAATATTGTGTCTTCTGTGTGGTCTTTTGTTCGTAGATGATCCCCCTGTCTGGTCACCAGCACTGGCTCTGCCATTGGGTGTTGAGGGGTCATGTGTTCATTGTCTCTGTACAATGGTATAAAACCTTCAAGTAGGCTTGTCATTTTCCAGACATCCTTATTAGTGTTTTTCTAAGTCGCAAAATGCGCTCCAGTTGTTTAGGCACTTGCGTCAAATATGTACGATTTAGTTGAACTTTTATATGATTTTTGCTTCTATGTCGGTAGTAGCGGTAAGCGGGATCAAAGGGGTCAAGCCCCGGCAGTCTCCCTTTTTTTGAATAACAAGTCAAAAGTTTGCAACGTTTCACTGGGCGGGATCAAAGGGGTCGAGCCCCAACAGTCTCCCTACCCCAGCATATGAGGACAGAAATGGCGAGTAAAATTGACGTATTTGTCAGACTGAGCGTGTAAGCATGTAGTCATGTATAGTCAAGTATCTTATTTAGATTGTGAAATGTCTGCAAACGGCAAACTGATTTACAAAATCTGAACCACCTGTTGTACTTTAGGGTGCTCGAGTTGATTACACGCTGCAACTTTGAAGTGGTTTCCAAACATTAGCACATCCGGCCGTCCGGCCGTCCAGTCGTCCAGTCAACCAGCCAAACAGCTCCAAACAGCAGCGCCCTTATCCACGCAGCAGGCTTTTCGCCGCAAGGGCTGCTACTGTGCAATTTAAACTCCTCGTGTGCAAGGGGGAGGGGCCAATCCTTACGGCAACGCGCATGACACAACAAAAGCACTTTTTGACTTCTCTCCAGCTCCAAACAGCAGCGCCCTTATCCACGCAGCGGGTACAGTATTAAAAGTCTCTCTGCCAGAGAAAAAATACTGTGTCTCATCCCATAGACTTCCCTCACCACCCTGCGCCTGTCTCCTCCCAGGTGATCCTCATGCAGTACACCACCCGCAGGGTTGGGATCAGGACATGTCTGCTTTCCCCTGGACACCTGGGATTAGACTTCAGGCATGGTTTCAGTGAGGGATCAATAGGATCTTCAGGGGCAGAGAATCAACCTTGTGCTCAATAAGGAATTGGTTAAAGAACAACACGGATGACAATGATGAGAGTGCTTTTATCCTCCTAGACACCTCAGTAGCCTTTGACACCATTAGTCCTCAATGGGCCTCATTACGAGTATGGAGGTAGCCATGCCGCTTTTAGCGGGTACCGGGTCTGGGTTCCAGAAATAGGGACGTACCGGGCCATTCCGACCTTGGAGGGCCCGGTAATTCCCTTTCCTGGAACCCGGACCTGGAACATCCCCATTCCCATTTGAGGCCCAATAAGGCTCAATGGGAATGGGGAGGATGCTAACAACGGGCCTGTTAATGACAGGCCCATTGGTAGCATCCTGGTCTGCAAGCGGGTCCCGCTAAGGATGCCTGGTTTTACCAGATGTTCTTTGCGGGACCTGTGAGCAGACCTCGTAATGAGGCAGTAGAGGGATAACAGGGCCGACAGCTCTACGGCGCCATTATCCCTCTACCGCCTTCCTCGTAATGAGGCCCAATGTCTTTTAAAAAGACTGGAAGACATTGGATGGAATCAAGGGAACAGAAATATGCTGGATAACCTCCTTCCTCAACAACAGAACCAAAACCACTATCATGACCCATACAGGTCTAGAATGTGAAGTACCCCAAGGCTCCACACTGTCACCTCTCCTTTGCAAAATCTACATGTCTCCACTACTGGAACTCGCCAGATCTGTGGAGTCACATGCTAAAACTATTCTGGTGTCTCCCAAGTTACATACAAAATGGGGAACAAAAGCTTTAACTAACTTGCTAGAATGAGAAAGATATCTCACACATGCGCATGCTTGGATGACAACCATGACTCAACCCTTCCAAAACGGAATTCACACTTTGGAGTGCAACCCCATTATATACCTCTTCAGTCCATTGACCTGTTGAGTTGGGCCCATCACCAGCCCCCTCTTCAATAAAAAGGAGCCTTAGAAAAACATTGGACAGTAGCCTCACTCTCGAACAACATGCAACAGTAATCATTATTAACTATTTCTACCAATTTTCATACTTTGATGCATATTGTGAGGGGCTAGGAATGAGCTGAGGACACAGAGGACTCATAGTTTTAACTATAGACTTATTTCAAATCAAAAGGGTTGGGGAAATGCCTTACTATCCCTATCCTAGGAGGTATTTCCTTACCTCAGCCAAAAGGTAAGGGGTCTGTCCGTTGTCAAGATGTCCAAAGTAAAAATACGACCTGCGTCCAAAATCCTTTCCTGGCCCACACACTCTACAAATTAGCTCTAAGGTGCAAAGGAATTCTCTCTGGATCTCAAGGTGTACAAATGTTCCAATTCAACGAAAAGATACAACTCCATCTGAAATTTCCAAGTTCACAATGCCAGGGAATGGCTCCATTAGCCAGGTTCTTGTTCCAAATATGTAAGTTCCTTGTAGCCCAGGAGGATGGCTTCTCCCTCTTGGTGCACACACAATTCTCTGAGAAATAGTTCCTTTCCCCAGGTTCCTTTTTGTAGATAAATTCAAAACAAAGAATCACGTTTCAAATAGTTGAAGATCCTTGGGCTTGTGGCTTCCTAAGCCTTCTCCTGAAATTGAACACACATTTGATTTGGCCTGTTATATTCTTCTGTCAGGACTTCTTTGCGGTCTTTTACACATTTATCTTCACCTGGTGTACTCGCCTGCCAGGACTTTCATACCATAATTTTATTACACTTCTCTTCACCTGGTGTACTCTCTTGCCAGGACTTTCATACCATAACTTTATTACACTTTTCTGCACCTCATGTACTCTCCTGCCAGGACTTTCATATCATATCTTTATTACAATTATTTCTTACCCATGAAACAATACCAGCCCAATGTTGGCATAGTATTTCTTGAATGGTTCTCTCCTTCATATATGGGCTCTGGACCCTCTCTCAAGTTTGTTCACCTTTACTTGGTTTTCTCTTTCTGCCTTTTTAAGATGTGGGTTCAATGACCTGTTCCTGGAATAGCTTATGGGTCTTTTAGCTTCTTCACATACTTCACTTTGCTTACTCATGGTATAGCTATTAGATTCATTAGGTTCTTCAGATATTTCACTTCGCTTACGGGTAGCTCATTCGAAGCAGTGCGCACTTTCAGGCAACCCAGTAACCCTCTCTGCTTCCCTGGACTTACTCGGTGCTCCAGGTTTCTCTTGCACCTCTCTGCTTCTGTTTGCATCGGATCGGGGGCTTGGCATGTGATCTGTCATCTGCTGCAACTCTGCCTTGCCGGTCTTCGATGTCTGCTGCCTTTCCCACTCGGGCAGCGTGTTTCCTGCTCTCCTGCTGGGTCGATTAGCTTTGTCAGTGTTTCCCATTGCGCCTCACCCCTCCCCAATGTTCCAGCCGGTGCTCATGCAGGAACGTGCAGCTCAGCGTCTGCAGCTTTCTCTCATTGTGGTCAGCTGTGTGGCTTTTAAATCTTCCGCCCTGATTAAAGAGTTTCCAAAGGCTAGACCGCAGCGTAGGCTTCCCTGTATTAGTTAATGTTACTGCTCTTTGTCTCTTCCTCGTCTCAGGGGTTTATGGATGATTCTTTATGTGTTGTTGATGAAGCTGGTATGGGATTCTTTCAGGAGTAATCATTACTGCTCCCCATCTCTTTATCTCTGTAATGAATGTATTGCTCTGGTTATCATGACGGTAAATATTAATACTGGATTCAGTACATGGAGTGGTGCAATAATCCATTAAGACCTGAGGAATGGAGGAAACATCCCTAGAGGGGAATGGGCCATATGTTTCTTTCCCCGAAAATATCACATCTCTCCCCCGAGGGTCGCCTCTCCGGAAGTGGTCCTCCTTCATATATCTGCCCCCAGGGTCAGGATCAGGTAGCGGCTGCCATCCCCTGGCCACATAGGGAGAGGCTACTTCAGGGAAAGAAGTGATGATACCATCAGATTCATCACAATATGAACATACTTCAGTTCACCCACAAACCCACGGCCAGTATATTGCTCACCCTATCAAGATTGGATTAGTATAACATTCTTTATCTAGGACTCCCGGATTACCTCATGCAAAAGTTACAGGGAGCACAAAGCGCAACTGGCAGACTACTCCTTAGGATGAGAATGTTCAGACTCATCCCCCTTGCACTTGGCGTGGTGCATTAGACTCCCATAAAATAAATGTTCACTATAAAACCTTATGCATTGCCCACTGCGCTTACCGTGGAACAGGACCAACATGCTTCTCAAGGATATTTCAACATTACACACCCACAAGGACTTTCAGATTATGCTCTAGTCCATGTCCCAGACTTCAAAAGAAAACAACTAAGTGGATCATCTTTCTCGTTATTGGCTACCAAACGTTGGAATCCCAGGTCCAAGCCCTTCCATTTGGAAGCCTACCACCAGGCATTCAGGGAATGACTCAAAACATGGCTCTTCAGCTAAAGCGATCTGCAAATACAACAATGAGTTCCAATGAACCCACTGGGAATCACAGGCTTCCACCCATCTCAAATCATAAAGGTCATAAGTGCCCAAAAGCTCCAGTTCAACCAAACCCTTGATAGGGGAGTCAAGGCTACTATAACAAGACACACCTGCCAAGGAAACACCTGAAGAAGTCACTAAATACAGACCCCTTCCCACCTACTCAAACTTCATTAATAACCCACTGCTAAATCTCCCAACTGTTACACCAAACCAACCCCCATCAGGAGACCCAACCCCCATCAGGAGGCCCACAAGGACCAGCACATTATATGCAGATGCTTACCTTAAACTGTCCCTATTTACATTTCAGTCCATGGCACCCCGATTGTATTCATGACTTTTCTCTTAACCCTATGACCGCACATGCGGCCAACACCCCCCACAGCACATCTTTGTCACCCTACCTAACATAGCAGAATCCATAATATTCACACAGATAATTGGTGCTTTCGAACTGCACCCACCCAGACAGCAGCCTTTCTGTTCCTCACCTTCTCAGCTACCCCAATGACCCCCACCATCCCACCCCCATTATTTAAATAGCCACACGTAGCGAGACCAACGTTATTGGCAGAAGAGAGCTATACAAGACCACTTTACCTTACCTTCGGTGACCAGCTTGGGGATGGGAGAGAGGCCCTGGGGATCCCCATATACCTCCCTCAGGATTGGTGCCCTTACAATGTCCTCAGAGTCACCCTTTTTCCGCTCACCCCACCTGTCCAATCAATAGGTAGGACTCCATCACAATACACTCTATTTATTTTATTGGGCATTTGTAGGGCGCTTATACACCAAGAAATTGGGTTTCAAAGCTCCCACAGGGCAAAGGGACGGGAACAAAGGAACAGTAAGATAATGGAATATGATCATAGTCATGAATAAAATACCAAAACAGTCCTACTGGACCTCATGAACATTTGGAGTGTGCAAGTGCAGAGAGGGAAAGGGGAGGGGATAAGTGCTAGAGGATCCACAGGAGGGGCGGGGGGTGCCAGTGAGTCAGTTGCAAAGGCAACAGGTATGTGCCAGGCAGTGACCACTTAATGGAAGAGCGGTCACCGTCCAAAAACAATAAGTGCAGAGACAACACAGGCCAGTGATGCCCGACGGCAAGTGCAGGGGGGTGGATGCTGTGGGCGATTAGATAGAATGCCAGGACCCAAGAGGACACATAAGAGCCCAGGTCACCAATCACGGCAACTGTGGGGTTTAGGACAGGAGAGAGAGAGGGAAGGAGGAGGAGAAGAGGAAAGTCTTGAGATGCTTGCAGAACTTGAGGAGATCTGGTTCAAGACGGAGAGAAAGAGGGAGGCTGTTCCAGAGGAGGGAGCCTGCAGAGGAAAGCAACGACTGCCCGCTCTCTGTTTAGAGAAGCACTTGACAAGCAGAGAGTTGGAGCTGGGGGATCAGAGGGATCTGGAGAGTATTTGGTTAGAGCAAGTTGCAGATAGCATGGTCCCTGTCCCCATACAACCTTATGGATGATGCAGAGGAATTTACATTTGATCTTTGCAGCAACCGGGAGCCAGTGGAGAGATGTTAGTGCTGGAGCGATACGGTCCCTGGGTTTAAGGCCAAGGATAAGTCTCGCAGCCCTATTCTGGATTAGCTGGAGGGGCGGAGAGAAGAAGGTAAATTAAGGAAGAGGCTGTTACAGTAGCCCAGCCTGGAGAGTACCAGAGCTCTGCAGACATTAAGCTTCTGGAGAAAAGGGAGGATTCCCCTGAGGAGGTAGGGTTTGAAATGGGCCTTCTTGGCAAGGTCCAATATGTGAGGAATGAGAGAGGAGTCGAAGATAACTCCAAAGTTTCTGGTTTAAGAGGAGGGAGAGGGGGGAGACCCCATCAAGGTTGGCCAGAGTGAAGGGAGAAAAGACAGACCAGGAGTCCCGATAGGAAGGATCTCAGTCTTGCTGGCATTGAGACAGATGATTGGAGGTACACCAGGACTCGATGGCGGACAGGTAATCAGGCATGACAGAGGACGTCAGTAGAGATGCAGAGGGTAGTCTGAAGAAGAGGTGGGTGTCATCTGCACAACACTGGAAGTGTGGGTGAAAGTGGATATAAGGTGAGCAAGAGCGGCGAGATATCTAAAATAAAACATATCAAAAGAGGTCTTTATTTTAGTCACAATGTTGTGCTACCCTGACCTAAATTAATTCTGCCTCTACAACGGTTGGTTCTAGGACATGGCAATACTACGAGGTTCCCTGCCATGCCACTAGCAGGTAGGACAGTGCTGAATTGCCCTTAGAAGTAAAAAGCATGCCAGGATTGCGAGGAATGGGGTCATAAAAAAATCCTAAGAACAGATAAAAAGTTAAAATGGCAGAGATTGGGCAGCCTTTCCATCTAGACAGTTGCCGGTGATAGCCTTAGTATAGCACTTGGAAGAGCGCCTCAGAAGACCAGGGTGCTGCACTTAGTCAAGTCCATGAGGGCGACCAAGTTACGGTCTCTAGGCAATTGTAGAATGTGCTCCACTACATGTAATCCAAGTGGTGGCGGAATGGCGCCTTTACGGTTAAGTGGGGTCTTGAAGGTAACCGCCTAATGATAGCCAGAGGCATGCAGAATACAACCACCATAAGTTATCAACCCAGAGGTAGCATAATTATGCTGAATGTACCAATTGTAGGCTTTCAATTGATTATAACCAATGTTACCCCACACCATTGGAATTAGCCAAAGGCGCAGCCTCAATACTTACGCATCTGCTTTGAAATCGAACTCAAAAGACACACTGCACAACACAGCTGCCATAAGAACATAGCTTCTTATTGCGACAAAAATTAGAACCGTAGCTGCGCACATAACTGTCTATCCTCTTACACACACACACTGCGTATTTCCCTAGTGTGCCTCTCTCCATCCATACACATACCAATTAGACATGGGTGGCTAGCAGGGAACCGGCCAAGTCCTCATAACCTTTAATGGCCATTCTGCACACATGCATACTAGCACCTGCTAACTTTGCCAGACTTTGGACTTTGGTTCCTGCAAGGGCGTTCATCTTACATCGCTTTGGGACCATACCCATGGGGAAAGGCGCTTTACAAGTAATTAAATTAAATTAGCTCCTGGCAGAGTTTGAGTCTGGACTTCCTAAGTTTGAATCCCATTGATAAACTGAGTAGCATTACATTGGGTGAGAATGTTGAGTTAATGGGATTTATAGTATGCCTAACAGTTATTATTACAGGTCTTAGAAGTGGGAGGAATCCAGCCTGAACCACCGTTCTAAAATCTGCCATTATGATTATTACGTCCAAGCATGGACCGTGAGATGGGAGCAATAGACTTCTGATGAATGGAATGTGGACCCGTTTCTCTTCTCCAGGCTCATTTTACTCTTTGGAGTCCCTGGTTTGCTTCTAAGATTTTTCTCATTGATCGGTTTCCCAAGTCGGGGGTTCTCTGAGTAGTAGGACTGGCCCTGCACTTTGAGAGTGAGAGTTATATAAATGCCCACCCTTCTACTCTAATGAAATATGGCAGCCTCTCTCCAGTCCTCCTTGTTCCAAGAAGATCCAACTTCTACCATGTCCCCGAGATTGTCTTGAACCATCTGAAGAAAAGGGCGGGTGGGTTCATATATACCATCTCCCCAGAGTGTCATGGGCAGAGTGGAGTAGGTCCTGGCCTCGCCTCACATTCCTATGCAACAACTGCTGAGGTTTAGAGAGAAATGTCCTTTCATTTTGCTGTGCCAACCTCCCATGCTGTACACCTTGGCAATAGTGGTCTTATCGGTTGACTCCATGCCACTCAGGACACTATGCTCCAGTTCTGGGCTTTCATTTCTCTATCATAAGCATTCAGGGTGTTGCAGTCTTCAGGGACTTCCACTGCATAAAATGGACGGAAGTAGAACTAAAGTAAAAGCAAGGCCCCGTGCCGAAATAAGACGTAGAGCTCGAAAGTTTCCTGTTACCGTGAGTAAGAAGGCCATCCGGTCCGGGTGCTTCCCCCACCACCCCATGTCAATTCTAGGACATGCTGTTTCTTTCCCAGTTGAAATTTAGGGAAACTACAAGTCCTAGAATTCCAAGCAAAAACACGATTGGATGGCCATCTCAAGCGTGTCCACTGGAAAATTGAGAATCTGAAGCGGTCCCTGGCGGCTTGGAGTCTTCCGATGGCCTTAGCTGTATAGAAACACATACATACATACATAGATACATACATACATACATACATTAGCCCATACGTCAGACCACGACCTTGCGCTACTCTCCAAACGTGGGTTGCTGGGTTTGCGCATTCCTGTGCCAGTTGAGCGCGCCTTTACGTTTCGCCCATTAATTCCTCTGCATTGCCCTGTCCCCCAACCGCAAGGATAGGACGTCGCCACGGATGCGCACCCACGCTGCTATGGGAATGGTCTTCTGGGGCGATGGTCAAGGCTGGCTGCCTGCCTCCCTGCTCAGCAGATCCCGGGATGGCTCCTGCTGAGCGTGAACTCTGGACTCGAGCTGGACATTCTCGCTGCTCACTGATCTCTTCACGCAAAGAATTCCTCTGTGCAATTCCAGGCCTCTTTTCAGATTAACCCTGCGTTTCCTTGCAGAGGAGAACACACACGGACAGGACTTGCTTTGGGGAGGGGGAGGGAGTGGAGGGGGCATCCCTACAGCTGTGAAAATCAGTGTGTGTGGTGCGCAGATCATAATGGAACTATAAAGGAATACAGGGAGGGGTGAATAACTGCATATTATTACACGGCAGGCAGTCAGTGAGGAGCTGAAACACTAAAAGCGCACTGAAAAGCTATTATACCTTATTCACTACAACATTACAATAATACGTTATTTTCCTTTTGTACCTGGAACTCGTGCAAATCCTGCACTTTTCATGCTCACTGTTTTTTGCAAAGTGCATAGTCTGTGAGTTTCTGCATCCGGGCGCTATTGCTCCGAGAGGAGGAGTGGCGTCAGATTCACTTTGCCACAGTATATTTTCACTTACATCACAACGCGAAGATATTTATATAATTTCCCAGCTGAGATGTCACAGCTACATTATCATGTATGATGTCACAGCCAAAGTGAGGGATATAATCGCCCAGTTATTGTTTCACCATTTGATGATTATAGTTGTGATGTTTCAACTTGAGAGTTATGCAACACTTAAGAACCTTCCATGCATTTCCATCCATCACTCTTCAGAACTGCATAGGTCACCCTGAGGGGGTGGGGGGGGGGGGGTATATGCCAGCACCCCACTAGCCCTTTTTGAAGTGGGACCAAGCCTGATTTGCATATGGTTTCCCATTCGTTAATAGCATGGGACTCCCGAGAACAAGGCCAGTGATTGTGATTCATTCACGACCGCCCATCCATTACTCTTTCGTGTTGCACAACTAGAGAGTTTTGGGGGATTTGCTCTTGTTGCAGCATTTCCCATTTCCTGTCAATGTCCTCTGCCCTCTTTCTTTTCTATGCCTTATTGTGCACAAAATACAGCAATTGCCAGCCGAAGACCATCACTTACAGACAATGGGAGATGCCATGTGCTGGTATATGCCACTATGCTTGCTCCGGCAGCCAGCGGTGTGACATCACAGAACAACTGTAATAATCGATTACAGTTGGCTTTGTGATACCATGTTCTTATTATAGGTGTGCGATAACCTCACAAATTGTTCTAAGAACATTGTGCACATGTTTTTATGTAGTGTCACAGAGCTGCCTATGACCAAGAAGCGTGCCAAGATCATGGGCTTCGTAGCGAGTTTGGTGGTAACTCCAGAAGAATGACTGCCACGCTCACTTACTGTTACCGCCACTCGGTCTGGTTGAATTACCGCCAGATTATGATTGGGGTAACAGTGGATTTAATCCTCATTTTTGGAGTCCACATGACCCCATGGGGACTTTGGAGGATTTACCATGAGCACTTTATCACCAATATTTAAATATGGCAGTGCAGTAAATCCATTACCGGCAACAACAAAAAAAGTAGCTGTAAAAGAATTACAGCCACTTATTTCCCACACTGCCAAAACCGTAAAGAGGCCCCTTATGTTCAACTTTCTTTGCGCCCTGAAACACAAGGGACCTCATTACGACTTTGGCAGTAGCCGTGCCGGTTGCCGTCAGAATCATTTTTTTTCCAGCACCCGTGAATGGGCAATTACCGGGGTATTACAATCCCAGCGGACCCAGTAATTGTCAATTCCCGGGCACCTGAAAATATTCTTCCCCATTCCCATTTGCGCTCCATGGAGCTCAATGGGAATGTGGAGGTCGGATGCACTAGCACCATTCGTGAATGGTGCCGGTGCATCTGACATGGTTTGCACGCGGGTGCCATTCCGCCCGCCAGGTCAGACCTGGCGGGAGAAAAGGCACTCGCGAGCAGAACTCGTAGTTTGCCGGTCCGGTAACAACGGTGCCGGTAGCTTACTGGCACCGTTGTTACCAGACCGGCAAACTTGTAATGAGGCCCATTGTGTACAGGTGCATTAGAAATACCCAGTACATTACATTTAAATGAAGTCATTTTTCAGGAACATATTTACAAGTGAGGACAAATCAAAGCCTAACGGGATCTTCCAAATTCAAATTTCACAGGATGGTTCTTCTCTGTCTTAATTAGGCGTCTCTGATTCTGGGAGGTTCCACAATGTCATGTCCGGTCACTCCCAGGCTCTCCGGTTTTCCAGTCTCCTTGTCGCTCCCTCTGGGATTTCCCAATTCCTCACATAGTTCCCAAAAGGTGTTTGTAAAACCTGCAAAATTCAGAGACCTGAAAATGGAGCTCAGTTTCCCAAACCTTTCTTCAGATGACTAACTGTGGGCTTTCAGGGGCCCCACACCCAAGACTATCTCTAGTCTGTGCTCTTTCAACCAGGAGTGTTGCAACACAGGAAAGAATCTGGGGACAATCAAAAACATGCATTATTTTAATGACTGTAAAACATTCATGAAATATATTTGACACATCATAATCAAATTATTCAACATACAAAGGAACAGTGAAACATCGGCACCACAAATGAGACAAAAACTAGTCAAATGCACAAAGTTAATCTAATACTCCACAACTAATCAACAAACACACAACATACAGCTATCCGCATACGCAATTCAATGCACAAATCTGGCAATCACTCAAGTCAAAAAATGAATCCAAGATGTGGGCAACACAAGGAGGATACGGCTAAGTATTTCCTTGCTTCCATTTTTGGGTCACTTAGGAAGCCACCATCCGGTTTCGACATCATACAAGATTTATTAACGTCTTCATCAGGGATACAACCACCGAACAGAAGGATTTACAATAAATTAGAAACCGCCATCTTTCATACTTACAAAGTATTATGCCCTTGTTTGTTTAAATGTAACATGCAGTACACAATTATGTAGTATAAGTAACTGATTTTTTTGTTGCATATTAACCAAATTTCAAATTCTTATACCATCACAATGCACACAGGTACGTACTTTCTTTTGTATGCGATTATTTTTTCTTATAAAACGTGTCATTTAGCAAAGAATATGTTCATGTTATGTTATTCCATTGAGGAGAATTGTACATTTAAATATGAATACTGACCCCATGCTGGAGAGGAATCTATACAGACACTTCTGCTCACTATTTGACATGGTTCAGTGACAGTATGACCAGCTATTGAACTAAGCCCAATTCCATCCCCCAAACAGGAATGTCAATGTATTTGTTTTCTGGACACAATAGCATGGCATGCAGATTTTCAGAAATACTGCATGGGGCATTCCAGAAAATCTGCAGGCCTTACTGCCGACTTGGTAGTAAAACTTAATCCCAGAAACACTTGGATTTCTTCATGCAGTAACAGTAATGACCAAATATGGAGTATAAACTCCCCAGTACTCCTAATCAGCCCTTAAGTAGTCAAAAGGTAAAATACAGATAACCATCTTTACACCTGCACAAAGCCAACGACTCACGGGTGTCTACATTTGTCATGATATCTACCTTTACCTCTAACTTTCAGTGTTATGCGGGTGGCACGCATCTCTCTTTCAGGCTTCCCTCGGCCCCCTCCTCCTCGCTTATTCCGGATTGTCTATCCGCAATTAAGGCTTGGTGTGCTGCTAACGATCTCTGCCTGAATGCCAGTAAGATAGATTGTACTCATTGGGACCCCTGCGCCCGCTTTCCTACTCTCTCACTGGCCTGCCCCCCTTTGCCCTGGGCCCTGGCCTACCAATGAGGCAAATAATCGTGGGGTCATCTTCGACTACACTCTCTCCTTCTCTTCTTACATCTCAGACAGCTCCCATAACTCCAACTACCAACTGCTCCTGCTCAGAGGTATTCTACTGTTTCTCACTTTATTCCAGAAGCTCATCACCTCGAGAGCCCTGGCTCTCTCTAAGCTGGACTATTGCAACAGCCTCTTTCTCAATCTTCCTACTTCTACACTCCGTTCTCTACAATTCATCCAGAACAGAACCGCAAGACTTATCCTTGACCTCAAGCCCTGGGACCGCATCTCTCCGGCACTGAAATCCCTCCACTGGCTCCCTGTGGCTGCAAGGATCACGTTCAAGACCCTCTGCATAATCTACAAGGCTTCCTGGGGCCTGGGCCCACACTATCTACAATGCTCTCTTCCTAAATACTCTCCCTCTAGAGCCCTCCGCTTGTCCTTTATCCGCTGCAGGTGCCTCCCTCTGCCTCTCTCCGTCTTGAGCCTGAACACCTTAAGTTCCAGAAACTTAAGGTGCTGGATATATGTTTTATTATTCTGCAGCTAAGTATGTTTACGATTGATTTATATATGGTAGCCAGAATTTATGTATGAATCTTTGATTTGAGTTATTATTCTATGGAAACCAACACGGTTATATGCTTGATTTAAATTCTAACTGTAGAGTAAGATAAGTTATGAATTGAAGTGATAATGTTGATATTAATCTCCTTTTTTGTATTTTGTAAAAGTTTGTTTACAAACTCAAGACAATTTAAAGAAAAAAACAAAACAAAAAAAGAAGTTCCAGAAACTCCTCAAGACCTTCCTTTTCTCTTCCTCTTTCTCTCTCTCTCCCTCTCCCTTGTTAATTCTCCTTTCCTTCTCTCCTCCCTCCTTCTCCACCCCCCCAACTCTGTTCAGTTTTTGCTGACTGGTTGCCTGGTTCACCTCCAGAGCCTAACAGGTCCCAGGCTCCCCGCCAGTCTTTTGCACTTCTCTCCGGGCTGCTGCACTTTTTTTTCAGCAATAATGCACTTCAGCTTACGCTCCATGAGCGGGGAAACCTCTCTGCACTTAACCCAGGGCCCTGCTGGAACCGGACTCGTTTTGTCCCCCCCCTCCTCTCAACCCCGTATGTATGTATGCATTACTTAAATGTTCTAGGACCAGTTAATCGCCTCTCCAGTTCCCCCTCACACCGTATCTCGTCTCCCTCTCCTGAGCTTGGTCGCAACTATAATACTTCATGCACTTACTCTAGGAGAAATGTCGTTAGGCCTAGTATTCTAGTTTTCTCATTCAGAATCTTCAAGGCCTAAGAATGATTACTGTTATTCGCCTGTTCCCTTCCCACCTTGAAGCACTTCACCTGTGTATAAGCGCTGTATCAATAAACTATAAATAAATACATTGGGTATAGCAGAGGTTGACAGGAGCAGGAGTACCGCTACATTTAAAAAAAATGTCTTTTAGCAGTTCACAGTTTCACTGCTTTTTACAACCACTTGCACTATTCTGGAGTGATGTTCTTTTTGAAGTTTAAGTGTACCTCTTCATGTTACCCCCCTGTGGAAGTTACAGCCAAACAGAAATCTGTTTCCATATACATTCACTGAGCCGTCAGGATGACATCTCAGCCTGGATGGACTCTATTTGGATTCATCTTAACTCCCAGAAGATGGAGGCGGTCCTGCTGACACCAACAAATTATCTCTCCTGACCCTGTCTTCCCCTGATTTGTACAAAATGTGTTAAGTTGTTTTCTCAGGTTAAATGCTTACATGATACAGTTAGTAACGGTTCAGCCTATTATCATAGAATTTTGTTTAAACTTCAGGCGGCTGCATGAGATCACTGCACAGGTGTGCTGCACTCCAGGACCACCCATTATTCTTCCCTTGGACTCTGTCAGACCAGAAGAGATATGAGAGGGACCTGTTGGAGCAGCCGCTGTTTAAGTAGTTCTTTAAAGTAGGTTGTTTATAACGCGCTACGCACGACCCAGGGATCGAACCTCTGTGGTGCTCCGTGTCGTCTCGTTTCCAAGGCGAGCACGTTGCCCCTGAGCTAATCCCCCGAGAATGGGGTTCCCGCAGAGATAAAATCAGCGAAAAGAGGCGAATGATTTCACAACGACCATATGTAAATGCTCCAACTGACGCCCTAATGAGAGAAATGAACGACAAGCAATTCCGAGGACCTCATTATGTCTGTTCCACACAAGTAGCTGTCAACCCGGCCCAATAACAACCCCATGAAACATGTGTTGCAACTTTCTCCATCCCGCACACCGTGTCCCCGCCAGAGTCACAGTTCCACTGGCACCTTATAAGCGTGCATGGTGGACGCCACCAGTCCAGTTTTATGAGGTTGTCACGACCAACAACATGTTCACGGATACGGTATCATGCCTATAAAAGAGATGAGAGGGTAGAAAAGGGAGTTTGAGCCCTCACAAAAGGTACCAGTGTGCTTTAGATTTAATCAGGGTGATGGTCACAGAGAACTAATGAACGTGACACCTTTTGCAACTCCAGTTTCTGAACACTTTAACTGGCAGTATTTCAGGCGTGGCCTTGCTCCCCTTGCCTGAAACATTTTTTTTCCAGCAGCTGCACGAGTTGCGAAAGTACGTCGGATGGCTTTTTGCTCCTGTTGTTCCAAGTCATAAACTGCAGCCCGAGATTCCTGTCCTTGCAGGCAAGGAGAGCTGCCGAGAATAATTGCAAATTGGATTTCTTTATGGCCCACTAACCCAAAGTTTACAGAGAGGGAAAAAAGGCTGGATACTGCAAGAATAATTCAAAACAGCAGAGTAGCGTTGAGTCCGATTGGGCGAGGGCAAGCAATCATATAGCAAACGCTATATTCATAGCAAGCACTATATCACCAATCTCATGAAAGGATTATACAGAGCCTAGATAGTGATATCGTATATACGCTCGTCCTTTCACTTAGAGAAGAACTTGTCTTCCCAACGTGCTGTGCCTATACTCTGTGGCGGCCCGCCACCATGCAGTCACCAGGGTGCGCCGCACCAGATGCCGGGGTTACCCGGCTCACCAATATTACTGCGGGCACGCAGTATACCAACAGCAGGGGACATTCTGCAACGTCTGGATCACCTGACGTGTTCCCTTGGCTGGGGCACCCGGAAGACGGCGGCCTCAGGGATCTGGGGGCACCCAGGCCAGGGCTGCTGCACCAGGCCGTGATCACACAGCAAACAAAGACACAGACAGCAGTTGCCACTTCCTGGGGCTCTGCTGCACTGACCCTCACGTGCCAGCAGAGCCCCTTTTATGGAGGAGTGTCATGACTCTTTCTTAAAGGGGCAACGGGCCCACAATTAAATGGGTCACACACCACATCCCTCCTTTATTATAACAAAAACACACAGCACACATAAAACAACGACCCCCTACAGAATTCCACTACTGTGGTTCAATCCAGTCCACGCACCACTCCTATGAACTACTCAATCACTGCAAACTATGGTGCATTCTAGTCCGCGCACCCAGGGGAGGCCCAGTGGCCGGCGTTGGGATCAGAAAATGCATGGATCAAACTGACAGCTTGAGCTGCTGCAGGACAAGAAGAACACATTCTCCTCATTTTCGTCCTCTGCATAGTCCTACAGTTCCCTCCTTTGCAACCTGAACCACCGCTACTCTTGGGGGCTTCCTCCCTGCAAACTCCTTTGACGCACTTCCCGCTGATGGCCCAACCATGCTGGCCGGCGTTGGGGCGGGGCAAACCCATGCAAAGTGATCCACTTTTCCGCACCTCCCACGCGTGTGTCCTATGGCCGGGCACTCCTGCGCGTGCGGCAGGTCCCATCCACACTGATGGCATATTGTGGCACCTGGCTCTCTCAGTGGTCAATCCCCTCTTCTCGTTGGCCTACCTCTGTGCCATTTGCCCAAGGCCGACACCTCCTACAACTTCATCCGTTGCATGGGGGCTTCCAGCTTGAGCTGCTGCCCAGAGAAGTCCACAGCTGAGGCACATACCTCTGCCAGTTCCTGGGCACGGCCCAGCTCCAATATCCGGTCGAGGCCCAGCCCTGGCTCCCCGAGGACCTGCTTCCACAGCTTAGCAGAGCTACAGACATAGATGATCTGAGCCCAGATCTCGTCATCCTCGAAGTTACCCAGATCACAGGACAACGCGATGCCACAAAGCTTGCCATGAAATGCATCGAGGCTCTCACCTTCCTCTTGCCTTGCGCATCTCATCCTGAACTGTTCATAATCCCTGTTGACCATGGGCATGAAGTATTCATTCAGTGCTGCAATGGCTGTGCCATATGACTGGTCTATGGGCCGCAGAGTCTTTAACAGTCTCTGGACAGCCGAGCTGGCTGAGTACAGAAGGGTTGGGCGTTTTGCCCTGTCCTTGATCTCGAAGGCCTCAAAATACAGCTTGAGGTTCTCTACCCACGCTGTTCAACCAGGTATTAGACTGGCAGGCACACCCACTACATCGAACGGCTACAGGGGCGCTAGCTGACCACCTTGTCAATGCATCACATAATTTTCCTCATCCCCTCTGATGGTTACTGGGCGTATCACAGTGTGCGCTCACTGTTGATGGGCGCCTGGCTTGGCTGACCACTTTGGAAGTCACTGAGGGTGCACAAGCACTCCTTTAGGAGCCACTACCCGAAAATGAGGAAACGTTGCAAGCGGTAGATGCACAGACCTTCAGGGCAGATCAATGGGGCCACAGGGCTTCTTCTTGTGCCCCTGAGTGATGGGCCTCCCGGGCTGATGGCACACTTAGGCCAGGCTCTGGGCAGCGCTGCTAGCACTGAGAGGCTGCCTACTCCGCGAGCAAATTGAGGGATGCAGACATGCAGAACCCCTCCAGGCTTCAGTGTTTTTTTCTTTTAAATTTGTTTTCCCTGTTCACCGTCGCAGGTCCAGTGTTGATAGGCTACCCCCACCTTCTGCAGACTTGAATGTTTTCCTTTGTTCGCCGCCGTGGCCTGGTGGTCAAAGGTTATGCCTCCTTTTTTCTTTTCTTTCCGGGGCCGCCGCAGGCCTCTCTTTCCTTGTGTTCTTAATTTCACAACAGCAGGCCCGGGTCTTGATGGGTCCCTTTCCCTTCGATATTTTTTTTTTCTTTCTTGCAGCCGATGAGCGGGCCGCCACACAAACATGGCTGCACCCACTCTGCTCCAGATCCAGATGCTCTTTGGTCACAGGAGCGGGCGGGCGAGAGCCTGGAGCATCTTTACCACCGCAGGCCCGGAGCTCAGCAGGCCACACCCCTTCTTGTCAGTGCCACTTCAGGGCCTCAGCTGTTCTTTTTGGTCACCACCGCGGGTCCAGGTCTTAACGGGCAACTCACACGCAGCAGACACCACTTCTTCCTCCTTCTCCGGGCTAACGCTGCCTCCACACATGCAGTTCACGCCACTATCGGGATAGCACAACTGGCTTCCAGCAGCCTGCATACTCACACATGCGGGGCCCAGACCGCCCTCGTCGCCAATGTGGCAGCCTGCCAGAAGTCACCAGGGCAAGCCGCACCAGATGCCAGGGTCACCGGGCTCTCCAATATTACTGCGGACATGCAGTATACCAACAGCAGGGGACACCCTGCATCGTCCGGATCACCAGACGTGTTCCCTTGGCTTGGAGCACCCAGCAGACGGTGGCCTCAAGGCTCTGGGGGCAACCAGGCAGGGGCTGCTGCACCAAGCCCGTGACCAATGGCAAACAAAGACATAGACATGAGTTGCCACTTCCTGGGCCTCTGCTGCACTGACCCTCACGTGCCAGTAGAGCCCCTTTTATATGACGACACTGACACTCTTTCTTAAAGGGGCAACGGATCCACAATTAAATGGGCCACACACCACATCCTCTTCTGTTCTAGGGTGTGGGTGTCGCTATTTTACATCACTTCCTGTCCCGCCTCTTCCACTTACAATGGAGAAGAGAGCAGATGCGTTTTACGACTAGAGCCGAAAAAAGAAAGAGTGGGAAAGGATCTGATAGCAAGAGGGAGCAAATGCCAATGTTTGGGGCGAGAGAAGTTGTTAGAGGGCGGAAACAGGATTGTCTGCCGGGAGATTACAAACTGTCAGAAGAAAAGGATTTTGTGAGCGCAGAGTGCAAGCTGGAGAATAAATGCAGACGAGGGGGCAAGTAGGAGGTGAGCAAGTCTATGAATAGATTTTGAGGTAATACAAATACAATAAATAAGACGGGACTCAAGATGAAGCCAAACAAATGGACTGGGGAGAAGAAAAGAAGTGCAGGGAGACAGAGAAGAGTAGGAATGGTAGAGTTAAATACTGAACGCAGCGAGCCAATCGATAGGCCAAAAGGACAATTAACAGCATCAATCAAGTAGAGACAAGACAGGTAAAGTGATAAATAATTTAGTACTGTGAAAAATCAGAAAAAAGTTTTCCAGATATTGTGTTGGAAAGGTAATGTACGAGAAATAACAGAGCCATGAAGTTAGAAAGAAGGAGTTAAAGGTGAGATGAGATTACATGCAGCAAGTGAAAATGGGATAGACAAGGGAGAAAACGAGATAGTCGGGGGAAGATAACAGAGCAGGAGTAGTTAAAGCAGAAACATATCTCTGAGGAGCTCAGTTTTTGGTGGTATTAAGATAAAGAAAGCATGTGCACTCGTGATTGGATGGCCAGCAGGCACGTGATAAGGGTGGATTGACGAGACGCAGAGGAACAAAATAATTATTTTCTTCGAATTGTCAGCATAAGAATGGCAGGACAGACCAAAGGCAGTAATGGAGAGGCAAGATGAGACGTGCATAGAGAAAAGCGAAGGCGACCAAGAACAGACCCATGGGTACATCATGATAAAAGGGAAAGGTAGAGGATAATTTACCAGGCTAAGAAATAAAAATAATTGGTAGGTTACATAAGAAGAGAGAAACAACTACTGTAAGAGAGAACCAGAAAAGCCCAGCGTAGAAAGGAAGGTAGGGTAATCAACATTATCAAAAGCAACTGAGAGATGAAAACATTTCAAGACAGAGGAATGCTTTGAATGACGAGCAGAGAGAATTGCTTTAGTGACACTAAGGAGAGCAGTTTCAGTGAAATGATGAGGATGCAAACCAGACTGATCAGGAGAAAGAAGAGATGTATGATCAAGTTTGGAAGAAACGAGTGTTTAGGCAACATATTCAAGAATTTCAGAGAGATATGGGAGGAGGGGACTGGACGACAGTGAGCAGGCAGAGAAGGATGAAGAGAAGGCTGTTTTAGGATGGGAAGGATCATAGCATTCTTCAAGTCTGTGGAAAACATGGAAGTAGACATGGAGGGATTGAAAAGGGCAGTCAAGAAGGCAATTAAGTGTGGGAAAACCTTGGGAATAAGAGCGCATATGGCAGGATTGAGTGGTAAGGCAGTAGGGTGAGCACGAGATATGCAGCAAGCAACCTCAAATTCAGAGCGAGGAGAAAAGGAGAATAAAGAAGAAACAAGTGAAAGCAGGGGAACTACTGGCTCAATGAAGATCGAGGGATAGAAGAGCGCAGTTGAGAGATCTTGTTAGTAGAGAAATGTAACAGGACATATTAATACACAGGTAATACCTACCGCCAATACTCAGATGAATATACCAGTACCAATTCCAATCCCTGCCCCTCGTCGGCATCGTCCAGGTGAGAAACGTTACCAACTGAGATAGCCCTACCACCCAAAGAGCCTAGGGGTGGAAGATGATACCAACTAAAGCCACGAAGTTACTGTTATGAATAAGCTAGATGAGTGGACTACTAGAGTGTCAGGTAGTTGTTACTATATACAGAGAGATAGAGAGTAACTAGATGACATATATATATATATTACACAGCTAGGGTAGTGGCTGTGTAGTTATGGTTAAATTGCTAATCCCATAGGAAGAGCACTTTTTGGGTGGCTTATAACTTTGCTCCCCCTGGACGAATCCTCACCAAACTTTGCAAAAAAAGCATATGGCCCACTCTGAATGTTTTTCCAAATTTTAGTGAGGTTTGGTTCGGGGAGGGGGGGCAAAGTTATAGGGGGGGCCCAAAATTTATTTTTTTCCCATAGACATAATGGGAAAAAACTTTGCACATGCCTACAGCTAAAACCGCTGGACGGATTTCCACCAAATTTGCGGCAGGAGCGGCGGCTTAGTCCCGAAAGCGTGCTTTTGTTAATTTGGTGTAAATTCGTCCAGTCGTTTTTTTTTATAAATGGCCAAAACGTAACGCAAAAAAGATTAGTGATATCTATGTCCGCTCCGTGGACACACTTCCCTGTTTGCTCCGCGGACTGGACACCGATTGGCTAGTCGGCTTGCGTCATGTCTGCAGACAGGCAACGTGTTCTCTGATTGGCTGGGGTGAGGTGTGACACATTGTTTCGATGCGCCCGCCATCTTGGATCTGCCGACAGCGTGGCAGCGAACAGAGGCAAAATGCAATTTTGGGGAGTGTGTTGGTGTGCAGAAGTACTTGGGGAGGGTTTGGGAGTAAGAGATGGGTCAAATACTGTATTTGTTTAGGTGGCAGGTGCCACTGATGTGTTCGCCATGTCCACGGATATAATCATTGCACTACTGGCTATTTTACCTTAGTATGATGTTGGTTTTGGGTTGTTAGTAGAGGATTGATTGTAATTAATATCCCCTATAAGCAGCCTACATACCACAGTCAAAATGTTTTGCATTATAGGTGTGTTATGCTGTGGTGGTTGTGGCCATGGCCTAGAGTCTTGGGTGTACAGCGGAAGGCCGTAGGCCATGCACCCAAGACTCCACGCCCTGGACACAACCACTGCAGCATAACACACCCATAGAATCAAACACCCATCAAATATCCAGAACGCAAAGTTTGTGTACTGTTTCATTTGTAGAGTTTGCTTGTGAAGTTTTGATTAGGCTATGCAGTTAAGATTGCAGAGTTTGTACTAGGACTACGTTATAAGATACCTTTGGAAGTAAATATTTTGGATTGTGGTGTATGATTGTGTACATTTTCTTTGAGATCTAATGGTAAATAAAGTACTTTGCCACAAATGCCTTTCACTAATTTAGAGGGAGGTGATTTTGCTGTTTTTGTTGAAGGCGTACTGACAGCGCGGCAGCGAACAGAGGCAAAATGCAATTTTGAGGAGTATATGTTGGTGTGCAGAAGTGCTTGGGGAGGGCTGGGGAGTAAGAGATGGGGCAAATACTGTATTTGTTTAGGTGGCAGGTGCCCCTGATGTGTTCGCCATGTCCGCTGAGTTATTTTTGTTGATATTCAGTTTATTGAGAAGTGTTTTTTGTAATTTAGTAGTTAGTTTTGTTAGTGGTTTCATTTTGTTTAAAATAAAATAAATAACTTCCTTTTCAGAAGGATTGCACGGTTTATGAGAGCTTTTAGGATTACTTTTCTACGGTAGGTTTTAAGGGTTGTCCATGATTTCTCTCCTGCTTTTATAAGGTTCTGAAGGAGTCTGTGGCGGTACATTTTTCGTAAAATATTTCTTTAGGTATAGTTAGTTGCTACTATATCAAGATTTAAAGGTGCAGCGTTAGTAGTAGTGGTAAGTGAAGTCTTGTTAATCACTTTTTGTTTCGTTTTACATTTTGCTAGAGGAGGGAAAGTTTCTGTAGTGGAAGCTTGTTTTGTTTCGCGTAATGACTTTATTAGCTGTTTTGTTTGAACTTTTTGTACAAAATCTGGAAGAGATGGATGATTATTTTGGACACTTATTCTGATTTGCTCTAATTCTGCATTGCTTTCTACGGAGTTGCTTTTTGGTAGGCATTCTTTGGGGTTTGTTGGAGAAAAAAAAGAGTGTGGGTTGGGTTGTTGTGCTGTGCAGTGTATGCATGCTTTGTGCATGAGTGTCCGAGTATGATGGTAAGGATGATTGTGGAGGTGTGTGATTGTGCAATGGGCAGCTATATTAAGTTGGGAAGGTTATTCTTGTATTTGTATGTTAGTATACTGGACTTGAGATGACCATATAAAAGTATGCAACTGGTAAGGGGAAGCAGTAATAATACATCTAATGGGAAAGGGTTAACACATCTTTGTTCTACAACAGTAAAATGCTAGTGTGTTTGAGTAACAGTTAGAATATTATGTAAGTATTGTATTTACTTTTTTGTATGGAAAGAGTAGGTTTCTTCGGAGTCGTTTGTACTTTAGACGCTGCTGCTTTTCAAGAGAGTGGTCTTCACTGCAATTGTAAAAGAAAGAAGTTAGTGAATATGTGTGTTTATAGCACTTTTGTTAATGTAGACATTGGGCCTCATTACGAGTCCAGCGGTAAATCCGCCTGGTTACCTCCGGACTCGTATTACCATTTCGCCTCCGTGATTCCCGGAATTACCGGGGCATTACAACCCCGGTTTTCCGGGAATCACGGAGGCAGAATGGTGTTAATCCCCATTCCCATTGAGTCCTATAGGACTCAATGGGAATGGGGATCATGGAAACAGCGGCAGCATCTCGTAATGCTGCCGATGTTTCCTCGTCCGCCTGCACGCGGGCAGTGTTAAACCCGCCAGGTCAAACCTGGCGGGAGCATCATCTCCCGCCTGCAGGAGTCGGGATCAGGCGGTCCGGAAACAACGGTGGCAGCGGGTTTACCGCCACCGTTATTTCCGGAGCGCCTGCTTTGTAATGAGGCCCATTGTTTATTTTGTTTTTGTAGCAGTGGTGTTTTCTTACAACTGAGCATAGTATGCATATGCACTTTCCTTTGTCTATGTGCATCTTGTATATTTTATTTAGAATCTGTTAGTTGAATATGTTTTACAAATGAGTATAATAGTAAACGTATAGAGCACAGTTGTTTTTTTAATGTTATGTTATTGGATGGTAAGAGGTGGAAGAAATAACCATATGCATTTTTTGCTGTTGTTACAGGGTAAATGGCAGAGATTGTGCAGAGAAGCATGCAATTTATGCATTTGTGAAGGTCTGGGAAATAAAGGAGTTGGATTTCATATAGAGGCAGTGGTGTTGTTTGAGCTGGGAGCCTTTGTAATTATATTGTCTGTGTGTGTGCTTGAATGAACATGCATGTACTCATCCTGGCTGTGTGTAATTTTATAACACACTGGACAGAATTTTTCATAATTATACTGTTATTTCTCCCATCTTTTAATATGAAATAAAAAATTTGTAGATAGCTGTGTGAGTAAACAAGAATTTGGAAAGGAGACAGGTTTGCAATTGATACTTCATCATACCAGATGGGATAAATGAAGTAAGGTCATTTTACGGTTTATACAGGGTAAGTGGAAGTTACTCTGTTTATATGTATTCTTAGAAGAGCTGTACATGTACTGTGTAGAAAATATTCATGCCTGTAGTCTGTGTTCATGCATGTGGATGTGCATGAATCTGCAAGTAGAAATATTGGCCAGTTTTATAGTAGTTGTTGCTGTAGGTCTTTTGCAGTGACAGCGGAATTGTACCGTGAGTGATCAATAGTACAACTAAACTGCTGATGTAGAGTTCTTGGATGTGATTGGTGGATGATTGTGTGACTGTTTAACAGTAGCCAATGAGGAATTGGTGCAGAGAGTGAAGTGGAAAGGGTAGAAGGGCTGCCCCAGTGTTACGTGCTCCTCGAACATCGTGGGTGTGCATGGGCAGAGTGTGCTACATCTGGGGTTTATCAGCAAATGCAGCATGTAAAGGGGACTGTAGGGATGAGCCAATCCGATGTTGAGGTTGTGGTTTGTATTGAAAGAGGCTGTCTGTAGTGAAGGTGGTAGAGGTGGAGAAAATCAGGGTGTTGTTGGTTGGAGATATGTTTCTGCATGGTTTGGAGTGGTATGCTAAATGTAGGAATGTGGCAAACAATTTTGATGTTAAAGGAGTAGAGGTGGTGTGGAGCACTATGCCTGGTTTTAATGTGCAGGGAATTGGTCAAGTTTGTGGAGATATGGGCAGGGTAAACATTGCACATGTAGTTGTTTTGCACTGTGGTGCTTTGTATTTGGGGTATGTCAGTGTCCCTACTTTGTTGGCAGATTTTGAATATTTGGTTCAGGCAATAATGAAAATAATTCCAAATGTCAAGGTTATTTTTTTCTGGTTTAGTAGCTAGGGGAATATGGGACAATAGTTTTGTTTTTTGTGCTCAGCAGGTAGAAAGAAGAAGATGTAGGGTGTGGTTTATTGAGGTAGGTGGCAGAACTTCTCATTCTCTGGTCTATAGTATGTGATGAGGCAGGAAAAGAGGAGGGAGATCAGAGCCTTATTCAGAGCCAATTAAATAAGGGTCCAGCAAGCCAGGAAGACTGGAGTGATTATGATGTCAGCGAGTGTCATGAAAGGAGGGCCTCTGTAAGAAAGGCATTTTTATGAGCCAATGGGAGATGAAAGAAAAGGTGCTTTTCTTTAATGCTGGGTTTCGTTTTTGTTGTTCGTTGTTGCAGGCGGTTGAAAAGGAGGAAGAGGACGGGGCTCCAGCCGAAGAAGATATCGTTAAAGAGTGGGCTTATTAGGGGAAATAAATAGCCCAGGTTAAATTAATACGCTCCAGTTGAGCGACGTTGAAGAGGTTGAACCACGTTACAGGAGCTACGAAGAGAAGTTTATCCAGGGTTAAGTGAGGTGAGGTGTTTGCAGCCGTTAAGCAGGTCGAACGCTGAGACAGAGAAAGGGCCAAGCTGCAACACCGCGTCGCCTCCTCCAGCTTCGCTTCTGCCAAGTAAGAACTGTCAGAGCAGCTGAGGAAAGAGTACGTGTCTTTGCTCCAGGCCCCCACCGTTGTGAGGGAGGAGCCTACGGAGGGAGGCTGACAGAGACGTTGGGCCCAGCTGATGGATCTCCGCGGCATAGCTCCAGGCCGTCTTCTGAAGCAGACGCCTGTCAAGAATACAGCTGATTCGGGTTCGCACATACGTAGGAGGGGCCGGATGACTTTGGAAGCCACCGCTTGACGCCAGACAGCTGATCCAAAGCAGCGCAAGTAAAGAAGACAGCGGAGACCTTCAGAGGTGCCGGTAGTACGCAGAGCCTTTGGGATAAGAGGTGAGAGGGGAAAGTCTTTATAAAAACAGAGAAATAAAGCCATAGTAAGTTTCGACAAGGCTTGAGAACAAAAAGAACTTGAACTCCTAATGGGGATTAAAGGAAGTCTGGGCTAGGAAATTCTTTATGTAGAAAAATGAAAGGATATGAAGTTGAGCGGCCAGCCAATGACACTATTCAGCATACTTACCCACCATTTTGAAAGACTGAAACTGAATGTTAATGGGAAATACCCATTCACAAATACAGATGCTGAGATAAGCCTCTGATCTAGTGAAAGACCCAAAGAATCTCTTAACCCCAACCAGCTCGGAGGTCCCGCCAAGAGACCTAAAGACTCTCGACCAAAGAAGAAAGTGCAGTTACTGAATAGTAGTTGTGTTACAGTTTGTTTCTAGAGCTAGAACATAAGAAATTAAATTTCAGTTCAAATCAACTGGTGACCAGATAGGCCAATTCCCACCCGTTCTCTCTTACATTTGGTGGCAGCGGTGGGATTTGACCGGAACATAATGGAGGAGTTGGTAAAGACCTTGAGTGAGGGCCAACAGTTGTTACAGAAAGCCCTGCAGCTCCAAAGCCAGCAGGCCCAAGCTGATAGACAAGCTCTCCAACAGGCCCTGCAGGTCCAGCAGGCCCAGATATTAGAAGCCACAACCATGAGAAATCACACACTGGTGCCAACCTCGGTGCTACAAAAATTCTCCAGCGGTGAAGACCCTGCACACTTCTTTGTCAACTTCGAGAGGGTCGCCAGGAATGCTCAGTGGCCCGCCAAGAGGTGGTGCCATTGCATCGCACCACTTATGACCGGAGAGATGCAGAGTGCCTATCAGGCAGCTAACCCGGCAAGAGACACCAGCTATGCGGACATGAAGCGGGTAGTGCTTGAGCAGCTTGGGCATGACGAAGAAGCGTACAGGATCAAGTTTAGAGACACTAAGCTTACGACAGAGGAAACTCCCCGACAGCTCTTTTACCGAGTAAAGGAGTTGGGGGAAAAGTGGATGCAGACCAGCACCTCAAACACTCATGAGGTGGCCGAGAAAGTAATATTGGAACAATTCGTAGAGGCCTTGCCATTGCCAATGCAGAGGTGGGTTAGGCAACACCAGAGACCCACCTTGATCGAAGCAGTCAATATCGCTTCTGCGTACCAGAAGGCCGGACAAGCAAAGGTGATGATCTACCCCTCCACTCCCAAGAGCAGGGGAGATCACATGGGTGTGAGTAGCCGGCCTATGTCTACCTCCCGTTGGCCGAATTCAATGATCAGGAAACCTGAATGGGAAGGAGCAAGACTTCGGCCTATAAGTGAAGGGGTGGGAACATCGCAGGTGGCCAGACCCCCCAGCCTCAGTGCTCGGGGGCCTCAATGCTTTTAGTGTGGGGACTGGGGCCACCTGGCAAGATTGTGTCCCATAAAAGCCAAGCCGGAACCGATGGATGTGGGAACTCTTGAGCCAGCCAAAGATGTCAACCAGTGTGGGGCTATCCCTAGCCGGAAGGCCACATATCCTTATGCCTGTGAAGCTGAGGTAGAGGGATGACCTACCAAAGCAATGCTCGATTCGGGGAGCTTACAAACGGCTGTAAACCCGGACCTGGTAGGTGGTGTGGAGAAGTTGAAAGAAAACATTCACATCAGGTGTGTGCATGGTGACGTTAAGGTGTATCCAGTCAAGGATATCAGGATAAAGTTAGCTTGGGAGCGAATGACAGTAAAAGCAGCAATAATGCCTGCGCTGCCTGAACCTTTGTTAATTGGCTCTGACGTACCTGATCTTCCTCGACTTATGCAAAAGGTGGAGCAACAATGGTTGAAAGAAGCTCCTTTTTATGGTCAGGACGTCACACCACAAAATCTTAAAACAAGGAAGAGTAAAAATCAGAAGAGGTGGGAAAAACACACCTGGCTTGAACAGAACATGTATCCCCTGGCTGTAGACTGGAAAATAGAGGAACAAGGGGATAGTTTCCGCATGGCCCAAGAACTCGACCCGCTTCTGAAACATGCAAGAGATTCAACAGGCTTTGACGCAAGGAGGGGGGACTCCCTATTTCATTCAAGACAATGGTTTATATTATCGGATGACTACTAGCCCTGACAACGAACCAGTACGGCAGTTGTTGGTATCCAGCAAGTTCTGTCGACCCATACTTGAAGATGCCCATCTTCAGATAGCGGAGGGTCATCTGGAGGTTGAGAAGACCATGCAGAAGATTCTAGCAAAGTTTTATTGGCTGGGTGTATATGGACAAGTAACACGTTTCTGTCAACAGTATCCCGAGTGCCAAAAAAAGAATCGACCGAATATTCCCAAGGTTCCTCTCCAGTCTATGCCGTTGATATTGGAACCCTGCCAACGAATTGGAATGGATATCATAGGACCCTTAGATCCTACCATTAGACGGCACAAGTATTTGCTGGTGATTGTAGACTACGCGACCAGATACCTCAAAGCTTTTCCTTTACGCTCTACGACTGCCCAACAAATATGTCATGTCCTGGTCCCGTTCATATCAAGAGTGGGGATACCTAAGGAGATAGTTACAGATAGAGGTACTAACTTCATGTCAGCTGTGTTAAAGCAAGTGTGCGAAACCCCACACATCAACCAATTCAGGACAGCTGTTTATCATCCACAAACTGACGGTCTGGTTGAGAGATACAACCAGACAATTAAACAGATGCTGAGAAAGACCATACAGCCAGGAGAACGAAATTGGGATCGGGTCCTACCCTGGATTTTAATGACATTGAGGAATACCCCGCAGTCTTCGATGGGATTTGCACCGTTCGAACTGTTGTTCGGGAGACCAGTGAGGACCCTGTTAGATATTTTGAAAGAAGGTTGGGAAGAACAGCCTAATTCTGAAATTACTTTAACAGAATATGCATCAGAGCTGAAAACAAGAGCAGAAAAGCTGCAGTCAATGGCTCAGAGACATCTTCAATAAGCTTTAAGTAAACAAGAGCAATATTATAACCAGAAGTCACGAGTACGTAGTTTTCAAGTAGGAGATCAGGTCCTTGTGCTTCTACCCACAACTGAAAATAAAATGCTAGCATCTTGGAAAGGACCGTATACCATTGAGGATGTGTTGGGACCAGTAACCTATAGAGTTAGGCAACCTGAAAGTAAGATCCCTCTACAAACTTATCATGTTAATCTACTAAAGAAATGGACGGAGCCTGAGGCGACGATTGCCATGATTAACCTGGAGAGGGGTCGGCAGAGTATCTACCGACGTCCGAATCGGCGTTAGGGAAAGAAGCTTTGAACATCAACCCAAACCTAGATCCTGTACAGAGGGAGGAACTTTCTAAGTTGTTGGATCTGTACATGGATATTCTTTCTTCGGTGCCGGGGAGAACGACACTGACTTGTCATCACATTCAGACAAATCCAGGAGCAAAAGTGAGAATGAGACCCTATAGAATTCCAGAAGCCAGATTACAAGCTGTAGAGAAAGAAGTACAAGAGATGCTTCGGTTAGGGGTGGTTGAACCCTCACATAGTGACTGGTGTTCCCTTCTCGTGATGGTCCCGAAACCAGACGGGAGCATTCGCTTCTACATGGATTTCCGGAAATTAAATGAGGTATCCAAATTCGGCGCGGATCCCATGCCGAGGATCGATGACCTCCTGGAGAAACTTGGTGAGGCGAAGTATCTAACAATCGATTTGACTAAAGGTTATTGGCAGATCCCTTTGTTTTCTGCGGACAAGGAAAAACACTGCTTTTGCTACCCCTAGCGGGCTATTACAATTTAAAGTCCTTCCATTTTGTCTTTATGGTGCACCGGCCACTTTTCAAAGATTGATGAATTACTTAATAAAAGGACATGAAAGTTACGTGGGTGCATATTTGGATGATATTGTGGTGTATAGTCAAAATTGGCCAGATCACTTTAAGCATTTAGCTGCAATTTTTCAAACCCTGGAGGGGGCAGGATTACACATAACCCAAAGAAAACAAACATGGCAAACTCGTATACCAGGCATCTGGGGTATTTTGTTGGTCAAGGAACCATCAGACCACAGCAAGAGAAGTTGGAGGCCATTCAGCAATTACAGTTTCCTGCAAATACCAGGCAAGTTAGGGCATTCCTTGGTTTTGTGAGATATTACCGTCGATTTATACCACATTTCCCGACCATTGCAACTACCTTAACAAATCTGAGATTGGATGCTCCACCAAAAAGCGATTGGAGAAATGTTAAGACTGAAGAGGCGTTTAGGGCGTTAAAGACAGCCCTTCCAGACAAAGCTATCCTTCATTGCCCCAACTTTAAGATGCCTTTTTTCTACATACTGACGCTGCAGGATCGGGCCTTGGGGCTGTGCTCTTCCAGAACAAGGGGAAGGAGGAAAGGCCCATTTTATTTATTAGCAGGAAGTTGATGCATCACAAAGTGAAGTACGGAACGATAGAGAAGGAGTGATTGGCAGTGAAGTGGGCAATAGAGTCCCTGAGATACTATTTATTGGGCCGAAAGTTCACGTTAGTTACGGATCATGCACCATTAGTTTGGTTATCCCGGAACAATGAGACGAATCCCAGAGTGCTGAGGTGGTTCCTGTCGTTACAGCCATATTCGTTCCAGACTATTCATCAACCTGGAAGTAAAATGACTCGAGCTGATTTTCTATCCAGAATACATGCCCTTCCCGAACGTAAGGGCTTAAGGGAGGGGATATGTGATGAGGCAGGAAAAGAGGAGGGATGTCAGAGCCTTATTCAGAGCCAATTAAAGCAGAGCCAAGTAAAGCAGGAAAAGAGAAGGGAGATCAGAGCCTTATTCAGAGCCAATTAAATAAGGGTCCAGCAAGCCAGGAAGACTGGAGTGATTATGATGTCAGCGAGTGTCATGAAAGGAGGGCCTCTGTAAGAAAGGCATTTTTATGAGCCAATGGGAGATGAAAGAAAAGGTGCTTTTCTTTAATGCTGGGTTTTGTTTTTGTTGTTGTTCGCTGTTGCAGGCGGTTGGAAAGGAAGAAGAGGACGGGGCTCACCCGAAGAAGATAACGTTTACGAGTGGGCTTATTAGGGGAAATACATAGCCCAGTTTAAATGAATACGCTCCCGTTGAGCGACGTTGAAGAGGTTGAACCATGTTACAGGAGCTATGAAGAGAAGTTTATCCAGGGTTAAGTGAAGTGAGGTGTTTGCAGCCGTTAAGCAGGTCGAACGCTGAGACGGAGAAAGGGCCAAGCTGGAACACCGCGTCGCCTCCTCCAGCTACCCTTCTGCCAAGTAAGAACTGTCAGAGCAGCTGGGGAAGAGTATGCGTCTTTGCTCCAGGCCCCCACCGTTGCGAGGGAGGAGCCTACGGAGGGAGGCTGACAGAGACGTTGGGCCCAGCTGAGGGATCTCCACGACGCAGCTCCAGGTCGTCTTCTGAAGCCAACGCCTGTCAAGAGGACAGCTGATTCGGGTTCGCACATACGGAGGAGCGGCTGGATGACTTTGGAAGCCGCCGCTTGACGCCAGATCGCTGATCCAAAGCAGCGCAAGTAAAGAAGACAGCGGAGACCTTCAGAGGTGCCGGTAGTACGCAGAGCCTTTGGGATAAGAGGTGAGAGGGGAAAGTCTTTATAAAAACAGAGAGATAAAGCCATGGGAAGTTTCGACAAGGCCTGAGAACAAAAAGAACTTGAACTCCTAATGGGGGTTAAGGGAAGTCTGGGCTAGGAAATTCTTTATGTAGAAAAATAAAGGATATATGAAGTTGAGCGGCCAGCCAATGACACTATTCAGCATACTTCCCCACCATCATGAAAGACTGAAACTGAATGTTAATGCAAAATACCCATTCACAAATACAGATGCGGAGAGGAGTCTCTGATCTAGTGAAAGGCCCAAAGGGACTCTTAACCCCAAACAGCTCGGAGGTCCCGTCAAGAGACCCACAGACTCTCGACCAAAGAAGAAAGTGCTGTTACCGAATAGTTGTTGTATTACAGTTTGTTTCTAGAGCTAGAACATAAGAAATTAAATTTCAGTTCAAATCAACCGGTGTCCAGAGTGGTCAATTCCCACCCGTTCTCTCTTACATAGTAATGTTGGTATCATTATATTTGACCCATCCACAATTCTTTTTTTTTTTTTTTTTTTACCAAGTGATAGTTTACTATTTGTAAATCCAGTTAGCTTGCAGTTGTTTTTGGTACCATTTGCATTCTAACGTGGAAGCATTACTATTATGTATTTACTATGTGTCTGTATTTGTAAGGTGGTAAGACGCCCACACCGTTCATTTCGCTAGTGACTGAAAGTGGTATAGTACAAACACACATGTGCAAATTATAGGCCATTAATATATAAATGCAGTCATTGGGGTCAGGGTCCGCGGTGTGGCCGGAGGGGGTTGTAGCAGGGTTTGTTCAGACATTCTCATACAACCACTTTTTGTCCGGGCTTGTTAGGCAGAAACCTGTGCAGTTCCCTTAGGGACCACTGCAAAAAGTTTAAGACCACAGGAGTAAGCAGTAAACCCAATTGGTAGCAGCCTGCACCACCCAGATTTACCTGGTAGCTGTGGCTGAGCAGTCAGACTTCTCTCAAGAAGAGTTAGGCAGTATACAGAGCATACACATTAGGGCTAAAAATACAGTAGAACAAGCAAACACTGACCAGAGCTTTGGTATTAAAAGTATATCATTATTTATTTAAAACACACTTATGAAAATACACTGGCACTAATATATCAAGCAAGTTCAAACACAGTCACTATAAGTATATACACCTCCCTAGTTAATTATTCGACAAGTCTAGCTTAAGACACCACTTATTAACAAAACAGAGGTGAGCGCGTAACCTTAGATGGCACTCCAATAATTCGTTAAACAGGGAGATAAAAGGCAGAGCATTGAAATAACACAGTACCAACACTTTTAAGAACCCTCAGCAAGACAGGAAAGGCAGGGTCCACTGTAGAGCCAAAGTTCATAGGCTAGGCCCACTCTTAGAGAGAGCAAGGCTGAATGTGCCCAAGATCACACAGTGGAAATGCACTCGGAGTCTTTGCAGAAAATGTCAAAAGAGGTTGGATTAGTTCAGAAAGATAAAGTTAGAAGGTTTGGAGGCCAACCCAGTTGGAAAGTCAAGGATTTACGGGACAGTCCGTTGCAAGGGAGGCCAGGCGGGACACAGTACCTTAAATGGTGAGAACGTTCCAGCGGGGGCAGTTGTTCCTGGCAGTGGGTGCAAGTCGTGGCTTCGACCAGAGGAAGAGATGATCTCGACGAGTAAGAAAGCTGGAAGTCGTTGCACTGCCAGGGATAAAACCAGCCGCGGAGTTCCTGATTAAAAGGTACGACCCTTTTTTTCGCGGTCAGTGGTGAAGCGTGGCTATCCGGCCACAGGGGTGCTTGGCACGGGCGATTCGACCACGAGACGCCCTGGAAGGCGAAAAAGGCGAACTGGTTGGTCCCACCAGCTCAAAGGGAAGAAGACTCTCCTGGAAGAAGATCTCCTCTGTCGTCAGGGAAGTGGTGAGTTCTTTACAGCATGGCTCCACCGGTGGTGTCATCGTTGTAGATGGCTCAGCTTCTCCCTTCTTCGGACTCGTTAGGTCCTGTGGCGAATCCTGAAGTTCCAGTCCCCAAAGCCCTGCTTTTATGCAGAAAAACCCCCATTCAACAGCCTAGCTGTCACTCAAACATGCTAAGTGGTGAGCCGGGCGGCTCACCACTGGGCCAATCACACAAGAGTGCGACTTGAGTTGCCAAGGCAACTCAGTCCAGGGTGCCTAATCCCCCTCCCACACATCCTGTAGACCCCAGAAAGAGTGGCACCATTTGGAGGGCTTCTGTGCAGAAGCCCCCCAAAAAGGGGAACAAAGGGCTCAAATTGGGTTAGAGTTTCAGAGGCGAACACAAACGCCAGTTTGAAACCGAGTCCTGGCAAAAAGACCCAACCGGGGAATTAATATTAAATAAATAACCCGGCGTTATCTTTTACATTGCACCAAAAAGTGGTGCGTTTAAAATCAATGGGAAAATCCCATAAGAAATATTCTGGTGGAATATTTTGCGTGGTATCCACTGCCACCAGCCAGAAACTCGATAAGGGGGGACTGGACAGTGCTCCCTTGGAAAACAGACCCAGGGGCAATCGAATTACCCCTACCAGTACTTCCACAATATGATGGTTTGTACTGGTTCTGTTCACAATTTGAAACTAGTAAAGCCAATGGTGACTTTACATGCCCTGGGAGACAGTTGTCAGTCCTAGGGTATGGAGTCTATGTTTGGGGGTCACTATGACACACCTGTGTTACTGCACTGAGGGTGCTGTGTAACACACATACCAAAAACACATGAAGCCCTATGGAGTAAAAGACCCCATAGCCCATAAAACACATTCACGGTCAAAGGACATTCTCAAATCATGCCTAGGAGTGGGAGAAAAAGAGTCTCACTCTTAGCAGGAGAAAAAAATAAACCCCAAAAATCCAGCAAAGATGCTGGGGGACTCACTAGGTTTGGGAAATTAGCCTTAACAGATAATTCTCCCTAACAGGGCTCGAGACTTGCTCCTTTCAAAAATGTTTACATGAGTTGCCGTGTGAAGAGGAGATGCAATGAGGTGACAGGTAGTGTGGCCTGACTGTGGGAGTCACTGGGAGAGAGCGAAGTTCTCCAGAGGAACAAAATAAATCTGTACAAATGTCATCTGCATTGGTGAATGGTAGCAAACAATTCATGTTTTTCAAAAATATTTGTAATGCCACTGTGGTGTGAAGCGCTATCGGCTCCCATTCTGAGTGAAGGTCAGCGCTGTTGAATTTTTGTTTCCTAGGTGAGCAAACCCACGCATGGTACACAATATAAGGTTAAATAGTTTTTTGACCTTGAAACAAAGGGAGGATTGCTAACGGAATGCATGAAGGGAGGGATGCAAGACTTTCAAATATGATAATGTTCACCATTAAAAAATTGGACAAAGGAACATTTAATTTCATTTTATGAAAATTCGTTGAAGTGAACGGAGTGTCTGTTTCACGCCGATAGAATGGAAATGCCAAATATTATGTAAGTTTTACTTTGGACGATTTTATACATTATTGGTGGGGTACATTGTATTTTTTGTTGTGTGTGGTATATTGCAATGACATGCAATTACAACTTGTTTGTGTAATTTGTTTTGTCGTGGGCACCTGGGCAGTGCAGCATCGAGATGGGTGTAGTTCATTAGTTGGTTCCCCCAGGTTCACAAACGCATAATTGAACGCTAATATTTAATTAAAATTCTGTGTATGTGTTCTTCTTGGTTTTATTTAGCTCTCTAATTTCAGCGTTAGCCTTAGCATCCCATTTCGAGCTGACCATACTCCCTAGCATTAACTTGTACAGCAAACTGAAGAGTACTTTGCACGTTGTTTTGTTTGAGTTATCATTGTTTGACGTCCGTGTTTATCAATAGTTGTAACAGGGAGGGGCTAATGGTTAAAATGATAAACTGTAATAAGATCGGTTACTGAGACACATTTCTGTTATCTTTTTTTAAACAACTACATCTTGACTTTCTGCGATTGTCATGGATTCCAGATACCAACTGACTTTTTTTTTTAACCGTCAGCTACAGGTGTCTGGGTGGATCACAGTGACGCTTTGTGGGACGATCGACACGGGCCCATATGCCCGTACGCCATACCAGCGATAAGGAGCAACTTGATATCGTTTATGGTGGCCTAGCGCGAAGTTCATGCGTCTAATGCGTTTTTATATCGAAAAGGAACACCGCGTGACTCACAATAAACATTTGTGGATCGAGAACGAAGAAAACAATTACCTATTCACTTGCATATGTAATTCTCCAGATGTTCTCGGAGAGTTTATTGTGAAATAAAAGTACTTTATAAATTGTAAAGTTTTGCTATTTCCTTTAAAAGTATGGTTTCATATTAAAAATTGGGACGCGCTGTGTTGTGAGATGATGAGTGTTGATATTCCGGGTTCTGTGTCAAGTAACGTTATCACATAGGTGATGATTGGGTGCGTTTTACTGCTCTGTATAGTAATGTTCTGGAGATAGGTGGAGCATATCACTAGGTTTGGTGATGTTAGCCTCAGGGGCGGGGCATATGAATTAGTGCCGCCAGGGCAGTCCACCTTGGGTGATGTGGGAACAGATAAGATTATCACAAGATGGCCACGCCCTGCTGCCTGATTTCGCATGTGTAAAAAAGAGGAAAATTACGGTAAGGTGCATAGGAAATGTTTGTACGATCGATCAATGTATGCTTATAAGTACATGCCCGAACACTTGGGAAAATAATATTTCTGAGTGCACTATTATTTTAATAGATCCTTTTTTTGCTACATTCATTGCAGATGATTTTCTAAGGTATGTTTCTGTATTATTTTTAATGTCTGCATGGTGTGTTTAAAAAAAAAGATTTGGAAAGTACACAAAGTAACGGATAATAATTTGTTTATATAGAGAAGTGTGGTGTCTTCCATTAGGAGGGCCGGTCTTACACCTGATTGTACCCCAGGCAGGAAGCATCATTGGCGCCCCTCCCCACAACAAAAAATGACAACAACATAACTTGGGTGCAGATGAGCACAGACCACCTTACTATAGTATTTTGGGGGCGTGATTCAGGGTGGGCTATGTTTAGAATTAATAAACTAATTACACCTACATGATCTTCCCTGCAGAATATTCCCACCATACAATGCATTATTCACCACATAAATATGTTATCCATTCGCTTGAAAACTGGTTATAAAAAGAGGCATGTTAGTAGGACTTCAATTCTACAGTTCACTATACAAATGTGGATCTTGCACCAACTAAATGTAAGGTTAGTAAGATGGAGAGAGGTAAAAGGTATGGGTAAATCATATTGCTTGGCAATACTGTGATACAAGCGTCATCGCAGGTGTTTGATGGGTCCAATGTCCACATACCTTTAGAATGCGCAGGCATTTACAAAAGGAATTCCATCGAGTTGTCGGTTGAGGGGGTGCACACTGTGAGCCTAATTAGCAGACTTCTGCTAAGAGGTTGTATACAACAGACTATGCTGGCATTTTCAAACACGACGAAGGAGGATTTCTGTGCTATAAAGGAAGTTGCTTCAATGCATAAATACACACATGCTTCCAATCACTGTATCAGTAACTAGTCTGCCAAACATTGGTTTCAGTCCGATATGCTTCACGCTACATTTAATTTTATTTATTTATTTGTATTTGTAGAGCGCACTACAGCCCACGGGCATCGCGGCGCTATAGCAGTACTCAAAGAAGGCTCGCTTAAGGGTTACAGTGAAGCCGCCCAGGTAGATAGACTTAGTGACGATACAATGCATGGTATAGGGTTACATACATATTTAGATCATGGTACATTGCGGGGATTGCGGTTGCACAGTGCAAGTCATACAAAGAGACTGGTTTTGATGGCCTTGCGGAAGGCCGCTTGGGAGTCAATAGTCCTAATGTGAGGGGGGAGTGAATTCCAGTGGGTGGCTGCCATAGTTGGGAAACTGGTGCCGCCAGCCCGGGCTTTGCGTGTTCTAGGAATAGCAATCAAGTTGGAGTAGGGGGTTCTGGTAGGCCTGGAGGAGGGGGGTTTAGAGATTCTCTGTGCCAGGTAGGGGGGTGCCTGTTCATGAAGGCACTTGTTTGTCAGGGCAAGGGTTTTGAATATGATCCTTTCTTTGACTGGTAGCCAGTGGACCTGCCTTCTAAGTGCAGAAATATGATCCCTACGTGAGAGTCCAGTAGCTGCCCTGAGCGCATTGTTCTGAACAATTTGTAGTTTAGCAAGATTCTTGGCTGAGGTGCCTACCAGGAGGGGATTACAGTAGTCCAATCTGGATCCGATTATGGCCCTGGCAATGGTAAGGCAATTTTGTTGCGACAGGAAGGGTCTTATTGTGTTGATGAGTTTGGAGTGGTAGGCAGAGGTGGATGCAATGGCGTTGACCTGTCTGTCCATAGATAGGTTAGGTTCTAGGTATACACCCAGTGTTTTAATTGATTGTGAGACAGTGATAGGGATGTCATCAATGGTGAAGGAGGAGTATAGTTGGTCAAGTTTGTTCAGGGTGGAGGGGGAGCCTACCAGTAGAAGCTCGGTCTTCTCACTGTTGAGACAGTGCCAGTTTTCTGCCATCCAGGATTGGATAGTCGCATAGATGGAGCTGAGGGTGTTAGTGTCAGATTGGTAATCACCCGTGAGGGGGATGAGCACCTGGGTGTCATCTACATAGTTTGTATATGAGATTCCCAGGGCATCCAGGATTTTGAATAGTGGCCTGGTGAAGAGGTTGTATAGAGTGGGGGCAATACAGGAGCCTTGTGGAACCCCACATTTGATGGTGCTGGGAGTTGCACAGGAAGAGTCAGAGAAAAACCTCATTGCTCTGTCCTGCAGAAATGAAGTAATCCATTTGCAGGCCTTGGTCGAAAAGTTTGCTGCTGTGGAGAGGTGGTGGCAAAGGGTCTTGTGATCAACTAGATCAAACGCAGCAGAGAGGTCTAGGAGCAGTAGGAGTGCAGGTTTGTCTGCGTCTCTGAGGTCATCGATCTGGTTTTTCAGGTCAAGGAGGGCAGTTTCTGTGCCGTGCCGAGGTCGTTATGGTCGTCTTCCTATCCTGCTGTCCAGTCAGTGCACTTTTGAGCCTTGCTTGCATTTTCAAACTCCCTGCCACTACTTGATGTCCAAGTGCATAGCTGCCATGTGAGCCACTAAGAGCCAGTCCTTGCTTTTCTCGTTGCATGATTGGATTTGTAGTTTCATGTTTCCCTTGCTATGTATGGGCCTACAAATTCCAGCATGTAAAGTCAAAAGCAAGAACAGCTTGTGTTATCGGGCATGATATGGGACAACTTGACAGCTATGCAAGTGTTCATCAAAAACTCATGCTCCCGGCAGGTTTTGCGACTGCTCTTCACACTCTGCTATGCCCAGTTGTGTGCTTTTAAATGCTCCTGTAGCTGATGTGTTACAACATGTGGGTTTTGTAGGTAAACTAAAGCATGTGAGTGCCCTATATTTTTAAGAAGACTGTCCCTTATTTCTGAGAACACCTCACGGTGCCCACAGTAGTGAGACGTTCAGCAAATGGTTATTTTCTCAAGTCCTATCAGTTTAAATTCAGGTCTTTGCATCAGGCCATGTATTTTTGAAATGTCAACATTAATTTGCAGGATTAAAAGCACTTCTTTTAATCCTGCGTGTTAATTTTGCTTCTCATTCACATCTCGTTCACACTCCCATTCACACCTGCTGGTGGTGGCGCCCTCTGGAGGCTGGCACATCAGGCAGCCGCCGGCATGGCCTGATGCAAAGAACGGCCCTGTCCATTAGTATCAATGTCTTTTCATCACAAGGATTTTTTTTCCAGCCATTCCAAAGTAGACATTTCTGTGTAAAAAGAAATATATATATTATTTTTACTGCACCTAATACAGAAAGTTTATAAATATATAAAATCAGTGAAAAAACTTTGTTAAAGGGACATTATGGTTAAGTTGCACTATTAAAAACCTATGACATTCAGTGAAAAAAAACTTTGTTAAAGAGACGTTATGGTTCGAGGTAAAACCGAAAAACCCCTGAAATTCGCAAGTTATGGTAAGCTAAGCAACCATAACTCACGCAACCACCATGCACTGCTAAGACTAACACCCAGGACATCAAAGATGACATCACAGATGTAATTGATGACATCCTATGTGCATTTACTTTTCATGAAAAGTCTGTACAAGGGATTCTTATAATGTTGACAAAAAAGTGTCAAGGATCATTGGAATAAATATCATGATACGTAGTGCATTAAGCAATGTATTGATATAAATGGCATTCTATTATGAAGTTCTTTCCAGTATACTAAGCTACTC
Source organism: Ambystoma mexicanum (assembly GCF_040938575.1). Taxonomy (NCBI): domain Eukaryota; kingdom Metazoa; phylum Chordata; class Amphibia; order Caudata; family Ambystomatidae; genus Ambystoma; species Ambystoma mexicanum. The sequence continues at coordinate 289,258,139 of NC_090931.1, read as the reverse complement.
ATGTATAAACATAATCATAATCTTACCATGTTGAATAGTGAAATGATAAATTCTTTCTTATTAGAGTTTTGCGTACTGTGCAACATGTAACAAGCAGATAATAAAACCCACTTACTACATAATTTCATTATTACATACAAAAAAGACAACACCACATACAAATATGAGTATATACAGGGAAAGTGAAGTAAGCAAAAAAGCAGCAGGAGTACCAGAAGTGTTCATAACCTAACTGATTATCTTCATGCAGAGAAATGATTGCTCTGTTTCAAAGCTGCTACTTCCCCTATGTATATGTATCACATGATGTGACTGAACCCTAAGGAAAGTAGTGTGAGTAGAATGTGTACAAATATGAGCATATAAAGAGAACATACAGTAATTAAAAAACAACAGAAATATCAGAAAGTGCTGATAAGCCTACTGATTATTTTCATGCATAGAAAGGATTGCCGTCTTTCAAGCCTGTGTCTTCCCCTATGTATATGTTACATATTATGTGACTGGACCCTAAGGGAATTACTGTAAGAACATAACTGAAGGATAAGTCTACAAATATAGTACCTTTTGAATTATTAGTTCCGGACTGTTTCTGAAGAAAACCATGTGGCCTAGATATGTCAGTATAGGAAAAAAGGGGAGCCAGACATGTGATGTTATCTTTGATGTCCTGGGTGTTAGTCTTAGCAGTGCACGGTGGTGGCGCAAGTTATGGTTGCGTAGCTTACCATAACTTGCGAATTTCAGGGTTTTTTCAGTTTTACTTCGAACCATAACGTCCCTTTGACAAAGTTTTTGTTCACTGAACATATATAAGGCAAGATCACAACCCATCAAAATAAAGTCTAATTTTTCTTCTAAAGAAAGACAAGTCTTAAAAGATCTACAAGGAGATCGGATAGATTACATCAAGGAAGCACACAGGCAGTTATTGGACACCAGCTGCTACGAAAAACTGGAGAATAACTCGACAGAAAGAATAAAACAAAAGGTGTAGTGCCTTCTGAAGAAATGGTCTGATCTAGGTGTTCTGGACGAAGATGACGGTAGATTCCTTTTTAACAAATTTCCCAACATACCTCCCATTTATTTTCTCCCCAAAGTCCACAAACATCCAACCCATCCCCCCGGTCGACCTATTGCCACCTTGAATGGAGCCTCTCTAGAAAACATTTCAAAATATGTGGATCAAACTCTCCTACTGCTTGTATTTACCTTACCATCGCATTTGCGGGACACAAAAGATTTCCTTAGCAAGATCGAAGGGATAGTGTGGGAGGAAAACTACATGTTTGCTACACTAGACGTTGTTTCACTATACACTTCCATTCAGCATGAAGATGGCAAGAAAGCCTGTAAATATTTCCTAAACAGCAGATCACTTAATTATCTTTCTCATGGGGAAATGATAATGGAAATGGTAGAAACTTGTCTCACCAACAACGTTTTTTTGTTCGATAATGATTTCTATAACCAACTGAGTGGAACTGCCATGGGCACAAGTTTTGCCCCTGCCTATGCAAATTTAACCATGTGGTGGTGGGAAAAGCTCATGGTATGGACAGAAGATAACAACCAGTACACCAATCAAGTGATTCTTTGGTTAAGGTTTATTGACAACCTTTTTATTCTTTGGAATGGCAAGGAAAAAGACTGGCTTGATTTTGTCAAAATACTAAATGTGAACAATTTACATCTAAAATTCACCAAGACCCATAGCCGGAAACAAGTCATCTTTCTGGATGTACTGGTGAAGACAAATCAAAGCAAGATTCTCACTGAATTGCACCGTAAACCAACAAGTTCCAATATGTCAATCTTCGCCACCGGCAATCACCCTAGATCTCTGAAATGGGGTATTCCGTATGGCGAATTCGTCAGAAAACAGCGAAATTGCAGCAGAATAGAAACTTTCGATCAAGAGTGCAAACTCACAACTGCAAATTTCGTCAAACAAAGATATCCTAAAGCCATTCTGGAGAGAGCCTATTTGAAAGCTCAAAATCTAAACCAAACCACCTTGCTTTCGACAAACAGGGCACAAGAAGCTAAAGAACAAGATGACGAAATCAGGCTCATTCTTACGTATGGAACTCATGCCAATGTCATTCGAAAAATATTGCATCGACATTGGCATGTATTGCAATCAGATGAAGCATTATCGCCAGTCCTTAAGGAACATGGCAATATTACCTTTAGGAAATCTCTCTCCATCAAAGATTCATTGGTCAGCAGCTTCCTGAACCCCATAAGTAAAATCTCTAACAATAGTTCTTGGCTGAATACAAACATTAGTGGGTTTTTTCAAATGTACTAAATGCAAAGCATGCAGGCTTGCCCTGAAAAGAACTAATTACATACATCCAGTAACAGGACACTTTGTTGAATTGCAGAGTCACATTACGTGCAACACAGAATTTGTGGTCTATGGACTTTTATGTTCCTGTAACTCTGCTACATTGGTAGCACCATTGGCAAACTGAAATTTAGAATTCTACAGCACATGAGAGCCATAAAAAACATTGATCCCTCTTACACAACGGCAGTTCATTTCAAGGATGTACATCAGGGCAAACTGGATTGTTTGAGATTTTTAGGACTACATCACGTTATAGCCAACCCTCGTGGGGGTAACAGAGAATTGGAACTGTGCCAAAAGGAGACAAAACTCATTTTAGATCTTGAATCAAAGAAACAAAAAGGACATAATCTTGATGAGGAGTTGTACACTTATTTAGGAACATAAGTAATTGGACGAAAAGAAAAATAGTTTTTCTGTCGTTCCACCGTGGTCTCTGCTTGGCTGCTATATTTGGTATTGATCTATATATATTTATAATTTGATTTTTGTAGAACTTTATATTTTGATATTTCTACAGACAATACCAGTTAGTCAAACATACTTTTGTGCGAGGACGTGTAATGTTGTCATATGAAGGTTTTTAAATTTGTTATTTGTGTATGCACATTGTTATATTTTTATTCACTTGGGTGATGATTTCATGCTTAGTCTCTGTATCATGGTGGTCCATTGCAAGACATTGTTTTAATGGTTGATTTCATGGTTAAGATTGTCCTCCCTTAATAAGCTAGGATGACGGCAGCAGTTAGTAAAATGTGCAAACATTAAGTGCTCTACTTTGGTGATGAATGTGCAGATATAATGAAACCTGGGTACAGATATTGTTATACAACAGGAAGTGATATTCTAGCACTATGCACCTTAGGTATTTTATACTAAAAAATATGCACTTTAGAGCACTATGCACTTTATGGCAAAAACTGGCAATATGCACTTTATAAACGGTTGTACAGGTCATTTTGCCCTTTGGCAATGGACCATGTATGATTGTGGTCTATTGAACAAAGACATACTTTAACCTTTATAGAATGTCTACTTGCATATTCTTTTAGGCTGCATTTGGGTTTAAAATTCATAGTTACAACTTAGCAACTTTGCACATTGTACTATGAGCATGACATTTTCCACCATGCATCATGCCATTGTCTTACCATAGCCATCGTATTCTGTAATTTATTACTGAATAACTACAATGCTGACCTTACAATATGGTGAACATCACTAAGATGAACACAACCACAGCTGAATTTGGGGTTTAAGGTAATTAAACTGGAACATACCCGTTTGCAATTAAATGCACTCGCAATCAACTTTAATGCGATTGGGGTTATCCAGTGTTAAAGAGAACCCGAAATTTGTTGTTAATTTGCAGCAGGGTAAATGTGGTAACATCATACACCTTACAAGTCAACAAAAATATCGTAATAGTGGGAAAAATGCCACTTACAAAATGGCCAGTGTGTTAACCTATGCATTTTACATGGGGGTGAAAGAAAGCAAGAAAGTAAAAAAGGACAACTCACGCCATGAACCATAGAGACTGCTTGAATGTTTGTATATATACATGAATTGCCAAGCACTTGTTTGTACGTGAACAAGCAGCAAGACAGCTACGAAACGCGTTGTACCGTGCTTTTTTAACTGTTGGCATATGCCCAATAAAACTGGATATTGCAAGGACTTGCTACATTTGTCTGGGTTTTTTGGCCGAAGGAAGTATTTTTACTGACATTTTTTCCACTGCTTTTGAGTGCTATCCTCTTCGGAAGAGATTGAATCACTTTCCCCTTTTCTAAATATATATATATATATATATATATATATATATATATATATATATATATACACACACACACACACACAAAGTATACATAGAAGTACATGCATTAGACACGAAGAAAAGAGTCCGGTTCTTTAACTTATTACATCAGAAGGGGTGTAAAGTCATCGTGCAGAACCTGGCCAAAATCTGAGAAAATTGACCAGAGGAATCTAAAGATATGACATGATTTCTATCTGGGCCTTCTCCGGCCCTCAGTGTAAGGAAACAGAACGGCTGTGGAAAGCGCCTCCTGCTGTGGAGTCGTGTAGACTCCAGAAGACGCCCACGACTGCGACGACGGGGGACCGGAGCGAGGCCAGGAGGAGGTCCCATTAATCTGCTCCAGATCCGACTGCCAGGCCGACAACGCCGGTGCGAGGAGGAGCCAGTGGATGTACCGCACACCCTGCCCCTAGCAAGGAGACACTGAGCCCACGCAACCGATCCGAGAGGACCTATACATTGCCCTCCAACACTTGGAAGATTCGAAGACCTCCCTTGCAATACGATGCCGCTTGAGAGGTGAGAAAGCAGAGACCATCCAGCTCCAAGCGGCGGCACCCTCATACCAGGGGCTGCAGCAGGGCAACAACTACGAGCCCGACCAGCTCCCCTCCCCATGCCTGATGCCTGGCAGGGAAGACAACGTGCCATTGAAACAGTAGGGTAGAGCGAGGAGAGGGCACGACCCACACCGGGACAACTCCACCCGCCCCGAGAGACACAAACACAATACAATAAACTACTCTAAAAAAACAGGTGCCACAGGCTCATCTGTGCACGCTGTTGTGTGTCTGTTGAGCAGGCGCACAGATCTCCTTGCAGCAAGGCCCAAGCCAGGTGCCTTCGCCGCCCGATAATAGCACAGTTCATGAACTAGAGACATGGATTTATGGGCCACAAAGGAGAAACAAGATCTGAAAATGGGATCTAGTGTAATCCGTATCTTCCCTGCTACACCTTGGCAGTTCAGCAGGAAAGACGCATGGTCATCGGAGTGAAGAAATTACTCAGAGAACGCAGGATACCATATGCAAGGATATACCCAGCCAGGCTACGCATGCAATTTAAGAATAAAACATACTTCTTCACGTCTCCTGAGGAAGCTGCCACTTTTGTAGAAGCTAACTACCCGACAAGCAGCCACCTGAAGAAGACAATTGAATGTAAGGTAATTGATACCCCCAGAGAAGACATTGAACTTGCTGTGCAAGCTGACTATTATCATTGTATCTAGGTAACAAGTATGATAGATAGGTGAACGGATTGATGCTGCATCACTCTCCGACTTTGCCCCTGAAACACAAAGCTGGGGGTGGGGGATGATTGTGCACCTAGTCGGATGCAAGGTATGTGAGCAGCAATGTTTCTCATAATGGTCCGAATTAGTCTGCAGGACGCACTGGGCAAGGGGCATGTGGAGACTTATTGGTAGAATGGCAATGAGCTTGTGGCCCACAGAACCCATTGGATAGTTGCATTATAGATCAAGCATTGCCAGCTCCAAGTAGAATCGGAGACTAGACTTAGGCCTGTGAACATACATGGTGCTTGAAGGGAAGTGCTGAACACAGATGTGGGTGCCTGGCGCTACATAGTTGAGCCCTTTAGGCTACGTAATTCATAATGTGTGCTGGCAACGTTAGTAAGTGGATTTAAGGAGACTCAGTCTGGACAAGACTCTGGTACTAGATCCGGGACCTTGGCCGCCAAGACAGCAGTCTCCCCCAATGCAAGTGCATAGTTTGGTTGAAGAGGTGAGGGAAGGGGAAGGGGAAGGGGGAGGGGATGGGATGGGATGGGGAACATGGAAAAGCATAGTAGAAGTTCAGGGTACTATGAGGGTAGGGATGGGGATGGACGGGGGCAGTTGGGATGATAAAGTTAGAAAAACTCACCGACTGATTGCAACATGTTATGACCAATCTGGCAGACTGCATAAGACGGTACAAGAACATGTGAGAGATGATGGCTGACAGGGATACAATTAATTAGCTGGAATGTGGGAGGCCTGTGCACGCCTGTGAAGAGGAGGAAAGTTATGGCATATGTAAACAGGTAAGGTGTCCAGATATTATTTTTGCAAGAAACACACTTACTAGAACACCAAGCATGTTAATTCAACCCCGGATGGGGAGAGCACCGTTTCTATACCTCCTACCCCACACAGGCTCGGGGGGGTCATGATTCTGGTTCACAGGTCTCTCTCATTTAACCATTATGTAACTGAAAGTGACCCCTGCAGTAGGTATGTGGTAGTGCATGGGAAATTGGGCAGCGTTGAAACAGCATTGGTTAATGTGTATGGCCCTAATATAGATGACCCGGAATATTATACAGAGGTCTTTCAGAAATACACCAGGCACCCAACCGCTCAAGTAATATGTGGCAGCGATTTCAATACCATATTAGATGTAGACTTGGACCGGACATCATCCACACCTAGATCCCTAACGAATGCATCACGCACAATACATACACATAGTACAGATCTGGGATTTAAGGGATGCCTGGCGATCGCTGCACGGGACTCAAAGGGCCTTTACCTTTTACTCATCAGTCCATGACATGCATTCCAGGATAGACCTGTGGTTAATCTCTCAGAAGGTTCTGGGCTGGGTGACAGAGGTCAAGATCCTGCCTAGAATGCTATCGGATCACTCCCCTATATTTCTTCGATTAGAAATCCTGGCGGGGACACCTCAGAGAGTACTATGGCAGTACTAGGGGCGCCCCTGCTTGTCCCTGTATTTAAAACCAGTGTGGCACAACATGTTGCTGAATTCTCCAAAAATAACGACGGGTCAGTGACCCGGCAGGCTATCTTATGGCAGGTGTTTAAGGTATATATACAGGGAATTGCAATGTCCTCAGAACTCTGAGTACTTTGAGACATAAGGAGGGATTTAAAGAGTTCAGAAGAAACAATAGCCCGACTTCAAACGGAATATGCTAGTAACTCGACGGCACATGTTCGTGCAGATATTAAAACACAGCTAGATGAATACCGGGCAGGGGGGGAACAGGGAACTGCGCTATTTTGACAGACCAGCAGCCACACGCAGGTACAGGAATCACAATAGGCCGGGCAGACTCTTGGCACATATGGTGTGAAACGAGAGGGTTAACACGAACATCCCGTGCATCACTAGGCAAGACGGGGTGGTGGTCACTAAACAGGAGGAAATCAGTGGAGCGTTCGCCAATTTCTATGCCAATCTGTACTCCCCTCAGAGCGCAGCTACAGACCGTGAAATTGACGATTATTTAGCAAACATACCCACCACGCTACTGTCAGGAAAAGCCTGCAGTGCTCTGGAGGCTCTGTTAACACTGAACGAGATAAAAGATGCTATAAAGAGCCTCCCGGGTGGTAAGGCTCCAGGATCTGATGGCTTGAGTGCAGAATTTTATAGGGAATTTGTGTATGTGCTGGCTCCTCATCTCTTATCTATGTGGACCGAAACGCTGGAAACAGGTATTCTCCCGGATACGACATGAGAAGTGTTCATTACCCCGCTCTTGAAGCCTGGGAAGCCTCCAGAGGATTGTGGGTCAAACTGTCCGCTGTCCCTCATTATCACTGATGCGAAAATAATCGCAAAGATATTGGCTTCCCGATTAAACCCACTGATGCCATATATGGGGCATGAAGACCAAGCGGGATTTGTGCAAGGCAGATCGACGGCATCCAACATTCTGAGATGTTACACTATATTAGCAAAGATCCCACAGGAAACTAAAGGGGCCGCAATCGCATTAGACATGCAAAAAGCATTTCATACTGTATATTGGCCCTTTTTATTTAGAGTATTGCATAACTATGGGTTTGGCACGAACTTCATTCAATGGGTACGTATTCTTTAAGTGCAACCATATGCACGAGTGTGCGTGATTGGGGCCCTCTCCTCGATCCTAGCATTGTTAGGGGGCACTAAGCAGGGATGCCCACTCTCACCATTACTGTTTGCGTTGGTGATAGAACCACTAGCAGACCTTGTAAGAGCGCGACACGCCAGGGCCGGGATACCTTTAGCGGGCAGGGTAGAGTTGATAACTCTTTATGCTGATATTATGCTATACATGAAGGAACCCGGGAGATACCTGCAGAGGATACCAGCGACATTCCAAGGGTTCAGGCAATATTACGGTCTCAGTTTGAACGCTAACAAATCTGAGATATTCCCAATGACAGACAGCACTGGTGAACCCAATGATCTGCACAGCCTCAGGTGGGCGCCACAATGGGTGAAATATCTGGGTGTCGAGATAGCATGCACAGCTCAAATAGTACGCTCCCTCAATTATGATGACCTGCGGATCATTATCATTATGCGCCAAGATTAACTGTTGGAATCACCTTCCTATTTTTCTATTGGGCAGACTAGCTCTGGTGAAAATGATTATACTCCCAAAACTCTTATCTCTTCAGCACGGTGCCACTGTGGCCGGGAAGGTCTTTCCTCTCGAGAATGTAAGGGGCGTGCTCAGCGTTTGTGTGGAAGGGACAGGTGCGAGCTAGCTGGAAGCGTCTAACAATGACATACAAACAGGGAGGGTTGGCGGCTCCTGATTTCGAATTGTGCTTCCTGGCTGCACAGGCTTATTACGTGATATACTGGACAGAGGGTGGACCCGACGTGTCTCATGTGACACTGGAAAAACAGGGGAGAGACCCGGCATACCTCTTACATGGGCTAGGTGAAGGAAAGGCAAGGGGGGACAACCAAATGAATCCCATCCTAGTCACGCAACAAGCATGGGCCAGGTTGATCTGCCACCCTAAGGGCACCATAATGTATAATCCAGATATGCCTGTTTGGGGGGCACCATACCTACCCCTATCAAAAGACAACGACTTGTCAACACACTGGAGAAACAGGGGCATACTTCACTATAGGGATCTGCTCCGCGATGGCCATTGTGTACCTAGGGACGACGTTAAGGCATGTATTGGGGTCACCCCATTGCAGAAATTACAATACCTTAGAATCCATTCAGCATTGGCGACACTATGCAATGGATTCCCTCGCAAACCATCCTCACATCCAAGCCTGAGATATGCACTCACTCCCAACACGGAGAAAAAGACGGCCTCAGCATTATATAAACTTACATTATCTGTTAGAAAGGCTCAGACGCCAGGTATTAAGGGGGAGTGGGAGAAAGACCTAGGGATCACGCTCACTGAGTCACACTGGATGCAGCTATGCAGGGTAACGAAACAAACTTCTTGTAACTCCAGGTACAGGCTAATCCACTTCAAGATACTGAATAGAGTTCACCTCTCCCCAGCACACCTTATGAATATGTATGTATGAAAGTGCCTGAGGTGTGGGAACGGGATCGCAGACACACTGCATATGCTGTAGTCCTGTGGTGCGCTCACTGAGGATTGGGCGAATGTGTGTAATGTGTTAGAAGAAATGGTGGGCCAACCTGTAAACTGGGAACAAGGGACATGCTTGCTGGGCTGTGTGTGTAATATGAACCCTATCTGACGTAGGCTCCTTAATCTGGGTCTGTTGCTGGCTAAGCGTGCTATATTGGTGAGGTGGAAAAGTAAAGCACCCTCCTCAGTGGAAGACTGGATGAAGGAAATGTCCTGGGCTAATGACAATGAAGAAGTCTATTCCAGCTTGCTGCCCTTAATGAATCGCCCGAAGGATATATGGGGAGGGTTTAGGCAATACATGCTTAATAAATTTGATGAGGGAACCAGTCAAGATGAAGGATCATAATAATGCCTGTATTGTGGTCGCCTGATTATACATGTCCCAGTAACTATATGCACTATGCAAGTCATTGAATGGAATGGAATGCTGTAACTCTGTGCAAAGTTATAAAAAAGTTTCTAAAAAAAATAAAGAAATTGTATCTGTAGGAAGGATGGGCCAAGGTGGAGCCATCAGATAGGTATTCACCAATTAAGTGACTAACCCTTAAATGTTCTATATGTAGCTCGACATATTAACCCATCCCATTCCCCCACAGCTTTTGTTAATTGATAATGTAACATGACATCATTTCTGATGCAATTGTGTAACAAAACAAGCTTGTAATCATCTGGAATAGGAGAGCTACAGGAGGAAATGCGTGCATGTTGTCCTGCCTTAGATTCGATGTTTGAATAAAGCTGGGTTTTTACGTGCACCTCCATCATGGAGAAGTTTTCCCGACTGATTATGTGATCCTCGGCACCTCCTCAAAAGAAATGAGCAAAATCAGTGGGAGACGGAGGATGCTAGGTTAGGTTGGCGAGGAGATGGACTAAAATTCAGGACACTTAGGGGAAATGGATAGAATAAGATCAGAATAATATTGTTTTTGGCAGCAAGCAGAGACGAGTCATAGGAAGAATGCAAATAGGAGCACATATTGAGGTCAGTGGATGAATGGGACTTTCTTCACAGTCTTCCTAAACGACGGAGAAACGTGAGAAGACAGGAGATTTTCACTGTAATTTGAAGAGAACAGCATCAACGTTAAAAATATGAATTTCCCAACAAACTACCGTTACCCCAAGCATTAGATAAAAAGGGGCAGTTTTATATTGAAACATCATATAATAACCAGTGAGTGTCAATTCTAACATATAATAAACTTGTCCCGAAACTCTCGCCCTCTTTCTTTTATGCTTTGAGGACAGTTAAGTACTTGTCTGGAAGTATTATTTACATGAAAAACATAAAAACATGGTTAAGAATAATTCACCAGTTATAGTGGTATTGCTAGAACCACAGACTGCCCTCCGCACCAGTTTGCATTTTTTTGGTGCATATTTGTCCATTCCAATGCTTCAGGATTGGGCGCGAGCTCCATCACCACCGCAGGCTTCAGGTAGTTCCAGAGACATATAGAGGGTAGGGCCTGAGCAGGCACGGTCCACCCAAAATGTGTAAATGCCCTCTCAGGAGCACTGTGTGGGCATCTACAGATGTTAATGTCACTACGGTGGGCCCAGCTACATTAGCTTCAGGCCCCACTTGTTAGACAATCCTGGCTGTGCCTCTGGGTAGATCCTTCAAGTGCTCCCGCACATGCATGCAGGAAGGTTCTTCATTTCTTGAAGTACCCAGTGAGTACATGGTGACCTGCAGAACCTCCTCCTTCTTCAACTTTCACAGCGTAATGCAGTGTAGTCATGCCGACAGTAGGCTGTTTCAAACAGTCCACTGTGGATGGAATCGACAGATAATAGCACTTAATTCAGCCTTCAGAAGAGGGTGTTAGAAAACTGCATAATCTAAGCATTGACCTACACAGTGTGGCTGAAGAACTACATGTTGCTAATTGAATACCTACTGGAAAAAATTAAATGAAATAATAAGTAACAGATCTCAGACTGATACATACCGGGCAAGCAGGTGCCCAGGTACAGCACTCTGCAGCCCAGCTGTGCCAAGGATGGGCCCAAGATTAAGCCCTATGGTCTTGTGAAAAAAGTTACCTAAACTTAACTCGAGGTTAATAGAATGCCAGAATCCACGTAATCATAACAAGAGATGGGGTAAAAACATGGACAGTGAGATGGCTCTCAGCTTTAAACATGTCTTTGGCACTTCAGTGGACAAGACGGTATGCAAGTTAGTCAACCCCTCACAGTGCAGAAGTACCCATATGCACAAGGGATCACATAAGAAGGACATTACTAAATGTGCCTCTGCAGATTTAGTCAAACAGACAGGAAGAACATTTGATTTGCAGGCTCCAGACTTCCATAGCTAACTCTTTCATAAATTGAAGTAGAATAAGTAGCATGTGAGAAGCGAAAAGCGCACTGGTTATGCACACCCTGTGTTGTCCATCCAGATACAGATAATATATCGTCAATTACCTCAGACAAGGGAGATGACGAGAATCTGACATCCTCTGACTGACATGGTGAAAATGGACATGGGCAACAAACAATGCATAATGGACAAAGAGAATTCAAGAAAACGGGATTCGGAAGAAATCGACCCAGATGCTCTCATCAACCCGTGATCTACAGGTTGGACACCAGTCCAAACTATTTCCACAAGCATTTGCGAACGCCCTTGGATAAAATTGCACTGTCGCAACAGGACAGATTTTTCAGCAATATCTTCTTAGTGAGGTGGAACTATGAAGGGCCTCAACGTGTACCTGATCTTCCAACTGTTCTCTTGAAGGTGGAGGGCCGCTACCTTCTGAGGGACCTACTACAACCAGGGGTCTGGTGATCTCATCTACACCTCAAGGATGTGTACCAGTCAGTACCCATTGCTCCTCCCTTCATGCAATTCCTGCCATTCATCTGGGCAAACCAGGCCGGAGAGTTTGGATACCTCCCCTTGCAGCTTTTGTCCGATTTCTGCTGCTTCACAAAATTACTGAAACAAGTTGTTGCCAAGTTGCGCAAGGAATAAGAACGTGTGTGCAATTTTGTGTCGCAAGACAGAGCTCTGCTTCCTGCCAAAGTTCAAAGAGCAGTTGAGGATCTGGGGATATTCTTGATAAATTGAGAGATGAGCGAGGTGCGACTTCTTTCTTTGTAGATACTATCTCAACTCCCAACCTGCCACTACAGAAGATGGAGATCATCTGCTGAGAGATCAAACCAATCTTAGTGAAAAGCCAAGGTCTCACAGAAGTTTACCCATGAAGATGAGCCTACTGGCCCTTTCTATTCAAGCAATATTTGCAGTGCCTCACCATTATCGCGCAGTACAGAGGCTGAAGATTCAGCACTTATGCATGGGCATAAGGTATGACCAGCTAGTTCTCATCTCCAGTGAGGGGAGGGTGGAGAGGGGTGGTGGGTGAAATACTTGGAAGCCTAGAACAGGAAAATGATCTTTGTAACCTCTTCAGATATAAAAGGTTCTGACACCTAGCTAGCATCACGTGAAGAGCCTAGCACCTCAAATGGTGACATCCTGTGTGTTGCTCAGGATAGACAGTATCTCAGCAGTGAATGTAGATCAATCACTGTCTGGCACAAGATGTCGGGTCCTAGCAGAATGGGCTTGTGGCACTACTGCCTAGAGAGCAACATTTCTGTGCAAGCAGAACGTCTTCTTTGTGTAGCAACTACAGTGGAAGACTGAAGATTCCTGAGAGCCTTCAGCTATTGAAAACTTCACAAGGAGGTCTTCTGGGAGCAAATGAACATTTGGTGGGCATGGTCCTCTTTGCCCCAAGCTCAGCCATCAACTGAAAAGGCTCTTCAGTTGGAGGCCGGATTTGATGGTGGTAGCAAAAGAAGAGTTTCTCCAGCAATAGGTACAGGGAACAGGCATGGTTTCCCCCCATTCGTAATGATCACATGTACGCTAGCCTCCATTCGGAGACAGAGGGTTCTGGCTGACGATCACACTGATATTGTCAACCCAGGCCTAGTTTTCAGATCACCTACAGCTCCCAGCGAGTACTCCTATGCTCTTTCTGCAGATTCTGCAAGACTCACTAGGGAACCTTCACCTGATGTACTGGAGAGCTCCTTGACACCAGTAGCAAGGATGAATTCTGCCATTTTTGGTGAAAAAGACCGACCTTCAGAAACAGCTTGATGCTTCATCTGTTGCTCTTGGGCCCCAGGCATGGTGAAGTAGGCTTGGGAAAGCTGGAAAAGGGACTGAGATTTTGTTATAGCAGATGATGTGGCGGTAGTAAACTTCCTATCCAGAATGGCTACTGAGAGCAGGGTATATAGAGGTCACCTGCACTAATTCGTGGCTGATTCATTGGCAGATAGCCCAGCAATAGAGGAACACGATCTTGTTAAATGGTTAATGAAATTCGCCTGGAGAAACCTCCATCCACAAAGTATTCAAATTCATTGGATGAGAACAGTCTCTGGACCTTTTGACAACCATCCTGTCCAGGAGCGAGATTGAATGACATGAAAGCACCAGATTGGTCAGGCAATTTCTGCAAGTACGCATGTTTACTTCAAACGGACTCACTGAGTGGCTTTGTTAGTAGGAAGTTAGCTTTCAACAAGCATAACACACGCCCCAGTTCTCGCCATAGGTTACAATTTTTCCATACTAACGTTTAGACAAGTCGTGATTCTATTAAAGACAATTTTGAACGTTTTCATTGAAGGGAGGGATATCATAGAAATGTCATGTGATCCCACTGAAACGTTAGTGATTCCATATATTAAACTAGAGATCATTTGACTAATGATGCTTTTCTTTTTAACATCAGATTGTTATCGACAAAATGCTGGGGGAATGCGTGAGTGATCGAAGGAATGCAGATTCCAAGAGTATGATGACCCACCCAATACTTAACTGGAGTATATTTCAGCGACCCTGGCTAAGTCATTCTTGTAGGCATCGAGGGTCAGAGCACAGCTACCGTTTGTTGGTTCACAGTTTGGACATTTTAAGAGAGGCACAGATGTCCCAATTTCACACCAAAGAAGAGGACTGAAGTTTCTGTGACAAGAACCTTATGTTAGGATGGACAATGATAGGTAGTTTTCAATTTAAAACGGTAACTTTCCCCATCATGCCATGGGAAGGATAGTTCGTTGGGGGATCAATATGTTTATTTTGACCCTGTTCGCTGGGAATTAAAGAGAAGCATAATATTTTGACTCTATTTCTTTACTGGAAGCATAACTTTCATGAAAGTTACTAGGGAAAGTCTGCATTGACAAGAACTTGCTGATACACTCTTCCATTCCCAGCAACAAATTAGCAAGAAATATATGCATAGGGCAGGGGTCTCCAAGTTCGGTCCACAGAGCTAAATATACTTATGGTTTTTGAATATTCAAGCAAAATACATTTGAAAATACTGAATCTAAAAGGGAGCTAATACATAGTGTGACAAATCCACTGCCTAAACTGGCTGAGCAACATCAGGTGGTTCAAGGGCCCAGATGCCACCACAAGCTAGTGGGTGCTGAGCCTGGAGGAGCTATACATGGGATCGTAAAACCATGCCGCAGTAAGGCAGGAGGCAGCTACAGGACCCTTTAAACCCCTCAACCCCCAACAACAGTAGTGACTCCCACGAGAGGAGGGGGGATACCCACATCTTGTTAAAAAAGCTGACACTATCAGAGAGGCATTCCAGCTCAGCAGTCAGAGCCAAACAGCTAGAATAGAAACTGAAGCCTCTCCCTTTAGAGCAACAGCATTTCAAAGTTATGAACAAGCGAAATCCATTCTATCCCTTAGCAATGATGGCAACGGACACATTTCTCTTTAAAATTCACCCTTGTGCAGCCTATGGATATCCTGTGGATACAAAGTCGGGCTGGAACATTAGAGGAGGTACTTGCGCAAAAAGACAAGTTAGCAAAACGATCCCGCTCTCTTATCACAGGGATTACAAAATTGGAGGTTTCCTACAACAAATGCATTGTCAATGTAGCCAACAGTTTCCCAGCGGATTTTGTAACTCGTGAATCACACACAGAGAACAGAGGGACCCAGAGTTAGGCAGCAGGAGACCGCAGGTTTTCAGGGGGAGGGAGAGAAGCCCCACACATTAATGGCCTTCCTAAAATCCAAGATGGTGGCAGTTACCTTAGGTCAATCCCCTTGAAAACCGCATGGCCGCTAACACATGTCCCACACACGGAGCAGCCAAGCCCTCAGTACACATGTGCGCCCCATATCTTTAAGCCCCCACCCAAGCAGAGGAGAGACCCTACTACAAAAGACTGCCAGTTCTGTCGGGTAGTGTGGGGAGTTAAAGTAGGAGTTAGAGGAATGAGTTTGGACAGTGAGAGGAGCACTGAGGAGAGTTGGATGGAGAGTTTGGAGGAAGTTAGAGCAACAACTGGAAGCATCTGGAGAGAAAGAGAGGAAGAGTGAAAGAGTGGGGAGGATGGGGACAGGGAGCATTACGATTAAAGCAGACAATGAGGATCAAGGAGGTTAAACCTCTTAAGATTGGTGGCATAGAGGGAAGCACGAGAGGAGGATATACATCTGCAACACCAGAGGAGGTGAGAGGAGAGCAAGTACCCCTTCTAGAAAGAAATAGGTGGTTTCAGTAGGCCAGGTTGGTACAGGGCAGAATCTAGAGCCTGCGGGAAGAGGTATGAGACAGTGCAATCTCGCTTAGGGTCATGGTGCATACGATAGGGGTGGTCAGCAAGGTGGTGTCCCAGGGACCAGAACCGTAGAGCAGGGAGGCAGACATCAGATATAGAACACTCCGTGCCAAACCCCGAAACCTTGGGAGAGTGGGTCAGCATTGGGAAGACTCACCAAGTGCCTTGACCTCCTAGAGGAGACTTTTGTATTTGTGCTAGACTGAAATAATCTGCTCATGAAAGGTCTAACAACATACTCAACTGACGAAACAACTTCAGGAGCCCTGCATGCCACAAGCCACAGGCAAACATCACTGATCGGACATTCAAGTCGGGGCAAACAAACCGCCCGCACCCCCCTCCCTGCTATGATCGTTGTAAGAGACTGTGTTTATGATGTATTTCTAGAGAAGTATCATACTATTCCTTTGTGGTTGTGTCGGGCTAAATCCCTGTTTCTTTGTTAAAACCTAACTTTGGGTCAGCCTCTCCATCCGAAATGTCTTCTCTTTACATCGTATCTAGTTGTTGCAGAACTCTCAAATTGTCCTGTGTGTTCAACTAGTAGTTCCTCCAGTCCTGGATTTAGTCTTTTCATTCTGGTTTTTTTAGAGTTGCTTTTGTCATGACAAATGCATAAGGGCAAATCCCAAAATGCAGAGAAAAGCAGGATGTGGTGCTCACGTCCGATTTGGGCCAACTTAAGAGCTCCGGTTTGAACAATGTTACTAGGCAAACATGGAATGCATGCACGTTTCACATATCCCTTAGGCGACATACCTACACCTTCTGAAAATGTCCTTTCAATCATATAAAGTCAAGATATGGACCAGGTGGAAGAAAACAATTTAGGGAAGGGGAGCCAAGCGCGTTGTACCCGCCCCATACCCTTCCTGTTGCTTGACTTGCTATTTTATGTCAAGGATACTACTTCTGCCACCAACACCCACGCCCTCAAGCTGTTTCCCATTGGGCATCAAAAGCCTACCCACTCCTCGTTTATTCATTACATTTAGGGACCGAGTTCTGCATTCATAATGTATTGGCACAACTATAAGCTACTCCCACCTGAAAAGGCACTTCAATTCTCTAACCTTGCTGGCAGATCTGTCCAATCATAAATTACCACAACAAAGCACTTTTTACATTAAATGCTAAAGGATATCTCACAGTCACATTAACTGCTCCAGCCTATGAGGTACAACACAATCTCCAAAAGTCAGACGGCACATATACACAAGTAGGACATTTTCTCAAGTCATTTCTGTTTAAGTGAAGACAGTTGTATTCCTGTATATTGGTAAAGATCATACACACTTACAGAAATGAACTCATCATTATTTAAACCTGAATTAACATTTAATTTATCACTCAAGAAAACACCTCCACGGTTGCCACTTGCATTGAGGCAACCTAATTAGTCATGGATATTGAACTATTGATAATATTTGTATTCTACACACACAAGGCCTCATCAGTTTAGTGGTAATAATGGTGGATTTACCTCTAGACTCGTTTACCCTTGCCACCACTCGGCCCGATGAAATTACCACAGGAGTATGGAAACGCTGCTGTTAAACCCCATTTCTTGAGTTCTTTGGACTCCCTAGGGAATTCAAAGGAATTACTGCAATGGTTATTATACCTGTGGTTATCTGTCGACTTTTTACCTGCATCACCAAACTCATGAGGCCCACGGTCTAACCACTCTAAAAGCATTTTTAATATCAAATAGTTTCAGTGGAGTCACAGGAATATTTACTCATTCAGAAAATGTGTGCTCAAATGACATGATCCAATAGAAACAACACTATCAGAATGATTCCAATTGGATGTTAGACACTTCAGGCACCAGTCTCCTAATGACATCAGGAATCAGTCTCAAAGGCTACCGGTTAGTGCATGTAATTCCCATTTTACAATTAACAAAGGGACAGAACCCACTATGCAATTTGCATACATAAATAGTATTTTTTTTTTAGAAATGTTACATTTGTAACTTCCCACTGTGCAATAAGAAAAATGACCACATCACAATACAAAGTACTGCCCATTGATACAAAATTAATTTGAAGGTAATCAGCCACCAAGATGGACTAGAGCAGTGTGCCCGAAAGTAGGCCTTCTCCAGCAGCCACGCTCCGATAGACTAGACCTCAACATGATTTGCACACCCTGTAACCTTCTCTCCTTCGGATCTGCCTTCGTTCACTTACCCCACTGGTGGGGCGGATCTTGATTTTATAATGTTTCTCACTCATTATTCCCAAAGGAAGGTTTATTCTGTCACTTAAACACCGGAGACACTTTAGGATTGCATATGAAATAGAGTTAATGAAACCGTTTCATTATTTGGGGTTCTTTTTTCAAGTAGTGACAGCTATAAAGATGGTAGCAAAGTATGCTGCCTCTGGGTATTTGGGGCCGTTATGTTTTTATCGTCTATATGGGGATGGAGACTGGATAAGTACTGCATGGTGCTGGAAATTAAAACCCATGCGTCAGTGTTACATTGGCGTTAGATCTGTGGGTACTCGAAATAAAGTCTGTCTGGAGGATACTCAGAATACATTTTTCATGAATGCAACAAGTTTGCTGCCTAGTACCCCGGAGATTAACTGAGGCATGAGTTGAAAGTACCAGCATAAAGATTCAGGCACAGAGGTGGTTTTGGGATTTTTCCTGAAACTTCAGTTAGAGCCATCAATGAACCATAATTTAGGCAGTGCTCACATAGAGATGATGGCCGCCCCGCTTAGAACAAATTCAGCTGGTATAAAAATGGAATTCTCTTGCTAAAAGAGGGAGGTCTTGGAAAACTATCAGCTTTCAATAATATAACCAAATGGCAACGTGAGGAATTGTTCAAAAAGAGAGGCTGTGGAAATGGAGTATTGTGAAATCTGGCGTTTCAGCAAACATCTTCCATCATTGAAACTGTTTGTTGATCAATTGGGTGCTGAGCCTGAAGATTGTAGAAGTAAAATCAAGTCTCTGGAATGGAGAAGGATATCAATGATAGGGTTAATTGTGCTCCCCATGAAGACCAGCATGTCTTGTTTGGGCACTAAATCGAAACGTACATGTGGGTCTGGGAAGCGATGAAGATATCGAACACTTGTAATTGATATGTAAGAATTTGTTTAGATCTAAGAAGAAAATGGATCTGGCATAATTTTATTAGAAATAATATTAGGGTTTGCTCTGATCCTATGACAATTATGAATTCTAATGATTTCGTTTTTATGCAGGACAATGCAGAATGTGTTCAATCCGCTTTTAGAAGATACCCGAGGGCAGATTATGTGATTATTTTGTGGTTTTCTTATATTGAATTGGTCAATGAACAAATTGTTCTGAATACAATTTTGAACCTAAAACCAAATCTGCCTGCATTTCCCTGAGCATTGAATTTTTATTTGGCGAAACGGGCATGAATCTCTATGGATTATGCCTATTTTATGCACCTTGAAATGTTCTGAAAAGCACGCGGAATCAATAGGGATTCATTATAGTACCTTGTTTCAGGTGCTTGCGCGGTGGACAGCATTATTGATTATTTCCATGAAGGGATATCTTCTTGCCCCTCAAAAAACAATCAAAACATTGGCAGACCTCTCTGTTGATTTAAAATAACCCCTTAGTGTGTCATTATCTCACCCAGAATTAACAGATCAATGCATGTTTTTGTTCCCTTGTGTATTGCAGAAGCACATCTGCATCCTCTCAGTCTTCGCCCTTTACAGACATACTCCTTTTATGAGGCTCGGCCAGTGACCGATTCCCCGAGTCAGCCTAGCATTGGTTCTCCCCTTGTGTGGCTTGTTTCAGAGATTCTGATGTTTTTTCCCCCCTTTATGATGCCTCATATGCATGAATCGGTGTGTCTGGTTTTTATAAAGTACAGTTATTGCCTGAAGACATCTTGGCGTTACAGAGAAAAGCAGCAGGGGCAACAAGTCGAAAGTGGCTATCTCCCAGAAGATGTAACGGGCAAGTCTCAAGCAATTTCATAAAGGTCAACAAATCCTTCCCTGTTTGTAATGACAAAGGAAGAGAATCCCAGTTTTTGCCACAAGTGCTGAAAAGGCACGGCCTCTTGCTCTTTAATATGACAGAACTCGAATAGTCCCTCCAAAGTGGGAGCTTAAAAGATGGCGTGGACAGTACGGTAGCAATTTTTGTGAGAAAGCCATTTAGACATCCTATAGCACTATGTTGTTCTTGAACAAGACTGACTAAATGTAAGGATAACTAGCTAAATAATAGAGTTCAAACTTAATTCTGCCTGTACTAGTTCATAGGACAAGCATTTTATTAGCCCATTTGAGCATGCATTAGACTGCCACATAAACGGGAAAAATAAACTCGAGATCACAAATTAAACGAGGAAGTAATCTTTAATGGCTACATCGATTTAGAATTTAGGTTTTTACCCACACAACAGCAATCTTTAAGTACCAGAGAGAAGAAATGGGTGGAGAAAAAGGAAGCACGCAGTGAGAAGAATGGGGGGGAAGATTACGAAACGTAGATAAGAGGAAGGCATGAGGTCGTGGGAAGCAGGAGGTGATTAGACGAGGAGGCATGAAAAGAAGGGAGGGGAGGAAGGAACGAATGGGGAAGGAGAAGAGAATGGAAAGACGAGGTACCAAAAGCATTTGAGAAGTGAAGAAATTGGGCAGAGGATAGAAAAGAAAATGAGAGGAAGCAAGAAAAGAAGATTGCATGAGAGGATGGAAGAGTTTGGAATGAGAAGGAGAAACATATCAACGGCAAGAGGGTGGTAAGAAGGAGATGGATAAGGGGAAAAGGAGATGAAATAGTAGTAAAGAAGATGAGGATGAAAGGCCAGAGGTGTGAGAAAAGGAAGTGTGGATGTAAGGAAGATTAAAGAATGAAAGGAGGGAGTGATTGACTGGTCTATCCAGGGGCTAAATTGTCTACTTTACGTGGGAAGATCTGACACTATATGAAATCTAGCTTTCTTTGGAAAGGTGAAGGAGATGATTGCTCTGATCTAAGCTTTTTTTCAATTTGTAGATAACCTCTATCCCTAATTCAGCTCTTCTTAGTGCATGCTTATGGTTGAGAGGTTATAGTGTCTTTTGTCGGGTATATATAGTCCCCTTTCCTCCTTCTTTATAGGTTATTCTTATTTTCAGAATAGTATTCTGTATACATTTGAATGCCAGTGAACTCAAGTTACCACAGCCAGCTCGGCATCCTCCCTTGCGCATGTGACCAGCAACAATTACCAGTCCTTTTAATTGCACGCATAAGGGCACTGTATTAAGGGATATGAAGGGTGGGCTATATGGAGGAAATGGAAGTATGGACTAAAGCTGGAGTAGTCTTCGTGAGTCACTTAAGCTTACTTCGACAACCCGCCCCCTTTCCTTCATACATATGGGAGGTTACAAAGAACTACAACAATGTGGGAGGTAGGCAATGGACATTTGCAACATTTCTGGCTGATGAAGTCAGTCTATTGATGTAGGCTTAAGGTTGCTGAGAACAGATTGATCAAAAATGGCAACAGAATGAGTCGGTCACCCAGGTTGCTGCCTTGCAAGTAGCTTGTAAGGGAAATATGCCTTTGGAAGGCCATACGTAGCCTTGTTAGCACTGGATCCTGGCGAAGAGCATCCAAAAACACAAAAAGGCAATCAGAAGTCCTGAAAGATTTTGTGCACTTGCGATAGAATTTAAATGCCCTAGTCACACCCAGGGAGTGGAGAGTCCTCTCCACTTCTGAAGCAGGCTCTGGGAAGAACCGAGACAGCATTGCGTAGGCTGCTGGTTACGTGACCAGACCCTGCCACTAAGTTGCTCTGCTCATCACCAGTTTTCACACTTTCCAGCCCTCTAATTAAGAACTATAGGCCATCTCCATGAAGCATTGAGTAGGCTGCAGGTCACGCGAGTAGGCTTCGGCTCACATGACCAGGCCATGCCAATCACTTCCTCCACCCACCACCTATCTCACCAGTCCTCCTTATGCGTCATCACCAGAGTCCTCAGCAAAGGATGAAGACAAGGACCTCACCAGTTTGTGCCAATTCAGGCCTGATCCAGCCAGACCCACTATCCTGCATTTCACCTACAAAGCAGTTGCTACTACTGCTACTTGCCAAAAGACATAACCATGTGTCTCTTCCCTCCACAGCCCATCTCCCTATGTTTTCAGCATTCCCTACCCCAAGGCTACTGCATCCAACATGGTGACCGACCAGGAATGGCAGAAGGCATAGTGGAAATCATCCATGCTCCATCCTCCGCTCTCCCAGAACAAGCTCATTTAAATCACTCGCCTGCAATTTCCTTTATTGCACAAGGAATCGATCACCTTCCACCTTATCTACAGACCACTCCACAGGAGTGACTCTTATTGCAAACATCTTTACCTTACTATTCTCTGCCAAATTAGCACATTCTAATAATACTTTTCTCTGAGATTTAAACGTCCCTGAGCCACATGACAACCACACACAAAGCATGCTTTTCTCACTGACCGGTTCCATGGGCCCTAGGAAATTGTGTCCTCCCTCACCCACAACAAAAGCAACACCCAGTCTTCACATCACCCTCCCTCATCACCCACACAGACCCTATACCAGTCGACTCGTCTGACCACGCCACCACCCTACTATCGGCCACCCACTAGACTACAGTCCAAAGAGGTCAGGCTAAATGCCCTCATTCAATGCCACTCATTCAAAACCTTCCCGGTCAATGAGCTAGAAGCCAACTTTGCAGACTTCTCCACTACAGGAAGAGCCTTGGGCCTCCTGAAATTATTCAACAACTCTATGAAATGGGTGAACACTCATGCCCCCCCTAAAAACAAGATGTGCCAAGACCAAACCATTAGCCCTTTGGTAGATGCCCAAGCTCACCTCCAACCAACACTCAAGAGTCCTAGAAAAAGGGTGGCACATAAAATGTAACCCTGGAGACCTCACCAACCCCAAATCTCTCTGTGGCAACCGTAGAATTCTGATTAGTGAGGTCCAAAAAATAGACAATCTGAGAGACCATTGAATTAACCTCCTGCAGCATTAGTGGCGCATGCGCCCTGGGACACACACTGCCCCGCTGGACCAAATTCTCTCCTTTCGTCCCGGATCTTCCCTCAAACCTACTTCTTACTCTGACGATATCATCCCGGCCTCCAACAATCGATGGGCCCAGTGCTCAATGCGCTCCTAAGCATCATTAATTCCTCACTGACAAAAGGGCCATTCCCAGGTACCCTCAAGAATGGTCTTGTATGACCCCTTCTGAAAAAAACAACCCTAGATCCAGAATACCTGGCCAACTGCTGGTCCATTACGAACCTCTAATTTATTGGCAAAATCTTGGAAAAAGTAGTCGCTACACAACTACGTGCCAAAATTGAACAACTTCACTTCCTAAATTACTATCAGTCAGGGTTCCGCCCCAAGTGTAGCATTGACACAGTCAACATCCTGGTGTTGGATGATGCCCTCCAAATCATGGATACGTGCAACTCAGACCTCCTCATCATCCTTGACCTCTCGGCTGCAATCAACACTGTCGACCACTGCACCCTTCTCTCCCTCCTTGCTGATAGGATGGGATTATCTGCATGAGAGGTAGGAGGTAAACCAATTCAGTACAGTGCCAGACACCAGGCCGTGCAGATGAACTTGCTGCATTCTGACTCCAGGTCTCCTGCAGAGGCCCCGAAGACTCCATCCTCTGACCAATCCTTTTTAACATTTACATGGAGTCACTGGGTACTCTCCTCAAAGATCCTAATATAGCCATGCACCAATACGAAGAGGCTACTCAGTTGTACACATGAGAGTAAATAGCGCACAGGACATCATTCGTCCTGCATGTAGACTGCCTACCTCAAACTAAACCCACCCAAGACTGAATAAGTCCTCATTGGTCCGCCCAGTAAAAAACAACTTGTCCAACAATCGCTCAGCGATATGCACCTAGAAGGATTTGATTTGATCCACAACTCTCTGACTCAGCAAACTATTAGGCTTCATCATTGAAAGCAGCCAGTCCTTCCAGAAACATGCAGCCAAGAAGGCCCAACAGCCTGGCTCTGAATCTCCACCCTTTGCAAAATCAAAATCAAACCCTTCATCCTGCCGCAGGACTTCCGGACCATAGTGGAGGCCCTTGTGGTATCACATCGATGGGGGAAATGCCCTCCCGACAGGGCTCGCAGCTGCTTAATTGGCTCCCCTAAAAGCAGTCCACCACCCTGCGGCACGTTTTATTAAGGGTGCACAGAAATTTGACAATCACCTATTCTACGTGGACTACATTGTCTTCCTCTCGAGGCCAGGAAACTGCTCAAGACTGCATATATCATTGATAAAGCAGTTACGAGTAGCAACCAGCATACCTGGTGGCTAAACTCCAGAAATCTGGTGACACGCTGCACGTGCAGCAAATCGACCAAACAGCTTGAATCACAACTTGTCCGCAAACAAAGGGCCGGCAAACAATCTTTCTCTTGTCACACACCCACCCGTTGCAGCTCGATCCCGGTGTCTGCTCTGAATGTCCGCACAATTCTCCATTTTCACAAATCTTACAAAACACGGCTTTTTCCACAACACTGGCCTAAGGACTAATTCCAATGGATGGACAGACCTCAACCCACAGTACTGTGCTACTGTTAAAAGATGCCAGCCCAAATGCTGGCTAAATATACTCTGTTCGGAGCTCTTCTGCTCTTGAGCTAGGTCTGTGCTTTAAAGATTTAATAAAATAAAACTGCAAGGGACTATCCTGGTAAACATGAAAGTCTGATATCAATTACGGGAGGAAATTAGGTGAGTGAGAAGCACCGACTTTCCTTAATAAAACACTAAGAAACATTTTTGTTGATGCCTGCAGCTTGCAAAGTCTACAAGCCAACATGATGGCAATTTAAACATCTTCCAGGATAGAGGTTTAATGCCAGCGGATGCCATGGACTGAAAAGGTTGGTGCATTAGAGCCGAAAGAACTTTAAGGTTCGCGGGAAGGATAAGGTGGCTTAACCTGAGGGAATAGGTGTCTCAAGTAATTTCATTGTCTTTTGAAAGAGTGAAAGCTACCTTGGATGCCCTAGGTGCCCCTGCAAGGTGCCCCTGCAGACTACAAGGTGTCTGCTGCAAGGGACAAAAGCTTTATAACAGACTCTGCTAAGTCAACATTAAAGAGAACATTAGTCGGACAAAGGATTAGTCTATACAGTCATAAATGACAAAATCTTGTCTACTTACCAGAGTACTAGCACCTGGTGGACTCCTTCCTCACAGTTTCAGGATATCTAGGTTAGTTGTGAGAAATCCAGATGACCAAAGATAAAGTCCTCTGAAACGAGGATGCTAAGCTCAGCTTATTGAGTGGATGGGTGAAAGCACTAGACAGCACTGTTGAGACAAGAGATCGTTACAAGGGGTTGGAGGTCATGGAGGGAAATTGGCTAGTTACAGTAATTCTGAGGGCCAAATCCTGCTTGCCCACATAGGGGGAATGTCCTATTCAGAGTCTGTATGAGCTGTTTTATGAATCGGGGAATGAAGGGGAAAGGCACTGGGAAATTGAGCACCAAATCGAAGGACTTGACACCCCACTCCCACCCCTCACACAAAGAACCCATGGGTTGGCTCCCCGTGAGGAAAAGAAGGGGCATTTCCTATTGGACTCTCTTGTGAACAAGTCCACCTAAGCGTGATCCCAGCGATTGAAGAGGGGAATCGGTCACATCATGGGGTGCTTAGGTCAGCCTCCTGCGTGTGCCCGCTTTGGTGTTCAGAGGAGGAGCAAGGTGAAAGGCTAAAGGATAAATCACATTCTGAAGACATTCTGAAGACACCATTTCTAGATCTGTACTCATCTGCAAGGTGGCAGCGACCCCCCGCCCCCAGCCATAGAGGGAGAAATCAATTAAGATCATCAAGTAAGGCTCCTTGCATGCAGTATGTTGTTTTCCTGCATCCACCAGCACACATACTTTTTGACATGCTGCGGAACAGAGATGATCAAATGAGGTTGCCACTCTTGAGCCCAGTTTGCCGGCAAGTGAGTTTAAGGCTTCTCATGAACAATCTCAGAGAGGGGGCCTTTAAGATATATGATATGATAGGTTATTTATAACACGCTTAATACCAAGAGGTTTCTAAGCGCGGACCCGGGGATCGAACCTGTGCTGCTCCAGGTCGTCTTGCTTCCAAGGCGAGCACGTTGCCGCTGAGCTATCCTCCCGATGATACCAGTGCATGCATCTGCATGCAGGTGAGTACTGAAACCTTGGATGCCTCCAACACTGAAGAGCCTGCAGCTTTGAGAGCCTGTACCCTTTTGGTTTGGAGACTTTACAACAGTGGGTGTCCCTTTAAAGGTTAATGTACTGAATTCTATGAGGAGTCATCAAAGTTGATTTTTTTTAAGCTGACTAATGAACCCAGGGTAGTGTGTAGTGAGGTATAAGCCAAGAAAGGGTTGCCTACTCCAGGTCATTGCTCCCAACATTTGTGTAAAGTCTCTGTGTGCTGAGGAGAGGCCGAAAGGTAGAACTTTGAATGGGGAGCATTCCCGCATGGTGGAAAACAGGAACGTCCTCCGAGAAGACAAGATGGGAATGTGCCAGTGTAACAATCTTGACATTTTTCTTGGGAAGATAGCAGTTGAACGTCGAGAGATCCAAGATGGTGGAGAGGCCCACCTTATCCTCCTTCTAAATGGTGAAGAGGCGGAAGTAAAACCTTTCCGATATCGGATTCTGAGGCACTTGCTACATTGCCCACAGCAGAAAGACAAGTTTGTCAATTTCCTCTCTGAGGTCATTTGCTACAGCGTTAGGCGTTCCTAGACAGGAATGCCTCCCTTTTATTATCTGGTAGACCAGCAGAAAAATCGCCACAGTTTTGGACTGCTACTGTGGCTTCTATGTTAGAATGATGCAGATGAAAAGCACCATTTGCATATGCTTCCCCCACCTCTCCCCAGCGTTCAGGTCAAGCGTTACGCTCTCATGCCAAATACTCTCCCTCCGGAGTCCTCCCGCTCATCGCCCTGCAACTCTCTGCGGGTGAGCCGGTTTCACAAACAGAGATTTGGGGGTAGAGCTTTATCTTCTGCAGGCGCCTCCCTATGGAACAACCTCCCTGCCTCAATCTTCCTTGAGTCGGAGCACCTCAAGTTCCGGAATTCAAAGACCTTCCTCTTCTCGTCCTCTCTCGCTGTCCCCTGCTAACCTCCTTTCTTTTCTCGCCACCTTCCTTTCCTTCCTACTCCTCCCTAACTCTCTCGGTTTTTTCTGACTGGTTGCCTGGTTCACCTCTAGAGCCTTACAGGTCCCAGGTACCCCTGCCTCCAGGCCACTTGACTCCAGGCCACTGCACTATGCTCAGCATTACTGCACTTTCTGCTTACGCTCCATGAGCGAGGCAACCTCTCTGCAATTAATACAGAGCCCGTTGGACCGTACCCATTCCCCCCCGCCCTCTCTTTCTAGAACTTGTCTGTACGCATGCATGACCTAAATGTATTAGAAATAGTAAGTTTGTCTGTCCTGCCCCCACTCTTCTTTCTTTTTTCCCCTTCCGTAGATGGTCGCAACTGTAACACTTCATGGACTTGCACTAGGAGAAATGCTGTCAGGTCTACCATGCTAGCTCTCTGTTCAGATCATTAGGAAACTTCAAGGCCTAAGAATGATTCCTGTATTCCCTTGTTCCCTTCCCGCCTTGAAGCACTTTGAAGCACTCCACCTGTGTATAAGCAGTATATAAATAAACAATTACAACAATACTTCGCGATGTAGGGCTGCATTTGCAACCGCAGATTGGGCCAGGAGGTGTGAGCCAAGAAAAAGGTTCTCATTCAGTAACATCCCATATTTAGAAGCCACATTTTTATTGAGAGGTGCTATATTCAGTGGGGACTCAGTTGTCTTTAACGTCATGGATACCATTGGGCTGGAGAGGGATTCCCGACTTGCTCCCAATACCCTGCCAGAACAGCCAAGAGGACGCCCATCTCCACATGAGCCGGTTTGGGACACCGGTAGATTCAGAAATACCATGACTCCTATCACTCTCTCATAGATAGCCTTTGTTGTGGGTGAGTTTTTTTCTTTAACTTTGCCTTGGCAATCTGTATTTCTGGACAGCCCCTACCCACGAGTGTGTGGCTATCAGAGCGCCCATCCACCAATGGTTGAGTGGAAGAAGCAGCAGAGGGACTATAAGAGACTGTTACAATATTACACAAAACTCCACCCCCCCCAAGGATGCCATTGTGATGTGGATCACTGGGGCAAAGAAAACCAGGACCACTGGAAGAAGAGGAGCTATAGGCGTGGCTGAGCCAGGCACCACTAGTAAATGTGTGCCTAAATGAGGGATTGCAGTCTACAGGAGAACTTCCTGAATTATGCCTTTGAGGAAAGAGTCCTGGCAGATGCCATTAGAAACCGACCAGGAAGTAAGTGCTATCACAGTCGATGGCCTACTGCTTTTTTGCTCATCTGTTGATGCTTCTCTTGAGCTACAACAGAGGGGAACCTCTGTTGCCGGCACCTTTCCCCGGGAGGCTGGGCTGATAGAACAGACTTCTTGCTTGATCTGGAGTGTACGCTGTTGATGTAGTCTGCCATTTCAACCATCACATGAAGGGCATTATTTTTCACTGTTTAGTTTGTCTGTGTGATGCAGCAGCAGATGTGACTGACGAAGCGATGTGCATAGCCTAGTGAGAGGGCGTGATCTGCGAAGGACGCCAATCCCCGAACAGTTATGCGGTGGAGATGGACCTGCACTGCAAGCCTTCATGTCAGAAAAAGAAACCTTAGTTAGAGGTCCCTGAAGATGCTCCCAACAAGATTAGGGCAGGCTTGAGCAACCTTATCTATAGCCCTGGAGGATCATCTGGGAGATGCCCAAGAGATGTCAGCAACGGTAACATCTTCGACCCTTCAACTCTAGGGCTGGGAAAAGGCCACTGAAGCAGAACCACTGGCTGGGAAGCAGGGTTAGACCTAAGACTACTTCCTGTGCAAGCACTGAAAGCCTGTGATGTATGGCACTTGATAGAACTTACGACCCCTCCCCAAGTGTCGAGCCCCAGGAAACGAATTGACACTCCTGTGGGGGCTGAGAAAAAAAAGATTCTCACTTTTACCTAGAGTGTAAATCTAGGAACTCTAAAGGTGCATGCTTCTGTAAAATGTCCCCCAAATGACAGCCTGGAAAAGAGAGGGAGAGGAAGAAGTATGATAGGATGCCGAGTCAGGCCAAAATAGATCAATACTGTAGGCACCGTGAAGGACGATCTGCATCCGAAAAAGGCTTCATGCACGCAGCACACATCTGAAACCTTTCCTCCCTTGCACAAGCACAGGAAAAGCCAATTATGAAAAGGTCTTCAAACTCACTAACAATTGGTACCACAGTTGCTGCTCATTGCTCCTGCCCCGTACCACGAAGAAAAATGACTGGTGGTTGGTGCCAGCGAATGCGCGAAGCAGGGCCCCTGGCAAGACATCATTGCAAATATACACCTTCACATCTTTCCAAATGTGCCTGGAATGTTGCTCTGCTACATGTGTCAACCTTGTGCCCGAAAGAATAAATAACTCATAAGCATGGTTGAAAAGAAACAAGACGTAGGAGCATCATTTGCAATTGCACTGCGACTATGCGCACATTTTGTAGCACCACACACCAGACTAGGATATTTGCGCTGTGCAACGATCTGGCCATATATACATATCACTCAAAAATATTTTAAAAAGTTACTGATCCTATTTCGCAAACACTTTAGTGGTGGGTACACCAACAGGGAATTTCAATATGCTATATTTGTATTTATCACCTCTTTGCTGAGAACACTAAAAATCGTGTTCTCCTTTCCCAATTTCACCCCAAAAACAAAGAGGTGATGGCTGGAAGGTTTAGAATTAATCTTAACCACTGGCAATGCTCTGGGCAACCCTCCAGGCCACCGTTCTTCGCCTGCCAAGCCATTACAGAAGGGAAAGACCATATGCAAATCAGGCTTGGCCCCACCCCAAAAGGGGAAGTCCAGCCCGAACTGCTAGGCCACATCCCTTCTGCACGAGACCACAAGCATCCCCAAACATGTTTCGCCCTTGTTGGGGCTCATCAGTGAGGAGTAGCTTGGGTCTCTAGGCCCAGCAGGCACGGGACCCACGTCTGGGCATACCCGTCCCACTCGGGGTGACATAGCAAAAACAAAGAGGTGAAGGCTGGAAGGTTTAGAATTAATCTTAACCACTGGCAATGCTCTGGGCAACCCTCCAGACCACCGTTCTTCGCCTGCCAAGCCATTACAGAAGGGAAAGACCATATGCAAATCAGGCTTGGCCCCACCCCAAAAGGGGAAGTCCAGCCCGAACTGCTAGGCCACATCCCTTCTGCACGAGACCACAAGCATCCCCAAACATGTTTCGCCCTTGTTGGGGCTCATCAGTGAGGAGTAGCTTGGGTCTCTAGGCCCAGCAGGCACGGGACCCACGTCTGGGCATACCCGTCCCACTCGGGGTGACATAGCAAAAACAAAGAGGTGATGGCTGGAAGGTTTAGAATTAATCTTAACCACTGGCAATGCTCTGGGCAACCCTCCAGACCACCGTTCTTCGCCTGCCAAGCCATTACAGAAGGGAAAGACCATATGCAAATCAGGCTTGGCCCCACCCCAAAAGGGGAAGTCCAGCCCGAACTGCTAGGCCACATCCCTTCTGCACGAGACCACAAGCATCCCCAAACATGTTTCGCCCTTGTTGGGGCTCATCAGTGAGGAGTAGCTTGGGTCTCTAGGCCCAGCAGGCACGGGACCCACGTCTGGGCATACCCGTCCCACTCGGGGTGACATAGCAAAAACAAAGAGGTGATGGCTGGAAGGTTTAGAATTAATCTTAACCACTGGCAATGCTCTGGGCAACCCTCCAGACCACCGTTCTTCGCCTGCCAAGCCATTACAGAAGGGAAAGACCATATGCAAATCAGGCTTGGCCCCACCCCAAAAGGGGAAGTCCAGCCCGAACTGCTAGGCCACATCCCTTCTGCACGAGACCACAAGCATCCCCAAACATGTTTCGCCCTTGTTGGGGCTCATCAGTGAGGAGTAGCTTGGGTCTCTAGGCCCAGCAGGCACGGGACCCACGCCTGGGCATACCCGTCCCACTCGGGGTGACATAGCAAAAACAAAGAGGTGATGGCTGGAAGGTTTAGAATTAATCTTAACCACTGGCAATGCTCTGGGCAACCCTCCAGACCACCGTTCTTCGCCTGCCAAGCCATTACAGAAGGGAAAGACCATATGCAAATCAGGCTTGGCCCCACCCCAAAAGGGGAAGTCCAGCCCGAACTGCTAGGCCACATCCCTTCTGCACGAGACCACAAGCATCCCCAAACATGTTTCGCCCTTGTTGGGGCTCATCAGTGAGGAGTAGCTTGGGTCTCTAGGCCCAGCAGGCACGGGACCCACATCTGGGCATACCCGTCCCACTCGGGGTGACATAGCAAAAACAAAGAGGTGATGGCTGGAAGGTTTAGAATTAATCTTAACCACTGGCAATGCTCTGGGCAACCCTCCAGACCACCGTTCTTCGCCTGCCAAGCCATTACAGAAGGGAAAGACCATATGCAAATCAGGCTTGGCC
Source organism: Ambystoma mexicanum (assembly GCF_040938575.1). Classification (NCBI taxonomy): domain Eukaryota; kingdom Metazoa; phylum Chordata; class Amphibia; order Caudata; family Ambystomatidae; genus Ambystoma; species Ambystoma mexicanum. Next base: position 289,226,263 of record NC_090931.1, on the reverse strand, counting down.
CCACCCCAAAAGGGGAAGTCCAGCCCGAACTGCTAGGCCACATCCCTTCTGCACGAGACCACAAGCATCCCCAAACATGTGGTCTCGTGCAGAAGGGATGTGGCCTAGCAGTTCGGGCTGGACTGCCCCTTTTGGGGTGGGGCCAAGCCTGATTTGCATATGGTCTTTCCCTTCTGTAATGGCTTGGCAGGCGAAGAACGGTGGTCTGGAGGGTTGCCCAGAGCATTGCCAGTGGTTAAGATTAAGTCTAAACCTTCCAGCCATCACCTCTTTGTTTTTGCTATTTCACCCCAGCCATCTCAGCTCCCTGTAATCCAAACACTTGATGGCTGTCTGCTGCATCAGGTCAACTTCCTTGTGGCTTCCAAAGCCATCACTAGCCTCCTGTTGGCAAATCTCTTTTCCGCATGACTGTGCTCCTCTCTCAAGCTCGCAACCTTGTGTTCCTCTGACAGCGACCGCTGATTGCAACAATTCATCGCTACCAGCATCTACTCAGATCCTCCACCCCCATTACTTTTCTACCGACACCATGCCGGATGGCTCTGGAAGCACAACTGCTTGTTTCAAGTTCCGTCTAGTCTAAAAAGCCAACAATGGTCTTGCTCCTCAGTACCTAGCTGAGCTTCTGTCTACTCACCATCTTATTCCCACTGTGCATCCTCTTCATTTAACCTCATCGTCACATTGCCACCCCTGTACCACCTCTCGCATCTGCCCCCCCACACTCACACCGCTCCATTGAAACTGGTTGCCCATCACAATCAATACATGCCCGACTTTGGATCTCTTCAAAGCTTCGCTTAAACTTAACCTAGTGGCCAAAGATGGCACTTCCTCCGTAATACGTGACCCCACCACTCCCCTCCATTGCCACGTAACAATGTATTTTTGTACATCTGTAAAGTACTACTAACACTTTCCCCGAGGTTAATGTAAACTTTGTAAGCTACCCGTTTGGTTTTTGTTTTGTCCCTGGTCTATGTCCGACTTTGTCCATGCCCCCAAACAGGCTTGCCACTTGTTCTCATATTTGTGATACTGTACACACTGTGGAATGCCTCTCCCATCTGTAATATGTAAGTATGTCATTGTAAGACTTTTCTGACCGAAATTGACATCCCTGTTCTTAAAATAAATACAAACAACAAGAGAACATCACCCAAGTACAACTGTGCTCCAACTCTGCTCAATTTCTCAGTCATGACTAGGTGTAAAGTTTAATCCAACCCTCCAGATTTCTAAAAAAGGAATGTGAATTAAAAGTAGGTTTTAATATTTTCTATTTAGTGGTAGATTAACATCAGTAATTTAGCCAGTATAGCTTTGTAGCAATAACTCAACACAAGTTTGGAGAAAAACACATTTTGTCAGTTTGCAAGAAGAGATTGAAATTGGGCTCTTTTACCAGTTTCGCAGCAATACGCAGAAAATAAAATCAGAATACAAAGCATCAATAATAAAGTTTTGTGATATGGTGATTAGTCATCCAATTAAGGTTTGATTCAGCAAAGTATTTAAAGGAAAACGCATTTTGTGAGTCTTTATAAATATTGCAAAAACCGTGTAAGAAAAAAGTAAACATTACAAGCTTTTCCCTCAGACCCTGTTATCCACAACAGGAGGGAGCCCTGTGGTAGGTAAATAGCAGTTACATAATTTTCAAGAGAGTCATTTAATGGATACCAAACAACATAATGAGGAATACTTTTGTTTCAGGCTTTTATTAATAAACCACATACTTTTGTCAAAAGGTAAAAGTTCAAAGTATTTATGAGTATTTCTTTTTTTTAAAAAGATATTGAAGAGTCACCATTCCTATATTCTATGATACTTTTTTGAAATTGTTAACAGATACATTAAAAAGTAATTACTGGTCTAGCAGAGATGAAAAGAATTAATTGTTTCATAAACATTCATAATCCACTGAAATTAAATGGCTCATTAGAAGTAGATTCACATTTTTTAAATAAATGCCAAGTCATATCAAGTGCCTAAATCAGCAATAGCCTTCCAATTGCTTTCTGATTCTGAATGTGTCTCTTTAAGCATACTGGAGTTTAAAGGTCAGGTTAGCAATTTCTTAGATCTGATGTTCCATTGGGTATATCTGGTAAAACCCAGATTGCTCAAAACAGGCTTTGACACAGACAGTCAACCAAACAATACTAACCAAGTGTGTAGCAGCAGGTGATCGGAATGCATCGGAATGCATCATAACGGGTGTTACCTCCGAGTAGTTTGATGGTGCTTAACTAAGTAAACTATTTTAAGAAAAATGCCATTAACAACAAACTCCATCTAGCAAAAACGGTTTCCAATTCGGCTTGGTGTCATCCTATATTCTAGAATAGGGGAGTACTGAAAGAATGACTCTCACCTGGTCCAGCGAGAAAAACAAAAACACTATTGAATGCTTCTTCACTGGATTCACTCCTTGCATTTATTTAAGAACATCTCACAGTATCCGGGTGGCCTTCATTTAATGCCGAGACAGAACTGCACCCTAGCAATCCTTCAAAGGTATATCACGCTGCTTAAATTTAAACCTTTTTTTTTACCTAATTCAGAGAATATCATTTCTGTACCACCACATGAGCTCTCGTGAATCACATTCTGATTTCTGCAAAAACTGGTATTCGTTTTGTGAAGGGGATTGGGTCACTTAGGCACCTCTTGCTCTGTTCACATCACTATAAGTAAGCCTTGTAGACCATGACAACGGTCATTATCATAGGATATTTTACTGACCCAAAAACATGGCCCATTGTGAATTGTTCAACATGTCCTTACCTGATGTTCCTCAGAAGCATTCCTGGCCTGTTTTTGATTTAATCCTCCATATTCTTTCTTCGCAAGCTAGCTCTAGAGCCATGTTAAATATTTCAATTCCCCAAGTTTCTTCAATTATTCTCGAGTACTTCATATTGAACTCATGTACAAAGAAAAGCAGCCAATGATCAAACATTATTAAGTGTGGTCATGCTGGGTTTTTGTGATGGTACTGCTAGCCACTCTAAAAAAGACATACATCTACAGAAAGTGTAATGCCGGGTATGGAGAGTTCCTCATTCTTGACAATTGTTTTTTCAGGATAGATGAACAAGTTACTTACCCCTGGTAACGTTCTTTCGACTGTATGTTCCTCCCATGTATTCCTCATCTTTCAATATCTCCCTTCAAGCACCAGGTGCTTCGGAATTTTCGTTTCAGCAGAGGGCGCTGTGCGTCGTCGTGGCCGACTCAATGTCCCTCAAGGGTCTCCATCTCGAGGTTGACGTCAATGATGGCATAAATAGCATGCACTGACAACCAAGTGGCTGCCGCAATGATGTCCTGAATCGGCACCCCTCTCTGTAAATCGGAAGAAGAAGCCATGCCGCTTGTGGCGTAAGCTTGCAAAATTTCTTTTAGGGGGATCCTTCCCTGCTAGTCTATTTCCGTCATACACAGAATTATTCACTGAATAACGTCTGTTTAGTAACTGCCAGACCCAATTTATGTCTGGTGTAACCAGTACAAAGTTGGTTGTCCTGCCTTACTTTAGCAAGACGCGATATGTAGAAGTTCAGAGCTCTTTTAGGGTCTAGTCTGTGCAGACTTTCTTCCTCCTTACTAGGGTGTGGAGGAAGGTAGAAAGTTGGCAAAACAATTTTCTGCGACATACGTTGTCCTTGTAAAAGGTTGTGAATGGTGGTTTACATGATAAAGCTTGTAATTCTGGCAAATGTTAAAGCAGTTAATAGGATTGTCTTCAGTGTCAGTAGACTCAATGGGCTAAAATGAAAAGGCCCATAATGAGCACACAAGGAATTTTGGTACTAAATTATTTAAATCCCAACTAAGAACTCAAAACGGGACGGGAGGGAACACATTTGTGAGTCCCTTTAAAAATTGAATAACCAGCGGCATTTGAAATTAACAAGTTTCTTCAGACTTGCACTTAAAAATCGAAAGCAGCACCAAGTACCCCTTGACGGTTCCAATCTGGAGCCCCAGGTCAGCTAGGTGCAGTAGGAATAACACCATAGGTTTGTCACATTGAAAAGGATCCACATTCATCTCCCTGCACCTGATGCAGAACATATTCCAACAGCAGCGAAACAGAAACTTTGTTACTGGCCTTCTGACCGAAAGCAAAATCTCCATCACATCTTCTGGGAGGTCCCAATCCTTGTGTGTCAACCTCTCAGACAACATGCGTGAAGGTTGAGTGTCTTGACCTCTGGATGGAGAACCCGACATTCCTCACGTGATAGAAAGTACTCTCTTTGTGCAAGACGATTTGGAGGACAGATGGACATGTGTAGAAGGTCTGGGTACCACGTCCTCCTGGTCCAATCCGGAGTAATTATGGTCATGGATTTCCTTCTGATGATTAGAGGAATGATGGGGACTGGAGGAAATGCGTACAGGAGCGGAAACACCCAGTCCACTACAAACGTATCCCCTAGAGCTCCTCTCTGGCGAAATTCCACGGAGCAAAACAGCTCGACTTCCGGTTGACACTGGACGCAAACAGATCTACCTGAGGGGTTCTCCAAAGGATGATCTCTTGAAGGACTTTCTGAGCTAGTTCCCACTCGTGGGAGACTGTGTTGTACCTGCTCAGAGTGTCCGAGCTCTGAAGCTGCAGGGCCTGAAGGATATGAGAAAGGTTAACCATTTTAAACTTGTCCTTCCTAAGGAACTTGTTCAAGTATCTTAAGTCCAAAATGGGTTTCAATCCTGTCTTTCATGGAAATCAAAAAGTAAGGGGAGTACCAGCCTTTGTTCCTTTCCGTCACAGGTACTGGTTCTATAGAACCTTTCTCTAGTAGACTCAAAATTTCATGCAAGAGGAACAGATCCAGAATTTTGTGTGAGTGGCTCCATGGTGGATGATGCTGAGGCCTTCTTAAAAAGGGGAGGCAGTTACCCTGGGCTACTGTTTCCAAAGCCCAAGCATCTGAAGTAATGCTGTGCCATTCCTGCAGATGCTGAGTGATTCTGCCTCCCACCAGGGACTTTTGGATTAAGGGCTCAGAGTGGTTTTGAGGCGGCTGAAGCAGCGGCTAAGGGTAAAGAAGTGGTTGCTTCGGAAGGCTTGGCCTCTTCCTCGTCCACCACAAGGACATTTCCTTTGACCTCTGACTGGCCAGTCCTCTCGCTCTTCCAAATGAGGAGTAGGAACGAAAGGACCTACCCCTCCAAGCCGGTGCACTGGGGTGCGAAGGTTGTGGTTGTCTGATGGCGGCGCCGAGTGACTTGGCTGGCGCTTTTGAGGTCTCAATTTTTCTAGGCTCTCATCAGCCTTACTGCCATATAGTTGTGTGTCATTGAAGGGCATATTGAGAAGTCTAGACTGCACATCAGGAGCAAAACTAGACTTCGTCAACCAAGCAAATCTATGTATAACAGTGCTCACTGCCATGGCTCTGCTAATACTGTCAGCAGAGTCCAAACCTGATTATAGAGGAGAGACTCACACATTGTGTCTTTCCCATCTTTCACAATGTAAAGAAAGCCTTCTCTCTCCTCTCCTTCTGGAATATGTTCAGCCGCTGTGGAAATACAATCCCACAAGGTGTTGGAAAATTTATCAAGGGCACAAGTGGCGTTGGCTGACTTCAAGGCTATACTCTGGCTGAAAATACTTTCTCAGCCATAGCGTTAAACAATGGTCATCACCGTCCAGTGGTATAGTGGCATATGCAGCCTGTCTAGAGGTGGAGGCTTCAGCTTGAACCACCAAGCTTTCTGGTATTGGGTGTCTAGACAGATACTCAGGGTCACTGCTTGAAGGTCTTTACTGCTTAGTAAGGTTTTTGCTTACAGCCAGGCTTGTCTCTGGCGCTTCCCAATTAGCTTTCACCCCCTTTGGAATGTCTATATGGAAAGGTATCACAGGGTCTTTTTGAGGACCATTGTCCAAGATGTCTGTGAGGTCATCCTGCTCAAAAGGTGGAGCTGGCCTGCCCCATCCCAGGAACTCTGTCACTTTGCCCATGAGCTGCCTGTAGGATGCCTCAGCATGTTCTGATGGATCAGGCTTTACAAAGTCTAACACTGCCAAAGTGTCGAGGCCACTTGCTGATTGTAAGTTATCATATAGGTGCCTCATTCTAGATTCCGCTGATATGAGGACCTCAGGGACATTGGGTGTCCCACACTCTAACCCAAAAGGTGGTGTGTCTTGATCAGAGGGCTCATGTTCTTTGAAAATTGAAGACAGGGACTTGAAACATTCCTTCTTAGGAAGAGGTTTATATGTCTTTTCAACTTCCCTCAAAGGCATTGAGGGCTTCGACACTATTGGCGTTGACGCTGTCTACGTCGATGGAATCCTCGAAGGACTCACAGGGCCGGACCGGGACAAGAAATGGGCCCGGTCACCCAAAAAAAAGTGACCCACCCCTCGCCTCACGGCCCTGGACCTCCGTTGACATCACGGGAAAGTGTTTTCATTTGACCCCACCCCAAAGTGACATCCCAGGAAGCGATGAAACAACCTTTCACCCCTTGACAAAACAGGAAGTGGCATCAAATAGCATCGTTCCTAAGTACACTACGAAAAATATGGTTATGATTTCACTAATGTGATCTACATTTCATACAAGAATGGATCACCATATGTATCATTAATATCTGTGTGTATGGATCCATACTGTCAAATTACTTTGAATGCAAGCAGATGTCCAAGGCCAAATGGTAATATGTTATTGTATAGCAGTTACGCTTAAGCTTTTTTTATAGAACAAATATGCATACAATATCACCCAACCTGTGTCGGTACTCATTTATCAACCTAAGAAGGATGAAAGGCTTTTAAAATAAATAAATAAATCACTGACTCAAGGCCTCTCTCGATAGGTCGGAGGGTTCTCACCCGGGTTCGAGGGCACACAGGCTTTAGCCTTGCTTTTCTACTTGTCGCCCTTAGAAGGCACAATAGGATCATGGCTCTTTCTCTCCCTCTATCGGGGCGGGCTACCTTCTCAAAAATCTTTAGCATCTCCTGACTGAAAACCAACCACTCTGCTGGAGTCGCCAACTTACTAGGACAGGCTATACTGCATTCAGGAGGGGGATCTGTAGCGTCTTTTCTTCATTTTTTTCTTCGTTTTTTTCTGTCTTCGGGGTAGAAAGAACCCATTCAGGTAAGCCCCCATTCGTTTCCCTCAGCCACCCCGGGGGGCACGCTGTCCCAGCGACATGCATGAACTTAACGCCCATTAGATATTAGATACCAGCATGTCCCGGCACATTTCCAGTGCCATATACAGCTCATCCGACACTCCGCCATGGGAGACTGTCTTGGGCCTCTCAATTGCCCATACAATTATTGTCCATTATATAGCAACAACTAATTAAACCTCCTTTTCGCCTCATTTGCAGGGCCCAACAGGAGCCAAGACTGTCCCAAGGACAGCCATTACACACGCTACCAGGACCCCACTAGGGGCTCACAGCAAACTTTACATGGTAAGAGGACAATAATCCTCCACATCTTCTTTACTAGTCATCAATCGCCCCTTCCTACCTCTCTTGCTAACCTCTCTGTTCTCTCTCCCCCCCCCACCTTTTTCCTAACTGGAATGTAAATCTGATTACAACTGAAATTGTGTATCATGTCATGTTGTTAACCTGTCACAGCCACTCACTTCACCTAAACACTGTGCCAACCAAATGTACTTTAATCACCTTGCCACGATATGTCACAAACCAAACAACTCTTGACACTCTTGAATATTCTTCAGCCTTGAGAAAGACCCTCCGGGTCGAAACACGTGTCGGCTGACCGAATTTGCGCACAAATGCCAAAGTAGTGTTTTTTAAAAACACTCACCATTGTATTAAGAAAAACTATTCACAAAACCACCAATAAAAACGATCTTGCATCGCATCAACCACAGTGTTGAAAGAATTATTTCAGAAATTGCAAGCAAGATAACCAGGAGTAAACCAACCTTTACCTACCTACCAAACTGGGGTCCAAGCAAAAACCCCAACCCACTCCTGTGATTTTGCGATACTTCCAACCCTAATATAAATGGAGCTCAGCACAGGCAGGTTCCAATTCTAGAGCCAATCTACACCCTACCTTCATCCATTAGTTGCGAGAACTTCAAAAAGTTCTATGCGATCACCTCACCAAATTCAGTTCTAGTGCCGTTGCATAAATCAATGATTCCCCAAATGGTCAATAGGAATTTCCAATCCTTTGATACTTGTCCTTTTAGGTTCAAATTTGTGTCAGATTCACTGGTTCCAAATCACTCTCTTAAATATGTAGTTGGCGATTTGTATAACTCCTCTCTTTGCATGTTTAAAAGGTCGCAATACCCAGGTATTCTCTGATTAATTTATGGGATCAAACCTGCGTGGCTTCTGCTTCAGGCGCATCTCATGTATGGGTTTATTTTCACCTTTGAGTGATGAAAATATAAATCAAAACAAAATGGATACAACTGTAATTGCGAGGTTGGACTTTTGAAATATGTTTACCAGTAGGGCTGTACCCGTTGTCTCACTAAATAGTAAAATCCAGAAATGCTCGCAGAAAAAGCAAAACACATAATTAACCTCCATTCAAAATAGCTACACTTAACCGTTGCTCTCACATACTCATTCAGAATATATGGATATCTGCAAAGTGTTCTGCTGCTCAGCTGAATGGGCTGGTTTTCTTTTGTAAGTGTGAAACTCTAATAAAAGATAACAAGGTATAGAAGAAAAAAATATGCCAGTCCAAGTTTGGTTAGCATCCTAAAGAGTGAGCGAGTGTGAGCACTTGCATAGTGCACACTGCGTAACCTCTGGTCGCTGGCTGTCACTTTGTCCATGCAGAGTTTAGTGACAAAATGCTAGCACCATGTACTTGGAGAAAAGCAATGTTTTACGAAGTTTTCAAAGTTGCTGATAAAGATTCCTGTTCAATACTTCAAGTTAACATGTTGCACGGTTTAGGGTCCAAAACCAAAAAACAGGTTTACACAGCAAATGCAGCTGGTTTTTGGGGACATTGAGAAGGTTCCGATTGATTGACCTTAGGTCACTGGGGGATAATAGAGATAAGACATTAGGCCTTATTAAAAGTTTGGTGGTAAATCTTCCGAATTACTGCCAAACTAGTTTACTCCTACTGCTACTTGGCCCTGTGGGGTTACAAGTGCTGGGAGGGCTGTGTTAATCCCCATCTTTGGAGTCCATGGGACTGCATGGAGATTTCAGCAGAAACACTATGAGCAGTAATTTCGCAGATTTTTTTTAATCTAAAGTGACAGATTTACCTTCAGCATGAGGCTGGAGGAAAATCAGCACTTTTAAGTCAAAGTTGTAGTTTGGCAAAAACAGTGGTAATTCAGTTACCGGGCAAAAAAGTGTCACTAACATATTTACTACCAGATTTTTCCCACACCACCAAACTTTTAATTAGGCCCCGCCTCTTAAATAAGAGGCGCTTTTTCACACTACGCCAGTGAAGCCATTTCCTCCCAGTTGAAATGTGATCAGATATCTTAAGACCGAGTGCAAGCCCCACGGCTGCATTCTGAATAGCTTGCAGCTTGTTGACAGAAGGCTCTGGGAGCCCTGCAAATGGGGGCTGAGGGTAGCACTAATCCAGACAGGAGTTACTCATAGTTCCCACCAACACAACTCGATCCTCCATGGGGAGAAAGGGAAGACTATGCTCAAGGACTTTCATCTGGAGGAAACAGGTTTTATTAACTTGAAGGATATTGGAAAGAAGAGACCCCTTACATACAGTCCAAAAGGACATCTAAATACCTTAATGGAGCAGTTGATCTAATAACTCCTGTCAGAATATTCAGTAGCTTATTGTCTGGGATGAGATGTTTAGAGATCTTGGGGGAGCCAGAGAAAAATCATTTCAGCACCAGACTAATTCAAATAAAACCAATTTTTGTGCATCGAATCCTGGGTGGCAGAAAAGCAGGAATTGAGGTGGTCAAGCTGAGATGGTGGGTGTTCAAACTTTAGAAAGCTGCGTATTACTATATGACTGATATCCCATTTTATGTGCATGAATGATATTGAAAAACGGGCAATGTAAAATTAATAAGAGTGAAAACGATGAGGCCCGGGGTGCTTAGTAGGGCGCATCAGAAATTGCTGAACGGCATGAACCAACGATAAGGTTTAAGTTACTTACCTGTAACTATTGTTCTCCAGCATGGTTCTGGCATGTATTCACATGCTCATGAATCTTCCCCGTCAGGCTGGGAATCCTAGGTAAAAGAAAAAGTTTCACTTTCACTGTAAAACTGTATTTCTCCTCTTAAACCAAACACTGTCCTCTGGGTCATACTACCCCATCCAATGACAGTCCTCTCCCTAAGCCCTGCCTCCGACAGCCATTTCCAGATTTGGAAAGCACAGAAAGCACACAAAATGGCAGTATGACCAACGAGACCGCAGAGGGGCTAGAGGGAGGGTTCACATGTGAATCCATGCCAGACCCACGCTGGAGAATAATAGTTACAAGTAACTTAAACCTTCTCCAGCATGGGGTCTGGCATCCTCATGAATAAGGAAAATACAGCAGTACACATTACACAATCACAAGAGATAGCAAGACTCAACAGACACAATTAACACTTACCCCTGGAACAGACTCACCTCAAGCAAACAGGTTGCGTAGCACTGCCTGGACGACTCTGGACTCCTCCCTGGAATCACTGTCACCCTGCAGATGTCGAGCACGGGCACATCAGAAAGGAACGCCGCTGTAGCAGTGATGGCTCTGGTGGAGTGGGCTCTCAGACGGCCCGGCAGAGGCTGGTCCACCAACCGATGACAGTGCATGATGCAACCGGAGAGCTATCTTGAGATGGAAGCCTTGGACAAGGCCTTCCCATGGTTCACAGGTCCAGAGTCCACAAACATCTGAGAAGTTTTCCGAAAACTCTGTGCGCATCACGTAGAACTTCAAGGCACAAGCAACGTGCCAGCGAATGCAAGGCCCTCTCTGCCTGATACAAAGGGTTTGGGAAGAAACAGGCAACACCAAAGGCTTGTTGAGGTGGAATTCTGACAGAATCTTCGGCATTAAAATGGGGTGAGTACGCAGTTCCACCCTTGATTCATGAAAAGTCAGATACAGCTGCTTGCAGGATAGGGTCTGGATCTCACCCACACGTCTGGCTGAGGTGATGGCCACAAGGAATGCAGTCTTCCACGAGAGAAACTTGAGTGGGGCTTGATGCATATGTTCGAAAGGTGACCCAAAAGCCTTGTCAGGACCATGTTGAGTTCCCATGTTTCCCTCTGGTGTAGGCACGTGCCCACTAGGCGGGCCGTCTACATGGTAACTAGCCTGTTGTCCACAGATGCCATAGGCTCTAATGATTTATGCTCCAGGGTGCCCAGGACCACATTGAGGTCCCACACAGGGTGTGGTTTCTTGATAGGTGGATATAGTCTAGACAGGCCCGCCAGGTGCCTCTTAACCACTGGATTGGAGGATAAGAATACCTTGTCTTCGTAGTTCTTGTAAGCTCCAATGGACGCCGGATAAGTGTGTCTACTTGCACCCCGGAGTGTGCTCCTAGCCCCCTGTATAATGGTCAGGTTAGCCTGTGACAGGTGAAGGTGCTTCAGGGAAACCTGTTCAGGAACCACACTGCAAGTGCAAACCTCTGTGGGGAGAGGTGGATGACTGTGCACCCCTGCTGAGAGTGTAGGTGCGCTGGGCCCAGCGGGAGGTGTACAGGGGCCTGTTCCGACAGGCTGAGCAGTTCCGATAATCAGGGTCTTGCTGGCCCACCATGGAGCTATCAGGATGATCCAAAGGTTCTGCGACTCGCTGATACTGCAGATGACCCTGTGCACCAGGGGAGTGGGGGGAAAGGCATACGCGTTCATGTTTTTCCACAGGATCTCCATTGCATCACCCATCGAACCCCTGCCTTGACCCAGCCAAGAGGCAAACTGGGGGCACCTCCTGTTGGTACTGGTGGCGAAGAGGTCCACCTGTGGATGGCCCCACCGGTTGAAGATCCCCTGAAGGACCTGCTTGTTCAACTGCCATTCGTAGTTGTCTGTGCCAGCCTTCTGAGCCTGTCCGCCTCTACGTTGGAATGCCTCAGGAGGTGGACTGCCAACAGGAGCATGTTGTTCACCAGAGCCCATTCCCAAATGTCGACTGCCAGTCTGCAGAGGGGAGGGGACCGGGTGCCACTTTGCTTGTTGATGTTATAAATGTAGGTGGAGCTGTCTGAATGAGAATCACCATGCCAGTGATAATAGGTAGAAAGGCTTTGAGAGCAAGCCTGATCGCCATCATCTCGAGCCAGTTGATGTGTGCCAGCTGCTCCTGACGGGACCATACTCCATGGACACTGTGGCTGTTCAGGGTAGCTCCTAATCCCTCTAGGGATGAGTCTGTGGTAATGATGACCTGAGGTGTTGGTTGCGGAAGAGCCTGCCTATCCACAGGTTGTCTGTATCCCATATTAGGGAGAATTCTCAAAATGTGCTCATTTCCCTTACCTTTTGAGACCCCCACCAACTTTGCTGGATTTCTAGGATTTTTTTTTATTTTAACCTGGGAAGAGTGTGAGCCTTTTTTCCCACTCTTCCATGTATTTTGTGTGTGTTTTCCTTTTGTGTTTTGGTTATGGAGTTTTAAAACAACTCCACAGGCATAATCCTTTTCTGTGTGTCACACAGCACCTTCAGTGCAGTGGCACAGGGGTGTTTTTCAGACTTTCAAAACCATCTCTGGGACGGACTACCGTCTCCCAGAGCATGTAAAGTTAAATTGGCTTTACTAGTCTTTTTAAATTTACTGACCCAGCACACACCATCTTCCTATAGAGTGCTGGAGGGCTTGCCTCGCTTCCCCTGAGTCAAAACAGTCATGTAACAGTCAAATGTTACCTTTTCCTACCTTAAATGGCTGGTGGCAGTGGTTTAGATCAACTACCGTGATTTTTTCCGACCGCTAACAACGGTAGCTAAAAATCGGGTCAGCCATGTTTTTCAATATGGCGCCCAAGACCTATCTGTAAAAACAGACTCTGGTCATATTTTTCCGCCATTTCATTTAGGAAAAGTCCTTCTCGCGTTTGTCTCTGCGCGCCCAACCAGGTTTTGTCCCTTTGTTTGTTGGCCTTTGGCGGGCTTCAGTGCTGAAGCCCTCCTCTGGCGCCTGAGTGTCTGGGGTGGACAGGATGTGAGGGAGGTGCCCGAAACTCCCTGTGCTTGGTCTCCTAGGAGACCTGAATGCACTCTGGTGTGATTGGCCGGCTGACTGTCCGGCAAGGTCAGCCACCCCGCTGTGTGAGTGACATCCAGGCTGGAATGAATGGGAGAAAACGGTTTAAAAGCAGGTCTCTGGGACTTGGAAAGCAGAGTCGACCACTGGAACGAAAGAACCGAAGACGCGCTGAAGGAAGAGGACTGCTGCAACTCCTGGACGACCGGTGATGCCCTGCTGCAGGTCCGAATTGCCTGAAACTCCAATCGACAGAGAAGCCCTTCAAGGTTAACTCCTTCCCTTGAGTTTGGTGGGAACAACCAACGCGTAAGCCACCTGGACACCGTCTCCATCTGGTCGAATTTTCATCAGAGTGCTGTTGAAAACCAGATAGCCAGAGGGAAGGAAACCAGCTTGTGGACTTTAAGGCACTCTCACCTTAAACCGACGTCTTGCTAAGCTTTTGGCCTCATCCCTGGGCAGTGCAGGAACCTCCCAACGTCCTCCTTCTTGTCCCCACAACTGAAGCTCAGGAACAGCGAGATCTGCTCGAACTGCCTGGAACAACTGCCTCAGCTACAGCTCTTCTTCACAAAAAAGGTACTGTGCAAACGCGGTCCGGAAATCTTTTCGGCCATCGAGAAAGTGCATGAAACTTTGCTCAACTTCGAAGGCTTGTCCTTCCCTAAGCATTCAAGTTCACATAAAATGCACAAGCTGTGAAAAGTAAACTCAAAAAAAGCTACTGATTGTGGTTACCTAAGTATCCAACAAATGGATATCCTAACTGGAAACTACCCGGCCTGTCCAAGAGAAACACAAAGCAATGCAGAATCACATCAAACACAACTTGTTGAAAAAATATATTACAATTTTTTATTACACAAAACTGAATACATATAACAAATACACAAACTCCTATGTTTTTGGCAAATATATAATAGAATTATTTACAACAGATGCAGGAAGACAAGAAAAATCAGCTTCTTTAGTAAATGTCCTAATTTGCCATAAGGATGCAACATATGCATGAAATGTTGTGCTTAGAACAAATGCTTAAATATGCCTGGAATAAGTGCATAAGGACAACCAAGTACAACTTCTTGGTAGTGCAGGTCTGCCAATTGTGCAGAAATAATATAAATACAATAATACAGGTCTGCCTACGTAAACTTTACACTTTATTCTGGTGCAGAAGTCAGGGTCTCAAACAATAATGATGTGGTAAGAAACAAACAAAATAATTAGTTTTAACAAGATGAGACCACTATTACGTTTCGGCGGGCCACCTTTAGGGCCTCTTTAGAGAACTGCCTTCCTCGGGGCTGAGTAACTGATGGTAATCCCCAAAATGAATGTGGGTGGAATTCATCAAAGGCAGAAATTCTAGACGCAAAGCTCAACTTCAGGGTGGAGCGTGATGCAGCAAGGACTGAAGAGAGTCATCACTGAATATGAAGGTATATTTGATTCTCACGTCATGGCATCTATCATGAATAAATCAAGGCCAGTGTCAAAATTCCAACTTCGGAACGAAGGGAGAAGAACTGCCACAAGTTGTTGGCAAATGGATGTCCAATTAAGGGACGCTAATCCAGTAATAAATACCTGATTGTCAGCTCGGACGGACGAAGGAATGTAGCCGGAACCAATGCTGTCAGTAGAAGTGCCTGCGTGCGTCTGGCCAAACCTTTCTTCTAGCCAAATTCTTCTAAACTCTGTGGCAAAGACTTAACTGTTTACTACCAGAACTGTGCTATCCAAGACTCTGAACCATTGACTTTGGCCCAGGCCTATGAGATGAATTGCTGGTTGTAGTTTACTGAAACCCTTTGCCCTGCCTATGAATGCATTTGTGCTGTTGATTCTTATAACCTTGTCTTTTTATCCCTTTTAAAAGTAAATGCCATTTTGCTCCCACTTCAGGAGAGCTAAACTTGTTCATTTACTTACTGGTTGTATATTTGTGGTTTATTAGTGTGTGATATTGAGCGGCTCTTGCTAGTGTAATGTTTTCAAACTGACTGAGTAATTGAATGTATATTCTTTTACCAAGAAACCTTGAGTAAGTGTTTGTTTGAATCACTATTAGTTAGTCCTTTGTGTAACTTGTTCTACTGCTCACTTAAACTCTTGAGATACGCCTGGCTGCTCAGCCATCGCTACCACTTTTCTATGTAGTACAGGCTTGTACCAAAGGATAAATTGTGCTAACACTTGTAGTCCTAATTGCATGTAGTGTTCCAAAGGGTACTGTATGTGATTCTGCCTAACACCCCATCA
The DNA here is from genome assembly GCF_040938575.1 of Ambystoma mexicanum. NCBI lineage: Eukaryota > Metazoa > Chordata > Amphibia > Caudata > Ambystomatidae > Ambystoma > Ambystoma mexicanum. The sequence continues at coordinate 289,210,776 of NC_090931.1, read as the reverse complement.
AATTAGATCCGGTGGAGATGTTGTGGTATGCTGACCTGCGACGCCTGCGAACCCTTCTCCTGGTTCCAGGAGGCTGAGAAGTGTAGCTGCAGCTGCCTCATTTTGAGCCTTGTATGTGGCACTGCAAGAAGACATGCAGCCATAAAACCCAGCAAGTGTTGGTACCATCACGCTGAGGTTACTGCTCTGCTAAGAAAATGTCCAGTGGCCCTCTTGATGGCTGTGATCTTGTCCTCTGAGGGAAAGATCCTCTCGGAGCTCGTGTCCCAGATAAGTCCCAGCACGGTCAGACTCTGCGTGGGCACCAACTGTGACTTTTTGAGATTGATAGAAAATCCCAGGTCGTAGTATATCCATGAGGGCGGAGGCCATATGCTAGACCGCCTCCGGATATCTCGCCCTGACTAGCCAGTCGTCTAGATATAAATAAATGTGCCCTGAGTAGGGTCTGTAAACTTTGTCCGCCAGCGGTTTATCTGAAGGGGAAGTGCTTCTCTGCACATGCGCAGTATGAACTCTTATCCGTGCTGTATTTGCGGGCCATCAGATTGAAGGCCCAGGGCCCGCGGATTTGCGGGAGGAGTGCAGTTTGAGGTTTCCACATCCTGTGGCACAGGATTGGGAGCCAGATGGCCATTCTGGCCGGAGCACAGTAACACCAAGCAGAAGCAGCTTGTATTGCCTTGTCCCGAAGCTCAAGATGACCATAACTACAGGCTAGCCAAGGGGACTCCTTTCCTTGGCTCCGTGAAGAAGGCTGTGACCCACTAAAGCCGAAACGTCCTGGGACTCCCTTACCCCAGTGTGGTGGGGTCCCTCCCAAATCCAAGTAGAGATTCATTTCAGTGACGTCGATCAACTACTTTTTGGTCACCCTTTAGCCTGGCTTAGTTAGACCTATCCAAGGACTTTTACTTTCGAGGATAATTTTCTACAATTTGAAAAACAAAATGTATTAGCAGCAACGGAATGTCGTTATACTTCTGTCAGTATGCACATGTATGACTTTGTCTTATCTTTTGCTACATGTCTTTTTTCTATTTTTTCTATATTCGTTTACATTTTTTATGTGTGACTTTGGTGAAAAAATGTACACCCATATATTTTGTACCTACAATTTCTTTACAAAAAAATATGTAAAAGAACAAGGACAGCCACTTAATAAAAACTGTTCCTTTGCAGACTAATGATCTAGTACAAGTGGATTATTAAGGTTCTCTCATGTACCGCTATCCTTGGTAAATATACAAATGGTGACACCAAGGATAACGTATTGTCTTTAAACCTAGACTGCAATCAATAAGCGGCAGTTGGCGTAGGCTTTTCCAGTCAGGACACCCCCACTCTTTGTACACAATTGTTAATGGCCCAGAGTCCTGAGTCTTGGTAGGGCTCTCCCTCCCGTATCTCCTATCTGAAGGGGAAGGCTGCCCCCCCAACAGACTTGTGGATCTGGATGGGCCTGTCGCAATTTCCTCCCCTCTGAGGCTGGTGCTGAGGAGAGGGACTGGAAAAAACCCTTGTTAGCCACCTTGTGCTGTTTGCGCCTGTGCTGGCTAGGGGGGGATCTGTCCAGTTGTCTGGACCGTCCTGCCTGGAAGCCTCTGAAGGACTGACCCTTATCCGAGCGCTGGTGCATTTGGCTGTAGGTTTTAGGAGTGGACTTGGTGAGGATAAAGATTTTGCTGTCTGTGAGCTTTTGTTTTTATCATCAAGTTCCTCATCCATTGTCAAACGGAACAGGTCGCCCGCCTAGAAAGGCAGGTCTAGTATGCGTTCCAGCACATCTGGACTGAATTTTGTCGTCCTGAGCCAAGCCATCCTCCTCATGTCCTTGGCAATACAAATGGCCCGTCCTGAAGTGTCAATGTGGGCCACCGTGGACTGCATTATGTCTTGTGCCACGATTTTGGCCTCCGCTAGCCCAGTCATGAAGCAAGCCTCGCTGTGGGTAGGGAGATCATGGAGGCAATCAGCAATCTCCCTTCGTAGCTTCTGGTTGACAGCTGCCAACATGGCATCAGCATTGGCCTGGCGCAGGTTGATAGTGGCTTTAGAATAAATGTTCTTCCCAAACGTCTCCAAGATCTCTTCCTCCTTGCCCATGAGGGCGGAGGCCGAAGTAGCCGAAGAAAATTGTGGCTTGGAGTATAGTGATGCTGCTGCCATCACCGACGAATGTGGTTGGGGGTGCGCCGAAAATAAGAGGGGGTCCCCTTCAGTTTGCCTGTATTTAGCATCAAAACGAACTAGGATTCCCATTCTAGAAGTAGGGCGTAGAGTGGGAACCTTAGTCAGTACCACCGCCTACAGTTGCTCCACTTGTGGCTGCAGGATTCCTAGGTACTCAGCCAGGCCCGCCAGTAACTCATGAAAAGCTTTGAATGAGGATGGAGGTTCCAGGTCCTCCACCTCGTCAGTGTCCACTGTTGTGTCCTGCGGGTCCGAGGGAGCCGGAGGAGTGCTGGCCGCAGGCAGCTGTGGCATGCTGATTATCAGTGCCAGAGGTTTCTGAGGCGGCAGGGTCGGGTCCGTCGTGACCGGTGCAGGCATGGGGGCTGGGGCTGCCGTGACTGGTACAGGTATGGATCCGGATGCTGAGCTGGACCCAGGGGCGCTGTGGCCGTGGGTGTTTGCGGCTGCACAGGAGTAAGCATGTCCCAGTTCATATCCCTGATGATGGTACCCATCTGTGGTGATCTCATTAGTGCGAGGAACTTCTCAAAGAACCTTCACAGGACAGAGGGGTGCCTGATGGTATAGTTATAGAGGTCGGGCCATGAGGCTGATGTGCGCTGGGTACGCCCTGTTTTGCTGCATAGGGTGAAGTATATCTGTCCTGCGAAGTGGATGGATAGGATGTGGACCAAGTTACAGGGGTTGACCAGTCCCACCTGGAAGCTCGTTCCCCTTCCTGGTCCCCAAAGGGAAAAGGCGTCGAATGAGCCGCCATTTTGTCTTGCCCAGCAGCCATTTTGTTTAGCTCCGTGCCATGTGCCTGTTTCGTGGACCTTGCTGAGCTGGGACCGGCTTCCACCAGCACGCTGCACGGTGGTGGTTGTGGCCTTACCTGTACCTCAGGTCGAGGCACGGTAGGCGGAGATCCCTCGGCTGTGGTGCCGGAAGTGCTGCATACAGTCACCCCCTCAGACATGGGTCCGGTATTAAGGTGTAGCCCCTCGGGTTGGGACCCGGTAATGGAGCTTTGTAGCCCCTCAGCAGTACTACCGGTAGGAACTTGCGACCCCCATCGGCCTGGGGGCCGGTAGCTGGAGCAGCCTCGATGTTCTTGCTGGTCTTAGGACCTGAGAGGTCCCTTGCACTTGGGCGCTTCCTTGGAAAGGAGTTGCCTTTGTGGGCGTGCAGAGGAGAACAGGTCTGCTACCTTGGGCCTGGTTTTCTGCTTCACAAATGCTTTGAGGTCCTCTGGAGGCGATCTTCCGAAGAGCTCATGGCACCGGACTAGTCGTTTCTTGAGCGCGCGCGGAGTCAGAGTGTTGCACGCAGTACAGCTGTCCCACCTGTGGTATGGGCCAAGGCAGCGGAGACAGAGGGCATGGGGGTCGGATGTTGGGAAGGGATCCTCGCAGACTGGACACCTGCTGTAGCCCGCTTTTGTCGACATGCACATGCGCATGGCGTCAGAGGACAGATCAGTACCTAATATTAGAAAAGACAAAAGACAAGAATACTTTTCTGGAGAAGAGCGCGTACAAGGTCGCAGGCCTAAACCAGAAGCTCTGGTGAAAGCAGTCCGTTCCCATCGACACGGAAAAAAGAGGACTGAGGAGTGGTGCCGGTGGGGGGAGTCAGGGGAGCACATGATCCCAGGGCCATGCCACACTGCGCATCTAAAGTTAAAGGGGAAGATGATTTTTCTGGTGAAAAAGGTCCCGTCTCCTGTCCCTAGCGAGGGACGCCCATGCATTATGGTGGAAAGGGGACGGAACGTAGGAGTACACTGCCCATAGCTCCAAGATGTTGATGTGCAGATCCTTCTTCTCGGAAACCCACAGACCTCTGGTGCGTAGACGTCTGGTGTGAGCTCCCCAACCTTCCAGAGAGGCATCTGTCGGGACCGTCTCCTCATATGGCAGGGTTTGAAATCCCGTTCCCCCCGAGCGATGTGGGAGCGTACCTGTACCCCCCACCACTCTATTGCCAGACAGAACTCCTCGTTGAGGGGGATCTTGCCCACAAAATTCCCAGACACTTGTATCCAAGGTGGATCCAAGAGGTCCTGTAGAGGTTGGATCTGCAAGCTGCAGAGACAGATGAGGTAGATGCAGGACAACATGCCCATCAAAGACTTGATGGCCCGAACCGTGGCCGTCTTCGACAACGATGATGCTGTACCTTCCCGTGAATGGCCACTAGTCTTCTCCTTCGAAAGGGGATGCCAGGTAAGCCACTGTGTTGAGTCTGGTGCAGAACAGTGTGTTCTATAATGGCATTAAGCAGGTCTTTGGATAGTTCACAGAGAACCCTAGCTCCGTCAGTAGCCGGACGATCTTCTTTGTGTGCTCTTCGGCCAGTTCACGGGAACGGGCTTGTATCAGCCAATCATCCAGGTACGGGTATGCGTGTACGCCCTGCAGACACAGGTGGGCCACCACCGGAGCCAGGGATTTTGTGAACACCCTTGTGGTCCACTTTATGCCGAAGGGTAAGACCTTGAACTGGTAGTGTGGGCCTTGAACCACGAACCGTAGGAACTTGCCATGTTTCCTGTGGATGGGGAAATGGAAGCACGCATCCTCTAGGTCCAACGCCGTCAAGAAATCTCCTTCCTCCAGTTGGCCGAGCAGGTGCTGCAACGTGACCATCCTGAATTCTTGGTATTTCAAGTACTTGTTTAGACGGCGCTGGTCCATGATGCTCCTCCAACCCCCTGTCTTTTTTCTGATCAGAACATATTTGGAATATACTCCAGAGCCGTTGGGGAACTAGCTCTATCGCCCCTTTCTGTAACATGGCTCGCACTTCTTCCAGGAGCTGAGGGATATGTTGCTTCTGACAGGGAACCAGTGGAATTCAAGGGCACCTGTGTTGGAACTCCAAGGTGTGTCCCTGGCCGAGAGCGTACAGCACCAATCTGTCGGTGATCTTCCACTCACTGACGATTCTTGTCAGCCAGTATCCCACCGGGGTGCATGAGTGGGGGCCCTACTTCTTGGCCAGTCCAGGCTTGCTTGGGCGCCAGGGCCCTGCGGGACACGACGCGGACCTCTGCTACCGTAGGCCTGGGAGCGACCCCTGTAGGCTTCCTACATGGAGGATCAGGGAGGTTGCCTGTATGATGTGGAGTATCCCATGGTTATCTGCTCGATTATCCACAGGAGGAGCGAAAAGACGAGCGATGCTTCTGTAGAGTGCCAAGGGAACGTGCCGTCTTCCTGTCCATTTTTATGGCTTGAAAGGATTCGCCAACTGCCTTCCCGAACAGATTTTCGCTGTCGAAAGGCATGTCCAGCACCTTTGCATGAACCTCCTGGTGAAAGTGTGTGGCCTTAAACCATCCCTGCTGACAAAGGCAAACTCTGATCCCATCTGCCAGAAACACGTGTCAACGATGTCCACTGCCACCGTAATGGCATGATCCGACAGCCATCTCCCCTTCCTTAAAGAGGGCAAGAGCCTCTGTTTTCTTGTCGTCACGGAGGAATTCCAGGATCGGGCCCAGCTTGTACCAAAGCTCCCAGTCGTATTAGGCCAAGATAGCCAGAGCATTAGCCACCTTGATAGTGGATGCCTCCGTGTAGATGCCTCTCGTTCCCATGGTGTCAATCTTCACACACACACACACACACCATATGCCTTTACGACTGGGATGAAGTAGAGGCAACTAGGAGTAATGCACACTTTTATTGGTGACAACCGCTCTGGTACTGAGACGAAGAAGAGGACTGTAAAACACTACTACCCTGGGCAGGCATGTCCCACTAATAAGGGTCAGGCAAAGGGCTTACGCCTGCAGCCAGTTGAAAGGGTACAGGTGTATATAAAGAGAAAGCAGCAAATGGCAAAGAGATCTGCCTGAGGCAAGAGAGCTGCCTGGGGCAAGAGACCCACAGGGAGGAAACGCTGCAACCCGGTACAAAGCAAGCTTGAGAGGCACTGGTAGAGAAGTTGCTGAGCGCTACAGGAGAGCAAGGACGACGCTGCAGTCTGAGCGGGCTGTGAGAAGATCAGGAGCCCTGCAGAATCCAGGGCTGTGTGTCCCCTGCTGGAGCTGAGGGACACTAAAGTCTCCAGGGAGCCGCCAGAAGCAGCAGGAAGGTTCGAAAGCAAAGAGCGCTGCTAGAAGCTCCCGGCAAGTGAACGAGGAGCGAGAAGCCAGAGAGGAGAAAGCCAAAAGCACCCAAGGGGGGTGCAGGAAACCAGTGAGTGACAGAGGGAATATTCACACTCGGGGCCTGGGCTTGGGCACAAGGAGATGCTGGTCAGATGAAAACACATGATAAGAGGGTCGGGAGACAGAAGGAAAGATTAATGAATGGCAAAAAAGCTAAAATAAATGTCATGCATTATTGAATACCGAACTGTATTGTTGAATAACGAACCAAAGAAAACGTATGCAAAGTAAATGCAAAGTACATGAAAGAACTACGCAAGTGAAATGAAAGTAAGCTGCATTTTCGAATACAGTGAAAGCAATGACGGACAATGTGAAAGTATGAACTGAATAAAAGCCAGTGACAAGGGCTTAGGAAACAAATGAAAACAAATGATAAGCACTCTTGTGAAGTGTGAAAGCAAGGTGGTGACCAGGAAAGCAACCCACAAAGCGAATATTGTGAAAGGTAAGTTGTGGCAGAGGCAGAAGCTACCAAGGAAAAAAAGAACTGCAAAGTGGACAGTTGACACAGGTTCAAGGGGAAGCCTGTGTTGGCAAGGAAGTCCAAGGAAAACAAGTGAATATAACTAAGTGCCAAGGGTTATCGGTTGCGTGACCTGTAGTGTGTAGACCGTGTGGTCAGACAACTGCGCCTTGACCAAGTAACCCCTACTTGGAGTGAACCAAGGAAAGTTAGTTTCTGAAGCTATTGTGCCTATCAAATATTGACGAGAACAAGCTGAGTGAACCATTAAAAAGCCTGAAAGGTCAAGTCAAGAGAACTGACTGTATTGAACTTGGGGAAGGGAACCCAGAGGCCTATAGGAACTGTGTTGAATTTGGGGAAGGGAATCCCAAACTATTGTGTAGAACTGTCTTGAACTTAGGGAAGGGGATGAAGTGCAAGATAAGAGCTGGAAGAAGCTCAGAACTTTGTTTGGAACACTATTTCTTTTGGTGCCGCCATCCCTACACATTGTTTAGTCTTAGTTGTGAGGGCAGGTATAAGTTTTGGACACAGACAGACTTTTAAGTTGGACTTACTGACTCAGACTATCCTTAGTTTCTTTAGGTAGGGAAATCCACCTTAGCATAGGGCAAGTTAGGCCTTACACCATCCTGACATTTAAGTTAAGTGTTTGAGTAGAATACTGAATCTCTTGTCTGTATCCTGCTTCATGATGCCTTCACACCAGATCCTGTAGGAGTTTTTCGCACCTTGCCAGAACCGTAGGATTCATATGCAAGAATCACTAGGTCGGGACAACCCAATCCAGGGATCATAAAATAAAAGAAATTGAATTATAGAAGGGGGAGGAGAAACTACCTCTATACAACTGGAGGCTGTGCATGAAAACACCACATCTTTTGGTTAAACCAACCTGTGGTTAAGGGAGACCCTTTTTGTTGGTTTAGATTCTCTGCTCTGCCAAGAGGCCTGTTTTGTTCATTTTATACCCATTGACCTACCAACCTCACCCCTGTTTAGCTGTGGAAAAAAAGCTGCAGTACTTTATTCTTTACCTGCATGAGCTTTCTGTTCCTACTTATGACATAATTAACTAGAGTTTATTCGCAATATATTTCCTTTTCCCGTTTTTGGGGATACAGCAGAGAACATTTATTTTTCAACATTTGGACACATTGTAGCTGGGTCACACCAATGCACAGACACCAAAACAGACAGAGAACATTTTAAAGGAAATGCCTTACGTTACAATTCTCCTTTTCAACTAAATGACCCGATGGTGCTAGATTATTCCAGATTACTTCAGAAAAGGACATGAGCCTATTTACAAGTTTGACAGTATTTTCCTGCGGGAATGCCACCAAATAGGAGGGTCCTCGTGATTCAGAGTCACGTGGACCCTTTAGTTATTTGCCAATTAGCAGTCCAATAGGACTTCAAAGGGAAATGCCATTTAATGTATATGGGATTACTGCATGCAGCAACATTGCATGAGGTAAAGCTTTTGTGTGACTGCAATGGTCCCAACTCCTTTGCATCTTACTGAAGGGACTAGTTTGGTAGTCCAACATACTGTCAATTACAGGAATAGATGTGAATGTGAGAAATGACTAATGCTCTGATAAGTATTTACCTACTTTGAATGAAGAAGCAGGGTTAGGTTTCCTATAATCCCACATTAACTGTTGATTGCTTTGTTGTTAAGCTTTGAGAACAGAATGTATCTAAAGTCATTTAACCCACAGTTGGGCATGTACTGGGCAACCACTGTGGGCCAATCACAGCTTTGTCAGAAAAGCAGGCACAGATCGTCCAATCCCCTCTCTCAAACCAAGGACATGTTTCCCATGGACTGATGTTTAGGCGGAGCATGAGGTGGAGGTGCAACCACACCAGTGCTTTCTAGAAAGTTCTATCTGAATTATTATTTGTTATAGGCTTTGGTCCCACTCGGTTCCATCATACAAGTATAGGGGAAAGCAAACGGGACGTAAGAGTACGAGAACATCGAGATGTCTTGTGGACAACTTACTAACATTGGCAGTGTCCATTCTTAACGACCGCTTCACAAGTCCTGTGACCCCTGACTGACTTGATAGCCAGCCTGCTTATGAGGGTTCTCGTACAAACTGGTAGCTACTTCTTCTACAGCTGCTGTTTGTGTCTTCATTCACATATTTTTGATGCAGGTTTCCAACATTAAAAGTAATCCCATCTGTCATGATGGAGATCGAGCTAAAACATCATAAAATGGAAAGCAATATGGGTGGTCTTAAATACTTGCTGGGGTACATTATACAAACTCAGTGAAACTTTGTCCCATTGTGGCTAGGAGCACTGCTGTGAGCATTGGTAAAATCAGATCAATAATCTATCCCTTCACAATCTGATTGTAAGGTAACAATATGATGGATTGGGAATCCTAAACAATTCACTATTGCAGCATGCAGTACACAGACCTACAATACTTAACAGTATGTTGTAGTTGCACGGTCTACATGTTCACCTCTGTTACTGTAGGCTCACCTGAATTTGATCTTCAATGTATTCTCAAGCTTGGTTAAATATGTTCCTAGTGGCATGCAACGACAGTCTGCAATAACAGTGGAATTGCTTCAATGGAGGGCACAATGGTAGATCCGTTGCTCAAAAGTGTTAGTTCTATTTCCATATGTGTGACCTACTCTGGTTTTTACAGAAAAACATGGTCATGCCATAACATAAATCACAGTGAAGAATGACCATGTGTCCGTAGCACTCTTTGCGAGAATTAACTCTTCAAATTGTTGTTTTACAAATACATTTAGTTTGATCAATTCATATACAATATACATTAATCTTATCTGATGTCATATTTACAACTTGCACCACATTATCTGCAATTTCAATGTACAAATTCCATAATCAATTTTATAATTAGCAAAATAACTTCATCTGAAAACACGTTATCGAAAAGGTCCAGCAAAAAGAATATAACGTTCAACAACGTTCATAGGATTAGGCAGTAATTAAAGGTCCCACCGCGTTTCGGACACAAGTGTATATCAATGGTCAATCCCATTCACGTCTCCCTAAAATGTCAGAAAATGTATTCACAGGGACAATCCCCTTGAAATGTCTGAAAAAATATTTAACAAAAAACCTATTTTAGTGCCTAAAACCTAAATTCATTCCCTGACCACATGATCTAATAAAGCAAACACTGTACACTAAGCTTCTTAATAATCAGTAGGAATGCAGACAAATCAATTCTTACTCTGTCCATCCGTTAATGCTTTATCCAAGCCCCCTGCAGGATCTATTGTTATAAAGTTAATGAGCACCAGAAATATAAATTTTACTAGACATGATACACTTACCCCGCTTCTTGCTAGTCCAAGGCTCATGGCATGGTTTGTCACTGCACTAGATCTCTTTGGCCAAGTAGGGCGACACAGTATGTACAAGTTTTCCAGGAGCTTTTCGGTTGAGACCCTGAGGCTCTTTAGGTAAAGGTTTATTACACTATCCAGAGTTTACTGATAACACCCTAATACAAAAACAATATTGGTTCTATAGCACTCGTGACCGAAAATAAAATGTTACTTACCTGTGGCATTGGCTAGTTATCTAGTGTGTATATACATATGGTCACATATGAGCATCTCATTCACCTTATACTAGAATGAGATGTCTAACCATTACACCAACCAACTACTTGAATTAAAATGAAACCATAACGTTGTGGGTGGATTGATACATTTTGCAGACAGCATGGTGACGGGCTGCAAGAGGAATACTGTCCTTGGATGACTCCAAAAAACAAGAACATTAATTAAAAGCTTAGAAGGTATTCTGAAAGACCTGTGGTTTTGTACAAGTCTCTACATTGAAAAAGGCCTCCTATGCCACTGGTGACTGAATAGAAGAAATGCAGGGTGACGCTGCTTGGGTCACAAAGCATACTTGCATGCGTCAAAAGGACATCAAACAAAGTGATCCCACAGCATGCTTGGCCAAAGAGACAGTTCATGGTTAATCATATAGCTGTACATATAATGTATCCTTGTTTATCTAGAAAGAAACACTATGGGATGTTTAGGGTCACATGACAATTTATTAGAATTGATGTAGAACATAAGGCTTGATAGAAAGGCTATTTAAAAAATAAATATATACAAAATAAATTAGATTTTGAACATAATTATTTTATGGACTATATTATCAAAGACTGATAACTCTTCAGAGCCAAAATATGGATACTCTAAATACATGCGGCAGCACAAATTGAACAGTCAATGTACAGTGGTCCAGGCATATTCCTTCAATGTTTGGGACCCTTCTCAGATTATTGCATAGATTGTGAAAGGGGATATCTGTGTTGCCAACTCACTGAAAGGGATGGTCACTGCTGCCATGTCACTCTTTGGGGTCGCAAAGTACTTGTATGTGAAAATAAAATATTTGCAAAAAACGAATTAAAAGAATTAAATAAATTGAATGGCCATGAAAAACACATTTCTGCTGGCTACATAAGAGCAAATAGGTAGGCAAAACATTTGATACAAAGAGATAGTAATGGCTAAGAATACTTTATTCTGACTTAAAAAGTGCGAAAATAGTGTTCAACAATGTAAATGAAGGGAGGGATACACTTTTAAGAACCCGTTGTTTCAATGCAGCTGCTTAAAATGGCCTCCAAGTAGGTCAACTCTGCCACCAATGTTTTCCCTTTGCCCTCCGACAAGTCCTGAATACTGCGCACATGTTCAATGGCTTTTCCCAGCATCTTGTCTCGCTCTTGGGGCTCTTTGAGAGAATCTTCCCCCTCCACCCCAGATCTCACATACTGTAATATGTATGCACGGATGGTTTCTCCTTTCTCTACAATGGTCTTCCGAATGCATGGTAGGTCATTGCTGTTTGCCAGGCTTAAGAGATGGATTAAAGCTTGGCAGATCTGTGCTCTAAGGCTAGCACAGTATTTGAACTCCAGAAAGTCTTGAGTGTCCTCACTTTTCTGCAAAGCAAGAACCAGGGCATCAAAAATATCACGGTACTGTGCGGTGTTCCCATATTGCTCTCTTTTAAGAGGTGTGGCCAGAGCCATGGCAGACTTGATGCGCACCTTGAAATTTTTGCAAGATTTCACAACTGAGGTGAGCGAATTGTAAGCTTGTGCAGTCCAAGGAGCAGTGCCTAAAATAAAACGTTATGAAAGTTCATTAGTAGATGTTTATATTTCATCATTAGTCATAATTCTACTGTACATTGAATGTATTCATTTCCTAAGATCTTTGCCCATCTAAATCTGTTTCTTTAGTTATATACAAAACAATGCAAAGTAAAACAAATGCATCATAAGAACACCCAAATTCAAGAATAGTACAAGTTACTCACCATAGCAACTTCTGTACTCCTAGTACATAGTTCCTTTTTGTCCCTATTAATGGGATATTGTCCAGGAATTGGGATGAAACTGGAATATGTTGTGTAGCAGTATAACCTTTTTGTTTTAAAAATGGTAGGGCGCATATGAAGCCATGCTCTTTCATGGGGCCACCCATGTACCTTCTCCCTGCCCCAACCGTCAGCCATGTTAACACTGCGGAACTCCATCACTTTATGAGCTGGGAGGCACATATGAAGACCTTACTCCTACTTCCAGTCCTCTTCCTATGTATTTATGGGAGATTACAAAACATTCTAAACTGGATGCACGGAACCAATTATTAGCCAAAGAGGTTCTGCAGAACTGCCTGACTGAACAGAGCGACAGATCTAGATCCTGTGTCCATGAAGTAGTGGCTGCCGAGGCACGAGGCGCAGACCAAGTAGCAGCCAGGGATTCCCTCATGGTGAACATGGTGCTGATAAGCCAGGGCATTCCTTGTTCTAGAGGGGCCTGCCAGACCTTGAAACACTCCAAAATGCAAGCAACCAGCCTATGGTTGCTTTAGAAGCCTTAAGACCAAGAGAGCACACCCAAAAGTCACAACGTGATTTACAGATGACCTGACCATCTTAGAATGATCCAGATAAAACTCGAGCGCTTTTATCACATCCAAATTGTGGCAAGTGCATTTACATCTCGTTTGTTTATTTCGGAATAAAAATCCATAGAAAGGATAAAAACAGTTCATATAAAAACAAATACAGATATTATATGAAATTACCGAACAATGCTAAAATCAATTACGATAAAATAATGTTTGTTATGCTGACACAATGGTTCCTTATTCTTAATGCCTGCTTGAGAAACGATAATAGTGGCCATCCTATAAGCGGCGCGGCAGCTCTAAAGTAAAAAGAGCCAGGCGACATATATTAAAGCCAGCCCCCTCTTATAACTGGTAATATTGTTCTAGCTCTAACCTGGCGATATGCCGTGCAGAAAAACATAGCAAGTCTTCTGATGGGGCAGAACACTTATTGTAACTTTCATCCCGGTCATCACCTGTCTAATCTGCCGTTACTACCTTGAGTGGCAGACAAGTAAATCGAGCCTTTGTGACTAGGCATCTACTCTTTAGTCTATTGGTCCACAAAAAAGAATCCTGGATTTTGTTTGCAATCAACATCTCTTCGGTTGGATGGTTTCTGCAATTCCATGCTCTCTTGCCGCTCATAGTAGGAAAATGTGATCTTGTTACTTGCTTGAGCCACTGAGTAGACAAAGCGCAAAGTTTATTTATTTTGTCATTTGTGAACCCACAGGCATCAAGGTGCTGGTTACAGGAGTTACAACAGTACAGCACATAAGCAATATGAACAGACAGGTTGAGTATCAGTGTGGCCAGGGTCGGAATGGGACACGAAATAGGCAAGGTCACCCAAAAAAAAGTGGCCCACCCCTCGCCTCAGAAAAGTGGCCCACCCGTTGCCTCATGACTCTTGACCTCTGATGACATCACCGGAAGTGATGTCATTTAACCCCATCCCAAAGTGACATCCTGGGAAGCGATGAAACATGACCTTTCACCCTTTGACAAAACAGGAAGTCTCATCAAATAGCATTGTTCCTAAGTACACTAAATTACTGTGAATCCAAGCAGACGTCCAAGGCCAAATGATAATGTTATTGTATAGCACTTACGCTTAAGCTCTTTTTTATAGAACAAATATGCATACACTATCACCCAACCTGTGTGGGTACTCATTTATCGACATAAGAAGGATGATGAAAGGCTTTTTTATTTGAAAAAATATAATTGTTTTTCTATTTTTTCTTCTTCCCAACCAGCTCAGGCATGGCCAGAAACCGGCCCGACTCCCAAGGGACGATTTCGGCCGGGGCCGAGGGGCCAATCCGACCCAGAGTGTGGCAAGTTCATGGTAGTTGCATGTCCTAGGTCTCTTGGGAGAATAACCACGTTTTGAGATGCTTCCGGAAGGCCCAACACAGGATTGATGCGATCTAAGAGGCAGTGGGGGGGGGGCATTCCAATTCTTGGCGGAAATAGCTGGGAAGCTGAGACAATCTGATCTTTGAAGTCTGAATCTCAGGGTAGTAAAACTGTGCATGTGGGATGCCTGTCTGAGTCTAGCAGACTGCTTTGTTGAACTTTAGTGAGAGGTATCTTGGGGCAGTATTCGAGAGGCATGTGTGTAATAACTAGAGTTTTCAATAGAATACAATTTACTTGCCTGGTTAGTGACAGTGTAGAGTCTAGGTAGACCCCCAGGGTTTTGACTTCACCCCAGGCTGGGATGGGGATAAGCTCGATATTGAAGTATTTGTATGCGCAATTGAAATTATTTAAGAGGATTGAGATCTGACCAGAAGCAGTTTAGTCTTGTCATTGTTGAGGCATAACATGTGTAAAGGCATCCACGCCTGGGGGGTTTGGTAGACCAAACTCAATGGGTTTGAATCAATGAGGTAGTCGCTTGTAATGGGTAAGAGTAGCCGAGTATCATCTGCATAGTTTATGTAGGGGATACCCTGGGCATCGAGGAGGTCGAAGAGGGACTTAGTGAAGATGTTGTACAATGTTGGTGAAACACATGAGCCTTGAGGGGCGCCACAAGTGACTGGGCAGGTGGAGCCGAAGCAGATGAGCACACTCTCATAGTTCTATTAGATGGAAAGGAGGAGATCCAGTCAGTTGCTTGGGTCGAAAAGTGGGCTGCTGAGGAGCAGTGTTGGCAAAGGATTTGGTGTCCCACCAAATCAAAGGGAGCTGATAGCTCAAGCAGAAGGAGGAGAGCAAGCTTGCCAGAGTCCTTGGATTCATCCACTTTGTTCTCTAAGTCAGGTAGAGCTGACTCAGTGCCATGACCAGACTGAAACCCTAATTGGAGCAGGCCCAGAAGGTTGGATTCCAGATGCATCTGGATCTGTAAGTAGGTGGCTCTGTCCAGGATTTTAAGGAGGAATGGGACTGTCATAATTGGGCAGTATTTCGTAAGGGATGTCCAGGTCAAGGGATATTTTTTTCTTTTAAATAGAGGTAGAACCCAAGTGGCTTTAAGGTTGGCTGGTACTATGCCAGAGGAAAACAAGGTGCTAAGCGTGGAGATGAATGGTGCAAGTGCTTCCGCACAGTCCTTGATAACTGTAGCTGGGCAGATGTCCCCTTGGCATCTGGAAGGAATAGGCCCTTTGATGATTTTGATTACATCCAGGTCGAGACAGGTATGAAATCAAATATATGACCATAATGCTGCGAAGCTAGGTGGTTAAGGTCAGGTTGGGCATCTGAGCTGATCAGTTTACACATGGTGAAGAGCTTGTGGGTGCTGGAGTTGGATTTGGCAATTGTAGCATTATATGTAGAAATTTTGGCTTGGAGTATTGCTCGTTTGTAGTCCTTCTATAAGGCAGTGAACTGGGCTTTGTTCTGTGTAGTCGGGTCATTCCTCCAAGTCGTTTCTGCCGTGCGTTTAGATGTCTGGAGTTCTTTGAGGTCAGGGGTGAACCAAGTGTTGAGGTGAGCAATTGATTTTGCTTAGCGATTGGCCATATGGGCTACTGTGTCAATGCAAGTGTCAGGGATTGATTGTAGGTGTCGACCATCGTAGTGGGGTCACTAGGTGTGGCTTGATAGTCCATGGGCACCTTCAGCAAAGGCGGGATGCCGGATGGGGTAATGTTCAGAGAAGTCCTTCGTAGAGTGACTGGCAGTGGTGATGGCAAGACAGGTGATAGGTTACATGTAGGTATGTTGAAGGAGATCATGTTGTGATCTGACCAAGCACAAGGCGCATAAAACACAACCTAAGTGTTACAGTTGAGGTCTGCCAGCCAATCTAGGATGCAGCCTTTGACAGGGGTGAGACTTGTGATATGCTGTGTGAAGCCTAAGACCTCAATGGTGTTTACTAAGGCAAGGACATTAGTGTCAGTTTTGTTATTGAATCCCAGGTTTAAATCACCCAGGAGGATAGTTCTAGAAGATGGCTTCGCCTCAGCAGGGAGGAGATGTGTAAGGTCATCCTCGAAGAATAGAGGTGGGCCTGGTGCCAAATAGATCAGATGAACAAGTTACTTCTTACCTGGTAACGTTCTTTCGACGAGATGTTCCTCCGACGTATTCCTTATCTTTGATAATACGTTTTCAGCTTGCTGGCCTCGGACATTTTTTCTGTAGAGGGCGCTGCGCGTCGACGTCCGCCGTGTTGATTTCCTTCGACGGCCACTGTATCAGCGCCGACGTCACCATGCCCATAAATAGCCACGCACTGCGTCCGTTGCTCAGTTCCGTTTTGTAGCATAAGAAAAGTCATGCCTGAATTGGTTAGTGACCTTGAAGGAGCGTAAGCTGCAACGACAAGGGAAGTTATCACTGCGGGGATGGTTGGGAGGGGCGATAAGGAATACGTCGGAGGGACATCCCGTCGAAAGAACGTTACCAGGTAAGAAGTAACTTGTTCTTCGAAGGGATTGTGTCCTCCGACGTATTCCTTATCTTTGATGGGATCCCATTGCAGTGGCATGTAATTGGAGGCGGGAGTGAGAGTGTTATGTATCCCTTTAGGGATGGACCAAATGTAATACGGCCTTGCCAAATCTGGTCTCTTAAGCAGTGGAGGAATCCAGATTGTAAAATCTTGTGAATGTATGTGCGGACGACCATGTGGCAGCTGCACATATGTCCCAGACCAGTACCCCTCTTTGGAGAGCCGAAGAGGCTGCGATACCCCTGGTTGAATGAGCCCTGAGATTTTGGGGTGGCTCTTTCCCTGCTAGCCTATAACATTCCAGGATGGCCAAAATAATCCACCTGGAGATGGTCTGTTTTGTTATGGGTAGTCCCAACTTGTGACCTGAATATCCTACAAATAGTTGGTCTGCTTGCCTGATCCTAGCCATTCTGCTGATGTAAAAGCTAGGAGCTCGCCTATCCTCCTCTTTCCCCGGATGGGGAGGAGGGTAGAAAGAAGGCAAGGTAATTTTCTGAGTAATATGAAATTCAGAAACCACCTTTGGGAGGAAATTAGGCTTCACCTGTAGGACAACTTTGTCCTTGTGGAAGATTGTATGCGGGGGTTTACAGGAGAGAGCTTGTAGCTCGCTCACCCTCCTAGCAGATGTTAGTGCTACCAATAGGACAGTTTTAAGCGTGAGAAATCTCAGCGCGCAAGAGTGAAGTGGTTCGAATGGAGTGCCCATTAAGAAGTTTAAGACTAAATTTAAATCCCATAAGGGAACCTGGAATGGTTTTGGAGGGTAAACATTAGTTAGTCCCTTGAGAAATTGTACCACTAGAGGAATTTTGAAATACGATGGTTCCTCCGCAGTGCGCTTGAAGATAGAAAGCGCTGCAAGATAGCCTTTTACAGTGCCCACTTGAAGGCCTGAGTTTGCCAAGTAGAGTAGAAACGATAACACCGTTGGTGTACCACATGAAAAAGGGTCGTGACAATATAGTTTTTAAAACATGAATGAGACTCAGAGCCAATACGTAGGGTGTGGATTACCACGAGAATCCTTTTCTTTTATTTATTTATTTTTTTAACAAATGTTTTCTTTCTCTCTTTTATAGATTGAAAAGGATACGTCTTTTCTTGAACGAGGTGAACTTCAGCAGGAATATGTGGCCACTTTAAATTCAGGTAAGAGTCTATTGATGAATATTTCAAACTTTTCTTTCATTGAACTCTTTAAAACTATGACTTTAATGTCTCTTTTCTTTGGGTTTTCTTACTTTTTGTTCTTTAATGCCTTCTCCACTGACCTGTCTATGTCTCTCCCTCTGTTATCACTTTCTTAACTCCCTTGTGGTTTCAGAACTCTGGTTTGCATAAGTCTCTTAGTTGCTGCAAGTGATATGTTTATTGGATTGTCCCTTTACATGCTCTATTTCTGCTGATATCTTCCTGTTCTAACACACTGAAGCTGGACAGCTTGGGAGCAGCTCTTTCATTATTTCCACTTGTCAAAGCTTGGTCTTCTGGTATGGATGCTTAGTATCTTTCCAAAGCGATTTATACTTCCTCTCTCTCGCTCTCTTTCTGAGCAGTAACTCTCTCGCCCTTTATTTTGCCCTGTTTGACTTCGCCTTCTCTCATCAACGTTGGGTGAGACATATGCTTACTTTCGTCCAGTCTGTATCTCCCCTTCACTGTCTCACTGACTCTTTCTCTTTAAAAATAACGTTGGCGCAATGGCGCTTATTTCATAACTTCAATTTACTCTGAAGATCTCGACATCCGTGAGATCTTCAGTAAGTGCGCAACGGCGCTAACTTCAACAATCACCCGGCGACAACTGTCGCTCGAATCCCCTCTCTCCTTAACGTTGAACACGAAGCATTCGCTCTCTCTCTCTCTCTCTGTTTCACTCACCTCCGATAGCTTTGTGTATTGTAGATTGGAAATCTAAAACCGGCAGCGTGAAGCTACTTTGTTTCGGCTCGTCGGGAATCGCCTCGTCAGTTTCCCCATTCGTTGTCAGCCGGCTTTTTATTCCACGAAGCAACGTCTCTGCAGCTCGCCGGGAATCGCCTCGTCAGTTTCACCACTCGTTCTCCCGACGGCCTTCAATGCTGCGAAGCAACGTCTCTGCCGTTCACGTTCTGACTTTTACACTTTCCTTTTTCCGATCTGTTTTTCTTTTTTTTTCTCCTTCTATCCGACGACGTGTTTCCATCAGCTGTTCCTCTCACCTCAATAAGCCCACGTCCAACCCTCGTCCTCCGCATTCTCCCCCTCACGAGACGTTTCCTAGGCAACCCAAACAGAGTGAAAAACATTAGAGGAAAGTCCATACATCTGTGGCTTCCTGGTCTTCCTGAATGAACTAATGTCTATATATTTTACTACCCATTCATATTCTGCGATCACCTGTATAGACTAACTTCGTCACACCCCCTCTACTAAGCCCTTACGCTCGGGAAGGGTTTCTGCTCTGGACAAGAAATCAGCCTGTGAAAGCATCTTCCCCGGTTGGTGAATAGTTTTAAATGAGAAGGGCTGAAGGGAAAGGAACCACCTCAACACTCTTTGGTTCGAGTCTTTGTTTCGGGATAACCAAACTAACGGTGCATGGTCAGTTATCAGTGTAAACTCTCGACCAAGTAGGTAGTACCTAAGTGTTTCAATGGCCCACTTGACTGCCAAACATTCCTTCTCGATGGTTGGGTAGCTTAGTTCATGAGGTAGCAACTTTCTACTTATGAATAGTATAGGCCTTTCTCTTCCTCCTTCATTTTGGTAAAGTACTGCCCCAAGTCCTGTACCTGAAGCATCCGTTTGTAGAACAAATGGTGCACTAAAATCAGGACAGTGTAAAACTGCCTGATTGGTTAGAGCTTCTTTTAAGCCATTGAAGGCCCTTAGGGTTTCAACCGTTTTCCAAGCTTTTCTATTCCCAGTGGGTTTTTTTAATAAGTCTGTTAAAGGAGAAGCCAACGTGGAAAAATGCGGAATAAACCTTCTGTAGTACCCCACAAACCCCAGAAGGGCCCTTACTTGCTTCGGGGTTTCAGGGAATTTTAATTGCTTTATGGCCTTCACTTTCTCCTCTTGTGGCTTTATCATCCCTTGACCCACATAATATCCCAGATATTTCGTATGAAAGGTTGCCACATGAGTCTTCTTGGGGTTTATGTGCAATCCGGCCCCTCTCAGAGTCTCAAACATCTTCCGTAGATGGATTAGATGCTCCTCCCAGCTCTGACTGAAAATGATAATGTCATCCAGATATGCTCCTACATAACTTTCATGTCCTTTTACTAGATGGGTTCATCAACCTCTGAAATGTTGCCGGAGCCCCATGTAGGCCAAAGGGTAGTACCGTGAATTGATATAATCCAGTAGGTGTTGCAAATGCCGTCTTTTCTTTGTCCGATGGTAACAAAGGAATCTGCCAATAACCTTTGGTTAGATCAATGGTAGTTAGAACCTTGGCCTTCCCCAGGTTATTCAAGAGGTCCTCTATTCGTGGCATTGGGTAGGGATCAAATTTGGAAACTTCATTTACTTTCCGGAAATCCATACAAAATCTTACGGTGCCGTCTGCCTTCGGTACTAAGACCACCGGAGAGCTCCAGTCACTGTATGAAGGTTCGATGATCCCTAAATCTAACATTTCCTTCACTTCTTGGTTGATAGCTTGTATCTTTGCCTCAGGAATTCGGTAGGGTCTGAGACGAACTATAGAGCCGGGTTTGGTGGTTATGTGATGACATGTTAGATTAGTTCTCCCTGGAAGAGAAGAAAAGATTTCTGCAAACTCTTGCAAGAGATGGGACAGCTCAGTCTTTTCGGCAGATTTCAGTTCAGGGTTGATATTCAAACTTTCAACTCCTATTCTTTCTTTAAGCTGGGGAAAATGTTCTTCCGATGAGGGTTCACTAGAAATCATCGCTATAGGTTGAATAGGTGGTATCCATTTTTTTAGTAAATTGACATGATATGTTTGGCACGACAGTCTAGTACCAGGTTGTTTCACTTTGTATGTTAATGGTCCTAACACTTCTTGAATCTCAAAAGGCCCCTTCCAGGTAGCCAACATCTTATTGTCCGAAGTGGGCAGTAGTACCAAGACCTGATCTCCTGTGTTAAAGGTACGTAGCTGTGCCTTTTGATTGTAATACCTTTCTTGGTTTATCTGAGCTTGGAGAAGGTTATTGCTAGCGATAGCCTGCAGTTTCTCTATCCTCTCCCGTAATTGGGAGGCATATTCGGTCAACGATACCTCATTATCCACCTGCTCTTCCCAGTTTTCCCTCAACACAACTAATAGAGTCCTTACCGGTCTTCCGAACAACAGTTCGAAGGGTGAAAACCCTGTTGACGACTGGGGAGTGTTCCTCAGGGACATCAATATCCAGGGTAGCATTCTGTCCCAGTCTTTGTTCTCTGGCGAGGTTGTCTTCCGTAACATTTGTTTGATTGTTTGGTTATAGCGTTCCACTAAACCATCGGTCTGTGGGTGATATACTGCTGTCTTTAAATGTTCAATTTTTAGGGTTTCACAGACTTGCTTCAGAACGTTGGACATGAAGTTGGTTCCACGGTCCGTGACAATTTCTCTAGGAATTCCCACTCGTCCAATGAAGGGAACTAGGACATCACATATTTGTTGCGTATTTGTTGCCTTTAGGGGAAAAGCTTCCGGATACCTTGTAGCATAGTCTACAATAACAAGTATGTATTTATGACCTCTTCTGGTCGGCTCCATGGGTCCGACAACATCAAGTCCTATTCGGCTGAAGGGTTCAAGTACCAACGGCATAGGTTGCAAAGGTGCCTTTTTGATGTTCGCTCTATTTTTCTTTTGACACTCCTCGCATGACTGACAAAATCTAGCCACCTGCTGGTATATCCCTGGCCAGTAGAATCTATCCAAAATCTTCTTAGAGGTCTTTTCGGTTCCGAGATGTCCCTCCCCGACCTGTAAATGAGCGACTTCTAGAACCGTTGTATAATATTTGCTTGGTACCAACAACTGCTTCAACACATCTCCACTCCTAGATTGACTCACTCTATACAGTAGCCCCTTTTCCTTGATGAAATGAGGACCTTCTCCATGTGAAACCTCTTTAGCCCGCTCTCGTGCATATTGGAGTAATGGATCTAGGTCCTGAGCGGTTCTGAAACTATCGCCCTCCTCATTCAACCTCCAATCTACGGATACTGGACACACATTCTTAGTTCTCCACTCCTCCTTCATCCTTCTCCTTAGTTTCCGACTCTTCTGAGGTTTGGGGCACGGGGAGGTTATTTCCTCTCCATGAAAAGGGGCCATTTCCCACCAGCTCTTCTCAATCTCATGAATTAGTTTAGAGAATTTCGGCAGATCGGAGCCAATCAGTAAGGGCTTCGGTAGACTGGGTAGTACCGCTGCTTTCACTCCGACTGTTTCTCCACCCACCCTAATTTGTATCTTTCTTGCAGGGTAAACTTTTATATCCCCATGCACACATCTAATAGGAATTTCCCCTGTTGAATGAGGACTATCACCTACCAGTTCTGATGTCACCGCTGTCTGTAGACTTCCTGAATCAACTAGGGCGGTGGTAGGCTTCCCGTCGACCTCCGCCTCACAGGTATACAAATATTGAGACTGTCTTCCGTGTAAAGTTTCCGGGTAGTCTCTTTCTTTCATAGATTCAAGTACACTCACATCCATTGGTTCTGGTTTTGGTTTCTTTGGACAGAATCTGGCGAGGTGTCCCCATTCTCCACAATCAAAGCATTGTGGGCCTCGAATAGACGTTGTCGCTGTACGATAATTTGAGGGTCCCTCACTGCTAGGTCTGATCCGGAGGTTCTCCCCTTCGGGCTTCCTCAACATAGAATGAGGCCATCTTGGTTGGTGTGTGGGTTTATTCATCATGACGTGTGGTTTAGAACTTGATGCGTAGGTCAACACCCGGCCCTGTCCTGCCTTTTGATATGCTGCCGCTACTTCCACTGCCTCCAACAACGATAATCGATGGTGTTGTTTGACCCATCGTTGTACTGGGCCGGGTAGTCCTTCTATGAATTGCTCCAAGATGACCTTTTCCAATATCTCAGCCGGTGAAGACACAGTGGGTTGTAATCACTTCTCGGCCAGTTCCTTCACTCGGTAGAACAACTGTCTTGGGGTCTCCTCTCCCCCCAGTTTAACCTCTCTGAACTTGATGCGATAGGTCTCCTCATCGTGTCCCATACGTTCTAGGACCACCTTCTTCATGTCTCCATATGTGGTGTCCCCCGTGGGATTTGCGATCTGATAAGCTGACTGCATCTCACCGGTCATCAATGGTGCGATGTAGTGGCACCATCTCTCGGTAGGCCATTGGGCATTTCGAGCGACCCTCTCGAAGTTTACGAAGAAATGGGCTGGGTCTTCTCCTACTGAGTATTTTTGTAATACTGAAGTAGGGACTTGGGGATTATTCCTGATATTTGTGACTTCCAACAACTGCGCTTGCTGCATTTGTAATGCCTGTTGAAACGCTAATCTATCTGCTTGTGCTTGCTGATTCTGCATTTGTATGGCTTGTTGTAGCATCTGTTGTCCCTCGGAAAGGGTCTTAATGAGGTCCTCCATGACGTTCTCAGGATCCCACTTCTGACACCACTTGTGACAATATAGTTTTTAAAACATGAATGAGACTCAGAGCCAATACGTAGGGTGTGGATTACCACGAGAATCCTTTTCTTTTATTTATTTATTTTTTTAACAAATGTTTTCTTTCTCTCTTTTATAGATTGAAAAGGATACGTCTTTTCTTGAACGAGGTGAACTTCAGCAGGAATATGTGGCCACTTTAAATTCAGGTAAGAGTCTATTGATGAATATTTCAAACTTTTCTTTCATTGAACTCTTTAAAACTATGACTTTAATGTCTCTTTTCTTTGGGTTTTCTTACTTTTTGTTCTTTAATGCCTTCTCCACTGACCTGTCTATGTCTCTCCCTCTGTTATCACTTTCTTAACTCCCTTGTGGTTTCAGAACTCTGGTTTGCATAAGTCTCTTAGTTGCTGCAAGTGATATGTTTATTGGATTGTCCCTTTACATGCTCTATTTCTGCTGATATCTTCCTGTTCTAACACACTGAAGCTGGACAGCTTGGGAGCAGCTCTTTCATTATTTCCACTTGTCAAAGCTTGGTCTTCTGGTATGGATGCTTAGTATCTTTCCAAAGCGATTTATACTTCCTCTCTCTCGCTCTCTTTCTGAGCAGTAACTCTCTCGCCCTTTATTTTGCCCTGTTTGACTTCGCCTTCTCTCATCAACGTTGGGTGAGACATATGCTTACTTTCGTCCAGTCTGTATCTCCCCTTCACTGTCTCACTGACTCTTTCTCTTTAAAAATAACGTTGGCGCAACGGCGCTTATTTCATAACTTCAATTTACTCTGAAGATCTCGACATCCGTGAGATCTTCAGTAAGTGCGCAACGGCGCTAACTTCAACAATCACCCGGCGACAACGGTCGCTCGAATCCCCTCTCTCCTTAACGTTGAACACGAAGCATTCGCTCTCTCTCTCTCTCTGTTTCACTCACCTCCGATAGCTTTGTGTATTGTAGATTGGAAATCTAAAACCGGCAGCGTGAAGCTACTTTGTTTCGGCTCGTCGGGAATCGCCTCGTCAGTTTCCCCATTCGTTGTCAGCCGGCTTTTTATTCCACGAAGCAACGTCTCTGCAGCTCGCCGGGAATCGCCTCGTCAGTTTCACCACTCGTTCTCCGACGGCCTTCAATGCTGCGAAGCAACGTCTCTGCCGTTCACGTTCTGACTTTTACACTTTCCTTTTTCCGATCTGTTTTTCTTTTTTTTTCTCCTTCTATCCGACGACGTGTTTCCATCAGCTGTTCCTCTCACCTCAATAAGCCCACGTCCAACCCTCGTCCTCCGCATTCTCCCCCTCACGAGACGTTTCCTAGGCAACCCAAACAGAGTGAAAAACATTAGAGGAAAGTCCATACATCTGTGGCTTCCTGGTCTTCCTGAATGAACTAATGTCTATATATTTTACTACCCATTTATATTCTGCGATCACCTGTATAGACTAACTTCGTCACAGGAGGGTAAACATTAGTTAGTCCCTTGAGAAATTGTACCACTAGAGGAATTTTGAAATACGATGGTTCCTCCGCAGTGCGCTTGAAGATAGAAAGCGCTGCAAGATAGCCTTTTACAGTGCCCACTTGAAGGCCTGAGTTTGCCAAGTAGAGTAGAAACGATAACACCGTTGGTGTACCACATGAAAAAGGGTCGATATTCTCTTCCCTACACCAGCTGCAAAATTTGTTCCAACGGCAGCGGTATAAAGACTTTGTTGCCGGTCTTCTGACCGAAAGCAACACCTCCATGACGTCATCAGGGAGATCCCAATCCTTGTACCTCAACCTTTCAGAAGCCAAGCGTGAAGGTTGAGGGTTCTGGTGTCTGGATGGAGAACCTGACCTCCCTTCTGCGAGAGAAGATTCTCTTTGAGTGGAAGACGGACTGGAGGACAGATGGACATATCTAGAAGGTCCGGGTACCACGTTCTCCTGGCCCAATCCGGGGCAATTAGGATCATGGTTTTCCGGAATCTTCTCAACCTCCTGATCATTTGAGGAATAACAGGGACTGGAGGGAACGAGTAAAGGAGTGGAAACTCCCAGTCCACTACGAACGCGTCTCCTAGAGCTCCTCTCGGGGGAAATTCCCTTGGACAGAACAGATCGCACTTCCTGTTGGTGCTGGTGGCGAACAGATCCACCTGAGGGGTTCCCCAAAGGGCGAAGATCTCTTGAAGGACTTCCTGAGCTAGCTCCCACTCGTGGGAGACTGTGCTCTGCCTGCTCAGAAAGTTCGCTGTCAAGTTCTTCGCTCCGGCTAGGTGGACTGCCGATAGAGAGATTCCTTCTTGGATAGCCCAAAACCAGAGCGGCAGTGATCCTACGCCTCCTCTTTTGTTGAGGTGGTGCATGGCCACCGTGTTGTCCGTCATTATCAGGACATTTCTCCCCTGTACTGATGGCAGGAAAGCTTTCAGTGCTAGTCTGATTGCTCTCAGCTCTAATAGGTTGATGTGTAGTCTGGACTCCGATGGAGACCAACGACCGCTGATGGTCAGGTCGCTGGAATGGGCTCCCCTCCCCGTGTTATCTCCGGCCATGGTTGCCAAAACAGTTCTCCTTTCAAGATGTTCTCTGGATAGGCCCACCATTGAAGGTCGCGGGCTACCTTGTCCGGAATCTGGAGGAGATCCGTCATTCTCCCTGAGAATTGCGACCACTGACTTCTCAGTGTCCGCTGAAGAGATCTCATTCTCAGGCGAGCCTCTGGCACAAAGAAGATGCAGGATGCCATGAGGCCTAGCAACCTCAAAAAGTCGAAGGCTGGGAGACGTTGAGCATTTTGAAACTTGGTGACCATCTGTAGAATATCTTGAGCCCTCACCTCTGGTGACGAGGCTTTTCCCAGTGAAGTTTCCAGTACCGCTCCAATGAACTGGAGTCTCTGTGATGGTATCATCTGTGACTTCTTTAAATTGAGGGAGAAGCTCAGTCTGTGAAGGAAGTGGCAGACATAATCTAGCTGCGCCTGGGCCTGTTCCGAAGATACAGCCCTGATCAGCCAGTCGTCCAGGTAGGGGTAGACGTGGATCCCTTCCCTCCTTAGACTCGCCTCCACTACCGACATCAGCTTGGTGAAGATCCTCGGGGCAGAGGTCAGCCCAAATGGCAGAACTCAAAATTGATAGTGAGAGTCGCCAATTGCGAACCTCAGGTATTTCCTGTGTTTGAGATGGATTGGCAAATGGAAATAAGCAACCTGAAGGTCCAGAGATACCAGCCAGTCCTGGAGCTGGAGGGCCTGAAGGATCTGAGAGCGAGTTACCATCTTGAACTTGTCCTTCCTGAGGAACTTGTTCAATTCTCGTAAGTCCAGGATGGGTACTCAGTCCTCCGTCCTTCTTTGGTATGAGAAAGTAGGGGGGAGTACCAGCCCTTGTTCCTTTCCGCTACAGGTACCGGTTCTATGGCACCTTTCTCTAGCAGGTCTATAATTTCCTGCAAGAGGAGCGGATCTGAAACTTTCAGAGAGCTGTTCCCCGGTGGATGACTCTGAGGAATGTGTAGAAAGGGTAGGCAGTAACCTTGGGCAACTGTTTCCAATGCCCAAGCATCTGAGGTTATAGCCTGCCATTCTGTCAGATGGTGAGTTAACCTGCCCCCTACAGGTGTATTGTGTGGAAAGGCCTCCGAGTGGTTTGGGGGCGGCTGATGCAGATGCCGAGGGTAAAGAGGCACCTGCTGCTGCTGCGGCCTTAGTACTTTTGACCCGTCCACCTCGGGTGGATCTCCTTTGGCCTCTGAGCCGGCTGTCCTCTGCCTTTCCCGAATGCGGACTAATAGCGAAAGGACTTTCCTCTTCCAGAGGTTCCCGAGGGGCGAAAAGAAGGTTGGCGGATAGCAGCTCCTAAAGATTTTGCTGCTGCTTTAGAAGTCTGTAACTTTTCCAGATGTCATCAGCCTTTTTCCCCGAATAATGAAGAGCCGTCAAAGGGCATATTCAAAAGTCTGGCCTGTACATCTGGAGCAAAGCCCGACTTTCGCAACCACGGATTCCTGCGGATTGTCGTACTTGCCACCATGGCCCTGCTGATACTGTCAGCGGAATCGATACCAGTTTGAAGTGATTCGCACATGGCATCCTTGCCATCTTTAATAATGTTAAGGAAGGCTTCCTTTTCCTCTCCTTCGGGTATGCAGTCAGCCGCTGATGAAGCACACTCCCACAGTGTGTGACTGAACCTGGCGAGCGTACAGGTGGCGTTGATGGACTTCAACGCCATACTACAGGCAGAGAAAACTTTTTTTGCCATAGAGTCGTGCCTCTTGTCATCTCTATCCTGTGGGACAGTAGGGTAAGCGGTCCTACTGCTAGATGAAGTTGCCGCTTGAACCACCAGGCTCTCTGGAGTCGGGTGTTTTGACAAGTATTCAGGGTCAGCAGCCGCTACCCTATATTTGGTTGACAATCTTTTATTGACTGCAGGGATAACTTTGGGAGTTTCACAATTAGATGCAATTTTCCTTTGTAAGGCTGCATGGAAGGGGACCACCGGGTCCTCCTGTGGGCCTTTGTCTAATATATCTGTTAGGTCGTCCTGTTGAAAAACAGGTGAAGGCGCAGACCAACCCATAAACCCAATAATTCTTGCCATCAGGGTTCTATAGGGCATTTCGGCATGTTCCCCTGGGTCTGGCTTAACAAATTCCACTTCTGGGGAAGTGTCCAGCCCACTTGCCTCATGTAGTGACTCCTGTAGTTCCTTCAGCCTTCTTTCCTCAGAGGTGAAATCCTCTGCAATAGGCGGTGTGGTCCTCTGTAACCCGAATGTTTCCTGGTCAGAATCTTCCCCCTCTTCATAAATTGAAGAAAGTCCAGGGTACTCTGACCTCTGAAATGGAGTAAAACCCATCTCTAAGGCAGAAGGAGCCAAACTCGTCGTTATTGGATGAGAAAACGTCGATGTCGTTGAAGGCGATGTAACAGGCTTCGAAGGCGCCGAAAACAGCATAAAAAAAACTGGAAGGGTTCTCGAAGAACTCGAGAAGATCGCGATCCTACTCGAGGGCCTCGACGACGGTCTCAGCGTCGTGCCGGAGGCCCTTGAAATCACCGTTCGCTGTGGAGTGGCCTTGGTCCTCTCTTTCATCGGCGTCGACATCGAGTCGATCGACCGATGCGTCGAGGAACCCTTTGACAACGGCGTCGATGGCGCCGATCTGTGCGTCGAAGGAATCTTCGACGACGGCGTCGAAGACGGTGCCTTCTTACCCGATGGCTCATGGCGCTCTCGGGTGGAATGTTTCGCCGGGTGCTGCGACTCGCGGCGTTTTGATTTTTTGGGTTTTTCACCCAGGGTATCACCCTCAGCTGTCTTCGAGGGGGTCGAGGCCGCGTTCTCGAAGACGCTTAACATTTTCTTTCTGAATTCCTCCCACTCAGCTTGAGAACTGGGTTTAGTGGGACAGGAGACCCTTTCTGGGGACGCAGAAGACGACGAGGAATGGGACCTTCGACGTCTCTTTTTTGAGTGTCTTGATCTCGACGAATGGTGGGAGCTGCTTCGAGATCTAGAATGGGAATGTTTTTGAAGGCGAGGAGACGAATGCCTCGACTCAGCCGACGAAACTTTCGAGGAGGTTTTGGTTGACTTACCTCTCTCGAGCTTCCCCTTGCACTCCTTCAAGGCTTTCGCCGTCATGGACATGCAGTCCTCACACTCCGAACAATGGTGCTCGGATCCCAAGCACCATAAGCAGATCCTGTGTGGATCCGTTATTGACATTTTTTTACCGCAGTCTCGACATTTCTTGAATCCGGATTGCGCCGTCGTCGGTTCTGATGAAGAAGCCATCGAGAACGATAAGGTATTTTCAAGTAGAAATAGATAGTTATCCTGACTGAACTGAGCAACGACGTTCCGAGGCCCCACGAAGCGCGGAAAAACGGAACTAAGCAAAGGACGCAGCGCGTGGCTATTTATGGGCATGGTGACGTCGGCGCCGATATGGTGCCCGTCGAAGGACATCGACTCGGCGGACGTCGACGCGCAGCGCCCTCTACAGAAAAAATTTCCGAGGCCAGCAAGCTGAAAACGTATTATCAGGGATAAGGAATACGTCGGAGGACACAATCCCTTCAAAGAATGGTTACAGTAGATGTGTGGAAGAGGGTCAATTTGACGGTCAGCATCTCCCCTGACTGGAAGGCGAGGTTGTTAATTCCTCTGATGGCGAGGTAGTCTTTAGCTATAACAGCAACTCCCCCAACCCTGGTATCCATTCTATCTTTCCGATAGATTGAATATTTAAGGGAGATTTTAGTCAAGATGTTATTAATGATAAACTGAGTTAAGACTGTTTTAGGGTTTGACCAAAGGCATATCCAATGCAGGACCAGGTCCAAGTAATGAATGCCTAGTTCTAGGTGTACCAAAATCAAAACAAGGGTGAGGATTCCCCAGGGAATCTTCACACCAGGGGGAATTAGGATCAATCAAAAAAACAAAGGGGCGTGCAGAAAATCAGCACAACAAATCTGCAATATCTAATATGAAATATGCTGAACAAAACAGCTAACTATTAGTGCGGAGGTCACATGAGAAATGAGATGGAAACTGAAAAAAACAGAAGAAATTGCAAATCATTAAAGAAGCATAAATCACAAAAGAAAACACAAACATAATGATCTCAAATCCATATATATCAAATCAATGTATTCAAAAACAGTAAAGAAATAGCCATACCAGAAAAATGTTCAGTTTTATATAAAACCTAAAAAAAATAAAAAAATAATGAATGCCCAAAATAAACTCGTGTGATGAATAAAAATTGTGTGAACACCAATGAATCTTATTCAATCGTAGACAAACGAGAATGGTTTCCAATCAAAACAAGGTCCAAAGAAGTCAACTAGGCGAGACAGCAGTAGAAATCAAAATTGCTGTCTTCAATATGGGCCCGCTCGAAGGCGCTTCTAACTGCATCCTTCCCTCTAGTTTCAACTTGCAGCTCAATATGCTGCCATTTTTATCAGGACAAGAGGACCTAAACATTAAAAAGCACACAAAAAAATATGAATAAAAAAAAAATAATAAGATCCGTCACCAAACAACCCATGGCAGCTCATGCAGCTATAATCACCCATGCTTGCACATCTCAGAAGAGTATGGACAAGGCACCAGAAATGGCCATCTGGAAGTCTGTGCAGTACGTCAGACTGAATAAAACAAAAAATGGGGAAAACACAATAGTTAAATTATGTACCCCTACTTCAGCATTGCACCCATGCGCGAACGATACGTGCAACCACTAAAGCGTGTCTTGAAATAGCGCTATGACTGTGCAAAAAAAAACACAAAAGAGAAATGAATGCCTGAAAAAAGCTTTCTCTTTTAAAAAAAAAGAACAAGTTACTTACCAACTGGTAACGTTCTTTCTATTGGATGTTGCTCCAACGTATTCCACATCTTTGACATGTAATATCCACAGCTGTGTAGTTCAGAAACTTTTTCGGCAGAGGGCGTCCTGCGTCGCTGGTGTCGGGTCGATGTCCCTCAAGGGCCTCCGTGGAGAGCGACGTGACCGGATGTTATAAATAGGACGCACGATGCCCGTAGCCTCAGTTTAAGTTTTTCTCCCATAACGTTTGACACCACTGCCTGCTTAACTGCACATAGCCTTGCGGAAACGGAAGCTGCAATCGCATAGGAAATTCTCCAGAGGGGCAGGCTGGGGGGGGCGATGTGGAATACGTTGGAGGAACATCCAATCGAAAGAACATTACCAGTTGGTAAGTAATTTGTTGTTCGAATGGATTGTGTCCTCCAATGTATTCCACATCTTTGACAGACTCCCAAAGCAGTAACATAAACAATGGAGGAGGGAAAAGAATTTAGAGTACCCAATCAGATGGCAGAATAAAGAACCGCCTTACCTACGGCCATAGCTTGACCATGAAGAGTATCCAGGGAGTAATGTTTAACAAAGGTGTGGACAGAAGCCCATGTTGCTGCATCACAAATATTCCTAATACGAACTACCCGCTGCAGGGCTGTGGAAGTAGCCATACCCCTAGTGGAATGAGTTTTCAACCCTTCAGGAGGGACCCTGTCGCCATACAGTAACATTCAGTAATGGTGAGGATAATCCACCTGGACAAGGTCTGTTTTGTAACAGCCTGGCCCAATCGATGACCAGCATACCCCACAAAGAGTTGATCGTCCACTCTGACCCTGGATATCCTAGAAATATAAAAGCTTAGAGCTCTCCTAGGGTCCAACCTATGGAGTCACTCCTCTTCCTTACCAGATGAGGAGGAGGATAGAAAAAAGGAAGATACACTTTCTGGCTCAAATGAAATTCAGACACTACCTTAGGTAGAAGGAAGGACGTACCCTCAGTACAACCCTATCCTTGAGGAACACAGTAAAGGGTGGCTCAGATGAAAGTGCCTGAAATTCACTCACTCTGCGAGCGGAAGAAACCGCCACCAAGAACACTGTCTTGAAAGACAACAATATCAAAGGACAAGAGTGCAAAGGTTCAAACGGAGCACCCATCTGGAATTTTAACATCACATTCAGATCCCAAACCAGCACCTGGAAAGGGGACGGCAGAAACACCTTAGTGAGCCCTTTAAGAAATTGGGAAATCAAAGGAATCTTAAAGTAAGAACATTCTTCAGACAAGCACTTGAAGATAGACAGCGCCGTAAGGTAACCTTTAATAGTACCCACTTGAAGGCCCTGTGGGCCAAAGAAAGCAAAAAAGACAAAACCATAGGAATGGAACACTGAAAAGGATCAACATTTTGCCCTATGCACCAGTCGCAAAATTTACACCAATGGCAACGGTACAGGGATTTTGTTGCTGGCCGCCTGGCCGAAAGCAACACCTCCATCACGCCATCCGGGAGGTTCCAATCCTTATACCTCAACCTTTCAGATACCAAGCATGAAGGTTGAGAGTCCTGACCTCTGGAAGGAGAACCTGACCCTCCTCGCGCGAGAGCAGATCCTCATGGTAGGGAAGACGGCGTGGCGGGCAGATGGATATGTCTAGAAGGTCCGGGTACCACGCTCCACTGGCCCAATCCGGAGCAATGAGGATCATGTGGGATCTGAACCTACTTAACACTTGAGGAATGACGGGGACTGGAGGAAACACATACAGCAGTGGGAATGACCAATCCACCACCAATGCGTCCCCTATGGCTCCTCTCGGAAGAAATTCCCTTGAGCAGAATCTCTCACACTTCGGGTTGGCACTGGTGGCAAAGAGATCCACTTGTGGGGCTCCCCGAAGGGCGAAGATCTCCCTAAGGACTTCCTGAGCCAACTCACACTCGTGAGAGATTGAATTTCCCAGAACCAGAGCTGCATTGCCACTTTGCACAACGGAGTGACCTTACCCCCTCCTTTTTTGTTGAGGTAATGCATGGCCACTGTGTGGTCAGTCATGATCAGGACACTCTTCCCCTGCACAGACGGCAGACAAGCCTTCAGGGCCAGACTGATGGCCCTCAGCTCTAACAGGTTGATGTGGAGTTTGGACTCCGACGGAGACCAACGACCGCTGGCAGTCAAGTCTTCGGCATGAGCTCCCCATCCTGTGAGGGAAGAGTCCGTCACTACCGTCACCTCCGGCCCGGTTGCCAAAATGGCTCCCCCTTCATCAGGTTCCCCTCGTCGGCCCACCACTGAAGATCCTGCGTGACCGAGAGTGGGATCTGAACGGGATCCGACATCTTGTCTGAGAACTGTGACCACTGCATCTTGAGGACTCATTGCAGGGATCTCATCCTCAGCTTGGCATCTGGCACCAGAAAAATGCAGGATGCCATGAGGCTGAGCAACCTTAAGAATTCAAAAGCCGGGAGACTTTGGGCCAGTTGAAACTTGTTTACCATCTGCACAATGTGATGAGCCCTCACCTTGGGAGGCGAGCACTTCCACAAGGACATATCCAACACAGCCCCGATGTACTGGAGCTGTTGGGAAGGTGTCAGATGCGACTTCTTGAAATTGAGGGAGAAGCCCAGCCTTTGGAGGGAGCGGCAGGTGAGACTGAGGTGATCCAATGCCTGCGCAGGAGAACGCGCAAGGATCAGCCAGTCGTCCAGCTAGGGGTCGACGTGAATCTCCCCTCGCCTGAGATACGCTGCCCACCACCATTAGCTTGGTGAAGACCCTCTGGGCGGAGGTCAATTCCGAATGGCAGGACCCGAAACTGAAAGCGTGAGTCGCCAGCCACAAACCTCAGGTACTTTCTGTGCTTAGGATGAATCGGCACACGAAAGTCTGTGTCCTGTAGGTCCAGAGACACCAACCGACCCTGAAGTTGAAGGGCCTGGAGGACTTGAGAAAGAGTGACCATCTTGAACTTGTCCTTCCTGAGAAGTTTGTTCTATCAACGCAAATCCACGATGGGTCTCAATCCCCCGACTTTCTTTGGACTCCAAAAATATGGGGAATACCAACCCATGTTTCGTATCGCTACAGGCACCAGTTCTACAGCGCCTTTCACTAGCAGGGTCAACATTTCCTGCATAAGGAGCAGATCCGGAAGCTTCAAAGAGAGATTCCCCGGTGGATTGTCGTGAGGCCGCTATAGGAAGGGAAGGCAGTAGCCGTGGGCTATCGTAACCAGAACCCACGCATCCAAAGTAATTGCTTGTCATTCTCTGAGATGCTGAGACAGCCTGCCCCCAACCGGCGAACCATGGGACATGGCCTCATTACGGTTTTGAAGCGGCTGTGGCAGTGCCTGAAGGCAACAAGGCAGCTGCCTGAGCGGCTTTGGCAACTCTATTTCCCTGACCACCACAGGGACTTTTACGCTGACCCCTTTGACTGGCGGCTCCTCTCGTTCTACCAAAGGAGGAGTAGTAACGAAAAGAACCTCCCCTCCATTGCTGTGCCCTAGGATGAAAAGGCGGAGGTTGACGCACAGCTGCGCTCAAAGATTTAGCCGCAGCTTTCGAAGTCTGCAACCTCTCAAGGCTCTCGTCAGCCTTGCTGCCAAACAGATGCGTGTCATCAAAGGGCATGTTCAAAAGACGGCCTTGCACATCCAGAGAAAACCCGACTTCTGCAACCACGTAAATCTGCGTATCACGCAGCCATGGACTGCTAACACTGTCAGCCATGTCCAAACCCGACTGAAGGGAGTCACACATGGCATCCTCGCCATCTTACACGAGAGCAAGGAACCCATCCCCGTCTTCCTCTTCGGGAATATGCTCAGCCGCTAGAGAAACAGTTCCACAGAGTGTGTGAAAACCTTGCCAAGGCACAAATGGAGTTGGCTGATTTCAACGCCATACTCCCCGCAGAAGAAACCTTGCGTGCCCAACAATCAAATCGTTTGTCGTCCCCATCAGGAGGGATGGTAGGGTGCGCCGCCTGCCTCGAGGTGGCCATAGCCGCCTGAACCACCAAACTCTCAGGAGTGGGGTGAGATTAAAGGTAGCTGGGGTCGCTACCGGAAGGGCAGCATTTATTGGTTAATGATTTGTTAACAGCTGGAAGAGATTTCGGTGACTGCCAAGCAGCCGCCACCCTTTTCTGTAATGTCAGATGAAAAGGTAACACCGGGTCAGAGGACGGACCTTGATCTAAAATGTCTGTTAGATCATCTTACACAAAAGCTTCAGGAGGACTGGACCAGCCCAGATACTCTGACCCTAGCCATGAGCCTCCTGTAGGATGACTCAGCATGAGCCCCAGGATCAGGCCTGCCAATTCCACTTCCAGAGAAGTGTCCAAACCACTGGCATCATGAAGAGTTTGCCTCAACTCTTTCAATTGACTGTCTCCAGAAAAGACAGGAGCCACATCAGGCTCAACAGGCTCCATATCAAAGTCTGACCTTTCCTCCTCCTCATATATGTCATCCAGAGGGAGGTAAAAACCCTGCCTCAGGACAGAAGAGGGTCTGGAGTCCACAACAGGCCTCACAGACTTAGAAGTAGCCTTCCTTAGAGGATCCA
Source organism: Ambystoma mexicanum (assembly GCF_040938575.1). Taxonomy (NCBI): domain Eukaryota; kingdom Metazoa; phylum Chordata; class Amphibia; order Caudata; family Ambystomatidae; genus Ambystoma; species Ambystoma mexicanum. The sequence continues at coordinate 289,175,546 of NC_090931.1, read as the reverse complement.
CAGTATCAGAGATCTCCAACTGTAAATTTCGGGCAAAAAGCCCCAAAGGCGTCGAGGGCGCCATTCAGATTCAGCCACCATCATGCTTTATTTTGTTTCCGCAATCTTACAGATGGAACATTCCCTACATGGGCGATGTTCCAAAGTTGGGCACAATCCCTGAAGGTTTCCGAGATCGATGTTAAAAATCGATTTGTGCTGATCAGCCTTCAATAGTTGTTTAAGGTTCCTGCCTCTTCTAAATGCAAATAAAGGTGGTTGGAAATTAGAGTTGGACAGTTGTATAATATGCCAGTGTTTTAGAATAAGTTTCTTAATGGCATTACTTCATGGGCAGAATGTAGTGACACACAGCAAAGGAGAGCTGTGTACCCAAAAGGGTAGCCATATTTTGATGTTTTGCCCTTTTCCTGGCTTTGCTTAGAATGTGGCTGGGAATTATTTTGGGATTAGTTCTAGGTGTGCAGCATAGTTGGGAACTGATTATGGGAGTCCCAATAGTTTTTCTAGGAACATGTACTCAACCATTTGTTGGAAGTAAGACACGTTAGATGATCCCCACAAGTTGGCTCCATACGATGCAACAGATTTGGTTTTCATCTCATATTTTTAAGATCATGTTTGATGGTAGCGATTTACACATTCTCATGAATTGAGCGATGCCATCCAAAGTTTGTTTCATTTTCAATGTTTGTTTGACAATAAGAGGGCCACCTGTTAAGGGTTGGCGAGAATATAATCCCAAGGTAGTCGAATTCTGTCACTTGGGGAATTGAAGACTGATTACTTAGCATCTGTGGTATTCTATAGTGTCTCCTTTTTAGTGAGAGCATACTAGTACTGCTGATTTATCAGTGTTTACTTGAAGCTCTAGGGAATTCATAAAAGTAGTGTACTCAGTGATCAAGCGTTGAAGAGCTCAGGGGCGGGGGTCCAAACAATGAGCACAGTGTCATCAGTAAATGCCAACACTGCTAAAGACATATTCCAAAACTTTGGTACATCTATTCCGCTTTCCACAAGAACTTCGGAAAAGTTCTTTATATACAAAGAAAAAAACAAATAGGCTAAAAAGCACCCCTGCCATTCTCCTGATGACATCTTTAAGTAGGGGATGCAGTGGCCATTTGGACCACTTCTAACACAAGCTTTAGTTTCCTGGTGAATGTTGATAAGGATGTTAATATCTTTTTGCCAAGTCAGTGACCTGAGCACAAGCCACAGCTTTGATCTATTCACTTTGTCAAAGGCTGTGTTCAGGTCCATAAATGCCAGGTAAATGGGCTATTGCTTTATATACAAAGAATGGACTATTAAATAAAGATTGTACTCTTGTTCGCTAATCCCCAATCCTGGTCGGACTCCCAAGTGAACCCCTGCAAGGATATTATTTTCAGTTACCCAGTACTCCAGCAAAACCCTTCCAAATATTTTAAAATTGGTGTCTACCAGGGAAATAGGCATATAAGCCAGGGGCCTCAATCTATGGCCCTTTTTAAATATTGGAAACATTGTAGCCAGTTTCCATGAGTCACGAATCCTACCAGTTTTTAGTATTGAGTTGCAAGTAATCGCAAGAATGGGTGGCCAGAATTCTATCTGGCCTTAAGAGGTCAGCCGGGATTCCATTCGGGCAGTGTGAATGATTATTAGACCGTTGGTTATGACCTCTTGTGCAGGTTATTCTTCTGGACAAGGACTAGAGACCTGTTCCAGTTACGATTTTTGGAGAACGCAAAAGCTGATGCAATTTCAGTTTGGGGATTCATTTCCTTATAAAGTGCTGTAAAATGGTCAACCCACATTTGATCCCAACATTGTTTTCTAGACCAGTAAGGGGGCGTTCATTAGTGGGACCATTTGTTGCAGGGTCTCAACACTTTTTGAATTGTTTGAGGCACATGCTTCCCAAAGAAAGTTATCTAGTTACATTTTACACCTAGATAGAGCCTTATTGTAATTTGCCCTTGCCTTGGTTATCTGTGATTTGACTGTAGCTACTTGATTTAATGCTAGCAGAAGGTTTGATTTCATCCTTCTGCAATCCTTATTAAACCAGTAATTTTGAATACATTTAGGGAGCTGGGCAATGTTAGGGTGAGACTGTTTTGAAGATATTGGTCATTATCAACTCAAATGATATATTGCCAATTAAGTTGTCATTGTCTAATAATGCAGTCAAAGGTGCCACATTCTCGCTGATTATTTGTGTATGAATTGTAGATATTGATTTTGATGCATTTGCTTTGCAGTTTGCAATTAGAACTTTTATCTACCTCTCATAGATGTGGAAATGCATTATTTTGCCTCCTCTCAGAAGGCAATTTAATGTGATGTGATGTGATACATGGGGATCACTAAATAACTCTGAAATCACTTGTAAAGATGTTTCAATGCAATAATAGTCAATGGTGGGGTTCCCCAGATGGCCTTTAAAGTTAAAATTCCCAGGGTCATCCTTGGGTGTACGGCCATCCAGTGAACAGAGAACCCACTCTCAATAGTCAGGAGAAGAAAACTAGCCCCATAGATCAAGTATGGGCATCTAGCATTGTAGGCACCAGAATTTCAGGGCCATGTCCTCTAAGGGGTCAAAAGTATCTTGTGGGGGTCCATGTCCTATTTTTAGGTTAAAGTCGCCCCCAAGAATGACCAAGCTGGTCTAAGGTCTCTCTTAACACCCCATCATCCATAATTTGTTTAAGAATTGATAAACAACCTATGTGACGAGTGCTTTGGGTCCTGTTTTGGAAGTTCACTAAAACTACTGCTTCTCGCAGATTCCTTTTCAGATATCCATTCCAGCATCAGCTGCTCAGAAACCTTTTTGATAGGGGGTGTAGTACCACTCTAACATCGATCCTCTCTTGACTTGACCGTGCCACTGGTCAACTCTGGATGTGACATCGGCTGCCATACATATACTATGTCACTATGACCCCGTATCTCAGTTCCTCTGTTTTTTTCCCTGAGCTCAGCAGCTGCGCAGGAAGAATCAAGAGATTTGGGCTGACACAGCCAAACACATTTCTGTAAAAAATATTAATATATATTATTTTCAAGGAACCAATTTGCACTGAGAGTCACTGGCTAACTGCACTACAACGAAAATGCCTCAATCTGTGCCCTGCACATCACAATTCACAAACTAGTCCCAACAGAAGAGGACAGCCAAGTATAAACTGCAGACCACTTTCATAATGGGGCAGAGAGGGAGGGTGATGACGAATCTGTGGAAGAAAAATCCATATTACTGGGAAGTCATTTTTTCTTCAATGGATTGCATTCTCCTGTATATTCTTCATCAGGTAGACTCCAAAACCAGTACAGAGGACGGAGGCCAGATGAAAGCCCTTAGACAAGGAATCTCTGCAAAACCACATGCTACATCCAAGCAGTAATGCTTGGTGAACGTGTGGAGAGATGACCACATCGCTGCTAGACATATTTCCTTTACAGGAACACCCCTGTGCAACGCATAAGATGCTGCCATACCCCTGGTGGAATGTGCCTTGATGCCTGGTGACAGATCTTTGCCTGCTCTCTGATAACACTCCTCAATGCAGAGAGTTACCGACAGAAAAAGCCGAGAGCCCTCTTCTGATCTAACCTGTGCAGCCTCTCCTCATCCTATAAAGGATGCGGAGGAGGGTAAAACACTGGCAAATCAATGCTCTGGGACATGTGGAATTCAGAGATCACTTATGGGTGGAATCCAAGTCGGACCTTGAGTGAAGCTTTCTCCTTAAAAAACAGTGGAAACGAGGCTTGCAGGTTAAGGCTTTCAGCTCACTTACACATCTAGCTGACGTGATTGCCACCACAAAAGCTGTTTTCAGAGTTAGAGGTCTGACAGGACATGAGTGCAAAGACTCAAACGGAGCCACCATCAAGAATATGAGAACCAATTTTAGGTCCCAATCTAGAATCACAAATTGGATAGCCAGAAACCTATTTTCAAGGTCCTTCAGGAATGTTGTCATAACTGGGATAATGAAGGATTCGTGATCCCGAGACCTCTTACAAACAGACAAAGCCACCAAGTAGCCTTTGACTGTATGCCCCTGAAGGCCTGAAGAGGCGAGTGTGAGGAGTGAGAAATGTGAGGGTGTCAACTTTGTAAAGGTTTTTTCAAAAAGATGCCACTTTATTAACTCAAATGTTTGGATAAACGCCTCACTAGCCCTACCCTGATGAGGATTTCCCTGCCTAAAAGAAACTATAGGAAACACTAACAAAAGGTTTCTGTCTTTGCGCTTAAACATACACCAACTTAACAAGGTAATATATGGCAGCTGTACAGCAACAAATATAACAGACAAGTTCATGCCATAACAACTGTTTCTCCTTCTGATCTGGGTGAATTCCCCTTCCCCAGATTCATGCAGGATTGTGTTCAACAGTTCCAAAAGGTTAAACAAATCCTGTATCAGAACTAAGTTCCCCATCAGTTCTCTTTTTATACCAACTTGATAACACAAAGTTCCAACCTGTTTCCAAGTGTTCAACATTTTACTCTTTTCACTTGTGGCAAACATCTTGAAACAACTTGTTTTTATCAACACAGAATATTTCCTTACTTCATTGGTTTCAACAAAAAGGTCTATCAGGATATTTCTGCAGCAGTTCAGAAAAGCACTTGTTTGACAATTTTAAATAACTCTGCAGCAGTTGACACAACACTTCCTTCAGTGATATTAATTTGTCAGGATGATTCTGCATTAAACCACAAAAACACTTTAGGGGTTCTTTAACTTCAAGATGTTTAACCACACCACAATAATTCAATGGATTCCACCTGGTCCACTCACCTGCCATGCCTACTAAGACAACGTTCTCTGCTCTGGTGTACTCTCATGCTAGAACAGATCAAAACACTACAACGTTCTCTGACCTAGTGTACTCTCCTGCCAGGCAGAATAAACTGCTACTTGCAAGTACTTCTGTGGTAAAGGTTAAGCTCAAACATGTTAGCAATGCCTTTTACTCCACAACAAAGTATGAGAAACTATTCAAGGAAAACAAGAACCACACTGGTTCTATTTGTTATACCTAGGCAGGTTATGCTCCACTACTTCTGAATATCGTCTTTCAGGAGGGCAGCCATCCTGCCACTCTTGCTACTCCCCTTTCACACTAACCAACTGAGGATGAGGATTAAGTTTCTCTTGCACACTTCTTTATTTTTGGTAATGTCGGTTTAAGCCATTCTCTCTTCGAGCCTCCTTTTCATATGGGCAATAGTTCTTACCAACATTGAAATTCTCAACTGCCTTCTTTTGGCTTTGGCAATGATGGTTTGTCTTTTGTTCTATGGCTATTGCCCTTTCTTGTGGCTGGCTCTTATGGTGCTCCACAATGTGACAATCACACTCTTCTGGTATGATAATATGATAAACCGGTTCTTATTCTGCCCCCTGTGCCTTTTTAAATCAGCTTGGCTCACAACAGAAGAATTAACGTGTTTTACATTAGTTCAATATTCAAAATGGTTCCTTTTTTTCAACCTTACTACGTTTATCACCTTCCTGAGGTTAACGACCCTGGATTGGGCCATCAGGCGGTTATAGAGCGGCCCGGGGTCACAATCTAACGGTGAACTCACAGGGAATGGCATGCACGTCCATTAGCCTCGCTGCCTCCAGGTCCTCGGCATCTGTTTTTCCACGCAGTCCAGCAACCTCTCTTTCACAGCTTCCTGCGTCCTGCGTATGTCACCAGCAGGGCTCCCCTGGCTCTCACAATACTCCGGTGGTCAACTACCACTGGTGCTCGCTTTAACAATGGGGAAAGCCTTTACAATGGTGCGATTTCCGCTGCGCGACCTCTGCAGCTGCGATTCTCAGAGGGGGCATCATTGCTACCAACGCTTCCCGCTGTGCAAGCTCTGCAGTTATGGTCTTGAGCATGAAAGACCCCCTTGGGACCAGCATCTAGTTTACACACCGCTGTGGTCCCGGCGTCTCAGCTCACATCAGACTTCAACTTCTGCTGCCACGTGGAGGTAGGAAAACTACTCCACCTTCTGCTACTGCTCTTCCTCCTGGCATGCAACCTGAGGGCTTTTTATGCCTCTCAGTCCTCCTCATGTGTGGGTCATTCTTTCCCCAATAGGCAGCAAATTGCAGTCTTGTGCCTCTGCAGTCCTCTTCTTCGTCCCATTACTTTGGGAATTGTGAGACTTGACGTCCACAATATGAAAATTGTCTTAATGAAATTATCACCAAGTTCACTTCTCGCTCTATATCCATTTCCTAAAGGAATATCATGAGGATTAAATGCAGTATTTGGTTTTACAGAAAAATTGGGGTTTTCCCGGGTCTAAATTGGTAACATTTAAAGACTCCTCTTCATTATTTCCCTGGGATTCATAGAGGCTTTCATGTCTATAAATGTCAGTGACTTTGAAAGGGTTTTTCTTACTCCCAGTACATGACTGCCTGTAATTATCAATTATATTCCGGCAGTTAGTTTGAGAAAACAACAGCTCTCTCTGACAGCAAGCCATTACATAGTCTGGTATCAACAATACGTCCTTCCTTGAGGAAGACAAATACCGTGTCCCACCCCACAAAGTCCTCCTGTTCCTGTGGAGCCCTTCTCCTCCCATGTGATCCTCCCGGCAAATACCATCCCCAGGGTTAGGATCAGGAAGCGTCTGACTTTCCCTGGCCACATGGGAGGAGACTTTAGGTAGGTTTTTTTTTTAGGACTCTGCAGGATTCATCACACTAGCAATAGAAGGAACTCTTAGTGGTGGGAAAAGCAATCTATCCTGCATTCCCTGCACCACGCCTCAAATCCTCCCCATCTGCACACGTACAGAGATCTGGTAGATGGTCTGCGTGCAGCCAATAGCACCTCAAGTACCTCTTTTGAGAGGTCCCAGTCGTCATAACTCATCTTCTCAAACTAACCTTCCGACTGGGATAGGAGGTCCGGCCATTGAGCAACCAGAGAGGTGGGAAGATGGACAAGTCCAGGAATTCCGAGTGCCATGTTCTCCTCGCCCAAAATGGGGCGGTCAAGATTATGGTGGCTCAAAATCTCTGCAACCTCCTGAGAACCCATGGGATGACAGGTATCGGAAGGAACGCATAGTTGAGGTTGAAGATACACTCCACCAGGAATGCGTCTCCTAGTGCACCTTTTGATGGGAATTCCCTCGAGCAAAACTTTCTGTACTTTGTGTTGGACCTCGTGGCAATCAGATTTACTGTCGGGTAGCCTACGGAGCAAAGATCTCCTCAAGAACTTCCTGGCACACTTCCCACTCATGTGAAACAGTGCTCTGCCTGCTCAGAGTGTCCTCCAGCCCGTTATCAGTTCCTGCCAGATGGACAGCTAAAGCAGAGATCTGGTTCTCCAGCAACCACAACCATAGTTGCAGCGCCTTCTTGCATAGGGGCAGAGACCGAACACCCCCGTTTGTTGAGGTAGTGCATGGCAAATGTTCCCAGTTTCCGCTGGATGCCAATAGGCGTGAGGTCGAATAGGACAATGTCATCGGCAAACGCAATCCAGTCAAAGTGACTGAACCCAAACTGACTGAATTGGTTGTGCCTCCCTTCCACACTCTCTCTAGATCTGCGGTATATAAGTTGTGGAGAGTCAGCACCACCACACAGCCCTGCCTCAGCCCCACAAAAGGTCTTAATCGGTGCTGTTGTTGACCCCACCCTTTCCAGGCATACTCTTAATTCAGTGTCCACATGCAACAGTCTCAGCAGCTCAACCAAATTGGCCAGCCAACAATAGCTTTTGCCATAGCATCCCTCTACTGACCGTGTCAAAGGCACTAGTCCTATCGATTGAGGCCATGTATACCTTGCCCACCAATAATGTTTTTACCACTATGCCCGTGTGCTAACGTGAAGGCATTTACTGGGGTACCCATCCCTGCTCTGAAGCCTATTTGGCAGTCGGACAGGAGGTTATATTTATTGATTTGGGTGTTGAGATCCCTCAGCAGCAGTGTTCCAAACATTTTACTGGAAGAATCCAAAAGTGATATGGGCCTATAATTTAACAGGTTTTGTTTGTCCCCCTTCTTATATATGGGGACTACTAGTGATTGTTTTCAGGTATCCGGCACCTTCTGAGTCCCCCATACATGTTGGAAAAGGTGGCATGGGGTGGAGGGGGCAGATTTCCCTGTTCCCTTTGATAATAGGCAGAATATTATCTGGGCCCGGCACTCTTGAGGGTTTATCTTTAGTTATGGCCCAAAAGACCTCCTCTATCTCCCATGGACAGGCATTTTTCGTGTGCCTTCCCTCTCCTACTGGGTCCCATTTAGGTTCATTTTCCGGTAAAGCATATTTCCCCTGCAGGTATTTTTCCCATACCTGTGCCGGAATGTGGCAATCATCTAGAGTAGGAAGGTCTTTCCCCACCGTTCCTCCCATCAAAGCCCAAAAGTTGACTGAATCCTTTTTTACAATTGCCCCTACCATCTCTTGATTTTTCTTAATTGAGGTTTCCCTCTTAATTTCACCTCACGTTTATAGCCGGCTTGGATCTTCCTCTTTCCTTAGAGGCAGACTTACTGAGACATGCTCTAACAGCCGCTCTCTTTGCCGCTTTCATTTTCTGAACACGTTTATCATAAGTGTTTATGTGAGAAGCCTTTCCCTGCATTTGTCCCCTATCCGTCAGCAAATTCATGAAGGTAAGCAATTTATTATAATTCCAGACTGTGAGGTTTTCTCCCCACTCTGCCATGTGCTCCAGTTCTTCCCCTGATAGATACATGAAAGATCTGCAGGCCTTCTGGTTACATCTGATGGCTCTCCTTCTCCTCGCTGTGACAGTAAAGGCCACGGCTGGAACAAGATGTTGAATTCCCACTTTCACGCGTAACTTAAGGTTAATGGGTAGATTATCACTTCCCATGCCCTCTCCAATGGTTAAACAGTCAATTTTACCGCTCAGCTCTGGACTGAGGAAAATATAGTCAATCCATGATTTCTTATTACCTCTTTTCCAAGTGTAGAAGTCATTTATCTCTCCTTCTGTAGGAGTACAGGGGCAAAGGTTGCATCTGTCATAAAGATTTTCCACAGCCTTCCTGTTTGTTCAGCCCTGAATTTGGTCTTCCCCTTTAACTGATTCGCCCTGGGAAGCACACAATGGCATTGAAGTCTCCTGCCACAACTACATTTGCATTCTCAAATTTGCCCAACCAATCTTTAAGCAGGGTATCCATCATGGCGTGGAGAGCCATCATGTTTGCTTTGCCTTGGTTTCCATAAATATTTACACATAGGCAATTTAGGTTGGGCTGTGAGGTTGCAATATGGATAGCCATTAAATTCGGTGAATCAACCTCTACCTCACAGTGATTGCAGTCCCAGGTTGAATCTATAGCCGCTGCCAGCCCTCCTTTTGGCCTCCCCTTTGCACCACACGTTGCTGGCTTACAGTATGTTGAAAACAGTTTAGGTCAAAGGAGCCCACAGCCATAGTCTCTTGTGAAGAAATCGCATTTGCCTACTTAAGGGACATTGTGGTGCCTCCTACCAATTTCTGGAAGCCACACATGTTCCATGATGTTATTGTTACATCCGATTTCTTAAAGGTGCTTCTGGTTGAATTTCACTTTTTTGAACATCTGTATTGACCTTCCAACCAAGCCCAATCGTCGCCATGTCCCAGTCCCTCTAACACACCTACTCCACTTTCCAAATTTGTCATTTTCATTGCTTCTGGTTGTGGAACCGGGTTTAAGAAGGTATCTATCTTCCTGGGCTGATAGTTGTACCAGGCGGATGCCCATGGTCTTCAGAGCTTCACGGTTACTCCAAAACATCTGCGCGATCAAATTTGCTGCACAAAAACAATTCGACCTTTCCACCCTCTTCTTTGGAAAGTCCACTCTCAAAATGTCTTCTGAGCATAGGGATCTTAGCTGGGGCACTGCCTGGAATCCTCTAATGAAGTTTCCTCTGTTCATGTTTTCCTTTGTTCTAGAATTCCATCCCATTTCAGTGCCTTGTAAAACCATTTATCTCAGCCCATCCTTTTCTGGGGCTTTATCTTTTACTTTTTACAGCTGAGACTCAGTTTGGGATGAGCTTTCTGCTGTTACTTTTGGAGTTTGCGCCAGAGGGGGATGTTCTTCCTCCAGTATCACCTCCCTTCCGGACTCATTTTCCATATTGCCCCTCGAAAATGCCTTCTCACTACCCTTATATTGACTTCCAAAAAGGTAGTCATTTTGGACTGCTTTTTCTTTGGATGTTCCTTAGGTCATTTCGTATAGCAGTGTTTGCCACTTTTGTTGGCAATATGCTTGGTTCTTTTCCTTCCAATGATAATGCCCCTATGAAGTGCTTTGAATTATTTATTTTGTTCGGATTTGGGGCAGGTATGTTTTAGGATTTTTCTTCTTCTTATCTGTGCTTTAGCCTTCTTCTGTCTATTTGATTTCACCCACCCTTCACACTCCTTGTTTAAAAAGTTGACATTTCCATTTCCTTTTCCTCCGGAGACGGATCCTGCTGCACCTCCTTTTGTTCAGCTTCTCCCTGCTCAGTTCTGTCTAGCTGATCACACAGGGGAGAGGGCGAGTCCGGGGTCACCATGTTAGGCTTGGATGTAAATGTGCAGGATTCGCAGTTCGTTCATTTTGCTCCTTCTCTTCCTGTTTTTTCAAGTGAGTGATATCCTTGTCGTAAAATGGTACTTCATTTGTTTGGCTGACCCTCTGGTGATTTAACAGAGTGGATAGGCCTTGCTCTACAACCTCCAATTTTACTGCATTCCCCTGCACCACCTCTTATGTTGTCATAAAGGTGCAGGAGTGACTCTAGCACCAGGTGAAGGGCTGAAATGGATGCTGGTCCTAGCGTGTCCATTTGTTGTGTAATGTTGGAATCGCTTTGCATGGTTATATTTTTTGGCGTGAAATAGTTATCGCTGTTTGTGCCTCTGCAGTCACAGCATACCAATGTGTTCTTGTAATTTACCAGGTTCTGGGCTAGAATGTCGTTCCCATACTCTATCCGGTCCATGGGGAGGTTGCTTTCACGTATTGCTTTGTTTATCCATGGCCCGATAGGGTTGTTGCATAATCTCGTCTATGTCACTGCATGGACGTTAAAAGGACTGATCAAGCACCTGCTGCTCGATCTCGGCTCTCTGTGCTGGTAAATTCACATGGCAGACGTCCACTACCTGTGTTTGGCCTCTAGGTTGTTTCAGCATGTTTAGGACTGTTGGTTTTAAGTGTCTCCAGGCGCTCGCACCTAGACTAGTAAAGGTTACGTGGACTTTTCTGCCATTAGTGGTTGCTTTCACCATTTCCCCTGTTTGATCAGGAGAAAAACCCTCCACTACCTCGGAGTACAATAGGGGGGGCATTTGTAGAACGCTGCTCTCCCACCTCTTGTACCTCACCCCTCTTTTGGTAGTCTATGAGGATTTTTCCTTGCGTTTCCTGTATTTCCGGCACCGCAAGGTGCCAATGCCTGGTTTTCTCAATAATACTGTTTCCCAGGGGGGCTACGGCAGTGGTAAGAATGGATTGTTCTAAAGGCTCTTTACTCAGCATTTTTACTTCCTCAAAGGCCTGCAGTGCCACCCTCCCCTTTCCCGTGAGCGCTAGCCTACCACTCTTAAGTTTTAATGTAATTTTGGCTATTTCTCGATCACGTATTACTTGTAGGCAGATTCACAGAGCAGATTCAAGAAGTATCACACAGCCAGTAGAAGGCCAATTACTGACCTTCCATCCTGGTGAGTGCTCTGCCGGCTCGAATTCACGATTACTGTGTCTGTTGGGTGGGGCCACGCTCCGTTTCTCAACGCGGCCGTGTGTCTGTTGCTTCCAGCAGTGTTCCGAGAGTTCCGCTCTTCCCTCCGACAAAGGTAAGGAACCACAAGGAATACCCTTCGCCGCTTGGCAGCAGACTGCCGCATATTGGTCCTTTGCCAGTCCTTCGTGCCACCGGCTCCTTGTATCTAGACGCCCACAAGATTTCTTAAGGACGTAGGCAGCAGTTTAGACGTTGCAAGAATATAGCAGAATTCAGCGAACCACACAAATCTGCTATAGATGAAGCGACGTTTATGAGCATAGGATTTGTTGAAAGTAATAGCTCTAGCATCACACTGCGGCAGACTGGTCCTTTGTCGGTCCTATATTTTCAAACTGTTGTTTTCTCAAACTATTAGTTTCAATCTGATCATTTTCACAGTAGAATAAATTACCAATTTAGCCAATACTCTCCGCACGAATTGTTTCTGCACTTACGTAACTCTCAAAGTATACGCTCAAAACGTCGGGAGCCCCCATAACTGGCAGCACCCTTATTGCTCTTCTCAAATGCTCAGGATTAACGCAATGCGGTCTTCGCAGGCACCTCAGAACATAACATCAGAAAGATGCAGATCATTCAAAACGATGCCCTCAAAGCAGCGCTGAACATACCCAAATTCGACCACATCACAGCAGCAAGAAGAAAGGACCATTGGCTCCACATCCAAGAAAGGATTCGATTCACCTTATCGACCACTTACAGTTGTCTCTCCCACTCTCCCAGGATGCCACCTCCTAGTTTGCTCAGAAAATCTCCAAAGCTAGCTCTTATAGACCCAGTAGATCGGCCTACGGCAACCACCTCACTCATCCCAAATTTAAACGGGTTGAAGTCGGAGGCTCAAGCTTCCCAATCATCGAAGACAAACAGTGGAACGTACTCCCACCAACCTTGCAAGCAGAACAATCCTATTGGGCTTTCAGGAAATCTCTAAAAACTCTTATTATATGCATACCATTTAACTATGGTCTTCTTGATATACTACTGACACTTCTGTACTATGTGTTACACCACCTATGCCTGCCTTTTTGCAAGTAACTGGTCATGTAAGAGTGCCATGATGCCCTAGGATTTAGTGCGCTATACAAATGGAAAACAAAAATCGTACAGCCGCCCCTTGAACTGTTTTCTTTCTCTTTTAATGGGAATAGCACATTTTGGCTGGTCTTCCTGTTATGGCAGTAATCCATTCTTGGGACCCCTATACTTTGTTTTTTTCCTTGACCGCTACTAAAGTCCCCCTGCCAAGGCAACACTTTTTCCTCATTTATCCCTCTAACTCAGTGTGATATAAGGGACCAATGTTCCACACTAAGATTCAGTCCCTTGGTAACTGTCTCAAACCGCCCGATTAATCTTTCCTCTGCCTTTAAAAGTGAGAGGTCTCAATTGCCCCCTCCACATTTTGTTTTGACCTCTAGGAGCACAAACCAGAACATATCATCTACCACATTATTTTCTTGCACAAAATGATCTACTAACGGTTTATCCTAAACCTTATTCCTTATGCAGGATCTATGTCCGCAAATGCATCAACAGTTCTCTCTTTTGGTTTTCCCAATATAGAGGAGATTACAGGAGCATGTAATCCTGTACAACACATTTTTACTTTTGTAGTTCGTAAACTCTCTCAATTCCCAAACTGTGGCATTCAGATCCATCTCCCTGATATTCCTGGTGAGTGAACAGACAGAATAGTGACCTTACTTAAAGTGGCCTACCACTGGAGTCAAAATTCACAAGGTGCCAATGCCTGGTGCCTCTTTTGGTTTCTTATGCTGGCCATGTAGCAAACTTTGACGGATATTCTAACTTCTTCTAAATACAAACAAAAGCCTCGGCATACCATAATCGTCTGTGCGAATCAAGTACCAAGGCTCTCGAATCACCTTTCTGATTTGGGTACTTAATGGGCTGAAGGTGGTCACAGAGAAACCTCTCGTTTTTCGGTCGTGCCTGCTTCTGGAGACAAATCTCCTTCTTAGTGTTTGCTGCCCTCTTCTTGCATTGTTTGGGAGAGGCTTCTGCCAACAAAAAATAAAATTACTTTTCTGGATCCATAGAAACTGACCATATGGGAGATTATCTTTCATGGCTGTATGATGGAAGCCATCATAATGAAGCAGACTATTCTTGTCAGTAGGTTTCCTTATATCGAGAGGTGATCATCCGCCCCCCTTCTTTCTTTATCAGAATATCCAGAACCACCACTTGTTCCTTGCTGTAAGTCATGTTGAATCTCAAATTGACATCTCTGTTATTTAGCCAATCCACAAATCAGTCTAAGTTCTCCATTGGGCTCATCCACAGGTGATGATATCATCTATAAATCAGCGCCACACTGGAATCCGAATCTATAAATGGATTTTCATCATGAAAAGGACCAAGTTGTTTACGTATAACTATTGTTCTCCAGCACGGGTCTGGCATGGGTTCACATAATAATGAATATTCCCCATCGTCAGGTTAGGAATCCTAAGTAAAAGAAAAAACAGTTTAACTTTCACTTACAAACTGTATTTCTTCTTTAAACCAATCACTGTCTGTTGGGTCGTACCACCCCCATTCAATGACAGCCCTCTCCATAAGCCCCTCCTCTGGCAGCCATCTTCAGATTTAGTAAGCAAGTAAAGTGGCAGTACGACTAACAGGTTCCCAACGCTGTCTTCCTGCAGAAGTAGATGCTAAGCCCTCCAGACCCCTCCCCCCCAATCTCGTTTCCTAAGCAGTTTGTCTGTAATACAACTACTGAACTGACCAGGCCAGGGGGAAAGGGGAAGTGGATAAAACAATCAACTGTCAGTTCCCCTTCAACTCCTGGTCCTCACTGTCTCTCTTGTTAAAATAACCTGCAAGTTAAACATCTTGGTTATACTTCTGGATACATCTCCACAAATTCCTTCCTTATTTTTAACTCAAGTTCCCAACCTTACCCGACAACCTCCGACCCAAGCTTGGAGGCTCCTTTGGAATTGGAATTAACTGTACCTCTGCTCTCTCTCTGCAGATTAAAGACTAGCCACAGTTCTCTTTCTTGAAAACTCTCCTCACGGTTGACAGACAGATCAATTTAGAGAGTTCTTGCCTTCTGGATAAGCTATTCAAGGTGTTGAGTCTTTGAAAACTCTGTTGCAACCAAGCTTCTTTCTCTTTTCTTTCCTTGTCTTTTTAAATGTTTTAGCAAAGTCCTTCTTTAAGTACTCATTTAAACAAAGATGAACTGTAATATAACCTTTTCATATATTTTAGTACTGGAATTCCTGTTTTGATATTACTAGTTACTCTCCCTTTTGCCTTGACTCCAGGAAACGTATTATCCCTCACTCGAAGCCGCGGCACTTCATGAAAATTGACTGGATTTGCTGTGAAATTGACAAAAGTAAACACATACACTCAGACGAAGCTCTGTGCATCAGCTGTGTGTTACAGACGAGACTGGGGCTCACATGCAGTTTAAAAAAGGAATTCCAATCGACGCACGGCCTCGGGTGCCTTACTCCAATGCGAGTGAGGCTGGATTACGTCTGCAAAAATGCAAGCTTACACCGCTTGCTAAATGGTCTGTTAAACGAAAAATTATACACACTGTTCTTTGCCCATGCGCATGCCCTCTGTCATCTGATCGGTAGCGCGCGAGGCCACAGAGTGCTAGACGATACAAGTCCAAGGTCTATCAGCTGTTCTGAACGTGCACCCGCGACTCGACCTCTCAGACCTTAATCTCTTATCTGCCTTTAAACATGCCTAAATCCTTATTCCTTCAAACGCTGATCATTTAACATTGCTCTACAATAAATAGTTTTAGTATTCTGGCACTGGACATCTTATATTTCAATTCAATCTCTTTACAGTTGCAATATATAGATCTTTTGATCCTGGCACTTAGTTTTGTTATGGCTTCTCCTCAGGCTTTCACACTGAGGTTGCTGAATGGCTGTAGTCTTCTCAAATCCTCTGATTCTTGGGAGCTTCCTGTAGTTATGTTCTCTCTGGTCTCTTACTTGTAGGAAAGGCAGTTGAGAACCTTTTCCTAGGTTCCAAACTACCTCACAGCCAATCACTGCTGCCCCGCTGCTTCACCATCTTGGATAGGGAGAGAATTCGGGTCTGCTACACTAGTTAAGGTAAAATTTCTCCAGAACAATCAAAGCTTCTACCAACTTAGAATCATGAATCATGACTCCAGTACCTAACCTCTAGTTACCTGGAAACTAACAGATGTAAGGGAACCCGACAATGACCAAGAAGAGCCGCAGAGGGCTCGGAAGGAGGGTTTGCATGTGAATCCATGTCAGCCCCATGCTGGAGAACAATAGTTACAGATAAGTAACTTGTTCCTTCTCCAGTACTGGGTTTGGCATGGATTCACATGCTCATGAATAAGTGAATACAAAGTAGTACATCATTACAAAACCACTAGAGGTGGCAAGACTCAACAGAAGCAATTAACTCTTACCTCCGGAACAGACTCTCCTCAAGCGAACAGGTTGCGTAGCATTGCTTGCCCGACTCTGGACTCCTCCCAGGAATCTCTGTCGATGCAGTAGAACCTTGTGAAGGTGTGCGTGGACATCCATGTCGCAGCCCTGCAGATGTCCAGCAGGGGCACACCAGACAGCATCCTCGTCGCAGCGATCGCTCTGGTGGAGTGGGCTCTCGGATGGCCGGGCAACGGTCGGTTCGCCAACCGATGACAATGCGTGATGCAGCCGGAGAGCCACCTTGAAATGGAAGCCTTGGCCAAGGCCTTCCCATGGTTCAGAGGACCAAAGTTCAAAAACAGCTGTGAAGTCCTTCGAAAAGCTTTTGTGCATGACACGTACAACTTCAAGGCACGAGCAATGTCCAGCGAGTGCAAGGCACTTTCAACCGGTGACAAAGGTTTCAAGGCAAAAAACAGGGAACACCAAAGCCTCATTGAGGTGGAATTCCGATGGAACCTTCGGCATGTAAGAGGGGTGCGTCTGCAGTACCACCCTCGATTCGTGGAGAGTCCGGTATGGCTGCTTGTAGCATAGGGCCTGGAACTCACCCACCCTCCTGGCAGAGGTGATGGCAACAAGGAAACCAGTTTTCCACAAGAGGAACTGGAGAGGGGCCTGATGCATCGGCTCCAAGAGGGCCCCCATGAGCCTCATCAGAACCATGTTGAGTTCCCATGCTCGGGCAGGAGCCTTCACCGGCGGGAAAGATCGAAAAAGTTCTTTGAGGAACTCCTTGATGAGTCAGTGAGACCACAGTGAAGATCTTCCCGGGGACCTGGTGTAGCGGGAGATAGATGCCAGATGCACCTTGATAGAAGCGTGTGCCAGGCCGGCCTTGGCCAAGGAAAGTATGGAAGAATTTGCGGGCCATGATCCTCAGCGGGGTAATATTCTGCGACTGGCACCACGTAGCAAAACGCTTCCACTTGTGACAGTAGCACATCAAAGTCAACAACGCCCTGGCGTTGGAGAGGATCTTTCTGCAGTCGCAGGCAACTCGTATCCACCAAACTCTAAGGCTACAGGAGCCAAGCCTTCAGATTCAGCGACACTGAGCTGTAATGCAGGATTGCGTCTCCTTCTCTGGTGAGAAGATCCAGAGCTACCGGCAGCTTGACCGGGCTGACACCAACAGACTGAGAAGGTGCAGATACCAAATCTGTCGGCCACGACGGGGCAATGGGTATCATCCTGCATTGGCACTGTGAGTGTGTTGATAACTATTAGCAGGAGAGGCAACGGAGGAAAAGCTTGCAGGAACAGGCCTTCACACAGGAAGGAGAACGTGTCCCCCATGATCCTTGGTTGGTGGAATCTGCTGGCAAACTTCCTGCATTTGAAGTTCGCTGCCATCTCAAACAGATCGATTTGGGGCCTGCCCTACTTGACAAAGATGCGGTACACCTGGTGCTTTCGAAGTTCCCACTCGTGGCAGTTGCACAACTCCCTGCGGAGGGAGTCTGAGATGGTGTTCTTGACTCCCGCTAGGTGAAGAGGAACGTGGAACATCTCTTGTTTGACGGCACAGTGCCACAAGTTCTGTGCTTCCTTGGAGAGTGCTGGGGATCGAGTACCGCTGTTTCCAGATGTATAACAGTGTGGTGTTATCCATGAAGATCCTCACCACCTTGCCCTTCAGAGACGTGAGAACACTGCCCATAGCTTCAGGATGTTGATATGGAGATCCTTCTCCTCTGGCAGCCACAGGCCTCTGGCGTGCAGACGTCCAGTGTGGGCTCCCCAGCCTTCCAGGGCAGCGTCCGTGGTGACCGTCTCCTGGTATGGAGGGTTTTGAAACCCCATGCCGCAGGCGATGTTGGAGCAGACGCCCCACCACCGTATCGCCCGTCGGAACTCCTCGTCAAGAGGGATCTTGTCCGCAAAGCTTCCGGACACCTGTATCCAGCGAGCGTCCAGGAACTCCTGAAGAGGTTGCATCTGTAACCTGCAGAGCCGGATGAGGTAGATGGAGGACGGCATGCCGAGCAACGTCTTGATGTTTCGCACTGCGGCGGTCATCATCGACAACAGCCATTGCACCTTCCCTTGAATGGCCGCTACCCTCTCCTCCAAGGGTGATGCCAGGCAGGACACTGTATCGAGTCTGGCTCCCAGGAACAGCATGTTCTACGATGGTGTCAAACAGGACTTTGGATAGATTATGGATAATCCCAGATCCATCAGCAGCTGGGCGGTTGCCTCTGTGTCCACCTGCTAACTCTCGCGAGCGGGCCCAGAGGAGCCAGTCGAGGTACGGATATACGTGTATACCCCATAGACGTAGATGGGCCGCCACTGGTGGCAGGCACTTTGTGAACACTCTGGGGGGCGACTTCAAGCCAAAAGGTAGGGCCTTGAACTGGCGGTGCTACGAAGCATAGAAACCTTTGGTGTTTCCTGTGAATGAGGACGTGGAAGTAGGCGTCCTCCAGTTCCAACGATGTCAAGAAGTCTCCTTTTACCAGTTGGCCGAGCACATGTTGCAACGTGACCATCCTGAATTTTTGGGACTTGAGGTATTTGTTCAGACTTGTAGGTCTACAATGGGCCTCCAGCCCTTTTTTCTTTCTGACCAAAAAGTATCCGGGATAGACTCCGGAGCTCCAGGGTCACTGGGGAACTAGCTCTATCGCCCCTTTTCGCAGCATTGCCCATACCAACTCCAAGAGCTGAGGGATGTGCTGCTCCTGACAGGCCACTAGATGGATCTGCAGACACCTGCGCTGAAACTCGAGGGTATGTCCTTGGGCAAGAGCGTCCAGCACCCATTTCTTGGTGGTTCTCTTTTCCCACTCCCTGATGAACCCCGTCAGCCAGCCTCCCACCGGGGTGCACAAGTAGGGGCCCAACCTCCTGGTCAGTTCAGGCTTGGTTCGGTGCCGGCGTCCTGCCCTGCAGCCGACAGCGACGCTGTCCTCTGCCACCGTAGGCCTGGGAACGGTCTCTGTAGGCTTCCGGAGTTGTGGATCTGGAAGGCTGACTGTACGATGAGGCGAAACCTTTGGAAGACCTGCTCTACTTTCCTCTGGAGGAGCGAAAAGAAGAGCGGTGCTGCTGGAGGATGCCAAGGGAATGGGCGCGTCTCTGTATCGACTTTGGTAGCCTGCAGGGACTCGTCAACAACCTTCCCGAAAAAGGTTATCTCAGTCGAAAGGCATGTCCAGTACATTTGCTCGGACTTCCTGATGGAAATTCGAGGCCTTCATCCAGCCTTGGGGACAAAGGCAGACACTGTTCACCATCTGCCAGAACCCTGTGTCGGGAACGTCCAGTGCCACTGTGATGGTGTGATCCGACGCTACCTCCCCTTCCTGGACGAGAGCAATTGCTTCAATCTTCTTCTCGTCAGGGAGGTACTCCAAGATCAGACCCAGCTTGTACCACAGCTCCCCGTCGTACCTGGCTAGGATCGCCAGTGCATTGGCCACCTTGATGGTGGATGTCGCAGTGTAAATCAACTTCCTTCCCATGGCGTCCATCTTCTTCCCTTTGCTTTTCCAGCGGGACTGAAGATGAAGAGGACGGGTTAGCCGACCGTTGCCTCATCGCCGACAAACCCACCGAATCCAGCCATGATTTGGACCTCAAGCACTTGGGTGCAGATTCCACCACCCAGTACTTCTTCTCCAGCCTATCCCGTTTGGCCGGAGCTGTGCAAGGGTTCTACAAGAGAGGCGACACTCCTCCCACACGTCGTCCAGAAGAGGCACAGCCATGTTGGTCTTCCTCTTTGCCTTGCGTCTCTGGTACAAGAAATTCTCCTTCCTGGTTTCTCCGGGCACAAGCTGGAATATCCAGGAGGCTCTGGCGATCATGGAATAGAATGACCCCCCCCCCCTCATCCGGTGGGGACGCCCTCGGCGGCAGAAACCCGCTGCAACAATATCCTCATTGCCGTCTGTCGTTGTCGTGGCTGTATCCGTCCCCGTGACTGGGTCTGCTGGGGGAGAGGGGGCACGATGCTGATGGGGAGGTTAAGGGCATAGGATGACGCTTCCTCTTCTTCGTTGGTGTCTGATCAGAGGCCTGGGGGGCCATTGGAACCAGGCCCTGTGGCATCCTCTTCTGGATCTCCAACATCAAGGTGTGGAGGGTTGATGGGATGTTGACAGGATCCCCAGAGACACATCCCTTGACTGAGCTGACCCTGTGCCGTCATCGCTTTACTCTGTGCCAGCAGACTTTGCCAAAATCACTGCAGCGGTTTTGCGCATGGGGCGCAGGGATACCTTCTGCGCTGAGGGGGCTACCTTCGCAGGGTCAGCCCCCTTAGCCATCGTGAGAGCAGCTGCCACCAACTCTATCATTGCCGAAGTCTTATCCTGTGTCGATTGGGCCTTCTTGGTCAGTTTGGCCTTCTCTTCCGTCCGCGGCTTGTCTGGCTTCTCTGGCTTCTTCTGCAGTTTAGCCGGGTTGGACTGTTTCCATTTCAAGGAAGAGCTCGACTGTCGGCTGGCAATAGAGGTGGAGGGTGATGTTCATCACACCCTGTCCAGCGTGGGGCCCTCAGGTTTTTTTTAAAATGAAGGCAACTGCATTTTAATAGAGAATATAAGCACTCGAAAATCTGCTTATATTTTATATTTAAAACAATCACCGTAATCCCTTTCTAAAGAGTAGGGACCCCCCTGGACATCCTTCGGGCCCCCATAGGGGGGGACAGCACCCCAGTGTGGAGACAACAGCATTAGACTAACAGCCTCATTAATAAACATAGTAAGACCGAGCTTTCCAATGCCTTAACCCTTATAAGATCCCAGTTGTAAAGCAATGTTTGTATAGTGAGCAACGTTATATAAAAATAATAAATCAACACAATTAAAAAAGACAGCTTCTACACATGACCTGATACAGTATCTCGGAAAGAAAGGATTTAGCCATTTCTTCCACTTGTTTTAATTGCAAGAGCAAATCAATTAAAAAAAATGTACCAGGTCTTCATCGTACTCTGCATTGCAAGAACAGTTATATGAGGGCTGGAGTCCTAAATAAAAGTGTGGGGACAGTGATGGACGCATTGGCAAGTGGTGTCGCAAGAAGTGAACATAGGAGATGTTTATGTTTTGCTACAGACCTCATCTGGTCTTGTGGCTAAGCGTGTCGCCTTTACCCAATCGACCCGGGTTCGAGTCCCAGACGCGTTCAAGCAGGGACGCCAATTGGGGTGGTTAGCTTGCGACCCCTGACCAAGCCGTTGCGTCCCCTGGTCATCCAATCCCATCCTCCAATAATAATGTGCTATTTTGGGGCACGGCTAGAAGGCGCAGGCAGCACGGGCTGACTTTCTCAATTTTTTCTAACAGTTTTCTAGTAGGCTGGGAGCAGCCCACGTGTGAAGACGGGGGAGAGGGGGCATCGGCGAACAACAGTGTGAGGTTGTGAGCACTGCCTGTGCAGCATCAAAAGTTTAACGTGTACGTTTTGGGAAGTTCAGGGTGCTTGTGTTGAGCTTGTGAGTGCGACCCAGCCTTACTGCGTCTCCTCTCCTGAGGCACATTCTAGAAGAACAGGGTATGCTTAAAATACACAGAGTGTCAGTGTCAGGCCTGGACTGGTCTAGCGGCACATGCCAGAGGCATTAGTTCAGTTGCACGTTCCATTATATAACCTGTGCTTAAAACTGTTCCATGTGTTAAGATCGCGGCAAAAATGGCTGTGAACACAAAATATTGCAGCAAAAAGGCTGTGGTTTTGCCGCCACAATCCATGTAAAGGTTGAGGGGGACACCCCCGCAACTCCCGGACCCATTATACCATTTAAGGGGAGCAGGGGACACCCCCGCAACCCCAGCTCCCCTTAAGTGGTGTGATGGGGTAGACCTTTACTGGGTTAAAGCACTGCATTTTTGCTGCGGTTTTTTGTACTGGCGACATTTTTGCCGCAATTTTATCACTGCATACCTTTAAAACATAATATTTTGTCCATTCTTGGTGTTGCACTGATTAAAACAGTTTGACTACGTACAAACTCTGAAATGCCCTCTAGCCGTGTATAACAATATTTTTTTTAAAAGCAATCTTTTAATGAATATAAAACAAAAAATGATTTATTCTCATCTGTATTGTTATTCAAAGAAATTCAAAGTGACATGACATAATTCACCTAAAACTAAATGGTATAGTACTAATTAGCCATGTAAATTTGACACTGCTAGCCTACCATTTATCAAACACCTACTGCTTTCATACCACTCTTACATACCACACACAAACATAATATAACTAATCATATTCAAAACAAGAAAACATTAAAATCATATAGAGTTGTACGTAACTAAACAGGCTGGATACATGGAACCACAAGGTTGCCTGCAAGTGTCCAAAGTTTTTCACCATTATGGTGTTACTATATACAGGTTGTATATTGTTACAAAATCCCTACTTCTTAGAGTTATATATGTATCCAGGGTCTTCGTCGACTCGAGTTTCGGCTTTACCAAGGGTCCTCAAGATGATTTGGGACCAGCCTCATCAGAAAGAAGTGGATGGAAAGTGGTGAAAATCGCTAATTTGTGCTGGAAGCAGATGCTGTGAGTATAGGATTGCTGTTGGCAATTTTTGGCAGATGACACTTTTCAACAAGTGGATGTGATTCTGGTAGATAAGAATTCCCATTGGGCTGCGTGCAGTGAAATTAATCACAGTAACTCCGAATGAGTTGAAGTTAACCACGTTGCTTGTGTTATTGCTGCCGAGTGTGAATGTGAAACTTCAATTCATAATCTCAAAGGCTCAAATTGGAAAATTCCAGCTCACTCTATAGGCTGTGTGTAATAAATCACTGCAACTCCGGCAGAGGTTAAGTTTACTGTTGCTTGCATCATTGCCGTAGCGCGTATATGTGAAACATCAATTCGTTTTTCAAAGTTTCCAGTTGGAATGTTCAAAGGTACTTTCAACCGCCTCGTACTTGCAATTAGTGGGATGTTAGCGTTGTGCGTGAAATATGTATAATGTATGGATACATTATACATATTTCACGCACAGCGCCACATTCACACTCGGCGTCAATAATGGGAATTCTTATCTAACAGAATCACTTCCACTTGTGGTGATAAAGACAATAGTGTCATCTGCCAAGAATTGCCAACAGCAATCATACAGCATCTGCTTCCAGCACAAATTTGCGATTTTCACCAATTTCCATCCACTTCCTCCTGATAAGGCTGGTCCCAAATCATCTTGAGGACCCTTGGTAAAGCGGAAACTCGAGTCGACGAAGACCCTGGATTCATATATAACTAAGAAGTAGAGATTTTATAACAATATACAACCCGTAAATAGTAACACCATAATAGCGAAAAACATTGGACATTTGCAAGCAACTTTGTGGTCCTATGTATCCTGCCTGTTTAGTACATACAACCCTATATTTTTAATGCGTTTCTTGTTTTGAATATGATTGGTTATGTTATGTTTGTGTGTGGTATGTAAGAGTCGTGTGAAAGCAGTAGGTGTGTTTGATAAATGGTAGGCTAGCAGTGTCGAATTTACATTGCTTATTAGTACTGTAAAATGTTGTTTTAGGTGAATTATGTCATGTCACTCAATTTCTTTGAATAACAATACAGATAAGAATAAAGAATATTTTGTTTTATATGCATTGAAAGATTGCTTTTTTTTATGTTGTTACACACGGCTAGAGGGAATTGTAGTTTTTGTGTGTGTGTGTGTGTGTGTGATTGACCTAGTTTTGGTTGTTTAGTGCCCTAGCCTCTGTTAAAGATTTTTGCTTGCAAACCTTTGTGTTATGTACAAACTCTGAGCAGGATGATGGATGAGTATCTCCATCTGGAAGCTGTGGTGACGCAAGCGGGGGACTTGAGGAATGGTTTGGAAGAAGCCGGGCGAGTGTGCAGCACATGAGGGTTGCTGTTATTTTGGGGGGAAATGCATAGGTGGTGGGTGGGAATGATGAGCCGCTGGGCGGTAAGCATCATTATTACGTTAGGAATTAACATGAAGAGATTTTTTTACTTAAGGAAAAAACATGCAGCACGTTCAGGTAGTGTTAGGAGTTTTAGCATTATTAGTACTGGGGCAAGCCCAACGCACATGTTCTACAGAGAAACTTAGTGCAACATAGTAAACATGAAGCTTCATAAAAGATAGTGAAAGATAGCCCAATTGTGAAACAATAGTAGTGAAAATTCAACTGAACCCTCATACCACACTTACGCTACGCATTCTTTATCGTCCCCCCCTCCTCTATGCCAGACTTCACCATGAATCTGAGAGAACTAATCTCTGCCACACTCAAACCTAAATCTAAAGTGGGCTTGGTTGGTAATTTCATCCTAGGTTTTCATGATCAAACAGATTCTCTGGCCAACGCAACCAAGAATGCACTGTAAATCCTTGACTTTTCCCAACACATTCTGAAACCCACACACGCTGGGGGTACAATTCTAGACTGGTTAGTGACACATGGAATTGAACCTAATAAAATCGAAGTTCAAGCATGCCATTGGTCAGATCAGTCCTTTATAACATTTGATTTGCCCATTTTTCAATATTAAAAAGAAATCTACACAACCATGGGAGAAAGTTCTCCGTTGGAATCTCCGAAAGCTTACCCCAAAAGCTCTTGCATCTCTTTTTGACCCTTATTTGAACAATCTTGCCCAGTACAATTCTGTTTCAGAGCTGTCAGCAGTTTATAATAAAAGGATGGGTGAAGCAGTTGACATTGTAGCCCCCCTGAAGCTAAAGGCTTGGTGAATACCTGCACTCCAAAAAGCGGTACTCCTCCAAAATACAAAATCTAAAACTCATGAAAAGCAAAACCTTTTGGAATTGGCAAAAGTCACGGTCGGATATCGACATGGTCAACTATAGCCTTGCAGCTAAAGGACATAAAGAGGCAATATGTGAAGCAAAAAAAGGCTTTTATAAACACAGGATGAATGAAGCAGTCTGAGAGACAAAAGAACTTTTTTTTAGATCCTGAAAGAAGATGAAGATTCCCTGGACCAGCACTTCTACGATAAACAAGGAATCAACTTGGTGCATCCTAGTTGAAAATGCCATAACCAATAATATAACCACAATTAAGGATGAGATCAAATCACAGCGCACTCTCATATCCCCCTTTTCCACCATCAGTCGTTGGCATAGATCAGGCTGACATCTTAAATCCTTTCACCTTTTCTGAGGTGAATGAAGAGGTGATGGTTGTTCTCCTATCCAAGCTGAAACCCACGAGTTGTAAGGGCGATACCTGTCCTGCCAAAATTGTTAAGGCCTGTGCCCGTCTGCTTGCCCCCCTTATCACGAAATTTGTGATTTCTTTGTTTAGGGATATGCTAGTACCTATGGATGTGAAGCAGGCGTGGATCACTCCACTTCTTAAGAAACCATCTCTAGGCCCCCTCTTGGCAAATGGCTACCGTCCTATCACCAACTCCCCCTTCCTACTCAAAGTATTGGATAAAGTAGATCACCAACAGATTCAAGCTATCATAACAGAGCATTGCATTCTAGGCCACAAACAATCAGGCTTTCGGAGTACACACAATAAATGTTGTCACCCTCTTTAGAACACAGTGCGGAATGAAATACGGAAAGTAACCAAGGGAGGAATAGAATTTATGCAAGCCAGCATGGAATTGTTTAAACGTCTGAATTTATAATCCAGCTTGGCGTTGCTTGGACAGAGGCTTCGGCTCAGGGTGTAGCAGTGAATCTGTTTTAGCTGTTCGTCTTGTCCTTGGTGCTCAACGGCTGTGTACCCTCTCCAGAGTGTCAGTAATACACGGGATGCTGTTGTTACAAAACAACCTCCAATAGCTACTAGATCCTGGCACTGCTGAGAAGCTGAGCCACAAAGGGGGAGAGGGCATCCATCTACAGCCTTCCGCTTATTATTATTATTATTACTTGTACCGCGCCACATGTCCATGGGCTTCATGGCGCATGCAAATAGCACAATACGACCCAACATACAGGCAGTCAGGGATGAAACTTAATCCAAACATAGTCAAAGGGAGAGACAAGGTCATGGGACTCCTCTTATGTTTAACCTCAATTTAAGTTAGAGTCTTGTCTTAACGGCTTTCTTAAAGGCAGACAACGAGGGTGATATGTGCAGGGATAAGGGAAGGGCATTCGATTCACTGGGGCTAGAACATCAAAACTTGTTCCACCAAACCTAGCCAGCTTGAAACAAGGTTGAAACAACTGATGGGGATGGATGGAGCGTAAGGATCTCATAGGCCGAGCCGCTTTTAAACGATTCGTAAGATAGCAAGGGGCAGCGACCGACTGGCATTTGTACATCAAAGTAGGTCACATGTGGGCAATCCTGTGCTTAACTGGGTTCCAGTGACAATGTGTTAAAGAATACACAGCACTAAGGTTTACTCAGTGTATCATAATTATCATATAGAGACCGTACAGGCTGTATGATAGAGCTCTCTCTACGTATATATAAATAAAACAGCCACCTGAGTTTCTGTAAATATGTAAATAAATTGAAATATACAAGTGCTTGCACCATACTCCTGCATCCGGAAGAGGAAAGCATAGGAGACTTTAAAAAAACGCTCACATGGTCTGCAAACTGTCACCTAGATTGCTTGTGACAGCAAGAGCAATCTAATGCATTTGGGCAGCAGAAACGCAAGGGAACTACAAATTAGAAGTGTGGGTATGATTTGGAAGCCCCCGAAATTGGGGGATATAGTAGTTAATGCTCTTGATATCAAAGTGATGAAACAAAGCGACAGTGTAAGCCTGCCAATCTAAGTTATACCCCCATGCAGATCAAATGATGCTTCGGGTGCACCATGCCAGATATGTTACAAGCATTAGCAATGCCAACAGCTTGGGCGTTTGTGTAGGCTTGGGAAATACACTTGCCAGGCACAGCCATAGTGGTATTAACTGGCCATTGGTGGTACCAGGTGCAACATGGTACGAGTACCTGGGCATCTAATAGCAGTGCCCAGCAAAGGCCTAATACTTATACATGCCAATGCTTGTATTTAATATGATGTCAGTGAAGGACAGACATAAGGCTTATAACTACAGGCGCTGAAGGCAGACCTGATTGACCATTTCTTTTTTACACCAGAAGTGGGTTTACAACTCCATTTAAGTCATTAACTCTCAGCAGACAGCTTTGAAAGAACACTAACAGGCACTTGATGTTTCATGGTGTGGCTCGATTAAAGTGAGCTCAACGACTTCCCAGGAGGTAGTGTTTTGGGCAGGTAAGGGTAGGAACTGGGTGGGAATGGCAATATGGATTAGAATGGCAATGGGCAGTCAAAGGGTGGGCAAATAACCAAACACCTAGTGTGTCCCTCCTCATATCTTTCACATGCGTGCTTGGCACAGCAGGTTTGCATGCAGATTTCTGCAGTACGCTCCTTTTCGGTGTTTGGGTAAGTATGCAGCACTAAAATGTCAATGCAGAATCCCTCCATTAATAAGTGAAATTACAGGTTTTCAAAGTTGGTAATCCGGTTTTATAACCCACTAAACTTCTACAGACCTTGTCTGGTAGGATGTGTACATGAAACTGAAAAGTTATACTTATTTAAAACTTTGAGAGAGCGATAGTAGTAATGTATAGAAATAAGACTTAATATTGTGTTACTCTTGAGTTATGCAAGCACTTTGAAGAGATACAGAAAGATGATCAGGTAGCAGCATTTGTCAAGACACTAATCAAACTCATTTAAAACTTCGCTCTAGGTTCTGAAGACGATAAATACTGGAGACATCTGGTTGTTTTTTTGCAGGAATAATGTAGTCCGTGAAACAACCGCGAACAGTACATCACAACAGAACACATCCTACTGAGAGGTAACCCTGAAGGTAACGTCCAAAAATCAGCGAAGACTGTCTGTATATGCCATTGACAATAAGAACACATGTTCTGTGGTGAACTATTCTCCCTCTCCCCTTCTATCCTGGCTTTCCCCAATCCCTATAGCCGCCTATTCACCCATGTCCGCCCAGAATGGGATTTCGCTCTGTAGTCATGTTGCAATAACAGAGCAGATCCACATTAGGAGGGGATTTGGGTTCATACACTTCCTGTGGTAACATCGGCCTTGACACACTGATAATAAAGCTACATATGGTGATCCATCATTGCATGAAATATATGTCCTATTACAGTGATATCGTAACCATATTTTTTTTAGTAAACTGAAGGACAATGATATGTGACGCTACTTCTTGTGATGTGAAGGTGAAACGTTGTGAGTCATCACTTCTTATATTGTGATTTTGGTGTGGGGTCAAATGACATCACACCACTTCCTGTGATGTCACTTGGGGCGGGGTCAAATGTCCACTTCCTGTGTAATCAGGGAGGTCAAGGGTCATGTGATGTCACTTACGCTATTCCTGGATTTTTGGTGAAATGACGTCCCTGCCCGCTCAAAAAAGTAAAAAAAAAACAGTAGGCAGACGCCATCCACTCGTGTGGTCCCTCGACTTGAGCCATGGTTATATGGCGTTTCAGACAGCTGATGCGCTTATTCAGTGGGAGTTGGTTCAATCAAACCATTAGCGCAACCTCCAGCTAGCAGCTGGTTTTATCTTGCTAATGAAACCTGGTCTCAGAGTATGCTCCTTCAAGCCTGCGTATATTTTTCTCAGAGTTATTGGAATTGTGCACCTTGTTAACTTTATGATTGCATACGCATTTTATGACTCAGTGGGATAATCAGGATTTGGAGATGTGACACGTGAACACCGAGTATAAAGGTCACTAATGGCCTAATTCTTGGAATGTTTCCTTTATAGAATGTGTGTACTGTTGGGGTAGGGACTGAGACCCATACCCTTGCTTCAATTAACAATGATTTCCATCTAGTGCAGGGGTGGACTGGGAAATTATTTTAAAAGTTGCCCGTTATTGCACATTTTCAGCAGGCCCAATCCTTTCCTATGAGAACATTTGGAAATGAAATAGGTTACCACACACAAGAGGCTCAGGGTGCAGAGGCCTACCGGGGCAGCCGACCCCTGATCTAGTCTTCGAACTCGGAAACTAGAATGTCACGTTAACTTGTAAATGGGGCAAGGGAAAACTGTTGTCCTTGGGACGCACAGTCAGCACTGCCCCTTCCACACTCTATCAGTGTTATCCTCAAAAATGCCAACGGGTGTCACTGTTGTCCACGAAGTCAGTCCCTTCTCATTGTTGATAGCAGTGAATTGTGATACTGTAATGATTTATGAACTAGGATCCTCGCCACAGGAGGAAACACACCTAGAATAAAACCGGAAGGAGCTAAATTGTGACGGATGTTCTTCTTTTAGACAGCTCTACCCAACGCCAAGAGAAGACGCAATAATTAAAGCATCAAAATACAAATTACCATTAACCGGTTAAAACATACTAAGCATGATAACGCCGCACCAGAGTGCCTAAAACAGGGGTCTGTACCCTTGGTCTCGAATCAGAGTGATTTGCCCGCGGCTGAAATTACCGCGGGCAAATCGTTCGCATGTGAAAGGTGCGAACTACCAAAAGTCCGCACCTTTCTCATGCTAACACACTTACATGCTACTGTAAAGTATAGTGAGCGGGGTGTTGCGGGGGAGACCCCTGCAGCCCCCGTTTTTTTTTTTTTTTGCAGGTGTGCTGCAGGGATGTCCCCTGCAACAAAACCCTGCTCACTATACCACACAGTATAGTGAGCGGGGTGTTGCAGGAGACACCCCTGCAGTCTTTTTTTTATACTTACCTATAATGCTACCACCAAAGAGTCGAACTTTTGGTGTTCGAACCTTTGGTGGTAGCATTTTTAGGACTTTTTAACCATGCGAACTTTTGCATGCGGTCAAAACGTCCTAAACCCTTGGTCTCTCCACGTGTTTTGAACTACAATTGGCATCGGCACTAGCCAGCAAAGTCAAGGTTGATAAATCATTGGAGTCGCAGTCCAAAACATAAGGAGAGTGGCAGTTTGCAGCCACCTGGCCTAAAACATCTTCAGACCCCAGACTGCCACTGCTTGGGCAAGGGTTCCACAGTGCTACACGACTGCCGTGGGCTTCTCTGCAAGTCAGCGATTCTAAACTAGACAAAGATATATTCAACACGTATACGTGTATTAACACCTACCAAATAAAATAAGCATGCCATCACAAGGCCTACCCTGGGCGCAAACCTCGCCAGTATTAGTATTGCAATCCCTCTTTGTAGTGCCAAAGTTCTAGGAAAAAAATTGCCGAGTCAGCCCCAGACCTTCATTTCCAAACATTCTCTCTTTGAAGCCCATACAACAGGCTTTCATTCCTTAGAGGACAGAGACAGCTGTGCAAGACAAGGTGACGACCAAAGCAGCAGATGATGATAGCGTTGCTAACCTCATGTGTCTGTGTGTCCTTGCTGCTGCATTTGATATTGCAGAGCACTACACACTGCTAAGCTGGTGTTGCCCTGTCTGTGGCTCTCCTGCTCCACACACAACATATGCCTTAGTTTACTTCTTGCTTGGGGAACAGAATATTACATTCGTTCTGCCACCTCCATAGTCTCTATGCCATTGGTCCTCAAAGGCCCCCTCTCTCCCTCATGTTTAAAACCTCCATTTGCTCACTCTTTTCTCTTCTCTATCACTTTGCTATTACGCCTCAAGCTGACGACGCTCAGTTAGATGTTACTTTTTCCAAAGTCTCCAGCAATTCCACCCAAAGTTGAATGTTCAACTGCTGGCTCCAACTCAATCCTGGAAAGACTGAGGTACTAATAATTGCTTATCTTCACCTATCGGCCCTTCCTCCCATCTTTCTTTACGCTACTAACACGGTCAGAAATCTAAGTTTATTGGTGAATTTGATGATCTTCCTCAAATCAAAGTATGAATTAAATCAAGTTATTTACATCTTGGCAATCTTAAACATTTAGCTCAGGGTTCCACAACCTTCAACTCTCCAGATGTTTTGGACTACACAACCCATCCATCCTAGCCAGCATATTCAGTTGCGAGGGATCATGAGAGTTGTAGTCCCAAACATCTTACCACACAGGTTGCAGACCCGGGTCTTCGACCATGCAAACATCACCCTCTTTCTACACATGTCCCTCTCTGCACAAGAGTTAGACTGAGCTTGTCGTTAAGGGGTGCCTGTCGAACACGTTGCTAGCATGACCTTCGGCCTCGCCTCCGTTTCAGATCCAGGCTCAAAACCCTCCTTTTTCAGGATTGATCTCAAAAGAATAGTGCGCTGAAAAAATAGTGCACTCAAAAATATTAGTGTCCCAAGCGTTCGGGCATCTGGTTTTAAGCAAACTGTGATCGGTCGTAAAAATATTTCCTATGCACCGTACCTTAGTTTCCCTCACTTTTACACATGCGAAATCAGGCAGCGGGGCGCGGCCATCTTGTGCTAATCTTATCCACTGCTGCATTACCCTAAACTGAACTGCCCTCGCGGCACTAAATCATATCCCCCGCCTTTCAGAAGACATCACTAGACGCGTAAGGCCCATTTCACAATGCAAATGCACGTCTGAGGTCAACGTTCTCTGTGTGACAGCGAATTACGTGTCTCCATGGAAATGGCAGGACGCCTCAATAAGTTTAAACAGAACGCATCTCATCGGACATCAGAGTTGCTTTTTCAATCATTTCACTGTCTTTTTTTGTATATCCTGTGACTCGCTTCTGCTCTGTTCAGCTATCTTCGTTGCTCGTAGCCTGTGCAAACAAATACTAGTACTAGCATTACTATCGATTTTAATTTTGTCGTATAATGGCAAAAATACAGCCCTACCATTACGAGCCAGAGTATTCTGAGGCGGAATTAGTTGAAAGAGAAAGATGCGGAAATGATGGGGCATCGGACGACAGTTGGGAGGACGAATCACCGGATCCCGAGCCAGAGCCTAGTCGCATGGAAGACGCCTCCACCTGGTGTACCTGCAATCGGTGCGAGGTCATACCAACCGAGGAGGAAGACCCACCACTGCTATGCGTTACCGAGCTGCATGACTTCAGGGCAGCCTGCCTCACAAGGTCCGTGTTGAGGATTATGATGGTGCTTATGCACGAACTTCGAGCAACAGTTTGCCCTCGCAATCCAAGTAACGAGTAAATGTACTCTAGATGTGATGTCATTTTGACCACAGAGGCCACTAACATTTCATGTTTGTCACCTATATTGTCGTAACTTTGATCTATCACTGCCAAATGAATGTAGTCTGCCAATTCAATACATCTTTTGTGATTTGGGGAAATCATAGTGGTCCTCGTATGTGTCTTTCAAGTACAACCAAGAAACACTATTTCTCTGTGCCCCAAACGTTATGGATTGCATAGGTGTTCACTTTTGTAATGTGTCTACACTTTAAAGCCCAAGTTGATTTATCCATGAAGTAACAATTGTACTGGCAACTATGCCATAGGATACAAGATTGCATTTTCAGCTATGGTTTGTACAGTTATGTTCATTTAAATACAGTTTGTATGTTTCTAATCCACAGGTGGTACAGGCTGGTGGCCTATCGTTCACTTACATGGTGGCTTCATGGGAGGCATGGATACAGTGTTCGACGAGTAATACCTGCCTGTGTCGTTGGTGCCATTCGAGCCAAGTTCCTCAGTGACAGCGGTCAGTGCAGGGGACTTTCCCACACTGTGCTGCAACCCGAAGTATACAATTTGTAGAACATTTGTGCCATCAACATCAGCAACAAAATAAAATACAAATTATCTTTTAAGAATATTTGTTTCAATTTTTCAGTGAATCAAAGACATGCTCACTTGTCCGGGAAGGGCTGGCAGGGTGGGAACGGCCAAGGTGCCATATACCATGCACACTTCAAAGGTATCTTCTGCGCAGGGGCCATTGTTCACATGGCCTCGACAGACCCACTGTCTCCAGGCAGGCTCCCCAGAAGCAGACCACGCCCTCTGCAATCCACACAAGGGTGTCTCCCTTCAGCAGTATTTGTATTTTTGTATTTGGTTTATTTATTAAGCGCAACCAGGGCCAGGGGCATACAGGCGCGTACGTTTATTGATCATGTTATATAAGAGTACAGTTACATTAGCAAGCAGTAGGCAACAGTTCCAATAGTTGCGGTTACAAATAAATACATACATTGGTATTACAGGTACAAGCATACATGTTGCAATTAAGGCGGTGGGCCAAAGGTGAGACAGATAGTAATATTATTTACAATATGTAAAAGGGCAAAGGGCTGAGGTTTCTACTGTTTGCTGTGGCGTGTATCCAAGCATTGATTAAGGAGAAAGGAGGATAAGGAAGCTGTTGCTACCATTGAAGAAGAGAGGTGCGTGTGCCTGTGCCTTTAACCACCTGGCTGGCTGAGTCACCTGACCCAGTCCACTTGGCACTTAAGGCCGCCTCTCCCGCCCTTGTGGCGCTAAGCCCTGTGTGCAAAGGGCTGAGGTTTCTACTGTTTGCTGTTTGGCGTGCGGCGACAGGTGAACAGGGAGTCAACGTTCTAAGTTATGGATCCGGTAAACCTAACAGCGAGACTCACAATCTCGAGAACAAGAGCCCAATTAAAAAGGGCCGCATCCACGGACGAACCACAAGAGTTAAATGCAAAACGGTCGAGGAAAAAACAACAAAGTCAATATTTCTCATGTAGCTCTGTCTACGATCTATTAGAGTCTACTGAACAAGATGCGCCAGCTTATGTGGACCTAACAACAGAAGCCTTTGATGGCGTGTTTAATCATATATGCCAGGAGGCAGAGGCAGAGTCCCAGCCCCCGAATAATGGAGATTTGAACTATGTAGTTCCTACTATAAGCTCAGAAGTATCCCGCGCTACCACTGGCTGTCTTAAGGTCTCTGAGTTCGCCCTTCTAATGGAGACGGAGTCCAATGCATTGGTAGTGCGTGACAAAATACTAAATGAGGAAGAACTACCCGAACACAGATATACAGATGCGATGGAGTCTCACTTACCGAGTGTGGTAAGACATGGCCCTTTGGGAGAGTTTGCGGCGTTGGAGCCCGCGTGAGGAGACGCCGCGGCGGCGCTGGCAGAGGGGGAGTCACGTCCGACACTCGTTGATGACGTGGCTGACTGGAGGCGGTGCGGAGAGACGGACACTTCGCACAATCCGTGCTGTGTCGATGCCGACACCCTGGAGAGGTTGGAAGAGGGCGGGAGTGCTAAAGCGGGTGCTCTCCCAGAAGACGCTCACGCTGCTGATGCCATGCCTGAAGAGTCGCCCCTGGAGCGTACGATTCAGATGAAAGAAGTGACTCTGTGATGATGCTTGACTTACCAAATGCCAATTTAATAGAAAACATCAACGACTCATTTGCTTGCTCGGCTTTACCTACCAGTTCTGATCCCAAAATGGTCAGTTTAGATGGTTTATACAAAGACGAAACATCGATAGGTTTGAAAACGTATGGTAGCGCTCAGAAGGAGTCTAATGAGAGTAGCACGACTGGGTTAAATGATAATCCCCCATTTGATAAAAGAAACTCGTTAGAATTGGTCTCTACCGTGCTGCAAAATTTAATAAACCTAAATAAATCTAGGAATTGTGATAACCAGCCTGCTTTGACTCCAAGAAATGCTTCCACAACTGATGTGTCAACCAAAAAGGTACGTATGTACGACACAGCTCTTAATCAAGGCATTTGGGGAGCAGATAGACCGAATAACTATAAAGCACAAGAGGCAGTATCCCCTATGAGGTGTCTACAGACGCAGGAGAAATATGTGCCCAACTCACAGAATAGGGCCTCTAAACAGGATCATGTAGAACAAAGAAAACGGGAAAAAACACATGTGATTAGAAGGACTAGCCCTCCTTCAGATGTTTCATCAGAAGAGGCGGAAACTTCAGATTCTTCGATTGGTGAACGCCCCTTTCCTAAAATAAGAAGAGAGGGGATACGCTATAGCCCCAACATAGCAAAACCACTTGAGAGAAACGAAATCAGGAATCGAGAGACATGTGGCCATGTCCCTTCAAACGCTGCCATGGCAATTTCTCTTACACCGTTTACAAAACTGTACGAAACACTAAATGACAACGTAAAGGATATGACAACCTTGTTAGCATTGATGAACTCAAAACTGGTTCAAATAGAGGTAAAGCAGGGCTTGGGTAGCCTTAAACAAAATGAGATGAACCAGCAGTTGCTGTCAGGCATACAAGAAGTGAACGTATCTAAACAAAATGACAGGATTGACAAGAAGTTATTCGCTGAGGTAGCGAGGGAAGCTTTGTCTCTATTCAGTAAATCTCACGTAGTCTACAAAGGGGAGGAGTTGGGGGCTGATTGTCAAGAGAAAGACGCAATTTGGACCCCTAAAGTAGTGAGCCCCTGTGCCGAAGCAAATATTCCAAAGCCGGGATCGAATGCCTCCCTCCACCCGCAACTGGAGTTACTACACAAATCCTCTCTCCACCTCAAGACGACAACTGAAACGTCACAGATCTTGATGAATGTCACAATGAACGAAGGTGACAGGACGGAGGTTGATCAGACGATGTTGGAAGAGGATTTGCGATCTACTACTAACAAGACGAATAGGAACGTTGAGAGCCATACAAATCCACTCGACCTCTCGTTCAATTCTGCGTTTAGACAGACACAAAATGCGATGAACCCAGCATTGAGGGATGCCCAAATTGCCTCCTGTTCCTCTTTGAGCCAGAATGCAATAGATTTGGCTGTTGACCCGCAAAGTGATCAGTCTGTGATACTAAAGCAATCGGGCTTGTTTCCTATCTTTGGAAACTCAGAGACAGACGCGATCCCAGGTCATTTAGGGGGTAAAACGAAAAATGCGCCACATATAAAAAAAACAAAAGAACATGCCGGCTCGGAAAAAACCGCAACAAAAAGGTGCACGAAAGTTCTTGCGAAACATTAATATGTTCCACTTAGTTGATAAAGCGATTACCTCAAGCCTAAAACTAGCTGATTCAATTAAAGAGGTCAAGTCGGTGTATCCTGACCAAGAGGCGACAAAGGCAAAGGACCAAGAGAGTGAGAATCATGTTGAAGATGATGCAAAGGCAAAGGAGACAGTGAGCGTACAAAATGACGAGGATGAGACACTACAGGCCGAATTATTGGAACTATCCGTCTACGAGGAAAAGGCTACGGATGAAGCAATTTCTGGTATAATCCCTGAGGAACCATTAGCTAGCCCAAGAGTAGTGGCTAGCACAGGGAAGCCTACTCCAGATAATGATATACAGAAAGTGAGTGTAGAACCAAAACCCCAGGTTCTCCTAGATAAGCCACTTAGCGAATCTAAGGGCCGAATGTGCGTGATATTACCTCCCATCGTTGAGATTAAAAATGACAAGAAAGAACCAAGGAGTCCGGAGTTTATCACACTTCAAGAAAAAAGAGCTAGACAAAGGATGAGGAACCAGGCAAAATCAATGAGCCCCAATGAGCTAAGTCAGAGCTTTGCACATATGACTCCACTGGAGGAAAGAAATGAAGCGACACTGGCTACGATTCCAACCCTTAAACCGTCGAAGCACCGGAAGGCGGACCCCCAGCCGTTAGATTCATTGGGACAAAATTTGAAAATGAGACAGCAGAGGCCTAGTACACGAACAACTGATTCGACGGCCCTGATTAAATTAATGTTGGAGCGTCTACATGGAAATGAAAATCTAACTTTGAATCGTTCAAATGTGCTAAGGTTATTACATCATGTCCCACAACCTCGGTCGCTTGAATCAAAAGACATAAAAATAATCGAATTTCCAGATGGCCTTCGAACAGACAGAGTAATTTTACATTTAAACTCAATCTTAATCGCAAATGTAATTCTAGACGTAAATGAAGAACTGCAATCATTAGGCTTTGACTCCTACAAAATGGCGGACTGCGAGAGAAGAGGAAACAAGGAAGAAAATAAAGACCATAAAGGGGAATTTGCTCAGCGTGACATTAATGGCAACGGGCCAGAGTGGGACAAGAGAAAGATTGTACATTCGACCACAAAACAGCATTTCCAACTGGCAAAGATCGAAATGGATTACAAAAACATCCAATCCAACTCCCAGTCACAAGATTTCAGAGTTGGAACACAGGATTCAACCACCGAATCCATTCCAATGGAGAGAATTAAAATTACCATAAATAATGAGAATCTAATTGAGACTCCATGTTTGGCACTCTCAAACAATCAACCGCGACCTACCTTAAATGAAGACTGGACCTGGATGGCGAGTGCACTGAATAGGAAGGCAAACAGCTAATGTTCAAAGTGCGAATCGCAACAAGATCTCACGTTTATTTCTTGGAACACACGCGGCTTTGGACATTTGATGGTCAATAACTGGGCTAGTAAACTGCATTTGATTTGTCTTCAGGAGACCTGGATGTGCGAATCACCTACAATAGCAAACTTTGAATGCGCGTTGAATCCTGCCATTAAGCCTGAAAAAGGTCGCCCGATAGCCGGCCTTTTGACAATGATAAATCGTTCGTCTGGTTACCGGCTGTTAAGAACTGCTAATCATACGCCGTACATCCAGACCTCTGAGATAAGCAAGTCTGTGGCCGCCGATAAGAAGAACGACGTGATACATATCATTAATCTTTATTGGAACCATCAGCGCACCGGATCCCATGAGTTTATTGACCAAGTCACGAAAATGACAATTTATTAGAATCCAGCTTCGGCTCTGACATAATAGTCTGCGGGGACCTGAATATTGATTTCTTCAAACCTCAGAACTCTCTAAAATCTAACCTAGCAAAAACATGGACTGATGAAATGGAAGTAAGAGGCCTCGCAATGTTAAACGGCTGTACGCCAGGCGATATTCCTCCGAAACCAACGTGGCAGCGTGATGGCCAAAGCTCCACCATTGACTATATTTTTGTGTCTAACAATATGCATGAGAAAATAAAGTCGATGAAAATATGTCCAATGACCAACAGCGGCCATGAAATGCTAGAAATTATATTTCAAGATCGGAGAGATAAACCGAGGGAAAAATGGAGATCAAATGTCTTAGTGGAACCAAATAGACTTCGGTTAAAATTAGTCGAAAAAGAGGTCCTCACTATCTATAAACAATTTACATCAACAGAGAAGGTCATTGACTACGTTCCAATACTGTGGCAATTTAAAACAAAACATATTGGTATGAAAAATGGGTCATTCCAGAATAAGCATAGTTTTGACTTACTGATAAAACAACAAAAACGTGCAATGCGAGCCGAAATTCGAAAAAATAATCAAGGCCCAGTTGGAGAAATTTCGGCGAAAAACAAATCTGCAAGGCAATCCTACAAAAACTGGATTAAAGGTCATCGAGTCATATTAAACCAAAACGACGCTGAAACAATGATGAAGACTCTTGTAAACAAAAATAGTAGAGACTTCTGGCGCATACTCAATGGTCTTGAAGCCCCGCAAGCTGCTCTGCAGGCATGCCCAGTGCCTGAAAAAGAATGGGTAAACTACTTTACAGCTCTGTATCATAAAGATATGCCACCCTCTAAGTCAATGTCAAATATAACATCATGGGACCTACAATTTTCAGCTGAGGAAATCCGCGAGACAATTATGAGAGCAAAAAATTCTCGAGCCCCTGGACCAGATGGTCTGTCAAACTCTATGATTAAACAGTTCCCTGACTTATGGACAGTGATATGTGTTGAGTTATTTGGACGAATCAACGACCAAAAACAAATCCCTGCATCGTGGAAATCAGGGATAATAGTACCCATCTTCA
The DNA here is from genome assembly GCF_040938575.1 of Ambystoma mexicanum. Lineage (NCBI taxonomy): Eukaryota > Metazoa > Chordata > Amphibia > Caudata > Ambystomatidae > Ambystoma > Ambystoma mexicanum. Next base: position 289,136,552 of record NC_090931.1, on the reverse strand, counting down.
AGAAAGGCAACAGATTAGCACCTACAAATTATCGTCCGGTGGCCTTACTTGATGTACTGGGAAAAATCTTCGCATCGCTGCTCCAAAAAAAATTGATTACATGGGCAAAGACTGCAAATAGAGTTGATGAAAGACAGGCTGGTTTTGTAAAATCTGTTGGCTGTTCCTTGAATTTATTGATTCTAAATCTTTTGAAAATGGAGGCCCTTAGAACGAATACGAGAGTGTTCCTCGCTTTTGTTGACTTCTCCATGGCTTTCGACAGGATCGATCGCGACCTGCTGTGGCAGAAGCTAGAATTGTGGGGATGTCCTGAGGGATTACTGGCGGCAATAAAAGAACTGCACAATGACACGTCAATCTTTGTCCGGTTAGATCAATCTGGGTCGCTCTCAACACAAATAAAGACATATAAGGGTGTGAAGCAGGGGTGTCCTCTGGCAGCAGCAATTTTTAGTCTCTTTATCTCTGACATTGGGGACACCATTCAGTCTGTGAGATCCTTTCCTCCGAAACTCAACGCATTAAAGATAAGTTGGTTATTATACGCTGATGACTTGGTTATTTTAGATCTAACGCCAATTGGACTCCAGCGTAAACTAGAAGCCGTCCAAAAATATGTGCATCAGAACAACCCAAGGATTAATACCACAAAGACGGAAATACTTGTCTTTGAGAATCTAAATACAAACCGGCTACAAAAAAGCACAAGACAGGTGTGGTCGCTGAACCAAGAAAAATTGAAAATCTCAAAAAGCGTTAAATACCTTGGAATGCTTCTAAATTCAAGCATATGTGATGAACCCTGGGTGGCAGATTCAAAACGGAAATGTGCCCAGTTGGCATGTCAAGGCCTGATGCTACATAGGAAATATGGGAATTTCTCAATACAACCATTACGGAACTTCTACGAACAAAAGGCGGTGCCGATTTTGTCCTACGGTGCAGAAAACGCCTTTGGCTGCTCGCCAACCCACTGGGCCTCGCTTGAACACATGTTTTGGACAAAGTCCTTAAGCCTGCCTCCAGGCATCTCAACGGCATGTCTAAGATATGAACTAGCCCTAATTTCACTACATGCAAGGATATGTTGGAACCAACTTAGCTTGTATCGGAAATCAAGAGCAGAGGAGGGAATACTCCAATTTGAGATTTTACATAACGCTTCATCTAAAGGTTCAGACTTGCTCGCGCAATGGGTAAGACGATGCGAAGACCTGTTAAAGGTCTATAATATCAACTTGGAAACCCTCCTCACAAATCCAACAGCAGCCAAGGTATCAATATGGCGCTTTGACTGGATAAATACATGCTATGAGCGCAACGAAGCCCATGCGATGAAAAACTCTCCGGGGGAAGCAAGAGGCTACGGTATCCTTCAACCATACTTGAGTCGCTTTCCGTCCCCGAAAGCAAGAAGATTATTCATGCTATTCCGCCTTAATGCAATGAAAACAAAGGATAGAACCAGTCATTGGGCGGGAAACGTGGATTTATCTACGATGTGTCGGTTATGTGGAAAGGAGCCGGAATCTCTAAGACACCTAGTGCTTTTATGCACAGCATTGAAGGACATACGATCAATCCACTTGGGAGGCTGGTATATTGCACACCAGTCGGTATGTGCTGATGAATGGTGAAGGTATATGTGGAATGACTAATCCTACCTTTGACCTCCTTCCTTGCCGTCATTGAGGAGAGACTAAATGCTAAAATGAACTAGCCTGAGACGGCTGGCCTAAGGATGTATATGCGTTTAAAGACATAAAAAAGGATAATGGACATGTACTTCTGTGGCAATGAGGAAGGGAGATGTTGAAGGGGGTAGTTGACTATGTCACTGTGTAATGTATTGTTTTGTGTCATCTTAAGCAAACATTTTAAAGGTTTAGTTTAAACCAATAAAAAATTTAAAAAAAAAAAATATCTAGGTAACAGTGGGTAGGCAGTAAATCTAAGCTCTAAGATGTTAAGCTGTTAAGATGTTAAGCAGTGTTCCGGGACTTTTCTGCACACCTCTTGCCCATCCATCCCCCCTCCTGTATCAATGGAAGTTCGCACCTGTGGCCGTGAGCTCCCACGGGGGCTGGCAGGGTGGGAACGGCCAAGGTATCAAACACTATATACACTTCAAAGGTATCTTCTGCGCAGGGGCCATTGTTCACATGGCCTCGCCAGACCCAATGTCTCCAGGCAGGCTCCCCTGAAGCAGACCACGCCAGAAACATGTCACTCATTCACATACACACCCACTTTTCTAATTCTTTATAAACCCCTTGATGTTTATGCCGAGAACATCTGTGAGCACTGGCAGTCAACTCTTGATCGTGCTACCTGTTCTCCTGCTACTAACTACCCTGCTTGCTGAATCAAATTGTTTGTTAGTCAAGGTAAGGGAAGGTCACCTAATCATCTCTTTCTGATCTCAAAATTCCTATCTATTTTGAACGAATGTACCCAGTAGTGTAATGTTCATTAATCTCAATGACTTTACCATTGTCTACTGTTTGCTATATATCTGATCTCGATATATTGCACATTTTCATCAGTGTCAATTGTGATAGAATTGTATCTTTCTCGGACCATGTCTATAAGCATCTTACCTTTTGATGCCTGATAGTACATTCAACAGACCAGACGAGTAACATGTTACGATATATGTCGCATCAATCGATTTTGCATGAAAGTTATCCCAGTGTATATTTGACTACGCTACACAGGTTTTGCTTCTTTGACCAAAACAAAAATTGCATAGAAAACATTGATATAATTCCATCAATCTCATGCATTCAGTAGAATTTTTTTGTAATGATGTGTACTTTTTAATACAGATTTTTCAAGAATGCCTGCCTGTATGGTTTTCGGTTGCCGTTCTAGGAGACATGTCAAAAGTAAGGGCACTATCATGCATACATTCCTGAGGAATATTGATTTAATAATAGAATGGGTTCGACATTGTGGACTTGCGGTGGACGAGATTGAAAGTGGAGCTCAGGCTGTCTTGGGAGAGTCGAGGGCAGATTGATTCCTCATCTGCAGACTGCAGTTTACCCCAGATATGTACGACCAATCACAGTAGACACAAAAAAGCATTGACTCAGAACGTCTCGTAAATTGCTTCCAAATGCAATTCCAACTCTATTCATGCACACGCTGCCTCAGGTGTGTCCCGGATGTTGAATTCGTGTCATGATGCCTACCCCCAGGCATCCGGACCAAGCCCATCAGCCCTGGGAGCAGGCATCTAGACATTTAGTAAAACCTCAGCAGCCCCGGCTAGGGGCTATCTGGGTTCAGTCCTGGCACCTTAGGCACCAGGCTCATAGTAGGAATCAGTCCCGGCGCCTAAGGCGCCAGGCTCATAGTCATTACTTACCTCAGGCGGACCATGCTGCAAATGACTCCAATCCAACATGAAGCCTGAAAGGGACTATTTTTCTACAGGGACTATTTTTTACTCGGGTGTGGTTCTAGGGACTTCTTGCCTGGGACTACTTTTGAGGCTATTTAAACCACACCCGACCAGCAACACACGCTTCGCGTTATTCTGCATCTAGCAGCGTAACACTCACCGTGCTTGCAGCCTGCATCCAGTCTTCTGCCACGCCCGCCTCGAATCTGGAGCTCCTAAAACAAAGAGGAAAGAAAGGGACAAGGTTAGAACACAAACTTATTTCTATTCCACACCTGATTCTGGATCCATCTGGTCTCCGGACCTGTAAAGAACATCATTTCTGCACGCGCCGCACCTCCAGCTGCAGCGCCGCGCCTTACTCACCAGTCTTCACAGCATCCTTCGGGTCGGCGCTGCCTCCATCATTTCTTCTCCGAACTTCGGCACCTAGGAGACAAAAGACAACCACAAGGTGAGCCGAGGGAACCTACAAATATAATTCTTACCACAATAGACTTACCTGATTTACCACCGGAGGCATCCTTTTGTGACTCTCCATATTTTCACGTGCCGCATCTGTAAAGAGAGAAAACAACACGTTTTCCTCGTGCAACATTTACCGGACAGCGCTGGGTAATACAGACTCTTACCTGAGCACCACCAGCTGCCACAAGAGCATCTTTTCACAAGCCAGCTGCAAGACAAGAAAGGAAGGGGGGAACAAGAGTGAACATCGGACATATTGAACTCTATGAACTTAATACTTACTGGTCCTCACCAGGAACCTCAGAGTCAATACTCTCCGGAACTCTCCCGAGCCTTCAAACCAGTGAAGTAACTGGAATCAACGGGCCCCTGCAAATCCACGCAGGATGGAGAGCTCATCTTTCAAGAATATAAGGAGAATATTTCTACGGGTTAAGCAGACAAGATTAGGAGGGCAGATCCAGTCAGTCATCGCTGCACTACGCATCACGTGGGTGGAGACCGCAGCTGTCCGGGTCTGACCGACGCCCATGTGGGAGCCAGGTGAGCGTAACAATTAGCTATAGGCGGTGGGGTACTGAACAGGTAACTACATTAACTATTTTGGTGCTTTCGGTGAACATGCGTTTCTAAAGTTTGCATATTTACCAGATTGTATTTCTTTTTAACTATACCACATTTTACTACACATCTGTCCCTGGTTTATGGAGCATCACAGAAAGTAATTATGACCTTAGAAAACAATGCCATAGTGCTGTTCAAAAGAAGCAGAATCTTTTCATAATCAGTTGCTTGACATGTCAATTTTTTTTTTTAGGTGCGCATACGGACGGGAGCACAGACCCTCGCAAGTGACGACACCACCGACACGTCCAGTATACCAATGGTGAGCCCTACAGAAGTTCATATTATCAAGAGTTTGATCTTCCCACATATCTAATGCAAATCTAATTTTCCCTTTTACCACTTCGTCACAATGCACTGAAAATGAAGGAGCAAGATTCTGCATCCATTTCTTTTCCAGAGTCAACAACAACTTCGAGCGCCTATCAGGTAATTTTATTTCACTTTTCAATTACAAGAATGTATTATGCTTGGAATTTAAAATAATATGAAATTGTTTATGTATCCTGTCGGTTGTGTACACTATGGGCCTCATTACGAGTTTGGAGGTAGCCATGCCCTTAACGAGGGCATGGCTACTCCCAAACCCGGGTCCGGCTTGGGGTCCCGCAAAAGGGGACTTACTGAGCCATTTCGACCTTGGAGGGTCGGTAATTCCCTTTCGCATGACCCGGAGCCATTATGTCCACATTCCCATTTGAGCCCCCATAGGGTACCGTTGCGACCATCCTAGTCTGCTTGCGGGTGCCACTCCGCATGCCTGGTCTGACCAGGCGTCCAGAGGAGCACCCGCAAGCAAACTCGTAATGTTGCGGCATGGCAACAACGGCGCCGGTAGCACTACTGGCGCCACTGTTGCCTCACCACAAAGGTCGTAATGAGGCCCTGTGTGTCATTTATGGGTTTCTATTTATATGTACCACTGTCTCTGTTACATTTCGCTTTTTTCAGCCATACTAAAACAATTACTGTTTTACGGGGGGATGCAGGTACTTTGATTACAATTACATCATCCTTTGGAACTGGTCCAGAGTATGAGGTATGTGTACTGACAGTTCCCTTCAATGAAAGAAAGTAAATCCTACATAGGATACTATTAGACAGTGACAGCCATATAAACGAGCAATGTTTCAAACTTTTATCATTTCAGTTCTAACGTTACAATTTTTCCCTAATGCAGAATACATTGCAAAATCTTTGAGGGCAACATTACAATCAGTATATTTTGCACAATGACCTCTGATCGAGTACACTTGCCATCATTCAGGTGAAATTTGAAATGTATATTTTGACTAAATGACGTATACTGTTTACGAGGGTATGGATGTAAGCGATGTGTGCGATCAAAGATTTTAATTTCAAAAACGTTTGACTTTTGTTTTTTTGAATGAATATTCAAGGAATGTATACAAGTTCAGGAATTAGAAGGAGGCACATGGATCAGAGGTGGTGGACCAGCTTGCTGGTGTGGTCGTTACAGAGAAGACCACGGTTTCACAGAAAATGAAGAAAACAAGGGTAACTAAAACAATTTTCGTTTTCTAGAAGTTTTGGGCTAGTATTTTCTTCATAACATGTTTTTTTTATTTAAAGTGCCATCTACTGTATATGTGTGATTTACATTTAACATGTTTTTACAACCCACCTCCTAGAATCTGAGAAGCAAAAGAAGTATAAAGACACAGACAACAAATGAAACCAAAGATGCTGCTTGCCAAACAGAAAACACCATGGAGCAACTACTATTTGAGGCGCAGCGTGGTCCAGTCAATAAGCAGACTCGAGATGCTTATGTCCAATGGCCAGAAAATGAATTGAATGTGACCGGCGAAGCCAGCAAAGTTTTGTTGGACCATTGCTACAATGTGAGAACTCGACAAAGATGAAACTAAATACAATGAAGATGCTTTTGAATTCCTTGCTGACTACTTGACACAATCTACATCCGCAAAAACAGGTCCACCCAATAAACAATCGACGTTGATGGTTTTTGTGTGCAAATAACACAAGTTGAACTAACAGAGACTGAAACTTCTATGCAATTGACCGAGGAACTTGCCAAAGATCAGCTACAGTTTGTCTAGTTTGGCCGATTTGTCCACCACAGTTGAGTCACAAACCACAATCATGCAGGACGATTGGTTAATAAAGGATCAGAAATACATTGTATTCGACAGCTGCCTGGTAGAGATTATAATGATGCTGAAATGTGTTCATCCAGTGAGGGGGAAAATATGCAGGGAGTCATTGGAGAATGTGACTCGTGTATTACAAGGCACTAACCTGAAAATCCAAGCAACCTGTGCCCAACTCCATGACACATTTTCATGGTCCGCTCAACCGATGCTGGTTAAAGTGCCAGCTAGAAATCTACTGTGTTCAGCAGCTTTACTTTTCAGTGGCTCTACCTTTAGTAAGTTGTCCAGTTTCTGTCAATTTGTGGGACTTCAGTTCCTTGCAAAAACGCAGTACTACAAATATCAAAGAGAATTTTTACTCCCCGCTATTAGTCAAGCCTGGAAAATTGAACAAATGTCAATTGAAAGGACATTCTCTAGCAAACGGTTCAGGCTAGCTGGTGATGGACAGTGTGAAAGCCACGGATTTTCAGCAAAGTACTGCACATACCACTTTCAGGACATGGAAACTAAAAAAAATTCTGAGTTCGGAGGCGGTGCAGGTGTCTGAATGTAAATCCTCAGTGGCCATGGAGAAAGATGGTTTCATAAAATCCCTCGAACATCTTCAATCGAGGGGAATGCAAATATACCTCATAGGCACTGACAGACATGTTTTAATAGCCAAGGCCATGCGAGAGCAGTTTCCAAACATTCGCCATCAATTTGATGTATGGCACGTTGCCAAATCAAATCAATAAAAAAAAGAAATCACAGCTGCAGGTTAAAAAAAAAAAAGTATCGGGTAATAAAATAAAATCGTGGCAAAAATGTTGCGGTAAAAAATATCGTGGAAAAAATGCCATGGTTTTAACTGGTAAAGGTGTACCCCCCATTATACCATTTAAGGGGAGCGGGGGTTGCAAGGGTGTCCCCCACTCCCCTTAAATGGTATGCTGGGTCCAGGGGTTGCAGGGGTGTCCCTTGAATCCTTTACATGATTGTGGCGGCAAAACGACTGCATTTCTGCCATGATATTTTGTATTCACGCCCATTTTTGCTGCAATTTTAAGACATGGAACCAAAAAAAGGGTGCTGTAATTATTTTACAGTGGTCCAAGTCTTTCAGCAGTCATCTTTGTTGGAGCTCCAAAACTTGTGATGGGTCTGTGGAAATTCTACTTGAAAAATGGCGCTCATTGATGCAACACTGTTCCAACGTTCACTCATGGACAGAAAACCAAAATTTTCACCAATGTGCACATGGACCTTTATCGGAGGAACAGGAACGCAAGAAGTGGTTGGTTACATCTTCACCTCCACACAAAGCTCTTGAGAAGATAGTGTTTGATAAAACTCTTTCAAGAGACCTGAAGGGACTCACAGAACTCTGTCACACCAGATATTTGGAAGTGTTCCACAATATGTGCCTAAAGTACAGGTCCAAGAGGTTGCATTTTGGCATAGATGGTATGCAATATCGAACATTACTAGCGGTATTAGCGCATAACGAGAACCTAGGGAGAGAACAATTGAGAACTGCAGGAAACCTTGGGATGCTTTGTTAGACAATGGCCTTTGCAAAAAGAAGCAAAAAATGGTTGGTCAAGCCAATATACCAGGAAATGGAATTCGATTTTGTGAAAGATCTCACTTTGACTGTGTTGGACATACATACTCATGGAATCGATCATGATTTTGTTCCTAGGACACATACATTGCCACAAAACATTGCAAACGTGCCATGTGTCACGCTCACCTGATTCCCACGGAGGCGCAGGTCTGGCTTCGAGTGCTGATGCTTCTTCTATGGTGAAGCGCAGGACTCTGAAGATGGACTCACTGGCTCGCAGGAATATTCCCCTGTGCGTGAAAAGGGAGTATTACCTATTGACGGATTAATGCTCAAGCCTCCCACTCCCTTCCAACCCTCCACGATACCCTTCCTCGATTCCCCGTGAAGTCTCACCTTAGGGTCTGGAAGGATGAGTTCTCCATCCTGCTTCTGATGCAGGGGCGCGTTGAAACCCAGTTACTTCACTGGATTGAGGTTTGATGGGAGTTCAAATAAGCTTGACTATTCAGGTAAGGCGCTGTAAGAGTTCTGTAGCAAGTTCAAAAGTTCAAGCTTAATAATAATGTTCATTGTCTTATTGCAGCAAGCGCTAACGCTTATGTCTTTTTCCCCTTAGGGGCCGGGGTTCGGAATGCCGGAGATATGGCGCCGACCCGAAGTGAAACGTGCAGTTCCAGTAAATGACAGGTAAGTTCTGGATGAGCGTTTGGGTAATGTCTTTGCATTCGCTCATTCAATGTCTTTGTCTTTTTTCCCCATAGGGGCCGGGGTCCGGAATGCCAGGAAGCGGCAGGACCCGAAATGAAATGGGAATGACCCAACAGGTAAGTCTTAGAAGGAAACTGAGCTTTTCCTATTCCCTTCCTTCTCTCACCTTGTGTTCTTGTCTTTTTCTCTCTAGGCTCTGGGAAGTGGCTGCGGATCCGGATGATCGCTGCTGAAGATGGAGGTGCCCAGGAAAGGTGAGTGAAATGCAGCGCTGCAGCGATCGAAGCGAAATGCTTTTAAAATGATGTCTTCCCTTTCAGAATCGTCGGTGTGAAGTCTCCGTGATGCAGCTTTAGCAGGTAAGATCTTCTTTCTCTCCAATTCTCTCTTAGCAGGTGACCCAGGATGCTGACAGGCGTGGCTGAAGTCCAGAAGCAGGAGCTGACACGGTGAGCGTCCAGCTGCGAGGAGCAGAACAACGCGAAGCGTGAGTTGCTGATCGGGCGTGGTTTAAATAGCTTTGGAAGAAGTTCCAGGTATGTATCCTTCCACCGATCAGGTATGTACCCTTCCCCGACCACACCCAGGGGAAAGTAGTTCCACAGCTAAAGTAGTTCCATTCAGGCCTCAAGAGGGCCTGGATGTAGCAGCATGGTCTGCATCAGGTAAGTGCACCTTAAAACACTTGAACACATGTCTAGCTTTATGAGCCTGGCGCCTAAGGCGCCAGGACAGGGGTCCAACATGAGCCTGGCGCCTAAGGCGCCAGGACTGTGTCCAAAGGGCCCCAGCTTGGGCCCGCTGGCACTTCCCTGGGGGAAATGATGCCTGCCTCTGGGGTTGCTGGGTCGGACCTGGCTCCTTGGAGGTAGGCATCATGACACCATGTCCATCAAAAGCGGACCTCGTTGAACAGTTGACTTCCCGGTATAAGTGATTAGCAGTGGTGTGTATGTTCCACAATGTTTGTACATTTTACATGACCAATGGAAATCTATTTAACTTGAATTTCAAAGCTATTAAAAGTATTAAGAAGTATTAAGCATCCAAATTGTCTTTTCAAATGTATCCTCTTTGTCAATTCTTTTTGCAAGAAGTGCCCGTTTGAGGATTCCATACAGTGTAACTCTGTTTTCCCCCTTCCCACTTTCGGCCAGCTCTTGTGGGTCCTTCACTGATCAGGACATGGGAGGGTGCGATGGATATCAGCATGAAAGCAACTGCAGGGTCTTCAGTTGCCTTCGCATGCACGTGTCCAAATAGACAGAATAAATACGCGTCCCACTAAGGAATGAGACCTAAGCTTAATAACAAACTTGGCATGCAAGAACTAATGACTGTAAGCAAAACACAGCATGAAAGGGGGCTGTTGGTGTGAAATATGTGCATTCTGACCTATATTTTTATGGGGTCATGTGTTAGGGGTTTTTGCTTTCGGAGGCCTTATCAGAAGGGCTGATCTTTGATTTGCGGCCTTTGGAGTCTTGCGATTTCAAAAACACAGTGGGGATAGGTGTTAGTGTTACCAAAATATATGACCGCTCTATATTAGGTATACAGTAGGTGAATTGGAGGTGGTGCGGGGGTAGGGTCTGTTGAGCAGATGCGTTCAAAGGGAATAGGCGTTATGAGTTCAGGGCACCGCGGGCTGGCAGGGAGAGGTTGGAGATGGCATGAGTCAGTCAGCAGAGATGGATGGGGCACTAAGGTTGGAGCAGGCCTTGGTCTCACATTCTTGGATGAGCACATTTTGTCAGGGCTCGATACTTGCTACTTGCAAAAGTGAATAGCTGCATTTCCGTGAGAATAGGAGACGCACTGAGCTGACAGAGGAAAGAGGACAGAGGTGGTGGGGGCTGGCTGTGCATGGCGCTGGGAGAGGGAGAGGGAACATTTCGCAAGAGGGGCAGAGGGCCTCAAAATGTAGTTCAAAGAATACACATTAGCACAGCGTTAATACACTTAAATGAAACATGGGTGGTGCAAATAGGCACAGGAGGGGCGGAGATGTCTCCCACCTTAGCTTATACATAATTTGCCCGGTACAATAATGGGGGTGGGATATACCGCCTCTCCTCCAACATTTGTTAGTGCACAGGAAGTTCCGTGGAGATGGAAGGGCACTTGGATTTATGACTTGTCAGTGTCTCACATTGTCCGCAGAGCACATTCCTCCACGAAAACAGGGCGCACTCAGATGTGATAATGGGGAGGACACTAACTGGAACTGGTGTCATAAAATAACAAAATCACTATCAATATAGAAGAGTAAAAAAGTATTCACGATAGCGCGGCATTGGTGGATGCCAGCAAACAATTTGTTTTTCGAACATATTTCAAATGCCACGTTGGTTGGCTGGGCTAATCGCTCCCATGAGAGTGAAGGTCACTGCGTTTGATGTCGCTTGTGGGCTGTTCACACCGATGCATCCTGTACAGTATTTTTTTGATTTGTGGCTTTCTTTCACAAAAGGAAACTTATCATACGTGTTGCTAAGAAGGTTCAATTGTTGTTCGTCCTTGGAAGAAAGGGAGGATTTGCTATGGACTGAATGAAGGGAGGTGTATAATACCCGCAAAAATGATAAGGTTCACCATTTCAAAACTGGACAAAGGAACATGTAATTTCATTTTATGAAAACCGTTGATACGAGCAGATACTCTCCGTTACGCTAAGAGAATGGAAATACCAAATATAATTTAAGTTTTACTGTAGACTAGTTTATAGACAAACGAGTCAAGGTTTCATTTTCTGACCGGTATTGCTGGCTTATATTGTAATGGGTTGTTGGTTGCGGCATATTGTGAAGACATGCAAACACAATCTGTATGTCTTTGTCCCAGGCACATGGGCAGTCCAGCACTGAAATGCATGGAGTCCACGTCTGAGTTCCCCCAGGTTGCACCAACGCCAAGTTCGTTGCTAATATTCTGTTATAATGCTATCTATGTGGTGTTCGAATTCTTCCGTCAGCTTCGCATCTGCATCCCATTGCGAGCTAAACATACTCCACAGCACTAACCTCTCAAGCACATCGTAGACTCCAACTTTCGTTGATGTTTTCTCTGTGCTTCCATTGTTTCTGATTTGTGTTCATTATTAGGTTTCACCCGGTGCAGCATTAAAGGGTAAACGGACAAATTAGAATAAAGAACGGCTACTGAGATATATTTCTGTTATGTTTTCTACACAGCTACATCCTTCCTTTCTGCGAATGTCACTGTTTCCAGATACCCAGTGACAGGTTCATCAGCAGGCAGTGGCAGATACACCTAAATGGCTGGCTTACAATTACGCTGATGTGGGACGATCGCCCGTACCGATATGCCCTTTCACGGTACCAGCAACAAGGAGCAACCTGACATCATTTACGGTGGTCTAGCAAGAAGCTGATGCCGAAGTATTGCGATTCAAAGTTCGTCCAATGCGTTTCCCAAAAACGAAATAAAAAATTTGGTTGAATATGAAAATTGGCAGACGTTCTCAAAGCGTTTATTGTGAAATGAAAGCACATTATACATTTCAGAGCATTCCTGTTTGGGACGCGCTGTGCTGTGAGAGGATGTGTGTGTTGATATTCCGGGTTCTGCGTCAACTAACGTTAAAACGTAGGTGATGACTGGCAGCATTTCATTACACTGCACAAGAACGTCATGAAAATAGGTGGAGAATATCGCTAGGAATAGTGATGTCAGCTTCAGGGGCGGGGATATGATTTAGTGCCGCAAGGGCAGTTCATTTTAGGGCGATGAAACAATGGATAAGATTAGCACAAGATGGACGCGCCCCGCTGCCTGATTTTGCATGTGTAAAACTGAGGAAAACTAAGGTACGGGGCATAGGAAATGTTTTTACGATCGATCACAGTTTGCTTAAAACCACATGCCCGAAAGCTCGGGACAATAATAAGTTTGAGCACAGTATTCCTTTAAGCTTGTGCCAGTGCAGCTTTATCTTTGCACCAAAAGGTAAGAGCTGCTTCACTCTGGCCCTGAATTATGAAATTGAACCCACACATAAGTGTCTCTTACTCGAAGAGCAAGGCAATGAGACCCTTGTACCCAAAAGAAAAGCGGACCAGCAGGCAAAGACCACTTTGTCATGTATGGCTTACACTGGAAGTTTCTAAAGGTTGCATCCTTCGGCTATAACATCACTGCTGTGGAATGTAGTCCTATTCCACAGGCGTACTTCACGGTAGGGAAACCGCATGTTTTCTGCCTCCATGAGTCTATAGCGACAAGGAGTGTGAACGAGGGTGACCATAGAGGTAGGGTGCCAGGACCCAGGCATTCATTTATTTCCCCAGGTTGTTTAGGCATCCTTCTCACTTCTGTGCCTGTACTGCTGGTCATGGGGGCAGTGAAGAGGTTAGAAAAGGGGCACTGATGGGGTCAAACAAAACACAATTTTACAAAGGTAACTATCAACAAAGGATATATTCAACTAAGGGGTTTAGGCGACATGATGGACAACTCTAGCATCACTCTTAACTACCAGAGGTGATTTGGAACCCCTCATTGGAACATATCCCAGTTGATGAGTTAGCCATCTACAATTCCATATCAAAGTATGACCAATTTTGGCAGTCCCACTGAAAACAAGAACCAGAACATTAAGTCAAGCAAAAAGAAGAGTTCTCAGTAGTGGTTTTCTCAACTACCAGGTAAAGGCTATCAGAGTGCACACCCTCTTATCCAGGTGTCTCGCGAAGTGGTAGTGGAGAGTGCCTCAAACACTTGGAAATCTTACATTGCTTTCTCCAGACTGGGCGAGGAGGAAGACCCTTGCTATTCCAGTTGGAAAACTGGTGAAATGAAAAACTACCTATAGAAATAGTTAATTAAACCTCCATATGTGGGTATAATATGCTTGCAAGTATCTACATGCTTATAATTGTCCCGAAATATCCCACATATATAGTGGCTTGTGTTCTGGTACCGCAGTCAGATCAATGGAAAACTGTGCAATAGAATGAGAAAAAGTGCCTTTCGTGTCTCCACAACCATAAGATTTCGCCTCCACAGCTACAATGCATTGACAGGGATACATGTATTCTTCCCTCCTTTAGATTTATGGCCAATCATAAGCCAAGTGCCGCCTGAGTTTTTCGACCCCGGCACGGCAGATCTGTACCCCACGGTGTATCCACTGCACCTCCAGTCCTAGGACTGCCTCCAGGATTGTTGACAGCACAGCAATACCGCCTAACTCCAGCTGGACGTTAAGCTGCGCTCGATCATACGCCTTTGGTGTATCTCCTAGGCACCAATCAGCCGTTATTTAGTAACCTTTAAATCAATATTTACCTATTGAGATCCTTACAGTTCTCCTCCCACCCACAGATGACACCCACGGACAGACCCACTGAACAAGTCTCTCCTGATGAAGGCCACCATAACCATGAGCTCCAACCAAGCCCCTGTGGTCCAAACACTACAGTGTCAATCACCGTTTTGTTTAAAATACACCCGGACTGAACAGCAGCCTCGGGTAGCACTCACTTGAGCTAATTGTTTCACCAATTTCCTGTACTCCAATGTGCTTTTCATTAGGGAACTCTTCCTCTACACCCTTGACGAGGGTGCACAGTTGCACTTCCCTATGTTTGTATTAAATCTGTCCGTTGTCGCTTTCGTGCTTAGCGAAAGCAGTGTAAAAATTAAGAAACTGTTTTTGAGATTGAAATAAATATGTCCAAAAACTGCAAACTGTCTAAGGATCTCTCATCCTGATTACTTGTGTTATTAATATATGTACCCTCCTGGGCATATCAGGACTCCGCCAGGCGCCCTGTAATTTTCCTCCACTACTCATCTCTACATATACAACTCCTAAATGCCACACCCCTCCATGGTCTAGAACCACTTTTATAGGCCAGTGTGTGAGTCGGCTGAACATATAATTGTAAGATTGCACTTAACTGAGCTATTTCATAACTATGGCGAATTCTCCTATTCATCCGTTATCACCTTTTACAGACAAAAGGTGATACCAATATTACTTTACGGTGCTGAGACCAATCTCTGGAATTCGGAGTCATTTTGGCTCGAAGGGCTGTTTTGGAAGCGAGTTCTATCTTTACTGTCAAGCCAGCCAGTAGCCATAGTTCGGCATGAGTTAGGCTTAACATCTCTATACGGAACCCTCATCTGGAAGCAATGTTCTTTATACAGCAAATGTCTCTTAACAAGCAAACCAGGCACCCTATTAAATGTCTTATCCAGCTATGTACAAAAGTCGAGTCACAAAGTCATGTCTGTTTGGAAGACCAAAATCACTAACAATTTGGATGGGGCTGGCATTTCTATGGAGCTCCTTCTAGATGACCCCACAAAAGCCAAACGTAAGGTCTGGCTTGAAGATTGGATAAATACTAGAGAAATATGTGAAAAGTACAAGGATTTTATCAATAATCCGTACCTTCATAAAAGATATCAAAATCCTGAATCCTATCTTGTAAAATGTCCTGCTTCATTACACAGACACGCGTTCTTGCGATTCAAATTAAATCTATGTCCTACTAAAGAGGTTTTAGCCAGACGCAAGATGATACCCCATGCAGCCGGTACGATGTCCTTTCATCGCGGGATGTTTTTTCGCGGAGTTTTTACTGCGATTTATTTTTGCGAAAATAAAATCGAATTTTTGGGGGGGTTGGAAAAATATATATATATTGGGTGTGGGTGTAAGGGATTGTATAAAAAATTAAAGGGGATGGAGGTTTGGAGGGAACCCCCGAAAAATAAAAAAATAAAAAATTCGATGAGTTTTTTCGTAAAAAGAAAATCAGCGGAAAAAAGCCAGCGAAAAAACATCCCGCGATGAAATGACATGGAATCAAGCAGCCAACTTATGTCTCTTGTCAGATAAAGGGGCAATCAGAGTCAGTGAAACATCTTTTAGCAGAATGTGACCTTTTGTATAATGTACGAGACACATTCTTGAAAAAGCACTGTGGCTGTTATCATGCCATGGATTCAGAAACCCTATGGCGCTTTCTGTTCTGCGCAACAAAAAACTCCATTAGAGTAGCTATCGTACAATTCCTGGTTCATCTGAATATTGTACAAATTATATGAAAATATTTCGATCTGTGCTCGTAAAAATTACAGTAATTTAACTACACTTGTTCCCCAAGACAGGAAAAATGGCAATTGCAAAATATGTGTTTGAGATCTGGTTGTTTTTATCTATGCATCTGCATTGCACCTTAATGTAGGTGTTTACAAATGTTTAATCTACCATAGGGAGCAAGCATTATGGATGTACTAGAATTTGAGTGACAAAACAAATGATATTTCAAAATGGTATTCTTTTCATACTTCTGTAAAGCATAGACAGATGTTTTAGAACATTCAAATTATACATTCAAGTTTTATTTGTATTTTTTGGTCTTATCTAAATGACTTGTAATACAAAATGTTATTAACACTGTAGGAAGGGAATTCTACCTTTTTTGTTCTTTTTATCTCTTTTGACCATAAATTGTTCAAATTGAGTATTTAAAGGTTGTATTTTCTTGTTCTGCAACCATATCAATAAAAAATGTTTTTAAAAAAGCAATGTCACAACATTCAAGCCTTGCGTTTGGGTGAGTCATTGTAGGAAAACTGCATCTGTTTTCAATTCCTTTGCATGAGTTAGCACTGGTGCACAACCCAAGGTATCAATAAGAGAGGCCGCCATCTTGTATTCCTTCAATCTCTGTCTGTGGACTGAGTTGCTCTGCTCAGGCCTGCAATCTAGGACCAGGCACCAGGTAAGCCTCTGCTTCCTTACACTAAGCTGCTCTCAGTGAACTTCAGTCAGGTAAGCTTGCGGGTAGCTGAGCAGGTTGAACGTTGAATGAAAATAGTCTACACTAGCTCCAAATTGTTCTGCTCAGGGGGACCCGTCACAGCAGCCCCAAGGGCAATTGCAGGTGGGAAATCACTGTTGATCCAGCGTGCTCTTCCCTTTGCCAAAGTTAGTCCACTTTCATTGATATATGTAGTTAATAGGTTCTCCGGACATTTTAGGTGGAGGGGGACTGCGCTTGCATTATAAGACATGCATTACTTACCGTAATAGCATTTTTGATGATTGTATCTGCTAAGATTCACATGCTGTGCATATAATCCAACATCTAGTGGTAATCGCAGAGTATTTCATCTCGTCTTTCGAGGATCAGAAGGGTGACGTCAACATGGTCGTGCTTTTAACACTATCCCTAACGTGAAGTGTAGTGTACCAAAAATCCCTCATGCGTCGAGGTCCCTCTGGTTGTGTTTTTTCTGCCGCAAGGGCGCCTAGGACTATCGCGAGTACAAAGATAGAAAGGAGTAATATGTCTATGTAACTTCTACTCCAAGAGGGGACGAAGTGTGGGCGCATGGGAATCTAAGCAGATACAATCATCAGAAATGCTATTACGTTACGTAATGCATGTCTTCTGATGCTTGTGAATCTGCTTAGAATCACATGCTGTGCATAGACTAGCGAGCAGTACCCAGAGATAGTAGTGGGATGTGTGAAGGAACAGTAGTAAAGAGATGTCTTAGTGCCGCTTGTCCCACTTGAGAATCAGACCTAGAGTGAGTATGCAGGCAGTGGTGTTTTGTGAAGGTGTGTACAGAACTCCAGGTGGCTGCTTTACAAATGGACTCAAGAGGAACATTTGCAATTAATGCTATGGAAGCCCCAGTGCCCCGAGCAGAGCATGCTCTAGGCTTGAAGGGCAAATCTCTCTTGGCAAGAGTGTGATGCAGTTTACAATCCACTTTGAGATGGTCGATTTAGAAACAGGGTCCCCTTATCTACCAGCTGCCACTGAAATGAAAAACTGGTCAGTTTTTCTTAGTGGTTCAGTTTTTTCCAGATAATGTATGACTGTTTTCCTCACATGAAGTGTGTGGAGGCTTCTTTCTGCCACGTTAGTGGGGTTCTGGAAGAAGGTGGGAAGTTCTATAAATTGGTTTACATGGAACTTTGAAATGAATTTAGGCGCAGCCCTGGGTGAGTGCGCAGAACCACCATATCTTTGTGAATTGTGACAAATGGATCTTGAACTGAAAGAAAGGGCCTGTAGTTCACTAACTCTTCTTATTGATGTGGTTGCCACCAGGAAGGCGGTCTTGTAAGTGAGTGTTTTAAGGCTAGTCTTATGCATAGGTTCAAAGGGAGGTCCCATTTGCCAAGTTAGAACCACATTCAGGTCCCATCCAGGAGCTGGGTTGGAAATAGGGGGATGAAGTCTTTTAACCCCTTCCATAAAAGCCTTGATGACTGGGATTTTCCACCACAAAACCTTTTTCTGGGGCGTAGTGTCAGCTGAAATTGCAGCTAAGTGGACCTTCAGGGAATTAAAACCCAGACCCGAGTCTAGTAGTTGAGTCAGGTACAAGACAATAGGTGTCGGAGAGCAGTCTATGGGATTGATGCTCTTGGAATAGCACCAGATGATGAATCGCTTCCATTTGTTGAGGAGGTTGGAGGTGTCCGAACTCTATGACCTCAGGAGCCAGGCCGCTAAGTTGAGAGTTCATGGGCATAGATTGAGCGTTACCCCCTGTCCTGTGATAGCATGTTTTATGGGCATGGTAGCTTTCTCGCAGGGGAGCCTGACATTGTCATCAGATGAGAACCAGGGTTGGCAGGCCCACACCAGGGCCACCAGAATCCTTGTGACTGGTTCCTGGTGCATCTTGTGCACCATCTTGTTGAGTAGGGGAGTCAGGGGAAAAGCATAAACAAATTTCCCTGACCATGTTATCCAGAGACCTTTCTTCTTGGAGCGGTTTTGCAGGTACCTGGAGGCGTAATCTGGGCATTGTGCGTTCTACGGAGTTGCTAACAAGTCAATCTCTGGGAAGCCCCAGTCTGAGAAGATGTTGAGGACTATGTCTTCGTGCCATCGCCACTCGTACTCTACGGGTAGTGGGAAGTCTCTGCTTAGCACATCTACCAGAAGATTGAGTTCCCCTGGAATGTGTTGTGACAGGAGGAACATCTTGGGTTTCAGAGCCCATTTCCAAATGTTCTGAGACAGTTTCGGTAATACATGGCTGTGGTGCCGTCTGTGAGGACTAGGACTGTCTTTCCCTGGAGGTGTGTTTGAAAGGCCTTCAGGGCTTTAAATATTGCTAGCAATTCCAACAGGTCTTTGTGGTTGGATGCTACCAATGGGGACCAAACGCTGTGTGTCGTCTGATGAAGGAGGTGAGCCGCCCACCCAGTCAGAGATGAATCCGTGGTACGAGTGGCTTCTACTGCGTGGGGTGAAGTTCTTCCCCTGCAAGAGGTTTTCCCTTGACCACCACTGCAGAGAGAGAACGAGAGCTGCCAGGACAACCACTAGATCGTCCCATTGTCCGCTGGCCTGACACCATTGGGTTGAGAACCACTCTTGCATGGGGCGCATGGGCAAACCAGCGTGTGGGACTAGATAAATGCAGGAGGCTGTCATCCGTAACAGTAGCATGGCTTTGCGTATGGTCACCTCACGATTGGCTACATAGTGAGGGATCTGGAACAGCATGTTTTGAACCTTCTCGTTGGAGGGGAAGACGAGCAAGTCTTTGGTCCGAATTAAGGCACCAAGGAACTGCTGGTCTTGGCTGGGGTCCAGGCTGTACTTCTTCTTGATTTAGAATCCCAGACTGAAGAGGAGATCTACCGTCTTCTGGGTATTTGATAGGCATGTTCCGTAAGGATCCCCTGTTATTAGCTGGTCGTCGAGGTAAGGATAGACTGGAATGGACTGCCTGTGCAGGTGAGCCGCTACTGCCGCCAGCAGCTTCGTAAACACCCTTGGAGCTGAGGCAATGCCGAAGGGAAGGACCTTGAACTGATCGTTTTTTGTCCTCTATCATGAACCTAAGGTATTTTCTGCGCGTGTGGCAACTTTGAAATATGAAAGTATGCATCTTTCATGTCCAATGTTGCCATGTAATCCCCCTGTACTAGCAGTGGGATTACTTCCTGAAATGTTGTCATTCTGAACTTTTATGGCTTGACAAACTTGTTTGCTGGGTGCAAGTCTAACACAAGGTGACTGGTGAAATGCTTTTTGGGTACAAGGAAGTACCCTGAATAAATACCCTTGTTTACCTGTAGAATGCAGACAACTTCGATGGCGCCCTTTTCTTGAAGGATCTTCACCTCTTGCAGCAGAATTTTCAGGTGTTCTAGCGATAGGCATCTGGATGTTGGTGGACAGTATTGAGGTGGTCGGTTGAACTCGATACAATAACCATGGGTGACGGTCTTGAGCACCCACTCGTCTGAAGTGACTCCCTCCCATGCATGAAGGATAGATGTTATTCGTACCCTGACCGGGGAGGCATGGTAGGGGACCTGCACTTGAGCGGAGGCTGGGGAGCCTCTTTGGGTGGAGTTCCTACCCCTGCCTTTGCCTCTACGCTGACCAGTTTGTTGGTATTGACCTGTGGCCGATGCGCTCTGTCCGGAGGACCATGGTGCACTCCCTGTCCCATACTGGTTTTGGGGGGAACGTGAGAAGGATTGCCCCAGAAAGGAACGGCGAGAGTGAACACCTCGCTGTTGATAGGATCTTTCTGTAATTTGATTCAGAGACTTACGAGTCTCATGCTCCTTCTTTGTTGTTTCTAAGGCACTGTCCACTGCTTTCCCAAACAAATTAGTCTCCTCCACTGGTTTGTTTATAAGGGATGCCAGTGTCTCAGGCTTAAAGACTGAATTCTTGATCCAGGCATGCCTTTTGAGAAGGGTACGCAGTGCCAGGGCCCGGCCCGCTGTTTCAGCTGCATCTAAGGTGTTCTTCAGGATATATTTTGGTTGACCTGTCTCCCTTCCGATACAACCGCCAGCAGGCGTGATCGGACTGGTGTGGGGGTAGAGGTGTGAGTGGGGGGGGGGGGGGGATTTTCGATGGCCTCCACATCGGAGCCATGGCTGCCGCTTGAATTCTCATCACTCAAGGCGCCTGCGCTGATGGGGGAACCACTCTTGGCCTGCATGGCGTAGGCCACCCACCGCTTCGTCTGCCGATCTTTTAGTGTTTTTGGATGAAAATGTTGGCAAGACTTGCAGGATTGCTCGTCGTGATCACGAGGCAGACATTTGTTACACTTTGTGAGTGTCATTCCATGGGTATTTAGCGTTGCAGGACTTAAAAGGAGTCCTCTCCATAGTTGAGGTAAAGGGCGACAGCAAGACCAGAAGGAAAAATAGGGGGGAAAAGGAAATGCATTGTTCAAAAAATTAAACCCCAGGGCCCCATTCTCTCTACTGTGTAGGCTTGGCCGGAGGGCCAAGGCCACACGGTCGTCAGCGTCGACCTGAGCACCAGTCGCCAAAATTCCCAGGCATCTTCGGCGCAGGATACAGAAGTAGTCGTCGATGATGAAAGGTCGAAGACTAAATGACCAACGGTCGTGGACAAAAAAGTTATAATTTAGCAATGTACGAGCTCCGCATAGGGAGACCAGCTAGCTGGGTGGAAAAAACAATCTGAGGGATCTCAACGGGTGAGGGATTTTGGGTACACTACACATCACGTTAGGGATAGTGTTACAAGCACGCCCATGTCAACGTCCCCCTTTTGATTCTCAAAAGACACAATGCAATACTTTGCGATTACCACGAGATGTCGGACTATGCACAGCATGTGATTCTAAGCAGATTCACAAGCATCAGAAACATCTCCTCATGGACCACTGTGGCATCTTTATTACGACGATGTGTAGAATTAAAGAGCTGCCAACTCCAAAGAACTCCGTGAGCTTTTAAGCTTACAACAACTCAAATTTCTTACTGTACTCAACACCCCTGGGGAATGGGGAAGTGGATAAAATAACCAGCCAGACAATCCTAATGATTTCAGAAATCGGAATGCATCTGCAAAGTGAATAGAGGCAGGGTTTCACTTGTTAACTCCTTTCACCTTAATGGAAACTTTTCACAAATATTCTTACAAGTCCCAGAAAGCATTTCCTTCTGTAAGATTGGCAAGTTTGTAACTTCTAATAGTCTTAAAATAGTGTTTGCTTGAAACGTTAACAGTTCTAATTCCACCTACAAGAGTTTTAATGAGACTCCCTATTGAGAACTAATATACCTAACTAACTAACCTATTACCATCAAATAAACTCCTTCTGTACAATTCAAAATATTTTGCATTTACATATGCCCCTATACTGTGCTGCTTGATTTGCTTGCTTGCTTTCCTTATTTGCACGTCAAGGAAGCCTCATAGGGATTGATCACCTTCCAGGAGAAAGCTGTATGTAGTTTTTCACACACTCTGCACTACTTGTGCAGATTTTGGTAGCTTTCATGGTTGCTACTGCTACGCAAAGAAAAGAACACTACTCTTTGAGGAGTAGTGTCTCAACGAATAGCTCTCAATGACTTCAGATGGGTGCCGCCTCATGAAATGCCATTGCTGTGGGGATACGAACAATAGCAGTTATAGGAGTAGTGGTTCTAGAACTGGCATTGCGGTGCCCAAACAGGCCCACCTCAGAGGATGCTCTGCATCGGTTACACAGTCTTGTGGCAGGCCTGGCCGCTTGCGATGAGGAAGGAGATAAATGCTCATACCATCAAAGGTGACTGTGCTTTTGGACACCCAGACAACCTTCAGAGGAATTCCTATAACTGTTGGGATGCTTAGGACTGAACTTGGTGCCATCTACTCTCTGGGTCCGATGAACAAATGATCATCTCTCCCATGATGCCAAGAGAACTACTTGGAGAGGCTAAAGGTCCAATCAAGAGGTTAGTAATCAAGGGCCTACAAGATATTGCTTGTCTTTGCACCATTCAGAAGTATATGACAAGTGCCTTAGTAAAGCTTAACCCCAGACCAAGACGAAAATTGTACTTCTGGGCCACCCCTCCAAGCAGGAACCTGCTCCAAAAGTGGCTGGAGCTTCATTGTGAATACCAATCTATCATTCAAACAGCACCTCCTGGCAAAGGCTCAAAAGGCATCTACTCCGCAAGATCAAGCCATTCCTTGCGCCGCAAGACTTTTCAATGGTGCTGCAGATACTAGTGATCTAGCACATCATGTGGGTAACACCCTCGTCTCAGAAATCACAGCTGCTCACCTGGACCCCCTCAAAGCAGTCCGTCACATTGTCTACCTCATCACCTGCTCTAGGAAATTTGACCACAGTATCTTCACCTTGTGCGAATTACACAGTCTACCTATCCTGTCTAGAATCTGGTTAAAAGATGCATGCCTAGCCCACAAGACAACAACCACTTGTAACCAGCCTACCTTACAGCCAAACTAAAAACAATGGGTGGTACAAAGTCATCTTGCAGTAAGGTCATCACCAGACAAGGAGAAAACTGGGAATCAGCCCTTCTCCCGCTATGCTCTGGTCCTGTGGAACTCCATCTCTGTGGCAAGCAGGACTGCTCAGAGCGTCATTCAGTTTAGGAAAGAACTGAAGACCTGGCACTTCCAACAACCCCTCGGTGTAACCAGGATTCAGGCCATCTCATGTACACCCCATTCATATGTAGTACTGTGATCATTATTACGACCGCTTACTTGATGACGTGTTAAATTCTTGCTAACAAAGTTTTGCATTGTTACCTCTGCAGCACCCAGTTGCTCCAGAGCTAGGTTTGCGCTATAAAAAATATAGAATAAGAAAATTACTTCTAGGCAGTAAAATCTTTTTTACTCCATTCCCTTGTCCTCCAGGGTGTGGATAACTTAGCAACTCTGGGTCCTGAAATGTCTGTGGTGTTTTTAGGCTATCAGATCCTGGGCTCGAAGGGTTTCCAGCATCAGGCTATATACTACGGCTGGCAATGTACAACGGAGCCTGAGGATCTGCCTCCTCCAGTGTGTGCATCACTGAATGGGACGTGGCACCTGGCTCTCAGGGCCATTACAGGTGTATCACCGACTTAAAAACCAACTATCGAAATAATCAATACATATCATCATGACCATCAGCACAAACACAAAATCCATGATTTTAGTACAGTTCCAATTGTGACCTTGTTCACAAAAATGTATGGTCAATCAAAGAATCTCTAATTTAGACAATAGAAATGTACAATTGCTTACCCAATGGCAGGGCGGAGTTTTTAAACACATTTCCAAGTGCGTAGCAGGCATTCCATCGCACTTTCATGGTAGCCTCTCCCTGCACAGTCACAATGAGCGCCTGGATGCATGCCTCAATGCTTTCGCTGAATCTGGGGTTTTCTATATGGTATGGCTGCAGAAAATGAAGCAGATTGCCCAAGGCCCTAACGGCATTACTCTTCACCTGGAAAGGAAAGCATCAATTTTGTGAGGTCCTGAACTGTTGGCCATCACCCCTTGCTTTCAATCATTTGTATTTTCAAATGGAAACAGACATTTCAAGATGGTGTAAGAGCAGCAACAGTAGAGAAAGCAAAATAAACTGAACAGGCAAAGAAGGAAAGTGCAAATAGTATTACTACAATAGGTAAACTTCCTGAAGAAATTAGTAGGTTTACTGGCACAACCATAATAAATCGACAACTTAAATAATTAAACCTAAAAATAAAATGCCATGCATTTTATTACATAAATTGTGTGTCCATAGGATAAGAATAATGAAAGTACCTCTTAAAACCTGCAGAAATAAATAAATGGGAAGAGATCTAAAGTACTGTGGATTGCGGAAAAGAAGGAGAAATTACTTACTGTAATGTTCTGTCTATGGATTCTTTTCCTGCAGATTCCTCAACTGATAGATATTACCTCCAGCTCTGCTGCTTTGGAAAATTTTCGACAGGGGGCCTAGTGGACCTCGACCTGGCTGTTGACCGTCGATCTAACGTGCTCGGCGTCTGGCCGTCAAATCCGGACGTGACATCAAGCGGTATAAATACCACGTCACTACGCTTCAACCTCAGTTCCCCGTCCCCCCCACCACCACACACTGCATAGGAAAACAGAGAGAACAAACAGGCTAATGAACCCTTAAAAATGAAAAAACTATAGACCTCCAAAAGGAGGAACAATTGCAACAAACATTACAAGTAGCGCCAGAAATCATTTTTTCTTTTAAACTTGTGGCAGGAAGACAGAAAACGGACACAGAGGTCCATCACCAAGTCAACGTGAAAGAGAAGATGCATGCCAACCACCAACCTGAGCGGGGCTGGATGGGAGGGGAGATGAAGAATCTGCGGGAGAAGAATCCATAGAAGGAAAAAGTTACTTACCTGTAACTTTTGTTCTCCAGCATGGGTCTGGCATGGATTCACATGCTCATGAATATTCCCCGTCGTCAGGCCGGGAATCCTCGGTATAGAAAAAAATCAGTATCAGTTTCGTTTCTGATCTGTCTTTCTTAGTAGTAACCAATCACTGGTCTCTGGGTCATACTGACCCCAGCCAATGACTGCCCTCTCCCTAAGCCCCGCCTCTGGCAGCCATCCTCAGATTTGGTAGCACGTAAAGTGGCAGTATGACCACGTGAAGAGCCGTAGAGGGTTAGGCGGGAGGGTTCGCATGTGAATCCATGCCAGACCCATGCTGGAGAACAACAGTTACAGGTAAGTAACTTGTTCCTTCTCCAGCATGGGGTCTGGCATGGATTCACATGCTCATGAATAAGAATACATAGCAGTACACACATGCACAACCACGGCAGGTGGCAACAGGCTCAACATTAAGCAATACAACAACTCAACATTAAGCAACTCTTACCTCCTCACCAGGCTCACCTTAGACGAACAGGTTGCGCAGCACTGCTTGGCCGACCCTGGACTCCTCCCTGGAGTCCCGATCGATGCAGTAGAATCTTGTGAAGGTGTGCGTCGACCTCCACGTAGCAGCCCTGCAGATGTCCAGCAGGGGCACACCAGACAGGAACGCCGTGGTAGCAGCGATCGCTCTGGTCAAATGGGCTCTCGGACGGCCGGGCAGCGGTCGGTTTGCCAACCAGTGACATTGCATGATGCAGCCGGAGAGCCATCTGGAAATGGAAGTCTTCGGGAGAGCCTTCCCTTGATTCACAGTCCCAAAGTTCACAAACAGCTGTGACGTCTTCCAAAAACTCTTTGTGCGGTCCACGTAGAACTTCAGCGCTCTAGCTACATCCAGCGAGTGCAAAGTCCTCTCGGCTGGCGACGAAGGCGACGGGAAGAAAACTGGCAACACCAAGGGCTCGTTGAGGTGGATGTCCGACGGCACCTTGGGCATAAAGGAGGGGTGTGTCCTCAGCACCACCTTTGTCATGAAAAGTCAAGTATGGAGGCTTGCAAGATAGGGCCTGGATCTCTCCCACTCGTCGTGCGGAGGTGATGGCCACGAGGAAAGCTGTCTTCCATGACAGGAACTTCAAAGGTGCCGAATGCATAGGCTCGAATGGGGCCCCCATGAGCCTGGTTAGCACCACTTTAAGCTCCCACGCCGGGGCAGGAGCCTTCACCGGCGGGAATGATCGGAATAGTCCCTTCATGAATTCTTTCACCAGGCGATGAGACCACAAGGACACCCGTCCCGTAGTCCTGGTATATCGGGAGATTGCAGCCAGATGTATTTTGATGGAGGCGTGAGCCAGTCCAGCTTTGGCCAGCGACAGTAGGTACGGCAGTACTTGAGGGGCCGTAATCCGCAGAGGGTTAATCTTCTGTGCACAGCACCAGACAGAGAACCTCTTCCATCTATGTCTGTAGCACTTGAGAGTTGAGGACGCCCTGGCCTTTGCAAGAACCTCTCTGCAGCCAGCCGGGATGTCGTACCCTCCAAACTCTAGTGCTGCAGGAACCAGGCCTGCAAGTTCAGCGACTCCGGGTTGTGGTGAAGAATGGCGCCTCCTTCTCTGGAGAGAAGGTCTGTGTCCCTCGGTAGCTTGACTGGTGGGGACGTTGACAACTCCAGAAGGTCCGGGAACCAGATCTGTCTCGGCCACGCCGGTGCGACGAGGATCATCCTGCACCGGGACCTCTTGAGCTGGTTGATGAGCAGGAGCAGCAACGGCAGCGGAGGGAACGCATAAAGAAATAGGCCGTTCCAGGGGAACGCGAAAGCATCTCCCATGCTCCTCGGCTGGGGGAACCTGCTGGCGAACCTCCGGCACTTGGAATTCATCGCCGTCGCAAAGAGATCGATTTGGGGTTCACCCCATCGTCGGAAGAGTCGATCCACTTGATCCTGGCGTAGTTCCCACTCGTGGCACAAGCGCAGCTCCCTGCTGAGTGAGTCGGCGATCGTGTTTTTTATTCCTGCCAGACGAAGAGGCATCAGAAACATCCCCTGGGCGACGACCCAATGCCACAGATCCTGGGCTTCCTTGGATAGGGCAGGGGACCTGGTTCCGCCCTGCTTCTGGATGTAGAACATTGTGGTGGTGTTGTCGGTGAAGATCCTCACTACCTTGCCCTTGAGGGACAAAAGAAAGGACCTGAGGGCCCAGAACACTGCGCGGAGCTCCAAGATGTTGATGTGGAGAGACTTCTCCTCCGGGAGCCAAAGGCCTCTCGCGTGAAGATCTCCGGAGTGCGCTCCCCAACCTTCCAGGGAGGCGTCCGTCGTCACCGTCACCTGGTGAGCTGGGGTCTGAAAGTCTGTGCCCGCCGACAGATGGGAGCGGGTACCCCACCACCGGATCGCCTGGCGGAACGTCTCGTTGAGAGGGATCCTGTCCTCGAAGCTGCCCGTCGACTGGACCCAGCGGGCGTCGAGGAACTCTTGTAAGGGGCGCATCCGAAGCCTGCAAAGGCGCACCAGATAAATGCAGGAGGACATCATCCCGAGGAGGTATTTGATAGATCTTACCCTGGCCATGTCCGTGGCCAGCAGACGCTGCACCTTGCCCAGAATGGTCCTGGTCCTTTCCTCCGACGGCGAGGCCAGCCGCGCCACTGTGTCGAGCTTGGCTCCCAGAAACAGGGCGACTTGCGACGGGACCAGGTGGGATTTTGGAAAGTTGATGGAGAATCCCAGGTCCGTGAGCAGCTGGACGGTCTTCGCAGTGTGCTCCACGGCGAGCTCCCTTGTCCTTGCCCGGATGAGCCAGTCGTCCAGGTAGGGGTAGACGTGGATCCCCTGTAGGCGCAGCCGCGCCGCCACCGGTGCGAGGCACTTGGTGAACACCCTGGGTGTCGACTTCAATCCGAACGGGAGGGCTTTGAACTGGTAGTGCCGCCCTTGGACCACGAACCTGAGGAACTTTCGGTGTCTTTTCAGAATGGGGATGTGGAAGTACGCATCCTCCAAGTCCAACGATGACAGGAAATCGCCCTCCTCCAGCTGTCCCAGCACGTGCTGGAGGGTGACCATACAGAACTTCTGTGCCTTGATGTACTTGTTCAGTCGTTGTAGGTCCAGGATGGGGTGCCATCCTCCTGTCTTCTTTTTTACGAGGAAGTACCTTGAGTAAACTCCGGAGCCCCGAAGCCTCTTTGGGACGAGCGCGATGGCACCCTTCTTGAGCATCGCCCTTACTTCCAACAGTAGCTGAGGGACGTGATTTTCCTTCCTGGCCACGGGTGGAATGCGAGGGCATTTCTTCTGAAACTCGAGGGCGTGCCCTTGGGCCAGGGCGTCCAGCACCCAACGGTCGGTGGAGATAGACTCCCACACGCTGACGAACCTCGCCAGCCGGCCTCCCACCGGGGTGCTTCGGCGGGGGCCCGACCCCACGGTCAGTTCAATCTTGTTTGTAGGCCGCCTTGCCTCCTTGACCTCCCCGTCGACGACGACGGGCACCACTTGACTTGCCGCGTCCCCTGTAGGCTTCCTGGGACGAACATCTTGCCGCTTGGCGGTACGTGGAGGAGCCACTGCCGGATCCCTTGGAGACACCTTGTCTGCCTCCGGAGCTCCGAAAGGACGGCCGTCGTTGTTGGAGCACTCCCAGTGCCCGGGCAGTCTCTGTGTCTGTCTTGATGGCCTGAAGGGACTCATCAACCGCCATCCCAAACAGGTTGTTCCCGTCGAAGGGCATGTCCAAAACCTTGGTTTGTACGTCCTGGCGAAAATCCGTGGCCCTGAGCCATCCTCGTCGTCTCAAGCAAACGCCGTTGCCCAACTGACGGAAACCGGTGTCTGCGATGTCCGTTGCCACCGTGATGGCGTGGTCCGAAGCAATCTCACCCTCCTGTAGGATTTCAAGGGCCTCAGCCCTTCTGGCGTCCGGAAGGAAGTCCAACAGAGGGGCGATTTTGAACCACAACTCCCTGTCGTAGCGGGCTACGATAGCCAGGGCGTTGGCCGCCTCGATAGTCGTCGCTGCGGATGAGATGATCCGCAGTCCCATCGTGTCCAACTTCCTGCCCTCGCCGTCCGGCGGGGAAGTTGATGTCGAGGCCGATGCCTCCCCAGCTTTCTTCTTTGCTGCCGCCGAGACGACCGAATCCGGGGTAGGTTGCGCTCGAAGGCCCAAGGGGGCAGCATCGGGGACCCGGTACTTCTTCTCGTACCGGGCCCTCTTTGCCGGCACCGTGGCAGGGTTCTTGAGGAGGGCGAGCCCCTCATCCCAGATGTCATCAAGAAGCGGTACAGCGAGGACCGTCTTCCTTTTAGCCTTGCGCCGTTGGTAAAGGAACCCTTCCTTCTTCTCTTCTGGGCAGAGCTGGAAGAGCTTGGATGCCCTGGAAATCATGGCATGAAAGGATCCAATTTCGTCGGGCGGGGACGCCCGAACAGGGGGCGACGAGGGACACGTCCCGTCGTCGCCTCTGTCATCATCTGTACCTGTCGAAGCCGTGTCCGTGCCTGTATCATCCCCGTGGGTAGTAGACCGGGTGGAAGGCAGAGCAGGCCGCAGAGGTGGGAGAGGTGGCGTAGGATGCGTCCTCCTCCTCTTATGCGGTGGACTTTCCGAAGGTCCTGGCTCCGGCTCCCCCGTCGGGTCTGGCTCAGGTACCTCCGCCAGGGGGAGGGGCAACCTTGTCCTTATCTCCGAACATAAGGACTGAATCGCTGACAAAATGGCCGCCGAAGTGTCCTGCGGCGCCGGAAACGACGGGCGCGAGGGCTCTTGAGGAGCCTTGTCGGCGACCCCATCGCTCTCGTCGTCGCCCTCGTCGGGGTCCCTCCCGATGGGCTGGGCCTCTTCCACGCCTTCGATGAGCTCTTCTTCAGAGGTCGTGTTCGTATCCACGATGGCCACCAGCCCCTCCCCCACCTTTTCCAACGAGGACTTCGTGGGGGTCTTCTCAATGGGCCTGAAAGACGACTCCCTCCGCGGTGGCAGGGAGACTCTGGGTCCTGAGGGCGCCTCCACTGGTGTAGCCTCCACAGGCTGAGCCAGGGCCGCGGCGACATCCTCAATCGAGGTCTTAGCAAGGTGAATTAAGGCCATCGTCACCTTCTGGACGCCGGGGGCCTTCACCTTGGGGGGAGGGTCCGAGCCTTGCTTCCCCTCTGCCGGAATATTCGAGATCGACCGGGGCCTCTCCAGAAGCTTCGCCGGGTTCTCGGACTTCGTCTTACCCGAGCCAGAGCGTTGGATCGTGGTTGATGGCGCCGGGGAGAATGCGCCCTGCCTGGCAGCCAAGGAGCCCGACCGTTCGGCGCTCCCGGTGCCCGCAGACTCGCGGTGCTTAGCCTTTTGTTGGGCCCCCGTCGCCGGGATGCCCTCACAGGACTTAGAAGACCGCTCGGACTTCTTTTTCTTCTTCTCGCCTGACGGGCTCTTACCTTCCAGCCAGTTGGCGAGACGGAGGTGGCGATCCTTCATTGTCCGCTCCGACATGTTCCCACAAAACGCGCAGTCCTTCTCCGTGGGCGTCTTGTCCTCATGGAGACAGTGGAGGCATAACGAATGCTCGTCCTCCTTGAAAACATTCTGAAGCTGGCATCCAGGGCAGGTCCTGAACAGCTTCCC
This sequence comes from Ambystoma mexicanum, assembly GCF_040938575.1. Lineage (NCBI taxonomy): Eukaryota > Metazoa > Chordata > Amphibia > Caudata > Ambystomatidae > Ambystoma > Ambystoma mexicanum. The sequence goes on along the minus strand of NC_090931.1, from coordinate 289,105,840 downwards.
GGGCGTCGACCTTCCTTTCTCCTGGGCCATGTCCCGGGTAGGCCTCGGAACTTCTGGAATCCTCCAAAAGCGTAACTCGACGAAATCTTCACCCTTGAGGGGCGTAGAAAACTCCGAAAAGGGATCCCCGTTGATCGGAAGTAGAAACGGTGGAGCTTGAGGCTCTATTTAACCGAAAAATGAGAAAAATCTCCTAGAAAAGCGTGAAAACGCAGCAAAAGCTCGAGAGCTACAGCACGAGGACTCCCAACACTTGAACGTGCGGTATAAATCTGAGGATGGCTGCCAGAGGCGGGGCTTAGGGAGAGGGCAGTCATTGGCTGGGGGCAGTATGACCCAGAGACCAGTGATTGGTTACTACTAAGAAAGACAGATCAGAAACGAAACTGATACTGATTTTTTTCTATACCGAGGATTCCCGGCCTGACGACGGGGAATATTCATGAGCATGTGAATCCATGCCAGACCCCGTGCTGGAGAAAGAACATTACAGTATAATTTCTCCTTCAATGGATTGCCTTTCTCCCGCAGATTCCTCATCTAATAGACTCCCAAAGCAGTAGATGGAGGGCGGCAGAAAGTTATACTAAGAAATTTTGCAGCACTCCCCTTCCAAAACGTGCATCAGCTGTACAAGTCACATCCAGACTATAGTGCTTAGCAAAAGTATGAAGGGATGACAATGTCGCAGCACGACAAATCTCCCAGACAGGTACTCCCCTTTGCAATGCTGTTGATTCAGAGACTCCCCTTGTCGAATGGGCCCTGATGCCTGCTGGCAATTCCTTTCCAGTGGACTGGTAGCATTCCGCTATATAGTAAATTATCCAGCGGGATAAAGTCTGCTTCATTTTGGGTAAGCCCTTACAGGCCAAGGAAAAGGCCACGAAGAGATGGTCCGCTCTCCTAAAATCAGCTGTCCTTGCATTATAACTCAGTGCCCTTTTCGGGTCTAGACAATGTAACCGTTCCTCCTGCTTAGAAGGGCGCAGAGGAGGGTAGAAGACCGGAAAGGTCGATGGACTGAGACAAGTGAAATTCTGATACAACCTTGGGGGAGGAAGCCAGGCTTTACCCAGAGTGAAACTTTCTCCCGGAAAAAAACGCAGGAAGGGTGGGTTACAGCATAAGGCCTGCAGTTCCACAGCCACCAACAAGTCTGTTTTCAAAGAGAGAAGCTGTTACGGACAAGAGTGCATAGGCTCAAAGGGAGCCGCCACCAGAAATGTCAGAACCAGATTAAGGTCCCAATCCGAGACACCAAAGGGAGTTGCGGAAACTTATTTACAAGGCCTTTGAGGAATACTACCATTACCGGATCGTAAAAAATAAGCTGCGATCTGGGTATCTTTTAAACACAGACAAGGCTGCCAAATATCCTTTGACTGTGGTGACCTGAAGGCCTCCTGAGGCCAGTGATAGAAGGAACTCCATCACTGTAGTGGTGGGGCAAGAGATGGGGGTCAATCTCACATTCCATGCACCATGCCTCAAATCTTCTCCATCTGCACATGTTCAAATATTCTGTAGACGGTCTGCGTGCAGCCAGCAACACGTCAATTACTTCCTCAGAGGTCCCAGTCATCATGTCTCATCCTCTCAAGAGCCACTTATGTAGGTTGAAGGAATTCGGGGTCAGGTGGAGTATCCGACCTGACTGGGTTAAGAGATCTGGACGCCGAGGCAACTGGTGAGGTGGACAGATGGACAGATCCAAGAGGTAGGAGTACCACATTCTCCTCACCCAGTCCGATCAAGATCATGGTCGCTCGAAACCTCTTCAACCTCCGGAGAACCCATGGAGTGATGGGAATCGGAGGGAACGCGTAATGGAGAGGGAAGGTCCAATCCACCAGAAACACGTTCCCCAGCGCACCGTTCGCTGGGAATTCCCTTGGGCAAAATTGTTCGCACTTCCTGTTGGACTCCGCTGCGAACAGATCCACCGCTGGGGTACCCCAAAGAGCGAAGACCTCTAGTTGTTCTCTGTGCCCGCCAGATGAACTGCTGAGACTGAGATCTAGTTCTCCAGCAATCAGAACCAAAGCCTCATCGCCTTCGTGCAAAGGGGCGGGAGTGCACACCACTGTATTGTCCGTCAGAACGAGTACATGCTTCCCCTGCAGAAACAGGGCAAACGCTTTCAGGACAAGCCTGATGGCCTGCAACTCCAGCCTGTTGATGTGCCACCAGGCATCCGTCGCTGACCAGAAGCCGCTCACCTTCAAATCGTCGTAGTGAGAGCCGCAACCCTTCAGAGAAGCATCCGTGACCACTCAGGTCTGACGCCAAGGAGGCCAGAAGGGTTCCCCTGCCAAGAGGCTGTTGCGGTCCACCCACCAGGGCAGGTCGTTGACCACTGATGTGGACACCCTGAGGAGATCCGAGATCGTGCCGAGGTACTCAGACCACTGACCCCTCCGGTGCCATTAGAGGGAGCTCATGCGCAACCTGGTCTCTGGCACCAGAAATATGCAGGAGGCCATGAGACTTAGGAGGCAGAGGAAGGAAGCCACTGGTAGAGTGGAATGGTTCTGGAACAAGTCAACCATTTTTGTCAAGCTGACTACTCTCTTCTCGGGAGGCAAGGCTTCCCCCACCCGGGTATCTAGGACTGCTCTGATGATCTGGAGCCTCTGGACTGGTGTCATGTGGGACTTCGTTAAATTAAGGACAAAGTCCAGCTTGTGCAGAAGCAGGCAGGTGTCCTCTAAATGAGACAAGACCTGCACTGCAGACTTCCCTCGGATCAGCCAGACCTCCAGATATGGAAATACGTGGACCCCGGATCTCCTGAGATGAGCCGCAAACACCTCCATGAGCTTGGTGAAGACCCTTGGGGCGGACGTTAGAGCAAAGGGAAGCATCTTGAACTGATGCATATCTCCTACGGTGAACCTTAGGAACTTCCTGTACTTTTGATGGATTGGGACATGGAAATAAGCATCTTGTAGGTCTATAGACACCAGCCAGTCCTGTAGCTCGAGAGCGTGGAGAATCTCTCTCAACGTCACCCTGCTGAATTTGTCTTTCCTCAGTAACTTGTTCAAGACCCTGAAGTCCAGAATGGGACAGAGCCCTCCTCTGTTCTTGGGTACCAAGAAATAATAGGAATACCAACCCGATCCTCTCTGCTCGGGAGGTACCTCTTCCACGCACCCTTCAACAACAGGGATCTCAGTGCTTCCTGGAGCTCCTGTCCCGGTTGGAATGGGGGTTGGGGCAGTCTTTCCGGTGGTTACCTTACAAATGGTAGACAACCCTACTGAATGAGCTGAAGAGCCCAGGCATCTGAAGTAATTCCCTGCCACTGGAGCAAATGCTTGGTCAACCGTCCTCCAACCGGTGCACTGTGAGAGGGGAAATTCAAAGTGGCTTCGGAGACTAGGTTGCCCCCACCGCTGACGCTGCCTGTTGGCCTCTTGAGGCGAAGCTAAAGCAGGTTTGGCAGGATGCGCAGCTAGGCCTAAGGACTTACCAGTGATTTTGGATTCCTTAAATTTTCTAAGGAATCGTCGGTTTCTGGCCTAATAGAAGATTGCCCTCGAAGGACATGTCCAGAAGCTTGACTTGGACACAGAGGCCTGTCTTTTCAGTGTTATGGCTGACGCCATAGATCGGCCCACACAGCCAGCGATGTCCAGGCCGGTTCACAGCGACTGTCTGCTCACCTCTTTCCCATCCTCCATTAGCTGTAGGAAGCCCTTGCGCATGTCTCCTTCTGAGACATACTGAGCAGCATTTTCAACTGCTATCCATAGACGAAAGGAGTAATCGGCAAAACTGCTTACCACATTTGTGGCTTTTAGGGCCATACTGCCTGAAGTAAATGCTTTCTCCGCTAAGGCATCAACCATGTTTGCTCTAGACGAGACAGTAACAGCCTGCATAACGAGCCCCTCCGGGAAGGGTGAGAGGAGAGGTATGAGGGGTCTCATCTAACCAGCCTGTATTTCCCGGAAATGGTGGAGCTGACGGGAGGACTGGAACAAGGGTTTTGCCACATAATTGTTAAAGGATCGGTAATGGCAGGGTTTTAAGGCATACTGCGCTCTGTGGTGAGACTTTCCTCTAAAATGTCAGTAAGGTCATAACCTTATATGGGCGCCACTGATGAATGTAATCCCAGGGTGTCTAACCTTTTCTACTAAAGCCCTGAATTTAGAAGTATTATGAACATAGGGCTGGGTTTGCTGAAATTCGAGGTCTGGAGAGGTGTCCAGACTGCTGGCGTCATGGTGGCCTTGAGCCAGCTGCAAAAGCTGGTTTTGTTCATCAAATAATCAACCCATCCTTAACACAAGTAAATAAGGTCGACATTCCCCTGATCATAGGGGTCATTACTGCCGAAGATAACTGCCATAATGTCGAAAAATTCAGACCGGAGTTGCAGGGTGAATGTTTTCTCGACAACCGTCGACATCAAGGGTTTCTCTCTCGGCACTGATATGGTGGATGTCGGCGTCGATCGGGATTGAGGCGCCATATCATCGACATCCTTGGATGCACTGGGTTGATCCGGCTCCCATAGAACCTCTTTCGGTGTCGAAAGATTTATTAGGGCTGACATTGTCGGTACCGGGGCACTAGAGGGGTCGGGTATGCCGAGCACCGCTCTTAGCTCCGAAGCCTGCTGCGTGGTGGAGGGTTTAAGGGTCTTAGCCGTGCCGACTGCAGCATGCTTGTCATGGCCACAGGGCAAGAACCACAAGCTCCACTACATAAAGGGTCCAGTTGGACCCAGTCCTGGCGCCTTTGGTGCCAAGCTCATGAGAAAGTGTGCTCTGCACACTTTTATTCTTGTGCACATATTTTCTCCCCTGCAGGGCCCCCACGTGCCTCCAGGTCAGGCGTGGCCATAGGAGTGCACTGGGCTACACACGTACAGCTTCTTCTGGGAGTTGCAGGGTGGGGCCACAAGTCAGAACAAATGGGCGTGGCCGGGACAAGGCTATTTAAGCCTGCCCCCGACCGCATGAAAGCGCTTCGTGTTAGTCTGCTTATAGCAGCATAACGCTCACTGCCGCCCGAAGCGCATCTTACCCGACTCCAGCAATAAACATCGCCTGAAGCGCATCCTTACCTGATTCCAGCAGCAGCCACAGTCGAAGCGCATCCTTACCGGATTCCAGCAGCAACCGCAGTCGGAGCGCATCCTTACCTGATTCCAGCAGCAACCGCAGTCGGAGCGCATCCTTACCCGATTCCAGCGGCAGAGCATCCTTACCTGATCCCGACTTGCAGCCTCAACACTTACTCGGTAGTCCATCTTCGGCCAGCATCATCGCAGATCCAGGCATCCTTCACCCGCTGGCAGATCTTCGGATGACAGCATCCCAGTCTGAATTCGCCAGGCCATCCGTGCAAGACAAAAGGACAAACAAGGTTAGAAAAACTATCAAGACATTACGCTAAGGTCGTGCTCAAACCAATCCTTGCGCTTGACCTAAGAACCAAACTTACCACCTATTGGGACATTGTCAACTCTCTTTTTCTCCATTGACGGCTCACTTCTTGCACCGCAATTCCGCTGGGCCTCATATCACCTATTGGGAAGAAGGAAAGACATTACAAGAGATACGGAAAATAATCAAGATCGAAGGATACTTACCTTTGAAGTTGTTCAGCCACAGCCGGTCTTGGCTGCCATGCACATGGACCAGTGAAGAAACTCGGTCCATGTAAAAGCTCCCCTGCAGTGAGAAGCAGGACGGAGAGCTCGCCATCATAATTAAACAGGTGAGACTATAGAGGTAGGCGCATGCTCACCACATTCTGGGAAGAAGGGTTCGAGGGAGACCACAGCCATATCACAGCATTCTCGCGGCCTCTCGTATTCTTGCAGGGGCAGTACCAACAACCAGCACAGTACACAACATGGGAGCAGGGGAAGAAACCTGACCAAGGGGAGGTGGTTCCAGGGAGGGCTGCAACCATGCCCCAACGTCCCCGCAGAGACCAGGTGAGCGTAATAATGCTTTTTGAACATGTCAAGCATGGAGGCTTTGAAATTCTCACACTCTTGGCGGGTGGTAGGCCCAGCCACGGCTTACCTTTATCCGTCGATGAATCAGAGTCCCAACGGTGGCAGTGACGCCTTTTCTTCTTTCAGGACGAGGAAGAATGGCTCGAGTGGGACTGTTTATTCTTCAGCCTATGTTCTTTTTAGGGGTTTGCCCCTTAGTTTCGGCCTCCTAAGACTGAACCATCAACCATGCCAGTGATTTTGAGAGCGGTCAACCCAGAGCGAGTTTTGCAGCTTTATCGCGTAGGGATTTGGGTTGCATTTTGGCGCACAACGGACACCCGGAAGTCCCGTGCTGAGGCACCAGAGACACAACTCGTGTGGGTAAGTGATGGCCATCTTGGTGCCACAATGGAACACTGCTTGATACCCGATACCAGAGAGACCGACATCTCGCATAGAGTAATTGAAAAAGTACAACAGATTTCTGACAAAAATGTCGAGAGAGTCTAAGACTCACCTGTGTTCGCAAGCAGCGTGTTAGCATGCGGAAAAAAGGAACTGAGGTTGGAGCATAGTGACGTGGTATTTATGAGATGCCTGACGTCACGTCCGAAGCCAACGACCAGATGCCGAGCAAGACGGATCAACGGCCGGGTCGAGGTGCATTACGCCCCTTGTCGAACATTTTCCGAAGCAGCAGAGCTGGATGGAATATCTATCAGATGAGGAATCTGCGGGAGAAAGGCAATCCATTGAAAATAATTTCCCATCACTCTCATTCCTTAAACACTTGCTCCATTCTACGCCTAACGGCATATTTCTGGCACACAACTTCACCCGAACGTACAAACTTTCAGAGCCCATCTCATATAGGGTTGGGGAGGCAGAGCCTCCCATTTGACATGCATGGCTGCTGGGTGGCCGTGCAAAACCGCCTTTCACATTATGGGCATTAGTAACTGATGTGACTGCCTATTCCTAAATCCGGTAAACTCGATGTTCCACTACCACCCTTTGAAAGGGTAATTTTTGAGAGAGGAGTTTAGTAATTAGTGACCCTCTAAACAAAATCACCACCCCTCCCAGGTGTTTTAAAGTGGCATTTGATCATGAAAAATAGACACACCTCATGACTAGATCCCTCAATCCCAACCCGACCTCCAGCAGACACTACTAGTCATGGCTAGATCCCCTCCAATCCCAACCCGCACTCCAGTCACTCAAACCCTCTCACCTTATCTCAGCCACCACTACCCACCATTCCTCCCTCCTTTCCCACACACACATCCCAAGCTACACCTGCTCATTTCCTTCCCAACCTTTCTCTCTACTCCCCATCAGTCACCACGCCTGTAAATCCTAACTTCATCTTTCACCTCATCCATTTACCATACCTCCAATTGCTCATTTACTTCCACACCTCCCCCTCAACTCCTGCTTGAGCAAGCAGCCTCACAGCCCTCTCCCACCACTGCACCCATCTTCCTTCACCCTCCCCCTAGCCTCACTAGATCTCCCACCAGCTTCACTGCAGACTGCCCAACCAAGACTCTTTAACCATCTGCAGCCACTCCTCCTCTTTCCTACACCCTATTGCCCTCCACTTTCACCTTACCACGCTCCCTGCTCATGCCCATCCAATCCCATTCTACACCCCAACCTGTAGTACACTTCGCTGACCATCTGCACCTAGAACACCCCCTGCTAACGTTACAACTCTCAGAAGTTTCAAACTACCCCATCACACTCTCTCCTCCTTCCATACTGCCAACCACACCCTCTGCCTACCTGAAACCTGCTCTAATACTGAACTGAGCTCAGCAAGCCTGAACAGCACAGAAATGTATCAAAGGAAAAATACCTCCTTTGAAGAAGCAGAACAGTCAGCCCTGTCTGCAGGATTGGGCGGTCCAGAATGGGGAAGCCCATCTTCATTATTACCCATGGTCAAGGTCAGAACTGAATCAGCATTGAGACTGTAAGAGGGAGCTCAGGGCACCTCCTGAGAGCAGCCCAAGCTGTTTGATGAGGCAACACATGAGTCCAAGCTATGCGGACTGGGGCCCTTCCTTTACCAACTGTGCCCTGAGAAGAGATGTTGCATCCTTTGCTTACCACCTCACTCAATCTGCCAGGCCTGGAGGCACGTATTTGCCACCAAGTGGCACCCACAGTTAACTGAGTAGACTCAGGGGAAAAGGTTGTGTGTAAAGGGCAGGATTCTGACCAGTAGACCAAGGCATGCTAGAAGAATTAGTTGCCAGTACATCACAGATAGTCTTGGAAACTTTGAATGCCAAGCCTGGGAGGGCTTGGTAGACACAAACCTAAATGAGTTTACTTTTGAACCTCGGAATGAGTCCCAGTAATAGATGCCTCTTGGCATAGAAGGTGACTCGGACCTATCCCGGAATAGTGAGAAAGTTTGGAAGTGGTCTGGGTTGCCTGCTTAGTCATGACAGGAGCCATGTGATAAACCCTACTAGAGGGAGCCTTTCGCAAACTTACATACAAGACCTGTGGAATGGGCCAGATTCCTTGAGTGTGTCTCAGCGGAAACAGCTGGGAGGTGTCCAGCGATTAAAACCTAGCGGCTCAAGCGAAGACCACTAGAACCGATACTAATGTGGAAGCATCTTGGAAACATCGCCCCAAGTGGGGGTACCACAGTAAAAATCAAGACTTAATAGTAAAACCTTTTAGCAGAAAATAGGACTTATTGTTTAAGGACTTATATTTTTTACAAAATATAGGAACATGTTAACCTGCAAAGCCTGTCTGCCCAAACAAAAACTTTGGAGACTTGCTGAAGTTTATAGATGTGTAGCACAATTCTTCAAAAAATGTCTTCCATTATTTTCGTGTTTGGTTTTAAACAATCTTCATTTAAAACATATGTCCTCTGCTTTGATTTCAATTGTGTTCTGTAGATCAAGACTTGGATTCAACAGCTCTGTATCTAATGTATTATAGGTTTTGTTGACATTTGCTTTGAAATTAAGTCTTGTAACTTATTCCCCTCATGTTCGTATGTGCTCATAGCCACATATAATCTTGTTTCCTGATTCATTCTCATTTCATATACCCTCAACACGTGTTTCGGTGCCCTTTGCAGCTTCAATAAGAGATTTGGGTTGTGTGATTATTAATTCTTCATTGTTGACTTGCATATTTTGCCTTCTTGTCGTTTCTTTCCTCCAAGTATCTTGTGGATAACATTTGTTTTCGTGTATCCCATTGTCCATTTACAGGTGACAGCAGAAGCATGTGCACATTTAATAAGAAAACACTGTCACATGCAATTAATGGATAAGCGAGAAGGATTGTTAATTCATCATACACAAAATTGAATGGTAGTTTAAGTTAACCTCACCAACTAGAAAATGGTTACATGATTGTTTTAAATAGGTAGGACTAAACATGTTACTTGCAAAGGGAATTCAGCAACCGTAAGAACAATAGAGGCCACTGCAAATGTAACATGTCAATTTAAGTGGAAAGTGACACTTATGAGTCTTCTGACAACAATGTAATAGTAACCTCATTTTTGGGTTGCTGATAATCTGCTACGATATTTGAGGTGCCTCTGTTAGATTACCTCCCAGTTGATTTTGTAGCTTGTAAATGGCACTAGCTTGCATTTTAGTAACAAACATTTTTTTTTCTCTTATGATACTTGGTTTTAATGTACAGAGTTTGAAAGAAGTACTATTTTTGTGCTCAGTGGAATGTCTCATCTCAACTCAGGAAATGTGTTATCTGGTTAAACAATGAGGATTGCATAGGCTTATTGAGGGTGCATGGTTAGGTTAAACAATGTACCTCCTCAACCTGTGATGCTTGGTAACAATAAATGTTGCATAGTTCAAAATCATACATTACTTCCTACCCGGATTAAGATGAATTCAATCAAATGCCAACGAATGTTACCTTGTTAATGAACAGTGTTGACCATCTCATGAAGTGCTACTTCTTAAAATGTACCGGTAATACCTTGTATCATCCTTAATGAAGCCTCATAGTGCTTTTTTATCTAATCAATTAACAGAATGGTACTTGTGGGCCTAGAGGTAAAGCTCCTAAGCAATTAATTGAAAATGGACTCCTTATCACTTGCCTTCTGAAGCATGCTCACTCTTAATCTCGGCACCATACAGGCCACCACCTTGCTAAAAAACAATCCAAACAGTCGCACATCCAACAAAAGCAAATGACATGGCCTAATCCACGTACACCTGCACATCACAACCATTAGCATTACTGTACCGTCAGGTACTGCTAAGGCATATACGTGCACACTGGTGCATTAATAATCACAACCTTCCTGCGGTATTATCTTAATGATAATGGTAATAATGAAATGTGTACTTGGCCCCGTCATGTTGTTACTCTCTAGGCTTCTGTCAACCTGATGTGGCTGCAGTTCGTTACAATTCAAATGACAATCCACAATGTGTTATATGCACTGCCTTTTGTTATGCAATGTTATACTCTAGTTTAATGGAAACCCACAACCGTGAAATACTGCAAAACCAGACATTCCACAACTCTGTCATGTCAGGTTCACATTCTTTGGCCGTCTCTGGTTCGAGACGGAATTTTAGGCAAAGGAGACACACATACTCTTTTAGAACAAACTGGATCCACACACCGTTTGTGATTAGTATAATGTGTGATAAGTTTATTATTCCAAGTGATTTTATATCTAAAAACCGCAACACGGAATATGCAATGAGAAATTAAAACACATGTATTTTGTAAAAAAGCCCTTAATATTTAAAAAGCTGAAAATAATCTTGACGGCCGGAATAAATCTGTCATTCCGTTTGTGGCTTCATTTATCGAAGAGAAACATTAGCAGACCTGGTTTTAATATAAACTGTAAAGTCTCACACAATATGGTTCACTGCCTTATCAGCTGCTGAACCTGTATGGCCTGGCTAGAGTCTGCAAGCAAACATGTGTAGTCTTATTGTACGTTCCCAGAATGAACATTATTTATAATGCAGGTGTTCTTTAATTTAAAAGCAGCAATTTAAGGTGGCGAAGTTTAGCTTACAAAATGGCAAACTCACATAGGGTATATTAAAGGCTGATCAGCAAACCAAGTGGTTTAGAGCCAAAAACACAACGGCACACTTATTTCTGAAATTGTTCTCCCTAGTTTTATCCTTGCTGGCTGTGCATAGAAGAACAAGTTACTGGCAACATTCTTTCGACTGGATGTTCCTCTTAGTATTCCTTATCTTTGATATACGTATCTCGCCAGCTTCGCTGTTTTGGAAAAAACTTCTCGGCAGAGGGCGCTGTGCGCGATGTCGTGGTGTCTGTCCCTCGAAGGCCGCCCTGGCGTGAGAATGTCACCAGTAATATAAATAGCTTGGCTGCACCCGTTGGCTTCAGTTCTGTTTTTTCGTTCCATACCTCGAGGAACTAACCAGGTGTACCCCAGACCGCAAGCTCTCAGGAAACGCAGAGTGTAATTCACGTAAATTGTACAGCGGGGTAGGCTGGGAGGGGCAATGAGGAATAAGTGGGAGGAACATCCAGTCGAAACAACGTTACCAGTTGGTAAGTAACTTGTTCTTCAAATGGATTGTGTCCTCCCATGTATTCCTCATCTTTGATAGACTCCCAAAGCAGTGACAATTTGGAGGAGGGAGTACTATTTAGATTTATCATGAATGGAATGAAGGACTGCCTTAGCAAAAAAGGCCTTCTTGAGACGAAAAGGAGTCCAAGCAGTAATGCTTAACAAAGGTATTAATTGACGCCAAAGTTGCAGCTGAGCAAATGTCAATTACGGGGACACCCCTTTGAAGAGCCGCAGAAGTTGCCATGCCCATCTTGGAATGAGCTCGAAGCCCTTCCGGCAGGTCCTTTCGAGCAAGTCTGTAACACTCTCCAATAGCCAGTGTAATCCACTGGGACATAGTTTGTTTTGTTACTGCTAGTCCTAATTTAGGACCAGTATAACCCCAAAAAGTTGGTCATGTTGAAATTTTGCCATTCTCGCAATGTTAAAACTCAGAGCCCTTTTTGGGTCTAGTCTAGGCAACCTCTCTTCCTCTTTGCCTAAAAGAGGAGGAGGGTAGAAAGTTGGGAGTGTTATTTTTTGCGACACATGAAAGTCAGAAACTACTTTCGGCAAGAATGATGGTTTAACTCTAAGGACTATGACTATGATGGAGGTTTGCATGAAAGAGCCTTCAACTCACTTACCCTGCGGGCTGATGTTAGTGCTACAAGAAGAGCAGTTTTCAGTGTTAAGCGCCTTAACGGGCAGGAATGTAAAGGCTCAAAGGGTATACATGTTAGAAACTTTAACACAAGATTTAAATCCCAAGAAGGGACATGAAAAGGGACTGGAGGGTACACATTAGTGAGTCCCTTCAGAAATGGGACAATTAATGGTATCTTGAAATAGGAAACCTCTTCAGAGGAGCGCTTAAAGATGGAAAGCGCTGCCAGGTATCCTTTTATTGTTCCAATCTGGAGCCCCAGATTGGCCAAATGCAACAGAAAAGAAGGCACCATAGGAGTGCCACATTCTTGCCCTTGCACCAGTTACTAAATGTATTCTAACGACACCAGTAAAAGGGTTTGGTTGCTGGTCTTCTGGCCGAAGCAAAATCTCCATTACGTCATCCGGGAGGTCCCAATCCTTATATCTCAGCCTCTCAGAAACCATGTGTGAAGGCTGAGTGTCTTGACCACTGGATGGAGAACCCGACCTTCCTCTTGAGAGAGAAGATCCTCTCTTTGTGGAAGACGTATTGGAGGGCAGATAGACATGTCAAGAAGGTCCGGGTGCCACGTCCTCCTGACCTAATCCGGAGCAATTAGAATCATGGTTTTCCTGAATGTTCTCAATCTCCTAATTACATGAGGAATCATGGGGACTGGAGGAAATGCGTACAGGAGTGGAATTCCCAGTCTACTATGAACAGGTCCCCTAGAGCTCCTCTTGGAGGAAATTCCCTTGAGCAGTACTGATCGCACTACCGGTTGACACTGGTCGCGAACAGATACACTTGAGGGGTTCCTCAAAGGGTGAAGATCTCTTGAAGGACTTCCTGATCTAGTTCCCACTTGTGGGAGACTGTGCTCTGCCTGCTCAGAGCGTCTGCCGCTGTGTTCTGCTCTGTGATACTGGAAATGCATTGGAGGGACAGGGCCTCCCTGTCCTTGTCCTGTAGTCCTTTTCATTTGTGTTCTGTATTGTTTTCTGCCCAGGAGTCCATGTGGGACCCTTATGGCACCCATGGGTGGGGGTGCAACCCTTTGCGCCTAGTGTATGTTTTTGGGAACCTGTGTGTGGCCCACAGAGCAGGGTATGGGCTGGTGGCAGTTCCATGCTGAATTTGACAGGTGCCCTGAGTATCCTCCATTTTGGGATACCCAGGCCCTGCCATTGTAATCAATTGACTCCTGATAGGAAACACGATGGTCCCTGTGGCCTCTTGCTTTCTATTGCTTGTTACCTTGTTTTCCCAAAGTCCTGGGAAGCCCTGACTCTGTCCCTTCCCCCTGACTGGCTGTTGGGTGGAAGTTCCATATATGGTGTTGTTGTGAAGTCCAGGCCAGACTGGCTGGAGCCTTCCCAGTGAATGTATGTTGTGGGTACACCCTGTGGGTGGGACCTGGGTGAATGGAGTGTGTGACCAATATGCACTTCTTGTTGTGGATGTCTGGTATCTGGTGTTTGACACAATGACAGACATCCCTGCCCGAAACTGGTTTGAATGCAGTGTGTAGTGTTGAATGGCTGGGTACTTGTCCCAATACACATTCCTTGTTGTGAGTGTCTGAAAGGGAGGGGAATGGCCTGAATGCACTGCATGCCTGATTGGCTGACTGCTGAATACCCTTCTGAGTGATTGGTTGCCTGAGTGTGACCCAGCAGAATGAATGGGAGATCAACTAGTATATCTGGGGGCCACTCACTGCTAGAAATCCTTCTGAAGCTGGAGTTGAAACTAACATTGAAACTGAAGCTGAATCTCGAAGCCTAGCCTGAAGAAGGTTGACTGCTGACTCCCTTCAAAGAAATCCAAAAGCTGCAGATCCGTCGAGACTGATCCGAGAGAGGACCTGGTTAGGCGCCCTCTTCCCGTGCTCCGAGGGACCATCAAGCACCGCTAACCTTCGCCGAAGCTCCCTGGAAGTCAGACACGTGTCGAAGCCGCGTTGCCCAGAAGAGGGCACCGCTTGATGCTGTGCCATCGAGGACTGGAGCCGCACACTCCTTTGCCTAAGACCTTTGATTCTTGGACGCGCTCGTCCGCACCACCGCCCTCCTCATCCTGCCGGAGAAGGACAGGCCGTTGATGCGCCTAGGAGCATCCGCCGGTGGGTTTCCCGGCACCCAAAGACCGTAGACACGCCGGACGACTCGATGCCCTTGCTGGGCCACAGCTCTTCACAAACTCTTTGCGGTCCTGAACTTTCGACATCGAAGAGCCCAACAAGCCTCGTCCTTGCAGGATGTCTTCGCTCCGTCGTCGAGCGCCGCTGGGACCAAAGCTGCCGCCTCAACGCTGAGTTCACTTTCTTCGAGGCATCTCGATGATCCGCGGCTCCTGATTTAAAGGGAGCCGCTCAAGAAGGATCCGGTGATGACTCGTCGTCGAACTCTGCTATTCCAGGTACATTGGGGTGGTAGCAACATTATAGAAGGAAATAAGACTTATAGAATAAGGAAATAAGACTTATAGAACAATATATGGACTGGGCTTGTAATATATCTTTATTTTTGAGGTTGCCCAGGTGGGGGGGGGATCTCCACACAGAACTGTGTCTAGTGGTAGGGGCCAGTATTCTGCCAATAGTTCTAACCAACTGCTTTTCCTCCTATGTCTATTGTTGGTTACCTTTATTAAGTGATTTGTGTGACATTTAACCAGAGTACAGTTGATGCACTTTAATGAAATCTGATAATAATTGTGGTACCACTTAGAACTGTATATATTTGCCATTGTAGATATACAGAGTACAAAGTGAGTTATTGTGATATTGTACATAACCTTTAATATTAATTATATGAAGACTGTGTTTTAACTAATACATTGTGTGGCCATTCCTTTGTGGGTGCTTGGGGACTACACTGTACTTAAGAACCAGCCTGCATCACCTTCTGAGAAGATTGGCCTTGATTGTTCGTCCACTGCTACCGTAATTGAGAATCTTGGCTGGGGCACTCCGTGCATCTCCTCTACCATATAGAGAGTAGATGTACAGACCACCCCCCCTCCAGTCTTTACACTGGTGGCAGAGGTGGGATGCTTATGGTTTTAAGATCAGTGTATAACCGTGCCACTTACAACATATCTGCACTTTGTTAAATTGAGGTTTAGTTGTGTACAAGATAACTGCATTACAAGCAATGGAATCTATTGCAAATTGTAAATTGACTAGGATGAGCTTAGAGGCTCTCCAGAGTGCTTGGGAAGCCAGTGAGTTAGACTTTGAAGATAAGTCTAGGTCTGAGCTGATAGCTGCCCTGGTGGACTACCAGACTGATGGTGAAACTCTTGTAGGGGGAGGATGCAACCAATGAGGACTCTGGCCCTGGGGTTGTAGCTGAATCAATCTGATTCTGGGAATGCCACCATTCCTTCTGCCTCTGTTCCGAACCCCAGCACTGCTCTTCAGGGGGAATCCCTGAAGATTTAACTTTTAAATTGGAGCTACAACGGGAGCAGTTAGCCTTTCAATACAAAAAGGTGGAAACAGAAGCTGAATTGAAGAAAGAGGAGTTGGCACAGCAAGTGATATTCAAAGATAGGGACAATGAGCACCAGAGAATCCAGCTTGAGAAAGCAAGAGTTGAGACGTCAGCTAAACCAGTTGAGAGTGGCAGGTCCTCAGCCACCAAGTTTATGAAAGACTTGGTTGGTGTGTTTATAGAGGCTTATGCGCGGAGTCGGTCGCAGAGTCTTTGGGTCTGCACTAGAAAAGTTTTACTTTTTTTTGCTGCTGCTGCTGACTGCATTCATTGGACTGCCTACAGTCCTCTTTCTACTGCAACTACCTAAGAACTTAAAATCCCCAGAATACCGCGGAGCGGCCGCAGAGTCGGTCGCAGAGTCTTTGGGTCTGCACTATAGAAGGTTCACTTTTTTTGGCTGCTGCTGCTGACTGCATTCATTGAACTGCCTACAGTCCTCTTTCTACTGCAACTACCTAAGAACTTAAAATCCCCAGAATACCGCGGAGCGGCCGCGGAGTCGGTCGCAGAGTCTTTGGGTCTGCACTATAGAAGGTTCACTTTTTTTGGCTGCTGCTGCTGACTGCATTCATTGAACTGCCTACAGTCCTCTTTCTACTGCAACTACCTAAGAACTTAAAATCCCCAGAATACCGCGGAGCGGCCGCGGAGTCGGTCGCAGAGTCTTTGGGTCTGCACTATAGAAGGTTCACTTTTTTTGGCTGCTGCTGCTCACTGCATTCATTGAACTGCCTACAGTCCTCTTTCTACTGCAACTACCTAAGAACTTAAAATCCCCAGAATACCGCGGAGCGGAGTCGGTCGCAGAGTCTTTGGGTCTTCGGGCTCTGCGGGCTCTGACCCGCCCGCTCTCCCACGACACTGGCTCAACGTGGGTCTCCGCGCCGGCCTCCTCATCCCCAAGGGAGGCCGCGACTCTCCTCGGCGGCGCCTGCAGACCAGACGACATACTTCCAGCAGAGAAACGCGAGCCTCCGACGCTCCTTGGACCAGCTTGCAGCTCGCAGCATTGTCTCCCCCGAGACACTAGCGAGAGTCTCTGGATCTCACGGAAGCTTTCTCGCCCCTCAGAGAGATCAGCGGCTCCCCACGCCAGCGCCCTCGTATAGAAGCACATATGCCAGCAGGCAGCCGTTTCTTTGCAGAACAGCTCGTTCACTTCCTGGAGGAGCCCGCAACCCCCGATGTCACCACTGCCAGGATACCTACGAGACTTAGGATCTCGAGACCAGCACAGCGCCCCCCCTTCACCCTGCCAGCCAATTACGGACCACGAGGAAACTGCATGAACAGCCTGTGGTCTCCCGCGGAGTCCTGAATAGCTTGAAAGACGATGAGCAGGTACACACTTCAGTCGTGGCACGAGCAACCCGTAGCCACACCACACCGACATCTAAGAAACGACACAGGAGTCGCACCGCAGCGCTGCTCACCGACACACCGTCATTGGATTTCCACACCAAAGGAACTCTTCTCTCAAATCCTGCCTCTTCCCTACCACCATATCTACAGGAATCCATACAACCTGTGAAGAAAATTACTGGACTCCTATCACAACACCAAAGGAACTCTCCTCTTAATCCTGCTTTCCCCTCACCACCACACCTACAGGAATCCATACAACCTGTGAAGAAAATAATGTACAGAATGATCTATACTTTCTAACCACAGATCCCTCCACAGCACAAAACAAAGTTAAAAACAAGCCCAAAAGATATCAACCCACAACGGAATCAAGAAGCATATCTTTTGTCCCCCTCCATCTTTGGCTCACTGCATCTATCTCTGCAAAACAGGCATAAATCAACGAAACATCCCCGGGACTAGGAGACCGAAAGGACTTGATACTTGGATCCTAACAAAGAAGTCTAACACCATACCCGACTCCTCTGGCAGACACCAGCGCCAGCAACATACAGGAGATCTGTGCCGACTACCTACAGGAGACCGAAAGGGCCCGCCCCTTGGATCCTACGCCACACATCCACCGCAACAGAAAACAACATCAACAAGACACCGAAAAGACTAGTCCTGCAGATCTCAACAAGGAAGACACATCAATCAATGTTCTAGTTATAGTAGAGACTTGGATCTATCACCGCTCAGAAGACCGAAAGGGCACGACCCTTGGATCCTGAACACAATACCAAGCACAACTTACCCTTAAGTACTGCTAGGAGACCGAAAGGGCTCGTCCCTTGGATCCTAACAGGAAACACACCAATCCACGAAGAATGTCTACAAATCGAATCACTAAACAACAAAGCATCCAACGGCCAAAGACTAGACAAAGAACTAAACTTGTCACTGTTGGCTCGTCTGATCAAGACTCGTCACAACTAACCATGGAACAATCTTTTCAAGGAGCACCAAATCCCAAAGGAAACCAAAAAACCTTATCAAAGAACTCCAAAGCTAAACGAGAAGCCTATCTCGTAATAGAAGACCCTCCCAACATTGGCACTACTCTCCACGAAAACATTCAATCTGAATTTGAGAACCAACCTGCTGAAGAACTAATACTTGCTCAAATCAAAAGCACAAGTTCACAATCCTTGTACTGTAAATCAACAGGAAGACTCATCATCTCCAATCATCTACACTCCTGTGTCACCCCACAGCAACCAGGAAATTGATATTCTCGCCCAATCTACCAAAAACGATCGACCTGCAAAGATCAGTCCTCAGTGTAACAAAACACAAGACACAACATCAATACCTACACTCAGCACTCAGGAACCTAGAACAACGACATCCGATAACATTGAACCTCCAAATAACAACTTGAACTGCTCTAGCGGCAACACCAAGACAGCAAAAAAAGTTCAAACGACAAGTGATCAAAGAAACACTCTACTCACCACACCTAGCCCTGTAACACAAGAAACCACCAACAACTTGACAACAAAGACCAATAAAACCACATTCCTGGCAAAGACACCCCAATACACCAAACAAGTGAACTCAGACGACCTACATCCTCAAAAACCACCATGGACGTCATCCCAACAAACAAAGAAAGAAATAACAAGGCTAGCAAAATTGGCGTGGCTACAAACTCACAACTCTATCAAACTCACACAACCTTCAGATGCTGCTGGTATCAAAATAAAAACTAAAGCAGCAAGATTATCAATGGACATTACTGAAATTGAGTCAATAATGACAAGCATTGAAAAAAGAAAGGACATTTTTGGCAACCGACCAGAAATACATCAACTCAATTAACATCGACTCCGTGTATTACACATGATACCCAAAAATTACCTGTGAAAACAGAACCTCAATCCGACTATACTGACAAACAAACCTTCCCAACACGCTTCAATTACAATTCAGACGACTGCTACTATTCGCCAGACCCTTCAACAAAGAATTTGAAACCGATCACTCTACAAGACAAAAACACCAATCCCACACCAAAAGACGATCACCCTGAAGAAAACAATAACCCGAGAATTCCGACAACGATGATAGATTTACAAAACATGCTCATAGCAATACTTTCTCAAGCGATGATTCCCTTCCTCAAACTACATGAAAGTATGAAAGACAGCATCAAAGAACAAGCAACTCTCCTGGCTCTGATACACTCAAAACAAATATACATGGAGAACTTTGTCTCGTCACTCGAATCCCGCTTGACCGTTGAAGCGGAAGAATCACATTGTTGGCAACAAAGATTAGCCGAAATTGCGAGAGGGGATCGTCAAGAGAAAACAAAGCTAACAGAGCTCTTACAGTTGCTTAAAGCACACCATCAACAGCAATTAATCCCTCAACCCAACATACCTACTCAAGAAGGAATACCAACTTCCCTGCCGACAATCTACTCCAATAACCAATTGTCGCCACCACGACCCATGAACATCACGTGCTGAATGAAACAGCCGGAAAAATCACCACTTCAAAATCGGATGCTATGGAACCTAAACAAGCATATAAGAACCCCACTGAAGCATACCAAATCTTCACAAAAGAAAAAAAACTACACAATCCAAAACCAACAAAAAACGACAAACGGGCTCGAGAGCATTCCTAAGAACCGTGAAACCAACCACCGAAAACCAGGAAAAGCAAAACCCTAAAATCCGGACCCAGCCTCAAGTGCCACGAAAACCGCCAGCTGAACCATCTATTGATGAAGAACTACTTAATTTATCTACCCATGAAGACCAATTACTAGACAACTTACTGCCACCAAGCCAACCAACAAGCCATGTGAGCTTCATAATAATTGATGAATATCCTTTGGAACATGAACAACCAATAACTAATAACCAAGAAGAAATGTCAGACCGCTCTATAGAGGAAATCTCAGATGCATCCCTAGAAAGCGACACAATGGATGAAATAACACATGAAACCTACGACCAAATCTCATTGGAGTCACTCATGACAAGTCTACATGATCGCACTGAACATAGCTTCATCTTTCCATAATTTGTCAATCCGCTACGACAAAATGAAATTTACGAAATTCACATTGAAAACGAAACTAATAGATTGGAGCCTCTAATTCTAAACAGAAATAATGTTCTACGCCTTTTTGGAGCAATACCGCAATTGAAGAAAATAGCATCAAACGACATTGACTTCACAATATTCAAAGATGACCTAAACTTAGATTAGATTGTCATAGAGCTGGCGGACCCAAACAACCAGGAACTGATATTATCAAGTCGTGCCCAGCTACAAAAACTTGGCTTCACCTGCTGGGCTGCCACAACCACAAAAATACCTACTAAACAGAAATACAGAGACACTTCGGACAGAGACTACAACATCAATCGAGACCAGAAACGCCCAACTGTGCTGCCGATCACACCGGAGCCGACAGAAAGTGGAGCCGATCACCACAAACACAAAAATCATGCAGAGATGAAAGACCGATCAGAAGAACCTATAATTCGGAAACCTCATTCACAGGAACTGCATTATTAGAAGAGTCAATGATCTCCCGCTCATAACAATCAACAAACCTGGGATACACGTGGTCACTTTGCTCATGGAACACCAGAGGAAACTTGCATCTCTTCACAAATCCGTCCAAAGACCTTGAACAATACCAAATCATATGCCTTCAGGAAACTTGGCTCAGCGAACCTCCAGCCTGTGATGGCTTCCTCACCTTTCTCAACCCTGCCATTGTCAAAAATCAAGGAAGACCAGCATCAGGGCTCTTGACCCTAATCAAGATAAATCCCCACTGTACAGTAATGAGCACTTAAAACATCAATCCATGGATCCAACTAATAAAACGAATGTGCACCAAGATCGACTCACACGATGAAAAAAAAAACGGCACAACAGTTATAATCTTAAATCTATATTGGAAACCTACAGCAATATCAACGGAAGCATTCATCGATGGTGCGTTCTTGGCAATCGACAAGGCCGTGACAAACCACCAGCTACCAGAAATAATAATCTGTGGGGACCTGAATATCAAGCTATACAACCAAAATGGATCCCTCCAAACTCAGTCACATCTTACTCCGAAAGCAAAGAACTGGATGAACGAAATTACAAATCGCAATATCATCCTTCTGAACCATGCAAGGAACAACTCTGTAGCCTACACGCCAACCTGGACTAGAGGACCATCAAACGCAATCATTGATTACATATTCCTATCATACAACCTACATGAATCTGTCATAATCGCACAAACGATTATAACTGATAAATGTGACCACAACCTACTCACTGTCCACTCCGGGCCAATAACTCAGCAAAGTGAACCAGTACCAACAGTCTCTGTGGAACTCGACGGCACAACATCAAGACTAAGGATTCCACAATCAGCCATGGCAAACTTACCGAAGAAACTCCATGATACCACTCTAACAGATTTCGAGAAACAGAACTATGATGTGGATTCTACTCCCTTTCCGGCAAACACTCAAAAACCGCCCACACATAGATCATCGCCATATATACAGCCAAGAAATAGCTGATAGGAAAAAATGCTTAAATCGATCAATACGACGTTTAAAGAAAACATCTGCAGAAAACAAGAAACAGATCAAAAATCTGAAACAGAAATACGCAAACTGGCGAAAATCACAACAAAAAATCATCCAACAAGCAGATGAAGAAAACATAATGAAACTACGCAAGACCCACAATACGAGAGAGCTCTGGAACTTGCTCAACGACAACCTGCAAAAACAGCACAAACTGACAGCAAATGTTCCACAGGAAATTAGGATTACGAATTTTTCGACCATTTATGGAGCGCGAAAAACGCAACCCCAAATCCAAATGCCCACAAACGAACTGAAATGGCATGTAAATGCAGAATTTGAAGGCTTCATGCAGCTCATCAAGAAGCTGAACACGTCTAAAGCGCCTGGCCCTGACGGACTGTCTAATGCTGTCATCAAGCAAGACCCGCCTGCCTGGGCGAACTTCATGTGCCATATCACAACTTTGGTAAACACACTCAACCGAATACCAAACTCTTGGAGTTCGGCAATAATTGTTCCAATTCATAAGCAAGGTCCAAGAGAATAACCACAACATTTTCGCCCAATTGCCTAACTAGACCCGCTTGGGAAGCTATTCGCCTCAATACTTCTGAAACTAACTGCGTGGGCACCCGAAAACAACAAATCCTCAGTAAGGCAAACGGGTTTCACAGCCAACGTCGGAACAAATCTTAATCTCATACTACTCCAACTAATAAAGCATGAAGCCATCAACTCTCACACTACAATACACGCAGCATTAATTGATTTAAAGATGGCCTTCGATGCGATTTCACGCCAAAAACTATGGTCAAAACTCAGAGCATGGAACTGTCCATCGAACATCCTTGAACCAATCATTCTCCTCTATTCAGAAACCACCATAAAAGTGAAATTATCAAAACAAGGAGCCACCACCAACGCAATTTCAATAGTAAATGGCCCAAAGCAAGGCTGCCATGGCAGCAACTTTCTACAACCTGTTCACGGCGGACATTGAGGAACACCTAAGATCCAACAAAACCAATCCACCAAACATAAACTCTACACCAGTCCCTGCGATGGCATATGCAGATGATATTGTTTTGTTGGACAAAACACCCACTGGACTTCAAGCATCTCTGACAGCTATATGGACAAAAACGAACTAACGATCAACATCGGGAAAACCAAGACAATGACCTTAACCAAACCATTCACAAAAAAACCACACAAGACGAGATTCAACATCAATGGGAACCAAATAGAAAACGTGGCAACTTTCAAATATCTTGGTGTCCTAATTAACCAATCAGAATCGGAGGAGCAATGGATTGACAAAATCAAACAAACCGCACAAACTCTAGCAAGACAAGGATGTATACTTCACAGGAAATACGGCCAGTTTTCATTCAAACCTATCATTGCCTACTACAGACAGAAGTACATCCCGATACTAACATATGGAACAGAAGAAATGCTGAACGCCCGTACAATAAACTGGATGAAATTTGAAACAATTTTCTGGCGTAAAATTCTCCATTTACCACAGTCATATCCTATGCCAAGAATCACTATGAAATGGCAACGCAGTCAATTGAATCCATTGTACTATGGAAAAGACTGGATATCTTCCGAAAAATACTCACCGACCAAAAAACCCCAGCTATCCAAATCCTCCGAGCCCAGGCTAATACCTTCAACAACACGGTATTACAAAAATCGAAACATTCAATGAAGAAGGAAATGGAAAACGAAGACATCACAGAAGAACAGCTAACTCTCCGCCCACAACAAGCAAAAATAAAAGTTCTTCAGAACGACTGGATAAGAACTATTCAAAAGAAGAACGTCTACAAACAGAATCTTCAATGCACAAAAAACAGGAAAATCCATGAACTACCACAATACCTTCAAATCTTTCCAGACCAGAGCATTATAACAACATTCTTAAGAGTGTGTCTGAACATTCTACCCACAAACTCATACCTATCAACAACAAGACAGATCGTTGTCACAAACGACTACTGTCGATTTTGCAAGGATCAAGCCATCCCAGAAACTATATTCCATCTTGTTATGGAATGTCAGGCACTCTCTTCTCAACGCAAACAATTTGGAGCGTTCTTCCAACTCTCAGAACAACAAATGAACACTCAAGAAAGATGGACCGCCCTACTTAGTGGACATAACGATAAATACACTTACACAATCACTCTTTTCCTAAGCACCATTTTGGAACTGAAGAAAAGATCACCGTGAGATCAATTCTAAATCATTAGCTCCTACCATCCACAGGTCACAAGGAAAATGATGAAAAAGTTTACAAACTAAATCATCAAAAAAAATAGAGGTTATGATATCCTCCAATGGATTGAAGTGTTTGAAATGGCTTGTGCAATTTATGATGTTGATAAGAGAGATTGGGCTAAGTGTTTGTTAAGCAGAGTGCCTCAGACTGGATATGACTGTATTCTGAAACTGAGTGTGGAAGAAAGGGGTCAGTATGAGTGCATGAAGTCTGCTTTGATTGCCAAGTTTGGCAAGACACCTACCCAATAACCTTAATAGGTTCAGGGATTTTAAGAAAAGAGAGAATATGTCTTGAGTCGACTGGGTGAGTGCTGTACATATGGAACATGATGGGGTGGATTGATGGATACAAGGTAAAAACTTTTGTTGAATTGCCCACCTTTTCTTTTTAGAGCATTTATCTTAAGCCTGTTCAACAGAGTTGCGTCAGTATGTTACTGACCAGAACCTTTTGGATCCCTTTAAGCTGGCCAGGCTGGCTGACAAGTGGGTCTCCCACCGGGTGTCCCCACCAAGGACTCTAGTGGGAAGGACAAAGAAAAGGGGACCTCTCAGAAAGCTGAGGAGTCCCAAAAGCAATCGGGTAAACCAAAAACCTCCTCTCCTAAGACCCAAAACTCTAGTGGGGATAAGTCCTCTGTGGGTGGGAATAAGAGTAGTGGTCCACAGGCTGCAAAGCAGGCTCCCAGTGGTTCCAGTACCATACCCCGCATTCCTGGCACTTGTTGGGACTGTGGGGCTCTGGATCACAAGAAGGGTGACCCCAAGTGTAAAGGTAAGGCACTTGGGAGTCCAGGCTGTCAGCCTGACCTACCCTTACCCCATGTCTGAGGTGGAGGCCACTGTCCTCCCCTCCTCTACAGGGATCACATTCGGTGCTCCTGTAGAGATTTCCTTAGTGTCCCTTGGGGCCTGGAAACAGTACACAGAAGTATTGCCGACTATCCCGCAGAACACACGTATGTTTTTGAGAAGTGTCCTCTTGCATGGCCTGCCTTCGACTGGCTTGAGAGACACTGGGGCAAGCCTGACATTGGTGGACAGGACCCTGCTCAAGCCAGAGGACTATGTAGGTGCTCCTCTGAGAACCACCAGGTTAGCTGGTGGGCCTCCCAAATTATCACCTGTAGCCTTAGTCACACTCATGATTGGAGACAAGACAGCAAAGCTTCCTGTCCTGGTTCAGGACAATGTCCCAGCTAACATTCTGTTAGGAAATGATCTAGTAGAGTTGGGGTTGATCTCAGATGGTCTACCCATGACTGCTGATGCAGTCACTAGGTCACAGGTGACACAGGGTCTGGCTGTGAGTCAGGTACCCGAGCCAAAGGCGAAGCCTAAGGCAAGAAGACTGAAGAACAAGAAGGCCACCTCTGTGAAGGGCGCTCCTGCTCTTCCTGCTGTTCCTTCAGCACCCGTTGGGATCCATGCTCTGGACGGGCTGGGTCCAGGGGAAAACCCAAACTCAACTCCTGAGGGAGAAGAGGCAGAAGACCCTCCTGCGGGAGAGGTGCTCAACCCGGAGGACCACCCCGACCTTCAATGCCTGTTGGCTGAAGAGGACCCTCCTGGGCGGACTTCTGTAAGGGAGAGAGAGAGAGTGACACTCTCTCTCGAGGGTCTGAGGAAAAAGGCCCTGTCCCAGGCACAAGGAGAAGTGCATAGGACATTCCGGATCTATTGGGAGGGTGAGCTCCTTGTTAGTGAGCCCACTAAGCCTGAACCTGGTGCCCTCAAGAGGTTGGTAGTACCGCAGGTTTACAGGCCCTTCCTGTTGCAGTTGGCGCATGAGATGCCCTTGGCTGGTCATCTTGGTACCAAGAAGACTAAGCAGAGGCTCTCTGCCTGTTTCTACTGGCCTCGGAAGGGAGTAGAAGTGGAGTCCCACTGCAGGACCTGCCCCACTTGTCAGTTATCTGGCAAGACTGGAGGCAGTGTCATTGCCCCACTGCAATCATTGCCAGTGGTTGGCACACCGTTTGAGAGGGTGGGCATCAACATTGTCGGTCCCCTTGAGCCTCCCACTTCAGGTGGACATTGGTTCATCCTGGTCTTGGTTGATCATGCCACTAGGTGCCCTGAGGCTACCCCTTCGGACTGTTACTGCCAAGGTGGTTGCCAGGGCTCTCCTGGGCATTTTCACCCGTGTTGGATTCCCTAAGGAGGTTGGCTCTGACAGAGGATCCAACTTCATGTCTAGTTACATAAAAACCATGTGGAAAGAGTGTGGGGTAACCTACAAGTTCTCCACCTCTTACCATCCCCAGACCAATGGTCTGGTTGAGATATTTAATAAAACTCTCGGGGGCATGCTAGGCACTTTGGAAGAGCCCCTAAGGAGGAAATGGCATCTCCTCCTGCCATGCCTGCTGTTTTCTTACAGAGAGGTACCTCAAGAAGGTGTTGGTTTTAGCCCCTTTAAGTTACTCTTTGGACATCCCGTGAGGGGGCCCCTTGCCTTGATCAGAGAAGGTTGGGAAGCCGCCCTCCAGGTCCCGCCAAGCAAGTTGGGGACTATGTGTTAGGCCTCAGATGGAGGATGACACAAATGATGGGTCAGGCGACAGCAAATCTCAAGCCCAGGCAGGAATTAAACAAGTACTGGCATGACCATAAAGCCTCGCAAGTGGATTGGACCCCGGGAGAGGGAATCCTTGTGATGGAGCCTACCAAGCCTAGAGATTTGGCAGACAAGTGGACTGGACCCTTCAGGATCATCTCCAAGATGGGCGAAGTCAATTATCTGGTTGACATGGGAATCCCTGGGGTAGCCCCTCAGGTATTCCATGTTAACAGGCTCAAGCCTTTCCACAGGCGAGCAGAGGTCTCATGTCTCTTGCTAGCTTCAGAGCAAGAAGAGGATGAGAGCGAGTCCCTTCCTGATTTGCTGCATAGCAACCCTCAGGACGGCTCAGTGGAGGGAGTACACTTCTCTCCAGATCTGACGGCAGAGCAGCAGAGGGCCTGCAGGGCTTTGCTCCGGCAGTATGCCTCTCTGTTCTCACTGACACCAGGCCTTACACCGTGGTGTAGGCACGAAATTGACACTGGGGACAGTGTGCCTGTCAAAAGCAGGTGCTACCGTATGTCAGATACCGTTAAGAACCACATCCAGGCTGAGGTCGCCAAGATGTTGGATCTGGATGTTATTGAACCCTCAACCAGTCCCTGGTCCAGTCCCGTGGTCCTTGTCCCCAAGGCAAGTTCCCAGGCAGGTACCAAGGATTGGAGGTTCTGTGTCGACTACCGAGTCATCAATGCCTTCACCAAAACTGACGCGCACCTATTGCCCAAGGCGGATGAGCTTGTGGACACCATAGGTGCTGCCAAATTTGTAAGCACCTTTGACCTTACCTCAGACTATTGGCAAATAGCTCTGACGGACCATGCCAAGGAAAAAACAGTGTTCTCAACACCTGAGGGACTCTACCAGTTTAGGGTTATGCCTTTTGGGTTGAAGAATGCTCGTGCCACCTTCAGGAGATTGCTCAATCATGCGCTCAGTGGGCTGCAGGCCTTGTGTGGCCTACTTAGACGATATTGCTGTCTACAGTTCCACCTCGGAAGAGCCTTTGACACATCTGGATAGGGTGTTGCAGGCCTTGAAAAGAGCTAACCTCACTATCAAGGCCACCAAGTGCCAGATAGTTCATGGAAAAGTCACATATCTTGGTCATGAGGTAGGAGGGGGTCAAATCCAACCTCTCCCCAGTAAAGTACAGAATGTACATGACTGGGAGACTCCCACTACTCAAACCCAGGTGAGGGCCTTTAATGCAGATGGCTTTTCCAGAAGGTATGTTGACCGTCTGGATGAGGGTATCTATCTTGTGGGAGATTAGGCACCCTAACCTCAGTCTGGGGGGTCCACTGATGCTGGAAAAGCATCGGAGGGACAGGGCCACCCCTTCCTTGTCCTGTGTTGTCATTTGTGTTCTGTATTGTTTTTTGCCCAGGGGTCCATGTGGGACTCCTGGCAGTGCTTTTGGTTTGGTGTACAGACCCATGGGATACCCTTATGGCACCCATGGGTGGGGGGTGCAACCCTGTGCCCCTAGTGTATGTTTTTGGGCACCTGTGGGTGGCCCACAGAGCAGGGTATGGGTTGGTGGCAGCTCCATGCTGAATTTGACAGGTGCCCCGAGTATCCTCCATTTTGGGATACCCAGGCCCCACCATTGGAATCAATTGATTCCCGATAGGAAACAAGACGGCCCATGTGGGCTCTTGCTTTCTATTGCCTGTTACCTTGTTTTCCCAAAGTCGTTGGAAGCCTTGACTCTGTTCCTTCCCCCTGACTGGCTGTTGGGTGGAAGTTCCATATATGGTGTTGTTGTGAAGTCCAGGCCAGACTGGCTGGAGCCTTCCCAGTGACTGTGTTGTGGGTAAACCCTGTGGGTGGCACCTGGGTGAATGGAGTGTGTGACCAATATGCACTTCTTGTTGTGGATGTCTGGTATCTGGTGTTTGACACAATGACTGAGACATCCCTGCCCGAAACTGGTATGAATGCAGTGTGTAGTGTTGAATGGCTGGGTACTCGTCCCAATACACATTCCTTGTTGCGAGTGTCTGAAAGGGAGGAGAATGGCCTGAATGCACTGTATGCCTGATTGGCTGGCTGACTGACTGCTGAATGCCCTCCTGAGTGATTGGTTGCCTGAGTGTGACCCAGCAGAATGAATGAGAGATCAACTAGTATATCTGGGGGCCTTCCACTGCTAGAAATCGTTCAAAAGCTGGAGTTGAAACTAACATTGAAACTGAAGCTGAATCTCAAAGCCGAGCCTGAAGAAGGTTGACTGCGGTCTCCCTTCGCTGAAATCTGAAAGCCACTGAACCGTCGAGACTGATCCGAGATAGGACCTGGTTAGGCGCCCTCTTCCCGTGCTCCGAGGGACCATCGAGCACCGCTAACCTTCGCCAAAGCTCCCTGGAAGTCAGACCCTCAACAGGCTGCAGACCGGAGACAGGGACCGCCGAGGAGAACGAAGATAAGCACTGGACATTCCGTCCACCGTCTTCAATCAGGGTTCGCAGGATTGCTATAACCGCTGGAGGCCCTTCAAAGCAGTGTTGCCCAGAAGAGGGGACCGCTTGATGCCGTGCCATCGACGATCGGAGCCACACGCTCCTTTGCCTAACACTTTTGATTCATGGACATGCTCGTCCGCACCGCCGCCCGCCTCATCCCCGCCGGAGAAAGCCAGGCCGCCGACGCGCCGAAGAGCATCCGCTGGTGGGTTTCCCGCCACCCAAAGCCCGTAGACACGCCAGACGACTCAACGCCCTTGCTGGGCCACAGTTCATCACAGACTCTTTGTGGTCCTGAACTATCGACATCGAGGTGCCCCGCACGCCTCCTCCTTGCAGGACGTCTTCGCTCCATCGTCGACGAGCAGCTCTGGGACCGAAGCTGCCGCCTCAACGCCGAGTTCACTTTCTTCGAGGGATCTCGACGATCCGTGGCTCCTGCTTTAAAGGGAGCCGCTCAAGAAGTATCCGTTGACGACTCATCGTCGAACTGTGCTATTCCAGGTAGAAACATAGACGGAAATAAGACTTATAGAACAATATATGGACTGGGCTTGTGATATATCTTTATTTTTCAGGCTGCCCAGGTTGGGAGGGGGATCTCCACACAGAACTGTGTCTAGTGGTAGGGGCCAGTATTCTGCCAATTGTTCTAACCAACTGCTTTTCCTCCTATATCTATTGTTGATTACCTTTATTAAGTGATTTGTGTGACATTTAACCAGAGTACAGTTGATGCACTTTAATGAAATCTGATAATAATTGTGGTACCACTTAGAACTGTATATACTTGCCATTGTAGTTTTACAGAGCGCAAAGTGAGTTATTGTGATTGTGTATATAACCTTGAACCTTAATTATATAAAAACTGTGTTTTAACAAATAGTGTGTGGACATTCCTTTGTGGGTGCTTGGGGACTGCACTGTACTTAAGAACCAGCCTGCATCACATACTGAGAAGCTAGGCCTTGATTTTTCGTCCATTGCTACCATAATAGGGAATCTTGGCTGGGGTCCTCTGTGCCTCTCCTCTAGAATATAGAGAGCAGAAGTACAGACCCCCCACCCCTACAGTCTTTACAAGCTCTCCGGCTAGGTGAACTGCCGACAGATGAACAAGTTACTTTCTTACCTGGTAACGTTCTTTCGATGGGATGTTCCGACGACGTATTCCACATCTATGACAGGTAATCACCACAGCTGTGCTGCTTCTGAAAATTATCGGCGTCTGCGTCCTGCGTCGACAACGTCGATACGCTGTCCTTGAGAGCCTCCGTCGAGCCGACATCACCGGATGTTATAAGTAGGACGCACAACGCCCCTCAGTTGTAGTTTTTTCCCAGAACGTGTGGCACCAATCGTCTGCCAGAATGACTACGGAAAGCCTTGCGGAAACGTAAGCTGCAATCGCATAAGAAATTCTGTAGAGGGGCTGGCTGGGTGGGTTCGATGTGCAATACGTCGTCGGAACATCCCATCGAAAGAACGTTACCAGGTAAGAAAGTAACTTGTTCTTCGAGGGGATTGGTTCCTCGACGTATTCCACATCTATGACAGACTCCTAAAGCAGTACGGAAGTGGGAAAATAATTTAGAATTTTAGAATACCCAATCAAATTGCAGAAAAGAGGACTGCCTTACAAAAGGCCAAATCTTGCCCATGGATAGAATCCAGGGAGTAGTGTTTGCCAAAAGTATGGACAGAGACCCAATGTGGCAGCTTCACAAATGTTACGAATGGGAACACCCCTCTGCAGAGCAGTAGAGGCAGCCACACCCCTGGTAGAATGGGCCTATAAACCTACCGGAGGGTCCTTACCTGCCAAATGGTAACTTTCAGAGATTGTCAAGATAATCCATCTAGACAAGGTCTGCTTAGTAACAGCTTGTCCCAAACGCCTTCCAGCATATCCTACAAAGAGCTGATCGTCCACTCTGACCCGGGACATGCGTGAAATGTAGAAACTTAAAGCTCTCCTAGGATCCAACCTATGGAGCCTCTCCTCTTCCTTACCAGGAAGCGGAGGAGGATAGAACTGTTAGGCAGAAACCTGTGCAGTTCCCTCTGGGACCACTGCAAAAGATTTAGGACTACAGATGTTTGGCAGTAAACCCACTTGGTAGTAGTCTGTACCACACAGATTCACTTGGTAGCTGTGGCCGAGTAGTCAGACTTCCCTCAAGAAGAGTTAGGCAGTATACAGAGTATTCACAATAGGTCAAGAGAACACAGTAGAACAAGTAAACACTGACCAGGGCTTGGTGTAAAAGAGATATAATTATTTATTTAAAACCACATCTAGAAAAACACACAGGCACTAATACTAAGCAATTCAAAAACACAGTCACTAAAAGATATACACTCCCTTAAAAGAATATTAGACAAGTCTTAAGTAAAGCCCCACTTATTTTCAGACAGCGGTGAGCGCTTAACGTAGATGGCACTCTAATAGTTCATTTTAAAAAGGGAGAGAAGAGCAGAGAACAAGTTGAAACAGATCCCAACACTTTTATCAGAACATAACAAGAGGGAAAGGCAAAGTAAAACCGTGAAGTTAGAGTTCAAGCGGCCGGATCCACTTTCAGAGGATCCAAACGAAATGTGTCCAAGGTCACACGGTTGCAGTGCACAAAAGTCTTGTAAAGGTTCAAAAAGGAGTTGGACCAAACAAAGGGACCAGTTAGAGGGTCAAGGCAGCCAGCCCAGTCCAGAAGGTTAAGGGGTTATTATTACCTTGTAGCAATCTTTAGAAAGGGAGGCCTGGCAGACACGGTACCTTAAAGTGGTGAGAACGCTCCAGCGGGGGCAGTTGTTCCTGGCAGCGGGTGCAATTCGGTGCTTCGTCTAGGGGAAGAGGGGATCTCGTTGTGGAGGAAGACAGGAGTCCGTTGCACTGCCAGGGAAGAAACCAGCCGCAGAGTTTCTCAGGTACAAGGAGCGGTCCGGTGATTCGCGGTTCAGTGGTGAGTGGCTATCCGGCCGCCGGGGTGCTTGGCACGGGCAGTTCGACCACAAACCGGGCTGGGGTGCGAAGAAAGGAAGGTAAACTGGCTGTGCCCACCAGTCAGGGGAAGAAGCCTCTCCAGCCGGGAGATCTTCTTTGTCGTCGGGAAGTGGTGAGTCGGTTCCGCAGGGCTCCACCGGTGGTGTCGTCGTGGTAGGTCGGCTCAGCTTGTCCCTCATCGGATTCTCAGGTCCTGTGGCAACTTCTGAAGTTCCAGTCCCCAAAGCCCTGCTTTTATGCAGAAAACCCCCATTCACTCAGCCTAGCTGTCAATCAAACATGCTAAGTGGTGAGCCGGCCGGCTCACCACTTGGGCCAATCACACAAGAGTGCGACTTGAGTTACCAAGGTAACTCAGTCCAGGGTGCCTAAACCCCATCCCACACCCCCTGTGGTACCCAGACAGAGTGGCACCACTTTTGGAGGCTTCTGTGGAGAAGCCCGCCAAAAAGTGGAACAAAGGGCTCGACTTGGGTTGGAGTCACAGAAGAGAACACAAACGCCATTTTAGAATCGAGTCTTGGCAAAAAATACCAACCGGCGAATTAATATTAATTAAATAAACCGGCGGTATTTTCGTGGCTATGAGAATTAGATAATTAAAGTTGGTAACCTCGAACAATGGGAAAATCCCATAGGAAAATATTCGCGGTCGAATATAAAAAGTAGTTTCCACTGCCACCAGCCAAAACTCGATCAGGGGGGTCGGAGACGTGCCCCCTCGACTAACAGACCCCGGGGCAATCGAATTGCCCCGACCAGTACGTCCACAATATGATGGTTTGTACTGGTTTCTGTTAATAATTTGGGACTAGTAAAGCCAATGGTGACTTTACATGCCCTGGGAGACAGTAGTCAGTCCCAGGGTATGGAGTCTATGGTGGGGTGTCACTATGACACCCCTGTGTTACTGCACGGAGGGTGCTGTGTAACACACATAGGAAAACACATGAGACCCTATGGAGTAAAGGACCCCATAGCCCATAAAACACATTACCAGTCAAAGGAATACCATAAATCATGTCCAAGAGTGGGAGAAAAAGTGTCTCACTCTTGGCAGGAGGAAAAAAAACAACTCCAGAAATCCAGCAAAGCTGCTGGGGGACTCACTAGGTTAGGAAATTCAGCCTAAAGAGAGAATTCTCCCTAACAAGAACGCCGGAAGAATGACCTTCTGGCTTAAATGAAATACCGACACAACTTTTGGAAGAAAAGAAGGACGAACCCCAAGGACAACCCTGTCCTTATGGAACACCGTGAAAGGTGGCTTAGCGGATAGTGCCTGCAACTCACTCACTCTGCGAGCAGAAGTAACCGCAACTAAAAATGCAGCTTTAAAGGTCAACAGTCTCAAAGGACAAGAATGTAAAGGCTCAAACGGAGCTCCCATTAGGAATTTTAGAACCAGGTTCAAATCCCAACCGGGCCCATGGAAAGGTGACGGTGGGAAAACATTAGTGAGCCCTTTCAGAAACTGAGAAATCAAAGGAATCTTAAAATAAGAACACTCCTTAGACGAGCGCTTAAATATGGACAGCGCCCACAGGTAACCTTTAATGGTACCCACTTGCAGGCCCTTGTGGGCTAATGAAAGCAAAAAAGACAGAATCACAGGAATGGCACATGAAAAAGGATCCACATTCTTAACCCTGCACTAGTCGCAGAACTTTCTCCAACGGCAACGGTACAGGGATTTTTTTTGCGGGCCTTCTGGCCGAAAGCAACACCTCCATCACGTCTTCAGGGAGGTCCCAATCCTTGTACCTCAACCTTTCAGAAGCCAAGCATGAAGGTTGAGAGACTTGACCTCTGGATGGAGAACCTGACCCCCCCCCTCCCGTGAGAGCAGATCGTCTCGGTAGGGAAGACGGCGTGGAGGGCAGATGGACATGTTGAGAAGGTCCGGGTACCACGTTCTCCTGGCCCATGCCGGAGCAATGAGGATCATTCGGGAACCGAACCTCTGTAACCTCCGCAGCACTTGTGGAATGACGGGGACTGGAGCAAACACGTACAGCAGTGGGAAGGACCACTCCACTACGAACGCGTCCCCTAAGGCTCCTTTTGGAGGAAATTCCCATGAGCAGAATCTTCCGGTTGACACTGGTGGCGAAGAGACCCACTTGTGGGGTCCCCCAAAGGCGAAGATCTCCAGGAGAATCTCCTGAGACAGCTCCCACTCGTGGGAGACCATGCTCTGCCTGCTCAGAGCGTCCGCCACCTCGTTTTGGTCTCCGGCCAGATGAACTGCCGAGATTGAAATTTCCTGCTGGATGGACCAGAACCAGAGCTGCATCGCCTCTCTGCACAGAGGGAGGCGCCCTGCCCCCCCTTTTGTTCAGGTAGTGCATGGCTGCTGTTTTGTGCGTCAGAATCAGGACATTCTTCCCCCGCACAGACGGCAG
The DNA here is from genome assembly GCF_040938575.1 of Ambystoma mexicanum. Classification (NCBI taxonomy): domain Eukaryota; kingdom Metazoa; phylum Chordata; class Amphibia; order Caudata; family Ambystomatidae; genus Ambystoma; species Ambystoma mexicanum. Next base: position 289,071,435 of record NC_090931.1, on the reverse strand, counting down.
AAAAGCCTTCAGGGCTAGCCTGACGGCCCTCAGCTCCAACAGATTGATATGGAGTCTGGACTCCGACGGAGACCAACGACCGCTGACTGTCAACTCGTTGGCATGAGCTCCGTCCGTCAAGATCGTCACCTCTGGCCCGGGTAGCCAAAATGTAGCCCCCTTCATCAGATTGCCTTCGATGGCCCACCACAGAAGATTCTGGGTGACCGAGGGTGGCACCTGAACTGGATCTGACATCCTGCCGGAGGACTGTGACCACTGCATCTTGAGAGCCCACTGCAGAGATCTCATCCGCAGCCTGGCCTCTGGCACCAGGAGAATGCAGGATGCCATGAGGCTGAGCAACCTCAAGAACTCGAACGCCGGGAGACTCTGGACATGTTGAAACTTGTTCACCATCTGCAGAATGTGAGAAGCCCTTACCTGGGGAGATAAACACAGCCCCAGGGATGTGTCGAGCATGCTCCGATGTACTTGAGCCGCTGGGTAAGTGTCAAGTGGGACTTCTTTAAGTTGAGGGAGAAGCCCAGCCTGTGAAGGGAGTGGCAGGTGACTGACAGATGATCCAGGACTTGCTCGGGAGAGCGCGCCCTTATCAACCAATCGTCCAGGTAGGGGTAGATGTGAATTCCCCCTTTACTGAGATACGCTGCCACCACCACCATGAGCTTGGTGAAGACCCTCGAAGCGGAGGTCAATCCGAACGGCAGGAGCCGAAACAAAGTGCGAGTCACCAACCGCGAACCTCAGGTACTTCATGTGCTTGGGACGAATCGGCACATGAAAGTAAGCGTCCTTGAGGTCGAGAGACACCAACCAGTTCTGAAGTTGAAGGGCCTGGAGGACTTGAGAAAGAGTAACCATCTTGAATTTGTCCTTCCTGAGGAGCTTGTTCAAACCAAGCAAGTCCATGATGGGTCTCAATCCCCCTCTTTTTTCGGTATAAATAAATATGGGGAATACCATCCCTTGTTCCTCTCCGCTACAGGCACCAGTTCTATGGCGCCTTTCTCCAGCCGGGATTTGATTTCCTGCGCAAGGAGCGGATACAGACACTTCAAAGAGAGATTCCCTGGTGGATTGTTGTGAGGAATCTGCCGGAAAGGAAGACAGTAGCCGTGGGCTATGATCTCCAGAACCCACACATCTGAAGTAATGGCACACCATTCTACAAGATGCTGCGCCAGCCTTCCCCCAACCGGCGAACCATGGGACATGGCCCCATGACTGAGCTGAAGCAGCTGTGGCAGTGCCTTAGGGCAAAGAGGCAACTGCCCGAGCGGCCTTGGCACCTCGAGTACCCTGTTTTCCACCTCTGGTACTCTGGTAGTATCGAAAGGAACCTCCCCCCTCCACTGCTGTACCCTAGGACAAAAAGACGGAATTTGGCGAACTGCAGCGCTCAACGACTTCGCTGCAGCTTTGGAGGTCTGCAACCTCTCAAGGCTCTCGTCAGCCTTGCTGCCAAAAAGAGGTTCACCATCAAAGGGCATGTTGAGAATCCAGGCTTGTACATCAGGAGCAAACCCTGACTTCCGCAACCACGCAAATCTGCACATTACAGTGCTCGCCGCCAAGGACCGGCTGACGCAGTGTGCCACGTCCAGACCCGACTGAACAGATTCACACATGGCATCTTGTACAAGGGCAAGAAAGTCATCCCGTTCCTCCCCTTCAGGAATATGTTCAGCCGCCAAAGAAACACAATTCCATAGAGTGTGAGTGAAACGTGCTAAGGCACACACGGAGTTGGCTGCGTTCAAAGCCATACCCCCTGCAGAAAATACTTTCTCCGCCCAACCGTCAAAACGTTTGTCTCCCCCATCAGGAGGGATGGTAGGGTATGACGCCTGCTTTGCTGAGGCCGTAGCCGCCTGCACCACCAAACTCTCCGGAGTTAGGTGCGCTGACAAGTAGCAGGGGTCGCCAATGGCTGGACAGTACTTTTTTGGCAAAGACTTACCCACTGCCGGGAGACTCTCCGGAGCAGTCCAAGCCGCCGTCACCCTTCTTTGCAAGGCCATATGAAATGGCAGTACCGGGTCCGTTGGTGGACCTTGGTCCAAGATATCTGTCAGGTCATCCTGCAGAAAATCCACTGGTGACGCAGACCACCCCAAGTACTCTGTCACCATCGAGATGAGACGCCGGTATGAAGACTCGGCGTGCGTGCCAGGCTCAGGCCACCTTGTCCGATCGGGACCTGGACGGCTCCCGATGATCGCGCCGACCGAACGAGCCCGAAGATGTACTAGCGCGTTCCCTGCTGGCTTCTCTCGAAGGCGCGGACAGAACTGAGCCCTGCGATTCAAAATCGCCATCTTCTCCTTACGAAATGCATCCCATTCCGCAGGAGAGGAATGCTTATTGGGACAAGCAACCCGGCGACGTGCGGAGTCCTCGGACGAGGAAGGCGACCGATGATGGCGCTTCCGCGAGTGCCTCAAAGAGGCAGAGGAATGGCAGGAACCACTCTGGGACCGAGACCCCCTGGACTTACGCCGACGCAGAGAGTCGCCCCTCGAATCGTCGGTCGAAAGCCCAGCGGATTTAGACTTTCGCGGTTTGGAAACCCTACCTACAAATAGCCTCTTCTTCTGCTCCCGCAAGGCCTTTGACGTCAAAGACTGGCAATCGTGTCAGTCATTGGTGGCGTGGTCCTCGCCGAGGCACCAGAGGCAGACGTCGTGCAGGTCCGTAAGCGACATCTTGGAACTGCAGTCCCGACACTTCTTGAATCCCGACCGTGAGGTAGAAGAAGACAAAGACATGATATCTTCACAAACAACCAAGTTCGAAGAACCGATAGAAATCAGAAGAACCAAGGCGCGCCGAGATCTCCAAAGCGAACACGTTCGCGGAAAAAAGGGAACTGAGGCTACGGGCGTCGTGCGTCCTACTTATAACATCCGGTGACGTCGGCTCGACGGAGGCCCTCGAGGACAGCGTATCGACGTCATCGACGCAGATGCCAAAAATGTTCCTAAGCAGCACAGTTGTGGTGATTACCCCTCATAGATGTGGAATACGTCGGAGGAACCAATCCCCTCGAAAGATTCCTTCTTATATTGCCCAGAAGCAGAGCTGCATTGCCTCTCTGCACAGTGGTAGTGACCCTACGCCTCCTCTCTTGTCGAGGTAGTACATGGCCACTGTGTTGTCCCTCATTATGAGGACATTCTTTCCCCGTACAGAGGGCAGAAAGGCCTTCAGCGCTAATCTGATTGCCCTCAGCTCTAAAAGGATGATGTGTAGTTTGGACGATGGAGACCAACGACCGCTGATTGTCAGTTCATTGGTGTGGGTTCCCCATCCCGCGAGTGAGGAGTCAGTCACTACAGTTTTCTCCGGCCATGGTTGCCAAAAAGATTATCCCTTGAGAATCTTGTCTTCGCAAGCCCACCAAATTAGGTCTTGGGCAACTTTGCTCGGAACTTGCAGAAGATCCAACATGCTCCCTGAAAATTGGGACAACTGAGTTCAGAGAGCCCATTGAAGGGATCTTATTCTCGAATCAGGCGTCTGGCACCAGGAAAATGCAGGAAGCCATGAGACCTATCAAAATCAAAACAAAAACAAAAAATCGAAGGCCGGAAGATGTTGGGCATTCTGAAATGTTACTACCATCTGCTGAATGTGTTGAGCTCTCACCTCGGGAGGCGAGGCTTTCCCTGAGGAAGTATACAAGACTGCTCTGATGAACTGGAGTCTCTGGAATGGTTTCATATGGGACTTATTGAAATTGAGGGAGAAGCCCAGTCTGTGGAGGGAGTGGCAGGTGATACTGAGATGTACCTGAGCTTGCTCGGGTGAACGAGCCCTGATCAACCAGTCATCCAGATAGGGGTAGACTTGAAGTCCGCCTCTCCAGAGACTTGCTGCCACTACCGCCATCAATTTGGTGAAAACCCTTGGGGCGGTGGTCAGCCCGAATGGCAGAACTCGAAACCGATAACGAGAACCGCCAACCGCGAACCTCAGGTACTTTCTGTGCTTGAGATGGATTGGCACATGAAAGTAAGCATCCTGAAGGTCCAATAATACCAACCAACCTTAGAGTTGGAGAGCCTGAAGGATCTTAGAAAGGGTAACCATCCTGAACTTGTCCTTCCTGAGGAACTTGTTCAAGTTTCTTAAGTCCAAGATGGGTGTCAATCCTCCGTCCTTCTTGGGAATCAGAAAATAAGGGGAATACCAACCTTTGTTCGTCTATGCTACAGGTACCTGTTCTATTGCACCTTTCTCTACCAGGGTTAAGATTTCCTGCACAAGGAGCGGATCTGGAATTTTGTCAGAGTTGGTTCCCGGTGGATGATTCGGAGACCTTTTTTAGAAAAGGAAGGCAGTAACCCTGACCTATTGTTTCCAGTGCCCAAGCATCTGAAGTAATGCCCCGCCATTCTTTCAGATGCGGAGAGATTCTGCCTCCCACCAGGGTCTTGTGGGTCAAGGCCTCAGAGTGGCTTAGAGGCGGCTGCAGCAGCGGCTGAGGGTAAAGATGCTGGGGCTGATTTAGCACCCCTTCCTCGTCCACCACGAGGGAATTTGCTGTGCCCTCTTTGTGCGGCCTGTCATCTTCCTCTACCAACTGAGGAATAGAAGCAAAAAGAAAGACCTCTCCAGGAAGATGAGCCCAAATAAGGTTGTTGAGGTTGCCAAATTGAGGCGCTAAGGGACTTAGCCGCCGCCTTGGAGGTCTGCAGCTTCTCCAGACTCATCTGCCTTGCTGCCGAACAACCTCGAGCCGTCAAAGGGCATGTTGAGCAGCCTGGCCTGCACGTCCTGTGCAAACTCCGACTTTCTCAACCACGCAAATCTGCATAGTACAGTGCTTGCAACCATGGATCTGCTAATGCTGTCAACAGTATCTAGTCCTGATTGGAGACACTCTCCCATCGCCTCCTTGCCATCCTTAACTAAGTTCAGAAAGCCATCCCCTTCCTCGCCTTCTGGAACATGATCAGCCGCCAAGCTAACAGTCCAACAGGTATAAATCAACCTAGCCAGGGTACAGGTAACATTAGTGGACTTCAGGGCCATACTGCCCGCTGTAAAAACCTTGCAATCCCAGGCGTCCACTTTTTTATCGTCTCTATCCGGGGGAATAGAGGGATAAGCAGACAGTCTGGTCGAAGATGCAGCCTGGACTACCAAACTCTCAGGCGTAGGGTGTTTACTGAGATAGTCAGGGTCACTGTTTAAGGGTCTATATTTCCGAGAGAAGTTCCTGTTGACAGCATGACCAGATTCTGGAGCTTCCCATTTAGCTACCACGTTCCTCTGAAGTGCATTATAAAAAGGTAAAATTGGGTCTTTTTGGGGACCCTGGTCCAGGTTGTCGGTCATGTCATCCTGTTCGAAGGTTGGTAAAGCCCTACTCCAACCCATGTATTCAGTGATCCTGTTCATAGGATTTCTATAACCGGAATCAGCATGGTCTGATGGGTCAGGTTTACCAAACTCCCACTCTGGTGATGTATCAAGACCACTGTCAGAGTGGAGGGAGTCACAGAGATCTTTGATTTTTGACACAGGGTCAATTAGCTCTTCAGGCACCTCTCTAGTGCCAAACATCACTCCCAATGGAGAAATGTCCTCATCTGAAGCACTTTCCTCTATGATTGAGGACATTGACTTAAAAAAGTCTTAGGTCTCGGTTTGAATATTTTTTCCTGAACTGGTATGTGCTTCGATGGAATCGAAGATTCCGTCAACAGCATCGAAGACGTCTTCGATAAAGTGGTAGATTAATCCCTTGATTTTGGCATTGAAGCAATCGGCGCCGATGGCATCGACAAAATCGTCAAAGTTTTTGAGGTTTTTTGCTTCTTCGCCGGTATCAGAGATGGATTCACCTCACGAGTCGATACCGTTGACACCTTTTTGTCGGGTTGAGTTTATCGAGTCTCCACTCTACTACTTGTCTTCGCGGAGTAGTTTTTGGCCTTCCTGAGTCGTCCAAAGGACCGACCGGGGTATGGCTCTTGCGTGACTTTTGAGGGGGTCGAGAGCACATTCTCAAAGATCTGCATCATCTCTATCCTAAAAGCATTCCATTTACTGAAGTAATCCGACCTAGTCGGGCATCTTATAACCTCTGTTGAGGTATCCAATGACAAAGAGAGAGACCTATGGTGTCTCTTCATCGCCTTCTTCGAAGAAGACAGCGTAGATTGTCTCGACCGACTCCTCGACCGGGACCTCTTAGAATTTTTATGCCGAGTGGAGTCCTTAAACTCACCAGACTTTTTATACTTCTTTGAAGTAGCCTTCGAAGCTTCCCTCCCCACTGCCAATGTACCTTTGCATTCCTGGAGAGCTTTTTCAGTCAAAGGCTGACAGGACCCGCAGTTGTCGGTCCGGTGGCTGGAACTCAAACACCAAAGGCAGACACGGTGAGGATCTATTATCGACATCTTCGCCCCGCAGTCATGACATTTTTAAAATCCCAACTCCGGGGATGAAGAAGACATTTTTCAGAAGAAAAACGAAGCGCGCAGTTATTACTTGAAGCAAAGCTATTGGAAAAAGGGAACTGAAGCCAACGGGCGCGGCACGAGCTACTTATACTACTGATGTCAACAGGCCACAGCGGCCTTCAAGGTACATAGGAGCCACGACATTGTGCACAGCGCCCTTTGCCAAGAAAATGTTTTCCAAAGCAGCGAAGCTGGCGAGATAAGTATTTCAAAAATGAGGAATACGTGGGAGGACACAATCCATTTGAAATGTGGATTTTAAATAAATATGTACATGCATACATATACAAAGTCGGGTTTGTATGTGGCATTCTTGGGGACGTAACACCTGATGAACAGTGAGGTCTGGTGTCATGAAATTTTGCATGACATAATCTTTATTTCATTGCCAAATTAATGCAACGATTTCTGTCTCGATAGGTCATTCTGTTCCCCAGATAATTAATCTTTTTGTTTTTACGTTTTGTGGTGTAACACCGCCATCTATAGGTCATTTGCAGAAGGTGCTCATCCTCGAGCATCAAAGCTGAAACATGATCAACACCCGATTCATTTGTATTGCACCATTTGGTAATTGACAGGTACTCGTGACATCAAATGGAATTTTGCTACAATCTGAAGTTGAAATAGTTGAATCAGTTGATTTGAATCAGGTTCCATGTTTAACAAAAAGACTTAATTCTTCTGTATTCTCTCCTTTCATTAATGCTTTAATCTAAGCAATGAACAACTTACTCTCTAATCTGGTAACGTTCTTTCGATGGGATGGTCCAACGACGTATTCCATATCTATGACAGGTAATCACCACAGCTGTGCTGCTTCGGGAACATTTTTGGCTTCTGCGTTCTGCGTCGATGACATCGATACGCTGTCCTCGAGGGCCTCCGTCGAGCCGACGTCACCGGATGTTCTAAGTAGGACGCACGACGCCGGTAGCCTCAGTTGTAGTTTTTTTCCCCAGAACGTGTGGCACCAATCTTCTGCCAGTCTGACCACAGAAAGCATTGCGGAAACGTAAGCTGTGATCGCATAAGAAATTCTGTAGCGGGCCAGGTAGGGAGGGAGTGTTATGGAATACATCGTCGGACCATCCCATCGAAAGAACGTTACCAGGTAAGAGAGTAACTTGTTCTTCGAAGGGATTGGGTCCTTGGACGTATTCCATATCTATGACAGACTCCCAAAGCAGTACCAACGTATGGAGGAGGAAAAAGAATTTGGAATATAGAAATTTAGAATGCCCAATCAAATGGCAGAGTAAAGGACCGCCTTGCCAAAGGCCAGATCCTGCCCATGGATAGAATCTAGGGAGTAGTGTCTTACAAAAGTATGGACCGAAGCCCATGTGGCTGCTTCACAGATGTAACGAAAAGGAACACCCCTCTGCAGGGCAGTAGATGCAGCCATACCCCTAGTAGAATGGGCGCGTAAACCTACCGGAGATTCCTTACCCACCAAGCGGTAACATTCAAAAATTGCCAAGATAATCCATCTAGACAAAGTCTGCTTAGTAACACCTTGTCCCAAACACCTTCCAGAGTAACCTATAAAGAGCTGTTCGTCCACTCTGACCCGGGACATGCGTGAAATGTAGAAACTTAAAGCTCTCCTAAGATCCAACCTATGGCGCCTCTCCTCTTCCTTACTAGGATGCGGAGGAGGATAAAATGCCGGAAGAATGACTTTCTGGCTTAAATGAAATTCCGACACCACTTTCGGAAGAAAGGAAGGACGAACCCTAAGGACAACCCTGTCCTTGTGAAACACCATGAAGGGTGGCTTAACAGAAAGTGCCTGCAACTCACTCACTCTGCGAGCGGAAGTAACCGCAACTAAAAATACAGTTTTAAGGGTTAACAGTCTCAAAGGACAAGAATGTAAAGGCTCAAACGGAGCACCCATAAGGAATTTTAGAACAAGGTTCAAATCCCAACCGGGCACCTGGAAAGGTGACGGTGGAAACACATTAGTGAGCCCTTTCAGAAACTGAGAAATTAAAGGAATTTTGAAATAAGAACACTCCTCAGACGAGCGCTTAAATATGGACAGCGCCGCCAGGTAACCTTTAATGGTACTCACTTGCGGGCCCTTGTGGGCTAACGAAAGCAAAAAAGACAGAACCACAGGAATGTCACATGAAAAAGGATCCACATTCTTAACCGTGCACCAGTCGCAGAACTTTCTCCAACGGCAACGGTAAAGGGACTTTGTTGCAGGCTGTCTGGCCGAAAGCAACACCTCCATCACGTCTTCAGGGAGGTCCCAATCCTTATTCCTCAACCTTTCAGAAGCCAAGCGTGAAGGTTGAGGGATCTGACCTCTGGATGGAGAATCTGACCCCCCCCTCCCGTGAGAGCAGATCGTCTCGGTAGGGAAGGCGGTGTGGAGGGCAGATGGACAAGTCGAGAAGGTCCGGGTACCATGTTCTCCGGGCCCATGCCGGAGCAATGAGGATCATCCGGGAAGCGAACCTCCGTAACGACTCCACCACGAACACGTCCCCTAAGGCTCCTCTTGGAGGAAATTCCCGCAAACTTTTCGCAGTTCCGGTTGACACTGGAGGTGAAGAGATCCACTTGTGGGGTCCCGCAAAGGGCGAAGATCTCCAGGAGAATCTCCTGAGCCAGCTCCCACTCGTGAGAGATCGCGCTCCGCCTGCTCAGAGCGTCCGCCGTCTCGTTTTCATCTCCGGCCAGATGAACTGACGAGCTCGAAATTTCCTGCTGGATGGCCCAGAACCAGAGCTGCACCGCCTCCCTGCACAGAGGAAGTGACCCTGCCACCCCCCTTTTTGTTGAGGTAGTGCATGGCCACTGTGTTGTCCGTCAGAATCAGGACATTCTTCCCTCGCACAGTCGGCAGAAAAGCCTTCAGGGCAAACCTGACGGCCCTCAGCTCCAACAGATTGATATGGAGTCTGGACTCCGACGGAGACCAACAACCGCTGACTGTCAACTCATTGGCATGAGCACCCCATCCCGTGAGGGATGCGTCCCTCACGATTGTCACCTCAGGCCAGGGTAGCCAAAATGGAGCCCCCTTCATCAGATTGCCTTCGACGGGCCACCACAGAAGGTCCTGGGCGACCGAGGGCGGCACCTGAACGGGGTCCGACATCCCGCCGGAGGACGGTGACCACTGCATCTTGAGAGCCCATTGCAGAGATCTCATCCGCAACCTGGCCTCTGGCACCAGAAGAATGCAGGATGCCATGAGGCCGAGCAACCTCAAGAACTCGAACGCCGCAAGACTCTGGGCATGTTGAAACTTGTGCACCATCTGCTGAATGTGATCAGCCCTCACCTGGGGACGGAAACTCTGCCCCAGGGACGTGTCAAGCACTGCTCCGATGTACCGGAGCCACTGAGTTGGCGTCAAGTGGGACTTCTTAAAGTTGAGGGAGAAGCCCAGCTTGTGAAGGGAGTGGCAGGTGACTGACAGATGATCCAGGACTTGCTCGGGAGAGCACGCCCGGATCAACCAATCGTCCAGGTAGGGGTAGATGTGAATCCCCCCTTTCCTGAGATATGCTGCCACCACCACCATGAGCTTGGTGAAAACCCTCGGGGCGGAGGTCAATCCGAACGGCAGGACCCGAAACTGAAAGTGCGAGTCGCCAACCGCAAACCTCAGGTACTTCTTGTGCTTGGGATGAATCGGCACATGAAAGTAAGCGTCCTTGAGGTTGAGAGACACCAACCAGTCCTGAAGTTGAAGGGCCTGGAGGACTTGAGAGACAGTAACCATCTTGAATTTGTCCTTCCTGAGGAGCTTGTTCAAACCACGCAAGTCCATGACGGGTCTCAATCCTCAGTCTTTCTTCGAAATCAAAAAATAAGGGGAATACCATCCCTTGTTCCTCTGCGCTACAGGCACCCGTTCTATGGCGCCTTTCTTCAGCAGGGATTTTATTTCCTGCGCAAGGAGCGGATCCGGACTCTTCAAAGAGAGATTCCCTGGTGGATTGTCGTGAGGCCTCTGCCGGAAAGGAAGACAGTAGCCGTGGGCTATGATCACCAGAACCCACACATCTGAAGTAATGGCACGCCATTCTACAAGATGCTGCGCCGGCCTTCCCCTAACCGGCAAACCATGGGACATGGCCTCATGACTGAGCTGAAGCGGCTGCGGCAGTGCCTGAGGGTAAAGAGGCAACTGCCCGAGAGGCCTTGGCACCTCGAGTACCTTAATTTCCACCTCTGGTACTCCTACGGTGGCCCCTTTGACTTGCAGCTCCTCTCAATCTACCAAAGAATGAGTAATATCGAAAGGATCCTCCCCTCCATTGCTGTCCCCTAGGACGAAAAGGCAGAGGTTGGCGAACTGCAGCGCTCAACGACTTCGCTGCAGCTTTGGAGGTCTGCAACCTCTAAAGGCTCTCGTCGGCATTGCTGCCAAAAAGATGTTCACCATCAAAGGGCATGTTGAGAAGCCAGGCTTGTACATCAGGAGCAAACCCAGACTTCCGCAACCACGCAAATCTGCGCATTACGTGCTCGCCGCCATGGACCGGCTGACACAACCTGCCATGTCCAGACCCGATTGAACGGATTCACACATGGCATCCTTGCCATCCTGAACAAGAGCAAGAAAGCCATCCCGTTCCTCCCCTTCGGGAATATGTTCAGCCGCCAAAGAGACACAATTCCACAGAGTATGAGTGAAACGTGCTAAGGCACACACAGAGTTGGCTGCCTGTAAAGCCATACCCCCTGAAGAAAACACTTTCTTTGCCCAGCCATCAAAACGCTTGTCGTCCCTATCAGGATGGATGGTAGGGTACAACGCCTGTTTTGCCGGGGCCGTAGCCGCCTGCACCACCAAACTCTCCGGAGTGGGGTGCGTAGTCAAGTAGCTGGGGTCGCTACTGGCTGGACGGTATTTCTTTGGCAAAGACTTGCTCACTGCCGGGAGACTCTCCGGAGCAGTCCAAGCCGCTGCCACCCTTCTTTGCAAGGCCATATGGAATGGCAGTACCGGGTCAGTTGGTGGACCTTGGTCAAGGATATCCGTCAGGTCATCCTGCAGAAAATCCACTGGTGGTGCAAACCACCCCAAGTACTCCGTCACCCTCGACATAAGGCGCCAGTACGAGGACTCAGTGTGCGTGCCAGGCTCAGGCCTACCAAACTCAACCTCCGGAGAGGTGTCCAGACCACTGGCGTCGAGCAAGGACTGACGCAAGTCTTCTAGCTGGCTCTGCCCAGACATGAGTTCGTCAGGAACCTCTTCAGGAACTATACCTTCATCAGACCCTTCATCCACCTCAGAGATGTAATCCAGAGGCTGGAATGTATCCCTGGATGAGGGCACAGAAAAAGGCTCAAATACAGGACTCACTGACTTCTGCAGGGCCTTTCTCGGAATTTCCACCCGTCTCCGGGGCACCTCTGATAAAGCCTCCTCGAAAGGCGTCGAGGGCGTCGACAGAATCAGCATCGACGTCGAGTGTGGCGCCGCCGGCATCAACACAGGCCTCGAGGGCGGAGCCCCGAGCGTGTCCTTCGACAGCCTGGGTGCCGATGGTGTTGACGGCTTCCTCGGAGGCGGAGCCTCGAGAGAGTCCTTCGACAACCTTGATGTCTTCTTCGAAAGACCTCACAGGATCCGACGGTCTCGAGGGCGTCGAGGACCGGGACCTGGAGCAAAAAAAGGCTAGAGCGATCCACCTTGTCCGACCGGGACATCGAAGGTGCCCGGTGATCGCGACAACCGCTCGAGCCCGAAGTTGTGTGAACAGTGTCTCTAGCACGTTCCCTGCCGGCGTCTTTCGACAGCGAGGACGGAACGGAGCCCTGCGACTGAAAAATCGCCATCATCTCCTTACAAAATGAATCCCATTTCGCAGGAGTGGAATGCTTGTTGGGACAAGCAACCCGCCAACAGGTGGAGTACTCGGACGGGGAAGGTGTCACGATGCCTGCCCCCAGACACCCGGAACAGATCCATCTATCCAGGGAACAGGCATCCACGAAGACACAGGAATTCCCAAAACCCGTCTAGGGGCTATATGGGTTCAGTCCTGGCGCCGTAGGCGCCAGGCTCATATTGCCATCTTTAAACTGTGCAGGTCATCCTGCAAAGAACTCACATACAGGCCATCATGAGGCCATGAAGGGACTAATTTCCTTTAGGAACTATTTTACTACTTGGGTGTGGTACTGGAACTCTTTACCTGGGAACTACTTTTTTGATGCTATTTAAACCACGCCCGAAGAGCAGCACACGCTTCGCGTTATTCTGCATCTCAGCAGCGTAACGCTCACCCTGTCTGCAGTCCACTATTCACTCTACAGCTACACCCGTTTGTGTCCGGAGCCGATCCTAGAGAAAAGGAAAGAAGAGAAGGTTAGAACAGGAAGATTCCCATTTGGTCATCTTCTCCTGGAGCTGCCGCACCTGTGAGAAAGGGAAAAAACATTTAAAACAACCGCGTCGCTTTGCCAGCTGCAGCGCCGCGCCATACTCACCTATCATTAGAGCATCTTCACGACCCAGCGTGGTGCCCGTTGAATCGCTGCTCGCAACATCAGCATCTGAAAAAACAAGAACAAACAAAAGGTGAGCGGGGTTCCGCCAAAAGCATTCACTTACTTACCGCAAGATACTTACTTGGCATATTACCCCTCGAGGCAGCGCTGGTCACCATTCTACGCTCGACATTTTTGCAAAGACTCTGCACCTGCAACGAAGATAGAGAACTATTGGTTAATCGCACTTGGAACAATATTACTTGCTAAACAGTGCTTGGTGCAAACTGACTCTTACCAAGGCGCTACCTTCATCCATCGAGACGAACTTGCTCCTCGGACCACGCTGCATGGGGAAAGGTATGAAAGGAGCATGAGTGAATAAACAGACATTTGAACTCTAAAAGAACTATACATTTGGTTTACACACAACTTACCTCAGAGTAATTATTTGTCTGGAACTCTGCCAAATACCTTTGGATCAGTGAAGTAACTGAAGTTCTACGCGCCCCTGCACTCCAAACGCAGGATGGAGAGTTCATCCTTCCTAACTATAAGGTGAGACTTTACGAAGGGGAATACTAGAAGTTTTCGGGAAGATAGTGTTAGTGTTAACCCCTCTACCACGGGTGGCTAATTCCCTTTACTGCTTCTAGGAAAATCCTCTTGCGGGCCAGGCAGACGAAACTGAGTGGGCAAGTGCAGTCGATCATCACTTCGCTACGAGTCACACTGGTGGAGACCACAGCAGTCCAGCTTCGTTCGGTGCCCCCATGGAATCCAGGTCAGCATGACAGAAGGCGACCAGTGACAGCGCTTCCTTGAGTGCCTCGAAGAGGCAGAGGAATGATAGGACCCACTCCGGGACCGAGACCCCCCCTGGACTTGCACTGACGATGCGGAGAGTCGCCCCTCGAATCGTCAGTCGAAAGCCCAGTGGATTTCAACTTCCGGGGCTTGGACACCTTACCGACAGAAAGCTTCTTCTTACGCTCCCGCAAGGCCTCCGATGTTAACGACTGGCACTCGTTACAATCGTCCATGGCGTGGTCCTCACGAGGCACCAGAGGCAGGCGTCATGCGGGTCCATCAGCGACATCTTGGAACCGCAGTCCCCACACTTCTTGAAACCCGGACGCGGGATCGAAGAAGACAAAGACATCATGGAAATCTTCACAAACTAACAGGTTCGAAGAACCGAAAGAATAGAACCAAAAGGACCGAGGCGTGCCGAGATCTCCGAAGCGAACACGTTTGTGGAAAAAACGGAACTGAGGCTACGGGCGTCGTGAGTCCTACTTATAACATCCGGTGACGTCGGCTCGACGGAGGCTCTCGAGGACAGCGTATCAACATCATCAACGCAGGACGCAGACGCTGAAAATGTTCCGAAGCAGCACAGCTGTGCTGATTACCTGTCATAGATATGGAATATGTCGGAGGACCCAATCCCCTCGAAATATTTTTACAGAAATGCCAAGAAAAAAAAAAGAGCAGTATTTAATCCCACCCGAACCAAAACAAAACATCGAAAGCTGAAACATGATCAACATTCTGATGAAGGTAGATCTCAAGACCATGAAGCTGATGGAATTCAACATGCTTTCAGACAGAACAATGAAAGTGCTCAAGAACCTGAAGAAAGACTTACTGAACTGAGAATTAGTGCTGTTAAAAAACAAAGCAACAGAACTGCTGGAGAAACTGAAACATGACTTTTTGTTAAGAGAATTAGTGCTGCTGAACAACGAAGGAATGAGACTGCTGAAGAAACTGAAGTGAGATTTACAGATCAGAGATTTAAAAATCTGAGGATTGAAATCCTGGGTGAAGCCGGGTAGTTAAGCTTGTTTTTTTATATTTGAAACCAAAGCACGTTACTGAAAATATCAATTCAATCAAAATGAAAAAAAGAAATGCAGTCAAATTCGAGGTACACATATTTCAGCTTAAACGGATTATATATCCATTTTTTATAATCCATATAATGCTAGATTTTTTGTGATGCCTTCCCTTCCAACGCTTCTCGGGGGTAGGCTCCTCAGTATTGTGCTCCAAGGACGTTGAGACTGACTTCGCCTGAGATTTCGACAGTGGTCTACGGAGCACCATTTTAGCTGAGCCGTCCTTCCGTGCTTTCAGGTTCATAGCTAGGCAAAAACCACATTGCTCTGTGTCATGCCCAACACTGAGGCACCAAACACAGATAGTGTTTAGGTCCGTGAGGGACATGTTGGAGTTCCAGTCGTTGCAGCGTTTGGAACCAGACGGGTTCAGCCTGACATGCTGGCAATAGCAAGAAATTTGATTGTGTTGAAAGAACGAGCGTGTTCCAAGTAGTGTGCAGAAAAAAGAAACTAAGGTAGGGGGTAGTGCATCCCTTTAGTACGGTGATTGACATGTCATTTGAGGAGTGACATAGCCGAATACGAGGGAGTCATTAAGAGACTATGGGCCTCATTACAAGTTTGCCAGTCCGAAAACAACAGTGCCGGTAAGCTTACGGGCACCGTTGTTTCTGGACCGGCAAACTACGAGTCTGAGGATGGGTTGCCATCCCGTCTGCCAGGTCTGCCCTGGCGGGCAGAACGACACCCGCCTGCAGACATTCACTCAAACACTGGCAATGTCATTGACAACGACAGTGTTTCAGTGGTTCCCACTCCCATAGAGTCCTACGGGACTCTATGGGAATGGGGAACAATATAGTTACCAGGGCCTGACAACCGGCAGGCGGAGTTGTAGTATTCCAGTGTTACCGGCAAGCTAGGCACCGGTAACTGGTTACGGGTCCAGCAGCAGCATGCCGGATTTACTGGCATGGCTACTGCTAGACTCGTAATGAGGGCCTATGTCAAGCAGCAAAACACCCCCTGTTGAAAAAAGTAAATCTGAGCAGCTGAGGCTGGATGGATATCTATGAAGCTAAGGAATCTCTGGAAGAATGCCATCCATTGAATCCCAATGTTATTAAGTTATATACATTCAGCGACACACAGTGCAGGGATGGAGCTTAGTGGGCTTGTGATACAGGTGAACTGGAGGATGGAAGCCACTGGTCTGCTCAGATGTTGGAGGGGAGTAGATGAATGTCAGGGCAAGTGGACAAGAGGAGATACATCTACAGTACAGTTTGTAGAAAGTCTTAAGGAACACAACTTTTGTATTGGTGATATACAGCTAAATGATCTTCAATAGATATTAGGAGAGATGGAAGGGTATTTTGCAGTTAGATGCAATGCCACACCCTTACTGTGCAATGTTCAGAATTTTTATAAACACAGGCTAATGAGCATGTTCCACATGTGTGATCAAAGATTTCTTGTGACAGTGGTTCACGGGACTATGTTCTTCCTGTAAACATGTGCAAGGAGGCCCTTTTTATAATGTTAACAAAGAATCTTAAATGTAATCCAACAGTGGTCTAAGAGTAAATGAAAGCTCTTCAAGTTTAGGTGTTTATGATGTAAGTATCTAACCTCCAATGTTAATCATGCAACTTAGATTCAGGAAAGTTGAAGGCCCTGCATGCGCTTTGAATGAGGCTCAATGTGTATCTTTGCAAGAGGTGAATCAGGAGAGAACAGTTACATTTATTAGGCAGTGTATTTGAGGTGTGCCCAAGAATGGCCTGATGTTTTATTCCAGTTTAAGGTTATTTGAAAGGTATAGGATGCGTCACCTTTTCATTAGACTTCTCTGTTAGGGATAGAGAATTTGCCCCCAAACCTTGTTCTTCAGAATCACCAATTTGCACATTTTGTTTCATTTTGTTTTGCAGGAGAATGTAATATTACAACTGTACAACATTAGTGCTTCAAGAAACAGAAACAAACATCAACAACTAGAGAAACCCCACCAACTCCCCTCTTTCACCCACCATCCAGCTCCCCACACCTGCCTACCCCTCTGGTACAGCTTATTCCTTTAATGTTCAGGTTCCGAGGCCTTTGTTCGGTGAACAGCCTACTTTTAGGCCCCCACAGTCCACCCAACCCCATTATTCCAAAAGCACCCTCTGAGCGACATCGGCACTCCTCCGTTGCTCCTTCTTTTCTCCCCCTCTCTACCTTGATCCCTACCTTGATCCCTTTCCCAGTGAGTTTCACCTCCCTTTTCCCTGTCTGCAGGTCTGGAGTCATACCTGACAATGAAGGGGTAACACTCCATCTCCGTCGGCCCCAGCCTTCCATGGAGCCCCACTGTAATTCTTTCCATCGTGTAAATGCTCTTGGCCACATTGGCCCATTCTCTCTTACTGGGTATGTATTCATTTTTCCATTTAGTGGCAATGCATGCCCTAGCGGCCAGCAGTAAGGATGCTGCCATTTTTGGAAGCCTGGAATATTCCTGCTCCACCCACTCCATCCCAAACAAAACCAACAGCGGATTTTTATCTCGGAGTATCCCTTCTAAGTCTCTGACCCATCCAAGGACCTCGTCCCAGAAAACCTGTGTCCTAGGACAAGCCCATTACATATGCCAATAATCCCCTTTCTCTTCACAGCCATCCAGCACTGGGGACTAATATCAGGGAACATCTTTGACAGTATGACCGGGTCATACTGCCATCTATGGAGGAGCTTAACTGCGTGCTATCTATAATGGCAAGATAGTGATGTCTTAGTAACGCCCCTGCAAAGTCTATTCCAAAGGGTCTCATCTACTTCTAACCACATCACCCTCTCTAATGCTCTGTGGTCCCACCTCCCGTCCCAACCAAAGCCCCATACATGGCTGAAATTAACCCTTGCATTGTTGTGCTCCTGTCCAGCAACTTCTTAAACGGGGTGAGCTCTCTACCAGTCTTGTCCCTGACTTTTGGATGTGTAAGGGCCCCTTTTAGCAGCAAGAAAAGGAATACAGAGAGTTTGCCTATGCCCAGGGCCTCCTCTAGGTCCACAATTGAGATGAAAGTGCCCCCCCCCCACCACTGAAGAGTTGCCATATCCTCTCCCTAAAGCCTTCCTGGGTAGAGTATGGTGTCTCTAATTCACGGTACCCAGAGGTGTCCCAAAGGCGATGGCCACGTAGAGACCCCCTTCATGTCCGCCCCCCTGTCTCCAGATATCCCATATAGTTCCCAGGATGGGGTGATCCCGGGTTTCTCCTTGGCAATTTATTCCTGGGTACCCACAACCATTCAACCTTTGTTAACAATGAGCTCTCCTTGCTTAGTTGATGCTAGGTAAAGTTCAATACAATGAATTTAATTACAGAATTAGAGAGAAATAGGTCATGTATTTCTAGGTGCAGGGTAGAAAACAACAACCTTGGCAGATAGGTTGTATATAGAACAAAGAAAACAAAAAGATTGCCTGTTGGGGGAACTCCCGTCCCCTGCACACGGTCTATGGCCAAAACAAAGCCAAACTTTTATAAGAGGTGGCACAAGGCTCCTGATAAGGAACCACATTTGCAACTTCAAAATTTGATAGCAATTTTTTGTGATTTTTAGAAATTGTTCAAATTTTGAATGCTTGTTAACTTAAAGGTAGTTAACCCAAAATGTAATTCAAGTGACCATTCAATGGTTCATTAGTTCAGGCATTTATTGTTCATATGGCCCAACATGTTTCGAGTAAACTCTTCATCAGGGCCGTACAATCACAACTTTTCTACTAAAAATTCAAACAAAAATCAATAAGTCTATTGTTTGTACCAATATACAATTCATCAATAATGCTTATAAATGTCAATCATTAGGTAATTCTGTCTCATTAAGATATACTCATCTTCTTTCTTACATGTTCAACAATACTCTGAGTTAGATAAATTAAGTGCTTCAACATTTAAAGGAAATGTTTCCATACTTCTCCATAATGTTTCATCAATAAACTCTAATGGATTCTCCAGAGTATTGCTACAGCCATTGTCCTAGTGTAAGGATCTGGTCATGTTTTCCAAGGATTCTGTGGCTAATCATCATATTAGTTACCCATAGACTCTTGAACATGTATTATCAAGTGTTAGGCAGAATCATATGCAGTACCCTTTGGGAACACCATAACAATTAAGACTACAAGTGACAGTACAGATTCACCTTTATTACAAGCCTGTACTACACAGTAAAGTGGTGGTGATGGCTGAGCAGCCAGACTTATCTCAAGAGTAAAGTGAGCAGTATCAATAGTTACACAAAGGACAGCAATTACTATGGTTCAAACAAACACTGACTCAAGGTTTCTGAGTAAAAGAATATACATTTATTTACACATCAGTTGTAAAACAATTCACCAAAGTAAAGCAGTAGAAAAATCACACTCTTAATATACTACACACCACCCAATAGATTCTGGACAAGTTAAGCTCAAAATGAAGTGTGAGCAAAATGGTACTCCAGCAATTTAAAAGGGAGGGACAGACAAGGTTAGACAAAAGTTGAGCAGCACCATCAAGTAAGCATACTTGCCAACCCTACAGATTTAGGCAGTGGGCTACTGCTTCTTAAGCAGTCCGACCGCCTACAGATTTCAGTGACAGATCCTACTGCTTTTTACAGTGGCAAGTAATTTATGTGACTCTAAGGCAGGCTCCAGGACAAAGAATGCAACACATTAACTAGTCTGTCTATACAGTGGACTGGTAAGTGATGACTTTGATTGGGCTCAGACCAATCCACTGACCCGACAGCTACTGGACTCTGTCCTGCACTCTTGCCGGGACAACCCTCAGGTGAACCACCAGTGAAGGCAAGTGGCAAAGGGTAACACCATCACACAGCATCTGCCTATCAGGCTGAGGGGGTGTATCAGTCGCCATGTCATTCAGTGTCCCAATAAACTTCCAATAAATATGTACTGCCTGGGCTGCTGCTACAGAGCAGTGTCAAACATTGCCTACCAGCTCTGTGTGATTACCTTCTGTGAAGTTAGATAATTGAATTTGGTGTTAAGTTACCATTCCGAATGATGCATTTTTAACATTTGAACATCTTTCCATGTTGTGCTGTTTGATGGGTTGTATATTTTAGAATGCTTCCATGGTGCCAACAATGAATATTTTGTATTTTCCTTTGATGTCATTGTTTTGGGAATTATTATTTTTGAAACTTGAAAAATCCTACATCTTTTTGGTCACAGAATGTTGGCAAGTATGAGTAAGTAAGCAAGGCAATCTAGAAAAGGCAACTACGGTGAGGAAATCAAATCAAGAGGCCTGGGCCAAAGTCAATGGACCAAAGTCTTTGCAGAGGATCACACAGTTCAGAGTAATTCGCGGTTAAGTCTTTGCCAAGAGTTCAGAACGAAGTTGGTCAGATGGAAAGTTACTTTAAAGAATGGAGAAGGAAAAGCCCTCGGACTGACGAAAGATTTCAAACACTTTCACCGCGGTCAGACGGAACGAACAACCCGGTTTTGAACAGTACCTTAAATGAAGAAGAAGACTGTAGGTGAGGCAGATGTTCCTGGCAGGTCCTGCAGGCTCACGGTTCCTGAAGCGACTGTCGGACTGACACGCAGTAGGAAGACTGGAGAGTCCTGCACTGCCCAGGGAAGAAACCAGCAGCATAGAAAAAGCAACAAATAAAAGGTGCGCTCCTTCAAACCCAAGCAGGGTCCGGTCCTCCTGGCTATCCGGTTCACTGTAGCTGTGCACAGCAAATTTGACCAGAGGAGGAAGGCCTGGCTTGCAGTTTGGCGAACTGGTTGGTCCCACCAGCTCAAGGGGAGAAGATTCCTTGCAGATCTCCCTGTCGTTGAAGATTGGAGATTCGGAACCGCAGCTGGGCTTCACCGGGAGGTTCAGTCGTGGTAGAGGTCCTCTTCTGTCAGCTTCTCTTCGGGTCTCTCGATACAGTGGCGACTCTGCCTTCTCAGTCCCAGAGACCTGCTTGTTATGCAGTTTTCCCACATTCACACAGCAGGGTGACTGTCCCGGCGGGACAGTCACCACAGCCAATCATACAGAGTGCAACACAGGTCTCCAAGGAGACCCAGTGCAGGGAGTCTCAAACCCCTCCCTCACATCCTATCCCCCCCAGACATTCAGGTGCCTAAGGAGGGCTTCTGTGCAGAAGCCCACCAAAGACAGCGAACAAAGGAACCAAATCTGGTTTGGCGCGCAGAGTAAAACACGAGAAAGACCTTTACAAAAAGAAATGGCGAATAAACCCAGCCGGAACCAAATAAAAGTAAATGGGGTCCAGCGGATTTAGGTTTGAGGCTACTAAGCCTAAAACAGTACCAAGGTTATTTAAATAGACAGCGGTAGGAAAAATAGGGTAGATACCACTGCCACCAGCCAAATCTTAAAGAAAGGGGAACGAAATTATGTTCCACGAGAAACAGACAAAAAGGGATAACTATTAACCCTTTCCAGAACTCTATGTAAGATAGTTTGTACTGGGTCTGTGAATTTAAAAAGACTAATAAAGTCAATGGCAACTTTACATGTTCTGGGAGACAGTAGTAGTTCCAGAAAATAGAGTTTGAAAAAGACAACCCTGTGTCACTGCACTAAAGGTGCTGTGTAACACAGTAAAAAGATGATGCCTATGGAGTAGGTGAAGCTCCACAGTTTATGAACACAAAAATGTTAAACACACACAGCAAAACACATGTAAGAGTGGGAAAAAAGGCTCACACTGTTACCAGGTGAAACAAATAAATTGTAAAAATCCAGCAAAGCTGCTGAGGGACTCAGTAGGTAAGGGAAATTAGGCACTCTGAAGAATTCTCCCTAACATCAAGAATGTGAGAAGGGTTGTATTCTGACCTTAATTGTTGTCCACATCGCTCCATGATCTGTGGTTTGTTTCAATAAAAAATGCAATGTTCAATTTTTCAATGTTCTCACATCGGTATCACCCACTGTGTCTGTGTAAAAGAAGCTTAAATGTAATGACCATAATATCTGAGCTTATTGTTAAGCCTAATCAGTCTGGAGATTCTTACCCTTTATCTCCTTGATAATAATTCTTGTCCAATTTGTGGGGTGTAATCGCTATCTTGTATGACAGTAAGGGCACAATGCACATCTGTAAATATAAGGGCAGGTATACTTAATAAATCGCTTCTACTGGCTAAGAAAGTGCAACATTTTGAAAAAAAAAGGTAATGCTGGGCATTCTCAGAGGGATCAAGGATTACTTGCATGTTTTGTAGATCTAGATGTAGGAAAACTGCAGAGAACTGTTTGGATACCACTGTGCAGCATACGGTTTTAATTTCAAAGATGGACGCTACTTAAAGCGGCATCTGCTTAAGACGTCATCACGTTCACATCAAACCTTTCACTTTCAGGGTGCCTATTCGTAGGTGACTGTCCTCCAGGTCGATTTCCCACTGGTGTGCTCATGTCATTCCTGTCCGGGGGTGCCCTGCACTCCTCCTCTGGGACCTCAATGCGTCAGCCTGAACCCTACTCAAACCTAACCTTACTGCCGGAACAGACCGTACCAGTTGGGCTCCCTCCTACCGCCCAACCCCCAAATCTCCCTCCGGCGCTCGACTCCGCCCTGTTGACATCACTGGGTGAAGACCGAATCACCTATGGGACCACCCCCTAGGGAGGGCCCCTTCTTTCCACACCTCTTTTTCTTGAGCCCCCCCTACTTACCCCAATTCACACCCAATTCCCCCCTAGCGAAACCTAACACTCCACACACCCCCTTATCCCATTGACCCATAAATCCAACTGCCCCCTCATAGAAACCCTACCCCCTGTAATGTGAGGTGCCCCCACCCATGGTGAGAAATTACCCAGGCCTGTGAGCTCAGGTTTTTTAGGACACTCTATATCCATTGCTCTGCCACCCCATGGCGGCACACAAACACCTGTTGCGTCAGGTCCCATCTGCCGGGGGAGTGTTCAGCTTCCTGAACTTCTGCAAACCCATAATATGCCTTCTCCTTGATCCCTGTGTTTGCCATAGTCCTCCGTCCAGCTTCAGTTTCCTTGAAGTGTGCAGGGTCTCTCCTTCTGCCATCAGTTCGCTCATAGCCCTCTTAATCTCCTGCTCCGAGGTAAGTCTGTATTTGCACCCCTCCGCTTCAAACGAAATGGAAAAGGGCAACCCCCACCTGTATCTGATTCCTTTTTCATTCAGCCACCTGGTGAGGGGGGGCACATAGCCTTCTCTTCCAGAGGGTGTGGGAGGACAGGTCTTGGAATACCATCATCTTTGCAGAGCCATACATTACTGAGCCCTTCGTTCTTGCCTGTTCCAAAATTTGGAGTCTGTCGCTATAGTTGTTAAAGCGTACAAAGATGGATCTGGGGCCACCCGCCGCACCCCCAGCCCTGCGTATCTGCTCAATCCCAATGGCGTCATTATCAAAGATGTGTTTGCTGATGGCGAAAAGGGCCCTTTGCAAGTCTTTCTCAGTCTCCCCTTCTTTCTCAGGGAACACAAATAACCAGAGGTTATTTCACCTCTTGGTTTCTCTAGGTTATCCATCTTCAGGAGGATTTCCTCCTCTATGAGACACACATCCATTTGGGTCTCCAATGTGTCCAGGGAGGACTGGTTATGTCCCACCTCCTCTAATCTTTCCTTCATCTTGTCAATTCTGTGGGTGATTTGTCCACTCTCCCCCTATGTCCGCCGTCATACTTCTGATCTCTTCCAGGAGGGCGCCACATCCTTTTTGGAGGCACAGCTGTCTTCCCCCATCCATGACCCTTGACCTCGGTCAGCCGTTCTCTCTACTGGGGCTTGTACTCAAAGGGGGGGGGGCAGCGTCTTCCTTGCGTCCATGTATCTCGACCCCTCGCTCCATCTGCTATGTAAGTGCCTTGGGGCGGCCTGTCTGACCTCAGATGGATGTTACCGTGCCCCCCGAAACTGGTCGAGACTGCCTGGTTGGGGGGGGGGGGAGCAGGCTCACAGGCCCAGGGCCCCAATATCAGACACTGGCGCCTCCTTGAGGTCTTTATTTCCTTCCAAGATGGGGGACCCCAATGATGTGCGGGTGAGTGTCCTTTGTTTTGGAACCAGCTTAGTCGCGGTGCACTCCTGGGAGCCCTCTAGGGCTCTGCCTCCAGATCAAAAGGCAACCTCAGTTTTCCAGATTGGCTCCTCTGGGTATAACCTTCGGCCAATTTGAATTGGCTGTGGCGCCTCCTCTCCTATTTGTCTGGGTGTATCTTTTTAACGTTGGGGCACCCTGGTTTCAGAGACCGCGGGTGCCTCTCTGCATCCCCCCTGCACTCTCAGGGCACTGCGGGTGTCCTGATTGCCTGTGGTCAGGGGGAGGCGGGCACATGCCCCTGTCAATCCCAGGGGGCCCACACCTCACCCCCAGACCCCACAATCCCACTCCTTCCAAGCGGTCACCGCCTCACCCTCCTTTTCTGCTGGCAGGCCACCCCAGCCCGTGTCACTCCTCCTATTGGAGCAACCAGCATCTACTGAGTCCTCCACCACCACCTCAACTGGACTTGGGACCCTTCCGGCCCCTTACTCAGTGGGCCTTTCACCTCCCTCGCTGCACTTCCAATTCAAGGGCGGGCCGGATACCCGCTTCAATTAGCTATTGCAGTGTCCCCTGTGCCTCTAGCACCTCTTTCCCCAGACGGGGCAAGGCTGCAGGCAGGGCCACAGGGAATCCAGAGGCTCCTCCAGCACCCAGGGGTGTCCAGCTGTTTTCTGGCGGTGGGTGCCACATACTTGGCATCTTCCGGCACAGAGAGAGAGAGAGTCTCCCTCTCCCTCCCTCTCCCCCTCCCCCCCCCCTCTCCCTCCTCACCAGGGCCCTCAACGCTCCCTGAGTCCTGCGGCCAAAGGGCGGATTCACCCCCCCTCCCTCCCTCCTCCCTCCCTCCTCCCCCTCCCCCCCCACACGGGCAAGATGGGGACTCTCCAGCCCCAACTGCAGACCCAGCAGGCTGGAAGCCCCGTTCCACTGATGCCCTCGCCTGGTGTCTCACGTTCCACAATTGTATTGTACTAAGCCAGAACAACTACAGAGCCAGATTTTCATCATTGTTAGCTTCATCAAAGGCACATCTAGCATATTAAGAGCAACCACATTGGGTTATTCTAATTTTGGACATCCTCCTCCTTCCATACCCTATACAAATAGTTGCACAAAGAGTGAACCGCTAGGCTATCAGGTGAATCGCAGCAAAGTTTCATAGCCTGTTCCACAGATTGAATCAATCTTACTAGAAATCGAGGCTTTAAATTCCCCCCCCCCACCACAAGATCTAAATATCCTGGGCAGATGAGCAGGAAATGAACTGTACTTTCAGATGTCATTCCACATAATGAGCATACACCACTCCCCCCCTGCACCCTCACCTCCATTACTCCATTTACTGGCCCATTGCCTCACTGCTAAGAAACACAGTCGCAATTTAATATTCAATGTTCTCAGATACTTCGACTACACAACATCCAGGTATTCTTCATACTCAAAGGTTAATTTGCAGTCCCAGTGGTCCCTAAATCCAGGTTTCTGATTCACCAGGCTCAGAATGCCTGCTTCTGCTCTTACCTTTAGTGCTTGTGTGATGAACACCTTAGATGCAGAATTCATCTAGTCAAGTTGAGACCAAAACGCACTTAACCCTGCAGCAGTGAATTCTTTCCTTATATGCAAGAACCACAGTAACAAGGTCCCTCCTACTTTGGCCATGCGATCCATCACTGCCTCCCTATAGTTGAGCAATAGTTCTATTGTCAATAATCCAGCTCAGAAATACATAGGTTTGGACCTACACAGCATATCCAACCTCTGAAGGCCCAACTCCACAATAACTGGCAGAGTTGAAGCACTTGTTGGCAAACCCAATACATTCTTCATGAAATTATTTTCTGTTGTTGAAAGAGCACCATAATTTACATTCCCCCACAACTCTGCCTCCTAGCCTGCGGCTTGTACGCCTCAATGGATATCTTTACCGACTCACTCCCATGTTCGCGAGCAAACCTGGCAATCTCTCCACTATACCTTGTTAAGGTCAAGCCTGATTTAGCTATTTGGGCAGTCCATCAGCCGTTGTCTCTCACTCTCAACCCAAGATAATCATAAGTATCCACTTGGTCAATGGGCTCTCCATTAATTTCTAGTTTTATCATGGCTTTATGCTTGGGCTGATTCCCACTGAACACCAGGACTTTCGTCGGGCTTGCATTATTGGTTAATCCGTTAGCTATGCAAAAATTCACAAATGCAGTTAGTTGCAGCTTAAGTCCACCAGGAGAGAAAGTGACACAAGTACTGCATCGTCAGCGAACAAAAGAATCCAAATTTTATTGCCCGCCAATGATGAGGCATCCAAAGGGAAATCTAGCAGCCTCTTGCAAACCCCATTAATCAACAAACAAAAACTTTTGAGGCAAGGGCACAGGCTTGCCGCACACCAATTTCTATTGCTATGGGCTTAGTAATACTCCTGTCTACTTTCCACCTGACCACTGCCACATTAGCCTGATATAAACGCTGTATAGCCCTCAGCAGAGATAAGGACTTTTTCATAAGCGCAAACACTTCCCATAGCCTTGCCCTGGGAACTCTGTCGAAGGACATTAATAGGTCCATAAAGACTGAGTAGAGAATCATTTTCCACAAGGACACATATTTACTACATACAAACTGGAGGCGAAGGCTTTGATCGATTGTACTTATGCTAGACTTGCAAATGGTGGATTGGATTCTGCTCATCAATCCCGGTCTCCCAATGCCCCAGTACAGCCTTGGCAAAGATTTTACCACTTGTGATGAATAGTGAGATGCGCCTGTAATTGCAAGGTAGATCCCTACCCTCCTCCCCCCCATCTTATATATAGGGACGATCTCGGCCCTAGTCCAGGAAGGTGGGCCAGTGTTCGATTGTAGGATGGCATTAAACAGTTTCAACAGGTACAGTACCCAGATCATTGGTTCGAAACATATGAAGAATGACAGGAATTTTATTTGGACCCGGGCCTTTACCATTTCTTTGCGTCATTAGTGCCAACCTCACATCCTCTTGACTAAGAACCAGGCCATCAGGTGGTGGCCTGATTTTCAACTTTAAACAAAATAAAAAGGTGATCAGTCTCTTGCACAAACATCTCTGCCAAAAGATGGCTAATTTGGAAAGCGAAAATTCAGATGAAATTTTTATTGTTTTGGGACCAAAACAAATATAATGTTTTAACATATATTTACTGAATCATTTGATGTCTCGATATCTAGGGTATCATTTTTCTGAATGTTAAAATGCTGAAATCCTGTTCTGACATTCTCTACAACAAAATGAAATTCAAATACACATTAGAACGTAACAGCAAGTTCTACCTCTGTGTAAATCTCTCAATGATGCTATACCTTGTCTTTATCTTTGGATGCCTCTGTTGCAGATCGTAACATTTTCAGTAGCAGCACGTCTGAAAATTCTTCCTGGAAGCTTTGTCCCATGGCATCCCTTTCACAGAAAGAAACCACAATTTTAATAAGCCAACACACTGCTTAAGGCTAATGAATAGAGAACACTGAATAATATAGTGAAACATACTCAAAGATTTATCTCGGGGTCGTAAAGGACCACTGTTGAAATAGTATGTTTCAATTATATTTTGCTTTCATGAATTCCAGTCTTCGTGATTTGCAAAGATTTGCACTGGAATCTGCTTTTCGAAACTCATTGATGCATTATTCTGCTTCCTAAATGCTGTCCAGTCAAATGGTCGAAAACATTTGATCGAATGACCATTTGATCGACAGTCAAATGGTCGGAAAAAAAAAGGTCGAATTTTTTAATTTATTTATATATATATTTTAGTTTGGGTTGGTAAAAAAATGTTTTTAATAAAGAAAACGGGGTTGGGGGGAACCCCCCCCCCCCCATAAAAAAAAAAATATCAACCTTTTTTTTTACTATTTGACTGTCGATCAAAAGGCATTCGATCCTTTTGTTTACGACCAGATGACCTACAACCCTCCTAAATGTTTATATTTCAAATTTAGATATAAATCGTGCTACATTTTGAATGTTCAAATTCCCACAAAATTCCCAAAAGTGGTTCTGGAAATGCCAGGTCTGTGGTTTTCTAAGTATGAGGGACAAACACTTTGGTCCTGATCCATAAAGATTTGCACTGAAGCAAATATGGAAATGCCAGCAAGCATCTCAGATTTGCACCAGATACCCCATTAACAAATCCTAAAACTTTAGCAAATCTGGAGCTGCCTGCAATCCCCTTTATGTATAAGCATCTCAAAGATGCCCTAGGTAGACGAGTGACTGGCTGCTGAATTCAGCAGATGTCGTTTTCATGTAGCATTCAGAGGCACTGAAACTGCTCTTCTGAACACCCGTGAAGAACTGCTGGCATTCCTAGATTCCAACTCCCCTGCTGTCCTCATCCTTCTTGATCTCTCCTCTGCATTTGACACAGTCAACCACTCCACCCTCATACAAAGGCTCCATGACGCATATCTCGGAGTGGGCAGTGGACTGGCTGACCTTCCTAACTGACCGCTCGTCCCAAGTCATCCTGGGCACCTTCTCCTCGCCTACTTCCTTCTACACCTGTGGCGTCCCCCAGGGCTCTATTCTCTTGCCTTGGCTCTTTCACATCCACCTTCCTTCTCCCCCAACTTGCAGTGTTATGCTGACGACACACAACTCTTCTTCAAACCTCCTGAGGATGCCCTTGCACCTTCCATCATCCCTGACTGCTTCTCTGCCATCAAGGCCTGTTCACTTCCAATCAACTCTGCCTCAATGCCAGCAAAACAGAGATCCTTCTTATTGGGACCCCTGCACACAACATCTTCCCTTCACTCTGGGGCCTTCTTGCATGGGCTCTCCCCCCCTGCTCCCTCTTCTGAAGGCAGAAACCTCAGTCATCTTCGACTCTTCTCTCTCCTTCCTCCATCAAACTCAGGACATTGCCAAGAAATTCGACCTTCCTCACCTTCCCCCATAGGCTCAATGTTACCCGTACCATGGTTCTCTCTGGACTTGACTATTGCAATAGCCTCCTCCTGAAACTACCTTCTTCCACTCTGCGACCCCACCAACTAATCCAGAATAGGGCAACAAGATCTATCCTTGGCCTCAAGCCCAGGGACCGCATCTCTCCTGCCCTACAAAGTCTTCACTGGCTCCCAGTTGCTTCACAGATTAAATTCAAATCCCTCTGTATCATCCACAAGGCTGTCTGGGCTGGGGACTGTACTATCTGCAACTCATTCTTACTAAATATTCCCCATCTGGACCTCTGCGCCCCTCTGGCACCAATTCCTTGTGTGTAAAGCGGTTCGCTAAACAGAGAGCTGATGGTCGATCGCTTTCCTCAGCTGGCTCCCTTCTTTGGAACAGCTTCCCCCTCCCTCTTCGTCTTGAGCAGGACGTTCTTAAATTCTGGAAGAACCTCAAGACCTTCCTCTTTATCTCTTCCTTCCCTTCCTCTCTCCTCTGCTAATCTCACAGTCGCTTGATTGATGTGCAGGGCCCTTATGCATCCTCGGGATGCTCCCACAAAGTCTCTTCCCAGCTGCTGTCTATCCTCAGCACTTGCCTCGGCTCACCCTCCACCCTTGGAGGCTTGCACTTACTTTACATTGCACTTCACCTGCTGCTCACCGATGAGCACCAAAGCACCTATCTAATTCCCTCTCCCTTCTGCACTTGCACGTTCTGAATCCTCACAAGGCATAGCAGGTTCGTCTTCCCCACCGCATTGTAGCTTTATATTTATTATTTTTATGTATTATAATTTGTAATTGTTTATCATCCCCTGTCCCCTCCCTGTTGCCCTGTGGGCTCTTTGAAACAGTTTTTGCTTCCTGGATAAATGCCTAACAAGCTACCAAATAAATAAATGTCCACCCTGGGGAGCCCCAGTGATGCAGACAATCCTGATAAAAGCTCTCTCTGGTGGTACAGTGTAAAAGGCCCCAAGATCCTCACGACTGGAGGGGTCATGAATAAAACCTCTAGTCAGGACCCTCAACAAATGCCCCACCAGACTGTTTCTGGGGACAGGGACTTGGTACTGATCCAATGCAAATGTACTCTGGGATTGATGGCTACACCAACTACTCCGATCAGCACACACCCCTCATCACTGAAAGAGGCGAGTGAACTACAAAAGGGGATGGGGCAAAGGAGATGAGGGCCTGTGGTTTTCTGTGCAGGGCACACTGGCCCAGGCAATGGCATTTTGGCGGGTGCACCTCTCGCTGGCAGCTGGGCATGCAGGTTGCTCTCTCGTCAGGCTCCCTGGGAGGGCATTCTTTGAAGATGCCCGTGGGTCGAGTGCCAGGGAATGTGGGCCCTCCTTGGGTGGGCCCAGAGATACTGTGACTGGATTTGATGCACTAACCCCCTCACCCCACCCCACGCTCTGCTCTTGGCAATCTATAGTGTTATCCTAAATGCCCCTCCTCCACACTGGTCATGTCTGTTAGGCAGTTGCGTCCAGTAGTGAGATTGGCCTGTAATTGCAAGGTAGCTCCCTAACCCCCTTTTTTATATATAGGTACAATCTCTGTCCTAGTCCAGGAAGGTGGGACAGTGTTAGATTCTAGGATGGCACTAAACAGTTTCAACAGCTATGGTCCCAGATCATTGGTCTGAACATATCAAAAATCAACAAGAATTGTCTCTGGACCCGGGGCATTACCTCCTCTTTGAGTGATTAGTGCCTACCTCACATCCTATGGACTGAGAACTAATGGTGGTGGCCTGATTTTCAACTTTAAAAAAAAGGTGATCAGTCTCTTGAGCAAACTTCTCCTGACAAAAGATGGTCCAGAGAATCTTTATTACAACTCTAGTTTTGGAAGTGAAAATGTGGCTGGCAGCAGAGGCATCAGGCAAAGGACATGCTGATTCCCTATGCTGTGTCCTCCTACCGTTTGCCGGATTCATTTGGACATACTGCTTTAGTTGTGAGGCAACAGATTTCATCAGAGCTTGAAAATAACAGGTGCTAGTTAAGGAAATCCACCCAGAAAAACAAAATGGATCACTATCCTCTCACACAGAGTTCAAAGCACTGCTGGTCAGCATAGGAAAGATACAATGGACGGTGACAGCTCACCCAAGCACACATACAAAGTGAGATGGTTGAACCAACCCTGGCACACATGATGCAAATCATTAAAAATGGGGGTCTCGAGTGCACGATTCGGAAGTTGAAATGGACCATTCCCATTTCAGGACTAACCTGAAGTTGAAAAGTTGAAAGCTGAGAGGAATACAGGGCGGGAGATAGGAGCTCTATGTTGGAACACTTAGTGTGAACCCTCAAAACACAGGTGGACAATCTCCATGTACATCCAGGCTACTCGTTGAAAGAGCTCAGAATGAAGAATGATGGGTCCAACAAAACAATATTCAAATAGATGTTCAGCCTGAATGCCCTGAAGGGGACTTTATAGAATTTCTCAGAAAACTGCTGCTTGATCAATTTGCCAAGCACAGCATTTCAACCCATTTTCAGTTGAAAGAGCACATGCAATTCTGGCAAGACCTCATCAGCCAAGTCAATCCCAAACGTGGCCATAACCAGGTTTCTGAAGGCCAGTTATACAGGTCCAGCGGTGGTGTGGAGCTCCAAGAACTTAATTCCCAGACTTCAAGAAAAAGGTACAATGCACGATTCATATTAATTGCTTGTTTATGGTAAAAAGGTGCTGTACCAAAAGAGTACATGGAGAAAGATTCTTTTGTGGTGAAATGAACAGGAAAGTACAATAAGGAATGAGGCAAATCCGGTTTCATGACCCATAGATTATTGGGGAAATGATGCGGTTATTTAGACAAATTTGCACAAATGGGTAGCCCTCAGTGGATTCAACTTGTAAATTCCTGAAATTATATAGTTGATCCTTTTATATTCAAATGTTAGTACTTACCTGTGAATTATTATTAAAATTGTAATAAATCATTGCGCTGCAGTCCTGTTTTGTTTCCAGCTATTCATAGGGGTACATTGAGGCACTTTGGTTGTTGTATAAGTTTAAGTATTTCTTGACTTTTGCTAGATCTTTGGGCACTGCTTAAATAGTTTAACTGCTTCACTCCCCTCTCTTTAAGTGATACACTTAAGTATATGGTCGATATGTGTGTTGCCTTTTGTACTGTGTTCTGGGGGTTGTGGGGATTACCGTGCCTGTTGATAAATTATCAGTGTATATTCTGAACATGACGTATGTGGCTTATGTCTAGGGATCCTTTATTTATGTGTAACCCGATAAAGAATAAAACAAAATTGTGGGAGCCCAACTACTGAGAATGAACACGGTTAAAATAACCTGTTCTATGGGAGGTTTCCCACTGAGGAGGGTCTACAACCAGGTTTTCGCTCACTGTACCTTTCACAGAGGAGAAATAACCATTTGTATATCAGTCTTGTCCCACCCACCAGACAGAGCAGTCCAGCAACAAAATGCTAGTAAATTCTCCTTTGAACAAGAACACCAACAGCAACTCCAGCCATGTTGTTTGACCTTCTTGGGCCTCCTCAGTGGGACCATGTGGGACCAGACTAATACGCAAATTGATATTTCTCCTCTGTGAAGGGTCAGTGAGCCAAAACATGTCTGTAGACCCTCCATAGTGAAGACATTCCATAGAACAGGTTAATTGAACTATGCCCATTCTCAGTAAAGGGGCTCCCATACTCTTGTATAATTTCTTTTACTTGGGGTTGCACCCTAAGTAACCCAGGGTAATCCAGACAGAGTCCTTGCTCTCTGTGCCTTAAAGAAGACCAGCATGACCTCACTGAGGAAGCCCAAATAGGCCAAAACTTGTATCTGCGGTTGCCGATGGTGCTCTTGTTCAGAGGAGAATTGCCTCGCATTTCAGTGATAGACGGCCCTTGTGGGTGGGACCGACTGATTAGAACAGGTTATTTGAACCATGTTCATCCTCAGTAGAGGAGCTCCCACACTATTGTACAATGATAAATAGTATATATTTTTCAGTATATCTGTGTAGTTTGTTTATTTATTTATTTGTAGGGCACCCAAACCCTAAGCTAGATGGGCGCACATCATGACAAGATTACTTATGGCTTGGTTACATTTGTCATAGAAGAGATATATAA
This sequence comes from Ambystoma mexicanum, assembly GCF_040938575.1. Taxonomy (NCBI): domain Eukaryota; kingdom Metazoa; phylum Chordata; class Amphibia; order Caudata; family Ambystomatidae; genus Ambystoma; species Ambystoma mexicanum. The sequence goes on along the minus strand of NC_090931.1, from coordinate 289,038,486 downwards.
TTACAATTTTACATAGATACAGATATGTACAAGAGCAAAGGGTGATTACAGTTACTAGATATTTAATGCCCGAGAGGAAAGTGGAAAAAGCGAGCAAGTATGGCAATGGGTTAGTGATCATTATGGCGTAGCCAAGTGCGGCTGTTGCGCCTGAAACTGTTGTAAGATTGCTCCTTTCTTAACGCAACTGGTAGAGCGTCCCAATGCTGGGCTTCTTTTACAGGGAAGCTGTTTCCACCTGCTTTTTGTAGGCGGAATCTAGGAATTTGGAGACAGTAGGAGTTAGATATTCTGGTTGGTCGTGAAGATAGTTTCCTGGTAATTCTTTCCTGCAGGTATGGTACAAGTGTCCTCTTTTGTGTTATCTATTGGGACTAACTGTACACATCGACCAGGCTTCTCCCCTGCCACGAATGAAGTTTGACTGCTCTGCCATTGCTACCCAAGAAGAGCTTGGCCTATCTTTTTTTGTTGGAATCCTGTCTTGCCCTTAGGATAGATGGTTTCACACCCACACCAGTGGCCTGTGAAAAGATCTCCCCAACAAGGGATCACAACATTGTTTTGATCATAAGAAAGGTAGCTGATGGGACAATGGGGAAGGGTCTGGGGAAAGGTGGCAACCAATCCTTAATGATTCTGAGGGCTTGTGCAAGAGATGGGTGAATGCTTTTCATGACAGGTGATCACAGGTTTTAGGGGGTATGATCATGAGAAAAGGGTGACTCAGGTATTGTTTTTGCTTCTTCTCCCAAAGACTTAACCCATCTTCCTTGGCTGACATTTGGATTCCCGAAGTGCTTATCTGAAATTTCTGTCTTGGACTATTCCCCTATAAAGATCCCTCCCTCTGATGAAGTTGTGGGGCGCTTTGGATTCTGGAAAGTGTTTCTACCTAGGCTCAAGTTGGGGAGGCTGGGGACCTCCCCTTACCTCCACTCTGGGCCCTAAACCATATAGCAAGTGACGGCACCTGGCTTTGATAGCCCACAGAGTCCCTTCACTGTGCCTAAAACATGTCCATCCGTCACAGAGTTTACTATGAATGTCAAGCTTGAAACTTATGAGAAAAGGTGAAGCTTACTAGTAATGGCAAACATTACTTTCAAGGAAGTGCATTTTTGCAGGTTGCATCTCTTTAGAGCTGCAAGGTGTTAGGAAAGATTTTCTTTATTGCTGCTTTACTCCCACAGATGTCTATGGGACACCTTTTCTTTTTTGCTTTCCTTTGAACCCTGTCTTGAGGTAAGTAAAGCCTTCAGCTTTACTTCCCTTGCTCGTTTGCTCATTCTTATGGGGAAACTGACTAGTCCCTAAGACTTTTTAATCCTTGTATCATTTTCAATAATGGCTTTCTGGTTACTTTTACAAAGGCAACAAAGAAAGAATTCAAACACTGTTTGACAGGCTCTCCAACATGAATGTTTTATTTGTCTTTTGTTGTTGGAAAATTTGGAAAATGTCTGTACTGTTTCACAGAATTAGAAGGAATAATTTTTGCTTTTTTTTGCCCTCTACACGTGTTTCCCCACTTTACATTCAGTGGTTCTTCAAGAGGTAAATGTGCATTTATAGTGATTAATGTTTTCTTGTGACTTGTAGGTAGCAGTTAGAATGATAAATTCCTGAGCATCTGTAGATTTGGTATTTCTGTTGAAGTTTCTACTTCTTTTGTAGTACAGGGCAGTCCCTGGATTTCTCCTAGGACGCGATTCCGCCGGATTGTGTTTCGTAACTGGAACTGATCCTACTTTTACAAAGGCTTAAGACAAGCTGGTGGCAGTGGTGACATTTTTACTGTTTTGTGACATTTGACTTGTGCACCTTTGCATTTGCCACCAATGGCTACAAAAGCTGACTAGCAACCCAAGATGCCCGCGCCACAAGGTTATTTGCTTGTTCTTTGGCCTTCTTCCTCCCTTCGCGGGTCAGGAAATGCCTTATATGGAAATCCCTTTCCCAGGGAAAGCTGTGACTTTTGCAGGCTAAGGGGCGGTCTGTGTGTGTGACCAGAGGAAGGGGCAGGTACTGTCTAGTCCCAATCTACATCCCTGGTGCGTGTCAGTTGCTGGGCAGATGTTGTGGCCAGTGGCTATCCATCATTAGATAGCCACTTCCTGTTTGAATGGTGCAGTTCCTTACCATTGGTGGGTTTGGGCATGCTCCCAACCCAATTCTTGGCTAAAAGGAGGGCTTCCACAGCCATTCAACAGATATCGTTGGAGCCAAGAACTCTATGAAGAAAAGCAACTCACTGATAACCTGAAGACTACTCCTAAAGCTGAACAACATCAACTCCTGACTCCTGTACTGCCCCGGTGAAGCCATGCTCTGCTGTCCTGATCTCAAGAAGTTCTTAATCAGTGCTTTGTCCCCTGAACCAGTGGGAACAACCAGTCTCAAACCCTGCTTGAGGATCCATACCTTCAGACCATGTGTGGGCCAACCAGTGGACTCATCCGCTCACCCCAGGCTACTTTGCTGCAGCCATCGCTGTTCCGGATGCATTCTTGTAACTCGGGGATCCTCAGCTTATCAAACAAGTTGGCTGCTCCTGCATTTTCAGTCAACTTGCCTGAACGGAAGTTGTGCTGGGCCTGCTCCAGTGTTTGTTCCTTGAAGATTACCCGTCACCGCCTGACCATGGTGACTCCTGTTGCAATACTCAATCCTGGGTGGTGTCCTGAGGTGGTCTGCCACGGAGAGGTCCTCATCTTCCTCCATTTGGGTGTTCTACTGGAAGCTGTCTGGAACAGATTCCTAAGCACCACGACCGAACAAAACAAAATCCTGATGCCAAAAGTTACCTCTTCACCTGCAACCACTGGGCCTTCATCTATGGGAACAGCCACAGAAGATTGTGTCCCCAACGGATTCCACAAGACCAGTAGTGGTGTTTGGAAGAATCAGAGATAGGCGGTGTGACGAATTGTGGGATTTAGTCACTTCTCCCCAGGGAGGAGTCTTTCCTTGTGAGGCTAGGGAGGTGAGCCCACTTCGCAATATTCCCCCTAAGGGTGGTGGCAAGCGGGACCTCACAGGGAGAGACACCCCATTCCCCTCAAACCCCTCAGCAGTGAAATCTAGGCTTCTGGATAATGTTAAAGATCAGACCATTGTTTATTATGTACCCCAATACAATATGACAAAAACAATGAAGATGGAGTGAGGGAGTAACAACAAGACCTCAGTTAGTAGACACAGACTATGCGGAGGGAGCGAATGATGAAGAACGCTCCAATACAAGAGAAGGACTAGGATCATCTACTGGGGATAACCACGGAAAGTATTATAAAAAAGGAAAGAATGACTATGGTTAAATGAGAGAAATGAAGCCTGGGAGCATCAAATCAGTCAAGTCGTGACTAGAACAAGAGACAGAGATCTTCCGTCCGGAGGAAGGCAGAAGGTGTTGTCGGCCAGAAGCTTTGAGGAAGTCCGAGGCCAACGAGCATAGGGGGAAGAAAACACCAAGAAGGAGAAGCAGGCAAGAGCAGTGGCGTGACCCTGGAGGGGTGGACTGGTGGGTCTGACAACTACGCAGAGACTGTTTGAGACTTGAAGCTGCAGAGAAGAGTCCAAAGCAGACGGAATGAAAAACCAAACTGTCCTGACAAGGTATGAAGTCCCACTCCTGCGAACAGGTACAGTGAGGCCAACTCTTGAAAAGTAAGGTAACTGGAACGGCAGGAGACCCCAGCAGGGAACACGCCAATAAAGAATACAGTCAGCCTACTCGTCCCAGTAAGTAGCCCAAAGTTAAGAAGAGCAACATATACTCAGACTCGGCCCAGTGAGTGGTCAAAAGATGAAAACCATTGTGAAACCCATCCTACTCATCTCTGAGATAAGCACTTGACAAGAGAATTATTATTGGGTCTACAATAAGAATAGCAAGGAGGAAGTCAGTGACTCAAAAGAGGGGGGATACGATATGAACTGTCTTATGCACTAAGAATTGAAGAACTGTAGCAACAGAGAGAATAAGAATCATACAAAGAGGGAATCAGTCTCCCTAGTGGAACCTGGAAGAGAAAGACTGAGACACTGAAGAGACATCTTTTTCCAGGATTTCCAAAGCTACCAAAGCTTAGGAGGAAAGGCCTGCCAAGGGAACAAGTTGAGGAAACCAGGACTGGGAAAAGACCCCTACAAGAATTAAACCAATTACGTCACGTGATAGCCAAGCAATATCTCAAGATTGCATTCTTATGCTGAATAAACCTTTCCAGTAGAAGGGAGAAATTCACCTGGTCTTTTTATAGTTTTCTATTAGTGGTAGGGACAGATTAGCTTAGAGTTGGACGGAGGACAGACGATAAGCACCTTAGTTTGGTGGGGTAGGGAAACCCATAGACTAGGGATAGCGAGGCATTTTTTCTTTATTATTTGAATAAAGAATCTTGAAATAACAAAAAACAGTCTGTTCTCTCCTTCTGACCTACCACAGGGGGTAGGTTTACATAACTGTCACCCCCTCCCCGTTCTCCATACGGTTACATGGGCTTAAAGTCTTGTCTCTAAATCACTCTTTCCGGACGTTGGTCAGCGAAGGCCTCGTCAAAAGATCCCAACCTAGAACTATCCTAAGGACTGAGATTGAGTGATTCTACTTTACTCAACTTATTTGACTCTCATTATCATCACCACTCGCACTGCCAATCTCTCTATACCTCTACCTGAAAAGTATCTACTTTAGAACATGTGACTTTTGGGCACACGGCCCCAAGCCATCTTAGGGTTAGACTTTGTAAGAGCTAGGGAAGCTGTTCCATGATTATTCTAAAGTGTCCCTACCTGTTACAGTGGTTATTGAATCACATGCTACTCTATTTCTGAATGTATGCATCTGCATTAAAAGTGTTGGTGTGACAAAATACTTGGTAAAAGGTTTCACTTGCTTAGTGTGTATTTTAAAGGCCTAATAAACTATTGTATCTTTGTACACTTGCCTGCCTAACTGGAATTATCAGTGTTTCTCTGTAGCCCTAGACCACTCTCACGCCCTTCCTGAGACCAAGTCTTGCCGCTCTGCTACCTTACTATGACTGGGTTTGGCTAAACTCCGTCTCTCTGTTCAACATAATAGGGTGACCTCCCAAAATCAACACCCCCACCCCGGTCGCTCCTGGGGTGATTTTGAAAATTCGTCTTAACATATGGCATGCATAGTCTGCGATTTAGTGTATAGTCCACAGTATTGCAAGATATTTACTGTAAAGTAAAAGACAGGTACTGTCTCATAATGTCCCTATTCTACATGTACAATTGCTCACAATGCACCTACAACTTAAGATCCTCACAATGTTTATTTTGCTGCCTCTATGAAATTGTGAATTAAGGAGTGTGTATTTAATGTCATGGAAAATAATGTAAGCACTCTGCTCCTAAATCACAGTATTGTTATGCAACATATCTTATGGAGTTTGTGAACCTGTTTACATTCACATTCTTTGCATGCATTACTAAGCAATGTGCTCCATGGTGGTGGGTGTGCAGTTACAAATAAATGCTGATGGACTGCTTAACGTACTTGTGAGTCTGCTCTGGTCTGTCTAGCCATACAATCAAGTCAAGTTAAAATGTGAATTGAATTCCAAGTTTTACCTTTGCATTGTTTTTGTCTGGGGGAACATTAGACAAGAATGCAAGTGATGCCCCTGTGGCTAATATGGAGTGTGCCCTTGGTGTAGCGGGCAGCATTTTGTGTACAAGAGCACAGTACTCTTGGATGCAATTTACTAATTGTGCCATACCTTATTTGCTTATAATTGGAATCTATTATGAGGTGTTTGGGCAGTTTTTGTATAACTCCCTGTTGAGAGCCACTAATTCTGGTGTGTGACAAAAGCACCCAACCAAAAATAAAGTCAAATCTCTTCTAAAGGTAGTTTGTTTGGCAACTCCCAGGAAGGGGGAAGCATACTGAAAATAATTTACAATTAGTCCATACACTTAACCATAGAAAAATACACCACACTGATATACTGAAAAATATGCGCATTTATTATGATACACACATACAACTATTTGTTCAAATCAGCAGTAGATAGTGAATATTTGAATTGGAGGGGTGTAAATGTTTGCCTCAAATATAAGGCAGCAACCAAGTGTAGCAAGGGAGAATGAAGCAAAATCAAGAAGGATTTGGGAGTTTCCGGTGGGAGGGTGTAACTGGGTTAAAATTATGAATGAATTTTCTGATCCCACGATGGCCACCAGTGAGTGAGGACATGCAGTTCTCCGCTCCGGGCAAGGTAAGCAAGCAGTGATTTTCAGAGGCGGGCTGGGCCAAAAAACAACCTGAAAACCAAGGAATGAGGCAGTGGCAGACAGCCCCCCCGCCCCCATATCGTAAAGGGAAGGATGCCGCAGGCATGCAGACACGAGGGAGACAGCGGCATGTGGAGCTGACAAAGGGGATGATGATCGCAGCAGGGGTACGGTAGTCGGAGGAGTGGCAATGAGTGAGTAGGTGGCCCCGAACTTGGATGCGTACTGAAGCGGTGAAGTAGAGACCATGGCGGCATAGGGATGATCGAGGGAACGCCGCCTCTGGAAAAGTACGCTGCCTCGCGGGGGGCCCATCAGGTTAGCGGCTGGGACCAAATTGGATTGTGGATTTTCCCTGCTCAGTGCCTGTTAGTTGATCAACAGCTGGAGGAGGAGCGGGCGATCTAAAGGCCTGGCGGCACAGCTGCAATACTTAATATGGAGCAGGAAGGAAGGTAGTGCAGGAAGTGCAGCCCGCAGTAGGAGAATTGTCCTTTTCCTGATGTGTGAAAGCGGGAGGAAGGTGAGGTTCCTGGAGCAAGTACAAGGGGTAGTACAAGTGCGACTGATCCCCCATGGGAAGTAGCTTGGGGGTGCCCCCTGAAGAAGATACCTGGTGAGCGTGAAAGCAGCAAAAAGGAGAAGAAACAGCGGAGGACAGAGAGCATTGAGGCACTGGCACGCATATAGTGTAGTCAACAAGCAAAGTAAGCCGGGAAGTGGGGGCGAGGTCCACCTACAGTCCGGGTGGCTGCCACCATCATGAGCTGTCGAACATACATAGTAGCAGAGGCACCACCCAGATGCCAAAACCTAAAGAGAAGAGCACCCCAGCCAGAAGAAGGCAACCCCAAATTGTGCAGGAAGGACAGCTGGAGCGCTGTTGGAAGCAGCAGGGTGAGGGTATAGCAGGGGTTGAAAAAAAAGACTTTGGGGAGGAGAAAGGGGACGCCCTAGAAAGAGGGGAGATGGCTCTTAGTAAGGAAGATCTTAAGGAATGCCTCAACAACATGGAAGGGAGAATCACAAACACTTTCCAGGAACAGTTTACTTTGCTGCGGGATGAACTGAGGAACTCCCTGACTGAAGTCAAAGGGGAAGTGAAAATACTGGGGGAGAGGGTGAATGTTACTGAGCAGGGCCTTGCAGAGATGTCGGATGAGGTACGACAGAATAGTGAACTGCAAGATCAGTTGGCCAGGGTGTCACATAACTTGGAACTGCAGCCAGAGGATTTGGAGACCAGTTCACGTAGGTCTAATATTCAGGTGAAGGGATTAAGTGAGTCAATATTGGAAGCTGATTTAAAGAATGTGATCCAACAATGCTTTGGGAATTTATTGATGGACATACAGCTGGAAGACATTGGAATTGACCGAGTGCATAGTGTGGGTGTTAGGCAGAAACCTGTGCAGTTCCCTTAGGGACCACTGCAAAAAGTTTAAGACTACAGGAGTAAGCAGTAAACCCAATTGGTAGCAGCCTGTACCACCCATATTTACCTGGTAGCTCTGGCTGAGCAGTCAGACTTCTCTCAAGAAGAGTTAGGCAGTATATAGAGTATACATAATAGGGCTAAAAATACAGTAGCACAAGCAAACACTGACCAGAGGCTTTGGTATTAAAGTATATAATTATTTATTTAAAAACACACTTGTAAAAATACACTGGCACTAATATGTCAAGCAAGTTCAAACACAGTCATTATAAGTATATACACCTCCCTAGTTAATTATTCGACAAGTCTAGGTTCAGACACCACTTATTTAGCAAAACAGAGGTGAGCGCGTAACCGTAGATGGCACTCCAATAATTTGTTTAAAAAGGGAGAGAAAAGGCAGAATAGGAAACACACACAGTACCAACACTTTTAAGAAACCACAGCAAGTCAAGAAAGGCAGGGTCTACTGTAGAGCAAAAAGTTCATAGGCCAGGCCCACTCTTGGAGAGAGCAAGGCGGAATGTGCCCAAGATCACACAGTGGAAATGCACTCAAAGTCTTTGCAGAAAAGTCAAAAGAGGTTGGATCAAGTCAGAAAGGTAATGTTAGCAGGTCCGAGGTCACCCCAGGATAGAGAGTCAAGGATTTACGGGACACCTTGGACAATCTGTTGCAAGGGAGACCAGGCGAGACACAGTACCTGAAATGGTGAGAAAGCTCCAGCGGGGGCAGTTGCTCCTGGCAGCGGGTGCAAGTCGGAGCTTCGTCCAGGGGAAGAGATGATCTCGATGTGGAGGAAAGCTGGAGGTTGTTGCACTGCCAGGGAAGAAAACAGCCACGGAGTTTCCCGGTTAAAAGGAACGACCCTTTTATTCGCGGTAGTGGTGAAGCGTGGCTATCCGGCCACCAGGGTGCTTGGCACGGGCGATTCGACCACGAGACGATCCAAGAAGGCGAAAAAGGCAAACTGGTTGTTCCCACCAGCTCAAGGGGAAGAAGACTCTCCTGGAAGAAGATCTCCTCTGTCGTCAGGAAAGTGGTGAGTTTCGTACAGCAGGGCTCCACTGGTGGTGTTGTCATTGTAGATGGCTCAGCTTCTCCCCTCTTCGGATTCTTTAGGTCCTGTGTCGACTTCTGAAGTTCCAGTCCCCAAAGCCCTGCTTTTATGCAGCAAAACCCCCATTCAACAGCCTAGCTGTCACTCAAACATGCTAAGTGGTAAGCCGGGCGTCTCACCACTGGGCCAATCACACAAGAGTGCGAATTGAGTTGCCAAGGCAACTCAGTCCAGGGTGCCTAATCCCCCTCCGACACATCTTGTTGACCCCAGACAGAATGGCACCGTTTGGAGGGCTTCTGTGGAGAAGCCCGCCAAAATGTGGAACAAAGGGCTCGACTTGGGTTAGAGTTTCAGAGGCGAACACAAACGATCCTACAGATCACCTAGCCTGATGGCTCGAGTGCGACCGAATCAGTGGCCATAATAGAGGCTTTTGCTAAATTCTACGAATCATTACACACTTCGGAGCACCCAGACCCTCGGGCGATAGAGCAGTATTTCTTGGACATATCACTGTCAAAGATGACACCTATGGAAGGTATTTGGGAAACCGGGCAAGGACTTGACTAAATGTGGGTCGTACAGACCGATCGCATTGATGAACATTGATGCAAAATTGTACACAGGCATTCTGGCAGCGAGATTGGCACCTCTTCTTCCGGACCTGATAAATACAGACCAATCGGCATTTATCATGGGGAGACAGACATGTGACAACATTAGGAGGGTTATACATTTCATAGAGACGGTCAACACAAAGCAGATTCCATCAGGGCTAGTGTTGTTAAATGCTGAAAAGACGTTTGACCGGGTGGAGTGGCCCTTTTTATTTCCTGCTATGGAGCAGATGGGGATGGGTGCTAAGTTTATACGGATGGTTCAGGCAAACACCAACAACAAGAAAGTGCCCCGTAATATACAAATAGGTCGTGGAACAAGGTAGGGATTACCTTTGTCACAGCTTCTATATGCAATATATTTGGAGCCATTTTTAGTTATTGATATTTTTTTTATTTTATTTATTTCTTTTTGATATAGATATTTTATTTCTATCGCGCTCGTACACAAGTGTTTCAGAGCACAATACCAGAGGTTAAACTTAGACAGAGATCGGTGATACAGGGCATCCTTTCGGAGGGGGGGGCATAAGATATTAGCTTTCGCAGATGACAATGGTTCATGGGAGATACCTCGAAACCCTGGGCAAGGATGGATAGAGTGGTGGCGGTGTGTTCATTGGAAGGGGTTCTTTGGCTACATAGACAAGATAGGTCCCAGAACACAACTTGACAAGTCTGTGGGACCACAGAGAGGATGTTCCGGGGGATCTGGTGTAGCGGGAGATCGCCGACAGATACACCTTGATGGAGGCGTTTGCCAGACCAGCCTTTGCCAAGGATAGAAAGTATGGAAGGATCTGTGGAGCCCTGACCCTGCGACTGGCCCCACGCAGCAAAACGCTTCCACTTATGGCCATAGCACTTTAAGGTCGATGACGGCCGGGCCTTGGCGAGGACCTCCCTGCAGTACGCTGGCAACACATAACCTCCAAACCCTAAGGCTGCAGGAGCCAAGCCCTCAGGTTCAGCGATCCTGGGTCATGATTGTGCCTCCCTCTCTGGTGAGAAGATCCAGAACTGCCGGCAACATGACTGGAGGCGACACAGACAAGCTGATAATCTGCCTCTGCCACACCGGTGCAATGAGTACCATATTGCATTGACACTGTCTGAGTGTTGATGACTCGTAACAGGAGAGGAAACAGAAGAAACGTATACAGAAAAAGCCCTTCCCATGGGAAGGAGAAAGCGTTCCCCAGGATCCTCGGCTGGTGGAATCTGCTGCAAACTTCTGGCATATGGTGTTCGCCGCCATCGCAAACAGATCGATCCGAGGTCTTCCCCATTTGATGAACAGGCAGTCCATCTGATCCAGACAAAGCTCCCACTCGTGGCAGGAGTGCAGATCGCTGCTGAGGGAGTCTGCAATGGTGTTCTTGACTCCCGCCAGGTGGGGAGGGACGAGTAACATCCCCTGTTCGACGGGGCAGTGCCACAAATCCTATACTTCCTTCGAGAGCTGTGGGGATAGAGTGCACCTCTGCTTCCTGATGTAGAACATGGTGGTGGTGTTGTCCGTTAAGATCCTCACCACCTTGCCTTTCAGAGATGGTAGGAACGATGTGAGGGCCCATAACACTGCCCCAGCTCCAGGATGTTGATATGCAGATCCTTCTCCCCCGGCAGCCACAGGCCTCTGGCGTGCAGACGTCCGGTGTGCGTTCCTCACCTTTCTAGGGAGACGTCTGTGGTGACCGTCTCCTGGTATGGGGGGGTTTTGAAATCTTCTGCCTTGGGCGATGTTGCAGCATACGCCCCACCACTTTGAATTTTCCAGACACCTGTATCCAGCGTGTGTCCAGTAATTCCTGTAGGGTGGCATCTGCAACCTGCAGAGTGACGGACGAGGTAGATGCAGGATGACATCATGCCCAGTAATGAGTTGATGGCCTGCACCGTGGCCGTCTTCGTCGACGACAGTAGCTGCCCCTTTCCTTGAATGGCTGCTAGCCTCTCCTCCGAGGGCGACACCAGGCAAGACACCGTATGGGGTCTGGTGCCTAGGAACACTGCGTTCTGTGGTGGCGTTAAACAGGACTTCGGAAAGTTGACGAGTATCCCAGATTCGTCAATAGCCGGACGGTCGTCTCCATGTGTCCGTCGGCCAGCTCACGTGAACAGCCGCATATCAGCCAGTCATCCAGGTATGGGTATACGTGTATGCCAAGTAGATTCAGATGGCCACCACTGGTGGCAGGAATTTTGTGAACACTCAGGGGGACGACTTCAAGTGGAAAGGGAGGGCCTTGAACTGGTAGTGCTGGCCCTGCACCACGAAATGCAGAAACTTCCAACGTTTCTTGTGAACAGGGACGTGGAAATTGGCGTCCTCCAGGTCCAACATCATCAAGAAATCTCCTTTTTCCAGTTGGTCAAGCATGTGTTGCAACGGGACCATCCTGAACTTTTGGGGCTTTAGGTATTTGTTCAGATGTTGCAGGTCCAGGATGGGCCTCCAGCCCCCTGTCTTCTTTCTGACTAGAAAGTATCTGGAATAGACTCCGGAGCCGCAGAGCCATTGGGCAACCAGCTCTATCGCCCCTTTTCGCAGCATAGCTCGTACCTCTTCAAGAAGCTGAGTGATGTGCTGCTCCTGACGGGGAACCGGAGGGATCTGCAGACCCCTGCATTGGAACTCCAAGGTGTGTCCTTGGGCGAGAGCGTCCAGCACCCATCTGTCGGTGTTGATCTTTCCCCACTCGCTGTTGACCTAGTCAGCTCGCCACCCGCCAGGGTGCACAAGTGGGGACCCGACATCCTGGTCGGTTCAGGCTTCCTTCAGCGCCAGTGTCCTGCCCTGTGGGCAACAGTGATGCTGTCCTCCGTTACCGTAGGCCTGGGAACGGCCTCTGTAGGCTTCTTCCATTGAGGATCTGGAAGGCTGGCCGTACAACATGGAAACCCTTTTGAAGACCTGCTCGACTTTCCCCTGGAGGAGCGAAAAGAACACGAGCAGTGCTGCTGGAGAGTGCCCAGAGAACGGGCCATCTCCGTATCCGTCTTGATGGCCTGGAGGCATTTGTCAACAGCCTTCCCAAACAGATTTTCCCTGTCGAAGGGCATGTGCAGAACCTTTGCTTGGCCCTGCTGATGGAAATTAGTGGCTTTCATCCAACCCTGTCGGCAAAGTCGGACACCGTTCCTCATTTGCCAGAACCCTTTGTTAGCAACGTCTAATGCCACGGTGATGGCATGATCCGATGCTACTTCCCCTTCCTGGAAGAGAGCGAGGGCTTCCATCTTCTTTTCGTCGGGGAGGCACTCCAGGATCAGTCCTAACTTGTACCACAATTCCCTGTCGTACCTACCCAGGATTGCCAGTGAGTTGGCCGCCTTGATAGAGGATGCCACAGTGTAAATCAACTTCTTTCCCATGGCGTCCATCCTTTTCCCCTCGCTGTCCGGAGGGACTGAAGATGAGGACGGGTTATCCGACAATTTCCTCATGGCTGCCGACGCCACCCAATCCGGCGATGGTTGCAACCTCAGGCACTTGGGTGCTGAGTCCATCACCCTATATTTCTTCTCTAGCCTATCCCGCTTGGCTAGAATCGTGCAAGAGTTCTTCACGAGGGCCAGGCCCTCCTCCCAAACATCATCCAGAAAATGCACCGCCATGATAGTCTTCCTCTTGGCCTTGCGCCTTTGATACAAGAAGCACTCCTTCGTTTCTTCGAGCACCTGCCGGAATAGCTCAGAGGCCCTGGAGATCATAGAATGGAACAACCCCACCTCATCCGGTGCAGACGCGGACACCCTATGTGCAGCATCCAAATGTGGTGATTCACCGTCGGTAGCGACAATGTCTTCGTCATCATCCGTCGTCATGGTCGTATCCGTACCTGTGTCTAGGTCTGCTGGGGGAGACGGGGCCTGACATGGTGGAGGAGGTTGATATGGGGGAGTCAGATGATGCTTCCTCTTCTTCGTTGGAGGCCGATAGGGGCCTGGGGGACCACAGGTACCGGCGCCAGAGGTATTCTCATCTGGCTCTCTGACACCAAGTTGTGCAGAGACGAAAGAATATCCAAGGAAATGTCCCTCGGCTGAGAATACAGAACAGGAAAACTAGGCCCTGCGCCGTCGTCGCAATCGTCCTCCTCTTTCCATGGACGAGACCTCCATGGCTTGGGTGACAGCCTGGGAGGGTTGTTTCGGGGCCTCCTCGCCCCCCCCCCCCACCTTCCCCTCCCTGAGGATCTTGTACCAGGGCCTGGGCCGGTTTCACCCCTTCTGGCGTGCCAGCAGACTTTGCCAAAGTCACTATGGCGGTGTTGCGCCTTGGGGGCAGGGACACTTTCTAGGCCGCGGGAGCTGCCCTCGTAGGATCAGTACCCATAGCTGCCGTGGTAGTAGTAGTCGTCGACTGAGTCGCTGACAAGGTCTTTGCCTGTGCTGGTTGAGCTGCTTTGGCTGTGTGGCCGCCTTCTACTCTGTACGCAGCTTCTCAGATTCCTCCCATAGTTTAGCCAGGGTAGATGACTTCCTCTTTGAAGAGGAGCTTGAAGGTATGCTGGCGATGGAGGCGTAAGGTGATGCTGATCACGCCCTATCCACATTGGGACCGGCTTCCGCAGTGAACCCGGTGGACTCAGACTTGCAGATCTTGGCCTTATCTTGGGCCCCCACGGGTGAGGCGCCCTCAAAGGACTAAGACCGCCCCTCAGACCGGCCGGTCCTGGACAAGGCATGACCCTGCTTGGAGTACGGGTCAGAGGCCTTGTGTAACGCTCACCTTGTATCCAGGGGGATGCCACTCAGCCTGTCTGGACCTCCCACGACCTCAAACCCTTCCTTGGAATCTGTTCGGCTGGAGGCTGGGCCTGAAACACAGGATTTCCGGATTTAAACTGTTGTCTCTGAGTGCTTAACCCCCCCCTCTTCCCTTGGGGACCAAACCTTCCCCTATGTCCTCTCCCCACCTTGTTTTCTGGTGTTGTGGGCTCTCCGTCTTGCTTCTTCGCTGCAGGGGTGCGTCTGTCGATGTGGGCGGTATGCAACCTAGTTGCTTCATTGGTGCGGGCCCAATTGGTCTGATAAGGTAGGTTTGTTGATTCTTATTGAATTGTCCTCTTCTTGCTTCTTGCCCCCTTTATAACTTTTCCTTTCTCCTTTAGGTGTTGGCGAAGATGGTGACGTGCGGCTTAAGGGAGCCGACCACTAAGCGGCGAGTGAAAGCGTGATGCTCTGTTCTCTTTTCTTGTGCTGATCAATGTCTCTCTCTGTCCCCTACAGGCGCTGCAATGTCCCAGCCTGGCTGCCGGCTGAGAGAATAAGGTGCGGCGAGTAAGCGCGATATGCAGCACCTTCTTGTCCTTTATGTGCTAACATGTCTTGTCTTTTCCCTTTGCAGGTCGATGGCGTGCTCCGGAACTGAAGTTACCCTAAGCGGCTCGAGTCCAGGTAAGCGTTTGACTCTTCTTGCTGTTTTCGGGTGAGCAGTGATACGAGTATGCGTATTAATGTCTTTTCTTTTCGTTAGCTTCTTCGGAGGATGCGGCGTGCCGAGATGGAGATGACACCACCGTAAATGCTGCCCACAGGACTGGAGGAGTGATGGATGGAAACAGGATACTCCCCAAGGTAAGTATACTATTAACGCTGTTCTTGTTCTTGCAGGTGTGCGGGATGCGGAGGAAAAGGCGAAGGCCTACAGGAGACCGAGTCGAACACGGTGAGCGTCACCCTGCAGGTGCAGAGTAACGCAAAGTGTGTTCCTCTGCCCGGGTGTGGTTTAAATAGCCTCCAAGTATCCCAGGTAACCCTGGGTTGAACCACACCCAAAAAGCTAGACCTCATAGCTCAGTTCATAGAACTGAGTTATGTGGGGGCCTCCATGTTGCCCACAGTACATTACAGAGTCCAACGCCAAGTTGTCCTCAGAGTTATGTATGAGCCTGGCGCCACAGGCGCCAGGTCTGTCTCCAAGTGGGTCTCAGATAAGACAGAGAGGTCTTTAATGTCCATGTGGGTGATCGAGGCCTGGCTCCAGTATGTTGTCTCAGGGGTTTGGGGGCAGGGATCATGACAGCACGCCCCCCTAAGGCCCCTCTCATGGTGGTTCTTCTGTCTGGCCTTGGTTTGGTTGGATGGTTTTGATGGAATCCTTTGAGCAAACTAGGTGCATGGATGTACTCACAAGGTTCCCATGTTCCATATTGCGGGCCATACCCTTTCCAGTCCACTAGATAGTATAGATTAGATCTAACATATTTTGAGTCTAGAATGTCTTTGACCTCAAATTCTGGTTCCCCATTGATTACTACTGGCTTCGGTGGTGTTGTAACACAGGTTCCAGGTTGAACAGGTTTCAGGAGAGATATGTGGAACACAGGATGAATTTGCACATTGGATGGCAAGGCTAATTTGACTGCAACTGGATTCATCACAGAAGTGATGGCAAATGGACCTAGGTACCTTAGGCGGAATGACCGGGTTCCTTTAATGGGCATATGTTTCAATGCCAACCATACTTTGTCTCCAACCTGGTGATTGGGGGACTTTGCTCAGCGCTGGTCCGCGAATTTCTTTTGACGATTCTTAGCTTGGAGTAAATGTTTGACTGCCCTTTTAAAGGTTTGAGAAATGGTTGTGTGCAAGGTTTTAATTGCTGGCATTTTCAGGGTTGTAGGGGCATCTAACTCGGAAGTGCGTGGTTGCCTGCCATATATGGTATAAAAGGGAGTCTGCCCAGTGCTGCTGTGTAGACAATTATTGTAGGCATATTCAGCTATTAGGTATTGTGCACTTTTGAGAACGAACCTTTGCCAGCAGCTGGAGCTGCTTTTTCTTCCCGGCATTGTAAGCTCTCCCTGGCTCTTGCCGGCAATGCTGACCAAACGCTTCCTGGAGGAGGGGGAGCTTCGTTCATCTCGTGATCCGATCACGTGACTCTGGGCTTCCCTAAAGGTCAGAGCCTGCCGCCCGCACTGTGTATTGTGCACTTTTGAGAACGAACCTTTGCCAGCAGCTGGAGCTGCTTTTTGTTCCCGGCATTGTAAGCTCTCCCTGGCTCTTGCCGGCAACGCTGACCTAACGCTTCCTGGAGGAGGCGGAGCTTCGTTCATCTCGTGATCCGATCACGTGACTCTGGGCTTCCCTAAAGGTCAGAGCCTGCCGCCCGCACTGTGTATTGTGCACTTTTGAGAACGAACCTTTGCCAGCAGCTGGAGCTGCTTTTTCTTCCCGGCATTGTAAGCTCTCCCTGGCTCTTGCCGGCAACGCTGACCTAACGCTTCCTGGAGGAGGCGGAGCTTCGTTCATCTCGTGATCCGATCACGTGACTCTGGGCTTCCCTAAAGGTCAGAGCCTGCCGCCCGCACTGTGTATTGTGCACTTTTGAGAACGAACCTTTGCCAGCAGCTGGAGCTGCTTTTTCTTCCCGGCATTGTAAGCTCTCCCTGGCTCTTGCCGGCAACGCTGACCTAACGCTTCCTGGAGGAGGCGGAGCTTCATTCATCTCGTGACCCGATCACGTGACTCTGGGCTTCCCTAAAGGTCAGAGCCTGCCGCCCGCACTGTGTATTGTGCACTTTTGAGAACGAACCTTTGCCAGCAGCTGGAGCTGCTTTTTCTTCCCGGCATTGTAAGCTCTCCCTGGCTCTTGCCGGCAACGCTGACCTAACGCTTCCTGGAGGAGGCGGAGCTTCGTTCATCTCGTGATCCGATCACGTGACTCTGGGCTTCCCTAAAGGTCAGAGCCTGCCGCCCGCACTGTGTATTGTGCACTTTTGAGAACGAACCTTTGCCAGCAGCTGGAGCTGCTTTTTCTTCCCAGCATTGTAAGCTCTCCCTGGCTCTTGCCGGCAACGCTGACCTAACGCTTCCTGGAGGAGGCGGAGCTTCGTTCATCTCGTGATCCGATCACGTGACTCTGGGCTTCCCTAAAGGTCAGAGCCTACCACCCTTGCGGCGTTAAGCCCGTCAGGAGTCAAGCCCAGTGCAGTGACTGTTGAGCAACTGTTCGGCGCTGGAGGAGCGCAGTGTGATATTCGTGCTAACCGGAGAAACGAGTAAGGAGGAAGCCCCGAATCAACTGCCTGCACATTGAAAGGCACAGGTATTACATTTTAAAAGCTAAACACTGCAAGACTCTTCCTAATCTTTCTCCCCACTGCGCACTATCATTTTGTGAGCCCTGTACAAACACAGCCCTCGGCGAAAGGGCGAGTTCTGTGCTGTTTTGCTATTGTGCTTGGTTCTGCGGCTGGACACACTGTCGGATTGCTCGAATTAAACATCACGCCTGCTGCTGCCTGGATGTACGCCGAGTCCCTGATACAATCTATCCCAGTAACACCGACTCTGATGCACCTCGCCAAGACACGCGCACAAATTAAGAAATGGACTTCAATGGATGCACACCCTGGCTCCGAGAAGACGGCTGTAGTTCCCTGTGGGGAGCGGAACTTATCAACTGGAAGTACTCTGAGCACACAAGTCATCGCTGAGACAGGCGACGACATCCGCCCATTGGTCGAGGCTGATGCCAACAATGTTGAAACAAACGTTGAACCCGCCGATGATGCCCCAATATATATGGTCTCTGAACAGTGTCCATCATACAACCTAACTAATAGCACTGACCCTACCTCAGAGTCAGTGTGTCTAGACTGCCTGGCGAACAATGCCTGTCATGTTAACCATGGCTCAATGGCAAACCCAAAGCTCGATCTTACGGAAGAAACACTTGTGTCAACGCCGATCGATGTCCACATTCAAAAACACAGCGGTATAGACGAAAGTCGTCTGAATACAATGTGTTCTGTGGATTCTAACACTGGGGAGACTGGTGTAACGAACCTCAGGGTACTAGACGACCGCAATAGCAAATTGTATGTAACATACATCAACCCTGTGACCATGGTCGATAATGATGGAGGGGACTGTGTCATCACGAACCCACCACCTTCTTGTTGTATGCCCACTGATGCTGTAGCTATACATAACCACGACGGCTTTCCTGGCAATGATGTACCGGTCACACCAACAACAAATACATCAAACACCTTTTGTGCCGAAACTACTCAAAGACAAGAGCTGAGCAGAAAGGTACTAACGCTTTCTGCAGTACCTAACTCGGAAGCTCGCACTGAGGTAATCATAACACAGGGACCTGGGAACCGTAGACCTTCATTAGACATCGCCAACAAACTAATTACCGACTTAGCATTGATGACTAAACTCCAACAAAATCGACATGTTGAAATAGTGAATCAAGGTCACAAGACGTTCAAAAATGAACGGTTAGAACAAGTGATGCATGAAGTGACACAAAGCGGCTCTCAAAGTGTCACACGTAGACCATCCGTTGGAGCTAAACGCAGTTGGACTAACACAGACAGTTTATCACCGCTGCGTTGCTCTCAGGTAAAAAAGTCAAAAGTTACCTCCACTTCAGAATTTCATATGGATCAAACGAGTCACGAATCTCCCTCAGCTGAATACGTTGAATGTTTTAAAACTGCTAGACACCAACACTTACTAAACACTTCCGTCTCAGAAACTTCTTCGTCTGACTCCTCGATCATGGAGCGTCCTTACCCTAAAATCAGATCTTGCAGACGCTCAAACTCCTCAAAACAAGTGCGTACGCCCAATAAACAAGAGGTCCCTCGAAATGCACCTGTCTCTAAAGATCTACAGGCTGTTATCATAGCATCTATGGGAATTTCTATTGCACCTTTTTTGAAACTATACGAGCAGATGAATGAAAACATAAAAGATCTTGCAACTTTAACTGCGCTTCTCAACACAAAAATAATTGAACTAGAAAGGAAAGAAACGAAATATCAAACTAACCTAACCTCTACAAATGACAAAATTGATTGTATTTTAAACTCTGTCTGTAGCTTTACTGGAAACAATAATGAAGATAAAAAATTGCTGGCAGAAGTAGCACGGGAAGCCTTAAAACTTTTCAAAGAGCACCCTGGAAAGTCGGTGTGTAATACAAACTTGGAAGCAACTGACTCAGTTAAGGCGCATAGCGACACAAACAGTGCGCTTGATGTACCAGTCATAACACAGCAAGTAAATCGAAATTCGATGAGCTATATTTCGGCCACCAAGAAACAAAATATAATGACTCAGTGGGACAAGAACGCAGACAAGACTGGTGGTCCACACTCACAGAAGGAGTGCGTTCCCCCTGTGTCTAACGTGTGCGATAAAGACTCTTCCTTGCAAATGTTAGCCACATTTGATGAGATGGTTGAAATTAGTAGCCAGCCATGCAATCCTGCAATTGCTGACCCTCAACCGGCATCATCTTCAGGAAGTAAACCTGTTCCAAAGCAAAAAGGTGCAAATGATGATATAACACCAACAAGACGGAGTGCTGTGCCGACCTCAGCTTGTGTGGAGATATATGACATCTTTAAAAAAACCAAACGGCTGTCAAAGCCAGAATCTACACTCTCTGTTGGGAAGTCTGCCAACTGCGAGAAAAAATCTAAAAATTTACCGGCCAATAAAATGAGACGTGGAAATGGTTCCAAGAAATTTCTGCGAAACCTGAAAACAGTGAATCTAACAGTCGCTGGTACGAGATGCAATTCCTCCGACCTTGTTAACTCAAAAACTCTCCAAAGAATTGAAAACACTAATGCTAAAACCTGTTCTCCCGAAAGTACTTCAGATGATGACCTGGATCTGGTAAATCTATCTATATATGACGATGATGAAGTAAATCAAGTAGACGAGCTTCTAGATCTTGCAAACGAGAGCTTACCTTCACAACATGCAGGAGTAGAAGCCTCATATCCAAGCTGTACTATTGAGAAGGCTCAGTCCGACGTCTTATGTGGTACTCAAAAATCATCAAAGACACGACGCACATGTACTATCGTCAGTGCTGTTGACACAATCTTTGAACTGAATAACGATCCAGATACACCATTTGTAACAATGGCTGAAAGACGACTCAAACTGGCGGCCGCAAGCTCCAAGGATCTCGAACCTGTAACACGCCAACCTATGGACTCTCACATATCCATAGAAAAGGTTGCTCCCATGATTCCCGAAGCGAATGGTAAACCAGACTCACCTTTCGAAACACTGGCTGAAAGGCGGCTCAAGCTGGTGTCGAAGAGTATGAAGGACCTTGACTGTGATAGCAATCATGTGGAGGTCTCCGACAAACCCACAGAAACTAGAAAAAGTGGTTCGACTATCTCAGGAGGCTCGAACCATCAACGCCAATTTGTGTACAAACAGCTGAAAGACGAAACTAAACTAAGTTCTAAAAACACGATGTCTAAACTAAAAATAATAAAAAAGGAATCTCATTTTGAAAAACTAATTCTGGAAAGACTTGACTCCTGTGATAACTTGATCTTAAATCAACAATATCTATCCAAACTATTTTATTTGATACCGAGTCTGCGAACACTCAATTCCGATGACGTGAAAATAGTGGAGTTTCACTGTGAAGAAAGAAACGATATGGTGACTCTGCATCTTGCTTCCAAAATTATTCGCGAGATACTGCTGGACGCGGTACCTGCACTTTTGTCCCTAGGTTTCGACTTATATCCACAAAGCCTAGTTGACAAAATTCCTGAGTCTTTTTCAAACAACATATATGATAGAAGTCAGGAAAACCTAAAGGAAAGAATAACTTCGAGTACAAAATTCAAAGAATACAAAGACACGAAACCCGGGATACCAACTCGAACCGAGACCAAATCAAAAGACACAGAAACAACTCAGTTCTACTTAAATGACAAAATCCAAATAACTGTTGAAGGTCTGAACACAAACATTGGGCCAACTCAAAAGAATGACGCAGAAAATGGAAATTGGACATGGTTAGCTGCAAACCTAAACAATAAAAACCATGATTAATGTTTAAATCGGAGTTCACCTCAGTACCTTAATTTTGGATCGTGGAACACACGGGGCTTTGTTCACCTATTCAACTTCCCTTGGATGAACAACTTAGATCTGATTTGTCTACAAGAAACTTGGCTGACAACCTGCCCGTTGTCGCCTGCCTTTGAGATAGTGATAAATCCAGCGATTAAACCACCCAAAGGTAGGCCGATGTCTGGCCTTTTGATAGCGGTCAAAAAAGATTGCAGACTCAGAATTATTGAGACAGAAAATGTTTCACCATATATACAAATTGCTAAAGTGAGTTGTACCTCCCTCGACAAATCAGAGTCCATGTATATAATTAATCTCTATTGGAATCATACTACAACTGACGCTGTTAAGTTTATAGACCAGGTGACCGCTATATTGGACAACCTAATGGAAAACTCAAGCAGACCATCGATTCTTCTTTGCGGCGATCTTAACAGACTGCTTGAATTTGAATACTGCGTCAAAAATAAACTCCTCGAATCGCAAGGTCAATAAAAAAACGGGACAGCTCTGGATGAACGAAATTAATTTGAGAAACCTTACACTTTTGAATGGGAATACACCGGGTGATATCCCGGCACAGCCCACATGGAGACGTGAAAATCAATCTTCAACTATAGATTATCTCTTTGTGTCTGAAGATCTTGCAGCCAAAGTACATCAGCTCGAGATCACCAAAATGGAACATAGTGATCATGACATGCTAAAGACGTCGATCAATATCTATAGCCAGACATCCCAACAAGTATGGCTCCACGACACCACGTACCGATCCGGAAGAATTCGTCTTAACTTTAAAACCAAAGATATAAACTCGGTAACATCTGCTTTGGAGGACACTCCAGGTGAGATTGAATATCAACACCTGTTGACTCAATTTGTGGAATGCAAACAAGGCCTTAAACAACAAAAAACAAAGCACAAACATAAGTTTGATCTACAAGTATTGCAACAAAAACGAACTCTACGTAAAGAAATAAGGTTAATACCTAGAAGCAACAAAGAATTATACGACGCAGCTAAAAAACGTATAATGCAAAAATATAGAAACTGGAGAAATAATCATTATGCTACAATTTTGCAGAATGACTCCGAAGAGATGATGCGCAATCTCAAAAATAAAAACTCAGCAGAATTTTGGCGTGTAATAAACAATCTTGCCGCCCCACAAATAGCATTACAAGTATCTCCAATTTGCCAAGAAACTTGGGTAAAACATTATACGAACTGTTTTACACACTTGAAGTGGAAAACAAAAGTACAACCGAGCACAAACTCCCGTGGACACTGGAGTTCGATATAAACGACATTACAAACTCAATTAAGAACTCCAAGGCATTAAGAGCTCCAGGGCCGGATGGCCTCACGAACTACACAATGAAACAAAACCCGAAAGAATGGGCAAAGCTCTGTTCACTCCTCTTCGAAAGAATAAAAACAAAACGAGTTACCCCAAGATCTTGGAAAAATGCTATAATTGTGCCGATTTTCAAAAAGGGGAACAGACTGGACCCGAGAGACTATCGACCTATCGCCTTGTTAGATGTAATAGGAAAAATCTATGCAACTCAACTACAACAAACCTTAAAATCGTGGGCACTTATAAATCATCGTAATGACCCACGACAAGCGGGTTTTGTTAAAGGCGTAGGTTGTGGTCTCAACACCCTTCTGCTGAATCTTTTAAATATGGAGTCAATACGAACTAACACTGCCATCTATGTCGCATCTATTGACTTTTCACACGCTTTCGATAGTGTCGACCGCCATATTCTGTGGGAGAAACTCAAAGCTTGGAAGTGTCCAGTGGATCTTATAGACGTAATAAAAGAGCTCCATTCTAATACCACTGTGTAAGTCAGACTCGACCAAGGAGGATCCTTATCTCCTTTGATTCCAACTTATAAAGGAGTGAAACAGGGATGCCCCTTGGCTGCAATTGTGTTCAACCTCTTTATCTCCGACATAGGAGACGCATTAAACGAGGCAACAGCATTTCCACCTAAAATTCATGGCTCGCAGTTGGGCTATTTGTTGTACGCTGATGACCTATTACTCTTGGATGTCACACCGGTCGGCCTACAACGAAAACTAGATGCCTTAGAAAGATATGTAATGGAAAACAAGCTTTGTTTAAATAAGAAGAAATGCGAAATCTTGATCCTGCGCAACTTGTCAGCCTATAAAAAGAGATCAACCCAATATGTGTGGTACCTGGAAAAAACACCGCTCCGGATCTCTACTCACATAAAATACTTAGGATCCATAATAAGTGCACACATAAATGACAATCCTTGGGTTGAGGCCACTAAAAGGAAATGTCAACAACTGGCTTGCCAGGCCGCGATTATAAACAAAAAATTTGGGTAATTTTCCATAAAACCTGTGATCAATTTTTACCGACAAAAAGCAATACCGACCCTGATTTATGGTGCTGAAAATATGTTCGGCTGCCCACATGAGTTATGGAACACACTTGAAAACAACTTTTGGACCAGAGCGTTACACATCTCTAAAGAATGTCCGACTAGCAACATAAGATTTGAACTGGGACTGACTTCCATACAAGCGAGAGTTTGTTGGAATGCTTTAACTTTATACAGAAAGTCACTGCTCTCCAATGCAGCCCCTCCATTCAAAATAATACATAAGCCGAACTCAAAGCCCGAATATACAATGCTTGCTAAATGGAATCGGCAATGTTCTGAAATTTTGGACGCAAATGACATTGACATTACTACTTTACTTGAAAATCCTGACAAGGCCAAACGTAAATTATGGACTGCGGACTGGCATCAAACCTGTATCGACAGATCTAGCTCTCGTCTCTTAAGAGAAGTACCACCAGAAGCAAGAGAGCTAGACAAATTACAACCGTATCTGACGCAATTTCCTGATCAGAACTCAAGATTACTATATCTGCACTTTCGACTTAATCTGTTCATGACAAAAGATCGTTCAGGTACTTGGCTACGTAAAGAACCTGTCGATTTAATCTGTCGCTTTTGTAATCATTGGATAGAGACACAAACACTTGACGTTGTACTGCACAGAATTTCGTTCTTTGCGAACAAAGTTATTCGGACTGCTCTTTGAGGCACGAAGTACCTACACGGCTGATGATTGGTGGAAAGTTATGTTTGAAGGTACTGATCTAAAAATTATGTTTGGCTTAGTTCAATTGCTGAAGGAATTGAAAACCCGTCTAAAAGAGCCGATTCCGACAGTAAGAGGGGACGACTGACAAATCGTCTAACAACATACGTTTGGTGAAAGAAGTAGGAAGTAGTGCATCTTGCTATCTTGTTATCTGTTTTAAAGGTTTCCTTTGTAAACCATATAAAACTATAAAAAATAAAATAAAAAAATAAAAATATTCAGCTATCCATAACAGATCTGTCCAACTTCCTTTTGCTTGATGTAGCATACAGCGGAGGTACTGCTCGAGCGTTTGATTCGTTCTCTCCGTTTGACCATCCGTTTGGGGATGGTGACTGGTGGATGTCGACTTTCTCCAGAAGTTGGACACAAATTGAGTACCTCGATCAGAGACCAGTACCAAAGGGAACCCGTGGAGCCATATGATGCGTTCAAGAAACACTTTGGCTAAAGTGGATGCGTTTGGGAGACCCTTAAGAGGAATGAAGTGTGCCATTTTGGAAAACAGGTCCACAACCACTAGAATGGTGTTAAACCCTTGACTGGGTGGTAAGTCGGTAATAAAGTTGAGAGACAGCATATGCCAGGGCGCTGGTGGAATATCCAATGGTTGAAGAAGTCCAGCTGGTTTCTGTTTTGATGATTTATTTTGTGCACACACTCCACAGGATAGGATGAATTGGATAACGCCCTTGCGCCACGTGGGCCACCGATAACTTCGTTTTACCTTGACTAGGGTTTTTGCAAATCCAGGATGGCCCTCGATTAAGGAATCGTGATAACCGGACATGACTTGTTCACGTAGTTCTTCGTTCGGCAGAAATAAACGGTTCCTGAAATAGGGTAGCTGGTCCTTAATTATGTGATGTTCACCTTGTGTACTCCATTCTCACAATTGCTCGGGACTCATCCAGCTTCGGATTTCTTCATGTAACTCGCTCTGAGTCATGGTTGCTGTGATTCCTAGAAGTTTGTCACTTGGGATAGTGGCTACTGGGTCGGGAACCTGGTATCCTTGTTCATCAATGCCCATATGGGAAAGAGCGTCAGCTTTTCCGTTTTTCACTCCTGGGCGAAACGTGATCACGTAATCATATTCAGTGAAGAAAAGGGCCCAACGTGGTTGCTGCGAAGATTGAGCCTTCGCTGTTTTGAGGTATTGGAGATTTTGATGGTCAGTTATTACAGTCATCGTGTGTCTGGCACCTAGGAGATAATGTCGCCAGGCCTTAATGGCTGACTTGATGGCTAGAAGTTCTTTGTCTGTGATAGCGTAATTAAGTTCGGGTGGTGTGAATTTACGCAACCAGAAAGCGACAGGGTGTAATTGACCAGTTTCTGGGTCCTTTTGTGAAAGGACAGTTCCCATTGCCATGCTTGAGGCGTCCCTCTCCACCACATGGTGGAGGTCTGGGCAAGATGACGCAGATTCGGGGCAGAAGTGAACCTCTCCTGGAGTTCCCGGAAAGCTTTTTCTGCTTCTTCTGTCCAGAGAAACTTCTTATTGCATTTCCTTAGCAATGATGTGATAGGATGCACTATTTGCAAGAACCCCGGGATGAATCGGCGGCAGAAGTTTACAAAACCCAACATGCTCTAGACTCCCTTGAACGAATTTGGCGATGGCCAATTTAGGATAGCATCTACCTTGTGCACATCCATTCAAATTCCTTTTGGGGTGAGGACAAAACCTAGAAATTCCACCTCGGGGACATGAAATTAGCATTTTTCGAGTTTGGCATAGAGCTGGTGTTGGCGGAGTTTGGCCAATACAGATCGAACATGCTTGACGTGGTCCTGTTTTGATGTGGAATACACCAGGATATTGTCAATGTAAACTAGGGCACAGACGTCGATTAACTCCCTTAAAACATTGTTCATGAAGTATTGAAATGCAGTGGGAGCGTTGCAAAGGCCAAAGGGCATTACTTGATATTCGTACAGGACATATTCGGTACGAAAGGCGGTTTTCCATTCGTCACCCTTTTTCACTCGAACAAGGTGGTACGCTCCTCTAAGGTCTAATTATGTGTAGATTTGGGCGTCTTTGGCTTGATCAAGCCGTTCGGGGATGAGTGGTAAAGGGGAGTGATTTTTCACGGTGATATGGTTTAGTGCGCGATAGTCAATGCACGTCCTCAGATCACCTTCCTTCTTCGGCACAAAGAATAGGGGAGAGCTGCTGGCTACTTCGAGGGGTGGATGAATCAGTTTGCCAGGTATTGGTAGGACTTTAGATGCTGGTTTTCTGGTTCGGTGAGTACGCAGATTTGCCCACAAGGGATCTGTGCGCCGGGTGTCAGGTCGATCTGGCAATCGTATGATCTGTGCGGTGGTAAGGTATTAGCTTGCTCTTTCTGAAATACATCTTGAAAGTCCTGGTATTCATTTGGTAAGGTACCGGTTCCCTCCAGAGTTGTTGCCACTATCCCACGAGTATGAGTTCTAGTAGTATCACTTCACTTTTTCCCTAGGCGATAACAAGTGTGAGCACAACTTTCGGGAAAGGCCAACTCTTTTGCACGCCAATCTATTTGAGGATTGTGAGCTACCAACCACGGCATTCCTAAAATCAACCAAAACTGGGGCGCCTTGATGAGGTCGAAAGCAATAGATTCCCGGTGTCCATCCTGGCACAGAAGGGTTAACACTGCAGTGCATTGGGATACTGGACCAGAAGCTATTTCTGTGCCATCAACAGTGGTGCAGTGTCTGTGGTTGACTTGGGGCATAATGGAAGCCCCATCTTTGCTGTGAGATCTTGATCCATATAGTTCCCAACAGCGCCACTGTCTATGTATGCTTTTACTGCGTGCATCCAAGATGGTTGTTGGTGGTTGATCAAGATCACAGACAATGCAAAATGGGAGGTATGTAGTTCACTTTCTTCGCTCAACAAGTGGATCCCTACACTTGCCGGGCTTGGTAGTTTTCCAATTCTTGGTTGGTATCGTCTTTGTCCGTGGCCCTTATGATTTTCTTTGGTGGTTTCACTGGACACTCTTTAAGGAAATGGCCTGACTTTCCACAGTACAAACATGACTGCTGCTGTCTTCTCTTGTCCCTTTCAGCCTTATTCAAGGGGGACCTGACCCCTCCGATCTGCATTGGTTCGCCTGAACTCTCTGTTGTTCGAGAGACATTGTCCTTTGAACGTAAATACATAGGGCGAGGGTCCAGTCTGATTCGGTCTGCTCTTCAGTCTTGCAACCTATGATCTAATTGAACAACAAGGTTAATAAATTCTGCACAGTCTTTCGGGGTGGTCCACCACTTGTGCGAGAACATCTTTTAGCTCCCCTCGTAGGCCCGATGAAATAACGTGGTTCTCTTCTCCCCTAGCCATCCTGCTTCAACCACAAGCCTGTTGAAGGTGGCTATGTATGTTAATAAGTCTTGGTTTCCTTGACGAAGGGACAAAAGTTTGTTGTCTAATGCTTGTCCATGAGTTCGACGAGCAAAGAGTTTTTCTATCTCCTGCTGGAAACCCCTGAAGTCATGTAGCAAAGGATCATCTGAAAACCATCTTTTTCAGGAAAATGGCCACAATACCTCTCGATACGCTCTTGAATCCATCCTTCCTTATTGTTCTAGTCCTGTGCCTTCTTGTCTTCATGTACCTGTCGCGCCCTGATGTTTGCGAGCTTTGGCGCGTTACAAATATATAAATAAATCTTGATTGACAAAGGGTACAGACCAGTCTGCAGCACTGCCACTCAGATAGGATAGCACGAAAGCCACCCGTGATTGGTTATTCGGAAAGGCCCCTGGCCTACAAAGGAAATGCAGACGGCATTGGTTCATAAATGTAGCATACTTCTTGGGATCTCTCGTGAATCATTCAGGTGGGGCCAAAGGAACTGATCCAGGAAGGGGGATCTGAACAGGGTTGGTTGATGGTACTGGCATTGAAGACACGTTACCAGGTAACGGTGCATGTCCTGCCTGTGACTGGAGAAGTTGCCGGCTTAAGTCACCAGTGCGTTCTTTAGCGACTATCAACTCTCTCCTCAGGGTATTGGTCTCCTGCCTGGCTGCATGTACTTCAGCACGTAACTGCCTCAACATTTGGGCTAACTGGTCGGTTTCTGACGTTTCCATGATGTCCAGGTGGATTATGGTGTGAGGCTTTGCGTTCTGTAATGCTCACCTGGTATCCATGGGGACGCCACTCAGCCTGTCTCTACCTCCCACGACCTCAAACCCTTCCCTGGAATCTGTTCAGCTGGAGGCTGGGCCTGAAACACAGGATTTCCGGATTTAAACTCGGTTGTCTCTGGGTGCTTAACCCCCCCCCCTCTTCCCTTGGGGACCAAACCTTCCCCCATGTCATCTCCTCACCTTGCTTTCTGGTGGTGTGGGCTCTCTGTCCTGCTTCTTCGGTGCAGGGGTGCGTCGCTCGATGTGGGCGCTATGCAACCTAGTTGCTTCACTGGTGCGGGCCCAATTGGTCTGATAAGGTAGGTTTGTTGATTCTTATTGAATTGTCCTCTTCTTGTCTCTTGCCCCTTTATAACTTTTCCTTTCTCCTTTAGGTGTTGGCGAAGTCGGAGATGGTGACGTGCAGCTTGAGGGAGCCGACCACTTAGCGGCGAGTGAAAGCGCGATGGGCTGTGCTGTTCGCTTTTCTTGTGCTGATCAATGTCTCTCTCTGTCCCCTACAGGCGCTGCAATGTCCCAGCCTGGCTGCCGGCTGAGAGAATAGGGTGCGGTGAGTAAGCACGATATGCGGCACCTTCTTGTCCTTTATGTGCTAACCTGTCTTTTCTTTTCCCTTTGCAGGTCGATGGCATACTCCGGAACTGAAGTTACCCTGAGCGTCTCGAGTCCAGGTAAGCTTTTGACTCTTCTTGCTGTTTTCGGGTGAGCAGGGATACAAGTATGCGTATTAATGTCTTTTCCTTTCGTTCGCTTCTTCCAGGATGCAGCGTGCCAAGATGGAGATGACACCGCCGTAAATGCTGCCCACAGGACTGGAGGAGCGATGGATAGAAGCAGGATACTCCCCAAGGTAAGTATACTATTAGCACTGTTCTTGTTCTTGCAGGTGCGCGGGATGCGGAGGAAAAGGCGACGGCCTACAGGAGACCGAGTCGAACACGGTTAGTGTCACGCTGCAGGTGCAGAGTAACGCAAAGCGTGTTCCTCGGCCTGGGCGTGGTTTAAATAGCCTCCAAGTATCCCAGGTACCCCTGGGTTGAACCACACGCAAAAAGCTAGACCGCATAGCTCAGTTCATAGAACTGAGTTATGTGGGGAATCCATGTTGCCCACAGTACGTTACAGAGTCCATTGCCAAGTTGTCCTCAGAGTTATGTATGAGCCTGGCGCCACAGGCGCCAGGTCTGACTCCAAGTGGGTCTCAGATAAGATGGAGAGGTCTTTAAGTTCTATGTGGGTGATCGAGGCCTGGCTCCAGTATGTTGTCTCGGGCGTTTGGGGGCAGGGATCATGACACCTTGTTCGTGTTAAGCCATGCCGCTAGCCTACTATACCTGTCCTTCGCAGGTTTTCTTGGAGAAACCGAGGCACATCTTGCACTCTACTTCCTTGTGGTCCGGGTGCAGGCAGTAGAGGCATTGCAGGTGCTTATCCTCCACAAACACATTCCGTAGCATTTGGTGCAGGGCCTGAAGAGAGACCTTCCTTCTTCCTTCATGTTCGGAGGGCACGAAGTAGGCCTGATGGCCTTGTAGAATGTTCGATGGATCTTTGCCTTTGAGGGGCACGGAACTTAACAGACAACGGGTCCCCACTGTTGGCAGATGAAGAAAAGAGCACACAGGCTACTTTGAAATAAAAATGGAACTTTTTCAGTCGACAAACACAAAAAAACATACAAATAGCTTGGAGAGCACTTGAGGACTCCCAACACTGAAGCGTGCAGTACAAATCTGAAGATGGGTGCCAGAGGAGGGGCTTAGGGAGAGGAATGGATGGGGCAGTATGACCCAGAGGACAGTAATTGATTTAGAGGAGAAATACAGTTTTTAAGTGTAAGTGAAACTGTTTTTCTTTTACAGTGCATTCCCAGCCTGACGACAGGGAATATTCATGAGCATGTGAATCCATGCCAGACCGCATGCTGGAGAAGGAGAAATTACTTACCGTAATGTTCTTTCTATGGATTCTTCTCCCACAGATTCCTCATCTGATATATATTCCCTCCAGCTTCGCTGCTTTGGAACATTTTCGACAGGGTGCGTAGTGGCCATCGACCATCGATTCATCTTGCTCAGTGTCTGGTCGTCCGCTCCGGACATGACATCAGTCTTTGTATAAATACCACCCCCCTAGGCCCAAACTTCAGTCTCCCCCCCCATTTTTCCCTGAGCACCACATGCTGCATAGGAAAACAGAGAGAACTAACGGGCTAATGAGCCCTTAAAAAAGAAGTAATTATAGATCTCCAAAGGAGGAACAATTGAACAAACACTGAAAGAAGTGTTAGAAAAATCTTTTTTATTAAAAAAAAAGATATCTGTGGCAGAAAGACAGAAAACAGACAGAGGACCATCAACAACTCAACATGAAAGAAGATGCGTGCCATCCACCAACTTTTTGAGCGGGGATGAATGGGAGGGGAGATGACTCTGCGGGAGAAGAATACATTGAACGAACATTACGGTAAGTAATTTCTCCTTCAATGGATTGCCTTTCTCCCACAGACTCCTCATCTGACAGACTCCCAAAACAGTAAATGAAGGAGGCGGGTAGAGAGCTATGCCAATACATTTTGCAGCACTGCCCTGCCAAAACGCAAATCAGCAGTACGAGCAACATCCAGGCTATAGTGCCTAGCGGGATGACCATGTCGTAGTGCGACAAATCTCCCAGACAGGTACTCCCCTCTACAATGCTGTTGATGCCGAGACTCCCCTTGTTGAATGGGCCTAGATGACTGCTGGTAATTCTTCCCAGCAGACTTGTCGCATTCATCTATGCAGAAAATTATCCATCGGGATAAAGTCTGCTTGGTTATGGGCAGGCCCTTACGGCTAAGGAAAAGGCCACTAAGAGCTGGTCCGCTCTCCTGAAATCAGCTGTCCTCGCAACATAATAACTCATCGCCCTCTTCAGGTCTAGGCAATGTAGCTTTTCCTCCTGCTTAAAAGGGTGCAGAGGATGGTAGAAGACCAGAAGGTCTATGGATTGCGACAGGTGAAATTCTGAGACAACCTTGGGGAGGAAGCTAGGCCTTACCCTGAGTGAAACTTTCTCTTGGAAAAACACAGGAAGGGTGGCTTACAGCATAAGGCCTACAGTTTACTCACCTGCCTAGCGGATGTAATAGCCACCAAGAAGGCTGTTTTCAAAGAGAGAAGCCATAAGGGACAATAGTGCATAGGCTCAAAGGGAGCCGCCATCAGAAATCTCAGAACCAGATTAAGGTCCTAATCCAGGACAATAAAGGGAGTTGGCAGAAACTTATTTACAAGGCCTTTCAGGGATTGTGATATTACCAGGATTGTAAAAAAAATGAGCCTTGATCAAGGGACCTTTTAAAACACAGACAAGGCCGCCAAATATCCTTTGACTGTGCTGACCTGAAGGCCTGCTGAGGCTAGGGAAAGAAGGAACTCCATTACTGCAGTGGTGGGGCAAGAGATGGGGTCAATCTCGCATTCCCTATACCACGCCTCAGATCTTCTCCATCTGCACACGTTCAAAGATCATGTAGATGGCCTGTGTGCAGCCAGCAACACAAGTACTTCCTCAGAGAGGTCCCAGTCATCATATCACATCCTCTCAAGAGCCACGCATGTAGGTTGAGGGATTCTGGGGTCGGATGGAGTATCCGGCCTTCCGACTGTGTTAGGAGATACGGACGCTGAGGCAGCTAGTGAGGTGGACAGATGGACAGATCCAAGAGGTCAGAGTACCACTTTCTCCTCGCTCAGTCCGTGGCGATCAAGATCATAGTCGCTTGAAACCTCTTCAACCTCTGGAGAACCCATGTAATGACGGGAATCAGAGGGAACGTGTAAAGGAGAGGGAAGATCCAATCCATCAGAAATGTGTCCCCCAGTGCTGGGAATTCCCTTTAGCAAAACTGTTCTCATTTCCTGTTGGACTCCGTTGCTAACAGATCCACTGCTGGGGTACCCCATATAGCAAAGACCTCTTCTAGGACTTCCTGGCACAATTCCTACTCATGCAAGACCGTGCTCTGCCTGCTTAGAGCTTCTGCCAAGTAGTTCTCTGTGCCCGCCAGATGAACTGCAAAGACCGAGATCCTGTTCTCCAGCAACCAGAACCAAAGCATCATTGCCTCTGTGCAGAGGGGGCGGAAGTGCACACCACCTTGCTTGTTGAGATAGTGCATTGCCACTGTGTTGTCCGTCAGAACAAGGACATACTTCCCTTGCAGAGATGGGGCGAATGCTTTCAGGGCAATCCCGATAGCTCGATAGACTCCAGTCTGTTGATGTGCCACCTGGCTTCTGTCGCTGACCAGCGGCTGCTCACCTGCAAATCCTCGCAGTGAGCGCCCCAACCCTTCAGAGACGCATCCGTGACCAGTCTGTTCTGAGGCCAAAGAGGCCAGAAGGGTTCCCCCGCTAAGAGACTTTTGTGGTCCGCCCACCAGAGCAGGTGGTTGACCACTGATGCAGACATCCCGAGAAGATCGGAGAGAGAGCTGAGGCACTGAGACCACTGATCCCTCAGGAGCCATTGCAGGGATCTCATGTGCAGCCTGGCATTAGGCACCAGGAAAATGCAGGAGGCCATGAGGCCTAGGAGGCGGGGGAAGGAAGCTGCTGGTAGAGTGGCATGGTTCCGGAACAAGTCGACCATTTGTGTCAAGACGACTACTCAGGAGGGAAGTCTTTCCCCACCCAGGTGTCTAGGAATGCTCTGACGAACTGGTGCCTCCGGACGGTGTCATGTGGGAAGACTTTAAATTTAGGGAGAAGTCCAGCTTGTGGAGCAGCAAACGGGTGTCCTTTAAATGGGACAAGACTTGCTCTGCAGACTTCCCTCAGATCAGCCAGTCGTCCGGATAAGGAAATACAGGTGATCCGCAACTACCACCATGTGCGTGGTGAAAACCCTTGGGGCATAGGTCCGACTGAAGGGAAGCACCTTGAATTGATAGTGCATCTCCTATGGTGAACCTTAGGAACTTCCTGTGCTTTCGGTGGATTGGCAAATGGAAATAAGCATCCTGTATGTCTATCGACACCAGCCAGTCCTGTAGTTCGAGAGCATGGAGAATCTCTCTTAACGTCACCATCCTGAATTTGTCTTTCCTCAATAACTTGTTCAAGGCCCTGAGGTTCAGAATGGGACGAAGACCTCCTCCCTTCTTGTGTACCAGGAAGTACAGAGAATACCAGCCTGATCCTCTCTGCTCGGGAGGTACCTCTTTCAGGGCAGCCTTCAACAACAGGGCTCTCAGTTCTTCCTGGAGCTCCTGTCCCGGTTGGACTGGGGGTGGTCTGTCCGGTGGTTTTCTTACAAATGGCAGACAATAACACCACTGAATGAGCTGAACAGCCCAGGCATCGGAAGTAATTCCATGCCACTGGAGCAAATGCTCAGTCATCCGTCCTCCAACCAGTGCGCTGTGAGAGGGGAAAATCAAAGCAGCTTTGGAGGCTAGGTCGCCCCTGCCGCTGATGCTGCCTGTTGACCTCTAGAAGCACCTCTTCCCCTTCCAGAGCGCTTCTGCCCTTGCCTGGCCTGTGGGAGCTGTGCTCTCCTGCCATAAGGAGCATATCTCCTGTAGCCCTGTGCCCTAGAGGCGAAGCTAAATGTAGGTTTGGATTCCTTACATTTTTCGAAGGAATAGTCGGCTTTCTGGCCGAATAGAAGATCGCCCTCGAAGGGCATGCCCAAAAGCTTGACTTGGACACTAGGGAAACAAAAACAGAGGTTTTTTAAATATGCCTGTGTTCTTATGTGTTATGTTGTGTTATGTAGTGTTATGGCTGATGCCATAGATCGGCCCCCACAGTCTGCGATGTCTAGGCCCATTCACAGCGACTGTTTGGCCACCTCTTTCCTATCCTCCACTAGCTGTAGGAAGCCCTTGCGCATTTCTCCTTCTGGGACATACTGAACAGCGTTTTCAACTGCTGTTCATACACCGAAGGAGTACTTGGCAAAACTGCTTGCCACATCGTATCTTATAGGGCCATGCAACCTGAAGTGAATGCTTTTCTTTGCAAGGGCATCTATGTTTTTTGCTTCCCTGTCGGGAGGCAGAGTGGATGTAGAAGATGCAGGTCTAGAAGAGACTGTAGCTGCCGGAGAAGGGTGAGAGGAGAGGTATGAAGGATCTCCTCTAGCCGGCCTGTATTTCCCAGAAATGGTGGAGCTGACGGGAGGAATGGAACAATGGTTTTGCCACATAATGGTTGAAGGATTGTCAATGGCTGGGTTTAAGAGCATGTTACGTGCTGAGGTGAGGCCTTCATCTAAATTGTCAGTAAGGTCATAACCATGTACAGGCGCCAGAGATTAATGCAATTCCAGGATGTCAATAACCCTTTCTACTAAAGGCCTGAATTTAGAAGTATTATGAAGACAGGGCTGGGATTGCTGAAATGCGAGTTCTGGGGAGGTGTCCAGACTGCTGGTGTTCTGAAGGCCTTGAGCCAGTTGTAAAAGCGGATTCTAGTAGTCAAAATAATCGATCCCTCCTGAACCCAAGTAAATAGGGCCAACATGCCCCTGGACATCAGCGTCATTACTGCCGAAGATATCTGCCATACTATTGAAAAATGCGGCCCGGGGATGTGGGGTGAATGTTTTCTCGACAACCCTCGATGTCAAGGGTTTGTCTCTTTGGGCCAATTTGGTGGATTTTGGTGTCGATCGGGAGCTCAACGCTGTAGCGTCGACATCCTTGGATGCGTGGGGTTGGTCCGGCTTCCATTGGATCTCTTTCGGTGTCGAAAGATTCATCTGCACCAACATAGTCAGTATCGGGGCACTCAAGGGGTCTTGTATACCGAGCACGCTCCGAAACCTGCTGCGTGGAGGGCGGGCAGTTCTTGGGGAGTGGGAGACCGACCAGTGAGGCGCGTTATGCCCCTTCTTTAAACACCTTTTCCACATCCTACCTAGTAGGATATTCCAAAACACTGCCCCCACCCCTTTTCCAACACAAACACTTTCTCACAACACGAAAGACAAGAGTAACACCAGAGCCGTTTACCTGACATGTCCCAATACATGGGTCAGGCAAAGCCAGGCAACTGATCAGGATCAGACACCTGACGGCCCTTTCCCTTCCCCATAGGGATAAAAGGTGGAGCACGACAGCACCCTACGAGCAAGACAAACCGTGCGACGTGAGAGCTAACTCATCACAGCAGTTCAAGAGGAGGCGAAAGATGGCACAAGTCGAGAGGACACCAAGGGGAAAAGTGACTTTGCTCTGATCGACAGAGACCTGTAAAGCCTGAAGAGAAGGAATCGTAAGACCACAAATAGCCAGCATGTGTTGCAGCAGATGTCAACGGTGCCCGGCCGCCTTCTCTGCTGACAGCCAAGCCAGAAAGAGACGCATGGTCCAACGGTACCGGCCTTGACTCTACAGACAAGAAAGCAAAGCAATTCATCACATCCGGTGAGTAAAGGGGAAAACCGATAAAGAAACCGAACTGTGTTGAACGAACATAGCAGGCAGCTAATTGAACTTTGAGAAAACAAAGTAACTATTGAGAAAGTGGGGGAAAAGCCTGCAACAGATGCATCCAGAACCACGTGGGTGGTCACGCAGAAAACTCTGGGCGATTACTCGAAGGTAGAGACTACCATAACTAGAAGGCCTTGGGAAGAGGTGAAGAGGGGTCAAAGTGGTGATACAGGGATCTTGTCAAATACTCCGTACAGTCAAATGTATTTGACCGGCAGATGAATGTGAAACTAAGGGAACCAAATCCCGCATGATATGAAAAGTACATGAACATTGTGTTGGCAAGAGTGAACCCCGGCGGAGGGATGCCCACAGTGAACTGGTTTGCAACAATTGGCAAAGTGAACCTGAAGGAGGCAAACTGGTAATCAAAAGGGGTCCGAACCAGAAGGAGGGAGATCCATGGGTGGAAGTCACCACCCAACGTTCACTAAGAAAGGAAATGTTTGGTAAAATTGTTGACTACAACTTGTGAGAGGTCTGCGCCCAGAAGAGGGGGACCCAGGGGTGAACCCATCACCCAAAATATTTGTGGAAAAGAACTTTGTGTATGTTTGTCGAGGACATCAGGCCTTCAAGGCAAGAGACTTTTGTTAAAGGAACTTGGTCAGTGAAGAACCTGATAGCGGATGCAGAACTGTCGGCTCATACTGGGAAAGCTCGAGAGTGTGCTGTGCTCAGTAAACCCACCTTGTCCCATGTTGAAAACGTGGGGAAGGGAGACCCCTGGCAATCACATCCTGACTTATTATTTCCTTTATTGAAATCCTGTCCCACACACTCTGTAATTAGCTGTAAGGAATAGGAAATCTTTTTTTCTTAGTATAGGCCTTTTTATTTTGACACAACACCACTAGGACTGCCTTATTTTCATTTGATGGTCGACGCTTGCTCCCATATTAGATTTAGGTTTAGCTTAGGCGTTTTCCACCCTGCATTTACAGTTTAATAAACACCCTTGAACTGTGATCACTTGTGTCCGTCTTCACTGCTGCCACCATGAGTTCCTTACAGTGGCGACAGGCGTCCTTCCAGTCCAGGTTGCAGAAGCCTCCCTAGGACAGGATCCCATAATGCTAGGACACTGAAATTCGTCAGGAAGGCGACGTGTACCACCAGGTGCAACTGCTGAACGGCGGCAATGGTTCTAGCAAGGTAGCCCATGAGAGAGCTGGTCAGTCCACCGGGTGGTCCAAAGACACTTCCGAAGTCTCAGAGTGGCTGAATCCTAAAGAAGGCATCAAGACTAGTTGGTCCTACCAGTCCAAGAGCAGAAGCACTGCTCAGGTAGTCCACAGGGCTTCACTGGGCCAGATGTAAGAAGGGATGCCAGGAGGAGTCTACAAGGGATTCTTGTCTGCAATGCTGATCTGAAGAAATGGCTGCAGGAGTCGTTGTCTTATCCAAAATTCAGGCTGGAGGTAAGTCCAAGCCCACCAATGGCAAGGATCTGCACCTTTCAAACAGCCAGCAGTTGTCCAAAAAGAGACGAGCACTGGTTTCACTCATGCCCCACACCTAGACTCTCTGGCACCACAGATGTGGAATGGGACTAGACAGTCCCATACCCTTCCTGGGCCACACACAGACAAAGGCAGCACTAGCCCGCGAAAGCAGCAGCCTTAGAAGGGATTTCTTGACCTGGCAATGCAGGAAGAAGACCCAACAATATGACCAAATGAACAAGCGAAAAATCTTTTGGCATGGCCATTTTAGGGTTCTGGCCATGTTTAGCAGCTATTCGCTGTAAATGTGCACACTAAAAAGAATGCAAAAATGGTAAAAATGTATCTGCTGTCACCAACTTGTCTTTCAGGAGATATAAAAGTAACCAAAAACCCTAATTGTAAAAAGCTAGGGTGATACAAAAGTATCCCCATTGAACTGCTTTGTAGGATGCTGTGTGCAATGTTAAAAAGTCACAAAAGACAAAAGAGAAACAGTTTCCCAGTACTCAGTGTGAAGGACTGGTCAGTTTCCCCAGAACAAAAGAACAAAAGGCAGGTGGCAGTGAAGCTGAAAGCTTTACTTCCCCTCAAAAAGTCCTAACTGGTTCAAAAACACAGCAAAAAGAAAGGGGGTCCATAGAAACCATGCAGGGAAAGTTGCAAAAAGAGAAATCTTTCCCAACTATAAGGAATGCTGAATTAGCTCAATTTTAAATTATTGCATTTGTAGCAATCTTTTTTTGGATTACTGCCTGCGGTTGGGCTCAGATTTCTTCAGGCATACATTTTACTCTAGCCTGAATCTGGTCTCATTAAACCCATCGTATCGACTTATGTATGCTCAAATTTAACCTATATTTTTGCGAACTGAATGCATGTGTTTGCTCTCCATCTGTGGTTAAAGCATGCATTCAGCACCTTTTTTATGGTAACACAACCAAAAAGTCCCTACAAGAGTGACCTGCGCACCATAATCCTAAAAAAGTGAGTTGGGCATATATATCCCAGTGACTGTTACGAATCCTTGGATATCGTCACTTCTCCCTGAGGGGGGAGCCCCTTCCCAAAAGGCCAGGGTGGCGAGGCTGCTGCCTGACAGTCCCCCAGGGGCTAGTACTCAGCGGGAGGGTCTCATGGGGATGGACGACTATCCAAGCCGAACGCAGTATATTCCACTCCAATCCCTCCTCACTTGCCCCACCCTTGCCTTGTCACCCGATGTACATGTATCATGTAACCAAAATCATAAGTACTGGTACAAATGAAGAATTAAGTCGACCCAAGGGAGGAATATAGGACAGGTACTGAGTTGAGGAGGCAAAGCGGAAGCATGAAGAGTACTCCTAGAACCACTAGTGAACATTCTAGTGGTTCCCGAATTCCTATTAGTGAAATCACAATGAAAATAGAAGAGGAAAACAGGAGAGAGAGAGAGAGAGAGAAAGAGAGAGAGAGAGAGAGAGAGAGAGAGAGAGAGAGAGGCCCTCCTGAGAGGAACCATGAGCGTGGGGAATGCTCAAGCCACCTCCTAACTGAAGGACTTGCAGGCATAGGTGTCCTCAAATGGTCCAACGTGGAAGGATCATCCAGCCAAGCAGAACAGTATAAGTCCAGATGGGAGAAACCCGGGAACCGTGTGGGCAGGTGAAGACGCGCCTGCTGTTGGGCACCAAACATTGCAGAGCCGTTGCAGCATCTGAAAACGCAAGAGAAGCCGTGAGAAGCCCGAAAGGGAACACAGACCAGCCTAAGACCAACCAGAGTGTCAGCAAGTGCCAGACAGGTAGCAAGGTTGCTGGGACGCTTGGTGAGGCTAGAAAAGGGATGAGAGCTACGAAGCTCGGTTCTGGGACCCACATCCAGAAGAAGGAAAGTTCCTCAGTCACCTTCATAGTCGCAGTAGCTGACAGGTTAGTGAACCATGTCTGCCACACTACCAGCAGAGAATCATATCGGTCTGGGACCCACAAGACTGGGAGTGAGGTCTACGTTGGGGAGAGGAGTACACATCACAGAAAGTGGCCAGGGAAAGGGAGAAATTCTCCCTGGTGAAGTGAACTGTGAAGTAAGCCTGAGAAAAGGCCTGGAGAAGGGAGACATTCCCCCGGTGTGTATAATAGTAAAAGCTAAAATAGTGTAAGAACAAAGCCAAGGAAGGCCAGGGGAAGGCAGTCATTCTCCTGGCCTTGTGAAAAGACTGAGCAAGATTCTTGAAGAGAGGCATTCTCCAGGAACCCAATAGTGAAGAAACAACGATGGGCAATTAGGAATGTTGATGTTTGAACTGAGAACTTTAGTGCTTTACAACCTGGAACTTTGTTTTGTGCCTTGGAAAGGGATTGAGGCCTGGGGAAGGGAGTCATTCCCTCAGGTTAAGATCCTACCTAACAATTGGAACTGTGATCTGCTGTCCAGAAGAAGTGAGACATTCTTCTGGACCAAAAGGATCCTGTAAGGGCTGACCTCAGATCTCTGAAAACTAAAATAGGATATCCAGGAATTGTTTCGAAAAAATAGTTTCGAATGCCAAAGGTTTCGACAAAAATGCATCGAAAAAATGCTTTTTTTTGTAGGTGAAGGTTTTATTTATTTTTTAACTAAAATGGGTGTTAAGGGGTAAAAGAACAAGGGTTGGGGACCCCCCATTAAACAAAAAAAAAATTAAAAATGCATTTTTTCGACACATTGGTAGTCGAAACAATCACTACAAACCTAAAATAGCCCACTTCTCAAAAAGTGAACGTATGCTGTCATTAAACCAAGTTTATTTCACAACAGCCGCTGGGAGAGAGGCTAGACAACTCCTTTGAGATTGAACTAATCTGAGTCTTCCTGAACCACAGAAAAGATACAGTATATATACGTTTCCAGAACAGTTAACACACTCCCACATTTCCCTCATGTTTCCTTACAAAGTCATCACCCAAAATACAAATAGTTTAGCCCTATACAAGGAAATCTAGTCCCCACAATCTCATTGGCTGCCTTCACCTCGGCACCATCCCCTTTAGACATACAATTTCATGACAGTGCAAATACAAGCCCAACACTCTTCTTGGATTCCTTCCTAAAGGACACACAACCCTAACAGGGACATACAATACATTTTTAGTACTCATTACACTTGGACACAGACCTGCAACGCTAAATCTGACACACAGGGTTTATGTATGGCCAGTTTATGAGACTATAAAGAGCTAATAAAAGGCTCCTTTGATCAGCCACTAACTCATTTCTTCAAACACTCTATATTAATTCTTGGCATCCGTTCGCATTCTTTCATTAAGCAACCAACATTTCAATCCATCTGGCTTCCTCCGATTATACTCTTTTCCTTGCTAATCTATTTGACCTTCTCATAGGCCCGCAGTCATTTTCGCTTCTAGTCACCCTTCTACAATTTTAGCCGCTAACCCCAGATTGACACTGCCAGATGCAGATGCTTCTTCAGCCACTCTAACAGCAATTTTCAAGCCCAAACCCTGGGCCCATCACTCTTCATTCTATTTCAGCTCCACACAGCCGCTCCCATGTTGATGTGGCTGTCACCTTCCCCACCTTGGCCAGCCAGTCCTCCGAACAAGCATGTGTGCATGTTTATTTCTATGTATGTGTGTGGAAAACTACTGCATCCTTTCATAATGGATTTCCCATTCAAGAGCTTTTTTACACTTTGTATGAAGCTTTGCGCTTTTAAATGTCATTGCGCTAAGTTGCTCAATATGCTCCCACAATCTTCATTTTTTTGCTACATGTATGCAAATCTAAAATGTATCAAACTAGACACAAAATAACACAAAGAACTTTTAACAAACCTCAATTAACTATTATAGCTATATGCAAAACTGCAACATTGTAACAATATCGCATTCATTCTTAACATTAATATGGAGCACGCAACGTGAATTTCTCTTTTCTATCGAGATACAATTCATCTACCCCAAAAATCCACTACATCTTTTGGTTAGATATAAGTGTAAGGGATAGCAGTAGGTGGACTCTTGATTTACAAGGACATTGTGACCTAAACCTTAGTATTTTAGTTGAGGTAGGGAAACCCCTCAGAGTTAGGGAGAGGTAGGTTTTCTCTTTATTTCTGGTATAATAAAAGTTTATGGCAACAATCATGCCACAATCCTGCAAGGATTAGAAAGAGCAGGTACTATATCCCTTTGGCTGTGTTTTAGAGACAGTGGGCCTCATTCCAAGGTTGGTGCTAGTCATGGCGCTATTAACGCCATGACTAGCACCATTACCGGTACCGTGTCCGCCCTTGTTCAATGGGGACTTATCGGTCTAGTCCGACCTTTGCGGGACCGGTAAATCCCCATTGAAAATGTCAATCCCCATTCCCATTTGAGCCCCCATAGGGCTCAATGGGAAGGCAGCAATAACGGTACCGGAAATTACGGTACCGTTATTGACCTCGCTATCCCTTTGCGGGTCCCGTCCTTAACGCCTGCTAAAACGAGGCATTAAGGGAAGGACCCGCAAAGGGACCTCGGAATAGGGCGCAAAGGGATTACCGGCACCGGTGTCCTTATCGGTGCCCGGAATCCCTTTGCGCCCAGGTCGTAATGACCCCCAATGATAGTGTTGCCACTGAGATTCGAGAAGAGCGCTGGGCTCTATAACCTTGTGACTGTCGAGAAGCATGCTTGTGCTACATCCCAAGACTGGCCTTGCATCAGAGATTCAGACAAAAACATGCATACCTAATCGGTAGGAAACATCAATTCACTATAAATTTGCTTCCCACTTTCACCTTGCGCGTAAGATTGTTCAAAACCAGGAACACCTTCTTTAGTTTTAGACAAATCTTTAGTACCTACAGGTGTTCATCCCATTCCAAAGGGTATGATAGCACGACCTGGAGTCTATAGATTAGAGAACCAGAGAGAGAATATTATCCCCAAGAGCCAGGAGACCTGAACGCACCATAGACTGTTTCCATCCTGCACTTTTTGTTAATCTTATTTCAATTTGGAATCACCCTTTTCATTTGTAAATGCACTCCTAGCACCTATAGGTGTTTTTCGCAAACCCCTCTTTTTGTCATGAACCGTGCAAGGGACTATATCCGTAGACCAGAGGGATAACCAGATCCTTAATAGATGGGAACTGTGCTATGTTCCCATACTGCACCTGTTGCTTAGATTGTTTCTAATGAGCATACACTTATTTCTTAGATAAATCCCTCCCTCCCCCCACAGCCATAGGATGTTATCCCATTCCCATTCTGACAACTTTAATTAAGCCCCTCCAACCAAATTTAGACGGGCACATTTTTGGGATCTGCCACAGAGTCCAATGTCGCTCTGCCAACCAACAAATAAATAGATATTCCATCAACCTGAGGTATACACAACAGCTAGAAGTATTTCAAACAAACTAGACTTCAGTTGGGCATGTCGAGATGGCCCTGGGGTGCACATCTTTTGGACCTGCAACAAATGTGGGTATTTTTGAAACATAACATTTTTGAGACTAGATCTGGGCTTGGGTGCTTAGTTCCACTGCCTCTGGAGCCCTTAGCAATAGGGGTAATGAACAAAATTGATCATCAGAGCAGTTCTTGTGAGATTAGGAGAGTACTTAGGGTTACCAAAAGTAAATTCTAAAGGTGTGGCAAATCCTTTCACACTTAAGAAAGGTGGCTGTATTTTAGGTATGAAAGGTTGAACTCCTGCAATGCAAAAGTGAAAGAGTATGTTCACATCCAGCATATTATTATCAAACAATATGTCCAACTGAATAAGAAGTATTTACATTGTAGACACAGATGTGCAAGTCAGTGGTGTAACCTGTCCCCTCTCCTCCGACATATTGGATGAAGGACAAGAAGTCACCGTGCATGACACCAGTTATTATTCCAAAACCGCATTGGGTGTATGAGAGATGTTATGCGCTCAGACAATCATACCGAATATACAGTTGAACTAAAGGGGTAGCAGGAGATTTGCAGATAACACTGAATATCGAAGAGCTGTAAACGAAATCTGACAGGTCCAAAGTGATGTCATAAGGTGAAGACACGATAATGCACTGAAACGATGTAAGAGTACTTTAAGAATGAAGATGTAACAGAGGAAACAAGAGCAAGCCTACATACAAGTGAGAAGAATGTGTACACAGAATAAAAGTAACCAGAGGAGTAGTAAATGTATAAACGCAGAAATGCAAGGTAGATGAGTCACATAGAAGCTTGCTGCAGTGGAAAATCGAACAAAGGCAAAGCGGCCACATTGAAAAGATGGACATTGACTCTGAATAACAGTAAGCAAACAACTTGAAGGATAAGGACCAGGGCTGTAGAGCTGACAGACGCTGGAAAGGGATTCGTAACCAACAAAGGATAGCTATTGGCCAGAGATCAAGAGGCAATTGTAGAGTACAAAGGTAGTAAACGAGGATAAGCAATATACGCTGGACATATTTCTCTTAGACTAAGTAAATGAGCGAACATTCGCAAATGCCAAGTATTGAACAACTAAAGATGAAGAAAGCATATGTGAGACGGAGCAACCAAGTCTCCAAAGGCCGAAGAGTGTCATGACACCCAATTGAATCAAATAGCACTAAACAGAAAGGTGAAATGGACAAAATCATTGTCTCTTCACACTTGTCGCAAGACCAGAAAACAAGGCCTATTCATAAGCTCCAGGCGAAGATAACGATGTACCTTAATTCCCCTTAAAGTTCCAGAGAAGAGAACATCCAGCAAAGTCGAGTAGAAAGAAGCAGCCTTGGCTGAAGACTTGGCTGATGAGAGATGGCAGACTAATTGGGCAAGTGGGCAGCAGTCTGACGTTCTTCTCTGCACCTGGGTTTCGTTTGCTTACATGCTGCTAACAAACTGCATGTCCAAGGTTGGGAGAGAATGCCAACCAATCAGAGGGCCTATGCAATGGTGAGCATACACTGTTACAGGGGACAAGCCGCTGTTATGCTGTTATAATCTGTATTATACGTAATCAGAGGGAAGTTCAAGGCATGCCTGCCAGATGAGGGGTAGACAATGATGTTACTGTTTCCTTAACCAATCCCTCCATTATTTGCCACGTAGGCGGACATCATAGCAGACGCACATCGAGTTATAAAGCCTTTGTATAATCAAAATATCGTGGAGAGTGTGTGAGCTACGATTTGTTGTTCACCAGGTTTCCCTATAAAGTAGTATTTTGCCATATTCTGTGAGTCTGTCTGGTTATTTGGTCCATAGATCATTTATTATGGTAATCCCATTCTGCGGATAAGAACCCTCAAAGGTGCTACTGCACAACAAATTTGATTTTTTGTGATGAGAATACACAAAATAAGAAAACTATAGATTGTCTTAACTGAATTATTAACATTCCCGA
Organism: Ambystoma mexicanum; assembly: GCF_040938575.1. Taxonomy (NCBI): domain Eukaryota; kingdom Metazoa; phylum Chordata; class Amphibia; order Caudata; family Ambystomatidae; genus Ambystoma; species Ambystoma mexicanum. The sequence continues at coordinate 288,993,606 of NC_090931.1, read as the reverse complement.
ATTTTTCAAGTGCCAAACGTAATCTTTCACAATGTTTAGGGAAAGGTAAGACTACTGCTTTTCAAACAGAAAAGCTGCTGAACAAAGACATAATTTGCGAGAAAGAATAACAGTTATGAAGCAGATTCGAAAATATGTAGTGGCTGGGGATCAGGTCACAGAGTGAATAGAGAGGGATGGCGGTAAGACCAGATCAGACTTGAGGGGCGGGCTCTGGAAAAAAGAAGGAGGAACATTTGTGAGGACAGAGGGGATGGGGTTTTCACATGTCTTTTGCGTACAAGGGAATCAAAGGGTACAGCTGGCCTATGAAAGGGGCATTATGGTGGATTCCACCACAGCCACCCTCTTAATAAATGTGTTTTCTCTGTAGCAGGAGGGGAAAAGGAATCATGCCAGATTTTTGAGCGATCGACTTCCAAGGGTAGGTCTTCAGGTCATTGCCATTATATTATAATTATAAAGGGTTGCCAAAGAGCTCAGCCAAACAGCTTAACTGTTAACCTTCAGGTGTAAAGTTAAAACATGGATGCTTTAACCAACCCCTCCATGAGCTTTTGCCCATTGAGTATTGTAGCGCTATAGAAATCCAGAGAAATGCGGAAGTCTATTTTCACTTTAAGCATGTTTATTTTCTGATGCCTACTATTGAACATTGAGCCTTTATGGTCAATAATTAATAAGAGTTTTGTTTTTATTTTTTAAAAGCACACTCGCAAACAAAACTGAAAATAAGGTTGCAAGACAATACATTTCTTTTACAGCTGCAGATTTTTTTTGATCTTACTATGCCTGGAGCAAGGGCGTTTGTTGGGGCAGACTTATTATTTTGATTCACAGAAAAGGCAGCACAGCATTTTTGTGCATTTCTATAATGTGGGTAAACTTAAGTGATCCTGAAGGAGCAAAAGGTTTTACTTACATGTTGATGATCATGGAGTCGGTCAGGTTACCCAAGGACCAGGCTGCTTTGGCACGGACATTTGGAGACTTGTCGTTCAGAGACATGAGAATTGCATTCGCTGTATCAGCAACAAAAAGTACATCCTATGGGGGGAAAAAACAAGTTACTTTCCGATGTCTAATCTACATAAAATGCAGCATGGAACTTACATCAATGGTAAGGTTCTGACAACAGCAATAAGTGAATTGAATGCAATACGCACCTATATGTTTTAATGGACATTTTTGTTGACAAATTACTGTTAAATGCTTCTAAACTGCACAGAATGTGGAGGTCCACATACTCTGCACGACCCATGAGTTGCTGAGGACATGGAAATCCACATCCTAAGGCACCTGCTAGAACTGCAGGCTTGCGCTTCTCCAGAATTTGCTAGATCAAGCATTTAAATACCCAGTGATAGTTTAAGTGTGGACATTTTTATAGAACACAAGTTAACCCATGAATGTCATGATGCTGAGACAATTCCATACTAAGTTGTTAATTATTTTTCCCAGGGGCTTCCGGGATTCCAACCAGGCTTTTGGGTGTTTCAACAAAAATAGTGCCACTGAGGAAGGCATAGCCCTTGAAGAGCCAGTTGGAGTAGCAGCTGCAACCACAAATATTTTGAATCTGTGGGAAGAAGCAATTGGATGGTGGGGAGCTTCCCACCCTAATGTGGCAGAGGTGGGCAAGAAAATATTTGGGCCCTAGCACTTATTTTGTAATAACAAAACAAGCACCGACACTGGGATATTCCTGCTGTACTGCAACTCCTCCTGGGGCTCCCGTTTTTTAACTGACCTGAAAATCTCATCATTGGCGTCTCCTCTGGTCCTCCCTTGGGCTGTTTCCTGATGAATCTGCGTGTGTGGGTTTTTAAAAGAGTGCATTAGATCTCTTAGCACAATGTACTATTATCAGGACTGGTCTCAAGTTCTCCGCAAGAATGGACACTGTCCCCACAGACACCCGTGAACGTCTAGCGTCGGCGCTTTGAAACACAATTTACTTGATGTATAAGCATCTTACAAATGCACAATAAATAGCGTGTCACTGAAATGTGTATATACTGTGTCACTCTAAACTCCCCTGTGGGAAAGGGGAATTGGAGAAAATAAAATGGCGCTCCTGTGTTCTTGAGCATCTAAACCAAAGGAAAGAAAACACTATTCATCAATATTGTTAACTGAATAGGCCCAAGGAACATCACTTATTGCCCCTTTTCTTACTTATACCCAACTGACCAGAAGTGTCTTTGTTAACTGATGAGACAACCATAGACTAAGTTAATTTAATTCTTTATTTTTACTCCCCAGGCCATAGGAATAGTAGCAGTTCTCTACTGAAGTTACTCGTACAAGTGTACCAAGGATTATTGATGTTTCCCAGCAATGAAGTTCATACATCTTCTCTTGACTTCTTGGGCTTCCCTCTAAATCTTCTTGAACAAATAAAAATTGCTGACTTCATTACTTTTACCCCGAACATACAAAACATGTGCGATTTACGTAGGAAATCAAAAAAATGAATTGCTAATAACTTTTGAGTTGTGTCTGATTTGGTCGAAACTTTGTAGAAAATGTTGTCCGTGTGGGCAGCAAGTTTGCAACATGAGGCTCAACCATTTTTCACATACCCTCGGGTATAACCTGGGTTATAACAGCAGTTACCCCAAATTTCAACTGAAACTGTGTCTCAGAAAAGAAGATGGTTGTGGGGGGAATGGGAGAGGGCAGGGGAGGTGAGCAGGCTATGAGCAGAGAGGGAGGAGCAGGCACAGGTAAGTGGCTGGGAGGGCAAAAAGACTTTTTTTTTCTTCACTGTCTTTCCACCGATGACTGTGGTTATATGGACTACAAATAACCAAGGTTATCTGCAGTTCCTTACAATGTAACTGCGGCTATAGAAAACAAGTTACAACCAAAAAGAAAAAAGGTATATATTTTTACAGCTACAGTAACGTCAGGGGGTGAAAACACTGGCCATGGCCAGTGGCTTGGTAACATTTTAAACGGCTGAAGGCCTGGTAGCGTTGTAAAATATAAAGTGGGCATGGCCAAAGGCCATGGCCAGTGGCCTGTTAGTGTTAAAACAAAGAGTAGCCATGGCCAGAGGGCGTAGCGTTAATACAAAAAAAAAGTTATCGAGAGAGACCACGGCTGGAGGCAGGGAGCGATTTAAAAAATACAGTGGGCACGGTTGAAATCCATAGACAGCGGCACAGAAAAATATACAGTAAGCATGGCCAAAGGCCATGATCAGTGGCACTGAAAAATACACAGTGGGCATGGCCAAAGGCCATGGACAGTGGTGCTGAAAATTATACCATGGACATGAAAAAAAAACTATGGTATAACAAAATCCTTGAACTTGTTGAAATGCAGTTAAGGTGAGTAAACTTAACACAACAAAACCCTTGCAATTCAGCACATTGGGAAACTTAGGACCGGCTTAACTCGGCACATTCCTGTTGCAATGCCCAAGAGCACATGCATATTATAAGAGAAGGAATTTACAATGCCATACAAAATTGCATTATGGGGGAGATCAACGGGAAAGCGCTGAGTTAAGCCGGCCCTGAGTTTGCCAATGCACTGAATTTCAAAGGTTTCGCTGAGTTAAATTTACTCACCAACTTTACTTCAACTAAAGCTTTTCCTTGAAAATATTCTATATATTTCAGCCTGGAGGTCACATTGAGACTTTTCAAGAATTGGTCATTACAGACCTCAATAACATGAGAAAAGACAATATTAAGAGGAAGGGAGGTAATTAACCAAAAGGGATTGAACCATCCTTGAAGACATACAGAACAAAAAGGATTGCATAGTCAAGCCCTTTGTTAAGGGACGAAATATAGTTCTTATGATAAAATCAGATCATACCAGAGAAGCACATCGCCAATTGACCGATTGTTCTTGCTATGAGAAGCTGGTTGCCAATCTTTTGCAAGAAATAGAAAAAAAAAAAACACCTTTTTGGGCTGTTGGTAGTAACAAGGGCATCCTTGACGAAGATTTTTTAAATAAATGCCCCCAAAATATCCAGTGATGCCGATGATCCATTTCCTCCCAAAAGTAAATAAGCACATCAAGAAGCCACCCAGAAGACCTATTGTGAGACGTGTAGGGGCCTTCCTAGAACCCACGTCCAAGTATATTAACGAGACATTACGTCCTTTTGTCTCCAGTTTACCACCATACCTAAAAAGGACTTCCTCCAGAAAATTGATGAACTTCCCTTGGAACCCGAATATATTAATGGCTAATTTGGACATTGTTTCATTATACACGTCCATTGGACATACATTTATCATGAAATCCTATGAATACTTTCTAAATACACGCTCTCTCATCTATCTCAGCCATACACAAATGATCTTGGGCATGACAGAGTTTTGCCTGACCAACAATGTGTCTTTGTTTGGTAAAAAAACAATCACGCAATTACAGGGTACTGCCATGGGTACCACCTTTGCTCCCTCATATGCTAACCCGACTACAGTTGGTGGGAGAAATCCATAGTCTGGTCAGAAGAGAACATCATGTATATGGAAAAGGTGATACTTTGGATAAGATTTATTGATGATATATTCGTTCATTCGTAAAGTTTGTTTCTGGAATACAAAACATACCCATAAAAACAGCAGTATAAACAACATAATTACAAATCCCAAAAATAAGATTCTAACATTAAATCATAAAAACATTGCAAAAATACAAAAGGAAACCATTTAAAAAAAGATTTCAATAAAAATGTCCTCACAGATGATGCATTCTTAAAAAATTATAACAGAGGCCAGCCCACACGAACTGAATCCATCCATTGCAAATAAGGCAGAGCAGGCTCATGACAACGAAATGCCTGACCTTGCAACACTGGTTTCAGAGTTCTCTCTCGGACAGGCGAAAAAGTTAGACCAAAACAATACAAAGGCCCTCATTACAAGTCAGGCGGTGGACCATGGTGCTATTAGCACCATGGTCCATGCCGGATTCCGCCATGGTGGATGCCGGAATTACCGCCCCATTCCAAGGTGAGTGGGGCGGCAATTCCCCATTCACCATTTGCCCTTCCCCATTTTTGCCCCATAGGGCAGAAGAACAAGTTACTTCTTACCTTGTAACGTTCTTTCGATGGGATGTTCCTCCGACGTATTCCTTATCTTAGATATCTCTTTCCAGCTTTGCTGGCCTCAGAAATTTTTTCTCTCTAGAGGGCGCTGCGCGTCGACGTCCGCCGAGTCGATGTCCCTCGACAGCCGCCGTATCGACGTCAACGTCATCCGGCCTATAAAGGCCGCGCGCAGCGTCCGTTGCTCAGTTCCGTTTTGTAGCCCACAATAATTCTTTCTGGACTAGACTAATCACCCTGAAGGAGTGTAAGCTGCAACAACAAGGGAAGTAGTACTGCGGGGATGGATGGGAGGGTTGATAAGGAATACGTCGGAGGAACATCCCATCGAAAGAACGTTACAAGGTAAGAAGTAACTTGTTCTTCGAAGGGATTGTGTCCTCCGACGTATTCCTTATCTTAGATAGGCTCCCATAGCAGTATTCTGTTATTGGAGGTGGGAGTACTGACTTCATGCTTCCTCTTATTGATGAATAGAGTGCAATACTGCCCTTCCAAACCTAGTTTCCTGACTGGAGGAGGAATCCAAGTTGTAAAACCGTGTAAAGGTATGGACGGACGACCATGTGGCAGCCGCACATATGTCTCTAATCGGCACTCCTCTTTTGAGGGCCGATGAAGCTGCGATACCTCTGGTCGAATGAGCCCTAAGATTTTGAGGGGGCTCTTTTCCTGCCAGTTTATAACATTCCAAAATGGCTAAAATGATCCATCTGGAAATGGTCTGCTTAGTTATCGGTAGCCCCAGCTTGTGACCTGCGTAGCCTACAAACAGCTGGTCTACTAATGTAAAAACTTAAAGCCCTTCTTGGGTCTAGCCTGTGTAACCTCTCTTCCTCTTTCCCCGGATGGGGAGGAGGATAGAAAGATGGAAGGGTAATCTTCTGTGTGATATGAAATTCAGAAACCACCTTTGGGAGGATTTAGGCTTCACTTGCAGAACAACTTTGTCTTTGTGAAAGATTGTATGAGGGGGTTTACAAGAAAGAGCTTGTAACTCGCTCACCCTTCTAGCAGATGTAAGTGCTACTAATAAAACAGTCTTAAGGGTAAGAAATCTTAACGAACAAGAGTGGAGTGGTTCGAAAGGTGTGCCCATCAGGAAAGTTAGGACTAAATTTAAATCCCATAGGGGAACCTGGAATGGTCTTGGGGGATAAACGTTAGTTAACCCCTTTAGAAACTGTATTACCAAGGGTAACTTGAAATAGGATGGTTCTTCCGCAGTGCGCTTAAAGATGGATAGCGCTGCGAGATAGCCCTTGATGGTGCCAACTTGAATGCCTGAATTAGCTAAATAAAGTAGGAAGGACAAAACCATTGGTGTACCACATGAAAAGGGATCGATATTCTTTTCCCTACACCAGCTGCAAAATCTGTTCCAACGGCAGCGGTATAAAGATTTTGTTGCTGGCCTTCTTGCCGAAAGCAACACCTCCATAACGTCATCAGGGAGGTGCCAATCCTTGTACCTCAGCCTTTGAGAAGCCAAGCGTGAAGGTTGAGGGTTTTGATGTCTGGATGGAGAACCTGACCTCCCTTCTGTGAGAGCAGATTCTCTCTGAGTGGAAGTCGAATTGGAGGGCAGATGGACAAGTCTAGAAGGTCCGGGTACCACGTTCTCCTGGCCCAATCCGGGGCAATTAGGATCATGGTTTTCCGGAATCTTCTCAACCTCCTGATCATTTGAGGAATGACAGGGACCGGTGGAAACGCGTACAGGAGTGGAAACTCCCAGTCCACTATGAACGTGTCTCCCAGAGCTCCTCTCGGGGGAAATTCCCTTGAACAGAACAGATCGCACTTCCTGTTGACACTGGTGGCGAACAGATACACCTGAGGGGTTCCCCAAAGGGGGAAGATCTCTTGAAGGACTTCCTGAGCTAGTTCCTGTGGGAGACTGTGCTCTGCCTGCTCAGAGCGTCCGCTGTCAAGTTCTTCTCTCCGGCTAGGTGAACTGCCGATAGAGAGATTCCTTCTTGAATTTTCCAAAACCAGAGCTGCATCGCCTCTCTGCACAGAGGTAGTGATCCTACGCCTCCCCTTTTGTTGAGGTAATGCATGGCCACTGTGTTGTCCGTCATTATCAGGACATTCTTTCCTTGTACAGATGGCAGAAAAGCCTTCAGAGCAAGTCTGATGGCCCTCAGCTCTAACAGGTTGATATGTAGTCTGGACTCCGATGGAGACCAACGACCGCGGATGGTCAAGTCGTTGGCGTGGGCTCCCCCCCGTGAGTGAGGCCTCCGTGACTACTGTTATCTCCGGCCAGGGTTGCCAAAACTGCTCTCCTTTCAGAATGTTCTCCTGACAGGCCCACCACTGAAGGTCTCGAGCCACCCTGTCGGGAACCTGAAGAAGATCTGTCATTCTCCCTGAGAATTGTGACCACTGAGTTTTCAGTGCCCACTGGAGAGATCTCATTCTCAGGCGAGCCTCTGGCACAAGGAAAATGCAGGATGCCATGAGGCCTAGCAACCTCAAAAAGTCGAAGGCTGGGAGACGTTGGGCATTTTGAAACTTGGTGACCATCTGTAGAATATCTTGAGCCCTCACCTCTGGTGGCGAGGCTTTTCCCGGAGAAGTGTCCAGGATCGCTCCGATGAACTGGAGTCTCTGCGATGGTATCATTTGTGACTTCTTTAATTTGAGGGAGAAACCCAGTCTGTGAAGGGAGTGGCAAACATGATCTAGCTGGATCTGAGCTTGTTCCGAAGATACAGCTCTGATCAACCAATCGTCCAGGTAGGGGTAGACGTGAATCCCTTCCCTCCTTAGACTTGCAGCCACTACCGACATTAACTTGGTGAAGACCCTCGGGCGGAGGTCAGCCCAAATGGCAGAACTCGAAATTGATAATGAGAGTTGCCAATTGCGAACCTCAGGTATTTCCTGTGTTTGAGATGGATTGGCACATGGAAATAAGCGTCCTGAAGGTCCAGAGATACCAACCAGTCCTGGAACTGAAGGGCCTGAAGGATCTGAGAAAGAGTTACCATCTTGAATTTGTCTTTCCTGAGGAATTTGTTCAATTCTCGCAAGTCCAAGATGGGTCTCAGTCCTCCGTCTTTCTGTGGTATGAGAAAGTAAGGGGAGTACCAGCCCTTGTTCCTCTCCGCTACAGGTACCTGTTCTATGGCACCTTTCTCTAGCAGGTCTAAAATTTCCTGCAAGAGGAGCGGATCTGGAGCTTTTTGAGAGCTGATCCCCGGTGGATGACTGAGGTATGCGTAGGAGAGGCAGGCAGTAACCTTGTGCAACTGTCTCCAATGCCCAAGCATCTGACGTGATAGCCTGCCATTCCGCCAGATGTTGAGTTAACCTGCCTCCTACAGGTGTCTTGTGAGGGAAGTCCTCAGAGTGGTTTTGGGGCGGCTGATGCAGATGCCGATGGTAAAGAGGCACCTGCTGTTGCTGCGGCTTTTGAATATCTACCCCGTCCACCTCGGGTAGTTCTTCTTTGTCCCCTTTGAGCCTGTCGTCCTCTACCTCTTCCGAATGCGGAGTAGAAGCAAAAGGACTTGCCTCTCGCAGAGGTTCCTGTGGGACGAAAAGGAGTCTGACGGATTGCAGTGCCTAGGGATTTTGCTGCTGCCTTTGATGTTTGCAGTTTTTCTAAACTGTCATCCGCCTTTTTCCCAAACAAAGAAAAGCCATCAAATGGCATGTTCAAGAGCCTGGCTTGCACATCTGGGGCAAAACCAGACTTTCTCAACCAAGCAAATCTCCTGGTTGTTGTACTTGCCGCCATTGCTCTGAGGATACTGTCAGCCGAATCAATGCCCGTCTGGAGGGATTCGCACATAGCGTCTTTACCGTCCTTTATATTTAGCAACGCCTCCCTTTCTTCTCCCTCCGGGATGCAGTCAGCCGCTGTAGAAGCACACTCCCAAAGTGTATGGCTGAATCTAGCAAGGGTGCAAGTAGCATTAATAGATTTTAACGCCATGCTACATGCCGAAAAGACTTTCTTAGCCATAGCATCGTATTTTTTATCGTCCCTGTCCTGTGGGACGGTAGGGTAAGCAGTCTTGATGTCAGTAGAAGATGCTGCCTGTACCACCAGACTTTCTGGGGATGGGTGTTTGGACAAAAACTCCGGGTCTGCAGAAGATACCCTGTATTTAGTAGACAGTTTTTTATTTACTGCCGGGACGACATCTGGGGTTTCCCAGTTCGTCATGATTTTTCTTTGAAGAGCTTTATGAAAAGGTACTACAGGATCCTCCTGTGGACCTTTATCAAGAATATCCGTGAGGTCATCCTGTTGGAAAGCCTGTGAAGGTATTGACCACCCCATAAATTCTGTGATCCTGGCCATTAAGGCTCTGTAAGGGGTTTCAGCATGCTCCCCCGGGTCTGGCCTAGCGAACTCCACCTCTGGGGAAGTGTCTAAACCACTTGCCTCATGTAAGGAATCATAGAGTTCCTTTAATCTGCGTTCCTCCGAGGATAACTCCTCTTGAACTGGGGTTGCAGATCCCTGCAACTCAAATGTCTCTTCTTGGTCAGACAGTTCTCCCTCTTCCATAATTGAGGACATTGTTCTCAATTGGTCTGAACTCACAAAGGGTGTGAAACCCATCTCCAAGGCAGAGGGTGCCAAACTTGTTGTAATCGGCCTCGAAAACGTCGATGTCGTTGACGCCGAAGGCTTCGAACGTGGCGTCGAAAACAAAGGTAGAGGCCTCGAGGTCCTCGATAGAATTGGAATTCTGCTTGAGGATGTCGACAATCTCGACGACATAGTCATCGAAGACCTGGGAATAGCCACTGGGTGCGCCGCACCCGTGACTTTCCTTGGCGTCGACGCCGGTGTTGAGGATGGCGTCGAGTCGACAGACCCGTGTGTCGAAGGTCCCTTCGACAACGGCGTCGAAGACACCGACCTCGGCGTCGACGGAACCCTCGTCGACGGCACCTTCGAAGAAGGATTCGAGGTCTTTGCTTTACTCGAGGGTTCGTGACGCGCTCGAGAAGCTTCCTTCGCCGGGTGCTGCGACTCGCGGCGTTTTGGACCTTCGGGTCTTTCGACCAGAGCATCGCTCTCGGCAGTCTTCGAGGGGGTCGAGGCCGCTTTCTCGAAGACGCTCATCATATTTTTTTGGAATTCCTCCCATTCAGCCCGGGAACTATGTTTCGTGGGGCAACGGATTCTCTTAGGTGAAACAGAGGAAAAGGAGGACGAAGAAGGGGATCTTCGGCGTCTCCTTTCCGAGTGCTTCGATCTCGAGGAGTGATGGGACCCGCTTCGAGACCTGGAGCGCGAATGGTGACGAGGAGACGAATGTCTCGACTTCGTCGAGGAAGAAAAAGCTTTAGAAGTCTTACCTTTTTCCAGCTTCCCCCTACGCTCCTTCAGGGCCTTAGCTGTCATGGACATACAGTCCTCGCACTCCGAACAATGGTGTTCAGCTCCCAAACACCACAGACAGACCCTGTGAGGGTCCGTCAGCAACATCTTTTTTCCACAGTCTCTGCATTTTTTAAAGCCGGACCGAGGGGTCGTCGGTTCAGACGAGGAAGCCATTGAGTATGGATCGAATATCTCGAGGAAAAGTGAATAATTCTCTATGAAACTGAGCAATGATATTCCGAGGCACTGAGCTGCGCGCGGCCTTTATAGGCAGGATGACGTCGACGTCGATACGGCGGCTGTCGAGGGACATCGACTCGGCGGACGTCGACGCGCAGCGACCTCTAGAGAGAAAAAATTTCCGAGTCCAGCAAAGCTGGAAAGAGATATCTAAGATAAGGAATACGTCGGAGGACACAATCCCTTCAAATGGGGATGGGGAAGGCGCTAATTGCGGCACTGTAAATTACGGTGCCGTAATTAGCACCAAGGTCGCTTAGCGCCTTGGACTTTAACGCCTGCAAAAAGCAGGCGCTAAAGTGTGAATCAGGCGTTAAAGGTTAACGGCGCCGTTAAACCCTTAACGCCTGACTTGTAATGAGGGCCAAAGTGTACCAAATCTTCTTTAGGTGCTTCACCAAAGATACACGGTTGACTCTCATTGCCATTTAGACCAGGTCACCACCACTGCTTTCAGGTTAAACCTTGCACTGCTGATAACCATACGCTGCAAAGGATTCTGGGCCCATCGCAGATACTTCTGGAGACCAGGGCCCACAATAATTGTGTGGTTCCTATTGACAGGGCTCATGATCTCATATGACTCCCATTTGTCCAAGATATGCTGGAGTACCCTGGCTTTCACAGACTAAGTACCTGAAGGGCATAACATCTGTCACATAAAAATAATGGGTGGCATCCACCTTCCCCAATGTAACTTTTACATGCCTAAGCCAGGGAATATTCAGGTGGGGGTCCCTGGGCACCAGATATGTAATTAGCCCATGTTTCAGAGCAACTTTGCTGTTCCTTCCCCCGAACTCTGAGCCAATGACTTACATGCTGGACTGCAATAGGATCACTAAAAACCTGCAGCCAAATTCCTGGTACACTGAAAAAATTTGGAGCTGATCGAGGAAGCCCCAATAATCTTTTTAAGAAGGTGTTCTCCACCACCTGGATGTGCTCAGTCTTGCCATACCCCCACATCTCCATGCCCTACCCAGCAACAGAGGTATCTTTTCCATTATGTACTGAGCACCAATTCAACCGGTTTTGATTTAAACATGCCCATAGCTCTAGCTACCCCCCTCAAATTCCTGTTTAAATCCTGCAGTCTGATTATTTGGTTGTATACGAATTGTTTGAATGTCAATTGTTCGAATAACAATTGACCTTCTGCACAATTGACCGAATTTAAACGGTCAATTAGGATATATATGCGGGGGGAAACCCCCACAGCCCCCCACCCAATCCAACCCCCACCCCAACCCCCCTCCCAATCCCCTTATATTATTATTACACCAACCCAACCCATAATATATATTAAAATGACCATACGGTCAATTGTGCAAAAGGTCAATTAGGACCCCTGTTATTCGAACAATTGTGTCATTCGAACAATTGTAAACTAACAATTCGGGTAATACCAATTATTTACATGGGTTTCAGTGCTAAAATTCAATGAAAATCTAACCACCAGGTAATCAAAACTATCCACTCCGGGGATTAACACACCCTTGCTAAACCTGGTCTGGAATTTGGGTAGACACTCCCCCCCCCCCTCCCACTACAAAACATGACAGCCGATTTTTGGGCATTAACTTTTAGTTCCAAGGAGTCCATGAATACAGAATAATCATCAATAAGACACTACAAGGCTCTTGGAGTACGGGCCAGCAAGACTGTATCGTCTGCATAGGCAAGCAGTGGCAAACTATTCGTAATTTGGAGCAGAAGTGAGGCAGAATGGTTCAATTTTGTAAGGAGGTTGAACAATAACGAAGATAAACTCAGGTTCACAGAGTCTCACAGCAGAGACTCGATTGTCTTTTTGGATGTTGTATTCGAACAGGGCGATGGTCGTTTAAGAACATCCTTATATATTTTTTTCATTTGTATAGCGCACACAAGCCCTCTAGCATCAGAGCGTTAGGGTGAACCGCTTACAGAAGACCCTTAGGCACAATAGGTAATATACTTAGTTACAGTGTTACATACAGTTCTAGAAGTACATGCGTTACAGTCATATGAGTACATGCATGCAGCTACAGAATCAGGGTGTGGTCGGATGCATGAATCAGGGCGGGTTAATTGAAGAGGCATGTTTTGAGGGCTTTGCGCAAAGCCCAGCAGGAGTCCTCTGATCGGAGTTTGAGTGGGAGGGAGTGCCATTGCTTCGCTGCTATAACTGGGAAGCTTGAGCCACCCGCTTTAGCTAATTGGAATTTCGGTTGAACTGGTCTTTGTGTGTATGGTGTTCTAATGGGTCTGGTTGAGTGTGATTTGGAGAATCTTTGGGAGAGGTAGGGCGGTGCTGACTTGGAAATGCATCTATGGGTGATGGTTAGGGTCTTGAAAAGTATTCTTTCCCGGATGGGGAGCCAGTGCCTTCTGGGCAGCTGATCTGTGTTCAGATCTGGGGAGGTTGAGGGCAGCTCCTAGGGTGTTATTGTGGATGGTTTGCAGTTTAAGATTATGGGCTGAGGTGCCAGCAAATAAAGCATTGCAGTAGTCTAACCTTGAGCCCACCACAGGGCGAACGATCGTCCGGCAGCTGTCTGGCGATAGAAAGGGTCTTGAGGCAAGAGTTTGGTAGAGTATGCTGTTGAGGAGGAGGGGATGGCATTGACTTGTCTGGTTAGTGTTAGTGATGCATCCAGATAGACTGCAAGGGTTTTGACAGAAGGCGAGACTGGGAGTGGGAAGCCGTCTATGACGAAGGTCGAGTATTCAGGGTTTCGTTTATTTAGTGCCGCTCTGTGTCCTATGATAAGCAGCTCCATTGTCCCATCGTTCAGGCAGAGGTCATCCATGCTTGAATCATGGCGAAGGTAGAGTTTCACGTGGCGGCGTCTTCGGGAATATGTGCCAGAGAGCAGGAGGAGACTGTGTGTCGTCTGTGTAGTATGTGTATACAATATCGAGGGCGTCTAGGAGATCGAAGAGGGGCTTCCTGAAGATGTTATATAGGGTTGGGGAGACGCACAAGCCTTGGGGGACTCTGCAGGTGATTGGTGAGGGTGTAGCACTTGCGTTCTCTGAGAAGACCTCCATTCTACTACCTTCTAGGAAGCAGGCAATCCAAGACGTCGCTTCTGGTGAGAAGAACAAGTTACTTCTTACTTTGTAACGTTCTTTCGACGGGATGTTCCTCCGACGTATTCCTTATCTTTGATAATAGGTTTCCAGCTTGCTGGCCTTGGAAATGTTTTCTGTAGGGGGCGCTGCGCGTCGACGTCCGCCGAGTCGATGTCCCTCGACGGCCACCGTATCGGCGCCGACGTCACCATGCCCATAAATAGCCACGCGCTGCGTCCGCTGCTCAGTTCCGTTTTGTAGCATAAGAAAAGTCATGCCTGAATTGGTTATTGACCTTGAAGGAGCGTAAGCTGCAACCACAAGGGAAGTATCACTGCGGGGATGGATGGGCGGGGCGATAAGGAATACGTCGGAGGAACATCCCGTCGAAAGAACGTTACAAGTTAAGAAGTAACTTGTTCTTCGAAGGGATGGTGTCCTCCGACGTATTCCTTATCTTTGATAGACTTCCATAGCAGTGTCATGTAATTGGAGGTGGGAGTGAGAATGTTACGTATCCCTTTAGGGATGGACCGAATGTAATACGGCCTTGCCAAATCTGGTCTCTTGACTAGTGGGGGAATCCAGATTGTAAAATTTTGTGAATGTATGTGCGGACGACCATGTGGCAGCCGCACATATGTCTCGGACCGGTACCCATCTTTGGAGAGCCGAAGAGGCTGCGATACCCTGGTTGAATGAGCCCTGAGATTTTGGGATGGCTCTTTCCCTGCCAGTTTGTAACATTCCAGAATGGCCAAAATAATCCACCTGGAGATGGTTTGCTTTGTTATGGGTAGTCCCAACTTGTCACCGGAGTATCCTACAAACAGTTGGTCTGCTTGCCTGATCCTAGCCATTATGCTGATGTAAAAGCTGAGAGCTCGCCTTGGGTCCAGCCTATGTAGCCTTTCTTCCTCTTTCCCCGGTGGGGGAGGAGGGTAGAACGAAGGTAAGGTAATTTTCTGAGTAATATGAAATTCAGAAACCACCTTTGGGAGGGAATTAGGCTTCACCTGTAGGACAACTTTGTCCTTGTGGAAAATTGTATGTGGGGTTTTACAGGAGAGAGCTTGTAGCTCGCTCACCCTCCTAGCAGATGTTAGTGCTACCAATAGGACAGTTTTAAGCGTGAGAAATCTCAGCAAACAAGAGTGAAGTGGTTCGAATGGAGTGCCTATTAGGAAGTTTAAGACTACATTTAAGTCCCATAAGGGTACCTGGAATGGTTTTGGAGGATAAACATTAGTTAATCCCTTGAGAAATTGTATCACCAGAGGAAGTTTGAAATACGATGGTTCCTCCGCAGTGCGCTTGAAGATAGAAAGCGCTGCGAGATAGCCTTTTACAGTGCCAACTTGAAGGCCTGAGTTTGCCAAGTAGAGTAGAAACGATAACACCGTTGGTGTACCACATGAAAAAGGGTCGATATTCTCTTCCCTACACCAGCTGCAAAATTTGTTGCAACGGCAGCGGTAAAAAGACTTTTTTGCTGGCCTTCTGGCTGAAAGCAACACCTCCATGACGTCATCAGGGAGATCCCAATCCTTGTACCTCACCCTTTCAGAAGCCAAGCGTGAAGGTTGAGGGTTCTGGTGTCTGGATGGAGAACCTGACCTCCCTTCTGCGAGAGAAGATTCTCTTTGAGTGGAAGACGGATTGGAGGACAGATGGACATATCTAGAAGGTCCGGGTACCACGTTTTCCTGGCCCAATCCGGGGCAATTAGGATCATGGTTTTCCGGAATCTTCTCAACTTCCTGATCATTTGAGGAATAACAGGGACTGGTGGGAACGCGTAAAGGAGTGGAAACTCCCAATCCACTACGAACGTGTCTCCTAGAGCTCCTCTCGGGGGAAATTCCCTTGAACAGAACAGATCGCACCTCCTGTTGGTGCTTGTGGCGAACAGATCCACCTGAGGGGTTCCAAAAAGGGCAAAGATCTCTTGAAGGACTTCCTTAGCTAGTTACCACTCGTGGGAGACTGTGCTCTGCCTGCTCAGAGAGTCCGCTGTCAAGTTCTTCTCTCCGGCTAGGTGGACTGCCGATAGAGATTCCTTCTTGGATTGCCCAAAACCAGAGCTGCATTGCCTCTCTGCACAGTGGCAGTGATCCTACGCCTCCTCTTTTGTTGAGGTAGTGCATGGCCACCGTGTTGTCCGTCATTATCAGGACATTTCTCCCCTGTACTGATGGCAGGAAAGCTTTCAGCGCTAGTCTGATCGCTCTCAGCTCCAATAGGTTGAGGTGTAGTCTGGACTCCGATGGAGACCAACGACCGCTGATGGTCAAGTCGTTGGCATGGGCTCCCCACCCGTGAGTGAGGCATCTGTGACTACTGTTACCTCCGGCAATGGTTGCCAAAACAGTTCTCCTTTCAAGATGTACTCTGGATAGGCCCACCATTGAAGGTCGCGGGCTACCTTGTCCGGAATCTGGAGGAGATCTGTCGTTCTCCCTGAGAATTGCGACCACTGACTTCTCAGTGCCCACTGAAGAGATCTCATTCTCAGGCGAGCCTCTGGCACAAGGAAGATGCAGGATGCCATGAGGCCTAGCAACCTCAAAAAGTCGAAGGCTGGGAGACGTTGGGCATTTTGAAACTTGGTGACCATCTGTAGAATATCTTGAGCCCTCACCTCTGGTGGCGAGGCTTTTCCCAGGGAAGTGTCCAGGACCGCTCCAATGAACTGTAGTCTCTGTGATGGTATCATCTGTGACTTCTTTAAATTGAGGGAGAAGCCCAGTTTGTGAAGGAAGTGGCAGACATAATCTAACTGGGCCTGGGCTTGTTTCGAAGATACAGCCCTGATCAGCCAATCGTCCAGGTAGGGGTAGACGTGGATTCCTTCCCTCCTTAGACTCGCCGCCACTACCGACATCAGCTTGGTTAAGACCCTCGGGCGGAGGTCAGCCCAAATGGCAGAACTCGAAATTGATAATGAGAGTCGCCAATTGCGAACCTCAGGTATTTCCTGTGTTTGAGATGGATTGGCACATGGAAATAAGCATCCTGAAGGTCCAGAGATACCAGCCAGTCCTGGAGCTGGAGGGCCTGAAGGATCTGAGAGAGAGTTACCATCTTGAACTTGTCCTTCCCGAGGAACTTGTTCAATTCTCGTAAGTCCAGGATGGGTCTCAGTCCTCCATCCTTCTTTGGTATGAGAAAGTAGGGGGGAGTACCAGCCCTTGTTCCTGTCCGCTACAGGTACCGGTACCGGTTCTATGGCACCTTTCTCTAGCAGGTCTATAATTTCCTGCAAGAGGAGCAGATCTGGAACTTTTAGAGAGCTGTTCCCCGGTGGATGACTCTGAGGGATGTGTAGAAAGGGTAGGCAGTAACCCTGAGCAACTGTCTCCAATGCCCAAGCATCTGATGTTATAGCCTGCCATTCCGTCAGATGGTGAGTTAAACTGCCCCCTACAGGTATATTGTGTGGAAAGGCCTCAGAGTGGTTCGGGGGCGGCTGATGCAGATGCCGAGGGTAAAGAGGCACCTGCTGCTGCTGCGGCCTTAGTACCTTTGACCCGTCCACCTCGGGTGGATCTCCTTTGGCCTCTTTGAGCCGGTTGTCCTCTGCCTTTCCCGAATGCGGAATAATAGCGAAAGGACTTTCCTCTCCCAGAGGTTCCTGTGGGGCGAAAAGGAGTTTGGCGGATAGCATCTCCTAAAGATTTTGCTGCTGCTTTAGAAGTCTGCAACTTTTCCAGACTGTCATCAGCCTTTTTTCCGAATAGTGAAGAGCCGTCAAAGGGCATATTCAAAAGTCTGGCCTGTACATCTGGAGCAAAGCGAGACTTTCGCAACCACGCATGCCTGCGGATTGTTTATTTATGTATTTATAACACGCCGAAGCTCGCAAGCATCAGGGCGCGACAAGAACACGAAAAAAAAGAGGTCACAGGAATACAAAAGAAAAGGAGGACTCAAGGGAGTCCAAGCTGAATAATTAACGAATTACCGGAAAAGTAACGTTTTCAGCTGCTTCCTAAATAGGGAGTAACTGCTTTCCAGTCTGAGGTTATCTGGAAGCTCGTTCCAGAGTGCAATGGCTTTGGTGGGAAAAGCTCTCCCGAGTCCATTAGCTTTGACTCTAGTATGGCTAACTTTAAGTAGCCCTTTTTTGGCTGATCTTAGACAACGGCTTGGTTCATACCAGCGAAATTCCTTTTTAAGGTATGATGGGGCCGTACCGAATAGACAACGGTTGTACTTGCCGCCATGGCCCTGCTGATACTGTCAGCGGAATCGATGCCAATTTGAAGTGATTCGCACATGGCATCTTTGCCATCTTTAATAATGTTAAGGAAAGCTTCCTTTTCCTCTCCTTCGGGAATGCAGTCAGCCGCAGATGAAGCACACTCCCACAGTGTTGGACTTCAACGCCATACTACAAGCAGAGAAGACTTTCTTTGCCATAGAATCATACCTCTTGTCATCTCTATCCTGTGGGACAGTAGGGTAAGCTGTCCTACTGCTAGATGAAGTTGCCGCTTGAACCACCAGGCTCTCTGGAGTCGGGTGTTTTGGTAAGTATTCAGGGTCAGCAGCCGCTACCCTATACTTGGCTGACAAATCTTTTATTGACCGCAGGGATAACCTCAGGAGTTTCCCAATTAGATGTAATTTTCCTTTGTAAGGCTGCATGGAAGGGGACCACAGGGTCCTCCTGTGGACCTTTGTCTAATATGTCTGTTAGGTCATCCTGTTGAAAAACAGGCGAAGGCGCAGACCAACCCATAAATTCAATAATTCTTGCCATAAGGGTTCTATAGGGTGTTTCGGCATGTTCCCCTGGGTCTGGCTTAACAAATTCCACTTCTGGGGAAGTGTCCAGCCCACTTGCCTCATGTAGTGACTCCTGTAGGTCCCTCAACCTTCTTTCCCCATAGGTGAAATCCTCTGAAATAGGCAGTATGGTCCTCTGTAACCCAAATGTTTCCTGGTCAGAATCTTCCCCCTCTTCATAAATTGAAGATAGTCCAGGGTACTCCGACCTCTGAAATGGTGAAAAATCCATCTCTAAGGCAGAAGGAGCCAAACTCATCATTATTGGACGAGAAAACGTCGATGTCGTTGACGCTGATGTGACAGGCTTCGAAGGCACCGAGAACGGCGTCAAGAAAAATGGAAGAGGTCTCGAAGAACTCGAGAGGATCGGGATCCTACTCGAGGACATCGACGACGGTCTCAGCGTCGTGCCAGAGGCCCTTGGAATCACCGTTGGCTGTAGAGTAGCCTTGGTCTTCTCTTTCATCAGCGTCGATGTCGGCGTCGACGATGGCATCGAGTCGATCGACCGATGCGTCGAGGAACCCTTCGACAACGGCGTCAAAGGAATCTTCGACGACGGCGTCGAAGATGGTGCCTTCTTACCCGATGGCTCGTGGCGCTCTCGGGTGGAATGTTTCGCCGGGTGCTGCGACACGCGGCGTTTTGATTTTTTGGGTTTTTCACCCGGGGTATCACCCTCAGCTGTCTTCGAGGGGGTCGAGGCCGCTTTCTCGAAGACCCTTAACATTTTCTTTCTGAATTCCTCCCACTCAGCCTTAGAGCTGTGTTTTGTGGGACAGGAGACCCTTTCAGGGGAAACAGAAGATGACGAGGAAGGGGATCTTCGACGTCTCTTTTTTGAGTGTCTTGATCTCGACGAATGGTGGGAGCTACTTCGAGATCTAGAATGGGAATGTTTTCGACGGCGAGGAGACGAATGCCTCGACTCAGCCGAAGAAACCTTCGAGGAGGTTTTGACTGACTTACCTCTCTCGAGCTTCCCCTTGCGCTCCTTCAAGGCTTTCGCCGTCATGTACATGCAGTCCTCACACTCCGAACAATGGTGCTCGGCTCCCAAGCACCACAAGCAGATCCTGTGTGGATCCGTTATCGACATTTTTTTACAGCAGTCTCGACATTTCTTGAAGCCGGATCGCGGCGTCATCGGTTCCGATGAAGATGCCATCGAGAACGAGTAGGTATTTATTCGAGTAGATATAGGATTATCCTGACTGAACTGAGCAACGACGTTCCGAGGCCCCACAAAGCGCGGAAAAACAGAACTGAACAACAGACGCAGCGCGTGGCTATTTATGGACCCTTGTCCCTGATGTCATAAATCTGTTTTTTTATGTCAAGTAGAGCAGATTTGGTTCCATGCCCTTGGTAGAATCCAGACTGGAATATTCCAAGTACTTCGAGGTGCCGCTGTATTTGGACATAGGCTGCTATGTTGAGTATTTTTAGCAGGAAGGGGATGGTCGTGATGGGGCGATAGTTGAGTGACGTTGGGTCAAGGGTGTTTTTTTTTTGGAGCGGTAAGACCCATGCTTCTTTGAGGCTGGCAGGTACCTAGTAGTGAAAGAGGAGTTTATGACCGACGTAATAAACGCCGCCCGTGCTTCTGCATCAGGCGGCTGGGCATACCTCTCCCTTGCATTTTGAGGGCGTTAGGCTTTTCGGGATGTGCAGGGTTTCTTCGGCGGAGATTGTGTTGAATCTAAATAATGGTGGGGAGTGGTGCAGGCGGAGTGGAGGTTCTCGGAGGCTGTGACAGTATCAAACAGGGTGGTATGTTTGGCATGGTTCAAGGTGGCTTGTTTGTTGATTATTTTTGGAGTAAGCTAATTTTATTCAGCATGGCACTCTGGATACTGTCGAACCAGGCGCAGTCTTTAGTCAGCGGAGGTGGTGGAGTGACCGGGGATTCAAGTTCCCTAAGGATGCAGAATAATTCTCTGATATTAGAGGTCGCGTTTGTGAGTCTGCAATTGAACGCATTGGCTTGAATGATTGTGTTTCTGTATTGTTTGGACAGGTTTATGAACTCTTGTTTGAGTGCGTCAGAAGGCAGGTTTCTCCAGAAGTTTTGGGATGGTCTCTTTTTTGCTCTAAATTCTGTGAGGTCCTGGGTATACCAGGAATTCATGTGTGCTAATGATTTGGCTTTTCTGGGAGCAAGTGGGGCAATCGATTTGATTGTATCTGCTAGTGTTATGGAGTATAGGTCCACAAGATTGCGTCAAGGTGGTCTGAGGTGTCTGGGTTGAGGGCATCCAGAAAAGGCAGGAGATTTTCTTTAGTTCGCTTACGGGCACTGCGGGCTAGGGAGGGGGGCATCGTGTTGATGGGTGCTTTGGATTGTAGACCGAGGGGGGTGAACAGAATAACATGTTGGTCAGACCATGGGCATGGGGTATTTGATGTGAGAGATGTGGCAGTTTAAATCGGCCATCCAGTCTAAGGAGCACCCTTTGCTATGTGTGGGACTATGGATTTCCTTACATAGCAAATCAACAGGATCAAATTCCCCCCTGTACGTTTTGGTGTGGAGTATCCCTTATGGAGAATTCATCAGTCTTAAAAGAAATTGCTCGACCCTAGACTCTTATGATGGAGAGTAAACAGCAACCATGGGCGTTAGTCAACAAGCATATACTAATAGGGCAATTGAAGAGCATACATCAAAGTATGTAAAATCAATAGGGATACCCTATTGTCAACTAGAAATCTAAAAACAGCATCAGGCTCTGATAGGGAAGAAATAAGATTAATTCTCTGGTTTGATGAATCAGCTAAAGCAATCAAAGGCACTGTACCATGACACAGGCATATCCTTATGCTAGACAAAAGTGTGGCACCCTATTTGGGCAGACATGCATGCGTAGGGTTACGCAGATCTATATCCATGAAAGATATGCTGGTGTCAAGCTTTATGCAGAGTTATGCAATGAGATTGGGCAATAACTGGTTAATGGAATCTGCAATTGGGTTTCATAAATGCATCAAATGTAAGGTTTGCAGAGTTGCCCAAAACACCACCTCTTACACACATGCGATATTAGATCACAATGTGAAGATAGCCTCCAAGATCACTTGTAACACAATTTGTGGTATATGTTTTAGAAAATGGTACATTAGGAGCACCATATCTAAACTAGAGTTTTGCACCCTCCAACATGTAAAAATAATTATCAGGTGTACCCGATGGCCAAACATTGCCAAGAAAAACATAGTGGCAATTTGGAGTGTTTACAGTTCTTTGGTGTACACGGCATTGAAATGTCACGAAGAGGCAGTGTCAGACAACTAATTCAGTGACAACAAGAAACAAGATGCATCATAGATTTTGAGACACAGAGCCCCAATGGTCACAAGAGCTCTACATCTTTTTGGGGACCTAAATAGAATATGTGAACTGTTGTCATGCCTATAATTATTTTGGGAGTGCAGAATTACATTGGGGTTTTCAGATCTATCCCATCACCTAAATTAGAAAATATTGTGGTCAAATGGGCACAATTTCCCATTTGGAGGGGTGGGGGCTGTCTTTTTCTTCCTTTTATTCCTTGTCTTTTTCTTTCCTTTTCTTTCTCATGGTTAATTTGGCCTCTCACACTGTCATTTGTCACTTCCGATAGACAGATAATCAATAAATGTTTTTTCCCCTGCCCACCTCCATTTGACCAAGGTATTCAGACTGATATTGGATTAAGGTCATCTTTGGAAGTGAGGGGAATTTTGTTGTTCTATTATAAAAAATGATTTTTATAGGTTGAGGGTAGCTGGGTAATTATTAGTATATTTACTAATAATAATTACCCACCTTGGGATGCGTCTAATAGCGCTTAATGTGTTATCAAGGCTGTACCGAATTACATTACACCATATTTTTCTTGTGCGTCAATCACGGCTCTGTCATGAGGTAATATATGCACAGCAGCTTCCAACAAAGTAACAGAGATACAGTGGCAAGCAGTTGTCAGCATTAATAGACATAGTAACCAGTACTAACATAATGACGCACCTTGCACTTAGATACATTTCTTTACATGCGATCTTGTCCTCGAATGTACTAAACAACCATGTACATGGATTTCCGGTAACAGGCATGGAGCACTTTATCTTCATCTGGCATGGAACGTCCAGCGATGTAAACAATTTAATACACTTAATGATGAACTAGGAACTTTATTGAGAAATCATTTACATGCTATTTTGCACTCAGATGTACCAAACATCTATGTACATGGGTATATGGCAAAAGGTATTAAACACTTTACTGGGTAATTACCCAGATGTATTTTTACAAAGATTAATGTATGTGTTGTACATATACATTTTTGACATTCCAATGCACGGATGAATTGTTTGCACCCACCTCTGTTTTGGTCTGTGGAATGATGTACTTGTACATACGGCACTTTGCACTTTAATGACCAACTGTTGACATGCATTTTGGCACCTTAATGTACATAACTATTGCTCATATTAGCTCTATGTATTTAAATGATAGCATTAGTTGATAGTTGACCTGTTCCTTTCCACATTCTGATGTGGATAAGTGAGGTGGCAAATGACTTGGACATAAAGTAATCCTTTCAGATTGCCATTCATTATGAAGGTTTAGCAATGAAAATGTGTTTACAAAATATTCACGAAGTGTGCATATATGATTATGGTGAAGGCATTTCTCATTGTATAACCCAATTTATGAGTCATAGTAGTAAATAGGATATCAATTGTTCTGCTCGCGCATGTATCCACACACATGTACCTTCAGTATTTATCACCCCATACAGGGTTGGTTAATAAGAGTAAAATGTTCACAGTTTTTGATTGAAACTTTGCACCTTACTATTCTTATGTCTGTATACAATTTATCCGACAGCATTTGGATTGTACTCCTTGTAATGGCAATAATTAGCCTTTAATGTATGACTCCATGGGGAGGAGTACGCTCCAAGATGGCGTGTGTTAAACCCAAAGGTATAAAATGCTTAAGCAGTAGACATCGAAGAAAGACATGGCCTACATACCATATAGTTTTGTATATAAGCTAGCTTTCACTGTTATTTGTTTATGTGAACACATTATGTGGTCGCTCTTTATCTGTTTTTAAAGCATGAGGAAACACGAATAAAGGACTTATTTACAATATTTGGGATTCCTCTTCTCATTTGCTGTTACGCGCACCTGACTCCCACGGAGGTGCTGGCCTGGTTCGTGCTGCTGACCTCTTCTAAGGTGATGCGCAGGGTTCGGAAGACGGACTGGACCGGGCCCCCAAATCTGGCTTGTCTGGCTCGCAGAAGTATCCTTCTGTAGGTGAAAATAGGGGATTAACTGTCTGCGGGGTAATGCAATCGGCCTCCCACTCTCACCCTCCTCGAAACCCTTCTGTGATTCCTCGTAGCGTCTCACCTTAGGGTCTGGAAGGACGAGCTCTCCATCCTGCTTTCTGATGCAGGGGCGCGTTGGTATCCAGTTACTTCACTGGATTTTCGGATTGGTGAGAACCAAACTTGCTTGGCTTCCAGGTAAGTTTTTTGATAAGAGGTTCCCCTTGTGTCCATGCATTAATGTACTAATGCTAGTGTCTTTTTCCCCATAAGGGCCGGGGTACGGAATGCCGGGGAACAGGCACCAACCCGAGATGAGAGGTGAAACCCTTGTAGAAATCAGGTAAGTCTTTAATGAGCGTTTTTTGGTAATGTCTTTTCATTCGCTCATTAACGCTGATGTCTCTTTTTCCCCTTAGGGGCCGGGGTCCGGAAATGCCAGGATGCGCCGCGGACCCGAAATGAAGAGGGAATGAATCAACAGGTAAGTCTTAACATGGAGATTTAGCTTTCCTTATTCCCTTCTCACTCTCACCTTTTGTTCTGGTCTTTTTCTCCCTAGGCGCTGGGGCGTGACTGCGAATCCGGATGATCGCTGCTGAACATGGAGGCGCCCTGTAAAGGTGAGTGGAATGCGGCGCTGCAGCGATCGACGCGATGAGCTTTTTAATAAAAGTTTTCCTTTTCAGGATTGTCAGCGAGATGTCTCCGGGATGCGGATTTAGCAGGTAAGGACTTTTCCTTCTTCTGTTCTCTTCTTCTCTTCCTTTGCAGGTGATCCAGGATGCTGGCAGGCGTGGCAGAAGTCAGGATGCAGGAGCAGACACGGTGAGCGTCCAGCTGCTAGATGCAGAACAACGCGAAGCACGTGTGGCTGTTCGAGTGGGGTTTAAATAGCCTTGGAAGAAGTTCCAGGTATGTATCCTTCCTCCAATCAAGTATGTATCCTTCCCCGACCACGCCCGGATGGTAAATTAGTCCCACAGGTAAAGTAGTTCCTTTCAGGCCTCAAGGAGGCCGGGATCCTGCAGCATGGTCTGCATCAGGTAAGTGCACTCAAGCACTCCCATAATGAGCCTGGCGCCTATGGCGCCAGGACTGATGTCTTTTATGAGCCTGGCGCCATAGGCGCCAGGACACTGTCCAAAGGGCCCCTATATGGGGTTGCTGGGTCCTTCCTTGGGGACTGGATGTCCGCTTTCGGGGACGCAGGGCTTGAACCAGCTCCCCGGGAGCGGGCATCATGACATTTGCAGAGCATGAGTGCGGTCCAAGTTATCTTTTTGACTTGAACTTTTAATGAATATATATAATTATTATTTTTTTAAATGTTTTGCCTTTATCAAATCAATGATTTTGCAAAGTTCTTTGATGTCGTGTTTCGTTTCTTGTGTCTTGTGCCTTGTTCCATTGAGATTTACTTTTTTCACAGTTTCTGGATGACCGGGCCCAGGCCGAATTAGTCGATTGTTTGTTTGGTACATTCGTCAAGAGCTGCCCTTAAAATTTTCGCAGTTGCTAGGGACCAGGATGTCTTTGTACCACTCAAAAGTCGACTCCACCATTCTTCTTCATAAAGGATGCTTGATTCAATTAGGGGTCCAAGATACGCTCTTCTCCATTTGATGGTCGATGGACAGCTCATCAGGAGGTGTTTCACCGATTCAATTTCAGATTCGTTTTTGCATAGGTGGCAATGATTTGTTGGCGATAGGCCCCTGACTGCCCGAATTTCATTTGTCAGGAGTAAGTTTAGACGCCTCCTTAAAAAGGTGAGTCTCAGAGCTTTATATGTTCATCTATGTGGTACCACATAGAGGTATGCCCATGACCACAGTATATGGCAACACAAAAGACCTTTTCAGCCACAGTCTCAAGCTAATGCTTTAGAACGTTATCTGGCGCACCCATCTCCCTTTCAAAATACTTGAATTCTTTCGCTGCCCCCAGCATCTCCCACCCATGCCCCCCAACTCCCTCTACTCCTTTCCAGCCAGCCCCTGGGCCCCTTCCTAAATCCAACCCCAAACACTCTTTGCAGTTCCTGCGCTGTATCTCTCTCTGGTCCTCTGTGTCAGATGGTAAGATTTCCACGTATTTCTCTGCACTTTGTAATGCAAATTTGAGTTGGTTGTGGTGGAATGAATGGACTGTGGCAATGGGCATACCTCTACGTGGTGCCACAGAGATCAATATATTATATTTATTTGTATTTTTACAGTACACTAACAGCCCAGAGGCATCGAGGCGCTGTTACAGGAATTCGTAACTAAGCTTGATTCAAGGGTTACATAGGAAAACAGTAAGGTCTCTTGGATGCAAATACATAGGAAATAAAATATGTGACAAGACATGTTTCATTGATAGCAAAAATACATGACATAAAGGAAGCAATCGTTCTTAAATGGTGCTAGCATCCTGCCACAGTACGGCGTGATGTGCAGTTAAGAGCCGGTACAGAGTGAAACAGTTAGACAAATAGCCTTCCGTAAAGCTATTAAAACGAGGTTAAGTGAGAGTCAATCATCCTAAGGTGTGTGGGAAGCGCATTCCAGTGTGAAGCGACCACAGTAGGGAAACTGGTGCCACCTGCCCAGACTCTGTGTCTTGGGAGTGGCGATCATGTCAGCGTAAACCTTCCTCACAGGCCTGGAGGAGGTATGCCTAGCTATTCTTTGGACCAAGTACGGGGGGGCCAGATCATGAAGTCATTTATGTGTGAGGGAGAGGGTTTTAAAAACAATTCTCTCTTTAACGGGAAGCCAATGAACCTGCCTCCTCACCTCATAAATGTGGTCCTTCCACGAGATCCCTGCGGCGGCCCTAAGGGCGTTGTTCTGAACAAGTTGGCGTTTGGCCAAGTTTTTACAGGAGGTCCCAACAAGGAGGGCATTGCAGTAGTCCAGTCTTGATCCGATTATTGCCCTAGCAATGGTGAGGCGGTTCTGTCTATATAAGAAGGGTCTAGCTGCATTGAGTAATTTGGAGTAGTAAGCCGAGGTGGAGGCAATGGCATTAAACTGTCTATTCATGGACAGATTGGAGTCAAGGTAGACTCCCAAGGTCTTGACTGTTTGAGATACAGCGATAGGTATATTATCGATGGTGAAAAAGCTATTTGTTTGTCCAAATAACCCTAAGTGGTGGGTGATCCAATTAACATATGTTTGGTTTTCTCACTGTTGAGGCATAACCAGTTATCTGCAATCCAGGATTGGATTGTGGAGTAAATGGAGTTGAGGGTGTTCAGGTCGGCCTCATAATCACCCGTCAGGGGGATACGCACCTGTGTGTCATCTGCATAGTTGGTGTAGGAAATACACAGGGCATCCAAAATTCTTAACAGGGGCCTCGTGAACAAGGTATAGAGGGTGGGTGCAATGCAGGAACCCTGTGGGACTCTGCATTTGATGTGGCTTGGAGTGGCACAAGCAGAGTCGGAAAAGACTTTCATGGCCCTTTCCTGTAGAAAGGATGTGATCCAAGCACACGCCTTCGGGGAGAAATTAGCCGCAATGGAGTGATGGTGGCAAAGTGTGTTGTGATCCACCAGGTCAAATGCAGCAGATAAATCAAGGAGCAGAAGGAGCGCTGGTTTGTCTGCGTCTCTAAGGTCGTCCATTTGAGTTTTCAGGTCTAGGAGAGCCGTCTCGGTGCTGCGTCGTGGACGGAAACCATACTGCCAAAGGCCGTGAAGATAATTGTCTTCAAGGAATTTTTGGACTTGCAGGTAGGCTGCTTTGTCTAGAAGTTTTAGGAAAAAGAAAACAGTGGTAATGGGCCTGTAATTCCCTGGTACCGTTGGGTCAAGGGAAGGTTTTTTGAGGAGCGGGCGTACCCAGGCTTCCTTAAGTCAAGTTGGCACATGCCCAGACTGGAAGGGTTCATTAATGAATGCTGTTATAAAGGGGGCAAGAATAGGGGCAGAATCTTTAATAAGTTGGGCCGGACAGACATCCCCCTTGCAATTGGACGGTTTAATAGATTTGAGCAGGGCAATGACTTCTGGTTCAGTCATATCTTTAAAGTCAAAAGGCGTGGAGGGATTAGAGTTGGTAGCCGTAGGCAAGTTGCTGTGTAGGTTGGCTATTAAGTGTGTCAGCACCTTCTGATGGGCTAGGATTTTAGTTTGCAATGTATTCAATTTATCGAGCATGGAAGATTGAATGTTGTTGCACCACTTTTCGTCCTTCAATAGAGTAGGAGGTGGAGTGGACGGTTTTTCCAGCTCTCTAAAGATGGTGAAGATTTATTTTAACCCTGATTTCGCATTGTCTATCCTAGAATTGAATGAGGCGGCTTTAGCCTTGATTATGCTTCATTTGTAGCCTTTGGAGATAGCCTAGAAGGCCCTCATAGTGGTGTCATTAGGGTTCATTTTCCACGCTGAGAGTGCAAGCCTCTTCTCGGAACGAAGTTCCAGCAGCTCCTGAGAGAACCAGGCATTGGAGTGTTTAGCTTTCTTGGATTTCCTTAGGGTAAGAAGAGCAATGGCATCCACAGCTTGGGTGATGGCAAGTTTAAAAGCTCTAGCGAGAGTGTCAGGGTCATTGGAAGACGGGAGCTGGAAAGCAGGCACCATAAGGAAGGGTGCAATCTTTTCAGCAGTAAGTTGACGTGAACTTCTAGCGAGTGCTGCATGAAGCGGGATCACAGGTTTAAGGGGCACTTTGTTAGTATTAAGGTTAAATGTAATATAGTGACGGTCAGACCATGGAATAGGAGTATTTCCAGTGATTCAAACAAAACAGTTGTGGTGGCTGACCCAGTCCAATGTACGACCTTTGATATGTGTAGGCTCAGAGATGACTTGAGAGAACCCTAAAGTGGATAGGGCTTTATTCAAGGCGGTAGCATAGGTATCCTTAGGGTCATTTAGGCCAAGATTTAAATCACCCAGGAGCAAGACTTGAGAGGTATTTTTCAAGTTGTCAGAAAGAGAAAGGATGAGGGCCTCATGGAATTCTGAGATGGGACCCGGGGTTCGATAGACAATATGTACTGCAATGGTGCAGTTATGGGAGAAATTAATTTTGAGTAGAAGGTAGTCACAGTTAAGGCTGCGCTCCCCATCAATCTCCCTAATAGCAAAGGTTTCTTTGGCGTTGAGGGCTACTCCACCCTCTCTATGGTTGGTACGGTCTTGCTTGAAGATTGTGTACCCATCTGGGATGGTAAGGGTAAGGGCTGGGCCATTGGCTTCATTCAGCCATGTCGTCATAATTATAAGGAGGTCAATGTTATCCTTAGTAATGAGGTCATGGACATCTAGGGAATGAGCTGGTAGCAATCGGGCGTTGACCAATGCGCATTTAAGAACGGCAGTAGGTAGGGGTGTACCACGAAGTTCTCAGTCGGGGTGGGAAGCTGTGGGCTATTAGCGACCGAGTTTTGCTGATGCGATGCAGGCATAGTAGTAACATCAAAGTCAAGTGGCGGCATGGGTGCATCAAGGGGCACATGCAGAGGCATAGTAGTAACATTATGAGCATGTGGCGGCATGGGTGTATCAAGGGGCATAGGCATAGAAGTAACATGAGCAAGTGGCAGCATGGGCGCATCAAGGGGCACAGGTGTAGTAATAACATTATGAGCATGTGGTGGCATGGGCGCATCAAGGGGCACAGGCGTAGTAGTAACATTATGAGCATGTGGCAGCATAGGCACATCAAGGGGCACAGGCATAAGCATAGTGGTAACAACAGAAGCATAGGTGGAAATGTGCGGAGCATATAAAACAGGCACTAGTACATATGGAGCATTGGTCAAGTACAAGCAGTGATTGACACAGGTCTGGATACCAGAGCCCATGTTATAGACAGAATTCATGTGGGTATTATGGTTAATAGGCAAGGTCATAGCAGGGGACATAAAGTCAAAGTTGGACTGTGCAAAGATGCATTGTTGGTGGGCTGGCAGTGGCGGGTTAGATGTGGCCATCTGTATTAAATCCTCAACGTCATCGTTACCCATGAAGATTGAGGCAGGATTGGTGATTTCTGCCAAGGTTAGGGGTGAAGGCAGTTTGTGAGGGCTCCCCTGTGAGTAGACCGACGTGTCATTCAACATCAGTGGTTTGGAGCAGATGCGCGTTGTAGCTTGTTGCAGGACGGCTGTTAGTGTGGCAGAGTGCGGAAACACGGACAGATCACAGCAGCTAACTTAGGGACATGATGCAAGTGCCTCAGAGGTAAGCAGAAGAGGGACTGATGTCAGGGATGCCGCATTAGTATCAGGTGTGCGAGAACTAAGATTCAAAGCGGCCTGACCCCGGGGGTGGCGAGAGGGGTGCGTACCTCTTACTCCTAACCACTGGTTTTGGTGGAAGGAATTAAGTGAATAGGAGAGGGGCGGGGAAGGTTGGGTGCACGAGTGGAGTCGCGTGTTTCTAACCCAGCAAGGTGGGGGGAGATGTGCTACGGGGTACAGCTACAGTGACACTGTAACTACATTACTCACCTTAATCGTATTTCTGATGCTTGTATCTGCTTGGATTCACATGCTATGCATAGGCCGACATCTAGTGGTAGCTACGGAGCATTAAGGTTTTTCTTTTCGAAACTCGAAAAGGGACAACGACAGGGCGTGCCAGTAAAACTATCCCTAGTGTGAAGTCTACTGTACCCATGGTGCTTCATGCGTCGAGGTCCCTCAGATTGTTTTGTTTCTGACATGAGGTTGCATCAAGTGTAGCGTGAGTACAGGTGTAGTAAAGCAGATTTGAAGCACGGAAACATCTATGCACCTTCTACTCCACATGGAAGGAAGGGTGGGCACATGTGAATTTAGGCAGATAAAACCATCAAAAATACGATTAAGGTGAGTAATGTATCCCTTGTGAGGCTTGTGTAATCTGCTTAGATCATATGCTATGCATAGATTAGCGAGCAGTGTTTGGAGAAGGTGGTGGGTTGTGAGAAGGTACAGCGGTGAATAGATGTTTCAGAACCGCTTGTCCCACCTGGGAATCTGCTTTAGAATGCGTGTTAATGCAGTACTGCGGAGTGAAAGTATGGATAGAGCTCCATGTAGCTGCTTTCCAAATGGCCTCTAGCGGGACATTTGCGATACAGGCCAATGTAGCTACTGTACCCCTGGTAGAGTGAGCTGTTGGTGGGAAAGGCAGAGTTTTATTTGACAGAGTAGCAGAGCTGTATGCATCGGACTATCCATCTGGAGTTGGCATTTTTAGAAACGTGGCCTCCTTCCCTGTCAGGAGCCATGGATACAAACAGTTGGTCTGTTTTCCTAAGCGGTCTCCTCTTGTTTACATAGTAAAGGACTGTCCTTATATCTAGTGTACAGAGTTTTTTCTCAGCTGAGCTTGATGGATTTTGAAAGAAAGCTGGTAGTTCGATGGACTGATTGACATGGAACTTGGAGATGAACTTAGGTGAAAACCTAGGGTATGTTCTTAATACCGGTTTGTCTTTGTGTATGACAAAGAAAGGGTTTTGCACTGACAAAGCTTGTAGTTCACCGACTCTTCTTATGGAGGTGATAGCTACCAGAAAAGACGTTTTGTATGTTCGGTGTTAAAGCTGCATTTATGCATAGGCTCAAAGGGGGGGTCCTATGAGCTTAGCAGGTACTACATTTAGGTGCCAGCCTGGAGGCGGGTTGGAAATGGGAGGGTGGAGTCTTTTTACTCCCTCCATGAACACCTTCATGACTGGGATTTCCCACCAGGACACCTTATTTTGAGAAGTAGCGTACGCGGAAAGAGCCGCTACGTGAACTTTGAGTTAAAAACTAGCCCTGAGTCTAGCAGGTGGAGCATGTAATGAAGAATGTGTGATGGAGTACATTTTTTTTTTTTTAAAAACAATTTTTATTATTTTTAAAAAACAACACACCCAACATTACAACTTCAGACGTTCATAATCAATGTCAAATCAACACATTATACATTTCCCGTCCTTCCCCCTCGCTCCCCCCGAACTCGAGCCGTTACATCGGTGCCATCTACGTGGGCATTCTCAGGAGCCCCGCTGTTTGTTGACTCATCCGAGTCTTCCGTATCTTGACTGGCATGGGAAGGGGTAGCCAACGAGATCACCAGTTGTCTCCAGGCCATCAGGGGGCCTACTTCCTCCTCCCCCCCCTCGTGACGGCTTCAAACCAAACCGCAGTTCTGCTTCTGCCCATCTCAGGAGGTCCGTCCACCATATTTCCACTCTAGGTCTGTGGGCCGCCTTCCAACACATAGCAATTCTGCGCTTGGCCAGGACGTATGCCAGATCTTTCATTTTGTTGATATGCTTTAAGTTACGTGGCCTGGGAAAGATCCCGAGCATGCATGCCCCGGCTGACCCCACATCAAGCACCACACCCACCCCGGCCATTTTCGTCCTGATCTCCTCCCAGAATCTATGCACCTCCGGGCAAGCCCAGAACATATGTAACAACCCTGCCTCCTCCTCTCCACACCTGGGACATCTCTGCGTGGCCGAGCCTCCGAACCTAGCTATTCTACCAGGGGTCAGATAGGCCCTGTGGGTGACGTACAACTGGATCTGCTGGAATCTCGCTTTCCTGGACACCTTTTTGTGGTACCTCTGAGCTCTATCCCATTGTCCATCTGTCATGGGTTCTCCCAGCTCCTCCTCCCAATCATGCCTTAGCTGGAGTAGCTCCTTCCCTGCCTTTGTTCTCAGGAGCTCATATATCCTAGATATTTCATGTCCACCCTCTGAGACGTCATACATAATTTCCAGGGTGGCTTCTGGTTCTCCCACCAGCACTGTCTCGGGCCATCTTCCCCTTACCCGTTTCAAGAGCCTGATATATGTAATGTATTGACCCCTATGCACCCCTGTCTCCTCCTGCAACCTCTGAAATTCCAGTGTCTCCCCTTCCTGCCATATGTCTCCGAGGGTAGCTAAGCCCACCGGTTCCCAGTATCTGCGAACCGTTTCGAACAATTGGGGGTCATCCCCGCATAGGGTCACCAGCAGGACTTGTTGAGAGAACGGGTCTGGGTCGGCCACCGTTTTCCATGCTCTGCACCAAACTTCCCAGCCCAACTCCAGTAGTCTCCCCCTTCCCACCATCTTGCTTTTATGTGTCCACACTGTCTCTCTTAGAAAGTATGGGGCCGAGTCACCCTACAGGAGCCTAGCTTCTGCCGAGTCCTCCGCTGACAACCACCTGGCCACATACATCAGCTGTCCTGCCAGGAAATGCAGTTCAAAGTTTGGCAGGTTTATGCCCCCCTTATCACACATGTTCAGTAACTTCCACAGGGCCACCCTATTCCTGGAGTCGCCCCATATGAAGCCCCTGCACATGCCATGAAGCCTCACGAAAAAGCGTCTGGGGATCAAGTATGGGATATTAAACAGAAAAATGCAAGAGTCTGGGCAGAACAACCATTTTGAGCAGAGCTGCTCTCCCCATCATGGCCAGTGGCAGCCTGGACCAGAACGCCATACTGTTCCTAATACCCTCCATCGCTCTCTCTGTATTATGTCTGTGCTCCATTTCTATCTGGTGGTAAATATTCACCCCCAGATACTTGAATGTCACGGTCTTCCAGGGTATCCGCAGGACGGGTAGTCCCACCACAGGGGTGCTCCTATACCTTCCCAAGGGGAACAAGGTGTGATGGAGTACATTCTATAAGATGTATTTGTTTTGACTGGCACCATATTACACATCTTTTCCACTCTTTAAAGTAACAATGCCTTGTGTTTGGTTTACGTGCCTCTGAGAATGTCCATACATCTTTGAGGTGGTTTTAAATGTCCAAATGAAATGACTTCAGGAGCCAAGCTGCCAAGTTCATAGACTGATGTTGAGGGTGTAACATTGTCCCCCAGTGCTGTGTGAGCATGTTATAGGGGCAGAGGAGTTTGATTGGATCGCACATCGCCGGTTTGCGCAGATGTGGAAACCAAGGTTGTCTCACACACATAGGAGCAAATAGGATTAGTGTTACTTGCTCCTTGTGAATTTTGTTGACTACAGTGTTCATTAGTGGAGTTGGGGGAAATGCGTAGGCAAATTTCCCTGACCAGGTAATCCATAGGACGTTCCCCTTGGAATTGTGTTGGAGAAACCTGGATGCGAGGTTTGGGCATTGTGTGGTTTGTCTTGTGGCAAACATGTCTAAAGGGGTGTACCCCCATAGTGCGAAGGACTTGTTTACAATACCTTTGGCGTGTTGCCACTCGTGCTCTTCTGGTAGAGGATCTCTGCTTAGTGAGTCTGCCAGAGAATTGAGTGCCCTTGGAACATGTTGCAATGTTAGAAACATGTCCCGCTAGAGTGCCCACTTCCAAATTTGTTGTGCTAACCTGGACAGACTTGCAGAGTGTGTGCCCTCTGCTTGTTTATGTAAAATATGACGTCAGTGCTGTCGTGAGGTCTTGAACTGTCTGGCCTGATAGGTGCACTTGGAAAGCTTGTAGGTCTTAGATCATTGCTAGTAATTCCAGAAGATTTATGTGGTTCTGTGATGTGATCTGCGTCCACAGGCCATGCTCTTTGTGGTTAAAGTAATGAGCTCCCCACCCGGCGAGCAATGCGGCTGCAGTGACAACTGCATGCACTGAAGGTTTGTGAAAAGGTTTTCCCTTTACATGTTCTCCTTTGTTCACTAGCGTAGAGCTTGTACTAGGGTCAGCCAAGCTACCACTAGATCGTCCCACTGGCCACTTGCCTGAGACCACTGTTTCGCTAACCACTCCTGCATTGGGTGCATGCACAGTCGTGCGTGTGGAACTAGATAAATGCATGAATCCATCATCCCAAGTAGACACATTGCCTTGCGTATGGTTATTTGGCGAGCGGCTAGGTAGTAAGGCATTTGCAACAGCATGTTTTGAACTCTTTCGCTTGAGGGGAAGACTAGCCCCTCCCTTGTCCTTATGATAGCTCCCAGAAATTGCTTTGTTTGGCTGGGGACAAGGCTTGATTTTTTCTTGTTGACAGAGAACCCTGATTGGAACAGAAGGTTGCTAGTTCTTTGGTTGTGGTGCTTGCATATTTGAGGGGATTTCCCAGTTGTTAGCGATTCATCCAGAAAAGGGTGGACTGGGATTGATTCTCTGCGTAAGTGCGCCGCCACTACTGTCAGCACTTGGTGAATACCGTTGGAGCCGAGGCTATGCTGAAGGGGCACACCTTAAACTGGTAATGTTGTTGTGCTACCCTGAAGCACAGGTATTTTCTGTGCGCTGTGAACATTGAAATATGAAAGCATGCATGTGTCAAATCCAATGTTTCTATGTAGTCCTCTTGTTTCAGTAGGGGGATTACTTCCCACAGCATTGTCTTGCAAAACTTTTGTAGCATGACATACGTGTTTGCTGGCCACAGGTCTAGGACCAGGCGCATTGTTGGGTCTTTCTTTGGCACAAGAAAGTATGTTGAATAGATACCCTCGTTTACCTAGTCTGCTGGGACGATTTCTATGGCGTCCTTCTCCAGCAGTGCTTTGACCTCGTTTAGCAATATCCGTTGTTCTTGCATAGTTTTCTTTTGTCCCGGCAGGTGGATTAGTGGTCTTTGTACAAACTCTATACAGTACCCATCTGCTACGGTGAATAGTACCCAGTTGTCTGAGGTGATCCCCCCACCTCACCCCCCCATGCGTGGGTAAATTGTGAAATGCGACAACGTCCTGGAGTGGCATGGGAGGGGACCCGGAGCGGAGCGTCAGTGTTTTGGTGCAGTGGAGTCTCTGGCTGAGGAGGCCCTACCACTGCTCCTAGTCATTTTGTAGCCCCTTTGAAAGTTCTGAGAGGACGACTGTCCCGGTGAGGAACCCCATGAAGACGATTGGCCACCTTTATTATAATTGGAGGAACGTTGTGAGTTTTGCCCATGAAACCACCTTGTGTTAAAAGCGCCTCTTTTGCACAAAAGACTTGTTTGATAGTTGTCCAAGGGATTTTAGGGTATCGTACTCCTCCTTTGCACTCTTAAGGGCGTCCTCGACCGCTTCACCAAACAGGGCATTAGGCATGTTTAGCAAGGTGGCTTGTATTTAAAGTTTGAAGCCGGACTGCCTTAAATAGGCGTGGCGTTTAATTAAAGTGCCTTTGGCTATTTTCCAACTTGCATTATCGGCGGCATCCAGGTTATTCTTTAGGATGCAGTTGGTCACTTGCTTATCCCTCAGACATCATGTTTAGGAGCTGTGATTTTAACAGCTCTGGGACAGTTTCAATTTTCTGTAGTACTTGGTCTCACTTATGGCAATTGTAGCTAGCCAAAAGGGTGGTATTATTGGCAATTCATGCCTGCTAGGCAGCCGAGGAAGCCACTTTTCCGCGCTGTGTGTAAGTGTTCTTGCTCTCCTTATCAGGAGGGGCCTCTGCAGAGGCTAGCGGTATGCCCGCCCACTTCCTTGTGGTGGTGACAACAAGGGAGTCAGGTTTTAACAGACCCATGATGCATAGGGGGTTAGAAGGGGCCGGTCTTAACATTTTATGTAGGGGTTAACTGCCCTTGTAAGGTTAGGAGTAAGGAAAGCTGAATACATCTGTGAAAGGATTGCAGGAGGGTAATTCATTGGGTCGTAGACTTTTTGTCCCCAAGAATGTCTTCCACAAAGTCCTCATCCACCTAGGCATCATGTGTGCCAATTATAAAATGTTCTGCAGTCTTGAGAAGGAGCTCATTGTACTGGAGCTGGTTATCTACTGAGAGTCAGCCACTGGCTGATCCTGATGGTCCGGTGATTGGATGACAGACGTAGTCACCCTCGTAATATTGGTCAGGATCATATTGGTACCCCCTTGATCACCTTGCGACCCAGGATCTTGAGAACCTGAGGGGTCTATAAAATATAGATCCCGAGAGGTGTTCTGTGTGGTACTAGGCTCTAAACACGGTCTTTTGGAAACTGGTTGATCCTTAGCTGCTTCTCCTTTAGAGGGCCCTTTAAGGCTACTAACTGCATCAGGGTGACCGTCAATGAAGTCCACAAAGAGGGGTGCTGTTGAGCGCGAAACAAGATGGGCGCCCGATTCAGTGGTTCCTCAGCTACCAACCTCTACACAATGCCAAACGTATACTTCCAGCACACTACGAAAACCTGAAATGGCAAATTGTTGAGTCGGAAGTACTTGTCACCTCCCATACCAACTTTGGGATCCGTTGGCCCCCTCTCTCCGCAGCTGGCCAGCATCCTCTTATCTGGCACCTGCGTGACATCATGGCTGGGATACCTTCCCGCCTGCTGCAGCACCAGCAGGAGGGACTCACGGATGTCGGTCCTAGTGGGGAGGGGCTGTGGTGTGTGGTGGCTGACAACTCGCCCTGGCAAGCTCTGCCAGCACCCAAGCCTTGGCGGCAGCCTAGTTCCGCCGTTATCTGACGTCCCGTGGCTGACTGAGAGGTCTGCTTCACATTGCGGGAGTCGCTGAGGTGAGTGGCTGCAACAAAGTTCCATTAACATGTACACTAAGGCAGCCTCCAGGGAAACGGGTGAAGAAATGTTGGCTGGGGTGG
Organism: Ambystoma mexicanum; assembly: GCF_040938575.1. Taxonomy (NCBI): domain Eukaryota; kingdom Metazoa; phylum Chordata; class Amphibia; order Caudata; family Ambystomatidae; genus Ambystoma; species Ambystoma mexicanum. Next base: position 288,956,288 of record NC_090931.1, on the reverse strand, counting down.
GTCCCTCCACAGCTACTGCCACTGAACCCACCGAAATGCAATGTATGATGGACTATATGTGGGAGGGATTTACTACCCTTAACAGAAAGCTGGACTATATGAGCGGAACAATCAGTGCGATTAAAGCTCGGATGGAGAAAAACGACACACGTGTTGCAAGGCTGAAACAAGAACCGTTGGGACTGAGGATAACACAACCGCGCTAAGAGCAGAGGTTACATCACTCTCCAGGCAGGTGCAGGCCGTCTGCAAAAAAAAATGAAGATTTGGAATCCAGGCCCTGGCGCAACAACCTGCGCATAATAGGTGTCCCCAAAGACAACATTGGGAGGCCCATGGAAGACTACGCTGAGCACACTCTCCTCTCCCTCCTAGACAGCCCTCAACTGTCACCCCAGTTCGCCACAGAATGTGCTCACTGCTCAACAACCACGAAGCCAAAACCAGGGGCCCTTCCCCGCCCCAATAATTGCCAAGACCTGAATTACCGCGTCTGGGACACACTACTGCGGGTCACCAGGGCTGAAGGGGAACTACTGGTAGGCTCAAACAGAATCCACCTTTATCCTGAATTCTCCATTAGCGTTCAACAAGAACGGAGGTACTTCTTGGCAGTAAAGTGGAGGCTCTGAGCCCTCGAGGTAAGGTACGCTATGCTGTTCCCAGCCAATCACAGGTTTGAGCATTCAGACATTTTTCTTCTTCACAAATCCTGAGACGGCAATGACGTTCCTGGATCAGCACTACTGCGGATAAACCGGTCACCCTTAGATTCTACCACTGCTGTTATTACATGCTGTTGATTGCTCATTGATGCAGGACACACTCAATGTATATGTGATTCTGCCCCCCCCCCGATATACGTAATCACGGTCTCCCTGCGTAAACCTGTTAAGTGCATGAAGTGGTGCGTATCACGGTTCTTATTTACTATTCTGCTGTGTTAAGAGGTCGGGCTGCATGCCGCGAACAGTCCCCCATGCAAGGTTGAAAATGTTGCTGGTTTGGGTGACATAGGGTTGTCACCCCTCTGATTGGGAGGGGCGGGGGGTAGGTGTTTAGGGGAAGTTAAACAGAAAATGCTTGACAGATGGGATGGGGTTGGCTACTACACCCTGGAATTTTTCTCTTGATGTGCGCTTCACTGACCCGTAACGGGTCCATGATCTACTGGTTGCAATGGCCTGATAGAATGTCAGGGGACTGGGGAATCACGTTAAGATGCAGAAACTACAGCTTTATGCTGAAAAACACAAGGTCTGCATCCTCTATTTACAAGCAACACATGCTCAAGCTGCTAGTTGCGACAAATCTGCTAAAAGCTGGGGCCCACACCGGTTTCAACACATTAATCTATTCAAAGCCACGGTGTTATGATCCTTATACACAAATCATTACAATACACACACAAAGCTGCTCATGTGGACCCCCTTGGGCGTTACGTTCTGGTACATGGTATTTTGCTTGGCTTAGAAGTAATGCTCAACATATGCGGCCCCAATGTCGATGACCCTGACTTTTACTCTCAGGTGGTTGACCTACAGGCAGCATACCGTCTAGTGCCCGTCCTCTGGGGACTTTACTACCATCATTGATCTCAGCCTAGACAAATTCGGGAGCAGAGCACGGCAGTTATCTAGGGCCGCCCGGTCCATTCTTGAGGGACAAACCAGACGAGGGGTCAAAGATGCCTGGAGGTTGCTACACCCACAGGCACGCAGGTTTTCCTTTTATTCGTCAGTACATGACTCTCACTCTAGGATCGACAGATGGATTATATATGGGACGCTAATTAACTGGACGGTGGGAGCAGACATATTCCCTAGGACATACTCAGACCACTTCCTGGTCACAATGAACCTAGCTTGGGGCTAGTTACTCAGTACACAGCGCCTTTGGAGGCTTAAGCCTCATGCTCTTCGAGATCCTGTATTGAAGGACGAGTTAGGTGAATGTGTCAAAGACTATTTCATAATAAACACAGGCACTGTGGACTCTTACTCTGTCCTTTGGGATGCCATTAAAGCCTATATACACGAGGCATCACCTTGGCGAAAGAATCCGGGATCGTTAAAGCCATCCGCCGGAATACCCGAGACAGCAAAGCCTCTCTCAGGGCACTCGAAACACAAAACGCAACGAACCCGGCTGCCGCATTAAAGAGACACTAGATTGTTTTAGATCCCATGCGGACAAGGAACAGAAGTTCCTCGATTGCCCAGGTGCGGCAAGGCAATACAGAGAGGGGGGAATGCCCAGGGAGAGTGTTGGCCAGAAAAGGAGGAGGGTGATCGCCACATCCCACTCGTCGAAGACGCTACTGGGAAACTGGTCCACTCCGTTACAAACATCAATGAGGTGTTCCGATCATTTTATGCCGATAACGATGAAGTGCCCAATCCTGACAGATGCGTTCCTGTAAGGCCTCCCACTTTCTGTGCTCTCCGACGAGGCCAAAGAGGCACTAGATGTCCCGTTAAGTATTGAAGAGATCTCACTGGCCTTCGACGCTATGCCTGCCGGCAATGCTCCCAGCCCAGATGGTATCACAATTGACTTTTACAAATGCTTTAAGTCCCTCCTTATGCCTCACCTATCTGCCGCCCTATGGGCTGAATCTTGTTCTAGAAAGTAACTGCCCCCCACCCTTAGATAACTGTACTTCTTAAACCCAGGAAACCCAGAACACAATGTGGCTCATATCGCCCCCTGTCTCTCATCAACAGTGATGTAAAAATGTTTGCGACAGTGTTGGCCCTTCGACTCGGACCCAATATGCCTTATCTTGTGCACCCGGACCAGTCCGGGTTTGTGCCTGGCCGTTTGTAAAAAGTGGAGGGGGGGGGGTTTATGTACTCCTGCCCTCTATATGGCAGAGTAGAAGCACAGAGCAACTAAGCCAAAATTCCCTATAGGGTAGCTATGACTGAGCAATCAAGGCTTAAGCTCTCAGGAGGTGATGCGGGCTGGTTCTTAAGTACAGTGTAGTCTCCAAGCCCCCACAAAGGAACGTCCACACACTATGTTATTGTCATGATGCCTACCCCCGGAGTGCCAGGCCCAGCACCCCCGGGAGCAGGCATCACGCCCCCGGGTAAAAGCCCAGCGGCCCTTTATAGGGGCTCTTTGGACTCTGTCCTGGTGCCGTTGGCGCCAGGCTCATGTTGGACATCAGTCCTGGCGCCATAGGCGCCAGGCTCATAAGGGGAAGTGTTTGGTACACTTACCTGAAGCAGACCATGCTGCACACTCACCTGATGCAGACCATGCTGCATGAAGAACCAAGCCAAATGAGGCTTAGGAGGGACTATTTTTCTGAAGGAACTATTTTGTTACTTGGGTGGGGCTATGGAAGAATACTCACCTGGAACTTCTTCCAAGGCTATTTAAGCCACGCCCGGACAGCCACACGTGCTTCGCGTTGTTCTGCATCCCAGCAGCTGAACGCTCACAGTGTCAGCTCCTGCACCTGGACTCCAGCCACGCCCGCCTCGAACCTGGAACACCTGTAAGGAAAGAAGAGAGGAAAAAAAGGTGAAAACCAAGAACTTATTCAACCTTCTTACCTGCATCCGGAATCTTCACGCCAGCATTCCTGAAGGAGAACTTCCATTTAAAAGCACCGCGTTGCTCGCTGCAGCGCCGCGCTTCACTCACCTGTTCCCGAGACGCCGCCCGGCTCCATCGCGGCTCTCAGCACCAGTCGCCACATCTCTGCACCTAGGGGAGAGAAGAAGAGACAAAAGGTGAGCAAGGGAACACAAGAGGAAAGCCGAATTTTCAGCCATATTACTTACCGGCTTTTCTTGGTGAACCATTCCACATCTCGGGTCGGCGCCGCATCTTTGGCAGGTACCGCACCCCGGCCCCTATGGGGAAAGGACAAAAGACATTACTGGGGAATTATAAAGACATTTAGAGGGGTCGCCCTCATCACTAACTCACCTGATTTTACCACCGGCAATTTACCCCTCAACGCATCGCCTTGGTTCTGCACCTGAAATAAAGGACAGATCACAGGTTAGGAGAAACAACATAAAAGGAGGCTCATACTTGAACTTTTGCCTCTTCATACTTACGGTGTATCGCTCAGAAAAGTCAAGTGGATTTGCCAGCGCCATTCTGAAAACCAGTGAAGTAACTGGACGAACGCGCGCCCCTGCACCAGAAGCAAGATGGAGAGTTCATCCTTCCAAACCATAAGGTGAGCTTAAACCGGGGGGTTTTGGAGGAAGTCAGAGGAGAACGAAGAGGGAAAGGGGGAACAAGCACACTATTCAGCAGACAGTCAATCCCCTTTCTCATCTGCAGAAGGATATTCCTACGGGCCAGACAAGCAAGATTTGGGGGTCCTGTTCAATCGGTGGTCCGAATTCTGCGCATCACGCTTGAAGAGGCCACAGCAACCCAGACCAGACCAGCGCCTCCGTGGAAGCCAGGTGAGCGTTACAGTTATGTGTTAACACATTCCTTTATATAAATAAGGTTCAATATATATATACACAATCAATAACACTTTGTACTCTGGCAATTCTAATATTGTAAATATATACAGTGGGCCTCATTACAAGTCAGCCAGTCTGGAAACAACGGTGGTGGTAAATCCGCCACCACCTCTGTTTCCGGACCGGCTGATTGAGAGTCCTGCAGGCGGGAGGTGTCACTCCAGCCAGGTCTGACCTGGCAGAAGTAACACCACCCGCCTGCAGGCGGACCTGGAAACACCGGTTCGGTCATAGACGGAACCAGTGTTTCTATGGTCCCCATCCCCATGGAGTCCTATAGGACTCCCTGGTCACACTGGAGTCCTATAGGACTCCATGGGAATGGGGATTTACTGAATTTTGCCTTCAGAATTACCGGGTCACCGGGGTTGTAATGCAATCACGGAGGCGGAATGGTATTACCGGTCAGGCAGCAGCCTGCCGGTTTTTGGGGCACGGCTACTGCCAGACTCGTAATGAGGCCCAATATCTATGTGGTACCACTGTTCACTCTTGACTCTTTGAAATGCACCAACTGCTGACAATCTCAATGGCATACAATTCAAATAGTAAAGTGAACCAACATCAGACATACGGAGAAAGACAAGTTAGGGTAAACAATGGCCGAATACTGGCTCCCTACCACCAGACAGTTCTGTATGAGGATCCCCCACCTGGGCAACCTGTAAATAAAGTATCAACAAGCCCAGTCCATGTGTGTTTAAAATAGTCTTGTTTCCTTCTAAAAGGTTCTACTATCCCAATGCACCTGGTGTAGCAGAGTTACTTGAGGCTTCGTCGACCAATCCCTCTTAAGTGGACTCCCTTTAAAGCAGGAGCCACGGGTCGTCAAGATTTATACGAAGAAATGTGAACACTGTTGTCGAGGGAGCAGCTTCGATCTTCGCAGTGTTCGTCGACGATTGGTCGTGGACTTCCTGTGAAGATGAGGCATGCGGTGCACCTCGATGACTAGAGTTAGTTGCCGCAAAGCAGATAGATGAAGATCGTAGGTCCACCAAGGGCGTCGGGTCGTCGCCGTTGACTATCGGGACTCGACCACAGCAGACATTCGGATCTTTGTTGGCGTCTTTGTGGACTTCGGGTGGTGGGAAACCTACCAGTGGATTCTCCTCGGTTCGTCGACAACCATGACTTTCTCCAGCGGGACAAAGCGGTCGACTGGGATGGCAAGGGAGTCCTTGATTTCAAAGTGTCTTGGGCAATAGAGCTTTGCGGCTGCGGTCAAGGAGGTTACAGCGGTCCTTCGAACCTCGGTCGACGGCGATGGTGGTCTACGGCCTTGACGTCCTGGTGCTTTACTTCAATGTTTCTCGCGGACCCCGTCTCCGATCGACAGCTCTTAGGGACTGACTACTAGGGTGCCTTGATGAAGATGAGCTGGTGCACAATGTTCCCTCGTAGCTCGGGAAAAGGTCTCCTAGCCAGGTCCACTCTTGGATCAGTTCTTGGAGACACGACAGTCTTCAGATTGTGTCGAAGGAAAGCAGCGGCAAAGCCTTCTTCCGGCTGGGCTTCCAGGTTAAGCATCAAGTTTCGACTTCAGCTTCGGAACAATTCCAATAAGTGAGAGGTCCCCAGATAAACTGTTCTGTGTCTTATTCAGACTGCTGAGCCAGGCTCATGCAGCCAATCATTCAGAAGGGCCTTCAGCAGGCAGGCAGGCAGCCAATCAGGCTCACAGTGCATTCAGGCCATTCTCTTCCATCCAGACACTCGCAACAAGGAATGTGCATTGGGACAAGCACTGAGCCTTTCAGCACGCCACACTGCATTCATACCAGTTTCGGGCACGGCTTGTTCATTCATCGTGTCACACACCAAAAACCAGACACCCATAACATGAAACGTATATTGGTCACACACTGCATTCACCCAGATCCCACCCCAAGGGTGTACCCACAACATACAGTCATTGGGAAGGCTCCAGGCAGTCTGGCCCGGACTTCCCCCACAATGCCATATATGGAACTTCCACCGAACAGCCAGACAGGGGAAGGGACAGAGTCAGGGCTTCCCAGGTCTTTAGGAAAACAAGTTAACAGGCAATAGAAAGCAAGAGGCCACAGGGGCCATCTTGTCTCCTATCAGGAAGCAACTGATTCCAATGGCAGGGCCTGGGTACCCCAAAATGGAGGATAGTCAGAGCACCTGTCATATTTAGCATGGAGCTGCCACCAGCCCATACTCTGCTCTGTGGGCCACACACAGGTGCCCCAAAAACATACACTAGGGGTACAGGGTTGTACCTCTACCCATGGGTGCCACAAAGGTATCCCAAGGGTCTGTTCACCACAACCAAAAAGAGGAAGAGCTGCACTGCCAGGAGTCCCACATGGACTCCTGTGCAGAAAACAACACAGAACACCCATGATAATGGAGTACAGGACAAGGACATGGAGGCCCTGTCCCTCCAATGCATTTCCAGCATCACACCATTCCACTGCCCTCGACTTGAGACGCCTATTTAACATACTAGCTCAAGTAGACCCAGAGACAGAGGCAATTGCGGCAACTCTGGACATTCAGAAGGTCTTTGACTCGGGGTCCTGGTGGTTCCTCTGGGCCGTACTCAAGAAGAGCAATTTCGACCCCCGATTTGTCTCATGGATACGGCTAGTTTACACACAGCCTGTTGCCAGAGTTTGTACCAATGGCCAACTCTCACCCCCATTTGACATCGGCAGGGGGACTAGGCAGGGCTGTGTGTTCTCCCTACTAATCTTTGCAATAGCCATAGAGCCACTGGCCAACCTAGTTCGTCAAAAGCATGTGCATAGGGGCATCAGACTCTCGGCCTCTCCCGAAACATTTCGCTGTATGCAGATGATGCATTGTGTGGTTCCTGAAGGTTCCGATTTGGCCTGGGGCAGCGCTGTTTGAAACACTTAAGGTCACTGTAAATGGATAACTACAGCACGCTGGGGCAGTTAAACTTAAATGGGCTACGCTTGTGAGACTATAACCAGGACGGGCTTGCCGCCACAGACTTCGATAAGTACTGGCTAGCGGCTCATGCCCAATACGCGGCCAACTGTTTTACCGAGGGCTGAGTGCTCCCATATGTGAAGATCGAGCGCTTCGCCACCAGTCCTCGCGACCTTCACTCCCTAATGCTGCCCCCGCTGAGGGAGGATCGGGGTGTTGCCAGCCCTCCAGCCACCACCGCACTCGCATGGGACACAAATCAGCAGCTCCTAGATAACCCAAGTACATTCCATAGTGATTTACCACTCTGGAACAGCTATTCCACCATGGGAGACGTGTTCGTAATGGAATCTTTTGGCGAGTGGCCCGACGTGCCCAGACACCCTATTCAACAGACTTTCCGATGGCTACAATACGCAGGACTTCCCATTGCGTTAAAAAAATGCATGGAAAGAATTCCCTTCGAAGCCCTCGGATTAGCCACTACTAGCACTAATTATAGAAGGTTCCTCGACGTCTGGGATGGTATCCAAACTGTACACGTTGTTAAAGGATCGGGTAAATAAACCACTGTCCAAGCTCCAAGAGGATTGGGATAGAGACCTGGGTTGGATCATCACTGATGAGGGCAGGGAACATGTGCATGCAGACACGTATGGTTTTTATTAATGCTAGGTATCGGCTGATACAATTATGGTATTGCACAGATTTCACGATACCCCCGCCAGGCTGCACCTTATGGCCCAAGATCACTCCCCCTGTGTCCCAGATGCCACTCTGAGGAAGAACACTACTTTCATATGGTTTGGTCTTGCCCTAAGATATCTCGGTACTGGGATGAGGTGTGTGCTGCTGTATTGGCAATACTGGATCATGTCATTGAACCCTGCTCAATGAACTGTCCGTTTCATGATTTCTTGTATCGTAAACTTGTAAGATCCTTGCTGTGTGCTGTAGTGTTTCTGTGGCTCAGACCTGCCACCCCTTCTGTGAAACAATGGCTCTGCAATGTTACTTGGGCATTAAACCTTGAAGAACACTGGATTTCCCTGCAACCACCCCTTGCCAGAACCCCTGAACATTTGGCCCCCTTTCCAAGCTTACCTACAGACACTTTCTGACACCGAACACAGAGACACTGATCCTCCAGATTCCCACTGTACTTAAAAACGTGCTTTTTATGATTTCTCATGCTGTTACACTGTGCCACGTGCCATGCACCTGTATTGAAATGTACCACTGCTTAGCGAAGTAGACACTTATGTAAAGACTGCCTTGTCTAATACTGTTGCTATACCTACCCTTGTCGCAATGTCAAGCACCCTATAAATAAAAACAAAAGCCCACAAAGCAGGACATTCTCCGCATTACCCTGTCAAAACTCTCTGGAGTCCACTGAGTGGAACTAGGAAACACTGAGGAAACAGGGGTGTCCTGTAGACGAGAAGTAGGGGTACCCTCTATTGGTGCAGGCTGTTTGTGTTGCATGGCCCCTGAAAGAGTGTCTTTGGGGAGAGGAGGGCCTTTATTATAGGAAGAAGAAGATAGTGACGGTGGGGGCGTCAAAGATTTAGATGCCTTGAACTTTAACAGTGTGTTCGGAACGTGTTTCTTGACGAGTTCTCTCATCTTGGAGATAGTGGAAGGGGCTGTCGAATCGCTTCTTGGCACACGTTCTCCGGCGCCCCAAAGGTGGTCGGTTTTAGACTCGGTGTCAGAAACAGACTCGGGCGTCTGTTTTGGGGGCCTGTCATGCGGCGAGTGTGATGGCCCAGAGGACACGGATGATTTGGAGGTTCTTCCCTTTGACACCGCTTGGGCTTCAATGGTCGACAACGTGGTCGACTGTCGGCTGTGGGATGTGTGTGTTTGGTGTGGAGTGTGAGTGCCTGAGCCACCAGGTGTAGTCTGCATAACAAGACCGCCGGCCTGCTTATTGGAGTCTGCAGAGTCTGGGAGGGTACAGGGGTCGCACGCGGGAATCTCTCGTCCTCAAAAGCCGCTGAAGAAGAACCTTGCAGTGTCGATGACGATCGAAAGGAAAGAGAGAAAGTCTACAATTAAACTTCGATAATAAAGGGCGTTAGCCGGAAGGAAAAACTGCAACTTGCGTCAGATTATGATGGCGTAAAAAAACAATCTGACGGACCTCAATGCGTGAAGGACCATGGGTACAGTGGACATCATACTAGGGATAGTATCACTGACACGCCCAGTCGATGTCTCTTTTTCGAGTTTCGAAAAAAAAGAATAATGTAATAGTCTGCGACTACCACTAGATGTCGGCCTATGCATAGCATGCAATCTAAGCAGATCCACAAGCCTCATATATAGTGACAAATCCTGAGGTATCACCACTGCTTTAGATGGAGGAGCCCCCTTCCATGAGGACAGGGAAGTGAGACTGCTACACGATAGTGCCCCTGGGGGTGGTACTCTGCGGGAGGAACTCATTGGGGAGGGAAGACCCCATTGAGAGTAGTGATCACTTCGGGAGAACGCGGTATCCCTTTCACCCTCCAACCTTCCCTTAACCCAACCCCCCTCTGCCCCAACCAGGTGACCCAATATACTTTTGCTATACTTCTCAGGTGGAGAAGACTCGGAAGGAAAACACCCATAAGGTATCCAATGGCAGAACTGGGAAGAGAATGAGGACTAGAGCAATGAAGATCAATGCTGAGAATCAAAACAGGCGGTCTTGTCATTGAATCAAAAGATTGGCCGCTGTCATTCAAAACAGGAGTGGGTAACGGAACAATGGCATTTTCTACCTCTCAGTACGGACCGGGAGCTCGGCAGGCTATGCAAAGGAGATCCGACCAGAGAAGCAGACGGAGTCGGGGAAAGAAGCGCATCTGCTAGGATCCCACAAAGCAGGAAGCTTACCGCAGAGGGGTGCATGGAGAGGGAGGGTGTGGGGGAGGGGGATAGACTCTCGCCAGGAGCTGGGGTTGATGGCGCGCAGGAAACCCACCATTGGGATGCTGGCGAGGCTCAAGAAAGACCGGAAAAAGCTCTGGGTAGCCAGAGAAGAACCTGGGAGACCCAAGCACAACCGAGGGATGGTTGACAGCACCCTGCAGGTACGAGGGTGGCTGAGGCAGGGGTTGGGGAGACCCAGAGAATGCAAGAGACATTAAGTAAAGTAAATACTAACATATGCTTGCCAACACACAGCAGCAAGGTGAAGGGGGTTTGGGATCCCTGTTGGGAAAATATATCCCAAACTTCAAAAAGAAGGAATACAAACTTTGCATTTACAAATTGTCCTCACAGGCCTTGGCAGGGGAGTAAACAAAGGCTATGGGTGGAAGTGCCACAGCATCCTCTGGCCTCACCCCCCACCCTTGATGGAGCATGTGTCCCTTGGACCGCTTGGCACTCCATGATGGCCGCTCTGCGCGGCATACAACATCGGCTGTACCAGCAGGCCCCGTGACCTCAGGAAGATCACAGACTGGTCCCGGGCCATGATTTCTTCCATACTGCCGCTGGAGCCATAATGTCGATCACCGGCCCTACTCAAAGGGTATTCATCTAAGGGCCCTGTTCTGATCCTGGGGAAGTCTTGTCCCCTCCACTCCGCCTATTGTCCACCCACCCAACCACCGGCATCTCTCTATTAGGTCCGTCCTTTAGCCGTAGCGTTACACCTCATCAATGCCGACCATATAGGTAAAAGTGGCTCTGTGTATGCATGCATTCTAACATGATGCATAGCATCTTCCTGTTCCTTTCAGCAAGCCTCTACCCCCCCTGCATGTCCTTCCCATTGCATTCCTCCCACCTTGCCCTTGTGACTCACTTGCACCTCACAGGCTGCCTCTGGCCTTCCAACAACCCTTGGTTCTGGTTCCGATCCGGGGACTTCATTGGGTCCTCATTATGGCACCCCCTTCCTGTGACACAAATGTATGCTTTGCCTGGACATTCAAATCATGGTGTTTTCACATCCCTGCACCCCTTCCTGTGATACAAATGTATGCTATGCCTGGACATTCAAATCAGTGTTTTTAGATCCCTGGACCCCTTCCTCTGATACAAATGTATACTATGCCTGGACTTCAAACCTCATTGACTTGACATCGCCTCTGTATGCTTAGTGCCTATCCCTGCCACCCCAACTCTCTTGTCCTTTCTTTTCTCTACCTAAACGCTACCTGGCACTTCTGATAGTCTCTTCTGTTCGTCTTACCCTACCCTCCCATCCACTCCCCCCTCCCCTCCCCTCTCTTCTTACACTATTTATAGCTCTTGCATTATTGAAACGACCGTCAGGCATGTACAGTAATTTTGTCATATGTTGTATACAGTTTGTTTCTCCCTGTTCTATATTGTACCTGTGAACGCACAGCACTTGCCATTCAGAATTTCCAATGCATATTATGAATGTTAACTTGTTTTACTCATCCTCCTTCCCGTCGTTGCGATGGAGCGCTATACAAGTGACCAATAAATAAAGAGAACTGTAAAATTGACCAACTGAAGGGGTTCTGGGACCCACACAGGGGAGTGCACCATGAACAGAGTAGTACAAAGTTGATATGCACAAGTGACACAGAGACTTTTGGCAGGAGAGTAAACCAAGGCTGTGGGTGGGAGTGAAATCAGAAAGAAGAGCCGGTGAGAACAAGATTGTTGAGTACTCCACTTGGCAGGAGAGTAGACTAAGGAGCGGGTACTGGTAAAAGTGTTAAAGGACCCTCAGCACGGCTTGCAAAAGAGAACCAAGCTATTCTTCCTTATCGCAGAACCTGGGAGCTGTGTCTGCTCACAAAGGGTCTTGAACCTTCAATACAGCTTGGAGAAAGGTGACCAGGCCATTCTTTCTTGTCACAGGGCATGGGAGTCAGGCCTACCATGTAAAGGCTCTATCTTGTGCATTGCAGACACCGGAACCACGTTGTGTAAAGCTGGAAAGACTCTGGGAAAAGGGAATCAACCCCTTGAGTATTGTGGAACATATTAATGCTCTGAATATACTACCACTCCAATATGGAGGACTAGCAACTAGACTATCTCTAGTTGATGTGCCGATCACATGCTTTTGTCACACACAGGCAAAGGGGAGGAGTTTGTCGCGCACAGCGAGGTTGCTGTTTGTTTAGAAAAGTAAGTGTTCAATCAGCATTTGGATGTTATACAGCCTGACGAAGCCCAAGAAGTGGGCGGAGCGCGCGGCGGTAGTCCACCCATGAGGGTGAGTACTTTTTACACTTGGTCTGTCATGTTATTTCAGTGCTGACTAGTTATGCTCTTTTTAATGTGTCCGCACGTTATGACAAACTTTTTAATCTTAACAGAAGGTAGTAGGGTCTTGTTTGCTTGCTCGTTTTAATGCATTACTCTCATTGGTTTTTTGAAGTACTACAACCAGAGAAATAGTGCACTACATTTTCGCATTGTTTAGAAAGCGGGCCACCTTTCAAGACCTTAAGCACCAACTATATGTAGGCAGAGCACTATTTGGCCAACCATGGTTTTTCTGATATATATATATATATATATATATAAAAATTCGCATACAACAGCACGTGCGTGCAATTCTTCACAATGATGCAAATTATCCAATGGCGAAACACTTCTCCGATTGTCACCAAAACAACATAGACCGTTTTAGATTCTTTGGGATACACAAAGTAGAAAGAACAATTATGGTCCCTTATTAAGCATTGGAAGAGAAGTCTCCCCATTGTACGTCGAATGCTTTTCAGTACCCTGTTAAAATGGCTGTACATAAAATATGTGAATATGGTCAATCGTAACAGTATGAATGCCAGCAATGTTTTAATTAAGGTTTTAAGTGTTTTTTTAGGTGATTGTTTCTATTGCACTTGTGTTAATGAAGAGAACTGAACTAAATTCTGATGAGGGAGAAGGTGAATAAGGTGTTACAAAAGGTGGTTGCAATTCCTATGCATCTCCGATTGGTGGTTATGTTGACTAGTGCTGAGGTAATGTGAGCATGAAATTGATCAATTGGATTGCACATAGGAGATGTGTTGCATGATGGATTTGCAGATGAAGTCACAGCAGAAACCTTTAACAACCATGACCTACACTATGCACTTTATTGGTATTCTTAAATTGAATATGCTGCTACTAAAGTTGGCACTTTGTATCAATTGTAATATGCTGCTGGAGCACGAAGCACTTAAAGGACGCACTTTATGCAGGCATTCGAGATGGTTCAAAGATGATAAAATTAATCATGTTTTTCGCACTTTAGACTGAGCTAAGTATGTAGCCAGAACACATAGCACCCTTACTTGGGACCTCCATGTGTAATGTTTTTAAATTACTAGACAGTCAAACGAAGCATCTCATGGGCATATGCCCAAATGCCACTTTCCAGCAAGGCGCTCTGACATTTGCATAGAATATGCCAAATCATTAGTTAACTGTTAAGAGAATGCCAGGGCTATGTGGTATTCAAACGCAATATTAATTATTGAATAATGCATTTCCCGAAGGCACACCATTCGGTGGGCAGTATATTTTGCCTCGCAGCCAGACATCTGACACACAGATAGAGGGAACATGTAATATATTTCCTATGTCTGGAAACAAATGACCAATATTTCAAACATCAAAACACACTAGGCTAATATGGCCGAAATGTAATTTTGGTTTTGCAGCAATTCGGATAAAACTAGTTCTTTTACTGTGTTTGCACCTAAACTTTCTCCTCTGCCTTTTCTTCATGTTTTTAAATGGATGTTTGACAATGGGGCAAATCATTGTGAACAAGCGGCGAGTTGGCCGCGGAACGCGTGAACGTCTCAGCAAGTTAATTGCTACACTTCGGAGGACCTAAGTACTTTGGTCTTTTTGAATTTTTAATGGATTTCCATGTTTTGTAAATATTACGATTTTCCCTGGTGTAAAGAATAAAAGGAAGATATTTTTGGACAACAGAGGTGTGGACCCGACAGCATTTTTGCCAATTTTTTTTTATTTTTGATTTTTTTATTAAAAATGCATTTGGTTTACATCTTAAACCTTACATTTATGAATCGTTCCATTTGTTTATTTCACTTATTAAGATCTTTGATTTTCATGCTCCTGACTGTTGCTGTCGTTTTCTAAGGTTATAGTTTCCCAGAAATGTATGATCGCCGCAACCATCTTTCTGTTGTTTCCCATGAGGATTTGACTCCATTGTTCCTCTGTTTCCATTTCGACGGGTGCACTTTGGTATTTGTCACTGTATAACAGTCTTTTTTGATTGAGTGCTTCGCATTCCATTATAACGTGGTAAAGGGTTTCTGTTTTCCCCAATGTTGGGCAGAATCTGCAGTCGCTATTCGCATTTTTGTTTAAAGACCATTTACCCAGCACTTCTCTTGTGGGGAGTAAATTTAATCTCAATCTTAAAAACTTGTCTCGGATTCTTCGATCGGGATATAAATTGAGGTAATGGGGTAGTTGGTTAAGTGCACGTGTCCCTCCATTGCACTTTAAGTTCAATTTATATTGGTCTTTCGTTTCTTGTGTTGTTATGCAATCAAGTCGACTAAGCTTTTTTTTGCAATTTGTGGCATTCGTGTTAGGGTCTCCAGTGTTATTCCCTTTTCATTACATATGCCCATTGACACTTCCTTCCATTATTTTTAGTGCTGTTTCGTTCACTTGTAACTCTGTTCTTAGAATTTCTAAATCCGGAATTCTATCTTCGCTATTCAATTTTCTGAATAAATCCAATGTTTTCAATTCTATTATTGATTCCACGATTGCAGACCCAGCTCATATCGTATTCGGGCCATCAGCATATTTTGAGGTAGGGCTACTACTTTCCGCCAGTACATCGCCTCCAGCTTTGTCCATATTGATCTATCCAGATTGATCATTGCTTTGGTTTGCCTAATTGCTGTGGAGAGTACAGCTTGAATCCCCTGCATACAAGGCAGAATCGTGAAAATATATATATATATATATATATATATATATATATATATATATATATATATATACACACATATACATATATATACTTCACTCCCCCTGGACGAATCCTCACCAAACTGCAAAAAAAAGTATATGGGCCACTCTGAATTTATTTGCAAAGTGTGGAGATGCTTGGTGCAGGGGGGCAAAAGTTATAGGGGGGGTCCCAAAACATCTTTTTCCCCCATAGACTGAAGGGGGGAAAAACTTTGCGCACGGCTACAGGTCAAACCACTGGATGGATTTTGACGAAATCTGCGGCAGGTACAGGGGCTTGGTCCAGAAAGCGTGCTTTTGTAAATTTGGTGACCATCCGTGCAGTATTTTTCTTTATAATTATCAAAAAGTAGGTATGAAAAAATCAGTGATATCTATGTCCGCTTCGCGGTCACAATTCCCTGTTCGGTCCACGAACAAGATACTGATTGGCTAAGGGGCTGGCATCATGACCACGGACATGCAACGTCTCTGCCCATTGGCTGCTGCGAGATTTGTTCTGCGTCAGATTGTTTGGATGCGCCCGACATCTTGGATCCGCCGAAAGCGGAACAACCAGCGTACACATGCTCCATTCAGGAAACTCTTTTGCTGTGTCACAAAGCATTGGGAAAGGTTTAGACAGTAAGGCCTGGGTGATCAATGCATTTGTTCTGGGGGTCGGTCTTCATGATGTAATTTCTATGGACACCTTGTACACACAGTAAATGTGGGGTGTAATAACGATAGCACTTCAGTCCATGCAGTGGACAGGAAACTTGTAACTGTTGAAAGCACACGCGTATTAGTAGGCAACATTGAAATTGACAACATGCCGTGAATGCATTATTTTTTCCGATGGCTATTATATTCATTAGTACGCCGCCATGGGTGGTAAATGCTACAGTGGTTGTGGCCAGGGCCTAGAGTCTTGGATGCATGGCCATCGGCCGAAGGCCTTACTTCCAAGACTGTAGGCCCTGGCAACAACCACCACCGCATGTGCCACCCATGCAATCACCCGTACTGTTGCGGTTTGATTCTCAAGTTGTGGGGAGTGCGTGCAGTCTTGGGTGCATGGCTGAAGGCCATGCACCCAAGAACAAAGTGATGAGTACTAGACGTGGAAGCCACTGCACACCCATCCCATGTAAGATCTACAGACATACAGCTAGGAGTGAAGCCTCTGGGCAGAAGCACTGAAGGATAACACACCTATAGAATAACCCCCACTACCACACATCACTGAGGTGGTTGTGGGGAGACCCTGCACTCTTGGGAGCATGGCCAAAGGCCATGCACCCAATAATACACTTATACCTTCTTAATGACGTATGTTCTATGGCCTCCTTGTACGCACAGAAAATGAGGGGTCCAATAAGGCCAGTATTTCAGCTCGTGCAGTGCACAGGGGAGTTGTTGCAGTTGTAAGGACACGTGTGATGTTAGGGAATATTGAAATTGACACCATGCCGTAATTGCTATATTTTTTCCTAAGTTGTTACTGTTGTAAGGACACGTGTGGTGTTAGGGAACATTGAAATTGACAGCATGCCGTAATTGCTATACTTTTTCGTAAGGTTATTGAATTCATCAGTACGCCGCCATGCGTGGCACATGCTATGGTGGTTGTAGCCAGGGCCTAGAGTCTTGGATACATGGCCGTCGGCTGAAGGCTTTACTTCCAAAACTCTAGGCCTTGGCAACAACCACCGTAGCATGTGCCACCCATGCATACACCCGTAGTATTGTGTTTCGATTGGCAAGTAGTGGGGAGTACATCCAGTTGGCCATGCACCCAAGAACAAAGTTATA
This sequence comes from Ambystoma mexicanum, assembly GCF_040938575.1. Lineage (NCBI taxonomy): Eukaryota > Metazoa > Chordata > Amphibia > Caudata > Ambystomatidae > Ambystoma > Ambystoma mexicanum. The sequence goes on along the minus strand of NC_090931.1, from coordinate 288,939,114 downwards.
AGTACTAGACGTGCAAGCCACTGCACACCCATCCCATGTAAGATCTATGGACATACAGCTAGGAGTGAAGCCTTTGGCCAGAAGCACTGAAGGATATCACACCTATAGAAAAAAACACCATTACCACACATCACAGAGGTGTTTGAGGAGAGACCCTGCACTCTTGGGTGCATGCCCAAAGCCCATGCACCCAAGACTGAAGTCATAAGCAGTGGAGTTACAAGTCAATATGGGTGTGGTGTAATGCGCTAGTTGTGCTGACGCCCTAGTGTCTTAGCTTCATGGCTGCAGACGATGGTCCCAAAAGTAAATTTATAAGTAGCTAATTTACAAGGACCATGGTTTTGATATGCAGCGATGGTTGTGGATAGGAACTATACTCCTTGTACCTTGGTCGTAAGGCGTAGGTGGTAGGTTACTCACCGAAGATGCAAGGGCCAGCCTACAGGCACTGCAGCATATTAGTACCATAGATTAGACATGTAGATTCCCATGCGTAGAAAATGACTGCCAATATACTTACTCCTTACTTTGTTCAGAATCCACATACATTTTTTAAGTGGTTATCGTACTTGGCGGAAGTATCACTTTTTCCATTCCTGTGATGAAAGAAAAAGGTGTGTTAGTGTAGGAGTATTCTAACTGTGCATTTGTTCCTACAGATTTGTGATACTCATTCATTTGTGTCGTTGTTACATCCTGTTTCCTTCATCTTTCCCATTAATGTTTTGTTTGTTGCCTTCCTGCCGATTTTTAACAACAGTTAGATACCTGTAGGCATATTCTACCTGTGCATTTGTTTCCAACGATCTGTGATAATCATTTGTGTCATTCTTCCATCCTGTTGGTCAGTTAGATACCTGTGGGCGTATTCTGTTTGTAGTCTTTCACATAATTTGTTGACAATCTTGAAGTACACATTATTTCTTAAATTTTGGCCTTAAGAAAATTAAATACGCATATGTTAGGTTAGCTGGCAATCTCTGCTTTAGAGTAATGGTGCTATCATTACATTCGAACCATCCACAATTCTTTTTAATGTATGCAGTGTAGTGACCTGCATTGGTTTTAGCTCCTGCATGGTAGATTATTCCTACTGTTGTAAAGGTTTTCTTTCCAAGTGACACTTGACCGTGTGTGAATCCAGTCAGTTTGCAGTTGTTTTTGGTGCCATCTGCATTATAACATAGAAGCATAAGTATTATGTAGGCACTATGTGATTGTATCAATAAGGTGGAGCGATTGTCTGAATTGCAAATACTACATAATCTGCCATGGTTTGCATTTTGTACAAGTTGCTGAAATGGAATGCTCTTACAATTTGGTATGGAAACATACACAAATCGCTCATTTGGAATTTCTTCCTGTATCACTTTGCTACAGAGAGTGCATGTATGTTTCCACATGTACGAAATTTGGAAGATTTCATTTACAGGTATGCTTTTGTTTTCCAATACTAATAGTATGTACATTAGAAATTCTTGTGGATCTTCTTGTGAGTTCATAGTGAATCTCACCATTCCAGCACAGTCGTCCAATTGTTGCCTTACTCCATGAACACTATGTGTTGTCAGGATTGCTTGTTGCATTTCTATGCAGCACTAACATTTGCAAACACAATTGGTCTGTACTGTGCAGGTAAATATTGTTAACAATTGGTGGCAATTGAAATAGAATATTCATTGCTACATTTGAAATAGCAACTTACCACACTTTCATTTGCAAATTTGAATGGCCCAGCAAGTTCTGTATCTGAGTGCATTTTTCGTTTTTCCTGTTGCTTCTTTGCCGACGTCCCTGGTTTACATTCCCTAATAGGTTGTTCTATGTTTGCGGCAATTGATGAAACCTTAGCTTCTTTTCTTTTCTTTGCAGAATTTGCTGTTGAATTCTGTTGCATTTCTGTTTCATTTACTTTTCTTTTACACGTTTCACTTTATCTGGAATAGGGTATTGTTTTAGATGAGGGGTGTACAGTGAACGCAATCTATTGTATTCTAGAATGCAAGGAATATCAGCTTTGACTTTACTTGAATCAAAGTTTTTTAGCAATAGACCGTCAAGTGTGCGTAAGCGTGATAATGCTACGTAGCTCATGCCTTCCTTAAACACTGTTTCCTATATCTATCGATGCTTTGTCTAGGGTAAGACCTTGGGATTTATGAATGTTAACTGCATATTCAAGAGTCAGAGAAAATTGCTTTCTACGTACATACATGTCTTTGAAGAGAAGGAATCGAGCAATTGAGCGCCCTATCCTTTTCACTTCTAAAACTTTATCAAAGCAAATATTTACAAACTGAATGTTGCTATCACGTGGGTATGATTGAAAGCCAACAACTGTGCCCAGTGCTCCATTAACTATCCCTTGCTCTACGTCAAGGTTACGTTTAAGCATTACTCTACAATTTAAGGATAATTTCAATATTTTTTCCAACCCAGCTGTGCTGGAGATTGAATTTTCTAAACTATTTAGTCTTGTTGTGGCTTGCTCACACATGGGTACTGTCATACCATGTACGTCTAGTTTGTCTGCGGCGCTAATTTCTATTATTGGTTGCATTTCTTTCTTTAACATTGTTTCATTGAATTTGAAACAGCTTGCAAGAGTTGGCATTAAGGCCATACAATTGACATTTTTGTGCGCTATTTGTTCCATAACATCAGTTGCACATGCTTTATCGCCATAAAGTGCATGTATATGCCGGTTTTTCAATAAAACTTGTGCTTCTTGCGATAATACACCAACTCTAATACTTTTTAAAATGTTGGCATAAGTGAGATCTGCAGATTGCTGCATTTTCTCAGTTAATTCTCTGTATTGGAAATGTTGCCAAAGGTTAACATTACCTATGCTACCAACAGTTTTCCGGCATAGTTTGTGGCCTAAGGTTTTAAAAATCGGTTCACCTTTCACTGGTGTCAATTGTAGAAGATCTCCGAAAATGATCATGTGTTTCCCTAAAAAGAGTTTTGTTATTATTTTTAAGTACTTCTTGCAATCTGAGATGAATCAAAGCTAACATTAGGTTGGAGACCATGCTCACTTTATCCATTAGTAGCATTTTCATTTGTTTCAATACTCTACATAATTCCATTGCAGCTTCTGCAGAAAGTTTGTAATAGTCTAATTTATTTTGATGCTCTACTGGAAGCAGTAGTAATCGGTGTAAAGTCACACCGCCTATGTTGTATGCAGCTAAACCTGTGGGGGCCGTTACAACAGCTGACAGTTTGTTGTTTGTCAATTGTTGAAGGAACTTGCTGATTTTGATGAAGTATGTTTTCCCTGATCCAGCTTCCCATTGACGTACAGCAGTATAGGTTTGTAATTTTGACAGGTACATTCTTTATTTTCGTGTTGTACACCATGTACAATTTGTTTTGTTACGTCTTCAAAACTGGTGCGCTGATCGTTAAGTTTTACTTGTTGTACAGTTAAGTCTTCTGTATCTTCTTGATACTGATACATGGTGTTTTCTACTTCTGCCATAGCTACTTCAGCCTCATTTGCTATTAGTGGTTGTCCTAGTGGTTCTTGATTTCCTGTTACAGAAGGTTGACTACTGTCGGAAGAGTCCTTATCTAGTTAGGCCTGAAGTTCTTCTTCCTGTTGCTACTCATTGTGTAAAATTGTTTTGTACTGCGTAAAGTTCACATCGGTGATAGTGCTTTCATTTGCTTTGAAAGCATCTTCATAGCAGTCATAATTATCTAGTATGTCTTTCTCTTTTCTCCATGGTTTGAAAAGTTGTAACAGAGACATGTAATATAGCTCTTTCTGTTGAGGAGATTTTAATGACAATTTGACATGATTAATTAAGCTTCGTTTGGTAAGTTTCACCAAGCTCCCTTCACAATCGGTCACTCTATATCTATGTTTGCTTTCATCGGGTTTTACATTATTTTTGTATGCAAAGTTTTGAGCTATGTGGTATAGACACATGCTTTCCAGAGTGGTACTCCTGTTCGGATAGCATGTGTCCAGTAAATTGTTTTTTAGAATGTCTTGGCTTTTGGGATCATTTCTGGCAACTGTTTCTATGTCCTCATATGATTTTAGCACTCTTTTTCTAGATTTTGCAGGACCAAGAATGAGCCATACTATGTTGTCTGATTTTCCATACAAAGCAGTGCCGGTTAAACAATCTGCTGCTTCATAGGCCCCACATTCTCTATGAGAGAGCATTTTTATGCCTAGGCTGTACAATTTCTGTGATAATGTTTTATCTGATGCTAGGTCATCCCAGAGGTCTTGAAGCTCTGTTTTTTCTGCTTTTGTTAAGTAGGCTGTAACATATCGTGTAACAGCAGTTGAATTGTGTGCAATGTACTGCACATCTATGTTTGTATTCCATAAGAGGGCAATGATTGCATTGTAATCATTGATATATTTTGATTCTTCCCTTCTTTTTAAGTAATACGTGTTTTTAGGTGATTTACCTTTAACACACTATGTCGAACTGAAGACATGAAGTTGTTTACTTCACCTGTTTCTGTAACTGGTCTAGGGAAACCAAAGCGGCATTAGATGCAGTATTTACCTTTGTTTTTGTATTTGCGGCGACAATATTTGCCACATTTGTGTCTTTGAAATTGTACAATCTGCCCATGCAGCTCACTATGTGTCTGTTGTGAAGGGATTTCACGTGACACATTTTTGGATAAACTGCAAAACAGTGCTATCACTGTCGTGCCCAAATTTCGGTGCACCTTTGATCCATAGCAGCATGTGAATATGTGGTGCTCCTCTCGCTTGATAATTCTTTTCTCCAAAAGATGTGCTGCACTTCTCCAAGGGGAGGAACAGTTTTATTGCAAATAAAGTGTAGCATGGCAATGAAACGATGATTGAAATATCTTGAGGCATTAACTGGATCTAGAGAGCAAAGTTCTCCAGGTGTTCTATATCTATGTTGTTTTTGTTGCTGTTTGCTTTGCGTAGGAACTCATGTAAATCTTCCCATGTATATTCTGCGCAACTTAGCGTAACAAACCAAGTCGGTGGTCCGAGGTTTCCGATCGTGCAACGCACGTCTCCGTGCCGTCTGAACCAGTATTCCTTTGTATCACGCATGTTTGCAAACAAATTTGTTATACTTGATTGTAAAACCTCATCTTTTTCCTGTACTTTTTGTATTAACTGCGTAGCTGACATTTTGAAAGTGGATTCCAGATTTAAGAATGTGTGCAACTCCATAACATTTTGTTGCTAATTCACTTTCATAGAGTAGGTGGAATATGTATTCCACATTTTGTCTAAATCTGGGCTCTTGCGAATACATTCATAATGAGCGGTATTCTGATGCCCCAATCTGAGTGGGTCTATCATCGTATCTTCCACCTTTGCCAGTAGGAAATAGCAGTGGAAAAGCACGTGCTTCTATACTTTTTTCCCAAATACTCATTGGTGACCCTTTGGTTTGTCGCATTTGGTAAGTTTCTAGTGCATCATCTATGCTTTCATTGGAATGCAATGGATGAATTGTGTAATGGTCCAAAAGAGTGGATACTGTAGTTGGCGCCAGAGGTTCGAATTGTCCACTTTCTGATGGCTCTTGAATCATTTCAGTTGTTTCCCTTAAACGTTCATCAATATTTTATTCCTTGTAATACTCATTATTGTCTTTTAGATATTGCAATGCTGGTCTAACTTTGTGTAAGTCCACTAATTGTTGCCAATTTTTTTTGTCCTTTGTTGGTACTCCATTTACCAAGACTATTAAAGAATGCTCTATTAAACGTTCTACTCCTAGAGTGTGTACATTTTCCGTTAGATCTAATGCAAATAAACTACTTTGCCACAAATGCCTTTCACCAATTCAGAGGAAGGTAATTTTGCTGTTTTTGAATGAAGGCGTATAATTGCTTGAAATGGGTGAACTGTTTGAATTATTATGCTCTCATACAAATTGAGCTGTTGCAGGATTTTTGGTAATGGAAACAATTCCAAATTATTTGTAATAACACATGAAGGAGTGTGGTTGTCTTATTTTGCAGTCCAGTAACTGTAACATATTAGGCGTTCAGTTAGTTCACATTTGTTTTCAGCTAAAAGGTACAAAGCTAATTCAAACCATTTAGAGTCTTCATTGTCTTCTATTCTGTATGATATGTCCACATTTTTTGTGTTCCTTTTGTAAAACGTTCTGCGGCAACACACACACACACATGGTTTGGTACTTCAGCCGATGACCTTTTAAATTTTACTATTTCTTTTCTGTATGTGTGTAATAGAAGGTTGCTATGTGCAGAATTGTTGCTACTATGTTCTAAAACTGTTGCATTTTGTAAGTGGCTCTCACTTCCAAAATACTTTTTCTGAATATGGTCAATTTCTTCTTGTAAGTATTTGGGTGTACCATGCAGAAGAGTGGTATTTAAATTGCCTAATTCTGAAGCTGGACTTTTTGCATAGTATATTTTATACACTAAATGTCTTACATTGGAATGATGTATTGATATTCTTTTGATATCATGGAAGGTACTTTTGCAAATAGGGCCAGAAATGCAGGCTAATGAATGTCCTTTTAGTCCTGTGTCTTTCCGCATTGGACAAATATCCATATTTTGCAGCACTTTCATTTTACTTTTGTCTTTACCTTTTACATATTGATTGAGGAACTGACGTAAAGATTTGAAAGCTTTGTTTGGAATGGCACACATTGATGTGCATGGCCATTTGTATTCTGGACAGTGTGGTTCTGCTGAATCGAGAGGTAATTCTGAGTTTTCAGGGGATAGTTTTGTAAGCAGTGTTTCTTGCTCCATAATGGTAGTATTGTTTTTCTCATACCCTCCTCCACTGCTATGGATGGCAATTGTGTTTGTTTGATTTTGTTTGTATGCTTCATTAAAATATGGCTCTGTGGTTGTTGTGTGACTCCATTCACCACCACAAACATGTAAGAAATTATTTTTGTTCACATTCCGTTTATTGCTGAGTTTCTTTTGTAGTTTGGTACTTAGTTTTGTTAGTGCTTTCATCCTATTAAACACTAATATGAACAACTTCCTTTTGAGAAGGATTGCACTGTCTACGAGAGCTTGTAGGATTAACTTTCTACGGTAGGTTTTAAGGGGTGAGGATGATTTCAGTCCTCTTCTTAGTAGATTCTGAAGGACTCTGATGAAACATTTTTGCTAAAATACCTTTTTTACTATGGGTTCTTCTTACACTATCAGGATTATTAGGAACATTGTTAGCTGTACTGGTAGGCGTTTTTTTGACAACATTTTTGTGTTTTGTGACACTTTTTGATGGAGGAGGTACAGTTTCGGTAATTGAAACTTCCTTTATTTTGTTACCCAACTGCATTAGCTGGTTTGTACCGACATTCTCTACAAACTCTACAACAGGTGGATGCTTACATTGGGCACCTTTATTTTTATTTGCTCTACTTCTGAGTTCCTTTCTACGGAGTTGCTTTTTGGTAGGCATTCTTGGGTGTCTGTTGAGAAAAAAAATATACTTTGGTCTGTTGTCCAATGTATGTGTGCAGTGTGCATGTGTGCATGAGTCTGATAGGGAAGCTCTTTGTCATGGTGTGTCAACATGCATTGAATTCTTGCAATGATTGGGTAAGGCTACTTTACTGTTTGTATACTACTACAATGTGCTTCAGATGAGAGTGCAAAGTGGCCTACTTGTGACGAGAACGATTATTAATAACCGAAATGCCAAAAACTTGCTACAGCAACTTCTTCTCACAATCTAACCTTTTAAGGATTACGTATGTTATTTGAGTACCAAACACACAGGGATTTGTCAGCCATTCTGCCTTTTATTCTTTGTTCAATAAATGGATATTTGTAGGTAGAATGGTTTACAAATCAATGCCTGCTTTGGTGCCCAAAAAAAACAAATAACCCACGCAGCCTCTTTGAGGAGTAGTTACAATATAAAGGTTGTACTGTATTTAATTTTTTGTGCAAGATGAGCAGGTTTCTTCGGATATGTCGTCTGAAGTGTAGATGCTGTTGATTCGCAGGAGAGTAGTCTTCACTGCGATTCAAAAAAACAAACTCAATTACTTTGTGCGTTTGCAGCAGTGATGATACTGCACACATTAATTGTGCTTCTTTCGTCAGAGCATTCAACTTTCATATTTCAACCCAGTGCACGTGTACATTTCACTTCACTCTGTGCAGTCTTTGAATGGTACTTGCAATATGGTACTTGAAAGTACTTCAAAATAGCTAAAACTTTTAAGTGTATGGAAATGCCTTGTTGTTTACAAAGTGTACTATGCATAGGAGAGAGGTGTGTAAGCGATAGGGCATAGTACTAGATGGGGAAACATTTTCTACTTGTAAATTAAAAGCACAATGCCGAAAAATCGGGAGACCCTCAGAAGGAAATGTCATCACCGCAATCGGGAGAGATTTCTATTCTCATACGATCACATTGCAAGTAGCATTACTGTAGGCTGTACAGAGTACACAACTCCGACATTTTTACATACAAAACTGAGTTCTGCCCTAAATAGGCATGCTTGCAACGTATGTACAGGTTATCCACATGTTCTCTGATTAAAATATACAAACCTGTTCTCTATACTCATGCATGTGCACATGCATGGAGCTGTACGTAGAAATTCGCAATATTTCCACACTAGCTTGTGAAGTAGGTGCTTTGCAATGATATGCAACTTCCATTCAGAATCATTGACAGTAATTTTGAAGTGTGCGATGTTGATGACGGAGTTAAAATTAGCGATGTTCAATGTGATTGGTGGATGATTGTGTGACTGCTTAGTTGTGTCCAATGAGGGACTCGCTTTGGTACCGCTGTAGAAAGGGCGGAAGGACTGGGTAAGAGTTCTGTGCCGCACGTAGGCAACGCGTGTCCACTGGTAGGGCGTGTCACATACAGGTTTCTACAGCAGATCCTGCATGGAAAGGCGACTGTAGGCATCAGCCAATCAGATGTTCACATTACTCTTTTGTGTCGAAAGACGGTGCGCAAACTGAAGATGGCAGAGGTGGAGAGGGCCAGGGTTTTGATCCTTGGAGAGATTTTTGTGCAAGGCTTACAACACTATGCCGAGAGTAGGCATGTGGCACAACATTTCGATGTGAGAGGAGTGGAGGTGATGTGGAGCGCTGACACTGATGCCAATGCAGTGGCAATTCTACAAGTTTGTAGAGACATGCGTACAATGACCAGTCCTCATGTGGTAATTTTGCACTACGGTGCTTGCCATTTGGGATACGTGACTTCACGTACTTTGTTGGCAGATTTGGCACAGTTGGTTGAAGCACTCATGACCTTCTTCCCAACAACGAAAGTAATTTTTTCTGCTTTACTCCCTAGAGTACAATGGAACAACAATTCTGTTTTCTGTCCAGATCAAAGCATCGGGAGGTGTATCATCAATCGCGGCATGCGTGCATTCATGCTACGAGCTGGTATGTTTTTTTGCTGCCACGATAACATTGCTCCAAGCAATGCGGATTACTTTGAAGGAGATGGTGCTGCGCTATCTTCTTTGGGAAATGCAATGTTCTTTTGGAACGTAAGGCTTGCTTTAGAGAAGGTTCTGTAATGTTTGTAAGAGTAAAGCAAGGACAAAAAATACAAAATAATACATAAAATACCAGATGTCTGTATGGTATCTGGCCAAAAATAAAAAAAACGGCTCTTTTCAGAGCCTACCTTAAAGGGGAAAAAGGGGAATAGTACTTTAATGTACCGTCGTCACGCTCTGATCCTGTACATGTCCGCGAACATGGCGGTAGTTTGCAGCCAGCACATATCACCAAAGGGGATTCAGGGGTGGAGACGCATGTAAATGAGAATGAGCAGAGCTAGGGATTGGTCCACAAAGTTCAGTAGGTGTGTTCTGACCGACGTACTTTGTAAGACCGCCTTCTCCCTCACAGGAGGGCACACAGCCTTGGCTTTCCATGCTCGAAAATAGATTATCTGGATTTTGGGAGACTCATGGATACATTGGCTGAAGGTGCATGCAGAAAGCTGCAGTTTATCTACAAATCTCGGATTTCCTCATATGGAAGTGCACTGGCATGGCGTGCGTGGCACGAGATGGCTGGACTTGGTACCTCTCTGTGTTACTTTACTGACAGAGCGTCCTCCAGATATACTAATCATTAGTTGCGGAGGAAACAGTTTAGGCCATGTATCTGGCATTTCTTTGCAATTTGCAATGAAGGAAGGACTCGCGAAGCTCATGGACCTGTTTCCAAATTGTCAAATACTTTTTTCCCGTATTGCCCAAAGACAAATATGGCTGCGTTCTTCTGCGTTTGGTCCACAAATGGAGAAAGCGAGACATAATGTGAATAAGGCTGTGTGTGCATTTTTAAGAGATGTTGGCATGTCCTCTTTCCACAATGAAAACATTTTGTTTCGCAGCACTTTCATTTTCCGCAGAGATGTCCACCTCACATATGCTGGCAATCAGATTTTTCTTCGCAATGTACAAAATGCATTGCAACCTCTTTTGCAATCACACTAACCTATCTGACAATCCGTTTTCACCAATCCACAGTTTTTGACCCACACAACACACCACCAAAAGGCTCTTTTCAGAGCCGCCACTTACTCCCAGCGTACACTTCATTGTGTTTGCTCCGCTTGCACCCTCCCTTTTTCCCCTACGACTGTCCGCAAACTTTTTCAGAACTCTGCGGGGGTCTACAACCGTCACTTCATAGTTCTATTGTTATACTGAGAAAGGTGGCTCTGAAAAGAGCCTTTTCTGTAATTTTTGTTGTTTTTACATTTATTGCTTAACAGCACACGGCACACTAGGAGAAGAGGGCAAAGGAGGGTAAGGAAGGGACACCAGCCACAGGGATAAGAAAGGGCAAATGAACAGCAAAAGATTTAGGGTGAGCTTTATTTAGGTAAGGAGCACATCTTCTGGTGCTCTGTGACTGCAGCCTCAAAAGCACTTCGAAAACTCTCCCCCCTGCAGAGTACTGCGTCACAATACGTGCACACTGTCACCTTGGAAAGGCAAAGGTCAACAGCATTGCGAATGGCTTGTGAAGCAGCTGGAGGGACGCGCTCCCTCACAGGAGTGTCTCTTGTGGTGAGAGGATCGGACACGGAGGATGCTGTGGAGGAACTCGATCGACTATGCTCTTCACATGGCACCACCTTGCGAATGTCCGCAGTGTGGAATGAAGTGAGGTGTTGCTTCATGGTTGTCGTACCAAAACTGTACGCACCAAATCTCCAACGACTCAGCACCACCTCGCACTGGTTACACTTCACCAGGTTCGCACGTGCTTTTGGTACGGTCCCATAAACGGAAAACAACCGCCACACCCACGACTCCCGCCGAGTGCTCCAAGTGCCGAGTTCCTCCACTTCATTCTCTTCCTCCTCTTCTTACTCGCTCTCTACATCCTCACCCATATCTCTCTCTGCAGGCCCTTGGGGAGGTGGTGGCGGGTTTGGGGGTGGTACAGAGGATAATGACCCAACAGCAGCCATGGAAGCCATACCGATTAGTTTCCTTTTGGTCACTACAGTAGTAAAGGCAGTACACCTCAATCTGCTATAGCTAGAAGGACAATGAAGAAGCGCTCGGGGGTGTGGCCATTTGTAGGGGGAGGGGTGTGCCTCGTGACCGTCTTCATCCCTACACAGCGGTACAAAAATTTTACACAGCAAGTCCTGAGGTCAGCAATTGTCTAGGATATGTGAAATAACATTTTTACACTCTACAATACTTTGCCTTGTGTCTACAAGTTCTTTTGTACTGTTGCGGAAGCACACCAACCACGCAAATTAGTCCCCACGCTCAGTGTGGGTGCGGTCACATGATGACGTCCTCAACACATCCGCGCCAGTAATGAAAGTCCCCTGGAGCGCAAATGCAAAGAATCAAACGTGCGCATGCGCGCAAGTGTCCTACGGACAATGTTCGGGTTCTCAAAGTACTTCAATGTGCGACACAAGTGAGACGGACAGTTAGGGACAGGCACGGTGTTCGCTATACTTACGTTTGTACTGCGCATGTGCACGCATGCTATGTTTACTGTACTGACAGTTCCAGTGTCCTTAGGATAACTCCATTTTGTTTGTCTACGAATTTGCCGGCCACCGCGCCTGTTCTACGGACGGCACCATTTTGGCTGCACCTGATACGGACAGCTATACTGTCCTTCACACACTCCCATTTTGCTCATTTACACCCATTGCGGACATCTGGTGTGTTCTACGAACATGTCTCATCTCGTTTTCAAGCGGTACGGCGAGATATAATATCCTTTGGACACCCCTTTCTGTTTATGTACGCACAATTTCAACAGATGGTGCAGTCAAACATCAAATCCATCTTACTTCACATTAGTAAGGGTAGGCATACTGCCTTTACAGCACCCGCATTCCATTCCTTGCGGATAGGTCGAACAGGCACGCTGTTCGCGAACATTTTACTTCTTTTAAAAAAATGTTTTTAACACAAACTCTTTCTCTACAACTACTGTAGAAAAACATTTAAAACACACACACACACACACACACACACACACACCATTCTAAAGAAATAGCGGGGGAAGCGGACACTGAAACAAATATGGGGGAATTAGGATTCAACACAGGCTGGTTATGAGGAGAAGATTTGTGAGAGGAAGAAGGGATGGATATTTCGTCAAAACGTCTATTTTCCTCTTGAAGGTTTGGGGATTGGTCACTAGGGAATGGAGAAGCAGGGCAGGTGCGGGTGGGGCAATGGTAACAAACTTTTCCTCTCACACAGTCCTCCACAAACTCCTGTAAACTTTTAAAATTCTCGTTCAATATGTACATTTTCTACTCTATCCTTTTTATCCTGTCTTCTTCTGTCTCGTTTGTTGCCCTTTCCTCTTTTTTTCCTGGTCTGTTGAAAAAAAAATACATAAGTTAAATGCCTATAAAATATTGGTCACTATTTTCCATATGCAGAGCAATGTGTACCATTATTGTCGCTCTCTTCAGACATTTCCCCATGCGGGAAATACTCCACCAGCCACTCCAAAGTACTAGCCATTTCTGAGTCAAAACAGAAAGAAATTATTATTTATGCACCACATACCAAAAATAAACCACACCCATATAAAAAACATGACCTGCACTCACTCTTTTCCTGTAATCTCCCTTCGTCCTACTGCATCCGTCCACTGTCGTTCCAGGCTGCAGAGTTTCTGTGAAGTGATTACGCTGGAGGCCTCCTTTTCTTTTTATGGTACCATCCACTTCATTCTACATGGTTATTAAATGTGCCGTTTTCTTTTCCCAGCTTCAGGTTTCCATATTTACTTATTACTACTTATAATATCTTTATGTCCTTCTATGTTGCACACATTTTGTGTAAGACAATAGTACATTTTCAGCTACCCCCCGCCTCTTTGGGTAATGTTGATCCTGCCCGCCCCCGTCCGTAAACAGGTGCTCAGTCCGTCCCTTTCCAATATCAAAAGGGAGGGGGTTCTGTATGTTTTATGTTAAATGTATGTCAAGTACGTACATTACACTACATATCTCTCAAAATCATATGATTACAGTGTATATTCTACAAAACAACTTCATTGCCACAATGTCATGCTTAAGTTCCACCTTCCAAAAACCTGTACAATTCCCTACAAAAAAAACTTTGTTAAGGGGACGTTATGTCAATGATGCAATGGTTGCTTAGCTTACTATAATGGGGGAATGTGCAGTGGTATTTGGTTGCACTGTGAAGTGTAACATTCCTTTAGTCATTTTTTTTTTTACTGAATGTACATATATATGTATGGCAGGGAAGGAAAAGAAAGGGGCTAAACAAGTGATGTCGTCATTGATGTCATCATTGACATTTGAGATTACATCTTTCATGGTCTGGGCGTTAGTGTTAGCAGTGCACAGGGGTGGTGGCAGGGTTGTGGGCTTCGTGTACCATAACTGTCGAATTTCAGGGGTTTTTCGGTTTTAATTTGAAGCATAAAGGGGAGGTGGAAAGTATTTTTTTAGTGAAGTGTACAGGTTTTTTGTTAGGGCAACTTAACCATAACGTCCCCTCAACAAAGTTTTTTTGTATTGTATATTATATATATATATATATATATATATATTTCACTGACAAAAAAACGTTAAAGGGACGTTTTGGTTAAGTTGCACTAGTAAAAACCCATGCAATTCAATGGACAAACGTTGTTACAGGGACGTTATGGTTACATGTAAACCCGAAAACCCCCAGAAATTCGACAGTTATGGTACCAGTGTGCACTGCAAGGACTAACACCCATGACATCAAAAATGTCTGGATAACCTAAAGGTAAGTGTATGTATTCAACATTGGTTTCTATTGCTTTCTCTACCTCCTCCCGTCTCTCCCCTTCCCTAAGGTAGGTGGGTGGCTGGCGGGCAGCGGCTTTAGCTCACCGTAATGAACTGAGTACTGAAGGGCAAGGTTAGCTGGTAGATATCCGACTCCAGTTTCTTCAGTGAAGACTAGTGGTCCAGACCGGCTGCAACGCACTGGATACGGATGATAAGCAGGTACATTCTGGTGAGGAGTTATTCTAGATCTTGATCGCTTCACAATGTAAAACGTAGCTTGTATGTGCAATGTCTTTGTAGATGCTTTGAATATTAATAGTCTATTTCTTCACTTCTAGGCTAAACACCGGCAAGCTGTCTCTACTCGGAGCGGAGCGAAAAAGCTGGAATTTGTATGCAAGTGAGTCCAAGTTAAACCGGATACGGGAACTGGGAGGTATGTGGTATTTCAGTCTCTTACTATTGTCGTTTTCTGATTTCAGGTTCCCAGGAGCTGTGATTACCGTTGACTGCAGACGAAGGACCAGAGATACCAGGTTACCAGAATGGGACGCAACAAGTCTTCCGAGGTCAAGGTAAGGATCAAGACTGAACACGAAGCAGTAGGCTGCCGGGGCAAGTAGATCTTCAATTCCGGGTGAGAATGCAGCAAACTCGCGTACATGCCAATCGCGTGTGCAAAAGAAACGGGAGCGGTATGCATAACACTGCTCTGTTAGGAAGCAGAGGAAACGCAAAGCGCACAATGTGGTTCGGGCATGGTTTTATAACCGCAGACCGCACCCCGTCAGCAGTACACCACCAAGGATGTCAGATCCATGTATCTATCTGGTGCCATATTGAGTTCCACAGTGGGTTCCTCTTTCGCAGCCATTTTGGGATGGGTTGCAGCCTTGTTCCATATACGCCTCTGGCAGCCAACCATCCCACAAACCCATTGACTCCCTACACTGTCGTAGGGGGAGATCCTCCTGCCCCTGACCCATCTGGCTTGTACCCGGACTGGAATCATAACAAAAACACCAGCAGCAACCAAATGCATAAAGAAACTGTACTGCAAAAAGGAAGCAGGTAAACATTTACAAAACACCAACTGCTATACAATGCCATCCATCCCACGCACATATATATGCCAGAAATTGTAAACCATTACATTTGCTCCTACTTCAAGAGCACACCTTAAAAATTGCTGTAACCACTGCAAACGTTACTGTAAATCATTGTGCACCATAGCAGCAATGACATTTTGAATTTTATTTTACGCAGCATGGATTTTTTTCCCCCACATACCCAATGATTATGCAAAGAAACACAAGAACTGTGCACATTGCACAGTACACTGGTTCAAAGTATAGTACTTATGAAGTACTACTTATAAGGGTCCACAAACTAAACAAATTTATGCAATGTTCTGCACTACAAAGTAACGAAATACCTGCTCTAACATACACTTTTCTCTTTCCCCACAGATAATGCAGCAGCTACAACATTTCACATTCCCTACACCAAAAACACAGGTCCTCCCCCATCTAACCAGGGACTATGAATTTATTGCTATCATACGTCTGTGCAATGTCTACAGTGCAATGTGTGCACTTACTTCTGCAATGCACATACCAATGCCACAATTTGCAATGTACACCTATAAAACACAACAAAGCTTCACTACACCCAGTAAAAAGGAAGATAACTTACACAGCAGTTGCTCTGCCCATGTGCCCCAGAAGTAGTCTAACGATTGAATACCCCATACACTGCAATTTGTCATGCACTCAATACAAGCATGGAAATTGCCAAAGTTATGCAAGTACAACTTTACATTACATGTGTATTAGCATTAAAATCTATGTGGCTGCAGTGCTGTGTGAATAATTATGAATTTACTTTACCGCACACTTTCTCTGTGTGCATTGTACGGAGCTTTGTGACGGCAGTATTCACGCGACACTACAGTGTCATGTCTCCACCACTCCCCGTGCATTGCAACTGTGATTGAGCCTTGTTTTCTTGCCATTCTTCCCCAGCCCCTGCGATCCGAACACAAAAGGCAAAACGAAAAGGGAACTCATTTTGTGCTGTGAAACAGCACCCCTTATGCTCACTCATGCCAGGCTACATTCCCTGTTTTGCCTTCACTATGCTCTTTCTCACAATCACCAGTTCTACGCGCCCTCATTGTAGTCAAAATTAATAATGGGCAGAGGTGCACGCAGCAGGCAACCGGCACACAAACATGGACATGTCACAGTTCAATGTTGCAAGTTTTAGCAAAACGGCTCCTGCATTCTCATGCAATCCAAGGGGACCCCCATAAGTTTTTTTTTTTGTAAACTGTTTTCCTTTGGACCCACACAGCGACATTGTGGCGTGGGTTTAACAACACTCGCAAGCACTAATTTTTTTATAAAAAGGAAACACATGCAAGCAATGTCTGGTGGGAATGTTTGAAAGATATTTCGCGTGTGTGGCGCCGTATAAGGACACTATCACGTACACAACAGAGAGCAAAGCAGTGGGTTAATATATGACGCTGCTTATTAACATCCTTCCTTCCTACAAACTCTTGTCCTGTACACTGCCACTAATAACGCCTACTTACATCTATTCTTATTCCTGCTTCCTCCTAGATACCTGGCACCTTATTCATGCCACACCTTCCACATACCAACAGACGGGTGGTGGACCAAGCATATCAAGATTACCATAAGCAATGTGTTTTCCGCCGTTATCTGGGCCGACCGATATGGCCCTGTTTGTCCATTTGTGGTTCCAGCCATACGAATCAACCTGCAAACGTTTTGGATATAAGGCATCACAGAGGCAACAAATGGTACCTTCTTTACCTTGCAAATTCCACACGGGCCACCAAGGACCATACATTATTTATTTTTCGACTGTGCTACACAACAACTAAAGGACAGAAGTGCACAGACAGCATTGCACAATGGTTTTTGTTTGCAAAATAAACGAGCGGTGACAGCAGCCACCTTACACGTTCTCATGATCATTGTGTAGCAAAATAAAGCTCTTGCAACAATTCACAGTGTTGGTCGTGAAGTATGGGAATGTTCTGGAACCGTATGCTGTGTGTCCACATGTGTGCTTTTGTTTATGTTGTTCCTTTCCGGAGCGAGGTGCTCACATGACAGAGTGCCCTAGGCTTGGCACGCAGCTAACGAAAATACCTGGAGCGCACTGTCACGCTCACCTGGTCTCCACGGGGGCGTAGCACGTGACTGCACGAATGATGTCTGCACTGGCGTGGCACTCCGCGGATGATGATCCTTGCCGTGACTTCTCCCTTGTTATCACCCCAAGAGGCGTTTGTTTGCAAGATCAAAATAAGATATTAGTTACTGGGTGGGGCTGGATTGAACCCACCTCCTTAACCACCTACTGCCCTGCTCCTCTTCGATCTCACCTTAGAGTTTATGGAGGTAGGCTCTCCGTCCTGCGGTCTCTAGCACGGGCGCAATAAGCAGAGTCTTTCCCGGATCTAATTACTTCACTGATCCTGTGGGTGATTGCCGAGTCTTGGAGAGCTGGTTCAAACAAGTAAGTCTCTATGCCAATGGTTGCTTGGTATAGGTGTTTGAAGTCTTTATTTTCCCCAAGTTTTTGACCTGTATTTGTCTTTTCTTTCAGGCGCGGTCTCGAGCGGATTTTTGATTGGAGGATCGACTCTTCCTAAGATGCTGAGCAGATTTCCTTCAGGTGAGTAGTTGCGCGAGAGAGTGGCGCTGAATGTCTGAATAACTGTTTTCCCTTCCGTGCGCGACTAACCTGCTGTTTTCTTTTCCTTCTGTGCAGATGCGGTGCGGCTCCGGAATGGTGAATGGAAGAACCGCTCCGACGTGTTCCGGAAGAATGCTAACCCCGGGTGAGTATTGGATGCCTGAGCGGGTACCTTTTCTTCTGCAGGTGCGGTGGTCCGGAGAACGGCTGAAGGCGCAACCGATGAGATGGAATGCTGCAGGTAAGGCCTTCGCTGCTGTACTGACTCCTGCTCTCTTTTCTTCTCTCAGGTACCAATGGATGGATTTTCTGGACGGGCATGGCTGTAGCAGTTTGAGGACAGGACAGACGCGGTGAGCGTTATGCTGCAGGAGTGCAGAATAACGCGAAGCGTGTTCTGCCTGCAGGGTGTGGCTTAAATAGCCTTGTAAGTAGTTCCAGGAAAAGTAGTCCCTAAACCACACTCTGCCTTTCGGATAAAGTAGTCCCTCAGCCACACCCTGGATATACAGAAAGTCTTAGCCTAACTAGGCTGAGTAAATAGCTCATGCAATTCAATACTTATTATGAGCCTGGCACCAACGGTGCCAGGACTGAGTCCAGGGGGTCCTCGGGCACTTCTTAGGGGCTTGATAAGCCCTTATAGGTGCTTGCGACTGGGGTGGGCCCATCAGTTCCGGGGGTTTTGGAGCATGCATCATGACAGCACTCCCCCCCCAACCCCCCAAGGCCCTCCTAATGGTGGGTTCTCCTATTGGTCCCGGTTTGTTCGGGTGATTACGATGGAACCTTTTTAATAGCCGAGGAGCATGAATGTGTTCATTAGGTTACCATGTTCTTTCATGCGGTCCAAATCCTTTCCAGTCTATTAGATAAAATAGTTTTGATTTGATGACCTTTGAGTCCAGGATATCCTTGACTTCAAATTCGGGTTCCCCGTCAACCGTGATCGGTTTTGGTGGTGGTTGCACTCGGGCCTCTGGTTGTACTGGTTTTAAAAATGAGACATGAAACACAGGATGAATCCTCATGTGTGGGGGCAAGTCCAGTTTCACAGCTACCGGATTGATGATGGGCTTAATGGTGTATGGACCTACATATTTGGGATTGAAGGTACGAGTTCCTTTCATGGGTATGTGCTTTGACGCCAACCAGACTTAATCCCCAACTTGATACCTTGGAGCTTCACTTCTATGCTTGTCTGCCGATTTCTTGTATCTTTCTTTAGCTAGTTTCAAATTGTCTATTGCTTGTTGAAAGGCTTGAGTAATAGTATTGTGTAAACTTCGTACTGCTGGCATTTCCAGAAGTTGAGGCGGGTCAAGATTAGAGGTTTGTGGATGCCTCCCTTAAATGGTATAGAAAGGGCTTTGTCCAATGCTGGAGTGTAGGGAATTGTTGTAGGCGTATTCGGTTATCCATAAAATATCTTTCCAACTGTTTTCCGTTTGGTGTAACATACATCTGAGGTATTGCTCCAAAGTCTAGTTGGTCCTCTCATTCTGACCATCAGTCTGGGGATGGTGGCTGGTGGAAAGTCTTACATCGATCTGAGCTAGCTTGCAGCACTTTTTCCAGAAACGTGAGATAAACTGGCTGCCACGGTCTGAAATCAGGATGGAAGAGAATCCATGTATTCAGACTATTTGTTATAAGAATTCTTTTGCCAGGATCAAAGCTGAGGGTAACCCCTTCAGAATAACCCCTTCAGAGGGATGAAATTGGGCCATCTTGAAAAACAAGTCCACCACCACCAAAATTGTGTTGAACCCATTACAAGGAGGAAGGTCAGTTATAAAATCGAGCGACAACGTATGCCAAGGTGTAGGCGGAATATCCAGTGGTTGCAGTTGACCTGGTGATTTCTTCTTTAGAGCCTTTTTTTGTGCACAGACTCCACAGGATAGCACAAACTGTTTGATGTCTTTACGCCATGTTGGCCACCAAAAGTGTCGCTTGATCTTGGCTTCGGTTTTAGCGATCCCAGGGTCACCTTCTGCCAGGGATTCGTGATCATTTGAGATGACCTTTTCTTGAAGTTCCTTGCTGGGCAGATCGAGACGTCCCTGAAAATATGTTAATTGGTTTGAGACTGAGTGGTGAGCACTTTTGGTAGGCCAATCCTTCAGAGTGTTGGTATCCATGAGATGAGGGATTTCCTCGTCGACGTCATCTAAGGTTAGAGACGTTGTAATTCCTAAGATTTTTTCTCCAGGAATGATGGGCACAGGGTTGGGATTAGTGGACTCCTCGTCTTCCCCTATACGAGATAAGGCATCCGCCTTACCATTTCGACAGCCAGGGCGATAGGTGATTACAAAGTTGAATTCAGCAAAAAATAATGCCCATCGGAGTTGGCGAGATGATTGAGCCTTCGCCACCTTCAGGTACTGTAGATTGCCGTGATCAGTGATTACTGTGATCGTATGCCTTGCTCCTAAGAGATAATGCCGCCAAGCTTTGAAGGCCGCCTTGGTGGCCAAGAGTTCTTTGTCCGTAATGACATAATTCGGTTCTGGAGCCGTGAATTTCTGTGACCAAAAGGCCACTGGGTGAAGCTGACCGGATTCAGGATCCTTTTGCGAGAGGACCGCTCCCATTGCCAAGCTGGAAGCGTCTGTCTCAACCACGTACGGTAGATCTGGACGAAGATGTTTTAGGATTGGAGCTGAGGTGAATTTCTGCTTGAAGTCCTGGAAGGCTTTCTCTGCTTCCTCCGACCATTGAAAACGTTTGTTCTTTCGTAGTAAAGAGGTAATGGGATGCACTAGCTGCGAGAAGCCTGGAATGAAGCGACGATAGAAGTTCGCAAATCCGTGCATACTCTGAACTCCTTTAATTGAGGTTGGAGAAGGCCAATTGATGATGGCATCCACCTTCCGTGAATCCATGCGTACACCTTGAGGGGTTAGGACAAATCCAAGGAACTCGACCTCAGTAACATGGAAGAAGCATTTTTCCAGTTTTGCAAATAGTCTGTGTTGTCGAGGTTTGTCCAGAACAGCAAGGACGTGTTTCACATGTTCTTGTTCAGACGGGAAATATACCAGAATGTCGTCGATGTATACTACGACACACACATCAATCAATTCTCGTAGGACGTCATTCATGAAATACTGGAACGTCGCTGGGGCGTTACAAAGGCCAAAGGGCATCACCTGGTATTCGAATAGCCCGTATTTGGTGCGGAAGGTGGTCTTCCATTCGTCCCCTTTCTTGATTCGTACCAGGTAGTATGCTCCACGGAGATCTAACTTGGTATAAATTCGGGCGTCTTTAACTTGATCCAAAAGTTCAGGAATCGGGGCAAGGGGTAACGGTTTTTAACAGTGACTTGGTTCAATGCACGGTAATCGATGCAAGTCCTAAGGTCTCCTTCCTTTTTAGGCACGAAGAATAAGGGTGAGGCTGCCGGGGACTTGGACGGGCGGATAAAACCATTAGCCAGATACTGGTCTAGATATTTCTTTAAGTGCAGATTTTCAGGTTCAGTGAGTGCATAGATTCGACCACATGCAATCTGTACGCCAGGTATGAGGTCGATCTGACAGTCGTACGATCTATGGGGAGGGAGAGTGGTTGGCTTGGTCCTTCTGAAAAACATCCTGATAGTCTTGATATACCGGAGGTAGCGGGTTAGTCAGACTCATAATCGTTGTCACTTCCTTAACCAGAGGTTCTTTTACTTCATAACAGGTACGAGCACATTTGCTTGAGAAGGTCAGCCTCTTAGCACGCCAGTCGATGCAAGGATTGTGTGATTCTAGCCATGGCATTGTCAGAATTATTTGGAATTGTGGAGCCTTGATTATATCGAACACAATGGCTTCCAGATGTCCGTCTTGGCACAAAAGTGTTCTCTGTCGTTGAGTATGTTACAGGACCCGAAGCGATCTCAGTCCCGTCGACAGTGGTGACTAAATCTGTTTGTTACCTTTTCCCAGAGAGGAAGATTCATCCTTGTAGCCAATTCTTGATCCATATAATTTCCAATGGCTCCGCTGTCGATATATGCTCTGACTGCATGCATTCGAGACGGCTGTTGGTGACTTATGAGGATTGAACCCACATCCTTAACCACCTACTGCCCTGCTCCTCTTCGATCTCACCTTAGAGTTTATGGAGGTAGGCTCTCCGTCCTGCGGTCTCTAGCAGGGGCGCAATAAGCACAGTCTTTCCCAGATCTAGTTAGTTCACTGATCCTGTGGGCGATTGCCGAGTCTTGGAGAGCTGGTTCAAACAAGTAAGTCTCTATGCCAATGGTTGCTTGGTATTGGTGCTTGAAGTCTTTATTTTCCCCAAGTTTTTTACCTGTATTTGTCTTTGCTTTCAGCCGCGGTCTCAAGCGGATTTTTGAATGGAGGATCGACTCTTCCTAAAATGCTGAGCAGATTTCCTTCAGGCGCGGCTCCGGAATGGTGAATGGAAGAACCGCTCGACATGTTCCAGAAGAATGCTGACCCCGGGTGAGCATTGGATGCCTGAGCGGGTACCTTTTCTTCTGCTCGTGCGGTGGTCTGGAGAACGGCTGAAGACGCAACCGATGAGATGGAATGCTGCAGGTAAGGCCTTCGCTGCTGTACTGACTCCTGTTCTCTTTTCTTTCTTCTCTCAGGTACCGATGGATGGATTTTCTGGACGGGCGTGGCTGTAGTAGTTCGAGGACAGGACAGACGCGGTGAGCGTTACGCTGCAGGAGTGCAGAATAACGCGAAGCGTGTTCTGCCTGCAGGGTGTGGCTTAAATAGCCTTGTAAGTAGTTCCAGGTAAAGTAGTCCCTAAACCACAGCCTGCCTTTCGGATAAAGTAATCCCTCAGCCACACCCTGGATATACAGAAAGGCTTAGCCTAACTAGGCTGAGTAAATAGCTCATGCAATTCAACACTTATTATGAGACTGGCGCCAACGGCGCCACTACGGAGACCAGGTGGTCCTCAGGCACTTCTTAGGGGCCTGATAAGCCCTTATAGGTGCTTTTGACTGAGGTGGGCCCATCAGTTCCGGGGGTTTTGGAGCATGCATCATGACACGCACACCGTGAGCAACGAATCTCCACAACTGAAGTCAGCTATGCCAGTGCCTGTTGCGATGGTGTATCGTGCAAACACGTATAGGTAATGGAAGCGATGCATACGCTCGAATTGCACAGAACAGAAACGCCAACCACGTTCGTTGGCCATCTCAAGAACTTACTAGTCTTAGGGACAAGTAAGTTTCTCCATAAGAATGAGCAATACAGATAAGGCAAGTAAAAGTCTTTAGTAACCATCAAACGTCAGGCCAGCTTACAAAATAAGCAAAAAGACTGGAGGGCCCCATTGAAATCTATGGAGGAAAAGGTGCAGAAAGAAAATCTTTCCCAGCACCTTAAAATAATTTTGGGAAAATGATACACACAAAATAACAGGATGTGCATGGATCAAAAATATAGTTTGTAGATCAGGTTGAATTGCCACAATTATCAAAGGTCAGAGAAAATGACGATGTGGTGATCAACCAGCAAGATGCTTTCGTGACTATACAAATTCAGCCAATGGCAGGACTTAAAGGAGCTGATGGCTTCTCTGCTGTGTTTTAGCCATTCTCCAACGTGTGGGTACCACAACTGCTTGAGGATTTTGAAGAGGTAAAAAGCATCAGCTGACATGTTTCCCCCAGCCATGAGCAAGTCCCTCATAATATTGCTGTTCAAACCAGGATGCTTGATACATACAATTAATGCTTCAGTTGTTTTGATTTAGACCTAGAGTACTGCAATGACTGGAACAGTTATACACTCACTCTACATCTAGAATAAAAAGTAATGATTGCGCTGCCACTCCACTTAGCATCAGCACAGTCATGAGACAGGGGTGCCCATTGTCACCCCTGTTATTTGCACTGTTACCAGAACCATTGGTGTGTACTAGGCATTCTAATATGCAGACAGTGTGCTGTTCTACATGAGAGAACGATTGGTGAAGGTTCCAGCTGTGATTGGACGTTTTCAATCAATATGGTATGATTTCTGGCCTAAAAAATAACTGGCAAAAGTCAATATTGTAACCATTGCAGGGCTCTGCAGGTGCTGCTCTGGGGGCCTAACACTGCGTGTCATAAGAGTCCTTTAGGTGCTATGATCAAGGGTCACTTTGCCAGTTGTTGAGACAGAATTTTATTTTTGAGACTTCTGGATTCACCTGTTCGGTCCCCCTAACTTTCTGCTTTTTCTTTATTTTATTGTTTGATCACTAACCTATTTCTGGTGGTCAGAAGGACTTTTTCTCAAGTCCCCCTGCCATTGTTTCCCTTTTTCACCCAGGTTACATGGCCCTGGGTCGCCCGTAAGGCTTCCAGGCCCTGGGATTATTCTTCAGTTTGTGCCTTTGCTGTGATTATATCGCCCTACATTGGTTCAACCACTTAAGTGCCAAGGAGGAGCCATCTCATCCTCAGCACATTTGCAGTGCTGGGGCCGAGATAGCTCGTCCTTTTTAGCACTTGTGTTTGTGCAATTGTTGCAACGCAGCTATCGCACAAACTCTAAATCCAACTCCCGGGCTATGTGAGGTGTTTCTTCCTACTCACGCCCAGGGATTGGATTTCATTCAGTTTCACGTCATTGTGCGTAGTGCGCGCTAACGTGACACTGAATGGAAACTCACACACCAAAGCCATTTTCGGCTGCGGCGGTGAAGGTAGGTTTCTCCCTCCATCCCTGGCATTTTCATGCCGTTTTGATCAAGGGAGATGTCCTTGGAAAGAGGAGACTCTCCCCTTTCCAACGACACCTACCTTGAACTATTACTGGGGGCGGATTTTCATCGATCCTCGCCCAGCAATGGACATCACCCCCGACCATCCTGGAGCTCTGGCTGGGATGAGTTACAGAATTTCCCTCTGGGAAGGGATGGGGAGCAAGCCGGGGCTCCCTGGGACTACCAACACTTTATTTTCCGCCCAGGTCAGTGCGCTCACACATGTGAGGTACCATTTTCGTCGGTACACCTGTGGGAACGTGGGAAGGTAGGACATTTGTTTTCTACTCTTGGTTTTCAGAACGTTTTCACACATTTGCTACTGCACTTTGTTACACAGCCCTTTAATTTCCTGAATGTGACCTACATTTAGTTGCTGCTTTAGGCACACTGTGACCCCCAACGTTGGAGCGCCAGACCTCATTACCCGAACTGCCCGATTGCCTGAGTGGAGCTGAACGGTGTCACAGTAGGCTGGGAACCGGGGGCATGAGTTGATCCACGTATGCGAAGAGGTGCAGCAGGGCAGCGGGTGGTCCCTGCAGGCAGTAAGCCATGTATGCCCATCCGGCCTGTGACTAAGAGGGATACCCCTGACCCTGCTTAAGATATACAAACGGGACAATAAGGAGAGAGTACAGGCCCGAACAACCTGCAACATTGTGAAGAAGGGACAAGCGCACGCCTCAGAGAGGGATGTGCAAGCCACCCTAGAGACACTACAGCCAAACATCTCGAGTGGAGGCGGCGAAGCACTCGGCCCTCAGTCATCAAACCACGGCCGAAGCCATTGAGCAGACAGCTCCATTGTGCACCCACCCCAAAGACAGAAAGGGATAAATAACGCGTAGCCGCCCAGCCGAACTGTGTGAAGTCGCGTTGGCTCACCCCCCCCTCACAGCCGCGACCCGGGTAATATGCAGAGATTAATGATCCACTAAGAACACAAACACTGCTCCAGCTTCTGATAGCAGTGTAATGCACGGACAGTAAAGGAACCCATAGGGCTCTGAACACGGGCCCATCAGGGGGAAAAAGTGACAGAAAATCCCAGAAACCCCGGCGCACCACTCTATCTCATTCAGCCACCATTAACCCAGCGTGAGGAGGAGCTACAACAGATTCGCCTGCTCCTTAGCAAGTCGACTCTTCCAAGATAGAAAGAGAGAACAGGAGCTGTGACTAAGGGCCAACACGGCGCATGGCACCGCCGAACCGCATGTAGACGAAGCACACGTGGGTGCCCTAGGTACATCTTTGGGACAGGCGGCAAAAACCAAGGCTGATAGATAACCAGCCCTACAGCGGTCACCAGACTAGACAGAGGGCAAGAGTTCATGCAGGAACCCCCCTCTGGTAGGGGGATGAAACAACAGTGAACTAACCTTGGCGTAAGGATCCGGATACAACCTACCCCGAACATAGTGCTCCAACTAACCTCCCTCTGGCAATACAGTGGAACAGGGGCAGAGCCAGCTGGAGCGTCTTGACCGCAGGGTCTCCATAACACAGCTGCCATGAGAGAAGACAGTAGGAGACGGGTACACGATGCCCAAAAGGGGCTGCAGCCAAGAAAGGGGCTACAATAGAGAAGTTGTTTACAAGGCCGACCAACAAAGAGTGGCATGAGTGGCGACTGAGTGGGCGGAAACGAGGATCAGCGCTTCTGAGGACACGATCGGAGCACTGCAAAACACAGTTACCAATATGGCGAAGGAGTTGGGCACATTAAAACTGAAGTGCGAGGACCTAGAAGCGAGGTCGCGGCGCAACAATATACACATAGTTGGGGTGCTGGAGGACACGCTTAAGGGACCGATTGAGCTCGCTGTTGAGGAGCTACTTAAGGAACTACTCGGAGATCCCGGATGGTCGACGATGTTTGTGGTGGAGCGGGCTCACAGGTCACTGGCTGCAGACCCAAAACCCGGCACCTACCCGAGGCCAATCATCGCAAAACTGATGAACTACAGGGATAGAGACCTGGTATTGCGAGCGGCCAGAGACAAAAAGGAGCTAAAAGCTGGATCCAATATAGTTCGTATTTTCCCTGACTATACCCTCGCAGTGCAGCAAGAAAGGCGCACGTTGAAAAAGATGCTACGTGAACGAGCAATACCCTATGTAATGATGTACCCAGATAGGTTGCGCCTGCAATACAAAAATAAGACATTTTTTTACATTCCCGGAAGAGGCGGCCTCCTTTGTAGAAGCAATCTACATCCCTTTGACAGACAAGCAGGCGGCGGGGAGAGAGGACAGGCGCTCGTGAAACTGGATGGGAGAGTGCCGACCGCCGCAGATGATGTAACTGTCACTTTACTCGTACAGGTGTTTACAGATATGTGGAAACTGCTCTTGTGAATTGTTAAAATAGTACTGTTATCAGCTCTTAGCTGTTGGTCATATTTAGGATGAGTGCTGGTAACATATCAACCGGAACTGGAATATATAAGATGCCAGCGTTAGTCCTTGATCCCAGCCGGCCCTGAGACGGTCTCCCTCATGCGTATGCACATGTTAATTGGTTGGGCTAGGGAGGGGGGAGTGGGAGACCACAAAGGGAATAGCATAGTTGATGTTTGGGGAACTACGAGGGTGGAGGTGGGGGGGAAGGAGGAATGGTTGGGGTGTAAAATCAAAAGAATGCACAGAGGGCACAGCGATGCAGTATAGGGCACACTACATATTGGGGTTTCCAACATGAGACGGATACCAAATTAAATGACTGCAAGGAACCCTGAAGAGAGAAAGCTATTGAGCTGGAATGTCAGAGGACTGGGTATGCCGGTGAAGGCACAGAAAATAATCGCATACGTCAACAGAATAGGGGCACGGATATTATACTTACAAGGAACACATTTGCTAGGGCAACAGGCGGGTAAGATCGCTCCGGGATGGGGGGGTGAGAGGATCATCGATTTTTACATCATATTCCACCAACACTGCAGTTTACACATCTTGCCACGGAAAGCGACTCTGAAGGCAGGTATGTGATGGTACACGGCAAACTGGGAACCGCTGAGGGGTTACTGATTAACATATACGGCCCCAATATTGACGATTAGGAGTACTATACTGAGGTCTTCCAGAAGTGTGGTAGGTACTCATCAGCTCACATTATTTGCGGGGGGGGGGAGGACTTTAACACTATATTGGATATGGACCTAGACCGTACAGCAACCACTCGTAGAACCCTAACGGGGGTGGCACGCACGATACGTACACACATGATAGATCTTGGCTTGAGAGACGCCTGGCGTTCCTTGCACGGAGCGCAACGGGCATATGCCTTCTATTCGTCAGTTCACGACATGCACTCCAGAACCGACCTGTGGCTGGTGCTATCGATGGTCATTCCGGAGGCCAACTCGCATAGGGCTCCATGGAGATTTAAAGCGAAGGCCCTAGCAGACCCAGTGTATAAAACCGGCCTAATGCAAAATATAATTGACTATTTCGAAAGTAATGACGGGTCCGTCTCCCGTCAGGCAGCCCCATGGCAAACCTTTAAAGTGTACATTAAGGGCGCTGCTATGTCCACAGAATATTAGGTAACTGGGTATAAAAGAGGAAATAATAACAAAACTCCAAGAAAGGTATGCGATGGCCCCCAGAGCATAGGCGGCATCTGATATCAGAACACAAGTGGACGAATTCCGCACAGCTGCAGACTGCGAACTGCGCTATTTTGATAGGCCTGCGGCAGCACATAGGTGTGGCGAACATGAGAGACCAGGCAAACTGTTAGCCCAACGGGTCCGGGGGGAAAGGGGAAGTGCAAGCATTCCATGTATAACCAGAGAGGATGGAATAGTTTGTTACAGGACAGGAAGAAGTCAGTAAAGTCTTCTTTGACTTTTATGCCAAACTATACTCTCCCCCTCCCCCCCAAGAGCGCAGTAACCGAGGAAGACCTAGACAGTTATCTGGCTAGAATACCAACCACTCTGTTATCGGGAGAAACTAAAGAAGCCCTAGATCAGTGGACGAGATAAAAGAAGCTATAAAAGCCCTACCGAGTGGAAAAGCTCCAATATCAGATGATCTAGGAGCCGAATACTACAAAGGGTTTGTTGGCACCTCGGCTACACGCGATATGGTCTGAAGCACTGGAAACAGGCAGGCTACCGGATACGACTCGTGAAGCGATTATAACTCTATTGCTTAAACCTGGAAAGCCACCTGAAGAATGGGGCTCCTACCACCCGTTATCATTAATACTGGTGCAAAAGTATTCGGCAAAATATTATCTACTCGACTCAACCCCCTTATGCCTCATAAGGACCAGGCTGGATTCGTGCAGGGAAGATGTACGGCCTCCAATATCTGCCGATGCTATAACATTCTGGCAAACCTACATGAACAGCAGCAACTGAGCCTAACTTCAGATATGACTGTTTCAGAGACAGCAGCAACCATCCGGATTGTCTACTGTATTTGCATACTCTATTTTGTACCCACTATAGGCCTTCTACTAGCCAGGGCCATTATCAATGTATTCTGTGCTTTATTGACACCACCTGTATTCCAGCAATACAAATTCCTTATTTACAACATTTCTTACTACGTTGATACATAAACAAGCTACATGACTCGAAGCTTTTGCACGTTCAAGTTGTGTGCACAATGCATGAATCTATACATATTGATGTTGTGATATCCCTTTAAGAGCAATGTATAACAATCACAAAGGCTGCCATCCTGGTGCCCCTGGTTACAGGCCCGGTGGGACACGAGGCGGCGGTGACGCTGCTGCGTTCCTGAACGCTTGACATCACGTCGCCTAGCTAAAGCGAGCTGTAAACAGTAAACTAAGTCTAAAGAAACATGCACACTGGTTCCTCTCCTGTCGGCGCTCAGCAACACGTACAACACAGGTAAGGTCCCTGCAACAGAGCACAAACAAGACACTTCGACTTCACTATAGAAAGAGTTTACCAAGTATTCTCTTTACCTCTAAGTGACTAAACCTGTAAGAGCGAACACAGGCTTTCAGGTACGATTTTTCATTTATCAGCAGATGAGTGAGACGACAGATTGCGTATCCCAAGGATTTTATAACTTAGCCCTATCGACAATTTTTACAGATAATAATACAGACATCGGCCACAAGGCCACCGAGCTAGTTAACAATCATGGAAATTAAACCATGCCTTCTGATTAGGCATTTATATTGATACTGATGTCCAGTGCATACACACTAACTGTTTGGTATTATGTTTTATGACCTATTGCCTGATCCGTATCTGAAATGGTATGTGAACATTTATTTTCTTTATTTTTCTATTTTTGGATGAATGTAAAAAATGGTAACACCGATTGCTACTTATATTGATATGTTCATATGTTTCTGTGATTTGGATTATCGAACATATTGTTATTCACTGGTAAATTACTCCGTGTCCTAGCCCTGAAGACAGACTCGGTCCGAAATGCATCGGAAAACCAAAATAGTGACATACGTGGTCTGGATGCACTTTTGCTTTTCAAGCAAATAAAAAACTGAGAATGTCCTAAAAAAAGGCTTTGTTTTGATATGTGAAATAAAAAAAAAAAACTAACGGTACCATTAATAGCAGTTCTTCATGAGAGCAAGACGTGAGCATACTTTGGACTAGATTTCTTATCTAGTCCTTTTTCGAAGTTCTTTGTAACCGTGTTCCAAGGCCTCAAGGTATGCTCAAATTACCTCAATCAAGTGTATATAAACTACAGAGTTAATTCAATGTGGTGCCCACCCATTATCTTCTTGATTCTTTCTCTTTGCAGAACTTGGACTTACCTGCATTTTCCACTTACATGTGAATTGCATACTGACTTTGTCCCATTGGTTTCTATGGGAACACTGTACTGACCTAAACACATCCAACTTGACTTTGGTTGCACTACGTGACTCTGGAAATGTTTCTTGCCTCCGGTTTGAGTGCCATGAGTTTTAGGCCAAAGATTAAAATGTCGGCTCTTACCTGTAGTTTTTAATTTATTTATAAAATCATGTCTTCTACTTCTGTAATGTGAATGCTTTATTTACGCTAGCCATTTTTTGCTGGTACTATTCTTATGTTTCCCTGAAGTGTGAAAACTGCTGGGGTATGCAGTAATATTTTCGAAAAACCTTATTAAAACACTGAAAAAACACTGAATTCTTTGTAAAAAGTATATATAGGGGTGGGGTAAGGGAGTAATACAGATAGTGGTGGGATGGGGTTATAGACATAGGGTAAACAGAGGGTTTCCAGGGAACCCCCACAAAAAACAAAAACTAACAAAATCAGTATTTTTCTATTTGTCAAAAAAGTTTTAATTAAAAGATTTTTCAGAAGGATCACATGGATCCAAAACTGGTGTGTGTAGCTGAAATGTATCTTTGTCTTCTGTTGGCCTTGACACCGGGAGTCTGTATAACTGTTAAGGAGGTTTTGGTAAAGTCCTGTCTGAGATAAGACTTTAGAAAGCCTACCTTGCATGAACAGGGGGACACCCCTCAGGTTTAGCCTGAACTACTCAAAGGTTTGGTAGCAATAGCTGAGCATCCATACTTAGTATAGGAGGGATGAGGCCTTAGTGAGGCACACAGTACTCATAGCATACGCTTTGTTCAAGGAAACAATATAGCAGTTAAATAAAAATAAGCATTTACTTTATATACACTGAAGCGGATACATTTAAGTAAGGCAAGCACTATCACACAGTAGCATTAAATACAGAATAGCTACAATTTTTCCTTTCATTTTGTTTGGCTGATTAAACATCAACCTTTCAAAATAGAGTATATATAAAACAATATAAATCACCAATAAAATCATTTTTACAATTGCTTTGTGTTGATTACAAAGAAAAATCAAGGTAAATGAATGAAGGATAATAGTCAGCAAGAACATCATTATTGTAACACTGCTTTCCCTCTGCACTATGTGTCATCAAACCAGTTACAATCAGATAGTCATTATCCGTCTTCATTTGAATATTCTTTTGCACTATTTAAGGCAAAATCCAACAGTTTTATTGTTGCAATTCTTACTGATATTAAATACAGAAAAGCTACAATAGCCAAAGTAAATACTTTAAAAAAGTTATAAAGTAAAACAAAGTATCAGAAACCTCTGAAACAAGATGTGAACTTCAGACCAACGTGTCCAACTTTAGTTAACTCCTGCTTAACCAATATTAAGAAGTCCAACCCTATTCTAAGTGAGTCTCATCGAGTCAAGGGGGCTACTGGAGGTCCAGTGACCAAGCGCATATGAAGGAAAAGCAGGTAAGCAGCAAACAAAGCAGTCTATGAAGAGTTCAAGTTCACAAGTAAGTAGCAGGAGATTTCTTTGGTATAGAGCACAAAGGGTTGTCCACCCCAATGTAGCACAATGTAGGACTGAGGGGATTCAAGTAATAGCTTAACTTCAAGCCTCCGAAGCACAGGAACAACAAAGCAGGCCCCAGGTAAGTATTAGGTGCTGAATAGTACCTTGTAAGTGAAGAAGCTTGTGCAGCAGGATGGTCCCCAAGGAGAGGTCGAAAGCAGACCATGGTTCTGGATTTGTGGCCTTGGCGACTGAAGAAAAAAACTTGCAATGGATCTGATGGTTGCTCTCGTGTAGTTGGACACCCAGCAGAAGATCTTCGCAGCACTGGCCCCTTTTTCAAAGCTCGGTTGAAGGATGGTAGTAGTGAGGTAGACGTTGCTCTGGTTGTCTGCTCAGCTGAGGAGGCTTTCAGGAGCCGGATCCAGCCTCTGGAGCTCCAGGACGATGCCTGCAAAATTTTAGATGAAATCACGCTTCGGAAGACCTTGCACCGCAAAATGGCAAAGAACCCCAGGCACTGGCGAATTGCGGGCTGTGGAGGTTGCAGCTCTTCCAGGAAGGGCACAAAATGCAGTTTGTCTTGAGACTGGTTAGACCCACCAGTCCAAGGGAGGATGTTGAGGTCGGGACTGCAGCAGTCACTCGGGTGGCTCTGACGGCAGCTGGAGGTGGCTGCGGACGTCGTCCTTCGTCAGATATTCAGTTCCAGTGGTCGACTGAGTTTCTTCCCCAGGACCCTCATCTTTTATACAGGAAAAATGTCTGAGCCCACCAATCACCAGACATGCATTAATTCGAAACAAGGGGGTGGCTGTCCAATGGGGACAGGCAGCCTCCCGGTATAAACTGGTTCCAGGGAGGCACAAGACTAGAGCAGTTTCGTTCACCTCCCCCACTTCCTGTCCTTTCAGGCACTCTCAGAACCTTGGCAGGCTTTCCAATGGAAGCTTGCCAAAGACAAAAGACCCATGGAGACCTCTGAGACCAAGGCAGGTAGAAGAAGGCTCAAAAAAGACCAAGCCATCAAGAATAGAGTTTAGAAAAGTACAGTCACCATTTTAACCCCTTACCATAGCTGCGGAAAAGCAGCCTGCGACAAACGTCCACAAAAAGTTGTGTAAAAAGGTACACTGCCACCAGCCTGTCGGATGAACCTGGAACAGCAACCAAAAGGTTACTGGAGAGGTGAGCAAAAGGATACAATGTTTCCCCTCAGCACTCCACTTAAGGTGGGGTGTGTTGATCTCGCAAAATAAAATACAGGTGGGAAAAAAAGTGTCCCACTGCCCTGTTAACATGTGTTAACATAGATAAAATAAAAATGGAAGCTCAAGAAGCTCCCCAGCAATGCTGCACAGAAAGTGCTTCAATAACGTACTTCGAGTGCAAGCGAGAATTTGACCTCGGGGAAGGGGAAAGGCATAGGTATTTCCAGATCAGACATTGGGTGATGACTGAGGAGGTGAGGAACGCGGCAACGCGGACTACGATGCAGTTCGAGATGGTTCCTCTTAACGCATGAGGGGTCTAGAGGGCTCATTTCAGATCTCTACAAACTTCTGGGAGACGCGGCCCCAAAAACTAACTGGGCTCACATGGAAAGATGGGAGCAGATTCTGGGGACGAGAATAGAGAGGGAGGACTGGGAGAGGCTGTGGAGGGGATTACCAAAGTGGGCAAGAGCAGCGCAGCTAGAAGAAGCTTGGTATAAATACATCTTTGGAAGGCACTACACGCCTTCACGCCTGCATGCGATATTCCCAGCAACGTCTAAAGACTGTTGGAGGGGTGTGGGGAGGAAGGGACAGCAGCTCACATTTGGTGGCATTGCCCCAGACAGAATTAGACCTTTCTGGAGCAGTATTGCGTTGGCACAGGAACAGGCGTTTGGAGAGGGGGAGGGGCGAGATCCTCGGGCGATTTTAATGGGGAGGCTAAGGTTGGGAGACGGAAAGGGTCGAGATAAAGCAGAGGTTATGTTTACACTTGCAGCGATGTCCCCGATTGCTCAGAGATGGAAGGGGCCCGCGGTTCTGACAGAGCAGGATTGGCTGCGGAAAATGTGGGAGTTGGTGGCTCTGGAAAGGGCCACGTATGCAGTCAATAACAATCTGGACAACTTTGCAACTGAGTGGGGAGAAACGCTGACATACCTAAAAGGAGAATTCCGAGAGCAGTGGTGCCCGCAAAGGTTGAAACTGTTGGACCTTTATGGATGACTTACAAAATGCTTGTTGCTGTTGAGTGGGAAGGGCTTGAGGGAATCTTGGTGCTCTGGGGGGGAGGGGGAGGGGAGAGGGAAAGGGGGTTTTGTTTGATTTGTTGAACTGTATGCCATAAAACAATAAAAAGATGTAAGAAAATATATATATTAATTGTAGATGCCAGAAAACATGGAGGAAAGCATAACTCCATTAAAAATTATCCAAAAGAGATAAAAAGGGTTCCCAATGTCAGAGTAAAAGAATGAGTGAGGAGACAGTTTCCCACTCGGTCAGGAGAATCAGTCCAAAACTCAAACAATGACATTCTACCAAACAATAACTGTTTTAAATGTGTTTTATGACGGATTCCATTATCTTGACACCTGAATACTAAAAAAGGACAGGACTGTGCCCCTCTGCCAACAACTACTTTTACGAAAAAGCCCCGTCACCTCTCAACTACTCCCTATGTAGGTCACAGCTCCAAAAGGGCAACCGCTCAGGAGATAAACTCAGAACTGCGAACCCAAAACCAAATTGCACTACGTTTGGATACAACAGTTATTCTAAGGTGAGTATTGGCATTATAAACTCACAAAGTTTAACATAAATATTTAATTCTTTATTACAAAAGATTCTTTAAAACACTATACACACATTTCAAACAAAAACACAATAAATCATCCAAATAATGTATGGGAAAAAACGTTTTTAAATGTAAATAACTTTTCCAACAAAAAAAGACTCCCCTAAAATAACAAAAGTGAACAAACAAATATTCAATAAAAAATTCAAAAAATGACATGCATATAACACTAGCACTTGGTAAGTTCAAAACATCCTTGTGTCTAGTCTTGAAGTCTTCTTGTCTTTACCAGGTTCCTAAATAATACCTAGTCAATAGGCTGCTAATGCCTTAATAAAACTGTATAATCAATCTAACAGCATTTAATCCATTATCTCCCCAACCTTGTGTTTAAATGTATTGTGCCTACCATCAGGAAGTGGCCTTACATCAGAATAGTGGTGTTTTGTGCCTTCATGGCATTTACTGTTTTTTCCAATTGACTGAGTATTTCTCAACTGTGGGCCTTTTTGCTTAAGTACTTATTTAAGTAGAAGAGGTTAATATAAGTTTAACATAATAAATGTGTATATTTTTCAGTTTACCATTGTGGTGTGTTTTCCATGGACAAGGTTTGGACTAATTTTACCTTTGTGCCAGCCTGCTTCCGCTTCTTGGAGTTGAGTGTAACTGCTGTGCCACTCAACATAGGAGTGTGCAAAACCCACCTTAACAGCATGGTATATCCTGAAAACACTAACCCATTACTTGCAAGATTATCAAGATCTGTTGTCTTCTGGTCTGAGTGTCCACCTTTGCTCAAAACCGTTGCTAAATGTTAATCTTTCCTAGGTTATTATATTTATTTTGATAAATGCCCAATATTCCTCATGTTTCCTTAATCAAGTTTTTGGATGTACTAATGCCCAGAGGCGTAGAAAGGGTAGGGCCTGAGTGGGCAAGGACCACCCAAAATCTGTAAAATTCCACTCCACAGCATTGTGTGGACATTTACAGATGTTAATGTCACTGCGGTGGGCCCAACTACATTAGCAACAGACCCCACTTGTCAGCCAATCGTGGGTACGCCTCTGCTAATGCCAAGGATATTTTGGAAGGGTGGCCCTTTTCATACTGAGAGTTCCTTGCAAATGCAGTGGCTTGGGTCCCCCAGAATTTTCAATTACTACAGCACTGCACAAGTTCAGCATATTGTTTCATGGTGGGATGGCTGCGTGCTAGATCAGCCTGGTAAAATGTTTCATAATATCTTACAACTATATTCCCGTTGGAAGATCTTAAAGCGCGTGAGGAGACAGGCCATTTTTAACTATGTTCCATATATAGTGGCATTCAGCTGTATAAGGTTTTATGTGTCAAGGTAAGAGGACTGAAGAAAATTCCTGCTCTCACGGGGAGCCAATGTGGTGTTAGCATTTTAAGGATTGTTGGTTACTATAATGGCAAATGTATTTTGTAATATTTGTATGCAATGAATCAATGCCTCTCTGGCTCCTGCATACAAGGCATTACAATAATCCAGTTTAGTGCCAACTATTGCTGTAGCAACTGTGGTGCAGTGCAAAATGGATAAAAAGGGTCAGAATTGCCAACAGATCATTAAATGCTAGTTGGAAGTACATAAAGTATACATCTGCGGAACCATAGATTGAGTGAAAGTGAAGCCTAATGGCTTTATAGAAAAGACAGGTTTAATGGAATGGCCTGAGAGTGAACATTCTGGGTGCAGCTTAATGCACCTCTTAAGAGAGGCCGGAGAGCAGATCAAGAAATATCTGTTTTTTTCCCTATTCAGGGTGAAGTCAGTTCGGACACATACACCGCTTAAAAGCATGGAAAACTGAATCATTTTCTGATTAACGATGACAAACGCTGAGATTGAAGATTATTTGCATGTCATCTGCATAGTTTTGAAATTCCACTCCCAGGTTTGAAAGAACATCGTGTAGTAGCTTGATAATAAATTAAACAAAATGGGGGAGGTGCATGTCGGACCGTATCCGGTAATTTATCTGGGTCAGAGAGACAGTCCTCTATTCTAATTTTAGATGCACTTATTTAAAAAATGAAAGAAGCCAAGAGAAAGTTCGGGATCCAAAGTAGTTTTCTTGAGTAAAGGATTTGAGTCTGACCCATCACAAAAAGAGGCATTAACAAATTTGGAAATGAATGGGGTGAATACATCTATACATTCTTCAAAAAACAGTAGAAGGGCAAGAATTAGCCATACAGTTGGCCTGTTTTCAAGTTAAAAATAATATATACAGTAAATAAAAACTCTTTAAACAAATCAATCATACAACTAACTATTAAAACACTATAAAAAATACACCCCAGTAAAAGAAGACAGAAATGTATAAGCACTCTGGATACTTTATCAGGGAGGAAACAGCGATAAATGCAACAATATTGTTCAAAAAGATATGCCTTTGTGGAAAATGCTACAAAAAGGACTTAACCAGTCTCGAGGGCACCAAAAGGTGGACCAGGGAGACAGGGTCACTTGAAAGTACTTCATTTCAATGTTTGGCAGTTCAACAGTGTCGAACCACTCTTGAAACTGTTGTGTTTTCGTGTCAAACTGGGTTCAAATGAGTCTAGTTGCGTTGATCGCAGGCAGCTTCAAGCCGTTGCTCTGTGCGGTTCAAAGGACGCGCCGAGTGATTCAGGTCGATGAATCACCATGAGCAGTTCTATAAACAAGTGTGATTCGAAACTGTGAGTACTGCTGGTTCCGGTCGATGAGTGACGCAGTGATACAGCGGTTCCAGACAAACTGCGATGCAAAGTCCTGGTGATTTAAAATCATTGCTACAGTGCGCTGGTGCTTGGACCGGTCGAGTGAGGAAGCTCTGATGGAGTGATGTGGCATAAAGTCGGTTCGATGATGCAAACACTGGTGCTTCAAAATTAGAGTGAGTGCCAAAGGCAGCACCAGCTGATTCTGCTGGTTTACACATGGTTTAAATGTGGCACAAATTGGTGCAAAACGGGAGCCTGGCTGTTCTGGCTCTGAGGATTCTGCAAGATCCAATGCAAGGGGGGGTGCCAGGGCAAGGCAAGTCTGTTCTCCCAGCGTAGGGAGGTTTGTTAGTCGAGTGGTAGATCTTGTTTTCTCAGCAAGAGTAGCCCTTAATGTGCCCTGCAAGTGTGTAGGAAGCCAAGATTGCCTCTGCCTCGGAGAGCCCCTTCACCTCAATAGTGGAGGGCTTTGGAAAGATCAACTCTCCCAAAAGAGTTGCAAATGAATTCTTCATGATGTATTGAAAATCCAAAACTGAATCAAAGGAGGAGTGTGAGACCCCGAGTTTATAGGGAAAATGCTATAGGGGATTGGATAAAAGAAAGCCCGTGTGACAAGTGAGCCTTGCCTGCTGATATCATACCCAGAGTGCCTTGTTCCACAGGAAGTGGAGGGGCAGGAAGGAGAGCAAAGCCCACAGGAAAGGAAGCTGGTGGAATCCCTTCCACAAACCCACTTGTGCTCTCCGACTTCAACTCTGTCACCTTTTCCAGCATGCAGCTTCAAATGCTCTCTTGTGTGCAGACCCTGGTGTGAGGCAGGTCTTTGTTCTGGAATTGACTCTTTAAAGCCAGACACTTGGGGCATCTCCAGCTGGGAGATACCAGGCATGGCAAGGGAGGAGTTCTCTTTCCTCCCAGAGAGTCAATAGTCATTCACCCAGCCCCTTTTCCTATTCACTTGAAAGCAGACAGGCAGGTGCCTTAAATCCACATAACCTCCCATATCCGTCTGAGCTCACAGGGTGGCATGCTACAAATCAGATTTGTCTCAACAATTATGTGAACTTTCAACCACAACACCAAAATAGCTATGGCTATCAGGTGAGCAGTTTATCATATTAATGAGGATTTTGGAACAGAGGTGTAGACTTAAATGCAAGCCCTGCACTGCAGTGCAATGACTTCGCTGTCACAGCAGCTGTCAAACCTGTGACCTCTATACCTGCTCTGTGCTACTGAAAAGCAGGGGCTGCAGATCAGGACACTGATGCAACAGGGCATAGGGTTATACTATGCTTTTGCATGGAGTTTAATGAAAAAGGGTTTTGGTTTGCAGACCACCCTTTCTGAGATGGAATCACCCACATGATTTTATTATTTAATAAAATAAATTTTAAAAAGCTGGGGCTTGGGCATGCTTACCAGATGGTAATTCCTCACAATACTTGCACACTGTTGAACGTGCTGTGGGCAGTCAGGGTTGATGCTGTACTTTTCCTGTACAAGTCTGGACTCTTTGGCCCGAGAAGTTGGTATCCTCTTTATTTGGTTTAGACATCCCATTGTGGGGAAAGAGTATTTTTACAATTGAAGGAGTCCATGGGTGAAGAAGTGGTGCAAATCCTCGGGTGACTTGTTAGGTCCTCTAGGCACAAAAGGGGTGACTGCACATTGTGCTGCGAAAGCAACTCATAAAATTGGAAAAGCAAAAAGCAAAACGGCCCGACTTGAACAATGGAAAACACTTGATGACATGGTCCACCTCGGAAAATGACATCTGTAGAGCTAGGTTTAGATGTAACAGAACAGACTTTTTTAATTCTGATTCAGAAGATTTCCTTTTCTCTGTTGACTATCCATCTGATCTAATGCCCCTCTGATTGCACTGTGTGCTCCATAGCATTGCACGATCCTGAGTTACTGCTATTAGGTACTCTACGCATTCTGATACCTCATCTCTGCGACTATTTAATACATAGCTGCCTGGTTTGCATAATTGAATTGTAAAATCAAGGAGTGCACGTAAGGAACAAGTTACTTACCTGTA
This sequence comes from Ambystoma mexicanum, assembly GCF_040938575.1. Lineage (NCBI taxonomy): Eukaryota > Metazoa > Chordata > Amphibia > Caudata > Ambystomatidae > Ambystoma > Ambystoma mexicanum. The sequence continues at coordinate 288,899,474 of NC_090931.1, read as the reverse complement.
ACTGTTGTTCTCCAGCATGGGTCTGACATGGATTCACATGCTCATGAATATTCCCCGTCGTCAGTCTGGGAATCCTCGGTAAAAGAAAAAGAAAACAGTTTCAGTTTCATTTCTGAACTGTGTTTCTCCTAACAATCAATCACTGAGCTGTGGGTCATGCTGCCCCCAGCCAATGACTGCCCCCAGCCAATGACTGCCCCCTACCTAAGCCCCTCCTCTGGCAGCCATCTTCAGATTTAGAAGCACGTTAAGTGGCAGTAGAACCAAGAGAAGAACCGCAGAGGGGTAGGCGGGAGGGTTCGCATGTGAATCCATGCCAGACCCATGCTGCAGAACAACAGTTACAGGTAAGTAACTTGTTCCTTCTCCAGCATGGGGTCTGGCATGGATTCACATGCTCATGAATAAAGAATACATTGCAGTACACACATGCACAACCTTGGGAGGTGGCAAGGCTCCTCAACAGACTCACCTTCAAGCAAACAGGTTGCGCAGCACTGCTTGGCCGACTCTGGACTCCTCCCTGGAATCCCTGTCGACGCAGTAGAATTTCGTGAAGGTGTGCGTCGACCTACACGTAGCAGTTCTGAAGATGTCCAGCAGGAGCACACCACACAGGAACGCCGTTGTAGCAGCGATCGCCCTGGTGGATTGTGCTCTTGGATGGCCAGGCAGCAGTCGGTTGGCCAACCAGTGACAGTGAGTGATACAGCCAGAGAGCCACCTGGAAATGGGAGCCTTGGACAGGGCGTTCCCATGGTTCACAGGACCAAAGTTCAGAAAAAGTTAGTTTTTCCGGAAACACTTTGTGCGGGCCACATAAAACTTCAGCGCTAAAGCCACATCCAGCAAATGCAAAGTCCTTTCAGTCGGCGACAAAGGCGTCGGAAAAAATACAGGTAACACCAAAGGCTTGTTTAGATGAAAGTCTGACGGCACCTTGGGCATGAAGGAGGGGTGCGTCTGCAGCACCACACTCGTCTCGTGGAAAGTCAAGTAAGGGGGTTTGCAGGATAGGGCCTGGATCTCACCCACCCCTGCAGAGGTGATGGCCACGAGAAAAGCTGTTTTCCACGACAGAAAATCGAGTGGAACAGAATGCATAGGCTCGAATGGGGGTCCCATGAGCCTAGTAAGGACCACATTTGAGCTCCCACGCTGGGGCCGGAGCCTTCACCGGCGGGAACGAGCGGAGTAGTCCCTTGACAAATTCCTTGGCCAACCGTTGCGACCACAAGGAGGGTCATCCTGGGTATCTGGTGTAGCGGGAGAGATAGCCGCCAGATGAACCTTGATGGAGGCGTGAGCGAGCCCGGATTTAGTCAACGACAGCAAATATGGAAGTACCTGAGGGGCCGTGATCCTCAGAGGGTCAATCCTCTGGGAACGGCACCAAATAGTGAATCTCTTCCACTTGAGTCCGGAGCACTTCAAAGTAGACTATGCTCTAGCCTTGGCGAGAACTTCCTTGCAGTCCGCCGGGTGATCGTAGCCACAGAATTCTAGCACTGCAGGAGCCAGGCCTTCAGGTTCAGAGACCCTGGATTGTGGTGAAGAATGGCGCCTCCTTCCCTGGTGAGAAGATCCACGACCACTGGCAGCTTGACTGGTGGGGACTCCGACATGCTGTGAAGATCCAGGTACCAGATCTGCCTCGGCCACGCCAGTGATACAAGGCTTATCCGGCACCGGCGTTGACTGATGACTCAAAGTAACAACAGCAATGGAAGGAACGCATGCAAAAAGAGGCCTTCCCTAAGAGAAGGAGAATGTGTCCCCCATGCTCCCAAATGGGGGAACCTGCAGGCTAGCCTCCGGCACTTGGTGTTCGTCGCCGTCGCAAACAAGTCGATCTGGGGATTGCCCCCTTGGACGAAAAGGTTCTCCACTAGGCCCTGCCGAAGTTCCCTTTCGTGGCAAGAGCGAAGCTCCCTGCTCAGAGTTTCGGCAACTGTATTCTTTACTCCTGCCAGATTAAACGGAATGAGGAACATCCCTTGGGCGACGACCCTGTGCCATAAACTCCTGCACCTCTTTGGAGAGCATTGGAGATCTGGTGCCCCCCCGTTTCCGGATGTAAAACATTGTGGTGGTATTGTCTGTGGAGACCCGCACCCCCCTGCCCTTGAGAGATGGCAGGAACGATTTTAGTGGCCAAAACACCGCCGTAGCTCCAGAACGTTGATGTGCAACATCTTCTCCTCCCGTAGCCACAGGACTCTGGCGTGAAGACTTCCGGTGTGGACTCCCCCTCCTTCCAGGGAAGCGTGCGGTGGGGCCTGGAAATCTGCGCCTCCGGTCAAATGAGAGTGCACGCCACACCATCTTATCGCTCAACGGAAACCCTTGTCGAGCGCTATCCTGTCATGCAAACTTCCGGACACCTGGACCCAACGGGGGTCAAGGAACTCCAGCAGCGGGCGCATCCGTAGCCTGCAGAGTCGGATGAGGTAAATGCATGACGACATCATGCAGAGCAGAGGCTTGATGGCCCTCACTGTGGTGATCTTCAGTGCTAGCAGCCGTTGCACCTTGCCCAGGATGGCCGCTATCCTCTCTTCCAACAGCGATGCCAGGCATGACACTGTGTTGAGTCGGGATCCCAGGAACAGCACGTTATGCGATGAGTCAAGCAGGACTTTGCATAGCTCACTGAGAACCCCAGATCCGTCAGAAGGCGGAGGTCCTCGCTGTGTGGTCGACAGCGACTTCTCTTTATCTGGCCCGGATGAGCCAGTCGTCCAAGTAAGGGTAGAAGTGGATCCCTTGCAGTCGTAGATGGGCCGTCACCGGCGCCAGGCACCTGGTGAAGACTTTGGGCGCCAACTTCAGTCCAAAGGAAAGGGCCTTGACTTGGTAATGCTTCCCTTCAACGACAAAGCACAGAAACTTGCGGTGTCCTTTGTGAATGGGGATGTGGAAGTACGCATCCTCCAGGTCCAACAGCGACAGAAAGTCTCCCTCTTCCAGCTGCCCGAGCACGTGTTGAAGAGGGACCATTCGGAACTTCTGAGACCTTATGTATTTGTTCAGTCGTCGCAGGTCAAGAATGGGCCACCAGCCCCCGGTCTTCTTTCGTACGCGGAAGTACCTTGAGTAAACTTCATAGCCCCAGAGATGCTTTGGAACCAGCTCTATCGCCCCTTTAACATAGCCCAAACTTCCAGCAGCAGCTGAGGGATGTGGTTTTCCTGCCGGACCACCGGTGGTATTTGGGGACACTTTCGTTGGAACTCTAGAGTGTGTCCGTGGGTGAGAGCGTCCTGGTGGAGATGGTCTTCCACACGCTGACAAAGTTCGCCAGCCGGCCTCCCACCGGGGTGCACGGGTGGTGTCCCGACGTCCCGGCCGGTTCATTCTTGCTTGGAGGTCGACAGGCCGCCATGCGGTCCCCGACGATGACAGCGGCGTCGTCCTGTTTGTTTCTTGGGCCGAGGAGCGGGAGGGTTGGCGGTAAGAAGAGGAGCCTGCCGAAACCCTCTCAAAGATCGGGTAGACATGCCTCCTGAGGACCGAAAGGACGGCCGTCGCTGCAGTAGCATGCCCAGGACACGTGCCACCTTGATGGCGTGTAGGGGCTCATCCACCGCTTTCCCAAAAAGATTATCCCAGTCGAAGGGCATGTCCAAAACACTGGTTTGGACCTCCTGTCAGAAGTTGGTGGCCTTGAGCCAGCCACTATGGCAAAGGCAAATGCTGTTGCCCATCTGGTTGAACCCTGCATCTGCGATGACCGTGGCCGCTGTGATGGCATGGTCCAACGCCACTTCGTCCTCTTGAAGAATCTCCTAAGGCTCTGACCTCTTATTGTCAGGAAGTGGAAGTGTTAGGCAGAATTATATGCAGTACCCTTTCAGAACTCCACACACAATTAAGACTACAAGTGACAGTACAATTTCACCTTTGGTAAGCCTGTATTACACAGTTAAAGTGGTAGCAGTAGCAGAGCAGCCAGACCTATCTCAAGAGTAAGTGAGCAGTATCAAATAGTTACACAAATGACAGTAATTACTATGATTCAGGCAAACACTGACTCAAGGTTTTCAAGTAAAAGAATATACATTTATTTCACTCTTCAGTTGTATAACATTACACTATTATAAGCAGTCTAAAAATAACTCTTAATACACCACACCACTTCCCTTAAATTCCAGACAAGTTAAGCTCACAAAATGAAGTGGGAGCAAAATGGCACTCCAGAAATTTAAAAGGGAGGGAAAGACAGAAGTTAACAGAAATTAATCCACACCAACAGTTAAGTACTCAGGGCAAGCGAACAAGAGAGACTACAATGATATGATGTTATGATATGATATGGCATTTATAACGCGCCTATACACAAGTGTGTCAAGGTGCAACGAGGCAAAGGGGGGGAAACAAAGGGAGGACAAAACAACGATCCTACTAGGCCAGGTGTCATTCAGATAGTGCAAGTGCATGGGAAGGGGGGAAAGGAAAAGTGCGCAGGGGAAGGGAGAGGGTAAAGTGCAGTGCATGGGAAGTGGAATAAATATGACACAAACAGCCAGCTAGTGGCAAGTGCAAGGAAGTGCAGAAGTAAGTGCTAGTAGGGGGGGGGACTGAAGGGATACAGGAAACGGTTGCCAGGGAGGCCGTGCAGGTGGGTAATTGACGGGGCCTGGGCCAGAGATCAAAAGGGTGGCACAGGAAGCCCCTGCAATTACGGTCAGGAGTTCAGCAAGGGAGAGGAGGAGAGTAAGCAGAAGCAAAGAGGAAGGTTTTGAGGTGTTTCTGGAACCAGAGATGGATCTCCTCGAGTTTCAGGGAGGCAGGAAGGCTGTTCCAGAGAGGTCCCTGCTGAAGAGAGTAATCTGCCACCAACTCGTTGCTTGGAGAAGCGACTGACCCTAAGGGAGTTGGAGGCAGAAGAGCGAAGAGCTCGAGAAGGAAGATATTTAGGTAGAGAGAGTTGAAGGTATTTCGGTCACAGACCCCAGAAGGCCTTGTGTACAATGCAGAGGGTTTTGAACTTAATTCTCGCAGCCACTGGGAGCTAGTGCAGAGATTTCAGTCCTGGAGAGATACGATCCCTGGATAAAATCAGATAGAAAAGGCTTAGGGCCAAAGTCAATGGTTCAAAAGTATTTTGCTCAAGATAATACAGTTCAGTGTAGTTTGCAGTAAAGTTTGTGGCACGGTGTCTGGACAAGGTTGGTTGGTGGAAAAGTGAGTTCAAAGAGAAGAGAAGGATAAGCCCTCGGATTGGAGAAAGATTTCAAACACTTTCACCGCGGCTGAACGAAACGAACAACCGGATTTGCACAGTACCTAAAAACGGAGAGGGAGCTGTAGCTGAGGCAGACGTTCCTGGTAGTTCCTGCAGGCTCACAGTTCCTTAAGTGACTGTCAGACTGATCAGAAGTAAGAAGACTGGAGGGTCCTGCACTTACCCAGGTAAGAAACCAGCAGCAGAGCAAAGCAACGAATAAAAGGTGCGCTCATTAAAACCCAAGCAGGGTCCGACCTTCATGGCTAACCGGCCCACTGTAGCTCTGTACAGCGAATTCGACCAGAGGAGGGGTCCTGGCTTGCAGTTTGGGTGAACCGGTTGGTCCCACCAGCTCAAGGGAAGAAGTTTCCTGGAAGATCTTCTCTGTCGTCGGATTCTGGAGACTCGGACCTGCAGCAGGGCTTCACTGGGCGGTTCTGTCGTCGTAGGGGTCCTCTTCTGCCAGTTCCTCGTTGGTTCTTTCGTTCCAGTGGTGACTGCTCTTCCAGTCCGAGAGACCTGCTTTTTATGCAGTTTTCCCCGACTCATACAGTCTGGCTGTCAATCACACAGCAGGGTGGCTGTTCTGGCAAGGGCAGTTCCCTCAGCCAATCAAACATGAGTGCGACTTGGGTTACCAAGGGAACCCATGGCAGGGGTCCGAAGATCCCTCCCTCACATCCTGCCTACCTAGACTTTCAGGCGCCTTAAGGAGGGCTTCTGTGCAGAAGCCCGCGAAAAGAAAGCAAACAAAGGATTGATCCCCGGTTTTGTGCGCAGAGAAAAACACGAGAAAGACTTTAACAAAAAGAAATGGCGAATAAACCCAGCCAGAGCCAAAATTAAATGTATTTGGTCAAGCGTGTTTATGTTCGAGGCTAATATAATAGCCTAAAACAATACCACTTTTATATAAGATAATCGCAGTAGAAAAGTTAGGGTAGATACCACTGCCACCAGCCAAGTCTTAATGTAAAGGGAGCGAAACAATGCTCCAAGAGGCACAGACAAAAAAGGGATAAGAGTTAACCCTTTTCAATAGTCCATGTAAGATGGGGTATACTGGGTCTGTGGTTTAAAGTGACTAAAGTAAAGTTAGTGGCAACTTTACCCTTTTCTGGGGGACAGTAGTCAGCCCCAGAAAGTGGAGTCGGTGGGAAGTCTCAAAGACAACCCTGCGTCACTGCACTGAAGGTGCTGTGTAACACACATGAGAAAATGGTGCCCTGGAGTAGGTGAGGCCCCAGTGCCCAAGATCACACAAAAAGTAGAAATACACATAGCAAAACACATGTAAGAGTGGGAAAAAAGGTTCACACTCTTACCAGGTGAAAAAAATAAATCCTAGAAATCCAGCAAAGCTGCTGAGGGACTCAGTAGGTAAGGGAAATCAACCATTTATGAGAATTCTCCCTAACAGGAAGGAAGTCCAGTAGAGGTGTGAGCTTCAACCACAGCTCCCAGTCGTAGTGTGCCACGATAGCGAGGGCGTTGGCAGCCTTGATGGTCGTCGCTGCAGGGTAGATAACTCTCCTACCCATTGCATCCAACTTCTTCCCCTCGTTGTCAGGAGGGGTGGACGCTGCAGAAGAGGACGAGCCCGACGACGACTTCTTGGCCACTGCAGAAACCACCGAGTCCAGTGAGGGTTGGGCCCGCAAGCACTTAGGTGCAGAGTCCGGCACCCTGTACTTCTTCTCTAGGCGGTCCCCCTTCGCTGGGGCTGTAGAAGGGTTCTTCATGAGCGTCAGTCCTTCATCCCAAATGTCATCCAGAAGCGGGACTGAAAGGATGATCTTCCTTTTAGCCTTGCAGTGCTGGTTTAAGAAACCCTCCTTCTCTTCCAGCGTGAGCTGGAAAAGCTCTGATGCTCTGGAGATCATTGCGTGGAACGATCGTATCTCGTCCGGCGGAGAAGATCTGGGAGGAGGCGATGGGAGGTCCCCCATCCCGCCGTCATCATTTTCATCCGTGCCCGTCATCGTCACCGTGTCCGACCCCGTCTCACCTGCGTGGGGTGGTAGAGAAGGAGGCGAAGGGTGGCAGGCAGGCATCAGGTGTTAGGCAGAATCCTGTGCAGTGCCCTTAGGGACCACTACACACAATTAAGACTACAAGTGGTAGTACAATTTCACCTTTGGTACAAGCCCGTAGTACACAGAAAAAGTGGTAGCAATGGCTGGCCAGCCAGACTTATCTCAAGAGCAAATGAGCAGTAGTAGAGATTACACAAAGGACTACAATTACTGTGACTCAAGCAAACACTGACTCAAGGTTTCTGGTTAAAAAGTATAAGTACATTTATTTTTTAAACCATCTGTTCACAAAACACTTCACTTCTATTAAATTAAAACCACTCGTCAAAATAAACTACACACAACCAATTCCCCTTGTGCAGATCAATTCAAGGTAAGTACCTTAGGATTTGACAGACCGGTGTTGTGAAACAAAGACGTTACTGAGGGTTATTACGCGATCACTTTTTAACAGTAATGACAGTTCGGTCTTACGAAAGAAAGGCGTACCCGCAAGAAGAAATGTTACCGTAGTCAAACACAATTAACACATGAATTAACACAAGAGAATAGGGGATAAAAATCATAGGCAATACTTTTGTCAAGACAGCTAGAATCAGAGGACACTTTCCAAAACGTAGATAAAAGCCAATAGGCCTGGCGCCAGTGTCAAATGGGACAGGGCCCTGTTGCCGAGGATCACAAGGTTAGAACAGTTCACGATTCGAGATTGCCAGGAGTACTTGGATATTGTCAAAAGGGAAGCAAAAGTCATAAGAGGGAAGGAAGACAAGGACAAGCCTTGGGTGAGGAGAGAGGGATCACCCCATTTCCTCGAAGTTGGACACAGTACCTTATTCGTTTGAAGAAAAGCTGGTGCTACGGCAGTTGTTCCTTGTAGTTCCTTCAGACTCACGGTTCCTGGAGCTTCAGTCGTGGGGACAAGAAGGACGACGTCTGGAGCGATCTGCACTACCCAGGGATGAGGCCAGCAGCAGTGAAGCAACAGTGAATAAAAGGTGCACTCCTTTAAAACAGGAGAGGCTCTTCAGATGGCTATCCGGACCACTACAGCTGTGTGCAGCGTTTTCGACCAAGAAGAGGTCGGAGGTGAGCTGGTTGATCCCACCAGGCTCAAGGGAAGATGACTCTGGACTGGATCTTCTCTTGTCATTGAAGGGTAGATAACTCAGGACTGCAGCAGGGCTTCACCGGACTCTGGAGTTGCAGCAGCCGTCTTCTTCTCCGCTTCGGTTCTTTGCAGTTCCAGTGGCGACTGACTTCCAGCCCAAGAGTCCTGCCTTTTATGCCAAAATCCCCCATTCACACAGCCTGGCTGTCAATCACTCAGCAGGGGGGGTTATCCGCCACAGCCACCACAGCCAATCAATATAAAGTGCGACTAAACCCCTACCTCACATTCAGCCCACCTAGACACCCAGACGCCAAAGGAGGTCTTCTGGACAGAAGCCCGCCAAAGGTCGGTGAACAAAGACGGCAAACCTGGTTTGCCACGCAAAGTAAAACACAAGAAGGATTTTAACAAAAAGAAACAGCGATAAAATCCGACCGGAGCCAAAATAAAAAGTATTTGGTCTAGCGGGTTTAAGTTCGAGGCTAATACAATAGCCTAAAATAGTACCACGTTTAGATACTATAATCGCGGTAGAAAAGATAGGGTAGGTACCACTGCCACCAGCCAAGTCTTAGTATTAAGGGAGCGAAACAAAGCTCCAAGAGGTTCAGACAAAAAAGGGGTAGGAATTAACCCTTTCCAATACTCCATGTAAGATGGGTTGTATTGGGTATGTAGTTTAAATGACTACATAAAGTAAATGGCAACTTTACCAGTTTCTGGGGGACAGTAGTCAGTGGGAAGTCTTAGAGACAACCCTGTGTCACTGCACTGAAGGTGCTGTTTAACACACACAAAGTTGGGCTCATGAAGTGGTGTGGCTCCAGAGCCCAAGATCACACAAACAGTAGAAATACACATGGTAAAACACATGTAAGAGTGGGAAAAAGGTTCACACTCTTACCAGGTGGAAAAAATAAACCCCAAAAATCCAGCAAAGCTGCTGAGGGACTCACTAGGTAAGGGAAATTAGCCATAAATGAGAATTCTCCCTAACAGCGGGTGCCTCTTCCTCTTCTTTGCTGGCAGTTCCCCCATGGGCAGCGGGCGGCCAGCACTGAGGCCGCTGGGGGAGGCGGATGGCGGTGACACCGGCATCCTCCGCTGTATCTCGAAAACCAACGTATGAAGGGTCGAGAGAATGTCCATAGAAAAGTCTCTAGGTGGGAGCTGAGGAGCAGGGATAGGCAGCTGGGGCGTAGGAGCAGGCATTCATCGCCCTGAGGTTCTTCAACAGTATCCTCGTCGCCATCGTCGAAGGCCGTGACTCCAACGTCTCCCTCGTCGCCATTGCCCTCCTGGATGGTCTGAAGGTAAACAACCTCATCTTCCTTGGCCGAGGAGATGTCCGTGCCCTGGAGGACCTTAATGCTTCACCCCTTTCTTTGCGCCCAGAGGGTACGGTCTCGGGGAGATGAACGGCATCCTCTACTCTGGGGTCTTCCCAATGGGTTTGAATGAAGTCTTCCTGGGAGGAAGGGACACCCTTGCCATTGGAGGGGCGCCCTGCGGGTCCGCCCCTGCGGCATTCAAAAGGGACGCTACCACCAGCTCGATGGAAGGCGCTGCCTTACTCTAGTGTACCTGGGCCTTCACTGTCAGGCCGGGTCCTTTGTCCTGCTTGGCCTTCATCGACACCCTGGACACCTTTTCCTGCTTGTCCTTCTCCTTAGAGGCCGGGTCGGGACCTTGCATCTCTATGGCTTTATCCGTCGCGGGTAGGCCGGGCGCTATACCCTGTTAGGACTTTTCTGTGGTCGTCTCCAGGGCCACCTTAAGCTTGCCGGGGTGATCCGACTGCCTCTTGGATGAAGATCCAGAGCTTTGCTTGGAGACCGATGCAGCAGGTGATGTGGAATGCGCCTGCTGCAACAGTGCTGCCAACGAACGGTAGCAGACTCGCAGTGCTTGGCCTTTTGCTGGACCCCCGCAGGAGAGGCGCCCTCAAAGGACTTCAAAGCCTGCTCAGCTTTGCCGGATCCGGGAGAGGCATGCTCCTGGGAAACACCCGGTGCAGAGGCCTTAGCCTGCAGCCATTCTTCCAGCCGTTTACGCCGATCCTTCAACGAGCATTTCGAGAGTTCACGGGAAAACACACAATCCTCCTCCTTATGCGTTGGGTACAGGCACTGGGAATGTTTATCGTCCATGTAAACATTCTGCAACTCGCAGTCGGAGCATAGCTTGAAAAGGGATGGGGAATACTTCTTCTCCTCTGACATGATCAACGAAGTGTAGGCCTGAAAAAATCTCCTGGGAGCGTCCACAAAGAAATTCGATGGAATCGGCCATTGAGAAGCGCAGAAGAATCCGAGAAACGGGTCCCCGTCAATCAGAAGGAAGATCGATGGAGCACACAGGCTAGATTGACAGAAAAATAGAGGAAAACTCTTCATAAAGCGAAATAAGAGTAAAAGCTCAAGAGCCAAAGACGAGGACTCCCAACACTTGAACGTGCGGTAAAAATCTCAAGATGGCTGCCAGAAGAGGGGTAGAGGGTAGTCATTGGCTGGGGGCAGTATGACCCAGAGCTCAGTGATTGGTTGTTAGGAGAAACAGTTCAGAACTGAAACTGATTTTTTCTTTTACTGAGGATTCCCAGCCTGACGACAGGGAATATTCATGAGCATGTGAATCCATGCCAGACCCCCATGCTGGAGAATTATATGAAATCATTGGACATAGTCACCTATGGTCCCAATTTCTTCCTTACGTTGCGAGTTAGGAGGTGGGAGTGAAATCTTTGCCACGTTTTCCTTTATCTATAGGTTTAAAAATCAATTATGAAATATATAAAAAAAGAAAACGCTTTTCGAATCCTGCCTCTGTTGCATACAAATCCCAATTAATTTGGAAGGAAGAGCAGAGTAAGAACCAGAGGCAAAGAGCAACCAATCTTTGAAAAAAAAAATAATTCAGATGAAAACACTTAGAAGGAACACTGAAGTAATTCTCTTCAGAAAAGAATGCAAGTCTAAACAGAACATTGCTAATAGTCCCCCTACCTCTGGTCAGTGACAAAAATGTAGATGGTAGGTGAGGTGCACAGGCAGTGTTTCAAGTGCTACAGAGAACTATTTAAGGCTGTACTTGCTTAGCTCTCTTGGCCCAAGTATCTTAAAAGATCTGAACATGAAAGCATTTTGGGAGTCTTTTGCGGTACCTCTGAGGACAGAACAAGCACTGCAGCTGCCCCCTTAAATTCCTTAGCATACCACAGTCTGCAAAGTACCCAAAACAAACAGCAGTGAACATATGAATAACTGTACGCATTTGACAGTTTTCCAATTCATTCAACATCAACCGCTCAAAATGTAGATGTAAAAATCTTGCACTGACCTGCCGAAGCACAGGGAATAGGATATAGACTCCAAGGGCCCGGGATGCAGCAGCTTTCACTAGTGGATTTTCACTGCTATTCAGTCCCAGCAAAAGAGTGATGCACAGTATCTGCAGGTCATTCTGGCAGAAATATATGAAAAGCAGAAGAAAAGGTGAAATGTACATAACAAAAGTCAATGCACTTATTTGCCATTTTCATTATCCATTAAGATATGCACACTAAATAAAGTACGAAAGGTCTAAATTAATACATTTAGGGTAGTCTTACGGAAGCCAAAAACTCTAAGGGGCATTGTTCAAGCTAGTCACCAACATTCAGTCTGGTCATTTCATGTGATCAAGTCCTTGGATAAATGACTAATTGGTTGCGCATTTGTTTTCCCAGAATGCCAAATACCTCAGATAGTAAAGAACTATTCTCAAAAGGTAATGGAGGATGTATGGAGAGTTTCATTCTCAACTCTGATTCAAATATTTAGTACCAGTATTTGGAAGGCACTACAACCGATTGGTTTATCCTAGAAACCATACAACTTTCCTTAAAGCTTGGAACTGATGCAGGAGCTGTGATTAAGTCAGCATTCCAGATCAAACGTTCAACCCTGTTCTCCTCTTACTCTGCAGAAGAGCTTTACAAATAACAGAAGGAAATGTATCTGTGCTAAGTGACTATCAAATACTAGCCAACGTATTTTAATTGCCTGACAATCCTAGATGCCCTTCTCAATGAGAAATATTAAATAATTGTGATATTCACTCTGCCTTTTGCTCACTCACCCAACCCTCCTAGATTTCCCCCGTGTCTCTACAGGCAAAAAGGTGATATATCTTGATTAATCATGTCAAAAAGACTAGAGCTCCGATAATACCATGGCCCATATTTCAAATTCCAAATAAGTCACAGGTGTTGTCACAACGTGGCAAGCCTGCACAGTACACAGAATGAGAGAAAGGTGGGAAGCCCTTTTAGATACAATTCCTGCATTGAATAATCAAACTGCCACTCACAGTGGAATGACTAGTGACGGTGTTAACATCCACAGCCAGCAGATAAATCTGGGTGAAAAGGGCTACACAGGTCAGTCCATCAGAAGCATTTGCAGGTGAAATTAACTAATCATGAAAAAATTACTTCATGGTGATTCAGGTTCTCTTAGTCCTTGCTCGGCCTTCTTCACTACTGCATCCGCAAGCAGGTCAGAAAAAGCGGACTCAAAAAGATAGCTGCCGCTTTTAGGCCTTTGCTGTGATGGTACAATCTTGTTGTGCATCCATCTGCGTGCCAGCCCCATCCCTCACCACTACGTCACCAACTGTCCACACCCAGTTCCTGATTTCACCTGCTGGAGATTGCGATGAAGTATGTGCTTTTAGAGGGGATGGCTGAGTGGGTGTTGTGAAGGTGGGAGAGCAAGGACTAAGAGCCTGAATTACCATGAAGTCGTCCTGCTCTCCCCTCCTTCCCAACTGGTTGGGGCCAGGCTAAACAGCCTCAGAAACAGTAAGGTTGGAGGAGAGCGCGCCTACAAGATTCAACCAAACAAATAGCAACACCTTCTGGCTGAACCTGGCAGTGAAGTTGCGGCCAATGCGTAATGTTTGCAAAAAGCAAGAGTCGCCGCCCAGGTAGCTGCCCTGCACATTTCTGAAATAGTGACATGCCTAATGAAGGCTACTGATGCTGCATTGGCTCTTATGGAATGAGCCGAAGTCTCTGCAGAACCAAAAGCTCTCTGTAATGGTGTAGAAGTAGGAGACCGGTGGCATGCTTTTGGCTATAGACCTTTATTAATGAGCAAATAAAAGAGACAAGCCTTTTTGATCCAGTTCCAAGAGGGGTTTCCCTGCCTCAACTAATACTAAGGAAAGTGTTAGGATGTCAATCTAAAGCAAAGAGTCTAATGTCCTGCGTGAAAAGTCTATTCCATCCCTTACACTATAAACTAAGAAAGATGGGTGGTTTTCTTAGTACAGAAGAATGGCTCCCTTCTTCTGGACAACAAACCAAACTTCAGTTCTGGGTGAAGCAAACACAATCATTCTTCTCCAGGAATGTAAATCAAAAGGGTCTCAAAAATGTTCTATGAGTGTATTGCAGCAAAACACACAAAACGAAAGTCTTGTATCTTCACAGCGTTAGGGGGATGATTCCCTTCCCTTGTCCTTTCTTCGGTTTCTCAATGTTTCTCACAATGTTAGGACAAGTGACTTTCTTCTCCTGACCTTGAACAGATGTTTCACAAAGTCAAGAGGACACTTCCTTCCTCTTGGTGATTTACACAATGTTCATTAACACTAGGGGGAACATCTCTCTTCACCTGGCCTTTCGTGAAGTGCTCTTCAGGAGCTCCAGTGTTCACAGTCTACCTGGCTCACTACTCTACCAGGTACTGCGACTGTGATGATGATCCCCTCTGTAACTTGAGGAGAACCAACTCCGGTTCAGGAAGCACCTTAAGACCTTCCTCTTTGCTTCTGACTTCGCACCTCCTCTTCCCTGCTGATCAGTTCTCAGCATCGTGCACCTGGCCTACCATCTGTCTTCTGGGCCCAGGTACCTGCTCACCCTGCCACTCACACGCACTGCCTCTGGGCCATCCCTTGCACTGGAGTCTTTATCATTAACCATACAACCCCCCCTCTTTTCCTGCACTTATCAGACATACCCTTGCTGGCTGCATTACCACTGTCTGTTGCCTTTTATTATTTATTTGTTTTTACCTTTGCTACACACTTTCCACTCCCCCCACCCCTCCAATGTACTTTTCTCCTTTCCCTCTCCCATGCACATGCGCGTTCTCAATGTCACTGGGCCTAGTAAATTTGTTGTTTTTGTTCTCCCTTGTTCCTCTCCCTTGCCTTGTCCCGCTCTGAAATACTTTGTGTACAAGCGCAATATAAATAAAATATCAATTCATTCCCCGAGGCAATTCATCATTGGCTGTGGGTCCCAGACTCTTTCCTCTTGTTCCTCAGGAGTTGCACCCGGTTCACTATCCTGCCAGGCATTTTCCCTTGTTGAGTCCCAGACCATCCTTATTAGTTTCATTCTTTGTCTCGGGTACCAGATCCCTTTTTGTATTGGTTTTCTTCCCTCCTTCGGGTACCAGACCCCCTTTGGCAAAGGTGTGCATCTTTCACTCTTTCATTCATGCTCTCACTCACTCCCCCTGGTTCTATGTTCATTCTTCAGCTGTTTTTTTTTTTCGCAGCTCTTTTTGGCCAAAAATGTTTGGCAAAAAAAAAAAAAAAAGATTTTTTTTATGTAGGGGACAGGGACGCAGGGGGGGCTGGGGAGGTCTCCCTGCCAATCTACCATCCCCGTCGACGTTTTTTTTGCCAAAAGATTTCGGCAAAAAAAGTGCAGCGGAAAAAAACTGGGGTTGAATGAATATCATACTCCTCTTCTCTCCCCCTTGACCCTCCCACCCCCAGAGCCTTTTTATATTTACCCCTTTGGGTCCCAGACCCTTTTGGCAAAGTATTCTCTCTCTTTTGGAGGCCCCCACAACCGTCCTGATCTCCCCACCCTCTTCTGGGTGCTTACTGCTGTCTTGCGGTTGCATACAGGCTTCGATTCCCCTCTCCAGCATCTCCTGATCCTTCCAGGGACTGCGCCAGTTCCCTGCTGCTGGGCTGTATGGCCCAGGCGGTTCCTTCGCTCCAGCCTTCTAGTTTGGCTGGGTGCTCCGCCTCCTGCTCCAGCCTTTTCACAACGGCCCTTCTGGTGACGTAACTGCAGGCAGGTATCTTTCTCGTCCCCTGCTGTTCCTTCCTTCATACAGGTTTGGAATCTCCTGTTCCTCCAGAGAGGGCCTCTCCAATTTGAAATTCCCTCTTCTGTCTTAATGGTAGCTCAGCCAATAGGAATCCTATAACAACTAGACCATTTAGTAGAAGTGCTCTTTATGCTTCTGCACTTCTTCCCAATCCCAGTACTGATGTTGAGGACTCCCAGTGAGTCAGTTGGTCTCTTCCTTGTCTCAGTACAAAAGGGAAATTAGTCCCTTGAGGAGTGTACACTCTTCCTCATCTCAGTACTTCCTACCTGGCTTGTATGGCAAAGGTACATGGGTAGACTAGGGAAGGTACTGATGGGAGGGGCGGGTAGGAAGGTGTTTCAGGGTTAGGTGGGCTATGGGGATACCGCATTCTCCCCAGGTCGTCACTAATCCCATAGGGTGTTTACCTCCCAATGAGATCCTCCCACTGAGTACCACCCCCAGGGGAACTATCAGCTAATAACCTCACCTCCCTGGCCTCATGAGAAGTGGCTTCCACGAGGGGAGAAGTGACAACATCCGGGGATTCGTCACACCTCTCAAGTCATAAGCTTTTTGCGATACACAAGACAACCCACCTTGCAATGGAAGCCATGGCAGCTTTTTTACCAGGCAAAAGACCACCATATGTGACAATAAGTTGGTCTGTTTTTCTGAATGGTTTTGTTCTTTCTAAATAAAATGTTGGAGTATGTGACATATCCCAGTTATGTAAGGCCTCTTTGGCCAGACAAAAATGTGGTCTGGGATAAAAATAAACGGAAGGAATGTCTCTTGATTTAGATGAAAATCCGATACAACTTTAGGCAAGAGGGAGGGCACCGTGCAAAGGACTATCTTATCTTTATGACAACAAGTTACGGTTTCTCTGAAGATAGAGCCTGAAACACACCTACTCTCCTTGCTGAAGTAACAGCTACTAAAAAAGCAGTTTTCCATGTTAAAAGATCCAAATCACAAGAAGCCATGGGTTAAAATGGCATACCTTACACAGAAAATCGTGAGAGCACAATCTGCCAGACCAGTAAGAGCTGCCCACGCTCACCGCCTTGTTCAACAAATACAATCTAGCCAGGGCAGGTGGATCAAGCTTCCCCACAGTGGTAGCCAAACATTGGAACACACCCACCCCCCCTGCCCTAAGAGCGGAGGAATCCTACTGGGTATTCTGAAAATCCCTGAAAACCTGGTTATTTGCCCAATGCTGACACCCCAGCACAGAACCTGTGATTCGGAGCCATCTGGTAACCAGACTCTCCCTAAATATAAAGATTAAGGTTCAGCAGAGGAAATGTAACACCTCTTTTGTTCCTCACTGTATGTAACTGATTGTAACTGCGCCCTGATGCTTAAGGGTTTAGGGGCTTTACCATTGCAAAAATAATTGTTACCACTTTTCTCTGAACCAAGAGAAGAAAAGACTTTAAAGCATAAAAGATTCCTTTCAACTCCAAAACATTTATGTGGTCTCTTTTCGGGTTTCGACCAGAGACCATGTGTTTTCAGATCTAGACAATGGCCTCCCCATCCGTACTCTGACGAATCCGACGTTACCACTATGTGATGGTGGGGAGTTTGAAAAGTAAAACCGATCAAAAGATTCTCCTAAATGATCCACCAAGAGAGGGATTCTTGAACATGACTATTGGAATCTCTAGGTTTTGATGGTCCGACAGTTGATTCTAGCTGCTGGCCATATACCACTGAATATAGTTCTCATTCGTAGTCTTGCAAAGGGTATTAGATGGATGCAAGATGCCATCAGCCCCAAGAGTATTTTGTACCACCAGGCCGACAGACTGGTGTGTACTGAATATACACCCGGTCTACATGAGGAAAAGCCATCATTAGATGCTACTCTATTACTGCTCCGATGAACTGAATTCTTTGAGATGGGATCAGTTTTGACTTGGCCACATTTATTGAAAAGCCTAGTTTGAACAACGTGTTGCATGTAAGTTGACTTTCAGCAAAACCTCATCCGCAGATTGGGCCTTTACCAACCAATCATCCAGGTATGGGTAGAGATGAACATTAGGCGAGCTGCTATAGCACTCAGAACCTTGGTGAAAATTCTGGGAGCACAATTCAGCCTGGGAGACAGGTGCATTGGTAGAGTACCTTCCCTATGGTACACCTCAGGTATTGACGGTGTTTCTTCAAAATGGGAATGTGAAAATATGCATCTTGAAGAGCTAGAGATGCCATCCAGTCATTGCGCTTGAGTGCCACTCAAACCTGTGGCACAGTTATGTGAAAAGTTTCCACCAAGAGAAATTGGTTCATTTCTGAAAGAACCAATATTTATCTAATCCCACCAGTCTTTTTTGGAATAATAAAATAGTGGGAGTAGAAATCCCCACCTATTTCTTCTTCTGGAACCAATTCTATCGCTCCTAGAGAGAGAAGTTTTTAAACCTCTTTGAGAAGCTCCGGAGATCATTTTAGAAACTTTGCCGGCCAAGAAGGCGGTATAGCAGGAAGGGACACAGAGAGCAACGGTGGCAAACTATCCAATCCTCTTTTGTGATGTCTTCCCACTGATGAAGACATTTTGAAATCCTTCCTGTGACTGGGTATGTATGCTCTTTGATGTAATCAGAGCAGGGGGATCATCCACCCCTGGATCGAAGTCTAAAAGACTTCCTTTGATCCATAGTGGTAAAAGTTGAAGGGGTGACCCCTGACTCCTCTTCTTGATTGAGGAATAATAAGGCTTATTAACAGAGGATGTATTATTATTTGCTGAAGACCGTGGCTTAAAAGACATACCATTTTGATGGTATGGTTGCTTCACTGAGATGGAACACAGAGATTTTGCCACAGTAATGCTCGCCTTGCATTTCTGAAGCACCTTGTACACTGATGGATCAAACGAAGTTTCCCTTTAAACGGTTCTTCTGGTAACTTCTCCTGAATGTCCTGATGCAAGGACGTAGTTGATAAGTAAGCATGTCTACGCATGCACACTGCTTCTGTTATAACTCTTGCAGTAGTGTCAGTCAAGTCTTTAATGACCTGCAGTTGCTGTATCGCAGCCTCTCTACCTTCTGAGACCCATAAAGAAAATGGGTCTGCAGCTTCTTGTGGTAGTAGTTCTGTAAAACGTTCAAGATTCTCCCAATTCAAGATATTAAAGCCAGCCAAAACTGTGGCCGTATTGACCTGTCTAAGCTGTAACTAACACTGGCTTAAGATCTTTTACCCTGAGCCTTCCAGGACCTTTGCCCTTTGAACCTAGAGCTGCAGAGACTACAGAAGACTGTACTGCCAGATTTCCAATTAGAGCAAAAGGTTCCTCTTTCAGAACCTTACACTTAGCATCCAGTGCTTTGGACAGGATCAGCATGAGGCTTTCACCAATAAAATGAAGCCTGTTCCATAACAACTCCATAGGCAATAGAGACTTGGTCTGTATGCAGGGCAATTTCCCAAAAACCCTTCTAGTCTCAGGTTTGTCCTTCAGGACAATTTCCAAGGCCTGCATGGATTTTCGCAGGTGAGTTTGACAAATTCTCACTGTCTGAGTCTGTCTCTTTGGTCACCTTCTGTTTCTTACTAGGAGGGGCAGCACCCGCTCCTTCAGTTGAAACTGGCGTTGTTAACAGAGTCGACTCCATGGGACCCACACCTTGAGGGACTTCAGGGGACCAGACCGGTCTTTAATGCACTGCCCAAAACTTCCAGGAATGGTTCAGACAACATGGGGCTTCATTATGTGTTTGGCGGTCTGGAATCAAGGGTGCTGGTAAGCTCACCGGCACCCTTGTGTCCAGATTGGCAAACTGCGTCTGCCTGCCGTGGCCAGTGTGCCTGGTAGGTCTGACCCTGCGGCCAGGGTAGGCAGACTGTTCACGGAAGCATCGGCACCGTTGCTAACGGTGCTTCCGTGTCCCCACTCCCATAGAGTCCTCTGCGACTCTATGGGAATGGGGACTTAGAATTTGCTGGTGCCTGACTTCCCGGGCCGCCGGACTCGTAATGAGCCGGTGGCACCGGGAAGTCAAGCACAGTAAAATATTACGTGTCCCGCAGCAACCCACCGGTAGCACCGGAAGGGCTACCGCCGGACCCGTAATGAAGCCCATGGTCTCCAAAACTGTATTTGTAAAGTTCTTAACCATATCAGAAGGTCTCAAAGGAGAAGTAGAAGAGTCTACCCTGGATGGCTGTTCTGCAAAATTAAAAAATAAACACAGCAGAGGTAGGAACAGATTGATAAGCTCAGCCAATATCTCCTCAGTTTCAGGAGAAAACTGAGGGACAATTTCTGGTGGTGTTGGCCTTACTGGAGTACCAAAATGTTATTCAGGAGGTACTGTGAATGATGGGTCAAAGTGATCGGAGTCCGAAAATGAGACTTACATGTTCATTTTGACCCTCCAGTACCGATGCCCCTTTTGCACATCAGTCTATAGATTGTGTTCTTTTATGCTTCTTTGGAGAAGATGGTACACCAAATCCGGTACCGAACGAGAACGTTTGAGTCTCTTATGAGATCTCCTCTCGCCCTTCCTCGGTACCGAGGAATCTGTAATATTTACTGCAGTAACCGGTTTGGGTACCGATGCGGTCCCAGGGGAGCCAGTCGGTACTGGCTCAACCCTGGATGAAACAGCCTCTTTTAGAGCTAATCTTGCCTGTATGGCTGATTCCCAAGGCAGAAGAGCTCTTTACCGGTACCGTAGTGGCCTTACCAGAAGTGAATAAATCTTCTGGTACCGGGCAGACCTGCTCAGATCTTTTCCCACCCGGAGGTACTAACGCTTTCCCCACCAAGCGATAATAGCGTTTTCCCACCCAGAGGTACTCGCAGGTGTAAGAGTCTGGGGGTTTCCCCCTAAACTGTCAAGTGAAGGCCCCCGAAACTGGGGTGGAGGCCCTCACCTGGGTATCGAGGGCTGGTGCGGAAACATATACCGCACCTGCCCGTACGGTCTATCGTTTACCGATATTGTCCTCCTTCATGGCCCAAATGAAGTACTCTGTTATCTTTGGTACCAGTCCCAGCCAGGTCCATCTCAAGCACTTTTGGGGCCGGGTGCCTGGGGCCCAGACACCTTTGTGGCCCCCCCTCCACCAGACCAAAGGAATTAATGGATATAGAATATTGTGATGCGCATCCCCCTGCCCCCTCGTCGCAATCACAACCCATAGCTTGATATGCTGCTTGCAGTGATCAAAATAATGCTTACTATTATTATAGAGGAAGCAACATTATATTTAGCCCGTGAAACCATGAGTGAGTCTTTTAAAGATCATGCCCTGAGAACGAAATCACTCTGAAGGGCTGACAATTTTGAAAGGTTTAGGGACTGGCAATTTTGACAGATTAGGCAATACAAGATTAAATGAGATGCCGTGGATCACCCATTGGTTAAAAGGTGAAGCTGGGATTCGCACCCTCTCTGTAATGTCTGCCCTTTACCACTTTCTTTTCTAGCTCTTACCCTGAACTAAAATAATCCCATTTTAAAGAACTGACTTGGAAAATATGCAAATCGCATGATCCAACCCAAACCTGTTCATGGAAGGCAGCACAGTACTGTCAGTGATAAAAGATTTGACCAGGATCACTATAATCTGCTGGGAAAGCCAGGATCCAAGCATGAACGCTTTGGTTCCACAGTCTGAAATTTGGATACATATTCACCTCTGTGGACTAACACTTTGTCATTGGCGGCGCCCGTCTAGGTCTTACAACTCCCCATCTGAACAAACCAACCTCTAGACCTTCACCATTCTGATGTTATGTTAGTTTCTATAGTAACCGTGATCTGGTGCAGGTACATTTGTGATGAGAATACCTGGTGTGCTCAAAACCAAAGTACATATACATGCAGGCTTATCAATTTCATACATTCGAAAGGCTAAATCAACCTTGCTGGAATTTGGTACTGTAATCTTGCATATGAATGCAAATCTCTGCAATGAGTGCTTAACAGACTGAGCTATCCTCTGAACCATCCCGACACCCACATTTATCAATATCCATGTCAATTGTGGCTATTGCACATGATCAATATAATCCCCACCGAATTATGAGAATGCTACAGGTGTTGCGCTGCACAAACTATTTATACAACAGTGAACATAGAAAGCATTACAGGATGAAAAGATCAGAGCAGAATGTACTTAACGGCGGCAATGTGTTCAGAGCCACAGCAGCACACCATACAAAATCCTGCTGTGTGATATTTAATGTTGGTGACCACTTTTAATCAGGCTGCATTTTGGGGGCCCCCCTCCAAGGTGGGGGCCGGGGCAAGTTCCCCGTTTGCCCTCCCATAAAGACCTCTCTGGTATCAGCTTTGACATGGAAAGACGAGTCTGCAGAGACCTTGGGACACAGGAACTCACTGGGCGATGTATACCTAGGCTTCGGACACAGGCACGATGAGGCTTGGCCACTGAGAACTGCTTCCAACATCGGCTGCATTGTTTGAACAGTGTGGTAAGCAGCATACGTCGGAGGGAGGCACTGTGCAAGAGTAAAAAAGAAGGAATACATCCAATTGGATGAAAAAGGGGATGAACAGCAAAAAGTAACACCCCAAAAAGGTTGGATATCACAGAGCACAGCAGTTATGTCCTGCAGAGTAGGCGGAAAAACAGGAAATGGGTGTGGACAGTTGGTGACAAAGGGGGTGTGGGACGGGGCTGCCGTGCGGAGGGACACGCAATATGGTCCCATCACATCAAAGTTCTTAAAGGGCAGCTGTCCTTTTAAGTCTGCTTTTTCCGGCCCGCCTGCCGATGCAGGAGGTCCCAACCAGTTGGGAAGAAGGGAGAGCAGGACGACAGAGAAAGTTCTGTTTTATACCCATTTATGTACCAATTAAGCTAGGAGTATCAGAGCCAAAAAAAGAAAGTCACCCCAAAAATTGTGGAAAGGTGGTTGGTTAGCAGAATGTTCCTTAGGCACTGTTTCCAGGCTTAGGTACAGTCACCTATTTTAATTCAAAGGGTTTCCTTTCGAGTATACCGGGCTCTGACAAGGGAGAGGGTGGCAGATTAGCCTATGCATAACTTTCATGCGGTGAGCAGGGTGGTCAGAGGGTATAGCAGGCACTTTAATAGAAAGCAAATAAATGACTGTTCATACAATATTCTTAGAATATAATCTTTATTAGAAAACTAAAAAGGGAAAAAATCACTACAGTTGCAGGTTGCCGTTTGCAAAAATAAACGTGTCAGATAGCCACTGTTTAAAGTCTATTATTTCTTAGCAGCTCTGAAACTCTTTCAGAGTGTGGGGAGAAGCTTTAAGAGACTAGTAAGGGTTTTGTGATAAGGGCAGCATAAACAACTAACTGTATGGTAGAACAGTGCATCCCCCAAAAGGATACTGTCTTATGGTATGTGTAGCAGAGCAGTTAGGCTTAACTTCAGGAGCGAAGGCGGCTTGTGGGAGGTACAATTCTTCCCAATAGTCACCCAAAAAAATAACACACCACACTCCTATACTGAAAAATATACACTGTTATTACAAGTTCACACATAGTATATCCTTGAGAGGAAAATAAGTACTCTGGTGAAACAGCACATGATAGAGCACAGTGTAAGTATAAAAAAAGTAAATTGTCAGTTAAGACATAACTCACTCTTGACCGTGAAATGTAAGCACTATTTCTGGTGGCAGACACTATCCATATCAACTCCTAGAGGCAAGTTAAGGGTAGACCCTGAGACAATACATCCAGTCATCATCACCATATTGAGGACCCAAAGGTGCCACACACAATTAAATGGAGGTTCCATGAGGCACCGTAAGTAAAAGTATACATAACACACGTGCACATAGCACAGCGAACACACTTAGAGGCACAAAACAGGGGTACACAATGTCCAACAAAGCCAGAAGGGCTACCAAAATCCAGGATACATTTTAGGTACAGTCACTAAGGACCAGCGGGGAATATTACACAATGATACAATGTATATGCTGACGCAGGCCTATAATAATACATGGATGTGTAAATCCCTAATACATCAAGGGAACCACTAGAAATCCAGGGCCTGGTAGAGTACTCCAGGGACAACAGGGGTTGACCGGGAGGGAGGGGGGGCTTAGAAAAATGTCATTGTTATAGTAAATGCCTTGCAATATCACTTGTAGGAGTTCTTGGATTGCAGAAAGTGCCCCATAGACAACAAAAGGACTAAGTCTGTAGGCTGACTTGTGGTTATTGCAAAAAGCCAGGTGACGTCCCTTATCCTCCCCACAGGCACAAATAAGAATGCAGTCAACCCCAGAGAAGACCCTGAAGCGGAGATGTGCCACTGGCTTTAAGGCACATCAGTCTCAGGAGAAGAAAAGGAGAGCAGGATTTAGCCCCTAATGCAAGGCAATGAAGAAACGCGGTCGGGGCAAACCTGCAGACTACTGGCACCTTCGAGGGTGACAATCAATAAGTCACTGAGGGCCCAGAGGTAGGTACTTAGTGCTTGCTTATAGACAGGCAGTTACCAGAAGATGAAACCAAATAAGTATGAATCTTCTTTTACAGGTAGAGATGTAGGATCCAGTCACCCAGTAAAGGGGGACTTTTTAAGCAACCCATTTTGGTCCTTGGGTGGTCTCATCACACTACAAATGTTTTGCGAAGTAGGCTTGGAGCAGTAGAAAATTTCGTTTTTGCTTCACCAGGGATGCAGACGTTTTACCGCATTAGTAGCACAATGCATCCGTATGGTAGACTTTAGGGGTACTATTGTAATTTTTAAACCCCTATTCCCTGCCATTTCTTTTTCTTTACTTAGACCTTTTTATTAATAGAACGTTTCTCATACACTGGAAACAGTCCGGAGCAAAAGAAAGAATAATAATACAATAAGAGTAGCAAAACAGACAATTAAAAGGACATAGGGCATGCATTCAAAATACTGAATATAATACAGTCCGTGGTGGGAGGAGCATGTATCACATTCCGGGCCCTGTTCGCCATGGGACCTAAATATAAAAATAGCCGTGAGCCAGTAGTGTCCAATATTGCAAAAAGTGCATGGCTCCCAGTGGAGACGACATTAGGCCCAACCGAGTCGAGCATCCGCTGGGTACCAGCCACATGTCTCATTGTGGCAGCCACCATAGTCCACCCATTCCCCCATCTCCCTTATCCACCCACCATCCCTCCTCACCCCACTCCAAAACGTCAGAGCCAGGCGTGACCAGCATGTTCAGCTCATTCAAATATACTGCCCATATAATTCCCACAGATGCTGCACCCTTTCCAGACCACAGCTATTTGCATATGCTTGTCTGTTTAATCTGCACAAACTAGACCCCAGACCCTCCCAGACTCTCACCAGAGGCCCTCCTGGCGATGTCCAATTGACGATTTCCATGGCCATCTTCCATACCCATACCAAAAAGCATAGTTTTAGATTCCAACCCCAGTGTTACCCCTGGGATTGCCTCAACAGTACTCTGGATCTTCCCCCAAAACTTTGGTATCACCAGACACCACCAAAACGTGTGTCCCAACGTGCCTGGTCGCCCACACCCCCGCCAGCAGTCTGCTGACTAAACCAATTTCATTGCAGCCCTCCTAGTGGGAGTGTAATAGAATCTTTGGACGATCATATATTGGATTTCTCCGTTACCCATGTTATAGGATACCTCATTGATCAGTGCGAAGAAGGTGAAGAGGTCCCCACAGTCTACCCGAGTGACCAATTCTGTCGCCCACTGTTCAATCAAGATGCTATTTCTCCCTACTTTGCTCGAAATTCTTAACAAATAAAAGGTTGTCTATGTGGGAAACTTAAGGTGGTTGTTCTCCAATTCCAATTCGCAGTTTGAGGGCGTACGTGCAGGTGTGTCCTCGGTCATCTGGGCTTGGATCGTAGAGATCACTGTCCTATGCTTTAGCGAAGCAGAACTTTGCAGGCCTAACATAGTCTTGGCTTCGGTAAAGGGTAAGGCTCCCACCTCAAACAGATCCATTATGCGGGCCTGCCGCCATGCTTCCAAGTTGGGCCATCTCTCCCTCCCTTTCTTGCTGACCATGAGACGTGCCCCCAGCCACCACAGGACCGATTTGGTGTCGCACCCAGTCTTCTTCAATAACTGTAGCCACGATCTTAAAGTTGACCCTACTATAGGATGTGAGGCAATATGACGCGGGATGCAGGACCAAGGGAGAGCCACTTCTTCTTGAAGCATGAGGGACTGCAGCGCTGCTAACTCGGATTCGTGCCAAATGGCCATTTCCGTCAGATTCAGCCAACGTTTAACCCATCAGGCTTGCACTGCCAAGTGGTGGGAATCCCATGGGGGGAGCACCATTCCTCCATCATGTTTGGAGGCACAAAGCCACTCATATTTTAGCCTAGCCTTCTTGTGGGGCCAGATACATTTTCCAATATGTCGATCGAGATTGCATTGCATCCCTGTGGGCATAGGATAGGGGATCATTTGTGCCAAGTACACCAATTTGGGATAGGTATTCATTTTAATCACATTAATCCTCCCCTGTAACGAAAGGAGCAGCGAATTACATCTAATCAGCTCAATTTGAATTTTTGATATCAGAGCGGGATAGTTATCTTGAACTAGGGAAAGTACAGAGGGGCCGACACGAATCCCCAAATATTTCATGGTTAACATTTGCAGAATGACCGGGGCTACCCCCCACCCCGGATCCCAGGGGATATCCATACAGAGCGGCACAACCTCAGACTTATAGTAGTTCACCCTGTAGCCTCCTAGTGCACCAAAGCGGTGCAAAATGGATTGGAACCGGGGGAGGCTATGTCGCCATGTAGCAAGGTATAGGACGTTTTCATTCGCGTATAATAATATACAGTGTTTTTGGAAAATAATTTCTGTGCTCGCATCTTCGGTACACTACCTGAGATCCCTCTGACGGCGCTGGATTTTACCCAATAAAGACCTATCTCGGGAGGTCTTTTGCGCCCGCTCCATTCTGAGCGCCTCAAAGATCCAATTGAACTCTCTTCATCGCTTGCACACCTGCACCGAAAAGTTGTTAAAGAGCTGGATTTAGGCACCGTCCAATCAGATCGGGCCGTGCCAATGGTACACCTTCAAGACGGAGATCTTATGTTGGAAGTTCAAAAAGGAGTACCGTGATGACACAGGGGCGAGCTTCTGCTGCATGCTTCGGGATCAGCGCTCTGTGGACACACTTGATTAGGAATTCCTGAGGCTCCTCAAGGTGAAGGGCAGATTGGCAGATGGAATTAAGGAGCCCCTCGAGGTCGGAGCCTTCAGTGCCCTCAAGCACTCAAACCAACCACAGGACCGATTTTCTTGATCGTCCAGCTTCACTCTCAGCTTTTGGATCTCCTTGATAGCAGCGTCCAGTTCCACTGCCATATCTCACTGGCCATCTTCCACCGCACTTACCCACTGTTCATTATCAGTGGTCCTCTTCGCTTGAGCGTTCAGTCACTGATTGATTTCGGAGTTCCTTGGCCATATCCTGCACCAGAGGGTTAGTCTCTTGCATTCACTAGTTCAAAGTCTTCATTTTCGACAGGATTGCCTGGAACTGCGTCGTCATATCCATATCCCCTTTATCCACTTCGGCTGCAGAGTGCAACGTGGAGCCACCAGTTCTTCTGCCAGCACGCCGCACCTTAGGACTGGTTGTGCGACGTTGCGGCTGCGGTGTGGGCATACTCTGCGCGCCACTCCTGATGTATACAGGGCCGTGGTAGACACCAGCGTTCTGTTCTCCCTCTGTGTTGCTGGGGGGTTCAGAGCTCCCCCCGCATCCCCAAGGGTTCTTGTGTCACCGGGGAAGCCACCTCTACTGGTGCCCCCGGGTCAGGGGCCGCTTTGTGGCGATCAATGTGGGCGCAGGCGGCGGCACTCGCCCTCCAAAAGGTGGAAGACTCCAGGCTGCAACAGCTGGTACACATCTGCCCCTGAAACTGCCCTCCCGGCCTCACCTCTCTGCCTGCTCACGCTGCATATGTCTCCATGTGTTCTCTTGCTGGAGAGTTTGGGAGCAATCTGGCATGCACAGTAGGCTCCTCTGACTGCCTCCGGTGCTACCTCCAACCGCCAGGGCCTGGGTCTCAGCTGGCGGTTCCCAGATTCCCTGCCATTTTTTTGTGTACCTTCCCTTTGTCTGTGGGGACAATGAGGCGGGTCAGAATTTGCTGGTGTGAGGGGCGCTGTTGTGCGCTGAGGAAAATGGCCGCTTGACTCGCGCACTCCGCAGCCAACAATAGCCTGACGTAATAAATCCTGCGGATAACCAAAGTATTTAGGACAAACGAACAAAGGAAATAAGAGCGGAATCCTGGGGGAATATCCTGTCCAAGTTCCGAGCAGATTCGAACCTCGGAACAGGGAGAAAACGTACTCCGACTTTGCAGCAGTGAGTAAAAGCGTACCATCGGATGCAGATACATACAAATTTCATATTCATGTGCTGGAAATAGACTCTCCATAACGGCAGAAACTCAGCGGTTCCCGGTCGTGGATGCCGAGCCTGCGCACACTAGCGGGAAAAACCCAAGACCCTGAAAACTACAGCATAGTGCTCGGGAGGGCAGCGGACACCGTGGGAGAGGGGCGCATCAGAGCCAGACACCTGCTGCTGGGCCTCATCAAAGGCTGAACTAAGGTACGTGCAGGGCCCTCGGCCCACACAAGTGCTCGCAGCCCAACCGAGAGCGCCATACAAACTGGGTACCTTACCCTGAAAGGCTCCCCCCGAGACACAAATCTTCCGGGCAGTGCTGCCCATGACGGGTGGGGTCGGCCGTGCAGAACTGGGACGGGTGTTACCCAAAGGCCCCATGCTCTACAACATAGGGTGCATGATACAAGCACAACGGAACACATAGCAAGCCAAAAACATGGAAGAAACCCAGCAGTGTGCCTAGTAATACGAAGGCCAGGGACACCAGGTCCCGAAAACAGCTATTGGCAAAAGGACCCATAGAAGCCTAATACGGCTCACCCCAACAATGCCCACCAGACTCAGGGAAGACCATACCACCAAACTCAAATTATCAACTTAACGCAAACTCCAAACGCCCATTGCAAAGATACACAAAATGACGGGGTGCTAAAAGTAAAAAGAAAGGCCCAATGGATGCCTCCGGGAGGGACTGGGAGGTGGGACCCTCTCCATTTTCGAATACCTCCGTCTCAAGGGCATCCTCAATGACCCTGCATGGGGCCCTAACCTGCGGAGACAACTAACTCCCTTCGAGAAACTCCTCGACTCAGCAACCTCTAGAAAGGGAGCGGTCTCCTGTATGTACACTGTCCTAAACACCCATGGCCTCCAGGCTAGGCAAGGTTTCCGTGATTTTTGGAACGATCTGGTGGGGGAGGAGATATCAGAGGACGCCTGGGCTCGCATTTTCAGGATATCGTTTCATGGCAATCTTTTGATGGAACACAACTTTAAAATCCTGCAGGGGTGGCACAGGGACCCGGCAAAACTCTCGAAAATGTTCACAGGGGTATCACCCGAATGCCCGGGGGGCTGTGGCCAGAGAGGGACTAGAGGTCACATGTGGTGGCTATGCCCGAAGGTACAGACCTATTGGGAATCGGTGAGAGATTGGATAGCGGAGGTAACGGAGGACCCTCTACCCCTCAACCCGCTGACCATATTGCTGGGCCTCCCCTCGGAGAAAGCGGAAATACACCGGTACCCAAGGATGTGGGAAACTATGTTGAGAGCAGGCAGAGTGGCCCTAGCCCAGAGGTGGAAGAGCCCGGAAACACCTTCCAAAGAAGACTGGACAAAAAAACTTAAGAACATGTTCCTGATGGACAAACTGACTGCCTTGGTGAACAAGGACTCATGCTCATTCCTCGCTGAATGGTATGGGGTCCAGCAGACATGGGGATGGGATGTTCACTAGTTCCGAAACCGTGCCCCCGGATGGTCAGTGCGTGACCATCGCTGTGAAGGACAATACCCAAATGGAGGGTCCCCACGACCTGGGGCGACGTCGGCTTGAAGCCAGTAACTGAATGGGTCACATGTCGCGGCGCTTCAAAGACCTAGGAAAAGATGTGAAAGTTTGGTCTCTTTACTGTTATGTTTGGATTGGACACGGAGGGGGGGGGGGGGAGGAGGAGCGTTATGAAGGGGGTGGATGGGGGCTTCAGTTAGGCCCCGTTTTCTGTTTTTATGTTTTTGCAAAATGCTAATAAAAACCAAAGTTTAAATAAAAAAAAAACCCAGCAAACGCGAACTGCAAAACCTGGCAGACTCGGGGCGGGCATATGTAGAATAAAGTTCAACTGTTTAGAAGTTTATATTGGGTCGACAGATGCTTCAGTTGGGGGAGGAGTATGGGGAGGGGGGAGTTGGACTTAATGTTTTTATTCAATATTTAGCATGCAATGGGACAGTGTGCACAGCGAACAGGACAAACGCGGTGAAACTGTCGCGACTACAATTGAAGAAACACATATGCGAATCTAAATCCCAAACAACTGATGGTGCCTGAGACTGCTTCAATCAAAAAAAGGCTAATACTCATGTCATGGAATGTGAATGGGCTGGGAGCCAGTATCAAAAGAAGACTGGTACTGTAGCACATAAACAGGCAATCCCCGGATATAGCTTTCCTGACCGAAACGCATCTAGAGGGAAATGTATGCAAATTCTTCCAAAGATCTAACTACCGCACAGCGGTGCATGCGGGTTTCTCCATGGGGCGAGAGGGGTGCTCATACTAATTCATAAAAGACTTCCACTGGAGATCAAGCATATAATGCAAGACAGGGGAGGTTGTTATGTACAAATTCAAGCAATGCTCTGGAGCCAAACCCTAGCACTCATGGCAGTGTACTCCCCGCCTACCCTTCTTAACAATCTGTTAACCGATATTACCCCCATCCTGGCAGCAAATCCTGCAGACACATGGGTAATAGGAGGGGACTTCAATGAAGTCATGGACAATATCCTGGATCGCACGCACTTGAGAGCCGGGAATCCTGCCACCACTACCAAACTGGCCTCTTTCGTGTCTGCAATGGGACTGAGTGACGCGTGGCGTGACCTACACAGTGAGGTTCGTCCATATTCTTTCCATTCTGGAGCTCATGCCTCAACGTCCAGAAAAGATTACTTCTTCTTACCACATCAAAATACTCAATGTGAAGCGCATCCTTCCTTCCACGGGGAATCCCTGACCACTCCCCACTATTACTTGAACTGGAAACAGTGAGACCACGACCGCCTCCCACGTGGCGGTAGAACTCTTACTATCTGGGGTTCCCAGACCTACAAGAGAAGATAGAGGCAGCCACCTCCAACTACTTTGAATTAAATGCAGGCTCGGTTGACGATCCTAATACACTTTGGGAGGCATACAAGCCAGTCCTACTTGGCAAAATTATCTCGTGGACATCGGGAAAGACGAAGGCACAACGCAAACTGATCATCGAAGCCGAAAGGGAAGTTATATCCAGGGAATCAGAACACATCGCCAACGACACCCCTGAGACGAACAGAGCCCTTACACTGGCACAGAAGAAGCTGCATAACCTATCTTTGGACTGCGCCAAAAAGGCACACAACGCCATGAAGGCACGTCTGTACGAAACGGGGGACAAAGCAGGCAAAATGCTTGCATGGCTGGAGAAGCGCGACGAAGGACAACAGAAGGTGAAGTGCATAAGAACTTCAAATACAGATCTAGTCTTCTCCGATGCAGAGATAGCAGAACGCTTTGCTGATTTCTAAAAGGACCTCTATAAAACCCCTACTACCGCAACAGCCAGCACCATACTGAACAGTATTGATCTCCCAACACTCACCACGGAGCAAGCCAACGAGTTGGATAACAAAATAACGACTGAGGAAATATCAACAGCCATCGCCCAACTCCAAACAGGCAAGACCCCAGGTCCCAATGGCTTCCCACTTGACATTTGGAAAAAGCTAAACCATCTAGACATACCCACCCATTTGCTCAACATGTTTGAGCACTCCCTAACAAAGGGCGAGCTCCCACCAGATCTCCACAAGGCCACCATTATAGTGATTCCCAAAAAGGGCAAGCCCCCAGATGAATGCACTTCCTATCGGCCCATATCCCTAATTAACAGTGAAGCTAAAATACTAGCCAATAGACTACAATTGGTCATTACAGCATTGATCCATCCAGATCAATGCGGCTTCATGCATCAAAGGTCCACAAGAATGAATATTCGCAGGCTGCACTTGGCGCTAGAGAGAGCACCTGCCCTGCAGCAATCACTGGCACTATTGGCCATAGACTTCGAAAAGGGCTTTGATTCAGTTCATTGGGAGGCTTTATGGGCAATAATGCGTAAAATGCAATTTGGGCAACCATTTATAAAATGGGTACAACTCCTCTACAATAAGCCATTAGCGGAGGTAAGAGTGAACGGGTGGCCCTCGCGCAAAATCCAATTGGGGAAGGGCACCAGGCAAGGATGCCCGCTCTTGGCAATGTTGTTTGCATTGATAATAGAACCATTAGCAGTCATTCTGCGGGACACAACCACGTGGACTGGCTTCAGATGGAGCTCAATCTGGGGGGATAAGATATCCCTCTATGCAGGCGACCTCCTAGTGTATCTAGGCGATCCAGTGATCTCCTGCCCTATAGTCACTCAAATACTGATAAACTATGGAGCCTTTAATGGCCTTAGAGTGAACTGGGCCAAATCCGTGCTGTTTCCGGTGAAAGGAGTAGACCGTATACCGGCATCTGGTTCCCCATATTAAATCGAAACCGTACAGTTCCGCTACCTGGGTATTCTAATTACAAAAAGGCTGGATAGCTATGTAACTCAAAATCTACACCCACTATCTAAAATATACGCACAAGATGTGACCCATTAGCAAGCACTGCCACCGACATTGTTAGGCAGGGCGGCACTCTTCAAGATGCTGGCCCTACCCCGGTTCTTGTACATCCTTCAAAACGCCCCTCTCCACGTCCCCACTGATGAGTTCCATAGAATAGACAGAACAACACGTAAACTCCTGTGGGGTGGGAAACACCCGAGGATAGCTCTCAAAACCCTTCAACGCTCAGTCTGGGAGGGAGGAATAGGACTCCCGAACATCCATATCTATTACTGGGCGACCCAGATGGCGACTGTCAATGACATACTGCACGGAGACCCGACCATCCCCCACATAAGGGCTGATTAGCTGCATGACATGGCATGTCCCCGATTGAAAGTCTCTACTGTAGACAGACTCGCCCTCCCGAATGCACGATAGCAGTGCATACAGCCCTGGTGTGGAAGGAAGTACATAAACATTTAGGATGGGACAATAAAATCACCCCAGTCCAACCCATCTGGAATAATGCCCACCTCACTGGCCTCAGTAACCTCCCGAAATGGCCAAACTGGGTAACAGCTGGCATACAAACCATTCAGCAAATATTTGTGAGCAACCAGATAATACAGTTTGCCAAGCTCTTGTCATCATATGATCTCCCAGACACCGAATACTATCACTATGGACAATTACAACATGCATTCACAGTGCATAGGGCTCAGTTGGCGGACATGCCGGTGTGTACGCCCATAGAAAGGAGTATAGTCATAGATAGTGTAAGTAATAAGATCACATCTACTATGTCCAATGCCATCTCCTCGTTTGCCACGAAAGAGCTGTTGAACCTGAAGACGAAATGGGAAAGACGTGGGCCCAATATTACCCGAAGAATGGATCTCGACCCTGATGCATCCTAGAGACTCTGCAATCTCGGCGAGAATCAGGCTCGTCAAACGGAAAATACTTCATAGGATATACTATCCCCGAGTAGCTTTGTATAAATGGGGTAAAGCGACCGAACCCAAATGCCTATGCTGCAAACAAGAGGAAGGAACTTTCTATCACATTCTATGGCAGTGTACCCGGATACAACACTTCTGGCACAAATGTAGTGAACGACTCTCGAAAGTCATGTGTCGCCCGATCCCAACAGACCCCAAACTCCTTCTCCTGCGTATTGAAGATGAAGGAGACATGTCTTGCTTCGAAAAGTCACTTCTCTCGACATCCACAGGAATTGCCAAAAGAAATATTGCACAACTGTACTCCGGAATACGATCAATGGATATCAGATGTAGGCGCGATTATCCTAATGGAACGCCGAGTCTACCAAGCAAGAGGCTGTCCGGGCAAAGCAGACAAAATTTGGGGGAAATGGGAACAGACATTGTAAAGCATGTACAGCATGCATCACGGCCATTGGTGCGCAACTCTACAACGGCCACGGACTATAACACCACCACTTGTTGCCGCTTGAAAAAGACTAGCAAGAAAAGAGGCCAATTGTTGTCTTGACCTTATCTATATCTTATAGCATTGTTTCTCTAAATACGCTTATATCCAAACAGAACCTGCTCGCACTGCACTGCCATTTGTATGCAACGTTATACGGTTGTGTATTGAATGTCTTTGTATTATGGTACGAAAATACAATAAAATATGTTATTTAAAAAAAAGAATGCACTATACTCTCACGCACGATATCAGACCACTCTCCACTTCTGCTAGAGATGCGACTGGGCGACACACAACAAAACCCACGGTCCTGGAGGATACCCAGTCATTGCTTAGAGATGATACAATAATAGAACCATTAAGGACCGAGATTACAGAATTCTTTGACCATAATAAAGGATCCGTTAGTTCCTCGCTCACACTATGGGAAACATTCAAAGTGTGGCTGAGAGGCCACTTATTATCAAAGACAGTCGGTACACTCAGCACTATATGAAATTATCTCAACCAAACAGAGCAGGAACTGCAGAGACTAGAAATTATTCACTCGCTGTCACCTGGAAAGCCCACCCTACGACCATTGCAGGAACAAATGATCAAATTCAAAGCCCTGTCGGAACAAGAAGTATATTACATGGTACAAACAATAAGAGCCAGGAGATATGGAGAAGGGAACAAAGCAGGAAGCACACTGGCCAACCTCATCAAGAACGAATATGGAGTCAAACATATCACGAGCATAAGGGACACGGAGGGCACAGTACATACGAGCACCCAAGCAATTAACAAGTCTTTCCTAGAGTTCTATACCAAGCTGTATACGAATACTGACCAGGCAACAGAAGAAGAGCTGAGTAATTATATGGAATCGTTTCCCATGCCCGAACTGAGCCAGACAGAAAGAGAAACATTGGACCTACCTATAGCCCCTGAGGAAATCACGCAAGCCATCAAGGAGCTTCAACCGGGAAAAGCACCAGGATCAGACGGTATTCCTGCAGACTTCTACAAACTATACAATGAGGAGCTCACCCCTAAACTCATTGACGTATGGGAAGAAGCTCTAGAAAAGGGTGAGGTGCTGTCCGCAATGAAAGACCATAATAACAGTCCTCCTGAAACCCCACAAACCTCCGCAAGACATTAACTCATATCGCCCCCTCTGCTTGATAAATGTGGACACAAAGGTATTCTCAAAGGTAATAGCTAGCCGCTTACTCCCCTATATGAATAAATTAATACATCCAGACCAATCAGGGTTTATCCACACCAGATCCACATCCTTAAATCTCTGTAGGTTCTTCGCAATAGCCTCACAAATGGATCCGGAAGCAAAGGTAGTGGCAGTACCCTAGACGCTGAAACAGCATTTGACTCTGTCTCATGGAAATACATGTACTCTATACTCAAGAAGCTAGGCTTCGGGTGGGAATTCCAGAAAGACAAACAAGTCTTATACAAAAATCCTAAAGCTAAGGTCAGAACAAATAATATGCTATCGACTGATTTTACACTGCAAAGGGGCACAAGGCAGGGCTGTCCACTGTCCCCCCTCATTTTTGCGCTCACAATAGAGGGAATGGCTTATAGGCTTCGTCATATTCACACTTGGTGGGGAATACGCATAAGAGGCCCCTCTCACTGTACGCAGACGACACAATGCTATATGTGCGCAACCCCGATACTAACCTACCGCCAGTAATGGAAGACATATCCCAATTCGCAAAATACTCGGGATATAAAATAAATAGACAGAAATCCAAAATAATTCCCTGACTCGAGCCACTAAATCTCAAGCCACAGCCCAATTTCGTTGGTCCCCGAGCACAGCACGCTATCTGGGCATAATCATGGCAACAGACAGCCTAACATTATACTCAAACAATTACGAGCCATATCTAACTCAATTAGAGCAGAAACTTAAAGTTTGGGACAAACTCCCAATATCGATATATGGCTGGATAGCTCTGCTTAAAATGGTGGTAGTGCCAAAGCTCTTATATCTATTCAGCAACCTACCTATTTGGCCAGGAAGACAATACTTTGTTACATTACAAAAACTGGCATCCAAATTTGTATGGGGAGGGAGAACAGTGAGACACCGCTGGCCCAAGATGTGCGAGAGGTATGAGACGGGAGGGTTAGCTGCCCTGGATTTCCTACTATACTATTATATGGCACAAGCACACTTCGCAAAGTACTGGACCGATTTCACTGAAAGTTATGCACATATACAAGCAGAGAAATTCGCAGCCTCCCCATTTAAATTACAATCCATGATTTTTGCCAAATGTAAAAAGGTCAGGGGAGAAATAGATCCACTTAACTCCATGGTAAGAGCATGGGCATACTTGTTTCAAAGAGTCGGTTGCATCAAGCCATACTGGCCCTACACATCACTATGGCACTATCCAGAACTCGCGCCCACCACAGAATCAACATTACAAAAAAAGTGGGATACAAACTATGAAATGAAACTGGGAGACTTGTACCCGGAAGGGAGGTTCGCCCCACTGGAGTTGGTCCAAGAAAAGATGGGCAAAGACCTTACAACGACGTTACAATATCACAGGCTTAAAGCAGCAATTAAAAAGACATGGACAGAATTCCCAGAAGAGCCGCCAATACACCCATTTCTGACTACAGTAATGTCTCCAGAGGGATTCCTGGGAGGCATACCCACATTATACAAAGCAGTACAAATACACACACCTTCCACTAATACTATAAAAGAGAAATGGGAGGGAGATATAAAAATAAACAAAGAAAACTCATAGTGGTCCAAATATTGCCAATATACAAAATCTATCTCAATGAACTCCAATCTTAAACTAATCCAATACAAGATCCTGAATCACCTACACATCACACCGAACAGAATGTCCAATTTAGACACCTCCAGACAAATCCACTGTCCGAAATGCAACATCCCAGCAGCAAATTCCATTCCCATGTACTGGGCATGCCCACCCATTATAAAATACTGGGAGGAAGTAGCCAAAATTGTGAGCGAGATTCTGGAAAGACACATATCGGCCACCCCACTCAAATATCTATTAGGCGATATAGGAAAGATCTCTGTCAAACACCAAAGACTTTTTGCTATATTGAATGCAGGGGCCAAGAGGAAGATTCTCAAGGCATGGAAAACCAGAACGGCACCAACTGTACAAGAGTGGTTGAAAGATCTTATTTGGGTGCAAAACTGCGAAGAAACATATAT
This sequence comes from Ambystoma mexicanum, assembly GCF_040938575.1. Taxonomy (NCBI): domain Eukaryota; kingdom Metazoa; phylum Chordata; class Amphibia; order Caudata; family Ambystomatidae; genus Ambystoma; species Ambystoma mexicanum. The sequence goes on along the minus strand of NC_090931.1, from coordinate 288,862,517 downwards.
AAAGGGAATAGTTCCCGCATGTAGACCTAAAGACATCTGGGGCTCTCTCAGGCGATACCTGGACAATGATGGGGTAGAATCCGAAGAAGACTCTGAATAAACTAATTGTGGCGTCAATGACATAGTGACGACGAGTATAAAGTGCCCCGAAAGACTAGAATTCTCATGCTTTCAAGAGATGCATTTCATATTGTAAGGTCAAACATATATAATGTATAATAATACCATCTACGTGATGTAATGCGTATGACAGCAAAAAATATGGCTTTTAAAAAAAAAAAGGATTTGCTGGTGTGCACACATTGGGGCTCACCTGCAGCCTAGCCATGCACCTTCTATTGTGGATTAGGTTTGTTTAATGTCCCAGACAGGCCCAGTACAGATCCTGTGTGGGTGGATCTGAGTGTTTGGTGTTTTGTTCAGACTAACCCGATTGGCTGGTTGACAAAACCTGCGACTGGAGACCAGGCATTGGTCAGTCCGTGAATGAATGTGCACATCTAGGGGAGATTCTGTGTCTTCCTCAGATTAGCTCTTACATGAATTGTGGGAGGATGTTTCTAAAAAGGGCTGTGTATTTTTAGGGGCTGGTTTGGCCACACTGGCTGAGCCTTGGTTCCTTTCTCTTAGTCCCAGTGTCTTCTTTTGGCTGCTGAAAGTCGTTGCTTGGCTATTCCTCGTGCTCCCCCAGTCCTCCTTGTAGGCTGCTCGATTATCCTATACTGGGACCATTCCTGGGATGCTGCAGTATTGTTTCCACACAAAATCCTCTTCAACTAAGCACCTGGAAGCAGGGAGTTTCACTGACCGAGAAGAGTCGTACGTCCCTACTACTCTGCTCCAACTGTGTCTTGGCTAGTCATGAGTTACCCGCAAATGTTGCTACCTTACTTGGATTGCTTTTGGTTGATGGTTGGCTGGCCAAATTTGCCTTCAGAACTGCCCAGAACTCCTTGGTAGTGTTCCTGTGAACTCCTGATGCCTTCCTCTTCTCTGCATCAACTTCTGGCTAGTGTGTCATCCTTCTTTGTAAATTGATTCTTCTTTTTCCTTCAGTCTAGGCCATCTCTGGCCCAGAGTTCACGGACCAGAGTACCAATCTTGTCAATAGCCCTGTAAAAGGAGCACTGCAATTACCAGGTTCTCCTGCCTCTTCCAAGTCAAATTCATAGCAACTTGCCTTTTCCAGGTTACAGAGATATCCTTCTGAAATCCCTTCAGGACCCCCAGAGGCGCTGGAGAAGTGGGTTCGCTATGGACTTGCATCGGTCTGAATCCTGCTTGGCTAGGTTATGAACCTTGGACTTCGAAGGATGGTCTCCGATGTTCCATGGGGTTAGTTAATTCTTTGCCCACATCCATGGAATAGAACAAGTACTTGGCTTAAAACCACACCAGAAGCTTCCCTATGGACAGTTCCTTTGATTCCTATGCAGTCTTCAAAAGTGACTAAAAGGGTACTTATCTGAACTTTGACATTTTTCATCAGTCCCTGGAGTCTTACAACAAGAACTAGAATTTTTGCTATATAAAACTGAAATGAAACGAGGCTGAGCGCTTTGAGAAAGTAATTATTTGAACACATACGTACACACATATAATCCATTACTCACTGTAATCATATTTCTGATGCTTGTATCTGCTTAGATTCATATGCTAAGCATCGGCTGACATCTAGTGGTAGCTGCAGATTATTACATTTTTTGTTTTCAAAACTCGAAAAGGGACATCGACAGGGCTTGCCAGTAATACTATCCCTAGTGTGACGTCTCCTGTACCCATGGTCCTTCGCACGTCAAGGTCCCTCAGATTGTTTTGTTTCAGACATGAGGTAGCATGAGTACAGATGTAATAAAGTGGGTAAGAGTAGATAAAGCCAGAAAACATCTATGCAGCTTCTACTCCACAGAGGATGAATGGGGGGGGGGCGCATGAGAATCTAACCAGATACAAGCATCAGAAATACGATTACGGTGAGTAATGTATCCCTTCTGAGGCATGGGGATCTGCTAACATCACATCTTATGCATAGACTAGCGAGCAGTGTCTGGAAAAGGTGGTGGGTTATGAGAAGGTACAGCGGCAAATCGATGTTTTAGCACTGCTTGTCCCACCTGTGAATCCTCTGTAGAACGTGTGTCAATGCAGTAATGCGGAGTAAAACTATGTATGGAACTCCATGTAGCTGCTTTGCAAATGGCGTCCTGTGGGACGTTTGCAATAAAGGCCAAAGTAGCTCCTGTACCCCTGGTAGAGTGAGATCTCGGTGTGAAAGGCAGAGCTTTGTCTGATAGGGAGTAGCATAGCTGTATGCATTTCACTATCCATTTGGAGATGGCATTTTTTGAAACGTGATCACCTTCCCTGCCAGGTGCTATGGAGACAAAAAGTTGGTCTGTTTTACTTAGCATTTTTGTCTTGTTTACATAGTAAAGAACCACCCTCCTTACATCTAGTGTATGGACGTTCTCAGCTGAGTTTGAAGGATTTTGAAAGAAAGCGGGTTGTTCAATGGATTGGTTGACATGGAACTTGAATATGAACTTAGGTGAAAACATAGGGTTTGATCTTAGTACCAACTTGTCTTTGTGGATAACAAAGAAAGGGTTGTGCACTGACAAAGCTTGTAGCTCACCGACTCTTCTTATGGGGGTGATGACCACCAGAAAAGCTGTTTTGTATGTTAGGTGTTTAAGGCTGGATTTGTGCATAGGCTCAAAGGGAGGACCCATGAGCTTTGAGAGTACCACAATTGAGATCCCAGCCTGGATGCAGGTTGGAAATAGGGGGTGGGGGTAAAGTCTCTTTACTCCCTCCAAGGAAGCCTTAACAGGGACTTTCCACCAGGACACCTTGTTTTGTGATGTGGTGTACACGGATAGAGCCGCTAGGTAAACCTTGATGGAGTTGAATACTAGGCCAGAGTCTAGTAAGGTGAGCATGTAGTGAAGAATGTGTGATGGAGTAAATTCAATAGGATTTACATTTTTTAACTGGCACCATATTACAAATCTTTTCCATTTGTTAAAGTAACAGTGTGTGGTGTTAGGTTTACATGCCTCCTTGAGGATTTCCATACACCTTTGAGGTAGTTTTAAATAACCAAACTATGACTGCAGGAGCCAAGCTGCCAAGTTCATAGATTGAGGATGTGGGCGTAACCTTTTCCCCCCCATGTTGGGTGAGCATGTAGACTGGGCACAGGAGCTTGATTGGGTTGCACATTTGAGGAGATGCAGAAACTAAGGACGCCTCGCGCACATTGGAGCAACCAGGATTATAGTTACTTGTTCCTGGTGTATTTTGCGCACTATTCTGCTGAGGAGCGATGTCGGTGGAAAAGTGTAATCATATTTACCTGACCAGCTCATCCATAGGGCGTTGCCCCTCAGATCTGGGTTGGGGAAACCTGGAATGCGAAGTCTGGGCATTGTGCGTTTTGGTTTGTGTGCATTTGGGTTTGTGGCGAACAAGTCTAAAGGAGGATAGCCTCAGAGGGAAAAGATAGTGTCTAAAATCCCTCCGTTGAGTTGCCACTCGTGTTCTTCGGGTAGGGGGATCTCTGCTTAGAGAGTTGGCTAGAGAACTGAGTTCCCCTGGAACGTGTTGAGATACTAGGAACATGTTCCACTTGAGTGCCCACTTCCAAATCTTTTGTGTTAGCCTGGACAGAGTTGGAGAGTGTGTGCCTCCCTGCTTGTTTAAGTAAAACATGACAGTGTGCGGTCAGTGAAGACTTGCACCGTTTGACCTGTTAGATGCACCTGAAAGGCATGTAGGGCCTTGAGTATTGCTACTAGCTCTAAAAGGTTGATGTGATTTTGGGCTGTGATCTGTGTCCACAGGCCATGCGCTGTGTGGTGAAGGTAATGGGCTCCCCATCCGGATAGTGAGGCGTCTGTTGTAACTATTGCTTGCACTGAAGGATTGTGGAAGGGTTTTCCCTTTAATAGATCATCCTTTGTCCACCAGCGTAGCACTTGAACTAGGATTAGCAAAACAACCACTAGATCGTCCCACTGACTGCTTGCCTGAGACCACTGTTTCGCTAACCACTCTTGCAATGGGTGCATCTGCAACCGTGCGCGAGGAACCAGGTAAATTCATTCAGCCATCATCCCGAGCAAACGCATTGCTTTCCGGACGGTTATTTGGCGGACCTGCCATATACTGAGGTATTTGATGCAGTATGTTTTGTACTCTTTGGTTTGAGGGGAAGACTAGCCCCTCTTCCTTTGTTATGATAGCTCCTAGGAACTGTTTGGGTCGGCCTGAAACAAGACCTTTTTCTTGTTGATTGAGAATCCCAATTGGAACAGAAGACCGACTGTCCTTCAGGTATTTTGCTTGTAAATGTGAGGGGATTCCCCTGTTATCAGGCAGTCGTCCAGATAAGGGTACACTGGGATTTATTCTTGGCGTAAGTGCACTTCCACTACTGCTAATACCTTGGTGAATACCCTTGGAGCGGAGGCTATGCCGAAGGATAGCACCTTGAATTGGTATTGTTGATTTGCTATTTTGAAGCGCAGGAATTTTCTGTGCACTGGGAACATTTAAATATATAAGTATGCATCTTTCATGTCCAAAGTTGCCACATAGTCCCCTTGTGTTAGCAGTGGGATTACTTCTTGTAACGTAGTCATGCAAAGTTTCTGAGGCTTAACGTATGTGTTCGCAGCAGGGCGTATTGTAAGGTCTTCCTTTGGCACACTGAAGTGCATTGAATAAATACCCTTGTTTACCTGGTTTGTTGCAACGATTTCTATGGTGTCATTTAGCAGCAGTGCTTTGACCTCTGCAAGCAGAATTCCCAGTTCCTTCTGAGTCATTTGTCTTGGCAGGTGGTGTTTGTATGAGTTCTATGCAATAGCCTCCCGCCACGGTGGAAAGTACCCACTTGTCTGACATGATCCCTTCCCATGCATGGGTAAAATGAAAAATGCAGCCTCCTACTGGAGAGGTATGGGAGGGGATTGGAGAGGGTGGTCATTGCTTTGGTGGGCTGGAGCCTCTGGAGGAGGAGAATCTGCCTCTACTTCTCGACCTTCTGAGGCCCCTTTGAAAATTTTGTTGGGAGCATTTCCCCTGCGAGGAACCCGAAGATGAAGTCTGCCCACCCTGGTTGTAGTTGGAGGACCGCTGGGAGTTTTGTCCTCTAAAACGGCATGTATTAAATGCACCTCTCTGCACAAATGGTTAGTTTGTAAGCTGTCCCAGGGACTTGAGGGTGTCATACTCCTCCTTAGCACTTTTCAGTGCGTCCTTGACCGCTTTCCCAAATAAGGTGTTAGGCTCAATTGGCATATTTAAAAGGGTGGCTTGGGTTCCAACTTGAAACCCGATTGACGTAGCCATGCATGGAGTTTAATGAGGGTACGCTCAGCTACTATCCGTCCCCCATTATCTGCTGCGTCCAGATTGTTTTTCAGGATGCAGCTCGCCACCGGTTTACCTTCAGCTGCTGTTTCTAAAAGCTGTGTTTTTACACCAGATATTAGACCAGAATATTGAAGAAAAAAGATTGAGACTGTACTCCAAAAAAAGGAAACCAAAGTACAGATGGCTCGATGGAGCAAGTACAGTCTCGACCCTGATCGCTGCCAGTGCCTAATCCCCCAGACAGTTGGGGGGCAAGGAACACACAAAAGAGTTACTGAAAAGGATACGGAGGGCCCAGAAATAAGAAACAAAACCAACCAACTAGAAGGGGCGTCTAAGGTCACAAACAAGGAAGCGTAGCAGGGTGTTACTGCCATCTCAGAAGTCAGAATTGACAACGCATCCGGCAGTTGAGCCTAAGGTAATTGTCCCGAATGATGACGAAAAAGACTTAGCAGAACAGACGGAGCACCCAAACATCCCAGTTAGGGAGGCTGACCACCCCCCAATCGGAAGGGCTTCTCCAGCTGCCCACCCACCTACTCCCTCCATAGATTACCAACTATTTATAAAACTGAAGAACCAAAAAAGGGCCCAAAAGAAAACTTAAAAAGCTTGGCAGATAAGCCAACTGAAATACGCAATGGTCATACAAATCAGACTAATGGCAAGTCCAATGGCTCTCGCCAATTCCGCAAGCAGCTAACCCTTCCTAAATCCCAGAAAGAAGTCAACCATTCCTTGAAGCAGAAACCTCAGGAAGAAAAGGGTAAGACGCTGGAAGTGCCAAAATCCCCAACTCAAACATGTACATGCCTCACTAAGTGAGGAAGAACTCATGGAACGGATGTTAGATTACTCCACTTAGTTAAGGGAGGCGATCCGGATACGGCCTTGTGCATAACAGATGAAATCCACGGAGAAGGCTTGAGTAGTACAGGGCCTCTGATAAAAAAAGACACTATCCCGTTTGCCATGACAGATCAGGATGGGTTTAGAAATTTGCAACAGAAGCATTTAGCCTTGGCTGCAACAATGTCCCCTCGGGGCCAAGGTCATTGGACCGAGACGGGATAAGAATTCTGGAACAGAAGCACTTCACCGGGCACTGACCAAAACTTCACTGAGACCAGACCAGTCAGACACAAATAGTAGGGTCAACCCTCCACCAACAGTGGGCCAAATGTACTCTCCTCCATTTGTAATCAACATCGATAACCAGCAGGCAAACTAGAACTGTCAGAGGGCCCCTTAAAAGGGGGAGACCAAAATAGTAAACCCGACAATTGGATCCAAGCTTTGTTCTCGAACGGACCGCAAGGATAAACGACAGCCTGCCCTTAAACAGAGCAAACGTCTTGAAAATGCTACATCGGATCCCAAAATTAAACTGATAACAGATGATATTGCCAGAGTGACCATCTCGAACGAGGACCGACTCGATAAAGTTGTGATAAACATGGAAGATGTATTAATAAGAGCTATCATACTTGAGGAGGCATCGTACATTTCTGCTATGGGCTACACCCTATTGGAGATAATGGTACCAACAAAAAATGGGAGATCAAATGGAAGCCATCTGGAACTTGAAAAAACAATCAGAGGTGATATGCAAATAAAATAAAACGGGACACGCCAAAGAGAAAAATAGCTGATGGGGAGGGTGGAGCGATGTCTCCCCTACACCTTTTTGTGGACAACACTGCTTTAACGGAAAGGAGAGTCACCACTCATCTAAACAGGATCCCAAGCGGGATAAGACCGATTCATGGTGCCGAATGGCAGAAGCAATAGTAGTGAAAAAAATGAGCGCATAGCCACCCCGGTCTCCCTCATTGACGAGGTGGGCCATTGGATGCTGGAACATCAGAGGATTCGCCCATTTGTTTGGCAAAGAAGAACTTGGGTGGGATGATTACGACCTGGTATGCCTTCAGGAAACCTGGCTGAGAACACCACCTGTCCTTGACGGATTTATCACCTGAATCCTGCCACAAAAGGACTCTTAATGCTTGTAAAAAACACAAAATCAATATAGTGTCTCGGAAACCTGGAACTTAAATCAATTCACACAAGTAACTGATCAAAAGTTCGGGGATAAGGACCGACAAACCTGAAGATTAATATTATGCAACGTTAAATGGAATTTAGTGGGGATAGATATCTCTGCATTTATCAAGGGGATCACGTCACTGTTGGATAATCTAATGGTCTCGCTACCAGACCCACTGATTGTTATATGTGAGGATTTTAATATGGACACACTGGGAGACCACCTTGCTGCAGGCTCAGATGAACTAGGCCCCAAGTCCACAGCACTGGTTAAAGGGAGGTTGTGGCCAGAAGAATTGGAGCTCGGTGACCTAGACCTGATGAATGGGTAAACTAGGGGAGATATCCCAGCCCGCTATACTTGGAAGCAGGGAGGCTCCGTTAAGGCCCTGGACTATTTCTTTGTGTCTGGAAACCTCCTCCCATGGGTGGCTTCCCGTGAAGTAATCCTGACACCCCTGAATGGCCATAATATAAAAGAGTTATCTTGTGTCAGAGCTCCCCACCCCCTAAAGTATTTTATACCTGCCCAGTTGTAATTAACCAGAGGGGGGGGGGAAGAATCACCTAAAGACTGATGCAGTAAGAATCAAGAAACTAATTAAAGAACTGGAGGAATTACCCCACAAAAAAGAATGGAGACAATGTTTGTGACTATAATACCCAAAGTTATTGATGGCCTTTGTCGAAAAGGGGAAGGTGGGTCAAAAGAGTGATTTCCAGCATAAGAACTTGTTCCAATGGGACCTCGTTGCAGAGAGGAAAACAATGAGATTGGATATAAAAAAGGATCAGAGCAGGAAATTTGACATCAACTGCTCTGATCAAAGCAAGGAAATTAGCCTATACAAAAGCTTATAAATATAAAATGATTCAAGACAACGCTGAATCAATGATGCAAAAAATCTCTGAAAAACAAACAGGGGAAGTTTGGAAACTCCAAAACTCAAACCCTGTAAACTGTAGCTCTGCAAACCAACACAGTAGAGGAAGATGTTTGGATATCACATTTTGGGAAGGTCTTTAATGAGCCAGAAGATCAAGCCCCTATGATGCTCCCTAGTGGCAGATTAGAGTGTACCTTTAAAACCAAGGAACAAGACATCTACATCCTCATTAAAACCAGCAGTTTGAGAGGCTGATGGCCTGACGAATGCCATTCTTAAAGAGGAACCAGAACTCTGAGCAAAATTCATGGAGATCCTACTTGAATGGGTAAATAGACAAGCAAGTCCCGCCTTCCTGGAAAAGATCTATAGTCGTCCACATCTTCAAGAAGGGTGATAGGACAAACCCCAGCATTTATCACCCCATCGCCTTGCTGGATGTGATGGGGAAGCTCTTTGCTAAGCTAGTTTTGGGGTCCTTAGATGCGTGGATATTATCTTCAGAGCAAAAGGACAAATGGCAATCAGGTTTCGTTAGAGGCAAGAATACAATATTGAACGTATTCTTAATTAACCTGTTGAAAAAGCAGTCCATCTGCCGCTATAAGACGACGTATCTGGCCTTCATCAAGCTATCACAGGCATTTAATTCAATAAATCAAAAAATATTCTTTGGAACAAGCTGGCTAAATGGGGCTGCCCCTGGGACATACTGGAAGCAATTAAATACCACCATACAGGTACAGAAGAACACTTTACTTACCAACTGGTAACGTTCTTTCGATTGGATGTTCCTCCAACGTATTCCTCATCTTAGATGTATTCCATCCAGCTTTGCTGCACTTCGGAAATGTTTTCGGCAGAGGGCGCCTTGCGTCGATGTCGTCGAGTCGATGGTCCCTCGAAGGCCTCTGTAGATGGTGAAGTCATCGGGTGTATAAGTAGCACGCGTGACGCCCGCTGGCCTCAGTTCTGTTTCCCCCAGGCCCCCTTTTTTTGCCAGTGATCTTGTGCTGTGTAGATTGTGCCAGCAGACAGGTATCAGCCTTGCGAGATTCGAGATGGCAATAACCCAGAAAAATCTACAGAGGGGTAGGTTGGGAGGGCGATGAGGAATATGTTGGAGGAACATCCAATCGAAAGAACGCTACCAGTTGGTAAGTAATTTGTTCTTCGAGTGGATTGTGTCCTCCAACGTATTCCTCATCTTAGATAGACTCTCAAAGCAGTATTTTGTTACTTTCTCATTTTTTTTTTCCTCAATGCCTTTAGATGGCGGAATAAAGCACTGTTTTTCCAAAAGTCAGCTCCCTAGACTGGGAAGCATCCAGGCTATAGAAATTTGAGACGGTGTGAAGTGAAGACCAAGTTGCTGCTTCGCAAATGGACCTTATTGGGACACCTCTTTGAAGGGCCGTGGAAGAGGCGATGCCTCTGGTGGAATGAGCCCTCAAGCCTTCTGGTGGGTCTTTTTGTGCTAGTCTAGCATTCTGAAATGCAAAGTACAATCCAGCGTGAAATTGTCTGTTTTGTTACCGATTGACCCAGTGTCCTTCCTGTGTAGCCTATAAACAACTGGTTGTTCACTCTAAGCCTAGAAAGTCTAGAGATGTAAAAGCTTAAAGCTCTTTTTGGATCCAGTCTGTGTAATCTTTCTTCCTCTTTAGAAGGATGAGGTGGAGGATAGAATGAGGGTAAAACAATTTTCTGACTTAAATGAAAATCAGATATTACTTTTGGTAAAAATGATGGTTTAACCCTCAATACAACCCTGTCCTTATGGAACACAGTATAGGGTGGCCCAGAGGACAGTGCCTGCAATTCGCTCACTCTTCTTGCCGATGTCAGAGCAACTAAAAAGGTTGTTTTCCATGTTAGTAATCTAAATGGACACGTGTGCATAGGCTCAAAAGGGGCACACATTAAGAATTTTAGGATTAAATTTAGATCCCAAATCGGTACTTGAAATGGGTGAGGAGGAAACACATTAGCGAGACCTTTTAAGAATTGTGTTATCAAAGGAATTTTGAAGTAGGAGCATTCTTCCGATGAGCGCTTGAAAATGGAAAGCGCTGCAAGGTAACCTTTTATTGTTCCGATATTCAGACCTCTATGTGCTAGGGTCAGAAGGAAAGATAGTACTTCCGGAATAGAACATAGAAAAGGATCGACATTCTTTTCCCTGCACCAGTTGCAAAACTTTTTCCAAAGGTATAGAGACTTTGTTGCTGGCCTTCTTGCTGAAAGCAACACCTCCATATCATCATCTGGAAGGTTCCAATCCCTGTATCTCAGCCTTTCAGATACCAAGCATGAAGGTTGAGTGTTCTGACCTCTGGGTGGAGAACCTGATCTTCCATTTGAGAGAGAAGGTTCTCTCTCTGAGGAAGACGTACTGGAGGATAGATGGACATATCTAGAAGGTCCAGATACCATGTTCTCCTGGCCCAATCCGGGGCAATTAGGATCATGCAGTTCCCGAAGCGTCTCAGCCTCCTAATGACCTGAGGAATGACGGGAATCGGAGGGAACGCGTACAATCATGGGAAATTCCAATTCACCACGAACGCGTCCCCCAGGGCTCCTCTCGGGGGAAATTCCCTTGAGCAATACCTTTCGCATTTTCGGTTGGTACTGGTTGCGAATAGGTCTACCTGAGGGGCTCCCCAAAGGGCGAAGATCTCTTGAATGACTTCCTGAGCCAGTTCCCATTCGTGGGACACCGTGCTCTGCCTGCTCAGAGCATCTGCCATCATATTCTCTTCCCCGGCTAGATGAATTGCTGTTAAAGAGATTCCCTCCTGAATCGCCCAATACCAGAGCTGCATTGCCTCTCTGCACAAGGGTAGTGACCCCACACCTCCTCTTTTGTTTAGGTAGTGCATGGCCACTGTGTTGTCTGTCATTATCAGGACATTTTTTCCCCTGACAGATGGCAGGAAGGCCTTCAGCGCTAGTCCGATTGCCCTCAGCTCTAAAAGGTTGATATGTAGTTTGGACTCTGATGGAGACCAACGATCTTTGTTTGTCAAATCGTTGGCATGAGCTCCCCACCCCAGGAGTGAGGCATCCGTCACTACTGTGATCTCCGGCCATGGTTGCCAAAAAAGGTTCTCCTTTTAGGATGTTATCTGTACAGGTCCACCATAGAAGGTCTTGTCTGACCTTGTTCGGAATCTGAAGAAGATCCGTCATTTGACCCGAGAACTGGGACCACTGAGTCTTTAGGGCCCATGGAGGGGATCTCATCCTCAAGCGTGCCTCTGGCACCAGAAAGATGCAGGATGCCATGAGGCCAAGCAACCTTAAAAAGTCGTAAACCTGGAGATTTTGGGCATTTTGGAATTTGGAAACCATCTGAAGAATGTCTTGAGCCCTCGTCTTGGGAGGCGAGCTCTTTCCCAAGGATGTGTCTAGTACAGCTCCTATGTACTGAAGCTGTTGGGAAGGTGTCATTTGAGACTTCTTGAAATTGAGGGAGAAGCCCAGTTTGTGGAGGAAGTGGCAGGTGACTTTCAGATGATCCAGTGCTTGCTCGGCAGAGCACGCTCTGATCAACCAATCGTCCAGGTAGGGGAAGACATGAATCCCCCCTCTCCTGTGGTGCGCTGCCACCACTACCATTAACTTGGTGAAGACCCTCGGGGAGAAGGTCAACCCGAATGGCAGGACTCGAAACTGATAGTGTGAGTCGCCAACTACGAACCTCAGGTATTTTCTGTGTTTGAGATGAATCAGCACATGAAAATAAGCATCCTGGCGGTCCAATGACACCAACCAGTCCTGGAGTTGAAGGGCCTGAAGGATCTGAGAAAGGGTAACCATCTTGAATTTGTCTTTCCTGAGGAACTTGTTCAAGTTTCTTAAGTCCAAGATGGGTCTCAGTCCTCCGTCCTTTTTGGGGATCAAAAAATACGGGGAGCACCATCCCTTGTTCCTCTCCGCTGCAGGTACTGGTTCTATTAGCACCTTTCTCCAGCAGGGTTAGAACTTCCTGCTGTAGGAGCGGGTTTGAAAACTTCAACAGGTGTCTCCCTGGTGGATTGCTTTGAGGTTGCTTTAGAAAAGGAAGGCAGTAGCCTTGGGCTATTATTTCTAGAGCCCAAACATCTGAAGTAATGGCTCGCCATTCTTGCAGATGCTGCGACAGCCTGCCTCCTACAGGTGTTTTGTGGTGCAAGTCCTCAAAGTGGTTTTGTGGCGGATGTTGCAGCCGCTGATGGCAAAGAGGCTGCAGCTGGCTTAGCACGTTTTCCTCGTCCACCACGAGTGGCCTTTCTTTGGATCCTTTGACTGGCCATTCCTCTCGTCTTTCCATATGAGGTGTAATAACGATAGGATCGTCCCCTCCATGATTGCCCTAGCGCACAAAAAGGCTGAGGTTGCCTAATAGCAGCTCCTAAAGATTTGGCCGCTGCTTTTGAGGTCTGCAACCTCTCAAGGCTCTCGTCAGCCTTGTTGCCAAAAAGGTGAGACCCGTCAAAAGGCATGTTCAGAAGGCGGTTCTATACGTCCAGTGCAAAACCCAACTTCCGTAACCACACAAACCTGCGCATTACCGTGCTAGTGTCCATGGACCTGCTCACACTATCCGCAGTGTCCAATCCAGATTGAAGGGATTCCTGCATGGCCTCCTTTCCATCTCTAACGATGGCTAGGAAACCTTCCCTTTCTTCCCCTTCTGGTATGTGCTCCGCCGCCATTGCGATGCACTCCCACAGAGTGTACGAAAACTTTGCCAAGGCACATGTGGAGTTGGCAGATTTTAATGCCATGCTCCCGGCTGGAAATACCTTCCGTGCCCAACCATCCACACGCTTATCGTCCCTGTCTGGAGGGATAGACGGGTACGCCAGTTTGTTGGAAGCTGTGGCTGCCTGTATGACCAGACTCTCAGGAGTTGGATGTTTTGACAGATAGCCGGGGTCGCTACTGGCTGGCCGGTATTTTGATGCAAGGGACTTATTTACCGGAGGAATAGAATCCGGAGTTTCCCAATTCTTGGCCACACTGTTTTGTAAGGCTACATGAAAAGGTAGTACTGGGTCTTCATTGGGACCATGGTCCAATATGTCGGTTACATCGTCTTGGACGAATTGGGCTAGTGGTCTAGCCCATCCCAAGTAATCTACCACCTTGGTCATTAACTGACGGTAAGATGGACTGGCATGCTCTCCTGGATCTGGTCTACCAAAGTCATTCTCAGGAGAAGTGTCAATGCCACTTGCATTATGTAAAGACTCCACCAAATCCCTCATTCTGCTTTCCTCTGAGATCAAGCATTCTGGGACATTTGGGGTGCCATATTCCAATCCAAAAGGTACATTTTCCTCCTCGGATCTCTCCTGTTCCTCAAAAATGGAGGTCAAGGATTTAAAAAACTCCTTCCTAGGGAGAGGCTTGAAAACCTTCTCTGGGAGAGGAGGAGGAAGAGTTGTAGTACCAGGCTCTGAAGAAATTACATGTTTTGTAACTTTCTCCTTCTCTTTTTCTGGCTGCCCTGGCTTGGTTGGAGCCTTTGGCGCCGAGGGTTTCGGCGTCGACGACATAGTGGTCGTCGACAGGGTCTGCTTCGAGTCCTGAGGGCCCATTGAAGGGATCCCATTCTCAAACTGGTATATGGCACCAGAAAAATGCAGGATGCCATGAGGCCGAGCAACCTCAGAAAATCGAAGGCCGGCAGATGCTGGGCTTTCTGGAATTTTGTTACCATCTGCAGAATGTGGAGAGCTCTTATCTCGGGAGGCAAGGCTTTTCCAGATGAAGTGTCCAAGACTGCTCCGATAAACTGGAGTTTTTGGGATTATATCATTTGGGAGTTCTTGAAATTGAGGGAGAAGCCCATATTGTGAATGAAGTGACAGGTGATCGACAGATGTTCTTGAGCTTGTTCGGGAGAACGTGCTCTGATCAACCACACAGACGTGATCCCCCCTCTCCTGAGACTCGCTGCCACTACCGCCATCAGCTTGGTGAAAACCCTCGGGCGGAGGTCAGCCCGAATGGCAGAACTTGAAACTGATAGTAAGAACCGCCAACTGCGAACTTCAGGTATTTTCTGTGCTTGGGATGGATTGGCACATGAAAATAAGCGTACTGAAGGTCCAATGATACCAACCAGTCTTGGAGTTGGAGAGCCTGAGGAATCTGAGAAAGGGTTACCATCTTTAACTTGTCCTTCCAGAGGAACTTGTTCAAGTTTCTTAAGTCCAAGATGGGTCTCAATCCTCCGTCCTTCTTTGGGATGAGAAAATAAGGGGAGTACCAACCCTTGTTCCTCTCTGCCACAGGTACATATTCTATTGCACCTTTCTCTAGCAGGGTTAAAATTTCCTGCAAAAGGAGCGGGTCTGGAATTTTGGTCGGGATGGCTCCCGGTGGATGATCGTGAGGCCTTTTTAGGAAGGGAAGGCAGTAACTTTGAGCTACTGTTTCCAGTGCCCAGGCATCTGAAGTAATGCCCGCCATTCTTTCAGATGCTGAGAGATTCTGCCTCCCACTGGTGTTTTGTAAGATAAGGCCTAAGAGTGATTTGGATGCGGCTGCAGGAGCGTCTGAAGTTTCTCAACCACGCAAATCTGCATAGCACTGTGCTTGATGCCATGGATCTGCTAATACTTTCAGCAGTATGCAGTCCAGACTGGAGACATTCCCCCATTGCCTCCTTTCCGTCTTTGACAATATTCAGGAAGCCTTCCGTTTCCTCGCCTTCTGGAATATGATCAGCCGCCGCCGAAATGCATTCCCACAGGGTATGTGTGAACCTGGCCAGGGTACAGGTGACATTTGTTGACTTTAAGGCCATACTACCCAAAGTAAAAACCTTACGGGCCCAAGCGTCAACCTTCTTATCCTCCCTAACCGGAGGTATGGTTGGATATGGAGTTTGTTTCGAAGTAGTTGCAGTCTGAATAAACAGACTTTCTGGAGTGGGATGTCTATTCAGATACTCGGGATCAGAAGTAGAAGTTCTATACTTCTTTGGAAAATTGCTGTTTACCGCAGCAATGTTGTCAGGGGTTTCCCAGTTCTCTTCCACTGTTCTCTGAAACGCCCTATGGAAGGGGAGAACTGTATCTTTCTGGGGGCCCGGAACTATCATGTCCGTCATATCGTCCTGTTCAAAAGTGGGTGAGGCTCTACCCCAACCCATATATTCTACCACTCTATTTATCAAACTCCTGTACCCTGAATCTGCAGGGTCAGGTCTAGCAAACTCCAATTCAGGTGACGTGTCAATGACACTAGCAGAATGCAGAGTCTCGCACAGGTCTCTCATCTTAGATTCAGGGTGTATAAGTTCCTCTGGAACCCGACTAGTGCCATATTGCACTCCAAAAGGAGAGATTTCCTCATCCTCCGAGCCAGTTTCTTCAAAAATTGAAGACAGACTTAAAAAAGTCTGATTTTGGTAAGGGTGTAAATCACCTCTCTTCCTCCTGATTTTTCGTCGAAGGAATAGAAGGTTTCTTCGAAGGTGTCGAAGGAATCTTCGACGAAATCAATGAAGCCTTCGACAAAGGCGTCAAAGACATTTTAGGCTTCGATGTCGAAGCTATCGGCGCCAATGGCGTCGACGAAGCTGTGGATGTTTTGGACAACTTCTGCTTTTTATGAGGCGTCGGTGAAACACTCCACTCTTGAGGATTCCTCGACGATTTGTCGACTCGAGTTTTACGGGTTTCACCCATACTACTGGGTTTTACCGCAGTAGTTCCAGACTTCCCTGTGTCGTCCAATGGAGCGACCGGGGTCCGGCTCTTTTGGGGTTTCTTTGAGGGGGTCGAGGCCGCATTCTCAAAGACCTCCATCATTTTTCTTCTAAAATCCTCCCATTTTCTTGGGGAATCCGATTTTGTAGGACATCGAACCAATTCAGTCGATGTATCGGATGATGATGAAGGAGATCGTCTTGATCTACTACGAGATCGGGATCTCAGTGTTTTTTTGTGACGTTCCGATTCTTTTGAATCGGACAATTTCTTATGTCTTTTCGACAAGGCCTTCGAAGTGGTCTTCGACCCCTCCCGCCCCACCACTAGTTTACCTTTCCTCTCACGGAGGGCCTTCTCCCTCATCAACTGACAGGAGCCACAATCGCCGGTTGAATGATCTAAACCCAGGCACCAAAGACACATTGTAAGAGGATTCAATTCAACACTACAGCTAAGTCAACGCCTAGTCTATAATACTGAATGAAAACCCTTATTGATATATCTTTAGGTCCAGTTCATGCGTTCGGGATGACTACCCCTATATAACACCCCTCTCTTGGAATCCCCCTGACCCCACTGAGCCAAGAAGTAGTTCTGTTTTGCAAGTTTAAAAGGTTTATTTGATAATTTAAAATATATATATAGATCACACCTTATAATAAATTAATAATTGAATAGCACACTTAATCTGATATGATAAAGATCAACAACGGAGAATCTGGCACTCACACGCTTCTCTATAATCAATAAGGAGTTGACAAGAAATGGATAAGGTAGCACACTGGTAAATAGGTACAGAAGTATAATGTGGTAGAGAATGCTTTATAGGGTTCAAGGAAATGCAAGGTTGAATGAATGAAATGCAGTATAGAAAATACTCAATATGATTTCAACCAAACAATGTAATCACTTTTCTCTGGCTATTCACTCCCCCCCCTCTTTATGCAATGCAAGGAAATGGGAGGAAAGCACACAGTTCTCAGATATGCAATCAATGTAATCAGTTCAATCCAGCAAGCTTAGACAACAGAAAACAGATAGGAGTTTTGAAATCACAGGCCCAAATTGCTTTGATATGTGCTGGCAATGAATGAGAAATATGCTGGAAACGCTTTTAATTCCCTTTCAGAGGTTCAGGGTGAGTGGTATCTAGTTAATATTAGTCCAGGCTCACACTAGCAATGATGCAGGGATAGTTAGCAGGTTAAACGAATTTCTGGCAAATGGAAGGCAAGCAGCAGCAGTTTTTACATGTGAAGAAATTTGCAAATCGCGGTAAAATTCGCGAATGCGTGTTCCGCGATTGCGGTAAAACTATAAGGGGTAGGAATGCGGTTCTTGGTGCGATTCAAAGCTACGATTCTAAGCTATCAGAGGAAAGTTACTGCAAGTCTCTAGCCCAAACGGTCGCGGAGATAGGAGCGATTTAATAAAGGTCGTTTTTGGGTTTGCAAATTTCAAAAGCTCAAAATGAGAAGCGCAGCTTGCAACTAGAAATGACAGGTGACAGCTAGGAGGCAGTTCTACTTAGGTTAAATAGATTGAATTAGATGAATTTAAACTAAGAGATTGGTTCTGCACAGTTTTCTAGGTACTCACACTATATTCTTGAGTGAAATGGGCCTCGCCATGGATCTGGTCAGGGTTTTGGACTGGGCTCGGGTCTCTCTCTGGGCACAGCACTGCTTTCTCTCTGGGTACAGCACTGCTTTCTCCCTCTGGTCTGGTCTCTAGTTCTGGATAGATTGAAGTCTCTAGTTTGGCTCTCTGGAGGTTTGATGGAGGTAAGTATGGATTTTTCCGGCAGAGCGTCCCGCTGCAGATGGATTTGGAAGCCCCTATCTGTCCTGTCTGTCTGCTTTTATGTGTTTAGAATATGGGTGTGTTCTAGCATCACTGACCCTACCTCTCTCTCAGCTTCTAATTGGTCAAACTTCCATTTATCATTTGATTGGGGAATGAACTGTGAGTCAGAGGGATGTCATTTTACAGCCTGCAGAAAGTCCACTCCTCCTGTCAACTTACACACAAATCTAGATTTGAAACAAATACATATTTGCAGAGGTACATATTGTTTTAAAATCATATGCACCCATCATGCATTACAGGAGGTATACCCTGTTCAAACTCTGCTCTTCCTGGGAGCTTGCATTCAGAAATGGCACATATTTCACTTTTTAACTGATTTTGCAATTTCTGACATTGACCCAACTTTACATACATGTGTGCAGGGAGTAGGGACATTAACTGATGAAGTTTCAGATTTTTAACATGCATACATTTAGAGTAATATCCATTTTTCCGCTAAAACCCCCCTGAACATGCCACCGGGTCGAAAAACCTCTTAAACTGTGGGCAGAAAAATCACAAGAATTATGGTATCATTTATAAAATGTTCACATGTCCGCTCTATGAGTTATTCATCTTTTTAAAGTTATGTTCTGGCTCCAAAGGGGTGTGGTTTCCCAGGTCACATGGTATAGAAACCAGTCTTTCCAGTTTCTGCCAAGCCAGCTTGCTCTCACAGGCAGTGCCCCTCCCAGCTCTTGCCAAGAGGAAGCTACATTTTACGACTGCGGTAATAAAAACCTTTGCCTGAGTGAAGAGGGCTTTGTTCACTCTCCTGCAGAGCACAGATAATTCAATTATCAGATAGATGGCATATCCTTAGTGTGGGCAGCAAAAGGAAGGTTGGCCTGGGAACACAGTGGTGACTCAAGTTTCCCTCCTGATGGGGGTAGTTGCCAGGCAGAATTCAGTTCCTTAAGCCGGGTTTCAGATAAAATGTCACTTTTTGTTCCCCAGTTTCTGCATTCAAATAAAACTAAACATTTTTACATATGCAGCTAGAAGGCCGATTCTAAGTTTAAAACTATGACATTTAAACAGTTACAAAGGCATGTGACACCAAACATAGCTCACTCATTTAATCTAAACATTTTCGATTTTAGTGTCTTTAAATCCAGTGCAACTTAAACTGCTGACTCCATAGCAGTTTTGTTATAAGCATTGTTTTGGGCTCTTCATTTCCCAGATTTTGTAGGCACACAACACTCCATTCTACCAAATGTCTGCTGGTGTCCAGTTAATATTTTGCACATATTGCAATGTTTGAAAATAGGCATTTTGACTTGCCTTCAGGGAAACAGAGTGGTTTTAAAACGCCGGCTTTTGGATAGTGGTGAGTACTGGTACTGCACCCATTTTTGGGGTTTAAGAAATGAATTCCCCACAATTCTAGGTTGCATTTGGCAATCAGCATTGCCATTCCCAATGGTTTCAGACTACTGTGCGGGTAGTCCAATGGTGGTTTTAGGCAGTGTCCTTCTGTGCCCATAACATCGGCAAAAATGAGTGGCAGCCTATTCTTCATGCATTTCCTTGTGCATTTTCTGGGAAGCTCTGGCCATCATGATGTTTTCATGTCAGTACTGCACAGTTTTGAGGTAGGGCTCGGATGCATGGGTAAATACATCCCACAAGCCCCCCTCTTGCGATGGCCATTCGGTTTCACTGATGGGACTCGCAAGATCTGGGATGTGTCCTCATCTTCTTCCAATAGATGGCACAGTTCAGCATCTTCTTCTCCATCCGGTACTGATCGATGGTTCTCCTCGCCGGTCCTGATGGGAATATTGGGCGGTCCCCCGAGCCCGTTGCGTCTCAGCTCCCGGTCTCCGGATCGTCCTCCTTGGCCCGTCTCAAGGTTTTCTTTCTCCTAGGACGACAAAGGAAGAGCGGCAATACCTATTCATAGACGTTTTTCCACCACCGTTGAGATAGTGGGGCAGCATATGCATTTCATCATCACGAAACATTACATTCTTATTTTGAAAAAAAAAAACAGTATAACTAAGAGACAGTTTCATGCAAATCACAATATTTTAGAGACTAGATGTGGTATGTTTTATGATTGGAACTGAATTAGTCTGAGACAGTGCCTGCTAGGATTCCAGAGGATTCCTCCAGTTGTTGCAGAGTGTGCCTGGGATGGCAACACTTTAGCTGGTTAATGTGGACCCACTTGTCTTCCCCCTCTGCCGAAGGACCTTTGGGGATGTGGATTTTGTAGGCCACAGGGGAGATCTTGTCGATGATCTCAAAGGGTCCCTTCCATGTAGGCAAATATTTGCGCTGCTTGGCCTGGTTCCTTTGGAAGTTGTATAGATAGACCCGGTCTCCCACCTGATATTCCTTCCTGGAAGTTTTCAGGTCATAATGGGTCTTCATGCTATCAGCTGATCTTTCTAGATTCCGCTGAGCATAAGCAAAAGCATGTTGGAGGTGTTTCCTTAAATTCTCTACATACTCATGAGTAGTGGAGGCATTTATCAGTGTCTGCTCTTGGGTCCTGTAGAGCAAATGCTGAGGAAGCACCATCTTGCGCCCAGTCATCAACTCAAATGGTGACATTTTGGTTGCAGATGAAGGGGTAGATCTGATGGCCATTAGGACCAGAGGTAATCGGATATCCCAACTTGGCCCAGAATCTGCCACAAACTTCTTTAATATGCTCACAATTGTCCGGTTATATCTCTCTACTGCCCCAGAAGAAGCTGGCCGGTAAGCAATATGCAGCTTTCTCTTGACCCCCAGTATCTCCCACATCTTTGTCATTACTTCACTGGTGAAGTGGCTACCTCTGTCTGACTCAATCCTTTGAGGTAGACCAAAACGGGAAAAGATGTGGTTAATCATCAAGGCAGCTGCAGTTTCTGCCTTGCAATTTGGGGCTGGGAGACATTCCACCCACTTGGTAAACAAGCATGTCACAGTCAACATGTACTTATTCCCCCTAGCCGAGCGAATCACAGGGCCTACAAAGTCGATTTGTAAATCTGACCATGGCAGTGTCATTCCCCTCTTTTGTAAAGGCGCCCGGTGTGTGAGGGATGTCGGCTGAAATTGTGCACACACAAGACAACCCTTCAAATATTGGTTGAGGTCCTGGCCCATGTGTGGCCAGTATGCAACCTCTCTTAAGATTTCCAATGTTGTGTGAAACCCCCTATGACCGGCGGTGGCCGCATCATGGGCGTGACTTAACATCAGGCTTCGGAATGAGGTAGGAACCACCCACTGATCGTGGCCAGCTTTGGATTTCCTTACCAGCAAACCGTCTTGGATTCGGAACATTTTTGGACATTTCATCAACACTCTTAGGTCCTCTTTCCCAATGTAATCGGTATCCGTCAGGGGAAAGTTCTCAGGGTCCTCAAGGTGCTGGTAAAATTTACCAATAATTGGATCCCCCTTCTGAGCGGTAATCAAATCAGCATCAGGGGTCTCCTTACTCCATTGTGCAATTGAAAGGTCGTTGTGAGCATTGGTCTGGGACCTAGTGATAGCAGTGACCTGGATTTCCCCCAATAGGGACTCAATCTCAATTAGATCCCCTTGGATGGCCCCGGTTTTGGCCAGCTGATCAGCTAAGTCATTTCCAGTTTTGTCTGGTCCCTCTACTTTGGAATGACCCTTGATCTTTTTCCAATAGATGGTCATCCCATTCGATGTGACCAGATCATCAATGTTTTGGATCAACTTCCCATGTTTCAAGGGTTTGTTGTTAGCACATAACATGCCTCTGGTTTTCCAATTAACCAGGTGCTCCACGAACCCGTTCCGTACATAATCCGAATCTGTGATTATGACCAGTTTGTGGAGCTGATGCTGGACAGCAGTGAGGATGGCCTGATGCACAGCCATCAATTCTGCCACCTGACTACTTCGGGGACCAATTTTGTATCCAGCGGAGGGTTCTGGGGACTCATTCACCCATGCATTCCCTACGCCAGCCACCAGTTCTTTCTCCCCGTCGTTGTCAACATGGTAAGAGCATCCATCCACATAGACAGTGGGCATTCCCTCACACTTGTCTTCTTCAAAGACTTTGTGTGGGGAATTAAGGTATGCCTCCATGTTGTCCTTTATTTTTAGACTTTCGTCCTCGAGACAGTTTTCTCTGGCACAATCATGCAAGTCAGCCAGACCTTGCGCGAGGGGACTCTTCTTGTTTTGGCCATATCGGACCTCCACAGGAAAGCCTTGCATTGACAGAATCCAGGAAGTAATTCGGGAATTACTCACATTTCCGGCCCGGATTCTGTCACTTTGGAGATATTGCAGAGGCTGGTGTGGAGTCTCCACTATTATGTGTTCCCCCTGGATAAACGGGCGGTAATTCTTCAATGCCCACACCGTTGCCAGGAGTGCCTTCTCACAATCGTTGAATTTCTCCTCCACAGAGGATAAAGTTTTGCTCGCATAGGAGATTACTTTATTGACCTGGTCATGCTTTTGATATAATACTGCCGTCAAGCACGTATTAGAGAACCCCGTCTCCAGGAAGAACTCCTTGTTTCTGACAGGGTAAGCTAGGCAGGGCGCTTGTGAGAGGCTTCTTTTGAGTTGCTTTACTGCCTCGGCTTGTTCTGGACCCCATTCCCACTTGACCCCCCCCTTCAGGAGATGAATCAGGGGTCTGGTGATCTCTGCGTAGCCCTCAATGAACTTTCTGCTGTAATTAGTCAGTCCAAGGAGGCTCCTTAATTCCCGCAGAGTTGTGGGGTCTTTCAGTTTCTGAAGTGCTTCCACTTTCTTTTCCTGGGGACAGAGGCCCTGAGGAGTAATCTCATGCCCCAAGAAATTAACACGGGTTCTACACCACTGTGCTTTCTGAAAGGAAAGTTTTGCTCCGGCGGCCCTCAACTGTGTCAGAACATAACGGATCTCCGCTATGTGTTCCTCCACAGATGAACTTTTGATGAGGACATCATCTACATAAGCCAGGTTACCCCTCGCACCCAGGTCGGGCATGGCCTTATGTAGGAAAATGTTGAATTCATTGCCGGAGTTGAGGTATCCGAAGGGAGTCCGGGTCCATGTGTACTGCTGGCCCCCAAAGGTAAAAGCCAGTTTGTATTGGTCCTCCCTACTGACAGGCACGGTCCAGTACCCATTGGTCAGGTCTATTGCAGTGAATACCTGTGACCCCTGGATCTGGGCCAGCCCTTGGTCAATGTAGGGCAGAGGCCATCGGGAAGTATGGACCCGTTTGTTGAGCTCCCTAAGGTCGGCGCAGAGTCTCCACTGGCCGTTTGGCTTTAATATCCCCAGCACCGGATTATTGAAGGTGCTGTGGACTGGACGGATTATTCCCCGGGACTCAAGGTTCTTAATTATTTCAGTAAGGGACTCCATTGATGCGAGAGGCAAGCGATATTGCTTCACAAACACAGGAGTCATGCCAGGGTCCGTGGGGATTGTTGTGGTGTGGATGTCGGTGCGACCACAGTCATATGAGTCTACCGCAAAGAGATCTTGGAAATCCAAGAAAACTTGTTTCAACTTTTGCTTTTGTTCCAGAGTCACACAGGCATCAGCTAGGTTGACTCTCTCTTCCACCATCTGCCTGAAGCCTGGAAAGACTTCTGGTTTGGCTATCTCAGCGGCCTCCTCCAGCTGGGTGGAGAAGTCCCTGGTCAGAGTGCTGATTTGGACCGGAGGCTTCAGGTGGGAAAGGCAGCCCTCATGTACCTGGAAAATCACCTCATCCCTCCTGAAGTCACACGTCACATCTTCCTTACCATAGGGGCAGGAAGTGTACACCAGGAAGTTCCCCCCATGCCGGGTGAAAATCCTGTCTGGTGTTGTATTGTCCTCACTGTCACTGTCAATACAGTCCTTGGGGATTGGTCCTAACAGTTCATTTACAAGATCAATGGAGAAATGTCGGTCATCAACCGCCATTCCAATAATGGTGCCTGCGGCTAGAGTAATACTCTTTAAGTCGCTGTTATCCACCTCTATTAGAATGGTGTCATGTTCTATGTTGACTAATGGAGTTGGGTTTACCCCCAACCCTTGCTGTTGGAGAGAAGCATTTAGATGTATGTAAGCATCAGGGTTTTTCAACTCTTGTCCCCTTTTAACTTTCACTTCCAGGGAGAATTGTCGAGTCCTTTCTGGGATGGTGACTTCCTCTTTTACCTGAATTTCAACTGCATAAGGTAGCAATTGAGCTGACCTAAATGCTTTTTCTGGATCATCAAAGCCCATGGGATTATCCGCTAATCGGGACCAAGCTTTGAAGTTTATTAGGTCCAAACTAATGGCAAAGCGATTGAGAATGTCACTGCCTAAGTAAAAGGCGGCAGGGACGTCTCGCACGACCCAACAATTATGGACAATGCTCTTGTTGCCAATGGAGATTTTGAGCATACACCTGCTTGGCAGGAGATGTTTGGAATTAGGTGCTTCCAGGTCCATTTCCCACTAGTCTATCAGTTTGAAGGTGGGAATGGCTGGATCTTTTGGGAGTTGGCGGAACATGGCTTCGCTGATGAAGCTCTTACCGTTGTTCACACACACTCGAGCGAGAACAGAGTCCTTCCCATCATTTAACTGAACAGGGATGAACAACTGCTCTCCAATTTGCTGAATATCAGCCAGGCTCTGAGCTGATTTCACCTCTTTCTGGACTATAGGAGTGGGAGTTTCAGATTGTGGATTAGTATAGAATCTCAGAGTGTTTCCTTCCAGCGTGGAATACCACCTTAAACTGGAAGGAAGGTTGATTTTCAGAAATAGAGAGGACCCCCCATCACCAGTCTGTTGTCCTACTGCTATTACTGTCACGTCTGGAATTTGGCTATTCTGGAAGTGAAATTCTACTTGGTCAGATTTTTGTTCAACCATGTGGCATGTGCCGTTTAAACTAACATGGTTGACGCTCTGTTTTAATTTTATTGGTCGGCTAGTCTGGGTCCAGAGGACCTTGTTTACACAATCTATTAGGGGTGACAACCTTCTCAGGAGGTCATTCCCTAGTAAACAAGGGGTGCCCTCCGGGGTCACAACTATGACCGGGTGTTTCAACTTGTGTCGCCCGATCTTAATGTCCAAGTCTGCAGTCCCCTCAACGGGAATTTCCTTCCCGTCAAAGTTCTGCAGTTGTCCAGGAAGAGAGGTGAGAGGAATTTGGTAATTCTCTCCCCTTCCTGCATTCAGTTCGTCAAAGGCCCTTCTGGACAGAAGGGTAGCTTGAGATCCAGTGTCCACCAGTGCCGAGATTGTACCCTGCCCCTGTACTTGTACCGGTGCATAATATCTTCCCTCCTTCTCCTCAAGGGGGCACAGATAATGTACATTTTTGGACAACTGGTGGGCTAACTTTCTGGTTTTGGACATCGCTAGCGAAGAGATTCGGGCAGAATTCTGTGGAGAGTCTTGGGAATCTGAAAGAAAAAGTTGGCAACTGGAGATCAGAGCCATTGTGGGTTCCCCTGGTTCCGGTTCTGGGCTGCCCCCCCCTTTTTGGAGGCAGTCCCCAGGATGGGTTTGAACCAGGGGATTTTCTTGCGGTTGGTTCTGGGATGAGATGGTGGGCGGCGGTAGCTCAGTCTCCACATCTCCCCAGTCTGGATTTGCATCCCTAGGGACCCATTTTTCTTTGGGAGGAGTTCCCCCCTCTCTGAAGGAGAAGATCCTTTTCCCAGGATCCTCTGAGGATCCCTCTCCCTCAAATTGGAAGATCTGTACCTCCTCCTCAAACTGAGTCTGTTTGGGTCTTTTGTTTCTCCTACCCCCCCTCTGCTCCTTAGGAGGCAGACTTTCAGGGGCAAGAGATTTCGTTTCCGGTTCCTGGGTTTCCAGGGGCTGTTTACAAGTGAGGAAGGAAGCTTCCTCCAAGGCTTTACACCCCCCTTCCCTTTGTGCCTCCTCCCTGGGAACCGGTGAGTTATCGGGGTGCTGCCCCGTCATTGTTCTGGAGCACCAGGTCCAGAGTTGGGTGCGTTCTGCGCCGGCACGCCCATCTGAGGGTTCTGCTGAGCCCTCAGTATGTGACCCAGATCCCGCGCCATGTTTTGAACCTGGCGCTCTAACTGGGAAACCCGCTCAGGCTGATACGGGGCCCTGTTTTCTCCCCTGGGCTTATCCCGGGAAGGGTAGCTGTCCCTTCTTTGGTAGTACCCCTGGTTGGG
The DNA here is from genome assembly GCF_040938575.1 of Ambystoma mexicanum. NCBI lineage: Eukaryota > Metazoa > Chordata > Amphibia > Caudata > Ambystomatidae > Ambystoma > Ambystoma mexicanum. The sequence continues at coordinate 288,836,498 of NC_090931.1, read as the reverse complement.
AAGAGTTGGGTACCCCTCCACCCTTGGCCTCCCCTCTCCCGGATTCAGTGGTCTGGGCTCAGGGAATTGGGGAAAGAAGGATGGATGGTTTTGGGGCTGAAAGTCGGGAGGATATCTGGGGAAAAAGTTCTGCCCAGGGTTTGGTAAATTTCTGCCCTCCTGTGGGAAGTTTGGAGGGAAGTTCCCTGGGTTAGGTGCTTGGCTGGATCCCCCCCCTTGGGCTGGAGGAGTCCACACATAACCCAGGATGGGTCGATTTCCCTTGTAACGTGGACTTACATAATCAGGAGAGCGAGGGACCCCATTTGTGGGGCTGCCTCCCTGGCTCCCTGTCTGTGACTGGCCCGAGGACCTTCTGGGCCTAGCATTATTAGGTGCAGGTAGGTTTTTAGGCCCCCCCATCTCCAAATCCAAAACGGGGGTGACCTTTACCTCTGCCACCTTGGCAGCAGCAGGGGTGCTGTTGGCTTTGGGGTTTTTCTGGGCATTGTTTTTATTTTCTATGGGCTTCTGCACCTCATAGATCCGGGTAGCCTGTTCAATGACCCAGTCTAAAGATCTTTTCTCATGAAAATCCCTCACAAGCTGGGTCATGATATATTTGGGCAAGGCATGGAAAAATGTATTGACAAACTCTCTACTATCTGTGCGCACCCTTCTGGTGGTTTGCGCAAAAGCACGCTTTAACTCCTGCACAAATTCTCGTGGGGCCTGATCCTCCCCACATTGCAAATTGTAGGCCGCCTTGCGAGCCTCTTGAGGATTTCTGTGAACAGAAAAATGTTTCAGGATGGCCGCCTTATATGTGGACCATCTTAAATGATTTTGGTCCTCCAGCCCCGCAAAGAAACTGGAGTATTCCGGGGAGAATGTCCACTTTACATATTGAATACAGCTTTGGCTGTCCTTCAAATGGAAAGTCTCCATCATTTGTTCAAACAACTCTAAGTGCTCCCAAACAGAATACTTAGCGTTCTTATGGTAAGGCGTGATGACGCTCCTGATTGCCTTAATCTGCTTTAAGGGGTCCTTAAGCAAGGCCCTTTTTGCCTTATTGGCCTTTTTGGTTCGGGTAACCCTTGTCCATTCTTCCTCGGACTCAGAGGCACTGCTCCCAGAGGTTCCCGTCTGTTCTTCCAGGTTTTCCCGGATTCTGCGAGCCTGGGAATGGCTGGCAGAATGTGGGGACCTGGTCTCCTGTGTCCTGCGCAGTTCAGAGGAGTCTTCAGATTCCTCCTTGCTGCCAGGATTTGATGGGTACCCCCTCCACTGACCTAACTGGGCAGAGGTTTTCAGGATGCCCTTAATGGGCCTACTCTCCTGGGGTTCCCCATTGAACTGTACTGTACTTGGGTGCCCATACCCGGATGCCCACCCCTCCATTCCTGAGTGGTACTGGCCTATGAGCCCCATACTCTTAGCTGGATAGTGATCTGCCATCCCTGCGGCCCTGTGCTCATGTGCGCCAGGGGACATGGGGGTGGTAGAGTCCAGGGACTGGGGGAGATGAAGGCCCCTGGTGTTAGGGCTCCTGCGGTTATGGTCAGGAATCTCTCTTTCCCAGCGGACCTCATCTCTATCCGCCCCTGCTCCCTGTTGCAATGCAAGAGCCTGCATTTGTGCTTTCAGTTCCTCTGTTAAGGCCTTACTCGACTCTATCAGTTTCTCCTGCATCGCTACCTGTTGCTGGAGCCTATCATTGTGTTGACAGAGGGCCTCATTCTCCCTCTGTGCTTCCTGGTTGGTCCTGGAGAACTGGGCCAGTCTTTGCTGCAGGAGGTTTACCTCCTGGGCAATGTCCCTATTGGCCTGCTCCTTTCTTGCTAGAGCATCTTCCACCCTTCTGGTGTGCTCTACCAAGTTCTGGTTTTCTTTTTGGAGATCACCCAGCTCCTGGTGGGCCAGGTGATTTTCTTCCATTTTTCTTTTTAAATGGCAGACTTCCTGGCCTAAGGCGTCTCTTTCCTGACTAAGAGCCTGCATTTGTGCCGCCAGGTCGTCCCTTTGCCTTTGGAAGGCACCAGCTTTCTGGCGCTCCTGATCAAACTCTGCCTGGGTATCCAGGTCTTTCAGAATCAGTTTATTGCTCTCCTCCTTCACTCTATCTAGGTGGCCTTGCAGGGTGACTACCTGCTCAGCACATGCCCTATTGAAGTCTAGCTGTTGCTCCAGCTTTTTCTGGCTTTGCAGTAGGGAGTCCAAACCTTCTTGGTGTTCCTTCTGCAAGGCCAGAAATCTGGTATCCTGTTCTGACTTTTCCTTTTGCAGCACATCCATATCCTCCTTTATTTTAGTGATGTACTGTCTGGTCTCATTTTCTGACTCCTGGCTTCTGTGCAGCCTTTGCTCAGAAGAGTCCAGATCAGATTGGGCCTTCTCTAACGCCATCTGTTGCCTTTTTGCCAGATCATGGCCTTCAGCACATTTATTCTGTATGGCTCCCATGTATAAATATAAATATGCCGCTATCCTAACAATCTTGTCGTGCTCATCTTTGGCCTTAGGAGCCATATATAGTTCACTCAGGGCCACGTGTAATGGACCCTGATCTCTATATATATCTGACCCTGTTTCAGTGACCTGTTGCGTGATGGCCTGCAACCAGACTGTTTGGTCCTGGTGAGTCCATTCACCTCTCACAAATAGTTTGTGTAAGAAGTGCTCTCTGGCTATTTTCATATCTACCAAGGTCGTCATTCTAGAGATTGGTCTCTGTCCTGACTTACGGAAGTTAGTATTTTAGTTTTGCAGAACAGAACTTTTCTTGGAGTGTCCCTTTTGAGGAATGCTTCACAGCGTAATGCAGCGTGGTGATCCGACTGGATGTATGTATCCCGTCAGTTAGCACACTGTATTAAGCTGCACAAATGGTAAATCTAACCCAACGTCTCGGCTCGAGCCCCCACTTTGTAAGAGGATTCAATTCAACACTACAGCTAAGTCAACGCCTAGTCTATAATACTGAATGAAAACCCTTATTGATATATCTTTAGGTCCAGTTCATGCGTTCGGGATGACTACCCCTATATAACACCCCTCTCTTGGAATCCCCCTGACCCCACTGAGCCAAGAAGTAGTTCTGTTTTGCAAGTTTAAAAGGTTTATTTGATAATTTAAAATATATATATAGATCACACCTTATAATAAATTAATAATTGAATAGCACACTTAATCTGATATGATAAAGATCAACAACGGAGAATTTGGCACTCACACGCTTCTCTATAATCAATAAGGAGTTGACAAGAAATGGATACGGTAGCACACTGGTAAATAGGTACAGAAGTATAATGTGGTAGAGAATGCTTTATAGGGTTCAAGGAAATGCAAGGTTGAATGAATGAAATGCAGTATAGAAAATACTCAATATGATTTCAACCAAACAATGTAATCACTTTTCTCTGGCTATTCACTCCCCCCCTCTTTATGCAATGCAAGGAAATGGGTGGAAAGCACACAGTTCTCAGATATGCAATCAATGTAATCAGTTCAATCCAGCAAGCTTAGACAACAGAAAACAGATAGGAGTTTTGAAATCACAGGCCCAAATTGCTTTGATATGTGCTGGCAATGAATGAGAAATATGCTGGAAACGCTTTTAATTCCCTTTCAGAGGTTCAGGGTGAGTGGTATCTAGTTAATATTAGTCCAGGCTCACACTAGCAATGATGCAGGGATAGTTAGCAGGTTAAACGAATTTCTGGCAAATGGAAGGCAAGCAGCAGCAGTTTTTACATGTGAAGAAATTTGCAAATCGCGGTAAAATTCGCGAATGCGTGTTCCGTGATTGCGGTAAAACTATAAGGGGTAGGAATGCGGTTCTTGGTGCGATTCAAAGCTACGATTCTAAGCTATCAGAGGAAAGTTACTGCAAGTCTCTAGCCCAAACGGTCGCGGAGATATGAGCGATTTAATAAAGGTCGTTTTTGGGTTTGCAAATTTCAAAAGCTCAAAATGACAAGCGCAGCTTGCAACTAGAAATGACAGGTGACAGCTAGGAGGCAGTTCTACTTAGGTTAAATAGATTGAATTAGATGAATTTAAACTAAGAGATTGGTTCTGCACAGTTTTCTAGGTACTCACATTATATTCTTGAGTGAAATGGGCCTCGCCATGGATCTGGTCAGGGTTTTGGACTGGGCTCGGGTCTCTCTCTGGGCACAGCACTGCTTTCTCTCTGGGTACAGCACTGCTTTCTCCCTCTGGTCTGGTCTCTAGTTCTGGATAGATTGAAGTCTCTAGTTTGGCTCTCTGGAGGTTTGATGGAGGTAAGTATGGATTTTTCCGGCAGAGCGTCCCGCTGCAGATGGATTTGGAAGCCCCTATCTGTCCTGTCTGTCTGCTTTTATGTGTTTAGAATGTGGGTGTGTTCTAGCATCACTGACCCTACCTCTCTCTCAGCTTCTAATTGGTCAAACTTCCATTTATCATTTGATTGGGGAATGAACTGTGAGTCAGAGGGATGTCATTTTACAGCCTGCAGAAAGTCCACTCCTCCTGTCAACTTACACACAAATCTAGATTTGAAACAAATACATATTTGCAGAGGTACATATTGTTTTAAAATCATATGCACCCATCATGCATTACAGGAGGTATACCCTGTTCAAACTCTGCTCTTCCTGGGAGCTTGCATTCAGAAATGGCACATATTTCACTTTTTAACTGATTTTGCAATTTCTGACATTGACCCAACTTTACATACATGTGTGCAGGGAGTAGGGACATTAACTGATGAAGTTTCAGATTTTTAACATGCATACATTTAGAGTAATATCCATTTTTCCGCTAAAACCCCCCTGAACATGCCACCGGGTCGAAAAACCTCTTAAACTGTGGGCAGAAAAATCACAAGAATTATGGTATCATTTATAAAATTTTCACATGTCCGCTCTATGAGTTATTCATCTTTTTAAAGTTATGTTCTGGCTCCAAAGGGGTGTGGTTTCCCAGGTCACATGGTATAGAAACCAGTCTTTCCAGTTTCTGCCAAGCCAGCTTGCTCTCACAGGCAGTGCCCCTCCCAGCTCTTGCCAAGAGGAAGCTACATTTTACGACTGCGGTAATAAAAACCTTTGCCTGAGTGAAGAGGGCTTTGTTCACTCTCCTGCAGAGCACAGATAATTCAATTATCAGATAGATGGCATATCCTTAGTGTGGGCAGCAAAAGGAAGGTTGGCCTGGGAACACAGTGGTGACTCAAGTTTCCCTCCTGATGGGGGTAGTTGCCAGGCAGAATTCAGTTCCTTAAGCCGGGTTTCAGATAAAATGTCACTTTTTGTTCCCCAGTTTCTGCATTCAAATAAAACTAAACATTTTTACATATGCAGCTAGAAGGCTGATTCTAAGTTTAAAACGATGACATTTAAACAGTTACAAAGGCATGTGACACCAAACATAGCTCACTCATTTAATCTAAACATTTTCGATTTTAGTGTCTTTAAATCCAGTGCAACTTAAACTGCTGACTCCATAGCAGTTTTGTTATAAGCATTGTTTTGGGCTCTTCATTTCCTAGATTTTGTAGGCACACAACACTCCATTCTACCAAATGTCTGCTGGTGTCCAGTTAATATTTTGCACATATTGCAATGTTTGAAAATAGGCATTTTGACTTGCCTTCAGGGAAACAGAGTGGTTTTAAAACGCCGGCTTTTGGATAGTGGTGAGTACTGGTACTGCACCCATTTTTGGGATTTAAGAAATGAATTCCCCACAATTCTAGGTTGCATTTGGCAATCAGCATTGCCATTCCCAATGGTTTCAGACTACTGTGCGGGTAGTCCAATGGTGGTTTTAGGCAGTGTCCTTCTGTGCCCATAACATCGGCAAAAATGAGTGGCAGCCTATTCTTCATGCATTTCCTTGTGCATTTTCTGGGAAGCTCTGGCCATCATGATGTTTTCATGTCAGTACTGCACAGTTTTGAGGTAGGGCTCGGATGCATGGGTAAATACATCCCACAACATGCGGTGAGGATCGGTGATAGACATCTTCGAAACGCAGTGGATACACTTCCTAAACCCAGTCTTGGGTGTAGAAGCAGTAGAAGATGATGACATTTTCTGACAGAAAATCTCAAAGCGCGCCGTTCACGAGAGCGAAGCAATCGGAAAAACGGAACTGAAGACAACAGGCGCGGCTCGAGCTATTTACACCAGCAGTGACGTCGACACGGTACGGAGCCTGTCAATGGACATTCAACGCCACGACCTCAAGCACAGCGCCCACTGCCGAAAAAATGTTGCCGAAGCAGCAAAGCTGGAGATAACGAATATCACAAGATGAGGAATACGTGGGAGGACCCAATCCATTCGAAATATATATTTATAATGCAACACACTCTCCCAATATAGTGCTCAGCCTACTTACAGCAGAGGCCTAGGGTGCGGTTTGGGACCACCACAAAATATTTTCAAAGCACCTGCAGTCATCATTCAACAGATTGACATATACCACAGATCACAGACTAACAGAAAAATGCCCCAGCACTGAGTCTCTTTTAGTGTAAAATATTCAAATTTATTCTACATAGTTAATCCATCAACATAACAAACATGGACTTATATAAGAACATTAGTGCCTAGATGGAACTCTGTGCCACATGTTCCATCCCTATCCTGGGACTTCGTCAGGCAAAATTACACAATCAAACACTGGGCTGTCTTATTCCCGATAGCAACTAGTTGGTTTCTCTTGCCTGTCAATCATGTGATCTCAAGGCCTTCTAAGATCTTAGACATTCCAATACGGCAGTCATGTTAGTGTGGTTATATACCCAGTAAACCCACTTGTGTTCCATTTCAAAAGTCAGTCTGTGCTGCTCTCTCATTTAAATACCTTCAAACCAAGTTGTTACTTGTTTAGTTTGCAGATAACAAGCCCTCATAATAAATATTAAAACTCATTTCATTCAAGTCCATTCAAATACTGTGTTAATACATCCGGGACCCATCTAAAAGAATATATTAGGCAAAATAAAGTGGCAAAAGCGTACACTGATTCTTCACTTGCTATTTGTCTCTTTACATTTTTCTCTTTATATTTTGCATTAATCAGAATTCCACCCAAATTGGCTTTAAACAATCAATATCCACTAGGGTTATCAACATGAAATATGCAGAACCTTTGTCAAAGAAATTGATATAATTTAACAAACAAAAAAAAAAAAAATCGCCATAGTATCTCAAGAATTGTATATTGCAATTACTCACAATTAAGTGAACATGCACATATAAAGTGCCAACAATACTATAGTCGAAGTGCAAATATGTAAGCAAGATTAAAACCTAATAATAAAATGTTATTCTGAAAACTGAAGTTCCTCAGGATCCAAGCCTTCAAGTTCAGAAATTGCGGGGAGGCGTGAAGCACCTGCCCCATCGATTGAGTCAGAAGATCTTCAGAGATCAGGAGATATAACTTCGATGTCTCTGCTAGTTCCATCAGATCTGGAAACCAAATCTGGCTTGGCCAGAACAGGGCTACAAGAATCATTGTCAAATGCAGAGAAAACCTGAACTTCATTAACGTCTTGTGTATCAAGTGAAGTGGAGGGAACACATACATTGTTTTGCTGGAACAGTCCAGCTGTAGGCCATCTCCCAAGGAATGGGGGACCCAGGCCCTCCCTTGAAGCAAACCGAGGACAAAGAGGTCCACCGCTGGATGACCCCCACTTTTGAAATATCAAATACAGACATTTTCAGTTCCCACTCGTGTGGAGTGGATTCTAGCATGCTCAGCTTGTCCAGCAAGATGTTCCTCTTTCCCTCCAGATGGGACACCAACAGGAAAATGTGGTTCTCCAGGGCCTAATACCCCGCTTTCTCTGCGAGGACACAGAGGAAGGGAACGAGTTCCCCCCTGTTTGTTGACATTAAACAGCGCAGTGGTATTGTCTGCAGGTAATTTGACCACTTCTCGCTGAAGGGAGGCAAAAAAGGATTTTAGAGCATAAATAATCGCTTAGTTCCAAGACATTTATGGGATCTCTCTTTTCTTGGACTGACCAAAGACCATGATGTTGGATCTTGACAGTGGGCTCCCCACCCATACTGTTTGTTTGTTTGTTTGTTTATTTGTATGGCGCGGTGGGCAGTCATAATGTCGACAGTCAAAATGTCGACAGTCAAAACTTCGAAAAATAAATGTCGAAAAAAATAATGTCGACGATGTCGACATTTTTTCGATATTTTTTCGAAATTTTGTATTTATTGTATGAATAAATAAATATATATAACTAAAATGTGTTGAGTATGAGGGGTGGGGGGTGTGGGGGGGTGGCAGGGGGGTGTTGGGTGAGGGGGGATTGGGGGGGACCCCCCCCAATAGTAAATGATACTCTTTTTGGTTATTTATTTATTGAAAAAATAAATAAATAAATATATAATTAGAATGTGTTGAGTATGAGGGGTGGGAGGGTGGTGGTGGGGGGTGTGGGGAGGTGGCAGGGGGGTGTTGGGTGAGAGGGGGTTGGGGGGGACCCCCCAATAGTAAATGATACTCTTTTTGGTTATTTATTTATTGAAAAAAATAAATAAATAAATAAATAAATATATAATTAGAATGTGTTGAGTATGAGGGGTGGGAGGGTGGTGGTGGGGGGTGTGGGGAGGTGGCAGGGGGGGTGTTGGGTGAGGGGGGCTTGGGGGGGACCCCCCCAATAGTAAATGATACTCTTTTTGGTTATTTATTTATTGAAAAAATAAATAAATAAATAAATATATAATTAGAATGTGTTGAGTATGAGGGGTGGGAGGGTGGTGGTGGGGGGTGTGGGAGGGGGGGCAGGGGGGTGTTGGGTGAGGTGTTGATAGTTTTAAGTGACATTTTTGTTTGTCGACATTTTTCTTTCGACATTATGACTATAAACCGTATGGCGCACCTTACCCAGGGGCAACAGGGCGCAGGCAGAAGATAATTCGAAGCTTACAATGTTGCAGAAATATACACATTGAGGTAGTGATAGAGATAATCAGAATTACAGAATAAGAAATGTACAAATCTTCATACATACAAAGTCAATATCTATGCAGGGGTAAATATACAAATATGTACAGGGCTGTTAGAGGCGGGTACTCCTGAGAAAAAAATATTCAGGATTACAGGAATAGGAGGTATGGAAATGTATACTGTGACATTGTATGACAATCTGATGAGGGGCTTGAAAGGGAAATCTGATCATCAGGTTCTCCGGTTTGTTCCACCATACCAGGGAATTGAAATCTTCATATTCTGAGAATCCACCAGCTGGTTCCAATTGCTGGCTGTTACGCTCACCTGGGCTCTGCGGGGACGTTGGGGCACGGTTGCGGCTCTCCCAGGATCTGGCTCCCCTGGATCAGGCTTCTTCGCCTGCACCCGTGTAGTGAACTGCTCTGATGTTTGGAACTGCCCCTGTAAGGATATGAGAGGTAGTGAGGATGCTGTGATATGGCTGTAGTTCTCGAACCCTTCTTCCCAGAACGTGGTAAGCATGTGTTTGCCCATATAGTCTCACCTGTTAAACTATGATAAGCTCTCCATCCTGCTTCTCAAGTGCAGGGGTGCTTTAATTGGGCCTAGTTCCTTTACTGGCCCTTGTGCGTGGCCGCCCAGACCGACTGTGACTGATCCACTTCTAAGGTAAGTGTTCTTCAACAATGATTACTGTCCGTATTCGTTAGCATTGTCTTTTCCACATGATTAGTGTTCATATCCCTAGTAATGCCTTTCTTTCTCCCCAGTAGGTGATGAAGGCCCAGCGGAGTCGGCTGCTGGAAGTGAGCCCGAATAGAGCCCTGAGGAGTTTACAATGTCCCAAATAGATGGTAAGTTTGAGCACTAAGGTCAGTGCGAGGGTTAATGTAGCGTGCAACCTTAGCGAATTGTCTTTGTAGTTTCTGACCTTAATTATCCTTTTCTCCTGAAGCTATGGCCTGGCGACGTCCGACGAGGAGCAGCTGTCCGAAGATCTGTCGGCGGGTGATGGATGACTGTAGCCGCGAGGATGCTGGCCGAGAAGAACTCCCGCGTAACCGTTCGAACTGCGGAACAGGTGAGGAGCGCTGCAGGCGGCAGTATTGCTGGAGTCAGGTAGGTGTGCTCTAGGCAATGGTAGATGGTGTTCCTGAAAGCAGGTAAGATGCGCTTCAGTGATGGTTTTGCTGGAAAACAGGTAAGATGCGCATCAGCGATGGCTTTGCTGGAAACAGGTAAGACGCGCTTAATGCGGCGGTGAGCGTTACGCTGCATGAGCAGACTAACGCGAAGCGATGGCATGCGGGCGGGGCAGGCTTAAATAGACTGGTCCCAGCCACGCCCCCTTGCTCTGCTTGATGGCTACACCCTGCCACTCCTAGAAGATGCTGCACATGTAGCCCAATGCATTCCTATGGCCATGCCCGGCCTTGGCGAACGTGGGGACTCAGCAAGAGATGAAATAGCACGTGCTTTAGGAAAAAAGTGTGCAGAGCAAACTTTCTCATGAGTCTGGCGCCAAAGGCCAGGACTGGGTCCAACTGGACCCTTTAAGTGCTGTCAGTTGTGGTTCTTGCCCTGTGGCCATGACAGCGGCAAGATACCACTGAATGCTCCTCATTGAAAGCCTTGTGTAGGGGACTAAGTTGATGCAACATGCCATCAGCCCCAAAGGTCTTTGGAAACACCATGCCCGAAAAGACTCAATGTCCTGAACACCGAGATCACCTGCTCAATTGCCGATACACTTTCTGATAGGTGGGAAGGCCTTTTTATAGAGTAGTATCCAATACCGCCCCAATAAAATGAATCCTTTGAGAAGGAATGAGTGGCCTAATTCATAAAGTGTGTTCCATGTCAGTTGCATCTTCTGTAACAATTCCTCCAGAGATGGAGCTTTCAAAAGCCAATCGTCCAGGTAAGGATAAAGATGCACTATCCTCAACCAAGGCTTAGCTGCAACAGTCCCCAGGACCTTGGTGAACACTTTGGAGGCTGAATTGAGCCCCTACAGGAAGCAAGTGTACTGGTAATGCGACTTGCGATTGGTGAACCTCAGATACTGGCGTGGTTCTCTTGAAGGTCTATGGATGCCATCCAGTCATTGTGCTGAAGATCCGCGAGAATCTGAGGCACAGTGTAACCATGTGGAAAGTCTCCACTAGCAGAAATTGGTTCAAATCATAAAGATCCAAAGTTGCATGAATTCCAACTGTCTTTTTTAGAATTATAAAATAACGTGAGTAAAACCCCCAATACAATTCTTCTGGAACCAATTCTACTGCTCCGAAAAAGAGACTTTTTGAATCTCTCTTAAAAGTTCTGGAGATGATTTTTGGAACTTCGGAGAAGACAGAAGTATAGTAGGAAGGGTCAGGGAGTAATTGTGGCGAATGATATTTAAAACCCATTCCTCCTGAATGATGTTTTCCCATTGATGTAGAAAACTCGAAATCCATCTCGTTACCAGGGATGTATGCTCCTTTATAGTAATCTGAGCAGCTGGAACATACATCCCAGGAGAGAAATCAAGCAGACTTCTTTTGATCTTGAGAAGTGGAAGTAAAGGGAGTGACCATGACTTTGCGTTTGGCCTGTATCTCCACTTCTTAACTGAGGAATAATAGGATTAAGTGGCTGCGGATTAACCCTTATTTCCTTGAGAACGCAGCTTAAGAGATTTCAAATGCTGACCCTAAGGTTGTTTCAGTGAGATGGAACTGATAGATTTCGCAGCAGCAATACTTGCTTTATACTTCTAAAGAATCTCATCAGTAGAAGAGGCAAACAGCTTTTACCATAAAAAGGAAGATCTAAAACCTTGTCCTGAATATCTAGGGACTTGGCCACGTCTCTCTCTCAATCGTCCGCCTCTTGAGGAAGCATTTCTGTAAAGCAATGTAATTTAAAATATTAAGAATTAAAACCTGCCAAAACCGTCATGGTATTGACGTGCCAGAGTTGGGGAGAAGCATTGGTATAGTACTTGTTACCCGGTGCCTCCCAGACTTTTATAATTTGTATCCAGCACATGAGAGGGAGAAGGTGCATGACTTTCCCCCTAGTTGCCAAAGCTGCTGAAACCACAGTGGATTGTGCTGGAAGATTTCCCATTAGCACAAAAAGTTCCTTCTTAAGTACTTTGTATTCACCATAAAAAGATTTAGAAAGATGAGGATCAGATTGGCGTTTGCCCCAATGAGTCAAGGCCGGCTCCATGACTGACAAATCCATTAGGCAGAAGAGACTTGGCCTGTTGAGAAGGCAGTTTTCCAAAAACAGCAGTCTCTGGTTTATCCTTTGGCACAATCTCCAGAGCTTGCATAGCCTTAGTCACAATGTGATGAAAAAAATTATTAGGACAGACCGAGGAAGCGTCATCTGACTCTGTATCAGTATCTGTCATGATCTCTGCTTCCAAAAGGTCAGGGTTTTCCCAACTCCCTTGGAAGCAGATCCATAACCCAGGTTCCGAGTGCCAACCAGTCCCAATTGGGACCTTTTGGACCCAGTCCTGGCGCCAGTGGCACCAGGCTCATAAATATGCCCAGTCCCAGCGCTGGAAGCGCCGGGCTCATAATGCTTGGGTGGACTTACCTTCAGCAGACCATGCTGCTTACTTGCCTGCCAGTTGAGCCTCTGATCCTCTTCTGTTTGGAACTACTTTTCCTGTTGGGTGGGGCTGGAGCCACTCCCTAGATTCAGAACACTGGAACTCTTCTGGAAGGCAGGAACTCTTTTCTTACCAGGAACTCTTTTCTTACTTAGGCGTGGCTGTGGAAGGAGACACCTAAGCACTACAGGAGGCTATTTAAACCACACCCGGTGGATGAATCTTGCTTTGCGTTATTCTGCAACCTCTGCAGCAGAACGCTCATCGTGTCTTCTGCATCCGGTCCTGGGCCTAAGGAAAAAGGCTTACCATCCTGAATCCAGTCTTCAGCAACACCTATAAAGACAAGAAAGAACAGGTTAGCATTCCGGCATCTGAAAGGCAAAGGCTTACCACCCTGAATCCAGTCTTCAGCAACACCTATAAAGACAAGAAAGAACAGGTTAGCATTCCGGCATCTGAAAGGCAAAGGCTTACCAACTCTTCGCACGCTCCGGAGGCCTTCGGCGCTGCATCCCGCATCTGAAAGACAAAACAAGGTGCGTTTAAAGACATTGGGGAACTTTAATACTCACGTGCCATTACTCCTTTCCACATCTAATCCAGTGGGTATTCCGGCACCCTGCAGCCGCTCCGAACTCGTACCTGCAAAATAAAAAGACAGTTAGAGCGCATAGTGAAGCAGGCAACAAGCGCTTACTTACGTGCTTCCAGGCGCTTCTATTCATCACACGGGCTCCATCTTCAACTCACTTCAGCCCATCATCCGCCATCGCCGGAACCCTGCAAAACAAGAGACATCATTACTAAAGACTTTAAAGACATTTGAATGACTCGAAACTTACCGTTCGTGCAGTAAACGACGGACAGCAGTCCTCTGAAGTCAAGAGGCCTGCGCTACCTATCCAGTGAAGAAACTGGTTACAGCACCCTGCCCCGAGGCAGATGGAGAGCTCGGCATTACCTTACCTAAGGTGAGAGCGTTAACCTTTGGGGGTCTACAGGAGAGGAGAAGAGGAAAGAGATAGGGACACCCCAATAACCCCAGTTCATTAACCCCATATTTTCTATCTGCAGACATCTTACTCTACACGTCAGGCATACAGTGCACAGAGGTCCAGCCCAAAGAGCCAACCGGGTGCTACACATCACCTTTGAAGACCGGCGCCTCTGCGAGAATCAGGTGAGCGTTACAGAACGCAAAGCCTACCGCAAAACTCTCGCCCAGGCGCTATGGAAACCTCGGATACTGACCCCCTAGCCCGGTTACTTGGGGAACTAAGGGCAGAAGTGCATGCAGCTCGTCAGGAAACGAATGCTCTAAGAAGGGAACTAATTATTTCCAAGGAGAGAACAGACAATCTTGCTAGACAAGTGCTACAGTCACAAGCCGGACAGACCCCGTTACCCGCATCAGGGGCAAATCTTCCTTCAACATCCTCTATGAATCCAGTGCAGATCAACCTACCTGGGAATGTACCTCTGGCTCCGCCCGAACGATTTTCTGGTGACCCAAAGAGGTTTGCAGTATTTATCAATCAGTGCCGGTTGCACTTCTTATGCCGGCCAGCAGCCTTTCCAACTGATCAAGCAAAAGTAGCTTTTGTACTTTCGTACCTTAGTGGCAATGCGGCAGACTGGTCGATCCCTCTAGTTAATCAAGATGATCCGGTTCTCCATGATTTTCAAGCCTTTCAGCTTAGTATGGAAAAACTGTTCGCAAGACATTCACAGGGGCAGGCCTTGGACAATGAGCTTCTTTCGTTGCGACAGGGTAATCAAGACCTTTTGGCTTATATTGCATCTTTCAATAGACTAATAGTGGAAACTCAATGGCCTGAGGACAAAAGGATTACGCTGTTTTATAGAGGTCTACGTGGAGAGCTCAAAGACGTTTTAGCCCAAGTAGTGAATCCCCCACAAGACTGTTCGGATTATATAGACTTGGTCGTTCAAATAGATCACAGGCTGCAGAACAGGAAGGCCGATCGTTCCAAGTTTGATACTCGAGTATTTTCCAAACCGCCAACTCCTTCCAAAGGAGTAGACTCCGGGGAACCCATGCAAATAGGGGGTCTGAAAGGTCCTCTAACACAAAGGGAGCGGGAAAGGAGGAAACAGTTGCAATTATGCCCATATTGCGGAAACTCAGGGCACTTTCTTCGAGACTGTCCGGTGAAACCTGCCAAGAAGGCAGTAGGAGCTGCAGTTACCAAAGTTACAAACTCTGAGCAGGGAAACGACCTCGCCCGACAAGAATAGAGGTCCTCTTGCCGAGCGTGAAAACCAGTTCCGTGACCTCGCATTTCGTGATACCTATGGTCCTCATTAGCCCTGATAATCCGGATCGATTACATGCAATTGAAGCTTACGTCGACAGCGGTGCCATCGGCAATTATGTGGATCATGAAATGGTTTTGAGGATGAATCTAACTCTTTGTCCCAAGGCTGTAAAGGACGTCATTACTACGGTGGATGGTACGGAGATAGCCTCCGGGCCAGTAACGCATACCACTCAAGAGGTGACGCTAGTAAGTCAAGATGGACACCATGAGAAGATCGTGTTCGATGTGATCAAGGCCCCTCAGTTTCAGATTATTCTAGGAATACCTTGGTTAGAGAAACACAATCCTCTGATCGATTGGCGAGCAAGAACGGTCCAGTTTCCAGAATGTGTCTCTACTTGTCACCCTCCACCTGGTGTTGCACTGGCCGCAATTTCTTCAGAGACTCCCCAGTTACCTCCCGAATACCAAGATGTTTTCCGGAAGGATCAGGCTAACTCTCTACCTCCTCATAGGTCTTATGACTGCCAGATAGACCTGATACCTGGATCTACTCCTCCTTGTAGTAGAATTTATGCCCTCACCGAGCCTGAGAACCTTCACCTTCGACAATACCTGGATCAATACCTGGCAAATGGGTTTATTCGTCCTTCCAAGTCCCCTGCTTCTTCAGCTTTGTTCTTCGTTCCAAAAAAGGAAGGAGACCTTAGAACTTGTATCGATTATCGCTCCCTGAACCAGATCACCGTTAAGAATAGATATCCGTTAACTTTGATCCCTGAACTCCTGGACCAAGTCAGAAAAGCATGCATATATACAAAGCTGGATCTTAGAGGAGCTTACCACTTGGTACGAGTAAAAGAGGGCGATGAATGGAAGACGGCCTTCCGCACCAAGTATGGGCTATTTGAATATCAGGTCATGCCCTTCGGACTTTGCAATGCCCCGGCCGCCTTTCAATATTTTATGAACGATGTCCTCAGAGAGCTCATAGATGTATGTGTTGTTGTTTACATTGACGACATCCTCGTTTATTCTTCATCGGAATCTGAACATCGGAAACACGTGAAAATGGTCCTCGAAAGATTGCGTCAACACAAACTTTTCGCTAAGTTGGAAAAATGTGTTTTCAACGTGACTGAAGTTGAATTCTTGGGATTCATATTATCACCTGGCGGAGTGCGTATGGATTCAAAGAAGGTCGATACAGTTCTCAAATGGCCATCACCATCCTCCGTAAAAGGTGTGCAAAGCATGTTAGGCTTCGCTAACTTTTACCGCAGGTTTATCCCCGAATTCTCTCGAATAGTCCAGCCCATCACTGCCTTGTTAAAGAAAAACAAACGTTTTGAATGGTCTACCGAGGCGGAACAAGCTTTCCAGGATTTGAAGATTAAATTTATCTCTGCACCAATCTTAAAACACCCTCGCCCCGAACTCCCCTACATCGTGGAAACTGATGCTTCAAGCCTTGCCATGGAGGCAGTTCTATCACAAAAGGACCCGGTAACCAATCAGTTGCATCCCGTGGCATTTTGGTCCCGCAAATTATCGCCTCCTGAAATCAATTACACGATTACTGACAAGGAACTTCTGGCTATCAAGTCTGCCTTTAAGGCTTGGCGGCATTATCTGCTGGGGGCCCGACACACCGTTACTGTGATTACGGATCACCGAAACCTGCAATATTTGAAGACCGCAAAAGCCCAATCCTCTAGACAACTCCGTTGGGCATTATTCTTTGCCGAGTTTGACTTCATAATTACCTATCGACCTGGTACAAAGAACGGTAAAGCCGATGCCCTTTCTCGGATGGGAGTGGAAGAACACTTGGTCAACCCTAAACCTGTACCAATCATTCCCGAACAAAGAATTCTGGGTGTAATCGCCACAGAATCCATAGAGGAAGTTAAGGATAAAGCCAGGCAACTTGTAACTCCAGCAGACATACAGAATTGGCATCTGCAGGGAAAGGACTTTGCAGTAAAGGACAACTTATTGTATTTCCAAGAACGATTATACCTACCCAGCACAGATTTACAGAAAAAAGTAATCTCTTGTTATCACGACTCTTTAATGGAAGGTCATCCCGGTATAGCCAAGACCTCAGAAAAGATCAAGCGCTACTTCTGGTGGCCGTCTTGGAAAAAAGATATCAGAGACTTTATAATGTCCTGTGGAGTATGCGCCCAAAACAAGAGTCAAAAGGAAAGACCAGCAGGCCTCTTACGCCCTATTGACATCCCACCTCGCCCTTGGCATACGCTTTCTATGGACTTCATCACCGATCTACCTCCATGCTCCGGATACAATACGATTCTAGTAATCGTGGACTTATTCTCCAAGATGGCGCATTTCATTCCGCTCAAAGGCTTGCCAACAGCAGCAACTCTGGCCCGAGAATTTCTCGAAAACATCGTCCGACTGCACGGTTTTCCTTCGGTTCTAATTTCGGATCGAGGTAGTCAATTTATTTCTCATTTTTGGCGAAGTTGCTGTCGGTCGGCTCAAATTGATGTGAGACTATCGACCAGTCACCACCCTCAGACCGACGGACAAACCGAGAGGACCAATCAAACTCTGGAACAGTATTTACGCTGCATGCTGCAACAAACTGAAAAAACTTGGAAAGATATCCTTTGGATAGCCGAGTATGCCTACAATAACTCTGTCCATTCGGGAACTGGGAAAACCCCGTTTTTTCTTTTGTACGGCAGTCACCCTCGAACCTCGGAGTTGGATCCCCTCCAAGACCTTGAAACACCAGCAGTAGACTACCTGCATTCTACAATCACCCAAGCCTTTAAGGAAGCTGTTTCTCACCTTCAAAGGGCTAAAGAACAATACAAGAAAGGAGCAGATCAACATCGGAAGGAAGCCCCTCACTATCAAGTAGGGTATCAAGTCTGGTTATCCACCAAATATCTATCTCTAAAAGGGCCACGCACATTCAACCCAAGATACCTTGGTCCCTATTCCATCACTACCATAGTAAACCCAGTAGCGGTCAAGTTGGACTTGCCCCCGCACATGAAGATACATCCGGTCTTCCACGTCTCTCTATTAAAACCCGTGCAACCTCAAACCCGACTAACCAAATCTCCAAAACCTATCCTAGTGGATGGAGAACTTGAGTTTGAAGTCAAAAGCATTCTGGACTCCAAGATCTCCAAATCTAAACTATTCTACCTAATTGACTGGAAAGGCTACGGCCCCCACGAGAGATCCTGGGAACCTGCTGAATATGTCCACGCTCCTCGCCTAATCAAAAGATTTCACCGAACATTTCCTGACAAGCCAAAACCCCCGGAGAAGCCCGGTTTGGGAGGGGCCTTGAGGGGGGGTACTGTCATGATCTCTGCTTCCAAAAGGTCAGGGTTTTCCCAACTCCCTTGGAAGCAGATCCATAACCCAGGTTCCGAGTGCCAACCAGTCCCAATTGGGACCTTTTGGACCCAGTCCTGGCGCCAGTGGCACCAGGCTCATAAATATGCCCAGTCCCAGCGCTGGAAGCGCCGGGCTCATAATGCTTGGGTGGACTTGCCTTCAGCAGACCATGCTGCTTACTTGCCTGCCAGTTGAGCCTCTGATCCTCTTCTGTTTGGAACTACTTTTCCTGTTGGGTGGGGCTGGAGCCACTCCCTAGATTCAGAACACTGGAACTCTTCTGGAAGGCAGGAACTCTTTTCTTACCAGGAACTCTTTTCTTACTTAGGCGTGGCTGTGGAAGGAGACACCTAAGCACTACAGGAGGCTATTTAAACCACACCCGGTGGATGAATCTTGCTTTGCGTTATTCTGCAACCTCTGCAGCAGAACGCTCATCGTGTCTTCTGCATCCGGTCCTGGGCCTAAGGAAAAAGGCTTACCATCCTGAATCCAGTCTTCAGCAACACCTATAAAGACAAGAAAGAACAGGTTAGCATTCCGGCATCTGAAAGGCAAAGGCTTACCATCCTGAATCCAGTCTTCAGCAACACCTATAAAGACAAGAAAGAACAGGTTAGCATTCCGGCATCTGAAAGGCAAAGGCTTACCAACTCTTCGCACGCTCCGGAGGCCTTCGGCGCTGCATCCCGCATCTGAAAGACAAAACAAGGTGCGTTTAAAGACATTGGGGAACTTTAATACTCACGTGCCATTACTCCTTTCCACATCTAATCCAGTGGGTATTCCGGCACCCTGCAGCCGCTCCGAACTCGTACCTGCAAAATAAAAAGAGAGTTAGAGCGCATAGTGAAGCAGGCAACAAGCGCTTACTTACGTGCTTCCAGGCGCTTCTATTCATCACACGGGCTCCATCTTCAACTCACTTCAGCCCGTCATCCGCCATCGCGGGAACCCTGCAAAACAAGAGACATCATTACTAAAGACTTTAAAGACATTTGAATGACTCGAAACTTACCGTTCGTGCAGTAAACGACGGACAGCAGTCCTCTGAAGTCAAGAGGCCTGCGCTACCTATCCAGTGAAGAAACTGGTTACAGCACCCTGCCCCGAGGCAGATGGAGAGCTCGGCATTCACTTACCTAAGGTGAGAGCGTTAACCTTTGGGGGTCTACAGGAGAGGAGAAGAGGAAAGAGATAGGGACACCCCAATAACCCCAGTTCATTAACCCCATATTTTCTATCTGCAGACATCTTACTCTACACGTCAGGCATACAGTGCACAGAGGTCCAGCCCAAAGAGCCAACCGGGTGCTACACATCACCTTTGAAGACCGGCGCCTCTGCGAGAATCAGGTGAGCGTTACAGAATCTTTGTACTGTTTATGTTTTTTTGACTAGAGGAGTAGCCTTCTCTACTTTAACTGGAACTGATATCACTGGAGCTACCTCATTAGAAACTGCTCCTCGGGAAGGGTCAGATTGTGCTAGAACCTCCCAAAAGGGTTCAGACAACATAGTTTCCAAGACAGTATTAGTGATGTCTTTGGCCATTTCGGATGGCTCGTGAATCTCTTCTACCCTCAACGGGGAAGTAGAGGAGTCAACCTTGGAAGATTGTTGAGCAGAAGTGAAAATGTTGAACACAACAGGTCTAAGAACCTGTATTTTAGTCAATCCAAATCAGAAGTAGGTCTAGCAGGATCCTTGGGAAATTCCTCTGAATCAGAAGAGAATTGAGGAATAAAATCAGGAGTCTTAGAATACACTGGAGTGTCAAAAAGCCCTTCAGGCGGAACTGTAAAGTACTTTGAAGAATCAAATTGTTCGGGCTTGGAGATGAGATGAATACTCTCTTCTTGCACTTCCAGTACTGAAGAAACAGAATGTTTATCCTATTTCCTTCTTTTTTTGGCTCTTTGAAGAAGTTGGTACCGAGCATGTACCGAAATTAGAACGTTTACATTCATGAGACCCCTTCTCACCTTTGATTGGTAACAGAGCAACAGAAGAACTAACTGAGGTAGCTGTACAGTGTACCGATACAGTACCAGAAGGACCAGTTGGTACCGTAACAACTCTTGGAGTCTTCGGCTCCTCGCAGCTAGTCTTATCCATGCAGATAACTACCGGTGCCGTCACACGGGAACCAGTCAGTACTAATTTCAGCCTGGAGGCTTTTGCTTCTTTACGACTAATCTTGCCTGTACGGTTGTCCGAGGCAGAAGAGCTCCTTCCCAGTACCGTAATGATTATGTCAGGAGCAAACAAATCTTCTGGGACCAGGCGGATCTTTCCCGATCCTTTCCCACATGGAGATACGAGTGTATTCCCACCATGACGTAGTAACTTTTTCCCACCCAGAGGTGCGCGCAGGTCTAAAAGCCTGGGGTATCCCCCTGATATGTACTCTGAAGATCCCTGAACTGGGGAGGTGGTCTCCACTTGGGTACTGAAGGCTGTTGCCGAAACACATAACCTACTTTCAAGTACAGTGTCTATCTTACCGATATCAGCCTCCACTCTGGTCCTTATGAAGTCTTCGGTCCCGGTCCCAGCTGTGACATGGAAAGAAGACTACTACACAGAGACCACAAAAGAAGTCTTGGGCGGATAGCTCAGGGGCAACGTGTTCGCCTTGGAAGCAAGACGACACGAAGCAACACAGGTTCGATCCCCGAATCTGCGCTTAGAAACCTCTGGGTATTAAGCGCGTTATAAATAACCTATTATATCATATCAAATCAAGACACACAAACTCACTGGGTGATGGATCACCAGGTGCCAAACGCAGGCATGATGTGGATCGGCCACTGAGAATTGTTTTCGACAACGGATGCACTGCTTGAATCCTGTATAATATATAATAATAATAAATGGCATGCATCAGGGTTAGGCACCGCAATTGAATACAGAATGAAAAATACACCAATCGAATGAAACATGGGAGTGAACAGACAAAGTAACACCCCAATAATATGGATGACACATAGCGCAGCAGTTTGGATTCGCTCAGTAGGCTGGGAAAAAACAGGAACTGGGTGTGGGCAGTTGGTGACATAGGGGTGAGGGGTGGGGCGCGGAACGGCACACACACACAACATATGTCATGGGCTAATTTGCATACCCACAATGCCTTGCTGGTGTGGTCAGAACTGAAGGTGAACTTCCAGCAATGGCTACTAGGTGGCATAGTGGAATGTGTGACTTGGCTCAAATGGACCTTAATCCATATAATCATTCTTCTGTTGCTTGTATCTGCTTGGATTCACATGCTAGGCCACCATCTAGCGGCGCTTGCAGAGTATTGCATGACTTGTCTGTGAAAATGAAAAAGGGCCATCAACTGGGCGTGTCTGTAATACTATTCCTAGTGTGACATCCATTGTACCCATGGTCCTTCACACATCGAAGTCCCTCAGTTTATTCTTTTTTTCTAACATGAGGGAGCATGAAGTGTATGTGTGAGTACATAAGTGCAAGTGTAAGATATTTGATGTCCATTTACCTTCAACTCCAAGAGGGCGAGGAAGGTTGGGCTCATGTGAATCTAAGCGGATACAACCATCAGAAATACGATTGCAGTAGGTAGTGTATGCCTTCTGAGGCTTGTGGATCTGCTTAGAATCACATGCTTTGCATAGACTAATGAACAGTACCCTGGAGAAGGTAGGGGTACAGCAGCAAAGAGATGTTTTAAGACTGCTTGTCCCACCTGTGAATCTTGTTTGGAATGTGTATTGTGATGAATCACAGGTGATCATTCCTCAGACTCTGGCCTGGGACCCTTCTCACGGTGCCAGGGGAAGGCATACACTTCCTGATCCTGACCCTCAGGGTGGTGTTCTGAGGGGTATCGCTTTGGTGAACACTCTTGACGTTGAGGATATGCTGAAGGAGAGCACATTGAAGTATTTTCTGTGCACCGGCAGCATTGAAATATGAAAGTATGCATCTTTCATATTCAGTGTTGCTATGTAATCCCCCTGTTTTAACAGCAGGATTACTTCCTGAAGATTAGTCATTCGAAACTTTTGAGGTTTGACATAGGTGTTTTGCTGGACAAACGTCTTACACAGGGCGCATAGTTAAATCCTTTTTTGGAACAAGGAAGTAAGTCGAATAAATACCATTGTTTACATCGCGAGAAGGGTCCAGCTGCATCACTCATCTGTAGCACAATTTGAATACACTCTTGGAAAATTTGTTGATGTTCTGGTGACATCCTTTTCTGCCTTGTAAATGGTTGTGAAGTTTCGTGAGGAACTCTATAGAGTACCCCCTGGTCACGGTGGAAAGTACCCACTTGTCTGAGGTGATTCTCTCCCATGCGTAGGCGTGTTGCGAGATACGACCCCTTAGTGGGGCAACATGGGGTGGAACCTGAACTGGATTGTCACTTTTTGGGCAGCGGAGCCTTTAACAGCTGCTGCTCTAGAGCGACCTCTATCTCGTCTGGTGCCCGTTTGATATGTAGATTGAAAGAGGTGCATTTGTGATGTTTTGGAATACCATGGGGATGACGATCCTTGGTGCAAGGTGGATTGTGATGCGCATATATATGTTTGGCCTCGAAAAACCTTACGTGTTAAAACACACCGCTGAATATTGGGTTTGTTATAAATCTGGTTTAAGGATTTCAGAGTTTCATGCTCTTCTTTTGCAAGTCCAAGTCCAAGACGTCATCCACCACTTTTCCAAACACGTTATATTCAACTGGCATATTAAGTAAGGTTGCTTGAGTCTCCAGCGTAAACCAAGATTGTTGTAATCAAGCGTGGCGCTTTAGTATTGTGCCTTCCGCTACAATTCTCCCTGCATTGTCATCTGCATCTAGATTTGCGTTTATAATATTGTTAGTGTAAGGAAGGCATTGTATCAACAGTAAGACAGACAAGTGACCAAAGTTCTAGGGTGTTTATTGAAGTTCAAAAAGGTTTTGAAAAATGCCTATCAAATCCTAAATCTACATATGGGAGCAAGCTATGACCATCAAATAATAACGCAGTCCTAGTGGTGTTTTGTCAAAATAAAAGGGCCTATACTAATATACTTATTGCCAATACTTCCCTCTAAATACAAATAGTGTGGGAAACAATGTTATGTAAAAGAAAAAAGTGTTCAAGAAATAATATGACAGGATGATCAGGCCGTTAGCCTCCCTTCCCCACATTTTCAGCAGAGGACAATGCGGTACACTCAGACTTTGCACACTCTCTGGCTTCTCTAGCACAAGGGTGTAGTTCAAACATTAGCAACAGGGCCTTTTGTGGCCAAGTCTCTTTGCCTTCCAAAGTCTCTTCTTGCAGAGGGCCTGATGCGACAAACAATATGTATTTTCCGCCCAGAATTTCACAGAATTTCTTAGGGAATTCACTATTCACCCTGCATCCCCCTCAGCCAAGCTCAGATTACTTTGAACACAATATTCAATCAGTCTCCCTCTGCCGGGGTCAGACCAATTTAATTTACTTTAGCACAAACTTGCTTTATTCCAAAAGCTTTCAATTGATCTCCCTCGTTCGGGCTCGGACCAATGTTCTCTATTTTGTCATCAACTTGCATGGCAGTATCAACATCAAAGACTTTCGATTGCGCACAGGATTTTGTTTGACACGTCGCAGGACCACTTCAATGTACAGTTCCTTGCCACTTTTTCACTTTTCTCAATTCTCAGTTGGACACCTTACAGGCCTTCGAATGAGCACACACGCGATGCCGGACTACTCTGTCAAGGGTATTGTATCTTGGTTTCAAAGTTCAATCACCCATCTGTTGTTCGATTTTTACTTGTGTTGGTTATCACATGCGTTTCATACACTGATCGCTTCAGCGCTCACCACACAATGTTGCTACTTGCAACCTTGGCTTCAACACAGACCGGTTTGGTATCAGTGTCCCCAACTTACCGGCTTTGTTGCTTTCAATGGCACTGCTTTGTTGTAGGAGCCAAGGACAGTACCACGTGACAAGCGATTCTCCTCGCCATGATTATCGACGCAGGAGAGCCCCGGGTACCTGAGACACACAATGCAGGGTTTTTCAGCCCGGTTTCCAGGTCTTACGCTTTCTATTTGAGAATTTGTGAAAGTAACGGTTCCTTGTCGAAGTGGTCAAGGGCAATTCCCGCCTTGCGATCCCCTTCGGCTCTTATGTCTTTCTCCTCGTGTTAAACTGTTGAACTGCTGCTTCCTTGTGTGCTTTGCCTTGCTCAGAGTGTGCTCCTGTGCTTCACCTTTTATCTGTGTGGGGAAGTGTCATGGAAGTCAGGGGTGTGCGTGTGCTGGTCAGTAATTGCCTGACCCAGCCTGACCATTGCATTGGGACATGTTAGGTATATACGGCTCGGGTGTTAGTCTGTTTTCTTTCATAGCGAGCTGTCCGTGAGAAAGTGTTTGTGTTGTGAAAGAGAGGTGGGCGGTTGAGTTCCTAAGTATCCTACCTGGTAGGATGGGGTAAATGTGCTACAGGGAAGGGGATACTGTATCTCTGCATCCATAGCGGGTGAAACACCTTCAGGTTTCTCACATTAGCCACTTGTTTGCCCTTGGTTACGGTTTTCAGAATTTGAGTGCAAAGAGGTTCAGAGACCAAGTCTATTTTTGACTGGACTTTGTCCCAGAATGCTCCATTATAACTGGAAAGAAGAGTGGCATTGTTAGCAATACGCCCCTGAAATGCCACTGAAGTCGCCTGTGGAAGCTAAGGGAGTACCCGCCCACTTGCGGGTGGTGGTAACCACCAGTTAGTCTTATTTTAGGTGACCATATGTACATCGGGTCAGAGGGTGCTGGATTCACTCTTGGATTTCCAGCTCTGGTGAGAGAAGGTGTTTCTAAATAATGTTTTATTCTTTTGGACACTGACTGAAGCAGTGGAATTAACTGTCCTATGTCCTATTGAGATCTTTTCCTCAAGTATCTCATCAACAAATTCTAGATCTTGTGGGACATCTCGCGTCTAAATTTTGAAGTGGTATGCTGATTTTTTTTAAGCAAATCATTATATACAATCTGTTCATGTATAGGCGTGTCAGCTGTAAGCTGGTCCCCATCAGTAGGTGAAGGAATTAAAAATTAGTCATCCTCGTTATAAGGATCAACGCAACAATATTGATCACCACCATATCGATCCTCGCCATAATCAGTATTTTCCTGGTTTAAATCAATGAGCTCTTCTTCTGTAAGCCTTGTATCATGGGGCTGTAAAAGGGTATCTACCTGTAATCTAGAGGATTTAGAGGAAGGCTCTCCTTGCATTAGTTCAATCGGTTTTTATGGAGATGTGTCCATAAAAGACACAAACAATGAGACCTCGTCCATAGTTAGTTCAAACCTCTCTTTTGTCCAAGAACCTGTTTTAGGTATTTCATGAAAAGGGTAAAGTAGCAGTTTGAAAACCTTTATTATAAAACTGTGTAGGGTTGGTGAAATGCCCAACTGGCCCCAACTCTAATGGGTCCTTTTCCTCAACTGATGCTTCTAAGGGCCATCGATGTCCGTAAGTTTAAAACCAAAGTCTGTCTGTGTCAAAACCTATGCTTGACTTCACTCTTAAAACAAATGTAATGTTAGGTCTTCTTAGCGAAAAATGGTGGTTCAAAAAGAAATGCAAACCAAGGCGGATTTCAGGTAGCCTTACCGTTGGGTTTAGTTCTGCCAGTTTAAAAATAGTTCTACGCAAAAGGGGTGCCCTTGGGATCCTTCCAGGTAGGGCTCTTGCAGCAGGACAATACATTTTACAATGTCTCTGGGACTCTTGGGGTTCCCTTCCCAAGCTCTGACCCCTCTGGTTCCCAAAATGAAGGGTCACAGTTCCTTTTAGGCCTCTCAGGGTTCCCTTCCCCAAGTCTACGCCTCTCTCTTTTAAAAAATGTCTCTTTGTGTTTCCTTTGGGTCTCAGGATTCCCCTCCACAAGATCAGGCCTCTTTGGCTGCAAAAGATTCACACTTTCTTACTTTATAATTCCTTTGGCCTCCATAGGGTTCTCGTCTCCCAAGATTAGGCCCCTGCGTGTCTTAAATGAAGATTCACAGTTCAGGGCTCCCTTCACAGCCTTTCTCCCTACAATAACATCTTTCACAGTTTCCATTGGGACACTCAGGGTTCTATTCCCAAGCATAGGCCCCTCTTGTATCAAAATGTTCACTTAAAAGTTTACAAGCACAAAACACCTAATGTTCACATTGTCAGGATGCACCTCTCAAAGCACAGTTCCTTCCGGTGAGGTTGCAACAGCCTTTCTTTTATCTTGGAGGATTTTGCTCCCACTTCACTCAGTGTAGCTCCCCGTGTTTCCACCTATGAAGTGGCAGTGTACACCTCTTCGGTCAACACCGGGGCAGTATCAGAGACTTTCGAGAATGCAGGCATTTTGCTCCTCCCCATGTGTGACCACTCAGATACCTGGCCCCTCTCCTTACACTCTATCTTCCTTCATTCGCCTTTTGCCCCTACATGCCTATTGCACATTTTTCTGCCCCCGTTCTGCCTTTCCATGCCTCTTGCATACTTTCTTTATCTTGCTGTGCCTCTTGCACAATTCCTCTCCGTATGCTTCGTGCTGCCCGCACCTTTCTCACTTGTCCTTTCTTTTGGGTCGTTTGCACCCTCTCTTTTCTGTCTGTCCTTCACAACTCACAGTTTCTGCTTTTTTCTACGTTTGCGCTGCTCACGCACCTTTTTTCTCTTGCTTTACAATTATCATGCTGCTTGCACCTTCCACTGCTACTGCTCCCACTCCAGCCACCGCACGCTACAGAGTTTCTCTCTCTCTCATGAAACTCACTGAGTAGCGTGGCGCTGGTGGGCAGTTTCCTCGGGATGTGTGCGTCGAGGTCAGGGTCTCACCAATTGCCCATCAGACAAGCACTGGCCTGGATACAGCCAACAGGTCACAGCTTTTTCCCAATCCGACTCGATGGAGACACGGCTCCATCTCCACGCTGCAACCCCTCTGACACCAGATCAGCATCCTGGTGTCCCGTTCTCCTCCAGACACCACCAACTGCAGCCTCCTGTTCCCTGGCTTAGACGACCCATCCAGGAACACCCAGCTCGCTCATTTGCTCTGGCAGACCCCCACCTTTTATACCTTAACTGAGGGTCAATGAGAGTCAGGTGTGTATGGTTAGTGTCAAGTGCCTGACCCTGCCTGACTATTAAGGGGACATGTTACTGGTAGAATGTAGGCCTCTCCATTCATCTTCCTCTTCACAGTACTTTTCACACGAGTAATCTCTCCAACTCGCGGTTGCCTCTGGAAACAGGTCAAGACGGAAACTGTTATTTGTACGCTGAATAACCATAGTGTGATTGAAAGAGTAGAATCCCCATGCCCTGTTTTTATACAACTGTGGTGATTAGCCTTTTGTTAGGTTACTCCCTACCCCCGGTACCCTTCCATGAAAGTACTGGTCTTGACAGCACACCCTATGGTCTGAAATGGGGGAAGTTAAATGGGTGTTGAGGTCAAAGCCATACTTTTGTCTCATCTGACCCTTATTGACGGCTTCAGTTCCGGTACGATATTTCCGCCTCCCTCTTAGATCAGGGACAGTGGGACCTGCATATCCCATGAAGGCTTCAGGGACTTCTTCCTCCTCGCCTATTGTCCCGTTAGGATACGGCGTCTCACCTGGGGTCCTCCCATGGGGGCAACCCTGGACCCCCTCCCCACACACGGCTCCCACCCAGGTGATCCGCCCTCGCTCATCGACCCCCAGGGTTGGGATCCAAGAGCGAGGGCCCTTCCCTGGCCACCTGAGCAAAGGATCCAGATAGGGAAAATGTGAGAATGTCCTCAGGTTTCTCACAAGTGACTGCGTTTCAGCGATGTATGGCCTTGCGCCGAAATACTAGTTTGTGAATGTTTGCTTTTCAAAGGTTAGTTTTCCATGATCGTTCAGAAGCCTGGACGCTGGAGGAAGTGGGCATTCGTTGCAGCGTAGGATCAGTTGAGTGTGCTGTCGAAACTTGTGGGCCATGATTTTGAAGCACGGAAGATTTATCGCTCGCCGCTTGTTTTTGGGGTGTCATGCATCCTTCATCCCAACCCTCATGTGCAGACCCTTGCCTGCTGTGCCCTAGGCTTTGCCCCACACAAAACATCAGACAGCACGCCCTTGTAGCCGTCACGTTGCCCACCTGCAGCATCAGAAACCCAGAGGCACGCCGCCGAGTTCCCGAGCACCGTTCCTTCATGCTTGACGGCTTCCATGGCGGCTATGTACATCTTTGATAACGAGGCGGAGACCCGCCATCTCGAAACACAGACGGAACGTCTGGCACGGGAACCGATCACGTGACATGGCTTCTTGGACTACTTCCCATTATGCCTTCTCATCACGTGATGCACGTACTGAAACCACATGATCGTTCAACCAGGAAATAGAACAGCTGCTTTCCCGGCGAGCGTCACTTCTCAGCTGTTCTACTCGGCAATTGGCTTTCTTGGACTTTCGGATTGTGTTTTCTGGCTTTCTACGACTACGGACTGTGTTTTTGGACTTTTTTGCCTACTCCTTCTGCAACCTTGTATCCAGTGATTTCACGGCTTGACCACAGATTGTTTTACGGACTGTTTTTGGTTTCTCCCTTGGCAATTCTGATTACCTTCAGATCTGGAACTCTGGCTTCCAGAGCTACTTGCTGCAAGTACCTCTGGTTCATTGACTCTGCCCTTTCTGCATTCAGGTGCTGCTGGTGGGCTAACTGGTTCCTCCTCTCGACCCTCCATCAGATCCTCCCTCTTCTCCAGCATCTGGTAGGTGCTTGTGTTTTCCATAGCATTTATACTGCAGGATATATATTTGACCAGTTTACTTAACCTGCCCATTTTTTTTTTTACAGCAGACACTCGGAGGACTCAGTGTTCCTGTTCTTTCCACCACATGTGGCGCTAATCCTCAAACAGCGAGTAGCTTCCATTTTCGCTGTTTGTTGCTTAGGGACGGAGGCCCATTTAGACTGTCATGGCACACGAGATATGGGCGTAGTAGAGGACTGCGTTGAGGTAGAATCACTGGTAGAGTGAGTCTGTTCCACGTGGCCGTGCTTCGACTAATGTTTTGTCGAAAGGCTAGGGGATGTGTGCTTATCTAGAGTGTGTGAGATTCCCCATGTTTTTTGCGTGCAAGTTTGCCACTGTCGCCAGGAGTGGGGACCAAGGGGACCATAGTGATGCCGTCGGTATACCTTTTGGAAGGGGGGCGGGGGGGCTTGCACTTGGGAAGATGTAGCTCCCATTTGATCATCAGCGTCACTGTGTGCTGAATTGTTCCTCCTCTGACTCTTCAGCATACTGCGGTACATCTATAAAAGCCTCCACCTGCATGGCGTGGGCTGCCCAATGTTTGGTCCGCCAATCTTTCAGAGTCTTTGGCGAAACAACTGTAGTGGTCCCTTGGAAGGCACTGATTACACACTTTGAGTGTCCTTCCAGGGGTACTTTTTATGGCGGGAGGGCCAGAATTCAAAAAGGAGGGTTCCATTATAAAAGTACCCAGAACAAAGTGTTAGAAGAAAGGAGGGAAAGAGAAAATGTAAGCATTCTCTAAAGAATAGGTTTAATGTAACACCCCCCCTCTCCCTACTGTGTAGGCCAAGGCTAAAGTAGGCCGAAGCCGAGACGGTTGTCGATGAGGGGACTGCCGTTGATGACCTTCATTAGTCGCGAAGTGCCATTGAGATGAGATAGCAGCGTTGTTCGTCAAACATGATCATTTAATCTAAATTACTAACAAAATATATCTATAAAGGCTTCCAGCCACAAGCTCGGCATGCGACCGTCCACTATGGCAGAAAGAAATATTTGGAGGAATTTCGACGCGCGACGGACCATGGGGACCACGGACATCACACTAGGGATAGTATTACAGACACGCCCAGTCAACGTCCCTTTTCGACTTTCGAAGACAAGTCATGCAATACTTTGCATGTACCACTAGATGGTGGCATATGCAAAGCATGCAATTCTAAGCAGATCCACAAGCCTCAGAAATATATATATATTTGCCTCTGAAAAGTCCTGGAGTTAGATCACCTACTAATTAAGTGTACTAGCATGCTGTATTAAACTACAATAGTTAGTTTGATTTTACAACTTTTCAGGCAGATTTTATGCACTTAGGCACGGTATATGTACTAGACAGTCGTGCTTTGAATTAATCTTGTTATAATGGGGTTTTCGCTAGAATGTAAAGCCATCTGAGGCACGGATAACATAAGAACATTGTGTTCCAATATGGCGTGTACTTAAACATAGGACACAGCACCCAAGAAGTAGACAGTCAAATGACTGATCTGGGTTAGAGGAACGTGACTGCCTTAATGCATCAAGACTGTTTCCAATATAGCGCCTGAACATTGGGAATGGAATTGCACCTCATGAAGTCCCAGCTTTTGGGGACAGAACGCATGGTGTACTAGTAGTGTTTTACTCCAGGACTTAATCCTCAGTAAGTCGATGTTTTTATAACATTGTATTTTTTACACATTGGTGGCTGAATTAAATCACGAGTGATTTGAAGCGCAGATCGAGTGCCCTGGTTTTTGTTTGTTGCCAATCCTGGACTGCTTTTATTTACGTACAGGCAGGAAAAGGCTGAGCAGCAATGGTATGTTTTCATGTTTAGTGGCATGCTTCTTATACCACCTAGCAGGCACCCACTGAGAGCTGAGCACTGTTTGTAGAAGTGTGGTTGTGTTTACCATATGTGTATATTATGATGCATTACTCACCGTAATCGTATTTCTGGTGCTTGTATCTGTAATATGTTGCTGAAAGGCCTAACGCGCCTTGAGGACTGCCAAGAGTTCTAAGAAGTTGATGTCTTTGGGAAATAGCATGTATCCACTGGCAGTGGGCTGTGTGATGAAGGAATAGAGCCCCCCCCAATCCGGCGAGTGAGGAGTCTGTAGTTAGGATCTCCTGTGCTGGTGGAGCACGGAAGGGTTTTCCTTTTAGCAGGTTGTCCCTGGACCACCAGCAGAGAACATGTGCTAGGGTTAGTGAAACAACCACTAGATCGTCCCACTGACTGCTTGCCTGACACCATTGTTTTGCTAACCATTCCTGCATTGGGCACCGACGAGCCTGTGGAACCAAGTGAATGCATGAGGCTATCAACCCGAGCAAACGCATTTCTTTGTGTACAGTTATCAGCCGTCCAGATAAGGGTATACTGGGAAGGACTTTCTGCGTAGGTGTGCTGCCACTACTGCAAGTACTTTTGTGAATACCATTGTTGTTGAGGCCATGCCGAAAGGGAGTACCTTGAACTGGTAGCGAACTCCTGCTATCTTGAAACACAGATATTTTCTGTGCGCAGGGAGCATTAAAATATGAAAGTATGCATCTTTCATATCCAATGTCACATGTAGTCCACCCATTTTAGTGGGATTACGTCTTGGAGCGTGGTCATGCAAAACCTTTGTGGTTTGACTTATTTGTTTGCAGGGCACAGGTCCAATACTGGGCGCATGGAAAAGTTTTCTTTGGCACAAGGAAGTACGTTGAATAAATACCCTTGTTTACCTGGTTTGCTGAGACGATCTCTATGGTGTCCTTTTCCAGCAGTTCCTTTACTTCTTCCAACAATATGTGTTACTTTTGTTGACATTTCCCTATAACAGCTTGATCCAATACCCACCAGCCACGGTGGACAACACCTTACTAATTGAGGAACATCCCCTACTATGATTGGGACTGGGGAAATGTACAACAGTTTCACAAAAAAATGTCCCAACAAGAAAGTTATTTATGTGTGAAAATGAATCGCTATTATTTTAACAAAGGCGCATTAGTGTTAGGCGTTTTCTCTATTTGACACCTATGTAGTTAGACCCAATAATCTATAGATGTAAATCACAAGATTAACCTTTTAACTTTTTCACCAATCATTTGGTTAGATGTACATTGTCAATATCTTTAACCAAGACAAGCAGACAATAATTACAGAGATTTTGAATTTGGAGAAACATTTAAAGGTTATACAATTTCAAAAATGCATGAAAATTACCAAAAACAGGAGGAGCAAACACAGAAGAAATACAAATTGCAAATCATTATCAAGGTGCTTCTCTATCTAGCTAATAGATGATAAAACTAAAGAATCCTTCCCATTGAGCAGATTTATGGGCTCAGGGGTCTAATGTTGGTCTCAAATTCTAAATGTCAGAGAACATGAGCCTATCAGTGCATGTGTCAACTTGCCACGCAAGGCTAAATACGTTTCGGCGGTAGTTGTCAGGATGGTTCTGCCTTCCTCAGGACCAAAAAGAGAAAGAGTTTGGAACAACCCCTAAGGAACAGAATTACAATAATTACTTGTATGTGGGCTCTTCTGCATCATGTCCAAAAAAATGTTGTGACATTGTGTGATGTAATAATTAGAAGAACATTTTGAAAAAAGAAATAAAGGAAAGAGTGGATAGATATATCTTCCCAACTAGATTCACCAACAATGCATACCACACCTATAGTACTGTTAAACTCGAAAAGGTATTTGAAAGAGAAATTGAGGGATAGATAGGGGCGTGCCCCCACACATAGTGCATTATTCTTGTGACGCTGCAAGCAAGAAAAAGGAATCCCTGCGAAGAATGCTAAGGTGAGGGTGTTCTAAATCTCACTTGCCCTCTGTGTAAGAATAACTGGTGGGCTGGCTCTATGTGGTGGCAGGACAGGATGTGAGCTTAATAGCCAAAATATATGGGAGACAGTTGGCAAGGCACAAATCCTCTATCATTCTCATGAACAGATTTTCAGAGAGTATTTCATAGAGTGGAAAAATATCAATCTGTGAGACAGATCAAACAACATTGAATAGTACCTGTATCATGTATGGCGAATTGGACCAAACATCGATTTGGGTATAAAAAGGCGCTCTGTTAACAGACTTGTGAGAGCACGGAGGCACACGCTATCTGGGCATGTAGCAAGTCCTGTCCAAAGGATGAAAAAGGACAGGAAAGGTAGATGGAGGGAGGGGGACAACAGGGATGAAGTGGAGCTTGTAGGCTGAAAAACAACCTTGTACTAACCTCAATCCGCTTGATTAGGATGAGGTGCTACTTACATCAGGGACAGAGGGCTCTATCAGTGTGCCTCTCTGTGTTTTATGCTGAGCGATGTAGTGCGTCGATTCCCAAGTTATGTGGAAGTTATCTAAAAAGGCAAAGGAACACAGTGTTACAGTGGTCCCGTATTAAGCAGTATTTCTAATGGAAACGGAACCTATCTTATGTTCGCAGCTCCCGGCTTGTACCAATAAGCTGCTTACCTAGCTATTTAGTCTTGCTACAGCTATCTGCAAATTGCTCTTCGTAACACTAGGGAAGGTAGCTGTATAATCATTAAATCCACAACCTCACGTGGTTTGCCAACACTCTGTATCTAGACTGTATGTCTAGTAGTGAAGGAGGTTGTGGTTTGATAGCAGCCATCTTAGATAAAAGTTCTGCAAGTGTGTTCTACTAGCGAATCCCCAGTTATTAGGTAACCAGCGGTATAACCGATATGTGCACACTCATAAAACATATTTAACACCATAGACTTCGAGGCTGCATAATGAGCAGAGGTTTTTGGTTAGATTAAAAAAAATCCTGATGTGGTCCTGTGGGACTCCTCCTAGTGGTCGTTGTCGATAACAGGTTGTAGCATCGATCTCCTCAGTTAAATGTTATGTACATTTTAGAAATGGCCAAAATGTGTAAAATAAGTCCCACTATACACAGAAGTCTCTTCTAGATACATTCATGAAGCAGAGTTTCAAGTTATAATAAATGTTGGTTCATAAGGATTCATGATCTAGTGTGAAACTATCCATGATTTCTAAAGGATGGCTCGCTTATTCACATAAATCATCAGAATGTCGCAAACAGAGTGGGGTTCATAGTGATTGTTCAGCATTCCGGACACTGACTAGCATCTGCAGTGTGCCGGAGTAGGGACATAGCTGGTTTGTAACTCAAAAGGTGGTAAAAATGCACCGTAGGATCGGCTAGATACGCTATGCTCATTGTATTGGGTGAGTAGTTACTGGAACATAGGCATCTCTTCATTTAGACCTCCCTGTAAGCTGTTAAAGCGATTAATCCAACGGGCCTCTTTGTTAAGTAATGCCCTTTGTGTGGTGGATGCATTTTTGACTATCTCCAACACCCACCATCTAACATCCTCTGCTTTGTGTTGCCTCTCAAGAAATGTCAGACCAGGGGAGCAGACATGTTCTTACAAATAATCCTTGATCTTTGTTAATTTATTCTCAAATGAACTGCTCTTGATGTTTGCCCAACATATTTTAAGCCACACGGGCACTGTATGCAATACACAACATTGGATGTTTTGCAGTTAGAAAGGAATCTTAGCTCCCATTCTTTTCCATTGACCAGAAAATATATTTTGGTGGTATATTTAAATGCTTGGCATGTACCGCATGGAAAATGGCCTTTCAATGGACACAGTTTCCACGTAGAAGAAGTTACTCTAGTTTTTTGTGTTTGAGTGAACCAGTTTGTCCTTTAAGTTCTTTGATCACTTAAATGCAAAAAGAGGTAGAGAGATCTTAGGCAAACATGTCCTGACCAAAGGCCAGTATTTGCAAATCATCTTTTTAATTTGGAAGGAGTTTGTGTTATAGTTTTAGTTCTAGTAATGTTTCCCTAGGAACACATCTGGCTCTTTTAAGAGCATGTGATACCAATAAATTTGGGTAACCTCTATCTTTAAGGCTAATCCCTAAATTTGTTGCAAGTACTTAATGGACGAACATTTACGTCCGAGTCACAGAAATTGGCTGAAATGCAAGTTGTCCTTTAGCGACCTCGGTGTGGAAGCTGTCATAGTGGAGCATGGTATTTCTGTCTGTAGTTTTGTTTAATAGAGAGCATTTCAGTTGGCCATTTACCCCTTTGATGATTAAATCCCAAAAATGTATCTGTACCTTAGCTGCCTCCATGATGAATTTGATAGTCTGATCACATCCGTTTAGCCAGGTAAGGTAGTCATTCAGTGATTCCCTTGGGCCCTTCCAGATGAAAGTTATATCATCAATGTACCTGTACCAGTGAGTGATATATGGTTTATAGGGGTTCCTTTCACTTAGCGCATACTCCCCCCTCAAATACTGCCATGTACAGGATTGCTAAGCTTGGGGCAAATGCTGCCCCCATCGCAGTCCTTGTGTCTGTAGATCATATTGATTTTCATATTCAAAAAGTTCTTTGTTAGAGCGATGCTCATTAAATCTACAATTAATTCCGCTGGGACCCTTTCTTGGGTAGCTCCATGGGTCAATGCCATTCTGATCTTTTCGATGGCTTCTTCCTGGGCGATATTCATGTATAACGATTGTGCATCCATTGTTACCAGAAGGTTCTCATTAGGATCATATGGTAAGTCCTCAAACAGCTTGATGGTGGCCATGGTGTCTGGTGTCATGGTGAAGGTGGTCCACTTGTCCGACGTTATCACCTCCCAAGCGTGGGTGAAGTGTGAAATTCTGCGTCCTACTTTTGGATCCAGTTCCTGAGTGTGGACCAGTGCGGGAGGATCACCTAGATGAGGAGTCCTCGGGGAGTGGAAGTGGGACATCGGAGGGTGAGACGCTGTATCCCCTTCCTTGCTACACCTTTTCCCCATCCTACCAGGTAGGATACCTAGGAACTCAACCCCCC
Source organism: Ambystoma mexicanum (assembly GCF_040938575.1). Taxonomy (NCBI): domain Eukaryota; kingdom Metazoa; phylum Chordata; class Amphibia; order Caudata; family Ambystomatidae; genus Ambystoma; species Ambystoma mexicanum. The sequence goes on along the minus strand of NC_090931.1, from coordinate 288,800,573 downwards.
CCACTTTCTCACAGACGGCTCACTGTGAGAGAAAACAGACTAACACCCGAGCCATATACCTGACATGTCCCAACGCAAGGGTCAGGCAGAGTCAAGCAATTACTGATAATAACACACACCTGACTTCCATCACACTTCCCCACACGGATAAAAGGCGGAGCACAAAAGCACACTTTGAGCAAGGCAAAACACACAAGGAAGCAGTAGTTCCGAGATGGCAGTTTAATTCGAGGAGAAAGACGGCAAGACCAAAAAGCGTTGCAAGGAGGGAATTGCCCTTGGCCTTTTCAGAGGAAAAACGCTACTTTCACAAGCCCTCGAGAATAAGAAACATAAGACTGGGAATTAAAGCTGAAGAAAGGTGCATTGTGTGTTGAAGGTACCTGGGGCTCTCCTGCATCGATAGCCAAGATGGGGAGGAGCGATTGCAACTGTGGTACTGTACTTGGGGTATACAGTCTTTATAACAAAAATGTAATAAAGCATGACTTTATAACTAAAATTATAGAACAAAAAAAATAACGAAAATGTATGTGGGGTTGGGGTAAAGGGTTAAGTCTTGTGGGGAAACGGTTGGGGTTATTTTTTAGCTGTGGGAAATGGGGGGGGGGTGTTGTGTGGAGCCCCCACAAAAAACAATTATGTTTTGTTCGTTATATAATTCTCATTATATAGTCATTCGTTATAAAATAATTTGTTATAAAGACATGTAACCTGTCCTGGGCTCAGAAAACAAAGTAGACCGGGAAAGTCAGCACAGCCGGTGAGTCAGAGAGAATGATAGCAGACCGGTCTCTGTTAGGACCAAGGTTGCAACCAGCAACATTGTATGAAGAAATCTGCAAAGAACACAATGTAAGGCATATGAGATGAGCGACACAAATATAATTGACTATCCAAGGAGTGACTTTACTTTTGAAACCAAGATAGATACCATATACAGTGGTCCGGCACCATGTGTGTGCTCATTCGAAGGTCTCCGTTAGGTACCCAACAGAGTGTAAAATTGTGAACTGTGAAATCAAAGTGGTCCTGCAACGGGTCAAGCTAAACCCTGTGCACATTCGAAAGTCTTCGATAGCTAATACGAACTACAATTTGTCTGAGCCCGGCTGAGTGAAATTAATTGTGTAAAAGGGATCTGAGCCCAGTGAGGGGGATCCGGGGTGAACCGTGGGTCACCAGAGAAAAGATATCCTAGAAGCATTGGCGAAGAGGATCTGAGTCCTGAAGAGGGGAATCCAAACTAAAGATTGTGGTAGAAAAGGGATCTGACCCCGACTGAGGGCGTTCCAGGGTGAAGAGTGAATCGCCCGACCTAAATATTCGTAAAGTAACTTTTCTTTGTTTTGGTATATCAGTCCCCCTGAATCAAGAGACTTTGAGAACTTAAGCGACTTGGGAACGGAAGGGCCTGATGCTGGTAATGGAACTGTGTCCTTGTGCCGAAGAAACCCAAGAATGTGCTATGCACGAGTGAACCACCTTGCCCTGAGCTGAAAACATTGGGAAGGGAGGCCAACGGCCTAAACATCCTGACTTATTTTTGTGAACACTTCTTTCTTTTTCATTAACATTACCCCACACTATTTGTAAATTAGCGGTAAGGATTGGCAATCTTTTTTTTGTATAGGTGCCTTTATTTTGACGAGACTACATTATTATTTGATGGTCGTAGCTTGCTCCCATCTTAGATTTAGGTTTAGATAGGCGTTTATCACACCCTTGATAAAGTTTAATAAACACCCTTGATGTTACGCTCACCTGGTATCCACAGGGACACCACCCAGCCGGGTTACTCGCTGGTATGCTTCTCAGCTTTGCCCTGATGTGGTCTGCGGGGAAGGTTCTGCCTGAAAATACAGGAGGACTGTGTTCAAGACTGACCGACTGGGTTAAGTATCCTCCCGCCACCCCCGTATGATTTCAGTCCCTCTGGCGCCCTCTCCTCACCTTGTGGTACAATTAGACGTGCTCTCCGTCCTGCCTTCTTTGCAGGGGCGCGTTGTCTTTCATGGGCCAGTGCGGTCCAATTACTTCACTGACTCCTGCCCGTTTGATATTGTTCAGGTAGGTCTTATTGCTGTTCTTTAGTTTTGTTGCTATCCTGCATGCCTTTCTTTGTTTAAAATGTCTCTTTTTTTCTCCCTTAGGAATGATGAGCTTCAACGCGGCGAACTGGCTTGGTTGAGCCCCGCTGGTAAATGATGGCGCATTAAGAGCGCTATGATGCGGTAAGTAAGCGCTATGATGCGGTAAGTAAGCGCTATGCACAGCGCTGCAAAGTCTTGCCTTTGCTAACCTGTGTTTTCCTTCCTTGTAGGTCATGGTATTCTTCAGCTTGGGTGGAATGTCCGGAGTGGTGCCAGCCGAGAGGCGACCAGCCAGGTAAGCCTTTTGAGCAGTTCGTAATTTGTAAATGTCTCTACTGCTTTCTTTAATGTCTCTATCTTCCTCTTTCAGGTCATTCTGTCCAGGAGGCGTGCAGATTCGAGGAAGCTGTTCTCAGTAGCTGCGAGTGGCTAAAGATGAAGACTGCAGGTAAGATGCTGCTGCTAATGATGTTCCTATTGTCTCCTTGCAGGTTCTGCTTCTCCGAGGTTCGAGGGAATAGCTGCACACGGTGAGCGTCATGTTGCAAGCTGCAAAGTAACACGAAGCGTGTTGTCTTGCTCGGGTGTGGGGCACTATTTTGTGCCCCAACAAAATAGTCCAGGCAAAGTAGTCCCTAGGCTACCACACCCAAAACACTAGACCGCATAGCTTGGTTCTTAGGAACCAAGCTATGTGGATGCCTCCATGTTGGCTGACAATACAATAAAGTAGTTCCCAAGCACATTGTTTTTCATGGTGTATGAGCCTGGCGCCATAGGCGCCAGGACTGGCCCCATGAGGGCTTTTGAAGAGGATGCCAGGCTCTAGAGGCCCGAGTCCTGACTCCACCTGGCCAATGGGTTTGCCAGAGGGGGTTTCGGGCGAGGGTCATGACACTTGAACTGTGGTCACTTGTGTCTGTCTTACTTTGATACCATGCCTTCCATACATACTGGAGAGGCAAGGGAGGGGACCTGTAGCAGGGAGTCATTGTTTTGGGGGGTGAAGCCTCTCCCAGGTGAGGTTCAGCCTCTTCCTCTGCCCCGTTTATTTCCTCTTTGAAAACTGGAAGAGAAAGTTTGTCCCTGGGATGGGCTCCACGATGAGGATTGCCTGCCCAGAGTATAGCCAGAGGAACATTGAGCACCCTGACCCCACGTAACCTTCTAGAGTTTGAGGAGCCCCACTGAACATAGGGCTTCTTTGTTACCTGGCCAACGGATTTGAGTGTGTCATATTCATCCTTAGCACTCTTAAGGCGTCCGCAGCCTCCTTCCCAAACAGTACATTAGGCTCCACCAGCATGTTTAGGAGGGTTGCCTTAGTTTCTAACTTAAACCCCAAAAGAGCATGCCCTCTGCCATGATGCGGTCTGCATCATCTGCTGCATCAAGGTTATTCTTCAAGATGCAGTTCGATATCTGCATGCTCTCTAAAATAGTATTTAACAATTGAGACTTCAAGGGTTCTGAGACAACTTCGATTTGGCGTTCCAGGTCATCTCATTTATGGCAGCCGTAACCAGCTAGAAGCGTAGTGTTGTTGGAGATTCTGGTTAAGTACAGATTTTCTTGGTGGCGCTAGAGTGCCCAACCAAGATGGAGGGGTCTCTGTAAGCTCTGCAACGAGCTCCGATAAATCCTTACATTAATGCAACTTCTGAGGCGGCACACTCTTTTAGCAAAGTGCGGTTCTGTACCCTGGAGGCTCCTCCCAGCGGCTATCAGCTGCATCCGGCCTAACCCACGCAACGAGCACGCCCAGCCCACTGCTGTGTGGCGGTGCCAGCAGACACACACAGACCCCTCGGCGCGCCTGTTCTGTGGCCGAGCGGTGGTGGGATAGGCGAAGTTCCTGGAGTAGCAAGACACAATACGGGTGGACGCGGCAGTGCAGGGGATCGGTGAAAACACTCTGGTCCTAGTGAACAGCAACGGACTGACAGCGCCTCGGATTGGCAGCCGGAATTGTGGCCGCCCTGTGACCCGGATCCAGGGGGCGAGTGAGAGGGAGAATGCTGGGCAAAGCAGGCTTGCCCTTTTACCCCCATACCCCTGCTGCGACAGAGACGTGCACTTTCCCCTCTCCCTTCCCCCACGCACTTTTCCTTTTCCCCCTTCCCATGCACTTGCGCGATCTGAATCAGACCTGGCCTAGTAGGATCATTGTCTGTCTTCCCTTTGTTCCCCCTCCCTTGCCTCCTCGCGCCTTGAAACACTTGTGTATAGGCACGTTACAAATGCCATATCATATCATCAGAACAACATCCTCCATTCATCGGAAGGAGGGGGGACGAGATTGTGGAGCCAGACAGTGACTAGGCTTTGCCCGGAGGAAGTAACAGCGGGAAGCCGGCACCAGCCGCTCCGACTGGTCAGCGAAACCCAAACAGCGGACCCAACGGGGTACATATGGGTCCTGGTTCGGGGCACGGGCAGGCCACCGACAAGAACAGACTACTGCAGCTACAGCGTGGCTGCGAAATGGCCGCTGTGAGCGGAGACAGTTCTGAGCCCACTCTTGCTGCGCGAGTGATTCTGAACAGACTGTGCTGAGCCCTGAGAGACTGGAATAGAGAGTGATCAAGCGCATCCCCCCGACTCCCCGACTAGTGGCCCAGAGGGGTGAGAACTCAAAAGACCAGACAACACGTGTACCGTAGGACCCCCTGACCTCCTTGCAGGTCTCTGCTGAGGACGGTGATATCAACTTGGGGAGCTGTGCCGGGACCGGGCACCTGGCACCCTAGAAGGACCAGCCTGACCTAAATAGAGGTGAAGGAACCAGTAGCCCACGACCCCGCACTGAACTGTGATCAGGGTGCGATATAATAGCACCTCTGTGCTCCAGACCAAGTGGAGCACTAAAGGGAAAGCTGGGAACAGTTGGGAGCCTGCCCTTAGAACCTCCGACCTGGCGGATGGGCACTCTGATAGCTGGTGCACCGAAGGGACCGCAGGCAACAGGATCCTAGGTTTGGTGGGGTGGCCTGCTGCCTCTACAGGTATATGTACAGTGCCCCGCTGACCCTTGGCTGATCCTCTACGAGCGTAGGCAGTTGGGAGCCCGCTACACCAGTGCTGGGGTACAGTCCTTGTGGGGCGACACCTGAAAGAGTCCCCCCCGGAGATGGGGCTCGCACCGGACGCTATCCTCCCTGTGCTGTCTGCACTGTTGGGGGGTGCAACCCGGTCTCTGGTGGGTGCCTACCCTGTACAATATCAAAACTAGCAACAGATCTGGGTGGACGGCGTCGGGGTGACCCCTGGAAAGGACTGGTCACACAAAGCTTGAGTCGCGAGTGGCCCCAAAGGGCATCATTGCCTGAAGTATCAAGCACCCAGACAGAGATTGGCCTGAAAATGCTCGCTTACCAATAACGCGCACAATCTGGTGGCTCAGAAGGACTCCACTTCGGCCCCCGATAGAAGCCTAATTTAGTGTGCCCCCCCCCAGCCACTGGGCACCTAGGATAAACATTTAGGATCTGGTCTTAAAAGCTGTCACCCTGATCACTGCCATTTGGGACACCGCACCTGGGGTAACACATGCATCAGACCCCAACCTCCTGAGGGAAGAAACCGATTGGCCCTCCCCCTCCCAGCTCGGACTACAGGGATTCCCCCGCAAAATGGGCAAATCAGACAAAACCCAGTAGAAACTTACCTTTGAGAGTGGAATGTCCTCCAGTACGCCCAGACCACAGCCGCTGGTGGTGGCCCCCGGACCCGCAAAAGAGATTGCGGAGGGACCTGCTGACCATCCGGAGGTGGACATATGGGAGATATTCCTCGATCTCAAGGATGGAATCGGGGGGCTTGATTCGATACTGGACTCGCTCTCCTCCAAGGTTGATCTTCTCCAACACTGCCTAGACAAACATGGAGACCGACTGGATTAGGTGGAACACAGAGCATCTGGGTTGGAGGATGGGTCGACCTCACTGACGGTCAGAGTCTCATCCCTCGAGATGCAGATCAAAACGGTTGCAACAAGAATGAAGATTTAGAAGGGAGGGTCTGCCGGAACAATATACGGTTGGTAGGGGTCCGAGAGAACCAAGAACAGCGCAACATGGAGGAATTTGTGGTGACAGTATGCAGAGAACTTTTTGGGGCACCAGAGTTATCCCCGCTGTTTGTAGTGGAGCGAGCCCACCGTATACCGGCTACCCGACCAATACCCAGAGCAGCCCCCCACCCTATCATTGCACGCCTTCTCAATTATAGAGACTGGGACACGATTGTCCTGCTGGCCAGGACCAAAGTACAACTGCGATACGATGGTGACAGGATCCACATTTATCCAGATTTCTCTGCGGCAGTGCAGGCCTCGAGTAGATCCTGCACTGGGGTCAAGCAAAGGCTGAGGGACCACAACATTCAATACTATATGTTGTTCCCTGCGAAGCTTCGGATCCAGCACGAGGGGACAACAATTCTTTACATCACCTGAAGCAGCGAATGCGTACCTAGACAAGATTGGTAGACACTCCCCCCGGAACAACCAGAGACCCAGAGCAGGCAACTGGGACGGAGGAGGGATCCGGGATTAAAAAAACTTGGTTCATAGAGAAGCAAGGGTGCCATGTTTATGTGCCAGTAGTATTTTGATTGGTGCCACAATGGTTGATAATCGCCTCAGTAGTTTAGGCACCACCAATAGGTGAAGGAACCTCACACGCTTGGCTGGGCACTAGTGCCCCGTGCACAGCAATGTTTTGGTTAATGGTTTGTGGGGTTGGGGTGGGACAAAGGGGGTGTTGGGGGTTGCCCGTGGGGGTGGGAAGGTGGCAGAGCCCAGAACGATTCCTACCAGCGCACCTCGCCATTTAATTCACTCAAGATGGCAAATATTACACAAGTCCAAGGGAAAAATGGATGGGGAGTGACACCCCCAACAAGACTAGACACATTCGGGAGTCTCGGGCGGGGGGGGGGGTAGGAGGGGGATAACCCAGCTAAGATCGGGAAGGTCACACAATACCTAGGCACTATTGAACTCTTATGGCCCCAATGTAGACAGTCCGAATGGCTTCGACTGGGTGATTATTCACCTAGCTGGATGACAGGGTGCCACGAAAGTGAGGGGAGGGGACCTGAACACAGTCCTGGATCCCCTGCTGGACAGGACAGAGTGGGACAAGGTAACATAACCAAGGTAAATACACAAGCACAGGAAATGTGCGCGTCGTATGACCTCATGGACTCCTGGAGACATCTGCATCAAGGGGAGAGAGACTACACCCATCACTCCTGGGTCCACGGCTCCAGTTCTAGGCTTGATTATTTATTGGTATCTCGCGCCGGGGGATTTCAGTGGGGTGCCCGTCAGATACTTTCATGGACCCTCTCTCTGATCATGCTCCGGTTTCCCTCGAATGTGGGGTGGGAAGAACAGTGGGAGGGGGACACTGCTGGTGATTTAAATCTAGCGCACTACAGGATACAGTGTTCCATCAGGAACTATGCAGCGACATCCAATCCTTCCTCCAGGATAACGAAGGTTCCGTCTCATCGGTGGGGGTGCTGTGGGAAAGCCTAAAGTACTATATCCGAGGAGCTTGCATGTCCAAAGAAAATGGATTCCTACGGAACATTAGACGCAAACTCACACAGGGGGAATCCAGAATGAAGGAACTGGAAACAGACTATACAAGCACTTCGAACCCCCGGGTCCTCGCTGATTTACGCGAGGAACTTGATCAAATTTAGAACCAATGCTGAACGAGAGGTCCGCCTTATGGCTCGCGGTCCTATCCGTAATCAAGGAGCTTCCGGGATCCAAATCACTGGGGCCTAATGGTCCAACAGGGGAATTCTATTCTATAAGGCCTATGCCCCTATAATAGCCCCAATTCCCTTCCGTGTATACGAGGAAAAGCGAACGGCAGGGACGTTCCCACCCACACTAGGTGAGGCTAACCTAGTATTAATACATAAGCAGGGGAAACCCCCACCCCCGGAGACTGTGGGTCTTAAAGACCTATTTCCCTGATCAATGTCGATAATAAGATATTGGCCAAGATCCTTGCAAACTGAGTGCTCCCGCTAATGCCCGGATTGGTACTGGCGGATTAGGCGGGATTTATCCCTGGGAGGAGTACGACATTTGGCTCTGTCGTTTATTTGGAACAATGAAGGCGCTGGACAGCACCTCCCAGGCGATCGCTATATTTCTAGACGCAGAAAAGGCCTTCAACTCTATCGAATGGCCTTTCCTATTCACGGTTCTCCGTAAACTGAGCCTGGGTCCCCACTTTATCAAACTGGTATCCCTACTGTTCACCAACACATTGCCGGAAATCGTAGTGGGCGGGCGAGATCAGCCGCCTTTAAGATGGGGAGGGGAACCCAGCAGGGGTGCCCCCTCTCCCATTTATTAATCGCCCTGGTGATGGAACCATTGGCAGCAATCCATAAGGAGCGCCACATACAGAGGGGGCTCAGCCTAGGCCTGCATAGACTAATCATATCATTATATCCGGATGATGTGGCCCTTTACATTAGTAACCCAGAGGATAACCTAGACTCAGTAATGAGGGAAGTGATATGTTTCGGGGGCTTCTCTGGCCTGAAAATCAATCATAATAAATCAGTGGTGTTCCCCCTCACTTCAAGTACCAGAGAGTTCAGAGACGAGTTTGGTCTAAGGTGGGAGACCACAGGAGTTAGATATCTGGGCATCATGGTTTCTCAACAGCGAGGGGACCTATTCCGCGATAACTATGGTAGGGCGGTGGAGAGGCTCCAGGAGAGGGTTACCAGATGGCGCACGCTTCCACTGACGCTACTCGGTCGAATCTCAATTGTCAAAATGGTTGTTCTTCCCAGATATATCTACCTATTCCTCAATGTCCCTCTACTGCTGCCGGCCAGCTTCTTTCGCCATCTATGCATACTCATCCTTGATTTGGTGTGGGCTGGGAGAGCGGCGAGGGTGGCATACACGACACAACCACTGAGAAGGGGAGGCTCGGCTCTCCCTGACCTAGAATGCTACTACTGGGCAGCGCAGGCACACTTCTTGAGTCATTGGTACACTACACACTTTATATGGCCCTGTGTGCAGGTGGAGGGGGCTCTAGCTGCGCCGCACCTACTACAGGCAGTGATTATCAAGTACTCACGGACGGCACCCAGCACCCTGAACGCAGTCAAGATCACATCTGCGATCGGATGGAAAATGGCAAGGAAGGTTGGCCTTTCAGTCCTATACTCGCCTCCAATTCCAGCGTGCCATATTCCAGGCCTGCCCCTGACCGACGAATCAGTCTATCTCCAGTGGGCGAATAAGCTAGGAATACATATCCTTGGGCACTCGTTTCCAGAGGAGGAGTTAATCACGACCCAATAGGTAAAAACAAGGTAGGTGTCTCAGCGTTAGACATTTTTATATATTTCCGTATGCCTCACAACAATGCCTGAACAACCCTCAATCTGGCTGCTTCTGCAGGGGGTGATCAAGGCCCTGGGGGAGGGCCGCCTGGTCTCACGGATATACCGGGGTCTGATCTCAGAGCTGCTGTGGGACGGAGATGCCCTGCGAAGGCAGTGAGTAAAAACCTTGGGGGCACCAATAAATGACAAAGATTGGGGGTACATACTGAATCAGACCCAGAAGGTATCTCTGAATTCCGGATACCAGCAAATACATTTTAACTTTCTGCATCAGACCTACCATACCCCGGCCAAACTTCACAGATATCCCCCGGACACCCCGGAAGATGTGGATATGCCGAAGCTGGGTTTTTCCACCTGGCATGGGAATGTCAGCGGAACCATGATTTCTGGGTGGCGATGATGACCAGGGTCTCTGCTATTGTTGGTGAGCCTTTGATGCCAGACCCCACTAACTCTCCTGGGATGTACTAGAAGCTTGCAACCCACAAGAAGGCGATTGGCTGGACTGCTATTAGTATTGGCGCGCAGAAGGGTTCCGATAGCCTGCAGGGAAGGGCCGTCCTCCCAGAATACAAGAATGGTTACAAGTCAGCCTACTGTCACGATGTTGAGACTGCCTTTATAAGAACTTTGCTGCTGCATGCCTGCCCCCCTGAGGTGTGGGACCCATATGTCCAATACGAACTGATGATATTGCATGTGACTGGAAGAATACTTAACATATTGTTAGGGTAATTTCTGGGGCCGGCAGAGCCATGCCATGGGTCCGCAGCTGCCCAGCTCACAGAAGGCCCCAACTCCTTCCCAGGTCCCAAGAAGCCGAGGTCCACACAAGGAGCAAAGAAAACTGGTTTATTATACCAAGCACACGGGATATATGCATGAACAACGCTCAGGCACATCTCGCCGCAGTCTGGCTTGCAGGCCAGTTTTGTATACTTGTGACGTAATAACCTTTATCACTTGGCAAACTCCCTCCTAAACCTATCGAGGCCCAGGATTGGCCCCTGACTGGTAGGTCCAGTATAGGACCCTATGCAAGAGGATTATGAGTGGACAGTACTGTGTCAGGTGGCATAGTTGGATCATCCCCAATTACAATGAGGAAGCCTGGTGATTGGTTGGCAACCCCCGTCATCTCCTCCCAAAAACCAGCGTCAGGCTGCAGGCCCCCAAGTCTGGGACAAACTTCGTTCCCAGCCCGCGAGACACCTGTTCCGAGTACATGTCTAATATGTCTCAGCAATCTGCAACTACGTGTCTGCGTATTACAATAGTGTGAAGAGGACTAATGCCATGAGAGCGCTCCATTCCCATCATCTAAGGTGTCTGGAGGTAACGTTGCAAGTCGCTGTCCAGCCGTGGGGCCGCTGCTCTTTCTCAGCCTCTGCGTTTTGGCTTGTTCATAACTTGGCCGGGTCACGTGGTCAGAGACCACTCTTGCAGGCTCAATTGCCTCAAATTAGCATGTATTTCACATGGAATACTCGTTGCGGCCGCCGATGTCACATTGGCTCAAGATATGGAATGTTGCTTTGTAATATGGTGTCCTTGGCAATCTGCTGCTCTGCTCGCACAGCACCTTAAGGTTTGGAATTTCTCTGCGATCACTGCGGCCTACTGTACCCTCCTGAGGCCTGCTCTGACTTCCGTTATGGAGTCGTCATAATGGCCATAGGTGAGAGCTTTAAGGTTGGTCAGGTCCCTTGGGTGCTCCTGTCATTCCATAGGGTTAGTTGCGTGTAAGCATCTGCAAGCGTATACACAAGCTCTTCTTGCGTTTCTGCGGTGCTATAGCGAGCCTAATAACAAAATAATAAACGTGCTGATAGTGTATGTATCACAGTCCTCTATCTCACGAACTGTGCGTGCGTTTTTCGTGCCTAACGGGGCTATGTGGTCGGGATGTCTCTAATGACTTGCATCATGCCGGCTTTAGTTCACTGCTTTCAGTCAAGTCGATCCATGCGGTGCTGGAGGGCTGGCTGAGTCTTTGTACAGATTGCAGGAGCGGGATAAACTGGGTGGCAGACAATTTGCCTCCCAGAATGTCTTCCACAAAGTCTTTATAGACTTGTGCTTCCTGGGTGTCGATGTTAAAGTGTTGTGCAGCCTTTAGTAGCAGTTCATTGTATTGGTGGTCTGGTGACTTGATTACGCAGATATTGTTGTCATCGGCGTCATAGAATTGGCCTCAGAGGGGTCTGGGTAGGTCGAGGCTGAGGTGCCTAGAGCAGGAGTGCTAGACTGTGGCTCAAGACAAGATGAAAGTTGATCTGGGTGCATGTCCATAAAGTCCTCAAATCTTAAAATCCTCCTTAAGATTTTATTAAACTGTTCAGGAGTATAATCACACGAAGGTGGGAAGCCTGACATGATAGAGGTGGCCTGGGAGGGAGTTTGGTTTTTGTGGTGTGGTGTCTATAGGGGAGTGAGATCTACAGCCTTTGTGCTCTTCAAGGCCAAAGGCATCAAAATGTCTGATTTCTTTCTGTGACTGAGCCTTAAGTAGGGTAGCACTCACATATTTTTTGATTAGCTCTTGCATCTTCTGCGTTTGCTTGGGGGACGCCGATGCACCTTTCGGCGCCTGTTTTCCGGTGCACGAAAGGAGGGCCTTTCTGTGTGTGGTGTCCGAACCGACCTTGGGGTCCGGTTTCGGAGCCAGTCACGAGGCGAAAGTAAACGCAATGGTCCAGAGGACAGGGAACAACCAACGGCTCTCTGTGGACACTACATGGTGCTCGCCGGTGTTGTCGAAAGTTGGCTGCGGGGTATGCGTTTAAGGTTCTTGGGCTTATGTGTGCTCTGGCTGACAGGTGTCTTCTCCTTCACAGAGCCGGCGGCCTGTTTATTGGAGTTGGGGGGGCTCACACATGGGGTTCCGACAAACCCTGCTCGCCTTCAGCCACACCAAGGACCCAGATACTGCCCTCGCTGGAGTCTTCGGCCTGCATTGTGTGAGCAGTCCAGCGTTTGGTGCGCTGATCCTTTACAGTTTTCAGTTAAAAAAGTTTGCAGATTTGCAAACTTTTTCAGGATGATCCCTCGGGAGACAGAAATTGCACACTCGGTGCGTGTCCTTCCATGGGAATTTTCGGTGGCAGGTAGGGCAAAATTTAAAGGGAGTTTTGTCCATTATTTAGTACAAGGGCAGATTGGTGAGAAAAAGGGAAAGAGGATGGTAGAATATGCATTCTCAAAAGAGGTCAGTATGAAGAGCCTCTCCCCTCTCTCCCCCTACTGTAAGGGCCGAAGCACGAAGAGGCCTGTGTAGGCTGCGTCTGGTTGTCGATCAGTTAAGTAGTTGACGGTGAGGTTGTCCGTCAAAAGCCATCGAGCAGTCTATTGGCTGCATGGCAAAAGCGAACAATAAGGAAAGAAAGGTCTACTAGTAAACTTTCAACTAATTAAAGGCATCAGCATGGAAGAGAACTCCGTATTTGTGACTAATTTCTACGGCGGAAAAAAAACTATCTGAGGGACGGACCTCAACGTGTGAAGGACCATGGGTACAGTGCACGTCACACAAGGGATAGTATTACTAGCATGCCCTGTCGATGCCCGTTTGAGTTTCGAAAACAAATGTTGTAATACTCGGCGACTACCACTAGATGTCGGTCTATGCAGCGCATGTGATCTAAGCAGATCCACAAGCTCTATATATATATATATATATATATATATATATATATATATATATATATATATATATATATATATATTAACATGGCCCGCGGTAGCAGCCGTGTAGTAATGGTTAAGTTGCTAAACCCATAGGAAGATCACTTTTTCGGCAGCTTATAACTTTCCTCCCGCTGGAGGAATCCGCCCCAAACTTTGATATAAAAAAGCATATGGCCGCTCTGAATCTTTTCTGCAAGTTTGGTGAGGTTTCGTGTGGGGGGGTGGGGAGTTATTGGGGTGGTCCCAATCTTTTTTTTTCCATTGACTGAATGGGCAAAAACTTTGCGCACGGCTACAGCCCGAACGGCTGGATGGATTCGCACCAAATTTGTGGCAGGAGCGGGGGCTTTGGTCAGAAAGCATGCTTGTGTGTGTGGGAATCCGATCAGTACTTTTGTTGCAAACAACTGAAATGTACGTCTCTAAACATTAGTGATATCTGCGTCTGCACCGCTGACCCATTCCCCTGTTCGCTCTGCAGACAGAAGTGTCATTGGCTTGCGGTACGGCGTGCTGTCCAAGAACTTTGGACGCAGCCGTGGTTGGCTGGAGGGAAGCGTGCTGCGCGTCAACATTTTTTGGCGAACGCCGCCATGGTGCATCGGAGGACAGTGCGCCAGCGGAAGGGTCTGGAAAATATACTGTACGCCATGTGTTGGCAGCAAGAAGGGAGGGAAGTGAGAAGTGGTTCATGTGACATATGTAAATAGGTGGAAGCAGACAGAAGAGTGCCTGCACTATTCGTGCGTATTGCGCAAATTTGCGGGTACCAAGACAGGCGACTACTTTGTGTGGTGATTGGAGGCAGCTGTCGTAACAGTCCGATAGCTTGTGCGGCGACCTGTTTGCAGCAACCTCTTTCCGTGGTGAGTGATGGCAGGTGAATTTGAGAAGGGGAGTGAATTGCACATGACATAGTTTGGATGGTAGTGCGGGTGGCTGTGGTCTATGGATGGATTGCGGTAGTTGGGCACATGGTGGCATTCATGGGTGCATGAAGTTGCGGTGGGTCTGTTGAAGGATTAGACTATTGGGTGCATGGCCGAAGGCCGTCGATCGTAGGGCATGCACTCAAGAGCCTAGGGCTTCAGCACACCCACCGTAGCAATGCATGTCTGACTCTGCATCCGGTAGAGGGTGGTGCTTGTATAGTGTGGTGTGTGCAGATTGGTTGGAGTAGGGCCAATGTTGCAAACAGTATGTGGGTAGATTGGCAGTGACAGTACTTTGTGAATGGAAGTGGGTACGCCCATAGTATGTGAATGAAAGTGCACAGGGGGTGCAGGAGACAGTGTTTTCTTTCTACATTATGGTAACTTGCAATGTTTTGCTGCATAGCTCCATGGCGGTGCGCAAGTTGGGTAGGAGTGCTGGTGGCAGTGGTGTATACGTGGATTGTCGTAGTTGGTGACATGGTGACATGGTGACATGCATGGTGGCATTAGGTTGCGGTGGGTATGTTCAAGGCCTAGACTATTGGGTGCATGGCCGAATGCCGTAGGCCATAGGCCATGCACTCAAGAGCCTAGGGCTTGAGCACACCCACAGCAGTAATGCATTTTTGACTCTGCATCAGTTAGAGGGTGGTGACTTGTACGGAATGGTTGTGGAGCACACTTCAGATGCAATAGAGCAGCAGAAGTGAGCTGCCATGCCTGTATGTTTGGTTTCGCAGGTGAGGTCACTGCAGAACATGGTAAAGTTTTTCATGTGTGGTTGGAGATGGTGCATTGAAAAGGCACGCAGTATGGGCACTGGGTGCAGTGTTGGCATGCTGTCAGTATGGAAGAGTGTATGGTTGAAGTGCACCATATATGTGCTTGGATAGTGTGCTGTGTGCCGATTGCGTGGAGTAGGGGCAATGGTGTGAGCATTTTGTGGTTAGGTTGGCAGTGACGCAATACTTTGAGTGGAAGTGGGTAAGACCATAGTATGTGAATGAAAGGGCGTACGGGTGCCAGAGACAGTGTAATATTGGTAGATTATGGTACCTGTTGCATTTTACGCTGCATAGCTCCATTGCGGTGCAGAGGTTGGGTAGGAGTGCTGGTGCCAGTGGTGCGTATGTGCATAGTGGTAGTTGGTGACGTGCATGGTTGCATTACAGTGCAGTGAATGTGTGCAAGGAGCACACCCACTGCAGCAATGCAGATTTGACAGTGCATCAGGCACAGGGTGGTAATCTTTGGAGAATGGGTGTGGAGTACATTGTAGACGTGCTACAGCAGCAAAAGTGAGTTGAAAAGTGTGTATTGTGCGTTCTGTGGTTGTGGTGATAGTTGAAACATGCTACAGTATGTGGTGTACAGCAGGAGATGGTGCAGTGAGAAGTTGTGCAGTGTGGCCACAGGGTGCAGTGTTTCTAAACTGTGAGTATGGAAGAAGGTAGGATTGAAGTGCAGATTATATGTGCTTGGTTACTTTGCTGTGTGCAGATTGATTGAAGTAGGCCCAATGTTGTAAAGATGTGCTTAGGTTGCCAGTGACACAATACTTTGTGAATGGCAGTGGGTAGGGGTGGTGCAGGCTGTGGTATGTTTGTGGAGCCTGCCTTATTGTGACACATTTTCGTGAATGGGTGTTTTATGGTGTGGGGGAGTTGGGTAGAAGTGTTGCTACCTATGTTACGTTTGTGCATAATGCTAGCTGCCCACATGTCGCATGCATGGATCCATAGTGTTGTGGTGGGTGTGGACAAGGGCTGCATTGTTGTGTGCATGGCCAAAGGTGTGCTGGGTGGGCCTCGGGGTCTTTGTGGATGCTGCAATCGTGTGGAGGGGCTTTGGAATCAACCTGAACATGCACTGAGAGTGTTGAACAGTAAATATGGAGTGGTGTACAGAAATGATAATGTGCAATAGAGGTTTTGTATGTGATTGCTGCATGCGTGTTTGAAAATTCCACAGCACCCAATGAGGGAGTGCTGCAAAAATGCCAGTGCAAAGGGAAGAAGTATTGTGTCTGTTTACTGGGCCGTGGATCTCACTGTAGATGGAAAAGCGCACGTGCCACATCCTGCCATTATGAGCATGGTGGCCATGGAAATGGAATTGTGGGAAATTGGCAATTAGGTGTTTAGGGTGTGGTTGCTAGGAAGGGGCGGTACCATTTTTTCCCAATACTGTGTTGTGAGGTTGGTAGAGATGGAGAGAAGCACAGTGCTCATCGTCAGTGATACCTTTGTGCGCCATCTGCACAGGTGTTGTGTGCAAAGAGGCGTTGCTGGTCATTTCAGGTTGGAAGGAGTGGAGACTTTCAGGGGCCGTCAGTATGACTGCAGTTTCGGCGGGATGCTTCGCCTTTGCAGATATGTGGCCTCCGTCACAAACGGTGACTTTGTTGTGGTGCACTATGGAAGTCTACATTTGGGTTACATGGCGTGTGGACGTTTAATCCGCCACCTGAAGAGGTAGCTGAACCCAGTGATGTGGATTTTTCCTACTGCCAAGGTCGTTTTTTCATGCATAACACAAAGAGGAGTATGGGCTCATGCTGGTGTAATTTGTCCCCAGCAAGACGTCGGAATCTGTGTTATAAACAGAAGCATGTGTGAATTTATGCAGACTGCTGGCATGTTCTCCACTGACCATGAGATTGCAAAATATGCAGTGGTTCCGTAGAAATGTCATTTATTTGAATGCCATTGGCAATGCTGTCTTTTTTTTTCTCTGTGCAAGAAGCATTGAGCAGAATGTGGTAAAGATGCGAGGAGAGGCAAACAAACGCATACAGAGAGAAACAATTGTGAAGAATCATTGCAACACCTGATCCTGTTTTGCCCAGAATTAAGAACAGAAAGAGTAATATTGCTACACTCTACGCTAACACCTTCTTGCGATTTAGACTATTTAGACTCAGACCTGTGGTGGGCTGCAGTCTATGATGACCCAAACCAAAAAACAACCGGAGCACTGGGAATATTTTTGAAAGCAATGGCGAAAAGATTGTCAAATGGAGCCTAGACACTCAAGAATGTAATGAAAGATGAAAGAGAAAGAAAATGGGAAAAAGAAATAAAAAGGAAAGTAGGACTGCCTTCCAAGATTAAAGTGATGCTCTGATCTCGCCAACCCAGTGAAAAATTTGGGACAAGTTTGAATCGACAAAGAGACAGAAAATGTTTCTCTAGACAGGTTTAGCAGTGGAGCTGGAGACAATGGGATATTGAGACAATGGAGGTAGTTGGCTCTAGTGGGTCTGGAGTATTCTTTTCTGGAGAATTTATCGATCAAGTATTTGGGGGCAGAGTTTGAGAAGCCTTTATAAGTGATCATTAGAGTTCTGAACGTGATCCTGTCTTGTATTGGGAGCCAGTTTGTATTGAGTCTTGCTTGTGAGATGTGACTAGAGCGAGGAATGTTAACAGCTGATCTGAGGGCATTGTTTTATAGAAGTATAGGCGGTTGCCGATGCTGCAGCATTTACTTGTTTGGACAGGGATAAGGTGGAATCTAGATAGACTCCAAGTGTTTTGGCATCCTTGGACACCTTGATGTTGTTGCCATCAATATTGAATGTGTTATATTGGGGATCTAGCTTATTGATGCGGTGCCTAGAGTCGATTAGCAGTAGCATTGTCTTGTTGTCATTGAGGCAAAGACCGTGCTCGGCCATCCAGGCTTGGATTCTGAGAAAGATTTCATTAAGGAATGTGGAGTCTTTATCGTAAGAACCTGATAGCGTGATGAGAATTTGCATATCGTCTGCATAGTTTGTGTAGGGGACACCCAAGTAATCTAAATGGTCAAAGAGTCTTCTTGAAATGTTCTACACGGCCGTCCGTCTGTGGGTGGTATACAGATGTTCCAAGCGTCTTAATATGGAGGACTTCCCTTCACCCGAGTAAGTTTACTCATAACATGTGTCCCTTGATCAGTCAAAATCTCCTTTGGTAAGCCGAACCCGAGGGAAAAAGGAATGAGGTGTTTTATGATTTACTGGGTATAGCTATTTCGCATTGGGAAAGCTTTGGGGTAACAGATTGCATAGTCTAGAAGAACCAGCATGTATTTGTTCCCCAAACGGGAACGTTCTAATGGTCCTACAAAATCTATGCCTATCTGGGAAAAGGGAATATCTATGATGCGCAGTGGCTGTGTAGTAGGGGTTTACGTTGTGCAGTTTTCGGACATAAGGAGTATGGGAACACAAAGTGTTTGATGTCTGTAAAAACTCCTGGCCAATAGAATCTGCTGACTACCTGTCCTTGGCTGTCTACAATGATCGCGAAGTAAGGTGAGTGTTGGTGATTTCTAACACAACCCTACGGTGATTGAGGAACTACAATTTGGGAGTGTGGTGTTCCCTTCCGGGCAGTGTCTCTCTTATACAACAACCCCCGTTTTAGGAAAAAGGGGCCATCTTCTTTCCTTCACCCTCCAATACTGTTTTAAGGAAGGCTTCAGAAAACATAGGGTCAGGACGGTGGGCAAATGCTAGATCTGGCATTATTTCTGTCTCTTTAGTTTCCCCTCTTGTGTTTGCATCTCGACGTTGGAGCTTGGTTCTAGATCAGCTTTGTCAAACCCTTTTCCTCCTCTCTCTGTTTGGTCGGTATCATGAACCTCTAGCAAGTTTGGCAATACGTCTTTCTAAAAGTCCCTGGGCAATTTTATCTCAAATCTTAAAGTAAAAAGATTGCTGTACATTATATTGAATTAGGATTTTAACATCTCCCCTGTAGTCTGGGTCTACTACTCCTGCTAGGACGCCCAATCCATATTTCCAAGCCAAGCCTGATTTCGATGTCAATCAGATATAGGTGCCCTTGGGAGCTATTGGGACTAGTCTTGTGAGTATAGCCTGCTGCTCTCCTTGTTCTAAAATCAAGTCCTGGCTACTGGAGAGATCATAGCGAATGGACTCAGTGTAACTACTGAGGGTTGAGAAGCGGCAGTTGTAGCCCCGGAAAGAAGCTCAGGGGCTACAACCAAACGGCTATCTAGCCCAGATTCCCAACATTTGCTAAGCCCCAGATCTTTTCCAGACCTAGCAACACCCCTGTGTGTAACCCCACTCTTGTGCAGTGGGCTCAACAGTGACCCTAAATCCTATTCTTCTGCTCAGGATGACCCAGATTCAGGTGTATAAGGCTTCTATAACAGATAACTAACCATGTCTGCTCTCTTTGAAGAATACATAGGGGACAGCCAGAAAAAAACAGAGGCAGAAGCACCCCACTTCAATTGCTTCTAGAAAGCCTCTTGCTTCCTCCTGGTCACTCACTGAGCTAACACAAAGTTCCTTAGCTTCAGTGGAAACTCCTCCCACAACCTGGGCATAACTAAGGCCTGACGTAGCCCTCTGGAACCTTCATGCTCTGTTTGACAGGCCTCTTCCTAGCTCTGCTTCATCAGGAAAGCCTTTAATGAAAACCCAGTCTCTCAGATTCAAGGCTCTCTCATTCCTTCCCCACCCCATCCTCCACCACGTCATTATAAGACAACTCTTCCTCCACGTGGTCTCCTTCCTAACTTCCTCGCTAAAACATTATTCCTCCTTGATTTGATATTCTTCATTCCCAAGCTCCTCTTCTGGAGAAAACTCCCCTTAGCCACTCCTCTGTCTCTGATCTCCCCTCCGCTTGTCCTTCACAGTCTCCTCCTCACTGCCCCCTTGGCCTGTTCTTCCCCCCCCGCCCCCCATCAGTTTCTCACATATGCTTGAACCTGCCTTTCTCACCACCAACATCGTGTCTGTCTCCTTGCTCTGTTTTTCTACTACCTTCTCTTTAGCACCTTTCGCAGGTCTTCTGGCCACTATATCCTGCCTACCACCTATGGCAGATCCTGTCACAAATACCTCTCCTCTGCAGCCTTGGTCTGTTCTTCTTGGCACTGCCTCATCACTACCAATCTGGGTTGCTCTGGTGACTACAACCAACTCTCTAGCACCTTTGAATGCTCCAGCCATCTCTACCTTGACACTTAATCTCACTGCCTCGGTCCACTGGGATCTTAAACCAACTTTTCCTCATCTTCTACTACTTCTGTTAGTAACATCACCTTCTTCCCTTATACCACCTCCTTTTGCACAGGTCTCACCACCTCCTCTCCCACCTTCTCCTTGTTGTCTATCACCTCTGCCACTACTGTCGCTAACACCGTCCCTCTAACATTACCACCTCCTTCTAAACTGTGAATGTCATCTCCTCCTCTCTCCTGCTGCCACAACTCTCCAACTCTCACGTTACCACTTTCTCTGTCACTTATCAGTCTCCACCAAAGACTGCAGCCAACTCAGTATCCATTATTCTCAGTCTCCAGCCTTCACTGAACACAAGCCTCCTGCAACCCACAGTACCAGACTGGGATGTTTCCCCACTTCTCTCCTTTGGTGAGGCTTGGGCTGAGGGTCTACACAATTGATCCTGGCCAGGGAGAACCTGCGATTGGCTGTGGCTCCTGGATTCATGAGAGCCAGAATCATGCTAAGGTGGCAAGCCTAAATATAGAAGATGCCTGATGGGGCCATTGTGGAATTTTTAAGTTATGTATGCTGAGTTGGGAGGACCTATTCCGTGACAATTATGGGGAAGGCAATTGAGAATCTCCGGGAGGCAGTAGCAAGGTGGCAGACACTCCCGCTCACACTTCTAGGTTGCATTGAATTCGTGAAAATGATTGTACGCACCAAGTTCTTGTACCTCTTCCTTAACATCCCCCTGCTCTTGACCGGAGGTTTCTTTTTTCGGCTGCAGGGGCTTATCCTGGACTTGCTGTGGGCTGGGAAACCGGTGAGGGCAGCATACGCCACACTGACGCAGCCTCTGGCGAGGGGCGGGTTAGCCTTACCGGATCTTGAACAGTGCTATTGGGCAGTGCGGGTGCATTTTCTTGGCCATTGGTATGCCATTAACTCCGTGCGACCCCATGTACAGGTGGAGAGGGCACTCGCTGCCCCCGACCTGCTGCGGGGAGTTGATCCTGGGTGCAACGGGTTGCCCCCTGGTACCCTGAATATTGTTAAGATCACTTTTACGATATGGAAAAAGATTGTGGGAAAATCGAATGTGAATATACACTATACTCACCCCTTCTGCCGGTACTTCATATGGCTGGGTTGGCCATCACTGGGGATAGAGTATATCTCCAGTGGGTGGATAATCTAAGCATAGACCCTTTTGGGTATTTCTTTGTCGATGATGCGTTTCTCTCTGTTCAACAGGTGAGGAAGCGGGGTGGCGACTCTGCTCTGGATATCTTTCTCTATTTCCGAGTGCGACATGCGCTTAAGGCTTTCTTCCCCTCCTTCCCCAAGCAACCCCATAGGTAGGTGCTCTTGCAGGGGGTGATCCATCCTCGGGGAGAGGGCCAATTGGTTTCGCGAACCTACAGTAGTCTCCTGTCTGAAATACCGTGGGAGGGCCCAAGGAAAAGGTGGGAAGGGACGCTGGGTAGGTCTCTTGAGGACAAGGGTCGGGCGTTTGTCCTAGGCCAGACTCAGAGGGTGTCACTGAACTCCAAATTTAAGTTGATATACTTGAATTTTTGCATCAAGTAGATCATCCTCCGACCAGGCTTCATAGACATTTTCCCTCTGCGCCGGATGCCTGTGCCAGATATGGCGCGGGCCTGGCAGGGTTCCTTCATTTGGCCTGGGAATGTCAGCGGGTCTCAGACATTTGGTCAGAAGTGTTGGGAAAAATCTCCTTGATCATTGGTGAACAATCGGAACTGGATCGCACTGTGGCGCTGCTAGGATGCACGCGGGCCCTGCGGCAAGGGATGAGGCGGCTGTCAGGGTTTCTATTAGTGGTGGCCCATAGAAGGGTGGTGATGGCTTGGGGGGGGGGAAGAGGCCACCCTCCCAGTATACAAGGCTGGCTGCAAGACGTGGCATATTGTCATGATGTGGAAACTGCTTTTATTTGAACTTTGTCACTGCATGCTAGACCCCCGGAGGTCTGGGACCCATATATACAATATTTAATCAGGACAGCAGACTAATTTTATTGTGTGGAACTGTGGACAATGTCGATGTGAACTATGCACTGATTGCAAACTGTAATCTGCTATGGTGGGGGAAGAGAGATCGGACTTGGGTGTGTTTTTCAATGAAAAATCTAACTCAAGTTAAAAAAGAAAAAAGGATGCTGAGTTGGGGAGAGTGGTCTGTGTCCGGGACAATCCTGAGTTGGAGGTTTGGACAGGTAGGTACACTTGGGGGGATCTGAGGGGGGCTAGGTGTTTTTCCCCAATGCTATTCCTGGGTTCCTTGTGCGGTTTGCGATTGTTTTGAACATTTGCAGATTGGCACATATTTTTTGCCGGTCCACAATCCCAACTTGCCCGCAGACCTGGCAAGACCCATGTTTTAGGTTCACTCAGTGCAAGATGCAAGAGGAGAAATGGGTGACCTGTGGTTGCTCAGAGTGGGTGAATGCTTCTCTGTTAGGGAGGCTTAGGCTAGTGAAGTATGGATGACTGGTGGCCGTGTTACTGGTGAGAGTGTAGGATTGGTAAAGAGGTATTCCTTAACCAAGTTCTCCATTAGTTCGGTTTCCAGCTCTTTCCAAAATGGAGGAAGGACATCTGAAGGATAATTGGTTAATTTCATGGTCAGGCTATTTGGAAGGTTGG
This sequence comes from Ambystoma mexicanum, assembly GCF_040938575.1. Classification (NCBI taxonomy): domain Eukaryota; kingdom Metazoa; phylum Chordata; class Amphibia; order Caudata; family Ambystomatidae; genus Ambystoma; species Ambystoma mexicanum. The sequence goes on along the minus strand of NC_090931.1, from coordinate 288,777,808 downwards.
GAACATTCTAAACTGCCTTGCATTTGCAGTTTTAGATCAAGCAAGTTCCTTTTCGTTGGGGCTTTCACATGGGCCAGTTTTAACTTTAAAAAAGTGCCAGTAGAGAAAGCTGAAGAAAAACCCAGTATTCGAGACTCAGCAGGTTTGTACCAAAGCACTTTATTAAACTAGAGGAAAAGGTTAAAAGTAACATGCACAGATTCCTGGCGGCAGCGTTAAGATTTGAAGACGTTACCTTAACAAGACATTGTTAAGACAGCAATGATTGGGTTGGTTTTCAAGCGCGTGAGCTATTGTATAAATGCCAGCAAGGAAGGAAGAATCAGAAGCATATGTGGTTTCAGGAAAAGAACTCAAAAGCGTGGCCAGCATGCTATGTGGAGGAGCATCCTGAAGTCCCTGCCAGCTTCGCTGTGGTAACAATGGAGACATGCAAGTACCGAGCATCAATGGAATTCATTAAGTGGCACATATCATTTTAGGACTGAATGAATTGTGCATGTTCTTGAGTGCAGCATGAGATTTCTACACTGCTTAAAAAAATATGAATAAAACATATCTATGAGTGGATGTCAAAAGCACCTCATGAATATGTTGCATTCAGAGGAGTTAAAGAATTGTTTAGACATTATCTTGCAACCAGGACGTAAACCTGACCCGACCGTAGAAAATGTATCTATACATAGTGAGGAAAAGTAAGAGCAACTACGCTCATCCCAGCTAGTTAGTGTCGTCAAATCGTCACAGTGTCTCCTTCAGGGTTAGGACCAAAGGCACCTATTAATACAGGGAACCCAATGATTTCACTCCAAAGTTATAGGTTAAGCAAATCAGGGAAACTTAGGTTCAAAATGAACAGTCTAGTTTTATCAACAGGTATCTCTAGTGCACGCACTTTAGGACCGTTTCACAAGTCAACAGCCCAAGTGTGAGTCACGAGCGATGGGATGCCACACAGTTGAAGTGCATGTGCAGTTTCAGGAGATGTGGTCCTTCTACTCCTTTCAGTCTAACCTCACACAAAATGGTGGTGATGTCTCAACACAGAGGACAACACGAAACCCCACTGCAGCGGCTGCGCATGTGCAAGAAAAATCTCACAGCTATGGTTTAAGTACTCAGATCTCCCTCCAGAAGGACAGGTGTCACAAACAAATCTGGTAAAATGCATCAAGAACCACCCCACCACAACACTTCATGGACTGAAGCATGGTCTGGCCACAGTTGAAGCACTGCATATGAGGGAATGCATTTATCATCAGAGGGATCTCTTATTTACATTGCACATACGATTACTTGCACCTCAAAAAGGTGCCTCCAACTGCAATCCTGGGCAGTTTAGCTTAAAAAGTGCCATACGGTGTGCAGAGCTCCCAGTTGTATATTCAGAACATGGGTTAGCTCAGAAAGGATTCAACATGCCAGAAATTAGCAAACATAGGTAAATCAGTTGGGATCCTTTTTCTTAATAATGCCTAAGCATTCATTTGTGTTCTTTGCTGAGCGATTGTTGCGCGAGTAGTAGGGTCAGTTCAGTCATTGAAACCCTGTACAATACTTTGGTAAAACAATAAAAATTCATGCACAAACTTTGGTATGCAAACATAACATGTAGGCTTACTAAACATAGCACTGCATCTTGAAACTCTTGCAATAGCTCAAAAAGGGAGATTTTGAATTAGTAGGAATATTTTCAGCAGATTCTTCCATTTGCATAACCATCAGATTACATGTCAGGGAGAGACGCAAATCATACAGAGACACCCATTTAAATAGAGGACTTTATATTGACTTTTCAGACAATATCAATGCATTAATGTAAAGTGCAAACCTGTGCAAGTATAAGTACCACAAACAATACTGTGCCATACATTTCCATTACACTATGTTTTAGGCTTGTATCAAAGGCACTTTCTAACTTGACTAGTATAGTTAGCACATTCCTAAAGTATAAAAGCATTGGTTATGTGTGCATCTTTCTGCTTTGTCATTTGACACCTTTTTCTTCAAAGGGATCAAAAGAGACGGTCACAATGTCTTGACTTCTGAATGCACCTGGAGCTTACCGGCAGGTTGCTGAAAGCCTCGGGTAAAACAGAGGAAAGAGCATCACAGGCACTTGTCTGAAGGGTTGGATGCTGCTCATTTTGCAGGGCTCTTGGTAATGGGCCCTTTAATACTGCTGTCCAAAATGTTACAACCTGAAAGTAATAGAAAAGATAGTAATAACGATATCTCAAAACTGGATGCGTTGGACTGGTAGACCTTCATTTACAGAAAAAGAGAGGGGCTCAGGGGGGTAAAAAGACTCACACAACACATTTCTTAAATGTGGACATAATCAACATGTTCCTAAGTAAGGATGGACCCTTCAGGCTCACAGAAACGGGGGCAGGAACACTTTTTTTCAAAATCAAAATGTTTTGACTGTTTTCCCTTTTAAATTTGAGATCAATTAAGAAAAGGGACTGTGACCATTTAAATGCCTTCACAGGGTAGTTAATGAAATTTCCATAATGCCGGACTCCAAAGCAAATCTCTCAGTTCCTCTTTGGCAACAAGACTAGCATCACCAAAATCCTCAGTGTAAGATGGTGAGAGGCCTTAAGAATCTGGGCAGGATAATCTTGATGGACAATGTTTTTACAGCAAAGTCATGTTTTCTTCTCCATCAAGGGATCTAATGAGCAGTTACCCACATTTCAATGGAAGGTCGGTAAACTGAGTACGGAATCTTAAATGATTTTTGAGTGAGGCTTGATTCACTTGGGAAATCAATTCTGGCATCAAACTTAAAACATTTGTATAACGGCATGAGCTGATATCAAAGTCACCACTTTGTGAGTCCTGTATACACTGAGCAAAAAGGCATTTCCAAAAGATTGCTATTGTTGAAGCCTGGCATTTTGACATTTTAACTGTTACATATATATGTTCATGTTCAGCTAAGTAACAATGTCTGCAGATAGGGATGTACCTCTCGTCAGGAAGCCAATAATATGTCAGGGAAGAATGCAGGGTTGCAAGACTAGGGGTTACAGTGATTCATGCAAAATGGAAGATGAGGAAGAGCTTAAAGTAGGATTCCAGAGCATGGACAGGCAGGGTTGCAGTAAGGAGAATCAGGAGCTCAGTGACTGGCTGTGATCGACACGTGGTACCAGAAGCACATTTCTCTATATGTCTCCAGTAACTCCTTTTCATTGATCAAAGTAATTATTGGTAGCATAGGAGAGCAGAGCTTGGTTGATCTTCAGATTTAAAAAAAACTAAAAATCGTGTGGTAAAAACGCAGTGAAAAGATGTGTGGTAAATGCACATGGAGCCATCAACAGTCCACTTTACCCATTACTAATGGGACACCCAGGCCACAGTGACAGGACTGTAGCATGCTTAGCGGATTACGAAAAGAATACTGCTTATAACTTTAGAAGAGCTGGAGCGTGTAACACAACCACACCACAGCTCTGCGCCTCACAAACGCTACCATTCAGTCTTTTACCCTAGGTTTAATGGTCCTGTACAGGTATAGGCTAGTGTTATGAGTAACAGAATACACATACATTGGTGAGGTATAAGTCGTTTTATTGGAAGCACTATTCAGTGTAAATGAAATGGATACAAAAAAGGGGGCCACCATAACAAGACTACCTACTTGGCACAGATGAATTTGTATCAGCACAAACAATGTATCTTAACCTTGCATTCTCTACTCACAAGTCATAGGGTTAAGGTATCTGGGCAGACACTACTGTAGGGATCAGTGGATGAACCCACAACAACAAGGAGGTTTCAATGTAAAAAGAATTGGTGTCATGAGTCAAATGTCCATTCCATAAGCTAAATCAAAAATTCCTAATTTTCTTCTGTGGTAAGTCAGACAAGAGAGACGCAGAAATACATGATTCGAGGGTGTTTATTAAAGTAAAGAAAACCCAAACTATCCCCCATGCCTACGACGAGGTTCTCCATCTTCAACCAAAATAAGGGGCTGCTTCTACCTCCTGGGGAATGTTACCTGGACACAAAATTAAATTGTCTCAGTTTAAAGAATTCTCTTTCAATTAAAAGGGATGGGTATTCAACAGTTTGCTTCCCTCCTTGTGAGGCGATCTCACCGTCAGTCTCTCGTAGGCTTGCTGTCCTCTCCGACCTTAGGATTCTTGCCTTATACTCTCCCGCGTCTAGCATGCTTTCATGGTTAGCCCCTTGCAGGCTTCTTCGTTCCGTTCCACTCTTCCATTGAGTATTCTCACTGGCTTCTTGGTTCTCTGGGTTCCCCCCTTTCTGGGATGCACTTGATTGTAACCACTTGCAAGTTCATTTCAGCCTCGGCCCATTGTGGGCCCTTCTCAGTATTGGCCCCTCGCAGGCCCTTCTCAGTATTGGCCCCTGGAAGGCTCTTCTCAGTATTGGGCCCCTTGCAAGCTTCTTTGGTGGGCCTCAGCACTCCATCCACTTCCAGTCTCTGGCCACGTATCCATTTGTGTGCGGTGATGCGTTAGTGGGGAAGGAGACATTTCCTCTTGCTGTGGAACCGCAACTCTGACTTCCTCACTGTCGGGTCTCTGTCCTTGGTTCCTGCTGTCGCTCGGGTACAGGACTTTGACGTTTGCTTTGTGGTACGGCGGGAAACTGGGCCTGTGGCAGTTCTCTCTTTCATCGCTCCAGGGGCTCTAGGCTCTCTGCCGCTTCCCTGGGCTTGGTAACAATCCACAGGCTCTCCGCCTACCATGCCTCCAACGTCGTCCTGCCTCCAGGTTGCTGTGAGAGATTGTGTCCCTCCTCAGCGCTCCAACGCAGACTGCTTTCCTTCAGCCACGGATTGGCTCTCCTCCTTCCTGATTGGGTCCCAACCCTTTTCAGTTCCTTCTTGGAACAAGAGAGAGAAGACCCCATTGGTCCTGGGTTTCAGGTAGGGGTGTCACCAAAACAGAGTCAGAAACTGACCCAAACACATTTAAAGTGCCCTGCATATTAGAACATGGTTCTGCTGCCATATACCCTGCAAATGTGTGGAAGTCTGCATAATAGGGAGGTATTGAGGCACCTCTGCTTGGGGATGCCTTGTCCCCTAAAGGAGTTTGGGGGGGGGGGCAGACTCAGTGCAATCCCGCTGGCCCTGTCCCATATGGAGAATATTGTGTAGTAGGCTCACCTCCCTAGTCCCAAAAGGGGGGGGGTCCCTTGGGGAGAAGGGACGAATTCCCTGGATTCCTCACACTTCATAGAAAGGAGTCTTATGAATGTTATGAGCGCTGCAGAGCAAGGTCGTTGCTTTGTTGAACAGGCGTGGTCATGAGTAGCTTCTTAGGATGTTGTAGCCTTCAAATGGGCAATCCCTGTGCATAGCCCCAAGGCGTTGAAGGCTTCACATTCACAGAGGTAAGATCTTTAGCTTCCTTTGTCTAGGGATCTGCAACCTTTGGTTCTCCAGATGTTTTGGACTACAATTCCCATCAGCCCTAGCCAATATAGTCAAGGAGGGATCATGGGATTTCTAGTCCAAATCACCTGGAGAGCCGCAAGTTGCAAACCCCTGGCCCTGGTTTGCTAGATTTTCTCGCCCTAGGTAGTGTCGACATGACAGCTAAAGGCTATATGGGATGTACAAACAACCAAATTCAAGAACAAGGGTTGAAAGATTTTTTTCTATTTAATATATATTAATGTTTACTGCTTTCTCACAAATAAAAACCTTTAACATCTTCTTTCATCAATCCCACCGTTAAATTCTTCACACATCAAATATCAAGCAATCGTACTAAACTGTATCGATTAAAACTAAAATTCCTCACTATTGTCCATCATAAGGTCATCTCAAAATTCATACATTTTTTGGATTGATCCCCGATTGGCCCGATCCACCCAATTAATTAGTCTTTTTCTTTTAAAACATATTCCACACATTTCATCACCACTAAAACCAAACTAATCTTTTCCCCGATCAAAACCCTCTCACCACCACCCTTCTGCCGTTACTGTAAGTGTTTGTTTCACATGTCCCTCCAGGAATCTAGTTCTCATCTCTCCAAGAGCCTTACAAGAGGTTATATGATATTTATAACACGCCTACACACACGTGTTTCATGGCGCGACGAGGCAAGGGAGGGGATACAAAGGGAAGACAACGGTCTTACTAGGCCTAGTGACATGGTTCTGCTCAAGTTTCAGAGAGGAAGGGTGGCTGTTCCAGAGGGAGGCGCCAGCAGAAGAGAGCGATCTGCCCCCGACTCGTTGCTCGGAGAAGCATCTAACCCTCAAGGAGTTGGAGGTGGAGGCGCGAAGAGCTTGAGTAGTAAGATATTTCCGAAGAGAGTTTGAGGTATTGCAGTACCAGGCCCCAGAAGGCCTTGTGGACAATGCAAAGGGTCTTGAACTGGATCCTTGCAGCCACTGGGAGCCAATGGAGAAATTTCAGGGATGGAGAGAAACGATCACTGGGCTTGAGGCCAAGGACAAGTCTTGCAGTCCTGTTCTGGATGAGTTGTAGAGGACGGAGAGTAGAGGCAGGCAGATTTAAAAAGAGGCTGTTGCAGTAGTCAACCCTAGAGAGAACCAGAGCCCTGGAGACAGAGAGCTTCTGGGAGAAGGAGAGGAAAGAAACAATACCTCTGAGGAGGTGCAGTTGGTAGTTTGACTTCTTAGAGAGATCAGATGCGAGGAGAGAAGGAGAGTGTGGAGTTGAAAATTACCCTGAGGTTCTTAGCCACACAGATGGGAGCAGGAAGGGGGCCAAGGGAGGCCTGCCAGGGAGTGGCAGGAAAAGATGGTGCAGGTGTGCCAATGAGGAGGATCTACGTCTTACTGGCATTCACATCATTGGCGGCACACCACTCCTGGATTGCAGACAGACAATCCGGGATGAGAGAAGGAGAAGAGGTGGCTAAGGGGAGCCTGAAAGCGAGCAGACTGGCATCCGTATAGCATCGAAAGTTGAAGCATAGCGCAGCAATGCGGTGGGCGAGAGGTGCCAGGTATTGGTTGAACAGCCAGGGAGAGGTTAAACCCCTGGGGAACACCACAGGTAGAGAGATAGAGGAGAGGAAGGACCCAAGTTGGACCTGGGAGGGTTGGTCAGAGAGGAAAGAAGTCAGCCAGGCCAGACCCTGATCAACGATACCCAGGATGGCATGGTTAACTGTGTCAAAGGCAGACAAGAGAAAGTAAGATGAGGACAGAGGGGAGATTAGCATCGAGGTTAGAGAGCAGGTCTTCGGGGTTGTTCAGGAGAGCAGTTTCCATTCTTCTGGATGCTCTGAAGCCAGACAATCATGGAGACAACCAACAGATTCAGTGTGAAGATTAAGCTGGGAGATGGCCAGCTTTTCCAGGAGTCTACCCAGGAAAGGAGTGATGGAGATTGGGCGATAGTTAGCCGGACAGGAGGGGTCGGCTGAGGGTTTCTTGGGAAGAGGGTGCACAAAAGAGTGCTTCAGGGGGGAAGGGAAGGTTCCAGTGGCGAAAGAATGGTTGCAAGGCTGTAGCGAGGGTGTCAATGTGGTCCTTGATGGTTTTGGAAGAACAGGGAAGAAGCTGTTTTGACGAGGCTTTCATAGATCGCACTTGTCTAGAAACCTCATCTGGGGTGAAGAGAGGAAAGGCAGAGAAGGGAGGGGGGGAGGTTGCAGGGGGCCCAGAGGAAGAGGAGAGAGTGGAGGGAGAAGGAGAGGATGAGAGGGTGGACACGATGTCCTGGGTTTTAGAGATGAAATGAGAAGCCAGGGCCATAGAGGATCTGGGAGGGGACTGGAGAGGAAGAGACTGCAGCGGGATTGGCCAGCTCCTTGCACATTTTAAAGAGTTGGGCCGAGTTCTTAGATGACACAGGCTTGCATGTGGACTCCCTTCTTAGTGAGGACAGAGTCTGTATTGCCTTTGGAGCAGACAGCAGGCCAGTTTGTAAGAGGATGGACAAGATGCCAACCATTTCCTCTCAGTCAACCTACACTTGCGTTTAAGGGTGACAAGGTCTGAGTCGTACCAGGAGTTGCACTTGGCTTTAGGCTTCATGCGGATCCTCATGACAGGGGTAAGTACATCAAGCGTGTCAAAGATAGAGTGGAGCATGAAAAGGGCTGCATCAGGGTCCGAGTCAGCCAGAGGTGCAGGAGGGGGAGAGAACGAGGCGGCGAAAGCCTCCACTGACACATGCTTCATGGGTCGAATGACCGAGAAGGTGGGTGGCAGTGTCAAGGTTGGCTTGGCCTGAGGTGTAGAGAGATGAGAGGAGAAAGTGGTCCCTCCAGCAGAGAGGAGTGGTCAGAGGGTTAGAGAGGGGGAGGATAGAGGAGATCAGAACATCAAGAGTGTGCCCTGCAGAGTGAGTCGGGCCAGAGGGAAGAATAGAGAGAGAGTCGCAAAGATTGCGAAAGAGTCCCGTAGCGGGACAGGAAGCATCCAGGTGGATGTTAAAGTCTCCATGGAGGAGGAGTTGAGCAGTCGAGGCCCGGAGGGAGGAAGAGAGGTCTGCCCAGACGGACGGGAAGGAGGTGATCTGACCAGGTGGCTGGTAGGTAGTAGCCACTGTGAGAGAGTGGCCATGAGAGAGAGTGGCCATGAGAGAGAGAAAGCCTACAGACCAGGCATTCGATGGAGGAGTAGGCCTGCATAGGAATGATAGAGGCAGGAATGCACTCTGGGAAGATCAAGGCTACACCCTCACCCGAATGGTTAGATCTGAGCGTGGAGAGGATCTTGTAGCCACCAGGGGGGGGAGAAGAGTGTCAAAGCTTGTGAGAGCTTGCCGTGAACCATGTCTCGGTGAGACCAAGGACATCAAGGTCAAGTTCTTCTAGGAGACAGCAAATGTCAGAGGTGTGTTGGACAGCTGAGCAAGAGTTAAGAGTGGCAAGTTGGAGAAGGTTGCCATCCTTGAAAGACCTCCAGGGAGGGGTACAAATCAGGGGTACTCCCTACGGAAGTGTAGAAGGAGCTAGAGAGTGGGCAGAGGAAGGAGGTAGGAGGGAAGGACAAGGTAGCTAAAGAGGAGGAAGAGGTCGCCAGAGAAGTGGCTGAGGGGGGTGGCAAGGTAGCCGAAGAAGGGAGAGAAGGGACAGTGGGAGAGGAAAGGAAATTGATAAGGAGCGGGAAGCGCCCATCAAAGAGGAGGAGGTTGGTATGAGGGCCTTGGACCAAGACGGTGCCATTCATGTAAACATTAATGATGACCTTCGAGGAGTGGAAGGAAGCCAAAAAGGCCTCCCACCGGGTGCCACCATTAATGGGTGAGGAAGAGAAAGGAGAGAGCACAGAGACCATATGAAGAGTCCATAGGTCTGGCGAAGGAATGACAAAGAGGATGTTGGTGAGGGTCTGTATGGAGGAAATGCTGGTGAAGGGATCAGCGATAGGGATGCCTGGGTTGGAGACCAGGATATCCTTTTTTAACTTCTTCCTACCAGACTGAGTAAGAAGGGTAGGATAGTCAATAGAATAGCAGGTGGAGAAGAGAGGCGAAACAGAGAGCACCACAGATGATGCTGAGGAGGGGGAAAAGAAGACATAAGAGGGGTGTGGGTGGGGAGTGAGAGAAGAATGGAAAGGGTGGGGGGAGACACAGGGGGAGAACACAGGCGGGGGTGCAAGCAGAAGAGACGGAACGAGACAAGAACAAGTAGTAAATAGATAAACTAAACTGAACTTGATGGAGCGCTAGAGAGAGCACAAAAGAACACAGGGCAGTATGATGAACAACCAGGTTAGCAGGGCAACAAGAGGCCAGAGTAGTCAATGAAAGAAAACCTGGAGGAAGGAATGGCACAACAGTACAAAAGACAATTCACAGAACACACAGCAGTACACAGCAAAAACAGGATAGTTGACGGGGGAGCATAGAAGAAGGCAGAGAGCAGCAGAAACACAGCAATACGAGCAAACAGAACAGTCGAAGAAACCATGAAGGGGTAGAGCATAGCAGACACAGAGCAAAACACCAAGGACAGAGAAGCGGCAGGGGGAGGGTGAGGGAACGGGCCAACAGACAAGCAAGAATGCTCAGGGGTGTGCATGAGTACTGGTGAGCAGTAGAAGAAAAGGTACGAGGCAAACACGATCATGGAATTGCAAGCGGACGCGCGAGTACAGGACGCGTGGTGCGAGCAACCAAGGAAGGCGGGTGCGAGGAACCAACGCAATAGAGAATCGGGAGGGACCCCGCGGGCTAGGACGCGCAGGCGCAAAAAAGTGGCCAAGGAAGGAGGAGGCGCTGAACACACGCGATCACAGGAATACGATGGACAACGAAGGCCGAGGATGCGCAGTGCAGGCAGGCAGGCAGGCAAAGGAAAGGACGCGATCAAGGAATGCGAGGGGCTATGCAAATAAGGGGGCACGCCAAGGATGGAGAGGGGCAGATGCACACGCGCTCACAGGAATGCAAGGGACCACGCAGGTCGAGGACGGGCACAGCAAACAGACAGGGATGGAAGGGGTGCGGAGGAACACGCAATCGAAGAGTGCGAGGGGCCACCCACATCCAGAACACGCAGCGCCTGCGAAGCCAAGGATGGAAGTGACGCAGACACGCACATGCGTAAAGGGAATGCGAGGGACCATGCAGGGACAGGACTGGGAAAAGGGAGGTAGGACTGGCTGAAAGGGGGAAGAGGGGAACTTAAGGAGGGATAAGAGGGGACAGCACATGTAGGGAACGACAAGGAAGGGACGCACAGAGCAAGGGCAGCAAGGTTATTATATGAAAGAACGTTTTACGCATTCCTAGTGTCTCCGCAATAACTACAATACGAGTTTGACTCTTCTATCTGATTCCAGGTCAATTGAACTTCCCTTGCTGGTAGGGTATTCAAGAAACACCTCAGGAAAAGGTCTCGGTAGTGTGCTGATGGAAACTTTTGGAGATAGCCTGCCGCTTGTTTTAGCCCTTTCTGCTCCATGCTCAGTCTAGCTCTCAGGTTATCCATGCCCCTTGTCTCCATGGTTTCAATCCAATTCAGGGATTGCAGCTTTTTTCACTTTAGTTGGATCTGACATGAGTAGGTCCCTTGTGATGTCACACCTTTCCAGGTAGGCCTCACATTTAATCGTCCACTGGCTCAATCCCTTATTTTGGTCAGTCTCCATTGACTTTAAGATGGATAATGGAGCCGAACTGTCTATGATCGTACATTTTCTATACAGTTTTCCACAAGGCTATCGATTCTAGGGATTGGAGCCACAGCTCGTATCTAATGGCAGACACCGGGAGCGAGTTTGGCAATCTTAAAACTTTCAGCCAGAATATTCCCTCAATAACTCCCCACACTTGCCATGATAGATTTAACAGAGATTCAGCTCCATATGTCAAGATCTGCACCACCTTCCGCTTATAGAATGAGATCAGTGGCAGAATTGATAACCTCGCATATCTTCTATGCAGGGCTGCCCCATGGGTTGCAAGCTTTCCCAACCTAGCTCTTCGCATTGTGTCATGACCTTTTTCATCTAACTTTTTATTTACCACTGTTCCCAAGTAGGTCATGAGATCCACTGGTCTCAAGTTTTTGATTTTCCCCCCTCCATGAAAAAGCTTTCCTTCCGTTTCCTGTGCGCAGACAACATGATCACAAATGTGGATTTCCCCATGTTAATCTGCATGCCATTCTCGTTCAGATAGATAGTGAATGCATTGAGCCTTCGTTGAAGACCAATGGGCCTTTGGTCAATAAAGACCAAGTCGTCCACGTACAGTATCCAATGAAGTTCGGTGGAATGGTGGGAAAGCTTGGATCTCCTTTTGGGTTTCCTTCAGGTCTGACATATAGAGGCTAAAAAGCAGGGGTGCCAAAGGGCATCCCTGCTTTAGCCCCCAGAGTGTATATTTTCCTAGACAGTCCCCCACCCTCTGCTGATAGTCTCACTTGGATCGATGTGTCCGTGTATAGCGCTCCAATTGCCTCTATCAGATCCATAGGACAGTTCCATTCTGTGAGCTTAGACCACAGGCGTTATCTACTTACCCCCATCAAATGCTTGTTCAAGGTCCATGAAGGCCAGGTAGACAGTGGTCTTTGTCTCTATGGCCCTCTGTTCCAAAACATTAATAATTTAGCATTTATATAGCGCTACGAACCCTCAGGCATTGGGGCACTGCTTATTATTATCCACGGTGTGTGGTGCTCATTTATCGACCTCAGTGACCTCGGAAGGATGAAAGGCCGAGTTTGGCCCTGCCGGGATTCGAACCTGCGTCAGATGTCAAAGCGAGCGCTCTACTCGCTGTGCTATCGGACCGGCTATAGATTAAGTATAAACAGATTCAACGAAGTCCCTACTCCCCTTACAAAACCCGTCTGTCTAGGGTGAAATCAGTCTGCTTTTATTGCCCATGCAGTCAGGTCTCTCAAAAAGACAGATGCAAACGGTTTGCGCAAGGAATCCAGGAGGGCGATCGGGAGATAGTTCTTCGGATCGCCTCGGTCGCCCTTCTTAAAAAGAGGGACTACAATGGCTTCACGCCATGAGGTCAGCACTTGCTTGGTCTGCATGATCTGTCTGAACAGTTTTACCACCAAGTCGAGCCAGGCATTAACATTACCCTTTAGAACCTAATTTGATAAACTGTCTGGTCCAGCTGTCCAGGAGGAGCTAAGCTTAGCAATCATTTCTCTTGCCTCCTCCTCAAATTCAAAATAACATCTCTTCTTCCCCTCAATTTTCCCATTTGACTTGTTTCTCCTCTTTGGGCAAATAGGGTTGTATAATGGCCTACACATCAATCTTCTAAAACTTGCCCCATCATGTGATCTGGCCTAAAGTTACCCCCGTTATTGATAAAGTCCCACAGATTGCTTGTATTATTGACACACCCGGCTTTCAACATTTTTTCGGCGTCCATTTGCATCCGTCTTGCCCTTGATGCCCGGACCCAGTTATGATAGGTCTGTTTAAGTTTCCTTATCTTTTCCTTCATGAAGACCCCTCTTTCCCTCTGCAGCCTTCTAATGACAGATCTCATAGCTCTTCTCACCATCACTAGCTCGTGATCATAGGCAGGTTTGGGTAGGATATTTGTTTTACTGCCCTCTTTTAAACTCTAAACTCTTTCAGGATCCAAGCATATTCTACCTTGTTTGGAGTCTCCAATATTAAATGCTCATACTGCGAGGTGACTCTAGGGACATTGACCTTCTTAATTCTAAGCCTATTTTTCCCCCAAGCTAACTCCACCTGACCATTACCTTCCTCTCCTTTATGTGAGCTGTAACCGTCCAACTAATGGCTAAAAGATCATGATCACTTAAGGTCTGTTTCACTACTTCTAAAGAAGTTTGGTTACCGGTCATTTGGTCGAAAAAAAAAGTCGACAGGACAAATGGTCGACGCAATTTGGTCGAAAGACAAATGGTTTTTTTTTTTTAGTATTTTCACTTTTTTTGGGGGGGGGGGGCCCTCAACCCCCCCCTTTTTTTTCCTAAACGAAAACCTGAAAAATATATATAAAAATAAAAAAAAATTCTACCATTTGTCTGTCGACCAAATTACCGGACAGCACCTCTTTACCGATATGGCGATGTTTTCTGAAACAAAACAGTAGTCCAGACAGGTTCTTTGGGATCCTCTTCCCTGTGTGCATGCACCAGGTCGATTGTCTTTGGTTTGTCCATTGAGCACCATCTTCGAGCTCTTTTCTCAAGTTGCGACTCACTTTGTGGCCATCCTTCCTTGTTCAGTAAGCGAATATTCAAGTCTCCACATATTCAATTGCAAGCAGGGCCTCATCCACCTGACTCATTGATTTAATGAAGACCTCCTCTGGGCACATATTGACACTCCAGTACACATCAGGTGGATTTGGACTTTCAACATGGAATTCCCCCCTGCTCATTTTCACCACCTGAACGAAAAGGTTTGGATTTGACATGCTTTCAATTATCAGCCCTTTATCCATCTTAATCATGGTCAAAAGTGCGGAATATGGCCTTAACCATGGACCTTTGCCTGCAGGGTCTCGTAGCCTTCACATGATGGAAAGGCCCTCAACCAATTCTCTTGGGGGGGGGGGAGAATATCAACCTATGCCAAGGTCCAGGATTCTTTGGAATAAAAGGACCTAAATCCCTTGTGTTCCAGGAGCCGATATGGAGACCTTTAGCATCCTCTCTCCGGTGGGTCTATTGTAGTTGGGGATTTCCTAGGGCCTCTGCTAACCAATCCCAATTATTCGACTTGTCACTGAACTTGCTGTCCCGTTAAGTTCCTCTTGGTGTGGGATGAGTTGTCAATGGTGAATTTCAATGGCAGAAGGGATTTATGCTGCAGACGTTACTGATTTTCTTTAATGGCATGGGCTCGCTGTCTTTGCCTTTTGCAATTAGTACATTCTTTGCATCATTGGGGACAGTGATTCTTCCCGGTGCCGCTCTCTCCTTCCTTGCTGTATCGAATTCCTCACAGTCACTTAGCTCATATCCCAAATGTAGTAGTTTGTCACTGGCTTCCAGTGAATCTTCCTTTATCAGTTGGGATTCCAGATGAAGTATGACCCAGTCCATTCTGCTCTCATTCAAAAACTCCACTACCTGAATATCATCATTTGTGATATATATAGATATATAGATAGATATATGATACATTACTCACCCTAATCATATTTTTGATGCTTGTATCAGTTCGGGCTGGACTGCCCCTTTTGGGGTGGGGCCAAGCCTGATTTGTATATGGTCTTTCCCTTCTGTAATGGCTTGGCAGGCAAGGAACGGTGGTCTGGAGGGTTGCCCAGAGCATTGCCAGTGGTTAAGATTAATTCTAAACCTTCCAGCCATCACCTCTTTGTTTTTGCTATGTCACCCCGAGTGGGACGGGTATGCCCAGACGTGGGTCCCGTGCCTGCTGGGCCTAGAGACCCAAGCTACTCCTCACTGATGAGCCCCAACAAGGGCGAAACATGTTTGGGGATGCTTGTGGTCTCTTGCAGAGGGGATGTGGCCTAGCAGTTCGGGCTGGACTGCCCCTTTTGGGGTGGGGCCAAGCCTGATTTGCATATGGTCTTTCCCTTCTGTAATGGCTTGGCAGGCAAGGAACGGTGGTCTGGAGGGTTGCCCAGAGCATTGCCAGTGGTTAAGATTAATTCTAAACCTTCCAGCCATCACCTCTTTGTTTTTGCTATGTCACCCCGAGTGGGACGGGTATGCCCAGACGTGGGTCCCGTGCCTGCTGGGCCTAGAGACCCAAGCTACTCCTCACTGATGAGCCCCAACAAGGGCAAAACATGTTTGGGCATGCTTGTGGTCTCTTGCAGAGGGGATGTGGCCTAGCAGTTCGGGCTGGACTGCCCCTTTTGGGGTGGGGCCAAGCCTGATTTGCATATGGTCTTTCCCTTCTGTAATGGCTTGGAAGGCAAGGAACGGTGGTCTGGAGGGTTGCCCAGAGCATTGCCAGTGGTTAAGATTAATTCTAAACCTTCCAGCCATCACCTCTTTGTTTTTGCTATGTCACCCTGAGTGGGACGGGTATGCCCAGACGTGGGTCCCGTGCCTGCTGGGCCTAGAGACCCAAGCTACTCCTCACTGATGAGCCCCAACAAGGGCGAAACATGTTTGGGGATGCTTGTGGTCTCTTGCAGAGGGGATGTGGCCTAGCAGTTCGGGCTGGACTGCCCCTTTTGGGGTGGGGCCAAGCCTGATTTGCATATGGTCTTTCCCTTCTGTAATGGCTTGGCAGGCAAGGAACGGTGGTCTGGAGGGTTGCCCAGAGCATTGCCAGTGGTTAAGATTAATTCTAAACCTTCCAGCCATCACCTCTTTGTTTTTGCTATGTCACCCCGAGTGGGACGGGTATGCCCAGACGTGGGTCCCGTGCCTGCTGGGCCTAGAGACCCAAGCTACTCCTCACTGATGAGCCCCAACAAGGGCGAAACATGTTTGGGGATGCTTGTGGTCTCTTGCAGAGGGGATGTGGCCTAGCAGTTCGGGCTGGACTGCCCCTTTTGGGGTGGGACCAAGCCTGATTTGCATATGGTCTTTCCCTTCTGTAATGGCTTGGCAGGCAAGGAACGGTGGTCTGGAGGGTTGCCCAGAGCATTGCCAGTGGTTAAGATTAATTCTAAACCTTCCAGCCATCATCTCTTTGTTTTTGCTATGTCACCCCGAGTGGGACGGGTATGCCCAGACGTGTGTCCCGTGCCTGCTGGGCCTAGAGACCCAAGCTACTCCTCACTGATGAGCCCCAACAAGGGCGAAACATGTTTGGGGATGCTTGTGGTCTCTTGCAGAGGGGATGTGGCCTAGCAGTTCGGGCTGGACTGCCCCTTTTGGGGTGGGGCCAAGCCTGATTTGCATATGGTCTTTCCCTTCTGTAATGGCTTGGAAGGCAAGGAACGGTGGTCTGGAGGGTTGCCCAGAGCATTGCCAGTGGTTAAGATTAATTCTAAACCTTCCAGCCATCACCTCTTTGTTTTTGCTATGTCACCCTGAGTGGGACGGGTATGCCCAGACGTGGGTCCCGTGCCTGCTGGGCCTAGAGACCCAAGCTACTCCTCACTGATGAGCCCCAACAAGGGCGAAACATGTTTGGGGATGCTTGTGGTCTCTTGCAGAGGGGATGTGGCCTAGCAGTTCGGGCTGGACTGCCCCTTTTGGGGTGGGGCCAAGCCTGATTTGCATATGGTCTTTCCCTTCTGTAATGGCTTGGCAGGCAAGGAACGGTGGTCTGGAGGGTTGCCCAGAGCATTGCCAGTGGTCAAGATTAATTCTAAACCTTCCAGCCATCACCTCTTTGTTTTTGCTATGTCACCCCGAGTGGGACGGGTATGCCCAGACGTGGGTCCCGTGCCTGCTGGGCCTAGAGACCCAAGCTACTCCTCACTGATGAGCCCCAACAACGGCGAAACATGTTTGGGGATGCTTGTGGTCTCTTGCAGAGGGGATGTGGCCTAGCAGTTCGGGCTGGACTGCCCCTTTTGGGGTGGGGCCAAGCCTGATTTGCATATGGTCTTTCCCTTCTGTAATGGCTTGGCAGGCAAGGAACGGTGGTCTGAAGGGTTGCCCAGAGCATTGCCAGTGGTTAAGATTAATTCTAAACCTTCCAGCCATCACCTCTTTGTTTTTGCTATGCCACCCCGAGTGGGACGGGTATGCCCAGACGTGGGTCCCGTGCCTGCTGGGCCTAGAGACCCAAGCTACTCCTCACTGATGAGCCCCAACAAGGGCGAAACATGTTTGGGGATGCTTGTGGTCTCTTGCAGAGGGGATGTGGCCTAGCAGTTCGGGCTGGACTGCCCCTTTTGGGGTGGGGCCAAGCCTGATTTGCATATGGTCTTTCCCTTCTGTAATGGCTTGGCAGGCAAGGAACGGTGATCTGGAGGGTTGCCCAGAGCATTGCCAGTGGTTAAGATTAATTCTAAACCTTCCAGCCATCACCTCTTTGTTTTTGCTATGTCACCCCGAGTGGGACGGGTATGCCCAGACGTGGGTCCCGTGCCTGCTGGGCCTAGAGACCCAAGCTACTCCTCACTGATGAGCCCCAACAAGGGCGAAACATGTTTGGGGATGCTTGTGGTCTCTTGCAGAGGGGATGTGGCCTAGCAGTTCGGGCTGGACTGCCCCTTTTGGGGTGGGGCCAAGCATGATTTGCATATGGTCTTTCCCTTCTGTAATGGCTTGGCAGGCAAGGAACGGTGGTCTGGAGGGTTGCCCAGAGCATTGCCAGTGGTTAAGATTAATTCTAAACCTTCCAGCCATCACCTCTTTGTTTTTGTTAGATTCACATGCTATGCATAGGCCGACATCTAGTGGAAGCTGCAGAGTATTACAGTTGTTTTCGAAACTCGAAAAGGGGCGTAGACAGGGCGTGCCAGTAATACTATCCCTAGTGTGACGTCCACTGTACCCATGGTCCTTCACGCGTCAAGGTCCCTCAGATTGTTTTGTTCTGACATGAGGGCATGAAGTGTAGTGTGAGTACAGTTGTATCCAAGCAGATATAGTCAGAAATCTCAAATCACAACTATGCATCTTCTCTCAGGGAAGGAAGGGTGGGTGCATGTGAATCTAAGCAGATACAAGCATCAGAAATACAATTACGGTGAGTAAAGTATACCTTCTGAGGCTTGAGGATTCTGCTTGCAGTGTTAGGAGAAGGTGGTGGGACATGAGAAGGAGTAGCGGCAAATAGATGTTTTAGAACCGCTTGTCCCACCTGTATATCTGTCTTGGAATGTGTGTCAATGCAGTAGTGCTGAGTAAAGGTGTGTACTGAGCTCCATGTAGCTGTTTTTCAAATGCTTTCTAAGGGGACATTTGCCATAAAGGCCAGAGTAGCTCCAGTGCTCCTTGTGGAGGAAGCTCTTGGTGTAAAAGGCAGTGTTTTGTTTGATAATGAATAGCACAACTGAATACAACTTACTATCCATCTGGAGATGGCATTTTTAGAAATGCGGTCTCCTTCTCTGCCTGGTGCTATGGAGACAAACAGTTGATCTGTCTTCCTAAGCAGTCTGGTCTTGTTTACGTGGTAAAGGACCGCCCTCCTCACATCCAGTGTGTGGAGTTTTACCTCAGCTGAGCTAGTTGGTCTCTGAAAGAAAGCCGAAGCTCAATAGATTGGTTCACATGGAATTTAGTAATGAATTTAGGGGAGAACCTAGGATGAGTACGTAAAACCAATTTATCTTTATGTATGATAAAGAAGGGGTCCTGCACTGACAATGCTTGCAATTCACTAACTCTTCTTATGCAAGTAATAGCCACTAAGAGGGCAGTCCTATATGTCAGCTGTTTAAAGCTTGACTTATGCATAGGCTCGAATGGGGGCCCCATGAGCTTTGCTAGCACTACATTGTGATCCCATCCTGGTGGTGGGTTTGTGTTAGGGAGAATTCTCTGTTTAGGCTGAATGTCCTAACCTAGTGAGTCCCCCAGCAGCTTTGCTGGATTTTTGGGGTTTATTTTTTTTCTCCTGCCAAGAGTGAGACTCTTTTACCCTCACTCTTGGACATGATTTGAGTGTGTTCCTTTTACTCTAGATGTGTTTAATGGGCTATGGGGTCTTTTACTCCGTAGGGCTTCATGTGTTTTTGTGATGTGTGTTACACAGCACCCTCAGTGCAGTAACACAGGGGTGTCATAGTGACCCCCCCAGTATAGACTCCATACCCTGGGACTGACTACTGTCTCCCAGGGCATGTAACGTCACCATTGACTTTACTAGTCTTGAATTCTGAACAGAACCAGTACAAACCATCATATTGTGGACGTACTGGCTGGGGCAATTCGATTTCCCCGGGGTCTGTTAATCGAGGGGGCACGTCTCCGTCCCCCCTGATAGAGTTTTGGCTGGTGGCAGTGGATACTACTTTTTATATTCAACCGCGAATATTTCTCTATGGGATTTCCCACTGTTCGAGGCTACTATCTTTATTTATTTAATTACGATAGCCTCGAACATACCGCCGGTTTATTTAATTATTATTAATTCTCCGGTTGGTATTTTTTGCCAAAACTCGGTTCTAAAATGGCGTTTGTGTTTTTGGCGGGCTTCTCCACAGAAGCCCTCCAAAGTGGTGCCACTCTGTCTGGGGTACTTAGGAGGGGTGGAGGGGGATTTAGGCACCCTGGACTGAGTTGCCTAGGCAACTCAAGTCTCACTCCGTCCTGATTGGCCCAAGTGGTGAGCCGGCCGGCTCACCACTTAGCATGTTTGAGTGACAGCTAGGCTGAGTGAATGGGGGTTTTCTGCATAAAAGCAGGGCTTTGGGGACTGGAACTTCAGAAGTCGCCACAGACCTAAGAATCCGACGAGGGAGAAGCCGAGCCGACCTGCTACGACGACACCACCGGTGGAGCCTTGCTGAACCGTCTCACCACTATTTCCAACGACAGAGGAGATCTCCCACCGGAGAGTCTTCTTCCTTCGACTGGTGGGGATAACCAGTTTCACCGTCTTTTCGCCTTCCCGACGCATCTCGTGGCCGCCTTGCCTGTGCCAAGCACCCCGGCAACCGGAATACCACGTTTTACCACGACCGCGAAATAAAGGGTAATACCTTTAACCGGAAAACTCTGTGGCTGGTTTCTTCCTTGGCAGTGCAACGACCTTCATCTTTCCTCTAAGTCGAGATCTTCTCTTCCCCTGGACGACGCCGAGACTTGCACCTGCTGCCAGGAACAACTGCCACCGCTGGAGGATCCTTCCCACTTAAGGTACCGTGTTCCGCCTGGCTTCCCTTGCCACCGACTGTACGGGGTAGATTTAGCCCCCGGCTTTCGAACCTGGGTTAGCCTGGGACACCCTGGCTAAACTTTTCTGAGCCTCTCTAAACTCTTTTCGAACTCTCTGCAAGACTTTCAAAGCCTAGTGTAACTGTGTGATCTTGGGCGCATTTGTGCTCTGCTCTCTCTAAAAGTGGGCCCAGCCTATGGACTTTGGCTCACAAGTGACTTTTGCTCTTCTGCCTTGCTAAAAGTGTTCCTAAATCTTAGAGTGGTGTTTCTTCCCATATTCTGTCTTTTTCCCTCCCTTCTTCATGAACTTATTGGAGTGCCATCTATAGTTAAGCGCTCACTTCTGTCTGGAAATAAGTGGTGTTAACTAAGACTTGTCTGATAAGGAATAAGGGTTGTATATATTATAATAGTAACTGTGTTTAGAGTGTTTTACAATAAGAGTGCTGGAGTGTTTCAAACAGTGTGTTTTTAAATAAATAATTATATACTCTCTGGTCGGTGTTTGCTTGTGCTATTGTGTCCGAGTACCTATTGTGTATATTTTGCACACTGCCTAACTCTTCTTGAGGGAAGTCTGACTGCTCAGCCACAGCTACAAGGTAAATCTGGGTGGTACAGACTGCTACCAAGTGGGTTTACTGCTAACACCTGTAGTCCTAAATCTTTTGCAGTGTTCCCAAAGGGAACTGCACAGGTTTCTGTCTAACAGTTTGAAATAGGAGGGTGGAGTCTCTTGACTCCCTCCATGAATGCCTTAATGACTGGAATCTTCCACCATGATACCTTGCTCGGAGAGGTGGTATAAACTGATAAGGCCGCCAGGTGGACTTTTATAGAGTTGAATACGAACCCTGAGTCGAACAAGTGGAGCATATAGTTGAGAATGTGTGAAGCAGTACATTCTATGGGGTTTATTTGTTTGGACTGGCACCAAACTATGAATCTCCTCCACTTGTCGAAATAACAGTGTCTTGTGTTAATTTTTCTTGCCTCCTTGAAGATATCCATAAACTGCTGTGGTAAATTAAGGTGTCCGAACTCTATGACGTCAGGAGCCATGCTTCCAAGTTCATTGAGTGTGGTTGTTCCCCCGTGTTAAGTTAACAGGTTGGTTAGGTATGGGAGTTTGATGGGATCGCACATCGCCAGTTTGCACAGATGTGGATACCATGGCTGTCTCGCCCACAAAGGATCAACTAGGATAAGTGTTATCTGTTCTCTTTGTGTCTAGTTCACTATCCTGCTCATTAATGGAGTCGGGGGAATAGCGCAAGCAAATTTCCCTGACAAGTTCATCCATAGGGCGTTCCCCTTGGAGTCTGGCTGGGGGAACCTGGACGCAAAGTCTGGGCATTGCTTGTTTTCTCCTGTAGCGAACAAGTCTATTGTGGGGTAACCCCATTGAGAGAAGATGTGGTCTACGACGCCCGAGTCTTGTTGCCACTCGTGTTCCTCTGGTAGGGGATCTCTGCTCAGAGAGTCTGCTAGAGTGTTGAGTACCCCTGGAACATGTTGTGAGGATAGGGTTATTCCTCGTCTGAGTGCCGATTTCCATATTTTCTGTGCCACCTTGGACAGACTTGGAGAGTGTGTGCCCCCCTGTTTCTTGAAGTAGAACATCGCAGTTGTGCTGTCCGTTAGAATTTGAACCGACTGGTTCGTCAGTTCCACTTCGAATGCTTGGAGTGCTTTGAGTACTGCTAGTAGTTCCAGCAGGTTGATATGGTTCTGTGCGGTAACCTGGGTCCACAGACCATGTGCTGTGTGGTGAAGATAGTGAGCCCCCCCACCCGGGGGTGATGCATCTGTTGTAACAATCGCTTGCGCTTCCGGATCGTGGAAGGGTTTTCCCTTTAACAGATTCTCTCTTGACCACCAGTGTAGGCTCTGTACCAGTGTTGGCTAAACGACCACTAGATCGTCCCACTGACCACTTGCCTGAGACCATTTTTTCGCCAACCACTCCTGCATTGGTCGCATGCGCAGACATGCGTGTGGGACTAGATATATGCACATCCATCATGCCTAGCAAACTGTCACGACCCTCGCCCAAAACCCCCTCTGGCAAACCCATTGGCCAGGTGGAGTCAGGACTCGGGCCTCTAGAATCTGGCATCCTCTTCAAAAGCCCTCATGGGGCCAGTCCTGGCGCCTATGGCGCCAGGCTCATACACCATGAAAAACAATGTGCTTGGGAACTACTTTATTGTATTGTCAGCCAACATGGAGGCATCCATAAGAACCAAGCTATGCGGTCTAGTGTTTTGGGTGTGGTAGCCTAGGAACTTCTTTACCTGGACTATTTTGTTGGGGCTATTTAAATCACACCCGAGCAAGACAACACGCTTCGCCGTTACTTTTACAGCTTGCAACGTGACGCTCACCGTGTTCAGCTATTCCCTCGAACCTCGGAGAAGCAGAACCTGAAAGGAGACAAAAGGAACATCATTAGCAGCAGCATCTTACCTGCAGTCTTCATCTTTAAACACTTGCAGCTACTGAGAACAGCTACCTCGAATCTACACGCCTCCCGGACAGAACGACCTGAAAGAGGAAGATAGAGGCAACATTAAAGAAAGCAGTAGAGACATTTACAAATTACGAACTGCTCAAAAGGCGTACCTGGCTGGTCGCCTCTCGGCTGGTACCACTCCGGACATTCCACTCGCGCTGAAGAACACCGCAACCTACAAGGAAGGAAAACACAGGTTAGCAAAGGCAAGACTTTGCAGCGCTGCGCATAGCGCTTACTTACCGCATCATAGCGCTCTTAATGCGCCATAATTTACCAGCGGGGCTCAACCAAGCCAGTTCGCCGGGCTGAAGCTCTGCATACCTAAGGGAGAAAAAGAGACATTTTAAACAATGAAAGGCATGCAGGATAGCAACAAAACTAAAGAACAGCAGTAAGACCTATCTGAACAATATCAAACAGGCCGGCGTCAGTGAAGTAACTGGACCGCACTCGCCCATGAAAGACAACGCGCCCCTGCAAAGAAGGCAGGACGGAGAGCACGCCTAATTCTACCAAAAGTTGAGGAGAGGGCGCCAAAGGGACTGAAATCATACGGGGGTGTAGGGAGGATACTTACCCCAGTCGGTCAGTCTTGAACACAGTCCTCCTGTATTTGCAGGCAGAACCTTCCCCGCAGACCACATCAGGGCAAAGCTGAGAAGCATACCAGCGAGTAACCCGGCTGGGTGGCATCCCTGTGGATACCAGGTGAGCGTAACACAAACGCATAGCTTTGCCTACGCTTAACTGGAGACCGGCTTGATACTGGGGTATTTGCCGAAGCATGTTCTGCACTCTTTCCATGGAAGGGAAGGCCAAGCCTGCTCTTGTGTCTAATACAGCTCCTAGTAACTGTTTTTGTGTTTGGTACAATAATTGATTTTTGCTCGTTTATCAAGAAGCCCAATTGGAATAGAAGATCTATGGTTCTTTTCGTGTTTAGTTTGCAAAGATGGGGAGTCTCTCCTGTGATCAGCCAGTCGTCCAGATAGGTGTACACTGGGATTGCCTCCCTGCACAAGTGCGCCACCACCACAGCCAGTACCTTGGTGAATACCCTTGGAGCTGAGGCTATTCCAAAGGGCAGCACCTTGAATTGGTAGTGCTGGTTTGTTACTTTGAACCACAAGAGTTTTCTGTGCGCTGGGAGCATTGAAATATGAAAATAGGCATCTTTCATATCCAATTTTGCCATGTAATCCCCCCGTTTTAACAGGGGAATTACATCTTGTAGCGTTGTCATGTGGAACTTTTGTGGCTTTAGATAAGTGTTTGCAGGGCGCAAGTCTAATACTGGGTGGATTGTCTGATCTTTTTTTGGTACAAGGAAGTATGTTGAATAAATACCCTTGTTTACCTCGTTGTATGGCACAATCTCGATGGCGTCCTTGAGGAGCAGCGTGTTGACCTCTTCTATTAAGAGGAGTTGTTCTTTTGATGTTTTCCTTGGGCGCGGAGGAAGGTTTGATGGTGTTCCTACGAGCTCCACGCAATAACCTACTGCTACTGTTGATAACACCCACTTGTCCGTGGTTATTCCATCCCATGCGTGGGTGAAGTTTGAAATTCGTCCCCCTACTGGGGAGGCATGGGAGGGGACCAGTAGCGGGTTGTCATTGTTTGGGAGGCGTTCCTCCACCTCTGGAAGTGGAGGCTCTCCACCTGCCGCAGCCCCTGTGCTGGCCTCTAGGATAGCCTTGGGACACTTGACCCTGGTTGCTGTTCCATGAAGAATTCTGGTTCTGTCCATAGCCTGAGCCTCTTTGGGAGTTTTGTCTGCAAAAGCGATGAAAATTGTTTCTGCCTCTTCGCCCAGTTTGTTTGTTGGTGAGTTGGCCAAGAGATTTGAGAGTTGCATACTCCTCTTTGGCCGACTTTAGAGCATCCTCCAGTGCTTAGCCAAATAGTACATTTGGTTCCACTGGCATGTTGTGCAACGTTGCCCGTTTGTCCAGCTTAAAACTGGATTGGCCAAGCATGGCACTTGAGAATGGTTCCTTCAGCAACTATGCGTCCGGCACTGTCTGCAGCATCGAGGTTATTCTTTAGCAGACTGCTGGCATTAGCTTTGCCTTCAGCTGCTACAAGGGCAAGTTTACTTCGTAGAGGCTCTGGAGCAGAATCACCAAGGGCCGACATTTCGTCCCATTTATTGCAGGCATAGCTCGCTAACAATGTGGAATTGTTGGTGATTCTAGCTTGGTACGCTGCCGAAGTTGCCACCTTCCTACCCAAGGTGTAGAGCCTCTTGCTCTCCTTGTCTGGGGGAGCTTCTGAAGAGGCTAGAGGTGTACCCGCCCTCTTCCGGGTAGTTGGGACTACTAGTGAATCTGGTTTAAGCTGTCCTCTTATATATAATGGATCAGATGGTGCTGGCCGGAATAGTTTTTCTATTCATGACTGCCCTGGTTTGATTGGGTGCTTCAAGAGAAGGTTGGATCCTCCTTTGAACTGATTTTAATATGGGTATAAATTGTGTGGCAGCTTTTTTGTCCCCCAGGATATCCTTGTCTTGCTGAGTTCCGTGGGTTTCAATTCCGAAGTGTTCAGCTGCTTTGATTAATAGATCATTAAAGACTGGCTGATTATCCACTGGGGAATCAGGTAAGGGGGGAGTCTTGTAGAATAGGAGATTCTAAAGTGCAAACCTCCGACTCATCATCATCATTATCATTATCACCATCATTATCCCCATCATAGTATGCATCCGCCTCCTGATTTCCCTCTGTGTCTGCATGCATGTCATAAAGGTCTGCAGTGCGAGACCTTTTAGTTGGAGGTTGGGATTAAACCAGGGGTTGAATAGTGTGAATAGTGGAAGACCTGGGCTGAGTGCTTGAGGCCTGATCAGTTGGAGGTGTATTTTGAAAACTTTCTAAAGCACTAGGATTTTTTTCAAAGAAATCTGCTAAGAAAGACATTCTAGATATAACTGTCTTCTGATGACCACTTAGCTGAGCTGGGGAAAACCCAAGAGTAAGGTACAGTAGGTGTTTGGGTTAGATCTTTATTATGTAGGGCCTCACTTAATGGACCCTCCCCCTCGTCTTGTTGGACATACTCTTCCTCCTATTGTGGGGCATTTACAATGTCATCCACCCTCTGAGAACTTTCTTTATGGATCTTGGTCTTCTGGGACTTGTCATTATGATTTGGACTCTTAGAGGAAGATTTTTTGGAATTAAAACCTCTAATAAGGGTTTCTGGGAGTTGTTTTTGAATCAGGTGTGATAACCCTGATTCTTTAGGCTTTCCTACCGGTTTCGCCGCAACGCGTCGAGTTTCGGCACTGGGAAGGACCTTCGCTGCGTCAACCGACGTTCGGTTGTAGAAGTTTTGTGGGAGGCATCTTTTGTCTTATGGGGCCTGTCATGAGGCGACCAGTGCCCAGAGGACAGGGAAGCTACCGGTCTGCCCCTAGATGCCGAAATCTCGGCATGTGTCTGACAGAGCCAACACATCGCCAGGGGTTGTGTGCTTAGTGTGATGGGAAGATGTAGTGCTCTTGCCGCCGGGTGTAGTCCACAAAACAGAGCCGCTGACCTGTCTCCCAAAGTCGGGGGCTAGCACTTGGGAACGTAACTGTTCCCGGTCACCTTTGCCGTCCGAAAAGGCAGCGTTGCTGCGGTCACTGGAGGCTCCCTCCACGTCCATGGCGGCCTCGGCCTGCATGGTGTGATGGGCCCAGCGCTTTGTTCTGCGATCCAAAAGGGTCTTGGGTCGAAAGAGCTTACAAGCTCGACAGTGCCCTTCGTCATGGTCGCAGTTTAAACAGAGGTTACAGACCCTGTGTTTGTCGATCCACGGAAATTTTCTATTACAATTTGGATAGAATTTAAAGGGTGTCTTATCCATGTCTGTCGAAGGACGATAAGGGGAAGGGGAGGAAAAATACATTGTATAATTACCACCTTGCACTCTCCCTGCTGTAAGGGTCTAGGCCCGTTGGGCCTTCCAAGGTCGAAAGGAGTCCGTCGAAAGTGGACTTCGTCCGACAGAAACGTGTCCTTTTTATTGATATTCACCGCGTCGAGCGCACAGCGTTGGGCGCAAAAGGACAGAAAGAGAAACTATCTTTTAAACTTTGCAAAAGTAAAATGGCGCTAGCTGAAGTTGAACTCCACTTAATGCGACCGCTCACAATGGCGGAAAAAAACAATCTAAGGGACCTTGACGCGTGAAGGACCATGGGTACAGTGGATGTCACACTAGGGATAGTATTACTGGCATGCCCTGTCTACGCCCCTTTTCCAGTTTCGAAAACAACAACTGTAATACTTTTCAGCTTCCACTAGATGTCGGCCTATGCATAGCATGTGATCTAAGCAGATTCCACAAGTCTCAGAAATATATATATATATATATATATATATATATATATATATATATATATATATATATATATATATATATATATATATATATATATATATATATATATATATATATTCCAAACATTCGGAAATGATTTTGGCCATGATTCATCTGTGCTTGGCCAACAATGTTTTCCTATTCAACCAAAGGTATTCTAGACAGAAGCAAGGTACCGCGATGGGAACGACCTTTGCCCCTTCATATGCAAACCTCACAATGGGGTATTGGGAGAAATATGAGGTATGGAAGGAAAGTAACGAGAGGTTCACCAACAAGGTGGTCATGTGGCAACGCTACATTGATGATTTATTCATCATCTGGAAAGGCACACCAAAGGACTGGATGGATTTTGTGGAACATCTCAACATCAATTAATTCAATCTTAAATTCACTGAAACCCACAGTCCCAAGGAAGTTGTATTTTTGGATGTCATGGTCCAAATTGATGAGGGGAAAATAAAGACCAAAATGTTCCGGAAACCAACAGGAGTAAATGCCCCATTATAGCTAATAGTGCCCACTGCCAAAACTTAATTTTGAGTATTCCTTATGGCGCGTTTATCCGTCTCCGAAGCAATTGTTCGGAACTCAGTGCCTATGACGAAGAGAGCAAAATTAAAGCCTGGGGCATTAAAAAACAATGTTACCCAAAACAAGTGATCCAGAGAGCCTACTTAAAGGCACGTCAATGCGAGGGGTCTACACTACTACTGGACCGCACTAATAGGACACCGAGTACGGATAAAGAAACCACAACTCGTCTGATTTTGACATATGGACAATCTGCCAAACACATCAAAGGCATCATACGTAAACATTGGAACACATTGGTAGTGGACCCGGACCTGAGACAATCATTGGGTGAATATCCTAATTTTGCCTTTCGGAAATGTCCATCTATTAAAGACAAATTAGTGAGCAGCTTCATGCACCCGGACACCATTTCCCATCAGTCCACTTGGTTAAGTTGTAGGAAGGATGGTTTCTACAAATGCAGAAAGTGCAAGATATGTGAATTTGCAGAAGGGTGCAGCACATACTTACATCCTATACTCAAGAGAACAATTGCCATCATGGACAGAATAACCTGCGACTCAGAGTATATAGTGCATGCGCTCAAATGCACTTGTAACAAATTGTACATAGGCAGTACCAAGTGCAAATTAAAGATACGCATACAGCAATATATCAGAGCCATCAAAAATCAAGATTGCACATACCCCATTGCAAAACATTTTTGGGAGAAACATGATGGGAAATTATGTGACTTCTCGTTCATTGGGTTACAGCAGGTAAAGATTGGACCCAGGGGAGGAGATAGAGAGAAATTACTGAGACAACAAGAAACAAGAGTCATTATCGATTTCGAGAGCAATTTTCCATTGGGACACAATATCGATGAGGAACTTTATAATTTTTGGGTGAATAATACACATGGTTGTTGCATCGCCTACCAATTGTCATTGTTAAATCAGAATAATGATCATTCACTGAAGATTTGTCAACCTTTCCCTTAGTATTCTCTTATTCCAGAGATTTTTTTTCTATTTCTAACCAGATGGAGATCACTGGTGAGATTGGTTTTTAAATCATGTACAGACACATGTTATCCAACCCCTATATACAGTTATTTGTCATTTTTTATGCCTGCCCATTTCAAGTCGTTTTTTAAATACTTGCATTCAGTCCAGGGTGGATTAAGGGCTGCCATCTATCCTTCCAGCACTAGTCACTTTAGAAGAATGTGTTGATGGTTTACGTTTGTGGTTATTTATTGCAATACAATGCCGCGGTTAAAACTGATATCTAATATACCTAGCATCGTCTCATAGCACTTTTGCAAGAATATACTTTGAAGTGAGGCACTATGCTTCCCATGTTACAGACCCGAAGTTATGAGTAAAGGTTCGCAT
The DNA here is from genome assembly GCF_040938575.1 of Ambystoma mexicanum. Lineage (NCBI taxonomy): Eukaryota > Metazoa > Chordata > Amphibia > Caudata > Ambystomatidae > Ambystoma > Ambystoma mexicanum. The sequence goes on along the minus strand of NC_090931.1, from coordinate 288,748,844 downwards.
TGTACAATGTGAACACACACACAAACTATAACTGTGGTTACATAATTGTGGTCGGAATCCGATCCAATAGGTGCAAGAATTTAGCACTTAGAGGACATATATCTAAACTTGTATTTATACAGTAATAATGTGTGCACATTTTGAAATGACCGACTAATGATTTGTGTAACTCCTTTATCTAAATGTTATGTGCAGTAAGTGATCCACTTCAAAATGGCGGACGGCGTGAACAGGCATTTGGTACTGAAAAAAAAGGTATAGTCCTACCTCTATTGTGACTGTTATCCAAAGGGGAAGGATTTAAATACTGTGTCTTGCAAAATCGAATTCATGTAAACAAGCTACAAGTCGTGGCGAAACGCGTCATCGTCGGGGTTTACCTTTGTGCTGCTGGGCGAGGGCACGAGGTTTCCACATGGAATTTTTAAATTTTGTATTCAATAAAGAAGAGATTTTAAATTGAACATTGGTACAGCTGGCTCTTTGAGAACGTTGGGATTAACTCAGACTTTTTTGCATGACACTCCTGGAGTGCGGCTCAAGACTGCGTCGTTTCACGGTGCAGAAAATGGTGATAGATAGATATATATATATATATATTATATCTTATCTTTGGGATACGGTGTAGGAGCTTCATCACATTTCTGGGATTTAGGATAGGGACGTCGGGTCCAGATACTATCCTCTCCTGACATACTCTTCTGTCTTGATTTCTCAGTTGGAAGTTCACTTCTTTTTTGTTCGCATTTCCTTTGAGGAGACTTTGATTGGTCTTTGGGTGCATAGAGCACTTTGCTGTCATTTTATCAACCGCTCTTTGACGGGGTTCACCCTGTCGCGCCTCTCCCAGGGCTACTCTTTTTCTTCCAATGTTTTAAAAGAGATTTTTGTTTTGTTATAATATTTGTTTTTTCTTTCTCAGGAAGCGTGGAAGTGGGCCTGCAGATGGGACCGACGTTATTCGATTAAACGATCGCTAAATTTCTACCCAATCAGAACAAGTTAGGTTATTCCATTTCTCATCTTCTTCCTGCCTTTCCATTGTTTCGATCAGGATACTTAGACGGGTCTCCTAGAGGTACTCAATCTCTTCATTCTCCATTGGAGGCCTCCAGAGAGTATTTTATGCGGCCATGGGATTTGTTGATATTTTCTCCTGCGATATCGCTAGTTCTCTTCTGGGTATTGGATCGTATCTAGGGGAGGGGACGTTCTTATATTCCTTAGAAAAGCCCTGGAGCCATTGGATTTTCTCTTCCTCCCTGTTTTTATATTTTTTGACTTTTTTCATTTTGAGCCCGGTTTTGGGCTTTCCCCTCTGGTCCCTCCTGGGATTGTGTTGAATGGAATATCGAAATTATATCCGCTTGGTCCTTGAAGCCTCCTTGCACTTTCACACTCCCCCCACTCCCTCCTGGTTCGAGCTTAATTCAAGCACTATTTGTGCTGGTGGGTTTAGTTTATTTGCTTATACAGCGCGCCTAACCCTTAGGTATTTAGGCGCTTTTACGTATAAATGCAACAAATGTTACATACATATAGTACAGACCTCATTTTACAGTGCCAGAGGTAAAGCTAGAAATACAGTGAGGTAAGCAGAAAGCTTGTTTACAGAAGAAGCTAACATGCATAGCCTGGCAAGAGTAACAATGACATTGTGAAGCTTGTAAAAGCAAGAACTATGGGTGGCACACGCCTGGTGTTACATATCTAGGCCTATACAGATAATCCAGTAGGGGTTGTATACGCATGGCTTACATAACTCGGCAGAGACAAACATAACTGGGCATGGACAATCAAATGGAGTGGTAGACACCTAGTGATACATATCCAGGCGCAGACAAGTGGATGGACGGGCAAGTTGGGTTGAAGTAGTTTGTATTATTTGGTTAAGTTGTGAGAAGAGCCATGTTTTTACTTTGTTTCTGAATGACCAGAATGAAGGCTCGGCTCTTAATGGAAGGGATAGAGAGTTCCAAGTCTTGGCTGCTGGCACTGGGAAGCTAGACCCGCCAGCTCTTTGTATTTTATATCTAGGGACATTCAGGCACGGAGAGTAGTTAGATCAGGTAGGTCTGAGGGATCGCTTCCTGGAGAATTTATCGAACAGGTATTTCGGGGCCAAATTTGAGATGCATTTGTGGGTGACCATTAAGGCTCTAAATGTGATCCTATCCTGTATAGCGAGCCAATTAGTGTTGCATCTTATTTGCGAGATGTGGTTAGAGCGCAGGAGGTTGAGAGCAGTTCTGAGAGCATTGTTTTGTAACACTTGAACCTTGTTCAAGTTGCGCTTGCTGGTGTCTAAATGTCGAGAGTATCAATGCTCTAGCCAGAATGATGCAGCTGTGAGTGGAAAAGAAGGGCATGCACGCATTTATAAGTTTGGAGGTGTAAGCTGTTGCAGAGGCTGTGGCATTGACTTGTCTGGAGAGGCAGAGGGCGAAATCCAGATTCACTCCAAAGGTTTTGACATTGTTCGATGCAGTGATGTTGTTCCCATCAATGTTAAACTATTTGTATTGGGGTTCTAATTCATTGAGACATGACCTGGAGCCGATGAGTAGTAGCTCGGTTTCCTCATCAATGAGGCATTCTCATTGTTGAGGCATAGACCATGATTAGCCATCCATGCCTGGATTCTAAGGTATGCTTCATTCAGTAGTTTGGAATCTTTGTCGAAGGATCCTGAGAGAGTGATGAGTATCTGCGTATCATCCGCATAGTTCGTGTAGGAGACGCCCAGGTCATCCAGGTGATCAAACAATAACTTTGTAAAGATGTTATATAGGGTGGGGGATACACAAGAACCCTGGGGGACACCGCATGAGTTGGGGGTGGGATCTGCTGAGGCTGAGGGGACAAATACCCTCATGGTTGTGTCTGCAAGGAAGGACTGAATCCAGGCGGCAGCTTTGGGCGAGAAGAACTACTAAGAAGTAGGGGTGTACCGAATAGCAAATGTAATATTCGGCCGAATACCGAATAGATAACCCAGATATTCGGCCGAAGCCGAATAGTGAACCGAATAGTGGTTTGCTACTAGAAATGTGTCAATATGTGTATATAAATGTTTCTTTTGGAATATAAACCTAGGAAAATTGCATTAATTGGCCCTGTAAAATAAAAAAGATGGAAGGAAGACTATAAAGCTGTACTATATTTCTTCATATTATTTATATATAGTTAAAGGTGCAAAATGGTGCAAGTACCTAGGCATATAAAGGCAGCGCAACCCAAACAAGCCAAAACTCTTGGTTTGGCCAATGCTTGTTTTAACAGGACTCCAGTGAAGGACGTGCATAGTGCTTATATCTGCCCACTTTGGCCAAAAGAGCCAGCACACACTAGAATGTGGTTTCAGCACTTCAACATTTGCCCTGTTGCCCTAGAGGCCAGTCTTAGCCTTTTTAAAGCTGTATCATTTGCCAGATGGACATTAATCTTTCTAGCTCATATTTGGTTCTTGTTCCCCTTTTAGTATTTACTTTTATTACACTCTTAAACACCCTAAACATTTTTTTTAAATAATGCATCTCACAATTTCTCCTGGCTTCTTTAAAACAAGACTAATTTCCTGTTTGACTTGTTAGAATTGGTTGTTCACTGGGCCAAATCTGCAGACTTCAATTCATGTTCTGGCTTCAAGGTTAAGCACACTGAAGCATTTGGGTTCCTGTTTCATGGAGTGGAAAAATATGAGTGTTTGGGAGGCAGAAAGGGGAGGATTTTTACAAGTTTCCAATAATTCCAAATCATTCCACCTCCTGCTGTCCCTGGAACTGCCCTTAAGTACAAGAGACAACTGACAATGGAGTCTGTGTGAATCTATTCACATAAGAGGGGTGGGGGCGGGCTCCCACTGTGAGCTCTACTCTACAGCAGAGGCACAGCATGATGGGCCATTAAATGCCTTTGTTGTGCCAGAATAATCAAGTTCATTTAGGTACTGGGCGCAGCCCCTGATGCAGGCAGCCCATACACAGGCCCATTTAAATGCATCCCTTTGATGGGGCTTAGGCTTAGCCAGCAGGGACTCTGCATTAACACAAGCCACACTGAAAATGCAGAATTGTGTTTGTTTCCAAGCCAGCAACAACAGAAGAGTGAAGAGTCCAGGAGCCATTAGGTATGGGCTGTCTCCAGCAAAGTGATGTTTTTTGATCTGCAGACAAGATCCTGCTCAAGGCCCACCTCTGAATGTGAAATGAGGGAGGCCAATGCAGAATACACATCCCTATAGTGCTTATATGTAGCCCACACTGCAGTGCTTGTTGTAAGCATGAGTCACACTGAATGGGAACACAGTGCTGCTACGTGATCTACGATAGCATAAAGGTCTGCCCTCAACCCATTTGTGTTAAATGCAGTTCTCCTGCCTCACCCCAGCCCTAACCCGTGCTGATCCACTGGAAGAACTGCCAAGGAAACGGACTGCTGCATTGTATGCAGTTTTCTGTGAATGCCTCCTTTTTTTGTGAACTTGAAGAGGTTAATGTGACTCCCCGATACGCCTCCCGAATTAGCATTAAAGTAGGAGAGACAGCCTTTTTTTCTGATGCAGCACCCGCTTTGCCTGGGAGATTACCTGCTGTAGGAACAATAGTTCCAGCTAAACATGAGGCGTCACCATGTGTGTGCCTAAAAGCACATTGCCACAAAGAATGTGCTATGTGCAAAGAAATGAATTGTATTCCAACTCCTGTATCGTGTTCACTCTAACAATTCACTTGTTTATGGCACCTCTGGTTTCCTAAAGATGCGACTGTGCACGTGTAAACGAGGTGTTCCCTATCCAGTCGCTCAACCAGTTTCAGGATCACCAGGAGTTGCACCCCCCCCCCACCGACTGCACCCAGGAGGAGCTAATCTGCCAGAATCAACATCTAATTTAAATTTCTCTGAAAAAGTGGCGGGTTGTGGGGTTGGGGGATGTGCGCGAGGCCAGGCGATTGGTCAGCACTCTAAGGCAGGCAAGAGTGGGCAGGCCCTTGGGCAAGTACCCCCTGTCGACGAGCTGCTCGGTATGGAGATTTGCAGTGTGAGAATGTGTGAGAAAACCGGCTATGGAGACAGGACAACCTCAACACATTGTAAATCCCTCCTGGCCTGATTGACAAATGCGGTTTCAATGGGAAAAACTCACTGAAAAATTCTTTGTAAATCAGGCCCTCTGGGTTTTTACAGCCCCCTCCGCCCATCCATTTTTTTAATGACATTTAAATCAAACATTGTCACCAAGCTCACGAGACTTAAAAATGACAGTAAATTAAAGTAACGATGACAAAGCCTGGACTTGTGCATTATGCATTACATTCCTGGCAGTTTGTATTGTCTCTGTAACACTCTAGAAAGTTAGAATGTGCGTTAACTTTATTTTAACTCTATCATGTTTATTTTTTTTTAAAAAGGAAGGGATACGTAAGCACACGAGGAACAAGGAATAGCTTCTGCTTTTGCTCAAAGTTCTTCTATTTGAGATGCAGCGCAGCGGTGGGCGAGTTCCATCAATCATGGTGTCTGGACAGGGTACAACAAGAAGTCTCGGGCATGCATTACTGAATCTTTTACATGTAAATTAAGTGCTTGCTGATACTCGTACTGCAGGGAAGGACGGAGTGAGCCAGAAACACTCCTTCTGTGTGTCGGTGTCCACACGAGATGTACATATGGCAATGCTGCCCCCCCCGTGGCTGTAATACAATATTGCACCCTGCTAGCACCAAATAAAAATTACAAGCAGACGTGTATTGAACTTCGGCTTCGAGTAGGCTTTCAGTAAGTGTTCGGCCGAAGCCGTATAATTGATTTTTGACCGGAATTCGGCCGAATACTTACTCGAAGCCGAAGTTCGGTACACCCCTACTAAGAAGTAACTTCTTACCTTGTAACGTTCTTTCGATGGGATGTTCCTCCGACGTATTCCTTATCTTTGATAGATCATCGCCCAGCTTGCTGACCTCTGAATTTTTTTTTCAGTAGAGGGCGCTGCGCGTCGACGTCCCTCGAGCCGATGTCCCTCGACGGCCTCCGTATCGGCGCAGACGTCACCACGCGTATAAATAGACTCGAGCAGTGTCCGTTTCTCAGTTCCGTTTTGACGTTAACAGTTGTTTTACATGAATTGGTTATTGACCTTGAAGGAGCGTAAGCTGCAACCACTAGGGAAGTATTACTGCGGGGATGGATGGGAGGGGCGATAAGGAATACGTCGGAGGAACATCCCATTGAAAGAACGTTACAAGGTAAGAAGTAACTTGTTCTTCGAAGGGATTGTGTCCTCCGACGTATTCCTTATCTTTAATAGACTCCCATAGCAGTGGTGTGCAATTGGAGGTGGGAGTAAAACGCCATGTTTCCTTTCAGGAATGAACCGAATGTAATACGGCTTTGCCAAACCTAGTCTTTTGACTAGAGGAGGAATCCAGGTTGTAAAATCTTGTGAAGGTATGTGCGGACGACCATGTGGCAGCCGCACATATGTCTCGAACCGGCACCCCTCTCTGGAGGGCCGAGGAGGTTGCGATACCCCTGGTTGAATGAGCCCTAAGATTTTGAGGAGGCTCTTTCCCAGCCAGTTTGTAGCATTCCAGGATGGCCAAAATAATCCATCTGGAAATGGTTTGTTTTGTTATCGGTAGTCCCAACTTGTGCCCTGAGTAACCCACGAACAGTTGGCCTGCTTGCCTAATCCTAGCAAGTCTGCTGATGTAAAAGCTTAAAGCTCGCCTTGGGTCCAGCCTATGTAGCCTTTCTTCCTCTTTCCCCGGATGGGGAGGCGGATAGAATGAAGGTAAAGTAATTTTCTGAGTGATGTGGAATTCAGAAACCACCTTTGGGAGGAAATTAGGCTTCACCTGTAGGACAACCTTGACTTTATGAAAAATTGTATGAGGGGGTTTACAAGATAGAGCTTGTAATTCGCTCACCCTTCTAGCAGATGTTAAAGCCACTAATAAGACAGTTGTAAGGGTGAGAAATCTTAGCGAACAAGAGTGGAGTGGTTCGAAAGGAGTACCCATCAGGAAATTTAAGACTAAATGTAAGTCCCATAAAGGAAGCTGGAAAGGTCTTGGAGGGTAGACATTAGTTAATCCCTTTAGAAATTGTATTACTAAGGGTAATTTAAAATACGAAGGCTCCTCCACAGTGCGATTGAAGATCGATAGCGCTGCAAGATAGCCCTTGATAGTGCCAACTTGAAGGCCTGAATTTGCCAAGTAGAGTAGAAAGGATAACACAGTTGGTGTACCACATGAAAAGGGGTTGATATTCTCTTCTCTACACCAGCTGCAAAACTTGTTCCAACGGCAGCGGTATAAAGACTTTGTTGCTGGCCTTCTGGCCGAAAGCAACACTTCCATGACATCATCACGGAGGTCCCAATCCTTGTATCGCAACCTTTCAGAAGCCAGGCGTGAAGGTTGAGGGTTCTGATGTCTGGATGGAGAACCTGACCTCCCTTCTGTGAGAAGATTCTCCTTGAGTGGAAGACGAATTGGAGGGCAGATGGACATGTCCAAAAGGTCCGGGTATCAAGTTCTCCTGGCCCAGTCTGAGGCAATTAGGATCATGGTTTTCCGGAATCTTCTCAACCTCCTGATCATTTGAGGTATGACAGGGACTGGTGGAAACGCGTACAGGAGTGGAAACTCCCAGTCCACTACGAACGCGTCCCCTAGAGATCCTCTCGGGGGAAATTCCCTTGAACAAAACAGATTGCACTTTCTGTTGGTACTGGTGGCAAACAGATCCACTTGAGGGGTTCCCCAAAGGGCGAAGATCTCCTGAAGGACTTCCTGAGCTAGTTCCCACTCGTGGGAGACTGTGCCCTGCCTGCTCAGAGCGTCCGCTGCCAAGTTCTTCTCTCCGGCTAGGTGGACTGCCGATAGAGAGATTCCTTCTTGAATTGCCCAAAACCAGAGCTGCATTGCCTCTCTGCACAGTGGCAGTGATCCTACGCCTACTTTTTTGTTGAGGTAGTGCATGGCCACTGTGTTGTCCGTCATTATCAGGACATTTTTCCCTTGTGCAGATAGCAGAAAAGCTTTCAGCGCTAGTCAACAGGTTGATCTGTAGTCTGGACTCCGATGGAGACCAACGACCGCTGATGGTCAAGTCGTTGGTATGGGCTCCCCACCCCGTGAGTGAGGCATCTGTGACTACTGTTATCTCCGGCCATGGTTGCCAAAACAGTTCCCCCTTCAAGATGTTTTTCTGGCAGGCCCACCACTGAAGGTCTCGAGCCACCTTGTCCGGAACCTGAAGGAGGTCTGTCATTCTCCCTGAGAATTGCGACCACTGAGTTTTCAGTGCCCACTGAAGAGATCTCATTCTCAGGTGAGCCTCTGGCACAAGGAAGATGCAGGATGCCATGAGGCCTAGCAACCTCAAAAAGTCAAAGGCTGGGAGACGTTGGGCATTTTGAAACTTGGTGACCATCTGCAGAATATCTTGAGCCCTCACCTCTGGTGGCAAGGCTTTTCCCAGGGAAGTGTCCAGGACCGCTCCAATGAACTGGAGTCTCTGTGATGGTATCATCTGTGACTTCTTAAGATTGAGGGAGAAGCCTAGTTTGTGAAGGAAGTGGCAGACATAATCTAGCTGGATCTGAGCTTCTGATCAGCCAATCGTCCAGGTAGGGGTAGACGTGGATCCCTTCCCTCCTTAGACTTGCAGCCACTACCAACATTAGCTTGGTGAAGACCCTCGGGCGGAGGTCAGCCCAAATGGCAGAACTCGAAATTGATAATGAGAGCCACCAATTTCGAACCTCAGGTATTTCCTGTGTTTGAGATGGATTGGCACATGGAAATAAGCATCCTGGAGGTCCAGAGATACCACCCAGTCCTGGAGCTGGAGGGCCTGAAGGATCTGAGAGAGAGTTACCATCTTGAACGTGTCCTTCCTGAGGAACTTGTTCAATTCTCGTAAGTCCAAGATAGGTCTCAGTCCTCCGTCTTTCTTCGGTATGAGAAAGTAGGGGAGTACCAGCCCTTGTTCCTCTCCGCTACAGGTACCGGTTCTATGGCACCTTTCTCTAGCAGGTCTACAATTTCCTGCAAGAGGAGCGGATCTGGAACTTTCAGAGAGCTGTTCCCCGGTGGATGACTCTGAGGGATGCGTAGAAAAGGCAGGCAGTAACCTTGGTCAACTGTCTCCAATGCCCAAGCATCTGACGTAGTAGCCTGCCATTCCGTCAGATGTTGAGTTAACCTGCCCCTTACTGGTGTTTTGTGAAGAGAGTCCTCAGAGCGGTTTGGAGGCGGCTGATGCAGATGCCGAGGGTAAAGAGGCACCTGCTGCTGCTGCAGCGGCTTTTGTGTTTTTACCCCGTCCACCTCAGTGAATTTCTTCTGACCCCTTTGAACTGGCTGTCCTCTGCCCTTTCCGAATGCGGAATAGAAGCGAAGGGACTTACCTCTCCAAGAGGTTTCTGAGGGGCGATATGGTGTCTGACGGATTGCAGCTCCTAAGGATTTTGCTGCTGCCTTTGATGTTTGTAGTTTTTCTAAACTGTCACCCGCCTTCTTACCAAGAGCTGTCAAAGGGTATATTGAAGAATCTGCTTTGCACATCTGGAGCAAAACCAGACTTTCGCAACCAAGCAAATCTCCTAGTTGTTGTACTTGCCGCCATGGCCCTGCTGATACTGTCAGCAGAATCAATGCCAGTCTGAAGGGATTCGCACATTGCGTCCTTACCATCCTTAATGATGTTGAGAAACACTTCCCTTTCTTCTCCTTCCGGGAGGCAGTCAGCCGCTGATGAAGCACACTCCCAAAGAGTGTGGCTGAACCTTGCGAGCGTACAAGTAGCATTGATGGATTTCAACACCATGCTACATGCGGAAAATACTTTTTTTGCCATAGAGTCATATCTCTTATCATCCCTGTCCTGTGGAACAGTAGGGTAAGCCGATTTACTACCTGCTGAAGTAGCTGCCTGAACAACCAGACTCTCCGGAGTTGGGTGTTTGGATAAATATTCAGGGTCAGCAGAAGACACCCGATATTTAGCTGACAATTTCTTGTTAACTGCCAGGATTACCTCAGGTGTTTCCCAGTTTGCCAACATTCTCCTTTGTAATGCTGCATGAAATGGCACCACAGGATCCTCCTGTGGACCTTTGACCAAGATGTCTCTGAGGTTGTCTTGCTGAAAAGCAGGTGAGGGTGTGGACCATCCCATAAACTCTATTATCCTTGCCATCAAGGTTCTGTAAGGGGTTTCAGCATGTTCCCATGGGTCTGGTGTGGCAAATTCCACTTCTGGGGAAGTGTACAACCCACTTGCTTCCTGTAGGGTTTCATGGAGGTCTTTCAACCTACCTTCCTCAGAGGTAAATTCCTCTGGTGCAGCAGTTGCAGATCCCTGCAACTCAAAAGGTCTTTCCTGATCGGAATCCTCCCCTTCTTCATAAATAGAAGATAAGACTCTGGAATGATCAGGTCTTGAAAATGGTATAAATCCCATTTCCAGAGCAGAAGGAGCTAAGTTTGTCATGATTGGCTGAGAAAACGTCGAGATCGTCGACGTGGACGTTAAAGGCTTCGAAGCCATCAAAGCCATCAAAAAAGGCTTCGAGAACGACGACATTCTCGTGCTCGAGGCTCTGGGCATGGCCACTGGCTGTGAGGTGGCCGTGGGTTTATCCTTTCTCGACGTCGAAGACAGCGTTGACTCGACTGACCTGCGCGTCGAAGAACCCTCGACGACGCCGATCTACGTGTCGAAGGGATCTTCGACAATGGCGTCGAAGACGCAACTTTGCCTTTACTCGAGGGTTTGTGACGCTCTCCAGTGGCTTCTTTCGCCGGGTACTGCGACTCGCGGCTTTTGGATTTTTTGGGTCTTTCACCCAGGCTATCACCCTCAGCAGTCTTCGAGGGGGTCGAGGCCGCTTTCTCGAAGACGCTTAGCATCTTTTTCCTGAATTCCTCCCACTCAGCCTGAGAGCTATGTTTTGTGGGGCAGGAGACCCTTTTTGGGGAAACGGAAGACGACGAAGATGAGGAAGGGGATCTTCGATGTCTCTTTTTTGAATGCTTAGATCTCGAAGAGTGACGGGAACTGCTTCGAGACCTAGAGCGAGAATGTCTTATGATGGCGAGGAGACGAATGTCTCGACTCCGCCGAGGAAACTTTCGAAGAAGTTTTAACTGCCTTACCTCTCTCGAGCTTCCCCTTACGCTCCTTCAAGGCTTTCGCCGTCATGGACATGCAGTCCTCGCACTCCGAACAATGGTGCTCGATTCCCAGGCACCACAAACAGATCCTGTGAGGATCCATCAACAACATTTTCTTTCCACAGTCCCGACATTTTTTGAAGCCGGACCGTGGAGTCGTCGGTTCGGGTGAGGAAGCCATCGAGTACGAGTCGATATTCACAAGGAATATATTGATATATTCGACTGAAGAACTGAGCAACGATATTCCGAGGCCCCACGAAGCGCGGAAAAACAGAACTGAGCTACAGACGCTGCGCAAGTATTTATACGCGTGATGACGTCGGCACCGATACGGAGGCCGTCGAGGGACATCGGCTCGAGGGACGTCGACGCACAGGGCCCTCTACTGAAAAACATTTTCCGAGGCCAGCAAGTTGGCAGATGATCTATCAAAGATAAGGAATACGTCGGAGGACACAATCCCTTCGAATGAGGCTGCTGCAGTCAGGTGTTCAGTAAGTATATTGTGGTCAACTAAGTCGAACGCAGCAGATAAGTCAAGCAGTACGGGAGAGCAGGGTTTCCATTATCATTGGATTCATCCATTTGGATTTTTAAATCCAGGAAGGCCGTCTCTGTGCAAAGGCCTAGGAGGTGGTTTACTTCAAGATGGTTTTGAATTTGGATGTATGCCGCCTTGTCTAATATTTTCAGCAGAGAAGGCACAGTGGTTATAGGTCTGAAGTTAGTCGGGATGCTGGGGGGCATGAAGGACCATGACCCAGGCATCCTTGAGATTGTTTGGGACATTGCATGATTCAAATGAGGCATTAATGAGGGAGCGAATTCCTTAGCCCCTCCTTTGATTGTAGCTGGGCAGATGTCCCCTTGGCATCCGGATGGTTTTAGGCTAGCAAAGATGGCTTCTACCTCCGTAGTGGTGACTGGGTTACATTCGAATAGGCTGCAAGGTTTAGGGTGTGTGTGGTTTGAATCACTAAGTTTAGTGTTTCGTGTGAGACTGTGTTTTTTGGATTCAATTTTAGCTTGTTGTAAGGTGATTTTGTCTAGGGGGGGCCTTTGGATGTTGGCACACCAAGAGGAGTCTTTGGTGCATGATTCAAGAGGAGAGATGGGAGACTCCAACTCTCTGAGAATGGTGAAAAGCTCTTTGGAGCTGGATTTAGCATTTAAAATTCTAACATTTTAGGCATCACTTTTAGTTTACAAGATGGCTTCTTTAGAAGCGTTGTAGGCCATAGTAAATGTTTCCTTGCTCAGGATTGAAGGGTTTATTCTCCAAGGGTGTTCAGTGCATCTTTTAGATTTGCGTAGGGCTTTCAAGTCAAACGAAAACCATTTATTTAGATGTGCGGGTGGATTGACTTTTCTTAATTTGAGCAGAGCTTTTGAGTCTAGGGCTTGAAGTAGGTTTTGGTTGTATAGGTCCACCAGGCTGGCTGGGTCCTTATCCAGATTCACGTGAGGGTCTTTGATGGATTGGAGAGCAGGGAGAAGGTTATCCAAGGTGATAAGGCGGTTGTTTCGGGTTAATGCAGGTGGTACTTGCAAGCTGCTAAGAGCGAGGCAAATAGTATCCTGAATTGCAAAGGAAATGACATGGTGGTCAGTCCAGGCACAAGGAGAATTGGAGAGTATTTCTGTATTGCAATTTAAGTCTGCTATCCAATCTAAGGTTCTGCCTTTGTTGTGAGTTGGTTCAGAAATATGGTGTATAAAGCCAAGCTCTGTGAGTATGAGGGCTCCTTTGATGTGGAGGGCCACGAGTGGTGGAGGGCTGGTAGAGAGATTAGAAACCTTTAGGTCTAAGGTATTGTTGGAGGTAGTAAGATCATTGGTGGTTGATGTGGGTAAGGTGGAGGGTGTCTTGCCGAGCATGTTGGTCTTACAGTAAGGGCCAGGAGTTGCTCGTGCGAGAACCTAGCCTAGCATTTCTAAAACCAGGGGGGCAGGGAGTGTTGGTAGTAGGCTGCGAGGTATGTTGCGATAGCCATTGGCTAGGTGAAGTGGGGTAATTACTATATATGGATTCTTCAGTGTTGGGGCTCGCCATGAGATGATTAGTAGAGAAAGGAGGTAGGCATTTGGTAGAGGCTATGGTATTAAAGATAAAATGGTGGCCATGGTGAGAGTAACGACTCTGAGGTTGGCCACAGGATCCCAATTGCGTGGGCAACCCGATGCTGAGAGCCAGGGGTTAGGGTTAGGAATGCACGTTTGTGCAGGTAGCAGCTAGTAAGCTGAGAAATCAAATGGTAAGGCTTGAGGCCATGCACAGTTGGAGTGGGTGGAATTGTCCTACGGTGTGGCTAACAGATTGAGCTTCAATAGTGACAGATGTAGGTGATATTTGCTTGACTAGGCTAATAAGGATCAACGTATCATACAGTTGCGAGGGGCAAACAAGGTCTGGCTATATGAATGTAGAATAATTAGCATAACAATCTAAGCACATTGGTAATTGCTACTAGTCAATGGTAGCAATCGCAAGATTAGAAATGGCCAAGCTAGCTGGCGGCATGCAGCAAGAGGCAGGTCACACATAGGAACAAAGTGATGGCTGAAGGTTATACATGGTCACATAGAATTGATGTTGCGCATAGTGAGGTCGCCCAGTCGAGAATGATACCCGGCTGCAGGTTAAATGCAATGTTTCACTATCCTTAGCGTGGAACAGGCGGCAGGCAGGGTGAGCAGGTGAGGAGTGGGGCGAAGTCGGATGGTTAGCAAATCCGTTCCTGCCGGTTCAATAAGCGGTGGACTGGACCAAGCAGGTATTTCTATCCAGGGTACTGTTTCTTTCTGGGTCTTTGGTCTGGCTTCGTCGGTCATCCCTTAGATGTTTTGTCAGGCAGTTCCATTCTTGATTCCCTCTTTCCCCCGCACTCCTCCGTTCCGGGCCAACCACCTCAGATCTCCTCTCTTGTTGCATGATATTTTTTCCATTGGGATCGCATCCATTTGCAGTCTTCCAATAATGCTTCCATTTAAAGATTTATCAGTTGTCTTTCTTCGTGCCAGGTCACAAAGACAATTTTGCCAGTTTATCGAATCTTCTGCTTCCTTGTCTAGCCTGTCTTGTACTTTATTTACAAAGCCTTCCAAGCCTGTGTCATTTTTACGTGCCTCATTGCTATAAGCGTGGCCTGGTCTTGCAGTGAGTGGTTGAGTGGCTCGTAAAGTTTAGTGAAAGGGGCTAGCGAGATGCTGAGCGCTGCCATCATTGTATGCTGTATGTGGGTCATTGCTTCTCTCGATGGACTCCCGCCCCAATTCTGCTGTCCTCTCTCAAAAATAGGTTCCTCCTGGGTACTTCTTGCAGAGGAAGAAGACATGCTACTGCCGATTGATCCATTTTCTAGTATAGATTTATCTCCTTCAAATCGGGGTGGCGTGTAGATTCTACTTGTATCAGTCATTCTCCTCTGCCGAACCCCTTTGGTCATGCCCATTTTCACTCCTTTATTGTCTGGTTATGTTAGGATTTATTGGAGATTCCAGGATTTCGATTTCATTGTGAATTTTCCCCGTATTTGAGGATACAATGCTGCTTGCTCTCCAACCCAGTGGTATTTCTGAAAATACTGCGGGCTCCATATAAATATTGCTCTTTTCTGCATTTGGAATTTCGTAATTCAGCGCCGCCAAAAGGTCGTTGATAGTAGATAGGTTCTTTCGCTTCTGCAAGGAGATTTTTTCTGTTAGAACTAATAAGTCCTTTTTGCAAGTCGCGCAGCCAGATCTGAGTTTTTTAGCTCTTGGGTTTGGGGTGGATCAGCTGGGTGCTAATTCCGGTTCAACACCAAAGGATCATTCTGTGGCAAATCTCTTGTGAACATCCAGTCGTGCTCTCTTTACTCAGTTACCCCCTCCACCCCAGATTTATGGGGTCCAAGTACTCACTGTTCTTGCTCTTATTTTGGATCTTCAGGCTCTCACCGTCTTCCCCCTCCTCCCTACTCCCTACTCCCTACTCTCTTCGTGGGCCTTGGTTGCATCACTTTGTTCTGCCAATGCAGGGATGTTTCCCCAGAAGATTGGCGGACGGCTGGGCTACTTTCGTACCCTCCGCCTCTACAGAGTCGGACCCCAATCTTGCCTGGTCCCGTAGTTTTTCAATCCTTGAATCCACCTAATTATGGGTGCGGCTTACTTGGCTCTGTCGCCCCCTTGCGACGAAACTGGCCCCATCTCCCTTCCAGCACCCCAGTTGTCTGCTCACCAGTCTCTTTTATCCTCTCTCCTGCGGATTCGCTTTGGCATCTGCGGCCAGCCACGCTACTAATCCTGTTAGATGCCGCTGAAATCTCAGAATTTAAATCTTGTTCTAGGGGAGCACGCAGCCTTACCTGCTGCAGAGTTCTGGCACCTGCCGGCTTTGCATGTTCTCTTCTGTTCAACAGTGCAGGTCTCACAGGTGAGGAATCGGTGGGGGGCGGGGGTCTTCAGCTGACCGCAGGATTCGATGGAGAAGCGTTTCTTCCGATCAAGGGATCACTGCATCCACCTGCGAACACCAGCCAACACCGCTTCGCTTTGCGGAGTTAACAGCCTTTAAGATCTTTCTTGGCTGTGTCGCTTAGAACGCTGGGGAATTAGATTAAAAGCACAGTGGCAAAACCAGCCAACACCATTGGTCGCTTATTTAAACCCAAAATAAGAAAAGGAAAATCAATAAAGGGAAACCCCAAGCAAGCAAACGTCTCACTCTCTGTGATAATGTCTCAGCTCCCCAATTTTGTTGCATATTTTCAAGGTATTCCTGAACCCTAGCATGTCTCTTACTAGTTCATTGCGGGCTTCCCAGGGGTGCCTGAACCCTGACGTCATCTGTTGAAGGATTCTAAGGGGTACCAAACCATGCCTCTGCTGTGGTGGTGACAGAGTCCCTGCGGTAAGGCTTCTTGCCTCCTCCCAGTATAACTGTAGCTTCTTCATCAGGCCAAGTGGTAACTCTGAGCTATCACCTGCCCTCCGCATGATATACAATATGATCTATTTTATTTATTTTACGCCATACAAAAGTGTTTCAGAGCGCAACACAACCGAGGCCAAGGGTTTGCCTGCTACCTTCTACAAGATCTTGGACCTCCGTCACCCTGCCCACAACTTTTCTGGCATGCTTACCTGGCTCTCATACCTCCTCCCCCCTCGTTCTTTCCTATTCCGTGCAACTGTTCTTTTCAGGTTTGGCCTCAACCTGCACTTACTTTGGGGTTTAGGTGTTGGACCAAGCAATTATTAGGTCTGTCCGCCATCTTGAAATTCACTTCCCTCTCAGTTGCGGACTAGTACTGTCTGGGAAGGACACAGATCCTGATTCCCAAGTTTGTGAACTTTTCCCTGCATGTGAGACATCTCCAGTATGTGAGCCTCTTGGTAAAGGCCTTAACAGTCCCTCTGAGTCTTCCAACAGTACACAGAAGTTTGGCTCTTGGCAAACCTTTAGCTCTGTATAAGCTGCGAGGGAAGCTTCAACCGGCAAACAATTTGGTTGGCTTGTATTAACTGCATGCTCCAAGGCTGAAGGAAAACCTGAGTTGCACCATTGTTTTTCCGTGTGGGCCCTCGAAGCTCTGAGAGCTTCTCTGAATTACTCTGCTAGGACTTTTGTCCCACTGGACAACTGCAAACTAATAACCTTGTTTCTGCACAGGGCCCAGAGGAACATCTTCAGTGAGTATGCAATCACATCATTTAGATTGCAGGAAACTGTGTACTTGCAAACAGAATGAGTTTTAAAGGCATTCAGAGTGTAAAGGTGACTTACCATGAACCGATGTGTGTGCTTAGTTTCTTGGGGAGTTTGGGTTTGGCTGCAGAGTGCTTCAGGCACTCAGTTGGATAGTGGGTTCAGCTAAGTTTGTCCGGTAACTGCTCACTGGCACATTATGGCGGCCAACAAGTTGATCAGGGGATACTCCCCTCACCAGACCCGATTCAATTATCCACTTGCTCCCCTGAGACCCTCTTTTGTCTATCTCCATAAAAAGCAGGGGGCATGGTTAAACTGGTTACTTCCAAGTAGGAATTCTCCCCCGCCACCCTATATTGGTAGAGTTTTCACCGGCCCCAACCAGGGTTTCAAAGGTTTGCAAGCTAATTTAGTTGGGCTGGTAGATACTGCAACTACTATCTGAGCTAGAGTCGACAGCAGCCTATTCTCCATCTTCTTTGGTAAGCCAGGCTTCTGTTCGACTTTAGCCCCAGGCCCCTAGCAGGCTCCCTTCTCTTTCCACCGGACCTGTCCTGCACTGTAGCTCACTTGGCTTAGCCACTTACTGTTCTGTAACGTTCCTTCTGTTAGCAGGTATTTTAGATATTCACTAGCAAGGGCTTAGGATGACCGAATATCAGCATATGAGCAGAGTTTTCTGCCAGGTGTATTCCGACTCTCACTGTGCCTATGGGGATGTGTGGGGATACTACTAAGGTACACATAGATACACATCAGCAGACAAAAAGGTAAGTCTACACATCATACATACTAGAAAATATACTCTATGTCAAGCATGAAGAAATATCTTCAGAGTAGTTATGTACTTAAAAATATAACTATAGTAAAACAGTAAAATGTCCAAAAGAGACAACAAAATTAAAAGCAGTCACATACAATTTACAGGAGAGTAAAATGCACAAGCTACTTTGGGAGTCTTTAAAATGGTCAGAAATTGTGAAATGGCAAAGAAGTTCTTCAAAAGTAGAAGGCAAGTTCAAAATCAGAACAAAGTGTCTAAAAATGTAAAACCCAGATCAAAACAAGTATTTAGTGCAATTGAACAGGCATGTAAAAGTAGAAGTTACAAGTACAAGTTAATTGGAGTTACTTTTATATAGTTCAAATGTTTGGTCTCATACTATAAGCAGAACCAAGCATGTAGGCAGTTATCAGTTATAGTGGAATCAGCATTCTAGAGGAGATGCAGAGAAGGAAACGATTAGTATGTCAGGATGAGGGACTTTACCAGAGTAGCTGCAGGTCCAGGGTCGATGACCAGTGGCCCAGAAAAGAAGAATTGTAGAGGTGGAGACAAGTCCCATGTTGCAGCTAGAAGGGCCTTGGAGAAGGAATGCTAAACAAAAAGCCCCAGAACCCTGCAGAGGAGGACCAGCGATAGATTGGAGGTCATCCGACCTCAGGGATGTGACTGGAAGTGGTATATGCAGACCAGGAGTCACAGCGTTGGAGGTCAGAACCGGAGGTCCTGGGATAGTTTTCTGTTGCAGAGTCTGTAAGCATAACCTCGGAGATGGTTAGTTGAAGAAACCACGTAAAACTGGATAAGGTTCTTCAAAGGATCCACTAAGTAGAGGACACAACAGCACCAAGGAAGTACAAAAGTGGCCCTTGAAGTCAAATCATAGGTGGCTCCGGTGAGGACAAAGGCCTTCAGAGGAAGAGTCAGGACGGTACTACGAGGAGAAGCAGTGGCTGCAGTCTATGCCAGAATGTCCACGAAATCAGCACGTAGGTTTGGGCAGCAGCAAAAAATATATTTACTGCAGGCAGCAGGGGCACCCACTTTAGCCAGGGGCTGCCACAAAGATCACAGGTTCAGGAAACTTCAGAGAGCAGAGGTGTTAGGCAGAAACCTGTGCAGTTGCCTCCGGGACCACTGCAAAGTGTTTGGCAGTAAACCCACTTGGTAGCAGTCTGTACCACACAGATTCACTTGGTAGCTGTGGCTGAGCAGTCAGACTTCCCTCAAGAAGAGTTAGGCAGTATACAGAGTATTCACAATAGGTCAAAAGAACACAGTAGAACAAGTTAACACTGACCAGAGCTTGGTGTAAAAGAGATATAATTATTTATTTAAAACCACATCTAGAAAAACACACAAGCACTAATAGTAAGCAATTCAAAAACACGGTCACTAAAAGATATACACTCCCTTAGAAGAATATTAGACAAGTCTTAAGTAAAGCCCCACTTATTTTCAGACAGCGGTGAGCGCTTAACGCAGATGGCACTCTTATAATTTGTTTAAAAAGGGAGAGAAAAGCAGAGTATAATATGAAACAGATCCCAACGCTTTCATAAGAACAAAACAAGAGAGGGAGGCAAGTAAAACCGTGAAGTTAGAGTTCAGTAGGCCGGATCCACTTTAAGAGGATCAGAACGAAATGTGTCCAAGGTCACACGGTTGACGTGCACAAGAGTCTTGCAAAGGTTCAAAAAGAGTTGGACCAAAAGAAAGGGACCAGTTAGAGGGTCTAGGCGGCCAGCCAGTCCAGAAGGTTAAGGGGTTATTATTACCTTGTAGGAATCTCTAGAAAGGGAGGCCTGGCGGACACGGTACCTTAAAGTGGTGAGAATACTCCAGCGGGGGCAGTTGTTCCTGGCAGCGGATGCAAGTCGGTGCTTCGTCCAGGGGAAGAGAGGATCTCGTCGGGGAGGAAGACAGGAGTCTGTTGCACTGCCAGGGAAGAAACCAGCCGCTGAGTTCTCAGGTAAAAGGAGCAGTCGTTTTATTCGCGGTCCAGTGGTAAGTGGCTATCCGGTTGCCGGGGTGCTTGGCACAGGCAATTCGACCACAAGACGGTCTGGGGTGCGAAGAGAAGAAGGTAAACTGGTTGTGCCCACCAGTCAGGGGAAGAAGCCTCTACAGCCGGGAGATCTTCTCGGTCGTCGGGAAGTGTTGAGTCGGTTCCGCAGGGCTCCACTGGTGGTGTTGTCGTGGTAGGTCGGCTCAGCTTCTCCCTCGTCGGATTCTCAGGTCCTGTGGCGACTTCTGAAGTTCCAGTCCCCAAAGCCCTGCTTTTATGCAGCACACCCCCATTCACTCAGCCTAGCTGTCAATCAAACATGCTAAGTGGTGAGCCGGCCGGCTCACCACTTGGGCCAATCACACAAGAGTGCGACTTGAGTTACCAAAGTAACTCAGTCCAGGGTGCCTAAAACCCCCTCCCACACCCCCTGTGGTACCCAGACAGAGTGGCACCACTTTTGGAGGCTTCTGTGGAGAAGCCCGCCAAAAGTGGAACAAAGGGCTCGACTTGGGTTGGAATCACAGAAGAGAACACAAACGCCATTTTAGAATCGAGTCCTGGCAAAAAATACCAACCGGCGAATTAATATTAAATAAACCGGCGGTATGGTCGAGGCTATGAGAATTAAATAATTAAAGTTGGTAGCCTCGAACAATGGGAAAATCCCACAGGGATATATTCGCGGTCGAATATAAAAAGTAGTTTCCACTGCCACCAGCCAAAACTCGATCAGGGGGGACGGAGACGTGCCCGCTCGACTAACAGACCCCGGGGCAATCGAATTGCCCCGACCAGTACGTCCACAATATGATGGTTTGTACTGGTTTCTGTTCATAATTTGGGACTAGTAAAGCCAATGGTGACTTTACATGCCCTGGGAGACAGTCAGTCCCAGGGTATGGAGTATATGGTGGGTCGTCACTATGACACCCATGTGTTACTGCACGGAGGGTGCTTTGTAACACACATAGTAAAAACACATGAGACCCTATGGAGTAAAGGACCCCATAGCCCATAAAACACATTAACAGTCAAAGGAACACCATAAATCATGTCCAAGAGTGGGAGAAAAAGAGTCTCACTCTTGGCAGGTGAAAAAAAAAACTCCAGAAATCCAGCAAAGCTGCTGGGGGACTCACTAGGTTAGGAAATTCAGCCTAAAGAGAGAATTCTCCCTAACAAGAGGATTGCAAGATCAGAGGTTTCAGCAATTCACATCTAACGGAAGAAGAGGAAGAGCCTAAAACAAGATTCCAGCATGTGGCGAGGCAATGTTGCACTGTCAGGCGAATCAAGAGTCAGCAGCAGAGTCAGCCTCTCAGATCTTCAGGGACGTGTAACCAATTGACATGTTTAGGCTGACTGATGGGGCTAGAGGAGCAATAGGGCCAGGTGTCACCACCACCTTGACATGATGCCAGGACAAGATGAGGACATGTTTGGAGCCCTCAGATTTTCAAGTCCATAATCTGCCTGGGATGTTAAATGGCAGTATTTAGGTTCAGGAGGCCTTGTGGCACAACAGAGGACCCTAGAGTGACCTAGGAAGGAAGGAAGGAAGGAAGGAAGGAAGGAAGGAAGGAAGGAAGGAAGGAAGGAAGGAAGGAAGGAAGGAAGGAAGGAAGGAAGGAAGGAAGGAAGGAAGGAAGGAAGGAAGGAAGGAAGGAAGGAAGGAAGGAAGGAAGGAAGGAAGGAAGGAAGGAAGGAAGGAAGGAAGGAAGGAAGGAAGGAAGGAAGGAAGGAAGGAAGGAATTAAGACCCGGTGGTTCAGGATCGGTTAAAGAGAAATAATCTCAATGTGGACATGTCAGCAGAGACACCTTGGGGAACAGAAGGATTAAAGCCATTACACACCTGCACACAATTTTTCCTCATTAGAGGTGAATAGAAACCAGAGACTCAACTAAGAGGCTTTCTGTTCCCTAAGAATTATGAAAGTCTGGCTTATCCCATTACTTAGAATCAACCCTCTGAAAGTATCCGCCACCAAACCTTGTTCTGATCATATTCCTAGGACAGGAGTCTGCAACCTGCGGCTCTCTAGGTGTGTCGGACTACAACTCCCATGATCCCCCCAACAAAGACTATGCTTGTTAGAGCTGATGGGAGTTGTAGTCAAAAACATCTGGAGAGCCAAAGGTTGCAGACACGTGACCTAGGACATCCTGGTGAGGGACAGAAGTTGCAGATACCATTTTGGCTGCATTACTACATTGTTAATTTGACTGCACGTGTTAGGGAGATTATTTAACAACCATCTGCTTAGGGCTGTGTAACTATCTAACCTAAAGGTGAAACAGTGTTTCTCACCAAGTGGAAAGACCAGACACTGTAAAGTGTGAGAAACCCAAGGGTGTCTTCAGGTTTGCTCCCTTTGGAACATCTAAACGAAAGAGTGTACCCTTGCTGATTCTGTTTAAAACCACAGACATTTTGGGTGGACAGATACTTGAATCTCCAGAGCTGTCCACAAACTATAACTTTGCAACAGGATTAGGTTTCCTTATTCTAGAAATCCTATGACTGAATCATCCGCTGTTTGCAGATTGCCACTCACTTAGTGACATTACTAAGTGTTTCTAAGACATATGTTTATATAGTTATTACTAAGGTTGACAGGTAAGTGTCTGAACAGGAAAACACAGGATCAAACAAAGAGCATAACAGAAAATCAACATGGTTATAGTTTCAACCAAGAGCATAAAAAAGGAATAAATAAATCAACATGGTACATATAGTTGAGTGCAATTAACAATGAAATTCAAACATACAAAGGAATATTATGAGAAATGCATATAGCAAAAACAAAATCAAAAGCAAAGACAAAAGAACAATGCTGGTTAGTTAAATCACTAACCAAACATTATTTTTGGGGGTGAAAAAGGGAAGGGAGAAAAATCAGATGCATGGTGAAGGTTCAATAAGTTCATTGCATCATAAATCCCATGATGGGAACTTTTAGTTATCCCTAAAATTGTTTTCACGGAGCAATAAATGCTGCAGGGTCATTAAATACAAGATATCTTATCCTTGCCAACGTGACAGTTGTTGGATGGACCAAAGAATCAGAGGACAGGGATATAGATGTTCAAATATTCCCTGTGTTCTTCACGTTTCGGCGGTGATGTGCTATAGTAAGTCCGCCTTCATCAGGGCTCCTAATCGGGGACCCTGTAAGGAATACATGGATATCTAGTGAGTGGAATGGTGCTGCGGGTGCCCGTAGTACTGGGGCACTAATTATATGGATCTATTCTCTCAGCTCCCTTTGGAACCTCTGCCCAGATGCCCAGGGAAAAGCCATCAATTTTGGATCCTGACACTGGGGGGTGTACGCGTGAGGGAAGATCACCTCGGTGGAGGGTGATTGGGGAGAGGGTGCCAGACAGCAAGACATACTATCCCCCCACCCCCACCGATAACACTGACACTTACTCTCCCTTCCCTCAGTCTTCATGGGCTACTTCCATTCATGCCCTAGTTTTCTCTGTAAGTACCCACCAAGTATTGAGAAGAGGAAGAAGCAACTAGGAGTAATGCACACTTTCTACTACAAACACCAATCTAGTAGTGGGACGAAGAAGAGCGGTTGGAAGTCATCCAATACTGAAGGTCAGGCATGTCCCATTGATTGGGTCATTATGGTCAAGCAAGACAAGCCAACGACTCACACCTAAGGCCCCTTAATATGGTTCCGGTTTTTAAAGGGAGGAGGCCCAAGCATTTAGGAGAAGGAGAACCGCGGTGGTGGAACGAGACCAGGAGGTCTTTACGCCAGCAACCATCCCGGAGTGTCTGCAGGACGTGGAGTGAGTCGCGTGGGTGTTAAAGGACCGTGAGCCTTCGCATCAGAAGGCTGGCAGCTGCAGCTGCCAAAAGCTGAGTAGCAGAAGGGGTGCGGTCCACACACATACAGGATGCTGACATGTGCAAAGAAGTGCCCGATGAGTAAGCAGAGCACAGGTGGTCTGCTTCCCAGCTAGAGAGAAGATGAGCAGGAGTAGCAGGAACCACTGCTATGGTGACGCGAAGAGCTGGTGACTATCGGAGAACAAGAGAAGACTGGTGCGCTCCCAGGGGACCGCAGGCAAGTTATGTCCATGAACCTAAATGAATATGAACTACACTGAATACAAAACTGAATGGAAACTGCGTTTTGTATGAAACCACGTAATATTGAATACTGAACCAACATTGAGCAGAACAAAGTATATGGAAAATTGAACAATCATTTGAGTATTCTAACAACCAATGTGAGAAAGAACCATAAGTGTCTGTGGCAAGGCAAAAGAATGATGCAGAAGAGTGTTACACTAACCAAAGGGAATACAAGTGTGAGAAATCAGAAGCCCAAAGCAGAAGAGCCTGTGAAGGGGCCAAACAAGGCTAAGGGGAACTTACGGTTGCACGACCTGCCATGGGTGGACTGTGTGGTCTGACATCTGCGCCTAGACCAGGGAGCCCTAAATGGTGACAAGCAAAAGACCCTGTGAATAAACCACAGAGAACTGTGAATTGAATGCTAAAGCAAGCTAGAAGGTGGGTCAAGTGGACCTATTGTTTTCTGATAGTGAACACTGAGCAAGTGAAAGCAGTATAGGTGCTACAGTCATATCCTTGGGAAGGGAAACCTGAGAATCGAAAGAACTGAGAAACACTGTATTGCGGAAGGGAACCTAGAGACCTCCTTTTTGTGTGAACTTTACTGTATTGAACTTTGGGAAGGGATCCTCAAGACCTGGCGGGACATTGTTGAGACAAGCAGCTATTGGAACTGTATTGAACTTGGGATAGGTAGCCCAAAAAGAAAAGAACTTACGCCGAGAGTACCTGAGACTTTACTTTTGAAAACTATTTTGTTGGCTCAGAAAAACCCCATACCAAGTTTATTTCTAGATGTGAGGGCAAGCATAGGTTTTGACACAGACAGACTTTTAATTTGGACTTATGGACACAGACTTAGCTACGTTTTCTTTCGGCAGGTGAAATCCCAACCTTAGTTAAAGGGCAAGTTAGGCCTCACACTATCCTGATATTGAAATAAAACATTCTTTGAAACTCGAGTTCGGTTGTCTGTGTCATCTCTCTTGATACCATGCCTGTCTCACAAAAGGAAGTAGCTGTGACGGAGGAGTCCGACATAACCCAAGGAGGGTGGAGGACTTGTAGTTAATTACAGCTACTTGTGAGAAACCAGAGGATATCCTCACACCTACTTCCCTTGGATCCCCTTCTCAGGTGGCCAGGGAAAGGCCATCGCTTTTGGATCCTGAGCCTGGGGGTGGCGAAGCGAGGGATGATTGGGGAGAGGATATCCACAGGCGAGACATGGTATTCCCCCTTTTCCTTAGGAGAACCAACGTCACCCTACCCCGGCCATTATGGGCTATTGCAAACCATCTTCCCTCATTTCACCTCATTCAGCCCACTATAGGACTGGGACGAGGAAGAGGTGACTACGAGAAGTGAACACTTATAAGTCATTTCATCACTCTAGTACTGGTAAGAGGAAGAGGCCTGCAGAATGTTGTAAAGATCGGGCATGTCCCTAGTGCTGCACTAATTACATCCAGGCAATTAAAATTATGGACGCGAACCTGCAACCTGTCAAGTGGTTGCAGGTGTATAAAAGAGAGGGGGGTCCAGCAGAAGGGAGCCGAGGTCAATCGTTGAGGGCCTGGAGGGAGATTCCTGCATACCAGGAGGCAGACGAGGTGGGTCCGACAGGAGAGCCAGCATGCCGGCAGACGACCCCTAAAAGGCATGGTGCAGAGGGCCGGGTGGATCACGAGAAGGCCACAGGTGGGGAAGCCTCATTGGTCGGAGGTCCGCAGCCAGAGCTGCGGACACAAAAGAAAGGAACAGAGTTACTGACAGCATCTGTGGGGAGAAAGCAGAGATGCCGGCAAGATACGAAGAGCAGGTGAAGTCCGAGCAGGACTTGTAGTCCAAGGAGAGCGTGTCAGCGGAGCAGAAGCCGAAAGCACAGCTGCCCAGAGGAGACGCCAGGGACCGTTGAGTGACAAGGGAAGAGCACTCAAACCCGCACACTCCTGGGGGCTACGGGGGAAGCCAAAATATATGTCAAATGAATAAAGAAGTATGCGCAAGATGAAACAAACCCAAAGCAATGGGTTGAGAGGAAAAATAAGGAGAATATAAAAAACAAGCAGCAGGTTAAAAAAATACAATTATTGAATACTGAACTAAATGAAGGCTTATGAAAAAGCTATGACCTGATAAGTTTGTGTGAAATTCATGTAGCACCTATTGAAAGCAAAGCATGAGCCGTATGAAATGCATTATAAAGCAAGTACGGATGTTTGTGAGAAAGTATGAAAACAAATTGGTGTAGAAAACAAAAACATCACAAAGTGAACTATATGTGAAAGCCCATTGACTGGCAAAGGAAAGAGCACATTGTGGCAAAGCCAAGAGGCTGAGCAGGAAATGCCAGGTGATTGAACCATCACATAGGTACAGATACAGAAGAACCTATGTGGGCTAATGAGCCTAAGGTCCCTGGTTGTGCGACCTGTAGTGTGTGACCGTGTGGTCCGAAAACGGCGCCTAGACCGTGGACCCCAATTGTGAAAGCCAAAGAGTTTGCTGAAGTGAAACAGGAGAAAGCAATCTGAATGAACTATTAAGAAGCCGGAAGGAGTATAAAGTTGGTTTGGAGCCGTTTTTGAACAATGGAAGATTGATAAGTACAAGTTGAACTTAAGGAAGGGAACACCAAGACTTTTGTGGAATTGTTTTGAACTTGGGAAAGAGAATCCCGATGCTGTGTGCAACTGTCTTGTACTTGGGGAAGAGAACCCCAAGGCATTGTGGAACTATCTTGAACTTGAGGAAGAGGAGCGGAAAAGTAAGCTAGGAGCTGGAAGAAGCTCATAACTTAATTTGGAACACTGTTTCTTTTATTGCTGACCCCCCCCTACACATTGTTTAGTTTTAGTTGTGAGGGCAAGTATAGGTTGAGACAGACAGAAGTAAATTGAACTTTCTGACTCAGACTTTCCTTAGTTTCCTAAGGTAGGAAAATCCTACCCAACTATAGGGCAAGTTAGGCCTTCAACCATCCTGACATTTGAGTTAATAAAACATTTCTATTTGAACTTTGAATCTGTTGTGTGCATCTTGCTTCATGATGCCCACACATAGTCCACACAGTTAACCAAAGAAAACACCTACACTGGTATACTGAAAATCATTCATTATAAAATTACATATCTAACTTCCATAAGGTAAAATAAGTTCTATAGGCTAAACATAACACGTAATAAAACACAATGCAAGTAATAAAATACTGGCCAGTTAAGATCCAACTCACTCTTAAACAATCTGTGTTGCCCACCACCTGGTGGTATGAATTTCACAGGGTTAGGGTAGGAAACAAAAGGGGAACCCTATACAATTAAAACACACAGTAATGAAACTGGTTAACAGGACCCCCAAAACAAAACAGTCACAGTGAATCCTTTACCTCTAGGACATAGTATTATAAGCAATACAAATGCACACCATACAGTAAATATAGATCACAGAGGGAGGAAATGGGTTAATACATTTAGAACACACAACCAGAGGCCACCAAAAATCAGAACATATTAGGCTATCAGCACCGAACTCATTACGCAGCTAAATAAATACAGTAATCCTGTTCAGAAATACATTGTAAGCAGACATTCTTCATAGGCAGCAGTGTAATGCAAGACTTTAAAAATACAAATAAAATCAGTGGTACTTGATAACATTGTAGTATTTGTCCTAAAGCTCCATGGACACAGGGGGAACCAGGAAACCGGTCTAGAGGCAGATAAGAACCTCCAAAGTAACTTTGGGGGAACTTCCAGGTAAGTGCAAATGTTCCCCATAGGAATAAACGGGAAAGTCAGTGGCCACAGCTGTGGTTATGGTTAAAAGGAAGGTACGTTCTAGTTCTAGCCCGAAGCTGCGGAGAAGAGAACAACCAACTCCAAGGCACACCAGAGAAGACCCTATTGAAGAGCTCTAGTGCCAGGTTTGAGACCCAGCAGCCCCAGAAAGCGGAGAATCAGAGCTGCATTCGTGCCAATAGAAGTGTATACCAAAAATACAGCATAAGGAGGCCTGTAGAAACCTTTGAGCATGGACAACAACCCACAAGGGTAAATATCACAAATAATCAAGTAACCCCAGGACCAGAGGCGAGTCTTGGAAACCACCTGGTGAGTACAGATCTTGTACATGTGCAGTTTGTAGGATCGCATCACCCAGGGACTTAAACTTGGGAGCAACGATGACCTAGACGGCAAACAAGGACAACAATCAATCTTCCAAGGAGTGGTCACCACCAGCCAAAGTGAATGCAGCAGTGACAATGGCTCCTCGAAGACTGAGGAATGTGGCTAAGCAGATTCTGACATCTCGAAGGACATAGAGGGTAGCTGGCCAGCAAAACACAATCCCATAATAAAGACAAAGATGGAGGCGATCGAGGAGGGCTCAAACGAAAAGGAGAGGTGGGTTTATTAGTGTCTGTGTGACAGCAGCTTCCTACACCAAGATAGACAACCAACGTGGCATAATCAGGCCAGAGATGGACCCAGCAAAGAGTTGCAAGCCCAGCCAGCTGATGACCAGGGGGGGATAGGAAGAGGACAGGCCAGGATGGATGCCCAGTTTCCAGAATGCCTAACCGGAGCAAAGGGTAAGAGAGAAAGGCCCACCCAGTATGGCCAAACCAGGCCTGCAGCAGCTTCTAGTTGAAAAATCCTCCAGCAGGTAAGTAAATCTACAGCTGTCCTGGAGAAATACAGCAGAATTAAGTTAGGGTCAGGGTCTCTCCTAAATATGCCGACACATAAGTAAATTGGTTTAAGCCAGCTTTACAATCCTAGACCATGCCACCTTAAAAAAGGTTTTGCCAGCCAGCCAGCCAATCAGGTTGGCGCCAAAACTTCCAAACACACGGGTCCATCCACACAGGATGTGGGATGGCCTTTCTAGTGTTAGGAACTGGCTTACAGCACTACAAACCAAATGACAAGATGCTAGGCTTAGAGTGATCCCATCTGTGCACAATAGCCATTTTGGACCTTCCTCATGGTTTCCCAATACAAAGGAATGGCCCAAAAAACAAATGGCCAAGAGTAGGACTTAAATGCATTAGTTCACAATGGCTACCAGTAAAGTACATTGGGCTACTAATGTGCAGTATCGGCTTGTATCATTGGTGAAGCCAAAACTAAATTACAACTGCCACTAGCCTTCTCCCTAAAATCAATGTGTAGGGTAATATAATCACAAAAGGGCCACTCCTGTCCCGGGAGCCATATGGGCCACCATAGCACCATATATTAAAAAAGGATGAAGTGGCAGGGTGATTTCACAGGATAAGTTCCTTGAAGCACACATGGTGGTGAGAGATCCTAAAATCCAAACGATAAACAGCAAGAAGTTTACGGGTCTCCTAAAAGGGTCAACAAAACCGGCAAAAATTGAATTTGTCCTAACAGCAGTCATCAGCGAGTGATAGCAGAACCTGTGGGAAGGTATAAGACCAAGGATCCCACTATACAGTTCTGCAAATTAAAACAATGGTTTTGCGTTCAGCCAGTATCCCACAATTTCCATATAGAGAAAGACTAGGGTTCGGGAGCGCCGTCAAGCGAGATTGAGCAATGCTGCACAGGCATGCAGAGGTATGAAGATGATGTAGTGTACTGCAGCAGCAATCAAGGCATTGTAAAGAGCAAGATAGTGGATGGCTTTATTCAGGGCTCACATAGCAGCGCCACGGTGCCAGCTCGGTGCCAGACCCTTTGTCTTCTCTAAACTGGAATACAATGCCAGCCTCCTCTTTGGTCTCCCCAACTATAATTTCTGTCCTCTCGACAAGATAATTCACTTTTATACCAGGACTCTCTTTGAACTCCCTCACTTCATACTTTCTTCCTCGTACCGTCACCAGGCTGGATGGCTGACAAAGCAAAACCGGGCAAGATTTAAAATGTCTTCTGGTTCACAAATCTATCCACGATAAGACGCCACAGTATCTATTCTCCCCCCATCCAACTCTACAAGCTTTCTCGTAATCTCTCCTCTGCCTCGTCTACCCTTGTGACTCCTCACTCTTCCTGTGCTTCCTCTCACTTTCCGCTCTTTCTCTCTTCTTACCCCACTTGCAAGGAATTCTCTTCCCCCGGACATCCAAGAAACTCTCCACACTCATTTGTTCAAAACCAAACTAAAAGCCTGCTACCTCGCCTCCGAGTCACCCTCTTAACCTACCACTCATCTGCCTGCTAGCTAACAGTTCCCTCAACTCCAACCTGCCTCTGTCCTTCAGTTCCTCTGACTCTACTCTAGCACTTCACCCATCATAGTCACATCCAGAGCACAGCTGGCCAGATCGCCTACCTGCTGTGATGAGCCAGGAATGAGACGCGGACACAGAGGAGTCATGTTGATCATTATAGACTTTTATTCAAATAAGAAGGTTGAAAAATGCCTTCCAGTCCCTGCTCTAAGAGGTATTTCCCTACCGCAACCAAATCTAAGGGTCTATCCACTGTCAAGATGTCCAAAGCAAAATGGCCTGTGTCTGAAATCCTATTCTGGCCCTCACATTCTAAAAGTAGCTAAGATGTTATGGGTCCTGTCTTTAGCCTTGAAAATGCACAAATGTTCAATCTCAAAAGGACAATGTAACTCCAACATAAAAGTTCCCAATGGACAAAGTTCACAGTTCCAGGGGATAACTAACTCCATTCCCAGTTTTATCTTCAAGACACTTTAAACTCCTAAGAGCATGACTCTCCTTGGAATTCTCTGGTTAACAAAAGCAACTTGTATGCAAAAAACTTGGATGCGAGCAACCCCTCCAGCAGGTCCAGTTTCCCTGCCGAGGACTAAATGGCTTTCTGTGGAGTTATTTGGTTACCCCGCAGTAAACAGGAAGCAGCCCTTTGGTGTCCTGCCTCCACTTCACAGGCTCACCGGCTTTGCTGAGCACCTTCCATGTCCTTCGCCGCTCCTGCTTGCCTGCCAAATGCTTATCCATGTTCAGGTGATGCAGTTATTGCTCTCCGGTTCCTGTGGCAGTTAGGAAGCCTTTCCTTCTCTTCCTCTCGTCGTCTCCACACGGCAAACCGGCACCCGCAGTCCTTCTCTGGCCTTCTCCCCGACCCGGCTGGCTTACCGGACCTCTCTGCAGCTCGACAGTCCCGCGGTTAGCACAGAGAGGGCAAAACTTCCCCAGGAACCAACTCTCTCCTTCACGCTGGGTCTGGTTTTTAAATGTCCCGACACCCATCATACGCTCGTAACCACTAGAGCGTGTCCTGTGCTTCTCGTCATTGCTGATCCTCATTGCTCCATTCAGCCTCCTCTTCCCAGTGCTTTCACATGCATGGGAATGGTAGACATTTCTTGGTATTTTCTGTACAGAACATTGAAAGGTGTCAACAGTAGGTCCCGTGGAAAGTGATGAAAGGAGGCATCACAATATGCCATTGAGGCATGAGGCATGGAGGGGGGTATCCCTAAAAGGGAAAAGGGGCTACCATGTCTCATCCAATGATGTTGTGTCACCCCCCCTTGAGGGTTGCCTCCCCCACTCCATGTGGTCCTCCCTCATATAGCCGTCCCCAGTATCAGGATCAGGTAGCAGCTGCCGTCCCCATGTCCAATGGGGAGAGCTTACCGCCAAGAAAGGAGTGATGACATCAGATTCATCAAACTGCACTTAAAGTCCAATATTGGGTGTCCTTCATCTATGCATGTCTACCTATGCATTGTCCCCGGTGACTGTTCCATTTACTCCCCCCCAGAACCTGGTCAGAATGTCCCTCAAACTCACCCCATTGTAAAAAACTCACTGCTTCCCGTCAAATCTGATTTCTTATCTATTGTAGTTCTTTTGTGATCAAAAGAGCGTTGTTCTTCCTGTGTACATATAAATAAGTAAAGCTATGGCTTAAGGAGCTGCAGCTGGGAGATTAGATTTGAAGAATTAATCTTGGTGCCGAGCACACTTTGCAGCACAGATGATGGAAACAGGGAGGCGAGGTAGAAGGGCAGGGGAGAGAGGAGCAGGGGGGGAAGAGAGGAGCAGGGGGGGGGAAGAGAGGAGCAGGGGGGAGGAAGAGAGGAGCCGGGGGGGAAGAGAGGAGCAGGGGGGGAAGAGAGGAGCAGGGGGGGAAGAGAGGAGCAGGGGGGGAAGAGAGGAGCCGGGGGGGAAGAGAGGAGCCGGGGGGGAAGAGAGGAGCCGGGGGGGAAGAGAGGAGCCGGGGGGAAGAGAGGAGCCGGGGGGGAAGAGAGGAGCCGGGGGGGGGGGGGAAAGAGGAGCCGGGGGGGAAGAGAGGAGCCGGGGGGGAAGAGAGGAGCCAGGGGGGGAAGAGAGGAGCCGGGGGGGAAGAGAGGAGCCAGGGGGGGAAGAGAGGAGCCAGGGGGGGAAGAGAGGAGCCAGGGGGGGAAGAGAGGAGCCAGGGGGGGAAGAGAGGAGCCGGGGGGGGGAAGAGAGGAGCCGGGGGGAAGAGGAGAGCAGGGAGAGAGACGCACATGTTGGAGAAGGAAGAGAGGAGGGTATGGGACAGTGGAGGGGAACAGGGTAGTAGAGGGCAGAGAGACCTCAGTGTGACAAGACAAAAAACAAGCCCAAAGCTCTTGTGTCTTGCAGGTGGGCAGGAAAACGTGTGGGCAGGAAAACGTATTAATAGCTCATCATCCGGAGTACAGAGACTTGAGCAAAAACCAGGCTTCAGCAACTGAATGAGCCAAACCGACCCTGAGAGAAATGAAGGGGCCTCTTGTTTGATGACCAAGCGGTAGACGCAGAGAAAAAGGGGCAGACTGTCTAAGGCCATCGAGGAAGCTCGAATTTTGACTTTTTCCTACATTTTAAAGTTCATCATTTTATCCCCTTCAGCCTAAACCCAGGGTTAATTTGTAATGCAGAATAGCATTTTTTGACCCCCTTCCTTAAGTCTGAAGTCGTTCCTTTGGCATGGCCAATGCCTCATCTACGCAGCATATTCAAACATTTCTATAACAGCACTTCCAAAAAGGCATCTCGGCATAAAAACTTAAGGCTCAGGGTAATAATCCTGCCATCGGGGGGTTAAGAGATGCAGCAGCTAAACTGCACGATGTATATATTTACATAGTAAATCCTCGCTATTCCCTGACCGTGTGCTCCGCGCATTGCCTTGCACCGCCCTCCCTCCTGCACCCTTCGCGTGTCCCTCGCATCTTCCCCGCTTCTCCCTGATCGCGTGTTCCTCACTACCTCCTGCTTCTCCCTGATCGTGTTGTTCGTAGCAACTCCCTGATCGCGTGTCTTCGCAACTTCCTGCCATTCGCTGACCGCGTGTTCTGCGCACTTGCCTCGTGTCCACCTCTTCTCCCCCCCTGCTCCGACGTGCCCCCCTCTTTTCTTCCTCATTGAATGCCCTGTTCATTGATTGTCCTACTGTTCCATGCTCTGCCGTATCTTTGCCTCCTTTAGGTTATCACTCTTCGACTTCAGCTCTTGTACATTGCTTTGTTATTTTCCTCACTGACTGCTTATACTGCCTTGTGTTTTCCATTTGTATTCCTCCCTCATGTAGGTCCTCTTTCATCGCTTTCTCTGCTCCTGGTGTGGTTTTTGTGGTCGCCTCACTGACTGCCCTGTCCTACATTGTACTGCTGTGTGTTCTGCTGCATTCTTCCTTCCACCAGGTTCTCGTTTGCCAACTACTTGGTCCTTTTGTTCATGGTTTTTGTCTTCTTAGCAAATCGTTCCTCTAGCAAACTGTTCCAACTATTGTCCAAGCTCTTGTCGTATTGGTCAATTGTCTATTGTCTCGTCCCTCTCTGTCTCATCTGCTTGTACCCCTCCTTGTGTCCTCCCCAAGTGTCTCCCCCTTTCCCCTCCCCCCCACCCTCACACCCCCCTCTTCATCTTTCCTCTCCCCCACCTACTCTATGGTGCTCTCTGTTTCTCCTCCTTTTGTAACTGCTTCTCTATCGACTATCCTGCTCTCCTTGCCAAGTCTGGTAGGAAGAAGTTCAAAAGGGATATCCTGGTCTCCAACCCAGGTCTCCTATCACTGACACCTACACCTATAGTGCTTCTTCTAGACAAACCCTCAACAACACCGGTGCAAGTCCCTCCTGGCCCCTTCCACTCCTCTGAGGTCATCATTATTGTTTACCTGAATGGTACAGTCTGTGTCCAAGGCCCTCAGGCCAATCTTCTCTTCTTTGATAGACCCTTCCCACACCTCATCAATTTCCTTTCTTCTCCTGCTGTCCCTTCCACAGCTACCTTGCCTCCCCCCCCCCCCCCTGTCTACTCCTCGGGTTCCTTGCCCTCTACTCCTTCCTATTCTGCCCCACCCTCAGGCTCCTTCTACATCTCGGCAGGGCGTAACTCTGATATGTACCCCTCCCCAGAAGTCTTAGTCTTTCAAGGATGGCAACCTTACCCATATTGCCACTTTCAACTCTGCCGCCTCTTGGAAGAACTTGACCTCAGTCTCACCGAGACATGGTTCATGGCCAGCTCTGTCATGAGCTTTGACACACTCCTCCTTGATGGCTACAAGATCCTCTCCACGCCCAGATCCAACCTTAATGGAGGGGGTGTAGTCCTGATCGTCCCGGAGTGGATTCCTGCCTCTGTCATTTCTACGCAGGCCTACTCCTCTTTCAAAAGCCTTTTCTGCAGGGTTTCTCTCTCTCCTGGCCACTCTCTTACAGTGGTTATCATCTATCGGCAACCTGGTCAGATCTCCTCCTTCCGCTCTGAGTGGGCAGACCTCTCCTCCTCCCTCCTGGCCTACACCACTCAACTCCTCCTTCTTGGAGACTAACATCCACCTGCATGCTTCGTGTCCTTCCTCTGGACTCTTTCGCGACCTCTGCGACTTGCTTTCTATTCTCCCCTCTGGCCCGACTCACTCTGCAGGGCACACTCTGATCTCTTCAAACCTTCCCCTCTCTATCCCTCTCACCACTCCCCTCTCCCCTCTCCTAGAGTGTACACTTTCTCCTTTCCTCCCATCTCACCCTCTCTACCCCTCAGGCCAAGCCAACTCCAGCACCGACACCTACCTTATCGGTTATCCGACCTATGAAGTGTGTGTCAGTTGAGGTTTGCCGCCACTTTCTCACCCCCTCCTCCCTCCTCCCTCCTCTGGCTGACTCACATCGTGACAGCCTTTTCCATGCTCCACTGTGCTATCTCTGATACTCTTGATGCTCTTGCCCCTGTCATGAGGATCCGCTTGAAGCCCAAAGCCAAGTGCAACTCCTGGTACGACTCCGACCTCATGACTCTTAAACACAAGTTCAGAGTGGCCGAGAGGAAATGGCTTGCTTCCTGTACATCCTCTGACAAACTGGCCTGCCGCCTGCTCCAAAGGCAATACCGGCTCTCTGTCTGCACCAAGAAGAGAGCCCACATGCAAGCCCGCGACTCTGCGGCATCCATCCAACAACTCAGCCGAACACTTTAAAATCTGCAAGAAGCTGGCCAATCCTGCTGCAGTCTCTACTTCTCCTGTCCCCTCCGAGGCCCTCTGCATGGCCCTGGCTTCTCATTTCATCTCTAATAATCAGGACATCCTGTCCTCTAGCTCATCCTCTCCCACTCCTCCCTCTACTCTCTGCTCTACCTCTGGCCCCCTGTGGCCACCTCTCCTCCCTCCTTCTCTGCCTTTCCTCTGTTCTCCCGACGACGTTTCTAGACAAGTCTGATCTATGAAAGTCTCATCAAAACAGGTTCTCCCCTGTTCTTCCAAAACCATCAAGGACCCCATTGACACCCTTGCTCCTGCCTTAGCTGACTTCTGCAACCACTCCTTCGCCACTGGAGCCCCCCCCCCCCAAAGCACTCTCTATGCACTTACTCTATCAGAATTGTACTTGGACCTAGCATGACAGCAACCTTGTTGGTCTCCTTCCCCCTCACCTTAGTTGTTCCTCCCCCCCCCCAGCACTATCTGAAATGTTGTCAGGCCTAGTACGATAGTCGCTTGTTTTGTTCCTCCCCTCCCTTTCTGCACCCCTCTCCCTCACCTTTTGTTAACCTCCGGCTCTACCAGAAATGTCGTCAGGCCTAGTACGGTAGTTGCCCGTCCATTTCCATTTTCTTCCCACTCCCCCCCCGTTCCGAATCTATGTCTTAGCTCTTGCACTATCTGAAATTTCGCCAGGTTGAGTATGATAGTTAATTTCACATTCTTATTGTTCATGGCCTGTAAGAATGTCATTGTATTTTGACTTTTTCCCTCCCTTGCCTTGAAGAGCTTTGAAACACTTTGTGTATAGGCACTATATAAATAAACTATCATACCATATACCCTCTTCTCAAGAAACCCTAAGCCGACCCCTCCTGGCAGGCTAGCTATGGCCCGATCGCCATCACTCCTTTCCTGGGCAAACTCCTGGAAAAGCTGGTCATTTCCCAGCTTAATCTTCATACTGAATCTGTCGATTGTCTCCATGACCATCAGTCTGGTTTCAGAGAAGCACGGAAACTGCACTCCTGAACATCCGTGAAGACCTGCTCTCCAACCTTGATTCTAATATCCCCTCTGTCCTCATCTTACTCAATCTCTCTTCTGCCTTTGACTTGGTCAACCATGCCATCCAGCTCAACCGGATCCGTGATAACCTGGATATCACCGATCAGGCCATGGCCTGGCTGACCTCATTCCTCTCCAATAGACCCTTCCAGGTCCAACTAGGGTCTCTCTTCTCTTCTCTTCCTCTCTCCCTCGACCTGTGGTGTTCCCCAGCGGTCTAACCTCTCTCTCTAGGCTGGACTACTGCAACAGCCTCTTTCTGAATCGGCCTGCTTCTACTCTCGCCCCTCTGCAACTCATCCAGAGCAGGACTGCAAGACTTGTCCTTGGCCGCAGCCCAGGCATTGCATCTCTCCAGCACTGACATCTCTGCACTGGCTCCCAGTGGCTGCAAGGATTAAGTTCAACAAAGCCTTCTGGGGCCTGGGGCCGCAATACCTCCAACTCTCTCTTCGTAAATATCTTCCTACTCGAGCTCTTAGCTCCTCCGCCTCCAACTCCCTCAGGGTCAGTTGTTTCTCCAAGCAACAAGTTGGTGGTAGATCTCTTTCTTCGGCTGGGGCCTCCCTCTGAAACAGCCTCCCTGCCTCTCCGAACCTTGAGGAGGAACATCTCTGGTTCCGCAAGCACCTCAAGACTTTCCTCTTTGCTTCTGCCTTCTCTCTTCCTCTCCCCTTCTGAATTCCTGGCTGAAACTGAAACTGCACTGGTCACCTGGCTACATGTTATGCTCACCTGGTCTCTGCGGGGGTGTTGGGGCACAGTTGCAGCCCTCCCTGGAGTTAGATCACCCCCTTCTGGTTTCGTTCCCTGCGGATCAGCTGTGGGCGGTGACAATCAGTGGCACTGCTCCTGGTGGATATGGGAAAACGTGAACGCGCCAATAGGTGACTGTGGTATCTCCCAAACCCTTCGACCCAAGGTGCGATTTCAGTGGGCACGTACCGGCCCATAAGGCTCACCTGGTAAGTATGAATGAGCTCTCCGTCCTGCTACTTCTGGCAGGGGCGCTTGTTGATGGAATCAAGTTCCTTCATAGATTCCTGAGTAATAGTCCGGTCCAGCTGCGACTAAGCTCCTCTTTCTGCTTTCTCTCAATGTCTTCATGTTATTGCTCTCAATGTTGTTGTTTTTCACTGAATAACGTTCCTCTCGGTTTACTCCCAAATAGATGGAAATGCGGCCTAACTACGGCTATGGAGGCGCGGAACGCGGCTGAGCGGAAGATGGATGTGATCGCAATGTCCGGCAGTTGGTGAGCGATGGTTTTAGGGAAGGCGCAAGGTTTATTGGCAGCACGCCCTTAACAAAATGTCTGTTAAGTGTCTAACCTTGTCTTTTGCTGGTGATGCAGGTTTGATGGAGTGCGTCGTGCCGCAGTGCCCAGATGATGCTGTCTGCATTCGGAGATGTTTCCAGGTGAGCCGCATGCCAGGAAGATGATGTCTGCGCTCCGAGATGTTTGCAGATGAGCCGTGGTGCCAGGTCCCCTCCCTGCCAGTTGCACACCTGCACTGCCCCCCTGCAACCCTTGCACTTGGATCTGTATCTGTAACCCTACAGTCCCCCTATCTGCACTTTGGAAACCTGCTGTCTGCACTAACCCTTGCACTTGCCACCAGCTGCCAGCACTTTTTATTGTTTGATCCCATGTACTGCACTGCCCCCTCCCCTTTTCCCCACCCTTCTCCCCTGCACTTGCGCAATCTCACTGTCATCTGGTCTAGTAAGATCGTTATTGGTCTTCCCTTGTTCCCCCTCCTTTGCCTCATCGCGCCTTGAAACACTTATGCATAGGTGTGTTGTAAATGCCATATCATATATCAGTATTACTCGACGCTATTTACAGCCAAACCCCTCACTGGCCTGACGGGGGACCCCGCACCACCTGCGGTGCAGGGGGCCCCCGCCACCACATGTCCTGGGAGTGGGCCCCCTTGGACCAAAAAAGAAACGTTCTTAAGCCTTCATAAAGAAATTATTTCCATTATGGTTTAGTGCATAACAAATAATTTAAAAAGAAACCATTTCTT
The DNA here is from genome assembly GCF_040938575.1 of Ambystoma mexicanum. Classification (NCBI taxonomy): domain Eukaryota; kingdom Metazoa; phylum Chordata; class Amphibia; order Caudata; family Ambystomatidae; genus Ambystoma; species Ambystoma mexicanum. The sequence goes on along the minus strand of NC_090931.1, from coordinate 288,710,567 downwards.
GTTGAAGTAATAGGGCTCCCCTCAGCCCCACGACATGCGTGAGTGTATGGTGAAAGGGTAAACACTTAAATGTATAGGTGGCTTCCTGTGTGAGTGTATGGTGAAAGGGTACACACTTAAATGTATGGGTGGTGTGTGAAACCTGACAGTGTCTCCCTGACTGTTCCGCGGGGATCTGTCATCCAGGTGGCCAGGATATGGCCATCGCTACTGGATCCAGTTCCTGGGGGTGGACCAGTGAGGGAGTGGGGGTCCTTGGGGAGTGGGACACCTACAGGCGAGATGTGGTATCCCCCTTCTTTCAATACCTTTTCCTCATCCTACAACGTAGGATATTGCAAAACACTGCCCCCCCCCCTTTCTACACAAACACTTGCACACAACACGAACAACCACGCACTAATGGAGCCGTTTACCTGATGTGTACCAATACCTGGGTCAGGCAAAGTCAGGCAATTGGCGAAATCACACACACCTGACAGACCTTTCCTTTCCCCACGGGGATAAAAAGTGGAGCACAAGAGCACACAGAGAGCAAGGCAGACAGCACAACGTAAGAGCTAACTCAGCACGACAGTTCAAGCACAAGAGAAAGACGGTGCAGGCCCGAGAGGGTGACGAGGAAAAAGTCGACCTTGCCCTTTCCGACCAAGACCCATGAAGCCTCTGCCGAGGGAAAGAGTAGTCTGCTAACAACGTGTATTGCACCTGATATCAATGGTACACAAGACCCTCCTCCACTGATTGCCAAGCTGGGGAGAGACGCTTGTTTCTGTGGTACTAACCTTGACTCTGAGGCAATAGAAAACCAAGCAGTTCATCAAAGCCGGTGAGTCGAGGGGAGTCGACAAGAAACCGAACTGTGTTGAATGGAAAGTAGCGGGGAAACCAGATATAGGAGTCTGGCACCACATGGGTGCTCATGCAGGAAACTCTGGGCGATTACCCAACGGTAAAGACTACCGTAACCAGAAGGCCTTGGGAAGAGCGGAAGAACGGTCAAAGTTGTCATACAGAGGTCTTGTAAAATGATTTGTACCGTCAAAGATCTTTGACCGACAGAGAATTGTGAAAGCTAAGGGAAATTAATCCCGCTTGGTGAAATGAGCATGTGAATAGTGTGTTACGAAGGTTGGCAAGAGTGAATCCAATCAAGGAAAGTTCACACTAAATTGTTTAAAAAGACATTAAGATTTGTGAAAGTAAGAACCATTGAAAGACAAGAGGAAGGAAGTGTCCCCCTTGTCATTTGGGATCCAAGCCCAGCCGAGGGAGATCCAGGGGTGGAAAGTTAACACCCAAAGTTCACTGAGAAAGGAACTGTCTTTTTGTTGAATACGACTTCTGAGGGGTCGGCGCCCAGAAGAGGGAGACCCAAAGGTGAAGCCATCACCCAAAGTGTTTGTAGAACAGAACTTTGTGTTTGTTTGTTGAGAGCATCAGGTCTTGAAGGCAAAAGACTTTTATTGAAAAGAGACTTAACCATCGAAAAACCCGATAAGTGATACGGAACTGTTAGCTCGTGTTTGGAAGGCTCGAGCCTGTGCTGTACTCCAATGTCCCACCTTGACCCATGCTAAAAACGTGGGGAAGGGAGACGTCAAGGCAATCACATCTTGACTTATTATTTGTTAACAAGATTAACAATAAAAGAGAGAAGAAGAGCTAAAAAGAGACAGAATGCCATGGTAATTGAGAATAATTCTAAAGTGGAGGAGGATATAATTAATTTAGATATGCAGAAAAAGGAGCTACCCACAAAAAAGCAAAGAACAAAGCAGGAAGGAGAGCCAGAAGAAATACCCGGATGGAGGGAAATCTAACATCGTGGCTACTACTAAGACGGAATAAAAAAATAAAGACAGTGCAGCCAATAGACGTCTTGATTCAGAATGGAATAGAGGCGGTCTCAATGGAAGATACTAGAGATGACTCGGATGTAATAGAATCAAAGGATGACTCTGAACCCATAAAGGAGTCTATGGCAAGGGGGAATTTATTACCCAGAACCCCCGACAAAGCGAAAGTTTTGTTTTTTCTCACCAAATATCAAACTTTGTCGGGGATTGTGGGTAATAAATTCTAGGCCGATTTGTGTAAGTCAGACCTCTGTGGATTCCCACGGGTGTCCTCTTTTCAGAAATATATGGGGTTCCCAGTTTTCCTTGGTGGCTTGGCCACCCTAGGCCCAAATCTGTATGGCGAGCGCTTGAGCAAAATTCCTGAAATTATGCTGTGCAAAAAGACTTGGAGTTAGCCGTGTTTTAGGCTTTCCCATTTGCTCCCAGATAAGTGCACCCACGCGTGAGGTACCGTTTTCGTTTGGACACCTGTGGGAACGCGGGACGGTAGGCCATGTGTTGGCGGTGTGTTTCGGTGGGTGAGCCGAGTGAAATGTGTGGAAATTGTGTCTTTTTCACCACATTTTGGACTTTGCTAGGGTTCTGGCTAATACATTCTGGGCCGATTTGCACAAGTCAGACCTCTGCGGATTCCCAAGGGTGTCCTCTTTTCAGAAATGCATGGGGTTCCCTGTTTTCCTTGGTGGCTTGGACACCCTAGGCCTAAATCTGTAGGGTGTGCGCATGAGCAGAATTCCTGAAATTATGCTGTGCCGAAAGACTTGGGGTTACCCTTGTTTTCAGCTTTCCCCTTTGCGCCAGGTAGGTGCACCCACACATGTGAGGTACCGTTTTCGTCGCAACACCTGTGGGAACGCGGGAAGGTATGACATTTGTTGTGTTTGAGTGGTTTTCATAACGTTTGGAACCATTTGCTTCTTCCACTTTGTCATACAACCCTTTCATTTCCCAAACGAGACCTACATTTAGTCGCTGCTTTAGGCACTATACACTTTTGTAACCTGCACAAGTCACCTACCCTTGTAAAGGTATGACTGTGCTCTTTAAATAAATGTATGCTTGCCCTTCCTCGCCACATTTGTTTTCCTGATTTACACACGCTAAGTACGTCTGTTCCGGCCGCAAGCATAAAACTCCTGTGTACCATGGCTCAGTTTTTGGCTTGCGGTATTGCTTGTTTTGTGAAACATTACAAAAAATGTGTGTTTTCTTAACTGCAAGAGTCGGAGGAATTTAGCAGAGCATTGTTTTTCTCAAATTTCATAGAAGCCATTGCCGTACCAGGCCAACCATGTCCACCACGTACCTTTTTTTCCTGTCATTTTCCTGCTTTTTCCCCAAACTATGGAATTATTCCCTGCATAGTTGTTGCCTGACCTGCGCAAATCACCCCTTCCTAAATTTGGAATTTTGTCTACTTTTCAGAAATGTATGCCTTTCGGTCCGCCCATTCAGCTTTCCTACCCTTTTCTTCCATTCCGTCCACGCATGACCTATGTGAAAAAAAAGGCCAAAATCGCCTACCTCTCACAAAACGGTTGATAACCATATCAAAAAAATGTTTTTTCATTTCCACTGAACGTGTTCTTGAAAGCTAGGAAAATGGCGAATTCAGCCCAGCAAACCATTTGTTCCTAGCTCTTACAAGGAAAAAACCACAGGCGGCTTTGTACATCATTTTATTGGAATTTTTTGAAAAAATCCAACATTTTCTCAGTTTTTGGTTCTTTTCTCTCACCCCCCTACAGCAAACTAGGATTCCTGGATGGCGTTACGACCGCCTACATGTGGGAAAAAAAGGGGCTAAATTTGGCCGAGATCTCTCATGTAACAAAAATGTTACAAGCCATTGAATGGCGACATACCGAAATCACCAAAAAAAGGCCTTGGCAATGGGGGTGGGGCACCCATGGCAGTTAAGGGGTCAAAGCTACTGAGATTAGAGTAGAAGATCAATACCGCTATGTATTGATGGTGAAAGCAGATATATCAATCTCCCGAATTCTGCTAATAGTAAATATCTTTGACCAGAAATAGGACTCAAGAAATCCAAGATAATATTCTAGAGGCAATAGTAACGTTGTGAGTGATAGAAAATAGAACTGAGATCATTTTAGCTGGAGATTTAAATGCTAAGTGTCTTGATTATAAGATAAAAGAATATTTAATAAAAGTCAAAGGGAGGATGAAAGAGGCATACAGAAAGGAAGGACAATCAAATGGATAAACTTCTTGGACATGCTGAAATTAAGTATATGTAAGGGTAAGGTGAAAGGTGACGTTCTGCCAAGTAATACATGGAGAAATAAAGGGAAAGCGTCCACATTAGATTATATATGTACGTCTGAGAATATATTCCCGGTAGCAATTTAGTTGAGTCTAGAACTCACCGAATACAGTGATCACGGCATGCTTTCGATCAAACTAAAAATACAGATGGGAGGTAATCTGGAGAGGGGAGTAATGGGGAATTTAGTAATAAATAATGGAAGGTCCAGCTTGAGCTGGTCTCCCAAGAATCTAGAAGTCATAACGAAATGTATCTCGTATTTGGATATGGAAACGATTCCTTGTGATTCCCCAGTTTCCCCAATGACATGGATTGGCCATACTACCAACTGCTACTTAAATAGAAGAAAGCCTTTGTGTAATTGATCCAAAAAAAAACACACACACACACAATTATGAAAATGAGATTAAAGGAAATAAAAGACTACTCCCACAGACCATTAAGAAAATTGAATCACTAGAAATGAATGAAGAAATTAGGAGCTCAATAAAAAAAAGAGAAAAGTCTAAATAGAGTAATTGGGCAAGAAGACATCTTACATCCTTAAAGGTGGGCGCTTGGCAAGAAGCATACTCAGCCATGAGAGAAAATGCTGTTTAACATCTTTGAAAGGTATTTAATAAGAGAAGAGGAAAAGGTAATGAAGCTACAATGAATATATCAGCTAAATCCTGGGAAAAACATATGCGGGATACATTTAAGTCTAGCCAAGCCCCTAAAACGCTCCAAAAGCCTAAATTGGAAATTAAGATCTTGTATACAGATATTCATTGGCTAATTAAAACATTTTAAAAATCAAGAGCGCCAGGCCCGGCCGCCCGGACGATGCAAGTAATTTGGTAATGTTAGGAAACCCTGGAAAATGGGCATAGATCTTAAAAATGCTATTTGATAGCGTGATAAAACTCGGACACGCCCCTATAGCATGGACACCATCATGCATGATCCCGATCCATAAACACGGCAGAAGTAATGCAAATAATTACCGTCTGCTTTCCTTATTAGATGGCTCAGGCAAAATTTGTGCAGGTTGGTTAATGCATGAAATAGAAAAATGGATAAGGGTAAAAAGTATATTAAGTAAATTCCAGATAGGATTTCAAAAGGGACTATCCTGCTGCCATAGTATACGGATTATGAATACTTTAATCCATCAGGCCAGTCTTAAGTAAAATCCCCCCTGACATATACGGTTTGTAGATTTCGCTAGCACGTTTTATATGATCAACCGAGAAAAGCTGTGGGACAAACTGAAAAAGATGAATATGCCAGATAATCTTCTGAATACTTGTCAAATACTTTATCAAGACACAAGGGCACAAGTGAGGCTTTGTGGCTCTGGTGATATGTCGGCTCCCATAGAACTTTGAAGATGAGTGAAACAAGGCTGTTTGGTAGCCCTCATTCTGTACAATTTGTACAATGCAGATTTCAGTTCAGATATTACTAGCAAGGACTCCTGTGCACCCAAAATGGGAAAAGAGAGAATACATTATTTAGCATATGATATGCTTAAAAGTAATCCCCTCTCTATAAATAGTGCAAAACCCAAGATGATGAGTTTTGGCTCGATAGCCCAGATAAAAAAGGGGACTGTGGTTAATGAAGAATGGATTGAAAGAGTGGACAAACATAAGTATCTGGGTTATGAGATAGTAATAAAAAGAAAAGTGATGGACATGTTAGCACGTCGCAGAACAAAGGCAAAATCTCTTATGAGTATGTTGAAGACCTTTGTAACAACCAACTTGGGCTATAATCTGTTTGGGGTGGTTATGCTGTATCGACAAAAGCTAGTCGCAACGGTAACATACGCTATGGAATGTTCCTTGCAGAATTTAGATAAATGGGCAGATGGAATAGAAGGGCTGATATGGCGCAACCTGTTAGGTCTGTCCATGTTAACATCCAGACAAGCCATCTGCATAGAGTTGGGATCGACCTCTCTCAGTACTTTAAATTAAAAAGAGCAATGATGTATTTAAAGATAATCACATCAGAAGGAGATACAATCTTGGAAACAATTAAAAAGGGGATCCAAGGACACTTGGGTAGAAGTTTGTCATGCTTCTGCATTTCTGCCTCTGGGTGGTGCGGTCTTCAGACCCGCAGGGTGTTTTCTACCATCTTCAGAGAAGGCCCTGAATCATTATTCGACATTTCCTTTCCAAAATCTGTATTTCCGTAAACATGGACTTCAATTCCCATTATGCACCTCGTGGCAGTTCTCATTTTCTGGTTATTCCTATGCATCAGCGTTGCAACCACAATCCCCATAAGCCCTAGAGATCAGTGCTACTTTCACCTTCCCAGGACAGAGAGTGAGAAGGCAGATTACCTTCAGGTGTGCTGCTCCAGGTACTGCTAATTAGCCTGCTCCATCACAGGGCAGGGCAGTATGTAAGCAGCTGCCTGCAGGAGCACAGGTCTCTTGCATTGCGTTTGCTTCCAGCCCTTTTTGCCTTGAGTCACGATATTCTGCGGTTTACTGTTGCTGCCAGATCCTGCTTCTGTTCCAGTGCCCGGTGCTCCCAGCCTGGCAGGCAGCCCTGCCAATCCTCTCTGCCTTTTGCCCAGCTCCTCTGGGCTCCCTGCTACTCTCCTCTGCATTCTGCCCAGCTCATCTGGGCTCCCTGCCTTGCAGCCTGCTACTCTCCTCTGCCTTCTGCCCTGCTCTTTCGAGCTTCCTGCCTTGCAGCCTGCTACTCTCCTCTGCCTTCTGCCCTGCTCTTTCGAGCTTCCTGCCCTGCTCCTCTGTTGCTGCCATTGTTCCCTGTCTGCAGCCCCTTGCTCTCTACCTCCTATTATCTGGCTCCCTGTCTGCAGTTCCTTGTTGCTTTCCGTCAGTCTGTGTTTCCTGGCTTTAGCTTCCAAGTTCCAGTCCTGGGTTTCCTTGTATTGTATCCATCTTCTGTCCAGCCCTCGTTGTCCCACTTCAGAGCTTCAGATTCCTTGTAATCAGTCTTCTGTCCAGCCCTTGTTATCCCACTTCAGAGCTACAGATTCCTTATAATCTGTTTTCTATTCTACCCTTGTTTTCCCACTTCAGAGCTACAGTTTCCTTTTTTATCTGTCTTGTGTTCAGCCCTCGTTGTCCCACTTCAGAGCTATAGATTCCTTGTAATCTGTTTTCTATTCTACCCTTGTTTTCCCACTTCAGAGCTACAGTTTTTCCTGTTATCTGTCTTCAGTCCTGCCCTGGTTATTCCAGTCAAGATTTACAGTTCCAGATTACCAGTCTGCAATTCCAGTCTCATGTATTATTGCAAATAGATTTCATCTACTTGCTTTTCCCCTTCTAAACCTTGCTTACTTGACCGCCTAGTTGTCCCTAGTTACTTATGTTACTGTTCTTATCCTCTTCTGTTATTCCTTTGTTCAGAGTTTGCCTGCTGAGTTTCCCAGCAGGCAATCTTTGCCCCTTCCATTGTCTTGTTTTACTTGCAGTCTATGACATGCATTACTCACCGTAATAGCATTTCTGATGATTGTATCTGCTTAGATTCAAATGCTGTGCATATAGTCTGACATCCAGTGGTAACCGCAGAGTATTGCATCTGGTCTTTCGAGGATCGAAAGGGGACGTCGAAATGGGCGTGCCTGTAACACTATCCCTAACGTAACGTGGAGTGTACCCAAAATCCCTCACGCATCAAGGTCCCTCCGATTGTATTTTTTCTGCCATGAGGGAGCCTAATGACTATCGTGAGTGAGTACAGAAAAGAGAGAAAGTAATAAGACGTCTATGTTCCTTTCACCCGAGCGGGGAGGAATGGTGGACGCATGTGAATCTTAGCAGATACAATCATCAGAAATTCTATTACGGTGTGTAATGCATGTCTTCTGATGCTTGTTAATCTGCTTAGCATCACATGCTGTGCATAGACTAGCGAGCAGTACCCAGAATTGGAGGTGGGTTGTGAGAAGGAACAGTAGTGAAAAGATGTCTTATTACTGCTTGTCCCACTTGAGAATCAGACCTAGAATGAGTGTCTAAGCAATAGTGTTTTGTAGAGGTGTGTACAGAACTCCAGGTTGCCGCTTTGCAAATGGACTCTAGGGGAACATTTGCAATGAAAGCTATGGAGTGCCTCGAGTAGAAGGTGCTCTAGGCTTGAAGGGCAGTTCTCTCTTAGCAAGAGTGTAACAGAGTGTGATGCATTTGACAATCCACCTTGAGATGGCTGATTTAGAGACAGGATACCCTTCTCTACCAGCTGCCACTGAAACGAAAAACTGGTTAGTCTTCCTCAGTGGTTTAGTCTTCTCCAGGTAGAACATGACTGATCTCTGCACATCGAATGTGTGTAGGCTTCTTTCGGCCACGTAAGTGAGGTTCTGGAAGAAGGTAGGCAGTTCTATTGATTGGTTCACATGGAACTTGGAAATAAATGTAGGCGCAAATCGAGGGTGACTGCGCAAAACCACCTTATCTCTGAACTGTAACGAAAGGATCTAGAACTGAAAGGGCCTGTAGTTCACTAACCCTTCTAATGGAAGTAGTAGCCACTAGGAAGGCTGTCTTATAGGTAAGATCATTGAGGCTTGCCTTATGCATAGGCTCAAAGGGGGACCCCAGGAGCCTAGTCAATACCACATTCAGGTCCCATCTGGGAGCTGGGTTAGAAATGGGGGAATTAATCCTTTTAACCCTTTCCATGAAAGCCTTAACAACTGGTATTTTCCACCACAACACCTTCTATTGTGAAGTAGTGTAGGCTGAAAGAGCAGTAAGTGAACCTTCAGGGAATTAAAAACCAGGCCCGAGTCTAGTCGGGTACAATACAATGTGAGTAGGAGAGCAGTCAATGGGATTGACGCCCATGGCATTGCACCTGATAACAAAGCGCTTCCATTTACTGGAGTAGCAATATCGGGTGTTCGGTTTTCTTGCCTCCCTGAGTATGTCCATGCATCTCTGAGGAAGTTATAAGTGCCCGAACTCTATGACTTCGGGAGCCAGGCCCCCAAGTTCAGGGTTTGCGGGCATGGGTGAAGCGTTTCTTCCTTGTCCTGAGATAACATGTTGTACGGGCAAGGTAGTTTCATTGGAGGAGAGAGGGACATCTCCTTCAGATGAGAACCAGGGTTGGTGGGGCCACCAATATCATGGTCAATGGTCCTTGGTGCATCTTGTGCACAATCTTGTTGAGTAGGGGAGTCGGGGGGTGGGGTGGGTGCCGCATAAACAAATTTCCCTGTCCATGCTATCCAGAGACCGTTCCCCTTGGAGCGGTTCTGGGGGTACCTGGAGGTGTAGTCTAGGCATTGGGTGTTCTCCAGAGTTGCAAACAAGTCGATCTCTGGGAAGCCCCATAGTGTGAAAACATTGGAGACGATGTCTTTGTGTAGCCGCCATTCGTACTCTACGGGCACTGGTAAGTCTCTGCTGAGCACGTCAGCCAGAAGATTGAGTTCCCCTGGAACATATTGGGACAACAGGAACATCTTGTGTTTTAGAGCCCATATCCAAATGTTTTGGGACAGCTTGGATAGCCCTGGAGAGTGTGTGCTCCCTTTTTTGTTCAGGTTATACATGGCCACGGTGCTGTCTTTTAGGACAAGGACCGTCTTCCCCTGTAACTGTCTGAAAGGCTTTTAGTGCTTTGAATACCGCTAATAGCTAACAGATTTATGTGATTGGACGCTACATCTGGGCACCAAACTCTGCGCTGTCTGCTGAAGCAGGTGAGCTTCCACCCCATGAGAGATGCGCCGGTTGTGAGAGTGGCTTCTACTGCAGGGGTGGTGAAGGTCTTCCCCTTCAAGAGGTTGTCCCTCGACAACCACTGCATAGAGAGAACGAGGGCTGGCGAGACAATTACCAGATCTTCCCATTGTCCGCTGGCCTGGCACCACTGGCTCTTGAGCCACTCTTGCATGGGACGCATGCGTAGAGGCGTGTGAGGAACTAAGTAAATACAGGACGCCATCATTCCTAGCAGCCGCATAGCTTTGCGTACCGTCACTTCCTGACTAGCTACATACTGAGGGATCTGAAACAGCATGTTTTGGAACCTCTCGTTGGAGGCAAAGACGAGGCCGTCCCTTGTTCGAATTAGAGCCCAGAGAAACTGTTTGACTTCACTGGGGTCTAAGCTGGATTTCTTTTCGTTGAGGGAGAAACCCAGACTGAATAAGAGGTCTATTGTCTTCCTGAGATTTCAATAGGCATGTTTCGTAGGATTCCCCTGTTATGAGCCAATCGTCGAGGTAAGGGTAAACCGGGACAGAATGTCTGCGCAGGTGAGCTGCTGCAACTGCCAGTACCTTCGTAAACACCCTTGGCGCCGAGGCAATGCCGAAGGGGAGTACTTTGAATTGATAGTGCTTGTCCTCTATCATGAACCTTAGGAATATTCGTGCGCCCGCAACATTGAAATATGAAAGTATGCATCTTTCATGTCCAATGTTGCCATGCAATCTCCCTGTTTCCGCAGCGGGATTACTTCTTGTTCAGTGACCATACGAAACTTTTGAGGTTTGACAAATTTGTTCGCTAGGCTCAAGTCTAGTACAGGGTGCATGGTGAGATCCTTTTTGGGTACAAGGAAGTACACTGAATCAATACCCTCGTTTACCTGTAGAATCAGGACGACTTCTATGGCGCCCTTTTCTTGAAGGATCTCTACCTCTTGCAGAAGGATGCGCAGGTGTTCCGGAGTCGGGTGTCGTGGTTTTGGCTGTCTAAGCTGAGGTGGTCGGCAAAATTCTATGCAGTACCCGTGGGCCACGGTCTTGAGTACCCACTTGTCTGTTATTCCCTCCCATGCTTGAAGGAAAGATGTTAAGACGCTCCCCGACCAGGGTGGCATGGGAGAGGACTCGGATCTGATGGTAATTTCTGACCTGAGGCCGGGGAACGTTTGGTGGTGGATTCACGGCCTCTGTCCTTTCCACGCCACTGTCCTCTAGGTGGATAGGTGGTGGTGGTGGTGGTGGCATTAGATCCTTGTGCCGAGTTCCAGTTATTTCTAGAACTGTACTGGTTCTGCGGGGAGCAGGATTGCCCACGAAAGGACCGGCGGGAGCCACCCCCTCGCTGTTGAGAAGGTTTCTGGGTAATCTGCTGAAGGGACTTGTTTCTCATGTTCTTTCTTGGCCGTCTCTAGTGCGTCATCCACTGCTTTGCCAAACAAGTTGGTTTCTTCAACGGGCAGGTTTATCAAGGCAGCCTGGGTCTCCGGTTTAAACCCGGAGTTCCTCACCCAGGCATGTCTCTTGAGCAAGGTACCTTGTGCCAATGTTCTTCCCGCTGTTTCAGCAGGGTCGAAAGTGTTCTTAAGCACATTTTGATTCACCTGCTTGCCTTCTGATATGATGGCGAGCAATTTAGCTCGCAAAGGTTCTGGTACTTCTTGAAGGCCTTCTTGCAGCAGGTTCCACTGGACATCTGCATAACTAGCCAATAAGGTGGTATTATTGGCTATTCGGGTGGAAAATGCAGCAGCAGTTGTGACTCTCTTTCCCAATGCATACAGCCTCTTGGACTCCTTATCGGGCAGTGCCTCTCCTGTAGACAGAGGTACACCCGCCCCTTTTCTAGTCGTGGTAACCACTAAAGAATCTGGCGTGGCATGGCCCTTAATGTAAGCAGGGTCAGTAGGAGAAGGTCGGAACAATTTCTCCACCCTGGGGTTCACTGCTCTAGTTTGAGCTGGTGTCAACAATGAGGGTGCCAATCTTCTCTTGATAAGAGTTTAACAAAGGAATAGCCTGGCTGGCAGGGGGCTTTTCTTTGAGGATGTCCTCCACAAAAATCAGAATCCAGCAGAGCTTCTTGTGTGGCGATCTCAAAATGTTCGGCCGTCTTCTTCAAAATGGCATTAAACGCCATTTGATCGTCCACAGGGGAGGCCTGGCAGGCTGGGGTAAAGGGGGGTGAATACATGCACAGGGCATCGGGGTCCGGGGTCGAAACAGGGGACGGCTAAGGTTGAGCCTCAACCTGGCGGCTGTCATCCCAATTGTCCATAGAATCTGCAGGGTTATCCAAATTGTAATCGCCCCCGAAGGCGGCATCATCTTGCACATATGTGTCCACCTGGACCTCATCATCAGTGAGGTCATAGGTATATTCCTCATGAGGATCGTCAAAGGTTTGTGGAAACTTGGCCATGGGTGTAAAGGGAAGGTCCTCCCTTGGCCTTTTGGGAGCAAGCTTTTCAGAATAAGAGACGCATTTCTCTAGTCTGCCCCTCAAACTTCTCACTGGTCCATAGGGATGAACCAGAGGGGACTGGGGAGGAAAGGGCTCATTTACCTCTCTGGAATGTCGAGATTTACCCCCTAGCGTGCTCGATAGGGGCACAGGACTCTCAGAATAGCCCTTGCTGGGTTCTGGAGGCAGTGGTGCGTCTTTCGGCACATCCTTAGGCCATTCCGTGTGTCTCGGTGTGTCCTTTGGTCGTTACGCGTGTTTCACCGCGTCTTTCGACCTTTCTTTCTGACTAACCGTGAAGCAATCCTAGCGATGCTATCGCCGATCCTCGGGGTGGTGGGGAGATGTGCCGGGCGAGCCGGAGGCTGCGCAGTGTATTTTGGTGCCACCGGGGCCTTAAGCAGCATCTGCGCATCCTCCTATGGCGTCTCGACCGCTGTGTGTGTTTTAGTGCTAGCGCCCTTTGTCATGGAATGCCCAGTCGCAGGCCGCTGCTGCGGTTGCGGGGAAGGCTGCCGATCATCAAATCCCGTCGAAGTTTTCGACGGGTCCGTTGGTGCTTTGGCGCACTTCGACTGATGCCGAGGCAGAACATTGGGTTGTGTGTTTGGTGTGTACAACTTGTGCGTCCCAGTCGCCAGGTTTTTTTCCCTATAGCATGACTCACACCGTGCCTGGTGGGGTCGGGGACGGACGCTGCGGTTCGAGACCTCTCTGCTGTTAGGTCAATGGCTTCCGATATGGAGGCCTGGTCATCGCTAGTCACCCCGATCACTTTCGGCAGCGGTGGGAGAAGAACTTTCGGACTCCGACATGCCGTAGGCTGCCCACCGCTTTAAGAGATGCTCCTTAATTGTCTTAGGACGTAGGCGCTTACAGGCCACGCAAGCCGCTTCGTCGTGGTTGAGAGGAAGACAGTTGTTGCACCGACAGTGCTTGTCTTTCCACCGGTATTTGGCCCTACATGAGGGGAAAAACCTGAATGGAATCTTGTCCATAGCGCAAGACAGGTAAAGCAATGACAAACCCCAGGGAACAAAGGGGGTGATAGAGGAAAGGCATACTTGAAAGAATATGGCCACCCCGACCCCCTCTACCTACTCTAAGGGCAGGCCAGAGGGCCCGACCACGTGGACGGCACCGCCCCCGGATCAACGGGCCGTCAAAATTCTGCAGCAGTCTTCGGCGATGCACAGGATTCAATCGTCGAAGTGACTTAAGGGAATAAACGACCGAAGTCGATAATTATAAAATAACGCAATCTCTTTTTCAAGAGCTCCGCATTAGGACGATCAGTAATCTGGGTGGAAAAAAACAATCTGAGGGACCTAGACACGCGAGGGATTTTGGGTACACGACATGTCACGTTAGGGATAGTGTTACAGGAACACCCATGTCGACGTCCCCTTTCGATCCTCGAAAGACGAGATGCAATACTCTGCGGTTACCACTGGATGTCAGACTATATGCACAGCATGTGATTCTAAGCAGATTAACAAGCATCAGAAAGTGAATTAAATGTAACAGTGTGTTGCGTTCTGTTCCCTCAGAGGGCATCCGCTGTAGGTTCCGGCTGGACCCATACCGGCTTGTCTCATATAAGTACACTCCTTGTTTGTGCCCTAGCATCCAAAATCAGAAGCCACTCCTGCTGTCAGGGTGCAGGGAGTTGTAAGAGGGAGTCAGGGCTTAGTGAGGAGTCCAGGGCGCAGCCACAAAACAAAACAAACCCAAAGGAATAGCCTCCAGCCTTATAGGAGTCTTCTCTGTCCCTTTTGCAGGCAGAAAGCTCGCCGGACCACAATTCCCAGCAGCCTCCGGGCCGGGAACTACTTTTCCACTCCCAAGTTGGGAGGGGCTTGCGCATGCGCGAAGAACAAAGGCACGGGGCTTGTGCTTAAGCTCCCGACCAGAACGGACGCATTCTTCAGAGCTCCTGCAGACGGGGATCACGCGAGGGGCCACGCCCCAAGGAACCAGCATTCCAGCCCCTCGCATAAAACAGATAAGTGCAGCAAAGCCATAGCGAACGAGCGGGCAACCCCCACATAAGAATTAGAAGCGCAGCTACGGGGGGAGAGCGCAGAACAAGCAGAGAAGCATTGGAACTTCAAATCCGTTGAGGGGCTCGCGCAGGGGGCACCGCCCAGCCATATTAAGTCCCCTGCTAGGGGCAAAAGCTAAGTGCCTATCAGCGCTCCATAGCATTTAACCAACGCCGATTACGGCTACCATGACCCATTACGACTAACACGCGCAGCGTTTACTTACCAAATGTGTCTTCAGCCACGTGCGGCAAACTTTGGCAGCACGGAGAGCATTTCTGATGGCAGCCACGTGCTGCCAACTTTGGCAGCACGTAGTGTTTAGATATTGGGCCACGTGCGGCAAAACTTTGGCGGCACTAAGGATCTTACTCCTTTTAAGCCACGTGCGGCGAACTTGGGCCACATGTTCTCAACCACTCGCTATAGTTGGGTACTATTGAGCTCTGTGAGCAGATGTGTGCATGTGCTAGCACTGTATCTCCAATGTGTAATGTGCAAGTGCCAGGACTAACTAAACCCCGAGGTGGCATACCTCACTGTGGTATGTGTGTGAGATATATTATACCTATGTGAGTAAACACAGGTCACTAATACTAAAACTCTCTTGCAGCATTTGAACTGCTCCGAGCTCCGGATCTGAGAGTGCGCAGGCAGGAGGCCAGCACTCAACCACAGAGCTAAGTGCCTTTTGTTTCAAAAGTTATTGTAGAACACAGTGTGTATGTTGAGACGATAGTGCATATGTTATTGTTGTTTTTTTCCCTGTATTCCCTTGCCTGTCCACTTACCCTCTCCTAACCCTCACTCCAGTTACCCTCTGTTCGAGACCCATCCAACCAACAAGACCCTAACCCTCATTCCCTGCTGGGGTCTCGGCGGCCTGTGTAAGCTTGTCTTGCAGATGCCCAGACCGCAGTGGGGGTGGTTGGTTCACGCCACTCCTGCACCTGGAATTTGGAGTCGTGACACCTGCTCCCCATTTCCATGGGCTTGCAAGGAGTGGTGCCTGTAAAAGTAACTTCCATAGAGGCATTGAGCTTCCCTTATATCTGTGGGCAGTCTCTAGTCCAACCTGTGTATACACCCCTAGTGGGATTCCTCATGGTTTGTCCACTGCATCGTTCACATCCCTTTTTGTTCGCCATTGGGATCTGTCCTTTCTTCCTCTTCCTGTTACATCGTTCTGAATTACCTTGTCTATTCTTCATTCTTGTTTAGCATCCTGCTATGTGCACTTACCTGCCCTCTTACATCAGCACAGCCACCCAAAACCTACCTGGGTGACCGCGCAACGTATGACAAAGTTTGAGGAGATTCAAAGAGATGAATGAGACATTCTTTAAAGATCTAGACTATATCCCGGTTTGGTCAGAGGGTCTGGGTGCATTAAGGGCTGAACTGAAGAAGAAAGCCTTAAATTGGGACTGGGTATCTAATCACAACCATGTGAATAGATTGAAAACCCTTGAGGATTACATGAAAGTGTGTTGTACATGTAGCTGTCCCCAAAAATATATTTATCTCTTTCCTGATCCCATATTTCGTAAAATCTTTATGCAGATAAGATTTAACAAACTGCCGGTATTAGAGATATCAGGAAAATGGCAGCATTTACCTCGAGAGAAGAGAGTATGCAGAATGTGTAAGGACGATATGGAAATTGAAACCCTTAGACAGGTCTTAACTAGATATCCTTCAATGATAAGTTACTACTACCATTACTATAGATATCTCGCTGAGGGCTTCGAAGAAGAACGGGAGAAATATTTTGGTTAAATGGAATATATGGGTGTAGTTTGGGTAGCGCGATAGCATTAATCCAGGTATGGTTGGCTTTTGAGAAAGAAATACTTGTAAAGGAAATGAAAGAAAGTATGATATGGAGGATGTTTAGATTGGTAATAGGATGCACTGATTGCATATGAGATAGAGGAATGCCGACTATAGGGATGTACTATAAATTAATTTGGATTTCTGGTTTTTAAATAATGAATTGATACATTTTATGGGCATCTGTGATAAAATAACTATGATAAATGTTATTGCTTCGACTGGCATTTTGGTCACACCAGTCTAGGTATGTCTAAATGTGGCCTGGCATGCTTCACTGTAATATGTTATTGTGTGTCTAGACTGGTCTACATTGTTCAGCCAGTTGGACATATTTTCATCGAGGCATGGCATTTTTAATAGCACAGTATTATATTAATTAAAACATTAATGTTCTTGTGCACGGTTGGTGACTTGCATGTATTGGATTTTTAGATAGGTTACCCCACAAAACAATTGCAAACGCTCTGGCCTTTTAGCCAATTTTTCACAGAAAGTAAGCTGTATAATGCATTCAAACACATTTATATCTTTCTCCTACTGCAAAACGTTCATATGTATTGCGCAAGCGTGGTAATCTAGGCCGGCTCAGAGTATGGCGCGACCCGCTATTTGTTGCTGAGTTGGGGGGAGGAAGGAGGTGTCGCTCAGCATGGCTGACGGGCGTCGCCAAATTTTGCGTTACGCCACTGCAACCCCTTAATGGGGATCAGCAGGATACATTTATTCAAGATGCACATCTCCCCAAATCACCAAAGATAAACGACAAAGGTTAGATACCTCTATAACACCCGAGGAAGTCTCCCAGACAATTTGCTCTCTCCCTGTTAATAAAGCACCACGTCCCGATAGATGTACAGTCCTTTTCTATAAAAAATGTGCAGCTATACACTTTCTCCACATTTGGCGGTCCTATTTAATTTTTTCACAAATATGCGGCCTATCACACCTTCTATGGGGGAGTCAACACTCACATTAACTGGCAAACCAGGTAAAGATCTTACCCTTTGCAGTTCTTAATTACGATTCCTGCATCTATTCCAAAATCCTCGCTGCACGCTTAGCTACAGTGCTCCACGGTGCTGTCCAGGAATCAATCAGGGTTTGTTTCAGGGAGACAAACATTTGATCATATTTGCCGCACAGTTGATGTCTGGGCCTGGGCACAGAAACACAAACACCAGATGGCCCTTCTTTCTACCGATGCAGAAAAAGCTTTTGAGCAAATGAATTGGACATATCTGTCGAAAAGTAGTGGAAGGGTTCAGTGTCGGGCCCATTTTTCTTAAACAGACACGGACCAATTTTGTAATCACCTACACCTGGATCTAAGTGAATGACGTTTTATCAGACTCCATTGCGCTGCAGAGGTGTACCCGACGGGGATGCCCTCTTTCCCCGCTGTTGTTTGCCTTGGCCATGCAGCCTCTGGCGCACCAGGTCCATGCTTTCATAGATATTCATGGCATGGAGATTGCCGGCTACCAATATAAAAAGGAGTTCTAGGCTGATTTTTACATGTCGGGCTCCAGCCACTCATTGCCCTATATAGTTTCCCTACTAGAACAATTCCATAACGTCTCCGGGTTTAAGATCAATTATACAAAATCCACCATTCTTAATGTCTCCGAAACCCCAGAAATGAATGCTCGGTTGAAGGCTGCTTTTCTGTTCTCATGGGCCCAATGTTCTTTGAAATATCTAGGGGTTAACTTAAACGCACACTACACTGACGTATATGCAGCCAATTCGGGCACTCTTCGCCGTGGCTAAGCAAGAGCTGGCACATTGAGGGAGCTCTGAAATATCTTGCCTAGGGAGAGTAAGGGGGGTTCAAGATTATCTTGCTGCTATACATGTTTCAGGCATTACCGATCTGGATCCCAAAGGGCGATGCTCAAGAATCTCCAATCCCATCATTTGGACCCCAACAAATTCCCCAGGGTGGCCAGGCACACGCTTATGGAGGTGAAGGTAAAAGGGGTATTAGCAGTTCCAGACATTGAGAGCCATTTGTATGCTGTCCAACTCACACTGCTTTTAGAAAGTCAAATGGCTACATACAGTCCTAAATGCTGGGTGGAAACTGAGCAAGATCTTCTTGGGGCCCCCCTTACACCAATGGTGTTGCCATTCTCGGGGGGCGAGGAAACAGGACGAGTGCACCCATCAACCAGGGCTGCACTTGATTACTGGGATAAGGCCACACGTATATACGCAATAACCACTTTCCCTTGCCGCATGACAGGTATGTGGGATAACCGAGAATTTACCCCGGTCCGGATACTGGGCGTTTTGGTCGATGGATAGAGGGGGGCCTACTCAGTTTGGGTCAGTTGTTTGTTGATCAATGCCCCCTGACCTTTGAACAATGCAAGACAGCTTTTATGGTATAGGATGCTGACAGATTCGGCTATATACAGCTCAGACACTGGCTGGCTAATACAAAGATAGCGGCACAGGCAAAGAGGAAAACATCCCAATTTGGGGATCTCTTTATACGCGACCCCCAGCTGGCAAGGTCTATTCTCTATATAGAGTTACATTATCAGAGGTTTCAACCCCCCCCCATGGATACATGGTTAAGAGGGAAGAAGATATTGGGCACCCTCTAGACAATGTTGCGTGGTATATCTGGACAAGGGCCAGTAAATTATCCAAATCGGTTCAACGCAAGGAGAATAGCTGCAAATTGATTTGTAGATGGTATCTCACCATGCAGCGCCTGCACAAAATGAATCATATGCTCTCCCCCCATGTGTTGGAGATGTACCACCGCTATGGGCACCTTTTTCCACATGTGGTGGACGTGTCCCATACAAGTACACGGGAAGGAGGTTTTGGCCCAGATTAAGAGGATATCTGGAATAGACCTCGTATTGGACCCGCAAGTGGTGCTGCTGGGCGATGAGGACCCTCAGGGGCAGTACAGATTGGAAGGTAAAACTTCCAAGTTGATAACCCACTTCCTGGTGGCTGCACGACTGGTTGGCAAAGAATTGGAAGTCTGCAGTGGTCCCAGATATGAAGGAATGGTGGGCAAGAGTGTGGTTTTTGGCCGCCATGTGCAAAATTGATGCAGCACTGCCTGGGGGAATGACGCAATTTCTAGTTGAATGGGGACCGCTAATCTAGTTTGAGTAATAGTGATAACCCTGGCATCCATCATAAGCCCCATGAGATGGCATCATTCTCGTTGCTCTGAGATCTAATGATAACTGAAGCCTCATGGTTATGCTCTAATACAATTTAAACTGCAAAAATAATATGGAAACACAAAACTGCAAGTCCCAGGTTCTAAAGTTAAAACCAGGACTGAACTAGCATCTCCCAAATAGAATGATGCATGTTGGCAAGAACGGAAGCACCGAGTCTTATATGGGATAATAAAGATGGATTTGGACCAACAACAAGCAACTGATACAGCCAACCAGGTACCACATGCTAAGCACCAGAGAAATGATTGGACAGAGGAGAAACTCACAGGGGAGCCAATGATCATAAGACTGATGGACCAGATGGACCATTGACCAGAGGACAGCGACCCGCCAAGGACCAGAAGAATGACTCACCAGGGAGTCAAATACCAGAGGCACGACATACAAGCGGTGCAACTCACAAGGGCATAGCTGCCCAAAGTGCCCGTCATGCATGATACCATAAGCCAGTCCTTCATTTTCACTTGCATGTTTGTAACTGTATGCCCATAGGTATCATGGGAAACACAAAAAACGGGGTCAAGCATACATGCCAACATTTTGTACCAACTGGGAGGGAGATATTGAATTCTTCCATTGGATTGCATTGGGATTGCAATTGATTTTAGATGGTATTAAATAAAAAACAGCAACATTTTTTATTTTAAAAAAAAACGGGAGTCTCTTGCCAAAATCTGGTGGGCTGGCATGTCTGGGCAAACATTCTACAGGAAATTCCCCGAACTGGACCACATTGTCACACATGACGTGGGGCTACCTGGCAGTTACACAAGGGAGAAAAGGACCAGAAGGGTGACAGACTCAAGAAGCCAGGACCAAAGGAGACCGACTCACCAAGGAGCAAAGGACCAGTACGGTGACGGACCACAGAAGCCAATGATACGCTTTTAAATACCATATATACAACAAACAGAAACAAGAGATACGAAATTTCAGAAACATGTAATTATAGTAAAATATTTTTGTTCCAACACAATATACCTGTTCTCTCTATGTATGTTTATGCTATAGTGTTCTGTTTCTTACTTTTTGAGACCTATCCTATAGTGTTCTGTTTCTTACTTTTGAGACCTATCAACAGCGTTTTAGTCGTGCGCTTGTTTTTTCTGCTTATTTGGAAGGGATTTGGCTTGTTTTCGGCTTGTTTTGGAAGGGCATTCAGCTTATTTTTTCTTCCGACCTGGCAACACGGTCGCTGCCTACTCACGTTGCAGCTGCTCCGACCACGCGTGTAATTGTGATGCTACAAGAATCTGGAGCGTCTCTCTGGCGCACTATGCAACAATTTGGTTCTGCACTTCACAATGCTACAGCATGCCGCTCCTTCTGTGACTCATGCAATTTTACCGGCAGCAGGCGAGCTTCATTAATCAAACTGGTGCACACACCACCTCTTGTCAAGAATCAATAGCAGCATCCAGTTCATACACTCAACCTTTTCTGCAGGTTTAGCACTCACTGCTTGCCTCTGCTTCACAGCTTTAACATGTGGATGCTAGTCATTTATACTATACAAGAATCTTAAACTCTAATAAAAAGAATACAAGTCACTTAGCTTATTTATTTTAATTATTATTATTATTTTTTAATGGTGCTGTTCAGTATGACCTTTTCTCAAACTCTTTGAAGCAATTAACCAGGGAACATCGGCACAGAAATAATCCAAACAGGCCTTGACTGTTCAGCCCAAAGGAAATTAGACCTGCTAGTTCAAAGGATTAGGATGAAAAGGCAATTTAGAACCTTTTGGAAGGTTCCATGCTACACTTCACTTGTGAATTCTAGTCCAATCAGTACTTAGCCGGCTTCCCTCCATCTTGGAAAGTGATCAGCCTTATTGCCTGAACACATCCTTGTTAAGAGGAAAACAAATACAATTATAATGCACTTCCACTCCACACCCTCCACCAACCACCAACATTCTTACTCTAAAACGTTCTGTAACCTCTACATATGAAACATCCTCCCACCCTATGAACCACGTGAACTCTCCTCTAAGAGCCTGTGCCTAAAGGGGACCCGACACCGGGCACTTGTTTCTTCTATTGGATACTTAACCACCTTTTTTGGACGTTTCTCTGCCTTTGCTAGGTCCCCCTTGCTGGGACCAATTATGGGCCTCTGCAGTGTTGCCTCCTTATGAAATCTTCTTTGACCAAGTGCCTTGGGGCAATGAGTTTTCTCCACCTGGAAGAGTGGTGTGTCGCCACCACCTCCTCGAGCTTCATTTTGGCTCATCCTGGGTCACCTTCATCCATTGCTCTCCTGATGGGTCTGTTCTCATTGCTGGTTGGCTGCGCAGTTTGCCCTCTGGAGCTGCCCAGATCCCCTAGGATGGGTTTCTACATCCTCCTGGCATCTTCCTAGTCGCTGCTTTGAATTCTGTTCGATTAGGTTGTCATCCTGGGTACACGGATTGTCCTTTTCGTCTGAGTCGTTGCTAATGCAAGGTTCAAGGTGTAAAAGAAGCTATGTACTTACCAGGTTCTCCCACCTCTTCTGGGCTATCAGCATCAGAAGTACCTCGCCCCCAGTCCGTGGGGTCTAACATATTGTTTGAAACCATCTTCTGAGGTTTCCTGGGCCCTGGAGTAGTGAGGAGTTGCACGCCTGCCTCTACAATGGTTCCCCATTCACTAGCATTGGCACAAAGCCTAATATGGCTCCTTCGTCACTGGTTGGCTGGGACACAAACCTACAACTGGAGCCCTTCAACTGGGCCCCCCTCTGGAGTCCTTTATAGTTAATTGCTCCTTTATCCTCATCTGTGGGAAGAACAATGACTTACCTGGTCTTGTCCCATAATTGTGTCTTGCCTAAGTACCATCTCCCGTTTATTCCTATAGGAAACTTCCTAAAAACCTTTGAATTACTCAGAAATGACTAAAAGGTTTACTTCCTTGACTTACACATTTTTTTGTATGCCCTTGGGCCCCTATAGTTTCTCACTAGACTGCAATTTTAGCATTTATTTAGGATTTATTACAGAATTGTATGCAATAAAACAATGCACTGCATTTCCGCCTATTGAAATCAAATAGGTCAGAGTATCTAACCTTTTGTTACATTTTATTCAGCTATTTCTAGGAGTGTTCTGAGATCACATGGGTCTGTTATTGTGAGACCAACACTCATTTAGAATGGGCTGTAGTTGTAGATCAGGCCATAAAAACAAGGCATAATGCTTTTACGCCCCTAATTACCTCTCCGACCCATTTTCAAGCAGAGACCAGATAGGAGGGGCACACAGCAGAGTGGCACTCCATTTCATTTGTTTCCTGCATGACATTTTCGTGGAGGTGCAAAATGAATGGATTACAATGGATTCTAATAAGCAGGTGTATTCCATGGTAAGCCATTAGTAAAGACTGCCTGCAAAGTAATTTGCAGGTGCCGTTTACACGTTCATGAGACGAGAACGGAAAATGAAAGAGTAAGAGTAATAGTAAGTTCACCTCACTTTTACTCCTTTCTGTTCCCCTCCTGATCATTTAATATTCAATGCTGGTGACCCCACTGCACGATAGTGCTAATACTGGTGGACCCGTCATGCAATAAAATTGTATTATAAAATGAGGTTGTATGTGTATTATAAGTTTTAGTGGACCTTTGCAGTATTTTTTAGAACTGTTACCAACTTCTAGATCCTACATGGACTATAGAGTCTACCAGTGTTTTTAGAATTCTACTGTGTACTATAAGGTGTGGGGATTAAAGTGGCAGTTCGTGTATTGGCATTTTGGGACCTGCATATGACTGAAGTTATGTTTTAATGATGTCTAGGTTTCACGTTTGCTCACCACTTATATGTATTGCCACCAGATATAGGTTCTACATTTATCTTTGGAGTGGTGCTGGTCTGCCCTAGACATATATATTTATTTGTATTTTATTTGTGATTTATAAAGCGCCTCGAACCAAAGCGCTGTACATTGCATCATAAAAACGGTACAATGAAATAAAAAATGCAATTAACAATATAAAAGCAATCAGATTATATTTCAGATTGGAGTAAGTAGGTTTTAAGTGAAGAACGGAATAAAGAGTATACAGAAATAGAACGAAGAGAAAGTGGGAGAGAATTCAAATGGAATGGAGCTAACAAAGTGAACAAGTGAAAACGTGAACTAGCACAGGGAGGACGAGGGACTGCAAGAAGAAAGTGAGACTGGGAGCGAAGGGAACGAGTAGGAGTATAAAATGATACAAGAGAAGAAAGATAAGGCAGTGCAAGGCCGTAGAGAGGTTTAAAGACTAGGCCCAGAAAGTTAAATTTAAAGTTGAGAATGAAAGGGCAGTCAGCCAAGAGTAGAGAGACAAGAAACAATTGAACCCCGCAGAGAAAGAAGATATACAAGACAAATTGAAGCATTAAAAACAGACTTCAATGGTGCAAGGCGAGAGAGGAACACCAAATAAAGAAATCGAGAGTGAGGCAATTAGGAGTTTAGTGGCATCAAAGGTTAGGAAAGGGTAAGCTTTACAGATGTTATACAAGTGGTAACGACAGGCACGAAAGGATGAAGAAATATGATGTGTAAAAGATTAATCAGAATGAAAGTGAAGGCCTAAGTTACGGCCGTAGAAGAGATAGGAAGCTGAAAGTAAGGGAAGAAAATTGAGGAAGGAGGAGGAAGAGGAGATGAAATTGAGTTTGCTGGAAAGAAGAGTACTTCAGTTTTGGCAGTGTTTAATATAAGAAAATGTTCAGAGAATTAATAGCAGTAAGACATGCCGAAAGTGCATTGTGAACTTCACAAATTAAATGTTGAAAAAGGTAAGAAACGTTGATTATAGTCTGTGTAAAAATGATGAGAATGACAACAGGATGAAATAACTACAGACAGAGGGGAAGTATAGAGGGGAAAAACTGGACATACTGGAAATAGTAGCGTTAGGAAGCACTGGGGAGACAGTGGTGGCAGTTGTAGAACTCGAAGACTCAATGGTTGCTTGAGAGAGGCCACCTTTGAGGAGAAAAAGAGAGCAAGGTCAGAGGCAGATACGGTAGGATTACTAGAATAATCAGGCATTGAAGGGGAAAGAAGATGTGAAAGAGTTTGAAATAGACGATTAGGGTTAGTTGACAGAGTATGTAAAAGATCAGAAAAGTAAGAGCGTTTAGCAGAGAAAAGAAGACTATCATAGAGAGCATGGTAAGAAGAATAAGACAAGTGGTCTGTCTCTGACGTAGACTTGGGGAGTTGAGGGTGGGGGAGGGGTGCAAGAAGGATAGAATGTTTAAAATGGATAGAAAGTATCCAGGGAAGAAAGAGAAAGACAAGCTAGTAGCAATAGCTAGTAGCAGCTTCATCAGCAGATAGAGAATGTATTTATTTATTTTATTGTTAATTTATAATGCGCTTAATACCAGCAAGTGGTTTCTAAGCGCGAAATCGGGATTCGAACCTATGTTGCACTGCGTCATCTTCCAAGACAAATGCATTGCCCCTAAGCTATCCTGCCAAAGGAAGTGTGAGAAGGAAGAACAGCAATAGACGACAAAACAGAGTATTAAAGTGTTCAAGTCCCGTCTACAGTAAGATGTTGTAGCGGGCAGAGAAGAATCAGATACTAAAGATAATGAGAAAATTGAAAAGGAAAGAAGATAATCATGGAGATAAAGCTGAAGTGCAGACACAAGAGATGTGGAATGGGAAGAAGTAATGATACGATCCAAAGAAGAGCCCGACATGTGAGGAGGAGGAGTGGAAAGGAGAGAAAGAAAATGGGAATCAAAAACTACGATTAGTAGAAGACTTGCATGTGTTAAGGAGAGATGAAGATTAAAGTCTCCCAAAAGAATAAAAGGAATGGAAGAGAGTGGAATAAATGAAAGAAGATTGTCAATGTCATCACAAAATGATACAACCGGGTCAGGTGGACAATAAGAAGAAAAGCTATGGGATGAGGCTTAGAGAAAGAAGTGTATGAATATTCAAATGAAGAAAAACAAAGAGTTAGAGTAGCAGGAGCAAGTATGTAAAAAGACTAACACAGAATGCCAACACCCCCACCACAAGCAGAAGGACGTGGGGTGTGACAGAAAGAGGTAAGAGATGTGGAAAAAGCAGCATGACTGACAGTATTAAAAGATGGAATCCAAGTCTTCGTAATGCATAGAAAATGCTAATTTAAACGAAAAAATAAGTCTAAAACAGAAGATGATTTGTTAAAAAGTGATCTGGTATTCTAAAGAGCCAGGTCTATGGAAGAGATCAAGGAATTACATGGAGGATATAGAAGATTAGCATAGTTGTGGAAAGACAGAGGCTGAGAGCCATTTGAAGAACATGCAAATGATGCAGACGGCATAGGCTTCAGATGAGGAAAAGGAAAAAACAGGAGAAGGAATAATGAAACAAGCACAGAGACGGTTAAACAGAAACCAGCAAATGAGTGTGCTGCAGCTGAAAAGTCAGGAGAGGCTACCCATCTTCGCATGGGGGCTGCTAAGAGGATGAAAAACAAATCCAAAGGAGTATTTAGGCTTCAAGCTACGCCCATCCTTTGATAGCCGAAGACAGCTTAGGCAGCCTTTGTTTGACTTCACCTGTGTTCAGCCTAGGCCGGATGTTATAACGTTGTCCAAGCTGGTGGATAAGCTGAGTCAAGGGGGTGTGGCAACATCACATGGCAACAGGAACGCCCACACAAGCAAGTACAAATATTTCTAATGCTTGTGAATCTGCTTAGAATCACATGCTGTGCATATAGTCTGACATCTAGTGAAAATTGGGGAGTATTGCATCTTTCGAAGATCGAAAGGGGACGTTGACATGGGCATGCATGACTGTAACACTATCCCTAATGTGATGTGTAGTGTACCCAAAATCCGTCACGCGTCGAGGTCCCTCAGATAGTGTTTTTCCACCAACCTAGTTGGTCGCCTATGTGGAGCTTGCAAGAGTTAACATTGCTAACTTTGTCCCCATGACCTACGGTCGTCTAGTCTCCAGACTACTCTTCTTGATGAATGCCTCGTGGGCTGCCTGCTGCCGAAGACATCCACAACTGATCGGCGACGATTGTCAACCGCGTGGACTCAGCCCTCCGGCCAGGCCATCACAGTAGGGAGAGTGGGGCCCTGTGTTTATTCTTCTCTAAGAATGTATTTTCTTTTCCCCTCTCTTTCTCGTCTTGGTCTGGCTGCTGTTACCCTCTACTATGAAGAGGAAGCCCTTTAAATGGTGCCTGTCGTACAACAGCAAGTTTCCTTGGAAGGACACCCATCGCTGTTCCAATCAATGTCTTCCTCGAGACCGCGACGAGCGCTCATGCAAGTTCTGTAAGCTCTTTCGACCGAAAATGTTAAAAGACAGGTGGACTAAACGGTGGGCAGCCTACGCATTGCAGGCCGAAAGCCATTCCCCTGTTAGCGCTGTCGCTTCGGACGACGAGGAATCCATCTGCAGCCATGGCTCCGAATTGGAATCCATCGGTCCCCGGACCCGACAAACAGGCCACTGGCTCTGTTATGGGGAGTTCACACCCTGGCGACAAGGGCGCCCACGCACCACAAAAACAAAAATACACAACCCCCTAAGGCCTCTTCAATGGAGTCGTCAAAAAAGCGCACAACTCCAACAGAGCCGCCGAAAACTTTGATGGCGCCTTCTGAACCTCGCAGTTCGGCACCCTCAACGCAACAGTCTTCGCGGATTGCGACTGGGCATTCCTCTGGAAAGGAAGTTCACCCTAAAAAACATACAGTTGTCGACACACCGTCTAAGGGCGCACAAGCACCTAAGGCATTGGTGGAGTCACCGACTGCGGCGGCGCAGTCCGGCACATTGAGACATTCGAATGAACCGCCGAAAATCCGCAAAAGCCTGGCGGCTATCATTTCGGCAGCCACAGAGCACAAGGGCACCACCTCTTGTCGAGATGAGCAATCTGAAGCCCCCTAGCCTCTCTCTAAGAGCTTTTCCACCTCCAGACCCTTCTGCATCTTCCCTATGGAATAGGAAGAGATTTGAACAATATATGGACAAAATGGCCCAATTTATTGACTTTTCTGACAGATACATTATTCCCAAAAGAACCAGGGAAGGTGACTCCTGTCCCATTCCTTATAAACTGCACAAATTCCCCATCTCTGCACAGGAACACCAGGAGGATATCTTTGATGTCCCAGAGGACCCAACCCAGGAGACCTATGAAGACATTAATCCCTCTGCACAGGACACAGCTGATCAAGACCTAGACTAGGATCAAAATCAGTCAGGGGATCAGAGCCCTTGGCTATCACCAACACATACCCCTGACCCAGACAATGTCTAGATCTCCCTTCTTCGCCTCCACAGAGGGATTTGTCACCTGTGGATGACCAGATGTTGTTCAATGCGATTTTAAAAAGAGCAGCCAATAATTTCCAGATTGCAACACAGGAGGGAGCTCCAGACTGACTTTGTTGAGGATATGCTCAAGGAGAAGCCTGCGACTAGTCAAGCCATTCCCTTACACAACTCTATAAAGAAACACCTAGCCCCTTCCTTGTGGTCACCGTCCCTCACACGGGCGGTCAACCCCCGGGTTGTAAAATTATTCCGCCCATCACCTTCTGACCCACTATACATAAGGGGCCATGCTAAACCGGACTCCCTCGTGGTTAGTACCACTCGGAAAAGGGCAGGATTTCCACTGTCCTCGGCGGAAGCCCCCCCGGATAAAGACTGTAAACAGCTTTATGCCCTGGGTAAGCAGGTCACAGCCTCTGCGGCCTACTCTACTAGGATCGCAAACATTACCACTCTCCTGGCAAGCTACAGCAACGTCCAATGGGCCTAGTCCAGGATGGCCTTCAAGATGTTCCAAAGCCCACCCGATCACGCTTGCTGTCCGTCACGGCTCAGGGCGGACAGGTTACCCACAACATATTGAAAAACTTTCTGGACTCGGCTGAGACCGCTGGATGCACCCAAGCCCAGGGCACTAAAAAACGCCTTGTTAAAGAACTCCGGCTTTAAACCCGAAACTCAGGCCGCTTATCAACAAACCAGTTGAGGACTTCAACCTTTTTGGGAAAACTGTTGATTACGCCCTGGAGAAAAAAGAGCACAAAACACTCAAAATCGCTCAGCCAGATCACGGCTAAACCCTTGCACCAGCGTGGAGTCTTTAACTCCAGCCGGTCCTTTCATCGCCAATCTTTTTCCCTCTCTCCCAATGGACAATTTGGCTCAGGGAGTAATGCCCTGGTCCTCCAGCCAAGGCACTTCTGGTAACAGCCAATATCAACAAAGAGGTCCTCGTAGAGGCAAGGGTAGAGGCAGGAATTCTACTCCTAGAGGCTCCCCACCCTCCACCTCAAAGTGACTTGCCGGTTCGGGTCCCCTCCCATGCTGCCCTGGTCAGGGGTCACTTATCATTCATCCACGCCTGGGAGGGGATCACATCAGACCAGTGGGTGTTAAAGACTGTTACCCACAGCTACTGCATCAAGTTTCACCGACAACCTCAATACCACCCACCGAAGAGCAGACGCCTGTCGCCAGAACATCTGCACATCCTGCTGGAAGAGGCTCAAGTCCTTCTGGAAAAAAAAGGATGCGATAGAAGCCGTCCCCATTCACCAGGTAAACAAGGGTATTTATTCAGTGTATTTTCTTATACTCAAAAAGGATCTCACCATGCGCCATGTGTTAGACCTGCGCCCAGCGAACACGTATATCAAACTTAAAAAATTCAGGATGACAACACTGCAGGAGGTAACCCCACTGCAGCAGGGGGCATACCTGGCCACATTACACATGAAAGATGCATACTTTCATATTTCAATGTTGCCAGTGCACAGACGGTACCGCAGGTTCACGATATAGGACACCCACTATCAGTTCAAGGTTCTCCCCTTCAGCACTGCCCCAGCGCCACAGTATTCACAAAGGTACTGGCTGTAGTAGCTGCTCACCTGCGCAGGCAGTCCATCCCAGTCTATCCTAACCTCGATGTCTGGCTCATAACAGGGGTTTCATACGCAACATGCCAAACAAATACCCAGAACACGGTAGACCACCACTTCAACCTAGGTTTCTCTATCAACGAGAAAAAGTCCAGTCTAAAGCCCAATCAAGTCGAACAGTTTCTGGGGGCTCTAATTCGGACCAAAGACGGCCTAGTCTATGCCTCCAACAAGAGGGTTCAAAACATGCTGTTCCAGATCCCTCACTATGTAGCCACTCACAAGATGACCGTACGCAAGGCCTTGCGACTGTTAGGGATGATGGCTTCATTCATCTACCTAATTCCTCACGCTCGCCTGCCCATGTGCCCCCATGCAAGAGTGGCACCCAAGCCAATGGTGTCAGGCCAGCGGCCAGTGGGACGATCTTGTGGTTGTCACGGCAACCCTCTTTCAGTCTCTGCAGTGGAGGTCAAGGGAAAGCCTTTTGCAGGGGAAACCTTCACCACCCCCCACAGTAGAAGCCACTCTCACCACAGACGCATCTCTGATGGGGTGAGGAGCTCACCTCCTTCAGCAGACAGCGCACATGTGGTCCCCAGCGGTAGCATCCAAGCACATCAACCTGTTGGAACTGCTAGCAGCGTTCAAGGCCCTGAAGACCTTTCAAACACACCTCCAGGGGAAGACGGTTCTAGTCCTCACGGACATTACCACGGCCATGTATTACTTAAACAAACAAGGGGGCACTCACTCTCTAGGGCTTTCCAAACTATCCCAGAACATATGGAAGTGGGCTCTCAAACACAAAATGTTCCTCCTTTCACAACATGTCCCAGAGGAAGTCAATCTTCTGGCAGACATACTCAGCAGAGACTTCCCCCTACCCGTAGAGCATGAGTGGCGGCTGCAGGAGGACACTGTACTCAATGTCTTTGCACAATGGGGCTTCCCAGAGGTAGACTTGTTCGCAACTCTTGAGAACGCCCAATGCCCAGATTACGCCTCCAGGTCTTTGGATAACATGGTCCGGGAAATGTGCTACGCCCCCCCCCCCTGATTCCCCTGCTCAACAGAATAGTGCACAAGATGCACAAAGAGCCAGTGAGGATGATTCTGGGCCCATCAGCCTTGGTTCTCCCATCTCATAGCAATGTCAGTCTCCCCTCCTACGGAGCTGCTGTGCCCATAATACACGCTGTCTCAAGACCAGGGAGAAACACTACGTCCATGCCCTCAAACTCTCAACTTAGCAGCCTGGCTCCTGAGGTCAGAGTTCGGGCACCTCCAGCTACCTCAAATATGTATGGACATACTCAGAGAAGCCGAAACCTAACACCAGGCAAGGCTACTCTGGCAAATCAAAGCCCTTTGTCATCTGGTGTAACAGCAAGGGCATCAATCCTATTGAATGCTCACCTAAAGATATCATCCTGTACCTAACCCACCTGTTAGATTCAGGTCTGGTTTTCAATTTTCTGAAGGTCCACTTAGCCGCACTTTCTGCATACACCACGTCCCAGAGCAAGGTTTCATGCTGGAAAATTCCTGTAATTAAAGCCTTTATGGAAGGGGTTAAGAGACTTCATCCCCCGTTTCCAACCCAGCTCCCGGGTGGGACCTGAATGTTGTTCTTACCAGACTAATGGGGCCTCCCTTTGAGCCACTGCACAAGGCTAGCCTTAAAGCACTCACCTACAAGACCGCCTTCCTGGTGGGTATCACCTCTATAAGGAGAGTTAGTGTACTGCAAGCCCTTTCTTTTCAGGATACCGCTCATACGATTCACAAAGAGAAGGTGGTTTTGAGCACACACCCTCTCTTTGCACCTAAATTTATCTCCAAGTTCCACATAAACCAGTCCATAGAACTAACCGCCGTTTTCCAGAACCCCACTAACCTGGGGGAAAGGAGCCTCCACACACTGGATGGAAGGAGAGCGGTTATCTACTATCTGGAAAAACAAAGCCACTAAGAAAAACAAATCAGTTCTTCGTTTCGGTGGCAGCTTGTAGAGAAGGGGACCCTGTCTCTAAATCGGCTATCTCCAAGTGCATCACACTGTGTTACACTCTTGCCAACAGAGCTTTACCCTTCATGCCTTGAGCACACTACTCTGGGCACATGGGCTACAATTGCATTCCTTGTAAATGTTCCTCTTGATTCCATTTGCAAAGCAGCAACCTAGAGTTCTGTACACACCTTTACACATCTACTGCCTAGATACATACTCTAGGTCTTATTCTCAGGTGGGACAAGCAGTGCCAAGAAATCTCTTTGCTACTGTACCTTCTCACATCCCACCATCATCTCTGGGTACAGCTCGCTTGTCTATGCATAGCATGTGATTCTAAGCAGATTCACAAGCATCAGAAGACATGCATTACTGACTGTAATAGCATTTCAGATAATTGTATCTGCTTAGATTCACATGCGCCCACCCATCCTACCCTCTTGCAGTAGAAGATTGAGACTGGAACCTGTTGAGACAGGAAGAACAAAATCGTGTTTGAGAGCCCACTTCCAAATGTTCTGCGACAGTTTGGATAGCCCTGGAGAGTGTGTGCCCGCTTGTTTGTTCAGGTAATACATGTCTGTGGTGCTGTCAGTGAGGACCAGTACTGTCTTTCCCTGCAACTGTGTCTGAAAAACCTTCAGAGCCTTGAACACTGCTAATGGCTCCAACAGGCTTATGTGGTTGGCTGCTACTGCTGAGCACCAAACGCTGTGCGCCATCTGCTGAAGGAGGTGAGCCCCCCTGTGAGTGATACGTCCCTAGTGAGAGTGGTTTCTGCTGCCGGAGTGGTGGATGTCTTCCCATTCAAGAGGTTTTCCCTCAACGACTGCAGAGAGAGAAAGAGGGCTGCTGAGACAACCACTAGATTGTCCCATTGTCCGCTGGACTGACACCATTGGCTGTTGAGCCACTCTTGCATGGGGCGCATGCGAAAACATGCATGAGGGACCAAATAAATGCAGGATGCCATCATTCCTAACAGCCGCATAGCCTTGCGTACCGTCACCGCCCGACTGGCTACACATTGAGGGATTTGAAACAGCATGTTTTGAACCCTCTCATTGGAGAGGAAGACTAGGCCGTCTTCTGTGCGAATTAGAGCCCCCTGAAATTGCTCGACTTGGTTGGGATCTAGGCTGGAGTTCTTCTCGTTTATGGAGAATCCCAGACTGAAGAGTAGGTCCGTCGTCCTTTGGGTGTCTGACAAGCATGTTCCGTATGAATCCCCTGTTATAAGCCAGTCGTCAAGGTAAGGATAAACCGGGATGGATTGCCTGTGCAGGTGAGCTGCCTCTACTGGCAGCACCTTTGTAAATACCCTTGGGGCTGAGGTAATGCTGATGGGAAGGACCTTGAACTGATGGTGTTTGTTCTCCATCATGAACCTTAGGTATTTTCTGTGCGCCGCAACATCGAAATATGAAAGTATGCATCTTTCATGTCCAATGTTGCAATGTAATCCTCCTGTGTTAGCAGAGGGATTACCTCTTGCAGCGTTATCATTCAACACTTTTGTGGTTTGACAAATTTGTTCACTGGGCGCAAGTCTATTACAGGGGCATGGTGAAATCCTTTTTGGGTACAAGGAAGTATACTGAATAAATATCTTTGTTTACCTGTAGAACGGGGACGACTTCGATTGCGCCTTTTTCCTGCAGGATCTCAACCTCTTGCAGTAGGATCTTCACCTGTTCCGTTGTCAGACGCCTGGACTTTGGTGGTCTGAATTGAGGTGGCCGGCTGAACTCGATGCAAAAACCGTGGGCAACTGCTTTGAGCACCTACTGGTCTGTGGTAATCCCCTTCCACGCATGTAAGAATGATGTTATCCACCCCCGACCGAGGAGGCATGGGAAGGGACCGGATCTGCGAGTCATTTCTGATTGGAGGCCGGTGAGCCTCTAGGGGTGGCACTGCAAACCCTTCCTTTGCCACAGCGCTGTCCTGTAGGTGGATACTGGTTTGAGACAGCTGACCCATGTCCTGAGGACCATGCGTTACCCATTCCGTATTGGTTGTGTGGGGAACATGGGTAGGATTGTCCGCGAAATGAGCGGCGAGAACTCCCACCTCACTGCTGACAGGGCCTTTGAGTTATTTGATTCAAAGTTTTCAAAGTCACATGTTCTTTTTTCGCAGTTTCTAGTGCCTCATCTACAGCTTTACCAAACAGGTTGGATTCTTCCACCGGTTTGTTGATGAGACGCTTGCGTTTCTGGCTTTAAACCTGAGTTTTCTAACCATGCGTGCATATTCAAAAGGGTACCTTGGGCCAGAGTTCTCCCTGCTGTCTCTGCAGCATCTAGCGTGTTCTTAAGGATATTATGATTTACCTGCCTCCCCTCTGACACAACTGTGCACAAATGTGAACGTACTGGTTTGGAGACCTCCCGCAGGCCCTCCTGGAGCAGGTTCCACTGAACATCGCAATAGCTGGCCAACATTGTGGTATTGTTGGCAATTCCGGTGGAATAGGCTGCCGCAGTAGTGACCCGCTTTCCCAGGGCATACAGTTTCTTGCAGTCCTTGTCCGGCGGTGCCTCACCCGTGGACAAGGGTACCCTCACTCTTTCTAGTTGTAGTGACCACAAGGGAATCTGGGGTGGCATGTCCCCGAATGTAGAGGGTCTGTAGGGGAGGGGCAAAAATGTTTCTCCACCCGTGGGTTCACAGCCCTTGTTTGTGATGGCATCAGCAAAGAAGGGGCGATACGCCGTTTAATGGAGTTCAGTAAAGGTATAACCTGACTTGCAGGTAGCCTCTCCTTCAGAACATCCTCCACAAAGTCAGTGGGCCTCATTACACAGTAGGCGCTAAGGGATTACCAGCACCGGTAAGGTCACCGGTGCCGGTAATCCCTTAGCGCCCTACTACGAGGTCCCTGAGTGGGTGCCATCCTTAACGCCTGGTCTGACCAGGCGTTAAGGACGGGACCTGCTGAGGGACTTCAGAGCTAATAATGGTACCGCAAATTGCAGTACCGTTATTAGCTCCTTCCCCAATTCCCATTGAGCCCTATGGGGGCTCATATGGGAATAGTATTTGGAATGGGTACTTACCCAGACCCGGTATGCGGTAAGGGAGTAGCCATGCCGCTAATAGCGGCATGCTTACCGCCTACCGTGTAATGAGGCCCAGTGTCTTGCACTGCTTCTTACGTGGAAATCTGAAAATGTTCCGCCACTTTTCTCAGAATGGCATTAAATGCCAACTGGTCATCTATGGCCGACGCCTGTCTAACAGGTGGAGATGCGGAAGGATCCATGCATATTGGATCTGGATCTGGGATATTGGTAGGTGACATCCATGGTGGGTTATCCATTGGTGGCTCATCCCACCAATATGGGGCCTGGTCAATGGGGTCCTCAAAAGGGATCATCTTCCAGTAAAAAGGGGTACTGAAGAACCTCTTCCTGATCAGTCAGGTCAAACACCTCCTCACGAAAAGGGCAGGAGGTCCTCTGAAATTTAGACACAGTGGGGTAAAGGTCCTCCTCACTAGGTCTTTTAGGCGTGGTAAACCTTTCTGAAAGTCTACGAATTTTGAAAATTTATTCATACACACCCAACCCCATCTCTAGTCCATAAGGAGGAGCCGCAGGGGTCTTGAGGGGGAAAGGGCTCCTCTTGGGGATCTACATGCTTAGACTGTCGTGAATTATCTGAGAGAGTCTTAGGTAGTGGCTGGGGGCCCTCAGAATAGTCTTCCTGCCTTTCTCGGCGTGTGGACTTGTCTTTCGTTATGTCTTTGGGCTTATAAGCTGCCGAAATAATCTTTGCAAGACTCTCGCGGATGTTCAGAGTCTCTGGGAGGGGTTTCGGCTGTTTTAGTGGCTTCGCAGTAGCTTTCGACGTTGCCGGAACCTTCTGCGTCGGCGCACTTTTAGGAGGCTTCTCGACGGCCTTATGAATTTTGGTGGTGATGCCCTTGTCAGTGGAGTGCCCAGACGCATGCCGCTTACACGGTTGCAGGGAGGGCTGAGGAACCCTTGGATCGGCGGGTTCCGAAGAAATCTGCATACTCGCTGGCGTCTTTGACCGTCCCGCCGAGTCAGTACTGGGGTTGTAGGTTTAGCTTTTGTGAATAGTGGGTGCGTCCCTATCGCCGGGATGTACACTCCCGACAGCAGCGCCATCAGTCTGTCTGCCGGAGCCGGGGACGGATGGCTCGGAGCGCAGTCGCTCCAAAGATAGGTCGATGGCATCCATGTTGGAGCCACGGCTGTCGCTCAATTCCTCGTCACTCTCTGCACCTGCGTAGGAGCTACCCTCGGCCTGCTTCATGGCGTAGGCCGCCCACAGTTTAACTCTATGCTCTTTAATCACCTTAGTACGAAAGAGCTGACAAGACAGACAGGACGCCTCATGGGGGTCTCGAGGGAGACCATTATTGCACCTCTGGTGCGTGTCCTTCCAAGGGTACTTGCCTTTAGAAGAAGGGCAAAACTTAAAAGGTGTCCTGTCCATAGCTCAGGTTTTTAGCAACAGCAAAACCATAGGGGCAAAGAGGGGGGAGAAGGAAATATATTCTTGAAAAGAAATAGAACCCCAGACCCCACTCTCCCTTCTGTAAAGGGCTGGCCAGAAGGCACTGCCACGCGGTCGACGTGTCGACCGGAGCACCAGCCGTTGAAGTCTGAAGTTGTCTTCCGCTGTGGCAGATAAGTCGTCGATGAAGGGGACAAAAATATATATAAACGACCGGAGGTCATGGACAAAAATTTAAATTTGCAAGAGCTCTGCATAAGGCGATCAGCTAGCTGGGCGGAAAAAAACAATCTGAGGGACCTCAACGCGTGAGGGATTTTGGGTACACTACACGTCACATTAGTGCTTTGCATAGATTAGCGAGCAGTACTAATAAAAGGAGGTGGGTTACTAGAAGGTAGCGCTGCAAAGAGATGTTTCAGCACCGCTTGTCCCACCTGTGTATCACCCCTAGAATGTGTGTCCAGACAGTAATGTTGGGTGAAGGTGTAACGCTCACCTGATTCCCACGGAGGCGCAGGTCTGGCTTCGAGTGCTGATGCTTCTTCAATGGTGAAGCGCAGGACTCTGAAGATGGACAGGAAGGGCCCTCTACTCAGGCTTCTCTGGCTCGTAGGAATATTCCCCTGTGCGTGAAAAGGGAGTATTACCTACTGACTGAGTTATGCTCAAGCCTCCCACTCTCTTCCAACCCTCCACGATACCCTTCCACGATTCCCCGTGAAGTCTCACCTTAGGGTCAGGAAGGATGAGCTCTCCATCCTGCTTCTGATGCAGGGGCGCGTTGAAACCCAGTTACTTCACTGGATGGAGGATTGATGGGAGTTCAGGTAAGCTTGACTATTCAGGTAAGGCTCTGTAAAAGCTCTGTTGCAAGTTCAAAAGTCCAAGCTTAATAATAATGTTCATTGTCTTTTTGCAGCAAGCGCTAATGCTTATGTCTTTTTTCCCCTTAGGGGCCGGGGTTCGGAATGCCGGAGATATGGCACCGACCCAAAGTGAAACGTGCAGTTCCAGTTCCAGTAAATGGCAGGTTAGTTCTGGATGAGCGCTCGGGAACTGACTTTGCATACGCTCATTCAATGTCTGTCTTTTTTCCCCATAGGGGCCGGGGTCCGAAAAATGCCTGGAAGCGGCAAGACCCGAAATGAAATGGGAAAGACCCAACAGGTAAGTCTTATTCCCTTCCTCCTCTCAACTCTTATTCTAGTCTTTTTCTCTAGGCTCTGGGAAGTGGCTGTGTATCCGGATGATCGCTGCTGAAGATGGAGGAACCCAGGAAAGGTGAGTGAAATGCAGCGCTGCAGCGATCGTAACGAAATGCTTTTAAAAATAATGTCTTCCCTTTCAGGATCGTCGGTGATGTCTCTGTGGTGCAGATTTAGCTGGTAAGGTCTCTTGTCTCCCTTTGCAGGTGACCCAGGATGCTGACAGGCGTGGCTAAAGTCCAGATGCAGGAGCTGACACGGTGAGCGTCCAGCTGCGAGGAGCAGAACAACGCGAAGCGTGAGTTGCTGATCGGGTGTGGTTTAAATAGCTTTGGAAGAAGTCCCAAGTGTGTATCCTTCCTCCGATCAGGTATGTATCCTTCCCCGACCACACCCGGGTGGAAAGTAGTCCCACAGGTAAAGTAGTTCCATTCAGGCCTCAAGAGGGCCTGGATGTGGCAGCATGGTCTGCATCAGGTAAGTGCACACTAAAACACTTGAACACATGTCTAGCTTTATGAGCTTGGCGCCTAAGGCGCCAGGACAGAGGTCCAACATGAGCCTGGCGCCTAAGGCACCAAGACTGCGTCCAAAGGGCCCCAGCTTGGGTCCGCTGGCACTCCCCTGGGAGAAATGATGCCTGCCTCTGGGGTCGCTGGGTCGGACCTGGCTCCTTGGAGGTAGGCATCATGACAGTACCCCCCCTCAAGGCCCCTCCCAAGGTTCTTCCCTCCGGGGGTTTGGACTTGTTCGGAAATCTCCGGTGAAACCTTTGTACTAATCGAGGTGCGTGGACATTGTTACTAGGCTCCCACGATCTCTCTTGAGGTCCATATCCCTTCCAGTCAACAAGATAGAAGAGTTTCGACTTTGCCACCTTGGAGTCTAAAATGTCTTTAACTTCGAATTCTAATTCCCCTTCAATTTGAACTGGATCTGGAGGCTTGGACAATCGGGTTCCTGGTTGTACTGGCTTCAAAAGTGATGCATGAAAAACTGGATGAATATGCATGTTGGACGGTAGATCCAGTTTAAAGGCCACTGGGTTGATTATAGCTTTGATGGGATAAGGTCCTATGAATCTGGGATTGAAGGTTTGCGGGCCCTTGAGGGGTAAATGTTTAGTTGCTAGCCATACCTGGTCTCCTACTTGGTAAGGAGGAGTTTTACTTCGGTGCAAATCAGCGTTTTCTTTATACTTTTTCTTGGCTTGCTGTAAATGAGTTGCAGCTTCTCTGAAGGCTCGGGTTATTGTGGAATGCAGATGATTTACTGCGGGCATTTCCAGGGTCAGAGGTGGATCTAGGTCAGAGGTCCGAGGATGGTGACCATACAAAGTATAAAAGGGGGTTTGTCCGGTTCCAGAATGCACTGAATTGTTGTATGCATATTCTGCGATCCAAAGGATGTCTTTCCAATTTAACTTGGATTGGTGTAACATGCACCGAAGATATTGCTCGAGAGTCTGATTGATTCTCCCGGTTTGTCCATCGGTCTGGGGGTGGTGGCTGGTGGATAACCGCACATCTATTTGTGCTAGTTGGCAAAACTTCTTCCAAAAATGTGAGATAAATTGACTTCCACGATCCGAGACTAATATGGAAGGGAAACCATGTATGCGAACTATATTCTCCAGGAATTCCTTGGCCAAGGTGGAAGCTGAAGGCAAACCCTTTAAAGGGATAAAGTGGGCCATTTTGGAGAATAGGTCCACAATTACAAGGATTGTGTTGTAACCAGCACAAGGAGGCAGATCTGTTATAAAGTCCATTGACAGGGTGTGCCATGGCGCCGGTGGAATATCCAAGGGTTGAAGTATGCCGGCTGGCCTTTTCTTTTGCGCCTTGTTTTGGGCGCAAATTCCACAAGACAGTACAAAAGACTTTATGTCTTTTCTCCAAGAAGGCCACCAGAAGTGGCGTTTGATTTTTTCCTCCGTTTTAGCGATACCAGGGTGTCCTTCCATTAAAGATTCATGATGATGGGCAATAACAAGTTCTTGCAATTCTTTACTTGGCAGAAACAACCGCTCCTGGAAGTAGGGTAAGTCATCCTTAACGGTGTAATGAGGACCCTTTTGACTCCAATCCAGTAAGGTTGAAGAGTCTATAAGTTGTTTTACTTGCGTTTGGATGTCCTCAATAGTTTGCAATGAAGTTAAGCCTAAGATTCTTTGCTCAGGTATGATAGGCACAGGTTCTAAACTCGAATTAGGTTCTTCCATGCCAATCCGGGATAAGGCGTCCGCTTTTCCATTCTTGCAGCCAGGGCGATAGGTAATTACAAAATCAAATTCCGCAAAGAATAGAGCCCATCGGAGTTGTCGTGAAGATTGAGCTTTGGCCGTTTTTAAATACTGTAAGTTTCTCTGGTCCGTAATTACGCTGATGGTGTGTCTTGCCCCGAGAAGGTAGTGACGCCAAGCCTTGAAAGCAGATTTGATGGCCAGTAACTCTTTATCGGTAATTGCGTAGTTGATTTCAGGAGGAGAACATTTTCTGGACCAAAAGGCCACTGGGTGTAGTTGGTTAGTTTTTGGGTCTCTATGCGACAGGACAGCTCCCATGGCCGAACTGGATGCATCGGTTTCCACTATGTACGGGAGATCTGGGTGCGGGTGCTTCAATACAGGTGCAGAGGTGAATTTGGTTTTCAGGTCCTGGAAGGCTTGTTCGGCCTCAAGAGTCCATTCGAAGCGTTTGTTTTTCTTTAGGAGAGCGGTGATGGGTTGGACTGTTCGGGAAAATTCCGGGATGAATCTTCGATAGAAATTGGCAAAGCCGAGCATGCTCTGAACTCCCTTCACCGAGCTTGGAGATGGCCATTTGAGGATGGCGTCCACCTTTCGCGAGTCCATTCGGACTCCTTGAGGTGTCAGGATGAATCCGAGAAACTCCACTTCTGTGGTATGAAAAACGCATTTTTCGAGTTTTGCAAATAATCTGTGCTGGCGCAGTTTCTCAAGAACTGCCCTAACATGTTTTCTGTGATCGGATTCTGAAGAAGAGTACACCAGGATGTCGTCAATGTAAACAATGACACAGACATCGTTAAGTTCCCGAAGAACATCATTCATAAAGTACTGGAAGGCGGCAGGTGCATTGCACAAACCGAAGGGCATCACCTGATATTCGAAGAGCCCAAACTTGGTGCGGAATGCAGTCTTCTATTCGTCGCCTTCTTTTATGCGCACCAGGTGATAAGCTCCTCGGAGATCTAACTTGGTGTACACACAAGCGTCTTTCACCTGGTCGATAAGCTCAGGGATCAAGGGCAGAGGATAATGATTCTTAATCGTTATTTGATTTAGGGCGCGATAGTCTATACACGTTCTAAGGTCGCCTTCTTTTTTCGGCACGAAGAACAAAGCTGAAGAGAAAGGAGACTTGGACGGGCGAATAAAACCATTGGCTAGGTACTGATCTAAATACTGATGCAAATGCAGGTTCTCAGGTTCCGTAAGAGCATAAATCCTACTACAAGGTAGTTGAGCATTGGGTGCCAGATCGATTTGGCAATCATAAGACCGATGGGGAGGTAACGTGTTAGCCTGTTCTTTCTGAAAAACGTCTTGGAATTCTTGGTATTCTGACGGTAGCTGTACAGGGGTGGAAGTTGCTGAGGCTAGACCCATAGCTGGATTTCTTGGACAACAAGTTGGTTCACAATCAGGAAAACACTTCTTCTTTGCTCGCCAGTCAATTCTGGGATTATGTGTTTCTAACCAAGGAATTCCAAGAATTACTTGAAATTGTGGGGCCTTGATCACATCAAGCACGATTGCTTCCCGATGTCCATCCTGACCCACCAGTGTCACTTCAACAGTGGAATGCGTTACAAGCCCTGAGGCTATTTCGGTTCCATCTACTGTAGTAATGACATCTTGGGTTACTTTCGGGCGGAGAGGAAGCTTAATGCTGGAAGCCAATTCACGGTCTATGTAATTTCCAATAGCTCCACTGTCGATGTATGCTTTAATAGCATGCAACTGCTGAGGCTGTTTTGGGTCCACGAGCACCATTGGCATGACAAAATGCGAGGTCAAAGAGTTAGTTTTCAAGCTCGGCAAGCGGACCCCTACGCTTGCCGGGCTAGGTCGTTTCCCGAATCAGGTGTCACTAATTCGTTATCAGTAGCTCCAACCACCTTCTTAAGTGGTTTAACTGGACAATTTCGAAGAAAGTGACCGGAAGTCCCGCAATACAGACAAAGTTGCATTTGCCGCCTTCTCTCTCGCTCTTTCTGCGTTAATGGTCCTTTAACACCACCGATTTGCATAGGTTCAGATACGTCGGTACTCTTGGAGTTAGCGTGGGTTTTGATCGGTGCTCGGTTTTCATACTTGAACCGATCTGCTTTTCTATTTTGAAGTCTGTGATCAAGTTGAACCACCAAGTCAATGAAGTCTGCGCAGACCTGGGGTGGGTTTACTATCTGAGCTAGAACATCCTTAAGCTCTCCGCGCAGGCCTCGATGAAACAATGTGATCCTTTTGCTTTCTGGCCATCCAGTTTCCACAACCAGTCTGTTAAAGGTGGCTATGTAGGACAGAAGATCCTGATTACCTTGTCGTAAGGATAGCAGTTCGTTATCAAGGGCCTGTCCTTGAGAGTGTCGAGCGAACAATCTTTCCATGCTGGCCTGGAAGCCCTGAAAATTCTGGAGAATGGGATCATCCTGATTTACCAATGGAATAGACCAATTGGCCGCACTGCCACTGAGGTAAGATAGTATAAAGGCTACCTTGGTCTGGTCGTTAGGGAAGGCTCCGGGTCTGCATAGAAAGTGTAAACGGCATTGGTTCATAAAGACGGCATATTTCTTGGGATCCCCGCAAAACGTTCAGGCGGGGCCAAAGGCATGTGTCCAGGTAGATTAATTTGTACCGGGTTACTCAAACCCATTGATGTGGAAATGTCTCCGGAATTAGGTAAAGGATTGTGCCCTGCCTGGGCCTGTAATAACCTTTTGGCTAGGTCATCTGTTCTTTCCTTGGATAAGATCAGTTCTCTTTTGAGAGCGTTAGTCTCCTGGCGGGCCGAGTGCACCTCTGCCCGTAATTCCCCCAAAAGCTGGGCCAGCTGGTCAGTCTCGGAAGTCTCCATAGCGCCCGGGTGGGAAATTGTGGGTAGGCTTCGCGTTCTGTAACGCTCACCTGATTCCCACGGAGGCGGAGGTCTGGCTTCGAGTGCTGATGCTTCTTCAATGGTGAAGCGCAGGACTCTGAAGATGGACAGGAAGGGCCCTCTACTCTGGCTTCTCCGGCTCGCAGGAATATTCCCCTGTGCGTGAAAAGGGAGTATTACCTACTGACTGAGTTATGCTCAAGCCTCCCACTCTCTTCCAACCCTCCACGATACCCTTCCACGATTCCCCGTGAAGTCTCACCTTAGGGTCAGGAAGGATGAGCTCTCCATCCTGCTTCTGATGCAGGGGCGCGTTGAAACCCAGTTACTTCACTGGATGGAGGATTGATGGGAGTTCAGGTAAGCTTGACTATTCAGGTAAGGCTCTGTAAAAGCTCTGTTGCAAGTTCAAAAGTCCAAGCTTAATAATAATGTTCATTGTCTTTTTGCAGCAAGCGCTAATGCTTATGTCTTTTTCCCCTTAGGGGCCGGGGTTCGGAA
Source organism: Ambystoma mexicanum (assembly GCF_040938575.1). Classification (NCBI taxonomy): domain Eukaryota; kingdom Metazoa; phylum Chordata; class Amphibia; order Caudata; family Ambystomatidae; genus Ambystoma; species Ambystoma mexicanum. The sequence goes on along the minus strand of NC_090931.1, from coordinate 288,667,917 downwards.
TGCCGGAGATATGGCACCGACCCGAAGTGAAATGTGCAGTTCCAGTTCCAGTAAATGGCAGGTTAGTTCTGGATGAGCGCTCGGGAACTGACTTTGCATACGCTCATTCAATGTCTGTCTTTTTTCCCCATAGGGGCCGGGGTCCGGAAAATGCCTGGAAGCGGCAAGACCCGAAATGAAATGGGAAAGACCCAACAGGTAAGTCTTATTCCCTTCCTTCTCTCACCTCTTATTCTAGTCTTTTTCTCTAGGCTCTAGGAAGTGGCTGTGTATCCGGATGATCGCTGCTGAAGATGGAGGAACCCAGGAAAGGTGAGTGAAATGCAGCGCTGCAGCGATCGTAACGAAATGCTTTTAAAAATAATGTCTTCCCTTTCAGGATCGTCGGTGATGTCTCCGTGGTGCAGATTTAGCTGGTAAGGTCTCTTGTCTCCCTTTGCAGGTGACCCAGGATGCTAACAGGGGTGGCTGAAGTCCAGATGCAGGAGCTGACACGGTGAGCGTCCAGCTGCGAGGAGCAGAACAACGCGAAGTGTGAGTTGCTGATCGGGTGTGGTTTAAATAGCTTTGGAAGAAGTCCCAAGTGTGTATCCTTCCTCCGATCAGGTATGTATCCTTCCCCGACCACACCCGGGTGGAAAGTAGTCCCACAGGTAAAGTAGTTCCATTCAGGCCTCAAGAGGGCCTGGATGTGGCAGCATGGTCTGCATCAGGTAAGTGCACACTAAAACACTTGAACACATGTCTAGCTTTATGAGCCTGGCGCCTAAGGCGCCAGGACAGAGGTCCAACATGAGCCTGGCGCCTAAGGCGCCAAGACTGCGTCCAAAGGGCCCCAGCTTGGGTCCGCTGGCACTCCCCTGGGGGAAATGATGCCTGCCTCTGGGGTCGCTGGGTCGGACCTGGCTCCTTGGAGGTAGGCATCATGACAGAAGGTGTGTACCGAACTAAGGGTGGCAGCCTTGCAACTGGCATCTAGCGTCACGTTTGCCATGAAGTCTAAAGTTGCCCCAGTGCCTCGAGTTGAGTGTGCTCTGGGGGTTAACAGGCAATGTTATCTTGCCAAGAGAATACCAAAGTTGGATGCAGTTGACAATTCATTTAGAAATCGCTGCTTTGGAGATAGGGTTCTCTTCTCTTCCTTTGGCTACAGATACAAAAAAATGATCTTCCTTTCTGATCGACTGTCTTTTGAAGGTAGAACACGACAGCTCTGCGTACATCCAGTATTTGTAGACTTCTCTCTGCTTCGTTTGCTAGGGTTTGGAAAAATGCCGGAAACTCTATACTTTGATTGACATGTAATTTTGATATACATTTGGGTAAGAAGCAGGGATGTGTGCATAACACCACCTTGTCCATGTGTGTATCTACAAAGGGGTCTTGTACAGGCAGACCTTGTGGTTCACTAACCCTTCTGATAGAAGTATGGCTAATAGGAAGGCCGTTTTGCATGTAAGTTGTTTAATGCTGGCTTTGTGCATAGGCTCGCAGGGGGCCCCAATGAGCCTTGTGAGTATGATATTGACGTCCCAGTCGGGAGCAGGATTAGGGATGGGAGGGTACCTTTTTTTGCCACCCTCCATGAAATCCTTAACTACGGGCACCTTCCACTACAAAATATTGTTCTGAGATGTGGTGTAAGCGAGAGAGCCGCTAGGTATACTTTAAGTGACTTAAAGACTAATCCTGAGTCAAGTAGCTAGAGCAGGTAGTTGACTATGTTAGTTGGTGAACAATCGGTTGGATTGAGGACCGTGTCCTGCACCATAACACAAAGCGCTTAATTTGCAAAAATAGAAGTGCCTTGTGTTAGGCTTGCGTGCTTCCTTGAGCATTTCCATGCACCTTTGGTCTAGGTTAAGGTGACCAAATTCTATGACCTCAGGAGCCAAGCTGCTAAGTCCAGCTTCTGAGGGCATGGCTGCAGTGTTTTTCCTGGGGTCAACAGGTTGTCTGTGCAGTTAGTTTCATGGGAGGACGCAGACATAATTTGTAGGTGTAAGAACCAGGGCTAGCAGGCCCACATTTGAGCTATTAGTATCAGTGTTACTGTGGACTATTTTGTTGAGCAGAGGAGTCGGGGGGGAAAAGAGTATGCACATTTCCCTGACCAGTTCATCATAAGTGCATTCCCCTTGGATCCTTTCTGGGGAACCCTGGATGAGTAATGTTAGCATTGTGCGTTTTCCAGGGTTGTGAAAGATCTATCTCTGGGAACCACCAGTTTGAGAAGATGTCATTTAGCATATCTGTTTAGTTGCTAATCATGCTCTGAGGGTAGCATTGTACTCCTGCTTAGTAAGTCTGCCGGAGAATCGAGTTCCCCTGGAACATGTTGTGCCACTAGGAACACGCGATGTAGTGCCCATCGCCAGATGTTCTGGGCTAGTTTGAACAGCCCTGGAGAATGTGTACCCCCCTGTTGGTTCACATAAAACATGGCTGTGGTACTGTCCGTCAGGACTGGGACTATCTTGTGCGCTAGCCGAGTCTTGAAGGCTTGAAGTGCTTTGAGAATTGATAATAGTTCGAGAAGGTTGGTGTGATTCCTGGTTAGGGCCTGTGTCCACAGGCCGCAAGCAGTGTGATGCAGGAAGTGAGTGCCCCACCCAGTCTTAGATGAGTCCGTCATGAGCGTGGCCTCGATCGTTGGTGTGTGGAAAGACTGTCCCCCTTAGAAGATTGTCTCTATTTCACCACAGTAGCTATTGAACCAGAGGTTGCATCAACCACCACTAGATTGTCCCACAGCCCGCTTACTTGTGACCATTGTTTTGCTAGCCAGTCTTGCATTGGATCAATGCACAGTCTGGCGTGAGGCACTAGGTAGCTGCAGGAAGCCATCGTTCCCAGCAGGTGCATTGCCTTTCGTACCATCACCTGATGACCATCTACGGATTGAGGTGTTTGAAACAGCATGTTTTGGACCCTCTCCTTGCGGGGGTAGTCTAGTTCGATGTCTGTTTTGATTAGCTCCCCCCAGAAATTGCTTTACTTGGCTGTGCACTAGACTTGACTTATTTTTGTTTATGGAGAAGCTCATTTGGAACAGCAGATTGATAATTTGCTGCGTGTTTTGAAGGCACCTCTGGGGAGGATCCCCAGTAAATGGCCAGTCGGCTATGTAAGGGTACACTGGAATGGACTGCCTTCGCAAGTGGGCAGCAACCACTACTAGGACCTTTGTGAAAACACTGGAGGCCGACGCAATGCCGAATGGTAGTACCTTGAATTGATAGTGCTCGTTTCACAATTTGAATCGGAGGTATTTTTTTGTGCACTGGCACCAATGAAGTATGAAAGTGTGCATCTTTCATGTCCAATGTTGCCATGTAATCCCCTATTTCCAATAGTAGGATGCTTCCTGCAGCGTTGTCATCCTGAACTTTTTAGGTTTGCCATATGTGTTTGCATGGTGCAGTTCCAGCACTGGGTGCATTGTTAGATCTTTCTTTGGAACAAGGAAGTACATTGAATAAATACCTTGATTTTGATCTGTGAAGGGCACCAGCTTGATGGCTCATTTCTGTAATAGGATTTGAATCTCCTCCTCAAGGATAGGGAAGTGCTTGGAGGACATTTGTCCTAAATGTGGTGGATGGTGGCAAGGTGTTTCGTGGAACTCCACTGAGTATCATTTGGCCATAGTATCGAGGACCCAGGTGTGTGACGCTATTCCCTCCCATCGCTGGGCAGAGAATGTTATGCAACCCCACATGGGGGACGCATGGGAGGGAAAGTGGATCGGCACGTCCTTTGGAGGCCCGGGCTGGTGCACCCCTCGAGATTGAAGCTCTACCTCGTCCTTTCCTGTGGCGAAACCCACGCTGCTGGTAGTGGTAGGATGACCGAACGTGCGGGTTGTCATAGGAGGCACCATGTGTGCTTGCTCCGGCTTGGGCTCTTTCCTGAGCCTTGCACCCGAAATCTACGGTGTGTGTTAAACGCTCCTCTAGGAATGAAGGGCTTGTTGGAGATCTGACCAAGGGTCTTGATTGTCTCATGCTCCTTTTTTGCTGTCTGTAGCTGGTCGTTGACAGCTTTGCCAAAGAGGAGACCCTCCTTGAGGGGCATGTTGATTAAGGATGTCTGTATCTCTGGCTTATACCTGGAGTTTGAGCCAGAAATGTCATTTTAAAGGGAGTACCCTCTGCAAAAACCTTCCGGAGGTGTCTGCGGAATGCAAGCCATTTTTTAGACTGTTTTGGGAAACCTGTTTGCCTTCTGTGGTGATCTTGAAAAGGTGGGAGCAAGCTGATCTCACCCCAATGGGTGCTGGTGTAGCTGACAAGCAAGGTGGTTTTGCTTGCTATCCTGGTGAGATACGCACAAAGGTCGTAATATGCTTTCCAAACCTATCAAGTCTCTTGCACTCCTTGTTGAGGGGTGCCTCAGAGGTTGAGAGTGGAAAAGCAGCTCTCTTTCTGGTAGTGGTCACCAATAGAAAATCAGGCTTCACGTGACCCCTAACAGGGAGCTGAAGGGGAGGGCCTAAAACATTTTGCCACCCATGGATTAACTGCCTTAGTAAAAGAAGGAATAGACTGGGATGGAGCAACCCTCTTTTTGATGGACTCTAGGAGAGGAATAGCCTGGCTAACTCGTTGAGAATATTTTCAACAAATTTGGTCTGTGCAGGACTGGATTCCTCTGTGTCGATGTCAAAATGGTGAGCAGCCTTTTCAGCAGCTCATTGTAGAAAGGTTGGTCTGCAATAGGAGACGAGTGACCGCCCTCAACTACAGAGGGGTCACCAAAGATTATGTCTGGGTCATCCTGGTCTTGAAAGTAGGTGTCCTAATCCGCCTGGCTGGGGTCTTCGTGGACATCACCCACATACCCTGGTAAGCCTGTGTGGACTGCATGTCCTCCTGAAGAGATCCCTTTGAAGGCTCCCCGGGCGGCAGGGCTTGGGTCAGGAGAGAAGGTATAGGATGCTGCTCAGCAGGCCTTGAGCGAGTGAGCAACTTACTCATGAAGTCCACAAAGAATGACATTTTGCCCATGGTGTCCCTAAACCGATTGGGTACAGTAGGAAAGTAGACCAGATGAATCTTGGCGGCTCTGGGGTTACCTCAGGGGCCACAGGAGATGCTTCCACCGGACAATCCGCTCCAGGGGTGTCCTCAGGCTCCCGAGAGCGCTTCCTGTGGAGGACGGAAGGCAAAAGTGAGGATTCCTCCTCAAAGTCCAGAGGGGCCAGATGCCTGTTGATCCTGAGCAGAATGCTCCTTGTGTTGTTTTTCTGGGCGAAAATGTGATTTGTGCTTTTTCGGCAGCTGATTCGGCGTGTCCGCCTCAGCCGTCGAGCGGTGTTTGTGCACGCCCTTCACCAGAGTGTCTGCATGATCGCCTTGTGGTAAGCGCGTAGGCGGAACAACAGCGGGCATGTTCAGCGTTAAGTCGGTGGGCCATGAGGCATCAACTGACGGAATGCAGCCCTCGTCGACGGACCAGTCGAGTGACGGTTAGGGGGTGTTTATTGGAAGTGTGTGTGTGTTCGCCAGCGTCACCAGAAGCCTTCCTCATAGCGCTGCGACTGCCTTTCGAGGCTGGGGACAGGCGTGCAGGAACTAGATAGTTCCACGGTAGTTTCCTCGAGCTCCGAATTGCAGTACTGGCTGCCTGGGATTCGTGGTCCGACTCAAAAATCCCGGCGACTGTTTCCGACTCCACCGTCAATGCGTATGCCGCCCAACACTTGGTCTGGCACTCCTTTAGGGTTTTGGGCCTAAAAAGAGCTTGCACATCGCGCAACAGGGTTCAAGATGGTCACGTGGATGGCAGTGGTTGCAAACTGTCGACCCACAGGAACTTTCTGCTGCACTTGGGACAGAACTTAAAGGAGGTGCACTCCATAGTAGAAGGCGGACACAGAGGCAACAGGACAAAGGTAGCAGAGGCAGGAAATGGTGGTATACATTATTTAACAAACCAGGATCAGTCCCCCCCCCCAACTCTCCCTACTGGTTAGGCCGAAGCCCGCCATCGGAACAGATTGTATGTTTCTGAAGCCGGGATCAGATGTCGAGATGTTCAAAAGAAACAGCCGTCTAATTAGTGCGTCAAAAGGCAAAAAACAAAAGAGGTTTGGAAGAGTTTTAACTCGCAAAGTAGCTCAAGGGAAAACGACGTGAAAGAACTAGCCACAATGGTGGAAAAAAAAGAATCTGAGGGACCTCGGCGCATGAGGGTCATAGATAAAGGGTACATTACACTAGGGATAGTATTACACTCAATGTCGACGTCCCTTTTCGAACTTCGAAAACTTCATGTGCAATACTCTGCACCTTCCACTAGATGTCGGCCTATGCAAAGCATGTGATTCTAAGCAGATCCACAAGCCTCAGAAATATTATATAATACATTACTCACCGTAATCTTATTTCTGATGCTTGTATCTGCTTAGATTCACATGATGTGCAAAAGACGACATCTAGTGGAAGCTGCAGAGTATTACAGTTTGTTTTTCGAAACTCCAAAATGGGCGTCAACACAGGGCGTGCCAGTAATACTATCCCTAGTGTGACGTCCACTGTACCCATGATCCCTCATGCGTCTATGACCCTCAGATTGTATTTTTTCTGACATGAGGAGTAGCGGGAGTACAGATAATCCAAGCAGATAGATAGATAAGACTACAAGCATCCATGCGCCTTCTCTCAGAGGGGAGGAAGGGTGGGTTGTATGTGAATCTAAGCAGATACAAGCATCAGAAATACGATTACGGTAAGTAATGTATCCCTTCTGAGGCCTGTGGAATCTGCTTAGATCACATGCTGTGCATAGATTAGCGTGCAGTGTTAGAAGAAGGAGGTGGGATGTGAGAAGGGTCATGAGCAAATAAATGTCTTAGAACCGCTTGTCCCACTTGAGTATCTGTCTTGGTGTTAGGCAGAAACCTGTGCAGTTCCCTCTGGGACCACTGCAAAAGATTTAAGTCTACAGGTGTTGGCAGTAAACCCACTTGGTAGCAGTCTGTACCACACAGATTCACTGTGGTAGCTGTGGCTGAGCACTCAGACTTCCCTCAAGAATAGTTAGGCAGTATACAGAGAATACAGAATAGGTACAGAGGCACAGTAGCAGAAGCAAACACTGACCAGAGCTAGGTGTAAAGATATAAACTTATTTATTAAAGGTACACTCATAAATTACACTAGCACAATAGAAAAGATAAGAAAGTCAAACATAGTTACTATTACTCATATGTACATCCCTAATCATTTGTTGGACAATTCTAAGTTAACCCCACTTATTTCCAAACAGAGGTGAGCGCTTAACGTTAGATGACACTCCAACAAGTATTACCAAAAGGGAGGGAAAAGGCAGAAATAAAGAGAGCAGTAAGGTAAAACACTTTTCACATAAGGTTAGCAAAGACAGTCAATGGTGGAACAAGGAGAATTAGTTTGAGGCCCGCTTTAGAGGGAGCCAGGCGAAAATGTGCCCAAGATCACACAATGTCACAAGTCTTTGCAGGTGAGAGAAAAAGGTTTTACCACGGTTCTGAAAAGTTTAGTTAGGGTGTCCCAGGCCTACCCAGGTTCGAGAGCCGAGGGCTAAATCTACCCCGTACAATCGGTGGCAAGGGAGGCCGGGCGGAACACAGTACCTTTAAAAGTGGAAAGGATCCTCCAGCGGTGGTAGTTGTTCCTGGTAGTGGGCATAAGTCGCGGCGTCGTCCAGGGGAAGAGGTGCTCCCGGCGTGGAGGAAAGCTGCAAATCGTTGCACTACCAGGGAAGAGACCAGCCGCGGAGTTCTCCGGTCACAAAGGATTTGTACCCCTCTTTCGCGGTGGAGGTAAAAAGTGGTATCCCGGTTGCCAGGGTGCTTGGCACAGGCAAGGCGGCCACGAGATGCTTCGGGACGGCGAAAAGAAGGCAGCAACTGGTTGTCCCCACCAGTTAAGGGAAGAAGACTCTCCGGCGGGAGATCTCCTCTGTCGTCGGGAAAAGGGGTGAGACGGTTCTGCAGGGCTTCACCGGTGGTGTCGTCTGGGCAGGTCGGCTCGGCTTCTCCCTCTTCGGCTTCTTAGGTCCTGTGGCGACTTCTGAAGTTCCAGTCCCCAAAGTCCTGCTTTTATGCAGCAAACCCCCATTCACCCAGCCTAGCTGTCACTCAAACATGCTAAGTGGTGAGCCGGCCGGCTCACCACTTGGGCCAATCAGGACGGAGTGCGACTTGAGTTACCAAGGTAACTCAGTCCAGGGTGCCTAAATCCCCCTCCACCCCTCCTAAGTACCCCAGACAGAGTGGCACCACTTTGGAGGGCTTCTGTGGAGAAGCCCGCCAAAAGTGGAACAAAGGGCTCCACTTTGGGTCAGAGTTACAGAGGTGAACACCAACGCCATTTTAGAATCAAGTTTTGGCAAAAATTACCAGCCGGAGTTATAATAATAAAGAAATAACCTGGCAGTATGTTCAAGGCTACCGTAAATAAATAAATAAAGGTATTAGCCTAAAACAATGGGAAATCCCATAGGAAAATATTCGCGGTTGAATATAAAGAGTAGTTTCCACTGCCACCAGCCAAAACTCGATGAGGGGGGACGGAGACGTACCCCCTCGACTAACAGACCCCGGGGCAATGCAATTGCCCCGGCCAGTACGTCCACAATATGATGGTTTGTACTGGTTCTGTTCAGGATTTGAGACTAATAAAGTCAATGGTGACTTTACAGACCCTGGGAGACAGTAGTCAGTCCCAGGGTATGGAGTCTATGTTGGGGGGTCCCTAGGACACCCCTGGGTTACGGCACTGAGGGTGCTGTGTAACCCATCTCACAAAAACACATGAGGCCCTATGGAGTAAAAGACCCCATAGCCCATTCAACACAAGGCAAACCAAAGAAACACACTCCAAACATGTCCAAGGGTGAGGGTAAGAGAGTCTCACTCTTGGCAGGAGAAAAAAATAAACCCCAAAAATCCAGCAAAGCTGCTGGGGGACTCACTAGGTTAGGAAATTCAGCCTAACCAGAGAATTCTTCCTAACACTTGGAATGGGTGTCAATGCAGTAGTGCTGAGTAAAAGTGTGAATAGAGCTCCAAGTAGCTGCTTTGCAAATGGTGTCAAGGGGTACATTTGCAATGAAAGCCAGAGTGGCCCCAATGCCTCTTGTAGAGTGGGCTCTTGGCGTGAAAGGCAGAGTTTTTTTTAGAAAGAGAGTAACACAGCTGGATACAGTTAACAATCCACTTAGAGATGGCCCCTTTAGAGATGCAATCTCCCTCTCTGCCTGTAGCTACGGAGACAAACAGCTGATCTGTTTTCCTTAGCGGTCTGGTTTTGTTTACATAGTAGAGGACTGCCCTATGCACATCTAGGGTGTGTAGTTTCACCTCAGCCGAGCTTTGTGGGTCTTGGAAGAAAGCCGGAAGCTCGATGGACTTGTTCACGTGGAATTTAGAAATAAACTAGGTGAGAACCTAGGGTGTGTACGTAAAACCAGTTTATCTTTATGAACTGTAAAGAATGGATCATGCACTGACAGAGCCTGAATTTCACTGACCCTTTTTATAGATGTTATTGCTACTAAGAAGGCCGTCTTATAAATCAGGTTTTTGAGACTGCTTTTATGCATGGGTTTGAATGGGGGGCCCATGAGTTTAGATAGCACCACGTTAAGGTCCCATCCTGGTGGTGGGTTTGAAATAGGAGGGTGAAGTCTCTTTACTCCTTCCATGAAAGCTTTAACCACTGGTATCTTCCACGACACCTTGTTATGGGATGTGGTGTATGCTGACAGCGCTTCCAGGTGTACCTTAAATAAAAGTCCTGCATCCAGCAGGTGGAGCATGTATGTGACAATTGTGGAAGGAGGGCAATCAACCGGGTTGACTTGCTTATTCTGGCACCAGAAAAACGAATCGTTTCCATTTGTCAAAGTAGCAGTGCCTCGTGTTTGGCTTCCTAGATTCTTTTAGGATGTCCATACATCTCTGTGGTAATTTGAGATGTCCGAACTCTATGACCTCAGGAGCCATGCTGCTAGGTTCATTGAGTTGGGCTGAGGATGCACTGTTTGACCTTGGTGCTGGGACAGTAGGTTTTACCAGCCCGGGAGTTTGATGGGTTTGCACACCGCTGGTCTGCGTAGGTGTGGGAACCACGGTTGTCTCGCCCACATGGGAGCAACTAGGACGAGCGTCATTGATTCTCTGTTCATCTTGTTGACCACCTTCCTGATGAAAGGTGGTGGTGGAAAAGCGTACGCAAACATCCCGGACCAGTTCATCCACAGGGCGTTCCCCTGGGAATCTGTCTGGGGGAACCTGGATGCAAATCCTGGGCACTGTCTGGTTTCGCTTGTGGCGAATAGGTCTATAGTGGGGAAACCCCACTGAGAGAAGATATCTTCTACGATTTCTCTGTGTAGACACCATTCGTGTTCCTCTGGGAGGGGATCTCTGCTCAAAGCATCCGCCAGAAAATTGAGATCCCCTGGAACATGTTGAGATGACAGGAAGATCTTCCGTCTGAGTGCCCATATCCACATTTTCTGGGCAAGCTTGGACAGATTTGGTGAACGAGTCCCTCCTTGCTTGTTTAGGTAAAACATGGCTGTAGTGCTGTCCCTCCGGATCTGCACTGACAGATTCAGCAGGTAGGGCTCGAACGCTTGAAGCGCTCTGAATACCACCAGAAGCTCTAGAAGGTTTATGTGATTCTTGGCCACTGAGTGAGACCAGAGACCCTGAGCTGTGTGGTGGAGGTGGTGAGCTCCCCACCCGGTCAGGCATGCATCGGGTGTGACTACCGCCTGTATCTCGGGATCGTAAAAGGGTTTCCCCTTGGACAGATTTTCTCTTGTCCACCAGTGAAGGCTTTGTACCAGTGTTGGCGAAACAACCACTAGATCGTCCCACTGACCACTTGCCTGAGACCACTGTTTCAACAACCATTCCTGCATGGAACGCAGGCGCAGGCGCGCATGGGAGACCAGGTAAATACATGACGCCATCATGCCCAGCAAACGCCTTGCTTTGCGTACTGTTATCTGGCGACCGGCCGGATATTGCGGAATTTGCAGCAGTATATTCTGAATTCTTTCCTCTGATAGAAAGGTCAACCCCTCTGGCGTGTCTAGGATAGCTCCTAGGAACTGTTTGGAGGTGATTGGCACCAGACTTTACTACTTCTTGTTTATTGAGAAACCTAATTCAAAGAGGAGGTCGATCGTCCTTTGAATGTTTGCTCTGCAAATTACTGGGGTCTCCCGCGTGATGAGCCAGTCGTCCAGGTAAGGGTACACCGGGATTGCCTCCCTGTGTAGGTGTGCTGCCGCCACCGCCAGTACCTTGGTGAATACCCTTGGAGCCGAGGCTATCCCGAAGGGCAGTACCTTGAACTGGTAGTGCCGGCTGTCCACCTTGAAGCGCAAGTACTTTCTGTGCGCTGGGAACATGGAAATATGAAAATAGGCATCTTTCATGTCCAATGTTGCCATGTAATCCCCCTTTTTTAGGAGGGGGATTATCTCTTGGAGAGTAGTCATGCGAAATTTTTGGGGCTTGACATACTTGTTTGCAGGCCATAAGTCCAATACTGGGCGCACTGTGAAATCTTTTTTTGGCACAAGGTAGTAAGTTGAATAAATACCCTGGTTTACCTGTTGTCCCGGGACGAGTTCTACCGCGTCCTTTGCTAGAAGACTGACAATCTCCTCGAGGAGAATCTTCTGGTGGTCCAAAGAAAGTATTCTTTGTCGTGGAGGGTGGTTTTGAGGACGCTCTAACAGTTCTATGCAGTATCCTGCGGACAGCACCCATCTGTCTGATGTGATCCCTTCCCAAGCTTGGGTGAAGTTGGAAATGCGTCCCCCTACTGGGGATGCGTGAGAAGGGACCCTGAACGGAGCATCACTGTTTTGGTGGAGGCGTGTCGCTGCCTCTACCTTTACCACGTCCTCTCTTATTACCCCTGCCATAACCCTGGGTAGACTGCTGGCTGTTGTTCCATTGTGTACCCTGCCCCTGGGAATAGTTAGACCCTCTCTGGGAATTTTGTCCACGTGGGCGACGAAAATTGCCATTCCCTCTCTGGTTTGGGGGTTTATTGGTTAGTTGGCCTAGGGATTTGAGGTCTCATACTCGTCCTTGGCATTTTTCAGCACGTCCTCGACCGCCTTTCCAAACAATAGATCCGGCTCCACCGGTTTATCTATCAATGATGCTTGGGTTTCGGCTTTGAACCCAGACTGTCGCAACCAAGCATGCCTTTTGATAACAGTACCTTCTGCTATCAATCTGCCGGCGTTATCCACGGCATCAAAGGTTGCTTTTAATATGCAACCGGACACGGCTCTTCCTTCCGCCGGAACACGTGCCAATTGGCTTTTTAAGGGTTCTGGGGCGGAATCTATGAGTGCTGTGACTTCTTCCCACTGGTGGCAGTTGTAACTCGCCAGCAGGGTGGTGGAGTTGGCAATCCTTGCCTGGTAGGAGGAAGTGGAGGCTACTTTCATGCCCAAGCCATAAATCTTCTTGCTCTCCTTGTCGGGAGGAGCTTCCAACAATAACAAGGGTGTTCCCACCCTCTTACGGGTGTTCGTAACTACAGGTAGTCCGGTTTCAGATGCCCTCTTATGTACAGTGGGTCTGTTTGGGCTGCCCGGAAAAACTTCTCAACTCTGGGGTTTACCGCCCTAGTGAGATTGGGATTAACAAGGGAAGGGTCTATCCTTCTTTGTATTGACTTAAGGATAGGGATGGCCTGGGCAACAGGTCTCCTTTCTCCCACTAACTGCTCGGCAAAGTCTCTCTCTTCCTGAGCACCCTGGGTGTCAATGTGGAAGTGTTCTGCCGCTCTGGACAGCACTTCATTCAAGAGAGCCTGGTCGTCGACAGGGGAATCGGTAACCTGGGCTTCTTTATCTACCGGGAAATCTAGCCTGTAGGTTTCTGTGTTGTCCTCCTCCTCCTCTTGGTCCTCGTCATCCCCATAGTAGCCCGTCCCAGTGTTCTTCCAACATGCCCAAATCTGGATCCTCACAAAAGGATGGATCTCCCTGATATTGAGAATAGGGCTGTCTGCTGAAGGGGTCTGAAGTAGGAGCTTCAACCCGGGACTTCTTACTTGGGGGTATAGGATCCTTAGAGCCTGAGGGTGTTGACCCATCTGGGGTATAATAGAGAAAGTGTTCAGGGTTTTTGGCGTAGAAATCTGCCAATGATGACATCCTTGACATGACTCTGTCTATGTCATCACTAGACCATTCTCTTGAACTGGGAATGATTCTTTCTTGGAGGCCTTTCCCTGTTTCATCTTGACTAGATCTACTGGTTTGAACAGGGGTCTTTGGGATAACAGAAGACCGAGACTTGTCAATCTGTTTATGTGGAGTAGAAAGTTTTTGAGGTGTGGAAGGAGGCTGAGACTGCATCCTCTGTTTTTCCTCTTCCTCGTGGGTGGAAGAGTGTTTACCCTGTTTTTTCGCCCCTTCGGAGCTTTTCGATGCCTGGCACCGAGGTTCGGAGGTAGTGTCCCTATCTCTGGAGTGTGGAGGTTGGGACTCGGGAACAGCCGTTGCGCGGCCTGTTGACGCCGACTCCTGGAGGGCGGTCTGAGGATAGAGGTCGGCTTCGTCTTCCGACGATCGGACCTCCGTTACCTTGGGGAGCGAGGCACTCTTGGCAACAGTGGATGGTTGCCTGGAGTCATGCAGCGATCTAGATCGAGAACGCCCAGAGGACACCGATTCGGACTGTTCTCTATGTGCCTTTTTCCGAGAACTCTACGTGCACGTCGAGTCTCGGTTGGACTTCATGTGTTTTGTGGAAGTGCTGTGGGTAGCGCTTGTGTCGCCGTGGGTCTTCCCCATAGCTGCCCTGCCGGACGACCTTCCGAGATCGGGGACTTGCGCTTGGCTGTCAATTGACGCCACATTGCCCTCGCCGTCCAAAAGCACAGCGTCGCTGCCATCGCTGAAGGCGCCCTCCGCTGCCATGGCCTCTTGACGCCTGGTGTGGTGGCCCCAAGCTTGATCGAACGGTCCTAGAGTGTTTTCGGTTTGAACCTACTACACGCTCTGCAGTTAGCCTTGGGGTGGTCCCTCAGTAAGCAGAGATTGCACGTGGCGTGTGTCAACCCAAGGGTACTTGCGGTGCACTTGGGGCAAAATTGGAAAGGGGTACCCTCCATACGCACCTTGTGGCAGCGGGCTAATAAGTGTAGGAATATATAAGAATGTACCTATGTACCAAAAGAGTGTAGAGTATGTCCAGGCCCCACTATCCCTACTTGCAGGGCCGAGGGCCGAGGCCAGAGGCCTTCCGAAGCCCGGGCCGAGGCCAGAGGCCTTCCGAGGCCTAAATCTATCAAGCAGCTCTCGACGGTAGATTCTTTCTCCGGGCCGGCGTCGAGTGTGGATGTTTGGTGACTCGACGTTGGGGTGGAGAAATGGGGAAATATAACAATATTTTAGCAAAAGTATGGCTAAGGCCAGGGAACTCTGCGGAATGCTTCTGACCAGTATGGCGGAAAAAAACAATCTGAGGGACCTAGACGCGTGAGGGATCATGGGTACAGTGGACGTCACACTAGGGATAGTATTACTGACACGCCCTGTGTCGACGCCCATTTTCGAGTTTCGAAAAACAAACTAATACTCTGCAGCTTCCACTAGATGTCGGCCTATGCACAGCATGTGATCTCAGCAGATTCCACAAGCCTCAGAAATATATATACACATACATACATACATACATACATACACACACACATTAATCACTGTAATCGTATTTCTGATGCTTGTATCTGCTTACATTCATATGCTATGCATAGGCCGACATCTAGTGGGAGTCGCAGAGTATTACTATTGCATGATTGTTTTCGAAACTCGAAAAGGGACGTCTACTGGACAGCACTAGTGTGACGTCTACTGTACCCATGGTCCTTCACGCATCGAGGTCCCTCAGCTGGTTTTGTTTCTGACATGAGGATGCATGAAGTGTAGCGTGAGTACAGATGTAATAAAGCAGAAAATAGTGATTGAGCAAGAAACATCTAAGCACCTTAGACTCCAGGAGGGGAGGAAGGGTGGGCGCATGTGAATCTAAGCAAATACAAGCATCAGAAATAAGATTACGGTTAGTAATGTATGCCTTCTGAGACTTGTGTATATGCTTAGATTACATGCTATGCATAGTTTAGCGAGCAGTAGCTGGAGCAGGAGTTGGGTTGTGAGAATGTACAACAGCAAATAGATGTTTTAGCACTGCTTGTCCCACCTGTGAATCTGCTTTAGAGTGGATGTCAATGCAGTAATGCTGCGTAAATGTATGAATGGAACTCCAAGTAGCTGCTTTGCAAATAGCGTCTAGTGGGACATTTGCAATAAATGCTAGAGTAGCTCCTGTACCTCTGGTAGAGTGAGCTCTAAGACTGAAAGCTAGGGTGTTTTTGGATAGTGAATAGGACAGGTGTATGCATTTGACCATCTGCGGATGGCATTTTTAGAGATGCGATTGCCTTCTCTACCAGGTGCTATGGAAATAAAGAACTGATCTGTTTTCCTTAGAGGTTTTGTTTTGCTTGCGTAGTACAAACCGCCCTCCTTACATCTAATGTATGGAGACTTCTTTCAGCGGAGTTAGATGGATTTTGGAAAAAAAAGTAGGTAGTTCAATGGATTAGTGAAGAAAATATGGTTGGGATTGGGGTATCTGCGCTCTGCCTCTTCAATTCAGGAAGTGAATAATTTGCAATGGAATCAGTTCAAAAAATTTCCTTATATGGATTCCTCCCAAAGAAAAGGTTTTTCTTTATTATCAAAAATCATGGTGGTCAGCCCACACGTGTTTCGACCTTTGTCGTCTTCAAGGCTGACATTTAATCACATACAGGTGATTCAGAAAAATAATACCATAACCAAACAATAATGACCACAATTGGTGAACAGCAGAAATAAAAAATATAAAATATAAATGCAAATAATAAGTAAAAAGCTGAATTCCTAGCAAATTGAAAAATTAATTTCTATTAGATGTTCAGACACACAATATAGTGTTTGGTCACATGGTTACCTACCCATAGAAAATTCATCCATGAAGGGTATGGCGGAAGCGTAAAAACAAAGCAAAGATATATTTGCTATAAGTAATTGTATAGTTAATTACTTAAATGAGTGAATAATTCCATTCAAAGAATATGCAAAAATTGCACTTAATGTGTGTGCCCCATGATACGGATAATGATACTTATAATTATTCACTTAATGTCAGCTTAGGCACAAATGGGCCAGACATGTGGGTGAAGTGCATCACTCACCTTTGGGCACACGCATTAAGTGCAGTGCAATTTTGGAAGGTAATAGGCTCCTCATCCGGAGAGTCAAGTGTCTGTATTTGGTATCGCTTGAACTCGTGGATTGCGAAAGGGTTTTCCTTTAACAAGTTGTCCTTGGACCACCAGCGAAGAGCCTGTACTAGGGTTAGCAAAACATCCACTAGATCATGCCACTGACCGCTTGTCTGAGACCATTGTTTTGCTAACCACTATTGCGTTGTGTGCATGTGCAGCGGCATGTGTGGAACTAGGTAAATGCATGATGCCATCATCCCCCAGTAGGCGCAGTGCGTACAGTTATCTGGCAAACCGCTAAATAGTGAGGTATTTTCAACAGCAAGTTCTGAACTCTTTTGTTTGAGGGGAAGACTAGCTACTCTTTTGTTTTTAGGATTGCTCTGAGGAATTGTTTTGTTTGACAGGGTACGAAACATAAGTCCTTCTCGTTGATGGAGAATCCCAATTGGAACAGAAACAGGATTATTTTTTGGGTGTTGCATTTGCAAATTAGAGTGGACAACCCCTTTGTAAGCCAGTCGTCCAAATAAAGATACACAAGGATGTGCTCTCTGTGTAGGTGCGCCGCTATCACTGCTAGTACTTTTGTGAATACCCTTGGGGTTGAGGGTATGCCGAAAGGGAGCACCTTGAACTGGTAGTGTTCTGCTATCTGGAAGCGCAGATACTTTGTGTGTTGGGAACATTGAAATATCTCATGTCCAATGTTGCCATGTAATCCCCCTGTTTTAAGAGAGGAATTACCTCCTAAAGCGTTGTCATGCGAAATTTGTGAGGCTTGACATACATGTTCGCTGGGCAAAGGTCTAGTACTGGGCGCATTGTTAGGTCTTTCTTTGGCACAAGGAAGTATGTTGAATAAATACCTTTGTTTACCTGGTTTGCTGGGACGATTTCTATTACGTCTTTTTCCAGCTGGACTCGTCTCTCCTCTGGCGTCATTTTTCAGTGTCTTGGCGGGTGGTTGGATTGTCTTTGCAGAAGCTCTATACAGTATCCGCTTGCCACAGTGGATAACACCCACTTGTCCGGAGGGATCCCCCAGGTGTGGGTGAATTGTGAGATGCAACCTCCTACTGGAGTGGCATGGGAGAGTACCTGGAGTAGGGTGTCATTGCTTGAGTGGAGTTTCTGACGAGGCCCAACCAGGTCGAAACACGTGTCTGGGGTTGCTGTTGGTACTCTTGTTAAGAAGAGAATTGCCTGGCATTTCGGTGCTGGACTGCCCTTGGGCAGGTCAAAGAGTGATATGTAGTGGAAATGTCTCTTCTGTGAAAGCATGGCGAGTTAAAGACTCTCATTGAGACTCTAACCCGGGATGGATATAGGCCGGCAGAGACACTCCCAGGACCTTGCTTGTGCCTGTGAGGTGCCCCATCACGGGATTGGTTGCCTTGATTGTAACTAGAGGATAGTTGTGGGCCCTGGCCACTGCACCTTCTTGTGTTAAAAGACCCTCTTTGGACAAAAGGCTTGTTGTATAGTTGTCCAAGAGATTTGAGGGTGTCATTTTCCTCTTTGGCACTTCAACTTCCTTATCGAACAAGGCATTAGGTTCAATGGGCATGTTAAGTAACGTGACCTGCATCTGTAGTGTGAACTGTAGGGAAGGCATGGTATCATAAGAATGACACTGACACGATGGGTACAGTTTGTAAAACCTTTATTGAAATGGTTGGTACTGGAGAAACTCCTACTTTGCCCTATAACTAAGATGGGAGTAGTCTTGACCATCAAATAATAAAAAACACAGTACTAGTGGAGTCCATCAAAAATCAAAATGGCCTATGCTAACAAAACCTAATGCTTGCCCTATCTCTTGTACAAAAAGGTGTAAAAAAGAGAAATGTATGCAAAAGCAAAAATCAGTGTTCAAATGATAATGTGGCTGAACCAGCTCTCCACCCCACATTAGGCCTCACAGAGTAAGGTACCTGTAGGTAGGATGACACACTCTGGCTCGGTTTCCAACACAATACACATCAAAACCGTGGATCGAGGCCCGCCTGGCTATACACGTTAAAGTCTCTCAGATTTCCATAATGTTTCATCCAAAACGTTCATAAAGATCCCCCCGTCAGGTTCAGATCTTTCAGCACACAGTTCCCATAGGTCCCCCTCTCTTGGGCTCTGACCTATCACAATAAAGCTCAACACACACTTGCAAGGGGGTTCCCTTACCCAAGTTTATTATACTTCACGTCTCTCTCGCGAGGCTCTGACCACTTTCGGATGTCGAAGACCACCGCAGGACCACTTTGACTCAAAGTTCACGGTTTAACTCTTAATCTTCTTTATTTCACTTTTGCTCTTCATTCGCTTTCTCGCTTTAAACAAAGTACCTTGCACTGAGACTTTCGAGTGGGCTACTTCCTTTCACCGGACCACTCAGTTACTTAGTAACACTGATTTCACGCTGTGCTTTACATCAAAGTTCACTCACAGGTCTGCTTTTCTTCACGTCTCATCCAAACACGTTCAGCCTTCACTTGCGATATAATCTTTCTATTTCAAACTTTAACATACCAGTCCCTCAGGTCGCTTGCCAACTCACCGGCTGTGTGTGTCTTTGTCTGGGTTTTGTGATTTCTGATTAACAAGTGAAGGCTAGCATCACAGGCTTGGCCTAGCCTCCCTAACTCTGCCGTTCACCTGGGAGGGTCACTGGCATCCTTCAAACACAATGCAGTCTTCACTTGTGGGAACTGGCCTTCTCCACATGTCCTTGATGGCCTGTCTGAGGCAACGACCTTCAGTAGGGAACCCTTGAGACTTTCTACCCGCAGCTCTCGTCCCTTGGTCCGTCGCTCTGTTCCAGTAGGTTTGCTTTTGTGCCAGAAGTCCTGCTCATACTCGTGTTCCGCCTTGCTCAGTGTGTGTCTTTAGGTGTTGCCTTTTATCCGCGAGGAGAGCTAATTGGTATCAGGTCTACGCACTTCAAGTTAAGTGCCCGACTTCACCTGACCTGATTAACTGGACTTGTCCAGTATGATGTACGAGATGTAGTATTATTACTCTCAGTCACCCTCTTCCTCGGCCCAGTGTTTGTGTAAAAAAAGGGGCGCAGGGGGAGTTAGGATCTTGGCATATCCTAAAAAATAGGATGGGGTAGATGTACAAAAAAAGGTGAGGGAACACAGCGTCTCACCATCGGCTGCCTCACCCCCCCCTTCCCGAAGAACACTTAACCAGGTGATCCTCCTGCACTGGTCCACCCCCAGGGTCTGGATCCAAAGGCGATGGCTGTGCCCTGGCCACCTGAGAGAGAGAGAGATAGATATATCCCTGGGGACTAGTGGGTGAGAGACCCCCTGGTTTCTCACAGAAGCCAGACTGCCTCAGCAAGGTATGACGCTTGATTAATGTGCCTTCTGCAATGATGCGGCCTGCATCATCCACAGCATCAAGGTTTTTTAAGATGCAATTAGACACCTGTTTACCTTCTGACAGTTTAGATGTTGTGATCTTAGGGGCTATGGGACCGCTACAATCCGTTCTAGCTTGTCCCACTCATGGCAACCATAGCTAGCCAGGTGGTTGGTGGTGTTGGCTATTCTTCTAGTTTGGTAGGCAGCTGAGGAAGCCACCTTTCTGCCAAAGGTGTAGAACCTCTTGGTTTCCTTATGTGGTGGGACCCCCGCAAAGGCCAGGGATGTGCCTGCCCTCTTCCTTGTAGTGGGAACGACCAAGGAATCGGGTTAACACTGACCCCTGATGTACAGAGGGTGTGTAGGGGCTGGCCTGAATAACTTCTCGATATGAGGGTTAACCACCCTTCAAAGGTTTGGTGTAAGAAGAGAAGGCCGGGGACGCCTTTGAATGGATTGCAAGAGGGGGATAAATTGTGTGGTGGATTTATTTTTACACATATTGAGGGCACCAAGTCCTCATGCATCAAGGCACAGTTTTCTTGTCGCCAAGAATGTCCTCGACAAACTCCTTGTCAACCTGTGCCTCCTGGGTATCTATTTTAAAATGTTGGGCGGCCTTGAGAAGTAGCTCATTATATTGGAGCCGATTGTCGACTGGTTAGTCAGCCACTGGCTGGTCTTGATGGTCTGATGACTGGAGGATGTAGATGTCCTCATCGTCATAATATTTGTCCTGGCTATACTAGTCCCCCTGATCTCCCAGAGATCCAGGGTCCTGAGACCCAGAGGAATCTCCAACGTAGAGGTCTTGAGAGGGGTCATGGTACTGAGAGGTGGCCTGGGTCTGGGTGGAAGTGCTGGGCTATGAAATGTCCAGATGTGGTCTTTTATAAGATGGTTCATCGCTGGCTAATCCCCTCTGTGTAGGGCCCTGAAGATTTTTAAGTTCTTCAGGGTGCTTTTCCACAAAGCAGGACATGTCTCTCATAAACCTATCAAAATTCTCTGGGGTCCATTCAGTTGATTTTGGATATACTCAGGGTTTAGGGGTGTGTTGCAAGCGTGGTTGTTACTTGTTATACATAACGCCTAAAGGGTTACTTCAGAGGGAGAAAGGCTACTATCGTGGGAGGTAGAGAGCTGGGATGGTAGAGGCATCAAAGATTTTACTGTTCTATGTTTTTGACTTTAAAAGTGTGACCGGGACATGTTTTTTGATAAGTTCCCTCAATTTCTACATTTAGGCAGGGAATGCCAATGCGCCTTTCAACGCATGCCCTTTGGCGTGCGAAAGGAGGGCTTTTTTTAGGCACTGTTTCTGAAATGGCTTTCGCCGCAGGTTTCGGAGGCCTGGCGAGTGCGATGGTCCAGAGAACAGGGAAGACTTAGAGGAGCTCTCCTTTGTCACCACGTGGCTCTCAACGGTCGATGACACGGTCAGCCGTGGGCTGTGTGCTTAGTGTGGCAGGCAGTGTGTATGCCTGAGCCGCCGGAGATGTGTCAGTCACAGGGACACTGGCCTGCTTATTGGAGCCGGGGGCCTGCGCGTGGGATTCCATGGAACCCTGATCGCCTTTGCCTCCGCAAAGGATGTCAATGCTGTCCTTGCAGGATTCCCCCGCCACGTCTATGGAGGCATCAGCCTGCATGGCGTGGGCGGCCCAGCATTTGGTTGGACAGTCCTTTAGGGTTTTTGGATGGAAAAGTCTGCAGGACTTTCAGTTTTTCTCGGGGTGGTCCATTGGCAGACAGGGATTGCACACCTTATGGCGTACATTTCCAAGGGAATTTCCTGTTGCAGGAAGGGCAGAATTTAAAAAGAATATTTTCCATTGCTAATGGAAAAGGCAGCGCGGCAACAAAAGGGAAGATAAGGGGTCAGAAGAGGCATTCTCTAAAGAGGTACAAAGCATATGACCTCCTCCAACTCTGCCTACTGTGAAATGGTGTTGCCTGTGTAGGCTGCAGTCTTTGTTTGTCGAAATAGTTTAGAGTCATCAACGATGTCACCATCCGTCGAAGGCCGCTGATGCAGTTGCTAGTGCAGTGGGCGGTTAATGGAAGAATAGAAAGTCTAAAATTAAACTTTTTTTTAATCAAAGGCGTTCGCCAGAAAGAACTCCGCAACTAGTGGCCGAGCATGATGGTGGGGAAAAAAAAAACAATCTGAGTGACCTTGATGCGTAAAGGACCATGGGTACAGTAGAGCTCACACTAGGGATAGTATTACAAACGCGCCCAGTGGAAGTCTCTATTCGAGTTTTGAAAAGCTCATGAAATACTCTGCGACTACTACTACATGTCGGCCTATGTATAGCATGTGGTCTAAGCAGATTAAAAAGCCTCAGAAAGATATACATCTCTCTTCTTTCTCATCCCGAGATGTTGTAACTTCTCCACGAGGGGGAGCCCCTTTGCATGAGACCAGGGAGGTGAGGCAGATACGAAGGACCGGAGGACTTACTTTGCTGTCAGATCGTCCCGGGAAGAACGAGTCACGACGCAGAACAGCATGGTCGTGCAGAGATGCGCAGCCCGCCCAAACGAAGCATTCTTGAGCTGCGCAAGTACAAAGGAAGCCATAGGAGAGCGAGAGAAGTAAGCAAAGATGTCAGAAGTGCCGGAGACAGCTAAATGAGGCAAAGCAGAGACCCGTAGGGTACATGGGCTGTCAGGGTTAGAGAAGGGAGCATGAGAAAGCTTAAAACAAGGGTCTGGGACCCACCTATAACACAGAGGAATACTTCAAATAATAATACCTGGCAGAAGAGTAAACCAGGTCTATCAGAAGTGAAAGACAAAGAAGAGCGCAGGGTTTGGGACCCACACCTTAAGAAGGAGAGCATCAGTAGTTATCTTCATGACAGTACCTGGCAGGATAGTGAAGCAGGTCTGCCAAAACAAATCACTAAAGGACCTGTGATACGGGTCTAGGACCCACATCAACCAGAGTATATGGGAAAGGCCAGGGGAGGGGAAACCGTCCCCCGGGCATTGTGAACTGCGTTAAAAAGTCTGACAAAGACCAGAGGAAGGGAGGCATTCACCCTCTCAGTGTGAGCTGTGAAACTAATGCCAAGAAGTGTTATAACAAAGCCAAGAAAGGCCAGGGGAAGGGAGTCATTCCCCTGGCATAGAGAAATCGTAAAGCCTAGTGAAAGGAGAGTCCAGGGGAAGCAAGTAATTCCCCCTGGGGTTGTGTGAGGAAAGACGTTGAGAGCCTGACACCTGGAGAAGGGCAGCATTCGCCAATAACCCAATAGTGAAGAAGCAACTATGGGCAATAGGAAAGTTGATGTTTGAACCAGAACTTTACCTTTTGCGTTTGAATTAAGAACTTTACTGCTTTTTGGCATTTCAAACTGGAACTCTGTTTTGTGTCTTGAAAAGGAATTGAGACCTGTAGAAGGGAGCCATTCTTCTGGACCAACAAGATCCACTTCCTCTTTAGTTTAGATATAGGTGTGAGGGACAGAAGTAGGTTTTTGACACAGGACTGTGGACTATTGATTTATACAGACATCTTGACCATTCCCTTAGCATTTTTTGTTGAAGTTGGGAACCCCCTCTTAGAGTTAGGGAAAGTTAGAATTTCTCTTTATTTTCACTAATAAACATGTATGCCAACAACCATGCCACCTGTCAGACTCCTCATTCTGCACCCTTACAATATACACGCACACACAGTTCTGGTGTATTCCAACTGAAGTACTTATTTGAACTTTGCACGTTTTATTTGTAACACTATAATAAAGAGTATATATTTTTCAGCACATTTTTAGTGTATGATCTTCGCTTGGGACTAATTGTACCTTACCACCAGCCTTCCTTCTTCCCTTGAGTGAAGCATTGCAGCGCTGTTATAGCCATCCATAAAGAATGTTTGGTTTGTCGGTTGGGACCCGGCCTTTCTCTTTCGGATAGATTGTTTCGCACCCCTCACCAGAGAGCTGCAGTGCTCCAAACATCAACATTCATTTTATTTTCCATCACACATAAAAATACGGAACTACACTCCACAGATCCACAAAAAAAACTGAAGAGGAACCACAACCTCCAACCATTGTTCACCATATACCAGTTCCATATCCAACCAGTTAGCCTTAAAGAATCCTCAAAATTGAATATGAATTGCACTGTAAGGGGCATAAAACAGGGCCCTGGAATCAACTGAACATGGTCTGTACCTTCTGACATCAATACTGAATCAATAAGTCCACTAGTAATTAATCACATCCGAGTGCTGGTATGTAAAAACTGTAATATCCAAATTCTATTTCTAGAAAACAACTAACTATCTGCAAAGATTTTGATGAATACTATATTCACACGCTGAAATTTACCTGGTGGCACAGGCTTGCTACCTTATCGAGTTTCACATATTAAGGAATCTCTAGATTTTTAGGAAAAAAGTTTCCAAGTTGTCACTAATGATCAACGCAACCTCATCATCTGCCCCAATATATAGCACATATGTTTCCTGAGAGGACAATACCTCAGGGCAAGCTATTTTTGACACTTCAAATTACAGGGGTGCATTAAAACATTAGGCTTCTGGATTTTGACTATTGTGTTAAAGTAGATGTTATTTTGTCCCCAGCCAAATCTTTAGAAGCCAGCAAACAAGTCGTCACAAGACCATTAACCGTAGTTTTCTAAGTTGATCATTTATGCTAGGAGCTTGCCATTCTCAATTTTCCCAAAAATGGTCTTACCATATGTGACCAATTCCCCTGCACGGTTGTGCTGGTATTTGGTGAGGTTTCCAAGGAGACCGCCCCCCAATAAGTGACATACTATGCCTGGTCGCAGCATGGGAAGGACTGCCAATTTTCCCATACCAAACCAGCACATCCAATGTCATGCTAGAAGGTAGGGCCAGCTTTGTCAGGTAGAAGGAGGAAGAGGCAACTAACTGCAAGTCGCACACCAGGGCGGTAAGCCATCCCCAAAGGAGGAGGGCTGCAGCCAATCCCACATCCCCTCTACTACGCCGGAATCCCATTACACCAGAGAGTGTAAGGAGGGGCCAGAGGCCTTTAAAACACAAGGGCTCAGTCAGTAGGTGGCAGAGTTATTAAGAAGTGCTCGTTTTAAACTGTCTTGAGGGGTGGAATTTAAAAGCTGGAGAAGGAGCGGTGGACAGTCCACCTGGGACAGTCCTTGGTGTCTGGGGTGAGTAGGCATTAGGAGGCTGGAAGAGATGTCCAGGAGGCTGGGAAAAACATACCCTGAATGTGAGGAGCTAAGAAACCTATTCACTTGGAATGAGGAGCGCCCTGGCAGTTACAAAGTTCTCAAAAGGGAAAGACCAGGCCCAAAGCAATGAAGAAGATGGGAGATTTACTAGAGTTGGATGTCCTCATAGGTGATGAGGGGCCCAGAAGGGTGAAAAGAAGGGATGAAGAAGTCGGGAGAGTTTGTAGAGATTTGGAGCATCAGAATTGTTTTAAGAGGAGAGGGACTTAAAAGGGGCAAAGAACCTGGAAAGAAGAGTACATAACTGGAAAATACTTATGAAAGGCAAATGAGAAAAGAACAGGGGATACAGTAAATAAGTGGAGTTGGTGGAAAAGTTGGTGAAAGAGGTGAGGAGTAGATGGGTAAAAAACAATGTAGGGCGGTGATGAAAGAAAAACAAGAGATAGAGAAAGGTGCACTGTTGGTAGAAGAGAAGGAGGGGAAGAGGAGGTAGAAGGAATTTAAGAGCTGAAGCAGAGAACCATTAAAAGATTAGGGGAGGAGTGGGTAAAGAGAAATGTGAAGCAGATTGTTAAAAAAAAAGAGATGGAAGACCCCAAGACAAAAACGCTACACCCAAGAAGATAAACAATCTAGTAGGGGAGCGAGACTCGAGGTGACATATGGCAAAGACAGAGTGCTGGTTGAAAAAGCAGGACTCGGGGAAAGAGGGATGGAGAGAAGGACCTATACTGAGAGCCTTGCCCCAGCTTTCAGTGAGCCTTCAGTGCTCCCTGCTAAAAAGGCCTCCAACACATAGATCCACTTAATTGGACAGCCAAACATGCCCCAATCCATAGCTGTGGCAGGACTGGAGGCTTTGCAACAAGAAGTAAGAACTAACTGTGGGAAACATGGTGAAGGAACCCTTAAAACCCTGCGCTGAGAACCAAGGAGCAGAAACTCCAAAAGCTGTAGGGAAAGGTTTGGAAACCTCTCCGAAATTCTTAACTAGAGACTGAAAAAATAGATCTGAGGACCCTAAAGCCTGACTTTGGAAGTTTACAGATTGTTTGGATTGATTTGCCAAGAGACCCAGTCCCGGACTTGCGCATAACGGGGAGAACGTTTTATTGGAACGCTTCCACTACCTGAGAGACTGAGCATCCCCCAGGGCACTACCCCACCATGGAGAAAAACCCATTCCCTTGCCTGGCCTCATTGACCAATGTCCACCATTTGACATGCCCAACTTCTTATACTTTGTAGATTATGTTGTTCCTACCTTTGACCCAGATTGACTGGGTTGCAATTCAGATTCTACTTCAATGCCTTTTTTTCCTCATTTTGGCCACTGATACGAACATAGTGCACATAAACATCAACCCTCTCCTCAGTGGTTTGATTAAACACTATAGTCTGGAAGCAAAATGATTAAGAGTAGATGCCTCAGGGACATCCCCCCACTCAGTGATTGTTACATACATAATAACCTCCCCCTTGTGGGTCGGGAACTATAGTATGGTCAATTACAGAGGCATCTATTGCCTTTTAGGTCAGGTATGTTTACTCACTCCCTGTACTCAGATTCATTCAGGGACCACTTTGGCAACTCCTGATATCGCTGGGCCCCCATGCTTTATGTCTTGGTTTCGTTGAAGGAGGTCCCCTGTCTCTGGTGCAGAGATCACTTTCAGCATCAGGATTTTAGATTGTTAGTCAGAGTTTCTGTGCTCACGCGAGATAGTTCATGGGACTGGACAACTGGATGCCACTGGCAGGATGAAGAATGGGCCACCACATTGTTGACGACCTAAGAAGACTCCAGGATACGATGCAGGCAGTGATCGGCAATAGCCACTTGAAGAAAATGGCAAAAGACAATCCTCCTTGCGGAAACAAAGAAGCCATTTCTGAAAGGCCCCTTATCTTGCTGGTGAACTGCAACTGTAGGGGGAGGCCACTTGATACACAAGCCACTCGGGACAGCGACCGATGCAGCAAGGTAGCCCACAAGGAATCTGGTCAGCACTCCGGATGTGTCCAGGACACTCACAAAGGCTTACACGGGTAGGATCATCAAGCAGGGGTGGAGAGTGGTTGTTTCCACTGGCCCTGGGTTCATAGCACCGAAGATGGCCTTTTCAAGATCAACAAAGGAGCAAGGCTTCGTCGGGATGGTTGAAGAAGACAATGCTGGTTGGCTGCAATGACAAGTTCCAGGTCTACAGCGGGATGCTCCTCTTCGTAAGGGTCTTGCCTCCAATGACAATCTCTTGAATGGCTGAACAACTCCTTTTATCCAGGATCTGCACCATTCAAATTGACAGGGCCTGTCCTAGCCACCACATCGGCCCAGCAACAGACACACTTTGTGGCCTGCTGTGGGGGCTGAGGCAGTCTGGTCCCAGTCCCACATCTATGTGAAACACTCCCCACCACCTTCACTTGGAAAAGGACTTACATTTATGGAAAATCCGCCATCAAGAAAGAAGGAAAACCTACAAGATGGCCAAAGGACCGGCAAGAATCTTGTGGCAAAGCCATTTTAGAGTATCTGGTACTCTAAAACTCACTAAGCGATAAAATGCAAAAGTACACCAAACAATTAAAAGAAACAGTAGGGGGGGGGCGCTGTTGAGCCCCGAACAAGATGGCCGCCTGAGTGTGTCTCTCCGTGGTGGGTAGATCCCACGATCCTTTTTTGGGCACTTTCTGGCTCTGTGGCTCGGCCCTGGAGAGTGCGACTCGTATCCTGAGGCAACAGGGTACCACCCGGTTCTGTTCCTGTTCGGATCGTGGCTGGGGATCCTGAGATCTGGGCGCCCCTTCGCCCTTCCCCCATCGGCAGCGCGTCTTCGCGCCAATATCAGACCTGGCTGGGCGAGACGCGCTTGCCTCCCTGCATCCCGGTGACTGCGGGTCGCCCCGGTGAAGACCTGCGGTGCTCCTCGGGGTTCCGTCCCCCATTACCTGCTTCTACTGGGACCCGCAGAGCGCGATTGGGCCTCCCACCGTTCCGGGGGCACTGCGGCTACGATCACTGCTGCTGCGCAGCTCCTTCCTGGATCCTTGGTTGCGCTCCACCGGAGACCCCCTCCTCTACACTTCTGACTCTGCTGACCGCTCTGAGGTGGACCCGCGAGGTGCTCCGTGATCCCGGCCCCCACCGCCTACCTCTACCTGGGCCCTCCCTCCGGGAGCGGACCCCTTTGGTGCTTCGGCCCCGCTCTGGACCTGGGGCCCCCTCTGGCTACTGCGGGGGGGCCGCTGCCGCTGCTACTGGGCAGCTCGCGCCTCCCTGGAGGCTCCCTCGGTGCTGCCAGGGCCTGACCTCCCCTGGTGCCTCGGCCCCGCTCTTGCCCCGGGACCGCCTCCGGCTGCTGCGGGGCTGCCGCGGCCCGCGCCTCCCCGGGGTCTCCCTCGGCGCTGCCGTGGCCGGACCTCCCCTGGGGCCTCGGCCCCGCTCTGATCCCTGGACAGCATTCTACTGGGCCCTCCCCCCCCACAGAGTGGAGCGTGGTGCGCCCCGGGACACCGAGTGCCGCGCTCCCCTGCAGTCTTGTGTGGCGGGCCAGGAGTGACTAAGGTACGTCAAGGGGGATGCTGCTGCGCGCACCCCCCCCCCGCTTGACCTCGAGACTCTGGGGCACATTTGGAACACTGATCTTCCCCCGCGCCTACTGCGCTCGGACTCC
The DNA here is from genome assembly GCF_040938575.1 of Ambystoma mexicanum. Taxonomy (NCBI): domain Eukaryota; kingdom Metazoa; phylum Chordata; class Amphibia; order Caudata; family Ambystomatidae; genus Ambystoma; species Ambystoma mexicanum. Next base: position 288,639,354 of record NC_090931.1, on the reverse strand, counting down.
CCTCAGCATCAACATGTGCCCCCCCTGCTTTGTCGCCCTGATTGCACCCATCCGCCTTACTGGGGGGGCGCTGGACCTTGCCGGTCACCCACACCCCTACTCTGGGGGGTCTCCTATCTCCTGAGTGGGCCGTGGGGTCCTTGGAGCCACCACTCCGTACCGGATCTGCTGTTTACCTGGGACCTACTTTACCCCACATCGCTGTTCCCGAGGCTGCGGCCGGCCGGCCCGCCCTGCACTTGGCCAACCCCTACCTCCACGGCGACCCCTGGTCATCATCACCCCCACCCCAGGGGCCTCTTGTTCTCCCCGGGCTAACTAAACTCCATCAACCTGCACTGGCAGCCGCAATATCTCTTACTCATTGAACTCACAGCCTCTGGTTCCTCCTTCGTGCTACCTCCGGTCCCATACCGCACCCCGCACCCACGAGGTACACGGTCCGAGCTCCTCCCTGTGCTGTTGGGCATCCCCCCTCACCCCACCCGACCTTCTACGTCGCCAGGATGACCAAGGGGGGCGCGAGGAAACAGAGTCCCATCAACATGTTTGATAAGGCAGCGGTGAGATCGCCGGAGGAGACCGCCGAGCAGGCCCCTGACGCCTCATCTGACACAGCTCCTGAATCCCAAAACATGATGGACTTTATCCGGGAGGGCTTCACCGCACTTCACTCAAAACTAGACGACATGAACGGCACTATATCATCAATTAAGGCCCACATTGAGAGGACTGATAGCCGAGTGTCGGAGGTCGAGACACGGGTCGGCTCCGCTGAGGATGCGCTGGGTGCCCTGCGCTCTGAGGTTGTTGCTCTCTCCGGCCAAGTCCTTGAGGTGGAGAAGAAGAACGAGGACCTGGATTCCCGCTCAAGGCGCAATAACCTCCGCATTATCGGGGTTCCTGAGAACGAAGTCCATGAGCCAATGGAGGAATTTGTTGAGCATACATTGTTGTCACTCCTGGATTCACCCAAGCTTTCCCCCCACTTCGCTATTGAGCGGGCGCGCCCTGACGGCTAAGCCTAAGCCGGGGGCCCCACCTCGACCCATCATAGCCCATGTGTTGAACTACCGTGACCGTGACGCTCTCCTCAAGGCCGCAAGGCTCAAGGGTGAGCTACTACTGGGTGGTGCAAGGATTCATCTCTACCCAGACTTTTCAACAGCCGTCCAACGTGAACGCAAGACTTTCCAAGCAGTGAAACGGAGGCTACGAGACCACTCAGTCAAATACGCTATGCTCTATCCCGCCAAATTACGCATAGAACACGCTAACCAGGTGTTCTTTCACGATTCCGGAGGAGGCCTCCAAGTTTATGGACGAACATTTCCCAGGCTGACCCTCTCTCTTTGACCATGATCCTACAGTTACCCTTTGTGCCCGACGGGGAGAGGCCAGGTCCGGCCGCCTCCCTGCATTGGGGCCGCACTGATCCTCTATCCCGTAACCTGCTTGCCCTGCTCATCCTACAAATATGTGCCATACCACCTGGTCTAAGTTACATGTAATGTCTATTGTGGGCACCTTATGTTCTACTGGATCTGCCGCAACCCGGAGTGGCGCGGCTAGCTCGGCCTACAGGCCCCCCAGGCGCTGATGCCTCTAGTTTGGTTTTGGTTGAGGGGGGTTGGGATCGCCATCCCTCTGTTTGGGGGGGGGGGATGTGGGTGGTGGTGGGTCATGTTTGGGGTTCTGTTATTAAAAAGTTGGCGCTGGCAGCGAAGGCGGACCGCGGTGTGGCACTCATTCACTGGCTATCGACATTCTCTCAGACTCAAACGCCACTGCATCTATGGCCGAGAGTGACTTGACCTTCATGAGCTGGAACGTACAGGGGTTGGGCAACTATAAAAAAATGAGGCAGCTCCAGCTGCAGGCCGAGTGCCATGGGTCCAAGATTCTTTTTTTTTTACAAGAGACACATGCCCGCACGGAACAGTGCTCACGTTTTGCCAAAGCCTGGGGCCCCCATGGATTTTTTACTGATTTCTCCAATCAAAGCCGCGGGGTCATGACCCTCATTCACAAGAGCCTCAAGTTCACCCTTATTTCCTCCCAAATTGACCTCCAAGGCAGGTATGTTCTGCTGCATGCCACGCTTCAGAACAAGGAAGTGGTTCTGCTGAACATCTATGGCCCTAACCTGGACGACCCAGAGTTTTATGCACAGGCCACGTCCCTTCTTGATGGCTTCCCCTTTATCCCCATCCTCTGGGGGGGCGATTTTAACACAATCTTTGACTTAGCCCTTGATAGATCAGGTTCCAAGCCCCGTCATCTCTCCAGGGCAGCTTATGCTGCACTATCATCCTTACCACGCCTGGCCATGGTAGATGCATGGAGGTTCTTTTACCCGGATTCCCGCATCTATTCTTTCTACTCCTCAGTCCACGATTCCTATTCCCGTATTGACCGATGGGTGATCTCCAACGTTTTGGTTAAGAACGTTATACAGCTGATGATCCTTCCCAGAACCCTGTCTGACTGCTCTCCAGTGACTATTACCATAGGTTGGGGTCCAGACCCCGGCCGGACTCGTTGCTGGAGGTTGAAACCCCTCTCCCTACTTGATCAGGAGTTCTGCTCCGAACTCGAGGTGTCTATCGAAGAGTTCTTTGAGACGAACACGGCTCGGTAACATCACAGGCCACTTTATGGGAGGCCTTCAAGGCCTATATTAGAGGGATTGCGCTGTCCAAGGAGAATGGGGTCCTTAAGTCAATCCGGAGAGGCCTTGCCGAGAGTGAATCCCGACTGTCTACCTTGGAAGCTACAGCCTCACTTCACGCTACCCCGGGTTGCCTGGCGGACATCGGGGCGGAGCTAGATAGGTTTCGATCCCTCGCGGAGCGCGAACAAAGGTTTCTGGACAATCCTGGTATGGCGAGGAAATACGGGGAGGGTGAGCGCCCTGGTCAGCTCCTGGCGAGACTGATCCGTTGTCAGGACTGGCTAGTTTAATAACAGGAAGAGTAACAAGATTAACCTTGTGCCTTTAGAGCTGGCTGGGTTAGTTGTGCTTTCAGAACTGGCTGGGTTAGTAACAGGAAGAGTTTGTTCATAGAATTAACATTGTGCTTGCCCAAGTCAAGATGGAGCGAAAGAAACTTAATCTGATTGGTTAAAGAAACAATGATATGTTTGGTTGCCTGATTGGTGGAGAGGACAATGGGTTTGATTCTTGGGAGATGAGCAAGATTCTAAACTGCCTTTCATCCAGAGAAATTCAGTGGCTGGTTGTATATTAGTTAAGCTCCTTAAGTAAGGCCTTTCCAGAGCTCAGAAAATCTACCAAAGAAGTAAGAATATCGTTGGCTGATCCAATTTGAACAAGAAGTCATCAGGTGGGATCGTTCTTTTAAAGATTTTGAGATTGTCACGGTGAACTTTCATTTTCTTTTATAAGAAAACTTCAAGAGTAAACAAGTTTCAAGTTCATTTGAGAAAAGAGACATTTACAGTTAAAGTTATTATAAGGAAAACAAGCTTGAAGATTGTGCGTAGGATTTAAAAGTTGATTAACTGCGTGTAATGTTCTTCAAGACTGTTTAATGTGTGCGCGAGCTCGCAAGTTGTCGTTTGCGTGTTCTTTTTAAAGCGCGTGTGGTTTGCAATAGAGCGCGTGCCAAAAAGAATTGCGCGTGTGAATTTTAGCGCGTGTACATATTTCACGTGAAAGACGTTTCCTGAGAAAGCGCGTGTGGTTTTGCGATAGAGCGCCTGCCCAAAAGAATTGCGCAAGTTAACTTTAGCGCGTGTACATTTTTTACGCGAAATACGTCTCAAGAGAAAGCGCGTGTTGGGTTGCGATAGAGCGCAAGTCCATTTTTATCAGCGCGTGTTATTTTTATCGCGTTTACGTATTTTTTAACGCGCGCGGGTTTTGTAAAATTATCGCGTGTGTATTTTACACGCGAAGACAATTCTTCACGTCTTCTGAGTTCACGTGTTTATCGCACACGCTTGTTAAGGAAGAAACTATACGTTCTTTGTGTAAATGTGTAAATAAGGAAAACAATTCACACGCAGAAAGAAAGCAGTATTCCAAGAAGTTAAAGAATATAATTTAAAGTAATCTATGCAAATAGAACTCAATGTTTTCAGAGAAAGACTGCAATTTATGTAAGCATTGAAAACTACATAAGGTCAAAAGAACTTTGAAGTAAGAAGAATATCTAATTCTGAAAAGATGTTGCAAAGGCCATCACTTTAGGATTCTAAAGAGACTAGATTGGCTTGAACTATTTGCACACCCACAAGATATATTTACAAGATATTCCACAAAGATTACTAACCTCTAAGTCTTTTACTGAGGTTTAAGAGGTAAAGAGTTTAGAGTTTATTTAGCATAAGTTTAGAAAAGAAGTTTTCTTATTATATAAGTAACCGGGTGTATTTGTTTACTACAGATACCAGACCCTACCAGACGTTGAAGGGCAGCAGTGTCTCCGTTGTTATTTTCTCCAAATTCCCCTTTCCCTTTCTTGGGGTTTTCAGCTCAGCTTATATTTAAGGGTTGAGAGGTGAACTCCTGGTGAGGGTCTGTGGGGCCAGCATCAGCTCCTGTGGAATTCAGTCAAGCCGGACCCTGACATCCGTCACGAGATGGGGTCCCCGTACATACTTGGAATCGAGAGGCCGGATGGCTCTATGGCTGTCTCCTCGCAAGACATCAATAGGGAATTTTTTTCTTTCTATGAGACCCTATATTCTAACTCAGATGAGGTGTCAATGGCGGAGATTGACTCTTTTCTCGAGGCCCTCCCTTTGTCGACGTTATCTCCAGAGACTGCGGGTTCCCTTGATTCCCCACTTACGCTGGAGGAGTTCTCAGATGCCATCGACTCCTTATCCTCGGGGAGAGCCCCCGGCTCAGATGGCACCCCAGTCGAATTTTACAAGCGCTATAAGTCACTGCTGCTCCCCCACTTGCTGGCTCTTTGGGAGGAGTCGGTTGAGGCTGGCGTGTTTCCCCCTTCACTCCGTGAGGCCTCAATCATAGTATTACTTAAACCTGGCAAATCCCCCTCGCAATGTGGTTCTTATCGCCCGCTCTCACTTATAAATTGTGATGTCAAAATATATGCAAAGGCTCTGGCGCTCCGGTTAGCTCCCTTTTTACCATCCATCATCCATCCAGATCAGGCGGGCTTCATACCGGGGCGCTCCACGTCCCTGAACCTAAGGCGTCTATTTAATATAATTAACAGAATTAGCCCCGAGACACACGCAGTGGCTGCCACGCTCGACATGCAAAAAGCGTTTGATTCAGTTTCCTGGCGGTATCTGTGGCGGGTTCTCGAGAGCTGCAAATTTGGACCCTCCTTTCTCTCCTGGGTCAGATTGCTTTACTCAAACCCTGTGGCTAGGGTCCGCACTGATGACCGTTGCTCCCCTCTCTTTGGGATCGCCAGGGGGACGAGACAGGGGTACCCTTTCTGTCCCTTGATTTTTGCTATAGCAATAGAGCCCTTCGCCGATATGCTCCGCCAATTTCACGCTCACAGAGGCCTCCGCACTGCGGGTCAGGCGGACATAGTGTCCCTATATGCGGATGACGCACTGTTGTTTATACGCTCCCCTTCCATCAATTTACCCCCAATACTGGAGGACATCGTTCAGTTTGGCCGGATCTTGGGCCTTAAGGTGAACTGCTCGAAGTCCACTCTCTTCCCACTCACGGAATGCACTCTCCCCCACCCCCTGACACCCTGGGATTCACGTGGGCTCAATCCACGTTCACCTATCTGGGGATAGAGGTAACGCGCCAGCAGGCGCTAACCTTCAAGGAGAACTATCAGAAGTATCTTAATCACCTGTCGGCTAAAGTACTAGCCTGGGACAAGCTCCCGATATCCCTTGAGGCAGAATAGGGCTATTGAAAATGGTGGTGCTACGCCAGTTGCTTTACAGGTTCACCAATGTACCCTTGTGGCCAGGAGTGGACTTCTTTCGTGATTTGACCCGTACAGTCAATTCCTTTCTTTGGCACTCGGGTGTGGTCCGTCTCAAGCTCGAGACCTTGTCCACCCCTATGATCAACGGGGGCTTCGGTGCCCCTGACTTCTTTAAATACTGGCTGGTATCCCAGATCCAATATACGTCCTACTGGTTTAATACAACGGACCCCCCCCCCTCATGTCCGACTCGAGAAGCTTGCAGTATGCGATCGCGACATCCGGTCCCTGGTAATACAACTGTAACGCTCACCTGACTCCCACGGGGGCGCTGGCCTGGTTCGCGCTGCTGTGACCTCGTCTAAGGTGATGCGCAGGGTTCGGAAGACGGACTGGACCAGGTCCCAGATCTGGCTTGTCTGACTCGGAGAAGTATCCTTCTGTAGGTGAGAATAGGGGGTTAACTGTCTGCGGGGTAATGCAATCGGCCTCCCCCTTACCCCTCTCACCCTCCTCAAAACCCTTCTGTGCTTCCCCGTAGCGTCTCACCTTAGGGTCTGGAAGGACGAGCTCTCCATCCTGCTTCTGATGCAGGGGCGCGTTGGTATCCAGTTACGTCACTGGATTTTCGGATGGGTGAGAACCAAACTTGCTTGGCTTCCAGGTGAGTTTTTCTATAAGTGGTTCCCCTTGTGTCCATGCATTAATGTTCTAATGCTAGTGTCTTTTTCCCCATAGGGGCCGGGGTACGGAATGCCGGGGAACAGGCAAAGACCCGAGGTGAGCGGTGAAATCCTTGTGGAAATCAGGTAAGTCTTTAATGAGTGTTTTGGTAATGTCTTTTCATTCACTCATTAACGCTGATGTCTTTTTCCCCTTAGGGGCCGGGGTCCGAAAATGCCTGGATGCGGCGCGGACCCGAAATGAAAAGGGAATGACCCAACAGGTAAGTCTTGACATGGAGTTTTAGCTTCCCTTTTCCCTTCTTTCTCTCACCTTTGTTCTTGTCTTTTTCTCCCTAGGCGCGGGGGCGCGACTGCGAATCTGGATGGTCCTGCTGAACATGGAGTCGCCCTGTAAAGTTGAGTAGAATGCGGCGCTGCAGCGATCGATGCGATGTGCTTTTAAAAATAAATGTTTTCCTTTTCAGGATTGTCGGCGAAATGTCTCTGGGATGCAGATTTAGCAGGTGAGGCCTTTTCCTTCTTCTGTTCTCTTGTTCCCTTCCTTTGCAGGTGATTCAGGATGCTGGCAGGTTTGGCAGAAGTCAAGATGCAGGAGCAGACACGGTGAGCGTCCAGCTGCTAGATGCAGAACAACGCGAAGCACGTGTGGCTGATCGGGTGTGGTTTAAATAGCCTTGGAAGAAGTTCCTAGAATGTGTCCTTCCTCCAATCAGGTATGTATCCTTCCCTGACCACGCCCGGATGGTAAATGAGTCCCACAGGTAAAGTAGTTCCTTTCAGGCCTCAAGGAGGCCGGGGTTCTGCAGCATGGTCTGCATCAGGTAAGTGCACCCAAACACTTTCATAATGAGCTCCTATGGCGCCAGGACTGACGTTTTCTATGAGCCTGGCGCCACAGGCGCCAGGACGCTGTCCAAAGGGCCCCTATAAAGGGTTGCTGGGACCTTCCCCGGGGACTTGATGTCCGCTTTCGGGGACGCAGGACCTGAGCCGGCTCCCCGGGAGCGGGCATCGTGACAACAACCCGCTCCCCTAGCACTGGACTCACAGTGCCCGGTCGCTTGCACATCCCTCGCTTTGGCAAAAACATGGATGCTGACCGGAACTACTTACGCTTTCCATGGCAACCTCCCGCTTTGGAACTTTCTCCCGGGGGTCCCACGGGTTGCACCACTCACGGCTCGCCGCTGGGCTGAAGCGGGCTATGAGTTGCTGCGCGACGTGTTTGATCAAGGCATATTCGTTGAGTGGCCTGATCTGCCATTACCCTTGAGGAGCGGCCAGAGTGTATGGCTCCAATACTCGTCTCTCCGTAGGACCCTGAAACGTAATTATCAAACGTTCCCCGCATTACCACCGGACGACCCTGCCATCGAGGAACTCACCTCCCCCTCGCCCACAAGAGGCAAAATTTCCAGGTTATACTCTATGCTGCAGTCCAGATCTGTCCCAGAATTTGCTAAACTTAAGGGAGCGTGGTAGGGGGAGTTAGGGGGGAAATGTCAGATGAACCCTGGGCACACTTATGCGAGCGCACTCACCGAGTCTCCTTCAACTCCCGTTTTAAACTCATTCAGTTCAAAGTGCTGCATAGGTTCCACTACACCCCGATCAGATTGCATTGCATGTCCAGTGATCAACCTTCTAGTTGCCCCAGATGCGGGCAAGATGATGCCGACTACATCCACATGATTTGGTCCTGCCCCCGCCTCTCATAGTTCTGGGAGGCGGTTTGCTCAACGGTGTCTGCAATGCTCGATTACCCCATTGACCCTTCCCCGGCGGTGTGTCTCTTTCATGACCTCCCAGGCCTTTTCCGAGACCCCAAAAAACTGGCAGGCCTCTGCATGCTCCTCGCGGTGCGATCCATCCTGCTCTGTTGGCTTCGCCCCTCACCTCCCACGCATGCCCAATGGCTAAGGGCGGTCACGTGGGCCTCGGACTCTGAGGAAACCTGGTCTCATATGCAACCTACCCACTACAGACATAGGAACATCTGGCTCAGGTTCCGTTCTTACATGTCCGACCTCAACACGACACCGGCAGCTTCACCCCCACCTGCTTCCCCCCACCAGTTTTGACCCTCACCCCCGTCATAGCTCTCTCCCACCCTCCGCCATGTCACAAACGTTACTATGGTTTTGTGTTAATGTGTGAAGCAGTCTCTGTATGTTCATACTGTATACACTGTATACATATTGTACTTGCCTGGCGCCGTTCGCCTGTGTTTTGCTGCCACGCCGAATAATAAAAAGAATTAAAAAAAAAAAGAAACATTAGCGAAAGATCCCCTGTCAAAATCCCATCTTGGACACATCGTACAAGTAACCATAAGTTACAAAAGCCAAAAGTATCGGTACACCAAGTATCCCTACCACACTTCACAATAATGTGAAGAGTACAGTGCAAAATAAACAGAGAATTCCACAATGAAGAACAGAGTTCTCCTGCACTGACAGCCATAGATACTGATCAGTGCCCCCAAAACAGATTAGCTTAGCAAGTCAAGTAAAAAGGCTTCACTTGACTTTGAAAGTAAATAGCACGTACATTTAAAAGCACAGGTAGCATCAGGTACACTCAGTAGTGACATGAAAGCCAGTTTCCAGCAGTTAAAACCAAGACTCCTTAGTAAGGTTAATAGATAGTGTCTTTGTAAATGATTATTTGAAAATGAACTAAGTGTGCCAATGTTTTTGAAGTACCACAGAGGCAGCAGGAATAGTCTGGGTACCTCGTGCCAGACCAATTGCTGGTTACTGCCTTAACTTGAAGGGTATTTACTCTGGCTCATGTCAGTAATGATTGATGGTGAAAATTAGTTATCAAATCGAGGTGCATAGCCATCCTGCGGTTGGAGAGAGAAAAGTATTGCCTTACAGAGGGCTTTGAAAGGTTCAGATCCTCCCACTTACTACCCCATGACATCAGAAACTTTTTTGCGCTTTCACAGAAACTCCGGCAAGGCTGGACAGATTTACAATACAGCTGTCCAGGTCCACAGTGCCAAGAGATTTATTGATAAATAGCCATTAGATTTTGTGGTGGTTACCTGATTACAGTAGAGATTTTAGTCAGGTTGTCCTTTTGTCCCTGCCATAAGGAAAACCAAAAGAGGATAGCTTTAAGGAGCATGATGTCAGCCATATGGACAAGGCCGCTGCTGTGGTCTAATTAACTTCCAGAAGACAGTCTAGAACATAATTAACTTCAGCTTTAAGCCCACCCAGCTTGACCGTGCCCCAAAGTTTGCCACCATAAATGTCTGCAGCCATACACTTTACTCTATAAACAGTAAGAATTGTGCTTGTGGCAGGGTCTTGACTAATATGCAAATGCTTCCTATAGCTAATTTCATTTTCCACCTTCGAATAGGTTTGCTATGAGAATGATTGTAGCCTTTTTTCTGCATCACAAATGGAAGCACTGCAAGTATCGGAATACCATATGTGATGTTAGTGTAAAAAGATTTTGGGATTTTTACTGTATTTTAAAGATTTTAAAACACCCAATGAAAGAACATTTGCTAAAGGTTTATTTGCTTATAGTCATTGTTGGACACAGGTTTGCAGAATGTTATTCATGATGTTAAGAAAACCCTTTGAAAATAGTAAAAGAAATGTTTTTGTGTCAAATAAGAAGATCCTAAAAATACACTTGCTAGAGGCCTGTAATATTTGGTCGACTCTACTGTACTTCCACTCAAATGGCCTACATGAAAACAAATAGCAGGCAATGGGCTTAACAATGTTATCAGAATGTGAGATGGCAAACCCTTCCACGTCCACCGAAGAAATCACAGTAATATACACACTGAGATAAGATCTGTCCAGGATCACATTACAATCTGGTGCCAAAGCGGTATATGGGCTTCGCCTCTTTAGCTCCACTGCTTCCAATTTCTTTAATTAATCACCTCTTGTAACACATGATCTTTGTTGGGGATGGCTACTGGTAAGATGGATTTCTAGAATCTGGGGGACAGACTTTAGGAGGACACCCTAGTTATGGTGAAGAGGGAACTCTGACAGGTTAGACAAACCCCCGTCAAGGTACCAATGGAGAGCAGACAAGCTATTCTCACAAAAGTAAGAGTTGGGTTAGGGGCCCTCAATGAGTCCACACAATACAATACCCAATAATTGAATTTAGACAGACAAGTATAAAACTGCAGTTATTTATCCTAGGCCTTTTGCACACATTGAGCAATGAAAATAGCAGGTGATATTATGGCACAATACTCAATAAAACACATCTATACATTCACCAAAGACTCATAAATGTGATCAAATGACGTATTCAATGCAAGACGAAAGTAAAATAAAGCAGTAAATGATGGAACCAGTTCCATAAGTGAATCCCCTAACTTAAGAAGTCCAAACCCTAAGAAGAATGGGGCCTTGTGTCCAAAGGTCACAGGAGCCACAATATTTCTCACTTGAGTCTTTGCAGCTAAGTTATAATTTACTTGTATTGGTGAGGGATTAAAATATTAAACAATTTTACTAAGGTAAGTAAATGGTCTTTTGGTTCGACGGCCAAAAGCCAGTGAAATGGAAGGTTAGGAGACAAAGGGACTTGTTCCCAATGTCATCCTAGGTAGAACGGGGCGGGGGGAGAGGGTCTTTATGCACTGTGTTTACTTACCCACCCGACTCAGATTTTTCCAGAGTACTTGAGGGGTCGTCTTGGGGTTGCTGGAGGTTTGATTTCCCACCACTGGTTCCAATGATAGGTGCCCAGGAGCTTCGGGTGCACGGATTCTTCTGTTAAGGTACAGCAGCAAGATGCAACCCCAGGCAATGAAGATATGCTAGATTCACCGATACAGGTCTCTTCAGGACACTTCAAACGACAGTGGAAGGCGAGTTCCAGCAATGGTCTGCGCACACAGGCGACAAAAGCTGTCCTTCCAGTAGAGGTCACAGAAACTTCTCTAAGACAGGATCCCTTGATGCTGGGACGCAGAAATTGAGAGGGAAGGCGACTTGTAATAACACAAAGCTGGTGACTACCAAAGTTACGGGTGCCACTGCGGAACCATGGCGGTTCTGACGAGAGAGCTTGTCAGTCCATCGGTGGTCCAGAGATACATCTGAAGGCTCACGATGGCTGCATTCTAGAGAAAGTGTTGGGATTAGTTGGTCCCACTAGTCCAAGGGCACTGCTCAGGGTCTCCAGCGATCAGGTAGTACAACAGGGATTCACCGGGCCAGGCGCCAGAAAGGATGACAGACCTCTTCAGGAGTCTTTTTATGATGTTCAGTCAGATGTTCTTGTACGAGGGATTCTTGGCTCCAACACTGATCTGAAGAATTGGCTGCAGAAGTCCTCCAATCCAAAATCCAGGCTGGAAGCAAGTCCAAGCCCACCAATGGTAAGGATCTGCATTCAAACAGCCGGGTTTTACTCAACCCACAGCTAGAATCTCTTCCACCATGGATGTGGAATGTGATCAGACAGTCCTACCCGCTTTCTACGCCACATAAACACACAAAGGCATCACTAGCCTGCAAAAGCAGCAGCCTTCTCGGGTAAGGGCATGACCTTATAAGGGATTTCCTGACCTAGCAAGGCAGGAAGCGAAACTTCAATATGGCCAAAGAACAAGTGACACGGCCATTTTAGGGCACGAGCCGCGTTTAGTATCCATACGTGGTAAACACGAATGTGCACACTAAAAATAAGGCAGAAATTGTAAAAATGTATACGCTACCACAACACACATTTACAAGTAACCAAAAATCCTAAGGTAATAAGCTAGGGTGATACAAAAGTACCTGCACTGCATGTAAGATGCTGCATGCAATGTTAAAAAGTTGGAAACATGCAAAAGGGAAACAGTTTCCCAGTACTGATAGTCTGAAGGACTGATCAGTTCCCATTAACAAATGACGAAAAGGCAAGGGAAGTGACACTGAAGGCTTTACTTCCCTACAAAAAGTCAGAACAGGTTCAAAAATAGAGCAAAAAGAAAGGAACTATGGGGGGAAAGTTGCAAAAAGATAAATCTTTTCTAACAGCTACCCACTGTTTACAAACCTTGTACCAGGCTGACACTGTTAATCATTTTGGTGCGGGTACACTTTACTGGTAGCAAGGTTTAGGTTTAATATCATCAAAATGTAAAAAGAAGTAAGTTACGTGAAGATGTGAATTGAACTGTTCAATACAATTTTGGTTGAAAAAAAAAACGTAAATACTCAAGTTTATGAACATCCAAGAGAGAAAAGGCTTTCTCTGCCTTGCCATGATTTGGAACTGTGTCTGGCATATGAATACAGATTTCTGCAACTAGTGCTTAAAACACTGAGCTATCTTGGGAAGCATCGTTGCACCAAAAGCTAATCACTTGAGGGATCTGGAGGCAAATGGTCAGGTGACCAACCAAAGTGGATGGTCAGTAGGACTGCCACTCAGCCTAGACCTCCCCCCACGGGAAGTTGGGGGAAAGCCCACGTGACTACACTGGTCTAAAACATTTAGAAACAATAGGGAGCCTGCCATGGGAGCACCCAATGGGCCTATTAGTCCAAACGGCCATTTTGAGCCTACCTATTAATTGGGCTGAAGAAAGGAAGCCCTAAAATAAAAAATGGAAGTAAGCAGGATGTAGAAAAAACACGAAAAAAATCAGTACCCTAATGGCTACAAAAAAGGTATGCTGGGCTATCAATGTAGTAAAATGGTTGACACTCATTGTGAAACTTAAACTAAAGAACAGCTGCCAACAATTGTCTCCCTAAAACCAATGTATGGAGATATAGGGATAACATGCAGGGTACATGGAGCCTTATGGATGACCCAATACCATACCTTAAGTCAGGCAAAAAGGGTTGAAATGGCAGGGGGACATCAGGGGAAGTCCCTCTGGCCACCAAAAATAGGTCATTGGGGAGACCAAAAAGTTGAGGGGCCCTAGAAAGCGGCATGACAATCCAGAAATAAAGGAATTCAGTTTTTAACTGCTGCTTTGAAGGAGCAATTTAGGGGAATAGTGGGGTGGGGCAGGGAAGCTCCGCTCCCGCAGAAGCACAACTCAAGAAGTCTGAAAATTCCTTTTGAATTACAGACTGTTTCCAGTGAGGTTACCGTTGAAAGAAAATTAAATAGTACATGAATGGAAAGAAACTTTAGCATCAGAAGTGAAAGTAACAGGAAAATTAGTTCTGTGTTTTTTTTTTTTTTAAATCGATGGCACTTTACAATAGTTTTGCCGGTTTGTTCTTGGACTATTTGTTATGGCTATTGCCACCCCAAGACACATTCATAGGCCTCCATTTCTAGTTTGTTGTTGTTTTAGTGGGTGGGTCTTGAATTCAAAGGTTTCTTTACACCACCACTGCAACACATCGATGAGGGGACCTCCCATACTCTTCATCAAATTCCCACCACTAGGAATCATAGTCACTGAAGTCCTGATTTTCTAGCATGTTAGCAAGATACTGTAGGATTGTGCTGTGCTCCATGTCACTGACCATGCTCTACAGAAGTTACCATTTTAAGCTCTAAACACCATATATTGCACCACAACAAGGCGTTCCATCAGGTGAAGATTTTCAGGGCTAGGTCCACACATCTGGAAGACCTGATGATCAGTAACAAGCACTTGAGTTTCTCCTCAGGATATCAGTCACTTGATAAGATCTGCATAGGGTATTGTATTTAAGGCTTAATCCTTTCATTATTTCAGGTTTTCTCGAGTTACTTGTTCTTGAAGGTTGTTATATGAAAACTACATTGTTGTTTAAACATCGCAGTGGTAGAGACTGAAAGCCAGAAGCGTTTCTCTTTAAGGTGTTCTGCCCAGATTCACAGCCATTATGTCCTACCATATTATAACTGTTAAAACTGGTTCACCCATCACAGATGCATGCTAGTTGTGGTTTCTTTCCTATGTTAAAAAATTACCATGGGTGAACTTTTATGTTAAACAGCACTGCAACGCTCTTATCACCTACCCCTCTCTGGAATGGTCACCCCATAGCTGACAACTAGAGAGGAGTCATCGGTTTTAACGCTGTGACACCCGCTCAGAGAAAAATCCATGAGTCTGCGTTCAAGAACAAGCGTGAAAGGTGCTCCTGATATTCAGCCATGGCTTCCGGGGTAACTGTATCCGATTCGGTCATGAAAGTGTTAAATGATATGAAGGTGAGGAAGGCTTCATCGCCAGAAGGGATCAAGCAGAGGAAGAAGGCAATCATATTCTGCCCGAGTCCAACCAAAAAGCAAGTTATCCTTGAAGAAGGAAAATAAATGTTAGTTGGAGATCGTTGTAACCTTGACGATGTGTACAGTCACTTTACTAAAATGCTTTCAAAGGATGATTGCCGTTACGCCCTTTACGATGCTACTTATGAGACAAAGGAAACTAAAAAGGAGGATCTGGTCTTCATCTTCTGGGCTCCGGAATGTGCGCCTTTGAAAAGTAAAATGATTTACGCAAGCACCAAGGATGGAATTAGGAATAAGTTTACAGGAATCAAACATAGTGTCGGGTGAACCACCAGGAAGGTATCGAAGATCGTTCTACTCTGGCTAACAAGTTGGGGCCAACGGTTAGTAGCCTGGAGGGCAAGCCCATATGAAGCGGCGGTGTCTGCCAGTTACTGAAGGAGCTTCCACCTATGCGTCTTGTGCTACCTTTGTTTTGGGTTTGGGATGAGGGAGAGAAGGGGCAGATTTATTTAGACTTTGTCCTGTTTGCATGCCAGTATCCAACTTAATAACTAACCCAATGGCTGCCTGAGCTTGCCTTAAAGGGTTGCTTTCCAAACCATTTGCCAAATGGATGTAATATTGTGAGTCAACTCGAACCATGGTTTACCTATGGGCATAGGTGATATTCTGAGCTGTCAATTGGCTCATCCTACATATTCCTGGTCTTTTTTTAAAATTATTTATTTATTTATTTTGGTTTATAAAAGAAAACCTTTACAAAAAAAAACTGAAAACAATCTCACAAGATGAATAGATGAAGAAAAAAACAAAATTCAAAAGAAAAATAACAGAAAAGAAGAAAAAGAAAGCAGGTATAAAGCAAATAAAAAGCGAAAAAGCAAATCAAAAGCGAAAAAGCAAATCAAAAGCGAAAAAGCAAATCAAAAGCGAAAAAGCAAACCAAGGGGGGCCTCCAGGAAAAGGGGTCAAGACAGCAAACGTTTCAAAGAATCAAAAAATGTTCTTTTAGGTTATGATGCCACTTATTTTCAATACTTGTACTATTGTTGCTGTTAACAATCTCTTGACCAGCAATCATTCTGTCCCAAAATACTCTGAAAAAAGACTTACCTCCTTCGCCACAAATCTTCTGAAGAGCAACAGTCTGGTTGCCCAAGTGCCTTCGCACTCCATTAATAAGTGTGTTATTGTTTGTTTGCCAGGGGGTGCACAATGTTCACAGAGCTTTCTTGCCTGATCCCTTTGGTTTCTTCTTGCTAATATTTCCCCAGTACGTGCCACATTAAGTCTGATTCTCAGAAAGTTGTTTTTATTAATCTATCTGGGAACTTTTGTAGATACGAGGGAGAGAGCCCATCTTTTTTTCCACCTTAATGAATGCATTCAGTGGATTTCTGGATCCTGCACTGGTAATTGTGTCTATCCAGTCCTAGGATTCTAATGATTTTTTCACTTTGCAAGGATTTGAAACAACCGTTTCCAGGTTCAACTGCAATCTATTCAATATTCGTTTTATTTTCTTCTCCAAGTAAGAAAGAACCTGGGATCTCGAGTTTTTGAGGTGCACATTTACCTCATAAAAGAGGGAATCTAGCTTGCCAGGGATATTTTCACGAAATAATGAAATTAATTAGTTTCCAGTCTGCACGACACCCTAAAGAGACCAAACCCAGTTAAAAACGTAAACTCTCAATTGATGTGCATAAAGGGAGAGCCAGAGTTTTTTTCTAGATTAAGCCCTCAATTCTATTCCAGTTTATATTCCATAATAATGGTTTTGCCTCTAAGCCGTATAATAGTACGGGGACTGCTTTAGCCATTTAAAACCTAATTAACAGTAAAATTGAGAATTTACAATATTTCGTGTTAAGTTTTTTCATTTGAGGGATCATTTGGGCAACTTTCTCTATCATTGCTGAGTTTACTTTGTTTTTTGCGGGGCACGAGAATATCTTATAAGCCATGTATATCAGTTCTTCCACTTGGGGGATGGCATTCCCGTCCAGAAACCAGTTACCATAGCCGACTTTCTTCTTTGGGCGTTTAAAGATTAGTATTTTAGATTGATAAGTTGATTGTGAGCCCATTAAGGCTGGCATACTCCCCAAGCCTGTTGAGGAGGTGTTGAAGTCCCACTGCAGACCTATCCAATAAAACAATGTCATCCGCGTAGGCCAGCCAGGATAGCCTCCTTCCATCGATCACCGGACTGGCCAACGCTCCTGAAGACAAAAAGTTTCCTAGGTCTGAGAGAAAAAGGTTGAAAAACAATGGTGCCCCCATGCAGCCTTGCCCAACCCCTCTAAGGACCTGTATCAGATCGGAGAGATGACCTTGTTCGTCCAGCCGCACTCTTAATGTTGTATTTCTATGTAGCTCAATTAACATTGCTAGTAGGTGATATGGTATCCCCCAGCCATGAAGTTTTCTCCAAAGCAAAGATCTGCCCACATGATCAAATGCCTTGGATAGGTCTACCCAAGCCCCATAAAGAGGAAGGTCCGATTTCCCCTTTGTCCTTTCACTGACCAGGTTTAGGATTAAACCATTTAGGCTGGTGGACATGGCATGACAGAATTTGCCGTGACTATACCCAGTATGTGAGATCTTTTAAGAGTAGTTGCATGAAAAGTTTGCTATCAATATCAAGGAGGGCAATGGGACGATAGTTTTCTGGATTGAGCCGATCACCCCCCTTCAAAAATGGGATAACTAGGGCGTTCTTCCACAAGGGTGGAAACAAATGGGTCTTTAATATTTCTCGAAATAAGAGATTTAAAATCTCTGCCCAAAGTTTTGGGTTATTTCTGAGAACCCAATAGGTTTGGTCCTGCCGCTTTAGATCTAGAGGACTTGGATATAAGTTCAAAGATACCATCTTCCTCAAAAGAGAGGGACCAGTGGAGATCCATTACGTGGTAGAATTCCGGAGACCCTCGAGATCTAAAGTTCTCGGATAGGTATTCCAACCACTTTTTCTCTGGGACTAAGTTACACTGGGAGCTGTTAATTCCTGTTTCAAGTTGTCCCACCACCGCCCAGAAGTTCCTAGAATGATTTGCCCTTAGGAGATGTAACATTTGTTCACCATCCTGTTGCATCCTTTCGTATCGCCGATTCCTTGATCAATTTCTATACGACTGTTTTGCTTTTTTTAACTCGTGATGAAGGATAGTCTTGTCGCTGATCTCGACTTTCAATTTGCGCATAGTACTTCTATGTTCTCTTTTTCTTATGTGTCTCTTCATTAAAAATGTGGAGATGATCTTGCTTCGAGGTTGCACCAATTTTACTTGGTGGATGAATAGCCCATATAAATTTCCCGAATTTCTCCGGGTGGAGTTCTTCTTTCCAGGCCGAGTTCAAGATTTCACCAAGTTTTTTTATTGAGGGTTTTCCCTTCTTACTTATATTTTGAAACTCTCAACTTTCCTTTGAGGCACTCTACTTCTTGCCCCAATCTCATACCTTTTTTGAGTAGGTTTTAAAATGGGTGTTTGTCTTCAACATCGTTAATTAACCATGTCCTCGGCAGCATTCCAAGGATGTTGTGCTGCCAGTTGATATAAAAAACCTTAACACATCCCCTATAACAGCTATTGGACAATGTTTTTTCAAACTCATTCCTTTTATTAATGGACCAGTAATTTAGTTTCTTGCTGCCTAATCGACCACATTAAGACAATGCAGGTTGGCATCCCAGGTTATTATGCTACTTTCTGAACACCAACCCGAAGTACTAATTGCTGAACATTGACAGTTGACCCTTTTCACAAATGGGGAATCACTTTCCATCTATTGTATCTGTACTCTAAAATAAGTTTCATAAAAATTATGAACTGGAATTTTTTTTTTTTTAGAATATTTAAAAAAAAGAAAAATCCATGTTACATTTGCAACCATGAACACCGCAGATACTTCAGCAGTGCAAGCCCCTAAACCGTGTTCTGGCATTATGCAATTATGCACTAAACTCCTGAGGTCTAGAGGCAGCAAAAGAGATCAGGATTCAAGTCAATAGCTTCAGAGGTGTGAGACTGCTAATTACAATGTGCCAATGAGTGCCCTTGTATGATATGTAATGGGATGACAACTGAACAGTGGAATAAGACAATTGAATTCCATACTGTGAAGAGATCAGATGGTGGTTATCACCTCCAGTCATCGGAAATCTGGAATAGCCTACAAACAGCAACCGAGCGGTGATATTATCTCCAAAGGTATTGACCCGCCCAATCCTCTTAGTGCCTGCTTGCAAAGATTTCAGCATATGAAATACTACCAGTTCTTCATTGGTTAACAGCAAACCAAATTAAATATGAGTTGCAAGGACAGTACAGGAAGAGTAAAGTGTTGTGTTAAAGAAGCAAATAACTAGTGAACATTGTCAAATAATCAGCCATTCCGCTACAGCTCTGCACAAGGGCTTTGAACATGTATATGGTGCCTGTAGAGAATTTTGAGGAAAAAGATTTAGAACAAGAAAATACCAACCTGTAGGATAGGCACTCTTTGATTGAGGGAGGTGTTTGAGTCTGATTTATGCTGCTGAATTATACCAGTTCCCAGCTCCTCAAGAAGCTGCAAAAGAAAAGTAATCTGGCTCTCAATCAAAGCATTCCATTGGAGTCAAAAGAAAAAAAAAAAGACTTGCATTCTCTTGGCAATGTAAAATGTCCTTTCTGATCAGACTACAACAGAACAAACAGAACTAGACTACATCAAAGACATACTCAAGTAGGACAAGACAGAATGAGCAACAGCAAACAAGTCAAAGGAAATCACAGTAGTAAATCTGATACTATTAGTCCGAGGATTTCTTCAAACTTCCATTATTTTGGGAATCTTCGAGTTGGACAAGAGGACTTTAGCGTGCAACCAGGTGTAAAAATGGTGGTTCAAGTGTCATTAGGATTGTACAGGCCCCATGTACATCATTTGTAAGCTTCACCCAAAGCATAATGTGACCAGTGAGTATGGAGAGTACCTGAAGCCCAGCGCTAAGATGTGCTCCAAAGGCGAGAAGGACTGCTAATAGAGTCAACCTACTACTCTGTTCTAAATTTGTTTTTTTTTTTTTACTTTCCTTCTACATCCTATACAAGTCGGAGTACCTCAGAAAATTATGGCAATAACTGTCAAACAGTGCTAGTATCTAGAGAAAAGAGGTAAACAACCGGTAAATTAAGAGATCTGGGCATCTAATGGCAAAACAAGTTTAGTTTATTAATATAGCGCACCGAGCCCTTAGGCAACTGGCCGCTGAACTTGCATGTTACATAAAATACAGACATGATAAAGAAACAGTAAGATACAAATTAACACGTATACAAAAAGTGAATGTAGAATGGTACAGATTTAGGTATATGCATCAGATTTACAGAATGCAGGATTTATATACATCATGTTTACAAGAGTACAAGATTTTACATAGAAGTGAGCATGTCAGGACATGGTTAAACAATCAGATTGGGGTCTTGTTCAAAGAGCCAAGCTTTGGCCTTTTTCCGGAATAGGTGGTAGGAAGGTTCCACAAGGCATATGGGTTTAAGTACCTGGGCATATGATCACCACAGCTGGCAAATGTGTGAGTAGACCGGCATTTGAAGTAAATTACTGACAAATCTGTGGCAAAGGTGTGCGTACCAGGGAAAATTATCCCAATGCCTGGTAAATAATGGCGTACCTGGGCAAATGACAGGAATATTTGAAAATATGATAGCAATCTCTAGCCTATTACAGTAGATAGGCATTGCATTTCAAAACTCAAAGCAATATTGATTGATTGATATTTTATTTCTATCGCGCTCTTACACAAGTGTTTCAGAGCGCGACAAGTCAAGGGAGGGGAACAGGAGAGAACAAAACAGCGATCTTATTAGGCCCAGTGACATTGAGAAGGCGCAAGTGCATGGGAAACGGGGGAGGCGGAAAAGTGCATGGAAGGGGGGAGAGGTGGAAAGTGCGAAGCAGAGGAGAAACAGATAAATAACAATAAATAAATAATAAAGGCAACAAACAGTGGTAATGCAGCCAGCAATTTGCAAGTGCTAGGTTTAAGGCAGCAGACAGGGTAGGTCTGATGAGTGCAGGAAGAAAAAGTGGGGCTGTATGGGTACAGATACAGACCCCAGTGCAAGGGGTGGCCCGGAGGCAGTGCGGGAGGGTGGCAGGATGAGCAGGTACCAGGGCCCAAAAGACAGCGGGTGGCCAGGTGCACAGTGCCAAAAGAGAACAGATCAGCAGGGGAGGGTGGGAGCGAAGGCAGAAGAAAAGAGGAAGGTCTTGAAGTGCTTCCAGAACCAGAGATGGTTCTCCTCAAGTTTTAGAGTGGCAGGGAGGCTGTTCCAGAGGGAGGCCCCAGACGAAGACAGAGATCTACCCCCAGCTCGTTTCTTAGAAAAACAACTGACCCGGAGTGAGTTGGAGGTAGAGGAGCGAAGAGCTCGAGAGGGGAGGTATTTGCGAAGGGATAGCTGAAGGTAATTTGGCCCCAGGCCCCAGAAAGCCTTGTGGACAATGCAGAGGATTTTGAATTTAATCCTTGCATCCACTGGGAGCCAGTGGAGAGATTTCAGAGCTGGAGAGATACGATCCCAGGGCTTGAGGCCAAGGACAAGTCTTGCAGTCCTGTTTTGCATTAGTTGCAGAGGGCGGAGAGTAGAGGCAGGTAGATTTAGATAGAGGCTGTTACAATAGTCCAAGCTAGAGAGAACCAGAGCTTGAGATACCATGAGCTACTGGGGGATCACAGAATACCTCTGAGGGGGTGCAGTCAGAAATGTGACTTTTTAGAGACCTCAGAGATGTGGGCGGAGAAGGAAAGGGTGGAGTCAAAGATGACCCTGAGGTTCTTAGCCTTGCAGGTGGGGGTAGGAGGAGGGCCAAGGGAGGCCGGCCAGAGAGTGAGATGAAAGGATGGTGAAGGTGTGCCGATGAGGAGGATCTCCATCTTGCTCGCATTCAGACAAAGATCATTGGTGGCACACCAATCTTGAATGGCAGTTAGGCAATCAGAGATGAGAGAGGGAGAGGAGGAGGTGGCAGAGGGCAGCCTGAAAACGAGTTGAGTGTCGTCAGCGTAGCACTGGAAATTCAAGCAGAAAATGGCAATGCAGTGGCCGAGAGTTGCCAGGTATTGGTTGAAAAGCCAGAGCGAGAGGTTAGACAGATGAAAGGAAGGACCCAATACAGGCATATAGTGCAGGTACAGGTTATAACCAACATATGATAGTATCTAATGGCTTGATGGAAATAGCTAGCATATGATGTAATCTACTGATGTGACACCTTCCCCTCCTCAAACCCACCCTTTGCCATCGTCACCACTTACCGAGCCCATAGCCTTCATGTGTCTGAACACAACATTTTTTCACTATAAAAGCCAAAACGGTCAATGCTTGGTATTTATAGGAAATGCTACATGTATACCAAAAAACAGGAAATGGATTAACTTCAGCCAAGCTGGTTTGTACTGTAACATAAGGTGTGAAGAACTGAACATACATGTATGAATTCCATATCACAATTTTATAGTAAACATCTTAACAAAAGGTCCATATGTGGTAAAGAATCATCAGGATTGTAGTCCAAAACAAAATGGGACACTATTGTTAAATTAATAATTATTAGATAGATAATGGAAACGTACTCGTCTAACGAGACTCAATAGAACAACCGACACCCGCTCTTTTTTCTTGCAACCTAGTTGCAAATCAAAGAGCAAGCAGGTTCTAAATAGATCCGTAATAATGGACCTACTTCATCAGGTTTCGTCTCTCAGATCAATAACATCATACCATCTCGATGTCATTGAATTTTCGAGTCCTCACTCCATAGACAGTGTATACATTCACATATCTTCATCAAGCACGAGACGGAAGCTCAAGGCCGAGTCCAGAGCCCTTAGAGACCTAGGTTACTACCTGGAAGAAATAAGCAGTGGTAAGGAGAACTCTCACCAAGGATCAAAAGTGAGAGATCACATTCCAAGCAAGGAACACGTTCCCACCGATAAGACAGAAAGCTCCGCAAGATCGAGCATCACACTACGAACCCCTTAAAACATACTCAGGAGTTAGAGCACAAAATTCGGATGAAAGGAGGCCGCTCGAGAGTCACTCGGACGGTGCTACGCGCCACCAAGTCCCACATTATACATCTCATAAAATTCATCCTGAAACCAGAACAAGGGACACTGACGAAAGGAGGCCACTTGGCATCCGCTACGGAAAGGAATCCGTTAGGGATGAGAGAAGAGTTACCAGCTACAAGGACAGACTCGACTCACCAGATAAAACATCCAGATCTCAACAATGGCTCAAAAGCCCTGCAAACAACACAAAGACTTGACACAACGAAAAACTAAGCAATATGGATCCATAACGTTTACCAAAGGGTACTCTGCCGAATCGGAAGTCAACAACCGATCAAGACCCCCCCTAGAAGGAGAACAACTGAATTTCATAATTACTCGCGACATCCCCGCAAAGACAACGAAAAAACCAGATGGGCCTGGATCCCGGAAAGACTTTCAATAGAAAAAAGATGCTAGCCACGAACAACCGCAATAGGAGAAGAAGAAGATCCTAGAAGATCACTCCACACTCCAACCAATCTTATAATGGGCTCGTGGAACACAAGAGGCTTCACCCACCTGACATCTAAATCCGACGTGAATTTGGGATCATTCGATCTTCTCTGCTTACAGGAGACGTGGCTCCTCAAGAAGCCAACAATTGACGGTTTTGAAATTGATTTTTCACCAGCAATACAAGGTATAACAGACAGGCCCAGCTCAGGGCTCTTGACAGCTGTCAGAGCCTTCAGTGGTCTACAACTCAAAAAAACACTGTTAAGCAGCTCCTTCATCTTAGCTTCCTTGGTTTGCCGGGTAGCCGACTGCAGCAGGCGAAAACCTGGACAAGACTACATCATACTTAGTGATAAAAATATACTGGAATCCAAAAACTCTGAATGAAGCAACTCTGCTGGCAAACATTGGACAAACGATAGAGACTTGCTTAAACACGATGGCCATCGATTAGATCATAATTTGCGGGGGACTTAAACCTGACCCTAGTAAGCATTGGCCAGAACATAAAAAAGGGTGACACAAATCTTGGATCGGTAACTCAAGTACTTCCAACAATCCGAGAATCTGATCAGAGAGGCAAGAGTTGGGAGACATTTATGGACGAACTTGACCTTCATAACCTCCATTATTTGACTTCTCCTACACTCAACACCATCCCTACTTGGGAGCAAGGAACCCTCAAAGCCTTCTTGGACCATATACACGTATCCAGAAATTTGCTCTCAAAGACAACTGCATTCGAAGTGATAAGAACAAAAAACAGTGACCACAACCTTTTGAAGCTACATGGTCAGCCCCAGAATCAAAACAGAGAAAAAAAGAAAGAATATGACTCCATCAATTGATATCAATGGTGCAGGGACAAGACTAAGACTTAGCAGTGAGGCAATAAGAGCAATTACAAAGAACTACGAAGGATCAATCGGTGAATCAGTGGGGTCATTAACATCTGATTATTACCCCCTACTGATCCCTTATCAACAACAAAGAAAACCTCAAGCGTTCACAAAGAATCCGCAACACACGAGTAACAAGCAACTGGTGGAAAAAAGAAGAGAAATGAGAAGAATTCTGCGTAAAGCAAAATCTTGCCCTTCACTACAAATAGCTGAGGCAGCAACATTCGCAAAAAAATCTTACAAAAATTGTGTTAAATCCCATCGTGCCATACTATATCAAGAGGATTCGGAGAATATGCTAAGGACTCTAAGTGGGAAGCAATCCAAAGCTTTCTGGGCTCGGATTGACCCGAAAGGAAACAACTCCAAGGATGCTTTAGCTAACTCAATTGGAGAGAAGCATTGGATCTCTTTCTTCTCAAACATGTTTTCCCCCCTAAAGGGCAACACTAACGAACTTCCACGGGCCCAAAAAGATCGATGGGACATAAAATGTGACGAAACGGAAATCTGTGAGAAAATCCGGAAACTGAACAGCTCCCGGGCACCCGGACCAGATGGTATCTCCAATGCAGACCTTAAAAACAACACAGAATCATGGGGACCCCTAATAGCATGAATATTCCAACAATGAGCTGACACCTGCTCTGTCCCGAAATCTTGGAAAACCGCAAACGTTGTCCCAATTTTCAAGAAAGGCGTCAAAGGGAATCCATCAAACTATCCACCAATCGCCTTATTGGACACTATTGGGAAACTATTCAGCGCCTTCCTTTTGGATAAATTCAAGATATGGGCAGTTACCTCTGAAGCTCACGACGATTTCCAAACAGGCTTTGTAAATAACATTGGAACAATGGCCAACATAATGCTATTAAGTATACTCAAAGCAAAGGTTTTAGAGGGATGTCCAAAGATACATCTGGCATTCATAGATCTCTTATGCCTTTGACACAGTCAACAGAGATAGACTCTGAAGTAAAGTGTCCTCCATCAATCCTGAATCCAATTATCGAGCTGTACTCTGGAACCTCTATGAGGGTTAGACTTAATGGCCTGGCTCAACTTTCAGAGGAAATCAGCACCCACAGAGGGGTGAAGCAAGGGTGCCCATTGGCCCCCGCACTGTACAACGCATTTATTGCAGATTACCAAAACTGGGACCCCACAGTTGGAACATTTCCACCGAACATTGGAGACGAGACTGTTAGCAGACTACTCTATGCTGACAACATTTTAATACTGGACCAAACTGCCATAGGTCTACAACGCAAACTCAACTCTCTCAGAATATCTCCAGGCCAACGATCTGATTCTGAACTCAGCAAAAACAAAAATAATGAATTGGAAAAAACAACAACACGAAAAGGAAAATCGAAATGGTCTTTGGCAGGAAAAAATAAAATCATTCAGATACCTGGGAGTCACGATCAATTCAAACCGTTTCGAAACCCCTATGCAGGAATCCATGATCGCAAAAACAAAACTTATGATGACAAGCACGAATCATGGATAAAAAGTTCGGAAAATTCTCCTTGAAACCAGCCCTGAATTTTTACATAGCAAAAGCAGTGCCTGCTATTACTTACGGTACAGAGGCGATGCCTATGATACCAGAGAGAATCTGGACGAAACTGGAAGGCCTATTTTGGAGGAAACTTTTGGCGCTCCCACAATCAACACCAATGGCGTCAATTTGTAAAGAAATCAACGTCCTATCACTAAGGGGAAGAATCAAACTGAACACCGTGATGTTTTATCGGAAAATTAGACTATCCTCTGAGAAGATCTTTAAGGTCCTAAACAAAGAGCTAAACAAAGGCACCAACACCATTCTTTCTACATGGGAGCAAAGAAACACAGAAACACTTGATGAAATAGGAAGCTCTTGGGAAGAACTGGAAGGCAATCCTAACAAAACTTCCAATAAATTCAAGGAAATGGATTGGATCCAAACATTAGAAGATGCCTCGAAATACAAATTGGCTTTGGACTTACCGGCAAATCGTCAAAAACAAAACAAGCCTATGAGCTACTTGTTAAAAGGTCCCAGCAAGCAAATCAGAAACACATACCTAAGGGCTAGGTTGAACCTTCTACACACTAAAGAAATTCTATTCATCAGAGGTTTCGCCTCTAACAACCTGTGTAGATTTTGCAACAAAACAGGTACAGTTGAAACAGTGAGACACCTTCTACTGTTATGCCCTGAACTGTCCTCTAAAAGAATGACCCACATGGGACACCTCCTTAAAAACAATGGTGCAGGGAAGAAGACTATTGGTGGAACATTCTGATGTCGGGTGACAACACCAAAACAGTAATAGCAGTCGCACAGTTCTTTCAGGACATAAACTTGGCAAGAGAGGAAACAATCTGAAAACAACTTAGGAAAACAAATCATAGCAAGGATAACAAAGGACACTAAAGGATCAAATGGTAGAACATATTTGACCTCTTTTGTAAAAACTGTGAAAAAAAAACAGTTTAATCAAATAAAAAAAATATATATATACTATTATTGCTATGATATTGTCAGTAGCTCAAATTAACACAATTTGACACTTATGGTGGAATGGATCGGTGACCATCAGCGTGTTTCGTGAGGGCGGAAGCGACGTGAGTCTCGAGATTCTGGTCAGGCTTAAGACCGTGTGTACATAGCTACGGACCTTGCAGTAATCAACAAAGACCACCAGGGCAGTTCTAGCTCGTGATCACGCCGGGACACCAGATTAAAGTTGGGCATCAAGACCGAGCACAGGTTGATGCGCATAATAAAACTAAGGATCATACGTCTACATTGAAGACGTATGATCCGTCAAAGGCGCTAATTGTAAATGCCATTACGGGTTAAGAAGAACACCATAAGAAAAGAGTGTTTATGTGTTGTTTTAAGAGTGTTTAAACCTGTTTTTTTGATAAAGTGCTTTCTTTTCTCCTGATGAAGTTCTTTTATATTATCAACTGTTTATAAAGAACGAAACATGCTGGGTGTTTTAGGGTGTTGTACATCTGTCAACATATATCAATGAAATATTGAGTTGATGAGAACCACTGTTACGCTCACCTGGTATCCATGGAGACGCCACCCAGCCCTGGTTGGATGAATTGCACTCTCAAACCCTCTCCCGGTCCCTTGATAAGGCCTCTGGTTAAAGATGGGTCTGCAATATAGGAGAGCTGGATTCAATACCAGATTGTCTTTATGTTTTCCCACCTCCTTGGCCTCAACTCCTTCCTCCCCACTGGGCCTTCTCCTTACCTTAATATTGTAAAAGGTGGATTCTCCGTCCTGCTAATCGTGACAGGGGTGCGTAGATGTGGGGGGCAAGCAGTGACCAAGTTACTTCACTGGTGAAAGCCCCCCCTGTGGGAATCCAGGCCTGCTGCGACTCCGGTGGTTTGTTGCTTTACAGTCTTTATATGCAGTTCTTATGGTCCTCTTAGTTCGAATAATAATGTCTTGCTTCTTTCCTTTTAGGTATGGAAAGATATTTTGGTGTTGTCATGCAGTTTGAAGATGAGCATGGGCCGGTAGGCGAAAGCGCGGTGTGCGCGATGCTGTCCAGTGAGCGATGCGCGGCGCTGTTTCGCCTTTAAATTGCTAACCTGTGTCTTTGCTCTCCTTGCAGGTTGCGATGTTTCTCACCGAGCGCCATCATTTTCCAGCAACGATACTGACCAGGAGAAAGAATTGTGTGGCTTTCTTCATTCGGGAGGAAACGTGAGTAAACGCTTACTAATGCTGTCTTTCTTTCTCCTCTTTTCAGGTTATGGTATTCCAGGATGCATGCTGTGCCGGATGATGGAGTTCGTACCTTCAGGTGAGTGGAACTGAAGTCAGCGATGGATTGAAGACAGGATACTGTTCAAGGTAAGTTTCGTAGTGTTCATACTCTCTCTGCAGGTCCTTGGTTTCAGGTAAGCTGGCATCAAAGAACTGGACATGGTGAGCGTTACGCTGCCCGCAGCAGAATAACGCAAAGCATGTTCTGCTGTTTGGGTGTGGTTTAAATAGTCTCAGGTAAAGTAGTCCAAGTAAAATAGTCCCAGGCCTGCCACACCCAAAAGACTAGACCGCATAGCTCAGTTCCTTGTAACTGAGCTATGTGTGTGTCTCCGTGTTGGCTGAACACCTCCCCCCATCCCCCCCCCCCCCCCCCAAGTTAAATAGTCCCAAGTAAATAGTCCCATTCTAATGTTGGTCTTCATGATGGTTATAAGCCTGGCGCCAAAGGTGCCAGGACTGACTCCAGGAGAGTCTTGGATGAGGTTTTAAGGCCTTTGACCTGGCCCTAACTGGAAGGCTGACTTGCCAGTGAGGGCCAGGGGCAAGGGTCATGACAACCACATGGTTGTACACATGAGGATTCACCTACCAAGGATATTGAATGGTAAAAGATTGTATCCTATAAAATAGGGACTGTCTTATGTACTCATTAGACGTGTTTATCACTATACAGGGTGAGTTGTAGTTTTTAGATAGCTAGTAAGATAACGGATAGGTACATGTTATAGTTCTCTGAGCTGTTTTGTTGTAAGGTAGAGTCCTGGTTTACAGACTCCATTGTACTGTCTTTTTTAAGAAAATTAATGTGTTTTTAAAAAATCTGTTTTTAGCAGAAGAGTGCATATTACTCAGTTTTTTAACTATATGAAATTTGTGCATAAACTTTTTTTGATACAATAAAATATTACAATTGATTGTTACATTTATATGTGGAGTAATTGTTTTCGAAATTGAGTTTTTCATCCTTACGGGGGTGACAACAGAGACCACAAGATTCTCTAGTTTAGAAGCTGCTGCAAGCCTTTATTAGAGGATGAATCTTGGGGTCATTTAAAATTTTCCCCGCGTCTCTCTTTTGTTAATTGTTGGGAATGGACAATGGACCATAGACCTTAATTTTTGCTCACTAGCCACTAAAACCACTGCATTTAGCTTTCTCAAACAATGTATTTAATTTATGAATTGAGTCGTGTTCATGAAGATCAGGTGTGTTTACTCTTGCATTTTGATAAGTAAATTAAATCACCATAAACAAGACAGACCTTTGAAATAAAGTGCTTTGTAGAATGCAGCTACTATGAATCGGCGCTTAGGAGCTGGCATAAAAGATAATGGTCAATGACATGGCACGTGGGAGTCTCTCCACACAAGAAGGAAGATTACCCTTCACACAGACATCTATACAATGGATCTTTAGACAAGTCGTGAGACAAACCAAAGTCATGCAAATGAAATGTGAAGCCATATCACCCCAATTGGAACATCCAGGATTTTAGCTAAATGTTCAAGAGAGGGGTGAGTTGATGCAAGGTATGCAAAAGAAAGACATGGAAAGGATGAGTAGAGAATTGGTCAAACATTCTATTATGCATTATATTGCATTCAAATGGTAAAAGTCTCTTGGAGAGTACTTAACCCAGCTTGTTAAGCCTCACCGTCAAAGGGTCCGGTTTAGCCTGAGAATTAACTTTGTTGCCTTGAGCCAAGGGTGGCTGGGGAGGTTGCATACAATTAAGACTGACTTGTGATAGTGTAGCTAAGGAAGGTTTGTTGCATCTTTATCTGTCCTGCCCAATATGCACTTCATGGGAGAAGGAAGTATCTGCTCCCTACTTTGAGGCTTACTCGAATGAAAAAGGCAAAGACCACTTTATTCTGTTATCGCTCCCTAATACCCACACCACACTGTTGGTGTATCAATTTAACGCATGCTATCAAATGGAGATGGATGGCAGGCACCATGATACAGTTCACTTTGAATCTATGTATTTTAAAGGTGTTGTAAGACACTATGGATTTTATTTACTGTATGTTTATTGTTATCACGTTAAGCACAAAAGTGATGGGTGGAAGGTTTTGAATGAATATGAACCACTGGCATTGCTCTGGGCAACCTTCCACACCACCGTTTTTTAGCCCGTCTGCGCCATTGCAAAAGGGGTCCAGCCATATGCAAATCAGTCAGGTACTGCCACCAATGGTAGCAGCCCAGCCCGAACTGCTAGGCCAGGTCCCCTCTGCACGGAAACACAAGCAACCAGACATGTTTCGGAGTCTCCCAGGACCCCCCTTGTTATTTGCATATTTCAAGTAACTTTGGGTCTCACCCTAAGTTACTAGGGGAATCCAGACATGGACCCCTTTCTCACTATTCTTAGAGAGGCACAGCTATACCCTACTGATGAGGTTCAACCAGACCGAAACACGTGTCTGGGGTTGCTGTAGGTACTCTTGTTCAGAGGAGAATTGCCTAGCATTTCGGTGCTGGACTGCCCCAGGGCAGGACAAAGACGGATATGTTTAGAATATTTCTCCTCTGTGAAAGATAGTGAGCTAAAGACTCTGGGTAAGGCTCTTGTAACCAGGACTCATGTCTGGCAGAGAGTCTCCCAGGACACCCCTTGTTATTTGCATATTGTTATTCGGCGTCATCTTATATGAAGCCATTATGTTTTTTTAAATAAAGATTTTATTATTTTGACGTCGACAGTAGAAAACCATGCAGAGAGGGAATGGGGAGGGGGACAGGGCAAAGGATTAAGAAAGAAAGCCAAACAAAAAGAAACAAAGAAAGAGAATAGAAAAAAAGAAGGAAAGAAATAGTGAGGTTAGTCTTATGTCCATAAGTCGGGTACTTATAAAGGATACTCAGGTAGTGAGTAGTAATCTTCACGTTGCTTTAATCAGGTTACATCACAAGGAGATAGGAAGTATAGTCAGAGATCCCACCACCCAGGCTACATCATTACCAACTTCCTTGGGTGGAATCTCATCCACTCAACATTCCAGTCAGTCACACTCCTGGAATTCCATTCATGACCTTATACCTGCAGACACACACCATGCATTCAGAGGGAAGGATTAAACAATAGTATAAACAGATAATAGGAATACAATTCCTAACACATCCCTTCCTTCCTTCCACCCAACCAGGCACACATCACAGCACACCTCCCTTTCTTTCACACAGACACATACGTCAAATAACACACACTCAGCCAGATTCCAAAAAACAAGAGATGGTTTTTCAAACAGGCGAAACTGACCCACTGGCAGCAGGACCACACCAACAAAACTACCAACCAAGCCAACAAAACTATACCAAACACCTTCCGCCCACCGCTGCCACCAGACAACCTCAAACCTGCCACGTTTGAGCACTGCCTGCCCCACATGGGCCACCAAACACACAACCAGAGACCCTAACAAACACACAAAACACTTATCTACAACTGCCACTTGTGGATCTTGGGACTGCCACCCCCAAGCACATGCTGTCCCTATATGGACTGGACATGGTCCCACTGCACCAAAACAAGAAATCTAGCTAACCTCTAGATATAACCAATCCAACTAGATCTAACTGAACGACTGAGATGTGCACCACCCACACTCAGCACACATACACAGACCCAAAGCACACTACAATGCACCTCAGCAACTACCACACACGGTAGGATTCCAAACAAAAGAAAAACCCTCACAAAACTGCAGCTTGCTGGCCAGACAAACTGGGCCATTAGATGTCCAAGTTCTCGAAAGGAATTCAACTGTTCACTACACATCATATGAACCTCCAGCTAGTAGATGGAAATAAATAATGGTGCCACACTCCCACAAGAAAAGCCACAGTTTAATGGCATTCACTGTGTAAACAAATTGAAAGAATAATAAATCGGAAAACCTACATTGAGATGGCTGGGCTAACTCTTCTCCCCCACGCCCCAAATGAGGTCCACCACCTGGGACACAAACTCTATCCTCTCACCTATCTCTGGATGTGGATACTAGTACGACTCTTGGGAATGATAGACACTCCCGTCCAGCAAAACCCAACAGTCTCTTCCCACTGGACACTGTAAAACAAAAGTCACCTAGATGTGGAGGTGTCCCAACCACACCAGTACTACAAACAGCATGCGGGCAGGGCACCTACCCCACACCTGTTAAGTCCACCAAAAAACATCAATGGGTTACTCCTCTTACCCATACTAAAATATCATACACCATAACATCATCAGTGTGTCACTATTGTAACCCATCCTAAAATCAAGATCATGCAACTCAGACCTACACAAAATCAATGGGCAATTATTCTCAGCCATACTGGAAACTTCTGGAGCAGACAACTCACTCCTACACTGCATCAATGGGTCACTTTTCTCAGCCATACTAAAATATCCAAAACATGCAGCACAGACTATACACAACATACATGGCTACTATCATCACCCATACCCAGCCTTAAAGTGTGCATTCAATCAACATCATGCCATGCTGGACACCACTGGAACAATTGCCAAACAAAATGACATGTGCACAAGCATATCTTTCTTAAACGCCTTCCAGAGACCTAATACATTTCATATGACAGTACTCTAGAAAATTAATGCACATCTGCTTTTACAGATGACTCATCTCTAAAAGTACAATGTTGCATTCTTCTAGAATGCAACCTAACCATCCAGCAAATCCTCAAATACATTAAACTAGCATATGAAATAACATCTGCAAGCTGCATAAATGCTAAGAGTCATGTTGCAAAGGTGCAACTTAAACATCCTGCAAGGCCTCAAGAGGTTAACGCTAACGGAGCAATTATGCTGTATCACAACCATTCTTGACATAGAATATACTCCACCCATATGGATACTCATTCTCGTAAAGTGCACTGTTCTGGAAATACTCAGAACATCATGTATTAAACCCTTGCACTCTGAATATCCCAGCCTGCAGGTCGTGACAATAACACTTTGAATATCATATAATGAATGCCTGTGTGAACAAAAACGAGCATTTCCTAAAGCATCTCAGTATCACTTCAGGCCCGACAACATTGTATCCTCATTAACCAAACAGTCAACAATACATAAATAACTGTTCAACATCACGTCAATCCATAAGCCAAACCTCCTTGGGTCCAAGGTGCTCCAACCAAACCCACTGCTAAAACTGCAAGACTGTCCTCTATGGTGAAAAGCGTAGTCCGGTGGACCAACGTTGTGTGGCAGTGCATGTCCGGAGCCTCCAGCATTGTCCATCTTAAGAAAACTTCCACATGGCAGTTTAACAACTCGTTGTGCAGTCTCCAAGCATCTCCGACAACAGGAACAGCATTCCGTCCCTCAGGGTCCCCTCGATTCTGCTGTCCCTCAATGCCTCTGCGGTATCCTTGATCGAACCAGGCCGGTCACCTGCTACTTCTGCTCGCACAGGCACAACGTTACTGGGTGCCTTACTCTAATACTATCGTTGGTGTTTCACAAAAGTCTTCTCAGCCCGCCTAAGCCGGGTGTCCGCATTCTAACATATCACCATCTCCCTCAGCGCACCCGCTGATGTCACCATTGAAGAGTCAGCTTTGGAGCGGCTCAGAGCTCCTGACTGCCAACCGTCACCCCGACCAGTCTCACCCACGGTTTCGAATCACCAGTAAGAGATCCCCTTTTTCTTTGTTCATTCCTTGCAGCACCATCGCATTGAAGGACTACACATTTCTGCCAAAACAGATTGAAAAACACCTCTTCCTAACTTAGCAGATATGGTTATGGGCAATCTGCACCTTCCAAATAAATTCGCCCATGTGCTCTGGGTGGCCTACTGCTGCAGCTCACTATGAATATGCGCATCAGCTGAGATCAGGGGGACAAAATCTCAACTCCAGTCTGGGTGTGTCACAGGAGAGGTTCTTAACACCTCTAACACATTTGCTTGCCACTGGGTGCTTAACACAGATTCTGGCACCTTTACATTCTCTGCCACCATCACTTCCCTGGGTGCCCTGGCAGTCTCTTACTTCCTCCTGGGTGGTGGGACTCATGATGGGGGCAGTGGGTCCTATCTCCTTTTTCTTAGTTCTCTCTGCTTCCTGTTCTGCTCCACCCCCCCCCACCAGCCCTCGGAGCAGTCTCCTTTCTCCTCTCTGACACTCATGCACGCAGAGTACCTGTCTTCTCTGGGTTCTCCAAGGTCCGCACAAAGATCAGCTTGCCGCTAATTGTTATGTCCATAAATCGAGTACTTATAAAGGATACTCAGGTAGTCAGTAGTAATCTTTGCATTGCTTTAATCAGGTTACATCACAAGGAGACAGGAAGTATAGTCTCAGGGAAGCCCACTGGCTCCCACCACCCAGGCTGCATCATTACCAACTGCCCTGGGTGGCATCTCATCCACTCAACATTCCAGTCAGTCACACTCCTGGCACTCAATTCATGACCTCATACCTGCAGAGACGCACCATGCATTCAGAGGGAAGGATTAAACAAGAGGATAAACAGATAATAGGAATACCATTCCTAACAGTTAGGTGGACGGAATTGCGAGAGATCTGCACAGAGATAGAGGGACAGGGAAGCTAACAGAAGTAAAAGTGGAATGCTGAGTGGGGTGAGAAAGAGAAACAGGAAGAGACAGAGGGAAGGAAAGATGGAAATGAGAGGAAGCAGCTGAGAGAAAAAGCATCCGTGAAGCGGCTTAGAGGTGAGCAAACAGGAGTAGAGGATGCAATATAGGTGAAAGAGTGCGAGAGGAATAGAGATGAACAGATCAGGAAAGATGAAAAAGGGAGTGAGCAAGATGGAGAAGGGAGCTAAATAGAGGCATAGAGAGGAATGTGAAAGATAGAGGAAAGAGAGGTGACGAACTGAATGAGATATGACAAAGTACAAGCATCTTTAATTTACATTTTAAACTGAAAGGTCGAGCATTAAAATAACCCTCCTCCATACGCAATGGTGCCCCATTTGTAAACAAAAGGAAAGGTGTTGGTTTTTCTCCTTTATAAATAAAGGTGAATCTCCGGTCCTAGATCAGAAAGCCAGGTTCATGACCAATTTTTGAATGGAAAAAGGGGGCACGTGACATTTCAGTTTTACACAAACGCATTTACTTTTGGGAGCAGAGACTGGAAATCTCAAGAATACTAGTCCCAATTCACACTTGCCATAAGGATCCTTTGTTATGGAGCTTGCAACAGTTTTCCAATATTGCAGCTCTGCTAGGTGGAGTGTGCTGTGGTAACGGACTAATATATGACAAGCTCACAGCAGCCTAGAAACTGTGCACATTTGCGTAGAACAGTCTTCGACCTGCTTGTTCCATGGACTATAAAAATGGTTTACTTGCCATAATCATGAACAACACTTTTGGCCTCATCACGAGTTGCGAAGTAGCCCTTAAACGCAGTGGTAACACCATTAACACCGTATGTAATGGCTGGCCCTATCATGGGTTGGGCGGAAAGTTGGAGTGATGTAAAATATTCCACTTGCTGCCTGTTTTCAGCGCTATTCCCACCAGTGCGAATGCGCCCCAGAACCCCATTGGATCCCATGGACCCAATGGGGAATGGGCAATAACAGCCCAACTGCTACTTATGATCCAACGCGAATATCGCCAGACCGAGTAGCGGTAACGATATTTGTGCTGGCTGTATTACCGCTGGGATAACGCCAGACTCGTGATTAGGCACTTTGAATCTGGGAGAGAAAAATGTTGACATGCAAATGACGATGATTAGCACAACTTCCACAGCAAAGATGAACACATTCACAGTAGGCTTTACAGACCTCTCCAAGACAATCGACCTAGATTCAGATGGTGAAGTGTTTTACTTTCTGGTAAAGCACAAATATGATACTGAGTTAGCTGAGGGGAGGATGCCTATCAACAAGGGCTCTTCTCAATGGAAGAAAATGGGCATAAAATAATTTGTCTTGGCAGTGCCACCAAGAGGAAGTAAAAAAACTATGAGAACAGACTTCAGGTTTATTCACATGGATTGCTGACAAGTGCAGGCAAAGGAAAATAACAAAATAGGAAGCTCTCGCAGCAATGAGGTGGCTGAACACAAAAAAAAAGAAAAATCTGACAACTACGTCAAACTTGGGCATTCTGCTGGGAGCTCTTTTGTCATGCGTTTGTAGCCTTGTGAGTTTCACACCCTCGCTTTGGACTCAGGGATCGGTTGGGTGAAGGTTAGAGATCTAAAGGTTTCTGTATATAAAACAAATGTTAGAATAAGACAATAATTCCGCTTATCTCCTGCTCTAGAAGAACCTGTGGTCCAGAGTCCAAAGGTCCAGGCCATGGCCTAATAAGCATGTTTCCTGAGGTACTTCCCTCAAGATCACATCCAACAAGATCACTCACATTCTCATGGAGCTATTGTGTCAGTGGGCATTTTATTCCTTGAAAGGATACATCATCTAGATCCCTGGTCACAGCCTATAGCTTGGCTGCGTTTCCCCCTTTGATGGTGAAATGGTCTCCAGCAATGGTTAGACACATAGCATCCCTATGGGTCTGATGTTCTCCACAGCGGTCTGGTGTGTAGTTCCAGCTCCTGCCCTATGGTTGTCTGATTTTGGGTTAATTCTAGGGTTCTCTGCGTCAAGGTGATGGAATGTTCCCACCAACCTAGTCTGAAACCATAACTGTCATGATGCCTACCCCCTGGAGAACCAGACCAGGTCCAGCAGCCCCGGAAGCAGGCATCAAATTGTTTTGAGCAAGCCCAAAAAACCCTGCTTGGGGCTGTTTGGGTGCGGACCTGCCGCCATAGGCGCCAGGCTCATAGAGTAGAACTTACCTAATGCAGACCATGCTGCAAGCTTACCTGATGCAGACCATGCTGCAGAGCTCCAAGCCAAATGAGGCTTGGAAGGGACTATTTTACCTAGGGACTATTTTTTACTCGGGCGGGGCTGGGGAGGAATACTTACCTGGGACTACTTTGGAGGCTATTTAAACCACGCCCGAAGAGCAACACACGCTTTGTGTTATTCTGCATCCAGCAGCGTAACGCTCACTGTGTCTGCAAGCCTGCATCCAGTCTTCTGCCACGCCCGCCTCGAGTCTGCAGCTCCTAGAAAAAGGGAGGAACAGAAGGAGAAGAGGTTAGAATAAGAGCAAAACCTTCGATCCTTACCTGAATTACGGATCCACTGTGCCGTCGAGCTGGAAGAAAGAAGCATTTTACGCACGCCGCCTCGCCTGCTGCAGCGCCACGCTGAACTCACCGGCCTTCGCAGCATCCTCACGATCCACTGCATCCTTCTGTACGTTCCCGCCGCACTCTGGCACCTAAGGGGAACACAAGAACAGCAAAGGTGAGCCAAGGGAATAAACAGAGGCAATAGTACCTACCCCCATAGACTTATACGATTGCCGCTGAGGGTACTATTCCTCTTCACGGGTCGGCACAGTCTCCAGTCCATCCTCGCCGTACCCCGGCCCCTAAGGGGAACAAAAGGACAAGGTGAGACGGAGGGACAAGCAAGGGGAACACTCCTCATCACAATAGACTCACCTAATTTTACCGCCGGAGGCATTATTCCCCGAACTTCATATTTTCTCTCCACACCTGAATAAGGGAGCAAGCCACAGGTTACATTCTGGCCTTATTTTATTGAACTATGTAGGATAAGCCAAATCCTTACCTGAACTTCGTCAGCTACCACGAGGAAGTCTTCGCTGGGGTCCAGCTGCAAACTGCAAGGAATCGGACAAGAGTGAAAGTCAGACATGTGAACTCTTACGAACTACATACTTTTCGGAGTCAATATTGTTCTGGAACTCACCAATTCCTTCGAGCCAGCGAAGCAACTGGTTATCAACGCGCCCCTGCGCTCAATGCAGGATGGAGAGCTCATCTTTTCAAACCATCAGGTGAAACTATAGGAGGGGACATCAAAGGTGATCTGTGGGGAGAACAGCGGGGGTGGGGGGATTTACGCTCAACTCCACGGGTGGTTAATTCCCTTTCTCCATTTGCAGAAGAATATTCCTACGGGCCAAGCAAACGAAGCTGGGTGGGCCAGTCCAGTCCGTCATCTCGGCCCTACGCGTCACATTGGTGGAGACCGCAGCTGTCCAGTTCAGATCGATGCCTCTGTGGGAGCCAGGTGAGCGTACCAATAACCCTGTCTCTGGATTCCTGTGCCTGGATTCCAGTAGCCATTCCTGCCCCCCCCCCCCTTTCAGATGGCTTATACTAGCTGTAACCTTTTAAGGGGACGGTGGGTGGGACGTATGGAGGAAAAGGGAACCATAAACTGGTAATACAGTAGTCACCACTGGCAGTAACATTTACTTAGTCCAAAGTACTGTCTCCTTTTCTTCCATACTTTAGAGAGATTACCAAGCATACATCTACAAAGGGAAAGGGACTCCATTAAGCAAACATATTCTACATAACTGCCAGCCAAAAATTACCATCTGCTCTTGGGCTTGTGTCCAAAGAACAGTGTCTGCAAAAATCAGACTGAGTAGACCATGTAGCTGCCTTGGCAATCATGTCCCAGGAGAGTATTAGAATGCCACTGAAGCCAGATTAGGCCAGACTGCATGTGTAAGTGCCTGTAGGGGCATGTTTGCCACTTCTAGCACTAGCCTCTGTAATGCAGACCAATATACAGCGAGCAATAGAAGCCTCGGAACCTGTATGCACACCTCCAAATATCACCAAGAGACTGTCGACCTTCCTGAAGTCGCTAGTAGCCTGAACATAAAGCTTAAGAACTCTCCGAAAACCCAAATTATGTTGAACTGTCTGAACCAATGATTGCAGATGAGGAAAGGAAACTGGGGGAGAAACGTTTTGGTTCATGCTAAAAGACAACTATTTTTGGTAGGAAATTAGGCGAAGTCTGAAGGCCTTGTCCTTATGGAAGACTATATATGCTTGAGCAGTTTAAATCCTTATTCTCGCTGATCCTATTGGCTGAGGTCCCTGCAATCAATAAAGTCACCTTCCAGTTGACAAGCAATGTCAGCTGTGGCCATGGGCTCAAATGGTTAATGGGATCACACTGAGGTTCCACACCAGATCCAGGGTCTTTATAAGAATATTAGTGTACAGGCCCGTGTACACTGGCCAAAATACAGGTTTTCATTGACACAGTAGGACCACCATAGATCCTAAACCTACAGCTCCCTCTAGCGGTGACGACAGGCGCGGCTACTGCCTTGGACAAACATACAAGGACAAACATACATCTGGCCTTTTATTATATTGTTAGATATAAGTGCAACAAACATTTGAAGTGCATGTGTATGACAGGATTGCATGTAGAACAGGAGCACTCCTGCTTGCGCCAATAGTGGCTAGATTTGTAAAACAGGACTCAACTGAAATATCCAACTCTGCCAGGTTCAATATGCATAACCGAGCCAGGTCAAGTCAACATTTAAAAAGCGATTTAATCCTTTCTGCAAGGGCTAGTGACAGAGAAACAGCCATTAGCTCTTGTATAGAGCCTAAGTGGAAAGCTTGCGAGATGCCTCAAAGAATTATCCTGAGACAAACCGAGATGACAGAAGGGAACATTTTCAGGAGCCAATTGGCCAAGCTCGAGGATGGAGAGGTGAATGACTTCCCCCCCCCCCCACCCTTTTTTGGGAGAGCTCCACTGGAAAAACTGGTGCTGCTGACGACTGCTTCATGACGTCAGAAAATCACATCCTTGCAGGCCAGTGCAGGGTTATCAAAATCATTGAGGTACACACAGTGGTGCACCATTTGGACACCAAGTTGTGAGTCAGAGGAATCAGAGGGAAGGCCTACATCATGCAATTGCTCCAAGAAATGAACAGGCCAATGCCTAGCGAAACCAGGCATCTTCATCCGAGAGGCAAACTTCCTGAACTTCTTGTATGCCATGGCAATCATGTCCACTAAGGGATGACCCCCACGTCCTGAACAGCTGTCTCAGGCGAGAGTTGTGGAGTTTGCTTTTCATTATTGTGGTCTTCTAATCTGCTCAATCTGTCAACATTTTATTCCCCTCTGTGGTAGGCCCCTCTGAGGGACACCCCACGACAGCGAGCCCACTACAAATGTCCACTGCCTACATGCAAAGGACTATTCATCTGTCATGATCTCCATTTGAAACAGAAATGAAAAGGGTACCCGTCTTCGTAAGGCTGTCTTAGCAGTTCCACCAATGGAGGTCCTAGCACAGTGCTTCCAGGATTGTAAATTGGATGGACTGGTCACTTGCCCCTAGTATCTAATTACAGAGGTCTAATTTGTAACATGACTAAGGGTACTGCTTTAACGCCCAACGCCATCATCCCCATCAGGCACTGAAACCACCACACCACATGATGAGGCATTTCATGAGATTGCTGGACCATCTGACAATGCCTTTCACCCTCTTCATGGTTGGGAATACCATGGCTCAGTTGGAAGTCCCAAAGGAAGCCTATGAAACATAACCTGAGCTGGAGTTATCTGAGATTTCTTTGCATTCACAGATCGGCCCAAAGCAAATAGATGATTTAGTTGTTGCAGGGCTGCTGAGGCTTCCTTGACAGAAGCTGCTCGGCACAGTCTGTCGTCCAGATACGAGTATATGTCTATATCCCGAAACCTCAGATGGGCCCAATTGACTGACGTCAGTTTCCTAAATACTTTCGGAGCTACATTGAGACCAACTGGCACCAACTACCCTGTATTGAAAGTACATATCGACCAGTAACAGGAGTAGTACATTTCCTGTGGAGAGGCCATGTATGAACCTGCAAGCATGCATCCTTCAGGTCCACTGCACAAAACCAATCCCTGAGTCAGTATCGGGTTCCCTGGGCGACACCATGTATTATAGTTTGCATGCATACACCACAATGCATAATAGTTTGGAATACATACATTGAATGACAATGCATTACTTACCGTAAAAGCATTTCTGATGGTTGTATCTGCTTAGATTCACATGCTGTGCATAGGTCCGACATCCAGTGGTCACTGCGGAGTATTGCATTTTGTTTTTCGTAGTCGAAAAGGGGACGTCGACAAGGCGTGTCTGTAACACTATCCCTATAGTGACGTGCGTTGTACCCACAATCCCTCACGCGTCGAGGTCCCTCTGTTTGTATTTTGCGGCCCTGAGGGAGCCTTCTAGACGTGAGTGAGTACAGAAAAGAGAGAAATATAGAAAAGGATGTCTATGTTCCTTCCATCCGAGCGGGGAGGAAGGGTGGGCGCATGTGAATCTAAGCAGATACAACCATCAGAAATGCTTTTACGGTAAGTAATGCATTGTCTTCT
The DNA here is from genome assembly GCF_040938575.1 of Ambystoma mexicanum. Taxonomy (NCBI): domain Eukaryota; kingdom Metazoa; phylum Chordata; class Amphibia; order Caudata; family Ambystomatidae; genus Ambystoma; species Ambystoma mexicanum. The sequence goes on along the minus strand of NC_090931.1, from coordinate 288,598,023 downwards.
GATGTTTGTTAATCTGCTTAGAATCACATGCTGTGCATAGACTAGCGAGCAGTACCCGGAGTTGGCGGTGGGTTATGAGAAGGAACAGTAGAGAAAAGATGTCTTAATACTGCCTGTCCCACCTGGGAGTCAGATCTAGAGTGTGCATCTAGACAGTAGTGTTTTGTAAAGGTGTGCACAGAACTCCAGGTAGCCACTTTGCAGATGGACTCAAGGGGAACATTTGCAATGAACGCTATGGAAGCCCCAGTGCCTCGAGTGGAATGTGCTCTTGGCTTGAAGGGTAGTTCTCTCTTAGCAAGAGTGTAACAGAGAGTGATGCATTGAACAATCCATCTAGATATAGTGGACTTTGAAACTGCATCTCCTTCTCTTCCTGCTGCCACAGAGACAAAGAACTGATTAGTCCTTCTCAGTGGTCTGGTTCTTTCCATGTAGAACATGACAGCTCTGCGTACATCTAGTGTATGCAGACTTTTTTCTCCCAAGCTGCAAGGGTTTTGAAAGAACGTTGGTAGTTCTATAGACTGGTTTACATGAAATTTCGAGATGAATTTTGGTGCAAACCTTGGGTGTGTGCGTAGAACCACCTTATCCTTGTGAACTGTTACGAAGGGGTCTAGTACAGAAAGAGCCTGTAGTTCACTTACTCTCCTAATGGAGGTGATAGCTATTAGGAAAGCAGTCTTAAGAGTGAGATATTTAAGAGTTGCCTTGTGCATGGGTTCGAAAGGGGTGCCCATGAATCTAGAAAGTACCACGTTTAAGTCCCATCCGGGAGCTGGGTTAGCTATCGGAGGGTGTATTCTCTTTACCCCCTCCATGAAGGCCTTGATAACTGGTATCTTCCACCACGACACTTTAAGTTGGGAAGTGGTGTATGCAGAAAGTGCCGCAAGGTGGACTTTAATGGAATTAAACACTAGACCTGAATCCAGCAAATGGGTCAAGTACAGAATAATGTTAGTGGCAGAGCAGTCAACAGGGTTGATGTTCTTACCTCTACACCAGATGACAAATCTTTTCCACTTGCTAGAATAGCAGTGGCGAGTATTAGGTTTTCTGGCTTCCCTGAGGATGTCCATACATCTCTGTGGGAGATGTAAATGTCCAAATTCTATGATCTCAGGAGCCAGGCTGCTAAGTTCATGGTCTGAGGGCATGGATGCAGTGTCCTGCCCTTGTCTTGTGACAGCATGTTGTACGGGCAGGGAAGTTTCATTGGGAGGGATAGGGACATCTCCATCAAGTGAGCGAACCATGGCTGCCGGGCCCACATTGGGGCCACTAGTATCATGGTAACCTGCTCCTGGTGCATCTTGTGCACCACTTTGTTGAGGAGGGGAGTCGGGGGAAAGGCGTAAACAAATTTCCCTGACCATTGAATCGACAGACTGTTCCCTTTGGACTGGTTCTGGGGGTACCTGGAGGCGTAACTTTGGCATTGTGAGTTCTCCAGGGTTGCGAACAGGTCTATTTCCGGGAATCCCCATTGCGTGAAGACGTCTAAGACGATGTCTTCGTGCAATTGCCATTCGCACTCTCTGGGCAGGGGGAAGTCTCTGCTGAGTTTGTCTGCTAGCAGATTGAGTTCCCCTGGTACATGTTGTGATAGTAGGAACATGTTGTGTTTGAGAGCCCACTTCCATATATTCTGGGACAGCTTGGACAGTCCTGGAGAGTGAGTGCCCCCTTGCTTGTTGAGGTAGTACATGGCTGTGGTGCTGTTTGTGAGGACCATCACTGTCTTTCCTTGTAGGTGTTTCTGAAAGGCTTTCAGTGCTTTGAACACCGCTAGCAGTTCCAGCAGGTTTATATGCTTGGATGCTAAGCTCGGAGTCCAAACTCTGAGCAGTCTGATGGGATAGGTGAGCCCCCCATCCTGTAAGGGATGCGTCTGTGGTTAGAGTGGCTTCCACTGCGGGTGTGGCAAAAGTTTTCCCTAATAACAGGTTTTCCTTTGTCCACCACCGTAGCGAGAGAACCAAGGCCTGCGAGACCACCACTAGATCGTCCCATTGTCCGCTGGCCTGACGCCACTGGCTGTAAAGCCACTCTTGCATTGGGCGCATGCGCAAGCGCGCGTGAGGTACCAAATAAATACATGACGCCATCATCCCTAGCAAGCGCATTGCTTTGCGTACCGTCACCTCTCGACCTGCCACATAATAGGGGATCTGAAACAGCATGTTTTGGACCCTCTCGTTGGAGGGGAAGACGAGGCTGTCCTTTGTTTGAATTAGAGCCCCTAGGAATTGTTTGATTTGGCTGGGGTCTAAGCTGGACTTCTTTTCGTTGATGGAGAAGCCCAGTTGGGACAAAAGGTCTACGGTCTTTTGGGTATTGGAGAAGCATGTTTCGTAAGAATCCCCTGTTATGAGCCAGTCGTCGAGGTAAGGGTATACCGGAATGGATAACCTGCGCAGGTGGGCCGCTGCCACTGCCAGTACTTTCGTGAATACCCTTGGTGCAGATGCTATCCCGAAGGGTAGTACTCTGAACTGGTAGTGTTTGTTCTCTATCTTGAACCCGAGGTATTTTCTGTGCGCTGGCAACATTAAAATATGAAAGTATGCATCTTTCATGTCTAGTGTTGTCATGTAATCCCCCTGTGATAACAGTGGGATCACTTCCTGCAAGGTCACCATACGAAACTTTTGGGGTTTGACAAACTTGTTCGCTGGGCGCAGATCTAATACAGGGCGCATGGTTAAATCCTTTTTGGGTACAAGGAAGTACACTGAATAAATACCTTTTGTTACCTGAGATAGGGGGACAGCCTCTATAGCTTCTTTTTTCAGTAGCTCTTCTACTTCTTGAAGAATAGTGAGGTGTTCCGGTGTCATGCGTCGGTTCCCTGGGGGTCTGTATTTCGGGGGACCGTTGAATTCGATGCAGTATCCTTGGGCTATGGTGGATAATACCCAGCGGTCTGACGTTATTCCCTCCCATGCTGAAAGGAACGATGTTAGCCGGCCCCCGACCGGTGATGCATGGGAGGGGACCCGAATCTTCGGGTCATTTGTTGGTATTGGGCGTGGGACCTTTGGGGCTGGAGCCGCGACCTCTTCCTTTGCCACGACGTTGGCCTCTTTGACTGAACTGGGTGCTTTGGTTAGAGGGCCAGTTGGTAGCAGAGTAAAATTGCTGTTGGCTTTGCTGCTGGCGTTGGCCACGAAAGGAGCGTCTATTGCCATAGCTGCGTCCGTTAGATGGCCTAGAAATTTGGTCAAGAGTCTGGATGGTATCAAACTCTTTCTTCGCATGTTCTAGGGCCTCATCAACTGCTTTCCCAAACAGATGTGTTTGTTCTATGGGCTTATTTATCAGGGAAGCCTGGGTTTCCGGCTTAAATCCCGAATTGCGCAGCCAGACATGGCGTTTGAGAAGTATTCCCTGAACCAGGGAACAGCCAGCCGTCTCTGCGGCATCTAAGGAGTTCTTTACGATGCCCTGGTTTACAAGAGTTCCCTCTGAGATTATAGCTAGCAGGCGTGAACGCAGGGGTTCTGGAGCATCCTCTGCTTCGCTGCGCAGCTTGCTCCACTGTGCATCTGCGTAGCTAGCCAGTAGGGAATTGTTATTTGCAATCCTAGTTGAGAAGGCGGCAGAGGTCGTGATTCTCTTCCCAAGTGCATAGAGCTTCTTGCCCTCTTTGTCAGGTGGTGCCTCACTAGTGGATAGTGGTACCCCCGCTCTTTTTCTTGTATTAGTAACTACAAGTGAGTCTGGAATAGAATGTCCCCTGATGTACAACGGGTCAGGGGACGAAGGGCTGAAGAGCTTTTCTATCCGAGGGTTGACCCCTCTGACTAAGGCCGGATTGGAAAGGGAAGGAGTTATTCTTCTCCTTATAGAAGCCAGGAGCGGAATAGACTGACTAACCGGGGCTTTTTCTTTAATAACTTTTTCTACAAAGTCTATGTCCGGAAGTCTCTCCCCTGTGTCTATTTCAAAATGCGCTGCTGCCTTGCGCAATAGTGCATTAAGTGAAGGCTGGTCATCTATGGGGGAGGTGTTTCCAATAGGTGAGTCCTTGGGAGGAGAAGGGTGAAAGGCATCCGGATCTGAGTGCACTGATGGGGATTGCCAAGGCTGCACTGATGGGGATTGCCAGGGCTGTGATGTAGCTGTATCTTCTTCAAAAGCTCCTGCACTAGTGTAAGGGTCTTCTTCAAACCCCTCTTCCTCATGTTCTTCCTCTCCACCCAAACACTCCTCATCTTCCTGGAGGTATTGCTCCTCTTCAGTGAGGTCATATGCGTCTGTAGAAGGGGGAAACAGCCTAGGAATCTTGACCCTAGGGTCATCCTGGGTCCATTCTCTTGGTCTTTTGGGTGTGGGTGGGTTTTGGCTACCCAAAAACCTTTCCATTTTCTCCATACAAGAATGGAGTCTTTCAAGGGTCTCATGGGGAATCCCTGAATAGTCTAGAGGGGGGAAATCAGTGTTTTCACCTTCCAAACGCTTAGAACGCTCCCACAACGTCGACGAAAGGTTTCCGTCGCCCTCAGAAAAGCCCTCCGGTAGTTCAGAAGTGCCCTTAGATGAAGGGGGCAGTTCCTGGCTACTCTTGTGCTTTTTCGGCGTTTCTAGATCTTTTGGTGCGGTATTCGACGTCTGTTTCGTCGTCCGCTTACGTTTGTCTTCGGAAACAATTCTCGCCAGGCTCTCGACAACGAGTTCGTCAGTAGAGGGTTCTGGAGTCGACGTTGCCTGCGTTACGCGTTGTTTCTCGACGGCCGCTCTATGGAGCGTTACGTCCGATGTTTTTGAGGTAGCGCCCGTATTAGATAAAAAAGCCCAATCGCTGGTCGCGGCTGCGTTTGCGGGTGGGGCTTGAGACCCTTACGGTCTGAGGTAGACGCCGGAGTGCCCTGCATCCGCTTCGGCGCTGATGGATCCTTCGTCCTCGACGAAGAAGAGCCGTGGGTTGTGTGCTTAGGCCTATGGGGTCTGTGTGCGTCCTTGTCGCCGGGGTGTTCATCCCCATAAGCAGGGCGTGAGCCGAGCCCGTCGGGGCCGGGGACGGACGTCGAGGAGCGCGAGCGCTCCTTCTGGGGGTTAATGACTTCCGTAACGGACGTCGAGTTATCACCCTCCTCGTCACTTTCTGTAACAGCGGCGGCGGGTGAGGAAACTGACTTCGACATAGCGTAGTCCGCCCACCTCTTAACTTTCCGTTCTTTAAGAGTTCTTGGTTTCAAGAGCTTACAGGCCGCGCAGCCGTCCTCTTTATGATCGAGGGGCAAGCAACGATTACAGAGCTTGTGTTTGTCCTTCCAAGTGTATTTGCCCCTACAGCGTGGGCAAAACTTAAAAGGTGTCCTCTCCATAGCTGAGACAATAAAAACTGGTGATAACAACCCCAAGGGAAAGATAGGGGAGAAAGAAAGACATTCTCGACGAGAAGATAAAAGTTTGAACCCCCACTCTCCCTACTGTATGTTGGCCGGCGAGGCCTGGCCACGTGTTCGGCAGCGCCGAAGGATCTCCTCCGTCTCTTCCCCTCCGTCGAAAACTTGCTCGGCGGAGAAACAGCTTCACAGCTAACGTCGAGGGGAGGGATCTTTAACAATAAGTATAAATTAAGGACCGAGGTCCGTAGTAAGTGTTTTGCAATCTCTCTCTAGGAGCTCCGCGTAAGGCGACCATAAGCTGGGCGGAAAAAAACAATCTGAGGGACCTCGACGCGTGAGGGATTGTGGGTACAACGCCGTCACTATAGGGATAGTGTTACAGACACGCCTTGTCGACGTCCCCTTTTCGACTACGAAAAACAAAATGCAATACTCCGCAGTGACCACTGGATGTCGGACCTATGCACAGCATGTGATTCTAAGCAGATTAACAAACATCAGAAAATAGTTTTCTTACACACTAGGGTCACACTGTAATTAAGTTCTTTAACATTTGCTCAAAGATTGTGTGGGGCCTTGACTTGAATCATTCAGTAGGCTGGGGTCTTCCCTTGCCAAATGGAGCGAGGAAACAGGACTCCTAATTGGATTAAGGTTAAACAAAAGACTGGGCTGGGCATTCTAAACTGCCTTTCATTGTGATTTGTTCTTAGAGTTGGTCCTGTTTTGTTTGAGCTCCAGTCTTTAGGCCCTCAGAACTTACCTTGGAAGAAGAACTTTGTTTTTAAGAAGAAAGAAGAACAAGACTTCACTCAGAGTTTGCAGGAATAACTTCAACGTTAAGCGAAGTTTGTTCTGAAGCAAGTAAAGAAACTAATTTCCAGTTTAAAATTGCAGCAAAAAAGTGTAAATCGAGTTAAGGATTAGTAATCTCCTTCAAGAAAGTTTTAGATCTGTAAAGCAACGTTAGATTAGCTGTGGATGTGTCATCTCAAGTCAAGACAAGCTTTAACTTTCTGCTGTGCGTGTGCCAGTAACTCTTCAATCAAATCCTTCTGCGCAGTTAACGTAACTAGGGAAATTCAGTAGCTGCAGGAAAACTAAATATACATAGTTAACGTGCCGTGTTGGTTTCCCCATCCAGCTTGTTAATTTCTTTTCACTCCATGGAGAAGCTAGAATAACCCCGGTGTCACGCTCGCCATTTCCAGTTTTTGTTGAAGGAAGAGGCTGTTTGCCAGTAGGCACTAGAATCCCGACGGTCGGTCAAGGAACGACCGTGAGTCAGCACTGGCCGCTTCGATAGCATCTGTAGAGGTCAGCCAAGCAGCGCTTTCTGCGTGGCTTCCATAGGGAAAGTACAGGAGCCGTGCTGCGTAAACTGTGCAGCAAACTAGAAGTTTCCAATGTTGGAAACAGGATAGCGCAGTAACCGAAAATAAACATTTCTAAACCGTGTTTCTTTCCTCAGTTATTCTGGATAAATAAATATTAACTTATCAACTGTAGGATGTGCATGTGCAAGTAGGAGTTTGTTCCAATGTAAGAAGTTCATTATTACCCACTTAAGAGGTTATTTTCAAGACAAGAATACGGGTCAATGTCTTTTCGGGCCTTTTAACTTGAGCAAATAAAAAGAAGTTAGGTTACAGGCTGGAAGTTAGACTTTCCTTTGAGTAGCTACAGTTTCAGCTGCATAATTCCTCAAGTAAGCAGAGCAAAAGTCCTTGATGCAGAGGTTTAGCAATCAAGGCATCGAGAGAGTTCTGGAGACAGTTTGGGAGAACTTTGCAAACATCCTTTTCCGTTGGAGATTCTGCAGTCAAGTCACGCAGCAGTTGGTAGATTCTTTTGAACTTTCACAAAAGGAAACTTTCCTGAACTTTTAGCAGAGGAATCTCAGGTATAGTCTCTCTCCAGAGGGTTTGCGATGGAGAGAGCGAAGGAATATGCTTGGGGTATGTTGATACACTCATTTGTTTGTTCTTTTTCGTTCCTGCAGATATCCTTTCCAAGCGGAGGATCCAGTATCTGAGTTTGTTATTTTATCCACTTCCCCTTTCCCTCAGGGGTGTTTTCAGTTTAGTGGAGAGTGCAATACTTTTGTGCGTCTGTGTGGATCAGCAGCTCCCGAGGAACTTCAAGAACAGTACCTGACAGTCAGAAAGGACAGAACTTGCGCTGGCATGGCAATCTTGACTTTCTAGGCACGAGAAAGCATGGATGAGACCGGTCGAGACTGGTGCACATACCTGCCTAATTTTTCTTTAGAACTGTAAACATCTTGGAATAAAAAACCAGGCCCCATTCGGACGGGGGAAACTGGCTCCACGGTTCTCATGCCCAATAGTTTCTGTACTTCCACCTGTACCACAGAGGGCAACGCCTGTTTTAATGGAGAAGGGGGAAGAGATGGAAGGGCCACCCTGCAGCCTCTTGTGACTACAATCCTGACCAGGGAATCCTCTGAAATCCAAGACCAATCTGCTCCAAACTTCAAGATCCTTCCTCCGAATGGAGAATGTGGGCCCAGAAGCCAAACTCATTTTTATTTCTCTTCCACATGTACATCGTAACGGAGGATTGCCTTTAGATGGTCTTGGTGCCAGTCCTTTGCTTCCTCCTGGAAACACTCAGGGGAAAATCAGATTCTCTCTAGGAAGCGCCTGAAGCCACCAGAGGTCCCCAATCTGAAATCCTGACTAGAGGCCGTAGCTTGAAACAGTTTCTGGGTGGCCTTGTTCAGGATCCACAGCGATTTGGCAGTTAGGGTAGAGGTCTTTCTCATCATCCGTCGAGTTGTGAAACAATTCAGCACCTTTAAATGGAAGAGCAATACTTTTGTTCTGTATGCCTTCTGACAATATACGTGGGGTGTAACCAGGCTGAGATGTGCACTGGCACAGAGATGTGCATCCCCTTAGCTGCTGTGTCCAGATCGTGGGTGAAGCCTGGTGTCAGACAGCTGTGAGAAACCTGAGGGTATTTTCACATCTACTCCACTTGGATCCTCTATGCAGGTGGCCAGGAAAAGGCCATCAATTTTGGATCCTGCCCCTGGGGGTGGACAAGCGAGGGAAGATGACCTGGATGTAGGGTCCGGGGGTATTGGGGGTGGGATGCCGTTAGATAAGACACAGTATTCCACATCCCGCTTTCAGGAGGGAACCCCTATCCCAGACAGGGTTATGGGATAATTTTCACCATGTTCCCTTGTCTCTAAGGACAGAAGATGTCATCACTCCAGATGTATTAGAAAGAGGAGGAGAAGGATTGAGGATGAGGTACCTTGGGACAAAACACAGTATCCCCTTTATTCAGGTCCCACCACTTACCAAACCCTCCCCGCACCTTTATGGGTCATTATAAGGCAATTCCCCCTTTATTCCACTCTTGGGGTACCCAACAGTACTGAGACGAGGAAGAAACAGAGTTATGAACATTACATACTTTCCCCACTCAAGTACTGAGACAAGGAAGAAGTAACAGAGTAATAGGCACCACTTACTCTCACCACTTTGGTACTGGCACGAAGAAGATGCATGAAGGTCAGGCATGTCCTTGTAATCAGAGTCAGGCAGCATTAATTCATGGAATACACCTGCAGCCCATTAAAGGAGCACAGGTGTGTAAGAACTGGAATGCAGAAGCACATGAGAGCATCAGGGCAAGAGAAAGATGCAGCAGAAGGAGCCATGCGGGAGTGCGAGAAGCCAAGACGCCGACCAAGATCCCGGGAGTCCTGCTAGTAGGACGGTGCAGGACAGAGAACCCTCGGAAGGCAAGGCGGGAGGAGGCGCTGCCGTGGAGCGGAGGCAGAGCTGCACACAGGAGCTGGCATGTGCTTAATGAAGCACCCGGCGAACAGGCTTTCCCGCTTGTTGAGAAACCGTCAAGAGGCGCTGCTGGGTCCTGGTAAGTGTCTGGGTCACTGGAACCATCCCGGCACCCCAAGGGATTGAGAATATAGAGATGGTCCGTGAAAGTAAAGCAAAGATGCACTTATTGAATACCGATTTGAATGAAATTAGCTAAGCTGCATTGATTGAATATCGAACCGAATAAGAAAAGCAAAACCTACACATTAAATACTGAAGTGAAAGGAAATGCAGGACTATTCGTTTTGAATATTAAACTGCATGAAACCGCACAATTGCTAACATTTAATACCAAATTGAATGAAAAGAACAAACATGCTGAATATTAAACAATGAACTGAAAGCAAATGGGAAACTAAGTTGAACGAAGGATGAGAAACCACTTGTATATTAAAGTAGTCGCAAGATTACCCTTCCCAAGTTCAAGGCAATATAGTTCATCAATTCTTAGGGTTCCTTTCCCCAAGATCTCAAAGTCCCAACTTGTACTGGTTTGAATCTTTCAAAGTTCAACATAAATCTAGGTCCACTTGACCCTCCTTCTGGCTCGTCTTGCCAGTTCACTCACAATGCTCCTTGATTTATTTCACAATGGGCCTCATGAGTCCAGCGGCAGCGGTGCCTACCAGAGTCATTTTTTTTCTGGTGCCTGAGAATGGGCAATTAGCGGGGCTAAAAATTGCCCATTCACGGGCACTGGAAAATATTACTCCCCATCCCCATTTGTGTCCCATTGTACTCAATGGGAATGGGGCGGTCGGATGCACAAGCACCATTAATGAATGGTGCCGGTGCATCCGACATGGTCTGCGAGCAGGTGGAGTTCTGCCCGCCAGATCAGACCTGGTGGGGCGAAAAGGCACTGTCAGGCTGAGATCCTGGTGTCTGCAGAAGCTGCTGAGCCCCCGACAATCCACCCAAAATGTGGCACTCTGAGCTGATACAATTAACTGCTCAGTTTACCTCACTTCCAGGGGAAAGGGGGAAGGGACAAATTAACAAACACCAGGCTGGAAGCTAAGACTAGCTGGTTCTTCACCTGTAGTAAAACATAAACATATAATACACCTTGTTATTCATGGGGTACTATACTAACCTTAAGTATTAATATCCTTTACCAAATAAAGTAAAAACCATACCTGGAACTTCTCTACTAAATGCCCAGAGAAGTGATAAGCTGACTAGACTTCCTTACTAGTTGACTTGAATCTCAACAATCATTCAGCCTTCTTTAGTAGGTCCATGAATGTGAAATTAACTTTGCGGGTATCTTCTTTAAACTCAAGAAGCTTGAACAAAGTCTTAAGTTCATTAAAAGTAAATGGAAGTTCTAGTTTATCTGGAAAGTATTCATATTTCTTCTTTTTAATCTTTTTGTTTAGAGTCTCTTTACTTAAATAACAGTTCTTGAAACTTGCGTCTAAAATATCACGTGGAAATTTCTTGAACTCGCATAGGGATCCAAACTGAGTGAAGATTGTTGAAGCGCTGAAGATTAACCGCAGGAAAAACCACACGCGCTAATCCAAAGAGCGAGTAAACTCGAAACCGCGGGAAAAAATCCACACGCGATAAACGAAAAACACGCACAAGCGCTGAAATCCAACTGCGGGGAATATCCACACGCGCTTAGTCCAAGAGGCGAACACACGCACACGCGCTGAAGACAAACCGCGGGTAAAAATCCACACGCGCTTAGTCCAAGAGACGAACACACGCAGACGCGCTGAAGACAAAACCGCGGGAAAAAAATCCACACGCGCTTAGTCCAAGAGGCGAATACACGCACACGCGCTGAAGACAAACCGCGGTTAAAAATCCACACGCGCTTAGTCCAAGAGGCGAATACACGCACACGCGCTGAAGACAAACCGCGGGTAAAAATCCACACGCGCTAAAAGATGCACACGCACGGAAAATCAACCGCGAGTAGAAAAATTCACGCACTATAGTATCGCGCGACACCAAAGAGCTCGCGCTAGATACTCAAGCGAAGACTCTCACGCGCTGGCTTCTAATAACGGAAAAACCACGCGCTTGATAGAAAACGTAGCGTAGCAAAGCCAAAACATACGGCAGCAATATAGTTTTTAGTAAATCTTTTTCATATGAACTTGAAAAGCAGATTAAATCTTCTACAATGTCATTATAGAAAGAGTCTTGAATTTTAAAAGGACTTATCTTGTGAAGAGTCTTTGAAACTTGTTTTCTTGGATAACTCGAAATCTTCTTACTCCTGTTCAGTGACAAAATGAATCTCCGCAAGATTCCTGTTAACTCTTTCCAAATAAGCCGCTCGACCGCTTGAAACTTGAAACCCCTGAACAAGTTAAGCAGGAGCAGCTTAATACACGACCTCTCAGCTGGGCAAAGACGATGAAAGGCAGTTTAGAATGTTCACTGCCTTCCCTATAAACAATCACCAGCCAATCAGAACTTAGACTGAGGACCTCCATCTTGGCTTGGGGCATTCTCCATAGACTGCAATGAATGTTAAGGGCAAAATTGGCTGTTTTAAAATTAAACTCATAATAACTTCAAAAAACCTTTCTATACTAATTTTCCCCAGACCTAATGTAATTCAGAATATGTCACTGTATCCTGACAGTACCTGACAGCACCCGCTTGCAGACCTCGTAGATTGCCGGTCCGGTAACAACGGTACTGGCAAGCTTACCGGTACCGTTGTTACTGGACCGGCAAACTTATGAGGCCCAATGTCTTTGACTTCCACAGTTTAGGGATCACTGGTCTAGGCGCAGTTGTTGGACCACATGGTCTACCCATCACAGGTCATGCAACCCGGAACCCTGGGATCATCAGCCCACACAGGTTCTTCTGTACTTGCCCCTGTGCACAGATTCATATTCACTCAGTTTCTCCTTGTCGACTCTTGGCTCTACGTGCAACTTTACACTCTCCTGGTTAGCCTCTTGGCTTTGAAAGAATGCGACACACACTTTTTGCCAGTCTTTAGCCTTGCTGAACTGTATCTATTCATAAAGTTCAGTTGGTGGTGGTCTTGTTCATGCTACACCTTTATGTTGCACTCTGTCACATGTGCGCTCTTTTCCATAGGTTGCTTTCAAATGGACACTTTCCCTTTTGCTTTTCATCAGCCATTAGCTTTGCCCATAAAGTTTCTTCAATTCGATTTTCAACATGTGTAACTTTGCTTTGTTTGAAGTTTTTATTCAGTATGCGTCATTCGGCACTTCGGTATTCATGCGTAGCCCCGAGGAGCGCATCGGCTTTGGGTGACATCTCCTTCCACTCACCGGTCCTCGGTGTTCCTACTCCACGGGCTACACGGCTTCTTTTCTGCTTCACAGGCAAGCGGACGGTCCCTGCAAACCCTGCTCGCACTCATGGTGCCTCCTAGCACACGCTGGCAGCTCTGCTCTCCTCCACGGATGCAAACAGCGTCCCCTCTTCCTTTTCCTTTGCTCGCAGCTCCAGTTGCTTTCTCTGGACAGCAGAGGCTCCCACACCGGCCCGACGCGCCTTAGGCTCCACAGGTTTCTAGGACACCGGCCAGCATCCTGGCTTCCTCTCCGGTCCCACCACGGCTGCCGCCTCGATATTCGGATCCCCTGCTAGTCTCTCCCACACAGGCCTCCCTGTTGCTCTCTTTGCTACTCTTTGGCTCTCTTTTTATACACCTGCAACCACTTGACAGACTGCAGGTGTGGATTCTCAGTTGGGCTTGCCTGACTAGTTACAGGGACATGCCTGGCCTTTAAAGCACTCTACAGGCATCTTCTTCGTCCAAGTACTAGAGTGGTAGTTTTAAGTGTTCATCACTCCTAGTCACCTCTTCCTCGTCCCAGAACTGTCAGAGGTAAAATGTGAGGAAATAAGGGAAGAGGTTTTACAGTAGCCATTGTCACTAGCCATTCCAGTCTCTTTAATATCCTAAAGAAAAATGACTCTTGAAAACACCTTACAACCTTAGATATTCTTCTTTGACTTTTAAGTTCATTTAACTCCAGTAAGTTTGAGGGTCTGTGGGGCCAGCATCAGCTCCTGTGGAATTCAGTCAAGCCGGACCCTGACAGGATGAAAGGCCTCACTTAAGGAGCTTAACTAATGTACAAGCAGCCACTGAATTACTTTGGATGAAAGGCAGTTTAGAATATTGTTCACCTCCCAAGAATCCAACCCATTATCCTATCCACCAATCAGACAAACCAAACATACTATTGTTCCTTAAACCAATCAGATTAAGTTTCTTTCTCTCCATCTTGACTTGGGCACCCACAATGTCAATTCTATGTACATACTCTTCCTGATTACTACTCCAGCCAGCCCTGACACCCATAAAGGCCAGGGGAGGTCTTCAACAGGGAAAGGGGGATACCATGTTTTACCTGTGGGCACCCCAATCCCCAAGGACCCTCCACGCAGGTGATTCTCCTTCGCTTCTCAACCCCCAGAGTCAGGATAAAAGAGCGATGGCCTTTCCCTGGCCACCGGAGTAGAGGATCCAGGGGGAGTAGGAGTGAGGATACCCTCAGGTTTTTCACAGTACCAGCAGTGGGGGGTAATTGACTTCTTGTTGGAGCTGCGAGGGGTGTGCAGCTCTCAGTAAATCTCCTGTGAGCCCAATGTGTTACCACCTGTGGTAGACCCATATGGGTCCTCAGTGAGTGCTGTTAACAGCCACTTGCACCTCAAGGTTGCCTCTGATAACTAAGATCAGACCAATCATTGCCAGACCAGGCAACTTCTGAAAAGTAGTCTCTGTGTGGAGGTGCCCTAATCACTGGACCACTTACCGCATGCTGAGATTTCTCAAACCACCACATATGTTCCGGATCCGCAGGCCTTGCACGTGTTCCATCGATGATTGGGCACAAACACTTCAAACAAAGACAGTATGGGTCCCACACTGAGAAGTGCCACGCACACAACATACAAATTGAAAAGCTTACGTTTATGCCTGACAAACTGGGTAAAGTAAAGTGTTAAGCCAAGTAAAGACAGGAGAAAAGAAAAAAGGTGTAGAGGGCAGCTAAATTGCTGGTCATGCATAAAAAGGGGCCGACAGGAATTGCCGGTGGGCAGAGCTAGCGTGCATTGAGGCCATGCACATTGCTTGGGAAATTGCCCCATCCACAAATAAGACATTTTGAGGAAAAGGATATTTGCTGAGCAAAGAAAGTATAAAGGGGATTAGAGATTGTAGTAATATATATATTTCTCCATCTGCGGTTCCGGAAGCACCTCAAGACCTTCCTCTTTTCTTCTGCTTTCGCTCCCCCTCTCCCCTGCTGATCTGTTCTCTTGGCACCGTGCACTTGGCCACCCTCTGTCCTCCGGGCCCAGGTACCTGCTCACCCTGCCACCCTCCTGCACTGCCTCCGGGCCACCCCTTGCACTGGGGTCTGTATCTGTACCCATACAGCCCTCACTTTTTCTTCCTGCACTTATCAGACCTACACTGTCTGCTGCCTTAAACCTAGCACTTGCAAATTGCTGACTGCACTACCACTGTTTGTTGCCTTTATTATTTATTTATTTATTATGATTATTTATCTGTTTCTCCTCTGCTTCGTACTTTCCACTTCTCCCCCTTCCATGCACTTTTCCCCTCCCCCTCTACCATGCACTTGTGCGTTCTCAATGTCACTGGGCCTAGTAAGATCGCTGTTTTGTTCTACCCTGTTACCCTCCCTTGCCTTGTCGCGCTCTGAAACACTTGTGTACGAGTGCGATAGAAATAAAATATCAATATCTCCTCTTGCTCTCACCTCCTGGGTTTACTGTGACTCCTCATCCTCCAGCCTCTCCTTCTGTCCTCCTTAAACTCCTCCTGATGCTCTCTCTTCTTTCACTACTTGTTGACAGCCCCTAATGCTTTAACTCACACTCACTTTCTTACTTACTCTTTCCTAAGCAGCCTCCATTTCTTTCTCTTTCCACTGCCGTTTCTTTTGTGTCTGAGGTTTCTAAGTCGCTATGTAGTCTAATAGATAAATAAATGAGGTACATGTGTTCTTGACCTACATTGGCAGTGGTTGAAGCACTGGGTGAGCTCTGGAGAAATCCCCATTTAGGACATCTTGGGGTCACAACTAGTAGCAGATGGCTCCCTTTGACCGCAAAGTTATCTGGGTCATACAGTAACCTTGCCAAAACCATTGCAAAAACTGGACACAAAGTTCGAAAAGACCCAATGCACTCATTGAAATCGTGGGACTGGATTTGAAGGACTGCCAGATATTGAGAATGAAGGAAATAGGACTTTTGTTGAGGAGAGATGGATAGTGTGTGCTATCCAGCTGCCTTCTTAAGTAAATGGGCATTAAAGTGTAACCAATACGCTACCAGCTCATGGAAGAAACATGTGCGAGGTGGTCAGAGTATTGTAGTATGATGCCCAGCATATACGTATTTAGCAGGTTCTGTGTGCATATGTGCAGTCCTCTGATACTAACAGCAGTAGATGCCATTGATTTTGCTAACCCATTTGGAGCTAAACTCTGGTCAGATGTAAGACCATCCAAGTTGAATGTGTTAAGTGCGGCCTACAAACCTCAGAAATCAGTGTACAATCCAGAGTGGAAAGTAACCTTGATAATTAGGATTTATAAAATGTTAGCATTACACCAGTTGTCTTTAGGATCACAGCCCACACTGTCAAGCCGTCTACCCCTCACTCAAAAGAATGCATATTAAAACCTATTAAAGAACAAATAAAGCATACAATTATCCTAACAATGTGCCCTCTCTCTCCCCACAGAAGCATTACAAGCAGACGAAGCAACAGCAAGACCAAAGTATGCAGTGTCCAGTACAGACACTGTGGCATGGGACAGCAGAGGTTCAGGAAGAGGACCTCTCAAAAGCATCAGATGCCGGATGCTATGTTTTATATCCGATCATTTGAAATTTCATGTCAATGTAATTTTCATAAATGTTACCTTTGCACCATGAAGCTGAATTGATGGATCGGTCTCCTCCATACACTTGCAAGCTACTTCTCCAAGCTCGATTAAATAATTCTGTGCCAGGGTGAAGTATCCCTTTACTAGGTGGGCCAACACCTACACAGGACACAAGGAAAAAGAGTTACATTAAAAGACTCCAGCAAGCAAATGCAACAAAGTACTGTAGTGACAGAGTATTCAGTTATGAAAAAAAAAACACAAAGACCAGCAATCCTCGTGTTTCTATTGCTTAAGTAGGTTATTGAGTGTTATCATTCACAACAGCAAATAGAGAGGCCTGGTTATCAAAATTAAAATTTTGGAATTTGTTTTGCCTAGGCCACACCACTTAACTTTAGGGTGCATCCAGCCTCATTCAATTCTCATTGATGAGTAAACTTCAGTTTGCTTATTACTTAATTTTGTTATGAATATTGTTTTTCTAAGGAGTACTTTTCTCCAATTCAATTCATTGGGACTGGGCACTTGTGACCAGTCATTTTTGAAATACTTAAAAGCAAACTCTGCTTCGGAATGACTTTAGCGATGTTAAGCAGAAAGTACAGGAATCTGGTGTTTGTTCAAACTTGGACAAAGAAAGACGGTATGCAACGATTAAAAACCTGTAAACCCATCATACAGCCCAGTGTCTTTCAAAGCAAAGGGACCCAAAACACCAAAATCCAAACTGATAAATTATGCTACCTGGCTGTTAACATTCTTTAATAATTCTATTTTCGTTATACCTGCGAACTGTTCACCTAAGATGATGCATTCTCATGCGTGTGTGTTATTTTTGTTTCAGTTAGTCTTTACTAAACACAAGAAAATTGTGTGCAATTCTAAGTCTTATGTGACTCTAGGAAGAGGCCCTTGTGACTTTTGGATTTTTCCCAGAGCGGTATCCAACATTGCTCAGAGTCGAGGCCTCACCATGGATGGATATGTGATTAATTTGACCCAAGACACCCAAAGCCTCTCAGCGACAGGGTACACCAAGTACCTGATTTGCCCTCTACAAGTATTCTCAAACAATTAACTTTAAGTGCACTGATGCTTGGTAGCGGAGTACTGAGTCTAGTCAGAGTTAAGGTGATAGCCTGACGGGTGAAACAACAGAGCACTGTTAAAACCTAGTGTTAAGTCAGAATTCCCATCTTTGGGCATTCTAGGACCATTTGTATACTCAACTTTCCCTTTCCCCTCACCCCCTCTCCCCTCGCCCCAACCACCCCCATGCCTCCACCCCCCCAATTGTGTTTTTTGGATCAGACTTCTTGTTGGTGGCCAGATGGGCTTCTCCTGAAGTCCCCCTGCCATTACAACTCTTTAGTTGAGGTATATGGTATTGGGTCACCCATAAGGCACCCCCAGTCCCAGGTGCATGGCTCACGCTGACCATTTCTGCCCTAGGGTGATTTTATCACCATACATAGGTTGTAGGGAGTAGATTGGTGCAGTTATACTTGGGATTTTGCTTCACCAGAGGTGCCAGCCATTTTACTGCATAGGTAACCCAATGTACCTTTTCGGGAGCCATTTAGGACATTTTCTTAAAATCCTGCTCCCAGCCATTCTGTGTTTCAGGGCTTCCTTTCTTCAAGGAAACTACAGGGCTGCCTATAATGGCTGTTCTGACCATGTGGGATCTTTGTGAGCCCACAATGGCAGCCTCCATATTGGCCCTAACTGGCTTAGGCTAGTATAGGTCCTCTGGGCACTCCATCTCATTTGCTGTGGGGGTGGCCTTGACCAAGTGTCAGTTCGAGTGACCAATCAGAATTGTTACTCTGGCCCTTTGCCCCCAGTCCCGTTTAGTGATGTTTAGGCTCTGTCCTGCCCCTGGTTCTCTTGCTACTTTGTTCCTTCAACTTGGGGGTGGCCGGTCTGCCGACCTGCTAAAAAGGAGCTTTCCCACACCTCCCGCCTTTTTGTAATTTATAAAACCCACACTTGTATGTAGTTGTCATTTACATAGCACCTTTTACCATGATTATAGTCTCAATCCGCTACTGCTGGTAATGCCCACAGGAACCAAAGTCCAGAGTGTTGGGGATCACGAAGTAGGATTAGAATTCGTGTGTGGATTTAGTCATAAGGCATAGTAGGGATGGCCAGGCACCGGTAGAAAGCAACCCATGAGGCAAGGAATGTGGATGGGTGCTGAGAGGGGTCAGGGGTTGGCGCGAGTACTAAAGAATCTTGGTGAAACTTGCTAAGTGCAGTGGCTTGGCCACATTCCGGCTTCTTTTCTTTGCCTTTAAAAGTCTACTCCGGGTTTCTTCAAGACCCTTGTTGACTCCCAACATATGCTGGGTTGAGCACTCCATCGTGGAACCATTTTCTGGGCAGCTTACCGCCATATCCCGCTGTTCCCTGCCTCATCCACTTGGCTGTGGGTCACTGCTGGTGTCCAGAGTGGTCGTGAGGCTTCACTACCCAGCCAATTTTTCAGCGTGGTTGGGCCTCCAGCCGTTATAACCATCCTGGGATATTTGATGCTGTTCTGTCTTCATCTTCTGTCCAGCGAAGCGCAGGGAGCCATCTTCACAGGTTCATCCATCTTGCTGGAGTCTCTCACCGAGTTGGCCACTCCTGGCTTGAAGGCCGAAGTTGAGATGGATTGACAGAATCAGCCCTGTGGACAGATTCTAAGAGGCAACACTTTTCCATTAAACAGAAAAAAAACACCAAGGTCTACTCAAACTCTATCAAGGTAGTGTGACCGACTAGTAAGGCTTACACGTAAGAGTGTGTGAGGGTGGTGAAGGGTTCAGTTAAGCACGCTTATTCAAGTTCAATTAGACAACATTTATACAAGTGCAGTTCTGTTTATTAGGCCTGGAGCAAACTATTTGAATTAAATCACAGGTTAGTAAACCACTAACCACACCATCAACAAACGTACATTCACCTTGGGGTGCTCTGGCTAAAGAGCCCCAATACAGTTAAGATCAAGTTGATAGAACATTACGATATAGTAAAGCAAGTGAAGAAAACAAAAGGAAAGTATACAAGCCAGTTTGAGAAGATATATGATATGGTATTGCATTTATAATTTGTCTGTACACAAGTGTTTCTAGGTGCCAAAAGACAAGAAAGGGAAGACAGAGGGAAGACAAGACAAACGATCTTACTAGGCCTTGTGACATCCAGATCATGCAAGTGCGACAACGAGGAGTGCAGGGACAAGGGAGTGGGGAAGTGTAAGGGAGAGCGTAGGGGGAAGTGTGGTCAGGGCCAGTAAGGCTCTGGGTAAGTGCAAGTCAGCAGGGGGGCGGTAGATGTTACAGATTACAGCCACTAAGTGCAAGTAGGTCAGGTGGCAGTGCAAGGAGGACTGGTCGTAGAGGAGTCTGGGACCAAGTGAAACTGAGGGTACCAAGCAACCAGGCGGCGCATAAAACAGGAAGCTTAGCAGGGGAGCGAGAGAGAGAAGGCAGAGGAGAAAAATAGGGTCTTGAGCTGCTTTTGGAACTTCAGGTGGTCTGGCTCAATTCAGAGGGGCAGAGTCTGTTCCAGAGGTAGGCACCTGCACAGGAGTGAGATCTACCCCCACTCTGTCTGGAGAAGCGTCTGACCCTTAGAGAGTTGGAGGTAGCTGAGCGAAGGGCTCGAGAAGGAAGGTATTTAGGCAGAGAGAGTTGGATGTAGGGCGGGCCACGGCCCCAGAATGCCTTGTGGACGATGCAGAGGGTCTTGAACTTGATCCTTGCAGCAAGTGGAGAGATTTCATGGCTGGAGAGATACGGTCCCTGGGTTTCAGGCCAAGGATAAGTCTTGCAGTCCTGTTTTGGATTAGTTACAGAGGGCGCAGAGTAGAGGCAGGCAGATTAAGAAAAAGGCTGTTGCAGTAGTCCAGCCTGGAAAGAACCAGAGCTCCGGAGACTGTGAACTTCTGGGGGAAAGTGAGAAAAGGTAGAATACCTCTGAGGAGGTGCAGCTGGAAGTGGGCCTTCTTGGAAAGGTCTGATGTAAGGAGAGAGTGGAGTCGAAGACACTAAAGTTTTTTGCCTCACAGGAAGGCGAGGGTAGAGGGCCCAAGGAGGGCGGCAAGAGTGAGAGGGAAAGCGGGAGCAGGAGTCCCAGTGAGAAGCATCTCTGACTTACTGGCATTAAGGCAGAGATCGTTGGAGGAGCACCAATCCTGAATCACAGATAGACAGCCAGGGATGAGCGAGGAGGGAGAAGCGGCTGATGGAAGCCTGAAGGAGAGCCAAGTATCATCCGCATAACACTGAAAGTTGGAGGAGAAGGTAGAGATCAGGTGGGCCAAAGGAGCCAAATAGACATTTAAGAAGCAGGGTGAGAAGATAGAGCTCTGGGGGACACCACATGTAGGGAGAGTGGTGGTGGAGAGGAAGGACCGAAGTTGGACCTGGGCTGGTTGGTCCAAGAGGAAGGAGGTCAGCCACTTCAGAGCCTGATCCGTGATGCCCAGGTTCTCACAAAGATGACTGATCAGGGTAGAGCGAATGACTGTAGAAAGTAGAAGAAAGGTCAAGGAGGGTGAGGACAGAAGGAGAGCTAGAGTCAAAATTAGAAAGCAGATCTTTGCGTGTGTTCGGGAGAACGGTTTCCATACCTCTGGCTGCTCTGAAGCCAGACTGATAATCGTGGAGACAACCAGCAGATTCTGTGAGGAGATTAAGCTGGGATATTGGCAACTTTTCAAAGAGTTTAACCAGGAAAGGAGTGATAGAAATCAGGCAATAATTTGCCGGACAGATAGGATCGGCAGAAGGCTTTTTTTATTTTTATTTTTTATTTTATTTTTAGGAGGGGTGCACAAGGGAGTGCTTGAGGAGAGAGTGGAAAGATCCTGTGGCGATAGAGTGATTGCAGAAATCGTAGAAAGGCTGGAGCAAGGGTGTCAATGCAGTCCTTGATGGATCTGTAAGGGCAGGGGAACACCTGTTTAGACTAAACTTTCATAGATCAGACTTATCGCGAAACATTGTCAGGTGTCGATAGAGAGAAGGAGGAAAAAGGAACAGGAGATGGTGAGGCGGCCAAAGAGGGCCTGAGAGAGGAAGAGGAAAGTGAAGACAGGATGTCCTGAGTTTTAGTGGTGAAATGAGAAGACAGTTAAGTAATTCAAAGAGTAGAAAAACAATACACAGCTTTATAAAAATAAGGTTCTATACTTTTGAAGTCCTTCTGTTGCTAAAGTTGATGGGGCCCTAGTGCCTTAAGAGTCACAGGTCCCAAAGTAACCCTTTTCAGGTAGTTAAGAGTCTTTGAAAAAGGCTGACCAAGTTTTGGCAAAGCTAACATTGTTAGGAAAGATTTTCTTTTTGCAACTCTCAGTTTTCTATGGCACCCCATTCTTCTTGCTCTATTTTTGATACAGTGGTGACTTTTCGAAGGGAAGTGAAGTTTTCAGCTTCTGAAGTGGCCCAGCATCCCTTGCTCTGTGCGGCTCAGTGAAGCTGTGCTCCTCTATCTGATCTCTGAAAACCCTGAGCAGTTCTTCAGTCCTTGAACATATGGGACCAATTAGGCTTGACACCTCCTCGAGGATTCCAGCCCTTCAGAGCCTTTGGAAGCGTCCCTGGACTGCCCAGCGGACTGCCTCTCTCATGGGATACCTCACCAGAAACGTTGCAGTTACACATTCGAGTTCTCAACTTTGGTAGTCACCAGCCTGTGCCTCAAGTCACCTTATGCCCGAATTCCAGTTTACCATCTTCAAGGGAACCTCTCCTGGAGCAGCTGTTGTGACCATGACTCGAAGGAAGCCTGTCGTTGCCTGCAATCAGTGACTGTCGCTGGAACTCTCCTTCCAACTGGAACAATCCTCGTACCTGCAAATCCTGGGCAACTCTAACGGGAACTGAAGATCGAGCCCACAGCGATCCCCAGACGATCCACACGACATTTGGGAGTAAGTAAGCATCAGTGAGCCCCCTCCTCCCCTTTCCTCTATAGGAAAGCACTGGGAACAAGTCCCTTTGTCTCCCATCGCCCTTCAACTCACCTTTATTCGTCGAACTTGGGTCGTGTATCCTGCTCCATGGTTAGCCTTGGGTCTGGAAGAAAGGAGAAAACGTGCCCATCTTCTTGAAAATTGTTGTAAAACTTTGAATTATTTTGAAACGCATCACCACCACAAGCCCATTGCATCCTTTAAGAGAACACACTGGTGAAAAGCACAGTGTTGGATCCTGTGACTTTTAGGCATAAGGCTATATTCATCTTAGGGTTTATACTTCTAAAGTTATGATATTGTACTTGTGACTGGTTCCCTAAATTACATACCTGCATTGCTTAAGTTATTTGATATCTTATAAGTGAACCTACTGGAGATTGTATATCTTTGTATTATAGAGTATTGTGTGATAGTACGGTTCCACGTCATTTCGCCTAAAATAATTATTTTGAGGAAAATGTCTTCAAAGTAATTACTTTGAAATCTTTCTTCAATTTCTTTTTCATTTTTTTTATTTGGGGGGCCCCATCATGACCCCTCTTCCCCTTCACTACTACCCCAAACTCCTCCCGACCCCCTTTCTCCGCCTTAACCCACAATTACATATATTTTTCAAAGTAATTCCAAAGTAATCACTTTGAAGTCATTGCTGTCGTTGAAACCACAGGATGCTGATAGTACTACCTGCTAGTTTACTTTTCAGTGTGTTCTAATGGCCTTAAATAAATAATTTTTATAATGGACTGTCTAAATTGAATTATTGTGTGCTGTTCGGTGTGTACTCAATGAGGGCCCCTGATCCCACTCACTCCCCTGGGACTAAGCCTTTACTGCTCATTCACTTACCTGGATTGGGTTTTGGCCAACCTCTCAGAGCTCCCTGTTCACTATAACTAGGCTGCCCCCCTAAAATATGTTCATCAGGCGTGTTTCTAGAAATCTATTTTAACAAACATGTAGGTCCAAGTGTCTCAAATAGCGAAGAACAAAGCAAGAACATTTCTTAGAATGACCTCTCCTAAAAACACCACCTTAGTGGAAGCCCAGGGGGAATCCTTGGCCAGAACGCCACCAATTATGATCAAGGAAGGGAGAGGCAGGGTTAGGACTTTGCACCAGTTAAACCCTGGGGAGCAGGTGCAGGTGGATCTAGGTCACCTGGCCTAAGCCCCGCCCACCTGGTGCCTTCCAGGTTGCTGCTCTTTTCCCCACTTAGCAAGCCACGCCCACCTGGTGCCTTCCTGGTTGCCACACTTTTTCGCTACTTAAGGAGCCCTCCAGCCTCTTTTCCTTTGCAGATGGGGAACAGGTGCAAGTGATTCTAGGTCACCTGGCCCAAGCACCACCCACATTCTTAGCCCTGTCTCTTCCTTCCTGCTCTTAACTCTTCGATCAAGGACATCTCTCACCTGGGCGTCCGAAGTGAAGGGCAGACAAAGAAAAGGGCAATTCCTGTTCGGACCAGGAGGACCCAGGGCCCGACCCCCTGCTCAGACAGCAGGTAAACATGCACCAACATGTGTTTACTCCCTCTGGCCACACAGGCCATCCCAAACTCCTCTGGTCCCCCAGTGATGTTCCCTTATGCCCCCCACCCTTCTCACACACAGGTGTTGCCTGTTTTGCTCAATTCTTCCGCCCTGCTCCCCCTGAACACCTCCAGCCTACTTCTGTAGGAGTCTGTCCCGATACATTCAGATTTCACCATCACCGTCTTGTGGCCAATGCTGGATTTGACTTTATGGACTTAATTGATTCACGGTGCGTCACCCTTTCTCAACTCTCATGCTGGACTTCCTTTGTATCTTGTACTCATGGTGGCCCTGAATCATGATGTTCCCATCTTCATCTAGTATCCTGGCTTGCAACATTATGTATTACTACTTACTTCTGCAATTGTATTTGCTCTCCCCTCTTGCTTCTCCACTCTTTTTGACTCCTTACTCTGTTCTCTCCTCCTCTTCCCTTCTCCCTTTCCCATCGCCTCCCCCTCCCCCTCCCCCTCCCCTTGTTTTTTTTCCTCCCCCGAGCAATATCTATAATGTCGTCAGGCCTAGTACGATAATCGCTTGTTTTGTTCCTCCCCTCCCTTTCTGCACCCCTCTCCCTCATCTTTTGCTTTCTCCGGCTCTACCAGGAATGTCGTCAGGCCTAGTACGGTAATCGCCTGTCTGTTTCCAATTCCTTCCCACTTTCCCCCTCCCTTCCTTATCTATGTCCCAGCTCTTGCACTATCTGAAATGTCGTCAGGCAGAGTAAGATAGTTAATTTCACATCCCTTCGGTTCATGGCCTGTAAGAAGGTCATTGTATTTTCCCTTGCCTTGAAGCACTTTGAAACACATTGTGCATAGGCACTATAAGTAAACTATCATATCATAACTCACCATGTGTACTCAGATTATGTCAGAAACCACTTCTGATGTTCTTGAGTTGCTGGGCTCACTTACTTCGTGTCTTGATTCTGCAGGAGGAAGTCCAGGGGCTGCAGGTGCAAAGGTCACTTCCGCATTCCTAGCACTGGGCAGCAGGACAACCCTTGCATGATAAAGAAAGTACCTCTAGGATGAAGAAATTGGAGGACCTCCAGGACATGATGCCATCGATCTGAATGACACCTGGCCTAGTAAAATCGTTGTCTGTCTTCCCTTTGTCCCCCCTCCCTGCCGCGTCGCACCTTGAAACACGTGTATAGGCATGTTACAAATGCCATATCATTGGGAGACAACGATGACCACACCGATCAGATCTGGTGGAAGACTATCCTTGTAGCAGAGGTAATGAAGCTGTCCTGCAAGGCCCCTCTTCACGCTAAAGAGCTGCAACTGCAAGGGAAGGCCTTTCGCCTTACTAGTATAGGGTCAAGTCGAACAAGGGACTGCGACAGATGCAGCGAGGTACCCAGGCGGGAGCCGTCAGTCTATAGAGTGGTACCGGGACACTTCCGAAGGCTTCCAAGAGCAGGATGATCGACCCAGGATCGAAAGAGGTCGTACCCACCAGTCCAGGGGTTGCATCACCAATGAAGGTCTTCAGGGGATCAGAAAAATGAGCAGGGTTTCGCCACAAAAGTTTCTCAAGGCAATGCTGGTTGGCAGCAACGAACCACGGGTCTAAAGCAGGATGCTCCTCTTTAGAGGGGTCTTGGCCCAAATGATGACCTGAAGAATGGATGCAGAAGTCCTTGTCTTATCCTAAATTTGACCTCGAATCAACACTGAGTTCACGGATGGCAAGGGTCTGCACTGCTGAAATGTCAGGGGCTGTATAATCACGAACAGCCTCCAGCCACCACATCTGCCTAGCAACAGACACACTCTAACCAGGATGGGCACTGGGACTAGACAGTCCCAGCCAACAAGTCAAACCACAAACTTATACCGCTGCTCTTCCTGGGAAAGCCAAGCTTTTACCTAGGAAAGGGCTTTTCATATATGGCCTATCCGGCCCGAGTGGGCAGGAAGGAGGGCAAAATACAAGATGGCCAAAGGACATGGCAAAACCATGTGGCAATGCCATTTGAGAGTAATATAGAGATCAAACAACGGATCACCTGTGAAACAGACTATGCAGTCTATGCCCTCACCTGTGCATGCCATAAATACTATATCGGCAGCACAAAATGCAAGCTAAAGATTCGAATACAACAGCATGTGCGAGCCATCACACACAACGATGTGAACTACCCCATGGCTAAACATTTCTATGAATGTCATAACAAAGAAATAGACAGTTTCAAATTCTTTGGGGTGTATAAAATAGAGTTGGGCCCCCGGGGAGGTGACAAGGAGAAGCAGCTGAGACAAAAAGAAACAAGGTGTATACTAGATTTTGAAAGTAAACAGCCCAACGGGCATAACATTGATGAAGAGTTATACACCTTTCTGGGCAGCTAAAGGAATGTTTCTGTCCCCTTTTTTGGCACATCTCCATTGAAATAAGCAACTATATGTTTACTCTGCTTACCTTATGCTATGCAAAATTAGTATTTATATTCCCTTCACGATTCCCAAATAATGAATAGGTGCTCCGTAATGATATACGAGATCAAATAGTTGGTTTTAAAGTTTTTGTATTTTAAATAATTTCTTACGGTGTCGGTAATTGTGTGTTTGCTTTGGAGCACATTTGTTGCTCTGCACTATTTTTTTTCTCTACATATGGTAATGGGGGAGTAGAGAAGGGGAGAAGAAGAGCAAGGAGAGGTTAATTGGGAAGTAGACTTAACTAGAAAAATATAGTCTGCCAACTGGATATCGATTTATTAATGTTGTTGTGTATTTGGGGACAATCTTCCATTCACGGTTAGATATATCTAGTATGTTATCTCGATTTCAATTATTATGCTGGAATTGGGATTTCCCTTGCACTAAGTACTTCATTAAATAAATAGATAAACAGGGACCGAGCAGAGATCTAATATTATAAATGATTGGATCCCGGACACTACTATTATAGTGAATATAAGACCTAACAGATTATGGGTGAGCTACAGAGACCCATGTTTCGGGGTTTTAGATATTCATTTATATCCTACTAAGGGAGTTATAGATGTTTTTAATTATGCACTAGTCACTTTAAAATCGGAAAGGGAAAAAAAGGAAAAAAAACTTGGGCGGTGAATGCTCCATACCCTTTTTTCTTTCTCTCTTTTTGCCCAGTATGATCAATATATGTTTGATGTAAAAGACAAAGAGGCAATCAGAGTCAATGGATTGAATGAATGTCATTTAGGACATAGATATTTCATTTCATCTTAGCTGCTAATGCACAATGCACTTTAAATCTACCTCTAGGAATAAAATGCTCATTCGCATGAATGTATGCCTGTTAGGCAAACTCACTAGGCAAAGATGTCTGCCTTGGTTTGGGTACGTAATGCAGATCACTAAATGGGGCCTTCTTTGATCTCTATGTTGCCTGCCTGCCCACCCCCTCCTTTCCCTCTCTCCTCCTCCTAGTCTCATGTTTTAAAGTGGTGTACGGTGGAGAGGTTTTTTGTTGTGAAAAAGCGGCGAGTTGGCCGCGAAACGCGTCACGCCTCGAGTGTTGCACTTGGGAGGACCCACACTGGGGTCATACTCTCTATTTTCTGAAATGGATTTCCATGGTTTTTAAATATTTCTTTCCCGTGTGGATCAATAAAAGAAGAAAATCAACAAAACGGAAAACGGTTGGTGTGGAGCTTTATTTCCCCCCCCCCCCCCGATATATATATATGGGAGTAGTTTCTTACCTATAACTCCATTTCTCCAGCATTGGTATCTTTCATGGATTCAGATGCTTAGAATATTCCCCGTCAGGCTGGGAACCCTGAGTATATTTATAAAGACCTTTCCTATAGGAAAAATGTGACACTTCTGTGTCCTAGCTATGTCGTTTTCGGGCTGCGTACGCCTGACCCAATAGGATGTAGGGATATAAATAGCCCCGCCCCCGCCTCCCTTCAGATTTTAACCCCCAAAGTAGAGGGAACATATAGAGTTTGCATTCAGGGGAGGCCGGCGGGCACATGTGAATCCATGAAAGATACCAACACTGGAGAAATGGAGTTACACGTAAGAAACTACTCCCTTCTCCAGCATTGGATCTTTCATGGATTCACATGCTTAGAATAGATTATACAGCAGTTCCCCTAAGATGGAGGTGTGCAATGCAAACTAACAATATGCAAGCTACATGTGCAGTTGGGTATACGAAAAAAAAACCATCAAGGTACATTGAAAATAATTAAGCATATGGCATAATGACAAGAGTATGTACACCCCTATATGGGGCTTACCTTACTGAAACGATGCCGAAGGACCGCTTGCCCCATCTGCATATCTGCCGCATGTTGTTGCTCTAGGCAATAATGCAGAGTAAATGTATGCAGCACCGACCATGATGCCGCTTGACACATGTCCACCAATGGAATTCCAGACCATAACGCCGCCAATGACGAGGTGGATCTTGTTGAATGAGCTTTTGGGCGTCTCTCAAATGGTTTTCCTGCTTTAGAGTGACAAAAAGCAATAGTCGACGACACCTAGCGGGCCAGTCCTTGCTTAGAGATCTGTTCCCCCTTCACCGAAGGTCCATAAGCTACAAACAGTTGCCTTGAACGTCTAAAACCTTGAGTACGACTGAGAAAGAACTTCAAAGCTCTTTTTACATCCAACGTGTGGAGAGTTTTCTTCGCCGCAGAAGAAGCTGTTGCAAAGAATGTTGGAAGAACAATAGAAGAATGTTTGTGGAATGTCGTCGGCACTTTAGGAATGAAGTGAGGATTGTCTTTGAAAAACCGCAGGTATGGAGGATCAATGACCAATGCCTGAAATTCCGAAAGCCTTCTTGCCGACGTAATGGCTACTAAAAAGGCAATTTTCCATGACAAAAACCTCAACGACAACTTCGGCTCGAACGGAGCCTTCATTAGTGCTGACCGTACTAGCTTGAGGCTCCAGTTTGGTGGAAATTTCTTAGCTGGCAGAAAAGTTCGAAAAAGGCCTTTCAGGAAATACTTTACCAGTCGATCGCTGAAAAGAGGTGTTGAATGTCTTTGAGTAAATCTGGAGATGGCCGCTAAATGAACTTTAATAGAGGAAAAGGCCAATCCTTGCTCCGCCAAGTGCAATAAATATGGCAGAATCTGCTCTGCTCCGACGTTCAAGGGGTCTACCCCCAGATGATCCCTGCACCATCCACAGAATCTTTTCCATTTACCTGCATATGAAGAATTCGTAGACTGAGCTTGTGCTGCCTTTAAAATTTGTGGACACTTTGAGGGAATGTTCAAGTCCCTGAACTCTGAGAAGTCAGGAGCCAGGCCGTCAGGTTGAGGGAGTCTGGATCGTGGTGCCAAACCGATCCTTTGCCTTGAGATAGAAGGTTTGGAATCTTCTGGAACCTCACTGGCTCAGCTATTGACAGTTGCAGAAGATCTGAGAACCACGACTGTCTCGCCCAGTTCGGAGCCACCACAATTACCCGACAAGGGTACTTGTGAATCCACTGGAGTGTCCGCCGTATGAGTGGAAACGGAGGAAACGTATAAGCAAACTTTTTCATCCACGGGAAGGAGAATGCCTCCCCCATCGATCCGGGTGTTAGGCAGAAACCTGTGCAGTTCCCTCTGGGACCACTGCAAAAGATTTAAGACTACAGGTGTTTGGCAGTAAACCCACTTGGTAGCAGCCTGTACCGCACAGATTCACTTGGTAGCTGTGGCTGAGCAGTCAGACTTCCCTCAAGAAGAGTTAGGCAGTATACAGAACATTCACAATAGGTCAAAAGAACACAGTAGAACAAGTAAACACTGACCAGGGCTTGGTGTAAAAGAGATATCATTATTTATTTAAAACCACATCTAGAAAAACACACAGGCACTAATAGTAAGCAATTCAAAAACACGGTCACTAAAAGATATACACTCCCTTAGAAGAATATTAGACAAGTCTTAAGTAAAGCCCCACTTATTTTCAGACAGCGGTGAGCGCTTAACGCAGATGGCACTCTAATAATTTGTTTTAAAAGGGAGAGAAAAACAGAGAATAAATTGAAACAGATCCCAACGCTTTTACAAGAACACAACAAGAGAGGAAGGCAAATTAAAACCGTGAAGTTAGAGTTCAGTAGGCCGGATCCACTTTAAGAGGATCAAACGAAATGTGTCCAAGGTCACACAGTTGTAGTGCACAAAAGTCTTGAAAAGGTTCAAAAAGAGTTGGACCAAAGAAAGGTACCAGTTAGAAGGTCAAGGCGGCCAGCCCAGTCCAGAAGGTTAAGGGGTTATTATTACCTTGTAGCAATCTTTAGAAAGGGAGGCCTGGCGGACACGGTACCTTAAAGTGGTGAGAATACTCCAGCGGGGGCAGTTGTTCCTGGCAGCGGATGCAAGTCGGTGCTTCGTCCGGGGGAAGAGAGGATCTCGTCGGGGAGGAAGACAGCAGTCCGTTGCACTGCCAGGGAAGAAACCAGACGCGGAGTTCTCAGGTAAAAGGAGCGGTCCTTTAGTTTGCGGTCCAGTGGTAAGTGGCTATCCGGTTGCCGGGGTGCTTGGCATGGGCAATTCGACCACAAGCCGGTCTGGGGTGCGAAGATAAGAAGGTAAACTGGTTGTGCCCACTAGTCATGGGAAGAAGCCTCTCCAGCCGGAGATCTTCTCTGTCGTCAGGAAGTGGTGAGACGGTTCCGCAGGGCTCCACCGGTGGTGTCGTCGTGGTAGGTCGGCTCAGCTTCTCCCTCGTCGGATTCTCAGGTCCTGTGACGACTTCTGAAGTTCCAGTCCCCAAAGCCCTGCTTTTATGCAGCACACCCCCATTCACTCAGCCAAGCTGTCAATCAAACATGCTAAGTGGTGAGCCAGCCGGCTCACCACTTGGGCCAATCACACAAGAGTGCGACTTGAGTTACCAAGGTAACTCAGTCCAGGGTGCCTAAACCCCCTTCCACACCCCCTGTGGTACCCAGACAGAGTGGCACCACTTTTGGAGGCTTCTGTGGAGAAGGCCGCCAAAAGGTGGAACAAAGGGCTCGACTTGGGTTGGAGTCACAGAAGAGAACACAAACGCCATTTTAGAATCGAGTCCTGGCAAAACATACCAACCGGCGAATTAATATTAAATAAATAAACCGGCGGTATGTTCGAGGCTATGAGAATTAAATAATTAAAGTTGGTAGCCTCGAACAATGGGAAAATCCCATTGGGATATATTCGCGGTCGAATATAAAAAGTAGTATCCACTGCCACCAGCCAAAACTCGATCAGGGACGACGGAGACGTGCCCCCTCGACTAACAGACCCTGGGGCAATTGAATTGCCCCGACCAGTACGTCCAAAATATGATGGTTTGTACTGGTTTCTGTTAATAATTTGGGACTAGTAAAGCCAATGGTGACTTTACATGCCCTGGGAGACAGTAGTCAGTCCCAGGGTATGGAGTCTATGGTGTGGTGTCACTATGACACCCCTGTGTTACTGCACGGAGGGTGCTGTGTAACACACATAGTAAAAACACATGAGACCCTATGGAGTAAAGGACCCCATAGCCCATAAAACACATTAACAGTCAAAGGAACACCATAAATCATGTCCAAGAGTGGGAGAAAAAGAGTCTCACTCTTGGCAGGAGAAAAAAAACAAACTCCAGAAATCCAGCAAAGCTGCGGGGGGACTCACTAGGTTAGGAAATTCAGCCTAAAGAGAGAATTCTCCCTAACACTGGGCTGTGGCTACCTGCTTGCGAACCGTGCAAACTTCTTGTTCACTCGGGTCGCAAACAGATCCAGGGATGGAGGACCCCATTTTCTGAAGACTTTTGCAAGCTGACAATCGTACAGTTCCCATTCGTGCAGTTGGTTCAATTCCCTGTTGAGCGAATCTGCCTGTATATTCTATACCCATGGAAGATGGTAAGCCATTATGGTGATATTCTGTTCGAGAGCCCAATGCCATATTTGTTTAGCTTCGCTCGAGAGCGTCCTGGACCCCGTGTGCCCCCTTGCTTCCTGAGATGGAACATTGTTGTTGTATTGTCCGTTAGTAGTCTGACAACCGATGCTCGTATGCGCGGCAGAAAGGACTTCAGAGCCCAACGTACCGCTCTTAACTCCAGCGCGTTGATGTGAAGAGTAGACTCCGCTGGGGACCATTGATCTTGAACCTGCAGGGGCCCTAGATGAGCTCCCCATCCTTTCAGCGATGCATCCGTCATTACCGTTGCTTGACAATCCGGTTCCTGCAGGGGCATAGCCTTTGTCAGGTTGATCGAGAGCTGCCACCACTGACGAGCCCGCAAAAGATTGTGATTGATGCTCAACTTGTCCGACCATAGACCTCGACTCTGGGACCACCGGTCTGCCAGAAACTCCTGTATCGGCCTCATGAAGAGACGGCAATTGTTCACCAATGGGATACAAGATGCTAAGGCCCCTAGCAGTAACATGTATTTTCTGACTGACACCCTGGTGCCCACTTTCCATTCCTTTGCCTTTTGAGTCAGTTTCTCAATTCTTTCCACGGAGGGTCTCACTAGCCCTGATTGAGTTTGGAACTCTGCGCCCAGAAGTTCCTTGAGGGCGTTAGCAAGGATTTCTCGAAGTTGATCGCAAACCCCAAGCATTTCAGAAGTTGCATGGTGGCTTTTAGGCTTGCGTGAGTTATGCTCAGTGACGAGCCTCTTATCAGCCAATCGTCCAGATACGGGTAAACAGGATGACCTTTCCTTCGCAGCCACGCTGCCACTGGAGCTAAACCCTTTGTGAACGTCCTGGGAGAAGACTTTAGTCCGAAAGGAAGCACTCTGAACTGGTAATAGTTCCGACCGACTACGAACCTCAGAAATGTTCTGTGTCGTCGATGCACCGGTATATGAAAATATGCATCTTGTAGATCTAGCGACGCAAGAAAATCTCCCGGCTGTACTGATCGGATGACCTCCTGAAGCATAAGCATCTTGAACTTTAAACTTTTTAGGGTCTTGTTGAGGGCCCGAAGGTTCAGAATGGGTCGCCACTTGCCATTGGGTTTTTTGACCACAAAGTAACGATAGTAAATTCCCTGGCCCCTCTCGGCCACTGGAACGAATTCTATAGCCCCTTTTTGCAGCATAAGTTCCACTTCTTGATGTAATATGCGAAGATGGGGTTGCGCCGAATACACAGGTGGAATTTGTGACAGCGTTTCTTTGAACTGCAGAGAGCGGCCTAGTTTTATCGTGTCCAATACCCAGCGGTCTGTTATACTTTTCCATTCGTCGACGCGACGGGCCACCCTTCCTCCCAGGATGTCCTGTAACATATCGTCGTTGTGACTTTGACTGCCTGTCTTTTGCTGATGATGAATATCCCCTTCTTCTCGAAGCTGGTAGTTTTCGACCTCTTCGCGTTGCCTAGACCGCACGTCTATAACCTTGGGAGGCGTATGATGGCCTGCTGAAGTTTCGGTCTCTAGATCCAGTAAAACGGGAATTTCCTGATGCTCCGCGGAAGGGATGAAAAGATCGAAAAGCTCTTCCACTTTGCAGGGCTCCTGACGACCTAGCTGTATCCGTATCCGCTTTCATACCTTTCAAGGCATCGCCCACTTTCTCTCCAAACAGTTGGTCACCCTCACACGGCATATTGAGTACCTTGTACTGGACTTCCGGTCTGAAGTTAGTACATTTCTGCCAGGATTGCCTTTTCAAAACCACTCTGTTTATTTGCTTAAATCCAGACTCTGCCAAATCCACAGCAATGTTAATCAAATGGTTTGACGCTTCTTCTCCCTCACGGACCAGCAACATGGCCGACTTTCTATGTTCTTCAGGAAGGTGTTCTAGGATGGGGCCAAACGATTCCACATCTCCCTGTCATACCTTGCCATAATTGCCAGTGAGTTAGCCGCTTTAACCGTCGTCGCTCCTACGGATAGAACCTTTTTGCCAAACGTGTCCTGTCTTCTAGCCTCGTTATCCGGAGGGGTAGAACCTTTGTGCTGCGATCTGGCCTTCCTAGCCACTGTAGCTGACACTACTGACTCTGGAGATGGTTGAGCGGTCAAGCATTTAGGCGTAGAGTCTGGAGCCTGGAATTTCTTCTCCAACCTACCCTTTATTGCTGGTTCTGAAAATGGATGGCACATGGTCCTCAAACCTTCTTGCCAGACGTGGTCTAGAACGGGAACTGAGAAGACCGACTTCCTTCTTTTCCCCATATGGTCGAACAAGAAGCACTCCTTTTCTTCTTCAGGGCTCAGACCAAACTCAAGACAGGCTTTGCCCATCATCGCGTGAAAGGCGCCGATGTCGTCTGGTGGTGATGGTTGAGCCGGGCTTCTAGGTGCCTCCATCTCCACTTCCGACTCTCACGTAGGATCCCTCGAAGGGGATGAGGATACCTCTGAAAAAGAATCTCTAGGTTCCGACTCTGAATCTTGTAACTCCTTCTTCCGGGTATGAGCGTGGTGGTTCCTCGCTCACTGGTCGGGAGGCTGGATTTTCTGTAACCCGCGTAGGAGGACCTGGTTCGTCGTCGGCAGGTCTCGCTGGCATCCCCAAAGGTGCGTCTACGAGGGGTAACTTCTCATACAACCTCTTCAGAAGAGACTGTAGAGTGGACAACACTTGCAAGGATAATATAGATTGAGGGCTCAATAAAGACGACGAAGCCGGGACATTTTGCCCCCCAGAAATCGTCAACGATGCAATTCCTTGCAATCCCAGATCTGCTGGATCCAACATCTGTTCTCGATCCTCCTCCATGGATGATATTGAGAAGGCCGCCTGCGGCCGTAGTAAGGTCTCTGGCAGAACCGCATTGTACACCTGCCACTCCCTTTGAGGCTCAACCGTCGACGATGTCAACGTGGATACGTCCATCGTCGCTATTGTATTCGCAGGGGCCACTACAGGCGTTACCTGCTTTGACGGTAACACCCTTGTCAACGACGGAGTCTCCGTAGATGATGGTGTAGGCTGTGACGCAGACTCTTTTGGCGATCCCGCCTTTTTTGAGCCAGATTTATGCCTTGTCGAGCCTCTACTCGAGGCCAACCTGTGATGGTCCCCTGAGGAGGAGGTCTTCAAAGGATCTTTCCCTTTTTTGACGAAGATGAAGAAGAAGACTTTCCTTGATGGCGATCTTGTCCATGTTTCGACGAGGATTCCTTCGCCTGATATTTTTCTGAAGGGCGTTTCTCCATAGAACACAGTTTCTTCGGAGGAGGCTCCGCCGACACCGACCGGCGATGGGATTCCGCCTTGGATGACTTGGGCCTGGATGCCAGGCACCGTGCCAATCCTACCTCCGATGAAGAATAGGTTCCTTCATTTAGCCACGTCACCAGGCGTCTTTTCCTATCCTTTAGCGTCTTCTGTGAGAAGCCTTTGCAGATCTCACAACTGTCCACCGAGTGATGAGGGTGCAGACAGTACAAACAATCCATGTGCCCATCCCCTTCATAGACTTTTTTCAGTCTGCACGTGGCACACGTGCGGAATAACGCCTTTCTGGACATTTGCACGAAAAACTCTCAACAGTAGAATTCAACCTTGTTACGAAGTAGAAACAAACACGAGGTGCTCCCGCTACTTTGGAGACGGTTGAAATCTGAAGGGAGCCACGGGGGCGGGGCTATTTATATCCCTACGTCCTGTTGGGTCAGGCGTACGCAGCACGAAAACGACATAGATGGGACACAGAAGTGTCGAAATTCTTCCTATAGGAAAGGTCTTTATAAATATACCGAGGGTTCCCAGCCTGACGGGGAATATTCTAAGCATGTGAATCCATGAAAGATCCAATGCTGGAGATATATATATATATATATATATATCTCTCAAGAGAAACACAGCAAAGCCTTTGTTCTTTGAAGCTGCACTCCCATCTCCATTGTATTCCACCAAAATACGGCACAAATTGCCGAAAAAACACCAATAGATGGGAAACACCAAAAATCTGCCCAACAAAAATTGTCTGAAGTAAAAAGCTTTATTAACAAATTGCAGTTTAAAAGGCTTCCCAATGCCATGAGAGGCTAACTGACGCGTTTCGCCACACTCCTGTGGCTTGCTCACAGTAACTCCGCCCTGTAATGTGAGCCCATTTTAACCCATAGACACAATAGCAAACAGTGAAAAGGTGACTTAAATAACTTCTATTATTGCTGTCGGCCATCTTTGAGAGGGCTCATAATATTCTCAACGTATATGCACATTGCAATATCTACAAGATTGGAATTTTAACAAGCATAAACAGCTGTCGGATATATAGAACTCATATATTCTCTAAGTAGCAATACATGAGTCTACACCACTAGTTGTAAACATTACACAGATTAACATTTTACCTTTTTCCCACAATTGGCTTCAATCCAAGATTGGAAAGTCATGCAATTTATAGTACCGTAATGCCGTAGTTTGTGATGTACCTTTATAATTTTTGTCTAATATGCGTGCACGTCCCGGTTTATTTGGTATTATTTGGGCATCTATTCCATGCTTATTATGCCTTGAATACTGTGACCGTGCTCGCATATTGGCATATCTATGTGTGTTGATCCTGTATTGTTGAAGTGCAAATGCAGAGTGCCAAAGTAATTAACAACGTAGTTGTACAATTACATGATTATATGTAGTACAATATTGTTAAAGTGCTGATGCATAGTGCACAAATATTAAGCAGCATAGTTGTATGACTGGATCCTATTATATCTGTCATATATTAAAGTGCAAGTGCCTTAGTTAAAACCAATAATTGTACACATCATATACTTCACTAATGCTGACATATTAATACCTTCTATAACCAATCAGCCCAAAAATGATAGCTGTTCAATGCATTTGGATCCAACAACACAATGTATTAAAAAAAAAGTGTCAGTGTATAGTGCAAGGAAGGTACTACGTTATTATGTGGCTGACGCCATGTGTACCTGTCATGTATTGAGGTACAAATACCTTAAAAAACAATGGTCATGCACGCTGTATATCTATGACCCATAGTAAAGTGCTAATGCAATCTGTAAAATAAATCAATACGATAGTAAAAGCTATTCAATACATATAAATCAAATTGCGCCATCTTTAAAACAATACCACAATGCTTGCTCACTGATTTAATTGCATGGCTCTTTCGGAAGCCTACGTGCATTCACATATAGTGCTGATAGTTTTATCCTCACCTCTTAATTTTTGAGGACGACATAGTAATGTATTTTTTAGTTAGGTACAAGTCACCTATATCTGTATGGGTATGTGTCACCAATTAGTGATAAGAATATAAGAATTATATAAAAATCAACTAGAAACCCTCCACACAAAAGAGCAAGAAAACGGGAGAAAGAAGAGAAAATTCATCAATGGATTATTTCGCCAAAGAAAATTAGTAATGAACTAAACAAAAGAGAGAAGAAGGAAAGAAGAGAAACAGGTATACATTGCCTACACTCCTAAAAAGGTATATAGCTCCTCATCTATATTGTGGCCTGTCAGATTTTTTATTTCAAAATCAATTATGTATTTCGTTTCTTCTTGTCGCAACAGTTTTTCGCTGTCGCCTCCCTTTGGGCCTGTTACAACTTTGTGGACACCAAAGAATGTAAGAGTCTTAGGGTCTCTATCATGGAACTCAGAAAAATGTTTTGCCATGGAATATGTATGGTCCTTGTTGGCAATGGCTCTGATATGTTGTAAAATTCGTACTTATAATTTACATTTGGTGCTGCCAACATACCACTTGAGGTATGGGCACATCAGGACATATACAACTAGCTCAGACTCGCAAGTAATTTTGCCCTGAATTTGTATCTGTGTCTTGAGAATGGGATGAATGTAGCTACTACAATTAAAAGCATATTTACACACTTTGCATTTGCTGCACTTAAAAAAGCCAATTCATCCCCCCCGAGAGCCAATTACTACCTTTGCAAGTGCTATCTGAGACCATATAACTTTGAACTACTAGATCTTTTATAGACATACGGAAGGTTTTATCAGGCCGTTCTTTTAATAAATTGCCTAGATCTTTGTCCATCTTCAGGACTTTCCAGTATTTGGTAATAATGTTTCGTATAATAGGTGAATGGCTTCCAAAAGTTAGTATCAATCTAGTAGTGTTCTCTTCTGTTATATCACGAGAATCAGATTTAGATGTCATCAACAGGTCTTGTCTGTTCATATTCCGGACTTTGAGGTAGGATCTTTCAATTACTTTTTTGGGATACCTCTGTTGTAAGAGGTTATGGAGTGTAATTTGGCTTGCTAGGTCAAAATCTTTGACATCGCTACAATTCCGTCTTATGCGAATAAATTCGCCATATGGAATGCTCCACAAAAGGCTTTTAAGGTGTGCACTGTTTGCGTGGAGGGGAATGTTTGCTCCTGTTATTTTTCGGTAAAGCTCACACCCAATTTTTTGTTCTACAATTTTGACTTTCACATCGAGAAATACGATGGAGTGTGCACCATGTTGTTCCGTAAATTGTAGATTCAAGTTGTTAACATTCAAATGTTTAACAAACACTCGCCAAGATTGTGCTGTACCATTCCAAACAATAAATAGGTTGTCGATGTAGCATAGCCATAATATTATTTTGTCTGTGAAGATCTCATTTTCCTCTGCCCATTCCGCTGATTTTTCCCAGTTGCCCATCATGAGGTTCGCATACAAGGCGCAAACGTAGTGCCCATCGCGGTGCCCTGGATTTGACGAAACAATAATTGAAAAGAAAAACATTGTTTTGATCAAGGTAATTGAGAGATCATGTTTTCAAAAAGGTTTCACAGGCCTTTATGCCATCCTCATGTTAAATTGATGTATATAATGACACCGCATCCATGGTGGCCAATAAATATGTTGGTTCCCATGGCAGGTGCAGACTGGGTTCACTCCTGGGAGGCCTACGGCTCTCAATATTAGGCGGCTATTTGACATCATCGCCAGAAAAGATCCTGAAGCTAGTGCTATCACAGTGACTATTGATGCTCAAAAGGCCTTCGATATGGTATTGTGAGAGTACTTATTAGTGGTGCTCAGGAAAATGGGGGCCAGGCCTGCTATGATACGATATATTAAAATGTTATATACACAACCTTTAGCAAGAGTACTGGTCAATTCATGCATGTTTGAACCATTCCAA
This sequence comes from Ambystoma mexicanum, assembly GCF_040938575.1. Taxonomy (NCBI): domain Eukaryota; kingdom Metazoa; phylum Chordata; class Amphibia; order Caudata; family Ambystomatidae; genus Ambystoma; species Ambystoma mexicanum. Next base: position 288,559,322 of record NC_090931.1, on the reverse strand, counting down.
CTAGAAAGAGGCACTCGGCAGGGTTGTCCCCTCTCCCCGAGTGTTTTTGCCTCAGTCATTGAGCCCATGGCAGACTTCATTAGAAAACACCACGGTCGTCGTGGCTTACGCTTGGCTGGCCCTCCCAAAATTATTTCCCTGTATGCTGATGATGTGATGTTATCTGCTAGAAACCCTCATACCAACCTGGACCCAATCCTTCATGACATTAAACAAATCTGGCAATTCTCCGGCTTCACCATTAACTTTTCAAAATCTGAGGTCTTTCCACTGACTAATAATACATGTGAAATCTGCTGCTGCTTCCCGCTCCGGTTGTCCCCCGACCACATCAAGTATCTGGGGATGTGGTTTCCAGAACCCACTCCACCTTACTATGTGACAATTACAAAGCAATCAGCAATAGAAATAAAATATCAATCAATCACCCACATGGAAAATAAACTAAACAGATGGAGATCTCTCCCACTCTTTACTGTTGCCAAACTCTCGCTAATTAAAATGACTTTAATGAATGTATATAATATCTTAGGCAGTAATGTCCCATTATGGCCCAGGAAGCCGTACTTTGCCAAATTGCAAGGACGATTTGCACAATTACTGTGGCATTCCGGAGAAGGCAGAGAAGGCCTTCCAATACAAGAAAGGAGGGTTCTCAGCCCCCCATCTGGAACTTTACTGGATAGCTGCCCAGCCCTAGTTCACCACATTCTGGTACGTGGCGGAACATCCACCACCCCATGTAAAATTAGAAACCTTAGCAGTGGGCCGTTCAGATCTCAGGACATACTGCTGGACAAACACTACAAAGACAACTGCCCATTCGACTCAGTTGCCTACACACTGGAAGCTTGGCGAGCAATATTTGCCCTCACAGGGGCTGCCCACCTCTACTGTAGATGGCTCCCACTACAAACTTGGTCCAACGTGGGATGGAGCGTTGAAATTAAGGTGGGAAGGTTTGGGCTATAGAGCATTGGTGGATTTATACATTGAAGGGAAATTCATTGCACCCACCACATGGAAGCCTGGCCACAAGAGGGCTGGAGGTAATCTGCTCCAATACTACAGTATCCGCTCAGCGGTGACTAACAGATGGCCTATGTACCCGAATAAACCCCCTGAGACACCTGAACTGGCATATATAGTTACTCTGGGGATTGCAAACACAGCCTCTCCACTTATGGTACTGAACAAAATGGTTCCTCCAATCCCACACACACACAGGTCCGCTCGTTGGAAGAAATGGGGGTGCAACTTACTGATGCCCAATGGTTGCACGTGTGCTCTCACATCAGGAGAGTATCCCTTAGTTTTAGATTAAGGTTATGCAATTCAAAATATTAAATAGGCTATACTACATCCCAGCCAGACTAACCAAAATGTTTCAAACTGAAGAGCATGTTTGCCCTAGATGTGCATGTGCCCCTGCGGATCATCTACATATGTTCTGGTAGTGTTGCCACCTAACAGACTTCTGGAATAAATGACTAGACACCTTGTCCAGGGTGGTGAGTTCCCCATTGGAACGAAGCCCACTTCAGGCCCTGTTTGGCATGTGGTCTGCTCTGCAGGGTAAAATGCACAGAGCTTTCGTGAATGTGGGTTGCATGGTGGCTAAACAAAGCATCCTCATGAAGTGGAAGGATTAAAAATAAAAACGGGAGAAAGAATGGTTGTTGGCATTGACCTGGGTTCAGGAAACAGATGAATATGTGGACACACTTCCCCTATCATCCAGGCATAGAGACATATGGGCCATGTTCCACTCCTACTTGGCCGAAATTGCAGCTGCGGATTAGGTGGAATCTGGGGCCAAGGACCAATTTATGTACCGCTATTGTATGTTTCTAATGCAAAGTCTGTGTGTAATCCATATGTTTAAGATCACATGTTTATCTGTGTACATGCTATATTCGTTTATTTCTATTTGTTTTCTGTTGTACTCGTAAAATTGCCAAATAAAGATAAAGGTTTTTTTTTAAAAGCTGATCACTTGTGTCGGTCTTGCTCGTTTGTCACCATGAGTTCCTCACATCCCTCTGATACAATTTTCCACAATTAAAAAAATGGAAAATGAAAGAGTAAACGCCTTTACCATTTCATTTTACTACCTGTTTTCTAAAACGCGTAAATTCTGACTGCAAATCACAATTTGCATACAGTATTTTCAATGAATTTCATTAGAATCCACTTGTTTCTGGAAGGTGCTAAATGCAGAACGATTTCATAGGAATCTGTTAGTTTAACACTAGCATGAAAATACATGCTGGCATTAAAACACTTAGTACTTGAAGGTGGAGGAAGAAAGCACAGCAAAATAACAAGCTACTTACCAACTGTAACGTTCTTTCGACTGGATGCTCCTCCCACGTATTCCTCATCTATGATATTCGTATTTCGCCAGCTTTGCTGTTTCGGGGGGAAAAAAAAAACAATTCGGCAGAGGTCACTGTGCACAAGGTTGTGGCGTCGATGTCCCTCGACGTTTTCCGTAGCGTGTCGACGTCGCCAGTCATATAAGTAGCTTGTACCGCACCTGTTGGCTTCAGTTCTGTTTTTTCGTGGCATCATTCGAGGAACACCCAGGCATGCCCCAGACTGTAAACTCTTCGTGAACGAGAAGTGTAAATAACAAACTGCTGCGGGTTAAGTTGGGTGGGGTGATGAGGGATACGTGGGAGGAACATCCAGTCGAAAGAATGTTACAGTTGGTAAGTAACTTGTTCTTCGAATGGATTGTGTCCTCCCACGTATTCCTCATCTATGATAGACTCCCATAGCAGTAATAAAATTTGGAGGTGGGAGAACTAATTATTCTTATGTGCGGAATGAAGTACAGCTTTTGCAAACAGCCCTTTCTGGGACGAAGAGGCATCTAAGCAGTAATGCTTCACAAAGGTGTGCATGGATGCCCATGTTGCAGCTTAACAAATATCAATTACAGGGACTCCCCTCCTCAGAGCCGCGGAAGTAGCCATACCCCTTGTGGAATGGGCACGAAGTCCCTCTGGTGGGCCATTCCCAGCTAATCTGTAGCACTCTACAATAGCCAAAGTAATACAGTGGGATATAGTTTGCTTTGTCACCGCTAATCCCAGTTTATGGCCAGTGTAACGCACAAAAAGTTGGTCATCCTGGCGTAATCTTGACATTCTTGATATATAAAAACTCAGAGGAGAGGCCACCAGGGGGCGCAGGCTTGATGGCCGCCTGATGGTTCTGCTCCCCGAAGGCCCTGGGAGAACTGCGGAGTAAAGAGAGGAAAAGGAACGCTACCTTCCCACAAAGACGAAAACTAGCTGTGGGAACTTCTGGGGACCCCGGCGACACCTTCCCGAGCCTTGGAGGTGCCCGGGTTCCCGAGATATTCGACTTGGAGCGCTCGCGCTCACCCTCCTCCTCCTCCTTCCAGGCCCACGTGTGAGAAACGGAGCCGCACAGCCGGGCCCCTCCCCGCTGCAGCCGAGCACAGCGCCACGACCAACCCGCAGAGCCGGCACTCCACAGTCCTGTCTGCAGCAGTAGGAGATCTGGGCCCCTGCCCCCCAGTCACCCGAGACTTGCCTGCCTCCCGCTCCCGCCACGGCACGGCTGGAGGAGCGGATTCAATAGGCGGGTCGACCCAGTCTCTCGTTGCCGGGTGCCCTGCAGACACGGCTGTGTCCCTCGAGCCCCCACTGGCAGCTCTGCACATCGGCCCGGGCCGGCGCGGGAACACGCCCGAGCCCCCTCTCCTCTTCCCCCCCACCACGGGGGGCACCACACCATCAAGTGCATCAGCGAACCCCTCCAGCTGCCCGCGGGGCACAGACCGCTGCGGTGCACACCATATAGGCCCGGGCCGACGCGGGAGCGTGCCTGGGCCCCTCTGAAATGCGGCTGGCCCCCCCACAGGGTCAACCACCTTTGATCAGGCAAGGCGACTTGGAACGGGGCCCCTCCAGCAGGCATGAACATACCATACCCCCACAAGCCCACCCTCCACCCTGCTGGCCCCAACCCCCCATCTAGGGGCTCAAATTCCATCCGCAGCGGAGCCCACCAGACCCAGGGGAAAGCGGGGGGAGTTGGAATCCAGGCCACCTACGTCAAATACTCCCCTTCCTGCCACCACGCTGGGGAGCCATTGACAAGGGAGTGCCAACACAGGAAGAAACCCCTGACACTGTATGTAGAGACACAAATAGAGGGTCCCCTGTGGCCTTACATAGGCAAATACTCGAGGTGCCTGATCACCCCACAGCCATAGACGCAATCCCCAAAAAGAAGTAAGGAGTAAAGAGTAAGGTATACCGGTGACCCCTAAGCTGACCCCTGTGATACGTGCGGACCCCCCACAGAGCAAACCTAACCACCAAGTCTCGCCCACCTTGCGACACCCTATAGGAACTGAGCCGAGGACGGGAGAATAAGCCCCGAATCCCTGGGGATATCACTGGGAAAATTGAGAAACCACAAAGACCTGGGGGCGAAAACACCTCATGAGTTGGAAAGAAACCCTGGCGAAATACCAATTCACAGCCGGAGACCCTGAGATGGAGACCAACACCTCACCCACGCCGGCCCCTGACATGAATACCATGCAGAATAACATTCAGACAATCCTTGATGAAATCAGGGGGATGAGAACAGATATGGGTCCTAAGCTGGCTGACCTAACCGCTAAAGTCGCCACGCTGGAGGACAGAGTGGAAGGGGTGGAGAATAACCAGGCGTCCACCGACCTCCTGGAAACACAGATGGAGGCAAGGTTTAAGGAAATGCAGCGACGGGAGGGGGAGCTCCGTCTCAAAGTTGACGACATGGAAAATCAAGAACGGATAAGTAACTTGCGATTTTTCGGCCTGACGGAGGTGGAGGGGGAGACCCAGACTGGTCTGGAGGGCAAAGTGCAGGAGATCATTAGGATTGTCTTGGGAACTGATTCCGAAGAAACCATCCTGATTGATAGGGTCCATCGAACCGGTGGAGGAGGTAGGGGTCCACGCTCTGTGCTGGCAAGATTCCACTATTACAGAGACAAAGCAAGAATACTTGAAAGGGCTAGGACCCTAAGAGACATACAATACGATAACTCCAGAGTGGCAATCTATCAGGACCTGTCGGCCCTCACGGTACAAATGAGGAAAAAATGCGGCCCACTTACTAGGTGGCTACAGGAGAAAGGGGTCAGGTACCGGTCGGGGCACCTATTCTATCTAGCTTTCGAAAGGCAGGGTGAAAACCATCAGCTTGTGACTGAAGAGGACATTCGAAGAGCCATCGACGAACTGGTTGGGGACTCCCCAGGAGCCTCGGGGGAACAGAGCGGTCCCAGGCAGCGGCCCTGGTGGTTCGTTGACCAACCCCGATGCTTGTCGGGCGATGGAGATGAACGCCTAGCAAAATGGGAAAGGATAACAGGGAACTAGGGACGGGAGTGGGGAGGGGGGGATAAAACAAAAGGGGACACCATACCATGGTTCTGGGATTCAACCTTATGGACGACAATGAGGGTAACAACCAAAGTTTTATTGAGCAAGGGTAGCTACGATCATGGTTGAAGGACGAATCGGCACGCTCAATGTCAAGGGCCTCAACTCACAGAATAAGCGATCTCTCACAAGCAACTTATTCCGCAAACAGAAACTGTTATCCCTCTTCCTACAAGAAACGCTCTACAGAAGGGGGGCGGAGTCGACAATCAAGGGAAAGGAGATAGGTAGAAATTTCTGGGCCTCGCACAAATCCTCGAAGAAGGAGGGAGTTGGCATCCTTCTAGGTAAATCACTGCATCTCACCGATGTTGAGACAAAGAGGGGCTTTGGAGGTAGATTCCTGGGGATAAGGGGGTAATCCCAGGGCATACGAATCACACTAGCCACCCTGTATGCACCAAACGTTGGCCAAATCAAGTTTATTCATAAAGTCCTCAAGGTCATGGACGAAAGGGCGGAGGGGGCCACGATCCTGGTTGGGGATTTCAACCTTATCACAGACCCTCATCTGGACTGGTGGTCGGCCAAGGGGATAGGCCCGAAAGCCCCTACGAAGGATAACCTTGCTTTTAGGGACCTCATACAAGAATATTATTGGGTGGATGTGTGGCGTAGATTCTCGCTGTCCCCTGGGGGTTATACGTTCTTCTCCCCTCCCCACCAAACATATACTAGAATCGATCTGCTATTGGTATCAGAGGAGGGAGGGGGGGGGGGGGGGGAGAAGGGGAGGTCGGGAACCCTGCGGTTGAATCTGTGACCTGGTCGGACCACAAGCTTCTCATTATGGAATGGCAATTGCAAGCCACTCCGAAATCATACAGGGGGCGCTGTAACGACACCCTCGTGAGGGACCAGGTGTTTAGGGAATTCTTAAGGAAGGAAATAGAGGCCTTCTTTGTAACCAACGACACAGGGGGAAACCCCTATGGCCACAGTCTGGGAGGCGGCAAAGGCTACCTTTAGTGGCCTCCTCATTGCGGAGGGCTCGAGCAAGAAGCGAGAGAAAGCGCTGATAGAATCTAAACTCCGGGAAGACCTGCGGGCCATGAGGGCACAGCTCACCAAGGGAAATGTGGACCGTGAGAACCTCCTGAGCGAAATGAGAGAGAAGAGACAAGCCCTACACACAATTTTGATTGGGGAGGTGGTCAAAAAAATGAGATAAACAAAACAGAGGTATTATGAGAAAGGGGATAAGGTCGGGACTCTCTTGGCGCACAGGCTGAGGGGAAACAGGGCCGGCAGGCGGATAGAGAGGATTAGGGACGGGGCGGGTAACATCCAGATAAAAACAGAGCACATAGCCGGATCATTTGCGGTCTTTTATAAGGCCCTTTATGCTAAACAAAAGGATGAATCATTGGGGTAGATTCAAAGCTATCTCAAGGACCACCCCCTACCTAGGCTCACGGACCTGGAGAGAGAATCACTTGATAAGGAAATAACAGAGGAAGAGGTGGAGGGGGCCATTAAAAGGCTTAAAGTAGGCAAGACCCCAGGGGGAGATGGATACACAGCTGATTTTTACAAACAATTCCAATCGGAGTTGATACAACCATTAACCAAATTGTTTAACCAAATTAAAACCTTGGACACCATTCCACCGTCATTCCTGCAGGCCATGATCACAGTAATTCCTAAGCCCGGCAAGGATCCTGTGGAGTGTAGCTCATATAGGCCCATCTCGCTCCTTAATACAGACGCTAAGATCTTTACTAGGATCCTTGCAACCCGCTTGGAAAAGTGTTTCTCCCGACTGATCCACCCTGACCAGGTAGGCTTTGTAATGAACAGACAGGGAGCAGACAACATGCGCAAAACCCTACACATACTGAGCACAAAAGGGGTGAAATCTGAGGGAGTTCTCCTTCTGTCCCTGGATGCGGAGAAGGCTTTCGATAGGGTGAGCTGGGCTTTCATTGAGGGGGTTCTGTTGTCTCTGGGGATGGGATCCAAGTGGCGGGGATGGATGACCGCCCTTTACACGCGCCCCTCTGCTACGGTGGTGGTGAACGGGGGAGAGTCGGAACCCTTCCCTTTGGAGAGAGGCACGAGACAGGGGTGCCCATTGTCTCCCCTCATATACGCACTAGTGATGGAGCCTTGGGCTATAGCGATCAGGGGAAACAACCAGATTCAGGGTATTAAAATAGGGGAAACTGACTACAAGATATCCCTGTTTGCAGATGGTGTCCTCCTGTACCTCTCTAACCCATCCCAATCAGTCCCCAAGGTATTGCATAGCTTAGAATGATATGGGTCCCTTGCGGGTTACAAGGTACATGTAGACAAATCAGTTGCCGTTCCAGTGGGCCAGCTCAATGATAGGGAGGGACAATATGTCGACAACCTCCCGTTCTATAAACAAACAGAGGGTCTCTGTCACCTGGGGATCCAGATACCATCAGACCTGGCTGATCTATTGAAGGCAAATTATCTGCCCCTTTGGAGGGCAATCAAACATGACTTGCAGCGCTGGTCGAAATCAGGCCTTTCATGGATGGCTCGCCTTAACTCCATTAAAATGGTTATCCTCCCTAAATTCTTATACCCGTTTCAAAAGTTGCCGACCCAGATACCGAAGCCATACCTCTTAGAGGTCAAGCGGACTCTTCTCCGCTACCTGTGGGCCGGAAAGTCCCACAGGATTGCCTACGACACTCTAACAAGACCCAAGGACGAGGGTGGAGTTAACTTCCCAGACATAGAGACTTATAGGCATCACAACTGAGAATCCTTGTTGATCACTTGGTGACAGGCCCAAAGAAACAATGGGTAATTCTGGATAACACACTTTTCGCGCCAGTCACACTAGACGAGTGGCTATGGGTCCCTAAGGCATCTATCCCGGGAAGGATTCTGAAACACTCGTTGTTGGGGGTGTTGTGGTCCATGTGGAAAGAGGAGGGATACCTCAGGTGGCTCACAACATGGCCCTCGCCCCTAAGCTGTATCTGGGCTCCTCCACTTTGGGAAGGGATCAATGAACCACTGGCCTTCCAACAATGGTATGAAGCAGGTCTTTGTAGAGCCTGACAGTTGGCACAGGTGGCACTACCCCCACAGAGGATATCCAGAATGAGAAAAGGCTACGACCCCCACTGCTGGAAATGCCATATTGAAATAGGGGACTATGTTCCTATGTGGTGGAAATGTCAGGTGGTACAAACTTACTGGATTGAGGTTCTATTGTGGATAAAAGGGGTAGATGGAATGGAGAGAGCCCTGTCCCCCTGGCTAGTATTGTTTGGTATTGAGGTTGACGGGGGTCCGAAGGTGCAACACGACCATATGTTACAGGTCATGTTAGTTGCGGCCAGATGCTGTTGGGCCCAAAAATGGATATCGCCCCGACCCCCGGGGGAGAGGGAATGGGTATCAAAAACACGGGCAATCTATGACATGGAGTACTTAACTCACCTGATTGACGAATCGAAGTCTAACATCGAGGGCATATGGCTGCCATTTTTTGACAAATATGGGAAAGCAGCTTAAGATGTAAGCAGCCATCTCTGACGGCTCCCCTGACTCGGCCATCTCTGACGGCTCCCCTGACTCGGCCATCGCTGCCTGGTCCTCCCCTCCGGAGCGGGGAGAGAGTTGCTCTGATGAGAAGTGTGATTTTTACGTGTTGGACCTTGTGATTTGAGAACCCTCTCTTTCTAGAGACTGCCTAGTGCTCATGATACGCCTTCAGTTAACATGTTGGACCTTGTTGTCGTCATCATCCGATAGACCATGGTTGGGGAGAGGGAAGGGGGGGGCGGGAGGGGTGGGGGGAAAGTTGTGATTTCATTTTCATATATGCCAATGTTTGTATCATTTTGTTGTCATGTCATAACTATAAAAGCTCAATAAAAACCAAATTTTCAAAAAAAACCTCCTATTTGGGTTAAGTCTGTGTAACCTCTCCTCTTTTTTGCCCAAATGAGGAGGAGGATAGAAGGTTGACAGTGTGATTTTTTGTGACAAATGAAAGTCAAAATACTTTCGGCAAGAAAGAAGGTTTAACTCTAAGTATCCTTGTAAAAGGTAGTATACTGTAGTTTGCATGAGAGAGCCTGCAATTCACTAACCCTGTGGGCTGATGTTAAGGCCACAAGAAGGACAGTTTTGACTGTTAAAAGCCTTAAAGGACAGGAATGTAGAGGCTCAAAAATGTATACAAGTTAGGAATTTCAACACAAGATTCAAATCCCAAGTAGGCACATGAAAAGGTATTGGGGGGTACCCATTTGTGAGCCCCTTCAAAAACTGAATAATCAAAGGAATCTTAAAATAGGAAACCTCTTCCGAGGAGCGCTTGAATATATAAGGCGCTGCCAAATATCCTTTTATTGTCCCAATCTGGAGCCCCACATTGGCCAGATGTAAAAGTGCTCCATTGAAAAGGGTCCACATTCTTATCTTTGCACCAGTTACTGAATTTATTCCAACGATATCGGTACAGAGACTTAGTTGCTGGCCTTCTGGCCGAAAGCAAAATTTCCATTACGTCATCCGGGAGGTCCCAATCCTTGTATCTCAACCTCTCAGAAACCATGAGTGAAGGTCGAGTGTCTTGACCTCTGGATGGAGAACTCGACCTTCCTCTTGCGAGAGAACATCCTCTCTTTGTGGAAGACGTATTGGAAGGCAGATGGACATGTCCAGACGGTTCGGTATCACATCTTCCTGGCCAAATACGGGGCAATTAGGATCATGGTTTTCCTGGACTTTCCCAACCTCGTGATTACGTGAGGAATCACAGGGACTGGAGGAAATGCATACTACGAATGTGTCTCCTAGAGCTCCTCTTGGGGGAAATTCCCTTGAGCAGTACTGATCGCACTTTCAGTTGACTGAGGTCACGAAGAGATACACCTAAGGGGTTGCCCAAAGGGTGAAGATCCCTTGAAGGACTTCCCGAGCTAGTTCCAACTTGTTGGATACTGTGCTATGCCTGCTCAGAGCATCCGCTGCTGTGTTCTGCTCTGCGGCTGGGTGAACTGCCAACAGAGAGATTCCTTCTTGTATTGCCCAGAACCAGAGCTGCATTGCCTCTCTGCACAGTGGTAGTGACCCTACGCCTCCTCTCTTGTTGAGGTAGTACATGGCCACTGTGTTGTCCGTCATTATCAGGACATTCTTTCGCTGAAAAGAGGGCAGAAAGGCCTTCAGCACTAGTCTGATAGCCCTCAGCTCCAACAGGTTGATGTGTAGTTTGGGCTCAGATGGAGACCAACGAACGCTGACTGTTAGATCGTTGGTATGGGCTCCCCACCCCGTGAGTGAGGCGTCCGTCACTACTGTTATCTGCAGCCATGGTTGACAAAAAGATTCTCCCTTGAGGATATTGTCGTTGCAAGCCCACCATCGTAAATCCTGAGCAACTCTGCTCGGGACTTGCAGAAGATCAAGCACACTCCCCCCGAGAATTGGGACCACTGAGTTCTGAGGTCCCATTGAAGAGATCTCATCCTCAGTCGAGCATCTGGCACCAGAAAAAACGCAGGATGCCATGAGGCCGAGCAACCTCAGAAAATCGTAGGCTGGTAGACGCTGGGCATTCTGGAACTTTTTTACTATCTGCAGAATGTGAAGAGCTCTAACCTCGGGAGGCGAAGCTTTGCACGAGGAAGTATCCAGGACTGCTCTGATAAATTTGAGTCTTTGGAATGGTATCATATGGGACTTCTTGTAATTGAGGGAGAAGCTCAGCTTGTGTAGGGAGTGGCAGGTGATTGCAAGATGTTACGGAGCTTGTTCGGAGGAACGAGCTCTTATCAACCAATCGTCCAGGTAGGGGTAGAAGTGAATCCCCCCTCTCCTGAGATTTGCTGCCACAACTGCCATCAGCTTGGTGAAAACCCTTGGGCGGAGGTCAGCCCGAATGGCAGAACTCGAAACAGATAGTGAGAGCCGCAAAACTCGAACCTCAGGTACTTTGTGCTTGAGATGGATTGGCACATGAAAGTAAGCACCCTGAAGGTCCATTTATACCAACCAGTCTTGGAGATGGAGAGCCTGAAGGATCTGAGAAAGGGTTACCATCTTGAACTTGTCCTTCCTGAGGAATTTGTTCAAACTTCTTAAGTCCAAGATGGGTCTGAATACTCTGTCCTTCTTTGGGATGAGAAAGTAAGGGAAGTACCAACCCTTGCTCCTCTCCGCTACAGGTACATGTTCTATTGCACCTTTCTCTAGCAGGGTTAAGATTTCTTGCAACAGGAGCGGATCTGGAATTTTGACAGAGTTGGCTCCCGGTGGATGGTTCTGAGGCCTTTTTAGGAAGGGAAGGCAGTAACCTTGGGCTACTGTTTCCAGTGCCCAAGCATCTGAACTAATGCCCGACATTCTCTCAGATGTTGAGACTCTGCCTCCCACCGGGGTCTTGTGTGCTATGGTCTCAGAGATTTGGAGGCAGCTGAGGGCAAAGATGCCGCTGCTGAGGCTTATTTTGCGCCTCTTCCTTGTCCACTACGAGGGAAATTTCTTTTACCTTTCTGTGCGGCCTGTCATCTTCCTCTACCAAATGAGGAGTAGTATCGAAAAGAAAGACCTCTCCAGGAAGATGAGCCCGAATAAGGTTTTTGAGGCTGTCGCATAGAGGCGCTAAGTGACTTAGCCGCCGCATTGGAGGTCTGCAGTTTTTCTAAGCTTTCACCAGCTTCACTGCCGAACAGCCTCAAACCATCGAAAGGCATGTTGAGTAGCCTGGCCTGCACGTCTAGTGCAAACCCCGACTTCCTCAACCATGCAAATATGGGCAGTACTGTGCTTGCAGCCATGGATCTGCTGATGCTGTCAACCATATCCAATCCAGATTGGAGACATTCCCTGATTTCCTCCTTACCATCTTTCACAATATTCAGAAAGCCTTCCCTTTCTTCGCCTTCTGGAATATGTTCAGCCGCCGCCTTTACGCAATCCCAAAGGGTATGGGTAAGCCAGGCCAGGGTAATGGTAACATTTGCTGATTTAAGGGCCATACTGCCCGAGGAAAATACCTTGCGGGCCCAAGCATCCACCTTTTTATCCTCTCTATCTAGGGGGATAGATGGATAAGCTGATTGCCTCGTGGAAGTAGCAGCTTGTACCACTAGACTTTCTGGCATAGAGGGTTTACTCAAAGTCCGGATCAGTGCTTGATGGCATATATTTTTTGGGAAAGTCTTTGACTGCTGCAACAGACTCGGGGGTCTCCCAATTTGCAACCACTGTTCTTTGAAGAGTCCTATGAAAGGGAAGAACTGGGTCCATTTGAGGGCCCGGGTCCAGGATATCGGTCATATCTTGTTCAAAGGTTGGGAAGGACCTACCCCAACCGATATATTGAACAACTCTGTTCATCAAGTTCCTGTACCCGGAATCTGCATGTTCTGCAGAATCAGGTTTTTAAAACTCTAACTCAGGTGAAATATCAATGCCACTGGCAGAGTGAAGGGTGTCACACAGGTCTCTCAATCTTGACTCAGGTTCAATCAATTCCTCTGGCATATTTCTAGTACCAAATTTTACTCCAAATGGAGAAATGTCTTCCTCTGAGGCACTTTCTTCCTCAAATATAGAGGACAGACTTTAAAAAGTCTTATTTGGCTAAAGGTGTATACATTTTTTCCTGTTCTGGAATTTGCCTCGAGGGAATCGAAGGAATCATCGAAATCGTTGACAACGACTTCGATAAAGGAGCTAATATCTCCTTCGAGATAGTCGGCCCCGATGGCGTCGAACTCGTTGAGTGCTTAGACGGTTTATGCTTTATAGCTGTTACCGGGGAATCACTCGAATCTCGAGGAGCCTTTGACGTTTTAACGTCGGGTCGAGATCGTCGAGTTTCCTCCTTACTACTGGACTTGGCGTTAGTAGTTTCGCACTCTCCTGCATCGACCAAGTGAGCGACCAGGGTCTGGCTCTTACAATGTTTCTTCAAGGGGTCAGGCCGCATTCTCAAAGTCCTTCATCATTTGTTTTCTGAGTTCTTCCAATTTTCTAGGAGAATCTGACTTAGTCGGACATTTTACCATCTCGGTAGGTGTGTCAGATGAAGAGGAAGGCGATCTACGTCTCCTCTTCATCTTCTTAGAAGAAGAAGGTCTCGATCTACTTCTAGATCGAGATCTCTTCGAATGTTTATGCTTATCGGAGTCTCTCGACTCTCCGGATTGTCTATGCTTCTTAGAAGAGTTCTTTGAAGAGGCCCTCGAAGCTTCCCGCCCCACCGCTAGTTTACCTTTTCTTTCGCAAAGAGCTTTCTCCGTCATCAATTGACAGGAGCCACAGTCGCCGGTCCGATGGTCCACACCCAGGCACCAAAGGCAGACACAGTGAGGGTCAGTGATCGACATTTTGGAACCACAGTCGACACACAATTTAAACCCTGTTTTAGGAGTGGAAGGGGTTGAAGAAGACAACCTTTTCTGAGGAATATATGAAGAGTACTGTTAACTCGATTGCGAAGCTATCGGAAAAACAGAACTGAAGCCAACGGGACCGGCACGAGCTACTTATACGACTGGTGGCATCGACACGCTACGGAGACCGCCAAGGGGCATCGACGCCACGACCTCATGCACATCGCCCTATGCCTAAATTTATTTTTTCCGAAACAGCAAAGCTGGCAAAATACAGATATCATAGAGGAGGACTACGTGGAAGGACACAATCCATTCGAAATGTTATTTCCAATTCAGGCCCCTCCTCCAACTTCATATAAAATGAAAATGTTCCAAAATGTGAAAGTGAGCTTAAGTGCTTTAATCTTTGCATTTACACCTCACTTTCACACTCCCGGCAGTTTGAAAATAACACTAAAAGCCTTAGTTTTAATTAACATATCCACCTACTTGCAAGGATTCCAAGCGCACAGGAGATGGTTCATATGCACTTCCAGATGTAGGGCTGTTATCATTATCCAATTGAGAATCTTCTCTGGGTTGTGCAACAACTGAAATGCACAGGCGTACAAGCCAGCAAGGCTCGAGGGACGAATTATCACAATTCTGTGCTGGCTCTGTCTGGATTTCCAAAAACTGAACCTTCCTCCACCATTCAGGGTCATTCATGCGTCGTGGGGTGGCAGTGCCACTCAGTGGGAGCCCTGAAGAATTGGGTTGCTGTAGAAGCAGTTGCACCTCTGGCAGTGGAGCCTGACTGGATACCATGGCCCCAAGCAATGTGAGACTGGAGACTCGAACATTAACATCTGCCAACAAATATAAAAAAATGAACATAAAAGCTAAATAAAAGTAATAGACACCATTGTACTACAAAGTATCAGAGAATAAATTACATTACGTCAATGCTCTAGTAAACATTTCTTACCCACTGAGAAAACACATGGGCTGCAGTGCCATCATTTTACATTGTATGCAGCATTATAAAACATAACGGAAATAGACCCACTTCCACCCCCAATAGAGGAGCCTGGTATGACAGTCAGCTATGCCCCCATATCCACCAGGCATGAAGCAACTGCAGATGCGTTTTCGCCTCAATGGGCAAGAGCAGAATTACATTTTTGCAGGTCTGTGTTCCCATTGGACCTATAAACATTTTGCTTTTGTCTCCAGTGTTTTCCAGATCTCAGACATCCTTTTTATAGTGAAAAGGACATCCACTGAAGTCTGCATACCAGAGCAATCCTTTTTTGATGTGCTGTCCCATGGTCGACCACATAGGTCTTAGGACAAGTGTGCTTTTTAAAAACCCTGTTTTGGCCCTCAAGTGATTTTACCACCCTATAGTTGTGCTGTGGAGTACACTGGTAGGAGCTGTAATTTAGTTTTGGCTTCACCGGGGGTTCAGACGGTGTTACTGCATTAGAAGGCCATGTACTGGCATAATAGCTATTGGGGTACTAGTGCATATTTTTAAGCGATATGTTTGCCCATTTTCTTTTGAGCCATCGCTTTGTCTGACGAACCAACGAGGCAGCCCTCCACCGTATGTGCAGTGGTTTAGATTTGTCCCCTGCCCCAAACATCATCGGGGGACCGGAGTGTTTGGCCAAAATCTTTATAAGACTTCCTGGTGGTGTGGCTGGAGGGCAGGCTCAGGCCAGCACATGAGTGAATGTGTATAACTAGGAGAGACGCACTGTATTCTCTCTGATTCTTACCTGAACTGCGGGAGGGTTATGATATGATATGGCATTTGTAACGCGCCTATACACAAGTGTTTCAAGGCGCGACAAAGCTGGGCCACAAAGCTGGGCTGCAGGACTTTAGGACCAGATTTGGCCATACTAATGAGCTGTGGTTTTGTTTTTTGGAGGCTGGACGTCCTCCCTAAACTTCTAATTCCTCAGTCTTCCACATTGTTGTTTATGCTCTTGGTAGGCTCTTGAAAAAAACAAACTATTGTTCTTTTGAGTCATTGATGGTCAAGGGTGAAAGCCTCTGGGTACCAGACCCTGAATCTTGCCCTGTAAAAGAAGCCTTTTCTCAAAGGGTTGTTTCACCGTTCCTGAGCGATGTCCTACTGCATCTAGCACCTTGAGTCCTTGCCCCTGGTACATAGGCTCTTAGATCATTCCCATCAGGGTTTCTATGGGTCCTGGGTGGTGAGATGAGATGTTGCAGGCTCCCACCACATGGTTCACCATTGGAATCCATCAGCTTGAATCCTGCTCTGAACCCTTCCCTCTCTGGCTTGCTGGATCTCAAACCTGGCTCTGAAACTCTTCCAAGGGGTCTCCTCCGATTGTGATGTTGTGAGGCTGGGCCTCACTGCGAGCTGGGGCCCTGTGGGGTCTGTCACGGAGCAGGAACAACACAGACACACAGATGCATTATCAACTCCCGACTGTCCCGTTTTCATGGGCAGTCGGTTCTTTTATTGTCCCACATTGCGTCCTGACGTTGTGACGTCAGGACACCTCTGGGGCCTTTCCTTGAGATACCACACCCTCCCCAACTTACATGACAAATGAAACTAAAAACCGGTGGTGGGAATTACTGTCACAGTCACATCAGGTGGCACCGCCTCTCGGGCTTACTGTCCGGTGGTATACACCATGGAGGACAAAGCCTCTCAGTCTTGTGGATGCCTGTGGGCGTTCTCTCAGCACGTACATTGATGATGTCCCCAGGGACTGTCGGTCTCTTCATCTCCGTCCTTGCTGTTGGTCTGCCGAGGTGTCATTGGGGGGTTCAGCCGGGTCTGCAGCGGCTTTTGCCACTGGCGAGGGACTTTCTTCCCACGTGGGGGCTGGTACACGTCGGAAGTGGGATGCATTTCTCGTTATGGATTCTTGTTCTCGCTGGGCTGTCACCATTCCGTGGTCATTTTCTGTGACTACCCACGGGTTGGATTCGTATCGGAGGGCTAGTTTAGTCCGGGGGTCTGTTCTTCACCAGCACCCTATGTCCAGGGGCAATGTCACTGGTGATGGCTCCCCGGGTGCAGCTTTCGTTTTCGTTCCTGGCTCTCCTGTTCTCTTCTATGGGCTCCCTCCCAGTCTTGCTCAGGGGCAGTCCAGCTGTTGTGCATTGGTAGTTCTACTTGTGCTGGAAATATGAACAATAGGGCAGTTGGGCTGGCCCAGGTGGATGAGTGGGGTGTCTGTCAGTACATTCACAGGAACCTATAGACTGCTGGCAACCACAGGCTCCGTTGCTCTTTCACGATGCAGATCACTGTGTTCAGAGAAGCCACAAAGTGTTCTGCGTCCCCATTTGCCTGGGGCCAATAGGGGGTGATGTGATGGTGTTGGACGTTTAGCTTGTCCAGAAAGTTCTGCAGTTCACGCCACGGGGGCCTGTTGTCGCTTTTGACTGTTGGGTATGCCATGCACCGCAAACATTTTCTCCAAGGCTGTAATGACCGACAATGAGTCAGTTGATCAGACTTGTTCAACTTCGGGGTATCTGCTGAACTCATTGATAGCAACCAGCAGATATGCCTAGTTTGCGACTGAGCAGAAATCCAGACTGATCGCATCCTGCCGCTGCTGGCTCAGAGGGGGGCAGGCAATGAGTTCTGGCGGGCTCATTCGCTGTGTTGCTTGGCAGGCTGAATGAACACAGGCTTACTAGTGCTATCACTTTTGCCTGAATGTTTGGCAGCCACACCCTCGATTTAAGAAAAGCTTGAGTCTTAGTGATGGCCTGGTGTCCTTCATGAGCTAGCCACAGGGATCTTTCCTCTAGTGCTGATGGCAAAACTATTCGGTGCCCTTTCAATATGACGCAGTCGGTGGATACTGATAGTTTGTGACGCACACCTAGTAGGTGTTGCAGGAAACTTTGGGCTGCCGTCCTGTGTGTTTGCCGCTAGTAGGTCCTTCAAATACCCCGATAGGATGGACTGTTTGATTTGCTGAAGGCATGAATCCTGCTCTTTCTCTTTAATAATCTCTTCCAACTACATTTTTTTTGGTCTGGCGCATGCAATTACATGGCACATGTGTTCGTCTGTTTCTTGGGTCTCGTCTTGTTCCAACTGTGTTACTGGTCGGGGGTGCCAGGACAGGTAGTCTGCGGGTTGTCAGTTCCAGAGAGGTGAACAACGTCTATGTCGAACGGCTGAAGTTGTAACATCCAGCACTCAAGCCTGGCCGGTGGATGCAGGGCAGAGCCCTTAAAGACGGGGACAAGGGGTTTGTGATCAGTGTATACGGTTGCATGGTTCCCCAGCAGATACACTTGGAAGTGGTGACACCCCCACTGGATGGCTAGGGTTTCCCGCTTTATATGGGCATACCTCTGTACTGTGCTGGTCAACGCCGGGCTGGCGAATGCTATGGGGTGTGTGTGTGTTCCCTTCTTGGTCTGTTTGAGCGAGTACCGCCCCTAGTCCCACCGGACTGGCGTCGACTAGCAGGTCTGTCTTGTGTGCCAGGTTGAAAAACGGCCATGTGGTGTTGGACAGTAAAGATGCTTTGATTTTCTGCAACGCCTTCTTGTTCTGTCCCCCAGGTCCAGGGGACGTCCTTCGGTGTCAGTTGTCAGAGTGGGGCTGCAATGGATGCCAGGTCGGCTACAATACAATGCCATTCCCATGAAAACTTACCACTTCTGACACAGTGGCTGGCGGGTAAGCATTTTGTGCGTCTGCAACTTTGGCTGGATAGGGGGATACTCATCTTGCGTTAAAAACATAGTCGAAGAAGAGTTCTGTTTTGCCAAATTCACATTTTTCAGCATGTAGGGTGAGGCCAAACTCTTCTAGGCGCGCTAGAATGGTGGCTAGCAGTGCGTTGTGCTCTTGCTCGGAGGTTCCGTAGACCAGGAAGTTGTCACTCATGTTTGTCGTCAGCGATGTCCTGGTTGTAAGTCTTAGCAGTGCACGGTGGCGCGAGTTATAGTTGCTTAGCTTACCATAACTGGCGAATTTCAAGGGTTTTTCGGTTTTACTTTGAACCATAACGTCCCTTTAACAAAGTTTTTTTTACTGAATTTCATAGGTTTTTAGAAGTGCAACTTAACCATAATATTCCTGACTCTATATACATGTAACATAGAACATACTGAACCCCCAGCTAGAGATTTTGATGTCCGCGGACTGTGCAAATGTCCGCGGACGGAATCGGACAACAGCAACATTACCCAAAAACTCAGGGGTATCTTAAATTGTTATATCATACCATATGAACACTGCACAAGTTGAAAAACCAACACACAAACACATTATATGTAGTAATAAATAAGAAGTAGAACCTATATATCTAACACATCAACCATCCATTTAAATACCATATATACTAAAATGGAATATACCAAAACAAGAAAAATATGCTTATAACATAATTACCTCACAGAAAGTGCACAACTAGGAGCAACAGCAGATCTACAGAACAGTGAGAAGACAACTTACCACAATCTAGTAAGTAAACTTCTTTTTTCTTATATATTTCTAAAATGTCTACATTAAATACAATAAAAGTAATACATTTATTTTCCTCACAGAAATGTCAAATACTTTAGAATGGCTTGAGGAGAATTTCCCACATGGTGAAATGTCTGAAGATAGTGAAACTAATGGTAGGCACTTCTCTATATAAGCAAATTAATAAGCATTACTTTATGTGCACTTAACATAAATATATATTTTTTTAAACAGACCATACAATCATTGAAAACAATACACAACAAGATACTTTAGAACAAACTCTCCAGCACATGGAAGAAAAAGATGAACAAGCTCATGACACATTTCCACCTTTTGAAAGATTTTTGGAGGACAATATAAAAGAAAAAATTAGATACCATTGTGCAACATGTACCTGTTCACCCCTCTCCATATCCTAGTCAATTATCCCCAAACCCTCCCCACATAGAAAAACGTTTGATGAGACTTCCATCCCTTCATCTTCCCGTCCATCCTCTTGAAAACCCCAATTCCCCTGTGTTTGTGTCAGTTTCTGCTTCCCCTTCTCTATCATAAATTGTACATATATATAATATAATGAAAAATAAATGTTATGTGTGTGTTAATTTAGTCCTTTGTGCCAGTTTTGGTGTCCGGAAACAACACGGGTGTCCGGAATGTTCGTAAAATAAACAAAATAGGGGTGTCCTGAGAACACTACGCCTGTCCGTATTGTTCGCAGGCAAGTCGAAACTGTTCTAAGAACTCACGCAGAGTCCTGAAATGTTCGTAAGTAAACTAAATGGGGTGTCCTGAGGACACTATACCTGTCCATACTGTTCGTAGGCAGGTTGAAAATGTTCTAAGAACAAATCAAGTGTCCTGGGATGTTCGTAAATAAACAAAATGGGGATGTCCCGAGGACACTATCTGTCCGTATTGTTCGTAGGCAAGTTGAAACTGTTCTAAGAACAACCACCTGTCCGTAACTGTTCGTTTCACTTGTGTCGCACTTATTAGTTTCAGGACCCAAACACTGTCCGTAGACTATCTCACACATGCGCACCACACCCATAAGTCCTACGAACATCGCGCCTGTCTGGAGCTGTCCGGCACACTTGTGTCGCACTTTTAATTAGTTTGAGGACCCGAACGCTGTCCGTAGAACACCAACGCGCATGCGCAAAACTCCTACGAAGACGCTTTCAAAGCAAATGAAAGCACTATAACCGATGTAAACTTTACACACTACAAAACAATGTTGCACAATGAACAGCAACACAAAGAAGAACTCCAGGCCCAACCAGATAAGGACACTCCTGACATTAGTCAACCTTCTCTAACAGGAAGCCAAGAACCACTGGGACAGCCACTAATAGCAAATGAGGCAGAATTAGCTATAACAGAAGTAAAAAACACCGTGTCAGTATGAAGATAAAGAAGACAACTATACTACAATCAAAACTAAACAATAAGCAGCATAGCATTTTTCAAGAAGTAACAAAAGAAATTGCACATGGTGTACAACATGAAAATAGAGAATGCACCTGCCAAAATTACAAACCTATACTACTGTACATCAGTGGTGAAGCTGGTTCAGGCAAAACATTCTTAATCAAAATTATCAGCAAGTTCCTTCAACAATCGACAAACAACAAACTGTCAGCTGTTGTCACTGCCCCCACAGGTTTAGCTGCCTACAACATAGGCGGTGCCACTTTACACTGATTGCTACTCCTGCCAGTAGAACACCAAAACAAATTAGACTATTATAAACTTTCTACAGAGGCCTCAATGGAACTACGCAGAGTGTTAAAACAAATGAAAATGCTACTAATAGATGAAGTGAGCATGGTCTCCAACCTAATGTTGGCTTTGATTCACCTCAGATTACAAGAAGTACTCAAAACAAACTACGAAGAGCTCCTTGGAGGAAAACACATTATTGTTTTCGGAGATCTTCTTCAATTGACACCAGTGAAAGGTGAACCTATTTTTAAAACCTTAGGACACAACCGCTGCCGTAAAACTGTTGGCAGCATAGGAAATGTCAACCTTTGGCAACATTTCCAATACAGAGAATTAACAGAAAACATGTGGCAATCTGCAGATCTCACTTATGCCAACATCTTAAAAAGTATTAGAGTTGGTATCCTATCTCAAGAAGCACAAGCAATATTGAATACCCGGCACATTCATGCACTTTATGGCGATAATGCATGTGCTACTGATATGTTATGGAACAATTAGCGCACAAAAATGTCAATTGTATGGCCTTAATGCCAACTCTTGCAAGCTGTTTCAATTCAATGAAACAATGTTAAATAAAGAAATTCAACCAATATCGGAAATTAGCGCCACAGACAAACTAGACGTACATGGTATGACACTATCCATGTGTGAGCAAGCCACAACAAGACTAAATAGTTTAGAAAATTCAATCTCCAACACAGCTGGGTCGGAAAAAATATTAAAATGATCCTTAAATTGTAGAGTAATGCTTAAAAGTAACCTTGACGTGGAGCAAGGACTTGTTAATGGAGCACTGGGTACAGTTGTTGGCTTTCAAACATACCCACGTGACAACAACATTCAGTTTGTCAATATTCTCTTTGACAAACTTTCAGAAGTGAAAAGGATAGGACGCTCAACAGCTCGATTCCTTCTCTTCAAAGATATTTATGTACGCAGAGAACAATTTTCTCTAACTCTTGCATACGCAGTCACCATTCATAAATCACAAGGTCTTACCCTAGACAAAGCATTGATAGATATTGTTAACAGTCTTTAAAGAAGGCATGAGTTATGTAGCACTATCATGCTTACGTACACTTGACGGTCTATTTCTAATCAACTTTGATGCAAGTAAAGTAAACGCTGATATTCCTTGCATTTTAGAATACAATAGGCTACGTTCACTATACACACCCCCCCCCATCTAAAAACAGATCCTGTTCCACAAAAAGTAAAATGCTTTAAAAGAAAATGAATTCAAACAGAAATGCAACAGGATGTCACTGCAAATCCTCCAAAGAGAATAAAAGAAGCTAATACTTCATCAATTACCACAACCAAAGAAGAACCTATTAATCAAAAGTAACTCGGGTACTTCTTCAAAGAAAACAACACACATTCCGAAAACATGACTTGGACACTGACCTATCTGGTCCATTTAAATTTTCAAATATAACTGGTGTAAGTTGCTACGCAAATGTAGCAATGAATATTCTATTTCAATTGCCACCAACTGTTGCCACATTTACTTACACCGTACAGACCAATTGTGTTTGCAAATGTTAGTACTTCATAGAAACGCAACAAACGGGGGGGTGCTGTTGCGCACATCTAAGATGAACGCCTAGGTGGAGAGCTCCGGCTCGATCAAAATCCTTTCATCTATAAATCCTTCCAGTTCTGAATTGGCTGACGTACAGTTGCAGAATATCACAGGGGAAGGTTCGTAGAAGACACCCTGTGAAAACGGAGCGCGTGGACCCAGGGTCAACAGAGATATCCGCAGGTGCAGCTGTAGCAGCCGGAGAGCTGTGGAGTGACCGCCCGTGGGTTCCAGGCGACTTCTACTCGAGCCCGGGGCTCGCAACGGTGGGTCGGCCAGGTGGGGGAGGGGCAGCCCGCCAACACACAAGTGCTGCCGCAGGGCGGCGGCGCTCTGCTTTCTCTTCTTGCCTGTGCAAAGACAAGTATTCAGACCTTCCTACCCCAGGCTCTGGGTGAAAATAACCTGCCAAGTGCTCGAGGGTACGCCGCAACAGCAATGTGTTCCCCCTCGGATCCGGATGCCCCCCGCGGCTAAGTCCAGCTGAGATGTTGCTGGTGAAGTAAGTGGGCCGCTGAGGAGGCGGGGGGACGCCAGGGACCAGTGCCCCTTGCACGATACATCTGGGTCCTCACGAGAGTGGGAAAGAACGTTACAATATTGATATAGAAGAAGCTTGCCGCCACAGCACCATCGTAGGTGAGGGTGACGCTGCGGGAGGGAGCGCAGCCTGGCACCGATTATCATTTTTTGAAGTGGTACACCCTGCCCCCGGTGCCTCCCAGGGATAAAGATTGCTTGCCACTATGGACAAATACTGCAGGAGTCTAACAAAAACACCCCGGGGGGTGAGAGTGTACGTCTGGGGTGAGGCTGAACCTATCCCCACACCTGCATTGCGGTGCGCCCCGAGCCTGGATGCGGGACACAGGCTGTGCTGCCACCATACAGAATAATCCGACACTGGTCGCCAGCAACACACATACATGGGAGAGCACAGTCCACCCCAAAAGTGACAACGTCGCCTAATGGGCCGCACTGAGAAGAAAGCTGTAGGGGGAAGAAAGACCAGCCAAATGGATTCCTTTACCAGCTCCCAGCCACAGGAGGCATCAGGAGGGGCGCCACAAACATCCGAAAATCGAGACGCAGACCCTTTGGACCGCTTGGCAACAATTGTACAAAATGGGTTCCTGGCTGACAACGTCAAATTGGACGATATAGTGGCGACGATTGGGTCCCTGAAGGCCCGGGTGGAAAAGGAAAGCGCACGCATTTCGGAGGCGGAAAACAGAATAAGTTCAAATGAAGATGTGATTTCTCAGCATGGCCGAGATATAGCCCTGCTTCAGACTGAACTGCGCAAAACCCAGAACAAGTGCGAAGATCTTGAATCTAGGTCCCGCAGAAATAACATTCGCATTGTTGGGGTCTCAGAATCGTTTGGCAAGGGTTCCATGGAAAGACAGGTGGAAGAACTACTGAAATCGGTACTGGGAGCGGAATCCCTTTCGAACCACTTCCTCGTCGAGAGACCTCAGCGCACGCTTGCACCTCCTCCGAAGCCGGGAGCCCCACCTCGCACCATCATTGCGTGTCTTCTAAACTACAGGGATAGGGACACAATACTCCATCTATCCAGAGAAAAAGGAACACCATTTCGAAGAGAACAGAATTCATATATATCCTGACTTTTCCGCGACCATACAAGTGCAGCACAGGTCCTATGAAAAGGTTAAGAAACAACCACGGCTCCGTGGTGTCCCTTATGCTTTAATTTTCCCTGCGAAAATGAGAATTCAACACGGAGGGAGAGCCCACTTCTTTGAAAACCCTTCCAAGGCCATGGAGTATGTGGAGGCCTCCATCCTGCTGCCCCCTAGAGACCGAATGAGGGATCAAAATGCAAGACCCAATCCTGGCGAGGACTGAATTGATTCGGCGGGCAGATGAGTCTGCGCCTTCCCTGCAGTGACTCTGTCTTCATAAGTCAGCACAACTGAACTGGAACAAGATCTGTTGTTGTCGGGCTGTGGAGCCTCCTCCGTGGGTGCCCAGATGGCAACATTAGCTGACCCTATGGAAAGGTCCACAAGCTCAGTTAAAAAGCCCATCGGGCAAGTTTTGAGTGTTAATGGGCAGCATCGTCAAGTTTGGGGAGATGATGCGGGTGGGGGCCCAAGATACCAGGTAGCAGTTAGCTATGCTGAGCTATCGGCAAAGTGGGGGAGTTCTTAAGTTTGGTTTGAAAAGTATGTGGTCTAGCGGTTGCGAATGCTGCTCCCGTAATGTGAATATTGGGAACGGTGGATGACATGGCAGGTACTAATACATATGGAAATAACGGTACAGGGGGGCTGAAAATATCATTTCTGTCTTGGAATGTAAGGGGATTGAACAACCCAATGAAGGCCTGGAAGGTTGGCAATTATGTTTCTAGACATCACCCTCAAGTCGTGATGCTGCAAGAAACTCATGCAATAGGTGCAGTGAACGAAAATGTGATGCCCAAATGGGGGAAGACACGGAATTATACAAATTACTCGTCTCGGTCCAGGGGGGTCATCACTCTCATACATCCCTCGTTGGGGTTCCGGGTAGCGGGGCATAAGGTGGACATGCAGGGCAGATATGTTCTGGTATGGGGGGAAATGGCTGGGAAACATGTTACATTGTTGAATACATATGGCCCTAACATAGACGACCCAGACTTCTAATTCAATATATATGAAACCCTTAACAAACTTGACGCTTCTTCCATAATATGGGGGGATGACTTTATCATGGCCCTGGACCCTACAACCGATAGATCTAGTGTGAAAATGAGGACACCAACTAGAATGGCGCTGGCGCTGGCGCTGGCGCAACTTCTTTCACAAATGACACTAATAGATGTATGGCGCACATTACACCCAGATGTTAGACGGTACACCTACTATTCATCCGTCCACGACAGTGAGTCGCAAAAAGACCATTTCTTTGCATCGCAGGGCCTTTCCGAGACGCTGCACAGCTGTGAGATCCTACCTCGTACAGTCTGACCACTCCCCAGTCACACTGGAGCTTTGGTTTGGGGATGTTCCCAGAGCAGCTAGGAGATGGAGAATGCCGGGTGGGATGCTTG
Source organism: Ambystoma mexicanum (assembly GCF_040938575.1). Classification (NCBI taxonomy): domain Eukaryota; kingdom Metazoa; phylum Chordata; class Amphibia; order Caudata; family Ambystomatidae; genus Ambystoma; species Ambystoma mexicanum. Next base: position 288,533,647 of record NC_090931.1, on the reverse strand, counting down.
GTGACCCTGGGGTAGTAGAATCCCTACGCGAGGAATTAACAGAATTCTTTACTAATAACCTTGGGTCGGTGATGTGGGTGTCCACTGTCTGGGAGACTTTCAAGGTATGGGCTAGAGGGGCACTCCTGTCGAAATCTACTGGCCTCCTGAGGGGAGTGAGGAGGGAGCTAGAGGAGGTGAAAAACGCCCTAAACAACCTTGAGGAAACCTATAGTCGCACACACGATAGGAACACCCTAGCCGAAATTCATGAACACATCAGTGATTTCAATGACCTGGCCACCAGAGAAACACAGTATATGGCAGCCCCGTCCAGAGCACGCAGGTATGGCGAGGGCAATAAGGTGGGTAGAACACTGGCTAATCTGATTAAGCAGGAGCGACAGCCACCTATTACTACTATTCAAGATGCGAATGGCGAGGTCAAAACGAGCGAGGTGGGTATAAATGGTGAATTTGCCCAATTTTATCAAACACTGTATTCCAACAGGGATAGCAAAACGACCACTGAGATTATGGCATACTTAACATCGTTAGGGCTCCCACAACTCCCACTTGAAAACAAATTGGCCCTAGATCAACCAATCACTGTGGAGGAAATGGAAGAGGCAATCATGGGGCTGGCGTCAGGCAAAGCACCGGGTTCCGATGGGCTGGGGGCTGAATTTTATAAGGAGTTACGCAAGGAGCTAACTCCCGTGCTACTGGGGACCTAGGAGGAAGCCCTAGAGGGAGGCATACTACCCCCGACAATGAGGGAAGCCATCATAACCGTATTACCTAAACCCCGACGTCCACCTAGCGACATGTCATACAGGCCCTTATCACTTATCAATGTTGATGTCAAGATATTTGCCAAGGTTCTGGCGAACCGGATGGCACCATTGGTCTCGACATTGGTCCATCCTGATCAGAATGGGTTCATTCCCCTGCGATCCACTGCATTGAACCTCCGTAGGTTATTTGGTATAATGGCCCAGATTGATCCCGGGAGGAGTGCAGCTGCCGTTGCCCTTGATGTTATGTTATGTTATGTTATTTTGCATTTATATAGCACTTTATATACCATTGGTATGGTCTGAAGGTGCTGGTAGGTTGAACGCCCTTGGGAACCGAAGTTCGGGTCAGTAGAGAGAAGAGAGAGTCTAAAGGTGCGTGTGCGCACCGGGTATGTGTGCAGCTGGTGTGGAATTCCTGTGGTAGCTGCTTCTTAGCGGTAGGTGTGGTGGCTGAGAGATCAGGAGTATGTGTTCGATCTGGCCAGAATTATCCAGACCGAGTGTGGCAGCGTTAGGCCTGAGGAGAACGCCTGGCTGGGGGTGTGAGACCCGCAGTGTTTACTTAGAGTGATGGGGAGTGAGCGGCAGATGTTGATATGAGAACAGTTATACCGAATGGTGTCATAGTATCTGTGTGTTCTAGTGGAGTGGTGGTGTAAGGAGAGAGTAAGCGTGGGGTGTGATATGAGGTATGCTCTTTCAAAGGTTCCATGCATTCCAAGGCATAATACGAACGTCAAGCAATACTGGGCGTCAGGTCCGTTCAACTTTCTCCGAGAGGCTATTGGGTGCAACTTCTGAATGCAATTGGGTACACTTCTGAATTCAACTTTTCTCAGAGTGGCTATCGGTCATAGCTTCTAAATGCAATCCTGGCAAACCTCTGGCACCGTGTTAGTCGCCGTCGCAAACAGATCGATCTGGGGATTGCCCCATCTATCTAACAGGTTGTCCAGTTGGTCCTGCCAAAGCTCCCACTCGTGGCAAGAGCATGGACTATTCAATGATGCAGAAAAAGCATTCGACTCTGTGTCCTGGAAATATCTCTTTAGTGTATTGGAAACATTTGGGGTGGGACCTACTTTCATTGGGCATGTACGGCTGCTCTATGCCGCTCCAGGAGCCAGAGTATGCACCAACAGAACCATCTCCGAGATGTTTCAATTAGGGAGGGGCACAAGACAGGGATGCCCCTTCTCCCCCATTTTGTTTGCCTTAACTATCGAGCCAATGGCAGCTGCTGTTAGACTAAGGCATAGGGACAGGGGAATAAACATGAAAGGCGCGATCCAACTGATTTTGCTCTATGCGGATGATACGCTCCTATACGTCCGCGAACCAGACAAAAACAGAGCCCATTATGACAGACATACATGAGTTCGCGGAGTATTCGGGGTATGTCATCAACTTAGCCAAGTCGGAAGTAATTCCGCTCACGCCTTCCAGTGAATGCCCTACGAATATGTGTGGCCTGAAATGGTCAGAACAGCATATCAGATACCTTGGGGTGCTAGTGTCCAGAGATAGGCAAACCCTTTACGCGAATAACCACGAGAAGGTGCTGCAGACTTTGAGCACTAAGCTACAGATCTGGGGACGCCTCCCCAGACCCTTATATGGCCGAATCGCCTTGCTCAAAATGATAGTCCTCTCCAAACTATTATATTCTTTTGTAAACATACCAATATGGACGGGCAGAGACTTTTTTACTAAGCTACGGTCGTTAATAGTAACCTTCATATGGAATGGTAAGGCAGTGAGAATTGGGTGGGAAAAAATGAGAGCCCTATGACACCGGAGGTATGGCTGCTCCAGACTTTGAGCTTTATTACATGGTTGCCCAGGCACAATTTGCAAAGCACTGGTATGAGGTCTCTGGGGAAACACCACATACGTGGGTGGAGGCGCACACTATATCCCCAGTGGTCATTAGGTCGGTCATATTCAATACAAGACACAGGGACACTTGCGATTATGACCCGGTCAGCTGCACGGCCCGTGCTTGGGGCGCATTGTTTAAGAGGCTAGAGCTGGAGCCACCATATAACTCCGAGTTCCCCCTGTGGAACTTTCCGGGTATTCCCCCCACGTTTGATGTGGGTATTCAGGAGGTCTGGGACCCCCACATGGAAAGCAAGGTGGGCGATATGTTTATAGATGGTAAATTTGCAACTAAGGAAGACTTTGTGAGAGCGATGGGGAGTGGACCACTCAAAATATTGCAATACTATAGAGTAAGGTCCACGTTTCAGAAGAGGTGGCCAATGTTCCCAGATGAACCTCCCCAACATCCCTGCACACAGTTCATCACCAGGAATGCCGGGCCGGGTATCTCTAAATTGTATGCAGCAGTGCAAACCCACACCTCTACAAAAAACCAGGTCAAAGACAAATGGGAAACAGACCTGCAAATGCCCATCCCGGAAGATAAGTGGAACAGATATTGTGCACTGATGAAAAAAGTTTCAATAAATGCGGGTCTACGCTTGATACAATTTAAACTCTTCAACAGGTTGCATTACACGCCGGTTAAGCTGGCAAAATTTGGTGCAGAGCATGGGGGGGGAGGGGAAGTGCCCCAAATGCGGGGCTCAGTCTGCGGGCTCCTTTCACATGTACTGCGAGTGCCCTGCCCTTCTGAAATTCTGGGGGGGAGGTGGCTGAGCTATTGGCTGAAATCATGCAGATACCCCCGCAATTAACCCCCCACAAATACTTGTTTGGAGACATTGGCAAGTGCTCGGAGAAAACCAGGAGACTATTTAATGTGGCATGCGCAGTGGCGAAGAAATGTATCGTACAAACCTGGAAAATGTCCACACCGCCAAGCATGACCGCTTTCCTTCGCGAACTGACATATGTCAACGAGTGTGAGGAACAATATGTTTTGACTCTCTCGAGGGCAAGCCGGCCTAAGGACATATGGGGTCCCTTCCATATGTATCTATGTGATTTGCTCTCAGATGATGATGAATCCGTATAATGTCAATTGTAAATGTCTTTTTCGGCTCGTCGATTTGTGTGAATTGGTGGGAGAGAGTTGCTGTAGCTGTCGAGACCATTGTTATTGAACAATAAAAAGAGTAAAAAAAAAAAAAACGCAACAAACAATCCTGACAACACGTATAGTGTTCATGGAATAAGACAAGAATTGGACTACTGTGCTGGAATGGTGAAATTCACTATAAACTCACAGGAAGATCCACAAGAATTTCTAATGTACTTACTACAACTACTGGAAAGCAAAAACATATCTATAAACGACAAAATCTTCCAGATTTCATACATGTGGAAACATACATGCACTCTGCAACAATGTGACACAGGAACAAATCCCTAATGAGCGCTTCGTGTATGTATCCATACCTAATTTTGAATCCGTTCCATTTCAGCAACTTGTACAAAATGCAAACCATGGTAGATTATGTACTACCTGCAATTCGGATAATCGCTCCACCTTACTAAAACAAACACATAGTAAATACGTAATACTAATGCTTCTACGTTACAATGCAGATGGTACCAAAAACAACTGCAAGCTGACTAGATTCACACATGGTCAAGTATCACTTTGTAAGAAAACCTTCACAACAAAAGGTATAATCTCCCACACAGGAGCCACAACCAATGCAGGTCACTACACTGCTTATGTAAAAAAAATGTGGATGGTTCGAATGTAATGATAGTACCATTACTCTAAAGCAGAGATTACCAGCAAATCTTACAAACGCTTATTTAATCTTCTTAAAACCAAAATTTAATAACTAATCTGTAATTAAACACATTAACAAAACTTCAATTAAAAAACTATGAACTGATAGAATATGCCAACAAGTATCTAACTGCCCCAAAGATTCTACAACAACCAAACAAATAAATCAATACCACACATTATAACACAAAATAGACAGTTAGAATATGCCAACTGCTACAAAAATCTGCAACAAGCCAACAGATAGAACATTAGCCAGAAACAACAAGTGAACACTGAAAACAAACAAACAAATAGACTGTAGCACAACAACAAAAAAAAGTTTTATTAATCCGACATGGATTTTGTTTTCACAGACCCAATGATTTTAGCAACAAATACAGAAACTGAGCAAATTGCACAGTACACTGGTTTGTAATCTACTAAATATGAGGATCAAAATAAATAAAAAATGTCTATTATTTAATGTTATAAATAGTTAAAACTACCAATACTAACATGATCTTTTCTTTTATCAAAGAAATTGACAAGGAATATATGTACTCCAGTTTCCAAACCAAACAGTAAGTATATTATAATAAGTACAACCACTGCAGCATATCACACCCATAGTGGCTTATAACTTTGGTGCTTATAAATTTGGTCTTGGCCATGCACCCAGGACTCAAGGCCTGGGTGCATGGGAGTGATATGCTGCAGTGGTTGTGGCCAGGGCCAAGAGTCTTGGGTGCATGGCCTACGGCCTACGGACATGCACCCAATACTCTAGGCCCTGGCCACAACAACCACCGCAGCATATCACACCCATAGATCACACCCATAGAATCAAACATTTTAACTATGCCATATGGGCACTTTTTATATCTGCGAACAATATGAGTGTTCTTAGAACAGTTTCAACTTGCCTACAAACAGTACGGACAGGTATAGTGTCCTCAGGACACCCCCATTTCGTTTATTTATGAACATTTCAGGACACCACGTGTGTCCCGAGAACAGTTTCAACTTGCCTACGAACAGTACGGACAGGCATAGTGTCCTCAGGACACCCCCATTTTGTTCATTTACGAACATCCTAGGACACAATGTATTCTTAGAACAGTTTCGACTTGCTTGCGAACTATACGGACAGGTACCGTGTCCTTAGGACACCCCATTTTCATTAATTACGGACATTAAGGACAGCGCTGCTGTCTGCGGTCAGAACGAACACAACAGGGGTGCCTGCCACCTAAATAAATACAACATTTGACCCATCTCTTACTCCCCCACCCTCCCCAAATAGTCTTACATGCCAACACACTTGACTAAATGGTATTTTTCCACCAAGTTTCACCGCGCTGTCCACGGATGTCCGCGGATACAAGATGGCGGGCGTGCCCAGAAAATCTGACGCACCACACGCTCTCAACCACCCAATCAGCGAACACGTCGAATGTCCGCGGACATGACGCAGATCGCCCAGCCGATCAGGACCCTGTCCGCGGAGCGAACAGGGAAGTTGTCCGCGGAGCGAACAGGGAAGTTGTCCGCGGAGCGAACAGGGAAGTTGTCCGCGGAGCGGACATAGATATCACATTTTTTTGCCTTACGTTTTAGTCATTTAAAAAAAAAAATACTGGACGGATTGACACCAAATTAACAAAAGCACGCTTTCGGAACCAAGCTGCCACCCCTGCCGCAAATTGGTGTAAATCCGTCCAGCGGTTTGGGCTGTATGCGTGAGAAAAGTTTTTTCCCCATTATGTCTATGGGAAAAACAGAAGTTTTGGGACCCCACTCCCCTATAACTTTGTCCCCCCTGGACCAAACCTCCCCAAACTTTGCAAAAAAAAAAATCAGAGTGGGCCATATACTTTTTTTCCGAAGTTTGGTGAGGATTCGTCCAGGGGGAGCAAAGTTATAAGCCGCCCAAAAAGTGCTCTTCCTATGGAAACAGCAACTTAACCATAACTACACAGCCACTACCGTGGCTGAGTAATATATATCTTGAGACAGTTTTTTCTTAACAGTCCGAGTGAGAGGCACTCCCCCGTTCTTTGAAAATCACCAGGAGATCAGTTTTCTTTTTTGGAAAAAATGTCCTCTTTATTATACAGACCATGCACAGCACATGACTGTCAATAAAAACCACCTAAAATGTGGTGCTCCATAATGTATGGCCCCAATCGACGCGTTTCGCGGTTACCTCACCTCCTTCGCAAGTCAGATCTGGTGGTAGCCAGAGCAAAGATCCAGCTTGCTGAACATCGTCGCCCAGGTGAGGTGAACAACCGGTTCATCAATCGTAGGCGTAATGTGGCGCTCCCGCCTGATGGCCAGGTTCGGGAGCCTCATATCAATACAAATCCTGACCGCATTCGGCTGTTTAGGTATTTGGCGACCACCATCAGGAGACCTAGGGGGTGGGTCCGGAGGTCTTTTCTATGATGCAGAGATCTTCCAGTTTATTTAGTTCTTACTCGCCCGCAGATGAAATGGCTCCCCCAAAGCCGGACTGCTCTAGGCTCGATGGGCGGGTTGATATGGAGCATCACCGTTCAGTTTTTTAGACAGCCAATGACTTTGAACAGTTTTGGGTATTTTGGGTGTTTTGCAATGATGTTGTCGAGCTCTGGTTGTCGGAGGTTGCAGTTTTTTCTGCCGTTCTGCAGCTCAGTCGGGCTTCGACGTCAGTGTCCACTACATAGAATATGTTTCTGCAGGCTTCTCCATTGGATGCAACGTCCGCCTTAAATGATCCTTTTACGGGAAGGGGGTTTTGCTCCTGAAAGCGTATAGGCCAACGGGCTTGCGCTGCAACACTGGTTTCACATGCATTGTTGAGTCTGTCGAGCGGTAAGAGGTTAACTGTTGCTCCAATATCAATGATCACTCTGGTCGCCATGCCGTTCATGGGTACTGTGCAGGTTGGCTGGGACTTCTGTGTTGTCTTTGCGGCGTCCTGTGTGTCGTCCTGGGGTGATTCTTCTTCGCTTTCACTGCTGCTTGTACGCATTCTGTGCTCGACTTTTCTCGCTTTGCCTTTGCGGTTTGCTTGCCGACTGGATCTTGGACAGTGTTGCTCTTGTGAGGGGGCTTCTGAGCCTTCTCTTCGGGGGCCAGCGCAAAGGCAGACTGAGGCAAAATGGTGAGTTTCCATCACGTGGCTCTAATTGCTGGGCAGGGTACATTGCAGTGCCATGCTCCTCCACACCACTTGCATGCTCTTTGGCTGCGCGCTTATGGCGTTGGAAGAATGGGCTTTCCCTTTGGTGGCCGCTTCCTGGTGTCAACCGCTGCAACGGATGCTGTTACTGGCTCTTCATCCATCGGCAAACGACTAATGTCTGCTTTCATCGCGGCCAGACGAGTTTCCGTTCTCTCTCTCTGGCGCCCCATCTCGAGAATGCGGTCTAATGGTATGTTCCTTTCGGATACAATGTCTCTTCGGAGTTTCTCCGATTGTACTCCATGGATTATTTGCTGTCTTACTGAAAACTCTTCATTGGGGAACTCGCAACCTATGGCCATTTCCCGAATTCTTGAGTGGAGGTCGTCAATTGTTTCTGCCATCCGTTGCCTAGCTAGGCTCAGTTGAAAACGTTCATAGTCGAGATTTAGTTATGGCTAAAATGTTCCATTCAATGCACTTTTTGCCCCTTGGTAGTAATCATCCAGCCCCTGGATGGTAACGTGTTGAAGAGCCGCAGTGAGAGCGTGCCTAGGTTTAGCATGAGTAGTGTGTGCTTCTCTTCCTCTGCGATGATTCACTTGGATTTGATGTGTAGCTCAAATTGCTGGAGCCAGAGTTCCCACCAAATGGCTGCCCCTTCTGCATACGGGTCGAATAGATTTCATGAACGCTCCTTGGGTGGTTGCCACGTGTTTCTCTCCGGTCGCGCAGCTTGTAGGTTGGAGGGTCCGCCTGAGGCTATGGGGGTTGTGGGAGCTCGCTGCTTGTTGCTCTTCTGACATAGGGTCTCATTATAGGTGCCCCTCTGATTTATGGTGCACGCCGGTATTGCTCACCTGGCTGTGGAGTGGCTTACAGCCATTCTTACTGCTGGGCCATGCAGTGAGCTTCTTGCCCTTGGACAGTGTATGCGTCTCCTGAGGCTGCTGCCGAGCTTCCTTCTTTCCCGTTTAATATGTTCTTTTGATCTGCTGGGTGCGGTTCCAGGCATCCGCCACTATGTGGAGCACTTCTGATATTGCTGCAATTCTCCTTCACCGCCACAGGCACCAAGCGAATTAACTGCTTCCCAATGTGTGAGTTAGTGTGCACATGCTTTCCGTGGACTTGTGCTCTTCTCGTCGACAGTGTGATGTTGTGAGGGTGGGCATCACAGCTAGCTGGTGCACTGTGGGGTCTGTCACTGAGCAGGAACAACACAGACGCAGGTGCGTTATCAACTCCCGACTGTCCCGTTTTCGCGGGCGGTCGGTTCTTTTATTGTCTCACATTGCGTCCTGACGTGATGTCAGGACGGCTCTGGGGCCTTTCCTTAAAATACCAAACTGGTGTTGGTTGCTCCTTTGCCAAAAGATGTGGGGTAGAACAGACACGTACCTGCCTTTTTCCCCCATAACCGTGGCTCTGCCTATTGGATTCGTTTAATCCTCTGGGGAATTTTTACCAACTTTGAAAACTGCACTAATGATCATTTTTTAAAAAGGTACATACCTGAAAGAGCAAAGTGTCCGGATGCATTTCTCTGTGTTTCATTACCCGCTTGGAGTGTTATAATCAACATCTACTTTTTTCCCTCCGTAGGTGTTGCTGGGATTGTGCTGCTGCAGCTTAAAGGAACTGGTGCTTAAAAACCTCAGGCCCGGGGCGTGGCTGAGCAGCACGCCATGCAGACGTGTCCGCTATGAGCTCCGTGAACGGGCGCCCAAATTCATTTTATATAACGAGTAAAAGCTGAGTTTTCGCCCGAATTCAACTTGTAGTGGGTCTTGACATGCCGCGGCACGCGAGGAGAGGAGCGGCGACGGTGGCGATCCGGAGGAACGGATATCTTACCCAGAAGCTGGCCAGACGGTGAAAGGCAAAAATGGCGGCAGGCGAGGAAAACTTTGCCGAGGTCGTAGGTCGCTGGATGGGGGAACTGCCTTTGCCGCAGAGAGATTGAGCAGCCTGGCGTTACCCTCAGGTTGTCGCTCCCTCTTGTTTGCCTGGAGGGGGATGACTGGCGACCTGGGGCTTCCTGCGGGCCTGCGGTGTATCGCCGGAGCTGGCCGCGTGCGCGGAGCTCCTCCCGCCTAGATGGAGCCAACACGGGAGACGGAGACTGGGAGTCCCGTGGAGGTCCCGGGCATGCTGCCAGCACTCGGAGCATGTTGTGCGGTTGCTGTAGCCCCTGGACAGCGATCTCCTAACTTTGGAGGACCGCTGGCACCGAGCCTGGAATTGGAGTGGCGAGGATCGTGCCCCCCTCGGGGCGGTGTGCCGGTGAGTTCGCCTGATAGGGCACCTTCCATGCCTGTGGGGGTCTGTGAGCAGCGGCGGCGAACCAAGAAGGTGCAAATGAACTGGAGATCTCCTCTGGCCCTCCCTACTTATCAGTATGATTGTCTCTTGGGCCCTGATTATTGGAAAGCAGCCGGCAGGGTCTGGGGAGGACTGAAAGATCTGCCTGTGGGCTGGTGGGCTTTGACGTTTGGCAAGGGGACCCTTCTGCTTGGAGGAGGTTGAGTGAAGGAGGGGTTCAGCTGGAAAAGGGAAAAGAAAGTGTGAGCAATTTGGGATAATCCTGTTTAGGTGTAATACACAGCCTGGTGGGGGCAAATTGGCCTGAGAATATTGGATCCTCAGCTGTGTGCTGCACATTGGGTGACAGATCCCTCTACATATTCTGAAGGAACGAATTGCGCTTTCCCCTTCCTCGCGTTTGAGGGGCTTGGTTCTCTGTCACTGAGATTGCGAGATCCTTCAGCCAATACGCAACCTGGCGATGCCTAAATCTGTGGCTAAACGGATAACACAGGGTATCCAAGCTTTTTTGGCGCTGCAGACTTTCGCCCAGTTTGCGCACCATTACGGCTGAAATACACCCCCCTCCGCGCCTGGATCAAGAGGTGAATATGGCTCTCTCCAGAGATGACTTTGAGGCAATGTTTAAATCCTTCAAGCAAGAAATCACACTAGAGATCAAGTCTGAAATCAAGTCATCCAAAGACTCTTTGGCCCGTTCATTAGCGGACTTAACAACACATCTCACAGGCTTGGAGACTAGGGTGAACAAACTGAAGAACGCGTCTTGTGAGCATGTACACAATGTTGAGGTGCTGACCGAGAGAGTAAGGTCTATCGAGGACCACCTAGAGGAAATGTGGGCTAAACAAACGGACCTAGAAAATAGGTCAAGGAGAAACAATGTCCGCCTCAGGAGGGTGCCGCGACGGTTGCTGGATCAGGAGCTGCCCGAATACGTGGAGGCGCTGTTTAGATCCATCCTAGGCATTCCCTCATCTGAGGAACTCCCACTGGACAGGACTCATCGTGTCTACTCTTCTTCTCAACTCAAAAGAAACCTCTTATCGGATGTCCTCACTCGTGTGCATTTTTTTCCACAGAAGGAAAAGATCATGACAGCTGCCAGAGGCTCCTCAACGATACAATTCCGGGGCACGACGCTCCAGCTTTTCCAAGCCCTCTCTCCATACACGCTTGCCAACAGGAGACGGCTGCGCAATGTAACGGCCTGGCTGAGATCTAAACAGGTTCGCTACCGCTGGGGTTATCCCTGTAAATTGCTCTTTGACTTTCAGAATCAACATTACATAATCTCGTCGGAGGAAGAAGCCAATGCCTTGATGGCGGAATCGAATGGGTGTAACTCCACAATCTCTGGTTCCCAGGCCTTGAATTAGTCGACTTCAACCTCTCCGCCGAGAGATAAACGAGGGAATCCATGTGGTCAGCGCTATATCGCACCAGCTTCTCAGCAGGACAAACGAGGCACGAAGAGTATGGAGGAGCCGATTTCGATCGATTTATCTGGGGAACCTGAGGAGGTCAATTTGGCAGATGGTTGACTTGGAAACTCTCCTGAAGCAGGTTCTCTTGTCTCCAGCATCAGACTCCTCTCTTGGAGAATTTTGATTGGGATTACCCATATTAAGAGTTCCGATTAGGAAGCCGGAGGTCTAATTATGGGCAGATTAGATAGTGCTAACGCAGGTTACTTTTCAGTTTCGGGCGCCTGCACGGATTGCGTCCGAAATGTTTCCCGTAAAGGAAATGTTCAATGGCATCGTAAATATGATTAGAATCATATGGTTGTTATTTACTCTCATTTGGTGTATCTATGTACTTGTGATGATTTTCTTTACTATCTGTTTCTTTTCTTTCCCCTCACGGTCCTGGTTGAATTGTTTCACACACTTATCTGTCACATGCTTCATATCCCCTGCACTACATAGTTGGAAACACCGGGGAAATGTGTAATCTCCCCAAGCGGTCCTCACAAAGAAAACTACTGGCTGCAGTTGATTGCTTAGACACTGGGAGGGGGGACCAAGTCGAACCGAGGATGGCGCCGCCATAACCCTGAACGTTCAGGGCTTAAATTCTCCTCTTAAGCGCAAAGCGCTATTTCATAGATTGGCTACTTTACAAGCAACTGTGTTATTTTTACAAGAGACCCACTTATGTCCTGTGGACGAACCACGTCTTAATAATGAATTCTACCCTGCAAAATGTTTTGCTTCCAGTGGGCTTAGAAAACGAGGTGTCGTCATCCTGGTTCGCAAAGGTATCCGATTTAAGACTCTAGAGGTAGTCTGAGACGAGGAAGGGAGATTCCTACTTATGGTGGCTCTATTGAAGGGGCGCAAAATCACATTGGTCTCAATATATGCCCCCAATGTTAATCAAACTAGATTCTTTGCAAAATTGTCTAAAGCACTGTTTGATCATGCAGCAGGAGAAATCCTCCTCGGGGGAGATTTCAATGCTGTTATCAATCCGCTGGTGGACAAAACATTGCCCCCCTCGTCTTTAGGTAGGAGCAACTTTCAGGCTCTTACTACATTACTGCGGGATCATTCCCTCATTGAGATATGGCGTTACTGTCATCAAAATGAACGTGACTACACATACTTCTCTGCAGTACACGGGGGTTTCTCTAGATTAGATGTGTTCCTTATTTCTGATTGCCTAGTACCGATGGTGGAGACAGTGGAGATCCTGCCGGAGGCTCTTTCTGACCATGCACCCGTGAAGCTCATGCTCTCACCATTTCATGCAGCGGCGCCTCAGAGGCCCCCCTGGAGGTTGAATGATTTCTTACTGGAAGATCCATTAGTCCGCTCGCACATAAGAGACACCTTGGATGCTTATTTTAGGGAGAACAATACGGGGAATGTAAGCCTGGGCATTCTCTGGGATGCTGCCAAGGCGGTCATCAGGGGGCATTTGACTGATCAAGCAGTACAGAGGGGGAAGGCTAGGAAGGCCCTGCAAACCCAGCTAGAAGAAGAGGCCCACAGACTTGAAGAGATTCATAAAACAAAAGGTTCCTGAAAATCCCTGAGAGATATGCGAGTAGCGAAGAAGGCATTAGAGGTGCACCACATGGGTAGGGCGGCTTACTCGATGATGATCACCAAACAATATTACTCGAAAGGGAACAAGGCAAACAAACTCCTTGCTGCCGAATTGAAGAAGCAAAATAGACAAAATAGAATAGATGCTTTGAAGGATGAGTCTGGGCAAAGTATCTATACGGAGGAGGGTAAACTTCGGATCATTGAGAAATTCTTCACTGAACAGACCGCTCCTCACCTAGGGAATCCACAGCTTTTTAGAGACTTCTTGACTAAAGCAAATCTTCCACAACTTCCCCAAGCAATGCGAGACTCATTAGAAGCCCTGATAACCATTCGGGAAGTTGAATCGGCTATCAAGGCTCTTCCCTTGGGCAAAGCTCCGGGACCAGATGGATTTACTAATAAATTCTATAAAATCTTCTCCCCCGAGCTTGCACCTCGCCTCACAGAACTTTTTAATCATCTGTGGGAGGCTGGGTCAGCCATTTGATCTATGGCAGCCTCTTATAGTACTCTAATCTTAAAACCCGGGAAGGAACCAATGGAACGTACCTCGTATCGCCCAATAGCATTGCTTAATACAGACACGAAACTCTATAGCAAAATTATAGGCCAGAGTTTAGGGGAGGTCCTCACAACTATTATAGATAAAGACCAGACCGGTTTTATCCTGGGGCGCTCGGCACACAACACTTTTCGTAGGGTGGTGAACCTGGTTTCACTTGCCTCTTCCAATCCGGGCCCACTATCTTTTCTGTCCCTCGATGCCCATAAGGCATTTGATAGTATGGCCTGGGACTATCTGAACTCAGTGCTGGGGGCCTTTGGGTTTGGCCAGAAATTCTCTAAGTTAATCCTCTCAAATTTTCAAATTCCTACAACTCAAGTTCGTATGAACTCACATTGGATGGCCCTAATCCCATTAGGTAAAGGAACTAGGCAGGGGTGCCCCCCTGTCTCCCCATTGGTGTTTGCCCTGGCTATCGAACCCCTGGCCCAACATATCCAGCAACAACCAAAGATCAAGGGCTTTAATGTTGGAAAGCACTGTCACAAAGTCGCGCTATATGTGGATGACATCCTCTGCTTTTTGAAAGAAGCCTGAACCTCTCTTCCGCCCCTCATGGAGCTCCTTACCCAATTCGGGAAAATTTCAGGATTCACAATAAATATTGCCAAGTCAATGGGTTTGAATTTGACTGAAACTACTGAGACCCTGAGATATCTGCAACATGCCTATCCCCTTAAGTGGAAGAATACATCCATTACGTATCTCGGAATACAACTCACCCCGAGATTTCCAGGATTGTTAAAGGCCAATGTCCCCACACTTTTTAAAGAAATCAGGGAGTCCTTAGGGAAATGGTCTCTTCAGGAAGTATCCTGGTTGGGACGAATAAGTGCTATCAAAATGGTTTTATTCCCCAGGCTACTATATACATTCCAGGCCCTTCCTGTGGTGATTCCTGACCGAGATCTTTTGGGGTTGCAGAGGGAAATCTGCAGTTTTATTTGGAAGCATAAAACTCCCTGTATCCAGCGCAAACTCGTGACTCGCGGCAGAGTGATGGGTGGGCTGGGTCTCCCTTCGATTGTTCGATATTACCGCGCCTCCCAGCTGGCTGCCATGTTGAGGTGGTCTCATCCTAGATGGCAAGATATCGAACAGCATTGTGCGGAGATACCCCTGGATCACCTGGCCTTTGTCCCTCAAGCAGTGCGTAACCGTGGAGGATCCTTGCTTCCTTCCACAAAGACTGCTCTCTGTGCGTGGGATAGAGCCTGTGTCCAAAAAGGGATAACGCCTGGTCTGGGTCCATTGTCTCCTGTAACGCAAAACCCGGCCTTTACCCCGGGGCTTCAATCAAACTCCTTCCCTTTATGGTCAAAAGAGAAGTCCTTGAGATTGGGTGATCTTTACGAGGGCGCCTCCCCCCTAACCTATGAGCAGTGTAAAGCGAAATTTAACCTTCCAGAGACAGAAAGGTATATACATCCAGCTCCACCACTGGATAACCAACCCAGAGATAAGAAAACAAGCTACTAGAACCCCTACGGGGTTAGAACTGCTGATGAGAGGGTCAATTTACCCGCAGGGTAGCTGCTTGCTTTCGCCTCTTGGAAGGAGATGTTTCAGGGGAGGAGAAGCTATCCTATATGTCGGCCTGGGAAGGGAAATTGCTCAGGAGTCTTGGAAACAAATATGGAATAGGGCTCACAGGGTCTCTAGATGTACAACTGTCAGGGAAAGTGTGCTTAAAATATGCTTTTGTTGGTACTTTTCCCCGCAGAAACTACACGCGATTAACCCAGACTACCCGGACAACTGCTGGCACGGGTGTGAGGCGTGAGGGGACCTGGGTCACTTACGGTGGTCCTGCCCAATTATCCAGTCGTTTTGGCTGGAGGTAAGATCCAACCAAGATCAGAGACATTACTGGTACTCTCCTTCCCATGGACCTGCTGATATTGGTACTGGGAGATACTCCAGATGATGGTTCATACCCGCAATCAGGCCCCAGGGCGGATTTGATAACCCAATTGCTTATGTCAGCGTGCCTCACCCGTGCCAGATTTTGGGAAGACATCGAAGGCCCCCACATAGCATACTGGTGGGTTAAGATCTGGGAATTGCTGGGGCTGGAAAAGTTAATAGCTGCCTTGGAAGGTAAGATTGCTAACTTCTCAAGAATCTGGGGACCCTTCCTGGAATATGCTGCCGAAAGGGAACTTATGTTTTTTCAACCCAGAGTGATTAAGTATATCTTGAAGCCTTGATAAAGCTCTGGTACGGACATCTGGCACTCTCTAATTGCCCGCCTGATCTGAGGCAATGAAGGAGCTAATGGAACTATGGAACCTACTGACATGCATTTTGTATTTCGACATCACAGACCGGGGGGTTGTTTTTTTTGTGTTTTTTTATGTTTCTTGCCTATTTTGCCTATTAATACCCAGTTATAGAGGAATTCCTTTACAAGCTATCAGTTACTGATGAATTATATGGTTTGATGAATTTATAATGTTGAAAATGAAATGTCGATGGGTTGTTCTATCTGTTACGTGCTTTTATAATCAATTGCGAGATGAATTCATGTGCATATGATATGTCAATAAAAATATTTTGTCAAAAAAACCTCAGGCCCACACAAAGCGTTGCAAAGTGTCCAGAAGTGTTTCGCTGTGGCACGGAGAGGTAGGGGCCCTACCAGCAACTGAGTGAATGACGCTGGCATTCGTTGGGGAGCTCCTTTTGATAATTATGTACACACGGCAGCAAAGACAGTGAAAGACTGTTTGTGCTTATTGGAACTGCATTTTAAACAAAGAACTTTGTGTTCATTTCAGCAAAGCAGTGCCAATCTGCTGTAACACTAATTTCCCAATGTATGAGTCTGTGTGCATTAGTTGCTGCCAGTGGTGGAAATGGAAAAAATGTGGTGGGGGTTCCCACAACACAAGGGCCAGGGTGGGGGAGGAGATTGGGGGGGGCGGTGCTCACGGGGGCGTGGTCTAGAGGGGGCGTGGCTCGTAGTGGACATCCATCAAAGCTGGTATACGTAAAAAATACCAGCTTTGCATTGCCTTTTACCGCCGGCTTTGGCACTGGTGAAAGGAACCAGTTGTACATGTAGTGAGCATTGTGCATTACACACCAGTGCCAAAGCCGCAGTAAAAGGCAATGCTGCCGTCACAGGAGCTTTTCTTTTTATTTTTACTATTCCAGCGCGGTTCATGGTCTTGGGCGGCTGACTCTGGCCGAATCCCGAGATCCGGCTCCATATCTGGTGCTGGATCTCGGATCCGCCGAGAGCCGGCCCAATGACCAGCACTGGATGCTGCTCCAAGTACTGCTCAACTGCGTGCTTCAGTGATCAGGGTTTGCAGTGTTTTCTGCTTGCTGCAATGCGTGGCTACCTGCACACAGCAGTGGGTAGCGGATGGAGTGGTATATTGGCCAGGAACTGATATTTTGTGGAAAGTCAGTTACCACATTAAAGGAGGGACTCACCTTTTAAACTATGCCAGGCAAAGTAGTTAAAGCCTGCCATTAGAACTTGAGAAAAGGAACACCATACGGGAAAACGGGCACCTGTAGTGGAGCTGTGCCTTATGAATGCACAGAGTCTGCTAATAAATCTAAAATCTCTGGGCACGGCCCAGCAGTGTCCTGTGTACAGCCAAAAGCATCAATCAACAATTGGCAAAATAACTGCATACTATTTGCCTGAACAAGAGGGTCCCAGTATTATTAATACCCAGAAAGAGGGCGATTTATTGACTGCGATAAAAATAAGCAGATCAACTCTCTATTGGAACTTGGTTACTGACGGCAGGCCACGGCGGCAGCAAGCCTAGAGAATATTCCCCAGGCAAGAAGTATTGAGACTTTGTTCTGCTAATGAAGAAATCCTGGCCTTGGTACACCCTGTCCCCACTTCTACTCAGGTTCCGGTTCAGCGTCTGACAATTTGTTAAGATGGATTTCTGAACTCTGTCCTGGAGGGGCAGAGGTTCAGAAGGCCAGCCTAGTTTCTTGGAACAGGGTAACCTCTGGACAAGCCAGACCAATCAGGGTAGCGATGGCGGCGGTCAAGACTAGGTCTCAAGAGGGGTGAGGGTGACTGAAAGCCCGCAATGAGCAC
Source organism: Ambystoma mexicanum (assembly GCF_040938575.1). Lineage (NCBI taxonomy): Eukaryota > Metazoa > Chordata > Amphibia > Caudata > Ambystomatidae > Ambystoma > Ambystoma mexicanum. The sequence continues at coordinate 288,515,972 of NC_090931.1, read as the reverse complement.
ACAAAGCAAGGACGCTTACAAATTACTCCAGACAGGTGTTATATTAAAAATATAGACACATTTATTACAAGGCCTTTGTAACATCAACCATAGTAAAGAATCACGATAAAACTCCAGTAAACCAACACATCACAATCAATACAATATATATACAAGACCGAGGGGTCTAAAGAGTTAGAAGCACGAAATATGCAGACCACCAAGATGGGGAGGAAAACAGGCAGTGCAAGTAATCGTTAGACCCATTTTGACATCAGAGGCCACCTAACTAGAAGGAAGTCCGAGCCCTATGAAGAGTGGAGCCTTGTGCTCAAAAGTACCTGCAGCCTTTCTGGAGCGATCTCGCACCGGCCCACTCCCAGTATCTGGGGAAGGGCGACCGCTATGATCCCCGGGAGATACTTTCGGGTAGGGGTGGTCAGGAGGAAGTGGGGGGTGGGGGGGCAAAGTCATCCCAAAGCGAGAGTGATCTCTACTTTGGCGGCGATGGCTCTCATCGCACAGAGGTGGAAGTCTCCCTCGATCCCGACAGAACAAGATTGGCTGAGGAAAATGTGGGACATTGTCTCGATGGAATGGGCTACGTATGCAATCAACAACAAGTTGGAGAACTTCTCAGCGGAGTGGGAAGAGACGCTGGCCTATTTTAGAGGGGAATTTAGGGAACAATGGTGCCCTCAAAGACTCAAGTTTCTGGATATATATGGTTAAGGGGTGGGAAAGGGACTGACGGGGGGGGTCCTGGGGAGGCTGTGGAGTGGGAGGGGAGGGGGTTTGTGTTGGTTTACAGTTCATTTATATGTATTACGGTGAAAATAATAAAAAGAAGTTAAAAAAAAAAAAAAGTACCTGCACTCACGGGTGCCAACGGGCAAAGGAAGAGTCTCTTCAGGGAAATCAGGCAGTTCAGAAAGGTGGACGAAAAGATGGTGAACAAATCCCCGTGACTCAGGCAAGGCCTCCACTTGGGGGCAGAAGCAGGGCGTGAGTGCGGGAAAGGGTTGCTGTTTACAACAGCGATGGAAAGCCATAGGCTCCTGCGGGAGGGCGACCTGTTAGGGTATTGACTACTCACAGGTCCCCGATGCAGGCAGACCCAGGCTTCTCCGGTTCAGTTTCGGTACTGGCAGGTTCAGATGCGATCAGAGGGACGTCTCGACGCCGTGTAGATTCCGCGACAGCAAGAGTCAGGGTCGAGGGTGGCCCAGATGCAGCGAACATGCACAGGTTTGTTACCACAGCAGGGCAACTCGGCAACCGCGTGTATTCCGGTCCCAAAGCACACGTCTCACTTCAGACCTGGGAACGCCAAGTGTATGAATCGTGTGAGAGTGCCGAGGACAAGGGATTGGCAGTAAGCCAGATGGCGGTGACAGAGCAAGATTCCTGTGTAGGCTGGTCAGTCCACTGGATGGCCCAGGGACGCTTCCGAAGGCTTACGTACAGGATTTGGTGAAGATGCCGAGAATAGTTGTTCCCACTATTCTAAAGGGTCGAAGCGCCTTTGCAGACCTTCTTGTACGATCAGAGGCTGAGTGGTCTCGCAGGACGACAGCAGTGCAGGGTGCCAAACCTTCAGCGGGTCACCAGTGATTCCTCGACTCAGCTTCTTAGTTGCAGGATACTTGGCTCCTGATCCTTTGTTCGGGAGAACTCAGGAGATCTACGTGGTAGTGGGGTTTCCAGCCTCCTCTTATCCAAAGTTCACTTCGCGCCAAAACGGAGAGGGCCCAATGGGAGATCCGCTCACAAACACTCACACCATACGTGGACCTATCACGGACCACGGTGGTCCCAGGCATTCAGGACACTCTAGACTCTCTGGCACACAGGATGTGTATTGGCAACAGACATTGCAGCCCACATCCTGGAGGCACACACAAAGCATGCAGAAGCCCGCCAAAGCGTTGTGTTTCGTGGGAAAGTGGATGACCAAATAAGGACTGCCCCGGATCGGCTCGACCTGGAGGAAGGTGAAGGGGAAAGACTGTCAGCGGACAGGACAAAGAACCTTGTGGCATGGCCATTTTGGAGCCAGGCCACTCATTTGTGCCAAATGCGGCAAGCGCGGATAACATGGCGAAAAAGGGTTCAAAACACAAGATAAACGATAGCTGCCACCTGTCCCGTCCGTGACACACTTGCACATTTAATGATAAGTCCAGCGAGAGTTTCTAGGGCCTTTGGAATGACTAGAGACCCAAGAGCGCGGTAATGTAAGTTACGGTGCACTCTTGTTTCATGTTGCTCAAAAGCTCCAACATGAGGAAAGGACTAAGGGAAACGAAGTCTCCCAGTACTGACTGTCTTAAGGGCATGTCAGTTTCCCCAGAAGAATTGAGCGAAAGCCCAGAGGAGTGCGGCGGAAGGCTGTGCTTCTCTGGCAAAGTCTAGATCAGGGTGTAAAACAACAGCAAAAAGTTTGAGGGTTGCCACATGGAAGGAAAATTATCTACAATTATGAAATCTTTCCTAACAACTGCCCTACCTTTACCCGGATTCTAGCATAGAGGGATGAATCTTGGTAAGTGACTCGACAAAATTGGTCTATTAGCAGTGTGGTAACGGACGTGGCAGACACAACCAAGACTTCTAAAATAGTGATCCATTGTGTGGTTAAAATCCTGCTTAAACTCTGCGTGATTATTCGGGGAGGTTCAGGAACAAGGCAAGGCTATTTTATCTACTGACCTGAGGCTCCTAGGAATGGGGGTAAAGGGCTCGGCACGATAGAACTGGTGCCTGTTGAGACCGGTTCCACCACCAATGCGCATAATGGCCAGACCGAAGCCAATGCCTCACATGATTGGCAGGTGGTTGAGCTGTCAAATGCAGACCTTTCCATTTTTATTACTAGGAAGGAAAGGCACCTGGAAAAACGTGCAAAGAATCGGGGGGATATGGTTCCTAGTAAAAGCCCCAAAGCGCCTGCTCTTCCTGTAATTGAGCCACTCAACTCAAAAGCTATTACCGTTGCTGGTGATACAAGGTGCTTATACCAAGGTAGGCACGGGGCACAGAACATGTTGTATTTGTAGATTGCAGGATAAATTAGAAACTGCACAACGTGTTTTTATCGAGTGTATAAGGCTGGGTCCTACTTACATGTGTATGCTGGGCAGTTTGTGAGCCGTTATGATTCCATCAAGACGGTCCAATTCTGGAACTACTGTCTGAATAGAGACTCAGAATCAGTCCATATTGCATTTTATTGAACTGCATGACTGAATGTTTGTTTGACTGCTTGTTTTTAACCTAGATCAACTTGTACATTTTTTATTGTGTTTTTATCACACTGATTAAATTTGCAGTGACGCATTTTTATAAATTGTTGTTTTATCTGTTTACCTAGAGGATTTTAGCAGTGAAGTAACAATTGTAGTGCAACTTGGTGCTGTTGATTGGTAAATTCCATGTGTTTTATGTGTTTCTATTCTTTTAATGTTGAGATTGTTAAACGTTCTTATGAACTAAAACAAATAAATGTAATTAATTAAATGTATATGTTTCCTGGGTTACCCCTGGGTCCATGGAGTTTTCTCCAAAACAATAGAATTTTATAATGTACCTACGATTTACTAAAGACTTATACTAAATCACTGCATTACACTTGTGCTATAGAATTGTATTGATACTGTTTCTAGCTGTGTTTACTTTCTAGCAACCCTGCTCCTTGGGTGCAATGATACTAAATTGGTATGGTACTACAAGTCTAAGATTACTTGCGTTGGTGACCCTCTGGGACTTGTTGGGGAAACCGTTAGCCCCCTTTTATCCCATGTAGGTACTATATTAAGTATATGGTCTACCTTTGCATACCATGTACTAGAGGCTGTGGGATTATAAGGACTATCCATGTGATAGCATTTCAGGTTCTGAATATGACTGCAATAATGGTTCATTGATATCTAGTGTCCCCCTTTTCCTCCACCCCTTAGACTCATAGGTACTCAGTTTGCCACCATGTAATATTCCGACCTTTACCTTAAGATTGGAAAGGGTATTCCCTTAGCCTTCTAATTTTATACATGCTACATGTTATGTTTAACGGAATGTACTTATTTGAACTAATAGGGACTATATTGAAATTCTAAAAAAAGAGGGCATATTCTTTTCACTCTACCTGTGTAGTGTATAATTTTGCAGAATCGACTAAGGACTAACTATTATTTTCTACCAGCCTTCCTACCTACCTTGAGTGACTTGACTGCTGTGCCATAGCTACCCTTGAGAGAGTTTGGTCTATCTTTTGTTTGGAAACCCTATCTGGTCATTAGGTTACATGGTTTAACATCCCTCACCAGAGTGCTGCAGAACAATCTCTAACAGTTATCATCAGTGAAGTGCAGTTTAACACTCTAGAGAGAAAGTGGTCCATGCCCAAAAACACTTTTCCAACTTAGAGATACATAACAGAAAACAAAATGTGAGCGCATTCACCATCTGACTTGGTATGGCCATCAGATGTTCCTTTGTCTCTGGTGACATTTTGTATGTCAAGGATTATTTAAAAAATATTTCACAAAGAGGCTCTTTATGCTTGGGGTACACAGACCACCTGCCTACCTCAACCCCATGGATAATAAAGAGTGGGGGGGGGGGGGGGTGTGGGGGTGTGTGTGTGTGTGTGTGTGTGTGTGTGTGTGTGTGTGTGTGTGTGTGTGTGTGTGTGTGTGTGTGTGTGTGTGTGTGTGTGTGTGTGTGTGTGTGTGTGTGTGTGTGTGTGTGTGTGTGTGTGTGTGTGTGTGTGTGTGTGTGTGTGTGTGTGTGTGTGTGTGTGTGTGTGTGTGTGTGTGTGTGTGTGTGTGTGTGTGTGTGTGTGTGTGTGTGTGTGTGTGTGTGTGTGTGTGTGTGTGTGTGTGTGTGTGTGTGTGTGTGTGTGTGTGTGTGTGTGTGTGTGTGTGTGTGTGTGTGTGTGTGTGTGTACACACACACATATATATATATATACACACATATATATATATATATATATATACACACACGTACATACGTAGGGTGCATGCATCTGTGTTTTAGATTTGATAGGTCAGGCCAGAATATTTTTTATTTCCAGAGTTGATTTTGTCTGATTCGCAGTAAGTGCCGCCCCATTTACAAGGGACTCATGTCACGTATGTTATAGCATAAAAAAATAAATGACAAAAATGTCATGTTTGAATTAAAACATTTGTTACTGCCAGGTATTGGCTGGGATTAAGAGCAGTTAGTTCAAGTATCCCCCATGTTTTGTTGTGTGAAATCCATTTAGCAAATATTTGCACATGGAAGTCATTATTGGCCTCCTCTTAACGAATTGGAATGCAGTAAAATGCTACTGGTATTAACGGCATTCTTAACATCCCTCCTTCAGCAGTATACAAAGGAAAAGCAGAAAGCATGTCTCTGCATTTAAGAAAATACATTTCTTTCAGCAAGACACTTCCTCTCTGGGAGCCTTCATTTTTACTGCAAAGCCAATCTGATAGACAATATCCAATTTAATGCATCAAAGTGAAAGCTAAAAAATTAAAAAAAATTGCTCCCTGTTCTAAAAAAGTTTCTTTTGGCACTACATCAAATGCATGTTCAAGTTAACACCATTCCACTTCAACCAAACTTGCAATTAAAACGCTTACCTTATAAAGGCAACCTTGCTTAAAAATAGTACAAAATAAAACAACATTTAATGTACACATTATATGTATTTAATTTCCTCACAAATTAAGTATCTTTAGCTTCCAAAACCTATATTGCAATTAGCACTACGTGCCAATAGCCTTATAGACTTCGGGAGGAGCCATTATAGACTGTGATAATGTCTCTTGCACAACTTCGGGAACAAGCATTATCCTGCGATAATAACCCCTCTTTCAGTCTAAAGCTATATTGACGCATCATAGATTTACACAAAAACACTAACAAATGGACTAGTGATGCATGCAAAGAAACGAGAATAAAAGAGGTGATTGCAAACCTTTGTGTCGAATATAAGGCTTTATCTGGTTCCACACTCTTGTAAGCAGTCCAGGTTTTAAACGACTGTAGGGCACGTTCAAAACCAAGTTGGCAAGGCACTGAAATGGCACAAATAAGATGATAAATAACATGAATGGGTTTAAAACCTGATACTGACAACTGCTAGAGGGAACAAACGAAATACATAAATAAAATCAATTACCTACATAGACTTGAAACTGAAGAGCTAACAAGGCCTCACATTTACAAAACAAACCTGTTCAACATCACATAATTAGTAGTGAGCAGTGTACGAGTCCAGAGCTAAACTAATAATTAAACACTTGTGCACACACAGTAATTAGATCTTATTTGAACAGTGGCGCTAATTATTCTCAGGTTCACCATGGTGTACTTTGGCTTCAACAAACCTAATTAGTAGATCGGCTTCTTGATTTGCTGAAATGCGTTTTACTGAAATGCAGTTTCAATTATGGATATGCACAGCTCTTGTGCGCCCAAGATTCTTCTGTAGAGCTACATAATGCCTCCAGCGGTGTAATACTTTGAGCATTGCAGGCTCTTTTAATATGGAACAAGTTAATTACCCGTCTCTGTTCACCAGCATGGGTCTAGCATTGATTCACATGCTCATGAATATTCCCTGTCAGGCCGGGAATCCTCGGTAAGAACAGAAAAGCAGTATTGCTTTAAAAGCTTGAATACTGCCTTTCACCCATTATCCAATCAATGAAGACCGGGTCACACAGCACCCATCCAGTGACGCTCATCTCCCAGAGTCCCGCCCCCGCCGGCTATCTTCAGATTAGAAGCATGTGAGGTGCCAGTATGAACCCAGAAGAGCCATAGCGCAGACGGAGGGAGGGTCTGCATGTGAATCCATGCCAGACCCATGCTAGAGAACAACTTGTTCCTTCTCCGGCATGGGGACTGGCATGGATTCACACGTTCATGAATATGATTATACCACAGTAACATACACACAACAACAGAAGGTGGCAAGGCTCAACAGAAGGGCAACACTTACCCCTGGAACCGACTCACCTCAAGTTAACAAGTTGCGCAGCACTTAGCCGACTCTGAACTCCTCCCTGGAATCCCTGTCGACAGTAGAATTTTGTGAAGGTGTGCAAACGTCCAGCAGGGGGACCGCAGAGAAACGCTGTCGTAGTAGCAGTGACTCTGGTGCAGTGGGCTCTTGGCCGGCCTGGAAGGGTTTGCCGGCCAGACGATGACAGTGCATGATGCAGCCGGAGAGCCACCAGGATAGGGAGGCCTTGGACAGGGCCTTCACCTGATTCACTGGACCAAAGTTCACAAAAGAGCTGAGAAGTCTTCCGGAAATCTTTCCAACTGGCCACATAGAACCTCAAGGCACAAGCTGGCGAACTGCTTGCATTTGGAGTTCACTGCCGTGGCAAAAAGATCGATCTACGGACAACCCCATTGGCAGAACAGATGGGTTACTTGGCCGTGCTGCAACTCCCATTCGTGATCCGGCCGAAGCTCTCTGCTGAGGGCATCCGCTATGGTCTTCTTTATACCTGCTAGGTGAAAGCGTACAAGTAACATGTTCTGAAGGATCGCCCAGTGCCATAGGGTTTGCCCTCCAACGACAGAGCAGGGGTTCGGGTCCCGCTCTGCTTCCAGATATAGAACATTGTGGTGGTGTTGTCTGATAATCCTAACCACTTGACATTCAGCAGCGGCAAGAACGACTTGAGGACCCTGAACATGGCCGAATTTCCAGCACCTTGATGTGCAGATCCTTTTCCTCCGGCAGCCAAAGGCCTCTTGCGTGTGACTGCTCGGTGTGGTTCCCCCCACCCCCAATCTGTCCAGCGAGGCATCTGTGGTGACTGTTGCCTGAAATGGAGGGGTCCGGAATGGGGTACCATGCATAAGGTGAGAGCGCACCCCCCACCATTGAATGGCTTGCCTAAATTCCAGGTTGCGCTTCAACTTGTCTGACCCAATTGCCCGTGGCCTGGTGCCACCTACAGTCCAGAAACTCATGGAGTGGCCCATCTGCAGCCTGCAGAACGGGATCAGATGTATGCAAGAGGACATCATGCCTAGCAGCGACTTGATTGCCAGGATGGTTGTTGATTTGATGGTGGACAGACGATACACCTTCCACTGCGTTGAGATGTGCCCCCAGAAACAGAACGCATTCCGATGGCGATATGCAAGATTTTGGATAATTGATTAAGAATCTGAGCTCCGTTAACACATGTATGGTCTCTTGCATGTGTTGCATTGCCAGGTTTCGAGAACGTGACCGGATGAGCCAGTCGTCTAGGTATGGGTAGACGTGTATGCCCTTGAGACATAGATGTGCTGCCATTCACTCCGAAGGGCAGCGCCTTGAACTGGTAGTGATTCCCCAGAATCACAAAGTGAAGGAATTTTCAATGTTTTGGATGAATGGAGACGTGAAAGTAGGCATCTTCCAGATCGAGAGTGGTCATGTAGTCCCCGTCCTCCAATTGGCTGAGCACTTGTTGCAACATGACCATCATGAACATTTGGGACCTTAGGTATTTGTTGAGGCATCGTTAGTTCAGTATTGAGTGCCACCACCCCAGACTTCTTTCGGACTAAAAATTATCTGGAGTATGCTCTGGAGCCCCCAAGGCGTAGCGGGACGGGTTCTATTGCGTCCTTTGCTAGCATGGATCGTACTTCCCGCAGCAGCTGGGCAGTGTGTTACTTCCTCGTTACAGGTGGAATACGAGGCCACTGGCGTTCCAATTCCAGCATGTGACCGTTCTGCAAAATGTCCATCACCCATTCATCTGTGGTGATGTTTCTCCAGGCATCGATGAAATTTGCCAGACGGCCCCCCACTGGAGTGTGGAAGTGGAGGCTTGGGCCCTGGGCCAAGTCAGTCAGGTTGCTTGTGGCTTTCCCTGCGGGCATTGAAGCACTGCAAGCCTCCACCGAAAGCCTGGGACCGACCTCTTTATAATTCCTGCGTTGTGGAGCAGGGAGGCTGACGGTAGGAAATGGAGGTGCATCCCTTTGAGAATCTTCCAAATGCACTCCTGGAGGACCGAAAGGAAGAAGAGCAGGGCTGCTGGAGGGTTCCCAGGGACCTTGCCGTCTGTGTGCGTTTTAAAGGCCTGCAGTGTTTCATCCATTGCGTTTCTGAAGGGAGTATCGCTGTCGAAAGGCATATCCATCAACTTGGCCTGAACATCTGGCCTAAAATTGGTAGCCTACAGACAACTTTGACACCTACGCACTGCGCCATTTCCCATTTGGCAGAAGCTGGAATCCGCAACATCCATAGCCACAGTGATGGCATGATCGGAGGCCACCTGCCTCTCCTGAAATAGTGCCAACGCTTCCGTCCACTGGTCGTCCGGCAAGAATTCCAGGAGTGGGACCAGTTCAACTCCCTATCATACCGGGCCCGGATGACTAGAGCGTTGGCAGCCTTGATGGTTGACGATACAGGATATATGATGCACTTTCCTGACGTATTCAGCTTCTTCCCCTCTTGGTCCAGCGGGACCATAGATTTGGAGGATGGATTCGCGGACAGTTTGCTTGCTACTGCTGAAACCACTGAATCCGGGGATGGCTGAGAGCAGAGAGCACATGTGCCCTGTACTAGGGCCCACATCAGCGGCATCTCTATAAGGACCAACTGCCTGGATCTTGGCTTTACTGGAGCCCTCCATGGGTACCTTCTCAGCCAACTGGATCTCTTACCAGATGGAGTGCGCTCTGGAGTGCATCCCAATCTGGGCTTTCTCTGATCGTAACCCAGAGGCCACGCCAGGGCCCCCGTCCTCTTTCAACCACGTCACCAACTGTTGTTGCAGTCACTCTTCGTTTTGTCTGACAAACTTTGGCAGATGTCGCATCGGTCCTCTTCATGGCCAGGATTGCAGGTAGTAGAGACATCTAGTGTGCTTGTCCTCCACAGATGTTTCACAAGCCACACCAGGAGCAGAGCCTGAAGAGACTTCGCCTGCCTTCCTCCAACATGGCGAGGCGCGAAATAGGCTTCAGTAGGCCTTTCCACTTGACACGTTGTGTAGACTTCAAAACTTAACTGGCAACAGAGCCCTGTTACCGGAGCTGTCTAGTCGTCAGCAGTGTAAAATTCCACACAGAAAAAACAAAATTTTCTGTTGCAAGAAGCTTGGAGAGCAAAACTCGAGGACTCCCTGCACCAATACGTGCAGTAAAAATCTGAAGATGGCCGCCGAGCGCAGGACTCAAGGAGACGACCGTCATTGGATGGGTGCAGTATGATTCCGTCTTCAGTGTTTGGATAATAGGTGAAAGACAGCATTCAAGCTTTGAAAGTAATACTTCTTTTCTTACTGAGGATTATCTGGCCTGACGACAGGGAATATTCATGAGCATGTGAATCCATGCCAGACCCCATGCTGGAGAACCTTATTAGACCGGCTGAGCGAGGAAAAGGCTGCCCTAACAATCCCAGAATGTCCTCCAACAAATGAACACACCTCTGAACTATTTCTCAGATGTTAGGAATGGCAAAAGGTAAAAAGAGACTTATTGTTTACACTTAAAGAGGAAATTGCATACCCCACATACTTTGTAAGAAATTCAGTCCAACAAATGCTAAATTGGACTGCACTGCACTTCACCAACGAAGGGCAGAAGCCAGCAGGAGTCCATTCTAACCATAACAGTTGGATGGTGAGCAGGTGGCATGCTACATACCATAAGCAGCGAGTGAACCAATAAACATATAACTGAAAAAGAGAGGGGTAAATAAACTAGGAGTATTGGGGTTATTGTGGTGATTTAACAAATGGCGAGAAAAGCAAATAAAAACAGTGAGCAAAATCAACAGACATTTGAGAGGGAACAATGCAAGCTGAAGGCAGAATATAGCCTGCAACCTGTGGCTAAAAAGAAAGAAAAATACCACTGCAACAAGAAGCCATGTGACACCAAACACTTAGTGTGGCATTATTGTAAAAGGAAAATATGACCCAGAAAAAGACAGTCCAAAAGAAAAAACATTTAGCACAAGTGAGAAAATACTACACAGATACCGAGACTCACCTCCTCCTACGGAAAATACAAAAAAGGGACAGACAATGGTAGAGTGCTGTGGTGTTCAGACAGACTTTGAGTTGTGGCCAGGTAACGATGGCAGGACAATTTTGCAGAGACGTGCAGTTATTGGCAATTGGCGGCATAGGGAAGCCCAAGAAGACTTGCAAGTCCTTTCAGCCTTTGTTGCAATTGGGCTTTTTCTCCGAGGCAGCGTGGTGGGCAGAGGTTCAGAAGGCCAGCCTACTTTCTTGGAACAGGGTAACCTTCTAGACAAGCCAGACCAATCAAGGTAGCATTGGCGGCGGTCAAGACAAGGTCTCCGGAGGGGTGAGGGTGATCAACAGCCCACAATGAGCACACGCAGTAAATTACACTTCAAATTACTCTACGTTAGGTGTATAGATCAAAAATACATATACATTTATTAAAGGCCTTTTAAATCAAACACAAAGCAAATATCAGCAGTAAATACTACACCAACACAACACAACTATTAAACATATATACAGTTACCAATGGTCTAAAGGAATAGTGCACAGTAAGGGTCCACAACCTGCAAAGAAAGGGAGCAAACCGTGTGAATATACAGTCCTCACTTATCAAACCCTAACTGAGAGGCAGTCCAATCCCTAAAATGAGGGGAGCCTTGTGCTCTAAGGTACTTTTGGATGCAGGTGCCCCCGATCGTGCAGTAGAGCCAAAACGGGGTCTCTTGCAGAGGCTGTAGCAGTTCAGGAAGGTGGGCGAGGCAGTGAAAAATAAGTTTGCACTATTCGGGGAGGGTCTCCCCCAAGAGGGCAGAACAGGATCCAAGAGTTGGGAATAAGACGTTAGCGCAGGCTACCTTGATAAAGAACAGTGGCCCTTAGGGGACACTTGTGCGTTAAAATGGATTGATGCGCCAGGGGCCACCGATAAGGGTTGCAAGTACTCACCGACCCTCGGCACACTCCGGGTCCAAACTTCAGCAGTCGAATCCACTCCGGTTGTGGGTTCAAATGCAACAATTGTGTGGTTTCCGGCTTTCAGCAGCAGAGTTTCAGGGATGATTCCGTGGCGGGACAGTGGCGATTTCTCCGCTCCTGATGAAGGGATCAACTTGAATTCACTGTAGCTCGTCTCAGGGCACAGTAGCAGGGCACCCTCGAAGTTCATGACCACGGCTGGGCGACAAGGTGACCGCATGCAGTCGGGTTCGGGCATACTCTCCTAATTCCAGACCCAGGGCGTCTAGTTGTACGAAACTCGGCTGCAGAGTGCCTTAAACCCAGTGCTTACGATCTCTAAAGTCTCAGGTGTCAACTCGAGACTGCAGCGGTTCTAGGGAAAAAGGTCCCATGCAAGCTGATCAGTTCACTGGTTGGCCCAGGAACAGTTCCGAGAAGGCTTGCTTTCAGGTTAAGGTGGTGGTGCTGTGAATAGTTGGTCCCACTATTCAAATGGGTCGAAGTGCCTTTGCAGACCAAAGTTCGATCAGAAACAGGGGGGTCCTGCCGGACAACAGTGGACTCAGGGTGCCAAACCTTCCAGCGGGTTTCCAGCGGTTCCTCAACTCTGCTTCGTGGTTCCAGGATGCCTGGATCCTATCCTAGGTTCGTTGTGAACTGAAGAGATCAACCTGGTATGGGTGTTTGGGGCCTTCTCTTATCCAGAATCTCCTTCGTGTCAAAACGAAGAGGACCCAATGAGAGATCTGCTCACATACAACCATGCCAGACGCGGACCAATAACAGACCACAGTGGTCCCAGTCATTCCCAGTACACCAGACGCTCTGGCACCCAGGATGTGTATTGGAACTAGACATTCCAGCCCACATCCTGGAGGCACACACACAAGGCATGCAGAAGCCAGCGAAAGCTTCGGTTTGCGCTGCGATCTGCATGACCAAATAAGGGTTTTTCCGGGTCTGCTCGAACTGGGGGAAGGCAAAAGGACAAGATGGCCAAAGGACAGAACAAAGGACCTGTGGAATGGCCATTTTGGGGCCAAGCCACTGTCCTGTGCAAGACGCAGTAAATGCAATATGGATAATGGACTACACCAAAGTGTTAAAAATATATGAAAAACAACAGTTGCCACCAGCTCTGCCCATGGGACATTTGTACTTCTACCGAAAAATCCTTTGAGGTGGTATAGAGCCTTAAAAATGAAAGGAAGACCCCATCGCACTGCACTGTAAGGTACTTTGTGCACTGGTAACATGTTGCTAAAATAAACTGGCAACAAAGTGAAAGGCTGAGGGAAACTAAGTCGCCTAGTACGGACTGTCTTTAATGGCATGTCAGTTTCCCCATAAAGTGAGCGAAAACCCAAAAGAGTGCAGCAAGAGGCTTTGCTCCACTGGCAAAAGTCAGGCTAGGATGGTCAGACAACAGCAAAAAGTTGTGGTTCAAAACTGGAGGGAAAATTACACATTAATGGAAATCTTTCCTAACAGCGTGCCCTGTTGACTTTTCATCACATCTAATCTGTCATGGCTTATCACGACCCTCGGTCTCGATCAATTGCACTCTCTCTCCCTAGCTATGTGGTCCAAAGTCTCAGCTCGGTGCAACAAAATTAATCACCACTCACCATAACCTCTACCAGTACCTCTATGGGGTGGTGACATAGCCCCTATGTCCCCCAGAGCTACGGCTAGACCCAGAGCCCAAATCGGTGAGGAATACATCACCCACGACTTTGGAAGCCTCCCCGACATTTGCCAATCACAACTGCAACTCCCTGCCTATGGGGAGGGGAGATGTGGGAATTCTCCTTCCCCAAGCAGCTGCAGAAACTGTTGATGGACGCAGTTCCCTCTTTCTCCTCACCGGCCTTGAAGCCAGTTCGCTTCCACCCCTTGCACCAAAGCTTCAACCCCATTGATCTGTACGGCAAAAACGGGTTCCCCGAATCAGCATCCCTAGGTTGCCGGTGGAGAGTCCTGGGGCTAGGGTATTTCACTTTGGCAAACCCCATTGTCAATCTTTTTCCTTCCAGAACGATACCAAAGTCAGCTGTCTTAAAACGGCTGTCGAACACTATGCTTGGCATTCCCCCAGAGGGAAATTTGATGACCAACAACTCCTTTATGGCTCTCCTTACTAAGAATAAGGAAATCACAGACTTGGAACTTGGCTCCTTCTTTAACGAGGAGGGTCCTGGTTTCCTATCACCTCGTCTAAAACTACCACAACAGGAAACTTAACGAGTTTGAGCAGGAACCCATGCACTTCAGCCCCCTTTGACAACAGCTTAGAAAAAGCAAGCCTGTTCAACTCAAGGCTTCTTTCGTCCTTCTCTATGTCCCCTAAACAACTTCAGGACAATCTGGAGGCAGTAGCCTCTTAACCACTTTTGGGGCCCTGGGCATGGACATCTTGGGGGCCCCCCTCCACCAAATCAAAGGAATTAACTGATCAAGAATATCTGGTGGCGCCCCACTTCCCCTCGTCGCGATCACAACCTATAGGTTGATATGCTGCCTTGCAGCATTCAAAATAAGCATGTTTACTCCCTTTAAGTCGCCCTTACCCTCTTCATTCTTGCTCTAATCAGAATAATGAACAAGTGGCATTTGAAGGCCAACATTAGCAGTCTATGAAGAGGTTACTTCTGTTCTAGTATAGATACAGGATACTTTTTTCAACCAATGCCTGGCAACTCTCGCCCACTGCATTGCCATTTTCTGCTCAAATTTCCAGTGCTACGCTGACGACAACTCATTTTCAGGCTGCCCTCGGCCACCTACTCTCCCTCTCTCATCTCTGATTGCCTAACTATCATTCAAGATTGGTGTGCCGCCAATGATCTTTGTCTGAATGCCAGCAAGACGGAGATCCTCCTCATCGGCACACCTTCACCATCCTTTCCCCTCACTCTCTGGCCGGCCTCCCTTGGCCGCCCTCCTACCCTCACCTGTGAGGCTAAGAACCTCGGGGTCATCTTTGACTCCACACTTTCCTTCTCCGCTCACATCTCTGATGTCTCTAAAAAGTCAAACTTCCTACTGCACCTCCTCAGAGTTACTCTGCCTTTCCTCTCCTTCCCCCAGAAGCTCATGGTCTCCCAAGCTCTGGTTCTCTCTAGGTTGGACTATTGTAACAGCCTCTTTCTCTCTGCCCTCTGCAACTAATCCAGAACAGGACTGCGAGACTTGTCCTTGGCCTCAAGCCCTGAGATCGTATCTCTCCAGCTCTGAAATCCCTCCATTGGCTCCCAGTGGAGGCAAGGATTAAATTCAAAACCCTCTGCATTGTCCACAAGGCTTTCTGGGGCCTGGGTCAAAAATACCTTCAGCAATCCCTCCGCAAATACCTCCCCTCTCGAGCTCTTCATTCCTCTAACTCCCTCTGGGTCAGTCATTTTTCAAAGAGGAGCTGGGGGTAGATCTCTGTCTTTGGCTGGCACCTCCCTCTGGAACAGCCTCCCTGCCACTCTAAAACTCGAGGAGAACCATCTCTGGTTCCGGAAGCACCTCAAGACCTTCCTCTTTTCTTCTGCCTTTGTTCACCCTCTCCCCTGCTGATCTGTTCTCTCTTGGCACCGTGCACCTGGCCACCCTTTGTCCTCCTGGCCCAGGTACCTGCTCACCCTTCCGCAGTGCCTCCAGGCCACCCCTTGCACTGGGGTCTGTATCTGTACCCATACAGCCCCCCCTTTTCTTCCTGCACTTATCAGACCTACCCTGTCTGCTGCCTTAAACCTAGCACTTGCTAATTGGTGGCTGCACTACCACTGTTTGTTGCCTTTATTATTTATTTATTATTAATCTGTCCTCCTTCGCTTCACACTTTCCACTTCTCCCCCCTTCCATGCACTTTTCCCCTCCCCCTATCCCATGCACTTGCGTGTTCTCAATGTCACTGGGCCTAGCAAGATTGTTTTGTTCTCCCCTGTTCCCCCTCCCTTGCCACACTCTGAAACACTTGTGTACGAGCGCGATAGAAATACAATATCAATAGTATACAGGAAGGTATGCAGCCTGTAGTATTAATGCAGGACCGTATGTAAAAGGTACCTGTATCCCAGAATAGACAGAGAACTCACATACGCTGCCTCACAGAATGCAAAAGTGCTCAAACATGGATAGAGGAGACCAATTGGAAGCAAGGAGAAAGCTACACATACCATAGCATGGATAGTGGATGCAGATTAAAAGCTACCAGGAAGGTGTCTGAATCCAGACAGACTGAGATAATTAGTTGCCATTAGAGAGCAAAGGAATAAGTGCCTGTGGTGTGCAATATATCAATGTTCACTATTATAGGGGAGGCAACACTATTTATAGCGAGTGAAACCATGAATGAGGCTGTTATGAAGATACATACCCTGCGAAGGAAATCAGTCTGAAGGGCTGACAATTTTCAATGGTTTAGGGACTGGCAATTTTGAGAGGTTAGGCAATACAATATTACATGAGATGCCCAGGATCCCACTTTGGTTAAGGGGTGGATTTGTGCCAACTCTGCAATTTCTGCATTTGAACGCTTTCTTTTCCAGTTCTTATGAACTAAAACAATCAAATTTTATAAGCAGCATGCCATAAAATATCCTGACATGTGCTATTTAAGTCTGGTGAGCAACGGAATCTTACTTCTTTAGATCAGGCAGCCTTTTGGGGCCCCCTCCAAGGTGGGGGCCCTGGGCAAATGCCCCTTTTGCCCTCCCATAAAATCGTCTCTGTCTGGAGGCCTCCAACTCCTTCTGTGTGTGTCCACAAACCGCAGCATCTGAGCCCCTGACTAAGGAAAAGCCCAGTCCCGTGAAGGAGGGTGAAGGGGCTCGCCCCTCCAACACACCATCGGCTCCCTGCAGTAGGTACCTGGGCACGCAGCTGGACTTAAAGCCACTTTACGATCAGCAGGAGCTGGTTTTAGTCGCTGTTCGAGCAAACGCCCATCTATTGGCTGCTTTAAAGTGTCCTTTGTGCAATCCTTTCTAATGTGCCCTCAGTGGCCTTTATTCGATCTTGTGAATAACCTGTTACTCAATCCATCAAGGGGAGCACAGGGGCCATCTGCACAGGCTCTTCCTCCTCAAACTGGTGCCGTTCCCGTCAGAGAACCAAGGGCGGGCTGTTTGCAATCTCTGGAGGATGCTGCGATTAGCTTCTTTGAAGACTCCAGGGGGATCATGGTGGAGGCATCGATTCACATTGACTCTGTCGTTATGCAAATGGCGGATGTGGTGCTGTCCCCTTTAAGGGAACGCACGCTGCAGTGTGATGTTGCACGACGCCGCATGCACCATTAATAAAGGGGGCGATCCCGGCCGCGGCATTCGCGACCCGGAAGCCCGAGTAGTGTACCTCATCTCCAAGTAAGTTCTTGAGGCGGAGGGGAGCCCGGGGCTTATGGAGCGCCACAGTGGGGGCCAGGGATTCCCCCACTGACACAACAGTGGCAATGAGGAGTACGCTATGCCCAGTCCCGGCGGTGATTTCATTTATGCTAATTTTTTCACTGAACGAGGATGAAAACCTCTCGTTCTACACGCAGGGAGAAGGGCAACCCATGCAGCGGCGGCCATTTTGTCCTCTGATACTGGGAGCTTCTCAGAGCTCCAGTGGGGCCTGTGAGTGCCATCCAGGCACAATTATTGGAGCATTTGATAGCTGACTGCTATCCCTACATGCATATGCCAAAATTGTTCATCTTTTTGTGTTTATTGGACACTTTCCACCGGGTAAAGTGTAAACCCTGGGAGGGAGGCCTGCTATTCTGGGTCTCCTGACATAGGCTTTTCACGGACTCCATTTTTGGACAATCCTCATTCACTGGACACTAACAGCTGGCCACTGGACGAACACTACGGCTGGAGGCTGGTGAGTGCGTGTGTGCACTGGTGGAAGACTTGTGGGGTTCTTTGAAGATCAAGATGGCCTGGAGGCCAGTCATCCTGGTGGGGAAGGTGAGGATCAAGCTGGCTGGGTGAGTTGCGGCCCCTGTGCATGAAGAAGAGGTGCCTGTGCGCTCTAACCCGAGAATGAACAGGCCAATCAGGACGGGACCCAGGCTGTTCCACAAGGACAAGCAAACCCACCACCACAACCTCCAGCAATGGCCCAGATGAGGGCTCCGGCGGCGCTACCACCCATTCCCGAGTTTGATGTGTCGGGCCCCCCATCCAGCCTAGGGCCCAGGTGGAGGCGATGGGTTGTTCGCCTGGACAGGTACTTTCGGGCCACTATGGAAACCAGCGATGACAGCAAGCTGGCCACGCTACTGTATGCCGCCGGCTCAGCGGTTCATGAGATCTTTGACTCTCTTCAGCCAACGGGCAACCGCTATGCGGCAGCTAAACTAGCCCTGCAGAACAGCTTCCTTCCTTTGGCCAATGCGGATTATGAGAGGTTTGTAAGGCTCTCCACCAAGCAGAAGGAGGACGAGACCCTTGACACATTTCATGGTCGCCTCAGGCGGCTTTCTGTGGCCTGCGCATAGGACAACGCCGATGACATGATAAGGAATGAACTGATTCAAGGGTGCTGCTCGGGCAAGCTGAGGAGACAGGTGCTAAGGGAACCTGGCATCACCCTTGCCCGCATCCTGGAGCTGAGCTGCTGCCAGGAGGTTTCGGAGGTACGTGCGTCATGGATGGAGGCGGGGTCCTGCGCAGCCACGTCAGAAGAAGTGTGTGCCGTGGGTCGGGGTGGCAGAGGTGCCCGAAGACTGCCTGGGAACTTCCTTGAAAGGGGCGGAAAGCCAGGCGAGGCATGCCACACGTGCGGGTACGACCTGCCCCACACTGGGGAATGCCCAGCTGCAGGGAGGCCATGTGGACGGTGTGGGGTGATGGACCATTTTGCAACGGTGTGCAGAGCGGCCCTGCAAGTGATGGTCCCGAGGAGCCCAGTCCGGTCTGGGTTCTTCCGACAGTCTCGCCCTTCCAACGTTGCCCAAGTAGACCAAGGGGAGGAAACTGCCCAACCCGGTGATGAGGAAGAGAAGGAAGAGGAGAACATCTTCTTTGTTTCAAGCATTGATGCCCTCCAGTCCAAGAGCCGAAGACAGCCGAGATGCATCGTCACTGTAAATGACTCTCCAGTGTCGGTGCTGGTGGACACAGGGGCCTCGGTCAACGTTATGGCCCGTCAGCATTATGATGCCATTCCCTGCCCTCCTAGACTGTCAACCCTGAAAGCGCGCATTTTCACATTTGGGGATCACATCCTATTCCCCTGGATGGTGCATTTGTGGCTCAGGTGGGGCATGGAAGTTCCGAAATCAAGGCCCAGTTCTTTGTCACCCCAGTCAGTACCAACACCCTACTGAGCTGTGCGGCGGCGGAAGCTTTGGGACTTGTGTGCTTTGCATACTCTGTGTATGTGGAAGACATACAAACGCTCCTGGACAAGTACTCAGGGCTCTTCCAAAGAATCACATCACATTGATGAGTCTGTGCAGCCAATTGCACTCAAACACCGCAGGGTGCCGTTCCATCTGAGGGATCAGGTGGACAAAGAACTTGATAATCTGGTGAACCTGGACATTACCGAAGAGGTGGAATTGTGATCGCCAGGAAACCGAAGCAAACTGATTCGGTCAGGATCTGTGTGGATATTAGGCTTCCCAATAAAGCCAACAAGAGAGAACGCCATCTCAGTCCCACTATTGATGACATTATCGCTAAGCTGCAGGGTGCTCGGTTTCTTTTTAATTTGACCGGAGGGCAGTTTACCATCCAGTCCCTCTGCATCCGGAGTCAAGGTACAACACGACCTTCACGACTCACCGGGGTCTGTATCGATACAAGGGACTTAGTTTTGGGGTATCCTCCGTGGCTGAGGTATTCCAAAACATTATCAGGGGGGCCCTGGAGGACCTAGAGGGTGTTCTCAACATCAGTCTCCAGACCCCAGGAAGGTATAGGACATCAAAGACGCAAAACCCCCCGAGAATGTGTCTGAAGTGAGAAGCTTCCTGGGGATGGTCACTTACTGTGGCCGGTTCATCAGGAACCTTGCATCCAGGTCAGAGCCGCTGCAGGCTCTCACCAAGAAGGAAACGGCGTGGCAGTGGGGCCCGTTGGAACAGGCAGTGTTCGAAGACATTAAGAGCTATCTCACTGAGGAAGACACAATGGCCTTCTTCGACCCAGCCCTGCAGTCTGAGATTGCCGTGGATGCCAGCCCGTTTGGCCTTGGAGCGGTTCTGACGCAAGTGTGGCAGGACTCCTGCATCTGCCCCATGGCCTATGCCAGCAAGGCCCTCTCCGACACTGAACAGCGATACTCGTAGATAGAGCGGGAAGTGCTGCTGTCCTATGGGGGTGCAGACATTTCTGGCTTTACATCCTGGGAAGGCCTGTGGCAACTGACCACAAGCCCCTCTTGCCAATCCTGGCTGGCTCCTCCTCGAAGCCACCGGCTAGGATCGAGAGGTGGATGCTGGCCCTGTTGGAATACGGGATCTCTGTGTATCGGCCGGGGGCAAACAATGCGGCCGACTACCTCTCTCGCCATCCAGGGAGACGCCAGGGCGGAGAAGACATCGACTCTGCGGAAGAGGCCAGTGACCATGTTCAGCTGGTGGTCGAAGCGGCCAGTCCAAATGCCCTGCCGGTAGAGGATCTGGAAGCCGCAGCGGCTAACGACGAGTGCTTCCGCATACTAAAGGCGGCTCTACAGCAGGGATCATGGAAGAGTGTCCTGGAGTGGCTGGCTGGGTGCACACAGGAAGCGAAGGTGGTCCTCGAGCAGCTGTGGAGAGTGTGAGAAGAGCAGTCATTCTCAGACAAAGGACTGCTGCTCAGAGGTGACCGAATCGTGGTCCCGCAGGCAAAAATACAGGCGGTGATAGGCCTCGCACACCAAGGCCATCAAGGGGCGGCGAAGACCAAAGCCCGACTCCGCCTCAAGGTTCCCCGAGCTGTAAAAACGAGTGGATGACTGTCGCATCATGCGTGTGGTGCCAGGCAGCGTCACCTGCCCAGAGGGAGCCTGCCATAGAGGCCATGCCATGCGGCACAAAACCCTGGGAGGTGGTCCATGCAGACTTTAGGTCTACCTCGCAGGGGACCCACTTCCTGGTGGTCGTGGACGAGTACTCCAGGTACCCGGAGGTGGAGTTCATCCAGTCAGTGGCCCTCGAGCACGTGGTGGCGGCGGTGGAGAAGGTGTTCGTGGCCCACGGTTTTCCCACAATACTCTGTTCAGATAATGGGGCCCCATTTCAAGGAGAGCGGTTTGCGGCCCTAATGGAAGGATATGGGGTGCACCACAAGCAGGTCACACCCCTGTGGCCACGTGCTAATGGAGAGGCAGAAAGGATGATGCGCACGCTCAACAAAGTCTTTCGGATCGTGCATGGACAAGGACAGAGTCTGGCGAGAGCGCTATACTAATTCCTGAGGTTATACAAAACTCCCCCACACACCTCAACGGGAGTAGCCCTTGCTGAAGCTCTCTTCAAGCGATGCCCGAGAGGACTGATACCTGAAGTGGGGGAGAAGGAGCTGGCGGTCATCGACATGCAACAGGTGGAGCTGGAGCGGCAACTGAGAACCGCACAAGAAAATGAGAGGAGAGGTATACAACAACAACAACTTGTGCCCGGGGACGAGGTCCTGATAAGAAACAGGCACCCCCGCGGGAAACTGTCACTAACCTATGAACCTGAGCCGCTGGACGTGATAGCAGTCAAGGGGTCCATGGTGACTGCAACTGACGGCCGAGCATCAGTCACCGGAACGTTAGCTTCTTTAAGAAGCTGGGTGAGCCCAGGGCTGAGGCGCCAGCCGACCAGGACTGTGTGGACATATCCGACGAAGGCGGTGGTGCCGAGCCCCTCCCTCAATCCCCGGTGAGGACGCCAGCCGACAATGTGAACCCCCCCAAACCCGAGGCGAGCAGGAGGTACACCCTGAGGGCAGGGCGAGGGAAACCTGCTCGTTTCAGTGACTTTGTATTGGACTCGTGAAGGATCCCCTACATGGAGACACCTGCTGAGTGGGGAAAGGAGGCGGCTGTGAATAAAGGGGCTCATTGGGAAGTTTAGTTATTTGGGTTAAGGGTGTTAGTGTGTTCATTGTGTTATTTGGATGTGTGCAGTGTGTTATGGTATTGTTGATTTGTCCTCATGAAAAAGGAGGAGTGTGGTGCTGTCCCCTTTAAGGGAACGCATGCGGCAGCGTGACATTGCACGCTGCCGCGTGAAATATTAATAAAGGGGGCGTTCCCGGCCACGGCATTCGCGACCAGGAAGCCCGAGCAGTGTACCTCGTCTCCGATTAAGTTCTTGAGGCGGAGGGGGGCCCGGGGCTTACGGAGCACCACAGTGGGGGCCAGGGATTCCCCCACAGACACACAACAGCGGAGGCCCTCCTAATCGAAGGGAGAGGGGGCGTGAGTTAACAGCCTGGCTAGGAGTCAACCATCTCAAATGCACTTGCCGATCTTTGAGGCTCGGGTCCAAAAAGTAAAAAAGGCTTCTAACCGATCTACATCCAGCCTGCCTGAGCACTCCGTGGTGAATCAAGCAATGGCTCCAAAGAAAACAAAAAACAGGAAAGGCATTCACAAGAACGTGGGCAGAGGCTCTCGAAAATTCTGCGGAATCTGACATGCCCGTCTCTTCCCTTTCAGCCCCACTGCCCAACAGCGCAGCCTTTTAAATCTTCATATCAACTGACGGCAGTGGGGGAGCGTGTACCGTAGCCTTCCATACTCCCGCCGAGACAAGCAAGGAAGTCTCAGGCTCTGCATGAAATCAGTGCCCAAGGATGCATTTTGGAAATTGTACCCGAGGCCAGTGAGGGAAAAGGGGAAGTGGAAGAAGACTAATTCCTACTGACTTGACACAATGTGATGCCAGTCCCTCCGGGGCTCAGTATGTTATTTTACCATCTGCTCAGGAGGCGATCGCCCTGTGCTTTGTACCCTCCAGTCCTGCCTTAAATCCTCTCAGACCGAATGAAGAAAGGGGCTTGAGCTCTCAGACAGGCGACAGGAGGCCTCCCTCCTTCGTAATCATGGAGGAGCGCTACACAAATCTTATAACTAAAGTCACAGCAGAGCCCCTGTTACCTCCAAAATTGACACCCCTGAACTTGCCACTACTTCTATCTTGGGGTTGAAGGATTGTATTCAATTGATTTTAAACAGGTTGGCTGTCCTGAAGCTGCTCACAAAGGTGCTGACCCTATCCCACCTGGGCTCAGCTGACAAGCATGTGGAATTCTGGAATAACCTGAGACTGGACAAGGCCATCCTCCACTTTGGCTCTTGTTTAGTCATGGACCAGGTTCTAGCAGCTTCAGGCCAATTGGAATCTTGGGGCTTTTCGATTGTAGCCTATTCAGGAACCCAGAAAATGTCTTCTCTCCCCACCCCCATAGCCAGCTGTGACACAAACCCCTCTACGGAGACTCTAAAGGGGGCAACGCACCCTCCTATTTTAACTAACTTGTTTAAGGGATACTGCTGTGGGTAGACACACTACTAACCACCTGATGGGTAACATGGAATCCTGCCACGACAAGGACTGGAATTGGACTGCGGCCTGCCTGAACATGCATAACCCTTAGCAACCCAAGTCTTGCCTGGAAGCAGTGTCTAAACTAATTGCCGCTCATGGAAATCAAGGGCTTAAGTCAACCTACTGTCTCAAAAGGCTTCACCTATTCTTGAAGCAGACTTGTTCTGTGTTCAGGAGTGTTGGCTCCTGGAACCCCCGAGTGTAGACGGATATCGTGGCTTAATGAATCCGACATACAAAGGGGATAAAGGAGACTGGCCTCCGTGCTGTTGGTTGGTGTTCGGCACGACATGAGGATAACAGCAATTCCCTATACTATTCCAAATCCATTTGTACAAGTAGTAGAATTAACATTGGATAAGAAGTTGTATGTTGAAATATCTTACTTTGTTAATCAACCTGTACTGGAATCATAAAATGATAGCACAGGAAATGTTCTTCTGATGAAATGGAAGACAATCTATGATTTGATTTTATTGTGTGGCGACCTTAATGCACTTTGTTGGGAGCACGCTGACCTGAGTATGTCCGGTCACAGTGTGATGACAAGCAAGCAGGGAAGTGCATGGATGGAGCTAATGAAGGCATGGGACGTGAATATGGTGAATGGCATGGTCGGGGGTGACATTACTCCAAATCCAACTTGACATTGTGGTACCTCGAAAAGTATTCTAGATTACTTCTTTGTCTCGGGGCAATTCTGCAGAAAGTTGAATCCTGGATTGCTAAAACTGACCTTAGCGACCACAATACCTTATTCCTGGGGTGGAGGATCATGAAGCGGGAAGAAATGAGTCACTCTTATGATCATGCCCTAGAGCCTACTTCTAGTAAAAACAGGGTTCATTGGAATGGGCAAGTATGGAGAAATTGTATGGCACACTTCACCAACTCTTCCCACCTGACAAACTTGAGCAGGCATTATTAGTAACCCCTTACAGGGTTATCTTGGATCAGATTTACGAAGCAATGCCTTGTCTGTGTCACAGAAGGGAAATCTTAAGGAATCACGCTTATGACCTCATAATTCAATCTAAAAAAAGGGATCTGAGGCAGGCAATGCTCCGACAATGGCTCCAGCTTCACAAATACAACATCTTGTTGAAGGACGCCATCCAGGATGCTGCACCAGATCAGTTCAAAAGATGGGTCCACCTTCTGGCATATGATTAACAATCTTGTGCCCCAGCCATCCTCTCTTCTCATTATTCCTATTGGGGAACAAGGGTGGATCAACCACTTCTCCAAGGTGTATAAAGGGGGAACCTTGGGAGGAAAGTTGCCATACAAAACCAACCTCGGGGTCATGTCACTTAACCAACACAGAGGAGCAAATAGCTTCCCAAATCTCTTGCAGCAAGAACTCACAAGTGCCAGGCCCTGACAGCCTTTCTAATGCAGTCTTAAAACTTGAACCTCATCTGCGGGCTAACATCTTGTGCACAATCTTTGACCAAATTACCTCACCAGCCAGTATACCGACATCATAGAGAGAGTCCCGTTTTTTAGAAAGGGACAACGGTCGTTACCATCCAACTACAGACCTCTACCACTTTTAGACATCCCTGAAAAGTTTTATGCCAGTATAGTGTTGAGGGAACTAACAGACTGAGCTTTTGGTGTAGGAAGGTTGGACACGTTGCAAACTGGTTTCAGGAAAGGGACAGGCACAAACGCCCACATCTTTATCTTGGGAATGCTGAAAAAGGAAGCCATGGTGAGATCGAAACCTATATACATGGCCTTTATCGACTTTACCATGGCATTCGACACCATCGACGGATCGTGCCTACGGTCTAAGCTTAAAATGTGGGGATATCCTGCCCATCTGTAAGAGATTCTGGTGGCTTTGCATTCTAATTTGTCCATCAGAGTGCGCCTCAACGCCCATGGCAAACTGTCATCATACATTAGGACCATGTGTGGCCTCAAACAAGGTTGTGTCCTGGCCCCATTACTTTTCAGTCTCTTTCTCTTGGTCATTGCTGAGATTGTTCAAAGAATTTGCAGTTTCCCAACGAATCTGGGCACTCTTAGCCTGGACTATTTGCTCTATGCGGACAATGTCATCCTGTTTGATATTACCCAGATAGGGTTACAGCACAAGCTGGACGCTCCGACGGCATATGCGGAATCAAATCATTTAAGCATTAAAATACGAGAATCCCAAATCCTCACTTTTAGGCCAGGGATGAAACCAAAATATAAGCACTTACGCTGTAATGTCAGCAACATACCCCTTGAAGAGGTCACCCGTTTTTTCTATTTGGGCTGCAGACTGTTTGAACTCCAGAACAAACGGTAGTTTCAAAATCACCAGTGCTCCAAAATGCTGATGCTCGCCACACACGCTTTGGCTATTTCTCCTTGAACCCAGTGTTAAGAATTCTACACGGTGAAGGTTCTGCCCTCCATAACCTATGTGACTTTGATGCGCTGGAGGGCCTGTTTTGGAGAAAGGTTTTGCACTTGCCCAACTGAGTCCCTGTAGCCATTATCTGCTACGGGTTAGGTCTGTCTTCCATACAATTCTACCTTAATTTGAAGATTCTCTTATTACTGAAGAACATCCTCTGTGCAAATCAAGGTTCAATATGGTGGCTGTTGAAGCATTTTATGCTTCAGAAATCCTGGCCATCACTAAACATTTGGGAGACAGAGTGCTACTAGGACATCCCAAAAGAATTAGCTACGCACAGTCAAGCAGTTCTCAAAAGGAGACTTGGAATGGGACTGGATCGACACGATCGGTAAGTTCAGAACATACCATCTATATGCTGACTTGCTAATTGATGGGAGACCAGTCGCAATATGTCCTGATTATTTGAGTAAATCACCAGCTAGATCTTGGCAATTCAGGGTGATGACACTGCAGCTAAACTTGTTGCTGGCCAAATAAATTATGGGTGCTAGGAACAAAGTTCCGAGGTCATTAAGACTATGCCATTTCTGTTCAGAGGTGGAGACTCTTCAACACATAATATTGCACTGTAGCGCCCTGGAGGCGAGACGCTTGTTTAACTTCGGTCACCTGCTTCACCAGTATGATCAGGTTCCCACTGAAAGAGTGGCAGCTTATTATGAATTCTTATGACTGCAATGATTGGATGGTTGCCGCAGTCCACTTTTCTAAAAGAAGTCTTGGAAGCGGGGGAATAAGTGGAAGGGAAAAAATTGACATGATTTGCAGGCCTTCATATGTGTCCTTGTGTCCTTCTACTCCGTCTATTTTTCTTTGCTTTCTTTTTTCCCCTCCTGCCTTTCTTCCTTATCTTTTTTCTGTTAATTGCTTTTTTTCTGTTTTTTATCTTTATTTGGGTTTTAACATGTATTTTGTAATTTTGTATTATAACATGTATTATGTAATTCTATTTCTCTTTTTTTTATCATCTCCTACATTTTGTTAAAGGTTGCTTGTTAACCAAATCAGAAAAAAACATTAAAAAAAATAAAATTCTAAGTAAAAACATAGAACTGTTTGGTTACCAGAGTTCTTGAGCGAGAAAGTGGAATACTACAATGACTTAAACTGCAGACAGGTAAAGCAGTTCCAAATCTTTACAGAAAGGACGTACATTTAGCAACATCCAATATCTTAAGCATCGACCACTATTCCTTTTGGATTCAATTGAAGAAATATATTTTTTTTAAACTGTCCCACTCTGCTAGATGAAGACATTTGTCTTGTATTTATCAACAAAGGGCATTCCAGCAGATAAAACCAAGACAGCCTTTTACTCTTTGAAACAAAACCTAATGTATTCAGTAAGGTCAGATTCTCACAGCTGTGCTGAAAGTAGGGGGATGAGTTGAATTACTAACTCACTGTAGCATAGTCCCAGTCCAAATTAAAGGCTCCTTCCCCAGTCTCTAACCAAACTACTGACACAAAAAGCAGAGGAAAAGACAATGTGAGGACAATTATGCTCCACAGGTCACCAAATATAAATGGACAGTAGCACAGGGTTTCTCAACCCGAAACAAGGTACCTGGCCTATGGAATGTTCAATGTGCCCAAGGCAGAACCTTTACATTCACTCTTTCATGAAGTGCTTGTTAGATGCTATATGATGGTTCTGGGGTGACCCGGTAGCAGAGTGCCTCCACACACTCCACGACGTAGGCCCCAGAACTGGTACATGAAGGATCCCCCGTTTCCCTAGCCAATTAACAGCCTCTGTGTAAAGCTTGAAGCCATGTCCCCTAAAACATGTGTCTGCACTCCTTAGAAGGTTTCTGACCTTCCATGGCCTAGACACCTTAAAGTACCCTCAATCATTTGGACAAAGGAGAGGGAAACAAATAAACAAGGAGTCCCTGCCCTATAGTCTGGTTAAAAATGGACCACAATCCTTCCCTTCGGCCCATCCACAGAGTCCCCTTGACATACAGGGAGAGGTAAGGAGAAAACTGCAACATGCCGGATTAAGGACACTTGGTCTGACAACCAACAACTGTCAGAGCCCCAGACATCTTGCAAGATACAGGAACACACCCGACCCCTCGCCAGTTGCAGTCAAGACCCCTAGCGATAATAAGGCGTTTGCCATAACCCATGTGGAAACAGATGTTTATGGGGCGGCAGAACCTTTTCCAAGACCAATAGAACCTGTTACTCACATGTTAGAAACTAAGTTGATAGACATTACCGAAAGGAGGAAAACATTGAATCAATGCAGGGATTTCTCACCTTCACCTGCCCTCGGGACTGTTAAAACAGGTTCCTTCAAGCCAGACATTGCATGTTTACAATCATTCAAATGGAAACAATGCTCGTTTTGCCAGAGAGCTGCTTGCAAGCTTACTTTGTCGAGCTTTATGTAAAGCAGCTTTATGCAAGGAAGTGTGCTCTTACCGATAGTTTGGAATGCAGACTAAGCTTCAGCTGACCAACCCAGTCCAAACAAGGATAGGAAGAATGCAAAATAGAAGCCTTCTGGCATTACAACTCCAGCTTCGGAAACAAACTGCTGCAGGCAAAGGAATCGAATCAGATTGGGTCAACAACCCTACCCTTACCAGGAGGCTAATGACCATAGGACAGTCAGGCCCTGAAGGTCCTAAATTGTGCTGTAGTTATGAGAAGAAACAATTAACTTGTTTTGTAACAAAAGGCTAGACTTCACCCAACTCAAGATGGTGTGGGAGGTCCTGAAAGCTGACTGGATATCTCATGGCAGTCAGGTGTTCTGGAATGTTGGCCAGAGATTCTATATTGCCTTTCATACATCCAGATCCTACGAGGAGATTCTTTTTTGCAGTTCCTCACTTGAATTTGGTCTAACATCTGAACGACTGAAGTGGGCCTTTTCTGAAGTACTGTAGTGCTTGCTAGACTGCGTAGGACTATCAGGATGCATTGAGAGGTTTGGGGGTACAGCATTGTTGTCAGGACTGATATCCCTCACCTGAACAATTGACTTTCATTGATTCAGATGAAATCTCTGCAAATAATTTTTAAGACTTTATTCTAGTGGAGAAGAATTCTCACAAGGAGTAAAAGGTTTAGCTCAAACTAAAAAGACATTTGGTCTAGAGTTATTCTCAGGCAAATAAGGTGTCTGTAATAAGTTAGGATAAGTGTAGGGATAGAAACACATGTGCATAGGAGCGTTGTAAATGCCATATCATATAATATCATAGTTTAAAAAAGGCATCTGTTACCTCAAAAAGCAGGAAAAGAAGACGTCCGAGTTACATTTTCAGTATTTAATAACTTAGGAGTTGAATTGCGATTTTTTTGTAATTCAGTTTTCAGATTCACAGACACGAACAGTAAAAGCCAGAGCCTTCAAAAGGACAGCCTCCAGACAATTACAGGCGGCTTCTCAGGTATATTTGGGAGAGTAGGACAGGGGTAACAATAACAGTTTATAAGGAATTATGGTGAGAGATCAATGTACTGAATTGTTTGTTTTTCTTTTGCGAATCTTGGATGAGCAGAAGAGCGTCTCTTTAATTTTCTCCAAATCCCCTTGCCCCACGGGTGTCTATAGTGCAGCAAGAATACTAGGATGTTGCACAGTGGACACTCATGGGGTCTCCAGGGTATTCAGGTCCTTCAGCATTCCTTAGTTGGGGACCTGAAAAGGGTCAAGTGCCCTTCTACTTTCTATGAAGGGCTATTTTTGCCAAACTGTCCTTTTAAGAACTGGGGACTTGGAGCGGCCCCTCGGCAATGGAATTTTTGAAGATAAGAATCACTTTCCCATGCTGGAGCCCCCACAATCATCGGCAGGAATCTGCAGATTTTTGCACAACCAGGCGTACGAACACCTAAGGAGTTTGCAAAAAACATCTGCATGGCCTGATGAGTCGGCTCATGGAAGACATTTGATGCCTCAGGCTGTGCAAGCATCTCTGTTCATGAGCAGAGCAATTACCAGAAGAGGTTAAACACCATAGCTCCCGTCAGACCATGGCAATGATATTCATGAAATACAAGATGTCGACCCAGCCACTTAACAGACTTAGTCCATCTACCCAGTCAATAAATAAGCCCAGTTGAACTCATAACCCACAGCTTATCCCGGTCACTCACTACCTTGCCATCCCAGGAAGAGACTGTCCCCGAGACAGGGCTTACAGTGATAAAGAAGCCCCAGCCCTCAGTCAAATGTTATGGGTGTTTGGAAAAGGAGAGACTAGTGAGTGTGAAGACTGCTAGAGAGAGAGGAAGAAGCCTAGAACAAGAGAGGATCATGGAAAAAAGCAAGGAGCTTTGAATGTAGGAGGAAGCTCGAACAAAGGAGATGTTTGGGAGGTGGAAATAGAAGTGGAAGAAGAATTTGAAGCGGCGCGTGGTCAACATCAGGAAGAGGCAGAGAAAAAAGGTAGGGAGAGACCAAGAAGACGTACAAGACTGAGCTGAGAAGGGGTTTGGTGAAGACCATGTGGAGTTGGTAGAGAAGATTGTTTGAGATCAGGAAGAGGTAGTAGAGGGCAAGTCGGAGGAGGTTGGAAAACATCAGAAGGATGTGGCACATCAAGAGGAGGTGATGGGAGGACACAAGGAGGAGGTTGGGGAAAGATCAGTAGGAGGCCAGAGAGGAGAACCCAGAGTATATTGGAGAACAGAAGCAATGGAGAGAGGCAGCACAGGAAGGTTTGAGGAGGCCAGTTTGGCCCAAGACCACAATCCAAAGGGGGTTTACCGACAGTAAGAGGAGGTATGGTAGCGTGGTGCCAAGAAGAAGGCCAGAAACTGCATACAGAGGGGCTTTTAGGAGGGGAGATGTTCAGCCTTTGTTAAATCAGATACCCTTTTGTGGGTCACTGGGAAAACATAAGCTAGACCAGGACCCTCAGCTCTACCCAAGACCATTGGAGCGGGTGCTACAGATTTCCTGGACTTTGAAGCCAGGTCCCCATAGCCTACAAGGATACTGGAGCACCAAAGAACAAGGCACAACTAAAGCGGGAGACATGGACAGAGAACAAGTGTGCAAAAATCCCTTATACCTCAGAAACTAGGTGAGAGTAGAAGGGTGCAAGAAACTCTCAAACCTGAGGCTAAGAGAGAAAAGCGGTGTGAGACGCTGACGCCTGGCTTAAATCAACTAAAAAGGCCATGAACTGAGAAAAGAATCATTGCAACCTAATCTCCTTTTAAATCCGGATGCAGGAGTACTTATGTCATTGTTGAAACCCAAAGTCTTATGTTGGCTATCCATAACCCTTCCCATTTTGTTATTTTGATCAATCCGGTACTAAACTCCTTAATAAAATGTTACGTCCACAGTTACTTAGACTAGATCTGGATTCTGATCCTCGTCAACATCTGAAATGAATACAGACTCAAAGGAACTAAGGAACAACCTAGAGGTAGCCCCCACCTTTGCAGGCCATAATGGTCCCAAAAGGCAACATTTACAGAAGATGCGCCTCCAGAGATATCTGGATGGCACTAACAGCAATGAATAAGCAAAACGTGGAGGATGTTTAAAAAAGTGAGCAAAAGAGAACTCTCCTCCTTACACTCATCCATCCCAGACTAAAGGGTTTGATTAAATACCTACCAGTAAGCCTTTTCCAGAACGAATGTCCATCTGCATGGTTACAACCAGCCACAACCCTATGCTTCATGGTGAAATCAAACCCTTGCAGACTTAACCACCCGAGAAGCTTGGGATATTCATCCCATTTATGCTCATTCAGGACTCTGAAGGTGGATCCAATAAGCTAGGACCTAAAATGCCTCAGACCAGATAATAGCAAAACAATCTCTCAAAAGTGGGCCACAAACTTCACTACCCTTAAGTTGTCTACTATTAATCTATTCATACAGAGTAGTCCCTCTCTTTGGCATCCCATTAAAACAAGACTGCAACTATATGTGCTTCAGAGGCATTTGTTTTAACAAAGAGAAACTTACTGTAATCTGGTGCTGTTAAAAATGGAGACTTGCAGATGTTAGCTTTGAAATCCTATAAGCCCCTTTAACACTTGTATTCAAACTACCTTTTCATGCAGTTTGTTTGAGGCGATTGCTGCAACTGGGGCTGCTATGGTCCCATAGCCATCCATCGTGTCTACAATACCAAGTGAGCTCTCGCACGGATTTGAAAAGTGGTGGCATCCTACTCATGTACAACCTTTCATTTACTGAGAGGCACTTGAAAGCTACCTCTTCAAACCTTGTGACCAAGGTATACCACTGAGCCCTGACCAAACTGGCAATTGGAAGCCTTGGTAGTCAGGTTAGCATTTCCATCACCAGAACTACTTATTAAGGTGACCTAAAGGAGCTCTTCCCAAGAGGCACTGCAGATGGATATGTCATCTAAGAAGGCAACACAGTTCTCCAAACCCATAAGGAAATTATTGACCAACCTTTGAAAGGGGGCAGGTGCATTTTCAGCCAAAGAGGCACTAGCCTGAATTGGTGAAGGCCTTCAAGAGTATTCATGCAGTTATCGCCTTGAAAAGTCCTTACAGGGTAATTTGCCAACCCCTGAAGTGAAGTCAAAGGCGCTCAAACGATTTGCAGCACGATGTTCATCCACCAGCTCACCTACCTTTGGCAAACAGTGAGCATCTGTCATGGTGACAGGATTTAGAACTCTATAGTCAATACAAAAACTCAGGTTTTGAGTTCCTGCGTCAAACCGTCTTGCTTTGGTGGTCAATCTTGTTCAGCCTTGGTCCCCGGATTTAGAAATTCTATTTCTCTTTATTCTAACTTTAATCTGCTATCTTTCTGCCAGGCCCTTAAAATCTGGATAGTCACCTGCTCGTCTTAAAACTACACCATGCTTTATGGTTGACAACCATTGCTCTTGCTTCATATTGCCATGATATGCGTGAAAGGCTTTACACATTTCAATAACATAAAATAACAAGTACCGATACAACAGGACTTGAAAGGGATTAGTAAAATTTAAATTAAATGTTTTATATCACGCTTTATGCCGGACTACAGCCTCTGCGGGACAGGGAATCCAACCCGTGCTGCTTGAAGTCTAGTTTATAAGACCAGCATGTTGCCCCCAACCGAACCTGCCAGCACGGAGAATAGAGAGCTTAATTACTCAAAATCCAGCATCTTGTGGACCTAGCCTTGATGTGCTCCCTGAGCTTAACGGACATCCTAGAACTCCTGCTTTTCATGAGCACGCTATCACCAGTGTATGTCATGCTTACATCATGGGGTAAGACAAGTACACAATGAAAAGAGGGAGGCATACTGCTTAGTTGTGGAGAAAGGTCGGCTACATCCACCAAACCATCTTAGATTTGGCTCTGGAGGAGATCTGGGAGAGGTTCATCTGCCTCATCCTGCACGGAAGTCAGAAGTAACCATCTCACGCTGAGTTAAGGTTCAAGCATGGAGACAAACAAATCAACCAGACAGGTTACTTATCCTCATGGTGCATCCACCATGTAACAGGCCTCTTATCACACAAAGCTATGGACTTGGTAGATTCCATCAGTACAACTTCCTGTTCTGGCTTAAATAAAATGATAAAGATCAGAAAAACGGGGTAACACTGTGGCATTCAGCACCCGTTCCAAGAGCTGGAATGGGTGGTAACGAGGGCACTTGGATGTAAGCACCCGTTCCAGCCCTTAGAATGGGTGCTTAACGCCATTAGCACTAGTCCCAAGGGTGGGTACGGTGCTAAAGAAAAGTATTTTAGATCCGTGAACGGGACCCCTCACAGCACCACCTTCACGGAAGGAAAATGCTACTCAAAGATGGCCGCAGCTACGGAGGGAGCACTTGCAGCTGCCAAAATGAGGTAAGTGTGGAGGTTTAGGGGGTGGAAATGATACATTTTTAAAATGGGGGGGGCAGAGGGTAGGGGAAGAGGACAGCGAGGGAACCAGCCATCAGGCGGCTTGAAACGTGGCCGGAGATCGCCGGTTTCAGTCTGCCTACTTAGCCACCCGATTGGCTGGCTCCATCCATCCATCAGGGTGCTAATGCCTATTGATTGTTGCAAAGAGAGGACTAGTTGTTATCAGATCTGCTGGGTTAAGTAAGGTGGGTGATGAGAAGTCTACTCATCTCTACCAAAGAAGGGCCAAGTTGGAAGATTTGCCAAGCTGTTTTTCGAAGATCAATAAAAAAAAAATTCATTAGTTCTATGGATACCTTTTTAGTAAATTGAGACCAATTTGTTGACTGCTGCATTATCTTGATAATGACCGTAACCTCAGTGACTTTCATATTTGTTTTTTTTTGGTAAAGTTGGACAGCCAACATGTGCCTCGCGCTCTAGGCAATTTCCCCACGGCTACAATTGAGCTCACAATTCTGAGGTACATATATTTGGTGCTTATTGAACAGAGATTAATGTGGAGACATTTTTGTTAATGATTCCAGGATTAGTCCGGTTTGTATACCTCTAGTGGGCAGTGGGCTGTTTTAGAATTAGGTGATAGTCGTCATTAAGCCAAAAATATGAAAGCATGAAGGATGCTCCTCTCAGTAAATAGCAAATGAACGAAAATGGGAATATAACTATGCTCTCAATGAACTTGATTAAAAATGGGTACAAACCAGTCTAAGATCCAAATGCCCCTGAAGTAGGTACAGGAGCATCTTTCATGCACATAAATTACTGACCACACACCTGTAGATAGTTGGAAAATGGATCTCCATAACGAAATGGGATAGGCGATGACAATTTCTGGTACACGCAACATCTGACTTAATAAAGCACTTTCATTTAAGACAAACCTTAGAAGACAAAGGGAAAAAGTTAAAGCCACAGGAATTGGACGTTTTTCTAAACTGATTTGTTAAGAGTCAGAGAGAGTTGGGGAATAAATCATTAAGGTTAGGACACACATGCAAGATTGCAAAATATATTGGACAGAATACAAAAAAAGGTACAGGATAAAGGACAGAGGTCTAATTCACTGGCTCTGATAGCAAAATTAAATGCACAGCGAGCAGAGAGGGCGGGGGTGGTGTAAGATGGATAGAAAGAAGATATCATTGATACATTAAAAAGCATGAGGCTAAGCCGCACAACGCCAGCACAACCAATGCCGCAAGCGCAGTCCCAATTCTCCCGGTGAACGCAAACCCAGAATCCGGCGAGCTCAGCTCCACTGAGAAAGTCACAAGAGTGGGTGCAAATGCTGCTGGTAGCGACTCATGCCCATGAACATCTTCGGATTTAAGAAACTTGTTATTAGTAGTTTCAGAATGTGAGAGGAATCAGAGTAGTTTACAGAGGCAGTGAGAACTGATTCATATCTATAATACCTCACTGGCTCATATGAATCAGCTCATGGGAGTGTTTATGCCTACAGAGGTACGCAAGAGTTTAGTTCAGCAGAATGGCTGGCCTAATGAAAATATGAGATTCACTGTTCCCCCTAAGTTGTGCGCATGTGCGCTTGCCCAGGTTCCTTCTGGGTGCCACTCAGAAGAATTTTAGCAGCGCAAACAGACAATTCCAACCTTCTCAAGAATTAATAACGCACAAGAAAGCCACAGCAGTTACCTGGAATTTTCTTTCTCTCTTAATAGAGCTAAATTAGACTAGCTAGTCATTATATTCTGGTTTAGCCTATTTACATTACCCTGTGCCCAGCATGACCTTAAAAACAGAGTACATCCAACAAGAAGTTAAAAAACGAATATGAAAAAGTGGCTCCATGAACAGAAGATCTAAGGTATGCCTGCACACCAAATAACCTTCCCTCCCCACACAGGACTCCTATAATTGACTCTACCACACTTATACCAGATGACTTCATTCCAACCCAGGCCACAACTAGATATTACCAGACAACCTGGACGCTGCCTGCCTTGGCTCAGCGCAAGGCTACCAGACCTGTACCTATATCCACTTGGTTTGTGTTGTAATATGAATAACGTTCAATAGCGTGAATTTCTGTGACTCATGGTCACCCGCATTATTTAACCCTACTGTCAGCTGAAATATCAGATACCGACTATAAGTAAGCAGGCTAATTGGATGTGTAAACTCACCCCATGCTTCCTATTCTTTGTATATGTGTCACACAATCACTTGGAAGTGGTACCCTTGCAAGTTAAAGCATTATAATTATTAATTTGCCTTCTTTTGAGTAGGCAAATGTCACGCTCACTGTCTACAACGTTAGCATTGCCTACATTAGCCTATAACTGGAGAGCAACATTGCAATATAATTTACTTGAACTGCAAATAATAATGGTTATGGGCTATGCCTGGTATTACTCATACATAGTATTAGGGCAACGGATATTCAGTCAGTGAGAATGCTTTTTACACAATCTGCATCCTTTCCAAGTTTTCAGTGTTCCAGTGGGCATCAAAATTATATAGCAACACTCGGCTATACAAAAACGGTTTCACTGAGCACTTGTATAATTCTACCAAAAATAGTAAGATGCAGTATGCTTCAAACAATCTTCTATGAAGTGCAAAATTATTGTGTAGATGCAGATTCATGAAAGTTTCTTAAATTGCCCATAATATCATGGTGAGGCTTAAAATATGATTTGCTTGCAAATTATGCAAATATCCCCCCCAGTGTGTTTTACTGGTACAATCCCTCACGTTTTACCAGAGCCCTGTCAACTTGTACTGGAGGTTAGCACAGGAACCATTGAATGGTACCGTGGAAGGGCACGGGAGAACACGCCTTGGGGGTTAAGTACAAACAAGCAACTTTCAAAAGCCAAGTCGGATGTTTCAGCTGTACAGTACAGTGAAGGACATTTGTATGCTAAAGATAGGAAACTCTAGTAACAGTCTAACAAATTGCACCTTCTGTGTCCTTCTATGCTCTGCTGTGGAGGGCTTTCCAATATAAAAATGTGTTCCGAGTTTATTGCCTCTAGCATCCCCATACATCTTGTTTAACTGATAACAGGGAACTGCAAAAGAGGGGTTCCTAGTTACAGAAGAAGGCACTTAATAATCCTTTGTACCTCTGAGCATTGCAGTTGTTAACTTAAAAATGCCAATATATGCGATTTACTTCAGGGCTACATAAGAATCCCAGGAAGGTTCTGGTTGAATTTTGTCTAGGCTGTTGTAAGGAAAGGAGGGAAAAACCAAAAGCTGTTTTATGTGCCCTCTCATTTCACTTCCTATGTCAGTGTTGCAAGCAGGGTTCTGACATTCCTTGCCTGGAATCAAGTGATCTTTCAGGGAGTAAAAAAGTAATTAGCTTTGCCAACAGGGATGCTTCTGTTCGTATTAAAAGATGTTCTTTCCCCTTAAAATTCTTCTTGAGATCGAGCAGTAATATTATTGTTACTTCCTATGCCATTGCTCTGATGGTCACCGATTTGGAAATATCAGCAGTAGAGGGTAGTTCATCGTTTCCTGTCATTTTGGGGCAAATGTTCCTGTTCATAGGGAGTAAAAATGGGCTGTTTGTATTGTGACGAATCCTTAGATGTTGTCACTTCTCCCCCAAGGGGGAGCCCCTTCCCATAAGGCCATGGAGGTGAGGCAGCTAACCGATAGTCACCCTCGGGGTGGTACTCAGCGAGAGGATCTCATGGGGAGAGACTCTAGGGACAAAGACAACCAGTACAGCACACCTCACCCAACACCCTACACACCTCCCTACTATGCAGAGCCCAATGCCTTACCCAATTCTTCCCTGAATCTCTGCAAACCTGAATATGTAACAACTATTCGTAGTGGACTTTGGCATCACTGCAGTGCCTGGAAAACTGCCAAAACTAAAAGTACTGAGATGATGTGGCTAACAAGAAACATGAGGATTACCTGAGAGGCACTAACAAGGACTGATGTTACGCAAAGGGCGGTACAAGCCCTATAATAAGGAAACAGCGTCTTCTTCAGCGGAAGTGAGGAGTCCCCGACAGCTGCCTGGGAGATTCAAACCGGGAGAAGGGAGCAAAAGGGTGAGACATCGGCAATGCCAAAGCAGCAGAGGAGCTGTCCAGAGGCCGACTCCTACCGGGATTGTCGCTGGACTGCCACACCTGTTATTAAGTGGACCGTCTGGCCAATCCGGTACGATTCCCAAGAAGGAACCAAAAGGGGTGAGACTTCAACGATGCGGAAACAGCAGGGCTTGGGGAACTGCTGGAGAAATCTGGTTGGAATAAGAGGACAGGAGAGGCTGGCGAGAAGAAAAATGAACCCTGGAACAGCTGGTGACATGTCCCATTTGGAAAGCAGGTAACTGGGTGGAGTGGATGAAATCGCTTGTGACAGTGAATACAGAGATGCCACTGACCACAAGAGAAGGGTCTGGGACCGACAGGGAAATCCAGAGAGAGTTTGAGGGAGTTTCCCTCATGATGGCGGTCAAGTAAAGCCACTGACCAGCAGAGAAGGGTTGAGGATCCAAAAACAGAAACGTGACAAGTCATCTTCTTTGTGGCAGTATCAGGCAGGAAAGCAACCTAGGTCTGCCAAATACAAGTAGCAGAAAGATATTGGTCTGGAACCCGCATCCACAAAGAAGATTAGTATAGGTTATCTTCCTCGGGGGAGTACCTGGTAGGAGAGTGAACTAGGTCTGCCAGAACAAATCAGTAGGGGGTTGAACTTTGAAACCAAACATTCAAGAAGCCAGAAGGAGGAAGTCATTCCCCCTGGTGAAGAACTAAAAACCAGAACTGTGGTAACCAGTCCAGGAGGAGGGAGTCATTCTCCTCAACCAATAATATTGGTGCAACCTTTGAGTTCAGTTATAAGTGTAAGGGACAGAGATAGGGGCTTTTTGACACAGGACGGTGGACTCTCCAAGTTATGAAGACATCCTGACAAAAACATTAGCACTTTAGTTAAGGCAGGGAAACCCCTCATAGACATGGGGAAAGATAGATTTTCTCCTACAATATGTATGCCTCTTAGCTGTGAAGCTGTTTTTGTGAAAGGGTTGTCGCAGCTCTGTTCACTGGACAGTGTAACGTGGCAGAGTAAGCGGAGGCATAGGAATTCTGATCATCATACCCTGGTGCAGGTATTCTGATGCAGTTATCATCCTTACACAAATTATGAGATGTATTTTCTCCTGGCCCTTGAACTACTTCATTAAAGTGACACATGAACTATCTGCATGTTTTCTGGCACATTCCTTTTAGTTGCCATTATTCCATCTGCAAATGTTGCATTTGGTCTGATTTTTTTGCCAGCCACATCAGTTATGATAAGCGAAATTGTAATACATGAGTGTTTTTTTTTACAGTGGCATAAACACTTTCTGCATTCTCTGAGCAGTGTCAACAAATAATTGGCCACAACTAAACCCATTGCTTATAGTGAACATACAATGCTTTTTTGATGCATACATATATTTCTCTCTGCACAGGCATACTTTTGCTAGGTACTGTGGCAGATCATGAAGTCTTGGATAGTGGATGAGCTCTCTTTATAAATCACATATAAAATATTTGTTTTTTTTACCATAATCCTTGGAAAGTGTGCTGTAAAGTGCACCTTTTACACTGATTTGTAAAGAATTGCAGTGGTTGGGAAGTGGACATTGTCTTCCAAACTCAGATATGATAGCTCACTTACTACTGATGCTCACAAAGTAGCTTATCTGGTTGGTTAAGCACATGGAAAATAATATGCGCACGAAAGCCATCCATTTGCACACTTAGAGAAAAATAATTATAGGGAACATTGGGTATGGTGTGGATGAGGTTCAAGCTGCCTCCACCCTACTTTCTAGAACCAATGTATGGTGATAGTACCACCATTGTGTCATAATAGGCCTCAACGCTACCTTATCTCCATGTTTTGCTTACTGGATTGTCGATGGCTGTAAACATTCTGGTTAAGATTAAGACTGGTGTCCCAGCAACATTTTTTTGTTGTTTGGGGAATTATCTTGAGGAAGCAGGAATGCTGAAGGATCCTGCTCACTTGGTTTCTGCTGTTGTCACCAAATCAAAGGCATGGGTAAACCATCCAAGGTCCATGCCCCTAAGGAGGTTGTGATATTACCCAAGTTCCAGTTGAGGAGGAAGGCTCAAGTCCCTCCTCCAGTCCCTTTAATAGTGCCTCAAATCTGGTCTATTCCTATGAGAGAGGTAGAGGCATTATCTGCAGACACTGTGGTCTCACATTTAAGCGCAATCCCTTAATTTCTTTGGACATCTTGAAAAGGATCCTTGACGAGCAGATTCCTGTAAGGGTCCAAGAGTGATTATATATCTTGAGGGCCACAGACATCAGACCCAATCCTAGTTCAGAAACAATGTCTTAGAAGGATGGGCATTAGGGTAGACATTATTTTTGGTGGATCTTCTGTTGGATTTTATGGAATCCCTAAACCTTTTCCTTTTCTTGCCTTTTCTAGGATCTCTGACTTCTGTTGGGATGTACTTCTACATAAGTTTCTCTGCCACCACAACCCTTTTTTAGTACATGGTCCTATGGTAGCCCAAATGGCTCCTAGGACAGGAGTGCTTTTTATACACCCTATTATGACACAAGGGTGGTTCTATCATCATAACATAACATACAATGGTCCTAGAAAAAAGGGTGTTGTGGGAGCTTTAATTTAGCTTTGGCTTACCAGGAGTGAAATTTGGTTGAACGTATTGGTAGCCCAATGTACATTTTGGCAGTCACAGGAGTACATATGTATTTTCTTTAATGTCCTGCTCTAAGCCATTTTGGTTTCGAGCAGCTTAGACCAGCCCCTAGCCCTAGACAGGCAATACACATACTATGTGGGAAGACTTGGATGTTAGGCAGTTTTTAGGGCCAACCTGATCGGCTAGCCAAAAAACCTTTAGTGCTCTTATGTGATATGAGGGCTGGCTGAGGTCAGCCCATGAAGGTTTCGCTACATCTAGGGGTGACCCCAACCCTTAATTCTGCTAGTTATCTGCTGGGATCCTGCAAGTTTATTTACCTGCTGGAGCAATTTTGTCACAAAGCTGCTGCAATTTTAGGACAGGTCTTGCCATACTTGCTCAGTGCCATGTCCTTTCACTGTGTTCTGGTTTTTGTCTTGGTTGCTGATGTCCTTCCTGGGCAGCCATCCTCATACTGGTTCTCCTCACTAGCTGGGATCCCCATGCTGGGATAGTCTCAGGCCGCTCTTACTTCAGTGTTCCTGACTTACCGCTTTGACGGTACGTCTTACGGTAGGAAGCAGCAGTTCTCCAAAAGGGTAGTGGGACACCACTACCCCAACTGTGCTGCTCGTCTGGGCGGTCCTGGGTCACCTCATTGGTTGATTCTACCCTTGAACAGTTTTCTACTGACTGGCTGCCCCCATTTGCCGTTCAAGGCATCAGAATTAGCTTGGTTGGGTTGCATCGTCTTCCTGGAACCATCTTCGCCTTTGTTTTCACTTCTGGTTGTTGAGTATCACTCAAGGGAAGGACAATTGTTCTTCTTTTGGATTAACTTGTGATTCATTTTCCTTACTGGTATATAGTGCCTGGGTCATTATTGGTCGAGGGATCAATACCCTGGCTGATTTGTACTCACCGGATTGTCACAAGGTTCCTGAGCTGGGTTTTTGGGAACTGCGACGATGTGTACTTATTGCTGTGCCCTGGATTGGTGGGTTATTCCAAGACTGTGGTTGTGGATTCCTGCAGTCACCCTCAAATCGTGTTTGGCAATCACTTACGTAGGCTCTATTCCAGCTGTGCTTTTCTTCTTGCTGGGTCTGCTGGTCTCAAACCTGGCACTGGAACGCTTAAAGATAGTCTCTTATCCTCTGCAGCAAATTGCCAACTTTTCCACACCTGTGGCGTAGAACTCAGACTTACCCAACGTTTCCCAATAACCACAGGTCTGGCTACATACTTTGTCCCATTATATCCTAAGGGTAGCTTTTTCTAGGTACTCACCTGAACACTGGCATGTTTCTTGACCCCTCTCTCCCCCATGCCCTGAGAGTTTCCCAAAAAAATAAAAAAAAAATAAAAACACTGTAGGTTTAGCATGTGCTCCTGTTCTTATCTTTATTTATAAAATCCAGGCATTACCTTCCTGCTACTGAAATAGTTCCAAGTTGCATTGTAGAACTGTTGTTAATTACCTTAACCGTTTTCTATTTTATTTAAGTTATTTATTGTGCATTTATTAAGCGCTTACACAAGTAAATTGTGTTTCAAAGCGTCCACATGGCAACAGGGAGGGAACATGGGATTGAAAAACAATATATACACTGGAGGATAAAGACATACCTGCTATGCCTTGCGAGTATTCAGAATGTGCAAGTGCAGAGAGAGAAGAGGGGAAGAGGGAGTGGGGGTAGGTGCTGGAGCGTCCGCGCTAGTGGGTGAGCAGCAGAAGTAAGCACCAAGTATAGTAAGTGCTAGGGAGTGTTGAGCAGCAATAAACGGGTAAGTGCAGGTCTACAATGGTGTAGGACAGTGGGTGCCGAGGCAAGTGCTGTGTGTAACCAGAAACTGACGTGATTGGGTGTGGGAGGCCGGGGCCCCGGAGGACACAAGAGAGCTGGTCACCAATCACAGCGACTGTGGTCAGCAGAGGAGGGAAGAAAGGAAGGAGGAAATGAAAAGGAAAGTCTTGGAGCTTCTGGAATTTGAGGAGGTCCAGCTCAAGACAAAGTGGAAGGGGGCGATTTTTCCGCAAGAGGGAGCAAGTAGAAGCAAGAGATCGGCAGCAGGTGGATGGGGGATGCAGGGCCGCCTCCTGTGGCCATGCCCTTGGTGCGCTGGGCCGACAGGAGGTTGCGCACCCTTAGATGCAGGTCGTCCCACCTTTTATGGCAGTCACGCACAGTGCAGGGTGTTCATCCAACTGCAGTGACCACCTGTGCCACCTCCTCCCCGATTGCCTTTTTTCGTAGCTGGGCCTGCCTTCCTAAGTCTGTGCTGAATAGTTGGTCAGCATGCTCCACGATTATGTCAGCAAGCATGTTGAGTTCGCGGTCACTAAACCGGGGCTTGTGCCTCTGGGTTGCAGGTTCTC
This sequence comes from Ambystoma mexicanum, assembly GCF_040938575.1. NCBI lineage: Eukaryota > Metazoa > Chordata > Amphibia > Caudata > Ambystomatidae > Ambystoma > Ambystoma mexicanum. Next base: position 288,473,139 of record NC_090931.1, on the reverse strand, counting down.
TTGAAGTCATATCTCTTACTCTGGATGTGTGCATCACGCTTGTGTTCAGCAGATTGCAATGGATTGTGTTTTATTATGGCCGCCAGTGGATTTCCTGTTTCGGCAAACACCATTTCCGGGCGCGGTAATAACGGCACTGTTGGTGCCGGTGGGACCGTGAGCATGGTGGCGGAATCAGAGTCACCGGCACCCTCTTGGGATTGGTGGGGGGCAGGGGGATTGGGGTAATTGCCGGCATGCCGGTGCCACTGTTTCCAGCATGCCGGAATGCGCATGCACGCCAACACAGAATCAACCGTTGTTCCGGCAGCAGTGCTTCACAGACACAGTAGCATCGGCATGCCGGTAATTGGGATTTGTACCGGCATACTTGTAATGAAGCCCATAGTCTCTCAATGCTGACAGTCTTAGGGACTAGTCAATTTCCCAATAAGAAGAGCAAAACAGGCAAGGGAAGTAAAGCAGAAGACTTTACGGACCTCAAAAAGCCAGAACAGTATCCCAAGGTACGGGGGTCCCATAGGAAAAGGTGCAAAATGAAAATCTTTCAAAACAATCCTCTACACGTATTTTGCTGCTACATGCATCTCGTGCAGAGGAAAAACAAAAAACTATATTTGTAACGCTTAATGCAGAATATTATACATTTTTTTGATTTCCAATGGTTAATAATTTATAGTCTTGACTTGTATAACTTTCTAATGAAACAAAACATCTTCTTAGGATCAGAGTATCCCTTGTCCTCCAAGTGTCCGCTTTCACACCAAAAAGCAGTTATGTCTGGTTTCTTAGAGACCTGGGCCCCAGGGATACTCCCCCCACATACCAAAAGTAGTAAAATGATTTCAACAGGATAATATAATTTGGCGAAATGGGAAAGTTGGTATTTGAGATCGGGTTTCCTTGTGTCCCAATTTGCAATTTGACTGCAGACAACACCTCCTCCAATCCCTTCCCACCTTTATATTTAAACCAGTGTAAGGAGGTGGGGAAGCTAGATAATTAATTTGTGGAGCTGATCCGCAACAGAGCCATGGGGGTCTGGCTTCACATTCTGGCTTGGCAAAAGACCAATACCTTGCTTCCTGCCTCCCCACAAGACAAATCCCATACCTGGCACCCTATCCACCCCCACAGCATAAGACCTTCACTTGGCATTCTGCCGCCCCACCAATACACATTATATAAATGTTTAATACAATTATTTATGGAGTAACACTACAGATTTCAAACCCATATGGGTGAGACATTCCCTACAGATAGCTTAGGTAACTAATGAACATTGATTTGATCAGGTTCACTTAATGGGTGAAGTGTGGAAGGAAGGGATTTCAGCACTGACTTCCCGGTTGACATTTTCCAATTTATAGACTGGGGGATACCATCTTCTATTCTATCTTCATTATTAAAACCAACAAGACACTTTCTGCAAAGTTGTTATTCAAGGGCTAAAGTAATACACTGTTCAATAAATCTGGCTTTCAAAGCACCAAGCGACATGGTAAAATGGTAAAGCAACCAGACAAAAAAGAAGACACCATTTTATGATTACCACAGGTGGAGATAGTATTTCCGGCACACCTAAGAAAAATTCCAGAAACACCACCTGCAGAAGTGATCACTTTCTCCAGTGGCATTTCATTAACAAATCCACCCAACGCTGAATGGCCAGACTTAGTTTGTAGTCTAATAATCCAGGATTAGGGGCGTGGCTAATGGGCATGGAAGATGGCTGTCTAATCCAGTCTGACATCACCGGGGGAACAGCAGCCGACACGGAGCAGCTCACGGTCACAAAACGTTTAGCAATGTGTGCCCCGGATGCTGTTTGACTCCGAGCACCAATGGGGCGAGTTTGGTGATCCATACGACAGCGGTACTGGAGACTGAAGCCTTGGCAGAGCAGACCACATGATGCCCAGGAGGGCTGTGTGTCCCAGCACCACCGTGGGAAAGTCAACTTTCCATTCCACAAAGCAACCCGCACCTGGGGGACCGTACCAAAAAAGCAGACGCAGCAGCTCCAGTGGACAGCGGCACTTGATTGCAGGTGCAGACTCAACACAGCTTGGGCAGTTCATGCGGCTTCTACTGCAAGCGCTAAGGATGGGGGCAGTGAAGGGCTTGGTGAGAAACCACCACAGGAGTGAGGCGAGGCTTCTGCATGCAAGCCACAAGCAGAAGACACAGTTGGGTACTCCAGTCCACTACAACATTTCACACGGGACTCCCGGATGGTGAGGAGGAAAGCACATTTCGATAAGATCTGCACTCAAAGCGGAGCGAAAAGAGGCGGAAAGGCACCACACATAGTGAAGAGGAAGATTAGTGAGAGAGGACGGACAGAACTGACGTACCAGTTTCGCAGAGGCCCCAGAGGCAGCACCCTGAGATAAGAAGTCAGGGGTGGGGTGAGCTATCCCGACAGAGCATAATTGCACAAATACATTATTAAATCTCTGGTTACATGGCAGGCTCCTGGCACAAAGAGGCAACCGCAGCACGACTAGCAAGAAGAAAGTTGGGCAAGGGGCAAGGTGGTGTTGGACGAGGGGCCAGAGTAACCCCGATACTGGCAGGCATCAGGGGGATCCCCGAAGACCGTGCAGAAGCACTGAGTCACACTGAACATAACCTTGACCAACCTGTGGGCCACCCTGGAGAAATCAGCAGGAGGAAATCAAACAGCAAGATTGGGGACAGGGGCTGAGATCAAAACAAACAATGGAGAAGATAGCTGGGGCGTCCAAAGCAGACCTCATTGACTGTTTCCAAAGCCTGAAAACAGAGCTCAGGAAAGAATTCACGCAGTCCATAAGGGTGTAGGGGCGATCCAGCACCTTCGAGTTTAAAAAAATCAAGAGTGGACTTGGTCCAGGATACGAAGCAACTCAATACCAGAGTAGGTGACACTGAAACATCAGTGGAGTCCCTACAGGAAGACGTCCTACATCTGCAGGGGGCTAGCACAAAACAAGATATGGCGCTCTTGGTGACAACTATAGAGGATCTGGAGGATAGGTACCGGCGGGAGAACCTATGCATACGAGGTGCCCCCAGAGGGAGTGGAAGGGTCAGACCTCCGAGAGTGGGCGCAACAGTTCTTCAAGACCGAGGTCCCTGACGTGGCCTCTGGTGGAATAACCCTTGACCGTGTCCACTGGGTGGGCCCACTAAGAAGAACCCCGAGAGCCCAGCCGAGGGACATAATCATGAAATTTCACTCATACCACGAAAGGACATCCTCCGTGCCACAAGGAAGATCGGAACCTTGTACTTCCAAGGCATCCCTCTGCTTATCTTTCAGGACATAGCAGCCATTACCCTGCAAAAGAGACCAACCTTCCGACGGATTACAGAAAAATTGCAGAAAGATGGCATCCGCTACATGTGAACTTTCCCCTTTGGGTTGGTATTCACTTGGACCTCAAGGGAAACCAGATGCACGCCGCCCGAAGCAGCAGCACAGGTTCTGGGGCTGCAGTTGGAGCTTGGACAAAACATAAGTGATGGACAATGGTCCACGGGTCCTTTACGCAGACACCCTCTGGGCTCTGGAAAGAGGCAAGAAGCGCAACCGCCACGCTCACAATCCCCAGCAGCATGCCGAGAACCATGCAGGAAGTGGTCAGTAACAATCAATGCTGTTCCCTCTGGGTGATGTTGACTTGGGGTGTTTTGTTCCACTCACCACCAGGGAGACTTGATGAAAGAGGAGGAGTGGATCGGCTCAACGATTTGCCTTTATTAGGGCTTAGAGGAGGGGGGTGAATGGCGGGGGGAAGGGCAGGGGAGGGGAGGGGATGGTCCATAGTCACAGCACGTTTTCATAGGTGCGATGAGGGAAAAGGATGGGAAGATGGCTTACAGCCGGGCTTACTGGAGCAAAATATAGGGCAATGGCATTCAAGGTTGAGGGGTCTGAATACCCCTCACAAGAGAGGCAGATTGTTCCAGGATCTTTCCCATCTAAAAATAGATGTAGCTTGTGTTCAGGAAACCCATCCAACACGCAAAGACACAGGAAGACTTCCTGAAAAGATTACCCACACCAGTTTTTCATTTGCACTAAGATCAAAACGAAGGGGGCAGCATACTAGTGCACAAAATAGTTCCATTTCAGCTAGAGAAAACCAAAGCTGACAAGCAGGAAAGGTACATCTTTATAGAGGGGTGGTTCAAGGGAGCGCGCCTCACCATAGCATCAATATATGCCCCAAACTCAGGACAAAATCAATTCTGTTGTGCAGTATTAAAAGAGTTGTTATGCTTTGCATTCGGGAAGATGGTGTTGGCAGGGGCTCTAAATCTGACCTTTGACCCCAAATGGTACATCTCACGAGGTACATACATGGGAAAGACAACCATCTAAAGCACTCCTTAGGGGGGCAGGAAGAGGCAGAGCTAGTGGACTGCTGGCGTTGGTTGAATCCCACAGGGTGGGGCTTCACATTCTACTCGCATGTGCACAAGGTTTATTCTGGATTAGACTATTTCATGGACACCACAGTTGGGGTGAGATCAGCAGAGATTGGTACAATTACCCATTCAGAGCACGCGTTATGGTAGATTGGGACCTATGGCAGAAAGAACACGAGAAGTCCTACTAGAAGCTTAACACATATTCTTAATGACTCAGATCGGCGAGCGGATTATGCACTTCCTTCAGGAGAATGCGCAGGGGGACACAAATGAGGAGATGCGCCGGGAGGCCTTCAAGGCATAAATTAGAGGCGTGACGATCGCAAAGGGGGGGGGCCTCTGGAAGGCACAGGCGTTAGAACCACAGACCCTGCTACCGCAACAGAAAGGTGCAGTAGGAAATACAGGGAAACTGGTTCACGTAAGGTCTACAGGGAACTGCAGGCACTCAGAAGGCAGGTTAATCTGATTGAGGGTAATAAAACAGAATTCACCCTCTTAAAGACAAAGCAGCTTTATTATGAGCACGGAAACCAGGCGAGTAAGCTGTTAGCCCAAGTGCGTTCCGATAAGGGAAGGGAAGCTGTACTTGGGTGAGGGAGGAGTAGCTGACGCGGGGCAAGAGAAGCAGAAGACTTCTATAAAAAGCTATATGCATCTGATTCCCCTGAACACGAGAAGGTTGCAGCCTTCTTGAATGACTGCAATCTTCCGAAACTGTCAGGGCGCAGAGAGAGGGGTTGAATGGGGATATAACAAAAGGCGAGATTATCAACCTTAAAGCACCAGGGCCTGATCAGTTTGCACTGGAATTCTACGAAGTTTACGCTGGGGAATTACTGGGGCCACTCCACCTGAAATTTAATGTGATATGAAGGGGGGTGCAGTTCTGAAAACGATGGAGGAAGCAAGAATCACAGTGATCCTCTTAAGGAGGGCAAAGATCCAACCCAATGCACATCCTATCGCTATATAGCAGTGCTAAATACAGACAGGAAATTGTATGCAAAAATACTTGCAGACAGGCTAGACTGGGTGCTTCCCTCATTGGCGTCAACAGATCGGATGTATACGATTTGGCCGTGGAACACAATTGTTTGCAGCCGAATTGACAGTGGTCAATTCAGCCACAAAGACAATTTTGCTGTGGCCAAATCGGGACAAATTTAAACCCCCCACTCCCCCCAAAACACTCCCCCCACCTACCCCTACTTACCTTTTTCACGTTCGCTTTGTTTCTGACCATGCAGCATCGCATCCGTCCCTCCTACGCGGGTCGGATCTAACGCCGCAGGGATCGCTTTTGTTTTTCTTTTTTTTCCTTTTTCCCGTTCCCCTGCCTCCAAGCCTCCGGAAACGGGGGACACCCCTGCTACTCAAAGGCCATCACTACCAAACATGGGGAGCGGGGGACACCCCTGAAACCGCGCTCCCCATGTTTGGTAGTGATTACCCACACCGATAGTTTACAAACAATCGAATGGTACTGGCCAAAATCGGCCAGATTTACCATACGATTGTTTATAAACAATCAATTTGGGTACGATCAACAGATCAATCAGGGTTTATGACTAGGAGACAGGTGGCAGACAACACCCAAAGGGTCGTGGATAGCAGTGATATTGCAAATAAGACTAAAACCTCTGCTATGCTAGTAGCCCTAGACGCCAAAAAGGCATTTTAACCGGTGGAGTGGGTTTATCTCCAGGAGGTACTATGTCAATTTGAACTGGGCAGCCAATTCATACAGTGTGTGCTCGCCTTATACAATACTCTGGTTGGAAAGGTCTTGGTCAACGGACGGCTCTCAGGGCTTTCAAGTGTGTAGGGGGACACAGCAAGAATGTCCGCTGTCCTACCTACTCTTCTAATAGTCAGTCGAACCATTAGCAGAGTTGGTTAGGAGCAGGGAGAGTATTGATGGGATCAATTATGGTGGGGTAGAGCATAAAATAGTGTTGTATGCAGATTTGTGAAACCAAAGGACTCCCTCCTGCGGAAACTCGAGCTCCTGTATAGGTACAGGGCAGTATCTGGGTTCAAGGTAAATATTGACAAATGCGAGGCGTTGAATATTTCCTTGGGAGATGCCGAGCTGCAGGGTATAATGTAGACATTCCTGTTTAAGCTGACCATTCGATATCTGGGGATATACCTCACAGCAAGAGTGATTGGCTTATACAAAGCAAACAACCCACATGCCCCAAGAGATCAGAAAGAGCCTATGAAAGTGGATCTCGCAGAAGCTTGCTATGGTTGGTAGGATACCGAGTATCAAGATGATCGCTCCTGCCGAAGCTCATATACCAATTTCAGACATTACCCATAGGGGTCACCAGAAAGGTGGTAGAAAACCTCCAAATGGACATCAGCACATTCGTTTGGAATAATCGACCAGCAAAGATTGCAGTCACCACGCTTTATAGGCCTAGACAGGAGGGATGGCTAGCCTTCCCCAACCTCTGGAAATATTTTCAGACGACGCAGCTACGAGTCCTGCATGACTGGGTGGATTGTGGTCCACTAAGCCGTGGAAACCGGGGGAGGAGCAGGCAGCAGGGCGGGCTTTGAAAAATAGCTGTGGGTACCAAGTCAAGATCGCCACATGTGTCTATACGAACTTCCACCTACAGCCACGGTATTTAACGTGTGGGATGCAAATGTGCAAAAGTTAGATTTAACCTTATTCCCAGGCCTGACCACCCCAATTCACAACAGTTGCTTCTCACCAGCATACCCGAACAACAACTTCAGGACACTGCAAGAGGGGGGATGTCAATACATAGCACACGTTTCAATGTGTGAGGGGTGGGGGGTATGAGGTCTTTGTCTGAATGTAAAGATACTTTTGGAGTTTAAGAGGGCAAGCGTTTTACATATTAACTGCATCACTGGGTGCTACAGGGGACAATAAAAGGGGTGCTACAAGACCCCTTACTGCCTTTGAAACTCTGAACTTCACCCAGGGAGCATCATCAGGCCTAATATCACAGATATATCGTCTTCACGTAAAGACATTATCCAGCCTTCCCTCCTACACCAAGGGATGGTATAAAGATCTGGGGCTAGATGTAAACCGAGAATAATGGGTGGAGATATGGCGTGGCGAGGAGAAGGGGGGGGCTGTTAATACAAAGTTAATCAGTCAAGCGGAAGTGTAAGCATTAGAGCGGCAACTTTAACCATTGTGCTTTGCAATGTCAAGAGCACTGACCTAATTGAAGTTATGTCATCTTGTTGGAAATATCAATAAAAAGAGTTCAACACATAATCAAGAATCTGTGTGATTTTGGAAGTTTTTTTTTTAAACCCATGCGCCACATATTAATGCAGGAGGAGAGACCCCACTTGCCCCCCCATCCCTGTAGCTCCCCAACATCGACACACCTTAATTATAACCCCAACCCATCTTCCCCATCTATTTTTCAGGCAAAATGCTGTAAAAATAATTAAATGAACTGGCCCGCGAAAAAAAAGCTGTGCTGTAAACTACCTATACGATAATGAACACATGAATCTTAAATCAGTGTATTTTTCAACTGTGCCCAAAAGTGAGGACCATAAAACCCCAAAAGCCATATAACAACCATATAGTAATATCCATGGGTGCTGTTCAGGGTTATTTTTGAACTTTTCTGGAAATTATCTCTTCAGTGATCAAGAAATTCACCGGAATACAGGGGAAGCATTCTTAAAGAATGAAACCAAGGACACAATCTCATAAGATATGAACCCTTACTTTCTTAGCAGGTAGGAGTCATGATACGCTGCTGGGGATTTTAACATACCAATGGTTCATGGGCCACAGTAGTGCCAACATTGCCAACCAAGGTCATAGAAACTGTCATTTAAATGCATACATTGCCAGTGGACGGTATGAAAATGCGCCTGCGGCCTAGGCTTTTCTCCCAGTCTCTCACTGTGAAGCCAACCCAGGCACATTTGCAACATTGCTAAAATGAACACGAGTGCCTTGCCCAATCTACACATCTGGTCCTTTGAGGCAGGCTGGATTCTGAAGGATTTTCTATTCTTCAATTTCTTTTTCACATGTTGTGGCTCTGGTCAAGGGAGTAAGAGGCCAGCCAGCCTAGGTGGAAATTATCCAGTTGGACCTCTTCCCAGCATGCCCCAGAGCAGATTCAGTGGTAACATGCACATTCCTCACAGCAGGCAGAGGCGGCTGATTAATGGTCTGCACCTCTGATTCAAATTCTAAACATTGTGAATCCTAGTCAGCCTCTTGAAACGTTAAATTAGAACTATGAGCTGTGATCAGCTGTGGCATGGTGGCTGAGAACACACATTTAAACAGCCACAATGATTTGATATCATACTAGTTTCAGTTTGGTTAGCCGTGCTTACTATGACAGAGATGTGTATTAGCTTTGGGGCCCAAATATCTCTACAACAGGCATGTGGGAAAATTGACAAATGGCTGCCTTTTGATCGTCCTAGAGAATCCCCTCAGAATCAGTGCTTGAAAGGTGACACTGACATAGCAAAGACACGGTCACATGAGGATGCTGACCAGTGGAGTTCTTTTGAAGTCAGAAGACATGGGAAAGGGGCAGAGTTAAAGTATCCAAAGCATGGAGGTAGACAGAAGGGGCTTCACCCTCTTAGTGGCTGTTAGGGCTCTCTATACTTCCTACAGACCAAAGCACTCCAGGTAGATTGCCAAAAGGCAAAGGGCACTTGTTACAATATAACGTTTTAATTTTATATAAGGAGAGGAAACTCTCTCCTTAGTTGATTCATCTTTAGACTGTCAAGAAGTTGTCACTGGACCTCTCTTGGGAATACAGCCAAAGCTCTGGGGGCCTATGCAGCGGAACCAGCATCCTGCTCACTGCAGGTGAAGGACCCCGCCTCCCCAACACCGCCCCCTGGAGGTGTGAAGCAATTTACTGGAATGGAATTGCGGGACTAAAGACCTGCCATATCCCTGGAGACACTGGGTTGGGGCACCCAGCAACCTAGAAGTCCAGAAGTAGCTGGAACTCTGTTTCATTGACTCAAAACACCTGTTTGACTGCACTCAACACTTCAAGCCGATCCAGGATCTGCACAGCTGCTTTTAGCACTCTACACATCTTCAAGTCAAGACAAAACACTTTATTTCAGCAAAGCGCCACAAAAGCCTGGTACAATAAAACACAATAAAATCACATAAAAATGCATAAGAAGAACTCGTTTTTTTTAAAAACAGAAGGTTCAAATCAAATTCCACACATGGCGGAAAAGTGCAAGTACATGACATGGGCCATATAGGGTTCTGATATTTTTGCAATTTGCTCTGCATAGATACACGTCAAAAGAAATGGTCAACCAGTATCATAAAACAATAACAATATTGCATTATATAAGAGTGTGCTTTAAAAATGCTATTCTTTTAAGCCAAGACCGATGAACATATTTAGCAACAGCAAAAACATTTGTTGCATCATCAGATCTCCTACTGAGTATCATTGCTTAAACCTCAAGAATCTTTGCTTCAGGTACATATTTCTGTATAACAAATAGAAAGAGCATACAAAGAGGAAATGCTCAAGAGTTTCAATGCTGTCCCGACAGAAGGGGCATTTATCTGATACACTCATTCCATGGATTCTGTACTCCTGCAATAGGAAGGATACTGAAGCTTAGATAATACACGACTAGCACAGTAACCTCAGCTGCATTACATCCAAATAAGGTTCCTATCCCCTGCTGCATTTGTTCTCCCAATATGTTATTGTACAAGAGGTAAATGCAGAGCTCATACAATCAAGATCTATTTTCTGCCAATAGTCTGCTTTGATCTTTTGTTTGGTATTACCCCCAATATCTGCGGGTGTTTGCCAAACGTCACTACGGCCGATCAAACCTAACCAACTTTTGACATGTGAGAACCATTTCAGAGATAGACCACCTGGATGTCCCAGAATATCTATGGCAGCTTCTCTAAACTTATATAGCTCCACGATACTCCACAGTCTTATCCAATATATGATAGGTGTAAGAGCCGCCATATGCCCTATTGCTGGTAACCCTGTCTCTTCATGGATCAGACTTGTGGAGTCCCACATGGGAGCCCTATGTTTTCCTTTAAGAATCTATTCTCAATTGACCACAGTTTACTACAATTCGAGTAGCCCCACAACTCGCCACCATACAAGGCAGCCTGCCTGGCTTGAGCCTTCTATACTTTTAGAAGGGGGGCCATCACTCCATTACCATAGTCATAAGAGGATTTAGTAGTAGACCCACTACATCTCTGAAGAGTACCTTCTGCCTTGGCAAGTTGCAATTCACCATCTGCAAGAGGCAGCAAACCTTACTCCCAAGTAGTCACAATGACTGACTTTCTCAATTTGCTCACTAACCAAGATCAGCTTGCAAACTGCCTTTGTCCTCCTTTTGGTGAAGGTCATTACTTTAGTCTTGGTTGGGTAAACCGCTGTACTACCTTAAGTCTCATCCAGATGCCAGCTTGACCCATTGTACCAGACTGCCTAGTTTCAACTTGATTGCAGAATCGACTTCATGAAAGCAAGCGATTCAAAAGCAGTCTCAACCTGATGTAAGCCATCGACTAACCAATCTCTAATGTCGACTCGGTTCAGAAGAAGCATTGTTTTGCCGATTTGACCGCCGCCTCGAAGCACTGGAAGCAATCAACCCGACAGTGTCGAACGACGACACAACTCAATGGGAGCCTGCACATCGGACCTACTTCACGCGACTCGTCAGTGGGACCTCATGACCAGCATCTCAACACTGGATCAATCACAGAAAAAGCACCCAGTTCGATGCTGGTCAACAAAGAAAACAAGAACTAATTTTGAAGAGGCCACATCCCCCTGGTCCACCTTTAGCGACCATAGTGACTTTTATGCCTCCTTACTTTGCCTTTTTGAGAACATATCCTTTAAGTATGATCTTATCAATCCAGATATTTCTAATACGTTGTTTGCATTGATTGTTTTAATAAAGTCTTTTTTTTTCAGAACACGTATTAGACAGATTTTCACTTTGGTACCACCATATTATTGTTGATTGTGCTCAAACTGCATCAGCTCACACCTTCCTGAAGATATAGCCTGCCTCAGCCAACATTACAAAAAGATGAAAGGTGGTATAACTTTCGGGCTGTGCCCATTTCATCTTTATGATTGGGATTATTGCTGGTTATGAGGTAGTGTGAGGCTGAGAAGGAAGCTTAGCCACTACTCCTACACTGCTACTCCTGCGGAGCAGTAGTAATTGCCACACTAGCCTACTCCAAACCTTGGCCTCCACTGATACCAATGACAAAAATGCACTAACAATCAGGAACAGCATCGCTGAACTAGGCCTTACTCAACGACTCTCACAACCCGCGCTCTAAAGGGAGACAGCTAGATTGGATAGATAGTCGACTGCAACACCACCATCACTGCCAACCATTCGGTCGCCTGGACTGACCATCACGCCATCCTCTTCTCCCTCCCGAGAAGTCCCACCTCCCAATAGAAAACAATAGCACCACCTAGACTAGCTAGAACCACAAGAAACATAACAGCCCTTATGCTACTCCAACTCCTGCAGCCACTCTCACAGGTGGACACCACCACCAATCAGGACCCTATAGAGCTGGTTAACCTATATGATACGACCATCCTTAAAGCTATTGACAAAATAGCATCACAAAAGCTTCAGAAAACCAAACCACACGCCCACTTAAATACGTGGTTTACCCCACATCTGAGATCAGTGCGAAAAACTAAAAGAGCAGCTGAATCAAGGTGGAAAACTCTCCCATCAGACCTCAACAAGGAAAACTTCCAAACAGCCTCAGCCACATACAAATCTGCAATCGTCCTAGCCAAATCCGACTCATACAATGACAGTATCCTAAACACCAAATCCCAAACTAAAGAATTATTTACCATACTGAGAGAGCTAGAGTCTCGATCCTCCCCACCGACAACTCTACCTGGTGTCAGAACATTCAAAAAGAATTGTCAGACAAAATTGAGCTTTTACCAAGAAAAATCGAGGCCAAAAAGGCTAGCCTGCCTATAGCCCCTTTTGTACCCAATACGCCCACACCACCTCCTGACCAAGCTGAATTATTCAAATTCACCCCACTTAGTGTCAAAGAAGTGGAAGATATTATCCCAAGCTTAAAACCATCCAGATGCATGGGCGACACCTGCCCTGCACCCATCATAAAAGAGACGGCTAATGAGATCGCCCCATTCATCACATCCCTAATAAACGCCACCTTCAAGACCAATACAATCCCTGCCAACCTCAAGGACGCATGGGTTATGCCACCTCAAGAAACCAACACTAGACCCCAGCAACCCTTCGAATTATAGGCCAATCACCACAGTACCCTTCCTCCTGAAAATCATCGACAGAGCAGCCTATTTGCACATCCAGCATCATTTGGAAGATAACAATCTGCTTGGGCGAAGACACTCCGGATTCCGACCAAGACATGGTACGGAAACGGCTCTGATAAACTTAGTAACACAAACTGAATTAAAGACTCAGGCAACCTCACCCTCCTGCTCCTACGAGATCTGTCAGCGGCATTCGACCTCGTCGACCACAAAACCCTCTGCAACCATCTGTCCACTGCAACACACTTCTCTAATGACGCTATTGCCTGGATACAATCTTTTCCGAACAATAGAACTAGAGTGTTTGCGCCTACAGCTTCTGCATCCCCATCGACTGTCACCTGCGGAGTACCACAAGGATCTTGTGTCTCCCAAACATTATACAATATATTCACAAAACTTTTTGTGGCCGGGACGTGGGGAGGGACCCGGGACTTTGGCACTTGCCCAATCAGCGTCATTGTTTGTGTGCCTTCGCTGCCGGTGCTGCTGGTTGCCGGCTCCTGTCTGTTTCGCAGTGTCTGCACCTAGCTCCCACACATAGACAGCCCGGCCAGCACCTTTCGTAAGCATCCTCAACTTAAACACTCTCCGCTTACCGGATACGGAGCAAGGACGGAGTCGGTGGAGTCTCCGTGGGGACAACAGCCAGACTGGACGCCGCTTGCTGAGCGCTGAATCCACGGTGAAGCGGACGTCCTTTACAGGCACACAGGAAGCTGCCTGACCTATCTGGGCGGAAACTGTTTTCTGATTGGGCTCGCAACGCTAAGCTCACCCTTGTGCCCGCCCCCCTAAAGCCCAAAAGCAGTGTGTGTAGCGCACCCGCGCGCGCCCACGGAAGCACTCGAAAGCACGCTGTTTGCTGGGAAGGACTTGTCTTTTTGGAACTGTATGCTGACACGGACGTTTTCTTTTCATTCTGCCAGACTGGACGCCGCTTGCTGAGCGCTGAATCCACGGTGAAGCGGTCGTCCTTTAAAGGCACACAGGAAGCTGCCTGACCTATCTGAGCGCGGAAAGTAAATATACACTCAATTGACATCGACATTGTAAGTTTAGGACACACTGCTATCCCTCCTAGTCTTTCTTGACCTAAATCTTTCTTTTTTACTCACGTCTAGCTGTTTTCTGATTGGGCTCGCAACGCTAAGCTCACCCTTGTGCCTGCCCCCTAAAGCCCAAAAGCAGTGTGTGTAGCGCACCCGCGCGCGCACACGGAAGCACTCGAAAGCACGCTGTTTGCTGTTCGCGGTTCGTGCTCCGTGTTGCGGGTGCGGTTAATCACCAATCTATCTTGTGTGTGCAGGGGGAACTGACCCGCCGATTATGTGCTTTGGATGCGAGGGCAACATAAGATAAAGCAAGTACCAGAAATACGCTTCTTTAACAGGTATTTAAATTTTTGGTGCAATCCAAATACACCTCATAACCGCTGAAGTTGGGTGTTGTATATATCAACACCTTAGTCCATTGGCGGTAGTATTGAGTGATCTTAACTAATTACAACATGGGTAAAGTAAAATTAGCCGCCCTACGTAAAGACCATAGGGCGGACTTCTTCACTGCAGTAAGTACCCGCAGGGCTAGTCTGGCTCGTGCGGCGGCACTTCCTTTGCCTACACCGTGTGCAGATGAGGAGGAATTGTTACAATGTGCGCAGGATTGTTCAGTTGAAATTAGGAATCAGGAGGTAGTCATGGACTCTTCCCAACCAATGTTTGGTGACTATGAGATAGAAGGGGTACTCAATGATCCACATCAGGGGGATAAGGTTGCTGGAAATGACGCTCTTGACTGTGACACTCCGGCTATCTTTATTACTGACGATAATATGTCTGATCCCATATACGATATCCTATCGGAGGGCATAAATGATTTTCCACCAGCTGATGACATGACGACGATGGTAGGTATTTTCAACCGAGCTATTTTGGTTGAACTTAGAAAACATAATGACTTGTTGACTTCTATGGTAACAGCTATTGACAATTTTCCCAAAGTCCTACCGAGCTTACTCATACCTATTGTTAAATGTATAGAGACTTTGCCTATAGGACTAGCTGACATGTTAGTCCCCATAGTGAAGGAAACAATGGTAACATGGAATGCTGATCTGAAATCTATACGCCACAAAAATGGGGTGGAAATTGGGAATGGTCAGCCTGATGTGCCCTCTCCGCTTAAAAATAAAACATCTAGAAATAACATGGTGGCCCCTAAATTTTCGGAAATTGTGGCCAACTCTGCAAAAAAGGACACTGTCACGCCCAAAATTATTTCTAAGGGCAACGACTTAACTGAAGGTCCTATTAGGGATACTATGCCTTCTAGAGCAGAAAAAAAACAAGCGAAAAAAAATTATAACAAAGTAAAAAAAACAGAACAAAGAAACAAATCATCTAGAAAATTTATGAGAGACCTTGATATGAAACACATGATTGATGAGGATGCTTCGGATGCAGTTGTCTGTGTGATATCGAATTGTGGAACCACACAGATGAATGCAGCTGCAACTGTGAAAACATCCACTGATCAGGCAACTCAGAGTGAATATGAAGAAGGAGTGGAGGGAATGTATGAGGTTATGAAGAAAAAAAAAAGGGCCTCCCTTACGGATAACACGAGTAGACTGGAAAATGGTTTGAATGACATTTTTAAAATCTTTAAAGGTCCAATAAGTACATCGAATAAGGAAGCTGACTGCCTAAGTACAAAGGAGCCTATTAGATCTGGTAATAACATGAGTGGTATAGAACAGGTTAAAAACAATCATACACTCTTGGCCTCTGGGAAGGTAGTGAAGCGACGAATAAGACCAATTGTACAATCAGTAAACACGGGATTATACCATAAAGACACTACGAATATGGAACAAGTTACTTACCTGTAACTGTTGTTCTCCAGCATGGGTCTGGCATGGATTCACATGCTCATGAATATTCCCCGTCGTCAGGCTGGGAATCCTCGGTAAAGAAAAAACCAGTATCAGTTTCGTTTCTGATCTGTCTTTCGTAGTAATAACCAATCACTGGTCTCTGCGTCATACTGACCACAGCCAATGACTGCCCTCTACCTAAGCACCGCCTCTGGCAGCCATCTTCAGATTTGGAAGCACGTGAAGTGGCAGTATGACCAAGTGAAGAGCCGCAGAGGGGTAGGCGGGAGGGTTCGCATGTGAATCCATGCCAGACCCATGCTGGAGAACAACAGTTACAGGTAAGTAACTTGTTCCTTCTCCAGCATGGGGTCTGGCATGGATTCACATGCTCATGAATAAAGAATACATAGCAGTACACACATGCACAACCACGGGAGGTGGCAAAGGCTCAACATTAAGCATCACATCAACTCAACATTAAGCATCTTACCTCCTCACCAGGCTCACCTCAGGCGAACAGGTTGCGCAGCACTGCTTGGCCGACCCTGGACTCCTCCCTGGAATCCCGGTCGACGCAGTAGAATTTCGTGAAGGTGTGCGTCGACCTCCACGTAGCAGCCCTGCATATGTCCAGCAGGGGCACACCAGATAGGAACGCCGTGGTAGCTGCGATCGCTCTGGTGGAATGGGCTCTCGGACGGCCAGGCAGCGGTCGGTTTGCCAACCGGTGACAGCACATGATACAGCCGGAGAGCCATCTGGAGATGGAAGCCTTCGAGAGAGCCTTCCCCTGATTGACAGGTCCAAAGTTCACAAAGAGTTGTGACGTCTTCCGAAAACCCTTCGTGCGGTCTACGTAGAACTTCAGCGCTCTAGCTACATCCAGCGAGTGCAAAGTCCTCTCAGCCGGCGACGAAGGCGACGGGAAGAACACAGGTAACACCAAGGGTTCGTTGAGATGGAAGTCCGACGGTACCTTGGGCATGAAGGAGGGGTGCGTCCTGAGCACTACCCTCGTGTCGTGGAAAGTCAAGTACGGGGCCTTGCAGGAAAGGGCCTGGATCTCTCCCACTCGTCGTGCGGAGGTGATGGCCACAAGAAACGCTGTTTTCCACGATAGAAACTTCAACGGGGCCGAGTGCAGAGGCTCGAACGGAGGTCCCATGAGCTTGGTCAGCACCACGTTGAGCTCCCACGCCGGGGCCGGAGCCTTCACCGGCGGGAACGATCTGAACAGTCCCTTCATGAACTCTTTCACCAGACGATGAGACCACAAGGACGTCCGGCCCGTGGTTCTGGTGTATCGGGAGATCGCAGCAAGATGAATCTTGATGGACGCATGTGCCAGACCAGCTTTGGCCAGCGTCAGCAGGTACGGCAGTACTTGGGGAGCCGTAATCCGTAGAGGGTTAATCTTCTGTGCGTGGCACCAGACAGAGAACCTCTTCCATTTGTGTCCGTAGCATTTAAGAGTCGAGGACGCCCTGGCCTTTGCAAGAACCTCTCTGCAATCGGCCGGTAAGTCGTATCCTCCAAACTCTAGTGCTGCAGGAGCCAGGCCTGCAAGTTCAGCGACTTCGGGTCGTGGTGGAGGATGGCGCCTCCTTCCCTGGAGAGTAGATCCGCGTCCGCCGGCAGCTTGATCGGCGGGGACGCTGACAAGTCCAGAAGGTCCGGGAGCCATATCTGCCTCGGCCACGCAGGTGCGACGAGGATCATCCTGCACCGTGACCTCTTGAGCTGGTTGACGAGCCGGATTAGCAGAGGCAAGGGAGGGAACGCGTAGAGGAACAGGCCCTCCCAGGGGAACGAGAAAGCATCGCCCATGCTCCTCGCCTGGGGAAACCTGCTGGCGAACCTCCGGCACTTGGTGTTCGTCGCCGTCGCGAACAGGTCGATCTGGGGTGTGCCCCACCGTCGGAAGAGGCGATCCACCAGATCCTGCCGTAGTTCCCACTCGTGGCACGAGCGCAGCTCCCTGCTGAGTGAGTCGGCGATGGTGTTTTTTATCCCTGCCAGATGAAACGGCACCAGAAAAATCCCTTGGGCGACGGCCCAATGCCACAGGTCCTGCGCCTCCTTGGACAGCGCTGGGGACCTGGTTCCGCCCTGTTTCCTGATGTAAAACATGGTGGTGGTGTTGTCGGTGAAGATCCTCACCACCTTGCCCTTGAGGGACGGAAGGAAGGACCTGAGGGCCCAAAACACTGCACGGAGCTCCAGGACGTTGATATGTAGGGACTTCTCCGTCGGGAGCCAGAGTCCCCTTGCGTGCAGATTTTCGGTGTGCGCTCCCCACCCTTCCAGGGAGGCATCCGTGGTCACAGTCTCCTGGTGGGCTGGGGTCTGGAAGTCCATGCCCGCCGTCAGATGCGCGCGGTTGCCCCACCACCGTATCGCTCGTCGGAAACTCTCGTCGAGCTTGATCCTTTCCTCGAAGCTGCCCGTCGTCTGGATCCAGCGCGCATCCAGGAATTCTTGCAACGGGCGCATCCGGAGCCTGCACATGGGAATGAGGTAGATGCAGGAAGACATCATCCCGAGGAGGGACTTGATGGACCTCACTTTGGCCGCGTCGGCCACCAACATCCGTTGCACCTTGCCCAAGATGGTCCTGGTCCTCTCCTCCGACGGGGAGGCTAGAAGGGACACTGTGTCGAGCCTCGCTCCCAGAAACAGTGCGACTTGCGCGGGCACCAGGTGGGATTTGGCGTAGTTCACGGAGAATCCCAGGTCCGTGAGGAGTTGGACGGTCCTTGCCGTGTGGACCACGGCGAGCTCCCTCGTCTTGGCGCGGATGAGCCAGTCGTCCAGGTAGGGGTAGACGTGGATCCCCTCGCGGCGCAGCTGCGCCGCCACCGGTGCAAGGCACTTGGTGAATACCCTGGGTGCCGACCGTAGTCCGAAGGGAAGGGCTTTGAACTGGTAATGACGCCCTTGGACCACGAATCTGAGGAATTTGCGGTGCCCCTTTAGGATGGGAATGTGGAAGTAGGCATCCTCCAAATCCAACGACGATAGGAAGTCTCCTTCCTCCAGCTGACCCAGGACGTGCTGGAGGGTGACCATCCGGAACTTCTGCGCCTTGATGAACTTGTTCAGACGTCGCAGGTCCAGGATGGGGCGCCATCCTCCCGTCTTCTTCTTCACGAGGAAGTATCTCGAGTAGACTCCGGAGCCCCGAAGCCTCTTTGGGACGAGTTCGATGGCGCCCTTTCTGAGCATCGCCTTTACCTCCAGGAGAAGTTGAGGGACGTGAAGTTCTTTCCTGGCCACATGGGGGACGCGCGGGCACCTTCTTTGAAATTCGAGCGCGTGGCCCCGGGCCAGGGCGTCCAGCACCCAACTGTCGGTGGAGATGGACTCCCACACGCTGACGAAGCCCGCCAGCCGGCCTCCCACCGGGGTGCTTCGGTGGGGGCCCGACCCCACGGCCGGTTCAATCCTGCTTGGACGCGGCCTTGCCGCCTTGACCTCCTTGGCGACGACGGCGGGGTCCGCTAGACTTGCCTCGTCCTCTGTAGGCCTCTTGCGACGACGAGCGGGCCGCTTGACGGTAGGAAGCGAAACCGCCGCCGGAACCTTTGGAGGCGCCCTTGCCTCCGCCGCTCCGAAAGGGCGTCCGTCGTTGCAGGACTCCAAGGGCCCGGGCCGTCTCAGTATCCACCTTGATGGCCTGAAGGGAATCGTCCACTGTCTTGCCAAACAGGTTGTTCCAGTCGAAGGGCATGTCCAGGACTCTGGTCTGGACGTCCTGCCGGAAGTCCGTAGCTTTGAGCCATCCACGACGTCGAAGGCAAACACCGTTGCCCAGCTGGCGGAATCCAGTGTCGGCGATGTCCGTCGCCACGGTGATGGCGTGGTCCGAGGCCACCTCACCTTCCTGCAGGATCTCAAGGGCCTCCGCCCTCTTGTCGTCCGGCAGAAAATCCAGCAGGGGAGCCATCTTGTACCAGAGCTCCCTGTCGTAGCGGGCCACGATAGCCAAGGCGTTGGCCGCTTTAATCGTCGTCGCTGCCGACGAGATGACTCTACGCCCCATAGTATCCAATTTCTTTCCCTCGCCGTCCGGCGGGGAAGTCGATGTGGAGGCCGCACCCCCCCCCGCTTTCTTCCTGGCTGCCGCGGAGACGACGGAGTCCGGGGTAGGCTGCGCCCGGAGGCATAGGGGGGCCGTGTCCGGGACCCGGTACTTTTTCTCGTACCGGTCTCTTCTAGCTGGCGTCGTGGAAGGGTTCTTGAGGAGGGAAAGGCCCTCATCCCAAATGTCGTCCAACAGAGGCACTGCGAGGACCGTCTTCCTCTTGGCCTCGCGCCGCTGATAAAGGAAGCCTTCCTTTTTCTTCTCCTCAGGGCAGAGTTGGAAAAGCTCGGAAGCCCTGGACATCATGGAGTGGAAAGATCCGATCTCGTCGGGCGGAGAGGCCCTGGTGGGAGGCGACGACGGAAAGTCCTCGTCGTATGCCTCGTCGTCCGTACCCGTCGCTGCCGTGTCAGTCCCCGTATCATCCCCTCGGGTGGACGGGGAGGAGGGCTGGAAGGGGCGCGACGGTTGAAAAGGAGGTGGTGGATGGATCCTTCTTTTCTTGGTAGGGGGAACACCAGAAGGTCCCGGTTCTGGATCCCCCGACGGGAGAGGTTCCTCCGTCGGTAACGGTAGCCTCGTCCTTATCTCGGAGCATAAGGACTGTATGGCCAACAAAATGGCCGCCGAGTTGTCTTGCGGCGCTGGCAGAGGGGAACCCGACGGGAGGGCAGGGGCCCCGTCGGTATCCTCGACGATGTCGTCGTCGTCACCTGCGTCGGGGTCCATTCCGACGGGCTGGCCTTCTTCCACGCCTAGGCCGTGGCTTAAGACCTCGATCAGCTCCTCTTCTGAGGTTGAGGCCGACTCTACGACGACGCCCTGCCCCCCCTTCTTCTTCCCCACGGAGGGTTTCACGGGGGTCCTATCGATGGGCACAAAGGAGACTCCCTCCGAGGAGGCAGGGAGATTCTGGGCCCTGAGGTCGCCACCACTGGTGCAGCCACCACAGGCTGAGCCAGGGCCGCCGCGACCGTTTCGATAGAGGGCTTGGTCGGATGGATCAAGGCCTTCACCACCTTAGGTGCGCTCACCGCCTTATCCTTGAGGGAGGGGGCACTGCCACGCTCCTCCTCTGCCTTAGAGCTCGACCGGGGCCTCTCCAGGAGCTTCGCCGGGTGCTCGGCCTTCCTCTTACCCGACCCAGAGCGTTGGCTCGTGGTTGATGGTGCCGGGGAGGGTGCGCCCTGCCTGGCGCCCGTAGAGCCCGACCGTTCGGCGCTCCCGGTGCCAGCGGACTCGCGGTGCTTGGCCTTATGTTGGGCCCCCGTCGCCGGGGCGCCCTCAAAGGTCTTAGAAGACCGCTCGGATTTCTTCTTCTTCTCGCCAGACGGGCTCTTACCCTCCAGCCAGTTGGCGAGACGTTGATGGCGGTCCTTCATGGTCCGTTCCGACATGTTGCCGCAAAACGCACAGTCCTTCTCCACGTGCGTCTTGTCCTCATGAAGGCAGTAAAGGCAGAAAGAGTGTTCGTCCTCCTTGAAGACGTTCTGCAGCTGGCATCCAGGGCAGACCCTGAACAGCTTTCCGGGCGTCGAGCTTCCCTTCTCCTGGGCCATCTCCGAGACAGGGCCTGAGAAGCTTCTGGAGTCCTCCGAAGTGTAGCTCGACGAAATCTTCACCCTTGAGGGGCACAGATGAATCCGACACGGGTCCCCGTTGATCGGATGTAGGATCGGTGGAGCTTGAGGCTCTTTTGACCGAAAGAATCGAAGTTTTTGTAAAAAGCGCGAAAAAAATAGCACTAACGCTCGAGAGCAATAGCACGAGGATCCCAACACATGAACGTGCGGTAAAAATCTGAAGATGGCTGCCAGAGGCGGTGCTTAGGTAGAGGGCAGTCATTGGCTGTGGTCAGTATGACGCAGAGACCAGTGATTGGTTATTACTACGAAAGACAGATCAGAAACGAAACTGATACTGGTTTTTTCTTTACCGAGGATTCCCAGCCTGACGACGGGGAATATTCATGAGCATGTGAATCCATGCCAGACCCCATGCTGGAGAACAATACATTACCTTTTACAAATACAACAATGGTAGACTCTTGTAGTAAACAGGATGAGAGATCAGTCCTGCAAGGTGCAGATGCAGCACTTAACCCTCACCTTGCGCCCACAGATATTGAGACAAATGTGGAGGAAATACTCAGAAATGTCCAGGATTTGATGAATGAAAATAAAAGATTGAAAGAACAAGATCGAGTAATGGAACACACGAATACGAGTTTGCGTACAAATGAGAAGGAAACTGCACTTCCTACTGAGATGCAGAATGCAGGGCGTACACAATATGATAACATACAGACAGTGATCACAGATACTAGCATAAATCGGAAGGCCAATGACCATGATCAAATTGGTGAACTCCTAAAAAATGTGAATAACATTGTAGAAGAAAATAAGAGGCTTAGAAATAAAGATACTCTGTTGAACTGTCAAAAAAAAGATGAGGGCTCATCAGAAGAAGAGAGGAATGAACAGGACTATCGCTCATATGTAAGGGGGGATGGTAGGTGGCATAATGATAAAACATCTAACGATATTAAATATCTGCAGGAGCTCAGACCTGTGGCACTTCCACATATGCCGAGTCTGATTTTATGCTCCTTATTTAAAGATGATAGAATGCAATCGCTAAATAGACCCTACATTCTCTCGTTATTTGCAGAGATATCTGAACTCAAAATTATTACCTCTGCAGATATTCATATGGTCGATTTTATCGATAAGGGAAGATGGGATTTTGTCAGATTGGTGATTCCATCCCCCTTGGTTCGGTCAATGATACTGAAGGAGGCAGAAGCTCTTCATCGTATGGGTTTTGACATCTTCCAATTTAAGGACCAGTCTATTCCAACACAAATCCCTCATAGATGTGGGATAACAAGGCAAGAAAGTGAGGAACAAAGTTTCCATCACACCAATCAAAAAACTGATGATGTATCAGAGAAACAGGATTGGAGATGGTTGGCTCTTTCTTTGCGAGACGCAATCTCCAATCTAAAGGAATTGGGTAAACCTGCATAGTTACTAATCATGCTTTGAAATTGCTATGCTGGAATTCTCATGGCAATTTCAATCTTTTTAACAACGAATCTCTCATGTTAGATTTACATGGCTTTGATCTAATTTTGTTACAAGAAACCTGGCTGACCACTCATATGGGCTGGGAAGATTTCGTAGTGGAGGACTTATGTGCCACAAAAGGTGCGAGAGGCAGACCTAAGGGGGGTATACTCACGGCTTCAAAGGACTCCCCAGGTCAGCAAAAAATAAACACTTGGAAACAAGGTCAATCGTTTCTCCTAACTGATTATTCGGTGGGAGATGGTTTGAATCTCTTCTCACTACTGATAATTAACGTGTATTGGAACGCGAATGTCTTATCCGATCAACAGCTGGAAATCAACTTAATTGATTTAGTTAAACAAATAGATCAGTGGTCTACCAACAACACTTCTGGTCAAATAATAATAGCAGGCGATTTAAACGCTGACTGTGATGTGGACAGTTTGATGGGAGAATCTTTGCACCTCAAGATGACAACCTGTGTAATTGGTAGCCAGAAACTCAGAGGATTCCTATGGCATAAATACACCGAATTGTGGGGATTAAAGCGTATTTCTAATGACCAATGTACATGGAATGCAAGAGGCTGTAAGTCCACTATTGATCATATTTTTCTAACTGCCAAATTGAGTTTTTCATTGTTAAGTTTTGAAGTGAAGCAAGTCTCGACAAGTGACCACTGTATGCTTGTGATGGAGTTTGAACTTTTAATCTGCGAAAGGGCTAAACAATGCTACAAGGAGGATCTTTTGCTTAACACCGCAAATAATAGGATTAAATGGTCCTTTAATTCCACACACAAATTTACCTCTATGCTCATCGCTGAATATGAAAATAAAAATTTGGAACAACGTTTGCATATGTTCTCGGTAAAAGAATTTGACGGCACAATTAGATCCAAAATTAAAGATTTTTTTTAACATAAGCCTCGCAGATCTGTTCGGACAAATCAACACAAACATGCAATGGACATAGATGTTCACGAAAGAAAAAGAGAACTTAATAGGGAGCTCCGCAGACTGCGTAAACTGAATATAGCCGGTTCGGATCATTGGGTTTCTATTAAACGAGTAAAGCAATCATACAAAAACTGGCTGAGGAGCCATAGATAGATCATTGCTCAACGGGATGGTGAACGGATGTTAGGAGCAATGAGAGGGGTGAACTCGCATAACTTCTGGCAACTAATGAATAATGTGGACCCGACTCAAGTCAAAATAATGATAAATCCAATCCCTGAAGCCATCTGGGTAGGCCATTTTTCTAAGTTTTATAAGACCAACGACCAATGTTACTCACCTCATAGAGTGAGTCCTTTACCTTGGACATTGAGATGTGAGGTAGGTATAATAAAGAATCTTATAATAAAATCTAAAAATACAGGAGCCCCTGGATTAAACAATCTCAGTAATAAGGTGCTAAAAGCTGACCCTCTCTCATGGGCAAGAATCTTATGTATACTTTTCAAAGATGTGTGTACACTTAAAATCATTCCGCAATCTTGGAGGGTATCTGTTGTCATCCCGGTGTTTAAAAAGGGTTCTCGATTGGAGCCCAACAACTACAGACCCATAGCTATCGCGGACTCAGACTCTAAAATATTCGCATCCTTGGTATTGATTGATGTTCAGAGGTGGATGGATGATAATCATATACTTAGCAAGAACCAAGTGGGTTTCAAGAAAAACTGCGGTACGGATTGTGGTGGGTTAGTCTTGCGATGTATCCAAAGCAAAGCGTGGGCTAAGGGGAAAGAGTCAAACTTTTGTGGCATCTATGGACCTTAGCAAGGTATTTGACCTTGTTGACAGGCCAATGCTATGGCATAATCTAAAATCTCTAAAAATGCCTATGCATTTATTGAACATTATTGTTGAACTTTACACAGACACTAGGCTAGTTGTAAGAATGAACACGGTCGGGGATCTCTCTTCCCAAATTTTAATCAACAATGGCTTAAGACAATGATGCATGCTGGCACCAACGATTTTTAACCTATATGTCAGTGGAGCTCAATTTGCCTTTATGAACATGGGTCTGGTTTCACCCAAACTGAATGGAAGAGGAATTTCGTGGTTGGTTTATGCTGATGATTTTCTCCTCTTGGACAATACCAAAGTGGGTTTACAGTGCCTAATTAAGACTTTTGAATTGTTTATAAGTAATCTATACCTAAAAATTAATCCCTCCAAAACCATTATAATTCGAATGGGACGGGCCAATAAGAAGCAGAACTCTCTCTCATGGTTCTGTGAAGGCAAACAAATTAAGCCCCAAAAAGCATTCAAATATCTAGGTTATTGCTTTATGGGCACTGAATCGGTCACAATGTTTAAAAACCAACTTAAATCAAAAGCAGAAGTGGCTTTAAAACAGATGCGAATGCTGGAAAGAAAATATGGAGGTTTTACGATGAAACCAATGAGAGAATTTTACCCAAGTAAAGTGGTCCTGCGGATCACTTATGGCCTAGAAATCTTTTCAGTTGATATTGATGATTTTCTGAAAACACTGGAAGGTATTGTTTGGAGGGGGCTTTTGTTCTTTTTACCAAATTGTATCCCCATCGAAGTATTGAGATACGAATTGGGTTTACAATCCCTCCACTCGTTAGTTGCAACTAAAAGGCTTATGTTATGGAGAAAATGCCAATTATTGGGAGACACCAACTTTTATGCGGAAGCAGGGGCTGATGTGTCTTGCCCCTTTATGGTTGCTCTAAACAATGAAATTGAGCTGATGCTAGAAGAAATTGGTATTGCTAAATGTACTGTTATGAACAAACCCATCGAATGCAAAAAGATTATAAGGGGTATGGATTGGTCTTTGACAAAGAGTAAAGTGTTAGCTTCCAAATTGTACAATCAAGTCCATTCTTTTTGGAAACTTATTCCGGCTATGGAATTCTACTTGACAAAATACCCATCTAGGAGCTTTAGAAACTCCTATATGAGATTTAGACTTAATGTCATGCATACCAATTGTATCTTAAATATAAGGAATCCGTTGGAGAAAAAGAAATGGTGTCGTTTCTGTAAGGTGTGTGAAACAGATGAGACTCTAGAACATATGTTGAAATGTCCTGATTTGGTCAAACAAAGAACTGAACATTTTGCAGACTTATTTGACAATAGTTTTAGCAATGATCCTAATTATATATGGTATAGAATTAGAAATGGATATTCATTGACGTTGTTTATTCGTGTAATTTCCTTTTTAAAAACAGTATGTGATCTAAGTTAGACATTCTCTGTTTTTGGATATATGTTTCATTGTCTACATGCTGTGATTGTGTGAAATTTTAATGGTTCATTTTTCTTTTTGTGTTTTAATCTTTCCATTTTGTGTATATTTTGTAAAGGTTTATGACAAACCATGAACAAATAAACAAATAAATATTCACAAAACCATTATTCAACAATCTTGACCGCCTAGGCATTTCTTACACGAACTATGCGGACGACACACAAATCCTCATTCACATCACAGGCAACCATGACACAGACTCTCAACGACTCAACAACATTTATCTCATCATCCAAGCTTGGATGGCACAACACGGTCTCTGCCTCAACGACAAGACTGAGCTTCTCCTGGTAGGCACTCAAGCTAGAATCAAGAAACTTGACAACAAATTTAACACCTTCATCATTGACAGCAATAACCAACGTCTCCAAAGACGTCAAAATGCTAGGTATGAGGGGCGCTGTTGAGCAGCCGACAAAATGGCTGCCTAGCTGAATAGCTCCGTGCGCTGCCGTAATACATCCATTCTCATCTGCAGCATTCGTTATCATCCTGCAATTCTACTTGTTCCCCTTTACTGCTGGTGAATTGGGCTCTTTGGGAGTGCATTTCTGGCTGAAATTGGTGAACGGGGACCTTTCCTTGGCCCCTTCTGTACTTTCCTCGAGGCCTGGCCGCCCCTGCCACCGTTGTTGCTGAAGAGGCGCGCGGCGGGCTGCTGGGAGCCGCCCCCTTCAGAGAAGGAGACCCTCTATTCAGCTGCCTGCATCGGAGCTGCGCCGGGCTTACCTGGATGTCTTCCGCGGCGGATCTGCGCTTTTGACCGGGGCCGCCCGAGGTTGAGTGCCGCCCCTAGCTGGGAAGACTTGCGATCCTTGGTGTGTTTGTGGCCTGTGCGGGGGCCGACTTTGGGCGGCTGTGAGATTGCGGGCTCGCCTGGACTTGAGGCGGCCCGCCTCGTTGCTGGTGTGCCCCGGACTGCTGTCTCCGCCAAGCCAGTGTGCCCTCGTGTCCCAACGGTAGCCGCGCTCGCCAGAGCGTGTCGCGGCACATCAGGGCCCCTCTGCGCTGTCTGTTCGGCGCCGGCGATCCTCTGCGGACTGAACATCCATCAGGTGAGGGGGATGTGGAAGGGTGGTCTCAGGGAGGCCCTACATGCCCCCCATGCATGGCACTCTCGTCTCCCCGCGGTGCCCGGCCCCCGCACCCCACGAGCCCTGAATGTATCATCCAGCCTAGATCTCGGCTGCTGCAACACTGTCTTGGGCCATCCGGATTGCAGCCTGGGTTCGTTTGCTCCAGTGGGCTGTAGCACTTGCCATCACTTTTGGCAACCACCATCTGTGTGCTCGAAGCCCTCAAAACCAACTGTAATGACAGACCTCACCCACTCTCTGGGATACCCCTATGTACACTGATGTCCTGTCCCTCCCTCTGCAACTTACCTGTGGCGCGGATTGTAGCCTGGGCTTGCCTATTCCAGCAAGCTTACCACTCGTCAATACTGCTGGCAACCTATACCTGTGCGCTCTGGGGGCCCCATGGCTAATTACGAGGACAGAACTCATCTACCTTTTGGGATACACCCGTAAACACTAGGGTCCTGTAACTTGACTGTGTGGTCGTAAAGGGCTCCTCGCTCAATAGTAGGATGACGGGCCCGTTTTTGCTTCTGGATCCCTGGGCCAACTATTCGTCTGCACCCTGAGTTCGCTTGGCGCCCCTGTCTGTGCTGCCCTCCATTACTGGCTCCTACTACCTGAGGCCCTCCTGGCTCGGGGGCCGGCGCCGCCTGACACTATCCCTCCCTGCTTATACTGCCGCTTGTACACCTCGCCTGCCCCTCAGGGTGGGCCCGGCGCCCTGGAACACACCTACTGGGAGTACTCCTCGCTCCTACCCCCTAGGCGGTTGCCGGCTCATTGCTGATTGAGTGCCGGAGTCCCTCCATAAACCCTCGGGCCTCATTGCTACTTACTGCAATTTATACCCTGCTGATCTCAGTGCGCCCCCAAATATGTCCGGCAAAGCAAGTGGGCCAACAAGGCTGGAGCAACGGATAAGTTTGCCAAATCACTTGCTAAACATGACCAGGGTGGGGCCGCCCTCCCTCAAGACGACCAGGATGTATCCTCATGTTCTCCTCAGCCGGACCTTACTACACTTATGGAGTCTATGGCCAAAAACTTTGCGTCATTTCATGAAAAATTAGACGACATTAACGCCAATGTAGCCTCACTACGAACCAAATTGGATCAGCATGGCACTAGGCTGGTTGAGGCCGAGACCAGGATTGGGGCCACTGAAGATGAGGTACACGTGCTCCAGAACACAGTCTCTGACTTGGTGCGAGATATGAAGCAGGTCAAGGCAAAGTGTGAAAGACAAAAGAAGGTGCGTTTAAAGACATTGGGCAACTTTATTACTCACGTGCCATTACTCCTTCCCACGCCGAATCCAGTGGGTATTCCAGCACCCTTCAGCTTCTCTAAAGCTCCGAACTTGTACCTGCAAGATAAAAGGGACAGTTAGTGCGCATCGTGAAGCAGGCTACAAGCGCTTACTTACGTGCTTCCAGGCGCTTCTATTCCTCACGCGGGTTCGATCCTCAACTCTCATCAGCCCGCCATCCGCCATCGCCGGAACCCTGCAAAACAAGAGATATCATTACAAAAGACTTTTAAGACATTTGAAGTGCCCAGAACTTACCGTTCGTGCAGTTAACGACGGACAGCAGTCCTCTGAGGTCAAGAGGCCTGCACCCTTATCCAGTGAAGAAACTGGTTACGGCACCCTGCCCCGAGGCAGATGGAGAGCTCGGCGTTCACTTATCTAAGGTGAGGGCGTTAACCTTTGGGGTTCTACAGGAGAAGAGAAAGGGAAGAGGAGAGAGGCACCCAATAACCCCAGTTCATTAATCCCATATTTTCTATCTGCAGACATCTTACTCTTCGAGTCAGACATACAGTGCACAGAGGTCCAGCCCAAAGAGCCAACCGTGTGTTACACATCACCTTTGAAGATACGGCATTCACCCAGTCAAGACCGGCGCCTCTGCGGGAATCAGGTGAGCGTTACACTATTGAGCGCGCCCATCGTTCACTGGCCCCACGCCCAAAGCCGGGCGACTTCCCCAGACCAATTATTGCCAAGGTTCTCAGTTTCAGGGATAGAGATCACATTCTACGTCTGGCCCGCGAAAAAGGGGAACTGAAACTTGAGTCCCAGACTATCCGTATCTTTCCCGACTTCTCGGTCAACGTTCAAATGGAGCGCAGACAATTCAATGGTGTGAAAAAATTGCTCAGAGAGAGGAAGGTGGAATACGCCATGTTGTTCCCTGCAAGACTAAAGCTCACCCACCGTAATAAACTGTACTTTTTCACAGTCCCCGAGGAGGCAGTGAAATTTATTGAGTCCCATATTCCTGTCCCAGGGCCGGAGGGCGACCCTGTGGAGGAGGGCTGAGCCGGCCTGCCATGCACCCATTACTCGAATCATGCGTGGTACCATTACCACGCCTGTCATTGGCATTTTCCTTGCAATCCTATGTATCCTTTCCTTTGTGTATTCATTCTTTGCTGTAACTTGTTGTGAAGTTTCATGAAACGCATTATGGGTCACAGTTGTATGATCTACGGTATTTTGCACCTAAACAGGGATCCTCTATTCCTATACCCTCCACTTACCGTACTCTACTATGGTGTCTCCTCTAAAACTTGACTTAGTTACCGCTGCACGTTATTTTGTGTACTCCACCGTTCAACCATCTTAATCGGGCGCACGGCAGCAGCTACCCCCCGTT
This sequence comes from Ambystoma mexicanum, assembly GCF_040938575.1. Taxonomy (NCBI): domain Eukaryota; kingdom Metazoa; phylum Chordata; class Amphibia; order Caudata; family Ambystomatidae; genus Ambystoma; species Ambystoma mexicanum. The sequence goes on along the minus strand of NC_090931.1, from coordinate 288,443,255 downwards.
GCAGTTGCAATGCCAAGTTTGGCTTGTTTTGTTCACTGGTTGCTCCCCTGTTGGGTGTGGGGGCTGGTCCTGCCCCGTTGGGCTTGGTACCAAAGCCATGAGACTTTGGGTGGGTTTTTGGGCACTCCTGTGTTGGGGAAGGTAGTGAGGGAGGGGGGGTGCAGTTGGGGGATGTTTTAACAAAAATGGTGAGGCAGTGGTAGCTTTTGGTACGATATATCTGGCCACTGTATTGGTGGCCGGCACTTGTTCGACAAACTATGACACACATTACTCAGATCCCCCCTAAAGTGCTACTGAATGGCCATTAGGCTAATGTCTTGGAATATCAGAGGGCTCAGCAACTTCACGAAGGCTCGCAGGATCACGGCTTATGTCCAGAGGCACGGGGTCAAAATACTTCTTTTGCAAGAAACCCACGCCCTTCCACATCTCTCGTCCTCTCTTGCCCCAGCATGGGGCCCCAACAAATACTACACAGTGTTCTCCTCACAGTCCAGAGGTGTCCTCACCTTGATTCACAAGTCCTTGGAGTTCTCCCTTCGCACCAGCCATATAGATGTCCGGGGTAGACATGTGATCCTCCACTGTTTCCTTGCTAATACAGAATGCATCCTGGTCAACACATATGCCCCATGCATCGATGCACCCGATTTTTTTTACCACATCCTTGACATCCTCCTAGGTTATGTCGGGGTTCCCATTATCTGGGGGGGGGCGGGGGACATGAATCTCATCCTAGACTCCGACTTGGACAGATCTGGTGTTGCACCCAGAACACTGTCCAGAGCCGCTCCTCGCCTCCATGCACACATGCTCACTGCCAGTCTGGTAGATGCCTGGAGAGTACTCAATCCAGAGTCGAAAGAGTTTACATTTTACTCCTCTGTCCATGACAGCCATTCCTCATGGGCAAAACACTTACCACACAGATTCTGCCGCGCACATTATCCGATCACTCACCGATCACATTGGACATTGCCTTGCACCCGGCCCTCAGGGAGGTGAATGTCATGTCCTTGATCCTTTTTCACTTGTATCGCTCGGAGGCCCCCGCTAACCCAGTGGCCTCCACCATAAGGGCGTGGCGGCAGATTCTGGTGTCTGGCTCTGGCTCCCCCCCGTATTACAAATGGCTTCCCCTCTGGTCGTTCCCTGGCCTCACCCCCACACAAGATAAGCTCCTTATGCGTCACTGGTCGGACCTGGGATACAGATCACTCTCCGATCTGTTCCCCGATGGGAAATTCATCACCCCAGATACATGGAAACCAGGGCACTCCAAGTCCTCACTGGAGCTGATGCAATACTTCCGACTTAGGGCGGCAGTCCAAGACATGTGGCCTTCGTATCCGGACGAACCCCCGGAATCCCCCCCGAGATCTGCTACATTGCCAATTTCGCTGGGGGGTAGGGGCATTGTGTCCTCCCTATATAAAATGTTGATGGCGCGAGCTGTAGAACCCCCCCCCACACTGTTCGAGATGCTTGGAGCCGGGATCTGGGATTAGACATCACGGATGATATGTGGACCCAAATGTGCATGCATACACGTAAGGTTTCTCTTAACTCCAGAGTTAGATGTGTTCAATACAAGCTACTCAATCGCCTGTACTACACTCCCTACGCGATCGGGAAATTTGCCCGGGATCAATCCCACCCCTGTCAAAGATGTAGGTCTAACGATGCGGACCACGCTCACATGTTCTGGTCTTGTGGGGCATTGGCCCCGTTCTGGGATGCGGTGCTTGAGACCCTCTCCGAAATAGTGGGGTTCTGTGTTGACCCTGGCCCCCTGTCTCTTCTGTTTGGGCTCTGGGAAGGAGTTGAGGCGAAACGGGAAGCTTAATTTCTGAATGTGGCGGCGATTGTGGCCAAGAAATGAATCCTGCAATGTTGGAAGCGCAGACCCCCCCTTCCTTAGAAATGCGGCTGAAAGCCCTTACCTGGACACAATCTTGTGAAGAAGACTACATTAACATGTTGCCTAGTAATGCTCGACCTAAAAACATATGGACAGAGTTCTGTAGCTACTTGAACCGCAAGTTTGACCTGGAGCTTCTGTCATCTCCCCCATCTCCAGATCAGGGGACTGATCATACTACACAATAAATATCTCTATTGTAATACACGTGCTGTTAGGATCATATGTGACCCTCTGTAGAATCTGTGCTTTTTCATTCACGCTTCAAATATGAAATGTGTGTTGTTGTTGCAACCTGTAATGTGCCAGCTACTTCTTCTTGCCAATAAAGAAAAGTAAAAAAAAAATAAAAAATAAAATAAATGCTAGGTATGTACATCGACTCCACGCTTACATTGGGAAGATAAATCAATGCCACAGCATCTACTACGGCCTACACATATAAGCTCATTAACACTTGTAGCCGCTTCCTAACACCTGCCAACTATATAATCCTGGCCAGGGCTCTGGTACTAACTAAACTAGATTACTGCAATGCATTATACCTAGGCACCAGTCAGCACAATCTACGCAAACTGCAGACTTATCAAAACAATGCACTCAGAGCAGCAACTAACTTCCCAAGGAAATTGCACATATCAGAAATGAAACGCAGTGCTCGTTGGCTGTCAATCAACCAAAGAATCAAGCTTAAGACCCTGTCCATCACACACAAATGTATACACAACCAAGCACCCAAATACCTCAGCGATAAATTCATCCTCCACAACGCAGCTAGACAAACTAGATCTTCGCTATCCAACTACTTCATCATACCTAGGTACAAGTTGCAAAAAGCAGGAGGGAAAAGCTTCCTAGTCCTCGCAGCTAAGACCTGGAATGCCCTACCACCAACATCAGACTAGAACCATCTTTCTACAAATTCAGAATAGATGCCAGAACCTGGTTCACCGGGAATGAAAACTAGATCATGTATACCACTACTGTTCCCACTATGTAAATTGCCTGTATCACAGTCACCATCTGTAAACTGTATAACCTACGTGCATAAATTGTATATTCCAATGTCTGATATGTCTGTAACTGTAAATAATGTAATTAATGCTCCTGCATATGTACCCAAGAAATGTTCCTGTTTGCCTCAGGGCTCGGTGCGCTATATAAATAAAATACAATACAAACCCCCTCAAACACCTTTCCCCAAACATGCTTAACAATTTGACCTCCTCTGGAATGGGAATCTTAGGGTATCTTCCAGGGACCAGCCTGCATCCCCAGGAAGTGACCCATCTCCCTAGGAACCTACATGAGAAGTCTCACCTGCCTCTCTTTCAGCCAAGATATTACATGCCACATATTTCTCCGTTTTTGAAGGATTATTCTGCCAGGTCCTCATAAAACTGAAGCTTTTCCCCAGGAACATTATCTTCCTGGGAACAGGTACCAGTAAAGTGGAGTCACTACACATTTGCCTCTGGCGTATCTGCTGAGTAGAGCAGCTGTTCAGGTTACTCATTGTATTTAGTGGTTAGTTGGTTCTCCCAGATCTGAACTGGGAAACTTGGGCAACTAGTATGGAGTTCGTTATTTCAGCTAACAGAGGGTTATTCACTAGCAGTCATTGTATTTGTTTTTTTTGTATTTTTATTGTACTTTATATAGCGCTTTTATCCAAAGTGCTTAACATAAAAAGGCACAACAGTACAGGGTAATGATCAGTAGTGCATGTCACATTCAGACATTTCCGGTAACAGGCAATCAAGGACAATGAAGCAAGTGATTTTTCAGGGAACAATGGAACAGAGAGTAAGTAGTAATGGAGCGGAGAGACAGGAGAAGCATGTTCAAATGGAGAGGAGCAAGGAGCTGAAAAGAATGAAAGCGGGATTGAGCACAAGGGGGGCAGGGTACAGTCAGCCGGAAAAGACAGGAAGAACGGAGAGAATGAGAAGGAGTGTACAAAGAGACGAGAAGCACGATAGTCTGGGGCGAGTCCAAAGAGAGATTTAAAAACTAAACAAAGAAAGTGAAATTTAAGTTGGGAATGGAAGGATAGCCAACTAAGAGAAACAAGAGATGGAGAGATTGAGTCACGATAGAAAAGAAGACAAAGTAAATGAATCGAAGAGTGATGGATTGATTTGAGAGGAGCGAGACGTGAACAAGGAAGGCCAAAAAGCGTGACCGAACAATAGAATAAGTGAGAAAAGATTAGTGAAGAGATGAAGTTTCGTAGCATGAAAAGTGAGAAAGGGACGAACTCTGCGAATATTATAGAGATGAAAGCGACAGTAGCAAGATGTGAGAGAAATATGATAGACGAAGGAAAGGTTAGAATTGAAGTGAAGACCAAGGTTATGTGCAGTGGGAGAGATAGATGGGATGGAGGAAGGAAAAGAAATACAGAGGAAGGGCATGTGGAGGAACAGTGTTAGCAGGAAAGAATAAGACCTCAGTCTTGCCTGCATTTAAAGTGAGGAAGTGAGAGGCCATTCAAGATTTGATGGCAGAAAGACATGTTGAGAGAGTGTGATGAATATCAGGAGTGAAGGACGAGAAAGATAGAAAGAGCTTAACATCATCAGCATAGAAGTGATGCGATAGTCCAAAAGAAGTAATTATAGGAACAAGTAACAAAGTATAGAAGGAAAATAGAAAAGGACCCAGGACTGACCATTGGGGGACACCATGATCAAGAGGAGAAGATGCAGAAGTGTTGCCACCCCAGGAGACATCGAAAGTTTGATTGGAAAAGTAAGAAAAAACCACGATAGAACAGAACCCCAAAGACCAAAAGAAGAGAGCGAGTCCAGAAGCAAAGAGTTTAGTTTATTTACTTCTATAACGCACCTCACCCAAGGGTATCTGGGCGCTTATGCTTAAGAACATGGTGTGTTACAGATCACCTTATAGACAAAAAGAAATAATCAGATTCAGTGGACAGATCCCTTACAGACAAAAGCAGCAAGATTTTAACAAGAATCAGATTCAGCGGACATTTGTACATACAGATCAGCTTAAAAACAAAAACCCTTGATTATTACAGATATGTAGAGAATACCATGAGTGTTGCAACACAAGTGTTAGCCGTGCTAGATAGGTGATTGGGCTAGGAGCCAGGATTTAGTCTTGGCTCTGAAGGAGCAACAAGAGGGTTCTGCTCTAATGTCTGCAGGGAGGGAGTTCCAGCACTTGGCCGCTAGCATTGGAAAACTGCATCCTCCTGCCGTTTTTAAGTTGTATTTTGGGATGGAGAGTTGGTTGAGGTAGTTACATCTGGTGGATCTATTTGATTGGTGTCTTGAGAATTTATCTGTCAGGTATTTCAGGGCCGTATTAGAGAGACTCTTGTGGGTAATGACTAGCGACCGTAGTGTGACTGTGTCACCTATGGGTAGCCAAACTGCTTCTCTTCAGCAGGATTAGATGTGACTGGAGCGAGGGATATTTAGGGTCGATCTTAAGGCATTGTTCTGAAGAACTTGAAGTTTGTTTAGGTTCTGTGCGGATGACCCAAGGAATAGGCTATTGCAGTAATCAAGCTTCGAGAGTATCAAAGCTCTAGCTGGTGTAATGCAACTGTTGGTGGATAAGAACGGTTTGCAGGCATTTATGAGTTTGTAAGTGTAGGCTGTGGAAGAGGCTGTGGTGTTGACTTGTTTTTTTAGTGAAAGAGTGATCCACAGTGTCAAAAACTGCAGATAAGTCAAGAAGAATAAGTACAGAAGAGTGTCTAGAATAGCGGGCTTTGAAGAGGGAGTTAAGCACACAGGTTAAGGCCGTCTCAGTGGAGTGACAGGGGCGAAAGCCAGACTGGGTGGAGGGGAAGAAGAGAGACCAGAAACAAACATTGAGCTTTGTGAATAAACAAGGCGCTCCAGGAGCTTAGATAGAAAAGGTAAAGGGATGAAAATTTTAAACAAGAAGAGGAATGGCCATTGTTTTTTTTTTATAATAGGAATAATAATGGCATGCTTGAAAACAGAAGCAAAAGTGGAAGTAGAAAGACAGATATTGAAGAAAGAAACAAGAAATGGTACAAAGAGCGGGTAGATTTTGGGAATGAGCATAGAAGGAATCGAATCAGTTGGGGCGGCAGTAGGGTGGGCTTTGGCCAACAAGAGTGCCACATTAGAGTACGAAACAAAATTTGAGCTAAAGTTAGAAGGGCTAGGAAAAAGTAAAGGCGAAGAATTATAAGTGAGTGAGGATATAATATCTTGGCGTATGGAATTAAGTTAATCCGACAATAATCGCAGTGCAAAAGGGACTCACATACTCATCTTCTTCCTGGTCAATTTCAGAGATTTAAAAGACGATCCAAATTTGCTAACACATAGAGCATTGCATGCAGTTGGTGTTCTTATAAGAGCAACAATCCGTATTGCTGTTTTCTGGAAGTTACAGTTGATTGAAGCAATTATTTTGGGTAGTTCCATTCAAGAAATCTATTATTTTCTCAGATTCTTGTTCAAAAGGTTCACTATGGGTTGCAGTGTATCTTATTCAAGACTACTGGAAGTACAGCAACAATCTTTTCTTTTGCACTGAACTGTACAAGTCATATCTTGATATGGTATTTTCCATCTGTGCTTTTGCAGTAAGGTTTTACATCAAAGGGTGTTTCATTGTACCTTTTAGGGGGATTTCTTTATACTCTGTGGGTCATTCTCCTTCCAAACAGGCAACAAGGGTGCCCGCAAGGTTTCTCTGGATTACCTTGTGGTAGCATATCTGACTGGCGAATAGCAACTCTTGGGATGGGAATAAGGCTGGTAAGGAAGCAACATAATGCACATAAAGCGTTCAATAATATATTGTAATCACAAACGTGGTAATAAAAATGGGAGTCCCCTTCTTAGAAGGGAAGCATCTTTAGTGCAAGCTACAGATAAGTAAACTTTATTTGTTTTCTGAGTTGTGACACTACATGTCAGTGATACAGCAAATGTCCAATCTCCAGCAGACCATTTGACAACTAACTCCACTAGTCCAGACAGCCAAGTTACACAGGAATCTGAATTCACACAATCAGTGGGCAGTGTCTTATCGGAATCAACAGGAGAGGCACACAGTATCTCAATGGCTGCGTTGAATACAGTCCAGAGTGCTATAACCCCCCCTGTATATTATATGTAGGTCTAAATATTATGAATAGGGCTCACCCACACAGGCTAGTATTTGCAAAAGGCGAATGCCACCTGCCAAACGTAGATTTGAAGAATCAAAGTTCAACAGGGTAATATTTGTTCTTCCCCATCGGTTTAGGTGGAGACAGCATGGTGCTGTAAGCAAGCGGGTCAATATCTGGACCACTAGAGAAGGTGCAGAACAGGAGGATGGGGAATCACTTGCAGCTTGGGTATGGTGCAGCAGTTACACAAAATAATGCAGCAAACAGCCAAGTAGTATACCTAAATTGGAAGGGCGAAAACTTATCTTCCAATCCAGGGGGTAACATTCAAACTCAGCAGCCAACTAATCATTGGTGGTAGTCATATTCAAACTTTCATGCTGTACTCCTTGGGCAAAGACTTGGGCATGGAATCCACTCAGGAATTCCAGACATCACTCAAAGTATGCAGCCAGTTTGTTTCTTGGCTTCACCTGCTCTCACCTTTTCGGGCAAAATAGGACCATGACATAAATGGCTCCATCAGCTTCTTTTAGCACCAAGAAAACAAGGGTTCAGTTGTCAAATGAACTCTGGCATTTTAACGTTGGAGTATCTTCTACGGATAGCGCAGGAAGAATCTAAGAGGTATTCACTGCCACCTTTCAGGTGAGCATAACAAACCTGGGGAAGGAGACTCGCAGAGTCGACAGGGCATCTCTGGGACACACAAAGGGTGTCTCCGAGGCACATTACAGTTTTGTGTTAGGATCAAGCCATTTGTTCAGTATGAACCAAATAAAGGGTCTGTAAATTACAGGGCCTCCAACAAGAGGTACAATTTAGGAATTTCGTCCTCACAATACCATACCATTGTATCCAAATAAAAGAACAGTCTCTCAAATGGAGTGATGGGATCGCTTGAGGACAATCTTGTAAATACAACAAAAAGTATGCAACCTGGAAAACAAACTGTTTCGCATAGGGAAAGCAGAGCCATCAAGTCAAGTTTAACTGGCATGCACATTTCTATATAGCTAAACGTTTTCCAAAATTCTAGATGTTGAAAACAAGTAATAACATGTGGAGGTCAAAGAAATATTATAGGAAGCAACTCAGACTTTCCATGGTAAAATAAAGATGTTCAACAATATGTACAAATGGAGTACCAATAATGGTAAGTGCTACATAAATTACCTTGGAATTGTCCTCAATTATATCTCTGTAAACTGCATTTTCAGATGAGGTTCTGATGCACAAGCCGTAATTCAGTAGTTTGTTAGTGTGATTTCAACATACAACAAACCATAAGGCAAATGCTCAGTAATGTGAAAGTAGCTAAGCATGCATTCCATCCAACATCTTGCCCATCAATTTGAGACTGCCAACAAATTGATCACTTCACACAGTATATCCACAAATGCACCACACTCCCCTTGCCTCCAACAACCAACAGCACATTTAACACATGATCCATAACCCATTAAGCAAACTCCCCTCACCGCACAGCTGGCAAACAGAAATTATTCTGTTAAAGAGAAAGGCTACCTCAACTTGTTCTATGTTACCAAGTCATTGAACTCTCTCCACCCACCAACGTACAGTTTTCAAATCCATCTCCAAAATCACAAGTGCTGGAGACAAAACTAAGTATGGATGGTCTTGGAGGAGAAGGTAGGGAAGATGTAGTAGTTGGTGCTTTTGATCTGAAATTACTTCCCCAGTTTCATTATTTGCTTACCTTAATTACTTGTGTAAGAGTCTGTGATGAGGACTCCGCTACCAGCGCTAGCAGCAAGCATCTATGCAGCTCCCGGATACTTGAGGCAAGAGTCACTGAGAAAGGAGTAAAAGCTCGCTTGTGGTCATTGGCATCTTCAGCAACCGAGAGAAACTGTTTAGAGCCTTCTAAAATCGCAGACAGAACTTGAAGGGCACTGGCACGGGTCTGAAATGAAAACAGATTGCAAACTGTTTTATATTAAAATTCACATCTATTAGGTTACCACCCCACAAAGAAAGTTCCTCTGTCATGAAAGCAACAATATCATCATTTTAAATAAGCTCTTACTAGATTCTCCCTGCTGCCAACTGCTTTAATAACAGATATTGTTCCACTCGAAGGGACAACATTTATTAACCTCAAGTAAATGAAGGGCAGGGTCTGCAGTGCATTTTACACAAATAGATCACCGAAGAGAGCACTTCACATTGTACACATAGATTTCGTTGTGTGCTTTCACAATGCCACAACGTTATTCAAAAAAAATATTAAGTCAGTCAATGACAGACCAAGCCAAAATAACAAAATGTCTTGAACGTGTGTCTGAACACACTCACTTCTAGAAGTCTCATTTACAAAGACAATCATATTGTCTGAAATTGTTTAAAAAAAAAATGTTTAAAAAAACGAATATGGTGCTTGCAAATTGGGAGGTGCTAAGGTGTACTTTTCTTGTGACTTACTGAAAAACTGGGAGATCGGATTTCTAATTCAAGGTTCCCCCCCCCTCTCAACTAAGCCGTTACATTCTGGTCAAAATCACCACATACAGTGTCTCAGCTTTCTTACCTGCCAAAGCTTGAGGTGCTTAAAATAAACAGGCTAATAGTATATAACCGAACGTAAAAACAGTCACAGCAAAAACATGAATGCGGACTAAGAATCTCTTGAAGAAACATTGGGGCATAAGGGCCAAGGGCAGAAAATACCTCTTTGAACAGAGGTTCATAAGTGGTTTGAATCCAGTTTTAAGGCACTGCAAACGCCAGATTTAGCCATACCCAAAGTAAAACAGTACTCCATTTAGTAAAACTCAGAAAGATGATACGTTGGGTCCCACATCTAGATTCAAATCTCTAACTAGCAATTTGGATACACATTTCTGAATCTTGCCCGTGTACGCTTTAAATGACCTAACTGTCTCAAAGACAGAAATCCAGTTTCTGAACGTGGTAGAACATACGAATAAACCACTAGCACAACCCATGATTTAAAAGGCTTGGACATCATCTTTCAAAATCCAAATCAACACACCACATTATCAGATCATGAAAGAGTGGGTGAAAGTGCAAGACTGTGTGATTGAGTGAGGTTTGATTTTTTTTTTTATAACTCTTCAGTACCAAAGAATAAAATGTGCACCAAGTGCTCCGAAATCCTCTACCAGCTTGACTCTTATAGGGGCAAAATAATGCATAAGGTGATCTAATGACAAATGGCTGATGTACTAGGGTAACTGGCTTTGTGCCTCCAAACCAATTAAAAATGTGGCTCTCCAATATGGAATTTAGTATTTGTAAATACAATTACCATTTAACTGTTTTTATTTGTGCATATAGTTTATTAAAACATTTACAAAATAAATATAACATTTCAAAAGTATCGTCTAAATTGAAAAACCACTTCAACACTTACACAAAAATGACACAGCCACATTAAAAAAGGATGAAGTTTACAATGCCAATACACTCACAAAATGTGGATAGGCAGAATTCCATTTCCATCAATATGATAAGTGCAATATATTAAAACTCCCCAACGTCGCCGTTATGCATGTAAGTAACTCAGGAGGCAGCAGATAAGTTACTCAAGCTTCTCTATTTCATCTTCAGATGCCATCAGGTACATTATCATCATAGGAGATATTAGGAAGCTAAGGAAGGGGGCCAATAGCTCCCACCACCTAGGCTACATCACATCAACTGCCTCAGGTGGAACACTCAGGACCACAATCATTCCACAAGTTATAGTATAATGTATATTTGGCTTTCTTATCCTGATCTGTGGCCCATTCCGTTTAAAAAAAATTAAAATTGTAGGTTTTATCAGTATTGGTCACTAAATTGTTTGTATCCAAAACTGCATTTGTCAATATTGCAAACTGGTAGGAACATACACACGACTTGATCAGATTTTGATTACATAATTCCTTGTTTGACCACCTGAAGTAGGTGAACAGGTGGAACCAGCAACTTGTAATATAACCTAAGTAGAGCTAGATCCACATAGGTCTTATATAAGGTGATCCCCCAACTCATGCTGCAAGACCACACATGGCAGTGATGCAGAGCGACCCAAGAGTCTCTTCCAGAACATGCCTTCCAATTTGTCTTATCCCAGTTAATTAATCAGAGTTCAGCCCCATAGTGCAATGGTAGAATCAAACATAGAATTAACATTTTACTCTTACAACAGATTGCATTCGGTACCTTTGGAGAGGGATCTTTTAAAGCAATGGTCATCAAGGAAACAGACTGGGGGCTTCCAATACCAGGTGTGTCGGGCACAAAGGCAGACCAGTAGCCATAAAGAATTCTTTTCTCGATCGACTTGATTGTAGACAGGAAGCAGGATAAAGCTACTTGTCGCACGCGGGCTTGATAAGATCTTTAACAAAAACAAAGTGTAATGATTTACATAAATGAATATGAAGAGACATTTTACAAAGCAATATATCCTTCTAATGATAGCATTGCTTCCTTATCTAAAATATGTAACAGAGAACAATATTCCTGTGAGTGAAAGTGTATGCAGTATTAGTAAATACTAGTTAGACAATGTATTGCTTTTATGAAATAATCAACAGTTCATGCATACAAATATAAATCAGAAATATAGGTTACCCAAAAATCCACCTAAAGGGTGGAGGTGCATGGGTCCATCAGGTTAGGCCAACACTCACTCAATAGCTAACATAGTAGAGCCGTCACACTTCACCTTTAGGGTGGGATGGGCGGGTGGCTAGGTACAATTAGGACCAAAGGAACACAGAAGAGCAGACACTAGTATATTACAGTATATTATAAAAAAAGTGAAGGGCCTTAACCAGGGCCTTTCCCACCAGTAAAGCCAGTAACAAGATAAGATAACTACCAAGTAGCAGAATACTCTACACACCTTGCAATACGAAGAGTGGGAGAAAAGTGATTGCTAGACAAAGGTAACAGTAGAAGTATAATCACAACAAGCCATTATTACCAGATTTAAAAAAAAAGGAAAATAAAAAGAGGAAAAAGTGTTGCTAAACATGGACAAACAATAATAGTCAGTCTGTATGAGTATTATAAATATGTTAACATAGCAGTGGAACAGAACAGGTCCAAGTGTACTCAAAAATCCACATAGGAAACCAGTGATACAAACTTTAGATGAGAAAAAACGGTACTCAATATCAAGCCACAGTTATTTAATATTCAGAAATAAATATAAAATCTCTGGGGGGGGGGCGTGGCCAGGTGCCATACAATGAGGAGATGAACTCCTGGAGCGGCCGCTAATATGTTAATATCACTGTAAAATCCTGCTGACTGACTGGTGGACCACTGGGAAGCGGAGGGGACTGCCTGGGGGCCTGGCAGCTCTGCAGTAAGAGCCTTATTTTGCTCCTGGAAGTGTTTTCTTCCGGAGCGGGGTGCTCTGCAACTACTGACATGAGCGCACGCTTCTAAAATGGCTGCCAGCTAGACTGGTGATCGTTCCATAAGGGGCAGAAGTGCTGGGGGCCCCCGAGAACATTGGAGGAGCAGCACAAGGGCATCGAAGATCGCTGGTGGGGGGATTGAACCCCCCCTGGGGAGAGCAAACGCTGGAGGAGCAGACCGGGCTGTCTGAAGGCGAGGTGCTGGAGAGGGACCCTGGACAGTGTGAGTACTTAGTGGCACCAGGGAGGTGCAAGATAAGCCCAGAGGAACTGGGGGCTTAGGCAGGTAACTCACCTGAGTTGTGAAGTTGGCCTTGAGTTGAGGGCTCCCTGGCATGCATACCACAGTTGCCCCACTGTCCTGGAAACAACACTATTTCTAGGGCACAAAGTACGGGAAATCTAGCAGCGATTTAGCATATCAAAAGTCACATAACACAAAAGCCAGGCACCTGCTTTAAAGATCTAAGCGGCGATGTGGCTGGCGGGCATGTTATGAGGAGGAGGTCTCCTGCAGCTTGAGACGGGCAGAGTTACAACGGTGTTCACCCACCTGGGCTCACCTCACGAAGTGCGACAGGACTGGTAGTAAAGGCAAAGCACATGGGAAGCTGGCAAGTGGCCCTGCGGAATAGGACGGGGCCCTACAGGACACCCTGAGCGGGGCCAGCCTGCAAAGTAGGGGGTCTTAGAGGGGTAGGAGGCGGGTCACGCACTGGTGGGACTGAAGAGGAGTGTGGAATTCGCTGGGGTGGAGGCCCCGAAGGAGAATCCAGGTGTCAGAAAAGGGGCAAGTGGACCCCCTATTGGTGGCCTGAACGGTCTGCACTTTCCTGGAAGAGCGAAACTGTGGTGGAGACTGGGGCCGGAAAGATCATGGTGAAAGGCCAACAAAGAATGCAGAAGTACAGAGACTCTAAACACAAGCACCCAAGGCTCGTGGTGGTACCGCAGGAGAGTGAGGAGGCACAGAAGGAGACCAAGGGAGGGGTCACCTTGGTCGCGCTGATGGAGGCAATTTAGACAATCAAGCCCTCGTTGGAAGGGAGCATTAACGAGGTAAGACCTCTGCAAGGTGTGTGAGAAGGTAACGGAGGTGGAACATTCGGTGGAAGACTATTTACAGCGCCTCAAGAATCAGGTGGCGGGCCTAGTGAGAGCGACTCAGACCGTGGAAGCTAGAGCAGAAGATGAGGAATGGAGTAACATATGCCTGGTGGGGCGCTGTGTACATCTGTTTGTGAAGCATGGGCTCCTGGGTGCTGGGCAAGGCCCCCCCCCCGCCATGGGGTCCACCAAGAGAAAAAGTGGTGAAGATTCTCAATTTCAGGGATGGGGACGCTATCCTGCAGGAGTTCCGCAAGGTTGTTTGTTACAAGGTGGCCAGCTTGAAGATCAGAATCTTTCGGGACTTTACCCTGGAGGTACAGAGGCAGCGCAGGACCTTTCACGGGGTGCAACGGCGCATCAGGGAGTTCAACGTAAAATATATGATGTTCTACCCAGCAAAGTTGAAGGTTTTGGCAGAGCGCAAGTTGTGGTTTTTCACAACACCACAGGAGGTGTGGGCCTGGCTGAAGTCCATGGGGCGGCACCCGGAACAGTGGAGAGAGGTGGCAGGAAGAGCCTGGCAGACTGGAGACAGAGTGGCTTGTGGTGGTGTGTGTTTGTAAGTTGGGAAAGGCCCAGGATGGGGGTTGGGTACAGTGGTGGTTGGCAGAGCAGGACAGTGATGCAATTGTTTCTTTGACCAAGCGGGTGGAGAGGGCGTCCGGGTGGGATCGGGCCCGCACTAATAGTCACCTGTTTGTTGGAGGGGAGGGAGAGATAAATGGGATGACTGCGTTTTTGGTGGAAGGGGAGGAGGTGGAGCGGGGGGCATAAGGGGGTATTGTGGGTGTGAAGTAGGGCAGGATGTGAGTAGGGTAATTTCGGGGGAGAGAAAGTTGCGGGACAGGGGGAGGCGTTTATAGATTTTTGGAATGGTTGTTGGGGGTTTTGGGATTGGGGGAGTAGGTGGGCAGACGCATGGGTGGTTGGTGGGATGGTGGGCGAGGGGATGGGAGCATGGTTCATAGTGGTGGTAGAGATGGCGCGTGGGACCCATACATAAGGGGGAGATTACCTGAGGATTAGGACGTGGAATGTTCGAGGGATGGGGAAGCGGCTCAAATGTCGAGTTGAGGGTTTCTCAAATGGCAGGAAGGGTGCACATAGCACTGCTTCAGGAAATGCACATGGTTAGAGAGGATTTGAAAACACTTAAACTGTGGAGGGGAATGGTAGTGGGAATGTCCTACTCCTCTCATGCTAGTGGGGTCTAGATCTGGGTGGCCACAGGGATACCTTTCAGGGTGGAGATGGCCCTGATGGATAAGGTTGGGAGGACGGTGGTACTCACAGGAGTACGGTGGTACTCACAGGAGTACGGGGGGAGAAGTATATGTGTGGTGAATTTGTATGCGCCCAACATTGTCTCAGAAGGATAGCTTAGGGGCAACATGCTCGCCTTGCAAGCAAGACGACAGAGCAACACAGGTTCGATCCCCGGGTCTGCGCTTAGAAACCTCTGGGTATTAAGCAGGTTATAAACCTATCATATCATATCATGATAAAGATTATTTTCCCGCGGTGCTGGATTTGTTGGATGAATATAAGGAAGGCTTATTTCTATGGGTGGGGCATTAACTATATTAGACCCAGATCTGGACAGCATGGGGTCATCGGAGCTGCAGAAGCAACAGGCGGCGGGAGTTTTGGTGAGGTTGGTTGAAAGCTTAGACTTGGTGAAGCTATGGCAGGGGCAGGAACGGGGCTATTCTTCCTTCTCAGGGGTAAATGTTTCCCACTCGCGCCTAAATTACATATTCAAGGGAACAGAGGACTTCCACTCTTTTGATGGAACAGAATATTTGGGGCATCCTCTCAGACCATCCCCCCCCTTGGTAACGCAGCTGAGGGGACTGCAGAAGGAGTCTAAGAGATGGCTGTGGAACCTGCCGGCTGAGACTTTAGAGGATGCAGGATTCAAGGAGATGCTACGGGGAGAGATACGATTGTTTTTCAAGCTTAACGAAGGGTCAGTGGAGACAGTGGAGTCCCTGTGGTAGGCTTTTAAAGCTGCGACTGGGAGATGGGGGGGTTTGTATATCTCAGGCAACGGGGATCAGGCCGATGCTGCAGGAAGCACTTAGAAGGTCCGAAGAGGAGGTGGCGCACTTCGAGAGGGGCATGGCAAGGGGCGGCGTGGGGCGAGAGCTGGTTTGGGCACTAGCCGTCCATGGCGAAGCACTGGCGTTATTGGAAAATTGTGAGAGCCGTAGATGGGATGTGAGGATTCACAAAGAGGAAGATCAGGCTGAGAGGCTGTTGGCCTGGCTGATAAGTCAGGAGGAGCCGTGGCACACCATTCAAATCCGTAAGGAGAAAGGGGAACTGACTTGCACCCAGGAGGGAATAAATTAAGCTTTCAAGTCGTTCTATCAGGACTTATAAACAACTGAGGGGACATATTCTCCGTAAGAGGCGGATGAGCTGCTGGAGCTGGGTCAGATGCCGGTTTTCAGAGCGGATCTTAGGCAGGGGATGGAGGGGCCAATTGAAGAGGAAAATATATGGGGGCCCTGCAGACAATAAAGAAGGGCAGATGCCCAGGAAGTGATGGCTTCCCTGATGCATTTTATTGTGAGTACGTGGATCTGTTGGCCCCATGGCTCGAGGAGGTATATGATGAGGATTTCGAGACGGGGGTGCTTCTGGCCTCTATGAGTGAGGCAGTCATAACCTTTCATTAAAGGAAGGGAAAGATCCACTTGATTGTGCATCCTATCACCCTATTGCATTATTAAATGTGGACGTGAGGATTTTGGTTAAGATTCCGGCAGTCGGGCCATCAGGCGTGGCTCCGATGCCAGTGCATCCAGATCAGTGCAGATTTATTGGGGGCTGAAATACAATAATGAACATTTGTCGCTTACATCATGTTATGGACCAGGATAAACATCTACAGGGGGAAATGGCGCTAGAGTCCTTTGACACAATGAAAGCCTTTCACTGCTTGCAATGGAAGTGGCTGTTTAGAGTTGTGGGGCCTACAGATTTGGGACGAACATCTGGCTGAGTCTACTGTACAACAAACCGGTCGCAGCAGTGAAGACTAACCACTGGGTGTCGCAGCAGTGGACCCTAAGTAGAGGCACACAGCGGGGATGCCCTGTCTCGCCAATTTTATTTCCCACGGCATTGGAGCCGCTGGCGCGGTTCTTGAGAAAAAAGATGAGCGAGACAGGATACTAGCGGGAGGGGTGCGACATGTAGCTTCTGTATATGCAGATTATCTGCCGTTGTATGTGGGGAACCAGTGAGACAACATGCCTATACTGCTGGATAATAGGGGATTTCCAGAGATAAGGGTTCCGGATCAATGAAGAGATGTCCCTTTTGCTTCCGCTGGAAGGTGTTAGGAGCCAGGATCTTGCTGCCCTCCTGAAATGGGGAACACGTTAGGAGGGGGAATCATTCCAGTATCTGGGAATCTAAATTTTTCACGATATAGAGGCTTCGTTTGTGTATAACGCAGGGAGGGCATTATCAGGTATAGGGGACTCAATTCAATTCTGGAAGAAGCTGCCGTTGTCACTGATGTTGGCTCACATCAATTGTGTAGACCTAAGGGAGGAGTAACCAGCTCACACGGGGGACTATATAGTGCAGAAGAAGGGATGCCGGACAATAGGAGACTTATTTGACGATGGAAGGTTGATACTGTTTGCAGAATGGTGCACACATTATGGGGTTTCCCAGGGACATTTCTTCACATATGGGGCAGTGACTAGAGGCTGGCCGCAGGACCAAGGGTGCGATTTCTAGTACTGAAAATCTCCAAGTAAATACTTCTGATGTAACGAATTGTCCGCCTGACAGATCTGTACTTTATAGGTCTGATGGTCATTTGCATGATCTACAGATAGGATCGTTTCCAGCCATTGCAACTGGAGTTCCTACTGGTTCAGGAACTCCGAGGGGGAACGGAAATTTCCCTTGAGGCCAGAGGACTGATAAGTCATATAAGCAGAATCCAGATCCGAGAGTTTTTCTGTCAAGACACTTTGCATCTACACGCAATGATTCACTGTTAAATCGCTCTGCAATTCTCCTGGAAATAAGGTCAATTCCAGCCTTGAAGTACTTTTCATCAGATGACATTGAGGCAGTGAGTTTTCCGCTTGCCACTGATACGAATACGGCGGCAATAGTACTGAAGTCAAGACTTGGTTTAGATTTAATTATGGGAGAGGTGGTGGCTTGGGAGCAGAGGGGCCTGAAGATTTCTCTGACTTGTCCGGTACCTGTTTCCGCTAATTATTGCCAGGTAGTTAACCATGAGCATGTTTGGGGAGCAGCTACTAAGGATGCTCCCGCAACCATTCAATCAAATGTGTGGGATATGCTCCCCGAAGTCATCTCGCAAGTCTTTCTTAAGATGGGTATGACCCATCCGAAGCTCTAGGGTCGTCTTTGGTTAATGTGTTATCATGGAATACTAGAGGCTACGCCTCCTTCTCTGAGGAGCCTAGAAGATCAGAAATTTTTAAAACATTTGACCTAATTCTTTTTCAAGAAACTTGGTTAACTTGCTTATTGGGAATAGATGGGTATTCTATTTTTCAGCAGTTGGCCTTGGCGCAAGGGGTTGGTAGACCAATGGGGGGTCTTTTGGTGGCCTCTAGTAATGAGGTCTTTAAATCCTCTTTTATTATCTCAAATAGTATCCAGGGGATTCTTATGGTGAGACTGTCAAGTATTGAATGTCCAAGTTGGATAGTAGTAAATTTGTATTGGAACCCTGGGGTCCTTCCATTATCTGAGTTTTTGCACTCCCTTTCTGATGGTTTACTTGATTGTTCCCTGCGATAACCGGCGGATGATATTCTTATTGCCGGTGACTTCAATTCCCAATGTATCTCTACACTGGACCCTAGGTCAGGCAACTTCAAAAAGAAGTCCAGCAATGGCAAAATATGGGTAGAGTTTATGTAGGATTGGAATCTCCTTATGCTGAATGGAAACATCTGGGGGGATATTCCTAACTCCCCTTCTTGGCATAGAGATTCCTCTTTCTCCACGATTGATTATTTTTTTGTCTCAAAAATTATTTTTGAGAATTGCTGCAGTTTCATCGTGGGGATGGGAACAATGACCACCATGCTATGCTGAAGGTGGCCTTGCCTTATGATTGTGCTTCATCGGCCCCTCGCTATGATCAAGAGCTCTCTATTAATAATGCAGGAAATGTTATTAGAAAGTTTCCCAAAGGAGGTCAACTACTAAACAAGGATCTGAGACATAGGATGAGTTATTTATCTGTTCTGCAATTGTCTGAGTTTTGTACTCCTGGGTTTTTTTTAATTTTTTGTCCGATTTGGCTCTGGTGGAGCTTCAAATGCAGAAATCCCACAGGTTCCATAAACATTCCTTTAATGCTCAAACTATAGCTCGAAAAACTGAATTGAGGCGTGAGAGATCTATCCTAAAGAGATCGGGCCTATGTGTGAAAGCTTATGCGGAGGGAGTAGCAAAGCTAAAAAATAATTATAGGAATTGGCTTTGTGCCCATAAGCATTTGGTAGTTCAGCAGGATGCTGAGAGAATGCTTCGTGCCTATCTCGTAGGAATTCTCAGAATGTCTGGTCAATGGTGGGTTTGAATGAGGTATCTCATCACCAGAAACAGGACTCTGTTATCCAAGAGGGGGTATGGCTTGACCATTTTGCCAAGGTCTATGACTCTGAGGCTTTAATGTGTTCGGTTGAGGATATAATGTCCAATTGGTGTTTTGAATTTAACGTTCTGGACCTTGAATTGCTAATCAATAAATCCTCAGCCTCAAGAGCGTCTGGTCTGAATGGCTTGAGCAACTCGATTTTGAAATCAGATCCAGTCACCTGAGCGAAGGTTCTAAAGGCCCTCTTCGATAACATTAGCCAGAAGAGAATTCCAGACTCCTGGAAACAATCTATAGTTATACCTATCTATAAGAAGGGTGATAGGTCACTGGCCTCTAATTATCGCCCTATTTCTCTGCTAGATGCCGATAGTAAAATCTTTTCGGGCATCATTCTAGGGGAATTGGAAACCTGGGCTAAAACAAAGGGAATTATCCCTAAACAGCAATCTGGTTTTAGAAAGGGCTTATCTACTTCATTGAATGGGCTTGTCTGAATTGCCTTGCTGCTAAATCATTTATCAAGGGTGGCCCTGCCCTTTTTGGAGCCTGGATCGACCTATCCCAGGCATTTGATATGGTTGATAGGAATTTACTGTGGGGAAAACTGGATGCCTGGGGAATCCTTCCTGGTTTACTTTCTATTCTAAGAGAGCTACATTCCAACAATTACATGCAGGTCAGACTTGGTAAAGCGGGTCTGCTTTCTGATCCAATTAGGATTACTAGAGGGGTACGACAAGGTTGTTTATTAGCTCCCCTGCTTTTCATCCTCTTTATGGCGGATCTATCTAACTGGTTGAAGGAAATTGGTTTAATATCTCCTTCCATTGGCAATGCAAACATTAATTGGCTAGCATGCGGATGACGTAGTAGTCCTGGATTATTCACAAGTGGGGCTGCAACGTCTGCTGACCGCATTAGAATCTTATGCTAGGAGCAATAAATTAAGTATAAACCCTTTAAAATCCAAGATTCTTCTATTCAAGAGACCAAATAAAATAGTGAAGAATTTTGATTGGAAGTTGGACCAGTCTCTGGTAGAGGTTGTTTCAGAACTAACTTATCTGGGAGCTGTACGAGATCTTTTCCATCAAAGACTAGTCTGCTGTCATCTATTGATCTAAAATTGGTGAAACTAGGTGCTCAGATGAAAAAAATTAATTCCAAGTTTGGCAAATTTTCTATCCTTCCCCTTACAAGATTCTATATTGGGAAGGTAGTTCCCATAATGTTATATGGTTTGGATTATAACGCTGTAGCTTTGGACTTGGAATGGGATGTTATAGAATCTAGGATTTGGAAACATACTTTGGGTCTGCCAGACTGTGTTCCCATTGTCTGCTTGCGCTATGAACTTGGTCTCCCATCACTTTGATCATGACTAGAGTGGAAGTGGTTGACTCTCTACAGATTAATCCTAGATCCTCCTAAGAATTCCCTCTTTGAGGAAGCAGCTATAGAGCTGCATCAAGGGACCAATGATTTTCCGTACAGATTAGGTCAAAAATGTTTAGAACTATTGTCTGGTTGTGACTGATGTTGTGTTGCTTCTGCAGAACCCTTTAAAAGTGAAAGAAAAAAATGAAATTGGCTGATTGGATTCACACGATTGATGATATGCGAAGAACCAAAAGATCAGCCTCTTTGACACTGCTGGATAAACGCTTATCATTTGTGCCTGCTTATTTAAAGAAGTCCCCTAACCCTCGGTTTAGATCTACTTTTCTGAGATTCCGTTTAAATTTACTTCCTACTCTAGAATTATTAGCTATTAGAGATAAAGAAGGGGGGCCCTAATCAATTTGTGACAGGTGCCCTAGTAGTGCGGTCCAGACTATTAAGCATTTATTCTCCAATTGTCTTGGGAGCTGGAGTATCAGGGCCAGACTTTTTGGTAGATTTGTCCATGATGAGTCTCATCTTAATACCGATGATTTTTGGGCAAGATTATCTTCTGGTACGGAGATGGCTTTATCAATTGAGGTGGGAAGATGCTTAAGGGAATTGAAGTTAGTAACAGATTGACCTATTTGTGTTAATTTGAATTTCTTTTCCTTTTCTTTTATGGAGTGTTTTTTTTTATTTAAAACTTGTAAACAGCTGGATGATATTCCTTTTTTTACTGTTTTTATTTTTTGTATACTATATGTCGAAATGTGTAAGTCAAATTTTGGCTATTGCGCCATAAATAAATAAATAAATAAAAAAAGAGGCTGCCCGCAATATGGGGGGAATGAGGAGATGCCGGAGGAACCAACTGGGAATCTCTCATTTACCAGGCAGTGCAGAGTGAGTGCCCTTTGAAAGACTTGGGAATAAAAGAAAAGTGGGAAAGGGATATGGGTTGACCGATATCAGATGAGGAACGGTCGAAGGTCTGGGGGGCAGGTCCGAAAGGTCTCAAGAAATGCTCTGTTCCAGCTCATTCAGTTCAACATACTGCATGGAGCTTAGTGATACTGATATTTTATTTCTATCGCGCTCGTACACAAGTGTTTCAGAGTGCAACAAGGCAAGGGAGGGGAACAGGGGAGAACAAAACAACAATCTACCTAGGCTCAGTGACATTGAGAACGCACAAGTGCATGGAGGAGGGGGAAAAGTGCAAGGTCTTGAGGTGCTTCCGGAACCGGAGATGGTTCTCCTCAAGTTTTAGAGTGGCAGGGAGGCTATTCTAGAGGAAGACCCCAGCCGAAGACAGATCTACCCCCAGCTCGATTCTTTGAAAAACAACGGACACTGAGGGAGTTAGAGGTAGAGGAGCAAAGAGCTCGAGAGGGGAGGTATTTGCGGAGGGATAGCTGAAGGTATTTTGGACCAAGGCCCCAGAAAGCCTTGTGGACAACGCAGAGGGTTTTGAATGTAATCCTTGCATCCACTGGCGATCCCAGGGCTCGAGGCCAAGTACACATCTTGCAGTCCTGTTCTGGAATAGTTGCAGAAGGCAGAGAGTAGAGGCAGGTAGATTTAAAAAGAGGCTGTTACAATAGTCCAATCTAGAGAGAACCACTGAGCTTCTGGGGGAAGGAGAGGAAAAGCAGAGTACCTCTGAGGAGGTGCAGGAGGAAGTTTGACTTTTTAGAGACACCAGAGATGTGGGCAGAGAAGGAAAGTGTGGAGTCAAATATGACCACAAGGTTCTTTGCCTCACAGGTGGGGGTAGGAGGAGGGCCAAAGGAGGCCGGACAGAGATTGAGGGGAAAGGATGGGAAAAGTGTGCTGATGAGGAGGATCTCCGTCTTGCTGGCATACATGCAAAGATCATTTGCGGCACACCAATCATGAATGGTAGTTTGGCAATCAGAGATGAGATGAGGGAGAGGAGGTGGCAGAGGGCAGCCTGAAAATGAGTTGAGTGTCATCAACGTAGACCTGGAAATTGGAGCAGAAAATGGCAATGCAGTGGGCGAGAGTTGCCAGGTATTGGTTGAAAAGCTAGGGCGAGACGTTAGACCCCAGGGGCAGACCACAGGTAGAGACTAAGATAGATGATAGGAAGGACGCAAGTTGTACCTGGGAGGGTCGATCAGAGAGGAAAGAGGTTAGCCAGGGCAGAGCCTGATCAGCGATATCCAGGTTATCACGGAGCCGGTTGAGCAGGATGGTATGGTTGACTGTGTCGAAGGCAGAAGAGAGATCGAGTAGGATGAAGACAGAGGGAATGTTACAACCAAGGCTGGAGTGCAAATCTTCACGGATGTTCAGGAGAGCAGTTTCTGTGCTTCTGGTGGATCTGAAGACAGACTGGTGGTCATGGAGACAGCCAACAGAATCGGAATGAAGGTTAAGCTGAGAGAGGGCTAGCTTTTCCAGGAGTTTGCCTAGAAAGGGAGTAATGGAAATTGGGCAATAGTTAGCTGGACAAGAAGGACCAGCTGTGGATTTCTTGAGAAGAGGATGCACAAGGGAGTGCTTCAGAGGTGAGGGGAAGGATCTGCAGGCAAAGGAGTGGTTGCAAAAATCATCAAGGGCCGGAGCGAGGGTGTCAATGTGGTCCTTGATGGTTTTAGAGGAACAGGGATGAACCTGTTTTGACAAGGCTTTCATAGATCGGACTTGTCTAGCAACCTCATCAGGGGAGAAAAGAGGAAAGGACGAGAAGGAAGGAGGGGGGTGGCTGAAGGAGGGTCAGCAAGCACAGACGGAGAGGGGAGGAGGGGCAAGGGAGGAGAGGGTGGACAGGATGTCCTGGGTTTTTGAGATAAAGTGAGAGGCAAGGGCATTGCAAAGAGCCTGGGAGGCAACAGGGGGGTAGAGACTGCAGCAGGGTTGGCCGGCTCCTTGCCGATTTTAAAGAGTTCGGCCGAGTTGTTAGATGGCGCAGAGACACAGGCTTGAATGTGGACTCTCTTCTTGGTGAGGACAGAGAGTCGGTATTGCCTTTGGAGCAGGCGACAGGCCAGTTTGTCAGAGGATGAACAAGAAGCCCTCCATTTCCTCTCAGCCGCCCTACACTTACGTTTAAAGTAGCTAGATCGGAATCATACCAGGAATTGCGCTTGGCTTTGGACTTCAAACGGATCCTCATGACAGGAGCAAGAGCATCAAGAGTATCAGAAATTGAAGAGTAGAGCAGAGACAGGGCTACGTCAGGATTTGAGATCGCCAGAGGTGTGGGGGGTGGGGAGGGGAAAAGGTGGCGGCAAAAAGCCTCAACTGACACGCTTCATGGGACGGATGTCCAAGAAGGTAGGTGGCAGTGTTGGGGTAAGCTTGGCTTTGCAGAGGATAGGAGAGGAGAGGAGGGAATGATCGATCCAGGAGAGAGGAGTGGTCAGATGGACGGAGAGGGGGAGGTCAGAGGAGATCAAGACATTGGGCGTGTGCCCTGCAGAGTGACCCCAGCCAAGATGCATGCTATGAATGGCACCCTCAGTCAGGAATGTCCGCAATGTGGGATTGGGCCAGCAGGGCACTGGCATATGATCTGGGGATGCGCGTTATTGCAGGTTATTGGGGAAGCAGTTATGTCTAGGATTAATGTGCTGCTGAGTTCCGGGTTCAAGTGTGACCCGAAGGTGTGTTTATGGGGAATGATGCCAGGGGGAAAACGTCATAAACCACAAAAGTGGCTGTCGCAGTTTATGTTGATTCTTGCCAAATGGCAAATAGCCATTGCCCGGAAGAAGCCAAGGGCCCTTCTGTACTGCACTGGATACAAGCTGTACGCAGGTGGGAAATGGCAGAGTTAGAGGTATTGCAGAAAATACGGGATACTGAGTGGGGCAGGGGGAGAGGTTACGGTAGACTGGAGGCAGATGTTGAATGAGCTATGCCCCTCAGTAGATTTGAAGCTCCCATGAAGGAGGGAACAGGGAGGGGAATGGCATAGAGGTGGGGATAGAGAGGTGAGAGTAACAGGGTCGGGGGAATGGAATGGCCGAGTGAGGGAATTCAGGAGTGGGGAGAGGGAAAGGCCAGGGATGGCTATGTTTGGTTATTGCTTAACTGCTGTAATCATGTGTTAGGCATTCTGATATGGGGTCTGTAAACCAGTGGGAACTCGAACGAACAATAGTCTTCGGAGAAATATAAAGTGAAAGGGGGAGGAGGAGGGGAGCCGGCTGCAGGGGGCGGGAGAGGAGGGGCTGCTATTGTTTGTTGTTTATGCAAAATACCCATAAAGAATATAGATATTTTTTAAATATATAAAATCTCTGGAACTTTCTAAAAATAGTAAACAGTGCTGGGAATTAAAGGACCCCCAGGGAGAAGTGAGATCTAGGAAAAATGTCACTGCCCAGGAACAGGCCTTTTAAAGTCACTTTAGAGGAGCTTCAAGAAGTCCAAATGTTTTCCCACAGCGAAGAATGGGGCAAACACAATAGGCATGTCAGAGTTATGAGGGAAAAAGGAGCTCCATTCTTCCTCTAGACCACAGGTGCAGCAGAAGTAACAACCAGTAATCAGCGACACAAGAGGAGACGTCCCCGCAGAAGAGTCCATCCCAGGTTTCGTGAACCAGCAGGCCAGGTAGATCTGGTTGGTCAGAGAGCACAAGCTGGCCCCAGTCAATGGGGGAGGAGGGCAGCAAAACATGATCTCTCTCAGACCCAAGGGTACCCTGATGAAGAATTGGAAGACGAAATTGGAGCCGGTGACAAGAAACCACGCTGCTGTACATGAAAGATTCTGTCCAGGAACAGAAGGCAAACCAATGGTGACCTGCCACTTTGGGTGGGGATGCTACACCCTCGCCTGAGTGGCAGGCAACATAGTGCCCGGTGTGCTTTATTTGCATGGGACTGTGCTCCTTTTCCCCGAGGAAGGGGTTGTACCCCATTAAGATTTTTTATTCCATTTTTTTACGGGTCCCTTTGAGCTCTGCAACAAACTTAAAGCAAAATAATGAAGGCAGCGGAAGCCTGGACCCTGCCTCGTCTCATTATTGCGCTGGCAGCATAGACACTGACTGATGAGACAAATGCTCTCCCGTCAGTCCGCTTGCTTACACTGCCTAAAAGAGGGGAGGGTCATCTGGCCCTCCCCATGGAGGGGCAGGTGCGTGTGGAGGGTGCATGGAGATATATGTTTTTTTAAATGTAATGTGTATGTAGTATGTGTTAGGAAAGATTTTCATTTTGCAACTTTCCATCCATAGTATTCTATTGAACTCCATTCTTTTTGCTTTTTTTTAATCCTGGCCTCACTTTTTGAATGGAATTAAAGCCTTCAGCTTCACTTTACTTTTGCTCATTTGTTATGGGGAAACTGACTAGTCCAGACTATCGGCACTGGGAAACTTTGTTTCCCCCTTTTAATTCTTGTATTTTTACATAGCACCCTATGGGGTTACTTTTATATCACCCTTGCCAATTACACTAGGATTTTCATTTACTTTTATATGTGCCTAAAGACAAGCTGGTGGCAGCAGTTACATTTCCACCCGTCAGGGTCCAACGCGGACAGAACACCAAGAGACAAGTGAGAGTGGTCCATAGAGGGGGGCGTGGGGTGCTTTGTACATTGATCGTATAACTAAGGAGATGTGTGAGTAAGTATGACGACAGGTAACAGTTTTTTACATAACCATGATTACATCAGGAAGCTGGAACTAACCCTTTCCAAGATGATGGACACCTTTCTCAAAATTGATTGGAAGATTCCAAGATGTTGACTCTAAGGGTGTGCACATGAGCTTGGTGCTCCACAAGCTGGGCCTTGTTCAATCAGCCCAAAAGCCCTGTAATATGTAGCACTGAGGCGATGCCACACCCTAGAAAGACGCCACTATCCCCCGGAACGGATTGGATATAATCGCTGAAAAAGGAAAGGACGAAATCGCTGTCAAAATCAAATTAGAGCTCCCATTGGCTGCAGCAGAGAGGTGCAGGGTCTGCCAACACGGGAAGCAGGCAAGCGTGTCGGAGTTGGTGAGAGGAGTCGGGCAGCAGAGGAGGTGGGAGCGAAGGTGCTCTAACTTTGTGGCCACAGTTTAGAGAGGTAACCCCAGGCTCTGGCATGTGGGAAGATGACCAGAGGTCTTGGGTTGAAGAGACACTAGATCGGAACTGAGTGTAGCGGATGCAGTGGCCCCATTACTAAAGGCCTTACTACAGAGGGAACATTCAGAAAGTGGCGTCTCATTGCAGATAAGACTTGGCAGGCATCTGGCTCACGGGAAGCAAATAGCCCTTATAGAATGGGAATGGGCCATTAACTGGTGTTGGTCCTGGAAAGGAGATGTGTTTCTGGCACAGACAGGCTGGTGCTCCCTAGCTGCTTTGAAGAGTGGGCCCTGTAGTGGTTAGGAATGATCTGGAACCCGACCCAAATAAGTGATGCTTGCTTAAATTTGTGACTGCTGGCCCTGTGAGAGCCTTGTGAACTGTGCTGGGGAAGTGATGTGGAAAGGCAACAACATCACGCACTTCGGTTCAGAGGTGTGCAGCTGGGCCCAAAAGTGTCAATGCGGAATCTTTCTTGATCACACAGGAACTGGAGGTGCGCTGCAACAGGGGTGGCCTTTACTGTGCAGCCTACGACATCTGAAACAGAGAACCCACAGTGAGGAGCTCTCGTCTTTGGATCGTGGTAATTTGAGCTGCTGGTCTGGTTCGGCTATCTATCTGCGTTGGACACTTCGCTCACCACTCGGTTGATGTCATGGCCTAGGACCAAAGAGGCTAATAGGCATGTGGCCCAATCCCAGAGTAAATAGCCCAGCAAAGAAGACCTGCCTCGTTGCTGGAGGAATGGGCCACAAGAAAAAGAGCACCGACCATTTGAAATCCACAGGGGAGGATTCCCAAGTTTCACAAAACAATGCAATGGCATTAAACAAAGAAGATTTGATCCAGTGTTTGCAAGACATGCATACGAAGTTAACGGCTTCCTTTCAAAGGCAATTTGTGGAACTCAAGGAAGAAATCAAACAATTGACGAGGGAACTTAAAGTGGAGCTTGGAAAACTGTAGGAGGGAATTGACACCACCGAGCAGGCGCTTCAGGAGGTAGTAGACAATATGAAACGGACGGATGAAATGTTGAAACTGTTGTCGAATTTACCTCAAAATCTGGCTATTCAATGCCAAGACTTGGAAAACAGATCCCGCAGATCAAAAATTCCTCTCAGAGGGGTCCCCAAACCAGTTCAGGATAAGGATCTTAAGCACACAGTTGAACTTTGCTTTGGGGATCGGATAACAGAACTGCCAGGAGATGAAATTGGAACAGAGTGGGACGAAGGGATTGGAACCTGGGGCCCCGACCAAGGAGATGTTTTAACAGCTCTTACGTCTTACATTCAGAAAGAACAGATCCTGCAAGCTGTTTGGACAGTGGGAAATTATTGGTACAGAGGTCCTTCTCTTCCAAGATCTGGCACAATCCACACTGCTTAAAAGAATGAAAATGAACTCGGTAACAAGATATCTAGCTCAGAAAAATATCAGGTACAAGTGGACCTTCCCATTTGGTTTATTGCTCATGTGTGAGAAGGAACAAGTTACTTACCTGTAACTGTTGTTCTCCAGCATGGGTCTGGCATGGATTCACATGCTAATGAATATTCCCCGTTGTCAGGCCGGAAATCCTCGGTATAGAAAAAAAATCAGTATCAGTTTCGTTTCTGATCTGTCTTTCTTAGTAGTAACCAATCACTGGTCTCTGGGTCATACTGTCCCCAGCCAATGACTGCCCTCTCCCTAAGCCCCGCCTCTGGCAGCCATCCTTAGATTTGGTAGCACGTAAAGTGGCAGTATGACCAAGTGAAGAGCCGCAGAGGGGTAGGCGGGAGGGTTCGCATGTGAAGCCATGCCAGACCCATGCTGGAGAACAACAGTTACAGGTAAGTAACTTGTTCCTTCTCCAGCATGGGGTCTGGCATGGATTCACATGCTCATGAATAAGAGAATACATAGCAGTACACACATGCACAACCACGGGAGGTGGCAACAGGCTCAACATTAAGCAATACAACAACTCAACATTAAGCATCTCTTACCTCCTCACCAGGCTGACCTTAAGCGAACAGATTGCGCAGCACTGCTTGGCCGACCCTGGACTCCTCCCTGGAATCCCGATCAACGCAGTAGAATCTTGTGAAGGTGTGCATCGACCTCCACGTCGCAGCCCTGCAGATGTCCAGCAGGGGCACACCAGACAGGAACGCCGTGGTAGCAGCGATCGCTCTGGCCGAATGGGCTCTCGGACGGCCGGGCAGCGGTCGGTTTGCCAACCGGTGACAGTGCATGATGCAGCCGGAGAGCCATCTGGAAATGGAAGTCTTCAAGAGAGCCTTCCCTTGATTCACAGTCCCAAAGTTCACAAACAGCTGTGATGTCTTCCGAAAACTCTTTGTGCGGTCCACCTAGAACTTCAGCGCTCTAGCTACGTCCAGCAGAAACATCCCTTTCAGCCGGCGACGAAGGAGACGGTAAGAAAACTGGCAACACCAAGGGTTCGTTGAGGTGGAAGTCCGACGGCACCTTGGGCATGAAGGAGGGGTACGTCCTCAGCACCACCCTCGTGTCGTGACACGTCGAGTATGGCGGCTTGCAAGATAGGGCCTGGATCTCTCCCACTCTTCGTGCGGAGGTGATGGCCACGAGAAACACTGTCTTCCACGACAGAAACTTCAACGGTGCCGAATGCATAGGCTCAAATGGGGGCCCCATGAGCCTGGTCAGCACCACGTTGAGCTCCCACGCCGGGGCAGGGGCCTTCACCGGCGGGAATGATCAGAACAATCCTTTCATAAATTCCTTCACCAGTCGATGAGACCACAAGGACGCCCGTCCCGTACTTCTGGTCTATCGTGAGATGGCGGCCAGATGTATCTTGATGGAAGCATGAGCTAGTCCAGCCTTGGCCAATGACAGTAGGTACGGCAATACTTGAGGGGCCGTAATCCGCAGAGGGTTAATCTTCTGTGCACGGCACCAGACAGAGAACCTCTTCCATTTATGTCCGTAGCACTTGAGAGTTGAAGACGCCCTGGCCTTTGCAAGAACCTCTCTGCAGTCGGCCGGGATGTCGTACCCTTCAAACTCTAATGCTGCAGGAGCCAGGCCTGCAAGTTCAGCGACTCCAGGTTGTGGTGAAGATTGCCGCCTCCTTCTCTGGAGGGAAGATCTGCGTCCGTCGGCAGCTTGACTGGTGTGGACGTTGACAAGTCCAGAAGGTCCGGGAACCAGATCTGTCTCGGCCACGCCGGTGCGACAAGGATCATCCTGCACCGGGACCTCTTGAGCTGGTTGATGAGCCAGAGCAGGAACGGCAGCGGAGGGAACGCATAAAGAAATAGGGGAATGAGAAAGCATCGCCCATGCTCCTCGACTGGGGGGACCTACTGGCGAACCTCCGGCACTTGGAATTCGTCGCCGTCGCGAAGAGATCGATTTGGGGTTCGCCCCATCGTCGGAAGAGTCGATCCACTTGATCCTGGCGTAGTTCCCACTCGTAGCACGAGCGTAGCTCTCTGCGGAGTTGAGTTGGCGATCTTGTTTTTTATTCCTGCCAGATGAAGAGGCACCAGAAACATCCCTTGGGCGACGGCCCAGTGCCACAGATCCTGGGCTTCCTTGGATAGGGCAGGGGATCTGGTTCTGCCCTGCTTCCGGATGTAGAACATCGTGGTGGTGTTGTCGGTGAAGATCCTCACCACCTTGCCCTTGAGGGACGGAGGAAAAGACCTGAGGGCCCAGAACACTGCGCGGAGCTCCAAGATGTTGATGTGGAGTGACTTCTCCTCCGGGAGCCAAAGGTCTCTCGCGTGAAGATCTCCGGAGTGCGCTCCCCAACCTTCCATGGAGGCGTCTGTCGTCACCGTCACCTGGTGAGCTGGGGTCTGAAAGTCCGTGCCCGCCGACAGGTGAGACCGGGTACCCCACCACCGGATCGCCTGACGGAACATCTCGTTGAGGGATCCTGTCCTCGAAACTGCCCCTCGACTGGACCCAGCGGGCTTCGAGGAACTCTTGCAAGGGGCGCATCCGAAGCCTGCAAAGGAACACCAGATAAATGCAGGAGGACATCATCCCGAGAAGGGACTTGATAGATCTTACCCTGGCCATGTCCGTGGCCAGCAGACGCTGCACCTTGCCCAGAATGGTCCTGGTCCTTTCCTCCGACGGCGAGGCCTGCCGCGCCACTGTGTCAAGCTTGGCTCCCAGAAACAGGGCGACTTGCGACGGAACCAGGTGGGATTTTGGAAAGTTGATGGAGAATCCCAGGTCCGTGAGCAGCTGGACGGTCTTCGCAGTGTGCTCCACGGCGAGCTCCCTTGTCCTTGCCCGGATGAGCCAGTCGTCCAGGTAGGGGTAGACGTGGATCCCTTGTAGGCGCAGCCGCGCCGCCACTGGTGTGAGGCACTTGGTGAACACTCTGGGTGCCGACTTCAATCTGAACGGGAGGGCCTTGAACTGGTAGTGCCGCCCCTGGACCACGAACCTGAGGAACTTCCGGTGTCTTTTTAGAATGGGGATGTGGAAGTACGCATCCTCCAAGTCCAATGATGACAGGAAATCGCCCTCCTCCAGCTGTCCCAGCACGTGCTGGATGGTGACCATCCGGAACTTCTGTGCCTTGATGTACTTGTTCAGTCGTCGCAGGTCCAGGATGGGGCGCCATCCTCCTGTCTTCTTTTTTACGAGGAAGTACCTTGAGTAAACTCCGGAGCCCCGAAGCCTCTTTGGGACGAGCTCGATGGCACCCTTCTTGAGCATCGCCCTTACTTCCAACAGTAGTTGAGGGACGTGATTTTCCTTCCTGGCCACGGGTGGAATGCGAGGGCACTTCTTCTGAAACTCAAGGGCGTGCCCTTGGGCCAGGGCGTCCAGCACCCAACGGTCAGTGGAGATGGACTCCCACACGCTGACGAACCTCGCCAGCCGGCCTCCCACTGGGGTGTTTTGCGGGGGCCCAACCCCACGGTCAATTCAATCTTGTTTGGAGGCCGCCTTGACTCCTTGACCTCCCTGTCAACGATGGGCACCACCTGACGCAGCGTCCCCTGTAGGCTTCCTGGGACGAAGATCTTGCCGCTTGGCGGTACGTGGAGGAGCCACTGCCGGATCCCTTGGAGGCACCTTGTCTGCCCCCGGAGCTCCGAAAGGACGGCCGTCGTCGTTGGAGCACTCCCAGTGCCCGGGCAGTCTCTGTGTCTGTCTTGATGGCCTGAAGGGACTCATCAACTGCCTTCCCAAACAGGTTGTTCCCGTCGAAGGGCATGTCCAAAACCTTGGTTTGTACGTCCTGGAGGAAATCCGTCGCCTTGAGCCATCCTCGTCGTCTCATGCAAACGCTGTTGCCCAACTGACGGAAACCGGTGTCGGCGATGGCGTGGTCCGAAGCAATCTCACCTTCCTGTAGGATTTCAAGGGCCTCAGCCCTTTTGGCGCCCGGAAGGAAGTCCAACAGCGGGGCGATTTTGAACCACAACTCCTTGTCGTAGCGGGCTACGATAGCCAGGGCATTGGCCGCCTTGATAGTCGTCGCTGCGGATGAGATGACCCGTCGTCCCATCGTGTCCAGCTTCCTGCCCTCGCCGTCCGGCGGGGAAGTTGATGTCGAGGCCGATGCCCCCCAGCTTTTTTCTTTGCCGCCGCCGAAACGACCGAATCCGGGGTAGGTTGCGCCCGAAGGCACAAGGGGGCAGCATCGGGGACCTGGTACTACTTCTCGTACCGGTCCCTCTTTGCCGGCAGGGTACTTCCTCATTCCAGATGTCATCAAGAAGTGGTATGGCGAGGACCGTCTTCCTTTTAGCCTTGCGTCATTGGTAAAGGAACCCTTCCTTCTTCTCTTCTGGGCAGAGCTGGAAGAGCTCGGATGCCCTGGAAATCATGGCATGAAAGGATCCAATCTCGTCGGGCGGGTACGCCCGGGCAGGGGTCAACGGGGGACACGTCACGTCGTCGCCTCCGTCGTCATCTGTACCTGGCGTAGCCGTGTCTGTGCCTGTATCATCCCTGTGGGTAGTAGAGCAGGGGGGAAGGCAGAGCAGGCCGCAGAGGTGGGAGAGGTGGCGTAGGATGCGTCGTCCTCCTCTTATGCGGTGGACTTTCCGAAGGTCCTGGCTCCGGTTCCTCTGTCGGGTCTGGCTCAGGTACCTCCGTCGGGGGGAGGGGCAACCTTGTCCTTATCTCTGAGCATAAGGACTGAATTGCTGACAAAATGGCCGCCGAAGTGTCCTGCGGCGCCGGAAACGACGGGCGCGAGGGCTCTTGAGGAACCTCGTCGGCGACACCGTCGCTCTCGTCGTCGCCCTCGTCGGGATCCCTCCTGATGGGCTGAGCCTCTTCCACAACTTCGATGAGCTCTTCTTCAGAGGTCGTGTCCGTATCCACGATGGCCACCTGCCCCTCCCCCACCTTTTCCAACGAGGACTTCGTGGGGGTCTTCTCAATGGGCCTGAAAGATGACTCCCTGCGCGGTGGCAGGGAGACTCTGGGTCCTGAGGTCGCCTCCACTGGCGTAGCCTCCACAGGCTGAGCCAGGGCCGCTGCGACATCCTCAATCGAGGTCTTAGCAGGGTGAATTTAGGCCATCGTCACTTTCTGTACGCCTGGGGCCTTCACCTTGGGGGAGGGTCTGAGCCTCGCTCCCCCTCTGCCGGAATCTTCGAGATCGACCGGGGCCTCTCCAGAAGCTTCGCCGGGTTCTCAGACTTCCTCTTACCCGAGCCAGAGCGTTGGCGCGTGGTTGATGGTGCCGGGGAGGATGCGCCCTGCCTGGCAGCCAAGGAGCCCGACTGTTCGGCGCTTCTAGTGCCCGCGGACTTGCGGTGCTTGGCCTTTTGTTGGGCCCCCGTCGCCGGGGCGCCCTCACAGGACTTAGAAGACCGCTCGGACTTCTTTTTCTTCTTCTCGCCTGACGAGCTCTTCCCTTCCAGCCAGTTGGCGAGACGGAAGTGGTGATCCTTCATGGTCCGCTCCGACATGTTCCCACAAAACGCACAGTCCTTCTCCGTGTGCGTCTTGTCCTCATGGAGACAGTAGAGGCATAACGAATGCTCGTCCTCCTTGAAAACCTTCTGAAGCTGGCATCCAGGGCAGGTCCTGAACAGCTTCCCGGGCGTCGAGCTTCCTTTCTCCTGGGCCATGTCCAGGGTAGGCCTCGGAACCTCTGGAATCCTCCAAAAGTGTAAGTCGACGAAATCTTCACCCTTGAGGGGCGTAGAAAACTCCGAAACGGATCCCCGTTGATCGGATGTAGAAACGGTGGAGCTTGAGGCTCTATTTAACCGAAAAATGAGAAAAATCTCCTGAAAAAGCGTGAAAACGCAGCAAAAGCTCGAGAGCTACAGCACGAGGACTTCCAACACTTGAACGTGCAGTAAAAATCTGAGGATGGCTGCCAGAGGCGGGGCTTAGGGAGAGGGCAGTCATTGGCTGGGGGCAGAATGACCCAGAGACCAGTGATTGGTTACTACTAAGAAAGAGATCAGAAACGAAACTGATTTTTTTCTATACCGAGGATTCCCGACCTGACGACGGGGAATATTCATGAGCATGTGAATCCATGCCAGACCCTATGCTGGAGAATAAACAGACTACTGTGGAGGCAGATCTGATCTTGCTCCGCCTGTTCGATATCCCGTGGGGAGGAGCAAAAAGACTTTGTATTGGAGCCGCATACCGCGCAGAAGAAAGAGAACCAGAGATGATACTTGAGAAGACAGCTAGGCCAAGATGGATATCCCCAGATCACCAGGAGACTCTATAGGGGTGATGGTTACTGTAAGATAATGGGAGCTTTTTGTTTGATGGGCGTTGAGCTGTGATAAGCTTTGGAGTGAAGGAGGTGGTTGGAAGGGGTATTTCGTATTTTTGTAGGTGCCATCTACTGGGTATGAGGCCTGACAAGCAGATGCTGAGGCCAGAGTCTTAGTTTAGTTTAGTTTATTATTTATAATGCGACCCTGGGGCATCAGGGCGCAGGATACAAGGATATGTTCAGCTTGGTTACATAGGTACATGAAATATATGGGCAACAATAAGTATGGCAACAATAGGTACATGGGCAACAATAAGTACACGAAATACATAGGCATATATACACAATATGATTACAGGGAGCACGAGGTGCCTGGGCAGCAGTAGGTACCTGCAGTAGGTACATCGGCATGTGTGCAATGTAAATTGCATGCGCCGGTAAGTTAAAATTAAATGATCAGAAAACTACAGGCAAGGTGTCCCAAGGGACTAATAAGTGGTAGGCGAATCGATATGCATATGGGTATACATGAATGGTTATCAGATGGTTATTTATCATTTTCTTTTAGCCAGTTAGTTAGATGTTGTCTGAATTTAGAGAAGGACTGAGGTTCTCTTATACCAGAAGGTAGGGAGTTCCATAGTTGCGCAGCCTTGACTGGGAAGCTATGTCCTCCGATAGTGGAGAGTTTGATTCGTGGTACTTGGAGGCAGTTGGAGTTAGCTGTTCTGGTTGGTCTGGGGGAAGTTTTTCTGCAGATTCTGTCGGTAAGGTATGGCGGTGCTCTGTTATTAAGGCACTTGTATGTGAGGGAGGCAGTTTTAAGTTGGATTTTATCCATGCTAGATAGCCATTTATATTTTCTTCTGGTGGAGGAAATGTGTTCGTTTCTGTTGATCTTGAGTGCTGCTCTCAGTCATTGTTCTGGAGGACCCATATTTTTTGGATAATCTGTTTGTTCGCACCAATGTATAGCGCGTTACAGTAATCCAATTTGGAAAGTAAGAGCTCTAGCGAGAGTAAGGCAATTGTTAGTGGAGAGGAATTGTTTGCTGGCTCCAATTAGTTTGCACGTATATGCGGTAGCAGAGGCTAGGGAGTTGACTTGTTTGGTGAAGTTCAGGGAGGCGTCTAAATAGAAGCTTAAGGTCTTCACTTCCTTTGCTACTTATGTTATTTCCATCAATGGTGAAATTGGCATAATCTAGGCTAAGTTTGGATAGGTGGGTCGAGCTGGGTAGCCATCCATGCCTGAACAATGCTATAGATTCTATTCACCAGAGCCAAATCTGGTGAAGCCAAGTCTTGTCGAGTTTGGTGATCTGGTTTGGTGATCTGGGATCACAAGGGAGGGTGGTAGATCACCCTTTGGTTATAGAAGCTCAGAGTTAGAACAGGGTCATGGCTGGAGATGGGATATCTACAAGATCACTAGGATCTATGAGCCGACCCAGGCATTTGAGGAGAGGGGTGGGAGGTTTATTTTTGTTGTGTGTTGTTTTGGTTGGGGGGAATGCATTCAGACAATATTTAGGCAATTTGTTACACCTCGAGCCAGGGGGTTTGGCTTGTGCGAGCCTGCTATATGAGCACTTTAATCAAATGTATACCATCCAATGTTAGCGGGATGAACTCCCCCCCCCCCCCCCCACATTAAAAAGGAAGCAGGTGGAAGCGGGAAAGTGTCGACATGATGTTTACATAGGAAACACCTATCAGGAAGAAGGATGAACACCCGATTAGGCTGAAATCATATTCCCACATTGTGCAGGCTAATGCACTTGAAAAAAGGGAGGAGTCCTTATTGCGTTTAAGAACACATTGTAGGTCCAAATTGGGCAATCCGACATTGATTCGCACAGTCGGTGTGTGATAGTAATTATTCACATAGATCACTCCCCTTATACCATGGTGTCTGTTTAGGCACCCAATTCTGGGCAGGATGGTGTTATGCGGCAGGCAATGATTCATTTAGAGCATTTTGCTGAGGGGGAAATTGTGTTGGCTGGGGATTTCAATTTAGTCCAAGAAGATGGGAGCACAGGGGTGCAGACAGGTGTTCTTGGTCCGTCAGCCCGCTTGCAACAGAAATCAGCCCTTTGGGAAACATGGGGGAGTCCTCCTCTGGGGCAGCAACAGGGGATGGTTTAAGTTACTTACCTACAACTATTGTTCTCCAGCCTGGGTCTGGCATGGATTCACATGCTCATGAATAAAGAAAACACAGCAGTACCACATTAGGCAACCACGGAAGGTAGCAAGGCTCAACAGAAGCAATTAACACTTACCTCTGGAACAGACTTGCCTCAAGCAAACCGGTTCCGTAGCACTGCCTGGAGAGCCACCTTGAAATGGAAGCCTTCCCATGGTTTGCAGGACCAAAGTTCACAAACAATTGATAAGTCTTCCAAAAACTGTTTGTGTGTTACGTATAACTTCAAATAACGAGCAACGCCCAGCGAATGCAAGGCCCTCTCCACCGACAAAGGTTTCAGGAAGAAGAAACAAGGTCTCGTTGAGATAGAATTCTGACTGAAACTTCGGCATGAAAGAGGGGTGCGTACGCAGTACCACCCTCAATTTGTGAATAGTCAGATATGGCTGCTTGCAGGATAGGGCCTGAATCTCACCCACACGTCTGGCAGAGAGAAACTTGAGTGGGGCTTGATACATATGTTTGAAAGGTGCCCCCATGAGCCTCGTCAGGACAAAGTTGAGTTCCCAATTCCAGGGCAGGAGCCTTCACCGGCGGGAAAGCTCGGGAGAGCCCCTTGAGGAACTCCTTGACGAGTCTGTGGGACCACAGCGTGGATATATTCGGGGGATCTGGTGTAGCGTGAGATGGCTGCCAGGTGTACGCTTATGGATGCGTGAGCCAGTCCAGCTTTTGCCAAGGACGGAGAGTATGGAAGAATCTATGGAGCTGTGACCCTCAGAGGGGTAATCTTCTGCGACCGGTACCACATAGCAAAACACTTCCATTTATGGCCGTAGCACTTTAGTCGACGACGCTCTGGCTTTGGCGAGGACCTCCCTTCTGTCAGGCTTTCTCAAATCTGATGTTGTCCCCGGAAGCTGCTGAACCCCCGCAGTCCCCTTTGGATGCTAACCTCTTAACTGGTATCAAACAGTTCAGTTGAGAGCACCCCCAAGGGAAAGGGGGAAAATGGGACAAAATAATAAACTTCAGGTTTTGCTCGGCTTCTTTATCTGTCAACCTGTTGGTGAAAATAACAACAAATTCACTTTAGTCACTAACCTTTGAATTCCTTGGCTCTGACTTCTCGTTATAATATTAAGTAAATAAACACGCCACCATACCTGATTATCCTCTGTGAATAACTTAGAGGACGTGTAAATTCAAATGAAGAAAACAGAAAAATAGAGTCTCAGATGCTCTTACTAATTTCTTCAATTCGGTTGTGAAAAAGCTGCTAATCTCTCTCAGTTTAATGAGTTAATCTTCAAGCAGTTCCAATGTCATTTACCCAAACAACCCGCTGGAAATATTATACATGTAGTTTGTATTGATGATTTCTCGCTGCTTCAATACCAATTCCAAAAATGACACTCTGGCTATTCAAGTCAAAATGGTTTGTTTCCTGAATATATAAAAGTGTTCATTAATTGGATCTTTTGCTGGCAAAGATGATCGCTCATAAAAGAAGCGTTCTTTTAACCAGAATATGCGCATGCGTGAAGATATTGTTTACTCCTTCTAAAATGGAAGCGCACAAAAACAAGGAAAAGAGTTCAAAAATGAAACTGGCATGGGCGCATGCGTAAATGAATAGTATACCACTCTTCTTAATATGAAGTGTTCAAACAGGAAGGAGAAAGTCCTCAGTTCCGGACACTAATCCTTGAAGAGGCAGCCCAGTGATGATCACGCGCCAGGTTAGAATGTTAGTAAATTAAACATAACGCTTCAGAGTCGCATGGCTACCACACTGTCACTTGCGCAGACAGTGTAAGATTTCTAACGCTAGTCCGACGCTAATAAAAGCACTGTTACCAAAAAAGGGTACAATACTCAATATTTTATACGGCCGAAAAAACACACGACGCTAAAATGATAAACAGACCTCCACACTCCAACTAGCCAATTGCAAAAAATGTGACGCAGTTCAGTAAATTTAAATACAGTTCTAGAAGTTCAAAAATAGATTCATGAAAGAACGAAATGAACTACTATTTTAACAAAAACTAATAAAAACAGGAACAAGTTAATTAATGGAATTAATATTTAACTCCTGCTTGAAAATCACAAAGATCCATAAAAGATAATGAATTCACTTAGCTTGCTTCTTTCTTTCACCGGAACGTTTTCTAAGTTTCTTCTTAAATCTCCAACACTTTCCAGAACCAAAATAACTAATTTTAGGCACAAGGGCCTAACTAAAGTTTTCTAAATCTTAAGAGCTTCAAACATAGGACCTTCCAGCTGGGCTTCTGACAATGAAAGGCGGTTTAGAATGTTCCAACAATGCCTTTCTGTTACTTCTGACCAATCACTGATCCTTTTGGAAGTCTCCATTTTGACTTGGGAAGCTCTCCACACTCTGCACAGAAAGTTAAGGCCCAAACCATACTTTATGTTAATCATATCCTCATTCTACCACATTCAACCAAATCCCACGAAACCTGACAGTACCCCCCCCCTTAATGCCCTGTCCCAGGGCCAATTTTAGAAGGATACTTTCTATGAAATTTTGAGACTAATTGTGGTGCATGCACATTCACCTCGTCTTCCCATGTACGTTCCTCAGGTCCGAAACCTTCCCAGTCTATTAAATATTGTAGTTTCCCTCTTAACCTCCTGGAATCTACAATTCTTTTCACCACAAACTCTTCGGATGAATTCTCTAACTGAACTGGTGAAGGTGGATGTACAACTCTAGTCCCCGGAATCACAGGTTTTAATAGACTAATGTGAAAAGTTGGATGTATTTTCAAGGAAGTAGGTAGTTTTAACCGTACTGACACTGGATTGATTATCTTTTCTACTTTAAATGGACCTACAAAACGTGGAGTAAATTTGTTTTTGCCCTTAATTCTCAAATGTCTCGTCGAAAGCCAAACCAAGTCACCAACCTTATATTTAGGACCCAACCTCCTTTTTTGATCTGCAAATCTTTTGTACTTCTGTTTACTATCGAAAAGTACCCTTTTTGCTCTTTCCAAATTTTTTCTCATAGTTTTTAATCGAACCTCAACTCCAGGATTTTCTGACTCTTCAGTAATTTCAAAACTTAAAAACCGTGGGTGAAAACCTCTTCCAAGATAAAATGGAGACATGTTAGTTGAATCTTTAGCACAATTATTATAAGCAAATTCGGCAAGCCAAATCAAATCCACCCATTCTTCCCCTGCCTGTAGATAACACCTCAAATACTTCTCCAGTTCTTGATTTACTCTTTCTACTTGTCCATTGGTCTCGGGATGATAACCTGATGATAAACTGACTTCCACACCCAAATCCTTACAAAAAACCCTCCAAAATCTAGAAATAAATTGAGGACCTCTATCTGAGATAATTTGATTAGGCAGACCATGCAGTCTAACTATTTCTCGCAAAAAGACTTTGGCCAAATTGTCTGCAGTAACCTCTCCCTCCATTGGAACAAAGTGAGCCTCTTTTGACAAGAGGTCCACCACAACTAGAATAGATGTACAACCCTTGTCACAAGGAAGATCTGTAATGAAGTCCAGGGAAATTGTATGCCAAGGACGAGGTGGAATAGGCAACGGCTCCAACAACCCGACTGGTTTTCCGGTTTGACTCTTCATTTGAGCGCAAATAGCACAAGTTTTTACAAAATTTAAGATGTCCTGACGCATTTTTTCCCACCAGAAGCTCCTCCTGACCAATTCTAGCGTCTTTCTAAAACCTGGGTGTCCGGACAGCATAGATTCATGACAGTCTCTTATTACTCTCTCTCTCAATTCCAAAATAGGTAAGTAAAGTTTATTTTCAAAGAACGGCAATCCTTTCTCAATTTTTCGAACCGGATCCTTTCGGACCCATTCCTCCATTTGTGCAATTGACATGGACTTTCGAACTTCTTCCTCAACATCCTCAATTTTCTGTATTCCGGCAGAAATAAAACAGCATGGATCGATAATGGATATCATCTCCTTTTCTGATTCCATCTCACTTCCAGGAAATTGACGTGATAAAGCATCAGCCTTTCCATTAAGCCTACCTGGCTTAAATGTCACTACAAAATCGTAATCAGCAAAGAACAATGACCATCTTAACTGCCTTGGTGTGAGAGTCTTGGCTGATTTCAGAAAAAGCAAATTTCTATGGTCTGTTAACACAGTCACTGTATGTCTTGCTCCTTTTAAAAAATGCCTCCACTCTTCAAAAGCAAACTTGATTGCCAATAATTCTCGATCTGAGATCGTATAATTTTGTTCTGCCATAGAGAATTTTTTAGAATAGTAAGCCACTGGATGAAGTTGTCCGGTCTCTCGATGTCTCTGAGAAAGAACAGCCCCCATGGCAAGATTCGATGCATCCGCTTCTACATAAAAAGGCTGAGATGGATCTGGATGAATTAAAATAGGGGCCGAACTGAACCTTTTCTTTAATTCTTGAAATGCCTCCTCTGCCTCTGTCGACCACACAAATTTGGCACCTTTCTTTAAAAGTTTTGTTATGGGAGTAATCAATCGAGAAAATCCTTCAATAAATCTTCTATAAAAATTCGCAAAACCTAAAAAGCTTTGAATTTCTTTTACTTTCGTTGGTGTTGGCCAATCCGTGATGGCTTGAACTTTGTTCGGATTCATCTCCAATCCCTTGGGAGAAACAATGTATCCTAAAAATTCCACTGAATTAGTATGAAACTGAGATTTTTCTAATTTAGCAAACAAATGATTCTCTTTGAGTCTTTGTAGAACCTTTCCCACATGAATTTTATGCGACTCTAAATCCTGAGAATAAATCAAAATATCATCAATGTATACTACTACGAATATATCTAAAAAATCTCTTAAAATTTCATCCATAAAGAATTGAAAGGCAGCTGGAGCATTGCATAAACCAAAAGGCATCACCAAGTACTCATAAAGCCCAAATCGGGTTTTGAATGCCGTCTTCCACTCATCACCCTCCTGGACTCTCACCAGATGATAGGCACCACGTAAATCTAGTTTGGAAAAAATTGTGGCTCCCTGGACCTGATTCAAGATTTCCGAAATTAGAGGGAGAGGATACTTGTTTTTGATTGTAATTCTATTCACAGCTCTATAATCAATGCATGTTCTGAGAGACCCATCTGGCTTTGGTACAAAAAATAATGGAGATGCGGCTGGAGATTGAGAATGACGAATAAAACCTTTAGCCAAATTTTCTGCAAGGTACTCTTTAAGATAATCATTCTCCTTTTCAGTTAATGCATACACTCGAC
This sequence comes from Ambystoma mexicanum, assembly GCF_040938575.1. Lineage (NCBI taxonomy): Eukaryota > Metazoa > Chordata > Amphibia > Caudata > Ambystomatidae > Ambystoma > Ambystoma mexicanum. Next base: position 288,401,491 of record NC_090931.1, on the reverse strand, counting down.
TACTTGGTAAAACCGCCCCGGGCTCCAAATCAATTTTACAGTCAAAACTCCTATGTGGAGGTAATTCTCCTGCCTCCTTTTCATCAAACACCTCCTTGTACCCTTGATAACACTCCGGAAGATGTCCTAACACCGCTCCTATATTATGTCCTGTAATACCTGCATCAGTCAGAAAAGAGGAAACTAAACCTTGTGTTTCTTCCCTCCCAGGATTACCTTTCAAAAGGCAATTTTCTAAACAGAAACTAGACTGTAATTCTACCACTCGTCTACTCCAATCAATGTGAGGATTATGCAAGGTTAGCCATGGCATGCCTAAAATTATTTTCAAAATTGGTGTATCAATTAAATCAAATGAGATTTCTTCTCTATGACCTCCAAATAATTCCATAACCAAGACACCAGTTTCATGAGTTATAGGACCTGATGAAAGAGAAGTTCCATCTACAGCCCGAACTTGTTCCACAACTTCCTTCCTCACTAGTGGTATTCCCAATGCCTTAGCTACTCCCCAATCCATAAAGTTCCCGGTGGCTCCTGAATCAATCACTACCGGTCCATACCCTTTCTTTTCCTCCTTCAAATACAAGGATACATTTACAGTTATATGTGGAACCGCTGACTGAACTGTATTTGCAACCTGCTGTGCTTTTCCTCCGGCTGATGAAAATTTTTTGGGTGTAAAGGGACAATTTCCTAAAAAATGACCGCCCCTACCACAATATAAACACAAATTATTCTCACGCCTCCTAGTTTTTTCCTCTTTTGATAAAGGACCTTTTATTCTAATTTGTTGATCATTCACCCTTGGTTTCACTTCTTTACTACCCACCTCAAGCTTTGAACGCTCTCCTCTAATGACTGACCTCACCTCCCCCTGAGTACAACGACGCCTTTCTGCTTTCCTTTCACTTATACGATAGTCCAACTGAACTACTAAATCAATCAATTCCTCACAAGAAGAAGGGCGTTGGACTACACTGGACAAGGCATCCTTCAACTCCTCCTTGAGGCCTCTATAAAAAAGAGAAGACCTCTTCTCTGCTGGCCACTGGGATTCTAAAACCAAAGACCTAAACTGTGTGATATATGTAACCAAGTCTCTGTTTCCTTGACGCAAATCTAATAATTCACCATCAATTTCTAAGGACAGTTGTCTTTTATCAAACATTTTCTTAAATTCTTCCATAAAAAGAGAAACATTTTTTAAAGATAAACTCTTCTGCCTAACCAATAAACCTGCCCAAGTAGAAGCCTCTCCAGATAAATAAGACATCATAAAAGTAACTTTGGAAGCATCAGAAGGAAATAGTTCAGGCCTACTAAGAAAGTGCAACTCACATTGGGTTACAAATGTCTGAAATTTACTTGAATCTCCGTAGTAACGCTCTGGAGCTGCCAAAGGTACTGGCATAACTAATGCCCTAAAACCTCCCTCTGCCCCATCACCTCTACCCACACCTCTCTCCTCACCAACCCTTACCAATTCCGGGGGAAATTCTTCTCTCCCAATTCCCTGCGTCTGTGCCATCTTTTCACTTAACTCATCTACTCTTTGTCCTAATTTTTTATTCTCTTGATATGCCACCTTTAATTCTTCCTGTAATTCCCTCACTAAAACACTTAACGCTTCCATTGAGAACTCGGGGTTCATGACAGCTTAGGAGGACTATTTTTTCTGGCCTTTCATTCTGTCAGGCTTTCTCAAATCTGATGTTGTCCCCGGAAGCTGCTGAACCCCCGCAGTCCCCTTTGGATGCTAACCTCTTAACTGGTATCAAACAGTTCAGTTGAGAGCACCCCCAAGGGAAAGGGGGAAAATGGGACAAAATAATAAACTTCAGGTTTTGCTCGGCTTCTTTATCTGTCAACCTGTTGGTGAAAATAACAACAAATTCACTTTAGTCACTAACCTTTGAATTCCTTGGCTCTGACTTCTCGTTATAATATTAAGTAAATAAACACGCCACCATACCTGATTATCCTCTGTGAATAACTTAGAGGACGTGTAAATTCAAATGAAGAAAACAGAAAAATAGAGTCTCAGATGCTCTTACTAATTTCTTCAATTCGGTTGTGAAAAAGCTGCTAATCTCTCTCAGTTTAATGAGTTAATCTTCAAGCAGTTCCAATGTCATTTACCCAAACAACCCGCTGGAAATATTATACATGTAGTTTGTATTGATGATTTCTCGCTGCTTCAATACCAATTCCAAAAATGACACTCTGGCTATTCAAGTCAAAATGGTTTGTTTCCTGAATATATAAAAGTGTTCATTAATTGGATCTTTTGCTGGCAAAGATGATCGCTCATAAAAGAAGCGTTCTTTTAACCAGAATATGCGCATGCGTGAAGATATTGTTTACTCCTTCTAAAATGGAAGCGCACAAAAACAAGGAAAAGAGTTCAAAAATGAAACTGGCATGGGCGCATGCGTAAATGAATAGTATACCACTCTTCTTAATATGAAGTGTTCAAACAGGAAGGAGAAAGTCCTCAGTTCCGGACACTAATCCTTGAAGAGGCAGCCCAGTGATGATCACGCGCCAGGTTAGAATGTTAGTAAATTAAACATAACGCTTCAGAGTCGCATGGCTACCACACTGTCACTTGCGCAGACAGTGTAAGATTTCTAACGCTAGTCCGACGCTAATAAAAGCACTGTTACCAAAAAAGGGTACAATACTCAATATTTTATACGGCCGAAAAAACACACGACGCTAAAATGATAAACAGACCTCCACACTCCAACTAGCCAATTGCAAAAAATGTGACGCAGTTCAGTAAATTTAAATACAGTTCTAGAAGTTCAAAAATAGATTCATGAAAGAACGAAATGAACTACTATTTTAACAAAAACTAATAAAAACAGGAACAAGTTAATTAATGGAATTAATATTTAACTCCTGCTTGAAAATCACAAAGATCCATAAAAGATAATGAATTCACTTAGCTTGCTTCTTTCTTTCACCGGAACGTTTTCTAAGTTTCTTCTTAAATCTCCAACACTTTCCAGAACCAAAATAACTAATTTTAGGCACAAGGGCCTAACTAAAGTTTTCTAAATCTTAAGAGCTTCAAACATAGGACCTTCCAGCTGGGCTTCTGACAATGAAAGGCGGTTTAGAATGTTCCAACAATGCCTTTCTGTTACTTCTGACCAATCACTGATCCTTTTGGAAGTCTCCATTTTGACTTGGGAAGCTCTCCACACTCTGCACAGAAAGTTAAGGCCCAAACCATACTTTATGTTAATCATATCCTCATTCTACCACATTCAACCAAATCCCACGAAACCTGACACCTGCAGTCCGCTGGCAACTCATAACCTCCAAACTCTAAGGCCGCAAGAGCCATTCCCTCAGGCTCAGCGAATGTGGGTCGTGAAGTATTGCACCTCCCTTTTAGGTGAGCAGATCTGTAAGTGCCGTCAACTTGACTGGAGGCGACGCCGACAGGCAGAGCAGGTCCGGATACCAAATCTGCCACACCCACGCCGGAGCGATGAGTATCATCTTGCATCGACACCGAGTGTGTTGAGGACACATAGCAGGAGAGGAAACTGTGGGAAAAGCGTACAGAAACAGACCTTCCAACGGGAAGGAGAACGCGTCTCCCAAGCGTCCCAGTTGGTAGAATGTGCTGGCAAACATCAGGCATTTGGATATCGCCGCCGTGGCAAAATCAATTAGCGGTCTGCCTCATTTGACGAACAGGCGGTCCACCTGATCCTGACGAAGTTCCCACTCGTGGCAGCAGCACAGTTTCCTGCTGAGGGAGTCTGCAATGGTGTTCTTGATGCCTGCTAGGTAGAGAGGAACATCCCCTTTCCGATGGCCCAGTGCCACAAGTCCTGTGCTTCCTTGGAGAGCGCTGGGAAACCAGTGCCCCCTTGCTTACTGATGTAGAACATGGTGGCGGTGTTGTCCGTGAAGATCCTCCTCACCTTGCCCTTCAGAGACGGTAGGAAAGACTTAAGGGCCCAGAACACTGCCCGTAGCTCCAGGATGTTGATGTGCAGATCCTTCTCCTCTGGAAGCCACAGAGCTCTGGCGTGTAGACGCCCTGTGTGAGGCCCCCAATCTTCCAGAGAGGCATCCGTGATGACGGACTCATGGTATGCAGGGTTTGGAATCCCGGCACCTGGGTGATGTGGGAGCGCACCGCCCACCACTATCGCCCGCCAGAACTCCTTGTTGAGAAGAATCTTGTCTGCAAAACTCCCGGACACTTGTATCCAACGTGCATCCAAGAATTCATGTAGGGGTTGCATCTGCAACCTGCACAGACGACCGAGGTAAATGCAGGACGGCATGCCCAGCAACGGCTTGATGGCCCGCACCGTGGCCATCTTCGCTGATGACAGTGGCTGCACCTACCCTTGAATGGCTGCTAGCCTCTCCTCTGAACCCCTGCTAGCCTCTCCTCCAAAGGGGATGCCAGCCAAGCCACCGTGTTGAGTCTGGCACCAAGGAACAGCACGTTCTGCGATGGCGTTAAGCAGGACTTCGGATAGTTTACGTAGAAATCCAGCTCCGTCAGCAGTCGGATGGTCTCCTTTGTGTGCTCGTCGGCCAGTTCTAGAGAGTGGGCGCTTATTAGCCAATCGTCCAGCTACAGGTATGCGTGTATGCCCTGCAGACGCATATGGGATGCCACCAGGGCCAGGCATTTTGTAAACACTCTGTGGACCAATTTGAAGCCGAATGGTAGGATCTTGAACTGGTAGGGCCTTGAACTGGTAGTGTTGACCTTGCACCACCAACCGTAGGAACCTTCGATGTTTCCTGTGGATGGGGACATGGAAGTACGTGTCCTCTAGGTCCAACGACATCAAAAAATCTCTTTCTCCAGTTGGCTAAGCACATGCTGCAACAGGACCATGTTGCATTTTTGGGACTACAGGTACTTGTTCAGACGGCGCAGGTCTAGGATGGGTTTTAAACCCCCTGTCTTCTTTCTTAACAAAAAGTATCGGGAATAGACTCCGGAACCCAGGAGACGTTTGGGGACCCTAGTCAGCCGGCCTCCCGCCAGGGTACACGAGTGGGGGCTTGATGTCTTGGCCGATTCAGGGTGCTGTGTCCTGCCCTGCAGATGACAGCGACGCTGACCTCTGCTACCGCAGGCCTGGGAGCAACCCCTGTATGCCCCCTGGGAGGAGGATCAGTGAGGTTACCTGTATGATGTGGAAAATTCCTTGGATGATCTGCTTGATTTTCCTCTGGAGGGAATTGAAAAGAAGACGCGGGATGTTGTTGAAGAGTGTTAAGGGAATGTGCAGTCTCCGGATCTGTCTTTATGGCTTCAAGGGATTCGTCAACTGCCTTCCTGAACAGAATTTCTCCAAAGGGCATGTCCAGCACCTTCGCATTAACGTCCTGACGAAAGTTTGTGGTCTTCAACCATCCTTGTCGACGAAGGCAGACTCTGTTCCCCATTTGCCGGAAACCAGTGTCGGCGATGTCCACTGGCACTGAAAGAGGGCGAGAGCTTCCATTTTCTTGTCATCTGGGAGGAATTCCAGGATCAGGCTCTGCTTGTACCAAAGCTCCCGGTCTCATGGGGCCAAGATAGCCAGAGCATTTGCCGCCTTTATCATGGATGCCGCCGTGTAAATGTCTCTCTTCCCCATGGCGTCCATCTTCTTCCCCTCGTTGTCCGGGGGAACTGATGATGATGAAGCCGGGTTCGCCAAACGTTTTGAGGCAGCCGACACTACCGAGTCCAGCCACGGTTGTGACCTCAAGCACTCCGGCACCCTATATTTCTTCTCCAACCTGTCTCGTTTGGTTGGAGCAGTGCATGGGTTCTTCATAAAGGCTAGCCCTTACTCCCAAATGTCATACAGAAAGGGTACCGCCATGATAGTCTTCCTCTTGGACTCTGGTCACTGATACAAGAAGCCCTCTCTTTCTTGGTTTCCTCGGGCACCAGCTGAAACAGCTCGAACGCCCTGGAAATAGAGGGGAATGATCCCACTTCATCTGGTGGAGAGACTGAGAGGCGTCCAGGTGCAGTGGTTCATCGTCTGCTGGGACTAAATCTTCATTTTCGACGGTTTCTGCGGCTGTCTCCATATTAGTGTCCGTGTGCCTATCCAGGTCCGCTGGTGGAGTTGGGGCCCGACGTGGTGGAGAAGGCTGATATGGAGGCGTCAGATGGCGCCTTCTCTTCTTATGCAGAAGATGATCAGGGGGCCTGCGGAACCACATCTGTCTGTGCTGGGGGCAACATCTGCTGGATCTCTGTCAATAGGGTGTGGAAAGTCGACAGGATGTCCATGCCCCTCGGCTGTGTACAGAATGATAGAGCGCTCGGCCCTGCACTGTCGTCCTCGTGGACCGTATAGACGGACTCTTGGTCATCGTCCGTGAATGAGATGTCCATTGGTTGAACACCATACATGGAGGGCTGTTTTGGGGCCTCCTCGCCCCCCCATCCGACCATTTTCCTGCCTAAGGGTTTTGAACGAGTGTCCCCCCTCACCCCCTGGCGTTACTGGCTGCCTTCGCTGCTGCCTCAGCGCTGTGTCACGCATGGGAGGTAGGGATACCCTTTGCACCATAGGAGCCACCCTCATCGGATCGGCACATACTGCTGCCGTGGTCGTCATAGCAGGTGTCGACGAAGTGGTTGACTGTTACTCACCACTCCGAAATAGGCCGAAGATGCAGAGAAGTGACCCTTGGAGATGATGGTGGTACAATAATCGATATTGAGCCTTCCATCCCAGCTCCCCTGAGTACAAGACTCAGGCTTCCTCAAAGAGGGGCTCTTTTCCACAATGTACCTCTCTGCTGTTTCAGTTGGGACAGACAGAGATGTCAATTGAATAAAAGAGCAGGGAGAACACACACCGCCAATACCAATGCTACAAAGGAATACAAAGATATTAGACAGTGTTGAGGTTAATGCAAGTGTGATTAGAACAGTTGAATTAAATGGGCAACTACCTAGATCGATATTGGAGTGGAGCTTCCGTGGGGTGGATCTACAAGGAATAACACAAAATGAATGGAAATGGTCTAATTCAATATCGGTCCCAACTATATATAGAATTGATAACAACTAACCTGAATAAGGATATATTGAGGAAAGGAAAGCGTTTATATGCACTTAAGGACAATCTCACATGAAAGTCACTCAATGTCCCAGAATCCAACAGAAGACAAATCTCCAAATAAGTTGTGGAGATAAACAGTAGCAGAGATGGGGATAGCCAATTAAGTATGTACCTGAGCCCACATGTATCCCGAGCAGCTGTAGAAAAGATCCAGATAGTAGGCAGCAATTTGGGTCCGAGTGCAGAAGCGGTAACCAGGAATGAAGTACCGCAAGAGACAGAAGGGAGCCGGATCCAGTAAGGTTCCGAGTCAAACAACCAGACGAGCACGACAGGAATAAAGGAGGAGACAAAGCAATTCAGTAGTCAGGCAAAGGTAAACACCAGGAGTTCAGATGAGGAATCGTGTAGGAAGACACGAAGAGGAAACGGACGAAACCGCGTGTAGCTTGTAACGCTAATTAGCAGCAACAAGCCCCTTAGAAGACAGTGGTTTTATAGTCGTAAGAGGGGCGTGTCTTGCCGTACGTCTTCCACGTACAAGATGAGTCAGCTGACCCGGAGTCCGTCGAAGTTTGTACAGACGCCATGGTAGCCTGTATCTAGTCCATAGAGGAGCTTGTAAAGAAGTCGTACTCTGCAAGGAGGCCCGGGGGGGAGCCTGAAGTGTAACAGCATCCTCCCCCCCAAAGACTCCGGCAACCCCTTGGCGGAATGGAAACTCCTCAGAAGATCCGGACTATGGAAATTGGAGAGAGGCTCCCAAGTACGGTCCTCAGGCCCATACCCCTTCTAATCCACGAGGTAGAACAACTTACCCCTAGACACCCTGCAGTCCAGGATACGCGAGACCTCATATTCCTCCTCACCATCCACCAAGATCGGCGAAGGACGAGTAGGCAGACGGGTCCCCTGGATGAAAGGCTTAATCAGGGAGACGTGAAAGACTGGATGTATGCGCCATGATTGCGGCAGAGAAAGCTTAACCGCCACAGGATTGATAACATCAGTAATGACATAGGGTCCCACATATTTGGGCAGAAGCGAGCGTTTGCCTGCAATTCGCAAATTACGGGATGACAACCACACCTTCATGCCACTGCGATAGACTGGAGCAGGTGATCGATGCACATCAGCATACTTCTTGGCACGATCTTCAGCTCGGAGTAAATGACAGCGTACATCCCCATGAATCTTATCGAGATCTCTCATACATTCTCTTGCTGCAGGATTAATGGCCAGTAATACCGGATCAAGTGGGAGTGCCCTAGGATGACCACCATATAGGGCAAAAAAGGGAGAAACTCCAGTTGATGTATGCATAGAGTTGTTATATGCAAATTCTGCATAAGGCAGAGAAGTAAACCAAGACTGTTGGAACTGAAGGCATAAACCACGTAGGTACTGTTCGATAGTAGCGTTAGTGCTCTCAGTCTGCCCATCCGTTTGAGGATGGTAAGCCGAGGAGTACCTGTCCTCAATTCCCAGAGAAAATGTAGGAGCCTTTCAAAATCGTGATGTAAATTGTGTCCCACGATCGGAAACAATAACAGAGGGTAATCCAAAGAAACGAAACACATTCGTCAAGAACAGTCTTGGCAATTCTGGAGCCGCGGGCAAACCTGAGCAAGGTATGAACAATGCATATTTTGTGAAATAATCAACAATTACCCAAATAGTGTCATGGCCCTGAACGTCAGGAAGTTCCACAGTGAAATCCATTGACAGCATCTGCCAAGGTTTGTACGGAACAGGAAGAGGTTGTAACAAACTGACTGGTTTGGCTATAGAAGTTTTACACTGAGTGCATATGGAACAAGTCAAAATGTAGTCCTTTACAACACAAACCATGGAAGGCCACCAAGCCCAACGCCGTAAGGCTTCAAGAGTTTTTTGACTTCCTGGATGTGCAGCAATCAAAGAATCATGAGACCACTGAAACGCTAAATCTCTAGCTTGACCTGAGGGTATATAGACGCGCCCTTGAATGAATGGAATACCCTGAACTATTTCCAGGTTGAGGTCAGTGATCTCTTTTGGATGGGTTGAGACCCAATCAAGGATGATTGAACGTAAAGAGGGCTGAACCGAACAACCACAAACAACTTTGTTCGGTAGAAGAGGAAGTGCTTCGATCTGTTGAGAATGGCCATCCGTATGTAAGTGAGAGAGAGTATCAGCCGAAACTTGAGCTTTAGCCGGACGGTACGTGATAACAAATTGGTATTGTGAAAAGAACAAATGCCACCCCGCCTGTCTAGCTGTAAAACATTTCATAGATTTGAAGGCTAACAGGCTGTGGTGATCCGAGTTTACTGTTACAAGGTGTTTGGCCCCCAGAAGGTGATGTCTCCATTCCAAGAATGCGTCTGTGATGGCTAAAAGTTTGCGTTCTGTGATGGAATAATTTCGTTCGTAAGCTGTCAATTTACGAGAGAAGTAGGCAACAGGATGAATCTCTCCCGAATGAGGACAGGTTTGAGACAACACCGCCCCAAGAGCATAACCTGAAGCATCAGCTTCAACAAAAAAAGGAAGCTCGGGATCAGGATGTTTGAGGACAGGGGCGGAAGTGAAGGCTGATTGTAATTGATCAAAAGCTTTCTGAGCTTCTGAAGACCATACAAATGGCACCTTGGCACTTGTCAGAGAGGTAAGAGGTGCAGAGATTTCAGACAATCCATTGATGAAGCGTCTATAAAAGTTTGCAAATCCCAGGAATGATTGTAAAGATTTGACTGAATTGGGCACAGGCCATTCCAGGATTACACTAATTTTGGACTGACTCATGCGCACTCCATTGTTAGTAAGATCATATCCCAAAAATTCCACCCCTGAGGAATGAAATATGCACTTTTCGGCTTTTACAAACAATCTATGTTCTCTCAGGCGTTGGAGTACTGTTTTGACATGTTTTTCGTGGTCTTCCTGGTTTTGTGAATAAATCAAAATGTCATCCAGGTAGACAACAACAAATTGATCAAGAATGTCATAAAACAAATCGTTCATGAATGCCTCAAAGGTGGCCGGGGCATTACATAACCCAAAGGGCATGACAAGATACTCAAATAGACCGTAACGTGTTTTGAATAAGGTCTTCCATTCGTCCCCCTCTCTCATGCGGACGAGATTGTAAGCTCCTCTGAGATCAAGCTTAGTAAATATTTTGGAAGAACCCAATTGATCAAGAAGGACAGAAATCAGAGGAAGAGGGTACTGGTTTTTTATAGTTGCTGCATTCAAAGCACGATAATCAATACAGGGACATAGATCCCCTTCCTTCTTAGGAACAAAGAAAAGTGGTGATGAAATTGGTGATTTAGAAGGACGAATGAATCCCATGGCCAAGGCCTTATCTATGTAATCTTTAAGGATTTCATCTTCTTTGAGAGTGAGGGAGTACACTCTGCCGGATGGTATCTTTACTCCCGGTATTAGGTCTATTGGGCAATCATAGGCTCTATGTGGGGGTAGTGTCTCCGCCATCCCTTTGTCAAAAACATCTGTGTAATCTGCATATTGAGAAGGTATCACAGAGACAACATTTTTAGAGACCGGTCCAATATGCATATTAGGAGAAACCAGCGCCCTGACCGGACTATCCTCGGTAATACCGAGTAATGTAGTACATCGAGTATTGCATATATTGGAAGGGAACTGAATCTGAGATGTTGACCAGTCGATGGCAGGATTATGAAGCTTCAACCATGGAATGCCCAGAATGACTTTGTAGGCTGGTGCTTTAATGATATCGAATGATATGTCTTCAGTATGGCCTTCATCAGTACTCGTATGCAGTGGAACCGTTTGGTGAGTTACCATTCCTGAGACAAGAATTGAACCATCCACTGCATTCACTGTTGCAGGTATAGTTTTGCGAACCAGTGGTATTCTTGACATGGAGGCAAAGCATTGATCAACATAAATAACTGTTGCATCTGAATCAATCATGGCTGTTGTCTGGAATGAAACACTGATCAAAGGAAAATGTAACAGGTAGGCGGACTAAATGACTCGGATTCTGTAATGTAGAGTCCAAAGGTGAGTTTCCCAACATAGGGACTCTGTCTACTGTCGGGATTTGGCGTTTCCCGCCTTTCTTTCGGGCTTTTGGAGACATTCAGGCAATAAGTGATCAGAGGCCCCACAGTACATGCAGAGATTGTGTGATCTACGATATTCTCATTGAGCAGGAGTAAGTGGTCCCCTAACCACACCAATCTGCATAGGTTCTGGCGCAGGAAGTGAGGAAGACGAGGCCTCTGCTGAAACCGTGCCGAACAATGCTGGTTTCTTTTCACCACGTCTTTCAGATTTACGAGCATCCATCTGAAGGACTAATTCTAGCAGTTCCCCGAATGCCGTTGGGACTACAGGAACAGTGGAGAGGATGTCCTTTAATTCCTCTGAGAGACCTTGATAGAAGACGGCCGTCTTCTTTTCCTCAGGCCAGTCAGTTTCTGCTGCCAACTGATTGAACCGGGCCAAATAGACCAATAAAGAATTGTTCCCTTGTCGATGCTGTAAGAGTTCCAGGTCAGTACCTTGAACAGTATAACGAGTATCAAAAACTTTACTCAGCATAGCAAGAAGGGCATCACAATTATAAAGAACATGACTATTGGATTCCAACAATGGATTAGCTCATGCGGCTGCAGTGCCTCCTAAGTGAGACAAAACAAAAGCCGCTTTAGTTGTAGAGTTGGGAAATGAAGCGGGGCGACAAAAAATGCAGTTTGCATTGGTTAATGAATGTTCAATATTGTTTAGGATCGCCTAGGAAGCGTTCAGGAGGATCTAGAGGGAACTGGGTTGTAAGCATGATCGGGTTTGATTCCTGCTGTGGAGGTGGAAACCCTGAACCTGATGCTGTAGCACCAGCACCGGCCATCTGTGGCGCTGATGTGGTAACCAATGCCTGAATGGTGCCCATACGTTGGCACAGTGCCTCTTGTGCATTGGTCAAGTCGGTACGTAAATCCGTGACCATTTGCACAATTTGATTCAATTTGATGGCCTCCGTGGACATTTTCGTTGGCTGCCAATTCTGTTACTCACCACTCCGAAATAGGCCGAAGATGCAGAGAAGTGACCTTGGAGATGATGGAGGTACAAGAATCGATATTCAGCCTTCCATCCCAGCTCCCCTGAGTACAAGACTCAGGCTTCCTCAAAGAGGGGCTCTTTTCCACAATGTACCTCTCCACTGTTTCAGTTGGGACAGACAGAGATGTCAATTGAATAAAAGAGCAGGGAGAACACACACCGCCAATACCAATGCTGCAAAGGAATACAAAGATATTAGACAGTGTTGAGGTTAATGCAAGTGATTAGAACAATTGAATTAAATGGGCAACTACCTAGATAGATATTGGAGTGGAGCTTCCCCAGGGTGGATCTACAAGGAAGAACACAAAATGAGTGGAAATGGTCTAAGTCAATATCGGTCCCAACTATATATAGAATTGATAACAACTAACCTGAATAAGGATATATTGAGGAAAGGAATCCAAGACAACGACAGGAGAAAATAAACAGGGATGTTAGTATAGGGAAGTACCCCCGGACGGCACGAGGGTCGCACTAGTGCCGGGTTGGTGCAATTTCAGGAAAGCATTTATATGCACTTAAGGACAATCTCACATGAAAGTCACTCAATGTCCCAGAATCCAACAGAAGACAAATATCCAAACAAGTTGTGGAGATAAACAGTAGCAGAGATGGGGATAGCCAATTAAGTATGTACCTGAGCACACATGTATCCCGAGTAGCTGTAGAAAAGATCCGGATAGTAGACAGCAATTTGGTTCCGAGTGCAGAAGCGGCAACCATGAATGAAGTACCGCAAGAGACAGAAGGGAGCCGGATCCAGTAACGTTCCGAGTCAAACAACCAGATGAGCACGACAGGAATAAAGGTGGAGACGAAGCAATCCAGTAGTCAGGCAAAGGTCAAAACCAGGAGTTCAGATGAGGAATCGTGTAGGAAGACACGAAGAGGAAACGGACGAAACCGCGTGTAGCTTGTAACGCTAATTAGTAGCAACAAGCCCCTTGGAAGACGGTGGTTTTATAGTCGTAAGAGGGGCGTGTCTTACCGTACGTCTTCCACGTACAAGACATGTCAGCTGACCCGGAGTCCGTCGAAGTTTGTACAGACGCCATGGTAGCCTGTATCTGGTCCATAGAGGAGCTTGTAAAGAAGTAGTACTCTGCAAGGAGGCCCGGGGGGGAGCCTGAAGTGTAACAGCGACAAGAAATTTGGCTGCACCAGTCGAGCCTGCGTGGGCTGCGCTGCCTTCTCCTCCGACCTAGGCTTTTCTGATTTCTCCCGTAACTTGTCCGGGGTGGAAGACTTCCTCTTTGAGGAGGAGCTCGATGGCAGGCTGGCTATGGAAGTGGACAGCGACGGTGATTGTGGCCTATCCAACCTGGGACCTGCATCAACGGCGAACCCGTTAGAATCGGACTTGCGGTTCTTGCCCTTAGCTTGGACTCCCACGGACTGGGTGACCTCAAAGAACTTTGACCTCTTGCCAGTGGGAGACCTTTCTTCGGACTGGCCAGTCCTGGGTGAGGCATGACCCTGCTCTGAGCACGGGGCAGAAGCCTTGCTCTAATTGAGCCATGCCGCCAGCCTGCTATGCCTGTCTTTCTTTGTCTTCTTCGAGAAGCCCAGGCATATTGCGCACCCATCCTCGTTGTGGTCCCGGTGCAGGCAGTAAAGATGTTGGGCTTCATTACAAGTTTGGAGGTAGCCATGCCGTTCTTAGCTGCATGGCCGCCTCCAAACTGTTGTCCGGGTCCTGAAAAAAGGGAATTACCGGGCCATTCCGACTTTTGCGGGCCCGGTAATGCCCTTTTCTCGGGACCCGGACCCGGTACATTCCCATTCGAGCCCCCATAGGGCTCGAATGGGAATGGAGAGGATGCTAACAACAGACCCGTTAATGACGGGTCTGTTAGCATCCTGGTCTGCTCGCGGGTGGCGGTATGCACATCTGGTCTGGCCCAGACGTGCATACCGCCACCCGCGAGCAAACTCGTAATGTGGCGGCCCGGAATGAACGGTGCCGGTACCGTACGAGCACCGTTCATCCCGCAGCCGCCAGCCTTGTAATGAGGCCCATTGTAGATGTTTGTCCTCCAGGAAGACGTTCCGTACCCCAAATTTGGTGCAGGGCCTGAAGAGGGTCCTTCCCTCCTTTTTCCCCTCCGTCATAGTAGGAGGGCGCAAAGTAGGCACAAGATAGCCTTCCAGAAACTTTGACGAATCTTCGCCCTTCAAGGGCGCAAAAACTTCACCGACAATGAGTCCCCATTGCCAGCCAATGAGGAAAGAGTACACTGGCTATAGTGGAAACAAATATCAAACTTTTTTTGCGAAAAAACTTGGATAAAACATACAAATAGCTCAGAGAGCAACTCGAGCGCTTCCAACACTGAAGCATGCAGTAAAAATATGAAGATGGCTGCCAGAGGTGGGGCTTAGGGAGAGGGCTGTTATTGGATGGGGGCAGTATGACCCCAGAGGACAGTGATCAGTTTAGAGGAGAAATACTGTTTGAAAGTGAAACTTTTTTCCTTTTACTGAGGATTCCCAGCCTGGCGACAGGGAATATTCATGAGCATGTGAATCCATGCCAGACCCCATGCTGGAGAAATACATATTTTTTCTCAAGTCCACAAGTCCATGTTGATAATAGATTATATTTGGGCTTCGGCAACTTAGATGGGCCGAATGGGTAGTATAGAATGGTTATCCAATCATTTTATTGCAAACATTACAGAGTGATACACAAAAAGAGTGGACAATAACACTGAAAAACACAGAAAAGATTAAATTAATATATAAAAGGAAGAGGGGTGAGTGGTTAAAATGGGTCGGGATGGGGTGGCATTACAAGGGTAAAAAAAAACAGGGTAAAAAAAACAGGGCTTGGGGCGGGGACCCCCAAATTAAAAAAACAAAATAATTTTAAAAAATTGTGTTTTCCTGTATTTTGTCCGCGATATTTACCACTCTTTAATTGTGGTCGGCAAGATCACATATAACCGTATAGCACTAGGGTTAATCTCCCTGTGGGACCATGCCGCTTTTACGACAACGATTGTGACACCGGGGTGGAGGAATGACCTGTGGCAATGGGAATTCCCCTTTGAGTTATTAAAAGACCTAAAGATTGCAAAGGATATTGGAGAAAAGATGGACACATTTTAGAGAGAATGATACATTGGAGATTAGAAGGGACTCTTTATGGGACTCTTTCAAGGTGTTCACCGTGGGGTGGGGGTGAACGGATAGCAGCTAAAGCTAAGAGGGACAAACGATGGGGTAAAATCAAAAAAGGACTTGGAATAACAACTCAAGGACATAATGGTTGCCCGGACTAAGAAAAGCTCAAAATCGCTGCTGAAATTGCTTAGGTCTGGCTAAAGTCCATTAGATTTAATTTGCACACGTTATGCAGAGACCTCGTTGATATTTGCAAAACAAAGATTCTACATCATTGCAAGCAAAGCAGACTGACTGTTAGCGAGGCAGTTGAGAGCGCAGAGACTCCACAAAGAATACTTAAAATAGATAACAGGAGCAGGGTTATGCTCACTGATAACAAGGACATAGTGAATGCTTTTGCAGACTATTATGAAACCCTTTACTCGTCAGATGTTCAGACGTCTCCCTCACAGGCCGAATACTTCATCAGCCTTCCTTTGCCAATATTAACTAGAGGCGGAGATCACCGAAGAAAAAACACTGGGCAATAGATTCACCAACGCTCAATAAACATGCCAGGTCCCGACAGCCCCATTTTATAAAAAATATAAATCTAGATTATCCCCTTCGCTCACTAAAGGGGTGGCGGAGGTAGTTATCTTTCCAAAACCTAGGAAAGATTTGACAAGCAATAGGTCTTATAGAACCATAGCTGTAATCAATACTGATGCCAAGTTGTACGCAACAATGTTGGCGAATCGCTCCTTCATGCTACTCTTACACTAATGGCGTCTGATCAGTCTTGGTTAATTCCAGATAGGCAAACTTTTGATAATATAAAACGTGTATGTCATCTAATTGAAAAAGCCTCAATGAAGACACCAGACATCTTACTATCATTAGATGCTAAAAATGTGTTTGACCGGGTATAGTGGTCATTCCCATTTCGTAGGCTTGAACATATGGGAATAGTCTCCAATTTTCTTAATTTAATACGGGCAACGATAGGTCTCCCTCCATGAGATTATCAATTAATGGGCAGTTGTCTAGGTGAATTCCTCTCACGTGTGGCACAAAGCAGGGTTGCCCACTTTCCGTCTTACTTTTTGCTTTGTATTTGGAACCTTTCTTAGCGAAGATACAGCTTTCCAATGCCATTGAAGGGATCAATTTCGGGGGAGAGGAACAAAGTAATTAAATTTGTAGATGGCATGGTAGTGGCCTTGACTGAGCCAGTGTCATCCCTTGAGGCTTTAACCAAACAATTGGAGGATTTTGGGGCTTTTGAGGGCTAAAAATAAACTTGCAGAAGTCAGAGATACTGGACCCCGTGTCGGGTGTAAAACAAGCCTGCTGGCTAAGCAGGGCTACCTTTTTGCATGGGCCAAATTGTCCATTAGATATTTATGTGTTAATATGACCCGTACGCTCAAATTGTATAAGGCAAATTTGTCATTCTTTGTTCACATCTGTTGATGTGAATTTGCAGAAGTGGAACCCTCTCACTATTTCGTGGTTGGCTGTAAAAGATGGTCGGTCTTCCAAGGGTTCTCTACTATTTTCAGGCACTACCGGTATGACTTCCCAAATCATTCAGTCCTTGACTAAGATGGTGACAATGTTTATTTGGCGTAATAAGAGGCCCTCTATAGCTCTCAAAACCTTAATGGCTCCTTGTAACAGAGGAGGATTGCGTCTCACAATTTGAGAAATATTGTGAAGCTGCACAGCTTCAGGGTGTTAAGGAATGGCTTTCAGGGGATAGGTCCAAACAAATGTATAGGGCTGTAGCACAGACGGTACTTGAGGGGATACACTGAGGTTAGGGAGGGGGGAATAGGCCTTCTAATGTCAAACTTAGCAGTGTTCTCTCTCAATGCATCGATGTATGGGACGGGTCGCTATCTCAGGGGGTTCTTTTGACACATTTGGCTCCCTTCACACCATTATTTGAGAATCCCCAGTTCTCTCCGGGCATGGAACATTGGTCATTTGGTCAATGGCAAATATATGATGAAGGGGCAGCGGTTGAAACATTTGAAAATTGCAATTGGGACTTCTGGTGCAAATGCGGGAGAACGGTTGCAATACTTGCCACAAAGGCATTTGCTTTCGAATCCTGTAGTGAAAGCTGCTGCCTCCAGAGAATTGACAGTGTTTGAAAAATGTATTATGACATACACCAGAGAAAAGAACCTAATTTTCGTCTCTCTATAAGATGTTGGTGAAGGACAGACCGCAATTTCAATGGGCATATGTAAAGAAATGGGAAAAACGTTTTTGAAGTGATATCCCGAGGAAGCATTGGGAACACCTGTGGGGTAGCATTCCCAGGCTGACCCAGTCGATACAGGGGAGGGAGGCCTGGTATAGAATTATTCTGCAGTGCCATTACATCCCAGAAGTATTACATAAGATTTATCTCAAAACATCACCACGTTGTTAGAGGGGTTGCTCGGGAAGATGGGACTGGGTACATGTATGGTAAGTCTGCCTGGTGCTTAAACCTTTTTGGGATGTTTCACTGCTCATCTAACTGTCTTATTCAAAGCCAACAGAGTTGTGTCAAAGAATGGCTATTGGTCTCTTGCAAACCCGAAATTAAAATGACCATCTAAAGCCCACTGGAAAGCGTTTATGGTTCTCCGCATTGCAGCATGGCTTGTTATTGCTCAAAAACGGAAACAAAAGGAACTTCTGACAGAATGCCACTGGCTTCAGAAAGTCTGGAATTTCTTTGCAATGGAATGGGCCAACTATACAGTACTTCAAAAGTGAATTTATGATTCAATGGTGCCCACTCAGATTAAGAATTCTAAACATAATATAAGACCTCTATGGCTATGATGTTGAATGGAATTGGGAATGCATTTGTCTTAAATCCTCTGATGTTATTAGTGGGGGGGGGGTTTAGTTTTTGCATGTTTAACTACGAAAATGTCAAACACAAATTTCTAAAAACAAATTGTTTGAAAGGAATTGCAGTGGCAACGTAGCATGGAATCTTAAGAAAGATTCTAAACTGCCTTTCATCAAGGACGTTGACTAGAGAGGTTGCACTTACTTTATCTCCCAGTCACAACGGGATTGTAAAAGAGATTATTCAAGCTTGAAAATTTAAAGGGAGGAAAAAGACCAACTAAGCATCAGAGAAGAGATAAGTGAAATTGTAAAAGAATTATTTGAAAAAGTCAGTGTATACATTTACTTGCAACATAGGATGTAAGATTTAAATGTGCCTAGTTTATCCCTGCAACCCGTATCTATATAGTTTACATTGGAGACTCTTTGGGAATATTTTAAGTAATAGCAGAGTGAGTGCCGGGGGCTAACCTGCATGCTCTCAACACAACACGAGGCAGCGAAGGCACGAGAACACGAAACAGATTGTACATGTGTATAATAGCAAAGGCTGTTTCGGGTAGCAGGAGCGCACAGTCGCGAGCGAAAACAGACAGTCTTGGTTGTGCACATTAGCCTAATCACTAGAGAACAGACCCCTCTAGTGTGAGGCGTGTGTGGCGTAGGAAGGTCATGCTCAGCCCAAGAGGGTTGCATCCTTAGCAACGGGAAGTACACAGAAGCACGGTGAAGTGTGGAACCTGTGCGTATACACGAAGCGTGGGAGCGCCGTGATTGTAAAAACAGGTGACAAGTTCACCGAAGCATCAGAAGAAATCGAAATGAGAGTATTACCGAAAGGCACTCCAAGAACAATGTAAATAGGTCATGGTCATAAAGAAGAGTCAACACAGCTCATGTGGTACATTTGTAAGTTAAAGGCTACAATCTTCCTCGAGGTTTCGAAATGAAGCAGGAAGTCAAGATTACGTAACTTCACGACCAAATGATTCTGCTTATCAGCTCTTAGTGGAGGCAACCAGGTAAAAAGGGAAGGGGAACAGAGGAAATGCAGTTTTAATTGATCAAGGTTTTGCATTTTTATGTTGTGCACATTAGCATTTACTGCATATGGCTACTAAAAGTGAGTACTGACAAAAAACAGCTGTGCTTGTTCTATGCTCATAGTGTAGTTTGGCCTTCATCCTGCCAGGTCCACATCACTGGTTCCAGAAACTCTGCCAGTGTGGCAGAAAATAAACTAGCTGTTTGATTCGGATTTCGGATAAGAGGACTCTTGCAGCCATTCTTCAGGATCTACGTTGGTGACAAGAATCCTTCGAAGAAGAGCAGCCCGTTGAAAACCAGTGGGTGACTTCTGCAGTGGACTGGCATCCCCATCCAGCGATTAGCCCAGTGGAGCCCTGCTTCTCTGCCTGATCTCCAAAGACCCACTTTGGTGCTTCAGAACTTGGACTAGTGGGACCAACTAGTCTCCATGCCTTCTCAAGGATTCAGCCGCTCAGAGCCAACGTAAGTGTCACTGGACTGCCCGGTGGACTGACCAGCTCCCTCATGGGCTAGCTCGCCAAAATCGTTGCTGTTCTGCATTCAAGCCTGGAACGTCGGTGGTCTTGACCTTATGCCATAAGTCACCCCTCCTGAATTGTCAGCTTCCTAGCATCAAGGGAACCTGTCCTGGAGCCGCTTTTTTTAATGCAACTGGAAGGACACCCGACGTCGCTTGCAAATGGTGACTGTAGCTGGAACTCGCCTTCCTTCATCCCGTGAAGTGTTCTGAAGAGGTCTGCAGCGTTGGAATCATTATTCCTGGATCAAAAGGACTTGCATCTTGCAGTTGCACCAGACCAGAAGAATCTTCGAACCTGCAACACCTGGTCACCTCTTACTTGAACAAAAGACGGAAGACCACACTCCCAGCAACCCCCACTCATTGTAATAGAGTCAAGGGGGAAGCAAGCACAGCTGTGTCTGCCCCCCCGTCCTCCATAGGATAACAGTGAGTGCAAAGCCCTTTGTCCCCCATCTGTCCCTCACTGACCTTTGGTGGTCAAATACCTTGCCCCTGTGTTAGCCTTGGGTCTGAAATAAATAGGAGAACTTATATCTCTTCTGCTAAATTGTTGTTGAACTTTTAAATCATTTGAAACTATTCTGAATCACCACCACAAGCCCATTGCATCATTTTAGAGAATACATGGACTTCTAAAGTATAGGGAATTGAACTTGTGACACGTACTCAACATTTGAAATACATCTGCATTACTTACCTGTGCTACATGGTTAATTATTTAATGATGTACTGTGAATGAACATACTGGTGATTGTATATATTTGTATTATAGAGTATTGTGTGATAATACTACCTGCTGGTTTCTTTTTTCAGTATATTCAAAAGCTCTATTTAAATAACTGTATTTTTATAACTGACTTTCTAGGCGGAATGATGGTGGGGTTTTCTGTGTGACCACCCAGGACCTCACTCATACTCTCCTGAGACTAAACCTGGACTGTTCCCCATTGCTACCTTGATGGGGTTAAGGCTAAACTCTCAAACCTCCCTGTTCGCCATAACTAAGGTGGTCTCCTAAAATATGCCCACCATGGCTTATTTTAGAAATCCATCTTAATAGAATGCATGTATGCATGAATGTATGTATGTATGGTATAAAATAAGCAGTATCGGATAGCAAATTGCTATCCAATTCTGTACATTTGCTAATTAAACGACACAAGTGTGCCCAGCTGGCTATTTAAATGACAGTGTTAAATGTAAACAGTTCACCCTGCATTCCTTTCTTGCCCTCAGGGTTCTCCCCACTCTTTTCACCAAGTTCAAAATGGCTAATGGTGGGCGAGTGCAGCAGTAATCATCTCCTCCACTCATGCCAAAGGCTGTGCAAGAGTGCTAGCCAATTAAAGTTCTGTTTCAAATAATTGCAACTTTTATTAAGCCAACTAGATTTTGTTTGGCAAAGACCAATATGTCTTAATTTTTTATAGACAGTCTTGCAATTTAATTTCTAAAAATGTAAGTTGCTAGATAACGCATTACTACAGTAGTTCTACTGTAAAACACTGCATTGTCTCTCTGTTTTTTAGTCAAGTTTAGGTTAGTGTATCTAAATCTTATAGTGTCAACTATATTTCCTTTTCTGGGGAAGGTGCATCATATTAACAAGTGAACACTTTTGGAAATTGCCAAATTCTTGTCATGGAAAACCTAGTTCGGTGACCTGCTGGTTGCATACATCTGTGCAACTGGTGCGCAACCCATAAGGTGATCACAAACTCCTTCTCCTACATTCTGTTGTATTGCTCTGTTGCTTTATACCAGCTACCTCGAAAGTCTCGAAACTTCAACATTCCACCTAGTTTTCCCAGTTCTATGCCTGCTCCGCAGTCCACTCTGCTTGGTCTTACTTTCCTCTTACATAACAAACACACAAATAGTTCCATCCAGTCTGTACATCTACAGACCTACTGCAATGCCATACAATGTAGTTAATCTCCAGAGTTTGTTTTGCTCTATGATTAGGATTGGATTATATATTAGCACCTGGAGGAGAAAGCTGGCCAATCAGGAGGCCGGGAACGCAAGCAAGCTCTGCAAGTAGCAACCCGTATTTAAATCAGTCCCGCTGCACCTTTGCTCAGCCTTCAACTTGTCCTTGAAGGCGGAGCCCCATGCAGAGCTGCCACTGGAGTGCCTCACCTCGACCCACCGCACCAGAGCCCCCCCTGCCCACCTAATGGCCCACTTGGAAGTCCTAGAAACGTCCAATCACAGATATATGTAATTCTTTTAATGTTTTTTATTTAAATGTTTGTTTAATTGATGAACTTTTCATGCAATACTCATAAGAAAATGGGTAAAAAAAATAAAAAAAAAAATGATGTGTTACGTTTCTTCCGTTCACGCTTCAAGCAGTCTACTATCTGATTTCTGCAACTTACTCATTTTCATGAATTTTTCTTTTCTGTTGATTCCATTATATTATTCCAGAATTTGATAAGGGTGAACACTCATTTTTGGTTGTTTCCCAAGAGAATGTGCGCCCATCGTTCCTCATGCTCCACTTGTTTGTTTGATTTCATAAACTTGTCCCAAAAAAGTGTTCGCATCTCTGTTAAGTTGGACATTCCATTATTATGTGATACAGGCTTTCTACACTTGTGATCATTTCACAAAACCGACAAAACTGTTGGGTTTTCGGTATTGGTCTCCTTTTTACTAGCAGTTCCCGGGTGGGCAAGATGTTTAGGCGCAACCTCAAAAGTATCTCAGATTAGTTGTGCTGGAAAAAGCTTTAAACACTTTGGGGGGTCATTCATAGCTCTTATCTTGTGTTTACAGGGCAGGTCTAGTTGGTATTGTGCTTTCAGAAGGATCGTATTAATCCAATCATTATTGCCAATTCTCTTTTTTTGTTTGTTGTGGGCGTTTGGTAAGTATTTCAATAGAGATCGCTGCCTCCAGTCTTTTGCTCACTACATAGCTTTTCCACTTGTTTAAAGCTGTGTCATTACTGGAATTTACTCTGCATCTAAAGATTTGGAGTGCAGGTATATCTTCGTCGCTGATCATTTTTCTATACAGGTCCAGTTGTTTCCATGTGATAATAGATTCAAGCGACTGGATGGAGAGTTTGTATTGAATACGAAGCATTTGGGAGTGAGGCTGGGAGTGCCAGAACTTTCCTCCAAAATTTGGCTTCCAGTTTTTGCCAAATTGTACGGTCCATGTTGATCATTGTTTCTACCCCAATATAGTAGTCACTTTCTGTTTGTATAACGATATTACTGGTTTTACAGAGAATTTCCCATATTTGTGATGTAGCAAGCATCCTTGCCTCGCTAAGGCGTGTGCTTTCGATTTTAGATGATCCGCCCAGTCCTTTTCTACTTGTGACTGGTTGAGCCAAACTCCCATGTATTTTATCGATTTTGCTTGTGCCGTTTTTTTTTCCTTCAAGCGAAAAAGTATATGCTTTATTTTTGTTCGAATAATCACAAAACAGGGGCATAATTGGTTTTGAGTATTTATCTTCAACTGATTTGTTTCCATATACTTTTCTAGCTTGTTTAGGGCTATTTGTAAGCCTCTCACTGTTTTCGCATCCATAACTATGTCATCGGCGTACATAATACATGGGAGTGGGGACGCATTCACTATCTGTGGGTTCGTCGGGGGCATCTGAACATTATCTTCAAAATCAGAGGTAAAAAGGTTAAACAATGTAACCCCGAGGGGGCATCCCTGCTTCAATCCATGCCATGTTCTAATTGGGTCTGTCATTACTCCATCTTTTGACATTCTTATTTTGAAGGTGGTGCTGGAATATAATTTTTTTATTGGTTCAATAATGTCGCTAGGACAGCCCCATAATATCAGTTTGTCCCACAGTTTCTGCCTGTTCACCAGGTTGAAGGCGGACTGTAGGTCAACGAAGGCGGTGGGAAACTGTCTCTTGCTCCTAATGGCTTCTTGTTTATCTAGATTAAGGATTAATAGGTTGATGTTTGTGCCGACATTTTTTACAAACCCGGTTTATCTGCTGGCTCATCTTCATCTTCGAGGCCCAATTATTGAGTTTATCAAGTAATAGGGTAGCAAAAATCTTCCCCAGTGCATCAAGCAGGGCTATAGGTCGGTAGTTCCAGGGGTCTTTTGTCTCACCCAGTTTGTATAGTGGTATCAAAATCGCCAATTGCCATGTTCTTGGAATGGTGTTGGTTTGGTCAATTATTAACTCAAATATTTTACCACAGAGGTCCACCAATATCTTAGGATTGCTTTTGATAATAGCATTAGAAAGCCCATCCGGACCTGGGGCTCGAGATACATTCAACTTCTGGATTGCCATCAAGATGTCCTGGTGGTCCCATGCAATTGCCCACTTCCTTGTTTGCTGAGATTCCCTCCTTAACTCCAGCTGGGGCCTTTCTTTGTATAGTTCACAGAAGTGAGTGGTCCATCATATCTCAGGCACATCTAGGATCAGCTGATGCTATCGCACTGATTGTGGGTTTAGGAGATTCCATAGACCTCTCATGGTTTTTAGAGCTTTCAACATGTGTTCTGCGTCATATTATTGGAACATCTTCCTTGTTTTTTTTAATCCAGTTTGTGTAACGTTATTTTTCGATTCTGATCTGAGAGAATTTATCTTTAAGGTTCTGTTTTATTATGGATTTATCTTCTTCCGTAGATCCTTTTTTTCCCGCTACTTGCGGATTGAACCAATGGGTACGATTCATCTTTGCAGTTTTCAGTGTGTTTACTGGCTGTCTAAATGGACACAGAATCCACTCGTAATTCAGTTTCTCAATGTCTTCAAGTTGTGCAGCAAAGAATAATTCCAGGAGCTTTCCCATTTGTCGCTGGCTGATTCTCAGTCTGTTCATGCCGCTGTTAATTTCAAGGCTGGGGAGGTTGATTTTCTCCTTTACGGTGCCATCAATTGTCCATGATTGAGTCATGATATAATGATCACTATTCGGGGAGTACTTGTTGTCGGTTTTACAGCTGTTTTCTTTCATTCCGACTGCGGTGTAGATATAATCAATTATGGCAGTTTCTTTCCCCTCGAGACCATGTTGGTTTGGGCCGACCTGTTTCTTCTAAAGTGTCGGACCGATGCACATTTCTATAGGCTATTTCCTTATTCCATCGTTGGGCTTGCATGAGTAAGCTGTGTTCGTCCATGAGTTTTCAATTTGGATCAAACCGATGGAGATTTAGATCTCTGCATAGAATGAAGTCGATATCTGCAAAGTTAATGGTAGCTTGATCTATGGCCGAGAAAACAGTCTATAAATGGTTCATCATTGATTGCCACCGGATTCCAATATATATTCATTATCCCCAGCTTTTTCTTTTGGGTAGGGACCTCCTGTTTGTTATGCATAGTGTCTACAATGCCACACTGTTCGACAATAGTCAGTTGGACCCAAGGGGTCAAATTTACTCAGTCAATTTTTTCCAGATTAATTCCTACTTTAATCAAAGTAAAGAGCGCCGCCGAAGGTCGACCTTTTTTCCTCTGAATCGCCGGGTTCATTAAACAAGTAAAGCCATCACAGACCGGTTGGTTGTATATTCAAGATTCTTGTATACATAATATCGGGTAATTAGCAAACTCCTGTCTCTTTGTGTGGAATAAATTAACATGTCCTCGTGAATTCCATGAACAGTGAGTCATAGAATGTTTCTCCGGCGTGATTGGTGGTTACAGATGAGAACTGCATTTCTCACTGTTCGTCAGTGTGTTTTCTGTATCTCGCCAAAAGAGATGCTTTTGTGACATCTGATCGTGTTCTATATGAGCTTCTTTCGCTATCAATACTTCTTGCGTATTCGGTATGTTTTTCATAGAAGCTTGCTTCCAACCTTTGTGTCTTATCACTACGTACAATTGATTAGGCGTGACTTCTCTCAGAGAAGAGAGTTCTTTGTAAGCCGCTGTACTTCTTTGATTTTGACTGCCTTCTGTTATGGCAGCAAATCCTAATTGATGGAATTGTTTCCTGGTATCTATCATTGTCTTCATATATTTAGAGGATTGGAATTCAATCCCAACCCTATCCAATCTTTGGTTGTCAATAAATTCGACCACTTTTATATCTTGTGATCTGATAGAGTTCAGATTAGGGATCACATGAAACAATCGCAATAGGTTTGTCCTGTTTAAATAAGCCCATCATTGCAGGCTTTTATTCTTTCCATTTTCAGTTTATATAGGTTTGGTTGTTGTCTGGGATCAATAAACTGGCAATTCAAGGGTTCCGTTCTCACCGCCCTGTCCACTGTCCATAGATGTGTCGTCTCGGTCTGGTAGCGCTTTGCATTTTTTGTACTGATCTTTCATTGTCAGTTATTGTGTTATTTACGCGAGTCTGATCACTTGTGTTGAAAGCAAGATTTGTATCCGATATATCTTCACATGTCAGATCAATCCTTGTTGACAGTCGTGAATGTCCTTCCTCATATTGATCTATGATTATTAGCGAACATCAGTTTAGTTGCAATTGGGCCTCCTCACACATCTCAGACTTCTCATCAATATGGGATACATTCCTCACCGTAATCGTATTTCTGATGCTTTTATCTGCTTAGATTCACATGCTGTGCATAGGCCGACACCTAGTGGAAGCTGCGGAGTATTACAGTTTGTTTTTCGAAACTCGAAAATGGGCATCGACACAGGGCGTGCCAGTAATACTATCCCTAGTGTGACGTCCACTGTACCCAAGATCCCTCACGCGTCTAAGATCTTCAGATTGTATTTTTTCTGACATGAGGTAGCATGAGTACAGATAATCCAAGCAGTTAGACAGAAAGGTAAGACTACAAGCAATAATGCGCCTTCTCTCAGAGGGGAGGAAGGGTGGGTCGCATGTGAATCTAAGCAGATACAAGCATCAGAAATACGATTACGGTGAGTAATGTATCCCTTCTGAGGCTTGTGGAATCTGCTTAGATCACATGCTGTGCATAGATTAGTGAGCAGTACCTGAAGAAGGAGGTGGGATGTGAGAAGGGTCATGAGCAAATAAGTGTCTTAGAACCGCTTGTACCACTTGTGTATCTGCCTTGGAATGGGTGTCAATGCAGTAATGCTGAGTAAAAGTGCGAATAGAGCTCCAAGTAGCGGCTTTGCAAATGGTGCCAAGGGGTACATTTGCAATGAAAGCCAGTGTGGCCCCAATGCCTCTAGTAGAGTGGGCTCTTGGCGTGAAAGGCAGAGTTCTTTCAGAGAGTGAGTAACACAGCTGGATACAGTTAATAATCCACTTCGAGATGGCACCTTTAGAGACGCAATCCCCCTCTCTGCCTGTAGCTACGGAGACAAACAGTTGATCTGTTTTTCTTAGCGGTCTGGTTTTATTTACATAGTAGAGGACGGCCCTACGCACATCTAGGGTGTGTAGTTTCACCTCAGCCGAGCTTTGCGGGTCCTGGAAGAAAGCCGGAAGCTCGATGGACTGGTTTACATGGAATGTTGATATAAATTTAGGTGAGCACCTAGGGTGTGTGCGTAAAACCAGTTTGTCTTTATGGACATTAAAGAAGGGATCCTGCACTGACAGAGCCTGAATTTCACTGACCCTTCTTATAGAAGTAATAGCTACTAAGAAGGCCGTTTTATAAGTCAGGTGTTTGAGACTGCTTTTATGCATGGGTTCGAAAGGGGGGCCTATGAGCCTGGCTAGCACCACATTAAGGTCCCACCCTGGTGGTGGGTTTGAAATAGGAGGGTGAAGACTCTTTACTCCTTCCATGAAGGCTTTAACTACTGGTACTTTCCACCACGAAACCTTGCTATGGGAAGTGGTGTAAGCCGACAGGGCTGCCAGGTGTACTTTCAGTGAGTTAAATACCAATCCTGCATCTAGCAGGTGGAGCATGTATGTAACAATAGTGGAAGGAGTGCAATCAACCGGGTTGATTTGTCTACTCTGGCACCAGATAACGAACCTCTTCCATTTGTCAAAGTAACAGTGCCTTGTGTTTGATTTTCTAGATTCCTTTAGGATGTCCATACACCTCTGTGGCAAATTGAGATGTCCAAACTCTATGATCTCAGGAGCCATGCTGCCAGGTTCATTGAGTTGGGTTGCTGGTGCACTGTTTGACCTTGGTGCTGGGACAGTAGGTTGTACCAGGCTGGAAGTTTGATGGGCTCGCACACCGCCATCCTGCGTAGGTGTGGGAACCACAGTTGTCTTGCCCACATGGGAGCAACTAGGACGAGCGTCATCGACTCTCTGTTCATCTTGTTCACCACTTTCCTGATGAGGAGTTGGTGGAAAAGCGTACGCAAACATCCCTGACCAGTTCATCCACAGGGCGTTCCCCCTGGGAGTCTGGTTGGGGGAACATGGATGCAAATCCTGGGCATTGTCCGTTTTCGCTTGTGGCGAATAAGTCTATAGTGGGGAAACCCCACTGAGAGAAGATATCTTCTACGACCTCTCTGTGTAGAACCCATTTGTGTTCCTCTGGGAGGGAGTCTCTGCTCAGAGCATCCGCTAGGGAATTGAGCTCCCCTGGAACATGTTGTGATGACAGGAAGATGTTCCGTCTGAGTGTCCATATCCAGATTTTCTGGGCAAGCTTGGACAGATTTGGCGAGCGAGTCCCTCCTTGCTTGTTCAGGTAGAACATGGCTGTTGTGCTGTCCGTCCGGATTTGCACTGACAGGTTTAGTAGGTGGGGCTCGAACGCCTGAAG
Organism: Ambystoma mexicanum; assembly: GCF_040938575.1. Lineage (NCBI taxonomy): Eukaryota > Metazoa > Chordata > Amphibia > Caudata > Ambystomatidae > Ambystoma > Ambystoma mexicanum. The sequence goes on along the minus strand of NC_090931.1, from coordinate 288,373,108 downwards.
CGCTCTGAATACTGCCAGAAGCTCTAGCAGGTTGATGTGGTTCTTGGCCACTGAGTGAGACCAGGGACCCCGAGCTGTGTGGTGGAGATGGTGAGCATGCATCTGTAGTGACTATTGCCTGTACTTCGGGATCGTAGAAGGGTTTCCCCTGTGCGAGATTCTCTCTTGTCCACCAGTGAAGGATCTATACCAGTGTTGGCGAAACGACCACTAGATCGTCCCACTGACCACTTGCCTGAGACCACTGTTTCGCCAACCATTCCTGCATGGGACGCAGGCGCGCGTGGGGGACCAGGTAAATACATGACGCCATCATGCCCAGTAAACGCATAGCTTTGCGTACCATTATTTGTTGACCGGACTGATAATGCGGAATTTGCAGTAGTATATTCCGAATTCTTTCTTCTGAAGGAAAGGTCAACCCCTCTTGAGTATCTAGGATTGCTCCTAGGAATTGTTTGGAGGTGCTTGGCACCAGGCTTGACTTTTTCTCATTGATTTGAGAAGCCTAACTCGTGGAGGAGGTCGATAGTCCTTTGAATGTTTATCCTGCAAATTCCTGGGGTTTCCCCCGTTATGAGCCAGTCGTCCAGATAAGGGTACACTGGGATTGCCTCCCTGCGCAGGTGTGCAGCCGCCACCGCCAGTACCTTGGTGAATACCCTTGGTGCCGAAGCTATCCCGAAGGGCAGTACCTTGAATTGGTAGTGTCGAATGTCTACCTTGGAGCGCAAATACTTTCTGTGCGCTGGGAACATGGAAATATGAAAATAAGCATCTTTCATATCCAAGGTTGCCATGTAATCCCTCTTTTTTAGGAGGGGGATTACCTCTTGTAGCGTGGTCATACAAAACTTTTGGGGCTTGACATACTTGTTGGCAGGCTGTAAGTCCAATACTGGGCGCATTGTCAAATCTTTCTTTGGCACAAGGAAGTAAGTTGAAGATTACCCTTGTTTACCTGGTGTCCCGGGACGAGTTCTATCGCGTCCTTTTCTAGCAGAATGGCAATCTCCTCGAGGAGAATCTTCTGATGTTCTAAAGAGTGTACTCTTTGTCGTGGAGGATGGTTCCGGGGACGCTGCAGTAGCTCTATACAATATCCTGTGGATACTGTTGACAGCACCCATCTGTCTGATGTGATCCCTTCCCAAGCCTGGGTGAAGTTGGAAATGCGTCCCCCTACTGGGGTTGCGTGAGAAGGGACCCTCAACTGAGCGTCACTGCTTTGGTGGAGGCATGCCGCCTTCCTTGCTGGGGCTGCCTCTGCCTTTACCACAACCTCTCCTATTACCCCTGCCGTAACCCTGGGTAGACTGTTGGTTGTTCCACTGTGTACCCTGCCCCTGGGAATAGTTTGATCCTCTCTGGGAATTTTGGCCGTGTGGGCGACGAAAATTACTATTCCCTCTCTGGTTAGGGGGTTTATTGGTTAACTGGCCAAGGGACTTGAGTGTTTCATAGTCGTCCTTGGCATTCTTCAGTGCGTCTTCGACCGCCTTACCAAACAGATCGGTTTCTACCGGTTTGTCCAACAATGATGCCTGGGTTTCTGCCTTAAAACCAGACTGCCGTAACCACACATGTCTTTTGATAACAGTGCCTTCTGCTATCAATCTGCCTGCGTTGTCCGCGGCGTCGAAGGTTGCTTTCAAAATGCAACCAGACACGGCTCTACCCTCTGCGGAAATCCGATCTAACTGGCCCTTTAAAGGTTCAGGAGCAGAGGCTATGAGTGCCGCGACTTCTTCCCACTGATGGCAGTTGTAGCTTGCCAACAGGGTGGTGGAGTTTGCAATCCTTGCTTGATAGGCGGATGTTGAGGCTACTTTCCTGCCGAAACCGTATAGTTTTTTGCTCTCCTTGTCGGGAGGAGCTTCGGACGATGACAAGGGTGTTCCAGCCCTCTTACGAGAGTTGGTGACAACTAGGGAGTCTGGCTTCAGATGTCCTCTTATATAGAGAGGGTCAGACTGGGCTGCCCTGAAAAGTTTTTCAACCCTGGGATCGACTGCTCTGGTGAGGTTCGGGTTCACCAGGGATGGGTCTATTCTTCGCTGAATGGACTTAAGGATAGGGATGGTCTGGGCAACAGGCCTCCTTTCTCCCACTAACTCTTCTGCAAAGTCTCTCTCCTCCTGGACACCGTGGGTGTCGATATGGAAATGTTCTGCTGCGCATGCGAGAACCTCATTTAGGAGGGGTTGGTTATTGACCGGGGAGTCTGTAACCGGGGCTTCGTTCTCTACCGGGGAATCTACTCTGTATGTTTCCGGGTCTTCCTCTTCCTCTTCCTGGTCCTCATCATCCCCATAGTAGCCCGTCCCGGTTTGCTCTTCTACCATGCCAAATTCTTGGTCCTCACCAAAGGAAGACTCTCCTTGATATAGTGAGTATGGTTGTACCTCGAAGGGGTCTGACCTCATCGATGTTTCAAACCGGGGCTTTTTCATTAGAGCCTGAGGGTGTTGCCCCTTGTGGATCATACGAGCGGAAATGTTCTGGATTTTTATCATAAAAATCAGCCAAAGAAGACATCCTTGACATGACCCTATCTATGTCTTCACTCGACCATTTTCTGTAACTGGGAATGACTCTCAGCAAGTCTATGGGATTTGTCTTGAGTAGATTTGCTGGTTTTAGACATATCAGCAGACCTGGTTTTGTCTGTCTGTTTAGGGGGAGTGGTGTGTTTCACAGGTGTGGAAGAGTGCAAAGGCTGCTTCTTTTTCTGTTTTCCCCCCTCCCCGTGAGTGGAAAAGTGTTTTCCCTGTCCTTTAGTGGCTCCGGAGGTTTTCGACGCCTGCCGTCGAGGATCAGGGGTGGGGTCCCTGTCCTTCGAGCGTGGGGCCTCGCTAATTTTGACTGTGGGCTCCGACTCCTGGAGCGCGGCCTGGGGGTGGAAGTCGTCTTCGTCTCCTGACGATCGAACTTCTGTTAGCCTAGGGAGCGAGGCACTCTTGGCAAGAGTGCATGATTGCCTGGAGACATGCGGCGATCTTGATCGTGAGCGCCCAGAGGACACCGAATCGGACCGTTCTGTTTGTGCCTCTTTCTGAGAACTCGACATCGTCGAGTCTCGGTTGGACTTAGTGTGTTTAGTGTGTGTAGTGTGTGAAGCGCTTGTGTCGCCGGGGGTCTTCCCCATAGCCGCCCTGCCGGACGACCTTCCGAGGTCGGGGACCTGCGCTCGGCTGTCTTTCGACGCCGTAATGCCCCCGCCGTCCGAAAGTACGGCGTCGCTGAAGGCGCCCTCCGCTGCCATGGCCGCCTGCCTGGCGTGGTGGGCCCAACGCTTCGTCGAACGGTCCTCAAGTGTCTTAGGTTTAAATCTACTACACGCTCTGCAGTCCGCTTCGGGGTGGTCCCTCGGCAAGCAGAGATTGCACGTGGCGTGCCTGTCGACCCAATGGTATTTGCGATTGCACTTGGGGCAGAATTGAAAAGGGGTACCCCTCCATACGCACCTTGAGGCAGCGGGCTGTTAAGTGTAGGAAATGTATAAGGTGTACCTATATACCAAGAGTGTAGAGTATGTACAACCCCCCACTCTCCCTACTTGCAGGGCCGAGGCCAGAGACCTTCCAAGGCCCGGGCCGAGGCCAGAGGCCTTCCGAGGCCCAAATCCGTCGTGCAGCAGCCGACGGTCGATTTCTTCTCCAGCCAGCGTCGAGTGTCGAAGTTCGACGTTGGGGTGGGGAAGGATGTCAATAGATTATTATTTTACATTTTTAGCAAAAGTATGGCTAAGGCCAGGGGACTCCGCAAAATGCTTCCGACCAGTATAGTGGAAAAAAACAATCTGAGGATCCTAGACGCGTGAAGGATCTTGGGTACAGTGGACAGCACACTAGGGATAGTATTACTGGCACGCCCTGTGTCAATGCCCATTTTAGAGTTTCGAAAAACAAACTAATACTCCGCAGCTTCCACTAGATGTCGGCCTATGCACAGCATGTGATCTAAGCAGATTCCACAAGCCTCAGAAATATTGATGCGTTCATCAACAGATCTCTTTAGTCACGTTCATTTTCTTGGATTTTCTAGTGCTCTTCAGTGTGCTCATTTGTCATGTTGACCGTCAATTTTGCATCTCATTGCTTTCTTTGTTCAAAGAATTTGTCTAGTTTGTTTTGATTTTTCTGAATAGTTACCTGAGGCAGGGATACATCTAAGGAAAGCTCTTGATCCATTTTGATTTTGCTTTCCCTTTCTCTTCTGATCTTGGTTTTGTTTTTGCTGATTTTTATTGGTCATTTATTTAAAGATCTCAAAGTTATCTATACCTTTTTTTGGTATCTGTTTATTTCCTTTGGCAGTCACTTCTTTCGTGGCCTCTTATATCAAACAGATGGTAGTATCAGGTACTTGATCAGCTGCGGTTGCATTATTCAGATCGATCAAATTTCCCACTAGAGTAGGGACCCTTGAGTTTGTGAGTTCTATTGCATGCGTTGGCGCTTTTCTGGATGACTGGGTGTTCCTTCCTGGGCAAAGTAGATCATGGGTCAGTTTGACGTTCCCCTCTTTAATTTCATTTGTCAGGATGTTTGAGGGGCCTTTCTGCACAATAGCTGTGGTCATCATTGCTGTTAGGGCGGTTGTCAACTGAGTTTTTTCCACCTGATCCGTCCTGGCAATATCGAAGAGTCTGGCCTGCCACATTCATGCTGGCTTCTGCTTCCACGTTTAGTCAGTCTTGGATCTTATTCATGAAGGCCTTGCTGGGATCATCACCTGTGAGGAAATTGCATTGAGCATGTTCTGGAGATCAATCATTGTTGTTGGTATGGGATCTCGTTGACATTGTTTAGGTGAATCGCAAGTGCACTTGTTATCAGCCCTCTCATCTGCTCTTTCGTTCGACTATTTTGTAGTATCGTCCCTCCGGGTTCTTGACTATCGAAAATGGGGTACTTGTTTTCTTATGAGATGGTATTTGCTTAGGGTCTTGCGGCATCTTAGGGCTTGGGCATGGAATTGGTGAAATTTGCAGACCGAGTGTTAGTATTTCTTGTTATCACGCGTGTATCCAAATACTTCTCTTCTCATGGTTTTTCATCAAGGTTTCAATTTCAGTTATATCCAGTGAAAGTCTCGCTGTGCGGGAGTTTGTCCGCTGGTTGTAGGGCTGAGATAGAATTTCCGAGTGCATTCAGCGCCCGTATATTGTTTGCCATCTTTGTTTGCCAATTTTGGCTTGGTCTTTTTGTGAGGGGGAATAGCCCAAGCAGATCACTTCGGTCCACTTGCTCTCTTTGCTGTTCGTCTGGCCCATCCGGGCTCTGTATCCGGGGTCTGGTGTTTTCCTGAATAGGATCTTGTTTTGAGGTTGTGTTGCTCTCAGGAAGTGGGCAGGGCTGTTGGGTTCTTTTCTTCAACATGCCCAATTCAGTTTTAGGGAGGTTATAGACCGGTCTGTTCTCCTTTTCGTCTTGTTTTCTATTCAAGGGCACAGCGGTGGAGCAGTCTGTGGGCTCCCAGCCGACTTTTCTGTCGTACCAACATTTTGGTCCATGAATATTCGTTTTTCGTCATATTCATTATTTATAAGTGCCTTTTTTCTTATGTCTCGACTTGTTTCCTCGTTTGTTGCTCAGAGGCTCATATTGTAGTACTCAGCTTGCCCCCCCACTGTTTATACCCCATCCCAACTATCAAGTCATCGGGAGGTGTGATAGTCTCACTCACTTTGGCTGATGGGTACGTTAGGTTTTCTTTGAAAGAGCTCGATTGCGTACCTATATGTTATTTTTGCAGTTGTTTCTCATTTCATGGGTTTTTGCATATTGGCGTGGCGGTGACGGGGGCGGTATAGTTTAACGGTGCTGCGTTCGAGGACCAGACAGGCCTCCCATCTGCTGGCCCCCCCGTTCAGTGGCAACCCTTGTGGGTCGCAAATGTTCTTAAAAGGGAGGCTAAACGGCAATACTAAGGTGATACTGAGTGAGGCTCTTCAGATTACTACATGTGTACCTTCTTGGACAGGGCTCGACGAATCACAGCTTGTTGCAGAATCCGGTCCTGGTGCAGCGTCCTCCCTCTCAAAGCAGTCTTGGTGTGACACAGAGTTTCAATACAGTCAGCGAAAGTATGAGGAGTTCAAGAGTCCAGCAAGTGCTCCGTTCGTTGTTATGGTCACTCGTTGTGTGGAAAAGGCTATTTACGGAGGGTCCCGGACACACCAGAGCCCACAGAGCCCAGAGACACTAAGATTCTGCGACCTGACTCTGCTGTATAAACCCATTCTACGGTACATGCATCCCAGATTATGCTACTATTCAATACTCACGTTATCCTCCCCTTGTCTCCTTGGTCTTCTTGTCCATCTCTGACTTTCCCCCGCTGTTGTCAATTCCTACTTAACTTTATCCTCGTTTCCTTCTCACCCCACAGATCACAGTATGCTTTGCACCCTGGATGGTGAACAGTTCCACCCACTACGGTGGTGTGGTGTGCAGTATAAAAGCTAACCAAGCGTATCTATTTATTTAAGTGTGTTCCCTTCATGCAGTTAGCCTTTGCATTTTACAGACACCCATCTGACTAATTTCTTACTTCAGAGGTGCACATAAATACTGTTGCTCATTTTATGACTTGGGTACAAATAACCTCTGGCGACATTAGCAATATTAGCACAACATTGCTAATCAAATAAGCTTGTTTGCTAATCAAGAACATTTTAATTTAGCAAACTCTGCAAACCAATTTTTGAAAACTAATGTATGCCTTCGTATGGATGGGTTGTATGCATGTATGGATGGATGGATATTTATTTAAGCATGTTTGTTTTTATGAATGCGTGCATGCAAGGTATTGTATGAATGATGTGTGAATGTGTAGGTGAAAGTGTCTGTGTGCATGTGTCAGCAGAGCCCCTATATTTAGGGGTGGGGGGTAAGGCAGTCTTTTTTGCTTTGCCATTGATGCACAGTACCATGCATCAAGAGCAAAGCAAAAATGGTAAGTAAAGTATTATAACGGGGCTAGGTAGGCCTACATTGAATGTAGGCCCATGCACGTAATAACACTTACCCTGGCTTTTCCCCTTGATGCAGTTACTCTGCATCAGGGGTAAACGAAACATGATAAGTGTTCCCACTGGCCTACAATCAATGTAGGCCAGTCTAGCCAGGTAATAACTGCGCGTCCAAAATATTGCGCTTTAAAAAAGCACCATTGCCCTCATATCCCTATGGGATACTAAGGTAGCACTCAAGTAAAAAGGGTTGCAGAGGCAGGGGTCTCAGAAAGCTAGGAAGCCAGAACCCCAAAATTCAAATTGTACCCCAACAGATGGCATCCCAAATTTCTGTGTTTACTGAAAAGGAGGTTGGTGAAACCAAGTGAGGCCAAGAATGAAATAAGGTTTGGAGAGCAGTTTCCTGAGTTGTATAGCTCGGTTTGCAACCTTGCAAGGAAAACACCGTAGACAGAGAGAGCTTGGGGCTATAGCCAAGTCAGTTCTGGGAGTCAAAGACTTCCAGAACCGAGAAATACGTTTTGTAGGCTGCTAGGGGGGCCACATGCCCAGACCATTTGGAGAACCAAGAACCCGAGAAGGTGAAATCCTTGAGCCTGTTTTAGGCCCACTTCTGCCTTGGAGAGACAAGTGCCTGTGGAAGACTCCTGCCCAGCGAGGCTAGTCTTCGCTGGTGGGTGAGAATACATTCAGTCTGGAAAGCACCCATGTCAGGCAGAAGGTGAGAGGAAGGAAAGACAATCGTATTGGTAATCAGTTTGGAGCATCCCCCTAGGTCCTGGGGATTCATAAACTCTGGTTGGTAGCCGTGTGCCGTTATCTACGTCCACAAAGCCTAGGAGGGTAAACTATGACTAAAGGAGAACTAAACCAACAGACACCTTCAAAGCCAAGATTGAAGAAAGCCTACAGGGTGCAGACACCCTGGGCTCCTGCGATTTAGAATAGGGAACTAAACCTGGGCTGGGACATAAATTCCTTATACCACAGAGCCTTACACTTGTTTTGTTAATCCTCCGTTCATATACTGTTAGCCATAGATTCTCCCACTCGTGTTGTAGATACCTCGCCAAGAGGCCATCCAAAGGTTTGTCCAACCCATAATGTAAAACACCAAGTACTGGGGTAAGGCTAATTCCTTACATGAGACATTTGAGCACTGCCCAAGAGAGCTACGCTAGGTATTCAAAGCTAGGATGTAGTTTTGACACTATTGTTTTGTTGATTCCTACCACAGGCACGCTTTGGTTCAGTTGCAGCAGATAGGTTGTCCTTTTCTCTTGTACACCCTTTATTATACACCCTGTACTACACCACAGACCTTCTCCCACATAAACCCTACTTCAATAAAGCAATTGCAACCCATTCTGCAAGTGTGTTAAGTTTTCCGTCTGCTCCCAACTCTGATAGGGTGGTCATGCTCTTCTTACCATGCTAACAAACAGCCTGCTGCTTCAGAATTCAAATCTTCACGATAACGTATACAGTAATAAAAACTAAACCATAATAATGAGCAGGCTTTAACAGCTCCATTGCCTCATGGACAAAGCTGATGTGAAATTTGTGAACATTGGTGTGATCCAGTTCAGTCTCAAAATTCGAAAGAGAAAATAGGTAAAAGTGCATTGGATTCTGGCAGTAAAAACATAAGCACTCAAACAATGGCCTACATGACAGAGCCTCACCTAAGATCTGCTGGCTGAAGCAGAACCTAATGAAATCTGACCTAAGGTGACAACGCCTGTAAGTTTCAGACTGCAATTAACCAGATTTCAAAATAAAAAAAGGCTGTTTGGCCAACAGCCACTCTGGCTAACAGTAGGTCAAGACTAAATTTCCTGATGCGTTCAGGCAATGCAGCCAAAATACTCCAGTCAATAGGTACGGGAGAAGAGCAGAGCTTTGCCGTCAAAAAAGCAGCAAATGAACGGTAAGCAGAGTAAGCAACTTTAAGTTTCCCTTTTAAGATTTAGAAAGCCATGCATTTAAAAATTATATTCAGTACAAGGCAACACAAATATTTTGCATTAACCTTTTTTGTATTTTTTTTCTCCCACCACTCTCAATAACCTTAATTATCCGACCAAGATGAATTTCCCTCGAACATGATGTACCCTAAGTGTTAGCATATACATTGGACACTTGGCCACCGTTCACCCCAATACCAGCAGTGCATCAGTGAGATAGACTATCAGGTTTGTCTTATTCTCATCACAGAGCATGTTCTTTCATTCAGGATCTGAATTAGAACTACAAGGCAGTCCATCCAACACAACTAACTTGATTTGTAGTGAAAATTGATTAAAATAGGGACACCCATGTTAGAGGATGGTAGGTAAGGACAGCAAGAGTAAAGCACATACAACACAACTACTCTTCTCTATCGTACTATGAAAACGAACTCCATAGGAACAAGCATAAGCAATTTAAAGGAAGCACAAATGCATGATACTTTTGTGACAGTACATATCTTCAGGCACATCCATCCGCTACACAGGTCGGGGTGACAGTGGGATATTTGTACTGCCATGTGCTTCTGGGTGATGTAGACCAGGGCACATGCAGCAGCACAGTCGGGGGCGAGCGTGGGGAATATATATATATTGCTTTGTGCTTCTGGGTGCAATACCACAGAGCACATAGAATAAAGGCGTCTCAGATGCCTCATATAACTAAGCTCATCACATGTAACAGTGCCTCGATGCCCAAGGGCTGTTTGCGTGCTATATACATTTAAATAACTAAAATAGCCTTTGTGCTGTTAGACTGTTAGGTTGATTGTTAGGTTGATGACTGGTGTTGTATTAAGAAAATTACTTATTTATATGTACAAAACAACACCTTTGACATGGACTAATTTCTGTTCCCTTATACATGCTCCCCTTTCAGTGCTTTGCAGCAGCCCAAAAGCCCTCCTCCTCCTCCTCCTCCTCCTCCTCCATTCTTCTCCACATCACCTTGAAATGAAAAGCTTAGCCTCTGCTGCAGGTGTTGAACGCTTCAAAAGCAACAGGTGCATTTGCATCAAGTGTACAAGCTTCCTAGATTACCATTTCTCTTGCTTCTGGTCCACTTTTAGAGTAAATTAATTGATTATTCCCAGAGAAGCCCAGCAGCCTCCTAAGAGGGGCCCAGTCTTCATGACAACCCTGGAATCATCAAAGGTTTTGTTGCCATGGTACAATGTCTGCTTGGGCAGCAGCCTCAGTCCTCAGCAGGGAACCTGCATACTGAAGCCACGCCAACCTGGAAACGTGTTTGGGGTCATGCACTCATCTGTTCTGCAGAGCTGGTCGTTCAGGGATGAGGGGCACTTCAGTGCTGCTCTTAGGGCAAACTGGTGCTTACATTGTTCCCATGCATCTTGAAAGATTCCCTCCCTAACTCCTCAGTGCTGTGGGATGGTCTTATTGTGGCATGAAGGGATTTACAAAACACAAACCTCATTTATTTTACATCTAGGACCGGACAGATTTACTTATTTAATTCTTTCCATTCCACTTCCTTTGCTTTTTGTTACCAACCACATTTACTCCCACACATCCTAATCCTGGATTAGGCCACCTGCTCAGTTGGTTTGGAATCCCTTAGAATTATTATTCAGCAATTCATCTGCAGGTCTATAAATAGGCATCGCAGGTATTTTAAGGCTACATATCCATTTGGATTGCCAGAGCATGCTCTGAAGCCAGTCACGCACCCAAGACTACTCGGCCTCTTTCTTATACTACAAAACTGCCTTGTAATCCCATGCATAAACTAGTCCAGCGCATACTCTTCTGTGTTGCATCTCTCTAGAAGATAGTCAATATAAAATAGACAAACACACACCCATACTAATACAAGCATAAGTCACTTCCTGCATTTACAAGTTTCTTTCCTGCTTTCCCTCTCCCTTTCTTCACCTTACACATGCCATTCCAGCAGACCAAGTTCTGGTTACCCTGTGCAGGGCACACTACTCCTTAGACAAGGATTTGGCACGGTAAACTATTACAGTGGTTATTCAGCACAGTACAAAAACTAATAGTAATATAACATTTAATTCAAAGCGCTCATTGTTTAAGTGAGGTGGCGTTGGATGGGAGTTTGGGAGGTGGAGGGCATTCAGATTTTTGAGAAGAGTAAAAGCAGAAAGTGAAGAGATAGGGCCACTACAGGTCCAAGAGACATACAGTGAGCACTTCAAGTCCAAGAGCAGTGGGTGAATCTAGTAGGAAGGGGACACCGAAGAAGCCAGAGAAGCAGGTTGAGTGTCATTCAAAAATGTATAAACTAGGATGAAAGATAGAGAAGGATTTTCTTACCTTACTTCCAAGTCATTTTAAAAATACAAGCTCTCACCTAATTTTGTTCTGAATTCCTCCTTCAGTGTCAGAGTATTCCGAATCACTGCTGCTGACCCTTTTCCAGCCAGAGAATTGTGATGCCAAGTGCTCCTTCCCTGCAGCTAAACATGAGTTGTTCAACTGAGAGTTCAGAGGGCCTATGCATGGGTTGTGCTGAGCATCCCCTGCACATAACTTCAATTTGTCCATTCCATGGATCAGCCCCACTGCAACATCGTCTTCCAGTTCATCTTTATTCTCATCCTCCTGCGGGCCTTTTTTTGCCTTTCCCCTGGATTTCTTCCTTTTGTTCTGCTGGGGGACGTAAAGAAAACTTACATTACAAGACATGGAAATGACGATCAAGGACACTATTCAGACTTTTCTACTCCTGCATGGCCCACAAAATATTGAACTAAACCCTCATGTGTGTGTGATGCTATGCAACACAAGGTATGCCTACATCTTCGTTCATAAATGTGATAAACCAAAACTCTTTTTAGAAAAAACATTCTGCTGAACAGACTCCACTTGTTCCAGGCATGGTGCAGATCGTCTTGTCAACAAGGGCACACTATGTTATGCAAAAGCAGGTCTCAAATAACAGGTAAAAAGAAATATTGCAGAATTCTTTGTTCAGGTTTTGGTCTAATAATGCAAGTTGCTACAAAGCCATATCCACCCACTTCAGAATGAATATCAGCACACATTTTGACAATTCCAGTCTCCGGCCCTGTGCTAGAGTGAAAATTAGGATTTAAATAGTCTACTTTTACAGGCATAATCCACGGTTCACATTTTTAGCCGGGTGTGGGGAGGGGTTTATAAGCAATTTACGCTGCTACTTAACATTTGCATGCCTTACTCCTTAAGCCAGACTAGGGTATACAATTACCCAACAAGTAATACAATCCATAAGAGATGTGGTTGGGCTATTTAGCAAATATAAAAAAAAACATTTCTGGGTCACAGACTCAAAATCACTCAGTATTATTTTTCTGAAATGTCCTACTTATTATGTTTAGATGACATAACTAGTACTTTTACATCAGTGAAACCTATAGCCTTCTACTTTTATTAAGTAGAGCTCTTACCTTATCAAAATGTGAACATTCTGCCTTGAAACTCAGCTAATGCAATACATTCCTAATCTGCTCTGGTATTCTGTGTTAAATGAACAGTGATCTAGAGAGTGCAAGATCAATTACAATAGGTTTAATGTTAATTACGTAATGGCATATCTCTTTATATGGATGTAGATTTAATCTATTTAACTGTGTTCCCCAAGCATCGAGAAGTAACGGTTGTATGCAGAAGACGCTAGGCAAACAAGTGCATGGCTTGCTACTAACACTGCTGCTCACTTTTGCATCTTACAGTGCTACCAAGCAGGCGTAAACATCAGAAGCCGGAGTGACAGAAGAGAGGCAACACCAGGTCTTAACCTATAGCCATTTCTTGTAATAGAGCACAATCACTTTTGTGAGCCACGCAAGACAAGTTGGTATCTCAGTACTGATTAACGTCCAAGTTTTGTTCTATACCTTGCTAAATTTTGTAGGACATGGGGCAAACTAGTTCTTTAGCATCTGGTCATCTGTGTAATACAATGGATCACTTTACTGTATTATAAATTAGAACTACAAACCTTCACTGGCCATGTTTAGAACAGTTTTCCAGGGTTCTTTGGTGAGCCCTTGAAAAAAATCCAACAAGTCGTCTTAGGGTGGTCTTTTCAGCGACCTCACTCGAACAAAAGCAGTGTGGCGGAGTAGTCACGGCTGCACTCTTAGGAGGTGAAGGGGGTGGAACCAATGTACATGTAGTGAGACATGCACACAAGGCATAAGTTACTTAACTAACTATTGTTCTACAACATGGGCCTGACATGGATTCACATGCTCATGAATATTGCCCGTCGTCAGGCTGGGAATCCTCTGTAAAAGAAAAAACAGTTTCACTTTCAAACTATTTCTCCTCTAAACCAATCACTGTCCTCTGGCTCATACTGCCCCCATCCAATGACAGTCCTCTCCCTAAGCCCCGCCTCCGGCAGCCATCTGCAGATTTGGTAAGCACGTAAAGTGGCAGTATGACCAAGAAGAGCCACAGAGGGGCCGGAGGGAGGGTTCGCATGTGAATCCATGCAAGACCCATGGTGGAAAATAATAGTTACAGCTAAGTAACTTGTTCCTTCTCCAGCATGGGGTCTGGCATGGATTCACATGCTCATGAATAACAAATACATAGCAGTACAACATTATACAACCATGGGCGGTGGCAAGGCTCAACAGAAGCAAATCACTCTTACCTCCGGAACAGACTCACCTCTAGCGAACAGGTTGCGTAGCACTGCTTGGCTGACTCGGGACTCCTCTCTGGAGGAATCCCTGTCAACCCAGTAGAACTTTGTGAAGGTGTGCGCAGACTTCTACATAGCAGCCCTGCAGATTTCCAGCAGGGGCACAGCAGACAGGAATGCTGTCATTGCAGCTCTCTCTCTGGTGGAGTCGGCTCTCAGATGGCCGGGCAGCGGTCAGTTCGCCAACCAATGACAGTGCGTGATGCAGCCGGAGAGCCACCTTGAGATGGAAGCCTTGGACAAGGCCTTCCCATGGTACACAGGACCAAAAAATCACGAACAGATGAGAAGTCTTCCGAAAACTCTTTGTGCGCATTACGTAGAACTTCATGGCACGAGCAACATCCAGTGAGTGCAAGGCCCTTTCGGCCCGCAAAATTTTCGGGAAGAAAACAGGTAACACCAAAGGCTTGTTGGGGTGGAATTCTGACAGAAACTTCAGCATGAAAGAGGGGTGCGTACGCAGTTCCACCCTTGATTCGTGGAAAGTATGGTACGGCTGCTTGTAGGATAGGGCCTGGATCTCACCTACATGTCAGGCAGAGGTGATTACCACGAGGCAAGCCGTCTTCCATGAGAGAAACTTGAGCAAAGCCTGATGCATAGGTTCAAAGGGGGTCCCCCATGAGCCTTGCCAGAACCACATTGAGTTCCCACGCTGGGGTAGGAGCCTTCACCAGCGGGAAAGATTGAAAAAGTCCTTTGAGAAACTCCTTGATGAGTCTGTGGAGCCAAAGCAAGGATCTTCCTGGGGATCTGGTGTAGCGGGAGATAGCCACCAGATGCACCATGGAGGCCTGCGCCCGACCAGCCTTTGGTATGGAAGCATCTGTGGAGCTGTGAACCTCAGGGGGGTAATCTTCTGCAACCGGCACCACGTAACAAAATTCTTCCACTTATGGCAGTAGCACTTTAAGGTCGACAATGCCCTGGCCCTGGCGAGGACCTCCCTGCAGTCCGCTAGCAACTCATAACCACCAAACTCTACGGCTGCAGGAGCCAAGCCCTCAGGTTCAGCAATCCTGGGTTGCGATGAAGGATTGCGCCTCCTTCACTGGTGAGAAGAGGCGACACAGACAGGCTGAGAAGGTCTAGATACTAAGCCTGCCCCGGCTACGCCGGGGGGATGAGTATCCTCTTGCATTGACACCGAGTGTGTTGACTTGTAACAGGAGAGGGAAGGGAGGAGACGCGTACAGAAAGAGCCCTTCCCAGGGGAAGGAAAACGCGTCCCCCAGGCTCCTCGGCTGGTGGAATCTGCCGCCATCGCAAACAGATCGATATGGGGTCTACCCCACTTGACGAACAGGAGGTCCACCTGATCATGGCGAAGCTCCCACTCATGGCAGGAGAGCAGTTCCCTGCTGGGGGGAGTCTAGGGTGGTATTCTTGACTCCTGCCAGGTGAAGAGGGACGAGGAACATCCCCTGTCTTCCTTGGAGAGCGCGGGGGATAGACTGCCCCCTTGCTTCCTGATGTAGAAGATGGTGGTGGTGTTGTCTGTGAAGATCCTCACCACCCTGCCTTTCAGAGATGGTAGGAACGACTTGAGGGTCCAGAATACTGCCCGTAGCTCCAGGATGTTGATATGCAGATCTTTCTCCTCCAGCAGCCACCGGTCTCTGGCGGTGTGTGCTCCCCAACCTTCCAGGGAGGAGTCCGTGGTGACCGTCTCCTGGTATGAGGGGGGTTTTGAAATCCTGTGCCTTGAGCGTAGTTGGAGCGGACACCCCACCACTCTATCGTCCGCCAGAACTCTTCGTTGAGAGGGATCTTGTCCGTGAAGCTTCTGGACACCTGTATCCAACAGGCATCCAGGAATTCCTGTAGGTATCGCATCTCCAACCTGCAGAGACATACAAGGTAGATGCAGGACGACATGCCCAGTAACGACTTGATGGCCCGCATAGTGGCCGTCTTCATCAAGGACAACCGTTGCACCTTTCCTTGAATGGCTGCTAGCCTAACCTCTGAGGGCGGCGCCAGGCAAGACACCGTATTGAGTCTGGTGCCTAGGAACAAAGCATTCTGCCATGGCGTTAAGCAGGACTACGGATAGTGATCCGTGAAATAGTCGCCTCCATGTGTCCGACGGCCAGCTCCGACAGTCGTACGTGGTATACGTGCATGCCCTGTAGATATTTATGTGCCGCCACTGGTGCCAGGCATTTTGTGTACACTCTTGGGGCCAACTTCAAGCCGAATGCGAGGGCCTTGAACTGGTAGTGCTGGGCCTGCACTAGGAAACAGACATTTCCGATGTTTGTGAATGGGCACGTGGAAATAGGCATCCTGCAGGTCCAACAACGTCAAGTAGTATTTTTTCCAGTTGGCCGAGCACGTGCTGCAACATGGCCATCTGGAATTTTTGGGACTTTAAGAATTTGTTCAGATGTCGTAGGTCCAGGATGGATCTCCAGCCACCTCCCATCCCAGTCTTCTTTCTGGCTAGAAAGTTTCTGAAATAGACTCTGGCGCACCGGAGCCATGGGGGAACTAGCTCTGTCGCCACTTTTTGTAGCATGACTCGTACCTCTTCCAGAATCTGAGGGATGTGCTGCTCCTGAAGGGGAACCAGAGGGATCTGTGGACACCTGCGTTGGAACTCCAAAGTGTGTCCTTTGGCGAGAGCATCCAGCACACATCTGTCGTGGTGATCTTTCTCCACTAGCTGACAAACTCCGTCAGCCGGCCTCCCACCAGGAACACGAGTGGGGGGCGACGTCCTGGCCGGTTCAGGCTCGCTTAGGCGGCGGCGTCCTGCCTTGCGGGTGATTCTGTCCTCCGCTACTGTAGGCCTGGGAGCAGCCTCTGTAGGATTCTTGCGTTGAAGATCGAGAAGGATGTCTGTAGGATGTGAAGAACCCTTTTGAAGACCGGCTCGAAATTCCCCTGGAGGAGCGAAAAGAAGACTATCAATGCTGCTGCAGAGTGCCGAGAGAACAGGCTGGTTGCGTATCAGTCTTGATGACCTGGAGGGACTTGTCGACAGCCTTTCCAAATAGATTTTCCCCGAAGGGCATGTCCAGCATCTTCGCTTGGACCTCGTGATGGAAATGAGTGGCCTTCATCCATCCCCGTCGACTAAGGTAGACACCATTCCCCATTTGCCAGAACCCTGTGGCAACATCCACTGTGATGGTGTGATCTGACGCCACCTCCCCTTCCTGGAAGAGGGCAAGGGCTTCCATCTTCTTATCGTCGGGGAGGAACTCCAGGATCGGTCCTAGCTTGTACCACAATTCCCTGTCGTACCTGCGCAGGATATCCAGCACCTTGGCTGCCTCGATTGTGGACGCTGCAGTGTAAATCACCTTCTTCCTAATGGTGTCCATCCTTTTCCCCCTTGCTGTCCAGAGGGACCGAAGACGAGGATGGGTTAGCTGACCATTTTCTCGCAGCCACCGACACCACTGAGTCTGGCAATGGTTGCAACCTCAGGCAATTGGGTGCAGAGTCTGGCACCCTATATTTCTTCTCCAGCCTATCCCGCTTGGCTGGAGCTGTGCAAGGGTTCTTCTTGAGGAGCAGTCCCTCTTCACAAATATCATCCAGAAAAGGCACTGCCATGATAGCCTTCCTCTTGGCCTGGCACCTTTGATACAAGAAGCCCTCCTTTTTGGTTTCCTCGGGCACCATCTGGAATAGCTCGGAGGCCCTGGCGATCATGGAGTGGAACAAACCCAACTCATCCGGTGGAGACACCCTATGTGGGGCTTCCAAATATGGCAATTCACCTTCTACTGCGACAATGTCGTTGTCATCCATCATCGGGGCGTATCCTCTCCCGTACCCGTGTCTGGGACTGCTGGGGGGCTTGGGGCCCAACATGGTGGAGGAGGTTGATATGGGGGCATCAGATGGCACTTCCTCTTCTTGGGCAGAGGCTGATCGGGCACCACAGGTAACAGCGCCAGAGGCATTCTAATCTGGATCTCTGACACCAAGGTATGTAGAGTCGATAGAATATCCAAGGAAATGTCCCTCTGCTGAGAAGGCAGAACTGGAAAACTACGCCCTGCGCCCTCGGTCTCCTCGTCCTCGTGGACCGTATGGAAGGACTCCTGATCTTCATCGTCCGCAGACAAGACCTCTACAGTTTGGGCGACGACCTGGCATGCCTGCAGAATTTGCCAGTCTCTGCGGTGGTGTCATGCCGTGGTGACAGGGACACTTTCTGCACCGTGGGAGCTACCCTCACAGGATCAGTGCCAGTAGCTGCTGTGGCCGTAGTAGCAGTCGATGAGGTCTTTGCCTGTGCTGGTTGAGCCTGCTTGAGCTGCGCGGCCGCCTTCTCCTCTGTTCACAGCTTATCAGATTTCTCCATTAGCTTAGCCGGGGTAGATGACTTACTCTTTGAAGAGGAGCTTGATGGTAGGCTGGCAATGGAGGCAGTAGTGTTGCTGATCGCGCCCTATCCACTTGGGACCCACTTCAGCACCGTATCCCATGGACCCCGACTGCCGGATCTTGGCATTATCTTGGGCCTCCACAGATGAGGTGACCTCAAAGGACTTAGAAGACCACTCCTCG
The DNA here is from genome assembly GCF_040938575.1 of Ambystoma mexicanum. NCBI lineage: Eukaryota > Metazoa > Chordata > Amphibia > Caudata > Ambystomatidae > Ambystoma > Ambystoma mexicanum. The sequence goes on along the minus strand of NC_090931.1, from coordinate 288,354,903 downwards.
GACTGGTCAGTCCTGGATGAGGCATGGCCCTGCTCTGAGCACGGGTCAGAGGCCTTGTTTGTGTTAAGCCATGCCACCAGCCTACTATGCCTGTTGCTAGGGAGAATTCTCTGTTTAGGCTGAATTTCCTAACCTAGTGAGTCCCCCAGCAGCTTTGCTGGATTTTTGGGGTTTATTTTTTTCTCCTGCCAAGAGTGAGACTCTTTTACCCTCACTCTTGGGCATGACTTGAGAGTATTTCTGTGACTTACTATGTGCTTATGGGCTATGGGGTATTTTTTCCCCATAGGCTATCATTGGTTTTTGAATGTGTGTTACACAGCACCCTCAGTGCAGTAACACAGGGGTGTTATAGAGACCCCCAAACATAGACTCCACACCCTGCGACTGACTACTGTCTCCCTGGGTCTGTAAAGTCACCATTGACTTTACTAGTCTTAATTTAGGAACTTAACCAGTACAAACCATCATACTGTGGAAGTACTGGTAGGGGTAATTAGATTGCCCCTGGGTCTGTTGTCGAGGGGGTACTGTCCCGTCCCCCCTCGCCGAGTTTCTGGCTGGTGGCAGTGGATACCACGGAAATATTCCACCGGAATATTCCCCAATGGGATTTCCTATTAATTTTAATGCACCACTTTTTGGTGCAATGTTAAAGATACAGCCGGTTTATTTATTTAATATAAATTCACCGGTTGGGATTTTTTGCCGGAACTCGCTGCCAAAATGGCGTCTAGGTTCACTTCAGTAACCCTGAACCCGAGTCGAGCCTTTGTTCCACTTTTGGCGGGCTTCTGCACAGAAGCCCTCCAAATTGGTGCCATTCTGTCTGGGTACCACAGGGGGTGTAGGAGGGGGTTTAGGCACCCTGGACTGAGTTGCCTTGCCAACTCATGTCGCACTCTGGTGTGATTGGCCCAAGTGGTGAGCCGCCCCGCTCACCACTTCGCATGTTTGAGTGACAGCTAGGCTGTATGAATGGGGGTTTGCTGCATAAAAGCAGGGTTTTTGGGACTGGTTCTTCAGAAGTCGCCACAGGACCTAAGAAGCCGAAGAGGGAGAAGCCGAGCCGACCTGCCAAGACGACACCACCGGTGGAGCCCTGCGGAACCGTCTCACCACTTTTCCCAACGACAGAGGAGATCTCCGGCCTGGAGAGTCTTCTTCCCTTGACTGGTGGGGACAACCAGTTTCTGCTTTCTTTTCGCCACCCTGAAGCATCTCGTGGCCGCCTTGCCTGTGCCAAGCACCTCGGCAACCGGGATACCACTTTTTACCTCAACCGCGAAAGAGGGGTAACATCCTTTTAACCGGAAAAACTCCACGGCTGGTTTCTTCCCTGGTAGTGCAACGACCTTCAGCTTTCCTCCACGTCGAGATCTTCTCTTCCTCTGGACGACGCCGCGACTTGCACCCACTACCAGGAACAACTGCCACCGCTGGAGGATCCTTTCCATTTTAAAAGGTACCGTGTTCCGCCCGGCTTCCCTTGCCACCGATTGTACGGGGTAGATTTAGCCCTCGGCTTTCGAACCTGGGTAAGCCTGGGACACCCTAACTAAACTTTTCTAAACTTAGCAAAACCTTTTCTACTCACCTGTAAAGACTTGTGACATTGTGTGATTCTGGACATCTTTTCGCCTGGCTTTCCCTAGAGTGGGCCTGGCAACCGAACTTCCTTGCTCCTCAATAGACTGCCTTTCTGAACTCGCTGTGAATCTCTGAAAAGTGTTTTGCCTTGCTGTTTATTACTTCTGCCTTTTCCCTCCCTTTTTAACTAACTTGTTGGAGTGCCATCTAACGTTAAGCGCTCACCTCTGTTTGGAAATAAGTGGTGTTAACTTAGACTTGTCCATCAAATCACTAGGGATGTACATATAAGTAAGAGTGACTGTGTTTTGACTTACTTACCTTTTCTGTGCTAGTGTAATTTATCAGTGTGTCTTTTAAATAAATAATTATATACTTTTACACCTAGCTCTGGTCAGTGTTTGCTTGTACTACTGTGCCTCTGTACCTATTATGTATGCTCTATATACTGCCTAACTCTTCTTGAGGGAAGTCTGACTGCTCAGCCACAGCTACCAGGTAAATCTGGGTGGTACAGACTGCTACTAAGTGGGTTTACTGCCAAACACCTGTAGTCTTAAATCTTTTGCAGTGGTCCCAGAGGGAACTGCACAGGTTTCTGCCTAACACCTGTCCATCGTTTTTAGAGAAACCGAGGCATATCTCGCACATAAGGAACCTTAGGGTCCGGATGCAGGCAGTAGAGGCATTGCATTTGGTGCAGGGCCTGAAGAGGGACCTTCCCTCCTCCTCCTCCCCTTCCTCCTCCTCCTCCTCCGTCATGGTCGGAGGGCACGAAGTTGACCCAAGATGGCCTTCTAGAATATTCGCCCTTACGGGGGGGGGGGCAGAACTTCACTGAGGTGTCCCCGCTGTCGGCAGATGAAGAAAAGAGCACACTGGCTCTTTGAAACAAAAACATTTAACTTTTTGCATCGAAAAACACATAAAAACATACAAATAGCCTGGAGAGCAACTCGAGGACTCCCAACACTGCAAAGTGCAGTAAAAATCTGAACATGGCTGAAAGAGGCAGGGCTTAGGTAGAGGACGGTCATTGGATGGGGACAGTATGACCCAGAGGACAGTGATTGGTTTAGAGGAGAAGAACAAGTTACTTACCATTGGTAACATTCTTTCGATTGGATGTCCCTCCCACGTATTCCTCATCTTATGATAATCTCTCCAGCTTCAACTGCTTCGGACACCTTTTTGGACAGAGGGAGCTGTGTGCAGTGTCGTCGAGTCCATGTCCCTCGAGGGCCTCTTATTATACGTAGTGTACACAGCGCCCGTTAGCTTCAATTCGGTTTTCCCTCTCCTGAAGAGGAATTACCAGGCGTGACATAGACCGTAGGCTGACCGAAAGCATAAAGTGTAATAAAATGTAAATTGTACCCCAGGGTAGGCTGGGTGGGGCAATGAGGAATATGTGGGAGGAACATCCAATCGAATGAAGGTTACCAGGGGTAAGTAACTTGTTCTTCGAAAGGATTGCGTCCTCCCACGTATTCTTCATCTTATGATAGACTCCCAAATCAGTAATAATTTGGAGGCGGGAGTACCAATTCAATTTAGATCCAATCATGGACTGAATGAAGGACCGCTTTTGCAAATTGTCCTCCCTGACTGGAAGATGAATCCAGGTAGTAACGTCGTACGAAGGTATGGATACACAACCAAGTGGCCGCTGAACAAGTATTATTGATTGGGACGCCTCTTTGAAGAGCAGCAGAGGTTGCCATGCCACTTGTCGAATGTGCTCTTAGACCTTCTGGTGGGTCCTTGCCTGCTAATCTGTAGCATTCACCAAAAGCCAGGATGATCCATCTGGATATGGTTTGTTTAGTAACCGCAAAGCCCAATTTGGGACCAGTATAGCCAATGAATAATTGGTCATCTTGGTGAAATTTAGCCATTCTGGATATATAAAACAAAGCCCTTTTTTGGTCCAGTCTATACAACCTCTCCTCCTCCTTTCCTGGATGAGGAGGTGGATAGAAAGTTGCTAAGGTAATTTGTGGAAGTCGGAGACTACCTTCGGTAAAAAAGAAGGCTTTACCTTGAGAATGACCTTGTCTTTATGGAATACCGTATGTGAAGTTTGCAGGAAAGGGCCTGCAACTCGCTTACCCTGCGGGCTGATGTTATTGCAATAAGCAAAACGGTTTTTAATGTTAAGAGCCTTAAAGGGCATGATTGTAAAGGCTGCAAGGGAATGCATGTTAAAAACGTTAACACTAGGTTGAGGTCCAATACAAGGATATTGAATGGGACTGGTGGATATACATTAGTAAGGCCTTTCAAGAATTGAATAATCAGAGGGATCTTAAAGCATGAATCCTCCTCTGAAGAGCGCTTGAAAATGGAAAGCGCCACTAGGGAACCCTTAATTGCTCCAATGTGGAGCCCCAGATTTGACAAAAAGGAAAGCACTGTAGGTTTGTCACATAGAAAGGGATCCACATTGTTATCCCTGCACCAGTTGCTGAATTTGTTCCAAAGGCACAAAGATTCTGTTGCTGGCCTTCTGGCCGAAACAAAATAACCATTACATCATCCGTGAGGTCTGAATCGTTGTATCTCAGCCTTTCAGAAACCATGCGTGAAGGCTGAGCGTCTTGACCTCTGGATGGAGAACCCTGACCTTCCTCTTGCGAGAGAAGATCCTCTGTTTGTGGAAGACGTATTGGAGGGAAGATGGACATGTCCAGAAGGTCCAGGTACCACGTCTTCCTGTCCCAATCCGGGGCAATGAGGATTATGGTTTTCCCGAACTTTCTCAACCTTTTGATCACGTGAGGAATGACTAGACTGTAGGGAATGCGTACAGGAGTGGAAACTCCCAGTCCACCACAAATGCGTTCCCTAGAGCTCCTGTTGGAGGAAATTTCTTTGAGCAAAACAGTTTGCACTTCCGATTGACACTGGTCACGAACAGATCCACTTAAGGGGTTCCCCAAAGGGCAAAGTTCTCTTGAAGGACTTCCTGAGCGCCCGCCGCCTTGTTCTGCTCTCTGGCTAGGTGAACTGCTGATCGAGAGATTCCTTCTTGAATTGCCCAGAACCAGAGCTGGATTGCCTCTCTGTACAGTGGTAGTGACCATAAACCACCTCTGTTGAGATAGTACATGGCCACTGTGTATTCCGTCATTATCAGGACATTCTTTCACCGTACAGATGGAAGGAAGGCCTTCAGCGGTAGTCCGATTACCCTCAGCTCCAAAAGGTTGATTTGTAGTTTGGTCTCCGATGGAGACCAACGACCGCCGATTGTCAGATCGCTGGTTTGAGCTCCCCACCCTGTGAGTGAGGCGTCCGTCGCTACCATTATCTCCGGCAACGGCTGGCAAAAAGATTCTTCCTTGGAAATATTGTCTTTGCAAGCCCACCGCAGAAGGTCCTGAACAACTCTGTTCGAACTTTGCAGGTGGTCTGACATTCTGCCTGAGAACTGGGACCATTGAGTCCTGAGATCTCATTCTCAGGCGAGCCACTGGCACCAAGAAAATGAAGGATGCCATGGGACCGAGCAACCTCAGAAAATCGAAGGCCAGAAGATGCTGGGGACTCTTGAATTTGGTAACGATCTGCAGAATATGTTGAGCTCTCAACTCGGATGGCGAGGCTTTCCCAGAGGAAGCATCCAGGACTGCACCAATAAATTTGAGTCTTTGGGATGGTATTAACTGAGACTTCTTGTAATTGAGGGAGAAGCCCAGTTTGTGAAGAGAGGCAGGTTACGCTGAGATGTTCCCCGGCCTGCTTAGGTGAACGAGCCCTGATCAGCCAATCGTCTAGGTAGGGGTAGAAGTGAATCCCCCCCTCTCCAGAGCTTCGGTGCCACCACCACCATCAACTTAGTGAAAACCCTTGGGCGGAGGTCAGCCCAAATGGCAGAACTCGGAATTGAGAACGAGAACCGCAAACCTCTGGTACTTAATGTGCTTGAGATGGATTGGCACATGAACGTAAGCATTGTGAAGGTCCAATGATACCAACCAGTCTTGAAGTTTGAGAGCCTGAAGGATCTGAGAAAGGGTAACCATCTTGAACTTGTCCTTCCTGAGGAACTTGTTAAAGTTCCTTAAGTCCAAGATGGGTCTCAATCCTCTGTCCTTTTTGGGAATCAAAAAGTATGGGGAACACCAACCCTTGTTCCTTTGCGCTACAGGTGCATGTTCTATTGCACCTTTCTCTAGCAGGGTCAACATTTCCTGCACAAGGAGCGGATCCGGAATGTTTAAAGTTGTTCCACGGTGGATGATCCCGAGGCCTTTTTTGAAAACAAAGGCTGTAATCTTGGCCGACAGTTTCCAGTGCTCAAGCATCCGAAGTAATGCCCCGCCATTCGTTCAGATGCTGATTAAGTCTGCCTCCCACTGGGGTCTTGTGAGCCAAGGCCTCAGACCGATTAAGAGGCGGCTGAAGGTAAGGTTGCAGCTGCTTGGGCTGACATAGCACCTCTCCCTCATCCACCACGAGGGAATCTTCTCCGACTTCTTTGACCTCATTTGTGGAGACCCTTTTCTGTAATGCCATGCGAAAGGGCAAAATTGGGTCTTTCGGAGGACCCTGGTCCAAGATGTCCATCATGTCATCCTGCTCAAAAGATGGGAGTAGGCCTACTCCATCCTAAAAATTCGATAACCTTTCCTATAAGTTTTCTATATGACGAGTCAGTTGGGTGTGGTTTGCTAAACTAACTCTGGCGAGGTATCCAACCCACTGGCTGACTGAAGGTTATTATATATATCTCTTAGCCTGGACTCATCAGATATTTGTTCCTCTGGCACATTAGGGATGCCAAACTGTAGTCCAAACGGTGGTGTAGTGTCATCAGAAGGAGGTTCCTCTTCATACATGGCTGACAGACTTAAAATAGTCCTTTTTAGGTAAAGGCTTGTAAACCTTTTCCTGTCAGGCTTCGACAATGTTGAAGTAGTCGTCGACGATGGCTTTGAAATCAGTACTGATTAAGACAGCGTGGACGGCTACAACGCCGACGAAGTGGTCGACTTCTTGTGCTTCTTTGACGGAACCCTAGATGGGCTAGGTTCCTGACTCAAAGCCCTCGACAATGTTCTCGTCGGATCGAGAATTTTCTCGATGCAAAACAGGCTTCAAGCTCGGTTTCGAAGATTTAGTCTTCAACTTCCCTTTGTCGTCCTTATGCGGAGCGACTACGGCATGGCTTTTCCGCTTGTCCTTCGAGGGGGTTGAGGTCGCATTATCGAAAATTCGAAGCATTTCACTACGAAATGCGTCCCATTTAGCAGCGGAATCCGATTTCATGGCACACCCAATTACCTCAGTTGAGGAATCACTGGAGGTCAAAGGTGACCTATGACGCCTCTTCTTGGCCTTCTTCGAAGACGAAGAATGGCACGATCGACTTCTTGATCGAGAACGTTTAGATTTTTTGCATCGGGAAGAATCCCTCCACTCATCTGTCTTTTTTGACCTCTTCGAAGGTAACCTCCCCACCGCCAATTTACCTTTACGTTCCCTGAGAGCCTTCTCAGTCATCGCCGAACAGGAGCCACAATCAGTGCTATAATGCACGGAACCCAGACACCACAGACCTACGCGGTGGGGGTCGTGATCAACATCTTCAACCCGCAGTCTTGGCACTTCTTAAAGCCTGACTTGGGCATTGATGGTGTCGATGAAGAAGACATTTTTCAAACGAAAATCACAATTTCACTGAAGCGCGCTGTATTTCTCTCGGTGTTAGCTCGGAAAAACAGAACTGAAGCCAACGGTCGATGCATGCACTACTTATATGGATGACGTCGGCCGTCGAACTGAGGCCCTCAAGGGACCTCGACTCAACGACACTGCACACAGCGACCTCTGTCGTAAAAAAGAAAAAATCAGAGGCAGCTGGAGAGATAAAAAAGTAAAAGTGAAACTGTTTTTCCTTTTAACAAGGATTCCCAGCCTGACGACAGGGAATATTCATGAGCACGTGAATTCATGCAAGACCCCATGTTGGAGAAAGGGGAGTCAACACAGTATACCTATTGAAAAATATGCTGTTTACTGTGCATTTCTTTTAACGTAAGGAACACGTTACTTATCTAGAACTTCTGTTCTCCGGCATTGGTATCTTTCATGGCTTCTCGTGCTCATGATTATTCCCAGTCGTCCAGCTGGGAATCCTCAGTAATATTAAAGCAGTTCTCCTTCAAAGCTTAAATACTGCTTGATGTCACTTTGTGTCAAATTGTCCCAGCCAATGACATCAGTCCTCCTTAGCTCCAGCCCTGGTGGCCATCACATAATGTGGCAGTAGGAATCAAGAAGTGAGCCATAGAGCGGCAGGCAAGAGGGTTGCATGTGAATCCATGAAGGAAACCAATGCAGGAGAACAGCCATTACAGGTAAGTAAGTAAAAAAAGACTGAACTTTACTGAAAGAAAAGTTTGAAACCTCATGGAGATGATGAACTGCATTAACTGAAACAAGTGCTGGCAAAGCTAAGAGAGCACAAGGAGTTGAATGCAGGATATAAGAAATCCAATACTGGTGCAAAGAACTGTATAAACAAGTTGTGGCAGGGGCCAAGGAACTAGAAGGAGCTCCAATAAGTACAAGGTGGTTACCCAAGCCGCAATACCGTGTCAGGAGAGTGACACATGTGACTGAAGAAAATCTCACTGCTGAGGAGAAGCAGTGGACTAGTGTGAGAGGAAAAGCAGTCATGGAACTGGTTGCATGACCTGTAATGGGTGGACCGTGTGGTCCCACAACTGCGCCTACACCAGGCGATTAATGGAAAAGCCACTGAAAATACCTATTATGAAGTTTGTGTTGTGCCAAGACTTTGTTGTAATACTCAAGTAAAGTGTTGTTTTGAAAGCTGGAGGCTGCTCTTCATCGAGCTCCGGTAAGACCCATCAAAAATCCAGAAATAGTCCTTTGCCATCGAGGTTATTCTCCCCGAAACACTGCTGCAGTGGGGACAAAGGCTGTCAGGGCCTGAAGGTCAGAATTGGGAAGCACCAGGAGGAGCGTTGGGGCAGCTAGCCCCGAGGCACGAGTCAAGGCCTGTGGCAGTGAGTGCGGCGTGGCCCTGACATTGTGAGACGGCGGGGGGCTCTGCCATGCCACATCAGTGACCGGGGAACCTGTGCTCCTGCTGTTGAGGGCGAGCAGCAGCAGCCACTGCAGCCCCGACAGGAGGCGGGACAAACATCAGTACCATTGGCAAAGGCGACAGGCACCAACATCGACCCTGAACGAGGGGCTGTGGTACACTGCAGTGATCCAAATTATAGTTCAGGTGAGCTCTGGGAATCCTGCAGAGTACCCTGCGAGAGACTTGGTCCGTCAGTGTGGGATGCTTCCCGGGCAGGCCTGGGACTGATCGCGGGGGTTCCGGTGCGGCGAGCTTGGCGTAGTGAGCGGGCTGTGCGTAGAGTGCCAGCCAGTCTGGAGGGTGCCCATTGTGGGTTCAGACTCTGCAGAGAGATCTGCTATCACCTTGCCGGCGCTGATACACAGGACTGTTGGAGGACATCAGGTACATGTTTACCCGCATAAGGATCTCGGGCTCCGATACTGGCAGACTGTGGAGAAATGGCCTGACTGCATGGGTGGGCGGCCTAGGAGCGAGAGGCAGTGCTCTCAGAAGTGGATGATGCTGAGGGGGAACGCGTGCTTGATAATTATGATGTGTACACGCACTCTCTAACGCGAGTAAGCCGGTGCTCGCTCGTGGTGTGGCGGTGCCACTGGAAGCTCCATCAGTGCGCCCAGCAGTGGAATACAAAGGGCAAGGCTACTGGGCGGTTAATGGAGCAAGTGGGTCAGACTGGCGGCTGCAATGCATGGGTGTTCCGCTAATGGGTGTTTGGAAATTCTGATGTACGCAGACTCGAAAAGTGGCGATTAACAGCAATTTTAAGTTGGGTCATTTTCAGTACTTACATCAGTTTTACCTGACTACAGTGGATATTCACAGGTTCTTCCCTGAGTCCCTGGAGTCAAGCTGGAGGTGCAGTGCCTCTTCCGCAAACTTTCTACATCTGGCTAGGCCGTGTCCCCAGATTCAATCCTTCTGTGCAAAGGTGTTTGATCCAATTGGGGGCATTCCGGGAGTACGGGTGGCCCTGTCCCCTCTGGTAGCGCTGTTCGGTCACACACTGGCATTGCCAAAGCAGGTTAGGCTCCTACTGGGTTTGTTGCTGTTATTGGCTAAAAGAAGGGTGGCCATGGTTTGGGGAAGAGGGGGTCGCCCTCCTGAATATGGTCAAGGGAAGGCGGACATTGCTCATTTCCACAAACTGGAAACGGACTAGGGCCTCGAAGCCGAAGGATATCTGGGGAACATATATCACATATTTGCTGTCAATTGGTAATAGAGACACTAAGGGGCCCGATTGTTAATAACACGTCTCCACTGCCTGAAACGGCTCGGCCACATTCTCTCCTTGGCTGTAAATGAACGTGCGCTTTGGTGAAAGGTGGGTGTAAGCGTGAGGGTGGAGAGGGTTGCTGTGTGCTGTAATGTATTTCCATTTTCTATTAAGATTGAGAAACCAATAAACAGTTTATAAAAAAAAAAAAGGAAAGTGTTGTTTTGAAAGCTGGAAGATTTGAACTCTTGGGGAAGGGAACCCCTGTATTTGCTGGGCTACCTTGATCTTGGGGAAGTTGAGCTGATTACAAGCCAGAGAGCAAGGGGTAGCTCAGAACGTTACTTTGAACACTATTCCTTTTTGATGCCGACATCCCTACACATTGTATGCAATTAATAATTAGGGAAAGTTTTGGAAACGGACAGGTGTTTTACTTTGGACTTCCTGATGTAGCCCATCCTTAGTTTTCTTTAAGTAGGGAAATCCCACATTAGTATAGGGCAGGATAGGCATTCATCCACCTTGCCTTTTAAGTTGTAAAAAAACGTGTTTAAGAAAACTTGAACCTGTTGTCATCAAGCATCGGGGTGGCGACTACTGATTCCCTGGAGGCTTTCAGTCTCTGAAATAGTAAAACTTCCTTCCGTTTCTCTTCTGGAAACGGATCAAAGCTTTAAAAACTGCACATGTTAGCACTACATGAAAGGAACCAATCATGTCAGGAGGCAAATTACGGGAAGGCAGGTGTAGGGTCTCTCCATCTGCTGGTACCAGGTCCTCATGCTCATCCATAGTATGCATATCTGGGGAGGTATCTGTGCCTGGGCCATTATCTGTGTCCGTGAGGGTAGTCACAGGGACAGAAAACAATTGAGGCGATGGTGGAGCAGGTGGTGGAACGAAATCCACTCGTGAAGGCAAAGCAGGACTTCTAATGGGGCACAACTTGATGGACAGGAGGAGGTAGACGCTGTTGCAATTATGTGACGAAACTATAAGGTAGACAGAATGTCCAGTGACCGATCTCTGGGGGCCGGTGGTATCCCCAAGAGAATTGTGGGCACAGCTATGTGTGGAACACTGGTAAGGACTGGTCCTTATAATTGACGAACATGTATGCTCACCCGATCAGCCTCAATTAGGGTTTTTAGATAAGATCACAGGAGTAAGATACACTCCCTTTTTCTATGTTATCTGTAGATATTACATATAGATTTCCTTTAAGAAGGTTCATTCCAAACTTCGAGTGGCCGATTTGATTAGAGGGTGAGCTTCTCCGGGGTTTTTTCCAATACAATTGAAACGATACTGAGGGAATTTAGCTGACACTTTTCTCCTGCAAACAATCTTTTTTAGATACTGTGAGCCGGAGGTACCACTTTATTGCCGAACTGTGTGCTGCACAAGAGATATCTGTGAGAGATTCCTTACGATGTTACATCAATCCACCCTCCATACGAATCGTGAAATTTGGAGGTAGGCACACTTCTTCTCTGGCAGACATGCCTACATATTGATTGAGATTTACACAAATAACATAAGGATACATTTATTCTCCACTACATTCCTAGAATAGGTAAACCTGAAAGCTCCACTTACCTCAAAATAAACAAGGGAATATGATTTAAAAGACTAGAGGGTCTCCGGGTGTCAACTTGATGCCATTCTGTATGCATTAAGGTGAAGTTATTCTACAACACATATTGATTTTGCAATGATTTATTCAAACTGATTATTACACAACTGACCTTGGCATTGTTCTACTTACTTTATAGATGAAATATGAATGTAGAAGCCTGAAGATTGACTAAAGTACCTGATACTAATGAATTATTGCTCCTGATGAAGGGATCATTTTCCCGAAACCGGTCGAGCATTTTTATATTGTGTTTATTCATTGAATTTATGATTAACTAATTTGATATTTAAAATAAAATAACGTTTTTCTATATGATAAAACAGACACATAAATGTTGAGTGTATGCAAATTATGTTTTTATAGTATTACTACCATTAAAACATTCAAGAATAGTTGACTCACTGAGTTAGCATATAAGGTGTGCAAGGCACGGGAGTGTCAATCGATTAAGGACACTGTTTTTCCTTTGATTCATATTAGCAACTTTTTTGTGCCAGAGTTGCACTTTTCTCCCCTGCACCTGTTAATTATTGTAAGATTCCCTATACCGTACTTAACAAGATTCAGAACAAAGGTGTGCATTTCACAATTTCATTTTTTTGACAGATTCGGAGAGGCCACCACATTCTAAGGAACAGGGAGAAACTATCTTAGTAGTGGAGGGCATGAAAGTGGTGAAGGCTTCAGTTAAACACACACGGAGCACTCTTAATAATACAAGTTAGGCAGAGTGCATACAAATACAGTTATTTAGGCCTTAGTACAAACTTGTATCAATTAAAAACCACAGGTAAATAACACTTTATTATAAACATACACATTTACCTTGGTGCTTTGTGTGTTATGGTAAGAGCACTAACACTTAACTTGTAAATACATTTAGAACTAGATTTCAAGATGCTGCAAGTGCAGCAAAGCAAGTGAATAAAGAACTAGAATCAGGTAAGTACTCCATACTTCGAGGACTAATAGGTTTAGAATAAATAAGTAAGCAAACACCATACAAAACCTTATACATATAGGTACTAACATTAAAAAGCCCTTCCCTAGCGAGAAGAGCAGGAACCTAGTGTGCTTGGAGTCACAGGTCCCAATAAAAGTATTTTCCTGCGGCTGGAAGCTGGGATTCTCTTTAGGTAGTGTTGGCTTGAGCCAACAGAAATTTTGTAAGTGCTCCAAGTTTCAGTAAAAACAAGAGGGAAGTCTTCAACATACCCTATCCCAATAAAATCACCTTAGGGGAGACTTTGGGGAGGACACCAGGGCAGAACACCACCATACAAGGCTACAAAAGGTAAAGGAGAGAAAGGGCTAGGACTTCATGCCCATACAACTCTACGGAGACAAGTGTGGTATGTTTAACTCCTGCTCCCCCGTACTCTGATTCACTCAGGGACTAATTTAGGAGTTACTGAAATCGCTCGACCTTCTAGATTCATGCCTTGGTTCCATTGGAGGAAGCCCGGGGGTTGCGCTTGCAGATGTCACTTCAGACTAGAAGTTATTGGGTCTAGCTAGTTGGCGGTTCCATGCACCAATGGATTGGATCTGGATTCTGGGCAGCTGAACACCCAGGACACAGACTTCTGGGCCACTACTCCAGTGACTACCTCAGAGGACTCCCATGACACGATGAAAGTGGAGATCAGTGATGACACTTAAAGAAAATGGCGAAAAGCGACCCTCATAGCAAGAACAAAAGCTGGTCGTGCAAGGTCCACCTTCAAGATGGATAGCTGCAACTTCAAGGAACTGACACTTGTTCCATACACTGAGGATCTAAGGGGTCCCAAGGCTAAATTCAGGAAGGAGACTGTTGCAGTGAACTAGCCAAGATGGCATCTGGCAAGCCCACATGTTTATGATTTCATCCAATGACTGAATCTTCGAGCCGGGGTCAAGACTAGTTGTTCCCACCAGTGCAAGGGTCTAAGTGCTGATGAAGGTCTTCAGGAGCTCTGCAGAGGATCAGCTTTGCCCGGAAAGTGAAGAAATGGCTGCTGGCAATCTTCCAGGGACGAATTCCATGTATTCAACGGGCTGCGGCCCTTCATAGGAGTCTTCGCTCCAACGATGATCTGAATACTAGCTGCAGAAGTCCCCCTTTTATCCAGGATCCAGGCTGGAGTTGTATCAAGCCCACCAATGGCAAGGGGCTGTCCAATATTCGACAGCCTCTGCCCACTGTATATGCCCAGCCACAGACACTCAAGCATGAATGAGGACTGGGTCCAGACAGACCCAGTCCCCACAGTCGTCCACACACACAGACTGCCACGTTGCCCGTGAAAGCTGGAGCTTTCCCCGAGAAAATGTAGGTCATACTACACGATGGCCAAAGGACAGGTGAAAATCTCCCAGTACAATTATTTTAGATTTCATGGCACTGTAATTTGCATTCGGCAGTAAAATGCAAAAGGGAACAAGACTATAAAAACAAGAAAAACTGGTACATGGCCAAGATGGTGGAGAGGTAAGACATGCACCTCCGTCCAGCTCCGACCACAGGCCTGTAACATCTTCGAATCAGAGGTCCCGAAAGGCTCACATCACACATAAATCGGTAGAGCTGCAGGAGATTCGTGGGTCTACAGTACTGCAACGAGAGCCCCGATACGGCAAAGGTTTTTGTCTGAGAAACAGAGGAGGGGAGAGAGGCCTGGCATACCAAAATGGTAAGTGGACGACCTGGCGAACAGAGCAAGGAGGGATATTTGCAATTTAAATTCCTCTGACAGGGAGCAGTAGGGGGAGATATGGAGGACTGCGTACGGCAGCTTTTCGGACAAGTCACAAGCAACTACCCCTCAGCTCTATAAAAATTGATAGGGCACACAGGGTCAGCCCTAAGAGAAATGACAATAGCCGCACAGTCATTGTGGTAAACCTCCACAATTATAAGGCGAGGGAGTCCATCTTGGGAGAAGCAAGGAAGTCTAATGGAATCCAGTTCTGAGAATCTAGCATTAACATTTTTCAAGAGGTTTCCCAACCCACTTTGGCAAAAAGACGCTTGCTGAGTCTAATCACAGAAGCACTGCGACGCCAGGACATTAGGTACAGGTGGATGCATCCGTTTGGCCTCCAGGTTAAGCTGAAAGACAGGCTTCATACAGTCTTTACGTTGGTCGAGGGAGCTAGTCTGCTTAACATCCAGATGAACGGAATTTATACATCCTGACCCGCACGCACTAACAAAAGTGGTCAGAGTATGGAGTCCTGGCGCATGGCTCATGGCTCATACTGGCAAAAAAAGGACAGATTGATGACATTGACCTTGCATAGGGCCTATACGTCTCTCTCGGGTCTCCCAGTCGTGGTGAAGGGGCAATCTGTGAAGGACAGCAATGGTTACACTGTTAATGTGATCGTTATCTGGCAGTTTCTGGTTTGAGGTTTTCTAATTGCAAAGTGTGACCGCAAAATCACTAATATGCATCTTTACTAAAAGGCCGGATGGAAAGAGCTGGTAATCTCTTCCAAAACAGATATTTGGCCTTTTAATAGGAGATATACAGGTTTTGTTCAATACGTTGAACATTCAGCCACATGGAGGGTGTTGCGACAAGGGATTATGGGTTTGGTCTTGCAAAATATCAATAGACGCCTATACAGACTGGGGGAATGACTGGAGGGATGAACACATCCCCATAGGAAGTGGGAAACACTTTCCTATGTGATAGAAGTTAACATGGAGACCCTAAACACTCGCACTCACAGTTTAAATGCCCTGGGCAAACACTATGATGTTCAGGGAGCTTTAAAGACTACAAACACACATAGTGGCGCTCCAAGAAACCCACCTGTTAAAAATGGACAGTAGACCCAAGAATCGAAACTTTCCTCATCAATTTCACTCTATCAACAAATAGCAAACTGGCAGGGGCATCTATCCCAATACATAAAGATCTGGGTTTTACACACACACGAACCAAAAAAGACACAGATGGAAGGTAAGGAATGGTGATAGGGGAGATCCAGGGAAGACAGACCACAATCCTGTCATTTGGAGGCACTAGGCAGGGTTGTATTGTATTAGTTATTTATATAGAGCCCTTTCCCCATTCTTATGGCGTCAATGCGCTTTGTGGTTGGAACACCGTCGGTGACCGCAATCCATGTGTAGGAGGTTCCAAGTTTAAATTAAAAGATGCTTGTGTGCATTTTTGGGAGGGTTTAGGTGGGCTAGCTAAACTCCAGGAAGCAGCCCGGAGGTCAGGCACATGGGTGGGCGCTGTTGGTGGTTTAGGATAGAGTGCTGAAGATTCGATGTGTGCCCAGCTAGACCGAATTGTATTGTTCACTGGTTGTTGCTGTACACTAATGGCAGAGGTGTTGAGGTACATCAGGGGTTTCTGTGTAGATGGCTATGTGTGCTGCTAGACCAGAATAGCATACCCATAGCTGCATTCTAGGGTGCATGTATGGGTAGCCATCCGTGTGGCCAGTTCACAGATGTGGTGTAAGGTATACGTACCAGATGCTTGGATGGAGTTTGACTGCAGTGTTCTTTTTCTTGGTCCAATGCTGATCTCGCTATTCATGGCCTCCCTGGAACCCATTTCTTGTTCTAAGGGACATGTGGTGTCACACCCTTAGAAGCGGTCTATTAGGCACAGTGAGCCCAACCCGCGAGGCGGTCCATTAGTTACAGCGCCTGCAACAGATATATCGTCACCCACGTGGTGTCTGAACATGTATACAACACAATGTGGATTTTCTATTTACATTACATTACTAAATCAACTCTTGCAGAGCGCACCCCCCGCACCGGCCTTGACCCCGGTTTACAGTCAGCGTGGTATTGGGCCTCCTTAGTCCACCAGTGCCCGTCAATCATGGCCTTTTGATATCTATATCTTCACTTCTTGTCACATACTGATACTTAATCTTTTTTGCCCTGCAGGATTAGGTTGATCGGAATTTCGGATCGCCTGCAGTGCTTTCCACACGCAGTACCCACTACAACGAGTATCTGCATGAGGATAACATTTGTACCTATGACAGGCTTCCTAACTCAGAAATGCGAGGCGAGTTCATGCACCTGTGGGCTTTCATCGTATCACTTCTGTAGTTTACTTCAGCAAGTGTTCCCATGATCAATCCAGTGATTCTCACAAAGTGTTCCTTCTAACTGGTTTACAGGTCATCAATTATAGATGCAACATTGCTGCTCATCTGTTCTGCCTCTAATGAAGAGAGTACTCCATGCATTAGGTAGCATTACAATTGGCTACTTTTTCCAGTCTTTTTTGTTCCAGTACTGATTGGCGTTAGTCTCTTTTCCTGCCTTAGCACTGGTTGGTGTCAGCCTTTACCCCCATGGTGTGAGCAATTGACTGCTGAGAGCACGGTCCCTCTTGGCACCCGAATCTTCACGGCATCGCATAGTCTCACTGTGGTTGTCCCAGCATGTGGAGATTTATATTTGGGAGTCACCCATGTCCATTGTCCATGTACCTGAATAGTTGTCTAATTGTCCCTTTGCAGGTCCAAGTGTTTAGTGTATCACACATTTATTTTTTTAATTTTTAAAGCGCTCACACAGCCCGGGGGCATCGTTGCGCTGTTAAAGGTATTTTTTGTCTTAGTTGCGTATTTATAACGCACTTATTAACCAGAGGTTTCTAAGCACGGACCCGGGGATCGAACCTGTGTTGCTTCGTGGCGTCTTGTTTCCAAGGCGAGCACGTTGCCGCTGAGCTATTCTCCCGGTACAACACAAATATACTTTCTTGTAGAGTGTAATTGGTCCCCTGATCAAGACGTGGTGAAACCACATCTATAGGTCGAAACTGGTCAGTCCTGAAATAGTTTTGGTGATGGGATTGTGCTCCATGTAACCACCATGAAGATCCAGTACAAAAAATACAGCATGCATATAACCTTCTGAATATTGCATATTAATTGGTGTTGTTAGTAAATGTCACCTTTGAGATGTGTGCAAGTATGATTGGAGAAGTAAGGCTGCTGAATGAATGAGCTAGGATTTCAGTGTGGGAATGATTGACATCATTTGCATTTTTATATATGTGATTTTACCTGCAATTAAACTGTTTTTCTTCTTTTTGATTTCTTCATATTTGATTTTCATTAATAATTTTGATATCTTAAATACATACTTTTGATACAGATTTATAACATTATGTCCTCTGGATCTCCTTTCTGCTCATATACATGTGGTAATTCCTTGCTCCAGAGTGTGGGGATTTCCTGCTCTTCAGCATAATACTCCCTGGAACGAAAGTCTGAGCAGTGAGAAAGGGGCCCAGAGGGAAGAGGGGGTGGGTGATGACGGCAGGACGATAGTTTGCTACAGTGTGCCTCTGCAAGCACTGCCGGCATCTGTGGGGTATTGGTGGATAGGAGTGTTGTGTTTGGGTCAGCGTTTGTGTGCCTATCGGGAGTGTAGAGTGAGGGGAGGGTTTCAAGAGGGGTGAGAGAAGACTCAAGTTTTGAGGGCCTTTCTGAATGCCAGGTGATTGTCAATATTGCGACTGTGCAGGGGTAGGGAGTTCCAGATCTTCGCTTGGATGGAGAAGAGGATCTGCCCAATCTGGAGGAGTTATAATGTGGGACCACTAGGAGAGATGCTGTGCGAGATTAGAGAGTCCTCGAGGGGTGGTAGTGTGTGATTTTGTCTTGAAGGAATTCCGGGGCGGTTTTGTGTATGGTCCATGGGGTGATGCACATGGCTTTAAAAAAGGTAGTGCGTCGCCCAATAGGGAGCCAATGGAGGATTCTCAGTGTAGGGCTTATGTGTTCTCTGGCAGCTAGGTTAACGAGCAGGTGAGCTGTAGCGTTTTGGATTCTTTGCAGTTTCCTTAGCTGAAACGCTGGTGCACACCAGTAAAGACAGTTTGCACAATCTAAGCCGGAGAGGATGATGGCAGAGAAACAGTGGGGATAGGTGAGATAAGGGAAGATACGCATGAGGATGCATACATGGAATAAACAGATTTTGGACTACAGAATTGATGTGTTGGGAGAGGGATGAATCCATATCCAGTCGGGGGATGTTATTTCACCAAAATGCCTATGGTAGCGGAAGTGTCATCACATGACCCTTGACCTCTGATGACATCAACAGAAGTGATGTCATTTGACCCCACCCCAAAGTGACATCATGGGAAGCGATGGAACAAGACCTTTCACCCCTTGAAAAAACAGGAAGTGGCATCACATAGCATTGTTCCCAAGTACACTATGAAAAGAACAAGTTACTTACCAACTGTAACGTTCTTTCGACTGGATGTTCTTCCCACATATTCCTTATCTTAGATATATATTCGCCAGCTTGCTGCTGCTTCGAATTTTTGTCGCCAGAGGGCGCTGTGCTCGAGGCCACTTAGCTTGGCCCCTCGAAGGCCGCCATCGAGCGTCAACGCCATCTGTCGTATAAAGGGCTTGAGCCGCGCCCGTTGGATTCAGTTCTGTTTTTTCGATGTTAATGGTCGCATCAGTTGTATTAGGTGTCGACAGATGTCAGGCTCTTAAGGAAGTACAAGTGCAAAAAGCGTAAAAACTGTAAGGAGGGGCAAGTTGGGAGGGTCGATGAGGAATACTTGGGAGGAACATCCAGTCGAAAGAACGTTACAGTTGGTAACTTGTTCTTCGAATGGATTGTGTCCTCCCACGTATTCCTCATCTTAGATAGACTCCCACAGCAGTAGTAATTTGGAGGAGGGAGTACTCCCACAGCAGTAGTAATTTGGAGGAGGGAGTACTAGAGTTTTTAATTATGTACCGCATGAAGGACGGCTTTTGCAAAAAGGCCCCCTTGGTAAGAAGTGGAGTCTAAACAATAATGTTTTACAAAGGTGTGCGTAGATGACCAAGTGGCCGCGGCACAAATGTCCTGCACTGGGACACCCCTCTGAAGAGCGGTGGAAGTTGCTATCCCCCGGGTTGAATGAGCCCTTAAACCATCTGGAGGCTCTTTCCCAGCCAATTTGTAACTTTGATATTGCTAGAATTAGCCATCTGGATAAGGTTTGTTTGGACACACCAAGGCCCATTTTGTGTCCAGTGTAACCGACAAATAACTGATCAGTTTGTCTAAATCTTTCCAGTCTAGAGATGTAGAAGCTGAGAGCCCTTTTAGGGTCTAGTCTATGGAATCTTTCCTCCTCTTTACTAGCGTGCGGAGGAGGATAAAAGGAAGGTAAAGTGATCTTCTGTGACAGATGGAAATCTGAAACTATTTTAGGTAGGAAAAAAGGCTTGACCTTTAAAATAACTTTATCCTTGTGGAAAATCGTGTGAGGAGGCTTACAAGAGAGCGCCTGCAACTCACTCACCCTGCAAGCTGAAGTTAAAGCCACTAGTAAAACAGTTTTTAAAGTTAAGAGCCTTAAAGGACAAGAATGTAAAGGCTCAAAAGGGGCACACAAGAAAGTTTAAAACTAAATTTAAATCCCAAATGGGAACTTGGAAAGGTGTAAGAGGGAAGACATTTGTTAACCCTTTAAGAAATTGGATAACTAAGGGCATTTTAAAATATGAAATTTCTTCTGAGGAGCGCTTGAAGATAGATAGCGCTGCCAAATACCCTTTAATAGTTCCAACTTGGATCCCCGAGTTGGCTAAATGTAAGAGAAAGGAAAGCACCATTGTCAATCTGGAAAAATGAATACCCTTCATTTGGATGATAGACGTATCTTGATGGCCGAAGGCCAACCGTCTTATGCACAGAATTATAGAAATACAGACTGCTATGCTTGACCAACAAGCGGCCATTTTAAACGTAGCAAGAATCGCCATTTTGCTTGTTAACCATTGCTCATTGCTTTCTGTCTAAACTGCTTTGCAGCTTGCAATTCTTGCGAATTCTGCTTACTCTGCTCAACTGTTAACATTGTTGTCTGAATATGAAAGGGCAAGGCCGCGGGACTGAGGAGTTCGTTGAAACTCCTCATGAGCAGCCCAGAAAGGAATGCCCACGCTCCCTCTCTGTAGCCTTGAGGGAGAGCTGCAGGGCATTTAATCATTTCATAGCTGCCAGCCAGTCTCGTACTGTGGCAGAATATGTTAGAATAAAGCAGCTAAAGGCTTGAATTATGCTCTTCTTCCGGCCCCCCTTCACAAAACCCTTTAGAGCGTGTCGGCTCCCAGGACACGAATAGCACCTCATAGATGGCAAAGCTTGGAATGTGACTCTTCCCCCCCGTGTGCAGCTTGCTTCCAAGAACAGAAGCACTGTGTTCTGTTCAACAACTAGAAGATGCCTCCGCACTTTCTAAATTGCACATTGTTACTAAAATAGACATCGAAAGTGTCATAATTGTCATACTCGTCGGAAATGTCCATCATCCTGAGTTCAAAGAAACTCAATAAAAGGGGGGTGTTAAACATGTCATAGCTGATTGTATGATATGCATTTTGTATATATGTAACTGATGTATGTAATTCGTTCTCTTGCGCCCCTCGAGGTCTAGAGAATACACGTCGCGGGGCGTGAGACCACAGTTGGCCAATTGGGACTATTTTGCTTGCAATAAACCCTAGCATTGGGAATTTGAACCTTGTGTCTGGCGCATCCTTTCGTGTATGGTTATTGCCTTGTTTCCATATCGCGAGGGACCCCTAAGGGCCCCTTTCAAGATGGCGCCCGAATAGGGACCCTCCCCCACTTGCCCCATTGTATACGTTGTAACGGAGTAAAGGCGGAGAACGGCGAGGACGGGACGATCGAGCCGGGATCAAGAGGTGTACGGGGTGCCCTGTAGAAGTGAGGAGATATTCCTTTGAAGATCTGCACACATCTGATTCCTGATCGACGTACCGTGCCAGAGGGCAAAGGTGGCGAGGGTCCCGAAACGAGGCAGAAGCCAGAGAAGCGCAGACACGACGTTGGG
Organism: Ambystoma mexicanum; assembly: GCF_040938575.1. Classification (NCBI taxonomy): domain Eukaryota; kingdom Metazoa; phylum Chordata; class Amphibia; order Caudata; family Ambystomatidae; genus Ambystoma; species Ambystoma mexicanum. The sequence continues at coordinate 288,333,472 of NC_090931.1, read as the reverse complement.
AGGGGTTGCGTCAGGACACAGGCGACTTATCAGGTGAGTCATTCCCTGATTCAAACGAAACCCTGATTATTGGTAGAGTGTTGATTTTGCAAATTCAAACATCCAGAGTAAGGTTGGTTAACCAAGGGGAAGGTTAAAAACATGCCTGGAGTACTGTCCACTTTAGCAGGGCTTTTCCGCTGCAGTAGACAGTCCTTGGAAAATGGCCAAGGTGCACCGCCTGGGGGAACGCCGGCTTATGACATGTATGCAAAATATGGTGTGGGTGTGATAATATTTTGTGAAATTTGGCATAGGCAAACTAGAAAGCAACAGGACCATCAGTGGCCGATTAATGGTAGATTTGAGATTGCGAGGATAGATAACTTAGAAAGGGTGTTAAGGGAAAAAGCGCGACCCGCAGCTTTTGAGACTATCAAAGATTGGAGGAGGGAAGCAATGCTCCGACTTAGGAGTAGAAAGAAGCATGCGCGTAGGCACAAATCGAAGCTTGAGGTAGCAGAAGAAAAGGAGGATGAGTGGACGGCAAGTCTAAGACGGGAAGGGAGACGTGAGCAAATTAACATAGAAGGAATATACCCGCAGCTGGAACTACACATAGCAGACAAATTAATGGAACATTTGTTAACCCATACGGGTTGAGGCCCAAAACCAGGACCGAAACCAAACACGGCAGTAGTGACTGCGCAGGCCCAACCAGTAGCTCTCATACCCCCTCCCGCAGCCCAAGCACTTCCCCTCACGGAAGCATTAACCCACGCCCCACCCACAGCTCGAGCCCTCCCACAAGCGCAGACCGCAGACGCGCAATTTCCCAGCACCCAGGAAGGCCCTTCACAGATGCCACCTGTGTCACTTGTCCCATCCGCACCTCCCGCTCCAGAGACAGATTCAGCACCATCCGCCCCTCCCGAAGTTGAAATTGAGACCGGGGAGGCGAGAGGCGGGGCTGAAGGAACAGGATTTGGACGGTTAACTCGCAGCGCGATCAGCAAAGAAAGAAAGGTTGAATTACAGCAAGAGGCAGAAATGTACATAGAAGGAAATGATGGGACGGCAGCATTGGCCTCATTATATGGGTACCGAAGAAGCAACGAGAGACAGGTAGTGTTGGAATACATGGGGACATTTTTGGTGGGAGAATGGAAAAAGTTACTTGGGAAATTACCGCCACAACGATTGTTAGATTTGAACCAATTAGCATGTTGTAGAATAAAAGATGAAGAAGTAAAGGAACATGTGAATGGACTTTTTGATCTTAAAAATGAGTTGGATAATGATTGTGCTGAAATGTTTGCTGCACCCGGGCACAGGGGTTGGGATATTAGAAGAGATGGGAGAGGGACGGTAGAACCATACATACAGCGGAGACATTCAATGTCATCTGTACAGAGGGGCGACAAGCTGAAAGTATGTATACGGGAAGCGATAAAGTGGATGTCGAATCCTAGTATCCCAACAATGGTCATACATGACATATTTGACTAATATTCCATGCCAATGAAAAGAAAGGCACTGCAATCGATGGCTGAACATTTAATAGACAAGGATATAAAAAACAATAAGGCTAGCCCACCTGAGATACTAGCGGTATACAAGAGAGCATTCGAGCGAAGTACAGGAGAAACGGGCCTATCACTGGACTTAGGAATACTATTGAACCTAAGAGAAGGGGGAGGGATAGTGAGTGAGGCATTTCCAATGAGAGAGGTTCCGCCCACGTTTGTACCAAAAGTAGAGGTCCCTGCGACGGGTACAATAGAAGCGCAAGTAACACCAGCCCATTCCACCGCCCAGTATGTGCATGTCCCCTTTTCCAGGCAAGAGGTGAACACTATAAAACAGACGATTCCCGATATAAGAAAGAATCCAGCAGGTTTCTACAAGGAAGTAGAGTCAACCCTGAGATCAGCAGTGCTTACTATGAGCGATATAGATTTGATTTTCCCAGTCATTTTGCCAGCAGATATATGGAAACAGATAAGGACAGTAGATGACGTGGGGGCTTTTGGCGCCACATGGGCGGAGTTACTATTGGAGAACAAAAATAAAAAAGTAGGGGAAAATCCGGGAACCCGCATGGCAGATCTACCAGAACGGATAATGCGGAGATTGAGAGAAATAATTCCAGAAAAAAGAATTCAGTGGGACAAATTAACTACATGTGTACAGGGCAAGGATGAGCCAGCAACAGATTATTTCAGTAGATTTGAAGGAGTGTTCACAGACTTCAGTGGGCAGGATGTGAGCACAGAGTCGGGGAAAAGGCTATTTGTTGATAAATATGTGAGGGGAGTAATATTACCAATTCAAGATATGTTAATGTCGTCAGAAAGTGCCTTGTCAGCAAAACCGGTGAGTGAGATATTACACATAGCCCAATATTACGAGAACAGGGTAAATGTGGCGAAAGAAAGAGATGAAGGATAGAGTACATTTAAAAATGAGGGTGTTACTGCAGCAGGTAATTTGTAACAGTAGAGGTAGAGGAAATGCACAAGGCAGGGGAAATTTGAATAATATGCACGGGGGGTCATTGGGATTAAATCAATGTGCGTACTGAAAAGAGGAAGGACACTGGCGAGCGCAATGCCCGCACCTACAGAATAGAGGTGGGTTTGGCCAGAGAAGGCCTCATAGGGGACATCGGGGGTCAAATGGCCCAAGCAGAAATAGCATGCAGCAGCAGCAGGGATATACCAATGGAGGGAATCAAAACCAATCCCATGGTCAAAACCAAGCTCAACAGAACCAGGCATTGAACCAAAGTGTTCCGAACCAAAATCAGGACGGGCAGGGCCAACAGAGAAATGATCAGAGTGGAGGACACCGAGGGGGAAATGGGAATATTTTTGATACACAGCCAAACACGTATTATAGCAGCAGCGGTGACTACACATCGGACGATGTGTTATTTTTGGAATAGGACAGCCCACGGCAGGGGTCGGAACCAATGTCTATTCCCGTGAATCAGAGAGGACCCTACGTAGAAATGAGAGTCGGGAATAAGGAGCACCGTTTCCTTGTAGATACAGGGGCACAAAGGTGTTCGATAGACCACCACTTGGTCCGGAGATCCCACTTTCGGGGCAAAAGAGTTTCTGTAGGGTTCGCAGGTACACCAGTAATTAACCCTGTGTCCGAAGCTGTCCCAATTACAATAGGACCATTTACAGAACAGTGTCCATTTCTTCTGACAGAAAATTGTGGGGAGAACTTGCTAGGATTAAACTTGTTGAGAAAATTGGGGGCAGTTGTACATTGTACGGCAGATGGGGTGTTCCTCACGATTTGGCCTCACGATGCACCGGTGACGGAGTTTATGTCAAAAGTGTTACCAGAATAGCTAAGTAGAGTACCAACATGTCTGTGGGCAATGCATGATAACGATGTAGGATGCTTGAAAATAGAGCCAGCAAAAGTAACTTTGAAAGAAGGTGTTACGTTACCACGAATTCCCCAGTATAAAATTTCTGTTGAAGGTGAGAAGGGGTTAAAGAGTATTGTTACTGACCTGGTGAGATTGGGGGTGGTTGAAGAAATTGCAGGTAGCACGTGCAAAAACCAATTCTTCCAGTTTACAAGAAAGGAGGCAATGAAGTACCATATCGTTTCATAATTGATCTGCGCGCATTGAACAAAGTGGTAGACCCACAATTCCCTTTGGTCCCAGATGTCACAACAATACTGACAATGATACGCGTTCTTTAGCATTCCAGTGGATAAAAGCAGTAGATATCTGTTCGCGTTCACTCTAGGAGGTCGATCATTCACATTCACACGCATTCCACAAGGATACACAGAAAGCCCGAGCATTTATAGCAGGGCACTAAAGGAACAGCTAGATATGCTAGAACTACCAACAGGTTGCACACTCTTGCAGTACATAGATGACTTGTTACTAGCTGCTGACACAAAAAAGATCTGCAAAGAAAGTACTATATTACTATTGACACACCTAGCGACCCATGGTCACGAGGCAAGTTTGAAAAAATTCCAGTATAATCAAAAGGAGGTGTCTTATTTGGGTTACCTACTTTCGAAAGAAGGGAGAAGATTAACACCAGAACGCATAGAAAGTATTTCTAGTATGCCTATTCCAAAAACTGAAAAAGGAGTGAGAGCTGTAATAGGCATGGCCTCTTATTGTCGGCAGTGGATCAGTAATTTTGCGTTGATTGTGAAGCCGATGATGAAATTAACTAAAAAGGATGCAATGATGCCTTTACAGTGGGATGAGGAATGTCAGAAAGCGTTTGAACAATTGAAAGTTGCATTATGTTCCGCGCCAGTTCTAGGCACACCAAACTACAAGAAAATATTTAGACTATTTGTGAGCGAGAGTGAATGATGTGCATTGGCACTTTTGACACAGGAACAAGGTGGAAGAAATAGGCCGTGCGGCTATTGTTCTTCCGCGCTGGACCCTGTAGCGCGCGCACTACCACGATGTTTGCGATCTGTTGCAGCGGCTGCTGCATCAGTGAAACAAACGGAAGGAATGGTATTGGGGCATACTTTAATTCTGATGGTGCCACATGCCATAGACGTTCTATTAAACAGAACAAAGATGCAATACCTCACCTCTGCTAGACTAACAAGATATGAGCTCATCTTGTTTGAACCCCACATCCAAATTATGAGGTGTAGCGCATTGAATCCTGCAGAATTAATGCCACTGCCCATAGCAACGAATCGCCACCCCATGATGGTTTAATGGTCACTGAAGAAGAGACGAAGGGAAGAGTTGATTTGAGTGACACCCCACAGAAAGAGCCGGATGGGGAGTTGTTTTGTGACGGCTCTTGTTTTAAATTACCTGATGGCACATCAACTGCCGCATATGCAATTACTACCCTAGAGAGTGTTGTAGAAAGCAGAAGAATCCCCTACAATTCGGCACAAGCCGCAGAAATAATAGCACTGACCCGAGCCTGTGAACTCTATGAAAATTTGAATGTAAACATATATACTGACAGTCAGTACGCATTCGGGGTGGTTCATAACTTTGGTCGACTCTGGACCGAGAGGGGTTTCTTGACATCACATGGGGCCAGGATTCAGCATGGGCCTTTGATTGTACGATTGTTGTCTGCACTCACGTTTCCAAAGCGCCTAGCTATAGTAAAATGCGAGGCGCATAAAAAAGTAACATGTAAATTGGGAGAGCGAAACGCATTTGCAGACAGGATTGCCAAACAAACAGCCACTGATTTGGGAAATAAAATGATGACAGTATAGACTGAGGAAGTACCTTGTATGATAGAGAATGGAGTTGCCACAGTCAAAGAAATGCAGGCTGAGGCCACGACCGAAGAGATTCAGGGGTGGGCTGAGGGCTCTGCTGAGTTAGATTTGGAAGGATGTTGGGTGGACAAAGACCAAGAACTGGATGTTGCCAAATTGTTACGTAACCGCAATGGTTACAATGGCGCATAGCCCTACCCACATTTGCGCGAAGAAGATGGTACAGCATTTATCCACAATATAGAAAAATTAGCACATAAAGAATGCAGAAAGGCTAGTGCAGAATTGTATTACGTGCCTGCAACACAACGTAGGGAAGGGAACCGTGACTCCAGTAGGTAGTTTTGGCCCACCCTCTATGCCTTTCGAGGTGATCCATTTTGATTTCATAGAAATGGAAAGGTGCCAGAACTACAAATGTGTTAGTGGTGATTTGTGCATTCAGTAAGTGGGTGGAGGCATATCCTTTAAAAGACTGTACTGCCATGTCAACGGCAAAAGTAATGTTGAAGGAGTATTTCTCCCGGTTCGGGCTGCCCCGTTTCCTGTGGTCAGATAACGGCCCACACTTTGTGGGCGCAGTAGTACTACAGATCTGTGCAGGTCTGCAGATTGACAAGCGATTCCACAGCTCCAGGAATCCGAGTTCCGCCGGACTTGTTGAGAGACATAACGGTATCTTAAAGTCAAAGATAGCAAAAATATGTGCTGGGAGCAAGTTGAGTTGGGTGGATGCATTACCCCTAGCGCTATTGTGCATGCGCACGTCTGTGCAGGCTAAAACTGGGCTCTCTCCCTATGTAATTATCATGGGGAGACCGGCAAATGTATGGTGCGCACCGCAGCCCAAAAGATTATGTGAGGTCGAGCATCCTGTGTTAAGCACGTACTGTGGCCTTTTAATGCAGAAATTGCGTTTGATTCATCAGCAGGTGCAGGAGGCGTTACCAGTGAGGTACACAGGCCCGGGGCACGCGCTGGAGCCAGGAGACTGTGTGCTGCTGAAAAACTTTGAACGGAAGAAGATATTAGCACCCAGGTGGCGCCACCCCTACCAAGTACTTTTGGCGACACAGACGGCCAATCAAGTGGACGGTCGCAAGGCATGGATCCATGCGACACATGCCAAAAGATTCCCAGGACTGCTGACAACTTCCGACGAACAAAGAAAGGAAACGGTCTCGGAAACGAAAGAAACTGTTGCCAGTCCACTGCCACAACATCAGCCTGAGCGAGAAGTGAAAGTTGAAACAAAGCCTAAGCGAGAAGTGAAACTCGAAACAGAGCCTGAGGAGGCTGCCAGGAAGGGGAAAGGGCGAAAAGTGCCCCAACGTTGCCCAGCAGAAACAACATCACTGCCGAGCGACCCAAACTCTGCATTGCAAACACGAGCAGAAATAACGCGTGTACCCCTTTGGCGCCCACCAGCTTCTGTAAACGCACCAAGGCCAGAGAAAGAAACTACATCATTGCCACGGCGCTCATCGCTACCCATCATTTGCGGCCTCGATAGGCAAAGTGATCCACAGATCTTTGGTGCTTTTCTTTTGCCTTTGGTTCCACTCACGGACGGAGTAGGAACCAGGGGCGTAGAGGAGAGAAGTGTGAGAGTTGTGCAAGTCGGACAATTCAAGACTCACGGCACCTCGGTGCACTTATAATAAAGTACATGTGTCCTAAACCAGAGCGGGACAAGCTGGATGCACATAGTACTCTGTCAATAAAGAACTGTTCAGAAATCGTCTGAGCAGTGGGAGAAAGAACAACTAATCTTGCTCGGAGTGGATAAGTGATCTAGGCTGTGAAAGGGCTGGCAGAATTGAACTGTGACATTTTCATTGAACTTTTGGCATCAAGAACGAGAGACATTTGCGATGAACTTTGCCAGCAAGAAGGACGATGAAGAACAAATCAAGACCAGTTTTCAGCCTCCTCCTGCACCCCTGCTGAAAAGATGATAGTTTTAGAGACTGCAAATTTAGGGAAAAAGCATGGTAAAAGGAATAAGGTACTGATTTGGACATTGGTCCTGTGTTCTCTAAGTATGGTAGTACCAACAATAATAGCTATTACACTATGGTTCCTGGAGTCCGCGTACCCATTAGAAACACTTTTGCCAAAAGCAGCTACTGAAAGCCTGGTTCATGTAATCACTGGTACTTTGTCCCCAATGCAATGGAAGAAAGACAGAGAAGGATATAGCAACAATACATTGTTGCTCATCATGAACATGACCCATGGGGTTTTAAAGAAAAAAGATTGCTGGGTTTGTGCCCATTTACCACAGCACGGTGGGAAAGGGATAGGCTGGTATGTACAACCGTTATCATTGGTTTATTCATGTGAAGTATCGTTGAGTGCAATGTTCTTTGGGAAATGGAACAAGAGTAATACGGGTCAACTAGATGAGACCAATATGAATTAATTTGAGGAAGTGATCATGAGACCTGTGGGTTGTTCCATATTCCACAAAGCTTGCGTGTTATCACCAGATCCCATGAGGAAAAATACACGAAAGACAACAAGACTAAGGGCCTCATTACACGGATGGTGGTAAGGATTTACCGGTAAAATACCGGTAAATCCTTACCGCCTTACTACGAGGTCCCTTTGCGGGTTGGCGGATTTAACGCCTGCTTTTTGCAGGCGTTAAAAACCAACCCGCAAAGGGACCCAGGGAGCTAATTACGGTACCGCAATTTGCGGTACCGTAATTAGCGCCTTCCCCATTCCCATTATGCCCCATGGGGCAAAAATGGGAATGGGGAAGGGCAATGGTGGAAGGGAGAATTACCGCCCCGCCAACCTTGGAATGGGGCGGTAATTCCCCTTTCCGCCAAGGCGGTGCCGGTATTTTACCGGCATGAACCATGGCGCTAATAGCGCCATGGTTCTCCGCCATCCGTGTAATGAGGCCCTAGATAGATTACATAGGCAGAATAGACCGACCCCGCCAGCAGAAGAAACATCAGTAATGACATTTCGAATGAGGGATGAATGGAATAAAGATGCTGTGCCCCCTGCCTATACAGTGGATTACAGCCCCAAAACTGCTCCCCTATGTTTAAAGAAAAAAGGTTCCTATAAAGTAGGAACGTTTAGCAGCTGCCTGAACATAGTGGTTTTAAAGCACAAAATAGAACCTGTGTACTTAGGGGACCCTGTTTACTTTATATGCGGGGAAAAAGCATTTCCATGGTTACCTAGAAACTGGGGAGGTACATGTTACTTGGGTCTACTATTCCCAGGAGTGTTCCTCTTAGAAACTGCAGAAGTAGTGAGGCGATTAAAAGGTAGAACCCGAAGGAGTAGTGAAGATGGAATGATAGCAATAGATGTAGCCAAATCGTTTATACCATTCTTGGCCCAAATAGAAAATTCCTATAACATAAGGAAACTGTCCAGAATACTAAAAAATACAATAGATACAACAACGGATATCTTATACAACATGACGTTGGAAGAAAAAGGAATTAGGCTAATGGCACTACAAAACAGAATGGCTCTTGATATAATATTAGTTGATCGTGGGGGAGTTTGTAAACTCGTAAAAACTGCATGCTGTGTGTTTATAGATGATTACTCCCCTACGATATTTAAAGCAATCCGGAAATTACATGTCCTAAATTCCACACTCTCTACTGAAGAAGGGGGTTGGGGGGGATAGGATCCTGGTTTTGGAGACTATTGCGGTCCTGGGATGGAAGCTAATTTCGATACTAATGGTGGTACTTGGTATATTCATAACATGTTGCTGTTGCATACAATGTCTACCAAGAGTTTGCACTGAGATAACTGAGGGATGTACTAAGGGATGTATGCACATGGTGTCGAGAGAAAAACAAACGCATGACCTAAATAACAGACACTGATGAAACAAAAATAGTAAAACAATTCATGGCTATAGACATTAATGATGAAGATGATGCTTATGATAGCATGAAAGGTTCAGACATAGATACCCGAGACTTATCCTCATCAGAGGAGGATACAATGAATGAATAAGATGTTTGGCATACGGCCAAAAGGAGGGTTTGTCAATCTGGAAAAATGAATACCCTTCATTTGGATGATAGACGTATCTTGATGGCCGAAGGCCAACCGTCTTATGCACAGAATTATAGAAATACAGACTGCTATGCTTGACCAACAAGCGGCCATTTTAAACGTAGCAAGAATCGCCATTTTGCTTGTTAACCATTGCTCATTGCTTTCTGTCTAAACTGCTTTGCAGCTTGCAATTCTTGCGAATTCTGCTTACTCTGCTCAACTGTGAACATTGTTGTCTGAATATGAAAGGGCAAGGCCGCGGGACTGAGGAGATTGTTGAAACTCCTCATGAGCAGCCCCGAAAGGAATGCCCACGCTCCCTCTCTGTAGCCTTGAGGGAGAGCTGCAGGGCATTTAATCATTTCATAGCTGCCAGCCAGTCTCGTACTGTGGTAGAATATGTTAGAATAAAGTAGCTAAAGGCTTGAATTATGCTCTTCTTATGGCCCCCCTTCACAAAACCCTTTAGAGCTTGTCGGCTCCCAGGACACGAATAGCACCTCATAGATAGCAAAGCTTGGAATGTGACTCTTCCCCAGTGTGCAGCTTGCTTCCAAGAACAGAAGCAGCGTGTTCTGTTCAACAACTAGAAGATGCCTCCGCACTTTCTAAATTGCACATTGTTACTAGAATAGACATCGAAAGTGTCATAATTGTCATACTCGTCGGAAATGTCCATAATCATCCAGAGTTCAAAGAAACTCAATAAAAGGGGGTGTTAAACATGTCATAGCTGATTGTATGATATGCATTTTGTATATATGTAACTGATGTACGTAATTCGCTCTCTTGCGACCCTCGAGGTCTGGAGAATACACGTCGTGGGGCGTGAGACCACAATTGGCCAATTGGGACTATTTTGCTTGCAAAAAACCCTAGCATTGGGAATTTGAACCTCGTGCCTGGCGCATCCTTTCATGTATGGTTATTGCCTTGTTTCCATATCGCGAGGGACCCCTAAGGGCCCCGTTCACCATGGGAGTGGTACATTGAAAAGGATCCACATTCTTATCCCTGCACCACTTACTGACTTTCTTCCAATGACACCGGTATAAGGATTTTGTTGCTGGCCTTCTGGCCGAAAGCAAAATCTCCATAACGTCATCCGGGAGGTCCCAATCCTTATATCTCAACCTCTCAGAAGCCAAGCGTGAAGGTTGAGTGTCTTGACCTCTGGATGGAGAACCCGACCTTCCTCTTGCGAGAGAAAATCCTCTCTTTGTGGAAGACGTATTAGAGGGCAGATGGACATGTCCAGAAGGTCCGGGTACCACATCCTCCTGGCCCAGTCCGGGGCAATTAGGATCAAGGGTCTCCTGAACTTTCCCAACCTCCTGATTACATGAGGAATCACGGGGACTGGAGGAAACGCGTAAAAGAGTGGAAATACCCAGTCCACTACAAACGTGTCCCCTAGAGCTCCTCTCGGGGGAAATTCCCTTGAGCAATACAGTTCGCACTTCTGGTTTGCCCCGGTCGTGAACAGATCTACTTGAGGGGTTCCCCAAAGGGTGAAGATCTCTTGAAGGACTTTCTGAGCTAGCTCCCACTAGTGGGAGATTGTGCTCTGCCTGCTCAGAGTGTCCGCCGCTGTGTTCAGCTCTCCGGCAAGATGAACTGCCAATAGAGAGATTCGTTCTTGCATTGCCCAGAACCAGGGCTGCATTGCCTCTCTGCACAGTGACAGTGATCCTACGCCTTCTCTTTTGTTGAGGTAGTACATGGCCACTGTGTTGTCCGTCATTATCAGGACATTCTTTCCCTGTACAGAGGGCAGAAAAGCCTTCAGCGCTAGTCCGATTGCCATCATCCCCAAAAGGTTGATGTGTAGTTTGGACCAACGACCATTGATTGTCAGATCGTTGGTGTGGGCTCCCCACCCTGCGAGTGAGGCGTCCATCACTACAGTGATCTCCGGCCATGGTTGCCAAAAAGGTTCCCCCTTGAGGATATTCTCCTTGCGAGCCCACCATAGGAGATATTGAGCCACCTTGGATGGGATTTTTAGAAGATCTGACATCTCCTCCCAAAAACTGGGACCACTGCAGGGATCTCATCCTCAGTCAAGCCTCTGGTACCAGAAAAATGCAGGATGCCATGAGGCCTAGCAACCTTAGGAAGTCTAACGCCGGTAGATGTTGGGCATTTTGAAACTTTGCTACCATCTGCAGAATGTGGTGAGCTCTCTCCTTGGGAGGCGAGGCTTTCCCTGAGGTGGTGTCCAGGACAGCTCAGATGAATTTGAGTCTTTGGCTTGGAATCATTTGCGACTTCTTGTAATTGAGGGAGAAGCCCAGTTTGTGTAGGAAGTGACAGGTCATAGATAGATGTTCCTGGGCCCGTTCGGGTGAACCTGCCCTGATTAGCCAATCGTCCAGGTAAGGGTAGATGTGAATCCCCTCCCTCCTCAGACTCGCTGCCACCACCGCCATTAGTTTGGTGAAGACCCTCGGGCGCAGGTCAGCCCAAATGACAGAACTCAAAACTGATATTGAGATCCGCCAATTGCAAACCTCAGGTACTTCAGTGTTTGAGATGGATTGGCACATGAAAGTAAGCATCCTGAAGGTCTAATGAAACCTGAAGAGCCTGAAGGATCTGAGAAAGGGTCACCATCTAGAACTTGTCCTTCCTGAGGAATTTGTTCAAATTTCTCAAGTCCAAGATGGGTCTCAAACCTCGGTCCTTTTTGGGGATGAGAAAATAGGGGGAGTACCAGCCCTTGTTCCTCTCCGCTACAGGTACATGTTCTATTGCACCTTTCTCTAGCAGGGTTAAAATCTACTGCAGAAGGAGCGGTTCTGGAATTTTTACAGAGTTGGCTCCCGGTGGATGATCTTGAGGCCTTTGATGAAAAGGAAGGCAGTAACCACAGGTCACTATCTCTAGTGCCCAGGCATCTGACGTAATGCCCCGCCATTCATCCAGATACTGAGAGATTCTGCCTCCCACTGAAGTTTTGTGGGTTAAGACCTCAAAGTGGCTTTGCAGCGGCTGAGGGGGTAGTAGCCGCTGCTGTGGCTGATCTAGCGCCTCTCCCTTTTCCACCACAAAAGGGTTTTCTCTGTTGGCCTCTCTGACTGGCCTGCCCTCTCCCTTTTCCAAAAGAGGAATAGAAGCAAAACAGGCGACTCTTCCAGGAAGACGAGCCTGCGTAAGAGTGTTGCTGAGGTTGTCTTATAGCGGCGCTGAGTGATTTTGCTGCCGCTTTAGAGGTCTGCAGCTTCTCCAAGGTCTCGTCCGCCTTGCCAACAAACAACCTCAAGTCGTCAAAGGGCATATTAAGTAATCTGGACTGTACATCAGATGCAAAGCCAGATTTCCTTAGCCATGCAAATCTACGCAAGGCTGCGCTAGATGCCATGGACCTGCTTATACTCTCTGCAGTATCCAGTCCTGACTTGAGGCACTCCTCCATAGCCTATTTTCCATCCCTTACTATCGCCAGGAAACCATCCCACTCCTCACCCTCTGAGATGTGATCAGCCGCTGCATCCAAAGAGCTCCACAGGGTATAAGTAAATCTAGCTAATGTACAAGTCACATTAGTAGATTTAAGGGCCATACCACCTGAAGTGAAAACTTTTCTCGCCCAGGCGTCAATCTTTTTGTCGTTCCTGTCAGGGGGCATGGAGGGATAAGCCGATTGCCTATTTGCAGTCGCAGCTTGAATCACCAAGCTTTCAGGTGAAGGGCATTCAGACAGATACTTTGGATCCGAGGGAGCAGGTCTGTACTTTCCTACACATTTCTTATTTACAGCTGGTAAAGACTCGGGGGTCTCCCAATTTGTCATAACTCTCTTTTGAAGAGCTTTGTGGAAAGGAAGGATTGGGTCTCCGAGGTCCTTCATCAGTAATATTAGTCAAGTCGTCCTGGTCATACCTTGGAGACACGGACTTCCACCCCATAAAATCTATCACTCTTCCCATAAGGTTCCTATACACCGGTTCAGCGTGGTCAGTAGGGCCAGGCCTTTCAAATTCTACCTCAGGTGAGGTATCTAGGCCACTTGCCGATTGTAGGCAGTCATAAAGGTCTGCCATTTTTTAACTAGGATCCACTAGTTCCTCAGGGACTTCTCTTGTCCCAAATCTAACACCAGCTGATGTAATTTCCTCAGAGGTTTGTTCTTCAAAAATAGACATGGATTAAAACAATTCCTGCCTGGGCTGAGGGTGAACATTTTTTTCTGGTAAAGGTGGCAGCATAGAGCTAGATTTAGCCATAGTTGTCGTCTTGGGAACCGGTATAAAAGATTTCCCCGACAAAGGCGTTGTGGCGTCGATGGCATAGACAATGGCTTCGATATTTTTGTATTTGTATTTGTTTATTACTTGTATCGCATGCCAAACCCAAGGGTAAGTGGGCGCTTGAGAATATAGGTTACAGGTTACAGCAGGTATGCAAATAAATAACAGAAGGAGTGTCCCTGGTTACAGTTGGGACGATTACGAGATACAATGACCCTGGTTACAGTAGGGTTGATTACCAGATACACAGGTGATGATGCAGCGTGGACCCTGGTTACAATGGGAACTGAAAGTGAGTTGACTGGTCTTTACTGGGAAGAGTGGTTGTTTAGCCATGTTTTTATGCCAGCTTTGAAGGTAAGGGAAGATGGTTCCTGTTTGAGGGTGGTGGGGATGGCGTTCCAGCGTTTGGGTGCTTGAACTTGGAAGCTGGCGCCGCCTGCTGATTTTGGGTTGTATCTTGGGATCATTAGGTTTGAGGATCTGGTGATGCGGGTGGGTTGGTGGAAGCAGAGTTTATCTGCAAGATATTTCGGGGCGGAATTGGTGAGGCACTTGTGCGTGATGGCCACGGTACGAAGAGTAATTCTGTCTCGGATGGGCGGCCAGTTGGCGTTTTGTCTGTGTGTGGTAATGTGGCAGGATCTCGGGAGGATAAGTGCTGCTCGTAGTGAGTTGTTCTGGAGCACCTAGAGTTTGTTGAGGTTGTGTTCCGAGGTGCCGAGGAATAGTGTGTTACAGTAATCAATTTTGGAGAGGGCGAGTGCTCTGGCTAGTGTTAAGCAGCTACTTGTGGATAGGAAAGATTTGCAACTATATATTAGTTTGTTTGTGTTGTGTAGACTGTAGAGGATGCAATGCTGTTGACCTGTTTTCTGAGGGAGAGGGTTGAATCAAGGTAAATCCCCAGGGTTTTTATCTCTTTGGACACGCTTATTATGTTGTTTTCGGTGACGAAAGATGAGTAACTGCGGTCAAGTTTGCTCAGGCGTTTGCTCAGCTCGGTCTTGTCGTCATTGAGACAAAGACCGTTGTCAGCCATCCAGGCTTGGATTTCGAGATAGATACTGTTGAGTAAATTGGAGTCATGGTCATAGCAGCCAGTGAGGTGGATGAGGACTTGGGTGTCGTCAGCGTAGTTAGTATAGACAACACCCAGGTTGTCAAGGCGGTCGAAGAGGAGCTTCGGAAAGATATTGTATAAAGTGGAGTGATACGCAAGAGCCTTGCGGGACGCCGTACAGGGTTGGAGTTGGGTCTGCGCAGGCTGAGGGTGAAAAGACTCTGGTAGTGCGATCTGCTAGGAAGGATTTGATCCAATCTGATGCATTGGGGGAGAAAGCTGCAGAAGTGGAGAGGTGTTTGGTCAGGATTTGGTGGTCGACGAGGTCAAAGACTGCAGATAGGTCTAGTAATAGGAGGACTGCTAGTTTGCCTTTATCCTTTGCCTCGTTCATTTGAATCTTTAGGTTTAGGAGAGCAGTATCGAACCTATTTCTGGGTCTAAATCCGGATTCTCTAAGGCCGAGGAGGTTGTTCTCATCTAAGTGTTTCTGTATTTGCAAGTATGCCACCCGGTCCAGGATCTTTAGGAGAAAGGGGACCGTGGAGATAGGCCTATAGTTAATGGGGATATTCGGGTCCAAGTTGGCTTTCTTTAATAGTGGCATGACCCAAGCTTCCTTGAGATTTTGGGGTAACTGATTGGAGGCGAAAGAGGCATTGATCACAGTGGTTATGAAGGGGGCTAGGAATTTGGCTCCATACTTGATGGTGGCTGGGCAGACATCACCCTGGCAATGTGAAGGTTTTAGGCTTTTAATAATGTTTTCAACTTCCTTAGGTGTTACTTGGGAGAAGGAGAAAGGTGGACAAGGGGGGGTTGTTCCGTCATAGCTGAGGTTGGCAGATTGGCAGTCCTTTTGAAGGCTAGCCTTTTTAGCTTTGATTTTGTTTTGGAAGAGGGTGATTTTGTCTGCTAGAGCTTGCTGTATTTTGGTACACCATTCTGCATTTTGGATACAGTCTTGGGTGGGGGGTGCTGGGGACTCGAGCTCTTTTAAGATGCTAAATAATTCTTTGGTTCTGGAATTGGCGTTTTGGATTCTAGCATCGTGTGAGTGTTTTTTGGCTGACAGGATGGCTGTTTTGTAAGTCGCGAATGCTAGCATGAACGCTGTTCTGTTAGCGGTGGATGGCGATTTTCGCCAGATGGTTTCGGCTGCTCTTTAAGGTTCTGAGGTTTTTCAGCTCAGGAGTAAACCATTTGTTAAGGTGTGCTTGAGGCTTAGGTTTCCTGAGTTTGGGAGGTGCGACAATGTCTAAGGCTGACTTGAGGGTGTTGTTATAGAGATCAACTAGGTATGTTGGGTTGAGGTTGTTAACTTTTGGCTCGCCAAGAATATTTTTGATGAGAGGTGGTCAGACCATGCAACAGGGTTGTTTTGGGTGATGGTGATAGCACAGTTAAGGTCAGCAATCCAGACCAGGGTTCTGCCTTTGTAGTGGGTTGGAGTGGAAATTCTATGTGCAAAACTAAGGTTGGATATGGCCAAGGATAGGGCATGTGAGTTGTTGGGGTCATGGAGACCGAGGTTTAGGTCTCCTAGGAGGATAGTTTTTGATGCGAGTTTGGTATGTGTGGAGAGGAGATCAAGAATGTCGGTCTCGAAAGTGGATGACGGGCCGGTAGACAAGATGCATGAGTATTGTGGTGGTAGGCGTCAATGACAGTTTCACAGATAGGAGTTCTGCGGACTGGAGGTTGATTTGTGGTATGGCTCTAAGTGCTAGGTGGGATTTGGCGATGAAGGCCACTCCCCCGCCTTTGTTGGAGGTTCTGTCGGTTCTGATGATGGTGTAGCCTTCTGGTAGAGCTAAGAAGAGAGCGGGGCCTGCTGCTTGGTGAAGCCAGGTTACTGCTAGGAAGTCCAAGCTGTTGAGGGTGATAATGTCCGAGATCTCGGGGCCGTGTGCCACAAGGGACCGAGCGTTGATAAGGGCTCCTTTGATGTTAGAGGGTACTAGCGGGAGATTAGTGATTTTAGTGTTCATATGGGGAGGAGGGTGAGTGGAGGGGTTGGGTGTATTTTTCGGTTTAGCAGAGACTTGGGGTTTAGTAAACCGTGTACCAAGTCTTTGGTTACATGTGTGGAGTGGGACAAGTGGTGTGGGACGTGTGGCGTAACGTCGTAACCATTCAGATTGGCTGAGTGGGTCCACATGGTCTATGGGAAGGGTGCTGAGGGGAGAGTGAGGTTTGGGTAGGGATGGGTAGCGTGGAAGTGGTTAGGGGGTGCTGGTGTCCCTAGGTGGACTAGAGGTAGGAGAGAGGCAAGCGCTAGCGTGGCGCTATGGAAGGAGACATGGTGGATGGCTGAGGGTGGGTAGAGGGGTAGGGGCTGAGTTGAAGGGAGGCACAAAGGGCTGGTTAAGCGAGAGGGCTGTGTCTACAGTAGGCTACTAACAAGGTTGGCGCAAGGCAGTTGGGGCAGTGGGCTGGTTTCTAAACAGAAGCAAAGCATATAGAGGGCTACTATGAGGTCTGGCACGGGGCAATTAAATCAAGATGCAAGTTTCAGCACAGGCTAGTTAAAAGAAAATGCGAGTTTTAACAAAGGCTAAGCATACAGTGGGCTACAGTAAGGACTGGCATGGCCAGCTAAGTTAAAATGCAAGTTTCAGCACAGGCTAGTTAAATCAAAATACGAGTTTCAGCACAGGCTAGACATACAATGGGCTGCAATAAGGACTGGCACGGGGCAGCTAGGTTAAAATGCAGATTTCAGCACAGGCTAGTTAAATCAAAATGCGAGTTTTAACAAAGGTTAAGCATACAGTGGGCTACAGTAAGGACTGGCATGGGCAGCTAAGTTAAAATGCAACTTTCAGCACAGGCTAGTTAAAATCAAGATACAAGTTTCAGCACAGGCTGGCACGGCTGCGCTTGTGAAGGTTATACAGGATTATACAAGAGAGACATCGCTTTATGGATAGGGCCTGCTGGGTAGAGGCGCTTTGAATGCTACGGAGGTGTAGGGTAGTGGGTGGTAGACGGGCCATGAGCTGTGAGAGGGCAGGCTAGGGTTTGGGATGTTGACACAGACTGTAGGTGCTCCACAATCGTGGCGCTGGCCTGTAAGCAAGGTAGCAGGCATTTACTGAGTTCGTGTGGTACAGGGGTGTGTACCACACAAACTCGTGTGGTACACACCCCTGTATGTGTATATGCTCGAAGGAATCCCTGAGGTCATCGAGCAAGGCTTCGACGCCAAGGCCGAAAGTATCGACGCCATTTTTGGCTTGGATGAAGTCATCGAAGGATGCGTCGAGTCGATACCACACTTAGATGATGAGGATGCCATTTTGTCCTCTGTCAACCTCAATTTATGCACCAAAGGTTTCTGTATTGTTTCATGAAGCGCTGGAGAATCATCCTCCGAGGACGCCCTAGACTTTTTGTCGGATTTAGCGTGTGTCGTTTTAGATTTCCCGCTGTCACTTTAAGAATGCACAGGGGCATGCTCTTCACACAACTTTTTTGAGGGGGTCGGGCCGCCTTCTCAACATTTCTTTGCATTGAAGCCCTAAGGCCTCCCATTTTCTTGGGGAATCATGCTTAGAAGGACAAGAAATTAACCTTCTGTCGAGCGAGGAGGAAGAAGAGGACGAAGATCTGTGACGTCGCTTTTTTGATTTTTTAGATGAAGAGGAAGAAGACTTCCTCGAGCGACTTTGACATCGACCGCCTTGACTCATAACGAGATTTTCCTCGACTCTCCCGAGTGTTTTAGTCTTTTTGCTGACTTGAAAGACTCCTCTCCCACCGCTAGCTTATCTTGGCCTTCCTTAAGAGCCTTGTTCGACCCGCACTCGTTTACTCAGTGATCAGGACTAAGGCACCAAAGCCAGTTGCGTTGAGGATCCGTAATGGACATCTTTCTTCCACATTTCAGACACTTTTTAAAACCCGTCTTGGGTGTTGTCGGAGTTGAGGATGAAGACATTTTTGATGAGAAAACTGACGCGCCGTTTGGAAACACGAAGTAAAATCTCAGAAAAATGGAACCAAATCCAACGGGTGCGGCTCAGGCCTTTATACGACAGATGACGTTGACGCTCGACGGTAGACTTCGAGGGACCAAGCTACATGGCCTCGAGCACAGTGCCCTCTGGCGAAATATTTTTCCGAAGAAGCAGCAAGCTGCCGAATATATATCTAAGATGGCGAATACGTGGGAGGACACAATTCATCCGAAATATGGTTACAATATCACTGTAAAATGATATACATTTCATACAAGAATGGATCACCATATGTATCGTTAATATAAGTGTGTATAGGACCAGATTACCAAATTCCTTGAATGCAAGCAGATATCCAAGGCCAAATGATAATGATATGTTAATATATAGCACTTGCGCTTAAGCACATTATATAGAAGAAATATACATACAATATCACCCCACCTCTGTTGCTACTCATTTATCAATCACAGAAGGATGAAAGGCGGAGTTGGCCTTGCCAGAATTCAAACCTGCAGATCACAGACAACGCTGGTGCAAGCGCTCAACCCCATGAGCTATCTTGCCGGCTATCGCTAGCTTACCGGCCATGGTAAAATGAGCAATTACATGTCTGAAGGTTCTCAAAGTCAGAAAGCGAAAACCGCCGTTTTTTTTAAGAAGCTTCAATAACATAGCCAGCCACTTTAGAACAAACGAGCCACATGGCACTGGCCACAGTCCAGGAGCTTCAATTTGTAAAAAGAAAATATATATATATTTTTTTAATTGGGGGTAGCAATCCCAAATGATGTCCCTGTATCCAGTGTGCCTTTTGTTACTGGTCGTGCGACTGAGGTGAATGGGTGGAGGAGTACGATTTGTGAGCAATTAGAGATGAAAGAGGAGACTCAAGAGAGGGCAGTGTCTGATTTCTAATGAGTGTAGTCTGTCTAGGAGGATGGTGTGATCGATGGTATTGAGGGCGGTAGAGAGGTCAAGAAGGATGAATACAGTGCAGCCTTCTGCATCAGCTGTTCATTTTAGGTCATCCCGGGAGGATTATGTTCCTCTAAGCGGTCTGAAGCCAGAATGCGCAGTGTTCAAGAGGTTGTTGGATTCAGTGAAAAGGCCAAGCTGCTTGTATGCTGTGCAGTCGGGTCCATGAGTTTGGCCATGAAGCGGGTGTTAGGAGATTGGCCAGTAGTTCTGGGGAAGGAGTGGGTTGAGTGTAGTTATTTTGTTTAGGAGGAGTTTGATGTAGGAGGTTTTTAGGGCTTCCAGGAAGGTTCCCGTCGTTAGGGAGTGGTGAGGATTGAGCGTGCAATATTGCCTGCAGAGGTTGAGGCTCAGATTTTTTTTTGAGGAGGATGGGCGGACAGGTGTCCTCCGGGGAGTCCGTTGGGCGGCTTTGTGCTAGGAGCGAGAGGAATTCCTGTTGTGCGATGGGAGAAGAAGAGGTGATGGTTTGTATCGAGGGGGGGGGGGGGTTGATGTGGGTCGGGTTGTGGGTAGGTAGGGGCAGAGGCATGTTTTCCAATTTAGAGATGATTGCCGGTGTGTCAATAGCAACATTGTGGAAGTGTTCTGATAAGGTGTCTTGTAGGGTTTGGCAGATGGGTGGTGGGGAGGGGTTTGGGGGAGCGGGGTGGAGGGTTTGGGGGAGCGGGGTGGGGGGGGTTTGAGCTGGCTGGGGAGTTTTATTCGGAAATGATTCTATGAAGTTCCTTGCTCGGGTTGCGTGAGTTTAAGATCCTGTTCCATAGAATGCTTTCTTGGTTTTTCTGATTTCCAGTCTGAATGCTCTGGTTAGTCTTGATAGGGCGGTTTTATTCTGGGCCGTACAGATGGTTCTCCAGGTCCAATCCAGCTGGTGCTTGAGGATTTTTAGTTATTTGAGGTTGGCGGTGATCAGGGTCCTGATCTCTGAGGTTGTTTTGTTGGGGTGAGGGGTGTAAGGACGTTCGAGAGCCAGAGGACAAAGATTTTGATGGAGGGTGGTCCTTCCTGGAGGGAGAGTGTAGGGAGAGAGGGTAGGAGGGAGTTGGCTAGGGTTGTCCATGAAATAATCATCCGAAAGTGAAATGTCAGAGGGAGAAAATAACAGAAGTTATTGCAACAAAACAAACGTTTTCTTTTTTTCTCTCGCTGACATTTCTGTGAACCCCCCTTACATACATAGATGTGAGATATTTAATTACTTAATTATTTTGCATTTATAGCGGTGCATGTAGCACTAGGGCATCTAGGCGCTAGTTACAGAAAATCAGGTACAAAGTGTTGGTGTTAAAGTCACAGATGGAAAGGAAACATTTCAGCTTCATTCTGAAGGATTGGTAGGAGGGTTCAGCATGCAGGTGGGAGGGCAGCTAGTTCCAGAGGGTGGCAGCCAGGACTGGGAAACTGGTCCCCCCAGTCCTTTTGCGGTGCTATCTGGGAATCTCTGGCCAATGTTTGTAGGCTGAGCGGTGTGGTCTTGTAGGGGCGTGTCTTTTGATCTTTTGGCTGAGGTATGTGGGTGCGTGGCTGGCTAAACATTGATACGTGATGGAGTTTGAAGATATTTGCCCTAACATTGGAACCTCCGGTGGCATCCATCTGTGCCAAGGGGGAGATAAAGGGCATACTTATAGGGGCAACTGAATTTAAACTGGCCTTTTACGCAGACGATGTCCTGGCATACATCACGCACCCGGGCACATCGGTCCCTGCCTTTCCCAAGGCTCTAACTGAATACTGGTCCCCATCAGGGTTTACAATAAACCTCACGAAGATGCTGGTGTTGCCACTAGAAAATCCAACCCCCATACATTCAAAGCACTGACTAATCAGGGCATATAAGTCCAAACCACCAGCAAAAAATACCTCGGAATCTTCATCACGCCAAAAAACAGCAACATGTTTGAGACCAACTTCCCCCGCCCCTATGGGACAATATTAAACGGGACCTCCAGAAATAGTTGAAAGTGACATTGTCCTAGGCGGCACGCTTCACAACAATAAAAATTAATGTCCAGTCTAGGTTATTGATTTTATTTCAGGCTCTTCCCCTCGTTCTGCTAGCAACCTTTCACAAGGAGATAAAAAGAAATCTCCTGCAGTTCCTGTGGCCGGGGAAGAGACCCAAGGTCGCGTACAACACCCTGACCTTGCCAAAAAGGGAAGGAGGCACGGAACTCCCCGATTTCTATGAATATTATTTAGCGGCCCAACTGTGGGTCCTGGTGGACCACATGCGTGAAAACAAAGGGAAGAAATGGGTAACAATGGAAAACACCTTGTTTACACTAGTCACCCGTGATGAATGGCTCTGGGTCCCATATAGGAACCCGACACTCAGAAATTGGACCCACCCGGTGCTCTCAGTCCTCTGGCACATATGGAGAACCTCAAGCGAAACGAAGGGCATCAAGTCATGGCCATCGCCCTTAGCTGTATCTGGAGCCCCCACCCCCCAGATCATGGATAAAATCACTAACCCCTAAGATTCCAACCATATTCCGAAGCAGGCCTAACCAGAGCTGGTCAACTGTGGAGAGAGGGCATCCTCTTACACAAATCCGAACTGGAATCTGCCCTTGGAGCGCCAGATATCCTGCCCGATGTTCCTCCATCTAAATGGAGCTCTCACAGACCGGTGCTAGCAACACAAGTTATCGAGTCCACTGACACGGTTTGAGCAGGTCCTCAAATCATTCGCAGAATCGAAAGGCCTCATCTCGGCTCTCTACGAGTCCCTCCTAAGAGGCCACATCCCTCCTCCGAACACCCCAAAAATATGGTCCACGGAAATGCAAAACCATTTGGCAATCCATTTACAAGGCAGTCTGGTCGCCACTATTGCGATGCAATATAAGATGCACAATGACAGGCTCCTCTTTAGATGGCACCTAACCATTCAGAGGCTTTCAAATATGGACCCTAACATTAGCACCCTATGCTGGAGAAAATGCGGGGAAACAAGCACATACTGGCACATATGGTGGGCCTGCCCACTAACACAAAACTATTGGAAGGATGTGCTGGCCTGGATAAGGGACAAAGACAACACTGACAGAGCCCTTTTCGCCTTTGTTATTAGCGCTGTTCAGTATCTAGGACCATGATGGCGAATATGCAGTGCTCCCACACATGGAAAGAAATCTACTACTAACAGGCAGAGTCTGCATCACCCTCCACTAGAAAAGGTACTGCCTCCCAACACATCGAGAGTGGCTAGCTAAATCACACGAAATATATGAAATGGAGAGCCTTCTGGCCATTCTGCTAGAATCACACGTGCACATTGACACAGAATGGCAACCGTTCCTGGAACACTACCGACTGCACATGGTTAGGGACTCACCCCACAGACTACGCTGACAACTCCCACACACCAGTAGAACACTCTGCCACCACAACGCTCCCCCAACACACCCAAGTGCACTGTTCAACGAGCCCGTCGCAACCGCCACCTGAGAGGGGGTGAGGGGGAGGCGGGGAGTGGGGAAGGGAAACAAGTGACAGGACGTTGTTTAAGGTTGAACACATGTTACTTGGTTAAATGTTCACCATGATATGCCCGTCACTACTTGTTATTCGAACCTTACCTTATCAGACATGTTGATGGAAATGTGACTCACTAGAACCACAAGTCAATTAAATAGCAAAGAAATGCTTCTACCTCATGCAACTAATTAGAGGGATATTCCCCTACATCTCTTTCCCACAGAGGACCCTCGCAATCATCTCCTTGGTATTATCAAGACTAGACTATGCTAACAGCCTCTACCTTTGAATGCCAGAACGTCTCACTAAAAAAACTCCAACTCATCAAAAATACTGCAGCAAGAATAGTCCCGAGACTAAACAGAAGGTACAACATCACACCAGCTCCGAGAAGCCTTCACTGGCTTCCTGTAGAACAACAAAAATAAAACTAATCAACTTCAAAGCCCTCTGCATCGCTCACAGATCACTACACGGACAAGGAGCCGAATTACTCGAAGGCAAAATTAACTGTTACCAACCAGGAAGAAACCTAAGGTTGAGCAAGGACTTCCAAATCAAAATGAAAGACTACGAGGAAAGGAAATTCAGAGGAACTGCCATCTCGCGTTTGATAGCCAAACTATGGAACTCAACACTGGAGCAAAGAAGAACGACAGAAGATGACCTAACCATCAGAAAACTACTGAAAACCTGGCTTTTCAACTCACTGAGACAAGCATTAAAACGGGCACCTCCCACAACACTTACCACGGACTCAAGGCAATCAGGGAACATTATGGATCCTGAAACAAACAATAAAACAACCACACTACTTACTACTAACTACCCCTGCTCCTCGCTCCTCTCCAGCATACCTCCCACATACCATACATGCCCTAATGGGCTAGCCTTACCACACATACCACACACATATATCACACATTTGCCACATGAAAAAACTGCTGCAAACAACTCAGACACTGGACGTAGCCCCTATGGACACAATGTGTATAGGCACCATACAAATGTCGAATAAAATAAAATAACCCATGTGCACACAATCGAAGCGCGCACACAGAAAGCAGACAAGCACAATCGCCAGTTTCTCCTGCTTCTGCAAGCACCAACACAAGAGCACAACCTATTTCCTAACCCCTCTTTCACCACACCCACTTTCGTACAGAGCCATGCGAGTGCCTCAGGACCATGCAAATGGTAGTGGTACAGGGTATGAATGAACATAACATCATTTGAGCACGAGTCTGTTAAAGGAATATACTTGGCTTTGTGACCATACCTTTGGAACATCCATCCAGAGGAAGGTTAGGGAATCACTTGGACACATACACTGAGTTACATTACCAGTGAGTCCCGAATATGGAAGGTTGGGGGAAACCATGAGAGGCAAAAGAAACAATGTCAGGGGGTTCAGTGTGAGTTACAGATTGGGCTTTCAGACCAACAGTTATGAGCTGCACAATTGGTAGCCTAGAGCAAAGATAAGGTGTAGCCTACCTATACTGGCACAGTTTGATTTTTCCTTGCATTAAACCATAACCTTAATGGGATTTCAACAAATGTTTTTTCCTTAGATACATTCATGTCCATCTTGGGACAATTTTAATTAAAATTGCATATTAAGTACCAACAAGAATAACACAAAGAGATTTCATATTACCCCACTTTGTCTGAAAGTGGCTAGCTCAGTGGGTTCTTGCTTCGGAGGGGATCTTCCGTCATACTGAGGTAGTGGTGTGGGGTAGAGAACTGCAGGAATGTCTATGTTGAATCCTGGAAGCCCATGGAACATGTATTTCTAGAAATGATGAACGGGAATAAAAGACATTAACAACCGTAGGTACCAAAATACACAATGCCAAAACCAACAATAACTAAGGATTTTCACACTAGCTACAATGCTCAGAGGCGCCATGTTCAGGGGATCAAAACCCAGCAACATCGATGTAGCCTTTTCAAGTTCTGCACAGGGTAATGGGGAATAGATGTGGACATGTTAAGTGCTTGAGGCCAACCACAAATGACCATCAGCTGTGCAGGACAGAATATATGAACACATGCTCCATGCTTGGCAGAGCACTCCGCTACTCTACAGTCACACAGTCCAAGGTGTGGTGGTCATTAGCACTTGCATGAGGCGTCTGAAGAGCAATTCCATTAACAATTAACAAGCTGAACTTCTGCAACTTCTAATAGGCAATCTATAACAGTATTATTAGTCCTTCAAAGAATTGTCAGGTAGAGACAGTTCAATAGATAACAGTTAAACAGGGTTATAGGCATTGTGCCCCATTGCCTTTCAATGTATCCAGTTGCATCACTGGCTGATGATGACAAATGCACAAAATTTTGTCACCAGTCGGTCGTTAACATTATTTTGGTAATGGAAAGGACTAAAAAGGTAAAAATGCACAAACTAACCTTCAATACAGCGAGAAGGGATCCAAGCTCATCTGGTTTCAACAGCTTCATCTTTCCTCCATTTAGGAGCGACTGAATGCCTTTTAAAGAGTTTTGTAACAACTGAAAAAAATATAGATTCAGCTTAGAAAACAAAACGATTGCCTACAGTCTGAGAAGAAAGTAATTCCCAAAGTTAAACTTGACAGACTGGCACCTACACAGAATTAAAGCACAGACTCAAGCAAGTGTATTGGGACTTCAGGTGACTTGTAATGAGAATAAACTACTAACACCTGTAACTTTAGTTCTCTGGTGCAGGTATGTTCCACATATTAACAAGCTTTGAATATTCCCTATAATTAGGTCGGAAATCTGCAGTGAGCATTTAACAGCAGCTAAAATGAAAAAAATTGTCATATTGCTTAGCCCATCCACTTCATGTTCGGCCATTTTCCCCTTAGCAGAAAAGATGGGCAAGTCCTGATAGACGACTCCACCCACCAAAAATCTCTGAAATGTTTAGATTCTAGAAGCACAATGTGCCTGGGCTTATCAAGTGGTATCAAAAGATGAGCCAGACAGATTCACACGCAAATTAAGAAAAATATCAATGTTGGAGAATAGTCACAGGAGTGGAACTACTTTCTTCTCCAGCATTGGACTTATATGCTCTGATTAGACCCCCAGCCCCAAAACAGAACAAAGAAAATCACTATTTGTGCACATAGTATACCACCTGAATTCGTTGACGTTTCAGATACACCAGGGTGTATATATGGCCTGCCTCCACTTGTAGTAATTGCTCTCCAAGTATCCCTTGAGCAAACACATGGACTCTAAACTCACCCACAGATTGCTCGTTAAAAACATTTTCTTATTTCCTCTTATCCAAACCATGTAAAATAAGCAAAGTGGAGCATACCTATCAACTATATACAAGTTCCCATAAAGATGGCCATAGTGGTGGATGACTCACACTCTCCCCTTTTCAGTAACACACAGACTCCCTTTCTGCAGCTCTGGCTCAGTGTTCCTTTCTGAGTCTTGGAATTTGTACGGGTTTTGAAAGCTGGTACTCTCAGAAAAAGGGGAAACAGCCTTGCTCCAACCTGTAGCAGGCAACACTATTGAGGTCGGGGGGGGAGGGGGTAGTACAAACTGAATTCTAGGCCCAAAAATAAAATGTCCTCAGAGCTGCAGCCTGGAAGGGTACAGTTTGCCAAAACATGGTTGTGCGCATTAATTCTGCATCAGTTTGAACAGGACAAGTTCACCTTACTTGCCTTTTTGGCAATCACTGCTTAACCCGGGCACTCCTGTATGTTGATCTCTTCAGCACTAGGTGCCTTGAAGCGTTAGCACCTCCTTCACATCAGGTGGGTGACGAACCAGGTTTCTCCTGAATTACCAACACTCCCGACTACATGACAGTCAAACCTGCTGCTCCGTGGTCTTCTCATTTACTGCAGTATTCTATCACAGCACAGTTGCTTTACCAGCTGGGCTGCAGTATTTTATAGAGCAAAGGTTCTGAAATCCCGGTAATGGGATTGGGCAGGCAGCTGATGGGACTACTTAGAGGAGAAAATCTGGGACCGCAGTCTGGAACCCAAGGAGGTGGAATCAAGGCCTGAGAGGGTTTCCAAAGGTCACGCTCTCCCTGTCAGTCAGCCCTGCCTTAACCACCAACTGTAAATTCTCCCACTCCTCAGAAAAACATGTCCTGTCCAGACGCTAGAACTGTTCCAATAGTATCAATGATGGATATTGGGGCCCTGACTTCAGCCATCTTATACAGTATTGACACAAACCATGTTCAAACTATCCAACCTTTTACAAATAAATACAGTAAACTGCTCTCCTTTAATTTATGAAGAATAATACATACGTCTTAGTTACTTACCTGTAACTGTATTTCTCCAGCATTGGTATCTTTCATAGATTCACATGCTTGAATATTCCCCGTCGTCAGACTGGGAATCCTCGGTGATCAAAATAATTATTACATTTCTTTTTAATATACACACATTGCTAATAGCAATACATGTACATAGCCCAATATGGCCTATGAGCCAGTCTATTGTGTAGTCCCTCCACTTCACTTTGGTCCTTTATGATCCCAACCAATGAGGTGGCAGGGCTTAAGCTCCGCCCCAGGCAGCCATCTTCAGATCTTGAACCATAGGAATTACAGTATGATGGGTGCTGAGCATAGGAGCACCCTCTTAGGGGAGGCGGGTGGGCGCATGTGAATATGTGAAAGATACCAATGCTGGAGAAATACAGTTACAGGTAAGTAACTAAGTCTTCTCCAGCATTGGATCTTTTATAGATTCAGATGCTTGAATAGAATACCAAGCAGTTAACATGCCAACATCAATATACATATATGCATAAATAGATATTTCTGATCAAACCTTTACCATGCAGCAACACAACGGTTACATACTCAGGGAAGGTTGGGAAAGGAGGCTGGTCCTACCTTATGCAAAGAGGTGGCGGAGCACTGCCTGTCCAACTGCAGTTTCTTTGTTGGTATCTTCAGCCAGGAAATAGTGTTTAGCGAACATGTGCAGAGTGCTCCACTTGGCGGCTCTGCATATGTCCTGCAAGGCTACCCCTAAATGGAATGCTGTTGACGCTGCTATCCTTGTGGTGGAGTGCGCGGAGGGCAGTTTGGGAAGGGGGTCGCCTTTTGTTAAGATGGCTGTGGGTGATGCAAGAGGAGACACAGCGCGCCAGACCTTGTTTGGAAATATACTGGCCCTTTGTATGGCCAGAGAAGGAGATGAACAGTCTATTTGAAGAACGGAACTCTCTAGTCCTTAGCAAATAAAACTTTAAAACTCTTGCTATGTCCGGAGAATGCAATGTTCCTTCTGCTTCCGAAGAATGATTCTGTAAGAAAGTTGGTAAGACAATGCGTTCTGTGAGCGTCATTTCCGATACTACTTTCGGGAGGAACTTAGGGTGTGGTCTCAAAATGACACGGTCCTTATGGAACAAGGTGAAGTGAGGTTCAGATAAGGCTTGTAATTCACTGATCTTCCTGGCCGAGTAATGGCTATCAAGAAAGCCGCTTTCCATGACAAGAATTTTATGTCGCACCTGTGAATGGGCTAGTAAGGAGGCTCCATGAGGGCTGTTAGTACAGTGTTCAATCTCCAGGTTGGAACCGGCGTGGGCGTAGACAGGCATGTACGCAAAAGTCCTTTAAGGAAGACCTTAACGGCCGAAAGGGAGAGTAAGGACAGCGTCTCCAGGGCTGCTGTGTATGCTGCAATGGCTGACAGGTGGACCTTGATCGAAGACAGTGAAAGACCTGCTTTGGCTAAGTGCAATAAGTAGGGAAGTACTTGCTCAACCGAGGCGATGAGAGGAGAGGATCAATAGCATATGTCTCACACCACTTGGAAAAATGAGTCAATTTCCTAGTGTAAGTGAAGCCTGTAGAAGGAGCCCTTGAGGCTCTGATTATGTCCCAGCACTCCGTAGGCAGATTGAGATTCATCAGTTTACGCTGCTCAGGAACCAGGCCTTGAGAGACAGGCTCGCTGGATCGTGATGAGGACCCTGCGGTTCTGTTGCGTCAATAGGTACTGAAGCACTTTGAGGCGGATCGGGGGCCATCGGGACAGGTGCTGTAGGGTCGAGCACCAGACCTGCCGTGCCCAGTCCGGTGCAATTAGGACCATAGAACACCTCTGTCCTTTCAGTCTGCGTAGTACCTTGGGAATGAGGGGAAAGGGAGGGGGGGGCATATAGGAATTTCTCCGTCCAATCCACTGAGAACGCGTCTCTTACTGACTGGCTCTCTGGGTATCTGGAGGCGAACATTTTGCATTTCTTGTTGGCCCTGTTGGCAAACAGATCGAGATGTGGATGGCCCCATAAGGCAAAGATCCGTTGGGCTTCCTTTTTCGTCCAGCTCCCACTCGTGGGAGGACGTGTAGTCTCTGCTTAGTTTGTAGTTTGTCCGCTAGGACATTGTCCACCCCCGGAAGGTGTTCCGCCTTGATTTGGACTCTGTGGTGCAATGCCCATGCCCATAGTAGTTGAGCTTCTTGAGATAAGATCTGACCTTGTGCCTCCTTGCTTGTCTGTGTAGTACATGGAGGTTGTGTTGTCTGTCTATACAGTGAGTACCTGTCCTGCCCCTACTGGAAGGAAAGCTTTCAGTGCCCAACGTATGGCCCTGAGTTCCAACACATTGATGTGGAGTTGGGACTCCTTGGTTTGTAGGTCCCCAAGATTAGCGCCCCAGGCCGAAAGAGACGCGTCCATCCTCAAAAGAAGGGTCGACGTTGGAGCCTGAAACGGCATCCCCTGTAAAAGGTTCTGCAGAGCATTCCACCATCGAAGAGCTTTGTGCAGCGTCGTTGGAATCTGGACGATGTCCTCCCAAGAGCCGAGAGCTTGTTTCCATTGGTGCTCCAGTGCCTCCTGGACAGGCCTCGTGCGAATCCTGCAATTTGGTATGAGGAATATACACGAGGACATCATGCCCAGGAGGGATTTGTAAGAGCGCACCAATGTCGTTTCTCTCCCTAAGAACCACGAGGTCAAGCGGAGAATTGCTGTTGCTCTTTCTGACGAAGGTCTCACCCTGGGAATGTTGGAGTCGAGCTCGGCTCCCAGGAAAGAGACCGTCTTGCTGGGAACTGGGCAGGATTTTGCGTGGTTTATGGTGAAACCTAACCCTCTTAAGAGATTTGTCGTCTTTGAGACTGCCAAGCGTGCGCTTGAGGCGGAACTTGATCTTATCAGTCGTCCAGATATGGAAAGACTTCTGTTCCTGTCCTCCTGAGTTTTGCAGCCACTGGTGCCAGGCATTTTTAAAAAACTCTTGGTGCTGATCTTAGACCGAACGGGAGCACTTGAAATTGAAAAGGAAGATTGCCCACCATGAACCTGAGGAATTTTCTGTGTGCTGGGTGGATTGGTACATGGAAGTATGCGTCCTCCAAATCTAGAGTGGCCAAGAAATCGCACCTGTTTAACCAAGGAAGCACTCGTGGCAAAGTTATCTTGAATTTTATGTGCTTGATATATTTGTTTCCGCTCTCAGGTCCAAGATGGGTCGCCACTGACCATTCTTCTTTTTGACGAGGAAGAACCTTTCCCCTTAGAGAGTAAGGTACTGGCTCTATTACTGCTTTGTGCAGCAACTTCTGGATTTCGGCCATGACTTGTTTTAACACATGCACCTTGCGCGGAGTCGGGGGCAAGGAAGGAGGCTGGTCTAGAAATTCCAAGGTGTGTCCCTCGCGGACCACCTGCAAAACACATTTGTCTGATGTTATTGACTGCCAGTGTTGGTGGAACTGGCATACCCTTCCCCCCCACCAGGGTGTGACGTTGAGGGAGGAGCTGGACTGTCAGTTTTGTTTGCTCTGTGACTTCACTTGAGCAGAGCCCCGCCTCCCTCTCCGGCTGTATTTATTGGAAGACTGGTACTTGGTGTCCTGGTATGAACTACCTTGCGACTTCTGACCGTAGGAAGGACCGTTCAAACCTCTGTACTTCGAGGATGAACCTCAAAAAGGACGAAAAGACCGACAATCTTTGTCTTAATCTTTCAAAGAGCTGATGGCACGTGCCGTGTACGTGTCTGTTTTTATTCCTTTGAGGTGGTCATCTATCTTTTTCCCCAAAGAGTTCTTGACCATCGAAGGGCACGTCTAATATCTGAGCTTGGACCTCAGGACTGAAATTGGTAGCCTTCATCCAGGCCTGCCTTCTCAGCACTGTGCCGTGGGCCATCTGCCGGAAACCCGACTACGCCACATCGACTGCTGCGTCAATCATGTCATCTGAAGCTGCTTCCCCATCAGCGATAATCGACCTAGCTTCCTCCTGGAGTTCTACAGGTAGCTGTTTGGTCAGCTTGGACATGCAGAGCCAAAGCTTGCGGTCAAACCTCGCTGTCATGGCCAGCGTGTTGCCCACTCTGATGGTAAGCGATGCTGATGCGGATACTTTCCTGCCCATCGCCTCTAGTTTGCGACCGTCCTTGTCCGGTGGGGCTGATAGAGGTGATGCTGGATTGGCCAACTTTTTCCTAGCTGCTACTGTGATGACCTCGTAAACAAAGAAGTGCAGACTCAGGGGCCTTGTATTTTTTCTCAGGCCTGGAAACTAGAGCCGGAGTGGACAGGGTTGTGGCCAGTATCTTGGATCCCAAATGGTGTCGAGGAGAGGAATGGTAGTAACAGGTCTTCTATGTTTGTCCCTGTGCTCATAAAGCAACAACTTCTCCTCCGATGTGAACTGTAACTGAAACAATTCTGCGGCTTTGCCAATGATAGTATGAAAGGAGACTAGATCAACCAATGGTGAAGAGCCACCAGGAGAATTTTTCTTCCTGGGCTTTTCTACAATGTAACTGTCCCATTCGCTACTATCAGGCTCCTGCGTGATCTCGCCTTCTTCCGGTTCAGAGAATTCTCTGAAAGGATCTTCCTGCCAATCTGAGACCGAAACAGAGGATGGTACAATCGTTGGATCACTAACTGGAGATCTTGTTCTATGTGACAATGCTGGAGAAGGGACCCTTGTCGGTGAAGCACTGAGTGTCCTGCTCCTAGATCTGTGCAGTGGTTCCGGTGAACGCACCCTTTTCTGTGGACTACTCCTGGAAGGCGAATGTCTTGGCGTGCTTTGTCGAGGTGAAAAATCGCTCTGCAGGGATTTGGCTCCCTCGGTACAGCAGACTTGCTTTTTTCTTTATGACGTCTGTTGAACTCCTCAATGATCCTTTGCATTGATAACATGAGCACGGGATCATAAGGATCAGCAGGCACCTCTGTAGTAGGTTGGCAAGGAGGACTGTGTTTCTTAGGTGTAAGACAATGCTGTTCTTCAACAAACTCAGTGTCTGAAAACTCCTCATGCAGGATGACGTCAGGGAACGACTATGTTTCTCCTTATGATTGGTAAGTCTTTCTTGAGCTCTTGTGATGATGTTCGTTCTGTTTATTGTCTTTATATGTTGCTCCTATTTATGCCCGCAATAATGTCTTTCTTCTGTTTTCTTCACTTAGATGGAAACGCAGCCTCAATACCGCTGTGAGACACGGGACGCGGCCGGATCGAAGATGGATGCTACCGCAATGTCCAACAGCAGGTAAGTGATGGTTTAAGGAAAAGTGCGAAGTATGGCGAAGCGCAACCTTAAACTGACTGTTTTTTCGATGTCTAACCTTGTCTTCTGTTTTTCCTTGCAGGCACTGCTGTCGTCGATGGAGCGTGTCGTGCTGTGGTGCCCAGATGAAGATTTCAGCGTTCCAGAAAGTATAAAGATGAATACTTGGTTCGCCGATTGTACAGGCAAGAGCAGCTTCCCCGAGTTGGTAAGTATGCTGGTAGGAAGCAGGATGTCCAGGAAGCAGGATCTTCAAAGGTAAGTCTGACCTCAGGCAACGGTGAGCGTTACGCTGCTTGCAAGTGCAGAATAACGTGAATCCTCGGTCTTGAGGATTGGGGCAGCTTATATAGCGGAGATCGTGGGCACGCCCATTAGGGCCAGCTTAACAGCCACACCCTGCCACTCCTAGAGAGTGAGCACGTGGAAAGGCAATCCATTAGCAGCCACACCCAAGAATACACTTGGGGCTGCTTAATGGATGGAATGTTCAAGATGAATGCATCCTGCTTAATAGATGGAATGTTCAAGGTTAATGCATCTGAAGTGCTATGTCCATAATAAAAGCTTTGTGGTGTTAAATGGATGTTCTTGTTTACTTTTGTTCATGAGCATGGCGCCAAAGGTGCTCTGGTGCTGTGAGAAATCAGTGCGGCTTGATACGACTTTCCGTGCTTTCGTGCTACGCTATCATGTAGCTGCGTGGCTTCTGTGTGGTTCCTTCCTCTAACCCTATTGCCCGCATAGATTTGCTCGGGTCAATTTGGCTTTGCAAAGAACAGTGCCAAAAAACGGTGTCTGAGGTGCCCATGGAGGCTTCGGCAGAATATGAGAAGTGAATCCCCCTATGGAAATCGCAAGCCGTGATAGTGACAGCTGAGGAGAAAGGAGGCGACGCGTAGTACATCGCGTCTGGGCCGCTTTAATATACAGTTCAGCTGCACCCAAGCCGGTAAGAATCAGGACGGCACCATCTTTGCGAGGCAAGTGGCGAGTGTGTGTTCGCACAGAGCTGGTTATCAGACACACACACAATTGCTGTGAATCTTGCCTCATCTGTAATTTTATTGTAATTAAAGCTTGCAGACCCTTCGGAAGTGTGAACTGTTGCATAGCCCGTTGGCTTTCTGCTGCCAAGTACAACACGGGAGTGTGACGACTTTTTTGCCGCCATAGCCTGTATTGACAATGTGATTTATGTTCATTTAAATCCACTAGAGGGCTTCTATACGATTTTAAAATAAGTGTTTTAAATAAGTGCACCAAGAAAAGTATGTGCAAGTACCTATTTGCCTCGGGACGCTGCTTTGGATCCAGGATCAGCCGTAATCTTTGCTTCCTGTATCGTCCTGTGTGTGCTTTCCTGATTGGACTGACGTGTGTGAAGCCACGCCCCCAGCTTCGCCGTCTACAAAAAACAGACGTGCGCGCGCACCTGCGCACCAAGCGAAGTACCTGTAAGTATCTCTTTGCCTCTTCGCCTCGTTGCGGCAGAGGGGCGGGAGGTGCTTCCGGATACTTTCACATAGTGTTGAGGGTGAGTGAAATAATAATTGACGGCTCCGAACAAGGCGACTGATTGGTGTTCTAACAGTATGAAAGTTCTTACCCTGAAAACAGGTATGCCATCTAATCTTAAGAATCCCTCTAACTCAATGAACCCTATGCATCACCCCCATGCGTCCCTGCTTTTGAATTCTACGCCTGTTAGAAACAAAGCAGTCAGAGGGGGCTCGCTTAACATGGATATTACAATGCATAGCAGTGGTTTGTTATCGGCCCATAGAGCCAAAAGCAGATTGGAAATGATTATACCATCCGCCCAACAAAACGAACTGCCGGATAGGCTCTTGCCTAAACTAAAAAAAGCAAATGAAATTGAACTTCATCGCTCTTTGAAGAAATCAAGTATCCATCATTCAATATCTGACACAGCAATGCTAGAGAACATACCAGTCACAGCACAACCAATTGAGTCCATCTATTTAACGCCGTCCGCAAAGGACGTTGCAATCACCGATTTAGATCTCAATGATTCAGTATTCTCTGACAAAATGCTGTCTGAAAATCTCCTCTAATGTTCACTGAAGTCTCGCACACAACTTCAGAAACAGTCACTACGGCTGCAAGTATTGAGATCAGTAGGACTCAAACAAATACTCATGGAACTAACACATCGATAGGGATATTTAAACCTGAGTCAATAATAGAGATCACTTTACAAGCAATGAATTTAGCCATTCAAACACCTGGTAAGATATACAATTCGGTGGAAAAACAATTGGCAGGACAAGAAGAACTCATGCACAAAATACTCTCTATACAAGATTTGATGAAACTAGGAATACATCCACATGTGGCACCTCATCCTTTAGTGTTGCCACATAACGTACCCTTTGAGATCCATTGCGTGCCAAATGCATATTCTGAATGATGAGGTTGCAAATGCCTTTGCCCCCAAAAAGTGGAGCAAGCACTGAGTTCACAAGTATCCTGTCTTGTATCAGTGCCATCATATATGATCCTTTATCATTGGTTACTTAATGCCCCAATTTGGGTTGCGTATGAGGTATTCCTGAATCCTGCTATTAAGTCAACACTGGGGAGGCCCATGTCAGGTCTCGTAACTGCTGTCAAAATCAAATATGGTCTCACATCTAAGTTATGGGCAATGCCGAATGATTTTATGATATTGTTGAGAGTTTATGTGGGTATGGACAAATATGCTGTTTTGAACGTATATTGGAATTCTGTAGCCATAAGCAACGAGTGTTTCTGTAAAGATCTAAATGGACTGCTTGACATGGTGGTGGAAGACAGACACACAAGATCTCATATGAGCTGGGGATCTGAATCTAAAGTGTTCGAACATCATGAGTAAACAAGTCAACCAGAGACTTTTCCGATGAAATAGTTTAATCTCAGATAGAGGCTTGCATGTTCTCAACGGCTCATTTGCATCAGACATACCCCCGGCTCCAACCTGGCACAAAGGTGCATTGGCCTCAATCATAGATTATATTTATGTTAATTCAGAATTGTGGCCAGATGTTAGTAAATTTAAGATCTTGAATACCAATGCCAGTGATCATAACATGCTGACAATGGAATGGTGCTCACAGATTCGACAATTGTATTTCAAAGACATCTGCAAATGGCTGTTTGGTGACTAATACGAGAGGAAACCGACTGATGGTCGGAGAATGCTTTAGTTCACTTTAATAAACTTTTAGTAACTTAGAAATTCGGAGATAATAACACATTAGAAAATGTTGGCATCATATATAGTGATGCCATTCAAACATTCCAACAATCTAAAATGTCACATAAAGCAAGACAAAATCATCTGCATGTTTTCGATAATATGATTCGAACACAGAAAACTGCATATCGAGCTGAATTAAGGAAACTTGGTAGGCATCCTCTGAACCTCAGAATGGCATTCTCTAAACAACTGCGTAATGATTATAGGAACTGGGTCAAAGGTCATAGATCAGCGCTGTACCAAAGAGATGGAGCCAGAATGCTGTATACTCTAGCTAGCAAGAATATCTCCAAAATGTGGGCAACAATAAACCAAACTGTAGGACAGCATCAAATTGTCACGCAGGTCAGTGCGGTCAGTGTGCAAAAGTGGGTAATGCATTTTAGTCAACTCTATGCTGCTGCCAAAGAATGCTCCAGCCTAGAAGCAGCAAAGACACCAATTACTTTCAATCTGCCCATTGATGAGCTGGAGATCCTTAATTTAATCAAAGCTGCTAGTAAATCAAAAGCTGTTGGACCGGACGGCTTGTCAAACTTTGTCATGCAAATGCACCCGGAGTTATGGGCTTCCATATTATTCAAGATCTTTAGTGCGATTAACAACAGCCGAAAACTACCACGAACATGGACTGAGGCGATAACCGTACCCATTTATAAAAAGGGTGACCGACAGTCACCAGACAGCTATCACCCAATCTCATTGTTTGACGCTCCGGGAACAATATTCTGTAGAATAATACTCAAGGAATTTAAGATATGGGCTGAAGAAAATTCTCCATTAGATCCATTCCAAGCGGGTTTCGTGAAGGGCCTGGGTACAATTCCTAACATACTGGCACTAGCAATGATCCAAGCTCACCAGTCATCTCAGAAACAACCACTTTACTTAGGATTCATCGATTTTAGAGCTGCGTTCGACTCGATTGAACGAACCGCGCTCTTGACAAAATTAAGAAAACGAAATTGCCCCCCTTTCTACTAGCATTAATTGCCCTCTTTCTCACTAATACATCAATGCGTGTGCGAGTTTCATTAGATGGCACGTTTACACCGCCAACTGCCACGCACAGAGGCCTGAAGCAAGGCTGTGCCTTAGCTTCATTTCTGTTTAACTTCTACATTTTGGATATTGGTGATCATCTCACAGATTGTGTGGGAGATCCCCCAAAAATTGGGACCCAGCAAGTACCGTACTTGCTTTACGCGGACGATCTGGTCCTCCTGTCACAGACACCAATGGGGTTACAAAACATGCTGGAGCGATTAGATGCGTATGCCCAAGCAAACAATCTTAAATAAATAAATAAATAAAAATAGAAGCATTACATCCTGATTACTCATCCATCAACATTGATGGCACAAACATATCAGTACTCAAACAAGTGAAAACACTAGGTGTCTACCTTGATGCCAACCTCATCATGACCAAGCACATCAACGCCCTCTCTTCCTCTACATCCTACACCGCAAAACTTATTGCTCTCAGTCGCCAATTCTTGACACCAACCAATTGTATCACGCTGGCAAGAGCTTTAATCTTATCCAGGCTCGACTACTGCAACGTACTCTACCTGGGTACCTCAAAAGCCAATCTAAACAAACTACAGCTCATCCAAAATAAAGCCCTTCGGGCGGCCCTTGGAATAAGGAAGTCAGATCATATCTCAAATATTAGAAGAAACCATCACTGGCTCCCCATCAAAGCCAGGGTCACATTCAAAGCTCTGTGCGTCACATTCAAATGCATCCACTCATGTGTCCCCATCTACCTCAACCACGCCATCACCAGAAAAGTATCTAAGAGGCCCCTCAGATCTAACAGTCTATTACTCCTAGCCATCCCCCGCTACAAGACAACCAAGGCAGGAGGCAGTAGTTTCCAATACCTCGCACCCACATATTGGAACACTCTTCCCCTCCCCATCAAAAATGAGCAAACATTCTCAGGTTTCAAGAAATCCCTGAAAACGTGGCTATTTAACCAAGACTAAAAAATCCCCCTCCATGCTTCAGGAAATATCAGTGTACTGAAACCCTGCATTTACTGTCTTCATGTATGATTATTTTTGTATTCACATGCACTGCGCCCGATTGGCAAAGTCCAAGAAATGTTTTAACCAAGCTGTCTGTAACATCGCCGTGGTACCCAAGGGTTTGGGCGAGTAATAAATGCAATAAATAAATAAAATAAATAAATAAATAAATAAATCTTAGCATAAATTATTTGAAGACTCAAATTCTTAGCTGAAATCCCAGTCGTGGACCTAAAGTACGCAGATGCGAATGGCACATGCAGCAGCATACATTGACAAACACATGCCTATATAAATATCTTGGAGTGTCAATTCAACACAAGAAAACATCAATGCAATATATGTGTGAATTGAAAACTAAGTTACAATCATTGGTGTCTCAATCTAGTATACTAATTAGAAATTTTGGCAAGTTCTCAATGAAACACATTATCATGTACTATAAAATGGAGGTCACTCCAATATTGTTATATGGCACTGAAGCCACCTTGCCAAAAGAACGTAAGTTTTGGGACTGTATAGAGGCGTCATATTGGAAGCAAGTTTTACAACTGCCAAATAGTACGCCACTTGCGTTAATTAGTTATGAATTAGGCTTCACCTCACTCAATTCACATGTATATTGGGAGAGATGTGCCTATTTTCGCAAATCCCTAGAAAAGCTAGGTAAACCATCTATATTGCAAATTACATTCCACAATTTACTTACATCGAAAAGTAAATACCCGCTAAAATGGTGTGACTGCACATTGTGGATGTCTTAAGCAATGCAGGCATCACTATTCAGTTACTCATGGAAAATCCCGATCGAGCAAAAACTAAAATATTCCAACACGACTGGGGAGAAAATATTACGAAATGCTTATTACTTAAAGATTTTGACATCTATTTGTTTGGAACTAAGAGACACGGGATATTGGCTGATTATTTAATCAAATATCCATGTACAGCATTTTGTAGGGAATATATGAGATTTAGATTGAATCTGTGGGAAACTTGTGACATACTATTTCCGAGAAAAGTCATTCTCTGTGAGCAAAATTATTGCCGATATTGTTTAAACATCACTCAGAATGAAACTTTGAAACATCTATTAGTTGACTGTGAGGCTTTAAATAGTGTGAGAAGCAGATGCTTCAAGGGCAAAGTAGTATTTAAGATCCATTTTACTCTATTTGAAAAATGGCAAACACTTTTTTCTAATGCTAGAATTACAATACAAATTCTAATTGTTCAATTCTTGAATATTGTCCTACAATCTCTAATGTGTAACAAACTGTGCAATGATCTAGATTGATGATTTGATTCCTTAGGAAAGCTGGGAAACATGTTTTGTTACTTAACCTCCATTTCTCCTTTGAGATTATATAATCCTGAAGATGTCTGGGAATGAAATTGGAATTTTTTTAATACCTTTTTTTCCCCCTTTTTTGTATATATTTGTATAATTGGTGTATTAATATGATGGTATTTTTGTAAATAAGTTAAATTATTGTAATTAAATACTTATTTGAAATACTTATTTGTAAATGGAAGAATAATTTGAAAAGTTGATTTATCAACTAACCAAATAAAAAAGGCACCAGGACAGTGTCCACCCAGGTCTCCTGTGAATGCCTGTGCCCCTGACTTCATGACCATGACAGAAATATTTACAAGACTACTGCCCATATATATGTAGATATCGTGATCGTGTCAGCGTGGAGCGGAGCACCAGTGTTAAGGTTGGAGGAGGAGCGCACAGTGTACACGGAGAAATCGACGGATTGTCCTGTAGCTGCTCGGATTACGGCAATACAACAGAAGCACGGGAATACGGAGGCGGCAGCTGGAAAACCCAAGAGCAACGCAGAACCGCAGGTTGAAGGACAGGCGGTAAGGTGGAGCTGGGTGAGTACAGCAGTTGTTTTCTGTAACGTGCAAGCGAACAAAAATTGCATTTGTAATTCTTTTTTACTCGGAAAAAGAACACGACTTGAGAAGTGGATTTAAAACTCTTCTCACTAGTTCCATAATCAAAAAGCCCTCCACTTTTAAATCAGCAAAAACAAAAGGAAAAAACCACACACTTCCACACGGGCAAAGTATTTGGAGTGTATTAAACTCGTGACTACTCTTAAAGGGACACTTGAAAAATATGGCAAACTCCCAGGAGCAGAGAGAAGCAACACGGCGGGCACAGGCCCTTACACTTTTCAATGAAACTTTAAAATCGACCACAAAAAAAGATATACCCACAGAAGCAATACCTAAAAATGACAGCGAGATAGGCCTGCTAAAAGAACTTGAAAAATTACAACGTAAGGAGGTTAGCAAATGGTGGGAGGAGCACTCCCTAAAAAATTATGTAGAAGTTGGGCGAATACCGAGAGGACTGAGGATTTTAACAATTCCATCCTTCGAAGAACAGGACCCACTGATGTTAGAAGAATGGAGTGGGGCCACCAACCAATGTTCAAAAACCTTCCTTCTATTACTTATAAAGTATGCAGGCAGTGATCGCGAGAGGCTACTGGAAAAAATAACAAAAGTGGAAGAAAAATTAAAATTGATTACAGAAACCGGTGATGGGAAGAAATTGAAAGATTCAATGGAAAGAAACTTGCTTGAGTATGAGGAAGAAATAAAACAAAGAAAACAAAGAAAGTTTTTAAGAGACAAGGAAGATTATGAAATGGGCAGAGTATACACCTTTGCAAGAAGGTTTGATCAGATGAGATTAACATCTTCCAGAGCAGCACCGATAACCACCGAAATTACACCAACAAGTGCAAGCGAATCCCTTTCAATGTCAGAGTCTGACATAACAGGGAGCGACACAGAAGAACCACAAGTGCGCAGGAATTTTTTAGAAGAAATGCGTTTGCTACGCCAAGATGGCAAAAAGAACAAACAAAAAAGAGGTGGAAGTGCGAATCGTGGCAGAGGAAGAGGCGCCCGAAAAAAACGAGGAGGGGAAAACGGAGCAGGAAATTCCCAGAACAATACTTCGGGCAGATCGCTGCGCTCTGGCAACTGAGCGAGGCTGATATGCAGGAGGATGGCAGTTTTAAAATAATAAATTTATCTGATCACACCTTAACAACAACTCAACAAAAAGTTCTGAGTTTGGGACTAAACTACTGTCCTTCTGCTAATAATGATTATGTGGACACTAGGATAGATCTGGACCATTTCATAAGGAAGATTCGTCTCAGGAAATTCTTTGCCAATAACATGTGGCAACAAAAGAAAAAGGAAGTACAGACAGGAAAAACAGAGATTATGATTAAGGAAATGGACATACTTACCGATCTTATGGAACTAGAGAAAGGAATGGACATGGAAGAAGAAAACTTATCGACTGATCTTGCAGAGATAGGGATCAGAACTGATTGGATGGCAAAAAGTAATCTGAAATCGAAATCCAAATTCAATCCCACGACAAACGTAGCTAGCACTATTGGAGTATTTCAGAATCTTGTTATAGAGGACTTAAAAAGCTTACGTCGAAAAACTAAAAATGTGAAATTCAAAGATAACCTCACAAGAAATGAAAGAAAAGCATTAAAAGAACTGCAGGAGTTGAAGAACTGCATTATAAAACCCTCAGATAAAGGACATAATATTGTTTTGCAGAAAAAAACAGAATACATTAAAGAGGCGTATAAACAGCTCAATGACACCAAGTGCTACACGAAACTAAAGGATAATCCTATGCCAGCATTAGAACAAACAGTGAAATCCTTCCTAAAGAAATATGAAGAAATGGGTATTATATCGGAAGAAACATATAAATTTCTCTATATCAGTAAAGCCATAACTCCTACCATATATTTTCTACCTAAAGTGCACAAGAATCTGCAACAACCCCCAGGGAGACCAATCGTGTGCCTAATCGGCTCAGCATTGGAAAATATATCGAAATACATTGATGAGGTATTGTTCCCTTTTGTGTGTACACTTCCTTCATACGTAAAAGACACTACTGATTTCCTGTGTAAAATAGAAAATATTCCCTGGGAAAAAGACTTTTTAATGGCCACGATGGATGTTGTCTCCCTCTACACGTCGATAGGACATGAGGATGGGAAAACAGCATGTCTACACTATTTGAACACTAAATCTTTGAATTTCCTGAAACACAATGAGATGGTGATGCAAATGATCAATCTATGCCTTACAAACAACGTCTTCCTTTTTAACAATGAATATTTCAAGCAGATGCAAGGAACGGCGATGGGAACTACTTTCGCGCCTTCATATGCAAACCTGATGATGGGGTCGTGGGAAGAACGTGAGGCTTGGTCAGATGGGAATCAGGTACACACGCAAAATGTGGTTTTATGGTTAAGATACATCGATGACCTGTTTGTTATCTGGAGAGGCACTGCAAAGGGATGGTTAGAGTACGTAACGGTATTGAACCAAAACAAAAAAAACTTAAGATTTACGGAAACTCACAGCCGGACACTAATTACCTTTCTAGATGTTAATATCAGAATTGTGAATGAGAAAATAACCTGCGAGCTGCATCGAAAGAAGACTGGCTCTAATACTCCTTTACACGCACATAGTGGACACCCTAAACATGTGATCTGGAGTGTGCCCTATGGAGAATTTGTGAGACTCAGAAGAAACAACACCACTTTGGAGTCTT
Organism: Ambystoma mexicanum; assembly: GCF_040938575.1. Classification (NCBI taxonomy): domain Eukaryota; kingdom Metazoa; phylum Chordata; class Amphibia; order Caudata; family Ambystomatidae; genus Ambystoma; species Ambystoma mexicanum. Next base: position 288,290,944 of record NC_090931.1, on the reverse strand, counting down.
ACGATAGAGAAAGCAAATTGACTGCAGCAGGTTTTAAAAGGCAGATGTACCCCAAAAAAGTCATCGAGAGAGCCTTCCTGAAAGCCAGAACAATTGAAAGACACACCTTATTAGCTGGAAATAAGAACAAAGATCGATTAGAAGGAGAAAAGAGCACCCGATGCATTCTTACTTATGACAACCAGTCAAAAAATATTAAACACATTCTGCAGAAACATTGGAGCATTTTGCTAACTGACCCTGATCTGGCCAAAAGCCTCAAACCCCATCCCGAAGTCACTTTCAGAAGAAATAGGTCCTTCAAAGATATGCTGGTTCCCAGTTTTATGGCCAAGGAAGAAGAAAAGATAGAAGGAAACTGGCTAACAGTGAAAAGGAAAGGCTTTCATAAATGCACACGCTGTAATATATGTAAATTTGCAATTGACGGCGACACTTTTAAACATCCAGTGACAGGACACAAAACAGAGATCAAACAACGGATCACCTGTGAAACAGACTATGTAGTCTATGCCCTCACCTGTGCATGCCATAAATACTACATTGGCAGCACAAAATGCAAGTTAAAGATTCGAATACAACAACATGTGCGAGCCATCACACATAACGATGTGAACTACCCCATGGCTAAACATTTCTATGAATGTCACAACAAAGAAATAGACAGTTTTAAATTCTTTGGGGTATACAAAATAGAATTGGGCCCCCGGGGAGGTGACAGGGAGAAGCAACTGAGACAAAAAGAAACAAGGTGTATACTAGATTTTGAAAGTAAACATCCCAACGGGCATAACATTGATGAAGAGTTATACACCTTTTTGGGCAGCTAAAGGAATATTCTTGTCCCTTTCTTTCCTCCTAGTGCTCTGTAACGATATAAGAGATCAAATAGTTGGTTTTAAAGTTTCTGTGTTTTTAACAATTTTTTATGATGTTGGTAATGGTGTGTTTGTTTCGGAGCACATTTGTTGCTTTGCACTATTCTTTCTATACATATGGTAATGGGGGAGTAGAGAAGGGGAGAAGAAGAGCAAGGAGAGGCTAACTGGGAAGTAGATTTAACTAGAAAAACATAGTCTGCAAACTGGATATCGATTTATTAGTGCTGTTATGCATCTGGGGATAATCTTCCATTTATGGTTGGATATATCTAGAATATTATCTCAATTTCGATTATTATGCTGGAATTGGGATTTCCCTTGCACTAAGTACTTCATTAAACAAATAGATAAACAAGTGACCTAGCAGAGATCTAATAATATAAACAATTATACCTGGGACACCAATATTACAGTGACTAAAAGACCTAACAGATTAAGGGTATGCTACAGAGATCCATATTTTGGGGTTTTAGATACTCATTTATATTCTATTAAGGCAGGTATAGATGTTTTTAATTATGCACTAGTCACTTTAAAATCGGAAGAAATAAAGTAAAAAACTTGGGTGGTGAATATTTCATACCCCCCCCCAGCTGCTAATGCACAACGCACTTTAAATTTACCTCTAGAATCAAAATGCTCATTCGCATGAATGTATGTCTGTCAGGCAAACTTACTAGGCAAAGATGTCTGCCATGGTTTAGGCACGTAATGCAGATCACTAAATGAGGCCTTCTTTGATTTCTATGTTGCCTGCCGTTCTACCCCCTCCTTTCCCTCTCTACTCCTCCTAGCTTCATGTTTTAAAGTGGTGTATGGTGGAGAGGTTGTTTGTTGTGAAAAAGCGGCGAGTTGGCCGCGAAACGCGTCACGCCTCGAGTGCTGCACTTGGGAGGACCCACATTGGGGTCATACTTTCTACTTTCTGAAATGGATTTCCATGATTTTTAAATATTTTTTCCCGTGTGGATCAATAAAAGAAGAAAATTAACAAAACGGAAAGCGGTTGGTGTGGAGTTTTACTTCCCCCCCCCCTCCTTTGTTTGCTGTTTGGTGGAAATTGGGCAAGCATGGCTTTATGGAGAGTGCAGCTCGACTTGGCTACCCTAAGGTAGAATTGACAATATATATATATATATATATATTTTTTTTTAAAAAAGGTTTTATAGCAGCATCTACCAAGGAAACATGTGCGGCTACATACAGCAATGGCTGGGGGCGGGGGTAACCCGCGTGTGCGAAATGAGCCCATAGAATGTAGACATCCTTCAACGTGGCTAGGCATCTACGGGTCTAATATGCCAGCCAATGGTATCATGCACTGCGGTTCCGTGCTCACACCTTATACGCGTCAACAAACATTCCAATCACACATTCCGAAGTACTGCCACGAGTACGCCCATGCCATTTGACGTAACCTGCATGCGTGAAATAAGCCAATGGGACGTCTAATTCCAGTTACACGGCTACACCTCTTACTGCATAATGCATTAGCCAACCATAATACACGCTGCAGGTCCACGCCTAAACATAACTTATACGGGACAATGAACTATCCAAACACATGTTGCGCTGCATCAACGCAGCTACGCGCACTCCATTTGATGACATCCACACATATGAGACTATCCAATCAGACGGTGCGGCAGTCTGTAGCCGTGAATAATCACAACACCCACAAAAAATAATTTTACATTAATCATTCCTTTCTGTACTTGCTAGTGAAAGACTGGAGTAGCTCCAAGCACTTTACCCCTTAAACTCGCCCTCCTTTTCACCCAGTTTTCCCAAAATCCAATTTTCCTTTGTTTTTTGATTCGTTTAGTCTGTATATTGTTTGTTTTGCTGTTTTTGTTTCGTTTTTTTTTTACCTTTTCATTTTTTGCAGCATGGTCTTTTTTCATGTTGTCATTTTTATTCTTTTATATTTTCCTCCCCGGTTGGACATTCCAACATTTCCGACCATGACAGTAGGAACAGTGAGGATGACATAATTTCGGTCAAACAATCCTTCAACACCAAGGAAGAAGCACACAGGAATGAAAAAAAAAAACTGTAGATAGTTGGCGCTTCTTTAAAGTGAAGGAACACTGCTCCATGAAAGAGGCGGAGGAGGTACTGTGCACCTTCTCCAATAAGACTATGGCATGGGCCTTCTGATATCCCATCTCAAAATCTAGGAAGATCGATAATGATCAACCATCTGGTGCGAGTCCACTGGGACCATTTCAATGATGAATATCGTAAAGCCCATGAACATCACAAAAGAAAAATGCATGGGGCCCGTTCCTTGCATAGACTAAGATTAGCACCACCTGCAGAACCTCCATCCAGCAGTGCATCAACACCACCAACTGGAAATGAAGCCTCTACATCAGAAATACACTCCTCTGTTACCGACACCAGACCTTTGCAGGATGGAAATCATGTGTAAAGGATGCTGCAATGGGTAGTTGAGGGAGATGCCACAATTGAGCAATGGCTGAGGTTAATCGCTGAACATGAGATTACTTGACATGCTTAGTATTTTTTTAAAGTGGCAATTCCCCCCTCTTTTTTTCTAAAAACAATCTAAAAAAATCAAATTTAAAAAATGAATATTTAAACAAATATATTTGGATTTTATTTTAATTCCCTTTGTAATATGTTTCATCCTTATGCATTTTCCTACCCTATTCCACCCCCCTCTTTCCATCCCCCAAAACGGCCCTTTTAAGGGTCACCATTTACGTTACAAAAATAGATAAAATTGAACACAGACTGCAAAAATCTATCACAATATCAATTGCAATTTATTTTATGCAGTTTCAGCACTCAACATTCCCAATTGTTGCCAGTACACCTAGCTGTCCCCAAGAGTTAGAGGTAAGTTACAGACCCGAGTGGGCTATGATGTTTTGACAGTGAAGATAGGGACTTGGTATACTATCCACTATGGGTCTGTTCTCACTACAGGGAGGTGTTGGAATCCTTCTTACCCAGTTAAGGTGAAAGTAACCCCTTGACATTGAACGTGACCTGAAGCTGTGGGGTACCTAAGGACCCGCTAGAAATATACAGACAGCCTGTATGAAGGTAAGGGCCTTGGTATATTTTGCAAAGGTTTTGGTAGTTTAGGCAGTCCTAAAATTGCAATTTAAAAACTCAGAGGTTTCATTTTCCATTAAAGCCATGGATGGAGCAAAATTGAAAAAATGACCCGCATTGGCCATGGTACATGGTACATGGTGGGATTTTAAGTAAGAAACTACAATCCTCCTCAAGAGTGACAATACCAGTCTCTGTGACCGAGGTGAGGATATTATCCTATACCTATGATATGGTTTCTCTCAATAGGTTTAGAGGGAAGTGACTACGATTGGTTGTTTGTCTGGGTATGATATACTTAGAAATGACCTAGGTGCTGTGTTCAGATATAGGCAAACTCTCCCTACCACTTAAAAGGTGATTAACAAGAATTGTAATTGTTAAGTAACTTGTAAAAATGTACGATTACAAGTGTTTTTGGTACAGGTTTATTAAGAATTGTATACTTGTGGAACCCTATTGGTGATTAGGGATGGCTAGGTTTAATAAACAAACCGACAATGCCCTGTTAGTAATGTGTTGATGTTTGTATGTACCCTCAGTTATAGGAACTGGAACCATAGAGGAAAGAATAGAGGAGACTACAGAAAGCACAAGACACATTTCTGCCCCTGAAGAATGTCCAGTTATTGAGAACATCAAGGACAGAAACTTATACAAGTTGGGCTTTTTTCCGTAGTAGGAAGCAAGAGTAGTTAAGTTGCTACTGTGGAGTGTATCAAGCATCTGTAAACTTGATTCTGTGTGGTGGAAACACTACTTTTAACATTGTATAATTTTATGTGGTGTATATGTGTTTGTTAATGCTTTTTTGATACTTGTGCAATGAATAAGTAAATGAATTAAAAAGATGACATTTTAGCAATTACTGTGTACATGTTATTAATCATATCACATACAGCCCATATTTGTTAAGTGGCTGTATTAATGTTTCTGAGTTCTGAGGGTAACATGTCTTGTTAGTGATAATGTATGTGTCCCTTCTTTTGGTTAAAGAGATATATTGAATCCTCACTTGGTAGCAGGGATTATCAACATAGTGTGGGGCAACCCCTGAATGAAATGACGTTAACACCCAGACGTCATACTGATTAATTGTGGAGGCAATGATTTGGGGAAACAAGACATGGGAAAATGAATGGCACCATTTCCTCACACCATCTTTATCATTTCCAATCTCACTCACAGGTAAAAATGGAGATGGACCATCACATTTAATGGTAAAATTGAGAAATCCCGGAGAAATGTTAATAAAGAAGTTTCCGCATTCAGGACAGACAACAACCAATTATGGATAGCGAACAACATACAGTTCTACATGGCCAATTTCTATAGACATGACCGAGTATACCTAACCGATGAAGAAAATGCAGCGTTCCTTCATAACATCAAAACAGTACTACTGATGTGCTAAAGTTCTACACTCAGAGTACCCCAAAACAGTCCTTTTAAGAACTACTAATATAAAAAATACACAAATACAACAAATAAAAATCATTTCATTATAAACGCAGCTACAGTTCATTGATTTATCATAACCGTGGTTACAAAAATCAGTTGACAAGGGACGGACTTCGATTTTTAAAATAAAATCCAATTTAAATGATCAATACAGAACACCACCACTCATGTACTTATGTAAAGTAACTGAAAAATAAGAACCCATAGAAAAATACATAACAGTAAACTAAATAGGCAAACATTGCACACCCACACAACATAAGTGAGAATACACAACCTAAAATCCTTTGTATGGCGCATCTAAAACTAGTCCACAATTGCTACTTTTTATATACATTTTGTTAAACTATTTTCTTCTATCTTTCTGCAGTCTCACATGCTCAAAGATCTGAAAACACACATCCAAAATAAAAAAGACTAATACCTACCAGGTCACTGACCATGGCCATTTTTCACCCCAGCAGTCAAAAACACTGACAACCCAAACGATATAGCCGCGGATACCGAACTACACATACCTTTGGCTATCTGTAGTCCTTTGTAGCCTGAGATATAGCCGCGAATATCACCAAAACGACTGGGAAAAAAATGATTTCATGCCCCCCTGCACCTCACCAAGTGCCCCCCTCATCTGTGGCAGCTCCACTCCACTCCCCAGATGGCCTTCTCATCTCCCCTGCATGCTCCCTTTCCCCTCACAACACACGCTACTTCTGTGACGCAGTTTACTATTAGATGTCAGCTATTTGCGGATATAGCCGAGGCTACAGAAAGCTTTGTGTTGCAAGCCCGGTCCCTGTACCCCTTACAACTCCCAAATTTCACTCAGTGCCCACTAGCCACCCCCGTGCCCCACCTCTTCCCTGACGCCATTTGTATGTTTTTTGACGTGCAAATAGCTTTTTACTGCGTTTCATTTTGCCACAACCTCTGCTATAGACGCAAATATCTCTCGCATCGAGAGAAAAACAAGATGGCGGCTGTTTCATTTCTGAAAACCATGATCCTGCAAAGCACCATGGGAGATATAACTATAGGGCACCCCCGTCTCCGTCAAATTTTAAAATAACTAATGCACGGAATAACCCCAAACCACACATGGATCGATGGTCAACGCTTCGAGCCCAAGTTGTTTCGGACATGGTCCAAATCCATTCAGCGGTTTGGTTGTGCGTTTTGGCAAAAATATACCTTATTTGTATGTAATTTGTATTATTGGAAGTAGGTCGCACTTTTGGAAAAGAATGTTTGACGCTTAATAACTAACTAATCTTTACGAAACTTTGCAGTGTAGGGGGTGCAGAGAGGGGGCACAGACTATCACTTTCGAAATTTCAGCCAAATCCGCTACTCGCATCAAAAGTTAACAGAATTTTGAGGGGTTCCTATGTGTCTCTGATTCAACTTAACTATAGGGCAGCTAGATCCCCCAGCACCATACACTTTTAAGGAATGAAAAAGGGATGCAGTGGCAGAGGGACTTCATTGACTACTAAAATAAATTAGAAAATCGAAATACCAAAGGGGAAAAATGCAAAATGAGTGGGGTACCATAAAATGAGACAGCAGACCCCTACAAAATGGAAATCTACTTTAACAGTAGGGGTAACCAGGAATCCTCTCCAGAATCAAATGGCCTGTGGCAGCATATGGCCCCCTTGGCAACCTCACCATTCCACCAGCAAGGCCAGGCAGGGCCCTTCATCATAGTACTTTCATTTAACTAGCATACTAGATGGCTGTGCATGTTCCCTAAGATTTTACTGAGGAAAGCTTGGCAGATTTGTTTTTCGGGTCACAAGAGGCACAAGCTATAATTGCTTGTCTGAATCCATTTCTCCAAGAGATGAGGTGGATTCATGAGAAACTGACCAGCGGCGCATACCTGGTTGAGAGACCCTGACAGAATCAAGTTTCCCTTGACTAGGAGCCAAGGGTTCAAGTAAAACATCCAAAATACATACCAAATAAAAGTCTTAACTGCTGGGGACAGTTGTAAATTTGAAAGAAATCTTCATAAAATTAGTATACAACTTGGAGTGAAGGTTTCGTATAACTCAACTTCTCCATTCAGCCCAACATGGAGTTCGAATCTGATGTTGGGTTCTGGGGACATAACTTACAACCTGCCCACATCATTGGGTCAGGGGGCAAATGGAACAAATTAAGGTAGAAAGGCTATTTAAAATATTGCAGCTTTTCCAGTTTTAAATACTGGTGAATGATTACAGCGCATTCTCAGCCTGACAATGGGGATATTCAGAACATATTAATCTATTAAAGGGCCAAAACTGGTTAAATTGTATTAGTCTCAGAAACCTTTTAAACCACAAATAGCAATACAATAAACTAACAGCCTTTTCTGGGCCAGTCTACCACAACCCACAACCCATACAATGACCCCCATAGTTTCTCTGCCATTTTCCTGATTGCACTCACTTCCATGTTCACAACAGTTAATTAAAAAAAATCACTGAGCCCAGATTCAAGTCGTTCCAGAGTTTAATCTTGCCCCCACTACTCAAGGGGAACTAAACTCCACCCTTCTATCTATACGTTCAGTAGAATGTCAGAGCTGAGTTTCCAGAGTTTAAATTTCTTGAAGGTATATAGTGTTGTTCTTCCTTATTATGTAGGTCCTTGGAGCCTGCTTTGCAGAACATTATACAAAGCACCTTAAAGTGTAATCCTTTTGATTAGTCCCATTTCCTAGAAGCTACTTCTGCACCCGAGTAGTCATCACTGGGAGAACAATAGTTTGTTTTACTGTACTATTTTTTTCGAGGAGGGTGTTTTGATATGGACATGTGGCTCCAGTATAGACGTTACAATGAAATTAACCTGATGAGATCAGGAGCCAAGTGGGTCTTTCAAATGGAATAAGGGTTCATAATGATGCCAATAAAACTGGTTGAAAGGACAGCAGAAAGGATTAGAAGTTGAAAGTGCATGATTTAAGATGCAGCTCAGCCAGAAAGGCTCATTAAAACTCAGTAGTGGGATTCCAAAATGGCCGCCGCGGTGTGCACGTGTCTCCCGAGCTCCAGCAGGCCAACTTTTAGCAAGCTCACGGGCCAGCGACTTAAATGAAAGCCGCAGGCGAGACACCTGATGAAACCAGAGACAGATGCAGTACAAGTGGCAGCGGAGAGACCACGAGAAAATGCATACTGAGCTGAGAATATCGTCAAACATTGAGAAGGGCGTGGCCCGTGCACGAGAGGTCTAGAAAAGGGCCATAAAAGGATGAGTGCACCTTCATGGATTTGCCAGTTTTTTTTTTTTGCCAAGATGAAACAATAAATGACTGAGGCAGGTGCGGCAGCGATCCCTGAAACCCTGCACTTAAGAAAACTTAGCAATAAGAAAATGGAGGGGGTACTGATAGCCGGTGAGTGACTGTATAGGCAAACAATTGTGGTTGTAAGAAGATAAGTACATATATAGAGGGCGCTAGAGAGCCGACCAAGATGGCCGCTCCCCTGTGAGCTCCCGGCTGCCTCCCGCATGAATCCTGATTAATCGTAGCAATCCTCTGGCGAAACCACTAAATCTGCAAGAAATCTCTATCCTAGCGCAGCACTGTTAGGATCAGCCTTCCTTGTTATGGTTTCACCTTCTGGATGCTGTATGTATGTGGTGATGTCATTTGGGGAATGTATGAGGTATCTTGGAGTGTTTGTGTATGAAAGGGTTCTAACCCAGGCAGTTGATCTAAGGAAGCCTGGGTGGTGGGAGCCAGTGGGTTTCCCTCATGATTTCCTCCTATCTTCTGATGGACTTGATGAGACCTGATTTGTACCTGTAACCTAAGAATCTGAATAAAGCAACCATTAAGCATACCTGCAACTGCATCCTGATTATATCACTATGACCCAGACCGGGACATAACAATTGGCGACGAAGGTGGGATTGGTCTCCAACAGGACTGGTTGGATGGACCCTGAAGGCTACAAGGCAACAGGTACCTGTGTGGGTGTGTGTGGTCCAGGATAAGGAGAAAGGAGATACTGCTGCGGGGGGTGCAGAGCAGGAGCGAAGCTCAAGTGAGGGACTGTACAAGGAGAGGGAACCCACTGCCCCTATGGTCCAAGAAGAGTCCCACCACCCAGGGCTGAGAAAGTGACAGTGCCTTGGTAGGCGCAAATAAGCACCCAGGGCTGAGGAAATGTGGAAGTCCTGGTAGGCACGCAGGGGTCTGCAACAAGCAAAGAGAAGCACCCAGGGATGATTAAAACAGGCTGCAGTAATAGGCACCCAGCAGGCAGTAAAGCGATCACCTCATTAGCAACAAAGCCAGTGCCCTGCTAATTACCCAGGAGCAGAGGCGATTGTCCTGCCAACTGCCACTGGCTCACCAGCAGTGGGCCAGAGAGTAGAACCCTGGCAGAGCGCTCCGGTGAGTGTATGAGGCTGTCCAGGACTTGGGCACCCTGGGAGCTGTGGCCGTTCTGGTAGCTGCGCAACGAGAACAGTGTGAACCTTGCCGGTGTCTTGGGGATGTATGAGTGCCCCACGGAAGATGCTTAGGAGAGCGTGACGGATCGCATTCTGCTGAAAGTTGCAGCGACATCTTACAGTTACCGGAATCAAAGAAAGTGTATGTCTCACCAAACTGCTGATGGACGTGCGTGAGCCCCCATGTGTTCTTCTGTGCGAGTGAGGCGGCCGTTTGGGACAGCGGAGCTCTGTGCTGCTCTGTCTACTTTGCTGCAATGATGACGTAGGCATGGTGGCTGGTGGATTCAGCAATGGAGTGGAATTCGGAATGTTGATTGCGCACAGGTTTTTGGCGTCACTGAAAAAACTCTGGATGCCCTCAGCTCAGCTGAGTGGGATGACGGCGAGAACGTCCTTAAAGTAAAGCACCTACCAACGCGTTAAAACGTGACCAGGAAATAGTCGATGCTTCGGTATGACTTCAGGGAAAATGAAGAGTTAAGGTCAAAGGAAGGGACCATCATGCGTCTGGAGCGTGATGACGTGCGTGAAGTCCAGTTTCGGTCTTGAAATGTTGCATGAATCAAGCAAGTTTGAACTTATGTACACTGTTGGCACTGCAGCTATGAAGCATGTGATTCGCTGAGGTAAAGAGAAGCTAAACGCCACATCTTGCTTTAACATCACCCATGTAACGCCCATATGCACAGCAATGTTTTTACGGCAATGTTTTTACTAATGACACTATGCAGTGATTGAATTGATGTAGTTTTCGTCACCATTCCGGAATACTGGTGATGTTATTTTGGAATGGAAGGTTGATGAGGTGTTCGTGGATGATTGGATTAGATCGCATGCATGTATGACATGTATAGAGTCCTGCAGTTAAGATGGATATTGAGCTTAACCAATTTTGAGGCTTTGCAGCTAGGATTCGTGGCAAAGGTGACAACGTTGAACTTTTAAAATGTCACCAGGAATGTTTCAGAAAAGGTTGCATTAAAACTGTTTAGTTTTAGGCATGGAGAGTTAATTTGACATATATCACTAACATTCATAATAATGTTGAGAATTTTGCAGTATGTGAGTAATGAGTTAGGTTGCAATTCATGTCTGTTAATCCTAAATTCCATGAACTCTCTAGTTTTTAACCATTTTGAGGATTTTGCAGCTTGTAGCGTTGTTTCCTGCAATGGACAACATGGACTTATAGATTTTGACACCATAGATATAATTTCTGAGTAATGTCATATTCATGTGTTTAGTTTTGCCAATAATATTTTAAGGACATGTTCTTTGATGTGGAGTGTGGGTAGGGCCCTGCCCACACCCCACTATTTCCACCTGGTAGTATCAACATGTCTTTTCTTAAGTGTTGAGTGGTTATGTTGCAAAACTGTTTGAAAATGCATGGGTGAAGTGTGTGTGCACTGACTGGTTGTGGCTAGTCAAGCGGCTCTGCGGAGTCATGGTAGTGAATTGATTGACCAGTGGTAGTCTGGTCAAGCGGCTCAGAGGAGTCATGGTAGTGAATTGATTGACCAGTGGTAGTCTGGTCAAGCGGCTCAGAGGAGTCATGGTAGTGAATTGTTTGACCAGTGATAGTCTGGTCAAGCGGCTCTGCGGAGTCATGGTAGTGAATTGTATGACCAGTGGTAGTCTGGTCAAGCGGCTCAGAGGAGCCATGGTAGTGAGTTGTATGACTAGTGGTAGTCTGATCAAGCGGCTCTGCGGAGTTGTGATGGTGAATTATGTGACTAGTGGTAGTCTGGTCAAGCGGCTCTGCGGAGTCATGGTAGTGAATTGAGTGACCAGTGGTAGTCTGGTCAAGCGGCTCATAGGAGTCTTGATAGTGATTGGTGTGGCTCTGCGGAGTCATGATAGTAATTTGCGTGGCTCAGAGGAGTCAGGGTAGTGATTTGTGTGGCTCAGAGGAGTCAGGATAGTGTTTTGAGCTGAGCCATGATGGTGAGTGAGTCATTATTATTGTTTTTACTTGAAGTGTCGTTTCTGGGTCATCCTGGATTTTCTTCTGGGTGGTTCTGGAAGCCTGGCAACAGAACATCTTGGTAGTGGGGTTACCTGGTGGTTTTAGTAGCTATGAGGGCTCGAGGTGTCTGGCCAACACTTCGAGGAAGTATGGTGGTATGGTTGACTGGTTCTCCACCAGTTGCCTCTGTTGTGAGTGTTGCTATGAATGATGAGTGGTTGAGGATGAGTCAGGTGAGTGTGTTTTAATTGATTGGAGGCGCCTGTCTCTTTAGTTCCCATGAGTCTATGGTCTGGTGTAGTAGGTTAGACATGTTCCTTGTAGGTGTGTAGCGGACTTCGTGCCAGCCCGTATAGGTGGCCGTTTGTGCTCAGGTGTGGCAGTCCTGAGGTCCACCAGTGGCAGTGGTGGACGGGAGGTGTTTTGTTTCCTCAGGTGGCGTATGGCATGCTGGTTAGTAGCCCAGAGGGGCAGGTCTGTGCTCCAGTGTGGCAGGCTGGTGACCCGTTGGTGGCGGCGACGGGTGGAAGGCGATGCGTGATTTTTTTGAAGGACAGAAGTTGTTGTTGCTTAGATGGTGGGGTGCCGTTACCGGATTGTTAGTTACGCCTGGTTGTCCAGCTGTCATATTCTTGGTCTTTTAGAGTGACTGGCAGAGTATTTGTACTTGAGGCCATTTGATGGTTAGGTGACGGATTCAGGTCATGGTGTGTTTGAGGTGTGACACTGTACTGTTGGGATTGTAGGGGAAGGAGGTGTTAGGAATAGCCTTCCCTTCTATGGATTATAAGGGAAGGAGGTGTTAGGATCAGCCTTCCTTGTTATGGTTTCACCTTCTGGATGCTGTATGTATGTGGTGATGTCATTTGTGGAATGTATGAGGTATCTTGGAGTGTTTGTGTATGAAAGGGTTCTAACCCAGGCAGTTGATCTAAGGAAGCCTGGGTGGTGGGAGCCAGTGGGTTTCCCTCATGATTTCCTCCTATCTTCTGATGGACTTGATGAGACCTGATTTGTACCTGTAACCTAAGAATCTGAATAAAGCAACCATTAAGCATACCTGCAACTGCATCCTGATTATATCACTATGACCCAGACCGGGACATAACAAGCACCTCATCCCTGTCGAAAATTCAGAGTGAATCGGACTCGCCTTCCACGAGAAATCAGCTGCGTAGTGCAGCCCGCACAACCACGAACCGCGTGGGGCCTGGAAAACCTGACCCGCCTGCCCAAAATCCTTTGTAGACGGACAAGAGCCGCCCGCGGGACCTGCCGCGGCCACCTCCAGTAGAAAGCGGCACGGTGGGAACCGCTCGGAATCGGGGCGCCGCCCCGCCGGCCCAGCAGTAGGACAGTGACGGCGTAAACCACCCGCAGGTGAGGGGCGGGAGGCGCGCGGAGGCTTACAGAAGCACGCAAAACATATGGGACGGTGAGACTACGCTTCGCCAACAAACCGGGGTCGCTCTGAGGCGCCCCTGCCATTTTGGCCCATAGCGACTCCCTGCACGGCTGGGTCTCGGCCCCTCGCACGACACAAAGCGGCCAAATCTGAGCGCCTCGACCGTGCCTATGCTACACCCGAAAATCTGACAGGTCCGACACCGTAGCCAAGTTCAAGATGGGGAAGCCGGACAAGTCCCAGAAAAGGCTCAACTTTGATGAAGGCCCAGCGCCTAAAACACCCAGGCCGGAACACCGCCCAGAATCCCCGAACAATCAGTCGGAGGTAGAGCTGCAGCAACAAACGGACATTAGGGAAATCCTGATGGAACTGAAAGCTGGCACAGGCGGCCTGGACAGCAAAATAGACTCGCTCTCGTCCAAGGTGAACCTGTTGCAGCACCGGCTCGACAAACACAGCGACAGGCTCGACTCCGTCGAACAGAGAGTGTCAGATCTGGACGAAGGCACATCAGCACTCATTTCCCGTGTCTCCACGCTTGAGGGCCAAATGAAAACCGTACTCGCCAAAAACGAGGACTTGGAAGGCCGCTCCAGACGAAATAACATCAGGATAGTCAGAGTCAGAGAAAGACAACTACCAGTCAGAATGGAGGAACACATCGAAAAACTATGCACGGAACTATTCGGTCCCGCAGTCCTGTCGCAAATATTCGTAGTGGAAAGAGCCCACAGAATCCCTGCAACAAGACCTGCTCCGGGAGCCCCTGCCCGCCCGATCACTGCCAAGCTCCTAAGCTACAAGGACAGGGACTCCATCCTCAGAACGGCAAGAGAAAAAGGGCAAACTACACTTTGACGGGGACGACATCCAGTTTTACCCAGACTTCTCGCCGTCAGTCCAAGCCCAAAAGAGATTGTTCACCCATGTGAAACACAGACTACACGCCAACCAGATTACGTACTCGATGCTCTTCCTGGCGAGGCTTTGCATTCAACTGGAGGGAAATACCCACTTCTTCAACTCCCCAGAAGAAGCCACATTATACCTCGACCGGCAGGGATGTAAAGCCGCAAACCAAATGCCCGGATCCTCAAACAGAGAAAGAGCGGAGAGAGTCCCGCCGTGATAAACACCCGCAACACTGATCCAAAGCAGGAAGGAATCAACCATCAGGACAATCTTCGCAAACGGGAGGCTGGGGACTAAGCCTCGGAAGGCAACCCGCGCCCCGTGCACAGCACGCCTTATGTTCCAGTTGGGGGGGGGTTCCAAACGGACGAGTTGGGGGTTGTCTGTGTAAGGAAAATTGTTTTATTGTTGTTGTCGTTTGAAACGCGCACTATGCGCCATCGCCTAACCACGGGCCTCCAGAGCCCCGCCGCCGCCCCTCACAAGCCCTCCCGCCTGACGCTGCTCCCATGCAATCCAGCCGTCCCAAGTGTCTTGCTGCAAACAGGTGTCATATAAATCATCACCAGTACATTCAAAGTAGCAACCTGGAACATTAGAGGGGGCAACATCCCGGCCAAGACACGCAAGATCCTGCAATTACTCAGATGCCACAAGATCGAGGTGGCAATGATTCAGGAAACCCACCTTTTACCGCAAAACGAGCACCAGTGGGCCCGCGGCTGGGGATGCCATCGCTACTTCTCTTCATATTCATCCTATGCCAGGCGAGTCGCAATTCTTCTTCACTCTTCGCTGGGGTTTCGCCTGATCCAAACAGAAAGAGATAACGAGGGAAGGGCTCTTCTGGTTCGGGGCATAGTAGAAGGAGAGGAGGTGGTTTTCGTCAACTCCTACGCCCCCAAAAAAGACGGTGCAAACAACTTTGACTGGGTACTGTCCCACCTCTCGCAAGTGCGAAACGCTACCATAATCTGGGGAGGCGACTTGAACACCCATCTCGACCCACAGAAAGATAAATCTAAGCCAACAACCGCGCATCCGTCCAAAGCTAGCCTACAAGTGCGGGAGATCTGCAAAGCGTTTGACCTATCGGACATATGGAGGATCCAGAATTGGGAAGCCAGAGACTACACATACCACTCAAGTGTTCATAATACGAACTCCCGCATCCATTATCTGCTTGTCTCCGCTCACAGCAACTGGCAATGGGGCACATGCCAAATACTCCCCAAAACCTTCTCCGACCACGCCACGGTAATACTCAAATGCCACTTGCCGTTCACCAGACCACAACCTCCCCAATGGCGTTTCAAACCCAGATCTCTCGCCGACCCGACATTCGCCACCGAGCTAAGCGAGGAAATCAACACCTTTCTTGACATTAACCAAGGCACCGTCAACTCCGCCGGAATGCTATGGGAATCTCTCAAATGCTATGCAAGAGGCGTCTGCCTAGCCAAAGAAAACGGAATCCTGAAACTTATCAGACGCGAACTAGGGACCAGCGAAACACACCTGAAGGAATTGGAAAAGCAGCAAGCCGCTCACAACTCGGACCACATTCAGGCGAGGTTGAAAGAAGAGCTTCTGAACTTTAGAAACCTGGGTGAACGGGAGATTACATTTTTGGGCAACAATCACAGAATTAGACAATACAGCGAAGGCCAGAAGCCTGGAGCCCTTCTTGCTCGTCTTATAACGGCAGACAGGAGGCCAACAAGGGTGGACAGCATCCGGACACCGCAGGGAAATATGCTGCACAAAGAAGAAGACATAGTCAAAGTATTCAGGGCATTCTACCAAGATCTATACAGCGCCAGGGGCCCAGCAGATTCTGATGCGATCCGTAATTACCTCAATGACACAGAACTGTACTAGGTGGAAGGGGAACTCCGTGAGCCACTGAATGCGCCCATAACGCTAGAAGAGATCCAAGAAGCCATCAAAAGTCTACCGCCATCCAAAGCCCCGGGGCCCGACGGGCTAACTGGTGAGTTTTATAAACACTTCGCCCCTCTCATTGCCCCTCTCCTGCTAAATGTCTTCGAAGAAGCGATCGAATCCGGCATTCTCCCTCAGACACTAAGAGAAGTCAACGTAATACTATTACACAAAAAAGACAAGCCTCCCAAAGATTGTAAGTCCTACCGCCCCATATCACTAATTAATCTGGACAACAAAATCCTGGCCAAGATCCTCGCCAATAGGCTTCTCCCGCTAATGCCTGCACTGGTACTCGCTGACCAAGTGGGTTTCGTACCTGGCTGAAACACCACATTCGGGATTCGTAGAATGTCCGGGGTTCTGGCAGCACTCTACCCCGAACAGCGGGCAGTGGCGGTGCTGCTGGATGCCGAAAAGGCGTTTGACTCAGTTGAGTGGCCCTTTATGTTCGCCGTGCTACAGCAGCTCGGACTTGGGAAACAGTTTATCAAGCTGGTCTCGCTCCTCTATAATCAGCCCCTATCAGCAATCACGCTCGGGTCAACTCGCTCGGCATATATCAACCTCCAGCGCGGCACTAGGCAGGGATGCCCACTATCCGCTATGATATTCGCCCTTGTGATGGAGCCCTTAGCAGCGGGCCTAAGGTAACGCCAAATCCAGAGAGGGCTTAAAATAGGACCTCACCGTCTAATAATATCCCTCTATGCCGACGACATAGTCCTGTTCATGCAAAACCCCAGCGAAAACCTTAACCCGATTATGCGAGAAATAATTAAGTTGGGGCTGGTATCAGGGTTGAAAATTAACCAATCTAAATCAACTGTCTTTCCCTTAAACACAAAGACCAAAATAGTTCAAGACGATTTTAACTTCCATTGGGAGAAAGCCCACGTCCGATACCTAGGAATTACCGCCAAGACATATTCAAAGACAATCACGATCGCTTTTGATATTGCTTTTGGTACTGCTACGCCGATGATTCATGTTTATTGTTAATATGTTATGCTTTTAAACCCAATAAATAAAGTTATAAAAAAATAAAAAACACAATTACGAAAGCACACTGAAATCATTAAGAGATGAGGTGAATAGGTGGAAATCTCTATCACTCACCCTCTGGGAAAGAGCCCCATTGGTAAAAATGTTAATCTTACCCAAACTCCTGTACCTTTTCGCCAACATCCCCATCCTGCTGTCCCGGCACTTCCTGGGTAATCTGAGAAGCCTAGTTCTGGACCTCATGTGGTCGGGCAAACCCACAAGGGTGGCATACTCATCCCTCGTGCTTCCTGTAACTAAGGGTGGCCTAGCTATACCCAATTTAGAACGGTACTATTGGGCAGCACAAGCCCAGTTTCTCAGTCACTGGTACGAGCCCCAATTCGTAAGACGCACGTACAGGTCGAACGGGCACTAGCCTCACCCAACTTGCTAAGGGCCGTGATTATCAGCAATCAGGCTGTGCCACACACGACGCTGAACATAGTGCAATCCACTTACACAATATGGTGGAAAATGGCTAAAAAGTACAAGATTCAGCTTAGATACTCTCCTCTTCTACCCGCGAAATTCATTCCCGGGATCCCACTCACCGCCGAGAAAGTGTATCTGATCTGGGCGGACAAGTGCAAAATAAATACACTTGGCGACCTCTTCATACAAGACACCTTCATAACAGCCCAGCCGGCAAAGGAGAAGGGTGGCACATCCTCCCTTGATATCTTTTTGTACTTCAGAGTGCGGTACACCTTGCAGGCCCTCATCCCATCATTCCCACAACAACCTCCCACCTGGCAGCTGCTGCACGGAGCCATTCAGGCACAAGGGGAGGGCAGACTGGTCTCATCCATCTACAAAGCCCTGCTCACGGACACTCTCCTCTCAAACCCCAAAACAAAGGCAAGATGGGAAACCATGCTTCAAACCCCCATTCTAGATGAAGACTGGAGCTATATCTTACAACAGACTCAGAAAGTGGCACTCAACTCCCGCTTCAAACAAATCCACTTTAACTTTTTGCACCAAACCTATTATACCCCTAAAAAGATAAACAGACATCACCCCGGGTCTAATGCATCTTGCGGCCGATGCGGGTCCCCGGATGCTGATTTCCTGCACCTAGCTTGGTGCTGCCCACCAGTGTCTAAATTCTGGTCAGATGTGCTCGACGAAACTGACGCAATAATCGGCGAGATGGTGGGGCACTCCCCACTAGTGGCACTCCTCGGCCTAACGAGACCCCTGTCCTCACACGTTAGAAAACTGGCAAGCATGCTATTGGTTCTGGCTCATAGAAGAGTGGCCATGGCGTGGGGACGAGGCACACCCCCCACTCTTGCGAACTGGAGGAGAGACATTACATACTGGCAAGAAACGGAAGCAGAATTTATAAAGACACTTCCTCACCATGCAAGACCCCCAGATATTTGGGGCCCGTACATCTTGCACCTCCTCTCCAGCGCAGCACCAACCGAGACAACTGATCAGCCACCACAGACTTCACCTGTGTAACTTCAAATGCGTTAACTGCTTGTTGTTTGATTGGACTGTCGGTTGGTGGGTGGGGGTACAACGGCGGCATGTTAGTAGCCCACTGTTTGGGCTTGTTGGTACACATGTTTACTAAAATGCAAAAATAACGTTTTTTAAAAAAAAGATAAGTACATATATGGAGCACATCAAACTGTGTGGTACAGACTTGTACCAAAGGTTGGTTTGGCCAAAACCTGTAGTCCTAATTGTGGGTAGTGGTCCCAGAGGGTAGTGCCTGAAATTCTGCCTAACACTGGTGTACAGCGGTGAGGATAAAGTATAGTTATTACATTGAGAGTGCTGCTATTACTTTTGTTCAAATAACCTCCAGAAGGCTGAGCATCACTAGAAAAGCAATTGTTTTATATTGCCAGATATGGATAACTTCAAACAGGAAGCCCTGATCATTCTAACAGTAGATCAACTGAAAGATGTGTAAAGTCAGGTCTCTCCCTGTTAAAGGCAAGAAAAATGAATTGATTGAGAAATTGTTGAATCATCAAAGACTGGGAGGTAGAACTATAACCCCTATACCCCCAGCAAATGTGGATAATATTGATGAGGATCATAAGGATTCAGAATCAGGCTCTAATGTTATTGATGAGTTAGAAGAGTCAGAGTCTCAGGATGTGAGCCCCACTGCACCTTTACTATCTTTCAGTCCTCAAGCTATAACCACAAGGGACCCTACCAGGTCCAGTACTGATTCCAGAATGTGTCTCCCTTGAAAGGATGAGACTTCAGTGAGAGTTCAAAAGAATTCAAATGCAAACTGAAAGTAAACATCAAGAACTCAGGCTCAGAGAAATGGAATTGAATCATGAATTTGAAATTAAGAAATGCTCTCTTGAATATGGTTCTCTACCAGAGTCTTCTAGGTCTTCCAGTCCTAAGAGGCCTCTCATGCCTAAAGAAGCTGCTCATGAGGTGAGACTTGACATTTTAGATTGGTTGGCTGCTTTATAACCATGGGATTCAGGGTTTCACAAGGAATCAGTTGATTACTTGGCTTTTGTCTAGGCTCCCCCAGGTTGCAACTGATGCTGTAATGGAGGTGGGGGAACTTGAAAGATTGGAGTATGAAAATGTGAAGCTAGCTTTGATAGCTAGATTTGGGAAAACTCCTTCCCAGTACCTTAAGAGGTTTAGGACCCTGAAAAAAGCATAATGGTACCCCTTGGGCTACCTGGGTGTGTGAATGTATGAAAAACTTAGATGGTTGGATAAAGGGTTACAGAGTTAACTCTTTTGAAGGAATGAGAAATCTATTTTTGTTGGAGTCTATTTTTGATGCCTGCTCTCCTGAGCTGAAAAGCACTTGGCTGACTAGGAAAATTGATCCAAAGAAGTTAACAAAGGCTGCTGACTTGTGGGTTGCCAACAGGGCCACTCGCAAGGATTCTGGGGCAACTCAGAAAAAGGATGATGGGAAGCAGCAAAAGAAAGATGGCAAAGAGAATTCTAATACCTCCAATCCAAAAGAGGGCCCGAAACATAAGAAGGGTAAGCCACCATGGAAACCGAAACAGGCTAGTGAAACCTCTAGTGCCAAACCAGAGGGGGGTCAGCAGAGACCCCCATTTGTCAAAACATTTGGAAAATGTTATGCTTGTGGGTCTACTGACCATGTGAAAGGGGATCCCAGATGCAAGGGTAAACCTTCAGGGTACCACACATTCTTGTTAGCCTTCTCCCCAGAGGAAGAAGTACATGTCACAAGTGGTAACTTTCAAGTACTGGCTGAAGACCCCATTGGAGTCTCTGCCAGTGTTTGTGTCCCTGAGTCTGTGGGAACAGCAGAATTTAGATGTATATAATTCAATTCCAGATAACACCAAAGAATATTACAAGGACAGTACTTACAAATGGTCAGGAGACCCCTACCATTAGACACACTGCGGCCAGCATTACTGTAGTGGATGAATCTTTTTTCAAGGCTGAGGATGTTGCTAAGGCACCCAAAAGCCTCACTAGGCTTGCTTGAGGCCCTGTCCAAATGCTTCCTAGACTACCAGCTTTCATCCAGTGCAACTGTCAAGATACCTGTTAGTGTGCAGACTGAGGTGCCTGGGAGAGTCCTATTGGGGAATGACTTAAAAACTCTTAGAGTTGTATCAAGCACCCCCAGGCCTCCCAGCAAACGGAAACAGGAGGAGACAAGGAGGGCCAGGGAGAGTACCTTAGAGGACTCTCTAGAGGAATCTATAACACCTAGCCCACAGGCGCTACTAACTGCTATTTCAAGGAAGAATGAGACAAAGGGGAAACCCAAGCTCTCAAGGAAAAAAAGTCAGAAAGCACTCCTGTGCTACCAAGAAGGACATCCCCGAGAGGACTGTTCACAGTCACGCCTGTGACTGCTCCACTAGCTGAGGTTGAGTGTGGGGAACAACCAAGGAGAAGTTGAATCAGCTGCTGAAGATTCAGAGCTGGAAGAAGACCTGACCCCTGTTGGAGATCTGGATCATCCTAAAGACCATCCTGAGCTGCAGTCTTTACTGGCAGAAGTTGGCCCCTGTAGGGCAGACTTCAGCAGAGGCCAGAGAGAGTGTCCTACTCTTGAGGGTCTTCCCCAACAGACAGCTTCGCAGCTGGACGTGCAAGAGCCAGGGAAGCATAGGATGTACTGGGAAGATGGTCTCTTCTACAGTGAACCAACTGAGTCTATCCCAGAGGACTACAGAAGGCTTCCAGTGCCTCTAGAGACAAGACACAAGTTCCTACAGTCAGCCCACGAGATCCCTTTGGCTGGTCACTTGAGCTTCACGAAGACGAAGGAAAGATGCTCTCTCTATTTCTACTGCCCTAAGTTGGGGCCTGATGTAGAACAATTCTGTAGCTGTCACACCTGTCAGACTTCTGGCAAGAGTGGAGCCAAGAATGTGGCACCATTGGTGCCCCTCCCAGTGGTGGGAGTCCCTTTTGAGAGGGTAGGAATCGACATTGTTGGTCCCTTAGACCCTCCAACTTCTTCAGGCAATCGATTTATATTGGTTGTAGTAGACCATGCTACTAGGTATCCTGAAGCCATACCTATGAGGTCTGTTACAGCTCAGGCTGTTGTTAAGGCCCTACTTGGTATTTTTACCAGAGTAAGTTTTCCTAAGGAAGTCATCTCTGACAGGGGATCAAACTTTATGTCCCACTACATGCAGGGCATGTGGAAAAACTGTGGAATGACTTACAAGTTCTCAACTGCCTACCATCCACAGACAAATGGATTGGTAGAGAGGTTTAACCGTGCTGTGAAGAGCATGATAGGTGCTTTAGAGGAACCCCTTAGAAGAAAGTGGGACCCTCTACTGCCATGCCTTCTATTTGCTTATAGACAAGTCCCTCAGGAGGGAGTTGGATGTAGTCCCTTTGAACTTCTGTATGGTCATCCAGTTGGAGGTCCATTGGCTCCATTGGCCCTAATTATGGAGGGGTTGGAGAGTGCTCCTTCTCCCAAGCCATTGAGAGTCACTGACTGTGTCAGGTCTCCGGAGGAGAATGACACACATGATGACAGAGGCATCTGATAACTTAAAAGCAGGTCAGGCTCTGGTGAAGCATTGGCATGACCAGAAGGCCAACATGGTTGAGTTTACTCAAGACCAGCAAGTTTTAGTTATGGTTCCTACAAGGCAGAGGGCCTTACAGGACAAATGGATAGGACCCTTCAAGGTTGTGGGAAAACCTGGAGAGGTCAACTATCTGGTGGACTTACGCAATCCTAAGGAGGCCCCCAGTGTCTTTCAAACCAACCGTCTAAAAACATACGTCACCAGACCAGATGTGGGAGCTTTGCTTCTAGCTTCAGCTCAAAAGGAGGAAGAGAGTGAACCTCTACCCGATCTCCTCAGGGGACAACCGTTAGATGAGAAAATAGGAGTTAATCTCTCTTCTAATCTGACACTGGAACAACAGGAGGACTGCAAGTTTCTGTTAAATCAGTTTGCCTCCCTGTTTTCACTATCACCAGGCTTGACCCATTGGGGCCAGCATGATATTTGTTTGTTTGTTTGTTTGTTTAGAATTTATTGTGCGCACCGGACCCTGGGGTATAAGGGCGCAGAAAGTAAGAATATGTACAGCTTAGAGCATAAGTTACAGGTTACAGTTACAAGTTACAGACATTACCAGTTACAGACATTACCAGTTACAGGTGCAAGTTTACAATACAAGTTTACAATCGTATGGTGCAGATACTGTGTAGCAAACAGGCGTGAGCATTATCATGGGTTCAATTAGCAGTTGCTGTCGTTAGCCAGTTGATTACAATTTGCCTGAATTTGGAAAAGGAGTGTTCTAGCCTCGCAGTAGTGGGTAATTCGTTCCACAATTGAGCAGCTTTGACTGGGAAGCTAGCTCCGCCTATGGTGGTCAGTTTAAAGCGTGGTACTTGTAAGCGATTGGTGTAAGCAAGTCTGGTTTGTCTTGTGGGGTGTGTTCTGGTGAATCTGTCCTTAAGATATTGGGGGGCTTTGTTGTGTAGGGATTTGTATGTGAGAGATGCAGTTTTGAGTCTGATTTTCTCATGGGTGGAGAGCCATTTGTGTTTCCTTCTTATTACTGTAATGTGTTCTCTCCTGGGGATGTTCAATGCCGCTCGGAGGGCCTTGTTTTGCTGTATCTGGATTTTGTTTATGATAGATTTAGTGGCTCCTATGTACAGTGCGTTACAATAATCTAGTTTAGAGATGATAAGGGCTCTGGCTAATGTTAGACAACTGTGCTGGGAAAGGAATTGTTTTCCTGCTCTAATGAGCTTACATGTGTAGGCTGTCGAGGAAGCTAGGGAGTTTACCTGTTTGGAGAATGATAGGGTAGAATCAAGGTAGATGCCTAATGTTTTAACTTCTTTGGCAACTTGTATGCAGTTCCCATCTATGATGAAGGAAGAGTAGTTTGAGCTTAGTTTTTTGATGAGGGGTGCGGTGCCTAGGATAAGAAGCTCAGTTTTATCATCGTTCAGGCATAGGCCATGGGTTGCCATCCATGCCTGAACGATGCTGTATATTTTGTTCACCATTGCTAGATCTTTTTCGTAAACCCCTGTGAGTGGGAGGAGGATCTGGGTATCGTCAGCGTAGTTGGTATACCTGATACCCAGATGGTCCAAATCATCAAACAGGGGCTTAGTGAATATGTTATATAGCGTTGGTGAAACGCATGATCCCTGTGGCACACCGCAGGTAATAGGGATGGGGTCTGCAGCTGCTATAGGTGAGAAAACCCTCATGGTGCGGTCACTGAGGAAGGATTGGATCCATGCTATAGCCTCAGTGGAGAAGTGTGCTGCTGAATCTAGGTGGTTACATAGGACTTTATGGTCCACTAAATCAAAAGCGGCCGATAGGTCTAGTAGCAGGAGGAGTGCTGGTTTTCCAGAATCTCTTACTTTGTCTATTTGGGCTTTCAGGTCAATCAATGCAGTTTCTGTACCGTGAAGAGGGCGGAAGCCAGATTGTCGGGAGCCTAGTAGTTGGTTTTGTTCCAGGAAGCTCTGGATTTGTATATATGCCACCTTGTCCAGTATCTTCAGAAGGAACGGTACCGTAGTAATAGGTCTATAGTTAGTGGGTATAGTGGGGTCTAGAGTAGCCTTTTTTAAGAGTGGGAGCACCCAGGACTCTTTTAAGTTACTGGGGATAATGCCTGTGGTAAAGGAGGCATTAATTAACTTGGTGATAAATGGTGCTAGATCTCGTGCGGCATCTTTGATGAGTTGTGCTGGACATAAGTCTCCTTTGCAGTTGGACGGTTTTAGACCGAGTATTACTTTCTCTACTTCTAGTATGGAGACTTTGGAGAAGTGGAATTGCGTAGTGGGTTTGGAGTTAGGAAGTGTCTTGATAGGCGGTAATATATTGGGTGCTAGGGTCTCACGTTTTAGTTCTATTTTCTTTTGGAGGTTTCGGACTTTGTTAGAGAGGGCTTGCTGGATTTCGGAGCACCACTTTTTATCTTTAAGACAGTTGTCTTGAGGTGTTATTGGGTTTTCCAGTTCTCTGAGTATGGTGAACAGTTCTTTAGTACTTGATTTGGCTTGTGTGATTCTGTTATTGTAGGTCTCTTGTTTAGCTAAGATGATTTCTTTTTTGTAATGAGAAGAGATTTTAGCTAATTTCAGTTTATTTTCTGGGCTGGGGTTAATTTTCCATGTATTTTCCCATTTCCTTTTTTCTAATCTCAGATTTTTTAAGAGAGGGGTGAACCAGTTGTTCAGGTGGTTCTTTGGCTTGCTGTTTCTGAGCTTGAGTGGTGCGATGTTGTCAAGAGTTTTGTTCATGATATTGTTAATATTCTCACTGGTGACTGTTTACCTGTTAATAGCAGAGGTTATGGGATGTCCGATAATGTCAGAACCCACATAAAAGTAAGAGGTCAACAAGATGCTTGATCTCGGGGTAATAGAACCCTCTACTAGCCCATGGTCTAGTCCAGTTGTACTAGTACCAAAGGCAGGATCAAAGGAGATGAGATTCTGTGTGGACTATAGAGCTCTAAATGCAGTCACAAAGACTGATGCCCTTCCTTTACATAGTACAGATGATCTGGTGGAGAAAACTGGTTCAGCCAAGTATCTAAGTACATTTGACCTAACTTCAGGCTATTGGCAAATAGCCCTGACAGACCATGCCAAGGAGAGAACTGCATTTTCAACCCCAGCAGGCCTCTACCAGTTTAAGGTAATGCCTTTTGGACTAGAGAATGCACCTGAAACTTTCCAAAGGCAAGTTCTGATTGGGATGGAGGACTTCTGCATGGCATACTTGGATGACATAGCAGTGTTCAGCCCTACTTGGAAAGAACAGATTGACCACTTAGGATATGTTTTGCAGGCTCTTGAGCAGGCCCATCTGACCATAAAGGTAAATAAATGTCAAATTGGTCAGAGGAAAGTGGTCTACCTTGGACATGAGGTAGAAGGAGGTGAAATAAGGCCATTCCCTAGCAAAGTACAAGCTGTACAAGAATAGGCCAATAGGCCACCCCTACTACTCAAACCCAAGTGAGCCTTTTTAGGTCTCACTGGTTATTATAGGAACTTCATTGAGAACGTTGGGTCCATAGATTCTCCCTTGAATGTGGTCTCCTCACCCACATTTCCTGAAAAGGTCAGATGGAAAGAGGAGTGCAACAAGGCATTTGAAGGACTTAAGAAAGCCCTTTGTCAAGCTCCAGTCTTAGGAGCTCCTGACTACAGCCAAGCCTTCATTGTGCAAACAGATGTTTCCAATACAGGTATAGGTGCAGTTCTGAGTCAGCTGGATGAGAAAGGTAGGGGGCACCCCATCTGCTTCATCAGCAGAAAGCTGAAGTAACCAGAAACAAGGTGGGTAACCATTGAAAGAGAATATTTTGCTATTGTGCGGTCCCTGAAGAAGTTTAGACCATACTTGTATGGATCTACTTTTGTGATTCAGACTGACCACCAATCCTGAAGATGGTTAATGCAGATGAAGGGGGGAAATCCTAAATTGTTAAGATGGTCAATCGGCCTACAGGGGTTTGATTTTACCATTGAACACAGGTCAGGGTATAAACACCAAAATGCTGATGGTCTCTCCAGAATGTTTGACCGACTGGAGTAAGGAGATTCATCCAGGGGTGGATTAAATCCTCCTGTCCCTTTGTCTGGGGGGGAGGGGCAAGTGTTAGGGAGAATTCTCATAAAAGTGCTAATTCCCTTCACCTTAGAGACCCCAGCAACTTCTCTGGATTTTGAGGACTTTTTACCTGGAAAGAGTGTGAGCCTTTTTTTCCCCACTCTTTCATGTATTTTGATGAGTGCTTTACATTTGAGTTCTTTGATTATGGAGTTTTAGATAACTCCATAGGCATCATCTTTTCATGTGCGTTACACAGCACCCTCTTCAGTTCAGTGACACAGTGATGTCGTTTTAGATTTCCCAAAGGTTTAAATAACTTCTCTGGGATAAACTACTGTTTCCCAGAGAATGTAAAGTGAAATTGATTTTAATAGTCTTTCCAAATTCATAGACCCAGCACACACCATCTTACAATGGAGTACTGGAGGGCTACATCCCCTGTGTCTAAATACTCATGTAGCAGTCAAACGCTAC
Source organism: Ambystoma mexicanum (assembly GCF_040938575.1). Taxonomy (NCBI): domain Eukaryota; kingdom Metazoa; phylum Chordata; class Amphibia; order Caudata; family Ambystomatidae; genus Ambystoma; species Ambystoma mexicanum. The sequence continues at coordinate 288,264,211 of NC_090931.1, read as the reverse complement.
CCTTTCCTATTAAAAAGGCTGGTGGCAGTGGTTTTACAACTAACGTCCATGATTTTTCCCGACCCGAACACCGGTAGCTAAAAACGGGAGCCATGTTTTTCAAGATGGCGCCTTAAGCCCCTTTGTTTTAACAGTTCCCGGTCTTTTTTCGCAGTTTTTTTGGAAAGGTCCTTCTTAGTCTCTGCGTGCCAAACCAGGTTTGGTCCCTTTGTTCGTGTGCCTTTGGCGAGCTTCAGGACTGAAGACCGCCTCTGGCGTCCGAGTGTCTGGGGTGGGCAGGAAGTGAGGTAGGTGCCCGAAACTCCCTGCGGTTAGTCTCCTAGGAGACCCAAATTCACTCTGGCGTGATTGGCTGGCTGACTGTCCGGCAAGGACAAGCCACCCTGCTGGGTGAGTGACAGCTAGGCTGGAATGAAAGGGATAAAACTGTTTAAAAGTCGAGTCTCTTGGACTGGAAAGCAGAGTTGACCACTGGAACGAAAGAACCGAAGACGAGCTGGAAGAGGACGGCTGCTGCAACTCCTGGACCGTTGGTTTGCCCGGTGAAGCCCTGCTGCAAGTCCGAATGGCCAAATTCCATTCGACAGAGAAGCTCCTTCAAGGACGGCTTCTTCCTTTGAGCCGGTGGGACCAATCAACACATAAGACACCTGGATACCATTCTCAAGGCTGGTTAGGATTAACCGGAGGGAGGGACACCAGTTTGTGTTCTTGAATCTACAGCTACTGGAACTCAAGTGACTCCATCTTGTTTGCTTTCTTCAGCGATCCAGTGCAGTGCAGGATTCCCCCCGACGTCCTCCCTCTTGTCCCCACGACTGAGGCTCAGGAACAGCGAGATCTGCAGGACCTGCCAGGAACCACGACTTCAGCAACATTTGTTTTCTTCATAATACTCATACAAAGGTACTATGCCAACCAGATTGAGAGAACGCCACTGTCACAGTGAAAGTTCGTGAAACTCTCCCAACGTGCAGGCCTAATCAGCTTGTGACCCAACAAGTGATCCTTTTTTGTCTAAACTATTTCTGAGAACTTTTGCAAAGACTTTACCGTTTGATACCAGAACTGCTCTTTCCTATCCAGAACACTAGCCCATTGACTTTGGCCTGGCCTGTTGACTTGAATTGCACTCCTCTGGTGATCTGAAACTATTTGCACTGCCTAGAAAGTATATGTGATCTATTCTACTTACTTTTGTCCTTTTTGCTCACTGATAAGGAACTGAACCGCCATTTGGCTCCTATTTCAGGGGAGCTCAAACTGTCACAAAAGCTTACAGTTTTGTATTCAAGTGTATGGGTATATAATATTAAGTTGCCTTCTTCTAGTGAAATGCTGTCCAAATGATTGTGTAATAAATTACTAAGTATTTCTACCAAGACACCTTGAGTACAAGTGTCTACTTTAACCACTGTGATTGAAAGTCCTCTGTGTAACTACTTGTACTGCTCACATTCACTCTTGAGATAAGCCTGGCTGCTCAGCTTGCTACCAAAAACTGTGTGGTACAGACTTATACCAAAGGTTGGTTTGATTAACACCTGTAGTCCTAATTGAGCGTAGTGGTCCCAGAGGGTACTGTCTGTAATTCTACCTAACATCCTTGCAAAGTACTTCTCGACCTAATATCGGTGGAAGCATTGAATAATAAGATAGATGAATATTTCATGCATAATGAAAAGTAGGGAAACACAGCTGAAGGGGTCTGGGAGGCATTTAAAGCGGTCATTAGGGGGCGAGATTATATCAATCCAAAGGCAAAAAAGGAAAATGAGTGTGGCAATGGAGACGGATAACTCTATGGGTCAGATGAACCGGATCAGAGGGAAGTGGATCAATATCTTAGTGGCTTCCCACAGCAGAACAAAAACAGAGCAGGAAAGGGATAGATTGAATAGAGCGATTACGGAGGAGGAAGTTGTGGCCGCTATTCAAAGACTACCCAAAAACAAAGCTCCGGGTCCAGATGGATTCACTGCGAGTTTTTACCAGACATTCTGTAAAGAGTTCTCGTGCGTCTATTCAATTTTATCGGGGAGAATGGACAAGTGACCCCTACCAGGGCTGAGGCGAAAGTGGGGGTATTTGCAAACCTCTATCTATATCATATCGGCCCATAGCCTTATTAAATCTAGATGCAAAAATGTATACAAGCATATTGGCTGCCAGAGTCACCCCACTTGTTCCGGACATTATTGCTATGGACCAGTCGGGCTTTATAACAGGGAGAAAAATGGGTGATAATATAAGAAAACTGGCACATTCCATAGAGAAAACTAACCAGCGGTTCGGATCTCACTCAACGTGGAGGAAGCGTTTGACCGAGTCGAGTGGCGGTCCCTATTTTCAGCCCTGGTGTAGATGGGTTTTGGTCCTGGGTTCATTCGGATGATACAAGTTAATTATGCCAATCCCTCGATTCGGCCCTCTATTAATTCCCACATATCAGAACACGTTTATATTGAGATAAACACGTCAGGGATGTCCACTTTCCCCACTTTTATATGCAATTTATTTAGAAACCCTATTAACAACAATAAGATGCAATCAAAAGATAAGAGGCATTCGGTTTGGGGCAGAAGAATACAAAATAACGGCATTTGCTGATGATGATTATGTCCCTGACAGACCCAGAAGATTCTATTACAGCATTGTGTGAGGAGTTAATAAGGGTGGAGAAAGCGGCAGGCGGAGGATAAATGTGTCCAAGTCATAAATAATGGGTATAGGGATGACAGAGTTCCAGAGACAAGAGTTTCACCCTTTCGTATGACGGGGTATTCTATAGGATATCTTGGTGTTCGGATAACTAATTCTATAACAACTTTGTATGCGGCTAATTATCCCCTTGTTAATTAACAGATTAAAAATAGATTTTGATAAATGGCCCCCCCTTATGCATATCATGCCTGGGTAGGATAGCAACGATAAAAATGGTCACGCTACCCAGACGCCTATATAACTTCCAGACACTTCCGGTATGGCTGCCACAATCCTTCTTTAAGACTATCAACAGGTTAATATTGCGCTTTATCTGGCAGAAACTCTGGAAACAATGATGGCACCTAAACAGAGAATGGGTGGTGAGGGGGGTTTAGGACTCACTTATATTTCAAAATATTATGAAGCAGCACAATTACGGGCCGTAAGGGAATGGCTATCAGGCGTTAGGATGAAATCTTTGGCAATCATGGATAGGGCAGGAGCAGGGAGTTGGTTGGAGGGTTTGCTGTAGCTTGATAAACAGGATAGGCCCTGAAGTGCTTTTTTGAGCAAGGTACTAGCAGTAACATGTGATGTATGGGGCCGCCTATTGCTGCAAGGACATCTTTCAGAGAGTTCCTCTTTATTTACTCTGCTCTTGAAAGAAAAACAGTTTTCTCCATGGATGGCGCAGGGTTCATTTAAGAAATGGAAGGAAAAGAAATGCAATAAAGTAGGGTATAAGATACTAGAAGAGGCAGTAAGTTCTTTTGAAGACTAAAAAGTACGTATAGGGTTGACGGAAAAGGATAGGATGGAATATTACCAGTTTGGCTGAGTTGCCATACTTTTAAAAAGCCTACATGCCATTCAAACTTTTTTTACCACCCACAAAGGAGACAAACAATTGACGTCCAAACTTTATTCCATTCTAATGGACCTGCAGCAGGAAGGTAGATGGTCTTATATCCAGAGATTGGAAGGATTTAGTATGTTTCCCAATATGGCACAAGAATGCTGGAGAAGATGCTCGGTGAGGGAGGACCGAGGGCATATTTGGTGGGACTGCGCAGAATTGAAGGCATTTTGGTGTGAAATGATAAAGGCAGATACAACTGATGTTGCTGGGTACTGCAAGATGTACTCCTAGGGAATGGATGTGTGGAATGTTCGATCCGGAAAAACAATTCCCTCTGAAAACACGACGCAAAGCATTCATGGTATTGGTAATAGCAAAAAAATTGAAACAGAAATCACTGCCTACAATCTTAGAATGATTGCTCAAGGTGTGGGGAATATTGGCGATGGAGTGGGTAACTTACAGAATACAAGGGGGTCTTGGCACATTAAGGATGGATTGGGGGATGTTAATCGAATATCTAATGGGAGATTATATGCTCCAATGGTGCCCCAGAACTTCTTGAAAATATTGGACATATCCTAGAGGATGGGACGTTCCCGAGTTATGTGGACATGCATATCAAGGAGGAATGTATTTCGACAAGTCGAGGTGGGAGGGGTTTATGGTTGGGAGGTTTATGTTTCCCTTTTATGGATTGTTTATGTAAATTTGAAATGCCAATAAAACATTTTTTTTAAAACTTAGTGACATTCTAGACCCAAGGAATTAAGCATCCATGAATGTTCAGCAGTAAATGACCACAGGTATTATGAAAATATGAACTAGCCTCTGTGAAAGGCAAGAGAGGTCTCTTAAATGTATGTGTGAATATTCAAATGCAACATGCACAAGATACCTCTAAAAACAATCCTTATTTACTTGATATTCTACGAACAGCAAAATGAAACCTGCGCCTCTGCCCAAAGCACAAGGCACAGATCTAACTATATCTCCAAAACAACCCAGTACTCAGCCGCAGTGCACAAGATACACACACAATAGGACACCACAAGAGAAAATAATCTTCTCCTACTACTGCTCAAGGTTAACTGAAAAACAGCAAACGCACATATGCTTAAAAACGTTGGTAAAAAAAAAAAAAAGAAAACTACATATCGCTCGTACTCAATACTACCCACACTCCATTCCACATCCAATACACAGTAGGAGGTGCATATCAAATTTATCCTCAATGAACTGTGGCAGGTCAGAAGAAGCAGGCGGACACTTGAAGGACATTTTGAGTGTGATGTATTCAAACAATAAGAATAAGGCCCAACTTTCCCCCATTGCTATTGGGGTTTCCTTGCCTATATAAATAATTTAAGGTGCTCAGTAGTCGCCAGAACGTCCAAAATGAAGATGTCCTCGGTCCAAAACAAATTCTAACTGACCCTAGCACTATCTGATAAACTTAAATTATACTAGGAAAATGCCTCTTCGTTCTGGTTGTTCTCTTATGGCATGGTCTCCATGTGTTCCATAGCTCTCGTTATAAGACATCTTCATATAGTCTCTTGTCACCTTCTGGACAAGGTCCTGTAGTTCTTTTATACTGTACTCAGGTTTACTCGCCCCTCTTGGGATAGTTATTCCATAAGGCTTTGTAATTCTCTTTCTTATAGCCTCTCCCAGTGCTATATAGCTTTGTAGCTCTGGCTTTTTTAAAGTTGGCTATGCTTTATAACAGCATGAGCCTTCCCCTTTCCTGGCGTGGCTCACTTTGATCACTTCTTCTCTGTCCTACTTCACTTGACTTCATTTCCCTGTTCGATTCCTACCCTTCTTCCCAGGTTGTTTGTCTCCAGTTCTTAAGACCTACTCTTTCAGGTTTATTCACTATTCTCCGGCTCACCTTAATACAGTTCACCTTTACGAGTTTACTATTTAGGGACTTGTCATTTTCACCAAGACTAGTTTCTCTTGGTTCCATCCCTTAATACTTTCTCAGGCCTATTTGTTATTCTCGTGGTTACATTCATACAGTTCCACTTGACCAGCATTATTTTCAGTATCTCGTCAAAAAAAAGTTTCTTCTCTTACATAGCGATGCACGACGGCCTCCCGTGACTCTCGCTCTCCCAGTTACCTTTGCGTTTTCAGGGGGACGCTTTCAGGCTCACCGCTTGCTCGGGTTCTCTTCCTCTAATCCGCTGCTCGAATCCCTCTTTGGCATTGGTAACTCTCACTCAGTTCTTTTACTCTAGACGATCGCGTCGGACAATGGGTCACATGGCCTCTCTTACTTGGTGGGTTTGATGCTGTTCGATGTGCAGACTACACATCACAAAGTCCTCATGGTCACGCCACCATTGGGATAATGCTTCCCTTCTTCGTTGCTCTCTCCTCATAAACGCAGAGCTGCTTGCATTTCACTTTTCTGCCCAAGACTTCTACAAAAGGATCTCCTTGGCTACACCTCCCCCACAGGCGTCACCTTGTCAGGGGGCTTCTCCTTTACTAGGTGGACTCTCTCCCGCCAGCCTCCTCGTATCAAGTAAAGGTATGTCTCCCCTTAAAGAGACCGACCCGCCTTTTGTGCACATTGGGATATTTTTGTTTTGTTGTCAGCGGAGTCCCTGGAGCTTACATTGTTCTCAACAGCTGGCACTCACATATATGCCATTATGGTAGATGGTCTAGTGAGTCCCTTATGGGAACAGGAGTCCTTGTCCCTTAACGGTGAGGGGGATGGCGGGGGGGCAGGAGGGGAGGAGGAGTCTCGCCCAGACCACTAGGGAGGGTCTTGCAGAGAGGGCTCACTTCCCTAGCCTCAAAGGGGGAGGCTCCCTCTTGAGAAGAAGGGACGAATACCTTTGATTCGTCACAGAACCCAGACACCAATGGACGAAGCACAGACTCAGACCTTGACTAGCAGACCACATGCACTCCCCACAGAGGAAACAATACACCAGATACTAAACACACCCATGAAATCTGCCAAACAACACAGCACACAGCACCAGATAACACAGAACACAACAAATCACAGCATGCCCATACTGCATGGCACATGGTGAGTTAGAGGAACTCCCCATCCTTTTCTATGGTGGAAGGAAGATGCAAAGGATGGGGCTGGGGCAGACACTATCCAGGGTGTCCCCTCCAGAACCCCACTATATTGTCTGTGCTTCTCTACAGACATTTTGGATTGCAACACCCTGACCCATGATTCTTCCCCATTGACTATGCTGGCTACAGCTGATGGGAGTTGCAGACAAAATCATGTGGAGAGCCAAAGGTTGCAGACCGCTGCTCTAAGAGATCCCTAGTGTAAGAAACCATACCAGATAACCTGTAACCAGTGTAACTCATCTGTTAATCAGTCAATACAAGTAATCCTGCCTGTATTGGAAGAGCCAGGGTGCTTCCAAGAGGTAGGAGGCAGCAGGAGACTAATCACCATGATACGCGTGTCAAAATCCAAGAAGCAGATAAGCCTTTTATAGCCTCAGACCATGGTAGCAGGGACGCAGAGAAGAACAAGTTACTTTCTTACCTGGTAACGTTCTTTCGATGGGATGGTCCGACGACGTATTCCATATCTATGACACATAATCACCACAGCTGTGCTGCTTCGGAAACTTTTTTCTGCGTCCTGCGTCGATGATGTTGATGCGCTGTCGTCGAGGACCTCCTCCGACGTCCGACGTCATCCGATGTGATAAGTAGGACGCACGACGCCAGTAGCCTCAGTTGTAGTTTTTTTCCCTCAGAACGTGTGACATTAGTCAACTGCCAGTCAAACACAAAGCCTTGCGGAACGTAAGCTGCAATCGCAAAAGAAATTCTGCAGCGGGGAAGGCAGGGCGGGAGCGATATGGAATACGTCGTCGGACCATCCCATCGAAAGAACGTTACCAGGTAAGAAAGTAACTTGTTCTTCGAGGGGATTGGGTCCTCCGACGTATTCCATATCTATGACAGACTCCCAAAGCAGTACCAGAGCAAGGAGGAGGGAAAGAATTTAGAATCAAAATTTAGAATAGCCAATCAAATAGCAGAGCAAAGGACCGCCTTGCCAAAGGCCAGATCCTGTCCTCGGATGGAATCGAGGGAATAGTGACATACAAATGTATGTACTGAAGCCCAGGTGGCTGCATCACAGATGTTGCGAATAGGAACACCCCTCTGTAGGGCAGTAGATGCAGCCATACCCCTGGTAGAATGGGCCCGCAAGCCAGCCGGTGGGTCCTTACCCGCCAAGCGGTAACACTCCGAGATGGCCAAAATAATCCAGCGAGACAAAGTCTGTTTCGTCACAGCTTGCCCTAAACGCTTTCCAGCGTAACCAATAAATAGTTGATCGTCCACTCTGACCCGGGACATGCGTGAAACATAAAAGCTTAAAGCTCTCCTAGGATCAAGCCTAGGGAGCCTCTCCTCTTCCTTACCAGGATGCGGAGGAGGATAGAATGCCGGAAGAACAACCTTCTGGGCCAAATGAAATTCCGTCACTACCTTTGGAAGAAAAGAAGGGCGAACTCGAAGGACAACCCTGTCCTTGTGAAATACAGTGAAAGGTGGCTTAACTGAAAGTGCCTGCAACTCACTCACTCTGCGAGCGGAAGTAACTGCAACTAAAAACACAGTTTTCAGAGTTAACAGCCTCAAAGGGCAAGAATGTAAAGGCTCAAACGGAGCACCCATAAGAAACGTAAGGACAAGGTTTAAATCCCAACTGGGCACCAGGAAAGGTGACGGAGGGAACACATTAGTGAGCCCTTTCAGAAACTGTAAAATTAAAGTGATTTTAAAGTAAGAACACTCTTCAGACGAGCGCTTAAAGATGGACAGCGCCACCAGGTAACCTTTAATGGTACCCACTTGCAAGCCCCTGTGGGCCAAAGAAAGCAAAAAGGACAGAACCATGGGGATGTCACATGCAAAAGGATCCACATTCTGAACTCTGCACCAGTCGCAGAACTTACGCCAATGGCAACGGTACAGAGACTTTGTTGCTGGCCTTCGGGCCGAAAGCAACACCTCCATCACGTCTTCAGGGAGGTCCCAATCCTTATAACTCAACCTTTCAGAAGCCAAGCGTGAAGGTTGAGGGAACTGACCTCTGGATGGAGAACCTGACCCCCCCTCCCGTGAGAGCAGATCGTCTCGGTAGAGAAGACGACGTGGAGGGCAGATGGACAAGTCGAGAAGGTCCGGGTACCACGTCCTCCGAGCCCACGCCGGAGCAATGAGGATCATCCGGGAACCAAACTTCCGTAACCTCCGCAGCACTTGCGGGATGACGGGGACTGGAGGAAACTCGTACAGCAGCGGGAATGACCACTCCACCACGAACGCGTCTCTTAAGGCTCCTTTTGGTGGAAATTCCTGCAAGCAAAACCTTTCGCACTTCCGGTTGACACTGGAGGCGAAGAGATCCACTTGAGGGGTCCCCCAAAGGGCGAAGATCTCCAGGAGAATCTCCTGAGCCAACTCCCACTCGTGAGAGATCGCGCTCTGCCTGCTCAGAGCGTCCGCCGTCACGTTTTCGTCTCCGGCCAGATGAACTGCCGAGATCGAAACTTCCTGCTGGATGGCCCAGAACTCGAGCTGCATCGCCTCCCTGCACAAAGGAAGTGACCATGCCCCCCCACTTTTTGTTGAGGTAGTGCATGGCCACTGTGTCTTTCCTCGCACAGTCGGCAGAAAATCCTTCAGGGCTAGCCTGACGGCCCTCAGCTCCAACAGATTGATATGGAGTCTGGACTCCGACGGAGACCAACGACCGCTGACTGTCAGCCCGTTGGCATGAGCTCCCCATCCCGTGAGGGATGCATCCGTCACGATCGTCACCTCCGGCCAGGGAAGCCAAAATGGAGCCCCCTTCATCAAGGTGCCTTCGACGGCCCACCACAGAAGGTCCCGGGCGACCGAGGGCGGCACCTGAACCGGGTCCGACATCCTGCCGGAGGACTGCGACCATTGCGTCTTGAGTGCCCACTGCAAAGATCTTATCCGCAGGCGAGCCTCTGGCACCAGAAGAATGCAGGATGCCATGAGGCCGAGCAACCTCAAGAACTCGAACGCTGGGAGCGTCTGGGCATGCTGAAACTTGTGCACCATCTGCTGAATGTGAAGAGCCCTCACCTGGGGAGGAAAACACTGCCCCAGGGAAGTGTCGAGCACTGCTCCGATGTACTGGAGCCGCTGTGTTGGCGTCAAATGGGACTTCTTTAAATTGAGGGAGGAGCCCAGCCTGTGAAGGGAGTGGCAGGTGACGGACAGATGAACCAGGACTTGCTCGGGAGAGCTGCCCCTGATCAACCAATCGTCCAGGTAGGGGTAGACGTGAATCCCCCCTTGCCTGAGATGCGCTGCCACCACCACCATGAGCTTGGTGAAAACCCTCGGGGCGGAGGTCAATCCGAACGGCAGGACCCGAAACTGAAAGTGTGAGTCGCCAACCGCGAACCTCAGGTACTTCTTGTGCTTGGGATGGATCGGCACATGGAAGTAAGCATCCTTGAGGTCGAGTGACACCAACTAGTCCTGAAGCTGAAGGGCCTGGAGGACTTGAGAGAGAGAGTAACCATCTTGAACTTGTCCTTCCTGAGGAGTTTGTTCAAACCGCGCAATTCCATGATGGGTCTCAATCCCACGTCTTTCTTCGAAATCAAAAAATAAGGGGAATACCATCCCTTGTTCCTCTCCGCTACAGGCACCAGTTCTATGGCGCCTTTCTCCAGCAGGGCTTGAATTTCCTGCGCAAGGAGCAGATCCGGACTCTGCAAAGAGAGGTTCCCCGGTGGATTGTCGCGAGGCCTGTGCCGAAAAGGAAGACAGTAGCTGTGGGTATGATCTCCAGAACCCACACATCTGAAGTAATGGCTTGCCACTCTACAAGATGCTGCGCCAGCCTTCCCCCAACCGGCGAACCATGGGACATGGCCTCATGACTGAGTGGGAGCGGCTGCGGCGTTACCTGAGGGCAAAGAGGCAACTGCCCGAGCGGCCTTGGCACCACGGGTACCCTGTCGTCCACCTCTGGTACCCCTGCGTTGGCCTCTGACTGCCAGCTCCTCTCGCTTTACTGAAGGACGAGTAATAGCGAAAGGAACCACCCCTCCACTGCTGTCCCCCAGGACGAAAAGGCGGAGGTTGGCAAACTGCAGCGCCCAACGACTTTGCTGCAGCTTTTGAGGTCTGCAACCTCTCAAGGCTCTCGTCAGCCTTGCTGCCAAAAAGGTGTTCACCGTCAAAGGGCATGTTGAGGAGCCGGGACTGCACATCAGGAGCAAACGCCGACTTCCGCAACCACGCAAACCTGCGTATCACGGTGCTCGCCGCCATGGACCTACTGACGCATTCAGCTAAGTCCAAACCCGACTGAAGGGACTCACATGGCATCCTTACCATTCTGGACCATAGCAAGGAAACCATCCCGTTCGTCCCCTTTGGGAATATGTTCAGCCGCTAACGCAACACAGTTCCACAGAGCGTGTGTGAAACGAGACAAGGCACAAATGGAGTTGGCCGCCTGAAGCGCCATACCACCAGAAGAAAACACTTTCTTCGCCCAGCCATCAAAACGTTTGTCGTCCCTATCAGGAGGGATGGTAGGGTACGACGCCTGCTTCGCCGGGGCCGTGGCCGCCTGCACCACCAAACTCTCCGGAGTGGGGTGCCTGGTCAAGTAGCAGAGGTCGCTACTGGCTGGACGGTATTTTCGCGACAAGGATCTGCCCAACGCCGGGAGACTCTCCGGAGCAGTCCAAGCCGCCGCCACCCTTCTCTGTAAAGCCATATGGAACGGCAGTACCGGGTCAGTTGGCGGACCAACATCATGTCCGTTAGATAATCCTGCACAAACTCCCCTGGCGGAGCAGACCATCCCAAGTACTCAGAAACCCTAGCCATAAGGCGCCGGTACGAGGAATCGGCATGAGAGCCAGGCTCAGGCCTACAAAACTCCACCTCCGGAGAGGTGTCCAGTCCACTGGCATCATGCAGTGACTGCCTCAAATCGTCAAACTGACTATGGCCCAAGACAATTTCATCTGGAACCTGACTAGGAACCAGGCCATCAGAATCCTCATCTGCCTCTGAAATATATTCCAGGTGGCGAAAAGAAGGCACCCGAGAGTGCTTGCTCTTAACAAGAGCCTTCCTAGGGGGTTCCCCCGTGCCACGGGGTACCTCCGACACGAAAGGCGTCGAGCGAATCGGCGCCGGCATCGAGAGAACAGGCATCGGCGTCGAGGAAATCGGCGTCGACGTCAGATGCAGCGCCGCCAGCATCGGCGGCGTCGACACAGCCCTCGAAGCTGGAGCCCCGAGCGTGTCCTTCGACGACCTGAGCGTCGACGGCTTCGATGACTTCCTCGGAGCCGGAGCCCCGAGAAAGCCAGTCGACGCCCTCGACGCCTCAGACGTCGATGTCTTCCTCGAAGACCTCAAAGGTGCACACGGTCTCGAACGCGTCGAGGACCGGGACCTGGAACGGGTACGTCGAGAACGAGTCTCCTTGTCCGAACGGGACCTCTCCCGTGACTCGTGCCGACCACTCTTGCGAGTGGTGTCTCGACCTCTCACGACCGACCCCACTCGGGGGCACGGACGGCTTAGTACCCTGCGACTCAAGAATCGCCAGCATTTTCTTCCCGAAGGAAGCCCATTCCTCCGGCGTCGCACGGCTGGTGGGGTAAGCGACGTGCCGGGCAGAGTCCTCCGAAGAGGACCTGGAAGGCGACCGGTGTCGGCGCTTCCGAGAATGCCTCGAAGAGGCTGAGGAGTGGCGAGACCGACTCCTAGGAGACCCACGAGACTTCCGACGTGGAGAGTCACCCCTCGAATCATCCGTCGAAAGCCCCGCAGACCTCGACTTCCGGGGCTTGGACACCCGACCTACCGACAACTTCTTCTTACGTTCGCGTAAGGCTTTGGACGTGAGCGACTGGCAGTCGATAGTCATCCGTGTCGTGGGCCTCCCCGAGGCACCAGAGGCAGGCGTCGTGCGAGTCCGTCACCGACATCTTGGACCCACACTCCCCGCACTTCTTGAAGCCCGGACGCGGGGTCGAAGACGAAGTAGAAGACATCTTCACACAAAGGATTTTCACAAAACAAACAGGTTCGAAGAACCGAGAAGAATAGAACTCCAAAGAGTCGAGGCGTTAACCGAGATTCACGAAGCAACACGTTCATGGAAAAAACAGAACTGAGGCTACTGGCGTCGTGCATCCTACTTATCACATCGGATGACGTCGGACGAGGTCCTCGACGACGGCGCATCGACGACATCGACGCAGGAGCCGAAAAAAGTTTCCGAAGCAGCACAGCTGTGGTGATTATGTGTCATAGATATGGAATACTTCGGAGGACCCAATCCCCTCGAAAGGAAAAGCTGTAACCAATAGACAGCCTGCAGTCCGGTAATCAAAGCCAGGGAACTCTGAAACACAGGTGCAGTACAGAGACATCATGTAAGCCATTTGGTCAGGGATCTTTAGGTATGTCTTTTTCCCTGGGTGCCAGGGATTCCCTTAAGTTTCACCAGGCTCTCTAAGTGGTAGCATCATGGCAGAGATGCCCAGACTCAACCTTTAGCAAATGAGACATAAGTAATAGGTACAGTACATACTTTTCACTCACAAAAACGCAATTAGAAATTGTCCACACGCTATACTTTGATAAACATATAAACATATATTCTTTATAACAGAAAGGGTAATAGATAAAATACTACACTAACCTGTAATTAAATGTTACAAAACAAATATGCAACGGCATCAAAAAAGAATAACATGTTCAAGAGTTCAACAGATTCTTTTAGATGAGAAAAGGCACTTACAGGCAAGTAAAATGCTTTTCCCATCTTTGGCAATAAAAGAGAGTTTTTATAAGAGGCTATCGACAACCAGTTGTTTAGATTTGGGGGAGGCTTTTGCCGACAGTTACCTTTTGAGAAAAGTATACCAGGAAGCAGTTTCTGGAGTTCTGGTGGAGTTCTGAGGTGAAAGAGGGACCCCCCCCCCCGTATGCAGTGCTGGGTAGTTGGGAGGGCAATTCCATGGGTCTATGAAGCAGTTTGTTTGCTGTTTGTAGGACCGGCCACTGTGCACACTGTTCATTGAACATCCAGGGTTCTAGCAATGAAACACCGGTGCAGGAGGAAGCCCAAGACCCCTAGGAAGAATTATTATTACAGAGACAGTGACTCTGGGAACAAGAATGCAAGCCAGATGAGCAGAAAGGCAAAGAAGGTGTGGTTTGCAGTAGGCACTTTGAAGGGTTCATCCATCATCTTCAGGCTCTGGAATCTGCTTCTACAGATGTGGCCAACTAAAATTCGCAACAGAGAGGGGCCAGCCACAGAAGGAGGGTGGGCAGCAAGTTGGCGATGATGTTGAAGAACAAAAGGCATCACAGTTGGCTGGAGCTTCACAGATTTATTTTGGGGAGTGGGGGGCGCTGGAAACAGAGCTTGACAGGTGTCTTTGGCTGAAGAATCTCGAGACCAGATGGTGCAGAGTTTTCAGGGCTGAGAGAGCAAAGAAAATCCCACTTCTGAATCTGGCAATTCAGGCAGTGTCCTGAGATTCAGATACTTAGAGCAGGATAGGTGATCTAGTTGTCCCCACCAGATCCAGAAGGAGAAAGAAGTCCATTCTTTCTGGTCATCTGGCGAGGCAGAGCATTGCCGCCTGACTCTGGCGCATCAAAGGTGAAAGATCAGAGCTTCAGTCCTTCCTCGTGGAAGCAGGCCTTCCAGGAGTGCAGGTTCAGAGTTCCAGTAGTAGACCAGGTGAGAAGGCAAGAGTGTCTGCTTCGGAAGGCAGTGAGTGAACACAGCGCCCAATCACACCATTTAACAGAGGTGGTCGGCCAGTGGCTGACAACCCCTAATCCCTCTCATGCACACCTTGTTCAGTAAGGAAGGGCTCGGACACAAAGTAAGGAAAACCAAACTATCTCAGACATGCAGCGGCATATGCCAGTCAGTACTTGATTCAGGCTGGCTACAGCCTCCAGTCCTAGGATACAGGCACCCAGTGACCAAATATGATCAAGCTCTCTCTTGCACACAAGAGTGAAAGGTGATAGCCACAGGACCGCTCTGGTCTTCGAGGCAAACCAAGACTTCCTCCAATTTGTGAATCGATGAGTGGTTAAAATGGACCCCAGCCAGGTAAAACAGTTTCCTTGAGGTGCAAGCCAAACAATGAAAACAGCTCCAATAAGCCTAGCCAAATCAGCATAGAAGTACCATGTATGGGTCTCTATTGAGTACCCCTGCCTTAGGAGTCTTAGGGACCTTTAAGGCAGAGTACAAAAACAGACTGTCAGGCGTTGGGTGAAGCACAGCTCGGAGGCAAGAAAAAAAAAAAACAGTCCAAAACCCAGAAATGCAGAAAATTGTGTAGAGCCTACAACATCAGCCAAACAAGGCGTTTTCTAGCCAACAAGATGCATAAACTCATGATGAACACAGCCCAGAGAAATGGGTGAAATCCCTATGCAATTCGAAGGAAACAGAAGAGAGGATTTTCAGAGAGGGCACAGGAGTAAGCAGGAGGCTTTTTGGGTCGAGCTGCAGGAGGCTGCAAAAAAATGGGCCAGAGAGAGGTGACCTGCAGAGGAGGGAAAGAGGTGAAGAAAGAGGTTGTAGAGAAGGGAGAGATTATTAAGAACATTTACGAAGTGAGTCAGCAAGAATAAGTAACGAGTATAGTAAGTGACAATACAGCCTCTATGAAGCTCAATGATACCTACGCCTTGATAGCAGCTCCAAGGTTATGTTAATGGATTGTTATACCATGCACTATTACCACCTGCGTGGTAAACTGGCGCTTTGGCAGATTTGTAAAGCAAGAGGGTAAGGTGTAAGGGGTGAGTTAGTAGGACCGAGCGAGGAAAAAAAAGAGCAAGAGAGCTGTGATGTGCGGTTGACAGCTTCAGTTCGGTTTACACTGTTCAATGAGCGTAGGTGTGAATTTTAGGTCGGTAGGCGTCATGTGCTGTTCTGTGAGGCTCTGTGTGGTTGGTTTTGTTGTTGTGGTGTAGGTTGGCTCAAGTCCTTCTCAGCCGCAATCCTTGCCACCACCCCAGCCTAGAGACTAAGGGCAATGAGATATGGAGGTGAAAGACTGGTATAAACCAATTAACCCAAGAGAAGAACATCCTGACACAAAGCCAAGACTAGAGAGGTGTGAAGGGGATACTCAAACACTCCTCCCCTCTCTGAGTTCTTAGGAGCAGATCAATCTCTGGGAAGAACCTCAGTAGAGAAATACTTGAGGCAGACACAGAGATCTAGACTACCAAGACATCCATCCTGTTGCAGTCCTGTTTTTCCTTTTGATTTGACCCCTCTTCTGTAACCTAGTCCCTAATAAACATAGCTGGTTGCCACATGTTCTGTGTCCCTCTGGCTCTGATCAAAACTCAGCACTCCACATGGATCTGCCCCAATAGGGCCAAACAAATATCCAAGGTCATTTGAGGTTGCAAAAACCAACTACTCTATAGGCCTCTACTGACAGGTCACACTAACATGTAAGTGGGTGTGAGCTGTAAGGGCGTACCCACAATGGCAGATTGGAATATTGCCCGACTGACAGCCATCATCACTTTGCCATACAAAAAGTAACTGATCTACTAATACCTCCTAACGTAACATACTAGCACGTACCTGTTCTGTATATTTGGTAATGCACAGCCTTACCATAGGCTTTTATTTTGAGGATGGCTACGTTACTTTCAAAGACAACTTCTATCTTTGTATTTCTAGCTTTTCCATCCTGACTTGAGATCCGGTGTGAGGGAGGTATTGTCACAACGAGGGGTGTGACTATGCCTATACTGAGTAAACGGGCTGGGTGTTCACCAAGTAAAACCAAGACTGCCAGTGAGTAACGTTACAGAGCAGTCAGGCTTCACTCTTCGGTGGGGAGGGGCAAGTACAAATGTGTAATATACGTTATGGTGGGTTTAAAAAGGTTTGAAAAATAAACGCCAATTTGAGCCAAGTCACACATTCCACAACGCAACCTAGTAGCTATTGCTGAAAGTTCACCTCCAGTTCTGAGTCACAACAGCAAGGCATTGAGGGTATGCAAATGAGCTCAAATGCAAACGTTTTCCTCCAGGAAATTGTCTTTGTCTATGTCTAAGAGGGCAGTGCTACATACATATATAAACACAAGGAAAACGCTTTAGTTGCAGGGACGTTAAGGTGAGAATTCAACGTAACAAAACCCCTGAAAAATTCAGCTAAAGCCACCTTAACTTCGCGCCTCCTGTTGCGCAGCATATGACCACAATGATGCATCACAGATCTCATCACTGGTGACATTACTAATTACATTATAACAGTAATTGTCATTAAACATGGCCTTCAGCCATGCTCAGTGTGCATGGCAAAATATGTTTTAACACATGAATGGGTACTAGTCGTGGCCTTCAGTTTTGGACCGTGGTCACAACATTCCCCCATGTACACTGAATATTTTAAAACACTAACAGTCTGCCAAGCGTAGATTTTGGCATTTACCAGGCGATACAGCTTTCAACCATGTACACTGTATATTATATACACTGATCAGGCACTAGCCATGGACTTTGGAACAATAGTGGCCAGTGGGCACACTCTTTGGCAGTGCCCACTATATATTCTAACATATAAATGGGCCACTAGCCATGGACTTTGAGCAGTTTCCACATCTTTTGGCCATGTCCACTGTATATTTAAAATAAAAGAAATGCAATAAGTGATGGCCTGCGGCCCAGCCCACTGTACATTATATACACTAACAAGCCACTAGCAATGGACTTTGGCACAATACTGGCCAGTGGCCAGAATCTTTGGCTGTGCTGACTGTATATTAAAACATATTAATGGGCAATAGCTATGGCCTTTAGCCATGGCCACTGACTACAGCTTTCAATGTTACTCACTGTATATTTTATAACAGTGATGGCCTACTAGGCATGGCTTTTAACCATGCACATTGATAACTTTGAACAATAACCAACCACTAGCTATGGCCTTTGGTGCTGGCCACTGACCACAGCCTTTGTCAGGGACAAGTCTACAGCCTAAATTGTTATTAAGGTAATCAAAGTTTTCATGAGCTAACTTATAAATGATGTTATGTCTAATTCCATTATTGATGTAATCAGTTACATATAATGGAATTAGTGTTGACACCAGTGATGTGATCTGTGATGTCATCATTGTGGTCATAGGCTGCGCAACAGGGGGCTTGGAGTTAAGATGGCTTTAGCTGAATTTCAGGGTTTTGTTGCATTAAGTTACCATTGTAACGTACCTGCAACTAAGGTTTGTTTCCTTGAATTTCAAGGGTTTTGTTATTCCATCGATTTTTAGAACGCTTCCAGACCCCTAGCATGGTCTTCGGCCAGGGTCAGTGGGCACTGCCCTTGGCCATGCCCTCTGTCCATTTTTAAATGCTACCAGATCAATACCGATGGCCTTCAGCCATGGCTGGTGGACACGGCTGAAAACTACCAAACCACTAGCCATGGCCTGTGGGCACGGCCACTATATTTTAAAACACCTGCAACCAATCGCTCAAATACATTCAATCAATCAAACTGATTTTGTCCTGTTTTGACATTGGTATGGTTATGTACAAAAGATTGCAGGTTTTGAGAACTCGCAATGTTTTAAGGCAATGCACAGTGAGATTAAATGGTTTGTCATGGACCACACACTTTGGTTAAGCAGCATGCTCTAAGCCCCTTGTTTTATGGTCAGTCTCTTAGGGACTGTTGCGATACATTGCATGACCACTAACCACATTTAAGCAGCACAGAAACTGGAACAAAATGAGAGGCTGCCCAGGTACTTTCAGCACCCATAGCGAAAATCAAAAGCTGCCAACCATGAATATACACACAGTAAGTGAACATATATCTTAAAGTGAAATGTACATATGTAGTTCATTTGACCTTCTGCTTAGAAAAAAGTGCGCAAGATAAAATAGTATTGGACTTTTTAAAAAAGTAATGAAAGGCAGAAAAATAACCTGCGAAGGAAATGTTCCTATAAAAATGCGGGGAAAGTATAAAAAGGTGCTCATCTTTTAAACCCAGCAATCTGTCGTGAAATATTCCCTGGTAAACAAAACCCCAATACGAAACAATTGTGGTCTTGTGGGTAAGCGTCTGCACTGGGAACATGACAACCTGAGTAAAATCCTGGTAGCCAAATACTTAAGCAAGCTTGCCAATCTAAAAAAAAAAAACCAAGGGTTTACATATGACTTCTGGGGAAGAGTTATTCTGTACACCCACATGTGTCCTTTACTTGTGCACAGAAAAGCAGCCACAATTAGGGGAAAATAACAGCACTAGTGTCCAGGATTGCAAGCTCTCTTGCCACATCGTGGGCAAATACTCGAGACTTACTTGCCCTCTCATCATTTCCCTCCTCATCCACATGTCTGGCTTTCAACAATACTCGGCTTTATAAAGATAATGTGAAGTACCCATTCCATAGAGTCACTCAAACATATAAATCCTTATAGAACAAGGTTATGCAAAAATATGAAAATTGTGGCATTGTTCCCCATCTTAACAGGGAGACTACAAATACCAGAATTCAATTCAGCAAAATCCAGAAAAATGGTCTCCGAGTGGAAACCTTTCAAGGACTGTCAGTAGTAAGTTTAAAAAAAATGTGGGTGCCCTTTCAGTCACCCTTTCATGCAGTAACCGGGACTGACCCCGCTTAGCTTCAAAGCGGCACTGACCCTGCTTAGCTTCAAAGCAAGGAAAGTGCTGGCTCGTTTCTCCAAGTGGCTTGTAACCTTGGCTCATTTACCGGGCAACATGGCCTGAGGCTGGCCCTTTCTCACTTTAAAGCTAAGCAAGGTCAGTCCTGGTTTCTGCATGGATGGGAGACCTGGATGGCAATCATGTCACTGGCCATGGCCTTTGGCCATGGGCAGTGATTTTTGACCCCCCCGCCCACAACGAAACTATAGCTGTAAACCTATCTTTAAAAAAGAAAACAAATCGTGGGTACTGAACTGAACATACCCTCGGCTATGCATAGTCCTTTATTGCCTGGAATATAGCCGTGAATATCAGAAAAAGGGCCAAACGATTTTTTTTCCTGCCGCCCCAGTCCCTCAGGAAGTGCCCCCCCCATCCGTGCCAGCTCCCCCACTACCCAGATGGCCTGCTCACCTCCCCTGCCCTCTCCCTTTCCCTCCCACAAAACACACTGTTTCTGTGACGCAGTTTGCTTTGAGATGTCGGCTATTCGCGGTTGAAGCCGAGGCTACGGAAAGCTCTATTTATTTATTTGACACTTGTATAGCGCACAAAACCCAGAGGTATCTAGGTGCTTTTAACTTAACAATACGGTTACAGTAAGTGCTTCGAAATACAGAAAAGGAAGCGTAAACAGTGAATTACATCATGGCGTATGATGTATTACCTTTTACACATTCCAAGAGGAAAAGAGAAATACATGGTGATCACATCCATTGGGCCTAGCCCCATGTTGCCGGGCGGCAGCAGAACACAGATGCAAAGTCAAACCAATGGGCAAGTACATGGTGCCTACCCCTTATTGCAGGGCAGCAGCAGCACACAAATGCGAAGGTCTAGCAGTGGGCAAATACATGGTGCCTAACCCATGTTGCAGGACGGCAGCAGCACACAAATGGAAGAGTCAAGCAATGGGCAAATACATGGTGCCTGCCCCATGTTGCCGGGCGGCAGCAGCACACAAGTGCGAGAAGTCTATCATTGTGCAAGGTGGGGGCACACACTATCGCAGGCAATCAGGGGGGGCGAGGGTACATACAGCATCACAGGCAACCGAGGGGGGAGGGGTAAGCGTACTTGAAGCGGACAGGGAGCAGACCGGGCCTTCGAAACAGGCCTTAGGAGACAGGCCGGCTCCCGCCTCCAGTTTGTGTCAATTGGCTGATGTAGTCTTGGGCGGTATTACCCAAATTGTTCGTTTACAATTGTTCGAATGAACAATTGACCGAATTTAAAGGGTCACAATTGATATATATATATATGGGTTTTGGGGGGGTTTGGCGTTGGGTGGGGGGTTGTGGGGGGTTTCCCCCCACATATATGTTACAATTGACCTTCACAATTCAGTCAATTGTGAAAAGGTCAATTGTAATTCCAACAGTTTTAAAACGAACAATTCGTATACAACCGTCTGGGCTAGTCAATGGAGGCCGGAGCAGGCGATGCTCAGAAGCAAATGTGCCTAGCCCATTCGGGAGCGGTCATCTTGGCGAGCCACAATTCAGTAGAAAAAGAAGTTCAGTGAAAGCATATGGTAGCAGCAAGTATGGCAGTGGAATATGCTTTACGTTTTTTGTTGCAAGCCGACCATTTGGCACACTATTTTTTGTCTTAATAACTTTAACATATCTTTACGAAACTTTGCAGTCTGCGGGGGCCCGCAAGTCCCTAATCACGTTTGGAATTTCGGACAATTCTGTTGCTCGTATCAAACGTTATTAATAGAATTTTGATGGGTTCCTATGGGAGTCCAACTCAGCTAAAATATGTGGCGGCGAAAGAAATAGATAGATAGATATATATATACATATATACACACACACATTATATATCACACGGCCTGCGGTAGTGGCAATGTAGTTATGGTTAAGTTGCTAAACTCATAGGAAGAACACTTTTTGGCGGCTTATAACTTCGCTCCCCCTGGACGGATCCTCACCAAACTTTGCAAAAAAAAGTATATGGTCAGCTCTGCATTTTATCGCTAAGTTGGGCGAGGTATTGTGTGGGGGGGGTTACAGGAGGGGGCCCAAATAGACTGAATGGGGAAAAACTTTGCACACGGCTACAGGTCGAAGAGCTGGACGAATTTTCACGGACAGAAGTGTCATTGGATCCCGGTATGGCGTGGTATCGGAGAAGTCTCGACGCGGCCGGTGGTTGGCTAGAGGGAAGCGTGCTGTGCGTCAACATTTTTTGGGAAAGCCGCCATGGTGCATCGGAGGACAGTGCGGCAGCAGAAGGGTATGGAAAATGCACCGCATGCATTGTGTTGGCGGCAATAAGGGAGGGAATGGCTGGGGAGTGGGAAGTGCTTTATATGTGACATATGTAGGCTAGTATTTTCTGTGGCGATTGGAGGCAGCAGTCATAACGGTCACTTAGCTTCTGCCACAACCTGTTTGCAGCGACCTCTTTTGGTGGTGAGTGGTGGCAGGTCATTTGCAGATGGGGCGTGAATTGCACATGACACAGGTTGGGTGGAAGCGCAGGTGGCGGTGCGCTGCGGGTGGAATGTGGTAGTTGGGCACATGGTGGCATGCATGGGTGAGTGAAGGTGCGGTGGGTCTGTGGAACGATTACAGCATTGGGTGCATGGCCGAAGCCCGGAGCCCGTAGGCTGTAGGGCATGCACTGAGGAGGGTAGGGCTGCAACATACATACCGCAGGAAGGCATGTTTGAGTTTGAATCCGGAACAGGGTGATGCTTGCATAGTACAGTGTGTGCAGATTGGTTGCAGTAGCATTAGTGCTGCAAACTGAATGTGGGGAGCTTGGCAGTGACACAGTACTTTCTGAATGGGAGTGGGGACGTCTATAGTATGTGATGAAAGTGTATAGGGGTGCAGGAGAGAGTATTTTCTTTCCACATTGTGTTAACTCTCGCAATTTGATGCTGCATAGCTACATGGTGGTGTGCAGGTTGGGTAGGACTGCTGGTGGCAGTGGTGTGTATGTCAAAGGCCGTAGTTGGTGAAATGCATGGTGGCATTGCGTTGCTGTAGGTGTGCTGAAGGCATATGCTGTGTGCAGAATTGTTGAAGTAGGCCGAATGTTGTGAAAATGTTGTGATTAGTGACAATACTTTGCGACTGGCTGTAGGTAGAGGTGGTGGAGGATGTGGTATGTTTGTGCATTCTGGTAAGTGCGACCTGTGTACGTGATTGGGCGTTTTATAGTGTGTGGGAGTTGGAGTGAAGTGCTGCTACCTACGTTTGGCACGTTTGTGCAAAATGCTAGCTGTCCACATGGCCATTATGTTGACTGTTGCCATTTGTTGCTGCGTAGCGCCATGGCGGTGCATAGGTTAGGTAGGAGTGTTGGTGGCAGTGGTGTCTATGTGGATTGTCGCAGTTGCTGATATGCAGACATGCATGGTGGCATTACGTTGCCGTGAGTGTGTTCAAGGCATAGACTATTGGATGCATGGCCAAAACAAAATGAAATACATTTTACAAAGCGTTGAACAGAAAGGCAAGGAAAAGCAAATGGCGGATCTTGCAGGCACAAAATGGACGCTCTATGGTTACGCTGACGATTCTGTATTTGGCGATGTAGGGCATATGATGCGATTGGTTTTCGGCCAATATAATATACCATCTATGCTTTGATAGGGTAATTTCTAGACTCACAGGAGATGGTGCAGTGAGAAGTTGGGTACTCTGGCCACAGGGTGCAGTGCGTACGTCATGTGATTATGGAAGTGAGTATGGTTGAAGGGCAGCTTATATGTGGTTGGTTACTCTGCTCTGTGCAGATTTATTGAAGTAGGCCCAATGTTGTGAAGGTGGTGTGCCTAGGTTGGCAGCGACACAATAGCGTGTGAATGGTAGTGCTTGGGGGTCGTGCAGGCTGCGCTATGTTTTTGGCTTGTGCCAAGTGTGACACGTTTTCTTGAATGGGTGTTTTATGGTTTGGGGAAGATGGGTAGAACTGCTGCTACATATGTAACGTTTGTGCATAATGTTAGGTGCCCACATGGTCACTTGCTTGGATGTGTAGTGTTGTGGTGGGTGTGGAAAGGGTTGCAATGTTGTGTGCATAGCTAAAGGTGTGCTCGGGTGTGTTAGGATGTTTGTGGATGCTGCAATAGTGTCTTTAGCAGAAATTTCTGGTGGAGGGGCTTTGCAATCAAACGGTAAATAAGGAGTGGTGTATAGAAATGACAGTGTGCAATGCAGAGGTTTTGTATGCGATTGGTGCATGCGTGCATTCAAATGTGACAGCAACCAATTTGGGGGAGTGCTGCAAAAAGTAACCGTACAAACGGAAGAAGTATTGTCAGAGCTTTACTGGCCCGTGGCCCTCACTGTAAATGGGAAAGCGCACGTGCACATCCTCCCCTTATTAGCAGGGCGGAAATGGAATGGTGGAAAATAGGCCATTAGGAGTTTAGGGCGTGGTTCATAGGAAGGGGTTGTACTATTTCATCACAATACTGTGTCGTGAAGGTGGTCGACATGGAGAGACGCAGAGTGCTCATTGTCGGTGACACCTTTGTGCGCCATCTGCACAGGTGGTGTGCGCAAAGAGGCGTTGCTGGTAATTTCGGGTTGGAAGGAGTGGACGCTTTCTGGGCCCGTCAGGGTGACTGCAGTTTCAGCGGGATGGTTAGCCTTTGCAGATATGTGGCGTCCGTCACTAACGTGAACTTTGTCGTTGTGCACTATGGAAGTGCACATTTGGGTTACATGTCGTGTGGTCGATGAATCTGTCTACTGATGAGGTTGCTGACCGCAGTGATGCATATTTTTCCTATTGGCAAGTTGGTTTTCTCATGCATAACACCAAGAGCAGTGTGGGTCCACGATGGTGTAATTTGTCCCCAGCCAGCAGTCAGAAGGTGTGTTATAAACAGATTTATGCTTCCGTTTATGTAGACTGCTGGCATGTTCTCCACCCACTATGAGATTACGAGGTTGCAAAATATGCAGTGGTTCCGTAGAAATGGCTTTTATTTGAGTGCCATGGCAATGCTGTTTTCTTTCACACGGTGCAAGAAGCATTGACCAGAATGTTGTGAAAATGTGAGGACAGGCAAACAAACGCATATAAAGAGAAAATACAAAAAAAAAAAATTGCTTGCACGCAAACAAAACACTTTATACATATACGCTAGAAGACTGAATCCCCTGCCCAGTTTCATATTGTTTGCCACCCACCCCCCCGCACCCCCTCCCACCTTCAGCATCACAAAAAGGTAGTGGATTACGCTGTACTTTCAGGATGGCACGTGCCACATCCTGGGTGGCTATGTGGATGTATGCGGATGGAGAAATCGTGCATACTTTAATTGATCTTTGTAGTGGATGTGCTTTGGAATGGCACATTTGTACTGTAAATGTGTAACAATACATTTCAAGTGTTGTACAGCAGTGACAGTGTTCGATGATGGCGGCTTAAATGCGATTGGTGGATGCGTGTGTGCCTCTTTACAAGTAACCTAATGAAGTAGAGCTGCAGAGAAGATAGTGCAAAGGGAAGAAGGACCGTTCCAGTTTTACAGGGGTGCGGCCCATGCGCTACTTTGGGAGGCGCACTTGCCAAAATGTGCCACTTACACCACCTTGCCCAATTGCCATGGCAGTGTGGGGATTAGCCAATCAGGTAGTGTGGGTGTGGTTAACAGGAAGGGGAGGTGAAACGGTTGCACATTATACTCTGCGTACTGAGGGTGACTGACATAGCGAAACATAATGTGTTGACTGTCGGTGATCCCTTTGTAATAGATCTGCACAACTATGCCCTGCAAAGAAACTTTGACGGCAATTTTGGTTTGGAAGGAGTTGGACGCATTGTGGAACGCTGTTCATGACTTTGATGTCATGGGTGTTCGTCCTTGCAGTGCACACTGGTGGCACAGGTTATGGTTGCTTAGCTTACCATAACTGTCGAATTTCATTTTTTGTTTTCGTTTTTACCTGTAACCATAACGTTCCTGTAACAAGTTTTTCCCATCGAATTTCATACATTTTTGCTAGTGCAACTTAACCATAACGTCCCTTTAACAACCTTTTTTGTTATATATATATATATATATATATATATATATACACACACACACACACACACACACACTATAGGGTGGCAGTCGCCGATCTATAGTTAAGGTGAATCAGAGTCATAGGAAATCTATTACATTATTTATAATAACTTTTGACTCGTGTGACTTATTTGGCCAAAATTTTGCAGACAACTGTGTATGTCCGACTCCCCCCCTACCCCCCTGCACACCTCTGGCTGAAGTCTGGAAAAAAATTCTTTTAAAAATAAAAATGTTTTAAAGAAAACAAAGAAAGAAAAGCCCAAAATGTACTTTAGGCCCAGTCCCCATTCATTTTCGCATAGACAAAAAAAATAAAAGGTCAATTTTTGCTCGCCCAAACACTCAAAATCGCTGGACAGATTTGGATCAAGTTTGAAACATCATGGGCACGAAGCGTTGACTCACGATGCTTTTATGGTTTTGGGTTATTCCATCAGGTACTTTTTAAAAATGATTTGACAGAGCCCAGATACATGGAGTATCCAGGCGTTTATAAAAGAAACACGATGCAAGTGATGGCCTACCCCAGGTTATGGGAAAATAAAAATAAAAGAGAAAAAAGCCATTTGCAGGGAAAATGCCATCAGGCTACAGGTTAGAAGTTGGGTTTGGGGGAAGAGAACACCAAGTGAAATTCAGGAGTGGAAGAGGGGGTGGGGGGAGCTACGGACCCAGTTTGCAACAGGAGGCTGAAACATTTTTCACCTACCCTCGGGTATAACCGCGGTTTACTCGACATTTCAACTGAAACTGCATCACAGAAACAAGTGTTGAAAGGGGGAATGGGAGAGGGCAGGTTATGGTGAGGAGGCCATCAGTGGAGAGGGGGAGCAGACACACATGAGGGGGCACTTGGTGAGGGGATGGGGGCAGGAAAACTATAAAAATATTTGTACAGCTACAGTAGCCTGTTAGTGTTAAAGAAAAATAGGACTAGGCACGGCCGGAGTGTGATAAGAAATAGAGTGGTCACGGCCTTCGGCCATGGCTAGTGATCAGGGAGTGATTTAAAAAATACAGTAGGCACTACCGAAAGCCATGATTAGTGGTTAATGTTTTAAAATATACAATGGCATGGCCATAGGCCATGTCCAGTGGCACCGAAAAATATGCAGTGGGCATAGCTGAAGGCCATGGAAAGGGGTGCTGAAAAATATACATGTGTGGTCGAAGGCTGTGGCCATTGGTGCCGAAAAATATACAGTGGCCATGAAAATAAACCTATGGTATAACAAAACATTTTAAAATTCAAGGAAAAAAACGTCTTACCTTAACTGCATTTCAACTACACTTAAACAAAACCATTGAAATCCAGCACATTCGGAAACTCGGGACTAGCTTAACTTCGCGGGTTACTGTTGCAGAGCCCAAGAGCACATAATTATAGTAAGAGAAGGAATTCACAATGCCATACAAAATGGCCTTATTGGGGTATTGCATTATGAGGAAGAAAAACAGGAACGCATCGAGTTAAGCTGGTCCCGAGTTTCCCAATGTGATTAATTTCAAGGGTTTTGTTGTGTCAAGTTTACTCACCTTAACTGCACTGCAACTTTTTTTCCTTGAATATGCATACACAGACACTTACACTTAGTATTGCATTCAAATAAAAGACACTATCATATATACGCAAAGTATACACCAAAAACATTAAAAAGGGAGAAGGTCATAGATTCAAACTTGCTTCAAGCAACAATACAAAAGCCTAAACCAACAAGGAAGACCTGGCCTAGAAGGACTCTAGATTTGGGGAGAGGGTAGGGGGAATGGTTAAAACAGTGTAGGATTGCAAAAATGGGGGGTGGGACCATGTAACCTAAGGTACTTCGGGGACAAAAAAAAAACAAAACAAGAAATGACTACCTCGGGAATTCCTGAAAACAAATATTTATCCGTCATTTTGAACCCATCAAAAACAATAAAATGTTATTAAGTACAAATGTCCTAAATCTCAATTATTAGCATGTCTCAAGCAAAAAAAGGAGTCAACAATTTTAACTTTGAAAATGTTAAACAAATCAAATGGAACAATTTTAAAAATTGCTAGACAAAAATTAAGAAAAAATATAATTCACAGGATTTATTGTACAAAATTATAAAAAACAAAAATTATATGAAAGACATAAGCACAAACATACATTTATAGACCTCAACAAAGACAAAGACAATCTACGGAACAACAAAACCTATAATATTGTTTCATAATAACACAACCAACGCAACTGGTTTTTATGCATAGCCACCCGATTCCAATGGATGGGTCTTCATCAGGGAAACAACCAAGTGTCCTATATCAGCGCTCTAAGTAGGTGGAGACCACTGATTTGATTAAAAAACAAACTGGGTTTAGAAAAGGTTTATAGCACCCTACATAGTATTTGGATGCAGATGCTTGTTATAGCGGATACTTGACACCATGCCGAGGGTAATCCATTTTTATTTTGTAGATTATGCAGAAGCCTTCCATTGCGTCTCTCGAAGTAAGTTCTGGGAGAAGCTGGGGCATTGATCTCACTTTACATTTCTTGGAAAAATATTGTACTGGCACTTGAGTCAGGATTAGGTTGTTGCAGAAAGGTAATTTGTCCGAGTAATCCTCCACTAACAGTGGCCTAAAACAGGGGAGCGTGTTGGCACCCCTATTTAATCTATATGTGGCAGACATGGACAAGGTACTGAGAACCTGTCGCAATTTTCTGGATATCTTGGCTTTGAAATGCTGATCTGGTTCTTTTTGATCAAACCCCATTAGGTCTTCAGTGCTCTATGAATGTGGAAAATGCTTATGCGAGTGCTAACAAGCTTAAAATAAACCAGAAGTAGACTAAAATCATGGTAGTGGGAAAACGTTTACATCAAAAAAAGCTTTAAACTTGGCTACTGGGTGGTGAGGCCTTAGAAATTGTTGACACCTACATGTACTTGGGAATCCCTATTAAGAATCAACATCTGGTGGCCTATTATGCTAAAGTTCTTCCACCCAAAACCATCAAGAAATGCCAGGTTATTACGAATTTTATGATAAGTAAGGCAGGATGTTCAATTGAAGGCCTCGTGGAGGTGTATAAAGTGCATGATTCCTGGGATTCTCTATGCACTTGAGGCCCTCCCGTTTCCGTCTGGATCTTGTCCATACCGGCTCCCGGATTAGGAACTGGTCCGGTTATAGGGACTTGGGGCAGTGGGATTGTTGCAGATTTTGCTTAGAATATGCTATGATAGAATCCTTAAAACATCTGTTTATGCATTGTAAGTTTTTCGAGCAACAAAGGCGATGCTTCTTAGGTGCATTTTTAACCTCATATTCACCTTTTGAATGCTATTTAGTTTGGCTTCGTTGTATGCAGGGAAACTCTAATACTATCATACTTGCAACTGTCAGGCTTGTCCTGTTAATTGAGGTGTACCTGCTGCCACTAAACAATGGCATTCTTAGTGGGTTGTTTTGAACTCGCTTCTTAATTTTTTTTTATTAACATCCATTTTATAATTGGAATGTCTTGTGCTGATTGTTTGATTTTGCGTTATTTTCTATCTCCCAGCTATGTCCATACCTGCTCTTTTATGCTTGTAAATAATTTTTGTCATGTCTAATGTATGCTGGGTGGTGGTTTCTTTTTGTTTTGTTTTGTTATGTAGGTTATATGGGCTTTAATATGTATTTAAAGTGTCTTATTATGTGATAAGGATTTTAAGATGTGTATTTTGTAAAAGACGATTACTATTTGAAAGTGAGTAAAATTTGTAAAGGTGTAAATTAATTTTTGCTACCAAAAACAAATAATAAAAAATAAAAAAAAGAATGAGGCCCTCCCAGATCGACATGTTCAGTGGCTTGAACTGGTTGCTCTCTCTGCTACAATTACCTTGTGCAGTTCCAGTTGAGGTGCTACAATGTGAGCTAGGTCTAACCTCCCTCTTGTTATTATGGAAAGTGATATGATGTAAGGTATTTGCAGCAATTTCCTGAGCAAAGGGAAAGAGATCACTCTTGCAGCTTGCTGTGGAGTACGCACACCGTTGCCCTGGCAACAAGGCATATCGTGACCTAGCTGCCAGAGCATATGGACACTTGGGAGGACTTACGCATTTGCATCCCACTGGAGGAAGATATCCATGCCTTTGTAAATAATCTGAAGACCAAGACTAATAATTGGGACCGCTCCACACACATCTCACAATTGAACAAAAAGAAGAGACATGCAGTTTGCTACGCAGAGTTCTTCTCCTGGTATGTCATGTAATTTGTGATCCTGGGCTCAGGCGATTTATCTTGTATTTACGCCTTAATATATTTCCTGTCAAGAATTACAGAGGTGCGTAGCGAGGCATTCCTCCTGATGCTAGGATTTGCCAACTTTGTAATCAAGAGATAGAAATAGACAGTCATGTGTTGACCATTTACCATCTGTTGCCTGACAAATACATCAAGGGTTATGGGAGGTATGTTAGCACTGCTGATAGGATCATCACAGATCGGTTTTGGGCTAAAATGTATTCTGCCGAGTGCCTGGCTATCACAGCAGCCTCCTATTACATCTGGAAAGTTGTACTCGCACGACTTGAGGGACTGGTGAGGTAAAGATCTGCCCATACCACATATTGGAACGTATTTTAATTGAATTTCCTTGTCTAAGATATGTCCTATGACATGCGATTACTATCCAATACTTGACTAACAAGCAAGTATTTTGTCTATTTGTAATCTGATTGGGGTTCCCTTTTTTCCTATTATGATGTTTGTAAAATTGATGAATTTGTAATTTTCTTAACTTGATTGGTATATGGGTGTATTTTAAGTTGTAATTAATTGTGTTTTTTTGTATTTTGTTATATGGATTTGATGATGTATACAAATTATCTGTGCAAAGGGTTTATTGTATTAAACCAAAAGCATTAAATAAAAAACATTTTAAAAACTTTTTATAGAGTGACACGTGTTTCTGGAGAGGATTCTTGTCTTCCTTCACATGCATTCCATTGGTGCTGGTGTAATGACTTCTAATGTTACTGCAAAATACCATTTTGGGGGATCCATGCTGCTGACTTTCTGGGTCCCCTAACATTTGTCCTGGTTTCTGTGTTTTTTTGTGTTTTTTTTAACATTCGTTTTGTGGTTATAGGCACTACTATTAAACATTTGTTTATTATTTAATTACCTACACACCAGAAAATAGAATTGAACATTGAATTCACAATTTATTCTGTGCTCCTGAAAACATGAATTAACGTACATATCGCTAAATTATGTTCGAGTATTTTTAATGACACATCACACCATAACCGTGCCTTCGAGGTTTAATCCTCTTTTCAAATACATGAATTTAGATTAATATATTCTTGAAAAATATTCAAGGATGGAAAGTTCGAATTGATTCTAAGAGAAAGATACATTCAAACATTAGAGAAACAGTCTCTATAACATCAAATCATACACTGGATGAAAAACAGTAACCTATTACTTAGCACCTGAACGAGCAGGGGATCAAAAACAATACATTCTGGTAAATGGTAGAAACCAAATGCCCTTCAATAGATGAAAAAAAGAAAAACTACATTACAAAATGGATCCTTTGGAGGATCTAAGCTACTAAAATATTCACAAAATGTTAAACACATGTTTTACTTATTTAGCTCAAAATTCAGGAACATGAGAAGAACATTGGTGGCAGCATACATATAACTGTTAAAAGGTTGCCCATGCACTCCACTTAAATAAGAAGTTATCCAGGCACAACTTTGTGTCCAACAACTAGACCAAACTCACCATTGGACTAAAACAACTCTGTATGAAAGCCACGTTGGAATAATAAACAACTAGACTACAAATGCGGAGTAAGTACCAGCCTCTTAGGAGTCCCAATTTTTTGGTTCAACTTCCTGCTGTTTTACAAGTAGACCACACACACCATTTGATACAAACAGCTGAAAATGGTGGCCTTATTGGTATAGGAATCAACTGGACCAATAATCTGGAAAAACTTACCATCATCTTCAGAGTCCCAACTTTAAAGCTAAAATCCCCTTGGAGCCACCATTTGTTTAAGTATAATCAAAGTTTCAAGAAACTTAAATAGTTGGGTTGGGGGTGCTCGAGAGCCAAAGAAAGATGGCCGTCGGGTGATTACGCCCCGCCGAAAACAAGCGACTAAGAACAAAAATCACTGCATAATCTGCATTGACCTACAATACTGCCATGTTATGGTGCCCCTGAAAATAAAAAGCGGCACTTCTGATGATAAAAACTGGGCACAAACGGACCAGAGGGAGATCTGACGCTCTGTATCGGGAAACCAACCGACCGGCCCGCCCGCAACATGGCACCCAACGTGATTGTTACCTCTAGGCGGGGTGCCACATGAGAACAAGAGTCCTGCTCTGTGCGACAATTTATGGCTACTACGACCCGCCAGCGGGAAGGATCCAGAGCCAGTTCGAGGGGAAAGCTAAAGCAAGGCTGCACGTGTATGCCGTACTACAACCCCGACTGAGACAACCACACACCCAGAGGATAGGCGTGTATGAAGGAACCATCAGAGGAGACGGCCCATCAACACCGTCTCCAGCGCTATCCACTGCCTGCGCGCTCGGCCTCAGATCACTGCACAGAGCACTATGAAGAATGAGAAAGGGGGACGATAAATGCTGAGAAACAGGAGCCTGCAACGTGCCTGGCCCAGAGGTAGGGAGAATAATTAGGAAATCAAGCCTGGTGCATTCCGCCAATAACATCCAGCAAATAACACCCACCAACAACCACCGGACCTGTGCCCAAAGGGATACTGATACGAACCTCCAAGCTACACCCTGATAACGGCTTGTCCTCCCCATAAGTGGCAACCCATTCCTGCTCCTCAATACTGCGCCCAATCACTACCGCGCAGAGGGGGGCCCCCGACCAGGAACAGGGGGCAGAGGAATATGATAAGGGCCCGATCAAGACCCGCTCTATACGGCTGCATAGTCAATTTCCAACCAAGCCAAACAGCCATATACCCCACAAAGACTGCTCAATCTGCAGAGGGACAGAAAGGTTGGACATGCCTTTAAGCTATATTAACTGGAAATAAACTCGGCTCCAAAAACTGCAATCAACCTGCGCTCACAACGCACCTGGCTTTCCACCGCCGGCGTGCAACACTAATGGGGATACAGGCACATACCCTACAGAAGCAGCACTGCGCCGTACAGCATGGCAATAACCCAAAATGGAAGTTCAGAATCAACTCCAAGCGATCCTAACAGAAATTAGAATAATAGGTCAAAGAACACAGGAGACAAAGAACAGTCCAAGAAATCAAAAAGGGACCTACAGGATATCCAAAACGTGCCAAAATGCCCAAGCGGACTGCACTGCAGACAAGGAACAGCACATCAGTGCGCTCAAAGACAACACTGAGGCAACCTCCACCGAACTACACTGTCTAATTAGAGAAGTGTAACGCCTGGGCTCCAAAGTTGAGGATTAAGAAAATCGGTCTCGCCACATCGTAGGTCTACCGGAACAAGTGGAGGGACCAGATCTAGGGGTCTATATATACCACTTCTTCAGAGAAAAACTTCTCATCCAAGGACTTATGTGATTGAGAGAGTGCATAGAGCCCCCATCACTAAACCAGCTGCAGGAGAACGCCTGCGCCCCATTACAATGCGCCTCCTCAATTTCCAACATAAATTTCCCATCCTGCGAGCCTATCGCGCTGCTGGAACAATCCACACAGAGGGGGCTGACATCCGCATTTTCAACGACTACTCTGTGGAGGTCTCCCGAAAAAGAAGATACAACCCTCTATACGAATCACTAAAAGACAAACCATAAATCCTACCTGAAATTTCCAGCCACTTGGTGCTTCCAACTGGACAAACAACGGCACTCCTTTGATGACCCAGATTGGGCGTGGTGCTTCCTCCAACAACACAATACAGTCTCTACCGACTTCCCTCCTGATTTGGAAAATGAAGGTCAAATCAACTGCACAGAGGCCTCACAATGGCACCAATAGCAGCGACATGAAGTCTGCGACCCCATTGCGCTTCCTCACTAAAGAGACTCGCTCCACACTTTTTCCTACATTATCAGCTCCGACCTCCTTTGAGATAGACTGACTCCCGACGGAATGACATAGGTCACACCATGATCATGCACCACCTATGGCTCCTTCAATTACCAAAACAACCACACTCAATGGGGCGATATATGACTGAACTGCTCGCCACCCGGGGCCATCATAGGCCACCACCCATCTATCCGTTTGTTTACCTGTTTATTTACTTGTTTGCTTGAACTACAGATGACCCCCAACAGGGACACAGCCATGAAAAGGGTGTGGAGGGTTGGGGGGGGGGGAATACTTGGCCTCCCCAAACCCTCCTTCTGCATAGGCTTGCTCGACCTGTATTGGAGAAAGATTTATTACCCCAATGTTTACAACAAGGTTTCAAATTTATTAGTTATGTTAGATTCATTGGGAACTTATTACACGCATATGTATGTCATATGATCGATAAAATAGGCGGCCCTACTAAACAGATATCTAACATCGAGTCTTGCTCAACGCTTCCCTCCTCCGGATAATGGAATGGCGACTGAACTGCACTTGGCAACCCTTAACGCTCAGGGAATTGGCCAGCCTAGTAAGAGACGGCAGATACTTAACCATTTGCGGGACTTGCAGAGTGACATTGCATTTATACAGGAAACACACCTAGATGCACTTGAATCCGGGAACCTATGTCGTGGATGGATCGGTATAGCCGCACATTCCCCACAAAGGGGAAAAAGGGGTGTCCATCTTGATACACAAACTCATCCCATTCCATACCCTTCATACGATTACAGCCACAGAGGGTAGATACATCCTCTTACATGGGCTCATAAAGCACCAACCAATAACCCTCAAACATATGCGCCCACAACGGATACTCCCTCTTTTTTTTTTTTTTTTTAATCACACGTTTGCAAAATGTGCACACCTATTAGGGAACCTTATCATTGGGGGAGATTGGAACACAGTACTTAACCCTGCACTTGACTGACATGGCACATCCCAAATGCAACAAGTGACCCCGTGCAAACGCACCTCATTACAGAATCTTATGTCTGATCTAAGACTTGCAGACGTATGGCGTACCCGGCACCCGATCACCACAACTTCACTTTCTATTCAAACCGCCATGGATCCTACTCAAGACTAGACTACTGGCTAACCCCCATGAGCTCTTTTTCATCAATACGACAATGTACAATACTACCCATGATGGTGTACGATCAAGCACCTGTATTCCTCCACATCTTACTGCCAGGAACGCCACATAAATGACCTACGTGGTGACTAAATCTAAGGCCACTAAACTACCTCGAACACCTAGAGGCTGACACTGATATATCTTGGCAGACCAACCGGACCCCGGAATATCCAGCTAGCAGTTGCTGGGATGCTTTTAAGGCCTTTCTTCGGGGGTAGTGTATTTCCAGATGGACCCACAAACTAAAGAAATGGTGGAAACAGGAAACCTAGATAAGCAACAACATAGCATGAAACAATACATAAACACACACGCAATCCCATGATACTTACACAACTTATCCTGCTCCGGGCGGAACTTACACATACTCAACCCAACTGGCTCAAAAATAGTTCTCCAGTTGGTCGCAGACCTATTATCAAGACAGAGATCGCCCTCTCCATATGATGGCCCTCCCCCTCTGCACCAGACAAGCCGCCCAGAGCATGCATGGCATCCAGGATCACCATGGGACCCCTCTTACAAGTGAGACCGACATAAACAGACAGTTGGCCGAATACTACGGCAAACTATACACTAACCCTATAGTGATACCACCCAGCTGGAGCGACTCCTTCCTGGTGGTCCTCCCACTATGAAAAATAGTCCATACCCATACATCTGAATTAGAAAGCTCAATCACAACCGCTCAAATAACCCAGGCTATTGGCTCCCTATCGGCAGGCAAGGCATCAGGCCGGATGGCCTTCCTATAGACATCTACAAAGCAATGTCTAACCGACTGGCCCCCTTCCTTGAGGCGGTTTTCACGGAAGCCCACAATACCAGCCATCTTCATAGATCAATGCTTGCTGCTAACATCATAGTCTTTCATAAGAAAGGCCGTGACCCGAAGGACTGGCTCATAACGCCCAATCTCATTGATCAACGCAGACGCCAAAATCCTAGCCAAATGTATTAGGTTTTACATGTCATAATAATAAACTTACACCAAACAACAGGTTCAACTTCAGTGCCCCAAACTTCAAACATTCAACCACCCACGACACCTCAATTCTTAACCGCAGCCTTCACGTTAGTCCAATAATCGATCACAATTATTGCATGTCTCCTCCTACTGTTGTCTACTTTCCTCCTCTCCTGTGTTTGCAAACCGTGTTAACGTCAGCGCTATACATCTCTGTGTATCTATCCCAGACTCTACCTTTTGACTTCTGAGCGCCCTCTCCCACACCCCCGTTTCTGCTGTACACCACTTCTCCAGTTACTTCCACCATCTGCATATGCTTGGTTCTCTCGCATCTTTCCATCCGATAGCTATGCTACATTTAGTCATAATGTACATCAGGTCCCTTAGTTTGATCAGTGGCTTGTCTTTCTTATTTTTCTTATCGCCCCAGCATGCAGGCTTCCGGTGTTGTAACATCCAGTTCAATGCCACCCAGGGCCACCCTTGTTGCTACTTTCTCCCAGAACCCTTGTATGACCGAGCATCCCCAGAACATGAGCGTCAGCCCTGCATCTTCATTTTACATTTGGGGCACCCTAGATTCCCAGCCCCTTTAAATGTGGCTATAACAGCAGGCGCGAGTTCTGCTGTTTGCACTATATACAACTGTATCAACTGCAGTTTGGCATTCCGAGATACTTTATATTTCTTTATCTCTCCCCATTCTTTCTCCTCAAATGTCCTCCCCAATTCCCTCTCCCATTTACTCTTACAATTCAGTTCATCCCGTGAAATACAGACCAACAAGACCTCATAGATTCTGGACACTGCGTGTCCGTCTTCTGCTACTGTGAGTAGCAGCTCAACGTCCTCATTCTCAATATCCCCCTCCATGACATTCAGCCATCTTCTGCGTAGCAACCCCAGGACCATGTTGTGTAGTAAAAACTGTCCCACATGCATCCCAGTCTCCTCTCATAACTCCTTGAAAGTTCAGTTTTTCTTCACCGCTTAAATCCCCCACAGTAGCCACTCCACACATTTCCCATCTCATTACTATCGTGGTCCGTTCATTCTCCCCGTCTCCCAGGACTGCCACTATCGGTATCTGCGGAGAAAGCAGATCCTTAATTCCCATGACCCTACAGTCCCTGTGCCAGATTCGGATGCCCAGTGTCACCAGGCAGCAGCTTCCCTTTTGTCCCTCAGCGGTGGCCCAGTGGAGCTCTCTCAAGTAACGTCCCTGTATCGTGGGCTGCAGCAGTGTTGTCTCTATCATGGGTTCATCAGACATCCATTTCACCACGTGCTGCAGTTGACATGCTAGGAAGTACAGCTCGAAATTAGGTACCCGAAGCCCCCCACCCCGGTCATACAGCCACAGCAGTGTATTCAGGGCTACTCTGTGCTTCCTGTCCTGCCACAGGAAACCCCTACATAACTTCTCCAGTTCCCTGAAGAAGCACGCCGGTATGTTATATGGGACATTCCCGAAGCAGTGCATGAGTTGTGGTAGTGCCACCATTTCTAACAGTGCTGCCCTCCCCATTACTGAGAAGGGCAGTTTGCTCCAGAACCCTATAGCCGCTAGTAGACCCGCCTTGGCACGCATTGCGTTATATTCATGTTCTTGGGAGGGCTCCCGGTGGATATTAATGCCCAGGTATCTGAATGTGGTCCTGCACCAGGGTAGGAGGAGGACTGGCAGCTTCCCTTCCTCCAATTGTGCCATGGCGGCCAGTGGGATCAGACAGGACTTCTTGTTTAGTTTGATACCTGTGAACTTGCTGGAGTTATCCAGCACCTCCAACATGTATGGCAGGTTCACCTCAGGCTCCCGTACGTACAGTAGCAATCATCTGCATACATCGATATCACGTGTCCTATCCCATCTATGTCTATGCCTATGCCTGCATCCCCGTATTCTCGCCTCATATATGCCGCCATGGGTTCTGCTGCTAGAATGTATAACATCGGAAACAGCTGGCACTCCTGCCTAGTGCCTCTATGTAGTTTCCATGCCACCGAGTACCTGCTGCCAGTCTTAAACCTCTCCCTCGGTTCTGTGTATATCAAGTGCACCCATCTAATGAACAGCGGGCCTATTCCCATCTTCTCCATCATCGCATATAGCCAATCCCAGTGCACTTTGTTGAATGCCTTTGTTGCGTCTAAAGAGGCCACCGCGCATTGTGCGGGCCCTTCTGCCATGCTGTAGATCACATGATGAAGCCATCTCAAGTTCTCTGAGATATTCCTGCCAGGCACGTACCGCCTTGGATCCGGGTGAATCACCTTGTGTATGACCCGCCAGAGTCTGCTCGTTAATACTGCAGTCAGGATCTTACTGTCCTGATTTAGTAGGGACAAGGGCCTATAGGATCCACAGTTCATACTCTCTTTGCATGGTTTGAGCAGTGGCACTATCAGGGCCTCTCTCATAATTGCGGGTAGGATGCAGTCCTCCAGCGATTCATTGTATACCTTGGCCAACAGCCACGCCAGTATATATTCATAGGCCTTATAGAACTCACTTGGGAGCCCAGCGTCCCTGGTGCCTTCCCCGTCGGCAAGAATCTAATAGTAACCGCCACTTCCTCTGGTGTTATGGGGGCTTCCAGTAACTCTGCCTGGGGGCCATCTAATTTGGGCAGATCTATCTGAGCAAATATATGTAGTATGTCCTCTTCCATACCGCCCTGGGGAGCTGCGTATAATGTCTTATAATATTCAGAGAACACCTAGTTTATCCCATCCTGGATCCCATTTTCTTCCATCTCTGCATTCCTGACTGAGCAAATCGGAGGCCTAGCGATCTCGCGTTTAAACAACCACGCCAGCACCCTCATCTCCCATCGCGTGACTCTTCTCCAGATACTTTGCACAATTCAACTTCCCGAGCCTGTTGCATTGTGCTAGGCTGGTCTGCTTCAGTGCTATCATCTCCTTCAGCTGCTCCTGTCCTATCTGGGCCTCCCCTATCATCAATCCCCTGATAACCACTTTATATGCTTCCCAGAGTCTGCTCAATTTATGAACGCTCCCCTCATTCACTTTTATATATCCGACGGTACTATTCCTGACATTCTCAGCAAATGCAGTGTCCTGCAGCGCTTCGCTCTTCAATTTCCACGTGGGGATCGGTGGTCTGGCAGCTGATACTCTCCATCTTGCCACCAGTGGCGAGTGGTCCGACAGTATTCCTTCTAGGTATTCCTGTCCCTGAGAATTCAGAAGTCTGCTCTCCCGTCCTCTGAACATGTAATCTATTCTGGTGTACACCTTATGCAGTGCAGAGTAGTAGGAATACCCCCTCGCTTCCCCATGCTCACAGTTCGCATAGATTAAAATGTTCTACTAGTGTGTTTAATACGTTAGCCGGGGGGGATGGCCTCTGGTGCTTGGTGTCAGACCTATTCAGAGCTTGGTCTATTGTACAATTAAAGTCCCCTCCCCAAATCTGAGTGCCATGTCTATATGAGCCCAGTCTTGAATGAAGTGATCTAAAGAACACAGTGGCGTCGTGATTAGGGGCGTAGGTATTCACCACACAAATCTCCTGGCTCTCTAATAACCCATGCACCAGCACCATCCTTCCCCCATTGTTGGTTTTCACTGCCAACACTTTAAACAGAACTTCCTGGGTTATACAGATAAGGACCCCTCTCGCATATGTAGAATATGTCGATCCACCAGCACAACCTGCCCCCAAAACACCCTTTCCAGATTATTTTGCTTCTGCCTGTCCAGATGGGCTTCTTGCAATAGCACTATGCCAACTTTGTTGCGCCAGATACACATGCTTACTCTCTTACGCTTCACATAGTTATTGAGCCCTCTCACATTCCAGGTCATAATTCTGACCGCGTTAGCCATCATTGTTCATACTGGAGAGTTAGTGAGGCCACAAGCCTGTGGCCAGCCTGAGGAGGAGTTTGATGCAATCTACTATTACCTGCGACAGGCTCCCTGCTACTGTCCCGAGCAGTTCGGGCAACTGTGTCCCGTCCACCCATTCGTGCACTTCCTCGGACGATTAGAAGAATAAGGCTTTGCCCTTATAAATCACTTTTAATCTCACTGGGTATATAAGCGTGTACTTGAGACTCGCTTTTCGCAGTCTGGCCTTTGTGGTGATGAACTGCGCCCTCCGCATCTCGACTTGAAATGTATAGTCAGGGTACACGGCTACTTTAACGGAATCTCTCTGTATCTTTCCCCCTGCTCTGGAGAAGGCCAGTATCTTTTCCCGGTCTCTGTAATTAAGCACCTTGGCCATCATTGGCCGGGGCGGCACGCCCAGGTGCGGTCTCCTTATGAGGGAACGGTGTGCTCTTTCTATTGTGAACCCTTGTTAAAGTTCTCCTGCACCAACTTCCTGCAGCAGTAGGTTTTCCACATAGGTAGTGGCGTCTGCTCCCTCGATACCTTCTGGCAGGCCCACTATACGTATGTTGGTTCTGCAAGCTCGCCCTCCTGCTTCCCCCGCCCCGTTTTCCAGCAGCTTCACTCTTTGTAGGACGTCCACATCTTCCATCGTCTGAGCCCTCACTTCAGTGTTTTCTTTCACTTGTTTCTCCAACTTGCTTGTGCGTTCTGCAATTGTGCATACATCTTGGCGCAGCAGTGCCAGGTCGATTGCCACTGCTTCCATCTTACCCTCCAATTTAGTTTGCAATGCCACAATCGTGTCTAATAACTGCTGATTGCCAGGTTCAGAGTTTGCTTGTGTCAGAGGCTGCTTCTACTTCTAGTCTGGTGCTTTGTCTAGCCAGGGCGTCTGGCTAGTCGAACGTTTCAAGTGTAGTTTGCTGGTTTTTCATATTGCCACCCATAGTCGACATTGCTAGCATGAGTCCCCTGAAGTTCTTTTACACTTGGGATACTATGAGCTTCCTTTCGCTGCAGACTGCAGCTTCCGGGTAGTTGTCGTGGTGCATGCCCGTGGCTCTTTTGCGATAGTAAGGTTCCACCCTGGGTGGGTGCCTCTGAGCCGCTCTGCTTTCTGAAGACCTTTTACAGTGTCCTCAGGTTCTCCACTGTATCTCACGCACAGCTGTGCGATATATTGATGCACGCCGCTCGGGTGCACCTTGGCTGGGCTCTTACAATGGGGGTCTCTTACCCTTATTGCGGGTGGTTGTGTTCAATACCAATTCCTGTGTCCATAAATCAGCGCTTTTCCCCTCTCCGCCCCTGGTGCTTTGTGCTTCTCACCGTTGTACAGCAGTCTTCTCTACACCCCTAATGCGTTCCCATTTGCCCACGGGCCCAGCTCAAATGGGGCTTCGGTCTAGTTGTACACCGGGGGGGGGGGCCAGGGGCCAAACTGCGATCCCGAAGAGTGGCATGGGCGGGCCCGCTTCGTGTGTTGGCACTCAGTCTGTCCAGTCAGGCCCCCGGACCCCTCCCGCTCCTTACCCATTATCTGCTGTCTGCTTGCCTTCTTCTCCTGATGCTCTCAGTTTACCAGTAACGTCTTGCACCTCTCAGCTTGTGATGTTGCCCTCAGCATTTGGGTCTCTTACCAGACTGCCCTTCGCATTGCTTTGCGCTCCATGTTCCTGCCTGGCCTTTCTCCGAGCTTGCCGGAATGCTGGGGGGGGGGTGGTCAGGGCCCCAACAGTCTTAGGGAGTAGCTTGGGGTGTGGGAAGGGAGGCACACACCGCCCCTGTATGTGCTTATTTGTTGTGCTGTATTCTTCCAGCGGTTGCTCTCCTGTTCCGCGCACGTTCTGCTCACTGGGTCTCCTCAGGCATCCTTCTTATGCCTGTGCTGTTCCCTGGCACCCAGCAGCTTCCTTGGGCCATGCGTCAGCCCCTCTGCTGGCATCGCCGCAGGTATCTTTTAGCCTTCGCAATAGTCTGCCACAGCCCTCCCTCCAATGTCTCTCCGCCACTGCCTCAGCACTTCCTGTGCAGTGGTTGTGTCAGAGCTCTGTGCCTCTGGTGCCGTGAGAATTCTCCTCACTGCAGGGGATGTACTGGTCGCTTCCTCGTCGCTCCGGGGCTGCGCTACTGCCTTCGGGTTGATGGGTGGAGAGGTGCGTCCTCTTCACCACTCCCTGCACCATTGTTACTGAGGGCACAAGTCGCTTTGTTTCCATTTCCTGCTGTCTGGACGGTGTCTCTCCCATCCTCCGGCACGTCAATACGACCGCCCAGGCTCTCCTTCACATTAGTGCGCTCCTCCACATCGTTTGGTGGCGTTTAGTTTTGTGCCTGCTTGTCTGCTCACTGCAGGGCCTTAACCTATCTGCTCCCCGATCCTTTGTTCACTCCATCTGCCATTTTGTGTTCCTCCTTGAGCCGGACAGCACAGAACATCGACGCCTCAGTGTTCGTCTCTCATGCAACAGATCCTTTCCATGTGACGCTTGGGATGTAGCTGCAACGTTCATACATCCGTAGGTGTCAAATAAACTGGCATGGTGGGATTGTATTGCATCTTCTTCCATCAGCTCTGTATCTGCATCAGCTCACGGGAAGCATGTCTTATCCCGCAGCCTTGTAGACACCCCCTTCAATCCTCCCCCAACTCATTCATAAAGACCAAACAGGGTTTATCCAGGGACGACATTCAATGGATAACGTCAGACGGCTACTACAAGTTATAGCCAAACAAAAAGATCCAGACAATGTTATCCTAACGATTGATGCCGAAAAAGCATTTTACAAAGTAAGATGGGACTTTATGTTCAGAGCACTACAAGTGTATGGCTTCCCGCCACAGTTCTTAAGGCTGATCAAAAAACTTTATACAAACCCCACAGCCACAGTGACCCACAATGGCATTCCTTCAGACCTGTTTGAGCTACACTCCAGTACTAGGCAGGGAGGCCCCCCTCTCCTCCCCCCTATACGCGATCTCAATTGAACCACTGGCGGAAAAGCTCCGTCATGACCCGGGATGGGAGGGGAATACTACTTTGGGGGTGAGGAACACTGAGTTTCGCTATATGCCGACGACCTCCTGCTCCGTTAGCGGGTGGTGAACGTCACTCCTGCGACTACATTAACTACTACACACCTATGGCCCCATGACAGGATATAAAGCCGACTGGTCAAAATCATAAATTCTCCTGCTTAGAACGTATGTGCCATGGGACCCAGGAGTCGCCACCTCATTTCACCTCCAGCTGCACAGTAATCAATATCTAGGAATACTAATCAGCCCCTCACTCGATGCAATCACAGAGCTGAACTACCCAGGACTGTGCTCAAAATCAAACCTGATCTCTCCAGATGGAACATTACCGCTGTCCCTGGTGGGCCGTATTAATGCATTCAAAATGAATTCTCTCCCAAAACTAATCTACCTGGCTATGATGCTACCATGTGCACCAACACGCCAGACATGCAGGGACCTGGACACATGCCTATCCAGATTTTGATTGAGTGATTTATTACGCGCACCAGACAAAACAAACAATATTCGGGCGCAGATGACAACTAGGAAAAAAAGATCCTGTGAGAAAAAAAATAAAAA
Organism: Ambystoma mexicanum; assembly: GCF_040938575.1. Lineage (NCBI taxonomy): Eukaryota > Metazoa > Chordata > Amphibia > Caudata > Ambystomatidae > Ambystoma > Ambystoma mexicanum. The sequence continues at coordinate 288,221,127 of NC_090931.1, read as the reverse complement.
TAAAGTGTAGCAGGCATTCTAATTTTATTAACTTTCATCATTTATTTACATAGAAACTTTTCAGTCTCTTACTAAAGAGGTCCAAAGTTTCACACTGTCTAATTTCGAGTGGGAGTTGGTTCCAGACTTTAGGACCGTAGGCTCCAAAGCTTCCGTCTCCTCTCGAGACGGATTTTGTTCGTGGGGTGCAGACCTGTAGTTTATCCTCTGAGCGTAGATTCCTTCTTGGCTGGTATAACAACATTTTATCAGCCAGGTATGCGGGAGCAAGCCCTTTAAGGTGTTTGAACACTAGGCATGGCATCTTAAATTTGATTCTATACTCCACCATCAACCAATGGAGGGATCTCCGCATTGTTGACACATGATCCCGTTTCCTCAGATTTCCAATTACTCTTACTGCTGCATTATGAGCTCTTTGGAGTCTATACATTTGTTTTTGAGGGATTCCTACTAACAAACTATTGCAGTAGTCCAGGTGGGGGTTAGTCATTGCCCCCACCACGACTGCCCTGTCCTCCATCGGGATATAAGGGAGTATTACAGACCACTTTTGATTGATCTGTGTGTGCCTTACGGTCGCTAATAGACCCACTTGCAATCCCTGCCTTCTAGCAACACGACCATCATCATGTATTGGTGCCTATCTACTCTTATCCACCTACTGTATATCTACACTAGACGTTGGACTAGTCAACCTAACCCAGATCCTAATCAAAACACTTTCACCTGCACACGTATGATACCTACCACCCTCACTTCATGGCCTAGCACCATGACACCTGCTAACCCGTATTTGGATGATCCAGCACTATGGATAAGCCACTTCGCTACTAGACCAATACCGAACCAACCTTGTACTATTGCTATTAGAAATACCAGATTGAATTCTAGAAACAGCCTACCTACCTTTCCATGCTCTTCCCACCCTAGCATCTTAACCAGAAACATTAGATTAAGAGCCTGCAGCATGAAACACTTGCATACTGACCACAACCTTGCTAATCCAACCACTGACTCAGACAAGTTAGCCCATACCCATTCACATGACCTACCTGTGCCACTGGAAAAATCACCCCAAAAAGACAAACTTATCAAAGCAGCCTTAGTGAATGCCAGGTCTCTTCCTGCCCATGCTCTCGACATCGCTGACTTTATATCTCACGAAAAGCTCGATCTCCTTGCAGTCACGGAAACCTGGCTTAATGCTGCTTCCGGTCCATCGCTGGCCCTTGCTATACCTAAGGATTATGCTATTATTAGATGGGACAGAAACACCACTTAAACGAAGGGAGGAGGGGTTGCCCTCATATTCAGAAATACATTCGATATTAAAGTCATCCAGGACGCTCAAATCCTTTCTGCTGAATCCTTGTCTATCAAGTTACCCTTATCACCTAACCACACGGCAAACATGCACCTTATTTACCGACCACCAGGACCCATCTCCTCTTTTATTGAGGACATCGCATCACTAATAACCGTAGATACCAAACCTAACTCTCAAACCATCTTACTTGGGGACTTTAACCTTGGTTTTGACGACCCCAAGGACACTAACGCCCATGACCTAGCCAACACCTTATCTGACCTGGGTCACACGCACATTATTCACGAGCCAACTCATGTCAAAGGCAGAACACTGGACTGGCTCACTCACTCCAATTGTTCTATTGACCTTCTATCCAATGACCCATGCATCTGGTGGGATCATCACAAATTAACCTTTTCTATCAAAGCCAACACACCTCACCCGGCACCTATCATCGCCCAAGCCACCAGCACGAGAAATAAGAAAGATATTACACCTGACAAACTCTTACCCATACTACTGCCCATCCTGAATAATATCAACTCAGATGCTGACCCCACAGTCTTAGGGGATACCTACAACCAGGCTATACTCAAAGCACTGAACACCATTGCCCCACTAAAATTGAGGAAACCCAAACCACAGCGCCACCTTAACACCTGGTTCACGCCACAGTTAAGAGAATTACGCAAAACTAAGAGAACCGCAGAAGTACATTGGAAAAAACATCCCACAGCATCCAATAAAACTGAGCTAACCCTAGCCTCCTCTAGTTACAAAGAAGCCATCTTTCTTGCCAAAAAAGATACCTATAACAAAAGGATTACACAAGCGGAATCCAACACAAAGGAACTCTTTAAGATTCTGAAAGAACTTAACATTCCGAAGGCCTCATTAGATGAAATAGCTCGCTTACAATCTAAAATCAATGCAAAAAAATCCCTACTACTAGCTGACCCTGACTACAAACAATTGCCCAACAAATTACCTACCTTTAAATCAACTTGTAAGCCTTTCAGCTTCTCACCCCTTTCAAACTGGGAAGTAGAAAACATCATCAAGAAACTTAAACCTTCAAATTGCCAAGATGATGCCTGCCCTGCCCCGATCATCAAAGCTGCTGCGCACGACCTAGCACCATTCATAACCAACCTCATCAATGCCTCCTTTAAAACTGGAGTAGTACCTGATAACCTACAAGATGCGTGGGTCATCCCACTTCTTAAAAAACCTACTCTCGATCCAGTCAACCCGGCTAACTATAGGCCAATAACTGTTCCTTTCTTATTAAAAATACTGGACAGAGCAGCCTATTTACAAATACAGGCTTACTTAGAATCAAACAATCTCCTAGGACTTAGACAATCAGGTTTTAGACCGAGACACAGCACAGAAACTGCATTAATAGATCTCACTACCCAGATCCAAATCCTGAAAGACAATGGCAAACTTACACTCCTATTATTGCTTGACCCGTCAGCAGCGTTTGACCTGGTCAACCACCAAACACTCTGTCACCACTTGAAAACTGCGGCACACTTTTCAGACGCAGCCACGGCTTGGATTAGCTCCTTCTTGGCGAACAGAACCATGAGGGTCTTCTCTCCCACTGATTCTGCTGAACCCTCACCAGTACCCTGTGGAGTCCCGCAAGGCTCTTGCGTGTCCCCGACACTTTATAATGTATTCACAAAGCCCCTCTTTGATATCCTTGACTATCTGGGTGTCACGTATACCAATTACGCGGATGACACCCAGATACTCATTCCTATCTCGGGTAACTATGAATCAGACAGCAAAACCCTTAACGAAATCTATTCAGTAATCCAAGCATGGATGGCACATCATGGACTTTGTCTCAATGACGATAAAACTGAGTTGATCATCCTTGGCACTCACGCCAAACTCAAAAATCTCAATCCCGCATTCAATTCCTGCACCATAGATGGCAACCTCATCCCTGTGTCAAATAACACCAAAACCCTTGGTATCTACATCGATGCCACCTTATCCTTTTCAAAACAAACTAATGCAGTAGCATCATCAGCCGCTTACACCTGTAAACTGATCACTGCATGTAGGCCGTTCATCTCCTCACCTAATTGCATTACTCTTGCCAGAGCATTAGTCCTATCCAAGATAGACTACTGTAATGCCCTGTACTTAGGCACTAGCCACAAAAATATCAACAAACTGCAAGTAACTCAAAATAATGCTATCAGGGCTGCCATCAACATCCCCAAAAGGGTGCACATCTCTGAGACCAGACGCAAACTACGCTGGCTCCCAGTCAAGCACAGAATATCTCTTAAAACTTTGGCCCTCACACACAAAGCTAGGGCCAACCTTGGACCAGCATACCTCAATAACCAACTTACACCTCACACTTCCTAAAGACCACTGAGATCAGCACAAGCTAACACTATGTCCATACCGAGATTTAAAATCCATAACTCGGGTGGTGCTAGCTTCCCTGTACAAGCCTCTAAATTATGGAACACTATCCCTGCGCCTCTGCGAGCAGAACCGTCATTTAACCGATTTAAACACAACACAAAGTGTTGGCTTCACAACATGGACTCTATGACAGCCTAACTGCCTGATCCCAGCATGATTCACTGCCACCAGCACACTTTTGTAATTAATATATTTATACTAGACTATGTATGTATGCATATGCATTATCAAGTTTGTACCTACCTGTAACTGTAATGTAACGTAACACTTATTGACTGCTTTCAATTGTAACTGTAACCAGATCTAACTTATGCACCCGTATGCCCCTGGGCCTGGCTGCGCTTTACAAATAAAATAAATACAAATACAAATGCAAAATGAACCGTTTTCACTTTAGCTCCTACCAGAGTCTCACTATTCAGATTCTCCTAAAACCAGCAGCCCAGGTTTTTTTTTTAAACTGTTTGCATACTTCAGTTGATCCCCTAAAATCAATGGAGGGGGGAGGAGGTGGGGCTTTGCCTTTACGCTAGCTTTTTATTTTTTGGACTAAACAATATAACTTCCGTTTTAGCTGTATTTAGTTGTAAATGGTTGTTATTCATCCATTCATTAAGTTCTTTCATACATTGATTAATTCTCTCAAAAACATCTTCACTATTATGGACCTCAATATATAGCTGCGTATCATCCGCATATGAATGAAATAGACCATATTTCATAAATGTTTTGAAAACAGGACGGAAGTATAGGTTAAAAATAAGAGGGGATAAACAGGAGCCCTTTGGGACCCCACATACAAGCTCCACCATTTGTGAGGTGAAGCCATCCAATATAACCCTCTGAGTTCTATCTTTAAGAAATGATTCAAACCATTTCTGAAGCTTTTCCCACCTGCCCGATCCGTTGTGCCATTATCTGGTGGTTCACAGTATCAAAGGCCGCGGAGAGAACCAACATCAGTAAAACTGTTGATTTCCCGCCCCGTCTGCAACCTCCAGCAAATCATCATGTACAGCTAGAAGAGACGATTGTGCCACCATTCAGGCGAAATCCCGACTGAAGGTTGTCCAATAGTTTCTCTTTATCTACGAATGCCTGGAACTGAGTACACACCACCTTTTCCAGAATTTTCATCGGCCACATCAAGTTAGCCACTGGTCGGTAATTCTTCATCATTTCCGGATCTAAGGTGGGTTTCTTTAACAATGGTTTTATTAATGCTTTCTTTAGGGCTTTGGGTATTTGGGAGTCTTGTAGTGACTTGTTCACAAAGGTCCTAATGAACGGTGTTAGATCATTCGCTAGGCGTTTTGCAGCATATGCTGGGATTCTGCATGAAGAGTCATTAGTGGGTTTCAGTTAGCTCAAAAGAATAAGGATGGTCTTTTCATCCACTATTTGGAACTGGAAGGAAGACTGTTTCCCCTTGTTTTATCTTCTCATGTTCCTTTTCTTCCTCTGCTTTCTCTTCTGATTCAGGGGCCCTTCCTTGTTCTATATTTTTTAATATAGTGACTATCTTTTCTTTAAAAAGAGATTGAATTTGTCTGCCTGTTCCTGAGATGCAGTTGTCGTGGAGTCCATACAAGCTGGTTTGCTAAATCTCGAGACCACTTCGAATATGGCCTTTGAATGATTTCTGGCTTGCGTCATTTCTTTATGTAGGTAGTCCCATTTTGCCATAAATAGGGCAACTTTGTATGTTTTTAAAACTATCTTTGCTCTGTCCGCATTATTTTTGGACTTAGTATGTATCCAGGTGTCATTGGCTTTACGGAGTTGATTCCATAACAAAGCAAGCTCTGGATTAAACCAGGATTTAGAGGTCTTTGTTTTATTTTGTTTCAGGGGTGTGTAATTTGTTACATATTTATAGCAAAATGTAGATTCCTCTGGAGGGGGAAAAAAGCACAGCTCCGATTAGAAATCCTCCAGGCCACCAATGACTATGTCAAACTTTCGGTACCGACTTGGTGTACCTACCAATCGGCCCAAAGATGCTGGGCCGACCGGTAGCTCGATACAACCGACACAACGAGCTGGAAGCACATGGAACGGTCCTCAATGGCACTGTACTCTCCACCGGAAATCCTAGCCATCCCACTAAAGGAGCTGCCCGATAAACGCTTGCACCCCCTAGTGGGCCCAAAGCGGACACAATGGCACAAAATGAGAGCGCTCCTGGCTGCGGATGTTCAAGCTGCCCCTGTAAGGGCAATCCTATTGATTTGCCGCGACTACCCACTACACCCAAACCAAGATTCTATATGGCCTGGGGTTAAGGTAATCGAACAATCCCCTCCATCAAATTCCAGGAAGCCAGTCTGGTTTTACAACTACAGAAATCAGACTGGCTGCCATACCACACTCTGCTAGTAATATGCTCAAATACGACCAGCAAACATTATTAGCCAAAGCATCACCTGGAAAGCTTGAGATGGAGCAAAACGTGGCTTTCTACCCGCGCACGTTCTACACCAGCTGCACCCCCAAACAAAACCAGACACTAGCGACACAATGGTCCAGCGACTAGGAATTCCTGATTGACCTAGGGGATGTCTATAATTTCTTTGACGCTATACCCATAACCTCATAATATTCACAACAGTGAGATTCAATTCGAACTATTCCAAAGGCTATACAACACACCATGCAAACTACATAGAATGGGGCTCACACATACCCCCACATGCTGGAGACACTGCAGGGGACTGGGTACAATGGGAAATATCCTATGGACTTGCCCCCATCAGGGTGTTCTGGGCAAAGGTTCATAAACACACCACTGGGGTACACAGGGTCACCTTAGACCTAGCCCCGGGTCCAAAGCTATTCAGGGTTGGGGGATGAAGACTGGTACAGCGACCCGATGGCTAGAAAAGTAGTGCATACAGTGCTTTTTTCAGCCTGAAAAAATCCTAATTCTTCATTTGAAAACAGACAGCCCCAACTAAGCAGGGCTGGCTGTCACTTAACCAGAATATGCCTATTAGAATGCTCTATCCTAAAAGGTTATCCGAGCAGAGTTCCAGTCTGCCCCAGAACCTTGCTGCGAGAGGTCGTGCTTCTGCTCCAGTGCTCCACTTTCACCGCGATATATCGCGTTTCACCTTTAAGGGAAAGGAAAAAAAAACCCAGCCCAACCAACCTTCAAAAACCCCGTGGCCGCGCGGAGCGCGCGCGGAGTTCCGAGCAGAGTTCCAGTCTGCCCCAGAACCTTGCTGCGAGAGGTCGTGCTTCTGCTCCAGTGCTCCACTTTCACCGCGATATATCGCGTTTCACCTTTAAGGGAAAGGAAAAAAAAAAACCAGCCCAACCAACCTTCAAAAACCCCGTGGCCGCGCGGAGCGCGCGCGGAGTTCCGAGCAGAGTTCCAGTCTGCCCCAGAACCTTGCTGCGAGAGGTCGTGCTTCTGCTCCAGTGCTCCACTTTCACCGCGATATATCGCGTTTCACCTTTAAGGGAAAGGAAAAAAAAAACCAGCCCAACCAACCTTCAAAAACCCCGTGGCCGCGCGGAGCGCGCGCGGAGTTCCGAGCAGAGTTCCAGTCTGCCCCAGAACCTTGCTGCGAGAGGTCGTGCTTCTGCTCCAGTGCTCCACTTTCACCGCGATATATCGCGTTTCACCTTTAAGGGAAAGGAAAAAAAAAAACAGCCCAACCAACCTTCAAAAACCCCGTGGCCGCGCGGAGCGCGCGCGGAGCGCGCGCGGAGCGCGCGCGGAGTTCCGAGCAGAGTTCCAGTCTGCCCCAGAACCTTGCTGCGAGGGGTCGTGCTTCTGCTCCAGTGCTCCACTTTCACCGCGATATATCGCGTTTCACCTTTAAGGGAAAGGAAAAAAAAAACCAGCCCAACCAACCTTCAAAAACCCCGTGGCCGCGCGGAGTTCCGAGCAGAGTTCCAGTCTGCCCCAGTCCGCCCCGGGAGCAGCGGGCTGGCAGCTGGAGGCTCTCCAAAGACTCACGATCTGAGGGACTGACGTGCTGCAGTGCTACAAGGATAAAGAGGTAGGATCCCTCCTGTTTTCTTGTGTCTGCTGGCGCTGGCTCCGACCCCACGAACCATAAGCGGCTTTAGGTCAGCGTTCGGCTGCCTCCCAAGATTTACCGCTACCGCCGGCTCACAATTGGCGGCAAGCTACTGACTTGGTTCCTCTCTCCCCCCCACCCATCCATTTTCTCTCTTCCCCCTTCCCTTCCCCCCCTTTTCCTTCTGTTCGTCTCTCGCTCCCTCTCTGTTCTTATCCCTCCCCTATCTCTGGCAAGTTTCTTTTGTCCCCCCGCTTCCTCCTCTTCCGCCCTTCTCTTTTCCCCCCCTTTTTCCCACTGCCGCTCCTCTTCCCTCTCTTCCCCTTCCCTTCCCCCCCCCCCCTTTCCCCTTCCCTCTCATCCCTTTCCGCGATGGAGGAAGACCTGGACCAGCGTCTCCTAAGGAGCCGCACAAAGAAAACCTTAACGTTAGCGCCCAGCAGCGCCGCAGGTTCTGTCCCGTCTCTACATTCGTCAAGAGCGTTAGCGGCCAGCAACCCGCTTTCGCGAGAAAACCTGGATCACGCTCACCCTGGGTCCACCAAAGAATTCTCTCTCCCTGGTAGAGACAACGAGCATGGACAGAACCCACCCTTCCACCTGGTGGGACCAAGCAATGCATCTGTACTACCTGCTTTCTGCCCGCCCTTAGAGCCACGGTCCTCTCTGTCTCTTCAGGCTCACAAAGACAGAGCACTTGGAGGCCGCTTGGGCCAACGGCAGTCTTGGGACACCGAACCCTTCATGGCCCCCCCCCCCGCACCGCTTCGGCGAGCGACCACCCCTGTGCGGGGACCGGAGGGCCCCTGTCAGGAGGTCTGGGGGCGGGCCCAGTTCTAAGTGAAGCGACGTGCGAAACACAACTTCCTCTAAACCCGCCTGCTCGGCCGGCCACCAACCTCCAAGAAAGTTCAAGTGTTTCCGACTTATCTCAACAGCCACAAGACGCCCAGCGGTCACTCCACCTGACCACCAACCTTTCCGCTCAGGACCTGCTCTTCATTTCACATGTCATTCCGGCTGCTCAGACCACCACCACGGCCTTAATTCATCCTGCTACGCCGGGCACCCGGGTCCCTTCTTACGGCGGTGGTGAAGGACGTCTAGAGAATCTAACGGCCTCTCCCACCCCAGTTAAGATAGCCCAGCACCCCGCACCGGATGCGTTTATACCACCAGAGACGGGCAAAGCGCCAGCCTCGCCCGGCAACATCCCCGACACCGGGGCATCAAGGACGTTTGACATCCTGTCCCCAGTTTTGCATAATCTCCCAACTTCCTCGAATCCCCTCCTGGAGGAGCCTAGTGAGGCAGACTCCGATCCCTGTTCTGAAACTTCAGAAAGGGGCAGCCGTAAACTGACAACCCACCAAAAGAAAAAAAGACCTATCTTCAAAAAAAAAAGGCAATACGGCTTCTAAATCCACCGACCCACTGTTCGCAGTGAAACCTACAGTCGCCTCGAGACAGCCTAAAAAGGCTGCTTCGCAACAAGGCCAGAAGAAGAAGCCCCACACAAAAACTACTCTACCTATTCCACTTCTGTCGAATGCTTTGCTGAATTTCTTCCAGACGCAAGGCAAACGGAAACTGTCCAATGACTCCGAACTCTCAGATGCGGAAATCCTTCAAGCCCTGGATGAGACGCCTCAGACGTCTAAGTCTAGGAAAATCTCCACTTTCGCCAATCCCCAGGGCACGTTTCCCGGGCAAGTCCCGGCTCCAACGCCACCACCCTGCAGGCCACTAGAAAAGCCTTTCCCGCAGTCTGATTCAGGATCCGTCCATTTGGTCACCCGGACTCAAACCGCATCCGAAGCTGTTCAACCAATTGCACCAGCGCCAGCCACAACAAGATGGCAGGTCTCAGCTTCAAGTCCACCAGAGCTTGGTCAGGCGAAGGCTCCATCACCACCGCTTCCAAAGCCGGCGGTCACCACAGCGACCGATCCACTAAGCAACAAAAGGACCTCCTATCAGCCCCTTTTAGAAATCTTTGACTTACAGCACCCCAAAGGGGGGCCACAAAGAGAAACGTCGCCTCAACCCTGGACAACGAACCACCTGTTCACCACGCTGCCCGCTGCCAGTCACCAAGACGCCTTGCCTCAGATTCCTCAAACAAGGGACCCAAATCTGAGATCTTTTAGTACGTCTGACCCTGGAGAGCACAATACCAGACGCAGGCACTCACTGGCAAACCCGGCGGCTCCAGGACCAAAGGTCTCGTCAGCAAACGGCAGATCTGATCTGTCCACATCATCTCAGAAAGACTCACCCAACACCAGAAAAGACCTGACAACAATAATGTCGGCAATTACCATCTCTATGGCCCCGTTCTGCAAATTGTACGAAACGCTAAGTGATGTTTCAAAAGACAACACGGCCATCTTAGCAAGTATACAGTCGAAGCTAACCTTCTTAGAAGGCTACATAACAGCTATTGACTTAAAGTACGAATCCCCGCCCTTAACAAAAGAGGCGATAGCCTCAGATCTGGAGCGGTCTGTGGCCTCATCATCAACACATGGCCCTTTACCTCCAACGTTAAAGCACAAATCTACACAGACGTCCCAGGCAAAATATTCAAACGAAAATGCTCCAGTGTTCCTACACAAAGCAAAAGTGTCGCAAACACCCAACCTGCCTACACCGATCCCAAACCTGGCTTTGGGAACCTGCCTAGGTCCGATGCAACCCCTGCCTAAAGGAAAGAAAATCCTGAAATTAAGCGGGATCGATATTCCAATCCCACTAGTCGACAAACTAAATGAATGTACCCCCCCACGGGAGGACCTGCCCACCACCTCAAGAGATCCTGGAAGCACGGCTGTAAATATCACACGCGCAGGCTCCGTGATGGATCTCACCCATTCCCCTAGACCGATAACAGAATGTGTGACCTCAGGCATACAATCATCTACGCCGCCTGGCAAGGGGCATTCCGCCCCTGCGAACGACTCTACTCCTTGTGAGACTAACCTGAATTCCAGAGCGCCTCATCACTCCAGCCGGAGGGAGACTCCGGAGCTGAACAAAACGACGAAGACCCGACATACTGATGCTTCATCAAGATACTTGTCGGATGCCCAAAGCAGACCCAGGACGAGAACCCACTCAGCCAGATCGTCCCCGCAGGAGCTGCGGACATCCAGAAGAGCAACAGACAACCACACTCTCCGCACAAGGGACAATTCTACTCGCGTCTTTAAAATAGAGCAACTTTCTGACAAAGATAAGTACATCATCCTGAATAGAAAAACTGTGTTAAAAATCACATCGACTACACCCTCGCTACGCAAATTAACCTCGGATGATTTCAAAAGGGTGAAGCCTTATCATAGAGGCAATAAAGCGAAAGCCTACCTACACATCTACTCGTCTGCAACTCAAGATATAGGCCCCCTAGCTAGCGATGAACTTAAAGCACAAGGCCTTCTACTGTCAGAATTAAAGACTCCTGCCCTTAAGAACAACACACAGGACCGGCAACCCCCACACGAAAGACCTGATGCCCATAGTCCATCCCAACGGCATACCGATCGAAGAGAGACACTGAAGTCGCACTTTTTTTATCCATCAAGAACCCGGAAGCCAAGACAAGACTCACCTGAACGCCCCACAAGACCCGCCGGGGGATCTCCGGACTCACTTCTACGGCCATCACACCTTTCCAAGCGGTCTATCGATACTCAAGACCAAGCCAGACAACGTCTGCGGCACTCCCCTTATCAGCGACCGCGCAGGGCGCAAAGGAAACTAAGTTGGAGAGAGCAATCTCCACGAAGAGCTCTCGCACCCCACAGATCGGGTGGGCAACCCAAACCACCACCGTCGCCAGTTCCAAAAAAGTCTGTCCCTCAAACTGGCCCTTGGGACTGGGTAAAAGGGGCTCTATCATCCTACCGCCTCAGATAGCAATTACCCAAGGAAGCCGATGACCACCTATGCGACAAACTCTTGTCACTGGCCTCCTGGAATACCAGAGGTCACGCCCATCTGACTGACCCTAATACCTCTGACCTGGGCCATTTTGACATCTTCTGTCTACAAGAAACTTGGCTCCAAGAGACACCCTCTATGGACGGGTATGACATTGTGATTTCGCCGGCGACAAAAGGGCTACTAGGCCGTCCCTCAGCGGGTCTGCTCATCGGTGTACGGTCAGACCAAAATCTAAAAATGCTCAGGACCACAGCTAGTTCATACGGGGTATTGGCAGTCTTAATTGATTGGAACCCTGCTTCGGGACCTCTAAATCGCCGGTCAAAGCAACCTTCATCCCCACCACTCGCTGTGATCACCACGTACTGGAACCCGCAAAGAACCACAACGCAACTTTTCTGCCAAAATATGGCAGAGGTCCTGGATGAGATCCTTATTGAATGGAACACTCCCTTCATACTGATATGCGGTGATCTCAATGCGAAGTGCAGCCAGCAGAAGACAGACCGAAAAAAATCATCCGACGCAACTGAAGCAGAGCACAGAGGACAAGCATGGATGACCCTCATGGCATCCCGGAACCTACACAACGTTGCCTGGATCCGTGAAGGGCAGACGCTTCTCCCGACCTGGGAGAGGGGCCGACTGACAGCCACATTGGATTATATTTTTGCGTCTCAAGCTTTGTGTGCTGCAACTCAAGACTTTAAGGTGGTTAAAACGGCCGCCAGCGACCATAACATGCTCACCACTTCTTGGAGCTCCCTAGCGAGGAATTCAACTTTCTATTTACCATCGATTGAAACAAATCCCAAACAATCACGCCTGCGACTGACCCGGACCAACATTAGAGCTATCACCGATCAGTACGTGGCTGAATTTGGGATCGACCAACCTTCCGGGCCATCGTCCAGGCCGGACTACTATCCCATGCTCTTAAAATATACGAGCCACCCGGCAGTGGGTCTATCCACCCCCAAATCTTGCACCCACCAGTATGACCTGGAAACTGCGGGGAAAAAAAACGGCCTGAGAAATCTCAGAAGACGTGCAAAGACCACCAATACCGAAGAGGCATGGGATCGCTGGAGAACTGAAAAAAAAGCCTACAAATCATGGATCAGGGCACGTCGTGCTGTTTTATACCAACAGGACGCAGAAGCTATGATGAAAGTTCTACACGCAAAAAAAACGGCAGATTTCTGGGACTTGGTAAACGCCTCGCAAGGATCCACAACCTATAACATGAGTAATTCTGTCCCAGAACAAGTTTGGGTCACGTTCTACACTGATCTTTTCGCCAGCTTAGCGCGAGATACAAATCCGTCCTTTGTCACCACCGGAGCACCCTGGATCGACCTCTCTCTAACATCTACCATAAGTACTGCCATCCAAAAGTTAAAATCTTCCAGAGCCCCAGGCCCGGACGGCCTGTCGAACATAGATCTAAAAAAGCACCACGCGGAATGGGCTGCCTTTATGAGCATTCTGTTCGACCACTGCAGATCTACCAGACAGATCCCATCATCATGGTGCAAAGCAATCATCATCCCTATTTTCAAACGTGGAACCAGAGAAGCACCGGAAAACTACCGTCCGATTGCCCTATTGGACATAATGGGAAAAATATTTGCCTCCCTTCTTTTAGATCATTTCCACCGCTGGGAGAAAACAGCTCCCTGCAGCGATCCTTACCAACTAGGCTTCAAGAAAAACGGTAGCACCACAGTGAACATCTTCATACTCTCAATTCTAAAAGCCAAAATAAAACAGGGATCTCCTGCGGTGTACGTGGCTTTTATCGACCTTTCTCAGGCGTTCGACAAAGTGGACCGTCCTAGACTATGGAGAAAGCTGGCAAACTGGAACTGTCCACCGGCCATATTACACCCTATAATAGCCCTGCACACCAATACCTCTCTTAACGTCCGTCTAAACAAACAGGGGGCCCTGTCCAGAAATATTCAGACGTTCAGAGGTGTCAAACAAGGCTGTCCTCTAGCTCCGGCACTTTTCGTGGCTTTTTTGGGGGACTTCAAAGATTCGGAAGCGTTGGTGCGCTGCTTCCCCCCAAAGTTTGGCAATCTCCCCCTGTCTCGCCTCTTATATGCCGACGACATGATCCTGTTTGACCAAACTCCGATCGGCCTCCAAAGGCAGCTGGACAATCTGGCAACCTACATGACCACCAACAATCTTCAAATAAACCAGACCAAAACTAAAATCATGATCTTGTCCTCTTCACGCCACCCGCCAAAAACCACCGGGTCTTGGTCAGTTTGCAAAACCAGAATCGAAGTGGTTCAACAATTTAAATATCTAGGTGTGCTCTTAGACGGGTCGCCACATGAAATCAAAATGCAGCAACACCTCTGGTCCAAAACAAGGCAACTGACTTCCCAATTACGAGCACTCGACAGGAAGTTTGGCAAATTTTCATTAATGCCGGCCATCAATTTCTACAAGGGTAAAATGGTACCCTCTCTGACCTACGGCATGGATGCCATGTTCACCATACCGCCCCAACTATGGCGTAAACTAGAGGCCTACATATGGAAGTCCCTTTTAGGTCTCCCGAACGCTATTCCCATAGAAGCAATCAGACGAGATCTGGGCCTTTTGTCTCTAGGCGCCACTGTCAGTGGGGCTGCTCTTGCCCTATTCAGGAAAACCTTAATTAAAGACAGTCTCCCAATTTTTAAAACAATTGGGCAGGAACTTGAATCAACCACTACCAAGTCGGTCCAAAAGTGGGTGGATCTTCAAAAAACCAAATTGGAAGGCCTGCAATGTTCACTTAATGACCTGATAACGAACCCACAAAGAGTAAGTGAAAAACTAAAACTGCAGGACTGGATCTCCACTGTGGACAAAGCAGCTTCCATCAAGTGCTTAAACCATCTTCCTCCAACCTACAATAAACTGAAATCTCCTATGACGTACTGTCTGCGATTTCCAGATAAAAAACTGCGCTCAACTTTTCTAAGGGCTCGTTTAAATCTGCTCCACACCCGCGAAACCTTGGGAAGAAGACTGCAGACCAGTTCAACTACTTGCAGACTGTGTGAAGACCCTGACTCTGTGGAGAACATCCGCCACCTGCTCCTAATCTGCCCGGCTTTGGACGACATTCGCGCCCCATTTCTGTCTCCGCTTCGGTCAGACTCGGTCTTGATCGAGGAGCACACATGGTGGTGCCGCTTAATATCTGGCGAGAAGTCTCGTTGGGCGGTTGTCACGGCCAAAATATTAGAAGCAGCCTTCACTAAAATTGGCGGCAGAGCTAGTGGCCTGCAGACCATGGATGTTTAACTGATGGTTTTCTGCTACCTCTAAAAACTACTGTGCAGCTGAGTCACTGGGTCTTAACTTGGCGAACCTTTCTTTTGATTTTCATCTACTGTAACCAACAACTTCTTGTAAAAATCATTTTCTTTGATTACACACAAGTAAAATAAAAAAAAAAAAAAAAAAAGGTTGCAACAAACCCATACAGGCCGACCGCTTGAGGACACTGACAGATACCTACCTCTAAATATACCATATATGACTGGGCACCCATTGACTGATCCATAGAGACGCACACAGAACCACTAATATGTACATACATATGCAAGTTGGGGGTATTAGAAGTTGGGTGGGTAGCCACCATGTTGCTGGCGGGAGCAGAGCGAGTAGAATGGTGGGGGCGGGGGTGTAGGGGACATAGGGAGTAAGCGATGTACATCATGAATATGGAATTTGTCTAAATTTGTCGAATCTATGCATAAGTCTCACGACCACATTCACAAGACATGATGTCTATTATTTTTCTCTCTTTGGTTCAAAATACTCAATACAATAAAAGTAACTAATATAGTTGGCCAATTATAGTTCTTTTATTACACACAACTTGGCAACCATGACCTTATGCCTATTGTGACCAAATATCTGTTTTGTATCGAAATGGAGGAGTGTCAGCAACCTGTGGCACTCCAGATGTTTTGGATTATGACTCCTGCTCCGTCACCATTCCCTATGCTTTCTAGGGCTGATGGTAGTTGTAGTGCAACACATTTTAAGAGCCATATTATACAGCTGGTTGAGCAACAAAGTAGAAAATATCTTGCAACTGGAGTCGATCATGGCAAGCAAGCAGCAGTTGCTTGGCTCATATTGTGAGCTTTTTTTATACACTGGGATTAATATTGACTCATGCCAACTGAGGGGAATCTCACCTTGCTTTATAATAATGGAAAAGAGGGCATGGAAACATCGAGCCCAGTAGGATGGGTTTCTTTTGATGACAATGTTTGCAATGCCATCCGGGACCGGGGCACGAGAAGCTTTGATCCTGCCAATAACCGTAAGTATACCATCAAGATCAAACCTCTAAATGTGCAACTCAAAGCAGAACCCACTAGAATCAGTGAAGATCTTAATGATCAAATTGTCCAGACACTGGAAATGCCCCCCCCAGTTATTTTCTGAAATTGAATTGATCTCTCTAGGCGTCTTCTCCACCAAAAAAGTTTGAGCTACATACCAGAATGTCCTTGTGTCATGGGACTTCAGTAGCCTGAAAATCAACTTCGAATTAGCATTATGCAAGCAATATTTAGGTCACCAGAGCCAATGTTTGGAGCGTGTGTGCAGAGAGGCCACTGCTTCAGCCTTCTCTGCCCAAGAAAGGGAGCAGGTGCTAAGAGTGTGTTGAATGGTAGAACCACCAAGTTTCTTTTCCCTAAATATCACAATGTCAAAGAGACGTATGAGACTTACCCTGTTGATGAGCATTTACTCAAATATGAGAATTGACAAGTGGGTCTTGTCTTTGGTTTTGCACAGCTTTGAAAAGTAACGAGGACCACCAATAAAGCATAATGCAGCTTGGTTTACAAAAAAAACTACAGTAACATAATATTCTATCACAGCACACTAATGACCACCTTTAAGACACCATTGCAAAAGTAAACGGTGAGATCCTGGCTGATGGTAATCCAGTTAATTGAAACTCGCAATCGTGAAACACTTGAAACTTAGAAGGTGATTTCAGGGACTTTGAAGGAGATCAGTAAATGCAAAGAAGTCCCTTGCAGTCTTGTCATCCCCAAGCACCTGGATTACTCTGGGCAAAGACACAATGATTAAATTTATGCGACCAAATGTTGACCAGTATGGAATTAAAATGTTCCCTGCCGTTCCAACCTTGCCCCATTATGCAACAGAACAGAAGGGGCATAGCTTCAGCAGCGCACAGTCAATGGCTGTCTGCAAATAATACCAGTGCCAAAAGAAGTATAGTTGCATACTTTTATTTATGAACTAAAAGGGTAAAGATGTTTACAACTTGGAAGGTTTTGATCCTCCTGGTCTGCCACAATTGCTGAGTTCGATTGGAATGTCGTAGATCCGTTATCTAGCATTTTACACTTTGTTTTGAAAAAGAAAATCTCATGCCCTTTGGAACTTAGTCCCAGTTCCAGTATTCAGTATTTCTCACGTTGACTTCTTAATGACTCACGAGTTAGCTTCATAAATTCTCCCTTAGGCTTTGGGAACTTTTACACAGGGTCCCAGTAACCAGAATTGTTCAATCAGATGTCTCAAAGGGATTTGGGAGTCTGTCTCAATCCCAGGATGTATTCTTTTCCTGGCTCAGCCACCTTACTACATCCGCCATTAACCAGGCTTCATTTCACAGCGTTGTCCGGACTTGCTTCAGTCTCCATCTTCCACCTAGCAGTAGCCTTTTCCAGCCTCTGCGGCACTTTGGCTTCCCCCACCTCTCTATAAAATGATTTCTCCTGCCTCGATCAGTACCAGCCGTCCCCCTTTGCAGTTTAGGTTGCTGTGCTGGTTGCTCCACAAATTGGTGTCCATGGGGTATTAAAATCCTTCAGTTGATGTCCCCCACTTCAGTTTCTGATATTGGCCTCACCATCTTGTCAGTCCTACACCACTGCTATGCATCTTCCACACAGGTGTTCTTACATGGTTGCTAGTTTGCCTACTGTCTTCTGGAGTCATTCTGCCATGCATAGATTGCACATTCTCCTCTAGTCTCTGCTCCTTTGTAAATCTTGCTACTGCAGGACTCTCGGAAAGGGGACTTTGTCACAGGACTTAAGCGGTACATCAGGATATAATGCTTCAGATCTAGCTCATGAGCCGCAAGTTTTCCTGCTCATACATTCTACCTCATCAGTTTCCTGGAAATGAAAAGTAAAAATTGAAGAACAAAAATATGGGCCTGGCCAATGTATAGCGCAACCTTTCCTATCTGCACAAGAGCCAAGATTTGAGTTTGTCGTGCATGTTTCATTAAGAACATGGTTGTGCCACCTGTAACATGTAAGACTAGCTTGCCTCGAACTTGAAACGTTAAGGACTGAACATGGAAACAAATAGCCCTAAGGTCACTCAGATGCATTTGTATTTATTTTGTGGCACATCTGAAACCAAAACTATGTACATAGGTTGCCTTGAATGGTACATAGTAACTAACTTTTTTTAAAAAAAAATATATTTTTGATATACATATGTAAACCAAACGAAAAATCTTACAATCATTAATTTCCTCCCGATTCAGGTGACCGAATCGGCTGCATGGAAACCAACACTGCACACCTTATGAAGCACAGCCTGTCATTTGAATACCAGAGCTGGCCACTTACTCATCAGAATTGGGATACTTGCACACCCTCCAGAGCATAACTTACAGGGTCAAGTACTACCAACTAGACCCAACCGTATATAATAAGCAACAAGATTCTACTATGAAAACAAATGACATAGAAATGAGATGAAGGAACATTAACTAGGAACTATTTATTAACAGGCTGTGTGAATTAAGAGAGCCACCTAGGGACCTCTGAAGATACAGGGATAACGCTACCCAGACACACATAAGACACCCTGAGAGGTAAGCTTTACAATATGGCAATGCCGTAGTATCAATACCTTGAGACATGATATGTTGTGATAGTGCCCCTATATGTATTCCCCTTTTAGGGATTGAAAAAGAAAACGGAGACGTCCCACAACAAAATCGAGATGCCCTCCCCCAACAAGAGAGACGGAGTGCGAGACAACAAATCAGAAGATTGTCGTTTTAACATGTTTACTGTGACTACAATTGCCACAGTCCAAGTCCTGAAGAAAGCAGAGAGTTGGTCCTATTCTGCTGAAACTGGTTGACTTACAGAGGGTCGAGCTGATTACCAGATCCCCTTGACTCATTGAAATAAGATTGAGCCTGGTTTAATCACATCTATATTTTAATAAGCAGTAAAAACAAATACCAAGAGACATATGGAAAGAGTTCATTATCCAATGTGCTTTCGCTTTTTTAACAATTTGATAAGTCACACAAATTAGAAGCGATAGGAATAAAAGTAGAAGGAATTGACTTCCAAAATAAGTGTGCTCTTAGTCCTTAGTAGATGAGGAAAGTAGTCAGAGGATAGGGCACGTTTTCTCTTTTATCCCCCAACCTTGCCAGGTGATACACCAGCGCATTACCAGGGTTAGTTACACACACCCAGGGATAGAGATTGTTTCTGAAGAGACATTTAGTAATTTGTAGAGAACTGAGATTGAGTAATATTTTGTGAATAAATGTGTTCTGTCTGTGATGTGTTAAAAATTGAAGGGGTTAAGACAGAATGTGCTAACCCGCCAACTTTAGTTGTAATAAACATAGTAACTACTGTCATCTAGCCAAGTAGGCGAGACAAAAGGACCAGTACAGTTTCAATACATTTTTTTTTAAACTCTTCCATACATTCCCAAAAAGTCCCACCTCGACTTATGCATGATCATTCTCAAGCTAGAGGGTTTCCCGCACCCTGCTTCATATCCTCCAAGTTCCTCAAGTACTGGGTTTAAGGAGTTCCCACATCCTATGTGAATAGTCTCTCCTCCTGACCACACTTGTAGACGTCACTGGGATTCACCCAACAACTGCTGCTATAAGGTGAATTTCTCAGCCATGTGCAAGCAGGACAAAGGGCGGCGTTCCTTCCCTACTACCATAGGCTGCTTGAGTATGGCCTTGCCACCTCTCTACCCTGGGGTCCTGACTGTCATTTCTCAGCAGCTCTCTAGCCTTAATTTGCTCTGGTCCTCAGACATCCTGCTACATGCTTCTTCCTTCTCCCACTGTGGCTGCAACCCCCCCCCCCTTTCTGATCAGGGCCTTTCCTCCTACTCCCTACCTTGGGATCAACTGGCCTCCTGAAACCTTCATAGTTTGTCTATCAAAATGCTGCATCTATTCTTCTACACCCTCTTCCATTTCTTTGTCTATTCTTTCCTAATGTTTTTCTCTTGCCACCACACCCTCATATTCAAACGTCTAATCATTTTCTCACGCCATCTCCTCTTGATACACATCACCTCTTCTCACGTCACTTCGCCCTGATGTTAAACGATCAAATTATTTTCTCCTGCCACCTCCTGATCCCCTTCTGGCACCTCCTTCTCCCACCACAACATCCAACCTCCTCTTCAAACTCCAGTCACAACCTTCTAACTTTGCACCAATCGCGTTCCACAACCTTCTTCAAACTCCCACCGTTTGACTGTAAGCTCTCCACTTGTTATCCCCAACTGGTGAGGGACTAGAATTGGCCGTGGTGCTATGGTTCTCCTGTTTTTACTAACAGATTGGCAAAGTGGACAAAGTCTTTAAATGGTTGGTCTGCCATCTTGGTCTTATTCTGCATGGAGCCGCTGGAGCTGCCTTGTTACTTTACACGGGCCAGAATTCGGAAACATTGGTAAGCACGGTCAAAGTGATTTCATGTTTCACACTTCTTTTGTTATTCTGCTCGCAGAGTGAGAGCTTCCGACATTGTTGCAGCCATCAGTGGTCTTTCACAAAATCGTTTCGCAGAGATTACTGCAAACACCAGATGTCTGCACAAGCGAGGCTGTGAGTACATATGTAAAAGGGCCACTAATATTTGAGCTGGCTCCAGCATGTAACAGTGATTCTTCGTGCAAAGTAACTTATTTTCTACAGTCGCTCGGCGCTCCAATTCCTTAAAGTAATAGGGTGGTTATGGTCCTGCCTAAAAAGAGGGACGCAGCTGTGTTAAAGGTGCTAATTCAGCACCAGATAGGGGGACGTACCTACCAACTATGGGAGTAAAGAAGATGAACGTTGGGGGCGGCCACATTGGAAATAACACAGATACACCGAGCCACAGACACACAGTATTAAGGACTTTGCAGAGAATGGTAGGGGGCAACGATACATTCGATGTAAACTAGGTCTAACACATTGCTCTATGATCAGCTAAAGCAGGGGAGGGACAAAAATAGCAGTCACAAATACGCCTAGTGGGAAATCCCTCGGAACAGGCTCGATCTGGGAACCCTTCAATTTAAAACATGTGACCACAATGACAGGGTTGTGCAAAGTGGGGGCTGGGAGGCTCAAATTAATCATATGAGAATTAAGGCAACCAGAATTGGGTGAGATAACTGCAGGATGGTCAGCCAAACAAGCCGCCCTGCATGGCAACAGGGAGGGTGGCTCTGTACCAGTGTGCCGGTCACATGACCGCCAAGGCCCATCGGCAGATGGCGATGGGAAAGGATCACTGGACAGAGTGACGTTCCCGGGAGGACCAATCAGACGGTAAGTTCCTAAGCTCCGACGAGGGGGCCAGCCCTCCAAGTAGCTACCACAGAGTCCGCGAAGGTCATTATCTAACAGGTATTGTGTGAATGTCGCCTTTGTCACCAGCTGCAGGGTATCTTGTGTCCCGTTCTCAATGGTGCTGACAATTGGCAGTATATTAAAGTTCAGGCGGTCAGCAAAAATGTTGCTTCATTAATAACAAGATGTTCAGGGGTGGGTTGTGAATAAAATGTGGTCCACATGGGGAGGTGAGGTGTTGGGTCACTATTTAACGGTTCGCTCTAATGACACTTTCACTAATTAATGTAAATATCAAGGAGGAGGAGATTGCAAACCAATTAAATCCCCGGGAAACATGGCAAAAACTAATCCTGCTGTTCATAGTCCATTCAGATGTCAGCCTCTGGATCAGAGCTAATCTACTGTTCCGTTTGATTTGTGCTCACCAGGCTGTAATAAACAGTGTTGCTTCTTGCCTGGTTTGTGCTCCCATTTGAGTAAGTGCTTCTATTATGCACTAACTGGCAGACCCCTGACCATATTTTGGAAGCCCCAGTGAGATATCTCAGTCCTCCCTGGATTACCGAGGGTATCCAGGCCACCCTCCCTGGGGGCGCAGGTCTGGCGACTGTAGTCCCGCTGACAGCGCCTCACTGAGGAGGCCCTGCAGACGCCAAGTTCGCAAAGGTCTGCCAGGTCCCGAGAGCAGTCCTGCTTTTCAGTCGAAGGGCGAGCCCATGGTGGAGGCTCAGTGCTGAGGGGACTCGAGAGTATCCAGGATGCGAGTATAACCGAGCAAGAAGATGCTTTAGTAAATAGACAGGGTAGGATAGCACTAAAGATTTTGACACGGTTACTGGTTATGAAAGTAAGGATAGTTCAGAGATTAGGGTAGAACAAGATACGGCAAGGTATACAATTGTTCTCTACCGTCCTGTTAATACTCACAATCCACTGTGATTTAAGATTTTTAGCCTGTCAAGATTCTGGTCAATGGATCGGGTCTATCAGGGAAGGACAGCACATCAGCTAGGATCAGCTAGGCCGGTCACCGGAACTGCATGGGATCCGCCCTTCTTTTTCTGGATATTTCAGATCAGCGGGATTGCGAGTTCATCAGGCAAGCATTATGGTAGCAAGCCAGATAGTCAGGATGCTTCCCCACACCACAGCGCTTCACTGGGTTGTAAGGATTAGTTGAGGATTGATTGAGGCTTGAGGCCTAGCTGAAAGTGGTTCAGCTACTGCTTGGCCTTTTCATTGACATCTGGATCTAGAAGGATGTTAAAGGCTGGATGTTGAATGCTGGATCAGGGTGCTTCGCAGGAATAAGAAGAGAGTGTATGTGTTGTCAGATGTCTCCATTTATCCTTTCAAATGACATCACAAAAATGGGTGTATGGGCCGGTTTAACTAAACTCGCCCCTGTGAACTGGGATTGGATCAGAGCCTCATCTCAGCCTTGCATCCGAGTGATTGGATCAAAGATAGATGTCAAGTTTATGGTTTAGTTTTTACAATCCTAAGAAACCTTCCCTAGCCACTAATATCAAAATCGAATTTTGCCCTAAATACATATTTATACATTTGTAACCTCTACGAAAATCACATACAAGGATTACATATTTTATGGAGTATCTGTTCATCAAAATCCCACAGCTGTGAGACCTTGTTTCGCCTTTTTGCAGAATTTTGTCCATTTCGCCATGAACACATTTTCCAAACTTTCTCCCAATTTCCACAAATATGCGCGTTCACCGTAGAAATGTGTGTGCAAAGTTCAACAATTCTAGCATAACTACAGTTCCCATAAAACCACATATATTGCCATTCTTGTTCAGAATATGCTACACAGTTCCACCACGTTTTGAAATATAGGGCCAAAAATTAGATTAACAAATCTGCCCTTTTTATATTTTTCACCACTTCTGGTAGCGAGTTTAAAAGTCTCTAAAAAATGTTCATTACATATTCTTAGCAGCAAATGGTCAGCCTTTTGTCTGTCTCTGGAAGCAAGGAGCAGCCCCCAACTTTGGGATTTCCTTCTGCAAGCCTAGTTTACGACCTCTTCACACGTACATTTCCTGGCCTGGAGAATCTGCCATTGTTCAGTCCTTGGTAGCATACAAAAGTCTGGCCTACCCCACAATTACCATGTGTCAGTGAGCAGCTGCTGAGATAAATGCCCTCCCCTTGGGTGGAAACCGGTTTTTCAACCTCTTGCAGGCCCAGCCCGCCCAAGTTAATTTTTAATTTCTTGACTTGAAATCCAGCATAAAACAAACTTGTTGCATCAGATGACATAGATACATTACATTATTAGGTTTAAACCTGTGGGATCAAAACAACTGAGATCAGTGTTCCTTTCAGCAACAGTCCTTTTATATTTGCTACTCCAGCAGATCTTTAGTTTTAGACAATTTTAAAGTTTAATCAGGAGAGCCCATTTGACAGGGGCTGTCACTCACAAGTAGCCCAGGGTGGCTGCACACACATTTTGGACAGGAATTGTCACTCACAGGCAATCCAGTTTTGCTCAGGAAATGTTTTGCTTTCAACATTTCAGGACCTTGTAAATTCACCATGCTTCATTAGATTAAATGAATTTTAGCGCCAAGCAAGATTTTGAGTGTTGGAAAGCGTTATGTACAGGCATTTTGAACTTTCAGCAGCAAAGTAAATGTCATTTACAGGGAAATTTTGGAATTTCACTTGCAACGCGCTGCTTCTCCCTCTGTACTCCAGGTTTACTTGTCATGGAGCCCACTGGCACTTTTTCTGCAGCGTGTGCTCTGTTCCACCAGACATGCACCATGGGTGGCAGGTTGTGCAGCCATCTTTTTGTATGTTCAAAAACGCGGTTTTGGAGGTTTTGGCGCACACAAGGGTTTTGCCGCCATTTTGCTGTTTCTCGCACCATAAATAGAGTGAGGCCGCATAGTATAGCAGCGTGGGTCAATACATTCCCACAGGTGCGTGGGTAGACACTGGACACTTGCACTAATTTAGGGAACGGTGAGCCCGTGGAGAGGGCTGTCAAATACTAACATCAAGTGAGTGGGCACCCTGTGGGTGTGCTTGAGAATCAAGTGGGGTAGGTGGAGGAGAACTGGGAGAAGAGAAAAAGGGGAAACACAGGATAGTGGAATAAAAAAAGGAAATAATAGTGTATATGGGCAGCCCCTTATACCATGTGTCAAACACTGCCCCAGTATCGTGATTGAATATTAAAATACTACTTCCAGTGGGCTGAAGAAACTGCAGGGCAGTGTTTCCATGCTGGCCATGAGAAGGGAAGTTTGACAGTAAAATAATAGAGAACACATTCTTTTTTTTATTTTTTATTTGTGTTTACCAAAACTATTTGGTTTTACAAAGACGCCTTCTGACTTTGCGCTCTTTGTCGCCATCATTTCAAGGTTTGTTTTTCAGTTTCCTGAAGTTCTTTTGTTCTATTGCGCTGAGGCAGTTTGTAGAATTTTTGCTGTAGCGATTGCCCATGACAGTTGACAGGTAGATTTGTCAAAATGTTTTGTAGCGCCGGACACAACGTCAATAGGTGACAAACTGATTCGACTGCCTCTGCCTCTTTGCACAACCTCGGCACCGTAGATCAAGCACAGGACGACTTTCGCTTTATACTACTTGAGTATGGGCATCGGGGGAAAAACGTCCAAATTTGTCATCCAACATACAGGCTTGTGTTGTCATTGAACGAGCTTTGGTCCAGATGAATCTTTGCATGCTCATTTCTAATCGAGTGTTGTCCAACATGACCCCCAGGTATTTGAATTCGGAGACTGTTTCAATCATCGTATTTTCTAGTTGCCAAGATGTAGAAAAAGCATGTTTCTTCTTTCTCTCCATGGTCATTATCTTAGTTTTTTTGTTGATTTGCAGCTTGTTGCTTTCAATATAATCTGATAGATTAGATAGTTGGCATTTGAGACAGATCGGTGTCTGGTGCAGCAGAGTGATGTAGTCCGCGTAGAGAATTCTAGGGACCAACATTCCCCCGATTTTTGGTGGAAATGCTTTCACAGCTTCAGTTGAGACTTTGTAGTCTCCTATGAAAGCTGTGAACGATGCCAGAGCCAGGGGGGCAGCCCTGCTTTATCCCTCTTTTTATTGGGATTTTGTCCGATAGAGTGCAGTTTGTTCAACTTCACCCACATAGAGGTTCCTGAGTAAAGGGATTTTATGGGCTCTTAGATCTTTATTGGACAGTTTCCTGCCGAGAGTTTGGCCCATAGCAACGGTCGGTCTACCTTATCAAAAGCCTGGGCGAGGTCTATGAACGCTAGGTATGTCTTTGTGGCCCCCTCATGTGCTTTACTTTTCAGAATGCTCAGGATCATGATGTTGACGATGGTCCCTGAGTTTTTCCGAAAGCCGGCTTAGAAGGGATCATCGCGGGGGGCGGACTTGGCCCATGCTTGGAATTCCCGCAGTAAAAGCATACCAAACACTTTTCCAATGCAGTCGAGGAGAGGGATTGGACGATAGTTGAGCGGGTCTGCCCTGTCACCCTTTTTGAAAATTGGAACCACCACTGATGAGGTCCATGATCTTGGGAGTGCTCTTGCAGTGGGGCATGTTTCAAAAACCTTGCTAATAAACGGAGCCCACTCTTCAGGAAAGTTTTTGAGGTTGATGTTGGTCACTCCGTCAGGCCCCGGGGCCCGTGAAGCTTTTAGTTTGCGGATGATTGAATGTCCTCTTCGTTCGAAAGGTCAGACCATGGAGCTTGCTCTCGAGGACATCATCCGACACAACCTCGGCTGGACCGCTGAAGAGAGCTGTAAAGTGGGCTATCCAACTTGCTTCGCTCACGCAATTCGACTGAGATGGTTCTGTGTGCGCTCCCGATGTTTTAATTAAGGTCCAGAAGTCTCCAGTGTTTTTACTCCCCAGTTTTTTCAGCATCATTTCGGAGTCTCTTTGATAAAGGGTGATCCGGTGGTTTCTCATCCATGCTTTGTAGGACTTTGCTTCTTTTCTATGCTCCGTTATAGCCGATTGTGAGTTCGTGTTTTTTGCTCTTCTTCCAAGGCGACTTAGGAGGGCTCTTTTTACAATCAGCTGCGTGTCGTATTGATGCATGCTTGAGTCACTCTTTGCTGGGTTTTTTCTTGTCCCCATCTTGTACGAGCTCAGTAGCGGTTGATAATCTAGTTTTGTTGGGGTGTTTGCTATGTTGACAACCAGTTGCCTTTGGTAGTTGAACGTTAGGGCTTTTATTCTGGACACTGTGAGCTTGAGACAATTTCCTTGGGGGTTACACTCAGTTTGTGATTCACAAATCTGGATGGCGCGACTCGGAATCGCCCAGGTTGCTTTTAGCAGGTTGTGGTCACTTTCGACGGTCTTGATTTCAAAAGACGTGGCCAACTTCAGCATGTTAACTGACGCAAAGATGAAGTCAATTGTTGCGCTTGAAGTATCTCTTTCCCACATAGGCCACCGCTTTGAGTTAGGGAAAGCCTGGGCGAAGTTGTAACAGCCTCGTGACTCCATCAGCTCTAGCCATAGAGCTCCTCTTTTTTTTTGGCTGGCGTTTGTACTTCCTTCTGCCCCTCAGAAGCTAGAGGGCATCTAGCATTTACCGCAGATTATAATGTGTCCCACTTCTGTTTCTGCGTATGGGTCATATTATTTAGGAATAGCTCGTCCGATATAGTTTGAGGGTTCCAGTAGACTATGATTGCAACCAGTAATTCTTTTGCAAAATTTGTTTTCTGATCGAGGACGGTCCAGCTTGTCGGCACTGCCAGTTGGTTTAAGGATGCCGACAGTGTCCTTTGCATGCTTATTCCACTTCCTGAGCGGACTGCCAGTAGAATTCCAGCTGATGGACAGCCCAGGGTGCTTTTTTTAGCTGGCGAGATTTCGATGCAAAAGCCGTCAAGCTGTGGTTTTTCTGTTAACCACGTTTCTTGCAGGGCCAGGATGTCAAAGTTACTCAAATTGACGTTGCCCTTTTTCATCAAGTGTTGATGTCCCTGTGTATTCCACAAACCCATATGCAATGTGGTGGAGGACTGGGTGAGGTCTTTTTGCGTCCCCGTCGATCACGCCTCGTTGCCATGGGTGACGAGTTGCTATTTCTTGGTATGGGACGATAATGTTTTTGGCAGCCATGACCACAGTTGTTTCATTGGCGAGTGGAGGATTGTTTTTTTGGCCGGCTTTTGTAGATTAGCCGAAGTGGTGCATAGTGGGTCTCGTGGTTTTGCTGTAAACGAATCAGCTGTTGCCATGAAGGCCCCGTTTTGGTGACTCGGTTTGGTTGGCAGGGGCGTGGATGAAGACCTCTGGGATGAGTTCCTTCTCTTCCTGTCCCCCTTGAGTTCTTTCAAGGTTGAGAAGGTCAGGTTTCTGTTTCCATTAGCCTTTAAATCTGAGGGCTTAACCATGTGTCGAGGCATTCTGTTGGCGTTGTACAGATCTTCAGTTTTGGACGTATAATGTTTTTTTTTCGATGTGTGTTCAGGCCTGTGGTCCCCAGCACTCAGTGCGTAGCTGGCGTTAGCCAATATTGACAAAAGGAAGCTGCGGTGTGACAGCTCCTCCAATGCCATTTTGATTGGGTTGGGCAGGGCAGCAGATTTTATGTGGATATAGGCCTTTGCGATTGTCCCTCTGTGATATGGTTCGACTCCTGCGTAGTCCTCTGCTCTCAGACGTTTCAAGATGGTAATTTTACTGAAGATGTTCCTCACTGTTCTTCTGTTGAGCCCAATCTTCTCATGGTTTCTAGAGGATTGTTCTAATTTCAGGGTTAACGTTGCCGAGGTGTACCTGCTCTTGCCTGATTTATGTCGCCAGTCCCGATCCGTTGGTGTGTAACTCCTCCGATCAGGTTCTTGCGGACCGCCCTCCAGAGGAATCGGTTCGTGAGTGGTCTCGGTTGGAGGTCTCCGCTTTGAATTTATCGTTTTGTCACATTTTTTGTTTGCTTCTTTTGCTCTATGTTTGCCCCGTCCAGGAGATCTTGCCGGCAAGGGTGGGTAGTTTCTATTGTTCTCTTTCCCCAACTGTGTTCTAGGGTTCTTCGTGGAGTCGTTTTCAGGTTTCAATTGTCTCTCTGTGCTGGATGTTTTTTTCGGTTTTTCTGTTTTTTTTCAGAGAAATTGTAATTCTTTTTTGTTTTTTCAATCTGGGGGCTGTCATTTGCTTCTTCTGAATCACTATGTAGATGCTGCGAGATGTTCATGGCGGCGCTATCTGCCAGAAACTCATCAGCAGTTCTAGGGGATTTCATACCGGGTTGTCGCTGTCGTTCCTCCATTGTGAACCTTTTTTGGTTGTCTCTGGTTTGTGATGTTTCTTTCTTTTTTGCCAGTTCCTTAACTTTTCTAGACATCGTTGCTCTGCTGGTTATTGTCGTCAACCGCGTTTGGTCATCTGCCGTATCGTGTAGTTTCAGGAGAGCTTGCTTATTCGGCGTTGCAGATTTTTGAGTCATTTCTTCCTTTTCGGGCAGACCTGAGAAGATTTTGGACGCAGTGTTCCTTTGCGACGAGGCGGGTTCCCCCTTCCGAGTGTCTGCCTTTATGGTACCTTTTCTTGGTGAACTTTCTTTGAAGAAGAATACCTCAGATAATCTAGGGCTTTCTCCACCATTGTTGCTCTGTTGGGAATTGAATATGCTGAAGTTTCCCCAGTTCAAGTCCTTCCGTGATGCTGACTTGGCCTTTTCCTGCTCGGTTTGAGTGCTTTGAGAGGTGCGCGTCTCCGTTTTTGATGGTCCTTTTTTGTTGCTGGAATTCGTGGTTTTTGTCGGACCCACCGGGTCATTCTCAGAAGTTGATCTGATGTTTGTGTCTTTGTTGCCGGCGGTTGTTTTTTGTTACATCGCTAGTATATACCCTTCTAGGTATATTAGTTTAGTATGCATCATCGTTGCCATCGTGGAAGATGTTTCAGGTTGTCGTTTATTGCCTCATATAGTTTGCAGAATGGGGCTAGCCCGATGGTGATGGCAGACATGATCGTCGTCATGTCGAGTTTTTTTGTCGGCGTCTCCTTTTCAGTTGGGGGCCAATGATCGCCAGGACTCTGGCGCCTCTGCAAAGTGTTCAGGAATAGGTCCTGGTTGGCTACCCGTGTTGGTGACTGATGTTTTGTGCAGTTTCTGCTGCTCCTGCGCGATGGCATTAAGTTTTCATCGAGGACTCTTGCCCTCACTTGTCTCTGGAGGGGTGGGGGTGGGTCGCATTATCTCTGAGCTTTTGTGGATCCTCTTCCTTTGATTGGGGTTAATTTCTGCTCGTGACTGCACGTAAAGGCCCTACATTTGGGTCCAACATTACTTTGGCTCTCTTTTTGGGAGAGTGCAGGTTTCTTGGTGACTGCTCTTGAGCGGTTGACTCCTGAGCTGTTCTGGAGTTCTCGTCAATGATTTCAAGTGATTGGTCTTGTGAGAGCTTTTCTTCAGATTTTGAGTTCTCCTCTATGTTCAAACAGGGTAGATTTATAGTCTCAGCTGAGGGTTTTTCCTTGGAATTCAGACTGCCTCGGGTCGCGACCGATTCCGTCGGCATACTGGAAGGCAATTGAATTGGAGCTGGTGTGAGCTCTAAGGAGGCGCCGTGTTTTCTGGATTTTTATAGCTGGCGGAGGCTCCTTAATGGCCTCTAGGATCTCAGCGTCTAAGAGTTTTTCTAGATTCACATGATTTCTCTTCCTGTGATTCTTAAAGAAGTCTTTCATGGTGCTGCGCTGCACTGTTCTTGAGAAGGATTTTCTTTTTTTTTTACGTTGATGTTTGTGGTTTTCTATACTTGATTGCCCGCCGGTGGGCTGAATGTTTTTTGCCGAGTGTGGGTGATTTTTCTACAAGCAGATGTGATTTCCACGATTTGGTTGCCTGTTTTTGACGAGGAATGAGGCAGAGCAGCATGAGGCTTCGTGGCTTGATTTTTTTGTTACTGCTGTGCTTTTCTCTACGGCACCGTCTGCCTGCAGTGGATCGTATGCTATTGGCGAGTCTGATGTGCGACACAGCCATTCCTGGGAGCTCTAAAGCTGGCTTCACTCTCGCTGGCCCCTCCTTCCAGGGTGAAACCGCGCCCGCTGGTTGGGCTTGCGGCTTGTAGCTCAGCATGGAGAGACTGATGGACTTGATCCTGGGCTTCGCGGGACGTAGCGCTGGTGAGTGAAATGCTGTCTGGTTTCTCAGGGCTCGCGTTGTTTGGATTTTCGGCCGGCGGTAGTTCCATTGCAGGATTGGAGATCCTTGCTGGGCTGCTCGCTTCCTCAATCCTCGTAGTGACGTCCACTGACATGGCCGAGGCGATCCAACCAGCCAACGGCCCTCTGGCCGCCGGTGTAGGGGCGATGCCTATGGCTCGATTCAGCAGACTGTCATTTGTCGAGCAAGTTTTTTCAGCGGGTCGTGGGTCTTTGGACAGGATTTCCGCTGGAGTGCAGGTCATCTGTTCAGGTCTTCCATTTACCTGCACTGTAGTATGCGTTTGTGTGTGCGACGGTGATGAGGGCGGTGCTTCTCCACTTTGCGAAGGTGGATACTCGCAGAAATTCGGGGGCGCCGATTGCAGGCGGCTTCTACTTGCGGTCTGGCTGGCTGGCGAGTCTTTCATACCCAATTGAGCCTTAGAGCTCCGGAGGCACCGTTTCTCACCATCTCCTTCTGTTTGCAAGTTCACGGAGGGGTTGGTCGCGGGAGGAGACATGTCTGCAAGTCCTGCAGGCCTGACAAGGACTGCAAAGACTGCTCCAACCTCTGCAACAAGCTCCGCGGCCGCTCCGTGGCTTGAGGCCGCACTTATGATGGGTCCTCCCACAAGGATCAGTAGAACCAGTAAACAGACTGTGGTTCACTGCAGAACTGGAGCACGTAGAGGGTAGCGGACTGCAAAACACATTCTCATATCGATTAACAAATTACAAAGGCTCTGAGCTAAAAAGCTGACAGAATATGTTAGGTCTCTGAAAACATTATGAGGAGACTAAAGAGGACAAATTAAAGAAAGAGGAAGTGACAGTAGGAGGGTACGGACCGAGTTCACAAGACAACCTACGGGTTATATCCCAGTTTACGACCAGCAACAGGGTACACAAACCAGGGGCGGGAAACATCGAAGGAGATCAGGGAAAAAGCACCGGGGAAAAAGAGAAGGAGATCCATATGGGGGGGCGAAAGAAAAGATCTAGCAGACATCAAAAAGAAAAAGCGGCAGCAAAAGGATGCGTTGTTCAGTGAAGCAGAATGGGTGATCGAAGAGGAGAAAGGACAAGGCGGAATGGGTAGCAGGAAGACTACAATTCAAATTAAAGGGGTAGGATGAAGAAGAGGAAATGAAGAAAGACGAGGGGGGGATGAGGAAGACGTGGCATCAGATGAAGGGTTAATGGGAGACGAATGAGGCTGACTGGGATAGTGACGAATGGACACCTGACAAACTAAGGAGAAGGGGAAGAAAGGAACGGAAACAACAGGACAGAAAATTGAATTAGGGATTGGTTCACCTCCTTACGCAGGACAGGGAAGGAAAATATATATGGGGATAACACAGGTTGTTAGGGAAGGAGGGGCAGGACCAAAAACCCATGTAATGCCATTATTACAGAAGGGACGAGGGGGAGCCCATTATGTTCCCCAGCAAACAATGAACTGAGATAACCTAATTTGTAGCTTACCTTCTCTTGTGGCCGGGGCCAGTAAGTGGAGAGAGGCACTAGAAAAAAAGACAGCAGTGGGGACGCTGGCCATAGGGTATATGAAAGGTTTCTTTGTTGCAATCATAGGAGAACAGGCAGACAAAATTTGGAATTAGGAAGGCTACAAAGGAGTGAAATTAAGCACCAATGCTTATGACTGAGCTCCATTTAAGAATTGTCATGCACATGTCTGGGAAGCCCTAAGAAGCATGTATCCAGACAGCTATGACCTGGGGACAATGAGAATTCAGGATTTATGGACCCAAGAGACACGAAAGTCCTTGGACGGATGTGTACCATTGTTCAATCACACAGTAGTGAAAGGATTACCAACAGAAAAACAGACATCCTTAGAGACGATACTAGGCATAGAAGCTAAAGGCTGGCCCGAAATACAAGTCAGAATAATACACTATTGTAAAAGGAAGCAGGAAAGCGAGAGGCAGGCAGCAGAGAATGCTGCAAAGGCGGAAAACAAATTAGTGCAAAAGAAGCTGGCTAAATACACTATGGAAGGAACATTGTTTGTGCCAGACGCTGGCGCCGTGGCACCAGCACCGCAGGGAGGGTTCCCCGTAAGACGAGCACCACAACAAGCAAAAACAAATAGGGGATGGCTGGCAGGTTTAGAATGAATCTTAACCTCTGGCTTTGCTCTGGGCAACCCACCAGACGATCGTTCTTTGCCTGCCAAGCCATTATAGAAGGGGAAGGACCCTTCCACCCATCACTTTTTTGGTTTTAGCTTGTCTCCCTATGTGAGAGAGGGTATGCCCAGACGTGTTCCTTTGCTCGCTGCGCGATAGGGATCCAAGCTGCACCTCACTGAGGAGGCCCAGCAAGGCCAAAACATGTCTGGGGTTGCTTGCGTTTCCGTGCAGAGGGGACCTGGCCTAGCAGTTCGGGCAGGGCTGTTCCCATTGGAAGCAGTATCTGCCGATTTGCATATGGCTGGACCCCTTTTGCAATGGTGCAGACAGGCTAAAAACCGGTGGTGTGAAAGGTTG
Source organism: Ambystoma mexicanum (assembly GCF_040938575.1). Taxonomy (NCBI): domain Eukaryota; kingdom Metazoa; phylum Chordata; class Amphibia; order Caudata; family Ambystomatidae; genus Ambystoma; species Ambystoma mexicanum. Next base: position 288,188,058 of record NC_090931.1, on the reverse strand, counting down.
CCCAGAGCAAGGCCAGTTGTTCATATTAATTCGAAACCTTCCACCCATCACTTTTTTTGGTTTTCCCACAACAAGGAGGGTACATGCAGCCGCGGTATAGGCCACAATGAGGAATACAACCACAGTGGAACTACATGTAGGGGGATACTTCCCTATGGGAAGAGGGTTTTCACCGCGACGAAAGGGGGGTACTGAGGAACAGGGTCTTCAGATCATGCTATATATGTCAGTAAATGGACATGGGACACGCAGCACACATTTGTAAGTTTCTGCAACGGGAACAGGCAAACCAAATAGCACAACAGCAAGGATTCCAATGTCAACAGATACAGAGTCCTCCAGTGCAGATACACGCACCGCAGGGGGGTAGTACAGCACTAAGGCAGAAAAACTGACAGTGGGGCAATAGTCCCAGTGGAGACCAAGCTACGCACAGTAGCAGGGGAACCACAGTGGTGCTAGGGCAAAACTTGATGCCCCACTACACAGGAGTCTGTGTGGTAGGAGGGAATCCCTTTCCCTTCCTGCCGAACAACACACAGAAATAGGGGGGGCCCACAAAAAGTCTTAGCGTGGCCAGTCCTAGAATTAACTGACAAACCCAAAGAGGAACCCGAGATGACAGTGAAACTAGGACCCAGAGAGTTCTAATTTCTCATAGTTAGAGGATCAACCAAATCCTGCATTAGAGAGGGGGATTCACACTATCTAACAAAGTCATGGATATGCAGGGATTTTCTGGGGCGACGTCACGGTTCAAGTAAGAAAAGATTTACCATTAACTATAGGGAGGCAACATCTTGTAGTTCCCTTACTATATTCCAAAAACACACCCATCAAACATTGGGGAGAGATTTGCTGAGTAAATTGAATGCAACTACATAAATTCACAGAGAAAGGGATGGTGTGCTCCACGCCCGGTATTTGCTATGCCCGGGTAGCAGCTCTTCTCTTGGCAGCACACGCGCAAAGGACTTGGCGAGCACGGCTAGTATATCACAGCATGTTCCTGTACGGGATCGAAGTTCTGCCACAATGAGCCCCGGGAATAGTGGGGAAGGTGTTCCGACTGGCTTCATAATCCCTATTCAGTCCACAGTGCCAGAAAGATGACCCAAAGGGGAAAACAATGGGGTTACAGTTGGAAGAAGTAGTGATACGCAAGGACATGGTGATTCTATGTGGCACAGATGATGACATGGAGTGGCGAACAGTGTTGTGCATTGACCCCACGTTGACAATTACAGTGTCGGACGAACAACTGTTCGCTGATGACGAGGAGGAAGGCGAGATGGTGTTCCAGATACAGATACCATACCCAGTTCAGGGTGTGGAAAAACTGGTGCCCATTCTAACACAGTGAAGAAGAAAACCAAACACAGAGGGCGATCTCAAAGAGGTGCCAGATAAGTTATGGACAAAAGGACCTCACGATGTAGGGGCACTGAAAGGGATTGGGGCAGTCAAAATTAAACAAAAAAAAGGGGGCCTTGCTGCCCTGGGCAAAACAATACCCACTGACCAGAGAAGCAGATGAGGGGATATATTCCACTCTGGACGCATTATGGCAGCAAGGCATAATTCAGACATCAACCTCCACCTGCAACACAGCAATCTACCCAATAAAGAAATCAAAAAGGAGGGTCGTGGAATTTCATTCAGGATTTGTGTCCCCTAAATTAAGTGGTAGAAGCAGAATTTCCTGTAGTTCCAAACCCTGCCACCATATCGTGTAATATACCAACAAAAGCAAAATACCACATTCATGAACTTAAAAAACAAATTTTTCTCTTTCCCCTAGCACCCAGATTCGAGATACCTGACCGCCTTCAAGTATCGCGGAATTGGATTTGAACATACTCATATGTGCGTTTGCCCCAGGGGTATTGTGATTCGGCCAGCATCTTCAAAATAATAATACAAATGGATGTATGCAACACGCAAAATCAAGCACAGTGATTCAATATGTAGATGACCTACTAATATGCAGTTAAACAGAAGAAGAAAGTAGAACAGACGCCGTACACATTTTGTCACTACTTGCAGAAAAAGGGTACAAAGTGTTTAAGGAAAAATTACAGTACTGTCTCGAAGAGGTAGTTTACTTGGGACAAATAATCTCTATTGAAGGGCGAAGAATAATGCACGAAAGAATACGTCATTCATTCAACAACGAACAGTGAAAGAAATACAGAAGTTCATAGGTTTATGCAATTACTGCGGAGCTTGGGTATTTGATTATGCTACATTAAAAAAAATGCTGCAGGGCAGAAAGAAGAGGGACATTAAATTGACATCTGACATGAATGAGAGTTTGCCGATCTAAAAGAGGCACTAGCGCATGCAACAGTGTTGACAACATCAAACTATAGTGAGAAATTCTACTTCAGATGGTTCAGTGAGGACGACTGTCCTCACACAAAAGAAGATACAGGGCCAAAAACCACTAGCTTACCACAGTGGCAGCTTAGACCCAGTAATGCAAGGACACTTCCCTTGTGAACAATCGCTTGCAGATGCAGTGTTTGCAATTGAGAAGGAATCAACGATTACCATGGGGTGTCCCGTAGGATTGTACGTGGAGCACTCCTTTGCTGTTCTTGAAAAATCAAAAAGCACATTGACCACCCAACGGCCATCGAGATAGGAGGTCATACTGACAAACCCAGAAAAAACAGGTGGTAAGGTGTTGAAGTGTAAACCCAGCAGTCTACCTAGCAGAACCAATAGAGGAAGGGAATTACATACATGAATGTGCAGCACATATGGACAGGATGGAAGGGGACGTGTGGGTAAAAGAGGAATAAATAACAGGATCAGACATGGTCTATATTGACAGGTCCTCCAGTATTGACCCAGAGACAGGAAGGAGACATACTGGTGCAACAGTGGTACTCTGTATAAATGGGGAATATGTAATAGCATCCCAGCAGTGGCTACCAACGCATTATTCAGCACAGGCAGCAGAATTGGCGGCGATAGGAGCACTAAAACCGATCGAGGGGCATGCAGCAAATATCTTTTCCGATTCTGCCTATGTCACATGAACTATCCATTCCGGATTGGCACAATGTGATGGTTCTCCTGTACAACATGCAGAACTACTAAGGGAATTGAGGCATTAAGAGCTCCAGTAGAGGTGGCAGTAATAAAATGCACCGCCCATACAGGAAAATAAGACAGGATATCAATGGGGAACAAAATGAGTGAAAGAGCAGCAAAAGCAGCAGCAAATTTACCAGAGGGAGTGCTAAGGTACGCCGAGGAAGGGGAAAGGGTGCCTCTGATCGCAGCAGAAATAAAGAAGAGTGTGGAGGAAGAAAGTTTAAACATGATGCTCATAATACATATAGTAGAATTACAAAGATCAGTGCCAAAAGAGGAAAAATAATTATGGATACACACAGGGTGCTCACTGGCGCCAACAGACATGATTCGGTGGCAGAATAGCACAGGGAAGCCTGTGATGCACAGAAAATTGTTAAATGTAGCTTTAGAACTGTATTAGCCAATTTGATTGTTTATAATAGATTGAATGGTACATTTCACCGAATTCGGCCAGTACCATTCAATCTATTATGAAAAATACTGAACCGGTGGAGCAAGGGTTGCAGGGGAGTCCCCCGCTACCCATGTTTGGTATTTGTGGCCTTGGTGGGTTGCAAGGGTGTCCTCCGCTTCCTCAACATGGACTACGGTCAATTCCGCTGCGAATAACTGCACTTTGGTCAAACAACCCAATAACAAAGAACAGCTGCATTTCCCCACTCATGCGTCCAAAGAGCACAGCAGCAGAGCTAAGTGAGGGATGGTGCACTCTAAACCTACATGAGCCTGTAAATCAGTTTGTGGGAAATTGTATGGTTTGCACAGTTTTTGTCTGGTCACACATTGAAAACCTTAAGGGGAACGTTACCACGGCCGGAAGGCCCCTTCCAGCACTTGCATATCGACTATGTCGACATGCCAGAGAGATGTGCCTCCTACAGGTACCGGATAGTAGTAGTGTGTCCATTTTCGTGTTGGCTTAAGGCTGGAACCTGTGCAGAGAATGATGCCAAATCCACTGCACAGTTTTTAGTGAGGGAAGTATTCCCAAGATGGGGGCGGGGGTGGGGGTATGTGAAGAATTAAGATCAGATAATGATGATCAGCACTTTGCCAATGATCTTTGAGGAGATGGCACGCCTCCTTAAAATTAAACACAAACTTTGCAGAGTTAACCAGCGACAGACGAATGGGATTGTCGAAAGGATAAACGGTTTACTAAAAGAGCGCTAGGCTAAGCTAACCAACACTGTGAGGATTGGCTTTTTTACCTTCCCCTTGCACTCTTTGCCCTCCGTAACACACCTTTTGCAGATCATCACTTGACTCTGCATGAAATTGTAACAGGAAGGATAATGCATGCGCATGACTCTCCTAAATACGTGGTTTTATTATGCACCAATTGGCGGACCCCTGACTACACAGCACTGGGTACTAATGTCACCAGTTTTTTACAGAAGTTTGTGGGTCGCTGTTTCTATAGGTCAGCGTGTGCCCTTTGGGCGATTACGTAGTTTTTTTGTGGCTGTCCCCTGCCCTATGAAGGGGGCTAAGTGGAGCTGACCACTGGTTCCTCCACATACTACCAAGCGTACCTAGTCCACTACCTGGGGGATGTACTCGGACAGCTTGTTCACCCCACTGGAAGACCCCCAGGGTCATGCTCTGCATTTCTCCAATGGGACAGCATTTTAATATGTCCTAGGAGGTCCAAATTAATGTGATGTATTGTTGTAGGCCTTAAGAATTTATAGGATATTTTTCCTCACTAGTAAAATGATCCATTTCTCTTTCTATTCCAGACCCTACCTTAGAAGGGTTGGGTGCTGACCACCAGATATTGGGCCTTCCAGATATACCAGGCATTAGTTGTGTCTTTAGGACACTGTGCAGGCCCAAAGCGGGCTTTACTGTTTTTGGGGTTTTTGTGGATCCCTTAGTTTCCCGCACCTCCCGTTAATATAAGGTCCTTACATGGGGGAGTGTATCCACATATACACAGTAGGGTTAGGAGAGTGTTTTATAGACAGAGTTATTACAATATACAGGGATTATTAATCCTGTATATTATACTTTCGGTACTCATTTGACCTGATAAGAGTTATAGGTGTGGCTTAAATAAAAATGTGCTTTTCCTTACTCAGTGTGGTGCATTTTCTAGGGATGTATGTGACTAATTGTACCTTTGTTTTGTTTTACTACCCTTACATGAGTTATGCCCCGTTCCCCTATCCACATTACCTATATTGAGAGGTTAGGCTTCCCAAAGCGATCAGGTGTGTTAGCCCCCATTAAGATTAGCGGTTGTAGTACCCTCAAAAGAGGGTGGTACCAAAAATTGCCTTACCAGCCTCCCTAAAAAAAGTGCTAAATCATTGTTATGGCTAGAGGATGTGTACATAATACACTGCCCCACTTCTTCCACATCTGAATGGACTTAATTCTTGGACAAACCCAATTAACGGTCTCTTGGTTCACCCACAAAATGTACTTTCTGCATAGTTATCGGGTGTGGGGGCAAAGGGAGTCTAAAAATCTCAGAAGTGTCCAGAAGCAGAACAGCAACAGCATCTTTGTATCAAATCAATGCCATAAACTGTCACCTTGTAGCTACTTCTGAACATGTTGTCTCCAGAACCATGGAGGAACAAACATGAGCAATTAATTAGAGGAGAAAGGGAAGGTGAAGGTCATGGAAAGCAGAATAGTATCAGACTGTGGACCTAGTTAAAATACAAGGAGAGATGGGGTAGGAAGGAGGGTTGAAAAGTCGAATTGGATACTTTAATGATGAGTGTAAACAAATGAGGATATAGTATAAGGACGGTGTCTAGAACCGAGAAGGTGAGAGATAATGTGGAGCAAAAACTGGGGATGGAAGATAGTCTAACTGCATAATCTGTAATGCAAGACCGCTGTTTACCTTTAATCACTCACCACACAATGTCGGCCCAGTTATCAGTGCAATGTGTCTGAAGCGTTCAGTCCTCAATATCTTTCCGAAAGATCTAGTTTGCCTGTTCTCTTAAAGCCTTTCACTGATGCGTTTTGTAAGGAAGACATGGCATCAACAGTAAGACAGACAAGTGACCACAGTTCAAGGGTGTTCATTGAACTTCAAAAAGGGTATGATAAACGCCTATCTAAACCTAGATCTACAGATGGGAGCAAGCTACGACCATCAAATAACAATAACGCAGTCCTAGTGGTGTCTTCTCAAAATAAAAGGACCGATACGAAATTAAAGTATTGCCAATCCTTACCTCTAAATACAAAGAGTGTGGGGAATAAGGTTATGAAACATTGTCAGGTTTTCAGGCCGTTGGCCTCCCCTTCCCCACATTTTCAGGCGGTTCACTCAAGCGTAGCACAATCTCTAGCTTCTTTAGCACGAGGTTATAGTTCACTTATCAGCATCAGGGCCTTCGGAGCGCAAGTCCCCTTGCTTCTCAAAGTCTCTTTAACTCAAAGGGTCTGATGTAACCAAATTATCAACAAGTTATTTTCCTTTCTAGATTTTCACAAGTATTCACATAGGGTGATTCACCATCCACCCCACATCTCCCACAGGTGGGCTCAGATCCTTTTAGTATACATTTCTGTACAGGCTTCCCTCTGCCGGGCTCAAGCTCGTCTTCCACCTTTCACTTTATCGTACAATGTTCGTGGGTTCTTCTTTTTTGGGCGACTCACGGTTCACCAACGATCCTCTTCTGCTGGGATCAGATCCCTTCAACACAATTAGTCTCCCTCAGCCGGGCTCGGACCAACGCCAATTGCACATCAAATATAGAAGTCTTTTGAATGTGCACTGGGTTTGACTTGACCTGTTGCAGGACCACTTCGATTTAACAATTCTTTTTCAAAGTTTGCACTCTTGCAGTTGGATACCTAACAGACTTTCGAATGAGCACCCACGTGATGCCGGACCACTTTGTCTACAGTATCAGTTCTTAGCTTAAAAGTTAATTCACTTATCTGCTGTCTTAAAAATCTTTATACAACGTTGCTGCTTGCAACCTTGGTTTCCACACGGACCGGTCTGGTATCAGTCTCCCCAACTAACCGGCTGTGCTGACTTCACTGGTGCTGCTTTTTTGTAGGAGCCCAAAGACAGTACCACAGTGGCAAAAGCCTCTACGCGCCTTGACTATCGACGCGGGAGAGCCCCGGATACCTCTGACACACAATGAAGGATTCTTCAGCTTCAATTCCAGATGTTAAGTTTCCTTTTCTCGAAGGCTCATGAAAGATGCAGTCTTTCGGTGAAAAGGTCAAGGGTACATCCCTCCTTGCAATCCTCTTCGGTGTTGCCATCTTCAGCCTTGTATTAAACGGCCATCTTGGAACTGCTGCTTCCTCATGTGCTTTGCCTTGCTCGGAGTGTGCTTTTGTGCTCCGCCTTTTATCCGTGTGGGGAAGTGTGATGGCAATCATGTGTGTGTAATGATCAGTAATTGCCCGACTCTGCTTGACCATTGTAGTGGGACAGGTCAGGTATACAGCTCAGGTTTTAGTCCGTTTTCCCTCACAGTGAGTTGTGTGTGAGAAAGTGTGTGCGTCACAAAAGGAGGGTACAGGGGTGGGGGTTGAGTCCCTATGTATCCTACCTGGTAGGATGGGAAGGTGTTACAGGGAAGGGGGGAAACATCTCGCCGTCCGGTGTGCCACTCCCCGAAGACCTCTCATCCATGTAGTCCTCCCGCAATGGTCCACCCCCAGGAACTGGATCCAAAAGCGATGGCTGTGTCCTTGCCATCTGGATGACCGATTCCCCGGGGACTAGCGCGTGAGACTCCTTCAGAATTCTCAATTTGTACACAAAGTTTCTCCAATGTGCAGCTTAGGCAGTGATACATATTGTGCATGCAGTTAGTTTTAATGTATCCATGTATTGAGTTCAAATTCACTTTGGTCTCCTGTCCACGCTTTAGAAAAAGAAAAATGGTAAAAATGTTTGGTAGACCGTTGGAAATATGTCTTCAAGGTTTTTTTGTTTTACAGCTACAACTTTGCTTAAGATGGAAGGATTACACTGAAAATATTTGAGCTTCCTCCCTGATCATAGATTTTTTGAGCCAGCAATCCAAGTACAGGAACACACACACCCCTTAACTTCTGGGTCGAGAAACTGCAACCTCCATTTATTCTGTGAAAAAGCTTGGTACTAGAGCCAGATCAAAAGGAAGCACCATGAATCCGTAAATAAGTCTAGCCTGCCCTGGAGCTCTAAATCATCTTAGACGATGGTGATCTAAAGTAAAATTCCTTTTGCTTTAGATCACAGAGATAATCAAACTCCTCCTCTTGGAGCAAAGCAAAATTGTAAACCTCTGTTCATCACACTTTAAACAAACACAAAAAAGACTGATAGTGTTCTGTTTTTCCAAGACTTTTCAGCTATCCACAGTTCAGCATGAAATCTTATTACAATAATGTTCTAATTCATCAACACATTCACTTATTACAAATAGTTAAAATATGTGTAGCATATCTAGCTACAACACAATCCACAAATCCTGTAATTCATGCATATAAAAAAATAAAAAACAATTAAATAATCACTGTACAAAGTCTTCTTTCTATATCCCCTGAACACATGCATACATGTTTCTGTCCTTCGGTAGTCATTAATAATATTGACATTCTTCAGGGGGAAGATTATAAATCTACAGTGGGGAATTCAACCAGTGGGGAATTCAACTGCTTCATTCCAACAAAAACTTTCAAAACTGGGTACTGCAACCATATCTCAAAAAAGTTTGTTTTATGCTTCCAGTAGCATTGTTATTTCATCAATCTAACAAGTAGAAAGTGAACTCTCCATCATGACTGCAACTCAACTGAGGAGCAAACCAGCTTTTCAAATCAGCCACATTCAGAATAAACGATCACACTCACACTGAGACACGAACATCAGAGCTGGGCAGACCAGCAACACCTCCGTCAGTTGAGAGAGGACTCGTGGGCCTGTGCTTCTCTAATCCCTTACTACTTGTTAGACTGATGAGATAACTATGCTATTGAAGCATAAGAAAAACTTTTTTTGAGCTATGGTAGCGATAACCAGCTCTGAAAGTTTTTGTTGGAATTAATCAGTTGTTAGGATTCACTCACCTGGGGTGCCACTCGTCCCAGAGCACCTCTGGCACACCAGATGGACCCGCTGATACATGGCAGCAACGGTCCAGGTCAGGTATTCCACTGGGGATCCACTAGTCTTCCACAGTCCAAGTGACATGAAGGCAGTCTGCAGCACCGCAGCTCTATGAGAAAACTCAGGGCCTTCCAAAATGGCCACCAAGTTGGGACAATGATCCTCAACCAAGATGTCGCCCAGACCTTTTCCCGGTAAAAACCAGCATTAAAAGATCCAGCAAGAAGTTGGATCAATGTCTTGCAAACTTCAACATCCACTGATACCTGCAGACTTCCTCGCCTTCCCCCAGGTGTTTAGATTTGGATCATTGTGGAGCGCTGCTCGCTCTTCTCATGTTCCGATTTCATGTCATGTCAGGGACTTAATTTGGTTGGTGCCTGATGGATTTTCTGGTTCATTTGAGGACTCTATAACAAAGGCGGGGATGGGGGGGGGGTAAACTTCTACCCTATCATACTGAACCCTATGATCACCCCTGGTCTTTCTCTCACCCCTTGCAGCGTCCAGTCTGGTTATCAAGTCCCATGCCAGCCTCTGCCCTGGGGGACCGTATTAGAATGGTGTGCTGATAATAGTATCCAGGTCTTATCCTCAAAGGGGCGGGTGGCGGTGGAGGGAATTCATTGGCATGGTCTTCTTGGCTCCCAGAGAACACTGGCAATCCAAGACTGTTGGACCTAAAATAAAGTTCTAAACTGCCATCAGTTGAATTCCCCACTGTAGATCTATAATCTTTCCCCCTGAAGAATGTCCATAGTATTAAAAGTCTACCGAAGGACAGAAACATGCATGTGTTCAGGGGATATAGAAGACTTTGTACAGCGATTATATATATATATATATATATATATATATATATATATATATATATATAATACACATTACTCAACATAATCAGATATCTGATAATTGAATCTGCTTAGATTCAAATGCTATGCATAGGCCGACATCTAGTGGTAGTCGCAGAGCATTAAATTATTTGTTTTTTTCTAAACAAAAGGGTCGTTGACTGGGAATGTCAATAATACGATCCCTAGTGTGACGTCCACTGTACCCATGGTCCTTCATGCGTAGAGGTCCCTCAGATTGTTTTGTTTCTGAAATGGGGTTGCATGAAGTATAGCGCGAGTACAGATGTAATTAAGCAGTTAATAGAAATAAAGCAAGAAAGACATCTATGCACCTTCGACTCCAAGAGGGGAGCATGGGTGGCCGATTGTGAATCTAAGCAGATACAAGCATCAGAAATACGATTAAGGTGAGTAATTTATTCCTTCTGAGGCTTGTGGATCTACTTAGATCACATGCTATGCATAGACAAGCGAGCAGTATCTGGAGAAGGAGGTGGGTTGTGAGAAGGTACAGCGGCAAATAGATGTTTTAGCACCACTTGTCCCACCTGTGAATCTACTTTAGAATGTTTGTCAATGCAGTAATGCTGAGTAAAGGTATGTATGGAACTCAATGTAGCTGCCTTGCAAATAGCGTCAAGAGGGAGGTTTGCAATAAAATCTAAAGAGTGAGCTCTTGGTGTGAAGGGCAGTCTCTTTTTGGATAACAAATAGCAAAGTTGTATGCACTTAACTATCCATTTGGAGATGGCATTTTTAGAAATGCGATTGCCCTCCTTGACACGTGCTATGGAGACAAAAAGCTGATCTTTTTATCTTAGAGGCTTTGTCTTATTCACATATTACAGAATCGCCCTCCTTACATCTAGTCTAAGAAGGGTCCTTTCAGTGGAGTTAGATGGATTCTTAAAAATAAAGTGTGTAGTTCAATGGATTGGTTTATATGGAACTTGGATATGAATTTAGGTGAAAATCTAGGATGTTTTCCAAGTACTACCTTGTGGATAACAAAGAAAGGGTCTTGTACAGACAATGCTTGTAGCTCACTGACCCGCCTTATGGAGGGGATGGCTACTAAGAAGGCTGTTTTTTTTAGGTTAGGTGTTCGAGGCTGTACTTGTGAATGGGCTCAAAGGGTGGACCCATGAGCTTTGAGAGTACCACATTAAGATCCCAACCAGGTGGAGGGTTGGAAATGGGAGGCTAAAGGTCTATTTACTACCTCCTTGGAAGCCTTGATGACAGGAACTTTCCACCCAGACACCTGGTTATGCAAAGTGATCTTCGCGGACAGAGCTGCTAGGTAAAGCATGTAGTGAAGAATGTTTGCTGGAGAACATTCAATTGGATTGAAGGCTTGTGATCGGTACCATATCACGAATCATCTCCACTTGTTGAAGCAGCAGTGCCTGGTTTTGGGTTTCTGAGCCTCCTTTATGATATGCATACACCTTTGAGGCAGTTTTAAGTGTCCAAACTCTATGACCTCAAGAGCCAGGCTGCCAGGTTCATAGACTGAGGGTGGAGTTTAGGGTCCTCGTGCTGGGATAGCATGTTGTAGGGCCACAGGAGTTGGATCGGTTTGCACATCGTCAGTATGAGCAGATGTGGAAACCATGGTGGTCTTGCCCACATTGGGGCTATCCGGTCAAGCGTGGCTTGTTCCTGGTGCATCTTGGGTACTATCCTGCCGAGGAGTGGGTTTAGGGGGAAAAGTATAGGCAACTTTCCCTGACCAGCTAGTCCACAGGGCGTTCCCCTTGGATTGAGGAAACCTGGATGCAAAGTCTGGGCATTGTGCATTTTGGTTTGAGGCGAACAAGTCTAAAGGAGGATAACCCCCATAGGAAGAAGATTTTGTTTAAGATATCTTTGTTGAGTTTCCACTCGTGCTCTTCGGGTAGAGGGTTTCTGCTCAGAGTGGCTGCTAGAGCATTGAGTTTCCCTGGAACTTGGAGAGACTAGGGACATTTTCTGCTTCAGTGTCCACTTCCACATTTTTTGTGATAGACTTGGTGTGTGCCTCCCTGCTTGGTTACGTAAACATGGCAGGGGTGGTGTCTGACGACTTGTACCGTTTGACCTACTGGATGCAGTTGAAAAGCTTGTAGAGCCTCGTGTACTGCTATAGGTTCTAGGAGGTTGATGTGGTTTTGGGCTGTGGTGGGAGTATACGGTTCGTGAGCTGTGTGGTGAAGGTAATGGGCTCCCCATCCGGAGAGTGAGGCATCTGTAGCAAGTATCGTTTGAACTGGTGGATTGTGAAAGGGTTTTCCTTTTAACATATTTTCCTTGGACCTCCAGCGAAGAGCCTGTGCTAGGGTTAGCGAACAACCACTAGATCGTCCCACTGACCTCTTGCCTGAGACCATTGTTTCGCTAACCACTCCTGCATTGGGCGCATGTGTAACTAGATAAATGCATGAAGCCATCATCCCGAGCAGTCGCATTGCCTTGCCTACGGTCATTTGGCAACTAGTTAAGTAATGAGGCATTTGCAGCAGCATCTTCTGAACTCTTTCGTTTGAGGGGAAGACTAGCCCCTCCCTTGTTCTTATGATCGCTCCTAGAAATTGCTTTGTTTGGCTCGGGAAGAGACTATTTCTTCTCGTTGATAGAGAACCCCAATTGGCACAGAAGGTTGATAGTTCTTTGGGTGTTGCGCTTGCAAATTTGAGGAGATTCCCGTTATTAGCCAAGTTCGCAGCCACTACTGCCAGCACTTGGTGAATACCCTTGGAGCTGAGGCTATGCCAAAGGGGAGCACCTTGAACTGGTAATGTTGTTCCGCTATCTTGAAGCACAGGTATTTTCCATGCGGTGGGAACATTGAAAAAGGAGAGTATGCATCTTTCATATCCAATGTTGTCACGTAGTGCCCTTGTTTCGGTAGGAGGATTACTTCCTGTATCGTTGTCATGCAAAACATTTGTGGCTTGACATATCTGTTCGCAGGTCGAGGACCGTGCGCATTGTTAGATCTTTCTTTGGCAGCAGGAAGTACATTGAATAGATATCCTTGTTTACCTGGTTTGCTGGGACGATTTCTATGGCGTCCTTCTCCAGCAGAGGCTTGCCATGCTCTAGCAATATGCGCTGTTCTTCTTGCGTCATTTTGTTTTGTCTTGGCGGGTGGCCTCTTTAACAGGCGGGTACTGTATAGAGCTTTATTACAGTGGATAGTGCCTACTTGTCTGAGGTGATCCCCTCCCATGCGTGGGTGAGAATTGTGAAATGCAACCTCCTACTGGATGGGGTGGACCCTCCGGATGAGGAGGCACTACCTCTGTTTCTAAACCTTTCGTAGCGCATTTGGAAGTTCGGAGAGGAACCCACGATGACAATTGGCCACTTTGATTCAAATTGGAGGAGCACCGTGAGCTTTGGACACGAAACAGTCTATCGTTAAAAGCGTGTCTTTGCACAAAGCATTGTTTGTTCGTTGGCCAAGGGATTTTAGGGTATCGTACTCTTCCTTTGCACTTTTAAGGGTGTCCTTGACCGCTTAACCAAACAGGGCATTAGGCTCAATAGGCATGTTTAGCAAGGTGGCTGTGTTTCGAGCTTGAAGCCAGACTGTTGCAACCAGGCGTGGTGTTTGATTAAAGTGCCTTTTGCTATTATTCGACCTACGTGATCAGCAGCAGCAAGGTTGTTCTTAAGGATACAGTTGGCCACTTGCTTACCCTCAAATACCATGTTTAGGAGCTGTGATTTGAACGGCTCTGGGACTGGGTTAATTTGCTGAAGTACTTGGTCCGACTTGTGGTAATTGTAGCTAGCCAAGATGGTGGTATTATTGGCAATTGTGGCTTGGTAGGCAGCCAAGGAAGTCACCTTCCTGCCCAGGGTGTACATCTTTTTGCTCTCCTTATCAGGAGGGGTCTCTGCAGAGGCTAGCAGTGTGCACCCCCACTTCCTTGGGGTAGTAACAAGGGAGTCTGGTTTTTAACTGATCCCTGATGTATGGGGGGTCGGAAGGGGGCGATCTGAGATTTTTTTCAATGCAGGCGTTAACTGCCCTCGTAAGGTTAAGAGTGAGCCGGTAAGGCTGAATAAGCCTCTGAATGGATTGCAGGAGGGGGTGAATTGTTTCGCAGGCCTTTTGTCCCAAGAATGTCTTCCACAAAGTCTTTATCCACCTGGGCCTCTTGTGTGTCAATATTGAAATGTTCTGCAGTCTTAAGAAGGAGCTCATTGTACTGTAGTTGGTCTACCGGGGAGTCACGTACTGGCTGTTCCTGATGGTCCGGTGATTGGATGACAGACATCGTCGTCGTAATATTATTCAGCATTATATTGGTCTCCTTGATCCCCTTGCAACCCTGTATCTTGAAACCCTGAGGTGCCTATAAAATATAGATCCTGAGAGGTGCCCTGTGTGGTGCTTTGCTCCAAGCGTGGTCTTTTGGCAGCGAGGGGCCTTTGTAGTCGTCTTTGACTGCCACCCTGAAACGCTGCCTACCCGTAAAGCAGGAGATTCTCTGCATTATCCTGTCAAAGCTCTCTGGAGTCCATTCAGTGGAACTAGGAAAAACTGGGGGATGAGCACTGTCGTGTAGATGGGTAGTAGGGGTAGCCTGTATTGGTGCAGCTTGTGTTGCATGGCCTAGAGAGAGAGAATCCTTGGGAAGAGAAGGACTTTTACTATGGAACGTAGAGACTAGAGACGGTAGGGGTGTCGAAGATTTAGAGGTTTGACGCCTTGGACTTTAGGAGTTTGTCTTTTGAGGAATTCTCTCATCTTGGAGATAATAGAAGGGTCTGTAGAAGCACTTTTGGGCGTATGTCCACCGGCACCCCGAAAGATGGTCTGTTTTAGACACGATGTCAGAAACGGACTCAATGTCTTTTTCGGGGGCCTGTCATGCGACGATAGCCTAGAGGACATGGATGATTTGGAGGACCTTTCCTTTGACACTTCATGGGCTTCAACGGTCGACGACGTGGTGGACGCTCAGCCATGGGATGTGTGTTTGGTGTGGCGGGTCAGTGCCTGAGCCACCGGGTGTAGTCCCTTTAACAGGACCACCAGCCTACTTAATGGAATCGGGGCTCGCAAGCGGGAATCTCTCAAGTTCCGATCGCCATCAGTTTCACCTAGGACACCAACGCTACCATTGCTGACAGCTCCCTCGACATCACTGGCGGCTTTGACCTGCATGGCGTGGTAGGCCCAGCGTTTTGTTCTACGGTCCTTTAAAGTTTTAAACCGAAACAACGTGCAGGATTTGCAGTGTTTTTCAGAGTGGTCTCTAGGAAAACAGTGATTACACACCATGTGTGTGTCTTTCCAGGTATACTTCCTGTTGCAGGAAGGCCAACATTTAAAAGATGCATTTTCCATGATAGAGTGATGGCAGCACAGTGATGAAAAGGAAAATAGGAGGAAAGATTAGGCATTCTCTAAAAGAGTAGAAAGTTATGACCTCCCCGCACTCTCCCAACTTTGAAGGGCAGAGGCCCAGTGAGGCCTGTGTAGGCCGCAGTCAAAGTCCATCAAGACTATAATGCGTTTGTCGTCGGTGATGATACTGTCCTCGAAAGCCGTTTAAGAGCTTGCGACGGCGATGGGAAGGAAAGAGAAAATATACAATTAAACCAAAATAAAAGGCATTAGCCTGCAGGAACTCAGAAACTTGCATCCGACTATGATGGTGGCAAAAAACAATCTGAGGGACCTCGACGCGTGAAGGAGAATGGGTACAGTGAATGTCACACTAGGGATAGTATTACTGACATGCCTATTCGAAGTTCTTTTTCGAGTTTCGAATACAAATAATGTAATACTCCGCAACTACCACTAGATGTCAGCCGATGCATAGCATGAGATCTAAGCAGATCCACAAGCCTCAGAATGAGATTATATATATATATATATATATATATATATTCCATTGGAGCAAAGTTACACACTCCACAGCGCCCCTAGTGCCTAGTGGCTATCGCCGGTAGCTCACCTCCAGTTCTGAGCCGCAGCAGCAAGGCATTGTGGGGAAGCAAATTAGCACAAATGCAAACCTTTTTCTCCAGGAAATTGTATAAGAGGGTAGTTCTATTTTATACATAGCTTATTCAACCCAAGATAAGACATTTTGCTAGGCTGTCGGGACAACTACATACCTGGTTTAACCCTTATGAGGGATCATCAGTGTAGTATAGTCCAGACAGCCTGTGTTTGGAGCATTTGGCCATGTTTTAGCAACACCAAGAGAGAGTATATGTGTATATATATTTTGCAGTGTACATTCTATGTGGATTGTGTGTTTTAGCTAGATATGCTACACATTGTAATTGTCATTTTTAATAAAAACTGAATGTGTAAACGAAATGAAATTATTGTAATAAGGTTTCATGTTGAATTGTGGATAGCTGAAAAGTGTTGGGAAACTAACAGACTTAACAATACAATGGGTCTTTTTTGTGTTTGGATACATTGATAGGCCGGCTCACCAATTGCATTTGGCTGGCAGCCCCCCCATTTATTGAGATGCATCACACTTTAAACCATAATAAACACGTTTGTGTTTCTGATGTTTGGCCATGGTCAAGCACAAAATATACTTTTACTGTCCATCAGTTGCAAAGAGCACTATCAGTAGCAAGTCAATATTTGTTCCCCTTCTGTTGGAAACTCTTTATGCAATGCATTCCACTGACACAGTAACTAACCTTCTCAGGGTCACCATAACCTAGTTTGTTTGCCTACATCTGGGCTCAGGCAAAGAACAATGTACTCCAATAATGAAAATCAAACATCATGCCACTTCAAGCAAAGGTTTAAACTTACTCTTTTCTAAGATTTCTAAAAGCAGAGATGTTGTAGCCTGATCCCAGGATGGCCGTCCGGCATACAGGCAGCCTACCGATCTTCATTGCAGGCCGCGTCGCCTAGCCCAACCTTTGTCCACATCTACGTGGATAGGATTCACCCGCAGACGGACGCCGGCTTCAGCCTGTCCGGCGAAGGCCCAACGGATAAGGCCCTGTTCTGCGCCTCAATCCAGTCCTTCACCCCAACCATGGAGAGGGCAGGAGCCCCCTCCCTTCTTCATACGAGCTGCTGGAGCAGCCGTGTTCTGCGCCCGACTAACCCGGAGGAATTCGACAACACGAAAATTGCGCCATAAGGCGAGCAGAGGGTCATTTGTTTTGTGCACTCTTCATGGCATTGTGTTTAAAGTTGCCTCGGAGCACGATCCCGCAATCGGCTGTTGTAGCCTGATCCCAAGATGGGCGTCCGGCATCCAGGCAGCCTACCGATCTTCACTGCAGGCCGCGTCGCCTAGCAACCTTTGTCCACATCTACGTGGATAGGATTCGCCGGCAGGCGGAAGCCTGCGTCGCCCCATCCAGCCAAGGCCAAACGGATACGGCCCTGTTCTGCGCCTGTTGTGTGCTTGGAGGCGCGCCATGGCCTACACCCTTGTTCCCGCCACCACAACATTTCACCCCGGTCGGCCCTATGATGTTGATCCAATTGCCACCACTTGCTAGTTTTATCCAGCGGTGAATGTTTCACAGTGGCGCATATAGACCGCATGTCCTTTGATCTAAAACGCCCCGCGTATGCTATGCACCCGCTGCCCGCAACATAAACATACGACAACGATAGACTATCGTCCAAGCCTGAACACAGACCCTCGGGCTGCTAACATACACAGCGTCAGAATGCCCCCGATTTGTATCCACTGTATTCTATGCTTGTGACTCCTTCATTGCAATTATTTGCCCTCTAATTGCTATTACCTTAATTATACACTTATGGTCTACATCACAGTGTCCACGCGCTTTAACTACGAATAAATGCATCTTGGTTCTGTAATGCCACAACTTGCTTGTATTACCCCACTGGCTTATCTGCCTAGAGTATTATCTCCCCCATCTCAGTTAATATTGGACTAACTCACCTGCTTCTTGCTTTTACTTCCTCGGCCCAACTCTGCCTATTATATCATGTTGCTCTAGCCGTCACTGTTGATCCACATCTTAGCATTGCTAGAACTCTGCTTATTACAACATGGTGCTAGAGACTACACTGCTGATCCCTATCTTAGTATTGTTGATCCATCTACTTTGTTCATTGCCTTGCTTGCACTGCTAGACTATAGATATATAGGACGCTTATTACAATCTCGTGCTCTAGTTTGTATTGTTTATCCCCTTTGTAGACAACTCCCCTATCTCGGACTACGCTGGACTAGCCTTCCTGTTCACTGTCTCGCCCCTCCCACTGAACTAGCCTACCACAAGATCTTGCATTAGTCTGCCGATTCCCATTTTTGCCAAAGTTGAACTTGCCTACTTTGTTAACTGCCTTAGCTTGCACGAGTTACTCTAGCCTTTTAACACACATTTTTGCTATTTTACGCCAGCTGTACACCTTACTGCTTAAACTTGCTTAGTTGATACCCTGTCAGCCAAACCAGTGTTGCATTAGTCCACTCACCCATAATACCTCACTGAAAGCCTTTTCATAACATGCTTACCACAGCTCACAACATTTGCGCCCTTAGCATACTAGTAATATTTAACGTCCTTGGGGGTCTAGCTCAACTCCCTCCCCCAAGCATTCAAGCCCTATCAAGTTTGTCTGATATGTCGACAAGTCCACCCACCATTGCACAAGCCAGCTTCTCCACATTTAGCCTATCCTAAGTAATCCTTGTACTTTAAGTTCCAGGAATTCTAGACTCTGTGCCAGATTATCCAAACTCTGCAAACCCCTTGCCAGATCTGTGCCTCTGGCAAACAAAAACCAACCACTCTTTAAGCCAAAAAGCTAGTAGTTCTAACCCCACTACTACCAGCCTAGGCCCTCAAGCCTCCACGAAGTTCCACAATGCATACAAACTTCAGAAAGTTGACTTAACCACCACCCCCACCTGTGCCACTGCTAACACCATTGTCTACCCTCTTAAAGGAGCCTTAATAAATGCCATAACCCTGGCTGCTCACGCAACAGACATCTCTGATCTGATATTGGCAGACGATTTGGATTTCCTCGCCATTCTCGAGTCATGGTTGAACGCAGCGGCAGGACCTATGCCGTCACTAGCAGTCCCAGACAGATACACAATACTTAGACAAGACAGAGATAATGGAAGGATCGCCATTATTTCTAAATCTAGCCTTTCCATGAGACTCTCTCCCTCCCTAACCTCCCAATCCTGTGAAATACTCAGTTACATTTCCTTTAGTCAAATCTCAGACCCTTACTATTCACTTAATCTATAGACCGTCTGGCCCAATCAGGACATTTGAGGAGGACATTTACTCCTTACTCTCTAATAATCTCAAAACCACCTCTCAATTATTACTTCAGGTGACTTCAACCAGGGCTTCAATGACCCTCTTGACAAATCTGCCTTAGCTACAGCCAGCATTCTATTTGAACTTGGCCTATCCCAAATAAATCAATGAACCTACTCACAACAAAGGCCGAACCCTTGACTGGGTAGCGGATTACAACTGTACTGCCAACATTACTGCTATCTCACCGCAACCCTGGACGGACCACTTCACTTCATCTGGTCTTTTGCACTCTCTACCACTAGACCTCTCCCACTAGCTACCCCTTCAGCCCCTCCCTGCCTAACAAGAAATAAAAAGAGCATCACAGTTGACAAAGTGATCCCCGCTATCCTCCCCACTCTCAATTCGCTGGCTGACAACTTAGATCTAGAAACACAGCTCAATGAATATAACAAAATTATGCTAACCACGCTTGACTCAATCGCCCCCATGGAACCCAGACCTAGTAAACCCAAAACTCACCTGAACAAATGGTTCACCTCTCAACTAAAAAACCTACGAGAACTAAAGAGAAGTTGTGAAACCTCTTGGAGATTACTCCAATCAGAAGGTAACAGAACAAAACTGAAATATCTTCGCACTATAAAAAAGAAATCTACCTGCCTAAACACAACTCCTACAATAAATGCATTTCAACGCTGAGATTCTAGCATTAATTATTCTCCATCTTAAAGGAACTAGAGTCTCCCATCCATACTCTTGATATCTGCACTTAAGATAAATCCTGGTGTTCAGGCATACAACAGGCACTCTCTAACAAAGGTGCCACCCTCCAAAATAAAATATCCCTAAAAAAAGCATCCTTTAGCCCCCTCTCCCACCAAAACAACATCACTCCCGACAGCCCCTGTAAGGCCAAATTATCTGATCACCCTGCACGATTTAACTTCACCGAAACTACTACTTTAGAGGTAGAAAAAATTATCCTGTCACACAAGCCCTCCAATTGCCAGGGCAACATTTGCCCTGCCCAGTTTATAAAGGACGCTGCAAGAGACCTTGCACCGTTCATCTCCAAACTTATCAATGCCTCATTTGATTCCGGCATTATCCCTGCTGACCTTAAACAATCCTGGGTGCTCCCACTGCTAAAAAAGCAAACCCTTGATCCACTCATACCTACTAACTACCGCCCCATCACGACAGTACCCCTTCTACTTAAAATTCTTGACAGGGTCGCCTACTTTCAAATTAAAAAATGTCTAACTCCACAAACTCCTAGGAGCGCGACAATCAGGCTTCCATCCCCAACAAGGAACGGAGACTGCCCTCCTCATTGATTTGAAGACACAAGTCAATGAATTAAGAGACAAAGGGAAAACAGCCCACCTCCTGCTGCTTGACCTGTCGGCCGCAATCAACCTTGTGGACCACAAGGTCTTATGCAGCCACCTAGACTCGGCCGCCCACTTCTCCAAAGAGGCCATAGTCTGGATCGAGTCTTTCTTGAGTGACAGGACGATGAGGGTCTTCTCTCCTTCTGCAGCGGCAGACCCTATTCCTAACACGTGCGGGGGTTCCCCAGGGCTCCTGTGTCTCCCCCACATTATCCAATATATTCACTAAGCCCCTTTTCGATGATCTGGACCATCTTGGTATCACCTACACTAATTATGCAGATGATACTCAGATTCTCCTCCCACTTTCTGGGGATTACGTCAAGGATTTGGCCTTGGTGAATAGAGTGCATCATCATTCAGGCATGGATGGCTACCCACAGTCTATGTCTGAATGATGACAAAACTGAACTCATCTTTCCGGGTACCCCCACCAACCTCAAGAAATTAGGCTAGGAGTACTCCTCCTTCCTAATTGATGGTAACCTCATTAAGGTGGCCAAGGAGGTTAAGACCCTTGGGTTCTACCTAGACTCCACTCTCTACTTCGCCAGAAAAGTGAACTCTATGGCCTCTGCCACTGCCTACACTTGTAAACTCATTAGAAATGGCAAACCCTTTCTGTCTGATGACAATTGCATTATCCTGGCCAGAGTCCTTATACTCTCTAGGCTAGACTATTGCAACACCCTCTACATTGGCGCCAACAAATCTATCATCCAGAGGATTCAAACCCTCCAAAATAATGCCCTTAGAGCAGCACTAGGGGTGGCTAAACAAAAAAAACAAAAAAAAAAAAAAAAATCACACATCAGTGATTAGGCGCCAAAATAATTGGCTTTCAACTTAGAACAAAATCCAGCTAAAACAGCATCCCTTACCCATAAAGCACTGAATAACTCCGCCCCTAGTTATCTTATAGATAAATTCCATAGGAGAAGCTCAACT
This sequence comes from Ambystoma mexicanum, assembly GCF_040938575.1. NCBI lineage: Eukaryota > Metazoa > Chordata > Amphibia > Caudata > Ambystomatidae > Ambystoma > Ambystoma mexicanum. Next base: position 288,166,399 of record NC_090931.1, on the reverse strand, counting down.
AGGCCCAGGAGACTAACACTAATTGCCTCATCATCCCAAGATTCACGCTCTCCAAGGTTGGTAGATGTAGCTTCTCCATCAAAGCGGCCCAACTATGGAACTCCCTGCCAAACCCATCAGAGAAGAACAGCCTTACCTGAATTTCAGACAGCTATATTAACCTACTCAAGGTTACAGATCTCTAAGACTGTCTCATGCATGACTTATACTTTGTATTGTACTTGTATGTTCTACATCCATGCAGTGTACCCACCTTCTGTATATTCCTGTATATTCTCTCCATTGTACTAATTGATTTATTTTATCCTGTATTTGCACTATTCCTGCCTATATTTTGTAACCATTGTACCCAAGCCTTGCATATTCTGTAACTGCTGCGGCCCGTTACCCTCCCGGGTCTGGCGCGCATTATAAATAAACAAAAACAAGAACCACTAAACAAGATTATTGTACTTCCAAAGTTCTGGTTCCAACGCTAGAAATGAATCCCAGTCCATGCACCACCAAAGCCAATCGCTGCTCTATTCACCACTTCATCATAAACTCAGTAGCCCCATGCTTTTCTACTGGATAGCACCCTCCTCCTGTGGTTTCTAACCTTGTACAGGAAAAGGATTACTTATGACCCAGGCCATCAATGAACTCCCAATCACACCACCATTAATCATGCATGGAAATCAGGCAGGCAGCAACTCTTTGGAACCTTAGAAAGTAGAAACAACTCACTTCTTCTATGAACTACATGAGAACAACAGATTTACTGAGCTGATTTTACTGAAATTTATTTTCAGTGTTTTGTTCAGTCCCTCTGTTTTTTTCCGACTTTTGATCCCACTCTGTATCCCCCCCACCACCCCATCTATTATTTTAAAATACCAGGAAAGAAATTCAGTAAGATTTTCTGGGTAAAACATTTTTCGGCAAAAACATTTTGGTAACATCATTGGATACTAGAATAACAAGTACCACAACACCTCTTTTACAACTCTCTAAGTAGACCATGTGCAAGTTCTCTTACCGTTACAACAAAACCTTTCATCTCAGGGTAGATGTATACTTACTGTGCAAAAAGTGATATCATCCACGGCAGACATTTTCGAAGACTGTAGGACTCCGATAAATGTTTTAAAGCAAACATTTCTGTAAGGCTCGTCCAAGTATGGCTGTCCAGGAACACTGAAATGGAAACAACAAATGCAAGAAAAGAGTTAATGATTTCAACTAAACACCAAACAAGTAGCCTGCACTGAAGCTGTATGCATTTAGTCAATGTTAAAAAGGATGCTTTGAGGGGGACGCTATATTGCAATGATTCGTAATGTTATGCTAATATGTTATGTTAGCTTGCAGATTCTATTTAATTATATTAAGCGATGTGTTCAGGGGAGGGATGGTCACATGATGGGTGGAGCTTGAGGGATGCCTATTCACTCTAATCCTCGAATAGTTGACATATTTGGGTGGTGGAGAAGATGCTGATGGTGCCAATCTCTGGATGTCCCCATTTTATGCGACATTGGTTTCATTACTCCAGTCTCCCTGATCAGGAAGCCAAGATAGTGCCCGCATTGCCATGCCACTGGAGGGGGGGGGGGGGGTCAGGCAACTTTACAGTCGCTAATCGCTCCTCCTCTGTTCCTGTGCAACAGATTTTGCAACCGTGCAAGGGGCCTTGCTGATACTGGTGGAGATCGGTAGTGTATCTGCAAGGGGTCTAGCAAAAGATTTAGATGGATTTCTAAAAAGCCCTGGTGGGCAGTTATTAGGAGGCCAGCCTAGTTCTGGTGAACATGAAAACTGAGTTTAGCCAAAACACATGTAAGATAGCAGTGGAGAGCAGTCGAGGCTTATCTCAGGAGAGTGCGAGTGTGGTCAGGGGGCTTAGAGTCCACACAGAATAACAAAATAATTCAGCTTAGACAGTCAGTTAGACAAATAGTTATTTATTTAGGCCTTTAGAACACACCAAGAAATTAAACTAGCAGGTAGTAATATCACAAAAACATAACTATATCTTTTAGCAGGTGCCACCAATAATTATTTTTTATTGAAATGTGTTCTAAAAAATAATTTGTATCAACATTTGAAATGCAGGTACAAAACCATGATTACATTTCATAACATTTTAAAATATCAGTCTAACATTCAACGAGAAATACGATACACATTTTTTAATCAAAAAACCTTTGTAGTAATTTTCAATGTTAGGATAACCAAAACCCCCCTCATGTACACTCCTAACCATTAAATACCTGGGTATCCTTGGTTTCCTTGAAACTCCCCATAGAAACTCCTGAAAGACCCGATCCACACGGCCCAAAACTTTTTTCGTAAACCTTAAAGGTAGCGATTGAATAATGTACAGAACCTTAGGTAGGAGCACCATTTTAATAGCATTAACCTTTGCCCAGATGGATAAAAGAGAGTCTACTCCACCTACGGAGCATAGTCCTCATGCTTTCCAGAACTTTATCTATATTGAACTCCGCCATACCTTTCACATCTCTAGACAAAAAGACACCTAAATATTTCACCATACAGTTTTCCCATTTACAATTCCAATCTAATAATCATAATTAATAATAATAATAATAATTAAAAATAATAAGTATTTTTCAATACTTGGTTTCTTTCTCATCAAATTTTACGCCTCTGGAAGACGAGAAAGAAACCAAGTATTGATGAATGGTTATCGCAGGTGCAGTCAAGATTTGAGAGGATTAAGTATTATGCTTTACATAAAGAAGAATTTTATAAGGAACAGTGGGAGGCTTTTAATGAACTCTATGTGTGGATTAAGTGCTGATGGGCGATGGTTTTTGTTTCAGAGTGGTTAATTTACTATTGTGTTCTTTTTATTGCTTTTGTCTTGTGTTGTGTGGTTGTGTGTTTGTTTTATTTATTTATTTCTCTCTCGTTTTCCTCTGATTTTTTGCTAGTTCTTTCAAATTAGGTTTGTTGCGATTAGTAGAGATTATTGATAGGTTTTTCTTATTTATTCTGTACTATTTGTATCAACTTGTATAATGCTTTTTTCATTTTGTCGTTTTCTTGTTATCATAATTGTTGTTTTGGAATGATATGTATTTCTTTTGATAAATCTTTATTGTTGTCAAAAAAAAAAATATCAGTCTAATAAAAACAGAAATTAAAAATGTCAAGTGATAAAAACAAAAACATGACATTTAAACAATTCTTTCAAGAACCCTATAGCTGTGAGTCGCCAGCTATTACTTTCCTAAATCATGATTTGCTGCCAGATAAACCTGACATTTTAAAAATCACAGAACAAATGTTCAAAGTGCAAAATACGGTGATCATGACTCGCATTCAAGGAGCACATGGGCAATGGATTCTACAATAATATCCGACCTACAGAACCTGCAGGTTCGATTATTGCGCTCAACACCTTCACACGCCCCCAAAACCTCTCTAGACGGATAGAGATTAAATCGCAAACGCAAAAGCTGAGTTCTCCAATAAAAGCTTGATAATGTGATCATATAATTTGGTAAAACGCCCAGAGACCCAACATAAAGGAGAACTCCACGAAAAGACTTATAATTGCGAACTTCATTGATGGTTAAAATCCAATCCCACTCCCAGATTTTCTTCTTTACAAGGAGGGGGATAGCCAACAAGCAAGATAAGTTTACATCATATCTGGTTATATATTCTTTACATTTTAGAAACCATCTATTAAAAGAAACACAAGTTGCCCCCTCAAGCAGCTGTTTCAACTCCCACCATATCTAAGGGCTTACAGCCTTCACAGTTTTTGCTAATGAACATAATTCTTTCCAGGCAACATAAGCAGCAATAGATAGTAAGCCCAACTCATAACATAGCACAGCGACAGGTACACACAAAAACGCCCGTCTAGTTTACCCCAGTTAGTAATCGGATAAAAGAGTAGGGTTTCAGATCCATACATAAACATGGGAATAACGTTTCTTATAGAACTCCACCGCTGGTACCATAGAGAAATACCCATATTTTTGGTTGATAAGAAGTGCCTGGGCAGCCAGTGAGATAATTTTAGCCTTTTGCTGCGTGAATACAACATTATAACGATGGCCTTCGAACAGGAAAAAGCCCAAGAAGACAAAACTCCAAACACGCTCAATGATTGTTTCACCCAAATACCATCAGTGATTGATGTAACACACAGCCACCCATTCCCGCCCGAAACCCGCCAATGCCGCTGCGCGCCCACTATTCCCATCGATCGTCTCCCAACCTACCCCTCTCCCTCCCCAGCTTCCTCTCCCTCAACCACCTTCCGCTCCTGCTGCGAGACCAACCTCGCCACCCGATGTGAAGTGCATCCTATTTAACGCCTGTTCCATAGCAAAAAACAGATATTGCATCTTTGACCTCCTCTCCTCGGACAAACCAGATCTGGCTTTCATCACCGAAACTTGGTTCTCGGACGGCTTCGCCCCAATCGCCAGTGAAGCCCCCCCCCCCCGAATACTCCCTCATCCCACTGACCGTCCTTCTAGAGGAGAAGGAATAGCCTTTGTCTTCAAGTCTCTCTTCCACGCCTCAATCATCGACAGCCAACCTTCCATTCCATCCTGCGAATCTCTCCTCGTTAGACTATCCCTCTCCCCGTCACTCTCACACAGCTTCCTAATAATCTACAGACCCCCTGGCTACGATAGACATTTCGCAAACAACCTCTGCGACTCTATTGCCACCCTTCAACTAAACCACCCCAATCTCACCCTTCTTGGAGACTTCAACATATGGCTCGACATCCCCACCAACCCTATGACACTCTCTGGTCGACGGTTTGGACGCAATTAACCTCCAACCCCACACAAACGGCCTGACTTACTTCAAAGGACACACTCTTGATGCCATCTTTAGCTCCAACACCCTGATTCATTTAAACCCCCCCCCACCCCTATCATCTGGTCCGATCACTTCATTCTCTCGTTCACCATTCACTCACCCGACCGCCTTCCCGTACCCGAATCTGAACCTCCGAATCTACGCATATGCTGGAAAAAACGAATAATCGTCCCGGACCTATCTGACGTACTCCTCCAGTCTCCACCACCTACCTACCTACTGGACAAACAACTAACCCCCTACGCCTTTGACTCATGGCTCAATGCATCTCCGACGCGGCTCAGTACCCCTTGCAAACCATCAACCCGCTGCGGCCTCTTCCCCAGATGGTTCACTCCTGAGTTGAAGATCACTAAACAACGTTATAAATACCTAGAACGCAAATGGCAAAAAGACAAAACCCAGGTGAATAGGGCCACCTTGATCCGACACCTGTATCAGTACAAGGCCGAAATCCGGAAATCAAAAAAAGCCCACTACAACTCCCGAATACAAAACTGCAAAAACCCAAGCAAAGAACTCCACAAAAATCATCTCCGAATTCACCCACCCGGCTTGCAACACGACCGTCCCGACTCCCTCACAATCACTGTGTGACTCACTCTCCCTCCACTTCTTCACCACGGCTCTCGAAAGAACAAATACTCTTGCCACCAACCTAGCTCTCTTACATCCTCCAAGCAATTCTCCCCCATACCAGCCACCCCACCAGATGCAACCATTACGCAACCAACGTTTGAATCCTTTAGTCCAATATCGCCAGAGCAATTTCACAAACTTATATCTGCCTGCAAACCATCTGGCTCGCCACTGGACCCTTGCCCAGCCACAACCCTCAAAGAAATTTTCACTTCCACATGCGCAGGTGAACACGCAAGATCCATCATAAACTCCTCCCTTTCCTCTGGTATCTTTCCCGACGCATTCAAAACGGCTTATGTCAAACCTCTAATTAAAAAACCTTCGCTCGACCCTCTCGAGCCCAAAAACTACCGCCCCATCACAAACACCAGATTCCTTGCCAAACTCATTGACCAAACTGCTTACTCCCAACTAAATGCCTTTGTCGAAGCCAACAATCTCCTAGACCCCGCTCAATCAGGTTTCAGAGCCTGTCACGGAACTGAAACCACCCTAACCTCCATTTGGGACGACCTTAAAATGACTGCAGACTCCGCGGGATGTGCGGCACTAATCCTTCTTGACCTATCCGCCGCCTTCGACACAATCAATCACTCAATCCTCCTAGACCGCCTCCACTCCCTAGGAATTCGTGGAACCGCTCTTAAATGGATAGCTTCATTCCTCAAGGATCGGAACCAAATAACAATACTCTCCAACTATACATCCCAAGCTGGACCAGTCGACACGGGAGTCCCACAAGGAGCGTGCCTTTCCGCCCTCCTGTTCAATCTCTACTTGATCACCCTCCCACCAATAATTTGTTCGCACAACATCCTGTGCTACAACTACGCCGACGACACAACTAATTTTAAAACTCCTGAACTCAAAACCCAACTGCAGACCTGACCTGGTCTCCTGCCTCCTTGACATAGAACTCTGGATGACCCAAAGCCACCTCCTATTAAACCCCTTCAAAACGTAAATCATGGTGTGTGGCAACCTGGAACTTCTCCCACAACCACTACCCTGGCCATCTGCCATGGGCAAGTCTCCGACCCCCTCAAGCACAGTGAAAAATCTTGGATGCATCCTTGGCTCTGACCTAACACTTTCGCGCCAAGTCAACAACGTCTCAAAGTCCTGCCACTACCACCTTAAAACCCTTAAGCGCATCTTTCCATATCTCTCCTTTCCCAACAGACTCTCCGCGGTCCAATCAATCGTTATATCAAGATTGGACTACGCAAACCCCCTATACCTCGGAGTCCACGCGTAACAACTGAATAAACTCCAAAGAGCACAGAACGCGGCAGCCAAATTGCTTCTTGCGCTTGGCCCAAGAGACCACATCTCCCCAGCCCTCAAGATGCTGCACTGGCTTCCAGTAGCCCGCAGGGTGACTTTCAAAAACTTGTGCATCTCCCATCGAGCGCTGCATAAAACCGGACCTCAATACCTTCAAGACAAGCTAAAACCCTACAACCCCCCTTGCACCTTAAGATCAAGCTCAGCCGGCCTCCTAGTCATTTCAAAGACAAACTCAATTAGGTTAGGCGAATCATAATTCTCAGCACTGGCCCCCACGCTATGGAACTCACTCCCACCCCACATCCGCCAGACTGAGGATTTAATGGATTTCCGCAAACTGCTGAAAACCTGGCTCTTCCCCCAAAACCAACCTGTACCAAACTAACCCAAACAGACCAACAGCAACTCAATGACACCAATCCACCAAACCGCCTGATGCAAGAAACTGACAGCTAACGACCCCCAATGTAATCTAGAAGGGCAAACAGAATCAAATTAATAAAGTAGATCAAAGCAGTGAAATAGTAAATCATACGGGAACATAAGAGATTTAAGCTCCAGAAATGGATAGAATGCATACGAGTGAACAAAGGGAATGGCGTAGATGAATTATTTAGAACAGATAACTATATAGTTTAAATGAATGTGGGAACCAAATGAATATGTAGACCGAATGAGTGTATGGAATGGATGAACATGTTGAATGGATGAGTGTGTAGAGCGGCTGGATGTGTAAAAGGGACAAGCGTGTAGAGCGGATGAGCGCGAAATACAGGGAAGCGAGGAGAACGCAGAAGTGCGTAAAACAAATGAATGTCAAGAACAGATGAGCGTATACGGGATAAGTGTGTAGAAAGACGAATATGTGAACCTGATGAGTACGTAGAGCACACCAATATGGACAACGCATGAATATAGAAATGTGAAGAATGTGTAGTCCTAGCGAATGTACAAAGCGGAGGAGCGTATAGAGCAGAGGAGCGTATAGAGCAGAGGAGCGTATAGAGCAGAGGAGCGTATAGAGCAGAGGAGCGTACAGAGCAGAGGAGCGTACAGAGCGGAGAAGCGCACAGAGCGGAGAAGCGCACAGAGCAGAGAAGCGCACAGAGCAGAGAAGCGCACAGAGCAGAGAAGCGCACAGAGCGGAGGAGTGCATAGAATACTGGAGTGTATAGAATGCAGAAGAGTATATAGAAGAGTGTATAGAATGCAGAAGAGTGTATAGAATGCAGAAGAGTGGATTGACCGGAAGAGAGGATTGAACGGATAAGAGAATGAGTGGATAGGGCGGATGAATGGATAAAGCGGATGAGCGAACAGAGTGGATGAGAGGACAGAACGGACAAATGGATAAAACAGATGAGAGAACGAGTGGATAATGCGTAGAAGGCGTGAGGGCGTAGAAGGCGTGAGTGCGTCGAGGGGGTCCGTGCGTCGAGGGGGTCCGTGCGTCGAGGGGGTCCGTGCGTCGAGGGGGTCCGTGCGTCGAGGGGGTGAGTGGATGGAGCGGACGAGTGGATAGAACGGATGAGAAAATGAGTGGATTGAGCGGATGAGTGGATGGGAGGATAGAACAGAAATGGATAGAACCGATGAGAGAATTGAGCGGATAAGGCAGATGAGAGGATAAAGCGGATGAGTGTTAGAGCGTATGAGTAGATAAGTGTACAGAGTGGATAAGTGTACAGAGTGGTTAAGTGTACAGAGTGAACAGAGTGAACGAGTGTACAGAACGGATGAAGGTACAGAACAGATGTGTGTAGAGATGAATTTATAGGACAGGATACTGATGTTGAATGCATGAAAGACACGAGTGCTTAAAACAGATGAGTGCAGGGATCAGATAAGTGCATAGAAGGGATGAATGCAAAGAAGGGATGAGTGCCTAGAAGGGTGTATTGCTTGCCAATAGTGCACGGACAGTAATTTATCACCAGTACAGCCGCAGAGCCAATACTTTGAATGCAGGTAGACAACGCAATGACTTACAACCACACGCACACTTGGAGAGTAAGTAGCACTTATACGGCTATTTATTCATAGTTAGGCATATATACAATACAAGCATAGATCAGATAAATCATAGGAAAGACAGTAAATTAGCAAGAATACATCACCATGGGCGTAACTTGACCAAACCTCATCTCGCCAGAAGCGGCTGAAAGACCCCGATAACAGCCAGGCCGAGAGCACAACAGCCCACAGGTATATCGGACCAGGGCGTCCCCCCTCCGACTGAGGTCTTTGTGCTTATCCCGTCTGACCGTTGAGGGTTTCCGCATATATGCCCTCCTCAACAAGGGGTGGCAACTTCTCGAACCTTCTGGCAATGCGCATTGATGGGTGACGGTTGGTTGCCAGACGGTTGGTTGCCAGCCGGGTCAACCGACAGTAACCTCAAGGAGCAAAGCACTTCCCTCTCCTAAACGCCCCGGAAAACTAATCTCATAACTCATCTCAAAACCTTGGCGCAAGCATAGCAAACCAAAACAAACCTCGTTATCAGGTACCAGCTGGCACCTGCGGATCTTCGCTTTCCCAGCGCCGTGTCCTTGGCTGAGAAGGCCTGCATTCCAAACCCATCAGCGAATAACGTTGAAAACATGTTTCGCAAAGCAAGTGCAGCTTTCCACTGAGGCATGGATAAATATCCATTATGGCTCTGAGTTCCCCCAGAATGCACTGCGCACCAGCGCCATGTTTCAGCTCAAACACCACAAAGGGGTGAGTGCATAGATGGGGTGAGTGCGTAAAGGGGGTGAGTGCGTAAAGGGGGTGAGTGCGTAAAGGGGGTGAGCGCGTAAAGGGGGTGAGCGCGTAAAGGGGGTGAGCGCGTAGAGCGGCGAGTGGAGTAGTGGGGTAGAGGGGGTGAGTGGGTACATGCTGGACACCGACAAGAGTGCACACGCGGGGCAAACAAGAGTGGATAGGGGGGCATAGAACGGACTGAAGCGCATTGTATTGCGTAACGTAAAAAGTATGGTTTGGAATGCAGATAACGCTTAAAGAGCATTTAACCCACAATGACTGGAGTACGCATCCGGAGCGCACGGAACGAACTCGAGCACACGCGGTAAGCCGGAACGCATTAATGCGGGACCGAAATGACTGGAACAGACTGGGATGCATGGAGTGGATAGGAGTGCATGGAACAGACTGGTGCACGCGATGTATATAGTATGATTTGGAATGCAGAATAATATCTGAAAGGGTATATAACCCATCTTATCCCACCACCACGCTTACTCTCTCCTTACATCACCACTCAACTAGAACACAGTGATACTATGACACCATTCGGTATAACTATTCTTATACCAACACTCGCCGCTCACTCTACATCAATCTAAGTAACCACTGCTGGTAACACACCCCCCAGCCAGGCGTTCTCCTCAGGCCTAACGCAACCACTTTCGCTCTGGATAAATCCTGCCAGAACGAACACATACTCCTGACTTCTCAATCAGCACACCTACCGCTAGAATGCAGCTATCACACGGATACCGCACGAGCTGCACGCATACCCGGTGCCCACACGCAACGTTTTGACTCCCTCTACTGGTATGAACTTCGGTTCCCAAGGGCGTTCAACCCATCAGCGCCTTCAGACCATACCAATGGTATATAAGGCGCTATATAAATGCAAAATAACAATAACAATAATGACTTATGTTACCAACCCTACATTGGAACACTTTCGTGTTGGTGACCACGATGGTTTATTACAACTAGTGTACTCAACTAAGTAGGCAAGCTGTCTCTGGAGGCTGATGGCAATGAAATCCAACATAGCTAAATCGGCATACAAGAGATAGTTTTTTTTTGTTGGTTTGTTTATGACGAGTCTTTACAAAACCACAAGAAAAAATACAAACAAAAAGAAAATATAAAGGATATGAAAACCACTTTACATTTAAATAAATACAGCATTACAAACATAGCTGACAATATTCTAAAAAATGATATTTCCCTCAGATTACTAGCTCTCACTTCCCATAGTTAAACTTTTAATCTCTAACCTTACATTATTGGGGCTAGACTAAAATTTAAGTAATGACTTCACAAATTTCCAACACATGTAGCACCGCAGATGTTAGTGCAGCGTTATGACCCGAAATTAATCTGTCCCAGAAAAATTCTGAAATGAGGCTTTCTTCATGTTGCACAAATCTCCTGAAGGGAGCTAGGCGTGGGTTCCACGTCCCTTCGCATTCCATCAACAAATGCCTGAGTGTTTGCTTTGCTGGACTGATGCAGACTATGCATAGCTGTTTTACCTCCGTCTCCTTGCTTTCGCCTTGCCAGCACTTCTCCACAGTGTGCCAGGTGTAGCCTTATCCTTCTTAATAAGTTGTTTAAGATAGCTGGAAAGGCAACCTAGTTTTTTTTCACCCTGTAGAAAGGGATTTGTGAAAGAGGACATTCTCATTTTCTCAAATGTTTCTATCCAATCGATAGATTCTAGCTTATTCTTAACTTTCAATGGGTTGGAGAGGAGAGGGTCTATATTGAGGTCAGTCTTTAATTGAAACTCACCTTACTCTCCAACGATGACAAGATTGCAGATCTAGAGTTTAGCATGTGACATCTAATGTGACCATAGAGGGAGGTCTTTTTTCCAATAATAATCTTCCGATATAAGGAGATTAGTCTCCAATTTGCCACACAACCCAATGATTTTAGACCAAGTTCGAATCTAAGACTCCAGCTTGGTGTGCAGGCAGGGAGACCTAGTGCTCTCTTCCAAAGCTGACCTTCGAATACACTCCAATTGACGAACCAAAGTCGTGATCTAGCCTCCAATCAATAAAGAATTACATGAACTATTTTTGCCAGATAATATCTGACAAACAGAGAGATAGAAAACTTACAAAGTTTATGTTTCAGTTTGAGCATTTGTGTTTCACCCTGCGCTTTCTTTGCTGCAACCTCGGCTTCGACTTTGTAGAGGGCGGGAGAGGCATAGATGTTGTATCCCAAGTATTTAACCACCTCTACCCTTTGAATCTTTTGGCCGTCTAGAACCCAATTCGAGTATTTGATTTGGGGGGGGGGGGGGGGGGGGAGTGTTTAAAGACCACGATATTTGGGGGTTTATAGAAAGCTTATTTATTCTTGCGTCCTCACTCAATTTGGTTAACAAATGCTGGAGCCCAATTGCTGTTCTATCTAGCAATACAATGTTGTCTGCATAAGCCAGCCAAAAGATCTTCCTTCCATTCAACTCAGGGCTGGCTAACGCAGACGATTCCAGAGAAATCCCCATGTTCACTAGGAGGAAGAGATTGAAGAAAAGGGGGGCACCTAAACACCCTTGTCTTACCCCCTTTTCTACCTTAATGGTTTCCGAGAGGTGGCCCAACTCGTCCAAGCAGATTCTTAGTTCAGTTTCTCTGTGTAGCTCCACCAGCATTGCCAAAAGTGTTTCGGGTAGTGCCTTAATTTGCACCAAAGTAGAGCCCTATCTATCTGATCAAAGGCTTTTGATAGGTCAGTCCACGTTCCATACAGGCGCCGCGATCAATTTCCCTCTGTCTGCTCGCTTGCCAAATTGAGAACCAAGCCGTTTAGTGCTGTTGACATGCCTTTTCGGTGGCCTGTTTTAAAGCGGGACAGAATATTTAGGTCTTCTGCCCATTGGGTCACTTCTTTTAGCAGACATTTCATGAAGATCTTACTTTCTATGTCGAGCAGAGCTACTGGTCGATAGTTCGCTGCTGCTCGACGAGCCCCACTTTTGAAAAAAGGAATGACTAGTGCAACTTTCCAGGATCTTTTAAGAATCTCGCTGAAGAGGCAAAATAGTAGATATGACCACAATTTAGGCTCATTTTTCAGAATTTGATGTGTCATGCCATTAGGACCTGCTGCCTTTGAAGCCGAAGCCTTGACGATTACCTCTTCAATATCCCCTTCATTAAAGTTCAATTGTCAAGGTGTATGCGGCTTCACTACAAACTGGGAACCATTAGAATCTTTAAAGACTGCTGATAGGTGCTCCACCCACCATCTTTCAGACTAGGTTACACAAAGAACTGCCAGTTCCGCCCTCAAATTGATGAATGCCCAGAAATTCTTTGTTTTCCCTTCTCTAAGCACTTTCAGCACCTGCTCCCCATCATTTTGCATTCGGGAAGCCTTTTGATGAAATGACCACGATTTGTATTTGTTTCTTTCTCTGCTGATTTCTGCTTTGTAAACTTCTGGCGACAGCCCTGCCAACTTAATTTTCCACAGGGCTCTTCTGAGCTCTTTTAATTCTCTGTAGCTCCTCGTCAAAGACGTGGGCGTGCTTTTGCTTAACTATCCCTGTTGGCTCATTAGGGGCTGAAGTTGCCCAAAGAAACTTGGTAAATTTTTGCAGATGGCATTCCGTCTCCCAGATGTTTCTTTGCATCTTTCAGTTGTTTGTTTAAGTTTGCACCTTCGTGCTTATATTTTACCAACCTGATTTTCCCTTTCATACCATTAACCAACTGTTTATTTACATTTAGAGGATAGATAGAAAGGTCAGGGAAGGATAACTCCAATCAACTGTGATCGCTCCCTCCATCGTGCTTCACTGTCATGATAGAGGGCAACGTGTGTAGATACTGAGAAACAAAAATGTAATCTAGGGTTGAAGAGGAGACACCTCTATGCCACCTTGTGGAGACCCGCAGGTCTCCCTCTGCACTGCCGTTTACCATCTTTAGATCCCAGTGGTCCATAAAATCCAGCCACATCCTCCCATTTTTTGACTTTTTTGAAGTAGAATGGTATGTTGGATCACTATTTGACGTTGAGTTCAAAAGAAAGAATGAAGTTTTGAACAGGCGGGGTTCCAATAAATGTTGATTATTACCCATATTGAGACTATGCTGTCCTGAATCAGGTGGGCTCTGCAGGCCTGAATACCAGAAGCGTTTTCATAGATGGGTACATGGTTTTAAATGTTATTTTTTTTAGAGCTATCAGGAGCCCCCCTGAGGGTCTACCTGTCTGCAATGCTGGTAGGCATAGCACGGTAAACCCTTCCAAACTCGGGGGGGAAGAGCTGGAAGGGGGATTCACAAACCATGTTTCCTGCAATAAGATTATGTCTCCCAAATCGAGCAAATAGTCACGCATGCCTCTTACCTTAAAAAGGTACTGGAACCCTGCGTGTTCCAACTAACCACATTGAGACCCTTTCTTCTAAAGCTGCTGGGTATCTTCACCCAATTTCTGCAGAACTTTGGAAAGAATCTCCAGCAGGGAGGTTAATGCATTTCCCTGTAAATTTGCTTCTTTCCTTAAGCCTTTTTCCCTCTTTTCCTGGATCCTCAAGGGACTCCCCCACCCCCCACTTGCCCCACCCCCTTGCGCTGTTTTTTTTAGTGAGTTCTGTGTTACTGATATATTTTGAAACTTCCAGGCCATAAAGCTCAAGTTCTCTCAAGTCACTCAAGATCGCATTTTCTGCACTAGCTGAGGTGAAAGTCACTTCCACAAGGCCTTCTGGGGCCTAGGGCCTAAATACCTTCAACTCTCTTTTCCTAAATATCTTCCTCCTCAAGCTCTTTGCTCATCCGACTCCAACTCCCTCAGGGTCAGCCGCTTCTCCAAGCAACAAGTCGGGAGTAGATCTCTCTCTCTGCGGCAGGGGCCTCCCTCTGGAATAGCCTTCCTGCCTCCCTGAAACTTGAGGAAAACCATCTGCGGTTCCGGAAGCACCTCAAAACCTTCCTCTTTGCTTCCGCTTTCTCTCCCCCTCTCCCCTGCTAATTCTTGAACTGAAACTGCACTGAATCTGCAACTGGGCCACTCTCACCGATCTCGATCCTTGGTCCAGCCACTCTACACTTGCACTGCCTCCCTGGCAACCCCAGCACTGCGGGACTGTCTCTGTATCCCTACAGCCCCCTTCCCAGCACTTGTCTGCACTTACCTTGCACTTGCCACCAGCTGGCCCCATTATTTATCTATTATTCTACCCTGTACTGCACTTTTCCCCCCTCCCTTTCCCCATGCACTTTTCCCCTTCCCCCTACCCATGCACTGCGTGATCTGAGTGACACCTGGCCTAGTAGGATTGTTGTCTGTCTTCCCTCTGTTCCCCCCTCCCTGCCTCGTCGCGCCTTGAAAAACACTTGTGTATAGGTGCGTTACAAATGCCATATCATATCATTATCATATCACAAGGAAAGGGTCTTGGGCCAAGGGAAATATCTCAATATCATCTGAGGAGAACAAGTACACATTTTTCACTTCGACTATTCCTAAAATCACAGACCAACTTAATGATTTGTGCTATCTAACTTTGGCTAAGAGTCTTAACCAAACTCTTGGAATAGCATAGTCTTTTAAATCTCTTGTTATAGGCATTGTAGTCATTTGAGCCGTTGTCCGAGGTGCAATGCCATGGTTTTCTTGATTAGATTGAACAATGATTGACACAGATTTCCCTTGGCCGTTATGCATACAGTCTATTTTTGTTCGCTTTGAGCAGTCGTGGTCCATAACTTTGTCAACCACTGTAGATGTTTGCTTTGCCAAATTTTCAGTCATTTTTTTTTGCTTGCCAAAAAGATCAGGGCCAACTTTGTTGGTTTTGCTACATACAGTTGATAAGTCATTGGTCACAACATTCTTTTGCAGCAGGGAGGATTTTTAAAGAAAATGGGCGCCCATCTTACATTGCCTGATAAACTGTTCCTAGGGCAGTTTGCGGCTAAAGGGTTGGCGATCTGGTTGCTTTCTTCAGTTCTCGATCTTCCGGTTTTGTTCTCACCCGGAACACCCTCTGAGTTGCTGGTTTGTCTATGCCTTAGATCTGTTTGAAGGCCAATGCGTATATTCATGGTTTTGACAGTCTCGACTGTACTTGCGCACAAAATACTTTTGACCTCTGATGCCATTCTTGGCTTTCCCCCGGCTTCTTCTTTCTTTTGGCTCGCCAGTTTTTTCCGATCGATCGGCTGCAACTCGCCTTCCACTAGGATTCCTGTGTCGTTTTTGTGAATGAGAGCTGGAATTTCCTGCTGATGGGTGGCTATGTCTATACCAAATGGTAGTAGAGTTGTTTTGACTTCAATTTTTTCTGATTCCTCTTTGGTTTCGATTGCACCACTTTTGATCTTTTCCTTCCTGCTTGCCGCTTTCTCATATTCCTTCTGCTTCTTGACCTCTGATAATATGCGGGCTGCCAACCCGATTCGACATCTATCTGCTTTTCTATTACCTTCGGAGATTGTATTTGTGTCGTCGCCCCGGTAGTTTCCAATTCGCCATCTGCTACATTCGCCAATCTCTGGAATTCCTCCAGTACTGCTTCTGAGAGAGTTGTGTCGTCAAAAGACTGGTCCCGAGTAATGTCCTCCTTTTCTTCCGCTGCCTGCGGGGCAGGGTTTTCTTTCAGGAGTTGAATTAGTTCTCCCAGGAGTCTTATTTTCCTCATCTTTTTAAAATATTATTTAGCATAGATTATATTGAGGAAATATCAAAACCCTGCTTAACCAATTCCAATCTCAGATCTCTAAATGGTAAGACCATGTTGGTGTGGATTCCACCAGTGTGGATTCACATGACGCCACCTCATTTGTCATTTCCAGAAGTGTGCCTGCCTGTGAATTGACTTCTGATTTCAGCAGTTCAAAGACTGTAACTAAAGAGTTCAAAACAAAGTTTAGGGCCTTCAAGGTGTCTATATTCGGCTCATTTTTTCTGTAGGAGGATCTAAGTTGGCGATATCTTCTTGCACTTTTGAATTATGCAATGGTTCTTTCGGGAAATGAAGGTAAGAAGGTAGATTTAACCTTAAGGACCGTCCTTATAGAAGATTGTATAAGGAGGCTTGCAGGACAAGGCCTGAAGTTCACTCACTCTTTGGGCTGATGTGATGGCCACTAAAAGGATTGTCTTTAAAGTTAACAACCTTAAAAGGACAGGAATGGCTAGTCTCAAAAGGAGCACACATTAGAAATTTCAACACCAAGTTCAGATCCATTTTTGAAATGGGACGGGAGGAAATTTGCGAGTGCTTTTAAGAATTGTCTCATTAGTGGGATCTCGAAGAAAGATACCTCTTCAGAGGAGCACTTAAAAGTAGAGCGCGCTGCTAGATACCCCTTAATTGTACCAACCTATAGCCCCAGATTGACCAGGTGTAATAAGAATGATAACACAATAGGTGTACTTCATGTAAAAGTATCCACATTTTTATACCTGCACCAGCTGCAGAACTTGTTCCAACGGCAGCGGTACAAGGATTTTGTTGCTGGCCACCTTGCCAAAAGCAAATTCTCCATTTCGTCATCCGGGAGGTCCCAATCATTGTATCTCAACCTCTCAGAAACCATGCGTGAAGGTTGAGTGTCTTGACCTCTGGATGGAGAACCAGACCCTCCTCTCTCTCAAGAAGGTCCTCCCTTTGTGGAAGACATATTAGAGGGAAGATGGACATGTCCAGAACGTCCTCCTGGCCCAATCGGGAGCAATTAGGTTGATGGATTTCCTGAACCTCCTTGACCTTCTGATGACTTGAGGAATGACAGAGACTGGGGGAAACGCATACAGGAGTTGAAACTCCCAGTCCACTATGAATGTGTCCCCTAGAGCTCCTCTTAGGGGAAATTCCCTTGAGCAGTACCGCTCGCACTTCCGTTTGACATCGGTCACAAACAGATCCACTTGAGGGGTTCCCTAAAGGGTGAAGATCTCTTGAAGGACTTCCTGAGCTCTGCCTGATCAGAGTGTCCGCATCCGTATTCTCCACTCCGGCTAGGTGAACTGCCGATAGGGAGATTTCTTATTGAATTGCAGAGACCAGAAATGCATTGCTTTTCTGCACAGTGGTAGCGACCCTATGCCTCTCTCTTGAGGTAGTACATGGCCACTGTGTTGTATGTCATTATCACAACATTCTTTCCCCGCACAGAGGGCAGAAAGGCCTTCAGCGCTTGTCTGATTGTCCTCAGTGCCAAAAGGTTGATATGTAGTTTGGACTCCGATGGAGACCAACGATTGCAGATTGTCAGATTGATGGTATGTGCTCCCCACCCTGTGAGTGAGGCGTCCGTTACTATCTTGATCTCCGGCCATGGCTGCCAAAAAAACTCTTCCTTTAGAATGTTGTCCTTGCAGGCCCACCAAAGGAGATCCTGTGCAACCCTGCTTGGAACATGAAGGAGATCTGGCATCCTGCCTGAGAATTGAGACCATCGAGTCCTGCGAGCCCAATGGAGAGATCTCATTAACAGGCGCACCTCTGGCACCAGAAAAATGCAGGATGCCATAAAGCAGAGCAACCTCAAAGTCGAAGGCCGGAAAACGCTGGGCACGTTGGAATTTGAGACCATCTGCAGAATGTCTTGAGCTCTCACTTCTGGTGGTGAGGCTTTTACCAGGGATGCATCTAGGACTGCTCAAATGAATTAGAGCCTTTGAGATCGTATCATGGGGGACTTCTTTATGTTGAGGGAGAAGCCCAGTCTGTGAATGGAGTGACAGGTGGAGCGGAGATGTTCCAGGGCCTGCTCGGAGGAATTAGCCCTGATCAGCCAATCGTCCAGGTAGGGGTATATGTGTATCCCCCCCGCCTCCTCCTCTCCTGGGACTTTCTGCCACCAGTGCCATCAACTTGGTGAAAAACCTCGGGCGAGGTCAGCCCAAATGGCACAACTCAAAACTGATAATGAGAACCGCCAAAGGCGAATCTCAGGTATTGTCTGTGCTTGTGATGGATTGGCACATGAAAGTAAGCATCATGAAGGTCCAATGATACCATTGAGTCCTGAAGCTGGAGGACCTCAAGGATCTGAGAAAGGGTAGCCATCTTGAACTTGTCCTTCCTAAAGAACTTGTTCAAGTTTCTTAAGTTCGAAGATGGGGCTGACTCCTCCGTCCTATTTGGGAATCAGGAAGTAGGAGAGGGAGGTCTGGGGGAGTACACTGGTACTGGTCTATAGCACCTTTCTCTAGCAGGGTGAAGATTTCCTGCAAAAGGAGCAGATCTGGAACTTTGAAAGAGCTGGTCCCAGGTGGTTGACGGAGGCTTTTTAGAAAAGGAAGGCAGTAACCCTGGGCAACTGTTTGCAATGCCCATGCATCTGAAGTAATGCCTCGACATTCTTTCAGATGCAGCGAGAGTCTGCCTCCCACTGGGGTCTTGTGAACCAAGGCCTCAGAGGTTGAGGCATCTGGAGCAGTGGCTGATGGTAAAGTAGCCGCTGCTTGGGCAGTCTTGGTACCTCTTCCCCGTCCACCATGGGGGAATATTATTTGACCTCTTCGATTACACAGTCCTCTCCCCCTTCCAACTGAAGAGTAAAAGCGAAAGGACCTACCCCTTCAAGGTGGCCCAGTGGGGCGGTTTTGTGGCGGTCTAATAACAGCACCAAGGGATTTGGCTGCTGCTTTGGAGGTCTGCAGTTTCTCCAGGCTTTCGTCAGCCTTACTACCAAATAAATGTGTGCCATCAAAGGGCATGTTCTGGAATGCACATCTGGAGCAAAATCGGACTGTCTCAACCAGGCGAATCTGCGATTTGCTGTAATAGCCGCCATTGACCTGCTGGGACTGTCAGCAGTGTCGAGATCTGTCTGGAGGGATTTGCACATCACGTCCTTCCCATCCTCGACTAGATTTCAAAATCTGTCTATTTAGTCCCCTTCAGGGATATGCTCAGCCGTCATTGCTATACATTCCCAAATTGTGTGAGTGAACCTGGCCAACGTAAACGTAGCATTCACCAACTTTAGGGCCATACTCCCCGAGGAGAAAACCTTGGCCAAAGATTTGTAATGCTGGTCATCTCTGTCTGGGGGAATAGTTGGGTATGCATTTTATTTTGAGGTGGATGTGGCAGCCTGTCCTACCAAATTTTCAGGAGTCGGATGTTTGGTAAGATAACTGGGGTCACTACTGGACGCACTGTATTTGGCTGTTTGCTTTTTATTTACTGCTGGAATTAACTGTGGCGTCTCCCAGCTTGCATTTATTCGCCTTTGCAGAGCCACATGAAAGGGAAGAAGAGGATCCTCCTCGGGTCCTTTATCAAGGATATCTGTAAGATCATCCGGCTCATATATTGGTGTGGATCTTTTCCACCCCATGTATTCCACCACCCTGGACATTAAATGTAAGACCCATCTGCATGGTCAGGAGGATCAGCTCTCCCAAATTCTAATTCTAAGGACATATCTAGTTCACTTGCGTTTTGCAGCGACTCCGGTAGAGTCCTCCATTCCTCTGATATCAAGGGTTCAGGTGCCCCAGGTGTTCCATATTGTAGGCCAAAGGGACATGGATCATCAGAGGAATGCTCTAACTCCTCATAAATAGAAGAAAGGGACTGAAAGAAATACTTTCTTGGTAGGGGTTTCAGTAATCCTTGTTGGTGTCGCTGAATGTTTCGATGCCGTCGTCGAGGGCTTAGACGCTTGCCGCATCAAGGACTTTTTAGGGCCCGACGAGTAGTCTTTCAGCGCTGATGGAATTGACCACTTCTTTCTCGAAGGAGATTTGTCTCGACTCGAGAGATCCTTCGACCGCTCTCAAGGAGATTTTACCTGGCCTCCCGGGCCCGAGGGCGTACAGGTTTTGCTGTCATCTTTTTTCTTATCTAGTTTTTCGACCTAGGCATGGCTTTCATGAATCTTCCAGGGGGGTCAAGGCTGCATTCTCAAATACTTTCATAATTGTTACTCTGAATATTTCCCACTCACCCGGAGAGGCTGATTTCGTCAGGCATTTGACCCGTACTGGGGAGGAACTCGATGACGAAGACAGCGACCTATGGTGCCTTTTCTTCGAACGCTGTGAAGATGACGTGTGGTGAGAACCACTGCGTGATCTTGATGCTTGCGTCTCCTTTGAACTATGAGAAATATTTCTCGTCTCATCTGAAGACTGTCTTTTCGATGGAGTCATTGATGGGGATTTAGACCTAACTGCCGCTAGTTTTCCTCTTCGCTCTATCAGGGCTTTCGCTGTCATCGATAGGCAGGTGAGTAGAAGGTAGCATCAGAGGAACCCAGGCACCACAGACTCATCCGATGAGGGTCCGTAAGGGACATCTTCACGCAGGTGAGTAGAAGGTAGCATCAGAGGAACCCAGGCACCACAGACTCATCCGATGAGGGTCCGTAAGGGACATCTTCACCCTAGTCCTGGCACTTCTTAAACCCCTATCTCAGAGTTGAACATGCAGATGAAGATGCCATTCTAATGATTTTTATCCAAGATTCTCGTAGGGAACCGAAGCGCACTGTATCCAACGCGATCGCTTTCGCAGGAAAACAGAACTGAAGCCAATGGTTGCCACGCATGCTTTGTGCCATCGATGTCGACATTGAGACGGAGGCCTACGAGAGACATTGAGTCGACAGGCATCGGTGTGCAGCGCCGTCTGCTGGGGAAACTATTTCTGAAGCAGCTGAAACTGGACATGGAAATGTCATAAGATGAGGAATACGTGGGAGGACACAATCCATTCGAAATGGACAGTAGCCAGCCTCTATAGGTGGAACCAACAGAATACAACCCCCCACAATAAGTAAGAGGCCGTAGCTAAGACACCATTTGTTGCAGCTTTTGTACATGAGGGCTACACTTAGCCACCTCTGTAGCATAGCTGTTGACCACAGTTAAGTACTGCTTGGGGGACAATAGACTGAGGTAAAGCCTCAAGGTATAAATCAACTGCCCCCACCACTGCCCCCCACCTCTCCACCAGACTTGCCACTCGCAAGTTCCTGGTTACAATGATCTAAATTCAAAGTAGCAGTTGTAACCAAGGTTGGTTTCGGAGCTGGCATTATGGCGTTAATCAAATTAGCTGAGTAGATTGAATCCCTAGCGATGATAGATGGTGATTCCAGTACCACAGGCTCCACAGCACTCACTTTAGAGGTAGATCCCTCAAAATTACCAAGCATTTCCAACACAACTATATACATTCACC
Organism: Ambystoma mexicanum; assembly: GCF_040938575.1. NCBI lineage: Eukaryota > Metazoa > Chordata > Amphibia > Caudata > Ambystomatidae > Ambystoma > Ambystoma mexicanum. The sequence continues at coordinate 288,144,684 of NC_090931.1, read as the reverse complement.
AGAAGGTTTACTTACAAGACATCCCTAAATGACTAACCAGGTGAAACAGGCGAGTACTCAGATTTAGGTAAAACGATAAGCGCAAAAAAAGTGGTGATGGCTAGAAGGTTTAGAATTAATCTTAAAACCTCTGGCAACTGCTCTGGGCAACCCTCCTGACCATTGTTATTCGCCTGCAAAGCCATTACAGAAAGAACAAATACCACATGCAAATAAGGCTTGCTTCCACCCCCAAAGGGGCAATCCAGCCCAAACTGCTAAGTTACATCCCTTCTGCAAGGGACCACAAGCATATTCAGAAATGTTTCGGTCTCATCACCTTTTGGTTATAGTTTGTCTCCCTATGTGAGAAGGTATGCCCAGATGTGGGTCCCTTGCTCGCTGCGCCATAGGGAATCAAGCTGCACCTCACCGGTGGGCTCCAGCGGGCGTGCCTGGGGTTCCTTGTGTTTCCATGCAGAAGGGACCTGGCGTAGCAGTTTGGGAAGGGCTGCTCCCATTGGTGGCAGCACCCAACTGATTTGCATGTGGCTGGACACCTTTTGTAATGGCACTGACGGGCTAAAAAACAGTGGAGTGGAAGGTTGCCCAGAGCAGTGCCAGTGGTTCAGATTAATTGAAAACCTTTCACCCATCACTTTTTTGGTTGTAGGTAAAACTAAGAACCAGTCACAAGTACAACTGCCTTTCTTAACAAGCCCAGCCCAGAGATGTATGCGGCCTAATGCCCAAAAGTCACAGGTTCCAAAACAAGATTTCTCACAGGAAGGAGTTCTTTATAGGGATGCAATGTGCTTGTGGTGGTGATTCAAAATAGTTCAAAACTATTTCAAAGTCCAGCAACAATTTGTCAGAAGGCAGTAAGTTATCCACTCTCAGTTCGCAGGCAACGACTGGCGTCCTTCCAGTCACCGTTAAAGAAACAGCTCCAGGATAGGTTCCCATGATGATGGGAAGTTGGAGAAGGCGACTTATGGCACTCGCTGGTGACCACCAAAGTTCTGGGCTTGAACACGTAGACATTGAAACTAGCTGGTCCCAGTAGTCTAAAGGGCTGAAGCAACAGCAAGGGTCTTCTGAGATCAGGCAGAGGAGCAGGGCTTCAACAGGCCATTCACTTGAGGGGATGCTGGTCCACTGCAGAAGTCGTCTTCCGGTCGTCAACGGGCTGCTCTTCTTCAAATGATTCTTGGCTCATACGTAGATCTGAAGATTGGCGGCAGGAGTCCTCCTGTTATCCAGCACTGGAGCTGAAAGCAAGTCTAAGCCCACCAATGGAAAGGATCTGCACCATTCAAACAGCCAGTAGTCGTCCCATCGGGGACAGCCACTGGTTTCACATCCGCACCAGCAGCAAACTTTCTGGCACCAAGGATGTGGACTCGAACTAGATAGTCCCAATCCCCTTGCTGGGCCACACAAAGGCTCACTGGCCCCTAAAAGCAGCAATTTTCCTGGGCATGTACATGACCTTATAGGGGAGTTCCTAACATGGGAAGGCAGGAAGAAGGCCCAACTACAATATGGCCAAAGAAAATCTCATTTTAGGACACTAGCCACATTTAGTACACATATGAGGTAAATGCAAAGTGCACATGAAAAATAAAGCACACATAGTAAGAATGTATCTGCTGCCACCAGCTTGTCTTTAGGCACTTCTAAAAGTAACCCAAAATACCCAGTGTAAAAAGTTATGGAGATACAAAACTATACCCATTGCACTGCACTGTAAAAATACAGGAATTCAAAAGGGAAACAGTTTCTCAGTACCGACAGTCTGAAGACTAGTCAAGTGTCCTCATAACAAATTAGCAAAAGGCAAGGGAAGTGAAGCTATTGGCTTTACTTCCCTTCAAAAATTCAGGTCTGAATGAAAAACAGCAAAAATAAGGGGGTCCCATAGAAAACTATAGAGGGAAAGTTGAAAAAAGAAAATCTTTTCCAACACCTGACAAGAGTATGTCCAAGTGAGATTTGAAACTGCCACATAACAAAACAGACACAGGTGAACTAGCTGACATGTTGAACTGTAAACACAATCTGGTGACCCGCTGGACTGGCACACTGTTTAGGGTCCAGCGTTTCAATTTTTGTACATTGGTATCCACTTAGCTAGTACATACCTTGCGCAGTCACATGTGGAAAACCACATACTTATTGCACTATTAGTGGATTAAAGGGCCTGTCATTGAGATTTCTGTGCAAAGTGGTCAGGAGTCAACCTCTCTCATCCACAGCCATGTCAATGAAGCATTCATGTGCCCGCCTGAGTTGAGTGCAGCTCGTTATTCACCTGTGAGGGTCCACCTTCAAAGCCTTCTCTCCATTTTATTTTTCCCCCCACTGCGGTTTATAGGCTACCATTGGCCTCAAATGGATGCGATGAGTTGCAGTTTTGAATCCTAGCACGGGTCAATGGCAGCTCTCTGGTGAAGGTGGAACCCTATGACCCCTATAGTTTTACCTTCTCCCAAAACCGCTGCCTGAATTGCTAGCCTGCTTATCCATGCTGAGCCATGCTGTTACATTGTGATTAGTAATTCGGCCTCCAATTTCCGATTGGACTTTTTGGGATGCTAAATGGCTCACCAAACAATCTCAGCAGGAGGTGGGCACCAAGGGTTGTAGTTTTTTGCAACAATATGCCTTCCAACAAGAACAGACTACTCCTACTAAAATGTTGTCTGGACAATTCGTCACTACGGATGATGAAACCCCCATCAGGCTTAACGAAATGATCATAGAATTAAAGGCTAGTCGCAAAAAGCGCTCATCTCAAATAGATGGTATAGCATCAAGATTGCACGATGTAGAAGCTAGGCTGACAGAGCTCACAGGGCCAGACGCATGTGACTGAGAAGCAAGATTATATATCATGGCTTCTTTTATTGTATACACTCCGAGTCTGCGGTTTGAGAACACCATACACACTTTTTTTAACCTTACTGATATTGAAATGGGGAGTATGTGTGTGGGGCAGTGGGGTAAACTTCTTCAATTACGCTTGTTCATCCCACGCCCCTCTGAATGTGCTATATTCTAACCGCAATTAGATGCCATCTTCTCTGGTAGATTGCTATGTATTCATATACGTTAATTTGAAAAACGAAAAATAAAAACGATCATTAAAAAAGAAAATGCGTTTAGGTCATGTCATGCTGTCCTACGTGGTGATACTTGATGATACGTTTGTTTTGCTGTTCCACAATGTATGATATTGCCTTGCAGTGATGGTATGTACTTCTGTACCATGCCTGGTTCTTTGCTAAAATCATTAACACAACGCTTGGCCTCTCAGCACTAACACTACCTAGGGCATCCGGACTACATGTCACAGGTACTGAGCAAAAACCCATAAGTGTTTAAAGCTGGGCCCATGCATAAAATGTAATTCTGCAAGCTGTGCCTTCACAAATTACTTGATCCCGCTTTAAAGAGCTGAAGAGAAGAAGGAGTGGCCACTCATCACTTTGACGCAGGACTCAAAAGAATGAGATCTGCTGAAGTTAAGACACTTCAGGAAGCTAAGAGAATGAGGGAACTTGTTCCTGCCTACTGAACCTGCTCTAACTTTCACCAAATAGCAGGCCAGATTTGGACCAACGCACACTTGGCAGAGCAACAGTGGCTAGGGGACCCATAGACCTTTCCCTCAGTGTAAAGAGTGAGATTACCAGTTACACAGCACTATGTACAGGGGAGCAGATTCCCAATCTGTGCACTAAAACTGTGGAACCCCATATCCATCAACATCAGACTTGCTCTCACCCTGATGCAATTGAGAAAAGTCATCAAGACCCTCCTCTTAAAGAAGCACATTTGTTACACCCTGTATGATATGCCCACCTCACAACCCTGCCCAGCCTAGTGTTCCTCCTGATAACCACCATCTGGAGCAGATTCCACTGGTCCACCCGCACACCTCCTTTCACACTGCTACATGTCCCCCACCTACCTGTATATATTAACTATGCCCACCATACCCTAAATACTAGGCTGCTTAAAAATTATACATTTTAAGGACTGTTACCCCCATGTAACCATCTAATGTATGCCCATAACCCCTACCAATGTACAGCCTCCGTTACTTGTCAAAGCTAGGTTTACATTCAGTGATTAAACTACATTGAAAAATGGTTGCTCGTCTACTTGCATGCCACTGTTCATTGCATAGTCAAAAGCACATACAATACAGGTTATTTGTGTATTCAGAAAAAAGTTCTTACAAATCACTGACAGTGATGGGCTATTTAGGAAAGAAGCCAAGTTACCAAAAGAGAAAACATAATTTGAACCCAGGGATCGGTTAGAAGGTGGGAAGCCCTCTCAGCTTAAAAATATACACACACATCAATGGAACAGGGGAACTTGAATCACATACCTCAGACATAGGTTTGCCATACTGTGCACTGCTGCCCTAAACAGTTCAGGATCAGGATGAGCGAGATCGCAAAACTGCAGCAAAATGCCAGATTTTCCCAGCAAGTCTGTGTGATACTATAAAGACAATTACAAAACAGGAATATTGTGTTAATTTTAAATGCAATAGCTACCAAATACTGTACTTTTACAAAACAAACAAAAAGCATAGGTAAACATACTCCAAGACGTTCAACTTGGTTACGTTTTTCTTAGACAACACATGGCAGAACCCCATAACAGGTGGATTGTAACCTGAAGCAGAGGGCAAGCTAGGTCTGTGGGAAGCAGCTGTCAAAGCAAGCTGAAACCACTGTGGTAGCCAGGCCAGACATCATTATGACATCACCAGCAACGACTATGGAGTCACAGCAGGAGAGAGATGACATTGCTGCAGCGACCTGGAGAGGATCAGGACAATAATCGCTCTCAGAAAAGGGATACCCTACCGATTAAAGGAGGACAAAAGAGAAATTCCAATGAATAAAAGGAGGACTGAAGCTTTACAAAAATTCAACGGGTGTTGTCAGTTTTCAAAACCCTTTACCCAAATGTAGTTTTCATGTAAGAGATAATCTGCCAGTATACAATTATCTGGTAAAGTGTCACATTACTTTAAAATAAAAACTCTTGTACATAGTGAGCTATTTTATAATTAGAAATGTAACTCGTTCAAAGAAAATCCAGCATCTGACACAAAATATTGCTACAAATGCACCAAGGAAATTGAAAAAGGCTTAACATAAGATAAATGTGTGGAGGATGGACACGGTCATGACAGAAGGTTGAATTGGTTTATTGCAAACAGCGGTAAGGGAAACGAAGATGTCTCCCAGCAATCGCAACTGTCTCGGACACCCACGAGTTCTAGAGCTGCCACGCAGGGGCTCTAGAACTCATACATAACATCTCCCCCCCCATAAGACTACGAAGGAACAGAGTGGCGGGTGGAGCAGGGAAGGATGAGCATGGTGGGGTGGTGGGGTCATGACACAACTGATCATACATTTTAAATCATAAATATAATCTGTGCGTTTTTGAATGTGTATTCTTTGTTCCAACAAGGAACAACGCACAACCCTTTTTTTTACTCCATTCAGTAAATTTCAATAGTAAATATAATCTTTGTTCCAGCCAGGAGCTCTTCTTCCTTCTCACTCTAGTAGATCTTCCTCCTCCATTTCTATGGGATGATGTGGGCATGTCATGGAGTCTTGGAACAAAAATGTCATCACTTCCACTTTCTTCACTTTCTTTTCCCTGGGTGGTATGAGCAGTTGATAAGTCTCCTTGTAGAGATCCAGTGCCTACTCCTTTTTCAGCAGGGACAATGTCATCACATGACCATTTTGTGCAATCCCCGAGTTGGACACTTTTGTCCTGCATCCTTTATTTTTTGTTTTTCGCTGTATTTAGATAAACCCTTTACCACTCCTTGTGGTTTTTTTTTACCTGTACCCAATCTCCTACATTATACAGAGCATTTCGGACATCTTTTGCTCTGTCGTAACGCTCCTTGTATTTGTGTTGTTTCTCCTGCACTTTGTTCAGTATGTTCTCCATGTCTATGTTTCTGACATGTCTCTTCACTGTCCAAAATGTATTTAGTCTATTGCACGATGTTCTACCTCTCATCATTATGAATGGTTCGACACCTGTGGAGGACATATGCGTTGAGTGTTTCTTTAAATGTATTTTTCTATGGCATAGTGAGTCAAATGCTATAATTACATCATTACCCTCCTGTATTTGTTTGAGTACACATCCCAAACCAATGCCACCATCTTCAGTGTGGGTGCTCCTTTCATCTTTGCTTTTATTTCCATAAATTCCTTCTGGCATTGTTTGGACCATTCAAATGGCATGTTTTTTTCATGAGTGTTCTCATATTTTCTGTCATGTCTGAAAAATTCGGAACAAACTTTGAATAGTATTCAGCCACCCCTAAAAATGAGCATAGTTGATCTTTATTCATTGGTGGTGGTATCTTCGAAATGGTCTCCATCAGTTTTGCTTGGAGCTGCATTCCATCTCTCGTTACAACATGTCCCAGATGTCACCTCTGCTACTTTAATTTGACATTTTTCCAGTTTGAGTGCAAGTCCTCTTTCTCTAATCGTTTGTAGTACTCCTAGCATTTTTGCATTGTGTTCTTCCTCAGGCATTCCTTCTAGACAACTGAACAGCTGCTGCATCTGCCTTTAGAAAATGGCAGCTGTCGAAGCCAAACCAAATGCCATTCTTCTAAATCTAAAAGCTCCCAATGGTGTTACAAATGAGGTAAGATGTTATTTTGATCCTTCCCCACGTACGATCTGATCATCGTCAGTAAAATCTCATTAATGTTAGGGAGGGGGTGTCTATCAATCCATATGCTGGCGTTGAGGTCTTGCAAGTCTACGCACATTCTGATGGTGTCGTCTGCTTTGCTAACAATTACTACTGGAGCCAGCCATTCGGAGGATTCGATGGGTTCAATTATTTGCTCATTGCACAACATTTTAAGTTGTTTGCGTAGGGCATCTTTTGTTCCTACTGGAATGTTGCGTACTTTGTGTACAGTCGGTTTGGCATCCCTTTTCAATATTATACACTGTTGAAACCCTTTTAGTTCACCAATAGTGTTGGTAAATAATTCCAGAAACATTTCTAATAGTTTCTCTTGTAAAAGATTGACTTGTTCGTTGACACTCAAAATGGGTTGAGCTTCACCATGTATTTTCATTTGCAAAGTGGATTGTTCGTCCCACCCTACGATGGAAGATCCAATCTTAGCTACATATAATTTACAATATGTGCATCCATCGCTAAATTTAAGATGAACCCACTTGTAGCCAACAATGCAGATGGGACTTTTACCATAACCAACGGCTGTGACATTCACATCTCTTAATTCCTTCACATCTCCTCCTAGTGTTCCAGTGTACACATCAGTCCATCATGGTGTAAGGGGAACCGGTGCCAATCATAATTTGTAAAGCATGGGCATTTACTGTTAACTTCTCCCATGGCTCTTTTTTAGTGTGGTTGTTGACTGCTAGGATAATTGTCAGCATCTCCCTCTCTTGCACTATGGGGAGGAGGCTACTCGGTCCTCCCATCTCCTCTATGCTTTTACAGTGTTCCTCTGTTCCTTCCGCCCGAGTTTCTGCATGCTCCCCCATAGTGCCCTATTAAGATGCATTTGAAAAATTCTACTATGGTGGCGGGACATTCTTTTACTCCCTCGGCATGTCTGAAGCAGCCACAGCGTTAACATCTAGAATTGGTTTGGCTATACACTATTGGCATTTTCAGACCAGTTTCCTTTTGTTCTTGGCCCGTGCAGACCCTTTCTTATCATTGATATTTCAGTATTCTCGTTCCCTTGGTCATCGATCACGGACTGTACTTTCTCTGTGGAGACACACTGTTCTTTCTGTTGGATTGTGTTGCTGCACTTATTTCCAGATCTATTGGTCTAGCGATCTCTATTGCTTGCTCTAAAGTGGGATCTTTTTCTTGCCACAGGCGCTGTTGAGTGTGTGAATCTGCTGTGTGTAGCACTAGCTGGTTTCTGATGTACTCTTCTGCTACAACAGTGAATTTGCATGTTGCTATTAATCCTCTGAAAGCCGCTATTTAGTTGTCAACTGACCACCCTTTCTTGTGAAGAAATAATAACAGTCACGGAGGGCATTGGTCTGGTTACTAAAGTGTCGCTCCAACTTCACCATAGCCGAGTCATATTTCTTGGGTGATGCTGAGGCAGCATCACCGCCCCCTTATTGTGATGCCAAGTCTGGTAACATGCAGAAAATTCACAATCCTTCATACCCAGGCAGTTTAGGAGGGACGCTTCCTTGACGTCATCATTGATATGATATGGCATTTGATATGATATGGCATTTGTAACGCGCCTATACACAAGCGTTTCAAGTGTTTCAAGGCGCGACTAGCATTAAACTTTGCTCCCCCAATGACTCGTAAATATACCTGAAATTAGTCTGTCCATTGTTCCCAAGGGATTGGGGGTTCTCCAGGATTGGCCAGAAAGGAGCAAGGGAGTGTCACACTCTGCATGGTGTGTAGATGTTGTAATAGTTTTGTTATTGGGTGGCGTGCATGAAGCCTCTTTATTTTTTGTTCATTTTATTTTTTTATTTCTCACGTATGTGTTATTTTTTATCTCTCTCATTGCAGTCTTTTTTTTTTTTTTTTTTTTTAGCAGTTCATTCTTCCCATTGTGGCTCTGGTGGGTTGTTGATCCTCTGTTAATATCCCAGGAGCGTTACTCACCATGTTGTGTCCTGCTGCACTACACGCTTTCCATGTAGCACACGTTCCCAGGGCAATGTTGGTTGGTGATGCTCGATGTGCGTGCATGTGCTGTGGTTGGCGCACTGATATGATACATCACGCGGGGCGCGTGCATGGGGTTGGGGCACAGGGATGCCCTTATCAAAACATGACAGGGGGGCGGAGCAGGGTTTGATGTGAGATGAGTGCGGCAGCGCGCTGGCAGCACTGGTGTCTTCTTCTCCTACCCTCAGTTTGTGGTTTTCCCTCCTGCTCTCCCTCGCACACCGCTATCCCTTTCTGCTTCCTGTCGCAGTTGAAGCTAGTGAGCTACTCGACAGTATCCCTGCCGTGGTCCCCCGCATTCCATCCTCGTCGCCAATTTGTTGAGGATGGACACGGACATGATGGTCGAATTGGTTTATTGCAAGGGGGACCGCAGCAGCGGTAATGGAGACGATGTCACAGCAACCACAACCGTCTATCTGCCACCCGCGAGATCTAGAGCTGCCACGCAGGGGCTCTAGAACTCATATACATAACAATATGGCATAGAAATATATGAGTGCACGGCATAGTCTGCTTTCTACTTACAACCTCAAACAATATTTACATTTGTGATGGTGCGACCGATAATCTGATGATGCAAATGATCTCCCAGCTCCGATTATCAACAGATTGTTGTAGGCTTCTGTCTAAATATGGATTTTAGTTTCACACCATATCATTGTTTTATTGACCGATCAGGAAACTTTACTCACTTTTTATGTTTTTACAACTGGTTTGTTCTGTGATGGGCTAGGTAGCACCAGCCTTTGGGCACGAGTACAAACACTTTTTTTAATGCATAAAGCACAGTACAGCATAAATACCTGCACAACAGAAATTTTAGATAGCATTTCCCCACGGATGGTAACCACACCATGCACAAAAGAGACCTGGTCGGAAAAGGTTCACTCTGGACTTAATTACTACGCGGCATAAAGTCAGGAACTTAGAAAGACGTTGCCATCATTCATAGGACATCAATGCCCTTGTAGAATTAAAACACCAATATAATTACAAAAGAAGAAAAAAAAAAAGAAAAAACACTTTACTACAGCCAGAAAATAGATTCTGCATCTAACTCTGCCCACAAACTGCTCATAGTGATTATATATTTATATTTGTGATGGTCCCAAAAGCTCAGAGATGGCTCCTTCTCAGACACTAGTGGATCACCTTGTAACTAATTATACACAAGAAAATGAGAAAATAAGAAATTAATTGAAGAAAAAGAAAATCCTCCCTAAAGAGAGACTCACCCATGCTAAACTATGTGAACACAGTAATTACAACAGCAGCTCTCTTTGAACCATTTGCGCCTCTTGAGGAGAACGTACTCTTGCAACATTTGATATCTGCTAAATGCTCAGGACCCCCCGCTAGATACGATCCCACCAAAATGAGCTGTTGACATTTCTTTCAAGAGAACATTCGTGATATATCTAACTCCTCCATAAGTTCAGGAATTTTCCATCTAATTGGAAAAAACATCCATTAAACCACTGCTTGAGAAGCCCACATTGGACCCTAATGACGCGGGTAACTATCGCCCAATCTCACAACTTCCTTTGTTCACAAAACATTTGGAAAGAGATTGCACCTTGAATACAATCATACGCTGAAAGTTAAACAATCTTCGATGGGAACCAATTCGGCATTCACCCATTACAAAGTATTACAACCCTAATTTTAAACCACTTAAGAGATGAAATGGATGATAAAAAATTAGTTGTCCTAATACTATTGGACCTGTTGTCCACGTTCGACAACATAGATCACGATATCCTCCTCTTCAGACTTCTGCGGTTTCAGAGGTACAGTCCTTAAATGGATACATTCCTTTGCGTCTGATCGATAAACAAATAAGGATGGGCACCTTCCAATCACAATTTTTACCTGTAACCTGTGGAGTACCACAGGGTTTGGCAAGGTTGCTTATACCGTTTAATATTTATACCCATCCTTTAATGGAGACCATAAATCAATGTGGCTTAACTTAACTACACCAATGATACTCAAATTCTAATAGACCTTGATCAGAGAACTAAGCCAACAACTGCCTACTGGATGGACACAAACCTTTTGAATATTAATCCTGAGCAGACAGATTATGTTGATTAAGGAGACTCCCAGTCCTCAAACGCTCTTTCTGATCGGAAGGTTTTGGAAAATGCCTAGAGCCTAAAGGTAGAGGTAAAGAACCTGGGTGTCGTTCTAGAGGATTTCTTTAGCCTTCAAAAAACCAATTCCCAATAGTATAAACAGTGAGGGGCCAGCACCACCATAGTTTGACCCCTTCCGAAAAGGTTTTTCTCAAGTGCAGAGAAGTACTTGACCTTTACGCAGTATTTGCAAGTTGAGATACAGTGGATTAAAGTGGTGCCAACATAAACATTCCTACTACTAGCGCTTAGCAACACCAATTACCATACAGTTGAGGTGAAGGACAGGGTTCACTGCATAAGGGAACACCCGAACCAAGAAGGCTCTAAACCGTGCGTTTAGGAGTCCTATTTGGTACAGATAAAAAGGAGGCTCTAGTAGGTGAAAAAGTATTCAGTCAACCAACTCTAGAAGATGAATTGTGAAATTGCGTAGGATTTTTGGAAACTCCACATATTTCTGCTTTTCAATATTAAGTTGGCATGGAGATCATGTAGCGGACAAGAGAGCTGGTTAGTGTTCCCTTTCAAAAGTGGAGGTATTCTAGAGATTTTGTAATTATTAGAGGGGAAAGAACCTGCCATGACCGTCATACTTGAAAATTCTGGCCCTTAAACCTTTCATCCCAGATGTGACAAAGGATGATACTTTAACTGCCTATATTTAGTCATGATAATTGTCAAGTGCCCTTCTGAGAATTTGTTGGCCTCACTGTGTGGTTGTGTAAAATAAAAGGGTGGGCTGTTGGTGGGATAGCGGGAGGGGTAGATCCAAAAACCGGTGTGTTGATGGGTGCAGCTCAAAAGTACCTGGCTCCAGTGCACCTTCTATGGAATTGGCATAGTAGCCTGGGGGTGGGATGGGTATTGAAGGTGTAGTTAATGCTCAGGGGAGCGTTTGCACACTAATGAAGAGGAGGTTTGTAGAGATGCAAATGATGCATGCCCTTTGCACATCTTCCCATTATATTGACTAAGTCTATGATTGGAGTCAGTAGGGGCGTTCGGAAGTAGTGCAAGGTCGAAGGGTGACATTTAGAGGGAGGTTCGTAAGTTGGGGTGGGCATATGGAATGAGAATTGATGAGGTGGGGGTGGCTATATGGGGAACGAATACTGGGAGGGAAAGAAAATGTGAAGGCAGGGCAGTAATATTGGTGCCTGTCTGAGTAGATAGGCTTGTTTCTGCAGGTCTCCTTTGGTACTGGTTTCCTTTTTGGTTGTGTCACACCCAATTCTGGTAGATTAGTCAGAGGTGAAGGAAAGCTCACATTATTTTCTGTAGTTTTGAAGCAAGAGGATGAGGCTATTCAGTCTACCCGTGGTGCAGTTCCAGACTGGTATTGTGGGATGATCAGTTTAAAAGCAATGTTTTCAGCTGCTTTCTGGGAGCTAGGTGGTCACCTGTACAGAGGTTTTTGGATATTGCAGAGTTAGTTTGGTTGCAAGTAAGGAGAAGGAGCCTCAAAGGGGTTTCTGGTTGGAATTTGGTATTGTTACAAGTGCAATATTGCTAGATCTTTGTGTTCTTGAGGGTATACAGTGCCATCATTTTCTTCTGGTGAATTCTGTGGCTTTGTAGGTGTAATGGGCAATTCACAGGAATTTTAAGTGCAGCTTCTTTTTGTTTGGGAGTTAGTGCAGCGCGGAGTACCGGGGAGATATTTGTGCCTTTTCGATCTAAATGGTGGTCTTGCTGTCTCATTCTTGACTTTTTGGCATTTGTTAAAGTAGACAGTCTGAGGTAAAGGCTATTGGCATAATAGTCTACATTGTGTCAAGGTGATGACTGCCATGCCCTATGTGTCAATATCAGTTAGGGCATGATGCTTTCCAAGTAATGGAGTGGGATGAAGGAGCCCCTCATAATTGTTTTGATCTGTGGTTCTAGCACAAGGGCCCGGTCCAGGACTCTTCGATTCCTGACAGCATGTAAAGGATATGGGGAAGGTACCGTTACTTCCGGCAAGCGGAACTGTGTAGAGTTTGAAGGTGTAGTGCCGCTGCTCCTAAATTCTGTTTTCAATGGGTTGTGATCAAGTCTGTTGATAGCCATCCAAGAGTCCACCCATGAGAGGAAGATATTGAGGTTGGTTGTGTCCTCTGCATAATTTTTAAGTTTATAGACAATTTCGGTGCTGTCTGTAAAGTTGAAGCAGATGAGTCATGTTCCGGATTAGCACAAAGAGGGGTGCAAGTATATGTTGAATAGAAGGGGCAAAAGGCTGGTGCCTTGGGGTAGTCTGCATCTCAGCTTCTGAGAATATGATCTGAATGAGACCATGAGTACCGTTTCTGTTCTCATCAGGAAGGACAAGATGCAGCGTAGGGCAATTTCCTTAATTCCAATGTTTAATCTCATGACTGATGTCACATGCCTCAGATGTTCAGTTGAATGAATGCACCATTTGTGTTGTTGTACATGTTCTTTAGCCTGTCCCAGATTGAGCAGAGCATGAATTCTGCTCCTCTCATTGGCCAGAATCAGTGTTGGGATTCATGATGGTGGGGGGGTCTCGAAGTATGCACAAGAATGTAGAAAAGATGTTTCCATGATTTTGCCGATGGAAGGGGCGTTGGAAACTGGGAGTAATTGGCTGGGTCACTTGAGTCTGCCATGGGTTACTTGAGGGTTTACCAAATATGGTTATGAAGGCCAAAGAGACAGTGCCTTGCTTGATGAAAATGTTGAGCAGGAATAGAAAAGTGGGCATCAAGCCTGGGTGTTTAGTTATTCTTTGTAGATGGTGGGGGGCATGGGTGTGTTGTGGAGCCTGTGGATGGCTGTAGTTGATCACTGAAAGCAGCTCTTCAATTGAGAAAAGGTGAAAAGTAGATCTGGATAGCACAAGGAGGCTGTAGGTGTCTCCAACATGGGTGTTTAGGGCCGTGTTGGGTCATTCCTGTCAAGGTTGTCCTGGATGTGTTTGTTAAAGTGTGACTCAATAGAATAAGAGATATGCGGGTAAAGGAGTTGTGTTTCAGGCTGTTGGGTTCTTGGATTCATGGATTATTTTAAAGACTTTTGTCTGCCCGTGTTGTGCGGAGTGGATACAATGAAGATAGTGGGGTTTCTTGGAGTATTGCTGTTATGTAATGTCACAGTTAATGGTAATGGGCTAGTTTGTCTGTTGGATGGTTGCTTCTTCTCCAATTTATTTTCAAGCTTGTCTTTTTTTATACAATTCAATTTATACGTAAACCATTTGAACGCTTGCTTCTTTTGCAAGTTTTGAATCATTTTTTGGCACCATTGCATACAGGGCTGGGCTTATAGAGTTGTGATGGTGGTTAAATATGTAATTTGGTGGTCTGAGTTTCAATCAAGATCTAATGTTTAGTTGCTTCAAGTATTTTTTCCAAGGTTTGGTTATCACTGTGGGTCTTTTGGAGAGTTTCGCTCAAGCTGGGGCTTCTGGGAAGATGGTACATTGAATACAAAGGTGATCCCCTAGTAGATGGGATAGGGCAGAGACAATGACTGTTCTTGTTGCAGAAAACATCATCCAAGATGTGTCTGGCCTAGTTAGTTGGTAATTCAACCAATTTTAGAAATGAGGACCAAGGTTTATGGAGAGAGATTTTATAGCCTCAAGATCCCTCCATCTCAAGTTAGTTGGTCAAATCTCCCAGTTTGTGGAGCTGTTGGTGGTCTACGAAGAGGTCAGCGACAACATATGCCCGGTTGTTGACGAAGGCCAGGTTGTAAGATGAGGGTCTATACAGGAGGTGGAATATTGGTGTTATTGAAACTGCTATCAAAACAGGTTTAAAAGATGCATTCTGAAATGCAGTAGACTTGTGACTTCCAGACAGTTATGTAGTAAATATATGACATCAAAATAAATGTGTCTGTAAAATGAGATCTAGTGGCAAAATGAGTTAATCTACCTATGCGATAAGACTTTCTGATCAGAAAATGGGTTAATCTTACTATGCGGGAGGATTCTTTGATATTAAGAAATCCATTTGGCTGTGCAATGAGCTATGCGATAGCAAAATAATGAATGTAGATCTGCAGTGGAGTTTCTGGAAGCAAGATTGATTAAGTTATGTAGTGAAATTACTTATAGTAAAATGAACTGGTCTAGCTAGTCAATTACAGTTCTCTCATTCTAGCTGCATAGCCAAGTTATCTGGCAGTGCAACGGGTAAAACTGGCTATGCAATTTATAGGCTGATTCATGGAATTAGTGTGCGCCGAAAATCTCTGCGAAAGCGTGCGAATCGCAGCGCAATGGCGAAAATCGCAGTGCAAGCGTGTGAAAGCCGCGCACATCGATTCATGGAAGTCCGTGCGCATGTAAATACTGGGATGTGTGCCAAAATCCTGCATGGCGCACGCGGGTGCACACGTCATCAAACGGCGTGCGCTACGTGCACAGCGAAAGCACACATAGCGCGGCGCACACAACAAAAGTAGGTGTAACACGTGGAATGGGGAACAACGCGTGAAAATGTGGGCGTTACGGGGGGGTGGGGGGAGTACAGGAGGCAAATGCGCGGAACGCCCACACGCGTACCTACAACGCGTATTCATGGTATCGAACAGGGGAAACGCATGCGTCAAAAAAGACGCGCTAATCCGGAAACACGTACGCCAGCAGGCGTACGCGGACCCGCGCAGCATAAAAGTGCGCACAAACAACAAACAAGCTCAGACGCTACGATGAATATACCGTTCCTCGCAGCAGTAGTCGTGGGACACTGCAGGAGGAGGAGGAGGAGGATAGTCAGGGTCAGAATTTTTACACCCAGGACCAGCCTTTTTGGGATGCCTGATGACCAGGTGTATGGGAGGTACAGGTTTCCACCTCACATAATACTTGACCTGGTGAGTGAGTGGGAAGATGACCTCACATCACCCACCCTGTGCTCCCAAGAACTGAGCC
The DNA here is from genome assembly GCF_040938575.1 of Ambystoma mexicanum. Classification (NCBI taxonomy): domain Eukaryota; kingdom Metazoa; phylum Chordata; class Amphibia; order Caudata; family Ambystomatidae; genus Ambystoma; species Ambystoma mexicanum. The sequence continues at coordinate 288,128,889 of NC_090931.1, read as the reverse complement.
CCTTGGAAAAGGTGCTTAATGTACTGCACTTCTTGGCCACTGGTTCATTTCAGCGGACAAGTGCCATAGTGGGGGGTAGGGGGAGTGTCACAGGCGACACAGTCATGCTGCCTACACCAGGTGTTGGCCATCATGACTGCACGCCCATCAGTCCGCAGGCACATATACCTGCCCAGAACAACTGCAGAAAGGCAGGCTACCGTCCAGGATTTTATGGGGTGGCACACTTCCCCAAAGTGCTAGGTGCCATTGATTGCACCCATGTGGCTCTATGTCCTCCCAGGGCAACTGAGCACATCTACAGAAACCGCAAGCACTGGCATTCCATCAACGTGCAGGTAGTATGTGATGCCAAGGGAATCATCACCTCAGTATATGCCAACTATCCAGGGTCCACCCATGACAGTTTCATTTACAGAAAGTCAACCCTAAACCGGGACCTAGAAACTGGGCAGCATGGCGATACATGGCTGCTTGGTGAGTATAAATGCCTCTGCACATGCATGCATGTCAGATACTCAGTAATGTCACAACCCCTCTAATAATACCCATCATCACCTCCCCAGGGGACAGTGCCTACCCTCTGAGCACCCACCTGATGACACCAATACGGAACCCCACCACACCACTCAAGGTAAGATACAACACAGCCCATATTGCAACCCGGGGCATAGTGGAGCGCACATTCGGAGTGCTCAAGTCACGCTTTCGCTCCCTTGACCGCTCTGGTGGGAAGCTGCTATACGCGCCCCCAGTAGTGTGCAGGATCATAGTGGCTGCATGTGTCCTGCACAAGGTTGCAACCTGCCGGTGGACATGGTGGTGCCCCCGCATCCCCAACCACATGCACGGCCGCTGCGCATGGGAGGGGAAAGGGCACGTGGTGAGGCAGCCTGTACGCAGCTGGTGGCTAATTACTTCATCTAAAATCACACCCCTGTGGAGTGCACACAGCCCTGGTACATACCAGCTGACAATCAATGATGATGACATAAGGGACAGTCAACTGTCCCCACCATACCAGCCTGAGATTGGTCACCTGAAAGGGTTACATTGTGTGCATCCCTACCTAAAGACAACCAATGCTGTGTCACAAAAAGACATTTATGCTGCATGAACGACTACCCCCTTGAAAAATAGAACATGAAAACAGCACCATGTCACCCAACCCCTCCCCATCTCCGCTACCCAACACACCATGGCATGGCATGCAATGTGAAAGCAAACAAAGGAATGCACAACACATGACACAAGTGTTACAAAGTGCACTGTCCCAAATGGAAACAGGCCACAGTCAATGTGCTCCCAATAATCAATAACAAACAGCAAACATGACCAAATACTTACCAGCAACACAATACAGCAACACAGGATGAAACATTGCCAAAATATGACAGTACCAAATCAAAGTAGTGCAAGTTTTACAACCTGAATAAGCCAGCACATCCACCCCTTCCAACTGCAGAGTGTTGATGTCAGGCAAATGTGTCAGTGTACTGTATACAACATGAACTGTATCCGCAAAGGAGACGGCCTTGTGAAGACATGAAGAAGATACCTGTGAATAAGGAGGAAGACATGGATGCACAAGCACATATCAATACACCATGCAGTGTTCAATACAACAACAATCCCCACTAGGGATGTAGACACAGTTTTGACTACAGACTGCCCACACAGCTCATGGGAGCCCAATGTCACTGTGTAAGTCACTGTCCCTTGGTCACACCCTTTGCAAGCCCATGGAAAGGGAAGCAGGAGGGGTGTGCGTGTCAGGAACCCAAGCATCCAACCCAAACACAGGACAAGCCTGCATGTGCCCAGCTGGAATAGTCAGTGGATGCCCACGGGAGCCACACAAGGCAACACACTTAAAAAAAAAAAAAAAAAATGGCCATGTGGGGGCCAGGGGGAGGGGAGGCCACCCAGGAGGTTCGAGGACAGGGTGCACACCAACACCCACCTGTGTGGATGTTGCGAGAAAAATAAAAACCGCCATGGGCTTATGGCCTGCACGGCTACGCTATTGTGGGAGAACTGCTGCTGTCGCTCTCTTCACCCTCTGCTTCTGCATCAGGAGGTGGTGGTGGTGGTGGTGGTGCTATGGGAGGCAGCCCACGCAAAACCCTGGTATGGTCCTCCATGGCAGCAAGCATGCAGGTGTTGAAGGTCTGATTCTGGAGGATGATCGTGCGGAGATCCCCATGCAGTACCTCACGGGTTGCCTGCATTTCTGCACACATGGCCTCGCGTGATGCCCGGATCTCCTCCTGAGTTGCCTGCAGCTCAGCTGAGAGCAAACGTGTGAGCTGCTCCAGCTGCTGTTCTGACCTAAAATTTCGGGAAGCCTCAAGTTCACTTACAGTCTGCCTGAGGAACTGGAGTTCTAACCTCAGGGCTTCCCTGTGGCCCTGTGACTCTACAGAAATGGCTTCCCGCAGAGTCTCCTGTGCCGCCCGTCGGTCGGTCCCTGTTGGACGCCAACATGTCTTCCCTGTGTGATTGGCAAATGGAGTCTGTTGCCTGCTGTTGTTGCTCCATCTGCCTTTCAGGGGGAAGAATGGAAGTGACCACCTTCTCCATTGCCTGAGCCATAATTTCAACTGATGCTCCCTGTTGTGCTGCTATACCGTACATGGAGTTTTCCCATACAGTATTGCCTGGTGGCGCATGGCCACTGCATCGGCGGGCACCACACCTGTTTGGGGCAAGGCGATCTGCACCTTGCTGTGCCGGCACTGCCTGAGGCTGCAGGACTGCATTCCCCCTCTGATCTGCTGGCCCAGGAACAGGATCAGATGTTGTGGAGTGTGACCCTGCATCCGTAACCGCCAAAGGCAGAGTTACCAACACTGACATCCCCATAGAGGGTTCTACCCCTGGTGCAGGTGGGTTGGACAGAACAGAATCCCTGCCAGAAACACTCACCTGCGAGAGCACATAAGTCTCATCATCCGATTCAGCACCTGAATCAGAGGTCCAGGGAGGTGCAACCAGAGACACCCCTGGACAGTATGGTCAGCAATAAGATTGGGGTTTCACCCACCACCACACCACGTCCTCCACTGGTCCCCGGTCATGCCGGAGATTCCTCCTGGGTCTGCACCATCTCCTCAACAGCATCAAGTGCGTCATCATCTGCAAAAACATGAGACAACAAATGGAAACAGGCATGAGCACCATAGCACACAAATAGGCCTGACAAGCCAGAGATCCAGTACATAATTTACACTAGTCCCACATGACAATAACCCTGGCATGCATGCACTGTCAATGAGTTGGAAGGGGAGGCAAAAAGCAGACACTGAGGACACCAAGATGGAAAAGCAACACATTTGCTGCATGCTGGGTAGCATTGGCATCACACATTAGCCTGTGAGTGGTATGTCCAATACACATACATGACACATGCCAGCACACAGATGGCATGTAGCCTAGCCATGGTACATTTGACAAGTACAGCCATATGTCAGTGAATGAGTACCGTCACCCATCCATGTGAGATGGACATGATGAGATGAAAAATGCTAAATAGTGTGACAAAATACGCACGTGCCACACACTGCAACACATCCAGTGTACAATAATACAGTGATTGCAGGCAGATGTACACATCAATGGTTGGTCACTTCAACATGACAGGAAACAACTATCATGTTCCACATTCAAACAGGCCCCAAAAATTAATGTGAGCAGGCCAATACTCAATCAGCCTGAATGGTCTAATCATTCACATAACAAGGCAACAAATGTGGGCCAATGTGGGGTATAATCAATGACAGAAGAATGTCACGTATGTGGCATTAGGGCTGAAAAATGCATTGCAAAAATGAGAGAATTGAAACAATCAGCCTGAAAGAACACTTAAAAATTCAGAACAATGTTGTAGCAAGATGACAGTTCAAGGGCAACTGAAGTAATGTGGTGCTAATTGGCTACTGTGGGCAGAATGGATACGGTCATACCCAAATCCAAGGCCGGTGAATGTTTTGGAGGAAGCACATGGGTGACCCATACCACTCAGGAGTACACACCCTCACCTGGCACTCAATCAGAACCCGTCACCCAAACAACATACACATGGATTACACACACATGCATGGGCACTCACCGGACAATGCGTCGTAATCTGGTAGGTCTCCCATGCCTTGGATATGTTTCTCTGTGACGAAGGTTCCAGCAACAGACTCATGTTCAGTGAGTTGGTTGTCCTCTGGTGGAGACCCACCACCAGTCACCAGAGTAGAGGCATGATTTGAGGCCAGCTTGTTCTTTGCTCTGCGTTTCAGGTCATTCCACCGCTTGTAGCAATCATCAGCTGTGCGCCTCACAAATCCAAGGGCACTAATGTGGTCCGCGATGGTCTGCCAGTGTGCCCTACGTTGACCAGGTGTGGTCTTGCACCCTGCAGTCACCACCATTTCGCAGCTATGTGCCGACACATAGGCCACAAGTGCATCAAGTTCGGCGTCATTAAAGCTAGGCTTCCGTGTGTAGCCGTGTCTGGGGTCGCAGCCTGTAGTGCCAGAGCACCCTTCTTTTTCAAAGGTGGTGCAGATCCTGAGTGGCTTATGCCGCTCTGGTCAGTAGGGGCAGAAGCGCAGGTGGACTGGGTACTAGAAGTGTGCGAATGCACAATGACCATATGTCTTGGTGCAGGCATTGGCTGCAGGGTGACGTTGGCAGGGCCAACGTCGGTTTGATGGACCTGGACCGACACTGTCCCGGCTGGGAGACTCAGAGCTGGGGTGGATAGAGCTGCAGCTGCCCCTGCAGCCTCCCCACCCTGCGTACTTGGGGCAGCAGATGACATTGCTGCCCCAGATCCACGTGGCCTGGTGACAGAAACTTGCACTGCCACACGTGGTTTAGACTTGCTGACCTGGACGTCAGCCTGGGAGTCATCCTGTGCCGGTTCAGGTGCCAAAATGGGCCGGTCCAACAAGGGCTGAGCTGGGATGGTGTCAGCTACGTTTCCCATAACCATGGGGGCGGGAGGGCATGGGTGTCCCCGATTGGTCATCCACACACAGGGGTCTAGGGGCACCCTACAAATCCTGGCCACGTCCCCTACCGCGCCCACCACGCCCACCTTTTAGACGTCGGCCACCTTTGCCTCTCTTACTGCTTGGTCGCCTCCCAACCATGGCACTGATGTTGTTGTGCGTATGGGAGTTGCAGTAAACAATTGTCCTGGGCAATTGGGGTAAAGGGGTAGGTTACTAGATGGAATTCGTACCCTACTGCTCTAGCAAGGCTGTTATATGACCCCTGGGGGAAGATGACGGGTCACGCAACGCACAGGCACCCCAAAAACAAAAGCACACGTGCACGCAAGTACAAGATACACCCGCTCGCTCTCCACAAAAAGCACGTACAAGGAAATAGTGTGATACTCGTACCTTTTAAGCCAGCCCACACGTGAAACGTCACTTACGCGCTAAGGCCCTTTCCTCCAGTAGCACGGTGACGTGCAGTTTTTTCACGTGCTGATTCACTATGCACCCGTGTTGTGGGCAACGCCTGCGCGCCTAACGTCACTGACGCGCTTACGTGCTAAGGGCCTTTCCTCGAAATACACGCTGACGTGCAATTTTTTCACGTGCCAAATCACTCCGTATCAAGCTGGCCTCGCAAATACACACTGAAGACCACGCTCCAGCCCAAAAGGCCATTTTCCTGCCCCCCAGAGCCCCGAACACGCTCCCACCTGCCACTGCCTGACTGCCTGCTGCCCACGTGCCCTGCTATTTGCTGCCTGCACGTCAGCCACCAGTGCAGTTGCTGTGACCACCCCTGCTGGAACTGAAGACTCCCGAGTGGGATACCATCGCTCCACAGCCCAGCCCCAAGACCCAGTTGCCCACCCACACCTGCCTCTGGGGTTACCATGTCGGGCACAACACCACTGGCAACCCCCAGCCAGAGAGGCAGAGGGCCACCAGCTTCAGTGCCAGGGAAGCTGGTGTGCTTGTGGAGCAAGTCCTGGGGCAGTATGATGCCCTCTTTGGAAGTTTGCGCGCCGACAATGAAAGACGGACTAGGATCTGGATGGACATCGTAACTGCCATCAACGAGGAGGGGGTGGCAGTCCACGACATCAAACATGTCCGGAAGCGCTGGGAGGACTTCAGGTCCAGGATCCTCGACAAGGCCCAGCGCCTCTCGAGTCCGGTGCCGCGTCTCAGGCCGCAGCTGCCGAGGGTAGGTCCAAGAGGCGGAGGTTGGAGGTGGACTCCTCGGCAGCAGAAGGGGCAGCTGAGAACCCACAGGGTCTGACGCAGGAAGATGGCACGGAATCATCCAGGTTGGTGGGGGGTTTGGTGGAGGAGGAGGCCGTGGAAGGGACACACGGGGTCTGGAGGTGGGGATTCCACTGGTGCTAGTGGTGCAGTGCAGGGGCAGGGACAGGAGGCAGCACAGGCCACCGCGGAGGTGCCTGTGTGTAATCCTGTCCCTGATCCTGTGACTGCATCATCCCGCACCAGCAGGGAGGACTACGTCCAGACCTATTTTTCAGGGAGGGGATCCGCTTACAACTGGCCTTCCTCTCCCTGCGGACTTGGCTATCTGGGACCGGGTTGAGCCTGTCCTGAGTGGGATGGCGTTGCGTCAACGGGGCATGCGAGGTGACCTGCAGTGTTTTCCTGAAGACACTGCACGTCATCTCGAATGCCTCTCATTGGCCGCGTTGACCTACTGGGACTGGTCACCAGGGCTGGATTCCTCCATTTGCTGGACCTTGTTCCGACCCCCTCCTCACCTGAACACCCTACGTGCCAGTCGTCCTCCATGCCATCTTCCCACCCATGTATCACCTGGGTACCCTGTGCAGCTGCCTCTGACCCAGCGGCCAGGCTGGTGGGGGGACACATCCGTGCCACAGTCGGGAGTCGGACGTCCAGCAGGGGTGGCCACCACGACAACTACACCCCAGCCAGAGGAGGACGTGCAGGCAGCAAGAGCAGGGGCACAGCAGCAGCAGCAAGGTGGGAGCCATGATGGCTCGGGGCCATCGACATCGGAGGGGCAGGCATCGGCCAGAGGGCAGGAGGACCCAGGATTACAAGTGTCTTCCGTGTGGCAGTGGTTGGGCCACGCCATAGATGCGGAGCGGCAGCGGGCGGAAGAGGCACAGCTCACAATGGTCAGGGCGGAGAACTCCATGCGAGGGCACTGAGGAGGGCAGAGTACCTCGAGGCAATTCGCAGGGAGTTGGAGGTCAACATGTCATCGTCCCTGCGAACCCTCAGTGCCATGGAAGAGGACCGCCTCCAGAACATTGAGTGGGAGTTCGATGATGCCGTGGCCCGGGACATCGAAAAGTGAGCCGTCGGACTAGAACGCTGCCATTGTAAATAGTTTTTAGTGTTAAGTTTCATTTTCATTTTCCTTTGATTTGGGGTGATTGGACTATGACCCACACATTTGTATATAGTTTTTTCTTAGGTAGGTTTCATTTCTTTTGTTGGGCTCATGGACCCTTGACAATGGATTGTACATAGTTGGACAATGGATTTATTTGAACTTTTCATTTGGATTTCACCATGGATTAATAGATTTTCCTTTTTACGTTTCCTTTGGATTTGCTTTGGTGGAGGGAGAGTTTGGACTATTTTTCTTTTGGATTGGTTATACTTTTCATTTCATGTTTGCTATTTTTATGCTTTCATTTCATTGCTTTATTTTTGTCCATAATACATTTTGATATTTTACTTCCATGTGTGTGATTCGCTCATTGGGTTCATGCATGTGAAAATGTGGGTTTACGCAATCAATGCCAGCCAGTGTGTGTGTGTGACGGACATGTGTTGATGTACATATTTGACTTTTGGTTTGTGTCTTGAGATAGGCATGTCAGTGTGGGGTGGATTGGGAAATCATTGCGTCTCAAGACTGGGTGGCGTGCCGTGGTATTTTGGTGTAGAAGTGGGCCATGATTGTGCAGCCTTAGGTCATGTAGGGGGGGCATGCGTGGGGGCTTGCTGGCAGGTGCCCCTCACTGCTGGGGGGTGGGGGTGCAGGGGGACATGAATGGGGGCCTGCTGGCAGGTGCCCCTCACTGCTGGGGGGGGGGTGCAGGGAGACACGAGGGGGACATGAGTGGGGGCCTGCTGGCAGGTGCCCCTCACTGCTGGGGGGTGGCGGTGCAGGGGGACATGAGTGGGGTCCTGCTGGCAGGTGCCCCTCACTGCTGGGGGGTGGGGGTGCAGGGGAACACGAGTGGGGGCCTGCTGGCAGGTGCCCCTCACTGCTGGGAGTGGGGGTGCAGGGGGACATAAGTGGGACATGAATGGGGGTCTGCTGGCAGGTGCCCCTCACTGCTGGGGGGTGAGGGTGCAGGGGGGACATGAATGGGGGCCTGCTGGCAGGTGCCCCTCACTGCTGGGAGGTGGGGGTTCACGGGGACATGAGTGAGGGCCTGCTGGCAGGTACCCCTCACTGCTGGGGGTGGGGTGCAGGGACACATGAATGGAGGCCTGCTGGCAGGTGCCCCTCACTGCTGGGGGGTGGGGGGTGCAGGGGGACATGAATGGGGGCCTGCTGGCAGGTGCCCCTCACTGCTGGGGGGTGGGGGTGCAGGGGGACATGAGTGGGGGCCTGCTGGCAGGTGCCCCTCACTGCTGGGGGGTGGGGGTGCAGGGGGACATGAGTGGGGGCATGCTGGCAGGTGCCCCTCACTGCTGGGGGGGGGTGGGGGTGCAGGGGGACAAGATTGGGACATGAATGGAGGCCTGCTGGCAGGTGTCCCTCACTGCTGGGGGGTGGGGGTGCAGGGGGACATGAGTGGGGGCCTGCTGGCAGGTGCCCCTCACTGCTGGGGGGTGGGGGTGCAGGGGGACATGAGTGGGGGCCTGCTGGCAGGTGCCCCTCACTGCTGGGGGGTGGGGGTGCAGGGGGACATGAGTGGGGGCCTGCTGGCAGGTGCCCCTCACTGCTGGGGGTGGGGGTGCAGGGGGACATGACTGGGGGCCTGCTGGCAGGTCTCCCTCATTGCTGGGGGCGGGGGTGCAGGGGGGACATGAGTGGGGGCCTGCTGGCAGGTGCCCCTCACTGCTGGAGGGTGGGGGTGCAGGGGGACATGAGTGGGGCCTGCTGGCAGGTGCCACTCACTGCTGGGGGGTGGGGGTGCAGGGGGACATGAGTTGGTGATCACTAGTGCAAGGTGACATGTGGCCTGGCTGGGGGGCATGCCCATGGTGGATGGGCTGCCTGCGGAACATGACCAGGGGTGCAGGGTAGTCCCCTGTGGTGTGGGCTGCCTGCAGGGCCTGTGGAGGGGTAGAGGGCACACCTGGGAGGACTCACACTGCCAATTCACGTGTGGGACTCCCTGCGCACCCCACTGGATACACGTACCCCGTTCTGACAGCGAAATTGCATGTGAAACTTCCCGCGCACCCCCGAAATACACGTACCCCGCTCGCACAGGGCCAATTGCGTGTGAAACTTCCCGCGCACCCCGGAAATACACGTACCCCGCTCGCACAGGGCCAATCGCGTGTGAAACTTCCCATGCACCCCTGAAATCCACGTACCACGCGCGCAAGGGCCTACCGCGTGTGACACTCCCCGCGTACCCCCCCAAATACACATAGCCTGCTCGCACAGGCCCAATCGCGTGTGAAACTCCCAGCGAACCCCAGTAATACACGTACCCCGCTCGCACAGGCCCTACCACGTATGATAATTCCAGCGCACCCCAGGAATACACGTTCCCCGCTCGGCGTTTGCTGTGTAGCGGCCCTGTAAGCTGGTCCAGGGTTAGCGCAGCCCTTTGCGCTGGATTGGGGATTTTGATGGCTTTTCCTTGCGCGAGGGGCATTCTTGGGGGCGTAACTGGCACTGCCGGATGTTCTCTGCGCCAGGGCTCTTTTTGCCTTGGGAATTCCATGAATACGCGGTGCGCCAGAATGCTGTTTAGCGCACACGGCTGGCGCACGCTGGTGCACCATCCCTCTCTGCACTGCTCGCGCGCGCTGCCTCTGCGCTGAAATCTATGAATTACCCCCTAAATGTCTGGCAGGGCAATACATGCGTTTGCTTATGCAATACAATTCTCTGACAGCATATTAAACTCATCTAGCTAAGCAATAGGTTTCACCTACATCAAGATAAATTAACCTTCGTCTGCCTAGAAGAGGCTTATCTGAATTTTACAAGGGACTGTGGATGAGGCATGGGGAAGATGAATGCCTTCTTCTAAGGCTAGCAGTGTCTTTTCAAAAGGTAAAAATAGAAGTGCCAACAAAGGAAAAATAACCGAAAGGATCCATCACCTCCAAAACAAATATATACATTAAAATTCAGGGAGGTTTTCATGTGAGCAACAAGTATCTTTTCAGTAGCCTATGGTTAGAAAAATGCCTAAAGCCTCCATAAAGCATAACACAATTACATGGGTGTTTACCAGTAGTAAAATAGTTTTTTTTAAAAAAATGAATACTGTTTGGAATTGATGCTTTATGCTTTATGCAGGCTGCTGTGGATAGTACGATCAAAAGCGAACATTCACTTTAGGAACATAAGAGACTACAAAGGACAGTGCTTACTGTTGAAATGTAAATGTCACATTATGGTTCAAGAAACGGGGGGGGAGGGGGCGTGGCCTGGCCCCATGTGGTGAGGAGGTGAATTCGTACAGCTCCCGTCCTGATCCTGAAGTTTGGCGGTTGTGGGCAACTTTAGCTCCACATTAAAGCAGCAAACTGTGGGGGACACCAATGCCCTGCTGTGCATCGATCAAAATCGGACTCCTACGACAGAGTGTTGACGGTTGGAAACTCGGCCCTGTGAGTAGGAAGATGGCGGACCGGGCCGCGATGCAATGAAGAGAAGGAGGGGTAGAGAAGCGACTGCAGTACAGCTGCAGCTTTCCTGCTCTGGTCTCCGGTCCCCGTCCTCCGCGTACAGCACCAACGAAGGAAAAGCCACCCAGCGGTAGCTTTTGTTTACTACAGCTGGCTGGCTTTTCCTTCATTTTTGCCGCAAAAGCAAAAGCCAGCACAGGCGGGCATCCATTTCACAAAATGGATGCGCCCATGTGCTTGCTTTTGCGAATTTTGAGCTTGAATAGCTCAAAATTTTACATAGGAAGTTTTTAAAAAAAAGTTCTAGTATTTATTTTTTTAATGTTGCCTATCTATTTTTTAAATAACATTTTTTGCTGGACTACCCTTTTAAGGGACAGTTTGAACTTTTCTGGCAATGTTTGAAACTGAGGCATACAAAGAAAGTGACCGGCTGGGGGAGCAATTGAGCCGTGGAGTGGCTGTCGGCTGCTGGAACCTTGGAACATCAGGAACTGGGCGCTTGAGGCCAATAGTACAAAGGTTGCTGGAAGGGGCGGCCCCACTCTTGCTCATTCCTAGTAGCATATTATGTGCCACCCATGACCCTTAAACACCATCACCGACGCTCCTGCGCTGCACCCTGTAAAAGGGAATGGGAGGTGCAACGTGGTGTTGGAACTGGTGCACAGTGGTGTGCGACTGAGATGCAGGGGTCTACAAAAGGACCTGGAAACTCGGGTCCGGGAACTCGAGAGAAAGAACACTGCTCTGGAACTCGGAGTTGAAGATGCGGAGAGGAGGGCCTGCTGAAATAATATCAGTTTGCTTGGGTTCCCAGAGGGCCTTGAGGGCTCGAACCCCACTCAATATGTTGGGAATCTAATACGTTCCCAGGACCTACTTCTTGCAGTATCTCAAGGATTCGCAGTCGAGCGTGCTAACCACTCGCTACAGAAGAGGCCCCCCCGGGGTCACATCCCAGGCCCGTCATTGCCAAGATCTTGAATTTTCAAGACAGGGAGGCGATTCTAAAGTACTCCAGGGAAGGCGGTGAGATTCAGCGAGAGAACTCCAAAATTGCCATTTATCTGGATTACACACCAGCGGTCCAGAGAGCCAGGAACTCTTTTGTACCGATTAAAGCGAGACTCAGACAACTCAATATTAAATATTTGCTTATGTATCTGGCCAGTCTCAAAATTATCTAGAAGGGCAAGCATATTTCCTTGAGACCCCTGCGGCAGCCAACATGTGGTTGGAACACAATCTGGCCGGCATGGAACACCCGATACAGGGATTGCCATCACTAGAGTGGGTTGCTCCTGATGGCGGAATGGGACACTTGGTGTATTAGATGACCCTCCTGCTGTCATATGGGATATGCAAGACCCATTTCTGCCTCAACGCTTTTGCATAAAGATGGGAGCAATGTTTGATCATCCACCACTGGCCTTACTGGTCGGTTCCGTGCATAGGTTGGTGTTGGCCTGTTGCTGACACCCACTACTTGATACACAATGGCCTAGGTGGGCCTTAGTGGTACAGCTACGTCTGAGCACTGTACACACTGTGCAGTTGTTGGTCGAATGCATATTGTTTGATTTGTTATGTTATTGGTTTCACGTTCTCCACGCATTCTGGTACACATATTACATGGATGGTTTCACTGGTTGGGAAGGGGATGGGTGACTGGGAACCGAGAGGCGGGGGGGATACACGATCTTGTTTCACCGTTGAAGAGGTGGGCTGAGGGGGGGAGGGGCGGCGATTCTGGGGCACGGACTGGCTTGTAGACAACTGCAATATGGCTTCTGTTAAAGTACTGACTTGGAACATACCTAAGTAGGAATAGGGTGAAATCTTTCCTAAAACATAAGATATACATTGCTCTGCTACAGGAGACCCAATTGACCGCTGAAGAACTGAAAGGGGTTCAGGAACATTGGGTGCCAAGGGGGTACGGGTCGGCATACTCCAAATACGCTAGAGGGGAATTCACGTGGATAGATTAGATGACTGTCATTCCAGCTGCTGGAGGTGGAGGCAGATGGGGATGGGAAGTACCTCATTATTCGGGGGCTACATAGATCACATTGAGGTGTGCATAGTTAACTCTTAGTTCCCGAGCCAGGGCATCCCGTCTCACATTTGCACAACATCAGGGTTTTTTTTTATGGGGTGTTGATTTTAATTGTGTCAGAGACCCCTTGCTAGACAGGTCCTCTGCCCCAGAGGGAGCCCCATTGCCAGCATCTGCAGCCCTCATTGTGGTACTGACCAACATTGTTCTGGTTGATATTTGGAGGGAATTGCATCCGGAGGACAGGGGGTTATTCTTTTTATACTTCTCCCCATGCCCTGTTCACCAGGATTGACTACATCTTTGTTGGGAGGAGTCAGATGACATATAGGAGATGCAACTTACCTGGGATGAATATCGGACCACTCCCCACTAATGGCGACGAGTAACCTGAAAGGCCCTAGACCCCCATTCCAATGTGGCATATGCTGGTTGAATTCTTGGAACATAACGCGGGTAGTGTGAAAGAGTGGGGCACGGTGTGGGAACCCTGAAGGTGGTGCTTAGGGAGAGGTTATAGCCAGTGCGGGGGGTATTTGCAGAACACTGAGGGCTGAACTGGAAAAGTTGGAGGATGAAATTCGAGAAAGGGAGGCCTGGAACGGGGGTCGGCAATCAAGTGAAGAGTGTTTGACTGAAATTCAGCATTGCTGCCTTGAGGCGGGGGAAAGGCTGACCAAATTCGATTATATGGCAAGAACCACCAGAGCGCATGCCGAGGGGGATAGACCGGGTAGGCTTCTGTCGTGGCTCTGTAGGAGGGAACACCCTAGGCACTCGATTACTGAGCTAAGGGAAGAGAACGGGGATATATGTAGAACACAGCTTGAGATTAATAATAGCTTTGCCACGTTCTACTACCAACCATATAGTCATGAGGAACAAGTCCCTCTTGAGGATGTGATGGAGGCCCTGTCATGCATTGGGCTCCCCAAATTAGAAGACGTGCAGCAGGCCATGCTAGACCAGCCCATTACGGTTGATGAAGTGCGGGATGTGGAAGCTTCACTTGCCACTAGTAAAACACCGGGTAGCGATTGACTTCCACCTGAATTTTATAAAACAATTCGACAGTGGCCCGGTGTTGCTGAAGGTTTTTGCGGAAGCCTACTCCAAAGAGTACTACCGGCAAGCATGCAAGAGATTCTGGTGGTCCCGATCCCCAAGCCAGGAAAACCCACGGATAGATGCAAATCTTAGCGGCCCCTGGCCGTGTTAAACTACGACATGAAAATGTTGACTACGCAAAGGGATTGCGGGTCTGATACATAGTGATCAAACTGGCTTTATCCCTGGCCGTAGCACAGCACTGAACTTGCGCTGACTGCAACACATTATTGCACAGACTAACGAGTGCTCTAAGCTGTGTGCAGTGGTGTCGCTTGACGCATTTAAAGCTTTCGATTCCCTCTATTAGGAATGGTTGATTGCAGCACTGCAGGAATTTGCACACGGTGGTGGACATGCACACACGCAACACAGTTGGGGTGGTGAAAGGTCTGAGGAGGTCAATGTCATTTTGGTGTAAGCTCCCATTGTCACTGATGGGTAGGGTAGCGATTATGAAAATGAATTTTCTGCCTAGATTTCTAGATTTCTTCACCAACATACATCACTATATTAATGTCTCCTTCTTTCGCTTATTGGACTCGCTGGTTAGAGGATTCTTGTGGGGTGCTTCCCTGCACAAGAGCACCCTTACAAACCTGTGCCTACCTTACAAGAAGGGAGGCGCGCAGCTTCCGAACCTAGAATGTTACTACCCGGCGGTGCAACTTTGCTTCATCGCAAAATGGCTATTGGATAACGCTACGTCAGAGATGCTACTGCGACAGCAGTTGGTGGCCCCTGCCCACCTTAAGGAAGTGTTGTGGCTACCGCAGAGCTGCCTGGGCTCGACACCCTTCTGGTTAGCTTGGGCAAGAGGGTGTTGCACAGAAAGCTGAAACTGTAGGATGGCTGGCGTCTGATGTCCAGATTATATGGTAGTCTAGCTAACAGACCTAATCCTCAGAGCTCCAAGTTGACATTTTATTGGGAGGCTGACCTTGGGACGGACATTGGGGAGCAGGAATGGGAACACATACTTAGTTTCCCCAGTGAAGTGTCTAGAAACCCTTGTTTCAAATGGATCCAACTGAATATACTCCACCGCACCTATGACACCCAGTAAGGTGGCTAAGTTTAATAGTGGTAAACGGCCGACATGTCCCTGGTGTGCGGGTGATGGTGCCGATTTGGTTCATATGTTCTGGGGGTGCACAAAGGTGCAGGGCTTCTGGCCCCGCATTGAACACGCATGCAGAAAGGCCGGGGTTACAAGATATTCCTGGAACCCAAAGGAGTGCTTACTGGGGGAATTCCCGAGGAATAGTAAATATAAGAATGTCATTAAGTTTATGGACATGGCGTGCATCCTTGCTAAACGGTGCATTGCTATGTCCTGAAGTCAGCTGGGGGACCACAATACTTAACGCTGGCACAGGGACTTTGATCCTTGGACTGAGCTGGAGACCAGGGTGTGGTGGTTCAGGTCAGCGCAGAACCTGGATGCGCACTACGGGAGAGCATTTGAGTCCAGGAAAATGCTAATCTGGGACATGTTTCACCCCTCAGATTATAAACCACTGTGAGCATCCTGCTACGGATTGAGGTGTGAAATTTACTGGACTCTCTCCTTTCCTTGCTCCTCCTCCACCCCAGACAAACAAAGTTGTTTCCTTGATTGTCCTTAAACCCGTTACCCGACCACAGCATTGCATATAAACAAGGCCTAGTTTACACGCGTGGAGATTTTGTTTAATGTTGTTTAGTTGTGTTTACTTGTTTGTGGCATTGATGGACGACTTCGACTGTATGCTTAAACATGCTGGTAACTAATGCATAAAGGTTTATTTTTCTGTACGTCTACTACTTTAAATGCCAATAAACAAATTTAAAAATAAATGATTCAAGAAACAATTCTCAGAAGAAAAAAAAAATTCTGACCCAGGGGTCTCCAAGTCTGATCCCTTAGAGAGCCTAATATGTAGCATGTCTTTAACCATCCCCACAAAAGAAATGTATACAGCTATTAAGCGACTTTCTGCATGTGGTGTTACAAAACTCCAATGAAAGTTACAGTAAATGGGGGGTTTATTTACCCAGTCATGATCTAGACACCCCGTTTGTATTGCAGTCGAGGCCCAAAACAGGACATTATGGGAGATTATATATATCATTTTCAAAATTCTCAAAGTCTTTTGAATTCCTGTGAAATGAAACACCACCTTAAATACGTTACAATGTAGAAGACTACTGGATAAGATTAAATCAGTCTAAAGTCAATGCATTTTATGTATAAATCATGTCTCAAACTTCTTTTAAAGCTATGTTCTATTTACTTTAAGAATTTGTTTGTATGAAAAATGCAACTTTCTTTTGCAGTTTACCTATTATGATTTGTATTGAACTGGAGGAATTAATTGAAATGCAAATCGATCAGGTTTATAAAAACGTTTTTACCATACATATTCGGACGTCCATTATTTGTTGGATTTTAAATTATGTGTGCGGTTGCGCTCTTGACAATATGGCCTAGACATTCTTCTGTGCAATCTTTGTGGACTGCATATGTAGACAGGTGTGATTGTTGTATACATCTGTTGTGCTGTACAAAATGGCAGTGTCAAACTTTTCTCCAAAACATAGTAAAACTATAATCTGTTGGGTGTAAACAGCAGGGCTGCAGGCCTAGTCCCAAAATAAACGCACATCCTTGAGGCTTTCCTTGGTTGCTGAAATTCAAGTGTTCACTAAGCATATCACATTCTCAAACTTTATTAGCTAGCTTTGCCTGAAATTCCTACCCTGTGAGACAAATTTGCCATACTTTCCTTTTCATAAACAAATCATGTCCCGAACTGTGCATGGTGGCAGAACGTTAGGAAGTT
Organism: Ambystoma mexicanum; assembly: GCF_040938575.1. Taxonomy (NCBI): domain Eukaryota; kingdom Metazoa; phylum Chordata; class Amphibia; order Caudata; family Ambystomatidae; genus Ambystoma; species Ambystoma mexicanum. Next base: position 288,112,084 of record NC_090931.1, on the reverse strand, counting down.
ACTGCAGAGCTCCTACCATCGTTTACCACATCAAGGTGAATCCGTGATTCCAACAAGCCATCCATTCTCAAGTTTACACCCGAGCACTATACATATTGTCTAATTGTTACAATTAATAATTCTCCCAACTGAAAGCCGAAACATTTTCTGACACAAATCTGAACAACATGCATGATCACTCCCTAACCCAGCCGTCGGAGAGCTATGTTCCTTGATAGCCAGACTTTGTTTTGAGCCGAAGCTGCATAAGAGGATGCAGAGGTGAGACAGGGCAGCAGGTTTGACTCCTGCAGGAATGGTGGTCCAGAGTGGGTAACGTTATGGCCTTGGGAAAATTATGTCTCTAGCACAGATATGCAATCTTTTTCCAATATACCCATCAGGACATAAAATGCACAGCCACCACTAACTAAGGGAGCATAACAATTCACTATGGTGTGTAAGACATGCTGTGTGCTGTGTGCATGTGGACAACTGCTGTTCATGCGAGGAGGCAAGTGACTTTTAAACCTGGCTAGTGAGCAGCAGCTTGACCTTTTCAAAATTATGCCCATGAAGATAGGATTGCAATGATCCACACTTGTAGGCCATTTCTACATTGAAATGTCCACTACAAAGAAAACCTGGATAACCAAAGTGATTGTACACATTAGAACTACTTTTTATAGTTATTTACCTAAATAGTGTGGTGAATTCCAACTCACCAACCAGGCATGTAGAGGTAGCAAGCTGCTAAGGAAGGCGTTGGTACGGCCGTTTCTCGATTTGCCTCCCAGAGGGTGGATGATTTGGGATCCTTTAGACCTGCTATCCCCCCCAAGAGATGCGATAACCCTTGCGTAAACACTGCAGAGGGGGACAAGATCACATCTCCCAAAAGCAAGTGCTGGGAATACTCATATGTGGAACGAAGAAATACTTCTCTCCTTGGAACAGGAGCATGATCCATGATGCTGTAGGGTTTGCAAAACCTGGTAAGAGACCCTTAATGGAGAGGTCACAAGCAAGAAGAGGATTGGAGGGGTCTGCGTTCTTAAGCTGAATGCATGGCACAATCCCTGGCAAACAGTGTGGGAATCCACGTACCTTGAAGTAAAAACCAAAATGGCACTGCATGTGTCAAATGACTCTAAAGGCTTGCAGATCCTCGCTAAAAATGAGAATGAGCGGCAAACTGATAATGCCAAAGCTTCCTCAATAATTCAATGATGAGCAGGATTAATACTCTCCTTGAGAAAACCCAAATAGCTACAAGAATTCAAACCATTAAGGGGAATAACTAATCAGGGAGGTCAGTTGAGTATGAGCCCCAGTCTAGGAACTATAAAAAGCATTGTGAAGTCAGTAGGTGAGAGAATCCCAGAGGAAGCGGACATGCTAAACGACAGTCCCTTGATACATGAGGGACACTACAGCGCTGGAAGCAAGCGAGAGAAACCAGGTCATGAATTATACAGGCCTTGACTCCCTGGAAAGAGCATGTGAACAGGGTGATTGAGAGCAACGTCCAATTTCCCTCACAGATTTGCAAGGTTGTTGCCAAACTGCTTTCCATTTGCAACACCTACGGATAGCAAATAGAGGACACTGTGTTCACAACCTCAGCTGCATGAAAAGGATGTGAATAAGAGGGTGGGGGGGAATTAAGAATATTAAATCACTACCATTTAAAATGAGGTGTTGGGTTTCCTAAATTGTAAACCTGTCTGAAGTACAACAGTACCAACCACCCAATCAGCAGAGTGTCAACACTTAATAAATAGCATAAGGTTGGGTGGCATAGACTATTACCTGCCTTTCTTGGTAACAGTGCCAATATTTATTTTATCTGATTTGGCAATAGGCCAGGCAAAACAAACAAAAAATGTAAAAGATGCATTACTGGAGCACCACATAAGTAAGCAAGGATGATCTGCCACCAATCCTGACCAGGTGGTTGTAACGGATCCTCGATGAATACAATTAAGACTTGCTCTTGTACATCTTTTATATTGATAACGGGTCCAAGTGAAATGCTGTTGGATGACGTTAGATGAAAGAATATTAAGCTACAGTGTAAAGGTTTGATTATTTAATTCGACTCAGAGATCCTGCATGCAAGTCATTCATTGGTTCTTCAAATATCTCAAGGATAACTGGTTATGTCAGTAGAGGGACACAAAGTGGATACATGCATTTATTTTTCAAAGACGTTTAACATGCAAAAACCACAGGATCGCAAGTGTGTCAGGTTTACACAGAATTGCTTTAATAACGTGGCGAGTTAATTCAGCAAATTAATTGTTCCTGATAAGTAGCCAATGAATGGCTGGTTCAATGAATAACTCAACTTCTAAAAGGTGAAGGTCCAGCTCTAAATTAACTATAAAGTTAGCCGCAGACTGAGTATTATTATTTTTTTTCTTTTTTTTTTGTAGGAAGCATACACAGTTTGTAGAGGGTGATTTTCAAAAAACAGCAAAGCCCCATACTTGGATATCGCTTTGGCTTTCATATTGTAAACCTGCAGAATCATAGTCAACGGCTGGGCCTTGCAAATCCTTGTAAGCCAAAAAACGCAAACCCCCTTCCCCCACAAGTATTGTCCCATCCTACTCTTGCTTGGTGGAATGGGGGCCACCTGATAGGCCTGATGAAAGCCGTATACCTCAGTAATCAAATTCATAAACCAGAGGTATAATATTGTTCTCTCTTTTCATTGGTGGGATCTTATCCGTCTACCCAAATGGCAAACCAGAACAGCAGATTTAGAAGCATCAAACTGCAGCACAAGATCATTCATATATAGTACAGGTCATTATCAATTGCTGTAAGGCACAAGGAGTATGGGCTGTAAGCACTGTACCATCCACATATGCCAAAAGAGACAAGGATATATTCCACATTTTTGGTGCATCTGTGCCAATGTCTACAAGGGTGTCATAAAGACCTTCATATAAAGAGAAAACAGTACATGGCACTAATATGCGCCCTTGCTGCACTCCTAGATTCACAGGAAAATAAGCAGTACAATGGCCATTACACACATTCTTCACATAAGATTTAGTATCTAGGTGAAGATGTATAAGAACATTAATTATGTCACTTAGGCAATTTAGAGACCATATCACCTTCCACAGTTTGGATCTGTTGACCTTATCGAAGGCAGTGCTCAGGTCCATAAAAGACAAATAAATTGGTTACTGTTTAAAGTATAAGGAGTGTGCCGCAATCTTAACGCTTGTTTGCAGGTCCCTAGCCCAGAATGAAATCCCAGCTGTATATTCGACATTATGCAGTTATCATGAACCCAAGCATCTATGAATAAAGCCCTCACAAATATCTTAAAATTGGCGTCAAGCAACAAGATCTGCAGGCAGATTGAGACTGGTGCCCTTTTTGTATTTGGGATACCAGCAAAAGGTACCCGTTCTCCGATTCTCCGCTGTTCCGATTTGCTTATCGCTGGATGTGCTTTGCACTTTGAAGTAAACTGCACTGAGAATGGGTGCGAGAGTTGGTGTGCTGCTGCATACTGGCACCTTCTGTGCTCTCCCCCCAACTGTCGTCTCAGCCTGGCTTGCTGCAGTTTGTTGTGGTGCAAATACCTCAGAAACTGTGGATCCCAGAGCCTTGAAACGTGGTTTTTGAGGTCCCATGGGGACCTAGAGTATTGTTCCTCATGTCGAGACCAGTTCTTCTACGACTACATGGATGTTTTGCCGATTTTAGTCAACCGTCTCATGTGTGAAGGTGCAGAAATCTGGAGGACAGGGTGAGGTGTGTCCGTGTGTGTGTGTCCGCGTGTGTGTGTGTCCGTGTGTCTCCGAGGAGAGGGATGAGGGATGAGAGGGAGAGAGAGAGAGGAGGGGAGAGAGAGGGGGGACAGAGAGGGAGAGGGGGAGAGAGAGGGGGACAGAGAGGGAGAGGGGGACAGCGAGGGGGGGAGAGAGAGAGAGAGAGAGAGAGAGAGAGAGAGAGAGAGAGAGAGAGAGAGAGAGAGAGAGAGAAGAAAGGGGAGAGGGAGGGAGAGAACTTCCTGATCTTAATCATTGCATTAAAGCAAAATAGTTCGTACAGAGCCCACATGTCGACTAGATCACAAAGTAAGTCCACCGGAATCCTGCCTGGGCCATCGATTAAGCACTTGTTCATTCCCTCAGTGATTTCTGCTATAGAGAAGGGCAGAGATGCTATATAGATGTATACTCCCATCATCAATTGGGTGTTGAACAACAGGAAAGAATTTGAGCGGGCTACTGAAGTTAATTTGATGTATAGTCTAGAAAAGTGGTCCACCCATGTCTGACCACCCACACTGGTTTCAAGGGCTGTCAATTTACACTTGTAAATGGGGCCATTATATAGCAAATCCCAAACGTTTCTAGTGTGACCATCAGTCGAAGCTTCTTTTAATGTCAACTAGGTTGAAGTATCGAATTCAAGCTTCCGAGTAGTAATCGTCCTCATAATTAGCACGTGTGCTTATTTCTTTTTTGGTTGCATCCAATTTTCTTTACAAAAAGACAATGGGTTACGTTTTGCAATACTGCATTCATTTGTAAACCATCTGGTTGGTTTCAGGGTTCGTGAAGCAAGAATATTGGTAAAAAGAAAATCTGAAGTATTTGACATCATTACATCACAAGTAGTCGAAATCAAACTGGCATTCGATTACAGAGCTAGAAGTTGAATATGCAAAACATTTGAATTAATTATTCTTTGTTGGGTAAGTGGTCCGTCTACTTGAACCCATTTTAGATTCTTGCACCTAATAGTTGGTTCCACTAACTCAAAGTGTGGAAAAAGGGTCTGAGGGTTTACATGAGAGTGGCTTTCTAACATCAGTACAATAGGCTGGTGACCACTGAATACATCTTCTATGACAAAAACCTTTGATCAAATGCCACTTTGATTGAGTGATACAGAAATAGTCTATAGTAGACTTTCCTTGGCCTTTAAACATATTTACCTGGCTTATTGTTAGTTACTCCGCCTTTAATTGAACAAAGCCCCTATTCAACTAGCCAACTATAAAATATGAGAAACTTGGGACAGAAACAGGGGGGACGGGGATAGGGGGGTCAATCAAATGTTTCTGGAATATCCAGTGCTCAGTCTTCAGTATTATCAGTGAGGTCAGGCAGGGGGCAGGTAACATTTTTTGAAAATTAAAGTCCCTTTCCAGGATCATTCCATAAAAATTCCTCTGAGTATCTACCAATAAACCCTCCATAAATGATTTAAAACAATAAGCCAAAATAACCCTTCACATTTTCGGGACTATTGCAAAAAATGAATTACTATAGTGGGGTCTTTGCATGCTGCTTTTAGTTCTATTGCTTGTAGGCAGTTTGCCAGAGTTACTAGCTCTTACCAAAAATGGCCATGCCAACATAATATCTACCATGACATTTCTTGTGTGCTTAGAGCGGGAATGTAAAGAAAAAACAACAAAAATAATCCGAAAATCAGGTCTTTGACGGCACAAGTCTCATGCAGAAGCACAAGGTCATGATCTCAAAATGTTATTGCTTACTGTAGTGACTCCCTTCCCCTGACTTTTCATATACTGGTTCGGCAGACCTGGTTCACTCGCCTGCCAGATACTGGTTCACTCGCCTGCCAGATACTGCCAAGAAGATTAATCATCTCTCTGACTGTTAGGGTCCCAGACCCTTCTTCTCTGTTTGCTGGGGGTTTCTGCAGGTTCCACAGCCCTTCTTTGGTGTTTAGTGGTTTTGTCCCAAACACTAGGTCGAGGAAGATTCCCTCAGAGTCGTATTTCTTGCTTCATTGGATTCCCGACTCTCTTCAGGAGATTAGTGGCATTAGCGATCCCACTATAGCCCTTGGGTATATTCCCTGGACCTCAGCCTACCCTTGCTCTCCTCCCCTCCGGGTGTTTCGTAACTCCCCATATCTGCTTTGGGAGACCTGCACCTTTCCACAAACTGCACGGCGTGGCTCCATGGACTCGGTACAGCGTTTGCCTCAGGTGCGCTTGACCTTTTCTTTGGTTTGGCCGGCGGCTTCTCCGGTTTCTCGCACAGTTCTGCTCCTGCAGACCTTATCAAGGACTCCCATGGCCAGGTGCCGGCGTCTTCTTTTTGGCAGTAGGTCTGTCTTGGTCACTTGCGCACTGTGTCTGCTTCGTTGCTGCTGCTTCTCCCGGCTGGTCTCCTCACTGACCCTTCCTCTTGATCAGCTTTGCCTGCATTCCAAAGGACTCTCATGAACTCTATTCCTTTTGCATAGGAGTCCTCTTCTCAGCGGTCTGCTCTGTTTGAAGCTCCCAGGCTCTCCAGATTATGCATCTAGGTCTCTGTTTCGCTAGTTCTCAATTCCTATTTATTACGAATGAGCACAGAAGACTAGAATGCTCATTCAAGTTCTTGCTGGTGCTCTTCCTTGTTCCGCACCTCCTCCTCGACTCAGTACTTGTATAGTGGTTTACCCTTAGGTAATTCCTACTCTTCCTGATAGCAGTAATTGAGTTTTCAGATTTACAGAGGCAAATGGAAGTGTTGGGTGGGGTATTGGGGTCTACGGAGAAGGGAGGGGTCTATGGTGAGGAATATTATACTGCGTTCACCTTAGATGGTAGTCCTTGTCCCCATGAGATCCTCCCACTGTGTACCACCCCCAGGCAGACTATCGAGTAGTGGCCTCACCTCCCTGGCCTCATGGGAAGGGGCTTCCCATAGGGGAGAAGTGACATCTACGTATTTGTCACAGAAGTTTAAGTGCAAGGGTAATCACTGGCTTGTATAAATAAAAAGTTGATTTCAGCCTCGAAATTCACAAAGATCACAAGGTCACAGAGGTGAAAAATACTATTGTTGTGAATAGCCCTCCATTTAGCAATATAAATATAAAATAGCAATCAGTGCACACTACACTTCCACAATGTCAAATAAATTCCAACTTGCAATGAAAAATATTTTTCACAGCAGTCCAAATGTATGTTTCATTTACGAATGAATAAATGAAATAAAGGATAATTAAAAGGTCTAAAGCGGTGCCTCTGTAAATAAGAACTTCCAACGAACAAGATTGTAAACCAGTATTTGTATACCAATATCTTGCTTATCTCCATGGATGTCTTAAGAAAAGGTAGCGCCGGGGGCGTGGCTTGGAGCGCCATCGATGTGGCTGCTCCGTTGAAGCCTCCCGTGTGAAGCCCGCCATGCGAGCCCAATAATGCAGCTTTCCGAGATCCTACCGAGGCTCCAGTAACACCGGGGGCCGTCGGAGGATATGGAGCAGTGATTCCCCAAAAATCGGAGCATACCGCTCCCTGGGGACCCAGCGGGACCAACGTCTCCTCGCGGCGTGGGACTCTGCATATCCAAGATGGCGGGCGCTCTCGGCCCACAGACCCAAAGATGGTGCTGTGACCTTCGGAGGTAGCCCTGTGCTTGAGGGCCTCCCCCCCCCCACTCGCCCATCCAGCACTGAGGTGCCCGACACCGGCACGGTGGGAGAGAAGCCCGCCCTTCGCTCCGGTGCGGAGCCAGCTCTTCACCACTGGCGTAATAGCGAAGGACTGCCCGCGGCCCCTGGTGGCCGTGGGGGGCGCCCGCTCGAAGGGTTGGTGCTGGAGGCGGGGCCGCGGCACTACTTACCTGGGAGCCCGCCGCGGTCGTCGGCTCTTTGGTCTCCTCCTCCTGCGGTCTTCCCCCGCCTGTCTGGCTCCGCGCCGGAAGGCGCCACCACCAGCAGCTGCAGGCCTGCGGGCCTGACTCCAGGGGCGCCCCAGCCCATTTTGAGTTTGGTCCCACTTCCGTGGACCCCAGCTATCCCCCCGGGTGTTGCCCCGCCCGTGGGCCCAAGCTTGCATTACCATCCCACCGAGGGCTTCTTCTGCGTGGGGCGGCCCGGGTGAGGGGTCACCCAGTGGCCTGAGGGCCCCCACGCCGGCACCGATTTGCCCCGTCCAGAGCCAGCCTCATCCCATCTCACCTGCAGCCGTCTCCTCCACGCCCCCCGCTCCTGAGGGAACCCACGGCCGTCACACATCCTGCCCTGTCGGGGGAAAGCCCCAGGCCCTCCTTGAGGCCCGCATTCAGGACTCCGGGCGGAGGGGGCACCGTGGTGGGCCCCTGAGGACTCTTCTTCCTGGGGCGCCCTGGCCCATCTCGCTCCCCTCGACGCTGCTGGCTGCCTCCTGAGCTAACATGGTGGGCGGTCTCCGGACCCACTGCTCCTCGCCTTGGGACAACACCCACAAGACAAGACCTTGGGCTGATCAAGCTGAACATAATTAAGAACATATCCTTCCACTTAATCCCATCTCCCACCTCTTTCCTGGCACTATGTCCAAACAAGCGAAAGTCACCAAAAATGCGGGCATTGCCGCCATGCTGACGGCGTCAGACAGGGGGAGGAAGCCCGATACCGCCGGACCCGCCATACAAGACCAGCAAAAGGAGGGCGATTCCCCCAGCCACCAGGGGCGACCTACTAGCATTTATGGCGGACATCACCGAATTCAGAGCTTGCATGACAGAGCTATCCACCAACCTGGAACAAACCAACAACAGAGTCGCTGAGGTGGAGCAGAGACAGAGAGGTCGAGGACCACACCCAGGACCACACAACGGCACTGGACGAAGTCCAGCAAGCAGTTAGACCCCTTCAGGATAGATGTGAAATTTTGGAGTTCAAGCAGGAGGACTTGGAAAACAGGTCCCGACGCAATAACCTCTGAATCCGGGGAGTTCCCTCCTCGGACTTGGATAAGCAACTGGCGGAATACGTGGGGGATTTCTTTCATGCCCTCCTCCTGGATCTGGACAAGCACCTACTATTGCTGGACCGCACCCACAGGTTCCGCCCACGCCGCGGGATGGAAACAGACCCACCCCCACATGTCATCACCAGGGTCCACTTCTATTCGACTAAAGAGGCCATATCCGCCATCAGCCGCTCAAAGGATGAGCTCACCTTCTTGGGCTCACGCCTTCAGATCTACCAGGATCTCTCTCTCTCAACCCTTCAGAAGAGGAAAGCTCTTCGACCCCTAACCCTCTTCCTTCAAGAACGCCAGGTCCGGTACAGGTGGCTCTTTCCAACAGCCCTGCAATTCTCATTCAACAGCTTCCTGCGGAGAATTGCCCATCTAGAAGATGCCAACAAAATCATGAACCCCTCCTCCCCCGCGGGGGACGCTCCGTCATCCTCAGAGGCAACAGATAACCAGGAGCACTCCCCCACCCCGCAGCCCAAGCGACCCGCATGGTCTAGGACCGCACGGAGCAACAGAAGAAGGTGAAAGACACACAGGCAGATAACGGGAATCAATCCCACACGATCAAGTCAGGGGCCTTGGTACCCTACACAATTACTTGCCCACTCCAAAGCAATCGTAGGTTCTCACAGCTTGATCCGGCGGGCTTCGCTTACGGCTCCTGCCCATTCCAAGGTTCGTTCCACCTTTATGTCCTTGGAAATTAATGTCACTTTAATGTTGCAACTGGCCCCGTTGGCCAAGGGGAAGGCCGCACTCACAAGGTCGACCTCCCCGCCAGTTAAAATGTTAACCCCCCGTTGGGGGCTCTCGTTAAAACCCCAAGAGCAGGACATCTCAAGCGTATCCAACACCAAAGATGGCATCTGACGACCTACCCCCCCAGCCCCCTCGCACCAAAACTCAATACAGCAGGGTTCCCGACCCAAGAAGCTCAGACATTACAATGCCTCTCGCTAAACGTCAACGGGCTGAACTCCCCCACTAAGCGGAAATCGATCCTCCAAAAACTACAGGATGAGGACGCCGGAGTGGCAATGTTGCAAGAGACTCACCTCGTCCCAGCAGACTTTGGGCGTCTTCGATCACAGCTATACCCACTGCAGTTCCTCGCCTCCGGGGGATCCAAGAAGGGGGGGGCACAGCGATCCTCTTCAAGAAAGGCCTCAACCCCCAGATCTTGGACTCAATATCGTGCCCAGAGGGTCGCTTCATGGCAGTAAAATGCCTCCTGCTGGGGGAACTATATACTTTTGTCTCCGTCTATGCGCCCAATTCGGGACAAGCAAGCTTCTATGATTCCCTGGGTTCCACCCTCTCGGGCTTCACGGAAGGCCAGACTATTCTGGGCGGGGGGGAATTTAACAGAGTGCCCAACTCCACCAAGGACAAATCTCACCCTCCGGCCCCTGGAGATTTTGCCATAGCCCTCAGCCTCCTACGCTTATTTAGAACTCTGGATGTGGTGGATGCGTGGCGGGTGCTTCATCCCGCCGAGAGGGACTTCTCCTTTTTCTCCCATGTCCACCGAACCTTCTCGAGAATAGATCTCCTCCTGACTTCGCCTCAAACCCTCTCCGCAGCTAAGGATATCTCCATCGGCCCCATCATTCTGTCAGACCACGCACCGATAATCATGGAGCTTCAAACCCAGGACCCCAGATCCAACCCCACGCGCAGATGGTCACTCTATGACCCCATCCTTAACGACATGCTGGCCAGGGATAGGATCGCAACCACAATTAAAAACTTCCTCGAAGACAATCCCGCTACGGACACTTCCCTCGCAAATAACTGGGATGCGATGAAAGCAGTGATCAAGGGAGCCCTGATAGCCCAAGGGGTGGCATTCCACCATCAGCGCCGACAGACCCGGCAAACCCTCGAAAAAGACCTGCAATCAGCAGAGGAGGCCCGGAAAAAGAAGGGGTGGTCGCCCAAATCTCACCGAGCCGTCCGTATACCCAGAAAGAATTTGGAGGCACACTACGCTGATCACACTGCACAGTTGATGGCCAAGACTAGGCAATTCTACTACGCCAAAAGCAATAAAGCTAATAAGCTCCTAGTAGCCAAACTGGCCAAAACAAGACATGATAATACCATCGTGGGGCTTCGAGACCCGCTTGGTAGGACACACTACGGCGAACTAGAGAAACAGCGGTAGGCAGTGGACCACGTGACTCAAGTAATGACTGCGCCCCCACGGGACCAGTCTCGACAAGAGGAATACCTTCGAGGGACAGCCCTACCACGCTTGCCTACTGCAACGAGGGACATCTTTGAAGCCCCAATAACGGACAAGGAGGTCGATGAAGCCATTAAAGCTCTCAAAACTCGGGCCCAGACGGCTTCACATCAAAATTCTACAAGATATTCAAACCCCAGCTAATCCTCCCTATGGCAACACTCTTCAACTCATTCAAGGAAACTGGGTCAGTGACACCATCGATGCAAGAGTCCACAACTATCCTCCTCTCCAAGCCCGGGAGGGACCCCAAGGATCCAGCCTCGTATAGGCCAATTGCCTTGCTGAACATAGACGCGAACCTCTATTCCAAGATCCTGGCCAACCGGCTTTCACACATCCTTCCGACCCTAATCCATCCCGACCAATTGGGCTTCATTCGGAACAGAGCGGCCGGGGACAATATCAGAAGAACCCTGAACCTGGTTGAAATCACCCACCGGTCCGCCCAAGGTATCGCATTGATGGCCTTGGATGCCACCAAGGCGTTCGGTAGAGTTGACTGGACATTCATGAAACTCACCCTGGGTACCTTTGGCTTTGGCCCAACCTTCCAATCTATGGTGATGGCCAACTACGCATCCCCAAAACCCACTTGAGAATCAACGGCTTGCTGTCATCCCCGATCCCCATGTCCTGCGGAACGAGACAGGGCTGACCTTTATCCCCCTTCCTCATCGCACTAACGATGGAGCCGTTTGCCCAAAGAATCAGACGGAATGAGTCTATTAAGGGACCCCAGGTCGGGCTCTCCCAACATAAAATCGCTCTGTACGCCGACTACGTTCTTCTGATTCTCTCAAATCCCAATGCCTCAGCCAAACACACCCTGGAGGAAATAGCCAACTTCGGAAAGGTCACTCGCTTCGCTGTCAATTTCAAGTTAGTGGGTCTGGGCGTAGGCCTTCGTCAGGAGGAGCAGGAGGCCGTGTCCAGGCTATGCCCGATCAGATGGGAGAAACAAGCTATCCCCTACTTGGGAGTCCATATACCAGCGAACCCAAAGGACACATACCAGGCGAACTTCCGCAGATTATTCAGCAAGTTGGAGGGAGACCTGAGGCGCTGGTCCACCCAGGAAATCTCTTTAATGGGGCGGATCGCGGCCGCAAAAATGAACCTGCTTCCGCGGTTTCTCTATGCCTGCTCCGCCCTGGCAGTTGCCATCCCTAGGCAGGCGCTCCAGGACCTACATAGGAAAAAGCTCAAGTTCATCTGGAGAGGCAGGAGAGCCAGGATCCCCCTCAAAACCCTGCTGGGGAGTTCGAGGTTGGGGGGCCTGGGGGTTCCCGATCTTCAGGCGTATAGGGCGGCAGCACAGCTAGCACACATTCATGCCTGGCAAATCCTCTCGGACCGCCCTAGATGGGTAGACCTGGAGCAAGCCCAACTGCCGCTACCCCTGCGATTCCTCCCACACATCCAGGCCCCCCTGAAAGATCACTGGAAGACACTCCTCCTAACTACTAAACATACGCTGAGCTCATGGGACTGGGCCCTGAAACAAAAAGGCATCCCAAGATGACAAGGCCCTCTTTCCCCTATTTTCCACAATACAAACTTCTCCCCGGGGTCAAACCCCCGGAACTTTCAGAACTGGATCGATGGAGGCCTAGAGACCCTGGAGCAACTATATGCCGGGAACGTCCCACGCACCTTTGAACAATGCAAAACGATGTTTCAACTCCAGGAAAGGGACAGATTCACATACTGCCAACTCCGTCACTGGTGCTCTCACCCCCAGACTCTCCAAGCGGCGGCAGTCCGCCCTCTCACCGCTCTGGAACTAACGCTGAAGGATCTGCCATCCCGGGTTAGGATCTCATCCCTGTACAGACACTTCCTGACCGACTTCTTGAACATACGGACACGAGCCATGGCCCAAAGGGAGGCCGACCTGGGCCACCCGCTCGAGGACCAAGCCTGGGTAGACATTTGGACCCGCACCCACTCCTCAACCAATAAGGAATGCGCACATAAGCTATTGCTTCGATGGTACTACCCCCCCCTCAGATTACACCACATGAACCCCCAGGTTGACCCTTCCTGCTGGAGGGGATGCTCCCAACCGGGCTCCTTTTTTCACATGTGGTGGACTTGCCCCAAGATCCGGCGATTCTGGGAACAGTGCCAGACGACAATCACATCACAGGGGCTTCCCTCCCCTTGGAGCCCGAGACAGTTCTACTGGGGGTCCCGACCCCTGGGGTCTATCCACACTCTGGGAATAGAGCGAAACTAGTGACACAATGCCTCCTGGTGGGCAAAACCATGCTAGCCCGCTTCTGGAAGTCGCCGGACGGCCCGTGCGAGGCCCATTGGTGGGGTAAACTTTGGGACCTCCTGATTGCGGAAAAGGTGACCGCGGCTAGGGCAGGGGTCCTGCACCGCTTCCAGAACCTATGGGCCCCAGTGCTGGAGTTCGATCAGCGTTTTCCCGCCTTAACATTTAAACCCCTCAGCGCGCAATGGACTTTGAGAGACCAAGGGCCTACTTGAGGGGTGGAGCCTACAGAGGGCCAGCCATCTGGGGTCCGAGGACGAGGGGGGAGCGAGGGGTTCCAAAAGGGGAGGGGGAGGTGAACATGAGCGAAGAAGAAAGAATTTTGGTGTAATATCCTTATGCAATATGTAAATTGTCCTGCCTTGGTTTAAAATAAACATATTTAAAAAAAAAAAAAAAGGAAAAAGGTAGCGTTGCAAGTTACTCCCAGGCATTCCAGGCTGTGTTGATCCTTTCTCCAAAAATCTCCATCTGAGCGTATTCAAACTCTCAAATTTGGTGTCTGCAGTAATGCAAACTACCAGTATAGTGCAAATCACATGCTGTTCACTCCCCCCGGATTTATCTGCTACCAGTAAACTCCTGGTCAGATCAAGCAGAAGAGGGGAAAACAAAATTGCTGACCGGGATAGCCAAGTCAAGGCAAACGTGGGAACAGCAGGGAAACAGCCCAACCGACACTAGATAAACTGGCACCCAAACTTATAGTGCCAACAAACAAAAAGGAATAGCTGGTTCAAGAAATACACAGGCAATTTAAAATTAAAAAGTCCTGCCCTATAACATTGATGGCCCCGCCATTTATCAACTGAAATTATATATTCTGCTACCGCCAAAGAAACTACATAACTGCTTTCTGCAAAATACATTCCCGGAGTCGCATTAACAATGCTCAATTACAATGAAGAGCTTTTCGATATCTGCAAGGAACTTGATGACAGTATAAAACTTACCATGCTCCCACCGTTGGTTCTGCCAGCTCCAAACATTTCTTGACTTTCCTCAGCAAATGAGTCTCCTTGAGGGCAAACAGTTTATTCGCCCCACTCTCAGGACCAGCTTGGTCTTGTGAACCTTGTTGGGACACAGCCTTCTATGACTCCATCCCATTGCATTATACTTAACCACCTTCAAAACCATAATCACCTACATTTTTGGATAACATCTTTTTTTATTGGTATTTTATAGCTAAATCAAACATCAGGGTTCGGAATTGAGGGGAGCTGGGAGCTATCTAGCTGCTGCTTATAGCCTACAAGAGCCTGGTTGGTTTAAAATCAACAGTTGCAGGGCCTACTACTTTTGGCTCCCCAAACAAACTGATACAGAACAAACCCACCTATGTGAATTCATTTTTGTGCATTTGGGACAACCTATAAATAAAGATCAGGACACATGTATATGACATTTAAAGTAAATGGGGTCATAAATAATGGATACAAGTATATGTTCACATTTTAAGTGGAAGTTAGATTTGTGTAACGCTATGTAGCTCCTCGTTCGCCAGTGGTAACTCCTGGTGACTGGTTACTGCTAGATACACAGGAACTGCCTCAAGCTCCTCCTTACCCAATCCTAATTTTGAGCCCCAAAACATTCCCATTATACCACAAATTGAGGTCAATCAAAAACAGAACATCTCTCTGTAGTGAACATGTATCTTCCCCCCACCACCTTTCCTACCCTAAATATCCTGGTGAAGGCACCCTTCGGCCAGTCACTCTACTGCTTCACCGCTTGTCAGTGGAATCGCAGGCATTGGACCAAGAATGTATCTCTAAAAGGCCACTGCTCTATCTCAAGGCCCCACACCCCCATGCTATCATATACAACTAGGCGGTCAGGTTTTCCAGCTCCCAAATTTCCTTTCCTTGTCCATTCCCCCTCAGACGGTAAAACTGCCCTCTTCCAGTGGGACGCTAGACGCGCGCTCACTACCAATAGCAGGAAGAGTAACATGTGTGGGGCTCTACTCCAACCCTCCCCTTTTTCCTGCAGCCCAAATAAAGCATCGGTCCCAACACCCATCTACTCACTGCAGAGCCCTAATCCAGCCTAACACCACTTTAAGTCTGCCCCTTCCTACACTCCCACCACGGATGCCAAAAAAGGAGGTTCTATACATCCTCTCCAACATAATGGACTGGCCGTGGGGAACATCTTCAACAGCCTCAAAGGGTCATATTACAATTTATGGAGTAGTTTGATCCCATAAAGCTTATGTTGATTGGCTATCGAGGTTGGTATCAGTATAATTAATCGAAAAGAAAAAAACCTCAATGGTAGATCTGTTCACTTTTCGGCTGTATGAAAATAACGTACAGGCGAAAATTTCAAACACATCTACCACTCAATACCATTGTAGCAAACAAGGGCTGCTAAGGTGTCCCACACACCCTTGTTCGCTACAATGGGCTTAGGGCTTGCGGGGGTGTCCCACGCAAAATCAAAATAAAATGTCTTTTTTAAAAAATAAAAAAAAACTGCGCCTCCGGTTCCCATGCACGTAAATGAAGGGCACCGGCATCGCAGAGGGATAGAGGAGTTGGTGGCACACAGTGAAGGGTGACGCCAAAAGGTAAGAAGGGGGTGGATTGGTACAGGTTACCAGAAATGTTCGGGGGAGTGAAAAACCTTCAAACCAAACTTTTCTTTCCCCTCGAGCATTTCTCATTCAGTGAAATCATGGACATCCATCGAGGTCTTATGGGCATTCCTGCAGAGAACAGACCACTCATCCTCTGATATGTCGCTCTCCCATTTTCTCTGCAGTCCCTTCCCATAGCCCGCCAGTGCCCCGACAATTGTTCGATACAACAGTGAAATGAGCACTTTCGAGCAGGTCCAAGATTCTAAAATCTTCTCAAATGGGGAGAGATCCTTTGCAATTCCCGCTTCCATTTTGGCACAAACAATTCAGTCTAAACTGAAAGCTTCCCGATTCCCATGCCCTCCTCCAATTGTTGGATGGTCTTAAAATTTCCCCCTTTCCACAAGTGACCCACCATCTCCAATCCTGCCTCAAACTAGCTATGGAAATGAAGATGCTGTGCAATATCATACCTGATAAGGGTGGGGTCCAGATATGACTTGAGGGTGAAGGCCATGTGGAAAGCCCATTTGTTGGCCTCGGTTTCTTCCACAAGGCCCAGAGGCACCCCAAAATAGGGAGTTCCCTCACTCTCCTAGTCAGCCCCGGTGCTGGAGCCAGGAGCAGGTTATCCAGATATACCCACTGTTTCTCCTTGTCCACCCTTAGGAGGGCTATCAATGTCCTAAGCAGCACTGTCTTGTAATAGCTTTCTACGTCAGGTAAACCCAGCCCTCCTTCATCCTTCAAACGGATTCAATTTCCGATACCCAATCTGCGGTTTCTTCCCCAACCATAAGAATCCTCCCTTTGAATTCCCTAAAAGGTCCTTCTGGACCAATTATTGGCAGCACTGGAAATAAAAACAGGATTCTGGGTATTTTATTCATCTTTATGGTGTTCACTCACCCTATCCAGGATAACATAAGTTACAACCAGGCTTGCAGGTCTCCATATATTTTGGTGAAGAAGGGGGGGGGGGGGGGGGAGGATTCGCCTTGCATAGCTCTTCCATCCGTTCCGCTATGTGGACCCACAGTACCGGAATTTAGTCCTGCACACTTCCAAGGCAAGTTGCTCCAGGTCCCGGGGCTCATCATCCACTGCCTTCGCAAACAGAAAAATAAGGTTCCATGTAATAATGTCGCCACAAAAATCTCGCCATGCAAAAATATCGCCGAAAAATGGCAGTTTTTTGTGGCGACATTATTGCATGGAACATGCGGGGGACACCCCCGAAACCCCCACATTTTTTTTTGGGTTTTTTTGCCCCTGTCCCCATATATATGGTCACCCATATGATATCGCCACAACCTTTTCCCGGCGATATTTACGGCGACCATATACATGGGGATAATATTACCTAATACCAAAAATAATAGACTTCCCCTTATTTATTTTGAAAGCCTACTAGAAAGCCGTAGGTCGTCATCTCCCAACAGCCACAGTTTAAATCCTCAATTACCTGCCCAGATGCCTCTTACATTTTTGTTCATCCTTATCAGTCTTGACAAAGGCTCAAGGGCCCAAATAAAACAAGGGGGAAAAGGGGTACCCATGACCAGTTCCTCTTTCTAGGCCAAATCAGATTTGCTCCCATTCACGAAACCTGCCATACTGGGGCATCATATAGTGCTTCAATCACTCTCCTAAGGCGTGGGCTAAACTCATTCTGCTGCAGCACCGCAAACAAGAAGGACCAGCCAACCCTATCAAACGCCATTTCTGCATGAGTGACAGCAACACCGGGTCACCGGATACCTTGTCCGCCCCCCCCCATCCCCCACCATGAGGCTCAAGCTTTTTCTCTTTGTCTTTGCACCTTGTCGTCCCCTTATAAATGCAACCTGATCAGCATCTATACATCTCGGGAGTAACAGGTGTATTCTTGTCACCAACACTTTCGTGAAAACATTTGCGTCCACATTCAATAAAGATATTGTCCCGTATGCTCCCCATTCGACCGGATCCCTTCCTTATGGATTACTGTAATACGTGGGCATTTGAACAACTGTCATATGTTCCTGTTCATAGGATAGCGTTGAACAGTTTATCTAAGTGGGGAGCTACGGTTCCCACATGATGTTTATAGAAGGCTACTGTGAACCCATCTTTTCCCTGTGCCTTCCATGATTGCATCCCCCTAATAGACTCCAGTACTTCCTCCTCCATGACCAGGCCACCCATCAAGCAAGACATCTCCGGGTCCATTCTCGGGAGATACGCCGCCCCCAAGTAGGAACCTCTTTCTCCTCCCGAATGGCAGTCCCTTCCTCCCTAGATAGTCTCTGGTAGTATTCCGAGAAGCACTCCACAATCCCCATTGGGTACTCTATGAGGTTTCCCTCTCTGTATGCAATTTGTCCCACCCTCCTCTCCAATCGCCGAGCCCGTAATTTCCTCACGAGCAATGCACCCACCTTATCCCCTTTTCATAGTACTTTTGTTTTAAGAACCGGAGCTTGCATAATACTTCGCCCAGTGCCAGTTCTCCAAATTCCCTTTTTCTCCTGGTTCACTTCTACTCGTCCCCCTCCACCTTCTCTCTCTGGGTCTTCCATACTTCCAGACTCCCCAGTTCCTGCCTCAACTTCTGTTCTACTATGTCCCTTTCTCTTTTCTGTCTCAAACCCTCTTATCAACAGTCCCCTTACAGTCGCCTTTGCCACCTCCCACACTATGCTGCTCTTAACATTGTCCTCATTTTCCATGAAGTAGATATCGATC
Organism: Ambystoma mexicanum; assembly: GCF_040938575.1. Classification (NCBI taxonomy): domain Eukaryota; kingdom Metazoa; phylum Chordata; class Amphibia; order Caudata; family Ambystomatidae; genus Ambystoma; species Ambystoma mexicanum. Next base: position 288,093,504 of record NC_090931.1, on the reverse strand, counting down.
TTCTCTTGGAGCTCTTTTAAGAAGACAGAATCCTTCAACAAATAGTTATTATACCTTCAGCATGTCTCTATATTCCACCTCTCCCACCTCTACGTCCATCACCACCATTTTATGATCAGGCCAGACTACCTCCTTCATATCACATCCCAATACCCCATATTCTTGCCCCTCTTCGATGAGGATGTAGTCTAATTTAGTGCGAGTGGCATGAGGGACCGAATAAAAGGAGTACTTTTTCTCCTGGGTGCAGGGTTTTCCACACATCAACAAGGGAGTGTTTCTCCCATAACCTTTGCGGACATCTGGCAGGGCCACCAATCCACCCAACCCCCGTCATATCCTTCTTGACCCAGGAACGAATTCAAGGTTGGATAAACAGGAGCTAAAAGCAGCTCCTGGATATCCAGCATTTACCAGTGACCAGGAGCTACCACAGGGGGACGAGGAGCTAGTCCATAGTGTTCCGCAACTATAACTTCCACATAAAATGGAAAAATGTCATATTCTCCATTATTTGTGGCTCCTTATGTTTTAGATGTTGTAAAGATATGACCTAATGTTTATTTATAGAAAGTCCCAAACACAGAGTTAAGTTCAGATAGGTGTGTTTTTCAGCATATGTTGGCTTGGCCAGTCAAAAGTAGCTCCTGGTAGCTGTGGGTGTCAAGCTAACCAGGCTCTACTAGGCTACAAGCAGGAGCAACATTTCTCCCAGCACTTCTCAATTTCGAACCCTGTTGAGGCGCTTATCTAGGGCAATATCTGCCACCAGATTGAAGTCCCCTCCGATCAATAAGAATCCTTCAGTGGTTCCTAACATCTCCAGTATCGCAGAGTATGCAAAGGCATATTGGGCCCGATTCGGGCCGTATACGGGAAGGTGATCCTCAAACCACACACCCCCAACCAACCTACAATTGTTAGCAGCCTCCCCTCACAGTTCCTAACCATATTCAAAACTTCAAAAAGGTGAAGTGTTCTACAAACCAGGATACCTACACCCCCTTTCTTTTGATGCCCAGAAGCACATAATTCCAGCCCTATACCCTTACCCAGGAACCTATGTTCCTTCCCACTCTACAGTCTAGTTTCTTGCAAAAAGAGTATGTCCAGGTTGTTGCGATCAAACTCCCTACCCACTAAAGATAGTTTTGTCAGGGAGTTCAATCCCTCAAAGACCCATGTGCCCTTTCCTTGACGTTATCTGTCATCTCATAGCATCCAACTGCGCGCCTTCCCCTTGACCTCCATGCTCCCCCAGTTCCACCTCTCTGCCCATATGTCAGTGACATATCCCCTGCATGCCAAGGTAGTTCCATTCCCCTGCCCTACTCCTTCCCCCATTACCCCCTCCACAGATCGTAAACACAAAACCCCCTAAAACATTATAGAACAAGCGAGATGCCCACCTTAGTACGTGCTGCCAGAGTAATCTCCCCCTTGACCTCCCCCTTTCCACTCAAGCCCCACGATCAGTATCCCCAATCCGCTCTGTGATAAAAAGTCCCCATCCATTACCCAGAGTCTCTTATGTCCACCATGGTTGCATACATTCCTCTACAAGCCCCTCTGCTACCATTGCAGCCGATTGCACGCTCCTTCAGTTTACTGGTAGAGGCGTAGTCACCTTGTGGAATTTACAGGCCCCCAGTATCTTCCTCCCAGGCAGCAGTCTTCTCCTCTCCCACTGCGAGGGACCCCATTTCCGGCTAGGGATTCTACCACCCACCTCATTGGTTGCCATGGCCCCAAGTGCACAGGAAGACTGTTCTGAAGTAGTTATATGGCAATATTCCCCTTTAAATTCAAAGATTAAGGCGAAGGCAAACCACCATCTGTACCTCACACCCTTAGCGGTCACCCATGATGCAAGCTGCTTACAGACCCTCTGCTTGGACAGCATTAGTCCAGATAGGTCCTGGAAAAATCGAAGTTAGATGCTTCATATTTCACTTCTCCCAGATTCCTGGCCCTCAGGACCAGAGATTTTAGCATATTGCTGGTACACTTCAGCACCACAGATCTTGGCCCACTGAACCCACCTCTGTGCACACTTTCAATACCAAACTCTATGCTGCCCTCCTCTTTGAAAAGCAAATCAGCAATCTCCTTAACCTTCCTCTCCATGCCCACCAGGGTGTCCCACCCAGATTCCTTCAAACCTATAGCCCTGAGGTTGTTTTCGCCTTTCTCTGTTATCAAGAGCACCAATCTTCAGTTACAAGTCTTCCTCTCTTGGTTTCAGATCCACAAGCCTTGCATCCATCTTTATCTCCCATAAATCAGCCGACAGTTGGTTGTTCTCTAGCCCCTCCACCTTTTCCCCCAATCTGGCCTACTCTACCCCTCAGTTCTGCTACTGAGGCCTTGATGTCTGTTTGGAGGGTTTTTATTTCAAGCAAGATGTCCCAAATTACACCCTTTGTCACGCTCTCCACCTCCTTCCTGGACCTGGGGTAATCCATAACTGGCGAGGGGCTCTCCTGCCTATGAAATTGCTGCAAAGCCACCACTGATGTCAGCTCTGGCCAGATCCTAGCCTTGCGGGCGCACTCCCCAGGATCCTGGTGCGTCACCAGTCTCTCTGGACACCAGCACATGGTCTCCTTGGGGTCCACCTGAGGTGCCAGTTCTCACTGGAGCTGGTGTCCTGCCTAGTACTCACAGCACACAGGCCCTCCACCAGTCCAGAGAGCCCGCCCCCAACGGGATGCGTACTCTTCGCACTTCACCCCCAATACTTCCCAACAGATGGACTTCACCACCTCCAAGACACAGCTGGGCCGCTGGGCTCACTACTGCCCCCAATGGGCAACTGTTGGGATGCAGGGGCAAAGTCTTGAATGTGGAGGGGAAATACAAGCTTCAGAAATTCTATTAGCATGAAGATGTGATCTTAGTGTCAGTATTTTTGTCATATGCCATTTCAGGCCACTTTCGAATTGAAATTAGTTTTGCCACATTTCAGAGAGCATTAGGCTACAGATTATGTGGTAGAATGATGGGCAACAAAGGTTAGTGTGACTGGTTTCCATCAGCATAAGTCAATCTTGCCACCTTAGCCAGAGTTCTGCCATATTTAACTAGGCCTGTCACAGTGTGTAGATCTGTATCATTTAGGGCACAAGGCCGCAATTCTGAGCTTCCGTCTTTTTGTTTAAACTCTATTCCTGCTTCCCCAAGCAAGTGTTGAGCATGGCAAGGTCCTTGGAGGAAGGGTGCAGTGCAGCGCACATATTAGTTATTGTGCAGTACTTAGCTATTCTCAAAAGCTTTTAGTGAAATATAGAATACCGGTTTGTGTTCTTGACAACAAATAAAATGCAATAGTTGAAGGACATTTTTGTGTGGACAAAGCCGTAGCTGAAGGCATTGCCAAAGCGTCAAAACTAGATCATGGTCATACTGGCCCCTAGGGAGTGTTCTGAAAACCGGGCCTGCATTAAAATTGCTTGGTAGCACACATAAATAAGAGAAATTAATTGTCAAGGAGTGGAGCCTCAGTTATGTTTTTTTATATGAAGCCACCTGGTTCCCAAGAGATAGCCGGAAGAACCTGTGCTAAGGGACAGAAACATGTTTCAAAATGGGAGTTGTAAAAAGGCCTGAGAAGTTCCTGGGATTACCAAGCTGACGGAGCTCCTGGAGAGGATGTTGCTGTGTCCGATTTATTGACTTCACTATTCAGTTTCCACCAAATACATGATTAGGTCATTTTGGTGGGACTGCACATGAGAAGATGCATGAACTTGTCTTGACCAAATAGTGTACGCCATTTTAGTAAATGTTACATGTACTTTAGCCAAACAGGATGAAGCATTTTCTGCTGACTGCACAGTTAGTTGTAGGCGGCTGTATTTAGGATGGTCACGGGTGATGTACTAACAAATGAAGTGGGGGGGGCTACCAACGTATATTGTGTTTAGAGCCAACAGGTAACACAGGATTAGCATGTGCTTGATATTTGTAATGTATTCAAATTTTGTGGTTTTTGCCCTGGAATACTGTAACTCAATGTGGGCGTGCATTAAAACTGTTTTTCTTGCAAATCATGCACTCCATTACTTCCTTGGATTGCTACCCCACCCACCCCCCCCCCCCCCAGACCCCTACAAAATCGATTTTTGGGCCTACCATACAGCACCCAGGCTGCTTCCCCCTCACACAACTATGGGTCCAACCAGGCCGCCTGTCACCGATTCCCCGTCTGGGGAATAAGTGTCCCTGCTGCGCACATATCAACTCAGCATGTGGCTTGTGCCTACTGCTCCACTCCGTTCGATGAGGCTCCTGTCCGAGCTCAGTTGTTCCACTCCCAGTCCTGCGAGGTACGGGAACACTTTTTAAAGTACAGATTGGGGCCGCCTACATCAGATCTTCATCAGGTGAGGAATGCTGGCCTGAGATAGCATTCACACAAGCATCTTGGTCCGCACCCCCTGGCAGCCTCCTACCCCCAACCTTTCATCTTGGTTTCCAACACAACTTCCTCCATCGTCAACTTAGTCTTTGCAACCCTCTCAACAGGTGTCATCACTCAGGCCTTGAAGTCGTTATCAAATGGATAAGAAACAGACTACTGATTTTTGGGCTAATCGCCATCAGGTTTACACCCCATAGCACAGGCTATATGGATTACCTCGTTTCCTCATGCAGAGAAAAAAAAAAAAGACATACTGAGTGACTTGAAACCATGTTTCAGCCCTCCTCGGGGCACCAAAACCACTCTGGAGCATAAGAATAGAACTCTTACAACTTGTGACCATGGATCGCTGGTTGCTTAGTACTATACTTCACAGCAGCATTGGATTAAATGAAATCGCAAAGGATTGCGAAGAGTCTGTACAGGGCACAGTCTTCAAATAGTTTGAATCCATTAGGACAGCATCCTCACAAGATCAAGCTGGGGTCAAGTCTATAAACTTTCAAAATATCCATCTAGTCCCTCAAAGATCAGTCCAATCGCTGATCCTATTGAACATAAACGGCCCCACTAGCCCACAATCAATCACAAGCTGTAGGAAGAAGACAATTAGGTTCTCCTGACACTGGATGAAGTATCTGAGTATCATAGTCAGATTACAAACTTCCCGATGAAAATGCCTAATTTAATCTGAGACCAGATAATAAATCTCAAGCATCACTTTGGTGCCCCCAAATAAACATACCGTAAGCAATAAAATCTGCTTCGTTAACCAACTTGTATGTCAGCAGATGAACAAGTTACTTACCCCTGGTAATGTTCTTTCAACAGGATGTTCCTTCCACATATTCCTCGTCTTTACATATATTTTCCCTTAAGCTTCAGAAAGATATTTCAGCAGAGGGCGCTGTGCGTCGATGCCGTCGACTAGATGTCCCTAGAGTGCTTCCATCTCGTCATCTTCGGTATACGAAGCACACGCAGCGCCCGTTAGCTTCAGTTCTGGTTTTACACCTTCCTCTTGCAGAAATACCAGCATCAATGAGTTCTAGACAGTACCAGACTTTGAAAGAGCCCCCAGGGTAATGTCTAGAAATTCTACAGCGGGGTAGGTTGGGCGGGCCATCAGAAATACATGGGAGGAACATCCAGTCCAAAGAGCGTTACAAGGGCTAAGTAACTTGTTATTCGATTGGATTGGGTGCTCCCATGTATTCCTCATCTTTTGAAAGACTCCCAAAGTAGTATTAGGTCTTGGAGGAGGCAGTAAGAATTGTTAGACTTGATTGGTCATGGATTGAATTTAGGACAGCTTTCCCAAATCCTCCTTCGTGGCTAGAGGATGAAATCAGACAGTAATGTTTAGTAAATGTGTGAACAGTATACCAAGTGGCTGCCACACAATTATAGGCACCCTCCTTTACATGCAGAGCAGAAGATGTTGCCATGCCCCTTGTGGAATGAGCTCTCAAGCCTTCTGAGAGAAAAGCAATCTCATCCAGGTCTCCTGCTCAGAAACTTTTCAACAGGGGGCGGACATGAAGTCAATCGTCTTATATATACACCCAGTCACTACGCCCTGCATGTCAGTTCCCCCTTTTCTCCCTGTGCTTGAACGCTGCAGTGGAAATCGATGGAAGATGAGGCTAACCAGGCAAGAGCCTAGCCTGAAAGAGCAGTCACCTCAGAGCCATCACCAGGCGTCATTCAGCTTTGACAGATACGCAAAGCCACAAGCCACTTTTTGAGCAGGGATGAAGGGAGGGTTGATGAGGAATCTGTGGGAGAAGAATCCATTGAAATAACAATACAGCAAGTTATTTCTCCTTCAATGGATTGCTTTTCTCCCGCAGATTCCTCATCTGATAGACTCCCCAAGCAGTTAGAACCACGAAGGTGGGTAAAAAGTGTTACAATAGCAGATTCTGCAGAAGTGCCCTACCAAAGCGTGAATCAGCCACACATGAGACATCTAGACAATAGTTCCTGGTAAATGTGTGCAAGGACGACCATGTGGCCACACAACAGATGTCCCTAATGGAACTCCCCCCATGCCCCCTGCAAGGCTGTAGACTTCAAGACCCCTCTCGTCAAGTGTGCCTTGATGCCAGGAGGAGGCTCCCTGCGAGCAGACTGGTAACATTCTGCGTTGTAAAGGATCATCCAATGAGAGAGTCTGCTTCGTTTCCGCTAGACCTTTGCGGGACAATAAATGAGCCACTGTCATGGCCACAGGCCCCAGAACACAAAAACCACACCATCTAGTGATGGGGCACTGGTTCACTTGACTCCCTTATTTCGCTTTGGGACCCATAAACACAGGGGCCCTGGCTGGACTCAGTCCTGGCACCTTTGGCGCCAGACTCATCTAGAGATGTGAGCAGGAACACTATTTCAGTGCAGGAGTGCTTTTATTTTACAAGAACTTTCCAGGAGCTGATACATCCTCATGTGCTGACTCATCGGGTGTGGCAGGCAGGCTGAACCTGGTGGGCGTGGCTTCAGAAGCTCTATATAAACTGCTCCATCCTTAAGGCCGGTGCTTCACGTTACTGTGCACTCGCGTGCAACGTGACGCTCACTGCCGTTTGGACCAGTTTACTTACCTTTGAAACCAGGCGTTCTCCTGCATACTCACCTCCAGGAAACCGGTGCTTCACCGCTTCATCTGCAGACTCCTCTCCTGACATCCAGTGATCTTGATCCCGACACCGCAGCACTGCTCTCCGCATCCACGAACTCGGACCCTGTGAAGAAGAAAGACAAGGTTAGAACATCCGTCCTAGGGCCGCGCAGCATTTGAACCCCGCGCGCCCCCTAGTTAACAATTTACCAGCCACTGTACCGCTGCTGCTTCATCACTCGTTCCCTCCGTCTGCCGCCTCAAGCTCCGCAGCTTCTGCCGGGCCGGCAACATCACCTACAAGGGAAGAAAGCAAAAGAGCAAACATCAAAAGTGGAACGGACAGCAATACAAGACAACAAACTTAACAAAACAAAAACAGACAAGGGGAGACAAAGGCAAATAGGAACACTTACCTGAAGTATAGTGGCTTACTCGTAGCAGGACTGGACTACCACGTGCAAGGGATTTGGTCCAGATTATACAAGCGCCCCTGCCAGAAGCACCAGGACTGAGTGCTCGCCAAAACTAATCAACAGGCGAGCTTTCCAGGGACAGCGCATCCCACGGGTACCACAGTTTGGGAGAAGGGGATCAGGCGCACAAGCTGGCATACACACGCCCCCGATTCTCCACGCAGGAGCAGTCCAGAGCAGCATCACCTATTACCACCAGTCACCAAATAAGCGCAGAGGGCGAAGTCGGACCCGAGCGACCTCACCCCCTGGTAGGGCGGCAACCGTGCCCCAACACCTCCGCAGAGACCAGGTGAGCGTAACAGCCACAAACAGCTGGTTAGATTTTTTGCAACGCAGACGTCCTAGTGACGTAAACGCTCAAAGCTCTCTTGATAGGTAAGCGGTGGAACCGCTCCTCTTCCTTAGAGGAGTGTGGTGGAGGGTAGAAGACCGGTAAATCTATGGATTAAGAAAGGGGGAACTCAGAAACCACTTTAGAGAGAAAGCCAGGTCTTAGTTTAAGGGAAACCTTTTCCCGAACAAAACGCATGAACAGGGACTTGCAACTCATTAACTTCCATGGCTGACGTGATCACAACCTAAAGGGCTGTTTTCAAAGATAACATTCTTAAAGAACAGGAATGCATAGGTTCAAATGATTGAGTCGCCATCAAAAATGTCAGAATTAGATTTAAATCCCAGTCTGTGACAACAAAGGGAACTGGCAGAAACGTATTGACAAGGCACTTCAGGAACACAGACAAAGCCGTCAAAAGTCCTTTGATTGTGGTAACCTGAAAAGCTGCTGAGTTCAGTGACAGAAGGAACTGTAGTGGCAGGGAAAGAGATGGGATTGATCTTGCATTCCCTGCACCACGGCTCAAATCTTCTCCAAAGCACGCATACAGAGATCTTGTAGACTGTCTGCATGCAGCCGCAACACCTCGAGTACCTCCTCTGAGAGGTCCCAGTCATCATACCTCATCCTCTCAAGAGCCACGCCTGTAGGTTGAGGGACACTGGGTATGGGTGGAGTACCTGACATGACTGGGTCAGGAGACCCAGACGCCAAGGCAACCAGTGAAGTGGACAGATCGAAGTACCCATGTTCTCCTCGCTCAGTCCAGGGACATCAAGTTCATGGTTGCTCGAAACCTCTTCAACCTCCTGAGAACCCACAGACAGGGCTTGAAATTAAGATTGGTTAAGCAGGAGCTAAAGGGAGTGGGAGTGGGAGAGGGTTCTGAAGCTTTTCCTTCTATTTTTCAGTGGTGGGCCCTTCCATCTCAGCCTTGGAGTACCGGAGGAGCGCCAGAGATTTCAGGGACGGACGGCCCAAAGTAAGTTTGCCAGCACACTCACGAATGGCTTTAGAATGCATCTTGGAGAAAAACGCATATTGCTCTGTGTCATGATCCGTACCCAGACACCACATACAAATGTTGAGCGGGTCGGTCACCAACATTTTGGAATGGCAGTCAGTGCACCTTTTAAAAAGCCGAAATCCAGGGAGGGGACATCACGGTCAGTGTTTTACGAGACAAATTGACGATTGTATTCGAAGACTAGATGTCGTGAACCTGAAGCAGCGTGCGAGCATGTGGAAAAAAGGAACTGAGGTATGGGCATAGTGATGTGGTATATATACGACTGGTGTCATATCCGGAACCGACGACTGAGCACCGAGCAAGACGGATCGATGGCCGCTTCTAGGTCCACTACGCCCCCTGTTAAAGTTTACCAGCAGCAGAAAGCTGGATGATATCTATCATATGAGGAATATGCAGGAGAAAAGCAATCCATTGAAAACTATATCTTTGTGTCCATCTCGCATTAATGACCCCTCACACCTAGCTCTCTATGGCTCCCAGTGTTCCTTGCCGCCTCCTCTTTCTCGCCTCACTCTTTCCCTCCTTTCTCCAAATCCTGCTCTTGCTCCATCTGCCCTCTCCTCTAAACAAGCTTCTTCACCAAACTCACACTGCCCTGATGCAGCTTTCATCTTCAATAGTTGCTAAGGACTGGCAATTGACAATATAACAGTGTGAGTTACCATGTGTGAGGGCACATGTTGTAGGGCTGTGAGCTCATTCCCCTCAGGGGCACGCGGCTCAGCAGTCTTGTGCAATACTGGTCTGCAGGCTGAGGAATTAAGAATGGAGTTTGCCATCTTGAATTTACATTTACTCTGTGTTAAAGTTTGGGCTCATCTCAAGGAAGGAAGCCATTCATTCTAGCAATGTTTGGGAGTCTTATTGCCCAGGAAGAGACAGACTTTTCACTACCGATCTCCCATTCTGTGAATCCAGGTGCTTACATGTGGCGATCTCCAGTTTATGACAAGATCAGAGTAGTGCAATTGATAATGCCATCACATTATAAAGTGAGTAAGTAAAACGTAACACTCTAAAACAAACTAAAACCATACGTCATATTATATGGTACCCAGTTATCCCCACCTTTGGAAGGATGTGCAAATAATCGCAGATAGGAATACATCCTGAATACATTAGCAGCATCATAATGGTGCAAAAAAGCCACAATAAAGTGAGTATGGGATTACATAAATTAGAATCTTAAATATTTTGGCACAAATTACAATAGCAGCATTCTAAATATCAAGTCCTCCAGTTTTTAATATGCTTGTTGTCATACACCCTGCTTGATGGATGTAACTTGCTACAAGAACACTACATTTATGTCATTACAATACCCAAAAAGCAAGAGGGCCTCACTTGTTCGACGTATGCCATGCGCATTGCATATTGGCTTTAGATGCCTGTACCTGGCCACACGGTAGCCCTGACAAAAGAACAGGAAGTGGCTCATGGATTCCTTGGCTGAGCCACATACCAAGCTTAAGTCATTACCAGTGGGCTCCCACTTATTTGTGCGATACGCCAGATTCAATTGGGAAAACCTGTATCTCAGATACAAGGTGCGTGCAAGGGATGGTTTTACCAGGTCTTGCTATTTTTCAAACCCTAAGGCAGGCTTGCCGGCCAGGTGTGCGATTCCTGTAACCAACCCATTGCAAGTGTTAACCAGTTCGACCTCCACCATCACCCGTGAGGTTCTCTAACGTTATCCACATCACCCAGGGTTATTTCTAGCGGATTGTACCACAGGTCTTCCAGGTTCATTTCCAGAGATTCTTTTTGCCATGCATCAACCATGGTACGGGTCTGCCACCTTGTATGTTAAGCAAATGTGTTTGTGCCGCACGATATACATTCTCTCACCCAGTCAGGACTACTGTAAGCAGACCAAAGTATAAAAGCCTCCAAACAACTGAACATTCTCAAAATAACAATCTATTTTGAGTAAAGCAACAGTTTCTTACCCGGAAATATTAAAGAGTACAAGAAGAAGGGCAGAGATGAACTATGGGAGATGCCAAAACTGCAGTAGCACAATTCAAAACCGTCTGGCTGGGTAAGTAGTCAGTATGCAGGAGAAGGAAACCGGTTTTTGATCAGGTTATCACAAGAAGGGGAGGTTTCAACAGACGCAACAGTCAACAAGCTATAACCAAAGGTTAGCTGTTGCCAGCACAACACGCCACTCTACGTTAATTGGCGGGGGCACTGTTGAGAGCATATGCAGCCATTTAACCAGCACGGGACTATCAAATACTTTTAGCAAATCTACAGTTGTACCTACTTTATTGTAACTGGTGCTCACCCACAAGTTACTGATCTCCATGTTACTGCCAGTGAGGTAGCTCATAGAGTTAAGCGGAGTATACAATAGATGGGTAACAAAACCACTATTATTACAGTACTTAGAAGCAGTCCATCATTAAGCACTACAAAAACAGTAATATCACTCCAAACTCCTTCAAATAAAATGAAAACATGCAAGGGGTGGACATTTCAAGCAAATTAAGTGACTTTAATACAGGAATGCTTATATATGTAAAATTAATTCCTTGTCAAAATGGATGTGCCCAGTTTTATGTATAGAACTTTTCTCATTAGAATTTAGCAAAATATCTAAATAGGTCCATTAATTAAAGCAACAATTAGTCATTCAAAACAGAATAGTTCAATCCTTAATTATCAACTTCGATTCCTGTCAGTCAACTACTATATAAAATAATTCAGCCATCAAAAGACACAGAAATAAAACAAAATGGGCAGAGCATGCTCTAAAAAGATGTAGGACTACAATAACCGTACAATGTGTTGCTATGGAGGTTAGGATTCACTGCTTAACATATATTCACATTTAGGGGCACCAGAGTTGTGCTTCAGGACATTTAATGCTTTGGGATTAAATGAAAAAGAAAAAAAAAAAAAGGTGGTTGATGGGGAGAGGCTGTGGAGAGCAAAAGGGATACTGCCTTCCTGACACTCAAATCCCCCCCAAATTAGGGTGTATTATATATATAATACTATTTGTGGTCTCCTCTATAACCAAGGCTTCATGATATATAGGCAAACGGTTTTTTATTAATGTTTTGTATTCATAACAAATGCAGTTATCAGTGATTCATGTGTATTTTCAAAATACAGAATTCTTATGCACCAAGCACTTTATTTATTCCAATATAGGAAATAATATTGCGAGGCTGCTAATTGCACGTTGCACCTTATCAACTCTAAGTTGTATTTTGTGGCAGCTAATTGCACATAGCACTTTAACAACATTTTGTTGTACATTGCATGTTTTGCACAGTCAGTAGAGATAAGTATTTGTATCAGAATAGGCAATCCTTATAAACATGAATCTTAGGATCATGTGCACTATGCACTGATTTGTTTTAAATACTGCATTGTTTTGGTTATTTTAACAAATACCTAACCTGAAGCGAGTGTCACTTTGTAATATTTGTTAAATGCCGAACATTTATAGAACAGCTATGTGTTAATGGCACAGCTTATTTAATGAACATGTTTTAACAAGATTAAATTATACATGGTTTAAACAGGGCAAATAGACTCAATGAAAACACGTTGCTATGCCAGATTTATAAGTATGTATTGTTTTAGCCACTTTTTCCAATTTAGCTGTTAAACCCAATCAATTAAGGCTGATCCGAGGAGTAGACCATAAGGAGGTGTGCACGAATCTCTACACTGTGACCATAGAGAGAATGCTAGTATAAATAGTCCCTCCTTTGTGTTCTTCATCCTTAACGTGAGCAAGCGGTTTGTTACCGCGAAACACGTCGTTATATATTCTCTTCCCTCTCCCTCCCCCTCCCCCTCTCCCTCTCCCTCTCCCTAGTTCAACAGATATTTTCATATCAATGGTACTAGCAAAGCAGGGCCACAGGAAGTAGCTCTAATATCGCCACCTGATCCTAAGAGGAATGTTACAGCACAAATGTGTCTCCTAATTTGCTTTCTTCATTAGGTGCAAAGTATGGATAACAAAAATACAGTTGGTTTAGAGGCAAATAATTTTTATTTTTTTATTTTTTACCAACGTTATTTAACAATTATACAGAAAATAATACAACTGATAACAACAGAATGGGAACAAGTAAAAGAATACTCCATATACATCAGTGCAACAAAATGCAAATTACTACTAAATTAACAGCATTTCAGAAAGAAATCCGAAAACATTCCCACCCTCCTATCCCATAGCAAGACGTGACAACACAAAACACAAAAACAGGACAAAACATACACCCTACCAACCTCAATATCCACAAAATAAACCAAAGCCTACACCTCCTCCAAATAAATCACCGAATGACCCCCATCTCTCCTCGTTCTCAGTTTCCCGATGTTGTCGAATTGCCCGAGTCTTCTCATACCAAGAGAGCGTCCGCATATCCGACACCCAGTTCTCGCAATGTGGCTTTTTCCTGGACCTCCACAACTTCATTATTTGTTTTATGGCCATCGACAACACTATCAATCCATTCCGAACAATCCCACAGCTCAACACTTTGACTATCAGTTGAAAGGAAAATCACTGACAGAAAAGTATGAGGCAGTTGAAAGGAAAATCACTGACAGAAAAGTATGAGACAATGTCATACTAGTTACCATATCGATGCAATCCAAAACCACTCTGTCCAAAAGTCCAGCACTCTACTACACTCCCAGAGCATATGCAGATAGGTCCCTCTCGAGCCTCCACACCCCAGCACAGATCTACATCAGCCAAGCCTCTCTCCTTCATTTTCACTGATGTCCAATAAATACGGCCTAAAAGACGTTGGTGAATATACCTCAGCCCTGACCGAAGCCCTCCAGACACCCATTTCATTTGCAACTGATCCCAGGAACTCCTCATACAGTCCTGCAAAGGCATCAACTTAACATATGTAGAAACTGTCCTAGGCCTAGGAGATGTAGCAAAAATCTCACAAATCTGAGGACTACCACTCAAAGGTCCGCTCAACATTTGCAATCTTTCCATCAGCAATCGCTCCAAAAGCCCATATCTACCCGCCACCCTATTATGCAGACCATAACAATTAGCTAATTCTTCAAACGGAACCATCCTCTCCCCCCTCCATACATCCTCTATCTACATAATGCCCCCTTTTAGCCCAACCCTACCAAATAAGCATTTTATTATTAATTTCTAAACCCAGGTTCAGCCAAATAGAGGCCGAATCGTACAAATACAAGGATTGCCCACACCCCAGAATCCAAGTAACCAACACGGACTTAGAAATCACTAGAGCCTCCAATTTTGTACCAGAATTCGCCAACCTCCCATACAAATATAAACAGTCCAGGGAAAAGGGATGCAGCAGTTTCTTTTCCATTGAAAGCCAATGTGGGTCTGATCCCCGCCCCTCCTCAAAGTAATAAGAAGCCTTCTTCAATAAAAATCCCCTACAATAATTCTTCAATACCAGATAACCAAAGTCCCCATCTTTAACTCTACGCACCAAAATAAATCGTGGAATTTTTGGATTACTTTTTCCCCATAGGACGTCCATGAAAATCCTATCAATGCTCCATCGCACTTTTTTAGTAAATTTAAGGGGAAGTGATTGAATAAAATACAGGACCTTTGGCAACAACATCATCTTGATAGCATTGATTCTTGCCCGGATGCTAAGAGTCAATCTTTCCCATCTTTGTACATCCTTCAGCAGAATTTCTTTCAATTTGTCTACATTGTATTCCACCGTTATCTTTATCGCGCACCAAGTAGAATCCTAAATATTTCACGAAACATCAGCCCATTGGCAATCCCAATCCAACAACCTCCTATTCAACGGGTTCATCTGAAAACTACAGTTTTACCCCAGTTCACTATATAGCCAGACAATTCTTCCACCTCCTGCAACATATTTCTAAATAAGGGTCCACCCACCTCCGGATTCTTCAAGACCACCGTCAAATCGTCAGCATATGCTAGAACTTTCACCTCATCATTTCTCAACTTCCAACCACAGATATTCTGCTCCTGCCTAAGATAAACCAACAACGGCTCCAGGACCAAATTAAACAGAAGGGGCGAAAGAGGACACCCCGGTCTCGTACCTCTATACAACCGAAAAGCCTGAGACAAAACACTATTAACCCATATTTTAGCCGAGATCTTCAGTTGCAATGCACCTATAGCATTCAGAAATTGTCGGCCAAAGCCCATCCGAAGCAGTGTGAAATTTAGAAACGACTAATTCACACAATCAAATATATTTGTAATTGCCTGAAAAATAATCACTTTATTTCAAATTTTTAAAACAAAAAAAACTCAGTTCTCCTACTTCTTACCAGGAGCCCCGAGTCCACACAAAGCAAGGACCTGCTAAGAATTCTTGAAGAAATCTTAGGAGGCCAGACATTTTAAAAGCAGGAATTTGTCTTTGCCAGAATCCATTTGAAAAAAGTCCTATACTCTGCAAACCACATATGACCGCTGCCCAGGACTACCCAGGTACTTTTCATTGGGCTAACAGATGGCTGTCCCCTGCCAGCCGCATATACAACTAACTGATGTACGTGATGGTAGAGGGAAATGCCCTGAATTAAAGAAGCATGTTGTAGATCATTGGCCAACCAGACCAACATAGCCAAGTTTAGATAACAGTGGGGATAGATCCGCATTAAATTGTGTTGCAATATTCATGAATGTGGGAATTGGCAAATGTCACCCACCTTTCAATATATACATTTTACCCTTTGCAAAGTAAGCATGTCTGGTCGCCCTTCTACAGATGGTAGAAGTAGACATGTGCTACCTGGATGTTTCTGTATTCTAAACATATGCCCAGGGCTACTTTTGGGTGGAAGCCTCCACTAAAATGGGTGAGGTTTATATGCAACAACTAAAAGAACACATTTCCACCTCTAACTGCAGGCCTACCTGAACAGTATCCATCCGCAAACTAGTAAAGTTACGTGACTGCCATTGCAAGAGAAATGAGCAGTAGTTTCTCACCTTTTGGCACTTAGGTCCATTATTATAAACAATGGCAGCCAAGGCCTGCAGAATTTCAACATGAGTCCACGAGCTGCACTTTTTTAGAGCAGAGATAGAATACTGAAGGAGAAAGTCCAGGTTTTGTTCATCTACAATCACCTGCAATATAAATACAAATAGTGATAAGTACATCTGTTGGAGGGGAGGGGAGGAAGAGAAGATAGCACAGAAGCATCTTTTATTGCTACTCAAAATATTCAACATTAAATAATTACAAATAATCAGACAAGTAGACTCTAGATCGGCCGAACAATAGAGGTGATATTTTAAAAACCGAGTATGCTACATTCTAACCAACAGTAGAACAAACAGAAAAGTAGTCGATGTTCGTATGGATAGACCCACCAACATGTTTTCTTTGTAATGTTTCAAGCTTTTCATTTGCTATGGGATCTTCTTGCATGTGCCGCACTTAGACAGAATTCTTAACTTTAGCCTCTGTCGCATCTAGATAGAAATGTGAATGTTGGCATGTCTCACACCTAGACGGAATTCTTAAATTTAATCTGTGTCACATATAGATAGAAATGTGAATGTAAGTATGTGCCACACTAGGGTGCAATAGTGATCACTAGCCTGCCTCACATCTAGTTAGGATACTGGAGATTAGCAGGTGCCACACCCAGGTGGAATAGTGAATGATAGCAAGCATCACACCTAGACATAACTTCAAGGACAGCAATGCCAATTAACCGATTCACTAACAATTTCACCCCTCTGCATACACCTCTCAAACTCTAATCAAACACAACCACAAGCCTACAACACAACAATCCGCACAAACTTCACTACACTACAACAACAAAACAAACCACACAGACTCGCACAACAGCACACGATGTCTACCGACCGTAAAACACCCCAAGCCCAGTCAACAGACCCACCGGGCTGAGGCTGCCAACAGCACATCACTGCTCTCTTGCACTTTTCCAGGTTATTCCCACTAACTCAACCCCCACCCCCCCCTTCCCTTTTCAGAGCTGCCAGAGCGCCAGGGGACCACTCCGGTGGTGATAGTGCATGGTACAAATATCCTTTAATATCAACATAACATTAAATAATATCATGTTACCCTCTTATGTACTCACATATTGTCCAATCATCTTATTTTAAAAAAATATTTCAGCTCATCCTACAGAAACTATTTTAGCCACCTAATCACCAAACATCCATGAGTTGATTACATGTGCAATTTAAAAAGCATTGCAATTTAAAAGTATGGAATTCCAACAGAAAGGCCGCATTAAGAAAAGGCACATATGCCAAATAATGGTTTCAACATTTTGCTGCACAGCAGCATCAGATGGCATGTTACAAAGTGCAAGAAATATTAACAGGGGAGGAAACTCACTTCCGTTTGCCTCTCAGAAGCTTTCTAATAAAAAGCAAAATTGGGTCCCTTATGCCTAGGAGGGTTAAAATGATAAACGCTCCGCTGTTCCCCCTCAGGAGAAAGCTCCAAGACTAAGGCTTTGGATGCTGAGATGAAAGCCTAGGATCGGTCTTTCTTCTTCCTGTATTTAAAAGTGCATATTTAAAGAAGCACCTTTGATTATTTAACTGCTCTCAAGTGCACTCTATTGTGCATTTGCAATCATTTCTACAGAGCTACAGCAGCATATCCAATTACCTGAGATGCCTTTTCAAGCCCCCCCAAATATTATGAAAGGAATTGTGACTAATCTGCTTTCCAACTAGGGTGCAATTCTATTAAAACTCTACATTGAACCCATGGTTAAAGAGAAGTTATTGGTCACTTTCAGGACAGAAAAGTAACAATTTTAACAAACTATGCACAGGGCAAACCCATGTCCGATCTGCTACAACAATTAGTCGTTCAAGCCTGCTTATTTTAGAAAGACCATTACTTTTTTGGCCCAACAAAAATCTTCTTTGGGCCCTGGGGCATGACCTGGGGGAGCACAATGAAGACAATCTCTTGGAGCTCTATGGTGCTGCATTAAGTATCATTGCAGCATGGAAAGCCCTTCTTTAATGATGCAAATTGAAGCACTTGCTGTCCGTCAACTGCGGGAACAAGGAGGGTAGTAACGGTACAGGGGGAAACAACTTGAATTCAGATAATGGCTAGGTGCGGACGGCTGGAACGCTGATGTTCCGAAGATGGCAGACCGCTGGTGAGAGAAATAGAACGCTGATCTGCCGCAGGTAGGACCTTTGGCTGTTAGAACGCAGCGACTCCAAGGCCACCCCACTTTCCCAGACATGATAACCTGCCTCTCTTCCAGTCCCTCCCCTTCTGGGCAGAAAGCTTTGGTGTGGAGTCAGGAGGTACCCGCTTTGGGGGAGGGGCAGCCCTGGAGATAGCGCAAGTGCTTATGTGGCGATGCGGAAGAGCAGATCAGTAGCTGGAGTAGGGACTGGCAGGAGAGCCTATTTGGGATTGTGGTCCCTACTCTGGAGTCTCCATAAGCCTTTCTTCGGGAAGGCGGGTCTGCAGCATCGCCAGCTTTCATTGCAGTGTCGAGAGAGCACTGGTGCATTACTTGAGTCCATCGACCCAGGACTTTATACGAGCAAGGAGCAAGTAACCTCTTTGGCAACAATTCTGATCCTCCTTGAGGGTCGGAAATATTGCAAACTACACAATCCCAGAAATAGTGGGTCATCGTACTCCTGGGTTTATAGTCTTCTGAAAAGGGCCTATTGGTAGTCTTCTTAGCTATTCATGCAGGATGAAGCCAGGGAAAAGAAAAGTGAAAACATCCCCCTCTATAAAAGATTTTACAATCTGCCAAAGTACCTCTCCGGAGCAGTCAGCCCTAGAGGAAGAGTCAAAACCAGCAAGTAAAGGAGACATTGCTCAATTGCTCCAATCTGCGCAAAAGGATATGGCAGCTACATTGCAGGAGATGAAAGGTTCTTTTTGGGAATTGGCACAGTCCATGTTGAACATTGAGCAACGTGGGAGCTTCAGAGAATGCCTATTGTGAATTATATCTGGATTATAAACTGGATTATATCGATAAAAGATACCGCAGGAACAATATCAGGATACAGGGAATTCTGAGGGATGTAGCTAACCATGTTCTGGAGGCCTATGTATAAGAATGGTTTACTAAAATTCTAGGTGAAACCCCAGAGAGAGATCTTACTCTGGACCGCACACAAGGGGTTTTCGAACATTCAGCAACATAAAAATGTGGTCCTAGTTAAAATGCACTTTTATAAATCTAAAGAATGGATTTTTCAGAAGACACAAGCGCAGGGTAGAATCTCTTTTAGAGGCAATATCATTACTCTTTTTCGGGACTTGGCTCCAGGGACGATTAAAAAACGCGGACTAATCTCCCTGAACGTCCAGGGGCTGAATTATCCTATGAAAAGGATGAGCGTGTTCACTAAACTGTTGGAGCTAGGGGTAGATATAGTGATGCTCCAGAGGAGATTCACCTCCTTAAAGAGGACTGGACACATTTAAGATGCATGGAGTTCCCACATCAATTTTTTGCTTCCTCTCAAATGAAGAAAGCAGGGGCAGCTTTTATTTTTAATAAGTTGTTGCATTTCCTGAAATTAGCTGAAGTAAGATGATCTGGGGAGGTATATAGGTCTTCACATACATATAAGGGAACACAAACCCTCTTTTTTCAGTTTATGGCCCTAATCAGCAACAGGAGCTTTTTTGAAGAGGCTTTTTCCACACATTACCCTATTTCAATTCGGAGAATTGATAGTGGGGGGGGGGGATCTCAATGCAGTGTTTGATATGGATATGCGAGAGCATAGGAGGGTGACAGAACCCACCCTTATTAAGGACAGTGGCGAATCTAGATGTAGTAGTGGATGTCTGGAGGCACCTTTATCCCCACACAAAGGATAAACATATTCACTAAGGATATACATATTTTTCTCATGTTCACCACAGTTACTCACGGACACCTTCGAATTCTACTCCCACAATTGAATTGCAACTGATTTCAGACTATGTTCTGATCGTTATGAGCCTAGCGGTATATGGACCCCACTCACGGACGTCTACACTATGGAAAATTAATGATTCACTGTTGAGGGATGAGGTTCATCATACTATGATCGAAAAATTTCCCAATATTATGAGGAGAATACTAGCGGCTGATTCCTCGATCAAACTGATTTGGGAAGCCTTTAAACCCAAATTGAGCAGGGAACTTATTAGCTTAGTGTCCACACAGAAAACAAGTCTTGGATATGCAGAGGCAGAAGATAAGGGTTACGTTGCAGGAGCTAGAAACGCAATATCAACAGGGAGGGTTGAGGAAAGTCTACAGGCAAATGACAAATGGCAAGGGCCGAGTTAATGGAGTCGAGGGCTTCAGATACATTTTATAAATTATTGAAAACAAAACTTTTATTTTAGCACTTCTAATAAAGCATCTCGGCTAGGAGCAGGATTACAGCGCTACAGGACAAACTGGGTCAGACACAAGACTCAGACAGCTAAAATGTATATCCTTTTACCTTATTATTCCACTTTATTTGCGGATGAGAATTTGGATTTGCAGCATCGGACGTCTTTTTTTTCCACCAGAGGTGAAGCTCCCAAAAACAATAGAGCACGATATGGAGCTATTGCAATCCCCAATATCGATGGTAGAGGTATTCCAAGTTAGTCGATCGCTTCCTGCTGGTAAAACGCCTGGACCGATGGGTTTTACGATCTTTTCTATAGACAGTTTGCAGATCAGTTAATCCTGCACCTCACCCTTTTATTTTATAGTTAAACACTGGCAGAAGTGATCATTCCTATAATGGGCAATTCAGTATCAACACTGCTGGCTAAACAGCGTAAAGATCAGACTAAATGGAAGTCCTATAGATCCATCTCAGTTCTTAATTAAAATGCAGGGATATACTCAAAATTGTTTTATACATCAGGATCAGACAGGGTTTATTGCTGGTAAACATGCTCAAGATAATCCGTATAGAGCAATTGATTTGGCAGAATGGGCTGGATTGAGCAACCAATCCATGGCAATTCTGAAAAAGCATTCCATAGGATTAACTGGGCCCATCTTAAGGAGGTGCTGCTTGGGTTTGGTCCCACCTTTATAATTAGAGTCCTGGACAACCTTATCCACCCTACCGCGAAGATAAAGATGAACGAGGTGCCATTTACTCCATGATCACCATCGATGGGGACTCGCCAGGGGTGTCCTCTTTCCCCATTATTATTTGCATCATCAATAGAGCCGTAAGCACAACAGGTTAACATGTTAACATGAGTATATTCTGAAGATTAAGGTTAACCAAACACCATTAGCTAGCATTCTACACAGATTACCCATTGTTTTTTTATTCAAGACTCCATGCACATTTTGCCTCATGTAGTGCCCCCTTTGGAATCATTTGGAAAGCCTACAGGGTTTCAAATCAACCATAATAAGTCACAGATGCTGAATATATCCGAATAGGCTGCCACTACCTCAGATATGAAGCAAGGTTTATATTTTTCAATGCTATGATCAACTGTACTAGCAGAACATCCCAGAATTATGTAGGTCACTAAAAGAGGATCCGATCGGTGGGAGAAATCTGAAATCTCATGGTTGGGGAAAACAGCACCAATAAAAATTACTCTTGTCGCAAGATGATTATATATTCTAAAAGTCTTACCGATTGAGATTCCTAGGAAAATTCTAAGTGACCTACAGGCTCATGTTTTTAAATTCATATGGGCTAGGAGATTTCGTAGGGTTTCCCGATGCACTAGGATGGCTGCCAAAGAAAACAGTTTTAGGGATACCAGATTTAGACAGTTATATCTACTTGACGCAATTGACCCCTCTTCTAGATAGACAATTAGGAGGCATTTAGTAGTAAACAATGGGTGGACATTGAACAGGCGGGTCTACGGAGTCCTTTACAGGAATGGTTTTTGCAGTCACCGAGTGTCAGGAAGGGTTGTACTGAAATCCTGCAGACAACTAAAGTTGCAATGTCACTTTGGAACAGTGCAGTGAAGAAATACGCTTTTACAACGGCCCCCACCACCGCCCCCATCAGCTCCGACTCCAGTCTAGGGGCATCCCGAGTAACCACTTTCTCCTCTGTGGTTTCACAGATGGACTGGAGGTGGTTTACCACAAGGTCATTTATGCGTGGGTGGAAATCTATTGTCCTTCAAGGGGTGGAAAGAAGCCTTTTTAGTGACCGAGGTTGATAAATATGGTTATATACAGATGCAACATTGGGTTACTATCACCAGGATATCTAGACGGGGAAGCAGGGATACAATGAAAGTGGAGGATCTTTTTCTGAGCCCCCCCCCCCCCAACTAGGAAGATTTCAAAGTTACTCTATGCTAGCTGGTTCAGTCCTCCACATGCTTACATGACTACATGGGAAGAAGAGATGAGATTACTTATTGATGAAATGTCATGGTTCAATATCTGGTCACTGTTGAACTGCATACAATTGAAAGAAAATGAGTAGAAAATAATTTTCTGTTGGCATCTCACCGCCTGACAGGATCCATAAGTTTAGCCCAGCAGTTCCCTGAACTTGCTGCAGATGTGGGCAAGCGAGCGGTTATCCATATCACAAGTGGTGGTCTTGCAGGCTCATCCAATGGTATTGGAAGGAGGTCCTCACCCTTATGAAGTCCTTATCAGGAGTTGACCTCCCGTTGGATTCGTTAGTAATTCTATTGGGCAATGAAGATGCAGAAGTTTTATATAGATTGGCTGGGAGAGCCTCTAAATTGACTAACCATTTTTTGTGGCCGCCCGAATCATAGTGGCTCGTAATTGGAAATCCAATGCTATTTCGGATATTAGGGAGCGGTGGGTGGCGAGAATCTGGTTCGGGGCTGCAATGAGTCAAATTGGAGCGTCCTTGAAGTGTGAGATGTCACGGTACTTTTATTCAGTTTGTTTAAATGCGTGTTTATCAGGGGATTCATCACAAACCCCAGAATTTGGAAGCCTTTACGTTATTTTTCTAACTCATGTGACCAATACAAATAAAAGTAATGACAAATTCATTTCCTAACTTTCCACTAGTACTGCAATTATTAATGTTATGCACCAATGGTATTTTAATCAACTTGAATATCATCAAATCGTGAAAAAGATATGAAAGTCACAATTAATGTGTACAATTTTAAAATCCACACCAGTCCATGATATTGGGTTTCCTTAAATAATAGCATGCAAAAGCAAAAAGCACCATCAGCAGATAATCCTCGAGTAGATGTTAAAGCACCCATAAAAGTATGTAAGGAAAATTAAACCTACACTGTCAGAGTTAATTACACTGAGGTCTCAAACTGAATTAATTTAGTTCCTAGAATTAAGGCGTTTCATCACAGATGCTTGTGTTAATCTTTTCAGAATGTCATTTGGTAACAATAGGAGAAACGTATGGGGTTGGCCTTGTTGTAAATGTATTACTTTCTGAATATTGTCTGAAAGCAGTACGATTTATCCAGTTATTGGGTTGCAAAAGATCAGCCACCCTCCTGTGAAAAATTCAGTGCGTGGACATGGATCAACCACAAAAATGACAGTGGTGCGACAGAAGATACCTTAATTTACAGCACCTTCCCGTGTAGCTCACATAAAAAAGGCCAGGTCACCTCATCTGTAAGAGAAATTCCGGATACCAATAGTTTGGGTACAGTCACAGACGGATGGCTCAGCAAAGGATTTAAGGCTATGGTGAGGTTTAAACTAACAAGTTTTATTTTATTAAGACACAAAAAAGGATAAGAGTAAGAGTAAAGGTAACTAAAAATGGAAAAATCCCTAAACAATGTTAAGGGACAAAGACAACTAAAACACGCATGATGTACAATTCTCAGCATCAGATAGGATTTTCAGACTGCAGTCATTATGAACCAGCAACCAAGGGTGATGCTGATGAACCTGGGCACCGGATGCTGACTCTGGCCCTTCCGAGTCGGGATCCATCCTGAGTTCTCTGCAAGCCCATCTCTACCTCCTTGTACATGTCAGGTCTCTTAATTATTTTAGCTCCACTTTTCCATGATTCTCCAGGTTTCTGGTGTCCTGAAACCCTTTCAGATGGTCTTTGCCTTGCATCTCCCCTGTAGCTACGACATATTCCAAGCAGTTTATTTCTGCTTCTGTACAGATTCTCGTACTGGAGCCTTCTCCGTTCTTGGCTCCCAAGAAATATTTTTTCTTAGATTCTCTGGTGGGTCAGGACTTCCATGAATTCCACCAGCATCTGCATGATGGCTCCCAGAAAGCACAACACCCTCTAATGTCTGGCAGATTTCTGGGTTTCTTCCCTTCTTGGGTCTCTTGCTCCTTCAGTCTAATGTCTTTGGTGGGTTAAGTCCAACAGTATCCAGATTATGGCTGTGTGTGGCTGGATGTTCCGGTTGTGACTATGGAAGTGGTTTCTGCTGTTTTTATAAACAATGCCAACTACGGCACATTGCTTTGGTATCCTGCACCTTTAAGGCAGCGGAGGCACAGCGACAAAGGAGCCACCTTGCAGGAAGGCCTTTTAAACCCGCAATAGGCAGGAAGCACCACAAAGTGCAGGAAGTGTCCATTTTCCATGGTTGAGGCTCGGGGCAACGTACGCTGCTGCTGCATTTAGGAGGCAACATGTGGGGTAAATTGACTCCCTCTTACGACTGTGAACTCGTGGTTACCTCTATGTTGTGCTTCAGAAGGTGAACTGTTGCCGGAGGTAACTAAAGTCCAGTGTATAAGAATCTATGATTTTTTCTATGCACACATTACCTGCGCAGCCAGACTAACATTATTACCAGCTGTGAGATGACAGTGCAAATAATAATAGGCGCGCCCTGCATAGCTTCCGTGCAGCCACAAACAATGCTTGTGTTGTGGCTCACAATCTGGGACCTGAGAAGGGGTGAGAATGAATACTAAAGGAGGTAAAAACTCTCAGGCGGGATAACGGAGTAGGTCATAGAGCATTTGCCTGAGGTCAATGTCTTGGGGTGGAGTGAGAAGTGTACAAACTACACAACACTTAATGGCCCAGAAACAGGGTGAAGGGCCTAGTGGGGATCTTGTGTGGGAGAAGGAGGAGGTGAAAGGGCCGGTCCCTGGAGTCCATTGGTCTGTCCACAGGTGGGAGAATCCCTTGTAAATGGACCCAAGCCGAGAGAGGCTCAGGATCTGATGGAGGCGTCACTGTCAAAAGAAAGGGTGGTGGAGGGCTCTTCTCTGCATTTGTGAGAAGGCAGGAAGTGTTCGCCCCGATTCTCCAAGAGATGGGTAGCGCTCTACAACAACATATTTCAAACAATAGCCCGGAGAGGGAATAAAGCAGCACAGCAGCTTGACCGGAATATTCTGGAGGCACACACTCAAATTGAAAAGTCTGGTGGAGGAATTCAGATTTCAACCACTTTGGGCTGGGGTGAGCAGCAGGGGATAGATATTGCTGCTATCCATAATGAACCTGTGGCCAAAGTTGAAAATGAACTAAACCTGATGCAACTCGGGGCCCGCCCAATTAGACACCTGCTGGGAAAAGCACAGCTTGGCAGAAAGAGGAAAGGTTATTCTACGTTTGTAGAAATCCTTAACCCAGGGCAAAGAAAACTGGAGGACTTCATCAAAACCATTGCGGGGGCCTGGCAAAGTCAAACAAAAAAGATGTGAAAAAGATCTAAGGAAAAGACGGACATCTTGGTTAACATCATTAGTGACAAACGCCTGCTCGAGTTAGAACTGAGATGAAAACAGTCGGCTGAATTTCGTATCTCAGGCTGCTCGGGCCACAAGGCATCCTGTTAACTTGAATGATCAACATCTAAACTTGACGACCTTTCATTTCTCACGGAACATCTGGATAGTAGATCAGGCCCTCAGTTGCCCAGCTCTCAAATTAACTTTGGAGACCATAACAATGGGCTGCATCACTCTAGAGGAGTTAGACAACCATGTTAGGCTAAATGCACCCGAGATATCAGCACTTAGCACAGTACTCAGTTCTTTCTCCACCTTGCATTAGAACATTAAGCTGGAGCTTCAGACACAAACGCTGCAGCTGAGTGACTTGAAAATCCATCTAGAATCCTTGGAAGAGGGCATTCTTGTACTCACCTCTAGGGTAATCCTCTTAGAAAATGAAGTGGCTAGGCCAAAGGAGACCCCATTGGCTCTGCATGGGCAAAGGGGCATCGCCAAAGGATGAAGGTAGCACTCTAAGAAAATCTGCAAGAAAGCCAAAGGGTCGTAACAAACGGAGCACTGGATCTAGAAAGTTCCTAAAGAACATCCACGTAACAGAGGAAGACGCCCTGGATAGCCAGACTAGGGAAAGACAAAGGCAAATGGAAAAAGAGCAGCCTGTGAAGATGGCCAGTGCTGCTATGCAAAGTGGAGTGGTATAAATCATCGTACTGGACCACGAGTCGATTTGTCTCTCATATCCCACTTACAGGTGGATTGTGCATCCCAAACCATGCCCATTTGTAACTCCTCCAGACGGCGGGGCGAGGACAATGAGGGTACGATAAGGATGGGCGCTGGACAGATTGATCGAGTGTCGACTACATTGTATTCTCAGTCTGATGGGGTGATGCCGGGTGGTCCGGTGCAACAACTACTTTTTCTCTTCCAATCATCGCCGCTAAGGCAAAGGAGGCAGTGGATTTGTCAGATGGATATGGGGGCGTCTCGGCGGGGGGGACACCAGAGGGGGTCATCCTCCTGCAATGGGACCTGGGGCCATTTCCCTGTGTTTACTAAAATCGTAAAGGATGTGGGGCCTACATTTCAATTGAATAATTGCTGGAAGTAACCCTTGGAGGATCAGACTAATCTTTGGAATCTTGTGCAGCCCGGGTGAATGGGCCCGTTAGTAAGCAGAGTAGAGCCAAATAAATCTGGGTCAGATGGGGGGGGGCACACCAGCAGAGGATAAGTAGGGGTGACAAACATCTTCCTACAATAAGGGGGAAGAACATGAATCAGGATGTGGGCTACCAAGTTGATTTAGGTGGCTCATTGCTGCTGGGAATGGCAATGAAAAGTACTGGGGTGATCTCACAGGATGGGTAGGGACCTCCACAGGTGTGAAAGATGGTACTGAGAACACATGGAAGGATATCATGTTTAGTAGAGCACCAGTGGCAATGTGACAGACTGTTTGAGAAAAGGTGGCAGGGCAAATGGACAAGTTACCCATAATAGTGGGCCTTGGAAATAAAAAATAAGAGTGTGTCAGCATGTAATGGGGTAGAGTTAGAAGCTGGGGATTCCACAGAGCTAGTATCACAGAGAGAAACAGGTGAAGTGGAGAAATAAAGGTTCCAACGATAGGAATCAAATGGAAAGGTTGGGCGGTGAACAAACAGTGGATTACCCCAAAAGGTTTACATTAGAAAGGGTGCAAGCTACCAATTGGAATGTGGTGTTAATTTGAATAAATGTGTTTATTCTATTGCACGAGATCCCCATACTAAGAATTATAACTTCAGGAGATATTGGCAGGGTTTTCTTCCCCAGAGTCGATCGCCTTGACCAGGTACAGCTTGATTTTAGATCGGAGGGGGTCATGAGAATCATCTTGGGAGAGCTAGATTGCTTAAAGATGCTAAGGTATGATATGCATCCAGTGGACAAAGTGCACGTAGAACAATTGGAAGACTCGCTAATCTGTCCTGAAGATAGGACCAAGACGGGTGTCAAACATGCAATAAGGGTCACTTGGAAAAGTGGGGCTCAGGGAAATCGGAGAGTTACATTTGTAAATGAAAAACATCAAGTTGGGGGAGCAGGCTTACAGGTTTGGTGGTCATCAAATCTGGTTGGGGATTTTCGAAAAGTCTTTAACTAAGCCCACACATTCTATTTCTGCTGTCATCTGGAAAAAGACAGGCCAAAATAGTTTTAGGTTCCCTAGAACGTTTGTAAGATGTACCTATACATTACCTGGTCGATGGGTTCACACTAGTTCAGCAGCTAGCTACCTGGAGTAATGGCGGCCGAGCATCAGGGAGCCTCATTAGAACAACAAGAATCTCAATGCTGAATAAAATAGAGTAGTATCAGAAGAAACCTGCGGCTTACTGGCAACAAAGGTCGGGTTAAATATTGCTAGCATGGTAGGATCGATGTGAAGAAATGACATGAGAAGTATGGTTTAGAATGTGTGTGGATTTCAGTAGTGTTAGTATAATTTTAAAAAGGCATATTGATGCAGCTTAAATGTAGCAGTAAAATGACCTATATGAAAAGTAAATATCACTAGTCTTACCGTATTTGTAAATATGCTACGGTGTGCGTTAGTCACAATTCTCCTGCTAGAAGTCTTGGAAAAACATAGCCTTGTTGGCTGTTATGGTTTGATATCCAGTCCCTATGGAACACCGAGGGAATGGAAGAAGAAAACCACACTAAAGTTAATGGTTGTGGTAAAATTAAGCTCTCTGTCCGATTAAGGGAAGAGCCAAAAAAAGGTGCTTCTACTCCTAAGTAAGATAGAGAAGCGTAGGACACCCGAAATCCAACTTGTTTGTCCGTCCTGATGAAGGCCGACCATTTGCCAGCTTCACTAAAGAACCTATGGACTTGGCAGAAACACAGTAGTGTAGACTACCTATTTTTTGTATATAGTGTACATTGTTCAACACTGTCAAATGGGTATTATTTTCTGTACCTTATACACATGTCATTTGTCTATCAAATTCCCAGGTTGTGTAAAGGTATTAAACATGTTTTTCTGCATTCAATTCCAGCCAACAAAGCTGGACTAAAAATGTATGTATTATGTACAAAATGTCTGTTATTAATGTGTGTCCTACTCCATCAAATTGATCGTATAATCACATTTTAAACATTAAAAATCTCTGGTACAAAGCAGTATCTTTGTGCTCACGCTGCAACTAAAGAGATATTTCCTTTGTTAAGGTCAATGAGATGTATGCGTATGGTTTCAGTCACCCTGATCCCTGATCACTTGTTTATATAGTTGTGTACCAGTTCATACATTGTGCTTCGAACTGGGTCCGACATCATTAAAATGTTATTTATACTGGAAGGTTCTGACTTTATATAGAAATCTAATGACCCCAGTGGATGGTTCACTATATGATGACCTTCCCGAGGCTATGTGGACTGGCAGACCGTGGTGTTAATTTTTGAGGAGAAGTGGGGGCAATATAAGCTGAATGTAACCTCAATGTAGCAGAGCTAATTTGCGATCCAAAGGGTAACAAAGAAACTAGACTGGATCTGTGGAATTGAATAAATTACACAAAAATCTGCTGCCGGTAGATAAGAGAAGAGACACATTGGAAAAAGTTCCCCAATTCTTACGGGAGGACTCCGTTTTTGTGATTTCGATTAAATGTATTGCATACAGGTGAAGTAAGGCAAAAAGTGTTTCTCCAATAATGTTGTTAAGACGGATTTCTGAACTCTGTCCTGGTGGCGCAGAAGTTCAGAAGGCCAACCTAATTACTTGGAACAGGGTAACCTCTGGACAAGCCAGACCAATCAAGGTAGCGATCGCGGCGGTCAAGACTAGGTCTCAAGAGGGGTGAGGGTGACTGAAAGCCCGCAATGAGCACACAAAGCAAGAGCGCTTACAAACTACTCCAAACAGGTGTTATATCAAAAATATATACACATTTATTTTAAGGCCTTTAAAACAACGACCGTAGCGAGAAAATCACAATATCACAATATTAAACCAACACATACCATATCAACACAATATATATACAAATACACAGTCGCAAGCGTTTAAAGCACGAAATATGTAGTCCACCTGAAAGGAAAGGAAAACAGGCAGTGCGATAACGCTTTAGACTCAGTTCGCCTTCAGAGGCACCTAACTAGATGGAAGTCCGAGCCCTGCGAAGAGTGGAGCCTTGTGCTCAAAGTACCTGCCACGCCGGTGCCAACGGGCAAAAGGGGAAGCTCTTCGGAGGAAGTCAGGCAGTTCGGGTTAGTGCACAGCAGAAGGAGAACAGGTTCCGCAACTCAAGCGCAGCCTCCACAGCGAGCAGAAGCAGAGCGCGAGTACAGCAAAAGGGTGCTGTTTTTACACAGCAGGGAAAAGCAATGGGATACTGCAGGAGGGCGACCAGATCCTAGCTAAACTACTCACCGGTCCCCGAAGCAAGCAGACCCAGGCTTCTCCACGTTAGTTTCAGCAGCTGGCAGGTTCAGAAGAGCAGGGAACGCCTCGTAGTCGTGTAGAGCAAAAAGACGTCCCAATCGACGAAACCAGCACAGTTTTGTTGCCGCAGCAGGACAACGGAGCGGCCGTGTGTATTCAAGCCAAATGAACACTCCTCCCTTCAGACTTGGGAACGCCAAGTGTACGAAGCGTGGGAGAGTGACAAGGACTCGAAATACAACACAACCTGGCGGCAGTTACAGAGCAGGACTCCCTTGTAAGCTGGTCAGTCAACTGGATGGCCCAGAGACACTTCCGAAGGCTTACTTGGCAGGAGATGATGAAGTCGCCGGGAATAGCTGTTCCTGCTATTCCAAAGGTCGAAGCACCAGTACAGGCCTTCTGGTTCGATCCAAGGAGGAAAGGGTTTCACAGGACGACAGCAGTGCAAAGGAGGATTCCTTCAGCGGGTCACCAGCGATTCCTCGGTCCAGCCTCTGGGTTGCAGGATACTTGGCTCCTGTATTCCTTCGTTCGTGAGAACTCAGGAGATCGACATCGTAGTGGTGTTTCCAGCTCCCTCTTATCCACGGTTCCCTTCGCGCCAAAACGGAGGGGAGCCAATGGGAGATCCGCACATCAACACACATACCATACGTGGACCAATCACGGACCACGGTGGTCCCAGGCATTCACACCACCCCAGACTCTCTGGCACCCAGGATGTGTATTGGGACCAGACATCCCAGCCCACACCCTGGAGGCACACAAACGACATGTAGAAGCCCGCGAAAGCAACTACGTTTCGCGGGAAAGTACATGCCCAAATAAGGAAGGCCCCGGGTCGCCCGACCTGGGGAAGGTGAAGGGAGCAAGACGGTCAGTGGACAAGACAAAGGAGCCTCGTGGTCTGGCCATTTTGAAGAGCCAGGCCACCATTTTGGGTTCAGGGCAAAAATGTGCTCAGAACGCCAAAAGGAGCTCAAAATAAACAAAACGATCGCTGCCACCATTCGAGTCCCTGAATGACTTGCACCGATCAAATACCATCCTAAAAGAGTATCTAGGGTCTGTAGAAGGCTAGAGACCCAAGAGAGCTGTAACTTAGCTTACAGTGCCCTCTTGTGTCATGTTGCACTAAAGCCGCAACACGATAAAGGAAACTACGGGAAACAGCGTTCCCGGTACTGACTGTCTTAAGGGCATGTCAGTTTCCCCATAAGAAAAGGAGCGAAAGCCCAGAGAAGTGCGGCAGAAGGCTGTACTTCTCTGGCAAAGTCAAGAACAAGGTTAAAAACAATAGCAAAAAGTTTAGGGGTTGCCACATGGAAGGAAAATTCCCTACAATTACGAAATCTTTCCTAACACTCGCCCCTCCCAGACTATGGACAGGGGGAACTAATCCACCCCTGGATGAGTCTCTTGTTCAGGTCGGTTAAACATTCTGGACAACCCATCAGCATTGCTATGTTGGACACCTGGCCTATGCTCAATAGTGAAGTCGAAGCCTTGTAGACTTATGGACCACCTAAGCAACTTTGGATTCTCCCCCTTCATGTTCATTAGCCACTTTAACGGCTTATGGTCAGTCTGCACAGTGAAGTGGGTCCCATAGAGGTAGGGCCTCAGCTTCCTTAGGGCCCACACAACAGAGAAACATTCTTTCTCTACCGTGGACCATCTGAGCTCTCTGTCCTTAAGCTGGCGACTAATAAAACCGATAGGGTGTTCCTTACCCTTCTCATCTACTTGTGATAGTACAGCTCCTATCCCAGTGTCAGAGGCATCCGTCTGCACGATAAAAGGTCTTTGATAATCAGGGGCCCTGAGCACAGGGGCCTGGCACAAGGAGTCTTTTAAGCCATTGAAGGCCTTCTCACACTCGTCAGTCCAAGTTACCTTCTTGGGTTTCTTCGGAGTTGTGAGGGCAGTCAGAGGAGCAGCTATGGTACCATAGTCTGCCACAAAATTGCGGTAATACCCCGTGAGTCCTAAAAAGGCTCTCACTTGGGTTTGCGTAGTGGGGGTAGGCCAGTCTTGTACAGCTGGTACCTTACTGGATAGAGGCTGTCTCCTCCCTCCACCTACTTCATGTCCAAGGTAAACCACTGAGCCTTGTCCATTTTGGTGAGGGGCCACTCGGACACCCTCAAAAGAGCTAACTGAAGGACTGCTTGGGAACAAGTCGGGGAGAGGTTCAGACTCCTCTTCCTCAACGTCTGAAGCCAATAGCAGTGCTGCGATTTCGACGCTTGGGACGAAAGCCTTCAGCCTATTCATGTGAAACACTTTGGGAGCCTGTCCAGGCCTTCCAAGGTCCACTGAATAGTTAACCTCACCCAGGGGCTCCACCACTGGGTAAGGGCCTGACCATTTGTCCTGTAAAGCTCGAGGCCTTATGAGATTCATGATCAGGACTTGCTGACCAAGTGTAAAGTTGATGAGGGAAGCTTTCTGGTCGTACCAATGTTTCACCAGCGCTTTCCCTGCCTTCAATTTATCACTGGCCAAGCCCATCAGAAGTACCATCTGTTTTCTGAGCCCTAGCACATAATCAACTACGTTGGTAGTAACAGGGGGAGTGGGCATCTCCCATCCCTCTTTGATGATGGCTAAGGGTCCCCGTACGGGATGACCGAACAGAAGTTCGAAGGGGCTGAAGCCAACACCCTCCTGTGGTACCTCTCGGTAGGCAAACAGTAAGCATGAAACAAGAAGATCCCATTTCCTTCTCTGAGGCTCCTCCAGAGCCCCAATCATGCTCTTTAACGTCCTGCTGAAACGCCCCCCCAGACCAGTGGTCTGGGGCGGTATGCAGAAGAGAACCTGTAGGTGTCCCCACATTCTTTCCACATAGCCTGCCTATACTTCGACATAAAGTTGCTGCCATGATCCGACACAACTTCTTTAGGGAAGCCAACCCTAGTAAACTTGCCGAGTAAAGCTTCTGCAACTGGCTTGGCAGTTACAGTTGTAAATGGGACGGCCTCAGGATACCTGGTTGCATGGTCGACCAGCACCAGGATAAACCTATTGCCTGAGGATGTTTGCGGGTCAAGGGGACCAACCATGTCGATCCCTACCCTTTCAAATGGTACCCCCACAACTGGGAGCGGTACCAACGGAGCTTGGATTGTCGCGCCAACCTTACCAGACAACTGGCAGGCGGCACAACTCCTGTAGTGACTTTCTACTTGCTCCCCCATCTTGGGCCAGTAGAAGTGCATGGATAACCTTTGCTTGGTCTTCCGCATACCGAGGTGACCAGCAAGGGGAACTTCATGCGCCAACTGCAGGAGGAAGGGCCTAACAGCAAGGGGAACCACCAACCTCCTATGGTCTCCTTCTGTAGACTCTGTGGGCTCACTATACAGGAGTCCACCTTCCTGGTAAATCCTATGCATCCCAGGAGGTTCACCCTCAAGCTGGGAGCAGGCCTGTCTCCTTAGGCCTTCCAGAGATGGGCACTCATGTTGGCCTTTACTGAATTCGTCCCTATCAGGACCTCCTTCAACTAAAAAGTCTTTTAGTTCAGGATGATCGTTGGGGTCGAATACTTCAGGCATCGCCACCTCCTCGTCAGGCCCGGGCGATTGACCAACTTCCTCCACCGCAGTGGTAGGCGAGCTCGGGGGAATATTCTCTTTCCCTCGTCTTGACTTGTAGACTCCTTTCGTCTTGGGTTTCCCCTTCGGCTGGGGCGGCGTATTGGACTTGGCCAATGCTGCCCGTGCTTGAGACCGTGTGTAGGGTCTTTCGGCAGTGTCTCCTACGAGCCCTAAAGCTCGGAGATCATTGCCCAACAAGACCTTTCCCGAGACGTTTCTCTGAATGCTCACTGGAATCCTGACTGCTGTACCATTTAAAGTAAGATTTACAGGGATCACGGGAAACATACGGAGGGGGCCGTCAGCCAACTTAGTGGGCATCAGAGTAGCTCTGGCAACTTCCTCTGAGTCTACCAAGGTAGAATCCACTACAGTTCGACTGCACCCACTATCCCTAAGAGCTGGAGTATCCACTCCATTGATCAGCACACTGTCTTTAAAGTAGTGCTTGGTATTATCCGGAATCCTAGCATAAGCCTCTGCGACTTTAGGCTCCCAGGAACCCAGGGACACTAAAACTACCTCAGCCTCTATTCCGCTGGGAAATGAGTCTGAGGAGAAGGATGCTCCTGTAAGCTCTTCTTCCTCGTAGGAGGAGAAGGCCAGATTAGCGGAGTGGACCCCCAAAGGTCTAACCTTACAACGGGGATCCCCCTACACATGGTCAGTTGCTCCACAAGAAAAACAAGCCCCATTGGGTCTGTTTACGTAGGGAGGCTTATTGTAACCAGAGTTCTGTTTCGGAGGCGAACCTCCACTACCCTGTGAGTTCTCTTGTGTCTTACCCTTGTTTTTCTTTTTGTGGCCCTTATGGGAAGAAGATTTAGCAGATTCCCCACCCTCCATATCTTTGGACTTTTTCCCTTCCTCCTGCTTACCAGGATGAGTTTTGTCCTTATGGGACACTCGATGTGACACCCATAAGTCTGCTGCAATGGCCAGCTTCTTAGGATCTATCTCCTTCGAATCGGCCAAATGCTGCTTAAGCTCCGGGGAAGAAGAAGCAAAAATATGTTCCAGCATGACCAGATTGATCATGCCTTCGAAGGTAGAAACCTTATAACCTTCGACGCAGCCAGTTAAGTTTTTCAAAGATTCAGCGACATAAGATACCCAAGTACCACCTTCCTTTTTCTTATACTCTCGAAAACGCTTTAAATATTGGGCCAGAATCTTCCCAAACTTTAAAATGAGAGTTTGCTTTAACATTGCGAAATCAGCCCGCTCAGCCTTCGACATTTCCATAATGGCACTGCAGCCAGAATGGGGCAGTCTACTGAGCAACCACGCAATCTTATCAGCATTGTCAACTTCCTGGACCTCGCATGCATACTCAAACGCATTCAGCCAGTCCATAATGTCATTCCTTTCTTCATACACACTGAGCAGATCTTTTGGAAACCGTGGATGAGAGGAAGCCCCAGACCCATGTCTAGGACCCTTGGATCCATTTGCAACCTGAAGCTTGGCCAGTTCCAACTGGTGATCCCTGTCTTTCTGTTTTTCTGCCTGTTCGATTTTTAGCTTGGCTATGCTGAATTCAAGCTCCTGCTGCCTAAACCGCAGCTCTTGCTTCTTGAATTCAAGCATAGCCTCCCCATCAACACTGGCAGAGGAAACATTAGACATTACATCCTCCCTGTCCTCGTGGTCGCGATGGATCAGTGCAGCGGCAGAACCGTCGGTTCTACCAGTGAGAGCAGCCCCACCACCTTCTGCA
The DNA here is from genome assembly GCF_040938575.1 of Ambystoma mexicanum. Lineage (NCBI taxonomy): Eukaryota > Metazoa > Chordata > Amphibia > Caudata > Ambystomatidae > Ambystoma > Ambystoma mexicanum. Next base: position 288,058,184 of record NC_090931.1, on the reverse strand, counting down.
CTGTCCTCGGAAGTTATAGCGTCAAGCTGCGCTTCTTGCCACGCCACGATTCTCTGGATCATTTCCAATTTTGTGCCTTGAGAGGAAACACCTCTCTCCGCACACATCTTTTTCAGCGTTTCTGATTTGGAAGCATTTAAAGTTATGGTATTTGTTTCCATACTGGTTGATAGGACTATGGCCTTTTTAAAGTTATATTACAACAATTCACTACGTGTACTGTTTGGAATAACCTGAAATGCCTTAGTTCGAGCGCAACACTGGATACCTTCAGTCGTATCCCACCGCTGTACACCAATTTGTTAAGACGGATTTCTGAACTCTGTCCTGGTGGCGCAGAAGTTCAGAAGGCCAACCTAATTACTTGGAACAGGGTAACCTCTGGACAAGCCAGACCAATCAAGGTAGCGATCGCGGCGGTCAAGACTAGGTCTCAAGAGGGGTGAGGGTGACTGAAAGCCCGCAATGAGCACACAAAGCAAGAGCGCTTACAAACTACTCCAAACAGGTGTTATATCAAAAATATAAACACATTTATTTTAAGGCCTTTAAAACAACGACCGTAGCGAGAAAATCACAATATCACAATATTAAACCAACACATACCATATCAACACAATATATATACAAATACACAGTCGCAAGCGTTTAAAGCACGAAATATGTAGTCCACCTGAAAGGAAAGGAAAACAGGCAGTGCGATAACGCTTTAGACTCAGTTCGCCTTCAGAGGCACCTAACTAGATGGAAGTCCGAGCCCTGCGAAGAGTGGAGCCTTGTGCTCAAAGTACCTGCCACGCCGGTGCCAACGGGCAAAAGGGGAAGCTCTTCGGAGGAAGTCAGGCAGTTCGGGTTAGTGCACAGCAGAAGGAGAACAGGTTCCGCAACTCAAGCGCAGCCTCCACAGCGAGCAGAAGCAGAGCGCGAGTACGGCAAAAGGGTGCCGTTTTTACACAGCAGGGAAAAGCAATGGGATACTGCAGGAGGGCAACCAGATCCTAGCTAAACTACTCACCGGTCCCCGAAGCAAGCAGACCCAGGCTTCTCCACGTTAGTTTCAGCAGCTGGCAGGTTCAGAAGAGCAGGGAACGCCTCGTAGTCGTGTAGAGCAAAAAGACGTCCCAATCGACGAAACCAGCACAGTTTTGTTGCCGCAGCAGGACAACGGAGCGGCCGTGTGTATTCAAGCCAAATGAACACTCCTCCCTTCAGACTTGGGAACGCCAAGTGTACGAAGCGTGGGAGAGTGACAAGGACTCGAAATACAACACAACCTGGCGGCAGTTACAGAGCAGGACTCCCTTGTAAGCTGGTCAGTCAACTGGATGGCCCAGAGACACTTCCGAAGGCTTACTTGGCAGGAGATGATGAAGTCGCCGGGAATAGCTGTTCCTGCTATTCCAAAGGTCGAAGCACCAGTACAGGCCTTCTGGTTCGATCCAAGGAGGAAAGGGTTTCACAGGACGACAGCAGTGCAAAGGAGGATTCCTTCAGCGGGTCACCAGCGATTCCTCGGTCCAGCCTCTGGGTTGCAGGATACTTGGCTCCTGTATTCCTTCGTTCGTGAGAACTCAGGAGATCGACATCGTAGTGGTGTTTCCAGCTCCCTCTTATCCACGGTTCCCTTCGCGCCAAAACGGAGGGGAGCCAATGGGAGATCCGCACATCAACACACATACCATACGTGGACCAATCACGGACCACGGTGGTCCCAGGCATTCACACCACCCCAGACTCTCTGGCACCCAGGATGTGTATTGGGACCAGACATCCCAGCCCACACCCTGGAGGCACACAAACGACATGTAGAAGCCCGCGAAAGCAACTACGTTTCGCGGGAAAGTACATGCCCAAATAAGGAAGGCCCCGGGTCGCCCGACCTGGGGAAGGTGAAGGGAGCAAGACGGTCAGTGGACAAGACAAAGGAGCCTCGTGGTCTGGCCATTTTGGAGAGCCAGGCCACCATTTTGGGTTCAGGGCAAAAATGTGCTCAGAACGCCAAAAGGAGCTCAAAATAAACAAAACGATCGCTGCCACCATTCGAGTCCCTGAATGACTTGCACCGATCAAATACCATCCTAAAAGAGTATCTAGGGTCTGTAGAAGGCTAGAGACCCAAGAGAGCTGTAACTTAGCTTACAGTGCCCTCTTGTGTCATGTTGCACTAAAGCCGCAACACGATAAAGGAAACTACGGGAAACAGCGTTCCCCGGTACTGACTGTCTTAAGGGCATGTCAGTTTCCCCATAAGAAAAGGAGCGAAAGCCCAGAGAAGTGCGGCAGAAGGCTGTACTTCTCTGGCAAAGTCAAGAACAAGGTTAAAAACAATAGCAAAAAGTTTAGGGGTTGCCACATGGAAGGAAAATTCCCTACAATTACGAAATCTTTCCTAACAAATGTCTCTTCAGGGGATTATGGCTACTGTAAGAGACAAGGTATCCTTCAAACTAGATATCATGTAATAATTGAATGTGAAACCCTAGGACCACTGCGAAAAGAATTGTGGGCTAAGTATGTGCAGGATTTCCAGTATATCAATGTGTTTGAATTTTACAACGGTCCTGAGCAGGGAGGCGACTGGCTTGACATGTAGTGTGATTTAACTGCTTAAGGCAGCTGTGCTTATTGAACTACTTATTTAAAGGAAGTGGTGGGGTCGGGACCATGACTGCACTTTATTCTAAGCATTTGCACTTTAAGTTTTTGAAGGACTTGGTTTTAAGTACTGTATACAAATGCACTTTAGTTCTGCAACTACCTAGTTAAATGAAAATGGTAGGGGCTGTGGGTCTAGACCTACCATTGCATTTTAAACCTAAGCAGGATTTGGGGTGCGAAGTACTGTATACAACTGCATTTTAGATTTGCACTTATTTGGTAAGGGAAACAAAGCATTACTGCACTTCATCCTAAGCATTTGCACTTTAAAACTTAAGAAGGATGTAGGTGTTAATGTGTGGTATAAAACTGCACTCGAGATTGGCATTTGTTTTGTACAGATAAAAAGAATTTAGATAACGTGAGTTTAATTTTAACATTGCTTAAGAAGATTTAGGAGTGGGGCTGATGATGTGCTTTTCTTTTTAACAATGTTGTGTGTTTAAATATTTATGTCTCCTTTACTTATCTTTTTGAAATTAATGTGATCCATGAAATGGAGGTACTTTGTAGAAGGTTGTTTTGCACGACCAGTATTACAAAAATAAAAAGAATAAAAATAAAAAAAAGACCCTACACTGCATAAACTAACAAAAGATTGGAGAATTACTCCCTTCTCCTTAGGCTACTTCTAGTATCAGTCTGTAAATTAGCAAAGGATCCTTAAATATCCTTTTGTTAATTCTTTGATCAGGCTCTGTAACTCTCCAATGGGCTTGTAAGCTTTCCTCTTCCTTTAGGAATCTCCTTATTTTATGTCTTACAACTTTGACCCTCTTTATTGTAGATCTCAATATATTCTTGACTATATTTGTGGTTTGGGACCAATATCCAACTTGGTATGTTACAGTTCAGTTCACTTTAGTCTTTCCAAAATTGTATCCGTTGCACTTCCGGTTCCTTTCCCCCAAGGTATTATTATCTCTGTCTTTTATCTCCATTCATTCAACCTTTCAATAGTGTGTTTTTTTTTCTCTCTCTCTCTCTCTCTCTCTCTCTCTCTCTCTCTCTCTCTCTCTCTCTTCCCCCCCCCCTTCCCCCCCCCTTCCCCCCCTTCCCCCCCTTCCCCCCCTTTCCTCCCCCCCCCCCCCCCCTCTTTGGTGTTCACACCCTTTAAATTATCTGGTTTCAAGACTAACATTGATTCATAATTAGTACTAAGACGAGTTGGCTCTATCGCAATCATCATCATCAACACAACTGCTTTTTTTGGTATAAACTATAAAAGCAATAAAACAATACAATTATCATAAATTGCACACATACAAATATCCAATTAATGCTTAGTAACACAACTATAATAACATGTTAAAAAAAAAAGGGCATATAATGATTCCCTTTGAGGCCACCCGCGACTCCCGTACTCTCCAACCTTCTCCTTTGAGGGACGTCGTCCGGAGTCGGGTTCCTCAGGGTCCTTCTTGCCGGTCCCCTTCTCTCGTCTGCATTTGTTTTCCCTGTTTCTCATCTCCTCTTGATTTCTTGCCTTGTCTTGGTGCTCCGGTGTTCGAATGGGAAAAGGGACACATTCTGGGTCCTCCCAAATGATGGTCTCGGCGAAGTTGGTTGGACCAGCGGTCCACCATAGATACTTCTGTGTGGTTCCACCACCATAGGCACTTGCCCGGCAGGACTGTCGTGTTGCTGCAACGCTGGAGCTCTGGCATTACGCTCTGTGCAGTGGGGTAAGTTTGAAACTTGCAGGCTCTCATATTCCTGCCTCCTATAGGTGTCACGCTGCACAGGGTCTTCCCGGTCCAATTTATGCCTGCCTCTCTGTATCCCGCCCCCTCTTTCCCTTCCACATCCCTCCCTCCCTTTTTGTCCCACCTTTCTGGTTCACTGAAGTAATGTTAATCAACGTACATGTCTCATAATTGGTTATTTTCATTTAAACCAACATTGTCCTCATCAGTAAGAGAACAACATCCCTGCAGAGTTTCTTCGTCCCAGTACTGAGGTTTCAGGTATTTGAGAACATCCCATGTAGGCCATGACGCACACTTTTACAGAGTTCCTCACAGGAACAGGAGTCCTTGTCCCCTAAGGAGACATCTCTCCCTGTGAGGTCCCAATTGCCTCTACCCATTGGGAGGATGTTGCAGAGCACTCACCTGCCTAGCCTCACAAGAAGGGGCGCCCCCTTTGGGAGAAGGGACACATTCTCTTGATTCGTAACAATGCCCAGAGGCAACTACAGAGCAAATAAGCAGCGTGAGGGTACAGAACACCACCCATGGAGAGCAGCAGCATACTGGAGGTACGGCTTTGGTGGTGCTTGAGAAACACCCAGCAATTGCCATTACAACACCGAGCAGCAGGCACAGTGAAGATTGCCTATAGGGCAGATCTGCTTGTTAACGACCATGAGGGAGTGGTGCAGAGAAAACCATGCTCGACTGTGGCGTAGTCCTTGATCAGGTAGTGGCAAGAGGTCTTGGCAGCAAGAACGTACGGGAATGATTACCAAACACTTCAAAAGTTGTGAATCCAAAGCATTCGCCGTCCACCTCTGGCCAACACAACAACACTATAGAGAAGAGGTAAGTTATGAATGCGGTGGTGAAGGGACTGTGTGGGGAGGGGGGGGGGTCAGTAATGCAAGGCGGACAACTGTTTGTTAATCTACCAATATTTTACATTTTATTAAAGAAATGATACAATATTGCCTCACTATCCCTATTCTGCTGAGGATGCCCCTGCCTAACCCAAAGCTAAGGGTACACACTCTAAAATAGTATAACTGGCCCTCACACTAAACAAATACACAAAGAAAATATATGGCAATGTAACATGACATGAACAACATTCACAGGTTCTGAATAACCATAAGGTCCTAGGTAATTTCTCTTCCCCAGGAATCAGTCGGGTCTGTTGGTGTTCAACCAAAGAAAGAAATGTCGCAAATCAGTTCTTGATATTTCTAAGTCAACGGAAAAGTTGGTCAACCAAGGTTTCACTAGCAAATCTCTTCTTCTTGGGGAGGTATCCACTTTCCACTTCCTCCAAATAGCACCATTGGTAATCCCAGCCATGATCCTTTGTCAACTTCTGCTCACTTAAAGTCTTACGCAAGTTAACAAGGAGCTGGATACTGTTACAGGCAAGGTTTACACAAGGTTGTAGAGAACTAATTCACTAACTGGCTTCTTTTTTTGCTCTGCAGGTTGTGCTGCTTTCCCAACTTCTGCCACAACTTTTATTGCTTCTGGCTCGCTGGGGACCCACACCCTTCTCCTGAAAAGGGGTCTCTGGTCCGGGCACACTGTTTGGGAACTCCTTTCACTCCCGAGATCCACGGCTTGATAATTACTTCTGCCTTGGTCTCCTGCACGTCTGCAGCTCGGCAATCAGGCTCACATGTGTAAAGACTTCCGTCCAGGCAATCTTTCTCTGCGTAGCCTCTGCACTTTTTGGCGGAGCAGAGACTGGACCATTGCATTTATGCACAGACATCAGTTTTTCAATAAAAGATTTCAGCTATTTTAGCAATGACAAGGCACATCACATTCATGTGTAGACTTCCAGTTACTTCGTTCTAACTAACGCATTCAATTGTCTTACAGTGTAAACGCGGTCAGGCAGACCATTACAGATGTAACCTTCGACCAGAACGCTGCCTTTGAACTGGACAATTTAATAACGGCTCGACATTATCAATTGACACGTTTACAGCTAATACGCTTTCTGTACATTATTAGGAAGGTAAATACACACAAGGCAGGAACGTGAATGCAACTATTTTGCACGTGATTTAACTCGAGCTTGCAGAATCCAAATAGCACCCAATATTATCAGTGAGACGGCAGGACAGCAACGTTAACAATTTTCTTTTCTTGTGAATATATGGACAATTTAATCATTCATGAGTTGTTTTAGTCTGCCCTGAGGAGGACCCAGCAGGTGGAAACACACGTTGGCAAGGCATTTGGCAATTTTCTGTGCACGCTATTTAAAGTTTCAGTAAGCCATTTGTTTGGGAGCGAGGGGTCCTCAGGCCCCCTCGCGTCATACGCTCCTCAGTACAGGGCTTGGACCACGTACCTCCGGTAGTGGGATTGCCCCTTGCCCTTATGTAAAGTTAACCACGGTTGACTGCTACATAGATGGGACTACTGAGCAAGACACCGGGCATCCATCTTTTGTGCCCCCGTTCGACTCCATCTTGGGTAAACGGGCCTCACTGCGATAGTACAGCAATGCTCAGCTCCCCTTCCACCGCAGCAACCACGGACAGAGACACACACACACAAGGCGCGCAGGCAGCTGGCTGGCCCCCACCCTTGCACTCCCCCTGCGAAGGAAAGCTCTGCGATTCCGTTCTCACGCTGAAGCTGGAGAAAGTTGCAACAATCAATATGCTACAGTTTTCTTCCTCTGAGATCATTGTTCGTCTGAGAACCAGCATGTGAACCAGGATGAGCTAAGCACCTTCTGCTCGATTCGTCCTCATAAACGTGCAAGCCACCCACCCCCATTAGAACAATTTATTGCCATCCTGACACTGCACCCCCAGTAAGGTATTTCTTTCAAGTGCCAGACCCTCGCCTGTGCTGCGAAATCCACCCAATACACTCCTTACTAACCTTAAGCATTTTTACTACTATATATGCTTTTACTTGCACTAATGAGTTTGAAACCCAGGAAAAGATGTGAAACACAGCCCGATTCTTCTACATGCACAATAAGGTCAAGGCCTTCAATTAAAGCCACGAATGACCCAATTGTACTGACAATCATTGTGTGTGACTTATGTAGAAATGTGACAAGTAGCATAAAATGTTTTAAATAATTTGTTATTTAGTGTGTAACATATTAGCTTAGGTAGTGACCACAGTGACCGGAATCTGACCTGCATGGAGCACAAGATGTTTGACGTTGTCCATCAGCTACTCAGCCAAACAGGAGGAAGAGATGCCACCCACACCTACAGCACCACACCGCCTGGCCAATCGGGTCCATTTAGCATTTTTTGTTAGAGTTACTTTAACTAATATAAATACAAGTATGATGTAATGAGATTTGGGAGAGTTTTTTGGGTTATTTCCTAGCTGGAGAAATAAACCATCTTTTGAACTCTTGCAGCCGGGTCTCAGTGCCTCCTTCCCCGACAAGGGGTTGTGTCTGCCATTTTATTTTTTCTCTCACACGTAGTAAGCCAGGGAAAGGCACCTACATTTTTGGTGAACTCGAGCTTGCAGAATCCAAATAGCACCCAATATTATCAGTGAGACGGCAGGACAGCAACGTTAACAATTTTCTTTTCTTGTGAATATGTGGACAATTTAATCATTTATGAGTTGTATTAGTCTGCCCGGAGGAGGACCCAGCAGGTGGAAACACGTGTTGGCAAGGCATTTGGCAATTTTCTGTGCACGCTATTTAAAGTTTCAGTAAGCCATTCCATCATAACTGCAAAAATCCTTTTCTGTTCGATGTTCATATGTTTAGCAAGATGTGCTATAACAACTATGTTTTGTGAATGGATGTAATTCCCATTCAGAAATACGTAATGTGTAGTATGTGTGGATAACACACACAACATGACGTGCAGTCTCTCACTTTAATTTGTGTTAGCTATTTTAGAAGCTTGAACAAAGGCCCTCTACACGACTATTTGTGTCAATGCAGTGTTTGCAACTATAAATAAAATATTGATCTGCTCGCTAAGAACTCTTTGCGCTATATCACTAATCTATTCTAAGAGGGGTGTCGAGCACAGAGAAGGAGAATAACTAAATTCATTATTTGAACTAGAAGGGTTGGGGTAACCCACCTTTTCTACCTGTACCATATCCCACACTCTAACCTCACATACAGTTCCCTTCATCTATTAATATTCACAGTACTTATTATTATGATTTTTTTGGGAGGACCATAGCGCACCGTTAGCCATCTGGGTAACAGTGCGCTAAGGTCCTCTCAAAAAAATACACCATCTCTGCATTTCAGAGTTTGGGGGAACAGGACCCTCTCAGAACAAGCAGATGAAATCTGCTGTCTCCACATTCCAGCGTCCCTCTTGTTCTCCCATTTGCTCGGTTTGCCAGCCTTGTGCCTTCTTCCATCTGCTACTACTGCTTCAGCGTACCTTCCAGTCACAGTTCCAGCTCCTTCCACTCCCGATTGCTTGCACATGAGGGGGCCTTTTATGCCTCCCAGGTCCCTTCAGGTGTGGGCTGTTAGGCTTGATTGCCCGACTAAAACTGCATGCCTATTCAGCCCTCTTCCTTGTCCCAGTACTCGTAGGATTATGGGATTTGTATCCCCCACCCTTCAACAAAGTTAGCTTTTTCCATAATTGAGCCATTGTTAAGGATAGAGTTATTCCTCTTAAATTCAGTAAAGATATACTTTTAGGCATAGGAGTTAGAGGAGTACATTGGATTTAAGGCATTTTCTCTAGATTCTTTTATATTATACCTTAGGTAGTGAAGAGGATATTTATTCTTTAATGATCCTCCTATGGACTAGGCTTGCTCAGAAGTAACAGAATTTGGACCCCAGGTCACAGATCACATACATGGGTAAGGAACTTTAGAATAGCAATTTACCATTACCAGTTTTGGCAAACAAGACAACTCCTTTTAGAAGACAAATATCGACCACCGTGGGCCTAACTCCTCCTAGGTGATCCTCCCGCAGTACACTACCCCCAAGGTCAACATCAGGAAATGTCTGCCTTTCCCTGGCCACCTGCGAGGAGACTTTAGGCAGGAGCTCTCCCTTCAGCAATCCGTGCTGCTGGAGCAGTAAGGAGGCCCTTTGCCATCTGCAACTAATGTAATTACAAGCCTCAGCCTGCCTCGACTCCCCGAGCAGATCTGTGGCAGTTTCCTGCATTTCTTCATCAGTCTAACCTTATGCCTGCAACTTTATCGTACCTCCCTAGCATAGATTATATGCATTCCGGCCCTTTGGAAATGGCGCTGTGTGCTTCATGCAACAAGTAGCCATTTTGAATCAGCCAGCATCATCGTTCATTGGTGCTCGCAGCCTTCATCCGTCCCACCAGCTGACCGGTAGGCGGAAGCCAGCACCATTCGCTAAAGGCACCTCGCAAAAGGCTCCTGTCCTGAGCCTGTCCAGAGTTGCCAGGTGCCTAAACCAGAGACTCTGCGCGACTCCTGCGCCACATCCTCTAGACCTTTCATGCTGTACTACTATCAACAGATCCACGGACTTTGCTTTGTTTATCTACGAGACATTGTCCACTACGGTGCTAGCACGCTAGAGCTAGCGGTAAGCGATGACTCCCTGACTGTCAGTCATTCACTATGCTGTATCGCTCGTAGACTCTCATCCCAAGCGCACGGTGCGCCCGCCATTTGCACCCAGTAACAAAGCCTACCGGCATGTGTTTGTGTGTCATCATATATCATTGCCTCGCTTCCGTGTTCATTCCATTATGATTTCCAACAGACTGCCTTGTATGGAACCCCTTCTGTACACATAAGATTGACGGCCTTGCAGCTCTTACGTACTGCCTTGGGATAACCCGATGTGACACTTACAACAGGCAATTCCAACAACTGTCTATAATAACTGTCAGTTCGATCCAAATACTGCATTTTTCTTAAAAATATAAGAGCCTCTTGTATATAACGGGTAGCTCTCCATTAGGCAATTCACTGCTCTTTATAGCAGCAGTTCGCACCTATATTACTCTGGATTGTTAGCACCTTATTGTACTGTTGAATGCCCTACACATCAGGTCGCCGTTAAGACTGCATGCGGCCGCACTGTCAGCACCTCTTGTACTGTTATAACGCATGTGTACTTGCCTATCGCCTTGCACCGCTATGCTGCCAACGCTCACTGGACTGCCTTAGGAAATGCACTGTCCTTTGTTACAGTATTCTATGTTAATGACACCTGTTAATACTGCCAACACCCACCGTCTTGCTGTACACTATCTACCTCTGCACTGTCGCCAAGATCGTATGCTTACTTTACATGCATTACCAATACTGCCATAGCTATGCTAGATGCTATTTACCAATTGCACAGCCAGGCCAAAGGTACTCCTGCCCATAGTTTTACTTTAATTGATGCCAACATTTATAACGTTAACAATGCTGCCTAACTCAACTATACTGTATAAACTTGACTCAGACCTATTTTTGCCTTACGTGTTACTCCTGCAAACACCTAGCTGCCCAATCGTCTCAGATGCGCGCTTTGTTGCAACTAACACCCTTCACACCCCTGCCGAACCGGCATAGATCTACATTCAGCCCGGCTGCCAAATTAGCCTAACAAAAAAAAAAATAAATAAATAAAAAAAAAACACTTTTCACACGTGCCATTATGGTTCAAAGTAAAACTGAAAAACCCCTGAGATTCGCCAGTTATGGTAGGCTAAGCAACCATAACTGACAGCCCCACTGTGACTAATTTGCGCACTTTGTCTGCCTCCGCAACATTGCAAAATAACTTACACATTCATGGGAAATTATTTTTCTGTATAAATCACCATTTGACATGTCCCATACAATAGCTCTACCTGTGAACGTGCCGTTTACAATTTTTGCAGCGCTTTTGAGAGATCAATATGGTCACGAGCCACACCCCTCGAACCCTATAAATGGCCACACCCCCGAGCTCATCTTCATTGTGCTTCTGGCTATAGCAGTTAGAGTTGTGCTGCCTTTACTACTGTAGCGACCATTAGGCAAATAATCCTTATGGCATCCATGGCTACTGTTGCTGCATTAGCCTCAGCACCACCCCCAATCCCTCCACCACCGCCGCCACCACCACCACCACCACCACACACCAAGGGCCTGCAGAGGGATATACGGGTGTGGATGTAGAGGTCGAGGAAGAAGAGAATGAGTTGGAGGAACTCCGCACTACAAACACTTGCCGGGAGTCGTGGGTGTGGCGGTTGTTTTCTGTTTTTGGGAACGTACCAAAAGCACGTGCAAACCTGGTCAGGTGCAACCAGTGCCGATTGGTGCTGAGTCGCGGGAGACCTGGTGCGTACAGCTTTGGTACGACAACCATGAAGCGACACCCAACGTCGTTGCACAGTGCGGACATTCGCAAGGTGGTGCCATGTGAAGAACGTAGTAGATAGAGTTCCTCCACAGCATCCTCTGTGTCCGATCCTCTCACCACAAGAGACACTCCTTCCTCCACAGCATCCTCTGTGTCCGATCCTCTCACCACAAGAGACACTCCTTTGGGGGAACACATCCCTCCAGCTGCCATTTGCAATGCTGTTGACCCTTACCTTTCGAGGGTCACAATATTGTGTGTGTGCTGTGACGCAGTACTCTGCAGGGGGGGGGGGGGAAGAGTCTTCAAAGTGCTTTTGAAGCTATGGTCACTGAGAACCAGAAGAACTGCTCCCTACCTAAGTAAAGCCCACCGTATATCTTGCTCTCTCCACCTTCTTGTCCCCGTGGTTGGTGTCCCTTCCTTACCCTCCTTTTCCCTCCTCTCCTAGTGTGTCGTGTTCATCAAAGCAGTAAACTGGAAAATTACAAAAATTACAAAAAAGGCTCTTTTCAGAGCCGCCTTTCTCAGTTTAACAATAGAACCATCAAGTGACCGTCGTAGGCCCCCTAGCATTTTTTGAAAAGTCCGCGGACAGTCGTAGGACACTCAAAAATGGAAGGGCTAAGCAAAGCAAAACCAATGTACTTTTCGCTGGGAGTAAGTGGTGGCTCTGAAAAGAGCCTTTCGGTGGGGTTGTGTGTGCTTCAAAAACTGTAGGTTGGAAAAAACGGATTGCCAAATAGGCGACTATAATTCCAAAAAAAGTTGCAATGCATGTTGTACTTGGGAAGAAAAATCTGATTGCCAGCATATGTGAGATGGACTCCATCTCTGCGAAATATTAAAGAGCTGCGAAACAAAAGGTTTTCATTGTGGAATTAGGACATGCCAACATCTCGCAGAAAGGCACAAACAGCCTTATTCACATTGCGCCTCGCTTCTCCATTTGTGGGCCAAATGTAGAAGAACGCAGCCACTTTCGTCTTTGTGCAATACAGGAAAAAACTATTTGGCAATTTGGAAACATGTCCATGACTTTCACAAGTCCTTCCTTCATTGCAAATTGCAAAGAAATTCCAGAAACGTGGCATAAACTGTTTCCTCCGCAAAGAATAATAAGTATATCAGGATGACGCTCTGTCTGTAAAGTAGCGCAGAGAGGTACCAAGTCCAGCCACCTCATTCCACACACGCCAAGCCAGTGCACTTCCACATGAGGAAATCCAAGATCTGCAGATAGACCGCAACTTTCTGCATGCACCTTCAACCAATGTATCCATGAGTCTCCCAAAATTCAGATCATCTGTTTTCGAGCACACAGAGCCATGGCTGTCTGGTCTCCTGTCAGGGAAAAGACGTTCTGACTAAATTTCTCCATACATAACACACCCACTGACCTTTACTGACCAATCCCTACTTTCGCATTTGCATGCATCTCCATCCCAAAATCCCCTGTTGGTAATAAGCGCTGCCTCCAACTACTGCCATGTTCGCGGACACATACAGGATCGGAGCGTGACGACTGTACATTTACATATTATCCCCCTTTCCACTTGGGATTCTGAAAAGAGCAGTTTTTTTTGGGCAGATGCCTTACAGACACCTGTTTCTTTTTTTATATTTTTTGTTCTTACTTTACCCCTACAACCATTACAGAACCTTCTCCAAAGCAAGCCTCACATTCCAAAAGAACATGGCATTTCCCAAAGATGATAACAACACCATCTGCTTCAAAATAAGCCGCATTACTGGGTACAATGTTCTCGTGGCTGCAGAAAAAAATACCAGCACGTAACATAAAAGCACGCATGCCACGATTGATGTTACACCTCCCAATACTTTGATCAAGACAGAAAACAGAACTATTGTCCCATTTTCCTCTAGGCATTAACCCAGAAAAATAATTTCGCAGTTAGAAAGATGTTCATGACTGCTTCAACCAACTTTTCCAAATCTTTGAACAAAGTACGTGAACTCGCGTAGCCCAAATGGCAAGCACCGTAGTGCAAAAGTACCACATGAGGAGTGGTCATCGTACGCATCTCGGTGCAAACTTGGAGAAGTGCCGCAACATTGCGATCAGTCTCAGCGCTCCACACCACCTCCACTCCTCTCACATCAAAATGATGTGCCACATGCCTACTTTCGGCATAGAGCTGTAAATCTTGGACAAAAATATCTCCAAGGACCAAAACCCTGACCATCTGAGCCTCTGCCATCTTAAAACCCTGACCATCTGCGCCTCTGCCATCTTTAGTATACCCACCGTCTTTCGACACAAAGGAACAATGTGAACATCTGATTGGCTGATGCCCACAGTCCCCTTTCCATGCTGGATTTGCTGTAGAAACCCGTATGTGACACGCCCTACCCGCAGACAAGCGTTGTGTACGTGCAGCACGTAACTCTTAGCCAGTCCTTCTACCCTTTCCACATCACTTGCGATTCCATTTCCTCATTGGACACAGCTAAGCAGTCACACAACCATCCACCAATCACATTAACCATCCCTACATCTAACACTCAGTCAACAAAATTTCGCACTTCAAATGTACTATTGATCGCTCTCAATGCAAGTCGCATAACATTGCAAAGCACCTACTTCAAAAACTACTGTGCAAGTGTCGCGGATTTCTACGTACAGCTCCATCCATGCGTATAAACTACAGGTATGAATATTTTACTCAGAGAACATGTGCAACCCTTATGATTTCATTTAAACAAATTAATGCCACTAAATCTACATAGCCAATACATACCAACAGTCATCCTTTAAGTACAAGATGTCCGATTTTTCATTGACAAACCGCACTACTTCTTACTGTCTCCCGCATAACCTAAACATACGTTCAAACCCTCCCCATTTAGTGGGAAACTCGATTTTCCATTAGAAAATGGCAAAAATGTTTACTGTGTACCACCTACATAAATGCTACTTCCAATGTGATCGTATGAGAAAAAGTAAACGCTCCCAATTGCTGTTGTGACATCTCCCTTAGAGGGTCTCCCGATTTTTCAAAATCGTACTTATGATATGAAAGTACAGATTTTTTCCCCCATTTACTGTAATGACCTATCGCTTACAAACCTCTCTGCTGTAGGTAACACAGCTTAAAAGAAACAAGACATTTTCATAACCTAAAAAATGTACACATTTCTGAAGCACGTGCAACTGAAATACTGCAAGTAACATAGAAAGGCAGCACATAGTGACGTGAAATGCACACATGCACTGTGTTGAAATATCAAAGGAGAATACTCCGACGCCAAATACAAAATTAACATGTACAGTAACATCACAGCTTTAAACACACAAAGTTACTAACTTCTTTTTACAATCGCAGTGAAAACTACTCTCCTGAAAATCAACAGCATCTACACTGCAAACGACATATCCGAAGAAACCTGGTCATTCTGCAAAAAAAAGTAAGTACAATACGACCTTCATATTGTAACTATTCCTCAAACAGACTGTGTGGGTTATGTATTTAATTTGTGCAGCAAAGCAAACAGTGATTTCTGAACCATTCTACCCACAAATCACCATTTATTAAACAAAGAATAACAGGCAGAATGACTCACAACTCCCTGCATGTTTGGAACTCAAATAACATACAGATCCCTTAGAATGTTAGTACTAGAAAACAAATAGCTGTTTCAATTTTATGCCAGTACGTTCACTATTAATGCTTCTCCTCACCACTACCCCACTTTCTACTCTCATCTGAAGCACATTGTAGTAGTATGCAAAGAGAAAAATAGCCTTCCCAAATCATTGTAAGCGGCCAATGCACATTCACACACCACCACAAAGAGCCTGTCCATCAAACTCATGCACGCATGCACACAGCACACATACATTGTACAACAGACCAAACCATGCCTTCTTTTTTTCAACAGACCCCAAAAAATGCCTACCAAAACCAAGTCCGTAGAAAGGAACGCAGAAGTAGAGCAAATAAAAATAAAAGTTTCCAATCTGAGCATCCATCTGTAGCAGAGTTTGTAGAGAACGTTGGAACTAAACAGCTAATACAGTCATTTAGCAAAACAAAGGAAGATTCAACTACCGAAACTTTACCTCCTCCAACAAAATGTGGCACCAAGCACAAAACCTCACCCAAAAAAATAAAATTTTTAAAAAAAAAAAAAAAAAGAAAAAAAAAAAAAAAAAATCGGCTACCAGTACTGCTAACAATGCTCCTATTAATCCTGATATAGTAACAAGAACCTATAGTAAAAAAAATATTTTAGCAAAAATGTTTCGCCACAGAGTCCATCAGAATCTAATAAGAAGAGGACCGAAATCAACCTCACCCCTTAAAACCTACCGAAGAAAAATAATCCTACAAGCTCTCGTGGACAGTGCAATCATTCTCAAAAGGAAGTTGTTTATATTAATGTTAAATAGAATGAAACCACTAACAAAACTAAGTACCAAACTGCAAAAGAAACTTAGCAATAAACGGAATGTGAACAAAAATAACTTCTTACATATTTGTGGAGGTGAATGGAGTCACACAACAACCACAGAACCATATTTTAATGAAGAAGCATACATACAAAATCAAACAAACACAATTGCCATCCATAGCAGTGGAAGAGGGTATGAGAAAAATCAATATTAGCATCATGGAACAAGAAACACTGCTTACAAAAGTATCCCTGAAAACTCAGAATTACCTCTCGATCCGACTGAACCAGACCGTCCAGTATACAAATGGCCGTGCACGTCAATGTGTGCCATTCCTAACAAATCTTTCAAATCTTTACGTCAGTTCCTCAATCAGTATGTGAAAGGTAAAGACAAAATTAAAATGAAAGTGCTGCAAAATATGGATATCTGTCCAGTATGCAAATACACAGGACTTAAAAGGACATTCATTAGCCTGCATTTCTGGACCTATTTGCAAAAGCACCTTCCATGATATCAAAAGGATATCAATACATCATTCAAATGTAAGAAATCTAGTGTATAAAGTATACTATGCTAAAACTCCAGTTTCAGAATTAGCCAATTTAAATAATACTCTTCTGCATGGTACACCCAAATATCTACAAGAAGAAATTGACCGTATCCAGAGAAAATATTTAGGAAATGAAAGTCACTTACAAAATGCAATAGTTTTAGAACAGACTACCAACATTTCTGCACATAGCAACCTTCTATTACACACATACAAAAAAAAGAAAAACTAAAATTTAAAAGTGCATCAGCTGAAATACCAAACCGTGTGTGTGTGTTGCCGCAGAATGTTTTACAAAAGGAACACAAAAATATAGACATAGCAAACAAAATAGAAGACAATGAAGATTCCAAATGGTTTGAATTCACTCTCTACCTTTTAGCTGAAAACAAATATCAAATAAGTGAACCCCTAATATGTTGTAGTTACTGCACTACAAAACTAGACAACCAAAGTCCTTCACGTGCCATCACAAATAATTTGGAATTGTTCCCACTACCAAAAACCCTGAAACAACTCGATTTGTACGAGAGCATCATAATTCAAACAGTTCACCCATTTCAAGCAATTATACGCCTTCACCCAAACAGCAAAATTACATCCCTCTGAATTGGTGAAAGGCATTTGTGGCAAAGTAGTTTATTTGCCATTAGATCTTACAGAGAATGTACACATTCTAGGAGTGCAAGGTTCAATAGAGTGACAAACAAAAGGTTCACCAATGAGCATATGGGAAAAATGTATACAAGCACGTGCTTGTCCACTGCTATTTCCTACTGGCAAAGGCGGATGGTACGATGATAGACCCACTCAGATTACGGCATCAGAATACCGCTCATTATGAATATATTCGCAAGATCCACATTTTGTCTAAACCTGGGAATACATATTCCACCTACTCTTTGAAAGTGAACTAGCAACCCTATGTTACGGAGTTGCACACAATTTGAAATCTGGAACCCACTTCAAAATATGTCAGCTACGCAATTAATACAAAACGTACAAGAAAGAGATAGAAAGAGATGAGGGTTTACAGTCAAGTATAACAAATTTGTTTGCAAATATGCGTGGTACAAAAGAATACTGTTTCCGACGGCACAGAGACGTACGGTGTATGATCAGAAACCTTGGACCACCGACTTGGTTTTTACACTAAGTTGCGCAGCATATGCATGGGAAGATTTACATGAGTTCCTACGCATATCAAACAACAACAAAACCAACATACATTTATTAACACCTGGAGAACTTTGCTCTCTAGATCCAGTTATGTGTCAAGATATTTCCATCATCGTTTCATTGCTATGCTACACTTTATTTGCAATAAAACTGTTCCTCTCCTCGGAGAAGTGCAGCACTTCCTTTGGAGAAAAGAATACCAAGCGAGAGGAGCACCACATATTCACATGCTTTTATGGATCAAAAGGTGCACCTAAATTTGGTCACGACACTGATGCCACTGTTTTGCAGTTCATCCAAAAATGTCACATGTGAAATCCCTTCACAACGGACACATAGTGACCTGCACGAGCAGATTTTACAATTTCAAAGACACAAATGTGGCAAATATTGTCAGCGCAAATACAAGAACAAAGGGAAATACTACACCAAATGCCAGTTTGGTTTCCCTA
This sequence comes from Ambystoma mexicanum, assembly GCF_040938575.1. NCBI lineage: Eukaryota > Metazoa > Chordata > Amphibia > Caudata > Ambystomatidae > Ambystoma > Ambystoma mexicanum. The sequence goes on along the minus strand of NC_090931.1, from coordinate 288,039,922 downwards.
GACCAGTTACAGAAGCAGGTGAAGTGAACAACTTCATGTCTTCAGTTCGACATAGTGTGAAAGGTAAATCACCTAAGAACACGTACTATATAAAAAGAACCGAAGAATGTAAATATATCAATAATTAGAATGAAATCATTGCCCTCTTATGGAATGCAAACATAGATGTGCAGTACATTGCAGTACTGACAATTCCACTGCAGTTGCACAATATGTTACAGCCTACTTAACAAAAGCAGAAAAAAACAGAGCTTCAAGACCTCTGGGATGACTTATCAGACAAAACACTGTCTTAGAAATTGTACAGCCTAGGCATAAAAATGTGAAGCCCGGCCGCGTTAAGGGCGACTGCAAGAAGTACACTGTTTGGCTGTGCTGCGCTATTAACTTAGCTTTGATTCCACTTCTGTGAGTTCCCCCCTCGCAACCCCCGCCCTGTGAGAGGTGAGAGGCTGGTTGCGAGTGCGAGAGGGAACCGCTGCGACGCGGGTTGAAGCCCCGCCCAATTTTTGGCACCACCCACTCCAGGCAACAAGGATTCAAAAGAGAATCCCAGCAACCCTTGCGGCGTGAAGCCCGGCCGCGTTAAGGGCGACTGCAAGAAGTACACTGTTTGGCTGTTTGCTGCTTTACTGCTTTTCTTGTTCGAGCAGCATTAACAATGACCCTACGAGCAGAAGGTCCGCAAACAAGAAAGAAAACCACGTTACAACGCCGCTCGACAAACCCTTGGTCGATGATGAAAGGTACGGCTGGAACCAAGGTAAGCAAATCCACAGGACGGGTGTTACTGGCTGTAAATAAATCACAAACATTAGCAAGTCCAATAATGACTGGGGACAGTAACCCGTTATCACCGTTGACACTTTTGTGCTCTGCTGAGCTCTCTACTCCTGAAGATGCACCAAGTCTGTCAGAACAGTCTTATATTCAACGAGGTGTCCTCCAAATCCCACAAATTAATTCAGCGTCATCTTGCTCTTGCGCTTCCAAATGTATCGACAGTTTACTTCCTATTGATGCCCCATGTGATTATGAGAATGCCAACGCTCTCGTTTCTTCTGTACCTAGTATAACAAAAATTGACCAAGCACAATCAGATCACATTGTATCTGCCATTTCAGTTTTCATGTCAAACACAAGTCTCACACCTTCTTCTCAACCAACGACACGGATTTCGGCGATCTTATCTCTCAATCCTGATAAATCAATGAATAAGGTTGACCCTCGGAAAGACAAAGGTCCCCCTCTAAATTTGGTATCTGATGAGGAACTGTTAAAAATTTCTAATCCAGACGTGGACCACCCATTGACAAAGACTCCGTCAATTAACGATGCCGTGAGGAACAAACTAGTACAAACACCTTTGAAGGTACAAATTTCGAAATTACCTGCCACAACTCCTCTTCATCAGGAAAATGTCTGCAACAGTCTGAAAGCCAATTCAAATTGTCCTCAGTCCTCAGGAATCATTCCAGAATTTCTAGATTATGAGAATAACAGTGGTCTAGCCTGTCAAGCTCCGGAGGCTGGACTCTCTTCCATGTCAATCATTAGCGATCAACAACATGGTAATAATACTGAAAACACTATTCAATCTCTAGTACCACCTTCTAACCCACTATTTAAACACCTGGAACGGAGTGCTGCCGCGCGTGCTAGTCGTCTACAAAGAGTTGCTGAGCTCAAGAGTAAAAGTATTTACACCAAACTTCCTCTACCGGGACATTCCACCCAGAATGTAAGTACTCCACATGCCATGAACATTCATTTTGGCGAAGAAGCTCATTCTTCGAATCCTGCGAAGAAATTTGGATCAACTAAACCACATTATAATCCAGACAATTCAAATTGTTCGTCGTCTTTTCATGAATTTGAACCACAAGCTCATGGAATTTCATCTGAAGCCCTTACTCAGATTCACAACAATGTACTGGCTGCCTCGGCCATCGCCTTGGCTCCATTTACAAAAATTTTTGAATCGCTTATTGGAACAATTGGTGATCAAAGTACTGCTATAACCAACCTAATGTCTAAAATTAACAAGTTAGAACATTTTTCGAGTTTTCTTCAAGATCAAATGTCAATCAACGCCGAGACTGCCACGAGATGGCAGGACAGGCTGAGTGACCTTGCGGCAAGGCACCATTGTCAAAATGATGCTCTAATGGAGGGCCTCTTAGATTCAGTGAAGTGGATGCGAAAGAATGCACCCACTCGAGTCTTTGATCACTCGGTGCCTCGAGACACGTCACCTGAAATTGTCGACTCCATCCCAATTAGAGCCTCAGTGCCAGCCTCCTCTGAATCTATACAATCTGGCTCAGCCTTGAGCTTGCCATCTTCAACTCACGACGTTCAAAAAACAGTCCCGATCATTCAGGATACAGGCTTACCCATGATTAATCTTGATTCACAAGCAACCTCAATAGGCAAAACAGACGCCATACCAATTGCTATGGCAGTAAATTCATTTAATATTTTCAAGGGCTCAGCAAAATCTATTACTACTACGACAAAAAGCAAACCAAAAAAGACATGCAGAAAACAAGTACTGCCACCAAAACTACCAATAAGTACTTTACCGAAACAATCACAACAAACGACGAATAAGTTTGTAAGAAATCTAACTACTCCGCAGAAGTCAAGTTTATTCTCAAGATCTTCTCTCATCATCCCTGTCAAAAGTATTGATGGTAAGCAACAAACCTCACCACGTATCAAATTGAACCAGCTTAAGCTAGCAGCAAAACGCAGGCGGATCGATTCGAGCTTGTTGTCCTCAGTACATGGCTCGACAGCTTCTGCAATCGATTTATGCAATTTATCAACCTACTCGGATGATCTTGAAAACTCTACTCATACTTCTTTAAGAATTCAAACTGTCAAAGAGGCAGACAAAGGCCCAAAGCCGCTACAAATAAATCCAATTGTAAATAATCCTATCTCTGTTCCAAATAAGGCAAAGCAACAAATGCTAAGTGCAAGGTTGAATCCCAAACAAACATCAAATCAATCAAAATTGCACGCTCCTTCAACCAAAAGAATGTCAGGTCTTGGAAATCCTGAAGTTAGAAATTATAAGTGGAAACTTCGTCTCCAAAATGTTCACTCAGACGGAAATGAGGTTAACCTAAATCGAAGAAATATCTTGAAATTGCTCGCATGTATTCCACCGTTGAGAGCCATCTCATCTGACGACATCAAAATTGTAGAATACGTATCCGAATCAGCATCTGATCAAGTTCTACTGCACATTGCTTCTGCAGCAGTAAAAAACATGTTACTCCAAGCAAACGAAGATCTTCTGGTGTATGGCTTCGATCTCACTCTGGAACCACCTGCTTTGGAAACAACTTTGTCATCTGCCTCCAAGTTGGTCTATGAGGCAAATCCCGGAGCCGCTTTGCGTGCAGCCCTACGTCAGTCTTTAGTCTCTTCTCCAGATATTTTAGACACTGCCACGCATCAATCCTTTGAAAGAAGAGCTAACAACTACAAAAGATATCCACAAGGCCCATACAAATAACAACGACAACAAACTACCAAGCAGGAGTTAATTTTATTGTCATGGAACACCAGAGGATTCAAACATCTATTTAACACATTCCAGGAACCCCTGGAAAAAGTTTTTATCATATGCTTACAAGAAACGTGGTTACGTGATTCACCTATCTGCGATGGATTTGCCATCCTAATCAATCCCGCTGAAAAGAACTCTAAAGGAAGACCATTTGCTGGCCTAATAACTCTACTAAAAATTGGGAACCAGTGGACATTGGTTAACTCCGCTAACCCTAATCCGTTCGTACAAAGCACCTTAATCAAATTCTCATCAAAAACAATGGTTTCTAACATTTTGATCATAAATGGTTATTGGAATCCCGCCATGATCTCATCCACAGCCTTCATTCAATCTGTTATGACTGAAATTGATCATGCTTTTCTGAAACATGAAAATGTTTCAGTAATAATATGTGGGGACCTAAATTGTAGCTGGTTTAAATTTGATCCTCTCTCTAAATCAAATGTTCGGCTGTCAGACTCTGATGTCGTTTCGAGGGGACAACTCTGGGCGAAAAATCTGCTAGAGCGCAACTGCTACATGTTAAATGGAACAATCCGAGGCGATTCTCCGGCCAATCCCACTTGGCACAGCTTGAATCGGAAAAACACGTTGGATTATATCTGGGCTTCGTCTGATGTGCTTGAAAGAGCAACCTCCTTAAACGTGCTACCAACGACATCGAGCGACCACGACCTGTTGCGATTAGTCTGGTGTGAAGACCTTGGTAGCCCTCCAGAAAAACACTCAGTTCCACTCCAATCAACTGCTGCAGGAAACAGACTGAGAGTAAGTGGTTCAAAGATCAGCCACATAAGCCGGAGCTTGCACACACTTCAGACCGTAGAATATACTCCACTCTTGTCAGATTTCACTCAGATCAATCTTATTTCAAGAATTGTTGGAACAACTCCGAAACATCTATATAGTCCGGAAATATCAGTGGCAAAAAAATTACTGAGAAAAGACATCAAGTTGATCAAAAGAACACACTGTGACCAAAACTCCAAGGTTATGGAGATAAAGAGGCGTAGGCAAGTCTATCGCAACTGGTTAAGATCACACCGAATAATAATTGATCAAGGACGAGCAGAAACCATGTTAAAACTATTGGCTCACAGAAATACCCGCGATATTTGGGCTATCTTAAATAAAGGTCGCTCGAAATCTAACCCATCAATCTTCAATGAGATACCAAGTAAAGATTGGCATGACCATTTCACTTCAATATACTCTGACTCAATGTCTGAAGTCTCTACCCCTCCCATCGCACCAAGTACCAGTTGGAATATCACACCATCATGCGATGAGATTGAGCTTGCAATTTCTAAACTCAACAACTCCAGAGCTGCTGGCCCTGACCAAATCTCAAACTTGACGCTTAAAAAACAGAGTACTCTGGGCTGTATTCATACATGAACTATTTTCTCAGATTGCACTCTGTAAGATGATTCCCTCTACATGGTCCAAAGCCATAGTGGTTCCGATTTACAAGAAGGGCTGTCGGGCTGATCCTGCGAACTATCGCCCGATCGCCCTTATGGACACAATCAGCAAGATCTTTGGATCCTTTCTGCGTCAGCAATTGGTAAATTGGGCTATCTCATCTGGTAAATTCGATCCTCGACAAACAGGCTTCACGAAGAATGTGGGTACGGACGCAAATCTCACACTTTTATCGTTCCTGAAACTGTCAGCAATAGAGGCGAAGAAAAACATTTTTTTTGCTTTTATTGACCTTCGTCAAGCCTTCGATGTTATCAATCGGACCAAATTATGGGCAAAATTACACCTATGGAAATGTCCGAACCATCTGTTAGATCCAATCATCGCCCTGCATTCAAACACCTCAATTCAAATTAGATTGAACTCACAAGGAGATCTCACAGAACCAATAAGAACGTGCAGAGGCGTTAAACAAGGATGCCCGCTTGCAGCAGACCTCTTCAAACTTTTCATTGCTGATCTACCAGATTGGCTAAAATCTACTCACTGCTTTCCGCCGAAACTCAACGGTCAGGTCATTAACCATCTGGTCTACGCCGATGATATAGTGCTGGTAGATCAAACACAAATTGGCCTTCAGTACCTTCTTTCTCGTCTGAAAGAATTTCTATCTGCAAACGAGTTGACCATTAACACTGAGAAAACAAAGATCTTGTGTATTGGTCGATCTATGACAAAAAAAGACAAAGCTTTTAAATGGCATATAGATGAACAAGTACTTGAGGTCGTCCAGTCGATTCGTTACTTAGGTGTTATGATCAATGACTCCCCTTCAGAAACTGCCTGGATTGAAGATCTGACAGCCAAAACAAAGATCTTAAGCCTTCAAGCGGCCAAAATTAACTCTGACTACGGGAAATTCTCCATTACTCCGGTCATAATGTTTTACCTACAAAAAGTTGTTCCAACAATCACTTTTGGGAGCGAAGCGGCGCTAAATATCAGCTATGATGTCTGGAGTCGACTGGAAGGAAAGTTTTGGAGACGAGTCTTGAATCTTCCAAACTACATTTCGATATCAGCACTTAGATATGAGTTAGCATTAAACTCAATCTATATGACAGTAGTCTGGAAATCTCTATCACTTCTGCGTAAGATACTGCTTAGCTCTTCCACCTCTGCTTATAATATTTTTCAACCAAGCAATGATGCGACGACAAATGTGTTAATCGATGTATGGCGGAGCAAGTTAAATCGGATTACAGCTGAAGCAGATATATCCGAGGAAGAACTAACCCAACGTCCCCAACACGCCAAAAAAAAACTAGCTTCTTGGGACTGGATTACAACCTATAAAAACCGCGCAGCTCTTAAATCCACGCTACCTCCTTCGAGAAGCATTATGAAGCTGCATTGCCAATCAAAATTTCTTACACACTTTTTGAAGCTACGCCTAAATGCCTTAAACACCAACGAGATGCTTTGGATGCGTAGGAACAAAGGCACAACTGACAACAAATGCCGCTTTTGTGGTACATCAGCAATTGAGTCCTTAAAACATTTAGCAGCAGTATGCCCCTCGCTAACCAATCTACGCGAAATACACCTAAAAGACTTTAAATCGCTAACTAACGAGGAAGATGATTGGTGGGACTATGCTGTGGCAGGACATAACATCAAGTTGTCATGTTGCCTAATTAATTTTTTCGATGAAATCCTAACTTCAGTGCCTACATATCAGTTGGCCTAGGCAATCGGACAACTGCATGACCACAATGTGGAACTATTAATCAGAATTTTGGCAATGTCTAATGAAAAGATGAATTGTGTGATTGAGAAAAGCATTTTACTCTCTCTCCGACTCAACGAAATGTAACAAAAACATGATATACCATATCAAGTTGAAGTTTTACAATAAAAAATAAAAAAAAATAGATAATGTGGCGCCTATGAAGTGGCAGATCGCTTAACTGGTATTGCTTTGTACAGAAAATCAGACAACATAGTATGGCTAAGTCTTGGTCCTGCTAAATCTAGAGAAAGAGTTCTGAAATCATATGAAGACATAGAAACAATTGCCAGAAATGATCCCAACAGCCAAGACATTTTAAAAAACAATTTACTGGACATATACTATCCGAACAGGAGTAGCGCTTTGGAAAGCATGTGTCTATACCACATAGCTCTAAACTTTGCATACAAAAACAATTTAAAACCTGATGAAAGCAAAGGCAGATAGAGTCACAGATTGTGACGACAGCTTAGTGAAACTTACAAAACAAAGCATAATTAATCATGTTAAATTGTCATTAAAAACTCCTCAACAGAAAGAACTATATTACACGTCTCTGCTACAACTTTTTAAACCATGGAGAAAAGAGGAAGAAATACTAGATAACTATGACTGCTATGAAGATGCTTTCAAAGCAAATGAAAGCACTATCACCGATGTGAACTTCACGCAGTACAAACCAATGTTGCACAATGAACAGCAACACGAAGAACTTCAGGCCCAACTAGATAAGGGCTCTTCCGACAGTAGGCAACCTTCTATAACAGGAAGTCAAGAATCACTAGGACAGCCAGTAATAGCAAATGAGGCAGAATTAGCTATGACAGAAGTGGAAAACACCATGGGTCACTATCAAGAAAATATAGAAGACTTAACTGTACAACAATCAAACCTAAACAATGAGCAACGTAGCATTTTTCAAGAAGTAACAAAACAAATTGCACATGGTGTAAAACATGAAAATAAAGAATGTTCCTGCCATAATTATACACCTATACTACTATACATCAGTGGTGAAGCTGGTTCTGGCAAAACATTCCTAATCAAAATCATTAGTAAGTTCCTTCAACAATTGACAAACAACAAACTGTCAGCTGTTGTCACTGCCCCCACAGGTTTAGGTGCCTACAACATAGGTGGTGTTACATTACACCGATTACTACTTCTTCCAGTAGAACACCAAAACAAATTAGACTACTACAAACTTTCTGCAGAAGCTGCAATGGAACTACACCGAGTATTAAAGCAAATGAAAATGCTACTAATAGATGAAGTGAGCATGGTCTCCAACCTAATGTTGGCTTTGATTCACCTCAGATTGCAAGAAGTACTTAAAACAAACTACGAAGAACTCTTTGCAGGGAAACACATTATTGTTTTCGGAGATATTCTACAAATAACACCAGTGAAAGGTGAACCTATTTTTAAAACCGTAGGACACAAACTCTGCCGTAAAACTGTTGGCAGCATAGGAAATGTCAACCTTTGGCAACATTTACAATACAGAGAATTAACAGAAAACATGCGGCAATCTGCAGATCTCACTTAAGTCAACATCCTAAAAAGTATTAGAGTTGGTGTACTATTTCAGGAAGCACAAGCAATATTGAAAAATTGAAAAACCGGCATATTCATTCACTTTATGGCGATAATGCATGTGCTACTGATGCTATGAACAATTAGCGCACAAAAATGTCATTGAGTGGCCTTAATGCCAACTCTTACAAGCTGTGTCAAATTCAATGAAACAATGTTAAATAACGAAATGCAACCAATAATTGAAATTTGCGCCACAGACAAACTAGACGTACATGGCATGACACTACCCATGTGTGAGCAAGTCACAACAAGACTAAGTAGTTTAGAAAATTCAATATCCAACACAGCTGGGTTGGAAAAAGTATTAAAATTATCCTTAAATTGTAGAGTAATGCTTAAACGTAACATTGACGTGGAGCAAGGGCTAGTCAATGGGGCACTGGGTACATTTGTTGGCTTTCAATCATACCCATGTGACAACAACATTCAGTTTGTCAATATTCGCTTTGACAAACTTTCAGAAGCGAAAAGGATAGGGCGTTCAACTGCTCGATTCCTTATGTTCAAAGACATGTACGTAGAGAACAATTTTCTCTAAATCTTGCATATGCAGTCACCATTCATAAATCCCAAGGTCTTACCCTAGACAAAGCATTGATAGATATAGGAACCACAGTCTTTAAAGAAGGCATGAGCTACGTAGCACTATCACGCTTACATACACTTGACGGTCTATTGCTAATCAACTTTGATGCAAGTGACCACTGATATTCCTTGCATTTCAGAATACAATAGACTGCGTCCACTGTACACTCCCCCATCTGAAACAATATCCTGTTCCAGAGAAATTAAAATGTGGTAAAAGAAAACTAATTCAATCAGAAAAGCAACAGAATCTGACAGCAAACCCTTCAAAGAAAACAAAATAAGGAAAAGGTTCATCAATTATCACAAGCAAAGAAGAACCTATTAGGGAAAGTAAACCAGGTACTTCTTCAAAGAAGGAAGAGAAACTCAGAAAAAAGCACTGATACGGAACTAGCTGGTCCATTCAAATTTTCAAATGAAACTGGTGCAAGTTGCTATGCAAATGTAGCAAGGAATTTTCTATTTCAATTGCCACCAATTGTTAACAATATTTACTTACACAGTACAGACCAATTGTGTTTGCAAATGTTAGTCCTTCATAGAAACGCAACAAACAATCCTGACAACACAGTGTTTACGGAATAAGACAAGAATTGGACTACTGTGCTGGAATGGTCAGATTCACTATAAACACACAAGAAGATCCACAAGAATGTCTAATGTACTTACTACAACTACTGGAAAACAAAAGCATACTTATAAATTAAATCTTTCAGATTTCATACTTGTGGAAACATACATGCACTCTGTAGCAATGTCATACAGGAACAAATCCCAAATGAGCGATTTGTGTATGTATCCATACCTAATTGTGAATCCATTCCATTTCAGCAACTGGTACAGAATGCAAACCATGCCAGATTATGTACTATGTGCAATTCAGACAATCGCTCCACCTTACTGATACAAACGCATAGTAAGTATATGATATGATATGGCATTTATAACGCGCCGATACACAAGTGTTTCAAGGCGCGTACATAATACTTATGCTGCTATGTTATAATGCAGACGGTACGAAAAACAACTGCAAGCTGACTGGATTCACACGGTCAAGTGTCACTTGGAAAGAAAACCTTTACAACAGTAGGTATGCAGGAGCTACAACCAATGAATGTCACTACACTGCATACATTAAAAAGAAATGTGGATGGGTGGAATGTAATGATAGCACCATTACTCTAAAGCAGAGATTGCCTGCTAATCTTACAAATGCGTATTTAATCTTCTTAAAGCCAAAATTTAGTGACTAATGTGTACTTCAACATTATCAAAAAATGAAGTGAAAGCCTACATACAGTGAGTATGTACGCCAACAGGTATCTAACTGCCGAAGAGTGTATAACACAGATAAATGAATACCACAGAAGCATAACAACAAATGCACAGTTAGAATACACCAACTGGTATCTAACTGCTGTTAAAAATAGCAACAAGGCAACTAACAGAACATTAATCACAAAGAACAAGGAAACAAAGAAAGCAAAGAAATAGTTTGTAGCATAGCAATTAAAGTTTATTTTTTAATCCGACAAGGATTTTTTTCCCCCCAGACCCAAGGATTTCAAAAACAAACACAGAAACTGAGCAAAATGCACAGTACACTGGTTTGTAAACTAAATATGAGGGTAAACAAAAAGCTAAACTGTCTATTATGCAGTGTAATAAGTCTTCATAAAATGCAAACACTAACATGCTTTTTTCTTTTATCACAGAAATTAAAAAAGGTTAGGTCCGCCAAGTACTGCAGTCACGTAAAAAATACATGGATTCTGCACAAATTAAACAGTAAATATAATTACAGCCATTTCATACATATGCGAATCAACACGGCTAATCTATAGCAGTAATATGGTGCAGTGGCTGTAGGTTGGGCTATAGCATCTTCGATGTATAACCTACCACCTACGCCCTTCGGCCAAGCAACCCACACTATAGGTCCTACCCACAAACATCGCTACATATCAAAACCATGGTGCTTCTAATTTCACTACTTGTAAATTTAGTTTTGGGTGCATGGTCTGCAGCCATGCAACCAAGACACTACAACATGCACACAACCACAGCACCACACCACACCACGCCCATGTTCACTTATAACCTCACTGCTCACCACTTCAGTCTTGGCTGCATGGCCCAAAACGCTATGCCCTCCCCACAACCACCTGAATGATGTTTCATAGCACGAGTGTACCTATGCCTGTTATATGCTGCAGTAGTTGTGGCCACAGGCTTCAGACTTGGGTGTAAGGCCATAGATTTTTCAATGTATGGGTATGTAGTGTATAAAATCCATAGTGGCTTACAACTGCAGGGCTTATAACTTTATTCTTGGGTGCATGGCCTTTGGGCATGCACCAAAGACTAAGGCCTGGCCACAACTACCACACCATATCACACCCATTGTGGCTTGTAACAACACTTCGGCCATGCAGCCAAGTCTCTACACACTCTCCACAACCATTTGACCCATAAACAATGCTACACTTGTATCAATTTCTGTAATATGCTGCAGTGGTTGTGGCCAGGGCCTAGAGTCTTGGAAGTATGGCCTACGGCCATGCACCCAAGCCTCTAGGCCCTGGCCACAACCACCGCAGCATATTACACCCATGGTCGCTTCTACACGAGTGACACACCCATACAATGAGACATTATAACTGTAGCATGCACTCAATTTGTACCCAGGACTCTAGGCCCTGCCCACACCTACCAGATACATAATCAAATGTGTGGGTGTGATGTATGAATGAGATATCCTGCACTGCTTGTGGGCAGGGTCTACACTCTTCGGTGTATGGCCTACAGCCTGCAGCCATGCACCCAAAACTATACTTCCTGCCCACAACCACTGCACTATGTAAAATCCATGTTGACTTATAACTTTACAGTTGACAAGTGTGGTCTCAGGTGCATGGCCTTCGGACATGCACCGAAGACTGCAGATCCTCCCCACAACCACCTGAGTGATGTGTGGTAGTACGGGTGTATCGATAGTTGTGGTATGCTTCGGTGGGTCTGGCCAGAGGCTAGACTCCTACCTGCATGTCCATAGATATTACAATGTATGGGTGTGCAGTGGCTTATACCTCCAGTGTTTATAACTTTGTTCATTCAATATTCGCTAACACCACGCGTGTCCTAAGAATAGTTTCAAGGTGCCTATGCTTAGCACAGACTGAAATATTACCCCTATTAAAACCCTCATTTTCTGCGAGTGATGTGCAATACTAGAGGCATATCTGTAGCTGTGATATGATGCAGTAGTTGTGGCAGGGCCTAAAGTCTTAGATGCATTTTCATACTTATTTCATGTATGGGTGTGAAGTGGCTTATAGCTCCAGTGCGTATAACTTAGTTCTTGGGTGCATGCCCATAAGCAATACTACAATTGTATCAATTTCTGTAATATGCTGCAGTGGTTGTGGCCAGGGCCTAGAGTCCTGGAAGTATGGCCTACGGCCTACGGGCTACGGCAATGCACCCAAGACTCTAGGCCCTGGCCACAACCACTGCAGCAGGTCACACCCATGGCAGCGTATTAATCAATAGCGCACCCATAGGAAAAATAATGTAATAACGACATGTACTCAATTTCAATGTTCGCTAACACCACGCGTCTCCTTAGAACAGTTTGAAGGTGCCTGTGAGCAGCACAGACTGAAATAGTATCCCTATTAAAACCCTCATTTTCTGTACGCACAAACATTCCGAACAAGGCGTACATAGAGAATACATCATTAACACCTACCGCCTGACCAAATGCAGTTTTTCACCCATCTCTTACTCTGTGAACCTTCCCAAGCTCTATGACACAGCAAAATAGGTTTCGAAATAGCATGTTGCCGCTGGTCGCCGCTGCGCTGTCGGCGGATCCAAGATGTCGGGCGTATCCAAACAATCTGACACACAACACGTCTCACTGCAGCCAATCGGCAGAGATGTCGCGTGTCCGCGGTCATGACGCCAGCCCCTTAGCCAATCGGTATCTTGTCTGCGGAGCGAACAGGGAAGTGTGACCGCGCAGCGGACATAGATATCACTAATTTTTTTTAACCTACTTTTTGGTCGTTTTAAAGAAAAGTAGTGGGCGGATTGTCACCAAATGTACAAAAGCAAGCTTTCGGGACCAAGCTCCTGCTCCTACCACAAATTTGATGAAAATCGTCCAGCGGTTTAGGCTGGAGACGTGCGCAAAGTTTTTTCGCCATTCAGTGTATGGGGAGAAAAAAGACGTTTTGGGACACCCCCCATAACTTTTCCCCCCTGGACCAAACATCACCACACTTTGCAGAATAATTCAGAGTAGCTTATATACTTGTTCTGTAAAGTTTGGTGATGATTCGTCCAGGGGGAGCGGAGTTATAAGCCGCCCGAAAACTGCTCTTCCTATGGAAACAGCAACTTAACCATAACTACACGGCCACAATAGTGGCCGTGTAATATGGTTCCAGTGACAGGTTGCTATGATCAGGGACTTCCATGGTATTTGGGACATCCAAATACCATGGAAGTCTGATCATAGCAACCCGTCACTGGAACCAGTTAATTATACTCACTGGCTCCCGCACTCCATGGAAATAAAGCCTAGACACTCCCTCTCTATGGCCACTACACTGCCTTGCTCAGTCAATATCAAGCCTACCAACTTCCTACCTGCTCTTGACCAATACTCGACTAAACCTATGACTTGGTTACATATAGTCAAAGTCAAGACCAAGTTCTCACGCCAGAACAATGGATAAACCTCTATGCCCGCAAACCCACACCTAACCTACCGTGCCCTACTGATACTCGAAATCTAAGACTGGACACAGATTCCCTAAAAGACATCTCGAGACGACGACCCACCTCTCGCAAATTACGCATCACTTAGATATGGCTAGGGAAAAGGTTAGTACTTGTGACAACTCGCACCCTACCTCTAGCCCTCCTGCCAGAAAATCATTACCTTTAAACATCACTACCACCATTAAAGGGGGCCTCATCAACGCCAGGTCACTAACAGCCCATGTGCTTGATATCAATGACCACATAACTAACGACCTAGACCTCCTAGCCGTCACGGATACGTGGCTCCAACCCTCTTCTGGCCCACTGCCATCACTAGCGATCCCAGACCAAGAGACCATTATCAGGCAAGACAGAACTTCATTGAAAGGCGGCGGCGTCGCCTTCATCGTAAAAACCTCTTTAGGCCTCAGGCAGGTCCCCAGTCTAACATTCCTATCTGCAGAACACCTCTCAATCAAATTACCTCTACCACCCAAACTATAACAGCCCACTTGATCTATAGACCTCCTGGCCCGCTATCCTCTTTTGACGAAGACGTATCACTACTGCTTACTAACAACTCCAAACTGGGTTCACAAATCCTCCTCCTGGGAAACTTTAACCTTGGTTTACATGACATTAATGATAATAATGCACTAGTGATTAGCAATAGCATCGTGGAGCAGGGCCTCACGCAACGGCTTTCACAACCTACCCACTCTAAAAGGTAGACAACTTGATTGGCTCACTGACTGCAATTGCAATACCACTATTACACCCAACCAGCCTTGCACCTGAACAGATCATCATGCCATCCTCTTCACCCTACCAAAGAATAATATCCTGAAACCTGAGAAAGTACCATCTCCTCCCAGACTAGCAAGAAATACCCAGAATATAACAGCCCACAAGTTACTCCCACTTCTGCAACCTCTCCTGCACTGGCCCACTGCCATCGAGTAAAATGAGGACCCCACTCACTTGGTTGACCTCTATAACACAACCATACTGAACGCTATGAATAAGATAGCACCTCAAAAACTGTGCAAAATCTCATGCCCACCTAAACACATGGTTTACCCCACAATCAAGAAACTCTGGAAAAACAAAAGAGCAGCAGAAAATACCTGAAAAAACCTCCCGTCAACATACAAATAAGAACATTTCTTATCAGCTACCTAAAAATCTGCTATCTTCCTGGCTAAATGTGACCCCTCTAATGACCGGATCCACAATGCCAAATCAAATACCAAGGAACTCTTTAACATACTTAGACAGTTAGAATCACCCTCAACTCCTCCTACCACTTGTTCTAAAGACATCACTTGGTGTCAGAACATCCAAAAAGCATGGTCATACAAAATTGAGCTCTTACAAAAGAAAATTGAGACAAATAAAATCCAGCCTAACCAATAACCCCCCGCCCCCCGCCCCAATGACAAATCTAACTCCTCCACCTGATCGAACAGATTTGTTAAAATGTTCCTCACTCAGCATCAAGGAAGTGTAAGAAATAATACTAAGCCTAAAACCATCTACATGCATGGGTGACATCTGCCCTGCATCCATCATAAAAGAGACAGCGAAGGAGATTGCACCATTCATTAACTCATTACTAAACGCTTCATTCAAGTCTAACACAGTGCCTACCAACCTTAAGGTTATGCCACTTCTTAAGAAACTCTCCCTCAACCCGAATAGTTCATCCAACTATAGACCAATTACCACAGTGCCTTTCCTTATTAGGATTATCGACAGAGCAGCTTATCTGCAGATCTGGGAAGTAAAACTCTTCTAGTGCTACGCCAATCTGGTTTTCGGCCTAGGCATGGTGCCGAAACAGCCCCGATAGATCTAGTAACCCAATTCGAAACTATTAAAGATACTGGCAACCTTGCCCTCCTTCTGTTACTGCATCCATCGGCTGCCTTTGACCTCGTGGACCAATAAACCGTCTGTAACCATCTCTCCTCGGCAGCCCACATTTCTTTTTTTTTTTTAAACTTTATTTAACACTGGCATGGCATGTTACAACATAGATGACATCACAATATCATTGTAGAAATAAGTCTGTTATGTATGACAGGGATATAGGCCGGTTCTGGTCAATTAGGTACAGGATATGGAGTGGGGTTTGGAGGGATAGGAGGAAGGAAGGGAGTTGGGGGCCAAGTAGTCTTTGATGTGGTTCCTTCAGTTCTCTTATATCTCTTCTACATTCATTAGGTATGTCCTGAGGGGGCCCCATATGTCCTTGGGTCTGGAGGTAGTTTGTATACCTTTTACATATGTCTCTTCACATTCTTGTGTGTTTACCAGGTCTCGGAGTCAAGCTTCGTGTGTGGGTGGAGTCTTGGATTTCCATTTCCTGAGGATGTTCCGTTTGGCCACTGCTCCTCCCACTACAAATAGTCTGCGGATTTTGACAGATGCCTTCCCGATGTCCCCCAGTAGGTATTTCGGTGGCGTGGCCGGGATGCTTGCGTTTAGTATCTCGTTCATGGTTTCTGCTATTTCTTCCCAGTATTGCCTGATTGGTGGGCACTCCCAGTACATGTGTATCGCATTTGCGTTCGTTGCATTACACTTGGGACATGTCGCTTGCTTAGTGGGATCGAACAGAGATTTGGCTAGGGGTAATATGCAAGTGGTTTAAGATTTTGAACTGGATAAGTCTGAAGTTGGCACACAGGGAGATGGAATTAGTATATCTGCAGTAGTTCGTCCAGTGTTGCTCGTCGATCTCAATGTTTAGATCTCTTTCCCATTTAGTTTTCAATTTGTTTTTGGATGGGGTGTTGCTCTGTGTTGTTCTGTAGTGTGGATATGCTGCCTGTGAAGCCCTCCTCTGTCAGGATGTCAGATAGGAATTTGTGCACTGGAGGTGCTGTCGGGAAGGACGGCCATTTCTTCTTGCAGGCTGCCTTTAGGCGCTGGTGGTGTAGACTTGCTTTTCCGGATCCCATTTCATTTGTATCGTTCGGTCCATGGTGGGTTCGAG
Organism: Ambystoma mexicanum; assembly: GCF_040938575.1. Lineage (NCBI taxonomy): Eukaryota > Metazoa > Chordata > Amphibia > Caudata > Ambystomatidae > Ambystoma > Ambystoma mexicanum. The sequence goes on along the minus strand of NC_090931.1, from coordinate 288,023,158 downwards.
ATCAGGGTAGTGCCATAGGGGTAGGTGGGGCCAATATGGAATGTCACATCCCACTCTTTTGAGGATCTGTGTCCATGCCTGGGCTGTAGATGATAACGGGTCTGCTAGAATCTTTTCTTCAGCTATCTTAGAGAATATCATGCTTTTAAGGTTCAGGGGAGATGCCGCAAACTTTTCAGCATGTATATGTGCGAATTGTTCTGCAGTGTTGTTCCAGTATTTAGCGAAGTGTGCTTGTGCAGCATAGTAGTATAAGAGATAATCTGGGGACGCCAGTCCACCAGTATCATAGCTTTTGCATAGTTTGGGCCAGCTGATTCTAGATGCGCATCCTCCCCATACAAATCGGGAAGACATCTTTTGCAGTGTGCTGAAGAATTTCCCACCTGGCCAGATCGGGATACCACTGAATAGGTATAATAGCTTAGGTACTAACATTTTCAAAAGGGATATTCGTCCGTGCAATCATAGTGGCAGTTTAGCCCATGCGTTGAGTTTGCATTCCAGTTGCGTCAAGAATGGAGCATAGTTATTGCCGTACAGGGTTTTCTGGTCTGGTGCCATTATGATGGCCAGGTATCGAGCTGTGGTAGGGGACCAGCGGAGGCCATTCATAGCTGTGGTTTGGATCGTGGAGTTGGTCAGAGGTATTATTTCGGATTTGGCCTGGTTGATTTTGTATCTCAGAGTATTTTTTTAATTCTGCTATGTCTCGCAGCAAAGGTGGTAAATGTGCATCTGGGTCTCTAATGTACAACATTGTGTCATCTGCGTAGAGAGAAATAAACTGCGGGGATCCCATGATACGAATACCTCTCCAGGAATGTCTGTGTCGTAGGCATGCCGCCATTCCCTCTATTGTCAGTGCGAAGATTAAAGGGGAGAGTGAACAGCCTTGTCTGGTGCCTCTTTGTACCTTGAAGTTAGTTGATAATGTCTTGTTAGTATGTACTCTGGCCATGGGGTTGCAGTAAAGGAGTCTTGGGAGTTGGAGGAAACCTAGGCGGAACCCCATTTTTTCAAGTACTGCGTACATGAACTTCCATGAAATGGAGTCAAACACTTTTTCTGCGTCTAAGGTGAGTGCCAGCGTTTTTGCTAGATGATCCAACTGGGAGGCGATGGCGAAGAAGCGTCTGAGGTTTAGAGCAGTGGAGCGGCCCGGTATAAAGCCCGATTGGTCCGGGTGCACTAGTTTGGGCATATTCGGGTTCAGTTTATTGGCTATGGCTTTTGCGAATATTTTGTTGTCCACATTGATGAGATAGTGGTCTATAAGAGGGGGGAGAGTGAGGGGGTTTGTGTGGTTTCAATAAGACAGTGATGATGGCTTCTCTCATTGACAGCGGTAGTGTCCCCTTCTGCAGGGATTCTTCCCATACCTCCAGGAGGCGTGGGGCGAGTTCTTCTATGAGGAGGTTCTAGAGGTCTGCCGGTAGCCAGTCCGATCCTGGCGCACTGCCTGCTCCGAGGTCTTCGATTGCTTGTTTCAAATCTTCTAGGCTCAGTGGAAGGTCTAAGGCAGTTCTCTCCTCTGGGGTAAGCGCAGGGAGCTGAAAGGAGTCCAGGTATTCTTGTAGCTCTCCTGTTGACACCTCATCCGCATTAGAGTAAAGTCTGGTATAGAAATTTAGGAACACTTAACTTTCAAGTGGTCTACGTGTGTAATGCCCGGTTCATCCGTGATACTGGTGATTTGTCTGTGGCCCTACTCAGACTTTATTAGATTTGCTAGCATTTGGCCCGATTTGTTTTCTTCTCCATATTTTCTAGCTTTGATCGGTTGTGCCACATACCAGACCTCTCGTTCTGCCAGTGTCGTAAATTCAGCCAGGTTATTATGCAGCGAGGTCAGAGTTCTTGGTCCTGGTGACTTCGTGTACGCTTCCTCAGCCTCTTTGATGTGCTCCTCGACGGTAGATAACTGGTTACGAATTCCTTGCAGTGAACCATGGACTTTGGATATCATATATCCTCTAAGCCACACTTTGAAGGTTTCCCAGATCGTGTTGTGAGAGCTCACCGACTCTTGGTTATGTTCAAAGAATTCAGTTACCTCAGTTCGAAGTGGTTCCAGAAGTGAGTCATCTCAGAGGAGATCCGGTGGCATGCTCCACAGACGGTGGTCCGGTTCTGGTGGCCCTATCTGGATTTCCAGCACCACGGAGGAATGATCCTAGAGGGCCCGGGGCAGTACAGTGCATTCACTCAAGTCCGGGATGCAGTTGGTGGAGCAGAGCCAATAGTCTATTCTAGAGCTCGACCCGTGGAGATATGAGTGAAATGTGTAGTCTCTGGTGAGGGGGTGAAGTTCTCTCCATGCATCGGCAAGTGGTAGTAAGATCATGGCTTGTTTTATGGCGAGTGCTGCTTTTGTTTGTCCGTTGAGCGGTGGATGTTCTGTCGAGTGAGGGGTCTAGGATGGTATTAAAATCTCCTCCCCATATTACTCTCACCTCCGTCGTTGGTGTTATCAGTGTAATAATTTGTTGATAGAATTCTGTTGTGTCAATATTTGGTCCATATGTGTTGATTGTGTCTTGTCCTTGTAGCGTGCCCCATAATATTACGACTGCCTTCTGTGTCCACCTCGGACTTAGTCACCACGAGCCCCAGTCTGCGATGAAACAGTGTCATTACTCCTCTTGACTGTGACGAGTAGTTTGTGGTGAAAACTTGTGAGCCCCAGGGGGGGCAAACTAGGCGGAGATTTGTTCAGTAGTAGGAGTCTCTTGTAATAGTAGGATTTTGATTTTGTGTCCATTGGCATATAAGATTTTTCTGGCCTTGATTGGGTTGAGTAGCCCCCTGACGTGGACGAGGAGTCTAGTACTTTTTGTTATGTGCTGTGATGCCATTTAGGAAACCTCCTCAGGGGCACTGCCTCTTCGATGTTGTGATGTTCTCCATCGCTTTGTGCTGAGGCCAGGTTTTTTAAAATTTTATTATAACAACTATAACCATCAACTATAACAACCTTTCCCCAATTTGGTTCTTTTCCTTTTTGTGGCTTCTTCGTTTCTAGAGTAAGGCAACTGACCTTTTGTTGTGGTGGGTCTTCTTTTCACAGGCAACAGGCCCGCTGTGTGTTCCCCCCCCCTCACCATCCCCCCAATTGGGTGGTGTATACCAACAACAACCAACAATGCAACAACGGAGGCGGTGTGGTCCATTTCCATGCCCGAGGTAGTAGCCTCTAAGGATGTTGGGGGCCTCTACGGTGTCTCATCAGTGCTGGATCTGAATGGAGGGATCTTGACTGAGCATCTGAATATTATTTGTGCATCGCTTCCTTCATGGCGGGGGGGGGGGAGGGAATATTCCTTTCGACGTATACTAGAGCGTGTTCCGGCGTTTCAAAAAACTGGGTCCTGCCAGAATGTTGAATTCAAAGTTTAGCGGGACATAGTATAGCGTACACAATTTTCCTACCCCCCCAACCCCCCCTCCCCCCCCCCCCCCCCAAGTAATCTTTTCACTTGGTTGAATGAGCATCTAGCTGATTGTACCCCTGTTGAAAAGTCCTGATATATGTGAATTCGATTGGAGTCGTATATCAGGGGGGCCTTTTCTCTCCCCGGTTAGGATTAGGTCCCGGTAGTTTAGCAAACGTGCTATGATAGTTCGGGCTGGAGCCCCAGGTTTTAGAGGAGGGGCCAGCGCTCTGTGGGCTCTTTCAATGAGGAATTGGCTTGAGAATTGGGTGTCTGGGAATAGTTTGTGAAGGACCCATTCGAGGAATTGCTCCATTGGGATGTTAAGTTTGGCTTCTGCGATCCCGACCACGCGTATGTTGTTGCAGCGTGATCGGGATTCGAGATCCTCACACTTGGTGCGTAGGGTTCTAATGTCTTTGTGTATGTCATCAATAGCTTTTCCTTGTGAGGTGGCTGTGTCTTCCAAGGTGCCCACCCTTTCCTCCGCCTCGGTGACTCTGGTGTTTACCTTTCGTATGTCGGCCCGTATGGATGCTATGTTGTCCCCTATATCGTCGAGTTCATTGTTGATGGCAGCGAACCCCTTTTCCATTGCCGCCATGTAGGGGGCCATGCATTGTTCAGGAGGTTCTGCCTTGGGGCTCTCTGGGGAAATTGGTTGGGTTATCGCTTGTTCCGAATTTGTGGTGTTAGCAAATGCATCCATCGGGCCTTTTTACTTACTCTTTGCTCCCCCCGTCATTGTGGAACGTCAGACATTGGCTGTATCTTGTTGTTTAGGTGCCAGTTGTTTGGATGCGTTGGGGGGGGTCGAGCACCTATGAGGGGGAGTGAGTGCGGAAGGATGTAATGAGTGGGTGTTTGCACTCTTCTGTAGTTGAAAGGATGCAGGCTGGGATGGTGGTCAGGTAGTTGAGTGGGGGATGTTTTAGCTGGGGGGAAGCCGGTGATACAGGTGGTCCCAGGACTCTGGTGTGATTATGTCCCACTATGGCTGTTGTGGCTGCCCGCTGTTTAGCTCTGGCCCAGGAGGACTGGGTGCTCTGCTTCTGAGTAGTATGGCACTTGTTTTTTGGTGAGGGGGAAGGGGGGGGTTCAACGTCTGCCCCCGGCGCTGGCCCACACGTTGTTGCAGTGGGTAGATGGTGCGGCTCCGGGGGGGATCCTTCCCATGGTCCTCTGCAAGGGGGTCGGCCAGTTGTCGGGGAGCGGGCCAGTATGTGCGTGGTCCAAGCGCACAGATTGCCGGTGTCCGCTGCAACCCGTGACGGGGGAGTACGGGCTCCTGTGTAGCGTTGGTTGTTTTTTCGGGTGGTCTTGTGTCTCTCCTCCGGAAGCAGCAGTTCGCCTAAGAGGATTTGAGAGGCTCCGGAGCAGGTGAAGCGAGCGGCGCCTGGGGACGTTGTTTATTGGCACACGAAAATTGGCATGCAGCTCGACGGACATTGGTGCTCATAGGCATAGGATCTAGGTGCTTATTTCGGCAGATCCAGGGCAAGGTTCGAGCCGGAAGTTGCCAAGAACGTTCCCGGGACTCTCTGATCCGTATATCTGTGTCAGATGGCGTTAGGCGTAGAGGATATCTGCAGGATTATTCAGGCAGGGGATTGTAGGCTACGGAGCTCTCGATTCAGGCGGCCATTTTCCATGGCGCACAACAGCGCCCCCCGGCAGCCCATTTTTCTAACGACGCGACTACAGGGGTACAATCATTTCTCAATAACAGAAAAAAATAGAGTGTTCGCCCCAACGGCTTCTGTCTCACCTACTGCAGTCACTTGTGGGGTCCCACAAGGCTCCTGTGTCTCCCCTATGCTTTAGAATATATTTACCAAGCCACTATTTTACAAACTAGAACATATGAGTATCTCTTATACGAACTACGCTGACGACACCCAAATTCTTATCCATATCACAGGCAATTACGACAGATTCCAAGTGACTAAATTACATATACCTCATCATCCAAGCATGGATGGCCAAACATGGATTGTACCTTAACGACAAGACTGAGCTACTCCTCATAGGAACCCAGGCCAGACTTAACAGACTTAACAAATTTAACACCTTCAACATTGACGGCAATAACATTAAAGTCTCAAAAGACGTCAAAACTTTAGGCATGTACATCGACTCCACCCTCTCTCTAGGAAGACAAGTCAATGCCACTGCAACCACCACTGCATACACATGCAAGCTCATGAATGCTTGCAGACCGTTCTTGACATCAGACAACTGCATCACCCTGGCCAGGGCACTCGTACTATCCAAGTTCGACTACTGTAATGCCCTATACTTAGGCACCAGTCAGCATAATCTACGAAGACTGCAGATATATCAAAACAGCACCCTTAGAGCAGCAACTAACTTCCTGAGAAAACTACACATTTCAGAGATGAGCCGGAATGTTCAGTGGCTCTCAATTAACCAAAAAAATCAAATTCAAGACCCTCTATTATATACAAATGCATCCACAATCAAGCACCAAAATACCTCTGTGATAAATTCAAACCCAACACATCAGACAGACAGACAAAATCCTCCCACTCTAACTGTCTTATCCTACCAAGGTTTAAACTACAAGCCAAAAACTGGAATGCCTTACCTCCGAATATCAGAGTGGGACCGTCCTACCATAAATTCTGTAATGCGACCAAAGCGTGGCTCATCCTGAAAGAAAACTAACATCAACCTTTGTCACAGTCCACTGCTCCACATAGGCTTTGCACCCAACTGTCATGTGTTATTACCTAGCGACTCAGTTATTTATGCAATGTACATCTTTCTCATGTAAATATCAATTATGTATTATTTTTCTCCTGTAAATGTGCTAATTCTCTGCTTGTAACTGTAAATCTGTAACTTCAAAGAATGTGCCCAGATGCCCGAGGGCTAGGTGCGCTATATAAATAAAATACAAGGGTTTTAGTCAGGGTCCATAGGATATTTCCCAACTGTCCATGTAGGAGAGGCACATAATAGAGACCTTGTTAGAAGACCAATGCAAACTTTAATATTAGTGGAGGATAAGCCCATCGACGCACCAGTCAGGAGTGGAGCAGAGCTTGACAAAAACATTTTGAAATTAGATTCAGCGATAAAAAGGCACAGTAGTGGCACACACCATGCTCAGTGGGGGTGTTGTGCACCTTGGACAATCTTTGAAAAAACACTGTAGGGCACAAATAGTTGTATTCTGGAATTGCCTTCAAGCGACAAACAAGACGACCTGAAACTGCCGATTCAAACTTTTCAAAATTCGAATGTTGTAAACAGGTCAGGGAGATCAGCCATGGAGGCCTTCAGGCACAGACTACCAGAAGTCAAAAGGCACCAAGGAAGGTAAGAGTACCATTTTAGCTACTCTGAAGACACAGGGGGTACAGGAGGTAAATTGGTGGTGGCTACCAAAACAAGCTACATGCAGTTCAAGGTTTGTAGAGTTTTGTTGTTCCCAGATTTGAGCAATGTCACGATACAAAAGTGAAGAGCACTGCTGAAACCTGCAGCAAATAACCAAATAATCCAGTACGGAAAAAGGCAAATACAAGATTTTATTCCATAAAGCTGTACAGAAACATTTTGAGAAAACTACATTTGTCGTTCTTATTCTCCGACAGATAAGCCAGACTTCACGACATAATGCAAGGCGTTTAGGTGGGTATACTTGTGCCTCAGACTGCAGTGTACACCATGCTCGCACGGCTATATGGGCAAACATGTGCTTGCCAACCAATCGTCATTTGCTTCGTGTTATCCCATAAGGCATTGCAGTGGCAACCGAGTCACTGCCACAATTATGGTTGTGGTTCTGTGCTGTCCGAAAGAATCTGTACGCATCCACAGGCAAAGTAAAATGACATCCGCACCATAGTACCGAGGAACTAAAGGAAGCACTTACTGATGACAGGGATTCAGGCTACATTTTCACAACCGCCACGCACATAGGTCAGTCATGAGACTACGATTCATTTAAATTACGCGTGCAGCGAAGCGAAAACACTACTGGATACTGCTCGGAGTATGATTCTGAAATCTGCAACAGTCAGTTTAACATCTTCAGACTAGCGATGGATTGATTTTATAATTGCTATGTTCCGTGACTGTGAGAATCATTCTTCATCAACTTATTTTGGTTAGAGTGGCCACAGAGGTTCTGCTGTCTGTAGCATTTACTTCTATGAGATATGCTACTTGAGAAGGACTTAAAGCTGGGCAAAGTTTGCTAACAATTGTTGATTTAGACTAGGAGCAAAAGCCATACAGAAGGTAGACTGGATATGAAGTTGAACATGGCTAAACATGTTTGGGGTTGCTTGTGGACTACGCCAGAGTATATATAATTTAGCAGTTCGGTTTGGACTGCCCTTTCTCCCAATTTACACACAGTCTTTCTTTCCCCTTCTTTAATGGTGAGGCAGGCTGAAAACAGATGGTTTGGAGGATTACTTGGAGCAATGACGGTGGTTACTAATCATTTTAAAAAACCTTCCCGCCATCACTTATGTTTTTGCAGATACACAAGTACGTAAGAAAATACAGGTTATGTAAAAGTGAGACAATGAAGGGGGGGCAGGATTAACAGTCATATTAGTCTATGGGGTGGTTTAGCAAAAATCTACAATTTGTTGGTCGAAAGTAAAAGAAAATATAACATTTTATTTTGTATCCGTGCTGATGTAATGCTTCTGCAGACTGCAATTCCTTTCCAGCTTCAGAAGTTAAGAGGTTCACAAAAGGAGTGAACAGCCGAAGTATGAAAATACTTACAAAAACATTCAAATAGGATTAATAGACCAGGATTTTTGGATAGTGCATTTGCAGATGCCACAACCATAATGGTAAAGAGCTACAATGTATACATGGGGAAAGGAAGGTCCCTTTAAAACTCAGAATCTAACATCCGATACATCTATCTGCAACATCACATGTTGAGGCATCGTCACCCGCAGCAAACACATGACTCCTTTGCTCCACTATCCTGCTGCAGACCCAATTCAATTAATGCAAAGCAACTTCACAGCCCAACCCTCAAGGATAAGCCCATTTTGGAGTGGATACCATTGTGGCATACAAAGTTCCAGCTCCTCCTTAAGTCACTTAGGGAGCAGCAGACTTCAGCTGGCTAAACAATATTATGGTGTCAGTTGATTCACTTACCTGGTGCCTGTTGAGCAAATGATAAATAAGCTGGCAAACCTTGCTGACAAGATGCTCCTGGTTAAGTTGAACAAGTCTACAAGCGTGAACAAGCAGCCCACAAACATCCTGAAACAAGAATAAGAAAAGGTTACTCCTCTATTTGGTTACCCTATTAAAAGCTTGGCAAGTCTAGAATAACGTTATCACACTTCAATAAATTAACCTAACAAAGTTTAAGACAATGTAGATATGTTGTCACCAATGTGGGCAGTCTACCCTTAAAGACAGAGCTTTTCTTACAGCCTACCAGCGTTCCACATTCTTGCGCCATTCCCCATTTTCATGCAACCATATTGGAGGCCTTTTACTCAGTCCCTTAGAAAGCTGCTCTCTTTGGTCACTGAGCTACTACCCCAGATCCCTCGCCCCCCCCCCCCATTCGTTTTCTGCACCACCCTTCTTGTGCTCAAGGATGGGTCACAAAGTCTCAGTATGTTTGGAAAGAAATGTAGTTGATGTTTCAGCTATATTTGCAAAGCTTACCTACGAGCCATTGCAAACTGCTGCTATTTAGAAAAATTTGCAGATAGGGCACCTGCAACCAGCTCATTAACTTCACTGAAGGCCAAGACTTTATGGACACAGGGCAAGCTGGCTTCAGACGAGGTAACAGTACAGTATCTGTTCTTTCCATCTGATAAAGGCTCAAAGTTGGTGGTGACCGAGATAACGCCTCTGCTCTAATTCTACTCTGTCAGCAGCATAGAACCTACTTGACTTGAATATACTCCGTCAATGTCTACTTGACGCGGAAAGGGAGCTAGGGCCCTTGCCCAGTTAAGGTACTTCCTAAGCATTCATTCACAATGCATTTACTTTGATCACTTCCATTGAGAGTTCAAAGGAATGACTGTTCGGTGTATCCTACTCTCCACCGTACTCTTCGATCCTTACCTCTCCCACCTTACCTCTTAAAATTGCTCAAGCTCTCCCGCTACAACTATACAAAGAGCAATGTGTCTCCCTTATTCGATATCTTGGACTGCATTAAAAGAATTTAACACTTGGATGGCACATGATCTCTTACTCAATCCACAAAAAAAAACGCCCGCTCCCCCTCCCAAACCCTCCAAAAAGAAAGCACTTACCAATTCCAGCTTCAACTGACTCGGATTGTTAAAAAAAAAAAAAAAAAAAAAAAAAAAAAAAGTAGGTGCGACATTGGATGCCAAACTTTCTCTCGAACCTCAACCTCAAATGGCCATCAAATAAACGTTCCACACCTGAAAGCCTTTAGAAAGATCCTCCAGTTTTTAGCGTGGCCTCAGAAATACATGGCCATATGTGACATTGTAATCTCTAGGTTACACTAAGGGAAAAGTCTTTGCCTAGGAGCCACAGCATACCTTTTTCTACAATCCAGAAAGTTCAGTAAGCAGCTGCGTGGACCTTACTGTGCTTGGGTTAGACATCACCTCTCACCAACACTTCAGTCTCTACATTGGCTACTGTGATGAATCCAGGGAATTTGGCCCTTCTCCTTAAGGGAGAGCCACCACCTTTGGTACAAGGGAGCCTGCTACACAATACCCTCCCTAGGGGATGGGGCAAGCAAGATTCTCCTGAGCCACCACTCCCACCCCCCCCCCAACCGCCCTCTTCTAGGGACAAGGAATCTCGAAGTAAGGAGATCATTACACCTATCTTTACTTCAAAGCAACAAATGTCTATGGGTTATATGGTAATTGCACAGGGCCATCAGGTACAGGGCCCTTTTAAAGTGGATGGTTTGGTTTCGGACCTCTATCGGTTTACACCCTTCTGTGAAGGTCGGAAACAATAGAATCCACCCTTCCCTTCAGGAAGGGACACAAAAGCACCTGGGCTCCAAGAGAAGGACAGAAAAATCAGCCGGAGAGCGAGAAAGGAGGGCTTGAGGAGGGAGTTTCTCCCTCGCGGGAAGGGCTGAGCCAAAGAGCCACACAATCAGCATGGTGGTTGGAGATCCAGGGCAGCCTGCGGAACGCTGCAGCTTCGAAGGCAGGGAGCGTTTTGAGGCAGGGAACTCCAAGGAAGAAAGCAACTACAAACCAGAAGAAACGTACGGATGTACCACTTTTCCAGAAAGGAAGAAGAGATGCGAGAAAGCTGACCAGAGCCAGGTAGAGAGCATGGATCCATGTTGGCCAGAAGGACTGCCTCCACAAACGAGCACCATACAAGGAGTGAGTGGAGGGCAACAAGGCCACAACTAAGCCCACAATGGGCTTAGAGTTTTCCCAACCCACTGAAGGGGAAAAGAACGGATAACGAAAGCAGGGCTAAGAAGGCCCGTAGCACAGGCTAGGCGAGGCTAAGAATCTAAATACCCCAGAAGGGGATGGGAGCAGTGACAACCAGAACTGGCCTAAGCAGGCCTGTAGTCCACAACGGGTAAATCATTTGAATACCCCATTGCTATTTCTCTTTTGGCAACTTTCCAGCCATAGTTCTATTCACCCCCACATGTTTTGCCTTTGTTTCTGAACCTGTACTGACTTTTTACAGGGAAATCAGGCCTTCAGCTTCACTCCCCTGATCGTTTTTGCCCAATTAATTGGGGGCAGGGCGGGGGGGGGAATGATCAGTCGTCCAGACCATCAGTACTGGGAAACTAAGTTTCCCTTTTGACTTTTACAATTGTATCTTTTTAACATTGCACACAGCCTCTTACCATGCAGTGCAATTGGGCTACTTTTGTAACACCCTAGACATTTATGCTTGGGATTTCTGGTTACTTTTATGTGTGCCTAAGACAAGCTTGTCGCAGTAATTATATTTTTACCATTTTTATGTTATTTGTAGTGTGCACATTCGGTTCACCGCTTATGGCTACTGAACATGGCTAGTGCCCTAAAATGACTACGCCACAGGTTTTTCACTTTGCCCATATTGTGGTTTGGTCTTTCTGCCTTGCAAGGCAAGGAAATCCAATAGAAGGTCATGCAATTGCTGCTTTAGCGGGTTTGCAATGCCGTGGTGTGTGACTCAGAAAGTAGGTGGCACTGTCTGGTCCCATTCCACATCCGTGGAGCCAGTGACTCTAGGTGTGGGGCATGAGTGAAACCAATAGCGACACCTTTTTGGACAAATACTGGCTGTTTGAATGCTGACAAGCCATACCATTGGTGGGCTTGGACTTGCTTGCAGGCTGGATTTTGGATTAAAAAAAAAAAATAAAAAAAAAAGGACTCCTGCAACCATTTCTTCAGATCAGCATTGGAGCCAAGAAGCCCTCAAAGGAACCAAGTGAACATCTGAAGAGGACTCCTGAAGAGGTCCAGAAGCCCCTTCTTAATCTGGCCCGTTAAAGACCTGTTGGACTACCTGATCTGAAAAAGCCCTGTGCGGTGCTTGGTAGTACCAACCAGTCTCTGCGTGTTCTCGAGGATCCAGCCTCCTGAGCTTTTTAGAAGTGTCCCTGGACCACCCGGTTGACTGACCAGCACTTCAGTGGGCTACCTCGCTACAACTGTTCTGTGTTTCCAGCCGGAACATTCAGACGAATTTCAGCCAGTCAACTTCAAGGAATCTGCAAGGATTTCTACACCCGCGACTGGAAGGATGCCTGGCGTCAGCTGTGTGTGGTGGCTGTCGCTGGAACTCGCCTTCCCCATCCTGTGAAGTGTCCTGTAGAAGGCTGCCTCAGTGCTTTCTGCATTTCCCCATCGCCAAGGGTTGCACTCTGCTTCAGGACCCGACCGGAAGAATCCTGGCACCCACAGCTCCTGGGCACCTCTCACCGGAACCAACGGCAGGAAATGCAACCTCCAGCGACCCCCAGTCAACCCATCCAGTTATCTGGGAGCATCAGAGTCAGGGCGGGGCCAAGTAAACACAAAGCATGTGCCCCCCCCCCCCCCCTCTCCTCATAGGATAACACTGAGAACAAGTCTCTTTGTATGCTTCCATTCCACTGCTTTTTGGTCTTCGCACACGAGAAATAAAACCTGACCGATAAGCACACAATTGACTAACTTTTTTGCAGCTCTTCCTTTGAACAATTACCAACACAACTAACTTACCTGCATCAGATACATTCTAGGGATAAGCATTGTGACTTTTGGGCACAAGGCCCCACGTTTCTTAGGGATTGGACTTCCGAAGCTAGGTAATATTTCTTGTGACTTGGTTCCATCTTAGCACATCAGTTAACTTAGCTCTATTTTTGATCCAAGTCATTCATTGAATGCATTTTAAGAACCTATGAGAATATATATATATATATATATATATATATATATATATATATATATATATATATATATATAATCTACGTGAAATCTCCGAGGCGGAATAACCCGCAACAGAAATGTACGCACTACAAAATGTTTGTACATTTCCCATGCGAGCATCCATTTCAAAACCCTACAAAACGTACACCCCCACCCACAACACACCCCTACCCACACCCCCAACATACCACCACCCACACCCTACTTACCTTTTAAGACGCGCTGTGTCCCTGCAGCGCCAGTTCCCTTTCAGTTCCGTGATCAGTAACCGGCAACGCAGGGTCTTTTTTTTTTTTTTTGGGCCGCTGCAGGGGTTTCCCCCGCAACCCCCGCTCACCCCTGGGTTTTTTTCCCGCCTCAGTTGTGCTGCGGGGGTGTCCCCCGCAACCCCCGCTCACTATACTGTACAGTGTAGTGAGCGGGGTGTTGTGGGGGTCACCCCCGCATCCCCCGTTTTATTTAAAAAATATTTTTTTTGCTCGGTGAGCTGCAGGGTTGTCCCGTGTCCCTCGCAACACCCCGCTCACTATACTGTATACTATAGTGAGCAGGGTGTTGCAGGGGACACCCCTGCAGCCCCCTGCTTTTTTTTTTTGATAGTTCGAACTTTTGGTGGTATGTGTTTTAAGGTCTTTTTGTAAGGTCGGTACATTTTATTCAGACATTTCGTCCTAACCCGTTTATTATTGCGTGTTGTGAGATATTGTCACCTCTTATTTATCAGTGTGTGTTAGAGACCTAGAATAAACCCTATTTTTATACATGTCGGTCTTAATTGAATTATTGTGTGCTTCACTGTGTGGACTCATTGTTGACCCCTTACCCCACTCACACTTTCCTGAGAATAGCCTTGACTGCTCTGCATTGCTACCTTGATTGGGATAGCCTCTCAGAGTTCCTCTGTTGACCATAACCATGACTAGGATGGCCTCCTAAAATCTGTCCACCAGGTAAGATTCTAGAAATTAATCTCAACACCCATGAGTGTGTGGAAAGAAGCAACAACCAGAATTGGTTGAGCAGGCCTGTAGCCCACGTGGGGCTAACACTCCAAATACCCCATGAGTCTCATGCGGGGTGAGACCCCACGAGGGGTAGAGAAAACAACCAAAGCATGGCTGAGCAGGACCGTAACCTACTCAAGGTAGAAAGGAGAAATACCCTACAAGGGGCAAAGAGCTTTGCTTTTGTGAACACAGACTTCCCCCGGTCATGCGGAGCGGGTATGTCTAACAAGGAGAATACTCCCCCGAAAACAGGAAAAGTAGAAACTGTTTGGACCGGCTGCTACAGCCGTTGTGTAGCCAAGAGGAAACAGATATTTCAGTTGGGACTGCTAACACCAACCGAAGACTGGGAGAGACAGAGAACTCTTTGGTGGGGGTTAGAAAACAAAACAGTTTTTGTGTGGGTCTTGCGTTAGACTTCCTTTAGTGGTGGATTCAGTGGTTTGTTTTTTTAATGCAACTTTTAAATGATATTGCTTTGGAATCTGGTGTCATTACTACATTTTTTATACATTTCATTATGTACAATGTATTCACAGTGGCTTTCAACTTGTAGTTATTTGATGGTTCTGTTTCTTTTATTGAAAAATATAAATAAAATGATCAACCAAAAAAAATAAGAAAACCAGCCATCAATAAGGGAGAGCAGCCATCTCCCAAGTTAAAACTTATATTGCGTTAAGGAGAAATGGGAGGCGGACATGGGATGTCCAATACCGGAGATAGAATGGGCACAGCTGTAGGAAGTGCTCCTGAAGACATCAAGGAATGACCGTTTCCAGCTGGTCCAATTTAATATTTTACATAGGACATATGTGACTCCGCTGGTGCTCCGGGCAATGAATAGGGAACTATTGGATGAATGTCCTAGGTGCGGCACAGCGCAGGCAGGGTTTCGGCATATGATATGGGAGTGCAGGATAATAGCTGAGTACTGGGATGAGGTCCTTAATGGAGTGAATGGTTTGTTGGGGACCAGATGGGAATGGTGTCCGGAAACTTGTCTGTGGGGTAGGCTACCGGGTGGGGGGGGGAAAGACACAGAATACGGAATAGAATGGCCCGGTTTCTGCTTACACTGGCTAAACGCCGAATGGCGATAGCATGGAAATGCCCACAAGGCCCGGCGATTAATCTATGGCGGAAAGATGTGCGGAGGTGGGGCTTGGCGGAACTAACGGTTTTGCAGAATATGGACCCTGAGACGGAAAGGGAGGATGTAACGATTCATTGTACCCAATTGCTAAATGACTTGTCAAAGGAGAATGACCTACGGCCTCCGTGAAGAAGCACAGGAAGGGGTGGGAGGATGAACTGGGAAGACATGAACTTGGGAACTGGCAGCGGATCCATCCAATCCACAGGGAAACCATGGACGATGGAGTATTGCATGCTGTGACCGATGGAGGGAATGGAAGCCTGGAGGGCAAATCCGGACACTGGAAGAGGGGGGGGGTTAGAGGGAGGTGGGTGGGGTTGTGACTTTGTTGATATAGTTAAAATTAAAGTTATTAAGCGTGTTGGGGGTAGGGTATTGGAGGGTTAGGGGGGTGCAGGGGAGGAATTGCAGGTTTCTTGGGATATTATAAAATGCCAAGAGTGTTTAAAAAAAAACAAAAACAACAAAATAAAAACATATTGCCATTTCTTTCGTCGTGGTAGGGCAGATGTTAGGTTACTGTAAGTTTTGATAGGACTGCACTTTGTAAGATGTCCTGACGAGCACCCATTTGTTGTTTTTTTTAGAAAAGGAAACCATCTTAGGAGAGGCATTATTTATTTGCATAAAATATCCTGTTCAAACATGTCCTCTTGTCAATCTCCTATGTCTGACCTGCCACACTACATGAAGGAAGGAGAACTGCTTTTGAAACAATTTGCATAACTTTCAAAGCAATTCATGGAAATGGTCCTAAATGTATACATAGCCAAAATGTTTTGCTCTCACTTCTGTTCAATGGGCTTGCTTTTTATTTACCCAAACCTTAATACACAACACAAGGGGCAGACCTTAATACATTTGGATGTCATCTTGAAAAGCAATAGCAAACAGATTGGTTTTAAAAACCTATTCACCCTTATGGAAATCTCATTTTCAGTAACTGCATTTGCAATTATTTTCTATATAATAAATATATAGATGTATTATTAGATCAAAAGTCTTTGGCTTCCATTAAGCAGCCAAGTCATTTAGCATAATTATTTATTTTCTTTCACAAAGCCAAATGACATCATGCGTTCTGAATATCGTTTCATTTAGCGACTTGAGAAGAAATGTTACCACTGCCCTAGTCCTCTCAAATACCCACCTCCAACCACCCTGCCCCCACCAAAGTTCATGAATTGAACATGCCTTAGGGAGAACAGAATAGAGAACATTATTCACATCTTCCAAAAATATTGATAAACAGTGCCAATTCTATTTTTGGGATCCGATAGTTAGAAAATAGACTTCAGACATGAAATATTCAGAACAGTGATGTTCATATTTATAGAATGGTAATTATTCCAGTTCACCTGGTCAGCCGCATCGACGTTCCAACACTTCTTTTTTTTTTATTGTTATGGTTGATATTTAACCTTTCAACAACGTTCAAATTCAATAACAAATAGTATACCACATTTACAACAGTGCAATTTAAAACTAAACATTTTACACAATTCAACACATCAGTTTTTCATTTTAGACTTATGTGAGCCAAAAATCTAAGTGTAGCAAGGCCAATGAGACATACTTTCCGCTAAAGGTTTGCACCCAGACTCCGAGCTCTGAAATTTCTCGATGATAGTTAAAATGCTTTCTGACAAGCAGATTTCTCTCATCATTCGGTACTAAGCAAGACGTACCTAATGTCTCAAGGTTTTGGCTTCTTGACCACAAAATCGACAAACTTTAGCAAATTCCCACCGTTTTAATCTTGAGGCCAAAATTTCTCGAGTTGTGCAAAGGTTCAAACGCAGTTTTAAAAATCCACGTTGTTTAATAGGGCAAGGAAATCGAGATAAATAATTTGGTAGACAATTAAGTGCTTTCTTCAAATTCATAATTTTTAAAAGCCGTAGATCTATGGCATTCAGCAATTGTAGAGCACCAATCAAATGTCCACACCTTTTTTGCATTATACGGTCTCTGCAGTAATATTTTAACACTCGTACCTGCCTCTTTCAACCAGGCTGGCAAATCCTCCTCTAATCAGTCATGGCGCCAGACCGAACATCTTCTGGTAATGGGCACAGGACTGGGACGATGGAGTTAGCCTGCCCTAGTATTTTCCGTAAAAGGTTTAAAAGCTTCCACCTTACAATTACAGATAATGAAAGACCAATTCATAGTATAAAATGTGGATGGGCGGTCCATTTAGAACAAACATTCCCATTTATTCCAGTCCGTTTTATCTAAAAATAAGATGGCTTCCACTCAATGATATAGTTGGGACCACCTTCTGTTTATAGAAGGTCAACAATGGTTATAAATGTAAATAAATAAATGGTTCATTAGAGAACCTCCCATACTTATTGTGCAAAATAAGCCCCTGCGAAGCTATTAGCTTGACTTACAGACCATTATATTAGGTTTCGCTCTAGTGTCATTGGCCAAGATCCCCAAATATTTATATTCTGAAACCCGTTAAAGGGGAGGATTATATACTCTCATCAAAGGGAATGCCCACTTCGTCACTTGACCTGGCCTAAGCAGAAGCATTCCATTTGTTAGTGTTTATCCTAAAGCCATTATCTGGGCAGAACTCCTCTAGGTTGACCAGTTGCCTTGGTAGACCCAACAGGGTTTGGTCCAAAAGGACCAAATCATCCAGATATAGGACCCATCGGTACCAGCCCACGTCTAGGAGGATATGCACATGCTTTTAGCAGGTAAGACCCAATATCAGCCATACAAAGGTTGAACCGGGCTGGTGCAAAAATGCAACCCCGTTTTAAACCCATAGATGTCACAATGGGTCTTGACAACAGGCCCTGATAATTTAGTCTGACCTGAGTAGACATTCCCATGTGTAGATCTGTTATCATTTCCAACAGGTATGGTGGACATCCCCCAGGTCTCCAGCTTTGCTCAAAGTCTAGCTCGGTCCAACGAGTCAACGGCATGCTTGAAATCTATTAAAAAAAAAAGGCAAAAAGACTGGTTGACCCCCACCTACAGATGTTCTTTAATTATAGCAAAAGTGCCCAGATTTATTGAAGTACCCAAACCTGGAATAAATCCCAATGGCAAATGATCCAATGCTTCGCCTTCTTTGCCCAATCTAATAAATGTCTTAGCACCAGCTTTGTAAAGAATTTTCCTGAAACATTGAGCAAAGCAATAGGCCGATAATTTCCTGGGTCGGACCGAATTCCCTTTTTGAAAATAGGAACAGTAATAGATTTTTTCCACGAGGTCGGGACACTGCGTATTTGTAAGATGGACTTAAACATTGTAAAGAGTAAATTTGCCCATTCCTCTGGGAGGGCTTTTAAGAGGATATTAGACCCGCGTGGAAGAAGACAGCCCCCTTAGACCAAGCCCGGCGCTGCGGGACGTCCCCAAAGAGTGTACCATTGACCATCAAGAAACCTCTATTCTTCATTAAGTCCAGCCACAGCTCTGTTCTTATCTGATTATTACAACTAGACTCCTATAAGCAAGATATATTCAGATCTCCCATAACACCACCAGCAATCTGCGAATCTAGCGGCCACAGACATCAAGCAAAGTCAATAAACTTGCTATAAAGGTTTCCATGGATATTGCTCAAGGGTACCAATACAAAAATCATTAATTCCAGCACAACACCTCCCTCTCTTCCCCCCAGCAGACCATGATACCTTAGTCAATTGGATAAACATGTTAGCCATGGGATTAGGGATAAGCCCATACCATTTCTACAAGCTGTGATAAGGCCTGCCGATGGGGTGCCAGAGTGACCCCTACTAGCATCAACCTGTAACAACGAATACCCATCTAAGATTGAGGTGGATAATAGCCAAGTTTCTTGCAGGTAGAAAACGTCCAAAAGACCCAATGGATTGCCCTGCTCTTGAAAGATTTTTTAAACCCTCTAGTGTTCCAGCTCCCCATTTGGATCTTCATAGGCCCTTGGGTCCCCTGAAGCAAATTCTTTGTTGCAGGCTTAGTTATTAATGCTTCCAAAAGCAGGACCAATCCTCCCCCTCTTCGTTTTTTCCTTCCTCATTTAGACAGAGGAGCTCGACATGCCTAAATCCTTGGTTCCCCTTATAACAGGTCACCGTTAGCAGGGAAGTCTGGATTGCCCCATCAGGGACATCTAGGTCAATACAAGGGGGAGATCTCACCTGGTCTTTCTCCCAATCAGAGAGCTCAAAAATTACAAATACCAAAGGTCGAACTTAGAGCCCAATTTCCATAATTACCTGTTTTATCAATCTGTAAGGAATATGCAAAAATACTCTGTTTAACTCAGTATCATTTACACATTCAATCGAATCAATGTCTTTTGAATCAACCAAAGACAGTTTAGGGATTGGTCTAAACAATCTGAAAATGTTTTCTCTGTTCAATGTCAATGTTTTTTACCAACCGTTCAAGCAAGAGACAATTACCATTCAGGGGGTCGGCAGCAGCTCCAACATCACTTTCTACACACAGTAAAGGTGCAGCTTGAACTTTAGAAGAGAGGAGGTTGAGGGCATCTAGAGTGACCAATACGAAGGAGGGGACTCCCTGATCTGAGGGAATGATGGAAAAGCCTCCAAAACCCCTCTTTGGGGGCCCAGGTGATTTAAAATCAAGGAATCTCTACATAAAACAGAGAGAGGCGACAGATTGTCAGGGAGAGCCTCGCAATTAGAGTCTCCCGAGTGCGTGGTCAAATTCAACAGATCTTTATCCATCAGGATACATAGAGTTTCTCCAACTTGATCCAAATCCTCTTCCCACAAGTGGTCATTCACACTGGTGGTCTTCCCCATTGTAGAGTCTTGCTTACTTTGATGTCTTTTTTATGGAGCCTTTCCGAGGGTGGGCCACAGTGTTTTGTAGAAGAGGTGCTGCCAAATTTCAAAGAAATGTTCTAGAACCAGACGCTTGTGGTCTGCCCACTCACTTTTGATTCTTAGATTTGTCATTTACCACTTTCCACCCTTCTTTAGTGGTATCAAAAATACCCAAAAGGGATTGGAGTCATTACACAGGGCCAGAAGTCAGTTCTGCCCTAAACATGACTTTGGGGTCATCAGGACATCTACCTCTTCTTAACTGGCATACCCTCTCTCGGGTTATAAGATCTGCATCACATAAAACCGGATAGGCCCCAGATCGTGAT
The DNA here is from genome assembly GCF_040938575.1 of Ambystoma mexicanum. Classification (NCBI taxonomy): domain Eukaryota; kingdom Metazoa; phylum Chordata; class Amphibia; order Caudata; family Ambystomatidae; genus Ambystoma; species Ambystoma mexicanum. Next base: position 288,002,993 of record NC_090931.1, on the reverse strand, counting down.
ACCTCAGCAACCTGAAGTTTAGACGTTTGAGGTGGCAAAATGCCACCAAGAATTGCTCCGTGCCAAGTAGAGATCTTTATCTCAAACTGTCAGCTTGGCCACTATTAGTTCAATTTGCATCACAATCTTTTCATTAAGCATGTTGTATAGTTTTTACCAAAGACGGGTTCATGGCTGTTAAAGTTAGGTCGGTAGAGGGAGGAGGCGGGTTTAATATGCTAAAGGATTGTCTGGAGGTCGGATAGAGAAGAAGATGAGGTGGATAGAGTGGGGTCACAGTAAAGTATTGGTGAAGCCGACAAGTTCCTCTCTTGGGCCAGTGCGGTTCTCGCCCCTTCAGACTCACTCAGGACTACTAGCCTTGCGCTATTTCCTGCACCACACATCAATTGGTGAGTTTCCAGGGTATTTGGAATTGCCTGTTCCGAAGTAGGAGTCAAAGAAAATTTCCCATCCCTGGCTCCCCCCACCACACATAAGGACAGCCAGCTCCCTTGATGGTAAATTGCTTGAGTCAATAGTTGGGGGGGGCAAGAAATCACCAACTGTATGAACCTGCGCCTTAGCTGTAACCGGCCTTCCCACGTGAAGGTTGATAGCTAGGGCTAAAGTATTGGTCGTTTGAGATCAGAAGATCCCAAGAAGGGATCACCGAAAGAACTAAATCATCCACAATGTGAGAGGCTTCCGGATTTTCAAGTTCTAGTTGGGTTGTAACATCTCTTAAAGTAACATCCTCGAATGAGATCAGCCGCGTCACCGGACATGTAGGGGCCGCGGGCGGAGTTTATTAATATAATTTAGCTTTACACTTTCAGACCCAGTTTCGGGTAACGCCACATCCCATAAATAGAGGCGTATGTCCTTCGTATTAGTAGAAGCAGGCGTTTTCTTAGGGAGACGGCCGAGGGACTTTATTAAAGCTCTTGGTTTATTCACTTTGAGGAGTCCCTTAAATGGATTGTTAGGAGTGTCTGCTGAACCCTGCAATGTCAGTTTGACGGCATAGCACTTCTCAAAGTGTATGCATAAGACATCCAACTGCCTGCAGCCACGTTATTTTGCAGCTTAATGCAGGTGAGAACGGTTCACCTTCTGGGCTCTCAGATCTTCACAGAAGACCACTCAAACTCACTCACCGCTTTGGCTTTGGGCCTCAGCATGCTGGCAACAGCACAAATCACAAAGCCCACACAGCAAAACCAAACCTTATTGTGATCCTCGCAGCCCTCTCGGCGAGTGACGGACTGCAAATTGCGGACAGCCGCGCCAGTCATACTGCTTCCGACTCCGACACAACCTTCAGCAAGGGCTAGAGGAAAGGACCTTCTGGCATCAAGCCGCACCGATCTCCTGACACAAATTGCTAAAGCAAAAGCCTTTCCTACAATTATGAAGTATGGCATTGATCCCTTCTGTGAACAAAACATTGTTTTCTGAGTATTGAAGACGGGAGACACACTGTATTTTGCAGATTCTTATAATGTGCAATAACTCAGAAGTGTTTATTTGAATACCTTTATTTTTTTTGTGTCAATTCAGTATGCCCATTTTCCTAGTAACCTAACTCTCTGGAACATCTGTTAGTTTCTTTGCACAAATATTCTGGGCTGGATTTAATAACATTTCAAATAGAGCGAGTCGGGATATGCCTTGAGCATATTTTAGATGCCCATGAAAGCACTTGTGAATAGCATATGCGCATAAGCATCTCAAAGATGCTCTATGCACTTCCAGATTTTATCTAGTTTTACTCTTCGTGACTCAGTTGTAATGCAGCATATGCAAATCTGTAATGCTGACCAGCATCTCCTTGGTGGCTCCAGTCCAACACTTTGTGAATCTGGCCGTCTGTTCACTATTCCTCCCATCACTTTTCCTCGAACAAACATCTTTGCCAGTGAGCGGTCTCTTTCCATCTTTTATATGCCTGTTGAGGCTTCATTTCGTTCAGAATGTGTACAAGATTGCTGTCACACCCAATTGCCTATAGGAAAGTATGATTGCCAAGCTCTAGACTAGCCCCAAACATTTTGCTTCAGCGATTCATCCATGGTTTAACATATCAGAGACAGATACATTTGCGATGAATGCCATTTGTCATAACAAGAACATGAAGCTCTCAACCTCTGCCAATGTGAAACCTAATCTGCTTCCTTCATAAGGCTATCAAATGCACCTACACACATACTTCCCTCTATGAAGCATCCAACTTTAAATCACAGTTACCACGCATATGCGATGCACATGGGGCTGCAGAAATGTTTGTCATGGTCCATGCACTGCATTAAACTTTATCCTGCACTGTAATGAGCTCTTTGCCTTTTGCAGATTTAACTTTATAAACTAATTCCACTCGCGATTCTGCCACTGCACGACTGCCTCTCTGTTGGTAGTTTGCCTATTAGCCAACGTCCTTTTTGCGCTACAACAAACTCTTTCGCAACAGCTGGGCTTTCTGTAAGCAGGATATGTAGAGAAAGGTATGAGTGTGATAAGAGAGCAGAGGGTAGGAAGAGTGGAGGGAAAACAGGGAATGAAGGGAAACGAAGTTGTAGCAAAAAATAAATAAATACATCGAAAAGCAGTTGCAGAACACATTTGAAAGTATATGCCTGCTATTTGGTGAGATAAGCAAGGTACTGTATAGGAGGAAAACATGGAATAGAATGCCTAGGTGGCTAGTGGAAATAGCGAAAACTCAAATATGTAGGGTTGATGGTCATGGGGGGGGGATCTTAGTGTTCTTGACAAGGAAATGGTTAACATTTATGTAGTGCGCGGTATTAGCATATTCAACTTTTCAATTGAGATCATTTAAATCAAAGTGAATACTTAATATAGTTGTAGTGCTTACGGCACTGCAACAAATACATAGCAACCTACTTCAGGTAAGAGTCAACCTGCTTCTGCTCTGGGGGGGCGAGAGGGAATCGGTTAATCTATGTAATAGGAAGCGATTGCGTGAGGCTGATTTTGATCGAGACTGCGTTTTAAAGTTAGTGCCTTCTATGCAGTTAGTGAACATTTTCAACTAACGTCTCCAAGGAAATGCTGGCTTCATGGTGCTGGAGCGTTCTGCATTTTGTTCTTTCAATGTTCGTTTTTGTATCTTCATTCTTCTGGTTTCTTGCCTTGGTTTTCGTTTGAGTTGATCATCTTTTAAGTTGAATTGACAGTCCCACCTTGTCTCCACTATTGCATCCTAACTCAGTGTAATACATTGCTGAAACACAGAGCATTTGTATGATATCTTGTTTAATAGTAATATTATGAGTACCATTTACCCAAGCACGCTTTACATGCTGCACCCACCCCTTGCTCCCGACAAGATGCACAAGGACAGTGGGGAGAGACAAATGTGAGCATACTCATATCAGCACTCAGTTGTGCTGACTACATGGGGGCTTGGAGTTCCTGAAGGGGGTTGTGGGGGCGGGGCAGAGGGTAGATAATTGCCATTAACACTATGTGAAGCCTGTCGATTTAAAAAGGTGGCATGGGAACATGCTAACCCGTATTTAGAGTGTTCACAAGATTGCAGTTTTTCATATATTGAAATTCAACCCATATCTGCATACTCACTTGACATCTCAGATCTCATCAAGCAGAACACCATTAAAATGCTGGCCATCTCAGAAACATGGCTACATACAACAGCAGGTCCGGCCATATCCTTAGCCATCACGCCGGAATACTCCATCTTCAAAAAAGACAGAACCAGCTCCAGAGGAGGGGCCAGGGGTGACCATTATAGCCAGAGACACCATTTGAATTAGGACAATGCAACAACTAACATTCCTTCAAGAGAACTTCTCACGGTTAAACTAACCCTCTCCCACACAGCAACTATAACCATCCACTTGATCTACAGAGCACCAGATTTACCTACCAACTTTAAAGAGGACATAGCACAACTCCTATCAGCAAACTCTAAACCATTAACCAAGACCATCATCCTGGACAACTTCAATCTAGGTTTTAATTGTGAAACTGACTCGGATGCCACCTCCTTAGCTAGCGCAATCAAAGCTCTAGGCTTTACACAACATATCCTCTGCCCAACACATACTAAAGGCTGCACGCTGGACCGGATTGAATAGTCTAACTGTGATATCGCCATCACATCTAACATGACCTGTCCTTGGTCGGATAACAATATTATCTAATTCGACGTACCTCTGCCAAATCCTACCACTTCCCCAGTGACAGTAATTACCCCCCATCCTCCTAATAAGGAACTCCCAAAACAAAACTCCCTCCAGTATTCTGCCTCTCATAACTGCGATCAAGAACTCCCAGCCCTCTACCAGTGACCCTGGAACCATAGTTGAGGCGTACAATCACTCACTCACATTGGCCATCAACACTGTGGCCCTGCTGACAATGCAAAGCGAAACCCATTGCTCATCTGAACTCCCGGTTCACACCCGATCTAAAAGTTCTCTGGGGGAAAAAAAAAAAAAAAAAAAACATGGCGGAAACCATCTGGAGAAAAAATTAAAAAAAATAAATAAATAAACACCTTTATCCAATAAAGCCCACTACACCTCCACAGCTAAGACTTAGAGTTTATACTCCAAGCGAAAAGCTCTACCTATAACGCAAGGATTAATAATGCCAACTCAAGCTCCCAAGCTTTTTGCTATACTACGAGTGCTAGAATCACCTGCGCCCCATGCAACTAGCTGCATAAAAACAGCACCTTGTGCACCAACATAAATCACCATGCTCCAGACGAAAATACTGCTAAAAATGATTACACTGGATAGCTGCTACCCCTAACCCATCCCCCGTACCTAGTGCCTAACCACAAAACCTTCATCTATTCAGCTTTAAGCCAGTCTCCAAAAAGAAGTAACTCAGATTATCAAAGGACTCAAACCATCCTGCTGCCAAGGGGAGGTCTGTCCTGCCCCGGTCATTAAGGATTGAGCAGAATCACTCACACAATTCATCGCCTCCCTCATCAACACCTTGTTCACGTCTGGATGATCTCAAACCTCAACAAACTTGATGTTGCATACAAATCCTAGTCGTCGATGGCTACTCCATCCCAGTCTCTAGAGATGTCAAGACAATTGATGTTTACCTCGACTCCCCCCTCTCACTATCCAGACAAGTCAACACAATCTCATCATCGGCCTCCTACACCACCAAGCTAATGAATGCCTGTAAACCGATTTTCTACTCCGACAGCTGCTTAGCCATCGCCAGGGCATTTATAGGATCCAATCGGCACTATTGCAACGTTTTGTTTGCAGGGTCCTCTGCCCGCAACATCAGCAAGTTGCAGGTCATACAAAACAATGCCCTAAGGAAGGCTCTCATACCAAGATGCAAGCACATCACCACTTTCACAAGGAAGGTACACTGGCTTCCTATCCATAAGCGGATCATATTCAAAACCTTTGCCATCACACACAAATGTCTTGTGAACACTGCACCTAAATTAGGCCTATGCCTAAACGGAGACAAAACAGAGAATCTTATAGTTGGCACCATAGAAACCTTAAACAAACTCCCATCACAATACAAAACCTTTAACATCGATAACTCCACCATCACAGTCTCCTCAGCTGTAAAAACCCTAGGAGTATACCTTAACTCAACACTGTATGTGACGGCAGGTAAATGCCATAGCGTCTTCCGCTGCGCTTACCACTAAGGTAATTAATGCTGTGAAACTTTTCCTCTCAACAGAAAACTGCCTGTCAATAGCCAGAGCCACAGTAGGCACCAAGTTGGACTAATGCAATGCCCTCTACTTGGGCACCTTGACAAAAAACATTAACACAATATAAGTCCCCCAAAACAACGCCTTAAGAGCAGCCCTGAGTATTCCGAACACATCTCCCATGCAAGAAAAGAGGCCCACTGGTTACCTATAAAAGAACGTATCTCTTCAAATCCATGGCTATTTACTCACAGATGCCTCTCCGCTGATGCCCCACCCTATCTACCCGAAAGGATCACCCACATGACCTCCTCCAGACCCACCAGATCACACCTGTCCAACCAGACCTATGTACCCAATTTCAAAAGAAGTAAAGCTGGGGGGGGTACAGCTTCCAGCACCTCAAAGCTGGAATGCCCTCCCTATGGCACTAAGGAACGAAAATTCATACCAAGCTTTCCGCACACTGCTCAAAACCACCGTCTTAAACTAACTCCGATCCTTACTCTCCATATTGATTGTATGAGACATCTGTGTATAACAACCGTTCATATTGGTTATATGTAACAACAGTATGTATCAATTGCACTCAATGACCACTTGTAACTATTGTATGTAACCCACTCAAACCACCTACCTGTTGTAAAGTATGCATCTTGAAATGACATGTATTAAGTGAGCCTACCTGACCAGCGCCACGATGCCCCTGGGCAGTTGTGCGCTATACAAATCCAAATAAATAAATACATTTCAAATAAATGTACCAAAGTACAAATCGACCAGACCCGCTCGTACCCCCTACATCCACTGCCCAACTGTTGCAAGATTCACGCTCCAGAGAGCAGGTGGTCTGAGTTTTCCCGTCATCGCTGCCAAGAATTGTAATGCCCTGCCTCATGAACTAAGAGCAGAAAAATACTAGTGGGCTTTCCCCAAGCAGTTTAAGACACTTGTTCACCTAGGATGTAACCACAGATAAGGCCAGAACTAACAATGACTATCCTTGTCTGAGCTGCTCAATCTAACTGTACCCAACATATCCGCGTAATCTGTAACCAGCGCCTTGATGACCCAGGGTTTAGCACACTTTATAAATGAGAAAATAAATAAATTCACTGCCCTGCTTTGAGGTTTTTATGGATTAAGGGATCTTATTTGACAAAATGTTTATGGCAAAATTACTACAGGGGAAATTATTTGATCAGTGGGTGTGATAAATGCAGAACGCATGCATACAATTCCAACTTCTCTAGAGAAACCGTGTTGTAGAACTGAAATATCCCAGTTAATGCAACTTACTTTAAGTTTAGTTTTGGCGGGGGAAATTCAACTTGTATTCACATCACCAATACCAATAAGACAATGATTTTTGAAATACTGACCAAGAGCAGATAGTTTTGTCACACATGCATATTAAAGACATCTCCTGGTGGCCTATGCAAAATGCTCTGCAAGTCTTAGCTTTTAGGCTCTCAGACTGCATTCTGAGAGGAGTAAACCGGCGTCTTATGCTGGCAAAATTACAAATGTCAAACATCCATCCTTTAGCCACCACAACAACTAAAGACGCAACTCAAATATGCTGTCTGAAGAGCACACATGTGCATGTATGCGATTCCAGGCAAATCACTACCTAAAATGATCTTTTTTTGGTTAGCAAAATTTTGATCGCTTAGCAGTTATTTATTTCCTGAAGCGTGAACTACACAAAAAACCTTGCTCATATATTGTATAATAGACTGTGGTATTTGCACCATATAATAATATTTATAAAGTATGTAGTGCGCAACACATGCTGAATCACTCCTTAGCTTGATCAGTGTTCATTGTATGTTATGTTGACTTATAGCATGCACCGCTACCACCCAGGGGCGGTCTCCAGGTGCTCACGTGGCTCTGCAAGAAAAAGAGGGCAGGGTGTGTAAAGGATAGGAGAAAATCAAGAGGAACCGGAGTCTGTGTGTGCCGTCTATTTATTTTATTTATTTACTTTAAGAACGCGCCCAATACCGTACCGGAGATCGGTTTCTAAGCACAGATCCGGTATTCAAACCTGTTGCTCAGCGTGTTCTTGCTTCCAAGACCAGCGCATTGCCCCTGTGCTATCCTCCGTTCACTGTCTTGCATGCAAGTTGGTTGTGCAACCTGGCTTGCTGTAACCATAAGGGTAAGACTCGGTGCCTTGGTTATGTACTACGGTTTACGTTGGGGGTGTGTGTGTGTGTGTCTCATGTGAGGTTAAGGTGGTAGTGTAATTGAGAACACTGATTTGTTGTATCCATAAAGGGAGAGTCCAGAGTCGCGGTTGTTAGTTGTATGCATGAGAAACGTATCTTGGTGTGTGGTTTGGCTGGGTTTTTTTTTTAAAATGGTTGCATGCACTGGTATGGTCCATCTGTAGGGTAGGTCCAGTATCTGGGATGTTTGTTGAGTGCAAATTTGTGTTACGTTTTGGTGTGTGTGTATATGTGGTTTGGCTAGCCCATAGTCGTGTATGCTGGTTGTGAGGTATTTTGGAGGAGCTGGAGTAGGGTGGATTAGTTCATTAGTTAGAACTTTGGTAATTCTCGACAATTCCTCCACCTTTGAGCAAAGGTACCCTCTTAACCTAGAAGTTTAATAAACGATGTACTGGAATGTTTACTTAGTAGGGCTATATGCCTGCGCCTTGACTGTGTAAGGTGTATGTGAGCCCAATTTAATCTTTGCAATCTCATCAGCCTAGGGGCACTGCCCTGGGGGGTTCCATTTGCTACACAATTTGTCAGCAGTGTGGCGCAGGAGAATAAGCTCATTCTAGGCATGGGGCTGCTTGACTAATCTTTTGAGGTTTGCTACCTCCTACACATTGCTTTACTTTGTTTAACCCTCTCACCTACTGTGCAGGACACGTGGGTGTCACCTGCGGCTCCCTTTGTCCTCCGGAAGGGCTGGTGAAAAGCTCCCCTGGAGCTTAAGCACACAACAGCTGTGTTGCTGCTTTTCCATCCCAAACCAGACAGGAGGGCATGGGCCAACTTAATGTTATTCATTGTATTAACCCAAGAAGGATTACGATTTGTCCACACATGCAGGATACAAACATGGAGGGCTTTAATTGGGCCAGGACTCAGCCCAGGCAGTCTGCAAATATTGCCCTTGAGCCAGGGCTCTGTGGTGGCTCCCGAACAGACTTCACTGGCCAGATTCCTTTCACTGCAGCAATCGAAATAAAAAAAAGAAAAGTGGCAATACTATTCTTCACCAGTAGATGTCACTATCAGCAATGTTTAAGATCACAATATCAGTTAAAGACATATGGAGTTTGTTTTCAAACACGAAATGGAAATAAGTGAGTGAATTGTTTGATTTTTGCAACACATTGTGTTGAAATATTCTCATTACAATTATTTTAATTAGTCCAAAGGAATCATGGATTTCTTTCAAATGAACTATGGGGCTGTATGGTACGCTGATCTATTTTGATTAGATGTGTTATTTTATATTCGAGTAGATTCATTTTGGTCAATATTTTTACAGCACATGAACTATATATATTTTTTTTAATAGAATTCATTTCCTTTCATTGCTCATATGAAATCGTCTGTAGGGTCACTCTTAATTACATTAACGCCAAGAAACCACGCAGGTGGCAACAGTGTGTGGTATAAGAAAATTTAGCCTAGCTCAACCTAACCTAACATAGGCCCTACCTCTTCTAAAGGTTTATTAGCAGCTGCTTGGGGATCTGTGGGTGAACCAGACAATTTTAAGCCCTGTCCCAACTATTGCATCACAACGCGTTAGAGCCCCGTTTGATTTCTAATCCCACTCAAAGCACTGCAAACATGGAGCACGCAGTTTGCACACAGATCAAAAACAGGTTCAACAATAATCTGGGGTACCTTGCTAATTATATACACATTAGCTACACTTTGTTTACCTCTTGAGGATAGGTGAAAAACAGGTGTCAATATATGAGCAATGTAATTCTGGAGAGGAGAGTGAAATCAAAAGGTAATGGAACGTAGCTGGGTGTTGTATAGCATGACCTCTTGCATGTGTGAGGCATTTTTGCACTACAGAAGTGATGGATGCAAGGCTTTGAATTAATCCGGACCACTATTATTGCTCTGGGCAGTCTACCATGCCTTAAAATTTTGCATGTCTGCCCCATTTCAGAAGGGGGCCCATCCAGTTGCAAACCAGTCTTGGCTCTTGCCACTGATGTGATATGCAAGGTTGCCCACAGCAAGGCTATTGGCTGGTATTCGTTTAACACCTATTGCCCATCCCTTTTAAGTTCTGGTGGAAAACAGACTTCATGAAAAAACAAGACACAGCCAGTGCGTCACCCACACTTCCCATGACATGACCTGTGTCAAGGTTTGCGCTATAAGGTTCAGCCTCCCCTTCAGTAAGTTTTCACCATCCTTGCACTACTTATTTCCCCCCATGTCAAGCATGCATGGAGCTGAAAACCCTCACACCCACCAGCACGCAGACTGGACAATCAGGCAAACAGTGTACACAGAGGTAGTGTGAGAAACCAGAAGGTGTCTCACCCACTAGTCCGTGCGGATATATCTCCTCTCTCCTCCCCCCCAGTGCGCGGGGGTGGGGGGGTTCACCTGGATGAAGGGTCTTCGGGGAGCCGGAGGCCGGATGGCGAGATGCGGTATCCCGCCCCATGCAACACCTTTACCCGATCCTACCGGGTAGGATTTGTGGGAACTTTGTGTCCCCCCCCCGCCCCCACCTTTACCTTCACAGAAAGGTCCACGCACAGACAGCCCGCTCTGGAAGAAAAAATATTCATACCCGAGCTATGCATCTGACAAGTCCTGCTACTATGGTCCAGCAAAGTCAGGCATTTACTGACCATGACTTACACCTCACTTTCATTAAACAACCCGACACAGATAAAAGGCAGAGGATGAGAGCACACTGAGAGCGAGGCAAAGCACACGAAGGAACAGTAGTTTCGAGTCGGCAGCTGAACAAGGGGAGAAAGACAGCAAACCAAGAAGGGTGTGCAAGGAGGGAAATACACTCAACCTTTTCGGCAAGAAACCATTACTATCAAGAAACCTTCAACAGTGAAAGCATAAGGCCAGGAAACCAGAATGAAGAATCCTGCATTGTGTGTCGGAGATACTGGAGGCCCGCCTGCGTGGCTGACCAAGGCGGGGAGGAGCAGCAGCCATTTTGGTATCATCCTTTGCTCCAAGAAGAAAGAAGCACCAGAGAGATCAACAAAGTTGGTGAGTTGGGGAGACCGATGCAAGACCAGTCTGTGTTGAAGTCAAGGTTGCAAGCGGCGACATTGTATAACGAGCGCTGGAATGAACATTGTTAAATGTGTGTGATGAAAGATGCGAGCAACGCTAAACTGCTGATGAATGTTTGAACTTGAGAAGGAAAGATACAATAACATTGACAGAGTGGTCCGGCACCAGGAATGTGCTCAATCGCAGGTCTCTAATGTATCCGCCAAGAAGTGGCAGAAATTGATCAGAATATCGTGTGAAGTGAATCGAAGTGGTCTTGCAATGGTTTAAGCAAAACCCATCGCACATTTGAAAGTCTTCGATTTTGAGATCAAGAGGAAACCGTAGAAAGCGAGAGTACATGGTCGGAGCCCGAACGAGGGAGACCAAATGTGAATAATGTGCTAAAGTGGTCCGAGCCCAAACAAGGAAGATCCATGATCCGAGCCCGTACGAGGGAGACCAAGTGTAAACATTGTGGTAAAAAGGGGGTCCAAGCCAGAAGGAGAGAGACCCATGATGAACATTGGAAGCGAGAACTTGTGCATGTGAAGATCCTGAGAAAAGTGGAACTTATATTTGTTTGTTACGACAGGCCCTCTGCAGTAAGAGACTGTTATTGGAAAAGGCTTTGGCAGAAGGCACCCCCGATACCTATGCTGAACTGTATCTTCGTGGCAGAGAAACCAGAGTGTGTGCGAAGCTCGAATATGCAGTCTTGCCCCGTGCTAAAAAATGTGGGGAAGGGAAGCCAACTGTTCTACATTCCTGACATATTATTTCTTGAATACTTTCCTTTTTGCATACACAATTGTCCCACACCCTTTTGTATTTAGAAGGATTGGCAATAGGTTTATTAGTATAGGCCCTTTTATTTTGACAGAGACTCGACTAGGACTGCATGATTATTCGATGGTCGTAGCTTGCAACCATCCTTAGATAGGCGTTCAACCAACCAATTGAAGCTCAATAAACACCCTTGAACTGTGATCACTTGTGTCTGTCTTCACTGTTTGATACCATACCTTCCTTAAGGTATTGGGCAGTGGCATTCCTAGGCTGGGCCCTGGGGTGGGGAGGGGGTTTTGGGGGGACAGCATGGTCCCCTTCTCTACTCTATAAGCCTATACCCCCTTTGGGCAGCCCCTACTGTGGTGTACCGAGTGGGGCGGCAGGGAGGGCAAGACCGGGATATTTGTCAGCGGGACACCTCTCCCGTCAGGGACCTCAATGAGGGTGCCCAACGGGAAAGGTGTCCCGCTGGCAGGACAATGTGTGCCGAGCAAATCCTGCTCAACATGCTCATTGTCCTGGCAGCAGGACACCTTACCCTTTCAGAACGGGAGAGGTGTCCACTGCCAGGACAATGTACGAAGGACCTTTGGGCAGCAGGGGAGCTATCATGTTGCTCTGTGTCAACAGAGCATTTCAATGTGAGCCATTAGGCACGGATGGGACGGGGAGGACTAATAGCAGGGACTTTTGTCCCTTTAGAAATGTGAACAGAAGGGAAAGATTAGAAGTGAGAAAGGTGCAAAATGTTGCATGCTTTATGAAATTACTATGGCTTTAAAACCCCAGGGGGATTTGTTAGGATCACATTAATCTACATGATGCTTCTTTGACTTTGCATGCAAGATGTGGAGATAAAACTAAAGCCATACATATTAGATTATGTAATGTGGTTTGCTTCCAAGGTATTGATATAAACAAACAAACAAACGTGATATTTTATAATGTTGCAAAACATACAGTTTACCTAACCCAGTACCCGAACACAAACATACATGGCGATAAAGTGCAGATGCGAAATGAATTACAAAATACCACTTTAGTACATTAAGGTGTAGTGGATGCATCAATTTTCGGATGGTGGACGCGTACTGTCGTTCTTTCATGGGAGGTAATGTATATCAGGGGAGCCCCCCACAGCTGGGGAATCATGCCCGAGGGTCCTGGATAGCCGCAACCGCAGACATATAGGATCTGAATGGAGTCCAATGGTCTAGCGGAAGATGGTAAGGTTGCTGCATACTGTGGGTCTCCTTTCACACATTCATATAGGCCAGCTATTCGCGAAACGTTAGTGCTCTGCATCCCCCAGAGCCCCATTACTTGGTGGTTATAGTCCTGGACACAACTGATGCCATTCCAGCTCATTTCTTTCAGTTCTACAGCCAGAATATATTGTAGCTAACATCCAAAATTCAATGTGATATTGCCAGGTGTTATCCAGCATAGTAGTCAAGGTGGTTTCAATCGCAGCCCAAAATGGGCATAGCTTAGAGCACGACCATGCTACATGTAGAAAGTCAGCCATATCTTGGTAGCATTTGTTACAGCTGGGTGACCTATTAGGATAAAATGTATGAAGCTTTGCAGTGGAATAATACACCTGATGCAGGAATTTGTAATGGGTCAACCATAAACAGTAGTTCATGGAGAGAGACCTTGTTTGCCCCTTTCCACTGGTTGTTTGTCAGTTCATAGCCCAGAGCGGATTCCCACTTAATCCGAGATGAGTTAATATGAGTGGGTCTCCGTTTTGATGCGCTTGTATATAGTAGAAACCAATGATTTAGGGGGTGGGGGTGGGGGAGGTTGTGGTAATAATTGTAACAATGCGGAGGTCATTGGGGTCAGCAGGTATTCAGGCCATATCGGCTTGAAAAGTTCCCGCAAACGGAAAAACAAAAACATTGTCACCTGGTTCCTTTCACGTCTGGATTTCAGAACATCCCAAGTGATCAATCTACCGTCCAACAGCAGGTCTCCCAGTGACTGTATCCCAAGATTCGTGAAGTGTATCTGGAAGATCTTGTCATGTGCGAGTCGGACACCCCGAACCCTGTATGCTACAAACGTAGGGGAATATAGAATGTTTTCACCCAGAATGTCACCCAGTTTCCTCCATGCCCAACATGTAATCTCAATGGGTTGTACCTCCGCCCGATTACCCGCTTTGGGTCCCAACCGTAGGAACCATTTAAGTCTTCAGGCTGCATGATCGCCTTCCGCTGAGGGAGGACCAGCACTAGTTGGAGCACTGTAGTTGTGCTGCTAGGAAGTAGAGATCTCAATCTGGGTATTCAAGGCCACCTTGTTCATTGGGCAACGCCAACACATCATATGCTATCGTGCCCCTGGGTGGGTTTAATGTATTTTGACATTATTTTATTTGTATATATTGCAGCTTGAGGGGCAGTATAGAACAGGCAGACCCATCAGATAAAATCGAGACCCAGGCCAGAACGTCTGAGGACCTCAAACAGGAAAGGCCACTCCACTGAGTCAAAGGCCTTTTCTGCGTCCAAGGCTGCAACAACTATGGGGATTTCCGGGTTCACATTGTGCATGAGTGTGAATAGTTGTCTTAAGTTGTTCTGCGTGGATTTACCAGGTATACCGCCTGCCTGGTCCGGCAGGACCAGGGAGGCCATATATGGAAGGAGGCAATCTGCTAGGATTTTGGTCAAGATTTTATTGTCTGTACTGACTAGGGAAAGAGGCCTATGTGATGAACACTTCAAAGTGTCTATCTAGTTTTAGCAGTATTGTTACTATGGCTGAGCGAGTGGACTCTGGTAGAATCCCTTAGCCAAAGGCCTCCTCATACATACAGCAGAGATGGGGGACTAGCAGGTCAATATATTCCTTATATAATGCTGCCGTAATGCCATCTAGCCTGGGTGCCTTACCACTGGGTAGGGACAGGATGGTTTTACAAATTTACATTTCAGATGGAGGTGCATTCAGGCTTTCCCCTCGAGTGTGTCAAGCTAACCCAGGGCGACCTGATCCAAATATGATGTGATAGAGTCATGCCTTACTCGTAGCTGTGATGTATACAGCTGTTCGTAATATACTCTGCATATTTCATTGATCACCAGGGGTCCCTACTGGTGGTCCCATCTGGTTGCTCAATCTCGACGTATCGTTTGGCCGACATTCATGTTTAATAGCCCACGCTAGTGTACAACTGGGATGGTCCCCCTCTCCAAACGCTGCAGCCCTGATTGGGTCACCCAGGAATCTCTTCCCTTTCCAGAAGGAGGCGCAGTTCATCCAGATGTGTCCTAAGGTCTTCACGTGTCTGAGGGGTATCAAGGGACCCCTGTTTCTTTGCGATGTCCTTAATTTCCTGTTCTTTGCTAGACATCGACTTACGGATTGCCTTCAGCACCCCACCCTCCCTAGACATGCAGCAGCCCCAGATGAACACATTAAAGGGTTCCCGCATTATTCTGCTATCTGGGATAGACCCCACATTTATTTTAAAAAAAGTTTGTATATCTTGCCTAACATTCTCCCGAAAGAGGGCACACTCTAGAGCACAGGCCCTGAAGCGCCAGCGCATAAGCCTTGGTGGTTGTGGGGGCATGAAAACAGAATCTTCACAGAGGAATGGTCTGAAAAGGAATGTGGCAGAATCTGAGCGTCTACGATGACATGGAGCAGATTTGATGTTACCATGACGTAGTCGATCGTTGGGGAATCTGTATTCAGGGCATAAATATTAAGACACACCACCTCCCCTGCTAAGAGTAAGAAATTACTCTAGCCATAATTGATCTGTTTGTGCAGTTTAAATGCTAAGGAGCTGTGTGTGTATATGTAGCAACCACTCTTGAATGTGTGGAAAATGAGGAGCCCCATCTATGTACGCCCCGCACCGGGATATATTGGGGAGCCCACTATTCGGTGCAAAGTGTGTTTCCTGTAAAAACACATTTTTATCCCACGTTTCTTGGCATCGTTAGCAATTAATCGAGATTTTTTTATGGTTTGTGAAACGTTGTACATTCCATGACAATAATCAGATATCATCTCCCATTTTCACCCTTTGTACAGACATTGCCACCGATCAGCTACCCAGCTAGTACGTTCAATGCACCACAAGAGGACTTTTAAGCATCTAGTAGGTATATGCATTTTCAAGATTGTGATAACGCAATTTGTTGCATCAAAATCGCCATTCCCAGCCCAAACCCACCCCCTAAAATCCCCCTTACCACCCACACCAGAGACGAAAACATACCGGCAGTATCCCCCAAACCCATTTCCACACTATAACAACACTAAACACACAACATCTGCAGTACCTGCGGGGAACCGGACGCAGAGAGTTGCTTCCATAAGGCAACGGGCCCGCACAACAAAATATTTAGCCTTCACGTGAAGAGGCACAACCCTTGAAGTAAAGAACACATGGTTCCCGTCCGGGCTGCATAGAGAATCAGCTGTAGTCTTTCATCGTACAAGGAACATTATTTCGCACTGTAAGCTGGAATTAGGATGAGTGGTCTTGGAAGCCGCCAGAGTCGGTAGTTCCAGTGCAAAACATTCCGCAGCTTCAGAAGCAGTGAAGAAATTCACTTTACCCTTGTGAGATACTCAAAGTTTTGCGGGATACAGCATCGCATATTTGATGCCCTTTCATCTTAGAGCATTCTTGGCTGATGGGAAGGTTTTTCTTTGTTCTTAGACTTGGAGGCTGAAGTCTGGAAATAGTAGAATCGTTGCTGAGCCTCGCCGCAGTTCACCCATCTCTCTGGATGTTCTAAGTAGCATGTCTCAGTCACGGTACTTAAAAACGCATGCTATTATAGGACGATCAGGTGCTCCAGGTGGAGGTTTAGAAACAAGAGAGAGGTGTGCCCGTGCAACCAGGAACATCATTGATACTGGGGAGGGGGGTCCCCTAGGATCTCCAATAGCAGTTTTTCAATAAACTGTTCCATATGGTTGATGGAGGTGAACTCGGGTAGTCCGAGGATGCGCACGTTATTGCACCTAGATCTTCCTTCGAGGTCATTGTTTTTAGACAAGATATGCTTCACCGTTTGCTGCAGCTGCCAGACCTCACATTTTA
Organism: Ambystoma mexicanum; assembly: GCF_040938575.1. Lineage (NCBI taxonomy): Eukaryota > Metazoa > Chordata > Amphibia > Caudata > Ambystomatidae > Ambystoma > Ambystoma mexicanum. The sequence continues at coordinate 287,986,195 of NC_090931.1, read as the reverse complement.
GGACAGACACCTTGTCCTCGCCTTCACTAATTCCATTTTCAGCTTCGATCATTTGACCACATGGTTTATCAATTTGCAAACCTGAAATGTCAGCTTTGCTGGTAAGGGAGTCCATTTTAATGCAGAGTGTGTCTGTACTATTCTGTTGGTGCAATCCATATGCAAATTAGGAGGTTTGCATGTATTTTGCCCCAGAGTGCCTGGACAGAGCTCTAATAGATGAGTTTCCTATGTCTAATGATTCTAGAGTTTTATTATTTTTGTTGTGTTAAAATGCCATCTTCCACCAATGTTACCAAAAAAGTAGATTGGGGCACGAATGAGACAGTATGGAATTGTGTGCACTGCATTTGGGGGGGAAAAGTAGAAGGACTTTTTTCGTGGATTGCCTCCCCGCTCTTTCAATGCTGGATACTCCCCTGTACCGCTATGTGGGCTACTACTCTCTGTACCGATGCCTGTGGTCCGCCCGCGGGGAGCAATACACAGAACCGCAATGGGCACCGTGAAAAAAGGTCCCAATTTGAATTTCAACCATCGGGCCGGGGGTCTTGGCGGGGAGCTTGCCCCTGACAAGGGTTTCTCGGCCAAGCCCACAGCTTCTCTGCAGGAAGCAGGGGGCTCAGTGATCTAATCTGCTGTCCTCTTTTCCCCAGCCGTCACTTGCACGTTTGCAGGCTTTTTTATTCTATTTTTAAGACTGTTTTCATTTGCATTTCACAACATAAGCTAAACATTACACAAACAGTGTGTTAACAAAGACACTCAACAACTAACTGCCCCAGGGAGCTATCACCCCTGTGAGCCAACCCACCCCCCAACCTCTCCCCAAGCAGATCACTTAAAATAGCTTTTGCACCAAGGGAAAAAAAAAAATGGATTACATGAAGAACAAATACACACAGAAAATAATCCCAGATGCAGTACCCCCGACCTGATCTAGGAACCAGAACCCCCCCTCACACCCGCAGACAAATATCGCCACCAACCGCAAAAAATAAAAAATAAATAAAAATAATTATTAAAAAAATGGGGGCCCACCCTCGGGGCGACCTCCCGCATGCTACGTATCCGAGCTTGTTTCCAAATCCACCTCCCTGGCAATATATCTCCTGAAGGGGTCCCAGTAGTCCTTAGGCTTGTTATTAGTTGGAAGTGTTAAATTATACTGAGTCTCCTTGCGTTCACAGCAAGCCATAAGGTTGAGCCAGTGCTGGAATGAGGGAGGTGCCGGGGTACCCCACTTCCGAGCCAGTAGCGACCTTGCGACCACTGAGGCAATGCCCACAAGGCGCCTCTGGCAAACAGAACCAAAATCTATCAGTGCCATCAGCCAACATTCAGGGGTAAGAGGGACAGAAACAACAATCATACTCGACACAGCCTCTGCTATACTGGACCAAAGAGCATACACCTGAGGGCACAACCATACCATGTGGAAAAAAATCAGCAGGAGTTTGACATCCCCTCTTACACTCCGGGGGCTGAAGAGGATATAGTCTATGCAACCTAGCGGGGGAAAGATATACTTGGTGTAAGAATTTAAAATGTATCCAACAAAATCTACAATTGTCAGAGATGGCCTTGGTCTGAGCACAAATCTGATTCCATTGCTCTTCTGAAAGCACTTTTACCAGGGCTTCCTCCCATCTACCCCTATAGCATATATGAGGTGAGGGCCGTTCCGCCCGAGCCAAACCATACAGGGTTGAAATTAGTTTTTGTGGAAGCTGGCATAGTAGTGTATAACAAGAGAGGGGAGGAGCGTGGAGCACCTGGGAATTCACTCCACCTAATTCTCAGCACCTCGCTCAACCGAAAATATAAAAGCTGAGTTATGGGGTTCCATGAGCCCCTCGCTGAAAGATCCTCCCAAAACAAGAATCTACCGTCCAGCACAGGGGTGCACAACTGATTTTGACAAAGGGCCGAAAGTACCTTACATGAGGGCTATAGTGGGCCGAAATGTAAATGTGGGCGGGGCGGTAGGCGGGGCGTGGCAGGAGGCTTTTTAAACCCCCAATTTGTACTAAACACATGGAAAAATAATGTTTTTCCCTCCCTCCGCCCACGCCAGAAACCCCAGTCTACTGTCTAACACATCCCCCCCCACCCACAGATCCCTCACTAAACACACCAACCAAAAAAAAAGGGCATGGGGCTGCTGGCGGCCGCTGCAGCTCCTTCTGTCCGGAGGCTATGCCATATCATCAGAAGTATAAACCACAACCTTATTACCACTTCAGTAACATTGATAAATTTGAAACAGACATAAATGCCCCTAAGGGGGCCACAAAGAGCACACAACAATAATGCGTAACAACCAGCGTTCAAGTCAAGTGGAGCCCCGAGGCAACTCCTCTGGATCCGGAAGTTCAGTTGCAAATTTCTCTGCAGCATCCGATGAGGTGAAGAACATGGTCTTGCCCTTGTGTAATACTCTCAGCTTTGCAGGGTACAACATAGCATAGCGGACAGCCTTTTGTCATAGGATGTTCTTGGCATTCTGAAACAGTTTCCTTTGGTCCTGTACTTGCTGGCTGAAATCCAGGAATAGCCGTATTGTCGCAGAGCCCCTTCTTAAAGTCTTCTTCTCTCTCGATGACCTCAGCAGCGCATCACGGTCTCTATAATTGAAAATGCGGGCAATGATGGCCCTCTCTGGGGCACCAGGGGGAGGTCGGGTAGCCAATGATCGGTGCGCTCGCTCCACCATGAAGTGGTTAGTGACGGGAGGATTATAGAGGACTTCCAACAAAAGCTTTTCGACAAACAGTTCCATATTGTCAATCTGTGTTGATTCAGCCACCCCTGTAATACTTATATTGTTTCGCCTAGATCTCCCCTCAAGGTCCTCGTTCTTAGCCACCACTTTCCAAATCGTTTGTTGGAGAGAGGCGACCTCTCGCTGGAGCGTTGCTATTCTATCCTCACCGTCCCCAATTCTATGTTCGGCTTCGAACATCCTGCCACACAGCTTATCAATCTGGACCGCGGATATGTCAACCTTGCACGATAGAGCGTCAATTTTTGCACCAAGACTATCTGTGCTCCCCTTCAGTGCCAGCAGGGTTTGATTAAGGGCCCCAATGTCTATCTGTGAGGAGCTAGAGCTCGTGTCCTGCCGTGGCGGATCTCGGTCCTGACTGGCAAATTGCTCCATTCTGGATGGCTTCTTTTGATTACCCATAATAGACAGATCCCGCAAGAACTGTAGAGCTATCTCTAGGAGAAACAAAGACTTCAGTGGAGACAAATGTATCGCTCTGGGTCACTCTCCGTCATCGAAGGCCCATAATGCCCTCTGCAACTCCACACAGTTAAAAACCAATGGTCAGCGTGGAGTGCTGCCAGGGAGCGGAAGCAGACCGTCCAGGACACCCAGGTAAACTCAAAAGGCTAAAACCGAGACCCGTCCCTCCTCCACCCAGGACCTCCAGCTCTCAGTCCAGTGTCACTATCCTGGGTACTCTAGCAAGGGAAGGAAGTTCATATATGCTTCGATTGTAACCCCTCACAGATATTTCAGAAAAGAGTTCAGGGGCGAGAAAGTGGGGGTGACCTTCACAAAGTGCTGCAAATAGATGAGGAAATCCTGGGCCGGGTCTACCCTCTGCCGACCATTTGTTGAAAAAGCGGGATATGAGTTCAGTCTTCCTCCAGCCCTGTCTGCAAGCACACACCAGGTGACAGGCTGACTCTCCACGTGGGTATCATACACTGTGTATAGAGGGGCAGACCCTTCTCAAGATTAGACACGGGCAGGTTCCAGGGTTTGCCGGTGTGGTGGGCAGCTCTCCTGGGGCCAAGGGCTCCAGCCCAGATCCGACTGCTGCGCCTCCCCTGTGGCCCCACCAAAGACGACAGGCCCCAACCCGAGGTGCAATCTGGGGGATAGGGACCACAGGGCGCCGCACCGGGGCTCTGCCTTCAGGTCACAGCAGCCCAGCGATCACAAGAGCCCGGAACAGGGACCCACCAAAATCTGCTACAGCCACATACGAGACCTCGGCAGCATTCGGCGCGGGGGGCACAAGGGGAGCGAATCCTCGCCGCCACTTAATTTCACACCCCGCATACCTCAAGAGGGCCGCACCAAGGCTCACCTTCCAGCTGCAGACGTAGTGCACCGCTGGAGCGAACTGCCTCCCCTCAGTATCCACGGTGCACCAGCACCAACGCGTGCCCCAAAGCTGGGTCGGGCGGGTGAGAACCACCCCCAGCAGGCAGGTCCACGGCCTGGGCGCTGCTGCGCATCAACCAACACAGATCCCACAGGTGCGCCCAGGCGGCCCTCGAGCTCCCCGCGCAGCGGCCCGAGCCACAGCCGTTAGTATTGGGGGAAGGGCAGCGCGCCACTGATCCCAGGGCCAAGAGCTCTGAAGAGCGCCAGTAACCACAATCCGCCGAGTCCGCCACTACATCCAGCGAAGCCAGGCACCCTCCGCTGCAGTCCAGCCCCAGTATCCCAACTGGTTACCGCAAATTACGTCCGTATCTGTAAGCCTCCAGTGGAGCGCTTTCAGGCTGCGGCCATCTTGCGCGCCGCGTCACAGCACCCCCCGCCCCCGTTTGCAAGCTTTTTACTCAGCCTGTTTTCTTTCTTCTGGCCTGAAAGGGACATACTGCCCTCGATACATCAGAGTGGCTCGACCTCTGCAGAAGACACTGCTTTAAAGGATCATATCTTGTCACTAGTTGACCGCTGTACTAGTGCGAACAACGACACATGTGCTCAACTAGTCCACATGCCCACCTGGATATTGTCAATGCTCTTGCACATTTGCACTATAACATGCCCACACAAAGACACTGCTGAGAAAGAAACCCACAGCCCCAATTTCGATCTGCACACACCTCCCAGAAAAGCACCAGCTGTCAGATGCGCAAAAACGCATCGCGGACCGTGGGTATTAATGGCATACTTGAGAAAGGCCCCCTACAGCAGATGCAACGGGGACACAATAATGGACACTGCATGATTTCAAAGTGCATAAAATGGCAGGTGTCCATTAACAGCCAATGACCATAGGCAAGTGATGAATAATTGCCCATGAAGGCCCGAAAGCAGGAGTGAACTGGTGCTGTGTGTGTGTGGTGAGCGATATATCGAGTTATGGCGATGTATCGATATATATTTTAAATATCGATATAGGAGTAAACAAGATCACATAAATTGTACCTCTCCCAGGCAACTTTGAACGCGTAAATTTGGGAAAAGCATCCACATTGCCCTTTTATAGGCGGCACCCTTACTTTTGTCTCTGTGCCCTCTACATTTGATTGCTGGAGACACCAAACATTTGATTGCTGGAGACACCACTCGTAGTGAGCACACACGCCTGTAACGGAATACAATTGTGCTCTATGAACAATAATCTCCCATTTCTACCCCAGACCGCTTTTGTGGTCTCCGAGAACTCCACTCCCTGTCTCATTTCAACTCTGGCTGCTTCCAAGAGCATCTTCTCACCTCAGGCCGTGTCCCGGTATTGCTCCCGTGGCTCTCGCACAGCAGCTGGTCCAGGAGCAGGTTGATCTCTGTCCTTGAGGCTTCGGTGTCGGCGGAACGCAGCGCTCGTAGCCTGAACATGTGCCTCTGGAGGTGATCTGCTGAATCCGGTGGCGGGTGCAGGATCTCACTGCCACGCTCCTCAGTTGCCATTTCTCAAGCAGAGTGCGGCACCTCACTATGGTAACTGTCAGACACTTCCAGTACCACAGCCAATCGCAAAGCACGTCTGACGTTCTGAGTCAATATCGACGGTGCCTTCTAGCGTGAGTGTTGGCTGGATATTACATGTATCGTAGAGCGGCCCTCTTGAACTTGTGTTATTAACAAAGTATTGAATCTAAATATTAGACACTTAACCCTTATAAATTAGTAAAATTATAAATTCGTATATGTATAATATTTTCTATATTATTTGTATGATTTACATGTGTTTTAGTATAATATATATTTTTAAGCTATTAGCATATTCATGCCATGAAAAAAATGTTATTTAACTTGGGGATAGTGCACATTATATTTTCTGTACTATAGTACTAGAAACAACATCCACTTTTTATAAATATGTAGTGTCAGAATGGCCGTCAAGTTCGTGGGGGCTGAGCAGAACTTTGTGGGTAGTTAGCGCCTTGTCCTCCCTTTGTTTCCATTTCCAAGGGGTTCCAAGTTATTAGAAGAACTGTGGGTTTGTCTCATGAGACATCAGAAACGAGCCTGTGATGAATGATGTTTGTGCACGCTTCTGTAACTGACCTGGCGTATCAGGTCAACGGGGCAAGAGCGGGTCGTGCTTTTGCTGTGCGCGGCACATAAATGAAACAAATATTTTCTTTTGATGTTTTACACTGACCAAAGGGACTGAAAGAACATGCACTTGATTTTTCAAACGTATTCTGTTTACAATTAATTACTGGTTTAGTATTCATTCTTACGCTTGGCGGGTAAAAGTGCATGCAACGGTGTTTCAAGGAAGGAGGAAGTTTGGCATATTTTATATTTCAATTTGTTTTCTGTATTTGTACGAGAAACAAGTTTTGACAATTAAGTCAATAGTTAATTCTTCTATGCTTATCAACTCCTCACTTTATGATTGTGATGAGAGGCCTGCAGGCTCAGCATGCGTGACTGACACGGAGCGGGGCTCTCGCTCCGTGACCGTAAGGCTGTCGCGGGGCGCTGGAGCTGCGCAGCAATAAACACACGGGACCACAGGTATCGATGCCTAAACCCGGACTGGCGTTAAGACGCCAGTTCCGGTGATGCCTTTATTACTGCATCCGCCCGTAGTGTCACGTGACCCTGCTATTCCGGGACACGTGACACCACATTCCTCCCCAAACTGGAGGTGAGACTCCCATGAGTTAACATAACATTTTACATAGAGTCTTACTTCTGGGTGAGTGAATGTCTCTGCCTCTGCTGTCGTCTTCCTTGGTATATTTTGTCTACTACATATCCTTGAAGGCGGGAAGATGGTTTGGGTCTTTTTCTCTCAGACTGTATCGGGTGCTTCTCTCTCGTGGCGCGTTTTCCGTGGCGGCCTCCACTGCACCACTTCCTCCTTCCGGCACTTCGATGGTCTGCTGTGGCGTGGGTGTTTGAGGTGGGTGTACTACTTCCTCCCTCTGGGGTGATCGTTGTTCTTCCCACATTTCTGGGGGCACTTTCCTGAAATGGGAGACGTTCCTGGTTACTGTCTCTTTTCCGCGGGTTGCCGTAATCATGCTGTGGTTAGTGGTCGCGACAGTCCACGGGCGCGCTTCGAAGTTGAGGGACATTTTCTTCGGTGGTGCCCGGTTCCTGACGAGGACTGTGTCCCCCGGGTTTATGTCTCTGTGGTGTGCTCGTCGAGCAATGCTTTCTCGCTCATTGTGTCTTTCCCGTCTTGCCTCCATCCCGATGATATCTGGGTCTGGCGCTGTACAGTCTGGGTGTATCGGTAGCTCTGCCTGGATGGGAACTCCGAACATGAGGGCCGCCGGGCTGACCCCTGTGGCTGAGTCTGGGGTTTGTCGGTGTGTCATCATAAACCGATATACAGCCTTCAACCAGAGGTGCCCTTGTTCCTTGGCGATCCTGATGATCTCGTTCAGGGATCCCATGAAATGCTCTGCGTCACCGTTTGCCTGAGGCCATCTTGGGGTGATGCGTTGATGTTTGACGTTGACCTCTTTGAAAAAGTCCCTTAGTTCTTGACTGACAAACGATGGGCCATTGTCACTCTTCATTTTCTTGGGAAGGCCATGGGTGGCGAATATTTTCTCCAGTGTGAGGATGGTGGTTTCTGCGTTCGTCGAGGCGACATGCTCTACTTCCGGGTATCTGCTAAACTCATCTATCACTACTAGCAGGTATCCTTCTCCAGCGATGGTGCAGTGGTCCATGCTGACGGCCTCCCATCGTCTTCGGCTTCGGGGGCGCAGCTGAGTGGTTCTGGGTTTGCTGGTCTCCGTGAGGCTTGGCATGCCGTGCAGGATTCTACGAGTTCTGTAATTCTCTGGTGCATGTTTGGCATTCACATCCGGGACTTTAGGTAGGCGGTCGACTTGACAATCCCTTGGTGTCCACTGTGGGCCAGCTTGAGCGCTCTGTCCTCAAGGGATTCTGGTAATATGATCCTGTGTCCTTTCAGTATTACTCCCTCAGGGGCCACAGACAGTTCATGTCTGATACCGAACAGGGCTCTGAGTTTGGCTTGGGCAGTGTTTGTTCGGTGAGACATTGACATGAGGTACGTTTTCCAGTTGCCTGACTGTATGGCTGCGGCCGTATGTTTTAAGACGGTGTCCTCCGCTGTTTCTTGTACCACTTCCTGCAGTGTCAAGGCTCGTGGTCGGGCGCATGCTATCACGTGACAGACTTGTTCGTCCGTTTCTGTTGCGTGGCGCTGTTCTTTGTCGGTGGCTGGCCGCGGGTGGCGGGACAGGTAGTCCGCCGGATTATCCGAACCTGGGCGGTATTCTACTTCAATGTTGTAGGGTTGAAGCTGCAACATCCACTTCTCAATGCGGGCGGGCGGATGTGGGGCGGAGCCTCGGAATATCGGGACAAGGGGCTTGTGGTCGGTGAAAACTTTCGCCTGTTTTCCTAACAGGTAGACCTTAAAGTGGCGACATCCCCACAGAATGGCTAGGGCTTCCTTCTCGATGTGGGCATAATTTAGTTCAGGTTTGGTGAGGGCTCTGCTGGCAAACGCGATTGGAAGTATCGTGCCATCTTTATCTGTTTGGGTCAGCACGGCTCCTAGGCCAACTGGGCTGGCGTCAACAAGAAGTTCGGTCTGTCGGTCTACGTTGAAAAACGCCATGGTGGTGGAGGCGGACAGGGAGTCTTTTATTTGTTGAAAAGCCTGTTGGTGAACCTCCGTCCACTCCCACTTTTGATCTTTCTTGGTTAGCTCCCTGAGTGGGCTGGCGATGCTTGCAAGATCAGGGATAAATCGGGCACAGTATGTGGCCATTCCCATAAACCTTCTCACCTCTGAGGCTGATTGTGGTGGTTCGAATTCTTTTATGTCCTGTACCTTTGATGGGTCTGGGGACACTCCTGCCGCACTGAAGATGTATCCGAAGAAACAGAGTTCCTTTTTGTTGAATTCACATTTGTCTGCAGTGAGGGTCAGACCGGCCTCTTCGAGTCTCTTTAGGACTGCTGCTAAGCGTTGGTGGTGGTCGTCTTTGTTTGACGCATATACAAGGATATCGTCGCTGATGTTGGTTGCTCCCTCGAGGCCTGTGATGACTTTCCGGATCTCATGCTGGAATACTTCCGCCGCCGAAGATATCCCGAAGTTGAGTCTCTTGTATCGCATCAGGCCAAGATGGAACGAAAATGTTGTGATGTATCTGGACTCTTTTGATAGTTTTAGCTGATGATAGCCGGACCGGAGGTCGAGCTTGCTGAAGACCGTCGCCCCCGTGAGATCTACAATGAGCTCGTCGATGGTGGGAGTGACATGGCGCTCACGACCGATAGCTATGTTGGGGAGCCGCATGTCGATGCAAATCCTCACTGCACCTGGTTGTTTTGGTTTCTGGGCCACTACCATCGGCGAAACCCACGGGGTTGGTCCAGACGTCTTCTCAATGATCTTTGCGTTTTCGAGCTTGAGTAGTTCCTTTTCCACGGCTTCTCTCAGGTGGAATGGGATTCGCCTGTGCCGTACGGCTTTGGGTTCGATGGTGGGATCTATGTGCAGCTTGACCGTTCTCCCTTTTAGGCGTCCGATGCCTCAGAACAGCTTTTTATGTCGCCCTAGGAGGTCGTGTAGTTCATCGTGTTGCGCACTGAAGGCGAAGTGTATCAGCTCCAGCTTTTCGGCTGTTTTACAGCTTAGGAGGGTTTCGCACCCGGCGTCCACCATGTAGATTCGGGCTCGGCAGCTGGCGTTACTGTGAGCGAAATTGGATTTGAATGATCCTCGCACAGGTAGGGGTTTCTTTGATCCATAGGCGTATAGCCTGACTTTCCTCTTCAAGAGTTCTGGTCTGGGGTTGAGACTGTTGAATGCAGTCACGGGCATGACATTTACTGTGGCACCGGTGTCAATGATAACTTTCAGTGGGTCTCCATTGGAGAGGATGGTGCATGTTGGTCTCCTCTTCTGTCGTGATTTCTGTGGGTCCACTGCCGATATTAGGTGCACTCGGTGTATTCGCCTCTTCCCTTTCTTTCTCCTTTCTTTGTCTTGCCTTTCGGGGGATGAGTCGCTGTTACTTTTGTCGCTTTCGCTCGTGGTTTGGGATCTGTGTGATTCGTCGACTGCCCTGGCTTTCCCTCTCCGCGTTGGTTGGCGGGGCTCTTTGGGCGCGAATCTCCTGCGTGGTTCTTGTGGTGGCCGCGAGTCTGCGTCCCGGTCGTTCTTGTTCGGTGGATTTAGGCAGACTGCGGCGTAATGGTTCAGGCGGTTGCATTTTCTGCATGTTGACCCCCACGCTGGGCAGGAATCCCCTTTATGCCATGGGCCTCCGCACCACTTGCACGATTGGTCGCGCCTTTGCGGTGGTTGCATTCTTGTGTTTTGTTTCGGGCGGGTGCCCTGGTGTCGGGAGATGGCCGCTACATCTTCTGTTGGTCCAGGGTTATCAAGCGGTAGCCTCTGAATGGCCGCTTCCATTACTGCTACTTGGTCCTCTGTTTGCTCGCGGAGTCTTGCCATCTCGAGGATGCGTGATAGCCTTACATTCTTCTCTGATAGTATCGCCCTCCTCAGCTTCTCGGACGAGATGCCGTTGATAATCTGGAGGCGGATGGCGAATTCCTCGTCTGGAAATTCGCAGCCTACAGCCATTTCGCGAAGGCGAGCGTGAAACTTGTCCACTTTCTCTTTTTCCCGTTGCCTCGCCATGCAGAAGTGAAACCTCTCGTAGTCGGGGTTGAGGTCTGGTTTGAACATGTTGGAGAGGGCAGCTTTGGCTGCAGCGTAGTTGGCATCAGTACCTCTGTTTGGTGTGGCGTTGAATAGGCGCAGGGCGGCAGATCCTATGTTGAGGAGGAGAAAAGTGCGCATCTTTTTGGGCGTAGTGATATCTCTCGCGTCGAGGTGCATCTCGAACTGTTGTAACCATATTTCCCATCTGATGGCTGCTCCATTGGTAAACGGGTCGAAAGGCGGCATGAACGTGGTTAGCGAGGGGTCAGTGCGTTCCTCGGTGAGGCTCCTTCTCGACGTGGACCTGGCGCTGGTCTCTGATGGGCTGGACGTCGGGTCGGACATGGTGTGTTGTGCGGCGTTATGGCGCTGTGTTGCAGCTTACCGTGTGTTGGCAGTTGGGCCTGGTGAGCGTGCAGCGCGTGGTCCCACGTGCGGCGTCCTGGCAGGGTAGGCCGTGGGTTATCCTGCGTCGATTGCCTTTTCCACTTATCGTGGGGTAGTGGTTTCTGTTGGATGCAGCTGCCAGGGCTGGGGGCTGCTGCTTGGGGTGTTACCAGAAATGCTGATTTTTTTTTTTTCTTGTAGGGGCCCTGGGGCACTGGGCCTACTCTCCGCTGCCACTGGAAGTTGAACGTGATGGTGGGCGGGGCCGGCGTTGAAGTCTTGCCGGCTCCGCGATCGTACAAACGCGGGTCCGTGGGTGCGATGGCCTCCGTTGTTGTTGGAGCTCGCAACCCACTCACTGCCTCGTCGCCAGTGTGATGAGAGGCCTGCAGGCTCAGCAGGCGTGACTGACACGGAGCGGGGCTCTCACTCCGTGACCGTAAGGCTGTCGCGGGGCGCGGGAGCTGCGCAGCAATAAACACACGGGACCACAGGTATCGATGCCTAAACCCGGACTGGCGTTAAGACGCCAGTTCCGGTGATGCCTTTATTACTGCATCCGCCCGTAGTGTCACGTGACCCTGCTATTCCGGGACACGTGACACCACAATGATCTTCTCCCATTTTGAACATGCTAAATTCAAGATAATAAATTGTTGTTTAAGATGACAGAATGTTTCTAAGAGGCATTTTTGAAAGTGCAGACTACAGTTTTGGGGTGGGGGACATCATCTCTCGCTTTCATGTAGGTGAAAGTGGTCTATGTTAAAATACGGATTCCGAGAACCATTCAACTTTCTATACCAAGCTGACAGCTTTCCTTTTCAAAAATGTGGAATGCATTCATTCATGTTATCTTGGTTGATACTAGTTCCCATTTGAGAAACTGATCTTTGGTTGCTAGGGTCATTTCTCAGATGGGAAGTAGCTGCTTCATTGTGAGTAGGCAAGTTCCCATTAGAGAATTGGCCCTTTTTGCCCCTAGTGGTCAAGTCCTCCATAATAATGGGTTTTAGATTACTCTCACCAAGAAGGCTAGTTCCCCGTAAGAGAAAGGGCCATTTTTGCCCCCCTAGAGGTCAAGTCATGCATAATAATGGGTTTTAGATTACTCTCACTGAGAACGCTAGTTCCCATTAGAGAAATGGCCCTTTTTGCCCCTAGTGGTCAAATCTTGCAGCAAGCCAAAGGCACGCAGATTCCAGTTGCACTGGCAGCCAAACCATTTCCCCGATTCCTGCTGCTCCTGCAATCTGGCAGCCAGAGCCTTACCGGGCTAGCCTTCTCAGTGAGGGTTTATACTAGTTCCCATCTGAGAAACGGACCTTTAGTTGCTAGGGCCATTTCTCGTATGGGAAATAGCTGCTCTTTGTGAGTAGGCTAGTTCCCATTAGCGAATTGGCCCTTTTTGCTCGTAGAGGTCAAGACCTGCATAACAATGGGGTTTAGATTACTCTGACTGAGAACGCTAGTTCCGATTAGAGAAACAGCCCTTTTTGCCCCTAGTGGGGAAGCCCTGCATAAACATGGATTTTAGATTATTCTCACTGAGAAGGCTAGTTCCCATTAGAGAAAGGGCCCTTTTTGCTCCCCTAGTGGTCAGGTCCTGCATAATAATGGGTTTTAGATTACTCTCACTGAGAACGCTAGTTCCCATTAGAGAAATAGCCCTTTTTGCCCCTAGTAGTCAAGTCCTGCAGCAAGCCAAAGGCATGCAGATTCAATTTGCACTTGCACTGGCAGCCGAGGCATTCCCGGTTCCATCTGCCCACCGTAACCACAGCAAGCCAAAGGCATGCAGATTCCGATTGGACTTGCACTGGCAGCTGAAACCTTCCCGCTTACTAAAATTGCTCACAAAAATCACAATGATGACGGCGGAAGTCACGTGAAGAAGAGTAGGCAGGGTATTTCTATGGTCCGTTTCTCTGATGGAAACTAGACACTACCACGTCAGCTTTGGCATAGAAGGCTGTGTGGTTCTTGGGAATGTCCCTTCATTCCATGTAATGGAAGCAGGGGCAACCCTGAACCAATAATGCTTCACAAGGGGATCAGGGACCCCTGCTCCCCTTATTCGGCATTGTGGGATTTGTGATTTTTGTCCATGCCGAGTGTGTACTAAACACGCATTCAGCTTCCACCCTCCTCCCCAGCATTTTCAGAGAATACCGGTGAAAGAGCTTTTGATTGACTGGAAAACGGGTGCATGCTTGTGGTGGTGTACACCGGTCCGCTTGTGGGTTAGTGTGTGGATGGATAGATGGGACTTCATGTGTTTCTGTGTGCAAACCTAGTGAAGAGATAGATTATTGATACTGGTATGCTTGAATGTGAAAATGAGTTAATCAGGTTAAGGCTGGCCGCAGAGAAATAAAATCCTCTGTAGTAACATTGTTGGCCTAATTAACAGCAACCCACTGTTCCTTACTATACACTATTGATTGTTCAGTGTATCTGTAAGTTCTTGTCCTTGGTCTTCTGACAGTTTGCTTTTCTCTTCTTGCTTTATTAGCTTTGGACCTTTTGTTTGGTGCTTATTGCTTTAGAATGTTTTACTTACGTGACAAAACAGTCTGTAGTCCATTTCCTTCTTTTTGCATTTCAGTTCCATACTTTAAATAAAGTTTAAAAACAATACCTGGCAAAACCAACAGTTTTGGCTTTTGTGTAGGCATTGGATAGAAATGTTCCAGGCAATGCTACAATGGTACTAGGCCTCAATAAGATGACAACAGCTGGGAATGGTGTGATTATGTAGGCATATAATGGCAGTACCTGGTATAACCATGCACAAGACAAAACCGTTGGTGTTGCCAATGCATATTTTAACAGGAATACATTGCAAGGAACAGATGCAAGAACACACATTTGCTTACAAATCAAGTGGCTGAAGGCACACTTTGTTGAGCCATTTTCATTACACCAGGAGCTGATGTACAGCTGCCATAAAGCCATTACCTTTCAATAGATTGCTTAGTAATAGCTCTAAGATCCCATGGGTCTGTTTGCGGCTGAAAGAAGCAGGTACGAATGGTCATAGGGCCTAGAATGGCCATGACTAGTCAATCGGTGGATAATTAGTGATACACAGTCTCTGTGACCCTGCTGTTAAGCTGGGTATCACGTGAGTGAAGCGTACCTGAAGACTTGGAAGAAGATCTTGACGTGGCAGCCAGACTGACGATGAGCGTATGACGCGAGGAACCGGCCTCTCTGCCACCCAAGGTTTAAACTGGGTGGAAGATGGACCGACTCCCAACGCCACGGGACGCACTCTCCTGATTTGCGTGGCGTCAGGACAGTGCAAGCACTGACAGGAGAGGCAGATGTTGAAAGTCCAAAGACTGCGAAGTCCGAAGTTGGTGGTAGAGTCGAACTTCCGCAACCACTGGAGGAACAGGGATGGCAGGCAGATGGTAGATCCGACTGAAAGCAGCTGGGAGACTCAATGCCTCAAAGGAAATAGGCGATGACTCAGGCAGAGTGTGGGAACCTGACCCAAGAACAGGACTGGGAACCCAACCCAGGAACTGAACTGGAAAACCAAGCCAGGAGCAGGACTGGGAAACCAACCCAGGAACAGGACTGGGAAACAAACCCAGGAACAGGACTGGAAAGGACTAAGAAGGGGAACCCACGGAAAACTAAACTGTACCCCAGGGAAGAACTCTGGAGCCCAACAGGATCCCCAAGACCCCAAAGGGAGAAGGACCAGAAAGGCTGCAGGGGCAGGAACCCAGGGAAGGGTTCAGGCTGAAGCTGGAGAAAGAGCAGAGCCAGAACAGGTAGGTAGCGAAACGAGCTTAAACACGATCAGGGCAAACCGCGTTGAGACGCGACTTGCTCCTGATCGAGGCTCGCTTTATAGGATGGCCGGCACCCGAGAGAGGCTTGAAACGCAAGCCGCCTCGTTACTGGGTGCCGGCACATCCAAAGCGAGGCTCGGAACGCGAGCACTTGCTGTGGAGAGAGCCCAATCAACTGCGCATGCGCGGAATCGAGACCGTGGTCTCCCGCGCATGCGCAGAGGACTCCCGACGGGAACCCCAGAAGCTCTCCCCATGGCGGATCCCTGCAGGCAGAAGCGCGGGTAGATCCGCCAAGAGGGAGGAGAGCGAGTAGGAGCAGAGGACCCCGGTCTCCAGGTAAGTGGCGTGACACTATGACCCCTCCCAGGAAGACCCGGGGCCCCAGGCTTCCAAGGGAACTTCTCGTAAAAAGCACGCACTAGACGAGGTGCGTGTACATGCTGTTGCGGTTCCCACGTGCGGTCACAAGCTGAGTATCCCTTCCAATCCACTAGAAAGTGCAGTACCCCTCTACGATAGCGGGCATCACAAATCTCCTGAACCTTAAATTCGGGGACACCCTGAACTAAAACTGGGGCCGGACGAAGGGGGGAACGACCAAAGGTGTCATTGACGTGAGGTTTCAGAAGGGAAACATGGAAGACTGGGTGAATATGCCAAGAACGTGGGAGCTCAAGGCGAAAAGCTACGGAGGACAGGCGCTTGGTTATTCTAAACGGGCCGAAATAACGTGGAGCCAGCTTAACCGGCAAATTGTCAAGTGGCAAATTCCTAGATGATAACCAGACCTTATCCCCCACCTGGAGATCTGGTTCCACACATCGCCTTCTGTCAGCCTGAGCCTTCATACGACTCCTTGTAAACTCCAAAGTCTTACGTGCCACTTCATGTTGTCTCTGAATGGAAGACACCAGGTCATCAGCAGACGGAACCGTACTAGCGGGTACAGGATGGAAGGGCATCAGTTTCGGATGCTGGCCAGAAGAACAGTAGAACGGACTGATTCCAGTAGAGGAATGGATGGAGTTATTGTATGAAACTTCAGCGAAATCCAGACACGCCTTCCAGTTGGACTGTGTAGCGTTGGCAAAGCAGCGAAGATACCCCTCTAGGGTCTGATTGGTCCGTTCGGTTAGGCCGTTGGTCTGCGGATGATAACCAGAGCTCATGGCCCTGTGAATGCCAAGATGGCCACATACCCTACTCCAGAAAGACGACACAAACTGCAATCCCCGATCAGAAATAATCTTTTCTGGAAGGCCATGTAAGCGGTATACTTCATGCAGGAAGGCTGATGCCATCTGAGAAGCCGTGGGTATCTTGCTAAAGGGAATGAAATGAGCGTATTTCGTAAAGCAGTCAATTACCACCATTATGCAGGTACATCCGTCGGAGGGAGGTAGGTCTACAATAAAGTCTGTGGCTATGGTGTGCCACGGGTACGGTGACAATTCCTTAGGAAGAAGCAGTCCTAGAGGCTTTCTTCTCGGTACTTTCGTCTGGGCACAGACGGGGCAGCTCTCCACATACTTCTTGACAGAACTGGCCCACCCCGGCCACCAGAATTGTCGGCACACTAGTTCTTGCGTAGCTTTAATTCCTCGATGTCCCCCAATCAAAGAGTCATGAAAACCATGTAGAATGCCATCACGGATTGGCCCTACCGGTATGTACAACCTCTTCTGGAAAAACAGCAAACCGTCTCGTTCTGACACCAATGATTGCTGCAGTAGGTTCGCTTGTTCTGGATCCGCTTGGGTAGCATCAAAAATGGCTTGCAGGTGAGGAGACAGTGCCAGCGAGAAATGGTGTGGAGAAATCAATGGGGAACTCCCACCAACCTCTCTCTCCACCCTCTCCAGAGAACGAGATAACGCATCCGCCTTCAAATTGGCGGTACCAGGGATGTAGGTAACATGGAACTGAAACAGAGAAAAAAAGAAAGCCCATCCAGCCTGTTGAGGCGTACGGCACTGTAAGGAACGTAAATACTGCAAGTTCCGGTGATCTGTATGGACCTCTACAGAAAAGCGTGCCCCAAGCAGGAGATGTCTCCATTCTTCAAAAGCCATCTTTATGGCAAGCAATTCCCGCTCAATAACCGCATAGTTCCTTTCACTGGAATTCAATTTTCGTGAATAATAGGCTACTGGATGTTCAACAGAGATCTTAGGATCACACTGCAGAAGGACCGCTCCAATGGCAAAATCGGAAGCGTCTGCCTCCACAATATAGGGCAATTCGTCCTGGGGGTGACGCAGAATAGGGGCGGTGGTGAAAGCCGTCTTTAAGGTGGCAAAGGCTTGTGAAGCTAGAGAATCCCACTTGAAAACAGTCTTGTTGCTGGTCAACTTTGTGAGTGGCGCTGTGGTTTGGGAAAAATGAGGAATAAAGCGCCTATAAAAATTGGCAAAACCCAAGAAGCGCTGCAGAGACTTTACATCATGTGGCTGCTTCCAATCTAGGACGGCCTGGACCTTCTTGGGATCCATCTCAATACCAGTATGATTGATCACATATCCCAGGAATTCAATGCTGTGTTGATGAAAAGAACATTTCTCCGCCTTGGCAAACAGCTTGTTAGAGGATAAACGGAGAAGGACTTCACGAACATGTCTCACATGTTCCTCAAGAGATCTTGAAAAAATCAAAATATCGTCTAAGTAGATCCAAACCGAAATTCCTATTAAATCACTGAAGATGTTATCCATGAATCTCTGGAAGACAGCTGGAGCATTACTTAGACCGAAAGGCATCACCCTGTATTCAAAGTGTCCAAAGGGGGTCTTAAATGCGGTTTTCCATTCGTCTCCATCTTTAATGCGAACCAAATGGTAAGCCCCTCGTAAGTCAAGCTTAGTGAAGATTCGAGCTGTGTGGAGGGTTTCCAGGATGTTACGAATCAAGGGTAAAGGATAGCGGTCCTTAATAGTTATATTGTTCAATTGACGATAGTCTATGCAGGGTCGTAAAGCGCCTTCCTTTTTCTTTACGAAAAATAATGGAAAGCCCGCAGGTGACTTCGAAGGGGCTATATATCCCTTACTTAAACATTCCGATAAGTAGTCTTGAAGCACTTGCCTCTCTTCCTGGGTTAGCGCATACAGCCGTCCATGAGGAATTTCAACGTCTGGCAACAAATCAATTGAACAATCAAAAGAGCGATGTGGGGGCAATGGTATATTTCCTGGTTCTGAGAACACATGACCAAAATCGGCATATTCCTGAGGAACATGAGATATGGAACAAAGTCTCGGACTTCTGCCAATTGAATCCAAAAGTGTAGAAGAAACAAGAGTCTGGGTTGGCAGGTTGCAATTCTGGGAACAGAAGGTGGAAGAGAAAGACAAGGTACAGGTTCTCCAGTTAATAACCGGATTGTGGGATTGCAACCATGGTAATCCCAAAACCAACTTGTAGATGGGTGACTTGATCACGTCCAAGGCCAAAGTCTCTAAGTGATCATCAATCTTCAGTACCAGTCCCACGGTATGAAGACGGATGGGTCCAGAGGACAGAGGTGAACCATCGATGACTTCAACCGGTAGGGCTGCCTGTTTGGAGAGCAGGGGTGTACCGTTGCTGTTGGCAAATGATTCTTCGATATAATTACCAGAAGCTCCGCTATCCAGCAGTCCGTAAACTTCCAGAGTCTTATCAGGCAAAGATATCCTGATTTTCAGGGTCAATAAGACAGCTGGTTGCATGGGGTGAGAAGAAAAACAAGATGCGGAAAGGCCTGAGAGAGAGGCTGGACCTGTTGCTGCCCTTCCATTACGCAACAGGTCCCCTAGTTTTCCGCCTTCTTTTTCTGAGGTCGTAGAGGGCATGAACCCAGATAATGCCCAGCCGCTCCACAATAAAGACATAAGCGCAGGGTTCTTCTTCTTCTCCTTTCTTCTTCAGATAGAGGTCCTCTCATGGCCCCTAATTGCATAGGTTCAGAACCAGACTCCGGAGACCCAAAAGATCCGACTGGTACATTAGGCATCTTGGAATGAAACTTCTCGGACCGACGTCTCTCTGCCCTTCGCTCCGTAAGTCTCTGGTCTATCCGGAGCACTTGTTCGATAAGACGTTGGAGGGTCTCGGGCTCAGGAATATGGAGTAACTCGTCCTTGTATTCATCTCTCAATCCTCGACGAAACAAGGTACTTTGTGTTACTTCTGGCCATTGGGAGTCGGTCGCCAGTTGACGGAAGCGGCTTATGCAAATTATTATGTCAGCACTTCCTTGTCTCATGTCCATCAACTGATTCTGGGCTACGGAAGCCAGGTTTGGTGATTGGAACACCTCCAAGAAAGCCTTTTCAAAGGCCATGAAGTCATTCAAAATTGGACTATTGGTGGCCACCAATGGAGTGGCCCAAGCAAGAGCGTTTCCAGATAGATTCCCCAGGATATATCCAATCTTGGCCTTGTCGCTGGTAAAATGAGATGGTCTGAAGAGAAAATGGACTCGGCAATGATTACAGAATTCTGCTACACGTCGGGGGTCTCCATCGAACTTGATCGGAGTAGTATGTGCCAGTGAACCCTCTCCTTGCGATGCACTCATAGCCCCCTGCGATTTGCCGTAAAGTCTGATTTTCCTGGAGTAAAGCCGTCATCTCTGCACAAAGAGCTTGAAGTTCTTCTCTGATGTCTTGACCGTCTTCCATCTCTAAATCCGAAGGTAGGCGTCTCAATCTGTTAAGCTGGGTATCACGTGAGTGAAGCGTACCTGAAGACTTGGAAGAAGATCTTGACGTGGCAGCCAGACTGACGATGAGCGTATGACGCGAGGAACCGGCCTCTCCGCCACCCAAGGATTAAACTGGGTGGAAGATGGACCGACTCCCAACTGTCATACACAAACCAGTCCCGCCACCATGCACAGTCACACCAGCACACACAGGTACTGCCCCTGGGTTGCAGACCACCTCACGGGACATTTCCATACCTAGGGTGCGAGGGAGTCGCCATGGTCAACGAGGGCGGGCAGTGCGGAAGGTCCGACCCGGTTTGTTGCCTCGTTACCATTGGCAACTCCCATGGAGACTACGTTCGAGCTGGAACACCCGACTGCGTTTACTTCCTGGTTCCGCGGCGCTCTCCCGATCACGTGCCCAGAATCCCGCTCACGTGATCAAGAGCCGGCACGCATAAAACCGGGAAGTTTGAGTTCCATCACCGCTTCACAGCTGTTCCACGACTCTGTTCGGCTTTTGCAGCATTCACGATACCTGGATACAACGGATTTTTGGACCTTGGCTTACGGATTACGGACTGGCTTGCTGACTCCTCGGATCTTGTTGCACGGATATTGTTACTTTGGACCCTCGGCTTTTGATTAACGGATTGCTTACGGATCACCCTTTCTTGACTCTACGGTTTTGGCCACTGGCGCTAAGTGGCAAACTCAGGTGCTCACCTAGTCACAACCAGCCACTACCATCTGGGTTACGGTTGACACGGCTGTCCAGACCTACGGCTCTCCCTCGCACCAGGCCCCCGGCACCCCAGAATCATCCCGGTTGGGTTTAGGTAAGAGATTTATACACGTTTCTGCATATCCCAGTCTTGTGTCTGCCTGTGCTAATCTTACCTTCCCTTTAACAGCCTCCGGGGTCCAGGACGTCATCAGATCTGACGAAGAAACACAACACCTGTGGCCTCAAAGCTCGCACAGGGAGTTTCTTTACTCATCCCTGTGGGTGATTTGTGGACAGAGGTCCATTACTCTTCACTACGCGGCAAGTCACGACAGACTGTGAAGCCGTTGCGTCGTGGAGAGTATGGAACCGGAGGACCCCGTGGCTGCCTTGGTACAGGCACTCACATTACTAAGAGCTGATATGGTTGCCGCCACTGCTACGATACACCAGAGGTTAGATCTAATACAGAGCACACAACACCCCTTGCCCGCTGATGCTGAGTTCGGGGAAGCTGCTGCTGCAGCGCAACCCCCAACTGCTCAACAGCCTCCTACTGCTCCTGCCGCACCCCAGGTTCCAATACTCATGTCCACGCCCTTTCCTTTGGCTGCCCCAGAAAGGTTCCATGGTGACCCCAGAAAGTTTCGCACATTCGTAAACCAGTGTAAACTGCATTTCCTCTGTAGACCTCAGGCTTTCCCTGACGCCACCACTAAAGCAGCGTTCACCTTGTCCCACCTGGCCGGCACCGCGGCAGAATGGGCCAATCCTTTGTTGGAGAACGACAACCCCGTCCTATACGATTTTGACCTACTAGTCACAGAATTGTCCCGTGTGTTCGACACGCGTCACAAAGCCCAGTCTCGGGACCTCGAGCTGTTAGATCTGACTCAAGGGAAGAATACCCTCCTCGAATACATAGCTCGTTTTAATCAATTAGTCGCTGAGACATCATGGCCTGAACCAAAGAGGGCGGTCGTTTTCTATAGGGGGCTTAATAACACCATGAAGGACGCTATGGCTGTGGTTCCATCTTTGCCCACGACCCACGCTGAGTTAGTGGATCTCGCATTACAAATCGACGCAAGACGTTCCGAACGTCGGTCTGAAACAGGAATCCCTCTTGCCACTCCACCCTCCTCTTTCTCTGGTACAGGCATTGAACCCATGCAAATAGGCGGCATTCGCAGTCCCATCACGCAATCAGAAAGGGAACGCAGAAGAACTGACCATGCCTGTTTTTACTGTGGTCTACTTGGCCATTTTGTAAAATCATGTCCCCGACGCCCTAAACTCAAGAATCCGGTTTTTCCGAATGCTCGACCCTAGATCCGGGGACTGGATCGAGCAATGTTCCCATTTCCCCGGATAGGAACCCCGCTTTTGGCAGAATCAGACCAGTGTTGGTACAGGCCATGCTTAACCCTACACCCGATATATCTCATGCCGTCTCGATTTACATCGATTCAGGCGCCACGGGCAATTATATTGATATAACTTTGGCCAGATCCTTAAACTTACCTCTGATCTCCAAGCAACATCCTGAGCCGGTACAAGCAGTAGATGGTACAGCACTGATATCAGGCCCTATAAAGCAACAAACCGCCCCCATCACCCTCACAATACAAGACACACATCAGGAAATCATCGCCTTCGATTTGATTATGATGCCACAGTTTGGTATCATCTTGGGTCTTCCTTGGTTACATCTACATAACCCCTTGATTGACTGGAAGTCGGGGCAAGTCCATTTCGAATCTGAGACATGCCAGAATTTTTGTCTCACCGCACCTGATGACGCTGAATTCCCCCCACGGGCCCTAGGGGGCATAGCACAGCTCACTCTGCAAGAGGATATGCCTATGGCTCTCGAACCCCATGTAGTGGGGGCTGTTGCCGTTGGTTTCCCTGCGGATTACAACGATTTCCGTGAGGTATTCGACAAAGGTTCCTCGGAGGTGCTACCACCACACCGACCTTATGACTGCCCCATAGACCTAATTCCTGATTCCGTGATTCCCTCAGGCCGCATCTACTCCTTATCTCCATCAGAAGAACAGGCATTAAAAGATTATATACAGGTTGCATTGAAGGTCGGTCATATACGTCCCTCCACCTCTCCGGCTGCTAGCCCGATATTCTTTGTCCCAAAAAAGGAGGGCGATCTGCGTCCTTGTGTGGACTACCGCCGACTTAATTCCATCACCGTAAAAAACCGATACCCAATACCCTTGATCACTCCCTTACTGGACAGGTTAAGCCACGCTACCATATTTACAAAACTCGATCTCCGCGGAGCCTACAACCTGGTCAGGATCCGCTCCGGGGACGAGTGGAAGACGGCTTTCTGTACACGTTACGGATTATTCGAATACGTGGTCATGCCCTTTGGGCTTTGTAATGCCCCTGCTACCTTCCAACGTTTCATGAACGAGGTATTTCATGATCTGTTGGACGTATGCGTGGCAGTATACCTTGACGACATTCTCATATACTCACAGGACATAAATGAACATATAGTACACGTCCGCGAAGTGCTGTCCCGTCTCCGCCAACACTCACTCTACGCCAAACCTGAGAAATGCCTGTTTCATACTGAAAGCGTTGATTTCCTGGGATTCCACATTACACCTGGGGGTTTGGCCATGAACCAGTCCAAAGTCCGTGCGGTTTTGGACTGGCCAAAACCCGGCAATCTCAAGTCCTTGCAATCATTCCTTGGGTTCTCGAATTTCTATAGGCGTTTCATCCAAGACTTCTCATCTCTGGTAGCTCCTCTTACAGCCCTAACCAGCCCCAAATCGCCTTTTGTTTGGTTGGATGAACACCAGGCTGCTTTTGACGCCTTAAAGTCTGCATTTACTACTGCCCCTGTCCTGAAACATCCCGACCCAGAACTCCCGTTTATTGTGGAGGCCGATGCGTCCTCTTTTGCTCTCGGGGCAGTCCTGTCCCAACGTTGCCCTCATTCGGGTCATTTGCATCCGGTGGCATTTCATTCACGGAAATTCTCTGTTACGGAACTACATTACACTGTCACGGAGAAAGAATTGCTCGCCATCAAAGATGCTTTCTTGGTCTGGCGGCATCATTTGTTGGGAGCAAAGCACACAGTCATGGTGTTCACCGACCACCGCAACCTCCAGGATCTGGCCTCGCTCAAATGTATTAACAGTCGGCAGGTGCGGTGGCATTTATTCTTTGCGGCCTTTGACTTCCAGGTCAAACATCGTTCCGGTCTGTCCCATGGGAAAGCGGACGCATTGTCTCGCTCTCCGGGTGGGGTATCCTTACCTGTGTTTCCAGAAACCCTGTTAAACCAACATGTTATTTGCCTTTGCACCCCTCCTTTATCTCTATTGGACTCACTTCGCACATGGGTTTCACAACATCCCGATCAGGTCACCGAGTGGGATCCAGAGTTTCATGAAGGGTTGCCCTATATCCGAAACAGGTTGTGGTTGCCTTCTACCGACACTCGTAACCTTGCTCTGAAATGGTCCCACGATAGCGCCATCAATGGTCATCCAGGACAGAAACGCACGTTGGACATGCTCAGGCGTTGGTGTTGGTGGCCCTCCATGAAACACGACGTTGAAGGGTATGTTAACACCTGTGCTATATGTGCCCAGTGTAAGCATCGTAGGGGGCGTCCACTGGGGCTTCTACTTCCGTTACCTGTACCCCCCAGGCCGTGGCACACAGTTTCCATGGATTTCGTAACCGACCTGCCCCGGACAAAGGGTTTCGACACCATATGGGTGGTGGTCGATTCGTTTTCCAAAATGGCTCGCTTCATTCCTTGTTCTGGCATCCCTTCTGCCCCAGCTTTGGCCGATCTCTTCTTTAAATCGGTCTTTTGTTTCTTTGGGTTGCCCACGATTATTATTTCGGATAGGGGGCCCCAGTTCACTTCTCGGTTCTGGCGAGCTCTTACGGCTCTCCTGGGTATAGATTCCCGCTTTTCCTCCGCTTACCACCCGGAGACGGACGGCCAGACTGAGAGGGTGAACCAGGCCATGGAACAATATCTACGTTGTTTGATCCTGCAACACCAGCAATCCTGGCTCGGTTTACTACATCTTGCTGAGTTTTCGTATAACAACTCCACACATTCCTCCACTGGCTCTTCCCCCTTTTTTGTATTGTATGGCCAGCATCCCCGCACCTTACCTATCCCGGACCTAGCCCCCTCTGACAACCCTGCTGCTGTCGCCTGTGCCCGCGACCTATCGGCTGTTCAGGCTCGGACCCTTACTCATCTGCAGGAGGCCCGGGAATCCATGAAGGCCATGGCGGATAGAAAGAGGGCGGTAGCACCTTCCTATGTTGTGGGGGACAGGGTTTGGCTCTCTTCCCGTCATCTTAGGCTACCTGGGTGTCGCAAACTTTTACCCCGTTTTGTGGGCCCGTACAAGATTACTGCTGTGATCAACCCTGTAGCCTACCGACTCTCAGTCCCTGCTTCCTGGCGCATACACCCCGTATTCCACACCTCTTTGTTGAAGTCCTGTCCGGCACCTACTCGTCTCCGGTCTACGCCTGGCCCGGTGGCGGTGGGTGACTCCGTGGAATATGAGGTTTCTGCTGTCTTGGGTTCTCGCTTTGTCAGGGGTGGGCTCCAGTATCTTGTTGACTGGGTGGGTTTTGGCCCCGAGGAGCGTTGTTGGGTTCCTGCTGGGGACGTCCATGCCCCGAGGCTTGTTTCACGTTTCCACCGGGATCACCCTTCCTGCCCACGTGGTCGTGGGCCATTGAGGGGGGGCTCTGTCATACACAAACCAGTCCCGCCACCATGCACAGTCACACCAGCACACACAGGTACTGCCCCTGGGTTGCAGACCACCTCACGGGACATTTCCATACCTAGGGTGCGAGGGAGTCGCCATGGTCAACGAGGGCGGGCAGTGCGGAAGGTCCGACCCGGTTTGTTGCCTCGTTACCATTGGCAACTCCCATGGAGACTACGTTCGAGCTGGAACACCCGACTGCGTTTACTTCCTGGTTCCGCGGCGCTCTCCCGATCACGTGCCCAGAATCCCGCTCACGTGATCAAGAGCCGGCACGCATAAAACCGGGAAGTTTGAGTTCCATCACCGCTTCACAGCTGTTCCACGACTCTGTTCGGCTTTTGCAGCATTCACGATACCTGGATACAACGGATTTTTGGACCTTGGCTTACGGATTACGGACTGGCTTGCTGACTCCTCGGATCTTGTTGCACGGATATTGTTACTTTGGACCCTCGGCTTTTGATTAACGGATTGCTTACGGATCACCCTTTCTTGACTCTACGGTTTTGGCCACTGGCGCTAAGTGGCAAACTCAGGTGCTCACCTAGTCACAACCAGCCACTACCATCTGGGTTACGGTTGACACGGCTGTCCAGACCTACGGCTCTCCCTCGCACCAGGCCCCCGGCACCCCAGAATCATCCCGGTTGGGTTTAGGTAAGAGATTTATACACGTTTCTGCATATCCCAGTCTTGTGTCTGCCTGTGCTAATCTTACCTTCCCTTTAACAGCCTCCGGGGTCCAGGACGTCATCAGATCTGACGAAGAAACACAACACCTGTGGCCTCAAAGCTCGCACAGGGAGTTTCTTTACTCATCCCTGTGGGTGATTTGTGGACAGAGGTCCATTACTCTTCACTACGCGGCAAGTCACGACACCAACGCCACGGGACGCACTCTCTTGATTTGCGTGGAGTGAGGACAGTGCAAGCACTGACAGGAGAGGCAGATGTTGAAAGTCCAAAGACTGCAAAGTCCGAAGTTGATGGTAGAGTCGAACTTCCGCAACCACTGGAGGAACAGGGATGCCAGGCAGATGGTAGATCCAACTGAAAGCAGCTGGGAGACTCAATGCCTCAAAGGAAACAGGCGATGACTCAGGCAGAGTGTGGGAACCTGACCCAAGAACAGGACTGGGAACCCAACCCAGGAACTGAACTGGAAAACCAAGCCAGGAGCAGGACTGGGAAACCAACCCAGGAACAGGACTGGAAAACCAACCCAAGAACAGGTCTGGGAAACAAACCCAGGAACAGGACTGGAAAGGACTAAGAAGGGGAACCCAGGGAAAACTAAACTGTACCCCAGGGAAGAACTCTGGAGCCCAACAGGATCCCCAAGACCCCAAAGGGAGAAGAACCAGAAAGGCTGCAGGGGCAGGAACCCAGGGATGGGTTCAGGCTGAAGCTGGAGACAGAGCAGAGCCAGAACAGGTAGGTAGCGAAACAAGCGTAAACACGATCAGGGCAAACCGCGTTGAGATGCGACTTGCTCCTGATCGAGGCTCGCTTTATAGGATGGCCGGCACCCGAGAGAGGCTTGAAACGCAAGCCGCCTCGTTACTGGGTGCCGGCACATCCAAAGCGAGGCTCGGAACGCAAGCACTTGCTGTGGAGAGAGCCCAATCAACTGCGCATGCGCGGAATCGAGACCCTGGTCTCCCGCGCATGCTCAGAGGACTCCCGATGGGAACCCCAGAAGCTCTCCCCATGGCGGATCCCCGCAGGCGGAAGCGCGGGTACATCCGCCAAGAGGGAGGAGAGCGAGTAGGAGCAGAGGATCCCGGTCTCCAGGTAAGTGGCGTGACACCTGCTCGCACACCATCTCTCTGTTATCTTCACTGCTCAGGTCAATAGTTAGGCAGCACTCACAACTCCACCTAACCATTGGTAGCCCATGTCTATGATGGGGGTGGAGGAGTGTAGTCCCCTTGCTTAAGCAGCAGGCTGGCCAGTTCATTACATGCAAGGGGATTGTGCTGCCTGTCTCTGAGCATGGGTGTGGCCCTCCTATGTTTTTCTTTTTTCAATGTTTAGCCATGTGGGCCTTTTTGAGCCTTTGTGACCTGTGCAAAAATGTGCAGAGCGCAAAGATAAGAGGCCGGAAGGGCGTAGGAAGGTCAACCCTGCTGCCTCTCATCATTGAACTACTAAAGTGGGACGTGCTGAGTGACAGAAGAGGAGTCTTCTCCTCTTCTGTCAGCCAGCATGCTCTGTGTGAAGCGGGCCTCTTGGTCGTGGATAGTAGTCTTGGATCCTGTTGGCATGTTGATGGTGCAAGCAGGAGGTAAGTGAAATGTAAATGTTTATGTGTAATTTGTTTGTATGTATGCATGTATGAATGTTTGGTTTTATGTATGGATGCATACAAGGAGTTGAGGAGTTGTCTGAGTGCTGTAGAAATGCACGGGTGAATAAAACTGCATGTTGGGTGAATGAAAGTGTATGTCGTGTACATGATCCTGACCTGCTGCACTGAGTATATGAAGGGGTAGCAGGCATCACATTTTGCGATCTGGGGGTGTATGCAGGGGAGAGTAAACAGATCTACCTCAAAACATCTGTCAAGTCCCAGAACATTGTTTTTTTTCTTTAATCCCATGTCCCCGCCACTATATGCGGGGGGAGACCCCCTCGCAGTCATCTGCGGCTCGCTCCTACCATCAGCAGGGCTCTCCTGGCTCCAACAACGCGCCGGAGCTCACCTGCCAGCTGTACTTGCAAAACAAGAGGGAAAGTTGTCAAAAGGTGTGCTTTCCTCTGCGTTCTTCAGAGGGAGAGTCGTCTCTCCCAACTCTTCCTGCAACGCCAGCTCTGCAATTACAGTCTGGATCAATGAGGACCCTCTCAGGACCAGCATCGACCTCACACCCCACTGTGGTTCTGGCATCTCTACTCCCACACAACTTCTGCTTCGCGGAGGTAGGAAAACTACCCCACCTTCTACTGCTTCTCCTTCCCATATCCTGCACCTGAGGGGGCTTTTTATGCCTCCCAGTCCTCCCCAGGCTTGGGTCATTATTCCCAATTGACTGCGACTGGCAGTCTTGTTCCTCTGCAGTCATCTTTTTCATCCCAGTACTTGGGGATTTATGGGGCTTGTAGTCCATAATATAGAATTCAATTTCCTTTATGAAATTATCATTATCACGTTCACCTATTCCCCAAGTACTACTTCCAACTGCAATACGGGGCAAGTTTAGATCTTACAGCCGCTTTTGACAGCGTGATTCGCGAGATCCTATGGGCTAAAATGTTACATCTTGGTATTTCCCCTACTCTGGTTGCCCTCATTGCCTTATTGCACCAACACACCACTTATCGCGTGCGCTTAAATCGCAATGGGGCACTTGGTAATTCTATTCCTACCGAAATAGGAGTCAAGCAGGGATGCAATATGGCGTCAGTCCTATTTAATTTGTACCTTCATGGCATAGATACACTTTGGCAAGATCACACAGTCTTCACTGTTCGATTAGAGACTATTAAGTTGGACTGGATAGGCTTCACTGATGACCTTTTATTTTTTGATAGAACCCCTTATGGTCTACAAAAAAAACTTGATCTCTTTGCTGCTTTTGCTACGGCACACAATATAACAGTCAACCCAGGGAAATCATTTATTCTAGCATTTGCCAGTGGTAGACGCAAACCTATTGATACCTCTGGTCTCTACATGGGATTGTTATTAACTATGCTCCTTTGATTCGATATTTAGGCTACCCTCTTACTGACACCTATTCTTTAACCATGTGGAAAACCTATTTAAACAATAAAATTAAAATTCTCACCTCACAGGTGAAAATTGTTCATTACAAACACTGTATGTTCTCTTTACTTCCTCTTATTCAGTTTTATTTACTTAAAGTTGAACCGATTCTTCTTTATTCTCTTGATATCTGTACTTATGAAAATGATGTGTTTCTTGATGCTCTACAGTGCAAACTGTGGAAGACCATTTTGGGATTAGCTCAATCTATTCAAAACGCCCTCCTATGCCATGAGATTAATTTACTCCGTCTCTCTGTAAAGAGAAACTGGAGAAACATAAAGAATCACATAAAAATGGTCAATACACCTAAAAATACTCTTTATGTTGAGCTCAAAAAAATTCTAAACAATCCAAGTATTCGTTCACTGAAGAAATTAACTGCAAAATTGGAGTCAATTCTTGAATCGAATAATGAAATCCATGTGTCAATGTCTATGTGCCTCCCTGCGCAAAAGAAAACATATGAAACTTTCCATTGGTGTCTCATGTCTGACTTGATCGGAACCTAATCATCCTACTACGAATATAATTCCTTTCGCTGAAAATGGGGGGATCGTCCAAAATACCTAATTCAATTTCCCTCCTCAGTTGCAAGAAAAACTTACCTTAGTTTCAGGCTAAATCAATTACCAACACATGCAAGAACTAAACATTGGAATAGATCGCAGGGAATTATCGGCTCTGGTTGGTGTCGATTCTGTGGCTCTGATGAGGAATGTGAAACTCTTAAACATCTGGTAATTTATTGTACATACTTTGCGGTATCTCGAGCTCGAATTTTCGAGTTGAGTCCCCTTTTTCAATCACACATTACCATGGAATCACTGTGGAAATGTTGTATGGGGGGCAATAGTCAATAACGTCTTTTAAAACTGATTGATCTTCTTGCAATCATTGAACCCAAGTTGTAGGATTTATTATTGATAACCCAGACTATGTGAATTATTTTTATTTTCTGTATTCTCTTTTGTTTGACAATAATGTATTGGGTTTCCTGCTCCTTCTCTTATGTGTGATTAATTTGAAGAACTCATTATCCTCATTTCCAAATTTTAGGCTTTACCCAAAAATATTGCATTTGACAGAACATCCTGATTTTGTTTTAGACTTTATTTAATATTTTTATTGTTACATTTTCTTTCCTCATGCAGCATCAACATTTTATTTTTCTTACCTCTTAATAATTCAGATTTATCAAATATTTATTCTCTTTCTCCTTATATTGGGTTTTACAAAATTTTTGTTTTCTGTCGGATGTTAATTGTTTTAATTATTGTTCAGTTTGGCTTTAATGTTTTATTATGTATTTTCTTCAATTTCCAAAGGTTTTACATTGTGATTAAACCAAACACAATAAAAAAAAAGTACTATGAGGAGTCCAAATATTATTTGACTTTACAGAAAAGTATGGGTTATCAGGAATTAGATTATTGGAATTAGATATCTGGGACGCATAGGGGCTTTTATGTTTATAAATGTCAGTGATTTTAAGAGGATTTTTCTGACTTTCTGAATAAAACTGCCTATGGTTATCTTCATCTATATTCTGACAGGCAGCTTGGGAAAATAAAAAGCCATTACATATTCCGGCATTAAAGATATTCCCTTCCTTGAGGCTGACAAATATTGCGTCTCATCCCACAAAGCTCTCTTATTTCCCAGGGCCCCTGCTCCTCTCAGGTGATCCTCCCGGCTAACACCGCTCCCAGGGTTAGGATCAGGAAGTGTCTGCTTTTCCCTTGCCACCTGGGAGGAGACTTTAGGTAGGGTTTTTGTGAGGACACCAGAGGATGTATCACAATTGTAGTATCATTTATATTGTAGTATCTTTTATCACTTAAACTATAAGGTGAAAACCATGGCTCAAAACTGATGTAGCTTTGAGTGACTTAAGAGTCTCTTCAGAATGTGAATGCACTATATAAATGTTCAAAATAATAAATATTGCAACACTGCAGTCTTTAGATATACATAAGTGAGTCTCTGTGTAGTGTATACCTAAAAGAATAATTTCAAGGCAATAATAGTTTTGTCTGATAAGTAAACAATGATGTGAAGTGATTTGGCCAGGATCACATGTTTTGTTCGTGTGAAGAAAGTGGGATTTAGGCCAGCCTTCATGATTCTATAGTTTGTAATGTAGGCAGTAGACTATAGGGGTCATTACGAGTATGGTGAGGTGATGAAGTGGCAGTAACATAATTATTGTCACCTTTACCATACCACCATACTATGAGTTTGTAGGAAAAGTGAAGGATATGCCTCCAGAAATTGGTCAGAGGTTTTTCCTCCACTTAACCTTAAATAATGAGGGGAATTACCGCAGGTGGCTTTACTACCGGCAGTTATTCCTCCAAATCCCAAATTAATTCTTGTGGGACTCCATGAATGGAGTTTAGCACCACGTTACCACCACTCATAATCAGGAGAAATTTTGGCTGATACGAGTGGCACTAACAGTATATGAGTATGGCAGTCTTCATGTGGAAACCTTTAACCTTACTTGTAATTACTCACTATATTTCCTCTCGTTTTCTCTTTAGTTTTACTTCAATGTTCAATGCTTACTGAATAGTTGTCTTTGACAAGCATGCTAGTACTATGTGTTTAATTAAGCTGAATTGCAAAGCACCTAATCACAATGTAAATCAACCTGACCATAAAGTGTGATTCCTTCTGAAATTGCAAAAGGAGAATGTGTATTTGCAATCTGATTACAAGGCAATTAAAAAATTGTATCCGTCAGTCTCCACACTACACTACATTCAAGGAAGGGAAACAACTGTCTGTTTATTAAAATCAGGGGCCTACATTCATTTAACACAAGTAGCAATCTGAGAACTTAACTGACTTGAGAACAAAAAGAGAAGCCCAAATATCATTAAGCTAATAATTAGCGTTGAGTATGTTTAGCTAGTCCCTTTTTACACAGACTCCAGAACAAAGACAACCCGCTAGGGAATAGACCAGGGGATAGCGTTGCAAGGATAATAAAGGTTTAATTGCACAGAATGCAAAATATCAGCGAAGGACTCTGCTGCTCGAGAGTGCTCTGGTTATTCTAAAGCAGAGCCAAAGCTTAAAGGGCCTTGTGGTGTCATTGTATACAATACGAACTAATACTACTGATTTGTTAGGCATAATGGATGGGCCTGCCCCATAGGGGATGGCAGGCTTCAATTGGTTAGTTGTCGTCAATCAGGATCCACATGGGTCAGCTGGGCTCATCGCAGTCTTGGGTGAAGGTCAGGTTGCTCGTATAACACATTGTTTCAGTTCAACTAACACGCTAAACTCCCTATGCCATCACTGTGGCATGCATCTGGGCGGCACAGGAAATGGTGCTCGGGGGAAGGGATATGAAATACAGTCACGCTGACCCACACATTCAGGGCTTAGTTGATACCGCAGTTCCCGCACTCAAGGTCTCCGTCCGGGGTTTTGATCTTTAATTTATCCCAACCTGTATCTTGTGTTACAAGAGAGGTGTTTTCATGCTTTAAGAAATACAGCCGCACATGCTTAGATCTTCTGCCGACACTTGATATGTGTTGGGACAGGGGGTAGTTTGCTTATCAGGGAATGCAAAGGTGTGGGGTTCGGGTCAGTGGTGTGGGGCTGGACCTCTGTGGGAATGGGGCTATGTGGATTCATTCTGTCTTAATGAGATTGGGCCTAGTGAGTTGGGTTTGTGACCAGCACGATCCTGCAAGCTTATACCTTTTAGGCCTATACAAAATGGAGTCATGTGCTATGTGTTTTCTAGTGCCGTGCATCTACTGTTGGCGCTACAGTGCTTCTACATGGTGCTTAATAGTGCGGTTTACTCCCCCCCTTATAAACTACATCACCTCATATGGTTTTCACTTCACCTGAAAGTGCCTAGGAGGGTGGGATATACTCATTTCCATCCCAACATTCCCCCCTTTCGTTACTCCTACAGTAACACATTCTCCCTGACCATATTTAAGTTCATTTGCATGTCTTTCTGCTTCGTCCCATGCAGATGTTCCCTTAATTGGCATCCATGCTCTACATACGTGCCGTAAACTTTCTCCCCTTTGCGCATACTGCTCCAGTGTATATGTCATGTAAATGCATCCTCTCCCACCCACCAGGTCTACCCACACTTCCTTATAATTTTCAGGATCAGGGGGAGGGACAATGGTTGTGTGATACAAGTTATCAACTACATCGCCAATGGGGATTGGGACCATGTGGTGAACAGGGCGGTCATTTTGCTCAGTTTATATCTCTACTTCCTTTGTATCATGTGGTACCTTATTATTTCCAATACTGACCATCATCATTGCGCTATTAGGTACCGCTTTGGCACAACACCGGAGACCCAATTGGCACATCCAAATGATCACCAGGATAACTACTACGATGGGGACCAGCATCTTTACCAATGTTCCAAGCCATGATGGGACCAAGTTAAAGGTCATGATGAACCAGTCTTCTTCCTGGACCCCAGCTTCTTTTTTCATTTTCACCCCTCTTTCATGCACTGCTGCAATGACGTGTGATAGTGTCCCATTTTCAGCATCTTCAGAAGGTACGAATGTGCAACATGAACTCCCGATCTTTTTGCAAAAACCACCTTCCATAGCTGTCAAGAGAACCAGTACGTAGCGATTTTGCATAGTCATTAGTCTTAGGGCTCTTAGTTCCACTTTTATGACATTGAACCCTTGTTCAGTATCGTTCGCCAGCTGGATCAGTTCCCATGGGATTATCTGGAGCCATTTTGCATTTGCTCGTGTCTGGATGCTGGGTATTAGGGATGCAAAAAATGTCTTTGCTGAGTTATAGAGCTTGTATTCAACGGGTATCTGTGCAAGCAGGTCAGATGAGTCTTCAGATAAATTATTTGAGGACTGTTTATTTTTTCTCAGCTGATCAGGAAGTTCCTCTTCAGGTAGAATGCAGAAGTCTGGGTGTGGCGTGGTGGGCAGTACTTCTGTTGTCAGGGGCACTGTGTGATTTTCATCAGGCAAGGGTCCTCCCTTCAAGTGTTCTTCTGGTACTACTAGAAGGGCTGAGTGCAGCGTTGCAAGCAAACGATAGCCCCTCCAAGAAGACAGGAGGTACAAGTACACTTGCTGACCACAGACCCAGTAGCAATCCATCAGCGCTGTGGTGCCTTTTCTGAGATCTGGGATTAGTATAGTTCTGTTACATCATCGGTTTGATCCCACTGAGACAGTTCTGTTGCTCTTAAAACACAGTCTGTAGTTTACTTCTTGGTGCACTTTTGCTGGCTTCTTGATTGCTGTGATCCATGTCAGTTTTGTGACATGTTCTGTCCATGTCTGTGCGCGTGCTTGTTCTACAAGGGCCAGTGTTATTTTCGGGATATCCTATGAAACCTTCTGCCTTACACACGAGAGTTGTCTCTTGCCATTTTTTGTTCATGTACTTTGCCCCTTGTATTGCCAGGTGCACTTCCTTAAAATAGTTGGGGTTGGTGGAACTCGTTTTACATTTTCGAGGGTTTGGATCAACTAGTTGTAGGTGAACGTTAGCTGCCTGGAAGGGGCCTTTGATCCTACATAGCGCAAGATGAATCGACCATTGGGTCTCTATTATGGGCACTTCTTGTGGTACTAAGACCTTGTGTGCCCCAGATGCATGCAGTATTAAGGAACAGACGTAGCAACTCCCATTAGTCGTACAACCTTCCCATTGCACTCATGTCAGAGTACCAAGTGTTCGGGATGCCAAATATCTTCCACCGCATCTAATCTTAAGCCATGATATGCATCATATTTATGTTGGCTCGCTTGCCTTTTCTTTCTGTTACTATGCAACAAAGGCCTTTTTCCTACTAGCATTGTGATTCTGGTAATATTTCAGTTGTTGGCATTACATAAGGACCTGTTTACTTGGCATTAGTATTTGGAACATTTTACTATTGCATATTGTGGCTTGGGAGATGCTACTATTTGGAAGGGTAACATTATTCATTGATCCATTTATCGTCATAGTGGTTGTTTCTGGGATATTTACTGTTATACATTCATTCATTCTTTCATTCGTGTTCAGGCTTGGGCTAGATGTTATTATTGTGACAGGGAAGGGCGTAGGGGTCTGGGCGGTTTTAGCTCCTGTGGAGTACATAGGGGTAAACCTAAGGACAGTGGGTGGTGCTTCAGTTACATTTGAATTTAATACAATGACATTAGAGGGTAGTTCAGTCCCATTTAGAAGTAATCTAGTAACATTCATGGGTGTACTCATGTTCCAGTTGCGTGTAGGCCCCTGCCACTCTTCCTTTAGATGGCCAGCCCAGATAAAAGATGTTCCCAATAAATCCCAATGCAAACATCATTATTGTAAATAGAATTGCTGTAAAATCAAGGCTGCAGTCATAACTGTGCCCTCATACTATTAAAACTATTCCTACATTATTCAAATTATCTCTCAACGGTGTCATCTCCATCATTGTTGCACCTGCAGATTTTGGAAAAAACGGGAAGGGTGGGAGGTGGGGAAGAAAGAAAGAGAGAGAGAGTTTTAGTTTACGTAGCTTGTGCTCTGGCAGCAATGCATGTACTGTAAAACTTCTCACATGCACTAATATAGTCAGCATAGAGCTACGGTTTTGAGGTAGTGTTGTGTTCTTCTGTCTGGACGCGTGGTGTGGTGCCCTTTGGGGCTCTCCGGACATCTGAGAGGTGTATCCAATATCTCATCCTCTTCACCTTTACTCCGAGAAGGGTGGAAAACCCTACTTCGTGGGGCCCGTGGAACCTGAGGTTGTTTCGTTTCCGCATGAAGCTTCCGACATAGACCAATTCCACTGGCTACAACGGTTGTGCAGGGGTGGTGTCCGTTTGTGGGGCAGTTGTAGTCTGTGCTTCTTCGGTGTGTGGTGGGACTATTTGTTTTGTGTTACACCTTATTGCCTGTATCAGTTGGAACAGGTACTGCTTGAATTCTTCCCCCAGAATTGCTGCTGCCCTACGAGCATCTGATGCTCTTCTAACACGTGTTAGGGTGTCTACATGTGCCTGCCAGTCACTATTTCATGGGGGGACAGGTGGTGGTCCTTACTGGGTTGTGTGTGCAGATGGAATAGGGTTAGGGGCAGGCAATACACCCAATTCGTTTTTAATGTGTTGCATAGTTTGGATAGTCTGCTTTTGAGGAGGCCGTTGATCCTCTCTACCACTCAATTGGCTTGTGCGTGGTAAATCGAGCACATACAATGCTTTATTCCTAACAGGGCTGT
The DNA here is from genome assembly GCF_040938575.1 of Ambystoma mexicanum. Lineage (NCBI taxonomy): Eukaryota > Metazoa > Chordata > Amphibia > Caudata > Ambystomatidae > Ambystoma > Ambystoma mexicanum. The sequence goes on along the minus strand of NC_090931.1, from coordinate 287,949,894 downwards.
GACTTCTTTGAACAGCTTGTTGAACAAATGAGTGCCATTATCTGACCTTAGAACGTCACACACTCCCCAGCGCGGGAATATCTCTGTGACAAGGAATTTAGCGGCACACTTGGCACCTGGTTGGGCACATTGGCCGGCCTCAACCCGTTTGGAAAATGGACACACCACCACAATTAATATCGTGCTCCATTGCACCTTTCTCCCATATCTGCATAATCAATGTGCAGCTCACGGAATGGACCCACAGGGCGTGGCATTGTACCTCTCAGTGTTCTCAGTGTCATGCCTGTACTAAACACTTGACACATTGTGAATCGGACCACCATCGCTGCTAGGTGTTCCTGTAAGTTTGGGACAAACCAGTCCTCCTGAATATCCACGGCAATGTGTTGTTTAGAGCTATGAGATCAGACATGCAATTGCTCAAAGGCGGTATGCAGTCATTCCACGGGCATTACTACCTTCCCTGTGCTCTGCTGTCTCCACAAGAGATACATGGGCGATTGCACACACCCACGTTTGAGCTGTATGTCCTGTACCTCTGTGGGCGCCCTACACTGTAGCTCAAGTATTTGTGCAATAGGGAGAGTTGTATGCATCTGTGTCTGGCCTCGTGCTTGCTGTGGTCATGACATATTCTGCTGATTTTTGCACTGGGAGATGTGCTGCAGCTTTTGCTGCTGCGTCTGCGGCGGCATTACCCAGTGAGATTTTGTCTGTGTTATGTGTATATGCTGTGCATTTGATGACCGCCACTAGAGAGGGCTCTGCAAGGGCGGAAATCAATGTTTTGAGCAGGGCTGCATGCTGTACTGGTGAGCCATCTGTTCTTCGGAATCCCCTTCTTCTCCAATGTGCCATACCTGCATGTACCGTGGTGAGGCAGAATCTGAATAGATGGTAACATAGCACCCCTTAGAGGCCTGCAGGGCTTCTATGAGCGCTACCAGTTCAGCTGCTTGTGCAGAGTAATGCATGGGTAGTCTTTTCATGACCAGTGTCTCGTATTCTCCTTCTTCCAGGTGCACCAGTGCCATCCCAACATGTCTTTCACCTGTTTCCTGATCAATTGATGCTGACCCGTCAATGAGGAGCACTTTTCCCTCTTCTAGGGGGTTGTCTTTTGCTTTGGGGATATCATTGTGCATCCTATGAAGGGGAAGACGATCATGCTGCTGCAAGTCTTTAGCCGTGCATGGCTAAGTGAGAAACATGGCAGGGTTTACTGTCTTGCACCGTACAACATCGATATAGGGGCTAGGCAAGTATGATTTCATATGCTGATGCTCTCTGTGTGGTGAGTGTGGACTTGGAGCGTTCTAGGATTGCAAAAAAGGAGTGCTCTACGTATAACATTACTGAGCACCCCATGATTATTGTGGAACTCTTTTCAATAGCAATGGCTGCAGCAGCAAGAGCTTGTTCGCAGGCAAACTGTCCCTGCATGACAGAATCGAACGTGCCGCTGTAATAGGCTAGTGGTTTATGACCAATCATGCTTTTCTGTGTGAGTACTGCTGTCATGATTGTGCCATTTGAGTGGGAGAAAATGTAGAATTCCTGTGCGTAATCTAAGGGTGCCAAGGACAAGTGCTGTTGAAATCATTTATTTTAACTCATTGAAACTCTTTGTCACCTCTAGGGTCCATTCAGTTTTGTTTTTCTCTTTCTGCGCCTCTTTATGGCCCTGTAACAGAGGCCTTGTGTATGCTGCATAGTCTAAGATCCAGGCCCTGCAATAGTTGTATAATCCTAAGAATGTTTGCATATCCTTCACTGTGAGTGGCTTGAGAGTGGCACATACTTTAGCTGCCCTGTCAGGAATTATCTGCTTACCATCCTTGGAAATTAGTTGCCCTAAGTAAAGCACTTCCAGTTGACAGTACTGGTGTTTTGCTTTTTCCACTTTGTACCCTTTTCTTACTATCAATTGAAGTAATACAATGGAGTCCCTTCGACCGCTCTGCTCGCTGTTGCTGCAGACCAATAGGTCATCTACTCCTTGGAAATTAGTTGCCCTAGGTAAAGCACTTCCAGTTGACAGTACTGGTGTTTTGCTTTTTCCACTTTGTACCCTTTTCTTACTATCAATTGTAGTAATACAATGGAGTCCCTTCGACAGCTCTGCTCGCTGTTGCTGCAGATCAATAGGTCATCTACGTATTGAATTATTGTGCTGGGCACTTGGATGTTCCCTAGATCTTCATGAAATATCCTGTTAAAAATACTGGGGCTCTCACAGTACCTCTGGGGCAGGCAACAGTGTTCATAGCGCTTCCCAACCAGGGTGAATGCTATAAGGTTACTGTGAGTCTGGATGGAGAGGTACTGAGAAGAATGCATTCTTCAAATTGACCACAGTGAAATGGATAGCCTCCTTGGGAATGCTACACAAAATGGATGCCGTGTTGAGAACAAGTGGAAACTCTTTTTGTACAATATCATTAAGGGGTTGTAAATCCTGGATCATCCTCCAACTGCCCCAGTTTCCTTTTTAATGGGGTATACAGCCGCATTGCATGGTGAGGTGGAGGGCACTATGACCCCTTGGTGTAAAAGGGCCTGCAGTGTTTCCTGAATTTCCTCCTCCACCTCTCTGGACAGGGGGTATTGCTCCTGGTCTGAGTGTTATTTTTACAGGTGTGCCTTCATTGAACATTCGTACATCGTGTGGGTTTTTGGTCCATAAATGTGTGGGGACGTATTACAAATCTATCTCACTGAATGGGTGTGGCCCACTAACAACAGCCATAAGGGGGCTTGCACTTTCCTGTTTTGTACCATTATCTCACACGGTATGCAAATCTCGAGGATAATTTCCCCATCATTATTCCATCCTCGAAAAGCTCTTCATCAGACAATTGCTGTAGGGGCACATTAGGGTCAATGCATAGTACCATACACCATTGGCACCCGTGAAGGTCAGTACCCAGCACTACAATCCGTTTAGCAGATACCACTAGGCCCTCCAGATCTAATGTTAGGATTGTTAGGATTGTGCCTGCAACCAACTCAGGGAGCACTACAGGTCGGAAAATGAAGTCAGTGGGTGCCCTCCACTCTTTACTGCTAATGTGGGGGACAGCTCGTGCAAGCACCCTGATGCCATAAACAAACATGTCAGGATTGACGGGGATACCTCTCACTGCCACCTCACTGGCCATGGCATATATTACCAGCATTGCTCGGAGGGAACACATGCCAGGTGTGGTGCAGACAATCCCTCTGACTGTGAACAAGATTGTCATGTACAATTTGTTGACAGGGGAACTCTCCGAATAGCGGAGGGGAGCTCGCACAACCTTCCCTCCCAGCTTGATGTCTAGATCATTTGTGTAAGGAACCGTTGACACAGCCCCAGAGAATCCCTGCGTGCCAAGAGTCTTTCCTGATAGCAGGAAGTTTCCTTCACTAATGTATGACTTCTCCGCTCCTGGGTCCACCATAAAGATGAATTGTTTATTCCCTATATCTGCCTCCACCAGTGGCTGCTCTTCTGGATGCACGTTCATTGAAAGGACTGGGCACGCAAGTGCTCTCTGGGGGCTGTCCTAGTCAGGGTATGTGTCTGTCACAGGTAATGAGAAAGGATTTCCCCCCACCACGGTAGCTCCTTAATACGGGGCCACTGCTTAGTTGGGTGTAGTTGCGAAAGGGTGTCTGCTCTCGGCGGGCTGCTGGTTGGGGCGGGGCTGGTGTGGTTGCATTGCTTGTTGTTGGTGTGCTGGGTGGTAAGGGCCAGGGATTTGGGGAGGTAACTGCATATAGGCCTGGTGAATCTCGTATGGTATTCAACTCATTCCACGAGCGGGCCCTTTGGGCTACCTGGGTCGGGGTACTCATACTGTTGTTGATTGTAATTATAATTCCCTCTGTACCTGCTGTGACATTCTCTCAAAATGTCCCCACCTCCCACACATCCAACATTGTCCAGGCCCACCACCCCTTGGTGCTGGACCTCCAAATCCTCCTCCACTATTCCCTCGAAACCCACCTCGTCCTTATTGCTTCTCTTCTTGCCACTGGGGTTCCCAAGAAGTTCTGGTTTCCTCTCCATTGCCCTTGCCCGCCGTCAGACCAAACTGCTGCTATCCTGGCCTGGACTGCAATGGAGACACACCCTTCCTCTGCTGTCTGCTGTGGGGGCAGCACTGTTGCTACCGCTGCTATCTTCACTAGTTTATTTTGAACCAGTTTTTCTTCCTCTGCCTGTCGCCTCTGAACAGTTTCTTTCTCCCGCTCTTTGATCCTCCTACAATGGTGCACTATGATACTTTGAATCTCGGGCCACCTCTTTGCTTCCACCCCAGCTATCTTATCAAGCGCTTTCTGCACTCCCTTGGGTAGCCCTATTTTTATAATGAAATAAAACAATGATGTTGATTGATCCCAGGCGCTGCCATTTCATCTCTTGAACCGTGTGAATATATTGCGCAGCATCTTCCTCACCCCCCATTGTGCATTGCATTATTGATTGTAAATCTGGGGTGTATGGGAAAGTGCGTTGCAGCACATCCCATAATTGCACTCTAATCTATTTGAATGATTCTCCATCATGGGCATAGTTAATTGCGTTACTCCCGGGTACCCAGCTTTAATCCACACCATCTCTGCCTGATCTCCCAGTGCTGCTACTAACAAGCTATTAATGTCCCCTATGGCTGAGGGTACCCCTGCTGTGTTTTTCTCGAATGTGTTGATCTATTTCCCTGCCCCCGCTGTGAGTTGTGGGAGTGCATTAAGGAGATTATTTTTGTCCATTCTTGCCCAGGGTACATAGTGGGGTCGCCCTGCGCCCTTGTGTATTAGTGGCATTTCCAGTTTCGTCTTTCCTTACTCACTCTTAATTGCACTTCCCTTCTTCTGAGCCAATACTAAACTATCTAACCTCTCCCTTAATCTTCAGTCCCATAGAACCTCTGCCACCCTTGTGGCTTCACATGCTGCCCTTAATCTTGCCAATTCTTTGCGTGTCAAGGCTAATGCTACCTTTAGGTCTCTCACACTTACCCCTGTGTGGGTCGATACCTCAGGAGGTGAGACGTATGGTGGGGCCGTACTTGGGGTGGCCACTATAGTGCCTCCTGAAGCATATGTTGGATTGGTGTAAATACTCACGGGGAATGGAAGCACCTTGAATCCTCAGGGACGTAGCTGAGCCATTACTGAATGGTTCTCAATTAGCTTAATGTGGGCCTCCTCTAAGAGGGCAACCTTCCCGATTTTTTAATTTTTTACGGCTTTCTTTGGTTTATGGTTTACAAACTTTTTGCCTTCGATCTTACAGTCGAGTTATTTGATTTGATCACAAATACATTAAAAGAAAAAGAAAAAACAAAATTAATTTAATTTTCATTTATCAAGTTCTCATTCATTATTTGCTTGGTGGTTTTTTAGTTTTTAAGTTGTTGATTTTCTTAAAAATTGCCAACAATAGTTTCACCAATCCTAATGTCAATCGCGTTTGTTGGCCTCTCAATAACTCCAACCACCATTCCTCTGCTGTTCTACACACATAGGTTTTGGTAATTCCAATCATTAATTGTGTTCTTATTTCATCAATTTCTGTACAGAATTATACCAAATGTTTTAATGACTCTTCTGTCGTATTGTTTTGACATAATCTACAATTTTGAGTTTGTTTTGACCTCGCATTAAGTATTTATCCTGTAGGGAACAAATTCAGCTTGAACCTTAGATATTGGTCCCTAAACAACAAGTTTGGGAAGACTTCTAAGTACTTTGGTATGGTATGCAATTTTCTGCTTTCGGGGATCGATTTGCCATATCGGGGTTTTTTTGTTGTTTTTTGTTGTTTTTTTAACTTTTATTTTTGTTCAAAGAGAGTCACATCGAGACTGAACTTGTCTGCAAATAGAGCATTACAGAAATAAATACAATATTGGGGGATGTGCACACAACTTTTCACATATGACTTAGTATTCACGCATGTTTTAGCAAGGTGAGGGTGTATGGCTTTCTTCCTCAGACAGCATGTTACATAAATAGAGTCTGAACAACGCCCATATGTCTTTAGGTCGGCATACCGGCGGCACAGTTATAATGAATTGTTCCTCACTTTCATTTGTCATTGACAAGTCTTTCAGGAAGTCCATTCTCTTGGGGGCCTCCTTGGATTTCCATCATTTTAATATGTTACGCTTTGCCACAACACATGCCACATTAAACAGGCGTCTAGTGGTGTCTGCCACTTTGTCTATGTCCTCAAATAAGTATTTCCGGGGGGAGGGTGCGGCTGGAATTGCAGTAATGTCTTCAAGGATTTCTGCCACTTCTCCCCAGAATTTAGTTATGGGTGGGCAGGCCCAATACATATTGTATGAGTCTGCCTCGGGGGCATCGCATTTGGGACATCTCCCAAATGTTTATCAACAAATGTGTCCAGCTTAGCGGGTGTATAGTGAAGTTGATTTAATACCTTGAATTGGATCAGGCGCAGCCCTGAGTTAATGGATACCTGTTTGGTCAGCTGGCAATACCTCAGCCAAGTAGTCTCATCTAGTTCCATCCCCAGATCCCGCTCCTAGGTAATTTTAATGTTATTGCATGTTTTGGAGTGCGTTTGGATAAGGTTATATAATACTGATACACTTTTCCTGTGGCCGCCAGCTTCGGTCATGGTCGAGATGTATTCATGAATGGTCGGCTCAGCTGGGAATGAGGGCCACTTAGCCATAAAGGCGGCTTTTATCCTGTGAAATTGGAATTGTTTAAGATACCCCCTCCTACTGCCTCAGTAAAGTCTGCTAGTTCACAGAACTTGCCCCCCGGGAACATGTCACGCATCTAGAACTGTTTATCCGGGTCCCACGCGCTCTGAAGTGCCTTGTCAAAAGTGGGCGTTATACCTGGGAAGTTCCATAGCGGTATTTCTGGAATGTATGGGGTTGTACGATCAATTCTCTTATATATCTTGAACCAGGCTCGTGTTGTGGTGCTTATAGGTTCATATTTACATGAGTCTTTTCATTTAGGGTCGAACATCATTGAGCTTGCAATGCTAAATAATAAAGTTTTTAATCTGGTGCTGAGATCCCACCCTTTGCAAAGGGTTCTGTCATCTGCAACCATTTCAGCCTAGCTGTCTTCCCTCCCCATATGAATGTGATGGTTAACGTGTTAAGTTTTGTGAAGAAAATTCTACCAGGCCAAATTGGGATATTACAGAAGAGATATAGCAATCTGGGGAGCACTAACATCTTGAGAAGTGATACCCGGCCATAAAGGGATATGGGGAGTTTAGTCCAAAGTTGTAATTAGTGGAGAGGGATTGCAATAGTTCCCCGTGATTATCTGCATATAGAGTGCTCTTGTCTCCTGATATCATGATCCCCAGATAGCGAATACGTACAGGGGACCACCTAAACCCTTCGGTGTTGGACATGTCTCTGGTATTGGGGGTGAGTGGGAACAGCTCCGATTTAGATATATTAATCCTGCATTCAGAGTACTCTGTGAACCTCTCAATCTCCGACATGATGGGTGCCAAGTTGTTCTCAGGATCTCGGATGTATAATAGGGTGTCATCTGCATATAGGGAGATTATCTGCGGTTTACCCATCATCCTAAGTCCCCTGTGTGCGTGGTTTTGCCTCATGTAGTTGGCCATAGATTCTATTGTGAGTGCAAATAAAATGGGGGAAAAGGGGCAGCCCTGTCTAGTGCCTCTACCCAGCAGGAACAGTGGCGACAGGGTGGTGTTTGACATTACCCTCCCCCCGGGGCGCGTGTAGAGTAGTCAGACACAGTTGACAAAATATCCACCCAGCCCAAATCTTTCGAGGACCAAAAATAAATATGCCCACGATACAGAATCAAACGCTTTTTCAGCGTCTAGTGTTGCTACAACCGCGTTCGCACGCAGGTTTATTTGTGCCATCACTCCGAAGAGTCGACGCAAATTCAGGGCAGTGGACCTAGTTGGTATGAATCCGGCCTGGTCTGGATGAACCAGTATGGGCATGTAGGGCAATAGCCTGTTGCCAGAATTTTCGCAAATATCTTAGCGTCTGTATTTATGAGTGAAAGGGGCCTATACGAGCCCATGTTTTGTGGGGGTCATCAGGGCTTGAGGAGGACCGTTATTATTGCTTCACGCATGGTATCCGGAGTATACCCCTGTCCATCGCCTCCTCCCCTACCTTTAACAGAGCTGGGGCTAACATATCTTTAAATTCCTTGTACATTTCTGCACCCAGACTGTCTGCTCCCGGGGCCCTACCTGAAGTTAGTGTTTTGATTGCCTGTATTATTTCTTCTAATCTTATGGGGGTGTCATATTCAGGGGCATATTCAATATATCAGTCATATCTAAAGAAGGATTTCAAAAAACATATAATTACTTTTTTTGCAGAAAAACTAGGAAAAAACTCAAAAACATTCACATTCATCTTATGGTATAAACGAAACGTAACCCAAATCAGTTTTGTTCAATCATGTGATTACTTCATCATCATATGTGCTTATGTAATTCTCATCATTCTATACATGTTTGTACATTTGCATATTAGCATAGGCCTTGCCTAAACTCAGACCTCTTAGATTGTCTTCAATCTAGGTGTATTAGTATCTCTATTGTAGTCTTTAACCTATAGAAAAAAGTTTATTTTAGTGGGCACAGAAAGTATCTTTCATCCACTGGCAATCTATTTGGACAAGGCTCTACAACCCCTCGTACAGCAAACTACCACCTACTTAAAAGACACCGCACATTTTCTACGATTACTGAGTGAAATTCAGACAGATGAAACAAACCTTATTCTGTTCACATTAGACGTCAATAGTCTATATACATCAATACCCCATCAAGAGGGTGTAGAGGCCCTGGAATGGTTCCTTCTCAGACAGAATGAAACTCGGATACATAAAGTTTTCGCAATTGAGTTAATCAGGATCATACTATACAATAACTACTTCAGATTTAACACCAAATACTATCTCCAAATATCGGGCACCGCCATGGGCTCTTCCGTAGCACTATCTTATGCGAACATCTTCATGTTTTACTTCAAACACAATTTTGTATTGGACAAAGAACCCTGGAAAAGTAAGATCAAATTTTGGAAACGGTTTATCAACGATATTTTTGGTATCTGGCAAGGAACAACTGAAGAACTACAAGAATTTTTGATATACCTCAACAACTGCCAGGAGGGCATCACATTTACATTGGAGATTGGGAACCCCAGCATCCACTTTTTGGACGTACAAGTTGAAAGGAAAAATACAGAGTCCATTAGAAATATCTATAGAAAACCCACAGATGTGGACAGTATCTTACATTTCGGAAGCTTCCACCCACTTCATCTTAAAGACAATCTGCCATACAGTCAATTTCTCCGTTTGAAAAAGATTACATCAGATTCCATAGTATTACAATCAGAACAGCTGACTATGAAGGAAAGATTTAGGAAAAGAGGATTTCCGGAAGAGATCATTGACAAAGCAATACTACGTACAGGTTCTATAACCAGAGAAAATCTATTACAAGACAAACCCAATAAAGACACAACAAGGTTAATACACACCCTTAAATACTCAAGCCAAAGCTACCAGGTAAAAAGGGTAATCAATAAAAATTGGGATCTCATAAGATCGGATCCAAATCTCAACAGACCATTCCCTGAACCGCCATTGTTGGCATATAAGAGGGGCAAGAATTTCAGAGACAGCCTGATCAGGGCAGAAATAATGAAAACATCTTCACAAACTACCCTGAAGAAACAAAAGAAAGGAACGTATGCCTGCCTCAACTGTCAACACTGCTCAAACCTTATCAAGGGCAACCATATAAGACACCCCAGCAGTGGAAAGAAAATAATGTTGAGAGATTTTGCAACCTGTGAAGGTAAAAATGTAGTCTACACTCTAAAATGTCCATGTGGAAAGTATTACGCAGGGAAGACAATACGCAAAGCGCAAGAAAGATGGACTGAACATAAGTCCAACATAAGAACGGGGAATGTTAAATCTCCGGAAGCAAGACACTTTAAAGAAAATGGACATAACATCTCACAATTACGGGTTGTGATACTCAAAGTAATTCGAGCATCTCCAAGAGGAGGAGACCTAGCCAAAAGGTTGGCACAAAGAGAGCTGTATTGGATACACAAACTGGATGCCATGACCCCATTGGGCCTAAACGAAGATTTCTACTTGGGACCATTTCTGTAGATATTCAAGTAGATGGCTATTCCTAGACTGTGTTGAATAGCCAAATAACACTATCATACAGTACAATTCAACTCTTTTTTTGAAAAATGTGAACCCTTAAGGAAAGTCAGGCAAATTATTGAAACATACCTAGATTCTATTCTAGACTCTAGGACATACTATGTTATTCTTGAACTCTACCACTGTGGATGGTATCACCTAGACTGTAAGTCTCCTACAGAGAGATAGAAAATGTGAGAAAACTATCATTAGACTACATGATCTAGTACAAAATCCAAGGAGTCACCATGGATTACATTTCGGAGTACAAACAAAAGGTCTGGACTATTACAGAATGTAAGTATCCTTAATGAGACAGACTAAGTACAAAAATGTCATGTAATGTGAAATGTTAGTAAAATCTTTTTGATTACAGAACACTTTGGAAATTCCAACATGAAGTAAATATTAAGAGAATCAGTATGTAAACTACCGTAATTGTAATAACCATGGGTTTTACAAATGTATTTCCTTTTTTTCGAATGGCAAAGTACTTCAATCACATCTTCAATCACATTTTATGGACTCTAAACCACTGCTCACAGCGGTCAGGTTTCTTTAAAAAGCCTCCTTCTTTTTAAAAATCAATCTTTGGAGACATTTTAGTCTCTATGTTTCAAAAACTTATTACCCATTGGCCAATTCCAGCAGTCTCCCTTTTTAAATGTATAATTTTTGAGACATTACAACCTCTATGATCCCCCTAATTAAGTTTAAGTCACTGGGGTTCCATTTATTATTTGCATCAGAAGATGTACCACTTGTAAAATCCTAGTCATAGCTCATTAGCCTGATGGCTGCACGTGGGCTTTTCAGCTTAATTCCATATAGACGGCCGGTTAATGACATCATGAGCGGCAGGTCCGCACATTACACCGCATGATTACACGGCAATATAAGTTCCTTAATTTCCACTGAGATTCACTTTAAATAACATCTTAAATCCAGCATGTTCTGGCTACAACATATTACTGTCTCTCTAATATTCCACACTAGCGGTTATTTGTTTACAATGGTGACGTCACGTAATCACGTGATGACGTCACCATTATGCGCCCCCATAAATAACGGCCATTTTGTTTCTGCAACAAACGCCGGAACGAAAGTAAGAACAACAGCTTCTTCTCTACTACTGGTTTTCTAGGTAAGTGTGAGCAAGTTTCTTGGCTCGGGTCCAGTTCTTAAACCATTTGGGTCCCCCCCTTCTTTTAGACATTCAATACGCTCTTATTACTGTTTTTTTAGATCACTGAAGTGGTTTAGTTGAGCACCCTATATATATACCACCTATGGGATTTCCTCCACCTCCAGTTATTATACCTCCCATTTCATCATTGGGCTTTTAAGCCCTACCAGAAGGGTAAGGTCATCTACCTTTTAAATGTTTTATGCTTATTTTGTACCATCTCCTAACTCACCACTTTTAGCCGAATAAAGCAACACATTTAGACTATTTTTGCTTTCCTCATTTCAGGACCAAATTTGAGGTTGGATTGCACAACCGTTCATAAAACCATTGAGTTCGATCTTAAATAACTATGATTGGTGATGCCTTTACAGTTTACACCTGATCGTTATCCTTATATTTATGCAGGCCACATCAAGGTAACTTAGCGATTGTTCCAATTCGCTACACATTCTATATAATAACCAATTGACCAAGCAGAGAAAACCTTTTTATTAGCCAGTTTTCCCATGAATAATTTGTGTTGCTTTTCTATTTAGATAGCTTGCAGTAATTAACTCAAGAATTGTTCTATGCTCAAGACATTCAAACAATGTTTCATGTTGATGACCACACATAGAATGATGAGAATCAAACCAGTGTTTATTGTTATACAGCAGAAATGCACTTCTGAGTAAAATGTATTTTTTTTCCATTGCTCTGAAAGACTTGGTTACAACTTGTTTAACATCTAAATTGACAAAGCCAATAATATTGAACCTCACAGACAGTGGGATTAGAAGGTTTCTTTATTATTCTAAAATAAACTTCTTTTTATAGGTTAAGGACTACAATATAGTTACTAATGCACCTAGATTGAAGACACTCTAAGAGGTCTGAGATTAGGCAAGGTCTATGCTAATATGCAAATGTACAAACATGTATAGAATGATGAGAATTATATAAGCACATGTGATGATGAACTAATCACATGATTGAACAAAACCTGGATTTGGGTTATGTTTTGTTTATACCAAAAGATGAATGTGAATGTTTTTGAATTTTTTCCTAGTTTTTCTGCAAACAAAGTAATTATATGTTTTTTGAAATCCTTCTTTAGATATGATTGATATATTGAATATGCCCCTGAAAAAGAGGTGTTTTTCTCGAAACGTGTTGGGCCACTTTTGAAAAATAAATCTACATCTGAAGATTATAAAGAATTATGTCTTGATGTCCTTCATTGAAGACTAAAAATTGTCTGTTTTCCTAAATTGAAATAATTGAAGAACTTTATTTGAACAACAACACACCTGGAGTGTGAACATAAGTTAAATTAAACTGTTTGGCTCAAATATTGAGCTTGTGAAAGTGTGCAGGGGACGGGAGTTCCTCCATTAGGAACTTATTCTGTTTTCATTTATCTCACAGCCCATATGCCAGGGTTAACTGTTATCTCCCCAGCACCTTAAATTTATTAAAAGCATTTTCTGCTACTTAGATTAACCTAATTTAAGGAACCATCTAAAATAGGAGTGCATGGTGAATAGCTCTGTAGATTAACAATGGGGGTGTGGCCGCCCTCAGCTTTATTCATCCGGGCTAAGAATTTCCCGGCCTTATTGCTTTCCCCGTACCTTCGAGCCCGAGCTGGTGCAGCCATATACTGGACTTCCCTCTCAGCGAGTTTATTGAATTCACCCAGCGTCATGTGTATGTCGGAGAGGGCTTCCTTGCTGTGTGTGGCAGTGTACTCAAACTCAAGTAATTCAAGTTTGGCTTCTATAGTGTCTCGTTCGTTTCTGACAGATCTCAGCAGGCCTGTAGGCTTGGCCAAGATGGCACCTCGTACCCATACTTTGAATGTTTCGCATACCGTGGCATAGCATTCAACAGATCCCTCATTAAGTTGGAAAAATTCCTCTATTTCAATGTTTGTTTGTTTATGTATTTGGTAATGCACACCAAACCCTTAGGTAGCTGGGCGCAGCAGTACACAAGAATTCTTATAGTTTATTTACAGTATTTAGAGCAAATATCTACAACAGGTGCATGAATATACAACAACATATATCTATATTACATATGCATATATAACATTATAAATAGCCATACATGCGCAATTGCCTAAAGTAGAGAGTGATTCAGCAGGTGCAAGGTCGGATAGAGGCCAGGAGTGGTAGGATAAGTCTAAGTCAGGTTATGTGTCGGCAGTGCACAACCGTTTGAGTACCTTGTGTCTACATTTAGGGTATGGTTGTTCTAGTCTGAGGTTAAGTGGTAGCTTGTTCCAGCATTGCACAGCTTTAACGGGGAAGCTAGTTCCTCCCGCTGTTGCCCGTTTGAACCTAGGGATCTCCAGCATGAAAGTGTTAGCAGATCACGTAGGGCGAATGGCTGTTCTCCTGGTAATTTATTCCGCTACGTGAGGAGGTGCTAGGTTGTTCAGGAATTTGGATGTAAGAGAAGCTGTTTTAAGGAGGATTCTATCCGTTATTTTCAGCCAGTTAACCTCTTTCCTGAATTTGGTAATGTGCTCTCTGTAGGGGATATCCAGTGTTGCTCTTAGGGCGTTATTCTGCAGTCTTTGAATTTTATCGGTAATATATTTGTTGGCTCCTGAGTACAAGGCATTGCAATAATCTAATCTCGACATGATAAGAGCATTGGCTAGTGTGATACAGCTAGCGTTAGAGAGGTATGGTTTGGATGCTCGCATTAGTTTGCAGGTGTAAGTTGTATAGGAGGCAAGGGAGTTGACTTGCTTTTGAAGTGTGAGGGAGGAGTCCAAGTAGAATCCTAGAGTTTTAACCATGGACATCACCTTGATAGGGTTATCAATGTTGAAGGCTGCATGGTTGGGACTGAGTTTTTGGATGTTGGCTTCAGAGCCTAGGATTAGTATCTCCATTTTATCGTCATTCAGGCAGAGGCCATGGGATGCCATCCATGCCTGAATGAGGGTGTAAAACTTGTTCACCAAGGCTGAGCCCGCCTCAAAGTTGCCCAAAAGTGGTATGAGGATCTGGGTGTCATCTGCATAGTTAGTGTAGGTGACGCCCAGTCTGTCCAACTTGTCAAACAGAGTTTTGGTGAAGATATTGTACATGGTGGGGGAGACACAGGACCCCTGTGGGACACCGCAGGTTATGTTGATGGGGTCAGCAGAGGCAGAGGTGGAGAAGACTCTCATCGTGCGATTGGCTAAAAAGGAATGGACCCAGGCTATGGCATCTCCAGTGAAGTTGGCGGCAGATCTGAGGTGGTTGCATAAGACTGCATGGCCCACAAGATCGAAGGCTGCCGACAAATCCAGTAGGAGAAACAGCTGTTTTTCCGTTATCCTTTAACTCTTCCATTTGTGTCTTAAGGTCTAGCAAAGCTGTTTCCGTGCCATGGACGGGGCGGAAGCCAGATTGCCGTGAGACAAGTAGGTGGTTGGCTTCCAGGTAGTCCTGGATTTGTATGTAGGCAGCTCTATCTAGGATTTTAAGTAGAAATGGCACGGTGGTGATCAGTCTGTAGTTGGTGGGGATTGTGGGGTCCAAGGTTTGTTTTTAAGTAAAGGGAGGACCCAGGATTCTTTGAGATTGGCGGGTACCGTGTTTGATTTAAAGGAGGAGTTTATAATCTTGGAGATCGAGATGTGTAGAGATTCGCACACATGTGGGTCTCTGAGGATGTCGGGAGGCATTCTCCAGTGTTTAGCGCGTGGTGTGGTGTCACAAATGTAAAGGGTAATTGAAATTGGGGAATGATCAGAGAATGTACGGGGGTACATTTCACAATTCGAGACTGCATTAGTAAGGGTGGAGCTGATGAGCCAGTAGTCTATTGGGGATTCAGAATCATGTACTGAGGAGTAGAAAGTGAATGTCTATTATGGACATTTGTTGCATTATCTGTCGTATTGCTAGGGAGGTTTTAGTTGGGGATCTATGAAAGGTTGAGGATCGGTCTAGGTTCGTATCGATGATAGTATTGAAATCTCCTCCCCAGATCACCGCTGTAGCATCTTCTGTTGTCAACATGGCTTGCATGGTCCACGTATGGACCCAACGGGGTCGTCTATGTTGGGTCCATACGTGTTAACTATGACCACTCCCCGACCCGCAATCTCTCCCCAGGCCAATACATATCTCCCCTGGTCATCAATTTTGGTGTCCTGGGGACAGAAACCCAGTTTTGGCTGTTTCGGGGTTAGAACTCCCCTGGAGTGGGATGAGTATTCAGTGTAATATCTGCGTGACCCCCACCTCAGAACAAAGTTTTACAGACCTGTCCTAGGGCATGTGTTTCTTGCAGTAGTACGACCTGGGGGTTATGCCTGTTAATGTATGCTGCTGTTTTCCGGGACTATATCGGGTTATTCAGGCCACGGACGTTCCATGAGAGGAGTTTGATGGTTATTCCCCCATTAGCCTGTGCCATAATCTCCTTTTATCACAATTCTGTGCTTTGGTTCCAGTGTTCTGTCAGGTTTTGCAGCTGTGCTCGACGTAACTAAACTCCTTGATTTTAAACAGTTGCCAGTTATGGCTAAACTTTGTGCCCAACTCCCACCCGCACCATCAACCCCAACCCGGTGATGTAACCCTTTCCCCATAACCTGTGGAACTTTCCTGAGGGTTGCTTGTTGCAGTCGCATGGCCTCCGTATGCACAGGCCCTCAATCCCTTCTTTAAAATCTGGTTTCAGCTGTGGCCTTTCATTTCAACTGGAGGTACCCACGCTTTATACCAGGATGTTGTTGTAGGCCTGATTCAATCGGCTGGGCCCAGTCTGTCGTCTTCTGGTCGCAGCGGTATGTTCTAATCCTGTGCTCGTTCTCTGGGGGGAAGAGGGATGGATGCCTCAATGTATGCTGTAGCTTCAGAAGGATTCTCGAAGAAATGTGATCTTCCTTCATGTTGAATTCACAGTTTAGCCGGGAAGATGAGAGCGTAGGGGATGTGGCAGAGCTTTAGCAGTTTCTTAACTTGTTCATAGGATCTTCTCTGTGCCTGGACACTGGTCGAAAAGTCAGGATAGATGTGTAGTCTGTCTCCTTCGTATTGTACGGTTCCCTTTTCCCTGGACATTCTCAGGATCGTGTCTCTGTCTCTGTAGTTGAGGAGACTAGCAATAATCGTACAGGGTGGTGCCCCGGGTCTCGGAGGCGGTGCAAATGTGCGGTGCGCCCGCTCAACGAGAAAGTGGTCTGAGAAGGGATCCGTGCCCAGAAGTGTTTTCAGCAGGCTCTCCACGTGTCCCTCCATTGAGCCTTTACAAAAGGATTGGGAAATGCCTACAATAAGGATATTGTTCCTTCTGGATCTCGATTCGAGATCCTCGCATTTGGCTTGAGTTTTGCATAGTTCACCCTTCAATTGAGCTATGTCACGGCCATGTTGGGTTATCGCATCGTTTGTGCTTATCCTGTTTTCGGTTTCAGTGATGCAGGAGCTTTCCTTATCAACCCTAGCTTTGAGGGAACTAATTGTTGCAACAATGTCATCAAGTTTGACGTTAACAGCCAGAAAGCCCTTCTGGACCATGGTCATGAGGCGATCTTCTCTAACCTCTGGTGATGTCTCGCCCAGGGCGTCCTCCCCTGCCGATGTGGTGGAAGGGATCCCGTGAGATTGGAAGCTGGCAAAGGAGTCCATTGGGCCAGTTTTCTTCGCACCTGGGTTTTTCTTCTCGTGGTGGCCCATGTGCCTCAGTTATCCAGCTGGGGTAGGCAGCGTTCTCCCATCACCTACTATGGGGTGTTAAGTTATACTGGTCTGGTAAAGCACATACAGGGCGGATTATTTCTTGTCGGCGAGCCCCCGATTTATCTGGGTTCTTACTCAGTGAGCCTCTCTGCAGGGCGTTGGCTTCATTGGCGAGGCGTTTGGGTATTCTGTCTCTGGGTCGTGTCGCCTGTGCCTTCCCGGTAGTTGTATTGTTTCCACGTGTGTGCCACCTTCACATGTGTCCGAGTACCACCGCAGATCATGGACTATGCTAGTTGCCCCCTGAAGGCAGGACCTCTCTGCGACCCAGCCTATCCACTGGAGTAAATTATCCTGTGGCCTTAGGCTCCCTGTGGTGTACAGTGTTAATAAGGGAGCTATGATTCTCTACTTCCGCTGCGATTCCCCGCTGTCCCTGCGTGATGGTCTCTGGTCCTCAGTATTAATCCCAGGGTGTTCAGGGGTGCACAATCGTGTCAGAGGGGAACATTTGTATTGGCGTAGGGGATATCACTGGAAGTGCCAAGGGCCAGCAGTCCCTGTGTTCCAATCACCTGTGTGTATGGTTTATAGCCAGGTGCAGGCCCCAGCATCAAAGTCATAGGTTCCTCGAGATATTAAGTGTTGTTGGGCTAATCCCCACCCAGCTGCAGTATATGGGTCCTCAGATAATCAGTAGGTGTTTGGCTCTCCTCTAAATGGACTGTGTCCTCTCACATATTATGAGAACGTATAAAATATTGTTGATATTTGCGTGTGCCTCATTCCCCACAGCTTTGGCCGTGCGCCTGTATAGTGTCGGGGTGGGCCGCGTCCTGTTTCCCAGTGCGCCCACGGCTCACCTTATATCTTTTGTGTTGCTCTGCCACTCCGCCTGCGGGGCCTCGTTCAGCTGGTGTCTCTGCGGCGAGGCCGTACCCACCGGAGCGCGTGAACCACACCGGGGCAGCAGCTGGGGCTGGCAGGGGTCCCCCGCACTGGAGGCGGGCCGATGCAGCGAAGCAGGCCCCGGGACTGTCCCAGGGGTGAGTCTGCACACGGTCCGGAGTTCACACGCCGCCAACCCGGGAAGCCTCTGTCTGTTGGTTAGCAGCAGCGCCTCCGTGCAGACTCCCAGGGGCCAGCGCTCCTCTCCCCACGTGGCCTCGTAGCAGTAGCTAAGCCGCAGTGCGTCACAAGTTCCGCCTGCAACTACTCAGCGGCCGCCGGCTGGCAGGTCCGCCCGCCTCAACAAAAAGTTCAGCGAACTTGCCAACGCCGTCGCGTTTCACGGCCCAAGTTGACCTGCATATGTGGTGGGCTATAGGGCATCAGCCGGGTAGGTTAGTTTGTATAGCTTTGGCCCAGAAAAAGGATCAATTTGAATTAAGGATCTTCGTGGGATCGGAGCACACCGATCAGGCGGCCATCTTGATTGCGCACAACATCGCCCCACAATTTGCCATATAGTTTTAACTTTTGTCTTTCTTTTTGAGTATTGATCCAATCCATCATGTAAAGCTTCCGTTTAATCTTATCTGGGTTCTCCATGAGTGTTTGGTCGGATTCATCAAGGTCTGCAATAATTGCTTGACATGTTAGTTTCCATTCATGTAATGTCCTTTTTTTACTTTTTGCATTTGCGTTGCTTATTACTAAGAAACCACTTTTCTCTGCAGGATCTAAACATTTACGGTACAGTGCTAGCGATTTCCATGTTATAATCGCCTTTATCAAAGTTAGGCCTATTTCCATGCTCAAGGCCTGGATTGGTGTGCCAAGTGGTATTCACAACACTCTTTTCCAAAATAATCCTTCGATAACAGTCCAGCTTTCAGATCGAAATGTAAAGACTGTTTCGGCACTGTATGTTAGAATGGGAATCACTTTGAGCCGATAGAATTCTATGAGAGGTTTGATGGAGAACTCACAATACCTTTTTAGCAAAATTCTACCTTGGCTAGCATGGTTTCTTGCTTTTGTTGGTTGTGATTCGAATCTCGGTTTATCGATTTTGCTGGTATTTAGGCATACTCCTAAATATGTAAAAGCGATACTCATTGGATCTTTTCTCCATTTATATACCAAGTGTTCTTTTTTTGTTTCTTCAATCTTATTTATTCTCCAAAGACCATCACTCTTGATTTAAGCGGATTAATTATTAAGCCGTTTGCTTGTACATGAATTTGCAACTCATTCAGTTGTCGTCGAAGTCCTACTGGAGTTTGATCCAGCAGGACCACATCGTCGGCGTAGAGTAAACGGCCTATTTTAGTTCCCCGATGTTGGTCAGGAAACATCTGATGTGATTAAATGCTTGGTCAATTTCTGAAATGAACAGATTGAACAAATCTGCTGCCAATGGGCTTGCAATTGGTTTTGTCAGCATTCCCAGTCTGTCCAAACGTATCTGTATTGTGGTCTCCGAATACAGGTCTTGGATTGAATGGAGAATTGGTGTTGGGCAGCCCCACTGTTTCAGTTTGGTCCAGAGTTTAGTTCTGTCAACTGAATCAAAAGCTTCAGTGAGGTCAATAAACGCTGTATACATTTTTCTTCCATTTGTCCGTTCAGTTTGTGCCTTTAAGATGTTGATCGTAAAAAGGTTTAAGGAAGTGCCCACTCCTTTGACAAATCCACTTTGCCAACTATTACGATGATAGGACTCTGTGCTCCACCTGCTCAATGATTTCACTACAAAAGACGAGAACTTCTTCCCCACCATATCAAGTAGTGCTGTGGGCTGGTAGTTACTTGGCATTGGTCTTGTGCCTTTTTTGAAGATTGGAATTATTATTGCAGTTTTCCAAGATGTTGGGATGTTCTGTTTGTCAATTATGTGCAGAAATAGCAGCGTTAAGATCTCAGCCCATTGGACAGGGTTCTCTTTGAGCAGGGCATTCGTGAGGCCATCCGGCCCTGGAGCTCTAGATTTGTTCAATTTGTTAATTGCTTCTCTCACAGGCTCACAGTTGATTTGGAATATATTCCAGCTGTTTTGATCCGATATTTGTTTAGTTGTCTTTTTTAGATTTGGATCGAAAAATTTTGAAAAATTAACTATCCAATTTGCGGCCGTGATAGAATTTGACAGCAATGCATCTTGCGGTATATCCAGGTTATTTATCATCGACCACATTTGGGAGATGTTTTTTGACTTGATGTTATTTAGCATTTGCTCTGCATCATTGCGAATGATCGTTTTCTGATGGATTTTCCTCCAATTTCTATATTTTTGTTTAATTCTGTTCACTTGTATTGTTCGATAGGAGAGTTCTTCGTTTTTTAGTGCTCTTATCTCTTTGTTCTTTTTCTTTTTTTGTTCTGCAGTTGCTCTATCAAAGATGTGTCTATGTGCAAATCCCTGTTTATTAGTTCTTCCGTTTTTCATTTCAAATGATTTTAATAAAGCTGTAAATACCACAGTATCTGAGGATGTAATTTGAGCTTTTGATATTATGGATGCTTTCAAATTTGTTTGCAATGTGATAGCTGGATTGGTCTTATTACTAGTCTATTGCGTCCTGGCATTACATCTGGGTCTGCGTTGTAATACCCTGCTACACACTCCATTTGACAAACCCAGGTAATCTCCAGGAGGTTATGGTCACTTTCCAATTTTTTCACAACTTGCATGGTGATTGGGAATCTTGTTATATTTTTTGATATACAAATACAATCTATTATTTGTCCATGCTTTTTTCCTCTCCATGTTATTGATCCTGGTTTGTTTTCTGAGGGGTGGTTGGTGAGAAGTCTTAGATTTCGTGCTGTCATAGCTCGTCTCCAAGTCATTCCCCTCCTTCTTCCAGTGCTTGGTATCAGGTTTGTCGGTAATACTATCTGGTTGATCGGTAATATCTTCCTCTTCACTCAGAAAATGGAGTTCACCTTCTCCCCCTTCCTCCTCACCTGATGAGGTAGAAGAATAATCCAATTTCTTCCTTCGAGGTCGCCGGGCTTCTGCCTTCTTTTTTTTTTTGTGCAGATATGGTCTGCCTCGGAAGGAAGCCACCGTGATTCCAGTCCTGTGAATCTCCGGTGACTCCTCTCCGCAACAGCCGGAGCGGTGAAGGGGAAAAAGCCTCAGGCATAAAAAAAAACAGATCTTCATGAGCAATGGCACAGTAAGTCGGTCTTGATGGTATATATAAGATGGAAGAAGACCAGGAAAATGCTGTTCGGATAATGTGGACAGAAAAAGGATAATCACTGCAGGAGACCGAGAGGAAATCCGGAATGAATATTACTGTAAAATAAATGGTAGGAAATAGAACATGAAGTTCCAAATATCACAGAAGGGAAGCAACAAGAAAAAAACAAAAAATAGACAGAACAGGGGAAACAGAGAAAGGAGATGAAGAGGAAGTAAAGGAAACAGGCTAATTATACAAGGCGGAGAGACTGAGATGGAAGCAGAGAGAGGGATACGAGCGGTAAGCAGTAGAGTGGGTGGCCCGCCACCAAGGGAAATAACGACAACAAGGAGAAATCCAGAAAGTTACAACATGCCGAGTCGCCGAATACTGGACAGGAAATAGAACTCGGCAGCGGCCATGTTGAAAAGGACTAGACCACTGCGGTGCGTTGTGAAACAGCGTAACAGCACACACTAATGGCACCGAATTTCCATTTACCCCATACACGCCAGTTTCCCAAGTTCATGATACTTGGTGCAATAGGGTCTTCATCTGTATCATATCCTTCAGTATTCCAACAGAGGGCGTTTAAATCCCCACAGATGACAAAGTGTTTTTTTTCATTGTTCTCTGAGTTTGTCTACATATGATGCTATCAATTCTGGAAAATTGCTTAGCTGCTTTTTTTCTGGATTCCAGTATAGATTTAAAATGATTAGAATTATTGGCTCTTTGGTAAAGTTGACAGTCAGATTTCCCACTACACTTTGTACATGTGGGTTTAGATGACTTGTTTCTATAAGTTCAAACTGTAAACTGTTTTTTATTACAATAAGGAGGCCCGACATTGGTCTGCCTCGAGGGCCCTTAATAGCCAGATTCAGGAATACAGAGTAGCCATCAATGATTGGTGAAGTTTGCAACCAAGTCTCTTGAAGGCAGATGATATCTTGTGTTAATCTTGATGGTCCTTTGCTTGTTGTCAAATGGACAAATCCTCATGTATTCCAACTGGCTATCGTGAGAGATAGACTCTTATTTGATTTTAATTCTATGCGTTCTTCATTTTCGTGGCAAGCAGGTAAGCCAGCCATCTCCAATTCTCTTCAGTACCTTTTTCTGAAGTCGGTGTATTTGATATCACGTTTGGACATTAAGTTGATCAATCTTGATCGACGCTCAGATTCCGAGGCTGGTCTCTTGATCCTGATCTCTCATTTTTATCATCATGGTTCCATTTGCCACCATGTAAATTTCTTGACTTGTGCTTCTGTTTTTGTGTCGTTGTGACAATTGCTACTGGATCCTTTAATTCAATTAGGTCGGAGCCCATCAGTCTCAATGTCCGGGCCTTGTCCAGTAGAAGATGTTTAAGTGTACTGGCTCCATGAATAGTCACTCTGTCCATTCTGTCATCTTCTGGAAATTCTATAGTTGTCCGGTCTTCACTAGTTAGCAACCTCAGAGCTGGAAGATGATGAAGTAGCCTAATAACATTAGCATGAATTAAAATTAAGCCATCATCAGCTGGAATTATACGTTCTAGTATTATACAAAGCGTTGGTTTGATTTGATTTGCTAAATCCTCATAGGGCGTTAATCTGTGTTGGGATTCATTAGCGTCTTCTTGAATTCTTTTTCTTTTTATAATTCTCAAAGGGGATATCACATCATTTACAGATGTCTTTTGTTGCACATTATGTGTACTCTTTTGCACCTTATTGCCCTTGTTCACCAGTTTAGGGAGCAAGTTCTTGTTAATTTGGATTGTTCTAGGTGCTCTATGTCATCTTGTATTATCGTAAGTAGCTTCGAGTTCGCTGCAACTTCGTCTTTGTTTGACCTTGATCGCTTACTCAGTCGGGTACGGGGTATTTCTATGTCTTTCACTTTATCACCTGTATTCTTCGCCAGTTTTGTGAGTGATTGTAGATGTATAAACCGGGGTCCTACCGGCTTGTTATTCCACATTGGTTTACGAGGTTCATCAAGATCCTCTTCAGATTCTGATGATGCATGGTCGCACGTTGAATCCTCGTCTTTTGTAGACTCTATATCAGACTGATCTGATGACGCAATTGAGTACATTGCTAAGTCCATAAGGTCATTGATTGAAATATCAGTGACTTTAATAATCTCAGCAGTACTGTTGGTTCCTGGTTGAACTTTCTCATTTTTATCTAGTTTTCTTGTGATTGCCATTGGTTGATTGGTATTAGGCAATGTAATGTTTTTCATAAACGTTTTGCTTCCATTTGATGTAACGCTCACCTGATTCTCGCAGAGGCACCGGTCTTGACTGGGCGACTACCGTATCTTCAAAGGTGATGTGTAGCACCCGGTTGGCTCTTTGGGCTGGACCTCTGTGCACTGTATGCCTGACGTGTAGAGTAAGATGTCTTAGGTAAGTGAATGCCGAGCTCTCCATCTGCCTCTGGGCAGGGTGCTGTAACCAGTTTCTTCACTGGATAGGTAGCGCAGGCCTCTTGACTTCAGAGGACTGCTGTCCGTCGTTTACTGCACGAACAGTAAGGTTCGAGTCATTCAAATGTCTTTAAAGTCTTTAGTAATGATGTCTCTTGTTTTGCAGGGTTCCGGCGATGGCGGATGACGGGTTGAAGTGAGTTGAAGATGGAGCCCGTGTGATGAATAGAAGCGCCTGGAAGCACGTAAGTAAGCGCTTGTTGCCTGCTTCACGATGCGCTCTAACTGTCTTTTTATTTTGCAGGTACGAGTTCGGAGCGGCTGCAGGGTGCCGAAATACCCACTGGATTAGATGTGGAAAGGAGTAATGGCACGTGAGTATTAAAGTTCCCCAATGTCTTTAAACGCACCTTGTTTTGTCTTTCAGATGCGGGATGCAGTGCCGAAGGCCTCCGGAGCGTGCAAAGAGATGGTAAGCTTTTGTCTTTCAGATGCCGGAATGCAGTGTGAAGACCTCCGGAGCGCACGAAGAGTAGGTAAGCCTTTGCCTTCCTTTGCCTTTCAGATGCCGGAATGCTAACCTGTTCTTTCTTGTCTTTATAGGTGTTGCTGAAAACTGGATTCAGGATGGTAAGCCTTTTTCCTTAGGCCCAGGACCGGATGCAGAAGACACGATGAGCGTTCTGCTGCAGAGGTTGCAGAATAACGCAAAGCAAGATTCATCCACCGGGTGTGGTTTAAATAGCCTCCTGTAGTGCTTCGGTGTCTCCTTCCACAGCCACGCCTAGGTAAGAAAAGAGTTCCTGGTAAGAAAAGAGTTCCTGCCTTCCAGAAGAGTTCCAGTGTTCTGAATCTAGGGAGTGGCTCCAGCCCCACCCAACCGGAAAAGTAGTTCCAAACAGAAGAGGATCAGAGACTCAACTGGCAGGCAAGTAAGCAGCATGGTCTGCTGCAGGTAAGTCCACCCAAGCATTATGAGCCCGGCGCTTCCAGCGCTGGGACTGGGCATATTTATGAGCCTGGTGCCACTGGCGCCAGGACTGGGTCCAAAAGGTCCCAATTGGGACTGGTTGGCACTCGGAACCCGGGTTATGGATCTGCTTCCAAGGGAGTTGGGAAAACCCTGACCTTTTGGAAGCAGAGATCATGACATTTGATTTTTGTTTTGTCATTAGTGGTAATTTCTTACTTTTCTTAGTTTGGCAGAAAATCTCAACAGTTTTACCAGTTTGACCTTTTTTGTGCATTGATTTTTTCCTAATTAACTCATTACATGATGCCAATTGAGGTAGACTTAGATGTTTTATTAAAGATTAGGCACATCATCTTCATTTCATTAGTTGTTTTTGTCATTGACTTGTTTTTCATGGCATCTGCATTGAGTTGGTCGTCTTTATCATGTTCTGAAGCCAACTTTTCGCCTGGTTGATTGTTTGAAGATACCAGGTCGATATCAGATACACATCCAGCTGTTGCTACGTTTAGTTGATTGTCAACATCTGGTGTAATTTTGGTTTCAGTAGTCAGAGTGAGTTTTTATCCTTAGTGCTATAAACTTGAATTTGCTGGTCCGTTTGCACCACGGTTGATGTCACATTTTTCTTTAATGGTGAGGGGTGCAGATTTAGATCTACCGGCTCAAATGTCCGCGCTAGTCTACGTGCTTGTTTTTCGTTTATTATAGGGTCTAATATTGTGTGGAGTAAGGAATATACTTTAGCTTCACTATTATCTATGTTCTGTTGTACTCCACTCACAAATCCTTCGACATGCATCATTTTCAAATGCAACATGGCGAGAAGGTTATTTGTGGCACTGTCATGAACCACATCTTCAGAGCATATTTTTTTCTTTTGAGGTCTTATTTATGCTCTGTGCATTAACTGGGTTTGAAAGATCTCTAGTTAGTAACTGGCTAAAAGTGCTTTTCTCTTGGAAATCAGCGTTTATAGTTTTTATTTTAGTTTTTTCTGGCGATATGCATTTTCTCTGCAATGTAGTGTAGTTTGTGTTGTCGCCCAGTTCCCGTTTATTGAAGTTAAGTTCGAATTTAAGCTGGTCATATTTTTGTCATCTTTGACAAGGCAAATGCCATGCTCTTCTCTAGTCTCCATTGTCTTGGAGGTTTCTAAAAGTAATTGATCTGAAATGTCTAGATCATTACTATTACACACTGGCACAGGGGCCTTGATCTGGTGCTGATAGTCGATCATACTCAGACTTTCAGCTTTGTGTGCTTTCTGCTGCTTACAAATCGAATGGTGAAAGCTTTTTCCTGCAAGTATTTCACATTGGGGTTTAAGGGTTATGGGTTTCCAAGTATTCGATTTTTTAGCAAAGAACTTTGCAACACGTTGTTCGTGAAATTATATATCATGTTTTCGTTTGAGGTAAAGTGGAGTGGTTTGATTCTCTTGCGTGCCGCACATGTCTTTAGAGTAGAGTATTGATGCTGTGGACACAGAACAAGGGAGGAGAGCGCATTGATTTTGTGTTTGAGGGTGCGCGTCAGAGCGGTTCGGGGGGCTTGCTCCTCCAGTGCTAGCTTTGCTACAGCCTTTCGCCACAGTAGCCTCAGCAGCCTCCAGTGCACCACTTCTACTAACCCCACAGGCCCTGAGGAGGCCCGGAGCCGCAGCTGTCACCCCCCCCCCCCACTCACACGAACTCTAGCTCCGGGTCATTTTCTCCATAAGTGCGTCCATTCATGTGTTTGTTTTGTCAAGCAAGTTAGACGAGCATTTTGTGTTGGTCGCAACGCTGGGTTTATCCATCATGGTATTCTCAGTGTGAGATAAGCTTGTTTCGCTCGTGTTGCTTGCCGTTGTAACGTTTAAAAATGCTCATGTCGAAAAATGCTTAGCGTGCCACTGCGCATGCGTGAAATTCAATCGCAAAGCGAAATCCGACAGTACATGTAACGTCAGATTTTTCTTACCCGTCTGAAAATGCTTTATGGTCTATGGGGCAGCGCTACATTAACCCTATGTTACCAATGTTTGCTTACCCCTCAGAAAATGCTTTATCTTCTACGGGGCAGCGCTACATTAACCCTATGTTAACAATGGTTCCCCAAGTTTTGTATTAACCCCATGTTATCTATTTTAACTCAATCTTGTGCCGGGCAGTGCAGCATTAACCCATCAGAAAATGCTTCCGATGGCATTTTTTTACAGTGTTTTTTGGAGCCAACCCGATGTTGTACGGGGTAGTCAGCATTAATCCTATGTTAGCAATTTGTACCCAATGTTATCAATTTTAACCCTGTGTTTTACAGGGCATTGGCAATTTTGAACCCGATGTTGCGCCATTTATGTTGCGATTGCAAAATATGATGGCAGGGTAATAAAAATCTGACGGCAAGTAAAAAGACATTTTTTGATGCCCTGCAAAGCCACCTGTGAGGAATTGTGCCAATATAACCCTATGGTGGCTTGGCGCCGCCCTTCCCGGGCAACTGGAGTTGTTCCTCAGCATTTTTAAAGCTATGTTGCCTCATTTAGGCAGCTTAAGCAAATTCTGATGGCAACCTAAGCGAATTCTGACGGCAGCCTAAGCAATATCTGACGGCACGTAAAATGGCATTTTCTGCTGCCCTGCAGAGGCGCCTGTAAGAAATTCTGCCAACTTAACCTTATGGTGGCTTGGCACCATCCTTCCTGGGCAACTGGAGCTGTGTCTCAGCATTTTTAACCCTATGTTGCATCATTTAGGCAGCCTAAGCAAATTCTGACGACAGCCTAAGCAAAATCTGACGGCACGTAAAATGGCATTTTCGGCTGCGCTACAAAGCCGCCAGTGAGGAATTGTGCCAACTTAACCCTACGGTGGCTTGGCGCCGTCCTTCCCGGGCAACTGGAGCTGTGCCTCAGCATTTTTAACCCTATGTTGCATCATTAAGGCAGCCCAAGCCAATTGTGACGGCAGCCTAAGCAAAATCTGATGGCACGTAAAATGACATTCTCTGCTGCCCTGAAAAGCCGCCTATGTTGAATTGTGCCAACTTAACCCTATGGTGGCTTGGCGCAGCCCTTCCCGGGCAACTGGAGCTGTGCCTCAGCATTTTTAACCCTATGTTGCATCATTTAGGCAGCCTAAGCAAATTCTGACAGCAGCCTAAGCAAATTCTGACGACAGCCTAAGCAAAATCTGACGGCACGTAAAATGGCATTTTCTGCTGCCCCGCAAAGCTGCCTGTGTTGAATTGTGCCAACTTAACCGTATGGTGGCTTGGCGCAGCCCTTCCCGGGCAACTGGAGCTGTGCCTCAGCATTTTTAACTCTATGCTGCCTCATTTAGACAGCCTAAGCAAATTCTGACGGCAGCCTAAGCAAAATCTGACGGCACGTAAAATGGCATTCCCTGCAAAGGCGCCTGTGAGGAATTCTGCCAACTTAACCCTACGGTGGCTTGGCGCCGTCCTTCCCGGGCAACTGGAGCTGTGCCTCAGCATTTTTAACCCTATGTTGCATCATTTAGGCAGCCTAAACAAATTCTGACGGCAGCCTGAGCAAATTCTGACGACAGCCTAAGCAAAATCTGACGGCACGTAAAATGGCATTTTCTGCTGCCCCGCAAAGCCGCCAGTGAGGAATTTTGCCAACTTAACCCTATGGTGGCTTAGCGCCGTCCTTCCCGGGCAACTGGAGCTGTGCCTCAGCATTTTTAACCCTATGTTGCATCATTTAGGCAACCTAAGCCAATTGTGACGGCAGCCTAAGCAAAATCTGACGGCACGTAAAATGGCATTCTCTGCTGCCCTGAAAAGCCGCCTATGTTGAATTGTGCTAACTTAACCCTATGGTGGCTTGGCACCGTCCTTCCCGGGGAACTGGAGCTGTGCCTCAGCATTTTTAACCCTATGTTGCATCATTTAGGCAGCCTAAGCAAATTCTGACGGCAGCCTAAGCAAATTCTGCCGACAACCTAAGCAAAATCTGACAGCACGTAAAAGGCATTTTCTGCTGCCCCGCAAAGCCGCCTGTGTTGAATTGTGCCAACTTAACCCTATGTTGGCTTGGCGCAGCCCTTCCCGGGCAACTCGAGCTGTGCCTCAGCATTTTTAACCCTATGCTGCCTCATTTAGGCAGCCTAAGCAAATTCTGACGGCAGCCTAAGCAAAATCTGACGGCACGTACAATGGCATTCTCTGCTGCCCTGCAAAGGCGCCTGTGAGGAATTGTGCCAACTTAACCCTACAGTGGCTTGGCGCCGTCCTTCCCGGGCAACTGGAGCTGTGCCTCAGCATTTTTAACCCTATGTTGCATCATTTAGGCAGCCTAAACCAATTCTGACGGCAGCCTAAGCAAAATCTGACGGCACGCAAAATAGCCTTTTCTGCTGCCCTGCAAAGGCACCTGTGAGGAACGGTGCCAACCTAACCCTATGGTGGCTTGGCGCCATCCATCCCGGGCAACTAAAGCTGTGTCTCAGCATTTTTAACCCTATGTTGCCTCATTTAGGCAACCTAAGCAAATTCTGACGGCAGCCTAAGCAAAATCTGACGGCACGTAAAATGGCATTTTCTGCTGTCCTGCAAAGCCGCCTGTGAGGAATTGTTCCAACTTAACCGTATGGTGGCTTGGCGCCGTCCTTCCCGGGCAACTAGAGCTGTGCTTCATCATTTTTAACCCTATGTTGCATCATTTAGGCGGCCTAAGTAAATTCTGACGGCAGCCTAAGCAAAATCTAACGGCACGTAAATGTCATTTTCTGCTGCCCTGTAAAGCCGCCTGTGAGGAATTGTGCCAACTTAACCCCATGGTGGCTTGGCACCGTCCTTCCCTGGCAACTAGACCTGTTTCTCAGCATTTCTAACGCTATGTTGCATCATTTAGGTAGTGATAGGAAAATCTGGCTGCAAATCCGCAGTGGATTTGCGGGTATTGAGTCATTTCATTTTTTCTTTTATTCTTTTAGAGTATTAAGGCTGTTTTTGCTTAGAGGTTTACACATTTTACTGTTAATGTGATGATTGCTTTGTAAAGGTAAATTTTAACCAAACACAATAAAAAATGTTTTTTAAAAAAAAGTATTGAGTTATTTCCTTTCCCCAGCTGTACAACCCGCAGGCTTGTTCGGGCTCATTTTTAATTCCAAGAGCCCCCCCTTTGTGGTTTTATCTATTGTGGTGGTTGCCCTCCCTGGGCTTTCATTTTGCCTTAAAGTTTAGCCTCCCTGGTGCTTTTAGTCTGGCTGTGGGCCTCTCGGACCCCTCGAGCCTCATGGGGGGGAACCCCTATATGTAATGTCTTTGAGGCCTGGGTTTGTGGTGATGAGGGGCTGGTGGGCCCACCTCCTTCTTCCCTGGGCCTCCTTGTGTGGGACCTCTGTTCTGCAGCTACTTGGGGGTTCTCTCCTCGTGGAGGTCCAGGGGGCTATACTTGGCGTGTTGTCTCTCCCACCTGGACCAGGTCTGTGGGGCCCCTAGTCCTTTTTTACTTCCCCCTGCTTTTAGGGGGCAACGTCTCCCAGCGACCCCCCCGCCTGAGGTGTCAGCTTTGCCCCTCTTGATATTAGAGACTTCATCTCCTGTGGTTGCCACCGTTTGTCTGGTTAGGCATGCCTTCCCCTCCTGGAAGCTACACCTTAGCTCCTTTATCCTGCTCTGGGGAACCGGGGTGTCTAGCGTCACTCTTGTGGTCCCTTGATCGGACCTTGCAAGGGCCTCCAAGGTGCAGTGCCTTGGCCCTTCCTGGCGTCAATCTTCTCCTGGATGGTTGGTGTGGTGGGGGTTGTGAGGTAGTCCTCTGGGTATAGCTGACTGCTCTGTGGCCCGGAACCTCCTCCCTCCTTTGCTATGTCCTACGGTATCTTCCTGTGTCCTACGGTATCTTTCTATGTGTGTTTGCTTTAATGAAGGGGCCTCACCTGTTGCACTCGTCGAGGTTGCACTTCTCGGGATCCTTATGAGGCTCCACGGGTGCTCCTGCTATCCCCTGTTGCTCTCCTCTACGCTTGCCCCTTCAAGCTTCTGCTGTCCCCCTGTTGCTCTCCTCTACGCTTGCCCCTTCAAGGCTCCTGCGGTCCCCCTGTTGCTCTCTTCTACGCTTGCCTCTTAAAGGCTCCTGCAGTCCCCCTGTTGCTCTCTTCTACGTTTGCCCCTTCAAGGCGCCTGCGGTCCCCCTGTTGCTCTCCTCTACGTTTGCCTCTTCAAGGCTCCCGCTATCCCCCTGTTGCTCTCCTCTAAACTTGTCCCTTCAAGGCTCAGCGCTGGCTCCGGCTGCTTTCCCACTCATAAAGCACTGGATGGAGGGAGAGGCTCTTTGCAAACAAAACTAGCGGCTTAGATGCTGCAGGCAGATGAAAGTGCCTGAATTGCCTGGGCCTCCCTTTCAGGGCCCGACAGAGGAGATGAGTAGTGCCTTTGAAGGATTAGTCTTGCCCAACCTACGTAATGGGATGCTAATGAACCTGCTAACAAAACAACTACCCTTTTGTGAGGATCCAATAAGTAATGATATTGAGCGAGCATTGATTTCTAATACTTTAAGGAATGTAGCAAGCACACTGTGTTTGTTTGTTTGTTTGTTTGTTTATTTATTTGGTAATGCGCTCCGAGCCCATGGGCATCTGGGCGCAGCAGTACAAGAGGACTCGAAACTTAGTTACAATGCCTGACACAGGCTAACACAGCAAAACAGTGGTCACTTACAGTGGGTGATACAATGCATATAAAATAACAGGGTTAAGCGCATAAGAGAAACATTTTAACAGGTTGTACCGTTTCCGCTAGGGTGAGGGTCGTTGTATGTCGTTGTTGTGCAGCCATTTGAGAGCGTAGGATCTGAATCTTGTGTAGGGTAAAGGGCATCTAAGGTCGGATGGGAGTGTGTTCCATGATTGTGCAGCTCTAACTGGGAAGCTAGCACCGCCCGCTGTGGTAAGTTTGAATCTGGGGACTTCCAGTAGGAAGGTGTTGGCAGATCTCGTCAGTCGGTTAGAGGGTCTCCAGTTGATTCTTTCCGCTAGGTAGGGGGGTGCTTGATTGTTGAGGCATTTAGAAGTGAGGGAAATAGTTTTAAGTAGGATTCTGTCCTTTATTTTTAGCCAATGGGCTTCTGTCTGGTGTTTGGAGATATGTTCTCTGCGTGGGATGTTCAGAGCTGCTCTAAGAGCGTTATTTTGTAATCTCTGGAGTTTGTCAGTGACCGACTTGTTGGCACCTGAGTATAAGGCGTTGCAATAGTCCAGTCTGGACATGACAAGGGCATTGGCCAAGGTGAGGCAGCTGGCACTGGACCGGAAGGGTCTGGCGGCACGGATGAGTTTACACGTGTAGGTGCTTGAGGAGGCAAGGGAGTTCACTTGTTTTTTGAGGGTGAGAGCTGAGTCGAGGTAAAAACCCAACGTTTTGACCTCGCGCATAACCTTGATAGTATTGTTATCAATGTTAAATGAGGTATAGTCCGGGGTGAGTTTGGATAATTTGAGGTCTGAACCGAGGAGCAGGATTTCAGTTTTATCATCGTTCAGGCAGAGGCCATGTGTGGCCAACCATGCTTGAATGAGGATGTAAATTTTATTCACCAGAGCCAAGTCCACTTCATAGTTGCCCGAAAGGGGTATGAGGACCTGGGTGTCATCTGCGTAATTAGTGTAGGTGACGCCCAGTCTGTCCAACTTGTCGAACAATGGCTTGGTGAAGATATTGTACATAGTGGGTGAGACACAGGAACCCTGTGGGACTCCACATGTGATTTGGATAGGGTCAGCACAAGTGGAAGAGGAGAACACTCTCATAGTCCGGTTGGCTAGAAAGGATTGGACCCATGCTATAGCGTCTCCTGTGAAGTTGGCAGCCAGCTTGAGGTGGTTGCATAAGACTGCATGGTCCACCAGATCAAAAGCTGCTGACAAGTCCAGAAAGAGTAGCAGCGCTGTTTTCCCATTATCCTTAAATTCCTCCATTTTGGTTTTGAGATCTAGCAGGGCTGTTTCCGTGCCATGGAGGGGGCGGAAGCCCGATTGGCCCGAGCCTAGAAGATGATTAGCTTCTAGGTACTCTTGAATTTGGAGATAGGCTACTCTGTCGATAATTTTTAGTAGGAAGGGTACCGTGGTGATAGGCCTATAGTTAGTCGGGATAGATGGATCGAGGGTTTGTTTTTTGAGAAGGAGGAGGACCCAGGATTCTTTTAAATTGGCTGGCACTGTGTTGGATTTGAAGGATGAGTTGATAAGCTTCGAGATGAAAGGGGCTAAGTCTCTGGCAGCGTCCTTTATTATTTGAGCTGGGCAGCTGTCGCCCTTACAGTTAGAGGGCTTCAGTGAGAGGATAGCCTTTTCAGTGTCAATGATGGAGAAGGGTTTAAAGCTAAAAGGGGGGATAGTGATAGGTTCAGTTACTGGAGGCACTTGTTGATCAGTAAGAGAGAGGGTGTCTTTTTTATTCATTATTTTAAGTTGGAGGGTGGAGATTTTGTTTGATAGGGCATTCTGTATATTAGTGCACCATATCTTGTCCTTTGGGACCGTGTCAGATGGTTGGTTAGGGGATTCCATTTCCCGGAGGATGGCAAATAGTTCCTTGGTATTCGATTTGGCATTGGTAATTCTGTCATTGAATACGTTTTTTTTAGTGTTGATAATTTCAGACTTGTAATGTTTTGTAGCTTGGGTTAGCTTGGCTTTGTTGTCGTTGGTGGGCAAATTACGCCAGATGGTTTGGAGTTTTCGTTTCTGCTTTCTAAGGTCCTTAAGCTGGGGGGTGAACCAGGCATTGAGGTGGGCTTCTTGCTTAGCTTTGCCTAGTTTTGCAGGTGCAATGGTGTCTAGTGCGTGAGACATAGCTTTGTTAAAGGTGTCTACTAGTGTGTCTGGGTCGGTGTTGTCCTTCAGACCGTTAATAGTGGGCAGGAGGAGGGGGATAAGTTTTTCTGTAGTGATATCTTTTTTACTTCTGGTAGGGAGCGTGGTATCATTTTGATAGTTTTGGGGCTGGGGAGGTCAAGTGTGGCAGTGAAATGTATTAGAAAGTGGTCAGTCCATAGTTGAGGGGTGATGGCAGTGATGACTATGTTACAGTTGAGTTCTGAGACCCAATCAAGGGGTCTGCCTTTAGCATGTGTGGGGGAGAGAACTTTTTGGGTAAGGCCTTGGTCATTTAGGATAGATGTTATAGAAAGGGCATTTTTATTGCCTGGCTCATTGAAACCGATGTTGAAGTCACCCATCAGCAGCGTTTGCGAGTGTTTTTGAGTATTGTTCGCTATGAGGGCAGTAAGGTCATCTTCAAAGGTTCCCAGGGGACCTGGGGGCCTGTAGATCAGGTGAATGGCTAGCATGTGGTTGTTGGAAAGTTGCATTTTTGCTGAGAGTACTTCGCAGGAAGCACAGGGGTGTGAGGTGGTGAGTCGGATAGGCAAGGTGGTTTTCGCGATGATTGCTAGGCCACCGCCTTTAGCATTGGGTCTGTCTACTCTGTGGATCTGGTAGTTGTCAGGTATGGCTAACATCAGTGAGGGTCCTGCTGCCTCATGGAGCCAGGTTTCAGTTACGGCAAGGAAGTCAATGCTACTGTTGTTTAGTATGTCAGCAATTTCAATTGCATGAGCTACCATGGATCTGGCATTGATAAGGGATCCAGTAAGAGTTAGGGTGTTATTGGGAATAGGATGACTTGCAAGTGTATCTGTATGCTTATTTTGACTCCGGCGTTTCTTTTGGTGGGGGTGAGTAGGAATTGGGGTTGGAGTTAAAGGTGTCGTAGCTAGAGTTTGCTTATCCATGTGTGTCTGTATAGATGGGAATCTAGCAGTATTGTTAGTACTGTTTCTTTTAGGTTCGTATATGCAGGGTAGCCTTGCCCTGAGTCTCAGGTTTCTATCTGTGGGGGGGCGAGAGCTGAGGGTAGCAAAGGTCATGATTGTAGCTAGGAGGGTCAGGGAGGTCAAGTTTCTGCACATGGTAGTTGGTGTGGTCCGCTGATGGAATTTACTTCCCTTGTTTCGCTAAGATGTCTGGCTAGGGTGACGCAAAGTGTAGTGCAGGTGGCTAGTTGAAGCTGGGGCTGCGCCTAGTGATAAGGGCATGATATTCACGAAACACAGTATGGGCTACAGTGCATGGTCTGTTAATGATGATAGGGTAGTACAAATCAAGGTGGCCCGTTAGCGACCATAAGGCACAACACAGTTAAAGTGGTCAGTTAGCGACCGTAAGGCACAACACAGTTAAAGTGGTCCGTTAGCGACCGTAAGGCACAACACAGTTAAAGTGGCCCGTTAGCGACCATAAGGCACAACACAGTTAAAGTGGTCCGTTAGCGACCGTAAGGCACAACGCAGTTAAGGTGGCCCGTTACCGACCATAAGGCACAACACAATTAAAGTGGTCCATTAGCAACCGTAAGGCACAACGCAGTTAAAGTGGCCCGTTAGCGACCATAAGGCACAACACAATTAAAGTGGCCCGTTAGCGACCATAAGGCACAACACAATTAAAGTGGTCCGTTAGCGACCATAAGGCACAACACAGTTAAAGTGGTCCGTTAGCGACCGTAAGGCACAACACACTGAGGTGAGCCATGAACACCTGGGTATAAGTAGCACCCAGAGAACTAGGGTCTAAATAAGTGTACACAGCTATGGTAGTTATCGTGGGTACGGGTGTAGATCAGATCATGCAAGCATGAATCGATACATTAACAATGCAATGGGACGCAAATTAAATGCATAGGTTCAGGGGTACCTAGATTCGAATTTAGCAAGAGGATAGGCGCAGTACAAGGACATCTAGATGCGAAATGGCACAATTAGGCAGCCAGCAGCAGTGCAACACAATTTACTAGGCGCAGTATAAGGTCATCTAGATACAAGATGGCATTAGGCAGGCATTACAGTCTGAGTCAGGAGTTGAAATGCGAGGTATCCGAGTGGCACGTTATAGGCAAGGACAGCATAGGCATGTGCAGCCGTGCGGGGTGGCAACGTTTAATAGACAGGAACGTAAGTAATGCGCTGTGAATTAGATGCTTCTGGTCAACAGATGGTGTTATGCATGTGGCAGCACTAGCTTACCTGGAGCAGAACGGGCAGAGTTCATGGCCCCTGGCTCCTAACAGGCACACAACAGGCCTTAGTATGGCCTTCGGACTGGCCGGCGATCCGGCTGCCGGCGGTTCTTCCTGGTGAAATCGAGGTTCAGCCTCGATTTCGTGCCGCGAAGCGCCCGGCATGGGCAAGTCAGGCACTTTATGTGGACAGGGTCAGGCAGGCCCTGTTCAGATAGCACGCTTAGGTCCTCGGCTGGATCCTCTGCTGGGCTGGGGGGCTGGGGGGGCTCCTGCCCTCACCCCTCTAGGTGGATGTTAGAAGTTGTGATATGCACTTGGTTAGCAGGCCACACCATTTTATAAATGTTTGTAGTTAGGCCACCCATATCAGGTATTAGACCATGGACATCATGCAAGACACGCCCCCAAATGAGCCCCCAACCCCTTACTTTCTTACCCCACTTAACTCCCTGGGAGTACTTGAAGCAGGGTAATGGTAACATATAAAACATTCTTGCAGAGGGCTGGTTGTGGGGGGTCTCTGGATTCATGCTCAAACACTTCTGGGAACTGGATGGGAACCTGGCGCATAAAGTGTTGCTAAGTATCACACACCAGGTGAAAAGTGCGGCTTCCCTCTCGTGCAATTATCACACCATTGACGAGAAGTCCTGTCCCGCCTCCCCTCACTGAAACAATTACACTCATGCTGAAACCAACGCTACAACTGACTGCACACTACACATCTCATCTCGCAAAACCTCAGCTATCTGGAGAATTGGCGACACTCACTGCCATCCTTGCATCCCTCAAGACCACATCGTATGTGCCTGACTGCCTCTGTACTCAAAACCCTTTCCGACTGAAGCACTCCTCCTTTACCTGACGATCATTAACTGCTCCCAGCAGGACACAACTGTATTAATTCCCGAGGCAAGTGGCCTTCATAGAATCATACAGGGTAATTAATAGAATTTCGCACAAAAGTGGCGCACGCAGCTGGAGCACAGTGTGCACGTGCGAATGTCTGCGCCAGCCGCGTGCGCTAAAATCGATTTCCACGCACAGCGTATTCATGGATTTTAGCCTCCAAAACCAGCCGTGGCGCAGAGTTGCACAGCGATCCTGCAGCAGCGCCAGTTACGCCCCCAAGAATGCCCTTGCGCAAGGAAAAGCCATCAAAATTCCCAATTCAGCGCAAAGGGCTGCGCTAACCCTGGACCAGTTTACAGGGCTGCCAAACAGCAAAGCCAAGCGGGGAACGTGTATTACTGGGGGTGCGCGTGAAGTTTCACACGCGAAAGGGCCCTGTGCGAGCGGGGTACGTGTATTATGGGGTTTGCGGGAAGTCTCACACGCCATTTCAGCAGGGTACGTGTATAACTGGGGTTCGCGGGAAGTTTGACACGCGAAAGGGCCCTGTGCGAGCGGGGTACGTGTATTATGAGGTTCGCGGGAAGTCTCACACGCCATTTCAGCAGGGTACGTGTAGAACTGGGGTTCGCGGGAAGTTTCACACGCGAAAGGGCCCTGTGCGAGTGGTGTACGTGTATTCCTGGGTTCGCATGAAGTTTTACATGCGAAAGGGCCCTGTGCGAGTGGGGTACGTGTATTCCTGGGGTTCGTGTGAAGTTTGACATGCGAAAGGGCAACGCCCGTGCGCGACACGTCACAGACGCGCTTACGCACAAAGGGCCTTTGGTCCAATGAAATTGCGTACGTGTGCTGACCCGCTTACGCGCTAAGGGCCTTTCCTCGAAATACACTCTGACGTGCACATTTTTCACGTGCCAAATCACTCCGTATCAAGCTGGCCACGCATACACACACGGAAGACCACGCTCCTGCCCTGAAGGCCATTTTCCTGCCCCCCAGAGTCCCGAGCACGCTCCCACCTGCCATCTGCTGCTGCCTGACTGTCTGCTGCCCACGTGCCCTGCTATTTGCTGCCTGCACATCAGCCATCTGCAGGGGTCCAGTTGCTGTGTCCACCCCTGCTGGAACAGAAGACTCCTGACTGGGATACCATCGCTCCACAGCCCAGCCCCAGGACCCAGTTGCCCACCCACTCCTGCCTCTGGGGTTGCCATGTCGGGCACATCTCCATCTGGCACCACTGGCAACCCCCAGCCAGAGAGGCAGAGGGCCACCAGCTTCACTGCCACCGAAGTTGGTGTCCTGGTGGAGCGTGTCCTGGGGCATTATGATGCCCTCTTCGGAACATCACGCGCCAACAAGGAAGGAAGTGAGAGGATTTGGGGCGACGTAGTGGTTGCCATCAACGCGATGGGGGTGGCAACCCGCAACATCAAGCACGTCAGGAAGCGCTGGGACGACTTCAGGTCCAGGACCCTCCACAAGGCCCGGCGCCTCGCGGAGGGGGGCCGGGCACGCATGAGTAACATCCAGATGAGGGTCCTGGAACGCGCAGGCCCAGCGATCCACGCCCAGGTCCTTTAGAGGCAGACCCGTCCGGAGTTGAGCGGTAAGTGGCCAAGCATTGCTGTGTGAGACAGGGCATGTTGCAGTGTTCTGCTAGTCTGATGCTTGCCTGTATGTGTGACATAGGCCATGTATGGATGTGTGTGTGTGCAGGGACATCATGGTCATGCATGTGAGACCAGTTATGTGTGAACCACATGGTTGGTGCATGTGTTTCAATGCAACATGGGGAGCTCTATGCGGAATGCACACATGAAAGCATGGCTGTCTCTGTTCCTGGACATGAAGGGGGGGGTGAGGAATGGGTGCTGATGTCATGTACTTGTATGGTGCATGTGTGTGTGTGTGCCAGAGAAGTGTGTGTGTGACTTTGAAATGCCATGGCTGCATGTGAATTTGAAGGCGACATCTTGGTTTACAGGGGCCCTTCTACATGGATGTTGATGTTGATTGCAGGCGCCGGGACTGTTTCTGCATGTGTGTTGTGTGCATTGACCCATGGGTTGTGGAATGACAGGATGGAAGTGACATTTGACAGTGCCACTCATGTGTTATTGCTTCCTGTCTAGGGTATTTTGTACTGTACCCTGATGCTTGTGTTCTATGTCTCCCTCTATGCAGCGTCAAGTGAAGAAGAGGGCGGAGACGGCGGTGTGGAGCCTAGCGGCGGGGATGCCTTGACTGGGCAGCGACACATGGCCCAGCCACCCTCCCAGGAATTACCATCATCCGGGACCGAGGGGGCTGGTGCTGGTCTGCCACAACGGCTGTGGTGGAAGGGCCGGGTGAGCCCCCACAGGGGCTTCCAATGACGGAAGACGGTGTGGAGACATCCAGGTTGGTGGTCTCCACAGAGGAGAAGCCCGCTACTGAGCTGCACATGGGGCATGGTGGGGGTAGTACCACTGGTGCAAGTGGTGCAGTCCTGGGCCAGGGGCAGGAGGCAGCACAGGTCACCGCGGAGGGGCCTGTGCATGTCGCTGTCCCTGACCCTGTGACTGCACCACCATGCACCAGCAGGGAGGCCCCGTCCCAGGCCCGTCCGCAGATAGGGGAGAGTGCCATGTCATCTGCCTCTCCACTACCTGCGGACGAGGGGTCCCACGAACGTATGGTCTCCGACCTGGTTGGTGGGTCCCTACATGTGTTGCACATTCTGGCGGACCTCTCCTCCTCTGTGGAGACTATGCGCCAGTCATTCTCCACACCGTCTTCCGGCCCAGATTCAACCAGGGCCCCCTGTGGACCTGGCCCGACCAACACAGCCAACTTGGTGGAACTCACATCCCTGCCACAGTCGGGCATCGTTGGCCCAGCAGGGGTGGACTCCACAACTGGAGACCAGCTGATGGAGGATGTGCAGGCACCATCAGACACGGCACATGGACAGCAGCAGCAGGAGCAGGCTCTAGGTGGGAGCAATGATGGCTCGGGGCCTTCAACATCGGAGGGGCAGGCATCGACCAGAGGGCAGGAGGACCCAGGACTGGAAGTGTCTTCCGTGTGGCAGCGGTTAGGCCATGCTATAGATGCGGAGCGGTAGCGGGCAGAAGAGGCACGGCTCACGATGGTCAGTTTTCCTTTTATTTGTGGTCAATGGACAATGCCACCCAAATTTGTATGTAGTCATATTTTTAGGTAGGTAGGTAGGTAGGTTTCATTTGTTTGGTTGGGATCATGGACCCTTTATATCCTTGGACAATGGATTGTATATAGTTTCATCATGTATCTTTTTTTTTTGTTTTGCATTATGGACATGGAGCAATGGATTTTTTTTCCTGGACAATGGATTGTAAATAGTTTGACAATGGATTGATTTTTCTCTTTTTTTTGGTTATGAACATGAAGCAATGGATTTCTTTTTTTTTATATTTCCTTTGGATTTGCGTTTTTGGAGGCTGACTTTGGACTGTTTTTCGTTCAAATTCATATGGATTGGTTGTCATTTTCATTCAATCATCATTTCCACATGCTTTCCATTTAATGTTTAATATTTTGGTATGCTTTCATTTCATTTTTGATTTCATGTACATAATACATTTTCATTTTTTAGTTCCATGTGTGGGTTTTGTTCATTGGCTTGATGCATGTGAAAATGTGGGTTTACACAAGCAATGCCAACCAATGTATGTGTGTGACAGACATGTGTTAATGTACATAGTTTTGACTTTTGGTTTGTGTCATGAGATCAGCATTTCACTGCTGGGTGGTGGGGGTGCAAGGGGACATGAGGGGGACATGAGTGGGACATGAGTGGGTGCCTGCTGGCAGGTGCCTTGCACTGCTGAGGGGTGGGGGTGCAAGGGGACATGAGTGGGACATGAGTGGGGGCCTGCTGGCAGGTGCACTGCACTGCGGGGGGGGGGTGCAGGGGGACATGAGTGGGGCGCTGCTGGCAGGTGCCCCTGACTGCTGGGGGTGGGGGTGCAGGGGGACATGAGTGGGGGCCTGCTGGCAGGTGCCCCTGACTGCTGGGGGTGGGGGTGCAGGGGGACATGAGTGGGGGCCTGCTGGCAGGTGCCCTGCACTGCTGGGGGTGGGGGTGCAGGGGGACATGAGTGGGGGCCTGCTGGCAGGTGCCCTGCACTGCTGGGGGCTGGGGGTGCAGGGGGACATGAGTGGGGGCCTGCTGGCAGGTGCCCTGCACTGCTGGGGGGTGGGGTGCAGGGGGACATGAGTGGGGGCCTGCTGGCAGGTTCCCCTGCACTGCTGGGTGGTGGAGGTGCAGGGGGACATGAGTGGGGGCCTGCTAGCAGGTGCCCTGCACTGCTGGGGGGTGGGGGTGCAGGGGGACATGAGTGGGGGGCTGCTGGCAGGTGCCCCTGACTGCTGGGGGGTGGGGGTGCAGGGGGGCATGAGTGGGAGCCTGCTGGCAGGTGCCCCTGACTGTTGGGGGGTGGGGGTGCAGGGGGACATGAGTGGGGGCCTGCTGGCAGGTGCCCTGCACTGCTGGGGGGCAGGGTTACAGGGGGACATGAGTGGGACATGAGTGTGGGCCTGCTGGCAGGTGCCCTGCACTGCTGGGGGGTGGGGGTGCAGGGGGACATGAGTGGGGGCCTGCTGGCAGGTGCCCCTGCACTGCTGGGGGTGGGGGGGAGGGGGACATGAGTGGGGGCCTGCTGGCAGGTGCCCTGGACTGCTGGGGGTGGGTGCAGGGGGACATGAGTGGGGGCCTGCTGGCAGGTGCCCCTGCACTGCTGGGGGGTGGGGGTGCAGGGGGTCATGCGTTGTTGATCAGTAGTGCAAGGTGACATGTGGCTTGGCTGGGGGGCATGCCCATGGTGGATGGGCTGCCTACGGGACATGACCAGGGTTGCAGGGTAGTCCCCTGTGGTGTGGGCTGCCTGCAGGTTCCATGGAGGGTGTAGAGGGAACACCTGGGAGGACCCACACTGCCAAATCACGTGTAGGACTCCCCTGCACACCCGAAATACACGTATCCTGCTGAAATCGCGTGTGAGACTTCCCGCGAACCCCATAATACACATACCCTGCTGAAATTGCGTGTGAGACTTCACGCGAACCCCAGGAATATTGGCCCTGTGCGAGCGGGGTACGTGTATTATGGGGTTTGCGGGAAGTCTCACATGTGATTTCAGCAGGGGACGTGTATTATGGGATTCGCGGGAAGTCTCACATGCTGTAACGCTCACCTGACTCCCAGGGAGGCGCTGGCCCGGTTCGCGCTGCTGTGACCTCTTCTAAGGTGATGCACAGGGTTCGGAAGACGGACTGGACCGGGCCCCCAAATCTGGCTTGTCTGGCTCGCATAAGTATCCTTCTGTAGGCGAAAATAGGGGATTAACTGTCTGCGGGGTAATGCAATCAGCCTCCCACTTTCCCCTCTCACCCTCCTCGAAACCCTTATGTGATTCCTCGTAGCGTCTCACCTTAGGGTGTGGAAGGACGAGCTCTCCATCCTGCTTCTGATGCAGGGGTGCGTTGGTATCCAGTTACTTCACTGGATTTTCGGATTGGTGAGAACCAAACTTGCTTGGCTTCCAGGTAAGTTTTTTAATAAGAGATTCCCCTTGTGTCCATGCATTAATGTACTAATGCTAGTGTCTTTTTCCCCATAGGGGCCGGGGTAAGGAATGCCGGGGAACAGGCACCGACTCGAGATGAGAGGTGAAATCCTTGTAGAAATCAGATAAGTCTTTAATGAACGTTTTTTGGTAATGTCTTTTCATTCGCTCATTAACGCTGATGTCTCTTTTTCCCCATAGGGGCCGGGGTCCGGAAATGCCAGGATGCGGCGCGGACCCGAAATGAAGAGGGAATGAATCAACAGGTAAGTCTTAACATGGAGATTTAGCTTTCCTTATTCCCTTCTCTCTCTCACCTTTAGTTCCGGTCTTTTTCTCCCTAGGCGCTGGGGCGTGACTGCAAATCCGGATGATCGCTGCTGAACATGGAGGCGCCCTGTAAAGGTGAGTGGAATGCAGCGCTGCAGCGATCAACGCGTTGAGCTTTTAAATAAAAGTCTTCCTTTTCCGGATTGTCGGCGAGATGTCTCCGGGATGCGGATTTAGCAGGTAAGGACTTTTCCTTCTTCTGTTCTCTTCTTCTCTTCCTTTGCAGGTGATCCAGGATGCTGGCAGGCGTGGCAGAAGTCAGGATGCAGGAGCAGACACGGTGAGCGTCCAGCTGCTAGATACAGAACAACGCGAAGCACGTGTGGCTTTTCGGGTGGGGTTTAAATAGCCATGGAAGAAGTTCCAGGTATGTATCCTTCCTCCAATCAGGTATGTATCCTTCCCCGACCACGCCCGGATGGTAAATTAGTCCCACAGGTAAAGTAGTTCCTTTCAGGCCTCAAGGAGGCCAGGATCCTGCAGCATGGTCTGCATCAGGTAAGTGCACCCAAGCACTTCCATAATGAGCCTGGCGCCTATGGCGCCAGGACTGATGTCTTTTATGAGCCTGGCGCCATAGGTGCCAGGACACTGTCCAAAGGGCCCCTATTTGGGGTTGCTGGGTCCTTCCTTGGGGACTGGATGTCCGCTTTCGGGGACGCAGGGCTTGAATCGGCTCCCCGGAAGCGGGCATCATGACAGCACTCCCCCCCCCAAGGCCCCTCCCAAGGTTGTTCCCTCCGGGGGTTTTGGTTTGTCTGGGAAGAGTCGGTGGAATTTCCTGACTAATCGAGGTGCATGCACATGGTCGCTGGGTTCCCACGACCTCTCCTGAGGTCCGTACCCCTTCCAATCAATTAGGTAGAACAGTTTTGACCTAAACATTTTTGAGTCTAAAATGTTCTTCACTTCGAATTCGGGCTCCCCATCTATTAGAATAGGTTCTGGAGGTTTGAGTAGTCGGGTTCCGGGTACCACTGGTTTCAGAAGTGACACATGAAAAACAGGGTGAATTCGCATACTAGCTGGTAAATCAAGTTTAATAGCCACTGGGTTAATTATTGCCGTAATAGAATAAGGTCCCAGATATTTTGGGTTAAAAGTTCGAGGCCCTTTGAGTGGTAAATATCTGGTAGCTAACCACACTTGATCCCCAATCTGATACGGAGGTGCTTCACTCCGATGTAGATCAGCATTCTCCTTGTATTTTCTCTTGGCTTGTTGTAAATGCGTAGTTGCCTTTTGAAGGCTTGGGTAATTGTAGAATGCAGATGTTCTACTGCAGGCATTCCGAGGTTCTGAGGTGACTCAAGGTTTGAGGTTCGAGGGTGATGCCCAAACATAGTATAAAAAGGACTGTGGCCAGTTCCAGAGTGTACCAAATTATTATATGTGTATTCGGCTATCCAAAGAATGTCTTTCCAGTTGCTTTCAGATTGCTGTAACATACACCGTAAGTATTGCTCAAGGGTCTGATTTGTCCTCTCGGTCTGACCATCGGTCTGAGGGTGGTGACTGGTCGATAATCTTACGTCGATCTGCGCCATTTGACAACATTTGCGCCAGAAGTGGGAAATGAATTGGCTTCCCCAGTCAGAGATTAGTATAGATGGGAATCCATGTAGCCGAACAATATTTTCGAGGAATTCTTTGGCTAGGACAGAAGCTGAAGGTAAACCTTTCAAAGGAATAAAGTGGGCCATTTTGGAAAACAAATCCACAATTACCAGAATAGTATTGTACCCCGAACAAGGAGGCAGGTCCGTAATAAAATCCATTGATAGGGTGTGCCAAGGTGCTGGCGGTATGTCTAGAGGTTGAAGGAGACCGGCTGGTCTTTTCTTTTGACTTTTATTTTGGGCGCAAACACCACAGGACATCACAAAAGATTTAACATCTTTTCCTCTGTCTTGGCAATACCGGGGTGTCCCTCTATTAATGCATCATGATAACCGGAAATAACTAGTTTGTGTAATTCCTTATGTGGCAGGAATAAGCGTCCTTGGAAATAAGGTAAACCATTATCTATGGTAAAGTCTGATCCCTTTTTTATCCAGTCCTGTAAGGTTGTAGGGTCCAGGAGTTGTTTCTCTCTGGCTTGAATGTCTTCAAGCGTCTGTAACAAAGTCATGCCTAGAATCCTCTGTTCGGGAATTATTGGTACTGGTTCAGAGTTTGTATCAGATTCTCCCATTCCAATTCGGGATAAGGCGTCTGCTTTGCCATTCTTGCAGCCAGGTCGATAGGTAATCACGAAATCAAATTCAGCGAAAAACAAAGCCCATCGGAGCTGCCGTGATGACTGAGCCTTGGCGGTT
Source organism: Ambystoma mexicanum (assembly GCF_040938575.1). NCBI lineage: Eukaryota > Metazoa > Chordata > Amphibia > Caudata > Ambystomatidae > Ambystoma > Ambystoma mexicanum. The sequence goes on along the minus strand of NC_090931.1, from coordinate 287,905,124 downwards.
TTCAAATACTGTAAATTCCGGTGATCAGTGATCAGTGTGATGGTATGTCGCGCGCCAAGCAGATAATGCCGCCAGGCTTTAAAAGCGGACTTAATGGCTAACAGTTCTTTGTCCGTGATTGCATAATTAACCTCGGTGCCGAGAATTTTCTGGACCAAAATGCTACAGGATGCAGTTGGTTGGTTTCGGGATCTCTTTGGGACAGGACAGCTCCCATGGCTAGGCTGGATGCGTCCGTTTCGACGACATAAGGGAGATCTGGACGCAGGTGTTTCAATATAGGTGCGGAGGCAAACTTAGCTTTTAAATCCTGAAAGGCCTGCTCGGCTTCTTCAGACCATTCAAAACGTTTATTTTTCCTCAAGAGTGTAGTAATGGGTTGTACCACGCATGAAAATTCTGGGATAAACCTGCGATAGAAATTGGCAAAGCCGAGCATGCTTTGAACCCATTTTACAGAGCTAGGTGATGGCCATTTGAGGATGGCATCCATTTTTCTTGAGTCCATTCGGACTCCTTTGGGTGTCAGGATTAAACCTAGAAACTCGACTTCTGTGGTATGGAAAACACAGTTCTCCAATTTAGCAAATAGTTTGTGTTGGCGCAGTTTTTCAAGTACTGCCCTGACATGTTTTCTGTGATCAGATTCCGAAGAGGAGTACACCAGAATGTCATCGATATATACGACAACACAAACATCGATGAGTTCCCGAAGGACATCATTCATGAAGTATTGGAAGGCAGCTGGCGCGTTACACAATCTGAAAGGCATCACCTGGTACTCGAATAATCCGTATTTAGTACGGAAGGCAGTTTTCCATTCGTCGCCTTCTTCAACTCGTACCAGATGATAAGCCCCCCGGAGATCTAACTTGGTGTATATGCAAGCGTCCTTCACCTGGTCAAGGATTTCAGGGATCAGAGGCAGAGGATAACGGTTTTTAACCGTTATCTGGTTCAATGTGCGGTAATCGATACAAGTTCTAAGGTCGCCTTCTTTTTTGGGCACGAAGAACAAAGCCGAGGATGCCGGGGACTTTGACGGGCGAATAAAACCATTAGCTAGGTATTGATCCAAATATTGTCTCAAATGCAGATTCTCAGGTTCAGTAAGGGCATAAATCCTGCTACAAGGGGGTTGTGCACCGGGCACCAGATCGATTTGGCAATCGTACGATCTGTGAGGAGGTAACGTGTTGGCCTGTTCCTTTTGGAAGACGTCCTGAAAGTCTTGGTATTCCGGAGGTAGTTGCATGGAGGCAGAGGTTACAGATGCTAGATTAATCTTCAGGTTTTCTGGGTAGCAGGTTTGTGTACAATCCGGGAAGGTTATTCTCTTAGCTCGCCAATCGATTCGAGGATTATGTGTCTCTAACCAAGGGATTCCAAGAATAACCTGAAACTGTGGAGCCTTGATTACATCAAACACAACACCCTCCCGATTGCCGTCGGGACCAATAAGAGTCACCTCAGTAGTGGAATGTGTTACCGGTCCAGAGGCAATTTCAGTTCCATCGACTGTGGTGATGACATCTTTGCTGGTTTTAGGACGGAGAGGCAGGTTAATCCTAGAGACCAACCGCTTAGGCTGTTCTGGATCTACGAGAACCATTGTCACAATGAAATGCGAGGTCTGAGAGTTAGTTTTCAAGCTCGGCAAGCGGACCCCTACACTTGTCGGGCGGAGTCGTTTCCCGAAACAGAGTCTTCATGGTTTTTATCAGCGGCTCCTACCGCCTTTCGGGGCGGTTTTGCCGGGCAATCTCGTAGAAAGTGTCCAGAATTCCCACAATAAAGACATAATTTTAACTGCCGCCTCCTTTCACGTTCCTTTTGAGTTAAGGGTCCTTTAACCCCTCCAATTTGCATAGGCTCAGAGACATCAACTCCCTTGGGATTAGCATGGGTCTTGACCAACACCCGGCTCTCAAACCTGGACCGATCTGCTTTTCTGTTTTGAAGTCTGTGATCCAATTGCACCACTAAGTCTATATACTCTGTGCACTCTTGGGGCGGATTTACAACTTGGGCCAAGCCATCTTTAAGTTCTCCGCGTAGGCCTCGATAAAACAACGTGACTCTTTTATCCTCTGGCCATCCCGTTTCCACAATTAGTCTTTTAAAGGTTGCAATATAGGATGGGAGGTCCTGATTGCCCTGTCGCAGAGATAGAAGTTCGTCATCCAGAGCCTGCCCCTGAGAGTGTCGAGCAAATAACCTTTCCATGCTTGCTTGAAACCTTTGAAAATCACGGAGAATCGGGTCATCTTGAGTAACCAGTGGAACTGACCAATCGGCAGCGCAGCCGCTGAGATATGACAATACAAAGGCTACCTTGGTCTGATCATTAGGGAAGGCCCCAGGTCTGCATAGGAAGTGCAAACGACACTGATTCATGAATACGGCGAATCGTTTGGGGTCCCCAGCAAAGCGTTCGGGTGGAGCCAGCGGCATCTTTCCAGGTAGATTAATCTGCACAGGGTTACTGGAAACCACAGGAGCGGGGTTCCCTCCGGAACCGGGTAGAGGAGTTTGCCCAGCTTGACCTTGCAAAAGCTGTCTGGCCAGGTCATCAGTTCTTTCATTTGATATTATTAATTCCCTCCTGAGGGCATTAGTCTCTTGACGAGCGGCATGTACTTCGGCCCGTAATTCCCCCAGTAATTGGGCCAACTGATCAGTCTCAGAAGCGCCTGGGTGGGAATTTGTAGGAAGGCTTTGCGTTCTGTAGCGCTCACCTGACTCCCACGGAGGCGCTGGCCTGGTTCGCGCTGCTGTAACCTCTTCTAAGGTGATGCGCAGGGTTCGGAAGACGGACTGGACCGGGCCCCCAAATCTGGCTTGTCTTGCTCGCAGAAGTATCCTTCTGTAGGCGAAAATAGGGGATTAACTGTCTGCGGGGTAATCCAATCAGCCTCCCACTTTCCCCTCTCACCCTCCTCGAAACCCTTCTATGATTCCTCGTAGCGTCTCACCTTAGGGTCTGGAAGGACGAGCTCTCCATCCTTCTTCTGATGCAGGGGCGCTTTGGTATCCAGTTACTTCACTGGATTTTCGGATTGGTGAGAATCAAACTTGCTTGGCTTCCAGGTAAGTTTTTTGATAAGAGATTCCCCTTGTGTCCATGCATTAAAGTACTAATGCTAGTGTCTTTTTCCCCATAGGGGGTGGGGTACGGAATGCCGGGGAACAGGCACCGACCCGAGATGAGAGGTGAAATCTTTGTAGAAATCAGTTAAGTCTTTAATGAGCGTTTTTTGGTAATGTATTTTCATTCGCTCATTAACGCTGATGTCTCTTTTTCCCCATAGGGGCCGGGGTCCGGAAATGCCAGGATGCGGCACGGACCCGAAATGAAGAGGGAATGAATCAACAGGTAAGTCTTAACATGGAGATTTAGCTTTCCTTATTCCCTTCTCTCTCTCACCTTTTGTTCTGGTCTTTTTCTCCCTAGGCGCTGGGGCGTGACTGCGAATCCGGATGATCGCTGCTGAACATGGAGGCGCCCTGTAAAGGTGAGTGGAATGTGGCGCAGCAGCGATCGACGCGATGAGCTTTTAAATAAAAGTCTTCCTTTTCAGGATTGTCGGCGAGATGTCTCTGGGATGCAGATTTAGCAGGTAAGGACTTTTCCTTCTTCTGTTCTCTTCTTCTCTTCCTTTGCAGGTGATCCAGGATGCTGGCAGGCGTGGCAGAAGTCAGGATGCAGGAGCAGACACGGTGAGCGTCCAGCTGCTAGATGCAGAACAACACGAAGCACGTGTGGCTGTTCGGGTGGGGTTTAAATAGCCTTGGAAGAAGTTCCAGGTATGTATCCTTCCTCCAATCAGATGTGTATCCTTCCCCGACCACGCCCGGATGGTAAATTAGTCCCACAGATAAAGTAGTTCCTTTCGGGCCGGGATCCTGCAGCATGGTCTGCATCAGGTAAGTGCACCCAAGCACTTCCATAATGAGCCTGGCGCCTATGGCGCCAGGACTGATGTCTTTTATGAGCCTGGCGCCATAGGCGCCAGGACTGTCCAAAGGGCCCCTATATGGGGTTGCTGGGTCCTTCCTTGGGGACTGGATGTCCGCTTTCGGGGACGCAGGGCTTGAACCGGCTCCCCGGGAGCGGGCATCATGACACATGCGATTTCAGCAGGCTACGTGTATTACGGGATTCGCGGGAACTTTCACACACAAAAGGGCCTGTGCGAGTGGGGTACGTGTATAACGGGGTGCGCGGGAAGTTTCACACGCGATACGCCTGGGTACGTGTATTTCAGGGGTGCGCTGGAAGTTTCACATGCGATTGGCCTGTGTACGTGTATTTCAGGGATGTGCGTGAAGTTTCACACGCGATTGGGCTGGGTACGTGTATTTCAGGGGTGTGCGTGAAGTTTCACACGCGATTGGGCTGGGTATGTGTATTTCAGGGGTACGCGGGGAAGTTTCACATGCGATTGGCCTTGGTACGTGTATTTCGGGGGTGCGCAGGAAGTTTCACACGCGATTGCAGCAGGGTACGTGTATTACTGGGCTGCGCATAAAGTTTCACACGCGGTTTTGCTGTCAGAGCGGGGAACGCATATTTTGGGGGTGCGCAGGGAGTCCTACACGTGAATTGGCAGTGTGGGTCCTCCCAGGTGTCCCCTCTACCCCCTCCACGGCCCCTGCAGGCAGCCCACACCACAGGGGACTACCCTGCACCCCTGGTCATGTCCCACAGGCAGCCCATACACCATGGGCATGCCCCCAGCCAAGCCACATGTCACGTTGCAATATGATCACCAACTCATGTCTCCCAGCACCCCCACCCCCCAGCAGTGAGGGGCACCTGCCAGCAGGCCCCCACTCATGTCCCCCAGCCCCCCACCCCAGTCCCCCACTCATGTCCCCCAGCCCCCCCACCCCCCATCATTGACAGGCACCTGCCAGCCGGCCCCGACACATGTCCCCCAGCACCCCCACCCCCCAGCAGTACGGGGTACCTGCCAGTAGGCCCCCACTCATGTCCCCCTGCACCCCCACCCCCCAGCATTGACACGCACCTGCCAGCAGGCCCCGACACATGTCCCCCAGCCAACACGTCATCACAATCCAGATCCCTGGCTCTTATGGCCACCCAAATCCCACCCCAGGCCACCCCAGTCCAAACACCCAACCAAGCTTTACAAATTGAAATCCCCATTACATGATAGATCACAAATAAGCAGTATACGCATGAGTACAAGTCTGTCAGACACACACAATGGCAACACATGACTGAGAAAACCCACATTGTGACATGCATGAAACCAATGAGAGAAGACCACACATTGAAGTAAGAAACAAGTCAAAATGAAGGGAATGAAATCAAAACACACAATAATGCCAATAATAATTAAAATGCAGCATGTCCCAAAAAATGATAAATAAAATGAGAATCCAAATTAATCCAAATGAAATGTGTCCAAAGTCACCGTCCAACAAAGCAAATCCAAAGGGAAAGAAAAACGTAATATCAATTGCTCCAAGGTGAAAAAAAAAAAGATGAAGGAGAAAAATCCACTGTAAATCTATGTACAAATAGCAAATCCAGGGTCCATGAGCCCAACAACATAAATGAAACCTACAATGAAACCTACCTAATTACTAACTATATACAAAAATGTGGGGCATAGTCCATGCGCCCCAAATGAAAGAAAAAAGAAATGAAACTTAACACTAATGAACTATATACAATGGCGGCGGGCAAGTCCAACGGCTCACTTGTTGATGTCATGGGCCAGGGCATCATCGAACTCCTGTTCAATGTCTTGGAGGCGGGCCTGTTCACTGGCCCCGAGGTCTCGCAGGGATAATGCCATGTCTACCTCCAACTCCCTGCCAATTCCCTCGAGGTACTCAGCCCGTCTCAGCGCCCTGCGCATGGAGTTCTCCGCCCTGACCATTATGAGCCGTGCCTCCTCCACCCGCCGCCGCTCCGCACCTATCCGCTGGCCCCACCGCTGCCACACGGAAGACACTCCCATTCCAGGGTCCTCCTGCCCTCCGGCCGATGCTTGCAGCTCTGATGTAGATGGCCCCGAGCCATGATGCCTCCCACGTTGAGCCTGCCGCTGCCTCCGACGCAACTGCCTCTGCCAGCACGACGGCATCCAGGCTGATGGAATCCACCAATGCCGCCGTGCACGTGCCCTGCCCGATGATACCGACACATCCTCCATCTGCTGGGGTCCAGTTGCTGGGGTGTCCACCCCTGCTGGACCTCCGAATCCCGACTGTGGCAGGGATGGTATCCCCACCGAGCTGGCTGCGTTGGTCAGGGCAGGTCCACAGGGGGCCCTGGTGGCATCTGGGCCGGAAGACGGCATGGAGAACGACTGGCGCATAGTCTCCACAGAGGAGGAGAGGGCCGCCAGAGTGGCCGACACATGTACAAAACCCCCGACCATGGACACTCTCAACTGGGCCATGTTGGCATGCTGCTCTTCGTGATGACGTGCGTGCTCCCCCCGGGAAGCACGCACGTCATCACGAATGTCACGCATGCGCAACGCGACACCAATCAGGACCTTCTCCATACGGTCCGTAGGTAGAGGAGTGTCAGATGACATGGACATCCCCCCTACCTGCGGACGGGCCTGGGATGGGGCATCCCTGCTGGTGCATGGTGGTGCAGTCACAGTGTCAGGGACAGTGACATGCACATGCCCCTCCACGGCGACCTGTGCTGCCTCCTGCCCCTGCCTCTGGACTGCACCACATGCACCAGTGGTACCACCCCACAAGGCCCCACGTGCGGCTCAGTAGCGGCCTCCTCCTCCTCTGTGGAAACCACCAACCTGGATGGCTCCACACCGTCTTCCGCCGTTGCAAGCCCCTGTGGGGGCTCACCCACCCCTTCCACTGCAGCTGTAGTGGCAGACGCAGCACCAGTCCACTCACTCCCTGACGATGGTAATTTCTGGGAGGGTGACTGGGCCTTACGTCGCCGGCCGGTGGGGGCATCCACGCCGCTTTGCTCCACAGCGCTGGCTCCGCCCTCTTCATCACTTGCCGCTGTGTAGAGGGAGACATAGAACACAACCATCAGGGTACTGTACAATGGTCCCCTAGACAGGAAGCAATAGCAGATAAGTGGCACTGTCAAACATCACTTCCATCATGTCCCTCCACAACACATGGGTCAGTGCAGGCAAAACACATGCAGTAACAGGCATGGCGCATGCTATGAACATTAGCATACATGTCCAAGGGACTCTTGAAACATACAATGCTGGTTTGAAACTCACATGCATCATGGGTCATGCTTATCACATGCACACGCTTCACCGTAGTTTCATCCATCTGACCTCGTACACCCCAGACACAGTGGATACAAGGATGAGTAGGCTGCATCAGTGAATCTGAACATTGTCACAGTCATGTGTCATGCATCCATGGCATTTACAAGTCACAGACACGCAAGTCAGACACACAGACATGGACACCATACATGTCCATGACAGCAGCACCCATCTCTCACACCCCATCCATGTCCAATAACAGAGACAGGCATGCATTAATGTGTCCATTCCGCATGCTGCTCCGCATGTTGCATTGTAACACATGCACCAACCATGTTGTTCACATATTACTGGTCTCAAATGCATGACCATGATGTCCCTGCACACACACATACGTACATGGCCTATGTCACACATACAGGCACGTATCAGACAAACAGCACCCTGCAACCTGCCTTGTCTCACACAGCAATGCTTGGCCACTTACCGCTCAACTTCAGACGGGTCTGCCTCCGAAGGATCTGGGCGTGGAGCGCTGGGCCTACGCATTCTAGGACCCCCATCTGGATGGTACTCATGCTGCCCCGGCCCCCCTCCACGAGGCGCCGGGCCTTTATGAGGGTCCTGGACCTCATGTCCTCCCAGCGCTTCTTGACTTGCTTGATGTTGCGGGTTGCCACCCCCTCCGCGTTGATGGCAACCACAAAGTCGTCCCAGATCCTATCCTGTCCTTCCTTGTTGGCGCGAGATGTTCCGAAGAGGGCATCATAATGCCCCAGGACATGCTCCACCAGGACACCAACTTCCTTCTGACTGAAGCTGTTGGCCCTCTGCCCCTCTGGCTGGGGGTCGCCAGTGGTCTCAGATGGTGTTTGCCCTGAGATGGCGACCCCGAGGCAGGCGTGGGTGGGCAACTGTGTCCTGGGGCTGGGCTGTGGAGTGATGGTATCCCAGTCGGGAGTCTTCTGTTCCAGCAGGGGTGGACACAGCAACTGGACCCCTGCAGATGGCTGATGTGCAGGCACCAAATAGCAGGGCACGTGGGCAGCAGACAGGCAGCAGCAGATGGCAGGTGGGAGCGTGCTTGGGGCTCTGGGAGGCAGGAAAATGGCCTTCAGGGCAGGAGCGTGGTCTTCCGTGTGTTTTCGTGTGGCCAGGTTGATACGGAGTGTTTTGGCACGTGAAAATCTTGCACGTCAGCATGTAATTCGTGGAAAGGGCCTTAGCGCGTAAGTGCGTCAGTACACGCACGCAATTCCATTGGACCAAACGCCCTTAGCAGGTAAGCGCGTAAGTTACATTACGCGCGCGGGCGTTTCCCTCATAGCACGTGATGACAGAGCACACGTGGAAAAACTGCACGTCCGAGTGTCATCGCGTGTAATTGGATGAAAGCGCCCGCGTACACGCGTCTCTGACGTGTATGTGTGGGCCAGTTTAAAAGCTGCGTGTAGGACACCATTTCCTTGTACGTGCTTTTCCTGGAGAGCGAGTGGGTGAAATCTGTACTTCTTGTCAGTTCACACGCGATTACTTCACAGCGTTTCTAGTTCGTACTCCCTATTACAGCTCTTTTCTGATTTTTTGTTGGGCCTGTTTCCTCAAACAGAGTTCACTTCTCCTTTTGTCCTGTCACCTCAGACAGCATACAATTCTTCTTTTGGCGGGGGTGTTGCCAACGCGCACACGCGCCTATTTTTCATGTTCTTTTTCCAGGCAGATGGTGAGTTCCGCACGTACTTAGCAACTGTGCTTGCCCCGTGTGTCGCGTTCCCTTTCAGAGGTCATTGTAGGCTGCGTAAATTACGCATACCCTTTTTTTGTGTTTGTGGGTCCCACAGCGTAGTGCAGGTTCATTTTTTCATGCACGTGGTCTACGAGGGGTTGCGTGCACGTTTATTTTTGATTTTGGGCTGCCTGTGCGTTGCGTGACCCGTCATCTTCCCCCAGGGGGTCACAGACAGCCTTGTTAGAGCACTAGGGTACGAATTCCATCTTGTATCCTACCCCTTTGACCCCCAATTGCCCAGGACAATAGTTTACTGCAATTCCCATATGCATAACAACATCAGTGCCATGGTTGGGAGGCGACCAAGCGGTAAGGGAGGCAAAGGTGGCCGACCCTCAAGAGGTGGCCGTGGTGGGCACGGTAGGGGACGTGCCCGGGATTTGCAGGGTGCCCCTATGCCCCCATGTGTGGAGGAACAATCAGGGACACCCATGCCCCCCCCCATGGTTGAGGGAAACGTGGCTGACACCATCCAAGCTCAGCCCCTGTTGGACCAGCCCATTGTGGCACATGACCTGGCACAGGATGACTCCCTGGCTGACTTCCAGGTCAGCAAGACTAGGCCACGTGTGGCGATGCAAGTTGTTGTCACCAAGCCACGTGGATCTGGGGCAGCTATGTCATCTGCTGCCCCAAGTATGCAGGGTGGGGAGGCTGCAGCTCCATCCGCCCCAGCTCTGACTCTCCCAGCCAGGACAGTGTCAGTCCCAGTCCATCAAACTGACGTTCCCCCTGCCAACATTACCCTGCAACCAATGCCTGCATCAAGACCTATGGTCATTGTGCATTCCCACACTCCTACTACCCAGTCCACCGGTGATTCTGCCCCTACTGACCAGAGTGGCGTAAGCCACTCTGGCTCTGCTCCACCTTTAAAGAAGAGGAAGAAGGGTGCTCTGGCACGACAGGCTGAGACCCCAGACACGGCTACACACTCCGGTACCTCAAGGAAGCCTTGCTTCAATGATCCGGAACTTGATGCACTTGTGGGCTATATGTCGGCACATAGCCACGAAATGCTGGTGACTGCAGGGTGCAAGACCACACCTGGTCAACGTAAGGCACACTGGCAGACCATTGCCGACCGCATAAGTGCCCTTGGATTTGTGAGGCGCTCAGCTGATGATTGCTACAAGCGGTGGAATGACCTGAAACGCAGAGCAAAGAACAAGCTGGCCTCAAATCATGCCGCTACTCTGGTGACTGGCAGTGGGTCTCCACAAGAGGACAACAAACTCACTGAACATGAGTCTGTTGCTGGGGCCTTCGTCACAGAGGAACAGATGCAAGGTGTGGGAGGACTACCTGATTATGATGCATTGTCCGGTGAGTGCCCATGCATGTGTGTGTAATGCATGTGTATGTTGTTTGGGTGACGGGTTCTGATTGAGTGTCAGGTGAGGGTGTGTGTGCCTGAGTGGTATGGGTCACCCATGTGCTTCATCCAAAACATTCAGCGGCCTTGGATTTGGGTGTGACAGTATCCCTTCTGCCCACATTAGTAATTTGGCTCAACATTACGGCAGTTGCCCTTGAAGTGGCATCTTGCAACAACATTGTTTGTATTTTTCAGTGTTTGTTCAGGCTGATTGTTTGAATTCTCCCACTTTTGCTACGCATTTCTCAGCCCTATTGTCACATTTGTGACCTTGCTTCTGTCATTTGTGAACCCCACATTGGACCACATGTGTTACCTTGTTAGGTGAATGATTTGACCATTCAGGCTAATTGAGTATTGGCCTGATCACAGGAATTTCTGGGGCCTGTTTGAATGTGGAACATGATAGTTGTTTCCTGTCATGTTGAAGTGACAAACCATTGATGTGTACATCGGCCTGCAATCACTGTATTTTTGTACACTGGATGTGTTGCAGTGTGTGGCACATGTCTATTTTGTCACACTATGTAGCATTTTTCATCTCATCATGTCCATCCCACATGGATGGCTGATAGTATTCATTCACTGACATATGTATGTACTTGTGAAATGTACCATGGCTATGGTACATGCCATCTGTGTGATGGCATGTGTCATGTATGTGTATTGGACATGCCACTCACAGGCCAATGTGTGATGGCAGTGCTACCCAGCAAATGTGTTGCTCTTCCATGTTGGTGTCATCAGTGTCTGCCTTTTGCCTCCCCTTCCAACTGAGTGACAGTGCATGCATGGGAGGGTTATAGTCATGTGGGACATGTGTAAATCATGTACTGGTTCTGTAGCTTGTCAGGCCTATTTGTGTGCTATGGTGCTAATGCCTGTTTTCATTTTTTGTCTTTCATGTTTTTGCAGGGGATGACGCACTTGATGCTGTTGAGGTTGAAGAGATGGTGCAGACCCAGGAGAATTCTCAGGCATGACCGGGCACCAGTGGGGGACGTGGTGTGGTGGTGGGTGAGAACCCAATCTTGCTGCAGACCATTCTGTCGAGGGGTGCCTCTGGGTGCACCTCCCCAGACCTCTATTCAGGTGCTTATTCGGATGATGAGACCTATGTGGCGTCGCAGGTAAGTGTTCTTGGCACGGATTCTGTTCTGTCCAACCCACCTGTACCAGGGGTAGAACCCTCTATGGGGATGTCAGTGTTGGTAAGTCCGCCTTTGGCGGTTACGGATGCAGGGTCACACTCCACAACATCTGATCCTGTTCCTGGGCCAGCAGATCAGAGGGGGAATGCAGTCCTGCAGCCTCAGGCAGTGCCGGCACATCAAGGCGCAGATCGCCTTGCCCCAAACAGGTGTGGTGCCCGCCGACGCAGTGGCCGTACGCCACCAGGCAATACCGCATGGGAACAATCCATTTACGGTATGGCAACCCAACAGGCAGCATCAGCTGAGATGATGGCTCAAGAAATGGAGAGGGTGGCCACTTCCATCGTCCCCCCTGAAAGGCAGATGGAGCTACTACAGCAGGCAACAGACTCCATTTGCCAATCACACAGGGAGGACATGTTGGTGTCCAACAGGGACAGACGGGCGGCACTGGAGATTCTACGCCAATCGATATCAATAGAGTCCCAGGGCCACAGGGAAGCCCTGAGGGTAGAACTCCATCACCTCAGGGAGACTCTTGTTGACCTTGAGGCTTCCACTAACTTGAGGACAGAACAGCAGCTGGAGCGGCTCACATGTTTGCTCTCAGCTGAGATGCAGGCAACTCGGGAGGAGATCCGGGCATCACGTCAGGTGCTGCATGGGGATCTCCACACTATAATCCTCCAGAAAGAGACCTTCAACACCCGCATGCTTGCTGCCAAGGAGGACCATACCAGGGCTTTGCATGGGCTGCCTCCCATAGCACCACAACCTCCTGTGGCAGCACCACCTTCTGTGGCAGCAGCAGAGGGTAATGAGAGTGACAGCAGCAGTTCTCCCACATTGGCATAGCCGTGCAGGCCATGAGCCCATGGAGGTGTTTTTTTTTCCAACATCCACACAGGTGGGTGTTGGTGCGCACCCTGTCCTCAGACCTCCTGGGTGGCCTCCCCCCCGGCCCCCACATGGCCATTTTTGATTTTTGATTTTTTTTGTTTTGTTTTTTTGCAGTGTGTTGCCTTGTGTGGCTCCCGTGGGCATCCACTGTATTCCGGCTGGGCACATGCAGGCTTGTCCTGGGTTTGGGTTAGAGGCTTGGGTTCGTGAGACACACACCCCTCCTGCTTCCCGTTTCCATGGGCTTGCAAAGGGTGTGCCCAAGTGACATTGACTTACACGGTGACGTAGGACTCCCATGAGCTGTGTGGGCAGTCTGTAGTCAATACTGTGTATACATTCCTAGTGGATATTGTTGTTGAATTGTACACTGCATGGTGTATTGCTATGTGCTTGTGCATCCATGTCTTTTGCCTAATTTGCAGGTTAATTCCTCATGTCTTCACAAGGCCGTCTACTTTGGAGATGGAGTTCATGTTGTAAGCAGTGCACTTGGACATTTGCGTGGCAGCAGCACTGTACAGTTGGAAGTGGCCGATGTGCTGGCATGATCAGGTTGTAAGACTACCACTACTTTAACTTAGTACTGTCATGTTTATGCTATGTTTGAGGTTGTGTAGCTGCATTATATTGTTGGTGAGTATTTGGTCATGTGTGTTGTTAGTTCTACATTACTGGGAGCATATTGTGTGGGGGCAGTTTCCATTAAGGACACTGTACTTTGACACTTGTGTCAATTTTTGGGGATTGCTTTGTTTGCTCTCACATAGCATGACATGCCATGGTGTGTTGGGCGGCGGTGCTGGGGAGGGGTTGGGTGACATGGCACTGTTGTCATGTTGTATTTTCCAAGGGGGTAATGATTTTTGCAGCATAGAAGTGTGTCTTTTGATGACACAGCATTGGTGGTGTTTGTGTAGGTAGGGATACACACAATATAACACTTCCAGGTGACCAATCTCAGGCTGGTATGGTTGTGACAGTTGACTGTCCCTTATGTCATCATCATTGATTGTCAGCTGGTATGTGCCAGGGCTGTGTGCACTCCACAGGGGTGTGATTGTAGGTGAAGTAATTAGCCACCAGCTGCGTACGGGCTGCCTCACCCCGTGCCCTTTCCCTCCCATGCGCAGCGGGCGTGCATGTGGTTGGGGATGTGGGGGCACCACCATGTCCACGGGCAGGCCCCGGAGTGTTGCAACTTTGTGCAGGACACATGCTGCCACTATGTTCCTGCACACTACTGGGGGAGCGTATAACAGCTGCCCGCCAGAACGGTCAAAGGAGCGAAAGCGTGACTTGAGCACTCCGAATGTGCGCTCCACTATGCCCCAGGTTGCAATGTGGGCTGTGTTGTGTCTTACCTCGGGTGGCGTGGTGGGGTTCCGAATTGGCGTCATCATGTGGGTGCTCAGAGGGTAGGCACTGTCCCCTGGGGAGGTGGTGATGGGTATCATTAGTGGGGTTGTGACATTGCTCAGTATCTGACATGCATGCATGTGCTGTGGCATTTATACTCACCGAGCAGCCATGTATCGCCATGCCGCCCAGCTTCTAGGTCCCGGTTTAGGGTTGACATTCTGTAAATAAAACTGTCGTGGGTGGACCCTGGATAGTTGGCATATACTGAGGTTATGATTCCCTTGGCATCACATACTACCTGGACGTTGATGGAATGCCAGTGCTTGCGGTTTCTATAGATGTGCCCTGGGGGGACGTGGAGCCACATGGGTGCAGTCAATGGCACCTAGCACTTTGGGGAAGTGTGCACCCCGTAAAAATCCTGGACGACAGTCTGCCTTTCTGCAGGTGTTCTGGGCAGGTATATGTGCCTGCGGACTGATGGGCATGCAGTCATGATGGCCAAGACCTGTTGTAGGCAGCGTGACTCTGTGGACTCTGACACCCCGCCCACTATAGCAGTTGTCCGTTGAAATGATCCAGTGGCCAAGAAGTGCAGTACATTGAGGACCTTATACAGGGGGCTGAGTGCTTGGGAGCACAGGGTGGGTGATGTGAGGTCATCCTCCCACTCACTCACCAGGTCGAGTATTATGTGAGGTGGAAACCTGTACCTCCCATACATCTGGTCATCAGGCATCCCAAAAAGGCTGGTTGTGGGTGTAAAAATTCTGGGCCTGACTATCCTCCTCCTCCTCCTGCGGTATTCCACGACCACTGCTGCTAGGAACGGTATATTCATACTGGCGTCTGTGCTTGTTTGGTGTTTGCGCGCACTTTTATGCTGCGCGGGTCCACGTACGCCTGCTTCCTGCTGGTGTACGTGTTTCCTGATTAGCGGGTCTTTTTTGGCGCACGCCTTAGCCCCGTTCGATTCCATGAATATGTGTTTTGAACATGCGTGTGGGCGTTCCGCGCACTTGCCTCCTGTACTTCCCCCGTGACGCCCACATTTTCATGAGTTGTTCCCCATTCCGCATGTCACGCCCCCTGTTCCTCCTACTTTTGTTGTGTGCGCCGCGCTATGTGCGATTTCACTGTGCGCTTAGCGCACGCTGTTTGGAGACCTGTGCGGCAGCGTGCGCCATGCAGAATTTTGGCGTACATCATGGGATTTCCACGCGCACGGTCTTCTATGAATCGCTGCGCGCAGGTTTCGCTGCAATTTTCGCACTGGCACTGCGATTCGCACACTTTTGCTGAAAATTTCAGCGCACATTAATTCCATGAATCGGCCTCATAGTTGGCTAGCCAACCCCTCCGATTGGGTTTATAGCTCTTTGGTGACTATTAGCCAATTAGGAGAGCCGTTCTGTTTGGGCTATGAAATCAACTTCCGGTGCACCAGTGGTGCAGGGATGAATATCGGTCTCTAAACCATCAAACAACCCCACAACCTCTAGTACACCATAAGGGATCTGAATAGATTGGCAACATAAGCAAATTATAAACATTGTTCAATTTTGGTAACATGGACGGAGTGGCAGGCTTATCTGCAAATAGTCATGGATCGTTGGTTAGTTGCAACACAGCGAAAATGCAATTATTACCCAATGTCTTTGCTTTGGGTAATAATCTCTTCGTGAAAGCGAGGTGAGTGGAAAGCATCTAAAAGCTCCACCGAGCCTGTTATTTCCATTTAATTGTATTAATCTGTGCTCCATGCCTCAGTGAATCCCTCTCCCTGCCTTCCCCATCCTCTTCCTGATCCCCGCCCGTCTCCCAGCTGCCCATCTCCTTGATTGGTTAGTTGATTGGTCAGATCACTAGTCTTAACTGATGAGTTTCTTGACCTACTATCCGCCAGTTGTCGCTGTGTACCCCCGCCCTTATTTCCCTTGTCGTCACTGTGTGCCCACAACCCCTTAGGTCCAAACATTTCACTGTGTGCCCAGACCCCCTGGTTCCCATATCGTCACTGCCCCTCCAACAACCTCTGGTCCAGTGTGATGCCCCCAGTCTCGCCTGGTCGCCGAAGATATCGCCGTCCACCCCATGCCCCTCTTATGTCCCATGTTGTCGCTGTGTGCCCCCAGACCCCTCTGGTCACCCTTGATGTTGCTGTATACCCCCAGCCCCTCTGGTCCCGTGATCTCTCTCTGTACCCTCTGGTCTCATGCATGCTGTTGCCGTTTGCCTCTACCCCCAGTCCTCTGCGATGCCGCTGTGTACCCAACCCCTCTGGTCCTTGTTTACAGTTCCCAGGCATGCCCTCCTGTCTGTGCCCTAGCACCTGCACTGTCTAGGTGTCTCTAGACTGAGTGCAGTAGCTAGTTTTCACATGTGTGCTTTTCATGCCCTGTGGGAGTGTATTTGCTTTCTCCCTCTTTCCCTCCCTTGTCATTGAATGCCTTTGAAGCGCATTGCGCTTAGGCGCCTTGTGCCTGAAACATGATATATCATATCAGTATGCTTACTCTCTACTCTACACCATCACACAATTAGAGTGAACCTATACCCCTCGATCAATTCGGCCTAGCTGCTCACATACGACCACTACCCCATAAACACCTCATCACTCTAATAAAATGCAGCTATATCCCATGACAAACCGGCCTAGCTGCACACATAAGCGTCCTACAGGCCTAACGCAGCCAGAACCTAGTCTGACTGTCCACCCGCGAGACTGCACACATTCAACTGATATCATCAACACCACACCTAATGCTAGGATGCAGCTACCATCAGGCAATTACATCAGCTCCACACATAACTGGTGCACCCATGCACCCTACGACACTTACTCTCTCAAATGACCTGGACTCCAATGATATAGAGCGCTATATAAATGCTAAATAACATCACAATAGGGGCCCAAGAGTGTCAGGCTGTTTGCCTAGACATACACCACAGTCAAAAATGTTGAGTGTCATAAAATGGATTCAAATTATATATACTGTATAGCTTATGATTTATATCTTCTTTAGCACTACCAAGGAGTTCTCCAGGATGAAATTTCAAGGCACTGAAAAAGAGTTCATACTGAACAGTATGTGATGTTCCATCCCACCCCTGTTGCTCCTGTCAGCAAGCATAGATGCACAAGCCCCCATTTGCTTTATTGGACCACATTCTGTATAGTTGAAGGCCATTTGAAGTTACGCTGATTTGATCAATGTTAACACAAAGAAGCAAAGTAGTAGAGAAGCAATCAAGTTTTATGCTGATTATTTTATTCTTTACAATGAAATATGTATTAACAGAAAATAAATTGCAAAAGTAAGCAAGAACATTTTTTTTTAACAACTTCGAAGCAATGGAACTCAGGAGGTTGGTGCGAAATTCAGGTCACCCACACAAGCCAACGCTGAATGCTCCAATGAGGATGACTTCTCTGTGAGTGTAAAGAGATGAAAAACTTAAGGCTCAAAGATTGGGATGCATACAATAGCCACCAAAATGTAACGTATGACAGCATGATCATATTCATCAATAATGGATTGGGTATTTATAATGCTTCTATACAGCAAATGGTGCATCAAGGTACATATTTATAATAGTAATGTGAAATTCAAAAGTACAATGTACATGTCATCAGTGTGAACTGGACCTTCCAGCCCTTTAAAATGAGATAGCAATACCCTTAAGATAGATGGG
This sequence comes from Ambystoma mexicanum, assembly GCF_040938575.1. NCBI lineage: Eukaryota > Metazoa > Chordata > Amphibia > Caudata > Ambystomatidae > Ambystoma > Ambystoma mexicanum. Next base: position 287,887,592 of record NC_090931.1, on the reverse strand, counting down.
GATGCAGAATTGTATTCAAACATCAATAATCGAAACAACTCAGGTAGTTGGCAAAAGTATAACTGTTTTAATATCAATTATCTAAAACAGGGAGGACAACAGACATCAGCAGACGGCTCTCACCACAATCTCAAAGAATTTCATTAAAAAAAGCACACCTTTGTAGTAAATATTCGTCATTGATGACGTTGACCTGTGTATCACTAACGTCATCCTACGTGGCAAAACTTAAATACCTACGGGTGAATGCGATGGGGCCTAAACGAATCATCTAGGTATACGATCCACACTTGTTTGGGCAGTGAAATAAAGTGATAGGCTTCTTAACATCAGGTGGGGCAACTAAGCCCTTCCCTAAAATATGTCACTATGAACGTCACTAAATATACAAAGTCTAATTGGCTACACAACTATAGGACCCTTGATCAGGCGGTCCTCTATCATCGGTTACTTCCCAACCTCCGTCAGTACCCTCCCAACCTATGTTAGCAGCGCACAGGCACAGCGTCCAGGTGCAGATAAGCTAGTCTTAACGACAGCTTTCCAAAAATTAACATGACCATCCATCATCACCTCAGTGGTCTGCTGTCAATTAGGGCTTTGAACTCATCCTTGGAAATGTTCCTTGCTACTGAAGAATTCAGGGCAATGAAGGCACACTCTGTCCTCGTGCGTAGGTGTGACCATCATGTTCTTCCGACTTCTCCCCACGTGACTAAATACCACGAAATTGAGCTTTCAGAATTCAGATTTTCCAGACTAACATCCAGGAAAGTCAGAATTGTATAAAAATTCTATATTTTATGCGGCTAGTAGTTTTGACCATTGTTCCTGAATACATATTCTTAAATTTCACAATTTGCATCACATCGTATAAATAAACTCCCCCTTGTGTACAATTCAACCAGTCTGTTACAAAAGGAATGAATTGCCCTTTGCAACTGTGGGTCACTTTTTCATTGGTGCCTGAGGCAATTTTATGCCCCAGGCCAACCTGGTGGCAAACTATGCTTGGATAGTGTCATAGATTCTGTTGATGTAGCTGGAGTCTTGGTCATAAATCCCTGAGAGGGGAATGAGGATGTGGGTATCATCGCCATAGTTGGTATAAGAAATGTCCAGAGTGTCTAGATGGTCGAAGAGTGGTTTTGTATAAATGTTGTAAAATGTTGGGGAGACGTATGAGCCTTGAGGGACCCTGCAGGGAACTTGAGTTGGATGGGCAGCAGCGCTTCCAGCATAGACAGTGTCTGCCTGCAAGAAATTAGGCAATCCATTTGGTGGACTTGGTTGAAATGTTGGCAGCTAAAGTGAGGTGGTGGCAGAGTGTTTGGTGGTTGACCAGGTCAAACGCTGCCGATAGGTCGAAAAGAAGGAGGAGGGATAGGTTGCCAGTGTCGTGATATCGTTGAGTTGGTTTTTCAGGTCAAGGAGGGTGGATTCTGTGCCATGGACAGGTCTGAAGCCTGACTGGTGAGGGCTGAGGATATTGTGTTGTTTCAGGTAAGCTTGTATTTTAATGTATGATATGATATGATATGGAATTTATAACGCGCCTATACACAGGTGTTTCTAGGCCGACAAGACAAGGAGGGGGAAACAGAGGGAGGACGAAACAATGATCTTACTAGGCCTTGTGTCATTTAGATCACGCAAGTGCAGGGAAGGGGAAGGGAAAGTGGAGAAGTGCAAGGGGGGATGGAGAAGTGCATGTAATCAAAGGTGCAGCCAGCGGGTGGCTGGGTGCAGGTAATCAAAAGTGCAGCCAACGGGTGGCTCATAAGGGCAGAGCAAAGGGGATGTAGGCTTACAGATGCAGACCCCAAGTGCTGGGGCAGCCAAAGGTCAGTGCAAGGTGCAACTGGACAGGCAGGGACCTGGGCTCAAGTTCAGAGGGTGGCCATGTGACCATTGTGTGGACCAGACGGGTCATCAGCAGGGGAGAGGAAGAGAGAAAGCAGAAGCGAAGAGGAAGGTCTTGAGTTGCTTCCGGAACCGGAGGTGGTTCTGCTCAAGTTTGAGAGAGGCAGGGAGGCTGTTCTAGAGGGAGGCCCCAGCCGAAGGACATGATCTGCCCCCAACTTTCTGCTTTGAAACGCGACTGACCCTCAGAGAGTTGGAGGTGGATGAGTGGAGAGCTCGAGAAGGGACATGTTTAGGAAGAGAGAGTTGGAGGTAGTGCAGTCCCAGGCCCCAGAAAGCCTTGTGGACAATGCAGAGGGTCTTGAACTTGATCCATGCCACCACTGTGGGCAATGTAGGCAGCAATGGTAGATGAGTGTTCAAAATGGCTGCGCATCAACACTGTTAGGGAGAATTCTCTGTAAAGGCTAATTTCCCAAACCTAGTGAGTCCCCCAGCAGCTTTGCTGGATTTTTTGGGGTTTATTTTTTCTCCTGCTAAGAAAAGAATGAGACTCTTTTTCTCCCACTCTTAGACATGATTTGAGGTGTTCCTTTGACTTTGTATGTGTTCTATGGGCTATGGGGTCCTTTTCCCCATAGGGTTTCATGTGTTTTTGATATGTGGGTTACACAGCACCCTCCGTGCAGTAACCCAGGGGTGTCGTAGCGACCCCCAAACATAGACTCCATACCCTGGGACTGACTACTGTCTCCCAGGGCATGTAAATTCACCATTGGCTTTACTAGTCTTAAATTGTGAACATAACCAGTACAAACCATCATATTGTGGACGTACTGGTCGGGGCAATTCGATTGCCCCGGGGTCTGTTGTTCGAGGGGGCACTGTCCAGTCCCCCCCGACCAAGTTTTGGCTGGTGGCAGTGGATACTACTTTTTATATTCGACCGCAAATATATTCCTATGGGATTTTCCCATTGTTCGAGGCTACCACTTTTTAAAATAGCCTCGAACATACCGCCGGTTTATTAAATTAATATAAATTCACCGATTTGGTATTTTTGCCGAAACTTGGTTCCAAAATGGCGTTTGTGTTCGCTTCTGTGACTCCAACCCAAGTTGAGCCCTTTGTTCCACTTTTTGGCAGGCTTCTCCACAGAAGCCTCCCAAAAGTGGTGCCACTCTGTCTGGGTACCACAGGGGGTGTGGGAGGGAGTTTAGGAACCCTAGACTGAGTTGCCTCGGCAACTCAAGTCGCACTCTTGTGTGATTGGCCCAAGTGGTGAGCCGCCCGGCTCACTACTTAGCATGTTTGAGTGACAGCTAGGCTGAATGAATGGGGGTTTTCTGCATAAAAGCAGGGCTTTGGGGACTGGAACTTCAGAAGTTGCCACAGGACCTAAAGAATCTGAGGAAGGAGAAGCCGAGCTGACCTGCAACGACGACACCACCAGTGGTGCCCTGCTGAACCGTCTCACCACTTTTCCCGGCGACAGAGGAGATCTCCAGTCCGGAGAGTCTTCTTCCTTTGACTGGTGGGGATAACCAGTTTGCCCGTCTTTTCGCCTTCCTGGACCATCTCGTGGCCGCCTTGCCTGTGCCAAGTACCCCGGCAACCGGAATACCACGGTTTACCACTACCGCGAAGAAAAGGGTAGAACCTTGTAACCGGGAAACTCTGCGGCTGGTTTCTTCCCTGGCAGTGCAACGACCTTCATCTTTCCTCCACGTCGTGACCTCCTCTTCCTCTGGACGAAACACAAACACTCACCCGCTGCCAGGAACAAATGCCCCCGCTGGAGCGTTCTTCCCATTTCAGGTACTGTGTCCCGCCTGACTTCCCTTGCGACAGATCGTTCGGGGCGACAGTAAATCCTCGACTTTCTAACCTGGGTTAACCTGGGGCCTGTTAACTAACTTTTCCTGACTTGATCTCAATCTTTTGTGAACTATTTACAAAGACTCTTTGGGCATAACCCCACTGTGTGATCCTGGACACATTTCGCTTGCTCTCTCTAAGAGTGGGCCTGGCATTTGAAATTCCTTGCTCTCCAGTAGACTTTGCCTAACCTGCCCCACTGTAGTTCTTTAAAAAGTATTGAGATTTGTGTGCTTTCATAACTCTGCCTCCCCCCCTTTTTAAATAACTTATTAGAGTGCCATCTTATGTTAAGCGCTCACCTCTGTCTAAAAATAAGTGGTGTTTCTCACTAAGACTTGTCTAATAAGTAATTAGGGTTGTATATATATAATAGTGACTGTGTGTTGAATTTACTTACCTCTTTTTGTGCTAGTGTAATTTAAAAGTGTGTCTTTAAATAAATAATTATATACGTTTTACACCAAAGCTCTGGTCAGTGTTTGCTTGTGCTACTGAATCTCTGTACCTATTGTGTATACTCTATATACTGCCTAACTCATCTTGAGAGAAGTCTGACTGCTCAGACACAGCTACCAGGTAAATCTGGGTGGTACAGACTGCTACCAATTGGGTTTACTGCCAACCACCTGTAGTCCTAAATCTTTTGCAGTGGTCCCTAAGGGAACTGCACAGGTTTCTGCCTAACAAACACCATGTTATTCTGGCTCACATTTTACACACTAGCATTACAAAGCCGTGTCTCCAGGTTTCACGGGTCCTCTGTCTGTTATGCAGTGGCAGCACAAACTCGTGCATCCCCATAGGGTTATGGCACCTGCACTATAGTAGTACACAGGCCACTGTAACCCTCAGGGATAGAGGGTTTGGGCCTGTTGAATTGGATATGCACAGGGATGTAGGGTAACCGGAAAGAGAGTTAGGTAGAGAGTGTGGAAAGCAAGGGGGAAGTAGGGTAAGGAACAAGTTACTTACCTGTAACTGTTGTTCTCTAGCATGGGTCTGTCACAGAATCACATGCTCATGAATATTCCCTGTCGTCGGGCTGGGAATCCTCGGTATAAGAAAAAAGGTTTCACTTTTGTTTATGAAGTGTCTTTCTCCTATAAACCAATGTCTGAGCTATGGGTCATACTGCCACCAGCTAATGACTGCCCTTGCCCTAAGCCCCTCCTCTGGCAGCCATCCTCAGATTTGGTAGCACGTAAAGTGGCAGCATGACAAAGAAGAGCCCCACGGGGGCAGGAGGAAGGTTTCACATGTGATTCCATGCCAGACCCATGCTGGAGAACAACAGTTACAGGTAAGTAACTCGTTCCTTCTCCAGCATGGGGTCTAGCATGCATTCACATGCACATGAATAAAGAATACACAGCAGTACATAAATACACGCCCACGGGAGGTGGCAAGGCTCAACAGAAGGAATTACTCTTACCTCCTCACCTTCAAGCAACCAGGTTGCGTAGCACTGTTTGGCCGACTCTGGACTCCTCTCTGAAATCCCTGTCAACGCAGTAGAATTTCGTGAAGGTGTGGGTAGACCTTCACGTAGCAGCCCTGCAGATGTCTAGCAGGGGCCCACCAGACAGGAACGCCGTCGTCGCAGCGATCGCGCTGGTGGAGTGGGCTCTCGGACGGCCAGCCAGCGGTTGGTTTGCCAACCAGGGACAATGGGAGATGGAAGCCTTGGACAAGGCCTTCCCATGGGTCACAGGACCAAAGTTAAGAAAAAGCTGAGAAGTCTTCCGAAAACTCTTCATGCGGGCCCCATAAAACTTAAGCTCTCGAGCCACATCCAGTGAGTGCAAAGTCTTTTAGAATTAGAACACCACCCTCGTCTCGTGTAAAGTGAAATAAGGCTGCTTGCAGGACAGGGCATGGATCTCACCTACTCTCCTGGCAGAGGTAATGGCCACGAGGAAACCTATCTTTCAAGACAGGAACTTGAGTCGAGCTTTATGCATAGGCTCGAAAGGGGCCCCGTGATTCTAGTCAGCACCACGTTGTGCTCCCACGCCGGGGCAGCGCCTTCACCGGCGGGAACGATCGGAACAGTTCCCTGATGATCTCCTTGACTAGATGGTGCAACCAAAGCGAAGACTGTCCTGGAGCCCTCGCGTAGCGGGAGATAGCTGCCAGATGCACAAGTATGGCGACTTGCGCCAGCCCCGACGTAACCAAGGACGACAAGTTGGAAGGACTTGTGGGGCCGTGACCTTCAGAGGGTTAATCTTCTGCAATTGGCACCAAGTCGCGAAGGCTTCCATTTGTGTCAGTAACACTTCAGAGTCCACAACGCCCTGGCCTTGGCCAGGACCTCCCTGCAGTCTGCAGGCAGCTCCTAACCACCAAACCTGAATGCTGCAGGAGCCAGGGCTTCAGGTTCAGCGATCCTGGGTCGTGGTGCAGGATTGCGCCTCCTTCCCTGTCGAGAAGATCCACAACCACTGGTAGCTTGACTGGAGGGGACACTGACATGCTGAGAAGGTCTGGGTACCAGATTTGCCTCAGCCACACTGGTGCGACGAGGATCATCCTGAGCCGGCACTGTTTGAGTTGACTGATGACTTGCAGCAGCAACGGAGGGAACGCATACAGGGACAGGCCTTCCCAAAGGGAAGGTGAATGCCTTCCCCATGCTCCCCGGCGGGGGGAAGCTGATGGTGAACCTCTGGCAATTGGTGTTTGTCGCCGTCGCAAACAGATTGATGTGGGGACTGCCCCACCTGAGGAAGAGGTTGTCCACTTCACCCTGCAGAAGCTCCCACTCATGGCAAGAGTGCAGCTCCTAGTTGAGGGAGTTGTCAATGTTTTTGACTCCCGCCAGGTGAAAAGGAATGAGAAATCCCCCCTTGGTGACGGTACAGTGGCACAATTCCTGCGCGCCTGTGGAGAGCGCTGGGGATCTCGTGCCCCCCTGCTTCCGGATGTAAAACATTGTGGTGGTATTGTCTGTGAAGACCCTCACCACTTGCCCTTGAGGGACAGAAGAAATTACTCGAGGACCCAAAACACTGCCCATAGTTCCAGGACGTTGATGTGTAGTGTCTTCTCCGGTAGCCACAGGCCTCTGGCGTAGAGACGTCCGTTGTGGGCTCCCCAGCCCTCCAGGGAAGCATCTGACGTGACCGTCTCCTGGTACGGCGGGCTCTGAAGTCTGTACCCGTTGTGATTTTGGAGCGCACACCCCACCACCTTCTCGCTCAACGGAAATCCTCATCGAGCACAATCCTGTCCTTGAAGCTTCCGGACACCTGGATCCAACGGGAGTCTAGTAATTCCTCGAGTGGTTGCATGGGTACACATGAATTCACTGTAGTCGCAGATGGCTCTCCAGCCGAGTCACTAACTTCGCAAAGACTCTGGGTGCCGATTTCAGTCCGAGGGGGAGCCGAAAAACAAATCCCTGTTAATCGGATGAAGAAACGATGGAGCACACAGGCTCGATTTAACAAAAATAGAGTTTTCCGAGTCAAAAAGCGCAAAAAATGCAGAAGGCTCTAAGAGCGAAACACGAGGACTGCCAACACTTGAATGTGTGGTAAAAATCTGAAGATTGGTGCCAGAGGAGGGGCTTAGGGAGAGGGCAGTCATTGGCTGGGGGCAGTATGACCTAGAGCTCAGAGAATGGTTTATAGGAGAAAGACTGTTTATAAACGAAAGTGAAACTTTTATTTCTTTTACAGAGGATTCCCAGCCTAACGACAGGGAATATTCACAAGCATCAGAATCCATTCCAGACCCCATGCTGGAGAAATGCTCCTCGACGACATCTGTTTCTCCTCCAATGATCCCATGACGGTTGATACATCTCTGTGCTCATGATGCTGTGCGCATCACATACACTTCATTACCTTGACAGTATGTTGAGACAAGAGACTGCCTAACACCTTAACCAGTGCGTGCTTCACTACTGTGCAGCATGCATATAACACATTCATTATGGCCATTCAGTGTGCAGAGACAATTGTGACTCATACAAGTTACATTGGTATGCACACACGTTCTGCATTGATGAATAAACAAGGATACTTAGCTCTGGCTTATAGATCTAGTCGGGATTGTCAGTTCTGTGCTTGCATGATGTTCCAAGTGCCATTTCAGTAGATGGTGAAGGCACACACTAAAGAAACAAAGGCTGAAATCAGTATGACAGAGTGTTAGTGCTCTGTTCATTTAGTACTGCATTCTTTTTCTATGTGTAAGCGTCTCCTAGGAAACATCTGTCACGTAACTCACATAAGTAGATTTTTTCTTTTATCTTACATTAAGCACATTAGATTTCTATTTTTACTTAACAGTCTTTACATTACTGGTTGTTGCAACACTAGTACACAGTTTAGTCTTCACACCAGGTAGACAGAGTAATGACGAGCTAGCCCAAAGACGCTGCAGTGCCTTTAGTGAGCCTATTGAGTTGCTCGTTCCCCTGAGCATAGAGGAAGAGCCAAGAGTGTTTGAGGGCCAGGAGGTGAGAACCTGACCTCAGCTACGGAGAAACAGAAGACAAACAAAGCACCAGCATGAACAGTGACATTCAATCAGTGGAAGTACTAATTGTATATCACTTTGTGTAATTCACTGCTTAATTCTATAAGACGGGTTTTGTTAGTTTCTTAAATATACTCCTCTAAACAAATGCATGGACATCTTTCCTAGTAACAGTACATTATTGTTGGCTACATAGGGTATGCCCTACAGTGGCCCCTTTTTTCCCCACATGTAGGTGGTGACTTGGACTAAAACATTGTGCATCATACAATTACTCGAGTTCACTTTCTACCTTCACTATCTTTTTGCCAGTGCCATTTTAGCTTCCAATTCTAACTGAAGTTTTCCAAATAAACCTATGTATGTTTTCTCAGACAAACTTAAATGTACTCAAAGTTGTCCTAGTCAAAACAATGGGCGCAGACAAGATGGTCGCCTGATTGCTCCGGCCCCTGTGCTGCATAAGCGAGGAGTAATAGGGGAGTTGTTGGGCCTGGACCAATGCTGACAGGGCCCTCGGGCAGCGGAGTGGTAGCAGCACCACTATACCAAGTTTGACGCAGCCACAGCCCCTGGCGATGGTGTACAGAGCACCGAAGCGTAATACCCGCTCTGCAGGCGGTACATACAGTGAGGCAGGCCGCAAGGCCTGGAACAGCTGAGGACGGGCCCCGACAGCCACGTCCTGTGGTGGGACAAATGTGCACCTGAGGACGAGGAGGAGACGGGAGCCCACACTGGAAGCACAGCAAGTGGCACAAGCCCAGAGGGCCCCTCCACGTGGTTCCACAACAAGCAAGAGTGAGGTGGCTAAGGACCAGGCAGACATTTGTGTTTGAGTGGGGTAAGGTGGGGTGGTTCTTGGGAGAGTTAAAGTGCTTGAGTCTAAAAAGGCGGAAGTGCTAGGGGTTGCCATTATATTGTTCAAGATCTGGAGGAGGGGGCTCACAGAGAGGCCATGACCAGGTCTCCCGATGCAAGAGGAGGAGGAAGAGGGGGAGTGGATGTGACTGGTCAAACAGGAAAGGAAGATTTGAGCAACACTATGACGCTACACATGCAGAGGATGTATAGGAGAGTTATTGAAGGCAGGACAGAGGCCACTACCTTGGTGGTTCAGCCACTAGGCCGAATCTTCCAAAATGGGTGGCCGAATGCTGCAAGAGGGAAAAGGGAGGGAGGGAATCAAGAAGGGTGGGGGAGGGAAGGAGGGAGGAAAAGGGAAATAGTTGGACAAGGGGAGCAGAGAAGAGGGTTCGGGAGTGGAGCTACATGCAGTACATCATCACACATGGATCAGAGGAAAATACTGCTTGAGGGCAGAGGAGTTGGGGGGCATCCACGATGGGACAATAGTTAATTGGAAGGTAGCGAGGTTGAACGTGAAGGGACTAAACTCCACAAACAAAAGATCTCTCACAGGGAACATGCTCCTCAAAGCCAAACTGGCAGTGCTATTCCCTCAGGAAACACACTATAGACGAGATGTAATACGCCCTAAAAAGGCAAGAGGTGGGACAGACTTACTGGGCCTGCCCCTTCAGGATGAGGGGAGGCGTGGAGGGGAGAAATCAAAGTGTGCTATAATATGTTGAATAAAACACTGTAACGTGTTGTGAGGATATAAACACTTAATAAACAGATTTTTAAAATAAAATACAGATAGGGTTACCTGTATTTATCCAACCTAATAAAAACACTATTAAACAGATATCAGATGTGTTATTTTTCTACATTTCACTTGGCTTTGCAAAAACACGTTTTACTAGCTACTTTAAGGATGTTACATATGTTATTTGCTTATGAGAAGAAATCCTAAAATAATAGTCCACTTGCAACACATGATCACTCTTTGAGTACTTATATTAGTGTCACACATGTACAATATGAAAGCAAAAATTTCCAATTACTTCCTTAAACACATAGGGCCTCATTAGGAGTTTGTCGATAAGTTGCACATAACACACACCCGTAAAAGTGTACGCAAAATTGGAACTCACCCTGAATTGTGTTTGTCACACATTAAACATGCAAATATACCCGCCTTTTAGAAAAAAATGGATGCATAACGTCTCAGGTTTAGCCTGTGTATGCCTGTAAACCCATCTGTAGATACATATTTTCATTACTGTGATGGCATTGTATTAGCTGTATGAAGACATTTTTTTAAATTGAAGTGACACCGGGCAATTGTTTTACAGCTTTGTAAACTTTGAAGTAAAATTAGGAGACGTTTTCACGGGTCGTGTTCCGTTCCGCCTGCCAGGTCAGATCAGGCGGGCTGAAGGGCACCCGCTCGCAGAACTCATAGTTTGCCGGTCCGGAAATAACCGTACCGGCAAGCTTAGCGGTACCGTTGTTTCCAGACTGGCAAACTCATAATGAGGCCCAAGCACACACATGGAGCAAATACGGAGAGGAGTCACAACATAAACATGCATTCATTAACCAAAAATAACAATTAGAAAAGACAAATTTGTAGCAATTACAGGTAGGAAGGCAAAATGTCAACCAAAAATTGCAGCTATTACATAAAATAGGATGGCAATAGTGGTCAAAAGTTGGAGATCTGAAAGAAAGGGGGGTTGATGTGGTTAGTTAGTTTGGTTGAGAGGTAAAAGTGCAAGAGAGCTTTGTTATGCTGTTGCTCGCTTCAGTTTGGAAAAACTGGTCACTGTGTGCCGGTATGCTTTTTTTTAACAGAAATTCCTCTGATGGCTTGCGAGTGGTTGCATACGGGTGCTTTAGGTGCTTCATGTGTGTTGTGGGGAGTTGGTAGAGTACCTGTAGTTTGGGTGTTTGTGGCAAAAATCTGCATCATGTTACTTCTGTGTTGGGTGGTGGGTATGCAGAGTGTTAGCAAGCTTTTAGCAGGGTTAGTCAGGGTTTTTTTAAACTTTTTTTTTTAGTTTGGTTCACCTATTCGGTTGGCCTTGTTCCTATTCATTTCAGGGTCAGATTCATAGTTGCTTAGCGGGAAGGCGGAAGAATGAGAGGCTACATTTGTTGCATTAAGGCCTTAGTGAGACATGGGCCTTTAGCCATAGTTCCATCATGAAGAGGGAGAGGGGTGGGGGCTGGACGCTCATCATGCACGGCGCTGCTGGAGAGGGGAGTGAAGGCCCTTTGGCTCTTTGGATTTGGCTCAGTTCGATTAGTGGAAATATAAGCAGACCATTAGAATGGGGATCGTACATGTTTACTGTCACTTCATTTATAACACATAGAAATCCTGTTCTGCTGATATCGTGGGCTATATCTTCACTTTTACAGTGGTCACTGTGCTACAGAATTGCTCTTATTTAAATTAGCCCTGTGGTCGCACGTTTTATGGTGCACACATGAGTCTCTTTATATTTCAAGATATATATATGCGTGAATAAACAGTACCAAGAAAACAATTAAGCACGTGGTCCATACATATTATATCATAACACATGAGTTGCCTAATATCTAATACGTCTGCAAAGATATCTGGTACTGGAAGACAGGTAACCTGTACCATAGAACACAAGCATGTGGATCATGATAGCACGTTCATTGCAATCAATTTTAGATAGGCTATTTGTTGATCGTTCTGTTACAACTCATAGGGACAGCTTCATTACCCGTTAACACAAGAGAGAATTTATAGGCTCGGGTGGGATTAGCGTTGTGGGTGAAACAGGGTGGCACACATTCAGGGGGCATGCATCTGCCACGTCAAAAGGGGTACGAGGTTGGGGGGTTATACATATATATCTTATGGGGCCGCATCTGCAAGTAAGGAGGCATGTTTGTGGAGATTAATAGTTTTTTCCAGGTCCAGGATCTAGCCCGGTCGTTCACAGGGCAGTGAGGTAAGAAGGAAGTCAGTAATCAACCTCCTTCAGCCCTTTTATGGATGTTGCACCTGTATGTTTCATTCCTAGGCTGTCCGGCACCTCTGCCCACAGGCGCATGGGCAGACGTGGGACAAGCATTGTGTGTGCGGGGACAGGAATGTAGCGGAGGGGGCCTAAAAGACCTTTCCTCCCATACAGTAGCCAAAGGGGGAGGGGAGGGGACAGCAGGAGATTAAAGGAAATTGATGAGGCGTGGAAAGCCCCTATCAAAGAGGAGGAGATTAGCCTGAGGGCCTTGGACAATGACCGTGCCATTAAGGTAGACATTAATGGGAGAGGAGGAGACCGGACAGAGCTCAGAGATAATATGAAGAGTCCATAGATCTGGTGAAAGAACGACAAAGAGGATGTCAGTGAGGGTCTGTCTGGAGGAAGCGCTAGAATAACTATCAGCGATGGGGAGACCTGGGTTGGAGGCCATGATATCTTTTTTGATTTTCTTCCTACCAGGCTTAGTGAGAAGGGAAGGATAGTCAATGGAGAAGCAGTTTGAAAAGATAGGAGAAACAGAAAGCGCCATGGGAGTGGTAGCGAGGAAAGGAGGGAGAAGCAGGCGGGAAGGCAGGTGGAGTGGAGCAAAGAGAGCAGTGAAGTCACTGGGCTGACAAGTTACAGAGAAGCAACAGTTACAAGCAAAGGGCAGAGCAAGTTAGCAAAGTATAGCAGGATTTGACTATTAAACCAAAAGGCAAAAACAGCAAGGCCTGAATTTACGATAGGGCTCAGATGTTGGTGAAGGGCCATGAAACAAAGTGCAATTCAGGATGCAAACATGGGAGAAACAAGCAGAAGGGACAGTGAAAGTCAATAAAAGGGGGTAGGAAGGAGTCCAGAAAGGAGGGCACTAACCCATAGTTCAGGAGGTGACTATGTCAAGGCAATCCGGATTTCTTAGCGAGTGAGGTGGCAGCATCATTGAAGTCCAGGTGCTAGGGTACAGAGAGGAGCCCAAGTAGCGTGCTAGTAGCAGACAGGGAGCAGACAGGGGCCTTCGTCATGGGCCTCGGTTGGTGTGCTGGCTTCCGCCACACGGTTGCGCTGATTGGGCTATCAGGGCCCAGGCAACCAATGAGGGGAGGGAGTGCAGGCCAGGCAAGGAGATTATCAGTGTCTCAAATCTGGTTGACGGATCTGAAGTACTTGTCGCGGCGTCTTGGGCGACGTTAGTGACTGCAGTGTGACAAGAGTCAGTGGTGCAGTCAGTTGCAGCGCGAGAGACTCACCTGGCTCAAAAATGTCCTTTAAGGCGGACGCTGGTTGATGCAGTCCTCCTAGCTTCTTCGCTGGGCTGGTGTCGTCCTTTAAGGCGGATGACCCAAAGCTGAGGAGAGTGTTGCAGGTACCGGCCTTGTCCTGGGTTTGGTTAATAGATTCTCTGGCACTTCCCACCTAGGAAGCTTGCTTGTAGAGCCTAGCACAGCAAGCTGTGTGATGACTGGCTACAGGTTATGGAGCTGCTGCAGGGTCCTCTGGAGTCAGTATCTGCCTCTGTTCCCAAGGAGATGTTAAGGGGAGGGATCCTGCTTACCTCTTTGGAAATCCTGGCCTTCCTTCACTGGCGCAAGCTGTAAGGCAGACTGTACCTTCAGCCAGGGTCCAAATAAGTTCTTCTGGTTATTCCTTCCAAAGTCTTCAGTTCTGCCCAAAAGAGGGTCTCAAACCTCTTTTAAAGCCAAATGGGCCACATGGATTGGTGTAGGCTAAGCCTATCTTAATGTCCCCACCAACAATCTCATGTATGCATGATGTCATAACCAGGGTGCTTTGCAACAGAAAAGATAAAGGGGTGAACACATGTAATACTAAGTCCAAACCATCTTCCTGTCTTGTGGATCAAAGGGTCTCTCTGGTTAATTGAGCTCTCTGTGGTTCCTGATTAAAGCGGCAGGTCTCCATTGAAGCTGTGGCGAGACCAGACTTTTGGTCTCCGCCAAACCACATACTCCTACCTTCTGAATGGGGTCCACTTGCTGTGATGGCTACTGTAAATACATAGTCCCAGGTCCTTGATACTGAGAGGTGGGAGATGGCTTAAGGTTAACAGTGCATATCAAAGGTTGTTAGAGGTTTCTCGTCTCCTTTGTTTTAGCCTCTGCAGCCAGGCCCAATGTGTGCCTGTTTGAAGTATAATCTACTAGGTTAATTGCTGACACCATCTGCAGGGGGTAAACAAACAGACAGGGGAGATCCATGGAGCCTTTGAAAGTTATTCAGGCTCGCCATGGCAAGAGGAAGATGTTGGCCCTCCCCCTTCCGAGATGCATAGTATACTCCACTGGTCAGAACCCAAATAAATATGACAGGGATGACTGTGCTTGTAGGCGGTGTCCCCCTAGAGTCCCCAGGTCTATGTGTGCAGTGAGCATAGGAAAATGTGTGCGGATTAGCCCCACACATTTTCCAGAGGTTGATCTACCATCATTCAATGTCAAAGTTTCAAAACAGCCCAGGTGAGCACACACCAACAGGTGCTATTATCAGCACTGGTCCTGCACCAGATAGTGGGTGCTATAAAAACGAATATAGCAGTATGGCGAAGGTCTAGAAATTTGTTTGTTCAGATGTGGATTTGTAAAACCTAGGCAGTAACCTCCAAATGATGAGCATAATGTAATTGTTAGTCTGACAGGTAATCCAAAATGAAGACTGTGAAACCAAAGTATTGTGAATGCCTTCTTTTCTTCCCATCTGTTCCTTTGCCTTTTTTAAACTACTTTAGTATTGTTTTTATAACTAGGTAAAGAAGGTGTTTTTTTAATTCTGTTCATGTGCATTTCTTGTTTTTTGTAATGTGTGTAAAATCAAATGCTTGACCAAATCACAATGAAATAAAATATGAATGCTTGTATCTTGGCTTTCACTGCAGACAATACAGTGATCCTGGACAGATATCCTCTTTTTATCACTAACATTACTGTGCCGTCTTCTGTGAAAGAGTCTGTCTCCTCACGTGCAGGTGGCCCATGGATGCTAGTTTTGACCTTGAAAGGCTACTTGTTTATTATTCCCATTACAGAAAGAACGAAGATAGTAAGGGGAGTACCCACGCTCATTTTGATCACTGTAAATTAACTTATCAAGACATGTGATTGTGGTGAAAGGGGCTCACCAAGATATTCTGGATCCCACAATTCCTTTGGTTCAATGGAAGGGGGCGTCAAAGGTGTCCATGCCCCCAAAAGTGCCTAAAATGGCCCTGTCTACCCATGAACAGTTGTCTATCCCATATAAGTCCTTAGCCACTTCGTGTCCCGGGCCCATTTGACCCATGTCACTTCCAAGCCTTTTCTATATATTTTTGTCTCCTAAGCATGTCACCCTTAGCACTTTTCTTTGTTTCTCTCCCCCAATGTGCCCCAATCTGCCCCTAAACCTCTTTCTCCCTGTTTCACTCCCTTACATTGTCTGTCCCCTCTTCCCACTGCTCCATCTCTGGCACATCTCGCCCCCCCTTTCCCAAATCTCTCTTCTTCTCGCAGTCTCCCGAGCTCCTCTTCCCACATCCCCTTTCCCGAGTCTCTCTGCCCCTCTCCCCAGCCATTTGCCCCACTTTGCCAGTCTCCCCCACTCTCTGAACCCCTCTTTCCCTTTCGCATCTCGGTCCCCTTTCCAAGCGTATCTCTGGGCCTCCTCATGTCTTCCCTGTGCCCGTCACTCGCTCCAATGCATCTGGTGCCTATGCCCCTGAACCCATTTCCCCAGTCTCTCTGCACCCCTCCTCTTTCCCAAGCCCCTCTCCCCACTATGCCATTCCTCTGCCCCATAACGCCGTTTCCGCCGAGCGTCTCTGCACCTCTCCACAGCCACTTCTCCCAATGTGCCTCTCCCTCTGCCTTGAACCCTTCTTTCCAAGCATCACTTTGCAACCTCAACTACTCACTGAGCCTGTCACTCACTCAAATGCATTCCCTGTGCCCTGAACCCCTTTCTTTCCTGAGCATCGTTATGCAACTTCACCTCTTCACTGAGCCTGTCACTCGCTCCAAAACATTCCCTGTGCCTCTCCCTCTGCCCCGAACCCCTTTCCCCTGAGCATCACTCTGCAACCTCACCTCTTCTCTGAGCCTGTCACTCGCCGCAATGCATACCCTGTGCTCTCTCCCCGGCCACTTGTCCCAATGTGCCCCTCCAACTGCTGTAAACCCCTTTATTTACCCCACGCATCACTCTGCAACCTCACCTGTTCCCTGGACATGGCACCCTCTCCAATGCATTCACTGTGCCTCTCTGCCCTACTCCCCAGCTACTTGCCCCACTGGGCCTCTCCCTCTGCCCTGAACCCCTTTCTGTCCCCCGAGCTTCACTGCAACCTCACCTGTTGCCTAAGCCTGTCACACACCCCAATGTATTTCATGTGCCTCTCCCCCAGCCACTTGTCCCAATGTGCCTCTCCCCTGAACCCCCTTCTTTCCCAAGCATCACTCTGCAACCTCACCTGTTCGCTTAGCCTGTCACTCACTCAAATGCATCCCCTGTGCCTCTGTCCCACTCCCCAGACACTTGTCCCAATTTTCCTCTGTCCTGAACCCTTTCTTTCCTCTGAGCATCACTCTGCAACCTCACCTGTGTGCTCTGAGACCCCTAACCGGCCCATAGAGTTGGGGTTTGCTCAGAAACACTTTAAGACAAGATAGCAGCACCTGTGAGATGGATGGGGGTGCAGATTAACACTTCTTTTTTTTATTGAAAAATCTACAGTTTTAACACATGTAAAACATGTGTTTCAATTCTACTGACAATTCCCACTAAACTCCTCCAAAATCAATAGCTCTTCACATCAAAGAAAGAAGGTAGATGATCAGAAACAAAGATTAGAACACATCAGCCAATTGTACACGACTTGCAAGGAGGCAATTCATTCCCTGTTCATTTTCACCAAAAAACAGGATTGAAACTTGAGGTCACAGCTCAAAACGGGCATTTCAAAAGTACATCTAGATAGTTTACAATTGCACCAACATGTTTAACACTTCAACACCAAATCAATAATGACAACTCAACGGATTGGCAAAGGGAGTGCATTTAATGAGGGGTACAAAAAACAGGGAGTCTCATGAATATCAGCGGATGCGTGATCTTCCTTCTCGCTTCACAATTCCAACGAACTTCATAAAAATCTGAACATTTATACTGAAAACTTGTCATCATTGACGTTTATTGCTTAAAAATTGGCATGCACTTCTATTGGTTCAGGAAAGGTAACTTTAATATAGGTTCTATATCTGTATATGGTAACGGAGTAAGGGGATTAGGTAAACACTGTCAGGTGGGGCATCTAAGCCCTTCCTTCAAAATGGCTACTGTGGACGTCACTAAAAGTACAATGTCCTATTGGTTCTACTAACTATACGACCCTAGATTACTAGGTCCATTGTGATTGGGTTGGCACCAACCCCACTCATACTTTTCCACCTTGCTTAGCAGCACGCAGAATGGTCGGCCAGGTGCAGGGTGCCCCTTAGTTCCCCCGGCCTTCCTCCAATTATTGCTACAATCAATCATCACTTTAGTGGCCATTTGTCAATTATTTCACTGTGGTTGGCCTCAAGACTGCATCTCCTGTCTGGAAAAGTTCTGATATCTTCTCCTGGCCTGTTGCCATGCGTAGGTGTGGAAGGCTTACTTCTGCTCGCTCGGCTGGTCATGTAATTCAGATACCGTGAATTTGCCTCCTCTTCATATAATTAGTGTATTTGATTTTCGATTCACCCACCACCTTCCTTTGTCTTCTTATCTTGACCTTTCAGAAGCAGGATATTCTGTTTCTAGTTTCAATCAATTGTAGCTACTGTTTGTCTATTGTACTGATATGACCTTGGTTTTCCTGGCACGGTTTGCCTCTGCTGAGTTTCGCTTCTGCCGCTTATTCTTGATTTTACTAAATATGAAGCTCTTCTCGTGTGGCCTCTGGTAGCCTTTGGGTTTATTCTGCTTCTTGTGCAAAGTGGAAATACACTTATATAATGTGCTTCATTTGAGGTAGATATGTATAGTTGGCACTTGCCGCACTATCTTTCTACTAAGCATACCAAGCCGCACGATTTTCTTAGCTTTCGTGCGGTTCCAAGCATATGTACATGCGTAAACTGGTCGAATATCTTCATCATGTTCATGGCTTAAGCTTCTTGCATTTGACATCGTCCTTTCACTTTAGGTTCACGATATCCCTGGCCCATGGTATTTCGTCTCTTTACGTAATTTTCTGGTCGTCATTTCTTCTATATGTGAGTCAGTTTGGGTTCTCGTGTCGTCACCATTCGTCTTCCATTAAGACCTTTTTGGTTTCTTCAGGGACTGTACTTAGACGATCTTCATTTTGTTTAATTTGTTGATATGGTTTTCACAATGGATACCTCACTGTCCATGGTTTCCTTGGTATCGGTACTTCAATAGGTGCTGTTCTTCTAATAAGTAATGGACAGAGCCCTACTGTGGCTCTCTGCTGGTTTATTTGCTCATCATACGTCGCACACTTCGGCGTGATCATTCCTGGTACTTCGAAATGGATGGTTGGAGTGCAGGCTGTATTTTGGACCTCCTCTACACTCCCCTCTCTGGGCGATTCATCGACCACTTTCACCTCTTTCTTTGGTTCCATCTTCTTTGGTTCATCTGTATTCACCTTTACTTCATCGCCTGGGTCCATTCTTTCTTCCTCTTCTGGGTCTATACATGATGGTCTGAAGAAATGTCTCTTTGGAGTCCATATCTATGACTCCTTTTAGACTTCCTGCTGTTTGCACGTGTTCGTCCTTGTACCATCTCATCAGCTGACACTGTCCATTTGGGCTACAGTAAACCCATCTTCCCACATAATTCCTATGCTTCCTGGGATATCGAAACTTTGTTCCTTCTGGTGCATTAATGCTGGCCTTCACAAAGTCTCTTATCTCTTTGTCGGTCAGGTCTTTGTGCTTCCATCCTGGCTCAACATCAATCATGATCTTCATCCCTACGGCTTTTTTCGCAGTTTTCTGGCACTGAGAGATTTTTATCTTGATAATGCAGAATCCTAGCAGTATCATCACTAACAGGGCTCCTAGGAATTTGAGTGCATCTGCCATCCATTGCAGAACCCATGGGAATAGTGATCCAAGCCAACTGTCGTCGTCCACTTCGTCAGTTTCATCAATCATTTGGTTATGTAGTTTTGTCAGCATACCTGTGGCTTCTGTTAAAGTTCCATTTTCTTCATCGTGAGATGATATAAATGTGCAACATGATTCTCCAATTTTTGCACAAACTCCTCCATCCATAGCTGTGATCATGTCAAGGACATATCTGTTCTGGAGAGTCATCAGTCAAACTGCCTTTTACTCTTCCTTGATTGCGTTGAATCCTTTGATGGTCGTGTTGATGGTATGTCGCAACTCCCATCTGGTTATCTGCAACCATTTAGTATTTGCTCCAACTTGGAATCTTGGCATCAATATTGTCGTGAACACTGATGAGGTGAGGCTGAATAGCCTGTGTTCATATGGGATTGCATGGAAAACTTCTTCTGATTTTGCAGAAAAGTAATTCTCTCTCTTTATTTGCTTCAGCAGTTCCACAGATCTCTTCTTCCTCAGGTGAGCATCTGCTTTTGGGAAACTGTCAATGTTCAGGTCACTCTTCGGGATCACCAATGCTGGAACATGGACATTCACTATTGTGCATATAACTCCCCAGTTTCTCGGCAGTCTGATGTATGCTTTTGATCCACATGCTCAATAATGATCCATAATTACTACAGTCACATGCACCATTCCTGGAGCATCAAAAACTCATCCACGGTTCTGATTCTCTCCCATCTTTATAGTGCCATTATTCCTGAAGCAGAACTTTGGACTTTCTAGTGACACTATCTGCAAGGGTCCTCCTCTGTCTTCGACCCATGTCAGCAGCTTTTTAAGCTTTGGCCATAAAGGCTTGCATCCATATCGCACTATGTTGATGGTAGGTTCGTATTGACCGATGACCATCCAGGCTCTACAAATTACTACTCCTTTCTCCCATCTATCTGGTGAAAGCACTGTTCCCCAAATCTGAATTTGGCCTCTGTTTTTCCAACTTTGAGCCTCTTCTGGAGTTTTTCTTTGGACATTAGCTTCTGGTTTGCTTCTCTTATGATTTCTGCTCCTTTAACTTCAGGCTTCTCATATCTGATCACAATGTGTTTCATTTTTCCATTGTTTCTTTCTATGTCCTGGACATAATCGTCTTCATTTGGGTGGGTTACTTCAGTTGCCCACTTCAGTGAGGCATCACTACCCATGATCTGGCCTCTGATCTTGCACATTGCTATGTGTGAAAGACAGCGTGCTGTCTGGACATCAATTTCTACAGCTACGAAGATCTTGGACTTCCCCATGCTGTACGGTAGGAGTGCACAAACAAAGCATTCCCCTTCTGAACTCCGTCTTCCAAATTCTTTCATGTGCTTGTACTAGATGTTGTTTCGCAAGTGAGCTCTGCTATCTAAATAGTCGTTTAGTTCACTGTCGTCTCCTTGTATGCTTCTCTTGATCCTCAAGGTTTTTATGTAGCTTGCTATAACTACATCCCTGAATGCATCTGTATGGCTTCTTCTTGCTGGAAGATTCTCAGGTATCCTGATCCATGATGCAGGTATTTTCATCTGTGCCAGTCGAGTGGAGGAAAGTCTAACAATTATTTCTATTTCCTCTTGCTTCTTCTTGGCTCTGGCTAATGACGGCCATATTGATTCTGCTAACGGCTGTGCTTGTGAGATTTTCTTTGAGCTTGTCTCTGCCTCTATCAGTGTTGTATCAGGTGTGTTCATTAATGTTATTTCGGTTGGTTTCTTCTCCAACTCCTCTTGCATTCTTTTGGTTAAGAATGTCCATATCATCCACTCTGACATTGGTCCAGTATATGGCTGCAATGTAGGACTTGTACTTGTTCCCTTCATTGGATCATCTGTGCTTGTTAATGTTGTCTCTGGTGGTTTACTCTCCGACTCTTTTCTCTTCAGGAGTTCAGCTTTTTCCATTTGTCTTTTCACCTCACTTGTAGTGGAACTTCTCATAGTAGGCAGTCTCTCCTTCTTCCATGCTTCGGATTGTGGTTCTGCAGTTATTGACGCTAGGCCTGGCGTGTGTGTATTCAATGTTTGCATGCGTGCGGTTGTCAGTAATCTTTTTATATTCATACTCTGCCTCCGGATTTTCAATTTGCTTGTTACCATAAGTGTGTGTCATTGCTAATCACATCCATCTCAAGTTCACTCACTCCATAATCAGATCTTCTAGGGACTGGAATGACTATGTAAGGTCTGGGTGCCTCTGTAGGTTTCATGTGTGCAATATTAGGTGGGTGCACTGGGAATGGAACGCTTTGTGCACCAATAAAAAATGCAATTCGGATCGTCAGTGACAGTAAAACAATGATGAATATAATACATAAATACATTATACCCCTGTAGGTCAATCGGCAGCATTTACTTCCAGAAAAGTATGAATGTCAAAAACAGTGGATAATTCTGTAAGTCTCTTTACTGTGCATGTTCAAAATATATTAGCTACCAATGTACGTCTCTGATCTGCTTCATTTCTGAAGACCTGCTGTGTCCTTGTCAATAGAAAAATAAGAAATGAAATCTGTGGCACTGCTCTCTCGATCTGTCCCTCGGCGGAAAGTTTTAAAATCTTCTCAGATAGTTCTTTGATGGTTAGAAAGTTCGACTTGCAACACGATACCATGCAAGAGCATGCTCATCTGTGTAGAATTAGCTGGGTCTCTGATGAATGTGAGAAGGTCAACATCGACAGGTCTCCCTACAAGCTCTGGAAAATCCTCGATTAGGTGAAGGAAAACATTACTCGCCAACCTGCTGTCTTCTGGTGACAGGGACATTTGTCCTGTCTTTGCTGAAGTTTGGGACTGTTGGCTTTCACTCACTGTGAACAGTTTCTGCAATTTCGCTATGCGTGAAGAGCAACTTGAATAACAATACCATTTAGGATTATGCTTAGACATTCTGTATTTGCTGGATCTCGAAGAAATGTCAATACGTCTGTAGTTCTTCCGACAAGATCTGGACGGTCTTCAATTAGGCGAAAGAACAGTACATTGATAAGCATATTTGCTTCTTCCTCCGCTTGAGACATTTGGTTTTACCTCGCTGTATTCCGGAAGTAGGAGGAACTGTTCAGCAATTACAGTAAGCAGTTTTCTTATAGTTTTTTTCGTTTTCAGGATCCTGAAGAAAGTCAGTGATACTGCTGAGTCTCCCACCAGTGACGTGGACGATCTTAGCACTAGATCGAAATATGTCACCACATCTTTGGTGATGTCGCTAATGTGGGACACCATAAGTGATTCCGAACAAAGTCTCTGGGCCTCATTACGAGGTTGGCAGAATGGGTTTACCAACACCGGTAATGGTGCCGGTGCCAGTAAACCCATTCCACCCTATTACGAGGTTCCCTTGCGGGACCCGCTCAGAACGTCTGGTCAGACCAGACATCCTTTGCGGGTCCTGCAAGGGGACCAGGGAGCTAATAACGGGCCCGTTATTAACGGGCCCGTTATTAGCTCCATCCCCATTCCCATTGAGCCCTATGGGGATTGGTTTTGTAAATGAGGAAATGGGGATTGCTTTTGTAAATGAGGAATTACCGGGTCCTCCAAGGTTGGAATGACCCAGTAATTCCTCATTCACAGAACCCGGACACGATTTTGGAGGCAGCTATGACGCTATTAGCACCATGGCTACCTCCAAACTCGTAATGAGGCCCTCTGTATCGAAAAAATCTGAGTATTGTATTTTCTTCCCATTTATGTCAATATACTATGTTGTGGTTTATAAGTGCAATCTTCTTCACCCTGCAACTAGGATGCACAGTGTCTGTTTTTATGTCCTTATCCCCTTTTTTGTTTAGAGGAATGTCCAAAGTGAAACCACAACTATTGCACAAAAGTTCTTTGTCTTTACTTTGCTGCTGGTCATGTTGCCTTCTTCCTCATCATGGATCTCGTCTGCACGTGCTGTGGTTCTTCCCCATCGTCTGTAGTCTCTTCGCGGTGGGGTGAAGGCAGGGGGCCTTCTCCGATGTATGGCTTGATGTCACCCAAAAAGATCCAAGCTCTTCTTCCTTGCAGCTTCACTGCAGAGGAAGTGTAGTCTTCCACTGTAAAGGGACTGTTAAACCTTGGCTCGTCCCACTTTTTCCTCGTGTGGTTCCTTACCAAGACAGTGTCTCCAGGAAAGATGGATGGAACGCGTAGTCCTTGAGCTGTGTCTGCAGTAGTATCTCCTTCTGTGTTCCGTGCTGCCCTGCACCCTTTTTGTCATCGCTGCAGCTGGCCTGAAATTACAGTAAGGCAAGATGTCATGCAATTCAAGTAATTTTGCATTTCAGACCCTAAGATTTCTCCTGTAGACTGGCCATCACATCTAGCTCTGTCTCGGGGTGTCAGGGGAGTGCGCATTCTTCTTCCTGTGGCTATTTCGTGCGGCATAAGATGGTGGTCAGAACCAGGTTGGTTCCTGAGTGCATACAGTGCCAAAGGAAGGCAGTGTAACTATCCCTTTCTTAGAGTAAGCTTCCTCTCCTTTAATAAGCCGTTGAGCTTCTCACAGATTCTGTTACCTTGCGGATGATACGACGACAAGAACTTGTGCTTTATACCAAGCAACAAGCTAATCTGCTCAAAAACTTAATTTACAAAATGAGTCCCGTTATGTGATCTCATGACTTCACATACCCATACCTCTCTCACTAGAAATGTGGCCGCACAGGTAGAGTCTAGGTGTGTACATGGACCTGCTTCTATCCATCTAGAGAATGGACACACCACAACAATTAGATACCTGTACCCGTTACATAATTGAATCATATCGATGTAATCGACGTGCAAGTGCTGAAAAGGTCCATTGGGCCTTGGGATAGCTCCTCTAATTACCTTTAGTGTGTGCCCAGCTGTGAACCATTGACAAATTATACAGTTCATCATAAAAAATGCAACTTGCTCTGCTAAGTTCGGTATGAACCAGTCTTCAGCAAGTGTTGCCGCTAGATTCTCTTTTATCATATGTGCTGGATAGTGTAACAGCTCCAGGGCTATTTTTAACAGGGCTATAGGCATTACCGGTTTACTAGTGCTGTCTTGTCGCCACAAGCTTTCGGAGGGGTTTAAAGAACACCCTTGCCGTTTCCATAAGTCCTTCTCCTCCTGTGGTGCCTCCCCTTGGAGTTCCATTAACTGCGTTTGTTCCATATTATTGTAGATTTCAGGTTCACTCAGTGCGACAATCATTTTCTCATTTATGTTAGTGACTACCACATCCATGATCGTCTCGCTCTTGAAAGCCATACGCTTGGCTTCTATGTCTGCTGCTTGATTTCCTCATGAGATAAAATCTGTCCCCTTCATGTCGGCGGCACATTTCTCATTTATGTTAGTGACTACCACATCCATGATCGTCTCGCTCTTGAAAGCCATACGCTTGGCTTCTATGTCTGCTGCTTGATTTCCTCATGAGATAAAATCTGTCCCCTTCATGTCGGCGGCACATTTCACGACCGCTATGCCTACTGGGAGCTGTAGTGCCTTAATCAGTCTGTCCAATAAGGCTGCGTGCTGCACTGGTGTGCCATCCGCTCGGAGGGGTCCCCTCCTGTTCCATCGCGCTAAGCCTGCGTGCGTGCACTGTAGACGTCACATTGTCGGAGTCACTGTACACCGTTACTTCCTGGTCTGCGTGATTCTCAATCGGGAGTATCAACACCAATAATTCTGCAGCCTCTCCTGAATAATGAGATGGTATTCGTGCACTAAGAAGCACTCAAAATTCTCCATTTACTGTGTGCTTCGTCTCAGCTACCCCTGTATATCTTTGCCCATCGTTTTGATCAATTCTCGAAGAAGACAATTTCTCCTTCTGCCAATGCATTTTCTTTCAATCTGGGGATTTCATCATAGAATTCTTCATAATTCGCACACTCCTGTGTTGGCTACCCTTCAGTGACTGGCTCTGCTATGAACATGGCTGGGTTCACTATCTTGTATCTGACTACCTTAATTGATGGATTTGATATGATCACTTCATAAGCAGAAGCTCTCTGAGATGTCAGTGTGCCTTTTGGTTTCTCTAGAATAACAAATAGCGAGTTATCGACATACAATGTTATTAAGCATCCTATTACAATGGTAGTAGCCTTTTCGATGGCGAACGCTGCAGCAGCTAAACTTTGTTCGCACTGGAAATGGCCCCTCATCACTGTTCCAAATTTCCACTATAATATGCCTGGGGCTTGTACCCCAGTGTGGTTCTCTGTGTGAGCACTGCTGTCATAACTCTGCCATTCGTGTGTGAGAAAAGGTAGAATTCCTCTGCATAATTGGGAATCCCTAAAACTGGTGCCGTGCAAATGGCTCTTTTGAGTTCAGCAAATGCTTCCTCCATGGTTTCAGACCATTTAATCTTTCCTTTTGTCACTTGTGCCTTCTTTAGGGCCTGAAGCAAAGGCTTGGTGTATGAGCTGTAGTCGAAGACCCATGCCCTGACATAGTTGCAAAGGCCTAAGAAACTCTGCATCTGCTTTACCGTGTGTAGCTTGGCTGCGTTCAGTATGGCTTCAGCTCTTTCTGGGGTAACTCTTTTCCCCTCATGTGAGATCAGCTGACCTATTTATAGCACTTCTTGTTGACAATATTGTAACTTCTCTTTGTCAACCTTAAATCCTTTCTCAGCCAATATAGTCAATAGCTAAACAGAATCGTGTCTGCATTGCTCCTCTGTCATGCTGCAAATTAAGATGTCATCCACATATTGCAAGACAACACTTTCTAATGCAATATTGCTTAGGTCCATCTGCAGGACTCTGTTTAAGATAGAAGGAGACTCACAGTACCCCTGGGGTAGCCTCGTGCTTTTCAGACACATCTGTCTGAACGTAAATGAAGTCAGATTGTGAGAGTCACGGTGCAATGGGATTGAGAAAAATACATTTTTCAAGTTAATCACCGTGAAATATTTTGCCTCAACAGGTATATTACTTAGGATTGTAGCCGGGTTAAGGACTAAAGGGAACTCGGCCTTCACAATATCATTTATCAGCCTTAAATCTTGTACTAGCCTCCAAGACCCCCTTTGCTTTTTTTCACGGCATACACTGACGTATTACATGGTGAAGATGTCCTGATCCATCATGGCAGAAATTGTCTTAAAAATTCCTTCATCAGCCTCCCTGGACATGGGATATTGTCGTGCTTTTGGTAGAATCGCTCCTGGCTTCAGCTTAATTTTCACCTCTCCGACTACTTTCAATAAACCTACGTCATAGGGGCCTGTGGTCCACACTGAGACAGGCACCTTGGCCATGTCGTCCTCGAAATATTTAGGATGGTTCTGTGCTAACATCATTCTCTGAGGCACTTCTCTTTTGATCATTTTCACCCAAAATGTCAGGTTCACCTCAACTGCTGTTTCTCCCCCATCTGCTTGCTCATCGAACAGATCGTCATCAGTGATGTCAGTCAATCTGTACCCTTCTTCAATGGTGGTACTGTACACCATTATCGGCCCTCATCATCACAACCATCGATCAAAGCCATTTTCCCTCTCATCGCGGCTGTGTGTATCAGTAAGGGAAATACTTGTCCCTTTTCCTCATGCATAGGTATTCTTGGCCTGAACAGAAATTCATCTGGGGTTCTCATAGTTTTCTCAGCAAGGTCTGGCAGCCCTGCCATTAACACGCATACTCCATATGCAAATATTTCTGGCTGTAATGGTATAGCCCTCACAGCTGTGTGTCCTGCGTATGCTCTAATCATTTTGCATACGTTCAAATAGTGCATTCCTGGAGTTGAACATACTATGCCCTCCTCTGTGAACGAGATCGTCATGTTTAATTTTGTCATTAAATCTCGACCCAAGATGTTCACTGGTGTTTGTCGTGAATACAACAGCGGTACATTCATATCACATTCTCCTATAGAGACTGGAAGTGTGTTTGTAAAGGGAACACGGCTTGTAGCTCCTGTGAAACTCTGAATATTTATAGCATCGCCAGACAAGGAAAACTTTTCTTCATGTATACATGAACGTGTTGCACCCGTGTCAACTAAGAAGAAATATTCTTTATCCCCTATAACGACATCCACCCTTGGTTCCCAGTGAGGGTCTGGTGTCACTGATAGGCTAGAACACATCAGGGTTCCCAGTAAGCTGTCCTAGTCCATATATAGTTTTGTCCAAGCCTGTGCGAATGGACTTCCCCTATCACCAGTGTCATTCCTCATTCCAGGGTTCACGGTCTGTCCTGTACTTACTGTCTGTGACAGTTGCATCGGTGACTTTTGAGACTGTCCTTGTGGAAAACTCACTGAATACTGAGGTTTCAAGCTTTGCTGTGATCCTGGTGTTTGCTGTTGTACCGTGTGATTTTGTGCAACTCCATTTCCCCTGCTGTAAAAACACAGGTGAATTCACCATACCTGCTCCTGTTCCTTGGCCGTTTTGCATCATGCCTTGATTTCTGCATGTGCGTGCTAGATGCCCTGTTATCCCACACAACCAACATACTGGCGGTGGTCTGATCATTTGCCCATTTGACATATCTTGATTGCCATTTTGCATGTTTTGGAAGCCTCCTTGATTACCCTAGAAACCTCCCTTATTCCTCTGCCGTCCTCTTCTTCTGAATCCTCTTCCCCTGGGGTAAAACCCTGTATTGCCCTGATTATTCTGCTGTGGATTATTGACTTGTTGCATGCTTGATCCATCTACGCTAGTTATCATTGCCCCTTCAAGGGTGTATTTTGACAATTTTTTTCTGCACTAATTTTGCCTCTTCACCCTTTCGTGCAGCTTCTTTTTTGCAATTCTTTTCTTGCAGTAGCCTGCAGTAGTGGGCTATGGTCAACTGTATTTCAGACCACAGTTTGGGCTCGATTCCTATCAATTTCTTGAGCTGTTTCTGTACCGGATCTGGCAGCCCTTGTCATAATATATGGTAGAACATCGGTATAGATTTCCCCCAAGATTCCTGCGTCTCGAGTATCCAAGCGTCTTGGAAATTCTGGATGTAAAGCAACGGGTCTTCCGTCTCCTTCATTTTCCGAGTCAAGATAGCTCCCATGTCGGAAGTATCTGGATATAGCAATCGTAATGCTTTCCACACCGCAGCTCTGCAATTGTTAAATGGAGCTCCGTCATGTGCAGTATTGATTGTGGTCACACCAGGGTAACTTGCCTGTGTCCACAAATCATCAGCTCTATCACTGAGTATGGCGATTAAGAGACCTTTGATATCCCCTATGGCTAACGGGTTCTCTCCTGTCATTTTTTCTAGCTCGTGTATCCATTTTCCAGCTCCCGAGGTCAACATTGGAAGCTTATTTTTCAGGTTTTCTCGATCCATGTGTAGCCATGGGATATACTGTGGACTCGCTCCACCTTTCTCCAGTAACGGAAATTGGGATGCATAGTCCTCTCTTTCCTCTTTCATTGTTCTTCTGTCTATTGCAGGAGTAATATTCCCGCATCGTTGCCTTCTGGGCAATGTCCTTAACAGGCTCACGTAGGGTGGTGGAGACACCCCCCTCTGACCGTAGGATACTTCTTCACGTCTGTCAGACTGTGTGGCTGACTCTGATGCACACGGTGCAGACCACTAGAATCTTGTTTTAGCCCCATTTCATCATATATTCTATCGATCGTCTCTCCGATGCTTCTGGTGTCGTAGTCATCCTCGATATTCGACCTAGACGTGCCTGGTACGGAATCGTACTCAGGGAAGAATTCTTCTATATCTTCCCGGTATACTCCTGGCTCAGGTTTTTTAACCTCCCTCTCCAGATATTCAAGATTGTGTACTCTCTGTCTTCGCTTACATTATACATCGTCATCAAATTCTCTCAGTTTCCTCGCTTTTTCTCTGACCCTATCTTCTTCCTCTTTCTTTGCATCTCTACATTTGTTTGCCTTTCGGATTTCCTCATCCCTTCGTCTCTTTATTCTTTTCTCTCATATCCTTTGCTCTTCCTCCATCCTTCGCTGCTCCTGCCTGTCTCGATCATTGGCAATTCTTTGTTTATGATCGTGTTGCCTTTCTTGCTCTTCGTGATATAACTGTTCTCGTCTCTGCCTATCTCTTTTCTTTATTCTTTCGTCTCTCAGTCCTTTTTCTTTTTCCTTCTCCTTTGTCTGTACATTGTCTAACTTTTCTTTTTCTTTCGCGTCATCACTGCTTTTGCCAATGAGTTTTAATAGAATCTGCCCTCCCATCCGTTCGTTCTTTGCTAATGCTATCTCATCAGTCCTATCCTCATTTCCTTTCCATCTTTTGCCTTCTCTCTCCGTTTCGAGAGATGTACTTTCTTGTGTCTGGTCTTTTTTCTTGTCTCTCCTTATCCCTCGGGACTTTGGAGGTGATATCTCTATCTTTATCTTTGTCTAAATTTTCATCACTACTTTGCGTAGGTGACTCATACGCCGGGTTGCTATATCCTATAGCTGCTTTAAGTTCTCTTAATGGGTATAACCCTTCGTCCTTACTGTTTTCAATCTTTGTTTCAGATGGGGCGATTGGCGCTGAGGGCGTCTCACCCCCCTCTGTGCATACGTTAAGTATCCAGTATAATGGTGGCTCCTCCTCCTCCTTATCCTGTTGAAACTATTTCCCACAACTATAGATTAGCTAGGCGTTTGTCTAACCTTTTGCCCATGTATGTGGCGTGCAAATATGTCATCATGTGTTGCAAGACCGTTTTAGATAATGATCCACCCTGGGGCTAAGGCATAAACATTTTGTTGGCGGTTCCTTTAACCCATTCTGCACTGTACTTATTCAGCTTAGGTGCATGTTTTGCCAACTGTTTGCACAGATGTATTAATAGAGTCATGTCTTCCATGTTTAAATCTGTTCACTTTCTCTTTATATAACACTTGTTATCATTTTTTGTTACTTAAACAATTTCAACAATATGAGCGAGCACCAATCGTCGCAAGCTCCAATCCTGTTTTTTCCACAAAATGTTATATCTTCTATTTTACTCAATAAACATCAATTCGTACACTACAATATCTCAGTTAATTAATCGCGTAAATTTGATCTTAGTTCCTCGAAGGAAAAATTTCGACCTATGACGTCACAACAAATAACACATATGACAGACGTTTACAGACTAGACAAACTCCATCTGGTTACATAGACCGCTGCCTGTAATATTAACCCAACATGGCGTTTAAACTCATCCCTTTCACAAAGCGTCTTTAACCGCTGTGGTGACCTATTTGTTCCTCTCTATTCAGGACTCTGGATGCAAGTTTCTTCTAGCTGCTATATTAAAGAGTAGGAATTAGGCGAATCCTCTCTCTCCTCGGGTGTCTCCCCCCGGTATCCTCTCTCTTCTCGGGTGTCTTCCCCAGTATCCCCTTTTGCTACTTAGTTATTCTTTGAGTCATTATTTCCTTCCCCAAATAAATATATATAAATATATACATATATATATATATATAAATATATACATTTTTCTCTACTTCTGACTATATTTTGTTTTTCCTGCCTCCCTCCGCTACCTTTTCCCTTACTTGTTCTAAGGTATATACTTTTAGCCAAAGCATTTAGTGTTTTTCACTCACCGTTCGCATGTTTCCTCTCTTGATGCTCGGGATCACCGCCTTCGTCACCGCCTATCCTACTGTTCACCCGCTCAGATGCCCATAGGAGTGGGAAGGGGTTACGTGGGGAAACACAGGTCCCTTCAGACCTCTGCCTGCAGGTTCTGCTTTTAATTCTAACCACTGTCTATGGGGAGCTTCGTGGTCTACTCATCCGGATGGCAAAGGACTTGTGATATTGCCGAGGACCTAGAGTTACTTTATGTCGACGGTCAATGGGTGTCTTGTCTAATCGAAAACCATCCTCTGCTACCAAGTGTGCTCTGAGACCCCCAACCGCCCCATAGAGTCGGAGTTTGCTCAGAAACACTTTAAGACAAGATGGCAGCACCTGTGAGATGGATGGGGGTGCAGATTAATACTTCAACACCAAATCAATAATGAAAACTCAACGGTTTGGCAAAAGGAGTCCGTTTAATGGCAAGTACAAAAAACGGGAAGTCTCATGAATATCAGTGGATGCGTGATATTCCTTCTCGCTTCACAACTCCAATGAACTTCATAAAAATCAGAACATGTATACTGAAAACTCGTCATCACTGACGTTTAATGCTTAAAAATTGGCATGCACTTCTATTGGTTCAGGAAAGGTAACTTTACTATAGGTACTATATCTGTATATGGTAACAGAGTAAGGGGATTGGGTAAACATTGTCAGGCGGGGCATCCAAGCCCTTCCTTCAAAATGGCTACTGTGGACGTTACGAAAAGTACAACGTTCTATTGGTTCGACTAACTATAGGACCCTAGATTACTAGGTCCGTTATGGTTGGGTTGGCACCAACCCCACTCATACTTTTCTACCTTGCTTAGCAGCACGCAGAATGGTCGGCCAGGTGCAGGGTGCCCATTAGTTCCCCCGGCCTTCCTCCAATTATTGCTACAATAAATCATCACTTTAGTGGCCACGTGTCAATTATTTCACTGTGGTTGGCCTCAAGACTGCCTCTCCTGTGGAAGGCTTACTTCTGCTCGCTCGGCTGGTGTTTTTTCTCTTTATGTCATTTTCTGGTCGTCATTTCTTCTATATGTGAGTCAGTTCGGGTTCTCGTGTCATCACCATTCGTCTTCCATTAAGACCTTTTTGGTTTCTTCTTGGACTGTACTTAGACAATCTTCATTTTGTTTCATTTGTTGGTATGGTTTTCTCAATGGATAGCTTATGTCCATGGTTTCCTTGGTATCGGTACTTGAATAGGTGCTGTTCTTCTAATAGGTACTGGACAGAGCCCTACTGCGGCTCTCTGCTGGTTTATTTGCTCATCATCGTCACATACTACGGCGTGAACGTTCCTGGTACTTCGAAATCGACGGTTGGAGTGCGGGCTGTATTTGGGACCTTCTCTACACCTGTTCCCTGAGCCTGTCACTCGGTCCAATTCTTCACTGTGCCTCTCCCCGGCCACTTGTCCCACTGTGCCTCCCTCTGCCCTGAACCCCTTTCCCCTGAGGATCACTCTGCAACCTCACCTGTTTCGTGAGCCTGTCACTCGCCCCAATGCATTCCCTGTGCCTCTCCCAAGCCACTTGTCCCACTGTGCCTCCCTCTGCCCTGAACCCCTTTCTTTCCCTTGAGCATCACTCTGCAACCTCACCTGTTCCCTGAGCGCCTCTCTGTCACTTACTCCACTGCATCCCCGTTGCCTCCCTCTCTGTGGCACATCAGCACCTATCTCCTCTCCACTGAAGGTATATTGTTCCTCATGATGCTGTGGTGTTCTAGTTCTGTGTTGGCTTCTTTCAGTTCTTGCAGTTGTACCTGCATGTTTTTTAGGCCTTCTATTCTGTTTTCCATTGACTCTCTTCTATGTTTAGTAACCTTCCTGACTGCTGCTGGGGGTCTTCTGAAGGGGTGTAAATTCCATATGGAGCTCTGAGTTGTGAGTATTGATAGTATCCACTGTTTCATGGAGTGCAGACATCTGGTGGAAGAGCTCGTGTAGTGCATATGCCATACTCAGTGAGGTGCCTCCCAGTGTGGAGTTTGTAAACTGTGTGCTAATGGGTATAGCCACCATCAGGGCATCCAATCCCTCCATTGTCCCTCTTGGATACTAGATGCTTTATTTATGGCATGTCTACTATTGAAATGAAAAATGTTGTTTGGAGAATCATGCTACGTGGTGTTATACTTGCTAACCTGCCCTAGAAGGCAAGTCTGTGTCTTCAGCAGTGGTGGCAGGGCATTGTAACTGCTGTCTCACTTTTTAATTGCATCTTTAGCCCCAGAACTCCAACTATTATGCATGTGTGGTTAATATGGGGATCTCTTCCAAGATCTGCACTGGCATGAGAGCCTTTAGTGCTCTTTCTGTGTGTATTAGGCCAGTGGTTGTTGTCATATTACCTCCTCAGTCTTATTTCCCTTCCAATGTCAAAATTCCAAGTTGCATTGTTAACAATGCACACCCTATATATAATGCTTATGCTTCAGCTTTTCCTCCAGTTTCTGCTCCTGTCAATTATCATGAATATATTAACCCTTCTTGCACCTCTCATCAATGTCCAAAGTGCAGAGCTCTGGGACCTCCTGCACTATTTTTGCAGCAGACACCTCTCCCTCTCCTTTCCCACCTGAATATTGCGCTTGTTTCAGTGGCAAAGTCAATCCCAGTACAGCATTCACTTATGCAGCCACCGTTTCATGCATTGCCATCCAATGAGGCCCTTAAAATGCCGCAATCGTCACCTACTGCAAACACTACAGCATTCTTGAGCCACTAATCCTTCCATTAAGCTCTGTCCCAGGCTTGATGTGGCCAGATGCCCAGCGTATCCATATGCAGCCTTCCCTCAAGCAGTATACTCTTACCCGTCAAATCCATTCACTGCATACAAATTCTAGTGCTCTGCGATCCTCAAAACGTTATTTATCTATCTGTGCAAACCCACACTGTCTGGCGCCTTTGAGGATTACTGCTGGTGATACCTGCTCTATCTGCACTTTATTCTTTCCTCATGTAGTGGCAGTGCTCTGTAGCTGCCTGTCACAAGCCTCAGCCAGTCGGGCAGCCACTCTCCATTTGTCCAAGGGGCGGCCTACCCCACCCTGCTGCCAAATACCCTATCAATCTAAGAGGGGTGGGGCGACCTGCCACCTGATGTTTCAACCCGGATGCCCAGGCCAAATTAAAGTTCCTAAATACTCCACCGTCTACAGCAGAGGTCTCCAACCTTTACGCTGGCAAGAGCTACTTGTAGTTAATGGCCAATAGGCGGGAGTTTATAGCGAGAGCTACTGGGGTGGTGATGTCCATGAGTATGAGCATTTGTACCAAGATTATTTTGTTCCATTTATTTGTTCTTTATATAAAAAAAGGAACATGTGCATTTATCATATTAACAACTTCCAAAACATCTTTATTTCCCTCCTTTTATTTTTTTAATTAGTAGCTGTCTCCTAAAAATTGTCAAAAATATCAGAATGTTGGAATCTAATCGGGACATTCAGTGTGAAGCCTGACACTGCTTGCTATCCACCAGTGCTCAGTAATTTGGTGTGGAGCTTGGAAAAGCACTCAGATGCTGTCAGACAGGATCAAAGTTTTGATTCCAGGAAGTTCATCTCCAAAGGGCAGATTTGCAGAACCAGAAAATCAGTGCAGGTGCCCTACTTGCCATACTGTTTGCACCTAACTGCAGACCTGACATGGCAGACATAAATTCAGGACTGTTTTTTATAAATCTTTTACAACATGCTGTCACTGGATTCGCTGCGTCCTACACAATTTCACCAAGTGTAAAAGTACATTTGTTTTTCATCAAATAATTAGCAACTTTGAAGGATGCCTCTGTAATAGCATTTGCACTGCAGCATTTAGTTTACCTACCTTTTAGGATCGCAGAAAAGCTTCCTTTGGGAAAATCATTTTCATAGTGTGTGTGTGATATGGCAAAATGCAATGGTATGCTTTTTCCCCACTGTAAATTGGGCACTATAGATTAAAGATGCACATTTTAATTTTATGCTGGAAGAAAAAAAATGCTTTCCCACTCTGGATAGAAATGGGCATCTTTTGCCTTTTTTGTTGGATGGTGCATCCACATCTGCATCCAGGATTTCAACAAGGGTAGTTTGTGTCTTTTTTGGGGCTGCATGTGCAAAAACAATCTGAGGAGTATTTCAATCAATGGATTATACTTTTTCTTTTTTAAATCAGCATATACCACATTTTGCTTTGTCAAAATAAACCACTCGGCCAGTTTAGCATATCCCCAATTCATGAAAATTGCTCACATGCCAAGTCACAGCATTCATCAAGGAAAAGTAGGCCACATCTACTTTGTTGACTACCCATTCATGTTTTTATGTCAAAATAATTGGAAAGATGGAAAACTCGTCCATCAATTCTGAAGCACAGGCTAATTATCTGCAAAAAAGCACAGCCTACTACCTGCGGCTTATGAGGGCTATTAGCCCTTTCCTTAATGAAAGCAATATGTCCACTATCACGAGGGCCATTGTAGTATCTAGGCTTGACTATGGCAATACCCTTCTTATTTGGGCCTCTGCCAAAGATTTAGCCAGATGCCAAGTTATACAGAAAGATGCCGTGAGAATTGTGAAGCACCTTAGGAGAAGGGACCACGCCACCTTGGCCAGAAGATCACTTCACTGGCTCAGGGTGGAGGAGAGAATGCATTTCAAATCCTTGACTCTTGTGCATAAATGTCTTTACGGAAAAGCCCCTAGCTACCTCAAGAATAGTTTGGTATTATTTACCCCGCAAAGACAGCTTCGCACCGAAGGCAAGAGCTTATTGACAGTCCTTAATTACAAGCTCAAGTCTAGCATGGGCAGATCTTTTGTAGTGCTAGCTGCCCAGCTGTGGAACTCTCTTCCGATAAATATGAGAATGGAAGGAACCACTTAAAATTTAGAAAACTCCCGAAGACTTACCTGTTTAAATAATTCCAGAGTTCCCAGCCACCTCTTCAGTCCATTTGATTAGATACAGAAGGTCCTTTCTTTATAGCTTTGTGTTTGTCTTGGCAAAGCACCCTGATGCCTGCGGGCTGCCGGCGCTATATAAGCTGATATACATACATATATACATACACACATGTGTAAACCCTGTGATCAAGTTATATGGAAAAAGTGTAAAATCACAGGGCTAAAATAATAGTTTTATAGCGATGACTTGAAACCTGCACAAATCATATAACAACCCAACCAGACAATATACAAATCATTCAATAGAAATGTTGAGCAAAGAGAGTATGGTTGTAGCGAGAGGCGACTAATTCATAATGGGTAGCAACCTGACACTCATCTGCCCTTCATGAAGGTGGCAGTAATGCAGAACAGCTCACAGTAACCCTCGTCTGCATGTAGGAATCGTACAGGTAATTCTGGTGCATGACCAATGGGCCATACCTGGATTGGACATGCAGCTCCCTCAGACATATGGAAATTTTCCATGTGTTAGAGAATAACTTGCCAATTGGAAACACTGCTCCTAAATTGCACCATTTCAACCCAGTATTGAAAGGCTGAAAACCCCCGCCAGAATTTGAACATATTTATGCAGGTTCCCCACAGATCTCTGTAGATCTCCCCATTTGTGTACATAGCCAAAGGGGATCAACCATGTTAATTGTTCTACCATCTTATGGCCCTCCCTGTATTCACCACCCTGTTTTGTACAGTGCTCCGGTACTTAGTAACTAGGTTTAAGCTGTATTAATCATTTACATATAAAAATATATACATACAAACCACTACTCACTTTTCCCACCTAATTACTACATTTGTATTCTTGTTTTGTAAAACAAAAGATGAAACATAACTATCAAATCGTGTTCATAAGTCCTGGCATTAATGGCACATGTGACTTTAAAATCCTGTTAAGTTTTTATTAATGTATTGGCAAGCACCAGAAGACAGTCCGCTAGTAGTTTTCCACATTTACATAAGTGTAAAATTGCTGTTAGCCATTAAATTCCTACATTGGGACATGCATAGAGGTGGGCTCCTCCATATCACAGCAAATTCCATCTTAACCTTTAATATAGTTAGGGCCATCGCTTAAAATGGCGAACTCAGTATCTTCAATTTAAGAAAATGCAGTTTCACCAACACTTAAGCTAGATGTAACTTTTTTACTTGCAAGCAGGGACATGGACGGTCTTTTTTGTACACGCGCGCACCCACATCCACACTCGGCAAAAAATGATTACACTTGTAGCTTTATTTTCCTCATTCTGATTGGAAGCCTACAAATACTAGCATTCAAAGTAATGCTAACTGAATAACATCTAAATAAACACAATGAGACTGAAACCATCACAGCCCCAGCTTTGTTACACATAGCGTGCAGATTTTTGCACCCCTTCCCTTTTTAATCAGCCATCATTTGCATCTCTTGGGGACAATGGCCACAAAACACATTTCCTATTTGCTTTTGTTATTCATATAAAACCCCTTGTTCTGACACTGACCCGAGCCCTTCAAGCCCCAATGCAGCCTCTCCTCCTCTCGCCGTGCACACAGCTTATGTCTGTTTGCAAGGAGAGGAGATCGAAGCAGCAGGGGACGAGGCCCAGGGACTTCAGACACCAAAATAAACACAGTGTGCTCATTTTGGTATCTCATGCAAAGAGCTACTGGGAAGTGCCAGGAGAGCTACCAGTAGCTCACAAGCTACTGGTTGGAGACCCTGGGTCTAGAGGGATAGCATACACCAACATCTGTATCCCGCAGCTTGTTTTACCTCCCTCTGTATTTTCCCCTCAGGTGGCACAGTAGCAGCTCTGCAATCTGGGTTCTCTTCTCACTCACGGCCCCCGCTTAGGCTTCAGCCGGGTCCCCTTCTCACTGATGGCTCGAACTTCTCCCCCCTCAGCAGTTGGCAGTCCGGAATTTTGTACGCAAGTCGGTCGCTCCTAGCAGCAGTAATCCATATCACCACTTCACGTGCGATCTCCGCTTGACTTCTGGGCCCAACAGCTGACCCCTTCCACCAGCTCCAAAGGTAGGACGCTTGTGCGAGGTGGGGGGCATGGAGCGGGTATCGTGGGCGAAATTATTGCCCGAAATTATGAGAAAATGCCCATCAGAAAATGCTGTCATGTTGATTAATTACTGAGCATGCGCAGACACAATATGCATGCGCAGTAAGTAACCAAAGCATTTTTCGACTGGGCTGTATTCAATCTGCGGCCTATACCAGTTTGTATAGCCTGCAGATTGACCAATCACATCCATGGAAACACCACAACGGTGTTCTAATGGAGAAGAAAAAGGGATTGCAGGGGCACAAGTACCCCACTCACCTGCAAACGCTCAGTAAAAGAATGGGCACTCCAGCGAATGCTGCTGGAACCAAGCTGGAATAGTGAAAGGCCTCAGCCAATCAGGGTCGGTGGGCGGGTGGGTGGCGGGCTGTGAGGGAATCAGGAAGCGGGAGGAAAGAGTGCTTGAAGCGCAGTTCTAAATTAAATTCACCAGCCCCAGAAGCACAGTTCTATGACAGGAGGCTCCTATTATGCATTACAATCTTTACTCTGACATGACAGCAGCAAAGAAGAAACAACTTTTGTAATAAAAAACCTTTTGAAATATGAACTCATAACAGTTCCAACAGTGCAATGGAAAATATCCCAACCCAAAATGGAGGACAGGTGTAATTGAGTGTAACCAATGGGCTGAGAGCAAACCCCATAAAGGTCCATTCCTCTAACACCAAATCCTCTTTCTTTGCTGCTGATACCACAGCTAAGTCACACCTCCTAGTTGTTGTCTTAGTGAATGTTATATAGAAGTGTTACTTTGTTTCATATTTATATGGTATTTGCATTGTAACTGCACTGTAATTGTTCATTCTGACGTTCGCTTCATTTGGAATATATTTCCTTAGCGTTCGCTTTGTCAGCGTTCGCTTCAGAAAGTGGCGCTTCCTGAGACCTTGTTAAATTGTTGTGACATTCCGTTTGGAACGTGTCGGTCTCTGTGCTTTTTTGTTGTTTACACGGCGCGACTACCGTTTTTCTTTTCTTTTTTCCCCTCAGGGGCCGCTGCTAACATGCGTTGCCTGCCTCACATTACAGCAGGCAGCGACGCTTGTAATTTATTTTCTCCTTCAGGAGAGGTTTGTTGGAAGTGCGTGGCACGTGACCCTGTGAGGGCCGACGTACCGTTCTTTTCCCCCATTGAGTGTGCATTGGTTAGTGAAGTGCATAGCCATTAAGGAAGCTAAGCTTCTTACCGACGCGTGTCACTTCTGTTGATTTATTTGCTGTATTAGTTTATTTTATTTTATTAATTGCACACGCTTAGCATGTTTTTCATTCACCATACGCTGCTCGCGTACAGAGCCATATGTTATGCAGGTAAAGCCTGTTTTTCTTCAGTGATGTTGCCACCAGTTAGTGTCACCCTGCTAGAGTGTGCATATTAAACAGCCCGCTCGGCTGCATTTTGTTTAAGTGTGTGAGCTGAAGGCTCTGTTTGTGACAAGTTAATTTCATTGTCCTGCTTTTATTTATATATATATATAATTTTTAATGCTGTCATGGATAAGAATATGGTCCCAGCTTCTGTAGATGCCAGCACTCTGGTGCGTCCTTCCAAGAAAACTGATAGGTTGGGGGAAGGTGTAGGAGACCAGTCTTTTTAGCAGCCATCAGTGGCACAGGCAATCCGGTCATCATTGGACATGGCCTTATCTGGACTCAATAGTACCCTTGCTTCAGCTTTTCATAGGCTGATTAATCGCATTGTGGATTTTCACCCTTCCCAGGAAGCAGGGCCCTCTGTCAAAGCCCAGTCCCCTAAAAAATGTACGAGAAAAACTAAACATTCAAGGACAACTCAGTCCTTCCCCTGTCCTGTCCCCTGATTCTTCCCCTAGGAGAGGTCAGAAGCACAGGTGGGACGAGTCCCAGCAACCCCTCTCCTCGACCCCTTGGCCAGCACCCTCGCAACTTCCTGCTGCTGCACCCCCTATTCCTATTTCCACCGCTGATAGTTCTGAGGATTCAGATTCGCCTCCTAAAAGGCGTAAGATGAAGGTGGCTGTAGTCCCTCCACAAAAAGGGCCAGTTCTGGATATCAATGGTGTACCATTTTTTGACCCTGCCCTCATCCTACACCCAAGGTTGGCCGAGAGGCATCCTTCAGAGGAAGTTTCTTCGTTTTTAGAATTTTGGATCAGGCGTCCCCTACCAAAGGGAGACAGGAAAAATTGTGGTCTGAATGCCCTAGGCTGGTTCTTCCTGACAAAGTGGCTTTTACACCTGAGATAGATCAGTCTATGGCTGTTTTTCTTGCTCAAAAAAGGAAAAACACCAAAAAAGGGGTGGACAAGGTTTGGCGTAGTTGCCAATGTAAGCTGTTGGATGTCTTGGGTCCAGTGACGCAAATTTTATAACTGGATGGGGAGGCGGTGTCCTCTAATACCCCGGTGGACATGGACGTCTTGAGGGGGTGGATCCAAAGGGCGGTTTGCCTGCTCGGCAATGCGAATGCATCTATCTGCAAGGAGAGTCGCAAGTCCTTACTTATGAGGTCAGACCCTAAGTTGGCAGAGATGTCGGAAAGAGAAGGGGGTCCTTCGGCCCAAGGCAATTTGTTTGCAGATCGATTTTTGAAAGATTTTTCTGCTTATGTTCATACATTCACAGCTCTGGATAAGTCTCAAACCAACATTAAGAAAGTGTTTGCGCCTAAGGTTTTCCCCAAGGCCGGGCGAAGTAGAGCCCGCTCTTCCGGCCGTTTCTCCCAGGGCCCCTCCCGTCCCCGTCAGTACGCGTCCAGAGGCGCACATAATTCCTCCTCTGCTCGGGGAGCGAATACCCAATTTTTACCTCAGCAAAATGTGATTTGGAGAGGGTGTGGAGGAAGAGGTGCCAGGAAGTCAAGAGGAACGTCAGGTACTTTCTCATGTGTTAAAAGTTTTTTCCCACAAAGATCTAGGGGGCAGACTGGCCAGGTTCCTCCCACAATGGGAATCCCTCACCTCAGATCCTTGGGTATTGCAGACAGTTCAGGGGTATCGCATAGAGTTGTATTCCCCTCCTTGCCAGTTCTCCTATCCCCACTCAGTGGTGTTCGACGAGGTCAAACAGTCTCTAATAGATGTGGAGGTCAAGGACCTAATTTCCAAGGGAGCGGTAGTCCTAACCTCTTACATGGCCTCTCAATTTCTGAGTACCATTTTCCTAGTTCCAAAACCAGATCAGGGGTTTCGCCCAGTCATAAACCTGAAGGCCCTCAATTCTTTTGCAGTATACCACCACTTCAAGATGGAGGGGATCCATCTTCTCAGGGACACCCTTCTTCCAGCAGACTGGATGGTCAAGTTGGATCTCAAGGATGCATACCTAGTAGTTCCTGTGTTCCCTCCTCACCAATAGTTACTTCAGTTTCGGTGGGGAGTCGGGTTTGGCAGTTTGCCTCCCTTCCGTTTGGCCTGTCTTCAGCCCCATGGTGCTTCACCAAATTAATGAAGCCAGTGATGGCTCTTCTCAGGTCCAAGAGGATTCGGATCATCATATATCTCAATGACATGCTCCTGTTAGTCCTCAGACTCTGTGCACTCATCTGGAGTTTACGGTGACCCTTCTTCAGAGCTTAGGTTTTGTGTTAAATGTCAAAAAGTCCATATTGAAGCTTACGCAATCTATCCAGTTTCTGGGCTTCAATATAGATTCAAAGCTTTGCATCCTCCTTCTGCCAGACAGCAGGCTGTCCAGGATAAGGAAGGAGATTCACCATACCCTCAGGAAGGACAGGATCTCTCTCAGGCAGTTAGCCAGGATGGTGGGGATGTTGTCAGCATCCATTCAAGCTATCTTTCCGGCCCCCCTACACTTCAGAGCATTACATCGTCTGAAGGCAAAACATCTGCGCAGATGTCTGTCTTATTCTCAGGTAGTGGTGTTGTCCCCAGAAGCCAGGTTGGAGCTCCTTTAATGGCTCAGGCACATGGATGCCTGGAATGGAAGAGCAATTTTTGGTCCCTCTTCAGATGTTGTTCTAGAGTCCGATGCCAGCAGAGCGGGCTGGGGGGGCCAGGCTGGGTCAGGTTTCCACAGGTGGGAAATGATCCGTATTGGAGAAAGGGCTGCACATCAACTGTCTGGAGTTGTAGGTGGGGTCCTTTGCAGTCCTTTGCAGTCCGAAGCCTTCTCAAGGATCAGGGGAATTGTTGTGTCCTCCTCCGCATGGACAATGTCTCGGCGGTGAGATATGTCAATCATTTGGGAGGTACCAGGTCCAAGGTCCTAGCAGATCTGGCAAGGGATTTTTGGCATTTTTGCCTGGACCAGAATATTGTGTTAAAGGTGGAATACAAGCAACAAGGTTACGGATTGGAACACCTGGCATCTGCAGGACAGAAGCAACTGGATGTTAGACAGGGGCCTCTTTGCCAAGATAGAGTCTCTATGGGGTCTGTTTGCAGTGGATCTGTTTGCCTTGAGGCTAAACTGTCAGGTTCCCAGGTTCTACAGTTGGAGACCGGATCCTGGTGCTCTAGCTACCTATGCGTTCCTCCAAGATTGATCGGGTCAGAGGATGTATGACTTCCCTCCTTTTGCAATGTTAGCCAGGGTATTGGTTCAGGTTCGTAGACAGGAGGCCACAGTGGTGATATTAACCCCCTTTTGGCCTTCACAAATTTGGTTCGCAGATCTTCTGGAGTTGGCAGTGGACGTACCTAGTCTTCTTCCCTTTTGTCACCAGATACTTACAGGTCTGGCGGGGAGGCTCCCTCATGAGCTGGTCCTTCAGGGGCATCCTCCCTTATGGCTTGGAAGATTTCAGCTCTTCCTGGTGCTTCCGAGGACTTTCGCAAGACTCTGTGTCAGTCATCAGGGACTCTTGGGCCCCCTCTACTAAACTGGGATACTCTTCAGCATGGAACCGCTGGGTTAGCTGGTGTGTGGTTAGGCACCTCGATCCCGTTTCTGCCCCTCCTGTAGAGGTGGTTAATTTTCTGGTGGATTTGTTTAAGGAAGGTAAAGCCTATAGAACTACTAATAGTTTCTGGTCTGCTATTTCAGCGGGGCACCTTTTGGTTAAAGGGGAACCTGTAGGTAGGCATTTTTTGGTGCGTAGAGCCCTTAAATCTATTTGTATTAAGGTTCCTCCGAAACCAAAGTATTCAGTTCTATGGGATTATGGTTGTAGACCTCTTCCGAACTTGGCCGCCTAATGAAAGTCTGTCCTTGCAACAGTTATTTTCCAAACTGGCAATGTTGTTGTGTCTGGTGTCTATTAAGAGAGTATCTGATATCAGAGCATTAGATGTGGACAATAGGATGTTTACTCCTCAAGGGGTTACCTTCTTTATTTCATGAAGAACTAAATGTATGACTTCCTCAATATCCTATCCAGCCTTTCCAGAAGATAGTAAATTGTGTGTTATCACATGTTTAAAATGTTTTGAGTTAAAAACTGAAAGTTTGAGGCCTCCGAATACCTATCAGCTGCTG
The DNA here is from genome assembly GCF_040938575.1 of Ambystoma mexicanum. NCBI lineage: Eukaryota > Metazoa > Chordata > Amphibia > Caudata > Ambystomatidae > Ambystoma > Ambystoma mexicanum. The sequence continues at coordinate 287,844,401 of NC_090931.1, read as the reverse complement.
ATTTCCTACAAGAAGCCCCATAAGCCAGTATCCCCTTCCACTTTAGCCAGGTGGGTTATGCTGGAGGCGGGGGCTGACACTTCCACCTTTGGTCCCCATTCGGTTAGGGGCGCTATGGCCTCTAAAGCCGCTTTTCTTGGCGGCAGTCTGGAGAAAATTCTTAAAGCAGCTGATTGGTCAAGGGAGTCAACTTTCAAAACATTTTATCATAAACGCATTGCTCATGTTGCTGTTGATGTACTGCAAGGGCTTTTAACTTGCATAATAGGAGCCTCCTGTCTTGCCATAGAATACCTAATCCCCCACACTAGCCTGAGAAGGGGGTTTAGATTCTATTAAAGACAAGGAGGTGAATATATTATTACTGGTTTTTGATTATCTTTCAGCTTTCGGGTGAGAGGTCCTGGTCGAAAGGAGATCTGTTCCAGTTCAGATTGCGGGAAAGTTCAAGTTCTGCCTGTTTTCAGTTGGATCATCACTCTTCGTGCTACGCGGATGGTTTCTGCAGTGGACGTCCGAGGAAGAACAGCAACAGAAAGAGGAGTTGGTGTTAGAGGAATGGACCTTTATGGGGTTTGCTCTCAGCCCATTGGTTACACTCAGGGCATGACCTGTCCTCCATTTTGGGTTGGGATGTTTTCCATTGCACTGTTGGAACTGTTATGAGTTCATATTTCAAAATGTTTTTTTATTACAAAAGTTGTTTCTTCTTTGCTGCTGTGATATCAGAGTAAAGATTGTAATGCATAATATTCGCCTCCTTGTCTTTAATAGAATCTAAACCCCCTTCTCACGCTAGAGTGGGGGATTAGGTATTGAAAATAAAAAGGGGTCGCAGGGTGACAAGTACCCTACTCACCTGCGAGCGCTCAGTAAAAACACCCACATATTTAAGAAAAAAACAAATGGCAGGCTGCTCCTTATCTGCGCAGGCTCGGAACTATGGAATTCTTCACCACTTTGAGTCAGATCTAAGAAAAATGTCACCCTTTTAGGAAGAATTGGCATATTTCTCTTTTCCCGAGTAGGCCCATGCTCTTTGAATATCGTCACCTCTTGCTACACATTATATTGCTGTACCCTGTTCTCTAGCCCCAGGCGGCAATCCGGTAACAAACTATTTATTACATTTGCTAACATAACAACATCATCAAGGTAGGGCATCAGAGAAAGCATACCATCATAATATAAATAAAATATAATTTCATTTCATCATTAAAAGAGGATGCAGGGCTATTTTTTAATTTGAATAATTAAATCTTGCTATCAAGTGAAATTATATGTTTTCCAACAGGAACAGCTTTTGGGCATTACCTTAAGGCTGCAGACTATATCGAACAGAAAGATAGAGCTCATTCTTGGCCGACAATTATAAGCTCAATTTTTTGATAGTTTTTCCCATAAAACAACGTTTTGTTATAACGAGGACAAAAAACATTCAACGAGAGCCCTACTCCTAAACTCCCCCACAAAACACATCTCCCCCCTTTAATAGGAATGACACTGATGCATGACATCCTCCAGGAGTCACCAATAATTAAATGGTTTTACATTGATATAACCAGTGAAAAACATGGTCGGGTGAACAATGTTTCTTTTCTTCCTCTGTCCAGCACTATCGGCACATATTTTACTGATGGAGTTTGTTTATATAACTATACCAATAATCCGAGAAGACGTTGGGAGGCCTCTATTCTAGGGATCCCCAATACCCGACTCGCTGAGCTTTACCCAGCTTTTGCCCATTCATTTATCAATGGCTAACAGGCAGCTTTTAAAAGCTGATGGATTGCTGTTTGTCTATAAGATCATGCAGAAAATATTTAGCATATTGTCTGCATATTTAAGCAAGTATTGACAAAACCACTAGTATTGGCTTTTGTATATGCATACAATTGGTATTTTCCAGGCAATGCCATAATGGTTCTACTTGACCATAACATGTTTTAAGTTGCAAAATGGTTATCAGGGAATATGAAAGTAGTTCCTGGCAAACGCCTATCTAATACCTATACACAGCTAAAACTGTTGGCTTTGCCAATACTTATTTTTAACAGGAATTCAGCGCGAGGCGCTGAAGGCACACTTGTTTAACAGATTTTATTACACCAGCAGCACATTGATAGCTGGAACTAAGCCACTAACCATCTGAAGACTGCATTGAAATAACACCGGCAGGCTCTTACAGCACATCGTTTGATATTACTGCTTGAAAAAGCTTGCTTAAAGAGATCCAAGGAGGGTGCATCAGCAATTTCGTACCATTCAAACATTTGTTGACATGCTTGTCGGAATGGCCATGGGTCCCAAGCTGCTTTGGGCAGACTCACTGGTTACTTCCAGCGTCTCCGACTCTGCTTGTGGCTCTGCAGTGTGGTTCCTTTACCTGCTTCCACTTTGGAGTGTGCAGACGATCTTCCAGCAGCCTGCGTGGCTCCACAGTCAAATGCCGGCTTTCTTTTTTGGCCTGGACCAGAGCACGGTGTCTCTTTGAGCGTATCAACATCCAAGAGCTCTTGAGCAGCTCCCAGTGTCTCCACAGCCCTTCTTGCTCGCACGTGGCAGCAATTCTCCTCCTGTCCCGGCGGTTTTCTCTGTTCCACTACACCTTTCCGTGTGCCGTGTGGCCGTGAGCCTCAGCATAGGGTTCAACATCTTCTCCTGCACTGCTCGCCCCTGCACTGCGCATTCCTGCACTGCTCAAGCCAATAGAATGGTTGCCATCTTTAAATGTCCCGTGCACTGAAGACTTGGAAAAACAACTAGCCTGGGTGTTGTACTTCGAGCTCCTGTCATTTGCACAAACTCCCTCCTCCTCCTCCTCCTCGTTTCAGTGCCTGAGTGGTTATGCGAGTTGGAGTCCATGGATGTCATAGGACTTTTAACTCTTAGATGGTTTTTGTCAGAGATTTAATATAAAGGCACATCAGAAACAAAATGTGTTATGTGTGGGTGTTTGGGTCTGATGGTTCTTCTGGGTCAAAGATGGAGGCTGACCAGAATGACAAAAGGCCATTAAGAGCTTGGGTATTAGAGGGTCTTCCTCATGGGAAAGGGGGGAATACCACGTCTTGTCCAATGAAGTAAAAACATGTCCCCAGTAGTTGTCTCCTCCCGTGTGATCCTCCCTCATATAACCACCTCCAGGGTCAGAATCAGGTAGCGGCTGCCGTCCCCTGGCCACATGGGAGGAGGTCACTGCCAGGGAACCTGTGATGACTCCATTGGATTCAACACAAATGTGTGACATCATCACATCACTGCGTAATGAAGTCCTGTTAACGTTTAGATAAATAGCGGACATCTTGTTTTTTATACATGAGACTGCCGGCAGAATAGAACACTGTACAAGATGACCAGCCACATCTGGGGTAAGTACTAAGACACGATCACCTGAATTGAACCACTTTTTCAGCTAATACTTTATTGAGGAGATCCTGTTTGAACTCTTTAGTAATACCATAATTCTACTTTTCAATGCAGTTGTTTGCAGCATTCTGCTTGATCTAGCCATTTGAAGTCAGGATCTATCACAGTGATGAATGGTGAGTGCATCGCATAGACTCTTTTATGAATTACACCTTCTCAACTCGCAACTTAATACAACTTAGGACCTTATTTTAATATCTTTAATATCCTTCTATAGTTCCAGATTTGTATTTGAATTTGCATCACGCTGCCCTCTCAATTTTGGGAAATTAGTGTTTTGAAAAACAGAATCATTCTGAACTGAAATCCTCTCGCAAGAGTTAAGCATTTTGGTATTCTTCCATTAAGAGGTCTAGTGCAATTAGAAATTTAGCAGAAATACCATAAACGGAGCATTCTTCTTCTCATTTGTTGAAAAGACACTGAACTGATTTGGAAAACTGAGTTGAGAGACTGATCTATTCTTCTGCCCAAAGAGAATTTATCTTGTGGACCTAACCACCATCAGAGTGAGCCAGGTGAATAGGAACAGAATACTATGTGAGAATACCAGTAAATACTTTTTATTCCTTAAAATCTGTAAACTAGATGACACTGATTGTCCTCTTACTTACTCTTTCGATAATTGAAACACTCTGAAGATTCTTTATATTGAAAATGTGCTCCTGATGAAGGAATACCTGAAACTCGTTGAGCTTTTTTGTTTGTTATTTTTACTTTTATGAATTAAAATATGAATGTATATCTACATTTTGCAAAGATTATTCAGTTTTTGAAGGTGCATTAATTTGGACTGATTATTATCAGTATTAAAGGTGTGCAGGGGACGGGAGTGTCCATTACATAAGGACACTTTATTCATTCTTACTAATTCCGATACTGCCACTTTTTTAGGCGGTATCGTAATTGCCACTGTTTTTACCACACAGCCAAATTCCGAGTTTGACCTTAAATTAGAGGATTTACCTCCAGCATCATACTGGTGGAAAATTCTCCACTTAAGGGCGAGAATTACTGCACGTGTTATTCTGGCAAATTCCCATGGAATTTTATAGACTGCAAACATGGGGATTAACACTACTTTGGAAAGGATAAAGGTGGGCACTACCAAAAGGTACAGTTAGTAGTCTACAATAGGTAAATCAATTCTGTATAAAGGTAAATTAAAGTGCCTGGAGCAAACAGGGGAAGAAATCCTTAGCACAAGAACACAAACTAAAACAACAAAGAGGATCCGGGATCACCCTGGTCCAGCCTGATGCTCACAGTAGGTCAGTACTCAAATTGTCCTCATGTTTGAGGTATTGTAATACATTTTTAGATTTAGCAACACAATTCTCTACATAAGGTACAGTGTGTTAACTCAGTGAGTATTTATTCCATCACTTTCAGAATGCAGTATGCAGTGCAGAAACCAATGCATTTCAGAGCAGTCTCCGTCTTCAGGGCTAACAACTAATAGTGTAGCCAGTATAAATCATATAAACAACCAATATTGTGCATTGTAGTACAGTGTCATGATGTAAGAAACATGTATGCAAAGAAGAGGGCCACTATATTGCGGCAGTGGTCTGCTCCAGGGGTGACATACCAGTAGGGGCCAAAGAAACTTGTATTCACGACAAAACAAGGGTGCTGGTACATCAAGGGTTGGCCCATGTGAAGTATAAATGAATTGGAACCATTCACCTGGTCCAAACCCATGTAACCACACGGGTTATAAATGTTACATGCAGTTGTGTATATAAAGACACTCCTCCAAAAGAAAACATAAAAGATTGTTGAAATTGAAATGAAACTTTATATCAAAAAAGTGATGCATATAGTAAAACCCAACATGTGGGAACATATATAGTTAATAACACATTCAAAAATTGAGTATGGAGTCCTTCAAAATATAAATAAAGAACAATACATGGAAGAAAAACATAAACCAAATCTAAACATTAACAAAAAAGTAGTTGTTTGTCACTTTGGTGCTCTATTTAAACCAAAACGAAAAAAAGGGGTTAAACTGAAAATCAATTACAATAGTAGTGACAGTGTTCTTGCTAAAAATTCAAAAGTTAAGCAAGTAACAAGTATTGTTTTTCAATTATAGTAAGATCCCAAAATCGAAATTATTGTGTATTGGGATTGATTCTGCCAATGCATCAGGGCGAACAAACAAATGGGTTAAAGGAGCTTCAGGAGGAAGTTTCCTTGCCCATCGGTGGATGATGCCACACAGAGAAAGAGGTCCTAACTGGCAAAGTGTTCTGTGGAGGACCTCCTATCCCCTCTGAATAGCAATGCGTTTCAGCGGAACAAAGTCAGTAGAGAGATACTCTTCACAACTGAGGAAAGTACTCTGCCTTCATCAGGGCAGTAGATAGCAGGACCCTGTGTTTGTGAAAGGGGAGAAAAAATAAGATAGCGAGAAAACGAGAGTGAATGATCAAGGAGATAAAAATGTAGAATCAACAAGGAGTGAGGAATAATCTATACACAAGGATATACATGCAAAAGAAATGTAATTGTCTAAGTGCAGAACAACGAACATGGTCGTGTCTGCAATTCGTCTCATGGCCAAGTCTGAATATCCTTAAAGGTAGGGAGTCCTCTGGTGCAATACCGATGGGTCCCCCTCCTTTGGAAAATAAAAGATAATGGCATGGGGTCCCCTTTGGGAGAGCAACGCATGGGTCCCTGTACACGCCCAGGGGTCCAAAAACCACAACCAAGGTGAGAGGGGCAGGACAGGCGTGATGGGCTGGGAATCACTTACCTCTAACAAGTAATACAAAATGGAGCCGCTAATGGGTAGGCAGTTATGAATGTATCCGGAATCTGCCCTTGTTCGCATGTGTAGGAGTAAGGGAGAGCTCGGAAAACTCATGTGCCACAGTTGTCATCAGCATCAGACAAACAGGCTGTCTGGAACCTGAAAGAGAGATGTGTGACCGTGTACACGTATGGGATAGTGGAAAAGCCACGTGATGTGGCAAACTACCATAAGTGAGGGAGCAGAATGGCAGGGAGATTACCTGAAATGTGTCCTCTCGTGGGTAGACTGGGAAAAGAAGAGGACGAATCCGCTAGAGCAGATGATAGGACTTCTGGGTCCCAGTAGTGTCAGCTGTAGGTTGTGGGAACATCAAATTGTTTGTCCCTAAACAGGCGTCCCGGTGAGAGATACTTCAAGGGAAGCCGAAATAAAATCTGAGAGAAGAGTGAGTGCCGGCAGAAATACATGCCCGTATGCAGAACACATGTTAGGTGTGTACGGCTGTACAACCAGTATCAGCCACGTATGTAAGAAGAGCTATGTAATGTTACCTGTGAATAGGGAGAATGAAGCTCTGTGGTCAGTGGCTCTGAGTCTGAGCGAGGGAAAGCGGAGTGTCCGCTGTGTTCGTCCCTCACTGGAAGCTGCGCTATGAATGCAGGCTGAACCGCAGTAAAGAAAACAAGGGAAACGGTTGTTAAGGCAACCGTGTGGCACGTTCAGCTGCGGCATGTAGGGTGGTGTCTGTGGTGTGCGAGGTAACCAATGGGATACCTCCAAGTGGAAGAATGAAAGGTGGGTGTGTGTCCCAACCGGCCAATGATATCAAAGTGGGATGGGAAACAAGGGACACGTAGCGATGCCGGACCTAGATAGTTGCTGACAACCCGTGGGACGGGTGATCGATCGCCTGCCAGAGCCGCCTGCTGCTTGTGGTGCAGACAAGGAAAGTTCTCAGCCCACAGGGAGGGGTCCAGAGTGTCCGAGGAAACAGAAAAGTCCCATGTGAGAGGATCATTGGTTCCTTTGAGGTCGGGGGTAAAAAACCACTGCGCATCATTGATCGGTGTATGTGTATCCCCTCTATAAAGTGCTAGTCACCTGGAGTATGACTAGAGGTGGCAATTATCATGTTGTATAGTAATGCCATCCATTGTTGATGGTGTGAGTGGCTGGACGAGTCCAGATATAATGCAATAATTAGTGGATATAAATAGATATGTGAACCTAGAGCCGTGAATAATGTCTGGACAAACCCACTGGGCTGCAAGTGTAAAATATTGTGCAAGCCTGGGAGACAGAGGAACGTCGGGCTCCGTTATGACCTAATGTGAGTCAGAAAATGGTGTGTATTACAAGCACCTGCGGCCAGAAGTGGATAGGGTGGGACATGAGTCTGAGTCAGAAAAAACAAGGGACCCTAATGTGTGAACAAAGGAGGTCCCTGGTATGGGAGATGCACTGTGGTGCAGATCTCAGGTGGTTAAAAAATGTATAGATGGAATGCCTCATCAATTAAAACAATTTTAAGATGGGGATTGTTCATTAAGTCCGTGTTCTAAGGAATCAAGTCTGTAGACCCATCTTTTTTCCAACTCCAAGAGTCTAATTTGTATGCTCTGACCAGTTTGGATCCTATCAAGGACCCACCAAAGAATATCATCCTGAGTATGATGATTGGCCAAAAAATGTGAGGCCAACGGGGAGGTAATGTTCTTACACCAGGTCCTGGAGCGGTGCTCAAGAGATACGGATACCTACACTGCGCATGGTTTGTCCCACATAAAGAAGGCCACATATGACTTGGCTGCTCTTGCAATTAGATGGGTTGTTTAAGACCCACTGTCTGGTGCCGATGTTGAATGTTTGTATTTTCTTAGTGAATTTACACACCGAGCAGGACCCGCAAGGGTAATGGCCAGTGACTTTGCATAAGTTCCAAAGGCCTGTGCGTGGTGGAGCTCTGGTGAATGAAGAATGAACCAAATGTTCCCTAATATTCCTCGCTCTTTTAAAGGCGAATCTGGGTATGGGTTCATCAATTAGTTGTAATCTGACTATAGGCCAATATTTTCTGATTACTTTTTTAAGATCAAAAGTATTGGGACCATGTGTGACCACACACGTAAGTCTTTCATCTTTGTGTGTGTCCCATTCTGACCTTGGTGTTAAAAGGGAGTTCCTGTTGGTGAATCTGGCCCTCTTCGTAGCGGTATTGACCAATCTTTTGGGGTATCCGCGTGAGTGTAATCGTGTCCCAAGTGCTTTGGCGTTCTCATAAAAATCATCAAGGTGGGTACAGTTCCTTCTGATCCTCAAAAATGGGCCATAAGGGAGGTTTTGTTTTATGTGTTGTGGATGGTCACTCTGATAATGCAGAAGAGTGTTACGATCTGTAGATTTCCTAAAAAGGTTGCAAGCAAGTTTATTGTTTAAACATGAGATCTCTAGGTCCAGGAAGTGTATCCGTGTGGTACTGTACTCCATTGTAAATTGAATATTGTTGTTGCAAGTATTCAGCCATTTCGAAAACCGTTGAAGGGATGTAGCGTCCCCTGTCCAGATGAAAATAAAGTCATCAATATAAGGATGCCAATAGGAGATATTGGCATCCCACTGGTTAAAATGATTGTAGACATACTGATCCTCAAATGAGGCCATAAATAAGATTGCTAGACTGGGTGCAAACTTTGCACCCATTGCTGTGCCTTTGATTTGAAGATAAAACTGATTATCAAAGGTGAAGAAATTCTTGCTTAGGGCAAAAGTCAATAGTTCAATAATGAATTCTGGCGGGACACGGTATGATCCTGGTTGGGCATATTCACAAATTAAGTTTTCATATATACAGTCTGTTGCTGTATCCTGTGGTATAGAGGTGTATAATGCCTTAATGGCTATAGTCACAAGAAGTTGTTGTGAACAGTTGAATTGCAGATTTTCAAATACCTGGATGGTATGCATCTTATCACGAAGGTACGATCTGGTTTTATTACTCAGGGGTTTCAGAAAGTAATCAATAAATTGACCCAGTGGTTCCAAAATGGAGCCGCATCCTGAGACGATAGGTCTCCCAGGTGGGTCTTGTAGATTTTTATGAATTTTGGGGAGAGCATATAGACATGGTGTATGATTGGATGATTTGGCTTCTTTGTCAGTTATCCAGTCCCTGTCACGGGCATAGGTGACTATTTCAGAGATTTTGTGTTTTCATATCTCTGGTAGGGTCCTTCCTGAGTGTCCGATAGCTTTCCCCATCATTCAATAAGGTCATGATCATATTGGTATATTGATCATTTGTCATGAGGACAATGCCGCCACCTTTGTCAGCTGGTTTAATTATCATGTCCCTATTGTTGGATAGATCTTTTAAAGCTTGTCTCTCACCCTTGATTAAGTTCTGATGAAGTGGATGCTTGTTCCTCTTCAATATCTAATGTCTCTCAAGACGCATTTCTCAAAAGTGAGTAGATTGTCGGGGGTTTGATTGTCTGTTGGTGTAAAGGATGATTGTGGATGTAAACCCGTATCAGGATCGGTCTCTTGTTCATTATGATCCTGAAAGAAAACCCGGAGTCTTAAATTGCGAAAAAACCGGCAAATCTCCATTTCTATCTTATACCAGTCTGTGTCTCTGGTAGGAACAAAGGAGAGACCTTTGGCTAAAAGTGAAATCTGACATGGAGTCAAATGAAATTTGCCCAGATTGTAAATTGGTAACTGATTATTATCAGGGGTTTGATCTAACGTCTCTGCCTCCTGGGTCGTCTCCGTTGTCCCTGGTACTGTGTGTTCCAAGGTGGGAGACCCCATCCTCCTCCTTGTCCTCCTCTGCCTGAAAAAGGGAAAGGTGGTGGATGTAGGCCCTGATATTGTGGTTGACCAAAATGATAAGGCTGGAAAGGTGGAAAATTCTGGTTTGAGCTTCCACTGGAGGAGCCAGAGCTACTTGATCCCGAGAAGGTGACTCTGCCTCGTCTGCCACCTGGCGAGGATTGGGATCCCCCTCCTTGCTTCCTCAGGGAATCAATGTAACCTTACGCCGTATATGGATAAATGATTTCAGTCCTGAAATCTTTAATGTCCTTGTTCAGCTTGTTTGTTTTCTTGGTCAATGTGTTGGCCTTACATTGTTCAAATTGCTTATTGATATTAGATAGTTGTACAGTAAGTAGAGTGTTGCTCTTAAATTTAGATTCTTCTACATCTATAGTTTTTTGTAAATCGGTAACCAATATTGTGCATTTTAGTACAGTGTCATGATGTAAGAAACACACACAGTGAGAAATCCATGGAGCATAAACATAAAAAAAAAATGACCTCACCTATCCATGTAAAATGACTTATGGGGTAGTGCAAATGCACTAAATGGTGCTAATTTTACCTGCAGTCAAAGCATTCCCTCTCAAGGAAGCAAAAAATGAAATCCAAAATCAACAATCAAAAGTAAATAGTGGCAAGCCCTAATACCTATTGTCTACACATCACAATGTGCAGTATTGTCAAGTTACAGTAAGGGAATCTCAAAGGGTTACCTGAGTGATGTCTTGACACCAAATGGCGGTGGAGGTAAACCACTGGATTATGAGGCACACAGAAAAAAGAGGAAATAGAAAATAGTGATTACAGAGTATGACTCTGTGTGATTTAAAAGCAGTTGCCACAGTGTGGCATGGGTATTTACCTTGCACTTTATTGTGTCTAGGCTCTCAATGGAGTTAGTAGTTTAAAAAAGAGGCAGTGCAGGAGCACCAGCCCTAAATGTTATTGTCAAGAGGCCACGCGTGATTCACAGCATGATGTCACAGTGTTAGTGTCACGTGGTGACGTCACTGTTCACAGCTCGCCCACTGGCCATGGCCGAAAAAAAGTAAACGAATACCGGGAAGCAAGAATATATAATATATAATTGCCAAGGCTGACCAGCAAACCAAAGAGTAAACAAGGGGGAAAAGGCTAAACACGGCTGGAGTATGCTGAAGTGTATTAAATGATAAACACTTTGATTGGGAAAGCACAAGATTAAGTGAAAAAAACATTTGTCTAAGAACAGAACATGAGGTATGTAGGCAGGAGGTTGAACTCCTGAAAGTCAATTCAGAATTATATTTTCCATGAACAAATACAATCTAGTTGTCTAAATGATTAACAGTGGTTAATGCACAATAATGCACAATAGGGGAAAATCCTGGCATTAAATTCAGAATCAACCTTTTACCAAAATCCTATTTCTTTGGGTTGATAATACATAAGTGCTACATTAATTACAATCATTAGTGTACATTGTATTTATAAAGTATGAGCAAGTGACAGTGGTTACTAAACAAAGCATAAATAGTTAACTTCCTCATTGATGCCATTAGGGGATATGAAGTCCAGTTTGTCAATCCAAAATGTTTCCAGTGGTCAAGTCTTTTAGCTAGGTCTTCATGGGGCTCCCTTCTGATGATAACATCCACTATTTGAAATCTGATCCCTGAGATGACATGGCGTTTTTCAAACCAGTGTCTGGATTCCGCGGAATTAAGGTTCTGGGTCCTTATCCATGAATGATGCTCGTTCCATCTTAGCTTACATGATAGTTTGGATTGTCTCACATAGTAGATTCCACATGGGCACTTGATGATGTAAATCACATTTTCTGTATCACACGTGGCTTAACTATTAATCTTAATTTGTTCACCTGATCTTGGGTGGTTGACAATATTCCCTTTTGTTACAAACCCGCATTTAGTACAATGCAAGCATGGGAAGGTGCCAGTTCTTTTAGTGGTAGGTGGACTTTTCAGGTGTGGTCCGGTACTAAACAGGCGGTCTCTGAAGTTCAATCCTCCCTTGTATACAAAAACAGGTAACTCGCGGAAAAGATGCTCTATTTTGATATTGCAAGTTAAAGTCTTCCAATTTCTCTTAATGGCAGATTTAATCCATCCACTTTTTGTGGAGTACTTAGATACATAAACTAGTGCAAGTGGTTTCTTTTCTTTACGGGTTGCATTAAGCAAGGATTCTTGTGTAGTATTAGCTAGTCTTTCATTTGCGGCATTGACTTCCTCCACAGGCTAGAAAAACCTCCCTCATATTTGTGATTTGGTCTATACTATTATTAGGGTCACTAACAATTCTTTTAACTCTCAGCATTTGGCTGAAGGGTAAGTTTCTTAATCAGGCTGGGTCGGTGGGAACTTAGATGATGTAACAGGTTATTCCAGCCAGTTTCGTTTTTGAAAATGTTAGTGGAGTAAATCCCTTCTGACAATATAATTTCCACATCCAAAAAGTGGATACATTTCTCTGACATTTCACTGGTGAATTGTTTGTGTTGGTCAATTGTATTCATATAGACAAAAAAAATGTGAGACACTCTTGTGTTCCTTTCAAGACCCCGAAAATATCGTCTATGTATCATAGCCACAGGCTCAAGTAATTACGCCATACAGTGTGGTCTAGCACATGTTCTCTCTCCCATTTGTACAGGAAACTGCGTTTGTCGGAGCCATTGTTGCTCCCATTGATGTTCTTGACACATATAGATAGAATTTATCCTTGAATTGAAAGTAGGAATTTTCTGAGATGAATCGGAGGAGAATTAAAGTGAATTCTTTAGATGCTCTGATTTCGCTTTCATTGAGAAGGAACAATTCTATGGCCCAAATTCATGCTGAATGTAGGTGTATAGACTTTTCACATCAATAGTGAACATGATGAGTCCTGGGATGTATTTTACTTGTTTGAATAACTTCAAAAAGTGAGTGGTGTCCCGGACATATGTGTTCGTTTTTTTGTACAATGGGTTGTAGAAAGAAATCAATATATTTGCCAAGTGGTGGTACTATGCTCTCCATTCCACACACAATGGGGTGACCTGGTAGAATTGTTGAGTCTTTGTGCATCTTAGGCAGTGTGTAGAAGTTTGGAATTCTAGGGTGGGTAGTAAGAAGAAATGTCTTTGTGTGATGGTTATCCAACCATGTTCTTCTGCTTTGTCCAGAATAACTATAAGATTAGCCTAGCTGGTGAGGATAGGATCAGTGTCTAATCTGGCATATACATCGGTGTCATTAAGTTGTCTTTCGCATTCTTTCTCGTAGTCAGAAGTGTTCATTATGACCAAGGACCCTCCTTTGTCGGCAGGACGGATGGTGAGATCTTTGTCACTATACAGAGTTTTGATCTGACCTAGTTCATGTGGTCTTAAAGTTTAAAACCTTTGGTTGTTTGTATGATATTTTGCCTAGATTAATTCTTAGTATTTCCGATACTGCCACTTTTTTGGCCAGTATTGTAATTACCAATGTTTTTACCGCACAGTCGAATTCCGTGTTTGACCTTATATTAGAGGATTTACCTCCAGCATCATATTGGTGGAAAATTCTCCACTTTAAGGGTGAGAATTACTGCATGTGTTATTCTTGCAAATCCTCATGGAATTTTATGGACTCCAAAAATGGGGATTAACACCACTTTGCCACCACTTGTAATCTCGTGGTAAATCCACAGGACAGAGCAGTGGTAAAGGAATCGAGTTTGACGGTAATTCAGCAGACTTACCACCAAACTAATAATGAGGACCAATACACCTTAAATTCAGGTTAATTCAATGAAAGTGAAGACGTACTATCAAATTAATTTTGGAAGGAGTGGAGTGCAAAAGTAAGGCCTTACCTTTCCTTTCCACCACTTATAAAATGACTTTAATAGAGTTGTTTTTGCAATCTTTTGTAAATACCATGAGGAATCTGGACAGTTCGTCCCTTCTCCCCAAAGGGGGGAGCCACCCCCTGTGAGACTAGAGGGATGAGCCTGCTACACAAGACCCTCCCTAGTGTTCTGGGAAAGTAGGACCTTACTTGGAGTGACTCCCCTCATGGGGAGAAAGACTCACATTCCAGAGAGAAACTCCTAGTCCAAACCACTGTGTCTGCGTATATCGATGTGGAAAAGACTTTACTATCTCCTACAATATTATTATTACTATCTCAAACTATATTCCATAAAGATCCTTCTTTGTATGTATTGGCTACAGGCAATGCTGAACACAGCCTGAACACCACAGTCAATGAAGAAGGACAACGTTCTGTTTGTTCATGTGACATGTATAAGAGAGGAACTCCTATGGAGAAGGATAACCCGCTACGCAGAGGCGAGACTCTGCATCGTTGAGGTCCTAGAGGGGCAGAGTCATCCTGGGTCACAGAGCTTGTGGTAACAAGAAGTGTGAGCGAAGCGCTAACTGAACGCTTCAAGGTTGTCGGTCCACCCAACCGAGGAACCGAGGTCGGAGAAGGAACTGAGACGAGGATACCTGCATCTCATCTGGTGCCGTGACCACAAGTGGGTTGTGGTGGGCCGGCAGGCTGTTAAGGGATGCCGAGACCAGATCCTTGGAGGGAGTCCAAGTCTCTGAGCTCCACATACGTCAGACTGTAGCTACAAAAACAGGTAGCTGCAAGGAAAGCCGGCAAGGTTACGGGAGCATGAGAAACCCGACAGAGAGCCTACTGATAAAAGGTGCCAACGTTTTGATTAACGGATGTAAAAGCTATCAAGGTTACAGAAGCCTGAGAAACCTGAATGTGCAAATACCCTATGAAAGGCGGACCGAGGAAAATACAAACATTGTGAATAAGAGCTGGGAAAGCTATCCAAGTTACGGGAGCCTTAGAAACCTGAATGCGAAATACACTATGAAAGGGGGGCCGATAAAAATACGAACATTGTGAATAACAGCTGGGGAAGCTAGAAAAATCCCTGGGTGCAAACACCGTATGAAAGGGGGACTGCGAAAGAGATACAGACACTTTGAACTAAGACTGAGCAAGTAACAGAAGGTACAGCAGAATTCTATTTTGGTTTTTTTCTTAGGTGCAGACCCCTAATTACCTAAGTCTAAACTAGGTCCACCAACTAAGGAACGAGTGCATGTTTTGTGCGTAAAACAAGGTTTATTGTACAAATTATCCAGGGAGCAGTTGGATAGTACCCTGGGACCAAACCAACTTAAGTCTCAACGAACGACATCAATTGATACATTTTAATTCATTTTAGCAACAGTTAAAACACTCCCAGATATTTTAATACCAACATGATTGGACAAAGTATTTACAAAGAAATTCCATCTTTTCCAAATTCATTCTTTCTTATTGGTCATCGACAATCTTTACAACCATCTTCTCATTATGTTTGTAGTCCGCCTTTGCTGGGGATTGGTCCATGGCAGGTCGGGACATCATGATACAATAAATGAAACATTAACATATAACATAATTAATGACTTAGTAAAAACTGGCTGTTACGTCTTTGTAAGTTGTGCGCATGCGCGAGTCTCGTTATGGCCACGCATGCGCGTTGGAAATAAAGACGGGCCGGAAGGCAGTTGCCGCCAGGACCCTGGAACACACGGACATCTCCCTCATTGTGTCAGTGCGTGTGTCACACTGGCCTAGAGCCTTTCAACCTTAAGTGTGATTGCACATGGTCTGCTTGGATATCTTAGCAATACGTGGAAGGGCTA
The DNA here is from genome assembly GCF_040938575.1 of Ambystoma mexicanum. Lineage (NCBI taxonomy): Eukaryota > Metazoa > Chordata > Amphibia > Caudata > Ambystomatidae > Ambystoma > Ambystoma mexicanum. Next base: position 287,828,691 of record NC_090931.1, on the reverse strand, counting down.
AGCAAACAGGTTCTCTTTGAACTACCAATTGCGATCTCATCCACCCCAGACGCATTGTGTTACTGCTAATTGCAAAGACCGAATAAACTCACAAAACCCCACTGCATGCAGATTTATATAAACTCCTTATTAAACTTCTTTTATATGTTCACCCATGTGTATGTCTTATAAATCTTATTCCTTCTTTACGGTGGGATTTCAGACAGGCTCCACATTGCATGCACATTGAAACCCTTTATGTTTCTCTGTCTCCCAGTTTCCACATTCTTCAGAGCACCCCGTGTGTAGATCGTGCTCATGTTGCATTTGTGGTTTTAACATAGTATCTTTCTACATGCATGCAACTTTAATATGTATCAATTCTAGACAAACAGTAACACTAAAAGTAACTTATCCCATCCATAATTAACTACGTTTGATGAATATGACATTGCAACATCACTCACAGTTCGCCGCCACCTCCGGTCATTAATAGGGCACAGACAACATGAACCCCTCGGATTCATGGGGACCCTTTCTGACCACCCCAAAATTTTCAATAAATCTTGGACGAATGGAAATGTTTACAACAAGAAACAGTTTCTTTGATAACAGGAGAAAGATAAACCCTAACTTGATACAAAGACTGGGAAGAATATCCTGTGTTGGGAAAAAGGAACTTTTGAAGCCCAAGCACATCAAGTATAAATTGAGCCAAGCCGATGCCCTGTTGAGGCTATTAAACAAAGCCTCCCAATTCCCTTTGAGTTCAATGTTTTTTCCAAAGTTGTAGGGCCAGTTTGTGGATAGGATTCGGAACGGCAGAACCTTAATTTGGACTTTGAAGCCCACCTTTTATTTTGTTAGTTAAGGAACTTCCCTCACAGTGATGGGGCAAGTTAGGCATTTGTATCCTTTTATTTTGAATAAACCCTTCTGAGAATTAACTCCAACTGTCTGAGTCCTTTTTCTGGTTTTCCACAAACCACAAATAAAAATAAAGTAATACAATACAAAGGGTCATTTTATAAAATGTGAAAATTGCATTACGAAAGAGTAAAAAGAGGTGAAATCACATACGCTTTCATTTTACATTCAATTTTGTAAAAGAAAAAGGAAATGCCACCCTCAAATTACGCTTTGCAGACGGCATTTACAATGGAGTACTATGTAATCCATCTGAGTTTAGCAAGTGCTAAATGGAGACAGGTTCCATAGGGAACCATTTGTGTTTTATGCCTGCAGGATAATATCATGCAGGCTTAAAATAATGTGCACTTTGAAGACAGTGGAGCAAAGCGGAAACGTTAATTCCACTTCGTCCTCCTTCTCTGCCTTCAAAGGGGTTCATGTTCTAATGAGTCGTAAAGTGAATGGAAGGCATAAAAGCCTTGCGCTTGTAAAGTAAGGCTTTAATGCCCTCACTCTAGCCACTCATGTTCAAGCATTTGTATGGCAGAGAGGAGGAGTGGACTTCAACTTGCGTTCCCGCCGCTCCATTCTTCTCTGCCATACAAATGCTCCATCATTTGCGCCAACATGGATTTTCATGCCAGTGCAAACGCTGGCGATCCCTATGGGGGCTGTCTGCTTTATACACGGTTATATTGTAGGGAGACCCTATAGGGATGCATTGTACACGCTCCCTGCCATGAGCGTGTACAATTACAATGAAACTCTGCAGGCAGGGTTTAATTGTAATTGTGACCACTGCTTACGATGCGTGCATTGGTCAGAGAGGGTTTCATTGTAATTGTGAGCGCCGCTTGCCATTCTGTAACGCTTACCTTAGACTCTGCGGGAACACCACTCCAACTGACCTCTTCTCTTTTCTCAGAGTATGTTGTTACCCTTTCTCTCTCTCTTTTGGCTGAAACAATTTTCAAATTCACAAAGGGTCTAAGAAACAACTAGAGAAAATACCAGGAATTATTTTAAGGGGGCTTTCCCTGACCACTGAGAGGAATAGTGATTCTATCTCAGTCTGTTTCTGAATCTAAGTGACTCCAATCCCCTTACCTTGAATTATGGTATGGTGAACTATCCATCCTGCAACATATGCAGGGGCGCAGGTTCTGAAGATGGGATACTAGCTCGATGCCTGGGCACAGGTTCTGAAGATGGGATTGATAGCGCCCAGAGCTGGAAAAGTATTTACTGAGAGAGGGATAAGGAGGTTGCTATAAAGGAGAGTTCCGTGACCATAACTCCTATGGCTAATACTAAACTCAAGGCAATGTAAACACCACAGTGAATTCTAGAGAAAATACGGAGCAACCTAATGTGCCTCTTTTCATCCGAAATGGTAAGCAGAAAATGTTCACATTCATACAACAATTGTCAGAAATAACAATGCGCCTAAAGATACATGGATGCAGGTTTATCGAACGCTAGTTCGTTTTGTGAGGCGGCGCGACTTGTAACAGCGCATGCAGGTCGTGAGGTGAGCACTTCGTAAAAACTAGTGAAGAATTACTGTAACAACTGCATGCCCCCACAAGCGCTAATGACAACCATAAAACTCCTCACAACACCATGGTACTTGCGTTTCGCTGAGTTAGTCGAGAAAACAAGTGGAACGGTTTTCTCACAGAAACCTCACACACGTCAGGAGCTGAGGAAGGACAGGACATTGAGGGGATGGGCACTGAGAAAAGACAGGGAACAATTACTATGACAACTGAGGACAAGAATTATGACAGAAACCAATAGGGAAATCAGAGAATATCTCTGACAGGAATCCGGACCACGGTAAGCGTCGCTGATAACAACAGACGCGAAGCGCGGAACAAAAAGAGGGAGGGGCTTAAATACTCTAGGAGCTGCAGCAACTAGACTGCTGCCTAAACTTCAAGGTGCATATTCAGACCGCCATGTTGGAAGTTGAGGAAGTGGTTTTAGATCCGCTAACCCACTAAGCTCTGCCTACTCTTGGACCAGGAATTGTAGGCAACCACCCAGGAAACCTTCGAGATCTTTTTAAGAGGGATACCCGTGGTCATGACACATATGAGCATGGCAAGCGGCGTTCACAGTAAAAAGTAAACACTTCCTGGCATGCCAGCATACCAGGCAGTGTTAACTCACTTTACACTGCGAAGTACAACTGTTGAGGGCAAAAGGCGGCATACACACTTGTACGCTGCCTTTTGTCCTTTACATTTGCACCTTGCAGCGCAAATGATTAAATGTGGTGGCTAGGACGTGGCTATGCCCCAGTGCAAACATACTAGGTCCCCACCGTCAAATTACATTTGGGGGCAAAAGGACCTCCAAAGTGATTGGGATACTTTTTCAAGCCACAGAGTTGTTGGGCTTCAATAGCGGGGAATTTGCTTAATCCCCTTGTTCAGGTGGGTGGGAAGATGGGGGTTTAACCGGACCAATTGACAGTTTGATTTGGCGAACTGTGGTTTATATGTTCTGTTCCATAACAAATGTCAATATAAATTATGTTTTTTAAAAAAAAGAAAATGTCCTGTAGGGGTAAACTAAATTGTACAAGTATTACGGCTTGCTTTTATACCTTCGTTTACTGCTCTTTGGACTATAAAATGACTCCCAGGAGAATTAAAATGGCCCGGAGCAGTACGCCAAGGCGTAAAATCATTACTCCTTGGTTTTGCACCTTGATTTACTGCTCCGCTGACTGACCCCAACAGGGAAAATTCACATATGCACATTCTAATATCTGTACCTTAAATAGTTCCACCTAAAAATGTTCCCAGTCTAGCAGCTTATTTATGTTATTGATAAAGTGTGGGAGCAAGCCTAGTCTGGGTGTAGGTGGGAGCAGGGGATAGGGTGTCCAAAAGACCTGTATTTTGCATGGCTTTCCCAATCTTATGAGCAGTGTCCTCCTCCGCGCACCCAGTCAGAGATAGCGAGAAGTCCCCATTTTGCTTGTCCGCCCACAGGATGAAAGCATTCCCAGTGCTCGTAGCTACATTTGCGGACCGCGGCCTGTTAAACATCTTCTTAAAACCTCCCTCTGTGTCAGCAGAGAACTACAGCGGGTGAGATTGGAGGTTGTTGGCCCAGCCAGAGCAGTAAGTGGTTTGCAAAGGTAGCGGGCGCCCCTCTCTCGACAGAACAAGGCCTGATAACCTGTTCAGTGGTTATTAACCACTTGAGAGTTCGCAGCCACTGCTTTTACTCACTGTGCCTTTCAAAGATGGGAAATACACATTTGCATATCAGTCTTTGTCCTGCCCAGGGGCAGTCCAGCACCGAAATGCAATGGCAATTCCAACCTGAACGAGAGTACCACCAGCAACCCCATACACGTGTTTCACCCTTGTTGGGGATCATCAGTGAGGTGAAGCTGATGCCTCTCTAAGCACAGTGAGAGGGAGACCACGTCTGGTTGCCCCCAGGAGACCTAGGGTTACCAATCCCAGGTTCCTTGAAATTTAGTTTGCAAAGGTAGCGGGCGCCCCTCTCTCGAAAGAACAGACTTGATAACCTGACCCCCCTAATTCCCACCAATTACCGACCTATCACCACGGTACCCTTCCTTCTGAAAATCATAGATAAAATGGCATATCTACAACTCCAAAAACATTTGGAATCCAACCACTTCCTAGGGTCAAGACAATCAGCACGGCACAGAAACTGCGCTAATTGACTTGAAGGCCCAGATTGATGACCTTATGGATAAAGGTGACCTAGCCCTCCTCTTACTACTAGACCTATCGGCCGCCTTCTATCTGGTCAACCACTAGGTCTTGTGCAGCCACCTGGATCCGGCAGCACACTTCTCCCCAGAAGCCATTGCATGGATACAATCCTTTCTTAGTGATCGTACCATGAGAGTCTTATCTCCCATGGCATCAGCTGACCCTATTTTGGTGATTATGAAAAGGATTTGGCTTTGGTGAATAAGGTTTACCTCATCATCCAGGCATGGATGGCCTCCCATGGACTGTGCCTGAATGATGACAAGACAGAGATCATCATCCTGGGTACCCCATCATCTCTCAAAAAATTAAGTCCAAAATACTCAGCTCTCAATATCGACAATAATATCATTACAGTCGCTAAGGAAGTAAAAACCCTGGGGTTTTACTTGGACTCTACCCTCTCCTTCAACAAACAGGTTAGTACGCTGGCCTCAACCACAGCCTACACCTGCAAATTGATTAGAGCGGGCAAAGCCTTCCTCTCCAATAACAGTTGTTTTACCCTTGCTAGAGCTCTTATACTATCAAGACTTGACTATTGCAATGCTACGTATATTGGGACGAGTAAACAAACTACCAAGAAAATCCAACTTCAGCGAAATAATGCTCTTAGAGCTGCACTCGGAATTGCAAGGAGAGTACATATATCTGACACTAGAAGAGCTAACAACTTTTTTTTTTTTTATTTATTTTAAAGTGCTTTTGGTTAATTAAAACCTTATACACTACAGAATTTTTACATTAACCATACATAGTTACATATTTCACATAGAAAAACATTAGCCAACACATTTAATAATTAATTCTTGTTTACAAATTAGATTCTAAAAAACACATTTACAAAATACATCCCATTACACGCTTCCAAATATAAAAGGCTGCCCCAATAAAAACCTTAATTTCTCCGTCATAAATAACTGACCAAAATTGGTCTGATTCAATTCTTTGCATGTCCCCTACTAAATTTGAATACCCTTTAGTATAGTGTTCTTTTAAGTTTGGGCAGAGAGTTAAAATATGTCTTACTGTCTCCACCTCGATATTACAGTATCTACACAATCTTTCTGCACGAGGAGTTTTTGTTCTTGCCCCGATAATTTAATTACACGGGTGAATATTCAGCCATAATTGTAGTATGAATCTTCTCATAGCTTTATTTCCCGTGTTAAGCAGATACTGTCTTGGTGTAGCAGGCTTGAGGCCTTGGAGAGCATAAGAGGAATATCTAGACTTTTTGTATAAATAGGACTGGTTTTCGCATAAATCCCAGATAAAGGCCTTATCTTTAAGGCTTTTCTTGATGTACATAATGTTATCTTTTCCCATATGTACATTATATCCTAGGACTTCAAGAAATGTTAATACTATTTTTTGTAAACTTAAAAAATAGGGATTCTTAAATCTGCCTTCACTTTTATTTTTACCTATAAGGTTGAGCATGTTACCTTCATCCCCATCCCCCAATATTATTCTTAAATAAAGTTTGCAACATTCTATTTTCCATAGGGTCGAAAGGGATATTAGCCCAATTCGCATCTTATCGCTTGTATTGGTACCGAATTTGGGAGTCCTAAAGCTGGTCTCCAAATCTTCCCTTCAAGTAGATGTAACTTACTCAGATATTTGCTTTCTACAGTTTCCAATGCATACAAAATTCCAGGAATAATACAACTTTTATATATCTCGAGTAGACCTTCGACAGAGTGACCTCCTTTACTGGTGATATATTTTCTTATAACTTTCCATTTCTTTACTATTTTTAAACTTACCGCCTCTTGGAAAAATTGTATGCAGGGATTGCTCAGAATAGGCATCCCCAAATAAGGGTAGGCCTCCACTACCTCTAGTTTTATCGAGTTTATCTGCCACCTAGTAATAAGCCTTTTCTTTTCGAGCCTGGTGGCTCCAAATACCATAACCTTAGTTTTGTTTATATTGATACTTAGGTTATTCTTTTCGGAATACAATAATAGTCCATTCAACATTCTTTGCAACCCTACTGGAGTTTTATCCAAGAGGACGGTATCATCCGCATACATCAGGCCACAAATGGGTTTTCCCGCTACTATTGGTGGAAAGTTATTTATAGTCGAAAAACTTTCCCACATATCTGAGACATACAAATTGTATAGTATGGGAGATGTCACACATCCCTGCTTTAGACCAGTATTAGTGGCGATCTCTGGAGATATCATCCCTCCTTTACCCAAACAGATGGAGACAGTGGTTTCCCTATACATTTCCCTCAGAAAGTGCAAAATTTTGGGACATATATTTTTCTCACTTAGTTTCTTCCACAGAAGCCCCCTATTAACACTATCAAAGGCTTTCGAATAGTCTACAAAGCACACATATAGTTTTTCCCCCTTATCCTTTGACCCTGCTATAATGTAATTCAGCATTGTTAGGTTATCAGTGGTACTGTACCCTTTCCGAAATCCAGTTTGAAGAGTAGATAGCAGTCCCTTTTCCTCTATCCAAATGTTTAACCTCTCCACTAAAAGGGAGCAGAAGATCTTACAACTGCTGTCTGCCATGGCCAGCAATCTATAGTTATCAGGCAGTTTTCTATCTCCCTTTTTAAAAATAGGGACCACTATGGCTTTCCTCCAGCTATCTGGTATGCGGTCTGTCTCCCATATACCAGTAAACAGCTGGAGCAAAATTACTGCCCATTTCTTAGGATTTTGTTTTATGACAGCATTTGCAAGGCCATCCGGGCCTGTGGCACGTGAGGATTTCATTTTAGAGATCACTTTCAAAATATCTAGTATACCAAAGGGGATACTATCTTGGTCATATGAGTTTATCCCATTGAGATTAGCAGACATGTCACTAGTCTTAAAGTAGAGGTCAGTAATGTATTGCTTCCATGCATCTTGGCTCACATTAGAATTTTCCCTACAATCCTCATCCATCAGGAACTGTCTATATAGATACCAACATTTTTTTGAATCATGGGTTTTACATATCTTGTATAAACACCTCCAATTAGCATTGCTGGTGTTATACTTATAATCCTTGATCCAATTTTTGTAATGAGTCTTAATGTTTTTAATTCTCTTACTTCTCTCTTCTTCATCCAAGTCACATGTCTGCTTAAGTTTGCGAATCTCACCCAGCATTTCTTTTTTTCTATCATAGATCATTTGATCATATTTGTGGGAGTGATTTTTACCCCTTATATTTTTCACAATTACCTTGCTGTTTAGCCTCCGAATTATACCCAACAAATTAGTTATTGGATTAAGACCATTCAATGCAATATCCTGCCCCTCAAAGGGCATCCGATCAAACAGCTCATTAAAGATGATTAGATTTTTATCCGACCATGTGATCCTATTTCCGGATGCTGAAAATTGTATGTCCATCTCTTTACTCACTTCCCAACATTTACTTTCCGAGCCCTTAGTAAATGTGCCCCTAATGGGTGTATGGTCACTCAGAGTGGTAGCAATATGTTCAAAGGAGATTGTTGATAGGCTTAATTGTTTACTTACAAACATATAGTCTAACCTATAGCCTACCTTCCCATTTGTCCAAGTTGCCCCCTCACCTGGACCTAAGTGAGGTTGTAAGTATTCTAGGTCCCAGCTGGTCATAAGGTTCATCCACCGACAACCCTGCCTAATCTGTGTATTTAAACCCGCCATCAGGTTACCCTCTTGAGTTTCCAATGATGCTATAATGGCTGTTTCCTCCCACAATTCTTTGCAGCTGTTCATCTCCTTTACAGCGGAGTCACAGTGGGCATTAAAATCTCCCACTATACAAATATCAGACTCAGGGAAATCCCGGATCCAACTTTCAATAGTGTGGTTTATATGTTCCCCAATCTCTTGTATATCTTCCCGCCCTGGTTGAGAATATATATTAATAATAAGGAAACTCCCTAATTGATTTCCCCTGTCTATAATTGCACACATAACATTAGGTAGATTCCCATACATCTCATACTGTTTAAATGATAAGTGATTTTTTACCCCAATACATAGTCCTCCATAAGGCCTGCCTTTTTCACCTTTGCGGGCAGCTTTATTCCAAATACTATATCCATCTAGTAAAATTTCCCCAGTTACCCAAGTTTCTTGTAAGGCAAAGATGTCACTCTCCATCAACATTTGTATGCCTTCCTTGTGTAGAAGGGATTTGAAACCTCTACTATTCCAAGACAGAAGGTTAAAAGTATTATTATATGCCTTATCTCAATTTTGGATTATAGTATTTGCCTCCTGGGAGTTAGCTTGTACGTTTTTATTTCTTAATTCCATATTAATAGAAGTAACTCCCACCCCTTCCGTGTATTTGTCATTCCAATCATTATGAATAGCAGAGTGGCATATCACAATTTCATAGTTATTGCCCCATATTCCATCAGAGTATTCTCTTACGAGGTCCACAAAAACCGCAGATCTAAATTGGACAATAACCCAATTTTCCCAGCTTCCATATTCAGGTAGGATAATGGTTTCAATATCCCCTGAGTTAATATTTTGCAGCTGCGGAATATGTGATAGTTTATTAAGTAACCAGGCCCGGTTAAGAAAAGGGCTTTCATCTGTCGAGGATTTTTCTATGATTTTAATACTTTTCCCCACTATAAGTAGGGGTTCTTCATTTGTTCCCACACTATTTACCCTACTTGTTTTTTGCTTACTGTGCATGGCCAGTCGTTCCATCTCTTTGGTATAAATTTCCTTCTCCCTTTTAGTAAGGGGCCCAATATTACTATTATATGGAATTTCAACATATTTAAAGTTATTTTCAGTGGATACCGTGTCCTCTATTTCACTTTCCTCAATGATATCGTCCTTCCCCTTTAGCCAATTTTCTAGACCCTTACTTTTAATTGCCACTTTTTTCCTTTCATCCAGCTTCTTTTGATGTTCCATGATTTCATAGTGGTTCCCTACTTCTACACATTCCGAGTCTAATGGGGCGGTGTTAGCAAGAGACATGGAATTTCTTTTCACAGTTTTATTCACTTTGGTCTTGGCCATCACCATCCTTTTACGAGGTGCTTTCTTATTTTTCCTATTTCGCCTAGTGCGCCTCTTGGAGCCTTGAGCTACCCTTATTTCTATCTCACTCACACTATTATTAATCTCTTCAACCAGATTTTCCCTAGAGTTGAGTTGTTCCATATGGGAAGTATGAGTCTGTGTCATAATATTCTCATTTTCTTTTTCAGCCACCATAACCAACTCACTCAGATCTCCTATAACCTGATTTGGCTCCGTGGTATGTCTTTTCTCCTTGTTAAAGTCATTGCCACAGTAATCCTCTATCATAATCCCAAGTGATCTAGTATTATCAATGTTCTGTAGTACCAATGATTTTATATCACTATGTTCTTTAAGCAATTTGGTACAGATGGTCAAAAGAACATCCATCATAGTAGTTAGGGCGTCTAATTTCTCACCTGATTTCAGTGAGTTTTCACACCCCCTACTTCTATTACTTTTATCCTCGATTTCCGAGTAGTTTCCCCTAGAGTTAAATGACTCATCACACGAATGAGAGTCCTCTTCTCCTTGAGCAAATTTATTCAAGTCTGGGGAAGCTGACAAATTGGATCCAATTTTGTTATTCATATCGGTGTCTTCAACCACAGAAATTTCCAAATTAGTACATGTTCCCATAGATTGTCGCCTAAAGTTATGTACTAATGTCAATAGTGAATTATTATCTATCATAGAGCTATTAGTGGGAGGTGGTAGAGATTGTATTTTGTCAGATACCATTACTTTTTCCTTAATAGTTAGAAAACTGAGTATTTTAGGTTGATCTAATACACCTTTACCATCACCAATAGTTCCATTCTTACCACCCTTCTTAGATTTTTCCCCATTACCAGGCTTCTGAGTGGCTAGTTTGGTATTTGGTGTAGGTATGTTATTCTTCCTCTTTTTAGAGCGTGTACTTGGGGCCATATTAGTATGACACCGAGTAATAGGTATGTACAAATGTAATATAAATAGAAATAGAGAAAGTTAGTAATAATATATGTTAATTTATCCTTAAGGAGTCACGTCTCCATAAAATCCAACAAGTAAAAAATTAGATCAGTCCTACTATAACGAAGACTTAAGTATACCTATACCCAAAATGCAATACGTCTATTAATAATAAACAAATAAAACTGGGGAGAGGAAAGATCCTCCGCAATAATGGACAGCCGATACCATCAATTGATAAGTAAACAATTAAAAAGTGAGTGTTAGCAATCAAATACACCTTTTGGTTCATGAGTTAAAATCACATAACATATTAGAAAATGTCTAAATAGTCGTTTGGGAAATAATAGATTCAGTCCAAATGAATGTGGTGTCAAACTGTTAATGAAAAGAACCCACCCGGTAAGGGAACGCCCGACAGCTTGAGGAGCGGCCTTAGTCCGACTCTCCCCCCCCACCAGGTGGTGAAATTGTATTATCCTGGGGTGGTGGAGTTAGCTTACTTCGATTCCTGGGTTTTAATAGTTATTTTACACACTCCACAGCACGTCCAACAGCCGTATAACAGCCGGCGCCCTTTACCCCTAACGGGCTTAACGCCGCGAGGGTGAATGGCAAAGGGTTTAGAGGCTGAGTTGGATCACGTGATAGGTCACGTGGCAGGCCCTAGTCCCGCCTCCTCAGCACAGCGTTTCTAATGCCAGCACCTGCAAGAGCCCCCTCACAGCTCGCAGTGCAGGTCAGTTCCAAAGTTTAAAAGCGAGCGTTTTTTCCAATTTCCCAAAGCCCTTTTCTCAGGCAGCAAAACACACCGCTCGGGCGGATGGCAAAGGGTTTAGAGGCTGAGTTGGATCACGTGATAGGTCACGTGGCAGGCCCTAGTCCCGCCTCCTCAGCACAGCGTTTCTAATGCCAGCACCTGCAAGAGCCCCCTCACAGCTCGCAGTGCAGGTCAGTTCCAAAGTTTAAAAGCGAGCGTTTTTTCCAATTTCCCAAAGCCCTTTTCTCAGGCAGCAAAACACCTGGTTATCAACTGGTTGTCCATAATTGACAAAATAAAACGTAAAGTCGCTCCCCTTACACATAAATGTGTAAATAATGTAGCCCTCCGCTATCTTGTGAACAGAATCGTCACTAAACCTGAGACAAGACTAACCAGACTTTCCAATACAAATTGTCTCCTGACCCCCAGATTCAAACTTGCCAGAGTGGGAGGGAGCAGCTTCCAGGTGAAGGCTACCCAGCTGCGGAACTCACTCCCTGCCACCCTCAGACTAGAACTATCATACACACAATTTCGTCACAACCTTATAAAGCTGCTCAAAGACTCTGATGGTTAAGTGAGCTTCTGGCACCTGTCCAAATCCTTATAGTTTTCACTTGCAATAACCCCACTTATACTCTGGACACCCTTTGGTAATTATACTGTAAAATTTATTTTATTTGTATATATGCTCTTCTGTGTAATTATTTTGTAAAAATCATTTATTGTAAACATGTTTTTTGACATTATATAACTATGTAACTGTAATGTTTTCCTTTGTACAACCAAGCTGTGAGTAACCCTATGCGATGCGCCCGAATACCCTCGGGTTTGGTGCGCAATACAAGTAATAAACTAAACTAAACTAAACTATGCCCCTTAGACAGAAGAATGCCATACCACACCATCTTCAGCTGACCAATGAACCCAAAGGGAGTGGTGTCACTGTACAGCAGGACAAAGGAGGAGATTAACACTCTTAATGCTAGGCTGCAAGCTCCCAAAGGAAAATCACATAGATGTCCGACGGACTAAAAAGCTGGCCATAACCCCAAATTAAACAAGGAGCTAGATGCACCAAAAGGGAGGTGGGGATGCCAGAAGGCCAAAGTTTTCGTTTGAGAGAGAGGCAAGCAAAAGGGAAGTAGAGCTGAGTTACAGGACGCCAGGTAGTCTTTTTCTTATTCGGGTGGTCGTAAATGCATTTTGAATGTTGTATATAGTTTCCTCATCTCTTCCATCGCTAACCCCTGGAATGCTAGCCAGTCAGGACAACACAAAATAACATAACAGATAGGTAGCTTTCAAGTACAGGGTGTATTACGTTTCAGGTTCTGAGTGACATCATGGACAACTCGACATTTGCTCTTGCTGTCTATCAGTTGTGGCCCAGAATCCTTTGGTGGATAATATCCCAGACTTGATAGCTCTCTGTCTTCAATTCTATGTATTATGCGTCTAACAGAAGTGAAACAATCCAGGCTCTCGGAGTTCCTTTTAGGCCCATCTCAGATTTCGAGTGCGGCAGGGCGTTGAACACTTGAGATAGACCTAAAGGGAAGCCCACAGAGTCAGCCACTCGTCCATGCTGAAAACCTTCCTGTCTGCCGTCCAAGCAATTGTTCCCTTCAAAAAAAGGCCTGCAACTGATCCTTTGCTACTCCATGTATAAAACACTTCTGCAGCTTTTCGATGATGTCTATCGCCTTTGGTGATGCTCTAGATATTTTTGCAACCATCCCTCTGGTTGAAATCTTGACCTTCTCCTACTCCATCGAGGGACTGGTGCAGCATTTTAAGAAGGTATACAGCACCTTCGCTAAAAATAACATTTACACTGAACTAGACACATGACAGTTACGCTTTGTCTTTGCCAAGTTCATGAGATATGTAATCATTACTAAAACCCAGGCATTGAACAATGCCTTGTGTATGGCTTCCATGTCACAACAGCAAAACACAATCTAGAAACTGGTTCTTGCATAATTGCTTCTGAGGAGGTTCTGTCGCAGATCCATTCAGACGGGAAGATTCATCTGTGAAATTTTGCTCAAACACATTCACTGAATTGAGAAACAATTTGACAGTTCTAAGTTAAAAAATAATTGTTGATTCGTGAGGTGGATGCGGCCTTTGGTATCATTACTTGGAATATTCCAAATTACAGATCGAGATTCACCAAAGCCACTCTTGGCGGATACGGTTTTAGAATATGTTTTACCTAACTATGAAAACGAAAAGGAAGACACGTCATTCTGGGTGATCACTTGCAACCCTGAACCATCCTTATTTTTCCATTAGGAATAACATGTGAAGCCAAAGGACCAGTGAACCTGCATACAAAGATTGCGCGGGGAGGAGCCCCAGGCTGTGGCCACTTTGTCTGGGCTCTATGCGCTCGTTCAATATCGAACCCCTGGGAGAGATTTAGCCCCTATTTCCTGGATTATTATATTCTCCACATAGTCCATAGGGTCCAAACCTTCTTTTCCTTCCGGTAGGCCCACCACGCGTATGTTGTTGCGTCTCGCTCATCCTTCCGCCTCCTCTGCTCGATTTTCCAAGTTGGACAATTGTTGTTTCAATATGTGGGCTTCCTTGGCGTTGGTGGTGCTTACATCCTTGTTGGTTTTCACTGAACTCTCTAGGCCACTCGTCCGTTCCACCAACGCCCTCACATCCTGTCTCAGCAGGTTGACCTCTATCCCTACTGCGTCGATCTTGGTTTCCAGTGCTGCTTTCAGATCTGCCATCGCAGTCCCCCACAAGGATTTTAGTTCCGTAATAGCTGCAAGGATCAGGTGATTGTCCCTTGGCGAGGTTGTCTCTCCCGGTGTTAAAAGTGAAGCACAAGCTAATAGGACAAACGAGATAAGCAGGGGAAAGTATGCCAGATGAATGGTGGCCGTTGGAGGCTGGTGAAGGTTGAAATGCAGGTATAAATAAAAACATATTTTAGAGGCAGACCGACTCTAAATTCTTCTTTATTCTGGGTTGGCCCATGTTAAGACTATCTTGCCCCATTGTAACACCGTTTGATGTACACCTTCTGGCAGAAAATACAAGTTTTAGCGTCTAGTAGGTTTCATTCTAAAACACTAAGGAGATCATTTTACAAGCCCCAATAGTGCAAATAAACTACAGAGACAGAGAATTTTTTCAGAAAGGTGGAACAATAACGAGGGTGTCGGCAACTACCACTGCATACCCGGATGACACAATGCTGGTGCAGAGACAGCGCTACAGCTATGTGGCAGTGAAAAGAAGACTGCGAACAGCCGGATTCAAATATATTCTTTTGTACCCTGCGAAACTCAAGGTCCTAAACAAAGGCAGAGCACACTTCTTCGAGGCCCCGGAGGAGGCGACAGGTTGGCTGGACGCCCAAGGCCTCCAAGAGTCTGTAGATGGTCAGGAGCGAGATGGACAGGATAAGTGATCCAGCACCATGTTTATTATCTTTTTTCGGGGGCGGGTGATACTACAGCAGTTGTACCTGAAGGAGGTGCAAAGGGCATGGTAGAAACATTTGAATGCTAATCAACTGGCACACTCAATAGGTGGACTTGTTGGACTGGAATATAGAAGTGTGCAAGATAGATATGAACTGGAAGTGCGCTGCAATCTATAGCTTAACATAGGAGACACAGGATGTAGGCGACCTACCCCCAGTAGGTAGAGTAGTTGAAACACCATTAGGGCGATATATCTCCCTGCTGTGTCCTGAGTACTGGCAATAGCCAAGAAAAGGGCTAGATGCGGGGGTGCCTGAGATCCAGGGATGGAGCTGGACATCAGTTGGGATGGGGGTGGGAATGTAGGGAGTTGGGGATTGAGTTGGGGCTGGGAAGGGAGGGGGAAGAAGGGAAGTTGGGGAAGTTGCAGTGTTAATGGTTAAGGGTAGTTTAAGTTGGGGAACAAGCTTACATACACAAGTGTTTGCACTCCAGGCAGAGCTTGGAGAGATACAAAGAGGGGGGCGGGACACGGCTGGAACATGGGGGACCTTAAGGTAATTACTTGGAATGTCAGGGCGCTCAACAGCTACCTAAAAAGGAACAAGGTCATGATGTATCTAAGAAGGCAGAAAATAGATGTTGCCCTAATACAGGAGACCCACCTCACAAAAGAAAAGTTAGAGGTGATCCAGAAGAAGTGGAGGGGGACCGGTATCGGTGCAACATATTCGGCTTATGCTAGAGGGGTGATCACTTGGGTAGCACTGCATGTCCCATTCCAGTTACTACAGTCCATGGTGGAGGCGGGTGGGAGGATGGTGGTAATATGGGGGTTGGTGAAAAATAAAGAAATATGCATTATAAACACATATGCCCCGAATCAGGATACAGTGACATACTTCAAGACCCCATACAACAAAATGAGCTTGTACTTTGGGGGGGCCGTGATCTGGGGTGGTGATTTTAAGTGTACATTAAACCCAAAGATAGATAGGTCAGATGGTAAAATAGACATACCCGCCCCTGCTGCCAGGGCCTTGCAGACTCTGTTGCAAGACTTTCGACTCGAAGATATGTGGAGCGTGCACCACCCACAAGATAGACAGTATTCGCATTACTCTGCCCCTCAGAATTTGCACATGAGGCTAGATTATATGTTTGCCACACAGGAGATGATGGCAGAAATAGTACAGACAGAATACAAAGCAAGGGTCCTATCGGACCACTCGCCATTGGTTCTGACATGGCAATACCAACCCCCAAGGGCCAAGATTCCAACGTGGCGACTCCGAGCTGAGGCACTGAAAGACAGAATGTTTAGAGAGGATTTGAGGGAAGAAATTATAAGTTATTTCGAGACCAACACTGGAAGTGTTGAGTCAGCAAGTACACTATGGGAAGCCTTCAAAGTGGTGGTGAGAGGGATAGCTATAGCCAAGTCTAAAGGGCTGCAAAGAGGTATATTAAGAGAACTTCAGAAAACAGAAACAGAGCTAGAAATAGCGTTGGGCAGGGGAGGTAGCACCAAGGAGGATGCTGAAACTATAATCCAACTGCAACAGGAGTGTGCGGGACACTGGGCAAGATTATGCAATCTGAACTATAAAAAGTATGTAGAGAGGCAGCATGCGGGTGGGGCAAACCAGGGAGGATGTTGGCATGGTTGTATAAAAATGACACCCCCAGACCTACGATCAGAGTAATAATGGGGGAGGATGGGCAAATAATGGACAACCAAGAGGGCGTAAATCGAGAGTTCCTAGAATACTATCAACAATTGTATGGGGATAAAGAAGGGAGTGACTGCTAGGAAATAATAGACACACTGGAAGACATAGGCTTGCCACGAATAAGCGTGGAGGAGCGAGAGGACCTGGATGCTCCAATCACTCGAGAAGAACTTGAAGAGGTGGTAGTGCAGCTACCCACAAGCAAGACCCCGGGGGCCGATGGACTCCCCAGTGAGTTTTACAAAATATATAGAAATTAGGTGCTCCCCCCGCTGCTAGCAACGCTAAATGAGGCATTTGAGACAGGGAGCCTACCAGAATCCCTGAGAGAAGCGATCATTATCCCACTCCCCAAACGTAATAAGCCTGGCAAGGATTGCGGATCATTCAGACCGCTATTGATGCTAAACCAAGACAGCAAAATGCTCACAGCGGTGTTGGCAAACAGAATGAATCATTAACAAACTAATACAACCTGATCAGATCAGTTATGTTCCGCGCAGGAACATATCCGACAACCTCAGATGACTTCACTGGGTTATAGAGCATACAAAAGGAGACTCGGGTGAGATTGTGATTGTATCCCTGGATGCAATAAAAGCCTTTTACTCTGTCAAGTGGCCCTGGCTGATTGCAGCCCTGACTAGTTATGGGATAGGGCCCGGGTATCTCAAATGGGTCAAACTACTATATAGTGCACCGCTGGCCAGAGTCAAAATGGGAGCCATAATTTCAGAGAGGCGGCAACTTAGTAGGGGTACTAGACAAGGATGCTTGTGGTCCTCGATGCTGTATATCTTAGCACTGGAGCCCCTGGTGATATACCTGAGGCAGCAGTACGAGACGATAGGGATCAGCATAAAAGGGGAGCCACATTTAGTTTCACTATACGCAGTTGATATGTTGCTCTACTTACGATACCCTGAAGAAAACCTCCGATATGTCCTGGAAGTGATGGAGCGATTTGCGTTGCTATCTGGCATAGTGGTGAAGCCCACAAAATCATGCATATTACCCTTAGGGAGGTACGTAGGGGTACCACGCGATCAATTGCCAATCTTACAAATACCAAGGGAGATAAATACTTTCAGATCCCTGGGGATAGACATTATCACACGGTAGAGGCAGAACACCAGCATAACACAGAGAAAGCGGTAAAAAATATAAAAAATAGTGGGAGGTCTGGACTAAGCTCCCCTTGGCAATGATGGGACGGGGGGCGCTGTTGAAGATGGTTGTACTGCCGAGATTATTACACTTCTTCGGGAACATAACATACCTGATACCAAGGCGATCTTTTGTTAAGCTACAGAGCATATGCAGGGAATTTCTATGGCATGGGACAAGGAACAGAATCGCCCTTTGGAAGTTGAAGAATACATATGACAAAGGAGGTATAAAGGTGCCAAAACTACAAAATCTATTACTTGGCTAGTCAGCTACAATATGTGGCCAAGTGGTTATCGGAAGACCCGACCTCAGAATCGAGACTGATGAGAATGGAGTGTGCCCCGTTCTTCCTGAAAGAAGTGATATGGCTGCCCAAATTAGAGTTGAGAGAGCACCCCAAGATGTTGGTACTGGGATGGAAGTTATGGCGCAAATCATGTCTGGTCATGGAGAACCCAACCCCGTGTTCTCCACAAGTGCCACTGGTTGCATTGACAGGAGGAGATGGGCAACTAATGAAGACGATTAGGAGGCACTGGGAACCGGTAGGGATTGTAACAATGGGAGACATATGGCAAGAGGGGGAGATAAAGGAATTTGGGAGGTTGGTGGAGGAAACAGGGTTGCATGAGGGGCAATATATTACATATAATAGAAAGGTACGGCAGATCAGAGAGACCTGGTTGGAAATAACACTAGAAGAGCAGCCTGACGCTGCAATAGAAACGATATACGATATAGCAGAAGGAGGGCATGAGATATCCAGACTGTATGAACTTTTGATGTCCAAAGTGGGGAAGGAAGTGTCACAATTAAGACATGACTTGGAGGAAGAAGTAGGTGCACCCATGAGTGACGGGTTGTGGGACCGGGCCCAAGGGTACCACAATAAAGTGTCCAGGAATGCGAGGCTACAGCAAATACAACTATATATAACCCACAGGGCATATATGACACCCCAGAATATAGCTAAATTTAAAAACGCAGAACGACAAACATGCCCCAAATGTGGGGAAGAAAATGCTGGGATGACGCACATGTTTTGGGCATGTCCAGAGATTGGGAAATTCTGGGAAGAAGTGGCCCACCGATTAGATGAAAAATGGATTAAGATAAATTTCGAATCAGCGTGGGCATGTCTGGTAGGAGGGTTCCCTAGACCACGGCAACTAAAACATGTAAGTAAATTAAAGGACTTGACATACATACTTGCTAAGAATAGAATTGCCAAGGGATGGAAGGCATGCAACAGACCAAGGATAGAAATCTGGTGGAAAGACCTTCAGAAATGGACGGAAGCTGAGACAGCAGTGTGGCATGAAGCGGGTAATAGAGGAGGGGAGGAAGAAGCAGATACCCTGACAGCCTGGAAACAATTAGTGGCTACACTGTATGGGCCCACCCAGGACCGGTCGAGTGACTAGGACTCTGCTGAGGACACAGAAAGGGGAATCCCTTTTGGGAGTAGAAGAAGCGGACCGCAAAGTGAAGTAGGCTTGTATGGGGGGACGAGGGGACGGGGCAGATAGCAGACATTGAGTGATATATGCAAAATTCGAAATATTATGACATGTACTGCAAGGTTTTGTTGTATGTTGATTGTTTGTGATTAAATCAATAAAATGTATTTTTAGTAAAGTTTGCTCTTCCACTAGCAAGATCTCTGTCTTTTGGGCTTTGCCTTCCATTCACTTTGAGAAATCCAGCTGTCTGCCTCTGTGAGGCATACTGCCAGCCTTATTGTGTTTGTTTCTACTTCTGTGAAAAGTCTGAACCAAATAATGTACAACAAACCCAAAGTGGGAACCTCAACTTTCACTGATACCTAGAGGTAACACCAAGTAATATGAACAAAAATGGTACCAGGCGAACGAGAGACTGAAGAAGGTGGGCAGACAAATATGAAGCTCAAATCAGTATATTCATTTTATTAAGATTTGTCTAAAAAAAACACATAGACATAGACAATATTATATTGGGAATGAACTGTGATTAATAACATTGTGAATGATTTACAGCACAATGGAAAAGAAGTGGTTTAATGAAATGATCAGCTTCTGTAATTTCTTAGCATGTCAATATACTATTTAAATATTGCATTACAGAGTGAATGTATGGATGTATGATTAGTAAAATGCTTTTTAGAATTAATTAAATTAATATGTGTCTATGTGTTTTTTTAGACAAATCTTAATAAAATGAATATACCGATTTGAGCTTCATATTTGTCTGCCCACCTTCTTCAGTCTCTCGTTCTCCTGGTACCATTTTTGTTCATATGAACCGAATAATGTGTCATCTACGTAGCTGTAACAAGGAAAGCTCTGAGAGCTTGTAAAGTTGCCCAGTGGCTGCAACTATACATTTGGAAGAAGTGGGGCCAATGCATAGCATTGTGAAACCCTAAAGCCTAGCAGCTAAGGCATCCACTGCTTCCGGCAGCACACAAAACAATCCTGCATCTGCAAAAACATAGCCCCGAGCTGATGCCAAATGGCTCCAATGGAGAGAAACTGAAAACCAGGACACATACTTTGGTTTAAAGTTTGGTACCCGACATCCTTTTCAAGCTCTTGGGGTTCTCCTCATTAGACCGAATTCTAAGGAGAGCTTTCTGTTTCCGACTCATTGATCCCCATTTTCATTCGGCTCCCACAAACAAGGGGGACCAGAATCCATGTGCCCGGGCTGACTGATTAGGATTGCCTGAAGATGACTAGTTAGACATGTATTTTGTATCAATTTGTGTTAGTATTTATTTGGGTACCAGGACAAAGTGCTTTCATCAGAAGCACAGTACAGCGGTAAATGGATCACTGACATCAGTGGGTTCTTTAACAATGATAACCCATTGATAAGTGGATACATAACCCAGGTAGTGATGAAGATGGGAACTTGGAACCAGGACAGCACAGACAGACATGAAGGTACAATTTGTGCAATGATGTTCCAGTGGGGAATGGCTGAGGATTAAGCAGAGAGATCATGCCATGGCATGACTCAAGTGGTCCCTTAAGGAAGGAGCTTTTATAAAGCCGTCTTTAAGTCTTGAACCATAGTTATGTTTTTGATCTGAGGTGTTTGGGAGTTATGATGGTAAGGGGCAAGGCGCGTAGAAAATGGAAGCTGGAGGGAGCTGATGGCATTTGAGGAAGTGGGAGGTTAAGGAGTGCTTGGGATTGAAGAGTTGAGAGGAAGAGTAGCTTGAGACAGAGTTGGCTAGATGGCGAGAGAGGGGAATAACAGGGATAGCTTTGATGATGAGAAGGAGGGATTTGAAGAGGGAGGAGCGCTTCAATGAGGTAGATTGAATGAGACATTTAAAAAATCAAGCAACCAACCAAAGTTACATTTGGGAACTTAACCACCAGCCAGATAGTACCCAAATTAGTCCGTTGATGCAGCCTATTGCAGACAAGACCTAATTTTGTATGTCTTCATGACCTCGAGGAAACAAGCTAATTTGATGAGAGAGGTGCTACTGGATCTGGATATGGGAGATCTCTGATGACGTATAAGAAGCAAGTTCTAAGATCATTAATGTTACGGCACGATTGTGGCGTGCACAGTAGACAATACAAGGGACTTTTAAAGCAGGCCGATTTCTCGACTAACAGCCAATGAAGTGGGGGCAAGTAAAGACATACGTCATCCAAAACATTATACATTGACATCCAACTATCAAATAGAACGTGCTAGTAGCTTTCTGCAAGTAAAGAAACACAGCTCCAAGGACATTTCCATTTTCAAAGGCATAGAGCAATGTAAGACATTAGCAGCTGCTGTGGGCCATCTGGCAGGGAGATAAGCTGCCCCTTGCTTTCTCTGAGAATCCAGCTTGTGAAATTCTCATTAATTGCAGTAACACCTTTCAGCATTTAGTGTGTCATTAACAACAATCTCCTTTCAAGCATTTATTAGAATCTCATCATTAGAAGAAGGTGCCCGTTTCAATTAAAAAGAGCTGCTGTGTGTGAGGCTTGCTATCATTAACCCTTTGCTCTTCAGTTTGGTTTTCAATTTGAAAGTATAATTGACCAGTGTCGATGTGACTATTTCCAG
Source organism: Ambystoma mexicanum (assembly GCF_040938575.1). NCBI lineage: Eukaryota > Metazoa > Chordata > Amphibia > Caudata > Ambystomatidae > Ambystoma > Ambystoma mexicanum. The sequence goes on along the minus strand of NC_090931.1, from coordinate 287,806,890 downwards.
AGGTGGTCAAACCTGCACTTATACATCATAGTTGGTCATCTTGCCTTGTTTCCATTAAGTATAACCTTAAGAATCATAGGGCCTCATTTCAAGCTTGGCATTCCAGTAAAAAAGTGTTAATCTGCTTTTGCTTTTTTCTTTGGTTGGTAACAGATTTATCGCTACTTAGGCTGCACTGCCAAGTTCCAAGATTGGAGGTGAAGTGCAGGAGTTATCTCCAGCATGTACCTAAACGTATCCCCTCCACTAAATTGGAGGAATTACTGTGGGCAGCATTACCAATTGCAGTCATTTCTCATAAATATCAGTGGAGTCCTGTTGGTTCCTCAGGAACTAGAACGAAAGTCATAATGATGCACATATAAGGGTCTCATTACAAGTATGGCGGAGCGGGGAAAAATTACTGCCACTTTTCACACACTACTACAAGTATGGCCCTGGAATGGGGGATTTACCTCCAGCATCATGCTGCAGGTAAATCCTCCCACTGTCTGCCGTAAAATCGGTGGAATTACCGCAGCAGTAATTCCGCCGGCAGTAATTCCACCAAAAAAGCCCAAATAGAGTCCAATGGACTGTGAAAGAATGGGGATTTACTCTGCCACTTGTAATCCAGCTGTAATTCCGGTGCACCAAGTAGCAGTAACGGTAATTCCGTTGGGTGGTATTCCAGCAGATTTATCGCCTGAATACTGCCCAACTCGTAATGAGGCCCATAGTGATTTGTAGCTCAGTGTACATATGTTATCCATCCTCCCTCCTGAATTTAATTATAGCTGCCAAGTGGGCCCATGCCATGTATAACTCCTTCATCTAGCCCTGTAGGGCCATTTTCGTGACAGGGGAACAAAACTGCAATTCCCAGAATGAAAACTGTAATTGACTGAAAAGCCAAGACTACCTAAAGGTTTGCCACATGATATGGAGCTCCTGCCAGGGGACTGTACGAAAAACACTAGTTTGGCTGAGATGGGATGCTCAGACACTGAGGATTAAGGACATCAATGCATGAAAAGACCTGGAGTGAACTCTGGGAGGTTTCCAGGTGGGCTATGCCCCATGGGCCTCTTTATGTGGGTACACTAATTTTCTGCTGCTCTTACTCGCTTTCCCATGCACTCTGTCCCTTCTTTTTGTCTCTCTCCCCATCCCATGGCCCTTTGACGCATAGCTTCCAGTTTGTTATTCTCACTCTTAACAAATGTTATATGCCAGATTTGTGTTATGTTTAACTACTTTGTAATCCCTTTACAGGGACAAATGTGCTTTATAATTCACCATTTAGACCCATTTCTTCCACCTGTTCTTGTGGGAGAAGCTCCCACAACCTACTTAGAGGGGTTGGGCTTGCTTGCACAGTGTAGCTTTGGGCCCCTTAAAAAAATGGCCACTTGTGGCTCCCGTTCCACTCCTGGTCAGGGGCTCATCACGAGATGGGCAGAGCAGTAAAATGCTGCGGTAGCACTATTACCGCTGCATTTACCGCTCCGGCCAATCTCGAGTTGGGCGGAAAGTGGGAGTTTTACCTCCATCTTTTTTGCTGGAAATAAAAATCGCCCTTTTCCGCCCATTTTCAGCACTAATTGTGCGGGCGCTAATAGCGCCAAGAAACCCCCATTGGGTCCAATAGACCCAATGGGAATGGGAATTTACCTCCCAACCGCAACTCAGGATCCGGCGCAATATGCACCGGACCGAGTTGCGGTAGCGCTAATAGCATTGGGTGGTATCCCAGCAAATTTACTGTCGGGATACCGCCCCGCTCAGGATGAGGCCCAATATAAGTTATAATGTGTGGAGTAGCGCAATTCAAGCCCACTTAAAATCAATGAAAACAAGAGTTTCTTACATTTTTATCATAATGTGTCCCAATCCAAGCACTGCAGGAGAATGAAACGCAAGGATATCCAAAGAGGAAGTGACTCCGAGTAGGAGGTGGTCTGAGACATTAGGCTCCTGAGCTGCAGGAGGAGGGAGGAGTCGCTGAAAGAGAGCAATCAGGGGCAGAGCAGGAATCGGATCGGTGTGATCACTACGACCCCCAGCGTTCCCACGGCCGAAAATGCCAACTTTTTATATTTTTATTTTAAACCCCCTTTACACCACATACATAATAATAAAAATAATAAAAATAATAGTAATAATAATAATAACATATGCGGGGGGGGGGAGATCCCCCCATACTCCCCATACTACTATTATATCCGAAACCCTCTACATATATATGTGGTGTAAGGGGGGTCGGAAGAAAAAAAGTCAGAATTTCGGGAGTATGAATTCCGAGGGCGACATTTTAGCACATTACCCCGGAATCCAAAAAGAAAAACAAGAGCAGGAAAGTGAGCGTCTCACACAGTGAGCTCACTCGGGGAGAGTCATGCAGACACAACCAGGCCAGTGAATGGCAGCCGCCATAGAGGGGCACACTACAGCTGGGAGAGCTGCCCCATATTGAACTAGTGAGCTGGGGAACAGTGGATGCTGAGAGCCGCTGCTAGACATTCGGCGTTCGGCATCTAAAGAAGCAGCAGCAGCAGCAGCAAGCCCTTCCGGTGGAAGCTGGGGAGCAGCGACCTCGAGAGCATAACATTTCCAGACGAAAGCATTCAAGTGGAGCAATAGTGCGTTGTGGGAAGGGAATACCACTGAGTGAGAGGTTTGAGATAAAAGCACTGTTGCATTGCAGAATTTGCAACCCAATACTCACACCAACTTTCAGTCCCCCTCTTCAAAAGAGCCAAAGTCGGTGTTTAGCACCAAAAAATTTGAACTCACTACCACTCAATCTCATAAAAGAAGCCTCGCCCACTGTGTTCAGAAAAGCCTTGAAAACAAAGCTATTCAACTAGATTTCACTGAAGCTGCTCACTTATAACTTGAACTCAAGTGCTGTTTTACCGTCTTTAACCATGTAAAGATATCCTCCATGTATTCTGTATCCAAGTGAATTCTCTGTGATATTCTGTATTATGCCCTATCCCTCTAAAGTTAACTGCCATTTATTCTGTATCCAAGTGAAACTTCTGTAACAGCGCCAGGATGCCCCAGGGCTGATGTGTGCTTTATAAATTCAAATAAATTCCCAATGCCTCTGAACAAGAGGTTGAGTGGAGACAATTATATTCAAAAAATATTGAACTGTGGGAATTGAAGTCCATATTTCGAATACCTTCCAGGAAGAGGCTGGGTAAGGAATACACAGAAAGAATATTACATTGTGGGAACTGAAGTCCTCTCACGGACAGACAGAGGGCAGAATCAACCAAGTGGATTAATGTTACATGGTAGGAAGTGAAGCCCACCTTTCCAATGAGGAAGAGACTTAATGCTTCAAGAGTGCAGGGGGGGTCATAGAAATCCAAATTCCCAGGACAGCTAGAGACTTCAAGACTGTGCACTTGGAACTAAAGTCCAGGTTTCTGAACCAACCTAGGAGAGGCAGCTGTGAAGAAGGTTCGACTGGCCTACAGGGCAATGCCCGAATGACCAGCTAGTGTAGGTCTTTTCTAGCCCAGAGTGGGTCAGTTTGAGTTATTACACTCTGCATCTGCTAGTTCTAACCCAAGTTATTGAACAAATATGCTTTCAAATGCACTTTTTCCCAGCACATTTGACGAACCCTGGCTTAATAGTAGTCTGACAGTTTATCACAAAAAGAAACAAATTGCCATTTCTAACTGTAGGACACTTGTTTACTGGTGCCAGGGCCTAGTTTATGTCCCAGCCTGATCCTGACTGTGAAACACCTCTTCAACTCTGGGAATTGAAACACACGTTCCCGGCCAAACTAAGGTAAAGACAGTTGGCCTCATTACAAGTATGGCAGTGAGGGAAAAAATTAGCGGTAATGCAATTAACGCCACTTTTCCCGCACCGCCCTAATACGAGTATGGCCCTGGAGTGGGAGGATTTACCACCAGCATCATGCTGGAGGTAAATTCTCCCACCTTCTGCCGAAAATCGGCAAAATCGGCAGTGGCAATTCCTCCAAAAAATGCCCCATAGAGTCCAATTGCCTCTATAAAAATAAATGGGGATTAGCTTTACCACCGCCACTTGTAATCCGTCGGTAATTCCGCCGGACCAAGAGGTGGCAACGGTAATTCAGTTGGGCGGTATTCTGGCAGATTTACTGCCAGAATACTGCCCAACTCGTAATGAGGTCTAATGGGATTTACCGTTAGCGCCATGGCATCCGGTGGAATTACTGCCAAATTACAAGGCCATGAGTGGGTGTCCCAACCATTAATGATAACAGTAACCCCGTTCTGTGGGATTAGCATTAAAAAACAATGCTTATCAGTAAATCCCCCACTTCTCGGCAGCAATAGCGTTACCGCTGGAAAAGTGGAGGAATTACTGAATGGTATCTCTGGCGTTGGCATTAGCACTGAGCGTAAATGGCGTCATTCCCGAAACACAAGCCTCAATGGTGGCCTTCTTTGAAAACCCCTTAAAAATCACTCATTTCCTGTTGCCATCCAACTTTCCAAGTGGTGCCAATGATGCAGGATAAAATGGCAAAGTGAAGGGGCCCATAACGTGGGTTAGAAAAACACAATTTATCAAGTCTGAGTTCCAGGTACTTGCTGCAGATGTTATCAACCACGCTGATGTGCTCTTTGGGGCGCAGCAATGGAAAACAACTGTCCACAGGAAGAATACCAGCTGGACAGATATACGTGACAATATGGTAGCCGTTAGCACTGTACTCAGAGACAATGAAGTCTGGAGATTGGAGACCGCACCATGGCCTTTGGGTCATTGCACCGCTTGCAGCATCCACCAACGAAAGACAGCTGCCAATGGAAGTTGCACAGTTGAAACACTCAACCTCACAACCTGGGGGGTAAAGGTCAGTAATATCCTCCACATGGCTTGAATAGAGGGAATTGGAGGAACAGAGGCTAGATCAGGCAGTAAATCTAACCATCTGTGATGTGAATGCATAAGATGCCTCCCTAAGCCATGTGCCAGACTGTGCTCAAAAGGCCATGGAACTAATGCTAGAACAACAAAACGCATGTGCCAACCATAGAAGGAGACCATGTGAAGCTAGAAATGTTTCAATGCATCTACTGAAATGGGAGCTCATGCAATCTGGAGATGCATCAATCAGGGCATGCCCAGGCCATACAGTAAACTGAAACCTCCTGTGCCCAAAAGAATCCCATAAGCGCCCAGTAACCATTGAACCCTCCTTGAAAACCAGTGCCAATAACTGTCCTGGCCCATGCAAATGCCACATGAGCAATGCTTCTGCCAATGAGCATTGGCATAAAGGAAAGGCCAAGTCATCATGTCTCCTTGCCATAGTCCAAACATGCCAGTGTGCAGCCCATGAAATCTACCCTATCCATGATTGTATAGTGCCACGCTGACTCCTCTGAGCAAACCACAAGGTGCACATGACAACAAATACCATGAGACACAGAATCCTATTTTCACAGTTGTAGTTAATGAGTTGCACTCAGAGAGATTTGGGGTAGGATATGAATTGCATTTAGATGGATTTTGGGGATAGGAAATGAGTTAAACTCAGATGGATTTGGGAGTAGGAAATGAATTGCACCTAGTCCTAGATGGATTATAGGGGTAGGAAATGAATTGCACTTAGATGGATTTTGGGGATAGGAAATGAGTTGCCCTCGGATGGATTTGGGGGTAGGAAATAAATTGCACGTAGATGGATTGTAGTGGCAGGAAATGAATTGCACTTGGATTTTAAGGTTAGGAAATGTATTGCAGTTAGATTAATTTTGGGGGTAGGAAATTAATTGCACCTAGATGGATGTAGGGGTAGGAAACAAATTGCACCTAGGTAGATTTTAGTGGTAGGAAATGTGTGGCACTTAGATTAATTTTGAGGGTAGGAAATGATTTGCACCTAGATGGAGTTTGGGGTGGGAATTGAGTTACACTTAGATGGATTTTGGGGGTGGGGAGTACATTTCACTTGGATGGATTTTGGGGGTGGAAAATGAATTGCACTTGGATGGATTCAGGGGGTAGGAAATGAGTGGCACTTAGATGGATTGTTGGGGGTCAGAAGGGTGTTGCACCTAGATGGATTTTCAGGGGGTGGGGGATGGGAATAGTGTTGCAGTCTTCGTTGGTATGTCCATTCACGCAGATGGTTAGGATGATGTCCTGTCCCCAGACCTCTGAAGATCATAGGTAGAACCGGCCCAAGGTGCCTATATCCCTTGAGGACAGACCGTTAATCACACAAAGAAAATGTAGTAAGAGTGCCCCTTCTGTGCTTAAAGATCTGTCACAATAGCTTGCCACTACTACGGGTCTTGGTACTGGACCAGTTTGATACTAGCCCGCTTACAATAACTATAAGGACACCGATGGGGTGGTACCTAGATATCTGGGTGGTCTGCCATTGCAACCAGAAGAAAGCATAGGCAGGTTAACACATGTGGTCCACTTAGAGCAATTTTGCTTACAATGTTTTACCGGCCCATGATGTTTGAAGATATATGTTGGTACCCCCTGTTTCACTTATAACTGTTTAAGTTAGTTATTGTAATACACAGTGGTTACATGTCAGTATCCTTGATAACACGCTTATTAGACTGCTTTGGTTAGCATTTGTAGAACTTAAAACATATGTTGCAGGAAGATAAAGGTAAGGGTGGGGCTGTGGTAGTAATGGACTCCATATTTTATCACGCTCAATGTACATCTATGTTGACGGACACCTCTACATATTTAAGGTTAAATGGAGATCCAACAAATCAAATCAGGGAGATTATTGAAAGTTGTGTTAATGAGGCCTTTGACAATGATTGGATTAACATTAAAACTAGGTCTTTTCTTTTGAAGAAATATCCAATAATGCCGGTCCTATACGGCCTTCCGAAAATTCACAAAAATAAAGACCAGCCCCCATTGAGACCCATTGTTGCCGGTACTGAAAGTATCCTAGACCCTTTATCTAAATATGTAGACAGGATCTTACAACCATTGGGTCAATCAATTCCAACGTCTTTGAGAGATACTACGGATTTTCTGTTGAATTTTAAAGAATGTACCTGTTTGTCATCTGAATGTATATTGTTTTCAATGGATGTGTGTAGCCTGTACACCTCGATCCCCCACCAGGAGGGTATTGAGGCTGTAGAATGGTTACTATTACAAACTAATACCGTGAAATGTGATCCACAGTTAATCATTCAATTCATTACTATCATTCTACACAACAGTTTCTTTAGATACCAACGAGAGTACTACTCTCAAATATCGGGCACAGCGATGGGGTGGGCAATGGCCCCGGCCTATGCCAACATATATATGTATTGGTTTGAGAAGCGGCTTGTGTTGGACAATATGGAATGGTCTTCAAAGATTATAATGTGGAAACGGTACATTGATGATATCGTTGGTGTTTGGTGTGGCTCCAAAAAAGAATTGGAAGAATTCCTTAGTTATCTTACACACACGGATTAAGTTTACCTTGGAAATAGGAGAACCTACACTTCACTTCCTAGATGTCCAGTTAGAGATTGTTGATAATCAAATTAGTACATCCTTATACCACAAGGCCACAGATGTGAACAGTCTATTACATTATGCGAGTTTCCATCCCAAGTCAATGTTAGCTAGTTTACCTTATAGCCAAATGTTACGTTTGAAGAGGATTATTAGAGACAGTGATGTTCTGCAAGATGAGTGTAATATTTTATCTAAGAGGTTTGCTCCGAGAGGGTATCCAACAAAAACAATTGAAGAAGCACATGCAAGGTCTCTCCCCATTACGAGAGAACAACTACTGACTCCTAAATCCAAAAAAGATAACACAGCTATTCTCCATATTTCAAAATTCTCCAGACAATCGTTTCACATTAAACAAACCATTCAAAAACATTGGCACATCTTAGACTATGACCCCACGTTACTTGAATTGTTTCCAGATTCACCAATGATGGTATACAGAAGAGGCACCAACATTCGAGATAAGGTAGTGAAGGCAGAACGTGTACCTAAGGAAATGCAACTAACGTTGGCCACTAAGAAAAAAGGCACGTTTCCATGTCTGACTTGCAGTCACTGCAACAATGTGTCCAAGGGTGATTACATTACACACCCCCACACAGGGAAAAAAAATCAAACTGAGAAACTTTGCAATGTGTCGATCAATTGGGGACATTTACAGCATTAAGTGCCCGTGCGGTCTAATGTATATCGGACAGACTGCAAGCTCTGCCCGAGAGCGATGGACTGAGCATAAATCAAACATCCGTTGTAACAATATGAAATCTCCAGTCGCGAGGCATTTTGCAGCGGCACACCACACCATAGCTCAGATCAGTTTTACTATTTTGGAGGTTGTCAGACGTCCAATTAGGGGAGGGGACTTTATGAGAACCCTTGCTCAAAGGGAGATGTTTTGGATCGATACCTTTGAGACCATCTCACCGAAAGCTCTGCATGAAGAATTTTCTCTCAATTGCTTTGTTTGAATCCGATTTTATTTTGGTACTTTGTAATACATTTTATTTGGTTTTTATTTTTGTGGACTGGTCATTTTCACCACATTCGTTTGACTCCCTGATTTAGTGACCTTTGATGTGCCTATTGTACTTAGTGTACTTGGTTCTTTACCTTATTCTTCTTTGTTATAGATTACCCACTTGACATTGTGAATAGCCATGGGCATAAGTATTGTACCACTTTGCTAATCTCATGTGGTTCATTATATTTTAGTTTATTAATTTGTTTTTGTGTATTTTTACTGTTGTGTCAGTTATCCCATCTAAGGTCAGCACTTTGCCTCAGTCAGATTTTCCATTTTAACTAATTCTGTTGGCTTACTACATCACATCAATCATGAGTGTCTGATGCCACTTTCCCTATATATTGATTATATAGGTCTAGTTATATTTCAGTACTTTTTCTTTTTTTCATTAGTGCGCCTATTGGCTTACTATTCTGTACCAACCATGTGTGTTTGATGGCACCGGTTCAACGTATAGATCTAGTTATATTTCAGTATAGGTCGGTGTCATTAGTACGTTCCTTATATATGGACGAGTATTATCTTGAATATTTTTTCCTCTTTTTTACCAATTTTACTTTTTGTATAAGTGTCTCATAGTATTCCTTTAGGTTATTTGAATTAGGCTCTACTATTATTTTTTCGCAGTTTTCATTGGTTACTTTATTTTACTTTCGTTTTTTGTACATGACGCCTGCATCTCATTTTCGGTGCATGCTTTGTTTGCTTTGCCCGTAAATTCCACGGGATCGTGTATCAGTTTTAACATTCGAATTTGTGGATGGCAGCCTCCTCTTTACATGTCGGATTTCCGACGTGCAATACAACGTGTTTTCACTTTGTGACGGCTTTAGTGTTATAAACGGGGGCGGCATCACGGCGATGTTAATTGCTTTACCTTTAACACGTTATCTTTTTAACGTTCCAGATCATGTGCCTTTAGCAAATGACCATTAACTGGGTATAAATGAAGCACCTGCTGTTGCAGTACGCTTAGCTAGTTTGAGTTGTCACGTCCGTGAGAGGTGTTCGCGTATACTCCGGTGAGTTGAATAGAAGGCAGGGCTTTCTCCGTCTATTTTTAGTTTAGCAATTAACTTTTGTTTACTTCACTTGTATCTCTTTATGGTGGTAGTTTTTGTTACACTAGCTATTAATATGGTTTGACTTCTATTTTAAGTGTCCATATTTCTTGCTTATAAAACTCTTTTCTATTTTGCTTGCTTTTTTTACCTTTGTGTGGCCATCTGTTTTGGTCACATGCAGTGACTCCTCTTCATTTGGAGCTGTTTAATAGTTAGATCACTTTCATACATGGTTTGACTTGTATTTTAAGTCTCCATGCTACATGAATTAATTACTCTGGTCACATTCAGTGGCCTGTTTCAATTTGGCGTTGTATTAATTTAAAGTGTCCTTATACATCGTTTTGTCTTCTATTTAAGTCTCTACACTATATGAGTAGATTCATTTTATGATTTTCTTTTTTTCTGTTTGTGGTTAGATACAGTGCCTCACCTGTCCAGACCTATTCGGCCTTTGTCATTCTTTGGGTACTACATAAGTGAAAGTGGACTTCCTTGGGAATCTGCCTACCATCTATGGGCTGGTCCTTGTGGGGCCCTAGAACTGTTCCTTAATAGCTTTATAGTCCATCAACAACACTGTAGCATAATGCAAAATTGGTCTAGCGGCCTAAAATTGATTTTGGATACTGCAGATATAACGTGGGAAACCTTGATTGCCACACCTCAAATTGCGAAAAAAAAAAACGAACAAAATGGAATTGGATACAGAAGTTAGAACGAAGAAATCTGCTATCTACATCGATCGACTTAGGTCCTCTAACAAATTGTCTAGATCGCCTACCCAGATATTTACAAAAATTTCCCTCAAGGAAACACTGTAACCAATTTTTGAGACTGCGGTTGAACGCACACACAACCAAGGAGATCTTATGGAGACGAAAAGTCACCAATATTGAGAATAATCTCTGTAGGTTCTGTGAAATTACAGTTGAATCGATAAAACACATGGTCACTGAATGCCCTAAAATCAAGGAACATCGAACTTGCTATCTGGGCTCTTTTGCTCCAGTTGACGAAGACATGGACAAATGGTGGTATTATATACTATCTGGATTAAACGTGTCATTGACATGTGCAGTTTGTGAATTTGTGGAAAATATTCTGAGCGAGGACCAGCTATAATCAGAAAGATTTCCATTATTAAAAGATTGTATTTCTTTCTTTTGTGCTGTCTTTTTTGTTCTCTTGTTTTTTGTGTTTTTGTGGATTCATGTTTACTTATATGAAAGTAGGATTGTTTATTGTTTATTGTAATTAAAGTTTATTTGTAAACTAATTGTTACAATTAAAATAAAAAATAAAAACAAAAAAGAACTGTTCCTTAATAGCTTTAGTGACTGAGGTCCTAATCATTGGTAAGCATGGTATTCAATCTATTTTAGGTGTCCTTTAATTCCTTGACCCTTAGGCTTATTACACAATACCACTTATTTATTCATCTTTACTCTCATTCCACAGGGTATTCACTATCCGTTTGGAATTAGTCAATATGTGTCATAGCTGGAATTGGATCCTTATTGCTATCAGATTTTCAGATTTTCAGATTTTCTGTTGCTGTGAATTCATCAATTTTTTTGTTTTTCACCAGTTGACAGGTAATATTTTCTTTTGATTTGTTTAAATATCCTAGTGCCCGTTTGAGGCCTCATTAATTTCTTTCTTGGAGGCACACTGATGAGATGGTGGATGGTTATGTCAATAAATATTTTTTTCTGATTATAACTGAATTATTGTGACTACATATATGTGGATTGTTTTATTCTTTTATATATTTTCTATAAATTATTTTGTATATATTTTCTCTTTCTGGATTTCTCTAATTTTGTGTACACTGTAAATACCATATTGACACTGATGATGTCTTTAATGTATAGAATTACAGATAATTCTGCTCCTGAAGAAGGGGTTGTTCCCCGAAACGCATAGAGCTCCTCAGAACATTACAAGAATAACATTTTTGGTTATTTTCTGATTGATTATATAATAATATAACCAATGTTCTATTTCTGTTGTTTTCAAGATTATTCTCTCTTCTGATGGCCTGATTTGAACATTTGTATGTTTACGAACTCTAATGCTAACCAGAAGTGTTCTGGTCAACATATTGTGAAATCTGTTTGTTTTGCCTAAATATTTATTTACCTTTTTGAAGTAAAAATTCTAACTACATTTGACTGACTGTGTATCAGTTCCAAAGGTGTGCAGGGGACGGGAGTGTCTTTAGATTTAGACACTTTTTTTCATTTCATACAATAACTGTAAGGACACCGATGGGGTGGTACCTGGGTAGTGTGCCATTGCAACCAGAAGAAAGCACAGGCAGGTTAACACACGTGGTACACTTAGAGCAATTTTGCTTACAATGTTTTACCGGCCCATGATGTTTGAAGATATATGTTGATACCCCCTGTTTCACTTATAACTGTTTAAGTTAGTTAGTGTAATACACAGTGGTTACATGTCAGTATCCTTGATAACACGCTTATTAGACTGCTTTGGTTAGCATTTGTAGAACTTAAAACATATGTTGCAGGAAGATAAAGGTAAGGGTGGGGCTGTGGTAGTAATGGACTCCATATTTTATCACGCTCAATGTACATCTATGTTGACGGACACCTCTACATATTTAAGGTTAAATGGAGATCCAACAAATCAAATCAGGGAGATTATTGAAAGTTGTGTTAATGAGGCCTTTGACAATGATTGGATTAACATTAAAACTAGGTCCTTTCTTTTGAAGAAATATCCAATAATGCTGGTCCTATACGGCCTTCCGAAAATTCACAAAAATAAAGACCAGCCCCCATTGAGACCCATTGTTGCCGGTACTGAAAGTATCCTAGACCCTTTATCTAAATATGTAGACAGGATCTTACAACCATTGGGTCAATCAATTCCAACGTCTTTGAGAGATACTACGGATTTTCTGTTGAATTTTAAAGAATGTACCTGTTTGTCATCTGAATGTATATTGTTTTCAATGGATGTGTGTAGCCTGTACACCTCGATCCCCCACCAGGAGGGTATTGAGGCTGTAGAATGGTTACTATTACAAACTAATACCGTGAAATGTGATCCACAGTTAATCATTCAATTCATTACTATCATTCTACACAACAGTTTCTTTAGATACCAACGAGAGTACTACTCTCAAATATCGGGCACAGCGATGGGGTGGGCAATGGCCCCGGCCTATGCCAACATATATATGTATTGGTTTGAGAAGCGGCTTGTGTTGGACAATATGGAATGGTCTTCAAAGATTATAATGTGGAAACGGTACATTGATGATATCGTTGGTGTTTGGTGTGGCTCCAAAAAAGAATTGGAAGAATTCCTTAGTTATCTTACACACACGGATTAAGTTTACCTTGGAAATAGGAGAACCTACACTTCACTTCCTAGATGTCCAGTTAGAGATTGTTGATAATCAAATTAGTACATCCTTATACCACAAGGCCACAGATGTGAACAGTCTATTACATTATGCGAGTTTCCATCCCAAGTCAATGTTAGCTAGTTTACCTTATAGCCAAATGTTACGTTTGAAGAGGATTATTAGAGACAGTGATGTTCTGCAAGATGAGTGTAATATTTTATCTAAGAGGTTTGCTCCGAGAGGGTATCCAACAAAAACAATTGAAGAAGCACATGCAAGGTCTCTCCCCATTACGAGAGAACAACTACTGACTCCTAAATCCAAAAAAGATAACACAGCTATTCTCCATATTTCAAAATTCTCCAGACAATCGTTTCACATTAAACAAACCATTCAAAAACATTGGCACATCTTAGACTATGACCCCACGTTACTTGAATTGTTTCCAGATTCACCAATGATGGTATACAGAAGAGGCACCAACATTCGAGATAAGGTAGTGAAGGCAGAACGTGTACCTAAGGAAATGCAACTAACGTTGGCCACTAAGAAAAAAGGCACGTTTCCATGTCTGACTTGCAGTCACTGCAACAATGTGTCCAAGGGTGATTACATTACACACCCCCACACAGGGAAAAAAAATCAAACTGAGAAACTTTGCAATGTGTCGATCAATTGGGGACATTTACAGCATTAAGTGCCCGTGCGGTCTAATGTATATCGGACAGACTGCAAGCTCTGCCCGAGAGCGATGGACTGAGCATAAATCAAACATCCGTTGTAACAATATGAAATCTCCAGTCGCGAGGCATTTTGCAGCGGCACACCACACCATAGCTCAGATCAGTTTTACTATTTTGGAGGTTGTCAGACGTCCAATTAGGGGAGGGGACTTTATGAGAACCCTTGCTCAAAGGGAGATGTTTTGGATCGATACCTTTGAGACCATCTCACCGAAAGCTCTGCATGAAGAATTTTCTCTCAATTGCTTTGTTTGAATCCGATTTTATTTTGGTACTTTGTAATACATTTTATTTGGTTTTTATTTTTGTGGACTGGTCATTTTCACCACATTCGTTTGACTCCCTGATTTAGTGACCTTTGATGTGCCTATTGTACTTAGTGTACTTGGTTCTTTACCTTATTCTTCTTTGTTATAGATTACCCACTTGACATTGTGAATAGCCATGGGCATAAGTATTGTACCACTTTGCTAATCTCATGTGGTTCATTATATTTTAGTTTATTAATTTGTTTTTGTGTATTTTTACTGTTGTGTCAGTTATCCCATCTAAGGTCAGCACTTTGCCTCAGTCAGATTTTCCATTTTAACTAATTCTGTTGGCTTACTACATCACATCAATCATGAGTGTCTGATGCCACTTTCCCTATATATTGATTATATAGGTCTAGTTATATTTCAGTACTTTTTCTTTTTTTCATTAGTGCGCCTATTGGCTTACTATTCTGTACCAACCATGTGTGTTTGATGGCACCGGTTCAACGTATAGATCTAGTTATATTTCAGTATAGGTCGGTGTCATTAGTACGTTCCTTATATATGGACGAGTATTATCTTGAATATTTTTTCCTCTTTTTTACCAATTTTACTTTTTGTATAAGTGTCTCATAGTATTCCTTTAGGTTATTTGAATTAGGCTCTACTATTATTTTTTCGCAGTTTTCATTGGTTACTTTATTTTACTTTCGTTTTTTGTACATGACGCCTGCATCTCATTTTCGGTGCATGCTTTGTTTGCTTTGCCCGTAAATTCCACGGGATCGTGTATCAGTTTTAACATTCGAATTTGTGGATGGCAGCCTCCTCTTTACATGTCGGATTTCCGACGTGCAATACAACGTGTTTTCACTTTGTGACGGCTTTAGTGTTATAAACGGGGGCGGCATCACGGCGATGTTAATTGCTTTACCTTTAACACGTTATCTTTTTAACGTTCCAGATCATGTGCCTTTAGCAAATGACCATTAACTGGGTATAAATGAAGCACCTGCTGTTGCAGTACGCTTAGCTAGTTTGAGTTGTCACGTCCGTGAGAGGTGTTCGCGTATACTCCGGTGAGTTGAATAGAAGGCAGGGCTTTCTCCGTCTATTTTTAGTTTAGCAATTAACTTTTGTTTACTTCACTTGTATCTCTTTATGGTGGTAGTTTTTGTTACACTAGCTATTAATATGGTTTGACTTCTATTTTAAGTGTCCATATTTCTTGCTTATAAAACTCTTTTCTATTTTGCTTGCTTTTTTTACCTTTGTGTGGCCATCTGTTTTGGTCACATGCAGTGACTCCTCTTCATTTGGAGCTGTTTAATAGTTAGATCACTTTCATACATGGTTTGACTTGTATTTTAAGTCTCCATGCTACATGAATTAATTACTCTGGTCACATTCAGTGGCCTGTTTCAATTTGGCGTTGTATTAATTTAAAGTGTCCTTATACATCGTTTTGTCTTCTATTTAAGTCTCTACACTATATGAGTAGATTCATTTTATGATTTTCTTTTTTTCTGTTTGTGGTTAGATACAGTGCCTCACCTGTCCAGACCTATTCGGCCTTTGTCATTCTTTGGGTACTACATAAGTGAAAGTGGACTTCCTTGGGAATCTGCCTACCATCTATGGGCTGGTCCTTGTGGGGCCCTAGAACTGTTCCTTAATAGCTTTATAGTCCATCAACAACACTGTAGCATAATGCAAAATTGGTCTAGCGGCCTAAAATTGATTTTGGATACTGCAGATATAACGTGGGAAACCTTGATTGCCACACCTCAAATTGCGAAACAAAAACGAACAAAATGGAATTGGATACAGAAGTTAGAACGAAGAAATCTGCTATCTACATCGATCGACTTAGGTCCTCTAACAAATTGTCTAGATCGCCTACCCAGATATTTA
Organism: Ambystoma mexicanum; assembly: GCF_040938575.1. NCBI lineage: Eukaryota > Metazoa > Chordata > Amphibia > Caudata > Ambystomatidae > Ambystoma > Ambystoma mexicanum. Next base: position 287,791,006 of record NC_090931.1, on the reverse strand, counting down.
CAAAAATTTCCCTCAAGGAAACACTGTAACCAATTTTTGAGACTGCGGTTGAACGCACACACAACCAAGGAGATCTTATGGAGACGAAAAGTCACCAATATTGAGAATAATCTCTGTAGGTTCTGTGAAATTACAGTTGAATCGATAAAACACCTGGTCACTGAATGCCCTAAAATCAAGGAACATCGAACTTGCTATCTGGGCTCTTTTGCTCCAGTTGACGAAGACATGGACAAATGGTGGTATTATATACTATCTGGATTAAACGTGTCATTGACATGTGCAGTTTGTGAATTTGTGGAAAATATTCTGAGCGAGGACCAGCTATAATCAGAAAGATTTCCATTATTAAAAGATTGTATTTCTTTCTTTTGTGCTGTCTTTTTTGTTCTCTTGTTTTTTGTGTTTTTGTGGATTCATGTTTACTTATATGAAAGTAGGATTGTTTATTGTTTATTGTAATTAAAGTTTATTTGTAAACTAATTGTTACAATTAAAATAAAAAATAAAAACAAAAAAGAACTGTTCCTTAATAGCTTTAGTGACTGAGGTCCTAATCATTGGTAAGCATGGTTTTCAATCTATTTTAGGTGTCCTTTAATTCCTTGACCCTTAGGCTTATTACACAATACCACTTATTTATTCATCTTTACTCTCATTCCACAGGGTATTCACTATCCGTTTGGAATTAGTCAATATGTGTCATAGCTGGAATTGGATCCTTATTGCTATCAGATTTTCAGATTTTCAGATTTTCTGTTGCTGTGAATTCATCAATTTTTTTGTTTTTCACCAGTTGACAGGTAATATTTTCTTTTGATTTGTTTAAATATCCTAGTGCCCGTTTGAGGCCTCATTAATTTCTTTCTTGGAGGCACACTGATGAGATGGTGGATGGTTATGTCAATAAATATTTTTTTCTGATTATAACTGAATTATTGTGACTACATATATGTGGATTGTTTTATTCTTTTATATATTTTCTATAAATTATTTTGTATATATTTTCTCTTTCTGGATTTCTCTAATTTTGTGTACACTGTAAATACCATATTGACACTGATGATGTCTTTAATGTATAGAATTACAGATTATTCTGCTCCTGAAGAAGGGGTTGTTCCCCGAAACGCATAGAGCTCCTCAGAACATTACAAGAATAACATTTTTGGTTATTTTCTGATTGATTATATAATAATATAACCAATGTTCTATTTCTGTTGTTTTCAAGATTATTCTCTCTTCTGATGGCCTGATTTGAACATTTGTATGTTTACGAACTCTAATGCTAACCAGAAGTGTTCTGGTCAACATATTGTGAAATCTGTTTGTTTTGCCTAAATATTTATTTACCTTTTTGAAGTAAAAATTCTAACTACATTTGACTGACTGTGTATCAGTTCCAAAGGTGTGCAGGGGACGGGAGTGTCTTTAGATTTAGACACTTTTTTTCATTTCATACAATAACTGTAAGGACACCGATGGGGTGGTACCTGGGTAGTGTGCCATTGCAACCAGAAGAAAGCACAGGCAGGTTAACACACGTGGTACACTTAGAGCAATTTTGCTTACAATGTTTTACCGGCCCATGATGTTTGAAGATATATGTTGATACCCCCTGTTTCACTTATAACTGTTTAAGTTAGTTAGTGTAATACACAGTGGTTACATGTCAGTATCCTTGATAACACGCTTATTAGACTGCTTTGGTTAGCATTTGTAGAACTTAAAACATATGTTGCAGGAAGATAAAGGTAAGGGTGGGGCTGTGGTAGTAATGGACTCCATATTTTATCACGCTCAATGTACATCTATGTTGACGGACACCTCTACATATTTAAGGTTAAATGGAGATCCAACAAATCAAATCAGGGAGATTATTGAAAGTTGTGTTAATGAGGCCTTTGACAATGATTGGATTAACATTAAAACTAGGTCTTTTCTTTTGAAGAAATATCCAATAATGCTGGTCCTATACGGCCTTCCGAAAATTCACAAAAATAAAGACCAGCCCCCATTGAGACCCATTGTTGCCGGTACTGAAAGTATCCTAGACCCTTTATCTAAATATGTAGACAGGATCTTACAACCATTGGGTCAATCAATTCCAACGTCTTTGAGAGATACTACGGATTTTCTGTTGAATTTTAAAGAATGTACCTGTTTGTCATCTGAATGTATATTGTTTTCAATGGATGTGTGTAGCCTGTACACCTCGATCCCCCACCAGGAGGGTATTGAGGCTGTAGAATGGTTACTATTACAAACTAATACCGTGAAATGTGATCCACAGTTAATCATTCAATTCATTACTATCATTCTACACAACAGTTTCTTTAGATACCAACGAGAGTACTACTCTCAAATATCGGGCACAGCGATGGGGTGGGCAATGGCCCCGGCCTATGCCAACATATATATGTATTGGTTTGAGAAGCGGCTTGTGTTGGACAATATGGAATGGTCTTCAAAGATTATAATGTGGAAACGGTACATTGATGATATCGTTGGTGTTTGGTGTGGCTCCAAAAAAGAATTGGAAGAATTCCTTAGTTATCTTACACACACGGATTAAGTTTACCTTGGAAATAGGAGAACCTACACTTCACTTCCTAGATGTCCAGTTAGAGATTGTTGATAATCAAATTAGTACATCCTTATACCACAAGGCCACAGATGTGAACAGTCTATTACATTATGCGAGTTTCCATCCCAAGTCAATGTTAGCTAGTTTACCTTATAGCCAAATGTTACGTTTGAAGAGGATTATTAGAGACAGTGATGTTCTGCAAGATGAGTGTAATATTTTATCTAAGAGGTTTGCTCCGAGAGGGTATCCAACAAAAACAATTGAAGAAGCACATGCAAGGTCTCTCCCCATTACGAGAGAACAACTACTGACTCCTAAATCCAAAAAAGATAACACAGCTATTCTCCATATTTCAAAATTCTCCAGACAATCGTTTCACATTAAACAAACCATTCAAAAACATTGGCACATCTTAGACTATGACCCCACGTTACTTGAATTGTTTCCAGATTCACCAATGATGGTATACAGAAGAGGCACCAACATTCGAGATAAGGTAGTGAAGGCAGAACGTGTACCTAAGGAAATGCAACTAACGTTGGCCACTAAGAAAAAAGGCACGTTTCCATGTCTGACTTGCAGTCACTGCAACAATGTGTCCAAGGGTGATTACATTACACACCCCCACACAGGGAAAAAAAATCAAACTGAGAAACTTTGCAATGTGTCGATCAATTGGGGACATTTACAGCATTAAGTGCCCGTGCGGTCTAATGTATATCGGACAGACTGCAAGCTCTGCCCGAGAGCGATGGACTGAGCATAAATCAAACATCCGTTGTAACAATATGAAATCTCCAGTCGCGAGGCATTTTGCAGCGGCACACCACACCATAGCTCAGATCAGTTTTACTATTTTGGAGGTTGTCAGACGTCCAATTAGGGGAGGGGACTTTATGAGAACCCTTGCTCAAAGGGAGATGTTTTGGATCGATACCTTTGAGACCATCTCACCGAAAGCTCTGCATGAAGAATTTTCTCTCAATTGCTTTGTTTGAATCCGATTTTATTTTGGTACTTTGTAATACATTTTATTTGGTTTTTATTTTTGTGGACTGGTCATTTTCACCACATTCGTTTGACTCCCTGATTTAGTGACCTTTGATGTGCCTATTGTACTTAGTGTACTTGGTTCTTTACCTTATTCTTCTTTGTTATAGATTACCCACTTGACATTGTGAATAGCCATGGGCATAAGTATTGTACCACTTTGCTAATCTCATGTGGTTCATTATATTTTAGTTTATTAATTTGTTTTTGTGTATTTTTACTGTTGTGTCAGTTATCCCATCTAAGGTCAGCACTTTGCCTCAGTCAGATTTTCCATTTTAACTAATTCTGTTGGCTTACTACATCACATCAATCATGAGTGTCTGATGCCACTTTCCCTATATATTGATTATATAGGTCTAGTTATATTTCAGTACTTTTTCTTTTTTTCATTAGTGCGCCTATTGGCTTACTATTCTGTACCAACCATGTGTGTTTGATGGCACCGGTTCAACGTATAGATCTAGTTATATTTCAGTATAGGTCGGTGTCATTAGTACGTTCCTTATATATGGACGAGTATTATCTTGAATATTTTTTCCTCTTTTTTACCAATTTTACTTTTTGTATAAGTGTCTCATAGTATTCCTTTAGGTTATTTGAATTAGGCTCTACTATTATTTTTTCGCAGTTTTCATTGGTTACTTTATTTTACTTTCGTTTTTTGTACATGACGCCTGCATCTCATTTTCGGTGCATGCTTTGTTTGCTTTGCCCGTAAATTCCACGGGATCGTGTATCAGTTTTAACATTCGAATTTGTGGATGGCAGCCTCCTCTTTACATGTCGGATTTCCGACGTGCAATACAACGTGTTTTCACTTTGTGACGGCTTTAGTGTTATAAACGGGGGCGGCATCACGGCGATGTTAATTGCTTTACCTTTAACACGTTATCTTTTTAACGTTCCAGATCATGTGCCTTTAGCAAATGACCATTAACTGGGTATAAATGAAGCACCTGCTGTTGCAGTACGCTTAGCTAGTTTGAGTTGTCACGTCCGTGAGAGGTGTTCGCGTATACTCCGGTGAGTTGAATAGAAGGCAGGGCTTTCTCCGTCTATTTTTAGTTTAGCAATTAACTTTTGTTTACTTCACTTGTATCTCTTTATGGTGGTAGTTTTTGTTACACTAGCTATTAATATGGTTTGACTTCTATTTTAAGTGTCCATATTTCTTGCTTATAAAACTCTTTTCTATTTTGCTTGCTTTTTTTACCTTTGTGTGGCCATCTGTTTTGGTCACATGCAGTGACTCCTCTTCATTTGGAGCTGTTTAATAGTTAGATCACTTTCATACATGGTTTGACTTGTATTTTAAGTCTCCATGCTACATGAATTAATTACTCTGGTCACATTCAGTGGCCTGTTTCAATTTGGCGTTGTATTAATTTAAAGTGTCCTTATACATCGTTTTGTCTTCTATTTAAGTCTCTACACTATATGAGTAGATTCATTTTATGATTTTCTTTTTTTCTGTTTGTGGTTAGATACAGTGCCTCACCTGTCCAGACCTATTCGGCCTTTGTCATTCTTTGGGTACTACATAAGTGAAAGTGGACTTCCTTGGGAATCTGCCTACCATCTATGGGCTGGTCCTTGTGGGGCCCTAGAACTGTTCCTTAATAGCTTTATAGTCCATCAACAACACTGTAGCATAATGCAAAATTGGTCTAGCGGCCTAAAATTGATTTTGGATACTGCAGATATAACGTGGGAAACCTTGATTGCCACACCTCAAATTGCGAAACAAAAACGAACAAAATGGAATTGGATACAGAAGTTAGAACGAAGAAATCTGCTATCTACATCGATCGACTTAGGTCCTCTAACAAATTGTCTAGATCGCCTACCCAGATATTTACAAAAATTTCCCTCAAGGAAACACTGTAACCAATTTTTGAGACTGCGGTTGAACGCACACACAACCAAGGAGATCTTATGGAGACGAAAAGTCACCAATATTGAGAATAATCTCTGTAGGTTCTGTGAAATTACAGTTGAATCGATAAAACACCTGGTCACTGAATGCCCTAAAATCAAGGAACATCGAACTTGCTATCTGGGCTCTTTTGCTCCAGTTGACGAAGACATGGACAAATGGTGGTATTATATACTATCTGGATTAAACGTGTCATTGACATGTGCAGTTTGTGAATTTGTGGAAAATATTCTGAGCGAGGACCAGCTATAATCAGAAAGATTTCCATTATTAAAAGATTGTATTTCTTTCTTTTGTGCTGTCTTTTTTGTTCTCTTGTTTTTTGTGTTTTTGTGGATTCATGTTTACTTATATGAAAGTAGGATTGTTTATTGTTTATTGTAATTAAAGTTTATTTGTAAACTAATTGTTACAATTAAAATAAAAAATAAAAACAAAAAAGAACTGTTCCTTAATAGCTTTAGTGACTGAGGTCCTAATCATTGGTAAGCATGGTATTCAATCTATTTTAGGTGTCCTTTAATTCCTTGACCCTTAGGCTTATTACACAATACCACTTATTTATTCATCTTTACTCTCATACCACAGGGTATTCACTATCCGTTTGGAATTAGTCAATATGTGTCATAGCTGGAATTGGATCCTTATTGCTATCAGATTTTCAGATTTTCAGATTTTCTGTTGCTGTGAATTCATCAATTTTTTTGTTTTTCACCAGTTGACAGGTAATATTTTCTTTTGATTTGTTTAAATATCCTAGTGCCCGTTTGAGGCCTCATTAATTTCTTTCTTGGAGGCACACTGATGAGATGGTGGATGGTTATGTCAATAAATATTTTTTTCTGATTATAACTGAATTATTGTGACTACATATATGTGGATTGTTTTATTCTTTTATATATTTTCTATAAATTATTTTGTATATATTTTCTCTTTCTGGATTTCTCTAATTTTGTGTACACTGTAAATACCATATTGACACTGATGATGTCTTTAATGTATAGAATTACAGATTATTCTGCTCCTGAAGAAGGGGTTGTTCCCCGAAACGCATAGAGCTCCTCAGAACATTACAAGAATAACATTTCTGGTTATTTTCTGATTGATTATATAATAATATAACCAATGTTCTATTTCTGTTGTTTTCAAGATTATTCTCTCTTCTGATGGCCTGATTTGAACATTTGTATGTTTACGAACTCTAATGCTAACCAGAAGTGTTCTGGTCAACATATTGTGAAATCTGTTTGTTTTGCCTAAATATTTATTTACCTTTTTGAAGTAAAAATTCTAACTACATTTGACTGACTGTGTATCAGTTCCAAAGGTGTGCAGGGGACGGGAGTGTCTTTAGATTTAGACACTTTTTTTCATTTCATACAATAACTGTAAGGACACCGATGGGGTGGTACCTGGGTAGTGTGCCATTGCAACCAGAAGAAAGCACAGGCAGGTTAACACACGTGGTACACTTAGAGCAATTTTGCTTACAATGTTTTACCGACCCATGATGTTTGAAGATATATGTTGATACCCCCTGTTTCACTTATAACTGTTTAAGTTAGTTAGTGTAATACACAGTGGTTACATGTCAGTATCCTTGATAACACGCTTATTAGACTGCTTTGGTTAGCATTTGTAGAACTTAAAACATATGTTGCAGGAAGATAAAGGTAAGGGTGGGGCTGTGGTAGTAATGGACTCCATATTTTATCACGCTCAATGTACATCTATGTTGACGGACACCTCTACATATTTAAGGTTAAATGGAGATCCAACAAATCAAATCAGGGAGATTATTGAAAGTTGTGTTAATGAGGCCTTTGACAATGATTGGATTAACATTAAAACTAGGTCTTTTCTTTTGAAGAAATATCCAATAATGCTGGTCCTATACGGCCTTCTGAAAATTCACAAAAATAAAGACCAGCCCCCATTGAGACCCATTGTTGCCGGTACTGAAAGTATCCTAGACCCTTTATCTAAATATGTAGACAGGATCTTACAACCATTGGGTCAATCAATTCCAACGTCTTTGAGAGATACTACGGATTTTCTGTTGAATTTTAAAGAATGTACCTGTTTGTCATCTGAATGTATATTGTTTTCAATGGATGTGTGTAGCCTGTACACCTCGATCCCCCACCAGGAGGGTATTGAGGCTGTAGAATGGTTACTATTACAAACTAATACCGTGAAATGTGATCCACAGTTAATCATTCAATTCATTACTATCATTCTACACAACAGTTTCTTTAGATACCAACGAGAGTACTACTCTCAAATATCGGGCACAGCGATGGGGTGGGCAATGGCCCCGGCCTATGCCAACATATATATGTATTGGTTTGAGAAGCGGCTTGTGTTGGACAATATGGAATGGTCTTCAAAGATTGAAACATAGGTTGTAGGACGATAGAGGTAACCAGTCTATTGTGCTCAGAGAATCCCATTTCCATGGTAGCCTGTCTGTCCCACCTAGAAGATGTTCTAGGGCAACCAGTCTATTGCACTTGGTAGATTTAGGGGTAACCAGTCCATAGTGCCTAGAAATATCTACAAAGGTAGATGGCTTTTTGTTCCTCACTGAAGATCGGATGACACAGCAACATCAAATATAAGTTCCATCTGAGCTTAAGGTATGTATAAACGCACCACTTCGTTGGACATCTGCCTCAGGTACAGCTATGTATCCACACACTCTAGAATGCAGCTATGACTATGACATATTTGGTCTAGCTGGTCACATAACCGCCTCACACTGAAACACCAGACTTGCCTCAACACATCTGCCATTAGAATACAGCGACAACTTGTGACAAATTCAGTCTAGCTGGGTACATATCGAGTCACCAGCACTAGCACTCTGTCGTAACCTCCCTCAGCACCCGCCCACATGCCTGACCTCTTGGGTTGCTTACTGGAGCCTAGCCAGCCCAACTAAGTCCTAATCTTGACCAAATGCACACATGCGTGCAACTTAAGCCTCGTCATAGAACTTTCCCATACCTGAACTTCGGTCCCCGAGGGCATTCCTACCACAAAGCGCATTGAGGCCATACACCTGGGAAAAGGTGCTATATAAATTACTACTGCAATACAATACAGCCAACAATTTGTGGGCACATCTGAGAGCACATGTACCAATGATCAAATAGATATCTCCCTGCAAATTAACCCTCCCCTCTCCCATTAGCCTTTGGTCAGCATCCTCTAAAATACATGAGTGACACGCTCTGCCATATGCCAGTTAGTATGTTGAGTAAATGCATACCATTCATCAGCAATAAGATTCACATGCCACCCAGGGGGAGGAAGCAGGGCCTAGAAGTCAGGGTCAACACAGTCTGCCAGTGAGACCAGTCGGGTGCCAACACAGGCCACCAGTACCATGGCCACCACCACTGCTTTCTGCAGTCTTAGCACCTGCTGGAAGACCCCTGGCAATGACACATCTGCTGCAGGTACCTGCACAGCAGCTTCACCCACCAGCCTTCCTACACCATTGCAGTAGTGGGAAATGACACCACCACTAACAATGTTCATGATGCACAACTCCACCTGCCCCAAGCACCACCAACCTGCAAGTCCCTGCAGAAAACAGTGACTTGTCAGTCACTCCACTAGCCACGCAGTGTGAAGTCCCCTCCTGCCCTCACTTCACCTGCTTTCCTGATTCAGTGCCAGCAGCAGCAGACACTGGTGATTCCGACATTGGACCTGTGGATGCATGTGTGGTGGGCTGGGGCACAGATGCCTGTGTGACACCACAAGCCCTGCCTGCAACCCTGACAGTGTGCCCCAGGACCCCCGTGAAGGTATCTGGAGCAGGTTGACCAAGATTGAGCAGCACTAGGAGTGCATTGAAAGTGTAGCAGAGCAGCTGCTGCAACATCTGCAGGCCATTAGGCATGCTATGAAGGGCCTATCCCAATAGGTAGCTAAGGGCATGCAAAGACAATGGTGATACCATACAGTAGCAACAATATCCAATATAGTGGCAGGCCAGAGGGCAAGAGTGCTGACGAAGGCTATATCGTCAGACGCTGAGACCATGCAGAGAACACTGCACTTAACATTGCAGCATATCCAGGGACAGAAGTCAGAAAGTTCCATTTCTATCTCCCCCAAAGAAGGCCTACTGGCAGCGAGCCTTCGTCATTGGCCATACGCTCTGCTACACGCACACAAGCTGAGCAATCTAACATGGTAAAATGGTCATGTAAATAAGACCACAGTACAAGAGACACCCTTGTTGGCAATAAGGGGTCGATGGAGAGCAGGGTATTGAGGATAAGGGTGGATGGAGGTTTAGTAGTGTTAGGGAAGGGAGTAGTTTCTGACCTTAATTCCATTTCTCCAGTGTTGGTATCTTTCATGGATTCACATGCTGTGAATATTCCCCGTCGTCAGGCTGGGAATCCCTGGTTACTTTGACTTAGTCATTTTCCCATAGAAAAACTTGACACCTTGAGTGTCCGATCAACGTCGTTGTGGGTGCTTTTGGTCCCCACCAATGTGACGTCAAGTCTATAGCTCCACTCCAGCAGGTTCCCCTCAGATTGTAACCACTCCAGCTGGGGGATATCCCCCTGAAAAGGATGTTCGCCTGTAGGGAGTTTGGTGGACAGCGCATGTGAATTTATGAAAGATACCAACGCTGGAGAAATGGAGTTAAGGTAAGAAACTACTCCTGTCTCCAGCATTGGATCCTTCATGGATTCACATGCTCTGAATAGATTTTGTAGCAGTAGACATATTAGGAGGTGATTACCCAGGCAAACACAGATTAGAAGAACAAAGCACACAAGTGAATAGGTTCAAGAACACTATTGCTCATACACGCGAAATCCCACCATTTTTTGTGTAAACTCTGCCGTTTCTTCAATGAGACAATACTCATAGAGGTTATATCATAGAGAAAAAAATCTCTCAGACATAATTATTTTATATATTGGAACTGTGTGAGTGGTATACATAAAAGCACAATTCCAGGGAGAAAACAGACATCAAAATGGTTTCTTGGACCACAACAGAACTAACAAGAATATGTTTTCAACACACTGTATCAAGGCATTTTTCAGGCAAAAATAAAGACAGCGTGTGTATAACAAACCCAATCTGTGTGGGGGTTTGTCAAAAATGCACAATTCAATGGTGTGAAGTTACAAAACAAGGTTCTTAAAACAACATAAAACATTTGCAAGGACACAAAAGAGAAATTTGCATGTGTGGACAGCAATATATGCATACATGCCAACCCTCCCGATTTAGGCGGGAGACTCCCGATTTTATTAGCAAAAATGTTGCTGTTTTTTTACTGCCTCCCTCGTAAAATAATTCTAACCCCAATGCAATCTAATGGGGAAATACTGCTCTCCCGATTGCTCGGAGAGAATCTCCCTCCTAGCTACTGCAAAATGTTGGCATGTATGTATATGTGCTGTAGTTTCAGGGAAATAGTGCGTCTACACCAGGTGTTTCGGCCATTTGGAGTTGAGCTAGATGAGCCTCATCATTCATATGGCCATCATCAGGACGGGTTCTGTGTGAAATGACATCTGTGCTGCAGGGGAGGGCGACCACAATCCGACGGGTGTATGAGCAAAATAATTTAAAAAGAATAAATCAGAGGTATTGTGTAATCAATGTGATTAGAAAACACACATCTTACCTATGGGGTAAATTCACAGGCACTGCATAAGAGAAGCGCTAGCCGCGTTGGCTGGTCTCTAGGTAATCCTGCTATACAAAACAGAACAAGTACTATTGGTGGGGAGTTGAAAAACCCTCCAGTGTCATGTACATAATAGTTATAAAAGTACATGCTTTGTTGAATGTAAATGAATCTTACCTCTCACCGGCAAAATCCAGGTAAGAGGGTCAAGGAGTGCTCTCTCAAAAAACAACAATCTGCCATTGGGTACACGGCTAAAAGATAAATATGAAGTAACAATGAGAGTCCAGAACTACAGGAGCCTCGTTTTAGTCTAAGCTGGGGACCGTAGAAGTAGAATTACCTTGGATCGTGCATCAGGCAGAACTGGTAGTCTGCAGGAAAAAGACAGCGGGCAGCGTCTCCTCAAGCTGCTGGGTCACTGGGGAGAGCCAGCAGCAAAGTATTAGTAACGCTGTTGCCAGGACAGAGAGGCTGTTTTATATGGCAGCCATCTTAGAGTCAGGCTAGGATCGATGCCCCCAGGAATTGGTGTATAGCACTTGATCCAGATTAGTATGATTGCACTAAAACAAATACTAGTGTGCCTAATGTTCAAGTGATTATGAAAAAGCAATTTAGGGGCTATTTTCAATCTATAGGCTGCCATGGCAACCATCGACCACAAATAAATTCAAGAACGGGTGGAAGGGGGTCAATGCATTGCGGCAGTGGTGCATGTCATGAACACATAGTATACATAGTATGCTGAAATAAGAAGTACTTACAAATGCATAGAAAAATGAATGCATGCTTTATATGGTCCTCAAAAAACACACAACAAACACCAGGCTATACTTGTTGGTGCAGTGCATATATCATATAGTGAGAGAAAACCATATCTTAGGCCAATTCAGACAGTTACTCACACAGATGGAGCAGGGTGAATTAATGCTCTAAAACAAGTAGAAACAACATTGCACTGGGGGAAAAAACCAACAACACATGAATCAGTGGTTACAGAAAGGATTTCCATTCTACTGAAACATTTAAACCAGCATGTACGGTGTTCAGTCTGTGTACCCATCGCTGTTCTAACTGGGTGAGTGTTTTATTCAAATCCCCCCCCCCCTCTTGGCTGGTTTAACTTTTTGGAGGACAAACCACCTTAAATCTGTGTCCCTGTGGTTCTTAGCAGTGAAATGATCTACTAAGGGCTTGTCTGCTACCTTATTTCTGATGCAGGAACGGTGCTCTGAGATCCGCATTTTAATTGCACGTATGGTCTTGCCTACATACAGGAGCTTGCATGGGCATTGTATTATGTATATGACACCCTTGGTATTACAGTTGGTGAAATCATTCATTGTCCATTGTACTTTGTCATGTTCAAAGGATTTCTTTTGCAGAGTCAGTGGGCAGGCCACGCAATGACCGCATTTATGGTGTCCAGAAATCGGGGGTAGGTCCCAGAGTGTATGCTGTGGTTGCAAGGGTGGCTCTATATAAGTGTGAACAAGACCATCTCTAAGATTCCTTTTTTAAATTTTTTTATTTAAAGCGAAACAAGGCACATTTTGCAAAGTTCCGGGATGGGTTACCAAGTGCCAGTTCTTCTTGATGGTTTTCTGGATTAGGACACTCAGGGGCCCAAAAGTGGTAACGCACACGAGTCTTCCCAAATCTTTCTTTGGTTTGTTACCCAGACAGATCTCTCTCGGAGTGTATCTTGCTCTTTTCTTGGCCTAACAGCTTTTCTTGGGTAGCCTCTTTCAGCAAGTCATTGGGTCAATCCTGCGGCATCGAGATGGAACTTCTCCAAGTCAGAAAACAGTTTCTAAGAATGCGCAAAAACTGTCCATACGGTAGATTGTGCTTGAGGCCCATAGCTTGTGAAATGCAATAGGGTGTTGCGGTCTGTTGGTTTTCGAAAAAGCTCAGTTTTTAGTCGGTCTCCCGTCTTGTAGATATGGAGATCAAGGAAATCTATTTGATGGTGGTCCCAATGTATCGTGCACTTAATGTGGGTGTTTCTCAAATTGATCCACGTATGAAATTCTTGTAGTTCCAAAGGTGTTCCCTTCCAGACAATGATTACATCGTCAATATACCTTTTCCATAGAGCGATGTTACATAGGAAAGGGTTCTCTGGTGTGAAAACATAATTCTCTTCGTATTTAGACATATATAAATTGGCAATGTCTGGGGCGAAGGTGGCGCCCATGCTCACACCCTTTACTTGCTTGTAGATCTGGTTCTGGAACAGAAAGACATTTTCTGACATAGCCAATCTCGTACACTGAAGGATGAAATCAGTTGGGGTGGAATCTTGGTCTGTTCTGGAGTTCAAAACATCACGTATTGCTTCGAGGCCTTCTTGTTGGGGTATAGATGTATATAACGACCTCAACATCCATTGTGACAAGCAGGCTAACGGTGGTAAGGACAAGATCATCAAGCAGATTGATAGTACTGGTGGTGTCTTTGAGATAGGAAGGCATTTTTATGACAAAGGGTTTCAGAAAAAAATCTGTGTAAAGGGACAGGGGTTCAAGGAGGGATTCACATGCTGAAACAATCGGTCTTCCAGGTGGTTTTTTGGAGTCTTTATGCATCTTGGGAAGAATGTAGAAAGCCGGAATGCGTGGCTTGGTTTTGTTCAGGAACATCTTTTCATCTTCACAAATCCAACCTTGGGTGAGAGCGTGTTGCGTAAGGCTTCTGATTTCATCTTGGAGATCATTCGTGGGATTATGTTCCAAAGGTATGTACGCTTCTCGGTCGCTCAATAAACGTAGGCACTCTGTGCTGTAGTCAGAGTGTCCCAGACGACTATGCCGCCCCCTTTGTCTGCGGGCTTGATGGTTATAGATCTGTCTGTTTCCAGGCTTCTCATAGCACTCCTTTCTTCTCTATCGAGATTTTCCTGGTAGAAGTTTTCTTTTTTGAATCCGGCCATTACTGTCCTGATGACAATCTTTTCAAAAGTGATAATCTCACCCGGGGTAGAGCCCGGTGGAGGGTAGAATTTGGACTGTTCTTTCAGCCCGATGGTATTCTCTGCATTGGTGCGTGAAGGTAGTGCAGCCTCTCTAAGGGAGGGTAAATGGATTTCAAAAAAATGCTTCAAACGAATATTCCTAAAGAATTTTCGTAGCTCTAATTCAATTTCAAAAGGTTGTGCCCTTTGGGCAGGGATGAAGGATAAACCCTTGCCAAGGAGCCGTAACTCTGGTGTTGTCATGGTTCGGGTGGATGAGATGAAGACTGGTATCCCTGAATCTGTCCTTGGTTCTGATACCATTGGCGTGTTCTCATGCACTGTCCTGGCTGAGTTGGGCGTCTCCTGGGTCATCCTTGTTGTCCGCCCCTGGGAAAAAAAGGTTGTGGTAGTTGTTGTTCTGTTGCGCCAGGTAGGCTTGAAGTACTTCCACTTCCACTAGAGGAGGTTCCAGCAAAATTTACTGATTTGTTCCTTCTGCTGTAGTTTTGACTCACTTGCAGATTGGTGTAGTATGTCGGCCTGAGAAAAGGATAGGTTTTTTCCTTAGGTTTTTTCCTCTGAATAATTAGCCAGATCCTTTTTGAACTTATCGACCTTCTTATCAAGGGTTAGATTTTTAAACTTGATGATTTCTAGTTCAAGTTTGTTTAATTTTGCCTTTGCATCCTGGATAGATTTATCGTCAAGGAACTTTTTCTCTAGGTCTAGCAATTCTGCACCCTGTTTGTCACATTCCTCTTTGGCGGTGTCTATGACCAGAATCAGCCAGTAGCAGTATACATATTAGGAGGTGATAAACCAGGCAAACACAGATTAGATACTATATTATATTATATATATAATTGTCTGCATTAATGTGAATACAAATGCAAGTAGAGAACAGAAACAACCCCAGAAGCTGCTGGGCTTACCTTATAGAAAACCCGTTGAAGGACTGATCGTCCCATCTGTATGTCCGAAACCTGTTGCTAATGTAAGCAGTACTGCCTGGTAAATGTGTCGGGCACTGCCCATGTTGCCACGTGGCAAATGTCTCTGATGGGTACTCCAGACCAGAGAGCCGTTGAGGCAGCCGTGGCTCCAGGGCAGTGTGCTCTAGGCACCATTTGCAAAGGCCTATTGGCCTTAGAGTGGCAGAAGGAGATTGTAGATGAAACCCATCTTGAAATGCCGTGTTTTGATATGTATTTTCCCTTGTTGGGTGGACCAAAGGTGACAAACAGCTGCTTAGTCGATCTGAAAGACTTTGTGCGATCTAAATAATATTTCAATTGTGAAGTGGTTCCACTGGTGAAGTGACATTTTGACCAAATGTGGGCAGAGTTATGGAGTTATGGTTGTATTTTTATGAAACTCTGAAGCTACTTTAGGGATGAAATGAGGATTAGTGGAAAGTACCTCCTTGTCTCTTATGAACCGTAAATACGTAGGGTCTACAACCAAAGCTTGCAGCTCCGAAACACATCTAGAGGACATAATGGCCACTAAAAAAGCCACATTCCACATTAGAAATGTGATGTGTGTTGTTGACAAAGGCTCGAATGGAGGCTTCATAAGCTCTGCCAGGACCAGGTTCAGGCTCCATACAGGTGGAATCCTTTTCTTTGGCGGAAAGGTACAAAAAAGCCCTTTTAAGAAGTGACTGATTAGCCTGTCACTGTAGAGAGGGGAAGATCTTCTTTTCCGTGTAAACCTAGAGATTGCTGATAAGTGCACTTTGATGGAAGAGATCGCTAGACCTTCTGTAGCTAACTTTAGCAGATAAGGAAGGATCTGATGAGGTGTTATTGCTAGCGGCTGCAGGTTAGGCTGCTGTGCACACCATGCACAGAATCTTTTCCATTTTCAGCTATAGGAAATGTTGGTAGATGGAGCTCTAGCTGCTGCTAGAATGTGCCCACAGTCTTGAGGGATATACAAATGACTGAATTTGGTGGTCAGGAGCCACGCTGTTAACTTTAGAGAGCCTGGGTCGTGATGAAAGATCATCCCATTGTTCTGGGATAAAAGATTGGCGTGAGATCCTAGATGGATTGGATGGTCCGCTGCCAGTTGTAGGAGGTCCGAGAACCAGGTCTGCTTGGGCCAGTACACAGGGTCAGATTGGCCCCTCGACCTTTTGGCCCGTGGCTGGGCCAAAATCGTCCCTGGGGAGTGGGGGCCGGTTTCTGGCCATGCCTGGACCGGTTTGGCAAAAATAAAATTGGAGAAAAAAAATATATTTTTTCCACTTTTATTTTCTTCCAAAAATCCTTTCATCCTTCTTAGGTCGATAAATGAGTACCAACACAGGTTGGGTGATATTGTATGCATATTTGTTCTATAAAAAAGAGCTTAAGCATAAGTGCTATACAATAACATATTATCATTTGGCCTTGGACGTCTTCTTGGATTCACAGTAATTTAGTGTATTTAGGAATTTGATGCCACTTCCTGTTTTGTCAAGGGGTGGAAGTTTGTGTTTCATCGCTTCCCATGATGTCACCTTGGGGTGGGGCCAAATGTTTTCATTAGAGGTCAAGGGTCGTGAAGCGCAGGGTGGGCCACTTTTTTGAGGCGAGGGGGGCCCACTTTTTTTTGGGTGACCTGGCCTAATTCTTGTCCCAGTGCGACCCTGCCAGTACAAAGCTAGCAAGATTATTCTGCAACATCTGTATCATTTTCCTGATGAGAGGAAACAGAGGGAACACATAAGCGAACACGCCGTTACAAGGGAACGAAAATGCATCCCCCTGAGAGTCGGGATGCGGAATCCTGCTGGCAAATTTCTGGCACTGCTTGTTGTCTGGACTGGCCAACAGGTCTAGAGGGGGATGACCCCACCGTGAGAAAATCTTGAATACCTGGATGTTGTGCAGTTGCCACTCGTGTGACTGCGAGAAATCCCTGCTGATGGTGTCTGCCTGCTTGTTCTGCATCACCGGCAGGTGGAAGATCTGAAGTAGGATTTTGTGCGGGATGGCCCAATGCCAGATGGTCTGTGCTTCCTGGGACAGGGTGCTTGATCGCGTTCCGCCTTGCTTCCGTAGATGAAATATGTGGTTGTGTTGTCCGTGAGGACACAAACTACTGAATTCTCGATTAGAGGGAGAAAGGATTTTAGAGCCCAATGCACTGGCCATAATTCCAGTACATTGATGTGGAGGATGGCTTCCTCAGGGGTACAGAGGTCTGGGACTTGGTGCTTGTCCAAATGAGTGCCCCAACCCGCCTGGGAGGCATCGGTCAGAATGGTAAGATGGTAATTTGGCTCCATCAGGGGCATTCCTTTCACGATGTTGCAGGGGTATGTCCACCATGTCAGTGTGTTTGACAGAGTCCAAGAGATGTTTACTTTGACCAGGAACCCCGGGTTTGGGACCACCTGGAAGCCACTGGCTGTATATGCAGCCGGTAGTGGGGGATAAGAGGAATGCAAGAGGACATGGTTCAAGGAGAGCCATGTATGCGCAAACCGTGACTAGCTTGTTTGGCGTGAATGAGTTTGCTAGAGTTATCAATTTCTTGATTATTACCGAAGAGGGTCTGACCAGACTCTGGTCTGCAGGAATTAAGTGCCCAGGAAAACAAATTCCTTGAGGGAACTGTGCAGGATTTTGTTTAATTTATAGTAAAGCCCAATTGTTGGAGCAGCGTTTCTGTTTGGTTGAGAGAAGATAAGGCTTGTTGATATGTTGAACCTCGAACCAGCCAATCATTCCAAGTACGGGTAGACGTGGTGACCCTGTTTTCGGAGGAAGACTGGATGTGTGTGTGCCTGTTTACTAGTATAACCTATTGAGGTACAGCTGCAGAGAAGTGCAAAGGGAAGGAAGACTATTCCTATTTTACAGGGGTGCAGCCAATGCGCTACTTTGGGAGGTGCACGTGGCAAAATCTGCCCTTTACACCACCTTGCCCAATTGCCATGGCAGTGTGGGGATTAGTCAATGGGTGCGGTTAACAGGAAGGGGAGGTGAAACCGTTGCACATTATACTGTGCGTACTGAGGGTGGTTGACATGGCGAAACATATTGCGCTGCCTGTAGGTGCTCCTTTTGCAATACATGTGCACAACTGTGCTTGCAAAGAACTTGGACAGCAATTTTGGTTCCGAAGGAGTGGAGGCATTGTGAAGCGCTGTGTATGAGTGCCATTTTGTCGATATGCATGCACTTTGCAAAGACCTCGCCACGTTTCCAGTAGTAGATGTTATCGTAATTTCTTACGGCGGCCTGCATATGGGTTACCTACCTTCCTTACATTTGTCCCGTTGACTGAGGAGATTGCAGGGTGTCGTGAGGACACTTTTTCCCACCGCCAAGGTGCTTCTCTCATCTACATTACTGTGAAGAGCATGGCCTACTGCTCATGGATGTTGTGCTGAGCCTCACGAAGGAAGGTGTAACATCAACAGAAGCATGTACACTTTTTTGTCCACTCGTGGAATGTTCTTCTGCAACAGTGACCTTATTACTTGTGGACATGCAGAGTGTTTCCAAGAAAATGGCATTTTGTTGTCCTCCATTGGCAAAGCAGTTTCGTTTTGCTCATCTACAGGATGCGCTAAAGAGTTTACTAAATTCATTTGTGTAGAAGAAAACTCAAAAGCTACTGAAAACAGACAAAAAAGGTGTTTTTGTAGAAGGATCTAAAAAAAAAAAAGAAAAACAGACTCTTTTAAGAGTCGCCTCTTAGTACGAACTCCCCCAGCCCTGGATGCAAGTTATTCCCCCACAGCCGCACGCAGCACGAAAGTCACATGCAGAGATTTTGCAGGTGGCGGCCACGAAAATGGAACTGTGGGGATTGTCCAATGAATTGCTTAGGCTGTTCGACAATAGGAAGAGGGCCCAGCCCTCAACGCATTTGGGGACTCGCACGTGCCACATTCAACGCTCCTCACCATGTTGGACTATGGAAATGGGACTGTAGTATTTACCCTATCATGTGCTGCTCAGGGTGTGCGTCAGAGGAAAGTGCACCAATAGGAAGAAGCACTCCTCAGGCTTTACTGGGGCACGGCCCTGGCGGTACTTGGAGAAAGGCACGTGTCACAATCTGCATTTGTGAGCATGCTGGCCAATAGAAATGGGTCTATGCCATTTCGCCAATGAGGTGGTCAGGGTGTACATTACAGAAAAGGCGATTTCACAAAGTCCATAATGTGATGCAGATGAGAGATATTCCCGGATGTATTCCTTCCCCCGATAGACCCGCATTCGTCCAGATGGACCAAACTCGGCGCCACCCTTGCCAATCTGGCAGCAAGGATCTTCCCTAGAATTTTCCCATCGACATTCAACAAAGAAATCGGTCGATATTCCGCACAGTCCCTCGGGTGCTTCCCCTCCTTTAAAATAACTGTGATCACTGCTTCCCTCATCGACTCCGGGAGACAACCATTTTGAAAAGCCTCCTCATACACCTTCAAAAGTTGTGGCATCAGGAGGTCGGCAAACACTAAGTAAAACTCCACCGGGAGCCCATCACTACCCGCTGCTGTACCTCTCCGCATTGTGCGGATTGCCCAGCGAATGTCCCCCTCCTCAATTGGAGCCTCCAACCCCTCCCGCAAGTCTTCCCCCAGCCTTGGTAGCCAAAAAAACCTTTTCTCTTTACTGAACAAACTACCGTAAAGCAATGTTATGCTTAAAGTGCCCTACTAAAAAGCTATGAAATTCACTAACACAAAACCTTGTTAAAGGGACATTATGGTTAAGTTGCACTAGCAAAAAGCTATGAAATTCAACAGAAAATCGTTGTTACAGGGACGTTATGGTTACAGGTAAAACCGAAACCCCCCATAATTCTACAGTTATGGTAAGCTAAGCAACATAACTCGTGCCACCAGTGTGCACTGCAAGGTCTAACGCACTCCCTAAAATACACAAAAATGCGGAAAGACCGCCAGGAAGACCCATAGTCTCGGGCTGCGGATCCATTCTCGAGCCCCTGTGTACATTTATTGACATTATTTTGAAACCCCTAAGTGCACGTACTGAAACGTACCTTAGGGATACAACTCACACCATCCAGATTTTTGAAAATCATATAATTGATCAAACCACTCAGACTACTAACAATGGATATCAAGTCCTTATATATTAGTATACCCCAAGACCAGGCGATGAACTGCATGCATGATCTTCTCTCGGAAATGGACTCACAGGAATGAGTTCCACACAACTTAATTTTAGAACTCATGACATTATTTTGAATTTAATGGTCAATTTTACCACCAGACCAAAGGAACTGCGATGGGGGCAGCGTATGCCCCTAGTCTGGTGATCCTTTTCATGTCCAACTTTGAATAACAGAATATTTTTTCCAACAGAAATCCTTACCGGAGCTGCATAGTAAATTGGAAGGGTTACATAGACAATATCATCTTTATTTGGGATGGATCAGAGTCAGACTTGGAATGAATCCTGATATGGTTAAACAACATTGACAGGAACATCCAATTTACAATGGAATAGAGTGATAAAGAGATTGGAGGTCATTACGACCTTGGCAGTAAGGGGTTAACGGTGCCGGTAAAGGTGCCAGAGCCGTCAACCCCTTACCGCTCCATTACGAGTCTGCTCGCAGGAACCCGCTAAGGATGCCTGGTAAAACCAGGCATCCTTAGGGGGGTCCCGCGAGCAGACCAGGATGCTAACAACGGGCCTGTTGTTAGCATCCTCCCCATTGAGCCCTGTGGGGGCTCAAATGGGAATGGGGATGTACCGGGTCCGGGTTCCTTGAATGTGGAATTACGGGGCCCTCCAAGGTCGGAATGGCCCGGTAATTCCTCATTCAAGGAACCCAGACCCGGTACCCGGTTTGGGGGCAGCCAATGCCGCTAATAGCGGAATGGTTACCTCCATACTCGGAATGACCCCCATTTCCTTTTTAGACCTTGTAATCAAACATGAAGTAGGCCAACTTAAATGTTATTTTTACCAAAAAACCAGTGCACGTAACACCTTGCTGCGCTATTCCAGCAACCACCCACGTCACCTTTGCGAAAATTTGCCATATGGGCAGTCTCTTCACATCAGGAGAAACTGTACCGATTTACGAGACTTCTATGATCAATCTGACAATTTGGGTGCACTACTGATTGAAAGAGGGTACCCAAAAAAGCTCATTAATAAGGCAAAGAAAAGAGCGCATTTCACGGATAGGGATACATTACTATCCTCCGACACTGTGCCTAACCAAACTTCAGAAAAAGAAAATATTGCCTTTGTCATCACTCATGGACCACAAACTTTCCAGGTTAAGAAATTAATTTTGAAATACTGGCTCATTGTTAAACTAACCATTCCAGATACTCCCTTACCTAGGTTTGCCTTAAAGAGGGCAAAACATATCTGCGATAAACTGGAACACTCCAAATTTAAGAAGGACCTACCAAGAATGGCCTTATGGGATTTAAGGAAAACAGTGGGGCATTTTCCGCGTGGATCATGCTCAGTATGCCAGTTTACCAAAAAATTGAAAGAGTTTAGGATTGGGGCGAAAACCTGGATACTCTCCACCCTCACTAATTGTAAAACCAAACAGGTGGTGTATTGTATTGAGTGCCCCTGCGGGCTACGTTATGTCGGATAAACTACTCGTCCAGTCCACATTATAATCTTTGAGCACTGATCTAGAATCCGGTGCAAAACAGTATCTGCACCCCTTGTGAATCACTACATTGAACTACACCACACTGCCAATGACATTCACTTGTGGATTCTTGATGTAAGAAGTTGCACAAATGTCTCCCGCTGTCTATTACAGAAGGAGGCAAGATGGATCCATCGATTATCAACTCACACTAAAGGATTAAATGAGGAATGTTTTTCATTATCCTAAAGCTTTGCATCTCACTTCTTTCTTGGCCTTTTTCTTGGCCTCTCGACAGTTTTGATCTCTATGTGACTGTATTGACAACAGCATTTGCCTTTGATTAACATTAATCCTTCACAGTGGGCGCCCAATGTTTAGACTATTGCATTTTCTCAGAAAGACTGTAATTGCATTGGCACTCCCCAATGCCTCCACTCAATTTCTTTTTCTTAGTGGAGACCAAATCAACAACGGATTGATCCATCGATTTATCCCCTCTTTGTGGCATCTTCACCACATGACTACTAAACCATAAAACAACACCACACTGCAAATAGGTTTCTCCTGTCTTACTTATTTCCCCTTCAATAGCATTGTACTCTTCCGAGACAAAGGTTATTTCCACTTAACAAATCCAATTGGGTGTATACCGATTCGAATCATACAAATGATTTACAAATCTTACTTTCTTGTCTTTCTTTTCCTTTAACTAGCGCAGTAGTACTCGTGTGCTTGGTAATGTATATGAATTTCTGCAATTAAATCACCTCTTGCAAGTGCTTCAACTTGCCTCGCCACTGTTTAATCCAACAAATACATTTAATTTAAAATCAGGTATTTGCATAGTAAACATCTACGGAGGGCCTGGCACTATATTATCCAATCATTACAGACCCCTTGTCATGTGATGCCATAACGCTTGCGACACACGAATGCATTAAGGGCTTGGTTGAATGTAACCTATCCAGATGCGGACATCAAAGAGGCACGTCTGACTTCATCCAATCCGTGTGTGAACAATACGCCGCCATCCGGCTTCAGTTTTCGGGTTTACCTCGGTTACCATTAGCAACTTCCAGAGTGCGATTTAGAAGTCACAGACAGACATCTTGCATGTTTTAAGGTACAATAATTTCCTGAATCACCATTGGGTTTGTCAGACTACCCGGAACATAGTACTTATGGTGCCCTCTGCCCGTTTCTTCTTCTCTTATTAACAGTACTGATTTACAAACTCAACTGAGACACGAGGCTGTCTGCCCGCAGTCTCCCAGCAACCACTTGAGAGCAGTTGTCAGGTGTTACTGATATTTCTAATTTCAAATCTGTTTTAAAGTTTGGGAATGACAATTCCAAATAGGGAATTATAGTTACACATTTATAACCCACATTACTGGGTACAGCCACCCGAGAAACTAGTCTTCTCTTCTGATTGGCACTGCCTTTATAAACCTCCAATTGATTTACAACTCTTCACCAGAAAAACCTCTAGGACCACGTGTTTTGCTTCACCATAATAAGGTATTCATACATTTTTTAGTTTTTCACCATGTTTTCTCTGTTTTCTCTATTTCTAAACATATTGCATCCAAATTCTAATCTAAATTTATGCCAACTAACATCAATATTTTTTGATGTCGGCACCTTTAAGCTCCAATATCTGCCTATCACAAAGATGTTTTCATAAACTCAGTATTTTTTAACTCAACGACTGCAAAATGACATTAGGCTCAATTACCTTTTGTCCACAGAGGCTGTTTTCCATGCCTCACCCTTTCATGCTGGTGCTGTGACTTTGAGGCTAACTTCGGCTTGTCTCCCCATATGTTCTACAGAAAAGAGCACCAATAGGGAGAAGAAGTCCTCCTGCTTCACTGGGGTGCTGCCCTTGTGCTGATTGGGGAAGGCACATGCCATATGTTGCCCTTTTCACCATGTTGGCCAATGGAAACGGGACTATGGCCTTTGGCCAATCAAGTGCTCTGGGTGTGCGTCACAGGAAAGGGAGGCATTCACTTTTCCAGCACTTTGTGTACTGTGGCTGGCAAACATGGCAAGGCGCACAGTTTTCATCGTGGGTGATTACTTTGTGGAAGATCTGTGCATGTATGCCCTCCAAGAAGACTTGTCTAGCAATTTAGGTTTGGAGGGAGTGGACGTTTTGTGGAGTGGTACGGAATCATGCTGTTTAGGCGGACTGTTTCTAGAATGTTGACGCGTGGCCTCTTCGGCAACTGTACATGTGATCGTACATTTTGGAGGCTTATTTTTGGATTCCATGCCTTGTTCCCGTGTGTTCAGTCAAATGAAGATTTTGATGAAAGCAGTGCAGCGTATATTTCCTACTGCCAAGGTGCTTTTCTCATGTATGCTGTGAAAATTGCCTGGCATTATTTCAATGCTTCCTGTCCACACCCGGAAGGGGTCTCATCAACAGAAGTATGTGTAACTTCTTGAGTGCTGCTGGGATGTACTCCTGTGAGATTGAAAATATTGGTTCCCGATACATACACCTTTTCAAGGGAAATGGCATGTCTTTGTCGGCCAGTGGGAATTAAATGTTCATGCACAATCTACAGACAGCACTGAAGACCCTACTGTAAGATTGTGAGCTGCAGTTCAAAACACACATTTATGTATGAAAACCGCAAAGAAAGTGTTTCTAGGGAAGCACCTTTAAAATAAAAACGCAAAAAAACCCACAAAAAACAGCGGTTCTTTTAAGAGCCACCACACCCAACTATGTGCGCTCCCCTAGTACAAAGTTATTCCCCCACTCCCACCCACGAGAAGCACGAAAAGTCTGCAAATATCGCGATAGTTGCAGGGTGGCGCGTGGGACAAATGCCCCTTTTGCAGATGACGCCCATAGAAATGGGCCTGCAGATGCTACGGGATTGGGCAATCAAGTTTGTGGGTGTGGTGTGTACGGCCTGACGGAGCTACACTGTGTATTTGTTCACAGAAATGCAGAGGGTGCCAATATGGGTGTGTGTTTTACGAGGCAAAGCAGGCAGATTTCAGGGTATGCCGACATACATTCAGTGAATGCAAAACACTATGCACTCACTACTCATTTACCAATCTATGATGTACATGTGCACTGCTATGGACTAGGTACAATGAAGTGCCTGATTTTGGTTTGTGTGTGTGATACGCAAACATTCCGACATTACTGTTGCTCATTGTGCAGGGAACATTGCACAGCATGTTACAGGAGCTCCAGTGCCGTTTGCGATGAAAGAGGCACTAACCCAGTTCATGCGTTTCTTTCCAATCTCTTATATAACTTTCTATAGCAGTATGCAGCTACCGATGTCGCAGCGTCATTTTCTATTTGGTCCGTCAATGGAAACAGCGCGGTACATTGCAAAGAAGTGTATTTGTGCATTTATGTTATGTTGATGTTTATTGTGTTTATATAGCGCTTTACGCCAAAGCGGTCTGTCATGTGCCAATGGCATACTTCGTCCATGCCATTATGACGTTTCACAGCACAAATACTTTTCCCTACTTACAACTTTCAACTTACTGGGCCAGCTATCTCGATTTCTGCACACCCCATCTACATTGCCTTGGTGCCTTTTGTGCAAGTACTGATATTTTCTTGCAGTAAGTGTTGCACTGTGACTGTCTTCCAAGTGCTCTGAAATACGTAAATAAACCTCTTTGTACAGCGCACGCCTTTGTAACCGACTGCACTACAGTGTTCTCCACAATGTCATGCCTGCCACTCTGCATGCATGCATTGACAATTCTGTTGTTCATCTGTGAACAATGCTTTCTTTGTTTACCTTTTTTCGTTCCCCAGTGCATGTTTATTTATTATCGTGTTCTTAGACACGTCACAGAAGGAAAGCCAGGAAAAGTATGGTAGGGAAGGGGCAGCCCCTGCCTAGATATTATAGGGGTCGTGCTGGGAGATGGAATTATTGGGTGGCCATCACCTATACAAGCGGTACACCTTGTAATGCTCCAGTAATGACTGTTGCAATACACTTCCACGTACCTTCCCTGTGCACAGTACGGCATTGCACACATGTACAATACAATGCCCGGATCCATGTGTCAATATCTCCGCAAAAATATTGTGATACAAAAATATCACCATATTTGTGCAGCGATATTGAGCCATGGACCCTGCAGGGGACACTCCCACAACCCCTGCATTATTTTTAAATGTGCGGGGGACATCCCCCGCTCCCACAAATTATCCCCCCCAAAAATATCACTATGGCAAGACAAACAACCATATGTACGGCGATATATTTGGTGGGGATAATATGTAGGGGTACCCAATGCCCTTTGTCAGGTAAGTGTCTGTAGCGCAGCATATGCTTTGGAAAGGTTGTGTTACAGCTTGGCTGCCCTACAGGAGTGCCCTCTTGTTGCCCGCAGCGGATATGGCAAATGCTGTACATGACAGTACCCAACGTCATTCTTTGACAGGCGGAGCCGGCCCACTGCTGATTTGCCCTTCAATTTCAGTTGTCGTCACATGCAGTACAGACACTTTATGGTACGCCATTACTGTTAGCGATACCATTCGCGCATATACATACATTGAAGAATACAAGAATGTTCACAACAACGCCAACCACAGCTTCTTTACCTATGCCACAAAGCCATTTACTCTGTGCAGCCCATGCACATACAGCGCTTCCCCAACCACCAGTAAGCTTGTTTGCGCTCTGTATATTCTGCTGTTTCCTTACTTGCCTTTAAATGCACTACTATGTCCATGCGGAAGGTGCACCAGCTTTGCAATTTTGCAGCCTTATTACAAACTGTCCCACTTACAGTTACGTCTTTTCTTCAACTTTCTAACCGGCAGGTGACCTGTTTGTACTTTCCGTCTCACTGCTCAGTGCACACACAATGTATCAGTTTCACAGGTCATGGAAAGGGAAGCAGGAGATAAATGTAGGAAATACCAAATTTAGCACACCCACTTCACAGTGCAGGTTGCTGTTCTTTGTTTAACAGTGGCTGTTATACAGTTAGGAGTACTTTAGCCACACATTGCTAAGTTTGCAGAGCCTCCCACGAAGTAGACAGCAATATTTTAAATGCGGTAGCCTACTGCATGAATATGTAGGGCTGGCGACAGGGGCGGTGTTATCAGCATACACTGCATGACCTATGCATGGGTCTAGGTGTGGAACGTAAACACGTGCGCTTCCACAACTACTTAAAAGTGCATTTCAAGATGAGGACATGCAGACACTAATGGAGTCCTAAGGATACTTGCCATGTAATTGCACATACGCTATATGTTGAGGCCTATATATGTTACTAAAAACCTTTTCTCTTTACTGAACAAACTACCGTAAAGCAACGTTATGCTCAAAGTGCCCTACTAAAAACCTATGAAATTCACTAACACAAAACCTTGTTAAAGGGACTGTATGGTTCAGTTGAACTAGCAAAAACCTATGAAATTCAACGGAAAAACGTTGTTACAAGGACGTTATGGTTACAGGTAAAACTGAAACCCCTCCATAATTTGACAGTTATGGTGAGCTAAGCAACCATAGCTCGTGCCACCAGTGTGCACTGCAAGGACTAATGCACTCCCTAAAATACACAAAAATGCGGAAAGACCACCAGGAAGACCTATAGTCTCGGGCTATGGATCCATTCTCGAGCCCCTGTGTACATTTATTGACATTTTTTTGAAACCCCTAAGTGCACATACTGAAACGTACCTTAGGGACACAACTCACACCATCCAGATTTTTGAAAATCATATATTTGATCAAACCACTCAAAGACTAGTAACAATGGATATCAAGTACTTATATACTATTATACCCCAAGACCAGGTGATCAACTGCATGCCTGATCTTCTATACGGAAATTGACTCACAGAAACGAGTTCCGCACAACTTCATTTTAGAACTCCTCACTCTGCCATTATGTAAACATTATTTTGAATTTAATGGTCAATTTTAACTCCAGACCAAAGGAACCACAATGGGGGCAGCGTTTGCCCCCAGTCTGGCGATCCTTTTCATGTCCAAATTTGAATCACAGAATATTTTTTCCAACAGAAATTCCTACCGGAACCGCATAGTAAATTGGAAGCGTTACATGGTCTGACCAGGCGTACAGAGCGGCACCCGCAAACAGACTCGTAATGGTGCGGCGAGGTAACAACGACGCAGGTAGCACTACCGGCGCCGAAGTTTCCTTACCGCAACACTTATAATGAGGCCCATTGTCTTTTTAGACCTTGTACTCAAACATGAAGTAGGTCTTTTTATTACCATTTATTTTGGTCTTGTAACACACGACATAGAAGGAACGGAAGGCAAGGCTCGAGGCAGAAGGGGCAGCACCTGCAGGGATAACATAGGGGCATGCAGAGAGAGGGAAATGTTGGGTGGCCCTCACCTAAATAGGCGCCAGTCACTGTCATGCTACCGGATGGACCCTTCCCAAGCACTTCCAAGTAGCTCCCCTCTTTAGAGTAGCGTATCGCAGTACATGCTTAATACAATGCCCTTTGCCGGGCAAGGGTCTGTAGCGCAGCAAATGGTCTGCAAGGATGTTTTAAAGCTCTGCTGCCCTACAGGAGTGCCCCTGTTGGCCGCAGCAGATGTGGAAAATGCTGTACACAAAATTACCCTACTGTTGGAAGGGCAGTACCTTGCCCACTGATCTGTTGTGCTTCCATTTCAGTTCTCGTCACATGCAGTACGGACACTTCATGGTACACCATTAGCCGTAGGACTAGCAGTCACAGAGATGCATACATTCTGAAATACAAGACTTCTTACAACAACGAGAAACGCAGCTTCATAACGTGGAGAAGGAAGATAATTATTCAGCGAGATCCATGCGGCTACAGTACTTTTCTAACCACCAATGACATTCTTTGCACTCCGAAGAATCTGCTGTTTGCTTACTTCTCTTTGCATACACTAGTATGTGTGTGACCAAGACACACCAGCTTTGCCATTTTGCAGACTCACTACAAATTGTCACACCTCTAGTTAAATGTTTTCTTCAACTCTACGACCGCAGGCAAACCCTTGACACTTTCCGTCACAGTGCTCAGTGCAGAGACGGTGTGTCTGTTTCACGGGTCATGGAAAGGCAGGCAGCACATCAATCAAATTAATGCAACATTTAACACGCCCACCATACACAGGAGGTTGATGTTCCTTGTTTTCCAGTGGGCCTCATACAGCCAGGCGTGCTGCAACCATAAATTGGTAGGTTCACACAGCAACCCACGTAATCGCTAAGACTACTTCAAATGCAGTAGCCTACCGTATGTATCAGTAGGCCTTCCGATAGGGGCGGTGTTACTAGCACACAAAGGATGCCCTACGCATGTGCATAGCTGTATAACGGATAAACGTGCGCTCCCACAACTAATTAAAAGTGCATTAGAAGATGGTAAAATTATCAGTTTTACGTCATATCGAAAAAGTCAATGGGAAAAGGCTATGGTTAAATTAGAGGCTGAGTATAAGGCATGTGAGGTACGCTATTGTAACTTTCCAGTAAGGAGAATTTATTGACTTTGACACATCTAAAACAAGCCTTTGATTGTGAACTCATCATAAGGCAGAAACACAATTATTTTATTCCAGACAAGCTTTCTGGGAAAGGGGTGAAAAGTCAGGGGCCTTGCTAGCAAGCTACATTCAGCAAAAGGAAAATAATAGGCAAGTACTTTTTATTGTAGATAAAGGAGGAACGTTAAGGAGAAAGAATGTAGAAATTTGCGAGGAATTTAAGCAATATTATGCCTCTCTATATAAGAATGATGAAACAGTTTCCGAGTTGGAAATTAATACTTTTCTTGATAGATTAGACATGCCAAGACTAAATGAACAAGAAAGATTGGGTCTAGATGCACCCATAACAATTGAGGAAATCGAAAGTTCGATCAACACATCGGCAAACGGTAAATGTCCTGGCCTTGATGGCTTTCCAATAGAGTTCTACAAGACCTTTAGTCAGACCCTGTCGCCTTTTCTTGTAAAATTATATGCAGAAACTCTAGATAATGAGATGGTAGCTGAATCAATGTGAACTGCATTAATAACAGTTATTCCAAAGCAAGGTAAAAATCCTTCGCTGTGTGAAAAGTACCGCCCTATTTCGATTTTGAATGTGGATGTGAAGCTCCTAGCAAATATATTCGCTAGAAGACTAAATTACCTACTTCCAAAATTAGTTCATAAGAATAAGACAGGTTTCGTGAGTGGAAGGAATAGTAGTGACAACCTGCGGGAATTGCTCGATGTTATTTACCTAAAGAGACACTTTGCGGAGGCGTGGGCGATATGTATAGATGCAGAAAAGGTTTCTGATAGAGTAAGCTGGGTTTTTTTACATCAGATTTTGCTCAAAATAATTTTTGGGCTGTTTTTTCTTAGACTGTTTAGAGCCTTATATAGAGATGCAAGGGCAGCCGTACCTGTCAATGGCAGTCGTTCAAAGTGTTTTCGGATCCTGAAGGAAACTGGGCAGGGATGCCCTCTGTCCCCGCTATTGTTTGATTTATTCATTGACCCTCTTGTCATTATGCTTAGGAATCATCCAGATATAGTGGGTATTCCATTTGGGGACTATGTGTCAAAAGTTCGTTTGTATGCAGATGACCTCTTGGTCCTGGCCTCAAGCCTGGCGCGATCAGTGATGTCATCAATGACATTTATGATGTCATCTTTGATGTCATGGATGTTAGTCTTAGCAGTGCACAGTGGTGGCGTGAATGATGGTTGCTTAGCTTACCATAACTGGCGAATTTCTGGGGGGGGTTTGATTTTACTTGTAACCATAGTATGGATAGGTTGTTATTAGTGCAAAGTAACTGTAACATCCCTGTAACAAAAGTTTTTGTACAGAAGTTGCTAGGTTGGTCTTAGGGCAACTGAAGTATAACGTCCCTTTACCAATGTTTTTTCACTTAATTTGATAGGTTTTTAGTAGGGCACTGTAACAAGACCCTTCCTTTAGCATAATTTTTTCAGTAAAGGGGATATGTTTGTAGTACCGCAACTTAACCATAACGTCCCTTTAACAATGTTTAGTGAATATATATTACATGGCCACGTTAGTGGCCAAGTAGTTATGGTTAAATTGGTGTTTCCATAGGAAGAGCACTTTTTGGGCGGCTTATAACTTCACTCTCCCTGGACGAATCCTCATCAAACTTTGCAAAAAAAGTATTTGGGTCACTCTGAATTTTTTTGCAAAGTTTGGTGAGGATTCGTCCAGGGGGGGCAAAGTTATAGGGGGGGTCCAAAACTTTTTTTTTCCCATAGACTGAATGGGAAAAATAATTTGATTGCGTTTTACAGCCCAAACCGCTGGCCAGATTTTCACCAAATTTGGACCAGGAGCAGCGGCTTGGTCCCGAAAGCGTGCTTTTGCAAATTTGGTGAAAATCCGTCCAGTAGTTTTTAAAAAATGACCAAAAAGTAGGTCAAAAATAATTAGTGATATCTGTGTCCGCTTTGCGGACACACTTCCCTGTTCGGTCCGCGGACAGTGTCCTGATTGGTCCATTGACTTGCGTGATGTCTGCGGACATGCGACGTGTTCGCTGATTGGACGGCGTGGAGCGGGAAGCGCGTCAGATTTTCGGTAGCGCCCGTCATCTTGGTTTCGCGGTCGTCCGCGGACAGCGCGGTGAAACTTTGTTCAAAATTTGTATTTAGTAGAGTGTGTTGGTGTGTAGGAGTGTTTGGGGAGGGTGGGAGTGTATGAGATAGGATGAAAGTTGTGTTTTTTTATGTGTTAGATGTTCTTTTTGTGTTCGATTTGTCTGCGGACATCACGGGTGTTCTGAAATGTTCTAAATAAACTGAATGGGGGGTGTTCTGAGGACTCAATATGTATCCGTTTTGTTCGCAAGCAAGCTGAAACTGTTCTAAGAACACTCACGGTGTCCTGAAATGTTTGCAAATAAACAAAATGGGGGTGTCCTGAGGACGCTGTCCATATTGTTCGTTGTCAAGTTGAATGTGTTCTAAGAACACTCGCGGTGTCCTGAAATGTTCGCAAATACACAAAATGGGGGTGTTCTGAAGACGTTGTCAAACACTCACTGTGTCCTGAAATGTTCGCAAATATGAATGGGGGGTTGTGGCTGGA
This sequence comes from Ambystoma mexicanum, assembly GCF_040938575.1. Taxonomy (NCBI): domain Eukaryota; kingdom Metazoa; phylum Chordata; class Amphibia; order Caudata; family Ambystomatidae; genus Ambystoma; species Ambystoma mexicanum. The sequence continues at coordinate 287,759,067 of NC_090931.1, read as the reverse complement.
AAGTTGAATAAGTTCTAAGAACACTCGCGGTGTCCTGAAATGTTCGCAAATAAACAAAAAGGAGGTGTCCTGAGGACGCTGTCCGTATTGTTCTCTGTCAAGTTGAATGTGTTCTAATGAGCACTCGCGGTGTCCTGAAATGTTCGCAAATAAACAAGATGGTGGTGTTCTGAAGACGCTTCTAAGAACACTCGCGGTGTCCTGAAATGTTCACAAATAAACAAAATGGGGGTGTCCTGAGGACGCTGTCCATATTGTTCTCTGTCAAGTTGAATGTGTTCTAAGAACACTGGCGGTGTCCTGAAATGTTCGCAAATAAATAAGATGGTGGTGTTCTGAAGATGCTTCTAAGAACACTCACGGTGTCCTGAAATGTTCGCAAATATGAATGGGGGGTTGTGGCTGGCAAGTTGAATGTGTTCTAAGAACACTCGCGGTGTCCTGAAATGTTCGCAAATAAACAAAATGGGGGTATCCTGAGGACGCTGTCCATATTGTTCTCTGTCAAGTTGAATGTGTTCTAAGAACACTCGCGGTGTCCTGAAATGTTTGCAAATAAACAAGATGGTGGTGTTCTGAAGACGCTTCTAAGAACACTCGCGGTGTCCTGAAATGTTCGCAAATAAACAAAATGGGGGTGTTCTGAGGACGCTGTCCGTATTGTTCTCTGTCACGTTGAATGTGTTCTAAGAACACTCGCGGTGTCCTGAAATGTTCGCAAATAAACAAAATAGGGATGTTCTGAAGACGTTTCTAAGAACACTCGCGGTGTCCGGGGAATGTTCGTAGGGGGTGTTCTGAGGAAGCTGTCCGTATTGTTCTCTGTCAAGTTGAATGTGTTCTAAGAACACTCGCGGTGTCCTGAAATGTTCGCAAATAAACAAAATGGGGGTGTTCTGAAGACGTTTCTAAGAACACTCGCGGTGTCCTGGAATGTTCATAGGGGTGTCCTGAAGGCATAGTCCGTATTGTTCGCTGGCAAGTTGAATGTGTTCTAAGAACACTCGCGGTGTCCTGAAATGTTCGCAAATAAACAAAATGGGGGTGTCCTGAGGACACTGTCCGTATTGTCCTCTGTCAAGTTGAATGTGTTCTGAGAACACTCACGGTGTCCTGAAATGTTCGCAAATACACAAAATGGGGGTATTCTGAAGACGTTGTCGAACACTCGTTGTGTCCTGAAATGTTCGCAAATATGAATGGGTGGTTGTGGCTGGCAAGTTGAATGTGTTCTAAGAACACTTGCGGTGTATTGAAATGTTCGCAAATAAATAAAATGGGGGTGTCCTGAGGACGCTGCCCGTATCGTTCTCTGTCAAGTTGAATGTGTTCTAAGAACTCTCGCTTTGTTCTGAAATGTTCGTAGGGGGTGTCCTGAAGATGCTGTTCGTATTGTTCGATGGCAAGTTGAATGTGTTCTTAGAACACTCGCGGTGTCCTGAAATGTTCGCAAATAAACAAAATGGGGGTGTTCTGAGGACACTGTCCGTATTGTTCGTTGGCAAGTTGAAAGTGTTCTAAGAACACTCATAATGTTGAAATGTTGACTCTATGGATGTGATACTGCAGCATATCACATTCATATTTGCTTATAACTTTGGGTGAAAAACAAATGTATAAGGAACAAAGGTATTAGATACTATGGATGTGATATGCTGTGATTGTTCTCCTTATTATTGTATACTTACTGTTTGGTCTAGGAACCGGAGTACATGTATTTCTTGTTAATTTCTGTAATAAAAGAAAATAGCATGTTAGTATTAGTATTGTGTAATGACTTATTACATTGTATAATCAACATGCTTTCTTTTTTTTGGACCCTCATATTTAGTAGATTACAAATCAGAGTACTGTGCAATTTGCTCAGTTTCTGTGTTTGTTGCTAAAATCATTGTGTCTGTGGGAGAAAAAAAATCCATGTTGGATTAAAAAAAAAACCTTTTTCTGTTATGCTACAGTTTATTTGTTTGTTTGTTTTCAGTGTTCACTTGTTGTTTCTGGCTAATGCTTTATACTTTGGCTTGTTGCATTTTTTTTGAGCAGTAACATATTATTTATTTGTTTGGATATTATAAAATTTTGGAGCAGTTAGATACCAATTGGCGTATTCTAATTGTCTATTTTTCTGATATATTTTAGTCGTATTGATTTATCTATTTGGATATTGTTAAATTTTGGGACAGTTAGATACCAATTGGTGTATTCTAACTGTGTATTTTGTGGTCTAATTTAGTTGTATTCATTTATCTAATTAGTTGTTGTAGAATCTTTGAGCAGTTAGATAGCTTTTGGAGTATTCTAACAGTTTATATTTTTTTAACACAAGTTTAGTTAGGGTTTAAATACAGTTTAGTTATCAAATTTTGGTTTTAAGAACATCAAATAAGCGTTTGTAAAATTTGCTGGTAATCTCTGCTTTAGAGTAATGGTACTATCATTACATTCCAACCATCCACATTTTTTTAAATATATGCAGTGTAATGCCCTGAATTGGTTGTGGCTCCTGCGTGGTAGATTATACCTATTGTTGTGAAGGTTTTCTTACCAAGTGATATTTGACCATGTGTGAATCCAGTTAGCTTGCAGTTGTTTTTGGTACCATCTGCATTGTAACGTAAAAGCATTAGTATTATGTATTTACCATGTGTTTGTATTACTAACGTGGAGCGTTAGTAATACTGAATTGCAGGTAGAGCATAATCTACCATGGGTTAGTAATACTGAATTGCAGGTAGAGCATAATCTACCATGGTTTGCATTTTTGTACAAGTCGCTGAAATGGAATGGATTCACAATTTGGTATTGATATATATATGAAGCGTTCATTGGGGATTTCTTCTTGTGTCACATTGTTGCAGAGAGTGCATATATGTTTCCACATGTATGAAATCTGGAAGATTTCATTTATAGGTATGTTTTTGTTTTCCAGTACTTGTAGTAAGTACATTAGACATTCTTGTGGATCTTCCTGTGAGTTTATAGTGAATTTCACCATTCCAGCACAGTAGTCCAATTTTTGTCTTATTCCATAAACACTATGGCCCTCATTACGACCCTGGCGGAAAGTAACTGACCTGACCGCCATAGCGTAAATAGCGTTTCCGCCATTGCACGACGGAGTAAAGTGCGGCTAATTCTGACCCATCGGGCACGAGCACTACGCCATGGCGGAAGTGCAAAGTCCGCGATGGCGGAAATGTCCCCAAAACACCCCTCACTGCCGTCGTACGGCGCCCTAGGTGCAATTCGGCCACCCATCATAGCGGTCACCGTAATGAGCGGCAATCGGAAAATACGGTGACCGTAAATATACGGAAACGGAAGCAAAAACATGGTCCCGGAACGGGAAACAGCACGCCGTACACCTATAAAATCAGAATTCCCACACAACCATTAAAAATACTACCCTGAGACACATCCCAACCCGTCATCCACCCTAGTGAAAACAATAACAATGGGAAAAGTAGCGAAAAAAGCGTGCGACCGCAAGCGGCAGGTCAACTTCTCCCGTGAGGAACTCACCGTGCTCACAGAGACCCTCCAGGAGAAAGCTGCCGTCGTCTTCTCGACGCAAATGACCAGGACGGCACTTGCGAACAAGAAGGCCATATGGGCCCTGGTGGCACAGCGGGTAAGTGCGGTGGGGACCGCACCCCGCAACCCACAGCAATGCAGAAAGCGATGGGACGACTTGCGGATACGCGTACGGAGCATACTATCCGCCAACCGTAACATTGCCACAGCTACCGGGGGAGGATCGGAATCACCCATCAAGTTGACCCCCTGGGAAGAAATCTGTGCCTCCACCATTGGAATGGAGACTATAAAGGGAGTCGGAGGGATGGAGAAAGGAGTGCAGACATCCGAAGAATCAGGTAGGTGTCCCAAATAAAACAATGCTAAATCCACAATGTCCAATCATGTGAAGTACCATGTGTCCACATAGTGCAACAGAAACACATGTCCAGGAGAACGTCCACATACATTGGCCTGATAGCGCACTTTAAAAGTCACATTAAATAAATAAATAATTAAAAATCCTAAAAACACCCTCTACACGTGCAGCAGGCACACCCTAACTGCAGGCTGCAAAACAACTGCATCCTCAATCCACACAAAAATGAAACCACCTCCAAGGCCCTGACCCAAATCACCCTCAGGTACCACCCCAATGCATGTGATACATTGCCATTCCAATTTCCACAGACCCATTAATAACGCTCGCCCTCCTTTACTCCACCACAGGGTCCGATTCAAATGACGAGCTCCAGGACACCCCTACCAGCACACCTGCAAAGAGGGCCAAGACCAACGGCCAAAGACCCTCCACCTCAGCTGCACGGATCAAGACACGGCAGCAGCACAAATCAAGTGGCAGCACACAGGAGGGGACTTCAACAGGCACCCCAGCAGCCAGCATGCCCACAACAGCACCACCACAGGTCCCCCCAATGGATGCCACAGAAGGCACTGCTTCTGGTGGCAGCAGCACCATAGGTGACACTGCATTAATGGCAGCATGCTCCGACACAGAAAACGGTGATGTCGATGTAGGATCCATCCATGACCTGTCTCAATCCCCCTGTTTGTTTCATCCCGTACACCATGAGGATACCACGCAGGGGCACCCACAAGACGACGACTGGCCATCCCCCACAAGCCCTGTGTCAAGGCAACATGAGGTGATCAGCCCCTCTGTGACACCACCGCAAATGGCCATGTCCCAGCAGAGGCAACAGTCCCTCGACCAGGTGATCGTGCAACAGCAGCAACTGGCCACGCTCCTCAAGGACCATGCTGATGAATGTGGGGGTACTAAGGCAGCCATAGAAACATCTACTGAGACACTTAGGGCAGAAATGGAGAGAAGTACAGAGACACTAAGGGCATAAATGGAGAGAAGCACCGAGAGCCTGAGAGTACAAATGGAGAGAAGCACCGAGAGCCTGAGGGGGGAACTGCATGCGACGTCCAAAGACGTATGTGCTGAACTTACCGCTGTGCGCCGTGTGCTCACTGAGCTCTCACAAACCCTTAGGGACATGCATGGACGTGAGCAGGCAGAGACATCATCCGTTGCAAGTTCCGTCCAGGGCAGCCCCCAACGTAGATCTGGGAGGAACCTGCGCTCCACAGGCAGGGGTGCCCCTGATACCCGGAGAGGGGGCTTGCAATAGCGTCTGCCCACTGACAATGAGCATCTTTGGACACTGGTGTTCGGGGGGGAGGTAGGAGGGTGGAGGGGGTGTGTTGGGCTTACTTGGGTGGCGGGTCGATGGGGTGTGTAACATAATTTCACATATGCTATAAACATTTCACAATCATCCAATGAGATGTGTGGACATTGATCTTTGTGTATGAGGCCATTATAGGCGTACAGTCCATATTGTGCATGTTCCAGACACACACAGTGCCACAAGTCCCATGTCCATGTATCAGCCACCAGGCGTGAGTGCTAGAAGCATGAATCTATGATAATCTGACGAATTTCACGGCCCTCCTGTGCCTCGCGGACTCCTTGAGGTGCTGCCACATCCCCACCCTCATCATGACCATATCCAGGTGCTTGCAGTTCTGCGTCAGGGGGCATGGGCACATTTCTACGTACGCACATGTTGTGTAGCATGACACATGCCATGACCATCTTTGCAACCTTCTCATGGCGGTACAGGAGTGCCCCGCCAGACCTGCTGAGGCAGCGGAAACGACCCTTCAGTAGGCCGAATGCCTGTTCTATGACTACACGGGTGCGTGAGTGGGCATGGTTGTAGTCCTCCTCATGCTGGTTCTGTGGGTTCCGGAGTGGTGTAAGGAGCCATCTCTTCAGTGGATACCCGGCATCACCTGTATGTGGACAATAAAGGATGTTTGTGGAATGACATTGCTACGTACGCATCCCCCCCCCTTCCTGCCAGGTCATTGCCGCATCACATACCCCACATTATCATGCATGAAATGAGACTCACCGAGTAGCCAGGATCTGTTCCCTGCGTGTCGCTCCATGTAGCGTGGTATTGTAGAGTTCCGCAAGACCATAGAATCATGGGTTGATCCAGGAAATCGGGCACAACAATGTGTAATGATCCTGTTGGAGTCACACACCATTTGTACATTAAGAGAATGATATTGTTTTCGGTTGCGGTACTGGGCCTCCATGGCATGTGGGACAACCAATTCCACATGGGTGCAGTCGATGGCACCAATGCAACCCGGTATGCCGGCAAGTGCATGGAATCCCACTTTTGTGTTCGTAATTTCCTGCTCCGAGCCTGGTAGAGAGATGTAGTCGTCTGCGTGCTTCAGGAGGGCATCGAGCACTTGCAATAGTGTCCGTGACAACAGTGGCTGTGAAATGCCATGCAACTGTCCGACTGTATGCTGGTAGGTGCCTGTGGCCAGGAAGTGGAGTACAGACACCACCTTCAGTAGGGGTGGGATGGCGGTTGGGCTATCTATCATGCTGACAAGGTCAGCGTGTGTCATGTCCACAATGGCGGTTATGGTGTCCCGGTCCAAACAGTAGAGGGTGTGGATCTGCTCATCAGTGAGGTTGAACGGATGTGCTCGGAGGCGTGGGATTGCGGGCTGCCTGCGTGGTGGTAGTGGCTGTGCTGGTGGGCCTTGCTGGCCCTGCCTTGCCCTCCTCCTCCTCCTGCGTCTCCTCTGTGCGGCCGGTTGTTGTAGTAGTTGGTGTTCGTCTTCTTCTTGAAGTTGGAGTACTTGCAGTGCTATCAGGTCCCCCAGGGCCAACATCGCTAGTCCTGCCGGTAGCATTTGGGAGTGGGTGTGGTTGTGGGAGGGGGTTGGGTGTGCAATTTATGTGTTTTCAGGCTGTATAGCCTCCACCTGTGGTGATTCATTCCACCTGTGCAAGCTGCAATCCCCTTTGGGCGAGCACGTCCCGCACACAACGCTGCAATTCGACGCATGGCATCTTGCTATTACAATCATGTATTTAATCCCGATGGCAGTGAAATATTGGTTCATATGTTCATTTTGCTATGGTCCCATTGTTTCACATACTATCTGTGCAGTCGCGAACAAACTTGTGAAGGGTCTGTGGAATGTAGTACTCGATTAACGGTGGACCCTCATGCAGCACTGTACCGCGGTTCACCGACGGGCGGGGCGTCCCATTTGTGAGTGAAGCCAGTTGCCATTTTCACACACTGCCGCACTACATGGATGGATTTGTGATTTCAAGCGGTCACAGATGCCTTTTCGACGTGATGTTGCAAATGAGGAATTCGAAGGACAGCGCTTTCGGTTTCCAGCTAGCGGCGAGGAGACGCCCACAGGTCTGACTGCAGATATAAAGTTCTATTGTTTAATGTCCTTGGGACAGGGGCCATGGCGAGAATGCAATGATTGATATGAATAGTATGGGATGCGCAATAGCGTAGTGGACGATAAGGCAGGACGTTCCCAAATACATGTTACTTCACAACACTAGAATTCCGGGCTGGAGCACAGTGGATTTTGCAGACTGCATTACGCACAGACTCAATGGAAATTTCACGTGTTATGTGAGTAAATAATCAGGCGTTTTCATACCGGGATGAGGGAATGATGTATGGATGCATGGACAGATGATTTAATAGAGAGTTTGCCATGTACATGGCTTTTTGGAATCTATCCACTTCCCCTGCGCTATGTGATGCAGGGCTGCCATAGTGGGACCATCGTCTATCTGCCCTTGTTGAACCCTCCCTGTCTCGACGCGCCTTCAAACACTTGTGTCTATGCACGTTACTAATCCCATCTAATGGATTCTGTTTTAACATGCACACAAACACTCGTTTGTAATAGTGTTTTCACCTCGATTTATATAGTTATGATTCGCAAGTGATTTTTGGGTGGGAATAATCCTTTTGAGTGGGCTAGCATGCATATGGCTGTGGATTTAGTGTGATCATTGAAGTGAGTAATTCAAATGAAGTTCTGATGCCCATACTATTCTTTTTCATTTCATTTGGGTGACAGGTATCTCCTCCCCTTTTGCCGCTGCCATCTGTATGCCACTCCTGCAGATGGCTTTTACTCCCGACACCTGCTGCTTCGTGTTAATCAGTGGAGCACCATTACGATCTTATGGGACGATCGCCAATGGCCCACATGCCCTTACGCAGTACTAGTGGCTAGGAGCAACATATCGACCTTTCAGCTGGACTAGTGCCTACCTAATGGGACGGCCCTGCAGTTCTAGGCGCTTCCATGTTGCCTTTTTGAACGTGAATGTAGCCCCTGTGTACCATGAAGGAACAGGGCGTCACACAAGAAGAAGCTGGTCATTTATTGCGGATGCAGCCCACAATAATGAAATATATTTTGGAGTTCATGACCTAATAGCTGTATGGGCTTGGTGATTTTGTTGTGCATTAAATTTTGATTATGATATTGACCGTGTAGTGTCATTCTTTGCAAGTAATGTAGCATATTCCTATTTGTGGAGCGATGTATTGTGAGAAGATCTGCTTTGGGTTCCGGCTTCTGAGTATAGTTGCGTGGTACTGTACTGGGCGCGTTTGCCTACGAAGCCTAGTGAGGTCAGGGATAGGGGCTGCCATTATGACTGTTTTAATGATGTCATGCTCAGGGGCGGGGGATTAGCTTTTGTGTAACAGATGCCGGTCAGCCAGGTGGATTGGTGGAATGATGTGATTATCAGAATATGGCTGGTCACAGGTGCCTGTGTTTGCGTGCGTTTCTTGGAGGGAGACTGAGGTCATGTCCATTGGAATAGCTTCTGTATTCGTGCCATCTGTGCCCTGCAGCTCCCATTGGCCCCTCTTGAGATGAGCCTGGCTGCTCAGTCACTCTGCCAACTTGTGTGGTACATGCTTATGCTGATGGTTGGTTTGTTTACTGGCAGGAGTACAGGGCTGGTGCAGTCTCACTCAGGATACTGCTTTGAATGTTGCCTTACACTGGTGTCAAGCGATGGGGGGCCTGTTTTTGTTTGTCTCATATTTCAGTTCATGTTGCTGTACTTGAACCTTCACATGCCTGTGCTGCATCAGTACGGCAATGGTGCCATGGCAAATATGGATGGCCACTCACAAGGCACTTGGAGCCCCTACATTCATTTGTTCGTTGGCATGCATGGGTGACTTGTACATTTCACTGGTTGCATTGTGTGACTTCATTCAACCTACGAGGAGTTGTGCAATGTGGCCAGGGAGTGGTGTACAGGCACTCAGTAGGGCCTTTTACGGTTGGTTCGCGATGCCGTACTTCTCACCATGGCGGAATGGTACTTTCCGCCATGCTTGATGGCGTTAGGTAAATGTCCGCTAGGGTCAGAATTCGCGTACCGTTGCGCCATGGTGGTAATTACGGTTTCGCATGGCGCGCGTGCGCGTACTTGGTGCAGTTAGCGTTGGCGTTCACTACGGTGTCGCTAATGGCATCGTACTTTACGGTGACGGGTCATAATCGCACCGAGCGCTATTCGATGGCGGTATTGCATTTCCGCCATCGTTTTTCGATTTCCGCAAGGGTCGTAATGAGGGCCAATATGTGTTATCAAGATTGTTTGCTGCATTTCTGTGAAGTACTAACATTTGCATACACAATGGGTCTGTACTGTGTAAGTAAATGTGGTCAACAATTGGTGGTAATTGAAATAGAATATTCATTGCTATATTTGCGTAGCAACTTACACCAACTATATTTGAGAATTTAAATGGTCCAGGAAGTTCTGTATCTAACTGCTTTTTTTGGAGTTTGTCTTCCTTCTTTAAAGAAGTACCTGGTTTACTTTCCCTAATTGATTCTTTTTTGCTTGTGGTACTTGATGAAGTATAAGTTTCTTTTACTCTCTTTGGAGGATTTGCAGTGACATCATGTTGCATTTCTGTTTGATTTATTTTTCTTTTATAATGTTTTACTTTTTGTGGAACAGAATATGTGTTTAGGTGGGGGGTGTATAGTGAGCAAAGTCTATTGTATTCTAAAATGCAAGGAATATCAGCGTTTATTTTACTTGCATCAAGGTTGATTAGAAATAGACCGTCAAGTGTACGTAAGCGTGATAGTGCTACGTAGCTCATGCCTTCTTTAAAGACTGTGTTACCAATATCTATCATTGCTTTGTCTAGGGTAAGACCTTGTGATTTATGAATCGTGACTGCGTATGCAAGAGTTAGAGAAAATTGTTCTCTGCGTACATACATATCTTTGAAGAGAAGGAATCTAGCTGTTGAGCGTCCTATCCTTTTTACTTCTGAAAGTTTGTCAAATAGTATATTGACAAACTGAATTTTGTTGTCGCGTGGGTATGTTTGAAAGCCAACAACTGTACCCAGTGCTCCATTAACTAGTCCTTGGTCCACGTCAAGGTTACGTTTAAGCATTACTCTGCAATTTAAGGATAATTTTAATATCTTTTCTAAGCCTGCTGTGTTTGAGATTGAGTTTTCAGCTTGCAAGAGTTGGCATTAAGGCTATACAATTGACATTTTTGTGGGCTAATTGTTCCATAACATCTGTAGCACATGCATTATCACCATAAAGTGCATTAATGTGCCGGGTTTTCAATATTAATTCTGCTTCTTTAGAAAGTATACCAACTCTGATACTTTTTAAAATGTTGGCATGCGTGAGATCTGGAGATTGCTGCATGTTTTCTGTTAATTCTCTGTATTGGAAATGTTGCAAAAGGTTGACATTTCCAATGCTGCCAACAGTTTTACGGCAGAGTTTGTGTCCTAATGTTTTAGAAATATGCTCTCCTTTTACAGGTGTTAATTGAAGCAGATCTACAAAAACAATAATGTGTTTTCCTGCAAAGAGCTCTTCATAGTCTGTTTTGAGTAGTCCTTGTAATCTGAGGTGAATCAAAGCTAACATCAGGTTGGAGACCATGCTCACTTCATATATTAGTAGCATTTTCATTTGTTTCAATACTCTGCGTAGTTCCATTGCAGCTTTTGCAGAAAGTTTGCAATAGTCTAATTTGTTCTGGTGTTCTACTGGTAATAGTAGTAATCGGTGTAATGTAACACCACCTATGTTGTAGGCAGCTAAACCTGTGGGGGCAGTGACAACAGCTGACAGTTTGTTGTTTGTCAATTGTTGAAGGAACTTACTAATGATTTTGATTAGGAATGTTTTGCCAGAACCAGCTTCACCACTGATGTACAGTAGTATAGGTGTATAATTATGGCAGGAACATTCTTTATTTTCATGTTTTACACCATGTGCAATTTGTTTTGTTACTTCTTGAAAAATGCTACGTTGCTCATTGTTTAGGTTTGATTGTAGTATAGTTAAGTCTTCTTTATCTTCATACTGACACATGGTGTTTTCTACTTCTATCATAACTAATTCTGCCTCATTTATTATTAGTGGTTCTCCCAGTGGTTCTTGGCTTCCTGTTACAGAAGGTTGACTACTGTCAGGAGTGGCCTTATCTAGTTGGGCTTGGAGTTCTTCTTCGTGTTGCTGTTCATTGTGCAACATTGTTTTGTACTGTGTAAAGTTTACATCAGTTATAGTGCTTTCATTTGCTTTGAAAGCATCCTCATATGAGTCATAGTTATCTAGTATTTGTTCTTCTTTTCTCCATGGTTTGAAGAGTTGTAGCAGGGACATGTAATATACTTCTTTATGTTGAGGAGTCTTTAATGACAATTTGATATGATTAATTACATTTGGTTTAGTGAGTTTAACTAAGCTGCCTTCACAGTTTGTCACTCTATATTTACCTTTTCTCATCAGGTTTCATATTATTTTTGTATGTGTAGTTTTGGGCTATGTGGTATAGACAAATGTTTTCCAAAGTATTACTTCAGTTTGGGTAGTATGTGTCCAATAAATAGTTTTTCAAAATGTCTTGGCTGTTGGGATCACATTTGGCTATTGTTTCTATATCTTCATATGATTTTAGAACTCTTTTTCTAGATTTAGCTGGACCAAGACTTAGCCATACTATATTTTCAGATTTACCATACAATCCAGTACCAGTTAAATAATCAGCTGCTGCATATGATCCACATTCTCTCTGGGTGAGCATTTTTATGCCCAAGCTGTATAATTTCTGAGACACTGTTTTATCTGATGACAGGTCATTCCAGAGGTCTTGGAGCTCTGTCTTTTCTGCTTTAGTTAAGTATGCTGTGACCTATTGTGCAACTGCAGTAGAATTGTCTGAAATGTAGTGCACATCTATGTTTGCATTTCATAAGTGGGCAATGATTGCATTATAATCATTGATATATTTTTCTTCTTTTCTTTTTATGTAATATGTATTTTTAGGTGACTTACCTTTAACACTATGTCTAACAGAAGACATGAGGTTGTTCACTTGACCTGTATTTGTAACTGGTCTAGGGAAACCAAATCGGCATTTGGTGTAGTATTTACCTTTGTTTTTGTATTTGCGACAACAATATTTTCCACATTTGTGACTTTGAAATTGTAAAATGTGTGCATGAAGATCACTATTTGTGGCTTCTGATGGAATTTCACAAGTGACATATTTTTCAATAAACTGTAAAACAGTGACATCACTGTCTTGACCAGATTTAGGAGCATCTTTAATCCATAAAAGCATGTGGATATGTGGTGCTCCTCTGGCTTGGTATTCTTTTCTCCAAAAGCCTAATGTCTTATAAATACTATTGTTTGAAACAACAAAAAACTGTGATCTTTCACTCTGCATACTAACCCACAATAATGCACACTCTAATGAGTTCACCATGTATAGTATCAGCGCCACGGCGCAGTTTGTAAAAACATTGTCTTCTTTTCTCTCTGTGTTAGAGTAAAATAAAAAAAAACCTGTTTTTTGTCAGCTTCACCTCTCCAAAGGGTTTTTTTGTCCTTCAGAGCTAACATTGTTCTTAGCTCTACTGCAAACCTCGGTGACCCTATGTCACGCCATTGGTCAGGGTAGCTTTGACTCATCTCTTGCTCTATAGTACAGCTTTGGGAGCACTACTATGAAGCAACACCTGAGGTCATTTCACTCTGGGGCTATTCGCAGCGTTGTACCTTGCGAAGAACGTAGCAGGTTGATTTCCTCTACTTCATCCTCTGTTTCTGATCCTGTCACCACAAGGACCACCTCTGTGGGACAGCATATTCCTCAAGCTGCCTCACAGGCCATACAGAATCCTGATGACCCTTACCTTTCGAGGGTGACAGTTGTATGTATGTACTGTGTCACATTACTCTGCAGGGGGGAGCGATTTCGTAGTGCTTTTGAGACTATTGTCTCAGAGCATGAGAAGATCTGCTCACTACCCAAATAAAACCCACTCTAAATCTTCCTCTCTCAGCTCGCCCTTTCTTATCCCTGTGGTTTGTGTCCCCCCTTTACCTTCCTTTCCCCTCCTCTCCTAGTGTGTTGTGTATAAAAAACAAAAATAAATACAAAATAACAAAAATCAAAAAAAATAAGGCTCTTTTCAGAGCCGCCTTTCACAGTAAAAAAATAGAAGTGAAAATAAATGAAGCAGGGCCCTTTGTATTTTTTAGAAGTCCGCGGACAGTTCGCGAACATTTAAAAAATTGGGTTGCTACCCTATCACAAACATTGCAATTTTCTCTGGGAGGAAGTGGTGGCTCTGAAAGGAGCCTTTGGGAGGTGTTTGTAAGTCAAAAATTATAAATGCTTAACACCTACTTCAAAATGGATGTTGTAATTGCAAAAAAGGTTGCAATGCATTTTGTACATTTCTCAGAAAAATCTGATTGCCACCATAAGTAAGATGGACTCCTTCACTGCGAAAAATGTTTGTACTACGAAACAGAATATTTTCATTGTGAAAAGAAGACATGCCAAAATCTTTTAGAAAGGCACAAACAGCTTTATTAACATTGCGTCTTGCTTTTTCCATTTGTGGACCAAATGAAGAAGAACGAAGCCACATTTGTCTCTGCGCAATCCGTGAAAATATCACTTGAGAATTAGGAAAACATGCCCATAACCTTCCCAAGTCCTTCTTTCATAGCAAATTGCAAACAAATTCCAGTCACATGTCCTAAACTGTTCCCTCCACAATGAATTACAATTATGTCTGGATGTTGCTCTGTCTCCAAAGTAGCACAGAGAGGTAGCAAGTCCAACCACTTCATTCCACGTACTCCATGCCAGTGTACTTCCACATGTGGGAATCCAAGATTTACAGCTACTCCACAGCTTTCTGCATGCACCTTCAACCAATATATCCATGAATCTCCCAAAATCCATACAATCTTTTTCCTAAAACACACAGACATAGCTATCTGTTGTTCTCTCAGCAAAAACAGTATATGAGAAACTCTCTTCTGGCACAACACACCCACTAAACTTTCCTGACCAATCCCTTTCAGTACTCATTCTCATTTGCATGACTTCTGAACCCAAAACTCTCCGGATGTAACTCCCGATGTCCGCGAACTACCACCATGTCCGCGGACAAATCGTAACATGAACAGCCCTTCTACCATTTCCACTTCACTCTCTCTGCCATTCCCTCATTGGATGTAGCTAAGAAGTCACATGACCATGCACCAATCACATTCAAGACCTCTACATCTAACTGCATCATCATAGATCAGCACTGCAAATGTACTGTGAATCTCTCTGAGTACAAGTGTCATATCATTGGCAAGCACCATCTACCAGAAATACTGTACAAGTCTCCAAGATTTCTACTTGCAGCTCCATGCATATCCATATGCATGAACACAAACTTCAGGTATGCATATTTTCTGTACAGTAGATGAACACATTTTCAAACAGACTTTTACCTTGTGTAATCTGTAAAATGAATTTACTGTATTTTTTCAATTTCCTAAAATCAACTATCACTTATAAACCTTTATACTATTTACTTTCTTTATACACATACACTCAAATCATGTTAAACTATCATTTTTTAAATGAAATATATAGACTACGTATATTCAAACAAAATTGCATGCAAGCACAATCTATGTTTAAATCTTTTTAAAAAATACTGATACAATTTCATATTTTTTTGTTTTTATTTATTTATTTACTTAATTACTTTAATTTAGACATGACATTGAGGCGATATTACCTAGAACAGCTTAGTTACAGAAATAGTGGTATTCACTGTTATATTATAAATTTCACAAGACATATTAAAGATATTTTTTGCTACAGTTAGTCATTCAATACAATTTGTTCATTAAGAACATATCATATGTACTGAACTGATGCAATGTATCTTATGTAAATAAATTAGTTTAATGGTTTTGAAGAAGGCGCTGAGGATTTCAATTAAAAAAATCAATATCTAAATTAAAAACAGCGCTATATACAAACAAAATTACTAATTTGAATGTTTTACAATTGCAGTGAAGACCAGTCTCCTGAAAAGAAGCAGCCAAATTTGAAGAACAAAGAAGAACTAAGAAGTTACCTGTTAATTTAAGAAAAAAAAAGTAGAATATCACCATAATATTTGTATTATTACTCAAACATACTGTAAAGTTAATACAAGCTATTTCTGTGCCTAAAAATAGAGATTGTGTACCATTTTGTCCAGAAATCTCCATGTCTTAAACAGCGATTTACAGCCAGAATGGCCCACAAATTCCTATTTTTGGACACACAAATTACCCAACTGAACCGCTACAATTTTCATATTATAGAACAAACAACTGTTTTAATTGTATACATTAGATTTACTATTTGTACTTTTCCACACCACTAGCTTACTTTTTTTTTGTCATCTGAACCCCAGTTTAGTAACACATAAATTCAAGAATACCTATCCCTACTAGTTGTAGTTCCCAATGCACAATCACACACCATTACATACATCTTTATCATCTTACTCAAACACTCATGCACACAGCACACATACATTGTAGTGCACCCCAAACCATACCATCCTTATTTTTTTTCAACAGACCCTAAAGAATGCCTACCAAAAGTCAACTCCATAGAAAACAGCGCAGAAGTAGAGCAAATGAAAATAAAACTGTCCAACATAAGCATCCATCTCTAGCAGAATTTGTAAAAAAAGTTGAAAAAAAAAACGAATAAGTCATTTAGTGAAACACAAGAAGTTTCAAGTACAAAAACTTTGCCTCCTCTATCAAAATGTAAAACAAACCAAAAAACAATTAACAGAAAATCAGCTATCACTACAGATAAAACTGCTTCTTTAAATTTTGATGTAATGCAAAGTAAGCATACCAAGAAAAGTATTTTAGCCAAAATGTACCGTCACAAAGTCCTTCAAAATCTTATAAAACAGGAGAGAAATCAGGTTCAATGCTTAAAACTTATCGTAGGAAATTAATCTTAGATGCGTTGATGGACAGTGCAATTCTTCTCAAAAGAAAGGTATTTATTTAATTGTTAAACAAAATGAAACCACTAACAAAACTAATAACTAAATTACAAAAAAGACTTCTCAATAAGCGAAATGTCACCAGAAAGAACTTCTGAAGTATCTGCAGAGGTGAATGGAATCACACTACGATCACAGAACCATATTTTAATGAAGAAGCATACAAACAAAAGCAAACAAATACAATTGCCATACATAGCAGTGGTCAAGGTGATGAGAAAGTGAATAATACCATAATGGAACAAGAAGTACTCCTTACAAAAATATGCCGTGAAAACTTAGAATTACCCCTCCGTTCAACTGAATCAGAACGTCTAGTGTACAAATGGCCATGCACGTCAATGTGTAACATTCCCAAACAATGTTTCAAATCTTTACGCCAATTCCTCAATAAATATGTAAAAAGCAAAGACAAAATCAAAATTAAATTACTGCAAAATATGGATACCTGTCCAGTGCGCAAGTACACAGGACTACAAGGACATTCATTGGCCTGAATTACAGGACCTACTTGTAAAAACACTTTCAATGATATCAAAAGGATATCAACACATCATTCAACTATAAGAAATCTAGTCTATAAACTGTACTATGCTAAAAGTCCTGCTTTAGCACTAGCAAATTTAAATAACATCCTTCTACATGGTACAGCAAAAGACCTACTTGAAGAAATTGACTATATCCAGAAAAAATATTTTGGAAGTGAAAGCCATTTACAGAATGAAATAGCTTTAAACCAATTAAGCAACAATTCTACACATGGCAACCTTTTGATAACACATACAAAAAAGAAATACTAAAATGTAAAGGTACATAAGCTGAAGTACCAAACCATATATGTGTATGTTGCCATAGAACTTTTTATAAAAGTAACACAAAAACTGTAGACCTATCATACAAAATAGAAGACAATGAAGATTCTAAATGGTTTGAATTAGCTCTCTACCTTGTATCAGAAAACAAATACGAAATAACTGACCCCTTAATACTTTGCAGTTACTGCACTACAAAACTTGACAACAACCAAACTCCTTCACGTGCTATCACAAATAATTTGGAATTATACCCAGTACCAAAACCCCTACAACAACTTAATTTATATGAGAGCATCATAATTCAAACAGTACACCCATTTCAAGCATTAATACACCTTCAACCAAAAACAGCAAAATTACCTCCCTCTGAATTGGTAAAAGGCATTCGTGGAAAAGTAGTTTATTTACCATTAGATCTAAAAGAAAATGTGTATGCTCTAGGAGTGCAACGTCCAATGAAGCAATCTTTAATTATCTTAGTAAATGGAGTACCTACAAAAGACAAAAAAATATGGCAACAGCTGGTAGATTTACATAAAATTAGACAAGCCTTCCAATATCTTAAAGAGAATAATGAACATTACAAAGAAATTAATATTGAAGAAAACTTGAAAGATCCAACTGAAATAATTCAAGAAACACAAGAAGCTGGTCAATTTGAGCTACTCGATCCTGCTACAATATCAAATACTTTAGACCATTATACAATTCATCCTTTGCACTCTAATGACACCATAGAAGATGTACTGGAAACGTACCAAATGCGTCAAACAAAAGGATCGCCAATCAGCATATGGGAAAAAAGTATAGAAGCATGTGCTTTTCCTCTACTCTTTCCTACTGGCAAAGGAGGAAGGTATGATGATAGACCTATTCAAATATCAGCTTCAGAATACCGCTCATTACGGATGTATTCTGAAGATCCCAGATTTAGACAAAATGTGGAATACATATTCCACCTACTCTTTGAAAGTGAACTAGCAACTTTATGTTACGGAATTGCACACATATTAAAATCAGGATCACACTTTCAAAATATGACAGCTACACAATTATTAGAAAAAGTGCAACAAACGGATGAGGTTTTACAATCAAATATTACAAATCTATTAGCAAATATGCGTGGTACTAAAGAGTACTGGTTTCGACGTCATGGAGATGTATGTTGTATGATCAGAAACCTTGGCCCACCCACTTGGTTTGTTACATTAAGTTGTGCAGAATATGCATGGGAAGATTTATATGATTTCCTACGCATATCAAATAAAAACAAAACAAACATAGATATATTAACACCTGGAGGACTGTGTTCTTTGGATCTTGTTAATGTTTCAAGATATTTTCACCATCGCTTCATTGCTATGCTACATTTTTATTTGTAATAAAACTGTTCCTCCTCTTGGAGAAGTGCAACACTTCGATTTACACGTAACAGTCTTGATATAAACTAGATCCCAAAAGATTGTCTCTTTACCTACTCAGCTCAAGGACTCTGACTCATGCAGACAGCCCTCCAGTCCTACTACCTGGACTCAACATTTTCTGACCTAGGCTGCATTCAACCCGAACCTGGTAGGTCTCCTCCATTTGCAGTTTTTAACTTCCCAGACACCTCTCTCACCGCATTAACCAGTCCCCTGTAATTCAGCAGGCTGACGGTTCCTACTACTTCACCTGACTTGATCCATCTGTCCTGAAGACCGTTCTGTACCTGGTGCAACAACGCTGCTTCCATCCCTTCAGCCACATTCACCAGCTATCCATACCGAACCAAAAACACATAATAATGTGTCGACAAGTCTAAGACAAAGCCTATTGTCTTATAAATACTATTGTTTGAAACAACAAAAAACGGTGATCTTTCACTCTGCATACTAACCCACAATAATGCACTCTCTAATGAGTTCACCATGTATAGTTTCAGCGCCACGGCGCAGTTTGTAAGAAAATTGTCTTCTTTTCTCTCTGTGTTAGAGTAAAATAAAAAAAAAACCTGTTTTTTGTCAGCTTCACCTCTCCAAAGGGTTTTTTTGTCCTTCAGAGCTAACATTGTTTTTAGCTCTACTGCAAACCTCGGTGACCCTATGTCACGCCATTGGTCAGGGTAGCTTTGACTCATCTCTTGCTCTGTTGTACCTATTACCCTCTCGAGTCAAGCCGCCACACAAAAAAGAGGGTGCGCCCACCTATCTCTCATCCCAAAGCTGTACTTACCGTGCTTCCCGCGACTGAGTATCATTTTGCACTCATTGCAGGTAACACGGTTCGCACGAGCCTTAGGACCATTCCCATGAATGGTAAATAACCGCCACACCCAAGACTCACGCCTAGTGCGGGTAGTAGGGATTTCCTCTACCTCATTCTCATCATCCTCTTCTTCCTCCTCTGCATCCTCACTCCTGTTCCCCTCTTCAGGCCCTTGGGGAGGTGGTGGTGGTGGAGGGGGTGGGAGTGGTGCTGACAGGTGCAGAACCAGGTGGCAGTAGTTCAGCCATGGATGCCATCTCGATGATGGTGTAATCTGCAGGTGGCAGCAAAAATCTCTGTGTTCTGAAGAATAGCCAGAAACACAATGAGAATAAGCTCTAGGGCGTGGTCTTTTATAGGGGTGCTTGTGCGCGGTCTGCGGACATGCGCGCTGTCCGCGGACAGATGGAACACAAAAAAAAGTTTGAAAAGTTTCAAAGGTATGTAGAAACTCAGGATTACTATGTGGGACTTGTGCCATGGTGAGGTTTTATTGAAAAAATATTATGGATTAATTGGAAATGTACTTTTAAATTGTTTGGGGACACGAACAGTGTCCGCATTCAGAACAAACAATCAGTGTGGGCGCGGTCATATGATCCATTCGCGAACATGTCCGCGAAGGAAGCGCATGTCCGCAGGACAGCAAATGCACGGAGATTGGTTAGCGCATGCGCGTTGATGTTCTACGGACACTGTTCGGGTCCTGAAGTAATTAAAAATGCGTCACACGTGAAACAAACATTTCAGGACACTGCATGTGTTCTTAGAACAGCCTAAACTTGCTTGCGAACAGTAAGGACAGATATAGTGTTCTTTAGGACACGTCCAATTTCGTTTATGTATGAACATTTCAGGACACCAATTGTGTTCTTAGAACAGTTTCAACTTGCTAGCGAACAGTACAGACAGGTATAGTGTTCTTTAAGACACCTCCATTTTCGTTTAATTACGAACAATTCAGGACACTGTGTGTGTTCTTAGAACAGTTTGAACTTGCTAGCGAACACTACGAACAGGTATAGTGTTCTTCAGGACACCTCCATTTTCGTTTACATACGAACATTTCAGGACACCAATTGTGTTCTTAGAACAGTTTAAACTTGATAGCGAACACTACGGACAGATATAGTGTTCTTTAGGACACTTTAATTTTTTTTTTTACGAACATTTCAGGACACCGCGTGTGTTCTTAGAATAGTTTCATCTTGCTAGCGAACACTACGAACAGGTGTAGTGTTCTTCAGGACACCTCCATTTTAGTTTATTTACGAACATTTGAGGACAC
Organism: Ambystoma mexicanum; assembly: GCF_040938575.1. Lineage (NCBI taxonomy): Eukaryota > Metazoa > Chordata > Amphibia > Caudata > Ambystomatidae > Ambystoma > Ambystoma mexicanum. Next base: position 287,738,401 of record NC_090931.1, on the reverse strand, counting down.
CAATTGTGTTCTTAGAACAGTTTCAAGTTGATAGCGAACATTACGGACGGATATAGTGTTCTTTAGAACACTTTAATTTTAGTTTCTTTACAAACATTTCAGGACACCACGTGTGTTCTTAGAACAGTTTCAACTTGCTAGCGAACAGTACGAACAGGTATAGTGTTCTTTACGGACACCTCCATTTTCGTTTATTTACGACCATTTCAGAACACCTGCACTGTCCGCGGACACCACATTTTAGAACATAGTGCATTTAAATGAATGGTTAGTGTGTTGCATATTTGGGTTACATTTCTTATGTATTAGTACATATAATGTGTTTGTGTGCTCCTTTTTGAATTTGTTAAATGTTCCTATGTTATGATATAACAATCAAACATACCCCCCCAGAGTTTTAGGTAGTGGTACTGTTCTTCAAACATGTCCGCGAACATTAAATGAGTTTGCGGACATCAAGTACAGTAGAAGAGATTCAGTCAGTTCCATATGACATGTATATAAAGTCAAAGTCATTATTGTTAAGTTGCACTACTAAAAACCTATGAAATTCAGTGAAAAAACTTTGTTAAATGGACGTTATGGTTAAGTTGCACTACTAAAAACCTAAGAAATTCAGTGAAAAAACTTTGTTAAAGGGACGTTATGGTTAAGTTGCGCTGCTAAAAAACCAATGAAATTCAGTGAAAAAACTTTGTTAAAGGGACGTTATGGTTAAGTTGCGCTGCTAAAAACCTTTCAAATTGTCATGATCTCTGCTTCCAAAAGGTCAGGGTTTTCCCAACTCCCTAGGAAGCAGATCCATAACCCAGGTTCCGAGTGCCAACCAGTCCCAATTGGGACCTTTTGGACCCAGTCCTGGCGCCAGTGGCACCAGGCTCATAAATATGCCCAGTCCCAGCGCTGGAAGCGCCGGGCTCATAATGCTTGGGTGGACTTACCTGCAGCAGACCATGCTGCTTACTTGCCTGCCAGTTGAGCCTCTGATCCTCTTCTGTTTGGAACTACTTTTCCTGTTGGGTGGGGCTGGAGCCACTCCCTAGATTTAGAACACTGGAACTCTTCTGGAAGGCAGGAACTCTTTTCTTACCAGGAACTCTTTTCTTACTTAGGCGTGGCTGTGGAAGGAGACACCTAAGCACTACAGGAGGCTATTTAAACCACACCCGGTGGATGAATCTTGCTTTGCGTTATTCTGCACCCTCTGCAGCAGGACGCTCATCATGTCTCCTGCATCCAGTCCTGGGCCTAAGGAAAAAGGCTTACCATCCTGAATCCAGTCTTCAGCAACACCTATAAAGACAAGAAAGAACAGGTTAGCATTCCGGCATCTGAAAGGCAAAGGCTTACCATCCTGAATCCAGTCTTCAGCAACACCTATAAAGACAAGAAGAACAGGTTAGCATTCCGGCATCGGAAAGGCAAAGGCTTACCTACTCTTCGTGCGCTCCGGAGGTCTTCATACTGCATTCCGGCATCTGAAAGACAAAAGCTTACCAACTCTTCGCACGCTCCGGAGGCCTTCGGCGCTGCATCCGCATCTGAAAGACAAAACAAGGTGCGTTTAAAGACATTGGGGAACTTTAATACTCACGTGCCATTACTCCTTTCCACATCTAATCCAGTGGGTATTCCGGCACCCTGCAGCCGCTCCGAACTCGTACCTGCAAAATAAAAAGACAGTTAGAGCGCATCGTGAAGCAGGCAACAAGCGCTTACTCACGTGCTTCCAGGCGCTTCTAGTCATCACACGGGCTCCATCTTCAACTCACTTCAGCCCGTCATCCGCCATCGCCGGAACCCTGCAAAACAAGAGACATCATTACTAAAGACTTTAAAAAGACATTTGAATGACTCGAAACTTACCGTTCGTGCAGTAAACGACGGACAGCAGTCCTCTGAAGTCAAGGGGCCTGCGCTACCTATCCAGTGAAGAAACTGGCTACAGCACCCTGCCCCGAGGCAGATGGAGAGCTCGGCATTCACTTACCTAAGGTGAGAGCGTTAACCTTTGGGGTCTACAGGAGAGGAGAAGAGGAAAGAGATAGGGACACCCCAATAACCCCAGTTCATTAACCCCATATTTTCTATCTGCAGACATCTTACTCTACACATCAGGCATACAGTGCACAGAGGTCCAGCCCAAAGAGCCAACCGGGTGCTACACATCACCTTTGAAGATACGGTAGTCACCCAGTCAAGACCGGCGCCTCTGCGAGAATCAGGTGAGCGTTACACAAATTCAGTGAAAAAACTTTGTTAAAGGGATGTTATGGTTCCAAGTAAAACCGAAAAACCCTTGAAATTCGCCAGTTATGGTAAGCTAAGCAACCATAACTCGCGCCACCACCGTGCACTGCTAAGCCTAACACCCAGGACATCAAAGATGACGTCACAAATGTCATTGATGATATCACTGATGACATCACATGTTTGACTCCCCCTTTTCTTGAGGAGTATGAGTATGAGGAAGCTTGCAGGATAACGCCTGTAGCTCATTCACCCTTCGGACAGATGTAATTGCCACTAAGAAGACAGTTTTCAGAGTTAGAAGTCTTAATGGACAAGAATGTAGAGGCTCGAAAGGAGCTCCCATCAAATAGTTTAACACCAAGTTGAGATCCCACAGTGGGACTTGAAACGGGATTGGAGGGAAAACATTAGTCAGTCCCTTTAAAATGTGTACTATTAACAGAATCAATGGAGAGATCTCATTCTCAGGCGAGCATCTGGCACCAGAAAAATGTAGGATGCCAAGAGGCAGAGCAACCGCAGAAAATCGAAGGCTGGTAGATGTTGGGCATTCTGGAATTTTGTCACCATCTGCAGAATGTCTTGAGCCCTCACCTCTGGTGGTGAGGCCTTTCCCAGGGATACATCCAGGACTGCTCCGATGAATTGGAGTCTTTGTGATGGTATCTTGTGCGACTTCTTGAAGTTGAGGGAGAAGCCCATCTTGTGAAGAGAGTGACAGGTGGAGCTGAGATGTTCCAGAGCCTGTTCTGGGGAACTGGCCCAGATCAGACAATCATCTAGGTAGGGGTAGACGTGAATCCCCCCTCTCTTGAGACTCGCTGCCAACAGCGCCATTAGCTTGGTGAAAACTCTCGGGCGGAGGTAAGCCCAAATGGCAGAACGCGAAACTGATAATGAGAACCGCCAACAGCCAGCCTCAGGTACTGTCTGTACTTGTGATGGATCGGCACATGAAAGTAAGCATCCTGGAGGTCCAATGATACAATCCAATCCTGAAGCTGATACCATCCAATCCTGAATACTCTTCAACCCTACTTTTCTCCCCAAAATTGTTTCCGGGTTTCATATTACTCAGAAAATAACCTTACCATCTTTTTATCCACCACCACATCTGGGGAAGGAAGAAGAAAGACTTCACAGGCTTGAGCCTAGACGCACACTGAGCTTTTACACATATCCAGATTGGCAAAATTACGACAGGATGACCAGTTATTTGTGGGCTATTCAGGTCACAAATTGGGACTGGCCATTACCAAGCAAACTATATCCAGGTGGATTACACTAACAATATTGGAATGTTACAAACTGGCAGGTAAAGACCCTCCAGAACAACGAAGAGCCCATTCGACCAGTGGCATTGCAACTTTGTCTGCCTTGCAGAGGGGAGTTCTGATAAAAGATATATGTGCAGCTGCCACATGGTCGCATGTGTCATGATGCCCGCTCCCGGGGAGCCGATTCAAGCCCTGCGTCCCCGAAAGCAGACATCCAGTCCCCAAGGAAGGACCCAGCAACCACATATAGGGGCCCTTTGGATAGTGTCCTGGCGCCTATGGCACCAGGCTCATAAAAGACATCAGTCCTGGCGCCATAGGCGCCAGGCTCATTATGGAAGTGCTTGGGTGCACTTACCTGATGCAGACCATGCTGCAGGATCCCGGCCTCCTTGAGGCCTGAAAGGAACTACTTTACCTGTGGGACTAATTTAGCATCCGGGTGTGGTCGGGGAAGGATACATACCTGATTGGAGGAAGGATACATACCTGGAACTTCTTCCAAGGCTATTTAAACCCCACCCGAACAGCCACACGTGCTTCGCGTTGTTCTGCATCTAGCAGCTGGACGCTCACCGTGTCTGCTCCTGCATCCTGACTTCTGCCACGCCTGCCAGCATCCTGGATCACCTGCAAAGGAAGAGAAGAAGAGAACAGAAGAAGAAAAAGTCCTTACCTGCTAAATCCACATCCCGTAGACATCTCACCGACAATCCTGAAAAGGAAGACTTTTATTTAAAAGCTCATCGCGTCGATCGCTGCAGCGCCACATTACACTCACCTTTACAGGGCGCCTCCATGTTCAGCAGCGATCATCCGGATTCGCAGTCACGCTCCAGCGCCTAGGGAGAAAAAGACTGGAACAAAAGGTGAGAGAGAGAAGGGAATAAAGAAAGCTAAATCTCCATGTTAAGACTTACCTGTTGATTCATTCCCTCTTCATTTCGGGTCCGCGCCGCATCCTGGCATTTCTGGACCCCGGCCCCTAAGGGGAAAAAAAGACATCAGCGTTAATGAGCGAATGAAAAGACATTACCAAAAAACGCTCATTAAAGACTTACCTGATTTCCTCAAGGATTTCACCCCTCATCTCGGGTCGGTGCCTGTTCCCCGGCATTCCGTACCCCAGCCCCTATGGGGAAAAAGACACTAGCATTAGTACATTAATGCATGGACACAAGGGGAACCTCTTATCAAAAAACTTACCTGGAAGCCAAGCAAGTTTGGTTCTCACCAATCCGAAAATCCAGTGAAGTAACTGGATACCAACGCACCCCTGCATCAGAAGCAGGATGGAGAGCTCGTCCTTCCAGACCCTAAGGTGAGACGCTACAAGGAATCATAGAAGGGTTTCGAGGAGGGTGAGAGGGGAAAGTGGGAGGCTGATTGCATTACCCCGCAGACAGTTAATCCCCTATTTTCGCCTACAGAAGGATACTGCTGCGCGCCAAACAAGCCAGATTTGGGGGCCCGGTCCAGTCCGTCTTCCTAACCCTGCGCATCACCTTAGAAGAGGTCACAGCAGCGCGAACCAGGCCAGTGCCTCCGTGGGAGTCAGGTGAGCGTTACAGAACACGAAGCCTTCCTACAAATTCCCACCCAGGCGCTATGGAAAGTTCTGAGACTGATCAGTTGGCCCAATTACTGGGGGAATTACGGGCCGAAGTACATGCCGCTCGTCAAGAGACTAATACCCTCAGGAGGGAATTAATAATATCAAAGGAAAGAACTGATGACCTGGCCAGACAGCTTTTGCAAGGTCAAGCTGGGCAAACTCCTCTACCCGGTTCCGGAGGGAACACCGCTCCTGTGGTTTCCAGTAACACTGTGCAGATTAATCTACCTGGAAACATGCCGCTGGCCCCACCCGAACGCTTTACTGGGGACCCCAAACGATTCGCCGTATTCATGAATCAGTGTCGTTTGCACTTCCTATGCAGACCTGGGGCCTTCCCTAATGATCAGACCAAGGTAGCCTTTGTATTGTCATATCTCAGTGGCTGCGCTGCTGATTGGTCAGTTCCACTGGTTACTCAAGATGACCCGATTCTCCGTGATTTTCAAACGTTTCAAGTAACCATGGAAAGGTTATTTGCTCGACACTCTCAGGGGCAGGCTCTGGATGACGAACTTCTATCCCTGCGACAGGGCAATCAGGACCTCCTATCCTATATTGCAACCTTTAATAGACTTATTTTGGAAACGGGATGGCCAGAGGATAAAAGAGTCACGTTGTTTTATCGAGGCCTACGCGGAGAACTTAAAGATGTATTGGCCCAAGTTGTAAATCCGCCCCAAGAATGCACAGAGTATATAGACTTAGTGGTCCAATTGGATCACAGACTTCAAAACAGAAAAGCAGATCGGTCCAGGTTTGAGAACCGGGTGTTGGTCAAGACCCATGCTAATCCCAAGGGAGTTGATGTCTCTGAGCCTATGCAAATTGGAGGGATTAAAGGACCCTTAACTCAAAAGGAACGTGAAAGGAGGCGGCAGTTAAAATTATGTCTTTATTGTGGGAATTCTGGACACTTTCTACGAGATTGCCCGGCAAAACCGCCCCGAAAGGCGGTAGGAGCCGCTGATAAAAACCATGAAGACTCTGTTTCGGGAAACGACTCTGCCCGACAAGTGTAGGGGTCCGCTTGCCGAGCTTGAAAACTAACTCTCAGACCTCACATTTCATTGTGCCAATGGTTCTCGTAGATCCAGAACAGCATAAGCGGTTGCATGCAAAAAAGGCATACATCGATAGTGAGGCTATTGGAAACTGTGTGGATTGTAAATTGGTCTCTAGGATTAACCTCCCTCTCCGTCCTAAAACCAGCAAAGATGTCATCACCACAGTCGATGGAACTGAAATTGCCTCTGGACCGGTAACACATTCCACTACTGAGGTGATTCTTATTGGTCCCGACAGCCATCGGGAGGGTGTTGTGTTTGATGTAATCAAGGCTCCACAGTTTCAGGTTATTCTTGGAATCCCTTGGTTAGAGACACATAATCCTCAAATTGATTGGCGAGCTAAGAGAATAACCTTCCCGGATTGTACACAAACCTGCTACCCAGAAAACCTGAAGATTAATCTAGCATCTGTAACCTCTGCCTCCATGCAACTACCTCCGGAATACCAAGACTTTCAGGACGTCTTCCAAAAGGAACAGGCCAACACGTTATCTCCTCACAGATCGTACGATTGCCGAATCGATCTGGTGCCCGGTGCACAACCCCCTTGTAGCAGGATTTATGCCCTTACCGAACCTGAGAATCTGCATTTGAGACAATATTTGGATCAATACCTAGCTAATGGTTTTATTCGCCCGTCAAAGTCCCCGGTATCCTCGGCTTTGTTCTTCGTGCCCAAAAAAGAAGGCGACCTTAGAACTTGTATCGATTACCGCGCATTGAACCAGATAACGGTTAAAAACTGTTATCCTCTGCCTCTGATCCCTGAACTCCTCGACCAGGTGAAGGACGCATGCATATACACCAAGTTAGATCTCCGGGGGGCTTATCATCTGGTACGAGTTAAAGAAGGCGACGAATGGAAAACTGCCTTCCATACTAAATACGGATTATTCGAGTACCAGGTGATGCCTTTCGTATTGTGTAACGCGCCGGCTGCCTTCCAATACTTCATGAATGATGTCCTTCGGGAACTCGTTGATGTTTGTGTTGTCGTATATATCTATGACATTCTGGTGTACTCCTCTTCGGAATCTGATCACAGAAAACACGTCAGGGCAGTACTTGAAAAACTGCGCCAACACAAACTATTTGCTAAATTGGAGAAATGTGTTTTCCATACCACAGAAGTCTAGTTTCTAGGTTTCATCCTGACACCCAAAGGAGTCCGAATGGACTCAAGAAAAGTGCATGCTATCCTCAAATGGCCATCACCTAGCTCTGTAAAAGGGGTTCAAAGCATGCTCGGCTTTGCCAATTTCTATCGCAGGTTTATCCCAGAATTTTCACGCGTGGTACAACCCATTACTGCACTCTTGAGGAAAAATAAATGTTTTGAATGGTCTGAAGAAGCCGAGCATGCCTATCAGGATTTAAAAGCTAAGTTTACCTCCGCACCTATATTGAAACACCCGCGTCCAGATCTCCCTTATGTCGTCGAGACTGACGCATCCAGCCTAGCCATGGGAGCTGTCCTGTCCCAAAGAGATCCCGAAACCAACCAACTTCATCCCGTAGCATTTTGGTCCAGAAAATTCTCGGCACCCGAGGTTAATTATGCAATCACGGACAAAGAACTGTTAGCCATTAAGTCTGTTTTTAAAGCCTGGCGGCATTATCTGCTTGGCGCTCGACATACCATCACAGTGATCACTGATCACCGGAATTTAAAGTATTTGAAAACCGCCAAGTCTCAGTCATTACGGCAGCTCCGATGGACTTTGTTTTTCGATGAATTTGATTTTGTGATTACCTATCGACCTGGCTGCAAGAATGGCAAAGCAGACGCCTTATCCCGAATTGGAATGGGAGAATCTGATACAAACTCAGAACCAGTACCAATAATTCCCGAACAGAGGATTCTAGGCATGAATTTGTTACAGACGCTTACAGGATTGGATACAAAAGGAATCAGACTTTACCATAGATAATGGTTTACCTTATTTCCAAGGACGCTTATTCCTGCCACATAAGGAATTACACAAACTAGTTATTTCCGGTTATCATGATGCATTAATAGAGGGACACACTGGTATTGCCAAGACAGAGGAAAAGGTGAAACGACAATTTTGGTGGCCCTCTTGGCAAAAAGATGTTAAATCTTTTGTGATGTCCTGTGGTGTTTGCGCCCAAAATAAAAGTCAAAAGAAAAGACCAGCCGGTCTCCTTCAACCTCTAGACATACCGCCAGCACCCTGGCACACCCTATCAATGGATTTTATTACGGACCTGCCTCCTTGTTCGGGGTACAATACTATTCTGGTCATTGTGGATTTGTTTTCCAAAATGGCCCACTTTATTCCTTTGAAAGGTTTACCTTCAGCTTCTGTCCTAGCCAAAGAATTCCTTGAAAATATTGTTCGTCTACATGGATTCCCATCTATACTAATCTCTGACCGGGGAAGCCAATTCATTTCCCACTTCTGGCGCAAATGTTATCAAATGGCGCAGATCGACGTAAGATTATCGACCAGTCACCACCCTCAGACCGATGGTCAGACTGAGAGGACAAATCTGACCCTTGAGCAATACTTACGGTGTATGTTACAGCAATCTGAAAGCAACTGGAAAGACATTCTTTGAATAGCCGAATACGCATATAATAATTCGGTACACTCTGGAACTGGCCACAGTCCTTTTTATACTATGTTTGGGCATCACCCTCGAACCTCAAACCTTGACTCACCTCAGAATCTCGGAATGCCTGCAGTAGAACATCTGCATTCTACAATTACCCAAGCCTTCAAAGAGGCAACTACGCATTTACAACAAGCCAAGAGAAAATACAAGGAGAATGCTGATCTACATCGGAGTGAAGCACCTCCGTATCAGATTGGGGATCAAGTGTGGTTAGCTACCCGACATTTACCACTCAAAGGGCCTCGAACTTTTAACCCAAAATATCTGGGACCTTATTCTATTACGGCAATAATTAACCCAGTGGCTGTTAAACTTGATTTACCAGCTAGTATGCAAATTCGCCCTGTTTTTCATGTGTCACTTCTGAAACCAGTGGTACCCGGAACCCGACTACTCAAACCTCCAGAACCTATTCTAATAGATGGGGAGCCCGAATTCGAAGTGAAGAACATTTTAAACTCAAAAATGTTTAGGTCAAAACTATTCTACCAAATTGATTGGAAGGGGTACGGACCTCAGGAGAGGTCGTGGGAACCCAGCGACCATGTGCATGCACCTAGATTAGTCAGGAAATTCCACCGACTCTTCCCAGACAAACCAAAACCCCCGGAGGGAACAACCTTGGGAGGGGCCTTGGGGGGGGAGTGTTGTCATGATGCCCGCTCCCGGGGAGCCGGTTCAAGCCCTGCGTCCCCGAAAGTGGACATCCAGTCCCCAAGGAAGGACCCAGCAACCCCATATAGGGGCCCTTTGGACAGTGTCCTGGCACCTATGGCGCCAGGCTCATAAAAGACATCATTCCTGGCGCCATAGGCGCAAAGGCTCATTATGGAAGTGCTTGGGTGCACTTACCTGATGCAGACCATGCTGCAGGATCCCTGCCTCCCTGAGGCCTGAAAGGAACTACTTTACCTGTGGGACTAATTTACCATCCGGGCATGGTCGGGGAAGGATACATACCTGATTGGAGGAAGGATACATACCTGGAACTTCTTCCAAGGCTATTTAAACCCCACCCGAACAGCCACACGTGCTTCGCGTTGTTCTGCATCTAGCAGCTGGACGCTCACCGTGTCTGCTCCTGCATCCTGACTTCTGCCACGCCTGCCAGCATCCTGGATCACCTGCAAAAGAAGAGAAGAAGAGAACAGAAGAAGGAAAAGTCCTTACCTGCTAAATCCGCATCCCGGAGACATCTCGCCGACAATCCGTAAAAGGAAGACTTTTATTTAAAAGCTCATCGCGTCGATTGCTGCAGCGCCACATTCCACTCACCTTTACAGGGCACCTCCATGTTCAGCAGCGATCATCCGGATTCGCAGTCACGCCCCAGCGCCTAGGGAGAAAAAGACTGGAACAAAAGGTGAGAGAGAGAAGGGAATAAAGAAAGCTAAATCTCCATGTTAAGACTTACCTGTTGATTCATTCCCTCTTCATTTCGGGTCCGCGCCGCATCCTGGCATTTCCGGACCCCGGCCCCTAAGGGGAAAAAAAGACATCAGCGTTAATGAGCGAATGAAAAGACATTACCAAAAAACGCTCATTAAAGACTTACCTGATTTCTACAAGGATTTCACCTCTCATCTTGGGTCGGTGCCTGTTCCCCGGCATTCCGTACCCCGGCCCCTATGGGGAAAAAGACACTAGCATTAGTACATTAATGCATGGACACAAGGGGAACCTCTTATCAAAACACTTACCTGGAAGCCAAGCAAGTTTGGTTCTCACCAATCCGAAAATCCAGTAAAGTAACTGGATACCAACGCGCCCCTGCATCAGAAGCAGGTTGGAGAGCTCGTCCTTCCAGACCCTAAGGTGAGACGCTACGAGGAATCATAGAAGGGTTTCGAGGAGGGTGAGAGGGGAAAGTGGGAGGCTGATTGCATTACCCCGCAGACAGTTAATACCCTATTTTCGCCTACAGAAGGATACTTCTGCGAGCCAAACAAGCCAGATTTGGGGGCCCGGTCCAGTCCGTCTTCCGAACCCTGTGCATCACCTTAGAAGAGGTCACAGCAGCGCGAACCAGGCCAGCGCCTCCGTGGGAGTCAGGTAAGCGTTACAGCATGTGCACACCTTTACTAAACGTTACAGTTTAGACTCATCCTCAGGACAAGATTCTGCTTTTGGAAAAGCAGTATTGCCTTCTGTTCATACATAAAATATTGATGTCACACTAATTTCTACTCCCACCTCCAAATTACATAAACTGCTTTTAGAGTGTATCAAAGATAAGGAATACGTAGGAGGACACAATCCATTCGAAGAACAAGTTACTTAACCCTGGTAACATTCTTTCAACTGGATGTTCCTCCCACGTATTCCTTATCGCCCTTCCCAACCTACCCTGCAGTACAATTTCCTTTGCAGTTACAGTCTACGCTCTCTCAAGGGGATTAACCGTCGAACACAAGGTAATGCTCCACTTGTAAAAACGGAACTGAGGCCAACGGATGCTGCGCGTGCTACATATAACTGTGGTGACATCGATGTTGAGACAGAGGCCTCCGATGAACATTGACTCGACAGGCATCGATGCACAGCACCCCCTGCTGAAAAAACATTTCGGAGGCGGCAAAGCTGGGATATTGGAAATATATCAAAGATAAGGAATACGTGGGAGGAACATCGAGTCGAAAGAATGTAACTAGGGGTAAGTAACTTGTTCTTTTTTAAACTAATGGCACACTCCTTTCCATACTCAGGCCTTAAAAATACTAGTGTGATTTCTTGTGTGTTTACATAATTAATCCCTATAAATAGTGCATGTTATCTCTTAGTTACATACTGAGATCTTTCCTCAATACATTTGTTAATTTGTTATAAAATATATCATGCTCTCTTATCTACAATGTGTGTAACTTTAGTCCTGGTGATATTGAGAATACTTCCTCCCATTACTGTTGCTTTCCCATTCTAGATACAAATATTTGCATGATTGCATGCACTTTTAATAATGCTACTGAAAAAAGTCCTTCGTCTTATTAATTCTTGTTGTTCCCCATATATATTTGCTGTACTTAATCAAGTGTCATTTGCTATTATGTTAACCTACCTTTTTATGTAATTTGCATTCATAATTACTTTTTATTCTCTGCATGTCTCACAAATTGTGTGATCTTTGGCACATTCTTTTTTTAATGCTTCTATGCTCTGCAATGGGGGAGATGCTGTACCTCTCTCTTGGAGATTGCCAATTTCCAGTGGCTTTGGTGTATATGCTTGAGTCTGCTTGTGTCCTTGGGCATAATATCCTTATGACTCAGTGTTGTATTGTGGTGCATATTCCATTCTTCCTCTTTCTGTCCTTAATTACTAATATTCTCACTGTTTTATTACTTATAGCACTCTCATGCCTTTATTGCAATCTTTGTCTTACCTGTCCTGTCTGTTGCTTTTCTCACCACCATGTTTCTCTCTCCTTCACTCACTTTCCCATTTCCCCTTTCTGACCTACTTCCTATCCTTCTCCTTGTTACAGAATCTATGAAAATAAACCATATGCATCGGCTCTTCCCTTTGCTAGTTCACTGAAACGTCTAAGCGAGGCACCTCTATTTGAGCAAGGCACCTTTCCTTTTTTCCAATTACTTTTCAAGAATGTGTCTAGTGTTTTAAAAATGGTTTCTTTCCATTGTTTTTTTCTCATCTGTGTAATTGCCCCATGCATGCTTATGATATATACTCTTTCAAAATGTCCCATCTATTACTAACACAAAATAACTATAAGGGTAATTCATGGAATTAATGTGCGCTGAAAAGGGGAGTGCAAACGTGAAAATGGCAGCGCACGCATGAGAAAGCCACGCATGCAGGCGTTTGTCAATTCATGGAATGCGCTGCACGTGAAAATGTGGCCGTTATGGGGGAAGTACCGCTGCTAAATCCTAGCAACACCCACACACGCGCTAACAACACGTATTCATGGAATCGAATAGGGAAAAGCCGCACGCCACAAAAGACTTGCTAATGCGGAAACACGTACGCCAGCAGGAAGCAGTAGTAAGCGGATCCGCACAGCATAAAAGTGTGCGCAAACAACAAACAAGCTCATACGCTACGATGAATATACGGTACCTTGCAGCAGTGGTCGTGGGACACCACAGGAGGAAGAGGATAGCCAGGCCCTGCATTATTTTACCCAGGACCAGCCTTTTTTGGATGCCTAATGACCAGGTCTATGGGAGGTACAGGTTTCCACCCCAAATCATCCTAGAACTGGTTGCTGAGTGGGACGATGACCTCACATCACCCACCCTGTGCTCCCAAGCACTGAGCCCCTTGGAAAAGGTGCTCAATGTACTGCATTTCTTGGCTACTGGGTAATTTCAGCTGACAAGTGCCATAGTTGGGGGAGTCTCACAGGCCACGCAGTTACGCTGCCTACACCAGATGTTGGCGATCATGACTGCACGCCCATCAATCCGCAGGCACACATACATGCCCAGAACACCCGCAGAAAGGCAGCCCGTGGTCCAGGACTTTTACGGGGTGGTACACTTCCCCAAAGTGCTAGGTGCCATTGATTGCACCCATGTGGCTCTACGTCCGCCTAGGGTAACTGAGCACATCTATCGAAAACCGCAAGCACTGGCATTCCATCAACGTGCAGGTTGTATGTGATGCCAAGGGAATCGTCACGTCTGTATATGCCAACTATCCGGGGTCCAGTCATGATAGTTTTATATTCAGAATGTCACCCCTAAACCGGGACCTGGAAGCTGGGAGGCATGGCGACACATGGCTCATTGGTGAGTAGAAATGCCTCTGCACATGCATGCATGTCAGACACTGAAAAATGGCAAAAACCCAACTAATGACAATCATTATCACCTCCCCAGGAGACAGTGCCTACCCTCTGAGCACCTACATGATGACGCCAATACGGAACCCCACCACACTACCCTAGGTAAGATACAACACAGCCCATATTGCAACCCGGGGCATAGTGGAGCGCACATCCAGAGTGCTGAAGTCACATTTTCGCTCCCTTGACCGCTCTGGTGGGCAGCTGCTATATGCGCCCCAGTCGTGTGCAGGATCATAGTGGCAGCATGTGTCCTGCACAACGTTGCAACGCGGCGGGGCGTGCCGGTGGACATGGTGGTGCCCCCACATCCCAACCACATGCAAGGCTGCGGCGCATTGGAGGGGAAAGGGAATGTGGTGAGGCTGCCCGTACCCAGCTTGTGGCAAATTTCTTTTACCTAAAATCCCACCCCTGCGGAGTGCACACAGGCCTGGCACATACCAGCTGACAATTGATGATGATGACAAAAGCAAAAGGGACAGTGAACTGTCACACCCTACCACCCTGAGATTGTTTTCCTGGAAGTGCTACATTGTGTGCATCCCTAGCTACTTAAACAGACCCAATGCTGTGTCAGTAAAAGGCACACATTCATGCAGCATGAAGGACTACCCCCTTGCAAAACAGTACACCCAAATACTAGTATGTCACCCAACCCCTCCCAAACTCCATCTCAGCTGCCCAAGACACCATGACATGGCATGCAATGTCAAAGCAACCAAATGAATGCACAACACATGACACAAGTGTCACAAAGTGCTCTGTCGCAAATGGAAACAGGCCAGAGACAATTCCCTCTCACCAATGAAAAAGAAACAGAACATATGAACAAATACTTACCAGCAAGACAAAACATTAATACAGCACCCAACAGTGGCAACGTATGACAGTAAGCAATCACAATAGTGCAAATGACACAACCTGACAAAGGCAGCACATCGACCCCGGGCATCTCCAGTGTGTTGCTGGTAGGTAAATGTGGCAGTGTACTGCATACAACATGAACTGTATCTGCAATGGAGACAGGCAAGTTAAGACATGAAGAAGCTACATGCAAATATGCATAATGGGCAGTATGTAATACAATATACAAATCCACCATGCAGTCGAGAAATCATCAGCAATCCCCACTAGGGGAGTATACACAGTTTTGACTACAGACTGCCCACACTTACTTATGGAAGCCCAATGCCTCTGTGTAAGTTACTGTCACACGGTGACCCCCTTGCAAGCCCATGGAAAGGGGAAGCAGGAGTGGCATATGTGTCAGGACCCCAAGTTTCAAACACAAACACAGGACGAGCCTGCATGGGCCCAGCTGGAACACACAGTGGATGCCTACGGGTGCCACACAAAGCAACACACTGTAATATGAATGCACAATCTGAAAAAAAAGTTATAAAAAAAGAAAACTAAAACAAAAAATGAAAATAAAAATGAAACTTAAAAATTCAAATGAAAAATCAAAATTTACATTTCAAATGAAAAATGAAAATAAAATGAAAAAAGAAACTCAAAAATTGAAAAGAAAAAAATTAAATGAAAAATTCAAATTCTAAATAAAATGAAGAATCAAAATCAAAAATCAAAAAGAAAAATCAAAAAAGAAATTTAAAATAAAAATCAAAAATGCCCATGGGTCGACTAGGGGGACGGACCACCCAGAAGGGAGGAGGTACAGGGTGCACCCCAACAGCCACATGCGTGGATGTTGAGAAAAAAAAAACCTCCATGGGCTCATGGCCTGCACAGCTACCCGATAGTGGGAGAACTGCCATCGCTTTCATCACCCTCTGGTGGTACATTAGAAGATGTGCATGGTATAGGAGGCAGACCACGCAAAGCCCTGGCATGCTCCTCCATGGCAGCAAGCATGCAGGTCTGAAAAGTTTGGTTCTGCAGGATGATGGTCCGGTGATCCCCATGCAGCACCTCACGGGTAGCACAGACTTCTGCCTGCAAGGCCTCACGTGATGCCCGGATCTCCTCACGGGTTGCCTGGAGCTCAGCTGAGATTGTGCATGTTAGCTGCTACAGCTGCTGTTCTGACCTTGTATTCTGGGACCCCTCAAGTGCACCCAGAGTATCTCTGAGGGACCTGTGTTCTAATCTCAGGGCATCCGTGTGGGCCTGTGACTCTGCAAATATGGCTGTGCACAGAGTCTCCAGTTCAGCCCGTCAGTCCCTGTTGGACGCCAACATGTCCTCCCTGTGTGAGCGGCACATGGACTCTGTTGCCTGCTGCCGGAGCTCCACCTGCCTTTCTGGGGGGAGAATGGAAGTGGCCAGCCTATCCACGGCCTGATCCATCATCTCACACGATGCCCCATGTTGTGCTGCAATAGTATACATGGAGTTCTCCCACACAGTAATGCCTGGTGGCGCACGGCCACCTCGTTGGCGGACACCACCCCTGTTAGGCCCAAGGTGATGTGCACCTTGCTGTGCTGGCACTACCTGAGGCTGCAGGACTGAATTCCCCCTTTGATCTGTTGGCCCAGGAACAGGAGCAAATATAGTGGAGCATGACCCTGCACCCGTAACCGCCACAGGCGGACATTCCAACACTGAATGGCCCCTTGAGGGGTCTACCCCCAGTGCAGGTGCGTTGGACAGAATAGCATCCCTGCCAGAAATACTCACCTGCGACGGGACATTTGTCTCAATGTCTGATTCAGCACCTGAGCCATAGAGGTCAGCAGAGGTGTACCCAGAGACACCCGTGGACAGGATGGTCTGTAGGACTAATGGATTTTACTGCACCACCACCCTACGTCCTCCACTGGTGCCTGGTTGGTGCTCTGAGTACTCCTGCACCATCTCCTCCTCCTCAACAGCATCTAGTGCCTCATCACCTGCGCAAAAATAAAAAAAAGTAATGAAGACAGGCATGAACAGCATAGCCGACACACAAAGGCATCACAATCGACACATTGAATACATTAATTAGACATGTCACACATTACACAAACTCTAGCATGCATGCACTGGCAATGAAGTGGAAGGGGACCATAAAGGCAGACACTGAGGACTCCAAAAATGGAAAAGCAACACATGTGCTGCATGGGGCATAGAACCTGCATCACACATTAGCCTGTGAGTGGCATGGACAATCCACAAACATGACACATGCCAGCACACAGATGGCACGTAGCATAGCCATGGCAGAATTGACAAAGACACCCAGATGGTAGTAAATCAGTACTGTCCCCCATCCATGTGAGACGCACATCATGAAATAGAACAAACAAAAGAGTGTGACAAAACACTCATGTGTCACACGCTGCAACAATGCCAGTGTTTACTAATACAGTGATGGGAGGCGCACGGATACATCAATGGTAGGTCACTTGGACATGACACAAGTCAATTGTCATGTTGAACATTCAAACAGGGCTCCGAAGTGATGGGGTGCAGTGCATGTGTAGGCGCACAAAAGTCAATCAGCCTGATTGATGAAATCATTTCCATTAAAAGTAAACAAATGTGGGGCATTGTGGGGTGAAATCTATGTCTGAAGTATGTTGAATTTGGGGCAGAATGGCACAAAAATGGTGTGTATCATGCGAATGATTCCATCAATCAGGCAGAATGAAAAGAAAAACACTATTAAGAATGTTGTGGCATGATGCCAGTTGAAGGGCAAGTGCAGTCATTATGTGCAAAGTGTTTTCAGCGGTCAGTAGGAATACTGTGAAACCCAAACCCAAGGGTGGAGGATGGTTTGGAGGCACCACATGGGTCACATATAGCAGTCATGACTACACGGCCTGACCTGGCAGTCAATCAGAACACATCACCCAAGCAACATACACATGGTCTGGACGCACACGCATGGCCACTCACCGGACATTGCCTCAAGATCTGGTAGGTCTCCCACGCCTTGGATCTGATCCTCTGTGATGAACCCTCCAGCGATTGCCTCATATTCTGTGAGTTCATCCTCCTCTGGTGGAGACCCACTGCCAGTCACCAGAGTAGAGGTATAATTGGAAGCCAGCTTGTTTTTTGCTTAGCGTTTGAGGTCATTCCACCGCTTTGAGCAATCATCAGCTGTGCGCTTCACAAATCCAAGGGAACTAATCTGGTCCGCGATGCACTGCCAGTGGGCCCTACGTTGAGCAGTCGTAGTCTTGCACCGTGCAGTCACCAGCATGTCGCGGCCATGTGCTGACACGTAGCCCAAAAGTGCGTCTAGTTCCACATCATTGAAACTCTGCTTCCTTGACGTGCTGGAGGGGCGAGCCGTGTCTCGGGTCCCAGCCTGTTCCGCAAGAGCACGCTTCTTCCTCTTGAGAGGTAGTGCGGACCCTGAGTGGCTTACGCAACTCTGGACGGTAGGGGCTGAAGCACAGGTGGACTGGCTGCAGGCAATGGGCGGATGACCAAAGGTCTCACTGCAGGCATTGGCTGCTGGGTGGTGTTGCCAGGAACATGCGGCACAACTGTCTTGGTGTGATGGTCTGGGACCAACTCTGTCCCAGCTGGGTGACTCAGAGCCGGGGTGGATTCAGCCTCCTCACCCTGGCTACATGTGGCCTGGTGACAGTAACTTTCACCGCCACACGTGGCATTGATTTTATGACACAGAAGTCGCCCTGTGAGTCATCCCGTGCCAGTTCCATGACCAATCTGGGCCTGAGCTGGGATGGTGTCACCTGCATCTCCCCGACCCAAGTCACTTACGCGCATATGCGCTAAGGGCCTTTTTTCAAATTTCACGCTGACGTGCTGTATTTTTCACGTGCCAAATCACTCTGGATCAATCTGGCCACGCGACAACACACGGAAGACCACGCTCCTGCCCAGAAGGCCATTTCTCTGCCCCCCAGATCACCGGGGAGCATCCTACAAGCCATCTGCTGCTGCCTGCCTGCCTGCCTGCTGCCAACAGTGCCCTGCCATTTGGTGCCTGCACATCAGCCATCTGCAGGGGTCCAGTTGCTGTAACCACCCCTGCTGGAACAGAAGACTCCTGACTGGTGTACCATCGCTCCACAGCCCAGCCCCAGGACCCAGTTGCCCACCCACACCTACCCCGGGGGCACCCCCAAGCAGAGAGGCAGAGGGCTGCCAGCTTCACTGCCAATGAAGTTGGCATCCTGGTGGAGCAAGTCCTGGGGCATTATGATGCCCTCTTCTCACCATTGCGCGCTGACAAGGAAGGACGGAGGAGGATCTGGACGGACATAGTGGGTGCCATCAACATGAAGGGGGTGGCACCCTGCAACATCAAACACGTCCAGAAGCACTGGGAGGACTACAAGTCCAGGACCCTCAAGAAGGCCGAGCGTCTCTTAGACGCAGCGGATGCAGTGGGGCGCCGGGGCCAGTTTACCACCCAGCAGATGAGGGTCCTGGAGTGCATTCGCCCAGTGCTTCACCACCAGATCCTCAGGATGCAGGCCCGTCTGGAGTCGAGCGGTAAGTGCCCATGCATTGCCGTGTAAAACAATGCATGTTGCAGTGTAGTGGTAGTTAGCTACTTGGCTGTATGTGTGTGTGCAGGGACATGATGGTGCTGCATGTGAGTGCAGTCAGGAATGACCCACATGGATGGTGTATGTGTCACAAAGCATTATGCAGAGCAGCATGCCAAATTTACACGTGTATGCATCCCTGTGTCTGTACTTGGACATGTTTGGGGTATGAGAGATGGGTGCTACTGTCATGGATATGCATGGTGTACATGTCCGTGAGTCGGAGTAGTGTGTGAGTGACTGGTAAACACCATGGATGCATGACACATGTCCATGATGATGTGTTGATCCACTGATACAGCCTAGTCATCCTTGTATCCACTGTGTCTTGGGGTATACGGGGCCAGATGCATGACCCTCCAGTGATGTGTGTGCATGTGATCAGCATGTCACCTGATGCATGTGAGTTTCAGCCCACCATTGGATGTTTCTACGGTGCCTTGGTCATGGATGCAAATGTTTGTTGCATGTGCCATGCCTGTTCCTGCATGTGCGTTGCCTGCACTGACCCATCTGTTGTGGAGGGACCTGATGGAAGTGATTTTTGACAGTGACACTCATGTGCTATTGCTTTGTATTTGGGAGACTATTGTACAGTACCCTGATTCTTGTCTTCAATGTCTCCCTTTACACAGCGGCGAGTGAAGAAGAGTGCGCAGATGGCACTGTGGAGGAAAGCGGCTGGGATGCCTCCACCGGCCGGCGACGCAAGGACCAGTCACCCTTCCAGGGCATTCTGTCATTCGGGAGCGAGGGGACTGGTGCCGCATCTGCCACTACGGCTGCAGCGGAAGGGGTGGGTGAGCCCCCACAGGGACTGGCAACGGCAGAAGATGGTGCAGAGACATTTAGGTTGGTGGTGTGTACAGAGGAGGAGGAGGCAGCATCCAAGCTGCACCTGGGGCCTGGTGGGGGTCGTACCACTGGTGCAAGTGGAGCAGTCCAGGGGCAGGGGCAGGAGGCAGCACAGGTCGCCGTGGTGGGGCCTGTGCATGTCACTGTCCCTTACACTGTGACTGCATTACCATGCACCAGCAGGGATACCCCGTCCCAGGCCCATCCGCAGGTAGGGGGAGGTCCACGTCATCTGCAACTCCTCTATCTGCGGACTTGGGACCCATGGCAGGATCGAGTCTGTCCTCATTGGTGTCGCGTTGCGCACATGTGTAATTCGTGATGACGTGCAGTCTTCCTGGGGGGGCCCGCGCACGTCATCACGAAGAGACGTGTGCCAACGTGGCCCAGTTGAGAGGGCTTGTGGTCGGGGGTTTCCTCCATGTGTCGCTCTGTCTTGCAGCCCTCTCCTCCTCTGTGCACACTATACGCCAGTCGTTCTCCGTACCGTCTTCTGGCCCACATTACAACAGGGCCCACTGTGGACCTGCCCCAACCAACGCAGCCAGGCTGGTGGAGACCCCATCCCTGCCACAGTAGGGAGTCGGAGCTCCAGCACAGGTGGTCACCCCAGCAACTGGACCCCTGGCATCGGACGATTTGCAGGCACATTCAAGCAGGGCACCTGCACGACAGCCCCGGGTGTTGCCATCTACCCAGAGGCAGTTTTGGTGGCGGCGGCAGGCAGCAGAAAGGGAGTTGGAGGAGGCCATGGCTACATCCCTGCGAGACCTCGAGGCCAGGGAAGAGGCCCGCCTCCGGAACATAGACATGGAGTTCGATGATGCCCTGGCCCGGAACATCAAAAAGTGAGCCATCGGACTAGCCCACCGCCTTTGTATATAGCTACGTATGTGTAGGTTTCCTTTTATTTTTCTTTTTCTTTGGGGCACATGGACTATGTCCCGGCTTTTTGTAAATAGTTTTTTATTAGGTAGGTTTTTGGTTATTTTGGTATTTGGATTGTTGGGCTCATGGACCCTTGAATATTCATTTGTATATAGCTATGGACCTGGATTTACTGTACTTCTTTGACCCATGGAGGAAAGCTTTGTTTTTTTTTTCAAACTTTGGATTTTGTTTTATCGACTGACGCTTTGGAGCCATTTTACTTTGCATTTTATTGATTAAAGCCTTCATTTTTGTTGCTCAATTTTGCACATCTAGACTTGGATTTATTTTTTGTATTCTTGTGTGCTTTCGTTTTATTCATTCAGTTTAGTATTTAATACAGTTTTTTTCTCTACTTTACTTGTGTGGTCTTCTCTCATTTGTTTTGTGCATGTCACAATGTGTGTTTTCTCTGTTATGTTTCACCATTGTGTGGGTCTGACGGACATGTATTCATGGGCATGCTGGTTATTTGGTTTCTATCATGACATGGGGAATTCAATGTGAAGTGGATGGAATCTTTGGTTGGGTGTTTGGACTCGAGTGGCGTTGGGTGGGATTTGGGTGGCCATAAGGGCCATGGGATTGGATTGTGATGATGTGTTGTGTGGGGGGACATGAGTCGGGGCCTGTGGCAGGTTGCCGTCAATGGGGGTGGGGTGGGGGACATGAGTCGGGGCCTGCTGGCAGGTTGCCGTCACTGGGGGTGGGAGACATGAGTCGGGCCCTGCTGCCAGGTTGCCGTCACTGGGGGTGGGGTGAGGGACATGAGTCGGGGTCTGCTGGCAGGTTGACGTCAATGGGGGGATGGGGGACATGAGTCGGGGCCTGCTGGCAGGTTGCCGTCAATGGGGGTGGGGTGGGGGACATGAGTCGGGGTCTGCTGGCAGGTTGACGTCAATGGGGGTGGGGTGGGGGACATGAGTCGGGGCCTGCGGTGGGGGACATGAGTCGGGGCCTGCTGGCAGGTTGCCGTTAGGGGGGTTGGGGTGGGTGACATAGGTCGGGGCCTGCTGGCAGGTTGCCGTCAATGGGGGTGGGTGGGGGACATGAGTCGGGGCCTGCTGGCAGGTTGCCGTCAGGGGGGTTGGGGTGGGTGACATAGGTCGGGGCCTGCTGGCAGGTTGCCGTCAATGGGGGTGGGTGGGGGACATGAGTCGGGGCCTGCTGGCAGGTTGCCGTCACTGGGGGACATGAGTCAGGGCTTGCTGGCAGGTTGCCGTCAATGGGGTGGGGTGGGAGACATGAGTCGGGCCTGCTGGCAGGTTGCCGTCACTGGAGGTGGGGTGGGGGACATCAGTCGTGGCCTGCTGGCAGGGTCCCGTCAATGGGGGTGGGGTGGGGGACATGTCTCAGGGCTCCCAAGTGCATGGTGCCATGTGGCCTGCCTGCGGGTCATGGTCTGGGGTGATGGGCTGCCTGCGGGGCATGGTCTGGGGTGATGGAGTGCCTGCAAGCATGCCCAGGGGTGTAGGGTGCTTCCCTGTGGTGTGTGCTGCCTGCGGGACATGGGGAGGGGGGTGAGGGCCACACCTGGGAGGGCCCACACTGCCAAATTGCTTGTAGAACTCCCCGCGCACCCCTGCAATATGTGTACCCCGCTCGCACCAGGCCAATCACGTGTGAAACTCCCCGCGCACCCCTGGGAATATGTGTACCCCGCTCACACCAGGCCAATCGCATGTGAAACTCCCTACGCACCCCCCGGAATACACGTACCCTGCTTGCGCCAGGCCAATTGTGTGTAAAACTCCTCGTGCACCCCTCGGAATACGCATACCCCGCTTGCACCAGGCCAATCACGTGTAAAACTCCCTGCGCATCCTTATATGCATACCCCGCTCGCGCCAGGCCAATCGAATGTGAAATTCCCCGTGCACCCCTCGGAATACACGTACCCCTATCGCGCCAGGCCAATCGCATGTGAAAGTCCCCGCGCACCCCCTGGAATACGCGTACCCTGCTCGCGCCAGGCCAATTGTGTGTAAAACTCCTTGTGCACCCCTTGGAATACGCGTACCCCGCTTGCGCCAGGCCAATCACGTGTAAAACTCCCTGCGCATCCCTCGGAATACGTGTACCCCACTCACGCCAGGCCAATCGTGTGTGAAACTCCCCGCGCACCCCTCGGAATACACGTACCCCGCTCGCCCCAGGCCAATCGCATGTGAAACTTCCCGCGGACCCCTCGGAATACGCGTACCCGGCTCGCGCCAGGCCAATCGCATGTGAAACTCCCTGCGTGTAACGCTCACCTGGCTCCCACAGAGGCGCTGGTCTAGTCTGGGTTGCTGTGGCCTCTTCAAGCGTGAAGCGCAGAACTCGGACCACCGATTGAACAGGACCCCCAAATCTTGCTTGTCTGGCCCGTAGGAATATCCTTCTGCAGATGAGAAAGGGGAATTAACTGTCAGCAGAATAGTGTGCTTGCTTCCCCTTTTCCCCCCTTCGTTCTTCTCTGACTTCCTCCAAAACCCCCGGTTTAAGCTCACCTTATGGTTTGGAAGGATGAACTCTCCATCCTGCTTCTGGTGCAGGGGCGCGCGTTCGTCCAGTTACTTCACTGGTTTTCAGAATGGCGCTGGTAAAATCCACTTGACTTTTCGGAGCGATAAGCCGTAAGTATGAAGATTCAAAAGTTCAAGTGTGAGCCTCTTTTAATGTTGTCTTCCTAACCTGTGATCTGTACTTTATTTCAGGTGCAGAACGAAGGCGATGCGTTGAGGGGTTAAATTGCCGACGGTAAGATCAGGTGAGTTAGTGATGAGGGCGACCCCTCACAATGTCTTTATAATTCCCCAGTAATGTCTCTTGTCCTTTCCCCATAGGGGCCGGGGTGCGGTACCTGCCAAAGAAGCGGCGCCGACCCGAAATGTGGAATGGTTCACCACGAAAAGCCGGTAAGTATTATGGCTGAAAATTTGGCTTCCTCCTGTGTTCCCCCTGCTCACCTTTTGTCTCTTCTTCTCTCCCCTAGGTGCAGAGATGTGGCGACCAGTGCTGAAGCGCGGCGCTGCAGCGAGCAATGCGATGCTTTTAAATGGAAGTCTCTCTTCAAGAATGCTGGCGTGAAGATTCCGGATGCAGGTAAGAAGTTTGAATAAGTTCTTGGTTTTCACCTTTCTCTTCTCTTCTTTCCTTACTGGTGTTCCAGGTTTGAGGCGGGCGTGGCTGGAGTCCAGGAGCAGGAGCAGACACGGTGAGCGTTCAGCTGCTGGGATGCAGAACAACGCGAAGCACGTGTGGCTGTCCGGCCGTGGCTTAAATAGCCTTGGAAGAAGTCCCAGGTAAGTATTCTTCCACAGCCCCACCCAAGTAACAAAATAGTCCCTTCAGAAAAATAGTCCCTCCTAAGCCTCATTTGGCTTGGGTCTTCATGCAGCACGGTCTGCATCAGGTAAGTTCACCAAACACTTTCCTTTATGAGCCTGGCACCTATGGCGCCAGGACTGATGTCCAACATGAGCCTGGCGCCAAAGGCACCAGGACAGAGTCCAAAGAGCCCCTATAAGGGGCCGCTGGGCTTTTACCCGGGGGCATGATGCCTGCTCCCGGGGGTGCTGGCCTGGCCTGGTGCTCCGGGGGTAGGCATCATGACAGCACTCCCCCCCCAAGGCCCGGTTTGTTTGGGAAATTCCGATGGAACCTTTTAACTAGCCGAGGTGCATGTACGTGGTCGCAGGGTTCCCAAGACCTTTCCTGAGGCCCGTACCCCTTCCAATCAATTAGATAGAAAAGTTTTGATTTTGAGATCTTAGAATCCAAAATGTTACCTCGAATTCGGGCTCCCCATCTATCTGGATTGGCTCTGGTGGCATTATTAACCTGGTCCCTGGTTGCACTGGTTTCAAAAGTGACACATGAAAAACGGGGTGAATCTGCATGTTAGCTGGTAGATCTAGCTTGACTGCCACTGGGTTAATTATAGCTTTGATCGAGTAAGGGCCTAAATACCTTGGATTAAAAGTCCGAGGTCCCTTGAGCGATAAGTGTTTGGTAGCCAACCATACTTGATCCCCTATTTGGTATGGAGGCGCCTCTCTTCGATGCAGATCCGCATTCTTTTTGTATTTCCCTTTTGCATGTTGTAAGTGTGCCGCTGCATCCTTGAAGGCTTGAGTAATCGTAGAATGCAAATGGTCCACTGCGGGCATTCCAAGGCTCAAAGGTGAGTCCAAGTCTGAAGTGCAAGGGTGATGTCCATATAGGGTATAAAAGGGGCTCTGACCAGTTCCAGAGTGTATCGAGTTATTGTATGCATATTCAGCCACCCATAAAATATCCTTCCAATTACCCTCCGATTGGTGCAACATACATCGTAGATATTGTTCAAGGGTCTGGTTCGTTCTCTCCGTCTGACCATTGGTCTGTGGGTGGTGGCTGGTTGAGAGTCTTACGTCGATTTGTGCCAGTTGACAACACTTTTTCCAAAAATGAGAAATAAACTGGCTTCCCCGATCGGAGATTAGTATGGACGGAAATCCATGCAAACGGATGATATTTTCGAGGAACAAAAGCTGAAGGTAATCCTTTCAACGGAATAAAATGGGCCATCTTGGAAAATAAATCCACCACAACCAGAATAGTATTGTATCCATTACAAGAGGGCAGGTCCGTGATAAAATCTAGTGACAAGGTGTGCCAAGGTGCTGGTGGAATGTCTAAGGGTTGAAGAAGACCGGCGGGTCTTGTTTTTTTACCTTTGTTTTGGGCGGAAACTCCACAGGACATCACAAAAGATTTAATATCCTTTCGCCAGGAAGGCCACCAGAATTGTCGTTTAATTTTTTCCTCTGTTTTGCCAATGCCAGGATGTCCTTCCATCAGAGTATCATGATGACGGGAAATAACTAGTTCTTGCAATTCCTTTTCTGGCAAAAATAAGCGTCCTTGGAAGTAAGGTAAGCCATCGTTGACTGAAAAGTAAGACCCCCTTTTGATCCAATCCTGCAAGGCTGAAGAGTCCAGGAATTGTTTTACCCGTGCTTGAATGTCTTCAAGGGTTTGTAAAGTGGTTATCCCCAAAATTCTTTGTTCGGGATCTGAGTTTGTGTCCGTTTCTCCCATTCCAATTCGAGATAGCGCGTCCGCTTTGCCATTCTTACAGCCGGGATGGTAAGTGATTAGAACAAAGCCCATCGGAGCTGTCGTGAAGACTGAGCCTTGGCAGTTTTTAAATATTGTAAATTTTGGTGATCAGTGATCACGGTGATGGTATGCCTGGTGCCAAGAAGATAATGCCGCCAAGCCTTAAAGGCGGACTTAATGGCTAATAATTCCTTATCGGTGATTGCATAATTTATCTCCGGCGGCGAGAACTTTCTGGACCAAAATGCTACAGGGTGCAGTTGGTTGGTTTCGGGGTCTCTCTGAGACAGGACAGCTCCCATGGTTAAGCTGGATGCGTCGGTTTCGACTATATATGGGAGTTCGGGAAGCGGGTGTTTCAGAATAGGTGCGGACGTAAATTTAGCTTTCAATTCCTGAAAGGCCTGTTCAGCCTCCTCGGTCCATTCAAAACGTTTATTTTTCCGCAAGAGTGCAGTGATCGGTTGCACCACCGGTGAAAATTCCGGGATAAACCTGCGATAAAAATTGGCAAACCAAGCATGCTTTGGACACCTTTCACCGAACTAGGTGATGGCCATTTGAGGATGGCATCCACTTTCCGTGAGTCCATTCGGACCCCTTTAGGTGTCAAGATGAATCCAAGAAACTCAACCTCTGTGGTATGGAAAACGCATTTTTCCAGCTTTGCAAACAGTTTGTGCTGGCGCAATTTCTCTAGGACGGCCCTGACATGTTTTCTGTGATCTGATTCCGAAGAGGAGTACACCAGAATGTCATTGATATACACGACAACACAGACATCGATGAGTTCCCGAAGGACATCGTTCATGAAGAATTGGAAGGCAGCAGGCGCGTTGCACAACCCGAAAGGCATCACCTGGTATTCGAATAGTCCATATTTTGTACGGAAGGCCGTTTTCCATTCGTCGCCTTCTTTTACTCGTACCAGATGATAAGCCCCCCGGAGATCTAACTTGGTGTATACGCAAGCGTCATTCACCTGGTCAAGGAGTTCAGGGATCAAAGGCAGAGGGTAACGATTTTTAACAGTTATCTGGTTCAATGCGTGGTAATCGATACAAGTTATAAGGTCGCCTTCTTTTTTTGGCACGAAGAACAAAGCCGAAGATGCCGGAGACTTTGACGGGCAAATGAAACCATTGGCTAGGTATTGATCTAAATATTGTCTCAAATGCAGATTCTCCGGTTCAGTAAGGGCATAAATCCTGCTACAAGGGGGTTGTGCACCGGGCACCAGATCGATTTGGAAATCGTACGATCTGTGAGGAGGTAACGTGTTGGCCTGTTCCTTTTGGAAGACGTCCTGAAAGTCTTGGTATTCCGGAGGTAGTTGCATGGAGACTGAGGTTACTGATGCTAGACTGATCTTCAGATTTTCTGGGTAGCAGGTTTGTGCACACTCCGGGAAGGTTATTCTCTTCGCTCGGCAATCAATTCGAGGATTATGTGTCTCTAACCAAGGGATTCCGAGAATAACCTGAAACTGTGGAGCCTTGATTACATCAAACACAACTGCCTCCCGATGGCCGTCCGGACCTACAAGTGTCACCTCAGCTGTGGAATGTGTTACCGGTCCAGAGGCAATTTCGGTTCCATCAACTGTGGTGATGACATCTTTGCTGGTTTTAGGACGCAGAGGGAGGTTAATCCTGGAGACCAATTCACGATCCACATAGTTTCCTATAGCCCCACTATCGATGTATACCTTTATTGCATGCAACCGCTTAGCCTGTTCTGTATCTACGAGGACCATTGGCACAATGAAATGCGAGGTCTGAGAGTTTGTTTTCAAGCTCGGCAAGCGGACCCCTACACTTGTCGGGCGTGGTCGTTTCCCGATACAGAGTTTTCATGGATTTTATCAGCGGCTCCTACCACCTTCTTGGGCGGCTTTGCCGGGCAATCTCATAGAAAGTGTCCAGAGGACCCACATTAAAGACATAAGTGCATCTGCCGTCTTCTTTCACGTTCCTTTTGAGTTAGAGGTCCTTTAACCCCTCCGATTTGCATTGGCTCAGAGGCTTCAGCCCCCTTGAGGTTAGCGTGGGTCTTGACCAACACCCGGGTCTCAACCTTGGACCGATCTGCTTTTCTGTTTTGCAGTCTGTGATCCAATCGGACCACTAAGTGCATATATTCTGAACATTCTTAGGGCGGATTTACAACTTGGGCCAGCACATCTTTAAGTTCTCCGCGTAGACCTCGATAAAATAACGTGATTCTTTTATCCTCTGGCCACCAAGTTTCCACAATTAGTCTATTAAAGGTTGCAATGTAGGATAGGAGGTCTTGATTGCCCTGTCGCAGAGATAGAAGTTCGTCATCCAGAGCCTGCCCCTGGGAGTGACGAGCAAATAACCTTTCCATGCTTGCTTGAAATCCTTGAAAATCACGAAGAATCGGGTCATCTTGAGTTACCAGTGGAACTGACCAATCGGCAGCACTGCCGCTGAGATATGACAATACAAAGGCTACCTTGGTCTGATCATTAGGGAAGGCCCCAGGTCTGCATAGGAAATGCAAACGACACTGATTCATGAATACGGCGAATCATTTGGGGTCCCTAGCAAAGCGTTCGGGTGGGGCCAGCGGCATGTTTCCAGGTAGATTAATCTGCACCGGGTTACTGGAAAGCACAGGAGCGGGGTTCCCCCCGGAACCGGGTAAAGGAGTTTGTCCAGCTTGACCTTGCAAAAGCTGTCTAGCCAGGTTATCAGCTCTTTCCTTTGTTACAATCACTTCCCTCCTGAGAGCATTAGTCTCTTGACGAGCGGCGTGTACTTCGGCCCGTAATTCCCCCAGTAGATGGGCCAACTGGTCAGTCTCAGAAGTTTCCATAGCGCCTGGGTGGGAATTTGTAGGAAGGCTTCGCGTTCTGTAACACTCACCTGGCTCCCACGGAGGCGCTGGTCTAGTCTGGGTTGCTGTGGCCTCTTCAAGCGTGAAGCGCAGAACTCGGACCACCAATTGAACAGGACCCCCAAATCTTGCTTGTCTGGCCCGTAGGAATATCCTTCTGCAGATGAGAAAGGGGAATTAACTGTCTGCAGAATAGTGTGCTTGCTTCCCCTTTTCCCCCCCTTCGTTCTTCTCTGACTTCCTCCAAAACCCCCGGTTTAAGCTTACCTTATGGTTTGGCAGGATGAACTCTCCATCCTGCTTCTGGTGCAGGGGCGCGCGTTCGTCCAGTTACTTCACTGGTTTTCAGAATGGCGCTGGTAAAATCCACTTGACTTTTCGGAGCGATACGCCGTAAGTATGAAGATTCAAAAGTTCAAGTGTGAGCCTCTTTTAATGTTGTCCTCCTAACCTGTGATCTGTCCTTTATTTCAGGTGCAGAACGAAGGCGATGCGTTGAGGGGTTAACTTGCCGACAGTAAGATCAGGTGAGTTAGTGATGAGGGCGACCCCTCTCAATGTCTTTATAATTCCCCAGTAATGTCTTTTGTCCTTTCCCCATAGGGGCCGGGGTGCGGTACCTGCCAAAGAAGCGGCGCTGACCCGAAATGTGGAATGGTTCACCACGAAAAGCCGGTAAGTATTATGGCTGAAAATTCGGCTTTCCTCCTGTGTTCCCTCTGCTCACCTTTTGTCTCTTCTTCTCTCTGACAGCCACGATGGAGCCGGGAGATGTCTCGAGGACAGGTGAGTGAAGCGCGGCGCTGCAGCGAGCAACGCAATGCTTTTAAATGGAAGTCTCTCTTCAAGAATGCTGGCGTGAAGATTCCGGATGCAGGTAAGAAGTTTGAATAAGTTCTTGGTTTTCACCTTTCTCTTCTCTTCTTTCCTTACTGGTGTTCCATGTTCGAGGCGGGCGTGGCTGGAGTCCAGGAGCAGGAGCAGACACGGTGAGCGTTCAGCTGCTGGGATGCAGAACAACGCGAAGCATGTGTGGCTGTCCGGGCGTGGCTTAAATAGCCTTGGAAGAAGTCCCAGGTAAGTATTCTTCCACAGCCCCACCCAAGTAACAAAATAGTCCCTTCAGAAAAATAGTCCCTCCTAAGCCTCATTTGGCTTGGGTCTTCATGCAGCATGGTCTGCATCAGGTAAGTGCACCAAACACTTTCCTTTATGAGCCTGGCGCCTATGGCGCCAGGACTGATGTCCAACATGAGCCTGGCGCCAAAGGCGCCAGGACAGAGTCCAAAGAGCCCCTATAAGGGGCTGCTGGGCTTTTACCCGGGGGCATGATGCCTGCTCCCGGGGGTGCTGGGCCTGGCCTGGTGCTCGGGGGGTAGGCATCATGACACTGCGCACCCCTCGGAATATGCGTACCCCACTCGTGCCAGGCCAATCGCGTGTAAAACTCTGCACGCACCCCTCGGAATACAGAATATGCGTAGCCCGCTCGTGCCAGGCCAATCGCGTGTGAAACTCCCTGTGCACCCCTTGGAATATGCGTACCCTGCTCGTGCCGGGCCAATCACATGTGAAACTCCCCATGCACCCCCCGGAATTTGCGTACCCCGCTCGCGCCAAGCCAATCGCGTGTAAAACTCCCTGCACACCCCTCAGAATACGAGTAGCCCGCTCGCGCCAGGCCAATCGCGTGCAAAACTCCCCATGCACCCCTCGGAATACACGTACCCCGCTCGTGCCATGCCAATTGTGTGTAAAACTCCCCACGCACCCGTCGGAATACGCGTACCCCGCTTGCGCCAGGCCAATCGCGTGTGAAACTCCCCGCGCACCCTCCGGAATTTGCAGGCCCCACTCGCACCAGGCCAATCGCGTTTAAAACTCCCTGCGCACCCTTCGGAATATGGATACCCCGCTCGCGCCAGGCCAATCGCATGTGAAACTCCCCATGCACCCCTCGGAATACATGTACCCCTCTCATGCCAGGCCAATCGCGTGTGAAACACCCTGCGCACCCCTCACGATATGTGTACCCCACACGCCAGGCCAATCGCATGTAGTACTCCCTGCGCACCCCAGAATAGGCGTACATCACTCTCACCAGGCCAAGCGTGTGTGAAACTCCACATGCACCCCTGGAATACGTGCAGGCAGCCTATCCACCCTCCCCATGCCCCACAGGCAGCCCATCCACCCTGACCATGACCCGATAGGCAGCCCATCACTCCTGGGCATGCTCCGCAGGCAGTTCATCCACCCTTACCATGCCCCTCAGGCAGTCCACACCACAGGGGACCACCCTACACCCCTGGGCATGCCCTGCAGGTAGCCCATCACCCCTGACCATGACCCGAAGGCATCCCACACCACCGGGGATCACCCTACATCCCTGGGCATGCCCCGCAGGCAGCCCATCACCCCTGACCATGACCCACAGGCAGCCCACACCACAGAGGGCCACCCTATACCCCTGGGCATGCCCCACAGGCAGCCCATCACCCATGACCATGACCTGCAGACAGCCCATCCACCCTGACCATGACCCGCAGGCAGCCCATCACCGCTCGGCATGCATCGCAGCCAGCCCATCCACCCTGACTATGCCCTGCAGGCAGCCCATACCACAGGGGACCACCCTACACCCCTGGGCATGCCCCACAGGCAGCCCATCACACCTGACCATGACCCGCAGGCAGCCCATCACCCCAGACCATGACCCGCAGGCAGCCCACACCACAGTGGGGACATTTTCCATGCAATTTGCCTGGCCCAGGCGGAGTACAGGTATTCAAGGGGGTGCGCAAGTTGATTTCCACACATTTTGGCTGCAACGAGCGGGGTACGTGTTTCGAAGGGGGTGTGCGGGGAGATTGTCACATGTTTTGGCTGCCGCGAGCAGGGCATCCATATTCAAGGGGGTGCACGAGTACATTTTCACGCGTTTTGGCTGCTGTGAGCGGGGTACGCATAGTTTTTCACGCGATTACAGTGTAGCGGACGTGTAGGCTGGTACCGGGTTAGCGCGGTCCTTTGCGCCATATTGGGGATTTCAATGGCTTTTCCTTGCGCAAGGGGCGTACTTGTGGGCATAACTGGGGCTGCGGGATGCTCGCTGCGCTACGGCTCAAAATGGCTTGGGAAATCCATGAATACGTGGTGCGCCAGAATGCTGTTTAGCGCACACGGCTGGCGCACGCTCCCTCTCTGCGGTGCCCGCGTGCGCTGCTTCTGTGTTGAATTCTATGAATTACCCCCAAAATTGCTTAAAATGATATTAATACATCTGGGGTGCTATAATATGTGCTTATATAATGTCCTATATCCAAATGCTTTAACAAATAATGGATCTTGCATAAATCCAAAATAACTAACAAACCTTTTAAAATGGGAAGTGGCTTATGTTATTGTTTTTTTTTTTTAAAGTGATCTAATGGGACCAATCTAATTCATATATGTGTAGTGACTGGGGACAATTTGTAGTGTAAAACAGTGGACAATATGGGTAGTCATGTATAGCTCTCTTGGCACAAACTAAAATGCTTCAAAATGTATACCTTTACTAAATAAACCATCATGGGCTTAGCCACCCCATAATCTCATACATTCCAATCAAATGCTCCCCCAGCGCATTACTTCAACACAAAATGCAAGAACACTTCTCCTCATACTCTTTTCAGTTTTTAATGTCTTCAATTGGTGTTTGTTATATAGACCTAAAGCTGAGCTTCCCTACTCAAGAAACACAAGCATTACATATATGTGTCACAAAAAAACCTTAAAAACGAAAGTCAGTTCAATGAGTTCTGGTTCAAGGCTACTCTTTCTATAGGGGTGGTACTCAGCCCTGGCTCACTTAAAACTGTATATACAAAATATAAAATGTTCAAAATATACCATCCAATCATTATAATACTCTCTCCATTAATAATATTGATCCAAGATCACTCTATTACTATATGAAACATATTAAAAAGCTAAAATTGACAACATTTTTAAAAATCTGCATTTATTCTCAATTTACACTAATTCTATGCATGGTCTGATATATATCATCTCTATCCCTACTCATTCCTATCCATTTTGATTACATGTTCACAACATTTTATTTTTTCTGTCTCAGATCATACCTTTTAAAACAGAGATTCATCATTATTTATTTTCCTTCATTGTTAACCATTTATTCTTCCTTATCTTCACAAAGTTTAATCTTTGTTTAACTATTTTGCAGTCCTTTTCAGCTTTATTTTCCTACTTTGGTGATATCAATAATGTGCCAAAAAGAATTTATTTGTTGACCCAGATTCTGCACCCTACGTTCTTATAATGCGACTGCAGCAATATCCTAAAACATTTTCTTATTGTAAAAGCACCATAGTGGGTTGCGCTTCTGGTAAAAATAATATAGGTAATTCTTTGATTGCTGTTCCAAAAAATTAGATTTTATTTTTTAAATTTGCATTAATTTTCGTGCAACTTTAAATTTCCTTCATGTATTTGTAAATGTCCATATACACATACTTTTTTCATTCACATTTTTTGCTCTCAACACGTGTTTCCCCATGGTGATTATCCGTGGTTCTTCAGGAGAGATACTAAAAGGAAAGTATAGAAGAAAAAAATAGAATAAAATAATAGTCAGAATTTTAATCAGAAAATATTTAATCAAAATGGTAGGGAGAAAGAATAATCTATTTAAATTATATGATTTATTTGATACACTCACCTAAATTTCTTATTCTTTATATCTCAACCAACATTCTCTCTAAATTTTCATATCTGTATTGTCATCAGCAGTATTTATTCTTATTTTCAAAACAATTCCCTCCAAAATATTGTTTTGCCTAAGAATAATGGAAAGTCAATTATTTAACCATATATTTAATCATGTATTATATTTAGTAATTATAAACACCCCATATATATTTTGCCATTCGCAGTATTTCTTCTTGTTTTCAAAGCAATTCTTCAAAATTATTTTTTTGCCTAATAATAATAGAAAATCTATTTTTTAGATCATTCTGCCTCCAGGCAAGGAATGCTGTTTCTTTTGAAGTGTTTGTAAATCTCGCACTGCAATATATGCATGTTTTTTGTCAAATGTGCACACGTTGGGCTTTAAAATAGATATAATTTATAGCTCTATATTTCTTTCACTTTAGGGCATGTCATGTTTAAACTGTCTTAATTTATCCAAAAGAAGGTAAAATCACTGTTATTTCTTCAAATGTAGCTCACAACCCAGCCAGGGGAGTGCTTTATCTCCTATTCGGCACAAAATACAGAACAGCACGTTTTCTTAGCCAAAAATGCTTGCAAATAGAAAAACCCATTTGCAGACATTTCCACTCCCTTCTGTTGAAGTTCTACCTTCATTTGTACTTTCTGTCAGTCAGATTTATATTGTTCTTGGTTGTCTAGTATCTTTAGAGTCTTATCTTCATTTGTATATTCGTTTTACCTACTTCTGACTCCTTACTTGATGTTAATCCTTTGTTTAAAAGATGTAACAAAGATCATTTTACATTAATTTATTTTGGCTATCTTTTATATTCTATTCATTTAAACACACAATAGCATTATACAAACATATACATGGACACAACAATAACTTATGACTGGCACAAAGCATTTACTACAATCTACTTAAACAACTTCAGAGTTTATCACATTTCAAAGCTTCATACATCAAATAATAATCAAAATAACAACTCAGTACACATTATTAACCCCTGTGATCACCGTCTCTATTCTCTATAATCATTAATAGTAAGAGGTATCCTTCCTTTGCCTCCAATTATATTACCCTGTACAGAGTTTAAGCCATCACCTTCCATGGTCCTGACCATGGGCATCCTCTCTCGTAATATTCCAAATGGAATTTGAGAAGTAGTCTTCTATCTCCCTTGAAATAGGATTACCTAAGCGTTCCTTTATCCACACAATATATTTTTTCTATCCCTTACGCATGATGCATATATATTTAGCAGAATCCATGGAGCCGGGCTTCATATCTCCATGTGCATTATGCTGGCGGGCATAAGAACATACTCTGACAAAATGAGATCACACCGCAGGTTATCACTCACCTATCACTTCTCCTGGAATCTCCCCTGCTCTCCAACACCCTGCAAGTCAAGAAAAAGGGGTCTTGGCTGTTGTACCTGTAATCTTATGAAAGACTTAGGGCCCCACAATGGGCGTCAAAATGTATAGGGGGTCCTTGGCCCCTACAAACCCCACACCTCCGTCAGACATCCATGGATTCTCATGCTCTCATCCACTAGGCAGAGAAAGGAAAAAACAGATGCATGGGAGCCAAAAAATGTTTCTTTATTCATCAAGGAATAGAACACACTCAAATGCATCTCTGCATCCAACCTATCTTTATAGAAGTTCCAAGATTACGCAACACTTGTAAGCAAATTAGCACCCTGTGAATGGTAGGCTTTGGTGGGCCAATTTAATTGAAGGGTAAACATCCCTTAATTCAGGGGTCAAGTCCTAAAAATTAAAGTGGGGGGACTCATCAACAAACGCAATGGGATGTGACGTTGCCAGAAATTAGCATATCAAGGTGAAATATGCACATTTAATTAAAATGGCTTTGTATAACCATCCAAATTGCACAGGACGAATGGCATTTGCCTGTCATGATGCCTACCCCCGGGCATCAGGACCAAGGCCCTCAGCTCTGGGAGCAGGCATCCAGACATTTGTTTAAACCTCAGCAGCCCCAGCTAGGGGCTGTCTGGGTTCTGTCCTGGCGCCTTAGGTGCCAGGCTCATCATAGAAATCAGTCCTGGCGCCATAGGCGCCAAAGAGTCCAAGCCTACATGAGGCCTGGATGGGACTATTTTTTACAGGGACTATTTTTTACTCGGCCGTGGCTCTAGGGAATTTCTTACCTGGAACTGCTTTGGAGGCTATTTAAACCACACCCGAACAGCAGCACATGCTTTGCGTTATTCTGCATCCAGCAGCGTGACGCTCACCGTGCCTGCAGCCAGCATCCAGTCTTCTGCCACGCCTGCGTGCCTGCAGCCAGCATCCAGTCTTCTGCCACGCCCGCCTCGAATCCGGAGCTCCTAGAATAAAGAAGAAGAAAAGGACAAGGTTAGAAAATGAACTTATTTCAAATTCCTCACCTAATTCCGGAACCATTTCATCTCCGGACCTGGAAAGTACATCAGTCCTGCACGCGTCGCTTCACCAGCTCCAGCACGGCGCCATACTCACCAGTTCTCACAGCATCTTTCGATCTGGCACTGTTGCCATCATTTCTTCGCCGTAATCCGGCACCTAGGGGACACAAGAAAAAACAAGGTGAGCCAAGGGAATCAACAAATACAACCTCTTACCACCATAGACTTACCACCAGCGGTATTATTCCATAACTCTCCACATTTTCATATGCCGCATCTGTAAAGAGGGAGAAAAACAACACGTTAACGCATGCAATAGTTACCGGACAGCGTTGGGTAACACAGACTCTTACCTGAACGCCAGCAGCAGCTACGATACCTTCTTCTCACAAACTCAGTTGCAATTTAAGGAAGGAAGGGGACAAGAGTGAACATTGGGCACATTGAACTCTTTGAACTTGATACTTACCAGTCCCGCCAGGGACTTCAGAGTCAATACTTACCGGAACTCTCCCAACGCCTTCAAACCAGTGAAGTAACTGGTATCTAGGCGCCCCTGCAAGACACGCAGGATGGAGAGCTCATCTTTTACGAACATAAGGTGAGGTTACTAAGGGGATATCGGAGGTGATTAGTGGGGGAGAGCGAGAACAGTTGGGAGACCATCACTAAAACCCACAGGTGGTTAATCCCTGTCTCCACTTGCAGGAAAATACTTCTTCGGGTCCAGCAGACAAGGCTAGGCGAGCCAGTCCAGACAGTCATCTCTGCACTACGCATCACGTTGAAGGAGACCGCAGATGTCCGGGTCCGATCGACACCCCTGTGGGGTCCAGGTGAGCGTAACAGAACGCGAAGCCTCTCTACAAATACCCACCTCGGAAACCGACCAACTGGCCCAATTATTGGGGGAATTTAGGCGGAAGTACTTGCTGCTCGCCAAGAGACTAATGCCCTCAGGAGAGAACCGATTGTCTCAAAGGAGCGCACGGATGATCTGGCTAGGCAACTACTGCAAAACCAAGCTGGGCAAACGCCCCTACCTGGATATGGGGGAAACCCAACCCCCGTTTCATCAAGCAATCCAGTGCAAGTGGTTTTACCAGGAAATATTCCGTTAGCTCCACCCGAACGCTTTGCTGGGGACCCCAAAAGGTTTGCCGTGTTTATGAACCAATGCCGCTTGCACTTTTTATGCAGACCGGGAGCATTTCCAAATGACCAAGCCAAAGTAGCCTTTGTATTGTCATATCTTAGTAGCCGCGCAGCGGATTGGTCCATTCCATTAGTCAACCAGGATGATTCTCTTCTCCGGGATTTTCAGGGTTTTCAAAGGAGCATGGAAAAACTATTCACCAGACACTCACAGGGTCAAGCCCTGGATAACAAACTTTTATCCTTACGACAAGGTAACCAGGATCTGCTAACCTATATTGCAACCTTCAATAGGTTGGTGGTGGAAACCGGGTGGCCGGAGGAAAAACAAATTACATTGTTTCATCGTGGACTTCGGGGAGAACTCAAAGATGTCTTGGCTCAAGTTGTGAACCCACCTCAGGATTGCTCAAAATTTATAGACTTAGTGGTCCAGCTAGACCACCGACTTCAGAACCGAAAGACTGATCGAGCTAAGTTCGAGAACCCGGTATTGGTTAAACCCAACGTTGCCCCCAAAGGAAAATATGCATCTGAACCTATGCAGATCGGGGGGGTTAAAGGACCCTTAACTCAAAAGGAAAGAGAAAGAAGACAACAGATGCAGTTGTGTCTGTACTGTGGAACCTCAGGACATTTTCTACGGGATTGCCCTACAAAACCACCCAAGAAGGTGGTAAGAGTTGCTGATAAAAGCCACATAGAGCCTGATTCGGGAAACAACCATGCCCGACAAGCATAGAGGTCCGTTTGCCGAGCTTAAAGAAGGACACTCAGACCTCGCATCTGATCATCCCAGTGGTCCTACTTGATCCCCGGCAGCCATCACGTATGCACGCAGTAAGGGTATACATAGATAGCGGGGCCGTAGGAAACTATATGGACCACGAATTTGTGTCAAGGATGAATCTACCTCTTTGCAAAAAGACCACTTCGGATGTCATCACCACAGTTGATGGAACTGAGATTGCCTCGGGGCCTGTAACTCATTCCACTACAGAGATGACACTGTTGAGTCAAGATGGGCATCAAGAGACTATTGTGTTTGATCTAATCAAAGCCCCACAGTTCCAGATAATACTGGGGATGCCATGGTTGGAAACATATAATCCTTGTATAGATTGGCGAGAGAAGAGAATAACCTTCCTGGATTGTGCACACACCTGTTACCCGGAGAAAACTTTGAACAAAGGCCTGGCTACAGTCGTTAACCCAATCGTGCAGTTACCTCAGGAATACCAAGAATTTCAGGATGTTTTTCAAAAAGAACAGGCCAGTACATTACCTCCTCATACGATTGTCAAATCGACCTCCTACCCGGTGCACAACCCCCATGCAGTAGAATCTACGCCCTCACGGAACCTGAAAATCGTCACCTACGGCAATACTTGGACCAATACCTTGCTAATGGCTTTATTCTTCCTTCCAAGTCTCCTGCATCCTCAGCTTTATTCTTCATGCCAAAAAAGGAAGGTGACCTTAGAACGTGCATAGATTAGCGCGCATTAAATCAGATTACGGTAATAAACCGATACCCATTGCCTCTGATCCCCGAATTACTAGACCAAGTAAAGGATGCTTGTATCTACACTAAGTTAGATCTCCGAGGGGCATATCATCTGGTACGTGTCAAGAAAGGCGACGAATGGAAGACTGCCTTTCCCACCAAGTACGGATTATTCGAATATCAGGTGATGCCCTTCGGGTTGTGCAATGCACCAGCAGCCTTCCAGTATTTTATGAACGATGTCCTTCATGAACTCATTGACGTCTGTGACGTTGTATACATAGATGATATTCTAGTGTACTCCTCATCAGAATCAGACCATGTTAAGCACGTACGTGCAGTCCTTGAGAAACTACGCCAGCACAAGTTATATGCAAAATTGGAAAAATGTGTTTTTCATGCTACGGAAGTTGAACATCTTGGATTTATCCTGACTCCAAAAGGAGTCCGAATGGACTCTCGAAAGGGCGAGGCAATTCTCAAGTGGCCATCACCCAGTTCAGTCAAAGGGGTACAAAGCATGCTTGGATTTGCTAATTTCTACTGCAGATTCATTCCGGACTTCTCCCATGTTGTACACCCCATCACAGCACTTTTGCGAAAAAACAAACGCTTCTTGTGGACTGAAGAGGCTGAAAAGGCCTTCCAAGATCTGAAAGCGAAATTCACATCAGCACCTGTCTTAAAGCATCCACGCCCTGAGCTTCAATACTTTGTAGAAACTGATGCATCCAGTTTAGCCATGGGAGCTGTCCTGTCCCAGAAGGATCCTGAAAACGGTCAACTTCACCCAGTAGCGTTTTGGTCCAGAAAGTTCTCAGCACCTGAGTTAAACTATGCAGTTACCGATAAAGAGCTATTAGCCATCAAATCCGCCCTTAAGACTTGGCGGCACTAACTTCTTGGTGCCAGGCATACTATTACAGTAATCACCGATCAGCGGAACCTGCAGTATTTAAAAACAGCCAAAGCCCAATCATCGCGACAACTTCGATGGGCATTGTTCTTTGCCGAATTCGATTTCGTGATCGCTTATCGACCAGGCTGCAAAAATGGCAAAGCAGATGCCTTATACCGAATAGGGATGGGAGAAGCATATGCAAACCCGGAACCAGTGCCAATAATTCCCGAGCAAAGAATTCTTGGCATAACTACTCTACAGACACTAGAAGATATTCATTCAAAAATCCAACAACTCTTCGATCCAGCAACCCTGCAGGACTGGGTAAAGAAAGGCACGGACTACTCAGTCGTCAATGACCTACCTTACTATCAAGGATGACTATTTCTAGCACACAAGGAAATACAAGAACTAGTCATCTCCAATTACCATGACACCCTGATGGAAGGGCACCCAGGTATCGCAAAAACTGAAGCGAAAATTAAGAGACAGTTCTGGTGGCCCATTTGGCGAAAAGATGTAAAGTCATTTGTGATGTCTTGTGGCATTTGCGCCCAAAACAAAAGCCAGAAGAAAAAACCCGCTGCCCTTTTACAACCTTTGGCTATTCCACCTACACCATGTCACACCTTGTCTTTAGACTTTATTACAGATCTACCTCCATGTAATGGATTTAACACCATCCTAGTTATTGTGGATCTTTTTTCCAAGATGGCCCACTTTATTCCTTTAAAGGCGTAACCTTCTGCTTCGATTCTGGCCAAGGAGTTCCTCAAAAACATTGTTCGATTACACGGATTCCCTTCCGTATTGGTTTCTGACCGAGGCAGTCAATTTATCTCGCATTTTTGGAAGAAATGTTGTCAACTGGCACAAATCGACGTGAGGCTATCAACAAGTCACCATCCCCAGACCGATGGTCAGACGGAAAGGACCAACCAGACCCTTGAACAGTACCTACGCTGCATGCTACACCAGACCGAAAGCAATTGGAAAGATATTTTATGGATTTCCGAGTACGCATACAATAATTCTGTACATTCAGGAATCGGACAAAGCCCTTTTTATACCATATATGGACATCACCCTCGAACCTCAGAACTCGATTCGCTTCAGCACTTAGAAATGCCCGCAGTTAGTCATTTGCACTCTACTATTACACAACCCTTTAAGGAAGCCACAGAACATTTGAAACAAGCAAAAGAGAAATACAAGAAAAATGCTGATCAACATAGAAGTGAAACTCCACAATACCAGATTGGGGATCAAGTTTGGCTGGCTACAAAACATATACCTCTGAAGGAAACTCAGACTTTTAATCCTGGATATTTGGGACCTTACACCATTAAGGCCATTATCAACCGGTGTCCGTCAAATTGGAATTACCCTCTAATATGCGAATTCATCCTGTCTTTCATGTTTCACTTCTAAAACCAGTTCAACCAGGGACAAGATTAACCAAACCACCTGACCCCATCTTGATAGATGGAGAACCTGAATTCGAGGTAAAAAATATCCTGGACTCCAAGATGATTAAATCAAAACTTTTTTATTTGATCAATTGGAAGGGCTACGGATCACAAGAAAGATCATGGGAGCCTAGCGACCACGTTCATGCACCTCGGTTGGTGAAAAGATTCCATCGGAACTTCCCTGACAAACCAGGGCCAGGGGGAAGAACAACTTTAGGAGGGGCCTTGGGGAGGAGTGCTGTCATGATGCCTACCCCCAGGCATCAGGACCAAGGCCCTCAGCTCCGGGAGCAGGCATCCAGACATTTGTTTAAACCTCAGTAGCCCTGGCTAGGGGCTGTCTGGATTCAGTCCTGGCGCCTTAGGCACCAGGCTCATCATAGAAATCAGTCCTGGCGCCAGAGGCGCCAGGCTCATAGACTTCACTTACCTGATGCAGACCATGCTGCAAAAGAGTCCAAGCCTACATGAGGCCTGGATGGGACTATTTTGTTACAGGGACTATTTTTTACTCGGGCGT
The DNA here is from genome assembly GCF_040938575.1 of Ambystoma mexicanum. Classification (NCBI taxonomy): domain Eukaryota; kingdom Metazoa; phylum Chordata; class Amphibia; order Caudata; family Ambystomatidae; genus Ambystoma; species Ambystoma mexicanum. The sequence continues at coordinate 287,696,824 of NC_090931.1, read as the reverse complement.
GGCTCTAGGGAACTTCTTACCTGGAACTACTTTGGAGGCTATTTAAACCACACCCGAACAGCAGCACATGCTTCACGTTATTCTGCATCCAGCAGCGCGACGCTCACCGTGCCTGCAGCCAGCATCCAGTCTTCTGCTACGCCCGCGTGCCTGTAGCCAGCATCCAGTCTTCTGCCACGCCCGCCTCGAATCCGGAGCTCCTAGAATAAAGAAGAAGAAAAGGACAAGGTTAGAAAACAAACTTATTTCAAATTCCTCACCTAATTCCGGAACCATTTCATCTCCGGACCTGGAAAGTACATCAGTCCTACACGCGTCGCTTCGCCAGCTCCAGCACGGCGCCATACTCACCAGTTCTCACAGCATCTTTCGATAAGGCACTGTCTCAATCATTTCTTCGCCGTAATCCGGCACCTAGGGGACACAAGAAAAAACAAGGTGAGCCAAGGGAATCAACAAATACAACCTCTTACCACCATAGACTTACCACCGGCGGTATTATTCCATAACTCTCCACATTTTCATATGCTGCATCTGTAAAGAGGGAGAAAAACAACACGTTAACGCATGCAATAGTTACCGGACAGCGTTGGGTTACACAGACTCTTACCTGAACGCCAGCAGCAGCTACGAGACCTTCTTCTCACAAACTCAGTTGCAATTTAAGGAAGGAAGGGGACAAGAGTGAACATCGGGCACATTGAACTCTTTGAACTTGATACTTACCAATCCCGCCAGGGACTTCAGAGTCAATACTTAACGGAACTCTCCCAACGCCTTCAAACCAGTGAAGTAACTGGTATCTACGCGCCCCTGCAAGACACGCAGGATGGAGAGCTCATCTGTTACAAACATAAGGTGAGGTTACTAAGGGGATATCGGAGGTGATTAGTGGGGGAGAGCGAGAACAGTTGGGAGACCATCACTAAAACCCACAGGTGGTTAATCCCTGTCTCCACTTATAGGAAAATACTTCTTCGGGTCCAGCAGACAAGACTAGGCGGGTCAGTCCAGACAGTCATCTCTGCACTACGCATCACGTTGAAGGAGACCGCAGCTGTCCGGGTCCGATCGATACCCCTGTGGGGTCCAGGTGAGCGTAACATTGCCTTTAATAAAATCAACACACACATAAAATCAAGAGGATATTTTCTTCTAATATTGTTTTTTGAAAATGTTAAACGGGGTGCATGTTTTAAACTGCAAGAACCATACAAATGTGTTCCCTGGAACTTGCAGTACCGAAGTGAGACATTTCACCTTGAGTTGCTTCTTATTTTTTATCAAGTTATATAATGTTTGGTGAACTGTCCGGCCTGAAAACCTGCCGACTGCGGTTCGATCCCTGACGTTGGCTTTATTTCATAAATTCAAAGAGGACATTCAATGTTTCTCATTTTAGCCTGGGGATTGAGTCCACACTCTGAGAAAAGTTTTATTGAATTCTAACAAACATTACAAACCAAAAACTGCAGTAAATACAACAACTTCTCATGTATACATTGGTCAGACATGTTCACTGCTTCCCTTTACCCTCCCCCCGTTCCGAGCCTACTACTACTGACGTTCCTTTCCTGCGTTTTATGGTGAGGTTTCGCTTTCAGTTATATCTGAAGGGTCCTGGGTTGTGCCAAATAGTTCTGATAAAAGCAGTCTCCAGGCTATCAGGATCTCAGTTTCGCCTTCTTCCCCACTGCTGCTAGCTTCTTGCCATACCATGGTTTCAGCCTCCGCCCACTTTTGCAGGTCCATCCACCATAGCTCCATTCTCGGCTTGTGGCATGTCTTCCACCCCATAGCAATTCTTCGCTTAGCAAGCGCATATGCTAAATCTTTTAATTTGCTAATATGCCTAAGTTTCCGTGGCCTAGGGAACCCCCCTAACAAGCAGGCACACACAGAATCCACCACAAGCCCAAAACCCTTTACTTCTAAGGCGCGTGCAACTTCTCCCCAAAAGCCTTCAATAACCGGGCATGCCCAGAACATATGTACCATGCCCGCATTCTCCTCATCGCACTTGGGGCAAGCCTGCCGTCCCACATTCTTAGACTTGTCCATCTTTTGGGGTGTCAGGTACGCTATATGCGTAATGTACAATTGCATCTGTTGTAGCCTACCATTTCTTGACACTTTCTTATGATACCCCTGAACTCGTTCCCACATCCCGTTCTGCATCGAGATACCCACTTCTTCCTCCCATTCCAGTGTTAATTGCACTAACTCCTTTCCCACTCTAGACATCACCAACTCATATATCCTAGATATCTCGTGTCCCCCTTCGGCTATATCATAGATTGTATCTATAGTAATATCTGGTTCTTCCTCGAGTACCAGTTTAGACCATGTTCCCTTAAGTTCCCTCACCAGTCTATGGTACGTAATATACTGGCCGGTGTGCAACCCTGTTTCTACCCCCAACTCCTCAAAATCTGTTATGGTCCCGCCCTCCAGATATCTCCAATTGTCACTATCCCAACCGACTCCCACTGGTTTCTAATTGTGGCCCTAAATTGTACATCTCCGCCCGCCAGCGCAACCAACGGTATCAGAGGGGAGCACGGGGATGGGTTCCCTATCAGTTGGCACGCCCTGCGCACATCTTCCAGCCTAGCACCATCATCTCTGGGCACCCTTCTAATACAGTCCGGGGCAACCACATTATCTCTCTCAAGTAAAATGGGGGACAGTCCCGTCGGAACAGCCTGGTTTTGGTGGTCACCTCCTCCGAGAGCCATTTAGCCACATATTGAAGCTGGGTCGCTACATAATAGGCTTCATAATTAGGCAATTTTATACCCCCTTTTTCACAGGGGTTCTGCAGCTTCCATAGTGCTACTCACTTTCGCGTGCTCTGCCAAATGAAATCCCCACACATACTGGCTAGTCTGCAGAAAAACTTCTTAGTTATCCAATAAAGGATAGTGTCACGCCACGGGACTCGAGACGGTTTTCAAGAAATCCGTGATTCACCAAGAGTCTCGCTAAACCTAATGTAAGACGGAAATGCAGCAAAAGAATCCTGCATTTCCGACCTAATTCATGCAGAAGGGCTTGGAAGTTACCTGGGCAACGGTGGAAGCCGTTGTCAAGGGGAGGGAGTCGGCGTTCAGGAAGCAAACACTAGTCACATGACTTCCTCTTCTTAAACTCCGCCCTGTCCTAAGTTCAGTGCTTCTGATTGAGCTCTTTTTGGTTTACTGCTTCGATCCGTGCCTTGTTGTGACTCTGCTTACGTTTTCTCGGACCTGCTTTTTGGATTTCCCTAGTCTGTCTTGGTACCTGGAACTTCTGTTTTTTTCGACTTACGGCACTCGTCCCTGGACCCGCTAATTGTCTGCTCCCTGGTTCTGTCGCCGCCCGCTTGTGTTTTTGATTCGGACTGGATTTTGGCTTGCTGTTCTTGGCCCCCTTATTTTTGACGCCTTTACGGATTGCGGATTTTCCGTGATTGAGTTCCTTTCTGTACACTCACTTTTGTGACTCCCACATACTCTTGTAACAATAACTTTCTCAACCTCGCTTCCTTGCGGGTTTGGAGTGGTTCAGCCGCTGCACCGCGGGATAGTATCAGCCTCCGCTGCATCGTGGGATTAGGAGTTCTCAGCCTCAGCTGCACCGTGGGATCCTGCCAGCCTCCGCTGCTACGTGGGAGTGTTATGTTTTCCATCCTAACCACCCCGTAGGATTCGTTGAAGACCTAGACCCGGACACAGCCTCAGCTGCACCGTGGGAGAGATCTAGCGGAACTATTGTGGTACGGTAACTTGTGCTTCATTCTTATTTCCTTTTTGTTCAGGGAAGTGGGTCACCCCAATCCATACGGGTTAGATAGGAACTATTCCCACACGTTTGGCTATCCAAGGGTTATTCTTACCTACTCATACTGCTTATCTAACATAGAGGTTAGGCTATTGTTTGTATCATTGATCTCTCAGTTTATTCTGTTCTCACGCAGTGGTTTCTGTTACAGGAAATTTCCATGACTCCTGACTAGAATTTTTATAGTTCTGGGTCTTGCCACTAACCTCACAGGTTAGTGTAGTAGTTATCTTGTTTGTAATTTCTGCTGTAGAATTCACATTATTAATTAATGTATCTTTCTTCACAGCCACGAGGTCTCCAAGGATTCCAGTCTTTCGATTAATCAATCTTTCTGGATGTTCCTTTGTACATTCAGAGAGGTATATTGATAGAAATAATTCTTCCTCTACACTACGGGGTCAAGTTTGTGAGGAAGAATTCTGACAAAATCAGAAGCCTCATAAATGGAATCTAACGAGACCCTGGCTAATTTGTTTCAGTTAGTGGCAGATTTGCGCACTGACATGGCTAATGCACATGCCACGACCCAACAACAGATCTTGGAAATACAAACGGCCATGCATCCCCCCTCCCTTCCGGTTCATCCGCCTCCATCCACTTCGGGTGTAGGTGCTGCAGCCGCACAGGCCGAGGCAGGGCCGGTTTACGTCACCTCACAGTTTCCGCTAGCTCCTCCTGAGCGGTTTCATGGGGATCCTAAACACTTCAGGACATTTTTGAACCAATGCCGGTTACACTACTTATGTCGCCCAGGATCTTTCCCTGATTCCGCAACTAAAGCAGCCTTCCTGTTATCCCACCTTGGGGGTACTACTGCAGCATGGGCTAACCCTTTATTGGAAGAGGGTAGCCCTCTACTGTTTGTCTGCGATGCATTAATTGCAGCCATGGGTAAGGTTTTCGATACACGGTACAAGGCCCAGGTCATGGAGTTGGAGTTGTTAAGTTTACAACAGGGGGATTCAACTCTTCTGGCTTATTTGGCCAAGTTTAATCAACTGGCTGCTGAGACAGGGTGGCCAGATGATAAGAAGGCCTCGCTTTTTTACAAAGGGTTGTCCGATTCATTGAAAGATACTCTTGCTTTGGTACCAGTCGTCCCAAACACATTTCCAGGATTGTTGGAACTGGTTCTGCAGATCGATGCCCGCAAGGCCGCTAGAAAGGGTGAGAAGAGGGGGTTACCTCCTCCAGAATCAATTAACACCATTCCAACTGCAGGATGTCCCGAGCCCATGCAAATTGGATCGGCCACACGGGGACCCCTAACTCCAGAAGAGAGGGAAAATAGACGAAAGAACCATTTATGTTTCTATTGTGGTGCTTCCGATCATCTCCTGAAAGAGTGTACTAAGAAACCCATGAAGAAACAGGGAAACTTGAAAGCTCGACAATAAGAGGAGTCCGTTTGTCGAGAACTTCTATGTTAATGGACTCCAACTTGGTAACGCCCATCACTATCCAAGTTATGTTCCTGTTCCCCCCTGGGAAATTGGTTCCAGCTATTGCGGTGCTTGATTCGGGTGCCACTGGAAATTATATTGACTCGCTATATGCCAAAGAGCTAGCCTTACCTATTCTTGCGAAGGACAAACCAGTGGCTGTTAATGCTGTTGATGGTTCTTCTTTGTTGTCTGGTATGGTTACCCATCAAACCATTGACCTGGTTATGGAAACTTGTCAGAGGCATACTGAGACCATTGGATTCGATGTCATTTCAGCCCCACAGCTCAAGTTAATCTTAGGGATTCCCTGGCTTAGAACACACAATCCAACCATTGATTGGTTCACGAACAATATTGAATTCTTGTCTGAACACTGTGAAAACCAGTGTTGGCAGTCAAAATCTCCAGTAGATAACCCATGTCGTCCATTGCTGGAGGTTACATCCACCATCGAAGCAGTGCTCACAGGGGCATTACCTAAAGAATATGCTGAATTCCAAGACGTATTTGATGAAGGGAGTGCCATGGTTTTACCACCTCATAGACCCTATGACTGCCCTATAGATCTTATTTCCGGATCCAAGATACCCTCCGGGAGGGTTTATTCATTGACACACAAGGAGGACCAAGTGCTCAAAGAATACATTGATCAGTCTCTTAAGTCGGGGTTTATTTGTCCTTCTCGGTCTCCCGCAGCTTCTCCCCTATTTTTTGTTCCGAAGAAGGAAGGGGATCTGCGTCCATGTATCGACTACAGGGCTCTGAATCTAATCACTATTAGGAATCAATATCCCATTCCTCTAATCTCTGTCTTGTTGGATCAGCTGGGTTCTTCAGCTATCTTTACCAAATTAGATCTCCGAGGGGCTTACAATTTGGTTAGAATTCGTAGTGGGGATGAATGGAAGACTGAATTCAAAACTAAATATGGCCTTTTTGAATACAGAGTTATGCCATTCGGACTTCGCAATGCCCCTGCTACCTTCCAGTACTTCATAAATGATGTCTTTCATGATATGATCGATCAATTCCTTGTTATCTACTTGGATGACATTTTGATTTACTCAGCTAATTATGATATTCATGTACAACATGTCACCCAGGTCTTACAACGGCTTCGAGAGAACTGCCTGTATGCTAAATTAGAGAAGTGTATCTTCCATGCCACGGAAGTGGAATTCCTCAGGTATGATATCACGTCCAAGGGAATTCAAATGAGTCAGTCTAAAGTTAAAGCAGTGTTAGATTGGCCAATACCTAAATCACTTAAAGCTCTCCAATCCTTTTTGGGATTTGCAAACTTCTATAGAAGATTCATTAGGGACTTTTCTACAATGGCGGCTCCTTTAACTGCTCTCACAAGCAGTAAAAAGTCATTTATATGGGAAGAGGATTGTACTAATGCTTTTGTTAATCTCAAGACAGCGTTTACAACCGCTCCCATTCTTCAACATCCAGATCCTTCCCTTCCTTTTGTGGTTGAAGCTGATGCTTCTGACATAGCTCTGGGTGCGATCCTGTCTCAAGAATGCCCAGATACTCATGGGTTGCACCCGGTCGCTTTTCATTCCCGTAAATTAACATCTTATGAAAGCAACTATACCATAACAGAAAAGGAGTTGTTGGCCATCAGGGATGCGTTTATGACCTGGCGACATCATTTATTAGGTTCAGCAGTACCAGTTCAGGTATTCACAGATCACAAGAACTTACTAGCCCTACAATCGATCAAATGTTCCACGGCTCAACATGCAAGGTGGCATGAATTCTTTTCGATGTTTAACTTTACCATAACATACAGACCTGGGGCCTTACACACCAAAGCTGATGCATTATCACGTATGCATGGTGTTCCTTCTGTGAACCGACCTGAGAAGCAGTTGCTTCTACCCCACCAGGTGGTATGTGCTTGTACTCTAAAACCCACTCTTCATTCTGAACTACTGTTTTGGGTGCAGAAAAGTCCAGACGAGGTTAAACGATTAAGTCTTGATATTATCAGGGGTCTTCCGTATGTCAAAGATTTGCTATATTTGCCAGACGAGACTACCCGAAAGAAAGCAGTTAGTTGGTGCCATGATTCTAAGGTGGCAGCACATCCTGGTACTAAGAAAACCATGGATCTACTACAACGGTGGTGTTGGTGGCCATCCATGGGCAAAGATGTTACTGAATACATCGCCCGTTGTTACGTTTGCGCCCAGTGTAAAAGTACCCATGCTAAACCAGTAGGTTTACTTCAATCCATGCCCATACCAGACCAGCCTTGGTATATGATATCTATGGACTTCGTGGTTGAACTGCCTTCGGTGTCCGGTTTTGATACTATTTGGGTCGTCATTGACTATTTTACCAAGTTAGCCTTGTTCGTACCTTGTCATGGGATACCTACTGCTCCAGTGTTGGCGGAGTTGTTTCTAAAGAATGTCTTCCGTTTCTTTGGTCTTCCCTCAATTATCATCTCGGATAGGGGTTCACAATTCACCTCTCATTTTTGGAAATCCTTGATTACCTCTTTTGGTGTTGATGACAGATATTCTAGCTCATATCATCCCCAGACAGATGGGCAAACGGAACGTTTGAATTCCACCATGGAGCAATACCTAAGATGTCTGACCCATCAATATCAGGACGACTGGCTCTCAGTCCTTACTATGGCGGAATTTGCATATAATAATTCTCTGCACTCCTCTACTCAGTCCTCGCCTTTTTTTGCCTTAATTGGACGTCATCCTAGATCTTTGCCGATGTCCCCTGTTTGTCCTTCTAACCACCCCGCAGCAGCCTCTTGTGTGGAGCGTTTGGTGTCGATCCGTAGTCAGGTTAAACGACATTTGGAACTGGCTCAGGAACGCACCAAACACTATGCTGATGCTCATCGTTCTCCAGCCCCTAGCTATTCTGTGGGTGGGAAGGTGTGGTTATCTACGAAGAATCTGCACTTGCCAGGAAGAAGGGCCCTCTTGCCTCGTTATGTGGGTCCTTATTTGGTCACTGCATTAATAAATCCAGTGACGGTGCGTCTGCGCCTTCCTTTGAAGTGGCGGATACATCCGGTATTCCATGTGTCCCTTCTGAAACCTTTCTACCCAAACACCTCCCTGCCTTCACGTCCGCTACCTCTACAGATACAAGGGGAGGAGGAATATGAGGTTCACAAGATCCTCTCTACTAAGGTTTCCAAGGGTGTTCGATGGTATTTCGTTGATTGGAAGGGCTATGGGCCGGAGGACCGTACTTGGGAACCCGTGGATCATATCCATGCCCCACGCTTGGTTGCCGACTTCTGGGCTTCCCGGAGAGGGGGTCTACCTTTTGGGGAGGGTACTGTCACGCCACGGGACTCGAGACGGTTTTCAAGAAATCCGCGATTCACCAAGAGTCTCGCTAAACCTAATGTAAGACGGAAATGCAGCAAAAGAATCCTGCATTTCCGACCTAATTCATGCAGAAGGGCTTGGAAGTTACCTTGGCAACGGTGGAAGCCGTTGTCAAGGGGAGGGAGTCGGCGTTCAGGAAGCAAACACTAGTCACATGACTTCCTCTTCTTAAACTCCGCCCTGTCCTAAGTTCAGTGCTTCTGATTGAGCTCTTTTTGGTTTACTGCTTCGATCCGTGCCTTGTTGTGACTCTGCTTACGTTTTCTCGGACCTGCTTTTTGGATTTCCCTAGTCTGTCTTGGTACCTGGAACTTCTGGTTTTTTCGACTTACGGCACTCGTCCCTGGACCCGCTAATTGTCTGCTCCCTGGTTCTGTCGCCGCCCGCTTGTGTTTTTGATTCGGACTGGATTTTGGCTTGCTGTTCTTGGCCCCCTTATTTTTGACGCCTTTACGGATTGCGGATTTTCCGTGTTTGAGTTCCTTTCTGTACACTCACTTTTGTGACTCCCACATACTCTTGTAACAATAACTTTCTCAACCTCGCTTCCTTGCGGGTTTGGAGTGGTTCAGCCGCTGCTGCACCGCGGGATAGTATCAGCCTCCGCTGCATAGTGGGATTAGGAGTTCTCAGCCTCAGCTGCACCGTGGGATCCTGCCAGCCTCCACTGCTACGTGGGAGTGTTGTGTTTTCCATCCTAACCACCCCGTAGGACCTAGACCCGGACACAGCCTCAGCTGCACCGTGGGAGAGATCTAGCAGAACTATTGTGGTACGGTAACTTGTGCTTCATTCTTATTTCCTTTTTGTTCAGGGAAGTGGGTCACCCCAATCCATACGGGTTAGATAGGAACTATTCCCCCACGTTTGGCTATCCAAGGGTTATTCTTACCTACTCATACCGCTTATCTAACATAGAGGTTAGGCTATTGGTTGTATCATTGATCTCTCAGTTTATTTTGTTCTCACACAGTGGTTTCTGTTACAGGAAATTTCCATGACTCCTGACTAGAATTCTTATAGTTCTGGGTCTTGCCACTAACCTCACAGGTTAGTGTAGTAGTTATCTTGTTTGTATTTTCTGCTGTAGAATTCACGTTATTAATTAATGTATCTTTCTTCACAGCCACGAGGTCTCCAAGGATTCCAGTCTTTCGATTAATCAATCTTTCTGGATGTTCCTTTGTACATTCAGAGAGGTATATTGATAGAAAGAATTCTTCCTCTACACTACGGGGTCAAGTTTGTGAGGAAGAATTCTGACAGATAGTCCCAAAGTAGTGGAGAAGCCTGGGCAGAACCACCATCTTTAGCATGGCGCTACGTACCAACATTGCCAGGGGGAGCTTAACCCAGAACCGCATGGAGTTTTCAATTTTCGTGACCGCTACTTCTCTATTGCACCTGTGTTTTTCATCTACAGAGTGGTAGATATCTATTCCTAAATAGCGGAATGTGTTGGTAACCCTTGGAACCAGTAGCACTGGGAGGTGGTCCAGGGGAATCCCTCTATACCTACCCAGTGGGAACATGCTTGACTTCTGAGGGTTCACTGCTATACCAGACATATCTGCATATCTTCCCATCACCCCCAGTATGTGCTGAAGGTTCTCTTCTGGATATCGCAGATACAGTAGTATATCGTCAGCATACAATGATATCAGGTGTTGCTCATCTCCCACAGGGATGCCTATTGTGTCATACTGTTCTCTCAAATAAATAGCCAGGGGTTCTAGAGCCAATATGTAGAGCATGGGGGACCATGGGCAGCCCTGTCTGGTACCTCTACTGAGTTTCCACTTCTCCGATATCACTGTGCCTGTCTTAACCCTAGCAAGAGGTTCACTATATAGCAATTTGGCCCACCGTAGGTATCCCAGACCCATCCCGTAACCAGCAAGGGTCGCCAACAGCCACGGCCACGTGACCGAGTCAAAGGCCTTTATTGCATCCAGCTACCACCGCCAGGTCATCTCCACTCGTGTTCCCATATTCAATGACTCTGTGGAGCCTTCTAAGATTGTGAGATATGTTCCTGTTTAGGACACAACCCGTCTGATCCGGGTGTATCAATTTATCTATGACTTTACACAGCCTATTAGCCAGGATAGCAGTCAAAATTTTACTATCTTGATTCAACATTGACAGAGGTCTATAAGAACTACAGCTGTGTCCAGGCTTGTTAGGTTTGTGGAGCGGTATTATGATTGCTTCTCTTAATGACTCTGGCAGTCTGCCTCGCTCGTGCACCTCGTTTAGCATATCTAACAGCGGGGGGAGTACCTCCTCCTTGAATGCTTTATAGAACTCGCTCGGTAACCCATCAGCTCCCGGGGTCTTACTGGTCGGCAACTGCCTTACCACTTCTCCCAGCTCCTCCAACGTAATGGGTGCATCCATTACCTCTCTCTCATCTGCAGTAATCTGTGGCAATCTTATGTCCTCCAGTGTTTCTTCTATTCTCTCGCGATCATCCCCCCGTCATCACCGTACAACAACTCATAGTATTACTTCTTCCTGGGTGCCTGCCTCCCCTCCATCCTCCCGTTCTATCACTCTAATCGGGGGTCTCGGAGTTTCGCTCATGCCGAAATCCGACCTGGTTTGTCACCCCCTGCATGTTGCCTCTCTATATACATCCTATAATTAAGGTTACTCAGTCTTTCCCAGAGCTCAGCACGCTTTTGCTGTAGTCTCAGTATCAGGTCACTCTCCAGAGTGGCCTCATTCCTGCCCCTCAGTGCCTTTTCCAATTCTCTTTCAGCTTCCTGTAATTCTGCGAGGATCCCTCCCTGCAAACCCTTAGACTTCGCTATAGCCACTCCTCTAACCACAACCTTGAAGGCCTCCCACAGAGTACCCGTCGAGTCTACACTGCCCGTGTTTGTCTCGAAACAATTTCCTCCCTCATGTCTTCTCTAAAGATGGGATCTCTAAGCGCCTCTGCTCTGAGGCGCCATGTCGGTATCCTTGCTCTGGGGGGACAGCATTGCCAATGGAGGAGCAGGGGCAAGTGGTCCGAGAGGACCCTTGCTTTAAATTCAAATTGTGTAATTTCGGTCAATATCTCTGGAGTGGCGAAGACATAGTCCAACCTTGTGTGCAGTTGCTGCGGGGCTGAATAATGCAAATACTGCCTCGCCTGTGGATGGCGCACTCTCCACACATCTGTTAATCTAAAATCATTTAGAAGTGCCTGTAACGCCTTGGCCGAAGGGGCCGGCCTATCTTGCTTCCCATCCGACCTGTCTACCCGAGGATCTAATACACAATTAAAGTCCCCACCCCAGATCACTGAACTCCCTACACACATGCTCAGACTACCACACAGAGTCCTGAAATAAGCGGCAGTGTTTTGGTTCGGGGCGTACGTATTGACCACACTTATTTCCCTATTTTCTACTAGTCCTTTCATCACAACCAATCTCCCATCTCCCTCCAGCCGCGTCTGCAACAGCTGAAACGGGACATGTGGTACCACCCAGGTGATCACTCCCCTGGCATAGGCCGAATATGGAGCCCCCACCACCGTTCCTTTCCATTTCCTCTTGATCGTTTCTAGCTTGTCTCGCGTCAGATGAGTTTCTTGCAGTAAAGCAATGTCAATTTTCTGTCTCCGGAGGTATAACATCACCTTATTTCTCTTTAAATAACTATTAAGACCCCTGACATTCCAAGTAATTATTCTAAGGTCCCCCATGGCACAACCGAATCCCTCTCCTCCTCCCACCAGCACAGTACGATTCGACTCTTCTATGTAGGCTCATATTTAAACTAGTACTCCCCAAAACTATATACACCACAAACATTCCCTCCTCCTTGCCACCCACCTCCCCACCCACACCCAACACCCCACCCACACCCAACAACATCCTCCCCAACCGTTGACCAGCTCCATCCCTGGATCTCAGGCACCCCCACATCTAGCCCTGCCTAGCAAGTCTATACTCAGGGCTCAGCAGGGTGAAGTCGCCCTAATGGCCACTTAACTACTAATTCTCGGGGGTAGGTTGCTTCTTCCATCCCTTTGCTCCTATTTCCCATACTACTACGCATGATGTTAATGCTATTCAGCTCCAGCATGCAGTTAATTCTCTATATTCTAGTCCAGCCAGAGCACAAGGTCCAAAGGCTACAAAAATGTCAATCAAATCTCCCATGTTCTCATAACAAGTTCACCTTCCCACTTATCCCCTTAATGTCTGTGACACAGACTCCTCACTTATCATGCTCCAGACGATCTCGATCAGCCTCCTGTTCCGGGTAGCCCTGCAGATCCAGCCACAACGCCGCCTCCTCCGGAGTGTCGAACCGAAGAAAAGTGCCTTGCTCTTGTGCAACACCTTTAGCCTCGCTGGGTACAGAAGCATATATTTGATGCCCGCAGCACGCAGCCTCCTCTTGACAGCCACGTAGCTGTACCTTTGCCTCTGCTCCAGCATCGTGTAATCCGGGTACGCCGTGATGTTGGTGGATGCTCTCTCAATTGTTCCACCCTTACGAAAATACTCCAGGATCTTCTCCCTGTCTTTGTAGTTCAGGATCCTTGAGATTATCGGCCTCGACGGGGCCCCAGGTCGTGGTTTCCTCACCAAGGCTCGATGTGCACGCTCAACAGTAAACCCCTGTGAGAGTTTGTCTGCTCCTATCTCATGGAGGATCATGTTCTCCGCATAGTCCGTGGGGTCATGGCCTTCTTTCCCCCTCGGGTAGGCCGACCACCCTTATGTTATTCCTTCTCACCCGACCCCCCGCTTCTGCCACTCGATTTTAAAAGGTTGGCAACCTGCTGTTTTAGCATGTGGACCTCCTTTATATTGTTTGTGCTGACATCCGTGTTAACCTTCACTGCGCTTTCCAAGCCACTTGTTCTCTCCGCCAGCGCTCGGACATCTTGTCGCAGCAGGGTAACTTTGATTCCCACAGCGTCAATTTTGTTCTCCAGGGCTGTCCGCAGGTCCGCCATTGCTGTGCCCCATTTGGTGCTCAATTCTGTTATGGCCGCTAGGACCTGACGGTTATCTCCTTCTGAGGCGCCAGCTGCGAAGGCCACACACGTGCTTTGCGCTGCTGTCGTAGGGGTCCGCTGCGTTTTCGCAAAGACCTCCTGTTAATATTAAGTAACTCACAATCACACTAACCTGGTCAGATGGCCAACACGGGAGCAGAAACTGCAGAAAGCAAGTATCTCCCGGAGGAACCTGCAGCCCCACCGGAGCTCGAATACCCACGGAGGGGAGGCACGAACCCCAGGGAAACCCTCTGGGGGAGAAAACCCTGATGAAGCAGATGGAAGCTTCTCGGATAGATGGAATCCCTTCACATGTGCATCTTTAATGGGTTGAGGCACAAGCCCTACGGGAGAAAATAGGACAGGTAAGTGATGGAAGATGGATAGTGAGAAAACTATGAAAGGAGAGGAAAGGAGAATCCTTACGAGAGTCTAGCTTGAACGGTCGTTAGTGATGGAGCGGGTGAGCGTGGCGTAAGGATCTGCTCGTGAGTCTGGTTCTCGTAGCGCGGGGGGGGGGAAATCCTGAAAAGACTGAATGAGTAAGTATGAGAATGTGAGGAGAAACCCGAAACCCAAGAAAGAGACACTCACTGTATGAGAGGGGCTCTGGGTCCTACCGAACACCGTACACTTGAACGAGCGTAACGGATAGAGAAGCGCGGGAGAGTCTGGCGTGTTGGAGAATTGATAGTGAGAAAACCTGGAACAAAGTGTCTGGGAAGAGGGAAACAAGAGAGAAATTGAGCAACGAAAGACAGAAAGTTGGTTAGGAAAGGTTTCACCCTAGATTCGAATTTACGGAGCTTCTCTGGCAACAGTAGCGACGCTAAGAGGCGAGTATAGACGATCCTTTAATAGGGTCACGTGACTCTCTGCCGGCATGCGTTGACAGCGTGAATCAACTAGAGCGCTAAGGCTCATTCTGCCGGGTTTTGCAGCCCTCCGTCTTGTAGAATGAAGCATCTTTCTCCTATAGACCATGGACCAGCGTTGAAAAGGTCTAACAGTATGCCCCCTCCTCCTGGGTGGAGAACCCGGCTTCCATGGATGCAACCGAAAAAACCGCCGCACCAGGAGGGGAGCATGAACCCCAGAGGCTGGTTCCCAAGTCCTTTCCGCTGGAGAATAACCCTTCCAGTCGATGAGGAATTGGAGGCGACCTCTATAATAACGTGAGTCGCAAATGTTGGCCACTTCGTATTCAGTCCCAGTATTAGTAACCACTGGGGGAGGTAATGGTTTGGAGGACCGTAAAAACCAGTCCCTAATGGCTAGTTTTACTTGAGAAAAATGAAAAACTGGATGGATCTTAGACCAAGGGGGCGGTAGGGCCAACCGAACCGCAGTAGACCCTACCAAGGTTAGTATTTTGAAGGGCCCGAAAAAGGGAGGAGATAATTTGGAAGGAACCAAATGTCTTGGGAGGAATCGAGAGGACAACCAGACATAGTTCCCTACGTTTAATTCTGGCATATCATGGCGATGTTTGTCCGCATACCTTTTGGCCATGTCTTGGGCATCTTGGAGAGCCAGACGGGCGAGACTATGTCCTTTCTGAATATCGGCTACAAGACCATCGACACCGGAGAAACTAGATGAGGTTGAAGAGACAGTAGGCACAAAGGATGGGTGGTAGCCATATGAGCAGTAGAAGGGACTAGTCTTGAGGGAAGAATGCTTAGCGTTATTGTAGGCAAACTCAGCGAACGGTAACAGTTCCTTCCAATCATCTTGAGCTGAGACACAAAACAGCGTAAGTAGCCTTCCAAGGTCTGATTGAGGCGTTCAGTCTGTCCGTTGGTCTGGGGATGGTATCCTGAAGTAAGGGCTCTCTTAATGCCGAGAACGTGACATACCCTCTTCCAAAACCGTGAGGTATATTGAGGTATTGAGGTCCTCTGTCTGATACTATGACCTTGGGTAAACCGTGACGAGAAAACACTTCTGATAGAAATATTGAAGCCATCTGAACCGCTCCGGGAATCTTAACTAAAGGAGTGAAGTGCGCGAGTTTTGTCAAGTAGTCAATGGTGACCATAATGGTCGTGTACTGAGAGGAAGACGGAAGATCGACTATGAAGTCAGTAGAAATCATTTGCCAAGGTCTCTCTGGGATAGGCATTCGGGCAAGCAGCCCGTAAGGAGGGGATCGTGGGGTTTTGGACTGGATACAAGTAGTGCATGCTTTAACATAGTCTTGAACATCTGATTGAACTGTAGGCCACCAAAAATGTCTTTTCACGAGTTCTAAAGTGGACTGGACACCCCGATGTCCGGCAGCCTTAGAGTCATGGCACATTCAAAGCACTTCTGTTTGAAGGAATGTTGATGGCACCAGAACTTGATCCGCGTGAAAGTACAATTCTTGATTCTTACTAAGGTGATGAGTAAGAGTGAGATCCTCGCATAGGCGTCGACTTCTGGTTGTTTCTTGTTTGAGAAGTTGTAGGAAATCAGAAATGACTGCGATAAAAGTTGCTGTGGGAAACATCTTTTCAGAACAAAACCGGGAAGAGTGAGGTCACTTCCGAGACAAAGCATCCGCCCCCAAATTTTTATTCCCTGGCAGGAAGGTAAATTCAATCCGGTAAGGTAGAAAGAAATGGGCCCATCTTGCTTGTCTGCTATTAGAAGTTTGTGCATGTTGCAAGGCCTTAAGATTTTGATGATCCGTGCGAACTTCTATTACGAAGGGGGACCCAAGCAACAGATGCCGCCATTCCTCAAAGGCCCTCTTTATAGCCAACAGTTCTTTCTCTAAAACTGAATAGTGTTCTTCAGCGGAAGAGAAAGTTTTCGATAGGTAGGCCACAGGTCGTTCTACTCCTTGTTCAGTTCTTTGCAGGAGAACGGCTCCCAATGCATGTTGAGAGGCATCCGTTTCTAAGATAAAGGGTTTGGATTGGTCTGGATTGAGCAGGATAGAGGCTGAGGTAAACAACTCTTTTAAGGTTTCGAAAGCTTGTTGCGCTGGAGGATCCCAAGAAAAGACTGTTCCTTTTTTAAGTAAACGGGTAATGGGGAGTATAATTTCTGAGTAACAGGGGATACATTTACGATAAAAATTCGTAAATCCAAGGAATCTTTGTACCTCTTTGATTGTAGTTGGGGATGGCCATTCTAAGACTGCAGACACCTTTCGGGGGTCCATGGAAATTCCCTTCTTGGAAAGGACGAATCCTAGATACGTGATTTGTGTTTGATGGAACTCGCATTTTTCTGCTTTACAGTATAACTGATTTTCTTGCAGATGCTTTAACACAAGGTTGACATGCTCGATGTGTTCCTTTAAAGTTGTGGATAAAATCAGAATATCATCTAAGTACACGATGGCAAAATGAAGAAGGAGATCAGAAAATAGATGGTCCATAAATCGCTGGAACACAGCAGGCGCATTAACCAGACCGAATGGCATTACGCGGTATTGGAAATGACCAAATGGGGTGCGAAAGGCAGTTTTACATTCGTCGTTGGGAGCAATTCTGATGAGGTGATACGCCCCTCTGAGATCCAATTTAGTATAGAACGTAGCTCCCCGAACAGCTTCTAGAATGTCCTTTATTAAAGACATAGGATATTTGTCTGGTATGGTGATCTTATTGAGTCCTCTGTAGTCAATAGATAGTCTTAGTTCCTCTGTGTCCTTCTTCGGGATAAAGAATAAAGAGGCTCCCGCCGGGGATTTGGACTCAGTGATGGGACCATTCTGGAGGTTGGCTTGAAGATATTCCTTGAGCGCACTCTTCTCTCGTTGAGAAAGAACGTACATGCGTCCAAACGGAATAGGTTGGTCAGGCAGAAGGTCTATGTGACAGTCATCTCTACAATGGGGAGGAAGAGTTGGATACTGGGGTGTAGAGAAGACTCTACGGAATGATTGGTGACATTCTGGAACCTTCCCTAACTGACCTATGTAGGGTACAGCAGGAGTATCTGAAATCACAGCGGGAAGATGAAGATCAATTCTCCAACAGTGTGTTGGAACATGCAATGGGAGACACAATATTCAGAGCCCAAAAAAAGGGTTCCAGCCTTCCAATTTATATAAGGATTATGGAGGCGCAACCAAGGAAGGCCCAAGATGACCGGAAAATGAGCAGCTCTGATCAAATCAAAGACTAATGTTTCTTGATGAGAGGCAATCACACAAGTAACAGGTTGGGTTTGTTCCCGAATAGGTCCTGAACTCAAAGGAGAACCATCAACTCCTTGAATGGGGGTGGTAACTGTCTTAGTGATTCTAGCCAACCCATTTTTTGCTGCCCATTGATCATCGATGAAGTTTCCTGCTGCTCCACTATCCAGCAATGCAGGAACCCCTTGAATAGTTTGATCATGCAAGACATGAGTCAAGGAAAGTACAATCATGGGGTGTTGGTTAGAAGATAGTTCAAGAGATGATTCGATTCTGATAGGGGAACCTTGATGCTGATCTCCTGCCGTGGTTCCCCTTACGGCAGGGATTTCTTGTTTCCCGACTGAGGAGGTCTGGACTTGCGGGGAGGAACTATGGGACAATCTTGTAACACGTGGGAGGAAGACCCACAGTACATACAAAGCCCTAAGGACCTTCTTCTCTCTCTTTCTGTAGCAGATAATGGTCCTCTGACAGAGCCTATCTGCATAGGTTCTTCAGCTGAGCAAGGTTTACTAGGGATCGAAACCGGATCTAAATGCGAGCAAAGTCCTTTACCCTTTCTCTTTTCTTGAGAGCGCTCTTGCAAACGATAATCGATGTGCATAGTTAGGGTTATCATCTCGGCCAAGTTAGCTGGTCTTGGAACTTTCGACACCTCATCTTTTAATTCCTCATTAAGCCCCCGTCGAAAGAGAGTCAGTAACCCATCATCAGGCCAGCCTACTTCAGAGGACAATTGTTTGAACTGAGTAATGTATATAATTAGGACCTTAGTTCCCTGTTTAAGGTCCAGGAGTCTTTCCTGTGTGGATACCGAGATCTCTTGACGGCTAAACATTGATCTGAGACTGCTAGAGAAAGCCTGGTATTAGTCTAAGATGGCATTTCCTGAAGTAACCAAAGGGGTAGCCCAAGCAAGGGCCGGACCTGTAAGATGAGAAATCAGAAACCCTACTTTGTTCTTATAAGTTGGGAAAAAGCGGGACTTAAATGTAAATTGGACTGTACAGCTGTCCAAAAATTCTTTCAGTTTGTGTGGGTCTCCGTCGAATTTGCCAGTAGGCCGAGCGACTGGGGGGGTTTCAGAAAACGCACGGGCAACTTGTAGTTTTAACTGAGCATTATCATGTTTGAGAGACTGCATTTCTAAAGTCATAGCTTGCATCGCTGCCATGAGCTGCTGCATTTGCTGTTCCATTTTCGCGATCGTAACCAGGATCTTTACGGGCGTCGCTAACTGTTAATATTAAGTAACTCACAATCAAACTAACCTAGTCAGACGGCCAACACAGGAGCAGCAACTGCAGAAAGCAAGAATCTGCACCCCCAGCGGAGCTCGAATACCCACAGAGGGGAGGCACGAACCCCAGGGAAACCCTCTGGGGGAGGAAAACCCTGATGAAGCAGATGGAAGCTTCTCGGATGGATGGAATCCCTTCACATGTGCATCTTCAATGGGTTGAGGCACAAGCCCTATGGGAGAAAATAGGACAGGTAAGTGATGGAAGATGGATAGTGAGAAAACTATGAAAGGAGAGGAAAGGAGAATCCTTACGAGAGTCTGGCTTGAACGGTCGTTAGTGATGGAGAGGGTGAGCGTGGCGTAAGGATCTGCTCGTGAGTCTGGTTCTCGTAGCGCCGGGGGGAAATCCTGAAAAGACTGAATGAGTAAGTATGAGAATGTGAGGAGAAACCCGAAACCCAAGAAAGAGACACTCACTGTATGAGAGGGGCTCTGGGTCCTACCGAACACCGTACGCTTGAACGAGCGTAACGTATAGAGAAGCGCGGGAGAGTCTGGCGTGTTGGAGAATTGATAGTGAGAAAACCTGGAACAAAGTCTCTGGGAAGAGAGAAACAAGAGAGAAAGTGAGCAACGAAAGACAGAAAGTTGGTTAGGAAAGGTTTCACCCTAGATTCGAACTTACGGAGCGTCTCTGGCAACAGTAGCGATGCTAAGAGGCGAGTATAGACGATCCTTTAATAGGGTCACGTGACTCTCTGCCGGCGTGCGTTGACAGCGTGAATCAACTAGAGCGCTAAGGCTCATTCTGCCGGGTTCTGCAGCCCTCCGTCTTGTAGAATGAAGCATCTTTCTCCTATAGACCACGGACCAGCGTTGAAAAGGTGTAACACCTCCATTGTGGATTGTTTAGATTTGGCTCTTGGTCTTTTCACAGACATCTCGCAATTCCCCTTCGTATCTGGTTCCCACAATGCAGTGACGTTGTGTCGTGCTCAGGTCTTCTGGGCGCTAGGGCGCTAGCCACTGGGGGTTGCGTTATGTTGCGGCGCGTGACAATATGTTTCCAATGGACTGTCTTCTCCCACGTTTTCCTACTGCGCACAATTATCCATGCGCCATCAGCGTGTTACGGGGGATCACACAGAACACATTACTTCACACCCTCCTTGCATTGGCCTGCCAGGTCACGTGTAGGTTTTCGCAATGTTAGGGTATGTCCTTGACAGAATGTGTCACGCGGTCACATGCCTCAGCCGCCAGTTAATATCCATTACTCTCAATTTTCCTCATCAGGAGGTACTGCAACGCTCCACTTCCCAGGTTGCCTCCAATCTTCTTACAGTCAGCAGGGTCTATCATATGTAACTATAATCTGTTACTTTTCCGGTGCAGGACCTCCCCAGGTCGTAATGTCCGGATGTAGTGTGGCATGGGGTCTACTCGCGTTCCACGTAGCATACAACACTATGCTCCGTCCCTGTGCGTCCGCCAACCTGCTATTTATTGGCCCTTATGAGTGTGCTGTGCTCCGTTTCGTTTCAAGGGGTGATCTACCAAGGATCACGCTCTGGTGCGCACTGCACGTAGCGCCCGTTTCAAGGACTCCCAGCCGCCAGCCGACATCAGCTGTTTATGGCAGGGGCAGCCCACTGTTGTGCTGGGTCAGCCGCTGTTTTCCACCTCGCGCACAGCGGGCGCAGCCCTTTCGTCAGGATTTCAGGATCGGGCTCGCGCACCCGACGTGCCCCTCCGGTGCAGTGCTGTCCAAGGCTGTGCCGGCAGAGGAGGCACGCTGTCAGCAGCCCGGAGCAGCTGCAAATGTCTTTTCGATTATTTGTAGCCGCCGCGTGATACTGTAGCTGACTAATGGAGCCAGCAACTCCATTACCGAGACGCATCCTGCGGGATCCCTTTGTTCTCTGGAGTCGCCAAAGTATCCGTCTGGCTGCTCCTCGGTCTCTCATGTGCCGCTCGCTCGCTCATGCTCTGCCAGATGTCTTCCGACACGATGTGTTCTGCAGCTCGAATCGTGTAAAATAAAATGCGTTTTCAGGCGGATCTGGATGCCGGATAACGGAGCACACAGGGCTTTCCGCCTATTCCATGGCTGCCCAAGCCACGCCCCCCGACCGGAATCCATAGTTTGCGCCAATAATGCGATTTTTAATGATAAAGTTCAATGCTGAGAGAATAAAGTTCAATGCTGAGAGAATAAATGTGCTCAGTTAGCAATTGTGGCTCAAACAGTTCCACTTATGAGAATATCAAAGTTTCTACAGTGCTGATTATACATCATTGTAGCATCCTCTTTGGAACAATCATCACTTATACATCCTCAACACGTTTTTCCCCGCATTACGTCATGCGGTTCATCAGGAGGAAATGTACTAATTATACTATGTTTACTTTCTCTTCTGGTGTAAAATTAAGCACCAGATCCAAGATTGGATATCAAAAAACATTTCCAGAAATGTGTTCTGCTCCAGATCAGCTCCTTCAGCTTGATAATGTCTGGAGAGTCCTGATTTTCTCAAGAGAGGGTTTCACCTTGAATTCTCAAATCCACCCACGTTTACCCTCGACTTGAGCCCTGCCTTAATTACCATTGGATAACTTATCACACATGCACCATAATTCCACATTAGCATAACTGGCATCTGCAGCTTTTCTCTGATGCACAAAATTAATATGCCTATTTTAGACTTCGCTGGACAACTATGAAAATGCTGAACTCTCGCCAAGAAGAAAACAGTTCAAATTCACATTTTAATGGGAAGGAAAGGTGTAACACACAAAAGCTATATCATTAAGAAAAATATTTTATTATAGAAAAAAGACATAATTCTCATTAAAACTCTGTTAAATAATACACAGATTAAGGAACAACCCTAAAACCAGGTCATCAAAAAACAGAACGATTACATACACAACATCAATGTAAAAATAAAAAAATAACCATACCACATTAACTAAAAAAACAACATTTACCATACAAATATCAGTCAAAAATTAATTTGTTGCAATCTATATATAACCCAACATGTTTCTGTCTGTAGACTCTTAGATGTCTGACATTCATTAGGGGTAGCTCTTCTTAAAATTCTACAGTGATCGTCCCCTCCAGTCCTGGTGGGCATGGATCTGAACTTGATCCTTAATGCAATCTATAAAAACATACAACCATATTAAAAAATTCTGTGTGCACCAACATTTCCCAAGATTTACCTACTTTTAATGTCATATGTCAACATTACACAAACACGGAAGCCTGAATTAATAAAGCCACCCGTACCTAGTCCCCATTCGGGAACCCTTAGCACCAAAAATCTGCTGTAAACATAAATACCTTGGGATCTGTGTATTCCAAGGATCCAGTGTCGCCAATAATACAGTCACATCCAGCCGGATATCAGCCGCTTATATTAGTAATCCTTTTCAATGGATTTGTGTAAGAACAAACTAGAGAAGAAAACATAACGACACACTGTGTCACACTATAATCATACCGGAGTATAAAAAGTCAAAACACCCCCTAAGGAACATGCTTGCACACACCTTGCAAAATGCGGTAGCCAAATGTGTTCCCAAAAGAGAATAAACCTTTGAGGAGAATGATCAGTCTTTAACGTGAAACGGCTACTGTGTCAAGTTCTAACTCTTCAAACACAATCTGTGGAGATTAAACACAATAAGAAGTAATCAACAGCTGTGTTCACTAGTGTTCACTAGGGTATTATTTAAACAAACAATTTTCCTGCAGTTCCAAGGCCACGAAAAAAGGCACATAACTGATCTACAAAGTGCGTCCCCAAATAAAGGCATGTACACCAATAGTGAGCCTCAATATACACATCCTAAGCCCAAGCTCAATATGTTATTTAGCCCAACAAAAACGCATCTCCATTTAGCCTAGCATATTAAAATACCACACACTGCTGAGCCTCCGTATAGTGTTTATCCCAAAAAAAGGGTTTATATGCCTCCTGTCAAATGTTGTTAAACTTTGTGCCGCCTCCAAAGTGCAATATCACTCCGTTTGAAAACAACACATGCACGTTATGCTCCACACTCGTGAGCCTCTGAAAACTGTTTAACTTAAAGACTCATCTCCATACTGCATCGCAAGAATTCTTAAAATCAGTGCTGCATCCACTGTCCGGTTTGTACTCAGTTTCAAAAAAGAGCCTGCATGCATGTAACCACGTTACCTAAGAACTACTGCATGCATCCCCAAAACAAAGAACAAGTTACAACACCTCATAACGGTAAACTTACCCGTAATGGACCAACAAAAGGGCAAAGTTCTTTTTCAACCGCCGATTGCCGTGGTTCGGGTGCCACCATACAATACTCTCAACGCCATAGTTGTAAACACACAAAAAAATGCCAGGAAAGACTGTCTACAAGTAGCTTTTACCCATAATGCAAATGGCAAGGTAAAACAACACTAAAAAGGGACTCATCACCAGGAAGAGCTGTCTACAAGTAGCTTTTACCCATAATGCAAATGGCGAGGTAAAACAACACTAAAAAGGGACTCATGAAGTAGAAAACAAACTGTGAAAAAGGCACTAAGCACTTCTACATTTTGAAAATTCATGCCAGCCTACAAACTGACTAAAAAAGAAAATAACTTGGACAAGGAAGAAAACAACCACTAATGGAAAATACTCAGTCAAGGCAATCACCCACAAAAAAGGGCATGGAGAAATACCACAATTAGGGCCTCATTACACGGATGGCGGAGAACCATGGCGCTATTAGCGCCATGGTTCATACCGGTAAAATACCGGCACTGCCTTGGCGGAAAGGGGAATTACCGCCCCATTCCAAGGTTGCCGGGGCGGTAATTGCCCCTTCCACCATTGCCCTTCCCCATTCCCATTTTTGCCCCATAGGGCATAATGGGAATGGGGAAGGCGTTAATTGCGGTACCGCAAATTGCGGTACTGTAATTAGCTCCCTGCGTCCCTTTGGGGGTTGGTTTTTAACGCCTGCAAAAAGCAGGCGTTAAATCCCCCACCCCGTAAAGGGACCTCGTAGTAAGGCGGTTAGGATTTATCGGTACCAGTATTTTACCGGTACCGGTAAATCCTTACCGCCATCCGTGTAATGAGGCCCTTAGTCTGAAAAAACAGGGGGGAGGGGAGTAATCAAAAAATGTTTTTTTGTCCGAGTAATTCAGAAAGACAACTCCTTGGCCTCTCTACACCAATGAGAACAGTAAGACTAGAGTCCCAAACAGGCATGGAACAGGGAACAACATAATTAATCATCTTAACCCAGGTTAGTATAAGGCAAAGAACTGTATATAAATATGCAGTTATCGACATGAAAAACAACAGAACATGACAGATGTGTACAATAGATACAGCCAATAATGTCCATTATAACTCGCATGATAAGTAGAGCATGGCAAGCTGCACAGGGAGGACTAGGGCACCGGGAAGCATGGGCCCTCATCATTACATAGCCCTAACATTATGCCACTCGACATCTTCATTTAATCCAACCAAATGGCTGCGGGTTTTAAAGATGAGTTTTTGTTCTAAGGTGACCAGTCTCTGATCTATAACTTCTTTGCTGGGTCCATTGACCCGTTTAAGGATCACCCACCTCAAATCTTTGTGTGAATGGCCATTAGCAATGAAATGTTTGAAAATGGGTGCCTGTAAAGTCTTGGCCCTGATACAGCTCCTGTGCTCTATCATGCGAGTTTTACATTTACGGTTTGTCTTCCCAATGTAGTGCAAACCGCATGGACAAGTTATCATGTAAAACACATTTGTGCTGTTGCAATTACAAAATTAAGTAATGTTCCATCTATTTGCCAGCCCTATGTCTACCTCCTTCGTGGAAAACGTAAGGTTACACATTACACAGTTACCACATAGGTAATTACCAACTACCGGAGGAAAACCCCACAAATTTGTTTGTTTGACTATTGGTTGTTTTTTGGCCGAAATGTCATTCCTGATGAGAATGTTTCTCAAATTTTGACTTCTTTTGAAAGCCACAAGGGGGGCACCATTCTCCTTACTATACACTTTCTTCCAGTTCTTGTAGAACACACCTTTGATCTTGTATGACAGGTCAGAAAAAGTGTTGACAAACACCAAATTGTTTTCTCTCTTGTTTTCCTTTGGAGTCTGTTCCAGCAAGGCTTCACGGTTATTATTGTACGCCCGCTTGGCTGATTGTTTAACAAGACTCTCCGGGTACCCTCGTGCAACCAATTTATTGTGGAGAATGTTGGCACTTTCCACGTAATGTTGCTTCAAACTGCTATTACGTTTCAGTCTCAAGAACTGACCAAAAGGTAAGTTGCGTCTGATGTGTTGTTCATGATGGCTAGAAAAATGTAAAAGCGCATTGCGGTCTGTCGCCTTGCTATAAGGTTTGACTCGCAACACACCTGCTTGATGGAAAATTGTGATATCAAGAAAATTGATTTCAAAATCTTTGATCTCTTGCGTACATTTCAAAAACCTATTTTGCTGGTTTAGCCAAACCACACATTTTTCTGCTGTAGCTCAATCCCCTTCCCAAATGATGAAAATATCATCAATATACCGCACCCATTGTCACAGGTTCTTAAATGGGTTAGGGTCGGCATAGATGGTCACGTTCTCGAACATCTCCACATATAGGTTAGCCAAATTAGGAGCCATGGGCAACCCCATGGCCGTTCCCTCTACTTGCTGGTAAAAAGTTCCCTCGAACTGGAAAAAATTCATAATAAGGGCATATTTTGTGCACCATAAAATGAAGCTGTTACTTACAGGGTGATTGTCTTTGCGGCCCAGAAGAGTTTCCTCAACCACCTCAAGGGTGGCATTTTGAGGAATGACTGTGTACAAGGACTGAATATCCAAACAAATTAACAAGTTAGTACCCGGTACGAACCTGGCCCCTTCAATTTTGTTGATGGCATCAGTTGTATCCTTAAGATAGCTTTTCATTTGATGAACAAACGGTCTCAGATAAAAGTCGGCAAATTTTGATAATGGCTCCAAAATGTAGTTTACTCCCGACACTATTGGACGTCATGGTGGTCTAGTTAGATGTTTATGAATTTTTGGCAGAATATAGAAGACCGGTACTCTACCATTCTTTCTTCTTAAATATTCTGCTTCCTGTTTCCCTATCATGTCATTTTCTAGTGCTGCAGAAACTTTCTCGTCAATGATTCTAACCATTTCCTCTGTAGGATCTCTTTGAAGAACCCGATAACTGTTCCTATCTAGAAGGAGATTGTTACATTCTCTTATGTAAGGCCCTATTTAGAACCACAATCGCTCCACCTTTATCTGCCTGGCATATGATGATATGATGGTTATTAGCCAAATTTTGCATGAGAGTTTTTTGTTCTTACTGAAATTGGAATTGACTCCTCTATCCATACTTTCCAACTTAGAAATTTCTTCGAGGGTCTTTTTTTCAAAAACAATGGACTCAAATTCCCTTCAAACAGATAGTGTGACCATACGGTGATGTGTCTCTACTTCTCTGTGTGTTTACTCATAAACAAACAATTTTGTGCCTCCGAGACCCTATAAGCCTCAATATATAGCAGTACAAATTAGGTCAAATCAAAACAAAAACAATCCTCACAGCAAGGTCCGTTACATAGACCTACTGTTTTCACTGTCTGGGGACCCCAAGACAATATTTTATAGTATAGAAGAAATCAGTTCAAATTCACATTTTAATGGGAAGGAAAGGTGTAACACACAAAAGCTATATCATTAAGAAAAATATTTTATTATAGAAAAAAGACATAATTCTCATTAAAACTGTGTTAAATAATGCATAGATTAAGGAACAACCCTAAAACCAGGTTATCAAAAAACACGACGATTACATACACAACATCAATGTAAAAATAAAAAAAAACAACCATACCACATTAACTAAAAAAACAACATTTACCATACAAATATCAGTGACAAATTCATTTGTTGCAATCTATACATAGTTATAGATTATATATATATATATATAGTTCTAATAGATCTTGAGTTCGTTTCGATCACTTATCTCAGTTCATTGCTCAGCATTCAGTGTTTCTATGGCTCTTCTCTATTAGCCTTCAGTTGTCCTCCCATTTTTGGCATAACTTGGCTGCTTTCTCTGGGCACCCCCTTGTAGTATACACTCTCACTTCCATTGGCACACACACATCTACATCCGTTACCCATTTTTCGTACCGCAGTGGTGTGGGTGAGCCCCATAATTGAGCAATGTTTCTTTTTGCAAGACTTGTGGTTGTTGCGAACATGAGTTTTTCAAATCTTGATAGCTCGATATATGCATCTATCCCCAGTATCAGGAGTTTGGGATCCATCTGAATTTCACGGCCAAGTACTGTTGATAATCTATCGCAGCATTGTTGCCAAAAGTCTTGTATCTGCGGACATTCCCATAAAAGTGTGGAAGAAGGTTCCTCTCGGGTGATGGCATCTTAGACAGTTGGGGTCCGTCCCCATTGGTGCAGGGCCTCCCTGGGATAGTATATCCTATGTAGGATTTTTAGCTGGAGCAGACTAATTCTGGCTGAGATTGCTGATTCTCGGGGGTAAACGAGAGCCACTGTCCAGTCTTCTGCTTGTATTTGACCCATGTCTCTTTCCCATTTCTCTTTGAGCCATAAGAGCTCCTTCGTGGCAAACAAACTGATGGCGTTATACATTGTAGATGTTACTTGGTGTTCAATTCGATCCACCACGATGTTCCTCTCGATCGGGGTGCATTCTGGCACATTTGGGATGTCTATTTCGCTCGCCGTGAGTGCATGTCTTATCTGCAGACAGTGGAAGTGTTCTGTGATGGGGAGATTAAATTCATCTCTCAGGACTTGAAAAGTCTTAATTTCTCCACCCCGTATCATGTCTTCCAGTGTCTTTATCCCCGTCTCCTCCCAGGTTACCCACTTGGGAATATCTTTAAGTTCTGGGAGATTTTTGTTATACCACAGGGGTTGTTTCAATGTGACTTTCCCTTCCCATCCCAGGTGTTTATGTGTATCTATCCGTATCTGCGTTCTTTGAGCAATCATTGTAGGTGTGACTTGTCTTGTTTTCTTTGGATAGAGGCTTTCTAGCAGGGTGATCCCATGGTCCGCCTGGGTATCTGCTCTATTATGCGGTAGCATTGGATCGACATGCAGGATGTCATTCACCACTGACATTTGGGCTGCCCAGTAGTATGTCTGCAGGTGTGGGAGTCCGATTCCTCCTTCCCATATCGAGCGCTGTAGGGTTTTAAGCGCAATTCGGGGGTGCCCTCCTTCCCATAGCAGTTTCCTAAGTGGTTCATCTATTTTGCGAAATTCTATTTTAGGTATATATAGTGGTGCGTTTTGTAAGACGTATAGGAACCGGGGGAGGGCCAACATTTTGAATAAGGCAGCTCTCCGTAGCAGGGTGAGCGGAAGGTTCATCCGTGTCTTACGTCATTTACGAATCTATCTCACTGGATGCAGGTTTTTCTCTATATATTGTGTTAGGTCTGTCGTGATTTGTGTCCCAAGGTATCGGAACTGCTCTTTCTCTGTCTTAAATAGGCAAGTATCTAGGGTTGCTGCATCAAGCCCCTTGATCGGAAACAGCAGGGATTTGCCATAGTTTACCCTTAACCCGCTAAAGTTTCCATAAGTGTTTAGTATATTCATAACAATGGGACAGGAGGCTGCTGGGTCACTTAGGTAGATTAGGAGGTCGTCTGCATATAAGGATACCTTGTCCTCCCAGTTCTGTGCCCAGTGGAACCCCTTCCAATTTAGGGAGTCCCTTAGCATTATTGCTAGTGGTTCTATTGCGAGTGCAAATAACATTGCAGAGAGGGGACACCCCTGTCTAGTACCCTTCCCAAGTGCTATGGTGCGTGAGTACCAGCCATTAACTCTAATTTCTGCCATCGGTGCATTGTATAGGAGTTTAACCCAGTTTGTGAAGTGCTCTCCAAATCCCATTCTGCCCATAATGAGCCATAGGGCTTCCCAGTGAACCGAATCAAAGGCCTTCTCAAAATCGATAGTGAGCAATGCTAGTGGGTCCTGTAGGGTGGGGGATTTTTCAATGGCAGTGTGGAGTCTATGAGTGTTCATCCGTGTGGATCTTTGTGGCATAAAGCCACATTGGTCCAGATGGACCAAGGAGGTTATCACTTTTTGCAATCTGTTGGCCAGTATTTTTGCCAGTATTTTGGCTTCGGTGTTAATTAGAGAGATTGGTCGGTACGAACCGCATGCATCTGGAGGTTTGCCTTCCTTATGTATCACTACTATGTTAGCTTTTCTTAGGTCCGTGGTAGAATGTCTTTCTCTTTTGCCTGTAGGAACATTTTGAGCATGTGTGGTGCCACTTCTCCTGTGCCAATTTTTTTCCATATTTCCACTGGCAGGCCATTAGGTCCCGGGGTTTTTCCATTCTGTAGCTGGGAGATGGCAGTCGTCAATTCCTCCTCTGTTATTTCAGCCTCAAGATTCATCCTCTGGGTTTCGTTTAATGCTGGGATGGTCATTGTGTCCAACATGCTGGGATCCAGTGGGGTCGTCGGCGGGGCAAATAGCCTTTCATAGTAGGTTGCAAAGGCCTCCGCGATACCCGCATCCGTTGAGGTCCATTCAGTGTCCGTGATGCTTATTCGACGTATTTGTGAGTGGCTCTCCTCTCTCTTTTCCAACCATGCCAGCATCTTGCTGGCTTTGTCTCCCGTTTCATATATTTTTGCACAGATAGTCCTGTGTGCTTGTTTCGCGCATGTTAGCGCAACGTTGTACAGCTTCTTTTGTGCCACTTGTAGGGATGTGTTGTCTTCCTCCGTACCGGACCTTATGAAGTTCTCTTCAGCCCGCCTCACCCCCGCTTCTGCCACTTCTCGCTGGTGTGCTTTTTTGTGTGCTGAAGTCCAGCTCAGAATTTCACCCCTTAGGGTCGCCTTGTATGCTTCCCATACTATTCCAGAATCATCCACAGAATCTTGATTTACTTCAAAGTACATTTTAGTTGCTTCTTGAATTTTCTCTGTAAGTTCCGGGAATCCTAGATAAAATGCATTCAGTCGCCATTTCGGTGGAGGACGGGGTCTTTCTGTCTCGAGCAGCATCGTGAGTGGGGAGTGATCCGATATTCCTCGGGGCTGAAGAGTTGCCTCAATTACTTTATGCACATTCTCGCAGGGGAGGAAAAAGTAATCAATCCTGGACATCGATCCGTGTGCACCCGAGTGGAAAGAGAATTGTCTCTCTTCTGGATGAAGGTCCCTCCATGCGTCTTTCAGGCCCAGTGCTGATGCAAAGCTTGCCAACTTGGTCGGCAATGTCGGATTTCTTCCCCTTTGGTGTGTGCGGTCCTTAACAATGCTCATCACTTCATTGAAGTCTCCGCCCATCACCAGTGTATCCGCTGGGTTGTTTACTATTATGGGCATGATTTCCTCAATTAGAGGGGTCATTAGTGCTGGAGGTGAGTAGATTGCCATTGTAGCTATGGTTTGGTTCCATAGTGTGCCTTGCACGAACACAAATCTGCCCACCCGGATCTTGAATTACTTTTGTTATGTCTATCGGGGTTCTTTTATTTATCAGAATTAACACTCCCGACGAGCCCATGAAGAAACCTGCGTGTACTGCTGTTTTATATTTTGTTCTCTTGAAGAATTGGCAGTTCGTGCCCGCCAGGTGTGTTTCGGTAAGCATCACTATATCCGGATCATGTCGATTTATATATTGTGTTACTAGTCTCCTCTTTATACTGTTTCCCAGGCCATTCACATTCCATGTCATGAAGGCAAGTTTGTTTTCCCTATGTGCAGCTGTAGCCATTATTCACTGAGTTCCTTGGTGTATGCGGATAATTGACATTTGTGATCTTCATATACTTCATGTTCGGAGTGGCCTTGATGGGCCAGGCGTCATTTGAATACCTGTGTGACTCTCGATTCCCCCTCCCCATACTCCTTCCCCAACTGAAGCATCTGTCGCCCATTAAACAGAACATTAAACTTCTCTAACTATTTTTAAAGTGCTTAGGTCTCTGTAGCTCGAGAGTACCTCCGTATGCACTTCCTGCTGTGGGGGATCGTGCCGTGTTGGTCTTCGGCCGCCAGCTTTGTTACCGGGTGCTGTTAGTGTTGGGCAGGTTACGTTTCATGCTTGCCATGTGCTCTGCCATTTTACATCTTTTGTTGCAGTTATTCATCATCTCTCTGGGGTATCACTTCCTGTTCCTGATGGTCTGGTCTATCCGGTGGTTCATTTCGGCGTGGCCTGTTACTTCTTGTTTCTTGTCTTCTGTGTGGGTTCAAATCCCCCTTCAGATTCCTTTCGGCCTGGGTCCATGCCTCTTTGGGATCAGTAAAATGTATTGTGGTGCCATTATGATATATCTTCAATTGCGCAGGGAACAGGAGGCCATATTTTACGTTCAGTGTTTGTAGGCGCCTTTTGAGGGGGTTAAAGGATTGTCTCATCTTTTGCACTTCCCTAGTGAAATCTGGAAAGAAGCCAATCCTGGAGCCATTGTATGTTATCTCTCCCTTTGTCCTGGCCATCTGCAGCACCGCCTCCCGATCTCCCGTAGTTAAGGATCTTTGCTACAACAGTTCTCGGTTGTTTTCCAGGTATCGGGATGCCTGTTGGGACTCGATGTGCTTGTTCTATTGAGAACAGTGTCAAGAGGGTCTTGGGAGCAAACAGATCGACAAGCCATTTTTACAGGAAGAGTTCCATGCTCTCTCCTTCAGTTTTTTCGGGGAGCCCAAGAATGCAGATGTTATTTCTTCTTGATCTGCCTTCTCCCTCCTCCACCCTGCTCTCCAGTACCTTAATGCGTTCTAGTGCTCTGTTCATTTGTTGGCCCATACCTCTCAGCTCATCTTCCGCGACTGATATGCGAGTTTCGGCCTCTCCGGTGCGGGATGACAGTTTCTGGAGGTCATGCCGCAACAGGGAAACTTCTGTTGAGATGCCATCCATTTTGACTTCCATGGATGCCCGTGAGTTGGCAATGGCGGTCATCACATCCCTTAGGGAGAGGGTTTCTTCTGGATTTTGTCTATCTTCCGGACCATTTGGTTCCGTTGGTAGAGGCAGGGTGGCAGTTGTGAATTGCTCCATAATGCTCTGGTTGCCCACCTTTTTTGTCGTCACCTTATCCTTGCCCATTGTGGCAACTGTTTGCCTGTTTATTATTGTGTGGGGTGTGGACTTTAGTATGCCTTTTTTCGTCTTATGGGGTGGTGCTTCCAATGCTGGTTGTCTATGCGCGAAATTGCTATCTCAGATGGGTGATGCACTGTGTGGCTTCCTGTATGTTGTGCTTTGAAGCCGCGCCACCAGTGGGTGCTGTGCTGGTTATGGATTCTCAGCTCCCTTCTTCCCCTGTGTTGTGGTCACATGTGTAGCTTGGAAGTGTCGATCACACTGAGCGTGGGGGCCTATTCCCTTCCCATTAGGCCATTTCCTGAGTTTATTCAGCCTCCCCGTCTCAGCCTTTGGGTTCCGCTCCTCTCAAGGCGCCGTTTGCATTAAATTAATATATTGGTTGCCTACTATTTCAGGATCTACCCTTCTGCCCCCTTCGCCTTTCTGGCAGTCTATTTTCGTGTATTTAGGTCGCTTTTAATACAGAGCTATACCTCCACCGTCCCCTCTCCTTACCGGCGTGACTTGCAGGTTTCCTGCGGGTGCTCAACGTTAAACGGAGCGCCCGCAATTTATCGTTTCTGGCCAGGAGTCAGTGGTGCTGTGTCACGGCTCACCCGCGCTCGAGGTTGTAGTTTCCTGGGTCCTCTCCGCTCCTGGTCTCCTGTTCCAGCCGCCGCCTGGGGTAGTCAGGCCCTCTCATTCATGTTCATGGCGAGTCCGCTGTGCCGGCGCGGCCTCGTTCGCCTCTGCCGCCGGTCGAGGACAGTATATTCAGGGAGGCAGGTGGCAGGGGTCGCGGGAGGGCCGGGCTCTGGTCCTCCCTCTCTCCTCGGGCTGCGCTCTGTCCCCAGCGTCCGGCTCGGGCACTCCGCTTTCCCCTCACCTCGCTGGCCCCCGTTGTTGTAGTTTGTTGTGTGGCAGCAAGCGCCTGATGATAAGCGGAGCGCTCGCGAATGTTGGTTTTCGACCGGAGCGGAGGGCTGGTAGGGCCCGCGCCCAGTGCACCCCCAGGAGCAGCCCCGATCTTCCGGAGTCTCTCCGATTTCTGCCTCCACTCCTCAAACACGTCGCTAGGAGCCGGTCCGTGCCCCCGCTCCGAGCTGCCGGTCCTCCAGTCGGGCACAGGTGCCTATCTCCCGCCCAGCAATGGCGGAACGTGAGGCAGAGGACCCCACTTCCGACATACGCTGTCCTCCTCAGCATGATGCCACACCTTCCTCGCTCACCTCCACAGCATCCACCTTCCCGCGGCGCAGTCGTTCCCGAGAGGCGTCGGCTTGGGCGGCAGTTTCTCCTTCTCAGCGCCCGGTGGCCATCTTGGACATGCTTCGGCGCCAGTTCTCTTATCTTCCTCAGCGATTTTCTCTGCTTCTGACCACCGATTCACCTCCAGAGTCGCACAGGTTATGGCAGGAGATGTATGCTTCGATTTGATTTAAGTGTACGTTGGCTTCTTTTCGATTTTCTCCAGGATTTTGCAGGATTCTGCTGGCGGCCCGGGAGCTCACAGAGATTTCAAGAAGGAAAATACTCTTGAAAGAATAAAAAGGATGAAAAAGGACTTACAGAATTTTAGTCATGAGAAGATCTTCCCATATACTATGGAAAACCACAAATTTGGTAACAATTTCAACTCCAACAACACTCAAAGAAGAGTTTGCTTTCGCAACACTTCTTACAGTTCAAGTGACGAGGGGAGCAATGGTCCTAGTACTAGTGATGGGAATGATCGAGGTAACAACAGAGGCAGAGGTTTCCGAGGACAGAATCTCCGGAGACAGGGTAGGTCTTTTTTAGAACAGGGACCACGAAGAAACGATTGGAATCCCGATCAAGTCAAGACTCGAAGCAGAACACAGAAACAATGGTAGTCAACCTTTCTGACTACGTGCTAACTGCTTCGGAAGAGCGAACACTAAACAAAGGTTTGAATTATGTGATTAACAAACATCATGATCCCTTTGAATTTAGAAGGGAATTCCAACAATTTATGCGTAAGTTGCACCTCAAAGAATTTTTTGATGATCAAGAATATTTAGAAAGCTGCAATGCCAGTGGTCTTCGCAATCCCTCCACTTTTTGTGCCCCGGGACATACTTTTACTCATGAGTCCATTGTTTTTGAAAAAAAGACCCTCGAAGAAATTTCTAAGTTGGAAAGTATGGATAGAGGAGTCAATTCCAATTTCAGTAAAGAACAAAAAACTCTCATGCAAAATTTGGTTAATAACCATCATATCATCTTACGCCAGGCAGATAAAGGTGGAGCGATTGTGGTTCTAAATAGGGCCTATTACATAAGAGAATGTAACAATCTCCTTCTAGATAAGAACAGTTATTATGTTCTTCAAAGAGATCCTACAGAGGAAATGGTTAGAATAATTGACGAGAAAGTTTCTGCAGCACTAGAAAATGACATGATAGGGAAACAGGAAGCAGAATATTTAAGAAGAAAGAATGGTAGAGTACCGGTCTTCTATATTCTGCCAAAAATTCATAAGCATCTAACTAGACCACCAGGGCGTCTGATAGTGTCGGGAGTAAACTCCATTTTGGAGCCATTATCAAAATTTGCCGACTTTTATCTGAGACCGTTTGTTCGTCAAATGAAAAGCTATCTTAAGAATACAACCGATGCCATCAACAAAATTGAAGGGGCCAGGTTCGTACCGGGTACTAACTTGTTAATCTGTTTGGATATTCAGACCTTGTACACAGTCATTCCTCAAAATGCCACCCTTGAGGTGGTTGAGGAAACTCTTCTGGGCTGCAAAGACAATCACCCTGTGAGTAACAGCTTCATTTTATGGTGCACAAAATATGCCCTTACTATGAATTTTTTCCAGTTCGAGGGAACTTTTTACCAGCAAATAGAGGGAACGGCCATGGGGGCGGCCATGGCTCCTAATTTGGCTAACCTATATGTGGAGATGTTCGAGAACGTGACCATCTATGCCGACACTAACCCCTTTAAGAACAACCTGCAACAATGGTCGCGGAATATTGATGATATTTTCATCATTTGGGAAGGGGATAGAGCTACAGCAGAAGAATTTGTGGTTTGGCTAAACCAGCAAAATAGGTTTTTGAAATTTACGCAAGAGATCAAAGATTTTGAAATCAATTTTCTTGATATCACCATTTTCCATCAAGCAGGTGTGTTGCAAGTCAAACCTAATAGCAAGGCGACAGACCGCAATGCGCTTTTACATTTTTCCAGCCATCGTGCACAACACATCAGACGCAATTTACCTTTTGGTCAGTTCTTGAGACTGAAACGTAATAGCAGTTTGAAGCAACATTACCTGGAAAGTGCCAACATTCTCCACAATAAATTGGTTGCACGAGGGTACCCGGAGAGTCTTGTTAAACAATCAGCCAAGCGGGCATACAATAATAACCGTGAAGCCTTGCTGGAACAGACTCCAAAGGAAAACAAGAGAGAAAACAATTTGGTGTTTGTCAACACTTTTTCTGACCTGTCATACAAGATCAAAGGTGTGTTCTACAAGAACTGGAAGAAAGTGTATAGTAAGGAGAATGGTGCCCCCCTTGTGGCTTTCAAAAGAAGTCAAAATTTGAGAAACATTCTCATCAGGAATGAAATTCCGGCCAAAAAACAACCAATAGTCAAACAAACAACTTTGTGGGGTTTTCCTCCGGTAGTTGGTAATTACCCATGTTGTAACTGTGTAATGTGTAACCTTACGTTTTCCACGAAGGAGGTAGACAAAGGGCTGGAAAATAGATGGAACATTACTGAATTTTGTAATTGCAACAGCACAAATGTGGTTTACATGATAACTTGTCCATGCGGTTTGCATTACATTGGGAAGACAAACCGTAAATGTAAAACTCGCATGATAGAGCACAGGAGCTGTATCAGGGCCAAGACTTTACAGGCACCCATGGTCAAACATTTCATTGCTAATGGCCATTCACACGAAGATTTAAGGTGGGTGATCCTTAAACGGGTCAATGGACCCAGCAAAGAAGTTATAGATCAGAGACTAGTCACCTTAGAACAAAAACTTATCTTTAAAACCCGCAGCCATTTGGTTGGATTAAATGAAGATGTTGAGTGGCATAATGTTAGGGCTATGTAATGATGAGGGCCCATGCTCATCGGTGCCCTAGTCCTCCCTGTGCAGCTTGCCGTGCTCTTCTTATCATGCGAGTTATAATGGACATTATTGGCTGTATCCATTGTACACATCTGTCATGCTATGTTGTTTTTCATGTCGATGACTGCATATTTATATACAGCTCTTTGCCTTATACTAACCTGGGTTAAGATGATTAATTATGTTGTTCCCTGTTCCATGCCTGTTTGGGGCTCTAGTCTTACTGTTCTCATTGGTGTAGAGAGGCCAAGGAGTTGTCTTTCTGAATTACTCGGACAAAAAAACATTTTTTGATTACTCCCCCCCCCTGTTTTTTTAGACTAAGTGTGGTATTTCTCCATGCCCTTTGTTGTGGGTGACTGCCTTGACAGAGTATTTTCCATTAGTGGTTGTTTTCTTCCTTGTCCAAGTTATTTTCTTTTTTAGTCAGTTTGTAGGATGGCATGAATTTTCAAAATGTAGAAGCGCTTAGTGCCTTTTTCACAGTTCGTTTTCTACTTCATGAGTCCCTTTTTAGTGTTGTTTTACCTTGTCATTTGCATTACGGGTAAAAGCTACTTGTAGACAGTCTTTCCTGGCGTTTTTTTTGTGTGTTTACAACTATGGCGTTGAGAGGATTGTATGGTGGCACCTGAACCACGGCAATCGGCGGTTGAAAAAGAACTTTGGGCTTTTGTTGGTCCATTACGGGTAAGTTTACCGTTATTAGGTGTTGTAACGTGTGCTTTGTTTTGGGGATGCATGCAGTAGTTCTTAGGTAACGTGGTTACATGCATGCAGGCTCTTTTTTGAAACTGAGTAGAAACTGGACAGTGGATGCAGCACTGATTTTAAGAATTCTTGTGATGCAGTATGGAGATGAGTCTTTGAGTTAAACAGTTTTCAGAGGCTCACGAGTGTGGAGCATAACGTGCATGTGTTGTTTTCAAACGGAGTGATATTGCACTTTGGAGGCGGCACAAAGTTTAACATTTGACAGGCAGCATGTAAACACTTTTTCTGGGATAAACACTATACGGAGGCTCAGCAGTGTGTAGCATTTTAATATGATAGGCTAAATGGAGATGCGTTTTTGTTGGGCTAAATAACATATTGAGCTCGGGCTTAGGATGTGTATATTGAGGCTCACCATTGGTGTATATGTCTTTATTTGGGGACGCACTTTGTAGATCATTTATGTGCCTTTTTTCGTGGCCTTGGAACTGCAGGAAAATTGTTTGTTTAAATAATACCCTAGTGAACACTAGTGAACACAGCGATTGATTACTTCTTATTGTGTTTAATCTCCACAGATTGTGTTTGAAGAGTTAGAACTTGACACAGTAGCCGTTTCACGTTAAAGACTGATCATTCTCCTCAAAGGTTTATTCTCTTTTGGGAACACATTTGGCTACCGCATTTTGCAAAGTATGTGCAAGCATGTACCTTAGGGGGTGTTTTGGCGTTTTATACTCTGGTATGATTATAGTGTGACACAGTGTGTCGTTATGTTTTCTTCTCTAGTGTGTTCTTACTCAAATCCATTGAAAAGGATTACTAATATAAGTGGCTGATATCCGGCTGGATGTGACTGTATTATTCGCGACATTGGATCCTTGGAATACACAGATCCCAAGGTATATATGTTTACAGCAGATTTTTGGTGCTAAGGGTTCCCGAATGGGGACTAGGTACGGGTGGCTTTATTAATTCAGGCTTCTGTGTTTGTGTAATGTTGATATATGACATTAAAAGTAGGTAAATCTTGGGAAATGTTGGTGCACACAGAATCTTTTAATATGGTTGTATGTTTTTATAGATTGCATTAAGGATCAAGTTCCGATCCATGCCCACCAGGACTGGAGGGGACGATCACTGTAGAATTTTAAGAAGAGCTACCCCTGATGAATGTCAGACATCTAAGAGTCAACAGACAGAAACATGTTGGGTTATATATAGATTGCAACAAATGAATTTTTCACTGATATTTGTATGGTAAATGTTGTTTTTTTAGTTAATGTGGTATGGTTGTTTTTTTATTTTTACATTGATGTTGTGTATGTAATCGTCCTGTGTTTTGATAACCTGGTTTTAGGGTTGTTCCTTAATCTGTGTATTATTAACACAGTTTTAATGTGAATTATGTCTTTTTTCTATAATAAAATATTTTTCTTAATGTGTTACACATTTCCTTCCCATTAAAATGTGAATTTGAACTGTTTTCTTCTATACTATAAAATATTGTCTTGGGGTCCCCAGACAGTAAAAACAGTAGGTCTATGTAACGGACCTTGCTGTGGGGATTGTTTTTGTTTTGATTTGACCTCATTTGTACTGCTAACTCCCGCCAAGGATATTCTTCAGGCATCCACTTTCTTTTAAACAATTTGTATTTATTCCAACATGTGCACCATACACTTCCACAGCAAATATTCACATTGAATCAATATACAGTGTCAAGTTGCATTTTCTCATCCCTTCTCCCTCACTTCCCCCATCCCTCTTCACACCACGCACCTAAATCTATATCGATCCAATTCTGCAGGCGTTCCACTCTCCTCGGCTCCCGAAGGACTATCTTCTTCCCGATTTACCCGGTCTCAGTGTTGCTACTATTTTTTTCAAAGCACTTAGTGTGTTCATTTCTTCCTCCTCCCCTCTATTCGCTGCCTCATTCCACACCGTTGTTTCAGCATTTGTCCATTTTTGGAGGTCATGCCACCAAGCTTCCGCACTCGGCCTTCTGCTTGCTTTCCAACCCACTGCTATCTTATGTTTGGCCGGTATATATGCCAGGTCTTTGAGTTTGCTAACACGTTTAAGTTTGAGCAGCCTGTGGAACCCACCCCAACATGCATGCGCACAGGGAGTTTACGTCCAGGTTTATATCTTTCTCTTTCAAGAGGTGGGCCACCTCACTCCAGAATCTCTTTATTTCAGGGCATGCCCAGAACATGTGTACCATCGCTGTGTTCTCCTCTCCGCATTTCGGACATATCAGTGTTTCAGCTTTTTTACACTTAGCTATCTTCTTAGGGGTCAGATATGCTCTATGGGTGATATACAACTGAATCTGTTGCAACCTCACATGTCTTGATACTTTTTTGTGGTACCCTTGTGTTGTAACCCATAATCCATCCCCCATTGCTTCTCCCACCTCCTCCTCCCAGTCCCGTCTCACCTGGACCACCTCTTTCCCCACTTTGGACATCAGCAGCTCATATATCCGGTAGACCTCATGGCCCCCTTCAGATACGTCATATAATGTTTCTACAATGGCCTCAGGCTGTAGGGTGAGTACCGCTTTGGGCCATGTACCTCTTATACACTTCAACAACTTAACATGATGTATTATCCCCGATGTAGTCCGGAGTCATCCACCAATGTAACACACTCTATTGCCTTCCCCTTTTGCCAGACATCATCCAAGGTGGCTATTCTGTGCAGTTCCCATTTCCTCCTTATGTGCTCTCTCGTTTGCCCATCTACTCCTTCCAGTGCCACTAGCGGCATCTGTGGGGAGCACGGCCGTGGGATACCAAACAGCTGACAGGCTCTCCGCTATATCTTCCCCCTAGGTCCAGCAATCTCATCCATCTTCCCCGCTGTACTTCTGACACCCACATACACTCATTTAAGAAATAGGGGACACATTCAGCTCTCAGCAATTTAGGCTCGGATGTAGGATTGACTGATAACCACCTTGTCACATATTGTAGTTGACTAGCCACATAGTATACTTCGAAGTTGGGCAGTCTGATTCCCCCTTGTTCATACGGGTTTTGAAGCTTCCATAGCCCTATTCGATTCCTGGAATTGTGCCATATAAACCCTCTACACATACTCTGTACTTTGGCAAAGAATCGTTTAGGTATCATATACGGTATGTTCACAAAGTACTGTAACAGCCTAGGTAGCGCTACCATCTTCAGCAGTGCTACTCTCCCCATCATGGTCAGAGGTAGCTGGGCCCAAAAAGCCATACTTTTCTTATTTTTAGTCACTGCCTTCTCTGTGTGCTGTTCGTGTTCCTCTACGACATTATGATATATATCAGCTCCGAGATATTAAAACGTCCTAGTTTCCCACTTTATTTGTAGTACTGGCAGTTTCTGTTGTGGCATTCCTACATATCTGCCTAGGGGAAATATGCTTGATTTCTTAGGGTTAACTTTTATGCCAGACAGCATTGCATACCTCTCCATAACCACCAGGATATATTTTAGGTTCTCCTCATAGTACTTCAGGTATAACAGCATGTCATCTGCATACATCGATATCAGGTGTTGCCAACCCTTAGTGCTAATTCATACCTCTCCATATTGCTGCCTTAAGCACACCTCTAGGGGTTCCAGCGCCAACATGAAAAGCATCGGGGACCAGGGACACCCCTGCCTTGTGCCTCTACCCAGTTGCCATTGGTCTGATGTGGTCGTCCCCGTTCTAACTCGTGTCATTGGTTTGCTATATAGCAATTAAACCCACTTAAGGTAAGCAGGCCCAATGCCATACTTCTTCAAAACCGCCAACATCTAGGGCCACGTAACCGAGTCGAAGGCTTTCACCGCATCCAGTGAAATTATCGCTATCTCCTGAGAGCTTCCTTCTGTCCGCTCTATGATATGATGGCATCTTCTAAGGTTGTCGGAGATATTCCTACATGGGATATACCCCGTCTGGTCTGGGTGTATGAGTTTATTTATGATTGGTCTCAGCCTAATCGCCATCACTGCTGTAAGTATTTTACTATCCTGATTGAGCATAGAGAGCGGTCTCTAAGACCCACAATCCATGCTCTATTTATTGGGTTTAAGGAGCGGAATGATAATCGCTTATTTTTCAGGCATCAATGTCTGCACCTTATCTACTTCCAGAGGTTATGCCAGGTTTTCTGGTACTCAACACTGTTAGAGAATATATATCCTCTTATTTTATGGTGCCAGAAAATACAGCTGAGCTTACAAATTGGTTGGTAGGATACACTTCATACCCTTCTCCATGAGAACATAGATAAATGTATCTAAGCTTCTGTTAATTGTCTAGCCTTATCTTATTTTTGTCTGATTTCTATTTTGAACTTAGTAGATCTCATTATCCCACTACAAAATCCTGACAAAAACTGTAGCCAAGTGTGTCAGTCCCTCTTGCTTATCTGAAAACTCTTGGCATGGTTTACAGCCACCCCCGCTCCCACCTGGTTTAGGAGCAGAAACCATTTGTATTTCAATATCCATTTAAAAATACATATTTATCTGACACTGTGCTTTTCGTCTTATCAGGGAGCTATATTCTGCATTTATTTAAGCATTTTCATTTTGTAACCACATTATTCATAATATATCCTTGTGCACTTATGAAGTGTAATTATAAACGCACCCTTCATTTCTTGTGCCACCTCAAACCAAGCGTGTGCAGTGTCTAATTTACTTTTTACTTTTAATAAACGCAATCTAATCCTGATTTCTACAATGATGGACAGGAGAGTGAACTATTTCACCGTCCTACCATTTTATCTATATATCAGTTAAAGGGGGAGGAGTTGGCACCCCCTGTACAGGCCGGTTACTGGGTACCCAATTCTTTTTGCTCTGATTGTAAATAATACCAAACCTAGGGGTCCTTTTGGAACATAGAGCCACCACATTTGATATTGTGATGTTAACTAAAAGATCATGATCTCTTGCTTTCATAAACAGACTGAACTTGTTGATTAGAGATTGCAGTGCTTTAGGGGTACGAGCGAGAAGTACTGCGTCATTCCCATAGAGAATGACAGGGTAACGATGGCCTGAGAAAATCAGGACACCTTGAACACTGACCAGCTCAGTTACAAGATCGTTAATGTATTTATTACAGAGGAGGGGCACAGGACACACGCCTGGCATAGCCACTCCCTTGAACTAAAGGACGAAGATAGTTTGTCAGTGCTACTAAACCTGACAGGCACCATTAGCTCCAAATCCAATACTTTGAATAGGCTGACAATATTCTGTGGTAAACCCTTCTGTAATAGTTTTTCCATAATAGATTTTTGTTTACACAGTCAAATGCACTGGACAGGTCCATAAACGCCAAATAGACCTGTATCCAGTAATATACGTGCAGACTATCAGAGACAGATTCAGGGCATGTTCTACAGTGCTTAGCCCTTCGCAGAAATACATGGGGGATAGGCTAGCTTATACTAACTCAGGATTCTTAAATATAAAAATTGCCCAAACAATATGACAATTGCACCGAACAGGAATATGGGACGTTAGCAGCCAGGATTGCCACAGTCGTGCTTTTTAGAAATAGGTACAACGATTGAATGTGTCCAACTGGGAGGGATAACCAGAGAGCTGGTAATGACATTAAACAGACATAGTAGGATAGTGGCCCAAAATAAATTGGGTCATACCTGTAAACATCCATTGGGCAGAAATCTGAGCATGGGCTGTTGTGGGTGGACACTCTCATCAGTGCATTTGTGATCTCAGTCAAAATGAATGACGGATGAGGGGCATGCAAAGGGGGTCAGTAAGACTAGGCCCAGCACTAGCCTGCTCAACGGCACCACCATACAGAGCAGGTGGATAATCCAGCCTTGCTCTTGGATATTAAAAGAAGAGCCCCTCACTGCATTGCATTCTGATACTCCTTTTGACACGATGCTCCAAAATCTTTCTATCCTTGCATTCCAGGAATGTTTGTTCTGACTAAAGTGAGGACAATGCTGAATGCAAAAAATGTATTGTAGAAGAAATTAGATTAATCAGAGCACATAAATAAAGCCTTGGCACAAGGATGGAAAGAATCTGCAAAAGAAGCTAAGAAAGATTTCTTAGCTAGTAATGTGCTCCCGCTATGCCCTGAAAAAAGTTGCACATTGTTGTTCAAGTAATGTTCATGTAGATTCAAAATTATAGTCCATAGATTTTCATACAAATGTCCCAATGTTGCTTTTATTATTTCATAAAAGGCAATGGGCGTCCAAAGTGTGTGTCCAAAATATTTGGCAATGCATTTCGGAGCGCAGTCCATCATCAGGGCTGGACACTGGTCAGGGTTCCACAAGTAGATGATGCAGAGGGTCTTGGATTTGATGCTTGCAGCCACTAGGTGCCAGTGGAGAGATGTAAGGGCTGGAGAGATACGGCTTGAGGCAAAGGATAAGTTTTGCAGCCCTTTTCAGGATTAGCTGGATGGGGGAAAGGGAGGAAAGAGGGAGATTGAGGAAGAGGCTGTTGCAGTAGTCCAGCCTGGAGATGACCAGAGCTCTGGAGACATTGAGCATCTGGGGGAAGGTAAAGCTGGAAGTGGGACTTCTTGGTAAGGTCCATGATGTGAGGGGTAAAGGAGAGAGCAGAGTCGAAGAAGTTCCTGAGAT
This sequence comes from Ambystoma mexicanum, assembly GCF_040938575.1. Classification (NCBI taxonomy): domain Eukaryota; kingdom Metazoa; phylum Chordata; class Amphibia; order Caudata; family Ambystomatidae; genus Ambystoma; species Ambystoma mexicanum. The sequence goes on along the minus strand of NC_090931.1, from coordinate 287,653,155 downwards.
TTTTGGCCTCACAAAATGGTGAGGGTAGAGGGCTCAAAGAGGGTAGCCAGAGGGTAGGAAGAAAAGAGGGCACAGGTGTCCCGATGAGGAGAATCTCTCTTACTGGCACTGAGACAGGGATCATTCACTGCACACCATGCCTGAATGGCAGAGGCAGTCGGGGATGAAAGAGGAGGAAAAGGTGCGAGGTAGAGGGAATTTTGAAGGAAAACTCGGTGTCATCAGTATAACACTGGAAATGGGGCGAGAAGGAGGAGATCAGGTGAGCAAGAGGGGCAAGATAGATATTGAAGAACCATGGCAATGCGATAGAGCCCTGGGGAACGCCACAGGTAGAGAGGGAGGTGGTGGAGGAGAAAGGGCTCAGTTGCAGCTAGGAAGGGTGGTTAGTAAGGAAAGAGGTCAGCTAATCCAGTGCCTGGTTAGTGATGCTAAGGGTGTCACAGGGTCATTTTATGAGGATAGACTGGTTGACTTTCAGGTCAGACTCCCATACTATCACTTTCACAATCCCACAAGAATTCAGCCTCTTCCCACCACTCAACTCCTTGTCGAGACCTACATGTAATTGGAACACACAGGAGGGAAATAGGAATTAGAAAGGTATGATTTTTGTCCAAGGATAGTAAGGTTGTCTATCTGGGAGATGTCCTGGTTTGTTCGTTTTGGGAACTCTGAGGAGTGTCTTTATGTAACGCTCACCTGGTATCCACGGGGACGTCACTCAGCCTGTTCTGACCTCTTACGACCTCAAACCCTTCCCTGGAGGCTATTCAACTGGAGACTGGGCCTGAAAAACAGGATTGGGAGAGTTTAACTCCCTATTGTCTCTGTGTGCTTGAACCCCTTCTTCCCCGGGGTCCAACCCTTCCCTTTGATCGCCAGCTCACCTTGTTTTCTTGGATAGTGTGCTCTCCGTCCTACTTTCAGCGCAGGGGCGTGTTGATTGATGCGGGCTCGTTGCTGCCTAGATACTTCACTGGCAAGAGTCCGACAGGTAAGTATAAAGAGTCTTTTGAACAGTTCTCTAACTTTGTTCCTTTCCTTCCTTAGATGATGGCCGGCATCCAGGGATGGCGGCGTGCTGCTGAGATGAGTAGCGCTGAAGGTGAGTGAGAGCACGATGCGCGATGCACCCCTTTCGTATTTGCATTGAACTGAGTTCTTTTTCTGTGTCTTTTAGGTTCTGCGACGTTTTCAGCTTGGATGCCGGTTATGAAGAACAAATGCGGTGGGTAAGCGCAGTATGCGGCGCCTCTAGATATTTTCACGCTAACCTGGAGTGTCTTTTCCCTCTTGCAGATGGATGAGAAGTTTCGGAGACAGAGTTCCCCCAGAGCGGAGGGATTCAGGTAAGCGTTTGAAGCTCGTACAGTATTTAAAAATGAGCAAAGATCTGCAGAATGCTTACAAATGCCTTTTTTCTGTTCTTTTCCCTTTTCCTTAGGAAGCAGTGTGCTGGGATGGGAATGACACCGCCAACGAGGCCCGCAGAACAGAAGGAGCGATGAATGATGGGCAGAAGCGCCGCAAGGTAAGGCTGTTCCTAATGGTGTTCTTGCAGGAGCGGAGCACAGAAGAAAGATGCAGGCCTACTGGAAACCGATCCGAACATGGTGAGTGTCACGCTGCAGGTGCAGAAAACGCAAAACATGTTTCTCAGCCTGGGTGTGGCTTAAATAGTCTCTGGATATCCCTGGTGTCTTTGGGCTGAACCACACCCAAAAGACTAGACCACACATGCAATTCTGGGAACCGAAATATGTGAGGGCATCCATCTTGTCCCCATCAATGCACTACAAGTCCAATCCCCAATGTTATCCTATGGGAGTGAGTGAGTCTGGTGCCATAAGCGCCAAGTCTGACTCCAAGTGGGTCTTTGGAGGGATGGAGAGGCCCTTGAGGGCCATGTAGGTGATCGTGGCCTGGCTCCAGCCTGACATCTTGGAGGGCTGGGGACATGAGGGGCAGAAATCATGACAGCACTCCCCCCCAAGGCCCCTCTCAAGGTGGCTCTTCTGTCTGGTCCTGGTTTGATTGGATGGTTTTGATGAAATCATCTAAGCAAGCGAGGTGCATGGATGTACTCACAAGGCTCCAATGTCCTGTGTTGTGGACCATACCCCTTCCAGTCTACTAAGTAGTATAATTTGGATCTGACGTACTTTGAATCCAGGATGTCCTTGACTTCGAATTCTGGCTCCCCGGCGACTACTACTGGCTGCGGTGGCGTTGCTACCCGGGTCCCAGGTTGAACAGGTTTAAGGAGAGACACGTGGAACACAGGATGAATCTGCATGTTTAACGGCAAAGCTAGTCTGACTGCCACAGGATTTATCAAGGAGGTGATGGTGAATGGACCCAGGTATCTTGGACGGAAAGTTCAGGCTCCTTTAATGGACACGTGTTTAGACACCAGCCAGAGTTTGTCTCCCACTTGGTAGTTTGGGGCCTTTGCTCGGTGTTGATCAGCAAACTTCTTTTGGCGATTCTTAGCTTGAAGTAGGTGTTCTGCTGCACTTTTAAAGGTTTGAGAAATGGTCGTGTGCAAGGTTTTGACTGCTGGCATTTCCAGGGTTGTAGGAACTTCCAACTCAGAAGTATGTGGGTGTTTGCCCAGTGCTATTGTGTAGGGAATTATTATAAGCATATTCAGCTATCCATAATAGGTCGAACCAGCTTCCTTCAGCTTGGTGTAACATGCAACGCAGATACTGCTCGATCGTCTGATTTGTCCTCTCAGTTTGACCATCCGTTTGGGGATGGTGACTGGTGGATAGCCGGATGTCGATCTGGGCCAAAGACCAAAACTGAAGGAAACCCATGGAGCCGTACGATGCCTTCAAGAAATACCTTTGCCAGAGTGGAAGCATTTGGGAGCCTCTTAAGAGGAATGAAATGTGCCATTTTTGAAAATAGGTCCACAACCACAAGAATAGTGTTAAACCCTTGACTGGGTGGTAACTCAGTAATAAAATCGAGGGACAACGTGTGCCAGGGTGCTGGTGGGATTTCCAATGGTTGTAATAGCTCAGCCAGTTTCTGCTTGGATGACTTATTTTGAGCACACACTCCACAAGATAGGATGAATTGGATAATGTCTTTACGCCACGTGGGCCACCAATAATTTCGTTTTACCTTGGCTAGGGTTTTAGCGATTCCGGGGTGGCCCTCGATCAAGGAATCATGATAACCGGACATGACTTGTTCTCGTAGTTCTTGGTTTGGTAAGAATAAACGATTCCTGAAGTAGGGCAACTGATCTTTTATCATGTAATGTTCTCCTTGTGAATCCACGCTTGTAATTGCTCCGGACTCATCAGGTTTTGGATTTCTTCATGTAATTCTTTCTGAGTTATGGTTGCTGCGATTCCTAGGAGCTTGTCACTCGGGATAATTGCTATTGGGTCAGGGGTCTGATACCCTTGCTCTTCCACCCCCAAATGGGAAAGGGCATCGGCCTTCCTGTTTTTCACCCCTGGTCGAAATGTAATCACGTAGTCATATTCAGCAAAAAAAAAGAGCCCAATGTACTTGTCGTGAGGATTGGGCCTTTGCCGTTTTTAGGTACTGGAGGTTCCAGTGGTCAGTTATTACGGTGATTGTGTGTCTGGCGCCCAAGAGGTAGTGCCGCCATGCCTTAAAGGCTGACTTAATGGCCAGGAGTTCTTTGTCTGTGATAGCGTAATTCAGTTCGGGGGTGTGAATTTACGCGACCAGAAGGCAACAGGGTGTAACTGGCCCGTTTCGGGGTCCTTTTGTGAGAGGATGGCTCCCATAGCCATGCTTGAGGTGTCAGTATCCATCAGGTATGGGAGATCAGGGCGAGGGTGACGTAAGAATGGGGCAGATGTGAATCTTGCTTTCAGTTCCTGGAAAGCCTCCTCAGCTTCTGTTGTCCACTGGAACTTTTTGTTGCTTTTCTTTAGTAATGACGTGATTGGGATGCACGATTTGCGAAAATCCTGTGATGAACCGGCGGTAGAAGTTTGCAAAACCCAGCATACTTTGAACCCCCTTGAATGAATTTGGGGATGGCCAGTTCAGGATAGCATCTACCTTGTGTACATCCATTCAGATTCCATTTGGGCTGAGAATAAAGCCCAGGAATTTCATCTCGGAGACGTGGAATGAGCACTTTTCGAGCTTGGCGTAGAGCTGGTGTTGACAGAGTTTCTCCAATACGGATCGGACGTGTTTAACATGGTCCTGCTTTGATGCGGAATATACTAGGATATCGTCGATGTACACTAGAGCACAGACATCAATCAAATCCCGTAGGACATCATTCATGAAGTATTGAAATGCAGCAGGCGCGTTGCAAAGGCCAAAGGGCATTACTTCATATTCGTGCAAGCCGTATTTGGTGCAAAAAGCAATTTTCCATTCGTCCCCCTGTTTTACGCGAACAAGGTGATATGCCCCCCTCAGGTCTAGTTTTGTGTAGATTTGGGCATCTTTGACTTGATCAGGCAATTCAGGGATCGGTGGCAGGGGGTAGCGATTTTTTACAGTAATCTGGTTCAGTGCGCAATAGTCGATGAACGTTCTCAAGTCCCTCTCCTTTTTTGGTACGAAGAATAGAGGATTGGCTGCTGGAGACTTCGAGGGACGGATGAACCCGTTGGCCAGGTATTGGTCAAGATAGGCCTTCAGGTGCTGGTTTTCTGGTTCCGTAAGTGCGTAAATTTGCCCACAAGGGATTTATGCGCCGGGTATCAGGTCGATTTGGCAATCGTATGGCCTATGCAGTGGCAGGGTATTAGCCTGTTCTTTCTGAAAGACATCTTGAAAGTCCTGGTATTCACTTGATAGGGTGCCGATTGCCACAGTCGCAAGCGTGGAGATTCTGCTGTCTATTGGTTGTTTCTCTTGGTGATAACATGTGTGGGCGCAAGTCTCGGGAAAGGCCAATTCTTTTGCTCGCCAATCTATTTGAGGATTGTGAGCTACCAACCATGGCATTCCCAAAATCAACCGGAACTGTGGTGTTTTAATGAAGTCGAAAATGATAGATTCTTGGTGTCCATCCTGGCACAGAAGGGTTAAAGCTGCAGTGCATTGGGATACTGGACCAGAAGCTATTTCCGTGCCGTCAACAGTGGTAACAGTGTCGGTGGTTGATTTAGGGCGTAACGGAAGCCCCATCTTTGCCGCAATATCCTGGTCGATGTTATTCCCAACGGCTCCACTGTCTATGTACACTCTATGTACACTCTTAGTGCGTTCTTTGGCTACTATCAACTCTCTCCTCAGGGTGTTGGTCTCCTACCTGGCTGCATGCACTTCTGAACGTAGCTGCCTTAACATGTGGGCTAACTGGTCAGACATTTCCATGACGCCCATGTGGATTTTGATGTGAGGCTTTGCGTTCTGTAACGCTCACCTGGTATCCACAGGGATGTCACTCAGCCTGTTCTGACCTCTTACAACCTCGAACCCTTCCCTGGAGGCTATTCGACTGGAGACTGGGCCTGAAACACAGGATTGGTAGAGTTTAACTCCCTATTGTCTCTGTGTGCTTGAACCCCTTCTTCCCCGGGGTCCAACCCATCCCTTTGATCCCTAGCTCACCTTGTTTTCTTGGATAGTGTGCTCTCCATCCTGCTTTCAGCGCAGGGGCGCGTTGATTGATGCGGGCTCGTTGCTGCCTAGTTACTTAACTGGCAAGAGCCCGACAGGTAAGTATAATGAGTCTTTTGAACAGTTCTCTAACTTCGTTCCTTTCCTTCCTTAGATGATGGCCGGCGTCCGGGGATGGCAGCGTGCTGCTGAGATGAGTAACGCTGAAGGTGAGAGAGAGCGCGATGCACCCCTTTCGTATTTGCATTAAACTCAGTTCTTTTTCTGTGTCTTTTAGGTGCCGCAACGTTTTCAGCATGGATGCCGGTTATGAAGAACAAATGCGGTGGGTAAGCGTGGTATGCAGCGCCTCTAGATGTTTCCACGCTAACCTGGAGTGTCTTTGCCCTCTTGCAGATGGATTAGAAGTTCCGGAGACAGAGTTCCCCCAGAGCGGCTGGGATTCAGGTAAGCGTTTGAAGCTCGTACAGTATTTAAAAATAAGCGAAGATTTGCAGAATGCTTACTAATGCCTTTTTTCTGTTCTTTTCCCTTTTCCTTAGGAAGCGGCGTGCCGGGATGGGAATGACACCGCCGAAGAGGCCCGCAGAACAGAAGGAGCAATGAATGATGGGCAGAAGTCCGCAAGGTAAGGCTGTTCCTAACGGTGTTCTTGTTCTTGCAGGAGCTGAGCGCAGAAGAAAGATGCAGGCCTACTGGAGACCGATCCGAACACGGTGAGTGTCACGCTGCAGGTGCAGAAAACGCAAAGCATGTTTCTCAGCCTGGGTGTGGCTTAAATAGTCTCTGGATATCCCAGGTGTCTCTGGGCTGAGCCACACCCAAAAGACTAGACCGCACATGCAGTTCTGGGAACCGAAATATGTGGGGGCATCCATCTTGTCCCCATCAATGTACTACAAGTCCAATACCCAATGTTATCCTATGGGAGTGAGTGAGTCTGGTGCCACAAGCGCCAAGTCTGACTCCAAGTGGGTCTTTGGAGGGATGGAGAGGCCCTTGAGGGCCATGTAGGTGATCGTGGCCTGGCTCCTGCCTGACATCTTGGAGGGCTGGGGACATGAGGGGCAGGAATCATGACACTTTAGCGGTTAATAAACAATCACTTGGTTTGTGGGTTATGGGCTGGAAGACCACATTACATTTGTGAGTAACAGTTTGAATGTTACAGCAAACACACACCATTATTGTTTGAGGGGCTTAGTGGTGTCAGAACTGGATTGAAATTGTGTTTTTACGAGGGCTAAATATTAGAAGTAGAATATTGAAATTTGGATTCATAAGCATAATGTAGTGTTCTTTTGACCATCTGTAGAAACATGAAATATTGTTTGGTGACGGAGTAATTATTGTCTGATCATGAAGCAGACCGTTCATGAAGGAGTCAACAAGTCTAGCTTCATGTACTGTCGAAACATGTTGACAATTGAGAGATATATATATTTTTTCTGATATCCAAACCAGAGATTGAGTTGTACTCTTTGACGCGTTTTCCATGAATTGTCAAGAGTCCAAAAGTAGACAAACTTCCTTTAATGTAGCATCACAAAAAATAATTTCAAAGCCATCCGCATTTGGCGTTCCTATAATATAAGTCCCGAAGTTCAGTAGCATAACATGTTTCGTGACTACCTCGGCGCTTGATCACATCAAATTGCGCATTCAGGTGTGCATATTTAAAATAGCAAATGAAAAACGTGATTGACACTAAAAGTGGACTAGTGCTGCATACGAATTGTATCGGCCATGTTGTGTAGGTATGCCCGAGTTCGCATTAATATCGAGTTTAACACAACCAACTGTTTGTTTTACTGGCCGAGTGCTCTTCAAGCATTATTATCCACGTTTCGAAAATGAATCAAAAACACAAAGATTATAACTGTTCCTAATGCATATGCTCTAGTAAAGTGCATCATGTTGTACAATGATTCATCTAATAACAAAGTGCTTCATGAGTTGCCATATGGATACCATAACGGCGTAAAGTGCATAATGTCTAGCAGCAATTATCTTTGCAATAAAGGGCTAAATGCGTTAAAGCACCAGCAACCGCAAAATGTTTTTATAATTGGGCATGATCTAGTGTATGGATGCTACAACACCATATGTCAGAGATTACGGCATGCAAGGAATCATAGTAGACAACCCATTGCAGGTCGGGAACTTCTAATGCTCTATTCTCCGTCCAATTACAAATTAAATAATGGGCTGTCATGTAAATCCAGTATTTATACCAACTACAGGATTTTATCCTTCAACCAATTTAAATATTATGGTTTCTATAGAGATCATGTACCAGCTCTCAATTACCCAATAAATGATGCAGTTATAAAGTGGTACATGCTGTGCAAGAATCTTACTCAAGAGTGTATGCATAGGAACTTAGTGCCTCCACAGCATATGAAGATTTAATAAAGGGCGCAGTTCTCTAGTCACTCTGGGCGTTAGAGGATATATGTTGACGCCAAATAGATTGTGGTGCCATTTGATAATACACTTATTCTCTTCATGAAACAGATTTGTTCATCATATCATGGCAACTAATCTGTATGTTGTCCTACTGTGACAAAAAACCCTACCACACAACAGCAATGGTATAACAATAATTGTGCTTTTAGATCTCAAACATCAATCACCTGGATCTCCATAATGAATAGTGCCAAAGCAAAAAAGAAAAGGAAAAAATATGACAAATGAAAGAAACAAGAAAAGCAAACAAAATCAAAAATCCCTGAACCAAGGTAAAGAAAATCAGGAAAATAGAAGATAAAAAATGATGAAAAACAAGAATTGAATATCGTAACAATCACACAATGAATCAATTATTTTCATTCAGAATATACTAATATTTTTCTAAATCAATCATTAGACCAAATATCAATGAACAACAGCATAATGAAAGCAACACCATATTTTAATTCATAGAAATGTTGTGATTAGACAAACATATTAACTATGACGAGGTATGAACCTGTTACAGTGTGTAAGATATCTTGTTTAAATCATTGTCCTAAAAAAGTATACAACTCTTCGTCCATATTGTGACCATTTGGATATTTGCTCTCAAAGTCCAAAATGCAGCGTGTTTCTTGTTGTCTGAGCATACGCATTCTGTCTCCTCCACGTGGTCCAGTTTCAATCCTGTGGATTCCGAAAAAGCTGAAACCCTCCAAAACACCTTTGTGGAAATCAGCAAAATGTTTGGCAATAGGATAATTGGAGTCATTATTTATGATCGCTTGCACATGTTGTTGAATAGACTTTCAACTTAAATTTCGTGCTGTGCTATCAATGTACACATTTTTGCATGAGCATGTCAAAACATATGCCATACAGTTGGATTTGCATGTGATCTTTTTAGTTAATGAATTAGTTGGCCTAATATGGGATGTTTTAAGGATGTACAGTTATCTGCATATTTGCAGATCTTGCACCTGGTGCACTTAAAAAAAACTTAGTTTGATCTGTTAGCCACATTTTGGATCTGTGTCATGAAACTATGAACAGGTGTATTCTTGAGTGAACAGTTTCTTCTGAAATTGATATCTGGGTTGGCATTCAAGTTGTTAGATACATCATTATCAGCCAACAGTATCTTCCAATGGCTTTGCAGTGTGCATCTAATAGTCAGGGCTTGGCCACCAAAGGTGCAAATCAGTCGCATTGTCTCTTTATCCATATCAGGCTTATTTTATTTTTATTCTTTTTGTATAACTTACCCAGGTTTGTACTGATAGGACTTTAGAGTAGATTGTAAGGACCTATATCCCAGTAATATGAAGATGGTCCGAGCTGTGTCCTACATTTTATCAGTGGTGTAGAATGGTTTACACTTTGGGATTAAGTTGTACAGATGCCTAAACTAATGTGAAGGGGGGATTCATGAGCATAGGGCGTCGATGAATGTTTAAACAGCACTTTAATGGTTGAATGAGAATGAATAGGTGATGAAACAGAGAATTAGCATGCTTTTTATGGTTGTCTCAGTGAGTTTAAATAAACAATTTTTTCAATAACAGTGCTGTGACAAACATTGTGTATTTTAAGCGTTATTGTTTTTGTTGTGCTTTTAGAAACCCTTGTTCTAACTAAAGCTTAATCTAACTATAATATAAGTATTTGTGAAAGACAGGCAGGGTGGTGATAAATAGCATTCACCAATTGTAATATAAATTACTGTACCTAAACGTCCTCTTGAATCACCCTTCAAGTATGCCATTAGCTCTGGTGGAATAAACACGATGTCCGGGGAACTTGTTGAAAACTTGAAATTTCTTAAGCCCTGGAAATGCAAGAAACTATCCAACTTCCAGTTGTAGCTTCTGTAGCTTTATTGTCAAATATAACTTAGCATAAAGACGGTCAGATTTCCTGAAAGGTTCAGTCCTGTCCAAGTAAAATGTAACTGCTTCAGAAACATCTAGATTTAAAGTCTCCTAAGCTGAAAAAAGAGGGTGGTCAAAGCTGAACTAACAACCTAAAATACAATGACACTGTGTCAAGACGTTGGACTGAAAGATGGCACATTTCTAAGGTTGCCCTTATGAAAGATGTTTTAAGGGTCTTCCGGCTAAAGAGCTTGCATCACTCCTACTTGACATGGTGAAGTAATAGCTAATATCATCCATACATCATCCATAAAATCCATACATCGGACGAAAGCCCCTTTCTGAATAGATCTATACTTTCTCAAATTTGGGCTAGGATACCATGGCTTTCGTTAATTTCATCCAATGATTTGGCACAAGTACTGCTGCAAAGGACAGATAGCCCAACAAACTGGGCAATATTAAGGTTTACAAATAGAATCGCGGCCAACCTATTGTGGCGAAATGCTGAGGAATTGCTTGGGCTGGGTCTAAGAGTAGGGGCGGTTGAAGACACCTTCCTGACTAAGGTAGGGATGAATCAGAGTGTTTATGGACAAGAGCATTGGGTTAAGGCGGGCGATATGCCTGGAATTACACAGGCATATGCAGGGCCCAATCTGAGTAAATCTCAGAATGCCTTAAACTATGCAGCATTATCATGGGAAACCCCCGAAGCCCTCAAGTACATATGTGAATAAGAGAAACATCATCTGACCATTGAGGTTAGTGATCTGGAATACACGGGGGTATAGACATCTCGTGAATAATTCTGGCTCACTCCCCTGGCTAGCAACCTCAGATGTGTTTATGCTACAGGAAACATGGTTATATTGTCCTTTGGTGATCAATGGCTTTCATATCCATCAGGTATTGGTCAACAAGGGGGTACGAGCAGCAGTAAGGAACAGTTTTTGCTCTATGGAAATACCATTGGCTACAGCAGGCAGTAATGTAATGGCAGTGGTTGTATACCAGGAGGGAATTCCAGACTGGGAACTGTTGATAATTAATGTCTATGCCCCACCAGGCTCAGAAGGGGTGGATGAGATCCTTAATAGCTTGGAGGACATTCTCACTAAGGTGGAGGAGGATGAGAAGTTCTTAATAGTTGTAGGAGGGGATTTGAATGCCCGGTGTATTGACAACACACATAGATCTACGTATGGAAATGTCCACGCTAAAAGCAATATGCATCAAATTTTAGCTAATAGTAAAGGTAGGAAATGGATTTCTTTTTTGGGCCTATACGATATATGGATTTTGAATGGTAGAACAACAGGGGATATACCAGGGGCATATACCTGGAGAGGTAATAATGGAGTGGCAACTCTTGATTACCTCTTTGGGAACAATGCATGCCTACAAAGGGTACAATCTTTTACAGTATATGGTATGGAACATGGTGATCATGATCCGGTAAAGCTGGATATGGACATTTCTATACAAGAGAGGGATAGGAGTGGAGTCAAAAATCTGGAAGTTAACCACGCAGGTAATACAATTAGGTGGACTGAAAATACTTTAAGTAAACTAGATGGTATTCTTGGTAATTCCGCAAGTGCATTGATAAGCAATATAGATTGCATGAATGAGTGTGAGATTGAAAAAAGGATCCAACATCTCACTAGTACAGTGGGTAAGGTTGCATTACGGGGTGTGGCGGTTTGTAATAAATATACCAATTGCTACGATAAAAACATTCGGGATAAAAAAAGATCTATGCATCGACAAATCCGTCTGGCATTAAAGGGAGGTAAATGTGAAGAGACGGCGAACCATTGTAAAGATCTCCGTAGATCCTACCAGGGTTGGCTTAGACGATGGAAATAAAATATTCCATCCAGAATGCTGAATGGCAACATATGATTAAATTATTAAGGGGACAGTGTACCCGTTCAATATGGTCGGTACTGTCGAAAGCCAAGGGGGATGTTAGAAAACACACAGTAAACCCTATGCAAAGGCAAACTTGGGTAACCTATTTAAAAAATCGAGGGGGGGACCCAATACAAAATATACTGCCTGCTACTGTGGAGGGGGGGTGGCCACTCTCCTTCACCACAGAGTCCTTGAAAGAAGTAATTCTTAAATTGAATAATTTGAGAGCCCCCGGTCCTAATGGGCTGGCTAACATTGTTCTTAAGAGAAACCCGGACTAGTGGGCCCTCGTTCTACAAGCTCTATTTGAAAAGGTATGCCAAAATCAGCATATACCAGGCACATGGCATAATGCGGTTTTCTTACCGGTTCACAAAAACGGCGACAGGATGCTCCCCGAGAATTATAGACTATTGTCATTATTAGATGTAACAGGGAAGATCTTTGCGTCATTTATATTGGTTGCTCTGAATCAGTGGGTTGAGGAATCTAAGATCCTGCATTTCACTTAAACTGGCTTTCGGGCTGGTTCAGGGACAAGTCATAACCTCAGGGTATTGGATTCACTCATACGTGGTACCCTCGAATCCGGTACCCAGACTTTATACATAATTTTTTTTTGATTTCAAAGCCGTGTTCGACACGGTTGATCGGCCCAGACTCTGGGAAAAACGTATTAAAGCCGGTTGTCCTGCGTGGCTTGTTAGTGTACTACAGGGATTGCACCTATCTACTAAGTCATCGGTCCGACTTACGGACGATGGGGTCATTACCGAGATGGTAGAAAATTGGAAAGGAGTTAAAAAGGGCTGTACTCTGGCTCCGACCCTGTATAACTTGTATATGGCGGATGTCCCAGACTGGCTCCACACAGAGGTGGGTTGTTGTCCCAGGTTATGGGGTAGTCCCCTGCCCTGCCTATTGTATGCAGACAATTTGGTTCTTTTAAATTACACCTTCTTGGGTATCAAGGCAATATTCACGACACTCTGTAAATATGCAGATTTAAACAATTTGACCATAAATATGGATAAGACCTAAATTTTGGCTGTCTCAGCTAAGAAGTTGAAGAGACCTATACTTAAGTGTGACCTGGGAATAATTGATCACGTTGAGGTGTATACATATCTGGGGTTAGATATCGATAGCACAAAATCTTATAAGAGTATCAAGGTAAGAAAAAAGGTTACAGCCCATAGGATGATCCACTCTATTTCGAAATGTGTAAGGAATACAGCAGGGTATTCATTGGAGGGAATCATTGCCTTGTACAAACAAAGTTTTAGCCCAACAATACTCTATGGATTGGAAGCCCTGGCCATGGTTGATTTGTCATGGTTAGACATCTTAGAAGGCAGTTTCTGGAAGCAAATGTTGATACTCAGGCCATCTGCAACAATTCAGTATATAAGACTCGAATTTGGTTTGACTTCTCTTAAAGGAGAATTGTTGAGAAGACGTGGGCTGTTATACATCAAAATCCATACAAATCCTCGATGTCAACTGCTCAGTCTCCTGGCTGCCCCGGTACATGGTAGAGACAGTTTTGATCTGGTGGTCCATGACCTGTTCAAAGACATAGGATGGTTCCCTGATTTTACCCGGGGCACACCCTATGCTACACTGAAGAGGGTTTTTTCAAAAAAGTTAAGACAGTGGTATTGGGTGACAAATTATAGGCATGTGGAGTCTCTACAGGGTTATGCATGTATGTCAAATATTGTGCATAGTTATCTGCAGCCTCAAGCCTACCTTAGACAATGCCCAAATAGGGGTATGCGGGCATTTAGGCTAAGGCTGAGGATAAATCAGCTACAGATACTAACAGTAATGGGTCTACAGATGGGCCTTCTTAAAAAAGACAGATGCGGTTGTTTGTGTCAAAATGCACTTAGCCCAGAGACTGCCAAACATATTTTCACTGAATGTAAGACATTGGGCCCAGAATATATGAAGTGGCTGGGACCATTTGTTCACAATTTGGAATACATAAAGGGTGATCATTTTTGTGCTTATTGTCTCAACACGGACAGCCAAAAAGTCCATATCGCTATGTATTATTTGTGGTTAACTATTAAAAAACGTTTAGATAGTGTAAAGTGCACTAATGGGTTGTCTGAACGAAATGGTTGGTAATTGCTGGTAAATGCTCGGTTTTATTATTGTATGATAGATTGTACTTGTTTTAGTCTTTTACTGTTTTATTGTCATAATGGATTTGATCTGACTTGGATTTGATTTACAGTGTTTGTTATACTGTGTTTTTGATATACTGTGTTTTTTTATTGTATTGTGATTTTAGTGTAATTTTGTAAAGTTTCTTCAAAACTAAACAAATAAATAAATAATAATAATAATATGAAATTAGTCTTCCATGATAAAACATCCAACACAAAAGAACCCAAAGGGTGTGTGCAGAGTAGCAAGTAAAACATGTAGACCCCATTCAGGTACTGGAAGTTTAGGAGTATGAAACTAAACAAACTGCTTTAAGTGTCTACTTGCAAACTAAAAGAAATGTGGTCATTATAGTCAAAAGGTCATATTCTCTGTACTGGAAAGGTGGGATATAAAAGATAGGACATGAGCCAAAGAAGCCTTTCATGGATTCAGACTGTATAAGAGCATAGTAGCAACATTTCAGCCGCATGCTTTTGAACCATTTTATGGCAGAAAATGTTCTAGCTGCACACATTATTTCTTATCTGAAATTCCTAGATGTACATAAGCTTGTTTTCAAGAACCAGCAACTCATCTTTCGCAATGGAGGGGTGAGTGATGGCCGTAAAAGTACGCCCACGTCCCAATCTCCTTCTTCCATACTCTTAGGACGCTGTCTGTAGCAGGGAAGTGAACAGAACAGAAAAGTGGAGCAAATATGCACTTCGATGCACATGATTTACTCCTCAGTCCATTTCCACACATGCAGGACTTGAGCACCGTGCTGCAACTGCAATTTTTAGGCCGCCTAAAATGTTTTACCGTTTTGGGGCTTTCTATATGTATCCCCTGCAATATTCAGCTTAAACACTACATCTCTTGTCAATGCTGCATTTCTACCACATACCTTCGCAGGTTGGCCTTTATTCCCCAAGGCACACAGACCAGGCAAATGTTCCCTGTGTTTCCAAGTCAGGAGGGGTCCCAATGGCCCTCTCCTTGGCCACAAGACTTCCAGATGCAGGCAGGACGGAAAAGCGCCCTCTAGCACTTCCAGAAACAGTCAGATGTCCCACACCCGAGTTGTATCCTACACTTGAGCCATCAGGCTCTTCTTACTGGGTCCATTTCCATGGCCCCTCAACGGGGTCTTTTAGAACCATAGACGGGTGTTTCATCATGCCAAAACTGTGGGAGGTGTCTTCTGGACCTTTTTCTAGGCTATAAATACCATACTACTCACAAGGTCTGTTCAGGGACTGGTCTGAGCATTCCCGCACACTAGACTTGCACACAATATAGTCAGATGCTCTGCAGGCCTCCTAAGACATGCATTGGCTGGCTGCAGCCTGCACTTTGGCACTTCCAACTGGTCCTATTCTGGCACTGATTAACAGCAGCCCAGGCCTGAGACACTTTTTACCAGCTGTAATCTTTACGACCCACCAATGAACTAATTTGTCTAGCCTCGTAAGGGATGGGATCACCCAGTCCCAGGCAGATTACTGCTCTTTCTGCTCTGTGGAGTATATCTGGGTTCAGTACATTGGCTTCCTCAACCCCAGCTCTGGTTGTGGCTCCCATGGCCAAACCAGCATTGGAACTCACAGTTTCCGCTCCTGCTGCCAATTCTGACACTTGACCGCCACCACTGTGTCAATGATCATGGACCACAGATGATCTGTACCCACTCAAGGAAACCAGACAAACAAAGATCTGGGGCTAGATCCCTCTAATTCACCTCCATGAGAGGTTTCCCAAAAGGTTGCTGCAGATCAAGGCATGTTTGCCACTGAAACTGCCTCCCTCATGTCCATCAGCAGATGAACAAGTGTTGGCAAAAGGTCTTGGCTCTAAGCAGGAGAAAACAGGCATTCCCCTCCAACCAGACATTTTCAAGGTGGCGAGGAAAGTGTGCGTGGCCTCACACACTGAATCCAATCAAGAGAAGACTTGATGCATTGTCTATACTGCTGCCAGAGGAGTTTTTCTGTGTGGTCTTACACCCACTGGCCCAATCAATATAGTGTCAGTGTTTCCTCCCACCCTGGCCTCATGTCAATTTGTTTTTGCACCTTCCACTCGGGAGGATAGAGCTCTGGACGAATGGGGAAGAAGCTCTTTTCCAATAGTGCTCAACACTTTCATTTGGAACCGTAAGGTGAGATCGAAAAAGTCCTTTGCTTTTATGCGACAGAGCCAGTTGCTATACAGAACAATTTAGAGGGTGTCTTTACCCATGAAGCTGCCCAAGAAAGACCAATGGGGTGGAAGACCATTATGGATCTCTGAATTGAGCATCTTTACCTGTTGGAAACAGTTGAAGATGATTACCTCAGCCCAGATCTTAACCTTCATAAAAAGGCTGGCAGAGAAAGAGGAGCCTAGCATTGTTGATCATCAGGACACATACATGCACAATCCCATGTGGGTGCACTGCTGGTATCTGTGGTTCACTACTAGGAACTATTAGGCAGAATCATATGCAGTACCCTTTGGGAACACCACACATAATAAAGACTACAAGTGCAAGTACAAATTCACCTTTGGTACAAGCCTGTACTACACAGTAAAGTGGTAGCGATGGCTTAGCAGCCAGACTTATCTCAAGAGTAAAGTGAGCAGTATCAGAAGTTACACAAAGGGCAGCAATTGCTATGGTTCAAACAAACACTGTCTCAAGGTTTCTGAGTAAAAGAATATAAATTTATTTTCACCATCAGTTGTAAAACAGTTAACTAATATTAAGCAGCAGAATGTCACAGTCTTAATAGACTACACACCACCCAATGAATTCTGAACAAGTTAAGCTCAAAATGAAGTGTGAGCAAAATGGCACTCCAGCAATTTAAAAGGGGAAGTAAAGACAAGGTTATTCAAAATCAAGCAGCACCAACAAGTAGGTAGGCAGGGCAATCTGGAAAAAGGCTTACTACAACTAGGATTCAAATCAATAGGCCTGGGCCAATGTTAATGGTTGAGTCTTTGCAGAGGATCACACAGTTCAGAGTAGTTCGCGGTTAAGTCTTTGCCAAGAGTTCGAAACGAAGTTGGTCAGAAGAAAAGTTAATTATAGAGAAGGACAAGACCTCGGATTAGCGAAAGATTTCAAACACTTTCACCGCGGTCGGACGGAACGAACGACGGGATTTGAACAGTACCTTAGTAGAAGAAGAATGCTGTAGCTGAGGTAGAAGTTCCTGGCAGGTTGGGCAGGCTTATGGTTCCTGAAGCGACTGTCGGACTGACAAGAAGGAGGAAGACTGGAGGCTCCTGCACTGCCCAGGGAAGAAACCAGCAGCAGAGCGAAGCGACGAATAAAAGGTGTGCTCCTTAAAACCCAAACAGGGTCCGGTCCCTCCTGGCTATCCGGTTCACTGCAGCGATGCACAGCACATTCGACCAGGGGAGGGAGGCCTTGCTTGGTGTTTGGCGAACTGGTTGATCCCACCAGCTCAAATGAAGAAGATTCCTTGCAGATCTTCTCTGTCGTTGAAGATTCGGACCCGCAGCAGGGCTTCACCGGGAGGTTCAGTAGTTGCAGTAGTCCTCTTCCTTCAGCTTCTCTTTGGTTCTCTCAATCCAGTGGCGACTCTGCCTTCCAAGTCCAAGAGACCTGCTTTTTATGCAGTTCTCCCCCATTCACACAGCCTGGCTGTGAATCACACAGCATGGTGGCTGTCCTGGCAGGACAGTCACCTAGCCAATCAAACAAGAGTGTGACTTGGGTCTCCAAGGAGACCCTGTGCAGGGGGCCTAAAACCCCTCCATCACATCCTGTCCACCCAGACACTCAGGAGCCTAAGGAGGGCTTCTGTGCAGAAGCCCGCCAAAGGACGGCGAACAACGTAACCAAACCTAGTTTGGCGTGCAGAGTAAAACACGAGAAAGACCTTTACAAAAAGAAAAGGCGAATAAACCCAGCAGGAACCAAATAAAATTAAAAGGGGTCCAGCGGATTTAAGTTTGAGGCTACCACCATAGCCTCTAACAGTACTGAGGCTATTTTCATAGCTCGCAGTAAAATAAAAATGGTAGATACGACTGCCACCAGCCAAATCTTAAAGAAAGGGGAACGAAATAATGTTCCATGGGAAACAGACAAAAAGGGATAACTATGAACCCTTTCCAGTACTCTATGGAAGATGGTGTGTACTGGGTCTGTGAATTTAAAAAGACTAGTAAAAGTCAATGGCAACTTTACATGCTTCGGGAGACAGTAGTCAGTCCCAGAAAATGGAGTTTAAAGTGAGAAGTCTAAAAAGACAACCCTATGTCGCTGCACTAAAGGTGCTGTGTGACAGACAGTAAATAGATGATGCCTATGGATTAGGTGACACTCCACAGTCTATGAACACAAAAATGTAAAATACACAGCAAAACACATGTGAGAGTGGGAAAAAAGGCTCACACTCTTACTAGGTGAAAACAATAAATCCTACAAATCCAGCAAAGCTGCTGAGGGACTCAGTAGGTAAGGGAAATTAGCCATCCTGGAGAATTCTCCCTAACACGAACCAGTCATAGCATTTTGAAAAGTTCTCTTTGGCCGTAACTCTGCTTCAAGAATTTGTACAAAATGTAATGGTGGCTGTTAGAGCTACTCTATGCTGCAGGGTTATTCAACCCTATTTCGACAATCAATTCAACCACTAGCTAGGGAGGAGAGCCTTTGAGAAAAGCACTTTCATATCAAATCACTTTAGAGCTGGTCTTGACACTCGGTTTCCGGTGAACTGCAAAAAGAAACCTTTGCTAGCACAGTCTCTGTGCATCCAATTCATTAGCCTAGTATGGAGGGGGTAGAACTTAGTCAGATGTCTGGCATTCACAGGCTTTCTTTCAAGTTGTTACTTTTCAGCCCTTATGTTTTAGGCTTCTGCATTCGATTACTTTCTACATTCTGGTGGTTTAGCATTCCGTGGTGGACATAAAAACTAGCTCCACCTAGCGTCTGCCTGGTCTCAAGATTTACAGTCTCAATTTTTCTACATACCCATTATGGTACTGGTCAAGATAGTCGTTCGCTGGTGGTTAGAAAAGTCCAATCTCGTAGTAGGGGTTCCATCCACCATCCCATCACCAACCAAGAGAAAGACAACAGATGCCTCTCTTACAGTGGGGATCTACTCTGAATCACTGAGTCTCAGGACGTTTGGTCTCTGGGGTGAGAGTTGCCAGCACAACATTCTGAAACTCAAGGTCATAATTTTTCTGTCCCACAGCTTTTCAGATCCTCCCAAGGGTCCTCATCTATACCAACAAGAGCATGGACATGTTCTATTTGGAATAAATAAGGCGGGACTCATTCCCCTCCTTTCTGCAGGATAGCTCTCCAGATTTGGCACTGTTGGGCGAGCATGACTGTCTTTCAGGTTGCTTCATACCTGGCCAGAGTTCTGCAAGCTTTGTTAAACTACTTGTCTCAGGCCGCTTGTGAGTGACATGTTCCTCCAGTAGGCCCTAGACCTGATAATTTGCAGATGAATCTCCACTCATGTGTACAGATTTTGATTTTTTGCATTTATAACGCGTGCATGATGGCAGAACCTGTATAGAGGCGTAGGTGGAAACCAAAACTGTACAGAGGTTGGAGCAAAAGTCCAACAAGAAGTTGATGATGCGGAAGTGAGAGAGGAAGGTTATCTAAATAAAAAGGTCTTCAATGCTCTCCGAAATTGTGGAAGTGACTGCAGTGTCCTAATTTCCAGTGGAAGAGAGTTTCATAATTTTGGCCCAAATACATCAAATCTTCTGTCTCAACTTGAGGTGTAAACAGCGGGGGATGGCCAGAAGATGTTGATTATTAGAGCATAGAGATCTTGATGGTTGATAAACTTGGATCAGATGTCTTAGATATTCTGGGGCAGAGCCATTAATGCATTTAAAGATTAGACATGCAACTTTAAATCTAACCTGATCTTCCTCAGCCAGCTAATGTAGAGCTTGCCACGATGAAGAAACAAGTGCCCGTCTATCTCAATTAAATATAGTTCTAACTGCAGCGTTTTGGGCTTTCTGTAATCTTAGAATTTGTTTAAGAGGAATACCGAGCAGTTGGCTATTAAAATAGTCCAAATGCCCGTTCGTTAGAGCGCCTACTACCATGGCATAATCATCCTTGGGAATGAGAGGTAGTACCTCCCTATTATACCTTGCTTTGCTGAGAAATAAATGTACCTACTCTAAGCGCCTATGCCTAATGGAGGGGTTAGTGGATAGACTTCCTGGGTGATGCCATTCTCCTCCCATGGCAAGAGACTATGTAGTCCCATGTCTTGGGGTCTTAATGCTGTTCTTTCATACCCAATTCGTAAACCTTTGGAGCCTATGGCATCATATTTTTGACTTGTCACAGGGAACGTGTGTTCTTTTATTTTTTAGAAGCAGTCATATCCACTCAACGAGTAGGGGAGAGCCAAGCCATGCGCTTCAGAGCGGTACTGGATGCTACATAAGCAGGTGTCCCTGCAATACTCAGTCATACGCTTTGTATCCTAAAGTACAGTCCTCTTTTTACCTGAGCCAAAAGATTTCATCACAAGTCTTTGTCCAAGATCAGATCCTTCTTTGTACGCTTGTATGGGGTAAGCAAATGTAATCTGTAACAGTCAAAAGTATGCCAGTCTTCTGAGAACCTATTACCTTTTACGCTCTTCTCTTGGGCTCAAGCTACCAGCACCCATTTGCTGGTGGCTTCCATTTTAGGCATTCATGCGCTGATGGTTTGGGCTAAGGTAACCCCTGTAGCATTCCAGGCACATGTTCCCTTGGAAGACATTTGCAAGGCCGCCACTTAAGCTACCTCACATGATTTTTCAAGAATACACCATGAACATCAGCTTTGGGCCAATGCCCATTTCATCCAAGGTGTTTTACACAATCGTTTTGGCCGATAATTTGCCCCATCCACCCATTGTAGGTTAAGATCCTTCACAACATCTCATGAACATGGAAGAAAGGAGACGAGGTGTGGGAGTAAGTACATGTTAATTACTGTGGAGATTAATGTACTCTTATTCCATAGAGACTGTACAGTCCTCCATACTAATATGGGATTAGAAAATTCAAACACCTCAAATGAACGAATGGGCAGACAGCATGGCCATGGCAGGGTGGTGGGGGCAGGCTTATCTCATTGTATGCAGGCATGCACCCCACTGCTTTTTCAATTTGAATGCTGCTTCACAACATGCTTCAGTTTCATCCCCATACTGCACAACGTTCCACAAGTGTTGCTACATTAGGATTACAGTAGCGACCACACCCAGTCACATGCACTAGCCTCAAAATGAAGAAACAGCTAAAACAAGTTCAGACAGATTACTCCGCTCTGAAAAATATCTGCCAAGGACAAAAAGGAGCAATTACAAATATCCAACAGTATCAGGACTTCACAAACGTCTGAAGCATAATTGGCGAACAGAACAAAGGCACTACCCCCAAATAATTCAGATTGGAAAAATGTCCCAGAGAACAAGTGCCCAGTCACAGGCAAGTAGCACTATCCAGAGACTGTTGGTAGATCTGGGATCTGAAACCAGTGCTGGAGGAAATTAACATTTCATAGATATTGGGAGAATTGCCTTTGTTCAACTTCTATTTGTGTGGAGCATAAATCAGCCTTGAGGAATCTGCATCCCAGTTCCTTCCAACCTCACAGATTGCATGCTACAGGAAAAATGTGTTTCAGGAGATAGCACACCTACAACCGCGTGACTAGACAACTCGGAGTACAATCTGAGCCCAGCCTGGGAAACACGGTCACTTGGGTGGTTAAAATCGGAGCCAACTTTCCCCAGGGAAGAAGTTATTGAAGACTCAAGAATATAACTTTCAACTTGAAGGCCCTCATTAGGAATTTGCCAGTATCCCGCCGGTAATTCCGGTGGGATACAGGCAAACTCTACTTATCGTCTCCACCGCCCGATATCTTGGCATACATAGGACTCCGTGGGATGGGATTTACTGAATCACTGGCATTACTGGTGCCGGTGATTCAGGAATTTATCTGCCTGTGGGGGTCTAATCTACCAGTAGGTCAGGCCTGCCAGGAGATCCGTGGCCTCCACTGGCAGACTTGTGCTTTGCCGGTCCGGAAAAAATTCTGGTGCTGGAATTACCAGCATCTGTTCCAGAACAGCAAAGTTATAATGAGGCTGTAGATCATTTATTTGATAAACTTTGTTTGGGGATGCCAACAAATCAGGCATTTGATATTCCCAACAATGAGCTTCCACCCCACAGTCAAACGGTGGTGTGTATGCGGATTAGTGATGCAAAGGTGCAGTAAGTGTCCCAAGGCAAGTACAAATTCAAGGATGCATAGACTCTCTGCATCGCCAGTGGTGGAGTAGTTTATTGGCCCAGAAAGGGTGAATGGTCTATCTCAATGTTGAAATCCTGTTTAGAGGATGAAAAGGCTTCTCCATGGTAAGGTCCAAAATTTCTCCAATTAATTGATTCAACAGTCAACAGAAAATAAGCTTTTTTATTGAGAAGAACCCCCAAGTTATGAAAGGTATTGCTGGCTGCTATTCGCCTGCAAAAAGGGCCGTCTTGAACTAATCCTTCACTTGAAGTGCCTCCAGAGTTTGAGCCATGGTGGTTATGTGAAAAGTTGTACCAGATCTGACTGATCCTGAATCAGATTTCTCAACAACATTTAGGAATAATGAAGTAACAAGAGTAAAATCCGACACCCCTTGTGTTTTCTGAATGCTGTCGAAATAGTTCCAGCAAGAGATGATGCATCTCCTATAACATTTTTTGTAAAAAGCTGACATTTTGGAAGCCATTGTGTCAGGAATATTGAGAGCAAGAGCTTTCCTGATAAGGTTTAAGAATAGAGGAACTTTCAGGGCGTTCACTAAGCTATGTAGAAAGAGGAAGATCTCCTACTGGGATGCATGCTGCTTGGTACTGAAAACCAGAAACTGGCATTCCTTTAGAGTCAAGCAGATTGATGGGTTGTACGTTGGCTGGTTGGGAGTGAAAAGTATCCTTCTGCTTTAATTTTCCAAAGAGAAAGATTGGTAACAGAGGCTTGCCTAGCCTTAAAAGCTTTGAAGGTTGTATCTTGATTACTTGGCTTTTAGACAGAAATAGTGATGACTCCGAAGTAACTTCGGTGACTACTGTTCTACACATAAGTAGACCCTCGTTTATTGTGGGAGAAGATAGTGCTCACCCCTCAAAAAGAGAATCAATGATCTGGTCTTCAATGTTCAAATGCAGAGACATTTTCAAATCTGCATGTCTCACAGACAGCCCCAATTACTGCTCTTCTAGTCTTACGTATTTCTTTCTTTGTATAGCGCACAAAACCCGGAGGCAATGAAGGTGCCCACTCCCCGACACAATATCCCAAAATCAGAATAATGGACACACCCCAGTAGGGAATGGGACCAGGAGACAGAATGGAAGTAGAACAAAGTTTATATAAGAGAAATTGTGCACGCAGAAAACTCTGCTGCCCGGAAAGCGCTCTACCAACAGATACACGGGCAGCACATTAAAAAGGCATCAAGCGTCATAAGTCACATCATATTACAAATGTACAATCCCGCCACTCAATTGGGTCGAATCATTGGTGCAGTATGGATCCATACGTGTCGACCACATGGGATTGGTGGGTGCTTAGACGTCACTCCAGCAGCACATGGATCAGCTGGGCTCATCTTTGAGATATGTACAAATAGACAAGTGTTAGGATTAGAAAGAATATATGTATTTCTGGGGTCAGGGCTCTCAGGGGTGTCTTTGTCAGGTCGCTACAGGGGGCCCGATGTGTATCTGTATCAAAGAGCAGAGGAGCATTGGCCTGGTAGTTTACAGTTTAGCAGTGTGAGGGTTGAAAGGGGCACAAGCAGGTTAGTGGCGACGGATGGGCTCTCAGGCCCGTTCTGGTCTCACACAGTGCAGTGAGCTCATCTGTTCTGGGACGGCACTAAAGGTTGCAACAATGAATAGCTGAATTTCCGTGAGAACAGAGTTTGTGCGAGCTGGCAGGAGGCAGTGGGTGGGGGGTTGGGCTGGTGGTGTGAGGCATAAGACAGAGGGAGACAGGCTTTTAGAGATCATTTTTGGCCTAGTAAAAGATGGCGTCTGATGAACTACCCAAAATGGGTTCAAAGTGCGTTAGTGAGGCCTAATTGCATGATTTCTTCGTTAGTAATTAGTAAGTAATTAGCACAGATTACAGTTGAAGTGAAAGGGGGGACGTCTCCCACCTTCAGCACAAGCGAGATCCATGCATGCGGGAGTGGTGAAGGGTGCGGAATCGACCACCTCTCTCCCAATAGTATCTAGGCGCTTATGCTTATGAGATTGGTTACAGTGCTTCCGGTTACAGAAAGGAAGCACAGGAAGTGATTACATCATGTAGAAATGTACAGGTTTAATTACATCACAAGCAAAGTGCAAAGAGAGTTCAAAGTGAGCACATTCATGGAGACTAACCCCATGTTTCAGGGTGGCTGCGACACAGAGATGCAAGAGTCAATCAGATGGGCGCAGTCTTTGTTTCATTGTAGCTACAATGCAGTTTCTTTGCCCATAGACAGCCAACAGAGGAATCGCTCTGCTGCATCTGGAGAAGAACTGAATCCTAATGTTTACACTTTTGAAGATTGTATTCTGCAAACACAGAAGCAGAGAGCAGAGTTAATTTTGGCAAGCAGCATTTTTTTTATCTAACCAAGATAGAAGGAAAGTACAGTGGACCAGTCCTACAGGTCAGTGGCATACAGCCACATTTAATCCCAACCAAAATAACTGAAGTAAAAATTCAGACAGCAAATAAAAATAGTACAAAGACACATATGAGCCACCCCTTGTGCCGAACACACAGCTCCACAGGTATATGACCAGCAGTACCACACGAATCAGGGTAATATTACCTGGGCTTTTAAGTGGCATGCATTACTAGGTGCTAAGTGAAGTACATGCAGGTGTGGACCTTGGACATTTTTTTATCCCACTCACATCGCACCAGGTGGCACCAACTATACCTGCAGTGTCACAAAGGCACACTTTGCACCCTCAACTGGAAGAGACAGTGAGACATTTTGAGGTACTTGGGGTCTGGGGTTGCTGTTGGTACTCTTGTTGAGAGGAGATTTACCTAGCATTTTGGTGCTGGCCTGCCTTCAGGTGGGACAATGACCGACATGCATATGGGAATTTCTCCTCTGAGAAGCGCAGTGAGCTAAGGAGTGGTTGTGACTCCCAGGGTTCATCCACCCAAGAACAGGTCAATGGACTGCGTTTGTGCCGGTAGAGCGACTCTCAGACCTTCTTTCTCATATTCCAGAGAACCATCAAACAGGACAGGTGACAGCCAAGGAGGCAAGTGTTAATAGCTGTCTTCAACAAAGGGCTTCAGGAGCGAGACAGGAAAAACCGGATGGATAGGCCAGCCAACCTAGAGAAGTGACCGAAATGCAACAGGAGAAATCTTCCGTATGATGCAGAAAGGGCCCAAAAAGCAGGGAGCCAGTATAACAAGCAGGTATTCAGCAAAGTAGTAACCACAAAAAGGAGTTATAGGGCGGTTCCCTCCTGTTTATGCCAATCGTTTATAACACTCAAAACAACAGAAGGTAAAGTTATTGTAAGTTATTCCTGTAGCTAGATCCCTAGCCAACAAATAAGTCTCCCTATCTGTGAATAATCTCGAACCAATAAGAGGGGTCCCTAGTTAGTGCTGCTGGGCCGACTACAAATGGTGTCGAGATCTTCTCCCTGGTCTCTCTAAAACACTTTCCTGGTGTCTAGTATGTGCACACAGGTTGGGGGTCGATTCTTGAATTTTAATATGTCGCCCCCAATTTGTGTGTCTTATCGTTAAAAAACACAACAAGTGCTGATCCCAGAGTATCTGGTTGAGAAGCCAGATAACAATGGCGAAAAATAAAAAAGATTTTTTTGTGTTCAAAAATTGTGTGGAAAGTGAAGATATTAATTCTTCATAACTCCCAAAGGTTCAGATTGAACCATAAATAATATGGATAACGAATTAAGTTTCCTTGCAACAAGCCCTTTGTTTTCTTTTGGAAAGGGAATGTGGGTCTGGGTTATCTTCCAGACCTTTTTTATTTTTCGCCATTGTTATCTGGCTTCTCAACCAGATACTCTGGGATCAGCACTTGTTGTGTTTTTTAACGATAAGACACACAAATTGGGGGCGACATATTAAAATTCAAGAATCGACCCCCAACCTGTGTGCACATACTAGACACCAGGAAAGTGTTTTAGAGAGACCAGGGAGAAGATCTCGACACCATTTGTAGTCGGCCCAGCAGCACTAACTAGGGACCCCTCTTATTGGTTCGAGATTATTCACAGATAGGGAGACTTATTTGTTGGCTAGGGATCTAGCTACAGGAATAACTTACAATAACTTTACCTTCTGTTGTTTTGAGTGTTATAAACGATTCAGCAAAGTAGGCCATACAGAGTCCCTGACCCGATAAGATGGTCCTAGAGTGTGCTTCCAGTCACTCTCAACCTTCAGAGCAGAGGCAGCGTCCTGGAGAACGGACGACAGGGGCTGGATGGCTTGCACTTGTTGGATCAGAGCATTCACTGCTAGGATGGCGTGGGGGCTTGAGGGGGGTGGTCACTATCTGCAGGGGCACAACTGGGGGATGTATGCCGTAAGAGCAGTAGTATGGACTATGCCTAACAGTGGAGTGCAGCAGGTTATAGGCTACTTCCCATGTCCACATGGGAGCACCAGTTGGATTGCAGGGCAAGCTTCTAGCTGGTGCATTCTGTCTGACCATTTCTCTGTGGGTGGTATCCAGAACTTATCACAGGTCTATCCTGAGTACGCCTACACACCTGAGCCCAGAACAGAGAAAAGTACTGAGATCCCATTTCTGAAATGATCTGGTTGGAGAAGCCATGAAACTGGAAGATTTCATGGAAGAATACTCTCGCCATCTGGACCGCAAAAGGGGTCGATGGTAATGGTATGAAGTGAGCAATCTTCGTAAAACAGTCCACCAGGACCGTAAAGCAGGCGTTGCCGTTGGACTGGGTAAGTCAAGGAAGTCTGTGGAAATAGTGTGCCAAGGATATGGGGGTCTTTCCAAAAGCCAGAGCATACCGGCTGGTCTTAGTCTGGGCACAGATCGAACAGGATGTAACTGTCTTTGACCTGCCGAACCAACCCCAGCCAACAGAACTGGTGCCGAATGAGTTCCAGTGTGACCTTTACACCACAATGTCCTGTGATAAGGGAATCATGGAAACCAGATAAGATGGCCAAGGATGCATCCGAAGGGGGTGGGGGGGTGTATAAACAGTCCTGATGGAACAGAAGACCATCAGTAAGGTGAGTTCAAGGCATTTTCAACAAAACAGGTAAGCAAAGTTCTGATGCCTTATCGATTTGTACCTGCTGGAGAGAGGATTTAATGGTGTTGTGGAAATGCTTGATAGGCAAAACTAACATCAACAAGGCCTCTGAAGTTTCTTCATCGGACAGGGAGCGGTAAAGAGCTTTGGCCGTTCTGGGTAGCGGGGATGTATGCAACAGTGAAACTGTACGGGGAGAAACACATCTGCCCATCGTTCTGTTCAGTGGTTTCTGCACTGCAGGGAGCAAAGCTGCACGTTGAGGTGGTCTGTATGGGCTTCTACAGAAAAAGGCTCACCCAGAAGGGGGTGTCTCCATACCTCGAACGCCTCTTCAATTGCCAACAGCTCCTTCGCGATAACGGCGGAATTCCATTTTGTAAGGGTGCAGAAGTAAGGCTCAGACAGAAAGGTGACAATTTTGGTTATATTAAGCAGGAAAAGGGTTAGAAAAACAACCGCTCTGTCCCTAAAGCTACGAGGGATTTCCCTGTCTCAAAGAAATCTAAGGCAAATTACAGGATGTCAAATAAATAGTCACTGTTGTGCCCAAAAACCTTGCTTCTTATCCCAACATTAGTAACTTAAATCTAATGTGCAAGGATGCCATCTTCCAAACTAAAGTGATGAGAACAGTTCTTGCCAACCGAAAGTTCCTAATGTCTCAGGTTGTCAAAACACAAAACAAGTGTTCCTTTTCCACAACGCAACACTCCAATTATCAGGGTTTAGCTCCTTTCCCCTGGAGTCCTTGTTCTACTTGACAAGTTACAAGCTTGTCTCCTCCTTATGTTGTTTCCTTTACCTTGCAAAAACAGTACAAAAGAAAGCGCAATATTCACTCAGCCAGGGGACTTGTCTCCATTTCCCTGGACTTTCCAAGCTTTCCCAAAGATGCACAACACAACTTTCCCGGTAAGACCTCTTCTTTGTTCATGGAGGGTTTATGTCTGGTTCACCTGGTTCACTCTCCTGCCAAATACACCCCAGAAAATTAGAACAGATAGTTTGTCAAACTCTTTCTTTTATCTCTTTGGGTCCCAGACCCTATACTTTCTTGAATGAGCTTCTGCTTATTCTTAAACCTTTATATGGGTGCGAGTCCCAGACTCGCAGTGATGTATTTTACCAGCTTAGTGTACTCTCCTGCCAAGCATATGTTTTCTATTGGTCTGTCTTTTTTGGTTTCAGGGTCCCAGAACCTCTTATTCTCTGCCTCTCATATGGGTGCGGGTCCTGGACTCACAATAAGGTTTCTTGCTTGGTTTACTCTCCTGACAAGCATACAATTGTTTCTTTCTCTCTCCGTTACTTTCAGGGCCATAGTCCCTCTTACCTCGTGCTCTGTAGTTGTTCCCCAAATCCTCCCAGACCTCCAACACATCTTGGACTGCCTGCATACCAGTTTGTCTCTTTCAGGTAATTCCGAGCAGCAGTGCTCAGCTATGAGGCTCTTATACCATTCGGGTGCATTCTCTAGGGTCGGTGGTCTCTCTGCTGGTTACTCCTTTCTCGGGCTGTGGTTTGTCTCCAGGCATGTTTAGTTATCAGCTCTCGTCAGCGGTTGCTTCGCCAGTCACTGCTTCTTTCTCATGCTGCAGTCATTGTCTACAGCAGCTCGTCAGAGTTTGGGAAGCCCAGAGGGTTTCTGGGCCAGCGTTTGGAGTAGTTCCTTTGTCCTGGACTACCTCCATACTACCATTTGCCTCCGTGCACAGCATCTCATGGTGAGTTTCCCTGTTCAACGGGTCGGGGTTTCCTCGTCAGGAGATAGCTCTCCCCATGTTGGTTTTCCTCTGCTATTTTGTATTTCCTTTGACAAATTAAGTGCTGTGAGAGACTAGACCATTCCCGTCTGGTTCTCTAGAGTGATCTTCTTACGCCTGGTCGTCATCTTTACAGTAATTGCATTGGAACTAAATGGAAAGCCAATTTTGTTCTCTGGTCCCTTAGTCGGGTCTAACACACTCGTTGGAAGGAGAGTTTGGCTTTGGGAGGGTGTAACAAAGCAGGAGGTATATTGCATTCTCAGGGGATGATCATCCCTAATCCCAGAATGAGCTTCCTTTCCCATGCAATCCTCCTCCTGTGCACCACGCCCAGGGAAACTATTGTACTGTGGACGCACTGCCCTGGCCCCATGGGAAAGGCCTCCCCTCGGTGGGACAGGAATTCTAAGCAATGGGGTGTTTGATCACGGTAAGCACATTGGTTTGCAGGAGGAGGGCCCCAATGGCCACTGTGGAGGCATCAGCTTCTATGATAAAGGAGCATGAATCAACAGCATGGGCCAGTATAGGTGCAGAAATAAGAGGTTTACTTTAATGTAGTGAAGGCGGTTTCAGCATTTTCGTCCCAAAGAAATCCGTTTAGTGCTAAGCAACCGTGTAATATCCGCAGTTACCTGAACAAAGTTGTTTATAAAACATTTGTAGTAATTTGCGAATCCAAGGAAACGCAAAGCCAATTTAATATCATGGGGTCTTTTCCACTCCGATGGCCTGTATCTTCCTGGGGTCCAAACGTATGCCAGTAGTGCTGACCCCATAACCCAAAAACTCAATATAGGACTGATGAGACATTTTTCACCCTTAGCGTCTAAGTGGTGTTCTTCCAATCGAGCCAGAAACTTTTCCACATCCTGGATATGTTGGTCCAACGATGAGCATACCAAAATGTCATCCAGGTGGCGAGTCTGTTCAGGTCAGCAAAGAAGGTATCAATGAAACATTGGAAAATTGCAGGGGCATTACCATATATTCCAAGTAGCCCAGTGGTGTTTTAAATGCCATTTTCCACTCATCACCCTAATTGATACGGTATGCGCCACGTATATCCAACTTTGTAAAGATGACAGTGGACCGAAGGCATTCCATAATGTCCCTAACAAAGGAAAGGGGGAAGGGTGAATCTCTTTGCAAGTTATTTTGTTCAGCTGGCAGTAGTCACACAGCCGAAGGGTGCCCTTCTTGAGCAGACAAAAGGGCAGGGGCCGAGAAGACACAATATACCCCTTGCGTAAGCAGCCCACATATTGCCATAATTCCTCTAGTTCCTGGGCCATCACGGAATAGATCTTTCCATGGGTAATTGCCTGCCCATGGTTTCATGTTATTTCACAGTCATACAGATGATGCAGAGACAATGGTATATCCTCAAGTACAGAACACCTGCTTGAAATGGTGATGGGCCACCGAAGCAATATGCAAGTAGCAAATACGTTGAGTCAGGATCTCAGATGGCACCAACCACATTTCCATATGGGTATTGCCGACCTTGATGCATTCTCCTGAGCCAAAGTACAGAATCCAGTGGGTCCATTTAATGTACAAGTTGCCATTCCAACCAAAGGAGGCCTACAACAGGGTACATGGTTATTTGCACGCTAGCAATGGTTTAGTGAGGGTTGCCAATTAAAAAGGGAGAGATCCTTGGTCTGGTGTTGAATAGGTTCTGAAGCCAGTGGGATTGTATCAATATAATTCCCCAGAGGCGCCAGAATCAATGAGGGCAACAGTCAGAATCTTCAAGCGGTCTAATCAGAGGACGGTCTCCAAAGTGAAAAGGTTGGTGGGAGAAATCAGTGATACGGGTCTTCTGGGAAGGGTGTGGACTTCAGACGCACTTGCTGACCCCTTTAGGTCCGACAGCAAGAGGTTTAGGAGGTCAGAGACAATTTCCCAGCTAACATCCGGCCCCACCGCAATACGGTCAAACTGCTGCTGTCTACATTGTTTTTCAGCCTCAGACAAGGCCTGTCCCCAACTGCATGGGTTCATCAGTGGCTCCAGGGAGGTGCAGGAGCGACTCCTACTGGAAGAAATGTCTGCTGCGTCACCTCAGGCCACTGTGCAGAGGCCAACTGTCTGAATCTACTGATGTAGGCAATATCCCGATCTTGCTTCATCTCCGCCAGTTGGTTCTGCACACATGCTGTAAGGTTCGGGACTGAAAAAACGTCCACAAATGCCTTCTCAAACTCCAGAAAATTATTTGTATGGGACTATTGTCAATATGTATGAGGCAGCCCTAGCCAGCGCATTGTCCATTAAATTGCAGAGAATAAATAAATCTTGGCTTTGTCTTGATGGAAATGTACAGGGGAAAAAATAAAATTGTATCTTACAGTAGTTCCAGAATTCAACCAGTCTGTGCAGATCTCACTCAGAGTTCATAGATGCTGTGTTGGCCATGGTACTTTCCATGAGGCAACTCCCCCTCTGCTCACAACATCTCGTAACGTGGCGTTTTCCTGCTTCGGATTGGCAACTTCTGCACTCAAGGCCTGGACTTAATTCCTGGACAGCCTCCATGTCAGAGCAGGTGCTTGGGTATCATTCAAGCACAGCATCACACCTTTGCCTTGTACCCGATATTGCAGCAGGCTGTTCCAGGATGAGATTGATGATGCCAGCACCAGGCAAGAGACTATGATGGTGCTGGTGTATTATAAGAGTGAACCTCCATAATTCCCCTATAGGAGAAAATGGTGGGTGTTCAAAGACCCGCTCCCTGCACCAAGTTATGGCATTACCACATTCCAATGGTGAGGGAACAGTGCAAGCATGGAAAGGGAAGCCAGATGTTGGTCTCTCAGGAGGGTGGATTTCAGCTGATGTAGCATGTGGGGCAAAACAGTACCGGAGACAGGATAGACAGCCCTGGACCAAGGACAGCACGAGACCCCCCCACAGCAGGTGGCTAACCACCCCCACCTCACCTCTGCAGCTGTAGGAGGTACAGAGGGAAACTGCCAGGAAACATTGACACAGAGATGCAGGTCAGCAGACCAGGACACCACAGGTGAGCATAAAAGGGAGAAAATGCAGGCACAGGAAGCAAGAACTGGGCAGACCAGGGACCACAGGTCAATAAACCCTGTGGGACTGCTAAGACACCACGACTGCTTCCAAATCTGGTGGGTTAAATCTCGCCAGCCCAGAAATGCCGCTCTGCGACCATGGGCACATCTCCAAGCCAACAGGGTTGCGTTCCACACTGCACGCACAGATTGAGACGCTGGCTCCTGTACCCTGCCATCAGTATTGCTACAGCCATGAGGAACACCACTGGCACAGGATCCTCCCGCTCCCCCCCATCCACGCCCATTTGAGGATGCTGCAGAGGCTTCAGAATGATTAGGACGAGATTGTGGATAGGAATCACATTCCAGGAGTCAGAATAGGGGAGAGCCATAGGAAGAGATGTATAATCAGTAGTAGGAAGAGTTGAGTTGTCCGGAATGTTAAGTAACTCATATTGAGACAGGATAATGTCTAAATGAGATATGTGGGGTCATTTTGTAAATTATGTTAACTAAGGGCCCACCAAGAATTGGCAACATTGTCCGTATCGATACCCATACTACTGTAGTCACATTAAGATGACCACCGCTTTTCTCATACAACGGTCCAGCCTTTTCCAGGCTGTTGTCAGGACAGTGGCATATACAAAAAATTGACATGGGACACCCATCCGGTTTCTCCAGTCTGCTGTTCATGCCAGGAACTCGAGAACACATGTGATCTAAATGTCGGCATTCTTGAACATGCAGCACATTGCTTAGCGAACTGATGGGATGGTCTGTCCCCTCAACTTCGCCTGCATGTGGAAACTACATACACATTGAGAAACCTGTGAAAGAACTTTGGCCTACTTAAAGCTGGAGGATAACGATCCAAGCACTATGGAATTTTCTGTTTCAAGCCTCCCTTTTGTTTAGGGAGATGGAGTAACGATGATCTGGACTAGAGGTTAGCGTCCGGGTGATCTGCTAATTTCTAAATGCATTGTGACAGAATGATAGAAGGAATCGTTTTTTTCCTTATCGGCAACGATGTCTGTGGAGCAAATTTGAAAGCAACATTATAACCCCTGGTGAAGAAAGCGCTATGATATCTGAAACGCATCTGCAAGAATAAAGAGTCAGGGCGCATTAACCATGTGTATTAAAAAATAAAGTCTGAAAGCATTGTAAATACTTCTGCGTTTGAAAAACATTTGGGTTTATAAAATATGCAATAAATGCAACTTTTATTTTGGTCGAGATTAACCATAGATGTATCCACTGAAAAATAAATGCTAGAGTTTATGCATCAACATTTAATGTACCTTTATAACATTAAATAAATAATAAGTAGGGGATTCCCCCTTAGAAAGTGCATCAGGATTACCTGTTGGCAAACAGGTTTGGTGTGAGCCACCACAGGAGTGCCCAGCCCCTCCGTCTCTCATTGCTGACAGCGCAGGTACACAGAAGCAGCACATCCGCAGGCGCACATAATGACGCAACCAAGTCATCTACAAGGGTGTAGATGGCATGTATTCCAGCACCCACCATGAGGTCTGGAACTTCATTGGATAGATCAGGGCCTTGTGACCTTGGGTGCTCAAGAGCCAAGCATGCAGCTGAAGGCTGCCGATCCAAATAGAACACACTGCCTACTTGCCAATTTAGCTCCCCTCATTCATTGTTTAGGCATCGCTGATCAAGAACAGGCCTCCATTTTCCAAGGTCCCTTTTGGGGATTAGAAGATATCTGGAGTGTTCGATTCAATCAGGCACCTTTTCTGGAGTATTATTTTCACCTCTTAGCGGGACTCGGTTTAGTAAAGCTCCCGACTCTTTCAGACAGCAACCTGGGGGAAGGGCATCAAGATGTGATGTGGGACCTACATCACTAACCCTTTTCCACAATCTGATGTGCATCAAAACTTCATGCCCCCCTTCGCCCACTCCCTCCCCTGAAACACTACCAGCAGGGCTCTTGACTATCACCTAAATTATAAGATTCCTCAGTGTGTTTCTGCAGTGTGGATATCATACCAAGACACTGCTGAACCAATCTGCTCTGTCAATTTTAGCATAGCAAGGGACCCAAGTACCAGGCAGTATAGATTCCTTGAATTTCCAGAGTATGTTCAGCCTTGTGCCCAATTAGCTCAATTTCAGCCCGGATTCACCTGCATATTAGGCGAGAATGCCAACAGACATCCATCGTTTTGTGGAACATTTGGCTTTTTCCTCAGAGGTTTCCTCTCGAGGCCGCTAGCACGTCGGAGCGCCTTCCGATTCGTCAAAAACCTTGCAAAGTCATAATTGCATGTCATTTCTGCAAATGGTGCTGCTGCTATATGTATGCTATGGCTTGCAAACAGGTCACCTTTTGTTGGATAAAGCCAACCAATGTCTGCCCTTTCTGGGAGAGCCATTAGGTTATTCACCACACTGCTACTTTGCTGGAAATTACCCTGCAGAGAAACAAGCTAGTTGGATCTGGTCTGAATTACATGCTGCAAACAACAACCTCCTACCCCGTACATAGACGACAGTAAAACATGTATGACTAATACCACCATTGCAGAAATGTCACTGGTGTAAATTCGGTTAGGTATTCACAGCCGTACATGGTGTATATATCAAGCGCGCTCATAGGAAAAGGGAACATTGCGTCATGCAACAGTTGGGAAGAAAATCCACACTGCAGGTGGTCACTGTTCCCTTGGCAAATGCTGGTTAAGCAGTTTGTCAATTCAAAGAAAGAAAACTGTTGCTCATAGCAGGCCAGTACTATCCTGTCATACTTTTGGCAATTCCATAATACAGGATTAGTTTCAGTATAAAAACACTTGTCCCCTTTAAGGTCAGTGCAGTGCTATACAAGCGCCACCACCCATACCCCACTTGTAGCCACACCCTCCGGTCTTTCCAACCGCCAACATGTCCCAAACTTTGATAGCAAAGTATATTTGAGGCAAATTAAGGTCGGACATCTGGAGGAAAGGTAAATTGAAACTCGACTAGAAGCACAGTGATAACATTTTCTAACTCCTATGTCCAGTCCTAGTCATACTCATGGGATATTCCAAAAGCCATTCTAGTTGAGGTTGGAGGACTGATTGTCCAAATTGAGCATCCATTCTCAAGCTCATCTGGACAAAGCAGGAGAAACCCCGCTTGCTGTTCTCGTAATGAGCGAAGGACATTTCCAGAAGAAAACTGAAGCCGCTTTGCCCCTCACAAGGTGGGTATGAGTCCACTTCAGTTTGGGCAAACCCTAGGAAGAATAGCTTTAGAGGATGCACACGCTGACCCATCTTTATTTTTTTTCCATTTGTACAGCGCCTAAACCCTCAGGCACTGTTGCACATCAGTTACATTTATACACAAGCTTGATTCATAACCAGGGTATAACAGTGTTACATTGGGTGAAGACATTGTTAGGAGGGAGGAGTTTAGGCCATTCGGGACATGGCATGCATGCAGGGTGACATCCTGGTCAGCAATAGTTTAACAAAGAGCTAGGTGTATTTGAAAGGTCCAGTACGAGTCATCTGCTCTTATTCTGTTGGGAGAGAGTTCCAGTGGTTAACTGACTGTTGGGCATCTGGGACTGGGATCTAAATTCCATCTATCAGGAAGGATGTGCATTGCAGGCTGAGTTTGTAGTCCGGGATGGGGGGCTATCAGTAGGATCTCAGTCTGGTCACTGTTTAGACAAGTAATTAGATGGCATCCAGGACTGGATTATGAGAAATATACTCTGTTCAGCATTAATGTATGTCGTAAGATCCTGTTAAGGGGAGAAGGACTTGGGTATCACCGGCATAGTTTGTGTAGGATATGCTGAGTTTGTCTAAGGAGGTCAAATAAGGGTTTGGCGAATATGTCAGAGGGATGGGGAAACAATCCTTGGGGAACACCACATGGGATGGGGATGGGCAAGGCGCTGTCCATGACAGAGAAACACTAATGGTTTTCCTTCTAGGAAGGAGGCGTTCCAGATCGTGGCTTCCTCTGAGAAGTTGGCTGCGGCCGTGAGGCAATGGCAGAGTTTTGATGTTTACGAGGACAAACAGGTGTACGAGTGCTGTTTGCTCTCATCCTTAAAGGCATCCATATGGATGTCAAGTAATGCAGTCTGTGCCATGGCCAGGACAGAAACCAGATGGTCACATCCCTAGGATGCGATTTGATTCTAGGTAATGTTGCATCCAAATATAGGCTGTTCGGTGTAGGCTCTTTAGCAGGAAGGGTACTGCTGTGATGGGGTGGTAGTTGGGCAGTGGTGTGTGGGTTTTCTTCAGCACTGGGAGGACCCCCAATTCTTTGAGCTCTGTTGGGACAGGATTCATGACAAATGAGGCATTGAAGAATGGACTAGTGCTGAACATCATTAGGATTGATGCTGGGCAAATGCATTTGGTTGGCTTCAGGTTTGGGGATATTGTCCGTTTCCAGTTCTGTGACTTCTCTAAAGCAAAAGGAGGGTGTGATGTGAGAAGTGGCAGTGTGGGAGAGTTAATGGGACTATTGATTAGTTGATCTTCGATTTCTGGAGTAAGCAGATTTTGGCACACATGGCATTCTGTTGTGCACCACGTTTCATCTTTGTTGAGGGTTGTGAATGAGGGTTCTCACGTTTTCTCAGCAGTATGAACATTTCTTGCAAATTGGAGTTCACTTTGGCTAGTCCGACATTGTAGATTGCCGCTTTAGCTGTTGCGATGGCTTGCTTATATTCATATCTTGTTGAAGGTCAGTCTGAGGTGTTCTGCTCAGTTTTCCAGAGAGCTTCTGCTCGTCTTTTCTGAGGTCAAAGTTCTTGGAGTTCAGGGGTGAACCAGGGGGTTGTAGTGGTCTGTAGGTTTTGTTTTTTCTGGGAAGGAGTGGGGCTACGGTCTTTGGCTAAGCCAAATTAGTGACATTTGGGAACGGTCATGAATAGTCCAGAACTCTGTTGTCCCTCCCTTGTAGATCCAATTAAGGCTCTTGGTCCGAGTAGTGGAGTACTCTTCCTTCCTCTTATATTGGAGGAAAACCGCAACACCATTTTCTTGTTAATGGAAATCTAAGAAATGTCATTACACCTTTTTTTAATGAGTGCAGGAGGAGACGAATACGTCTATACCAATCACTATGCCACACATCAGTTTAGAATTGAGAGAAAACCGAACTTCATCTCTATGATGGTTTCCCTGCCTCAACTAAAAACAAAGGGGTCAGTCTGAATGTCCTTGTAAACTAAGGAGTCCACCAGCACATGCCACAAGCTCCAATTCTGTCCCTTAAGGTTGTGTCAATTTTCTTGGTCCAGGAGAAGTAACTTCCTTCTCCTGGACTGGGTGGCACAGCTGATTGCAATTTCTTAACCAGCAAATTAACCAGGGGAATTACTCCTTCCCCTGGCCCCAATACTTCAAAGGACTGCCAATGACACTATCAGAAAATGTACTGCTTATTCCAGCGCAGGGGGGGGGTGGGGTAGAGGGGGAGGGGTTAGAAAATCACATGTTCCCAACACTACTTATTTGCCAGGTGAATGACTACCTTCCCCAGGACTCAAGATTCTTTACACGGTTCTCAAATGTTAGAATTACTCCCTTCTGTTGGTGGCTTTTGTCCAACCTGGGGGAAATGACTCCCTTCCCCAGGCATTGCGGTGTTTCCCCATGGATGCAGCACTACCTTTCAGTCACTTCACCTTCAGCGATACTCAAGGGGGACGACTCCCTTCACCAGATCCTGGTTTCACAGTTTTCCTCAACAGTTCATATACTACAAGTATAGCACACTTGATCTCCAAATTATATCGTGGTTTGGGTGCAGGTCCGAGACCCATATTTCCACATCATGTAACTGATGTGCCTGCCAAACACTCATGAGGAAGACTACATCATCCCTTTTGTATCCCAGACTGTTATATCGTCCCAGACATATTATACTCACCTGTCAAATACTGTGACAAGATACATATTCTTTTGTTACAGGGGCTTGTTCCCAGTGGCTTCCAGCCTGCCTTTTTCCTCCAGGTGCACAACCAGTTCTTCCTGGGGTCCTTTACTCCATATCTTGGTTGTGCAGAAGGGTCTGCATTTGGGTTCTTTCCCCTTGCAGGCCTATTGCTTTGCACTGGCATCAGTATTGTGCTCTGCTTCCTGCCTTCGGGTCCCAATACCCCATTGATGCCATTGGGGGGAGGGTTTGCTAGCTTTCCTGAATCAGGGAGTGGACTGCTTCCAACCTCAGTCTGGTCTTCTGGTTGGCTGCTGCTCATAGTTGGTCCTTAGTTTTGGTGGGACTAATGAAACATGGCTCCGCAGATGCCTATACCACTGCAGTTCCTTTTGGTCAATCTTAATTGTTTGTGGGTTCCACCTCATCTCAGTAGTTCCCTGGTCAGTACTCAGTATTAGTCTTCTTTGTTTCAGTCATAATAGGGTAACATGGCAGTACTAAGGATTTTTCGATGTGATGGGGTTTGTGGTTTTGATATATTTTATTTACATCACATCCATACAAGTTTTTTCAGGGTGCAACAAGGGAGAAAAAAAAAACAACAATCTTTAGGACAGGACGTTGAGAACGTGCAAGTGCAGGGGAGAGGGATGGTGGAAAGCGCAACATGATCTAAACCGGTAGTGCAGCCAGCTGGTGGCAAGTGCAATAAGGCAGTCTATACGTGCAAGAAGAGGTTGTAGGGTTGCAGATACAGACCCAAGTGCAAGGGTTGCCAGGAAGCAGTGCTGGTATGTGGCTGGGTGGGCATGATCTGGGCCCAAAATCAGTTTAGCCAGGTGCCCAGTGCTGTAACTGCAGAAATCAGCAGGGGAAGAGAAGGCAGAAGCAAACATTAGGGTCTTGAGGTACTTCCGGAACCGAAGATGGTTCTCAAATTTCAGAGCGGCAGGGAGGCTGTTACAGAAGGAGGCTCCCATAAAAGAAAGATCTACCCCCAAGTCGTTGCTTGGAGAAGCAGCTGACCCTAAAGGAGGTGAGGAGCAAAGAGCTCGATTAGAATGGTATTTCCGAAGGGAGAATTGAAGATTTTGCAGACCCAGGCCCCATGAAGCCCTCAGGCGGCCTTGTGTACAATGCAAAATGTCTTGAACTTTATCCTTGCAGCCACTGGGAGCCAATGAAGCAATATTATGGCTAAGATATGGTCCCAGGGCTTGAGGCCAAGGACAAGTCTTGCAGTCCTGTTCTGGATGAGTTGCAGAGAGTAATAGCAGGTGGATTTCGAAAGAGGCTGTTGCAGTATTCCAGCATGGAGAAAACCAAAGCTCTAGAGACACAGCTTCTGGGGGAAGGAGAATAAAGGAAGAATACCTCAGAGGGAGTGCAGTTGGCAGAGACGTCAGATGTATGGAGAAAAGGAAAGCGTGGAGTGAAATGACTCTGAAGTTCTTAGCCTCACAGGTGCAAGCAGGGAGAGGGCCAAGGGAGACCAGCCAGAGAGTGAAAGGAAGGTGAAGGGAGTGCCAATGAGACAGATCCGTCTTACATTAAGTCAGAAGTCGTTGGCTGCACAACACTGGATTGCAGACTCAGGGATTAAAGGGCATGTGGTAGAAGGGAGCCTGAAAACGAGTGCAGGGTCATCCGCATAACATTGAAAATTGGAGGAGAGCGGCAATGCAAGGGGTGCCAGGTATTGGTCGACAAGCCAGGGAGAGCGGCTAGACCCCTGGGACCACCACAAGTTTCGTGAAATAGATGACATGCAGGACCAAAGTTGTCCCTTGGAGGGGGGAAGGTCAGCCAGGCCAGGGCCTCAGTGATACTCAGGTTATCAGGGAAGCAGATGAACATGATGGCATGGTTGACCTTG
Source organism: Ambystoma mexicanum (assembly GCF_040938575.1). NCBI lineage: Eukaryota > Metazoa > Chordata > Amphibia > Caudata > Ambystomatidae > Ambystoma > Ambystoma mexicanum. The sequence goes on along the minus strand of NC_090931.1, from coordinate 287,613,185 downwards.
TCAAGGGGAGAAGCGAGATCAAGTTGGACGAGGACAGAGGGGAGATTAGAACAGGTCTTCAGAGATGTTCAGGAGAGCAGTTTCCATGCTTCTGGCTGCTCTGAAACAAGACTGATGGTCATGGAAACAGCTAACAGTGTTAAGATCAAGCTGGAAGATAGCCAGGAGTTAGTCCAGGAAAGGAGGGATAGAGAGTGGGCTATAGTTAGCTGTATCTTGCGAAGAGGGTGCACAAGAGTACTTCAGAGGAGGGGGGGGCTCCAGAGGCGAATGAGTGGTTGCAGAAGTCAGCCAGGACAGTAGCAAAGGTGTCAATATGGTTGACCCTACTTAGACGTTTGTCCTTAACCACAAATGGGGAGTCTCTCCCCATTAGAGCCTCCCACTGTACCACCCCCAGGGGGCCTGTTCGATAGCAGCCTCTTCGCTTCATGCGAAGGGGCTCCCCCTGGGGCATTCACAGTGCACAATACTACTGAAGAGATTGCAATAAGAAAGACTCCCATCCAGGATATCCACCATCGCCATTGGCTTGAACAAATTCAAGCAAGGACCACAAACCAAAGTGTCACACCCCATCAAAATGACCTGGATTAGAGATCAAATAAGCCCTGGTTACTGTTACATCGCACAATATAGCAACAGCACTCTTTGAACTGCCTGTATGTCACGTTGTTGCGAGATTACATTTATGACTTCAATGTACCTGCGTGCACAGCCAGTATATGCATTGCCGACACTTCACTGCTTGAAATGTACCCAAATATTTACCATGTCATAGTCAGCAACAGACTCCCATAGTGGCCACTATCTTCACTTTACCATCACTTGGATTAGTATGCCCTCACCCTGCACATCATGCTAATTGTCTCATATTACCAATCAGCTTAACAAACCATTTTGCAGACCACATATGCACCTCCCGGACCTCAAGTGTATTCCTGCTCTAATGTGTGCAATAATCGGACCTCACTACATTAACTGTTATCACATGATCATTTGGTGATCACATTAAAATGTTGGACTGCTAATCAATGTGAACTCTTGCAATCTTGAACTCCAACCTCTTGCAACTTAAACCATGTGCTTGCCAACCTTGGTTCTGTAAACCCTATGCTAAGCGGCACCAAAATCTATAATCTGTGTGTTCCCGTATGCTCCAACCACACGACAGCCTCTTAACTATGTATGGGCTACATCACATTTACTATGTATTCCTCCTGACCATATCCTCAATCTCTAAACTAACATTGCACGCACCTTGCATTTCTACACACAATCCCTCATCCCAAACTGGCATAGTCACTCCGGCTGCACTTAACCCTCCTCACTGAACTGCGCCCCTACATTTAAATCATACATTCCCACGCTGCATAGATTCCAGCCGAAGTACATTACACCCTGGATCAATCCATACTTGAACTCACCAGCCCTATGGCTCGAACAATTGCGCACAAACCCACGCCCATCCAACCATGTGCACTCAACCTTAGTAACCCAAGACTAGGCTCCATATTTAGCAAATCAAGCCAACTCTCCCCTCTATCTGAAAGTAAAACCCCCTTGACTACAACCCTATCTAACAGAACATATAACTCCACCTCTACCCTTTCAAAAAAGAACCACCAGCCACGCGAAAAGCTCGCCCTAGGTAAAAGATACCACGATTAAAGGGGCCCTTGTCAACACCAGATCACTCCCAGCGCATGTGCGCGACATCGCCGACGTCTACTTCCTAGCCGTCACCGAGACATGGCTGCAAGAGGCATCCGGACCATCATTGGCTTTAGCAATACCAGATAACTATGCCATCATTAGATGCAACAGGTACACTAACCAGTCAAAGGTGGAGGCGTTGCATTAATCTTTAAAAACTCAACCAATACTAGTTCAGCAGAAGGAATCTGGTTAAGTTACCTCTATCTCCTAATCAAACCACCACAGTGCATCTCATTTATCGCCCACCAGGACCCATCTCCTTTGCTGAAGATATATCAAACACCAAACCTAATTCTTAAATTAGACTTCGAGGACCTCAATCTTGGTTTCCAAGAACCGAATTACCTCAAAGCCCTGGACTTTTGCCAGCTCTCTGCACAATTTAGGTTTTGACCACCACATCCATGAGCCTACACACAAAGGGAGAACCCTCGATTGGATCTTAACTGCAGTATTAACCTGATTTCTATCACACCTTGCGTATGGTCTGATCATAAAATAACCTTCACTGTCAAAGCATCACCTTCAAATCCTAAACCTAGTATTGCACCTTCCACCCAAACCCACAATAAGAAGGACATAATGAAGGAGAAACTACCACTAATCCTTCCCCTTCTCAACACTGCTGTATCCTGCTCTGATCCAACAGTATTGATATCTACAACCAAACGATCCAAAAAGCATTAAACTCTATGTATTGTCCCTCTAAAACATGTGCCCAGCTCAACTCGTGGTTCACACCAAAGCTGAGAGATTTACGCAAAGCAAAAAGAAATGCAGAATCACAATGGAAAAAGTCATGCACCAATAAAAGTACGCCAATTACCACCTCTTCCAACTAAAAAGGAAGTGATACTCCGATACTCACAGCAAAGGATGTTTACAATAAACGCATCCTGCAGGCAGAATTTAATACTAAAGAGCTCTTCAAGATTTTTAAAGAGCTTCAATCTCCCATAAACCCCATTGTCAATGCACTACAGACACTATGGTACATTTATTGCATTTGATTATACGCCCAAACCCTTGGGCATCACGGTATACATCTTAGTTTGCTAATATCCAAAATGCACCTCGATAAACTACACGGAAGACTAAAATTAAAAAGAATGAGGCCTGCTTGCAGACCCACCCTCTACCACACCCAATCTCAATCACCTTGCACCCACCCATCCTGGCAAACCATTCAGTTTCTCCCCTTTGTCTATTTGGGAAGTGGAAAACCTCATTAAAAAGCTCAAACATACCAACTGTCAAGGCAATTCTTGCCCTGCAACTCATCAAGGAAGCTGCCCATGACCTAGCCCCATTTATTACCGTCATTAATGCCTCATTCAAATCCGGTACTGTCCCGGATAATCTCAAAGATGCGTGCGTCATCCCCTAATCAGAAAACCTACCCTTGATCCAAGCAACACCTCAAACTACAGGCCCATTACCAGTGCCTTTTCTCTTGAAAATCTTAGACCGAGCAGCACATTTACAAATCCAGGACTACCTCGAATCTAACAAACTCCTCAGTCTCCGGCAATCAGGCTTCCACCCCAGACATGGAACAGACTGCCCTCATTGACCTAAAAACACAAATGAGGACCTTAAAGACCATGGCAAGCTAGCCTTACTAGACCTCTGCAGCCTTCAACCTGGTTAACCATTGAATTCTCTGCCATCACCTAAAAACGGCTGCCCACTTCAGACGAAGCCACCTCGTAGATCAGTTCCTTCTTGGCAAACAGAACCATGCAGGTATTCCCCTTCTGCATCCACCAGTCACGTGTGGTCCCGCAAGGATCTTGTGTTTCACCCGCATTGTATAATGTGTTCACAAAACCACTATTTGATATTTGACTATCTGGATGGCACCTACACTAACTATGCAGATGACACCCAGATACTCATTCCAATCACTGGAGACCAGGAAATCGACTCTAAAGCTCTTATTCAGTCATTCAGCTGGATGGCACATCACAGACTATGCTTAAATGATAAGACTGAGCTAATTATCTTAGGTTCCCACCTTAAACTTAACTGGACCCCCCCCCCCATTAAAGCTTTCAGCATTGAAAGGAATACCATTAAGGTTACAAATACCAAAACCATTGGCTTCCATCTGGACTGGACCCTCTCGCTGACTAGACAAGTCGATGCAATGGTCTCAGCATCTGCATACACATGCAAACCCCCCACAGCTTGCAGACCGTTCCCTACTGCCTCAAACAGCATTATCCTTGCAAGAACGCTCCTGGCTAAAGTTGACTACTGCAATGCCCTACTTGGGCACCAGTCACATCAATAAACTACAAGTAACTCAGAATAATGCTATTAGAGCAGCCCTCAATATTCCTAGAGCATCTTATATCTCCGATAAGAGACAGTGTTCACTGGCTCCCGGTTGCACTCAAGCTCACAAAACTCGCACTTTGTTTAGCCAACCAGGCACCCAATTACTTGGCCAACCGCCTCACAGCACACGGCCACCTGACCACTCAGATCTGCACAAGCCCATTCACTTGCCACACCCAGATTTAAATTACAGAAAGCTGGGGGTGCCCCGTTTCCCAGTCCTCCCCTCCAAACTATGGAACACACTGCCTAACACTCAGAGCTGAAACTTACCTTGCTTTCAAGAACAAAGCTAAACTATGGCTCACCGAGCAGGACTTCGCCTCCTCCACCACCTAATGTAAAGATTCTTTAAATTTCTGTAAATACTTTAGCAAAATTGGGACCCGATGTTATAATCTGTCCTACTTTGGCAACTTATTCTCTGTAAATACCTTACATGCCGATATCTTTCTCTAAACACTACAAATGGGTCTGTATAATATATGGAATATATGTACCACTTTGTACCTCCAAGACCTGTATTGATATTATCTGTAACTTTGTAAGAAATGCGCCCAGATGTCCCCAGGCCAGGTGTGCAATATAAATAAAGTAAATACTAACTACTAAATAAGATTGAGTAGTTATGTATGCCCAACACTGTATGGCAGGATGCCACCTACCACCCAAAACAGACTGTCCCCACCCCCAAACCGGGGAATTGTCCTTAGCCAAGCTCCAGTTGCAGAATCTAAGCCACTTGATAGAGTTAATTGCCGATGACCCAGAAGTTCACGTGATAGACCAAGTGACCCAACTTCAGGACCCATGTTGCCAAACTCAAGCAATCAATGGGAGGGGTACAGGAGAAGAGCCTCCTCCTGAGCCAGTAAGAAGTCTTGCTAGGTCTAAAATGGTGTGCAGGCCCATCTTGTTTGCTTTTGGCATAGCAAATCGAAGTGTAGAAAACACGAGGATACTTTAATTGCCTTCATTTGGCCACTCAACCCTCAGAGCAACGTTTCTCTACCCAGAGAGAACCTGGAACATGCTTTAAAAACGGGTGCATACAATGATTTAATAGTGTTGCCTTAGTCACAGCCCAATGGGCCTAGGCTCCCAAGGTAATGCCCTTTGGGGCTGAGGTTTTGCTGTGAATTGAGGAAGTTTCCCAGCTTGAGCTACATGAAAACCTCTGCAGCACCAGTGGAATGTTCCCTGCTAGAGGGATCTCAGGGCCCCCCGGTGAAATTAGCCCCACAGGAGGCCTGTGTATAGTGCTCTTTTAAGCCACAGGAAACCTCAGATTTTCCCGATAGTTTTATCAACCCCTGGCAAGAGGGCTCCTTGGCCTTGCTGGTGTTTGTTTTCCTAGGGATTCTTCTATCACCAGGACCAGTCTTGGAAATCAGCCCCCAGATGCGTTACCTTAAAAAAGGAGTAATTTACTGGTCTCTTGAGTGAATTTTTCTAACAGGTCAGGCAAAGCCTCCCTACACAAAAGCTGGTTACCAAACATGTACCAAGAAGTCATTGCAGTACAACCAGGTGTCAAAAATCAGGACCAAAACATGTGCGACAGCAAGTGGGGTTCAATGCTGCATAGAAATTTGCACAAGCAAGTAACAACCAGGAAAAACCAACTGCAAAGCCCAGGCAAAGGTAATGCGACTAGTGCAAGAAAGAAATCTGCTGGAGCCACGCATCCGATCTAGACCACAGAAAATACCACAGGTAGGTTTGTATTGCAACTAAATTGTTTGTTCCCATCCCATGGAATATCCCAAAGTTGGATGAAAACTGTAAACACAATGTTGGATTAAATCCTAGCTCCTAAAATGCTCAATAGTCAAGAACCTGTCATCACAAAACTAGTTTTCTTCAACCTCTCAATCCACCTGCTTGGAGAATTATTCCCAGGAATATTTTGCACCTGGCTGCCTTGTAAAGATCATTCCATGCTTTCAACAGGATGCAGGCTGGTTTTGGAAACATGAGACATTTATTATCTCCATCGATGGGTGACAAGGGTTTCAGAAGCATTTGATAAGGATAAGCAGCAAGGAGTCATTTTTGGGATACAGTTATCAAATGTCGATTAGGAGGCTATGGTCGAAATCAAGATGTGGTTGTAAACAGTCCTTGTTTAATAGTTGTAGGATTATTGCAAATCTTTTTAGAATGGGGTGCTTTAGTAAAAATTAACACTATTTTAGAAAGTACTGGATGGTGGGTCAGCGAGTTCCATTAGTCATCATACAAAAAGGCAATGCTGTCCTAGTGAAGGTTGAACATAGACCAAGAGCATTTCAGTCACTTTTAAGTAACTTTAGAGCTCCAATGTCATGATTTTATCAGGCACTTGGTAGTGTGCATGGGTGTCAGTAACTGCCAATACAATCCCTTCCCCCACAAACAGCATTTTAACGCAGGTCAAGGAAACCAAATTTTATTCAGCCTGTCACAAAAGAAACTGCTTTACATAAGAAAATAACCAGCATACACGTAACACTCAAACTAGTACAGCTGTTCTTGTGCTATCCGAGTGACTGCAGATACCAAAATGTAGTACAAACAAAAAACAAATACATTCTAGAACACCCAAGAGCTAGTGATGTCACATCAGGTGCAAAAGGTCTAGTCCGCAGGGCAGCAGGCACAAAAATGATTCCCACAGGCACAACAAGAGCAAACTCCTTGGTGACATCTGCCCTTCTACATTAGGCATGCAACTGCCAGGAACTGTACAGAAAAACAATCGACAGTTAAAATAAATACTGATTGACATAAACCTGATTTGAATGAGCACAATAAAATAGAATTTTCCATAATCTGACCAAACTAGTGTACCTACTAGTCTGCAGATTAGAACAAACAGTTAAATGCCTCCAAAGGTTATTGCCTTAGTCCACATTGGCAATGTATTGCCATATCCATTGATCCACAGTGTTTATACCTAGTAGGCATCACAGGACAAAATTACCATGAAAGCAATGGGGCAGTGGGCTACTGTAGTTGAGATTAGTTCAATGAGAATGGTGCAGCACAAATGAAGACATGACAGCAACAAAGATTAGTGATTTGCAGATGGGACACCTTGGCAAGTCAAGGCCGTAAACAAAAGGAGAATGTCATGTAACAATAGCTTGCAAGCACCATTAACCCTGCCCCCCCCCTTCAGTGGCAAAGTTTAAAATTAGCCAACAAGACTCAATACTTGCTGCACATCCTAGTGCTCTAGTCTCATGCAAGCCATACCTTTTGGAAACATTAATATCAAACTGTACATCAAAAATATTAATGAAGGATTTCACTCACATAATTGCCATGTGTACATAATTTCGGACAAATCTAACTGATGAAGACGAGGCAAACCTTTCTGGTCAAACAAACCTACCGGACAAGACAGAAGCAGAAAATGGGTAGTGGGATTGAAGTCTTTAGGCTTTCATCACCAGCTGGCTGGTTCGAAATGGACTCAGTTACCCATCACTTACAAAAGTAGAGTTTGTGAAATGAAGGCTTGGTCTGAAATATATAGACCAGTAGTGAAATTCATAGATGTGCCAAAGACAGACATGTGGAATTCAGTATTAAAACTCCACCCAATTTGTAAAGCAAACTGCAATAAGCAAGTGTCTAAACATGGTAATACTTTACCAACCAATACCAGCTAACAGCGAACGTGCACTGGTTGGGATGACCTAAACAAAGTACAAAAATTCACAACGTGTGTTTAGCTACTTGCTTTGGTATGTCCGAATAGAAATGTTAACAAGGGTTAATGGAGTAACACTTTATTTTCTCACCATTGAAAAGGCCATTGTTGAGCAGTTACATTGTTTCCTAGTGAGATACAACTGAAGAAAGCAACAACCAAAAGGAAAAACAAAATGCTGCCTTCTTTTCAGGCAACATTACAGTCATTGTACTCTACATACACATTAAATTACAGTCCATGCAGCTGCACAGCCATTTTACAGGTGGTTCTGGCTTCAGCCATCAGTGCATCACAGTCCAGGTTTCACTCAGTCCTTGTTGCCTATCCAGATTTGAAGAGCAGAATTGCAACTTGACCCAAATAGAAGTAGATGAAGTGCTTTGTCTCGTGTGTTACGTAACTCCCGAAATTTCTTCCCACTATGCAGTGCCAAGTTGGGTTGTACTTCTTGTCAAATTCCTGAGACAAAAAAAAAGTATATAGTTTGATTGCAGGCAGTTTACATGTTAAAGTAATCTTTGTTCCTGCGAACTAAATAACTAGGAATCAGTAATGATCTAGATTGGTTTCAAGTTTATTTTGCCCATTAACCCACTGCCTTCACCCCCCCCTTCACTTGTTTCTGAACGCATTACCCAGTAACGAATAGCCTTTGTTGCGCTCAATTCAAGTTGTCTCAACATCTGACCTCTACTAGTTTGGATCACGCACGGGTCTGCAACCTGATGTTTTGACAACTGCCCCCCCTCCCCATAACTCCTCAGCATGGACATTTGTCCAAGACTGAGGAGTATTGCTAAATAACTGCAGAATGTACCAGCTATTGGCATGAGCCATTAATGTATAGCAACACCTTATCCACCCAACTGTAATAAAACTAACTCCATTAAGACAAAGGTAGGCAGACAGATTCATACCTGAGCATTTGCTCTTGGGAAGTGTATGCATTTGCTGATCGCAAAAAAAAAGGCAGCTGCAAGAAGTTCATTTTCGTAATGCCATTATTTACATGGAGTAAAGTATGCACCTGTTGTGAGATTACTGGACTAAGTGGATCATGCAGTACATCACACACAGACCTGATATTTGCATAGTGTAGCTAAAGTACTATTCTAAAGCGTGACCACACCATTTGAAGTTCAATTGTAAATGCCGAAACATGTACATTTAACATCGCCATAAGCACCGGAGCAGCAGTCTTGCCAGTCGGTCCCGAGCAGCCAAGGAAAGTCTGCTGCTGGATATTAAAATAAAGGAGAAACTTCTCCCGCTTGCCTTGGTATTAGGCACATGTGGGCATGGCCTTTGTTTTAGTTGGAAGTGTGCACGGCCTATCTGGAAGCCATAGTAAATGGATGGATATTGGTAGCAACAGTAGCTCATACGTTAATCCGAAAAGTAGCCAAATAAAGTTACTGTGAAATAAAAGTCAGACCAAGAGGTTCAGTTTTAACTTGAGATTTTTATTTTCCTTAACATAAATGGCGAGAAACACTTAGTGGGATATTCTGATTTTACATTACAGCCACGTTTTAAGACAATAAATTATGCTATAAAGGCACAAGACCTACTTACTGCAAGACATAGGTGTTCCAGAGGTGCCGACTGCGCGCACTTACGACATGCAACTTTTGCACGCAAATGATCTATACCTGCAAGAAACAGATGAAGGGAAGGTTGACCCCACAAGGTGACCAATAAAATTGATATATTCAAAGGATGTGCAATTAAATATATTTGTGTTACTTGATTCAATTAAACAATTTTTACAAGAGCCATTTCTCTTCAAGAAACAGTCATTTCTTCTTTTAGAAGTCTTTGTCCCAGGCTTACTCGGTGTCGGTAATCAAGGGGGAAATTAGGAACGTTTTGATAACCTGTACCCATCAGGTTAGGAAGCCAATAGCTTGAAAGAATCCAACTACCACGATGACCCAGGACGTTTTTCCCCCCCACCATTGAGGCAGCACCACCAGTCCTCTTCATCATAGCAGCTTAAGTTTCCAAACAAGTGTCCAAGGTGTGTAGAGTGGCCGGCTGATACCCCCAGACAGTGCAATAATAAATTTGACGGATTCCAACGCATTCGAAGGCTTGCAAAATCTGCATGTTTTTTCTTCGGATTGCTTCCTTCTTGACAATAAGAGGTTCAAACACATTCAAGAAATTTGCAGTCTCTTATTCGGACATTTCAGCAGATAAGATGGATTGATTCGTTTTGGTCCAGAAGAGGGGCAAGTCTTGTGTCAATTTAGAGGATGCTGATTTTTCCAGCATATCAATCCAGTCTTTCTCCAGGATATGTTCACTGGATTCTGAATAAGTTCTTCGCTTGAGCTGCCCACCCAATGCAAAATCGTTTGAATCCTTCCCACCCAGTCTTCAAGCATCTTGCAAGATCCTGCTAGTATTTCCCGATGCATTTCTTTCAGGATTAGTGGAGCGCTGGGTAGCAGGATTTTACGATACAGCATGATTTCATTCCATGCCACAATAGATCCAAAGGACTGGAGTGAAGGCTCTCTTCTGATCAGAACAATTGGAAGGGACTGTGGGAGATTAAGGACCTTTCTCCAGTACAGCCCTTTGACTTTCAGCCAGAAATGTATGGGAAGTTCAGGTAAAGCTTCGGCCCCATAGGTTATACTAGGTACAACTTTAGTTTTATAAAAAGTTAGTACTGGGACAGTGAAGTGTCCAAATTTGTTTGACACTGCTCGGGACTGAGAAATTAGGAGGCAAGTTTGTCAGGTTGTCCTGCATTGGCACTTCCTTACTGCTTTTATTCAAGATAATGCTGAGATATTTGAAGTGGTTTACAATTTCCAATTGTTGATTACCCACTGACCAAGTGAATTTCTCAGTGTTCCGGATATTCTTTCCCATTGTCATGATTGATTCATCAGGCGGCGATTTTCTTTCCAGGTATGCATCTAGGTTGTTAATCTGCCTCTGTAGGCCTATCGGCGTGAGGTCCAGGAGAATGATATCACCTGCATACAGCAACCTTGAAATTTTTCTCTCCCAATGTAGTGGGGAAAAGAACGAATTCTGCCCTCACAATCCTTTGATGGGACCAGTGGGCGGCCTCGTTTAACCCCTCTCCTCATGTCTCAAGACAGGGAAAGTTGGACTCGATTGTTCAGGTGGACACAGCGAGGCTTCAGTCTACGGGGCCTTTATTGGGTCCAGGATCTCAGCAGGGATGGTGTAATTTGGCCCACAGGATGGATCTACCTACTCGATCAAAGGCCGTATAGATTTTAGGACGGCCCTCCAGGACTTGGCTTTTAATACTCAGACAGAAGGTTTGTCATCCCGACAAATCCCTCCTGTAGTGGGTCCATCAGGGCAGATGTAGATAGCCAAGTTTGTAGACTGTCCAGGATTAGGGCTCCAAATTGGGCGGTAATGTGAAGGATTGTCTTTAGAGCCTTTCTTAAAGACTAGCACCACGATCGCCTTCTTCCAGGAGGGAGGAATTGCTGATGACTCGTGAAGACCTCCTTTTATGAAAGCGGACCAGGATTCTATGTTTTTTTTCAGGTCGAAGTTAGTGATGCCGTCCGGGCCCACAGCCCTGGATCTGTTGAGTTATTTCCCATTGGATCATTTCCAGGTCAGTCGGAATGGCCCAGGTATTCCTTGATCCAATAGGCTGGGGGTCCGTCCCAATCTCTGGTATACCATAAAGATCTTAGTGTGATTCCCATGTTTGTACCCCAATGGAGTTTGAGCACTTGGTTCATCAATTGCTTTGCCTTTTATAAGAGTCCGGAAGTCTTGAGTGTTTTTTCCACAAATTGTGCAAAGCATTTGCTCTGCGTCTTCCTGCAAGCGTTGGAGTTAGTTTTTTGTATCCAGTTAGATTTTGCAGTGTCCCGTTTTCTCACCCAACTTTTGGCTACCAGTTTGTTGTACATGTGAGCAGGACGATTTGTCTGCACTCTTCATTCCTTTCCTGGGTCTAAATACGGATAACACTTGTGTAATCAGCTACATGTTTGGCCTCAGTAGGTTCTCTGCCCTTTTCCTCCATACACATCCTGGTGAGTTACGATTGCTGTTTCTGGCAATCTTAGCCTCGTGCCACTTTGATTAACTTCCAAGTTAGGGGTGGTATAGCTGGCCTCTGCCCTGTTAGAAGACCAGGTAAGTGACAAGATGTTATGATCGCTATGTTTAGTCCTGGTCATTTCAAAAGATTCCTTTAAGGTCAAGAAGTTGCATGAAATCCGATGTAGATGGTGGCTTTTTGGTTCTCTCCCCCATGTCGGGATTTGTTCCTCTTTGGGCCCAACCTACTGCTCAAGATTCGAAATTTCTCGATTTTTTAAGATTGATCCATCGAGACCCACCATGTGGAGAATGGAGACCCGAGTTATGTCAAGGTTTAAGTCTCCCACGATTATGACATGACTTTCGTCAATTAGAGAGTCCACTTGGTTGATGAAGTCATTGGTCACCCGTTTAGGGTTCCAGTATATTAACAGAATCTCAGCCTGCGGATTGGTTAGCATGGGATTCAGAGTGGTAGCCCAGGCAATGGTTGTTGCCAGAATAAATTCCAATGCTTTGAGTACTTTAGTCAGGTTTAATCTGCTCCCTGATCTTTTGGTGGTAATGAGGCCTGATCTAGGTCTGCCCTTGTTTGCTTTATGGGCTGGTGAATGGGCCAATTGGTCGCCAAAACCGGTTTTTCCATCAGCCATGTTTCTTGTAGACAGTACAGAGCAGGCTTGTCAATAGCTCGGCCAGTCTGCTTGTCCCTTGTGATGGCCATTTCCAATTGCGCTATAGGGACTTTCATCCGGTCCCTTTTTAGATTGTTATTGAAAGACAGCCTTCTTGCCTCTTGATCCTTTCCTGTCTTGCGGTGGATCCACCAATTGGAACCGGTGGATAGAGCAGCGAGTTTCTGCCATTGGAGCTTCCCAGTCTTTCCTTGATTTCCTGTGGTGGTGGGGGGGGGGGGGGGGGGGATCTAGCTAAGTGCTGTGTTTAAATCGAGAAGTGGAGTCAAAATTTCCTGATCTGGGTAATTGTCTATCACTCTTGCGTTGAATACTTCCTCGAAAAGTCCGACCATTGGCGGGCACAATCCTGCCCCTTAAACCTGAATAACTTCCGATTGAGGCGTCCTTTCCGGCTGAGATTTCGAACAGATGTCGCCTAATGTTCTGGTCAGGTCCCATGTTAGTGTCTCTCGCGCTCCATATTTGTTGCTGGATATAGATTGAATCTATGTAGGTAGGAGTCGTCCTTCCTTCCATTAGGGTTTGGCTCTATTGATGTTTCGTAATGTTGATATGCGAAAGGCGATAATGCCCCACGATTCAATACCCAATTGTCCGGCTCTTCTTGGTCCTTTGCTCAACGAGAACTTTAACTTCAATCATTTGCCCCGTATCCCAGTGAGTGCGTCTGAAATTTTCCTCTGAGTGACTGGGTTTGTTCCACAGAGTCATGCACTCTGGATTTATAATGTACTTCTGTTTGTCTTGGCAAACAGCTCCGCTCCTTTGCGTTTTCCTGGTGATTGTTCGATTGAGACTTTTCTTGAATTCCTAATTGACCAAGAGGGGCGTCCCTATGAGGTTTTCCATCATTACTTCGTCGACGCTCCCTCTCATCTCTTGTCTTGAGAAGGTCATTCTGCTTTGTAGGCCGGAGTCCTGATATGAGTGGGACTTTCACACTCTGCTTCTAGATTCCCCTTCATCTACTCTGGCGCATCTGAATAAGATCAAAGCGGTTCTTCTGAAGTTCTATTTTCTTGAGATTCGGTTTTTCCCCTTTGACGACAAGTGGTCGGTATTTCTGATTCTTCCGGTGTAAATACTCATGTTCAATAGGTCTATTGAGCTATCAGAGGCGTTGCACGGCCTGTCCCGACTGGAGAGCTCTCTGGACTTCAGTTTGAATATGCTTTTTTGGAGTGTCTTTTTCGGTCTCGTGTTGCTTTTATTGTCCTGAATTGGAGGGACTGTGTCACTGCAACCCTTGGTGCTCGATTGAGCTTTTTGCATCTTACTTCTCTTTTGCGTTGGTAATGAAGATCCTTTGTGCTGTAAGATTTGGAAAGTCGAAGGGATCTTAAATGTTGGAGTTTGTTTTGAGGCAGGTTGTATTTACACCTCCTCCGGCAAATTACAGATCACTGAGCAGTTTTTTCCAAGGTCTTGGGCTGCGGATCTGATGTTATTTGGCTGTCCTTGGGTTGTCCTTGAGGCAAAGAAATCGGATTATCGAGTGGAGATGTCGCTCGCTGGGATTTTAGGGCCAAGGCCCCAGCCAAAGAGGCTTTTCCCCGATCTAGGATCTCCCTTCATCTGATGTTGATCAGTTGTGAGTTCCTTGCGAGGATACAGAGATCATTTTCAGATCAAATAATCCAGAATCCGGCCCTTTAGAAGTGTAAACTGATCTTGTAGATCCTAGGTGCTCTCGGCCATCGTAACAGCAGGATCGTGATGCAGACACAAAACCTTCCAAGTAATTAGGTTTAGTGTGCATGAATGCAATCAAGGTATTTTGGTCTTTGAGTGTCATTGATGGCTTCATAAAGCTTCCCAAAAGGCGCCAGAGCAATTGTTTGGATAGTCCTAGGATCCAGCTTTTTGTAGGCATGCTGTATCAGCCTTTGCATAATTTTGCTCAATCGTCTCTGCTTCAAAGGAGATCTTACACTACGAGCCAGCCCAGGGTTGTGTCTTTGAAGTTGCCAGATCCATTGGTTGATATTCCATAGTTAATTTTGTTCGCTCGAGGGGTGCTGTTGGGAGTCAAATTGGTTGGTGGAGGAGCATTATTTCCTTACCCCCGCCAGTGGATTGGGGCAAGCAGAGGTCAGTCAACTCGCTAGATGGCGTAATGTCCTTGGACTGCTATTTCAGAGGAAGCGGGACTGGATCCAGAGTATGCTCAGCAGTCTGCCTCTTTAGGCCCTCTTGTGGCCTCGGCAGATGGCATTAACTCTTGGGGGAGCCTACGTTGTTGCATGCACCATTCGCCTCAAGATTAGGCCTTTCTTCAAGGGTGGAACCTTTCTCCAGAGGGCCAATTAACCCTTCTACCACCGTTCCCTCAGTGTCTCCAGGCCCTGGGGGGGGGGGCTTTCCAAAGTGCCATTTTACTGGCCCTATTGATGGACTTAAATAGGGCTTCTTTTTGCTATTAACCTCTACTGGAGGGGAATTCTTAGAAGGTAGAAGTGGGACAAATGAGTCGCTGTTTCTTCCACAATAGCCAGCAACTCGGCATCAGAAAAGTCCTGTTGGCGTTCGCCCTCATGACGTTTTTTTTCCCCAAAAACTCCTTGATTGTATTTAAGGAGATTGAGACATTCGAGTGTGAGAGTCTTTCCCACCCACCATCTTTCTCTTGTATGGCACCTTTGGTCGAACAGATCTTTTAGAGATCTGTTTATGAGGATTACCTGCTACTCGCAGTGAGTAAAGTTGTGCAGGAACACTTGATGCCTTAGGATCCACTTGCTAGGGGCATCTGATAAACTCTTCAAGTTTACCGAAGGACAAGGACTCTGAGATGAGGGTTCGCTAGCTTGCTGTCTCGAGGGGGCGAGGGTAGGGCTGGCTCCCTGTGGCGAGATTGGACTCACCGCCAGTAACCTTAAGAGAAAGCAATTCCTCCCTTGAGGGAGGAGAGGTGGAGGGCGAAGAGCGAGCAGAGGAATGGCAAACCTCCCCTCCCGGCGGAGTCTTCAGGTCTTCCCAACCCCTTATGTTGTGCATCATTGCCACTGCTTCATGGCCGGCACTCGCCAAGAGCAGACAGCTCCTGTGGGGCCTCGTGGGCAGCGCAGCCGCCCGCCATTTCAGCCGAGGGAGGCCGCCACAGGGGATCCACCAAGCCCAACGGTCGTGAAGTAGACACTGCCTCCCAAGTCACACTGGCCTCTGGCTGCAGAACTCCACCCAGAGGGGGCTTCATTTGAGGCAAGATGGGAAGCAGTCCACCCACCCTTTGTTGTCTCTAGGGGTAGGGAAGGTGGGGGCAGTGATTGAGTAGTTTTGTGAGAGCCAGAAGCCCCTTTACTTTTTTGAAAGTTATTTCTGGGATTTAGTCCCACCAGCTCTATTGGGGGAAATTGAAGGCACTCACTGCATGTGGATGCGGTACTCTCCCCTCCGACGGGCTTTACAGCCGGTGAGGATTTTCCTCTTGTGGGGCGTCTGGGAGGCGTCTTGGTCGAGGCCCTCTGAGGAAGCGAGCATGTTGTCAGAGAGGCCCAGCTGGCGCAGTCTTCCACTCCATAGGTTACGCGTTTCCACCGCGTCAGCTGGTGGTTTCCTTTTGAGTGACTCCGGAGCTGCTGCCATAAGCATCAGAGGCTGGAGGCAGGGGACCTCGAAAAAGGACTCCACGCAGTCTGATTTTCCTCAGCTCCGGGCCAATTTCCCAAAGGGAGAGTTCCAGTGGAAGTAGTCTCCCGACACGATCATGCAGGATCGCGGACTGCCGACTGCCTCGTCAGCCAGCTTCGCAGGGGAAAGTGTTCTGAAGCTCAAGGCTAGAGGCTCTGCACACGCCTCCAGAAATAAACTGTAGAAACACTGCGCACAGGTAGCGCTTGCTGCCAGTACTGCTGACTGCCCTTGTCCCCGTCAGCCCCTTGTGCAATTAAATCTGATATCAAGGTCAGACCGGGTCCATTTTGGATACCTTACTTTAAACTGGCTTCTGTTACAGACTACATATCAGTGGTACGGGATATGCAGCGATTGTCAAAATTAAAACCATTTTAACGAACCCAAGTCTAAAAAACTAATTTTTAAAAACTGTCGTTGGGAATGGGAATACTAGTTTTGGGTGGTGGGGAAGTATGAATTAAAAAGGGGGCTTGGTGGATCCCAAAAACAAGCATTTAGACATCAACAAGTCACTGTTGTGATTAATTTAAAAAAAAAAATAAAAAAAATAAAAAAAAAAAAAACACATGTAACCATACTCTTTTCCTTGCCACTGAAGATGGGCTTCTTAGTAGGCCAGACCAAGGAGTTTTTTTTTAAAGCACCCCATTTTTGGTTCTAGGGCGATTCAATTACCCTACAAGGATTGTTGGCAGCTGTGATTTAGCTCTGATTTTGGAGGCAAATCGATTTATACTTTGCTGTGCTTCAATGTTGCCCTCCTACGGGGGGGGCTTCAAGCTGGGAGGGAAGTGCGGGGAAGCCTGGCCGAGTGTTGTGTCGTCACCATACCACCTAATCTTCGTATGTCCTGAGCACATTGTCGTGGAGCTGTTTTTGCCAGCTGCCTCTGTTGCCAAGCTACCTGCATTCTTTGGCTGGGTTACTTGGTTTTCCCGATACCAGTGCTTCTTCCCCTGTGCAACGTGGATTCGATTTGCAGGTCTAGGTTGTAATTCGTCCTGGGTTGATGTCTGGGTACCAATCCCCATGACTGGTTCTGCCGCTAGTACTGAGCTGAATCATGCATGGCTGTCATCCTGGCCCTGGAGGAAATGGCTTGGAGGCCCATCCACCATATCATCGACTCCTTAGTCCCAAATACACCCTTCTCCAACTTCTCAAACCTGAAGCAGGAACCCCCCACTTCGTTTCGCCTCAGGCCAGACAGTAGCTCTTGCTTATGGGAAACTTTTATAGTGTTCCTGGAAACTTCAGATTCAATGAGCAGGAGCTTAAACCAGCTCATGGTTGTCAGGAAAAGCCCAGCAGGCAGGACCTACTGCAGAAGAACCAGGAGAGTACACAGCGACCGCAAAACCAACTTCCACACGAGATACAAACTAATGTTGCCCATAATATACATGTGTCACTTAACACTCAATGTCATATGCATGTTTGTAAGGCACTGGGGAAATTAGCTCCTAGTAACTCTTGGTTTCAAGTGAACCAGATTCTCCTGGCCTAGGAGCAAGAGCTAAATAGCTCCCAGCAACCAGGAATTTAAAACCCCAACTTTCTACTTTATCTGACTTTGGGTTGGCCCACTCGGTATTGTTGAATCATTTAACCCCCTTACCATCCGCGGCTGTTCGCTAGGAATGGATGCAGTCCAACTGGTGTGGGACCAGACATCTTGGTATTAGGTAGCTCACCTTTTAATATAGACCTGTGATACACAGCTCGTTAGTGTGACTGAGCAGCCAGGCTCATCTTAATGGGGTAAGGTGAGCTGTACAATGAAATCTATAAATACAGGTATCCCAAGTAAACACTTACATGTATAAATAATGATATATACACAAAGATATTTAAAGAATTCTTTAAAAACCAGCAACTAATGGTAACATTTATCCCAAGTTAGGATTTAAGTAAAAAAGTGAATAAAGCCAGTGAGCAATTCTTTCATGGGTTATACATCCAGCACATGATGCAATTTGAGGTAGTAAGAACCTTCTGCAGTATTGAGTTTATAGTTCAGAGTATAGTGGGGGTTGCAGGCAGTCTTATCCAGCAATAGTGTTCAACAATTAAAACCTGCAAGTTTTAATATGCACTATAGTCAGTTCAAATAGAAAATCACAGCAACTCAGGAGTAACCTTGAAGCCCAAGCTGAAACGTGAGCGCGAGTGCGTGGAGGTCAACTCTGACGAGGTTAAAATTACACTCCAAGGTAGGAAGCACCACAAGATAAGCCCCACGTGAACTGAAGAATTTGTTCCAGCTGCATGCCTTCTGGTTGTAGGGCAGCAAATCCTTGTGCCTGGTCCTTTGTTGTGGTGATGTCTGGTAAGCTCCTGCAACAGCACGAGAGGGACCCGCAGCAATGGATTCTCTTCGATTCAGCAGCTCCTTGTGGTTTTGGTGCTTTTTTCAGTGCCAGAGGAAGAATGAACAGCTCTGAAGTGACTGGATACCTTGGTCCTGGACTCTGGATTAAGATTTCCTGCTTCTCTAGGATCCTCTGGATGGCCACAACACAAGTTTTTGTTAGATTTGCTGCACTATGATGGTCAGGGGTCCTCGGGTGGTATTCTGCAGCCTTGAAGTCACAGCAAGTTGGTGGTTGCGCCAAAATGGAATTTTGTCTTGAGGCTAGTTGGCACCACCAGCCTAAGGGAGGAAGTCATCCTGTGTGGGTCTTCCCAGTAAGAACGAAAACAGGGTCAGTACAGTTGCAGGGCTTCACCGGGCCCTTCGTGGTCCGGTAGGGTGCTTCTAGCGTCTCTTCACGTCTTTGTTGGCTGCTGTCCCTCCAGTGGTCGACTGCTTCTAGTCCCCAAAACCTTGCCTTTTAAGTTCCCATTCATTTGCAGCTCTAAGCTGTCAATCACCCATCAGGGTGGCAGTCCACCAAGACAGCCAGCCAATCAGAACGGTTTCACTCAGGCACACCTGGAGACATGGAAGTTTTGGGACCCTCCCTCACTTCATGCCTTCCCCAACACACTGGAGCCTGGTGGGCTTCACGGCTGAAGCCTGCCCAAGGATTCAAACAGTAAAAGCCCAAGAAATGGCAAAAAAAGGAACATTTCTGGTCATCCTTAAGTGCTGTACTGCAGCCGAGGATTCAGCCTGCAGATAAATAGCACACGTAGTAAAAAAGAAACCACTTCCAACAGCTCTTCAAGTGAGTTAGTCTATGTTACATGAGAAGTGGGATAATGACCTCTGCCCCCAAAGGTCTCCACATAGGGGGTGGTGTGGAATGGACCCACTAAGGAAAAGACAGGGGTCATCAGTAGTTAACACAAGATAATGTAGTCAAAAATTAAGTCCAAGGGACTTCAGTGTCACTGCACAAAAGGTGCTGTGCGTCAATGCAAAACAGCAGATGCCTATGGAGTTTACCAGACTTCACAGTAAAACAAAATTCCTAGTCAGAAAAACAGTGAGGAAAATTTCCCACTCAGGATTTAAAATTAAAACACCCCGAGTCCAGCAAAAGAGCTGGGGGTCTAAGGTTAAAGGGAATATGCCATTGCTCCTCAGGTGGAGCCTACTTCTCTAGTGAATGCCCAAGCAGTACTACTGCAATGTAACAAGCTAGACTAACTAAAGGCAATAGGCACTTCAGCACATACAAAATTTTAACTGCTTGGCTAGCACAGGCCAAAGACCATTGCTGAACTTGCAGATTGTCAAGCCCAGCAAGAATTCTACTTAAAATCACCATAATCCATGAGCCGATCAGTGGCACTAGACCCATACAAGAGCTGTTCAATTCCTTGAGACACTGGACAACTTGGTTAGCTGACACCAATCAGGTGTGCGAGCTTCAAAAACAGACAGCAGGATATTCCCATGCAGGCCACTTGAAAACCCTTCCCGCAAGAATAGCAGAACAATTACAATTCAGGAAGCTCCTTAAACCACATCATAACCCTTTTGCCACTCCAAGACTGTTCACCCTACCACCCTCCCCCCCCCCCCCATCTGATCAGAGGCAATTTCAGTCCAATACATTTTGGCTGGTACCATCGACTGAAGTCCTGCTTAACAGGGTGCCCTCTCCGTTCAAGACTTGGTAGGATTTTGGCCTTATGCAAACTGTACCATAAAGCAATACACATTGACCAAACTGTTCTTGAAGTTTGCAGATGCCTATGGTAGCAGGCCTGGATCAACAGTTTATACTATTTTCAGGCTGGTTTTTAGCCTGTTGTGGATATATTATTAAGACATCAAGGGGCATACAGACCCCCCTAGGAAGGGTTGAGGGTGCATGTATATACCTACACCAGGGATTAGGTGGACCCTAGCTCAACCACGATCACCTCCACAACATCTAGATGTTCGGTAGACTTTTCTGCTATGCGCTGGGTCTTCAAAGCCTAAAAAGATAAATTGTCTGGACACGAGCCTCAAACTCACCATGCTTATTTTAAGGATCACTTCTGAGCACCCCCACTTTGAGGTCAAGGACAGAATAGTTCTTGAAAGGTTCTTCTACAGTGTATTGCCAGTAGCTTAATGGAAATACATTTGTGAAATTGTTCAAAGTGTGTTGTGGCACGATCCTTGCTATAGGTGGGTTAATCTTGTCTTCATGAAGGGAGAAACCGACTTCCCACAATGGCAGAGTGCAGCAGATTTTCACGACTTCTGCAGTTGGAGCACCAAACCCCCATCTGGAGAGTGCATGTTTTGATTGTATGGCACCCTTCATCTTTTCTAGGCTCTAGTAGACAGGGCAACTTTATAGGTCTGACAAGTCTTACTCCTGGGACATTTCAATTGGTCTCAAGGCAGCCACGGTCACCACTGCCAGATACATTTGTAGGGTTGGGGGCACTTAAGCACAGTGTTTTCCATTGCCTGTGAATACATGTGTATTCCAAATATAAGACAGCTACCCATTAACTGGCAATACCATTTCAGAGATGTAGCTAGCATATTTGTTGGACCCATTGATGCAATATCCTCAGAATGAAAAAGCAAATACCCTTTGACAAATGCAAGGCGAACACCTTAGCAGAATCCAGAGGCAGACATTTTGTTGTAGCCTGACCCATGACAAGTGTCCACTAATGTTTAACATGCGAGTGGCTTGGTCAGGTGTCAGCATAATTAGATTGTGATGTTTGATTGCTTGGACCTGCATTAAAAGTTCTTCCTTTGCAATCTCCGGTCATTCTACTTTGGACAAGTATGCCAGGTTTGTTGACGTAAATTATGCTTTTGCCATTTGGTCACCAAAAGGTTTGTGTAATCTAAATAGTGACATGTCCACTGCTAGGACATGTAGCACACAGATGGCAAAGAAACAGATCTTGATCAAACGCTGGACGTGTATACCCTGCCAAAGAGGAATGCATCATATGTGGTCAGATGTCGGAGATCATTCTAGAGCTTTGGCACCAAAACGCTAAAGGATTGGCCTCTCATGCTGGCATTTACAATTAATTCTAGCAGATCGACTGAGCAGATTGGCAGAAGCCAATCTTAATTGTCTGCTAGGGGTGCACCACGCCAAGCGGTTCCAAATTAAGGCCAGTCCCCTACAGTAAATGTGTTGTACCATCTTAAATTGCATCTTTATTGCCACAGGCAACCAATCCAAGTCTAAGGAAAGAAGAACTAAGAGCCTGCCTGATTAAATAGAATCAAAGTCTGGCAGTGTCCTTCTGGATTAGTTGAAGTTTAGAGCTTTGAGACAAACCAAAACAAATTGCAGTAATCCAACTCTATTTAAAAAGCACTCTTGCTGGAAAGGTAAAATAGTTGAGGAACCTTTATATAGATTTCAAATTAAAGAAACTGCTTATGAGTTTACTCGATTAGTAATAGTCGGGTCCGAGTGAAGCCAAATGCCCAGATTACAGACGTTATAGATGCAGGAAAAGTACCCAAATCAAGAAGCCGGTGCTCTATTGGATTAGGGGGGAAGTCAGATGCATGAATCTGTTTTTGTAGAACATTGGAGTGGAGTGTTTAGTGGCAGCCAATTAAAGACATCCAAGACAAAACTTGCTCCATGCACGATACCCTCCATTGGATTTCGAGTGGTACCATTCCATTCATAGGATAAATGGAGTGGTTGCTGCATACATGTAGAAATTCCTTCCCAGAACAAGTTCCGCCAAAGGTGTCAAATAAAGGAGCGGGCTCATGAGCATCAAGAGGGGATTAAACTGCATCCTTGGCAAATGCCACGACTAGCTTTACATGCCCAAGAACACCATCACCTACTGCTTGCGATCATTAAGCTATGCTTGCAATAGTGATGTGCAATATTGCTTTGGGTACCAAGATTAAGTGCATCACTGCCATTATCTTCATGCCTAGGTTCAGGACTCGTATCATGGGCTTCTGGTAAAAGGGAAATATGAAGCTGCTGTATGATTTACAGGCTATGACCACTTTGTACATGACTGGGCTCACAGAAATGTAGCATCACAAGTAGATCATGGCGTGTCCCCCAACAGCCTTCCTCTGCCAATAGGACAACATATCTATGCATTTCCCTACACATGTGCAGCCATCCAACTGAACACTCGTGTCAATTGGATCCCAAATAGGAGTGCTTCCAGAGAGCACCAACATGTCATGACTAGGGATCATAGGAATGTGATATCAATGGCA
Organism: Ambystoma mexicanum; assembly: GCF_040938575.1. Classification (NCBI taxonomy): domain Eukaryota; kingdom Metazoa; phylum Chordata; class Amphibia; order Caudata; family Ambystomatidae; genus Ambystoma; species Ambystoma mexicanum. The sequence goes on along the minus strand of NC_090931.1, from coordinate 287,590,402 downwards.
GAAAAAAGGCATTTCAGTGCCAACGTCAGCAACCTTTAGAGCTCAAACTGTATGACGGAATGTATTCACACCTTTACATCCTACAGACAACGTGTCCGTCCACAAGGTAAAGCTGGCATGTTTAGGTATCAAGCTCCCAAAACTTGAAAATCCCTTCAGAAGCAGTATGTTTTATTGTATGGACTATGCTCCAAATGGCAGCCACGACCAGTAAGCTGTGCATAGCACACCCAAGCCCCTCCCATATTAAAGTTTCACGTTAGAACATCCTGCTTAGACCCCTTCAGCCATCACTGCGAACCAACAGGTAGGGTGGGTAGCTTTCAAAATACTTTCATCTGAAGCAATAAATGCAGTTACCAGGCATCACCAGATCATGAACAGAACCTGAAGTTGCAAATAGTTAACCATGTCCGAACTACATACTGTATTAAGGTGTCTGCACTGCATTGCGAGAGGGATTCTAAACTAGCTTTGTTTTAATCCTATGCTGCACAGAAAAGGGCAATACTTAAAATCCCTCCAACTTCCTTAAACTCCCAACCAATTTTGCAGAAGACATTCAATGAGAGGCTTATAGGAGAATTTCTGATGTGGCTATTCGTGTGAAAGCAAGGCGCTTGCTGGCATTAACTGAAACTAATACTTTTACACTGCAGTTCTAGAATGTTCAGTGCACAGGCTCAGAACACTGGACAAGGGTCAACAGGTTTACATGGATGGACCAATGCAGGGTTCTGCAACCTGTGGGCTCTGGATGTTTTGGCCTACAACTCCCATGAATTGACTAGCAAAGGGCTAATTGGAGTTGTAGAAAAACATCTGGAGAGCAGAAGGTTGCAGACTACTGAACTAAGACTGATTGGGAGTAAAAGGTACAATAAACGAACAGCCAATAAGTTACAGAAAATGGCAGGCTAGGTTTACATCAGATACTACAGATTTCAGCACATTTTCAAACCCAAGAATGGGAGGAGTGTAGGAACAGGTAGTTGCCTTCAGCACATGGAAAATACCTTCTTGATGTAGGCTGCAATGTCCTTCTCAATGTTGTACTTCTCCATTGCCTGTGTGGCACAGTCGACTGCATCTTGCTGCATGTCCTCAGACATGTCTGCATTCTTGATTACTGCCTTCCTGTCAGACATTGTGACCCTAAAAATACAAACGTTACAGGTCACCTTTGCAGCACTTAACTGTCGAACAATGAGCAGTTGCCAGTTTATGTAGGGCTGAGGCCAGTCCATTACCCTGCTTACATTGTTCAGAAGAGAACTAAAAATGCTAGATTCTGCAGCCAATGAAATTGGAACCACTGTCTGGTCCCTTATGCACCATGCTACCCCGCTGCCAGATATCCAGCAGCTCAATTTACAGCAAGCAGAAGTGCAACATAGCTGATTTGCATAATTCTCTGGGGAGGTTGCAACAGGTGGCTTAAACAGAAAAGGACTACCTCCTGCCTAAAGGTATACAGCTGGACTGCATCAGGCAAAGCAAGTGAGCCTGCCACCCCAACAACATTGCAGTAGTGTTAGCCTAGTGAACATAAACGTCCTTCCCATGCTAAGTAACTCAGCACATGTCTGCTCTGCTGGTGAGGAGTGCAGCAATACATTTGTACATGAATGCTCCCAGAAGCAGCTTTAATGAATCTTGAAGTGAAGAATTGTGATGCATGTTGTACTAAACAATACAGAGTTCTAAATCTCAGAAACAAATTGCAGAACAATCTGAAATCCTGATGGCATGGATAAAGTTCTTTCTGCAGTACAGTTCTTCTAGGACAAAAAAACCATCCCTGATGAAGTGCTGATAATTCTTGGTCATCAATACCAGCATCAACCGTATTGTATGCCTTCTGGACAAACAAACGCAACCATTTGTAAAAAGTAGCCCGTGAAGTGCAGCGCTACTACAGCTAGGACCTTGGCAATATTCAGACTGAGGGGAAAACCATGTACAGTTGATCTCATTGAGATTCACCTTACGAGTGCTCTTGGGTAGGGATGAGAAAGTTAACCTCACGACAAAGACATGCCTTGAATCTTATGTTATTGGTCATTGCAGATTTCACCCGGATGAAGAAATTTAAGTTCATGATGCAGCCTGTTACCTGCACCCACCTTTTGTTCGGCCTATATTGACAGGGGCTGCTCTCGTCAGGACCAAAGGAAAGTGGCTTTGCATGTTACACCCCCACCACATTAGTCAAAACACAACCCTGCCCGCCCATCCTCCCCCAAAACCCCTTCCACTTGCTTCTACCCTCAGTTCAGCTATTGTATTGTTAGTACCAGCAAACCAGTGCCCCAGGAATGTCATTAGTGCATAGCATTTACAAAAACAAAGTTACTTGAACGGATGCTGGGTGTCATTTTACACCCCTAACTTCACTCCAACTTAGTCTCTGGCTCTCCTTAACTGAGGCACAGAACTAGTTGCAGCAAATCGAAAACCCAGTCAGAAGAACCCTCACATTATGCAGCCTACCACCACCAAATAAAACCATGTCCCCCAAAACCAGATCCATAGTTTAGCAACCCAAGGAGATTGCAATGAGTTCTGGAGGGAGAGCCACCGATTAATAATGCCTAAATTGCCATGAAGTAATTTCCATCCAGAGGTTCCACTTCCCAACTTGAGTAAATAGAACAATTTTAAATGCAGGGGCAGCAAGTAAAGGTTATCCATGCTTTCTGATCAAAAGCAACATCTTGCCTTGGAGAAAACAAAGCATGCTTGCAGAACACCTGGGAGTAGCGCAGATATCATACCAACAGATCACTGAAATGGGCATGTGCCGGAGTTACCAATCCTGTCTCAGATCAGGTGGAGTTGTCGGAAAGAATTGCAAGGTGCTAGCCAGCAATAAAAGCAGCCTGCCTCAATTCTACACATGTATGCAGCACACATTTTAGTTGCTACAAGAATCCACTTGACAATGGGTAGTGAGAATTTTGAGTCTGATAGTAGGGTTTACAACTTAGCAATGCATGGCAGTCCATTAGGCAAGAGTGACCTTGGCTGCCTTAAGCCAAGGTCAATGTGGAGTGCTCAAAGGTTCAGACCTGCAAAACAGCAAAGTTCTGACCAAACTGGAAAACCAGGAGGCAGCAGCAAAACAAGTAAATAAAATCAGTGAGGGTTCGGTAGCGGGGATCATTTGTTCCAAATCCCAGTTGTCGGTCATGAATACTGCGGCTCGTATCTTCCTGGTAAACGTAAAGATAGTCTTCCAGAAGAGGTGGTCATGATTACATGAAGCAATGTTTACCTTGATACTCCAAACCCAAGCTAATACTACGTTTCCAACATATATACAGATGAGGGTTTTCAAAGTGTCACCTGATGGGCTTGTTCTGAGAAAGAATTCACATCCAGGTTAAAGTACGCTGCAATAGTCGAGAATGTCTGAAAGCCAAATGCCTCTACTGGCCAAATACAGAAACCAAGAGCATAAAATGGCTCTTCAGATAGGCTTTGGTCACAATGGAAGGGAGGGGTGGATAACCCCCACCCCATCCCAATACCGACATGAAGATCCGTGATGACCCCATTCTATACCACAAGTGCTATGGATAGCTCAGTCATCTGTATGCGTGACATTTGCAATTAATTTCTGTAGCAATCTGTGGAAATACTAGAGGCACTTGACTGGCTAGTGCTCAAGAGAGGCGCCTCAAAGTATTCCAACCTCTTGTATGCTGCATCAAGTATTGGAGGGATCCCACTACTGTATATCTATACCAACTCTTGGTGGAGATTTTCATTGAGAGCGACAGGCAAGTGAGCTAGTCCTCAGTATTTATGTCAAACTGCACCTGACCACCACCACAGGAAGGTGTGCCTGAAAAACAAGCCAAGGTGCACTGCCATCATGCAGGTTGATCAATCGTACCTCCCTCGAAAGTGATGCATGTGCAAGACTATCCCCAGCCCTGCAGGTAACGGTTGCATCTGCCACTATTAATAAATTACTCCAAATACTAGAAATAAGGAGAACTACTCCAACAAAAACTAAGACATGTAGAACCTTGCCCCCTCTTTCACCCACAAAGCTCCAAAGATAGGTCGAACCATTAGTGCATGTAGTACCACAGGAGGAAACTATTCCTGCCTTGGAATTAGTAAACCTTTATATTTTAATGTACATGATTAACTAGGGGCAAACTACTACAAACATTTCTAGTTAAAACAGTTCGACCTGCTTATAAAATACTTCTATTGGAAATTGGATTTACATTCATTTTCCTCCCAAATTAAAATGCTCCCACCTCCAACATCTGGAACACCGACGATCCCTGTACATGAGCTTTTTAACATGATATAGGATATGCTAGGTTATTAAGTGTGGACTTGGGGAATCAAACCTGTGATGCTCCATGTCGTCTTGCTTCCAAGGCAAACACATGCCCCAGAGCTATGCTCCCGAGCATAACACTAGGTCATATCTCCAACCTCACCTCCCCCACTCCTCCCCCCCACACCCCATTTCCCCTCCCCCAACACTTCACCCCATTCCACCACACAAGCGGTTTCAAGAGCTTTGCAGAAACAGTCTTGCCAAATTAGGGTTGTATGTCACTGCTGGGAATTCCCGATCAGACTAAACGGAGGGAGCCCAGATGTCTAAATTTGTGTAGACTAGCTTCTTTGGCCGCCATGACCCTCTCCCACCAAAATACCCCACACCTTCACCCAACAAAGGGGCAATACCGGGCCTTCAGGAGATTTCCAACATTTTGCTATTGTAATCCTGGATGCCAACAAACGCTGGGATATAGGTTTATCCGTTCTCTAGACATCAACCAATGGCACGCCCAAAAGTAGAACCTCTGGGGTCCTGGGACGTTTAGTGGGTGACTGCTTCTATGGCCACTAACACTTCTCAAAATGAGGATGAGCGGGCAGTCCCACCACATATGCAGATATAAGCCCTGCACTTTCCTTTCCACCAGCATATTGACTGCTGAGCTACTTGAAAGTGGTGTAGCTGGACTGGTGGGTAATGCCAACTGAGTTTCAGGGCACATTCGTTATTAGTTCCTAGACCAGGTGTCCAGTCGGTCCTCCAGTGGACCCCCCCCCCCCCAAGTGTTCCACATATATGTGTTGGTTCGCCAGCATGTCCTCCAGATAGTTTAGCTCAGTGGTGCTCAGGTTGCCTCACCAAAGGCAGTTTAGAGTGCTGCAGCTCACCCATAAGAAAACCTAGCCAATTCTGAAAAGGCCTCTTTGCATTAAAGGTATGTGGTTGACCCTCTCAGAGCTTATATGAAGTTTGTAAGCCTCCTCCCCACCCCTTTAAAACTCCCAGGATGCATCCTTGGGGAGAATGCTGGTTATAAAAGATCAGGGAATTGGGATTCAAACCTCTAGGGACCTTTTTCTGCCGGAGTGCCCGCTCCCATGCCTACAGTCATTCTGTTAGAGGTGAGGAATTCTGGGAACCAAGGTTTCAGCGTTGGGGAAAGGACAGCAGGGACCGAAGAGGTATTTGAGTCCAATCTGTTCGATGGTAGCCCATTTGGGAGGGGGGCGGGAGAGGTCCAAGCAAGGTGGTGTGAGGTCTGCCCTGCAACATAACATCTATGGAGATCCGGCACCCCTAGCCCACCCCATTGGGAGACCCCACCCCACACCACCCTTCTAGGAATTCTAGCCTTCTTGCCCTACCAAACAAACCCCAGCACCTTACGCTGCAGACAGTCCATGTGAGAGACAGGTAAGCAAGTTCATCTTAACTGCTGTAATTCATCCCAAGAACAAGATTTCCTGTTTTGCCCATGTTTCCAGCTCTGCCTCCAACCTTTTAAAAAGTGGCAGGAAGTTAACGCCCAACACTATTCAGGTGGAGAGGGGGTAATCTGAATCCCCCAACCCCCCAGTGCTCCATCGACTTAGTCTCCCATCTGATGGGGCAAAGGGACTGCAGGGTGTGCACCTCCCCACCACACAAACCCACCTCTAGTGCTACTGATTCACTAGAATGTATTTCAAAGCAGACTACAAAGGATTTTAGTTCCTCCAACATCTGAGGGAGATTACAAGTAGTAGCACATCATCCACATAGAGGGCTACCTTATGCCGAGAATCCTGAATCTTAACCCCTTCAATGGAGGAGTTGTAATGGAGGCTCTGAGCCAATGGCTCCATGATCAGGGCAAACAATGGGGAAAGAGGGCATCCCTGCCAGGTTCCATGCGTTGGGAGAAGAGTGTGGTGGGTACACAATATTGCTAAGTAGTGGGGCGCTAAGGACTAGCCTTGGATTTCCCAGTGGCAGCAGGGCCTAGATTATTTGAGGTCACTAGGAGCCATATATTGGAGCTGGGGTTGTCGACAAATACCAGGATTTGGGATGCATGGTTGAGCTAAGGGTTTATCGAGGTTACTGTATTGGATGGTGGAGGCCACTAGTATTTCACCAATATCTGTATTCCATGATGCCGACAGTTATGAGGTGTGGAGGAGGATTCATTTGTTAGCATTTGCCCTACTGAATTTTGCTTTGGAAAAAAAGATTCTCATCACCATGTCTTGGTTATTCAGTTTATTATAAAATCAATTTTAGGGAATAAAGGACATGCAATAATGGGAACATTATCAGCAGCTCCTGGGTCACTCAGTTTATAAATTCATCCAAATAGCTGAGCGAGATAGGACCTGCAGAACTCCCCTGCAGAAGAACTCCCCTGAATGTCAGCCCAATTACAGCTGTGAAAACTGCACAAAGTTTGTTAGGGAGAATCAGTTTAGTGCTAAATTCCTCCCACCTTAGAGACCCCCCTGCTCGTGTGCTGAACTTGGGACTTTGAACTTTTAATTATGTGTTTTCTGTGTGTTTTTTTGGTTGTGACACTCCACATGCATCATCTTTTACATGGTGTGACAGCACCTTCAGTGCAGTGACACAGGAAAGTCTGATTTCCAAGGTTTAAAAACCCTCTTGTATAAACTACAAGAGCACTGACACGAGTAACTTTCTAGACCCAGCACACACACAATCTTACAATAGGGTGCTGGAGGGGTTACTTAGTGCTCCCTTTGTCTAGCTTCTCATGTAACATTTGTTACCCTTTCCTCAATGAATGGTTGGTGGCAGTAGTTTACTAACGACTGGTGTGCATTTACTGCAGGCTGCGTTTGCAACTGCAGTAAAGCACCCAAGGGTGCCATTTGTCAAGATGGCCAGTCTTTTTCACCATCTTTGTGGAAAGGTACTTCGAGATTTACTCTATGCACCAAACCAGGTTTGGTCCCTTTGTTCGTTTTGTCTTTGGCAGGATTCATGAGTGAAGCACACCTCTGGCTCCAGGGTGTCTGGCGAGGGAGGTGCTTCTAGGAGACGGCAATGTATTGAATGGCCCGCTAGCCGGCCGGCAAGGACAGTCACCCTGCTGGGTGACTGACAGGACTGACAGCTGGGAAGAAACCTGCAAAAAGGAGAGGCTTTTTAGCTTGGAAGGCAGAGTCGACCACTGGACGAAGGATGCCTGCTGCAACTCCTGAACTGTTAGTTTGCCCAGTGAAGCCCTGCCGCTGTGCTGAAACTCCAAATTTGTAGCCAGTAGAGAAGCCCCTGCAAGGACGACTTCTCCCCTCGAGTTGGTGGGACCAAACAACTCCAAAGTAAGCCACCTGGACATCCTCTCGGAGCTGGTTCAAATTCCACTGCAGTTGCTGCTGGAACCGAATAGCCAGGGAGAGTAACAGATAGTGTGCGTTGCTTTTAAGCAGGCCAAGAGCTCCAAGAAAATCGCCCGGACTCCCAGGAAGCAGGACTGACCAAGCCTGAACCACCTTAACAGAGCGCTGGACCCCAGATGCAAAGCCCATCTTGACAGACAGGAACTGCAGTCTTGCCATTTGCGGTAAACGCGAGGAGCTGAAACACCAAAGTGCCACTTATTTGAAGATTGCCAGTTGTGGTGGCCATCCCATTGCAGTGCAGAGGTCCCCAAACGTCCTCCCTCTTGTCCCCATGACAGACCCAGAACACCAGGATCTTCAGAGCTGCACAGAAACTTAAGTCATCTGTTGCCCTTTTTCTTTAAAGGTACTGTACAGTCCAAGATAATTTAGCTTGTGTAACTGCACTTGTTCTTTGTTGGTGAGACCTGTTGTGGTTGCTCTGTAGAGTTGCCGATAGCTTCTTTACTTCCCAGGTCTAAACAGCTTATGGCAGTGCGTTGAATTCTTTTCTGCAAAGATTGCTAAAACATAGTGCAAGACTTTTACTCACCTACAAAAATGCTTCAGCTCACCTAGACTTTTGCCCAAGTGACTTGGCCTAGCCTGGCTCCCTGAATGACTCTTCTGGCCTCTGACATTGAGTTTAGTCTTCCTTCCAGGAAGGAGTGAACTAACTTTGCATTGGGGTTACCAAAAGGTACTTACCTGCTTCAGAATATTTGTATGATCTCTTGTTCTAATCTTGCTTTGCCGAACTCTTGCATCCGATTCTAAATGCCAACAGTAGTATGTCCAGTGTCCTAGTTACTAAAGTCACCTGAGGGTGTAGGAAGTGTGTGCCATCCCAAAAGGGTACTTACCGATTTAGAAATATTGAGTGGATTTTGGAGTGAATTTGTGTGTTATTATATTGCCAACTTCTGAAGGCTTACTCACGCACAAGGTTTTTTGATTAAACAATTAAATTATGTAAGTTTTTTATTTCTTTATTTGTATTTGGTTATAACAACTTTTACAAGAGAAAAATTTTAAAAAGAATATTCAAGAAAAAAAATCAAAGTATAAATCAAATAACGAATAAGTAACGAACATGAGGTTTATACAAAGCCTAAAAAGTCAATACAAAAGAAAAAACCCAACCGACATAATAGTATTCATTATATACAATAATTTGATATGTTCATGCAGTAAGAGTCTATTGCAAACACTACGCAAGCTAAATTCCGTATCTCAAAAAGGTGCAGCCAATTGACACTACTTTACGAGCCTCATTTTAAGATCTAATGAAGCACACCGAGAAGCTAAAACTAGATTAGAGAATATTCATCAGGCTACTCGCAGAATCCCTTCACTAAGGAGCCGTTCATTATTCCATCCTCGGTCTCCAGAACATGTTAATTTGCACACCTTATTTAAAAATCCAACTACAGCTATCTGCATAGAGGTCCTTTTTCCATGTAACATTTGCCACCACAGGCTATCCAAATTTACATAATTGGACCAATTTTTTAAAACATTCTATATGTTCTTTCAATGCAGTACAATCAATTAGTAAGTGTTCCAGAGTTTCTGTTACTCCACCAATAGCACAAAACCTACAGTGTGAAGCTTTCACTTTCCCGAATCAGTGATCTCTCGTGTTAAGAGCACATTAAATTTAAAACGCATGAACTCTTGCCACATACACTTTTCAGGAAACTGGGTCAAATACGGATCCCCCACATTTACTCTGAAGAGTTGGACTTCCCTAACAGTAATACTCCAGTCCATCCACTCATTTTTCACCTTAACTGGATTAAAAATAAGGATATTAAGGGGCGCTGCAATCTTGTCCAGATATTCCAAACTTTAAAATGGTCAGTACAGTAGCCACTTCCCAGGAGATCGTACAGGGAACCCTTGGGGCCGTAATTAACTTCCTAAAAAGAGAGACCCTTCGCCGCATAAGCGCGTTTCCTATAAGCCTAATTCATAGTGTATTGCGACCAAGGGAACACACTTAAGTAGACAAATGACCGTAAACATGCTTCATACTCCCAAAAAGGGACTAGCTCAAGACCATAGCATAGCTGAGATATTGGGCCTCATTACATGGACGGCGGTAACCATGGCGCTAATGGTTGCCGCCGGTATTTTACCGAGTCTGCCTTGGTGAATGGGGGAATTACCACCCCATTCCAAGGTTGGCGGGGCGGTAATTCCCCAAGGCCCTTCCCCATTCCCATTTGAGCCCCCATAGGGCTCAATGGGAACGGGGGAAAGGAGCAAATAACGGTACTGCTATGTCCCTCAGCGGGTCCCTTCCTTAACGTGTAGTCTGGCCACACGTTAAGGACGGGACCTGCTGAGGGACCTCGTATGGTGCTACGGGATTACCGGTGCCCTTATCGGTCCCGTAACCCCTTAGCGCCATCCGTGTAATGAGGCCCATTGTCTTACTTTTGGAATAGCACAGAGTTGGTGAAAAAGAATTCTGTATTTTATGTCAATTTTTTTCAACTGCACTGATAAACTAACCTTACATTTCAAGTACTGCCGGTAATATTCTTTATCCCCATATATGTGGTAACCTAAATAGTGGAAATAGGAACTAACCACCAATTTAACATGATTCAGATACCACAAGCGTTTCTGAATATATTGTCTCGAATACAGCCATAGGATCACCGTTTTCTTAAGTGTTTATAATTTGCCAATGTATAGTCTCTAAACTTACTCAGTTTTTTGCAGGCCTCACAGGGTTTGGTCGAACAAAATCATCCACGTAGGCTGTCCACCCGATTTTTACTCCCTCCACCACAGGCGGAGCAACTGCACTACCATCAGAAACATACAAATTGAAGATAGTGGGCGCAAATACACAACCTTGTTGAAGTCCATTAGAAGCATTCCAGAATTGTTGGTACACCTAGACCCTTCATGCAGATGGAACATTATTGATAGCAAAGTCGATGGCATGCCAATTTCTTTCAAAGCAGGCTTCTGTCCACCATATCAAATGCCATTGTTAGGTCGATCGCAACATATTGGGACACTTAACATGCAGGAAAAAGCATGGAGGGTTAAAAGTCCTCTGACATCTCTGCCAATGTTCTTTCTGAATCCAAATTGGAACCTGGATAAAATATCATGGTATCCACCCATGTTTGAATATGTTTCAAGACCAGAATGGATAATATCTTGGAATCGGCATCAAGTAGCACTATCAGCCTATAGTGTTTTGACATGACCGATCACCTTTCTTATAGATAGGAACTTTATAGGAAATATGCCAAGATAAGGCATGTTCAGGGTCCTTACTATGTCTTTAAATAAAAGGCTGGAATTGGGACCATAAGTCTGTTTCTTTAACAATAAAATTAGCCAGGCCATTCCGGCCCACAGCCCTTGATGAGGATGCTTCTGTATCAATGCTTTAATGTCACCTGTATTATATCAAGGTGCCAAATCACATCTATGTTAATTGGGAGCAGATCCTTAATCTTTACCTGGGCATATATGGTTCCAAAATGCCCTTCCCACTGATTTTCCAGCCACAGACTACTCTACAGAATTAGGGCAATGCCCAAAACGATCTCAAAGTGTTATTCCCCTAGGGCGGATAGCATATTTTCACCATCCTTCAGATATAACATTGCACGATGCATCTTAAATTTTATTCTTCCATTTGGTTTTTGCCTTTAACAGTACTTTCCCACTAGGTGGTAAATTCATTTTACAACTTTGCTGCATTTCCATAGATCTAAAATTTTTAGAATCTCACTACCACATCATAAATATGCATTTTCTTTTTATTAGGAATGTTTACAACATTGAAAACCTTTAGTCAGAATGAATGCACATTGTGCAAACTAAACATTTAAGTTAAGACTAAACAAAACTTCCACTGAAAATGTCCTAAATCATCTATCAACATTGACATGCGTGTGCATTTTCTAATGTTCCGATGAATTAGATCTAGTTACTCCAGAGCTCTTCTGATCTCATATTTAATGGCACATGTTCAACAGTCCTTCCTGCGTTTTTAGGTCCCATTCTTCCCTTGTGCCAGACGCTTCCAATTTCGCAGCAATTGCAAACAGGAATTTTGCTAGTGCCAACATGTGAGTTTTATCTGCTTCAATTAAATCAGCCACCACGCATTTGCTGACTGATCCATGCTTTGTGATAATGGGTCCCATTTCTACATGTTTGATATTTCTATGATTTACTTCCAATGGGGTTGCTGTATTAATTATGTTTTGTGCAGCGACAAAAGCTGTCAGTGTAGCGTGAATGATTTCCCCAAGATTAGATGCATTAAAATCAGAGAAAATAAAACTGCATTTGTTCTACACATTATCACTATCCCAAACAATTGTTTTAGCTGAATTAAGTGCTGCAGAACATAATCCATAATTTACTGCTCGTCATTCTCCTTCAAAGTTCAACTCAAGTACCTTATGATCACTACTATGTATGTTAATCTATAACCAGTTGCAAGATCCATCAATGGTTGCGAGAGAACAATGTGATCGATTGTACATTTCCCCCTAAACCATGTAGTGTGATAAGTGGTATTACTTAAATCTCTAGCATTATGCATGCCCCATTTGTCAAAAATAGCCAGACGCCAATAAAGATTCGAGAAACCTTTGACAATACGACCCAAGTCCACTCTAATTGCAGTCAGACCACCCCGAAGGTCTACCTCGGGGTCCCTTTGTGGCCAGCACCGAGTAATCCAGGACATCTGGTACAGTTAACCACGTCTCTTGTAGACAGATATCAATTCAGAAGAAGTCATTAAAAACCAGTGACCGCTGGTGTTAAAACGTTTGGTAAATTAACCCTGATATGTTGTAACTGTTGGGTTTTAGTCCCTGAAGCTTGGAAATAGAGTCACACTGAGAGTCAGCCACCTCAGGCTAGGTTCTTTCAAATCACCTTTGTTAATCCTGCCACATAGCCCCCCATATTATTCTAATGACTTTCCCTTAATTTAATTGGTTGTACCAATTACAGATCTACAGCACCCTTACTGGTTCTCATACAGCCGAATCGATGAACTGCCTCAGCTTCTCGAAGAACAGCCTCACAAGTTAAACATGAATGGAAGGCTATCCGTACAAAATCGTAATGTTTGGGGTGCACAAAGTCTACCAGTTTTGCTTCGCCAAATTAAATTAGCAAAAAGGCTCGGAAATGAGGGCCAGAACTCTCCAACAATTCAAGGAAGGCAGACCTCTGTAGGAAAAAAGATACGACACTGGGGTTCTCAGGATAGCATGGATTTCCTCCCCAAAGTCAAAATTTGTATCTGATGTAAAGTTACTAGGTTGTGAATCAGTTTGGGCAGTAATGCGTAATCCATCCTCATAGCACCCACTCAAATGTTCTGGCCCCTAAGGTTTTAGTAGGGGGCTGTTCATATCCAGACTGATTTTTGCATGCCACTGTTTGGTTATCCAGTAAGCTTTCCATCCCTATGATGTTTTGGGTTAAGACTTTCCCCTTAGAGGGCATTAAGTTGGGTACCACAGGATGTTAGTCAAGCATTATCTTCACAACTTTCCTCATAATCCCCATCACTGCCCCCCCACTTTATCCTCCGACTCATGTTTGCTCAGTCCCTCCAACATGCCCCCCTCCTTTCTGACTGCTTTTCATCATCACCACCACATCTTGCCATAGTCATGGTGTCTGATATAACTCACGTGAGACATTTTGAATCTCAATGGCATTATTGGAATTGGGTTCCAGATGCTATAATTTCAACTCCTTTGCTTCCCGTCGAGTCGTAACAATTTTCTTAGGAAAGAAATGTAATAAACTTCCTTTAGCAAAATTGCTCTTCTAGGTTACTAGAAGGCCCCGATTTATTAGGTTTCCCTTTATTCTTTAAATTAGATGTGATGAGTCTGCAGCCAAAGTGCCCGCCCGACTTCACACAGATGCCGCATCATCCATGTCCAAGTTCCCCACCAAATTGGAGGTGACTCTTATGAGGTTTCGCCAATTGTTCTTAGTGCCCTTATTTGGCCCTTTCCCCTGCTTCAATTTTTTGAAGTTATTATTTTGCGCCTCATTTTTTGCATAGGGGCTATGTTCGTTCCCTCATTCATCCCAATCCCATATTCATTGTGTTTCACTTCATCAGAAGTTTTGTATAAGTCAACTGGGGGTTCCAGGGTGATATTGGGTAGATACTATGTTATCAGCAGAGTACCTTTCGTCATTATGAAACTGAAACCGTATTTGTGCCAATGGAGTAACTTATAACTTACCACTGTTTACACATGCACACTTTTGTAGTTCAACTGCATGCACACTTTTGTAGTTCAACTGCAGTAATTAGGTTTTTAAACATTGTGTGCAGCCGAAGTTTTGCCAAGAAGCAACCATTACACCACCGACACCTTGCCATTCATTACTCCGACCTGGGTCCTGTGCCAGTGTTATTTTCCATTGGATACTGTGATAATGCAAGTAAGGAACTGTCAATTTCCAGTGTAGGTGCCCCCATCTCGATTAGATTATCCATATTTTCTTGCACGGGTGGCTCTACACATTTGAAGTGGTTATCCTCTCCGGATTCAATCAACAATGTGGACTCGTCCAGCCTTTCTCCCATTTTAAAATCATTGTGATGTCCATGGAGGAAGGGCGGAGAAGTGCAAGGGCCATTTTCATAGTGCCATGCACCAGGGTAAACACAAGTGGAGCTGCCAAAAAGTCATTGTAAGCCCGAACCCCAGCCATTGTTCCCCTTCTGGTCACTGGACCACTCCTATATGTCTATTGACAGGTTTAGTGTATTCAGTATTCTAATCGCAGCCCCAAACACCACTTTCTCTTCATATAAGCATACCTTTGACAATGCCACTTTCCAACAAACCAAAAATACAATTAATATTCACAGTCTGGTCATCTTTTCAAGCTTTTTCGTGTTACTTGTCAACTTCCAATCTGGAAACCATTCAGCATAGAATAGTTATTGCCGAATTCCCTTACCCGCAGCCCTGCCAGCCAAACACTTTTGGACGCTTCGGTGCGTGCGCCCAGAGGTAATGTAGAGGCTGAGCTTCGGTGGGCGGGCCCACGAGCAGGACTGCAAACAGAAAAGCAGGTCTTAATGTAGAAACTGAACTTAATGCACAAAGCCGACAGTGCTCTGCACGAGTCCCAGTGATGATCACAGATTGAAGAATAAGGACCGTTTACTTGTAGAATGACAGCAGGCTTATCCAGTAGCGTTTCCACTCAGAAGGCTTCCCCGCAACTTCTCCACACCGACAACATTGGAATTTAGGAAAAGGTTTCAGAGTTGCTCAAGCGCTCCAAAAGGGAAGCCAAACAGTAAAACACTACTTGTCACTGTGAATCTCTATGCAACTCCCCTACAGCTCACATTGACCCCTCTTGAAATAAGCCTGGCTGCTCAACACGCTACCAACCTGTGTAGTACAGACTTATACCAACGTTTGGGTTCCATTGCCAGGTGGTCAGGGTTGTTGTAGTGCACCCAAAGGGTACTGCATACAATCCTGCCTAACAAAGTTAAACAAACTTTCACAGAACTGGACAATAGTTGGCAGCACCCAAGCTCGGCAAGTGGAGGACATTCACATGTGTGGATATGATACCAGCAGTCTGTACCATAGTTCAGATAAAATACGACGTCCTTGGTTATTGCCTACACCAACAGCACCATTACTGATGCACATGATGTACAGTGTTCTAACTTTTGGTCCAGCATCAAGGCTCTGAATACAGGGCCCCTTTTGACTTAAAAACCGGACTTATGGCACTTCAGGAAGAGCATGCTAGTTACTATGGTTGCAGGAGTCCAAAGTTGTCAGACAGGCCCTCTGTGCAGTCTTGGCATGGTGCAAGTTTCTTGTGGCCTTTGGATCATGCCTCAATTCTAGACGTGGGCGAGCCCGGCAGGGCTCCAGCCGGCCCTAGCCCCACCTAGGGTTCTGACCTGAACCCCTCTGGCCAGAGACTGCCCAAAGTAGGGGCTGGCCAAGAGCCCCACCCGGGACCCATAATTGCTCAGGGAGCCATGAACGTAGGTCCAAAAACTAAGCCTGGGAAACCGGAAAAGAGTGGCAACTCTGGGCACTTGCAGCAGAACTGGCCAAATGGGCTTTCAGCACTTATGTGCCAAAACACAAACAGCAACCAGTTTCTATCCTAGTGCACAGGGAGGGGGGGGGCTTTAAAGAGGAGTCATCAGGCTAATAATGGAAGCAGCTCACTGGAAGGAGTAGGGTGGTGGGGAATACAGGTTCACCAGCTTGTCTCAGCTGACCCCCAACACCCAGAGAACAAACCGGCCTGCCTCATGCGTTTTCAGAGGAATAAAAGCAAGCGACCGGCCATAGAAATTCTTTCCTCAGCTGTGCCCCTGACAGTGACAAACTGCTCTGAGCTCAAGCTCTTCTGTATTCCGGCCCTTTAACTGCTAGCATCATGAAGGTCGCAGCTTCATTTTTTACCCCGACACAGGCTACCCCTTGTTTTGTGAAGCCATTTCCCGGGCTCAGCCTGTGGTGGCCTCATGACCCAGGCCGGACCCCCAGGTTCGGCCCTATCTGACTCAACACTACTCAATTCCAGCACTGTTGGGCTGAGTGTCAGCTTCCATGGTTAGAAATGTCCAGGTATGGACGCAGCCTTAGGTTAAAGAGGAAATGCGGTAGCTAAGTGCGCAATGCTTCCAATCACAGATTGGAGCCTTGCAAACGTTTGGCAGCCATGAGTCCACATTTCCTGTACTTACTCAAAAGTAATCCATCACATAAATCCAGACATCAGCAGCACTCGCCCTTCCAAGGCAGGCCGAAGCCATAAACAAATCGTGCAACAGTTGCATTTTTGAGAAAACCGCTGCGCGACTCAACCCTCTAAAGCATCACCACAACCAGGGAAAGGTCACCCAGTATACACACTGAAATTTGACTGAGCCTCAGGTTGCACGCCAGAAAAAGGCGTGACCAATGCAACATCTAGATTAAAGCACGCATACAACCATTACACTTTAAAGCTTCACTTTGCCTGCGCACTACGGCACAGTCTGGCTTAACTGCTAGCCTCCATGCACCTTATTAGCCACTGGGAGAGTCCATTTATATTACAGGCAGGTCTTCGAAGGCCAATATTGAACACAGGGGCCCTGGGCATCCTCACCAAAGGTCTAACCTCACCAGCTTTCTAGATTTAGGTTCTCAGCAGATGCAAACTGTCATTTGCTGTCCCTGGCACAAACGTGTACCCTGCAGAGGCAATTCGTGTAGTCTTCCAGACTGGTGGGATTAGCTTGGACAAGGACCAGAGCCTTAAAGTTTAGCATCAGAGAAATGGCATCCTTCAGGGACCAAGCCCAATCAGTTGGCCTTCCACGGATTTCACAGGTCCACGTATAGAACGTGACCATTTGTGCTGCACAGCTGCACATGCTACCGTTCCTTACATCCAGAGGTAAGGAAAAAAATCCATTTTCCCTGGCATTACTGACACGTGGGGAGGAAGGTTCCACGCACCCTCAACTTAACCACTTTTTGGTAATGGTTCACGAATTGAACTCAAAATGTTAAAAGCACCCGCAAACAACGATGTCGGTTTACAAGTGATGAATACTTATAATCCAGATTTTCTGTACACATTCCAAAGCATTATAATGAAGTGCTTCAAAGTTAAACTGAATCTAAATAGCGTTGTCGTCCTAGGATATAAAGGGAGTTGTCCTAGAAACCAGTGAGTGCTATACACCTAGTCCATTCATTGGGATATAAACTTTGACAGTTGTTGGTGAAGGTATTCACGGGTGTGAGTAAAGTCATTAGTCAGACAGTAATACGAAGTATGTAGATTAAGAAAATTAGTACAATGATTTACATTGATGTGAACCCCTAGACGAGACAGAATAATATTTTATTGTTTTTACTATGATTTCTGAATGAATTTGAATAAAAAATATTTATATTAAAAAATTGTATACTCTATTTGCTGCAACAAAATACAAATCCTGTGAGTTTATAATAGCCGAACTAAGGCAGCAGAATTGAAGGTTTCACATCACCCACTAATACAATACAGTAGTTTTAAGATGCAGACTGCCCAAGCGAAACATGAAGCCTGCACAAAGACTGATCCACTTATAAGCACTCAAGCTCGATGATAGAAGTGAAGTACCCGCCATCAGAGAGCCCCTTTAGATTTACGATTTTCATTTCTTGGTCACCTCCTACCCTTAAGCATCCTTGCATCTCTGCAGAACCAAACAAAAGATTCACGAACGGCGAGCCATTGGATTATATAAAGGAAGCATCGAACCAAACTGCACTTATTTGCAGTGGTTGAGGCATTCATTACCTTCAGGGACCAATATGGGCCAGCCCTGCCCAAGTACACTCCCCCTAGTTGTTAAACTGATCCAATGCAACGAAGCAAAGCCTGTAGAGAGCTCACGCTAGGACATGAACGCCAATGTCCTCTAAATATTACGTTTTTTGATCACTCCCTGGCATAACTTGCTAAACCGGCTGGTGGTAGTTCACAGCTGAACATCACTACTTCAAATTTTGAAAGATGCCCACCAGGGTGTTCCTTTGCATCTCAACCAACTACTGTAGCCTCCCGTATTGAATCCTGTGCCGTCAGAATTCTGATGCTTTGTTGCCAACTACCAGACTACTTGACATTCAGGTCTGTCTGTATCCAACAATAGCACTCCATTCCTAGACCCATCTGGCGTCTGCCCTAATCACTCCTTGAGGCACAATTCTTTCAATAGGGCTTCTGAATGCTATGCATTTCTGCCCCATTACCCAAACAGATTAGATTTAACTTGTGACAGTCATATGTTGATGCAGTTTCACGGCTGTGCTTTATCTAGTGGCCCAATGCCCTCTGGTATGGGCACCCAATAAAATTCACAAAATTGAAGCCCACACTGCTAGCACAGGCCAAGCAATGCTGGTCTCCATTACAACTGGGTGATGCTTTCAGGATCACCATCTGGGGCTGAATTGTTATCTAAAAAGGATATTACCGAAGTTACATGGAAGATAGTGTTAAAATGGGTCTTATTTTGTAAATCGCCACATGGCCCCCAACATACATGCTGCCACAACCCTATATTTCCATGCAGGGCCATTGCCAATATATATTTGGAAAGATGTTTTAAACAATTGGCCGGCGTTAAGTACCACAGAATGTAGTTAGGTGATGAAATATTGGATTTGCTTCCAGGAGAAGTGCTTATGCTGCACTACTGAAACTTATAGTCAACACTAATATGTTCAATGGATGAACTGTACAAGTGTGCCAGTTCTCAGTGGATTGATTCTGTGGCAGTGTTATGAGGGGTGGCCAATTGGAGACCTGAAAGTTCAGGCTACATTGGCATAAAACAAATTGAGGTTGTGAAAAATCACTAGAGATCCCCAGTTTTGCGCAAAATGTAATGTACAAGGCAAAAACACCACAAAACTAAGTATGCTATGGGAGCAAAGAACACCACAATGGAACTTGCTAGTACAAATCACAAAGAATTACCATGGCTTTAGGGTGCCCTACCAGCATGTACTATTGGTCACAAAAGGAATTTTAGACCACATTATGCAAGAGCATATAACGAATAGTGCCCCGAAAGGAGTATAATGGGGCAAGCAGTTTATTGCGCAAGGGGAAGATTGTGAGATTGTGGTTAACATGAAGTGTATTTGTGTGGTGTTGCCGTGACTAAAAGAACGACTGCTCTGCAGAAGTACAGGGATGAGTGGAATACTCGGGCCCACACTACTAAACCAGCAGTGATACCAAAGGTGAAAGGCGAAGCACCAAATTTATACCTCCTTGATCATTTAGGCGGATTTAAGCCTTGATCATTTAGGCGGATTTAAGCCAACAGTAGCAACCCCGGCAATGCATGTACAGTGGTTGCAAAATAAAGTGTCCAGCCAATGATCTATAAATAGAAACAATGCAAAAATAAATGGCAACCAGATAGTTAGAAGACACTAGGAACACCATGTGGGAAAACCAAATTCCGACTTACAGACATAGGTAAATTAGCTGGGGTCTTCAGGAAGTCGGATTGAACAACTCAAGGTTCAAAGTGAAGTTCTTGAAATAAAAGTGGAGAGAAGGGGGCTTACAAGTCACGTTGCCTCAAAATGGACGGTCTTCAAATACCTGTCTTGTTCCTCAACATAGTCAAGCTAGGATACATTTTAGCATCGGCTTTGGGAACTCCTTGTGGCTCACAAGCATCAATAGTATGTAGCACAAAGTTGTGACAGGCAAGCAATGTCAGGATGTATAGCTCACAAGAAGCGAGTCTCAGGGCCCACAGCTGTGCTTTGGTGTTGCTGGGAAGCCCAATCCTAGTCTCCAAGGGAAAAAATAAATAAAGCAATCAAATTATAAAAAGAGTCCTCCAGTTTCATGCTTCCACAGCAGATTATCCAGCGTGGGGTCCAGTTCCCGTACCACAGCCAACAGAGGCAGATCTTAGTCAATAGCAGTTCACAAGGCATACAGTAAGTCGTGGTAAGTTTGCTAATTAAATTGGTGTAGCAGAGGTAGGTCAACCTGTTCAATGAAGGAACATCACATCCAGCATTCCTCTTGCCTTCAGGGATCTCCCTGCCCTCTTCACTGCAAGTTCAAATGAGCTTATGGGGAGCGAGTGCAACAGAAATCATTTGCTTCACTCTTAGTGCCAAAGGCCTGTGTGGTAGTGCTAAGCAAGATGTTCTTTTATTGACGTCAAGTGGGAGGGTAGAAGATCTAGGGTACATTGGGGAGACATTCTCTGAAATGGAAACCATTATGTGTGGCGTCCCTCAGGGAGCATGCCTGTCACCCCTGTTCTTCAATATTTGAGTTCCACTTTGCAGAGAACTGGAAAAGTTGGGCTTTTTCTGCAAATTATGCCGACGATTTCCAGCTGTCAATGAGACCATCTGGAAGATCAGTACAAGCTAAATGAGGTCTACAGAGTTATAAAGAACTGGAGGACTACAAATTGGCTATGCCTAAATGCCGGGAAAACGGAACTTATGATTTAGGGGTCCAAGAAATCCCAAGAGGCCTTTGTCCCTGCTTTTTCCAGCTTCTTGGTTGAGGATAGCCTCATTGGAGTGGTCGATAAGGTGAAGACCCTGGGTGCACACCTGGAGGCCTCCTTGGATGCAGGGGCTCAAGTAGATGCCATTGAAAAGAATACCCAATACCACTCGAGTACTGAGACAGGTCGCCCCACTAATCTCTAAAAATAATCGAGCCAAATTAGTCAGGGCCATTATTTTGCCACGTCTGGATTACTGCAATGCCCTATTGGGGGTGCTAGCAGAGAAGATATCCTCAGACTGCACGCATCGGTGTATAATTTATGGCATGAAAAGATACGAACCCACCTCTTGCCAGAAAGGAGTTACACTGGCTACCTATATCAGCCAGGATCTCCTTTAAAATGCTGACCCTGTGTCACAAGTGCATCTATGGGACAGCTCCATGCTACCTAAAGGACAAGATCACTACATACCAGGCCACAAAAAATCTTCACTCTGCCTCCACCCAACTCCTACGGGTGGCAAGGACCAAGAGAGCTTGTGGAAATGGACGCTCTTTCCCAGTGCTTGCGTCAAAGGCATGGAACAATCTACATCTGGCGCTCAGAGAAGAAAGCAAACACTTGGCTTTTCGAAAGCTTTTGAAAACGGCACGTTTGATCTAATCTTCGTTCATCCTCACTGATCCTTTTCTTTGTGAAGGAGCGCTTAGAGCCCGAGGGCTTTGGCGCTATAGAAATGTTATAACATGTGAACACTTGAAAGTTTACATGATCACACATGCAAATGCTTTTGATGACAATCCAGTTCTGCTGGTGGCATCTGTGCAACTGATGCTCAATCCACAAGCTGATCCCATACCTTGGACATTTTATCTCATTGCTCTGTTGATTTATACCAGCTGCCATGAAAGTAATTTGGCTGTAAACTACACCGTTTTACCTAGGGTCCAGTTTTCTGTGTGCTATGCCATCCACTCCGTTTACCTTTTCTTCCCCATTTCATTATGGCTACACAAAGCTAACTAGATGTTTACGCAAAGTAAACATCAATAGTTCCATCCACTCAGCTATAACACTAGTTATCCTCCAGAGCTCTATATTATAAATTAGCTTGTGCAGGAGAGAGTTAGCCAAACTGTTTTCCGAGACTGTCATATCGTGTCCATTCATGCAGCTAATCATTTTACAGACTCATCCATGGCTCGCAAAGTCTATTAACCCACTTATGTAGTCGAGTACATTTTATGAAGGGTGAATATCATGTGCAGGGAAAGGTTTAAACTTTTAACATGTACTTTGCAGAAAATGTCACCATTTTCACTGTGCATGGCTGGCCTCTGGGTGGCAGCAGTATGCCAAAAAGTGGCCGTGTGGTGAAATGCATCATTTCAATGTTGTCATCCATTGCCATAGAGTGCATTTCTCTTAGATCAAGCAGGTAAGTTACTCAACCTGCAGGTCTAGCAGAGTCAATTAGTGTGCAAGGTCTGACTCAAAGAGTTACTTCACAAAACTACTGTATCGGGTCTCATTTTATGTCTGGGGTACAAACAACTTCTGGTAACCTTAAAAATATTAGAATATTGCTTAACAAGTTTTTGCCAATCAAGAACATTTTAATTAGCCAACTACTAATCAAGGTTAGGCCTTGGTTTACACCCACTGGGGTGGAGTAGACCATGGCCTGGATGTCTTTTGTCTTCACTGGTAAAGGCCTCTGGATCAGACTAGTTGATAAACTAATCAGAATGTGCGATGCCCCACTTTGAAGGCAAACTGTTAGATGATTGGTCCAATGAAGGTCGTTACAAGTGCCTATCTTATTACATCATATCCGAAGTACTTGTCTGAAAGGAAGAGCCTTACAGAAACGTACATGGTGGGACCCTTTCAGCCCACCTTCGCTCTCTGGCTACTCCAACTCCATTTTCCCAAGCTGACTGCAAAGGACTACAGGGGTCAGCAATCTAGTATGAGGTTATTTATGTTAGAGGTGCCTCTTAAGCACTAGTTCCCAGGAAACTTGATGGGGTGGAGAGGCTTTCTGTGCCCTGATAAGTGTTGCTTCCCTGCACAGGCTTCAAAAGAGTCAGCATCTTGACCGTTGTGTCACAAAGTAGCTGCGAGTCAGGCCAGACAGTCCCGTCATTGCCAACCCCTGCTCAGAGCCAACACTAGCAAGATCTCAAATTGCTGTAGCTGTTTGCCACAACCAACTATAGCTTATATACCCACTAGAGCAAGGAATACAACAGTTTTTAAAAGCCACCTCTGCCTGGAGAACTGCATTCCTGACTGCTGCTGGAACACAATTGATCTTTGGACCCACACTGCCACTGCAAAGCTGGCGTAGAGGGCAACTTCCAGGTATCTCAGCAAAGGCACATGATGCACTATGAGCTGAAGGTGCTAATTCAGCGCCAGATAAGGAACGCACCTAATAACTGCAGGAGTAAGAAGATTCACTGTGGGGGCAGCCAATGGGAATTCATTTTCTGAACCACAGACAGTATAAAGGACTTCACTGGGAATGGTAGGGGGTAACAATACATTAGATGTAAACTTGTTCCAACACATGGCTCCGATTAGATAAAGGGCAAAGACAAAAATAGCACAATCAAAATCGAGTAGTGGGAAAGCCCTTGGAACTGGAAACGTTCATTCACACGTAACCAACAACCGAAATGTGCAAAGTGGGTGGGGGCTCAATTTACTAGTCATATGGGAATTACGACTACCAGAACTGGGTGATGTAACTGCAGGGCAATCAGCCAAACAAGCTGCCTTGCACAGTAGCAGGAAGGGTGGCACTGCACCAGTCACATTGACCGTTGATGCCCACTAGCGGGCAGCCGTGGGAAGGGAACACTGGACGGAGTGGTATTCCTGGTAGGACCAATCAGACTAAGTTCGTACGGTCCGACGGTGTGGCCAGCCCTCAAACTAGAGTCTGCGAAGGTGTGTGAATGTCCCCAGTGTACCGAAGTTCCAGCAGTCAGAACAAATGTTGCTTCAACAAGATGTTCTGGGTGGGTTGTGAAAAAATGTACCACATGGTGAGGTGATAGGAAAAACAGGATTGCTCTAATGACGCTTTCAGTAATGTTAATTATCAAGGTAATTGCAAACCAATCAAATTCCTGGGAAGCACAGAAAACGCAATTCTGCAACTTGCAAGTGTTTCTCCCAACTTCTGACTAATACTGTAATAGTCCAGTCAGATGTCCGGCTCCTGGTCAGAGCTAATCCACTGTTCTGTGCTCACCCAGCTGTAATGAACAGTTGCTTCATGCCTGGTTTGTGCTCCATTTTTTGATTATGTGGTCATTATGCACTAGTTAGTGGACCCCTGACTACCATCTCATGAAATGAGGTCAGATTAGCAGACCTTGCTTTCAGTGAAAGAATTACTGCATCATTTTAGTGTGCAGAATCAAATCTCGTGCCTTCACGACCTGGTAGATTGCATCCTGTCAGTTACCATAAGGAAAATGTGGCATTGATGCCCACAATGTTGCATCTTGTCAGTTACCATAAGGAAAATGTGGCATTGATGCCCACAATGTTGCATCTTGTCAGTTACCATAAGGAAAATGTGGCACTGATGCCCACAATGTGTACAAGTGCCAGCTAGAACTTTTTTTAAAAAAAACACAAGACAGTGAAGGATGCTTGTTGTAATATGCACATGCTTGTGCATAGGCACACTGGTCCAATGTTGATGCATGTTTGGCAATCAACATTCCACAGTGGCCGTTGAGCTGAGGGAGCCGTAGCAGCAGGCTGCGGGGTCTCGCAATAAAGACACATTATTCCACTTACCTGTGTGTGTGTGAAGGAGTTTATGACAATGCTCGTGTAGTTGGACCCTATTGGCATGGCAACGGAAGATGCATATCGCACTAAACCAAATGTTACTGTTAAGAGACCCATTGTGGTCTCTTAAGCAAGATAAATTGTGTGGGGAAGTCAGAGGAACCAAAGGATTAGGGAACAGTACACAGTTCACTGCATGAGATACTTTAAATGAGACTGTTCAATGGGGCAGGCCACTATAGTTCTGGTTTGTAAAGTAGCTGATGTATACAAGTTGAAATTGACAACTTGTCTACCCGTCATACTGACAATTAACTACCCTCGGAAATAAGGTTTAGTGTTGCAAACACCGCTCATGACCAACCACACCTGCCTAAAGTATTTCACCTTGCATCAGACATCTGCTAGGACAGATTTTGTATAGCTTTTGGTTGATCTAGAGCAGTTTCCAAGGGGGTTAGATAATGCACCACATGATCTGTTGCCACACTGGAAGATAAAACAAAGCTGGGCTAAACAGTCAAACAAAAACGTAATTGTGAGTAAGGTATTTTATAGGACACCAAGATAAGCATTTCAAGATCAGCTTACTCAAAATAACACTCAATGAGAATGGATTGCCAAATGCAGACCACGAAAAGGAAGCCAGAAGGGTGGAATTTGGTCTGAAATACAGTGAATATTATGGCCATAGTTCATGCACACCATAATGGATTCTCTAAAATGAGGATATGATTAAACTTGAAAATACAAGCTTAAGGAGGAATCTCAAAGACAATCTTAGGGAGGAATCGCAAAGAAAGAATCTGGTGACCCACAATACATTGTTAAGATCACCTTTTCTGTGTGGGGTGCAGGGAATGGCTCTGAAGCACAATCCACATCCCCAACCATGAACATAAGCTGTACCCCGAGCCTTAACAGCAAGCCATGCAGCCTGAGAAGAGCATGGGGTACAGCAAAACCCTTACAATATTGTCCTGTGGACCAGAGGGCCAAACCTGTAGCGAGTCAGCCAGCCATCAAGGAAAGCAGCATGTCTTAAGTCCCTGTTAATGTGGAAGGATAAGATGTGGGGCTGCTGCAGAGGAGTCGAACTTGACACAGCAAGAACTCCAGATTCTGGTAACTCGGAACAAGATATGGAACCTAACTGATGGCACTGAAATCAGGACTCCAGTCCTTGGTTCTATAGCAACCGAGAAACCGTGCAAATTCAAAAGGTTTTGATGATAAATGCGTACCAATGTTATACACCTCAAATATTGCTTCCAGATGAAGTCCAAAATGCTGAGAGACATCCAAGCTCGCTATACTGATATCCAAAGTGCCCAGGGGCACTAATCAACCTGAAGGATTAGAGTTCCCTAACACCAGACAACCAATACAAATGTTGCCCTCACTTTTTGAAGTAAATGACGAAATAGCCACCCAGTGTACCAGGGAAGTGAGAGACAGGTCATTTTAGAAGTTGGTGTGAGATGGCAAGTTTATAATTGCCCGGATGGATTACCTTTCAAAGTGGAAAGATTTAAAAAGTAACAAACGAGCTACCCCAGGGGTTCTTTTCTAGGTGTGCTCCTAAGGGAAGATGTTCTAGTGAAATGTTGGCCGTCAGGTAATTTGGTCTCAGAAGCTAAATCAGATTCCAGGAGTGCTACAAGACATTTGCTGTTTCGCATCTCTGAACAGCAAGTGGTTTTGTGCAATGTGCCAATGGGAGTAAACAAGCAACCTTTCATGGAAAAATCTGCACATCTCATTATCTAGATGCCTGCAGAAGCATTATCTTCACCTCCTGTTAGACTTCACCTCCTGTTAGACTTGGACTAAAGACCAATGGATTTAATTCAATCAATAAGTGAATCTTTGAAATGTGATGAATTGATATTTTGAATGGATGAAATATGAATTGATACAGCCAATTTATATTTAAATGTTTTTTTCTTGTAGAAATGTGTGAAAATGAATTTTTGCCCCTAAGGAGTAAAACAAACTCGAAATGTGTTGGGCTTATCACATCAAATGTATAATATTTATAACAACTCAAAAATGGTCAAATGTTAGTGTCATTGCTGAAATTACCTTATGTTAATGAGGTTTTAACTGTCTGAAACTAACATAAACTAATCGGAAAATGAGGATGGCCTGATCAGTAGGTCCTACATTGGAGTCTGCAACACCAGAGCCACCCTCAATACAAATATACATACAGGCCACGGCCCAATTGATAGTATGCAGGTGACGCGGGTTTCCTACCTAGGAAATCTTTATATTTCCTAGCCTGGATACCAAGGCTAAGCATCTCTCCCCTGCACCTTTAAAACCTTTACCCGATTACTAAAAACTTTGGCATCTGGTAGAAGTTAGCCAAACTGACTCTTGAATGGGTGTGCTTGGCGTTTTTTGGTTTAATCTAGAATCTGTATTGGCCGTCATGCCTAGAGGCCCAAGCTACATTCACTGATCAATGAACAAACATTTGAGGTTGCTTGCGGTCAAATGCGGAAGGGGTATAACCTAGTAGTTAAAGCTACACTGCATCTTTTGGGGTGAACCAAGAGCTCTGCATGTAATTTTACTCTTTTGTAATGGCATGCTGAAAACCTGAAGGTTTCAGCAGAAAACCAGGGGTTGTGATTAATTCAAAGCAGTCCAGCCACAAACCTTCAGTTTTGCAGCTTACTGCACCACTAGTGCCCAATATGTCGCTCATTGAGAAAGCGAATTAGAGCCTTTCCTCAAACCACACTGGATTTGGAAATTCCATGCGTGTAAATGTTATATTGGAAACCTATGAATGCTATAAAAGAAAAGAAAGTTTTGAGTAGGCGCACTAGGTATGTGGCCAACTGAGATATAGAGTACAGTGCCATTCACAATGAACAAAGTATGGCCACATGGGAGCCAAGGAAATATGGCAACTTACAAGGAGCATGATGGATTTGTGCATAACCAAAAAGTCAATTAAACAGTTGGGGCCAGCTTTGTAAGACTTTTCCAAAACACTGGATTCTACCTTCAACATAGAGGGACAGAAGCAACAATACTGATCGTGTGAAGATCACTCTAGCAACAAGCTCCCTACTAGTAGAAACTCCAGCGGCAATATCCATTTTCCTAAAAGGAAGATGGATATGGAAGAGAAAGCTGTAAATGTAGCTTTATGGAAGGCTATGTGGGTTACCTTGGTAACATGACGATGTAGAAGCTTGCTAGTAAGGATTCTGAAGTCAGTTATGGCAGAGTACTTTACAAGTGCGGGAATACAGTGCTACAAATTACTCGTTTAAAAGTGTTCCTATATTACTTTGTAACACTAAGACTATTGCTTCAACAGAAGTATAACATTTCAAGATGCAAGCTACTAGCAAGGCCCGATTGAGATCACTCGCCCCGAGGCATCTCCAGTAACAGATCATTGCTTCCCCCACACCCCTCAAAGGCTATTGAAGTACCCACATAGTTTCGCCTGGCCGCTTAATACCTTAACAGGCTGTTCTGGTGACTTGAACTATTCCAATGCTTAACCTACAGCAGATAAAAGCCAAGGATATCCGTTACAGTCTGACGAGTTGGGTGTGTTCCAGAGCATGGAGGTTAAAGTACTGAGACCATTATTTTGGTTCCTCCTCACTATGGAAAACGGGGGTGCTTAGATAATTTCTAAAAAAAAAAAAGGGGGCAACTGTGCCCATGCAGCAACAGAAGAATTGCCACATTTTATATTTGCCCTCATTCACGCCTGGGTTGAATAACTTGCTTCCTTCGGCTAAAAAGGCGCGACTAGTGGGGGTACCAGACTTGTTTTTTAAGGTAGTTCATCGTAAAACAAGATGCAGTGGCCATGTGTTGATTGTGCATGCCATAATTGAACTTTTTTTAAAAAGCAGTATACCACGTGAATTTGATTTCTAGATCTTGCTTTTGGATCAAAATGTGTGTATGCGTTATAAAGTCCGAATATACATTCGGTAAATGACTTCCAAATCTATCATTCTAATATACACATTTATCCCCCCGGAACAAATAGTTACATGGACAGTATACATCGTCCACATGCTAGTCCTGAGCTGGGCAGCTGTCCGTTCTCCTGGTGCAATCATTGGAGAGCGCGGGACCATCCTTTAATGAGGAACTAGGAATCATACCAGATGGCAAGGAGGCAGCCTTAGGCAAGGTCTGGCTGGCCGGTTGCAATAAGGACGAAGAACCTGCACCAACTACACCGTCTGCAGTCTCTAGGTTCAAACGATACCATTTTTTCTACTAGACTGCTGCGCCCACCCTCCCAAACCCCAGCACACACTGGAGCTTTGCACGCGTCCTCCTCACTTCGGCGGTGATGCCGCCTCACGCACTAGCATCCCTTCCCCTGGACACCTCCCGGGAAAACACCACACGCCATCAACGACACCCTTGGGTGACACGCCCACCGCCCGCCCCGCACCTTGGGAGGACACCAAGCACCATCTGTTGCGGGGGCACCGCAGCACCCCTAGATGAGCCGGAGCCAGGCCACCCGTCCCAGTACAGCGGGAGGACACCCCCTCAGATACCTTACTGGCAGATTTGGGCGACACCACGCAACACCGCCCTCAGATACCTTACTAGCAGTTTTGGACGGCACCACGCAACGCCTTCCTCCACGCACCGATGAGTGGCAGCACCCACACTTTACCACTTGCTCTTCTAGGCTCGGGGGTGAAAGGTTTACTAGAGCCCCCGTGGATAACACCCTCAGCCATCTCTACACGCCAAACCCCACCGCAGGAGGTGAGCGATTAACACCCTCTAGTGGTTCCTTTGCTCAACATGGCCCTGCCACTCGGCACCCTTGGGTGACAATGCTTCTTTCGGCACCCTTGGGTGACACCACCCCCTTTTCTGGAATCTCATGGAACACTGACTCCCCTTGGATAACAGTCACGCCGTACATTTCTCAACGCCCCCTGGTTGCCACACAAGCCGAGCGCCCACCTGATTCAGTGCCGGAGCCTGCGATGTAGCCTCTCCCTCCTCCCCAGCAGCGACCGTGTCAGCTCCTTATCACCCCGGCAGCAGCAGCAGCGCTGAGCCCGGCCGCCCTGCGCCTCTGAAATAGCAGAGCCCCGCCCCTGCAGCGGCCGCAACGGACTGAGCTCCCATTGGTTACGCCCTGGCTACGCCGGTTCGTCCTTACCTGCCATTGGCTGAGCGAGATCGGCGAGGGCATTCTTCCGCAGCTCCACTCTGCCCACATCTTGTTTCATCCCACAATGCATAGCGACAGCACTGCAGGCAACCTTGCCTTCCCTTAAAGCGGCAGCGCTGTCAAAGTGGACGGTCAGCAGCAGGCTAGCATCCACCACGCAAATGTGAAATAGCCCATAATATAACGCACATACACTGCTTGTGTCTGTCCGTCTGGTGATATACTCTGTATAATTTCCAGCTTGGGCAGTTTTGTCAAATCCACTGCCCCAAAATAACTCACCCACATTTTAAAGGTGTCAATTTCTTAAAACCATATTTACTCTCCAAATAAGACACAGTCACTGAACTAACAATCCCCAGCAATTCTTCACCCTTCCCAAATAAAGCCCCAAAATCTTGACGTGAATGGACCAACCTGCAAAGCAATCTCACTGCGCTCATTTGAGACGCAACAGGTTAATAGGTATCTACGCATTTATAAGAAATAGAATCCTCCGATTCCACTTTAAAAGTGTGTAAATAATTCTCCTTTTACAGGCTAGCTGTGACATCACTACGGACCTATAATAAGAACATTAAATCCGCGATTAAATCACCGCTGCTCTATGATCAACTATTACGCTTCCATTTTGACGTCACAATGCCTGCTGCAGTCCAGCCGTCTCTGAAGCACTTAATTAAAGCTGTGACCGGCTTTTTTTCGTATTAACATTTTTATTGAAACAGTTATATAACAATAATGCCGACACGCAGCCCATACAAACAAAACGTGGAGTTCGTTTATGTGACAAGTTATACAACTTCCTTTCTTCTAAAATCGGCCTTCTGTGACACTTTATAGCCATTATCTGTTAAGTAACTATTTATGATAATATGTTTATTTATTGCACTGCTGAAGTTGAACACTTGAGAGCAAGAAACTTCATTTTATTGACCTGGTTACTTGGGAATCTTTATCACTCCTAGTCCTACTCTTACTTGTGAGGTTCCCGACACCCATCTCAGGAATCCATTCCATCTTTTAACCAACGCCCATACCTGCCCCACCCCGCCAGAGAGTACAATCCTCCACCCCCCCCACAACATGTGAGTTTCAATACACCCTAACACATCATGGAATGTTTTTCACACCACACCAGAGTGGGCGAGGAAGTTGATATGTACTGTGATGAGGAAGAGTAGGACTAGGAGTAATGAAGATCATGGGAAGTAACCATGCCATTACAGCCACGTGCCTCTACCTCGTCCCAGTACTTACTTGTGAGACATAGGGCCTCATTTCACGGATGGCGGTAAGGATACCGGTGCCGGTAAATCCTTACCGCCTTACTACGAGGTCCCTTTGCGGGTTGGGGGATTTAACGCCTGCTTTTGGAGGCGTTAAAAACCAACCCGCAAAGGGACCCAGGGAGCTAATTACGGTACCGCAATTTGCGCTACCGTAATTAGCGCCTTCCCCATTCCCATTATCACCTATGGGGCAAAAATGGGAATGGGGAAGGGAAATGGTGGAAGGGGGAATTACCGCCCCGCCAACCTTGGAATGGGGCGGTAATTCCCCTTTCCGCCATCCGTGTAATGAGGCCCATAGTCTATGAACCACACCATGACTGCACCACCAAAATCTATTTATCTCCAGAAATGATTTCCCTTTGTCACTGTGATTGCAGTCAAAAGAAATGTATTAATTCATTGCCCCATTTGTTTACACGTGTTTCGACCTCTCAAGGGCCTTTGCCAAAACAGAAAGTTTTCTGAGCAAGTTAAATCATATTAATGCTCTAAAGATAGTCATAAACATGAAATGAAGTATAAATTATATTCACAATGAAATAAAAATGTGTGTGAAAAGGAGAGGAAAAATCAGGTTTGTAGTCACCATTGATTGTCAAACACGCACACACACATAACAATACAGGAGACAAAATAAAACAAAAAGAAAAAGCAAACAGAAAAGAGAAAAATTATATATATATGTATGTGTCTTTGTTAAACAGGATATCATATTGTGCCTCCTTTATCGTATATATTGGCCTAAACCCAGTCGATCTGCGAAGAAATCTGCGTTGCTAAGTTCTGACCTTAGATCGACTTAGCCGCCATTTTAGGTCCATCCGCCATTTTGATTTCCATCTCAAAGTCACTCGGTATTCTAAAATGGTGGACAGTGTTCTCCTACTCATAATCTAGCCGCCCTGACCTTCACATAGGTTAATGTCTAAACTGCCCGTAGGCTAAATGTTTGGGCCGTGTAATGAGACCATGTCCTATGTTTGACCTTTAGATCAAAGGATTACCTGCACCAATAAGTCAGATCCGAGTACATACATAGAATAACAATGTTGTTTAAATACTAAATGTGAACACTTGTTGAACTACATTGTATAAGACATGTACCAAGGTTTAATGTTAAATTCGAAGATAGATTGTTGCCATTGTGACTTGTTGTTGTATAAACTAGAAGTAATCCACATGCATATAGTTGGGCTAACTAGAAGTGAACTCGGCACGAACCCTAGACCGAGAATAATTAACCTGCAGAGGGGCTGTACATTGTGATTGAAGACTGTATAAAAGATGCGAATATTTAGACGTCCAGTACCTCTCACTTCTCACACCGAAAGGGCTGGTATTCGCTGTGACGTACTGAGGGCCAGATAGCTATATGATACTTTGTTTCTTTGTAAACTGTACATTTTTAGAATAAAGATCTGTGAATCTTTATAAGCCCGTGTTTGGTGTATTTCCTTTTGGGGTATTCAGCCTCGATATTTCCTTTTGCTTTTACAGATGGCGCCCGAATAGGGACCCTCAAGATTGATGCCAGCTTGTTGAAGGTTGACGCGGCTATCGGACCGGGATTGGACGGTGTAAAAGGGGGCACCTTTCTTGGATGAGAAGCGACACCTCAGCAGCGCTGCACGACCCGATCCCTGGACGGTGAGCATGCGGTCAGAGTCGGCATCTTGACGAGGGTCCATATATCGAGGTGGGCAGATTTGCCGAAATCACCAACCACGTGGGACCTTAATTAGAAAATGTGTAATCTGATCGGACCTCCTTAGGATTTGATCAGGTGAGTCGTGACCAGATTCTTAAGTATCCTGATCATTTGTTTTGGCGTATTACACTTGCAAGTGCAATTATTGACCAGGTAACACCAGTGTTCTGATATGCCTGGGAAATTGTCTGCCTGCTTCAGGGCGTTATTCCGCAGTGACAGACAATCTTTGGAATTTGGCCAACTGGCGCCAATGGAGGGGTTGCTGGCGTGTACTATGTACTGTAAGCACAGCATTGGCAGTATTGTATTTAATGATATTTGGCACAGACAAACTAGACATGCTTCCGAACTTTAGTGGCCAATCAATGGTAGTTTTGAAATTCCTCGTATTGAATACTTACAATCCATATTATTGAAGAAAAAGGCTAGACCTGCAGCATTCGATGTATTACAGAATTGGAAGAAAGAAGCTATGCAGCAGCTTAAGAGTAGAGAAAAGCATGCGTGCTGTCATATGACGAACGCCGAAAAAGCATTGTTATATGACCAGAATAAACAGTCTGAGTCTGTTAGGAACATGGATAGGGCTTTTTCACTTGGTGTCCAGAAAGTGTATCCTTCTAAAGAGTTTCATATATCTGATGAATTTATCGATAAACTTCTAAATGAACGAAGGCCTGGTGCCACTGCACCACCTACGTATGTTCCTCTTCCAGCTGTTATTCCTCTTCTCGTTGTTCCTCCTGCTCCTCCTATTGTTCCTCTTAATGTTCCTCTTCCTCCAGTCGTTGTTCCTCCTCTTGTCGTTGCTCCTTCACCTGCTCCTCCACCTTTGCCTGCTGTTACGGGTCCGGTGGGCGTGCCTGCCGCGCCAGGGATAGTACCTCTGTATCCGGATGTTCAAAATGTGCCTACTCTCCCTCTTCCAAGTGGTTCTGTACCGCTTGTAGTAGATCGGGGAGCGGGATCGAGGGTTGTAACTCGTAATATTGTATCTTCAGAGAAAAAGTGTGAACTAACTGCGTGGGCTAAGGGTTGCATGGAGAAAGGTAAACGTGCTGATGTTTTTGCCACACTTTGTAATTTAGACAATTTTCCTGAGAAAAATGTTTTTATTGAAGGATTAGGAATTCATTTGTGTGTAATGTGAAACAGGCTAAGTGATATACATCACCCCCAAGGGTTAAGGGATTTGAATACTTTAGCGTTTTCTAGAGATACTGCAGAGAAAGTACAAGAGCATGTTGAGAGGGTTCTTGAGTATAGAAGGGAGTTGGAAGGGTTAAAGAATGAAGACATAGATGGTGATAGTTTGGATGTTATGTTCGTACAGAAACGGTTTTCCCCTTGTCGTGAATCGATAAATGAGGAAACACGAATTTGTACGAAAGACGCAATTAGGTGGATCTCAGACACATTGATAACTCCTGTTGAAGTATATGACACGCATAGTCAGTATACGCCAGAAATGCAGAGGAAGGTGATACAGGTAATGGTAGAGTACCTACAGGATGAATGCGTAAAAAGGAAGATTTGTTGTCCCGCAGAGTTATTGAGTATTTATAAGAGAGCTTTCTCGCTTTACACTTCTTCAGCTGCTTTAGCGCTCGATTTAGCCCTGTTGCTTAGTAAGCGTTCGGAGTTGCCTACTTCTCAGTTTCCTATGAGAGAGGTTCCTCCGACATTTGTTCCAAAAGTTGAGATTCCAGCTGATGCCGCAGCAGGTACACCTGCTCGGGATATTCCTGCACACTATGTGTCACAGTTTGTTCACGTCCCGTTCTCGAGACAGGAATTGAACACCATCAAACAATCCATCCCAGATATTAGGAAGAATCCGACAGGGTTCTACAAAGAAATAGAGTCTGTCTTACAATCTTCAGTATTCATCTTAAGCAATATTGATTTGTTGTTTCCCGTACTCCTGCCTGCCTGAAACAGATTAGGACTATAGATGATGTAGAAGGGTTAGGAGATTCATGGGATACTATGGCTAGACTCGATAGAGAAAGGCCAGCTGGCGAGAGACAACCACAGGTAATACTAACTTTGCCTGATAGAATAGTTACAAAGTTGAAAACTATCATTCCTGAAAGAAGGATTATTTGGGACAAGCTTACGGCCTGTGTCCAAGGAAAGTCTGAGGGTGCTACCGAGTTCTTTAACCAGTTCGAACAAGTATTTTCAGATTACAGTGGGCAAGACTTAAGCATGGAGTCTGGGAAACGACTATTCATGGACAAATTTGTGCGTGGATTGCTGCCTGACATCCAGTCGCAAATTATGTCCCCACAGAGCGCTTGGTAAGCGAAGACTCAGTCAGAAGTACTGCACATGGCTCAGTACCTTGAGAATCATGTCAATAACGAAAAGGAAAGAGTTGAAAAGAGAAAAGGTGACTTAAAGACAAAAGTACTATTGCAACAAATTTTTAGAGGCCCTAGAGGGGGTAATTCGCAATTTAGGGGTCTGTATGTTCCACAGGGAAATGCGCCATTGCGTCCTGTAAACATAAATCAGTGTGCTTTTTGCAGACAAGAGGGTCATTGGCGTGCACAATGCCCGATCCTCCAGCAGAGGTCGAATAACGCATTTGGGAATATGGGTAGACGATCCAGAGGCCGCCCGGGGATGGGAGGTCCTGGTAGAAGTCAGTTTTCACAAGATTCACAGCAACTTTTTTTGCAGGACAATCAGGCACTAAGTGTGGATAATAGAAACATTTTTGATCATCCTTCTGCTTTTTACCTCTCTGAAGAACTTCCGTTCAACGACATTCTGTTTCGTTAGGATTGCCCGAAGCAGGGTTTGGAACCAACGCCTATTCCCGTTGATCAGAAAGGTCCATACGTTGAGATGATAGTGGGAAATAGGAAACATCTATTTTTGATAGATACAGGGGCACAGAAGTGTTCCATTGACCATTCGCGGGTTCCAAACATTCTACTCTCAGGGCAAACCAATGTTTCTGTAGGGTTTTCTGGCACACCAGTTGTCTGTCCGGTTTCTTCGCCGGTACCTATTTCTTTGGGTCCATTTACAGACCACTGTGCATTCCTTTTAACCACGAATTGTGGAGAGCATTTGTTGCGGTTGAATCTGTTGAAGGAATTAAATGCGGTAATTCATTGTTCTTCTGATGGAGTGCGTTTGACGATTTCACCACAGCAACTTTCTGTCTCTCAATTCTTGACCAGACCTTTGCCGCTGGAATTTAGTGATGTTCCGGAGTGTTTGTGGGCAATTGACGACAATGATGTCAGTGTTTTACAAATTGAGCCCGTTAAGATTATTTTGAAACATGAAGTAAAGTTGCCACATATTCCCCAGTACAAAATCTCGGTCAATGGTGAGCAAGCTTTGAAATGCATCGTCTACGATTTTGTGCATCGAGGGGTGATTGAGTAAATTGCAGGTAGTTTGTGCAATAGTCCGATTTTGCCCGTGTACAAAAAAGGTGATAATGCAATTCCCTTCCGTTTCATTATTGATTTACATGCCATTAATAAGATTGTTGCTCCACACTTTCCTATTTTACCTGATGTGACAACAATATTGACAATGATTCCGGCTTCAGCTACTTCAGTGTTGTGGATCTAAAGAACGCTTTCTTTAGTATCCCTATACATAAGGATAGTAGATACTTGTTTGCGTTCACTTTAGGGGGACGCTCGTTTAAATTCACCAGTGCATCTCAAGGTTACACGGAAAGTCCTAGCATCTATAGCAGGGCGTTGAAAGAGCAGCTCAATACCTTTGAGTTGCCCTCTACTTGTACACTGCTTCAATATGTCGATGACTTACTCTTAGCTGCTGACTCAGAGAGCGCTTGTAAGGAGGCCACCGTGTTGTTGCTTATTCACCTAGCACAACATGGACACAAAGCTTTGCTTAAAAAATTTCAATATTGTCGACAGGAGGTCGCCTATTTAGGCTATCTCCTGTCAAAGGAGGGAAGAAGGTTGACGCCTGAACGGATAAAAATCATTTCTAGCATGTCTGTCCCAAATACGCAGAAAGTTAGAGCCTTAATAGGAATGGCTTCTTACTGTAGGCAGTGGAACCCGAATTTCTCCTTAGTGATTAAACCAATGTTGGCTTTGACGAAGAAGGGCATTTCTTTGCCATTGCCGTGGAACTTGGAACACCAGCGAGCATGGTCCTAGGCCATGCTTTAACCCTGATGGTACCTCACTCTGTAGATGTTCTATTAAACAGAACACAAACCCAACACCTCACCTCCGCACGATTAACAAGATATGAATTGATCTTGTTTGCACCGCACATCCAAATAAAGAGGTGTTGTGTTCTTAATCCGGCTGAACTTTTACCTTCCTCGCAAGGTACTACTTGCAGTGACGAAGAGTCACATGACTGCCTTTACACCACAGAGCAAGAGACCAAAGGCAGAATCGATCTAAAAGACACTCGTTTGAACAATCCACTACGGGAGCTGTTTTGTGATGGCCCCTGTTTCAAACTCCCTGATGGTACATCCACAGCTGCTTATGCAATCACCACATTGAGCACGGTTGTGGAGACCAAAAGAATCACGCACAACTCCGCGTAGGCCGCAGAGATTATAGCACTGACCCAAGCTTGTGAACTTTCCAAAGGGCTTACCGTAAACCTATATACTGACAGTCAGTATGCCTTTGGGGTGGTTCACAACTTCGGCAGACTTTGGGCAGAAAGAGGTTTCTTGACCTCACATGGCACTAAAATCCAGCATGGCTCCTTGATCGTATGGTTACTCTCAGCGCTTGCACTCCCTACTCAGCTAGCTATTATGAAATGCGCAGCGCATCAGAATGTTATAGACAATGTAGGAAAAGGGAATGCTTTCGCTGACCAGATAGCCAAACAGACTACCAATGATCTCTCTTCAGAAATGTATACTTCAAGGGAAGCCACAAATGCTTGTACTTTGGATGAGGGTATCAACTCCGTAAAGAACATTCAAGCTGATGCCACATTAGAGGAATCTAAGAAATGGGCTGAGGGTTTGGGAAAATTGGATGATGATGGGTGTTGGGTGGACAAAGTTGAAGGGAGGTGGTTATTGCCTGATGCGTATATTATGATGATGGTTGTTATGGCTCATGGTCCTACCCATATTTGTGCCCGTAAGGTGCAAAATGTGTGGGAAAATGATAAAATCCCTAAGGTAGCTGAACGCTTTGTTCAGGGATGTATGATTTGTTTGCAGCATAACGTGGGAAAGGGCACATCAACTCCTAGGGGTAGTTTTGGTCCACCTTCTGTCCCCTTTGAGGTAATTAATTTTGACTTTATTGAAATGGAGCGTTGTCATAATTTCAAGTACGTATTAGTTGGCATCTGTGCCTTTAGCAAATGTGTTGAAGCTTTTCCTGTCAAAGATGCGACACCTATGACCACGGCAAAGACCATGCTGAAGGAATATTTTCCAAGATTTGGTTTGCCAAGGGTCATCTGGTCGGACAATGGTCCACATTTTATCGCTGCTGTAATTCTGCAGATATGCGCAGGATTACAGATCGATAAACGGTTCCATTCGGCCAAGCACGCACAGAGTGCTGGACTAGTAGAAAGACACAACGGCATCATCAAAAACAAGCTCGCTGAGACGTGTGCCGGCACCAAATTAAAATGGCCAGACGCCTTACCGATCGTATTATTGTCCATGAGGACGACCCCTCAAACTAAGACTGGGCTCTCTCCCTTTGAGGTGGTCATGGGTAGGCCAGCTAACATTTGGAATGTCCCAAAGCCCCGTTCT
This sequence comes from Ambystoma mexicanum, assembly GCF_040938575.1. NCBI lineage: Eukaryota > Metazoa > Chordata > Amphibia > Caudata > Ambystomatidae > Ambystoma > Ambystoma mexicanum. The sequence goes on along the minus strand of NC_090931.1, from coordinate 287,551,861 downwards.
TTGCGCAAGGTTGAAAATGTATTTCTTTCTGATTATTGTGGCCACTTAACAAAAAATCTGTATTTGATTTATCACCAGGTGCGAGAGGCTTTGCCTGTAAAATACGAGGGCCCCAGTCACAGCATACGGCCGGGAGTCTGGGTCCTTACGAAAGCATTTGAGCGATCCTCTTGTCTTGCACCTCGTTGGAGGGGCCCGCATCAGGTCCTCCTGGTCACACAGACGGCGGTGCAGGTAGCAGGAAGGAAGAATTGGATCCATGCGTCGCATATCAAGAGAATTCCACACCCTGTGCCACACGCTACAGAAGATACAGAACCCCTCACCAGTACTGCAACCAACGATCACGAAGCAGTAAACAGCATCGAGAGTGCACCGGAGACTCTCCCTGAGCCCGTGGGGCCTGGGAAACAGCCATTTTACCTCCACACTCTCCAACAGTTTCGTCTTTAAAATTTGTTCTGGATCTTGCATCAGATCCCGCTTTGGATTTGTCGCTTCCATCGGGAAGTGACGACACGTTGTTCACAGATCACTCAGTACCAGGAGTCACAAGGTACGATCTGCGTCAGAGGAAATAGACCTACTGCACGGTTCGGCTGTGCTATCGAAGAAAAGTCATCAAAGGGCTTGCCTTTTTGGCCCGATTATTTGTGTATATAAGGGGATTCTGTTGGCTAGGGTTTGTGAAAGGACTAAGAAGACCCTCGGCCTGGAGGTCGCCAGCAAAAAAAACAATGGTGTAAATTGTTTGAAGAATAATGCCTGCAACCGCTCCCGCTCGTACGGAACAGATTAGAGACTGTGTGACCAGCTACGGAAACGAACATTCAAATGTGTGGGCCCCGAAAACGTATTGTTGTTTAGTGATAATGTTGATCGGTTTTACAATGATCATTGCCTTAGGATTCTGGTATCTGGAAGAAATTCATCCGTTTGAAAATGTGTTACCCACTGAAAATGTACCTACTGTTTCTACTCCTTTTGTACATCTGCACACTTTATCTCCTATAGACTCTCAGCACAGACAGAGTTACCACAACAACACTTTATTACTCTTTGTGAACACTACACATACCATTCTTAATAGGTCCAACTGTTGGGTTTGTTCGCATTTACCACAACAAGGGGATAATGGGCTGGGTTGGTATATTCATCCTTTACCTTTGACAACTGCTTGCTATGCTTCTCTTAGAGCACTATTCTTTGGCCGATGGAACGATAGCATCTCAGGGAACTTCGATGGGAAGAACTTGAATGATTTTGAAAAACGTGTTCTGACGCCACTGGGATGCTCACTCTTTGCGAATAGTAGCAAGCCAAATGTTGCTTCTATTAGGCCTTCTGACAGACTCTCTCGTCCTTTTCAGTCCTTGATCTCCTTCAAGATGGCTCCTGTCTCGTCCTTTTCAGTCCTTGATCTCCTTCAAGATGGCTCCTATAGGTAATAGGGATGCCACGCCACCTTCCTATACTGTTAATCACAGCCCCGATTCAGTTTCTTTCTGCATACAGAGGAATGGTACTCAGTCAATGGGTGATTTTAAGGGTTGCGCCAACATTGCGAATTTGACTAGTGAGGATAGACCTTTGTATGTAGGCGAACCTGTCTACTTTGTTTGCGGTAATGTAGCATTTCCATGGTTACCCTGGGATTGGCAGGGAACTTGTTATTTAGGGATTCTGTTACCCGGGGTATTCATTGCTAGTACTGTGAAAATTTCAAAGGCTTGTCCGCGACGGGACGAGAATGGCGATACTTCAGCACAAGTTCTGGGCGATGTAGCTAAATCCTTTGTGCAATTTTGGGGGCAAATACTGAACTTAGAAGATATTACGAGACTAGCGAGAGTGCTGGAGAGGACCATCAACCGGACCACTGACAGAACAGAAAGCAATAAGATTAGTAGCACTTCAGAACCGGATGGCATTAGATGTCATCCTGGCTGAACGTGGTGGGGTATGTAAATTAGTGGGGTCCGCTTGCTGTGTTTTTGTGCCAGATTCCTCCCCAACAATCTTTAGGGCAATTCAAAATCTGCATGTTCTCAGTTCAGAAGTGCATGTTCCCGAGGGAAACTGGGATCTTAGTGCTTGGTTCTGGGACTTCCTACGATCTTGGGGATGGAAGCTACTTTCGGTCTTGCTGATTATTTTAGGTATTTTGTTGTTTCTTTTCTGCTGTATACAATGTCTTCCTGGTATATGTTCGATGTTAGGAGGATGTTTTGTGCAAGCGATGGGTGCACTAGGGCACAAGGTATACGCCGCAGAGAAAAACTCCAACAAATTTGTGCTGAAAGAAATCTTAGTATCTGACCTCATGGCAATTGATATCTCTGATAGTGATTTAGGATGTATGGACATTGAGACGTGGAGTTACTCGTAAAGTGACTAGAAGTAGTTTAGCGCTTGGCTTAGGCCAAAAGGAGGGTTTGTTAAACCAGTTATCATATTGTGCCTCCTTTATCGTATATATTGGCCTAAACCCAGTCGCTCTGCGAAGAAATCCGTGTTGCGAACTTCTGACCTTAGATCGACTTAGCCGCCATTTTAGGTCCATCTGCCATTTTGATTTCCATCTCAAAGTCACTTGGTATTCTAAAATGGTGGACAGTGTTCTCCTGCTCATAACCTAGCCGCCCTGACCTTCACATAGGTCAATGTCTAAACTGCCCGTAGGCTAAATGTTTGGGTCGTGTAATGAGACCATGTCCTATGTTTGACCTGTAGATCAAAGGATTACCTGCACCAATAAGTCTGATCCGTGGACATACATCGAATAACAATGTTGTTTAAATACTAAATGTAAACACTTGTTGAACTACATTGTATAAGACATGTACCAAGGTTTAATGTTAAATTCGAAGATAGATTGTTGCCATTGTGACTTGTTGTTGTATAAACTAGAAGTAATCCACATGCATATATTTGGGCTAACTAGAAGTGAACTCGGCACAAACCCTAGACCGAGAATAATTAACCTGCAGAGGGGCTGGACATTACGATTGAAGACTGTATAAAAGATGCAAATATTTAGATGTCCAGCACCTCTCACTTCTCACACCGAAAGGGCTGGTATTCGCTGTGGCGTACTGAGGACAAGATAGCTATCTGATACTTTGTTTCTTTGTAAACTGTACAGTTTTAGAATAAAGATCTGTGAATCTTTATAAGCCCGTGTTTGGTGTATTTCCTTTTGGGGTACTCAGCCTCGATATTTCCTTTTGCTTTTACATCTTTACACCTGGGTTCTCTTCAGCACACTAATTTCTTACATTTAGTTTTGTTTTACATTATTCAAATCAAATATACTCCTTTATGTACAGAAACCTCAATCCTATGTAGTAAGGTCAAAAAGTTGTACCTCAAGTTTCAACACAATTATGTTAATATTCACACTATTTAGGAAAAATGGCCCCTTAACACGCTGCATCTGGTACAGTTTAATTATGCAATATCCTCTTGTGTTTCCCGAAGTTATGAATAATAAAACCTACTTACCAATTTGAGTTCTGTTAAGTCACGGGTTAATCCCTATAAAAGTGAAAACATAGTACTCAAAAACCCGTAGTGCTTACAGATTTAAATATTGTATGGTTATAGAGAATGCTAAATCCAGATTGCTGTCTAAAACATATACGTCCGTTCAGGTAATGTAAAATTACTTGTTGGCATTAGTGATTGTTGTATTTAAATTTGGATTTACTGATTGAGTCAAGCGTGTCCGTACAGATGCTTAATCTGTTACAGAGACGCGGATATGTAAAAACAAGAGTCAAGGTAGACCCACGTGAGCCTCTGCACAACTCTTAGCAATGTTTCATGTGCGCGTTCTTTGAAACCGGTCGCGGCCATAAATAAACGTCCCCCGGCCCCTCTTACCTGTTCTTGGATACGGACATGTTTCCTCGCGTCGGCACAGCTGCTACTGAAAGGCACTGACTGCGCGCCCTGCAATGTATATTTGTTTTCATGACAACAAAGGTTGTCCTTCATTCCTGTCTACGTTAGTTTAACTTGGCCGCCATGTTTAAGCAGAGTCAAATGATAATTGAGCCGTATAGACAACCATTTGAAATCTCACGTAAGAGATAAAGATGATCACTGTGACACACATTACCAATTGCTGAAGTGACATCCTGTAGATTGGCCGGATATTCTTCCTTGTTTGTTCTACCTGTACATTGACACATTATACACGCACACACAAATACTATACATGCATTGATACAAAATAACATAATTTGCATATTGTAGACTACATAGACTACATATTGATAAGATGTTTAGTACTGGTACAAATAAACCAACTTTTTTGCATTCCACCCAATATCGCAGAAAATGGATCATCTTGTTGTCCTGATTTAGACCAAATTCAATTGATCTGAATTTGCAAATAGTTCTTGCTTCCATCTGTCTAAGTCTTTGCTCCAGGTTTCCCCCTCTTCTGTCTAATTTCACTTTCTGTAGACCAATACATTTCAGATTCTTTTTGTCGTCCATCTGTTGTTTTAGTTGTCAGTGTTGAGCCAGCGGCAAGGTTGGATCCTGGCTCCCCACTGTTGCAAAATGTTCACAAATACGAATTCTCACTTCTCTTATTTTACTTCCGAAATATATTTGCTTGCATACACATATTACGGCATATACTATATATTTGGAGCGACAATTAATATTTTCCTTTATCTCCATGCAAGTTCCTCTCGCATCCATGAAACTCATCGTTGCTTTGTGGGCATAGAAGCACATGGTACATGTCCCACATTTTCTAAAACCAGATGCCCTCACTCCTAACCAAGTTCTAGTGGATTCCATGTTCAATTCTGGCAGTAGTGAGGGACTCAGAACCATCTTGATCGTTTTAGCTTTGCGAAGTGTCATCCTGGGTTTGTCCCAAATTTGGTTTGCAAGATGATGGTCCAATTTTAAAAGGTGTCAATTTTTATTTAGTACTTTCTTCAATTCAACATTCTCGTAATTATAGGTTGTTATGAAATTTATCTCATTCTGTTCCTTTTCGTTGGGATGCGATCTGGGTACCCAAAGTTTGTTCCCAAGACATTGTGTTGCCTTCTGTCAGGCCACTTTGACACATGCTTTGGAATTACCCCTTTGTTGAAAACGTTCTTGAAGTAAATCGCATTCCGCTTGAAAGTCAATGGAACAGTTACAATTGCGTCTAGCTCTGATGAACTCCCCTGTTGGAATATTCCACTTTACTGGCCTATGGTGGCAGCTCTGCGCATGTAAGGTAGAGTTGACCTCTGTTTCCTTGCAGAATGTCCTTGTAGACAATTTCTTTCCATCCACAAAGATCGTCAGATCCAAAAAGTTAATTTGAGTTGCACTCTCATGACCCACGAATTCAATTCCAAGTTCATTTTGGTTCATTCTGTATTTAAATTCATTGAGCTCAACACTTGTTCCATCCCAGATTCGTAGAACATCATCAATTAATCGAATCCATAATTTAACATTCTTTGTGTAAGCCTCAACCAAGGAGGGGGGGACTGGTCCCTCCTAGAACCACCACACCAACGCAACACCACACAAAAAGGTGGTACATTGGGGTCGCCGGCATAAGAAGTTGTACCCAGAACAAACCCCCAAAAACCAAAAAACGACGGTACTTGTGAGACATGCCAAACATAGCAGTGGAAAAGTGATCCATGAACACAAAAGCAGACCAGCCAGTGTGCGGTTGCAACACCCCATCGCCAACTTAATTTCAAAACACCACAACAAATCATCTCTGAGTCGCAGTCCCAGCACTCAATATCCCCTCCCCAAAGAAGGAAGACCCTTGCATGTGCAAATTGAGGCAATAGTATCTGGTAATCCTATGTGTGCCGGCCCAGGTAGCCGCCCTGCAGATCTCCTGAATTAGAACTCCTCTTGCCTCTTCCCAAAAAGCTGCCATGTCTCATTTAGAAAGACCCTAAACAGAAGCCGGCAAAGCGACCTGCGCCCCAGAATAGGCTAGGGCATCTGTGAAATCTATTTAGGAATCTTTGTTTATTTTTTAAAATAATTATACGTTTGTATAGTACTTCTTCTTGTTAAGAAGAGGAGTCATTTTATTTGACATTTGGTCATAATGTATTCCTATGAATTTTGTGAGGAAAGAATTGTGTCATGCAATTAAGTATTTTTGATAAATGAGGTGGTAAAGATTCTTAATCTTTTAAATTTGGTTGACTAAATTAGGAGCATCTGTGAAATCTATTTAGGAATCTTTGTTTATTTTTTTAATAATGATAAGTTTGTATAGTACTTCTTGTTAAGAAGAGTAGTCATTTTATTTGATATTTTGTCGTGATGTATTCCTATGAATTTTGTGAGTTATTCTTCATATGTATGTGGTTTTGTACTTTGTATTATGTACTATGTGCAAAAATTCAAAGTTTGGTCTCTTTTTGGCTATATCACAATAACAAAACAAAAAAAACAAATAGGCTAGGGCAATAGCCTGCCTAAACCAACGGTTAATCGGAGGCACTGATGACGTCATGCCAGCCTTCGAACCCCCAAATGTCACAGACTGTTAGACTGTCGAACGCGCACCTGCCAAGTACATTCTAAGTACTGATGGCTGTGGACTCGGACTGGTCTGCGCTGTTCCCTGGATTTTCTTTGCAGTGCCGCCTTTGCTTTGCGCTGCACTACTACCTGCCTCTGGACGCCGTGTATACGGCTCTGAGTTTTTTGAACGCCTGGAGGACGTCCTACTGTGTTACACACAGTTTGCCTGGCCCTCACTCGTGGAAAGGAGGTGACTGTCTATTATGTTCTGACGTGTCCCTGCCCATTGATCTGCCCATTGAACTGCCTATTCCTTCCACCTTCACCTGATTTGCCCGCTGGGAAAGGGCCCCTCCTTGTTATATTATCTTTTGTCCTCTCATTGTTTCAACTGTGTTCCCCGCTTTGTGGAAATCCCGGAGGTGTGGCTAACGTGCTTTCTCTGTGTTTCTTCTCCCTAGGCCCCGCCCCCTGTGTCGAGTAACGCCCAGGAAGCCTTGTTAACACCAGCCTCCTCGCGCACCCGCGCCGCGCACCTGCCAAGTACATTCTAAGTACTGTTGGCTGTTCGCGGTTCGCGGGAGCGCGGAGGAGGTTCTCAGGCTTCCGGCAGTGTCCTGTTTGATCTAGAGGCACGAGTGGTTTGTCATTCTTCGTTCATAGTTTAGTGCAACTTATTTTGACATTTCTGTTATATTTCTGAGTACCGTGGCCTAACAGCTCAAGATTTGGGGGGTCCCACTGACTGGGGAGGTACTCTGTGTGGTGCTCTGTGTGGGGTGCCTCTAACATCGTGTCCACAATTCAAACAAATGTGCAATTCCATTGTCATTATTCTATATGTTATTTCAATGTGTTTAGAGGCCACGTTTACCTTTTGGTAACTCTCTCTGTAAACCTATAGAGGCTTCGCCTCGAAGTGTGGTTTTGTGCCAACATAGCTCTTGGCACATTGTTACTTGGCCTTATCCTTCGCCTTGGCTAAAAAGGGGCGGACTTTACGGCTTGACTTTGGGGTGTGTACCGCTCCTGAGTATGAGTCCGATTCTAAGAAGTGGCTGTAAAATCGGCTCTCCCCTGCAAGACCTCGCCCCAGAGGCTATTACTAACTCGCTAACCCCCGCTTTTCCTCAGAATTTGTCAGCCACTGCTCCTTTTCTACCCACGTCTAGCCTCCCTATAGAGAGAGGGGTGGGACTGGGTCAGGTGGGACACAATGAGACTGCCTTATCAGCCGCACCATCTTTGGCCAGCTCCCCTTCACTGCATGGTCCGTTTCCGGCTTTGGCTGTGTCAACTTTTTCAGTCCAGGACGCTAATGACTATGCTGGTGATGAGGGTGAGGTGTTTAATCATGGTCTTGATGTAGACTGTTCTTCTACACAAGGCCTTCGAGGCCTTTCTTGTCTCACTGACACCTCTATCTTGGCACCCACGATTGTCAGCGAATTAAGTAAAAGAGTGCGGCTCTCCTTGGGCCCTTCGTCTCCCGCGTCGTCCGCTTTTCCCTTTCGTGAACAAGTTCACTTTCACATTCCCCCCGAAAATAATAGGGAAATAAATGGTGACCATGGGACGGCTCCGTCGACTTTCCATCATAGGGCATTGGAAGGGGGATTTGCCACTCTATATGACAACACACCTTTTGGCAACAAGACGGCGGCAGGGCCTTCGTCTGTAGGAGGTGTGGTTCCCTTTTCCCTGGTGAATGAAGAGGCAGATGCTACTGCTCCAAAGGGAGAAGTTAGATCGGCCTCTACTCCAGAGGAATACTGCTCTCACTCGCAGCTAAATGAACCCTTCAATTTTCCAGTTATTTCACGCATTCTCAATTTACTGGATAAGGGACACGAGCTGACACATTGTTCTTTAAGGGAGATGCAATCTTCATTTTCTCTTATGAAAGACAAGATGGCCAGATTGGAAGGTTTTATTCTAGCTGAAGAGCACTCCAGATCCTTCTATCTGGCCCATTTTGAAAAACTGTTGGAGAGCGTCCCACATAGAGCACCTCAGCTCCTACCTTCTACTATGACTTACACTCGGGGCTCCCAGACTGAGCCGGGAATGCGTTCTCAAGTTGTCCCACAGATTCCTTACTCTCAGGTAGTGTCAGGGGCCAACCCATTGATGATGGTACATACTAACTCGGAGGCTATTGACTTGGTGGAGGTTCTCAAACTCCAGCACGAACGTATATTACAGGTTGAACAGCTTCTTTATAAGTTAGCTGCAACCCAACAGCTTTTGGATCCAGCAGACCCCCCTAGAGAGGGATCCAATGTTATTCAAGGTCTTGCTGCTCCCTCGGATAGTCCCTCCGCCCTGACTGACATCATTGAGGCTCCGCCTTCTCCTGCGTTGTTGGCAGTGGACTTAGGCTCGGACTTGGAGGAAGGACCCGTGGTGCATGAAGGAAGACACTTTGTCTCGCGTAAAACGAGAAAGTCCTTCCTAAGAGCTCAAAAATGTCTAAACCTTACCAAGGCTGGCCGAAAGAAAGCTAGTATTTACACACCACCTCCGGTCTGTGCTTTGACGATCCCCGAATCTATAGCAAACCTGGGTACGGGGACCACCCACGATGATCTTGGCCTAACCCTTTGTGACCTTGATGAAGAAAGTAGGAAACATCTTCAGGTTGCAGCTTTGAAATCTGGGAACACACAGATCGCCTCCCGTGGCCCTCAAGGAACTTCCACGGCCAAGCTCCAATCACAGTTACATTCTTATTTTCCCAACATCAAACCTAGAAAGGCGAGCACGACGATGCCAGCCGAGGCTATAGATACACCTGTTCTGACTCCAAGTAGTGCTCCCCCCCAGCTGGAAACCGTTTTGGTTGGGACGGATGTAGTTACCATTCCCCTAGCCCCCCTTGGTGCTGAAAGAGGGGATCTTGGTTGTCCTCCTCCTCCTTTAGAAGTACCTGGGGTCTCGGCGTCTCTAGGATGGCCTCCTAACGTGGAGGCTATGCATCTCCCGCCCATAGCAGTAGGGAAATCTATTCCTGACGTCTTGTCCTTCTCGCACACACCAAAGGACATGAAATTAATTCTTGGTTGGGCGAGCAATCCAGAGACAAACGGCCCTGCTCGCATAAACAGGTCATTTTTGATGAATTCTTTCTTCCAAATTCCAGCCCTTAGGAACCTTTCATCTAAAGATCTAGATTGGGTCAAATTGGCAACCCACAACAATCATAGAGCCCTGTGCAGAGTCCAATCGCAGATTATTACTAAAATGCTGTTGGACTTTGCTGAGGACTTCCATTCCATCGGTCTTACTCCATGCCTATTTCCGGACATGGATAATGCATGGGCCTACCTTGACTGGGTAGCTCCCACCTTGCCAGTATGTCCAGTGGGGCTGGGTACAGATTCATCTGACTCTCAGGTTACGCAACTAGCACTCCAACTAGCATCGCTAACCCAAGCATTGAGTGGGCTAGCTTGGCTGGAACCCCTGATAAAAACAGCTGCAGCTATCAAAGGGCCCACTCCAGGCTCATAACTGGCCCGCCTGACTATTGCATCCTGGAATTGTTGTGGCCTGGGCAATTTGGTTGCATGGCACAAGCGGGTTGCCCTTGATCAGAAACCCGACATCTTATTTTTGCAGGAAACGATGAGCCTATCCGAGCTTACTCTCGATGGGTACTCCAGTTTTTCGGTGCCAGCTAGTCGCATTCTTACAGGCCGTCCTTCGGGCGGTATTGCTGTCCTTATTAAAAATGGTCTAAAAGCAGTGGCCTCTATTCTTGATACTTCAAAATCTTGCGTTTTAGTGGAGTTGTCGTTTGAACCCGCCGAGGCCGTCCCTTTGCTTCTAATGTCGCTGTATTGGAATCCCAAGTCTGTTTCCTTTCCCCTGCTTGTGGATGATCTCGACAGGATGTTGGGGCATGCTTCAATCTCGTGTCCCTACCATGAAATTGTGATTGGAGGTGACTTAAACTCATACCTCCAGTTCTTTCACTCACTAGGATCTTCTCCTTCCTTTTCTCCTTATGCCCACCAAGCTGCTCATAGAGGGTACCATTTGCTAAGTTTCTTTGAAAAATGGGGTATTTACCCAATTCAATTTGCACCTAACTTCCCACATATCTCATGGCCACGGGGCAAGCTCTCATCCCTTATTGACTACGTCCTTGCATCCAAAGTGTGTTCCGGGCTGCTTGAACCAGTCTTAATTCTAGACTTGGGTCTGAGCGACCACCACATGCTGTGTTCAATACTCCATATGGGGTGTGAGGTCTTCAGCCCTTCACCTCCCGTTTCTTTGGCGGTTCCCGACAGAAACACCATCTCTGTCAATTGGAAGCCGTCCGTGTGTAGGAAATTGGTGTTCTTGGTGAATAGAGATCTTATACCAACCCATGATGACCTTATGTCGCTGGGGAATATTAAAAAAATCAACGAAAGAAACATCAATATGATTCAGCATCACCTACTATCTTTAGCGAAGGACGCTTCGGTTAAAGGCAGCCCTTTGGATGCCAACCCAAACTTGAACCAGATAGCAATATTAAAAAAGCAAAAAAATCGGGAACTGGCTACTTTAAGAAAAAAGGCCCTTAGCCCTCTCACCTACCATCGTGAAAAAAACCATATTATTGGGTGCTTTAAGCACCAGACCAAGTCTCTTTTTCAGGCTGCCTTCACTCTCGCGAATCAAGATATGATTAGTTTGCTCTGCAAAAAAAAAACTCGAGAGATATGGGCAATCTTAAGAAACCCTTCAGGTAAGGTGGATACTCGATCTGTGGCGATCATCTCGGGCTCTGAATGGGAGAAGTAGTTCTCTCAAAAATATGCCTTGCCTACTATCTATGCCACAATTGAGAGTACAGGCATGTGTTTGCCTATGCCGCGAGTCTGTCCTTGGGCCTTAAAAGATATCATATGGGCTATTTGCCAATTGAAGTTCGCCAAAGCAGCCGGCCCTGACGGGCTTCCTCCTTGCGTTCTAAAAGACGACCCTCACTTTTGGGCTAGTTACCTTCTTCCCTGCTACCAGCTGATCTATATAACTGGTAAGATTCCGGAATCATGGTTGACCGCCATAATCATTCCAATACATAAAAAGGGTGTGTTAAACAACCCCTTAAACTTTAGGCCTATTGCCCTTATAGACACTGCTGCAAAAATGTTTGCACGTTTGCTTCTATCAGAATTGGAAGGCTGTATACATGAGCTAAAAATTCTCTCCAAAGCACAGGTCGGTTTCCGCAGAGCAATGGGCACCCAATTAAACGCTACGATCTTAGCCCATCTTCTTCGGAATGCACATACCAAAGCCAATGGAACCATATACATGGCAGCCTTGGACCTCTCGGCTGCATTTGATAATGTACTTCGTACCCGGCTCTGGCAAAAGATGCTGGCTTATGGCATACCATCTCCACTAGTTGCATTAATCGCAGCATTACACCAGCAGACATCATACCGAGTCCGCATTAATGCGGAAGGGCTATTGACTGACAACATACCCACGTATATAGGCGTCAAACAGGGCTGCAACTTGGCAGCGGTCCTGTTCAATCTTTACCTTGCCGACATCGATAAGATCTGGCAAGGTTCTAACTCCTTCCCGGTTATATTGGGTTCTATGCGGCTTCATTGGCTAGCATTTGCCGACGACATTATAATATTCGATAGAGTGCAGTTTGGACTCCAAAATAAATTAAATCTGTTTGGAGAATATTGTAAGCTCAATAATATGACTATTAATTCACTTAAATCACATATATTGGTTTTTACTGTTAAAAAAAAGCTTCCAAGATTCAACTTTACAATAAATGCTCAGGTGATTTTGAGAAAAGAGGAGATTAAGTACTTGGGCTATTACTTATCGAATGGGATGTCAGTTAACAAGTGGCGCTCAGTGTTGATTGCAAAGTTTAACCCCCTTCTGGCTCAAATGAGAATTATTTTCACCAAATATTGTCGTTACTCTCTTTTGCCTCTGATACAATTCTATACTATGAAGATAGAGCCCATCCTTCTTTATGCAGTAGATATTTGCCTTTTGAATTTGGGGCCCCTCTTAAACATCTTACAGGGTAGACTTTGGAAGAACATATTGGGGCTTCCCGGATACCTACCCAACGCCATAATTATTCATGAATTGGGTCTATATCCATTAGAAGACAGATTTATTTGGCGGATGGTATCTGCATTCTCCAAAATGATTTCCCCTCCCCCAAACTCACTTTATGAGGATTTTCAGGAAATGTTAGCCGGAACGTGTCCAATTTCAATCACCATTGTGAAAGACAAAATACAAGCGATTTTAACTTCTTTGAATATGACGCAGGATGATCTGGTAAATACCCCTGCCAAAGTTAAAAGGCGTTTTTTCAAAAATTCTTGGGCTCACAATTGTGATCGGATTGGAAGTTACTCTTCCTTTACTGTATATGCCACTTTTAGACATGCAGTTGCACCTCGGCTGCCTTATATCCTGTCTTTCCCAGACAAAGGAGCAAGAAGGTATTATATGCGCTTCCGCATGGATCTTATCCAGACGGGTTCTCGCATTAGAAATTGGAATGGCTATAGGGCCTTGGCAAAATGGGAGGGATGCAGATTTTGCCTAAACACATCGGAGCCTGAAACCCTGGCACATCTTTTCATGCATTGTAATTTCTTTCTCAGGCATAGACAACGTTGCTTGGCCGCATATCTTACTTCGTTCTCTCTGTTTGAATGTCATCTAGTATGGCTGAGATGTATGCAGGGAAATTCTAACTTCATCATACTAGCAACCGTTAGACTGGTTGCAATAATAGAAGAACAACTGTTGTTACTCAATAGGACCTTTTGGAAAGGGTAAATTTGTAAATCTCTGAGATTTTGTTTAATCGATGACTATTGGTATTTGCCAACTGGTTGTGGCAAGATCTAAATTGGTGGAGGCTTGCGACGCCCTACTATCACTATTATGTTAGGTGGGTTAGGTTAGGTTAGGTTAGGTTTGATACTTGGTATCGTAGTCCTCCACTGTGATTCGGTGATGCTATGATTATGTGACCTTGTGATTTTGTGATTCGGTGATTTCGGGGATTCATGTTGATGCATTAGGAAATGTTTTAACGTTCTAATGATTTTAGTATTGTTTGGTTTTGTAATCCTTCGTTCTATTATGTTTGTTTTACGAGATTTTATATGTTTTATATGTGTTATGTACAATTTGTAAAGGTGTAAATTAATTTTTGCTACCAAAACAAATAAATAATAATAATAAAAAATAAATAAATAAATAAAAAAAAAAAAAAAAAAACTGTTCTGTCTGGGTTGGCCAAGAAAGACCTTTTCACGTCCAATTTATACCACCGCTCCTCCTCAGGAGAGGTGGGACTGGGAAAAATGGATGTAGGAAGCACAAAATCCTGTGCCTGCTGGAACTACGAAAGGTTTTTAGGAAGGAAACTCGCAACACATCTGAGAACCAGAGAATCTGAGAGAACTCGCAGGAACAGAGCCGTGCACAACAACGCTCCACTTCCACCCAGATTCCTGATCGAGGTAATGGCCACCAAGAACACTGTTTTCCATGTGAGAAACCTGATATCAATGGACTCCACTGGTTCAAAGGAAGAGTCGTGCGAAGCATGCAAAACCAAGGGAAGGCCCCAAGGAGGAGCACCAGCACACACCATGGGTTTAGACAAGAAGCAACATTTTAACAGCCAGGAGATCAACGGCTCACATCAGAACCTGAGAACCCAGGGATCACTGAAAGCCCAGATTGCCTCCCACTGGGCTCTAAGAGATAACACTGCCAGAGCCATGTTCCAGCTATCCTGTAGAAACTGCAAATTCAAAGGTACAAAACAGTCCAGGGTTCTCACCAACTTATTGCGCACCACTGTGAGAAGGTCTTCCAATACACCTCATACACCTTCGGCATCAAGGGATGCCTGGACTTCTGAATCACTATCGCCAATTGCAGAGTTATGCCCCGTCTGCGCAAAGCCTGCCTCTCAACTTCCAAATCCGGGGAAAACAACGGGGGAGTTAAGAATCCATTGGCGATGCAAACAGGACCAGCACCAGCAACCCAAACCACCAACAGATCAGGCGAAACACTGACCTGCGCAAGATCCAATCGGATGACGGAAAAATCCTGCTCAGGCCATCGGCTTGGATGTTGTACACCCTCTGACATGAACTGCTCGCAAAGACAGCACATTGCGTACTTCCCAGCATCCCAACTCCAACGCTAGAGACAACGTTCTATGTAACTTCGTACCACCCTGTCGAGTGACGTACGCCAATGTATTGTCCGCCCGGACCAGAATAGCCGCCTCATAGGTGGAACGGGAAAAACGTTTTCAAAACCAGGAAGATCGGCAGCTCCCTCCAATTGAACGATTGTGAAGCCTGGATCAGCGTCCAGCACCCCTGAGCACTCTGGGCTCCAAGCACTGCCCCCCACCCGAGGCCACTAATGTCAGTAGTTACAAAGTTCGGTAAGGGAACCAGTGGAAAACCCCAGAGCAGATTGTTCAAATCCATCAACGACTGGAACTGAAACCTCAGATCCGGGAGAATGGCAGCCTGCGACTCGTACATCTGGTAATCAGTCCTCCAAATGCGGTGAAAGTGAGACACCAGTGGATGCATGTGTAACCGTGCCCACAGGGCCACAAAGACACACTCTGCCAGTTGACCCTGTACCTGGAGAACTGTTCTGGCTGCAACCCAATCCTTGCTCAGCAGAAGCCCCAAAAGACACTGCAGTCAGACTGCCTGGTCCATCGGCAGCAGGACCCCCCTGTGCATTCCAGAAATGGGCCCCTATATATTGTCGACCAGGAACCCCACAGAGTTCAACACACCACAGACGATGGTTACCAGCTCCATCAACAACTCCATGGGGGAAGCTTTGATCAACCCCCAGTCGTTCAGGTACAGAAACACCTGCATCCCCCTGGCATAAAGGAGTGCCACCACTGGACCCAACACCTTCATAAATACTCTTGGAGCCGTATTCAGGCTGAAGAGAAGGGCCCAGGCTGGAAATGCCTGCACAGGAAGAGAAATCACAGATACTTCCTATGTGATCTCCAAATGGGCACATGAAAGTTTGCATCCTGGAGGTCAAAGGATGCCAAAAAGTGCAATGTCCTTATCAATGGGATGAGCCTCTGCAGACTCTCCATTTTGAAATGCTGAGTCTGCATAAACTTGTTAAGACTCTTTAGGCCCATGATCAGACGGAACTTGCATTGGGTTTGGGCACCACAAATATAACAGAGTAAAACACTAGCCCTCTCCTTCCTGGGAACCTACTGGATTGCCCCCTTATCCAATAGTTCCAGGACACTCTGGTTCATGCAATTCAGTATAAATGGGGGACACCAGGATATCAATTACTTCAGTCATTCCTGGTTTTATATTTAAGAAAAAAGGGGAATACAGAGACCGATAGTATATTCTCTCATAAGCAGGAAACTAGCTCTTTGTCAAATATGGAAGAGAAACAATTCAATTCAATTCACTTCACTCTTAGTTAAGTAACAAATTACATAGACAAATATATTATTTACAATTAATAACATTTTCATTTTTATAGACAACTGATATACACATTTTAAAACATTATTTTGGATAAACTATAAAAACCTCTAGGTGACTACAAAGGTAAATAAACCTAGATAAGAAATATTACAGAACAAATACATATACTTCAAATCAGACAATCTATTACCAATACATTCATTCACGGTCTCAATACATTACAATAGATAACAGTTCATAGTGATGAATTACAAACAAACATGAATTGATCATTAATTTACTTTTTAAATGATTCACATTTTATTATTGACCAAGGTTCTACTGTCCCAACATGTTTCTTCCCTTTAAACTGGTTCACAATTAATTCAGCAAATTCATCAGAGGAATATTCTTAGGTAAGTTGTTCTGTAAATCTGACAATAGGGGGGCTCTCAATCACTCCCCTTTTGTTCTTTAGTTTTATGTATTAGAGATACAAATGAACTCTTATCATTAATTGTTCGTTGTAGTAGTACGAATACAAAATTAGTCTAATTCTAATATTCAGTCTCCTCTCTAATAAAGACTTAACTATCTGATTTATGGCGACTCAAATTAGGTCATGAAGATAAATTCGTTCTTTGTCTCTCTTCCGATATAGCAAGAAAGAAATGCGATGAAGGATCACTACTTCATCTAGTTGTAGGGTCTATATAAAAATCATTACTATTTAAAAAATTTGAAATGTTCTCAGTACGAATTGCTTTTCATCTACTTCGTATGTTTCACTAGAATTTAAGGTGTGTTGAATCGTTTGATGGCCGGGCTTTTATCTGGAACTTAGTTCTTCTAAGTTTAATGTAGTCTGAAGACACGGCTATCTGTAAATCAATGGTAGTATTTAGTCAATCTCTATCTCTTCTAGTAAAGGGAAGTACACGTATATTACTCAGTACTCTGGTTAATGGCCAGAGTACAATCCGCCCTGCTGGTAAGCAGATTCGCCAATGCTCCCGAGCATGGAGGGTGCGAGACATATTTGATCCTATATCCCCACCGAACAATCTGGTTCACACATAGGTCAGCAGATATGGCGCTCAAAGCTGGTCAGAGTCAGCAGAACCTGGCCCCAGCACCTTTGGTATCAGGACATTTGCAAAGGCACCAGAAAAAAGGGTTTGCCAGAAGTTTGTGGACCTTTAGACCGATTTCCAGCAGGAGGCTTCAGAAAACTCCTCCTTGACAAAGCCTAATTCTGAAACTTCTTGCAGCCCACCAGAAATCCCCAGCCCTGGGCTTCACTACAGAGCCCCGACAAAGCTTGTCAGCGTGCTTATCTGTTTTGAACACAGATGTACCCAGTCCTCCAGAGAATCACAAAATAGCATCTTGCCCTCAAATGGAATCTTCAAGGCCATCTCCTTCTGATACCCATCAGAATGCCATTCTTAGAGGTGCAAGTGACGGCCTCCCGAGACCGCAGCTCCCAAGGTCACCGCTGCAGCACGAACACATCATATGGCAAATCCGACACCTATGTCTGCATAGCCTGCAATGGAGGAGCACCATCTGCCCCTACCTCCACAAGCTCAGCCAATTTCTGAAAAACCACCCAAAGTAGTTTCAGCCATGTAGTAGGCGTATGTTGCAGCCTGGAAGGCCATGTAAGCCCCTACATAAGACCTTTTCAGGGGCGAATACATATTTTCATCCACCGGATCCGAGACAGCCGCCTCTTTCCTCAGCATCGCCCGGCACCACAGAAGACGAAGAATACTCCACATCAGAGGAAGAATCCGATGAGATCCCAGGACTTCTTCTTCACCCGGAACACCTCCAGAGGAGGAGTAGGTAGTCCAACCCTTGCAAGGAAAACTGATGCTCCACCCGCAGCCCCCAGTCACCACCGACTGGGTTTTTAGTCCCAGGCTAGATGAAGCAGAGGCCATTCTGGCCAGACGGCCTAGCAGGACCACCAGGCCAGGAGCATGGGACCACATCTCTCTAGCCCTAAAATCTCTTTACTGAATCCCGGTGGCTGCAAGGATATAATTACCCTCCGCATCATCCACAAGTCTTTCTGGGGCCTGGGACCCTGCTACATCCAACTATCTCTCCCTAAATACCTCCCTGCTAGATTCCTTCGGTCGTCTAGCTCCAACTCTCTGCAGATCAGGCGCTTCTCCAAGCAGAGAGTGCGGAGTAGATTTCTTTCTTCGGCAAGAGGCTCCCTCTGGAACGGCCTCCCTGCCACTCTCAGGCTTGAACCGGATCTCTTTAAGTTCTGGAAACTTCTCAAGACTTTCCTTTTCACCTTCTCCTTCCCTTTCCCCCTGCCCATCCCTTGCTAAACTGTCCCCTGCCACCTTGACTGGTTACCTGAACCCTTATGTACCTTACTGGGGCCAGGTCCTCATCATCCACTCTAACACTGTACCCCTTAACAGCACTTGCCCATGGGCACCCTTCCCTGACTATCTTGATTCTGTTCCTCCCCTCCTCTGCACTATCTTACCCTATCCCCCCCCACCCTGACACTTGCCCTCCTGGGCCCCCTCAGCACCTGCACAGTTCTGGGGTCCCTGCCTTCTTGCTTTTCTCCCTCCCCCTACCCCTTCCGCCCTGACCTGCCCCACGCCCAACTGCATTTATTGTCACTGCATTTGCATGATCCAAATGTCACAAGGCCTAGTAGGACCGTTCCTTACTGTTATTGTTTTTTCCTCTGTCCCCCACCCTCCTTTTGCCTTGTGGCACCTGAAAACGCTTCTCTATATTCACAATATTCACTGGGTGATGGGATAACCCCAGTGTCCCCCCCTTCTGGGCAGTGACCCTTCTCAATTGTTTACCACAGTTCACATGGGATGATGGCTTCACCCCTAGGTCCCCCTCTTCTGGGCACTGAACCTTCTCAATTGTATTCCTTAATTTATATGTCAGTTCTTTTCTTGATGATAGCTTCACTCCTGGATCTCCCTCCGTCCGGCTCGGACCCCTCTTGACTGGCGGTACTCGGGTGATGGCTTCACCCCTGGATCTCCCTCTTCCGGGCCCGGACCCCTCTTGACTGCTAGTACTTGGATGATAGTTTCATCTCTGGGTCTCCCTCTGCCGGGCTCGGACCCTTCTTCTCTGGCATCCCTCCTTCAGGTTCACTCTTGCTGTTTCTTAGCTTTTGCTTTCACTTTTCTTAATCTTTGGGGAACAACTTTCACCCTTTGATCCCCATCTACCGGGGTCTGACCCCTCTCAATTCTTAGCCTCCCTTCAACGGGTTTACTGTGGCTTTCGATCAGGGTGATAGTGGCTCACCCCCGGGTATCCCCTCTTCTGGGCGCTGACCCCTCTTTACTTTCAATTTTCTCTTTTTACACAGTTCAATGTTTGCAGGATTCACTTCCCTTTCTTTCAATGTGCTTGTAGATCAAAGTCTTTCGATTGTACAGGGATTTTACTTGACCCTCAGTATGACCACTTTGACCTATTTCGCTGGCCTTCCTGTGGCCTTCTATTAATTGTAGTTTCTCTCAACTGGGGCTTCACCAGTGTCTCTTGAGTTAGCACCCACGTGGAGCCGGTTTCCCTCTGCAGCTGGTCTCCCCATAACACATTTTTGCAGTTCATTCACAATTCCTTGAACTTTGTTCAAACTTGCCACTTTGTTATTCTCTCACTCAATACAGCCCGGTTCTTATCAATTCTCCCCTCGACTCACCGGCTTTGATGAACCGCTTGGCATTTTGTTTTTTTCTTATCAGCATAGGCTTGTCCCATGTACCGTTGACATCTGCTGCAAGACACTCGTGCTGTTGTTCATGGTCTTAGGCTTTCTTCCTCGAAGGTTCCACAGGCCTGGGATGAAAAGGGCAAAGTCACGTCTCTCCTTGCCACCCTCTCGATTCCTACCACCTTTCTCCTTCGCTTGAACTGTCACGTCGCGTTAGCTGTCTCGTCGTGCTGTCTGCCATGCCTGCCTTGCTCATCTTGTGCTCTCTTGCTCCATCTTTTATCCCTGTGGGGAAAAAGAAGGGCTGTCAGGTGTGTGTGATTTAAGTCAACTGCCTGACTTTGCCTGACCCTTGTGTTGGGACGTGTCAGGTAAACAGTTTTATCAAAAGTCTGTTGTCTTTTGCATCGGGAGAAAGTGTTCATGTCGGAAAAGGGGAGAGATAGAGTTTCTAAGTGTTCTGTGTGGTAGGATGGGGGAAAAGTGTTCCATGGAATTCTAGCTTTCGTCCTGGGGGGTAGTGGATTCCAGCAGGGTGGGTTTTGGAGGGTTTGTAGGAACTATGATTGTTGGTTACTGCGACTGAGAATTTGGAAAGTGACAATCAGAGGGACGGGATTGGTAGGGTTTGTGGGGTAAAAAGGAATAGCTGGGATCGCAAAATAAAGAAGGGGGAATGTGGAAACTGTAGTATTTTACCTGAGCAGGTTGGGAGTGTGGGAAATAATAATCAGAGGAACGGGAAGAAGAATAATTGGGAGTATTCAAATAGTGACCAGAATGACAGGGGTCTTGGGAAAGACGGTTTATGAATGTGACATCGGTTGAGATCCTAGGGGGTTGGTTCCGTACGGAGGGGTTATTGGTTTTGGGTGGGAAAGATCAAATGGGAGGAAGGGAGGCAGATGTAATACAGCCTACAAAAATTCCAGGTATGTCACCCTCCTCTCCATCTCCGTTACAATACTGTGTCTCCCTTGGGTTTTCCCCTGGGTACAATCCTGGGCTTCCCCATCCCGGTGAGCCTTTCTTGCTCTTTCACCCCTAGAGTTGGGATCTCAGCAGATCAGCCCTTCGTTGGCCACCTGAGTAAGAGTTTCTCGAGGTTAGCTAGGTGAGATACCCTCATGTATTTCACAGAACATAGAGGATCCCCTCCAAGCCCAGCAAGGCGGGGGATCGAAGGAGCAGCAGGCGGCCCGGCCCACCCACTGAAGATCCTGACAGGTAGGTGTTGTATTGTAATACATGTGTTCTTTGGTGGAATTCTACCGCTGTACAATTCCACACTTTACTTTACAGGAGGCAGGAAAAGAAAAACAAACATGTTGTGGGGATGGGGAAGTATTGTACTCTTTGGAGGGGTGGGGCAGGTATGAGTGTTAGTTAAAAGATGGAATGGATGGTCGGGAACCTCACATGTAAGTACTAGGACTCAACTCTCGTTCTGCTGTCAAACATTCCTCTGATATCTGCCGCCTTCTTGAAGAACTTGACCTCGATGTCCTTGGTCTCACTGAGACATGGTTCACAACCAGCTCTGTCACCAGCTTTGACATGCTTCTACCTGACGGCTGCAAGATCCTCTCTGTGCCCAGGCCCAACCGCTCCGGTGGGGGTGTTGCCCTTATCTTCCCTGAGTGGATTCCTGCCTCTGTCACTCCTACGCAGACCTACTCCTCTTTTGAATGACTTGTCTACCGGCTCTCTCTCTCGCCTAGCCATTCCCTTCCCGTGGCTACTATCTATTGACCAACTCTTCAGATTTCCTCCTTCCTCTCCGAGTGGGTGGACCTCTCCTCCTCTCTCTTGGCCTCAACCACTCAACTCCTCCTTCATGGAGACTTCAACATCCACTTGGATGCCTCCGGTCCCCCCACTGGACACTTTCGGGACCTCTGCGACTCTCTTTCACTAACCATTCTCCCCTCTGGCCCGACTCATTCTGCAGGGCACACTCTTGATGCTCTGATCTCCTCCGACCTTCCCCTCTCTGTCCCCCTCTCCACTCCTCTCTCCTGGAGTGATCACTTTCTCCTATCCTCCCACCTCACCCTCCCTAAGCCTCAGGCCAAGCCACCTTCATCACTGCCACCCACCTTCGCGGTCATCCGACCCATGAAGCGCGTATCAGTTGAGGCTTTCGCTGCCACCTTCTCACCCCCTCACCCCCTCACCCCTCTTTGGCTGACTCCCACCCTGACACAGCCCTCTCCATGCTCCACTCTGCTATTTCTGATACTCTTGATATCCTTGCCCCTGTCATGAGAATCCGCCTGAAGCCGAAAGCCAAGTGTAATTCCTGGTATGACTCCGATCTCGTCACCCTAAAACACAAGTGCAGGGTGGCCGAGAGGAAATGGCGTGCTTCATGTTCATTCTCTGACAAACTGGCCTGCCGCCTGCTGCAACAGCAATACCGGCTTTCCACTCTCACCAAGAAAAGAGCCCATATCCAAGCCCGGATCTCTGCGGCTTCAAACAACTCGACTGAACTCTTTAAAATCTGCAAGGAACTGGCCAATCCTGCTGCAGTCTCTACCTCTCCTGTCCCTCCCCAGGCCCTCTGCACGGCACTGGCTTCTCACTTCATTTTCAAAACTCAGGACATCCTGTCCTCACTCTCCTCCTATCGACTCCCTCCCTCCATCCCCTGCTCTTCCTCTAGCCCTTCTGCTGCCACCCCCCTACCTCCCTCGCTTCCTTTCCCCTCTTCTCTGTAGACAAGGTTTCTCGACAAGTCCGATCTATGAAAGTCTCGTCAAAACAGGTTCACCCCGTTCCTCTAAAACTATCAAGGACCACATCGACTCACGGGCTCCCGCCCTGGCTGATTTCTGCAATCACTCCTTTGCCACTGGAGTCTTCCCATCCCCCCTGAAGCACTCCCTTGTGCACCCTCTTCTTAAGAAACCCTCTGCCGACCCCTCCTGCCCAGCTAACTATCGCCCTATCTCCATCACTCCTTTCCTGGGCAAACTCCTGGAGAAACTGGCCATCTCCCATCTTAATCTCCACACCAAATCTTTTGGTTGTCTTCATGACCATCAGTCTGGGTTCAGGGCTGCCAGAAGCATGGAAACTACTCTACTGAACATCCGTGAAGACCTTCTCTCCAACCTTGACTCCAACACATCGTGTGTCCTTATCTTGCTTGATCTCTCTTCTGCCTTTGACACTGTCAACCACGCCATCCTCCTCAACCGTCTCCGTGATAACCTGGGTATCACTGGACAGGCTCTGCCGTGGCTGACTTCTTTCCTCTCTGACCGACCCTCCCAGGTCCAACTTGGGTCCTTCCTCTCCGATATCTTTTTCTCAACTTGTGGCGTCCCCCAGGGTTCTAACCTTTTTCCTTGGCTGTTCAACCAATACCTGGCACTCCTTACCCACCGCATCGCTGCTCTCTGTCCCAATTTTCAGTGCTATGCGGATGTTACCCAGGCCATTTTCAGGCTACCCTCAGCCTCCTCCTCTCCTTCCCTCATCTCTAACTGTCTGTCTGCTATCCAGGAGTGGTGTGCCGCCAATGACCTCTGCCTTAACGCCAGTAAGACCGAGATTCTACTCATTGGCACACCCTCTCCCTCCTTCCCATCAGCTCTCTGGACGGCCTCTCTTGGCCCTCTGTAACGCTCACCTGATTCCCACGGAGGCGCTGGTCTAGGCAGGAAGGTGTCTGTGACTCGAAAGGTGATGTGCAGGACACGGTTGGCTTCTGGGGCTGAGCCTCTTCGCACTGTGTGTCGAACTCGAAGGGTGAGATTTCTGCAGGTGAGAGAATATGGGGGTTAATGATCTGGGCAGTTCAGTGTCTCTCTCTCTCTCTCTCTCTATTCCCAGCTTCCCCGTAGAATCCCCCAGGTCAACGTGCTCACCTTAGATAGGTGAATGCTGGGCTCTCCATCTGTGTCTGGTGCAGGGTGCCGTTGCCAGTTCCTTCACTGGGTAAAACGTAGGCCTCTTAACATCAGAGGATCGCTACTGGCGTTAACTGCACGAGCGGTGAGTTTTTAGAAGTGTGCCCAATAGCCTTTGTGAAAAGCTGAATTTGGAAGTGTGCCTAATAGCCTCTGTGAAAGTTGAATTTAGAAGAGTCCTCAATAGCCTCTTTGTTAAAGTTGAATTTAGAAGTGTCCCCAATAGCCTCTGTGAAAAGTTGAATTTAGAAGTGTGCCCAATAGCCTCTGTGAAAAGTAGAATTTAGAAGTGTCCCCAATAGCCTCTCTGTGAAAGTAGAATTTAGAAATGTGCCCTATAGCCTCTGTGAAAAGTTGAACCTAGAAGTGTTCCCAATAGCCTCTCTGTGAAAAGTAGAATTTAGAAGTGTCCCCAATAGCCTCTCTGTGAAAGTAGAATTTAGAAATGTGCCCAATAGCCTCTGTGAAAAGTTGAACCTAGAAGTGTCCCCAATAGCCTTTTGTGAAAACTGACTATAGAAGTATGCCCAATAGCCTCTCTGTGAAAGTTGAATTTAGAAGTGTCCCCAATAGCCTCTCTGAGAAAGTAGAATTTAGAAGTGTTCCCAATAGCCTCTTTAGAACATTTTAGAAAACACTTGAATTGACCATATAACCCACCATATGCTTACTCTCTCCTTTACACCACCACTCAACTAGAACACAGAGATACTATGACACCATTCGGTATAACTGTTCTCATACCAACATCCGTCTCATACTCCACATCACTCTATGTAAACACTGCTGGTTACACACCCCCAGCCAGGCGTTCTCCTCAGGCCTAACGCAGCCACATCCGGTCTGGATTAATCCTGCCAGAACGAACACATACTCCTGACCACTCAACCACCACACCTACCGCTAAGAAGCAGCTATTACACGAATACCGCACAAGCTGCACACATACATGGTGCCCACACGCACCTTTGACTCTCTCTACTCCCTCTACTGATCTGAACTTCGGTTCCCAAGGGCGTTCAACCTACCAGCGCCTTCAGACCATACCAATGGTATATAAGGCGCTATATAAATGCAAAATAACAATAACAATAACAATAGATCAGGGTTTGGTATAATGCTTTCTCCTATTTGTTTTGCAGGGCTCTGGAGACGGAAGATGGTGTGAAGGGAGCCGAAGCTGGAGCCAGAGCCTTGGAATGGGAATGAAGCGCTTGGAATGCGTGAGTAAATGCAAGCGCTCTAACTGTTTCTTTTCTCTTGCAGCTGCGGGTTCGTGCTGAAGAGATGCTGGAAAACGCCGGAGTATTTGCAGGCGTCCTATTATGGCGAGCCCGATGGGCGTAAGTAAATACCTGTCTAATGTCTCTCCTTTTGTCTTTCAGGTCCGGATTGCAGCGTTGGAGACCCAGAGTGCCGGTAAGAAATAACTATGCCTTTGTTTTCACAGGCGGAGATGCAGCGTGATGAAATGGTCGCTGCCGATGGATCAGGTGAGTAATGCGCTTCGTATGAAGGTTGCCGTGCTAACCTGTAGTTTCTTATTTTGCAGGTGCTGCTGAAGACTGGATGCGGGGATGGTAAGTATTGTTCTTGCAGGTTCTGCTGAAGACTGGATGCAGGAATGGTAAGTATTGTTCTTGCAGGTTCGGGCCCAGATAGAAGACAAGCTGGAACAGACTCGGTGAGCGTTCTGCTGCAGATGCAGAATAACGCGAAGCACATTTCATCAATCGGGTGTGGTTTAAATAGCCTTGGAGTGCTGAGGCGTCTTCCTCCACGGCCCCGCCTAGGTAAGAAAAGAGTTCCTGTTCCAGAAGAGTTGCAGTGTTGTATCCAGGGAGTGGAGCTTGCCCCACCCAGGTAAGAAAGTAGTTCCGGCTTACTGAGGATTCCTATGCAGCTGGTAAATAAGCAGCATGGTCTGCTGCAGGTAAGTCCACCCAAGCATCTTCATATAGATTATGAGCCCGGCGCTTCCAGTGCCGGGACCGATGGCATTGATGAGCCTGGCGCCACCGGCGCCAGGACAAGGTCCAAAAGGTCCCAGTGGGGACTGGCTGGTGCCTAGGATTAAGGTTAGGGGCCTGCTTCCAAGGACGTTGGGCTGGTCCTGACTCCTTGGAAGCAGTGATCATGACAGTACCCCCCCTCAAGGCCCCTCCCAAGCGTGTCTTCTCCGGGGGGTCTTGGTTTGTCGGGGTGATTCAGATGGAATGTCTTGACCAGACGAGGTGCATGGACATATTCTGAGGGTTCCCAAGACCTTTCCTGGGGGCCGTATCCTTTCCAATCAACCAGATAATATAATTTAGATTTGGAGATTTTGGAATCTAGGATGTTCTTTACTTCGAATTCGAGTTCTCCATCTACTAAAACAGGTTCTGGGAGTTCGGTCAATCGGGTTTCTGGTTGTACTGGTTTTAGTAAGGAGACATGGAATACTGGATGTATTTTCATATGCGAAGGTAATTCCAATTTGACAGCTACCGGATTAATTATAGCAGAGATGAGATAGGGTCCAAGGTATCTCGGAATGAAGGTGCGGGGACCTTTTAGAGGCAGGTGCTTAGTGGATAACCAGACCTGATCTCCTACTGCGTAGTGAGGGGCCTCTTTACGGTGTTGATCTGCTCCTTTCTTGAATTGAGCTTTAGCTCTTTGCAGATGGGCAGTGGCTTCCTTAAAAGCACGAGTGATCTCAGAGTGCAAGTGATCCACAGCAGGTGCTTCGAATTCTTGGGGAGGATCCAGGTTCGAGGTCCTAGGATGGTGTCCATATAATAGGAAGAAGGGAGTCTTCCCGGTTCCCGAATGAGTCGAATTGTTATAAGCGTACTCCGCGATCCAAAGAATGTCCTTCCAAGGGTTTTCAGTTTGTTGGAGCATGCAACGTAGATATTGCTCTAGAGTTTGATTTGTCCTCTCGGTTTGTCCGTCAGTTTGGGGATGGTGACTGGTTGAAAGTCTCACATCAATTTGGGCTAAACGACAGCAACTTCGCCAAAAGTGGGAGATGAATTGACTTGCCCTACCGGAGACCAAAACCGAGGGAAAACCGTGTAGCCGCACGATGTTTTCTAAGAATTCTCAGGCCAATACTGAAGCTGTAGGTAGGCCTTTCAGGGGAATGAAGTGAGCCATCTTGGAGAATAGATCCACGACTACTAAAATGGTATTATACCCTGAGCATGGAGGTAAATCCGTGATGAAATCCATGGACAGGGTATGCCATGGACAGGGAGGGATGTCTAGTGGATGTAAGAGGCCGACTGGTTTCTCCTTCTGACTTTTATTTTGGGCACATACACCGCAGGAGATTACGAAGTCTCTAATATCCTTCTTCCATGATGGCCACCAGAAATGTCTTTTGACCTTTTCCATGGTTTTGGTAATGCCAGGGTGACCCTCCATTAGTGAGTCGTGATAACAGGAGATCACTTGTTCTTGTATTTTCTCACTGGGCAAGTACAATCGTCCTCGGAAATATGGAAGGTCTTGATCCACAGAGAATTCTTTTCCCTTTAATTGCCAGTCCTGTAATTCGGCCGGATTTAGGATTGATTTGACTGTAGTCTTGATGTCTTCAAAGGATTGGGCGCTGACCAAGCCCAAAATCCTTTGTTCTGGGATTATGGGTATTGGTTCTGGATTGGTCAAGTGTTCATCTATTCCCATCCGGGAGAGGGCATCTGCTTTTCCGTTTTTACTGCCTGGTCGATAAGTAATTATAAAGTCAAACTCAGCCAAAAACAGAGCCCAGTGAAGTTGCCTGGAAGACTGAGCCTTGGCCGTCTTTAGATATTGTAAGTTGCGGTGATCTGTCATTACGGTGACTGTGTGTCTGGCTCCCAAAAGATAATGCCGCCAGGCTTTAAAGGCCGATCTGATAGCTAAAAGTTCCTTGTCTGTAATTGAATAGTTGATCTCGGGAGCCGAGAATTTGCGAGAGCAAAAGGCTACAGGATGTAATTGGTGTGTGACCGGATCTCTTTGTGATAAAACTGCCCCCATAGCTAGACTAGAAGCATCCGTTTCCACGATGTAGGGGAGTTCTGGTCGAGGATGTTTTAGAACAGGTGCAGAAATGAATTTAACTTTTAAGTCCTGAAAGGCTTATTCTGCCTCGGTAGACCACTCAAAACGTTTGTTCTTCTTTAACAGAGCGGTGATCGGTTGGACAATTCGAGAGAATTCAGGAATGAATCTACGGTAAAAGTTAGCGAAACCTAACATGCTTTGAACTCCTTTTATAGAGGTTGGTGAAGGCCACTTGATGATCGCATCGACTTTTTTCGAATCCATATGGACTCCGTTAGGTGACAATATGAATCCCAGGAACTCAACTTCAGTTACGTTGAAAACGCATTTTTCAAGATTAGCAAAAAGGTTATGTTGACGTAATCTCTCGAGGACTTCTTTAACATGTTTCTGATGTTCCTCTTCAGATGATGAATAGACGAGGATGTCATCAATGTAGACAACAACACACACATCGATGAGTTCTCTAAGGACATCGTTCATAAAATACTGGAAGGCGGCCGGAGCGTTACAAAGTCCAAAGGGCATAACTTGATACTCAAATAGCCCATACTTGGTGCGGAAGGCCGTCTTCCATTCATCGCCCTCCTTTATTCGTACCAAATGGTAGGCTCCTCTGAGATCCAACTTTGTATATATACATGCGTCTTTGACTTGGTCCAGGAGTTCAGGGATCAAAGGTAACGGGTATCTGTTTTTAACGGTGATCTGATTCAGGGCGCGGTAATCTATACAAGTCCTAAGGTCTCCTTCCTTTTTCGGAACGAAGAACAAAGCCGAGGAAGCTGGAGATTTTGAAGGACGAATAAACCGGTTAGTTAGGTATTGGTCCAGATATTGTCTGAGGTGAAGATTCTCTGGCTTGGTGAGGGCATAAATCCTACTGCAAGGAGGAGTTGTTCCAGGTATCAGGTCTATTTGACAGTCGTAAGACGTATGAGGAGGCAGGGTGTTAGCTTGGTCCTTCCGAAAGACGTCTTGGAATTCCTGGTATTCGGGAGGTAATTTGGGAACCTCAGAAGAGATTGCCGCCAATGAGACATCAGGCCGAGAATAACAAGTGGTCAAACATTCTGGAAACTGAACCGTCTTTGCTCGCCAATCGATCCGAGGATTGTGCTTCTCTAACCAAGGAATTCCCAGAATGATCTGGAACTGAGGGGCCTTGATCACATCGAACACGATTTTCTCCCGGTGTCCATCTTGGCTCACTAACGTCACTTCTTGGGTGGCGTGCGTTACTGGTCCGGAGGCTATCTCCGTGCCATCCACTGTAGTAATGACGTCTTTTACTGCCTTAGGGACAAGAGGTAGATTCATCCTTGATGCCATTTCACGATCCACATAATTACCGATTGCTCCGCTGTCGATGTAAGCTTCAATTGCATGCAAACGATCCGGACGTTCAGGGCTAATGAGGACCATAGGCACCACGAAATGCGAGGTCACGGGACAGATTTTAACGCTCGGCAAGAGGACCTCTACACTTGTCGGGCTAGGTCTTTTCCCTGTTCAGAATTTGTGGCACTGGTATCTGCGGCTCCTACCGCCTTCTTAGCTGGTTTCACTGGACAGTCTCGAAGAAAGTGCCCCGAGTTTCCACAATAGAGGCATAATTGCAGCTGTCTTCTTCTTTCCCACTCCTTTTGGGTTAAAGGTCCTTTCATGCCCCCTATTTGCATGGGTTCCACGGTGTCAGCTCCCCTAGTAGAGGTCTGTGGTTTAGAAAACACTCGGGTGTCAAATTTGGAACGATCAGCCTTCCTGTTCTGTAATCTGTGGTCTAATTGAACAACTAAGTCAATATAGTCTGAGCATTCTTGTGGAGGATTCACAACTTGAGCTAACACATCCTTGAGCTCTCCACGCAGGCCTCTGTAGAAAAGCGTTATTCTTTTATCCTCAGGCCATTGGGTTCACACTATAAGTCTGTTGAATGAAGCAATATAAGTCAAGAGTTCTTGATTCCCCTGCCGTAATGAAAGGAGTTCATTGTCCAAGGCCTGCCCTTGTGCATGTCTTGCGAACAGTTTCTCCATGCTGGACTGGAAGGCCTGGAAATCATGAAGAACCGGATCATCCTGAGTGACTAAAGGGATCGACCAATCTGCGGCACTGCCACTGAGATAAGAAAGTACGAAAGCCACCTTGGTCTGATCTGTTGGGAAGGCAGCTGGTCGACATAAAAAGTGTAGGCGGCACTGGTTAATAAACACTGCAAACTTCTTTGGGTCACCGGAAAAGCGTTCGGGCGGAGCCAAGGGCACATTACCAGGTAGATTGATTTGCACAGGATTTGAGGATGCTGAAGGATAACTTCCTCCTGGAGCGGGCAAAGGTGTCTGTCCTGCCTGCGTTTGTAGCAATTGCCTAGCGAGATCCTCTGTTCGCTCCTTGGATATTATCAGCTCTCTTCTTAGTGAGTTTGTTTCCTGACGAGCTGCATGTACTTCTGCTCTTAATTCCCCAAGCAATTGGGCCAAATGATCAGTGTCCGAGGTTTCCATTGCGCCTGGGTAGGAGTTTTGCGGTGGGCTTCGCGTTCTGTAACGCTCACCTGATTCCCACGTAGGCGCTGGTCTAGGCAGGAAGGTGTCTGTGACTCGAAAGGTGATGTGCAGGACTCGGTTGGCTTCTGGGGCTGAGCCTCTTCGCACTGTGTGTCGAACTCGAAGGGTGAGATTTCTGCAGGTGAGAGAATATGGGAGTTAATGATCTGGGCAGTTGAGTCTCTCTCTCTCTCTCTCTCTCTCTCTCTCTCTCTCTCTCTATTCCCAGCTTCCCCATAGAATCCCCCAGGTCAACGTGCTCACCTTAGATAGGTGAATGCTGGGCTCTCCATCTGCGTCTGGTGCAGGGTGCCGTTGCCAGTTCCTTCACTGGGTAAAACGTAGGCCTCTTAACATCAGAGGATCGCTACCGCCGTTAACTACATGAGCGGTGAGTTTCCGGACACCTTTTGTCCTTAAAGTCTTTAGGGGCAAGGGCACTTTTATGTAGATCAGGGTTTGGTATAATGCTTTCTCCTATTTGTTTTGCAGGGCTCTGGAGACGGAAGATGGTGTGAAGGGAGCCGAAGCTGGAGCCAGAGCCTTGGAATGGGAATGAAGCGCTTGGAATGCGTGAGTAAATGCAAGCGCTCTAACTGTTTCTTTTCTCTTGCAGCTGCGGGTTCGTGCTGAAGAGATGCTGGAAAACGCCGGAGTATTTGCAGGCGTCCTATTATGGCGAGCGCGATGGGCGTAAGTAAATACCTGTCTAATGTCTCTCCTTTTGTCTTTCAGGTCCGGATTGCAGCGTTGGAGACCCAGAGTGCCGGTAAGAAATAACTATGCCTTTGTTTTCACAGGTGGAGATGCAGCGTGATGAAATGGTCGCTGCCGATGGATCAGGTGAGTAATGCGCTTCGTATGAAGGTTGCCGTGCTAACCTGTAGTTTCTTATTTTGCAGGTGCTGCTGAAGACTGGATGCGGGGATGGTAAGTATTGTTCTTGCAGGTTCTGCTGAAGACTGGATGCAGGAATGGTAAGTATTGTTCTTGCAGGTTCGGGCCCGGATAGAAGAAAAGCTGGAACAGACTCGGTGAGCGTTCTGCTGCAGATGCAGAATAACGCGAAGCACATTTCATCAATCGGGTGTGGTTTAAATAGCCTTGGAGTGCTGAGGCGTCTTCCTCCACGGCCCCGCCTAGGTAAGAAAAGAGTTCCTGTTCCAGAAGAGTTGCAGTGTTGTATCCAGGGAGTGGAGCTTGCCCCACCCAGGTAAGAAAGTAGTTCCGGCTTACTGAGGATTCCTATGCAGCTGGTAAGTAAGCAGCATGGTCTGCTGCAGGTAAGTCCACCCAAGCATCTTCATATAGATTATGAGCCCGGCGCTTCCAGTGCCGGGACCGATGGCATTGATGAGCCTGGCGCCACCGGCGCCAGGACAAGGTCCAAAAGGTCCAAGTGGGGACCGGCTGGTGCCTAGGATTAAGGTTAGGGGCCTGCTTCCAAGGACGTTGGGCTGGTCCTGACTCCTTGGAAGCAGTGATCATGACACCTCTTCTTGCTCCCACCTGCAAGGCTAAAAACCTCAGGCTCATCTTCGGCTCCACACTCCTTCTCTCCTCACATCTCAGACGTCTCTAAGAAGTCACACTACCAGCTGCACCTCCTCAGAGGTACTCATCCTCTCCTCTCCTTCCCCGAGAAGCTCACCGTTTCCAGAGCCCTGGTTCTCTCCAAGCTGGACTATTGCAACAGCCTCCATGTAAATCTGCCTGCCTCTACTCTCCGCCCTCTGCAACTTATCCAAAACAGGACTGCGAGACTTGTCCTTGGCCTCAAGCCCAGGGATCGTATCTCTCCAGGACTGAAATCTCTGCACTGGCTCCCAGTGGGTGCAAGGATTAAGTTCAAAACCCTCTACATTATCCACAAGGCCTACCTTCAACTCTCTCTTCCTAAATACCTTCGTTCTCGGGCTCTTCGCTCATCTGCCTCCAACTCCCTCAGGGTTAGCCGTTTCTCTAAGCAACGAGTTGGTGGTCGATCTCTCTCTTTCGGCAGGGGCCTCCCTCTGGAACAGCCTTCCTGCCTCCCTGAAACTTGAGGAGAGCCATCTCCGGTTCCGGAAACACCTCAAAACATTCCTCTTTGCTTCTGATTTCTCTGCCTCTCTCCCCTGCTGAAATTCCCTGCCGATCCTGCACTGGTTACCTGGCCACCCCTTCTGTTCTTTGGGCCAGGTCCCACCTTTTGCACACCGGCCCTGCCTCCATGGCAACCCCCTGCACTTAGGAACTGGTTCTGTATCCCTACAGTCCCCCTCTCAGCACTTATGTCTGCTCTTACCTTGCACTTGCCACCATCAGGCCACCTTATTAGCGTATTTATTCTTCTATCCCATGTACTGCAATTTCCCCTTCCCCTCCCCCTGGCACTCTTCCCTTTTTTTTTTTTTTTAAATTTTTTTTTTATTTTTATATAGTTCATTACAAACTTTTAAAAATCAAGAGCTTTCTAAAGTATATTTCAATCCAAGAATTTCCACTTAGCTTTAAAAATTGTAGAAGAAAAAAGGAAAAAAGAAAAATGCGTGAGAGCAGAAAAGAAGAAAAAACAAAAAAGGAAAATACAAAACTAGACGAAGCATATAAACGTTAGAACCGTAGCACAAAATAAACGGTAAATAGGCTGTTTACTTTCTGGTTGTGCCAATATCTATATGTGTTACGTCACTGGGGACTGTAGCATTTGCAGTTCCAATTTCTCTAAAAATAGTGTTAAAGGAATTATGAGTTTGAAGTCGACTCCTACTGAGAACACATTCCACCAGTCTTCACCATCTAAGGTCGGCCTTTTGTGTATTTCCGAACCTAAGAAGGCCGTTCTTAGACCTCTTAGGTCTTCACAAAAGAGGACTAAATGTTTGAGCGTTTCTTTCTTTTTTTTACAAAATCTGCAGTCCTCAACGGCGTCTTTGTTTTTGCTTTGTATCTTTAGAATTGATTTAGTTTTGTATAAGTTCATCCGAAATTTAAGATAGTAAGATCTTCTTTTATGGAAAGGAAACAATTGAAGGTATTTTGGCAAGGTGTTATAAGCCCTTTCTTCCGTTGCAATTTCCTTCATGCATCTGTGTGTTGCTCTTTTCTCTTGGTTTTCACACCAATCTTGCTCCCACAGTTTTTTTTTAACGGCAACTGGATTCTGTAGAAGTGTTTCTTGGTCAGTTTGTAGCTTGATTAGGATATTTTTGCCAGATTGTTTCCACATTTGGAGCACGGATGCTTTAGATGAACCATCATCACTTCGGAGAATTCTATATTGTAGTAGATCATCAGCTCCCAGGGCCTTCCTGTAGATTGACAACATGTTCCACATTATCTTAGCGTTGATTGAGATTAATCCAAGTTCGTAGCGAATACAAGCTGTTGGGGTCCCCCTCGGCAATGATAGTACCTTTCCCCAGAAGAAGTTCTCACACCAGGACCAAGTCTCAGCTGGACAACCGAACATGGCTTCTGCACCAAAGATCAAGGCCGGAATGACCTTCAAATTATAAAATGCGATGACCGGTTTCAGGGTGAATTTCCCGTACTTTTTGTTAAGTACAACTCCTTGGGCTGTTAATGAATTACATTTCCGCCGAATTTTCTTGATCATGTTTGCATCTTGTATACTGGAATTTATGGTTACACCGAGATATTGGATTTCTTTTACAAGTGTTATCGTTTGATTCTCCAGTTTCCAGTTGAATTTTCTTTTGTTAGTTGCTCCAACAAGATTTTGCAATATAAGTACCTCAGATTTAGAAGGATTTATCTCAAGACCATTTGGATCAGTATACTCTTTAAGAGCTCGTAATTTTCTCTGTAGCCCAATTGGAGTAAGGTCCATAAGCACAATGTCATCGGCATATAGAATGTAATCAATTTTTGTTCCATTCAATTTTGGTGCAAAGGATCTGGTGGTTTCGAAGGCATTTCCAATATCCGAGATAAAGGCGTTAAACAATGTTGCACCAAGAGGGCAGCCCTGCTTTACTCCTCTCGATGTTTTAATTTGATCGGTTAGTGATCCTTGTGTGTCGAGCCTCACCGTAATGGTAGTGTCAGTATATAGTTGTTTAATTGCCGCGAGCAGGCTCCAGGGACAACCCCATTTACTGAGTTTGGACCATAATAGCTCTCGATCAATTCCATCAAAGGCGTGTGCTAGGTCCACAAAGGCCATGTAAACTTTCGATTTTGTTCTGATCGCCTCCATTTTCATCAAATTGATGATCATGATGTTCAGCCCACAGCCCACTCCTTTCGAAAAGCCAGTTTGGCGAGGGTCAGCTAGACCTGCAGCCTTTATCCACTGAGTCAATTTTACTAGTAGTTGGGTTGCGAAGATCTTTCCAACAACGTCCATGAGGGCTATCGGTCGGTAATTTTTCGGATCTGTTCGCGATCCCTTCTTGAAGATAGGTACAATTATTGCTCTTTTCCACGATGTGGGAATTCTTTTTTCTTCGATGATGTTTTTGAATAGGACAAAACAGAACTCAGCCCATGCATCAGGATATAGTTTCAGAGAGTCGTTTGTGAGGCCATCAGGGCCGGGGGCCCTAGATGAACTTAGCCGTTTAATGTTATCGAGAATATCTTCTTTCTCAATTGTGATTTCCCATGCTTTTGATTGCTTTGGCTCTACGTAGCGGCTCTCCGTGTTCTTGGTGAATAGGTTAGTAAAGTGTTCACACCATGTCGCTTCATTCACCATATTAGTCTGAATAGCTTGTTGGGGTGTGGCCGAGTTGTTAATCACATCCCAAAACATCCTTCCATTTTTGCTACGCAGTATTCGGAGCATTTCTTCGGCATCGTTCTGTAGCATCGTAATCTTATGTGTTCGTAGCCAAGTTTTATAAATTTTATGCAAGTCTTTTATATCGTGGAGATAATTCTCATCTCGGTGTTTTTGCAGCCTTCTAATTTTTTGCCTCAATTCGCGTTTCTTTGCCACTATTTCCTGATCGTAAACGTGTAGCCTCTTAAAATTATTTGCTCTCCCATTGCCAGGGGTTTCACTAAAGTCCTGGAGTAAGGTTATATATTCAATTTGATCCAAGGCTGTTGTGGGATCCTTTGTTAATGTTCTTGTCATAGAGGTGATCTGATGTTCTTTTATTTTTAGTCGATTTCTGCCTGGAGTACAGGTAACATCTTGACGCCATGTTTCTTGTGCATTATTTTTAGTGCATCGGAGTGTAAGTCTTACCAGGGCATGATCACTGTTTTGCATATTAATCACCTTTATTGATTCGGTATCAGCGATTAGATTTTCTGAGACATAGAAGTAATCGAGGATTGATTCCGAATTGGCATTTCTCCATGTCGCCATGGGAGGTATATCGTCTTTCGTGCATCCATTTAGCATTATCATGCTTCTTATTTCCATCTCTTCTTCCCATGCTTGGATTAAACTGGCTTTTTTTTGTTTAGATCGCATCCATGGTAGTGCTGTTTGACCTAGTGATTTCGGTGTTTTAAGAAGTTCCATATTAAGATCACCGCACAGTATGATTCTAGCATCGTCTTCCTTTGATAAAATAGAATCTAACAGTTCCCCTATTGCATCTAAATACCCCCATTCATCTGAGGCTTCATGTTGCCAATAAAGATTTATTATATGCAATGATGCCTTTGTCGTGAGATTCCAATTTGTGGTAACGTTCACATATTGAATATAAGGGGTCACATTTAGGCTCGTCAATATTCGGAGACCGAGATTCTGTTTCACAAGTGTTAAGAGCCCTGCCATAGGTCTTCCTTTTGGCTGTCTGATTGCTGGATTCCAGGCAATTTCGTAACCTCCCACAACTGGTTCATTCAGAAGCCATGTTTCTTGCAGGCAGATGATATGTAATGGTTTAAGGCACCCTAAACTATTGTTAAACAGGTGCGTGAAACCTCTTGTATTCCATACGCCAACCTGTAAAAGTGAAGATATAATTTCTTGCTGGCGTTATTGGTATTCTTTGGAATTTAAGGACTTGGCTACCCAATTCCAGCAGGTTTCATCTACCTTATGCTCAGGATTGCTGACACTCGAACTTTTTGAGTGGTTTTCATTCTTGTGACAATCAAATGTGATTTTTATTTGTTTTTTGATTTGGCTAGGGACCCCGTCTTCTCTGGACACATCTGATTTTTCTTCAAATTTTCTTACTTTTAGGTATTTTTCCATGGTTTGAGGAGATTTAGTACATCTTTGATCCTTCTGTTCTACGGATTTTTTATTGGTTTCTGGTTTAAGGATTTTATCTTTGGCATAAGATTGCTCCTTCAACGGCTCTGATATCGCGAAACCCAGGTCACCAAGGTCCAGTGAGTGTTCAACAATTATATCTCTAATTGCGCGGGAATGAATGTGCAATAGCACACGGTCGGTAATGTCTTCATGAATAAATTCGACAGTTTTAATATCGTTACTTGTTACGGCACGAAGTCGAGGAAGATGGTTCAAGAGTTGAAGCACGTTATATCTGTTCAGGATCAGACCATCATTCGATAAGAGCTTTCTCTCTAAGAGTATGCAGAAATTAGACATTATGTTCTGCTTTTTATGCCTCAGCGGTTCTTGTTTCATGAACGATACTCTTTTGTCTTGTCTCCAGGAATCTTGTGCCTCTTCATGCCGGGTTAGATCCCGTTCCTTCGTTAATAGTATCGATTTGATGTTCACTTCTTTTTCGGGGCATTGTTCTCGTGTAAAAGTTTTTAAAGTTTGTTGTTTATTCTTGACATCGGCCGATTTCTCATTGAGATGTAAGTTTCCTATGGCCCATCTTTCGTCTAAGGTCATATGCCTTTTTGTTATATGTGTTTTGTCATCGGAAGTCTGAGATTGGGTTAGACATTTTTCTCTCTTTTCTGGTGACTCTTCGATTATACATGTTCTTGATAATTTTATTTTTTCAGGGAGGTTGCTTGGATATTCGTTATTAATAGGCGACCCTGTCAACAGATTCCCGTCAGTTGCACTTTCTTGATTAAGTATCAGGTCGCCATCAATCGATTCTTAAGTGGATAAATTGGCTAGTTCTTCTATCATTCGTTTGTCCTCCTCATCTTCACAATCGATTGTCAAGACTTGTTTTTCTTCGTTCTTTTCTGCGTCTCTTACTTGAGTTAGTGGAATTCTCTGTTCAGGGATCTTATCTATTGATGGTAGTTTATTTGAATCAGTTTGAATTGTCACATTCAGGGATTTAATATTTCTTAGAAAATTGTTCACGTTTTTATTGTTTGCTTTCCTTTTGTTTGGCATGTTTTTTGATTTCTCAGTCTGTTTTGCAGTAGTTGTTTTGATTGCGCAATCTTTGAGTGAGCTTTCTCTTCTAGTTTTGTCGAAAATGGCAAATGTTTCCTTTTTCTCAGTGTATTTTGGTGTTAGTTGCTGAAGACTGTTCTCATCGGGTACTATCGTTCCCATTTGAAGCTCAGGACTTGCGACTACATCATACACAATAGTGTCCATCGGCTCCTCGATCACTTCAAGGTCAGTAACATTCGGTTCTGGTATCATCACGATAGAGTTTTCAAGCATGTTATCCAAGCTGTTTGCAGTTTCGACACGTAGTGGCTCAGTGTTTACTGTTGTTACTAGAATTAAATCAGTTTCATGAGTTGTTTCCGCTCTTGGATTCATTTGTGTTTTATGGTTTTGGTAGCGCTGGGAGGTCCTTCTTGTTTTTGCATTACACGGAGTAACTCCATCCACAACTCGTATCTCACAATTTTCTTCGTTTGTCATTTGTTGATTTTTTAGAATCAGAATTGCTTCTCTTGCTAGTTCCGCTAAGAGGCGTTTATCATCAGCACTATTTTTTAGTTGCTCCTTTATTTGTTCGACAAAGGCCTCGTTGTTACTGGTGTTATTTACGATTTGATTTTTCATTAGTTTCTGCTCCGAGTCCATATTTATTAATTTTGCATTTACTGATCCCAGGATCGAGATTTGATCTTTCAGACTTTCACTCAAATGCTCATAGAGTTTTATTAATGGAGCAACTGTAATGGTTAGCGCAGAGATGATGTTAGGTCTCAGCTGATTTATCACTTGTTCAACTAGATCAAAACATTCTGTTTGTAGGTCACTTCTTACTTTTGGGCTCCTTAATCTGTTTTTGTTATGGGTTGGGAGTCTCCGTTTATACGGGCCTTTTGTTGGGCTTTCGTACTCTGAGTCGGAGAAGGAATCATCACTTGAGACACTTGAGTCGGATGGTGTTAAGATCGGTTTCAGGTTTCCTTGTGTTTTGTACTGAGTGACTCTGCTTTGTGTCGAACATTGTTTCCTTTGTGGGTGATCACCTGATTTTAATCGCTTCTGTGAGCACGCAATGGGTGCTACACTTGACGTTACTCTTCGCCTTTTATTGGGGCGATAAATGTTTTGTTGCAAGCTTCGAGGGACTGCTCTTATCTCTTCTTGGTTCTCACAACTTACAATACCACTGTCTTTCTGACATACGTCGTTTTTTGTTTTTTCAGTGAAACCATTTATTTGTTTGTCGATTCTCATGGATGGAGACGGAGTCATTTTTGCGTTTAGAGTTTTAAGGTCTTTGAGTAGCTTGTCAGCCAGGAATAGCGAATTTCGTCTTTCTTGCCGGTTTTCGCTTTGAGGGTTGTACTCTATAAGCAGAGACTCCTTAGACAGGTGATCAGATTCCCCAATATGAAGAGCGTGCTCGGGATTCGAGCTATTGTGTGTGGGGTTTTCAGTTCGCAGGATCATCGAAGAGCTCATTAGTCCATCATTTTCGGAGCAGGGTACAGAGATAACACTAGCTTGACTCGGGTTCGCCTGACTTGGGCTATTATCTCGCAGAGATTGGTGAGCCTTTTTGCTTATCTCTAGATTAGTTGTCTTCTTTTCTTCGTTACCTTTCTGGATGACTCTCCAGGCTAGCACTCTAAGTGAAGGAGGGGGAGCTGTGAGTGGCTTAGACAGCAGCTTATAGAGGTCATTAATGTCGTTACTGGCGATCGCCCGGTCAAGGATGACAGATGGGGAGAGATGCGTGTGCGCGGTTGTTTGCGCAGTGATGGCGGTATTTACGTGCCATAAATGCTCATGATGGATATCATCTAGCTTATCGTTCGACGAATTCGTAGCCTCACCAGGATGTTGCGTTAGGCTGTCCGCATCCGCGCTCTCCGCTTTCTCGACAGACGACGTCGTCTTGCTGGCTCGTGGCTCTTCAAATACATACGCACAAAGGCACTTGTCGGGATCACCGCGTCCACCCCCGGACTGCGTTTGACAGCTAGCCTACCTTAGCGATAGCACTGGGGCCGCAGCGGTAGGAGGAGCAAGCATAGAGCCAGCCGGCTCGCAGGCAACAGCCCTTACAGGGGGTACAGACGAGGGTACAGTGAGAGGGGGGGGGGAGTTAAAGGTATCTTGTTAGTCACTTCATTGGAGTGCAGAGCGGACAAGAGACGTCCTCTGCAAGATCTAAACTGAATATCGTCATCCCCCTTCGAGGAGCCAACTTTCCGTAGTGAGGTAGGATCACTAACACATTCGTGCCCATTTTGAATGTTAGTGTTAATCAAGACCTCTAAAAAGGGCGCGGTACCGTCCCCTCCTTCAACATATTCACATACCGTTTGATCGATGGAGTCTCCGGAATCTCTCGCATCGTTGCGCTGATCTGTCGCTGCAGATGAAGTCTCATGACTGAGTATGTAGCGGTCTGATTGCGCGGGGGCGGAGTGAAGTCTCCGTAATCGTGCTCTGGAAACGGGGGTCCGGAGGTTAAACCCGGGTGTGTAATTCGGGTCCATTACTGCAGAAGGTCGGGAGTACACCGGCCTCTCACCGAACTCTCCCGAACACTCCCAAACACTCCGCTACGCTCCGCGTGGAGGAAATGGTTTTATCACAAAGCTCCTCCTCTCAAAAGGTAGAGGTAGTAGAGTTACTGCACAGCAATCCAGCAGAGGGTCAGCCACATAGAACACTCCCAAACACTCCGCTACGCTCCGCGTGGAGGAAATGGTTTTATCACAAAGCTCCTCCTCTCAAAAGGTAGAGGTAGTAGACTTACTGCACAGCAATCCAGCAGAGGGTCAGCCACATAGAACACTCCCAGAACTTCCCTTTTTCCCTTCCCTCGCACTTGCGCGATCTGAATGATACCTGGCCTAGTATGATTGTTGTCTGTCTCCCACTGTTCTCCCCTCCCTTTGCCTCGTCGCGCCTTGAAACACTTGTGTATAGGCGCGTTATAAATGCCATGTTATATCATATCATAGGACGAGGAAGAGGGGCATGAAGGTAATGCTTTTTTCAAGCACAACACAAAAATGTTTTAAATGCATTTTTATTAAATTGCTTAAACTATTTTTCTGCAACACATTAGAAGGTGCATATTGATTGATCGGATCTTTCCAAATTTTTTGTTGGGTGAAAAGAAAAAAACCCAAATCCTGAGGTTCATTCTATTAAGTAATGTACAGGAGGGGGGTTGATTACCCTGATCTGGATACATATTTAAGAGGTTTCATATTGAAGAAAGCTGCAGATTATATATCACCTGAGAACCTCTATGAGCCTATTTGGTTATCAATTGAGAGGGGAACATTAAAACTTTATAAATTGAGCAATATTTACTCAAGGGCAAAGATACCGAATGTGGTTGAGTAGTTGCCCACGACTATTGTGACTAGAGAAATACTTAATTGGTGGCTATCTAACTTTGAAACTAATGTCTATCTTACTTATAACGACTCCCTCTGGCATAATCCTGGTCTTCAGATTGCTAATAGGACATTGTATTGGCGTAGTTGGGTTTCAAGGGGAATACTTGAGATAGGATATGTGCTGCAGGATGGACGAATGGTACCTTTTGAGGAACTGCAGCGGTTATATGGTCTGAGCAATAGAGAGAATGTTAGATTCAATGGACTTGAGATGCTTTTTTTACAGAGACTAGGCATGTTATCTATGCCAATCCAGGATAAACCGACAGGGTGTGCTATATTTTCTTCGTCACCACGTATGGTATCCACATATTTTAAGTGAATGTCCGTGGATCCTCTCATTGATGGTTCCTGGAGAAAATGTAAAGGGGATGTGGGAGGAGGACCTGGGTTGTGAAATTTTGGATAAAGAATGGGGGCAGATAGGACAAGTCGGTTTTAGGAGTAATTTAGATCTGAATTTGAGACTTACACATCAGAGTCACAGCTTCTGCCAGAGTAACTCTCACAGACATACCCTTTTTCATTACCTCACCTGACCTATGGACATGTTACATGGTTGGCTTTCTCTCTCCTATCGCCTCTTGTCCCATTAACAATGGCACCGGCTGAGAGGTTTTCTTTACCTCCTTGCCATTTCCAGGGT
Organism: Ambystoma mexicanum; assembly: GCF_040938575.1. NCBI lineage: Eukaryota > Metazoa > Chordata > Amphibia > Caudata > Ambystomatidae > Ambystoma > Ambystoma mexicanum. The sequence goes on along the minus strand of NC_090931.1, from coordinate 287,510,243 downwards.
CATCATTAATATCTATTGGACTGGAACAATCATGGTTCAGGGTCTTCAACCCAACCTTCTTCTTTTTGACATGCTCCTCCCTCGCCTCTCTAACCTTACCTCTCCCTCTTCACAGGCTCCCTTTCCTACCATGCCCACTACCTCTTCTGCACTGGCTCCCCTGCACTCTGTGCACACCTCTTCTGCACAGGCTCCCTTGCCTACTGTGCCCACTACCTCCTCTGCACTGGCTGCCCTGACCTCTGTGCCCACCTCCTCCTCTGCACAGCTCCCTTGCCTACTGTGCCCACTACCTCCTCTGCACTGTCTCCCTTGCCTATTGTGCCTACCCCCTCATCTGCACTGGCTCCCTTGCCTACCGTGCCTACTTTCTCCTCTGCACTGGCTCCCTAGCCTACTATGCCTACCTCCTCTGCACAGGCGCCCTTGCCATGCCTCACTGTCCCGGCTCCCTTGTCGGCCTTGGCTTCTCTGCCACCCAACACAATCCCTCTGGCTATCTTGCCACCCACGGGTGGGACCACTGTCCTCTGCACCCCCCCACGGAAGATGCTCAAAGATGGCAAGCTGCTCCATATAGCCATGCTTAACTCTTGCTCTGCTGTCAAGCACTCGTCAGACATCTGCAACCTCCCCGAACACATGGATCTTGATGTCCTCAGCATCATGGAGACGTGGTTTAAGGACTGCTCTGTCAAAAGCTTTGACACACTCCTCCCTGAAGAATATAAGATCATCTCTGCACCCAGGTCCAAGAGGACAGGAGGGGGAGTGGTGCTTATCTTCCCAGAATGGAAACCTGTGTCCATCATCCCTACTCAGGCCTACTCCTCCTTCGAGTGCCTAGCCTGCAGACTCTCACTCTCTCCTAAATCCTCTCTCCTTCTGGTCACCATCTATCTGCCACCAGGACAGTCTGTACTTCTTCTTCTCGGAATGGGCTGACCTGGCCTCCTCTTTACTTTCCTCCTCCACCCAACTCCTCCTGCTGGGTGAATTCAAAATTCACCTGGATTCTCCTGACCCTCAAGACTTTTCCGCAACCTATGCGATTCTCTCTTCCTCTCCATTTTACCCTGTGGATCCACGCACACAACAAGCCAGACTTCGGATGCCTTCATCTCTACCGCCATACCTCTCTCTATCTATCTCACTACCTCTCTCTCTTGGATGGCCCACTCTCTTCTCTTTTCACGCCTGAAGCTCTCCTCTCCTCTTGCACTGGCACAGCCGGCACAGCCGCTCGGTTTCAAAGTCACCAGACTCATGAAATGAGTGACAGTGGTTGCCTTTGCCTCCACCTACTCTCCTCCTCCTACGCCTGTATTAAGATGGATTTCTGAACTCTGACCTGGTGGGAAGAGGTTCAGAAGGCCAGCCTAGTTTCTTGGACAAGCCAGACCGATCAAGGTAGCATTGGCAGCGGTCAAGACTAGGGGCCTCATTACGACTTTGGAGGCAGCCATGCCCTTAATAAGGGCATGGCTGCCTCCAAAATCGGGTCTGGGTCCGGGTTCCCTGAATGGGGAAATACCGGGCCATTCCGAGTATGGAGGCCCGGTATTTCCTCCTTCAGGGAACCCGGGCCCGGTCCTTCCCCATTCCCATTCGAGCCCTCATCGGGCTCAATGGGAATGGGGAGGGAGCTAACAACGGGCCCATTACGAACTGGCCCGTTGTTAGCTCCCTGTTCCCCTCGCGGGACCCGCTATGGACGTCTGGAAAAACGAGATGTCCGGAGCGGGTCCCGCAAGGGGATCTCGTAATAGTGCGGAGTGGGTTCAACGGCGCCGACACCATGACCAGTTCCGTTAAATCCATTCCGCACTTCTCATAATGAGGCCCTAGGTCTCAGGAAAGATGAGGGTGTTCGAAAGCCCACAATGAGCACACAGTAAAAGACACTACAAATGACTCTCTGTCAGGTGTATATCAAAAATACATACATTTATTATAGGCCTTTTAAATCAAACACAAGCAAAGATCAACAGTAATATTTAAACCAACACAACACTACTATAAAATATATATACAGATATCAATGGCCTAAAGGAATGGCACACTGTAAGGGTCCACAAACTATAAGGAAAGGGAGCAAACACTGCAAATATATTTTAGGCAGTCCTTCACTTTATCAACCCTAACTGAAAGGCAGTCCAGTCCCTAAGAAGAGTGAAGCCTTATGCTCAAAAGTACTTTCGGAAGCAGATGCATGCAATCGTGCGGTTGGGCAAAAATTGGGTCTCTTGTAGCGGCTGTAGCAGCTCAGGAAGGCAGGTGAGGCAGTGAAGAATAGGATCCCACTATTCGAGGAGGGTCTCCCCAAGAGGGCAGAACAGACTCCAAGAGTTGGGAATAGCTCGGTAGCACAGGCTACCTCAATAAAGGTGAGTGGCCCTCAGGGGACACTTGTGCGTAAAAATGGAAGGATGCATCAGGGGCCACCGGTAAGGGTTGCAAGCACTCACCGACCCAAGGCGCACTCCGCACCAAACTTCAACAGTGTAGTCCACTTCGGTTGTGGGTTACAATGCTGCAATTGTGCATCTCTGCGGCTTTCAGAGTTCCAGGGATGATTGCGTGGCTGGACAGTGATAATTTCTCCTCTCCTGGTGAAGGGATCAACTCGATTTCACTGCAGCTCATCTAAGAGCAAAAGGGGGCACAGAAACAGCGCACCCTCAAAGTTTGTCACCATGGCTGGGCGACACAGTGACCGTGTGCACTCGGGTTCAGGTGTACTCTCCTAATTCCAGACCCAGGGCGCCTAGGTGTACGAAACTCAGTGGGAGAGTGCCTTAGATGCAGTGCTTGCGATCTCCAGTCTCAAGAGTTAACTCAAGACAGCAGCGGTTCCAGAGCAAAGGTCCTGCGCAAGCTGGTCTGTTCACTGGTTGGCCCAGGAACACTTCCGATAAGGCTTGCTTGCAGGTTAAATTGGAGGTGCCATGAATAGTTGTTCCCCCTATTCAAATGGGTCTAATCGCCTTTGCAAACCTTCTAGTTTGATCAGATGCAGAGGGGTCCTGCGAGACAACAGCAGGCTCAGGGTGCCAAACCTTCCAGCGGGTCACCAGCGGTTCCTCGACTCGGCTTCTTTGTTTCAGGATGCTTGGATCCTATAATATGCTCAGTGAGAACTCAAGCGATTGACCTTGTATGGGTGTTTGGGCCCCTCTCTTTTCCAGAATCTCCTTTGTGCCAAAACAAAAAGGACCCAATGAGAGACCTGCTCACATACAGCCATGCCAGACGTGGACCAATCATGGACCACGGTGGTCCCAGTCATTCCCAGCACACCAGACTCTTCGGCGCCCCGGATGTGTATTGGAATTAGACAGTCCAGCCCACATCCTGGAGGCACACACACAAGGCATGCAGAAGCCTGTGGAAGCTTGGCGTTTTGCGGGAGAATGCATGACCAAATAAGGACTGACCCGGTCTGCTCGACCTGGGGAAGGCAAAGGGACAAGATGGCCAAAGGACAGAACAAAGGACCTTGTGGAATGGCCATTTTGGGGCCAAGACACTGTCCAGGACCAAACGCGGTAAACGCGATATGGACCGCAAGAAAGGGTTACAAATATGGGATAAATAACAGCTGCCACCAGGTCTGTCCTAGGCGCATTTGTACTTCTACCGAAAAATCCTTTGAGGGTGACTAGGGCCTTAAAAATGAAAGGAAGACCCCAGCGCACTGTAATGTAAGTTACTTTGTGAACTGGTAAAAATGTTGCAATGAAATTGCAACAGTAGAAAGGTCTAAGGGACACAAAGCTTCCCAGTATTGACTGTCTTTAAGGGCATGTCAGTTTCCCCATAACAAAGTGAGCGAAAACCCAGCAGAGTACAGCTGTGCTCCACTGGCAAAAGTCAGGCTAGGATGGTCAGACAACAGCAAAAAGTTGGGACGTTCACAACTCGAGGGAAAATTACATATAAATGGAAATCTTTCCTAACAGTGTACGGCTGACTCCCACCCTGACACAGCCCTCACTAACTTCAATCTCTCTATATCCAACACCCTTGATACTCTTGACCCTGTCATGAGGGTCCGACTGAAGCCTTCCAAAAAGTGCAGCTCTTGATACGACTCCAATCTGGCTGCTCTTAAAGGCAAGTGTAGGGCAGCTGAGTGGAAATGGAATTCGTCGGGTGGACCTTCTGACTAACTGGCCTGCCGCCTCCTTCAAAGGCAATATCCATTCAATGAAAAGAGCCTTTATTCAAGCCTGCATCTCCGCAGCATCAAATAAAACGGGAGAAACATTTCAAAGTCTGCAAGGAACTGGCCAATCCTACAGCAGCCTCCTCTTCTATCACACCCACCCGGGACCTTTGCTCAGCCTTGGCTGAACACTTCACTACAAAAACCCGAGACATCCTTTCCTTTCTCTCTTCCACACCACATTGCACACCAACACCTCTGGAGCCACCCTTCACCCCTCCACCGCTTCTCCTCTCTTCTCTCACTCCTGTCACACCTGATGAGGTCACCGAACAAGTCCGGTCTATGAAGGCTTCATCCAAACAGGTGGACCCCTGCCCCTCCAAAACCATTAAGGACAACATTGACTTCCTCGCTCCAGCCCTGACTGATCTCTGTAATCTCTCTTTTGCCACTGGAGTTTTCCCAACTTCTCTTAAGCACTCCCTTGTGCACCCTCTGCTCAAGAAACCCACTGTGACCCCTCCATTCCGGCAAACAACCACCCTATCTCTATCACTCCTTTCATGGGCAAACCTCTTGAGAAGCCGGCTATCTCTCAGCTCACCCTCCACACTGAATCTGCTGGTTGCTTCCACAACCATCAGTCTAGCTTTAGAGCATCCAGTGGCACAGAAACTGCTCTTCTGAACAAATGTTAAGACCTACTCTCAAATCTCGACACTAACACTCCCTATATCCTCATTCTTCTTGACCTTTCCTCTGCATTTGATATGGTAAACCACAATATCCTGATCACACGTCTCTGTGACACCCTGGATATCACAGGTCAGGCTATGGCGTGGTTAACCTCCGTCCACTCTGACCGCCCACCTCAGGTTGAACTTGGGTTCTTTCTCTCTATCACTCTTTCAACCTGTGGCGTTCCACAGGGTTTTAACCTATCCCCCTGGTTCTTCAATGACTACATGGCTGCCCTAGCACATGTGATTGCCACTTTCATTTCTAACTTCCAGTGTTATGCGGATGACACGCAATTATCCTTCAGGCTACCCTCAACCACCTCATTTACCTTGCTCATATCTGACTGTGTGTGCGCAATCCAGTCATGGTGTGCTGCAAACGTCCTCTGCCTCAACGCAAACAAAACGGAGATCATTCGCATTGGGACTCCTGCTCCCGCTTTCCCACTCTCAATCTGGCCGGTGTCCCTTGGCCCCGCGCTCGCACCCACCTGCGTGGCAAAAATCCTTGGGGTCATCTTCGGCTCCACTCTCCCCTTCTCCACTCACATTTTGGACAGCTCAAAAAAGTCCAACTACCAGGTGCACCTCCTCAGAGGTATTCTACCTTTTCTCACCTTCCCCCAATAGCTCACTGTCTCCAGGGTCCTGGTTCTATCTAGGCTACACTACTGCAAAAGCCTCTTTCTCAACCTCCCTACCTCTGCTCTGCTCCCTTTGCAACTCATCCAGAACAGAACCACAAGACTTATCCTTGGTCTCAAGCCCAGGGACCGCATCTTTCCGGCACGGAAATCTCTCAACCGGCTCCCTGTGGCTGTAAGGATCAAGTTCAAGACCCTCTGCATTGTCCACAAGGCTTTCTGGGACCCGGGACCTACCTATCTGCAACATTGCCTACTTAAATACTGGCCCTCATTACGAGTCCAGTGGTAGCCGTGCTGGTAAAACCAGCAGGCTGCTGCCGGACCTGTAGTGAATTACCGGCACCAGACTTGCTGGATTTACCGGGGCATTACAACCCCGGTGGTCGGGTAAATCCAGCGCCGGCAATTCTGTTAATCCCCATTCCCGTGTAGTCCCATAGGACTCCACGGGAATGGGGACCACGGAAACACCAGCACCATGTCGTAATGGTGCCAGTGTTTCCGTGCATCTCTGCCACCGGGTGCCGTTCTGCCTGCCAGGTCAGACCTGGCGGGCAGTACGGCCCCCGCCGGCAGAACTCATAGTTTGCCGGTCCAGAAAACGGTGCCGGTGCGGTTTTACCGTCACCGTTAATTCCGGACGGGCAAACATGTAATGAGGGCCACTGTCCTTCCCGAGCCCTCCGCTCATCTACCTCCAACCTTCTGCAAGTGAGCCGGTTCTCCAAGAAGAGATTTGGTGGGAGATCTTTATGCTCTGCAGGGGCCTCCCTGCCTGCAACCCTCCGTCTTGAGCCGGATCTCCTTAAGTTCCGGAAACTCCTTAAGACATTCCTCTTCTCCTCTTCCTTCTCTCTCCCACTACCCTGCTAACCTCTCTTGCCGCTCCATCCCTCTCTCTATCCTTTTTCTGCACAGCCTGCCAACTGGCCGCCTGGTGTACCTCAGAGTCACACAGGACCCAGGCACCCGCGCCAATCCTCTCTCACTTGCCTCCGGGCCTTGCACCTGCCTCATCGCTGCTGCACTTGGTAAATTGACCCATGAGAGTGGCATCTCTCAGCACTTACCCCGGTTTCTGACTGACTGCGCAGATACTTTATCCCCTCAAGCCCCCCCTGCACGTAAGCCCCCCCACTCACCTGCACCTGTCTGTGCACTTGCACGATCTGAAAGTATCATGCCTCAAAGATCGTTTATTTGTCTTTCGTTTGTCTCCCCTCCCTGCATGGTGGCCCCTCAATGCACTTGGAAAAACGGCAGAATCGTTGTCAGAGCTATTTGTTATCTACACTGTTAATTGTATTACATGAACTTGTTCCATGCGCTTACTCTGCCTAGTGGAGACTTGTATCCTTCAGAAATTCAAGGGCTCTGAAAGACTGTTGTTTTTTCCCCTTGTTCCTTCCCTCCTTTAGCGCTTTGAAACACTTGCTTTGTGTATAGGTGCTTTACAAATAAACAATACCAAACCATACCAGAGAGTTTTGGGACGTCTGTACTGGACTCCGGTGTGTGTGCATGGTTTGGGCTTGATTGAAAATGCTGTTTGCTGGAGTTGTGGCAAGGAGAGGGGTACTCTTATGCATATGTTGGCAGATTGTTCTAGGGCCAAGGAATTTTGGGGGATGTAATGGACAGAATGGATACAGTATTATCAATGGCCTTTCCTAGGACACCTTTGCAAGTACTTTTACTAGCCAAAAGAGGACAGTGTAAGATTGCTAGGCAGTATAGTCAATGGACTGACAAAGTGCTAGTAGTGGCTATAGAACAAATAGTAAAATTGTGGAAAACAAGGAAAAAAAGTGGCGAGTTGGATGAGTGATGTGCAAGTGTTATCTGACTTTGAGAAGGTCTAGTTTCAAAAACTAAATAAAGAGGATGATTACTTAGAACTTTGGTCACCTTTTAACAGCCTCTATGCTGGGAAGGTATTTAATCACTTGCATGTGAAGTAGGTTAGTGGAGGAATTCTGGTTGGGGGGAGGGTATGTGTAAACTTTCTCTTCTTTCTTTTTGATATTGTGTCACCGTTCGATGTGTTCTGCGGGTATTATGTTAAAGGACAATGGGCCTCATTATAACCTAGTCGGTCCGGAAACAACAGTGCCGGTAAGCTTACCGGCACTGTTGTTTCGACCGGCAAAGTACAACTCTGCAGGACGGGTGCCCTCCCGCCAAGCAGGCCTGATTTGCCGGGCAGACTGGCACCGGCCCACAGAGTTTCACAAAAGCACCGGCACCGTTATTACCAGTGCCTGCGTTTCCGTGGTCCCCATTCCCATAGAGTCCTATGGGACTGTATAGGAATGGGGAACAACATTTTACTGGCGCCTGACTTTCTGGCCGCCGGGGTTGTAATACCCCAAGTCAGGCCACGGTAACTGTTTATGGGTCCAGCGTCCACCTGCCGGTTTTACCAGCACGGTTACCGCCAGACCCGTAGTGAGGGCCAATGTATGTTAGTGGTGATTGTGCCATATTACAGTTATTATAGTACAAGCCGGTATCATAGGATTCTTAGGTTGTGTTAGTGCATTCATTAATTGTTCAGAAAGGAATTGTAACTCTGATATTACATGAATGCTTGTATTAGTTACTTATTGGTTATTTTGTAAAATGAATAAATAAAGTGTTGAAAAAATAAGGTGCATGTGGTTATTTATATTTTTTATATATATAAACAGATTCTACATTGGTTATATGTATCAGCAATTGGAAGTTCTCTTAAATACATTAAACAAGAGGCCTGGTATTAAAGACATGACAGTGTATAGCCACATATTTTAAGGAATACAGCAACCCCTACCACACATAAAAAGAATATTACAGGTCACTTTAGAGTTCTTTGGCCTTATAAAGTAACTCCACCTTCAGCCTTCTTCATCTATTTGGTGAGGGAACGCCTGTGTGATTTTCAATATCTGTATAATGTACAGTAGGGGGTACATTACTTTGTATATTTTTATAGTTTTAAATATGATATGGTATGATATGATAGTTTATTTATAAAGCGCCTATACACAATGTGTTTCAAAGCGCTTCAAGGCAAGGGAGGGAACAAGGGAAAATGCAACAACATTCTTACAGGCCATGAACAGTAAGGACGTGAAATTAACTATCGGACTCAACCTGACGACATTTCAGATAGTGCAAGTGCTAAAACATAGATAAGGAAGGGAGGGGGGAGTGGGAAGGAAATGGAAACAGACAGACAACTACCGTACTAGGCCTGACGACATTTCTGGTAGAGCCGGAGGAAAACAAAAGGTGAGGGAGAGGGGTGCAGAAAGGGAGGGGAGGAACAAAACAAGCGACTATCGTACTAGGAATGACAACGTTTCCGATAGTGCTGGAGGGAGGAGGGGAAGACAGTAAGGGGATGGGGGAGCGACAGACGAGGGTGCTATCATACTATAGGAATAGGAACTGGAACAGCATGCTGATGGAGTAAATGCATAGAAGAAAGTAAGGGGAGGAGGGGAGGAGATAGGAAAAGTGAGAGGGAGGAGAGAACAGAGAGTAAGCAGTCAAAAAGAGTGGAGAAGCAAGAGGGGAGAGCGAATACAATTGCAGAACTCAGTAGTAACACATAATGTTGCAAGCCAGGATACAAGATTAAGATGGGAACAGCATGATTCAGGTCCACCATGAGTACAAGATGCAAAGGAAGTTCAGCATGAGAGTTGAGAAAGGGTGACGCACCGTAAATCAATGAAGTCCATAAAAGTAAAATCCAGCATTGGCCACAAGACGGTGATGGTGTAACCAGAATATATCAGGACAGACTCCTGTGTGCAGGAAGGGGGGGGCACAAGGGAACAACATGGGGTGACCAGAGAGGGTGGGGATGGCCTGTGGGGACAGGGGGTGTAACCACATGTTGGTGCATGCTTACCTGCTGTTTTAGCAGGGGGTCGGACCATGGATCCTCCTGGTCCAAACAGGTCCAACAGGAATTGCCCTTTTCTTTGACTGCCCTTCACTTTGGACGCCCGGGCGAGAGACATCCTTGATCTAAGAGTTAAGAGCAGGAAGGAAGAGGCAGGGCTAAGAAGGTGGGTGGTGCTTAGGCCAGGTGACCTGGATCCACTTACACCTGCTCCCCAGTTGCAAAGGAAAAGAGGCTGGAGGGCTCCTTAAGTAGGGAAAAGAACGGCAAGCAGGAAGCCACAAGGTGGGCAGGGCTTGCTAAGTGGTGAAAAAGAACAGCAACCGGGAAGGCATCAGGTGGGCGGGGCTTAGGCCAGGTGACCTAGATCCACTTACACCTGCTCCCCAGCTGCAGAGGAAAAGAGGCTGGAGGGCTCCTTAAGTAGGGAAAAGAACGGCAAGCAGGACGGCACCAGGTGGGTGGGGCTTGCTAAGTGGTGAAAAAGAGCGGCAAACGGGAAGGCACCAGGTGGGCGTGGCTTAGGCCAGGTGACCTAAATTCACACACCTGCTCCCCAGCTGCAATGGAAAAGAGGCTGGAGGGCTCCTTAAGTAGGGAAAAGAGCAGCAAGCAGGAAGGCACCAGGTGGGCGGGGCTTGCTAAGTGGTTAAAAAGAGCAGCAAGCAGGAAGGCACCAGGTGGGCGGGGCTTAGACCAGGTGATCTAGATCCACTTACACATGCTCCACAGCTGCAAAGGAAAAGAGACTGGAGGGTTCCTTAAGTAGGGAAAAGAGCGGCAAGCAGGAAGGCACCAGGTGGGCAGGGCTTGCTAAGTGGTGAAAAAAATGCAGCAACCCGGAAGGCACCAGGTGGGCGGGGCTTAGGCCAGGTGACCTAGATCCACTTACACAGGCTCTCCAGCTGCAAAGGAAAAGAGGCTGGAGGGCTCCTTAAGTAGGGAAAAGAGCAGCAAGCAGGAAGGCACCAGGTGGGCGGGGCTTGCTAAGTACTGAAAAAGAGCGGCAACCGGGAAGGCACCAGGTGGGCGGGCTTAGGCCAGGTGCCCTAGATCCACTTACACCTGCTCCCCAGCTGCAGAGGAAAAGAGGCTGGAGGGGTCCTTAAGTAGGGAAAAGAGCAGAAAGCAGGAAGGCACCAGGTGAGCGGGGCTTGCTAAGTGGTGAAAAATAGCGGCAACCAGGAAGGCATCAGGTGGGCGGGGCTTAGGCCAGGTGACCTAGAGTCACACACCTGCTCCCCAGCTGCAAAGGAAAGGAGGCTGGAGGGCTCCTTAAGTGGGGAAAGAGCGGCAAGCAGGAAGGCACCAGGTGGGCGGGCTTGCTAAGTGGTGAACTAGCTCAAACTAGCATAGATGTCAAGATTTGCAATAATGCAAGTGGGAGATTTTGAGATGGAAATGAAGAAAATTAAAGTTGCCCGTTGACATGCCATAGGGAGTGGGATATTCTATGAGGGATAAAAACAGCAACCTATTTGTCTCATATTTGGTTCAAAATGGCCTGGAAAGTGGTGTAGCAGTCAGTGCAGTCGCAGTGTAGCCGTAAGAAGCAGTGTTCGGTGGGGGTGGTCACAGCCCTGAGAGTCAAAACTTCACCTTCAAGACAGTGCGAGGCAGCCCACAAAGTGGCGTAGCAGTCAGTGCAGTTGCAATTGTATACATTCTCTATGGGAACATTTTGAAGCAAAATGCCCTCCCCTCAACATGGAGAACTTTGCTGGTGGTTCCTATCTTTACTTTTGAAGGAGTTGATAAGATGAGTTGAGGAAAGTGATATACTTCCCATATACGAATTAGGATTCAAGAAAGCTTTGGAACAGACATTGGGGGCTTTAGCTTAAATGCTCCAAAACATAATCAGGCAGGCACTATGTGGGTCATTACATGTTCCCTGGTCTGGAAACATTGCTGGTATAATTGCTGGTAAATCAGGCACCAGCAATTTATCTAGCCCTTGGAAACACAAGTTTGCCAGTGGGGGCACAGACTTACCAGCAGGCCTGACCTGCCAGTAAATCAGTCCCCCACCACAGCGGAAATGGTAGGGGCAGTTTGCCGGTATCCCGCTGTAATTACGGGTGGGTAACCAGCAGACTTGTAATGAGCCCCTATGTGGTGCTAGTCCCTCGCTGTATGAAGCATACCTTGGCTATTGCAGTTTTCGATACTGTGGATCTAAACTGCTTATGGGCTAAATTAGACTAGTGGGGCATTCTTCTGGACCTTTTGAATGTATTGATTTTACTAAGTACTGACACTAAAATTCAGGTACGGTTGAATGACTAGGGCCAATACTCTCAAGGTATCCCAACTAGGAGCAGCTTAAAACATTGCTAGGTATTCATTCTGTAGTAAAACAAATGTCAGTAACGGAATTACCACCACTTTTACCCCACTGGCATATTCCGACGTTGGAGGTAAAGTGGAGGAAAATCTCCAGCACTTGGCTGGATTTATTTATTTATTTCTGCCACTTTACCTCCAAAAAAATGGAAGAATTGCCGGCAGTGTTATTACTACTGGCTGTAATTCCGCCAAACCCCAATGGAGTCCCATGGGACTCCGAAATGGGGAAAAACACCACCTTGGAATATGGAGGATTTGCCTCCAGTTCCGAGGTGTTATCCCAGTGGTAATGGTAATTCCATTTGGTGGATTCACCTGTCCTTTTCAACCTCTATTTAGTGAACTAAGATGGGGCTTAATAATTTCCTCCCTACATTTGGTAAGTCCTAAATTACTTGGTTGGCTATTCTGGCAACTTGGTCGTTTTTGATCAAACAATGTTTGGCCTGTAGTGTAGCACAACAGGCGTCTGGTAAAATTCTACTGAGAACTATTTCACATGGAATACTTCTAAATCTTCTGTTATGGGAGTTTCTAGGGCCCATTCTATTAAAATGAATTTCCTGCAGACTGCTGGGTGTGCGGGCAGTGTTGGCCATGTAGTAGACAGGTCCTCACTCCTCCATATTGTTTTGCACCTTTCGAAGATGTCTTCCCCCGACTTCCTGAGGCAACAGAAGTTTTGATTCCCGGGAGACCGCAAGGCGATTGTCTTCGGCACAGAGAAGGTTGAAGAAGGCCATGAAAGCTGGCTTGTGTGGAGACAAAGCATGCACAGGCAGTGAGATCATCTGGTGTGGAACTAAGAGTCCCGCCAGCTCCAGGGAGGCTGGATCGTGCTTCAACCCCAGCATGAGGGGTGAGGACGATGAAGGAGCCAGAGAGGCGATATTGGAACCACATGGGAGGCACCCTCAATGCGGCAGGAAGTGATTGCTAAAGGCTATGAGTTAGCTCATCACGGCTGGCTGGGAGTGGAAACAAGACTGCAGCCGACCCCTGGGAGTGAGGATCGTGCGTCGACCCTAGGAGACCCAGAGCACCTCCTTTTGGCATGGAAAGGTTAATGGGGGCCGTGGAAGATGCCAGGGCAGAGCTGGTGGGGTGGAGAGGCTGGCGCAGGCCGCAAGATCTGCCTGCGCAGAAAGGTGTGGGCATCTGGCCCCAGGGAGGGTGCAGCCATTGTGGACTGGTGGAGCTTCCTGGCCATGAGGGCAGGTTGTGTGTGAAGGCGTGAGGTGCCAGATGTTCTCTGGGTTGAGGTCTAATCTTGAGGGCCTGGATTAGTGCTTTATGATGCCAGAAGATTGTCATGGGATCTACAGAGGGCCGAAGTAGGGGGCTACACCATCTGGCTGGCACAAGAAGGCTACGAGGGGATGAGGCCTGCAGGAAGAGACCCACTCGCTCAACGAGGGGAGGAAGATGGGGATGGTGCGAGGGGGAGGCCCCAGACCCGGAATGGGTGAGAGACATTGGGCCTCTTACGAGTATGGCAGTATAAGGTAAAAGTGGCATCAACAGAATTACCACCACTTTTATCACTCTGCTGAATTAGAACTACCTGGAAATGGGTGCTAACTCTACTAACAGACTTAACGCTGGAAGAGTTATCACCGGCAGAATTACCTCCGGCATATGCCAGAATTAGCCCCGGCGCTAATTCTGCCGGCGGAAGTCCTGCCATGAGGCAAAATTGTATTTCTGCCGTATTGCAGGTTGAACTACAGTTGAAATACCGCTAAAATGGGTGGTAATTCTGCCAAAAACACAGTGCAGTTACCTCCAGATACAAATGATAAAAATAAAGCCACAGGTGCACCCAATCCACTCAGAAAAGGTACATAAGGCCCACACCTTCCCCAAACACATTGAAGTGCAGAGGCAGGAACAGCACCTCAGAGCACATGGAGCAGAGCGGAGGAGGAGACGTCATGCAAGGCGAGCACCCATTGCATCCTGGGCATTAATAGATGTCCAGCTGATAACCCTGTACCAGATGCCGGCTGAACAGGGAGACCATCGCAGAGCTACTCTCCCTGATCCACGACGACATCCAGAGCATGATCAACAACAGAACTGCCTTACCCCCCTGCTGAAGCTTGTGTCGGTACTGCATTTTCTAGCAAGTGGCACTTATCAGCACACTGTGGGCATGCTGCTTTGCATGTCTCAGCCTACATTTTCAGTTGTGCTTGGGCAGGTGCTGGAAGCACTATTGCGCCACGCACCCCAGCACATGTCCCTGGCCACCATCCCGGCACAGATATATGCCACAGTCACGTTTATACTCGGCAGCCCACCTCCCGATCAGTATTGCCACTCTGGACTGCATCCATGTGGCGTTGGTTGCCCCCCAGGCAGCAGAGGTGTACAGCAATAGGAAGCAGTATCATTCTATGAATGTACAGGTGACCTGTGATGCTGACCTCACCATCACACACTGCTGCGCCCGCTTTTCTGGTCCCACCCACAAAGCCATGAACCTGCGGAACAGCAAACTGACTACATACATGGAAAGTCACATAGGGCAATGGGCATGTATACTGGGTAATGTGATGAATCCTGAGAATTCGTCCCTTCTCCTCAAGGGGGAGCCCCCCTGAGGCTAGGGAGGTGAGTCTGCTCCGCAGCATCCTCACTAGTGGTAGAGGCAAGTGGGACCTCACTGGGAGTGGCTCTGCCTTAGGGGACAAGGACTCCTGTTCCTGTAAGGAACTCCGTACAAAACATTCCAACCATAGCTCTTCAAATACCTCCAGTAAAGAAATGTGTGAAGAAAATAATGACATGTGTTATTGCTATCAAGAAACTCTGATTTCTCAGTAACAAGAACAATCATCTACAACTGAGATGAAGAAGATCTGTGGAGGAATAAAGAAGACAGAATAAACAAAAAGAAAGGAATACTAGACTCATCGAGGGAAGTCCCACAGCTATTTAATAAAAGAAAGGAGAAGAAAGTTGGGAGAGAGGAGAGAAGAAGCCTGCGAGTTACAAACTTGTTTGCCGGCTTGTGCGAAGACGAGACTGGGCATGCAGCGTCCCACGATTGGGAGGAAGCAACCTTTAGCGTTAGGTAAGGCGCTTAGCAGCGAAAAGTCAAAGAGAAGAGAGAAGTATGCAGGCATCTTGGAGTAAGACACAGACAGCAGATTCTGAATTAACAATAAAACTTTATTAACTTAAAAATCAGGATGGAAAAAGGCCTATCTTGCCATATACTATGGTGGAATTTCCATACAAAAAACAAAACTAAGGAGTGTCAAAGAGTTCAATTTAGGAATCTGTCTGTGTCCAAAACCTGTGCTTCTGTCCAGTTTACAGCTTTCTCTCAGCTCCCTTCACCAAGTGTGAAACAGTTCCAATAAAAGTCTCAGGATTGCCTTAAATTCAGTACTCGTGGTTCCCTTCCCCCAAGTTCAAAAACACAGTTCCAAAACACAAAACAACTCGAGACTCTGTCCTCAAGTCATTAAGCAGGTTAAACCTCAGGGTTTCGTTCCCCATGAATCACTTTCAATGTCTTTTTAATATTTTCCAGTTTTCCTAAAGTTCTGCACCACACTTGCATCATCTGTATATGGTTGGTCTTCGTACAAAATATCTTGACTGAAAGTTGCAGTTCATTCAGATTTTCAAGTATATTTTATTATTTACAATTTCCCCCCTCTGTTGTTTAATGTACTTTTCTTTGGTTCACTTGGTAGCGTTAATTCATATATATTGGGTTCACTTGTATTGTTTAAAGTTTTGTTCACTTTACAGTTCAATGTGCATTAGTCTCTTTCGTTCAAAGTTTTATAGACTTGTAGGTTCAGCAGATATGAATTTTACTTGCATTTAAAGTTGCATTCACTTTTGAGTTTGGCACATGTAAATTTTAAAGCTTCATTCATTTGTAATCTTCATAAGTAATAGTTCTGTTTATTTAAGTCTTCTTTCAGTTTGGTATTCAATAAGTATGAAGATGTGTTTGTTAAGGTTTTCATTTGGTTCAGAATTCAATAATTGTTCAAGGTTTCATTCCGTTCAACTGGTTGATGTATATCTTTGTAGATTACCTTTTATAAGGTACCCAGCACTCAGAGACTTTAGAAAACGTGCTTTGATGTACACGCGACCACTACACTACAATGTATTCTCAATTGTTCAATAGTTAATGAGGATTCAGATCGAAGAACTTCAAAAATGTATTTTATCATGCATGCGACCACTCCGATACAGAGTAATCATCTGCATAAGTTCAAACATTTGCATACTGGGTTTCCTCTCTTGTTGCTTCTTTGGAAGTTCCCACAATGCAGATCTCTCGGCCTTCTGTTCACCACAGGGCTCCAACTCCTGCCCCTCAGGCACTCCTGGGTCAGCTTCTGACCCCAGGAGAACAAGCACTGCAAATACCAGAAAAAGGAGCAGCCTTCCTGCACGACTTCCCTTTCAGTGTTCGTTCAGTTCCACGGAGCCTCAGCTCCCGGGCCGTACTTCTTTGAACCGTCGGCGTTCTGCACACGTGCAGCTCCCCGCTGCTTCTCTTAGTCTCTCTGCTGCTGCTTCACCATCATCGCCACTGCCTCTCCTTCCGAAACCATTTGATTGGACTTTCTTTCATACACCTGCAGCACTTTAACAGGCTGACCCTCATTAAGGAGACATGCCTGACCTCTAAAACTCTCAACAGGCCTCTTCCTTGTCCTAGTACCAGAGTGGTAAAGTCACCTAGACTTCTTTACTCCTGGTTGCCTCTTCTTCGTGCCGGTACTGTTAGTCGTTATATATGAGGAAGCCAGGGGAGGTGACTCACAGTAGCCCATAAAGGTGGGGAAGGTTTGGGTTGGTCGCCAATAGGAAAAGGGGGATACCATGTCCCTCCCAAGGGCATCCCACTCCCAGTTCCCAAAGACCCTCCACCCAGGTGATCCTCTATTGTTTGTCCACCCCCAAGGTCAGGATCCAAAAGCGAGGGCCTTTCCCTGGCCACCTGTGAAGAGGATCCATGGGGAACAGGAATGAAAATACCCTCGGGTTTCTCACAGAAACCAAAGCGGACATGAGGCGTCTTTATCCTGAGAGAGGGTCAAGTAGTACATAGCGCCCTCAATGCACCTGGAATACAAGCAGGTCTCTAGATATGTGATGCACTGCTCTTAACCTACTTCAACTCTTCCTTGAAAGCATTCTTTGGTATTACTCTTTTCAGAGGGTGTTTCTCCGTCGCACCCCCCTGTGATGATGCAGCACTGGTGAGGTCATCCCTGGCCTTTTGCCCAGACACCCTGCACCCGGTCCCCGGCAAGCATCGTGTTTGGCCACTCCAAATCCAGCTACAGTCCCATTTTTGGTAATTTTTGCAACCTTTGTTTCTTGGCTCTAAACTTACTCTACAAGCAATCTTGGTAGAATTTAGTAATAAGTTCATCTCATTTTTACTTTTCCGCTTTATTTATTATGTTTATGTCTGCTTCCCAAAAGTGTCCCATTGTTGTGTTTTTTTCGCCCTGAGGAAGGCAACTATCCCATTTCTGGAATCATTTGCCAGACAGGTGGCTTTTTTGCCGAAACGTGTTACAGATGTCTATTTAGTCTGCTTTTTCATTTTGTATGTTAATGAAACTCACACATAGGCAGACCTGTCAACTGTAAGAATAAGAAAACTTTGCCAATCCGAAAAATGCAAAAAAATACAGTAACCTAATAATTGGAGTGTTGGCTGAATACAAGTCAGCACCAGGAGTTGGCACTTCTTTTTCTTTTCCTTTTCAGTTTATATCATTTGTTATTAACCTGAAGTTAGATACAGACCTTTTATTCTTCAATTTAAGTTTCAATCTGTTTCTTCAATTTTTCCATTTCACTTTCTATGAGCAAAGTGACTGTTCAAACCCATTGTTTTTGATTCTTTGTGTTAATGTTTAACTGAAGATCAGTTTATTTATTTATTCATTTATAAGACTGTTTTATTTATTCTTTATGATGTTTTTTGAAAAATGAAAAATAAATATGTTCTTCATTTTCACCGTGAGATTATTTTCATTGCTTTCAGAGTTTGCTGTAGCCTTAATTTGTTGGTTTAGTGATATCACTTTGATACACTCATAAATTCAAGCACCACTTAAGTTACTTTTCAAATTGATTTAATAGCAGTGTGGACCTCATTGTATTTGTCTAGTGGCAGTCCCACTCCACTACTGCTCTTGGGACACTCCCCCCTTTCTATTGCTCCCAGAGTGTCAAGTAGTGGTGTGACCATAACCAGAGGTCCTTCGAACAATGCTGATACCACTCCACCATATCTGACGTGGAACCTTCCAGCAGAGGAGATACCAGGGAATCCACCTGTACAGTGACACGAAGGAACAGCAGAGGAATCACAAGAGGCCAATCTGACAAACTGGAGCGAAGGTCCCAGTCGAAGAGAAAACCCAGTGACATTATCCCTGAACACGGCAGGTAACAGGGAAAATGGGAGACCCGGGAGGGGGACATAAGAGAATCATTACTGGAACCCTCATATTCATCACAGTCGAGATAAAGCATTGACATTGAGTGAAGTGAAAGAGAATCATTACTGGGATGATCATACTCATCCCAGTCGAGATAAAGATCTAACATTGAGTGAAGTGAAAGAGAATCATTATTGGAACGCTCATATTCGTCCCAGTCGAGATAAAGCATTGACATTGAGTGAAGTGAAAGAGAACCTGAACAGAAGGTGGAAACAGAGGACACGTGGACAATCCAAAGAGAAACCAGAGACTATGAGCTATGTATCAAGGGCCAGAGAAGCCCAGGAGAAATTTCAAAGTGTTGGATAAAACTAACTTGAACAAAGAGAAAAATAACTCCAAGTAAAATAAGTACGGAAAAGAACAATAAAGAAGTAGAGAATAATTATCTAAGAAAGAAAAACCAGGAATTTAAAAAACCTGTGACAGAACTGTACGAACTGATAAAAACAATCACCAAGAACTATTTGGGGAATGTTTACTGAACTGATTGTGGTGTAAAACTAGTCTTCTAGTGCTGCTTTTGTTTATTATACTAGTGGTAGGGTTAGAATAGGTTAGTTTGAAAGTTGGACAGATTCAGATTTGTTCTTTCTTTGATGACTGACAAGCACCGTAGTTAGTTTTGTTTAGTAGGTAAACCCCTTAATATAGTGTGACAAATCCTTGGATGTCGTCACTTCTCCCTGGGGGCCCTGTCCCCCATGGGGCCAGGGAGGTGAGGCCGCTACCCGATAGTCCCCCTGGGGGTGGTACTCAGCTGGAGGATCTCATTGGGAGAGGTTTCACCTCTGGAAACAGGGACGAACATCCAAGGGAGACTCATTATAATAACCCTCACGCACCATCCTATACATCTACCCACCTGGTAAATCCCAGTAATATACCTAATCAACGTATGCATTTATGTAGGTATAGAGACTTGACTTTTACTGAGATGAGGAAGACGATGGACTACCCAAGGGAGAATGACAATAGAAGTACTGGGACGAGGAGGAGGCAAGCAGAATAAGGATTGATGGACCAGAGACACCGAGAAGGGACTTAAAATATATTGCCAACCAGCCGATATAAACATAGACAAAGGACTCTATGAAGTGAGCCACCCAACCAGCAGGAGAGGCAGTCCAGCCCAGGAAGTTTGACGAGAGGAGGCCAAGGCAGCCACGAGCAACCTGCTCCCCAAACCTGGAGGCTGAAGAGGGAAACCCTTGTCCCGGTGGCATGGAAGCACTCCAAAGCAGAGCTGGAAGCTGCAGGTGGACCAGGAGTCTAGAAAAAACACAGAGCCGAGCAGGATCACACGGAGCAGAGTAGCGCAGTGCAAACCAGTACCTGCTGCCTCGCAGAGATCCAGCAAAGAGAACCTGGGAAACATGTAATGAGAGAGAAAGGAAGTCTTGATGGTGACTGGGTGTCAGAGCCATAGTCCAGAGTGAGAAAGAGTGCAACAGGAATCATCTTCCTTGGCACAGTGGTTGGTCGCAGACCACTTTTGCGAATAAGAGTTAGAAAGAGTGCAACATGAATCATCTTCCTCAGCACAGTGGTTGGTCACAGACGACTATTGAGAATAAGAGTGAGAAAGAGTGCACAGGAATCATCTTCCTCAGCACAATGGACAATGATTGGTCGCAGACCACTATTGAGAACAAGAGTGAGAAAGAGTGTATCGGAAGTCGTCTTCCTCTGCACAGTGGTTGGTCACAAACCACTCCCAAAGTAAAGAGTCAAAGAGAGCTCATTGAATGTTGTTTTCTTCGTAGCAGTACCTGGCAGGAGAGTGAACCAGATCTGCCAAAAAAAGCCATAGAAAAATATGGGGCTAGGATCCACACCCACAAGAGAAGGTTACAAACCCCTTTTCACATTGCAGTACTTGGCAGGAGAGTACACCAAGTACACCAGGAGAAAGACGAGAAACCAGGATCGAAGACCCTTATCACAATTGGGTCTTTGCTTGCTAAAAAAGGCCGGGTCCCAGAGGGGAAGGGGGGGTTTGGATTCCAGGATGGCTGCTATGAGGAGAGCTTCCTGAAGCAGAGTTCTCCCCTCCCCCTGGGCCCTATATTTCATGCTTAGCTGAACCAAATCCTCCCCAGGTGCGGGAGACGAGGCAGTGCAGACTGGTTTACTGCCCAACACAAAGAATATACTCAGCAACATGGAGGAAAGGTGCCAGGGGGCCGGCGACACTGAAGAGGCCCGGTGCACAACAGAGGGCAGCCGGGGAGACTGGGATCCCCGGCAGATGCAGCACCAACTCCAGAGCAGTACGAGTAGAGAACCCCCGGAGGGGTCCCAGGCTGACAGCGAGCTCGGCCTAGCAAAATAGGGGAAGCATAGACCCCCCCCACCAGGAGCAGTTGTGGAGGGTGAGGTGGCACGTGAGGAATGGGGGTCATAACCCTGGAGAGCTCCCCTGCAGTGCAGGTAGCGGAGCAATTCGGTGGTATGCAGCCCATAGTAGAAGGTCGGAGTCTCTGTGGGTCTTGCCAACCAGCCCCAGGCACCAATGGTGAGAGTGGGGAAATAAGAGAGAGGAGGGGATCGGAGAGCCACCCCCACGGCAACAAAAAGAAAAGCCTGCAGGGTACAGGCCTGCGGCCCTCCCCCCACGGGTGAAGTTGGAGCCTCGGCATCCACAGGGGGCCTAATTTTGAATAGCGCCAGTGGGGCGCAAAAAAAATCAGTAAAGGTAGGGCCTGAGCTAGGGCAAGGCCTCAATCTATCCGGGAGGGCTTGCAACCCTGGTGCCGTGAGATCACTGGCAACAGCAGAGGGGGAGCCGCACTCGTCAAGAGGGAACTGGGCCCCTCTTGGTCAGGCAGCTGGTCCTGAATGCTGACCAGTGACAACTCTGAATAGGAGAGCAACACCGAACGGGACCTCAAGGAGGCAAGCACCTCTCCCAACCACCAGTGGCTCTCCATCCAATGTCAAGAGGAGCAAGTAGAGGGGCTGGGCGGTTCCAATAGTGATCAGGGGAGGGTCCTTTCCAACATCAAGGCAACATGGACACCCACGAGGACAGTGTGTCACATGGCAAGGGGCAAAGCAAGCAAGAATCAGCGTAAGCTATGACTTGGGTGAAACAAAATCCTATGACCCACTAGGGTGGGGATATTGACCTGAACAGAAGTGAATGCAGCACAAAAACAGTCACCCTAGGAACCACCTTGGAGCGGGGGGTGTGTGGGGGAGTCTGTGGGGGAACACACTGGACACACTGGCACTAGAATATTAATAACACTGCCCAGTGGGCAGCAAGGGGCAAGATGTCTAAAACTGTAGGAAAAGACACCTAAAATCCACTGTAATCCACAAAGAATTCTCAAGAGGGCAATATACAAAAACTGTGGCGCAAAGACGGGGGAGCTCAGATGGAAGGTGAGCAGGACCTGCAGAGACCAGCTGAGGAAGTGCTCCAAAAAAAGATGGTGAATGAACAGGTGGTCACTCAAGAGGTCCTTCGTCAGTGTTTCCAAGACTTTGGGGACAAAATTACAAACACCATACAAACGCAAATGAATGAACAAAATGATAGAGGATTTGTCAGTAGCCCTGCAAGAGGTAAAGGGGGGCATGAACAAATTGGAAGAGAGATTGGATGCTATGGAAAATGCAGTCCCGGAAATAGCAGACAACCATACAAAAACAAATTATGAAATTGTGGAACACCTGTCGAGAGTCACGCACAACCTAGAGATCCAAATTGAAGACCTTGAAAATTGATCAAGGAGGTCAAACGTAAAGATAAAAGGCCTGGCCTAGGAGGTGGGAGCTAAGGACCTAAGCTTGATGGCCAAACATGTGTTTGCAAACTTGATAGATCTAGAGGATGGTGCCGGGATAAAAATGGATCATGTACACAGAGTCGGACAAAAGAGGAGTGAACCGGGAGCAAGGCCCAGGGACGTGCTTGTTGCCCTACATAACTATGAGCAGAAGGAGAGAGTGCTGGCAGCGGTGAAGAAAGCAAAAGCATTCACGTATGATGGGAGTGGAGGGAGGAGGGGAGGAGAGGGGGGGTCTTAACTGTAGTCTGTTACCCGCAATATCACACAGAAAGACTTATCACGACCATGGCTAAAAGGGACACGCTCAAGATCCTCTCCCTGAACATTAGGGGGATAAACTCCCTTGTGAAAAGAAAACAATTTGAACACTTTTTGGGCATGAGCAGCCAGGAATAGTAGCCCTCCAGGAAAGACATATCCGAAAAACCAAGATAAACATAAAGTAAGAATACGGGGTTACTGTCAAATTTAACAAGCTAACGTAGCGGGGAAGACGGAGGGGTACTGATAGCCCTAAGAGATACATTGAGACTTCAAATCCCTGCCACTGAGAGAGACTCAGAGTGTCGGTACTTACCAGTAACCCTTCAATGGGAGTCAGGGGGGGACATACAAGCTGGCAGCTATATACGCACCCAACGTGGGACAAGATAAATTTATATGACAAACACTAATCAAGCCGGACGTCTGTGCGAAAGGCCACATAATGCTAGTAGTAGTAAGAGTGCAAGGGTGTTCCATAACCAGGGAAACCCTTGCAGGAGCTAAAAGACAAAATGTCACTTATGGCGCTGGTGGACGGGTGGAGGGAAAAACGAGGGAACACAAAGGGGTAAACTTTTTACTCACACGTGCATAGAACCTTCTCTAAGACTGACTACGCCTGGGTGTCGAGGTCCCTATTGGGAATGGTGTGAGAAATAGAGGTGGGTGCAATAGCCCTTGCCGACCATGCTCCCATATCATTGTCCATAGACATGCGGTACGGCTCGCTTAGGCTATGGAGATGGCAATATCCGGCTCACATCCTTAAAGATGAGATCCTAAGGGGAGAGATAAGGGACAAAATAGTGGAGTACTTCCACAATAACAACTCAGGAGGGACGAGCCAGAAAATGGTATGTGATGCTTTTAAAGCCACCTTGAGGGGAACGCTTATAGCCTTGAAAACTCAAGGGGACAGACAAATGAGGCTGTTGGAAACAGAACTGAAGGGTACGATGATACAAATAATGACCTGTATGGTGAAAGGAGCTGATGGGACGATCAGGGGGGCATACTGGCTAATTAGGGGCCAAATTGAGGTTTTGCAACTAAAACAGCCGAGCGCTCACTGACCTACCTTAAACAGAGATACTATATCAAGGCTAAAAAGGCAGACCACCTATTGGCCAGAATGCGTAAGAAAGAAATGCCAAAACTATACTAAAAATTAGGACCGAGGGGCGGTAAGGAAAGCTCAGCTCTTCCAGACATTATGAAGGCGTTCACAAGATATTACTCCTCTTTATATAAGACGGACGCCCCGACAGAACAAGCCCAGAAAGAATACCTTGATTCATGCCCAGTAAATACGATCACCAGTCTGGAAAGGGAGGAGCTAGAGGGCGACATCACATCAGAAGAAGTTAGGTATGCCATAGTAAGTCTACCAAGGCGAAAAGCGTTGGGCCCTGATGGATACTCTGCATATTTTTACAAAACCTACAGGGAAACTCTAATTCCATATCTGGTCCCAATCTTTAATTCCTTTGGTGGCACGGGAGGAATTACACCATCTATGGAAGAAGCCAAGGTGGTGTTGTTGCCGAAGCCAAGGAAAGATAGTACCCAGTGCAGATCCTACAGACCGATCGAGCTAATTAATATTGATGCAAAAATGTATACGAAAAATCCTGGCTAATCGTCTCGAGTGGCTCCTCCCAAGGCTTATCGACCCGGACCTGTCTGGTTTTATAAGAGGCAGGCAGACATGGGACAACACTCAAGGGGTCAGCCACCTCATTGAAAAGGTCAACAAGTCAGGGATTCTGGGCCTTATTTTAGCCCTAGATGCCGTAAAAGTATTTGACATGGTCGAATGGCAGTTCCTCTTTCACACCATGGAGAAGATGGGATTTGGGGCCAAATTCCTAGCAATGATAAAAGCTAACTATCGCATGCCCAGGTTATGCCTAGCAATCAATAGCCAGCTATCTGAGAGTATCCCGGTCTCAAGCGGTATGAAACAAGGGTGTCCTCTTTCCCCGCTACTCTCCGCTATCCACCTAGAGCCTCTCCTGGCCACTATTCAGTCCACTAGGCAAATAAAAGGGATCCCCTTTGGTGGGGCAGCACACAAAGTCGCAGCATTTGCGAATGATTTGCTGCTAATGATTACGGACCCAGAGACGATCTTTGGGAAGGTGGACCGGGTATTGCGACAATTTGGGGAGGTGGCAGGTTTAAAAATAAACGCACACAAATTGGAGGTGCTGAACTTAACGGGCCTGCCAGATAAGGTCCAGTCTCTGCAGAAAACCCTCCTGTATAGATGGGCGGATAAAGCCATAAAATACCTAGGCGTAATGATCACTAATACGATAGGCACGTCATTTGGCGCTAATTATCTGCCCCTGTTAGAGAACATCCAAAAGATACTCGCTGACTGGGGACCCCTATCAATATCATGGCTGGGGAGGGTCAATGTCTTGAAAATGGTAATCCTTCCGAAACTACTTTATCACTTTATGGTGCTCCCAATATGGGTACCCAACACCTACTTATGGTCACTGCAAAAACACACATGGACATTCACATGGAACCAAAAAAAAAACAGGGTGTCGAGTCAAGTCATGAGAACCTTGAGGAGCAAAGGATGCCTGGGGGAGACAGACTTCAGAGCATACTATCTCCCGGCACAGGTCAAAGTGATTGGGGACTGGTTAAGGGACGATCGGGGGACGGTATGGAGATCCATGAACAGGGCAGTGGCAGGGGCTCTGTTGGAGGAGGTCCTTTGGTGAAAGAAGGAAGACAGACCAACAAGCATGCATTGCAGCAAAAGAGGGGCACTTGTAGGCGAGGCTTGGGATGAGTCGAGGAAATGGGCGGGATTGTCTACCTTCCCCTCCCCGCTGACACCCCTGTTTAGAAATCCTCCATTTACACCTTGCATGAGTGGCAGAGAGTTTGGCAAGTGGCAAGAGAGGGGTTGCAGAAAGCTGAGGGACAAGTTTAATGGGCAAGAAGTGAAACTCTTTAACCAGTGTAAACAGGACTTCGAGTTAGGAGAAGGAGAGTGATTCCACTATCTCCAATTGAGACAAAGGCTGCTTCTCCCCACAGTTAAGAGGGGAAGCAATGGTCCGTTCTATGGGCACAAAATCCCAAGCTAGCAAGGGCAATTCAAATATAAGAAATATGGACAAAGTTAATGGTCCAATGGCATTTTACCCCAGAGAAGGCTGCACAAATTCATCAAACGTTCCTGGAAAGGTGTTGGAGGGAATGTGGGGAAGTGGGGACATGGGAGCACATTTAGTGGGAGTGCCCGTCCATCCAATCATATTGGGTGGGGATCCAGCCAGCAATGGAGGAGATCTTTGGGGTACAATTGATCGGCACTCGAGGGATGGCCATCCTGGGCCTGGGAGGGATTCTAGAGGAGCTACCAACAAAGTCACAAAGAAAGGCATATGTAATTCTGATGATGGCGGGGGAACTGGTGGTAACCCAGAAATGGAAAAGAAAGGAACCCCCCCACTGCGTATGAATGGGTGGGGAAAGTATGGAACTTTGTCACACTAGAATGGGTTATTTACTCCATCCAGGGGGACCACCAACACTTCTTCGCAGAATGGGACGAATGGAACTGAAGTTTCTCCAGCGGGACGCTAGGGGAGCATGGTGCCTGAGGAAAATGAAACATTTGGGGTGATTTGACCACAGAAATCAGGAGGGGCACACGAAGGCCAGGCCTGCCGAGGCCATGGACATGGACAATGCAGGGACATGAGTCACAGTCGAGGGCCGCAAGAGGGACAAGCGGGCAGGGGGGTGGAGTATCATAGGGGACGAAGGAGGGGCATGTTGGGGAGTAGTCAGAATGCCATGGAACTGGGAGTCATGGGCCGGACTGACAAAGGGCAATGGAGAGAAGCGTGTGGGGTCTTGCATCTGATGGTACGCAGAGGCAGTGGCTGGGTATGAAAAACCAAAATGCTGGGAAGGAGGGGTGGACTATGTTATGTTATGTTATTTGGCATTTATATAGCGCTCTATATATCATTGGTATGACCTCAAAGTGCTGGTAGGTTGAACGCCCTTGGGGACCGTAGTCCAGGTCAGTTGAGAGAGTAGGGTGTCGTGGGGTGCTTGGGATGCACCAGTTATGGGTGTAGCTGATGTAATTGCCTGATGGTAGCTGCATCCTAGCATTAGGTGTGGTGGTATCGATGTCGGTTGAATGTGTCCAGTCTGGCGGGTGGGGGTGATGGGAGACATGAGTGGGGGCCTGGTGGAGGGTGCCCCTGGATGCTGGGGGGTGGGGGTGGTGGGAGACATGAGTGGGGGCCTGGTGGAGGCTGCCCCTGCACTGCTGGGGGTGGGGGTGGTGGGAGACATGAGTGGGGGCCTGGTGGAGGGTGCCCCTGCACTGCTGGGGGTGGGGGTGATGGGAGACATGTGTGGGGGCCTGGTGGAGGGTGCCCTGCACTGCTGGGGGGTGGGGGTGGTGGGAGACATGAGTGGGAGCCTGGTGGAGGCTGCCCCTGGATGCTGGAGGGTGGGGGTGAAGGGAGACATGAGCTGGACATGAGTGGGGGCCTGGTGGAGGGTGCCCTGCACTGCTGGGGGTTGGGGCTGCAGGGAGAAATGAGTGGGGGCCTGGTGGAGGGTGCCCCTGGATGCTGGGGGGTGGGGTGCAGGGAGACATGAGTGGTGGCCTGGTGGAGGGTGCCCTGCACTGCTGGGGGGTGGGGGTGATGGGAGACATGAGTGGGGGCCTGGTGGAGGGTGCCCCTGGATGCTGGGGGGTGGGGGTGGTGGAAGACATGAGTGGGGGGCTGGTGGAGGCTGCCCCTGCACTGCTGGGGGGTGGGGATGGTGGGAGACATGAGTGGGGGCCTGGTGGAGGGTGCCCCTGCACTGCTGGGGGGTGGGGGTGATGGGAGACATGTGTGGGGGCCTGGTGGAGGGTGCCCTGCACTGCTGGGGGGTGGGGGTGGTGGGAGACATGAGTGGGGGCCTGGTGGAGGGTGCCCCTGGATGCTGGGGGGGTGGGGGTGCAGGGAGACATGAGTGGGGGCCTGGTGGAGGCTGCCCCTGCACTGCTGGGGGGTGGGGGTGGTGGGAGACATGAGTGGGGGCCTGGTGGAGGCTGCCCCTGCACTGCTGGGGGGTGGGGGTGGTAGGAGACATGAGTGGGGGCCTGGTGGAGGCTGCCCCTGGATGCTGGGGGGTGGGGGTGCAGGGAGACATGAGTTGGACATGAGTGGGGGCCTGGTGGAGGGTGCCCTGCACTGCTGGGGGGTGGGGGTGATGGGAGACATGAGTGGGGGCCTGGTGGAGGGTGCCCCTGGATGCTGGGGGGTGGGGTGGTGGGAGACATGAGTGGGGGCCTGGTGGAGGGTGCCCCTGCACTGCTGAGGGGTGGGGTGATGGGAGACATGTGTGGGGGCCTGGTGGAGGGCGCCCTGCACTGCTGGGGGCTGGGGGTGGTGGGAGACATGAGTGGGGGCCTGGTGGAGGGTGCCCCTGGATGCTGGAGGGTGGGGGTGCAGGGAGACATGAGTGGGGGCCTGGTGGAGGCTGCCCCTGCACTGCTGGGGAGTGGGGGTGGTGGGAGACATGAGTGGGGGCCTGGTGGAGGCTGCCCCTGCACTGCTGGGGGGTGGGGGTGGTGGGAGACATGAGTGGGGGCCTGGTGGAGGCTGCCCCTGGATGTTGGGGGGTGCAGGGAGACATGAGTTGGACATGAGTGGGGGCCTGGTGGAGGGTGCCCTGCACTGCTGGGGAGTGGGGTGATGGGAGACATAAGTGGGGGCCTGGTGGAGGGTGCCCCTGGATGCTGGGGGGTGGGGGTGGTGGGAGACATGAGTGAGGGCCTGGTGGAGGCTGCCCCTGCACTGCTGGGAGGGTGGGGGTGGTGGGGGACATGAGTGGGGGCCTGGTGGAGGGTGCCCCTGCACTGCTGGGGGGTGGGGGTGATGGGAGACACGTGTGGGGGCCTGGTGGAGGGTGCCCTGCACTGCTGGGGGGTGGGGGTGGTGGGAGACATGAGTGGGGGCCTGGTGGAGGGTACCCCTGGATGCTGGGGGGTGGGAGTGGTGGGAGACATGAGTGGGGGCCTGGTGGAGGCTGCCCCTGCACTGCTGGGGTTTGGGGGTACATGGAGACATGAGTGGGGGCCTGGTGGAGGGTGCCCCTGCACTGCTGGGGGTTGGGGGTGATGGGAGACATGTGTGGGGGCCTGGTGGAGGGTGCCCTGCACTGCTGGGGGATGGGGGTGGTGGGAGACATGAGTGGGGGCCTGGTCGAGGGTGCCCCTGCACTGCTGGGGGTTGGGGGTGCAGGGAGACATGAGTGGGGGCCTGGTGGAGGCTGCCCCTGGATGCTGGCAGGTGAGGGTGCAGGGAGACATGTGTTGGACATGAGTGGGGGCCTGGTGGAGGGTGCCCTGCACTGCTGGGGGTTGGGGGTGCAGGGAGAAATGAGTGGGGCCTGGTGGAGGGTGCCCCTGGATGCTGGGGGGTGGGGGTGCAGGGAGACATGAGTTGGACATGAGTGGGGGCCTGGTGGAGGGTGCCCTGCACTGCTGGAGGGTGGGGGTGATGGGAGACATGAGTGGGGGCCTGGTGGAGGGTGCCCCTGGATGCTGGGGGGTGGGGGGGTGGGAGACATGAGTGGGGGCCTGGTGGAGGCTGCCCTTGCACTGCTGGGGGGTGGGGGCGGTGGGAGACATGAGTGGGGGCCTGGTGGAGGGTGCCCCTGCACTGCTGGGGGGTGGGGGTGATGGGAGACATGTGTGGGGGCCTGGTGGAGGGTGCCCTGCACTGCTGGGGGGTGGGGGTAGTGGGAGACATTAGTGGGGGCCTGGTGGAGGGTGCCCCTGGATGCTAGGGGGTGGGGGTGCAGGGAGACATGAGTGGGGGCCTGGTGGAGGCTGCCCCTGCACTGCTGGGGGGTGGGGGTGGTGGGAGACATGAGTGGGGGCCTGGTGGAGGCTGCCCCTGCACTTGTGGGGGGTGGGGTTGATGGGAGGGGGTGGGGTGGTGGGAGACATGAGTGGGGGCCTGGTGGAGGGTGCCCCTGGATGCTAGGGGGTGGGGGTGGTGGGAGACATGAGTGGGGGCCTGGTGGAGGCTGCCCCTGGATGCTGCGGGGTGGGGGTGGTGGGAGACATGAGTTGGACATGAGTGGGGGCCTGGTGGAGGGTGCCCTGCACTGCTGGGGGTTGGGGGGCAGGGAGAAATGAGTGGGGGCCTGGTGGAGGGTGCCCCTGGATGCTGGGGGGTGGGGGTGCAGGGAGACATGAGTTGGACATGAGTGGGGGCCTGGTGGAGGGTGCCCTGCACTGCTGGGGGGTGGGGGTGATGGGAGACATGAGTGGGGGCCTGGTGGAGGGTGCCCCTGGATGCTGGGGGGTGGGGGTGGTGGGGGACATGAGTGGGGGCCTGGTGGAGGCTGCCCCTGCACAGCTGGGGGGTGGGGGTGGGGGTGGTGGGAGACATGAGTGGGGGCCTTGTGGAGGGTGCCCCTGCACTGCTGGGGGGTGGGGGTGATGGGAGACATGTGTGAGGGCGTGGTGGAGGGTGCCCTGCACTGCTGGGGGGTGGGGGTGGTGGGAGACATGAGTGGGGGCCTGGTGGAGGGTGCCCCTGGATGCTGGGGGCGTGGGGGTGCAGTGAGACATGAGTGGGGGCCTGGTGGAGGCTGCCCCTGGATGCTGGAGGGTGGGGGTGCAGGGAGACATGAGTTGGACATGAGTGGGGGCCTGGTGGAGGGTGCCCTGCACTGCTGGGGGTTGGGGTGCAGGGAGAAATGAGTGGGGGCTTGGTGGAGGGTGCCCCTGGATGCTGGGGGTGGGGGTGCAGGGAGACATGAGTTGGACATGAGTGGGGGCCTGGTGGAGGGTGCCCTGCACTGCTGGGGGGTGGGGGTGATGGGAGACATGAGTGGGGGCCTGGTGGAGGGTGCCCCTGGATGCTGGGGGGTGGTGTGGTGGGAGACATGAGTGGGGGCCTGGTGGAGCCTGCCCCTGCACTGCTGGGGTGTGGGGGCGGTGGGAGACATGAGTGGGGGCCTGGTGGAGGGTGCCCCTGCACTGCTGGGGGGTGGGGGTGATGGGAGACATGTGTGGGGGCCTGGTGGAGGGTGCCCTGCACTGCTGGGGGGTGGGGTGGTGGGAGACATGAGTGGGGGCCTGGTGGAGGGTGCCCCTGGATGCTGGGGGGGTGGGGGTGCAGGGAGACATGAGTGGGGGCCTGGTGGAGGCTGCCCCTGCACTGCTGGGGGGTGGGGTGGTGGGAGACATGAGTGGGGGCCTGGTGGAGGCTGCTCCTGCACTGCTGGGGGGTGGGGGTGGTAGGAGACATGAGTGGGGGCCTGGTGGAGGCTGCCCCTGGATGCTGGGGGGTTGGGGTGCAGGGAGACATGAGTTGGACATGAGTGGGGGCCTGGTGGAGGGTGCCCTGCACTGCTGGGGGGTGGGGGTGATGGGAGACATGAGTGGGGGCCTGGTGGAGGGTGCTCCTGGATGCTGGGGGGTGGGGGTGGTGGGAGACATGAGTGGGGGCCTGGTGGAGGCTGCCCCTGCACTGCTGGGGGGTGGGGGTGGTGGGAGACATGAGTGGGGGCCTGGTGGAGGGTGCCCCTGCACTGCTGGGGGGTGGGGGTGATGGGAGACATGTGTGGGGGCCTGGTGGAGGGTGCCCTGCACTGCTGGGGGGTGGGGGTGATGGGAGACATAGGTGGGGACCTGGTGGAGGGTGCCCCTGGATGCTGGGGGGTGGGTGTGGTGGGAGACATGAGTGAGGGCCTGGTGGAGGCTGCCCCTGCACTGCTGGGGGGGTGGGGTGGTGGGAGACATGAGTGGGGGCCTGGTAGAGGGTGCCCCTGCACTGCTGGGGGTGGGGGTGATGGGAGACATGTGTGGGGGCCTGGTGGAGGGTGTCCTGCACTGCTGGGGGGTGGGGGTGGTGGGAGACATGAGTGGGGGCCTGGTGGAGGGTACCCCTGGATGATGGGGGTGGGAGTGGTGGGAGACATGAGTGGGGGCCTGGTGGAGGGTGCCCTGCACTGCTGGGGGATGGGGGTGGTGGGAGACATGAGTGGGGGCCTGGTCGAGGGTGCCCCTGCACTGCTGGGGGTTGGGGGTGCAGGGAGACATGAGTGGGGGCCTGGTGGAGGCTACCCCTGGATGTTGGGGGGTGGGGGTGCAGGGAGACATGAGTTGGACATGAGTGGGGGCCTGGTGGAGGGTGCCCTGCACTGCTGGGGGTTGGGGGTGCAGGGAGAAATGAGTGGGGGCCTGGTGGAGGGTGCCCCTGGATGCTGGGGGGTGGGGGTGCAGGGAGACATGAGTTGGACATGAGTGGGGGCCTGGTGGAGGGTGCCCTGCACTGCTGGGGGGTGGGGGTGATGGGAGACATGAGTGGGGGCCTGGTGGGGGGTGCCCCTGGATGCTGGGGGGTGGGGGGGTGGGAGACATGAGAGGGGGCCTGGTGGAGGCTGCCCCTGCACTGCTGGGGGTCGGGGTGGTGGGAGACATGAGTGGGGGCCTGGTGGAGGGTGCCCCTGCACTGCTGGGGGGTGGGGGTAATGGGAGACATGTGTGGGGGCCTGGTGGAGGGTGCCCTGCACTGCTGGGGGGTGGGGGTGGTGGGAGACATGAGTGGGGGCCTGGTGGAGGGTGCCCCTGGATGCTGGGGGGTGGGGGTGCAGGGAGACATGAGTGGGGGCCTGGTGGAGGCTGCCCCTGCACTGCTGGGGCGTGGGGGTGGTGGGAGACATGAGTGGGGGCCTGGTGGAGGCTGCCCCTGCACTGGTGGGGGTGGGGGTGATGGGAGACATGAGTGGGGGCCTGGTGGAGGGTGCCCCTGGATGCTGGGGGGTGGGGGTGGTGGGAGACATGAGTGGGGGCCTGGTGGAGGCTGCCCCTGCACTGCTGGGGGGTGGGGGTGGTGGGAGACATGAGTGGGGGCCTGGTGGAGGGTGCCCCTGCACTGCTGGGGGTGGGGGTGATGGGAGACATGTGTGGGGGCCTGGTGGAGGGTGCCCTGCACTGCTGGGGGGTGGGGGTGGTGGGAGACATGAGTGGGGGCCTGGTGGAGGCTGCCCCTGGATGCTGGAGGGTGGGGGTGAAGGGAGACATGAGTTGGACATGAGTGGGGGCCTGGTGGAGGGTGCCCTGCACTGCTGGGGGTTGGGGCTGCAGGGAGAAATGAGTGGGGGCCTGGTGGAGGGTGCCCCTGGATGCTGGGGGGTGGGGGTGCAGGGAGACATGAGTTGGACATGAGTAGTGGCCTGGTGGAGGGTGCCCTGCACTGCTGGGGGGTGGGGGTGATGGGAGACATGAGTGGGGGCCTGGTGGAGGGTGCCCCTGGATGCTGGGGGGTGGGGGTGGTGGGAGACATGAGTGGGGGCCTGGTGGAGGCTGCCCCTGCACTGCTGGGGGGTGGGGATGGTGGGAGACATGAGTGGGGGCCTGGTGGAGGGTGCCCCTGCACTGCTGGGGGGTGGGGGTGATGGGAGACATGTGTGGGGGCCTGGTGGAGGGTGCCCTGCACTGCTGGGGGGTGGGGGTGGTGGGAGACATGAGTGGGGGCCTGGTGGAGTGTGCCCCTGGATGCTGGTGGGGTGGGGGTGCAGGGAGACATGAGTGGGGGCCTGGTGGAGGCTGCCCCTGCACTGCTGGGGGGTGGGGGTGGTAGGAGACATGAGTGTGGGCCTGGTGGAGGCTGCCCCTGGATGCTGGGGGGTGGGAGTGGTGGGAGACATGAGTGGGGGCCTGGTGGAGGGTGCCCTGCACTGCTGGGGGATGGGGGTGGTGGGAGACATGAGTGGGGGCCTTGTCGAGGGTGCCCCTGCACTGCTGGGGGTTGGGGGTGCAGGGAGACATGAGTGGGGGCCTGGTGGAGGCTGCCCCTTGATGCTGGGGGGTGGGGGTGCAGGGAGACATGAGTTGGACATGAGTGGGGGCCTGGTGGAGGGTGCCCTGCACTGCTGGGGGTTGGGGGTGCAGGGAGAAATGAGTGGGGGCCTGGTGGAGGGTGCCCCTGGATGCTGGGGGGTGGGGGTGCAGGGAGACATGAGTTGGACATGAGTGGGGGCCTGGTGGAGGGTGCCCTGCACTGCTGGGGGTGGGGGTGATGGGAGACATGAG
The DNA here is from genome assembly GCF_040938575.1 of Ambystoma mexicanum. Taxonomy (NCBI): domain Eukaryota; kingdom Metazoa; phylum Chordata; class Amphibia; order Caudata; family Ambystomatidae; genus Ambystoma; species Ambystoma mexicanum. The sequence continues at coordinate 287,476,770 of NC_090931.1, read as the reverse complement.
TGGGGGCCTGGTGGAGGGTGCCCCTGGATGCTGGGGGGCGGGGGGGTGGGAGACATGAGAGGGGGCCTGGTGGAGGCTGCCCCTGCACTGCTGGGGGGTCGGGGTGGTGGGAGACATGAGTGGGGGCCTGGTGGAGGGTGCCCCTGCACTGCTGGGGGGTGGCGGTAATGGGAGACATGTGTGGGGGCCTGGTGGAGGGTGCCCTGCACTGCTGGGGGGTTGGGGTGGTGGGAGACATGAGCGGGGGCCTGGTGGAGGGTGCCCCTGGATGCTGGGGGGTGGGGGTGCAGGGAGACATGAGTGGGGGCCTGGTGGAGGCTGCCCCTGCACTGCTGGGGGGTGGGGGTGGTGGGAGACATGAGTGGGGGCCTGGTGGAGGCTGCCCCTGCACTGCTGGGGGGTGGGGGTGATGGGAGACATGAGTGGGGGCCTGGTGGAGGGTGCCCCTGGATGCTGGGGGGTGGGGGTGGTGGGAGACATGAGTGGGGGCCTGGTGGAGGCTGCCCCTGCACTGCTGGGGGGTGGGGGTGGTGGGAGACATGAGTGGGGGCCTGGTGGAGGGTGCCCCTGCACTGCTGGGGGTGGGGGTGATGGGAGACATGTGTGGGGGCCTGGTGGAGGGTGCCCTGCACTGCTGGGGGGTGGGGGTGGTGGGAGACATGAGTGGGGGCCTGGTGGAGGCTGCCCCTGGATGCTGGAGGGTGGGGGTGAAGGGAGACATGAGTTGGACATGAGTGGGGGCCTGGTGGAGGGTGCCCTGCACTGCTGGGGGTTGGGGCTGCAGGGAGAAATGAGTGGGGGCCTGGTGGAGGGTGCCCCTGGATGCTGGGGGGTGGGGGTGCAGGGAGACATGAGTTGGACATGAGTGGTGGCCTGGTGGAGGGTGCCCTGCACTGCTGGGGGGTGGGGGTGATGGGAGACATGAGTGGGGGCCTGGTGGAGGGTGCCCCTGGATGCTGGGGGGTGGGGGTGGTGGGAGACATGAGTGGGGGCCTGGTGGAGGCTGCCCCTGCACTGCTGGGGGGTGGGGATGGTGGGAGACATGAGTGGGGGCCTGGTGGTGGGTGCCCCTGCACTGCTGGGGGGTGGGGGTGATGGGAGACATGTGTGGGGGCCTGGTGGAGGGTGCCCTGCACTGCTGGGGGGTGGGGGTGGTGGGAGACATGAGTGGGGGCCTGGTGGAGGGTGCCCCTGGATGCTGGGGGGGTGGGGGTGCAGGGAGACATGAGTGGGGGCCTGGTGGAGGCTGCCCCTGCACTGCTGGGGGGTGGGGGTGGTAGGAGACATGAGTGGGGGCCTGGTGGAGGCTGCCCCTGGATGCTGGGGGGTGGGGGTGCAGGGAGACATGAGTTGGACATGAGTGGGGGCCTGGTGGAGGGTGCCCTGCACTGCTGGGGGGTGGGGGTGATGGGAGACATGAGTGGGGGCCTGGTGGAGGATGCCCCTGGATGCTGGGGGGTGGGGGTGGTGGGAGACATGAGTGGGGGCCTGGTGGAGGCTGCCCCTGCACTGCTGGGGGGTGGGGGTGGTGTGAGACATGAGTGGGGGCCTGGTGGAGGGTGCCCCTGCACTGCCGGGGGGTGGGGGTGATGGGAGACATGTGTGGGGGCCTGGTGGAGGGTGCCCTGCACTGCTGGGGGATGGGGGTGGTGGGAGACATGAGTGGGGGCCTGGTGGAGGGTGCCCTGCACTGCTGGGGGTTGGGGGTGCAGGGAGACATGAGTGGGGGCCTGGTGGAGGGTGCCCCTGGATGCTGGGGGGTGGGGGTGGTGGGAGACATGAGTGGGGGCCTGGTGGAGGCTGCCCCTGCACTGCTGGAGGTTGGGGGTGCAGGGAGACATGAGTGGGGGCCTGGTGGAGGGTGCCCTGCACTGCTGGGGGTTGGGGGTGCAGGGAGACATGAGTGGGGGCCTGGTGGAGGGTGCCCCTGGATGCTGGGGGGTGGGGGTGGTGGGAGACATGAGTGGGGGCCTGGTGGAGGCTGCCCCTGCACTGCTGGGGGGTGGGGGTGGTGGGGGACATGAGTGGGGGCCTGGTGGAGGCTGCCCCTGCACTGCTGGGGGGTGGGGGTGGTGGGAGACATGAGTGGGGGCATGGTGGAGGGTGCCCCCGGATGCTGGGGGGTGGGGGTGCAGGGAGACATGAGTTGGACATGAGTGGGGGCCTGGTGGAGGGTGCCCTGCCCTGCTGGGGGGTGGGGGTGATGGGAGACATGAGTGGGGGCCTGGTGGAGGGTGCCCCTGGATGCTGGGGGGTGGGGGTGGTGGGAGACATGAGTGGGGGCCTGGTGGAGGCTGCCCCTGCACAGCTGGGGGGTGGGGGTGGTGGGAGACATGAGTGGGGCCTGGTGGAGGGAGCCCCTGCACTGCTGGGGGGTGGGGGTGATGGGAGACATGTGTGGGGGCCTGGTGGAGGGCGCCCTGCACTGCTGGGGGGTGGGGGTGGTGGGAGACATGAGTGGGGGCCTGGTGGAGGGTGCCCCTGGATGCTGGGGGGTGGGGGTGCAGGGAGACATGAGTGGGGGCCTGGTGGAGGCTGCCCCTGCACTGCTTGGGGGTGGGAGTGGTGGGAGACATGAGTGGGGGCCTGGTGAAGACTGCCCCTGCACTGCTGGGGGGTGGGGGTGGTGGGAGACATGAGTGGGGGCCTGGTGGAGGCTGCCCCTGGATGCTGGGGGGTGGGGGTGCAGGGAGACATGAGTTGGACATGAGTGGGGGCCTGGTGGAGGGTGCCCTGCACTGCTGGGGGGTGGGGTGGTGGGAGACATGAGTGGGGGCCTGGTGAAGGGTGCCCCTGGATGCTGGGGGGTGGGAGTGGTGGGAGACATGAGTGGGGCCTGGCGGAGGCTGCCCCTGCACTGCTGGGGGTTGGGGGTGTAGGGAGACATGAGTGGGGCCTGGTGGAGGCTGCCCCTGGATGCTGGGGGGTGGGGGTGCAGGGAGACATGAGTTGGACATGAGCCTGGTGGAGAGTGCACTGCACTGCTGGGGGTTGGGGGTGCAGGGAGACATGAGTGGGGTCTGGTGGAGGGTGCCCCTGGATGCTGGGGGGTGGGGTGGTGGGAGACATGTGTGGGGGCCAGGTGGAGGCTGCCCCTGCACTGCTGGGGGGTGGGGGTGGTGGGAGACATGAGTGGGGGCCTGGTGGAGGGTGCCCCTGCACTGCTGGGGGGTGGGGGTGATTTGAGACATGTGTGGGGGCCTGGTGGAGGGTACCCTGCACTGCTGGGGGGTGGTGGGGGGTGGGAGACATGAGTGGGGGCCTGGTGGAGGGTGCCCCTGGATGCTGGGGGGTAGGGGTGCAGGGAGACATGAGTGGGGGCCTGGTGGAGGCTGCCCCTGCACTGCTGGGGGGTGGGGGTGGTGGGAGACATGAGTGGGGGCCTGGTGGAGGCTGCCCCTGCACTGCTGGGGGGTGGGGGTGGTGGGAGACATGAGTGGGGGCCTGGTGGAGGCTGCCCCTGGATGCTGGGGGGTGGGGGTGCAGGGAGACATGAGTTGGACATGAGTGGGGGCCTGGTGGAGGGTGCCCTGCACTGCTGGGGGGTGGGGGTGATGGGAGACATGAGTGGGGGCCTGGTGGAGGGTGCCCCTGGATGCTGGGGGGTGGGGGTGGTGGGAGACATGAGTGGGGGCCTGGTGGAGGCTGCCCCTGCACTGATGGGGGGTGGGGGTGGTGGGAGACATGAGTGGGGGCCTGGTGGAGGGTGCCCCTGCACTGCTGGGCGGTGGGGGTGATGGGAGACATGTGTGGGGGCCTGGTGGAGGGTGCCCTGCACTGCTGGGGGTGGTGGGAGACATGAGTGGGGGCCTGGTGGAGGGTGCCCCTGGATGCTGGGGGTGGGGGTGGTGGGAGACATGAGTGGGGGCCTGGTGGAGGCAGCGCCTGCACTGCTGGGGGTTGGGGGTGCAGGGAGACATGAGTGGGGGCCTGGTGGAGGCTGCCCCTGGATGCTGGGAGGTGGGGGTGCAGGGAGACATGAGTTGGACATGAGTGGGGGCCTGGTGGAGGGTGCCCTGCACTGCTGGGGGGTGGGGGTAGTGGGAGACATGAGTGGGGGCCTGGTGGAGGGTGCCCCTGGATGCTGGGGGGTGGGGGTGCAGGGAGACATGAGTTGGACATGAGTGGGGGCCTGGTGGAGGGTGCCCTGCACTGCTGGGGGTTGGGGGTGCAGGGAGAGATGAGTGGGGGCCTGGTGGAGGGTGCCCCTGGATGCTGGGGGGTGGGGGTGCAGGGAGACATGAGTTGGACATGAGTGGTGGCCTGGTGGAGGGTGCCCTGCACTGCTGGGGGGTGGGGGTGATGGGAGACATGAGTGGGGGCCTGGTGGAGGCTGCCCCTGCACTGCTGGGGGGTGGGGGTGGTGGGAGACCTGAGTGGGGGCCTGGTGGAGGGTGCCCCTGCACTGCTGGGGGGTGGGGGTGATGGGAGACATGTGTGGGGGCCTGGTGGAGGGTGCCCTGCACTGCTGGGAGGTGGGGTGGTGGGAGACATGAGTGGGGGCCTCTGGATGATGGGCCGTGGGGGTGGTGGGAGACATGAGTGGGGGCCTGGTGGAGGCTGCCCCTGCACTGCTGGGGGATGGGGGTGGTGGGAGACATGAGTGGGGGCCTGGTGGAGGGTGCCCCTGGATGCTAGGGTTGGGGGTGGTGGGAGACATGTGTGGGGGCCTGGTGGAGGGTGCCCTGCACTGCTGGGGGATGGGGGTGGTGGGAGACATGAGTGGGGGCCTGGTGGAGGGTGCCCCTGGATGCTAGGGTTGGGGGTGGTGGGAGACATGAGTGGGGGCCTGGTGGAGGCTGCGCCTGCACTGCTGGGGGTTGGGGGTGCAGGGAGACATGAGTGGGGGCCTGGTGGAGGCTGCCCCTGGATGCTGGGGGGTGGGGTGCATGGGCAGGGAGACATGAGTTAGACATGAGTGGGGGCCTGGTGGAGGGTGCCCTGCACTGCTGGGGGGTGGGGGTGGTGGGAGACATGAGTGGGGGCCTGGTGGAGGGTGCCCCTGGATGCTGGGGGATGGGGGTGCAGGGAGACATGAGTTCGACATGAGTGGGGGCCTGGTGGAGGGTGCCCTGCACTGCTGGGGGTTGGGGGTACAGGGAGACATGAGTGGGGGCCTGGTGGAGGGTGCCCCTGGATGCTGGGGGGTGGGGGTGGTGGGAGACATGAGTGGGGGCCTGGTGGAGGCTGCCCCTGCACTGCTGGGGGTGGGGGTCGTGGGAGACATGAGTGGGGGCCTGCTGGAGGCTGCCCCTCCACTGCTGGGGGTGGGGGTGGTGGGAGACATGAGTGGGGGCCTGGTGGAGACTGCCCCTGGATGCTGGGGGGTTGGGGGTGGTGGGAGAAATGAGTGGGGGCCTGGTGGAGGCTGCCCCTGCACTGCTGGGGGGGTGGGGGTGGTGGGAGACATGAGTGGGGGCCTGGTGGAGGGTGCCCCTGCACTGCTGAGGGGTGGGGTGATGGGAGACATGTGTGGGGGCCTGGTGGAGGGCGCCCTGCACTGCTGGGGGCTGGGGGTGGTGGGAGACATGAGTGGGGGCCGGGTGGAGGGTGCCCCTGGATGCTGGAGGGTGGGGGTGGTGGGAGACATGAGTGGGGGCCTGGTGGAGGCTGCCCCTGGATGTTGGGGGGTGCAGGGAGACATGAGTTGGACATGAGTGGGGGCCTGGTGGAGGGTGCCCTGCACTGCTGGGGAGTGGGGTGATGGGAGACATAAGTGGGGGCCTGGTGGAGGGTGCCCCTGGATGCTGGGGGGTGGGGGTGGTGGGAGACATGAGTGAGGGCCTGGTGGAGGCTGCCCCTGCACTGCTGGGAGGGTGGGGGTGGTGGGGGACATGAGTGGGGGCCTGGTGGAGGGTGCCCCTGCACTGCTGGGGGGGTGGGGGTGATGGGAGACACGTGTGGGGGCCTGGTGGAGGGTGCCCTGCACTGCTGGGGGGTGGGGGTGGTGGGAGACATGAGTGGGGGCCTGGTGGAGGGTACCCCTGGATGCTGGGGGGTGGGAGTGGTGGGAGACATGAGTGGGGGCCTGGTGGAGGCTGCCCCTGCACTGCTGGGGTTTGGGGGTACAGGGAGACATGAGTGGGGGCCTGGTGGAGGGTGCCCCTGCACTGCTGGGGGTTGGGGGTGATGGGAGACATGTGTGGGGGCCTGGTGGAGGGTGCCCTGCACTGCTGGGGGATGGGGGTGGTGGGAGACATGAGTGGGGGCCTGGTCGAGGGTGCCCCTGCACTGCTGGGGGTTGGGGGTGCAGGGAGACATGAGTGGGGGCCTGGTGGAGGCTGCCCCTGGATGCTGGGAGGTGAGGGTGCAGGGAGACATGTTTTGGACATGAGTGGGGGCCTGGTGGAGGGTGCCCTGCACTGCTGGGGGTTGGGGGTGCAGGGAGAAATGAGTGGGGCCTGGTGGAGGGTGCCCCTGGATGCTGGGGGGTGGGGGTGCAGGGAGACATGAGTTGGACATGAGTGGGGGCCTGGTGGAGGGTGCCCTGCACTGCTGGGGGGTGGGGGTGATGGGAGACATGAGTGGGGGCCTGGTGGAGGGTGCCCCTGGATGCTGGGGGGTGGGGGGGTGGGAGACATGAGTGGGGGCCTGGTGGAGGCTGCCCTTGCACTGCTGGGGAGTGGGGGCGGTGGGAGACATGAGTGGGGGCCTGGTGGAGGGTGCCCCTGCACTGCTGGGGGGTGGGGGTGATGGGAGACATGTGTGGGGGCCTGGTGGAGGGTGCCCTGCACTGCTGGGGGGTGGGGGTAGTGGGAGACATTAGTGGGGGCCTGGTGGAGGGTGCCCCTGGATGCTAGGGGGTGGGGGTGCAGGGAGACATGAGTGGGGGCCTGGTGGAGGCTGCACCTGCACTGCTGGGGGGTGGGGGTGGTGGGAGACATGAGTGGGGGCCTGGTGGAGGCTGCCCCTGCACTTGTGGGGGGTGGGGTTGATGGGAGGGGGTGGGGTGGTGGGAGACATGAGTGGGGGCCTGGTGGAGGGTGCCCCTGGATGCTAGGGGGTGGGGGTGGTGGGAGACATGAGTGGGGGCCTGGTGGAGGCTGCCCCTGGATGCTGCGGGGTGGGGGTGGTGGGAGACATGAGTTGGACATGAGTGGGGGCCTGGTGGAGGGTGCCCTGCACTGCTGGGGGTTGGGGGGCAGGGAGAAATGAGTGGGGAACTGGTGGAGGGTGCCCCTGGATGCTGGGGGGTGGGGGTGCAGGGAGACATGAGTTGGACATGAGTGGGGGCCTGGTGGAGGGTGCCCTGCACTGCTGGGGGGTGGGGGTGATGGGAGACATGAGTGGGGGCCTGGTGGAGGGTGCCCCTGGATGCTGGGGGGTGGGGGTGGTGGGGGACATGAGTGGGGGCCTGGTGGAGGCTGCCCCTGCACAGCTGGGGGGTGGGGGTGGTGGGAGAGATGAGTGGGGGCCTTGTGGAGGGTGCCCCTGCACTGCTGGGGGGTGGGGGTGATGGGAGACATGTGTGGGGGCGTGGTGGAGGGTGCCCTGCACTGCTGGGGGGTGGGGGTGGTGGGAGACATGAGTGGGGGCCTGGTGGAGGGTGCCCCTGGATGCTGGGGGCGTGGGGGTGCAGTGAGACATGAGTGGGGGCCTGGTGGAGGCTGCCCCTGGATGCTGGAGGGTGGGGGTGCAGGGAGACATGAGTTGGACATGAGTGGGGGCCTGGTGGAGGGTGCCCTGCACTGCTGGGGGTTGGGGTGCAGGGAGAAATGAGTGGGGGCTTGGTGGAGGGTGCCCCTGGATGCTGGGGGTGGGGGTGCAGGGAGACATGAGTTGGACATGAGTGGGGGCCTGGTGGAGGGTGCCCTGCACTGCTGGGGGGTGGGGGTGATGGGAGACATGAGTGGGGGCCTGGTGGAGGGTGCCCCTGGATGCTGGGGGGTGGGGTGGTGGGAGACATGAGTGGGGGCCTGGTGGAGCCTGCCCCTGCACTGCTGGGGTGTGGGGGTGGTGGGAGACATGAGTGGGGGCCTGGTGGAGGGTGCCCCTGCACTGCTGGGGGGTGGGGGTGATGGGAGACATGTGTGGGGGCCTGGTGGAGGGTGCCCTGCACTGCTGGGGGGTGGGGTGGTGGGAGACATGAGTGGGGGCCTGGTGGAGGGTGCCCCTGGATGCTGGGGGGGTGGGGGTGCAGGGAGACATGAGTGGGGGCCTGGTGGAGGCTGCCCCTGCACTGCTGGGGGGTGGGGGTGGTGGGAGACATGAGTGGGGGCCTGGTGGAGGCTGCTCCTGCACTGCTGGGGGCTGGGGGTGGTAGGAGACATGAGTGGGGGCCTGGTGGAGGCTGCCCCTGGATGCTGGGGGGTTGGGGTGCAGGGAGACATGAGTTGGACATGAGTGGGGGCCTGGTGGAGGGTGCCCTGCACTGCTGGGGGGTGGGGGTGATGGGAGACATGAGTGGGGGCCTGGTGGAGGGTGCTCCTGGATTCTGGGGGGTGGGGGTGGTGGGAGACATGAGTGGGGGCCTGGTGGAGGCTGCCCCTGCACTGCTGGGGGGTGGGGGTGGTGGGAGACATGAGTGGGGGCCTGGTGGAGGGTGCCCCTGCACTGCTGGGGGGTGGGGGTGATGGGAGACATGTGTGGGGGCCTGGTGGAGGGTGCCCTGCACTGCTGGGGGATGGGGGTGGTGGGAGACATGAGTGGGGGCCTGGTGGAGGGTGCCCTGCACTGCTGGGGGGTGGGGGTGATGGGAGACATAAGTGGGGGCCTGGTGGAGGGTGCCCCTGGATGCTGGGGGGTGGGTGTGGTGGGAGACATGAGTGAGGGCCTGGTGGAGGCTGCCCCTGCACTGCTGGGGGGGTGGGGTGGTGGGAGACATGAGTGGGGGCCTGGTAGAGGGTGCCCCTGCACTGCTGGGGGGTGGGGGTGATGGGAGACATGTGTGGGGGCCTGGTGGAGGGTGTCCTGCACTGCTGGGGGGTGGGGGTGGTGGGAGACATGAGTGGGGGCCTGGTGGAGGGTACCCCTGGATGATGGGGGTGGGAGTGGTGGGAGACATGAGTGGGGGCCTGGTGGAGGGTGCCCTGCACTGCTGGGGGATGGGGGTGGTGGGAGACATGAGTGGGGGCCTGGTCGAGGGTGCCCCTGCACTGCTGGGGGTTGGGGGTGCAGGGAGACATGAGTGGGGGCCTGGTGGAGGCTACCCCTGGATGCTGGGGGGTGGGGGTGCAGGGAGACATGAGTTGGACATGAGTGGGGGCCTGGTGGAGGGTGCCCTGCACTGCTGGGGGTTGGGGGTGCAGGGAGAAATGAATGGGGGCCTGGTGGAGGGTGCCCCTGGATGCTGGGGGGTGGGGGTGCAGGGAGACATGAGTTGGACATGAGTGGGGGCCTGGTGGAGGGTGCCCTGCACTGCTGGGGGTGGGGGTGATGGGAGACATGAGTGGGGGCCTGGTGGGGGGTGCCCCTGGATGCTGGGGGGGTGGGAGACATGAGAGGGGGCCTGGTGGAGGCTGCCCCTGCACTGCTGGGGGGTCGGGGTGGTGGGAGACATGAGTGGGGGCCTGGTGGAGGGTGCCCCTGCACTGCTGGGGGGTGGGGGTAATGGGAGACATGTGTGGGGGCCTGGTGGAGGGTGCCCTGCACTGCTGGGGGGTGGGGGTGGTGGGAGACATGAGTGGGGGCCTGGTGGAGGGTGCCCCTGGATGCTGGGGGGTGGGGGTGCAGGGAGACATGAGTGGGGGCCTGGTGGAGGCTGCCCCTGCACTGCTGGGGCGTGGGGGTGGTGGGAGACATGAGTGGGGGCCTGGTGGAGGCTGCCCCTGCACTGGTGGGGGTGGGGGTGATGGGAGACATGAGTGGGGGCCTGGTGGAGGGTGCCCCTGGATGCTGGGGGGGTGGGGGTGGTGGGAGACATGAGTGGGGGCCTGGTGGAGGCTGCCCCTGCACTGCTGGGGGGTGGGGGTGGTGGGAGACATGAGTGGGGGCCTGGTGGAGGGTGCCCCTGCACTGCTGGGGTGGGGGTGATGGGAGACATGTGTGGGGGCCTGGTGGAGGGTGCCCTGCACTGCTGGGGGGTGGGGGTGGTGGGAGACATGAGTGGGGGCCTGGTGGAGGCTGCCCCTGGATGCTGGAGGGTGGGGGTGAAGGGAGACATGAGTTGGACATGAGTGGGGGCCTGGTGGAGGGTGCCCTGCACTGCTGGGGGTTGGGGCTGCAGGGAGAAATGAGTGGGGGCCTGGTGGAGGGTGCCCCTGGATGCTGGGGGGTGGGGGTGCAGGGAGACATGAGTTGGACATGAGTAGTGGCCTGGTGGAGGGTGCCCTGCACTGCTGGGGGGTGGGGGTGATGGGAGACATGAGTGGGGGCCTGGTGGAGGGTGCCCCTGGATGCTGGGGGGTGGGGGTGGTGGGAGACATGAGTGGGGGCCTGGTGGAGGCTGCCCCTGCACTGCTGGGGGGTGGGGATGGTGGGAGACATGAGTGGGGGCCTGGTGGAGGGTGCCCCTGCACTGCTGGGGGTGGGGGTGATGGGAGACATGTGTGGGGGCCTGGTGGAGGGTGCCCTGCACTGCTGGGGGGTGGGGGTGGTGGGAGACATGAGTGGGGGCCTGGTGGAGGGTGCCCCTGGATGCTGGTGGGGTGGGGGTGCAGGGAGACATGAGTGGGGGCCTGGTGGAGGCTGCCCCTGCACTGCTGGGGGGTGGGGGTGGTAGGAGACATGAGTGGGGGCCTGGTGGAGGCTGCCCCTGGATGCTGGGGGGTGGGAGTGGTGGGAGACATGAGTGGGGGCCTGGTGGAGGGTGCCCTGCACTGCTGGGGGATGGGGGTGGTGGGAGACATGAGTGGGGGCCTGGTCGAGGGTGCCCCTGCACTGCTGGGGGTTGGGGGTGCAGGGAGACATGAGTGGGGGCCTGGTGGAGGCTGCCCCTGGATGCTGGGGGGTGGGGGTGCAGGGAGACATGAGTTGGACATGAGTGGGGGCCTGGTGGAGGGTGCCCTGCACTGCTGGGGGGTGGGGGTGATGGGAGACATGAGTGGGGGCCTGGTGGAGGGTGCCCCTGGATGCTGGGGGGTGGGGGGTGGGAGACATGAGAGGGGGCCTGGTGGAGGCTGCCCCTGCACTGCTGGGGGGTCGGGGTGGTGGGAGACATGAGTGGGGGCCTGGTGGAGGGTGCCCCTGCACTGCTGGGGGGTGGGGGTAATGGGAGACATGTGTGGGGGCCTGGTGGAGGGTGCCCTGCACTGCTGGGGGGTGGGGGTGGTGGGAGACATGAGTGGGGGCCTGGTGGAGGGTGCCCCTGGATGCTGGGGGGTGGGGGTGCAGGGAGACATGAGTGGGGGCCTGGTGGAGGCTGCCCCTGCACTGCTGGGGGGTGGGGGTGGTGGGAGACATGAGGGGGGGCCTGGTGGAGGCTGCCCCTGCACTGCTGGGAGGTGGGGGTGATGGGAGACATGAGTGGGGGCCTGGTGGAGGGTGCCCCTGGATGCTGGGGGGTGGGGGTGGTGGGAGACATGAGTGGGGGCCTGGTGGAGGCTGCCCCTGCACTGCTGGGGGGTGGGGGTGGTGGGAGACATGAGTGGGGGCCTGGTGGAGGGTGCCCCTGCACTGCTGGGGGTGGGGTGATGGGAGACATGTGTGGGGGCCTGGTGGAGGGTGCCCTGCACTGCTGGGGGGTGGGGGTGGTGGGAGACATGAGTGGGGGCCTGGTGGAGGCTGCCCCTGGATGCTGGAGGGTGGGGGTGAAGGGAGACATGAGTTGGACATGAGTGGGGGCCTGGTGGAGGGTGCCCTGCACTGCTGGGGGTTGGGGCTGCAGGGAGAAATGAGTGGGGGCCTGGTGGAGGGTGCCCCTGGATGCTGGGGGGTGGGGGTGCAGGGAGACATGAGTTGGACATGAGTGGTGGCCTGGTGGAGGGTGCCCTGCACTGCTGGGGGGTGGGGGTGATGGGAGACATGAGTGGGGGCCTGGTGGAGGGTGCCCCTGGATGCTGGGGGGTGGGGGTGGTGGGAGACATGAGTGGGGGCCTGGTGGAGGCTGCCCCTGCACTGCTGGGGGGTGGGGATGGTGGGAGACATGAGTGGGGGCCTGGTGGTGGGTGCCCCTGCACTGCTGGGGGGTGGGGGTGATGGGAGACATGTGTGGGGGCCTGGTGGAGGGTGCCCTGCACTGCTGGGGGGTGGGGGTGGTGGGAGACATGAGTGGGGGCCTGGTGGAGGGTGCCCCTGGATGCTGGGGGGGTGGGGGTGCAGGGAGACATGAGTGGGGGCCTGGTGGAGGCTGCCCCTGCACTGCTGGGGGGTGGGGGTGGTAGGAGACATGAGTGGGGGCCTGGTGGAGGCTGCCCCTGGATGCTGGGGGGTGGGGGTGCAGGGAGACATGAGTTGGACATGAGTGGGGGCCTGGTGGAGGGTGCCCTGCACTGCTGGGGGGTGGGGGTGATGGGAGACATGAGTGGGGGCCTGGTGGAGGATGCCCCTGGATGCTGGGAGGTGGGGGTGGTGGGAGACATGAGTGGGGGCCTGGTGGAGGCTGCCCCTGCACTGCTGGGGGGTGGGGGTGGTGTGAGACATGAGTGGGGGCCTGGTGGAGGGTGCCCCTGCACTGCCGGGGGGTGGGGGTGATGGGAGACATGTGTGGGGGCCTGGTGGAGGGTGCCCTGCACTGCTGGGGGATGGGGGTGGTGGGAGACATGAGTGGGGGCCTGGTGGAGGGTGCCCTGCACTGCTGGGGGTTGGGGGTGCAGGGAGACATGAGTGGGGGCCTGGTGGAGGGTGCCCCTGGATGCTGGGGGGTGGGGGTGGTGGGAGACATGAGTGGGGGCCTGGTGGAGGCTGCCCCTGCACTGCTGGAGGTTGGGGGTGCAGGGAGACATGAGTGGGGGCCTGGTGGAGGGTGCCCTGCACTGCTGGGGGTTGGGGGTGCAGGGAGACATGAGTGGGGGCCTGGTGGAGGGTGCCCCTGGATGCTGGGGGGTGGGGGTGGTGGGAGACATGAGTGGGGGCCTGGTGGAGGCTGCCCCTGCACTGCTGGGGGGTGGGGGTGGTGGGGGACATGAGTGGGGGCCTGGTGGAGGCTGCCCCTGCACTGCTGGGGGGTGGGGGTGGTGGGAGACATGAGTGGGGGCATGGTGGAGGGTGCCCCCGGATGCTGGGGGGTGGGGGTGCAGGGAGACATGAGTTGGACATGAGTGGGGGCCTGGTGGAGGGTGCCCTGCCCTGCTAGGGGGTGGGGGTGATGGGAGACATGAGTGGGGGCCTGGTGGAGGGTGCCCCTGGATGCTGGGAGGTGGGGGTGGTGGGAGACATGAGTGGGGGCCTGGTGGAGGCTGCCCCTGCACAGCTGGGGGGTGGGGGTGGTGGGAGACATGAGTGGGGCCTGGTGGAGGGAGCCCCTGCACTGCTGGGGGGTGGGGGTGATGGGAGACATGTGTGGGGGCCTGGTGGAGGGCGCCCTGCACTGCTGGGGGGTGGGGGTGGTGGGAGACATGAGTGGGGGCCTGGTGGAGGGTGCCCCTGGATGCTGGGGGGTGGGGGTGCAGGGAGACATGAGTGGGGGCCTGGTGGAGGCTGCCCCTGCACTGCTGGGGGGTGGGGGTGGTGGGAGACATGAGTGGGGGCCTGGTGGAGGCTGCCCCTGCACTGCTGGGGGGTGGGGGTGGTGGGAGACATGAGTGGGGGCCTGGTGGAGGCTGCCCCTGGATGCTGGGGGGTGGGGGTGCAGGGAGACATGAGTTGGACATGAGTGGGGGCCTGGTGGAGGGTGCCCTGCACTGCTGGGGGGTGGGGTGGTGGGAGACATGAGTGGGGGCCTGGTGAAGGGTGCCCCTGGATGCTGGGGGGTGGGAGTGGTGGGAGACATGAGTGGGGGCCTGGCGGAGGCTGCCCCTGCACTGCTGGGGGTTGGGGGTGTAGGGAGACATGAGTTGGACATGAGCCTGGTGGAGAGTGCACTGCACTGCTGGGGGTTGGGGGTGCAGGGAGACATGAGTGGGGGCCTGGTGGAGGGTGCCCCTGGATGCTGGGGGGTGGGGTGGTGGGAGACATGTGTGGGGGCCAGGTGGAGGCTGCCCCTGCACTGCTGGGGGGTGGGGGTGGTGGAAGACATGAGTGGGGGCCTGGTGGAGGGCGCCCCTGCACTGCTGGGGGGTGGGGGTGATTTGAGACATGTGTGGGGGCCTGGTGGAGGGTGCCCTGCACTGCTGGGGGGTGGGGGGGGGGGGTGGGAGACATGAGTGGGGGCCTGGTGGAGGGTGCCCCTGGATGCCGGGGGGTAGGGGTGCAGGGAGACATGAGTGGGGGCCTGGTGGAGGCTGCCCCTGCACTGCTGGGGGGTGGGGGTGGTGGGAGACATGAGTGGGGGCCTGGTGGAGGCTGCCCCTGCACTGCTGGGGGGTGGGGGTGGTGGGAGACATGAGTGGGGGCCTGGTGGAGGCTGCCCCTGGATGCTGGGGGGTGGGGGTGTAGGGAGACATGAGTTGGACATGAGTGGGGGCCTGGTGGAGGGTGCCCTGCACTGCTGGGGGGTGGGGGTGATGGGAGACATGAGTGGGGGCCTGGTGGAGGGTGCCCCTGGATGCTGGGGGGTGGGGGTGGTGGGAGACATGAGTGGGGGCCTGGTGGAGGCTGCCCCTGCACTGATGGGGGGTGGGGGTGGTGGGAGACATGAGTGGGGGCCTGGTGGAGGGTGCCCCTGCACTGCTGGGGGGTGGGGGTGATGGGAGACATGTGTGGGGGCCTGGTGGAGGGTGCCCTGCACTGCTGGGGGTGGTGGGAGACATGAGTGGGGGCCTGGTGGAGGGTGCCCCTGGATGATGGGGGGTGGGGGTGGTGGGAGACATGAGTGGGGGCCTGGTGGAGGCAGTGCCTGCACTGCTGGGGGTTGGGGGTGCAGGGAGACATGAGTGGGGGCCTGGTGGAGGCTGCCCCTGGATGCTGGGAGGTGGGGGTGCAGGGAGACATGAGTTGGACATGAGTGGGGGCCTGGTGGAGGGTGCCCTGCACTGCTGGGGGGTGGGGGTAGTGGGAGACATGAGTGGGGGCCTGGTGGAGGGTGCCCCTGGATGCTGGGGGGTGGGGGTGCAGGGAGACATGAGTTGGACATGAGTGGGGGCCTGGTGGAGGGTGCCCTGCACTGCTGGGGGTTGGGGGTGCAGGGAGAGATGAGTGGGGGCCTGGTGGAGGGTGCCCCTGGATGCTGGGGGGTGGGGGTGCAGGGAGACATGAGTTGGACATGAGTGGTGGCCTGGTGGAGGGTGCCCTGCACTGCTGGGGGGTGGGGGTGATGGGAGACATGAGTGGGGGCCTGGTGGAGGGTGCCCCTGGATGCTGGGGGGTGGGGGTGGTGGGAGACATGAGTGGGGGCCTGGTGGAGGCTGCCCCTGCACTGATGGGGGGTGGGGGTGGTGGGAGACATGAGTGGGGGCCTGGTGGAGGGTGCCCCTGCACTGCTGGGGGGTGGGGGTGATGGGAGACATGTGTGGGGGCCTGGTGGAGGGTGCCCTGCACTGCTGGGGGTGGTGGGAGACATGAGTGGGGGCCTGGTGGAGGGTGCCCCTGGATGCTGGGGGGTGGGGGTGATGGGAGACATAAGTGGGGGCCTGGTGGAGGCTGCCCCTGCACTGCTGGGGGGTGGGGGTGGTGGGAGACCTGAGTGGGGGCCTGGTGGAGGGTGCCCCTGCACTGCTGGGGGTGGGGGTGATGGGAGACATGTGTGGGGGCCTGGTGGAGGGTGCCCTGCACTGCTGGGAGGTGGGGTGGTGGGAGACATGAGTGGGGGCCTCTGGATGATGGGCCGTGGGGGTGGTGGGAGACATGAGTGGGGGCCTGGTGGAGGCTGCCCCTGCACTGCTGGGGGATGGGGGTGGTGGGAGACATGAGTGGGGGCCTGGGGGAGGGTGCCCCTGGATGCTAGGGTTGGGGGTGGTGGGAGACATGTGTGGGGGCCTGGTGGAGGGTGCCCTGCACTGCTGGGGGATGGGGGTGGTGGGAGACATGAGTGGGGGCCTGGTGGAGGGTGCCCCTGGATGCTAGGGTTGGGGGTGGTGGGAGACATGAGTGGGGGCCTGGTGGAGGCTGCGCCTGCACTGCTGGGGGTTGGGGGTGCAGGGAGACATGAGTGGGGGCCTGGTGGAGGCTGCCCCTGGTTGCTGGGGGGTGGGGTGCATGGGCAGGGAGACATGAGTTAGACATGAGTGGGGGCCCGGTGGAGGGTGCCCTGCACTGCTGGGGGGTGGGGGTGGTGGGAGACATGAGTGGGGGCCTGGTGGAGGGTGCCCCTGGATGCTGGGGGATGGGGGTGCAGGGAGACATGAGTTCGACATGAGTGGGGGCCTGGTGGAGGGTGCCCTGCACTGCTGGGGGTTGGGGGTACAGGGAGACATGAGTGGGGGCCTGGTGGAGGGTGCCCCTGGATGCTGGGGGGTGGGGGTGGTGGGAGACATGAGTGGGGGCCTGGTGGAGGCTGCCCCTGCACTGCTGGGGGTGGGGGTCGTGGGAGACATGAGTGGGGGCCTGCTGGAGGCTGCCCCTCCACTGCTGGGGGTGGGGGGAGACATGGGTGGGGGCCTGGTGGAGGCTGCCCCTGGATGCTGGGGGGTTGGGGGTGGTGGGAGACATGAGTGGGGGCCTGGTGGAGGCTGCCCCTGCACTGCTGGGGGGGTGGGGGTGGGGGGAGACATGAGTGGGGGCCTGGTGGAGGGTGCCCCTGCACTGCTGAGGGGTGGGGGTGATGGGAGACATGTGTGGGGGCCTGGTGGAGGGCGCCCTGCACTGCTGGGGGTGGTGGGAGACATGAGTGGGGGCCTGGTGGAGGGTGCCCCTGGATGCTGGGGGGTGGGGGTGCAGGGAGACATGAGTGGGGGCCTGGTGGAGGCTGCCCCATGCACTGCTGGAGGGTGGGGGTGGTAGGAGACATGAGTGGGGGCCTGGTGGAGGCTGCCACTGGATGCTGGGGGGTGGGGGTGCAGGGAGACATGAGTTGGACATGAGTGGGGGCCTGGTGGAGGGTGCCCTGCACTGCTGGGGGGGTGGGGGTGATGGGAGACATGAGTGGAGGCCTGGTGGAGGGTGCCCCTGGATGCTGGGGGGTGGTGGTGGTGGGAGAAATGAGTGGGGGCCTGGTGGAGGCTGCCCCTGCACTGCTGGGGGGTGGGGGTGGTGGGAGACATGAGTGGGGGCCTGGTGGAGGGTGCCCCTGCACTGCTGGGGGGTGGGGGTGATGGGAGACATGTGTGAGGGCCTGGTGGAGGGTGCCCTGCACTGCTGGGGGATGGGGGTGGTGGGAGACATGAGTGGGGTGGTGAAGGGGTGGCCCTGCACTGCTGGGGGGGGTGATGGGAGACATAAGTGGGGGCCTGGTGGAGGGTGCCCCTGGATGCTGGGGGGTGGGGGTGGTGGGAGACATGAGTGGGGGCCTGGTGGAGGGTGCCCCTGCACTGCTGGGGGATGGGGGTAATGGGAGACATGTGTGGGGGCCTGGTGGAGGGTGCCCTGCACTGCTGTGGGGTGGGGGTTGTGGGAGATATGAGTGGGGGCCTGGTGGAGGGTACCCCTGGATGATGGGGGTGGGAGTGGTGGGAGACATGAGTGGGGGCCTGGTGGAGGCTGCCCCTGCACTGCTGGGGGTTGGGGGTGCAGGGAGACATGAGTGGGGGCCTGGTGGAGGGTGCCCCTGCACTGCTGGGGGGTGGGGGTGATGGGAGACATGTGTGGGGGCCTGGTGGAGGGTGCCCTGCACTGCTGGGGGATGGGGGTGGTGGGAGACATGAGTGGGGTCCTGGTTGAGGGTGACCCTGCACTGCTGGGGGTTGGGGGTGCAGGGAGACATGAGTGGGGGGCTGGTGGAGGCTGCCCCTGGAAGCTGGGGGTGGGGGTGCAGGGAGACATGAGTTGGACATGAGTGGGGGCCTGGTGGAGGGTGCCCTGCACTGCTGGGGGTTGGGGGTGCAGGGAGAAATGAGTGGGGGCCTGATGGAGGGTGCCCCTGGATACTGGGGGGTGGGGGTGCAGGGGGACATGAGTTGGACATGAGTGGGGGCCTGGTGGAGGGTGCCCCTGGATCCTGGGGGGTGGGGGGTGGGAGACATGAGTGGGGGCCTGGTGGAGGCTGCCCCTGCACTGCTGGGGGGTGGGGGGTGGGAGACATGAGTGGGGGCCTGGTGGAGGGTGCCCCTGCACTGCTGGGGGGTGGGGGTGATGGGAGACATGTGTGGGGGCCTGGTGGAGGCTGCCCCTGCACTGCTGGGGGGTGGGGGTGGTGGGAGACATGAGTGGGGGCCTGGTGGAGGCTGCCCCTGCACTGCTGGGGGGTGGGGGTGATGGGAGACATGAGTGGGGGCCTGGTGGAGGGTGCCCCTGGATGCTGGGGGGTGGGGGTGGTGGGAGACATGAGTGGGGGCCTGGTGGAGGCTGCCCCTGCACTGCTGGGGGGTGGGGGTGGTGGGAGACATGAGTGGGGGCCTGGTGGAGGGTGGCCCTGCACTGCTGGGGGTGGGGGTGATGGGAGACATGTGTGGGGACCTGGTGGAGGGTGCCCTGCACTGCTGGGGGGTGGGGGTGGTGGGAGACATGAGTGGGGGCCTGGTGGAGGCTGCCCCTGGATGCTGGAGGGTGGGGGTGAAGGGAGACATGAGTTGGACATGAGTGGGGGCCTGGTGGAGGGTGCCCTGCACTGCTGGGGGTTGGGGCTGCAGGGAGAAATGAGTGGGGGCCTGGTGGAGGGTGCCCCTGGATGCTGGGGGGTGGGGGTGCAGGGAGACATGAGTTGGACATGAGTGGTGGCCTGGTGGAGGGTGCCCTGCACTGCTGGGGGGTGGGGGTGATGGGAGACATGAGTGGGGGCCTGGTGGAGGGTGCCCCTGGATGCTGGGGGGTGGGGGTGGTGGGAGACATGAGTAGGGGCCTGGTGGAGGCTGCCCCTGCACTGCTGGGGGGTGGGGATGGTGGGAGACATGAGTGGGGGCCTGGTGGTGGGTGCCCCTGCACTGCTGGGGGGTGGGGGTGATGGGAGACATGTGTGGGGGCCTGGTGGAGGGTGCCCTGCACTGCTGGGGGGTGGGGGTGGTGGGAGACATGAGTGGGGGCCTGGTGGAGGGTGCCCCTGGATGCTGGGGGGGTGGGGGTGCAGGGAGACATGAGTGGGGGCCTGGTGGAGGCTGCCCCTGCACTGCTGGGGGGTGGGGGTGGTAGGAGACATGAGTGGGGGCCTGGTGGAGGCTGCCCCTGGATGCTGGGGGGTGGGGGTGCAGGGAGACATGAGTTGGACATGAGTGGGGGCCTGGTGGAGGGTGCCCTGCACTGCTGGGGGGTGGGGGTGATGGGAGACATGAGTGGGGGCCTGGTGGAGGATGCCCCTGGATGCTGGGGGGTGGGGGTGGTGGGAGACATGAGTGGGGGCCTGGTGGAGGCTGCCCCTGCACTGCTGGGGGGTGGGGGTGGTGTGAGACATGAGTGGGGGCCTGGTGGAGGGTGCCCCTGCACTGCCGGGGGGTGGGGGTGATGGGAGACATGTGTGGGGGCCTGGTGGAGGGTGCCCTGCACTGCTGGGGGATGGGGGTGGTGGGAGACATGAGTGGGGGCCTGGTGGAGGGTGCCCTGCACTGCTGGGGGTTGGGGGTGCAGGGAGACATGAGTGGGGGCCTGGTGGAGGGTGCCCCTGGATGCTGGGGGGTGGTGGGAGACATGAGTGGGGGCCTGGTGGAGGCTGCCCCTGCACTGCTGGAGGTTGGGGGTGCAGGGAGACATGAGTGGGGGCCTGGTGGAGGGTGCCCTGCACTGCTGGGGGTTGGGGGTGCAGGGAGACATGAGTGGGGGCCTGGTGGAGGGTGCCCCTGGATGCTGGGGGGTGGGGGTGGTGGGAGACATGAGTGGGGGCCTGGTGGAGGCTGCCCCTGCACTGCTGGGGGGTGGGGGTGGTGGGGGACATGAGTGGGGGCCTGGTGGAGGCTGCCCCTGCACTGCTGGGGGGTGGGGGTGGTGGGAGACATGAGTGGGGGCATGGTGGAGGGTGCCCCCGGATGCTGGGGGGTGGGGGTGCAGGGAGACATGAGTTGGACATGAGTGGGGGCCTGGTGGAGGGTGCCCTGCCCTGCTGGGGGGTGGGGGTGATGGGAGACATGAGTGGGGGCCTGGTGGAGGGTGCCCCTGGATGCTGGGGGGTGGGGGTGGTGGGAGACATGAGTGGGGGCCTGGTGGAGGCTGCCCCTGCACAGCTGGGGGGTGGGGGTGGTGGGAGACATGAGTGGGGCCTGGTGGAGGGAGCCCCTGCACTGCTGGGGGGTGGGGGTGATGGGAGACATGTGTGGGGGCCTGGTGGAGGGCGCCCTGCACTGCTGGGGGGTGGGGGTGCAGGGAGACATGAGTTGGACATGAGTGGGGGCCTGGTGGAGGGTGCACTGCACTGCTGGGGGTTGGGGGTGCAGGGAGAGATGAGTGGGGGCCTGGTGGAGGGTGCCCCTGGATGCTGGGGGGTGGGGGTGCAGGGAGAGATGAGTTGGACATGAGTGGTGGCCTGGTGGAGGGTGCCCTGCACTGCTGGGGGGTGGGGGTGATGGGAGACATGAGTGGGGGCCTGGTGGAGGCTGCCCCTGCACTGCTGGGGGGTGGGGGTGGTGGGAGACCTGAGTGGGGGCCTGGTGGAGGGTGCCCCTGCACTGCTGGGGGGTGGGGGTGATGGGAGACATGTGTGGGGGCCTGGTGGAGGGTGCCCTGCACTGCTGGGAGGTGGGGTGGTGGGAGACATGAGTGGGGGCCTCTGGATGATGGGCCGTGGGGGTGGTGGGAGACATGAGTGGGGGCCTGGTGGAGGCTGCCCCTGCACTGCTGGGGGATGGGGGTGGTGGGAGACATGAGTGGGGGCCTGGTGGAGGGTGCCCCTGGATGCTAGGGTTGGGGGTGGTGGGAGACATGTGTGGGGGCCTGGTGGAGGGTGCCCTGCACTGCTGGGGGATGGGGGTGGTGGGAGACATGAGTGGGGGCCTGGTGGAGGGTGCCCCTGGATGCTAGGGTTGGGGGTGGTGGGAGACATGAGTGGGGGCCTGGTGGAGGCTGCGCCTGCACTGATGGGGGTTGGGGGTGCAGGGAGACATGAGTGGGGGCCTGGTGGAGGCTGCCCCTGGATGCTGGGGGGTGGGGTGCATGGGCAGGGAGACATGAGTTAGACATGAGTGGGGGCCTGGTGGAGGGTGCCCTGCACTGCTGGGGGGTGGGGGTGGTGGGAGACATGAGTGGGGGCCTGGTGGAGGGTGCCCCTGGATGCTGGGGGATGGGGGTGCAGGGAGACATGAGTTCGACATGAGTGGGGGCCTGGTAGAGGGTGCCCTGCACTGCTGGGGGTTGGGGGTACAGGGAGACATGAGTGGGGGCCTGGTGGAGGGTGCCCCTGGATGCTGGGGGGTGGGGGTGGTGGGAGACATGAGTGGGGGCCTGGTGGAGGCTGCCCCTGCACTGCTGGGGGTGGGGGTCGTGGGAGACATGAGTGGGGGCCTGCTGGAGGCTGCCCCTCCACTGCTGGGGGTGGGGGTGGTGGGAGACATGAGTGGGGGCCTGGTGGAGGCTGCCCCTGGATGCTGGGGGGTTGGGGGTGGTGGGAGACATGAGTGGGGGCCTGGTGGAGGCTGCCCCTGCACTGCTGGGGGGGTGGGGGTGGTGGGAGACATGAGTGGGGGCCTGGTGGAGGGTGCCCCTGCAGTGCTGAGGGGTGGGGGTGATGGGAGACATGTGTGGGGGCCTGGTGGAGGGCGCCCTGCACTGCTGGGGGTGGTGGGAGACATGAGTGGGGGCCTGGTGGAGGGTGCCCCTGGATGCTGGGGGGTGGGGGTGCAGGGAGACATGAGTGGGGGCCTGGTGGAGGCTGCCCCTGCACTGCTGGAGGGTGGGGGTGGTAGGAGACATGAGTGGGGGCCTGGTGGAGGCTGCCCCTGGATGCTGGGGGGTGGGGGTGCAGGGAGACATGAGTTGGACATGAGTGGGGGCCTGGTGGAGGGTGCCCTGCACTGCTGGGGGGGTGGGGGTGATGGGAGACATGAGTGGAGGCCTGGTGGAGGGTGCCCCTGGATGCTGGGGGGTGGGGGTGGTGGGAGAAATGAGTGGGGGCCTGGTGGAGGCTGCCCCTGCACTGCTGGGGGGTGGGGGTCGTGGGAGACATGAGTGGGGGCCTGGTGGAGGGTGCCCCTGCACTGCTGGGGGGTGGGGGTGATGGGAGACATGTGTGGGGGCCTGGTGGAGGGTGCCCTGCACTGCTGGGGGATGGGGGTGGTGGGAGACATGAGTGGGGGCCTGGTGAAGGGTGCCCTGCACTGCTGGGGGGGGTGATGGGAGACATAAGTGGGGGCCTGGTGGAGGGTGCCCCTGGATGCTGGGGGGTGGGGGTGGTGGGAGACATGAGTGAGGGCCTGTTGGAGGCTGCCCCTGCACTGCTGGGGGGTGGGGGTGGTGGGAGACATGAGTGGGGGCCTGGTGGAGGGTGCCCCTGCACTGCTGGGGGATGGGGGTAATGGGAGACATGTGTGGGGGCCTGGTGGAGGGTGCCCTGCACTGCTGGGGGGTGGGGGTGGTGGGAGATATGAGTGGGGGCCTGGTGGAGGGTACCCCTGGATGATGGGGGTGGGAGTGGTGGGAGACATGAGTGGGGGCCTGGTGGAGTCTGCCCCTTCACTGCTGGGGGTTGGGGGTGCAGGGAGACATGAGTGGGGGCCTGGTGGAGGGTGCCCCTGCACTGCTGGGGGGTGGGGGTGATGGGAGACATGTGTGGGGGCCTGGTGGAGGGTGCCCTGCACTGCTGGGGGATGGGGGTGGTGGGAGACATGAGTGGGGTCCTGGTTGAGGGTGACCCTGCACTGCTGGGGGTTGGGGGTGCAGGGAGACATGAGTGGGGGGCTGGTGGAGGCTGCCCCTGGAAGCTGGGGGTGGGGGTGCAGGGAGACATGAGTTGGACATGAGTGGGGGCCTGGTGGAGGGTGCCCTGCACTGCTGGGGGTTGGGGGTGCAGGGAGAAATGAGTGGGGGCCTGGTGGAGGGTGCCCCTGGATGCTGGGGGGTGGGGGTGCAGGGAGACATGAGTTGGACATGAGTGGGGGCCTGGTGGAGGGTGCCCTGCACTGCTGGGGGGGTGGGGGTGATGGGAGACATGAGTGGGGGCCTGGTGGAGGGTGCCCCTGGATCCTGGGGGGTGGGAGACATGAGTGGGGGCCTGGTGGAGGCTGCCCCTGCACTGCTGGGGGGTGGGGGGTGGGAGACATGAGTGGGGGCCTGGTGGAGGGTGCCCCTGCACTGCTGGGGGGTGGGGGTGATGGGAGACATGTGTGGGGGCCTGGTGGAGGGTGCCCTGCACTGCTAGGGGGTGGGGGTGGTGGGAGACATGAGTAGGGGCCTGGTGGAGGGTGCCCCTGGATGCTGGGGGGTGGGGGTGGGAGACATGAGTGGGGGCCTGGTGGAGGCTGCCCCTGCACTGCTGGGGGGGGGTGGGAGACATGAGTGGGGGCCTGGTGGAGGGTGCCCCTGCACTGCTGCACTGCTGGGGGGTGGGGGTGATGGAAGACATGTGTGAGGGCCTGCTGGAGGGTGCCCTGCACTGCTGGGGGGTGGGGGTGGTGGGAGACATGATTGGGGGCCTGGTGGAGGGTGCCCCTGGATGCTGGGGGGTGGGGGTGCAGGGAGACATGAGTGGGGGCCTGGTGGAGGCTGCCCCTGCACTGCTGGGAAGTGGGGGTGATGGGTGACATGTGTGGGGGCCTGGTGGAGGGTGCCCCTGGATGCTGGGGGGTGGGGGTGCAGGGAGACATGAGTGGGGGCCTGGTGGAGGCTGCCCCTGCACTGCTGGGGGGTGGGGGTGATGGGAGACATGAGTGGGGGTCTGGTGGAGGCTGCCCATGCACTGCTGGGGGGTGGGGGGTGGTGGGAGACATGAGTGCGGGCCTGGTGGAGGGTGCCCCTGGATGCTGGGGGGTGGGGGTGGTGGGAGACATGAGTGGGGGCTTGGTGGAGGCTGCCCCTGCACTGCTGGGGGTTGGGGGTGCAGGGAGACATGAGTGGGGGGCTGGTGAAGGCTGCCCCTGGATGCTGCGGGGTGGGGGTGCAGGGAGACATGAGTTGGACATGAGTGGGGGCCTGGTGGAGGGTGCCCTGCACTGCTGGCGGTTGGGGTGCAGGGAGAAATGAGTGGGGGCCTGGTAGAGGGTGCCCCCGGATGCTTGGGGGTGGGGGTGCAGGGAGACATGAGTTGGACATGAGTGGGGGCCTGGTGGAGGGTGCCCCTGGATGCTGGGGATGGGGGTGGTGGGAGACATGAGTGGGGGCCTGGTGGAGGCTGCCCCTGCACTGCTGGGGGGTGGGGGTGGTGGGAGACATGAGTGGGGGGCCTGGTGGAGGGTGCCCCTGCACTGCTGGGGGGTGGGGGTGATGGGAGACATGGGTGGGGGCCTGGTGGAGGGTGCCCTGCACTGCTGGGGGGTGGGGGTGGTGGGAGACATGAGTGGGGGCCTGGTGGAGGGTGCCCCTGGATGCTGGGGGGTAGGGGTGCAGGGAGACATGAGTGGGGGCCTGGTGGAGGCTGCCCCTGGATGCTGGAGGGTGGGGGTGCAGGGAGACATGAGTTGGACATGAGTGGGGGCCTGGTGGAGGGTGCCCTGCACTGCTGGGGGTTGGGGGTGCAGGGAGAAATGAGTAGGGGCCTGGTGGAGGGTGCCCCTGGATGCTGGGGGGTGGGGGTGCAGGAAGACATGAGTTGGGCATGAGTGGGGCCTGGTGGAGGGTGCCCTGCACTGCTGGGGGGTGGGGGTGATGGGAGACATGAGTGGGGGCCTGGTGGAGGGTGCCCCTGGATGCTGGGGGGGTGGGGTGCAGGGAGACATGAGTGGGGGCCTGGTGGAGGCTGCCCCTGCACTGCTGGGGGGTGGGGGTGGTGGGAGACATGAGTGGGGGCCTGGTGGCGGCTGCCCCTGCACTGCTGGGGGGTGGGAGTGGTAGGAGACATGAGTGGGGGCCTGGTGGAGGCTGCCCCTGGATGCTGGGGGGTGGGGGTGCAGGGAGACATGAGTGGGGGCCTGGTGGAGGGTGCCCTGCACTGCTGGGGGTGGGGGTGATGGGAGACATGAGTGGGGGCCTGGTGGAGGGTGCCCCTGGATGCTGGGGGGTGGGGGTGGTGGGAGACATGAGTGGGGGCCTGGTGGAGGCTGCCTCTGCACTGCTAGGTGGGAGACATGAGTGGGGGCCTGGTGGAGGGTGCCCCTGCACTGCTGGGGGTGGGGGTGATGGGAGACATGAGTGGGGGCCTGGTGGAGGGTGCCCTGCACTGCTGGGGGATGGGGGTAGTGGGAGACATGAGTGGGGGCCTGCTGGAGGGTGCCCCTGGATGCTGGGGGGTGGGGGGGGTGGGAGACATGAGTGGGGGCCTAGTGGAGGCAGCGCCTGCACTGCTGGGGGTTGGGGGTGCAGGGAGACATGAGTGGGGGCCTGGTGGAGGCTGCCCCTGGATGCTGGGGGGTGGGGGTGCAGGGGCAGGGAGACATGAGTTGGACATGAGTGGGGGCCTGGTGGAGGGTGCCCTGCACTGCTGGGGGGTGGGGGTGGTGGGAGACATGAGTGGGGGCCTGGTGGAGGGTGCCCCTGGATGAGGAGGGGTGGGGGTGCAGGGAGACATGAGTTGGACATGAGTGGGGGCCTGGTGGAGGGTGCCCTACACTGCTGGGGGTTGGGGGTGCAGGGAGACATGAGTGGGGGCCTGGTGGAGGGTGCCCCTGGATGCTGGGGGTGGGGGTGGTGGGAGACATGAGTGGGGTCCTGGTGGAGGCTGCCCCTGCACTGCTGGGGGGTGGGGGTGGTGGGGGACATGGGTGGGGGCCTGGTGGAGGCTGCCCCTGCACTGCTGGGGGGTGGGGGTGGTGGGAGACATGAGTGGGGGCCTGGTGGAGGCTGCCCCTGGATGCTGGGGGGTGGGGGTGCAGGGTGACATGTGTTGGACATGAGTGGGGGCCTGGTGGAGGGTGCCCTGCCCTGCTGGGGGTGGGGGTGATGGGAGACATGAGTGGGGGCCTGGTGGAGGGTACCCCTGGATGCTGGGGAGTGGGGGTGGTGGGAGATATGAGTGGGGGCCTGGTGGAGGCTGCCCCTGCACTGCTGGGGGGGTGGGGGTGGTGGGAGACATGAGTGGGGGCCTGGTGGAGGGAGCCCCTGCACTGCTGGGGGGAGGGGGTGATGGGAGACATGTGTGGGGCCCTGGTGGAGGGCGCCCTGCACTGCTGGGGGGTGGGGATGGTGGGAGACATGAGTGGGGGCCTGGTGGAGGGTGCCCCTGGATGCTGGGGGTGGGGGTGCAGGGAGACATGAGTGGGGGCCTGGTGGAGGCTGCCCCTGCACTGCTGGGGGGTGGGGGTGGTGGGAGACATGAGTGGGGGCCTGGTGGAGGCTGCCCCTGCACTGCTGGGGGGTGGGGTGGTGGGAGACATGAGTGGGGGCCTGGTGGAGGCTGCCCCTGCACTGCTGGGGGGTGGGGGTGGTGGGAGACATGAGTGGGGGCCTGGTGGAGGGTGCCCCTGCACTGCTGGGGGGTGGGGGTGGTGGGAGACATGAGTGGGGGACTGGTGGAGGGTGCCCCTGCACTGCTGGGGGGTGGGGGTGATGGGAGACATGTGTGGGGGCCTGGTGGAGGGTGCCCTGCACTGCTGGGGGGTGGGGGTGCTGGGAGACATGAGTGGGGGCCTGGTGGAGGGTGCCCCTGGATGCTGGGAGGTGGGAGTGGTGGGAGACATGAGTGGGGGCCTGGTGGAGACTGCCCCTGCACTGCTGGGGGTTGGGGGTGCAGGGAGACATGAGTGGGGGCCTGGCGGAGGCTGCCCCTGGATGCTGGGGGGTGGAGGTGCAGGGAGACATGAGTTGGACATGAGTGGGGGCCTGGTGGAGGCTGCCCCTGCACTGCTGGGGGGTGGGGGTGGTGGGAGACATGAGTGAGGGCCTGTTGGAGGCTGCCCCTGCACTGCTGGGGGGGTGGGGGTGGTGGGAGACATGAGTGGGGGCCTGGTGGAGGGTGCCCCTGCACTGCTGGGGGATGGGGGTAATGGGAGACATGTGTGGGGGCCTGGTGGAGGGTGCCCTGCACTGCTGGGGGGTGGGGGTGGTGGGAGATATGAGTGGGGGCCTGGTGGAGGGTACCCCTGGATGATGGGGGTGGGAGTGGTGGGAGACATGAGTGGGGGCCTGGTGGAGTCTGCCCCTGCACTGCTGGGGGTTGGGGGTGCAGGGAGACATGAGTGGGGGCCTGGTGGAGGGTGCCCCTGCACTGCTGGGGGGTGGGGGTGATGGGAGACATGTGTGGGGGCCTGGTGGAGGGTGCCCTGCACTGCTGGGGGATGGGGGTGGTGAGAGACATGAGTGGGGTCCTGGTTGAGGGTGACCCTGCACTGCTGGGGTTGGGGGTGCAGGGAGACATGAGTGGGGGGCTGGTGGAGGCTGCCCCTGGAAGCTGGGGGTGGGGGTGCAGGGAGACATGAGTTGGACATGAGTGGGGGCCTGGTGGAGGGTGCCCTGCACTGCTGGGGGTTGGGGGTGCAGGGAGAAATGAGTGGGGGCCTGATGGAGGGTGCCCCTGGATGCTGGGGGGTGGGGGTGCAGGGAGACATGAGTTGGACATGAGTGGGGGCCTGGTGGAGGGTGCCCTGCACTGCTGGGGGGGTGGGGGTGATGGGAGACATGAGTGGGGGCCTGGTGGAGGGTGCCCCTGGATCCTGGGGGGTGGGAGACATGAGTGGGGGCCTGGTGGAGGCTGCCCCTGCACTGCTGGGGGGTGGGGGGTGGGAGACATGAGTGGGGGCCTGGTGGAGGGTGCCCCTGCACTGCTGGGGGGTGATGGGAGACATGTGTGGGGGCCTGGTGGAGGGTGCCCTGCACTGCTAGGGGGTGGGGGTGGTGGGAGACATGAGTAGGGGCCTGGTGGAGGGTGCCCCTGGATGCTGGGGGGTGGGGGGTGGGAGACATGAGTGGGGGCCTGGTGGAGGCTGCCCCTGCACTGCTGGGGGGGGGGGGGGAGACATGAGTGGGGGCCTGGTGGAGGGTGCCCCTGCACTGATGCACTGCTGGGGGGTGGGGGTGATGGAAGACATGTGTGGGGGCCTGCTGGAGGGTGCCCTGCACTGCTGGGGGGTGGGGGTGGTGGGAGACATGATTGGGGGCCTGGTGGAGGGTGCCCCTGGATGCTGGGGGGTGGGGGTGCAGGGAGACATGAGTGGGGGCCTGGTGGAGGCTGCCCCTGCACTGCTGGGAAGTGGGGGTGATGGGTGACATGTGTGGGCCTGGTGGAGGGTGCCCCTGGATGCTGGGGGGTGGGGGTGCAGGGAGACATGAGTGGGGGCCTGGTGGAGGCTGCCCCTGCACTGCTGGGGGGTGGGGGTGATGGGAGACATGAGTGGGGGTCTGGTGGAGGCTGCCCATGCACTGCTGGGGGGTGGGGGTGGTGGGAGACATGAGTGCGGGCCTGGTGGAGGGTGCCCCTGGATGCTGGGGGGTGGGGGTGGTGGGAGACATGAGTGGGGGCTTGGTGGAGGCTGCCCCTGCACTGCTGGGGGTTGGGGGTGCAGGGAGACATGAGTGGGGGGCTGGTGAAGGCTGCCCCTGGATGCTGCGGGGTGGGGGTGCAGGGAGACATGAGTTGGACATGAGTGGGGGCCTGGTGGAGGGTGCCCTGCACTGCTGGCGGTTGGGGTGCAGGGAGAAATGAGTGGGGGCCTGGTAGAGGGTGCCCCCGGATGCTTGGGGGTGGGGGTGCAGGGAGACATGAGTTGGACATGAGTGGGGGCCTGGTGGAGGGTGCCCTGCACTGCTGGGGGTGGGGGTGATGGGAGACATGAGTGGGGGCCTGGTGGAGGGTGCCCCTGGATGCTGGGGATGGGGGTGGTGGGAGACATGAGTGGGGGCCTGGTGGAGGCTGCCCCTGCACTGCTGGGGGGTGGGGGTGGTGGGAGACATGAGTGGGGGGCCTGGTGGAGGGTGCCCCTGCACTGCTGGGGGGTGGGGGTGATGGGAGACATGGGTGGGGGCCTGGTGGAGGGTGCCCTGCACTGCTGGGGGGTGGGGGTGGTGGGAGACATGAGTGGGGGCCTGGTGGAGGGTGCCCCTGGATGCTGGGGGGTAGGGGTGCAGGGAGACATGAGTGGGGGCCTGGTGGAGGCTGCCCCTGGATGCTGGAGGGTGGGGGTGCAGGGAGACATGAGTTGGACATGAGTGGGGGCCTGGTGGAGGGTGCCCTGCACTGCTGGGGGTTGGGGGTGCAGGGAGAAATGAGTAGGGGCCTGGTGGAGGGTGCCCCTGGATGCTGGGGGGTGGGGGTGCAGGAAGACATGAGTTGGGCATGAGTGGGGCCTGGTGGAGGGTGCCCTGCACTGCTGGGGGGTGGGGGTGATGGGAGACATGAGTGGGGGCCTGGTGGAGGGTGCCCCTGGATGCTGGGGGGGTGGGGTGCAGGGAGACATGAGTGGGGGCCTGGTGGAGGCTGCCCCTGCACTGCTGGGGGGTGGGGGTGGTGGGAGACATGAGTGGGGGCCTGGTGGCGGCTGCCCCTGCACTGCTGGGGGGTGGGAGTGGTAGGAGACATGAGTGGGGGCCTGGTGGAGGCTGCCCCTGGATGCTGGGGGGTGGGGGTGCAGGGAGACATGAGTGGGGGCCTGGTGGAGGGTGCCCTGCACTGCTGGGGGTGGGGGTGATGGGAGACATGAGTGGGGGCCTGGTGGAGGGTGCCCCTGGATGCTGGGGGGTGGGGGTGGTGGGAGACATGAGTGGGGGCCTGGTGGAGGCTGCCTCTGCACTGCTAGGTGGGAGACATGAGTGGGGGCCTGGTGGAGGGTGCCCCTGCACTGCTGGGGGTGGGGGTGATGGGAGACATGAGTGGGGGCCTGGTGGAGGGTGCCCTGCACTGCTGGGGGATGGGGGTAGTGGGAGACATGAGTGGGGGCCTGCTGGAGGGTGCCCCTGGATGCTGGGGGGTGGGGGGGGTGGGAGACATGAGTGGGGGCCTAGTGGAGGCAGCGCCTGCACTGCTGGGGGTTGGGGGTGCAGGGAGACATGAGTGGGGGCCTGGTGGAGGCTGCCCCTGGATGCTGGGGGGTGGGGGTGCAGGGGCAGGGAGACATGAGTTGGACATGAGTGGGGGCCTGGTGGAGGGTGCCCTGCACTGCTGGGGGGTGGGGGTGGTGGGAGACATGAGTGGGGGCCTGGTGGAGGGTGCCCCTGGATGAGGAGGGGTGGGGGTGCAGGGAGACATGAGTTGGACATGAGTGGGGGCCTGGTGGAGGGTGCCCTACACTGCTGGGGGTTGGGGGTGCAGGGAGACATGAGTGGGGGCCTGGTGGAGGGTGCCCCTGGATGCTGGGGGTGGGGGTGGTGGGAGACATGAGTGGGGTCCTGGTGGAGGCTGCCCCTGCACTGCTGGGGGGTGGGGGTGGTGGGGGACATGGGTGGGGGCCTGGTGGAGGCTGCCCCTGCACTGCTGGGGGGTGGGGGTGGTGGGAGACATGAGTGGGGGCCTGGTGGAGGCTGCCCCTGGATGCTGGGGGGTGGGGGTGCAGGGTGACATGTGTTGGACATGAGTGGGGGCCTGGTGGAGGGTGCCCTGCCCTGCTGGGGGGTGGGGGTGATGGGAGACATGAGTGGGGGCCTGGTGGAGGGTACCCCTGGATGCTGGGGAGTGGGGGTGGTGGGAGATATGAGTGGGGGCCTGGTGGAGGCTGCCCCTGCACTGCTGGGGGGGTGGGGGTGGTGGGAGACATGAGTGGGGGCCTGGTGGAGGGAGCCCCTGCACTGCTGGGGGGAGGGGGTGATGGGAGACATGTGTGGGGCCCTGGTGGAGGGCGCCCTGCACTGCTGGGGGGTGGGGATGGTGGGAGACATGAGTGGGGGCCTGGTGGAGGGTGCCCCTGGATGCTGGGGGTGGGGGTGCAGGGAGACATGAGTGGGGGCCTGGTGGAGGCTGCCCCTGCACTGCTGGGGGGTGGGGGTGGTGGGAGACATGAGTGGGGGCCTGGTGGAGGCTGCCCCTGCACTGCTGGGGGGTGGGGTGGTGGGAGACATGAGTGGGGGCCTGGTGGAGGCTGCCCCTGCACTGCTGGGGGGTGGGGGTGGTGGGAGACATGAGTGGGGGCCTGGTGGAGGGTGCCCCTGCACTGCTGGGGGGTGGGGGTGGTGGGAGACATGAGTGGGGGACTGGTGGAGGGTGCCCCTGCACTGCTGGGGGGTGGGGGTGATGGGAGACATGTGTGGGGGCCTGGTGGAGGGTGCCCTGCACTGCTGGGGGGTGGGGGTGCTGGGAGACATGAGTGGGGGCCTGGTGGAGGGTGCCCCTGGATGCTGGGAGGTGGGAGTGGTGGGAGACATGAGTGGGGGCCTGGTGGAGACTGCCCCTGCACTGCTGGGGGTTGGGGGTGCAGGGAGACATGAGTGGGGGCCTGGCGGAGGCTGCCCCTGGATGCTGGGGGGTGGAGGTGCAGGGAGACATGAGTTGGACATGAGTGGGGGCCTGGTGGAGGGTGCCCTGCACTGCTGGTGAGTGGGGGTGATGGGAGACATAAGTGGGGGCCTGGTGGAGGGTGCTCCTGGATGCTGGGGGGTGGGGGTGGTGGGAGACATGAGTGAGGGCCTGGTGGAGGCTGCCCCTGCACTGCTGGGGGGTGGGGGTGGTGGGAGACATGAGTGGGGGGCTGGTGGAGGGTGCCCCTGCACTGCTGGGGGGTGGGGGTGCTGGGAGACATGAGTGGGGGCCTGGTGGAGGGTGCCCCTGGATGCTGGGAGGTGGGAGTGGTGGGAGACATGAGTGGGGGCCTGGTGGAGGCTGCCCCTGCACTGCTGGGGGTTGGGGGTGCAGGGAGACATGAGTGGGGGCCTGGCGGAGGCTGCCCTTGGATGCTGGGGGGTGGGGGTGCAGGGAGACATGAGTTGGACATGAGTGGGGGCCTGGTGGAGAGTGCCCTGCACTGCTGGGGGTTGGGGGTGCAGGGAGACATGAGTGGGGGCCTAGTGGAGGGTGCCCCTGGATGCTGGGGGGTGGGAGACATGAGTGGGGGCCAGGTGGAGGCTGCCCCTGCACTGCTGGGGGGTGGGGGTGGTGGGAGACATGAGTGGGGGCCTGGTGGAGGGTGCCCCTGCACTGCTGGGGGGTGGGGGTGATGGGAGACATGTGTGGGGGCCTGGTGGAGGGTGCCCTGCACTGCTGGGGGGTGGGGGTGGTGGGAGACATGAGTGGGGGCCTGGTGGAGGGTGCCCCTGGATGCTGGGGGGTGGGGGTGCAGGGAGACATGAGTGGGGGCCTGGTGGAGGCTGCCCCTGCACTGCTGGGGGGTGGGGGTGGTGGGAGACATGAGTGGGGGCCTGGTGGAGGCTGCCCCTGCACTGCTGGGGGGTGGGGGTGGTGGGAGACATGAGTGGGGGCCTGGTGGAGGCTGCCCCTGGATGCTGGGGGGTGGGGGTGCAGGGAGACATGAGTTGGACATGAGTGGGGGCCTGGTGGAGGGTGCCCTGCACTGCTGGGGTGTGGGGGTGATGGGAGACATGAGTGGGGGCCTGGTGGAGGGTGCCCCTGGATGCTGGGGGGTGGGGGTGGTGGGAGACATGAGTGGGGGCCTGGTGGAGGCTGCCCCTGCACTGATGGGGGGTGGGGGTGGTGGGAGACATGAGTGGGGGCCTGGTGGAGGGTGCCCCTGCACTGCTGGGCGGTGGGGGATGGGAGACATGTGTGGGGGCCTGGTGGAGGGTGCCCTGCACTGCTGGGGGGTGGTGGGTGCAAGGAGACATGAGTGGGGGCCTGGTGGAGGCTGCCCCTGGATGCTGGGAGGTGGGGGTGCAGGGAGACATGAGTTGGATATGAGTGGGGGCCTGGTGGAGGGTGC
The DNA here is from genome assembly GCF_040938575.1 of Ambystoma mexicanum. NCBI lineage: Eukaryota > Metazoa > Chordata > Amphibia > Caudata > Ambystomatidae > Ambystoma > Ambystoma mexicanum. Next base: position 287,443,963 of record NC_090931.1, on the reverse strand, counting down.
CCTGCACTGCTGGGGGGTGGGGGTGATGGGAGACATGAGTGGGGGCCTGGTGGAGGGTGCCCCTGGATGCTGGGGGGTGGGGGTGGTGGGAGACATGAGTGGGGGCCTGGTGGAGGCTGCCCCTGCACTGATGGGTTGGAGACATGAGTGGGGGCCTGGTGGAGGGTGCCCCTGCACTGCTGGGGGGTGGGGGTGATGGGAGACATGCGTTGGACATGAGTGGGGGCCTGGTGGAGGGTGCCCTGCACTGCTGGGGGGTGGGGGTGGTGGGAGACATGAGTGGGGGCCTGGTGGAGGGTGCCCCTGGATGCTGGGGGGTGGGGGTGCAGGGAGACATGAGTTGGACATGAGTGGTGGCCTGGTGGAGGGTGCCCTGCATTGCTGGGGGTTGGGGGTGCAGGGAGAGATGAGTGGGGGCCTGGTGGAGGGTGCCCCTGGATGCTGGGGGGTGGGGGTGCAGGGAGACATGAGTTGGACATGAGTGGGGGCCTGGTGGAGGGTGCCCTGCACTGCTGGGGGGTGGGGGTGATGGGAGACATGAGTGGGGGCCTGGTGGAGGGTGCCCCTGGATGCTGGGGGGTGGGGGTGGTGGGAGACATGAGTGGGGGCCTGGTGGAGGCTTCCCCTGCACTGCTGGGGGTGGGGGTTGTGGGAGACCTGAGTGGGGGCCTGGTGGAGGGTACCCCTGCACTGCTGGGGGGTGGGGGTGATGGGAGCCATGTGTGGGGGCCTGGTGGAGGGTGCCCTGCACTGCTGGGGTGTGGGGTGGTGGGAGACATGAGTGGGGGCCTGGTGGAGGGTGCCCCTGGATGATGGGCCGTGGGGGTGGTGGGAGACATGAGTGGGGGCCTGGTGGAGGCTGCCCCTGCACTGCTGGGGGATGGGGGTGGTGGGAGACATGAGTTGGGGCCTGGTGGAGGGTGCCCCTGGATGCTGGGGTTGGGGGTGGTGGGAGACATGTGTGGGGGCCTGGTGGAGGGTGCCCTGCACTGCTGGGAGATGGGGGTGGTGGGAGACATGAGTGGGGGCCTGGTGGAGGGCGCCCTGGATGCTAGGGTTGGGGGTGGTGGGAGACATGAGTGGGGGCCTGGTGGAGGCTGCGCCTGCACTGCTGGGGGTTGGGGGTGCAGGGAGACATGAGTGGGGGCCTGGTGGAGGCTGCCCCTGGATGCTGGGGGGTGGGGGTGCATGGGCAGGGAGACATGAGTTGGACATGAGTGGGGGCCTGGTGGAGGGTGCCCTGCACTGCTGGGGGTTGGGGGTGCAGGGAGACATGATTGGGGGCCTGGTGGAGGGTGCCCCTGGATGCTGGGGGGTGGGGGTGGTGGGAGACATGAGTGGGGGCCTGGTGGAGGCTGCCCCTGCACTGCTGGGGGGTGGGGGTCGTGGGAGACATGAGTGGGGGCCTGGTGGAGGCTGCCCCTGCACTGCTGGGGGTGGGGGTGGTGGGAGACATGTGTGGGGCCTGGTGGAGGCTGCCCCTGGATGCTGGGGGGTGGGGGTGGTGGGAGACATGAGTGGGGGCCTGGTGGAGGCTGCCCCTGCCTTGCTGGGTGGGGGTTGGGGTGGTGGGAGACATGAGTGGGGGCCTGGTGGAGGGTGCCCCTGCACTGCTGAGGGGTGGGGGTGATGGGAGACATGTGTGGGGGCCTGGTGGAGGGCGCCCTGCACTGCTGGGTGGGTGGGAGACATGAGTGTGGGCCTGGTGGAGGCTGCCCCTGCACTGCTGGGGGGGCTGGGGGTGGTGGGAGACATGAGTGGGGGCCTGGTGGAGGCTGCCCCTGCACTTCTGGGGGGGTGGGGGTGGTGGGAGACATGAGTGGGGGCCTGGTGGAGGGAGCCCCTGCACTGCTGGGGGGTGGGGGTGATGGGAGACATGTATGGGGGCCTGGTGGAGGGCGTCCTGCACTGCTGGGGGGTGGGGGTGGTGGGAGGCATGAGTGGGGGCCTGGTGGAGGCTGCCCCTGGATGCTGGGGGTTGGGGGTGGTGGGAGACATGAGTGGGGGCCTGGTGGAGGCTGCCCCTGCACTGCTGGGGGGTGGGGGTGGTGGGAGACATGAGTGAGGGCCTGGTGGAGGCTGCCCCTGCACTGCTGGGGGTGGGGGTGGTGGGAAACATGAGTGGGGGTCTGGTGGAGGCTGCCCCTGAATGCTGGGGGGTGGGGGTGCAGGGAGACATGAGTTGGACATGAGTGGGGGCCTGGTGGAGGGTGCCCCTGGATGCTGGGGGGTGGGGGTGGTGGGAGACATGAGTGAGGGCCTGGTGGAGGCTGCCCCTGCACTGCTGAGGGGGTTGGGGGTGGTGGGAGACATGAGTGGGGGCCTGGTGGAGGGTGCCCCTGCACTGCTGGGGGGTGCGGTGATGGGAGACATGAGTGGGGGCCTGGTGGAGGGTGCCCTGCACCGATGGCGGGTGGGGGTGGTGGGAGACATGAGTGGGGGCCTTGTGGAGGGTGCCCCTGGATGCTGGGGGGTGGGAGTGGTGGGAGACATGAGTGGGGGCCTGGTGGAGGCTGCCCCTGCACTGCTGGGGGTTGGGGGTGCAGGGAGACATGAGTGGGGGCCTGGTGGAGGCTGCCCCTGGATGCTGGGGGGTGGGGGTGCAGGGAGACATGAGTTGGACATGAGTGGGGGCCTAGTGGAGGGTGCCCTGCACTGCTGGGGGTTGGGGGTGCAGGGAGACATGAGTGGGGGCCTGGTGGAGGGTGCCATTGGATGCTGGGGGGTGGGGTGGTGGGAGACATGAGTGGGGGCCTGGTGGAGGGTGCCCCTGCACTGGTGGGGGGTGGGGGCGATGGGAGACATGAGTGGGGGCCTGGTGGAGGGTGCCCTGCACTGCTGGGGAGTGGGGGGGGTGGGAGAAATGAGTGGGGGCCTGGTGGAGGGTGCCCCTGGATGCTGGGGGGTGGGGGTGCAGGGAGACATGAGTGGCAGCCTGGTGGAGGCTGCCCCTGCACTGCTGGGGGGTGGGGGTGGTGGGAGACATGAGTGGGGGCCAGGTGGAGGCTGCCCCTGCACTGCTGGGGGGTGGGGGTGGTGGGTGACATGAGTGGGGGCCTGGTGGAGGCTGCCCCTGGATGCTGGGTGGTGGGGGTGCAGGGAGACATGAGATGGACATGAGTGGGGGCCTGGTGGAGGGTGCCCTGCACTGCTGGGGGTTGGGGGTGAAGGGAGACATGAGTGGGGGCCTGGTGGAGGGTGCCCCTGGATGCTGGGGGGTGGGGGTGGTGGGAGACGTGAGTGGGGGCCTGGTGGAGGCTGCCCCTGCACTGATGGGGGGTGGGGGTGGTGGGAGACATGTGTGGGGGCCTGGTGGAGGGTGCCCTGCACTGCTGGGGGGTGGGGGTGGTGGGAGACATGAGTGGGGGCCTGGTGGAGGGTGCCCCTGGATGCTGGGGGGTGGGGGGGGTGTGAGACATGAGTGGGGGCCTGGTGGAGGCTACCCCTGCACTGCTGGGGGTTGGGGGTGCAGGAAGACATGAGTGGGGGCCTGGTGGAGGCTGCCCCTGGATGCTGGGGGGTGGGGGTGCAGGGAGACATGAGTTGGACATGAGTGGGGGCCTGGTGGAGGGTGCCCTGCACTGCTGGGGGGTGGGGGTGGTGGGAGACATGAGTGGGGGCCTGGTGGAGGGTGCCCCTGGATGCTGGGGGGTGGGGGTGCAGGGAGACATGAGTTGGACATGAGTGGGGGCCTGGTGGAGGGTGTCCTGCACTGCTGGGGGTTGGGGGTGCAGGGAGAGATGAGTGGGGGCCTGGTGGAGGGTGCCCCTGGATGCTGGGGGGTGGGGGTGCAGGGAGACATGGTTTGGACATGAGTGGGGCCTGGTGGAGGGTGCCCTGCACTGCTGGGGGGTGGGGGTGGTGGGAGACATGAGTGGGGGCCTGGTGGAGGGTGCCCCTGCACTGCTGGGGGGTGGTGTGATGGGAGACATATGTGGGGGCCTGGTGGAGGGTGCCCCTGGATGCTGGGGCGTGGGGGTGGTGGGAGACATGAGTGGGGGCCTGGTGGAGGCTGCCCCTGCACTGCTGGTGGATGGGGGTGGTGGGAGACATGGGGGGGCCTGGTGGAGGGTGCACCTGCACTGCTGGGGCGTGGGGTGATGGGAGACATGTGTGGGGGCCTGGTGGAGGGTGCCCCTGGATGCTGGGGGGTGGGGGGGTGTGAGACATGAGTGGGGGCCTGGTGGAGGCTACCCCTGCACTGCTGGGGGTTGGGGGTGCAGGAAGTCATGAGTGGGGGCCTGGTGGAGGCTGCCCCTGGATGCTGGGGGGTGGGGGTGCAGGGAGACATGAGTTGGACATGAGTGGGGGCCTGGTGGAGGGTGCCCTGCACTGCTGGGGGGTGGGGGTGGTGGGAGACATGAGTGGGGGCCTGGTGGAGGGTGCCCCTGGATGCTGGGGGGTGGGGGTGCAGGGAGACATGAGTTGGACATGAGTGGGGGCCTGGTGGAGGGTGTCCTGCACTGCTGGGGGTTGGGGGTGCAGGGAGAGATGAGTGGGGTCCTGGTGGAGGGTGCCCCTGGATGCTGGGGGGTGGGGGTGCAGGGAGACATGGTTTGGACATGAGTGGGGGCCTGGTGGAGGGTGCCCTGCACTGCTGGGGGGTGGGGGCGATGGGAGACATGAGTGGGGGCCTGGTGGAGGGTGCCCCAGGATGCTGGGGGGTGGGGGCGGTGGAAGACATGAGTGGGGGCCTGGTGGAGGCTGCCCCTGCACTGCTGGGGGTGGGGGTGGTGGGAGACATGAGTGGGGGCCTGGTGGAGGGTGCCCCTGCACTGCTGGGGGGTGGTGTGATGGGAGACATATGTGGGGGCCTGGTGGAGGGTGCCCCTGGATGCTGGGGCGTGGGGGTGGTGGGAGACATGAGTGGGGCCTGGTGGAGGCTGCCCCTGCACTGCTGGTGGATGGGGGTGGTGGGAGACATGGGGGGGCCTGGTGGAGGGTGCACCTGCACTGCTGGGGGGTGGGGTGATGGGATACATGTGGTGGGGGCCTGGTGGAGGGTGCCCCTGGATGCTGGGGGGTGGGGGTGGTGGGAGACATGAGTGGGGGCCTGGTGGAGGCTGCCCCTGCACTGCTGGGGGGTGGGGGTGGTGGGAGACAGGAGTGGGGGCCTGGTGGAGGCTGCCCCTGGATGCTGGGGGGTGGGTGTGCAGGGAGACATAAGTTGGACATGAGTGGGGGCCTGGTGGAGGGGTGCCCTGCACTGCTGGGGGGTGGGGGTGATGGAAGACATGAGTGGGGGCCTGGTGGAGGGTGCCCCTGGATGCTGGGGGGTGGGGGTGCTGGGGGACATGAGTTGGACATGAGTGGGGGCCTGGTGGAGGCTGCCCCTGCACTGCTGGGGGGTGGGGGAGTGGGAGACATGAGTGGGGGCCTGGTGGAGGGTGCCCCTGCACTCCCGGGGGTGGGGGTGATGGGAGACATGTGTGGGGGCCTGGTGGAGGGGGCCCTGCACTGCTGGGGGGTGGGGGTGGAGGGAGACATGAGTGGGGGCCTGGTGGAGGGTGCCCCTGGATGATGGGCCGTGGGGGCAGTGGGAGACATGAGTGGGGGCCTGGTGGAGGCTGCCCCTGCACTGCTGGGGGATGGGGTGGTGGGAGACATGAGTGGGGGCCTGGTGGAGGGTGCCCCTGGATGCTAGGGTTGGGGGTGGTGGGAGACATGTGTGGGGGCCTGGTGGAGGGTGCCCTGCACTGCTGGGAGATGGGGGTGGTGGGAGACATGAGTGGGGGCCTGGTGGAGGGTGCCCCTGGATGCTGGGGGGTGGGGGTGGTGGGATACATGAGTGAGGGCCTGGTGGAGGCTGCCCCTGCAGTGCTGAGGGGGTTGGGGTGGTGGGAGACATGAGTGGGGGCCTGGTGGAGGGTGCCCCTGCACTGCTGGGGGGTGGGGGTGATGGGAGACATGTGTGGGGGCCTGGTGGAGGGTGCCCTGCACTGATGGCGGGTGGGGGGTGGTGGGAGACATGAGTGGGGGCCTTGTGGAGGGTGCCCCTGGATGCTGGGGGGTGGGAGTGGTGGGGACATGAGTGGGGGCCTGGTGGAGGCTGCCCCTGCACTGCTGGGGGTTGGGGGTGCAGGGAGACATGAGTGGGGGCCTGGTGGAGGCTGCCCCTGGATGCTGGGGGGTGGGTGTGCAGGGAGACATAAGTTGGACCATGAGTGGGGGCCTGGTGGAGGGTGCCCTGCACTGCTGGGGGGTGGGGGTGATGGAAGACATGAGTGGGGGCCTGGTGGAGGGTGCCCCTGGATGCTGGGGGGTGGGGGTGCTGGGGGACATGAGTTGGACATGAGTGGGGGCCTGGTGGAGGCTGCCCCTGCACTGCTGGGGGGTGGGGGTGGTGGGAGACATGAGTGGGGGCCTGGTGGAGGGTGCCCCTGCACTCCTGGGGGGTGGGGGTGATGGGAGACATGTGTGGGGGCCTGGTGGAGGGTGCCCTGCACTGCTGGGGGGTGGGGGTGGTGGGAGACATGAGTGGGGGCCTGGTGGAGGGTGCCCCTGGATGCTGGGGGGTGGGGGTGCAAGGAGACATGAGTGGGGGCCTGGTGGAGGCTGCCCCTGCACTGCTGGGGCTGGGGGTGGTGGGAGACATGAGTGGGGGCCTGGTGGAGGCTGCCCCTGGATGCTGGGGGTGGGGGTTCAGGGGGACATGAGTTGGACATGAGTGGGGGCCTGGTGGAGGGTGCCCTGCACTGCTGGGGGTGGGGGTGATTGGAGACATGAGTGAGGGCCTGGTGGAGGGTGCCCCTGGATGCTGGGGGGTGGGGTTGGTGGGAGACATGAGTGGGGGCCTGGTGGAGGCTGCCCCTGCACTGCTGGGGGGTGGGGGTGGTGGGAGACATGAATGGGGGCCTGGTGGAGGGTGCCCCTGCACTGGTGGGGGGTGGGGGTGATGGGAGACATGTGTGGGGGCCTGGTGGAGGGTGCCCTGCACTGCTGGGGGGTGGGGGTGGAGGGAGACATGAGTGGGGGCCTGGTGGAGGGTGCCCCTGGATGATGGGCCGTGGGGGTGGTGGGGAGACATGAGTGGGGGCCTGGTGGAGGCTGCCCCTGCACTGCTGGGGGATGGGGTGGTGGGAGACATGAGTGGGGGCCTGGTGGAGGATGCCCCTGGATGCTAGGGTTGGGGGTGGTGGGAGACATCTGGTGGGGGCCTGGTGGAGGGTGCCCTGCACTGCTGGGAGATGGGGGTGGTGGGAGACATGAGTGGGGGCCTGGTGGAGGGTGCCCCTGGATGCTGGGGGGTGGGGGTGGTGGGAGACATGAGTGAGGGCCTGGTGGAGGCTGCCCCTGCACTGCTGAGGGGTTGGGGGTGGTGGGAGACATGAGTGGGGGCCTGGTGGAGGGTGCCCCTGCACTGCTGGGGGGTGGGGGTGATGGGAGACATGTGTGGGGGCCTGGTGGAGGGTGCCCTGCACTGATGGCGGGTGGGGGTGGTGGAGACATGAGTGGGGGCCTTGTGGAGGGTGCCCCTGGATGCTGGGGGGTGGGGGTGGTGGGAGACATGAGTGGGGGCCTGGTGGAGGCTGCGCCTGCACTGCTGGGGGTTGGGGGTGCAGGAAGACATGAGTGGGGGCCTGGTGGAGTCTGCCCCTGGATGCTGGGGGGTGGGGGTGCAGGGAGACATGAGTTGGACATGAGTGGGGGCTTGGTGGAGGGTGCCCTGCACTGCTGGGGGTTGGGGGTGCAGGGAGACATGAGTGGGGGCCTGGTGGAGGGTGCCACTGGATGCTGGGGGTGGGGTGGTGGGAGACATGAGTGGGGGCCAGGTGGAGGCTGCCCCTGCACTGCTGGGGGGTGGGGGTGGTGGGAGACATGAGTGGGGGCCTGGTGGAGGGTGCCCCTGCACTGCTGGGGGGTGGGGGTGATGGGAGACATGTGTGGGCGCCTGGTGGACGGTGCCCCTGCACTGCTGGGGAGTGGGGGGGGGGTGGGAGACATGAGTGGGGGCCTGGTGGAGGCTGCCCCTGGATGCTGGGGGTGGGGGTTCAGGGAGACATGAGTTGGACATGAGTGCGGGCCTGGTGGAGGGTACCCTGCACTGCTGGGGGTGGGGGTGATGGGAGACATGAGTGAGGGCCTGGTGGAGGGTGCCCCTGGATGCTGGGGTGGCGGTGGTGGGGGGATGACATGAGTGGGGGCCTGGTGGAGGCTGCCCCTGCACTGCTGGGGGGTGGGGGTGGTGGGAGACATGAATGGGGGCCTGGTGGAGGGTGCCCCTGCACTGGTGGGGGGTGGGGGTGATGGGAGACATGTGTGGGGGCCTGGTGGAGGGTGCCCTGCACTGCTGGGAGATGGGGGTGGTGGGAGACATGAGTGGGGGCCTGGTGGAGGGTGCCCCTGGATGCTGGGGGGTGGGGGTGGTGGGAGACATGAGTGAGGGCCTGGTGGAGGCTGCCCCTGCACTGCTGAGGGGGTTGGGGTGGTGGGAGACATGAGTGGGGGCCTGGTGGAGGGTGCCCCTGCACTGCTGGGGGGTGGGGGTGATGGGAGACATGTGTGGGGGCCTGGTGGAGGGTGCCCTGCACTGATGGCGGGTGGGGGTGGTGGGAGACATGAGTGGGGGCCTTGTGGAGGGTGTCCTGCACTGCTGGGGGTTGGGGGTGCAGGGAGAGATGAGTGGGGGCCTGGTGGAAGGTGCCCCTGGATGCTGGGGGTGGGGGGTGCAGGGAGAAATGGTTTGGACATGAGTGGGGGCCTGGTGGAGGGTGCCCTGCACTGCTGGGGGGTGGGGGCGATGGGAGACATGAGTGGGGGCCTGGTGGAGGGTGCCCCTGGATGCTGGGGGTGGGGGCGGTGGAAGACATGAGTGGGGGCCTGGTGGAGGCTGCCCCTGCACTGCTGGGGGGTGGGGGTGGTGGGAGACATGAGTGGGGGCCTGGCGGAGGGTGCCCCTGCACTGCTGGGGGGTGGTGTGATGGGAGACATGTGTGGGGGCCTGGTGGAGGGTGCCCCTGGATGCTGGGGCGTGGGGGTGGTGGGAGACATGAGTGGGGCCTGGTGGAGGCTGCCCCTGCACTGCTGGTGGATGGGGGTGGTGGGAGACATGGGGGGGCCTGGTGGAGGGTGCACCTGCACTGCTGGGGGGTGGGGTGATGGGAGACATGTGTGGGGGCCTGGTGGAGGGTGCCCCTGGATGCTGGGGGGTGGGGGTGGTGGGAGACATGAGTGGGGGCCTGGTGGAGGCTGCCCCTGCACTGCTGGGGGGTGGGGGTGGTGGGAGACATGAGTGGGGGCCTGGTGGAGGCTGCCCCTGGATGCTGGGGGGTGGGTGTGCAGGGAGACATAAGTTGGACATGAGTGGGGGCCTGGTGGAGGGTGCCCTGCACTGCTGGGGGGTGGGGGTGATGGAAGACATGAGTGGGGGCCTGGTGGAGGGTGCCCCTGGATGCTGGGGCGTGGGGGTGCTGGGGGACATTGAGTTGGACATGAGTGGGGGCCTGGTGGAGGCTGCCCCTGCACTGCTGGGGGGTGGGGGTGGTGGGAGACATGAGTGGGGGCCTGGTGGAGGGTGCCCCTGCACTCCTGGGGGGTGGGGGTGATGGGAGACATGTGTGGGGGCCTGGTGGAGGGTGGCCTGCACTGCTGGGGTGTGGGGGTGGTGGGAGACATGAGTGGGGGCCTGGTGGAGGGTGCCCCTGGATGCTGGGGGGTGGGGGTGTGCAAGGAGACATGAGTGGGGGCCCTGGTGGAGGCTGCCCCTGCACTGCTGGGGGCTGGGGGTGGTGGGAGACATGAGTGGGAGCCTGGTGGAGGCTGCCCCTGGATGCTGGGGGTGGGGGTTCAGGGGGACATGAGTTGGACATGAGTGGGGGCCTGGTGGAGGGTGCCCTGCACTGCTGGGGGTGGGGGTGATGGGAGACATGAGTGAGGGCCTGGTGGAGGGTGCCCCTGGATGCTGGGGGGTGGGGGTGGTGGGAGACATGAGTGGGGGCCTGGTGGAGGTTGCCCCTGCACTGCTGGGGGGTGGGGTGGTGGGAGACATGAATGGGGGCCTGGTGGAGGGTGCCCCTGCACCGGTGGGGGGTGGGGGTGATGGGAGACATGTGTGGGGGCCTGGTGGAGGGTGCCCTGCACTGCTGGGGGTGGGGGTGGAGGGAGACATGAGTGGGGGCCTGGTGGAGGGTGCCCCTGGATGATGGGCCGTTGGGGCGGTGGGAGACATGAGTGGGGGCCTGGTGGAGGCTGCCCCTGCACTGCTGGGGGGTGGGGGTGGTGGGAGACATGAGTGGGGGCCTGGTGGAGTGTGCCCCTGGATGCTAGGGTTGGGGGTGGTGGGAGACATGCGTGGGGGCCTGGTGGGAGGGTGCCCTGCACTGCTGGGAGATGGGGGTGGTGGAAGACATGAGTGGGGGCCTGGTGGAGGGTGCCCCTGGATGCTGGGGGGTGGGGGTGGTGGGAGACATGAGGTGAGGGCCTGGTGGAGGCTGCCCCTGCACTGCTGAGGGGGTTGGGGGTGGTGGGAGACATGAGTGGGGGCCTGGTGGAGGGTGCCCCTGCACTGCTGGGGGGTGGGGGTGATGGGAGACATGTGTGGGGGCCTGGTGGAGGGTGCCCTGCACTGATGGCGGGTGGGGGTGGTGGGAGACATGAGTGGGGGCCTTGTGGAGGGTGCCCCTGGATGCTGGGGGGTGGGAGTGGTGGGGGACATGAGTGGGGGCCTGGTGGAGGCTGCCCCTGCACTGCTGGGGGTTGGGGGTGCAGGGAGACATGAGTGGGGGCCTGGTGGAGGCTGCCCCTGGATGCTGGGGGGTGGGTGTGCAGGGAGACATAAGTTGGACATGAGGTGGGGGCCTGGTGGAGGGTGCCCTGCACTGCTGGGGGGAGGGGGTGATGGAAGACATGAGTGGGGGCCTGGTGGAGGGTGCCCCTGGAGGCTGGGGGGTGGGGGTGCTGGGGGACATGAGTTGGACATGAGTGGGGGCCTGGTGGAGGCTGCCCCTGCACTGCTGGGGGGTGGGGGTGGTGGGAGACATGAGTGGGGGCCTGGTGGAGGGTGCCCCTGCACTCCTGGGGGGTGGGGGTGATGGGAGACATGTGTGGGGGCCTGGTGGAGGGTGCCCTGCACTGCTGGGGGTGGGGGTGGTGGGAGACATGAGTGGGGGCCTGGTGGAGGGTGCCCCTGGATGCTGGGGGGTGGGGGTGCAAGGAGACATGAGTGGGGGCCTGGTGGAGGCTGCCCCTGCACTGCTGGGGGTGGTGGGAGACATGAGTGGGGGCCTGGTGGAGGCTGCCCCTGGATGCTGGGGGGTGGGGGTTCAGGGGGACATGAGTTGGACATGAAATGGGGGCCTGGTGGAGGGTGCCCTGCACTGCTGGGGGTGGGGGTGATGGGAGACATGAGTGAGGGCCTGGTGGAGGGTGCCCTGGATGCTGGGGGGTGGGGGTGGTGGGAGACATGAGTGGGGGCCTGGTGGAGGCTGCCCCTGCACTGCTGGGGGGTGGGGGTGGTGGGAGACATGAATGGGGGCCTGGTGGAGGGTGCCCCTGCACTGGTGGGGGGTGGGGGTGATGGGAGACATGTGTGGGGGCCTGGTGGAGGGTGCCCTGCACTGCTGGGGGGTGGGGGTGGAGGGAGACATGAGTGGGGGCCTGGTGGAGGGTGCCCCTGGATGATGGGCCGTGGGGGTGGTGGGAGACATGAGTGGGGGCCTGGTGGAGGCTGCCCCTGCACTGCTGGGGGATGGGGTGGTGGGAGACATGAGTGGGGGCCTGGTGGAGGGTGCCCTGCACTGCTGGGAGATGGGGGTGGTGGGAGACATGAGTGGGGGCCTGGTGGAGGGTGCCCCTGGATGCTGGGGGGTGGGGGTGGTGGGAGACATGAGTGAGGGCCTGGTGGAGGCTGCCCCTGCACTGCTGAGGGGGTTGGGGGTGGTGGGAGACATGAGTGGGGGCCTGGTGGAGGGTGCCCCTGCACTGCTGGGGGGTGGGGGTGATGGGAGACATGTGTGGGGGCCTGGTGGAGGGTGCCCTGCACTGATGGCGGGTGGGGGTGGTGGGAGACATGAGTGGGGGCCTTGTGGAGGGTGCCCCTGGATGCTGGGGGGTGGGAGTGGTGGGAGACATGAGTGGGGGCCTGGTGGAGGCTGCCCCTGCACTGCTGGGGGTTGGGGGTGCAGGGAGACATGAGTGGGGGCCTGGTGGAGGCTGCCCCTGGATGCTGGGGGGTGGGGGTGCAGGGAGACATGAGTTGGACATGAGTGGGGGCCTGGTGGAGGGTGCCCTGCACTGCTGGGGGTTGGGGGTGCAGGGAGACATGAGTGGGGGCCTGGTGGAGGGTGCCCCTGGATGCTGGGGGTGGGGTGGTGGGAGACATGAGTGGGGGCCAGGTGGAGGCTGCCCCTGCACTGCTGGGGGGTGGGGGTGGTGGGAGACATGAGTGGGGGCCTGGTGGAGGGTGCCCCTGCACTCCTGGGGGGTGGGGGTGATGGGAGACATGTGTGGGCGCCTGGTGGACGGTGCCCTGCACTGCTGGGGAGTGGGGGGGTGGGAGACATGAGTGGGGGCCTGGTGGAGGGTGCCGCTGGATGCTGGGGGGTGGGGGTGCAGGGAGACATGAGTGGCGGCCTGGTGGAGGCTGCCCCTGCACTGCTGGGGGGTGGGGGTGGTGGGAGACATGAGTGGGGGCCAGGTGGAGGCTGCCCCTGCACTGCTGGGGGGTGGGGGTGGTGGGAGACATGAGTGGGGGCCTGGTGGAGGCTGCCCCTGGATGCTGGGTGGTGGGGGTGCAGGGAGACATGAGATGGACATGAGTGGGGGCCTGGTGGAGGGTGCCCTGCACTGCTGGGGGTTGGGGGTGATGGGAGACATGAGTGGGGGCCTGGTGGAGGGTGCCCCTGGATGCTGGGGGGTGGGGGTGCTGGGGGACATGAGTTGGACATGAGTGGGGGCCTGGTGGAGGCTGCCCCTGCACTGCTGGGAGGTGGGGGTGGTGGGAGACATGAGTGGGGGCCTGGTGGAGGGTGCCCCTGCACTGCTGGGGGGTGGGGGTGATGGGAGACATGTGTGGGGGCCTGGTGGAGGGTGCCCTGCACTGCTGGGGGGTGGGGGTGGTGGGAGACATGAGTGGGGGCCTGGTGGAGGGTGCCCCTGGATGCTGGGGGGTGGGGGTGCAAGGAGACATGAGTGGGGGCCTGGTGGAGACTGCCCCTGCACTGCTGGGGGCTGGGGGTGGTGGGAGACATGAGTGGGGGCCTGGTGGAGGCTGCCCCTGGATGCTGGGGGGTGGGGGTTCAGGGAGACATGAGTTGGACATGAGTGGGGGCCTGGTGGAGGGTGCCCTGCACTGCTGTGGGTGGGGGTGATGGGAGACATGAGTGAGGGCCTGGTAGAGGGTGCCCCTGGATGCTGGGGGGTGGCGGTGGTGGGGGGATGACATGAGTGGGGGCCTGGTGGAGGCTGCCCCTGCACTGCTGGGGGGTGGGGGTGGTGGGAGACATGAATGGGGGCCTGGTGGAGGGTGCCCCTGCACTGGTGGGGGGTGGGGGTGATGGGAGACATGTGTGGGGGCCTGGTGGAGGGTGCCCTGAACTGCTGGGGGGTGGGGGTGGAGGGAGACATGAGTGGGGGCCTGGTGGAGGGTGCCCCTGGATGATGGGCCGTGGGGGTGGTGGGAGACATGAGTGGGGGCCTGGTGGAGGCTGCCCCTGCACTGCTGGGGGATGGGGTGGTGGGAGACATGAGTGGGGGCCTGGTGGAGGGTGCCCCTGGATGCTAGGGTTGGGGGTGGTGGGAGACATGTGTGGGGGCCTGGTGGAGGGTGCCCTGCACTGCTGGGAGATGGGGGTGGTGGGAGACATGAGTGGGGGCCTGGTGGAGGGTGCCCCTGGGGGTTGGGGGTGGTGGGAGACATGAGTGAGGGCCTGGTGGAGGCTGCCCCTGCACTGCTGAGGGGGTTGGGGGTGGTGGGAGACATGAGTGGGGGCCTGGTGGAGGGTGCCCCTGCACTGCTGGGGGGTGGGGGTGATGGGAGACATGTGTGGGGGCCTGGTGGAGGGTGCCCTGCACTGATGGCGGGTGGGGGTGGTGGGAGACATGAGTGGGGGCCTTGTGGAGGGTGCCCCTGGATGCTGGGGGGTGGGAGTGGTGGGAGACATGAGTGGGGGCCTGGTGGAGGCTGCCCCTGCACTGCTGGGGGTTGGGGTGCAGGGAGACATGAGTGGGGGCATGGTGGAGGCTGCCCCTGGATGCTGGGGGGCGGGGGTGCAGGGAGACATGAGTTGGACATGAGTGGGGGCCTGGTGGAGGGTGCCCTGCACTGCTGGGGGTTGGGGGTGCAGGGAGACATGAGTGGGGGCCTGGTGGAGGGTGCCCCTGGATGTCTGGGGTGGGGTGGTGGGAGACATGCGTGGGGGCCAGGTGGAGGCTGCCCCTGCACTGCTGGGGGGTGGGGGTGGTGGGAGACATGAGTGGGGGCCTGGTGGAGGGTGCCCTGCACTGCTGGGGAGTGGGGGGGGTGGGAGACATGAGTGGGGGCCTGGTGGAGGGTGCCCCTGGATGCTGGGGGGTGGGGGTGCAGGGAGACATGAGTGGCGGCCTGGTGGAGGCTGCCCCTGCACTGCTGGGGGGTGGGGGTGGTGGGAGACATGAGTGGGGGCCAGGTGGAGGCTGCCCCTGCACTGCTGGGGGGTGGGGGTGGTGGGAGACATGAGTGGGGGCCTGGTGGAGGCTGCCCCTGGATGCTGGGTGGTGGGGGTGCAGGGAGACATGAGATGGACATGAGTGGGGGCCTGGTGGAGGGTGCCCTGCACTGCTGGGGGTTGGGGGTGATGGGAGACATGAGTGGGGGCCTGGTCGAGGGTGCCCCTGGATGCTGGGGGGTGGGGGTGGTGGGAGACATGAGTGGGGGCCTGGTGGAGGCTGCCCCTGCACTGATGGGGGGTGGGGGTGGTGGGAGACATGTGTGGGGGCCTGGTGGAGGGTGCCCTGCACTGCTGGGGGGTGGGGGTGGTGGGAGACATGAGTGGGGGCCTGGTGGAGGGTGCCCCTGGATGCTGGGGGGTGGGGGGGTGGTCGACATGAGTGGGGGCCTGGTGGAGGCTGCCCCTGCACTGCTGGGGGTTGGGGGTGCAGGGAGACATGAGTGCGGGCCTGGTGGAGGCTGCCCCTGGATGCTGGGGGGTGGGGGTGCAGGGAGACATGAGTTGGAAGTGAGTGGGGGCCTGGTAGAGGGTGCCCTGCACTGCTGGGGGGTGGGGGTGGTGGGAGACATGAGTGGGGGCCGGGTGGAGGGTGCCCCTGGATGCTGGGGGATGGGGGTGCAGGGAGACATGAGTTGGACATGAGTGGGGGCCTGGTGGAGGGTGCCCTGCACTGCTGGGGTTTGGGGGTTCAGGGAGAGCTGAGTGGGGGCCTGGTGGAGGGTGCCCCTGGATGCTGGGGGTTGGGGGTGCAGGGAGACATGGTTTGGACATGAGTGGGGGCCTGGTGGAGGGTGCCCTGCACTGCTGGGGGGTGGGGGCGATGGGAGACATGAGTGGGGGCCTGGTGGAGGGTGCCCCTGGATGCTGGGGGGTGGGGGTGGTGGAAGACATGAGTGGGGGCCTGGTGGAGGCTGCCCCTGCACTGCTGGGGGGTGAGGGTGGTGGGAGACATGAGTGGGGGCCTGGTGGAGGGTGCCCCTGCACTGCTGGGGGGTGGTGTGATGGGAGACATGTGTGGGGGCCTGGTGGAGGGTGCCCCTGGATGCTGGGGCGTGGGGGTGGTGGGAGACATGAGTGGGGACCTGGTGGAGGCTGCCCCTGCACTGCTGGTGGATGGGGGTGGTGGGAGACATGGGTGGGGGCCTGGTGGAGGGTGCACCTGCACTGCTGGGGGGTGGGGGTGATGGGGGACATGTGTGGGGGCCTGGTGGAGGGTGCCCCTGGATGCTGGGGGGTGGGGGTGGTGGGAGACATGAGTGGGGGCCTGGTGGAGGCTGCCCCTGCACTGCTGGGGGGTGGGGGTGGTGGGAGACATGTGTGGGGGCCTGGTGGAGGCTGCCCCTGGATGCTGGGGGGTGGGGTGCAAGGAGACATGAGTGGGGGCCTGGTGGAGGCTGCCCCTGCACTGCTGGGGGCTGGGGGTGGTGGGAGACACGAGTGGGGGCCTGGTGGAGGCTGCCCCTGGATGCTGGGGGGTGGGGGTTCAGGGAGACATGAGTTGGACATGGGTGGGGGCCTGGTGGAGGGTGCCCTGCACTGCTGGGTGTGGGGGTGATGGGAGACATGAGTGAGGGCCTGGTGGAGGGTGCCCCTGCACTGGTGGGGGGTGGGGGTGATGGGAGACATGTGTGGGGGCCTGGTGGAGGGTGCCCTGCACTGCTGGGGGGTGGGGGTGGAGGGAGACATGAGTGGGGGCCTGGTGGAGGGTGCCCCTGGATGATGGGCCGTGGGGGTGGTGGGAGACATGAGTGGGGGCCTGGTGGAGGCTGCCCCTGCACTGCTGGGGGGTGAGGGTGGTGGGAGACATGAGTGGGGGCCTGGTGGAGGGTGCCCCTGCACTGCTGGGGGGTGGTGTGATGGGAGACATGTGTGGGGGCCTGGTGGAGGGTGCCCCTGGATGCTGGGGCGTGGGGGTGGTGGGAGACATGAGTGGGGACCTGGTGGAGGCTGCCCCTGCACTGCTGGTGGATGGGGGTGGTGGGAGACATGGGTGGGGGCCTGGTGGAGGGTGCACCTGCACTGCTGGGGGGTGGGGGTGATGGGGGACATGTGTGGGGGCCTGGTGGAGGGTGCCCCTGGATGCTGGGGGGTGGGGGTGGTGGGAGACATGAGTGGGGGCCTGGTGGAGGCTGCCCCTGCACTGCTGGGGGGTGGGGGTGGTGGGAGACATGTGTGGGGGCCTGGTGGAGGCTGCCCCTGGATGCTGGGGGGTGGGGTGCAAGGAGACATGAGTGGGGGCCTGGTGGAGGCTGCCCCTGCACTGCTGGGGGCTGGGGGTGGTGGGAGACATGAGTGGGGGCCTGGTGGAGGCTGCCCCTGGATGCTGGGGGGTGGGGGTTCAGGGAGACATGAGTTGGACATGAGTGGGGGCCTGGTGGAGGGTGCCCTGCACTGCTGGGTGTGGGGGTGATGGGAGACATGAGTGAGGGCCTGGTGGAGGGTGCCCCTGCACTGGTGGGGGGTGGGGGTGATGGGAGACATGTGTGGGGGCCTGGTGGAGGGTGCCCTGCACTGCTGGGGGGTGGGGGTGGAGGGAGACATGAGTGGGGGCCTGGTGGAGGGTGCCCCTGGATGATGGGCCGTGGGGGTGGTGGGAGACATGAGTGGGGGCCTGGTGGAGGCTGCCCCTGCACTGCTGGGGGATGGGGTGGTGGGAGACATGAGTGGGGGCCTGTTGGAGGGTGCCCCTGGATGCTAGGGTTGGGGGTGGTGGGAGACATGTGTGCGGGCCTGGTGGAGGGTGCCCTGCACTGCTGGGGGATGGGGGTGGTGGGAGACATGAGTGGGGGCCTGGTGGAGGCTGCCCCTGCACTGCTGGGGGTTGGGGGTGCAGGGAGACATGAGTGGGGGCCTGGTGGAGGCTGCCCCTGGATGCTGGGGGGTGGGGGTGCAGAGAGACATGAGTTGGACATGAGTGGGGGCCTGGTGGAGGCTGCCCTGCACTGCTGGGGGTTGGGGTGCAGGGAGACATGAGTGGGGGCCTGGTGGAGGGTGCCCCTGGATGCTGCGGGGTGGGGTGGTGGGAGACATAAGTGGGGGCCAGGTGGAAGCTGCCCCTGCACTGCTGGGGGGTGGGGGTGGTGGGACACATGAGTGGGGGCCTGGTGGAGGGTGCCCCTGCACTGCTGGGGGGTGGGGGTGATGGGAGACATGTGTGGGGGCCTGGTGGAGGGTGCCCTGCACTGCTGGGGGGTGGGGGGTGGGAGACATGAGTGGGGGCCTGGTGGAGGGTGCCCCTGGATGCTGGGGGGTGGGGGTGCAGGGAGACATGAGTGGCGGCCTGGTGGAGGCTGCCCCTGCACTGCTGGACGGTGGGGGTGGTGGTAGACATGAGTGGGGGCCTTGTGGAGGCTGCCCCTGCACTGCTGGGGGGTGGGGGTGGTGGGAGACATGAGTGGGGGCCTGGTGGAGGCTGCCCCTGGATGCTGGGTGGTGGGGGTGCAGGGAGACATGAGTTGGACATGAGTGGGGGCCTGGTGGAGGGTGCCCTGCACTGCTGGGGGTTGGGGTGATGGGAGACATGAGTGGGGGCCTGGTGGAGGGTGCCCCTGGATGCTGGGGGGTGGGGGTGGTGGGAGACATGAGTGGGGGCCTGGTGGAGGCTGCCCCTGCACTGATGGGGGTTGGGGGTGGTGGGAGACATGTGTGGGGGCCTGGTGGAGGGTGCCCTGCACTGCTGGGGGGTGGGGGTGGTGGGAGATATGAGTAGGGGCCTAGTGGAGGGTGCCCCTGGATGCTGGGGGGTGGGGGGGGTGGGAGACATGAGTGGGGGCCTGGTGGAGGCTGCCCCTGCACTGCTGGGGGTTGGGGGTGCAGGGAAACATGAGTGGGGGCCTGGTGGAGGGTGCCCCTGGATGCTGGGGTGTGGGGGTGCAGGGAGACATGAGTTGGACATGAGTGGGGGCCTGGTGGAGGGTGCCCTGCACTGCTGGGGGTTGGGGTGCAGGGAGAGATGAGTGGGGGCCTGGTGGAGGGTGCCCCTGGATGCTGGGGGGTGGGGGCGCAGGGAGACATGGTTTGGACATGAGTGGGGGCCTGGTGGAGGGTGCCCTGCACTGCTGGGGGGTGGGGGTGATGGGAGACATGGGTGGGGGCCTGGTGGAGGGTGCCCCTGGATGCTGGGGGGTGGGGGTGGTAGAAGACATGAGTGGGGGCCTGGTGGAGGCTGCCCCTGCACTGCTGGGGGGTGGGGGTGGCGGGAGACATGAGTGGGGGCCTGGTGGAGGGTGCCCCTGCACTGCTGGGGGGTGGGGGTGATGGGAGACATGTGTGGGGGCCTGGTGGAGGGTGCCCCTGGATGCTGGGGCGTGGGGGTGGTGGGAGACATGAGTGGGGGCCTGGTGGAGGCTGCCCCTGCACTGCTGGGGGATGGGGGTGGTGGGAGACATGGGTGGGGGCCTGGTGGAGGGTGCCCCTGCACTGCTGGGGGGTGGGGGTGATGGGAGACATGTGTGGGGGCCTGGTGGAGGGTGCCCCTGGATGCTGGGGGGTGGTGGGAGACATGAGTGGGGGCCTGGTGGAGGCTGCCCCTGCACTGCTGGGGGATGGGGGTGGTGGGAGACATGAGTGGGGGCCTGGTGGAGGGTGCCCCTGGATGTCTGGGGTGGGGTGGTGGGAGACATGCGTGGGGGCCAGGTGGAGGCTGCCCCTGCACTGCTGGGGGGTGGGGGTGGTGGGAGACATGAGTGGGGGCCTGGTGGAGGGTGCCCTGCACTGCTGGGGAGTGGGGGGGGGTGGGAGACATGAGTGGGGGCCTGGTGGAGGGTGCCCCTGGATGCTGGGGGGTGGGGGTGCAGGGAGACATGAGTGGCGGCCTGGTGGAGGCTGCCCCTGCACTGCTGGGGGGTGGGGGTGGTGGGAGACATGAGTGGGGGCCAGGTGGAGGCTGCCCCTGCACTGCTGGGGGGTGGGGGTGGTGGGAGACATGAGTGGGGGCCTGGTGGAGGCTGCCCCTGGATGCTGGGTGGTGGGGGTGCAGGGAGACATGAGATGGACATGAGTGGGGGCCTGGTGGAGGGTGCCCTGCACTGCTGGGGGTTGGGGGTGATGGGAGACATGAGTGGGGGCCTGGTCGAGGGTGCCCCTGGATGCTGGGGGGTGGGGGTGGTGGGAGACATGAGTGGGGGCCTGGTGGAGGCTGCCCCTGCACTGATGGGGGGTGGGGGTGGTGGGAGACATGTGTGGGGGCCTGGTGGAGGGTGCCCTGCACTGCTGGGGGGTGGGGGTGGTGGGAGACATGAGTGGGGGCCTGGTGGAGGGTGCCCCTGGATGCTGGGGGGTGGGGGGGTGGTCGACATGAGTGGGGGCCTGGTGGAGGCTGCCCCTGCACTGCTGGGGGTTGGGGGTGCAGGGAGACATGAGTGCGGGCCTGGTGGAGGCTGCCCCTGGATGCTGGGGGGTGGGGGTGCAGGGAGACATGAGTTGGAAGTGAGTGGGGGCCTGGTAGAGGGTGCCCTGCACTGCTGGGGGGTGGGGGTGGTGGGAGACATGAGTGGGGGCCGGGTGGAGGGTGCCCCTGGATGCTGGGGGGTGGGGGTGCAGGGAGACATGAGTTGGACATGAGTGGGGGCCTGGTGGAGGGTGCCCTGCACTGCTGGGGTTTGGGGGTTCAGGGAGAGCTGAGTGGGGGCCTGGTGGAGGGTGCCCCTGGATGCTGGGGGTTGGGGGTGCAGGGAGACATGGTTTGGACATGAGTGGGGGCCTGGTGGAGGGTGCCCTGCACTGCTGGGGGGTGGGGGCGATGGGAGACATGAGTGGGGGCCTGGTGGAGGGTGCCCCTGGATGCTGGGGGGTGGGGGTGGTGGAAGACATGAGTGGGGGCCTGGTGGAGGCTGCCCCTGCACTGCTGGGGGGTGAGGGTGGTGGGAGACATGAGTGGGGGCCTGGTGGAGGGTGCCCCTGCACTGCTGGGGGGTGGTGTGATGGGAGACATGTGTGGGGGCCTGGTGGAGGGTGCCCCTGGATGCTGGGGCGTGGGGGTGGTGGGAGACATGAGTGGGGACCTGGTGGAGGCTGCCCCTGCACTGCTGGTGGATGGGGGTGGTGGGAGACATGGGTGGGGGCCTGGTGGAGGGTGCACCTGCACTGCTGGGGGGTGGGGGTGATGGGGGACATGTGTGGGGGCCTGGTGGAGGGTGCCCCTGGATGCTGGGGGGTGGGGGTGGTGGGAGACATGAGTGGGGGCCTGGTGGAGGCTGCCCCTGCACTGCTGGGGGGTGGGGGTGGTGGGAGACATGTGTGGGGGCCTGGTGGAGGCTGCCCCTGGATGCTGGGGGGTGGGGTGCAAGGAGACATGAGTGGGGGCCTGGTGGAGGCTGCCCCTGCACTGCTGGGGGCTGGGGGTGGTGGGAGACATGAGTGGGGGCCTGGTGGAGGGTGCCCCTGCACTGGTGGGGGGTGGGGGTGATGGGAGACATGTGTGGGGGCCTGGTGGAGGGTGCCCTGCACTGCTGGGGGGTGGGGGTGGAGGGAGACATGAGTGGGGGCCTGGTGGAGGGTGCCCCTGGATGATGGGCCGTGGGGGTGGTGGGAGACATGAGTGGGGGCCTGGTGGAGGCTGCCCCTGCACTGCTGGGGGGTGAGGGTGGTGGGAGACATGAGTGGGGGCCTGGTGGAGGGTGCCCCTGCACTGCTGGGGGGTGGTGTGATGGGAGACATGTGTGGGGGCCTGGTGGAGGGTGCCCCTGGATGCTGGGGCGTGGGGGTGGTGGGAGACATGAGTGGGGACCTGGTGGAGGCTGCCCCTGCACTGCTGGTGGATGGGGGTGGTGGGAGACATGGGTGGGGGCCTGGTGGAGGGTGCACCTGCACTGCTGGGGGGTGGGGGTGATGGGGGACATGTGTGGGGGCCTGGTGGAGGGTGCCCCTGGATGCTGGGGGGTGGGGGTGGTGGGAGACATGAGTGGGGGCCTGGTGGAGGCTGCCCCTGCACTGCTGGGGGGTGGGGGTGGTGGGAGACATGTGTGGGGGCCTGGTGGAGGCTGCCCCTGGATGCTGGGGGGTGGGGTGCAAGGAGACATGAGTGGGGGCCTGGTGGAGGCTGCCCCTGCACTGCTGGGGGCTGGGGGTGGTGGGAGACATGAGTGGGGGCCTGGTGGAGGCTGCCCCTGGATGCTGGGGGGTGGGGGTTCAGGGAGACATGAGTTGGACATGAGTGGGGGCCTGGTGGAGGGTGCCCTGCACTGCTGGGTGTGGGGGTGATGGGAGACATGAGTGAGGGCCTGGTGGAGGGTGCCCCTGCACTGGTGGGGGGTGGGGGTGATGGGAGACATGTGTGGGGGCCTGGTGGAGGGTGCCCTGCACTGCTGGGGGGTGGGGGTGGAGGGAGACATGAGTGGGGGCCTGGTGGAGGGTGCCCCTGGATGATGGGCCGTGGGGGTGGTGGGAGACATGAGTGGGGGCCTGGTGGAGGCTGCCCCTGCACTGCTGGGGGATGGGGTGGTGGGAGACATGAGTGGGGGCCTGTTGGAGGGTGCCCCTGGATGCTAGGGTTGGGGGTGGTGGGAGACATGTGTGCGGGCCTGGTGGAGGGTGCCCTGCACTGCTGGGGGATGGGGGTGGTGGGAGACATGAGTGGGGGCCTGGTGGAGGCTGCCCCTGCACTGCTGGGGGTTGGGGGTGCAGGGAGACATGAGTGGGGGCCTGGTGGAGGCTGCCCCTGGATGCTGGGGGGTGGGGGTGCAGAGAGACATGAGTTGGACATGAGTGGGGGCCTGGTGGAGGCTGCCCTGCACTGCTGGGGGTTGGGGTGCAGGGAGACATGAGTGGGGGCCTGGTGGAGGGTGCCCCTGGATGCTGCGGGGTGGGGTGGTGGGAGACATAAGTGGGGGCCAGGTGGAAGCTGCCCCTGCACTGCTGGGGGGTGGGGGTGGTGGGACACATGAGTGGGGGCCTGGTGGAGGGTGCCCCTGCACTGCTGGGGGGTGGGGGTGATGGGAGACATGTGTGGGGGCCTGGTGGAGGGTGCCCTGCACTGCTGGGGGGTGGGGGGTGGGAGACATGAGTGGGGGCCTGGTGGAGGGTGCCCCTGGATGCTGGGGGGTGGGGGTGCAGGGAGACATGAGTGGCGGCCTGGTGGAGGCTGCCCCTGCACTGCTGGACGGTGGGGGTGGTGGTAGACATGAGTGGGGGCCTTGTGGAGGCTGCCCCTGCACTGCTGGGGGGTGGGGGTGGTGGGAGACATGAGTGGGGGCCTGGTGGAGGCTGCCCCTGGATGCTGGGTGGTGGGGGTGCAGGGAGACATGAGTTGGACATGAGTGGGGGCCTGGTGGAGGGTGCCCTGCACTGCTGGGGGTTGGGGTGATGGGAGACATGAGTGGGGGCCTGGTGGAGGGTGCCCCTGGATGCTGGGGGGTGGGGGTGGTGGGAGACATGAGTGGGGGCCTGGTGGAGGCTGCCCCTGCACTGATGGGGGTTGGGGGTGGTGGGAGACATGTGTTGGGGCCTGGTGGAGGGTGCCCTGCACTGCTGGGGGGTGGGGGTGGTGGGAGATATGAGTAGGGGCCTGGTGGAGGGTGCCCCTGGATGCTGGGGGGTGGGGGGGGTGGGAGACATGAGTGGGGGCCTGGTGGAGGCTGCCCCTGCACTGCTGGGGGTTGGGGGTGCAGGGAAACATGAGTGGGGGCCTGGTGGAGGGTGCCCCTGGATGCTGGGGGGTGGGGGTGGTGGGAGACATGAGTTGGACATGAGTGGGGGCCTGGTGGAGGGTGCCCTGCACTGCTGGGGGTTGGGGTGCAGGGAGAGATGAGTGGGGGCCTGGTGGAGGGTGCCCCTGGATGCTGGGGGGTGGGGGCGCAGGGAGACATGGTTTGGACATGAGTGGGGGCCTGGTGGAGGGTGCCCTGCACTGCTGGGGGGTGGGGGTGATGGGAGACATGGGTGGGGGCCTGGTGGAGGGTGCCCCTGGATGCTGGGGGGTGGGGGTGGTAGAAGACATGAGTGGGGGCCTGGTGGAGGCTGCCCCTGCACTGCTGGGGGGTGGGGGTGGCGGGAGACATGAGTGGGGGCCTGGTGGAGGGTGCCCCTGCACTGCTGGGGGGTGGGGGTGATGGGAGACATGTGTGGGGGCCTGGTGGAGGGTGCCCCTGGATGCTGGGGCGTGGGGGTGGTGGGAGACATGAGTGGGGGCCTGGTGGAGGCTGCCCCTGCACTGCTGGGGGATGGGGGTGGTGGGAGACATGGGTGGGGGCCTGGTGGAGGGTGCCCCTGCACTGCTGGGGGGTGGGGGTGATGGGAGACATGTGTGGGGGCCTGGTGGAGGGTGCCCCTGGATGCTGGGGGGTGGGGGTGGTGGGAGACATGAGTGGGGGCCTGGTGGAGGCTGCCCCTGCACTGCTGGGGGATGGGGGTGGTGGGAGACATGAGTGGGGGCCTGGTGGAGGCTGCCCCTGGATGCTGGGGGGTGGGGGTGCAGGGAGACATAAGTTGGACATGAGTGGGGGCCTGGTGGAGGGTGCCCTGCACTGCTGGGGGGTGGGGGTGATGGGAGACATGAGTGGGGCCTGGTGGAGGGTGCCCCTGGATGCTGGGGGGTGGGGGTGCTGGGGGACATGAGTTGGACATGAGTGGGGGCCTGGTGGAGGCTGCCCCTGCACTGCTGGGGGGTGGGGGTGGTGGGAGACATGAGTGGGGGCCTGGTGGAGGGTGCCCCTGCACTGCTGGGGGGTGGGGTTGATGGGAGACATGTGTGGGGGCCTGGTGGAGGGTGCCCTGCACTGCTGGGGGTGGGGGTGGTGGGAGACATGAGTGGGGGCCTGGTGGAGGGTGCCCCTGGATGCTGGGGGGTGGGGGTGCAGGGAGACATGAGTGGGGGCCTGGTGGAGGCTGCCCCTGCACTGCTGGGGGCTGGGGGTGGTGGGAGACATGGTTGGGGGCCTGGTGGAGGCTGCCCCTGGATGCTGGGGGGTGGGGGTTCAGGGAGACATGAGTTGGACATGAGTGGGGCCTGGTGGAGGGTGCCCTGCACTGCTGGGGGTGGGGGTGATGGGAGACATGAGTGAGGGCTTGGTGGAGGGTGCCCCTGGATGCTGGGGGGTGGGGGTGGTGGGAGACATGAGTGGGGGCCTGGTGGAGGGTGCCCCTGCACTGCTGGGGGGTGGGGGTGGTGGGAGACATGAGTGGGGGTCTGGTGGAGGCTGCCCCTGGATGCTGCGGGGTGGGGGTGCAGGGAGACATGAGTTGGACATGAGTGGGGGCCTGGTGGAGGGTGCCCTGCACTGCTGGGGGGTGGGGGTGATTGGAGACATGAGTGGGGGCCTGGTGGAGGGTGCCCCTGGATGCTGGGGGTGGGGGTGGTGGGAGACATGAGTGGGGGCCTGGTGGAGGCTGCCCCTGCACTGCTGGGGGGTGGGGGTGGTGGGAGACATGAGTGGGGGCCTGGTGGAGGGTGCCCCTGGATGCTGGGGGGTGGGGGTGCAGGGAGACATGAGTTGGAACTGAGTGGGGGCCTGGTGGAGGGTGCCCTGCACTGCTGGGGGGTGGGGGTGATTGGAGACATGAGTGGGGGCCTGGTGGAGGGTGCCCCTGGATGCTGGGGGTGGGGGTGGTGGGAGACATGAGTGGGGGCCTGGTGGAGGCTGCCCCTGCACTGCTGCGGGATGGGGGTGGTGGGAGACATGCGTGAGGGCCTGGTGGAGGGTGCCCCTGGATGCTGGGGAGTGGGGGTGCAGGGAGACATGAGTTGGACATGAGTGGGGGCCTGGTGGAGGGTGCCCCTCGGGGCTGGGGGTGCAGGGGGACATGCGTTGGTGGGCAGTAGTGCAAGGTGACATGTGGGTTGGCTGGGGGCATGGGCATGGTGGATGGGCTGCCTGCGGGACATGTGCAGGGTAGGCCCCTGTGGTGTGGGCCGCCTGCAGGGGCCGTGGAGAGTGTAGAGGGAACACCTGGGAGGACCCACACGTGCAATTCACGTGTGGTGCTCCCCGCGCACCCCTGGAATACACGTACCCTGATGGAATCGTGTGTGATACTTCCTGCGCACCCCTGAAATACACGTACCCTGCTGCTTTTGCGTGTCATACCTCCCGCGCCCCCCTGGAATACACGTACCCTGCTGCCACGTACCTTGATGGAATTGCGTGTGATACTTCCCGTGCACCCCTGAAATGCACGTACCCTGCTGTTTTTGCGTGTGATACTTCCCGCGCACCCCTGGAATACACGTGCCCTGATGGAATCGCGTGTGTTACTTCCCACGCACCCCTGATGTACACGTACCCAGGACAATCGCGTGTGAAACTTCCCGCGAACCACTGAAATACACGTTCCCCGCTTGGCGTTTGCTGTTTGGCAGCCCTGTGAACTGGTTCAGGGTTAGCGCAGCCCTTTGCGATGATTTGTGAATTTTGAAGGCTTTTCCTTGCGCGAGGGCGTTCTTGGGGGCGTAACTGGCACTGCTGCAGAGTCGCTGCGCCACTCTGCGCCACAACTGGTTTCGGAGGCTAAAATCCATGAATACGCTGTGCGATGAAAAGGATTTTTTCGCACGCGACTGGTGCAGTGTATCGCACGGGGACACTGCGCCAGCCGCGTGCGCCACTTTTGTGCGAATTTCTATGAATTACCCTCAAAGACTGTATCCATGAACTATACG
Source organism: Ambystoma mexicanum (assembly GCF_040938575.1). NCBI lineage: Eukaryota > Metazoa > Chordata > Amphibia > Caudata > Ambystomatidae > Ambystoma > Ambystoma mexicanum. Next base: position 287,417,725 of record NC_090931.1, on the reverse strand, counting down.
CACAAAGTCACAGACTTTACCTTCGGTTGGGCCTGTGGGATCAACAAAACACCAGAGACAGCAGAACTGAAGTTCAACATCTGTTTTAATCAATGTGTTGGGTTGAGTGAACTTTCTTTGGCCTAGGGGTGTCAACTAAACTCAAGAGGGACATTTTTGACTGATAGTGTCAAGATGTATGTAGAACAAAAGGGGCGCAAGAGTCTACTCTAATCAGGATATAATACCCAAGTACAAAATCCCCATTGTACTTTACATAGTTCCAGGGCTTTCACACCAAGTGTTTCTTTGCTCAAGGATATGGCACCCAGCACACTTTAATGGTTCTGTGGTTGCTTCCCAGCGCAGATATTGTCATGCTTTGGCCATAGTAGCCTCTGCACGCTCCTTGCTGTGGGCACAGGAGGAACCTACCAGCAAATTCCCATTATTCCCCCCTTGATTTAGGGGTCACATAACCAGCAGGAATGTTGTTCCCGGTAGGAATCTGCATTTACCTATACCTGCAGGACATTTTCTGCCCCCTTTTCAGGGTTGTTTTCGATCTATAATTATTATCTCTTACCGGCCAGGGAACACCCTGCGGGACTGCAGCCTTCACCCCCACCAGGCTCTGCTTGGCTTCTTCTGGTCTATGACACCTGCCAGAGCCTGGGATATAGCATTCAGCAGGCTGGTGTTTCTCTTCTTCATTGGTCTGGTCTCCGCCAGAGGGCGGGATAAAATCCCCAGAAGATTCTTGGCAGCTGGTACTCCTTATGCTATCGCTTCGATCAGGGACTGAGCTATAGCTTTCAGTAAACTATGGCTACTCCTACTATCCCTCTCTCTGAGCGAACCTTACCCTTAGGTCGCAATGCCAACTCTGCCAAAACATGTTCTCTCTTCATCCCTTTTATAGGGCTCATGGCTTTCTGGATGGGCTGATACTGCAGTGGATTGTTTGGACATTTTCCTTATTTCGACCGGGTTATGTGATTTGCAAGGATTCCGTTTCCCATTTTCTCTCGGTGTGATTCACTTCCTCCTATTAGTATTCCCAGGTGTATGGGCATGGAATGGGTGTTTAAAGCCCCAATTTGCCATTATGGGGTCAGGTGGAACTATCATGGGTTCTGCACAGCTCTGCAATCTTGCCCTAGTCTATATCATTGAATGATCATTGCCTCAATGTTTGTGGAAATAGTGTTTGAAGCCCATAGGGACTTCCTAGTGCCCCAAAACATTGTTAAACATATCTCTACGAAGGCTTACAAGCCGCTTAGGTGCCAGCTTGTATGAAATGAACACTAAAGCTTCCTTCCTTGCTGTCACTGTGATCCATAAACCATTGTTGCAGAGTTTTGCACTTGGGGAGTTTTGCACTTGGGGAGACCCTCTGCTTTCATGCTACTTTGAAGGCATCTCCAGCCCTCAATGTCTCCCTGACCTCCACCCGTGTCTGGGCCTATAAGACTTCTTCACACCAGAAAGCAGGTACATTGCACAGATACTCTCCCGGCCTCCATCTCAGACTCATCATCATATGTGCCTCCTGGGCTGATTGCATTCATATACACTGGCACTGACCTCAATTCTTTGGTTTCTGGGAACAAGGGGTAGACACAGTGAATGCAATCCCAAACAATGACAACTCACTGCACCCCTCTGGCATGGCTGTTGTGTCTCTTTACAAATAACGGGAGGTGAAGCTGAGACGCTTCCTGCCCCTGGACTTGCTGGTGTCAAGAAACATAGTTGCCAGGGCATGGCACACAATGATCCCTGCTCTAGTCAGTACATTTCACGTCCAACTGTTGATGACAGTCATATTAATGGTATGTAGGGGTACCCTTAACGCAGTAGGAGGGATGGGTTGGAATTTCGGCGGAAGAGGTTTGTTTGAAAAAGTGGGAATGTGTTGTGATTGTAAGACGACTGAAGTCGAAAATGTAAGCACTGACATCTCATGAAAAATAGCAATAAAGTTTAAAAAAAGTCAATAAACTCCCTTATGTACTCCAATTTGTAGAAGGAAGAAGACAAAGCCTTCATGAAGGCGCTACTGTCATGCAACCCCAGTACTTTACATGTAGAGAACGGGACATATAGCCCGTTTTGTCCTTAATGAAGGAGAGGATCATTCTGAAAACATGAAAACTTAGGAATTATATATAAACCCCATAGCAGGGCAAGGGCAGTAATTGTACCTATTACAAATAACCATTAATCAATCTAAGTTTACTGCCTTGAAGATACTGTGAGTTTCCATTCAGTTCCAATGACTGTTCCTCCAGATTCTACTTTAACCAATCAGGGAAGTGGCCCTACATTGTGTTCGTGGAGGAAACAAAGATCTATTCACCATTATGTTCGAATCTACTGAAATCTCTTTATCTACAGCTCTTATTCCCTGATCAACCCATAAGGTTATAATAGGGACTGGCCTCCCTTTTTACATAAGAGCGGCTGCCCGACAATGACCAAGACAGCCTGCACTCATAATTGTGACATACCTGTTTTCAGGACAACAAGAAGTTCCAAAGAAGAAAAAACTCACAGGTCCCCCGAGAAGCAGAGAAACTAGAAAGTTTGGGAGTAAAACTATCATAACTCCAGAACGACACGACGAAATCCTAGGTGTATGGGCATGGGACTTTGTCAATACGATTTGAGAAGATCTGGGAGAAGATCACCCCCTGAATCTGTGCATTCCCCCTGTGTCTGCTTTGGATAGAGAGGTGTCATCCTTGTTTCTTCGTAAAAGAAGATCTAGAATTTTGGATCAAGACAGATGCTGCGGGAATCGCTGGTGATCCGGCGATCCTTATGGGAGGCTGTTTTGGAATTACCACACATCATCCTCCCCGATGCTCATCATGGGAGTCAAAAAGGAACAGAGAGAGTACTCTGCTGTTTCTTTTGGTCAGGAATCTACACAGATGTAAAACCTCATTGTCCACTGACAATGAAACATTTCCGTAACAAACTACCTACCCTCCTTTTGCCTCCCCTCACTATCCTCCTCTGCCCCCATGCAACCAGTGCCTTGATGTCTGTGGGTTTTGTGTGCGCTACAAATGTAATAAATAAATACATAACATGTTTCATTTGCTAAAATGTCAAAATCGACTACCAACCTCTTTTATCAACACTGTTTCCCTGCAACGACCCCAAACACCCTTGAATCATAGTGGTGGTGACCCCTTTTTCAGTATAAAGCGACTTTAGAAGCAGAAAGAAAAGTAGACAAGCTCCTGTAATGAGGTCCCTTGTCTGGCTCTGCACGCCGAGGGGGAGACTCAGGGGCCCTAGTGGCACCCCAAGCTAGTTGATTAAGAGCCCAGTGCAGTACTGGGAGGACACCCTTGTCACCTTCCCTTGGTTATTGTTGTATGGGATGGGACATTCAAGTACCCCTTACTAAGGACATACTCGCCAACTGAGAAGGTCAGAAGCTGTCCCTAGGCAGACCCAAAGCCCTTGAAAGAATAAAACAAGAGCACACACACACACACACACGCGTCAAAAGTAACATTTCTTCTGATATTGTTACAGTCCAACGTGCATTTTCAGCCAAATCCTTTCAAAGTCCCAAGCTTGATGCTCCATGAATTCCTGAGACGTGTCCATGATTCTCTGTTGCAGGTTTCAAAGTTGCCAATTCACTGTCTCTCATAAGAGCATTCTATGATACAATGGGCCTCATTCTGACCCTGCCAGTATCCTGGTGGTAGAGCCGCCAAGATACTGGCAGATGCAGCTACCGTTTGTGGTACCCAGTCCGGCAACATTGCCGCCAGATTACTGATGACGGTGTAAATCCCCATTCATGGCGTCCCATAGGACTCCATGAGGGGATTTTCTGTCATTACCGACACGTAATGCGTTTTTTCTTTGCTGATAGGGTGCCTGGCTTTTGCTGGAGCTAACCCATGTGCCCCACCGGCAAACCCATCATCGGCCAGTCCGGTAAAGTGCTGGTATTCGCGGATACCGGCCCTTTTTTACCAGACCAGCCGACATAGAATGAGGCCAAATGTCATGAATTTCCCACTAGCCAGCATTCTCTCTACATTCAGTGCCGTTTTAGAAGATTAGCAACAGTTTTTCCAGAATTCAATTCACACGCTGGGGAAATCGGAGATGTGGGTCCTCTATAGCAGTGCAAGAGAGAAGTGGAAAGGTGTTACTGATTGCACGTACCTCTTCTGGTTGACAACAACTCTTAGTGAGAAATTGTGTCTCTCTACTGGAAGCCAAATTCCCCCCAGGCAATTGATATTAGAGGGTGAGTGGCCCCCAGAGTTGCAGCCAGAGGGAAGCCTATGTGGGGAAGAAAAACCTCTCTGATTTCAGCTTCAACCAGGTAGTCAGTAAGTCATTCAGTCAGGACAGCTTTATTTTGAGAAATACAATATCATAAAAGCAACAACATCAAATAACAGTTTAAAATAGGCTCACCCATATAGGAGGCAAAATAAAACGTTAATTAAATTGGGAAATTAGCAAAAAAGCTGCATGAATTTCTCAAAGCACCTATACATAGTTGCACATAATATATATAGGCATACAACTTCTGATAAAACCTACAATAATTATAAAATACTTCAAGAAAAATAGCAGCGTGATCATGTCAAAGCATGATATACATTAATACACATGTTCAAGATAATTGCCTGTCCACCTTTTTCTGCTTTATGCGCCAGGCCCATACCAAGTACCGGCAAGTTGAACAGACTGCCAACGCATCATTGATACTATAACATAGGATCATTGCATCCGCTGTGTTATGTCCTTGTATCTCCCTGAATAATGGTCTCAGGAATCTGCGTCTTGTCATTAGGCATTGCGGACAAATCAGGACAAAATGGATAATAGTTTCAGTTAGTCCAGCGCAAAATGGACATTCTGCTGTGACATTAGTGTGCCACCTATTGCAGAGGCTGGCTAGCGCTAAAGCCCCCATTCGAAGTTTGAGATACACGGCTCTTTTATATTTAGGATTGACATAATCAAGATATGCCTCGTAACCTAGAACTTGCTTATGGTGCCAGTATCTTGGCAGCAAGGTAGATTGGCATGTTTTACTTAAAATGTCCTGCTCTGCCTTAACTTGATAGCATTCTTAACGACCATCTTGCTCATGCTAGTCATACTATCAGGGCTCGACCACAGCTCGCTCAGTCCTCTGGCAGTGAGTTTGCTTCTTATGTGGGAAAGCCATGGAAGAAACATGCCACCAGCCTGGGATAAAAGGTCAGCAAGTGTTTCTTTGTACTTAACCAGCTGCTTGCTTGACCACAGTTTTACCCAGTAAAAGACTGGCCTTGCTTGGCAGATTGGCTCTATGCGTTGCAATCCAGTCTCCAGGAATACCAGTAGATTGGGTGTACTATAGGGTGAACTAAGGATTTTTACAAAATATTTATTTTCCATAACTGAAAGGGTCAAGCACCCAATGTTCCCCCATAACTCGGCACCAAAAATTGCTGCTTGTCTTGCTTGAGCCTTATAGGCCTCAACTGACACCCGCACTGGCCCATTCCCATGTTCGCTGGTAAAACACTTGCAAGTGCTCCACTATAACTCACCAATATGACGCCTGCTTTCGTCAAATGTACGTCCCATTGACAGTTAGCCTAAACCCTCAATCTAAGGTAATAATAATACTGAACCTGTTCCATGGCCCCCGCGTTCAGCCCCAACTTCAGAGACAGCGTAATGAATTCCACAAATACTTTTGCCACAGAATTCCACAAATACTTGGAGTTCCTTTTTGAACCCCATGGGTGTTAGGGATAGAGTACTGCGTCATCAGCTAACATAAGAACCAGTATCTTTTATTTTGCTAGGACCGGGGCATCCACTTGAAGAGTCAGTAATTCCTCAATTACCCATTTATGAGAATGGGGAGTAGTTTTGGTGCGAAAACGCACCCCTGGCCTAGTCCCATCTCTATTCCTATTGATGGAGTAGTGCTACTATCTGTGCCCCATCTCCCAGCTGCTGCATTCCTCAAGTAAAGGTTTTGAATAGCCTTTAATAATGAGAACGGGACATTGAGAACAAGAAGAATATCCCCCAATCCAACCCTTTGTTACTGTATCAAAAGCTGTCCAGGTCAATGAAAACAGCATATATGCTTATCTTCCTAAGGACCGCATATGTGTCACAAATCAATGGAAGACGCAGACTCTGGTCCACTGTACTTAGTCCGCTGCAGAAGCCTACCTGGAGATGATTTCTGACTTCATTTTCCTTGATCCATGGTTCAAGATGTTCTAGGGTTGCATGTGAATATATCTTCCTACCCACATCTAATAAAGAGATGGGGCAGTAGTTGCTCACTATATCCCTTGTGCCTTTTTTAAATACAGGCACTATTTCGGCATGGGTCCAAGAGATAGGTAGCACGTTATGCCTAAGGGTCATGTTGAATAATTTTGTTGGAAATGTACCGAAATGTCGCCCTCATTTGTGCGTCCCCGCAGTCACTGCAACTTTGGGGGCGCACAAAATACTGACTCCCATCACTGCGCCCAAGCAGAGTGAGAGTTGCAGTGGTGTCCCCTGCTCTCCCTGGGCGCAGTAATAGGCCTCGGAGGTTGCAGGGGTGTCCCTGCTTACCATTGTGGTAATGGGGGGCCAAGAAAGTAAAAAAAGAAAAAGAAAAAAAAGGAAAAGCACCCTGCGGCGTCAGCTCTGACCCACGTTAGGAGGAACTGACGCTGCAGGGATAGTGGGGTGTAGGTGGCACACACAGAAGTGTGCCGCCGTAAAGGTAAGTGGGTGGGGGGTCGGAAAGGGGAATGCGTGCTGGGGGATGTGGGCAAAGTTATCTATCTGATCACTGTGCTGCGCCGTAATTGGCCTCAACAGTTTTGTCGGCGCACATTCTCTGTTAGATATGGGATTCAGATTTCTGGATTTGAGGCGTAAAAGTCCACGGGCACCTTGTCCAGACTCAGTGCCTTCCCCAATTTCAGGCTTTTAAGAGCACGTCAAACTTCCTCACTAGATAGTATCAATGGTGGAGAATAGTGATTTAAAATATCCATATCACATTTAACGCCCTTGTGCCCTACATTCTCAAATACTCTAGTTTTATGATATACCTTGGTGACATGGTCCACCCAAGTTGCCTCTGGTAGGCAGCACTGAAAATTGTTACACTCCATTGGCCTTCCAGCTCCAATTACAGCCCAAAATTACCAGCAATCTCTGGAATCAATAGCTGACAGGAGAAAAATTCCAGATATCCCCCACCCAGGCAATTTTTTTGCTTTTTAAGGCAGCCCAATAATTTCCGCTAGCCTTGCAGAGCGTAAATAAAAACACCCTCTTCATGGGCTTGCTTGGCCTGTCTTATCAAAAGGCTCTTAGCTCATCTACAGTCGCCATTAAACCAGGGCACCCTGCCCTGTGATTGATTACAGAGCACTTTATGTGGTTTGGTGAAAAAAGCCACAGGAATCTTAGTTATTTCCTCATGAATGTCTAATATCCCACCAGGGTCCTCCAAACTGGAGGTAAGAAAACCCTCCAATAATGGTAGGATACTGCTATGTGCCATTGGTAACACGGTCCAGATCTAGCCATGCCCACTTAATGGTGTGCCTAGTATGACCCGTTATAGATAGTGCTACATTCGGGACGCTACCTTCTTTGGAACTATTCCCAAAAAAGCATCATCCTGCTCCAGGGTCAACGGATGGTGATCACGCTCCACTCTCTGGTGTATGGCAAAATCCCTTATTGAAACCCAATCTTCGACATTGACCAGAAAATAGTCAATCCTACTACTGCATATGCCATTATCAAAGGTTGACTCTGCGGGAGAGTCCCCTCAGAATCGACCAATGCAGGCCCTTAAATTGACTATCATGAGCAAACTGGCTACTTCTTCAGCATTCCTGTATTGCCTCTTAGGTTTGCAGGCTTTGAGTTTGGGTATGCCCCACACAGTATCCTCTTCGTCCATGACCTCTATCAAGGGCTCGAATTATAAGTTAAAGTCTCCCATGACAAAATCCTGATGTGGCCGCCCCAGTTGAGTCTCCAATCATTAATCCTCTCATGAAGGAGGAGAAAAAGTCCATCCCCACACTCAGGTTCTGCTGATTGTACAGGTCTATAAGGAGAACTTTGTGAAGAATCCTACGGGTCTCTCACTGAAATCCTTTCTAAAGTCTCCTCTCAGTTTGCCAGGGAAAGGCAGACGCTTCTTGATCCCAACCCTGGGGGTGGTGTAAAGCGATAGGATCACGTGGGAGGAGACAGGGCCCAGGGTCAGTGAGGAGATTCCGTGGGATGAGACCCAGTATTTTTCCTCTGACAGGAAGATTTGTACCACTGTACCTAAAAAGGTTATGACTTATTGTAATCTTAATGTCTCTTCACCTCATATTAGATCTAAGGTTGTAAACGCCAAGGTTATACAATCAGAACAAACTATACCAAAAGAAAGATCCTTTTTGGTATCCCAAACTAAATACCTTCTCAATCCCAAAGGTACAGTGTGAAGGATTATGGAAATGTTGTCTTCACTAAACCATCTTCCTCTGTGATAGTTAATTCTCATAGTCCCTCTGTTAAAAGCCTTTAGGGAATTAAATCTACAAGTCCCAGAATTCAACAGGTACTGAGACGAAGAAGAGGGCTGAAGAGGCATTCAGACAAAGCAGACAGGTAATTAAGCCTAGTAGCCATTGCCGTAGTGAGGCAATTAAGGCCAATACCCCACACCTGAAGACAATTATTGAACCTGTGAGGCATAACAGAGGAGAAGTATAAGGAGCTGAAATGGGAACTGGTAGGCTGGCTGTAGCAGTAGCAGCAGAGGAAAAGCACAAGGCTGGAAAATCACAAGAAAGTGGAAAAACAGAAGGGACGCTGGAATATGGAGACAGCAGATTTCACCTGCAAGTTCTGAGAGGGTCCTATTTCCCCAAAATCTTAAGTGCAGAGGCTACGCAATGGAAGACGTGCAGGAGACTAAGTTTTCCAACTGTGAGTCTGATTGCCATGATTCCAGAGCTGTGGAAGTGCAGGATACTACTGCCAGAAGCAGAAGGCAAGCCAAGGGTCTCAGGCGTAGAAGGAACTCCCAAATCAAGTGACTGGACCGAAGACACCAATGCTGAAGAAGGGTGTGGACCCCAGCAAGCCAGAAGCAGTAGAAGTGGTAGAAGTCGAGAAAACAGTGCAACCCACAAAACAAGTATGAATGAAGCTGGAGAGTGAAGCACAGCATTCAAATACACTGTGCGAGCCTTGCCAGTAACTGTAGCCAGCTCATAAGTGACTCGCGTATTGCTTGATGCGAGTGAAAGCTGTTCGTTCTATCTAAACTCTTATTAACAATGGAATTGTGGCATATACGCATATAACATTGAAGATCAGCATTCATGTCAGAAGCTAACATCATTGAAAACCATTGTTGAAGCATTTAAAGACTATGGGCCTCATTACAAGCATGGTAGTCCGGGAACTACGGTAGCAGTAAGCATGCCGGTACCGTAGTTCCGGGACCGCCATACTACATGCTCTGCTCACGTGTGCCGTTTCACCCGCCAGGTTTTTCCTGGCAGGTGTAACGTCACTCGTGAGCAGAGCACATCGGATGCACCGGCACAACTCTGTATGTGCCGGTGCATCCAACCTCCCCATCCCCATTCAGTCCTATGGGGCAGAATGGGGATCGGGAGGCCCTTGATTCCAGCACCCGCAAATGGGCCATTACCAGGTCTGCCAAGCTCGGCATGACCCGGTTCCTGCCCATTTGCGGGTGCTGGAAAAAATGCAACTCCGGCGGCAGCCGTACCCTTAATAAGGGCACGGCACCTTCAGAGATGTAATGAGGCCCTGTTATTACCAAACAGAGTGGTCGCATGTCCGTAATTAACAAGAGGGAACGCTCCTTAAACCATTACCGAATACCTAACAGTGTGTCTATACCAGTTACAAGTTACAAATAGTGAAAACTACTTCAAGAGGAGGGTGCGTGTGTCTAATTGTAATTCCCAAAGGAAGTCAGAATCTCATCCTTTATCGTTACATGGGAATACAATTCTTTATTCAACCTTAAAATCTGCTTTAAAGAAGGGTTGCATGTGCCCAATTGTGTTTTCACTTGAAAGACTGAATCCTATACTGTATCCAGAAGTGACATTTGTTCTATTTCAAAAAAGTAAAGAGTCTAAAGTATTGAAGAGAAGAACAAGCATTACCCAATCCAAGAGTCACCCGCTTTCCTTAGTGAAACTAGTCTTGCCAAGAGTTAAAGAGCCACCTAACTATACTGTAAAGTTGTTAACAGTCAAGTGGCCTAAGGAATACGTACACCATGGTTACCTGTGTCAAGTACCTCGTCACGTTGCTGAAGAGATCATGATGATGTCTCCCCAGCTTCGACCATTGGTGACTTGCCCAGAATGTTAATGTTGCCGGAAGAATGTGTGGCGTGAGAAGCTGTCTCTCAGCCCACCTCTCATAAATACTTGAGAGAGCGAAAGGAGAACAACTCCCTGCACCACGGGACAGCTTCCCCGGATTTCCGTGGTGCAGGAACTGGGCTGAGACGGAGGCCGGGGAAGCCACTGCGTGCTGAGCAGATGGTGGTAGAAAGAACAGCACTAGGTCCAACAAAATTCCAGAAGAAGAATCAGGGGCAAGCCGGCATAGGAGGGGTCAAGCAAGGCAGGCAGGTACCAAGGAAACAGGCAAGGCACCAGCAGAGGGGAAGAAGGAGTAGCAAAAGGAGAGAAAACAGGCTCCAAGGAGACTGAGAAGGCAAGGCAAGAAGAACTCCAAAAATCAGACTGGATAACAGCGAAAAGGAAAGGTAGCAAATGGTTCGGAGCAAACAAGAGCAACAGACGCGTCTGTTCTATGTAGAGGCAGAGTTTAAATGCACAAATGCAGCGGGCAGCGTTGCCATGGTTCCCCATGGCACTGACGCACCTGCGCATGCATGAGACACCAGTGTAGTGTCTCTGCGCATGCTTGCAGGATGCAATATGGCGGCGCACTGTACTAGGACACCGGAGAAATGCCAAATGTCGGGCTGGGTTCCAGGCCTCGGTGCTTGATGCCTGAGACCCCTCCTGCTGCCGAGCCACCTCTGCGGGTACAGTCACCAGGTAAGTTTCCCTGGGCCGGGCCGGTGACAGGTCCGGGACCTGGCACCTTGCACCCTCCGGATGCACCAGGCTTCCAGGAAAAACAATGGTAAAATCGTTGGACCAGACGAGGAGTATGGACATGGTCGGCCAGCTCCCAGGAACAATCACATGCAGCATATCCTTTCCAGTCAATCAAGAAATGCAGATGGCCTCGGATGAACTTGGAGCTGCAAATGTCCTGGACCTCATATTCAGTATGACCATCAAAATTCAATGGAGGGGGCCGGGGAGTAGCACGACCCTAAGCGTCTTTCACATAGGGTTTCAATAAGGAGACATGAAACACAGGATGCACACGCTATCCAGGCGGCAACTGCAGGCAATAAGCCACCGAAGAAACATGGGCAGCAATCCGGAACGACCCCAGGAACCTGGGGAGCCAATTTGGTAGGTAGATTCCAGACCGGCAGATCCTTTGAGGACAACCATACCAAATCAACAATAGCATAGACAGGGGCAGGGAACCACCTGCGGTCCGCAGCCGACTTCTGCTGAGCACTGGTTGTCTCCGAAACAAGAGACACAATCTGATGGATCTGAATGAGACTGCATAACCAGTCATCGACTGAGGGCACTGTACTGGATCCAGGCAAGGACAAAGGCAGGAACTTCGGGTGAATACCGTAGGTACAGAAAAAGGGGCTATTTCTGATGGAAGAATGACATTCATTGTTACACGCTACTTCAGCGTTAACCAGATGTTCAAACCACATAGATTGCACAGCATTGGTTGGTATAGCAATGCAGATATTGTTCCAAGGTTTGGTTGGTGTATTCGGTCTGTCCGTTGCTCTGTGGATGGTATCCAGAACTCAGGGCACAATGTATGCTCAGGTGGCCGCACAATGCTTTCCAAAAACTGGCAGTGAACTGAGGCCAACTATCTGAAACGAACTTCGCCGGAAGGCCATGTAGCCTGTAGACATCTTGAAAAAGGCCTGGGCCATGAGGGTAGCCATGGGTAAAGAGGCAAATGGAAGGAAATGAGCCATCTTAGAAAAACAATCCACCACAACCATGATGCAGGTATGCCCATGAGAATCTGGTAAATCCAAAATAAAAGCAGTGGCTATGGTATGCCATGGGTAGAGTTTTTTTTTCCAGTGGCTGTAGTGACCAAACAGTAAGTGTTTTGCTGGTCTTGGTTTGGGCGCAGACAGGTCATCGAGAAACACACTCTTGAACATGTTGGTGTAGTTTGGGCCACCAGAAATGACGTGAAACCAACTCCAAGGTAGTCTTGATATCTCAATGTCCTGAGATTCGGGAGGCGTGTATACAGGATAATAGTGCAAAATGAAGGGAGCTGCTAGGGATATACAGGCGATTCTTGTGGAACATGAGACTGTTCGTCTGACGCATTGAGGGGTCCTGTTCTGTTGCTTCCTTCACGTGTTGTAGATACGGAACAATAGCATTTAGGAAATGTTTGACAGGCAACACAGGCTTGTTGGCTGCTGCATAAACAGATGTATGATCGTGTAGACAGGACAGAGCATCAGCTTTCTTGTTCTGGGATCCAGGTATGTAGGAGATAAAGAAGTCGTATTGTGAGATGAAGAAGGCCCAACATGCCTGACAGCTGTTAGTGCAACGGAAGGGTTTTAGGTACTGCAAATTACGATGATCCGCCTCACCTCCACTTTATGGATCCTACCCAGAAGCTGATGTCTCCACTCCTGGAATGCTTCCATAATGGCCAGTATCTCCTTCTCGATCACTGAGTAGTTCCTTTCAAATTCAGTAAACTTCCAGGAATGGTAAGCAACAGGATGTTCACTGGATGTTTTGGGATTGAACTGCAGAAGAACTGCTCCAATGCCCCTATCAGAGGCATCAGCTTCGATGATGAAAAGATGAGTTTCGTCCGGATGTTGTAGCACTTGTGCCCTGTTAAAGGCAGTCTTGAGAGCCGAAAAGGCAGTGTTAGCGGTGTCATTCCACCGGAATGGTTTCTTGGAACTGAGAAGACACATAGGGCCTCATTACGACCCTGGCGTTAATGGGTTAACAGCGCTGTAAAAGGCTGCGGCGCCGTTAACCCATTAGCGCCTTACTACGAGGTCCCTTTGCGGGACCCGACCTGAACGGCTGGTCTAGACCAGCATTTAAAGTAGGGACCCGCAAAGGGACCTTGGTGCTAAGTACGGTACCGCAATTTGCGGTACCGTACTTAGCGCCTTCCTCAGTCCCATTGAGCCCTATGGGGCAAAAATGGGAATGGGGATGGGGCCAATGTTCAATGGGGAATTACCGCCCCACCAACCTTGGAATGGGGTGGTAATTCCCCATTGAACATTGGCGGACTCGTTACGATACCGGCACCAACCATGGTGCTAATAGCGCCATGGTTTAGCGCCAGTATCGTAATGAGGGCCATAATGTCTGCCATCACAGTGGAACAGCCGGTCACAAAGCAACAGTAAAAATGAGCAAACCCAAGGAATCGTTGCGTTACTTTCACATCCTGGGGAACTGGACAATCCAACACAACTTTCACCTTCCTTGGGTACATATGGATGCCGGACAGACTGATCACGTACCCCAAGAACTCCATGCAGTCCTGGCGGAAAGAACATTTCTCGGCTTTGGCATAGAGGTGATTGGCAGCCAATCGTGCCAGGATTTCTGAAACGTGGCCAATATATTCAAGTAAGGAGGGGGAATAAACGAGAAAGTCATCAAGGTACACCCAGACGGATATCCCGATCAGATCGGAAAACACTGAGTCCATGAAACATTGGAAGACGGCAGGGGCGTTGCATAGTCCGAAAGGCATTACCCGATATTCAAAGTGCACCAGAGATGTTTTAAAGGCTGTCTTCTACTCGTCTCCATCTTTTATCCGTTAGGCCTGGCTCCGATGTAGATGTACTGTCAAAGACAAAAGACGAACTGGTGGCATAAGTGATACCTGGGCAGTTAGAGGGTTTTTCTTAATGGTATGTGGGCTTGTTGCTCCCTCTGCAACAAACCCTTCAGTTCCTGGCAGCCTCAGAGGGCCTTAAAGGACAGGTACCCAAGTAATGCCCACTGCCACCACGGTACAGACACAATCCGTTTAGCAGTCGTCTCCTTCATTCTGCTTCAGAGAGGTCTGTGCAAGGCCCCCAGTTGCATAGGTTCTTCCGGCGGTGTCCCGTCCAGGCGGAACCGGACTGGGAAAGGAAGGCATGGGACATGCTGTAACTTCAACCCTTTTTCTTTGTTCACCCCGACGTTCTGCGAGACGATGATCAATCCGAAGAACTTGGTCGATTAGTCCCTGTAAGGATTCAGGTTCTGGAGAATGGACCAACTCATCCTTGTACTCTTCGTATAAACCCCTATGGAAAATTGTGTGATGTGGGATTTCTGACCTTTAAGAATCTGTAGCAAGCTGACAGAAGCGACATAATTAGGTGATTAAATCCATATGATCCTATTTCAAATCCAATCAGCTGGTTCTGAGCTGTTGTGGCTCGATTAGGTGACTGGAAGATGGCCAAAACGGTCTTTTCAAATTCACCAAAGTCTTCCAAAATAGGGCTATTGGTAGCTATGTATGTATAGAGCGGCCCAGGCCAAAGCACTGCCGGTTAGACTGCTTAGGATGAAGCCTATCTTGGCTTTGTCCAGCTGGAAATGTGAAAGCCGAAAACATATCTGAATCTTACAGTAGTTTGGTGGTCGAAGTGGGTGGGAGCGGTTGGGAACGGTGCACCTCTAATTTGTTTTATTAAGTGTTACTTTTCTTATTCTTTCATTTTAAAAAAAAAAAAACATTCCGGAAAGGGTTTGTTTTAAAATAAAAATGTAAGAGGAAGTTGAAACATGCACTTCAGTGCACTGCACTGAACATTCCCTTAAACAGCATGCATGTGTTTGAGGGTTTGTATTGTCCGTGGGACAGGCATGGCGATGGGGATTGTGAGGAGCTGTGGCAGGCCACAAGGGAACATAGTTCCAGGACTTCTTTTCGTACACTTCGACCACTGCAGTAGTTGCAGAATTCCATAAGTCTCCTGGGATCCCCATCATATTTCAGAGAAGATGATTGAGCCACTGCATTCTCAGCCAAAACAACTGCTGGATCCTTGTTAGTGGTTCCTCGTAAAGTGGTATTTTCCTTATTTCAACGCTGCAACCTCGAGTCTTGTAACTCATCCCTGAGCTCTTGAATCGCTTCCATGGTGTCGGGAAGTTGAATCTATCAAGTAGCTGGTCACGTCGCTGAAGAGGTTGTCATGATGTCTCCACGGCCTCGGCCGTTGGTGACTTGTCCAGAATGTTGCTGGAAGAATGTGTGGCGTGAAAAGCTGTCTCTCAGCCCACCTCTCGTAAATACTCGAGAGGCGAGAAAGGAGAATAACTCCCCGTACCACGGGACAGCTTCCCCGGATTTAGGTGCTGCAGGAACAGCGCTGAGATGCTGGTCGGGGAAGCCACTGAGTGCTGAGCAGATGGCGGCAGAAGGAACAGCACTAGGTCCAACAAGATTCCAGAAGAAGAATCAGAGGCAGGCGGGCACAGGAGGAGTCAAGCAAGGCAGGCAGGTACCAAGGAAACAGGCAGGGCACCAGCAGAGGGGAGGAGGGAGTAGCTAAAGGAGAAAAGACAGGCTCCAAGGAGACTGAGAAGGCAAGGCAAGAAGAACTCAAAAAATCAGAATGGATAACAGAGAAAAGGCAAGGTAGCAAAAGGGTCGGAGCAAAGGTACATACGAGCGCATTCAGACATGTCCGTTCTGTGTAGAGGCAGAGTTTAAATGCACAAATGCTGCGGGGGGCATTACCATGGTTCCCCATGACGCTGATGCATCTGCGCATGCGCGAGAGGCCAGTGTATTGTTTCTGCACATGCCCACAGGAAGCAACATGGCAGTGCCCTGTACTACGGGTTTCCTGGCTCCAGCGCTTGATGCCCAAGACCCCTCCTGCTGCCCAGCCGCCACTGGGGGTACATGTAAGGACCGGTGGGGGGGTCTGTACTTCCGCTCTCTATATGGTAGAGGAGAGGCACAGAGTACCCCAGCCAAGATTTTCTATTACGGTAGCGATGGACGAGCAATCAAGGCCTAGCTTCTCAGGAGGTGATGCAGGCTGGTTCTTAAGTACAGTGTACAGTGTATCCCCAAGCCCCCACAAAGGAATGTCCACACACTGTATTACTGAAAACACAGTCTTTATATAATTAATATTCAAGGGTTATGTACACTTATCACAACAACGCACTTTGTGCTCAGGAAAACCAATAATGGTAAATATCTACAATTCTAAAGTGGTACCACTAATATTAGACCTCATAACAGTGCATTCACAATACTGTAGAAATGGCACGCAATCCATAAGAAGGAAACCAGCAATAGAGAGAGGAGAGATACCAGAGGGTTGAAACAATAGGCAGAAGACTGGCCCTTGCTACTGGACACAGTTCTGTGTGGAGATCCCCCCACCTGGGCAACCTGTAAAGAGATATAACACAAGCCCAGTCCATATATTGTTCAATAGTCTTATTCTCTCCTACAATGTCTTTACCCCCCCAATGTACCTGGTGGAGTCGAGTTCTTCGAAGAGGCGTCGACAGATCCTTCTTGAATGACTCCCTTTAAAGCAGGAGTCACGGATCGTCGAGAGGCGTCGAGAAGCGTCGAGGAACTCGGTGTTCGGTGTCGGGGAATCGACGGCCCTTCTTGAATGCCTTCCCTTTCAAGCGGGAGACACGGGGCGTCGAACGTCCGACAACAAACAGGGTAGAACGGCGTCGATGAGGCGGCAGGCTTCGATCCGAGCGGTGCTCGTCGGCGTCGAGACGTCGGCGTCCTGCGAGGAAGAGGCGTGCGGGGCACCTCGGCGACACTAGTTCTGGACCGCAAAGATTGTGAATGACGGTGGCCCAGCAAGGGCGTCGAGTCGCTCGAGTCTTTGGGGTCGTGAGGTGGTGGGAAACCCACCGGCGGATTCTCCTCGGCGCGTTGGTCGTCCTCGACTTTCTCCGGCAGGATAAAGCCGTCGACGGTGCGGACGAGGGAGTCCTTCGATTCGAATGTTCTTAGGCAAGGAGCGGACGGCTCCGGTCGTCGGCGGCACGGCGTCAAGTGGTTCCCACGGCTGGGCAACACAACTTCGACGGGCCTCCAGCGGTTACACAGACCTGCGAACCCTGGTCGACGGCAATGGACTTCGACAGCGTCGAGGTCCGGGTGCTTTACTTCGGTCTCCTCGGCAGTCCCCTTCTCCGGTCGGCAACCTTTCGATGGTCTGGCGTCCAGGGAGCTTCGGCGAAGATTCAGCGGTGCTCGATGGTCCCTCGGAGCACGGGAAGAGGGCGCCTTACCAGGTCCTCTCTCGGGTCAGTCCTCGGCGAACACGGCAGCCTTTGGATCGGTCGAAGCAAATGCAGCAGCAAGTCTTCTTCTTCCAGCTGGGCGTCGAGGGTCAGCAGTTCCAGTTACTCTTGAGTGGAGACTCAGCTTCTGAACGCTTCTGAACAATTTCCAGTGGTGAGAGGTCCCCAGATATACTATTCTGTCTCTCATCCACACTGCTGGCACACACACAGCAGCCAATCACACAGAAGGGCATTCATGCAGTCAGTCAGCCAATCAGGCACACAGTGCATTCAGGCCACACTCCTCCCTTTCAGACACTCACAACAAGGAATGTGGATTGGGACAAGTACCCAGCCATTCAACACTACACACTGCATTCAGGCCAGTTTCGGGCAGGGCTGTCTCAGTCTTTGTCTCACATGCCAGAAACCAGACAACCACAACAAGGAGTGTATATTGGTCACCCACTCCATTCACCCAGGTCCCACCCACAGGAGGTACCCACAACATACAGTGAATGGGAAGGCTCCAGTCAGTCTAGCTGGGCCTTCACAACAACACCATATATGGAACTTCCACCCAACAGCCAGTCAGGGGGAAGGGACAGAGTCAGGGCTTCCCAGGACTTTGGGAAAACAAGGTAAGAGGCAATAGAAAGCAAGAGGCCACAGGGGCCATCTTGTTTTCCATCAGGAATCAACTGATTCCAATGGCAGGGCCTGGGTATCCCAAAATGGAGGACACCCAGAGCACCTGTCAATTTCAGCATGGAGCTGCCACCAGCCCATACCCTGCTCTGTGGGCTACCCACAGGTGCCCAAAAACATACACTAGGGGCACAGGGTTGTACCCCTACCCATGGGTGCCATAAGGGTATCCCATGGGTCTGTTCACCAAACCAAAAGAGAGCTGCACTGCCAGGAGTCCCATATGGACTCCTGGGCAGAAAACACGACAGAACACACGATAAAAAACAGTAAAGGACAAGGATTCAGAGGCCCTGTCCCTCTGATGCATTTCCAGCATCACAGTCGCCCCCCCCAGACTGAGGTGGAGGGTGCCTAATCTCCCACGGGATAGACACCCTCATCCAGACGGTCAACATACCTTCTGGAAAGGCCATCTGCATTATCGTGACTCTTCCCTGGTCTGTGCTCTATGGTGAAGTCTAGCCCTTGCAGGCTAATGGACCACCTGAGCAATTTCGGATTCTCACCCTTCATCTGCATAAGCCACTTCAGGGGCTTATGATCTGTTTGGACCTTGAAGGTGGACCCCGTAAGGTAAGGCCTAAAACGCCTAAGGCTCCAAACTATGCTAAAACACTCCTTTTCAACAGTAGCCCACTTAAGTTCTCTACCCTTGAGTTGTCTACTGATGAATATGATAGGATGTTCTCTCCCTTTGTCATCTAACTGGGACAAGACAGCTCCAATTCCGGTGTCGCAGGCATCCGTCTGGACGATAAAGGGTCGGCTGTAGTCAGGCGCACACAACACAGGTGCCCTACACAGACTTTCTTTCAAGCCCTCAAAGGCCCTCTGACAGTCTTCGGTCCAATTAACCTTCCTAGGCTGTTTGGGCGAAGTTAGAGCTGTCAGGGGTGCAGCTATGGTTCCATAGTCTGCCATGAAATTGCGATAGTACCCAGTGAGGCCCAAAAAGGCTCTCACCTGGGTTTGAGTAGTGGGAGTCTCCCAGTTCTGTACGTCCTGTACCTTACTGGAGAGAGGTTGGATTTGACCCCCTCCTACCTCATGACCAAGATAGGTAACTTTCCCCTGAGCTATCTGGCACTTGGTGGCCTTGATAGTGAGGTTAGCCCTCTTCAAGGCCTGCAACACCTTATCCAGATGTGTCAAATGCTCTTCCCAGGTGGAACTGTAGACGGCAATGTCGTCTAAGTAAGCCACACAAAAGGCTTCCAGCCCACTGAGCGCATGGTTGACCAATCTCTGGAAGGTGGCAGGGGCATTCTTCAACCCAAAAGGCATGACCCTAAACTGGTAGAGTCCCTCAGGTGTTGAGAAAGCCGTCTTTTCCTTGGCATGGTCCATCAGAGCTATTTGCCAATAGCCTGAGGTAAGGTCAAAGGTGCTCACAAATTTGGCAGCACCTATGGTGTCCACGAGCTCATCAGCCCTGGGCAATGGGTGCGCGTCAGTTTTGGTGACGGCATTGACTCCTCGGTAGTCCACATAGAACCTCCAATCCTTGGTACCCGCCTGGGAACTTGCCTTGGGGACAAGGACCACTGGACTGGACCAGGGACTGGTTGAGGGTTCAATAACACCCAGATCCAACATCTTGGCGACCTCAGCCTGGATGTGGTTCTTGACGGTATCTGACATACGGTAGCACCTGCTTTTGACAGGCACACTGTCACCAGTGTCGATTTCGTGCTTACACCATGGTGTAAGGCCCGGTGTCAGTGAAAACAGAGAGGCATACTGCTGGAGCAAAGCCCTGCAGGCCCTCTGCTGCTCTGTTGTCAAATCTGGAGAGAGACGCACTCCCTCCACTGAGCCATCCTGAGGGTTGCTATGCAGCAAATCAGGAAGGGGCTCACTCTCATCCTCTTCTTGCCCTGAAGCTAGCAAGAGACATGAGACCTCTGCTCGCCTGTGGAAAGGCTTGAGCCTGTTGACATGGAATACCTGAGGGGCTACCCCAGAGGCACCCATGTCAACCAGATAATTGACTTCGCCCATCTTGGAGATTATCCGGAAGGGTCCAGTCCATTTATCGGCCAAAGCTCTAGGCTTTGTAGGCTCCATCACAAGGATTTCCTGCCCCGGAGTCCAATCCACTTGCGAAGCTTTAAGGTCATGCCAGTACTTATTCAATTCCTGGCTGGCCTTGAGATTTGCTGTTGTCTGACCCATCATTTGTGTCATCCTCCGCCTGAGGCCTAACACATAGTCCCCCACTTGCTTGGCGGGACCGGGAGGGGTGGCTTCCAAGCCTTCTCTGATCAAGGCGAGGGGCCCCGTCACGGGATGTCCAAAGAGTAACTCAAAGGGGCTGAAACCAACACCCTCTTGAGGTACCTCTCTGTAAGCAAACAGCAGGCATGGCAGGAGGAGATCCCATTTCCTCCTTAGGGGCTCTTCCAAAGCACCTAGCATGCCCTTGAGAGTTTTGTTAAATCTCTCAACCAGACCATTGGTCTGGGGGTGGTAAGAGGTGGAGAACTTGTAGGTTAACCCGCACTCTTTCCACATGGTCTTCATGTAACTAGACATGAAGTTGGATCCTCTGTCAGAGACAACCTCCTTGGGGAATCCAACACGGGTAAAAATGCCCAGGAGAGCCCTGGCAACCACCTTGGCAGTAATAGTCCGAAGGGGTATAGCCTCAGGGTACCTGGTGGCATGATCAACCAAGACCAGGATGAACCGATGTCCACCGGAAGTGGGAGGGTCCAGGGGACCGACAATGTCGATGCCCACCCTCTCGAACGGTGTGCCAACCACTGGCAATGGCTGCAGTGGGGCAATGACCCTGCCTCCAGTCTTGCCAGACAACTGACAAGTTGGGCAGGTCCTGCAGTGGGACTCCACTTCTACTCCCATCCGGGGCCAGTAGAAGTGGGCAGAGAGCCGCTGCTTAGTCTTCTTGGTACCAAGATGACCAGCCAAGGGCACCTCATGCGCCAACTGCAGCAGGAAGGGCCGGTAAACCTGGGGTACCACCAACCTCTTGAGGGCACCAGGTTCAGGCTTAGTGGGCTCACTAAAAAGGAGCTCACTCTCCCAATAAATCTTGAATGTCCTAGGCACTTCACCTTGTGCCTGGGACAGGGCCTGTTTCCTCAGACCCTCGAGAGAGTGGCACTCTCTCTGTCCTTTACAGAAGTCTGCCCGGGAGGGTCCCCCTTCAGCTAACAAGCATTGAAGGTCGGGATGATCCTCCGGGTTGAGAACCTCTCCCATAGGAGAGTCTTCTGTCTCGTCTCCCTCAGGAGTTGAGTTTGGGTTTTTCACTGGACCCATCCCGTCCGGAGCATGGATCCCAATGGGTGCTGTCGGAACAGCAGGAAGAGAAGGTGTTCCCCCCACAGAGGTGGCCTTCTTGGTCTTCCTTCGTCTTGCCTTAGGCCTCGCCTTTGGCTCGGGTACCTGACTCACAGCCAGACCCGGTGTCACCTGTGACCTAGTGACCGCAGCCGCAGTCATGGGAAGACCATCCGAGATCAACCCCAACTCTACTAGATCATTTCCTAACAGAATGTTAGCAGGGACATTGTCCTGAACCAGGACAGGAAGCTTTGCTGGCTTGTCTCCAATCATGAGTGTGACTAAGGCTACAGGCGATAATTTGGGAGGCCCACCAGCTAACCTGGTGGTTCTCAGAGGAGCACTTGCATAGTCCTCTGGCTTGAGCAGGGTCCTGTCCACCACTGTCATGCTTGCCCCAGTGTCTCTCAAGCCAGTAGAAGGCTGGCCATTCAAGAGGACACTTCTCAAAAACCTACGGGTGTTCTGCGGGATAGTCGCCAGTACTTCTGCGTACTGGTCCCAGGCCCCAAGGGACACTAAGGAAATCTCTACAGGAGCACCAAAGGTGATTCCTGTAGAGGAGGGGAGGACAGTGGCCTCCACCTCAGGCATGGGGTAAGGGTAGCTCAGGCTGACAGCCTGTACTCCAAGTGCCTTACCTTTACACTTGGAGTCACCCCTTTTGTGATCCAGGGCCCCACAGTCCCAACAAGTGCCAGGAGTGCGGGGTACGGTACTGGAACCACTGGGAGCCTGCTTTGCAGCAGGTGGACCACTACTCTTATTCCCACCCACAGATGACTTATCCCCACTAGGTTTTTGGGTCTTAGGAGAGGAAGGTTTTGGTTTACCCGACTGTGATTGCTTTTGGGACTCCTCAGCTTTCTGAGAGGTCCCCTTTTCTTTGTCCTTGTCCTTCCCACTGGAGTCCTTAGGGGACACCCGGTGGGAGACCCACTTGTCAGCCAACCTAGCCAGCTTAAAGGGGTCCAAAATGTTCTGGTCAGCCACATACTGACGCAGCTCTGGTGAACAGGCTTCAGAAAAATGCTCAAAAAACAACAGGTGGGATAATTCAGCAAAAGTTTTCACCTTGTAACCATCAATCCACCCCATCATGTTCATGTGTGCAGCACTCACCCAGTCAACCCAAGACATATTCTCTCTTTTCTTAAAATCCCTGAACCTTTTAAGATATTGGGTAGGTGTCTTGCCAAACTTGGCAATTAAAGCAGACTTCATACACTCATACTGACCCCTTTCTTCCACACTCAGCTTCAGAATACAGTCATATCCAGTTTGAGGCACTCTGCTTAACAAACACTTAGCCCAATCTCTTTTATCCACATCATGAATTGCACAAGCCATTTCAAACGCTTCAATCCATTGGAGGATATCTGAACCCTCCAAAAACACACCAACCAAGTCTTTTATAAACTTGGTGGCTGGGGACCTGACACTCTCACTGGTTTTAGCTGAAGTCTCCACTCTAGCTTTCTCTAGCTGGATTCTCTGACATTCAGTGTCCTTGTCTTTGAGCGCAAGATCCCTATTCTTGAGTTCCACTTGCTGTGCCAGCTCCTCTTTCTTAAGCTCAGCTTCTATTTCCAACTTGCGATATTCAAAGGCCAATTTCATCCTTAATAACTCAAGTTCCATGGAATTGCTGGGGTTTGGAACAGAGGCAGCAGGAATGGTGGCATTCCCAGAAACAGATTCAGCGACAACCCCAGGGGCAGAGTCCTCACTGGTTGCATCTCCCCCTTCATCAAGTGTTTCACCATCAGTCTGGTAGTCCACCAGGGCAGCTATCAGCTCAGCCCTAGACTTATCCACAAAGTCTAACTCCCTGGCTTCACAAGCACTCTGGAGAGCCTCTAAGCTCATCCTAGTCAATTTACCATTCGCAATGGGCTCCATTGCTTGTAATGCAGTTATTTGGAACACACCCAAACCTTAATCTAATAAAGTGCGGATATTTTGTAAGTGGCACGGTTATACACTGAGTCTTAAAACCATAAGCATCCCACCGCTGCCACCAGCTTGTAAGGACCGGTGGGGGGGTCTGTACTTCCGCTCTCTATATGGTAGAGGAGAGGCACAGAGTACCCCAGCCAAGATTCTCTATTACGGTAGCGATGGACGTGCAATCAAGGCCTAGCTTCTCAGGAGGTGATGCAGGCTGGTTCTTAAGTACAGTGTATCCCCAAGCCCCCACAAAGGAATGTCCACACACTGTATTACTGAAAACACAGTCTTTATATAATTAATATTCAAGGGTTATGTACACTTATCACAAGAACGCACTTTGTGCTCAGGAAAACCAATAATGGTAAATATCTACAATTCTAAAGTGGTACCACTAATATTAGACCTCATAACAGTGCATTCACAATACTGTAGAAATGGCACGCAGATCAATAAGAAGGAAACCAGCAATAGAGAGAGGAGAGATACCAGAGGGTTGAAACAATAGGCAGAAGACTGGCCCTTGCTACTGGACACAGTTCTGTGTGGAGATCCCCCCACCTGGGCAACCTGTAAAATAAAGAGATATAACACAAGCCCAGTCCATATATTGTTCAATAGTCTTATTCTCTCCTACAATGTCTTTACCCCCCCCCAATGTACCTGGTGGAGTCGAGTTCTTCGAAGAGGCGTCGACAGATCCTTCTTGAATGACTCCCTTTAAAGCAGGAGTCACGGATCGTCGAGAGGCGTCGAGAAGCGTCGAGGAACTCGGTGTTCGGTGTCGGGGAATCGACGGCCCTTCTTGAATGCCTTCCCTTTCAAGCGGGAGACACGGGGCGTCGAACGTCCGACAACAAACAGGGTAGAACGGCGTCGATGAGGCGGCAGGCTTCGATCCGAGCGGTGCTCGTCGGCGTCGAGACGTCGGCGTCCTGCGAGGAAGAGGCGTACGGGGCACCTCGGCGACACTAGTTCTGGACCGCAAAGATTGTGAATGACGGTGGCCCAGCAAGGGCGTCGAGTCGCTCGAGTCTTTGGGGTCGTGAGGTGGCGGGAAACCCACCGGCGGATTCTCCTCGGCGCGTTGGTCGTCCTCGACTTTCTCCGGCAGGATAAAGCGGTCGACGGTGCGGACGAGGGAGTCCTTCGATTCGAATGTTCTTAGGCAAGGAGCGGACGGCTCCGGTCGTCGGCGGCACAGCGTCAAGTGGTTCCCACGGCTGGGCAACACAACTTCGACGGGCCTCCAGCGGTTACACAGACCTGCGAACCCTGGTCGACGGCAATGGACTTCGACAGCGTCGAGGTCCGGGTGCTTTACTTCGGTCTCCTCGGCAGTCCCCTTCTCCGGTCGGCAACCTTTCGATGGTCTGGCGTCCAGGGAGCTTCGGCGAAGATTCAGCGGTGCTCGATGGTCCCTCGGAGCACGGGAAGAGGGCGCCTTACCAGGTCCTCTCTCGGGTCAGTCCTCGGCGAACACGGCAGCCTTCGGATCGGTCGAAGCAAATGCAGCAGCAAGTCTTCTTCTTCCAGCTGGGCGTCGAGGGTCAGCAGTTCCAGTTACTCTTGAGTGGAGACTCAGCTTCTGAACGCTTCTGAACAATTTCCAGTGGTGAGAGGTCCCCAGATATACTATTCTGTCTCTCATCCACACTGCTGGCACACACACAGCAGCCAATCACACAGAAGGGCATTCATGCAGTCAGTCAGCCAATCAGGCACACAGTGCATTCAGGCCACACTCCTCCCTTTCAGACACTCACAACAAGGAATGTGGATTGGGACAAGTACCCAGCCATTCAACACTACACACTGCATTCAGGCCAGTTTCGGGCAGGGCTGTCTCAGTCTTTGTCTCACATGCCAGAAACCAGACAACCACAACAAGGAGTGTATATTGGTCACCCACTCCATTCACCCAGGTCCCACCCACAGGAGGTACCTACAACATACAGTGAATGGGAAGGCTCCAGTCAGTCTAGCTGGGCCTTCACAACAACACCATATATGGAACTTCCACCCAACAGCCAGTCAGGGGGAAGGGACAGAGTCAGGGCTTCCCAGGACTTTGGGAAAACAAGGTAAGAGGCAATAGAAAGCAAGAGGCCACAGGGGCCATCTTGTTTTCCATCAGGAATCAACTGATTCCAATGGCAGGGCCTGGGTATCCCAAAATGGAGGACACCCAGAGCACCTGTCAATTTCAGCATGGAGCTGCCACCAGCCCATACCCTGCTCTGTGGGCTACCCACAGGTGCCCAAAAACATACACTAGGGGCACAGGGTTGTACCCCTACCCATGGGTGCCATAAGGGTATCCCATGGGTCTGTTCACCAAACCAAAAGAGAGCTGCACTGCCAGGAGTCCCACATGGACTCCTGGGCAGAAAACACGACAGAACACACGATAAAAAACAGTAAAGGACAAGGATTCAGAGGCCCTGTCCCTCTGATGCATTTCCAGCATCACAGTACAATCACCAGGTAAGTTTCGCCGGGCCATGGCAGTGACTGGTGCGGGACCTGACAACCTGAAGCTGAGAGAGTGGCATATAAGCTTCTGGGTAATTACTTGGGCTGATAAGTGGTAGAAAGGTGGGAGTAAAGCTGGGGAAAGGAAACAAATGCTTGTGAAGAATACTCTGAGGTAAAATACAATATGTGGTGCTATGGACTACTGAAGCTAGAAAGGAGTGAGTCTTGTGAGCAGAAACAGGTTGTTCTTGTGGCATTGAGACAGAAGGGAGAGGCAAAGAGGCTGCCCCTTTTTAGAAAGTCATTAAAAGGAAGAGTGCCATGCCTACCTGAAGATGTTGAAGTGTCTTGTCAAAGACTAACCATTCAAAAGTACTGAGCAGTTGTATTAGTACTTGAACTGTGGTGTTTTGATTGATTGATTGATATTTTATTTCTATCGCGCTCATACACAAGTGTTTCAGAGCGCGACAAGGCAAGGGAGGGGAACAGGGGAGAACAAAACAGCGATCTTACTAGGCCCAGTGACATTGAGAATGCGCAAGTGCATGGGAGAGGAGGGAGGGGAAAAGTGCATGGATGGGGGAGAGGTGGAAAGTGCGAAGCAGAGGAGAAACAGATAAATAACAATAAATAAATAATAAAGGCAACAAACAGTGGTAATGCAGCAGCAATTTGCAAGTGCTAGGTTTAAGGCAGCAGGCATGGTAGGTCTGATAAGTGTAGGAAGAAAAAGGGGGGGCTGTATGGATACAGATACAGACCCCAGTGCAAGGAATTGGCCGGAGGCAGTGCGGGAGGGTGGCAGGATGAGAAGGTACCTGGGCCCAAAAGACAGAGGGTGGCCAGGTGCACGGTGCCAAGAGAGAACAGATCAGCAGGGCAGAGGGGGAGCGAAGGCAGAAGAAAAGAGGATGGTCTTGAGGTGCTTCCGGAACCGGAGATGGTTCTCCTCAAGTTTTAGAGTGGCAGGGAGGATGTTCCAGAGGGAGGCCCCAGCTGAAGACAGAGATCTACCCCCAGCTCGTTTCTTAGAAAAACGACTGACCCTGAGTGTTATAGTAAGTTGTCAGCATTAAGTTGTAAGTAGTAAGTAAGTAGTAATTAGTAAGTTGTCAGCAGATATCACAATGAAGTGGTTTTAAGCAGTAACATACTTTTGGACAAAGGTGACTGTTCTCGTAGCACCAACAGTAAAGGTGTGGTTGTTGAAAATAGAAGCAGCAGCACAGAGAAAGTATCCTGAAAGGTATACCAAATGTTGAGTTATAACTGATGAAGTCGTAAAGAATTGTGTATCAATGACATTGAGGAAATATTACACCTTTTTTTGAACTACAACCATTTATCTGAAGGAAAAGACAATATATCATAACCAGGATTACCATTGTTGCTATTTCTTTTTCTGGAAGTTGGAAGGAGATCTTTTCATCCAGGAATATCGAGTTATTACCAGTGGCTTTTTGTTTGATTAACTTTTTCTTTGACTTCAAGATGGTTCAAAGCCTTTCTTTTCTTTTGCTGAACATTTTGGAGTTGACTTTGAATCCTGGGGAAGGGATCTTACCCAGGACAGGAGAAGGCCATTCAGATATTGTGTTGATATTGTTTATTATATTGTGTTGCTACATAATTTCCTTTGTATATTTATTGTTTAGTGTGAGGGCCAGTTTTCCCATCCTGGAGAATGTTCTCTTAGGCTTTAGACTAGCTAGGGAATACCTCTATAGAGTAGGGCAAGCAAGGTGTTTTCTTTATGCAATGGGCCTCATCATGAGTTGGGCCCTAGCCCTTAAATGCAGCTGTAACACTATTACCGCTGCATTTACGGGTTGGCCCAATCATGAGTCAAGCGGTAAGTGGGAGTTTTACCTCCAGCTTTTTGCTGAAGGTACAAATGTCCCCTTACTGCCCGTTTTTAGCTGTTTCCGGTGCTATTACCACAAGCGCAAATACTGGCGGTGGTAATAGCGCCCCCAAATTCCATTGGGTCCAATGGACCCAATGTAGAATGGGAATTTACCGCTGTACCACTACTCGTGATTGTAGTGCGTGTGCGCAAAATGAGCCAAACAACATGGCGCCGGTGCGCATCCATTTTGGACATTCCCTTCCATCACTGCAATGAAAGCCTACGTTTTTGTGGGTTCAGTAAGTAAACGTGAATTTTGCAAATGGTTGCAAGGTCAGGTTGATCTTAGATGAGCTACCGGGAAGGAATGCTTGTTGTCTCGTCCACTGAAGCACAAGTCGAGGAGGGAGTGGGGCTCCACGGGTGCAGCGATAAGGGGTGTTGGGAACGGAGACGTGAGAGAGAAGCCGGGTTTTTCCACTTCTATCTGGATTTTTCCACTCTGTGCTCCCAATGCTTGTTGTGTGCTCTTCAGCCGAGGGCAGATGCAACCATGAAGGGGCAGGGATTTATTCCAATAAAGAGCTGAGATATTGCTCAGTGGAGATAGATAGAACTGGACCACTGGGTGATGAAGTCTTGCTGAGAGGGAGGACGCTCCACTCCAGTTCCAGTTAGGACGAGTGATCTCTATGCCTACCTGCTTGTGGGAGTAAGCAGTGTTGAGGAGGCTGAGATTAAGGTGTTTTCTATACTTTTTATTTTTGAAACTGTGATGTATTTGCTTTATGTATATATATCATCATTTGTATGTGTTATGTGTTAGTTATATGTATGTTTATTGGGTGTGAATAAAGGGCCTGTAACGAGCCATTTATTTTATCTTTCTAGCCAGTAGTCGATGTCTGCTTTATTGCCTCTCTGAGTCCACATTTCTGCTTTTGCGTGGGGTTAGAGGGTGCAGAAATTCGAGGCTCCTATATGCTCCTCGAAAAGCAAAACTGTGATCCGGCGCTAATAGCGCTGGACCGAGTAGCAGTAACGATATTTGCGCTGGTGGTATTACCATCAGGATACCGACAGACTCCTGATGAGGCCCAATTTCTTTAATAAAATGGCATATTTTGAGAAATCTACAAGCAGTTGTCCGCCTCACATTACTGACCCCTCACAACTTCAGTTCCATCAAGGAGTTTCATGTGAAGCTTCAAACAATCTTTAGACCCGTTCTCAGAGATACTTATGGAGGCAAAAGGGCCACGTTCACCGAGGTTAAAAGGCCACTGCAAGGTCGACCACCCTTCTCTTGTATGGCCGTAATGTAAAAAGTGGCATAACACTGCAAATGGGGAGCATCCAATGCCCATCTTTCTTGAAGATTAATCACCCCGAAGGTGCGAATGAATTCTAGCCAATCACTATCGATTAAAAATGTATTTACTCCTGCTATGTTGCAGGATAAGATACGCATCCCAGACTCTAACAAGGGATTGATGTCGGCTATTTCTGGAGGTCTCGGGCCCCCTGTGTCCTCGGCAACCACCCTCTTAGCCAAGCTAGCAATTTTGGGACTGGGATGCATAGCCCATCATTCAATCTGCCCAGCAGGCAATCCTCTATCTGCTTTTGCCAGAGTGGACTGTGTGCGGGGCATTTGACGCATTAACCTACACGCATTAACTCATTAACTATCTCAGATTCACTCAAATTTTAGTTTGATGCAATAGTCTTGCATGTACGGATAGCAGGGGCCGACAAGTTGTCCATTAGATTAGATTGGCCAGCTAATACGCAGTTGGGCTTGACAGTAGTTTGAGGGCCAACTCTTCCTGCGCTCCCTACAGCTGCAATATCCAGGATATAAGTAGCGGCATTCATTTTTATTGATATCTCCAACCCTATGGGTGGGAGCGCCCGTTGTTCCATTAGTAGGTAGTGAAGACTTGAAGTAAGGCTGGTGCTGAAGAGGTAGATACATGACAGAACATAGAGGCAGGTGGTAAGTAGCAGCAGGTGGAGAGCCAAGGCTGGAATTGAGCAGCAGCAGGAATACTAAGGCTGGAGGTAAGCAGCAGGTGGAGTGCCAAGGCTGGAGGAACAATCTGTAGCAGAGCGGCAAGAGTAATACCAGAAGGAAGGCAAGAGGCAGAAGAAAGACAGAGTAAGGCTGCGAGCCAGGAAGGGAAAGGGAGCAAAAGGGAAAACAACTAGGGCGCTTCCACTAGGAGCGTTGCAACGCAAATTGCGGCACCACCTTACCAGAGATATAGCCGGCGTTAAGAGTACCTGGCGCTGTGGTCCCAGGCACTGATGTATGACGTCATGACACGGCTCAGCGTTTGCGGCATACCGCTGGCACCATCTTGGAATGGGCCTTGCAGTCCCAAGATGCGACACAGAGACATGCGCCACTTGGACCAAATGGGTCTGCGTCTCTGAGGTCGCATGATAGAAGGAGGGAGTGGAATTAAAGTTGGTGGAAAGTCCAGATACAGGCTTGGTGCGCGCCCTAGGCCCAACATAAGCCAGGTGCACTCAGGAGTAGCAGCCAATTCCAACCCTGACCCAATTATGCAACTCAGATGCAGCCACTCACCAACAGCCAATTCAGGTAGAGTACTATAAAACCCAGAGAGCACAGTCAGTTAGCAGTGGTTTCTGGAGCAAGAGGTTGGAGTTTAGAGATGGTTTGAGACAAGAGAATGTTGGAAGGAGCACAAGCTGTAGATACAGAGGAGGCTGTATAGGCAGAGGAGTTGATGGGGAGAAGAAGCTAGTGAGAAAGAAGAAAGGGGAACATTAGGAGGTGGGATTGGAATGGTGGTGGAAATATCAAGTGGCAGAGAGAGCACTTTGGTGAAGGAGATGCTACCAGGAGGAGGCAGGGGAACTGAGGTGGTTACACCAGGTGGTGGAGAGAGCACTGAAGTGGAGGAAGTTATACAATGAGTTGGCAGCAGAACCGAGGTGGTAAAATCAGGAGGTAAAGGTAGTACAGCAATGGAAGAGGTGGTAATGGCCAGAGGTGAAGTTGGTACAGAGATATGGATATGGTAACATCAGGAGGAGGTAAATGTAGTACAGAGGTAGAGGCAGTAGTAACATCAGGAGATAAAGGTGATACCGAGGTGGAGCCAGTGCTAGCATCAGGAAGTGAAGGTGGTATATTAGCAATAGGGGCGATGGTTACAGTAGGAGATGGAGGTGGTACAGAAGAGGAGGGGATAACAACAAGATGCAAAGGTGGTATAGAGGATGAAGTAACAATAGATGGTGAATGGAAGACGGGGGTGAAGGAAGAGAGCAGTACCAAAGTTAGACAGAACAGGAAGGTTCCAGCAGACTTGCTCATCCCCAGGTAGGACCAGAAGATGGGAGGAAGAATAAGAGTGGGTGAGGGAGGATATGACCAGATCAGAGAGGTGAAAGAGGAACATCTAGAAGGAGCCTGGGGCAGGCCAGGTCTAAAGGAGAATCTCTTCAGCTCTCCCTGCTGGTTACTCCTGCTGACTAGGGGAGGCATGGTATCACAAGAAGAAACTGACACAATGGGTACAATTTGTAAAACCTTTATTTGAATGGTTCAGATTGGAAAAACTCCTATTCTGCCCTATAACTAAGATGGGAGTAGTCTCGACCATCAAACAATAAATAACGCAGTCTTAGTGGAGTCTGTCAAATCAAAATGGCCTATGCTAAAAAACCTAATGCCTGCCCTATCTCTTGTACAAAAAGCGTGACAAGGGAAAATGTCTACAAAAGCAAAAGTCAGTGTTCAAATGATAATGAGGTTGAACCAGCTCTCTTCCTCCCCAGGTTAGGCCCCATGGAGTAAGGCGATCCTTGTAGGCAGGATGACACACTATGGCCCGGCTTTCCATACAATATACACAGTTCAAAAAGCAGTGGATCGAGACCCGCCTGGCCTTCCATGCTCGAGACTCTTTCTCTTTCTTTCAAAATAAAGTGTTATCCAAAACATTCCAAAAAGATCCCCCTCTGCCGGGCTCAGAACTTTCATCACACAGTTCTTTTAGATCATCCTCTTTAGGGCTCAGATCTCCCACAGTAAAGTTCAACACAAGTTGCAAGGGGGGCTCTCTTCCCCAAGCTTATTTCACTTCGGGTCTCCCTCTGTCAGGCTCAGTCCATTCACAATAACTTTCAACACAAACTTCGGAACTCTCTCTGCCGGGCTCAGACCGCTTTTGGATGTTGGAGACTTTCGAATGGGCGTGGCTTATTTGTCAGACCACTACAGGACAACTTCCATTCAAAGTTCATTGTGTTACTTTCACTCTTCCCTTCTCTAGGAATTAATCTTCTTCCTTTTGCATTCACTGTCCATTCGTTTTCTTGCTTTAAACAAAGTACTTTTCACAGAGACTTTCGTATGGGTTACTTCCTTTCACCGGACCACTCTGTTACTTAGTATCGCTGATTTTCCAGCTGTTCTTTACATCAAGGTTCACAGGTCTGCCTTTCTTCATGTCTCATCCACACACGTGCAGCCTTAACTGTGATATGATGTTGCTACTTCATTCACTTTAACAGACACCAGTCTCGCAGGTCACTTGCAAACTCACCAGCTGTGTGCCCCTCTTTCTTGTTTGGTGTTTTGTGATTTTTGAGTCAAGGTTAGTACCACAGGCTTGACCTCGCCTCCCCAACGTTCATCCGGGAGGGTCGCTGGTCTCCTTGGAACACAATGCAATCTTCACTTTTGGGATCTGGCCTTCTCCACGAGTCCTTTGCGGCCTGTCAGAAGCAACAACCTCCAATTGGGAAGCATTTGGGTCTTCGGCCCGCTCCTCTCGTCCCTTGGTCTGTTGCTCTGCTCTAGTAGGTGTGTCTTCGTCCCGAAAGTTCGGCTTATTCTTGTGTTCTGCCTTGCTCAGAGTGTGTCTTTGGTTTCTGCCTTTTATTCATGTGAGGAGAGCTAATTGGTATCAGGTGTATGCACTTAGGATTAAGTGCCTGACTTTGCCTGACCCGATTTACAGGTATATGGCCAGTACGATGTATGCAAGTCAGTGTTGTTATTATCTGTCATCCTCTTCCCTGGACGAGTGTTTGTGTATAAAGGGGTGGTAGTTGGGACCTCAAAGCATCCTAAAACATAGGATGGGTTCAATTAACAAAATATGGAGGAATAGTGTGTCTCACCATCGGCTTTCTCACCCCACTCTCCGAAGACCCCTCACCTAGGTGATCCTCTCGCATTGGTCCACCCCAAGGGTCTGGATCCAAAGGTGATGGCCATGCCCTGGCCACCTGAGAGAGAGATCCCCGGGGTCTATCAGGTGAGAAACCCTCTGGTTTCTCGCATGACCCATCTAGTGCCAGAAAACATACTAGAGCCAGTCTTGGGGACCCGGACCCCAGAAAGCCCACAGGTAATCCGTCAAGAGAAGAAGGGGTTGGTGAACCCTAGAAACCTCAATGCCCAGAGACTTGAAAAGGGGTAAGGGACCCCTTTTTGGAACTGTACCAGAAAGATACTGTGACGAATCAAGCACTATCGTCACTGATTCTGTGGAGGGAACCTTTACTTACATGGACAGGGAAAGGCAGAAGCTACCAGACTCTGACCCTGGGAGTGGCTATGTGCGGGAGGACCACGTAGGGGAAGACAAACTCACAATTCCCAATGACACATATGTGCGTATGCAACATACATATATCTCTTATTGTGGTATAGATAAAGAAATCCCACCTTACTGACCAGAAGTGGTAAGCCAATGCCACATGCTAGTCTTTGGAAAGCATTACACCATGCCAAGAAGTTTAAAGTTGACACAACTGAGAGAACACAAGAACTAAGAGAGAGGAAGAGGCTGCCTCTGTCAGTGACTTGTTCTGACGCCGATCAGAACACAGAGGACAAGCAGACTGTCAGAAGCAGAGCTGAAGCTGACACAAACGGCATGCAGGTTAGGCAAACCGAAAGGAAACTTACTGCTTGAGGGCCTGAAGCAGCGAGAGCCATGCGCAGCAGAGGAGGGCAAAGTAAAAGTGTACTGGCTCATGGGAAGCCTGCTGAGTTCGCGAACCGAAGAAGACAGAGAAGGGAAGACACGAGGAACAACGAAACCGGCCGGTAAGCCCAGGGAAAGCGAACGGGTTTCCGGAGCGCATGTAGGTGAATGCTGTGTTGTGTTAAGTAACAACCTTGAAGAAGTTGATGCGGATGCAAGCAACATTAGAAAAGGGTCGGTGACACAATGTTTCAAAACAGGAATTGGTGTGAGTGCGAACAGTGGTGGAAAAGGGTTGAGGACCCCATATCTGACGGAAGAAGTGAAAGCAGAAAAATTGTAATGAGAAAGGGTTGGTCATGCAATATTTGAAAAAGATTGTTCTGTGGGTGAAAAAGAAACTGGAGAATGGAAAAGCCCTGGCAGGTTAGGGAACCATTAAAATAGTGAGTCTGCGGCTAAAACCAGGAGAAGTATACTTTAGGAAACTGTGTGATATCCTGGCAGGAGAGTAAACCAGGAGAAGTGAACTTTGTGAAATAGTGTGACATCCTTGCAGGAGAGTAAACCAGGATACGTTAACTTTGTGAAACAGTGTGACATCCGAGCAGGAAGGTAACCCGGGAGTGGGAAGGGAAGTAAACCTGAAGTTGGGAAGTGTGTCAAACCAATACATAATAGAGAAGAATTATACCTCTTTTTGGAATCAGTGAGAAAGGACTAAATACCCTGGCAAGAGAGTACTCCAGGGACACAATCAGAGGAGAAGGGTAGAGCAATGCTCCCAGAAAACAAGTGGAAAATACAAAGTGTGTCGACTGGAACAATTAAGAGGAATTGTGTATTTGAAGGGAGATGCAAGGGAAGGCCAATCCCCTTGAAACTGTGAAGTACAAAGCACCAGATGTGTAAAGGAAACTCATGGAAAGATTCATATCAGTTAAGATTGTGAATACTTAAAGTAAAGCATTGTAGGTTGAAGGAATACAAGCCAAAAGAGGATGTTTTCCTTACACAGCGTGAAGGCCTGAAGCACACCCTCCGCTCTGGAGGCTCGCACTTACATCTGCCACGGCCCTGGCCATGTAGCACTGAACATTCCCAGCACTTTGTCTATGGCTCAGCCCCGTACTCGCACTCCCCAGCACTTACCCCTTCTTCCCTCTCCTTTCTGCACTTGCACGTTCTGAATACTCACAAGGCATAGTAGGTATGTCCCCCTCCCTCTTCCCCCTCTGCTCTTAAATATTGTGTTGTAATGTATTTCCCACCCTTGCTCCCTCCCTGCCTTGTGGGCACTTTGAAACAGTACTTTCTTATTGTATAAGCGCCTAACAAGCAAAAAAGAGAGAAAGAGAGAAAGAAAGAAAAAGAAAGAAAGAAAGAAAGAAAGAAAGAAAGAAAGAAAGAAAGAAAGAAAGAAAGAAAGAAAGAAAGAAAGAAAGAAAGAAAGAAAGAAAGAAAGAAAGAAAGAAAGAAAGAAAGAAAGAAAGAAAGAAAGAAAGAGCTGCTGAAGGGAGAAGTCATTCTCGTTGAACTTATAAAGCAAAGTCTTAAAAAGGGAAGAGAAACACAGGGAAGGAGCCCCACATTCAATGAATGGTGAAACATTGTGGAACTTTATCTAGAGGCACTGGACAAATACAGAAGGATAAGAAGAAACATAGTGGAAGGGAGGATCCCTTTTCCTTGTGGAACTTTATTTCTTTCTTTTCTGCACCTTAAACTTTATTTTTTGGAACTCTGAAAGAAGGCTACAAATGCCTAGTCTATAAGAAATCCCCCTGTGAACATTATATTTAGTTTAGAGTGTATTGGTCAGATTAGGATTTCTGGACACAGGACGGAGGACGCTGTTTTCTTTAACATCCTGACACAGACGTTCCTTAGTTTTGTTGAGGCAGGAAACCGCTCTTAAGTTAGGGATAGGTGGGATTTCCCTCAACCCTCTTTTTGTTTGTTTTGATAAATAAAACTATAGCAAACAACAAACATGCCACTGTGTCTGAGTCTTACTCTTGATCTCTTACAATCCATAAAATAAACACAAGAAGTTGGAAAGGCACAATAGCCTCAGGGTGATCAGGGTGGACATTGTAGAACCTCCCTGAGATGGAGTGGTCCAGTCAAAGTTAAGGAAAAGAACCATCCTGACATATTTTGTTCAGATAAAATAGTGTTTTCTTTAATTTGGTCAGCATTTGTACATATTGCCCTAAACTGTAAATATGGTCTTGGCGGTACCCAGTGGACATCTCATTAAGGAAATGGTTGCCCTGTAACATCCCCCGAAGAAGGGAAAGGAGAAAAATACATTTGAGCACAATAATGTACTGACCCCAGTTTGGATTAAGGAAATTATAGGTGTACCTTCAAAGCCTTTTGTAAATTTGAAAGATGATGACATCCTACCCTGTGCATTATCCCTGAGCTTGCCACCCATGGTTCTATATAGAAGAAGATTTGTTTTGTGGTATGATGCCATACTCCCTGAGAATTGTTGAAGTCTGTCAACAGCTGATAATCCCTTGATCTTTATGGGAAGCGGTGAAGAATTAGCCCTACATACCCTACTCAGTGCTCATTCTAGTAGTCAAAAGTAGTAGAGGGAGTACTGTGCTGTTTATGTTTGCATGGCATCAACACAGATGTCAAGCATCATACAACTGTTTCCATGTGCCATCATGTCAAAAATCTCTGTGAAGCACCTCTACAATGTTTTTCAGTAAGTGATGTACCTTTTAAGGGGATTGCAACATATCCGGGCACAGGAATCCTCTACATGATGATATAAGTACATATTAGCAGTGATGCAACTAAAAGGCTTGAAAGCATTACTAATGGACCATCCTACTAGATTTTCATTTTATACCATCTTGGCTTCTCCAAAAAAGATCCAACCGGCCAGGGCCCCTACTCTATGTGAAACCGATGATGCAATTACAGAAATACCTTAGCTTTGGGGATATAAAAAGTTCAGTTTATAAACTAAAACAGGCAGCCTTGCGGACCACTTTAACAAAATGCAGAAGGCCATCATGAAGAATACAGTAGCATGTAACAGCAGGTATCAGGAGTATTATTAATGTTCATTCCCATGTATTAATTATGTATTGTAATACATCTTTGTGCAATATAAACAGTAGTTTGCTTTTTCGGTACACGCCAATTATTTTTCAGGATGTAATTATCCATGATTTTTCATTTCATTCCAGACCATGACTCTGGAGAAATCAGGAGTCCTGCAGTATTTGCTGCTGGGCAAGCGTATCCAAAATGGAATGGGACTTGTTGGCATATATGTGACGGTGAATTGTGAACTGATGGAAGGTCATATCTACCGGCTCTGCCAATCTCTTGATTTCATTTCTATCTTTATCCCTGCCACATGCTCACCAGTGCCACCCAGCGAGAGCATGGCTGGATGCTACTTTACCCACTCCTACAGCAACCACTGGGGATACTTTGAAATTGTGTCCCATTCCAACTAGACAGAAATGGCCTTTATGGAGAAAGCTTGTAGCCTGTTGTCAATGCAAAAAAAAAAGAATAAAAATGATAGAACGTTTGTTTCCACAGTAGGTTAGCCATTGAAGAAGGTATTAAACCTGACATGCAGTTTTGAGCAAGGAGTAGGTAGTCTTAAAGGCTGAGGCCTTACAATGTCAAAAACCTAAATTTTTATATTTCCCTTTAATTTTACAGCCCTATTGTCTGCTGATATAAAGGCTAATCTTGGTGTATACATATTGTCGGACTACATGTTATTAAATGATCTATTGCTTCCTTTGTTTTTTTGTTGCATGTGTGAAAGTCATTCAACAGATTAGGACTCTTACAATAAGGATTACACAAGGTACAGATTCCCTCCACTGTCATCAAAGGAGACGGGTGCCTTGGATATCACTGTCAGTAAAAGGCGCATCCCATCCTGAGATCCACTCCCACAAACCAGAGCACAGAAACACTTCAGTTCTGTTAAAATATCCCATAAGAAATTCCCCATAGCTAGAACGAAGTGCTAGAATGAAGAGCTAAAAAAACTATTTCACGTTAAAAAAAGATTAAATAAATAATATTGTAGCATGTCAAAATTAAGTCAAAGGGTGAGATTCTAAAAAATAAAAAGTGTGTAAACATGTTATGCCTTGCCTGCTCTACTAGAAACTCTAGCAGGTCAGGGGGCTGTAGGGCTTTCCGCCGCTCCGGCATTTCTTCACTGCGGGCACATCCGTGGTTAATGGAAGAGCCGCTGCAATGCCTTGTCCAGGATAGTGGCCGTCAGGCCCACCTATTTATGCCACTGGATTATAATTCCTATATTATCTTCCATTCTTGTTCTTTTGCTCTGTTGACTTGCCCTCTCCTTATGAACCTGCCATCCTTGTCCTGCCTTTCCTGCTGCATTACCTTTTTCTCCATTGGGTCTCACCTTATTCCTGCACGTGGTCTGGTCGGATCTGCGTGATTTGCCAGTCGCGGAAAAGTCTATGTTGTGGCCTAAATAGATGACAGGACGCTGTAGGGTTTCTAACAGTCTTTATTGACTGACAACAGGGAGAAAGGCTCTAAGGTGGCCTGGTGATTCTGGGCGCTTACTTACAGTTCATTGCGATCAAGTCCTGTGCTTTCCCAGTTGATTCACTGTGGAAAGGTTGTGCTCACCGGTGGCACGCTGTAGACTTCTAGGGCCCCCATGAAGCCTCCTGTGGCTGTGGTGTTACGCCCTAGAAGCTGTGGTGTGAGTTCTGTCACTCACTGCCTCTTATCCTGTAATCAGGAGCAGCGCTCCTGTGTGACCGCTTCAGCTGGCCGAGCGCCAACTCTGAAGCGGGAACGTTTTCCCGCGGAGCGTGGGCTCGCTAGATCCCGTCTCGCGAGATCTCGCGAGAACACGCTCCCGCGATTATGTGATGTCCCCACACACCTCCTTTGCTGGGAAAAAGGATGGGTGGTCACTCCATGATGAAGTCCGCATATTTCCTGGGTTTCCTTCTCTCTCTCTGGGGCCTGCCACGATCGGGGTATGGAGCTGGATCGATGAAGTGTCTTTGGGAGGGTGCTGGTGATTCAGGTTCTCTTTGTCCAGCTCTTTGCTGTGATTCCCTGGGTGTTGTTGGGGGAATGGGGCTTGCAAAGTCGTTGTGATGGTGCGGCTCTATGGTATCTCTACTCGGGAGGTGATGGTTCTCGTATGACTCTTGGCAGACTTGATCTCCTCCAGTGTCTCCTTGCGAGTGTACAGTGTCTTCTTTCCTGCGGTACATGGCTACCCTTTCTAGATTCCATCTCCTGCCATCGCTGGTGCAGATGTGGTTTGCCCCTCTCTCCATGACTTCTATGGGACTGCTGTATCTGGAACCAGTGGAGGTGTCCTTGTGGGGAAGTCGTATCTTCACCAGATCCCCTTTGTTGACTTGTGTGTGTCGAGCGGCTCGGCGCAAATCCCCCTGTGCTTTCATTGCTTCTTTGTTGCGCTGCATGCGGCACGTTATGTCATCCATGTCAACGTCTTCGTTGGCCCTCACTTGCTGGAGCCATGGTGGTACCAGTGAGGATGCTGCCCTTCTCCCCCTCAGCAGATGGAAAGGTGAAACACCTGTGACGGCGTTGGGGGTGAGACGGTGGGCCGCTACGGCTTCATTGACTGTTTTGTATGGGTCCAGGCCCGAGGCGTGAGCCAGTTGTAGCGCCCCCTTGATGAAGCGGTTTGCCCGCTCGACTAGGCCATTTGCCTGTGGGTGGTATAGACTTGCTTTTCGCTGTTTGATGTTGTTGAGCTTGAGAAATGTTTCCATTTCTCTGGAGACTAGCTGGACTCCGTTGTCCGTGACGAGTTCTTCGGGTAGGCCCTCCCACTGGAATATGGCGGTGAGGGTTTCAATGACTGTTCCTGTGGTGATGTCTGGGGTGAAGTCAGCTTCCACCCATTTGGAAAAATAGTCGACCATGACTATCCCGTACCTGTGCTCTGGGGGCATGTTGTCCAGCGGCCCTATGAAATCCAGCCCCAGTTTTCGCCACACCCCTTTGGGGACTTTGGTGGGCAGCATGGGGGCTTGCCTCACGGCTAGGCGCTTGTCGCTGTTTGAGCATTCATGGCACCTATCGACCATCTGCCGTACGTCCTGGTCCATGCCTGGCCACCAGTATGCGTCGCGTATCCTTCGTCTGGTCATGTTGCACCCTAAATGGCCCGAGTGTGCTCTGCACAGTATGACTTTGCGGATTCCGCTGGGTGGGATGACTTGATCACCTCTGAGAATGAGACCGTTCATGGCGGTGATTTCCTCGTTCACCTTCCAGTAGGGACGAAGGCCTTCGGGGATCGCCCTCTCGTTGGGCCATCCATTTCGAACCCAGGTGCTTACGTGCCTTAGGGCGTAGTCCTGCTCGAACTCTTCCTGCCAGTGGCGCTCGCTCATTTCCATGTACTCGCTCGACGTTCCTCAAGTCGCCGATGGAAGCAACGACACATTCGTCTTCCAGGAATGTGGTGCCGGAGGCGCTTTGGTTCAGGAGCCTGGACATGCAGTCCGCTTGTGTGTTTTTCCAGCCCGCAATGTGTTGTATCTCATATGTGTACTCTTGGAGCTTTGCGGCGATCCTGGCCAGTCTGGGGGTGGCCGTCTTGGTGCCGCCCGGGCTCAACATGTGAATTAGGGGTTTGTGATCGGTGAACAACTTGAATCTTGTCCCCCATACGTATGATCTGAAATAGTCGACGGCCCAGGCGCATGCCAACATCTCTTTCTCTACCGTAGAGTAATTCTTCTCGGATGAGGATAGTGCCTTGGATGCAAACGCCACAATGTTCTCAGTGTCGCCCTTCTTCGGGGTCAAGGTGGCCCCTAGGCCGTATGCGCTGGCGTCAGTGGTGATGTAGGTGTCCCATTCAGGGTTGTATGGTTTAAGACACGGCGCGTGTAGAATCCTTTTCTTGATTTCGCCGAAAGCCTCATCCTGTTCTGGGCCCCAAGAGTACGCTGCCCCCTTCTTCAGGAGCTCCCTCATGGGAGACGTGGTCTCAGAGAACCTGGGGACGAATTTGGCATAGTACTCGGCTAGGCCCAAGAATGAGCGTAGTTCCTCTTTGGACATCGGCGCCGGTTCTTCTGTAATGGCCTCCATGAGGTTCTTCTTGGTGCTTACCCCATCACTCGAGATGCAGTACCCAAGATATTCTACCTTGTTCACCCCGAAGACACACTTTTCATGGCGTAGGTGAATGCCTTCCTCCTGAAGTCTGCTCAGGACTGACTTGAGTGCCTTGTCATGGGTCTCGTTGTCTTTGACGTACACCAGGATGTCATCCTGGAAGAATGAGACATTGGTGAGGCCTTTAAGCAGGGAGTTCATCATCCTCTGGAATGCGGATGCTGCGGACGATAACCCGAAAGGCATGCGGTGTATTGGAAGGTGCCAAAAGGAGTGATGAACGCCGTCAGGGGGCGGGAGGACTTGTGTAGAGGAATCTGGTGATAGGCATCACGCATGTCCAGCTTCGAGAAAATGGCCGCCTCCTTCATCATGAGGACAATCTCATTGATGCTGGGGAGTGGGAAGCTATCCGTGATCACCTCCAAGTTCAGGCTTCTCAGGTCGATGCAGATCCTGAGGTCGTTGCTGGACTTTTTCTTTACTAATACTACCGGACTCAGCCACTCTGAGGATTCTACGGTTTCAATGGTTCCTTCTTCGACCATCTTCCTCAGGTGGGCGTCCAAAGCTGGTCTTGCGGTGGCAGGTACTGCCCTTACTTTGTGCTTGACTGGGGTGGCGGAAAACAGGTTTGGAAAGATCTCCTTGTAGTTTTGCGCTGCTCCTGATGAGATCATGAGCACCTGTTCCGGAGTGCTGAGATCTAGTTTCATGCTGAGTTTGTGTTGGTCATCCCACCCCAGCATGGCTGGACCTTTGGGTGAAAAATACACTTTGGTGGTGGTAGACCTCCCTTTAAAATCGATCCGGGCCTTGATGTAGCCCAACAGGTCGACCGTTGCCCCTCCAAACACGTTTGGGTTTTGCCTGGTTGATCTAATCTCCACTTTTTCTTGTCCCATCATCTCCTTGTACGTGTTGATGGGCAGAATGCTGAGGTCGGATCCCGAATCAGCCATGACGCGCGTTTCCATTCCGTCCACTTTAATGGTGCAGTGGGGCTTTTCTCTTCTGGCATGGGGGGCATTGACCATGACAACCATGGGTCTGTCCTGTAGTTCATCATCGTCAGTTGAGGTGCAGTCACCGTCAACACGGGAAACAGTTTTCTCCCGCCACATGCATGCCGGAGCCACGTGGCCAATGCGTCCGCACTTGGAGCACTCCTTATTCCTGGCGGGGCAGTCGCGGTCGTTCGCCATGTGCTTGGAGCTGGCGGATCTGTAACATTTCGGTGCCTCCTTTTTCCTGGGACTTTTGTCTTTGGGGCCGTCGCGGGAATGCTTGTCTCTGCGACCTCTCCATTGTAGCGCCGCCATTTCGGGCACAGGCAGGTGACTTCCCGCCTCCTTGCGTCTGCTGGAGGTTTCTTCCTCTGCCCTGGCAATCTGGATGGCTTTATCGAGGGTGACCTCTTTTTCTTGGATGAGTTTGTCCTGTGCTTTCCTAGAGTTGGTGTGGACAACGAGCATGTCGCAGATAACCTGTTCTGCATTTTCTCCAAAGGCGCAAAGAGAAGCGAGTTCCCTCATCCTGGTGATGTAGTCATCCACGGGTTCGCTCCCTTCCTGTTTGCGAGTGTAGAATCTCAGCCTGTGCAGTACAATGTTCTCCTTATTGGTGAATCTCTTCATGATGCGACGAGTCGCTTCTTTGTAAACATCGTCGTCTTCGACGTCATCGTCGGCCGAAGGTATTTCTTTAAGGCTGGCAAAGATGCGCTGACATTCAACCCCTAACGCATTTAACAGCATCGCCCTCTTCCTGATGGGGGCATATTGAGTGCCGCCCACTGCTTCCAAGTAGGTGGAAAAAAGGGGTTCCCATTGCATCCAAGGAATTGCCGGTGTCCCTGGCAAGGGGAGAAACGCAGGGGGTGGTGTGGCGCCTTGCATGGTGGGTCCGTGGGACTTCTGGTATCCTCGTCGCCAGTTATGTTGTGGCCTAAATAGATGACAGGACGCTGTAGGGTTTCTAACAGTCTTTATTGACTGACAACAGGGAGAAAGGCTCTAAGGTGGCCTGGTGATTCTGGGCGCTTACTTACAGTTCATTGCGATCAAGTCCTGTGCTTTCCCAGTTGATTCACTGTGGAAAGGTTGTGCTCACCGGTGGCACGCTGTAGACTTCTAGGGCCCCCATGAAGCCTCCTGTGGCTGTGGTGTTACGCCCTAGAAGCTGTGGTGTGAGTTCTGTCACTCACTGCCTCTTATCCTGTAATCAGGAGCAGCGCTCCTGTGTGACC
The DNA here is from genome assembly GCF_040938575.1 of Ambystoma mexicanum. NCBI lineage: Eukaryota > Metazoa > Chordata > Amphibia > Caudata > Ambystomatidae > Ambystoma > Ambystoma mexicanum. Next base: position 287,374,567 of record NC_090931.1, on the reverse strand, counting down.
GCTTCAGCTGGCCGAGCGCCAACTCTGAAGTGGGAACGTTTTCCCGCGGAGCGTGGGCTCGCGAGATCCCGTCTCGCGAGATCTCGCGAGAACACGCTTCCGCGATTATGTGATGTCCCACACACCTCCTTTGCTGGGAAAAAGGATGGGTGGTCACTCCATGATGAAGTCCGCATATTTCCTGGGTTTCCTTCTCTCTCTCTGTGGCCTGCCACGATCGGGGTATGGAGCTGGATCGATGAAGTATCTTTGGGAGAACACGCTCCCGCGATCATGTGATGTCCCCACAGTCTACAATGGAAATGTTCGCATGAGAAATGTAGGCACCACAAATGTTGGTACATTTCTCATGCAAACATTTTCATTACAACACCGTACATACATACACCCACACTCACATCACACCCACAACACACCCCCACCCCCAACATACCCCCTACTTACCTTTCCTTCCTTCACGTTGTCTCCCTGCAGCATCGGTTCCCTTTCACTTCCGTGATCGGGAACCGGCATCACAGGATCCTTTTCTTAATTCTTTTTTTTTCTTTCTTTTTTTTTTTTGGGCAACTGCAGGGGTGTCCCCCGCAACCCCCGCTCATTGTACTGTCTAGTATAGTGAGCGGGGATGCATACCACCAAAGGTTCGAACTTTTGGTGTTCGAACCTTTGGTGGCATGCATTTTAGGATTTATGGCATTGTCGGAATATTTGATGCAGTAATTTTCCTATTCTGTCTGGTGATGCTGAGGCTCCGCTGACATCTGCTTGCCTAGTTACCAACTCCATTTGAGACCGTTTTCTCACCTCATCTGGAAGGGGCTTTCCCTTTGTTTTTCCCCTTGGATGAGTGACTTCTTTGGGGCTCACCTTGGTGGTTGTTGACTATCACCGTCAGGGTGGCTTCCACAGAGAGACGTCCTATATTTTCCAAAGAAAGGGACAAGATTTAGAAGGCAAAACCTGAAATTAGCAAAACCTGAGATGTACAGCAAATACCCCTCGATTGTGCCGGAAATAGACGCTACTCATTCACAAAGATGCACATCTCAAAGATGCGCCAAATTAAAAAAGGAGCACAAAATGGGACAGATTCTCAAACCTTTTTTGGGCGCTACTAAAGAGATGTGCATCTCATCACTTGTGCCAATAAAAGTGGCAGGCCGATTCACAAGGGGCTGCGAGCCAGTCAGACAATAATGTCGGGAGCACGCTCCCGGGACTAATGTATGCAAGGGGTCCAGAAAAGCATCTTTACTCCACTGTCCAGCCCTTCCTGAAATGTGCAGGTCACCTGTGAGAATAAGGCGACCTACACATTTCTGAAAGTACCACAAATTACAAGCTCATTCTCTGCACTATTTTCGTTTCTGCTGCTTTTTGAGTATCTGGTCCAATGTACACAAAAGATGTGCAAAGTGGGTGCAAAGCATACACATGCGCCAAATTAATCATGTAATGGAGGAGTGAACACAGAAAGTGAGCAAAGGTGCACCAACATCCTAATTCACAAAATGTCACCACTGAATTTGCTACAAAAATGGCCTTCAGCATTTGCTCCTTTCGCAATATGCAAAGCAGGATCACATTCAGAACATTGGTTGAATACGAGGATAAAGTAAGTCCTTTTCATCAAGAGAAAGGCTCTGTCGCTTTAAGAGAATGCCTCCAATTAATTGCAACAAGGAGGAGGAAGAGAGAGGAAATGCTGAATGATGGCGAATGAGAGGAACGCATACGCCAGCAGGGGAGGTCCCCTGTAAGCCTAACAACTGGCAGAGGCGGAGCCGAGCAGAGCTGCGAAGTTCAGATCCACTCTGAACATGAGAAAACCAGCGTGTGCAGGCGGAGAGAAGCAGAGAGAAGGAGAACCCAGGTACTGGTGTCATTGTGACCATGCCAACTCTGCGGTGGCCAGCATGCCCGATCAACAATGCCGACACTACATAGTTGATAGTGCAACCTGTCCCGGTAGCAGATGGAATACCGGATCATTGAGCATAACAAGAAAAGGATCATGGCAAGCCGACAAAGAAGTGGAAGTGAAAGGTCCCGAGAAACTGCAGGCCCCGGACACATTCCCCCATAATGATAGAGATAATGGGGAGAATGGGAGGACCGGGAGGCCACAGGGGACTCGTTATGGATGGAAAGAAACTCATCCCAGTGACATTGACGAAACCCTGAACATACAATTGAAGGAAACTTGTGCCAGTAAGGTTGACGACACGCTGAATATAAAATTGATGAACATGAACTATAATAATCTGAGAAGGAGAACCCTGAACACACCAGTGAATAAGTACATTAACTCTGGGGTAACACTTCCATGGGAAGAGAGAAAATACCACAAAGTGAAGGCAAGAGAAGCCTATGAGATAAAAGGTGCACATGAGATACTGTCAGATTGCATCTTCAGCAATCTTTGAGGTGGCGCTGGCAGAGGAAATCGCCCATTCCAGCATGGTAGCCACGCTGTTCCACCTTGACCTTCCCAAGATGGATACCGTTACGTAGCACTAAGAGAAATTTGAGGTGGCTCGCCAGGAGCGTTTTGAGAAACACAGCAGCTACAAGATACCACTGAACAGGTAAGCCCTTGCATTGAAACTCTCCTCCTTCGTTGCATGATGCTAGTGTTCCTTCTTCCTCTTTGCTGTTCCCCTTGCTGAGTCTTCAGTCCTGGCACCCTGTTTTTTGTCCTTATGGCCTTTTCTGATTTCCTGCTTTACTCCTCTAGCACCTACCTATGATATTGGTGTGGTGCCTACCAGTTCCTTGATGGTTCTCTTGCCGGAAGTGTTTTCCTTGTCATTAAGTGTTCCAGCCCTGCTCCTATTCTACATCGCTCTAGAGGGCCAAGGTGATGCACTACTCTTCTGGTTTTTTCTCTGTAAATGGGTTTGTTTCCCCCTGGACTTGGATCTGCCCCTAGGTTCAGCCTCTCTCTCCCATGTTCCACCAGTGTTCGAGGTGGCTGCCTGAAGGGACAGACCCTTTCACTTCCCTGAACAAACCCAGACTTCAACTCAGGTAAGGCATGCATCTGACTGATGCCACAGCTGAGAAGGGGGAACACTAGTTATCCCAAAGAGATATCCCATCCAAGAGAGTATAATTTTCAAGAATACCCAAGGCCCAATAGCCTGGATCAAAGGACCAAACAAAGTTCAAGAAAGGACTTGTGGAGGACTGTCCACAAAGATAGGGGAAAAGCCAACAGCCTTGTGAGAGAGTTAAAAAGAGTTGATACAGAAGGTGACCAGAGACTATCCGAAAATTGGACATTAAGAGGAACTCTATAAAGAAGAACAATACACCATCACCTGAAGGTAGTCATTTTCCTGACCATAGTTTGTTATATTAGTGGTAGGGTCTGTTAGTATTCGAGTTTTGGACAGCAGACTTTTTCATTTGGACATTTCTTCACGACTGATGAGCACCTTAGTTATTCATATAGGTAGGGAACACCCCATAGTATTAGGGAAAGCTAGTCCTTATTCCTATTATTTAATAACCATGTATTGGAAATGTCATCACGGTTTCCGTGTTCATCTTCTGACCCGCCATATGGCCCTTACCAGACCCAAAATGAGAGCCTTTGCCATTCCACAACTAGTCAAGATACTGGGCCTTATTACAAGTGTGCTGGTCCGGTAACAACTGTGCCGGTAAGCATATCGGCACTGTTGTTACCGGACCGGCACACACCAAGTTCTATGAGCAGCTGCTGTCCCGCCCGCCAGGTCAGACCTGGTGGGCGGGACAGCAGCCGCTCACAGACTTTGACGGAAGCAACTGCACTGTAGCACGCGGTGCTGGTGCTTCCGTTCTCCCCATTCCCATTGAGTCCTATGTAATTCTCCCCATTCCCATTGAGTCCTAGTAACATTTTCCAGCGCCTAACTTCACGGACCGCCAGAGCTGTATTTCCACTGTGATTCCGTGAAGTCAGGTGCCAGAAAAAACAACAACTGTGGTGGCAGCCTGCCGGTTTTAACTGGCACGGCTACCGCCGGAGTTGTAATGAGGCCCACTGTCTTTGCCACAGCCTCCATCCAGAGGACAATTTGCGACAGTGTTGATATCATAATCCTCAGGGTTGTGACCCGTGAGCAAGGTTTTGAAAGTGAGCCTTACATCTTCTAGTATATATATAGGCTTGCCTCTATATATATGTATTAGGATAGCAATAGTGAGGGCATTAACGACATAGCTGAGTACTGTGTTTTTGCATTCCTATTGATTGTGCCCATCTGGCCCTCATACATCTGCGTCCATAGAACACTTGTACAAAAACAGGAGACAGTGGTATTCCTTGCATGCACAGATCATGTGTGATGCATGCAACATAATGTTATGTTATGTTATTTGGCATTTATATAGCACTCTATATATCATTGGTATGACCTCAAAGCGCTTGTGTGTTGAACGACCTTGAGGGCAGTAGTCCAGGTCAGTCGAGAGAGTAGAGTAGTATAGAATGCTTGGGTGCACTCTGTATGTGTGCAGCTAGTGTGAAATGCCAGATGGAAGCTGCATCCTAACATTAGGTGTGGTGGTAGTAAGAGATCAGTTGAATGTGTGCAGTCAGGTGATTGGTGGTTTTCGAGACTGTATTCTGGCGGCATTAGGCCTGTGTAGGACATATATGTGTGGAGCTAGGCCAATTTCTTTCATGGGATATAGCTGCGTTCTAGCAGGATGTTGAGGTGTTCATGGAGTAATGTTCGTATGTGAGCACCTAGGCCGAAATTGATCGAGGGGTATAGTTGTGCTCTATTGTGTGTTGGTGAAAAGTAGTGAGTGAGCATAGTGGTAGGAGAGGTAAGTGTCTGAAGTGGGTGTTTATATCTTATATTCTTACAAGCCCGCTGTTCCTAGATTACATTCTGGATCTAGATAGGTTGGTTGCGGTCGTCCTCGTGTTTCGTTGTAGTGACACTCTTAGGTACATTTATCGCTAGGAGCAGAGTAGGATATGTTTGTTTGGACAGACGGTCATTATTCTTATACTCAGCTCTAAGCACCTCACAGTCCAGGTTCCGGGTTGCTGATTATTTTGTTTAATGATGGGTTGCCGGATAGTATTAGGGAGGATATTTGGTTAAGCAGTAGGAGATATGTCGCACCAATGTAGTCACACCAAGCCCAGGTTCAGGTCTCTGGTTGTGGTTTATGGTGGGTTGCGGGTTGGTATAGGCAGAATATTAGATTATAGGACAGGGGTGTCACTTAGTAATGTGGTAACATCGAGGCAGTCATGCTGAGGAATAGGCTGGACAGAGGCCATGTTGGTCCTAATCAGGTTTACGGAAAGAGCCAGTTTTTTTGCACTTTGCAGAATGTCATGAAGTCTTGGTTGTGTCGAATGTGCTGAGGGAGTGAGTTCCACAGAGTTGGGGCCAAGGTAGAGAAGGCGGACCCTCCAATCCTGGCTGAATTGGAGTCTGGAATCACTAGTAAGAGGGCAGAGCTGGATCTTAGGGTGCGTGATGGGCGGTAGGGTTTTACCTTCTCTTGTAGGTAGGGTGGGCTGGTCTTGTGGAATGCTCGGTGGGCAATGCACAGAGTTTTGAAAGTGGCTCTTCGTCCTACAGTGAGCCAGTGAAGGGTGTGGAGAGCGGAGGAGATGTGATCCCTGCGTCTCAGAGCAAGGAGTAGTCTGGCAGCAGCGTTTTGTGCTCTCTGGAGTTTGTTAAGTTGGTATGCCAGTGCACCCAGGTATAGGGAGTTGGCATAGTCCAGTGTCGACATGACAGTGGACATAATAGCAGCAAGTCTGTTGGGGTAGGCGAGGTAAGGGAAAATGTGTTTTAGGAGTCTCAGCTGATAGTGACAGGATTTTGATACATTATTGATCTGACGGGAGAGGGATAGGCCAGAGTCCATAGTGCATCCAAGGTTTGTGACTATTTTGGATGGAGGTGGAGAGGTGCCAAGGGACGGGGGCCATGGCAGTGGTTGCGGAGAAGCGCAGTATTGTCGCACGCCATGATCTCGGTTTAATCTGGGTTCAGAAGGAGGTGGTTTCTTGTCATCCATCGGTCAATATCTCTGAGGCAAGCTTCAAGATCGGGATCTGGGTTGGAGCTTTCTTTCGGAATTCTTAGGATAATTTGGGTATCGGCAGTGTAGTTGTAGCAAGTGAGGTTGTGCACGCGGATGATTTCTGGTAGAGAGGTCAGATAGAGGTTGAAACGGACAGCAGAGAGGCATGCTCCTTGGGGTACCCCAGTGTTTACGTTGCGAGAAATTGAGACAAAGGACGGAGGGGGAGCAATTTGTTTTCTGTTCCTGAGGAAGGAGGCAATCCATTTGAGTGCCCAGTCATGGATCCCCAGGGAGTGTAGATGGTCATGGAGGATAGAATGGTTAACGGTGTCGAAGGATGCTGACAGATCAAGGAGAATCAGTGCTGCGCAGCCTTCAGAGTCTGCCGAGACCTTCAGATCGTCCCAGATCGAGATCAGGGTGGTTTCTGTTCCATGGCGTGGTCTGAAGCCTGACTGAGCGTGGTCAAGTAGTTTGTTTGTTTCTATGAAACGGTTGAGTTGGAGTAGCCAGCACAGTCAATGAGTTTCGCCAGGAATCGGGTGTTGGAGATCGGCCTGTAATTCTTAGGGTCAAGGGGGTCTAGAGATGCCTTTTTTTAGAACTGGTTTGACATGCACTGTTTTAGAGGCTTCAGGAAAGATGCCAGAGGTGATGGAGTCGTTTAGTATGGACCTCACTAGTTCTCCTGCGCAAGGTGAGGAGAACATTTCCTTCAGAAGAGAGGCAGGACAGGGGTAAAGGGGGGTTCCGGAGTGTCTGCTGCCGGATACTAGATCTAAGAACTCTTTTTTTGAAACAGGTTTGAAAGAGTCGAAAGTTGTCATTGCGGTAGTCAGGGCAACAAAATCAGGAGGGGCCGGAGTGGGGCAGGGGATGAGGGTGGAGAGTTTGGTATTAAGGGTTGCCATCCTATCCAATGCTGTGTTGTAGAAATGCAGCGAGGGAGAGTTGCAGAGCGATTGCGTGGGTGTGGTCTTGGCAAAGGTACAGGAGGGTTTCATGAATTTGAAGATGATCCTCTGGAGTTCTTTTCTGCTGCTGCGACAGTTCAGGATTTGTTTATTGTAATAGGCCTTTTTGGCCTTTCAGTTCTCAGATTTGTAATTATGGTGGTGGTGGGCGAACATAGATCTGCTGAGAGTGGTTTTAGATGACCGCCATTTTCGTTCCAGGGAGTTACATAGACTTTTGAAAGTCTTCAGGTGGGGCGTGAACAATTTGGGGAATGGTTCTTTGTGAGAGGCTGCGGAGCGTGAGGGGGTGAAGGGAAGTAGTGAGTCATTAAGCAAGGAGTCAAAGGATTCGACGGTTAAGGGTCTATCAGAAGTCGGGGGTGCTGGGGGATTGTGTAGCAGTGCTACAGCTAGGTCGGGGAGTACCTTTCATTTGTTCCAGCATTTGGGATGGTGAGTGAGGGTAGGGAGGGCTATGGGTGGAGGGGCTGGTGTGTGGACAGTGAAAGGGATGGCAGTGTGGTCAGTCCAGATAAGTGGTTTGGGCGTAGATATAGAGACAAGATCATAGGAGCTGAAGATCGCATCAAGGGTGTGACCACCAGAGTGGGTTGGACCTGTGGTATGCCGGGAGAGGTTTACTGCCTCTAGACTATCGACCAGGGGTTGGGTCATGGGGTTGTTGGGTACATCGAACCAGATGTTGAAATCTCCAAGTAGAGTGAGTGTTGGGTGGTTTATCTGAATGGTAGCTAGTGAGTCACAGAGATTGTTACCAACATGTCTGTCATATCCAGGGGGCCTGTATACGAGTAGGAAGCTGTGGGTGGGCATTGATGGTTGCAAGAATTTTACTAGAAGGGATTCACAATTAGCATTGCATGTCTGGGTTTCTGTGAATGAGATGGAGAAACGATGTTTGTAGAGGATTGCCACTCCGCTGCCTCTGGAAGGTCTGTTGTGGGAGATAAGCGAGAAGCCAGGGGGGATGGCCTCATGCACGACTGGTGCAAAGTCATCTGAGAACCAAGTTTCAGTGATAAAAATTAGGTCAGGATTGTCCGAGGAAAGGAGGTCAAAGATGCTGTGTCTGTTTCTAGCCACAGAGCGGGCAATCAAAAGAAGACATGTGACTTCATGAGGCGAGGTGGTTTTCTTGATGCTCATGGTGGGGAGTGCGCGGTTGGATTGAGAAGCAGGGGATAAGGTGTCGGTCGTTGCGATGGGAGGTGTGGTTGGATCAGTCTGGGTGGCTGAGACTGTCTGAGGGGTGGTAGTGGGGGTTCGGGATGCAGTTCTTTGAGGGGTGGGTGGTGAATGGATTAGGTCTATGGGGAGCGGGAAGGCAAGGCGGGCAGTGGTAGATATCTGAGAGACATGGTGGGGAAGATTAGGGGAAGGGAGAGTGGTGCATGAGTTGCGAGTGGGGTCGAGAAGGTTGATTGGGGTTCAAGTCTGGGGGTTGCAAGCGGTTTGGGTCTATTGGGGGAGAGATCAAGTTCAAGGGGTTGAAGGCATGGGGAGCGAAATGGGGAGTGTCTAATGGCAGGGGTGGGAAAGGATGGGAGGTTGAACCAATGGAGAAGAGGTGCGGTATGGACAGTTGAGGGAGAGGGCCGGTCACCCTTCCTGTGTTTTGTGGGCTTGGCAGCCATAGGGGTGTGAGAGATGGTAGGAGGATCAGAGGAGAAAAGGGATAGAGCGATGTTTTTAAAAAGGGCAAGACGTGCTACTTTGTGAGAAGGGGAAGGGTTAGAAGGGGGAGGTCTCGGGACAGGTTTGATTAGGAGCTGGGGTGGGGGAGAGGGCGGTAGGGCGAGGGGGGTTCACAGGTGAAGAGGGTGGGGTGCCGAGCTGTGTGGAGTTTGTGAGGTGCGGTAGTCCTCGTGGGACCGCGCTGTCAAGGGCATGCTGGGTTTTCGGAGGAGTGGTGTTGGTGGTGAGGAGGAGTGGGACAGAGGAGGCGGGAGTGGATCGAGTGCGTGTAGGTGGAGGATTGATGAAGAAGGTGTGAACTTGAGCTCTATACGGGTGGATGGGTGCTGGTGCAGGTGTCAAAGAGGTTTTGACAGGGGTGGGGAGGGCTGAGGAGGGAGGGGCTGCTCTGGGGAAGGAGTTCCTGAGTGATAGCGCCGATGCCACGGTAGTGGCGGGGGACTTGTGATGTTTGGAGCGCCAGAAAGCTCCTCTGGCTTGTGAGTTGGAGATTGCATGGGGAGTATGAACGGGGAGTAGGCGGTTGTTCTCGATAGAGGTCTGGGGACAGAGGGTGGGCGAGGGATCTAGATGAGCTTAAATTAGTGGGTTCGGGGAATGAGGCCTGAAGAGTTTGGCGTGCCAGAGCACTCCTCTGATCTTAGAGTTAGAGGCGGGATGGTGATTGTGGGGCGCGCAAGGGGGGACATGGTGTATGGGTGTTCGGGAGCATGGGTCGGAGGTTGTGAGCCGATGAAGCATGTGGGGGGGTTCTTAAAGGTAGGCGCTAGTACTGAGGACATTTGCCGGTGGTATGCAGTATGGCGTTGTTGGGGGGACAGAGTGGTGCAGAAGGTGCAGGGTTGAGTTGGCGGAGAGGTGCTCTCTGTTGACGTGGTATCCCCAACAGGCAGGGGGAGTCAGTCATGGTTGTGGGATGGAACCATTCAGTAGTTGAGCGTTGTGGGGTCCGGAGAGTGGCTGCACGTCTAGAGGGCTAGGATGGAAGATATCTGGTTTGAGGTACCAAGATTAAGATAGCAGGAAAGGTACCGAGCGATAATGTAGTAGTAGGTGCTGATATTGGGACACCTGGATAGAGGGAGAAAGGTCCTAACACGGGGGGCAGCAGTAAATACAATTAGAGTAAGTGTAGTAGCAGCACCTAGATTTGGGACACCTGGATAGAGGGCAACTAGGGCCTAGTAGTATATATAAAACAGTAAGTGTAGTGGCAGCACCTAGATTTGGGATACCTGGATAAAGGGAGAAAGGGCCCAACACAGGTGGCAGCAGTAAATACAATTAGAGTAAGTGTAGTAGCAGCACCTAGATTTGGGACACCTGGATAGAGGGCAACTAGGGCCTAGTAGTATATATAAAACAGTAAGTGTAGTGGCAGCACCTAGATTTGGGATACCTGGATAAAGGGAGAAAGGGCCCAACACAGGTGGCAGCAGTAAATACAATTACAGTAAATGTAGTAGCAGCACCTAGATTTGGGACACCTGGATAGAGGGCACCTAGGGCCTAGTAGTATATATAAAACAGTAAGGGCCTCATTATGAGAATGGAGGTAATGAAAAAAGGAAGGCGGAATGGTAATACCGGCATCGTTAACGGGTCCGGGGCATTACGACCTGACAACCCGCCAATACCGCCACCGTACGTACCGTGCCCCTTCATACCGGCATGCGCGCGTACACATGCCCCTTCGCGGAGTAAATACTGGGATGCCAGTAATAGGAGGACATCACAACTCACACAGGTATGCAATTACCAGCATCCCGAGGGCGGTAATTAGGGCCTGCACGATGGCGGCCATACAAGCATCGCGGACTACCCGTAAACAGCAATCTGCAGTCAAGGCAACTGCCACAGGTGCACACAATCACCACAGGTTGAGTCAATGGAGCCTGTCCCAGTATAAAAGGAGTATACCCACACATGACACCCCTTCCTACACCAAAATGATACCACTAGCTGTTGCAATCATGGGGCTGGAGGACATGCCTATACTGCTACAACTACAGCAACAACAGCAACTACAACAACTACAGCCACAGCAACAGGCAGCACAGAAGAGACGCAGGAGGAGAAGGAGATTGAGACAGGGCCAGCAATTACCACCAGTGCAGCCAGTAGTACCTCGCAGGCAGCCACCAATCCCTCGCATCAGACCCAGTCCATTCAATCTAACCCCTGAGCAGATCCACACCCTGTACCGGTTGGACCGGGACACCATCACCACCATAGTGGACATGATATACAACGACATTGTCAGCCTCATAGAAATACGCACTGCCATCCCCCCGCTACTAAAGCTGGTGTCTGTGCTCCACTTCCTGGCCACAACCACCTACCAGCACACAGTGGGCCAGCTGCATGGCATTTCACAACCACTATTTTCACGCATGCTGACCCAAGTGTTGGATGCCCTCCTGAAGCACGCTAGCACCCACATATCCCTACCACGGACTGGCCAGGAGATAGCCGACACCAAAGTAGGCTTCCATGCACTGGCAGGCATGCCCAATTGTGTTGGTGCCCTCGACTGCACCCATGTAGAATTGGTAGTCCCCCATACACTAGAGGTGGTGTACCGCAATTGCAAGCAATACCACTCAATCAATGTGCAGATGGTATGTGACTCCAGCAAGATCATCACACATTGTTGTGCCCGATATCCCGGATCGACACATGATGCCATGGTGCTGCGTAACTCCACGCTACCCTGTCACATGGCGCGAAATGCTGGACGACATGCCTGGCTGCTTGGTGAGTTGCCTGACTGGCCCATGGCAGTGCATCAGGGTTGTGAAGTGGGGGGATGCATACTCCACCAGGGTGGGAATGGGCAGTGAGTGGACCATGCACGCAGAGCTAAACACTCCTGACCTGAACCTCCCAACCCGAACATGACACATCACTGGCACACATTGGACCAATGCCGTATATCAATGACAACATGTAAGACGCACAACCTGGCCACCATGGGTATGTCAAGCAATGCATGACTAAACATGATTGCAACTGTGCCATTGTGGCTAGTGTGACCATGCACAGTGTAGTATACACAGCAAAAATGGGAGGCTAAACATCGTCCTGCAACCACAGTACATCCGCATGAGCATGCAAGAATTCACTCTGCATCATCTGTACAACGCCATCCAGACTAGCACACCATATTGCAGTATACAATGCATCTGAATAATATTTGTGCATACGTACAGGGACAAGTGCATGTCAACACCAAATTGCTGCGGCCATGGCTGTGAATCCTGAAGGTGCCAGCTCAGAGTGACTCAAATAGACCTATTTGTATTCGCTTGCAGGTGATGGAGGATATCCCTTCGAGCCGTGGCTACTTACCCCTGTGCGGAACCCGCGGAACAGCCATGAAGAGGAGTACAATTGGGTCCATACCCGTACCAGTGTTGTGATTGAGCAGACCTTTGGCCTGTTGAAGGCGCGGTTCCGCTGCCTAAGCAGGTCTGGTGGAGCACTCCTTTACAGGCCTGAGAAGGTGGCGAAGATCACAATGGCCTGTGTCATGCTGCACAACATGTGCGTCCCGAGAAATGTACCACTGCTACCTGACATTGGCATGCATGCACCAGGTGAGGATGATGAGGATGAAGACGGGGGAGAAGCAGCACCCCTCCCAGTACGTGATGCACAAGATGGCCGTGCAGTAGGCCAATCACTGATTGACGAATACTTCTGACCCACAGGGACGTCGATAGATATGTGTCAGTAACATATTGTACACTGGGTCCATGTGGACATGCACACAGGGAATGTGGGGAGTTGGGCACTGTGCACTGTGATGCATTAAATGTATACACACGAAATGAACAATGTCCAGGCATTGAATTATTTTTCACACAACGGGTGTATTAATATCAACTACAGAAATGTGCTACCCCCACAACACCAAAACTCCCCATACCCCCAATGAACTCCCAAAACCCCCCAATGAAATCCCAAAACCCCCCAATGAACTCCCAAAACCTCCAATGAAATCCCCCTAATACACCCATTCACCACCGGCACCATCTGACCCACTTCCATTGTTGTCCCACACTATTTCCTTGATTTCTTGTTGTCCGGGGGCAGCATTTCTGAGTGCCTCGCACTCCGTCTCGTTGGACGCACAGGGCTGGAGGGTGCAGAGGAAGTGGGTGTGGAGGATGGGAGTGTGGTGGATGGGTTGGAAGCCGTGGTGATTTGTACGGCCGGTGTGGGTTGTGGCTGCTGCATGTGCAGCAGGATAGAGGTGAGGTACTGCATGATGGCCCCTAGACTGTCTCGCATCATCAACGCAGAGGCATTGACGGCAGCTGTATTTGCCGCCATGGCCTGTGGAATCTCACACCTCGTGTCCTCCCCCTCCGCAACATATTGTCGGACAAGGTCCAACATTGAGTCCTGTCTAGCCTCCAACCTTGCTAGCCATGCCTCAAGGTTGGTGGTGGGGGCAGCAGTGGTAGAGGGTGCTGCGACCGGGTGTGCATTTGCAGTGCTGTTCTGGGGGGGGGGGGCTGAGGTCCGAATCGTGGAGCAAAGGATCCGCACTGCTGCTGATGGGTGTGTCCTGAGTGTGGGGTTCGGGGGTGGACACGGGGGTTGGGGAGTGTGGACATGCCACATGGGTTAGTCCATCCTTGTCCACATACCACTCCACTGCAGTTTCAATGTCGCTCAGTGGTGCAGTGGTTGCTGCCTTGCCCACCGAACTTGTTACTGCCGAAAGTGTGCCACTGGCCTCACCTTCCACTGGTATTGCCAGCTCTGTGGTCCCGGTGTCAGGCGTTGATGTGGGGCCCTCATGTGTGGCCATGGCCTGGGCAACCACCCTGGGTTTCGGTGTGGCTTGCGAGGCTGCCCCGGAGGTGGTCTTGCCTGTGGGAGTAGTCTTGTGCCGGGACGTGGATGCCCTTGTGGCTGTTTCCTCGCTGGCATCCTCTCCATCGGTGCCTGGGGGGGTAGAAGAGATGCAGGGCATAAGTGATGGTGTTACATGCAAGATGCATTATATGGTGCTGTGGGGAATTTCATTTATCAGGCATTCATATCTTACAGGTGTGTCACACAGGGTTGTATGAAGAGGGCATGTTGGAATTTGCCGTGACGACTCAGTGCAGGGATGCTGCATGGCAGGTGGCATACCGTGGTATTGGGGTTTGTGTGATGTATTACATGGGCACGGTCCGTGTGTGGGGGCTGTGTGTTGATAATAGGATTGGCACTCAGCATGCATTTCAGTGTGGCAGGGTTTGGGCCTCCATCTGGACAAGGATATGTTGATGTGTGTGTTGGGACATGCATTACCTTGCCTAGACCCTCTTCACATCACCTGTGCTACATCATGGTTTCCCCTACTGGGATCTGCAGGGTCACTCACCTCCATCTGCAGAAGTTGCGGCACCCGTCTCCATCTCCCCAAAGCCCTCGATGGACTCCATATGTATGAAGGTACTGCACGTCTCCTCCCAGTGCGTATGTTTTGGGGGTGAGTGGGGACCCCTGCCTGTGGCCATGGCCTCCCTCCTATTGCTGGCCAGGATGTTCCGTACCCTGAGGCGGAGGTCATCCCACCTTTTCTTACAGTCCTTGACTGTCCGTGGGGTGGTGCCGACTGCCGAGACCTTGCAGGCTACCTCCTCCCAGATCTCCTTTTTTCGCTGCTGCACCTCCCTTTTCAGGTTGTGCTGGTTGATCTCCTCAGCATTGGCAGCAAGGGTGTCCGCCAGCATGTTGAGTTCTTCGTCCGAAAAATGCTTTTTGCGCAGACGGGGTTTGATTTTCTGGTAGCCTTGGACATTTTCAATAGATAGGCCCTGGTCTCTCCTCTGTAGCAGTGGTGGTTTGGGAGGATTGCAATGGATTGTGTTTTTAAAGATTGCCGCCGGCGCATTTCCCGTTCCGACGCAATGATGTTACTTCCGGGTCCACTATTACGAGCCCGGTATTAGCATGATGCTAATACCGGGTCGGTATTAAGGGGTGCCTCCTACGCGGAGGCGGTATCGGCAGGTCCTGTGATGTCGATGTCGGGGGGTTCGAGGGCCTTTAGTGCCATGGCAGTATGGCCATTACCGGCATGGGGGTTCGCGCGTGCTCGCACACTCGTAATCACCCGCTATTAGCGGCGTCATACGGGCACGGACCCGCTAGTTCCTCCATGCCGATAATGACCCCGTTTTTACCGCGCTTCTCGTAATGAGGTCCTAAGTGTAGTAGCAGCACCTAGATTTGGGACACCTGCATAGAGGGAGAAAGGACCTAATGCGGGGGCAACAGTATATTACACGGCCTGCGGTAGCAGCCGTGTGGTTATGGTTAAGTTGCTAAACTCATAGGAAGAGCACTTTTTCGGCGGTTTACAACTTTGCTCCCCCTGGACGAATCCTCACCAAACTTTGCAAAAAAAGTATATGGGCGGCTCTGAATTCTTTTTGCCAAATTGGGTGAGGTTTCGTGTGGGGGGTGGTTACAGGGGGTCCCACATTTTTTTTTCTCCCATAGACTGAATGGGAAAAACTTTGCGCACGGCTACAGGTCGAACGGCTGGATGGATTTTCACAAAATTTGCGCCAGGAGCGGGGGCTTGGGCCCAAAAGCGTGCTTTTGTGTGTTCAATGGAAACTGGACCGGTACATTTTTAGCAAAACACTGAAATGTACGTCCCAAAAAATGTGTGATATCTGGGTCCTCTCCGCTGACCCATTTCCCTGTTCGCTCCGCGGACAGAATTGTCATTGGATCGCAGTACGGCGTGGTATCGGAGAAGTTTGGACAGGGCTGGTGGTTGGCTGGAGGGAAGCGTGGAGTGTGTCAACCTTTTTTGGGAAAACCGCCATGGTGTATCGAAGGACAGTACAGCGGCAGAAGGGTCTGGGAAATATACTGTACGCATTGTGTTGGCAGCAATGAGGGAGGGAATGGCTGGGGGAGTAAGAAGTGGTTTATATGTGACATATGTAGGCTAGTATTTTCTGTGGTGATTGGAGGCAGCTGTCGTAACGGTCCCTTAGCTTCTGCTGTGACCTGTTTGCAGCGAACTCTTTTCGTGCTGAGTGGTGGCAGGTCATTTGCAGATAGGGAGTGAATTGCACATGGCATAGGTTGGGTGGGAGCACGGGTGGCGGTGCACTGTGGATGGAATGCGGTAGTTGGGCACATGGAGGCATGCATGGGTGAATGAGGTGCGGTGGGTCTGTGGAAGGATTACACTATTGGGTGCATGGCCTAAGCCCGTAGCCCGTAGGCTGTAGGACATGCACTGAGGAGCGTAGGGCTGCAACATACACACCGCAGGAAGGCATGCTTGAGTCTGCATCCGGTACAGGGTGGTGCTTGCATAGTGCAGTGTGTGCAGATTGGTTGTAGTAGCGTTATTGCTGCAAACTGAATATGGGTAGGTTGGCAGTGACACAGTACTTTCTGAATGGGAGTGGGTGCACCTATAGTATGTGAATGAAAGTGTATAGGGGTGCAGGAGAGAGTGTTTTCTTTCCACATTGTGTTAACTGTTGCAATTTGTCGCTGCATAGCTACATGGTGATGCGCAGGTTGGGTAGGACTGCTGGTGGCAGTGTTGTGTGTGTCGATGGTCATAGTTGGTGAAATGGTGAAATGCATGGTGGCATTACGTTGCTGTAGGTGTGTTCAAGGCCTATGCGGTGTGCAGAATTGTTGAAGTAGGCCGAATGTTGTGAAAACGTTGTGGTTAGTGACACAATACTTTGTGAATGGCTGTGGGTAGAGGTGGTTGAGGATGTTATATGTTTGTGCATTCTGGTAAGTGCGACCTGTGTTCGTGATTGGGTGTTTTATGGTGTGGGGGAGTTGGGGTGAAGTGCTGCTACCTACGTGTGGCAAGTTTGTGCAGAATGGTAGCTGCCCACATGGCCATTATGTTAACTGTTGCCATTTGTTGCTGTGTAGCGCCATGGCGGTGTACAGGTTGGGTAGGAGTGTTGGTGGCAGTGGTGTCTATGTGGATTGTCGCAGTTGCTGATATGGAGACATGCATGGTGGCATTACGTTGCCATGAGTGTGTTCAAGGCCTAGACTATTGGATGCTTGGCCAAAGGCCGTAGGCCGTAAGCCATGCATTCAAGAGCCTAGGCCATGAGGACACGCACGGCAGTAATGCATTTTTCAATGTGCATGAGTTAGAGGGTGGTGACATGTAAGGAATGGGTGTCGAGCACATTTAAGTTGTTATAGGCCACTGTTGCAAACAGATTGTGGATAGGTTGGCAGTGGCACAATACTTTGTGAATGGTAGTGGGTACACCCATAGTATGTGATTGAAAGTACACAGGGATGCAGAAGAGTGTCTTGTTTGTACATTATGGTAACTGTTGCAATTTGTTACTGCATACCTCCATGGCGGTGCCCTGTGGTTGGAGATGAGTGCAGTGAAAAGTCACGCTGTATGGGCACTGGGTGCAATGCATGTGTACTGTCAGTATGTTACAGGGTATGGTTGAAGGGCAGCTTATATGTGCTTGGCTAGTGTGCTGTGTGCACAATGCTTACAGTATGGGCAATGTTCCAAACATGTTGCCAGTGAAACAATCCTTTCTAAGTGGAAGTGGTAAACCAATACTATGTAAATGAAAGGGCGTAGGGGTGCCGGAGACAGTGTAATGTTTATACAATATGATATCAGTTGTATGTAATGATGTGTATGTCCATTGCAGTGTCGAGGTTGATTAGGAGTGCTGGTCCCAGTGGTGCATATGTGCATAATGCTAGTTGGGGATATGCGGACATGTATTGTTCAATTACGGTGGGGGGAATGTGTGCAAGGAGCAGACCCACTGGAGCAATGCAGGTTTGGCAGTGTATGAGGCACAGAGTGGTGATCTTTGGAGAATGTGTGTGGAGCACATTGTCGACGTGCTACAGCAGCACAAGTGAGTTGCAAAGTGTGTATGTGCATTCTATGATTGTGGTGATAGTTGGAACATGCTACGGTATTTGGTGTGCGGCAGGAGATGGTGCAGTGAGAAGTTGGGTAGTGTGGCCACGGGTGCAGTGCATATGTACTGTGAGTATAGAAGTGGGTATGGATGAAGGGCAGTTTATATGTGGTTGCTTACTCTACTGTGTGCAGATTTATTGAAGTAGGCCCAATGTTGTGAAGGTGGTGTGCATAGGTTGGCAGTGACAATATAGCATGTGATGGGTAGTGCGTAAGGGTGGTGCAGGCTGCGCTATGTTTGTGGCTTCTGCTAAGTGTGACACGTTTTCGTGAATAGGTGTTTTAGGGTTTGGGGGAGATGGGTAGAACTGCTGCTACGTATGTAGTAACATGTATGCATAATGTTAGGTGCCTACACATGGTCGCTTGCTTGGATGTGTAGTGTTGCGATGGGTGTGGAAAGGGTTGCAATGTTGTGTGCATACCTAAAGGTGTGATGGGGGCCTGTTAGGATGTGTGTGGATGCTGCAATAGTGCCTTCTTTAGCAGAAATTTCTGGTGGAGGGGCTTTGCAATTAAACGGAACGTGTACTGAGAGTGTTTAACGGTAAAAAAAGGAGTGGTGTATAGAAATTACAGTGTGTAATGCAGAGGTTTTGTATGTGATTGGTGTATGTGTGTTTTGAAATGTGACAGCACCCAATTTGGGGAGTGCTGCAAAGGGAAGAAGTATTGTCAGAGCTTTACTGGGCCATGGCTCCTACTGTATATGGGAAAGCGCACCTGCACATCCTCCCATTATGAGCAGGGTGGAAATGGAAATGGAATTGTGGGAAATAGACAATTAGGAGTTTAGGGTGTGGTTCATAGGAAGGGGCAGTACCATTTCATCACAATACTGTGTCGTGAGGGTGGTCGACATGGAGAGACGCACAGTGCTTATCGTATGTGATACTTTGCACCATCTGCACAGGTGTTGCGTGCGAAGAGGCATTGCTGGTAATTTTGGGTTGGAAGGAGTGGATGCTTTCTGAGCCTGTCAGGGTGACTGTAGTTTCAGCGGGATGGTTCGCCTTTGCAGATTTGTGGCATCCGTCACGAACATGGACTGTGTCGTGGTGCACTATGGAAGTGCACATTTTGGTTACATGTCGTGTGGATGATTAATCTGTCTACTGATGAGCTTGCTGACCGCAGTGAGGCATATTTTTCCTACTGCCAAGGTGGTTTTCTCATGCATAACACCAAGAGCAGTGTGGGTCCATGACGGTGTAATTTGTCCCCAGCCAGCGGTCGGAAGGTGTGTTATAAACAGAATTATGCGTCAGTTTATGCAGACTGCTGTTATGTTCTCCACCCACTATGAGATCATGAGGTCGCAAAATATGCAGTGGTTGAGTAGAAATGGCAGTTATTTGAGCGCCAATGGCAATGCCATTTTCTTTCACACTGTGCAAGAAGCAATGACCAGAATGTTGTAAAAATGTGAGGAGAGGCAAACAGAAATGCATATAAAGAGAAAAACAAAAAGAAATTGCTTGCACGCACGTAAAAAAAAACACTTTATACATATAGGCTGGAAGACTGAATCCCCTGCCTAATTTCATATTGTTGACCACCCCCCCCCACCTTCACTATCACAAAAAGGTAGTGGATTACACTGTACTTTCAGGATGGCACGTGCCACATCCTGGGTGGCTATGTGGATGTATGCGGATGGAGAAATCGTGCATACTTTCATTGAACTTTGTAGTTGACGTGCTTTGAAATGGCACGACATTTGTACTGTAAAAGTATAATGGTACATTTCAAGTGTTGTACATCAGTGACACTGTTCGATGATGGCGGCTTTAATGCGATTGGTGGATGGTTGTGTGCCTATTTATCAGTAACCTAATGAAGTAGAGCTGCAGACACGATTCCAGTTTTACAGGGGTGCGGCCCATGTGCTACTTTGGGAGGCGCACGTGGCAAAATCTGCCCTTTACACCACTTTGCCCAATTGCCATGGCAGTGTGGGGATTAGCCAGTCAGGTAGTGTGGGTGTGGTTAACAGGAAGGGGAGGTGAAACGGTTGCACATTATACTCTGCGTACTGAGGGTGGATGACATGGCAAAACGTATTGTGTTGCCTGTAGGTGATCCCTTTGTAATAGATCTTCACAACTATTCTGTGCAACGAAACTTTGACGGCAATTTTGGTTTGGAAGGAGTGGACGCATTGGGAACCGCTGCGCATGAGTGCCATTTCTTCGATATGCATGCACTTTGCAAAGACCTTGCCACGTGTCCAGTCGTACATGTTATCGTAATTCATTACGGCGGCAGGCAAATGGGTTACCTGCCTCGGTTACATTTGTTCCGTAGACTGAGGAGGTTGCTGGATGTCATGAGGATGCTTTTTCCCACCGCCATGGTGCTTTTCTCATCTATAATACTGCAAAGACTGATCATGGATGTTGTTCCGAGCCAGACAAAGGAAGGTGTCTCATCAACAGAAGCATGTACACTTTTTTGTCCGCTCGTGGAATGATCTTCTGCAACGATGACCTTATTACTTGTGGAAATGCAGAGTGTTTCCAAGAAAATTGCATTTTGTTTTCATCCATTGGCAAAGCAGTTTTGTTTGCTCGTCTACAGGATGCGGTGAAGAGTTTACTGAACTAATGTGCATAAAAGAAAACACAAAAGCTACTGAAAATAGACAAAAAAGGTGTTTTTGTAGAAGGATCTAAACAAAACAAAAAAAACCAGACTCTTTTAAGGGTAGCCCTTACTACGAACTCCCCCTGCCCTAGTTGCACGTTATTCCCCCACGCCCACCCGCAGTACGAAAGTCACATGCAGGGATTTTGCGGGTGGCAGCCACGAAAATGGAACTGTGGGGATTGTCCAATGAGTTGCTTAGGATGTGCGGCAAAAGGAAGAGGGACTCCTGCTGCAAACGGGACCGGCCTTCGATGTACTTGGGGACCTGCACGTGCCACATTCGACGCTCCTCACTATGCTGGCCTATGGAAATGTGACTGTAGCGATTATCCTATCATGTGCTGCTGAGGGTGTGTGTCAGAGGAAAGCGCGCCGATAGGAAGAAGGAATCCTCCAGCTTTACTGGGGCGCGGCCCTAGCGGTACTTGGAGAAAGGCACGTACCACACTCTGCGTTTGTGAGCATGCTGGCCAATAGACATGGTACTATACCCTTTGACCAGTCAGGTGGTCAGGGTGTACGTTACAGAAAAGAGCACCAATAGGGAGAAGGAGTCCTCCTGCTTCACCGGGGTGCCTCCCTCGCGGTGATTGGGGAAAGGCATGTGCCACATTTTGCCCTTCTCACCATGTTGGCCAATGGAAAAGGGACTATGGCCTTTGGTCAATCAGGTGCTCTGTGGGTGCGTCACAGGAAAGGGAGGCATTCAATTTTCCATAACTTTGTGTACTGCAGCTGGCAAACATGGCAAGACGCACCGTTTTCGTCGTGGATGATTACTTTGTGGAAGATCTGTGCGTGTATGCCCTCCAAGAAGACTTGTCTAGCAATTTAGGTTTGGAGGGAGTGGACATTTTGTGGAGTGGTATGGAATCGTGCTGTTTCGGTGGACTGCTTCTAGAATGTCGATGCGTGGCCTCTTCGGCAACTGTACATGTTGTGATCGTGCACTTTGGAGGCTTCTTTTTGGCTTACATGCCTTGTTCCCGTGTGTTCAGTCAACTGAAGATTTTAATGAAAGCAGTGCAGTGCATTTTTCCTACTGCCACAGTGCTTTTCTCATGTATACTGCTGAGAATCGCATGGCATTATTCCAGTGCTTCCTGTCGCCAGCCAGAGGTCGGAAGGGGTCTCATCAACAGAAGCATGTGTGACTTCTTGAGTGCTGCTGGGATGTTCTCCTTTGAGAATGAGAATATTGATACCCAATACATACACCTTTTCAAGGCAAAAGGCATGTCTTTGTCGGCCAGTGGCAATTAAATATTTGTTCACAATCTACAGACTGCACTGAAGACCCTACTGCAAGAATGTGAGCTGAAGTTGAAAATACACATTCACGTATGAAACCCCCCAAAAATGTGTTTCTAGGGAAGCACCTTTAAAAAAGAAAATAATAATAAACACATAAAAAACAAAGGTTCTTTTAAGAGCCACCACAACCAACGACGTGTGCTCACCTGGTAGAAAGTTATTCCCCCACTCCTGTGCGCGTGCAGCATGAAAAGTCTGCGAATATCGCGATAGTTGCAGGGCGGCACGTGGTACATATCCCCCTTTTGCAGATGACGCCCATAGACATTGGTCTGCAGAGGCTACCGATTTGCGATGAAGGAGGCACTTGCCCAGTTCATGCGTTTCTATCCGATCTCTTACATAACTTTCTATCGCAGTATGCAGCTACTGATGTGTCATTTTCTATTTGGTCTGTCAATGGAGACAGCACAGTACATTGCAAAGAAGTGTATTTGTGCATTTCTTTGTCATGTGCCAATGGCATACTTCGGCATTATGACGTTTCACAGCACAGATACTTTTCCCTAGCTACAACGTTCATCTTACTGTGCCAGCTATCTCGATTTCTGCACACCCCATCTAATTTGCCTTGGTGCCTTTCTTGCAAGTAGTGATATTTTCTTGTAGTAAGTGTTGCGCTGTGACTCTCTTGAAAACGCTTTGCAACACGTAATGAAATCTCTTTGTACAGCGCACTCCTTTCTAACCAACTGAACGACAGTGTTCTCCACAATGCCACACCTCCCGCCCTGCTTGCGTGCATTGGCAATTCAGTTGTTCATCTGTGAAAGGTGCTTTCTTTTTTTACCTTTTTTCATTCTCCAGTGCATCTTTATTTATTATCGTGTTCTCACACACGCCACAGAAGGCAAGCCAGGTAAGGTCTGGTACAGAGGGGGCAGCACCTGCCTAAATACTATATGGGACGTGCCGGGAGACAAAATTATTGGGTTGCCCTCACCTATAGAGGCGGCACTCATTGTAATGCTCCTGTAACGACCGTTGCAATGCACTTCCAAGTACCTTCCCTGTGTACAGTAGCGCATAGCACTACATTTACAATACAATGCCCTTTTCCGGCTAAGGGTCTGTAGCGCAGCATATGCTTCGGAAAGGTGGTTTTACAGCTCTGCTGCCCTACAGGAGTGCCCCTCTTGTTGCCAGCAGCAGATGTGGCAAATGCTGTACATGAAAGTACCCAACGTTATTCTTTGAAAAGAAGTAGCCGGCCCACTGTTCCTTTGTCCTTTAATTTGAGTTGTCATCACATGCAGTACAAACACTTTATGCTACGCCATTACTGTTAGCGGTACCATTCGCGGATATACATACATTGTGGAATACAAGAATGTTTACAATAACGCCAACCACAGCTTCTTTACGTATACCACAAAGCCATTTACTCTGCTCTACGAAAAACCTATGAAATTCACTAACAAAAAACGTTGTTAAAGGAATGTTATGGTTAAGTTGCACTGCTAAAAAAACCTGTGAAATTCAATGGAAATCATTGTTACAGGAATGTTATGGTTACATGTAAAACCGAAACCCCTCGAAATTCGACAGTTATGGTAAGCTAAGCAACTATAACTCGTGCCACCAGTGTGGACTGCAAGGACTAACATCCATGACATCAAAGATGCCATCACAAATCTCATGCATAAAAACAGTAAGTGTAGTAGTGGTTAGCACCTAGATTTGGGACTCCTGGATAGAGAGAGAAAGGCCCTAACAAGGGTGGCAGCAGTAAATACAATAACAGTAAGTCTAGTAGCAGCACTTATATTTGGAACACCAATCATCATGAATGTGAATGCTAAGTATTATAGAGCTACACCCAACAGCTACATCTATTGGTACTATGCGGTAGCACAATAGTTTGGGACAGGATAGTACTCTGATATATGGCTGCAATTTGACCAAGCCACTGGCCAGTGAGTGTACATAACATGCAAGTATCCTCAGAGTTGTTCTGGCAATACATGATGCCAATGCACATCTTGGTCTCATTTCAGAAATTCAACATCTTCCAATATTTACAATCAAAACAATGAGGGAACATTAGAAAGCAAAGCACTTTCAATATGGCTACCTAGAAATCACAGAAAGGTTTCACACAATTATGTTGAATTGAATGTGAATTGAATGCACAATCCTACTCAGGCATAGCTCTACGACATTCATAAATGACATGGCAAAACTACCGCTTAAGTCATTTAAATGGTATACATGTATCCCCATGGGAAGTGATCCACATTACAACAGAGACTCACCACACAGCCAAAATATCTTCTTCTCAGACTTATTATGCACACAACGCAAAAAGACAGTGAACCATAAGCAAATTGTGTGAAATACTTTAGATGTGTTTGTTAGGTTAGATTCACCCATTTATGGGGCATCTGATGAGATATGCAGGTTTTTGGCATACATTGATGCCCTTTTTTGCACACATAAAGTGTGCATCTGACAGATGTGTCAGAAACATGCACATCTTGTTAGATGCGCCATTAAATGCCCACTTATTTGGCCATTTGTTATGCAACAATTTGCACACTCTCGCCCATCTCATTGAGATGCAAATGTTTTTTAAATGTGCCCCAAAAAAGTCCAAATTAGACCTACTATTCCACTTAAAAAAACAATTCTGTGCAAAGCATTATATTTAAAAAACAAAAGGAAACTATCGATATTAATTGACATATCTATGTCTATGTGTTTATAACGCGCCGACAGCCTGCGGGCATCAGGGCATCATGTTAAACCTTATTTTCTAAGAATATGCACAGATTCACACAGGTGTGAATTAGAGCAGACCAGAGATGCCTTTGAGCATCTCTGATTTGGTCCTGGTCCCTTATACCTGAGGCACAAATTCTAAATTTGGAGCAAATCTGGAGATGCCTGTGGCATCTCTGATACCCAAGGGTGTAAACGCAAATATCCTATCAGCACGGATTGGCCCACTGAGGAAAAGAAGTAGTATACATTGAAGGAGGCAGCTCACAAAATCAGAGAACATGCTATGAAGGAAGCAGTTCATGTAGATAAACCGGTTCACGTTGGGGTGGTGCCATTGTCATTGTCAATCAGTGTAGCATCTCTGATACCCCCCAGCAAATCTTTTGAGAATTACATTTCCACTTGAGCCTTTCAGAGATGCTCCAGGCATCTCCAGATTTGCTCCAGTTTGACCCTTTGTGAATCAAGTAGCAACAGCAAAACAGAGATGTTCGTTTACATCTTTGATTTGCTCCATTGCAAACCTTTAGAAAATCAGGCCCCATAGTGTTACTAAGAAAAAATGGGAGTAAACCTCGTACTCCTGAATATTCTACCATTATGTCCACATTAAGAATTGGGCATTTTCACAGTTTTCTCACTTTTTTAAAGTTACACTTGTGCACTTCTTTTAAACTGCTCTCTTTCTTGAGCCTGGCTAAGTAAATAGATGCATTTACCACAGTTGCAGAACTGACCATTATTGGGGGAAGAGTGCCGTCCCCACGTCTGAGTAGCCGGTAGCACAGCCAACCTGTATGCTTTATTTGCAGAGGGGAATGTGCCACCTACGTCTGAGCAAAGGCACGTACCCTGCCCGCTTTATTTTTACATGCAGAGCGCACTGCCCTGGAACAAACATAGCGTAATAATATGAGTGCTCTCCTGTGAGTCAGAATGTTCACGTTGTGAGCAGAGCAGGGGAGGGCCATCCAGTCCTCCATGTCGACGGCGCATGCTGAGGGTGCGAGCAGGTAAGGTTTTTTTGTTTGTTAATGGGCCTCATTCCAAGTTTGCCGGTACAGTAACAAGGGTACTGGTTAACTGCAGTACCGTTGTTACCGTACCAGCAAACTACGAGTTCTGCTCGCATATGCCTTTTTGCACGCCAGGTTTGACCTGGCGGGCGGACCGGCACCCGCGAGCAGACCATGTCGAATGCACCGGCACCATTCTGAACGGTGCCGGTGCATCCGGCCTCCCCATTCCCATTGAACTGTATGGGGCTCGAATGGGAATGGGGAGCATTTTTTTTGCGGCAGCACCAGAAAGAAAATGATACCGGGGCAGCCATGCTTGTCTTACCGGTACGGCTACCATCGGTATCGTAATGAGGCCCAATGTACGTATGTATGCATGTGGTGTGTTTGTATGTTTGCGTGAATGCAGGTAGTTGATTGAATGATGTATGAATGCGTGGGTAAAAGTTTATATGAGTGTGCGTGTGTGAATGAGAAGCAAGGCCACTACATTTAGGGGTGGGTTCTACCATGGTGGGGGTTTCTGTGGACATAACATTCTTTTTTGCTTTATCCTTGGTGCACAGTAATATACTTTACTGTACATCAAGGTTAAAGCAAACATGATATGTGTTATTACATGAATAGACTAGCCTACATTCAATGTAGACCGGTCTAGCCACATAATGACACTTATCATGTTTGCTTTACCATTGATGTAAAGCAAAGATAAGTGTTGTTACGTGGCTAGACTGGCCTACATTGAATGTAGGCCAGTTTAGCCATGTAACAACACTTATCATCTTTGTTTTACCCTTGAGTACTGTGCATGTAGGGTAAAGAAAACATGATACGTTTTATTACGTGGCTAGACAGGTTTACATTCAAGTGCAGTCTAGCCCTGAAATAACACTTATCATATTTGCATCAAGGGTAAAGCAAACATGATGAGTACACTTTACTATACATCAAGGGTAAAGCAAATATGATAAGTGTTTATATACGCCCAGAATGGCCTACATTCAATTTAGGCCAGACTATCAATAAAATAGCACTTGTCATGTTTTCTTCACTCTTGTTTCACAGTAAAAGCAAACATGATAAGTGTTATTATGTATTTATTTATTGTGCAATATAGTTTTTAAACAAATCTTTTCTCACATATAAGCAATCAACAATTAAGTGAATTATATATACAAATAATATAGTGCTAAAATACAGAACATCACAGAAAAACAAAATTACTACAATTAAGAACAGTGTGCAAATCATCGTCATACAAAACAGTCAGCAGATGTTTTACAATTAGTGTTATTATATAGATAGATTGGCCTACATCTACTTTCCACCATGACATAGGACGCAGCACTCAGAGCTCCAGGTACGTTCTGTGCCGGGCTGCCATCCCTGTATGACCCCCAGAGAGGGAACGGACCACACAGGCCCCCCATAGTTGCTGGTGGACCCATGCCCACCACTAGTGTCATCCGGGTAACAGATTCTTCACCGCCCACCCAGTCTGGCCATGGCGTGGGCAGACTGCTCCCCAAGCCACGCATCACCTTCACCCAGGCCGCCACATTCCACGTGTCCCGGGACTTCCAACTCCATCCGATCCTCCTGGTCTCGTCCCCCAGCAGACTGTTCCCTCTCAGGCTGTGCTTAAATTTGCGCCACTTATCCCGCGGACCCAGATTGGGGCGCCTATTAACCCATGCTGCACTCCTCACATGGCCCGTGCCTTGTTTGATTCCTGGCCCAGCCAGACTCGCCCCGGGGTAGGCCATTACCGCACAGGCCACGCAGCTCACCTGGGGTCAACCCTACTCACGCAGCCCGAGCTGGGTGCTTCTTCACCTTGGCCACACCCATCATGTGGCCCAGGCCTTTGATCTTTGCCTGGTTGCAGCTGGACACACAGATCTCTGATGCCCTGGGGGGCTGCTGAAGGTCATGCCCCCAGAGAGTGCTTTTCTTCAATTCTCACCTCTTTTCACTCTCTTCTTTTTCCTGTAGCTCCTTTTCTGTCATCACCTTAGCCTTCTCCTTTCAACTGACACTTCCAAATGTAATTTCTTTGTTTTTGTTTCTTCTTAGAATCTTGCTATGGCAGGCCCATTCTATTTGGCAGGGGAGACTTGCCCATTAATTAATTAATTCATCTTTTATAACATGCTTAATACCAGAGACCAATCTCTAAGCATGGGACCGGGATTCAAAATTGTGTTGCTTTGACTTGTTTTGCTTCCAAGACAAATGCGTGGCCGGCTCAAGTATCCCCTTGTACTCAGAGACAGTGTTTTGTGGAGGGGACACATAGTACAGTCAGGTAAGTCATTACAGTCAAAGCACATACACGTTTAAATCTAAACTTTTGAAACCCTGGTTTCTGTGTCTTGGTTTCCCCCATTTGGAGCAAGGGTTACAATGGCATTTTTACTGGGCATCAAGGGTAAAAGCAAACATAAGTGTGATTACGTCATACACTGGCCTATGTTGGTATAGTCCGTATTTATATACTTTCTGTGGCAATGCATTTTCTGCAGGCTGAGAGTCCTTATATGATAATACTAGCATATGTCAGTGCAGCCTGCATTTACATGTATAGGAACAGCCAGCATGACATTTTTTTATATACTGACATATGTTGTGCGCAAAGGCATCATGAAAAGGCATTGAAAAATGCTCATGTGCACTGTTGGTTACTTGCATCTATTGGGTTTTTTCATGTGTTACCATACAAAACTGATTACAAAGTGTGTGGCATTTTATCCAATTTCTCCCATAAAGTTCTGTAAAATGCACCATTTTAACACATTGTTTAAAAAATGTTCTCGTGGGTACCCCTCCACCTTCAAACACCCCTTGTTTTGTTTGGGCTCCCTCACTGCACTTGGTAACTCACGCATTGTAATAAAGTGGCAAGGGAACTATTATCAGTCTCCCTGGTTAGGTCCAAAAGAAACTGGGCCCCGGAAATCCCTTGCCCCAAGAACGGAAGACCCAGCCACAGGACAATGTTCACTGTCTTTATTAACAAATTACTGTGACACTTTGTTCCATACGAATTGGTTCGTTTTTATTAGTGGTGGTTGTACTTGCATTTATTACATACTCATAGTTGTTTTTGAGAAACACTGTTTCAACCTAGATAAGCAAGTTAGGTCAGCCGACACGTGTTTCGACCCGTACGGTCTTTCTCAAGGCTGAGCAATGGTCATGGTGCCATGTGTGGGGTGTTATGTGACAAAATCGTGACATATTGCAATAATACATTTGTGGTGTAAAGGTGATGTGTAAGTATTGTGACAATATATGACATTGACATCAAAACCATTGATGTTTAGGCAAAACATTTTTACATTGTATTGTAGGAGAGAACAAGTTGCTCACCTCTCCTTTCTCTTCCCTTCTCTCCTACAATACAATGTAAAAATGTTGAATATCGAAAAAGGAAATTGGCGCAGAGTCCTGTATTTTCATTAATTAATTTCTTCAACGTATGGGACGGTTAGGCTTTTTACCGTCCTTATACAGTTGACCTGCGACTTCATTGACCGGATTTTGAAACTTTTAATCTTGCACGTATAACTATCGGGATTGTAAGGAGTCGCCCTGGTGGAGCAAGGTTTTTCAAAGCCACAGTTTTTCAAAACTTTACTTAACTTGCAAATTGGGCTGACCCGTTACCTTTATTAACATTCTTCTATGATGGCAGCATATATGAAG
The DNA here is from genome assembly GCF_040938575.1 of Ambystoma mexicanum. Lineage (NCBI taxonomy): Eukaryota > Metazoa > Chordata > Amphibia > Caudata > Ambystomatidae > Ambystoma > Ambystoma mexicanum. Next base: position 287,345,450 of record NC_090931.1, on the reverse strand, counting down.
AACCGTGAAGAAGAAACTAAAAACCTGTTTACCCCCCGAGGGGATATGTCACATGCATTTTCAAGTATGGCTACGAAACGAGAAGATTTACGTTCGAAATTTATAAAACTGGAAAGAATATCGAAAAAGGAAATTGGCGCAGAGTCCTGTATTTTCATTAATTAATTTCTTCAACGTATGGGACGGTTAGGCTTTTTACCGTCCTTATACAGTTGACCTGCGACTTCATTGACCGGATTTTGAAACTTTTAATCTTGCACGTATAACTATCGGGATTGTAAGGAGTCGCCCTGGTGGAGCAAGGTTTTTCAAAGCCACAGTTTTTCAAAACTTTACTTAACTTGCAAATTGGGCTGACCCGTTACCTTTATTAACATTCTTCTATGATGGCAGCATATATGAAGAACCGTGAAGAAGAAACTAAAAACCTGTTTACCCCCCGAGGGGATATGTCACATGCATTTTCAAGTATGGCTACGAAACGAGAAGATTTACGTTCGAAATTTATAAAACTGGAAAGAATATCGAAAAAGGAAATTGGCGCAGAGTCCTGTATTTTCATTAATTAATTTCTTCAACGTATGGGACGGTTAGGCTTTTTACCGTCCTTATACAGTTGACCTGCGACTTCATTGACCGGATTTTGAAACTTTTAATCTTGCACGTATAACTATCGGGATTGTAAGGAGTCGCCCTGGTGGAGCAAGGTTTTTCAAAGCCACAGTTTTTCAAAACTTTACTTAACTTGCAAATTGGGCTGACCCGTTACCTTTATTAACATTCTTCTATGATGGCAGCATATATGAAGAACCGTGAAGAAGAAACTAAAAACCTGTTTACCCCCCGAGGGGATATGTCACATGCATTTTCAAGTATGGCTACGAAACGAGAAGATTTACGTTCGAAATTTATAAAACTGGAAAGAATATCGAAAAAGGAAATTGGCGCAGAGTCCTGTATTTTCATTAATTAATATCATCATGGAGCTCTGTGTCCGCGTATTATTGCCTGCGCAGCAGGCGAGTGCATGATATCCTGAAGCCACAACAATCCCAAAGACCCAACAGGGGAAAGGACTGTTTAGTGAGGTAAACTACATACAGGTTGTACACATGATTAGTATGATCATTGGGTAAGCCATGTCTGGTGGCTCCTCCTGAGACCAACTTTGTGTGACTGTAATGATTTTGACTAAAACATAGCGCCTATGTGCACTTTTTACTAAAATATAGCGCTGTGTGCAGTGCACCCAGAGCTATAATGTACATTTGTTTCAGGCCTCAGTGGAAGCTGAACTTGATGCAAACTCTTTTGGTTTTATTCCATTGGTAAACATGTTTTCAGTGCTGTCTAGTGCTTGCGTTATTTTGCAATGCTTCAAGGACACTTTGTAGAGAAGCTACACACATAGACGGCTAAGACTGAGCCAGGTGCAGTCTGGTAATTGATAACGTTGTTGTAGAATGTAGTTTTTATTGCTACTTTCATGAGAAAGGGAAAAGCTTTGCCTTTTTGGGTTTCTATGGGTCACTCCGTCCGGGTGTCCATGGGAACCTTTGAATTGGTAGGAACTTGGAAAAAGCCAGAAAGTTTTGGAAAATGCCATCATGCATTTGCAATGTCTTAAAAAGCGGGGGTACGCCCGGACAGTCAGTCAGAGAGAAAGATTTGCTGGTAGATGGACGCATCATGCTAGGCCCGTTTAATTTCAAGATCTCTCAGCTTGCCTGTGGCAGAGCTTTCCAGTGCAGTTTTTCTGGTGAGATGAAGGCATTCTTTAACAATGTATCAATGGTGATGTTTTTTTCTAAACTGCTTTTATTACTTCTTATTCTTGTTGTTTTTATGCATGTATGTATGCTTTTGGTGAATACATAGGCCATATAAGAGCTAACTAAGTGTTTGTCTGTGTGACTATTTGTCTCAGAGCGTCCAAGGTTTTTTTTTCAGTTAGTGTACTGTGTAGAAAAATAAGCAATATAGCTGTGCACTTTTTGGAAAGCAAAACAGTGACACAAATACAAAGTTATAGGTTAGTGTAAAGGTGATTGGCCGGTGCAACATAGTGTATGCTTAGCATGGAAGGTGGTTAGGGATTGGACAGAAAAGGTCTTCTAAACCTTGGTGCTTTGGACAGTTACCATGCCAAGTGCAACTATTCCAGGTAGTGGTAACACCCCCGAAGGAGCTGCATGTTCCCAATAGGATACCTTCTCCCATCTCCTAAGCCTCGAGACAGAATATTTGGCTTTGAACATGTATAACTATTGTATCCTTCTGTCTTTGGTTCGATGAGAGAAGCCAACTCATTCTAGCTTGGATGAATAGGCTCTGTCTTGATCACGTGTGCAGGGACCACGAAATGGAGCTCCCTTGCTTGTAATTAAGAGGATTTTTGACTGTGTCTGTTAACTTGAAACTTTCCTTCCTTGCGTGTCCTTGGCAAGGCTATATACAGTGTCTGCGCTGGAAGCCTGGTCTGCAGGCTTCAGCAGGATCTGTCTGTCAGCCTGTTCTTGTATTCTGAGGTTTGTCTTTCCTTTCCCATTCACTCCAATGTACCTATGGCTTCCATCTTTATTTGCATGGCCACCCATGTTAGTTGCGGTTAAGCGTTGGCAAGCCATTTATATGTATTTTTAGGCATCTTGCAGTTTCCATGTAGCAAAAGGTATATGTGTGTTCGTACTCTATCTATGTGAGCCATAACCATTTGCTTTGTGTCTATCAGCAATAATCTAAAGTGTTTGTGTAGCTTTGTGCATGGATGCCTATGTGCTCTACTGTCAATTGAGGACAGGTGTCATCCGGGTATGGTCTGAGAACTTCTCACATCTGCGATACATCAATGCCGGGCAGGAAGGGCCTAGAAGCAATGTACGTCTCTCATATCTTTGTCAGTGGGCTGAAAGTGGGATGGGTGTAATGAGAGCCACATTTGGGTCTCCCTCTTCATTCCCCCCTCTGGTTGACAAGTCGACTACACTCCCTAGACGACCCTCTCTATTAACGTGCAGCCTTGGGACCCAGACCTTTGTCACTTCTCCCAGATGTCAACGGTACTTCACATGCTTGTCTAAGATCCAGGTCAGATAGCTGCAATCTTCATCTGGGTTGCACCATACCCATTTTCCCCAATAGTTGCGTGGATCTGGCGGAAACGCTGTACCTGGTGGGAACAGAGGGCACTGCGTCAAATGAAATTTCAATAAGCCTAGAGTCTGTGCCTCTTCATCAGTTTTTGTTTCTACGTCCAGTAATATTTTCATCCCTATCGTCTTTTCAGTAGTCTTCTTGCACTGTGCTATAGCTACTCTGATAAGGCAGAAGGCAAAAAATACTAGCACTAAGGCTGCTATCAGCACCTTCAGTCCACTAGCCATCTATGATGGTATCCAGGAAAAGTTGCATGTCAGCCAGCCCTCATCTTCTCCTATTGGGCTCATCACCACTTCCATTCTGGTATGCAGGTCTGCTAATTGCATGATTGCCTCTGTCAGTGTTCCATTCTCTCCATCGTGGGAAGGCATGTACGTACAGCAGAAAGGCCCAATCTTTTCTGTAAAGTCATCAATGTGACTGCTCAAAAACTCTGCTTTGACGGCATTAAACCCCTTGACTGTTGAGATTATTGTCTGCAACAGCGCCCGTCTGGTGATCTGGAGCCACTTGGTGTTCACATCAGTCTGAACTCCTGGAATGATTGACGCAAAGAAAATCTCTATCCTTCTGAATAATCTGTGTTCTAGTGGTATTGCGTCTAGTGCATTTTTGAGGGCACGTAGTTTTATCTCTTTACTCTTGTTAGCTTTACAGACCTCTTCTACCTCTGATATCTAAGCATTTTAGGGAATCCATCTACTTGTATGCCTTTGTCGAGGCACTACTCATGCTGGTGTGTCAACTGTACTGGAGAGCATATCCCTCCCCAGTGTGAGAAACCTTAAGGTGTCTTACCCGCTAGTCCCTAGGGATCTGTCATCCAGGTGGTCAGGGCACAGCAATTGCTTTTGGATCCAGTTCCTCGGGGTGGACCAGTGCAGGAGGATCACCTGGATGAGGGGTGCTTGGGGAGTGGAAGTGGGAAACCGGAGGGTGAGACGTGGTATCCCCTTCCCAATAACACCCTTTTCCCATCCTACCAGGTCGGATACCTAGGAATTCAACCCCCTCCCCCTTCTGACACAAACACTTTCTCACAGACAGTTCACCATGAGCGACAACGGACTAACACCAGAGCCGTATACCTGACATGTCCCAACACCAAGGCCAAGCAAGGTAAGGCAATTACAGATTATTACACACACCTGACTTATATCACACTTTCCCACACGGATAAAAGGCAGAGCACGAAAGCACACTCTGAGCGAGGCAAACAAAGCGAGGAAACAGCAGTTCCAAGATGGCAGTTTAATACAAGGAGAAAGACGGTGAGACCAGAGAGAGTCACAAGGAGGGAAGTACCCGTGACCACTAAAGACTGTTACTTTCGTGAGCCTTGGAAAGTAAGACACCAAAGACCAGGAACTAAGGCTGATCAAACCTGCACAGTGTGGCGGGTGGTACCCGGGGCTCTCCTGTGTCGATTACCAAGCTGGGGAGGAGAGATTGCTGCTGTGGTACTGTCCTTGACTCCTACAACAAAGTAGCGCCAGAAAAGACAGCACAGCCAGTGAGTCAGAGAGACTGATACCAAACCAGCTTGTGTATTTGAACCAAGGTTGCAAGCAGCAACATTGTATAAAGAGAACAGTATGTGAGGCATTTGTAATAAGTGAAGTGGATATAATTGGAAACCGAAGGAGTAGTTGAACTTTATCATTGAACTTTGAGAGGCCAAGAAAATATATCATACAGAGTGGTCCAGCGCCACATGGGTGCTCATTCGAAAGTCTCTGCTAGGTATCCAGCTGATGCTAAGTGTGAGAAAAAGGAATATTGAGATTGAAGTGGTCATGCAACGGGTCAAGATAAACCCTGTGCACATTCGAAAGTCTTCAATAGTTTAAAGTACATCAAAATTGGTCCGAGTCCGGCTGAGGGAGACTAATCGAGTGAAATAAAGGGATCTGAGCCTGACTGAGTGGGATCCAACGTTGAACTTTTGTTTTGAAAGGGATCTCAGCCTGGCTGCAGGGAATCCAGGGTGAACACCCAAATTGAATACTGGAAAAAGGAAAAGCACGTTTCTGTGTTTTTGTATACCAGACCCTCTGAGTCAAGAGACTTGCAAGAAGTATAGAGGCGTGGTCACAGAAGGTCTTGAACTGTGAAAATGGAACTGTATCCTCGTGCCACAGAAGCCAGAGTGTGTGCTTTGGTCGAGTGAACCACCTTGTCTCGTGCTGAAAACGTGGAGAAGCGAGGCCAAAGGCCCGAACAGCCTGACTCATCATTTTGTGAATACTTCTTTCTTTTTCATGAACATCACCCCACTTTATTTTTTAATTAGTAGTAAGGATTGGCAATAGGTTTTTTAGTATAGGCCCTTTTAATTTGACAAGACTCCACTAGGACTGCATTATTATTATTTGACGGTTGTAGCTTGCTCCCATCTGTAGATTTAGGTTTAGATAGGCGTTTATCTCACCCTTGGGAAAGTTCAATAAATACCCTTCAACTGTGGTCACTTGTGTCTGTCTTACTGTTGATACCATGCCTTCCTCAGACCGGTTTGGCGTCACTGTCATGTATGCCTTGGATCTGCAGGCCCAGTAGTGATCCATTAGCATTGCTGTAGCAACCTTCATGCTGTTAGAAATCTCCTTCCAAAACTTCACCTCGTAGTGAAGAATATTCTTCCTACTAATGTAACCCTCTGAATGTAAATAATAACATGCAGAAGGATCAATTAATCGAAAGATGGAATACCTCCGAGTCGTTTTGATGGCTGCAAAGAAAATACTTCAGGTTAGTGTAATTGATAACTATAGGCTCAAACAAGGACTAAGTTGAAGCCCACTAACCTGTGCACTGATATCTGTTAAGCCAAATACTTCCTTACATCTGCTAAGTACACAGTCACTGAGACTACTCTGTAACAAAATACGAGAGAGGATTTACTAACAAGAACAATAGCAAAAGTAAGTATGCAGAATTAAAAGAGTTAGTCTTACCAAGAGGGTTTTTTGCTGTTAGGGAAGTCCATAGTTTGACGTGAAGTTTGTGAAAAATGGCACAATCCCAACAAGGCTATTCCCGATGACACGCGTACGCCTTAAGAGTCTCAAAAGGCTGCCCCGACGAAACGCGGACGCCTAAGACACAGACTTGCAAGGAAGTCTCTAGTCCGTGTGTGAATTCCAAAAACACCTGATGTCGATGAGGGATCTAGCAGTTCAAATGTTCAGGCAACAATAAGGCGACTTGCTGTGCAGCTCCAGAGACGTAACCATGGAAGAAGCAGAAGCAATCCGATGTGCGGTCCGAGTCGATGCCGTGCAGGTGTAGAAGCGTAGCTGTGGAAATGACAGAAGCAGTCCGATGTGCGGTCCGAGTCGATGCCGTGCCAGTGTAGAAACGTAGTCATGGAAAAGACAAAAGCAATGCAAAGTGTGGTCCGAGCCGATGCCGTGCAGGTGTAGAAACGGAGCCGTGGAAAAGACAGAAGCAATCCAGGTAACAGTCTGAGTCGTAGCTTGAATATCAGTTCATGGGAGGAACAGAAGTAAATAAAGGCAAAAAGGAAACCAAGACAAGGTGCAATGACAAGGGCAATCCAAGAATGAGGGCAAGGTTGGACAGGAGACAAGGTAGTATGTAACTTCAAAAGCGAAAGCCAAAACGCTAATCAGAAGCAAAGAGCGTTAGGAGAGGCGGTACTAAGTAGGAGTGATCACATGACCCTGCTGTGGACGTGCTGAACGTTGAATTCTCCCCCTTGGCAACAGAGTACTGAGCTTCCATGGCAACCTCCAGTTCCCAGGAAAAAACCTCCTCCGACAACCCCTAAATTATACAGTACGTCTATGAAATGGCAATACCTTTTGTGCGCCATGTTTGTAATTTGAAATACCAGATGGGTTTTTGCTGACAAAACCAGGCTTACGTGACCGTACGGGATGTACTGAATACTTAGCCATGACAGTACCCTCTGCCAAAGATGGACTCCCCTTACGAGAGGCCCAGAAACCAGCTATCAATCGAGGGGCGTGTATGTTAACAGCAGGCTCCCACGTACGATCCTCGGGACCATACCCTTTCCAATCCAGCAGATACATTCGTACCCCCGTGACACCTTAGTGTCCAAAATATCTTGTACTTCAAACTCTTCCTCTCCTTCAATCTGAACAGGAAGAGGTCGAGTAGACATTCTATTGTCAGGATGGAAAGGTCTGAGCAATGACACGTGGAAGACCGGATGCACTCTCCATTTCACGGGAAGAAGCAAACGTACTGCTACAGGGTTGATTACAGCGAAAATCTCATAAGGACCGATGCACCTAGGCAACAAAGCTTTCCGACCAAGAATGTGCAGGTTCTTAGTGGACAACCACACTTTCATGCCCACAGTGTAAGCAGGGGCAGCAGAGCGATGAGTGTCAGCATAATGCTTGGCACATTCTTGAGCCTGCTCCAGATGTGATCTAACCCCTTTCTGGATGGACAACAAATGAGAGAGACAAGAGGCCACAGCCGGACTCCTAGCCGGTAATATTGGGGAAATTGGCAAGGATTTAGGATGGCATCCTTAAAGGGCAAAGAACGGAGAAACATTAGTAGAGGAATGAAGGGAGTTGTTATAGACAAATTCTGCCATACAAAGAACTGAAAGCCAGGTTTCTTGATACTGAAGGGTCAGACACCTCAAATATTGTTCCATTGTTGCATTTAAGCATTCAGTCTGCCCATCAGTCTGAGGGTGATATGAACTAGAGTACCTACCATCAATACCAAACAAAGATGTAAGAGATCTCCAGAATCGCGATGTAAATTGCGACCCCGTCAGTAATAATAATAGAGGGGAGACCAAAAAACCAAAACACATGTTTGGAGAACAAATCTGCCAGAACAGGAACAGAAGGTAAGCCCTGACAAGGGACAAACAGGGCTACTTTGGTCAGATAGTCAATGACCACCCAAATGGTGTCATAACCAGAAACTAATGGCAATTCCACAACAAAATCCATAGAACTCATATCCCAGGGTTGATCTGGTATTGGCATAGACTGAAGTAACCCGACTGGTTTAGCAAGAGTGTGTTTGCATTGTGCACAGATGGAGCAAACTGCAATAAAGTCGGTGACGTCCTTTTGCATGGAAGACCACCAACACCAGTGATGTAGAAGGTCCAGAGTCTTCTTAACACCAGGATGTGCCGCTATCCTGGAGTCGTGGCACCATTGCATAGCTTTGTGATGTGATGCACCATGCGGTATATAGAGCAAGCCATGAGCATAAGGTAGAGAGTGTATGACTTCCAAACTTAACTGCTCAATCTCTTGTGGATTCTTGGCTACCCAGTTTTGCAAGGTTGATCTTAAAGTGGGCTGTAAAGTACAGCTGCAAATCACCTGATGAGGTAACAACAGCAGACCCCCTATGTCTTTGGGTGGTGAAGTCCCATGTATCCGTGATAATGCATCTGCTTTAGTGTGAAGGGGACCTGACTGGTAGGTGATAGTGCAATTAAACATTGAAAAGAATTCATGACATCAGGCGTGATGTGCTGTGGTGCACTTTACTGATTGTAACGCCAACAAGTTCCTGTGATCTGTGATTACTTGGACCGGAAGAACAGTACCTAATAAATGATGACGCCATGTTTTAAAACCGTCTCTAACTGCTAACAGTTCCTTTTCTGTGATTGTATAATATTTTTCATACGAGGTCAGTTTCCTAGAATGGAAAGCAACCGGGTGCAGACCACTAGCTTCTGGACATTCCTGTGACAAAATTGCTCCAAGAGCGACATCCAAAGCATCAGCTTCCACAATAAATGGAAGAGAGAGATTCGGGTGTTGAAGAACAGGAGCTGAGGTAAAAGCAATTTTCAGTGTGGCAAACGCTGAGTATCCTCTTGGTCCCATTGAAAGCTTCTTTTATTACTCGTGAGGGCAGTCAATCGGGCAACAATGGCGGAGAAGTCTTTATTGAATATTCTATAAAAGTTTGCCCAACCCAGAAATGACTGGAGGGACTTCAAAGAATTGGGTATGGGCCAGTCTAAAACTGCCTTTACCTTGGACTGACTCATTTGTACACATTTGCTTGTAATATCATCTCCAAGAAATTCTACTTCGCTGGTATGAAAGACACTCTTTTCTAATTTAGCAAAGAGTTTGTTTTCTCGTAACCTTTGTAAAACCTGGGAAACATGCTGCACATGTGATTCATAAGAAGGAGAGTAAGTCAATATGTCATCCAAATAGACAACCAAAAATTGATCCATCATATCATGAAAAACATTGTTTATAAAAAACTGAAACATTGCAGGTGCATTACATAAACCGAATGGCATTACTAAATATTCAAACAAACCATATTTAGTCTTAAAGGCAGTTTTGCATTCATCACCATCACAAATCCTAACCAGATAATAGGCTCCTCTTAAATCGAGTTTTGTGAATATAACAGAAGACCCTAATTGGTCCAGCAAAACTGAAACAAGAGGTATGGGATATTGGTTATGTATAATAACAGCATTAAGAGACCTATAATCGATACATGGAAGAAGATCCCCTTCTTTTTTAGGGACAAAAAATAATGGAGAGGCCGCTGGAGACTGTGATGGGCGAATAAAACCAGATGCTAAGGCCTTGTCAATGTATTCCTTAAGAATTCCATCTTCTTTCTGGGTAAGAGAATAAATCCTACCAAACGGGACCTTGGCTCCAGGAATGAGGTCAATGGACAATCGAACGGGCGATGAGGAGGAAGAACCTCACTTCCCCCCTTGTCAAAGACATCATAATACTCAGAATACTCCTTGGGCAGAATACCCGCAATTACTGCCCCAATAGTGGGTGCTGAATCCAATAGTGGACGACAAGGATTGTTTGTCTGATTCAAAACAATACCACAATTCCCTTCACAATATTCGGACAAAAACTCAATGTTACCAGAACGCCAGTCAATAACTGGATTGTGTAACTTGAGCCATGGAATTCTGAGGATGAGTCTAAAGTGAGGGGCTGAAATGAGATCGAAAGAGATTGTCTCAGTGTGCTCTTGTATAGGCTCCATGAGCAGGTCTATTGTCTGTTCGGTCACTAAACCTGATACTAGAGTAGTGCCATGCACAGCATTAACCAGCACAGGTTCCTTCTTCTGAATAATAGATAGTGACAGTACTTTAGCATACGTGGTATCAATGTAGTTCCCAGTGGCCCCGGAGTCTAATACTGCCATGGCTGAGATGGAACCTCCAGTAGGAAGAAGAAAGGCCACATGAACTGTGAATGGTAAGACTATCCGTGAGTCCATGGGAGAAGCGTAGCCCGGCAATTGGACTCCTCTTATTGCCGAGCTTTCAAGTTTCCCAACTTCTTAGTGGGTTTCTTTGGACAAGCTTTCAATAAATGTTCCTGGGAACCACAATAGAAGCACAGTTTGTTCTTTTTTCTGTGTTCACACTCCTCTGGAGACAAAGGACGCTGTGTGGCTGCCCCCACCTGCATGGGTTCTGGGGTTCCCAATGCTGGCGCGGGTATTAAAGAAGAGGTAAGAGGAGATCCTCTCTTATCTCCCTTTCTGGCAGCCTTCCGGGCGTCTATCTGCAAGACTAGGTCCAACAATTCTGGAAATGTGCTTGGGACAACAGGAACCATACCCAGGGTATCTTTCAATTAATCAGACAATCCCTTGTAGAAGAGAGAGGCCTTCTTATCATCAGGCCACTGAGTTTCAGCAGTCAACTGATTAAATGTAGCCAAATAAGCTAATAAGGATAAGTCGCCCTGGTGTATATTCAATAACTCAAGTTCCATAGCTTGACTCTTATAACGGGTATCAAATACTTTAATCACCGCCTCAATTAGGGCATCGCAGTCAAACAATAAAGGACTACCCCCTTCAAGTAGACGGTTGGCCCAAGCTGCTGCTGTTCCTCCAAGATGGTACAATAGGAATGCAGCTTTAGTAGTAGAATCAGGGGAAGAGCCCGGTCGACACAAGAAGTGTAGGCGACATTGATTCAGAAAAGTCCTATAATGTTTAGGATCCCCATGGAACATCTCTGGAGGTGCCACTGGAAATTGGGATGCAACATATATGGGGCCTGCATCAGCTTGGGGTGGTCCGGTAGCCGAAGTGCTAGGGACTGGCTGTGCAGCGGGGATCTGCACTGCATTCTGTAAAGCAACTATCTGTTGCTGAGTAGCGGCATGAGCAGAGGCCATGTCAGAACGGAGGTCTGTCACCAGTTGCAATATGCTAGCCAACATCTCATTAGGGTCCATTTTGTAAGGCTTCTGATTTTGTCAGAAATCTCCTTCCAAAACTTGACCTCGTAGTGAAGAAGAATATTCTTTCTACTAATGTAACCCTCTGAATGTAAATAATAACATGCAGAAGGATCAATTAATCGAAAGATGGAATACCTCAGAGACGTTTTGATGGCTGCAAAGAAAATACTTCAGGTTAGTGTAATTGATAACTATAGGCTCAAACAAGGACTAAATCGAAACCCACTAACCTGTGCACTTATATATGTTAAGCCAAATACTTCCTTACATCTGCTAAGTACACAGTCACTGAGAGTCACAAAATACGAGAGAGGATTTACTAACAAGAACAATAGCAAAAGTAAGTATGCAGAAGTCCAAGAGTTAGTTTTACCAAGAGGGTTTTTCGCTGTTAAGGAAGTCCATAGTTTGACGTGAAGTTTGTGAAAAATAGCACAATCCCAACAAGGCTATTCCCGACGACATGCGTACGCCTTAAGAGTCTCAAAAGGCTGCCCCGACGAAACGCGGACGCCTAAGACACACACTTGCAAGGAAGTCTCTAGTCCGTGTTTGAATTCCAAAAACGCCTGATGTCGATGAGGGAGCTAGCAGTTCAAATGTTCAGGCAACAATAAGGCGACTTGCTGTGCAGCTCCAGAGACCTAACCACGGAAGAAGCAGAAGCAATCCGATGTGCGGTCTGAGTCGATGCCGTGCAGGTGTAGAAGCGTAGCCGTGGAAATGACAGAAGCAGTCCGATGTGCGGTCCGAGTCGATGCTGTGCCGGTGTAGAAACATAGCCGTGGAAAAGACAAAAGCAATCCGAAGTGCGGTCTGAGTCGATGCCGTGCAGGTGTAGAAACGTAGCCGTGGAAAAGACAGAAGCAATCCAGGTAACAGTCTGAGTCGTAGCTTGAATATCAGTTCATGGGGGGAACAGAAGTAAATAAAGGCAAAAAGGAAACCAAGACAAGGCGCAATGACAAGGGCAATCCAAGAATGAGGGCAAGGGAGGACAGGAGACAAGATAGTATGTAACTTCAAAAGTGAAAGCCAAAACGCTAATAAGGAGCAAAGAGCGTTAGGAGAGGTGGTACTAAGTAGGAGTGATCACATGACCCTGCTGTGGATGTGCTGAACGTTGAATCCTCCCCCTTGGCAACAGAGTACTGAGCTTCCATGGTAACCTCCAGTTCCCGGGAAAAAACCTCCTCCGACAACCCCTAAATTGTACAGTACGTCTATGAAATGGCAATACCTTTCGTGCGCCATGTTTGTAATTTGAAATACCAGATGGGTTTCTGCTGACAAAACCAGGCTTACATGAACGTACGGGATGTACTGAATAATTAGCCATGACACATGACTGGTATCTTCGATATTTGTTTGCATCCTTTATTCTCCCCAACCTTCACTGGACCAACATTCTGGGAACACAAGGAAGCATTCTCGAGTGGTATGATTGGCATAGGACCTGCTTCTTTCTCCACCGAGGTGAGCAGTTTTGCACTTGCTGCCCACTCCTTGAGGCAATCGTTGTTTTCCTTCTGCGCCACTTGTACTGGAACTGTCAGAAGTGTGTGTGCTTTGCACCCTACCATTCCTTCCTTCCATCCTTCTCCTGTGAATATCTGTCCATATATCAGTAACTGCAGTCCTTCCCAACATCCTTGCATTCTTCCTATCGCTCTTTGTCCTGTCTTCGGGCATTGCAACTCCTTTTGTGTCACTATTCCGGCTTTTCCTTTCTTTGGGCTGTGAGGCACTTATTCTATGGTCATGTCAGTGCTCCAATAATCATCTATCAATTCTTGAGTCTTGATATAGCTGTCTTCATGAAGCAAGACAGAGACAACAGAGTCAACGTTCAAAATTAAATACTTTATTAAATCAAATGTCTGGATGGTAGAAGGCCTAACTTGCCCCACGCTAAGGTGGGATTTCCCTACCTGAACAAAACTAAGGAAAGTCAGAGTCAGACTATAGCTCAACAGCATGTAGGGATGTAAATAATCAAAGATATGGTGGTCAACATAAAGTTCTTAGCTTCGTCCAGCTCTTTGCTTCTTCTTCAGCTCCCCTTCTGCAAGTTCAAGAAAGTTCCCTGAAAGTCTCAAAATAACCTTTCGTACGTTCAAGGTAATACCGTTCCACATAATTCGCAGGGTTCCCTTCCCCAAGTTCCAAATAACACAGTAAAAAAAAAGGGTCTTGAGGCTTTGTTTCCCAAGACAATACTCGCAGTTCCTCAAATCTCAGGGTTCGCTTCCCAAGACTTTAATTTAGCCACTTGTACTTGTTTTAGTCTTTTCAAAACGTTTAACACAACTCCAGGTCAACCTGTCCCTCCCTCTGGTTTGCATCACCAGTTCACTTGCAGTGCTTTTCCCTGGTTTATTTCACAATGTCTTTGGTTCTCACAATTCAGGGCTCACTGGTCTAGGCGCAGTTGTCAGACCACACTGTCCACCCACCACAAGTCACGCAACCAGGATCCCTAAGCTCTTCACCCAGCACAGGTTCTTCTATACTTGTCCCAGTGTACAGAGTCACGTTCGCTTAGTTTATCTTTGTTGGCCTCTTGGCTTTACGTGCAATGTTTACACTCCTCTGGCTTTTCCTGGTTAGCCTCTTGGCCCTGACATAACATGTCACACACCTCTTGCCAGTCATTGGCCTTGCCGCACTGCATTTACTCTTTGACACTTTGTTGTGGTCTTGTTCATGTCCCACCTTTCTATAGGACTCTTTCACACTTGCACAATGTTCCATAGGTTGCTTTCACATGGGCACTTTCACTTTGACTGTCCTCTGCTACTTGAATTGCCCATAAAGTGTTATTCAATAAGCTTAATTGCAAGGCTTTATTCAGTTCGGTATTCAACAGATATTAAATATGCTTAATTTCAAGTTTCCATTCAGTTCGGTATTCAATATGTATTCGTTATGCTGAGTTTCAAGTTTCCCCTTAGTTCGGTATTCAACATACATTCAATGGGCCTAAATACGAGTTTGGAGGTAGCCATGCCCTTAATAAGGGCATGGCTACCCCCAAACCCGGGTCTGGGTTCCCTGAATGGGAAAATACTGGGCCATTCCGACCTTGGAGGGCCCAGTATTTCCCCATTGAGGGAACCCGGACCCGGTCCACCCCCATTCCCATTTGAGCCCCCATAGGGCTCAATGGGAATGGGGAGCATGCTAACAACGGGCCCGTTAATGACAGGCCCATTGTTAGCATGCTGGGCCGTACTCAGGACCCGCTAAGAACGTCTGGTAAAACCAGGCATCCTGAGCGGGTCCCGCGAGGGGACCTTGTAATGGGGCGGTAAGGGGTTAACGGCTCCGGCACCTTTAGCGGTGCTGTTAACCCCTTACCGCCCTCCTCGTAATGAGGCCCAATATGTTTACATTCAAGTTTCTATTCAGTTTGGTGTTTCAGTACCTATTCGCAGCCCACTAGGAGTGCTCCGGCTGTCGAGTAGCTTTCCCTGACACTCATCGGTCCTTCGGGTTGTTCTTCGGTGACTCCTGATGCTTCCTTTCTGCTTTGCAAGTCGGTGGGCGAGCTTCTGCGAGTCCTGCTCGCACACTGGGCTGTCTTGCACATGCCAGAAGCTCTGCTGCCTTTGCACGGACGCACACAGCGTCCTTCTGTCTCCTGCTCGTTCTCAGTTCCTGCTGCAGGTTCCTTGACACAGAGGCTCCCACAACTGTAACAGTCCAATGGACTGCATCACCTTAGGCTGTACAGGTTCTCTGGGCTGCTTGCCAGCGTCCTGACTCCTCCACCATTCCCACCACGGCTGCCTCCTTTGGAACAAGGGTCTCTCCCCACAGACCCCCCTGTTCCTCCCTGAGCTGTTCTCTGGCCCTCTCTTTAAACACCTGCAACTACTTAACAATTTGCAGGTGTAATTCCTCAATTGGGTTTGCCTGACTATAATTAAGGGGACTTGCCTGACTCTCACCATACTCTGCAGGCATCTTCTTTGTCCCAGTACCAGAGTGGTAAAAGGAAGGTTTAGTGTTCATTAACCTTAGTCTCCTCTTCTTCTTCCCAGTACTTTCAGAGGTAAAAAGGGGGAAATGAAGGGAGAAGTTTTGTAGCAGCCCATAAAGGCTGGGGGAGGGGAGGTTGGTCATCAATAGGGAAAGGGGATACCATGTCTCGCCTGTGGGTACCCCACTCCCAATCCCCAAGGACTCTCCATCCAGGGGATCCACCTAGCTTCTACCCCCCCCAAGGGTAAGGATCCAAAAGCAAGGGCCTTTCCCTGGCCACCTAAGAAGAGTATCCAGGGGGAGTAGGAGTGAGAATACCCTCAGGTTTCTCACATACCCTTCCCCAATGTGGGTTGTGCTGAGGTGCTTCACAGGCAAGCCGGGAGTGGAAGTCCATGTTACCTTGCCCTCGCCCCTTCCGGTGTTCTACTATGCAGCAATAAGGTTGAAGCTCCAAGAAACCCCACATATCCCTTAGGTTGGATTCTTCTCTCTGGTATATCGGGTCCACTCTTAAGAAACCAATACTTTCTTCCCCACTCGTTCTCTTTTCAGACTTGGGAGGTTCTAGTTTCATTGGGCAGGGAAGCCTAACTCTAAGAATCTTGAATTTAATTTGGGCTACCTGAGAAATCCATTGATTGAATTGGGGTAAATCACTTCCTTGGACTAACTTGGTCGATAGGTTGGAAATCACTGCTAAATTTAGGTTTATTTTTCTTCTCAAGATGGTAATGGGGATCTGGGTTAATGGGTAATTTCCGTATGGCCATGTACACAGGTCACCTTCTCTTTTCCTACTTCTTTCCATCCCATGTGAAGTAAACCTGTTCTTTTGGCACTTTTCTTACTCCCATATCAAATTCTGCCCAGACAGTTTTTCTCTCTAGTGTAACAGGGATTTTATATGTGGCTTCAGCTCCAGTACATAGAAAGACATGGGGTTTGCTCTGACTCTTATGGGTCCTTCCTTTTGGACCAAACTTCTTTAGGCCCTTCTCTCCTTCTAGCATCATACCATGAGGTTGGATATATAGGGCATTATTGTATGATGACTCAATCCTTTCTTTTTTATTCTGTTTATCCTGATTAAGTAATGGAACTGATAGAATGGTGGGGAGATCGATCTGGTTTAAGGGGCAACAGCTTGTGGGTTGTCCATAACCTCTACAGGAGTAGCACTCTTGAGGATGGTTAATAGGTAGGGTTATAACAGGAGGATGGTCTCTTCCTTTTGCCTGCTCCTGTAGGAACTCAGATGGTGAGTAGTCCTGCTCTATTGTTGGTACTATTTGGGTCAGGAGGACAGCAACCGGTTCTGGTGAGGAAGGTTTAATGTTACATGGTGACTCGTTGGGGCTTTCTAGGGCCTCGCCAGGGTTTCTTAACGGGACTGAGTTTTCTCATCTAAGGTCAAAATTCGGTTTCAGTAAATCATTAAGTGGGATCTCTGGGCGGATGGGCCTTGGTTCTTCTTGTCTAAATGACAATGCCCCAGAGAGAATCCCCATTCTACCCATGAGGGATGTGGTTTATCTCTGCTTAGGACTGATGATTCAGATACCTCGGCCTCTGTTTCCCCGATTTCATGGGTTTCCAGATCCTGTGGGGAGTGGATCGTTCTGACAGAGTATCCTTCCGAAGGGAGACTTTCCTTTCTCTTTCTAACAAACTGAAAAATTCCTGACTTTCCTCCTCGCCAGATGTACTCTCATGGCAACTTTCTCTTAAAGACTTCTGGGCAAGGGATTCCCATAGATTTTGATATCTCAAATTTCCCACCAATTGGCCCTGCTCGATCTCAATGGGGCTTTCAGAGAAATTCAGAAGAACAAACTTCAATTCATCTCCCCAGGAGAGCAGAAGTCGTATTTGTTATCCTCTTTCTCTAGTAGGCAATACATAGATGGCCACACTGTTGGGGAAACTGAGTCATAAACCTAAAGAAATTATTATCTTGTCTCTCCCCGGTACCCGATAATCTTGGGGATAAAAAAGATGGAAATCATTCCCCTCTATGGTCTTTCTTTTGGGGAGAATAGCTTGTGTATTCAAAACCTGGAAGGCGACCCCTAAAGATGGTTTACATGGTGGGTTTTGGCGTGCCCCAGCTGACCCTAATTTAGTAAATTTGACCTGCTGAAGGGGTTTGTGTTGGCCTTTGCCCCTTGGGATTTCAGTCTATTGGGGAAAGCAGGTTGGTGGTAGGTGAGTGCTAGCTTTCTGGCAGGTCACACATGCTTGACTAAAGTGTTTAATGTCAGTGTGGATTCTGGGCCAGTAAAACCTGTTTGTTATATGTATCTCAGATTTGGACTGTTCCAGATGGCCTCCCGTCAGATGTGAATGGGCTATTTCTAGGACCGCCTGTTTGTGACTTTTTGGGATTACCAACTGTGTTGGTACAAGGCCCTCTGAAGTGGAGTCTCCTCTGTAAAAAAGCCCATGTTTCAAAAACAAAAAAGGTCCCCCTTTCTCACGACCCTCTGATTCTGTTACAACTTGCAAAAACATTTCAGCTAACAAGGGGCCGTTTCTTTGGACAAAGGCTAAGGGCCTCATTACACAGACAGCGGTAAGAGTTTCCCGGTACCGGTATTTTACCGGTAAACCCTTACCGCCTTACTACAAGGTCCCTTTGCGGGTTGGAGAATTTAACGCCTGCTTTTTGCAGGCGTTAAAAACCAACCCGCAAAGGGACCAGGGAGCTACTTACGGCACCGCAATTTGTGGTGCCGTAATTAGCACCTTCCCCATTCCCATTATGCCCTATGGGGCAAAAATGGTAATGGGGAAGGGCAATGGGGGAAGGGGGAATTACCGCCCCACCAACCTTGGAATAGGGCAGTAATTCCCCTTTCCACCAAGGCGGTGCCGGTATTTTACCGGCATGGACCAAGGTGCTAATAGCACCTTGGTCCACCACTGTCCATGTAATGAGGACCTAAGTCAGGAAGTGTCTCAGACTCTTCCTCCTTAGCTTTTCTGGGTTCAGGGTTGGGGGGGCCATCAGCCTCCCTGAAGACTTGAGTTCCCCTATCTGTACTTTCCTTCCCGATCTCCTTGAGCGTAGGAAACACTGCTTTCTCAAGTACCCCTTGAGCAGTTTTATCCCCTTGATGAATTTGGAATGAATACTTTCTGTGATTTTATGCAATACATCACCTCTAAAGTCTGGGTCTATTACTCCCGCTAATACATCCATTCTAAATCTCCACGCCAGCTCTGACTTGAGTGCTAGTTTAATGTATGCATCAGGGGGTGGAATCAATATCAAATCAGTGGGTATCAATCTTCTTTCACCTGAACGAATGGGTTCATCCCTACTTCTACAGATATCAAACCAGATAGAGTCCTTAGTAGCTACTGAGAGGTCTGATGTTCTGGCATTTAGCTTTTCAAATGTTAGGGTTCCCAACTTGTATCGTTGAGCCGCATCCCACTACTGACACCATTTGTGAAGGCATCATGAAGCAAGACACAGACAGCAGCTTCAACTTTCAAAATTAAATACTTCATCAAATCAAATGTCAGGATGGTAGAAGGCCTAACTTGCCCTATGCTAAGGTGGGATTTCCCTACCTGAACAAAACTAAGTTGAATCTGAGACAAAGAGTTCAACTTAAAAGTCTGTCTGTGTCCAGACCCTATGCTTGACCTCACAAATAAAGCTAAACAGCGTGTAGGGATGTCAATAATCAAAGAAATGTTGATCAACATAACGTTCTGAGCTTTGTCAAGCTCTTTGCTTCTTCTTCAGCTCTCCTTCCCCCAAGTTCAAGAAAGTTCAACAAAAGTCTCAAAATTACCTTTCCCACGTTCAAGGTAATACAGTTCCACACAATTCTTGGGTTTCCCTTCCCCAAGTTGAAAGTAACACAGTTAAAAAGAAAAGGGTCTTGAGCCTTTGTCCTCACGACAACACTCACAGTTCCTCAAATCTCAGGGTTACCTTCCCCAAGACTTTAACTTGGATTGCATCACCAGTTCACTTGCAGTGCTTCTCCTTGGTTTATTTCACAATGTCTTTGGTTCTCACAATTCAGGGCTCACTGGTCTAGGCGCAGTTGTCAGACCACACGGTCTACCCACCACAGGTTGCACAACCAGGATCTCTAGGGTCTTCAGCTAACACAGGTTCTTCTATATTTGTCCCTGTGTACAGAGTCACGTTCCCTTAGTTTGTTGGCCTCTTGGCTTTATATGCATTGTTTACACTCCTCTGGCTTCTCCTGGTTACCCTCTTGGCTCTGCCATAGCATGTTACACACCTCTTGGCAGTCTTTGGCCTTGCCGCACTGCATTTACTCAAAAGGTTCACTTTATGGTGGTCTTGTTCATGTCCCACATTTCTATGGCACCCTTTCACACTTGCACTCTGTTCCATAGGTTGCTTTCACATGGGCACTTTCACTTTGACTGTCCTCTGTTCCTTGCTTTGCCCATGAAGTGTTATTCAATAAGCTTAATTGCAAGACTTCATTCAGTTTCAAAATTCAATATGCATTTGTTATGCTGAGTTTCAAGTTTTTCCTTAGTTCGGTATTCAAGATGCATTCAATATGTTTAAATTCAAATTTCTATTCAGTTAGGTACTTCAGTACCTATATTCAGCCCGCTAAGAGTGCCCCGGCTGTTGAGTAGCTTTCCCGGCACTCACCAGTCCTCTGCGTTGTTCCACAGTGACCCCTTCAGCTTCTTTTCTGCTCCATAGGTCGGCGGGCCAGCTTCGGCGTGCCCAGCTCATACACGGGCTGTCTAGCACACGCCGGTAGCTCTGCTGTCTTTGCACGGACGTGGACGGCGTCCTTCTTTCTCCTGCTTGGTTGCAGCTCCTGCTGCTGGTTCCTTGACACGGAGGCTCCCACACCTGTCACAGCCCAATGGCCCACCTCGCCTTGGGCTGTATAGGTTCTGTGGTCTTCTGGCTGGCGTCCTGGCTCCTCCACCGGGCCCACCACAGCTGCCTCCTTTGGAACCAGCGTCCCCTGTAGGTCTCTCCCCACAGGCCTCCCTGTTGCACCCTTAGCCGGTCTGTGGTCCTCCCTTTATACACCTGCAACCAGTTAACAGGTTGCAGGTGTAGATCCTCAATTGGGCTTGCCTAACTATAATAAATGGGCCATGCCTGACTCTCACCATACGCAGGCACCTTCTTCGTCCCAGTGCCAGAGTGGTAAAATTAAGGTTTAGTGTTCATTACTCTAAGGGCCTCATTACACGGAAGGCGGTAAGGGTTAACGGTCACCGGTAATGGTACCGCTGACCGTTAACCCTTACCGCCTTACTACGAGGTCCCTTTGCGGGACCCGACATTAACGGCTGGTGTAGACCAGCCGTTAAAGTAGGGACCCGCAAAGGGACCAGGGTGCTAATTACGGTACCGCAATTTGCGGTACTGTAATTAGCACCTTCCCCATTCCCATTATGCCCTATGGGGCAAAAATGGGAATGGGGAAGGGCAATGGAGGAAGGGGGAATTACCTCCCCGCCAACCTTGGAATAGGGCGGTAATTCCCCTTTCCTCCAAGGCGGTGCCGGTAATGGACCAAGGTGTAATAGCACCTTGGTCCACCGCCTACCGTGTAATGAGGCCCTTCGTCTCCTCTTCTTCGTCCCAGTACTTTCAGAGGTTAATGGGGGGGAAATGAAGGGAGGGGGTTTGCAGTAGCCTATAAAGACTGGGGAAGGGTTAGGTTGGTCATCATAAGGGAAAGGGGATACCATGTCTCACCTGTGGGCACCCCACTCCCAATCCCCATGGACCCTCCACCCAGGTGATCCTCCCTCGTTTCTCCAGCCCTAGGGTCAGAATCCCAAAGCGATGGCCTTTTCCTGGCCACCTGAGAAGGGGATCCAGGGGCAGTAGGAGTGAGACTACCATCAGGTTTCTCACAGTTAGTTAAGCTCTCCTGTGGTAAAACTGAGCAAGTGCAGCAAAAAGAAATCGTTCCCAAACACGTTGCACCTTGGCACTATTTAGAAATGCAATTATAGGTATGTCGCCTTGAGTTAATGTGGGATAAGTGTGTGCCACATAAATAAGAAAAGCATAGAAAAGCACCATAGGTGGTATCATTTGTGCAAATGTAGCTGTGAGTTTGGGGAAAGTGCTTCTCAATGTCTGTGCAGGTATAGAATCATTAACCACAATCAGTCCAAAATTTCATGATGGTTACGTAGTGTGAGGAAAAGATAGTGTGCCTAGTCTAGCTTTTCCTTTTGTTCTTGTCTAGCTCTAGTCATCGATCGTGTCTGCATTCACTGAGGTGTCTCTTCCCTTTCTTGTTCATCTTGCATCAAATTGTCTACGCATTGGACAGAGGAGGTCTCACCTCTGCAGGTTTGACATCTCCAAGGTAGTTGCAGGCCTTCTTCCGGTTCCATGTAATAATGTCCCTGCAAAAATGTTTTTTGCGGAGCCATTATCACATTGAACATGAGTGGGGCATGGGACATCCCAGCAACCCATCCCTATACATAATGTCACCATATATAATGTTGCCAATGGCTTTTCCCGGTGACATTATGTATTAGGACATTATGTATGGGGACATTATTACCTGATACCCTTCTTGCCCACAAGTTTCACAGCTCGCTTGATTGCTTGTTATACTGAACAGGGGCCATCAAACCTGGGCTTGTAACAGGACCGGAGGAAATTTCGTAAATAGACTTGGTCCCGTGGATAAAGAGGTGGCTGCTTGAGCAGTTAAGAGTCTGTTACTGGTGCATTATCTTCCTCATCCTTCTTCGACCTCCCCTGTCGGGACTGGAGCTGTCGAGAGATAAAAGAAGCACTAGCCATCATTGAAGTGATATATTCACGCATTTAATCACCTAAGACAGTGACTGTATTCTGGGCGTCTGTCAGCGCTCTAGTGGGAGGAGCAAGAGGGAGTCGCATGCATCGTCCTGTCACCACCTCATGAGGGGTTAAATGCTGGTCGGATCCAGATTGACTGCGCAATGCGAACAAGGCTAAGAGGTAGGCAATGAAGCCATCTCTTCTTTAATGTTGCTTTTATTTTTGCTTTTTTCTCCTTCAGCAAGCCATTGAGGTGCTCACAAATTTCATTCACTTGCGGTGATAAGCACAGGAAAACTTATGCTTAATCCTCGGCAGGGCTGTGATGTGCTCAAAGGTTTACAAAGTGATGCCCATTGTCTGAACACAGGACCTTGCATACTCCCTAAAGTGAGAATACATTGCTGATGAGGGCATTGGGGTGTGAGCATGGACCAGCTTAGATCCAGCAAGAAAAAGGGCATACCAAAACAATCATATAGGGGTAAGCTTGGCAGACTTGGATCATGTCCACATAATCTACGTAGAGATGTTGGAAGGGCCCAATAGGACGCAGTATTGTTCCTCGCACTACACGCAACGTGTGACCTAGATTATATTTTTTACATACCATGCAATTATTCATAAATGTGTCATTTATTCCAAGCAGCACGGCACTCGGCCTAGTGATTCTGCTGACCACGTACATTTGCGCCAAGCCTTCCAGTAAGCCTCACATCTCAACGCTTGACACTACCTTGACTTGCTCACTGCTTCTCCAGTTTCCTTCTCCTCTCATTGCTCCTTGTTCTCCTTACTCGCCTTCCTCCCCTTCTGCTTGCCCTTCCAGATTCTCTTCGTTTTTGCTCTGTGTCCTAGTGCCCTGTTGCTCTTCCTGCTCTCATACCTCTTGCTGCCTTCTTGCTGCTCACAGGATTACTGGATCTCTTCCCCTTCCGGAACACCCATGGACCACCTGCAGGGTTTTCTCTCGCTGAGGGTTTTTTCCTGGCTTTTTGGGTTTTCTCCCCGGGGTCAGTCTGCTCGGTGGCTTACCTACCAGGCAAGGTGGCATTGCCCCTTTCTTTATGAAACGCAATCCAAAAAGAAAAGGCTCAAGGTGAATGTAGGCAAGAAAACCATGAAAAAGACTCTACAGGAGAGCCTATTCCCAGAGTCTACAAAACTCAAAATGTGGCGATATGCCCCGCCAGATTGGGACAGAACCAATCTTCCCCAATATGTGCAGCAAGAAAATCCTTACTAAGGTGAGAGGGGTAGTACAGCTGTGTGAGCACAATCTGCAACAATGTCGCAGGAATGACTGCCTTTCCTGTGCTCTCCTGTTGCCACAATGCATCTGTAGGGGATATTGAACATCCTCTCTTCACCCATAACTCCTTTTCTTCTAGTGGTGTTCTCCCTTGAAACTCTACTATTTGGGTAACAGACAATGAGCAATTCCCTTCTCTGAGTATCATGTTACGCACACGTATGCGTGTGTTAGATGGGGCATCAAACTCATTTATTTCGGTAAAGTATGCTGCTCACTTCGCCTCTGTGTCTGTGGCTTCGTTGCTACGGGAGATCAAGTCCTCCCCTTTCGTGTGTGCCTGGCACTTCACGACTGCTGTGGCTGATGGGATTTGTAGTGCGTCTATGAGTCTAGCGAATAGGGGCGCATGCTGCACTGTGACAGTCCGGCATGTACTGTGGGCGTACATATGCAGAATCAGAACACACAGTAACGTCCTCATTCTAATGCCATTTTAAGAGCTTTTAACTCTGCTGCTTGCTACTACTTCAACTGTCCCGCTCTGCTTTATTTTCACTACTGCCGTCCCAGTATGTCTCTCTCCTGTCATCTGGTCTATAGTTGATGACCCGTCAATAAAGAGTACTTTCCACCTTTGAGGGCATTCTCTCCTGCTTTTGGAATGTCGTCATAATGTTCTGTGTACATAGTACAGTCGTGTACATAGTCTCCCTCTACTGGTTCAGCCATGAACGTTGCTGGGTTTACAATTCTACACCTTTCTATTTTTATCCCCGGATTCGAGATAATCACCTCGTATCCGGATGATCTCTGCGTGGTAAATGTGTTCTTGGGCTTTTCAATGATAGCAAAAAGGGCATGCTCCATGTAGAGTCTGGTGCTACACCCCATTGTGATACTCACAGATTTCTCCACTGCAAATGCAGCAGCAGCCAATGCTTGTTTACAAAGGTAGTGTCATTTGATCACCGGGTCTAAATGTCCACTGTAATAGGCCATTGGTTTGTGCCCTAAGGTTGTCTTCTGTGTGAGCACCACTGTAATCACTACTCTATTGGAGTGTGAGAAGAAATTGAATTTTCTGCTGTAATTGGCAATCCCTAACACTTGGGCTTTGCATATTGCCCCTTGTATGCTTCGGTCACCTCTTGTGTCCATGTCAGGCTAGAGTCTCCCCTCTGTACCTCCCGGACCCCGCTTAGATTTGCTGCATCTCTCTTATCATTCGTGGTGGCAGCATTCTAAAGCTCGCCTTCACTCTTTCTGGGGTTACCTTCCTGTGATATTAACTGTCCAATGTACAACACCTCACTTTGGCAATAATGCAACTTTGCCTTGTCCACCTTGTAACCACCTTTTAACCCTTGTCTGCTAACACTGTCAGCAACTGTACTGAGTCTTTTTGATACTGTTCTTCTGATTTGCTGCAAACCAAGATATTAGGCCTCATTACCGGCGTGTTGCTACCGGACCCATAAATATTTACCAGCGCCTGACTTCCCGGTAACACCGGGGGATTACAACCCCCGCGGTCCGGAATGTCAGGAGCCGGTAATTTGTAAGTCTGGTCGCAGAGTCTTTGGAAGCCGACTCTGTTCCTTGCCGCTACAGTGATCCAATCCTCTTTTGCTGACCATTAGTCAGTTCATACAAAAACTGCGAGTCTCTGCAGAGCGGCCGCGGAGTCCGATCGCAGAGTCTTTGGAAGCCAACTCTGTTCCTTGCTGCTACAGTGATCTAGTCCACTTTTGCTAACCATTAGTCAGTTCATACAAAAATTGACCCATTTTTGTGAGAACCCATTGCATGTGAGACCTGACCACTATTGAGAACCACAGAGGGGACAAGCACACAAGAGGCAAAAGGACACACGTCCCCTGACGCGTGTTGCAAAAACGATCCTGTACAGTCCAACAACGGGCAACGAGCGGATGAAGTCTTTTTGGACCAGCAAAATAACTATACCGAATTTAACCATAAACCTTTTGACACCATGATGGAACGACCATCCAGGGTGTTACAAACGGACAATTCCAATACTACAGCTAAGCACCGTGAAGGGGAAACATCAGTTCAAAAGGTGTCAGGCAACCCCAGAAAGGAATTAGAGTCATCAGCGCCACAACATGAGATGACAGAAGCCCCTTATTCCAAGACAGTGCCAACAAAAGGCGATTCGCCAATACAGAACCCACAGTCACCAGTTGCACAACAAACAAAGGTAGATGCCATTATCAGGCAAGAGACTACAACGTGTAAAATGAAGGCCCTGTTCAAACGCCGGCCTGACAAACGAGGGGATATGTCAATGAAAGAAAAAGTCCTGATGACAAGGCAACGTTGGCAAAAAATGTTTGCACGCAGACTCAAAATGGAAGAAAACATGATCCAGTTTAACCAATCCCCAACTAGTCATGCGGCACGTTTGTCACTAGACATCACCGAAATAGAAACTCTCATGAGTAGCCATGAGAAAAGGAGAGAAGTCTTTGTTGTGTGCCCCATTACTCAAAGAGGAAAGATACACAAATCACCTCAACACCACTGGAGAGAAGATGCCATAGCAAGCATCAGACAGTCCCACAGAAAGTCTCGCCCAATGGAACAACTAGCGACCATCTTTCACTGAAAAGCGAACGTGGGAAACGGGATGATGAAAATCCAGGCTGGCAAAGATCACTTGAGAACCAGGAGAACAGACTGCATTGCGAAGAAGAGGAGAAGGGTCAACGAGACACCATCCCGACCACCAAGATGGACCTCCAGAACATGCTCATAGCGACTACCTTGCAAGCAATGATCCCCTTCCTCAAGCTACAAGAAGCAAACATTGATACAATTAAGGATCAAGCCACCCTATTGGATCTCATCCATACGAAGCAGATTCATCTCAAAACCTTCATCACAACATTACAAGAAACCTTGAATATAGAATCGAAGGCAGGTGTGATGTGGCAAGAGAGACTCTTTGAGATTGCAAGTGCCGACCGCGCAGATGAAAACCAGATGATGGCCGCATGGATAGCAATGATGAAGCGCACATCTTAAAGTATGACGAACACAGAGAGCAATAACGAGCACTTAAGAAACCCTGAGATTACGAAGCAAAGAAAGGCACCCAATGCAAACCTAACGATCAGGAATGAACCAATACCAAAGACATCTGCCGATGAGAACCCATCCACAAAAAATAACCAAAAGACGGCCCTACAGGTAAAGACCTCAAACCAGAACCAGATTGAGACCTTTGACATTTTTGTGACAAAGAAGCACTAAATCCCGTCCGAAAGGAAAGAGAAGAACACGAAAAAAAACAATAAAAAACAAACGTGCTTGTGAGCCTTCCTATGTAAATTAACGATGCCGAAGATGAATATACAGAAAAACACTACTAAAAAGGATATTTTCGGCAACCAGAGAAATCAAGTCGAGATACAAAACATTGCGACAATAGACTCTCGAGACAACAGCCAGATGCATGAATCACGGCAACATGAAGAATCAATCCAACAAGAAGAATTGCTGAACTTATCGACACATATGGATGAGGCAACAATGTCGATTATAGAATCTGACGCAGATCCGAATGATTCATCTTTGATAATTATCGGCTAATACCAAGAAGACCTTTCGCTACAATCATTATCAGTAGACCTCTCCTGCGTTGATATTTCAGATACCAACTTAGATTACTCAACGATGAACAAACTGACAGTGATAGACCTCACATCGGAAGACGAAGAATCAGTTTGGGAGGTTCCTAATTCAAGATATACGACCTCGTCAAAGTCCTCGAAAGGCGGACAAAAGAAAAACAAAGAGGGAGGAAGACCACGAAAGAGTGAGAGCGATCTGCAACAACCGAAATTCATGGACCCACGGAGGCACCTGCCACAAACAGACTAACACTAGAACGAATCAAAACAAGACACAAACCACTGATTCTAAATAGAACGAACATTTTACGGCTGTTTCAAGTCATACCACTGTCATACCACAGCTCTAGAAATCCGATCTGAAGACATTAAGCTAGTCCAATTTTTAGATGATTGCATGTTGGACAAAGTCGAGATCAAATAATATAAGAAACAAACACTGGACCTCATTCTACAAACGGAATCACACCTGTATCATTTGCGATTTATCTGCACAGAAGCATGCCTGGACAACTTTACAAACGGGGGGAGAATATAATCCCTGAAACAAGAACGACATGTAGAAGATCCCAACAGATTCCTAAACGAAGATAACAGGAGAAGAGCCATCTCAACATATGAACAATTATACCAGTCTGCAAGAGGAACACCCTGTAATGGGAGTCGAATAAACATTGCAAGATCTAACATCACAAAACACTTCATATGGAGAGATATGGAATACGATTCCCACCAAATGGAGACGGGAGAAAAAACATGCTCATAACAATCAGATGGACAACACAACACACTTCTCACAGTATGCTCATGGAACACTAGAGGGCACGCCCATCTCTTCCAGCAAGCAAACTCAGACTTCGATAACTGTCAAATAAAATGTTTGCAAGAAACATGGATTGCCTCAGAACTATGTTGCGACGGATACATTACACACATGAACCTGGTGGACCAACGTAAACAAGGAAGATCATCATCTGGAATGCTGACGATGATAAAAGTTGACTTAAACCTGAAAATCTTTGAACTGACAAATTTGAATTCATGGGCCCAATGTTCCATCGTACAAATTGCAGACCAACTGCTAGATACTTATGCTGATCAAATGGAAAAAGAAAGAAAGAACATATTGGGGATCTTGACCCTTTACTGGAACCCCCATGGCACTGAAATATGCTACCTTCGTAGACAGTGTCTTCTCGGCTATGGATGAAGCGAGTGCCAAATATCACAACATCGAATTCATTATATGCAGTGACCTGAACATCCATCTATTCAATCCCAATGGCAATACACTTGAATCTACTAAATTAACCAGCAGAGCACACAGATGGACAAAAGAAACGACGATGAAAAGTCTTACTCTCACTGGCAACCCAATAAACGAAGACGGTCAAATAATACCGACCTGGACTCGAGGGAAATCAACAATAATAGATTACATCTACATATCACCCAGGATAAAAAGATCCATGATCGAAACCGGAAATACACCATTGCCCAATAGTGACCACCATAAGCTAACAATCTCATGGGTCATAACCACATGGCAAAAGAAGAACCAAGTTTTACCACCCTTGGAATTAAACAGCGGCATGAACAGACTACGAATAAAACAACATCAAATATGCCAGCTGGTAGATGATTTCAAGAACACCACCCGTCTAGGGATGGTAAAACTTAACTATGAATGGATCCTGCATCCATTCCAACAACCTGCAAGACTCAATAAAAGAGCAGCAAAGACCCACAAGCACTACTTTAACATACAAATAATGGCAAAAAAGAAGGAACTCTGCAAAAAAGTGAAAGAGCTAATGAAACAGAACCACGCAGAGACATTGAAGCAAATAAAAGTAGAAAAACATTGATACAATAATTGGCGAAAATCCATGAAAATTATACTAAACCAAGCTGATGCAGAAAATATTCTTGAAACAGTTAAACGCAGAAACTCAAGAGACTTATGGAGTCTGCTCAATCCCAACTCAAACCAGCAAGAGGTATTGATACAGGACATCCCGAAATTGAAATGGATAAAACATTTCACACACCTCTACAAGAAGAGGAGCCAGTTAGATACCCATGAGGTGGCCCCAAAAACAAATAAATGGACCCTAAACCGGGACCAAGATGACATCTTGAAGGCAATCAGCAAATTGAACACCTCCGGGCTATCCAACGCCATCCTAAAACAAGTTCCAGCAGAATGGGCAGCCTTCATCGCCCAATTATTCAGCTTAATTGTAGAAACCAGCAAAATCCCCAATACATGGAAAGTGGCAACCCTGATCCCGATTTTCAAACAAGGAGAAAGGAATGACCCAGCCAACTACAGACCAATCGCGTTGTTGGATCCTCTGGGAAAGCTGTTTGCAACTTTTTTGCTGAAAAAACGAAATACTTGGGCAAAGAATAACAGACAGGCGATTCGACAATCAAGTTTTGTCCAAAATGTTGGTACCAATGTAAACCTAATCCTCTTAAACTTGGTTAAACAAGATGCTATCATGAACAAAACCCAAGTTTTTGCAGCATTTGTCGACCTGTAACTAGCTTCCGACACGGTAAACAGACAAATGCTTTGGGACAAACTGTCATGATGGAACTGCCCACTAGACATCCTGGAGCCTATAAAACAGTTATACTCCAACACAACGATCCAAATCAGGATGTAAAAAGAAGGGTCAACAACAGTGCCGATAATGACATGAAATGGATGAAAGCAAGGCTGCCCTTTGGCAGCCACTCTTTTCAATCTCTACACATCAGATTTCGAAGAACAAACATACTCAGTTCTCTCAAATCCACCAAAAATCAATGCAGTCCCTTTACCTGCCATGATGTACACAGATGACATTGTACTGCTCGACAAAACGTTGAGAGCCCTACAAACAAGTTTGTCAAAGATGGAGGAGTACATGAAGGAAAAACAAACTAATAATCAATATCGCAAAAACAAAAATCATGATGCTAACAAAAACGACATACAACAAAGGAAGAACCCCAACATTATCACTCGAAGGGAAGACACTCTCAGTAGTAAAAGTAATAAAATATCCTGGGGACATATTAACCAATCAAGAGGGGGAAAAGAATGGTTTGACCATCTTGACGCAAAGGCACAATCACTAGCACGACAAGGACGATTTCGCCACCGTAAATTCAGAACATTTTCGTTAAAACCAATTGTGACATTTTACAGGCAAAAGGTAGTGCACATCCTAATTTATGGCAGTAAAACCATGCTGACCTTACAACAGATAAGATGGCAGGAGTACCAAGCCATCTTCTGGATGAAAGTCTTGTCGCTACCACCGGCATTTCCCATGCTACGCATTTGATTCAAACTTGCATCCCAATCGCTAGAATATATGGTCTCGTGCAAACAACTGGACCTCTATAGAAAAGTGACTAGTGACGAAAACATACAAGCACTTGATATACTCTGGAACAAGAGCAATTCAATGAAAGTCATAGCTTTGAATGCCTGGAAAAAAGCGATCGAACGATCATGGCGACAGAAGAAATAATGCTAGAAATGTTGATATCATTCCCACAACATGCAAAAAGAAAGATCCAATGTAACGATTGGATAAAGACAATACAGCAAAAAGCGGCATACCAACTGAACTTTCCATGTAAGATAGAGATAATAGCAATCAACCAACTACCAAACTACCTCACAATCCTTCTGGAGCAATCAATTTGTGACACATTTTTGAAACTTCGTCTTAATCTACTTCCGACAAGAGAAATTCGAACAAAAATGAAACTGATCCCGATAACGCAAAAACATTGCTTCTTCTGTCAAAACAATGGAATTATAGAAACAATATACGACATACTAATGGAATGTCCTGCGCTGATGGAGAAGCGAAATCTATTTAGGAATTTCTTTGCGATATCGGAGAAACACATGGATCCAGGGACAAGATGGGCGCAGATTCTACTGGAAAAAGACAAGAAAAGGATCTATACCATCATTCAATTCTGGAATAACATCATGATGATTCCCACTAACGAAACACAGAAAAGAGACTAAAGCTACCCAGAGGGAGCAAAAATAAACACTGAAACAGCTACAAATGTTAAGAGATCAAAAGAAACCTGACTCAAATGAAATGTTTATAATTAAACTATAACATTTTAATTAAAAAGAAAAGAAAGAAATTGTAATTCCCCATTCCCATGGAGTCGCATAGGACTCTATGGGAATGGGGAAGACAGAAGCACCAGCACCGTTGTTTACAGTGCCAGTGCTTCCGTGATGGTCTGCATACTGTGGTCGCTGTGCCCGGCAGGGTCCGACCTATTGGGCCAGTGGCTCTGACATGCAGACCTGTAATATGCCGGTCCGGAAACAACGGGGCCGGTAAGCTTACCGGCACAATTGTTTCTGGACCGGCAGACTCAGAATGAGACCCATTGTCTACATACTGATTGACTGTGCTGTCCAAATGTATGTTCCCTAGGTCCATTTCAAGGACCCTTTTGCATATACAGAGTGTGTTTCCACACTTTTTATTGCTATATAGAAAGTATGTGAGATCCTGTGATTCCTCATTAAGTTGCATAGTGAAGAAAGCGTTCTTCAAATGTATTGCCGTAAAAAGGGTAGCTTCCGGTGGAAACCTACATAGTATTGTTGCTTTATTGGGAACTAGTGGACATTCAGCTTCAACAATATGGTTCAAAGGACGCAAGTCCTGAATAAAATGCCACAGTCCCCCTGTCCCCTTCTTCACTGGGTACACAGCCGTGTTACACTGCGATTCTGAAGGTACCAGAATTCCTTGCTGCACTAACGTGGAAATTGTCTCATAAAGGCCTTTGTCTGCCTCCCTGGACCAAGGATATTGTTTTGCCCTTAGTGAGATTACCCCTGGTGGCTTAAACTTTATTTTTGACAGCTTCTACTCCCTTTATCAGGGCAACGTCATAGGGGTTTTGGTCCATAGCACACTCTGTACTTGCACTAATTCTTCTTCAGGAAATGGTGGTACCTTTTTCAGCAAGGCCATTCTCTGTGGTACTTCCATATAATGTATTCTCACCCAATAGATAATGCTCATAAAGAACACAGTCTCAAGGTCTGTGCGGTCATCTAGGAACAGTTCTTCGTCTGTCAAGTCAGTCAGTCTGTGCCCCTCTCCTACCGTAAGTATTGTTCTCCATGCTTGTTCTGTGTCATCAGTCCCATGCAGTACTACTGTCTCATCCCTCACTATAGCTACTCCAGTTCTAGTGGGAACACTTTCCCTTCCTTCTCATCTAAGGAAACCTCTGGTCTGAAAAGAAATGCATTGGGTAGACAAAGCATTTTGCCATGTATCCCTGGAAGCCATGCTCATAGTACTTCCACTTCATATTGGAACAACTCAGGGTCCAGTGGCACCCCCCCTTCGTATAGTCTGTCTGCAATATACCTGAATTAGCTCTCTCACGTTCATGTAGTGAATTCCTGGGGTCGAGCATACTAGACCCTAATCTGTGAATGAAATGGTCATGATAAGTCGGCTCATCATGTCGCTACCCATTATGTTGACTGCTGTCTGTCTGGAATATAACAATGGCATGGTCAGGTCATGTTCCCCTATGGAAATCAGAAGCTCATCAGTGAAAGGAACCAAGCTGATAGGCCCACAGAATTCCTGCGTATTCATGGCAATGCCTGACATCAGGTATTTCCTTTACCTAATACAGGATCTGGCCGCCCTGTATCTACGAGAAAAGAGAATGTCTTGTCACCTATGGTCACACCTACAAGTGGTTCCTCGTTTGGGTCGGGTGTAACAGATAGGATTAAACACATCAGGTCTGTCGGTGGGTTGTCCTATTGTGGGTATAGAGTCATCCCAGTCCCTGTAAAGGGATTAGCTCCCACCACAGACGCTCCCCCAAGTCTTCATACGGGAGTCTGCATTGTAGATGAAGTGACTGAGGCAGAGGCATTGTGAAGAAGGCAAGTCTTTATTGTAAAGACCCCACAGACCCAGAGCTGACACAACACAGAGCACTCCCCTTAAACACCTCCAACTGCTCCCTGCCTTCCCTGTAACCCAACACCAACCTTGCCAACCCTGATCTCTCAATTGCCACCACCCTGTTCAGATTCCAAATGGAACCATCTGTCACCCTCACTGCAATGCCCAGCAATTCAACCACTCTCTTGGGTTCAGAAAACTTCAATCTCCCTTTATTCACTTGCACCTCCAAAGATCTCTTTCTTAACCTCTCCACCGTCTCCTCATTACTCGTATCAGTTCCCAGCACATAATTCACCCACGCGGGATTGAGCCCCGAATTGGCCTCTCTACCCTGCATGACTCTGAAAGGAAAAACACCTGTGACTCCATTATGAGACACCCGCACATTCCACAGCAGTTTCTTAACCACCTCCCCAGCATCAATATCATTTCTCACTGCCTGCTCAATCATACCCACCAATACTCTGTTGAAACATTCAACCAGTCCATTCGAGTGTGGTCTACATAAGGACGTGAACTTCCACCTGATCCCTTTCTTCTCTGCATAACTGAACATCTATGCACTCCTGAATTGTGATTCATTGTCACTTACCATCTCCACAGGATAACCCTCTCTCCTAAAAGCCTGCTCCATAAACCTGATAACCTCATCTCTGCTAACATTCCTGACCCATTTCACCGCCGGCCACCTCGAGAAATAGTCCACAGACACAATCAGAAATGTGTTTGCCTTCCCCCAAATCTCGTCCACACCCAAAATATCCACAGAGACCACGCACCAGATGGCAACAACTCTTGTTTATGCGTCTTCAATGCTTTATCACAATTTCTGCATTCCACACATTCTCTAACAATTTTCTCCACCAGTATGTCCATAGCTAGCCACCAGTATCTCTCCCTCATCTTCCTTTTAGTGCAAGTAGAACCTGAATATCCCTCATGAGCATTGTCCACAAACTTCTCCCTGCAACACGTTGGCACTTCTAGCACCGTTCCCATCAAAAGCAAATCATCTTCCAGTGTGAGCTGATCCTTCAACTCCCAAAAACCCTTGATCTCTTCAGCAATTTCGTTCTTAGCTGGCCATCCCGATTTTGTCCACTCCAACATCTTGCTAAGAACACTATCCTCCAGCTCTTCTCTCCTCCAGTCCTCCTTTTGACAACAGCATACTCGTCTACAAACACTTCCTCCAGAAAAGCTACATCTCCTCCTCACCCTTGACTGAATCCTCCTTACCAGTACCCTTCAGCTCCAAAGACACTCTTGACAAGAAATCTGCCAGGCGATTAAGTACTCCAGGCACGTACTCCACCCGGAAATCATACCCTTGCCGTCTGAAGCACATGCATGCAATCCTGGGTGCCGCCCTCATCATTCCCTTCACCATAAGCACCTTCACCAATGGCTTATGATCCGCCCTCGCTATAAACCGCCGACCCCAAACATGCCTCCTAAAATGTTGAATTTCCCACACACAAGCCAATAACACTCTCTCAATGACTAAATACCTACTCTTGCAATCCATTATAGCCCTCAATGCATGACAAATTGTTCTTTCCTCCTTCCCAACACCTTGCGAGAGTACCACCCCCAAACCTTTCACACTCGCATCCACTGTGATGATACACTCCTCCTCCAACTTGAAACTCTCAAGGTTCCTGGCATTACAAATCCAAGCTTTAATCAACTCTACCACCTTTTTTTTATCAA
This sequence comes from Ambystoma mexicanum, assembly GCF_040938575.1. Classification (NCBI taxonomy): domain Eukaryota; kingdom Metazoa; phylum Chordata; class Amphibia; order Caudata; family Ambystomatidae; genus Ambystoma; species Ambystoma mexicanum. The sequence continues at coordinate 287,310,639 of NC_090931.1, read as the reverse complement.
CCTGCGAATTGGTTCAGACAACGCAGCAAAGTCCTTCACAAATGTATTGTAAAATTCTGCAAGACCAAGAAGCGCCCTCACTTCATCCTTATTCCTTGATGTCGGTGCTTTAACTGCTATCATAGCATCCTCCTTGGGACAAAACCCCTTGCCACTCACAACATGTCCAAGATATTCCACCTTATTCACCCTAAAGCGACACTTGTTAGACCCTTATCCCATAATTTACTTAACACTTCATGCAACCTTTTATCATGCTCCAGCAAGGTCTTTCCGTAAACTGGGATATCATCCTGATACACCAACGTGCCCTCCACCCCTTTAAGTATTCTGTTCATCACCCATTGAAAAACAAATGCAACCAGGGTGTTGTAATATGCACGGGCTCGTGCATAGGCACACTGGTGGAATGTTGATGCGTGTTCGGCAATCAACATTCCACAGTGGCCGTTGAGCTGAGGGAGCCGTGGCAGCAGGCTGCGGGGTCTCGCAATAAAGATACTTGGTTCTACATACCTTAGTGTCGGTAGTAGTTTATAACATTGGCGACGAGTTTGTGGCGAGACCCCGTCCCACGTATGCGCGGAACAGCTATCCGGGCTCCGAGCTCATCTCCGGTGTTGTCAGCGAGGACGAACCGTGGAGTCGTTACCATAGGCCTTGTCCGCCGTTTAGGAAAGCGCGGGCCACAGAAGGACCCTCTTGACGGGTGTGGTTGTCTGGTTAAGAAGGGAAGCAGAGGAGCAGTCCGGGTGCCCAGTTGGGGTACTGCGGCGGGCCAGTCCGTTGCCGGCTCGCCGTGAGCAGAGAGGAACTGTCCGGGTGCCCAGTTGGGGTACCGCGCAGGCCAGTTTGTTGCCGGCTCGCTGTTAGCAGCTGAAGACCCAGGGAGTTTGCGGGTCGGCAGCTTTGATTCCGTGTCACCCGGAGGCAGCGACAGGGGCAGGAGGGCTCCATTCTCGAAGGAGTCTTCGGCTGCTCGGGTCCAGTCGGGGCCGGCAGGAAGAGTAGCCGCTGGGCTTTACGGAGGCCTGCACACGACAGCATCTGCGCAAATAGCAGAGTGCCGGCCGCTGGCCCTGCCCTCGGCAGCGTCTTTATCCAACGCTGTTCTCCGCGGACTGCGGTCGCCTCCGGGAAGGAGGAGGGGCTGCGGTGGCGCTCGGCAATCAGCTGACTGCTGCCAATTTGGTGAGAAGGCAGGAGCATAACACAACCCAGTGACATGTGCAAGTTGAGAGGGCCACAAGTGAATCCTAAAGGCCATTGGCGGTAAGGTTGGGGCATACAAACCGTGTGGAGTGCTGACAACTGGAGGTTGGTGGACTTGCTTGGGCTGGGTTGGCTGCAAGGGAGTTTTTTGGCATCAGCAGTTGAGACTCACCCAGTGCCAGAACCTGGCTGTACTGCATTTACGTGTGGGTGCACCTGCTCAAGGCAGCAGTTGAGACTCACCCAGTGCCAGAATCTGGCTGTACTGCATTTACGTGTGGGTGCACGTGCTCAAGGCAACAGTGGGAGTCATCTGACTGCTTTTACATTGGTTGGCGTGTTGTGGCCCACCAGTGCCAAATTCTTTGGGGTACTGTATGTATTTGTGGGGGCAGGTGCACAAGGTGACAGTGAGGTAATTTTCTGCCGCTAGGGAACAAAGAGCTTTTAGGATTGCACAAAGGCGGGCAAGTTATTCTTGGGGACATAAGGAACAGGCGAGTACATTCAACCATGTTGCATACAGCTGCTAGGCCTCCACCTGCTTTTCTGCCGAATCCTGGAGAGCCTGTTGCTCCTTGGGAGCAGTGGGTAGATGCTTTTAAGGTATATTTGAGAGCTGCAGGTGGGGCAAAGTTCAACGATGATGAAAAGGAGGCTGCTTTACTGAATTGTATTGGTACTGAGGGGTTGAGGGTTTTTCGTCATTTGCCTGAAGAGAATGTGATGGTTCAAGGGGGAGGTGAAGGGGAAATGGTTGTAAGTGCCTATGAGACCTCTTTAAAAAATTGCAAATACATTTTGGTAAAAGAGTTAATGTGGTTTTAGAGCGATATAAGTTTTTCTCTAGGGCACAAGGTTCCACGGAAAGCATAGATTCATATGTTACAGCCCTACGTGCACTCATGGCTACGTGTGGGTTCCCGGGGAATGGAGAGGAACATATAAGGGATCAGATCATGATGAAGACGTCTAATCAAAAAATTAGAGAGAGATTGTGGATTGAGAGCAATCCTTCTCTTGATAAGGTTTTGGAGATTGCCAGAGCAATTGAAGCCTCAAAGGCGAGTGTACAAGTGGTTACTGAAAGGGACGGGAATAGGGAGATGGTACATGCTTTGGTGCCATGGAGCAAAAAAGGTGGGGATAAAGTTGTGGCACAAGGCAATAGAGCATCTAAGGGTAAGGAGGGGTGCAAAAATTGTGGCTGGTCGAGTCACACTGCTGATTCGAAATCCTGTCCTGCTAACAATGTATAATACAGGAAATGTGAACGTTTGGGCCATTTTGCACGCATGTGTAAGGGGCAGGTGGTTGCTAGTGTAGCTACAGAGGACGCTACCATGGGGCTAGAAGGGGCATCGGGCGGTGGCTCTAATCAGAGTGTCATTTTACATGTTGAGGGATGTGGGCGGAAGGGTCCATGGGTGTCGGTATTGGTGGACCAGCATCCTGTGGATATGCTGGTGGATTCGGGGTCACCTTATACCCTGGGCTCTCCGGAAGTCTATCACAAAGTTCTGGGTAAAGAGATGTCTACTTTGTTCCCTCCGGACATCAGACCATATGCTTATGGGCAGAATTCCATTGACCTGCTTGGTTATAATTGGTTGAATTTCTCTTTCAAGGGGAGGCAAACTTCGGGTAAATTGTATGTGGCTTCAAAGGGCACAAGTGTATTGGGTTGGGATGAGCAGGCTGCACTAAAAATACAAATTCATCCAGGTGAAAAGGAACCAGTTCTAAGTGTCATGGAGGGAGTGGAAGAGAATGACATAACGGTTACTCCCACAGTGCTCATGAGTGAGTTTCCTGAGGTATTTTCAGACACTCTTGGCAAGCTTAGGGGTTTTACACATCGCATCGTGTTGAAGAAGGGTGCAATTCCGAGAGTTCATAAAGTGAGGGGAGTGCCAGTTGCAGCCAGGGAGGCATTCAAAGCGGAATTGACTAAGTTGCAGTCAGCAGGAATAATTGAGCCTATTGAGTGCTCAGAGTGGTTGTTTCCCGTGGTTTTAGTTAAGAAGAGTGATGGCAGCATCAGAATGTGTGTAGACCTCCGGGAACTAAATTCCAGCATATGGGTGGATCAGCATCCTTTGCCAAATATTAATGAGTTGTTGTTGACGTTGGGAGAAGCTAAATACTTTTCAACTTTTGATTTGTCAACGGCGTATCATCAAATTGACCTGCATGTGGATTCTAGACCCCTTACGTCATTTGTGACTCCGTTTGGGGCTTTCAGATTTTGTCGCATGCCCTTTGGCCTGGCTTCGGCTTCGGCTGTGTTTCAGAGGCTGATGCAGCAGTTGTTTGGCGGTGTGAGGGGTGTCAGCTATTTTCAAGATGACATTTTGATTTGGGGCAGCAGCAAGGAGCAACATGATGTCAGGGTAAGGAAGGTCATGCAGATTCTTAAAGAGAGAGGATTGACGGTAAAGTTGACCAAGTGTCAGGTGGGTGTGGAGGAGGTCACATATTTGGGACACACATTGAGTTCACGAGGTGTGAGCCCAAAAAAGGAGTTAGTACAAGTGTTGAGGGATATGCCAGCTCCGGTCAATAAGGATCAGCTAAGGGCTTTTCTGGGTCTTGCGGAGTACTATGTTAAATTTGTTTCAATTTATGCTGAAAAAACGGTGGCCATGAGAGCTCTCATGAGGAAATGCGTAAGGTTTGCATGGTCTGCGGAGTGTGCGGCAGAATTTGAGTTGGTCAAGAAGGAAGTGGAGAATGCTCCTTCATTGAAGTCATTTGACCTAAAAAATAAAACTGCTTTGACTGTGGATGCAAGTGAGGTGGGTCTGGGGGCAGTGCTAGAGCAATGGATAAATGGTGAATGGGTACCAGTGGCTTTTGCTTCGAGGACCTTGAGAGAGGTGGAAACATGGTACTCTGTAATTGAGAGAGAGACTTTGGCAGTCTTATGGGCTTCAAAACACTTCAGGACATTTTTGTGGGGCATACCTTATATTGTCAGAACGGACCATAAACCGTTGGTGCAGGTATTTTCTACCAAGGGAGTCATGGCAGTGTCCCCGAGGATTGCAAGGTGGCCAGTACATTTGCAGGATTACAATTTTTCCTTGCAGTATTTTCCGGGAAAGTTTAATGTTGTTGCGGACTGTTTGTCCCGCTTGCCAGTGGGACAGGGTGACAGTGAGACGGGAATAGTAAAAGAGGATGATTTGCAGGAGTGTCAGGTTGCTTTGTTGACTTCAGCTGTGGAGAAGTTGTTGTGGGATCGGGAGTCTGAGGCGGATCTTGAGTTGAGGTGGATCAGGGAAGTTCTACTTAAGGGGTGGCACACTGTTAAGGACAGGTCGGAAGGGAAAGCTTATATTCAGGTTATTGATGAATTAGCCGAGGGTCCCTGGGGTGTGTCTAGAGGTTGTAGGTTGATACCTCCTGTAAGCTTGAGGGGAAGAATAGTGGAATTGGCACATGTTGGTCATTTGGGCCGATCTTTAACCAAAAGGAGACTGAGAGAGGAGTACTGGTGGCCGTCTATGGACAAGGACGTTGAGCAAGTGGTGAAAGATTGTATGGCATGTTCTGTCAGCGATAAGAGCAAGGTACTGCATCCACAACCTATACATCCTGTAGAGGTTCCAGAGCAGGTATGGTCGAAATTGGCTTTGGACATCATGGGTCCATTTGACTGTTTAGAGCCTGAGGCCAGATATATGTTGGCATTGGTGGACTATACGTCCAGGTGGATTGAGGTGGCGGCATGTTCTAGTGTTACAACCAATTCCGTTATTGATTTTTTGAGGAAAGTATTTGATCGTGAGGGATTACCTGCAACTTTAGTTACTGATAATGGGGTGCAGTTCACCTCTAGAGCAATGAGAGAATTTTTGGAGCAGCATGCCATTTCTCATTGTAGGACAGCTTTATATAATCCTTCTGCGAATGGATTAGTTGAGAGGGCAAATGGTACCATTAAGTCAGCCATACAATTGGCTTTGGCCAATGGTTTGGATTGGCAGGAAGTGTTGACACAATATCTGGCTGCATATCGGAGAACCCCTGCCATGCTTACGGGAAGATCTCCATTTGAACTCATGAGGGGTAGGAAGGCAGGTACAACATTGAGAACTTTGGCTATGGGGGGCGGTGGGCCATGTAATATGGATTTGCGAGCTATTCATCACAGTGTTTTGGAGCGCCAGCAGAGCACAATGTCTTCACAAAAGGCTAGGAAGGAGTTGAATGTTAAGCCTGGGGATGAAGTCTACATAAAGAATCCTAGGATGGTTCATAAAGGTTACAGCTCTTTCATGTCCTCAAGGAGAGTTGTCAAGGTTGGAAAAGGGCATGTGCACTTGGAGGATGGCTCTGTTTGGAGTAAGAGAAGGGTGGTGGTGAATGGCTGCAAAAGTATGGATAGGGCAGGTGTGGAATGTAATTTGGAATCGCAGGAAACGGTACTGGATTATGATCCTGTGGATTCACAAAGAATCAGGCTTGAACAGGAAGAGATTGTTCCAATGCCAATTCCTGTTGATCCAGAGGTAAATGTGGAATGTCAGAATGCTATTGATCAGCAACATGATGAAGGACAACAGAGGGGTCGTGTGGGTAGGAGCTGTGGTCCTCCCATAAGATTTAGAGATTACATTTGTTAAAAGTAAAAGTACATTTAATTGCACCCATCTTATTTTGTCTGTATCTAGATGGAAGTTGTATTGATGACATGTCATGTAATATTTTGTTCATTGTTCAAATTGGTATTAACATTTTTATCCAAGGGAAGAGGATATGTTGTAATATGCACAGGCTCGTGCATAGGCACACTGGTGGAATGTTGATGCGTGTTCGGCAATCAACATTCCACAGTGGCCATTGAGCTGAGGGAGCCGTGGCAGCAGGCTGCGGGGTCTCGCTATAAAGATACTTGGTTCTACATACCTTAGTGTCGGTAGTAGTTTATAACACAGGGCTAAACCAAACGACCTGCGTCGGAATCAAAAGAGATCAAGAGGTGTTATAAACGTGGTCAGCAACTGACAATCCTCTGTGAGTGGTATCTGATGATACGCTGCTGAAAAATCCAGACTTGTACATTTTGCTGTATTTCTGGCAATGTTCAGCATATCCGCTATCAAAGGCAATGGGCCTCATTACAAGTTTGGAGGTAGCCTTCCCTGTAATACAGGCAGGCTACTTCCAAACTTGCAAATAAATCTGGCACCCACGAATGGGCAATCACCGCGTCATTAGGGCCCAGCCTGACCCAGTAATTGCCCATCCGCGGGTGCCAGAATGGGATGCTCCCCATTCCCATTTGAGCCCCATAGTGCTCAATGGGAATGGAAGCTTGTATGCACCGGCACCGTTTAATACGGTACCGGTGCATCCAACATGCTGTGCTCACGGGTGCCTTTTATCCCGCCAGGTCAGACTTTTTGCAAATTTTTCAGGCACCCGGAAATGGGCAATTACTGGGTCATTACAGCCCTGCCGGACCCGGGAAATTGCCCATTCCCGGGCGCCGGTAAAAAAATGCTGGGAATGGGGAGGCCAGATGCACCGCCGGATTCAAAATGGTGCCGGTGCATCTGTCATGCTCTGCTCGCGGGTGCCAGTCCGCACCCGCGGCAGAACTTGTAGTTTGCCGGTACGGTAACAACGATACCGGCAAGCTTGCCGGTACCGTTGTTACTGTACCGGCAAACTTGTAATGAGGCTCAATGTGTTTATTGATTTCCTTGAGGTCAACACACAACGTTATCTTCGGTTCTTCTTTCCATGACACTACTATAGGGCTGACCTACTCTGCAGCTTCTACCCTTTTTATAATCCCAATCTCCAGGCGTCTCCACAGTTCGGACTCAACTTCACTTGTGGTTGACACTGTGGTGTGTCTCAGTTGGTGACCCACTGGTTTCAACACAGGTTTCACTACAACCCTGTGAGCAAAATCACGAAGACATCCCACCTCCTCTGTAAAAACCTCAGGAAATTGCTCTTCCTCACTAGCACCACCATTCACCATCAACACCGGCTCTGCACTCCTGGCATCCAGTCTAATTCCTAAAGCCGCTTGATCTCTCCAACCAAGAATGTTGACTCCTTTCTTTGCCACATAAACACTGATCACAGCTAACCTTCCTTTGTATTCAACTATACTTGGAAAAATTCCAATAATACCAATCCTGGACCCTTCGTATTCCCCAGGATCTCTAACATTTGAACACTTGAGGAGAACCCTACATCCTCCTTCCTGTAGTTTCTTGTTAGGCAGAATTATATGCAGTACCCTTTGGAAACACCACACACAATTCAGACTACAAGTGACAGTACAATTTCACCTTTGGTACAAGCCTGTACTACACATTTAAGGTGGTAGCAGTAGCAGAGCAGCCAGACTTATCTCAAGAGTAAGTGAGCAGTATCAAATAGTTACACAAAGGACAGCAATTACTATGATTCAGGCAAACACAGACTCAAGGGGCCTCATTACGACCCTGGCGTTAGGGTTTAACGGCGCAGTAAAAGGTGTCGGCGCCGTTAAACTCTTAACGCCTGATTACGCGGTCCCTTTGCGGGACCCGACCTTAACGGCTGGTTTTACCAGCCGTTAAAGTAGGGTGCCGCAAAGGGACTTTGGTGCTAATAACGGTACCGCAATTTGCGGTACCGTTATTAGCGCTTTCCCCATTCCCATTGAGCCCTATGGGGCAAAAATGGGAATGGGGAAGGGCCATGGCGGCATGGGGAATTACCGCCCCACCAACCTCGGAATGGGGTGGTAATCCCCCATTCCGCCATGGCGGACACCGGCATGGACCATGGTGCTAATAGCACCATGGTCCTCCGCCTGGGTCGTAATGAGGCCCAAGGTTTCTAAGTAAAATAATATATAGTTATTTAATCAACAGTTGTATAACATTTCACTATACTAAGCAAGTTAAAAATCACAATCATAAATACACCACACCACTTCCCTTAAATTCCAGACAAGTTAAGCTAACAAAATGAAGTGGGAGCAAAATGGCACTCCAGCAATTTAAAAGGGGGGGGAGACAAAAAGTTATAAGAAATTAGGCAAACCAACAGGTAGGTACTCAGGGCAATTGAACAAGAGAAACTACAGTGAGGAGATCAGCTAGAAAAGGCTTAGTGCCAAAGTCAATGGGGCAAAAGTCTTTTGCTCAAGATCACACAGTTCAGGGTAGTTCACGGTAAAGTTTGTGGCACAGATTCCGGACGAGGTTGGTTGGTAGAAAAGTTAGTTCAAAGAGAAGAGAAGGACAAGCCCTCGGATTGGCAAAAGATTTAAAACACTTTTACCGTGGTTGAACGAAACAGCCAACCAGATTTGCACAGTACCTTAAAACGGAGAGGGAGCGGTAGCTGAGGTGGACGTTCCTGGTGGTTCCTGCAGGCTCACGGTTCCTGAAGCGACTGTCGGACTCACAAGAAGTAGGAAGACTGGAGGGTCCTGCGCCACCCAGAGAAGAAACCAGCAGCAGAGGAAAACAACGAATAAAAGGTGCGCTCCTTAAAACCCAAACAGGGTCCGACCTTCCTGGCTATCCGGCCCACTGTAGCTCTGTACATCGAATTCGACAAGAGCAGGGGTCCTGGCTTGTAGTTTGGGTGAACTGGTTGGTCCCACCAGCTCAAGGGAAGAAGATTCCTGGAGGATCTTCTCTGTCGTCGGATTCAGAAGATTCGGACCTGCAGCAGGGCTTCACCGGGCGGTTCAGTCGTTGTAGGGGTCCTCTTCTTCCAGTTCCTCATTGGTTCTTTCGTTCCAGTGGCGACTCTGCCTTTCCAGTCCCAGAGACCTGCTTTTTATGCAGTTTTCCCCCATTCATTCAGCCTGGCTGTCAATCACATAGCAGGGTGCCTTTCCTGGCAAGGGCTGTCCCCTCAGCCAATCAAACAGGAGTGCGACTTGGGTTACCAAGGGAACCCATGGCAGGGTCCGAAGACCACTCCCTCACATCCTGCCTACCTAGACTTTCAGGCGCCTTAAGGAGGGCTTCTGTGCAAAGGAATCATCCCCGGTTTGGCGCACAGAGAAAAACACGAGAAAGACTTTAACAAAAAGAAATGTCGAATAAAGCCAGCCGGAGCCAAAATAAAATGTATTTGGCCAAGCGGGTTTATGTTTGAGGCTAATATAATAGCCTAAAACAATACCATGTTTATATAAGATAATCACGGTAGAAAGGTTAGGGTAGTTATCACTGCCACCAGCCAAGTCTTAATGTTAAGGGATCGAAACAAGGCTCAAAGAGGTACAGACAAAAAGGGATAAGAATTAACCCCTTCCAATACTCCATGTAAGATGGGGTGTACTGGGTCTGTGGTTTAAAGAGACTACATAAAGTTAATGGCAACTTTACATGTTTCTGGGGGACAGTAGTCAGCCCCAGAAAAATGGAGTCAGTGGGAAGTCTAAAAGACAACCCTGTGTCACTGCACTGAAGGTGCTATGTAACGCACACAAACAAGTGGTGCTCATGGAGTAGGTGAGGCTCCAGAGCCCAAGAACACACAAAATGGTAAAAACGCACATGGCAAAACACATGTAAGAGTGGGAAAAAGGCTCACACTCTTACCAGGTGAAAAAATAAATCCTAGAAATCCAGCAAAGCTGCTGAGGGACTCATTAGGTAAGGGAAATCAGCCATTTATGAGAATTCTCCCTAATACTCGCCCCCGACCCCAGACTAAGAGACGGGAGGATTTAATCCACTCCTGGATGAATCTCTACCTCTAGTCGGTTATAAACATCCTAGAGAGACCATCAGCATTTTGGTGGTGACATCCTGCTCCGCAATCAATGGTAAAATCAAACCCTTGCAGGCAGCTTGACCATCTTAGATGTTTTGGGTTCTCCCCTTCCATTTGCATTAACCATCTCAAGGGTTGGTGGTCAGTTTGAATCACAAAAGTAGATCCATACAAGTATGTTCTAAACTTCTTCAAAGACCACACAATGGCAAAACATTCACGCTCTATGGTTGCCCACCTTGTTTCTGGTTCCTTAAGTTTCCTACTGATGAAGCAAATGGGGTGCTCCCTACCTTTCTCATCCAGCTGACAAAGGACTGCACCTATACCTATATTGGAGGCATCTGTCTGCACAATGAAGGGTTGTTGATAATCAGGAGCTATTAGGACTGGAGCTTGACAAAGGGCTTTGTTCAGGCTTTCAAAGGCTTGGGTGCACTCCTCATTCCATCTAACTTTTTTAGGGGGGAATTTTGGAGAGGAGATCACATTCAAGGGAGAAGCTATGATCCCATAGTTCTCAATGATATTCCTGTAGTACCCAGTGAGACCTAGGAAAGCTCTCCCTTGGGTTTGAGTAGTAGGGGTGGCCCAGTTTTGCACAGCTTGTACTTTGCTGGGCAATGGCCTTATCTCACCTCCTCCTACCTCATGACCAAGGTAGACCACTTTACTCTGACCAGTTTGACATTTGCTTGCCTTTATGGTCAGATGGGCCTGCTCAAGAGCCTGCAAAACATATCCCAGGTGATCAATATGTTCTTTCCATGTAGGGCTGAACACTGCAAAGTCATCCAAGTATGCCATGCAGAAGTCCTCCATCCCATTCAGAACTTGATTATCCATCCTTTGAAATGTAGCAGGTGCATTCTTTAGTCCAAAAGGCATTACCTTAAACTGGTAGAGGCCTGCTGTTGTGGATTGGCATGGTCCGTCAGTGCTATTTGCCAATAGCCTGAGGTTAGATCAAATGTACTGAGGTACTTGGCTGAACCAAGTCTATCCACCAGTTCATCTGTCCTTGGCAAAGGATGGGTATCAGTCTCAGTGACTGCATTTAGACTCTATAGTCCACACAGAATCTCAACTCCTTGGAACCTGCCTTTGGTACTAGAACAACGGGACTAGACCATGGACTTGTAGAGGGCTCTATAACCCTGAGATCAAGCATCTTGTTGAACTCTCCTTTGATGTGGGATCTCACATGTTCTGACATTCTGTACCCCCTCCTTTTGACAGGTAAACAGTCATAAGTGAGAATATCATGCTGGCCCCAGGGTGTCAAGCCTGGTGAAAGTGAAAACAAGGAGGCAAACTGATTCAACAGAACATTGCACGCCTCCTGTTGTTCAGAAGTCAGTTGAGAAGAGAGATTAACTCCTTCTATCTGTTCATCTAAAGGTTGGCCACTGAGGAGGTCAGGTAGAGGTTCACTCTCCTCTTCCTCTTGAGCTGAAGCTAGAAGCAAAGCTCCCATTTCTGGTTTCGAGACATAAGCCTTTAAACGGTTGGTGTGAAAGACTCTGGGAGCCTCCTTAGGTCTGCCTAAATCCACCAAATAGTTCACCTCTCCAGGGTTGCCCACAACCTTGAAGAATCCTATCCATTTGTCCTGCAAGGCCGTCTGCCTTGTTGGCACCATAACTAATACAAGCTGGTCTTGAGTAAACTCAACCATGTTGGCCTTCTGGTCATGCCAATGTTTGACCAGAGTCTGACCTGCTTTTAAGTTATCACTTGCTTCTGCCATCATGTGTGACATTCTCCTCCGGAGACCTATCACATAGTCAGTCACTCTGACTGGCTTGGGGGGAAGAGCACTCTCCAACCCCTCCTTGATCAGGGCCAATGGACCTCTGACTGGATGGCCATAGAGTAGTTCAACGGGACTGTAGCCAACTCCCTCCTGAGGGACTTCTCTATATGCAAAGAGAAGGCACGGCAGTATAAGGTCCCACCTTTTCTTAAGGGGTTCCTCTAAAGCACCTATCATGCTCTTCATAGTACGATTAAACCGCTCTACCAATCTATTTGTCTGTGTAGGCTGTAGAGAACTTGTGAGTGACACCACAGTTTTTCCCCATCGCTTGCATGTAGTGGGACATAAAGTTGGATCCCCTGTCGGATATCACTTCCTTAGAAAACCCTACTCTGGTAAAAACACCAAGTAGAGCCTTAGCTACACCCTGAGCTGTAACAGTTCTCATAGGTATGGCTTCTGGGTATCTTGTAGCATGATCTACTACAACCAGGATAAACCTGTTCCCTGAAGATGTGGGAGGGTCAAGGGGACCGTCAATGTCAACGCCCCCACCCTCTCAAAAGGAACTCCCACCACTGGGAGAGGCACCAGGGGTGCCACATTTTTGGCTCCACTCTTGCCAGAGGTTTGGCAAGTGTGACAGCTCCTACAGAATTTGTCAACTTCTGAACCCATCTAAGGCCAGTAGAAGTCTCTTGAAGCTCAAGTGACCAGCCAAAGGTATCTCATGGGCTAACTGTAGAAACTGGAGTCTGTTAGCAAGGGGCACTATAATTATTTTGCAGTCCCCAGGGATAGACTCTGTCGGTTCACTGTAGAAGAGGCCATCTTCCCAGCTCAACCTGTGCTTCCCAACTTCTTACCCATCAAGTTGGTTAGCAGCCTGTTGTCGAAGACCTTCAAGAGTAGGACACTCCCTCTGTCCTTTGCTAAAGTCTGCCCTGTTGGGTCCACCTTCTGCCAGTAAAGACTTTAGCTCAGGATGGTCAACAAGGTCAAGATCTCCAACTAAGACAGTGTCTTCTTCCAGATCTGACTCTTCCGATGCTGGCTCAATTACACAAGGTTGCACCTCACACTCTGCCACAGCAGGTGGAGAAGTCACAGGTGTGACTTTGGACAATCCTGGTGATGTCCTTGTTGGTAGTACAGGGGTGCTGTCTGACTTTTTCCGGGAGGTCTTGGGTTTCCCCTTTGCCTCTGTTTTTCTAGAAATAGCAGTGAGCAACTCCTGTGGAGTAGGAGTGATGGCTTCCTCTATCATCTCCTATGGAGAGCCTCTCAAGGTTCTCTCCCTTGCAGACCTTGAGAGCTCCTGTTTCCTTTTACTGGGAGGGCTGGGGGTGCTTGACACAACTCCAAGAGTTTTAAGGTCATTACCCAACAGGACTCTCCCAGGCACTTCACTCTTCACACTAACAGGTATCTTGGCAGTCATATCATTACACTGGTTAAGAGCTGGTAACTGGGGAAGCATTTGTACAGGGCCTTCAGCTAACCTGGTGAGGCATTTGGGTGCCTTAGCAATATCCTCCACCTTGAAAAATGATTCATCCACCACAGTTATGCTGGCTCCAGTGTCTCTGATGGCAGGGTTTCCTGACCATTCACAAGAACACTATCTTTATAATACTCTTTAGTATTATCTGGGATGGAATTATAGACATCTAAATGATGTGGGTCCCACAAGCCCAGGGACACTAAAGAAACACTAGCTGAGACTCTCATGGGTTCATCAGCCAGTAGGTGAAAGTTTCCACTTGTCATTGGTACTTCTTTCTCTGGGGAGAAGGCTAAGGAGACCGTGTGGACTCCTGAAAGTTTACCCTTACATCTGGGATCCCCTTTCACATGGTCAGTTGACCCACAAACATAACATTTCCCAAATGTTTTGATGAATGGGGGTTTGTTCTGACCTCCATCTGGTTTGGGTCCTGATGGTACACTAGCCTGATTTGGTTTCCCATGGGTTTACCCTTATGTTGCTGTTTGTGGCCCTCTTTTGCATTGGAGGTATTAGAATTCTCTTTGTTGTCTTTCTTTGGCTGTTTTCCCTCATCCTTTTTCTGAGTAGACCCAGAATCCTTGTGCGTAGCCCTGTTGGCAACCCACAAATCAGCAGCCTTAGCTAGTTTCTTTGGATATATCTCCTTAGAATCAGCCAAGTGCTGTCTGAGCAGACATCAAAAATAGACTCCAACATAACAAGATTCCTCATTCCTTCATAAGTGTTTACCCTGTAACCCTTAATCCAACCATCTAAGTTTTTCAAAACACTCACATACCCAGGTAGCCCAAGGGGTACCATCATGCCCTTTGAGGGTCCTAAACCTCTTAAGGTACTGGGAAGGGGTCTTCCCAAATCTAGCAATTAATGCTAGCTTCACACACTCTTAATCCATCCTATCCACCTCCCCCAACTCCATCACAACATCAGATGCAACAATGGGTAGCCTAGAGAAGAGCCAGGGAAGCAATTGATTCCCCGTAAGACCTTGAATACCATGGTTATATTCAAACATTGCCAACCAATCTAAAATATCAAGCTACCTCATACATACCCACAATTTCTTTAGGCATACAGGGTCTCCTAGGACTGGAAGACCTAGAAGACTCTGGGAGAGAAGCATTCTCAAGAGACAATTTCTTCATTTCAAGTTCATGATTCAACTCCATTTCTCTGAGCTTAAGTTCTTGGTGTTTCTGTTCAGTTTGAGCATTTAAACATTTGAATTCCAGTTTAAGCCTCATTTTCTCTAGAGCAATTAATTCAGGACCAAGGGTAGGACCTGTGGGGGTCCCAGTAGACAAGGGTTGATGTTGCTGAGCAGGCTAGGGGCCAGGGAGGCCTACATTAAGAGACACATTTACCTCTTCCAACTCATCATTAACAGACATAGCATCATCCTCAATACTTTCCACAATTGCTAGAGAGTCAGGCATTTCAGACCCACTCCTCAGACTTTGGTTCTTTAACAATTTTTCAACTAATTAAATCGTTTTGCCTTTGGCAGAGAGTTTCCTTTCTTTACACATGTTTCTTAAATAATCAGAAGTGTAACTCAGGAGGGTCTCCTGACAGTGGCTTTCCATATCAGACATGATTAATTTTGCTTTTTAGTGATGTTAGCCTTGTGGTTAGTTGAGCCAAGGTAATAGCAGCACACTAAGTGTAATTATTATACTTTTATCCTCACTGCTGTACACCATATGTAGTACCCTTTGGGAACACCACACACAATTAAGACTACAAGTGACAGTACAATTTCACCTTTGGTACAAGCCTGTACTACACAGTTAAAGTGGTAGCAGTAGCAGATCAGCCAGACGTATCTCAAGAGTAAGTGAGCAGTATCAAATAGTTACACAAAGGACAGCAATTACTATGATTCAGGCAAACACAGACTCAAGGTTTCTAAGTAAAAGAATATATATTTATTTACTCAACAGTTGTATAACATTTCACTATTCTAAGCAAGTTAAAAATCACAATCATAAATACACCACACTTCCCTTAAATTCCAGACAAGTTAAGCTCACAAAATGAAGTGGGAGCAAAATGGCACTCCAGCAATTTAAAAGGGAGGGAAAGACAAAGTTATAAGAAATCAGGCAAACCCACAGGTAAGTACTCAGGGCAATTGAGCAAGAGAAACTACAGTGAGGAGATCAGCTAGAAAAGGCTTAGGGCCAAAGTCAATGCGTCAAAAGTCTTTTGCTCAAGATCACACAGTTCAGGGTAGCTCGCAGTAAGGTTTGTGGCACAAATTCCAGACGATATTGGTTGGTAGAAAAGTTAGTTCAAAAAGAAGAGAAGGACAAGCCCTCGGATTGGCAAAAGATTTAAAACACTGTTACTGCGGTTAAACGAAACGGCCAACCGGATTTACACAGTACCTTAAAACGGAGAGGGAGCTGTAGCTGAGGCGGATGTTCCTAGTGCTTCCTGCAGGCTCACGGTTCCTGAAGCAACTGTTGGACTGACAAGAAGTAGGAAGACTGGAGGGTCCTGCGCAACCCAGGGAAGAAACCAGCAGCAGAGCAAAACAACAAATAAAAGGTGCACTCCTTAAAACCCAAGAAGGGTCCGACCTTCCTGGCTAGTGAATTCGACCAGAGGAAGGGTCCTGGCTTGTAGTTTGGGTGAACTGGTTGGTCCCACCAGCTCAAGGGAAGAAGATTCCTGGAGGATCTTCTCTGTCGTCGGATTCGGGAGATTCAGACCTGTAGCAGGGCTTCACTGGGCAGTTCAGTCGTTGTAGGGGTCCTCTTCTTCCAGTTCCTCATTGGTTCTTTCGTTCCAGTGGCGACTCTGCCTTTCCAGTCCCAGAGACCTGCTTTTTTTGCAGTTTTCCTCCATTCATTCAGCCTTGCTGTCAACAGCAGGGTGCCTGTCCTGGCAAGGACAGTTCCCTCAGCCAATCAAACAGGAGTGCGACTTGGGTTACCAAGGGAACCCATGGTATGGGTCTGACGACCCCTCCCTCACATCCTGCCTACCTAGAATTTCAGGCGCCTTAAGGAGGGCTTCTGTGCAGAAGCCCGCGAAAAGACAGCCAAGAAAGGAATCATCCCCAGTTTGGCGTGCAGAGAAAAACACGAGAAAGACTTTAACAAAAAGAAATGGCGAACAAACACAGCCGGAGCCAAAATAAAATGTATTTGGTCAAGCGGGTTTATGTTCGAGGCTAATATAATAGCCTAAAACAATACCACATTTATATAAGATAATCGCGGTACAGTAGAAAAGTTAGGGTATTTACCACTGCCACCAGCCAAGTCTTAATGTTAAGGGAGCGTAACAAGGCTCCAAGAGGTACAGACAAAAAGGGATAAGAATTAACCCTTTCCAATACTCCATGTAAGATAGGGTGTACTGGGTCTGTGGTTTAAAGAGACTACATAAAGTTAATGGCAACTTTACATGTTTCTGGGGGACAGTAGTCAGCCCCAGAAAAATGGAGTCAGTGGAAAGTCTAAAAGACAACCCTGTGTCACTGCACTGAAGGTGCTGTGTAACACACACAAAAGGTGGTGCTCATGGAGTAGGTGAGCCTCCAGAGCCCAAGAACACACAAAATGGTAAAAACACACATGGCAAAACACATGTAAGGGTGGGAAAAAGGCTCACACTCTTACCAGGTGAAAAAATAAATCCTAGAAATCCAGCAAAGGTGAGGGAAATCAGCCATTTATGAGAATTCTCCCTAACATTTCTTCCATCTGTCTTCGTTAAAATGGAATAAAGGGAACAACTGTCTACCATCACCTTCACCGGAAAACATACAATCCTGCTTTGCTACTCAGGCACTTCATGCGAGAATAGTCCTTGGTGCTCTCACTCACCATAACCACTCTATCCTCATCATCCGACCTCTCTTCCTCCTCTCCTTCTTGGACACACAATGGGCCTCATTACACGGAAGGCGGTGAGCCATGGCGCTATTAGCGCCATGGCTCATGCCGGTAAAATACCGGCACCGCCTTGGCGGAAAGGGGATTTACCGCCCCATTCCAAGGTTGGTGGGGCGGTAAAACCCCCTTCCGCCATTGCCCTTCCCCATTCCCATTTCTGCCCCATAGGGCTCTATGGGAATGGGGAAGGCGCTAATTACGGCACCGCAATTTTGCGGTGCCGTAATTAGCTCCGAGGTCCCTTAGCGGGTTGGTATTTAACGCCTGCAAAAAGCAGGCGTTAAAGCACCAACCCGCTAAGGGACCTCGTAGTAAGGCGGTAATGGTTAACGGTCACTGTTACCATTAACGGTGGCCGTTAACCATTACCGCCTTCCGTGTAATGAGGCCCAATATGTTTTTATTCCTACAGCACATGGCAGCGAAATGGCCCTTAAGCCCAAACGTTGAGCAGTTTTGGTTGATGGCTGGACAAAGCTTCGAAATGGCGCTGTGACCCAACCAACTGCGGCTGTATTCACTTTCTTCTTTTACCCACGTGCATCAGAGTCCCTTTGCGGTTCATCTTTCTTCACTCCTCCCTTTTTATTCTTCTTAGTAATCAAATTTACCCGAACTTGTTCCTTATTGATATTCCTCGAGCAGTACTCTGCCACGTTATCTTCCTTTTTCTCCACTATTGTCTGGGAACACAATTACGTGTGTTCCACTTTCTTTGCATCACTATGACCTCCTCCAGAGTCGAATTCCCACACATCCATAACCTCCCTTGAATTATTCGTGTGTATGATGATCTGATCTTTAATATGTTCATCCGTCCCCATCCTTGCTGTAAACTCACACAAACTAACCAGACTTCCCAAGGCACTGACCTACTCCTCCACGATTCATTGTCTTCCTGTTTCCATGTATAAAAGTTACAATGATTGATCGCTATATTTGTTTTAGGTGTAAAATAGGCATCTACCTGAAGACGGGCTTCTTGGTATACATCTCTATCCCCCGCTCCTTGAGCCTCTGTCAGTGGCTGTAATGCCCTATACTCCTTCTGGCCCTCTTTCCCCAAAGAGTGTTGCAATAAAATCTTTTTTTTCAAGGGCGTCAACCCCTCATATTCTACTGCACCCATGTAGTTACCCCAATACTTCTTCCATTCTTTCCAATGAGTAACTGGGGTGACTGGGATCGGTAAGAATGTTTCTGGTGGAAGTACAGTCACAGACATTTTTCCACTTGATACTACTTATTTGTATACCAAATATCCCTCAGCAAGTCACTGCGGTTGCAGCTTTAACCTCTTTCTCCAAACTGCACCTCTGCAGCAGTTTCTTTTTGCTATATTACTGAGACGAAGAAGATCCACATTTGCAGTCTGCACTTTGTTTACTGTTGCTGTGGCAACCAAGATGCTGCCAGGCAGCATCATGCTCCTGGGTCCTTTCCTCTAGCCCGCAAGTGAATTATATGCTCCGGCGTGAGCCTCCTTCACTGGCTCACACCCCTTGGCCCCTGGTGCCGATCCGCAGTTTTGGGGCACTACAGGCTCAACCAGGGTTGGTGCAGGGTCTTAAAAACACAGCGCTCCTCTGTCCTTTTCAACACAAACGCCAGCCAGCGATCGCTTCATGTCCAGAGCGACCCTGCACATCAAGCTGTCAGCGCAGGTCCCCAGCACTCACTCCTCATCGCCAAAATGAAGTGACTGAGGCAGAGGCGCTGTGAAGAAGGTAAGTCTCTATTGTAAAGATCATGCAGCCCCAGAGCTCACACAACACACAGCAGTCCCCCTAGGTACCTCCAACTGCTCTTCTCCTTCCCCACATTTCAACCCAGACCCCATCAAGGAACCTAGCTTGAGCTACCCACTACAGTAAGGTCTGTGGGCCTCATTACAAATCAGGCGGTCCGGAAATAACGGTGGCGGTAAACCCGCCGCCACCGTTGTTTCCGGACCGCCAGATCCCGACTCCTGCAGGCGGGTGGTGATGTTCCCGCCAGGTCTGACCTGGCAGGTTTAACACCGCCCGCCTGCAGGTGGACGAGGAAACACCGGCAGCATTACGAGATGTTGCCGGTGTTTCCATGATCCCCATTCCCATTGAGTCCAATAGGACTCAATGGGAATGGGGATTAACACCATTCCGCCTCCGTGATTCCTGGGAAACCGGGGTTGTAATGCCCCAGTAATTCCGGGAATCAAGGAGGCGGAATGGTAACACGAGTCTGGCGGTAACCAGGTGGTTTTACTGCCTCGGTTACCGCTGGACCCGTAATGAGGCCCTGTGTGTCTTGTGGCTACAACATTCTGTTGTGCTAGTGCTTGCTGTGCTGGTTGTGGTTACTGCGTATATTCGTGTGTCTCCGGTTTGTATACCATGGGTTGTGACTGAACTGGTGCACTTTGCGTCAGCTACGGCGCATATGTCTGCATCTGCATGTGATCTTGGGCATACTAGTCTGGCTGATCCGTCTGATATGCTGGCTGGTATGTCATCCCCCTATTTTGTTGTGCTCCACCCCTGCTTCTGCATACTTGTGATATGTGAGCAATTCTACCTAGTCTACTGCATGTCCAGCATTGTGGTGAACCTCACATGGGCCTCTGTTATCCTCTGTCTGTTAAACCTGTCTCCTCTCTGCTCCATTGGGTGTCCAAATCCTCTTCCTGGGGGTACTCCTCCCCTTCCTTGGGGCCAATAATCACCCCTTCCTGCAAAACGTCCCCCTGCTACCTGTTGCTGGATTGGCGCATTCTGAGTACCTACTCCCTCTCCACTCTTAAATATTGCCCCTTCCATTGCATAGTTTGATAGCTGCTTCGGCACTAAATTCACTTTTTCCTGCTTCCTTTCCTCGCGCTTCTTTCTCATGTTCTCCTGCATTAGTTGGTAATTATGTACCACAGTCAGCTGAATTTCTGCCCATGGTTCCGCTTCTGTCCCCACTAACTTCTTCAGTTGCTTCTGTACCTGCTATGGACACCTCCCTGAAGTGTCTCTCTCTACTTCTGCCTCTTTCCCCTTCCTGTCTCCTATCCCTCTCTTCTTCCTCTGTGTGTCAATGCACTTTAACGAGTCTTTCAATTTCCAACTTTCTCTTCTCTCTCTTCACTTGCAATTGCTTCTCTTTTTCCTCCTTTGCTTTTCTCATCACCTTTTCCTCCACCTCCTTCTGTCTTTTCCTCTCTCTTTCCTCATTTTACTTTTCCTCTGCCTTTTCCGCTTCCCTTTTCAATCACTCTTGTTCCTCTTTCTCTTCCCTCTCTCGTCTCTCCACTTCTTCCTTTATCTCTGCCCATTATCTGTCCTCTTCTTCCGTCCCCTTACGTTTCAGAGCTTTCTCTCCCGTACATCTAGTCTCATCTGTAGCCCTTCCCTCCAAGTTGAGCAATGTTTGTCCCCCTACCCACTCGTTTGTCGGGACTGTCACTTTGTTATCCTCACTATGTCCTGATATCCTTTTCTCATCTCCCCTCAGTTTCGCGTCCATATCTCTGCGCTCTTGTTCATTATTTATAGCCTCTAATCTCTTATTTGCCTGCTTTGCGCTGCTAAGCGTGTCCTCGCTGCTATACGCGGGTGGTGCATAAACGGTGTTGGTGTATCATGCTGCTGCTTCTAATTACTTCAAGGGGTAAAATCCCTGGCTTTCTTTTGTGGGGTCTGCGGTTTGAGGAGGAGGAAGAGTTGTGGTTGATTCGTGACCTGCGTCACTTTGGCTCAGCATTCACTCTTTCTTGGGTAGGTGCTCTTCCCCATCCTGAAACATTTTCCATAGCTCCAATATAGCTAAAATGTTGCTCAATTTCTTCTCTTTATAGGCTACACGTGTTCATGTGTTGCAGCACATATTTGGAAAGACTGCCCTCCCAGTGCCATGGCTTCACCATTTTGCCCTCTGTATCGCGAGTTCATTCTGTGATATACTTGCGAATTTTGTCTTGATACCGTGGAAGGCATTGGCACAAATGTTGAAGTGGTGTATCCCCCATGGCAGCAAAACCTAACAACTCTATAAACAGAATACAGACTCAAAAGTTTAAAAACAAATATGAAAATGTGTCTGTATGAACAAAAGATCTAAGATATACCTGCCCACATTAACTAAATAACCTTCCCTCCTCACCCATGAATCCTATACTTGACTCTATCTTTCTTATACATTATGATTCTAACTTCAGTAACAGGCTACATTTAGATGTTACCAGACAACCATGACTGTGTCTACCTTGGTTTTGCGAAGGTTTACCAGACTTGTACCTAAATTTGCTTGTTTTAGGTTTGTTTTAATATGAATAATGGTCAAGCACCAGAATGTCTGTTATTCGTGGTGCCTAAGCAAAAGCTTCTTCCACACTTTGTAACCCACCTGTCAGTTCAAATATCAGATACTGATTGTAAATAAGCAGACTACTTGGATGGGTAACCTCATCTAATGCTTCCTTTTCTTTGTGCATAAGTCACACAAGAACTTTGAATCAGTACCCTTGACACAACGCATTATAAAACTCACATTTTCATTTGCCCTGTAAGGATTTTGAGTAGGTAAATGTCATACCTTAGCGTTGCTAACATTACCCTAGAGGTGGAGAGCAACTTTGCAATATCATTTGCTTAGCCTGCAAGGGATAATCGGTATGGTCTGTGCCTAGCATTACTCATACTTAGTAGTAGGGTAACAGATATTCAGCCAGCTAGAATGCTTTTCACTCAATCTGCGTCCTTTCCAGATGTTCAGAGTTCCATTGGACATAGACCTTAATTTATATGGTAACTCTCTGCTACACACAAATGTTTTCATTGAGCACTTGTATAATCCTTACCAAAAATATCAGGATGGGGTATGTTGCAAACAATCTTGTATGCACTGCAAAATAATTGCAGACATGCAGGTTCATGGCAACTTCTTAAACTGCCATTAGTATCATGGTGAGGCTTTATATATGTTTTGCTTGCAATGTATTGGGGGTATGCAAATATACCAGTGAATGTATTCCTGATGCAATACCTCCCTCTTTACAGCACTGTGTCTACTAGTATTGGAGGCTTGCACAGGAGCCTGGGAGAGGCATGGGGCGAAGGGCATAAGAGAACACTCTTTGAAGGTGAAGAACAAATCAGCAACTTTCAAAGCAAACCAGGCCAAACATTTTGGCAGTACTCTGCAGTGAAGAAAATGTTTTGTTTGCTTGCTAAAGAATAGAAAACGCTAGTGACAGGAATCAGCTTTTTTTCCTGGCTATGCTCAGGTGCAGAGGGCTTTTCAATATGTGTTCTAATGTTATAGCCTCTAGCATCCCCATGAGTCTTGTTGATAACAGTGAATTGCAGAAGAGAGGTCCCTCAGTACAGATGAATGCACTCTGTGGTTAAATTAACACCAGTTCTCTTTTATCTGTCAAAATGTCAAACAACATTGCTGATCCGGCACCCTGGTTTCCAGATCAGCAAACTCTGAGTCTGCCCGCCGTATCTGCTATGCCCGACAGATCTGACCATGACAGGTGGAGAGGCCACGGTAGGCAGACTGGTCACGGAAGCACCGGCACCATTGCTAATGGTGCAGGTGCTTCTGTGTCCCCACTCCAATACGACTCTATGGGCATGAGGACTTACAATTTGCCAGCACCTGACTTCCCAGGCCGCCAGACTCGTAATGAGCAGGTGGCACTGGGAAGTCAGGCACCAGTAAAATATTCCGGGTCCAGCAGCAACCTGCCACTAGCACCAGCAGGGTTACTGCCGGACCTGTAATGAGGTCCACTGTGTTATTTATGTGTCATGTTAACGCAGATGAAAAGTTAAGTAAGGCAGAGAGCACTAGCAAAGCATATGTTATCGCCTCTCTCCGCTCGAGGGCTTTGTCGATGCTAAATAAATGTATCTATGTGACTATCTTATTCTGTGAAGGTGTCTCATTCTTGGTTTATATTCCAGGCAGGTGAACCGAGGGGCTCACAGCTTTACTCTAATGTGCACCTTTTTACAACTCAATCTTTTGTACCTCTAAGCAGTACAAATGAGTGGTGCGTATGCCTCTTAGCTGGACAGCTGATTTTGAGTGAGTGTTCTCAAAGCTCTGTTCACAGGACAATGTAATGTGGGTAGTAAGCAGAGGCCCAATCATTTTGATCATCATATTCTTTGGTGCAGTGATTCTGATGCAATTTTCGTCCTTACATTATTTTGTTTTTGTAATTATGAGAGACATGTTCTTCTGGCCCTTGCATTACTTAAAGTGCACATGCACTATAAGTGGCATGTTTTCTGCCACATTCCTTTAATTTGCCATGGTTCCACCTGCGAATATTGGATCCTGTTTCATTTGTTTGACAACCGCATCAGTGATAATAAGCAATATTTGATTTTAGTAATAAACATTAGTGTTTTTTTCCAGTGGCATAAAACACTTTCGGCATTGTCTCTGAGCATTGTTGACAAATGCATAACTACAACTAAACCTGTTTAAACTAAGCATACAATACTTTTTTGTGCATATACATAATATTATTCTCTGCACAGGAGTACCTTTGCTAGTTACTGTGGCACATCTTAAAGTCTTGGACTGGTTAATGGGCACTCTTCATAACTAAATATAAACTTATTTTTTTATCCTATATCTTTGGAAAAAGTGCTGTAAAATGCATCTTTTACACTAATTTGAAAAGAATTACGGTAGTTGGGAAAGGGTCATTCCCTTCCAAACTCTCTTCAGAGATAAAAGTTCACCAATTACGCATGCATGCTGACAAAGTGGGTTAGCTGTTAGTGAGTTGCACACATGGAAACTAATGTGCGCACGAAAGCCAAACATTTCCGCACTTGGAGAAAAATCATAAGAGGGAGTCTGTGGATCCGCTCATGCCTCTCGAACACCACCTCTTTCACAATCTGCCACTCTGCCGTCTGATCTGCTTGGCGTTCCACATAGAGCGGCAGGAATTTCTCCAAGGCAGCTCTTAATGACATTCTCAGTATTCATGCGTGTTTTTTTTATTTGGTCCTCGCGGGTCGTGATGCTTCCTTTCAGGCACGCAGCGGAAAAAAGACGGTGTTAGCGGTGATAGGTCTTACCGACCGTCCTCTGCTACCAATTGTAATAGAGTGGCAGGGGAACTATTATCATTCTCCCCGGTTACTCGAAACAGGAACTTGGCACTGGAAATCGCCTACCCCAAGAAAGGATGACCCAGCCATAGGACAAAGTTCACAGTCTCTATTAACAATTCAAATGACAGGGATCGCAACATGAACAACACAATATTCTCCAAGTGCTCTCACTCTCCAGGCAGCTGTCGGTCCATTTTGTTAACCAGTGACGTCACAAAAACAAGTTACATCCCAAAAACCTAACAGGGGAAAGGATTGGTTAGTGAGGTAAACTACATATAGGTTAGATACAGGATTAGTATGATCATTGGGTAAGCCATATCTGGTGGCTCCTCCTGAGACCACCTCTGTGTGTCACAAATACAAAGTTACAGATTAGTGTAAAGGTGATTGGCCGGTGCAACATAGTGTATGCTTAGCATGGAAGGTTGTTAGGGATTGGACAGAAAGGGTCTTCTCACTCTTGGAGCTTTGGACAGTTACCAGGCCAAGAACAACTATTCAAGGTAGCAGGAACTTCCCTGGAGGTGCTGCATGTTCCCAATAAGTTACCTTCTCCGATCTCCTAAGCCTTGAGACAGAACATTCGGCCTTGAACCTGCATTACTTTTGTATCCTTCTAGCTTTGGTTCGATGGGAAAAGCCACCTCAGTCTGGCTTGGATGAATATTCTATACCTTGATCATGTGTGCAGGGACCTCGAATGGAGCTCCCTTGCTTGTAATTAAGAGGATTTCTGACTGTGTCCCTCGCAGGTGTCCTATCTCTTCTGTTAACTTGAAATGTTCTTTCCCTACATGTCCTTGGCGAGGCTGTTCAGGGTGTCTGCAGTGGAAGCCTGATCTGTCTGCTTCACCAGGATCAGTCTGTCAGCCTTTCCTTGTATTCTGAATTTTGTCTTGTCTTTCCCATTCACTCCAATGTACCTATGGCTTCCATCTTTATTTGCATGGCCGACCATGTTAGTTGCGGTTAAGCTTTGGCAAGCCGTTCATATGTATTCTTAGGCGTCTTGCAGTTTCCATGTAGCAAAAGGTATATGTGTGTTTGTCCTCTAACTATGTGAGTCATAAACATTTGCTTTGCATCTATCAGCAATAAAAAAAAGTATCCATGTAGCTTCGTGCATGGATGCCTATGTGCTTCATGTCTAACGTTTCTATGTCATGATGTCCATTTTGACATCAACGGCATTCTTCGAGGATGCAGCCAGTCAACTTGCTCAGTTGATGACAGCTGTATCTCTTCAATACTGTCATCCAGGTATCGTCTGATTGGTTGCCTGAGTGAATAGTGCTTCTCATATCTGCGATACATCAATGACGGGGAAGAAGGACCTAGAAGCGATGTACACCTCTCTGTCACCGGGCTGAAAGTGGGATGGGTGTATGAGGGCCATGTTTGGGTCTCCCTCTTCAGCATATTCGGCACAAACATCCACCCCTCCAGTTCATGCTTCCCACTGTTGCTTGCCTTTGATTTATGCTCCTTACAGCTTTTCAACTATCAAATTGAAAATGCTCTAATTTCTGTTATATGAAAAGGTTCTTTTACTTTATTATGGTTGTTTTATTTTTAGAAAATAACGCCAGGTTAAAGCAGCATTCTTGATTTAATTTTGACTATGTTTTAAGAAAATGTTATTTCATTTTTTTACTGTAGCAAGGGAAATAAAATGTGGTACCATTAATCAACTCGATGGAACTGGAGGAAGCCTAGAAGAAATTGTGGTAAGGCTGACGAAGACCTTATAAGGGAAAGAATCGTCCAACCTGAAACCCTGGGGCATGGCTTGAAGAAGCATGTGAAAGGCATGACCAGACTAGTTATATATGATTTTATCGAAGTAAAATTCTGAGTGGCAAGTTTTAACGAGGTTAAAAAATACCCAAAGAATATCAAAATTCTTTTTGTTTTTAAATTTGCGGGGTTCACCCCGAACCCTCTGTTTTCCTACCATTTTAACCCCATGTCCACCATTTGAACCCCTCACCCCACTACCATATATATATTTATTTAACATTTCTGCTATTGTTTTGCTATTTTATACTTCAGCAAAACTTACCACTCTGAATTATTTTCAGTAAAATGACTGGATACCACCAGACTGTTAGTAGCCGTTAAAAGGAGCTTCCCTGAACATATTTCCTTTTAGGATAGGTTTGAACTGTGATTGTGGCCATTCCTAGGGACATTTATGTTGTAAGAGTAGGGCAGCCACAAGGCTACATGTTTAGCCATATTCTTTGGAACCTTCTTTTGTAGATTAGGGCTTCTCAAGGTGAAAGAAGGGGCCTCATTACAAGTGCCAGTAAGGGTGGGTATTCCCCATTCCATGGAGTCCCATAGGACTCCCATGGAGGGAATTGACGGTAATACCAGCAGGAGCTGCAGGTAAATTCGGCCACCCCACCGCCAAACTTGTAGTTTGCTGGTGCGCGGTAATGTGCCAGTAAACGTTATTACTGGCACTTTAATACCGCACCAGCAAACATATAATGAGGTCCAACGACTCATAAGATTAGTTGTTGAATTTATAATTTGGAGAGTGAACTCATTTGTAAAGGCATGGTAGGAGACTCATCTTTGTGTTGAGATCCCTTCTGCACCATCTTGTTTAGCATAATTCCTTTTTGGTTATAGGGCATCATTACACGTCTAGCAGTATTCCGGTGGTATATCGCCAAATGAAATTACCGCTACCATCACTTGGTCTAGCGTAATTACCACCAGATTACAAGTGGTGGTATGGCGGTGTTAGTCCCCATTTTTGGAGTTCATAGGACTCCATGGGGATTTTGGAGGTATTACCACCAGCGGTAATTCCGCTGATTTGGCTGTTTTTGGTGATAAACTGGCAGAATTACCTCTAGCATTTTGCAGCACCGTACTTGTAATGAGGCCCATATCCTTTCCTAGCACTGATCCAACCTGTTTTCAATGAATGTTATCATTATTCGGTTTTACCAAAAATCTTTCACCAAACTCCTTCAAGGCCCAAATAATGTGTACTGGTTTTTAGTAGTGGAACATACAGGAAAGAGACACATTGCTGAGTGCAGTAACTTACCTTCGACGATAAGTAGACCTTTCTTCTACCTCTAATGCACTGAAACGTTCTTGGTCTTTTAGGGGATGTTCTTGTTCTCCTTAGGTCTTCTCCTTTTCATGGTAGGAACCTCACATCCCAATACAGGTCTTTCAATGTACTTAAGCTGTTTACCTGGCATTGGTCCATCTAGTGTAGAAAGTCTTGGCCTCTATTTAGAGCCATTAACAGGTCGGATCTTGGACTTACATTTGAAGGCACTATGGGATTATTGACAATTCAAGAGATTCTCCTTCTCTTATGCAAATCCTTCTTTTTTTGCAGTACTCGCATGCTATGAGAAGGTCACCTTGACGGCATGGCTAATCCCGGCAGGAAAACAGAAAAGTAGCATTGAAGGCCCTAATAAGGGGAACACTATGAGAATAACGCATGAGAAAGGCCCCACACTAAAAAAGAAAAAAATTGAAATAACATTGAGCCTCATCAAGAGTTGGGGGTAGCCCTTTAATCCGGCGGTAACAGAATAAGTGTTGCCAATACCGCTCCGTATTACGAGTCAGCGCAAATACCACCAGGCACAAAATGTACCAGCACTATTACAGCTGGTGCTATTACAGCTGCCGCTTATAGCGCCGACAACACAAATCGCGAATACAGCCGTATCACAAGTGCATTTACAGCAGGAATTAGCACCGGAAACCGGCGCTTATACAGCCGAGAATTGCCTCCAGCCTCCAGCTCGAGGTAAATGAACCCAGGTGTCAGAAATGAAGCCACGGGTGCACACAATGCACACCATAGGGCTACATAAAACACACCCATGCCCCAAACATTGTTTCCAACACTATACTTCTATTATTTGCTGTGAACTGTGACAGGCAGCTGTTCATGCTGCACCTGGACCTTGAGATGCTGCACAACCAGGCCAGGGCACAGGGGGCAACGGGGGAGGAGGTGAGGCAGAGGAGGAGGATTAGGAGGAGGAGGAGAATAGTCCAAGCAAGGCGAGCGCCCATCCCCAGGGTCAGGCCATCACCCTGGGCCATCAGAGACACCCAGTTGGTCACCCTGTATCGCCTCAACAGAGAGACCACCACAGAGCTGCTGGCGACAATCCAGGAAGACATAGTGAGCAGGATCAATATTCGAACAGCTGTGCCCCCACTGGTGAAGCTGGTGGCAGTCCTACATTTCCTGTGGACAGGCACCTTCCAGCACTGTGTGGCCATGATGCATGGCACAGCCCACATTCTGTGCAGTCCTGGCCCAGGTGCTGGATGCTCTCCTTTGGCATGTGAACCACCATATTGCAATGCCCACCATCCTGGACCAGGTCAACAACATGAGGACAAGGTTCTATGCCACCGCACAACTGCCTAATGTCATTGCAGCCATTTACTGCACCCATGTCACGTTGGTGGCACCCCAAGCACAAGAGGCCATTTACAGGAACCGGAAGCAATACCACTCAGTTGACTTGCAGCCCTGACCTCATCATCTCCCTCGGCTGTGCCCGCTACCCAGGTTCCACCCACAAATCCATGGTCCAGCGCAACAGCACACTGCCAGGATACATGGAGGGGCACATCGGACAATGGACGTGGCTAGTGGGCGAGTACAATCTCCGCCATATATGCACAGTGAAGCACCAGACCAAAATTGGGCTGGGGGTGTTGACACTGACATAAAGCATGGCATTGAAAGTGGATGCACTAGCAGCACCCAGCCAGGACTTGCACCAACGACAGGGGGCATCCAAGGGAGCATGCACACGTCGGAAACACCTGGACACACATGCTGATGCACACATGCCGCTGCCATTACAACAACCATGACCACATGTACCACAATTCATTAGGAAGGTGGCACAGCCAAGATTCACACAGCAGCACCCAATAGCAGGCCTGCCAGTACCAAAGCCATGTGCCCATGTGTAACCACCTGGGACATGTCACTGAACACCCGCCACATAGCCATAGGGTGCATGTGCAGGTAAAGGTTTGCATGTCACCATTCACAAAGGCTGCACAGACATCAAACATACACATTGCATGGGCGGGATGTACACATGCAAGCATACAGCGACCAATGCCCCGATAGAGTGTGCAAGCATACCCATATATTAGACAAGTGACTAATGAGTGTATGCCACCCCATGCTGGTGACTCTGGATATCCGCAGCTGGCGTGGCTGATGGCCCCTGTGCATGACCCATGTACACCACACCAGACTGCCTACAACCATGCCCATAGCCGGATCTGTGTGTGCATTGTGTTGTTAGGGGCTACGCTAATGTCGGAACTGTTGGGACAGGGGGCTAGCTAGCCTTTTGGCTGTAGCTCCTGAGATTCTATCCAGGGCTACAACCAAAACACCAGGAGCTATAGCCCTCTTACCCCCCCAGCAACAACTCTGCATTGAGCGCACCTTTGGACTCCTCCTGGCACGATTCTGGTGCCTAGATTGCACTGGCGGAGCCTTAATGTACGCCCCTGACAAGTTTGGCAAAATTGTGCTGGTGTGCGCAATGCACATTTGCCTAAGGAGGAATGTGCGACTACCCCCCGACACGGACATGCCACACACAGAGGAAGACGCAGATGAACAGCATTAGGCAGGAGCCAGGGCAGCCACTCCCAGGGATGTCGTGAGGGAACGGAGATTGGCCCGGCAGGCACTAATAGACAATTTGTTCTAATACAATACCCTGCTTCAGTCCACTTCCAGCACTGTGAGTAAACTGCACATGGTCACAGTCAGGAATACCCACGCATGAATGATTTTCAACAAACTTTAATCTTACTTTGTGCACCAACTATTGCTCCTCCCCCTCCCACCAGCAACTACCCAGCACACTATCGCCACCCCCCACCGACCACCAACTCCCCAGCTCCCGCCGCCCCACAACAAGTCCATGGGAGGGCCACTCAGCCCAGTTGTTGTCAAATGAATGACTATGGCTGTGGCTTCTTCCCTGACTCCCAGCACCCGGTGATCAGGCGCCTAGGTGTGCTCTCTTGGGATTCACCTGTTGGCGTTGTCGACTGAGAAGGGATGTAGCTGGCCCCTAAAGCTGTTGGCGTTGAAGTTCACTGGTTTTCCTGATGGCCTCTGCAAGAGCAGAGATGCCCTCTGTCATTTCCTGAACTCTGCCCTAATGCTGTCAGTGTGACTGTACTGGTGGTTGTGACCCTCCGGGTCCTCGCATTGTCCCTCACCATCTGTCGTGTTGACCCCTGTATGCTATCGCTTATCACCTGGAAATGCCCGGAGTGGGTGTTGCCGATGGACTCCATCTCCCTCTGTCTTTGTTCCATGTCCCCCAGCCACTGCATCAGCATTGCGATTGTAGCTGTCGGCTGGTGTGGCGAGGTGGTGCACTGCCAGTGTGGGCTGTCGACAAGGGAGCCAAGTGAGGGGGTGTCTGTGTTTGGCTCTGGTGTATGAATGCGCCGACAGCATGGTGGGCTCTCAGGTGTGGTGGAGGGCTGCTGGCGGAGGCTGGGCCCAGGAGTTGCTGGCACTGCTACATGATCTGCATCAGGCCAGCTGCCTCCCTGTGTCTCCATGGTGATTGTGCGGCGTGTCCTCTGTGGCAGTGTCCACAGCTGCAGAGGTGTGTGTGGCTGGGATTGGCGTGCTCCTGGTGGGCTGGGCATAGGGTTATGGGCATGCTTCTGGTGGGCTGTGCGGGGGTGGGCCTGCTCCTACTTTGATGCAAAGTGTCTTTCCGTGACTTTCACCTTTGTGTGGCGTGTATGCCCCTTTGCATGGGGAAGGCAGTGGTGTCTGTGTGCCGGGACGTCACACTCACAGATAGGCCAGCCACCTCTTCATCCTCAGATGCCTCTTGTATTGCTTCTGTGCTTGTAGGGGACATAGGAGATGGTGTCAGGTCTCATTCCCCCACGTTTTTTGGCATGCATGGCATTCAATACATGGTGATGAGTATGGCTACGGGCAATTGGGGTGATGAACATGGTTGGTCAGGGGCATTTGTAAGTGGATACACAATGATGGTGATGGGCGCAGATATGGGGGGGTGTCACATAGGGTGTCTGCATTTGGCCTGTGTGTGGGGATGGCAAGAGGTCGGTGCTGGGGAAGCTGTTGTCTGGCTTGCATGCTTCTGATCCCCATGCCCCCACGTCACCTCTGTGGGTGCCATACAGACTGGGCGGATTGCGGGGTACATGGAACTGGCAGGTCCATAGGGGACCCTGCTGTGCTCCCGTCATGGGTGTGTGGTGCATGGCACTTGGATGGGTCCCTTGGCTGCCCTCACCACTGCTATGACTCACACGAGTGGCTTTGCTGCACTGGCACATGGATGCTGCGGTAGGTGGCTGATGTGGAACCCACTCACTGCACTGTGTGGCAATGCCCGGCTCATGGGTCTGTCCATGCACATGTGTTGGGGAAGAGGGTTGACTCACCTGCCGCCTGCCTGCAGGCTCCCGCCTCCACACCTCCAACTCCCTTGATGGTCTCCATGTCCAGCACAGAGCTACACTTCTCCTCCCATGCCGTTAGTACAAGTGGCGCCACAGTCCCTCCATCAGTGTCCATGGTCTCCTGCTGGTGCTGGGACAGCAGTCCCCGGACCTGACCCGCAGGTCGTTTCAGCATTTGCGATAGTCTCCGCGGTCCCGGGAGCCGCTGGACACCGAGTCACCTTCTCGCTGATCATGTGCCAGATGGCTGTCCGGCGCTGTGCAGATGTTTTTCGGTGCCTGGACCCATAAAGCTCATCGTGGTGTGCTACCACCTCATCAGTGAGCACCACCAGCTCCCCCTCACTGAATTTGGGTTATGCGGATTCGATCACGGGCAGCCTTGCCCCTGACCCTCTACTGCAACATTCTGTCTGGATGCCTACAGGAAGCTCTGATATTTAATGGTTTGTGATTTTCAAAATGGCCACTGCAGTGCTTCCTGTTTCTTGCCAGTGCTAATAGCGCCGACAATGGGTCATAGCGCCATTTGCACTGGGTTTTTCGGCAGTAGCCCGTGTTTCGGCGCTATTTCTGCATGACGCAAATGGTGTTATCGCCAGAGCCTGATGCGTGTGCCCGCAATGTTGTGATGCAGAGCTTTTTGTGCCACGGGTCACGGCGGTAACGCTATCTCTGCTTACCGCCCAAATCCTGATGAGGCCTATTGTCTTGAAATATAGGCAAAAATAAATCAAGAATGCAGCTTTAACATGGCGTTATTTTCTAAAAATAAAACAACCTTAAAAAAAGTAAAAGAACATTTTCAAAGAACAGAGACAGCATTTTCAATTTGATAGTTGGAAAAAGTGTAAGGAGAATAAATCAAAGGCAGGCAACAGCGTGAATCAGTGGCGGCTGTTGAATTTATGAACTAGAGGGGTGGATGTTTGTGCCGAATATGCGTGAGTTACCAAGCGCAGTGAGGGAGCCCGAACCAGACAAATTATGTTTGGAGATGGAGGGGTTACCCCGAGAATTTTTTTTAAACCATGGGTTAAAATGGTGCATTTTACAAAACTTTCTGGGAAACATTGGAGAAAAGGCCACATACTTTGTAATCAGTTTTGTATGCTAGAGCATGAAAAAACCCAATAGATGCAAGTAACCAACAATGCACAGGAGCATTTTTCAATGCATTTTCACGATGCCTTTGCCCACAACATACGCCAGTATATAAAACGTTTTCATGCTGGCTGTGCCTATACAAGTAGATGACGTACGCTAGTATTACCATATAAGGACTGCCAGCCAGTAAAAAATGCCATGCCACAGAAAGCATATAAAGACTGGATATGCCAACCGAGGCCAGTGTATGACGTCATCACGCTTATGTTTGCGTTTACCCTTGATGCACAGTAAAAATCCCATTGTTATCCCTTGGGCCAAATGGGGCCTTTTCAGAGACTTGTGAACTCAGGGGTACAAGGAACGGCTGTTCTTTGCCCATTACCGACTGTCCTCTCATCTTCTGCTCTACCGACTACCACTATTTCCCGCAATGTTCCATGCTTATTTTTGAGGTAATAATTTCAGAGGCCCTCACTGGCTTTGTAGAAAGTGAAATAAAATATGTTACCATTAACCACCCCTGGGACGTGATATATAGGCCTTGGAAGGGGCAAAAGGTAGATACATTCCCAAACCTCTCACCAGCGCTTGCATATCAGCAGGGTCGCTGCCCACTGAGGCAGGGCTCGCTTACTGAATTAGTAGTACAATATCCAAGATTAAGTTGACCAAATATTAGAGTAAAAAGAAAGGTTCATCATTTCTCATGTGGAGTAAATGCGGTAAGTCACCGAACACAACCACACTGTGTTACAATAGAGGCAGCATAAAGCGCTATACAGGAAACCCACACACATAATTACCTAATGTTTTATAATAACGTTTATTTCGACGTACATATTTATTCATACCTGAATCAAACAAACGATTAAGATGGTTAGCAAAACTGGTGTTTTTCTTTTGCAAAAAGAGTGTGAAAATGATGCTGCAATTTAAGAAGCGCCAATTCTTACTAAATCAGTTTTGCTAGAGGCTGCCTATGCTCTACTTTGCGATGATCATCAAACTCACCTGCTGCGTCGAAAATCGCTTCCCTGGTCGCATACTGTAGCTTGCCTGATGATTTCGCCTCTGGGAAAGCAGTTGCAGACAGCCAATGCTGTGAGAGAAGGCAGGTTGGTGTGACCCAGCTCGTTGCAAATCAGTTCTCAATTGCTACAGGAAGCACATCTTTCTCAGCGGCGCCGCCGCGAGCTTCCAGGAATCGCCCCCTTGTTGTGTTCAGCAACCACCACCGGAACAGAGTCCAGTCCGGGCGCTTTGTTCTTCGAACACATGACAGATGTGACTTGCTCTTAGGGAGCCATTTCTTTCGGGATTGGTTGCATGGCGGCCTACATTTTTAATGAGGGCTTGGGGCAAATTGAGCGCTCGCGCGATGCTGCAAGCACAGCGACCTATCGATCATACTTAAGCTGCAGGAATGCATGGTGTGCACAAATTCTTGTGGCCCGACAATCCGCCGTCGATCTACTCTTGGAGCGCCTCCTCCATCCGTCTCCGAAACCGCACGTGGGATACGTGGTACAGCGAGCTGTTATTTCACCATTTTAGAGGCCAACAACGATTTTGCAAACAAGGTATCAAGGTTACTTTTTGAGTCATTCATTCTCTGAAAAATAAATGCTTTCTTTTATCTACAGTGATAAAATCAAACAACGCTGGGGCCTCCCTTTGGAACAGACTCCCTGCCACTCTGAAACTTGAGGAGAACCATCTCCGGTTCTGGGAGCACCTCAAGACCTTCCTCTTTGCTTCTGCCTTTGCCCCTTTCTCCCTTGCTGATCTGTTTCTCTCTCGGCACTGTGCCCCTGGCCACCCTCACCCTCTGTCCTATGGGCCCAGGTAGCTGCTCACCCTGCCTCCCTCCTTCACTGCCTCCCGGCCACCCCTTGCACTGGGGTCTGTATCTGTACCCATACAGTCCCCCACCCGCTTTTCTTCTGCACTTATCAGACATACACTGTCTGCTATACCCAGCATTTGCCGGCTGCACTACCACTGTTTATTGCCTTTATTTATTATTATTTATCTGTTTCTCGTCTGTTCCGCACTTTCCACTTCTCCCCCCTTCCATGCACTTTTCCCCTTTTCCCTTTTCCCTTTCCCATGCACTTGTGTGTTCTCAATGTCACTGGGCCTAGCAAGATCATTGTTTTTGTTCTCCCCTTTTCCCCTCCATTGCCTTGTCGCGCTCTGAAACACTTGCGTACGAGCTGGATATAAATAAAATATAATTTCAATTCAATTTAGTTGAACCCTGCACTCAACAGAAAGAGGTGCCTGATCTCATCAGAAACAAATCGAATTAAATGTTGGCAATGTGCACCATATATTCACTTTAAAGTCATAGCTAGCAACTCACCCGTGACTGGCGGGTTTGACCCGCAGTTAAGTCCTAAACACGCAAGGCTGCAAAGTTGTTTAAAAAATCTGCGAGCAGAATGGATTGTAGAATAATTTCTCAGCATTTCTTAAATTATGTAATTTTAATATCCATTCAAGCCTTTCTTGCCCTGACTATGGGCTTCCGCATATCGCCAAAAGACCATCTGTGACCTCGAGTTATAAATCAACACCCCAGGTAGCTGTGGCCTGAAGCATGGCTTGTTATTTGTAAGTCCTGATAACTGTGTTTGCTCTATTACTAAAATACATTAAGGAGGAGAGCGCACAGTGCTGGCCAAGATCACAGGGCACTGCTATGCAATCCATACAGCTTTCTAGGGTTGATTGCTTTCTCCCTCCTTGGCAGTCCCCACATCTCGCTAATTCTTCCCATCTGCACTTTTTTTCACAAAGGCTAGTAGTACAGGGGGGTACCCTTTCTGTCCATGTTAAATCTTGACAGGTGGCCCGCCCCCATTTCCCGTCGTAGCTGCCCCTTTTCCTTAGTCCCGCCCCTTTCATATCAATTCAATATACATTTTGATATATATATATACATTTTGATATACATTTCAATATAATTTTTTATATCGATTTAATGACCCCCCACATTTTTAATCACCCCATAAAATATGGGGTATCATTTTTATATACATTTTATACAAATATTATATTAAGTTGATATAAAATCTATATATCGAATAGATGACATCATGACAGTCCAGATGTTTGATGGTGTCCCAAAATAACCCTATACAGTTGAGTTATCTTTATCAAGCAGTAACATCAAACTTTGATATTAATGTAATATATATTTTATATATAGTATAAATAGATGCGTGAGGAAGGCCCTACAGCTTAGATGTCAGCCAGAAATACCCCTATTTAAACGCGCTTCATACGCAAAGTGTGTTTCCCAGTGCCAATACAAATTCCCAAACCTTCAGCTTTGGCAATGCATGATCTTGAAGGAAAGGGCTGTTGTAGAGGCACAAGCCTCTTTTGTAATAGTTCACTGATTCTACACGAGCCATCCCCACCTTTTAGATGCCCCCACACAATTTTCCTGGTCTCCAGAGCCACTGAGGCCCATGGCACTGCAGCAAACAAATACAAATTACAGAGCTCAGCTGTTGGTGCTGGGACTATATCAGATGGCTTAGGTTGCTGGGGGCTGCATTGCTCTGTGAAGCACAGGATCAGCTGACACCATAAAGTGACTCATGGTATTTGGAATGACAGGAATCCCACTGGTTTACACTGTATGTTGGCATTTCTGCATTCTGGAGACATCAGCTGAGAACACAATCGGGTACTGCTAAGAAGGGGTTTTATTTTGAGCTCTACTGAGTCAGCTCTGCATGGCAGGATTCCTCACGCCAAAAATACACACAGGGTTTGCTTATCTATAGTCATCAAGTGTGCCATGGATGATATGAAGGAAAAGGGAAACATCAGCCCGGAGGGCCCAGCTAATTTTTGCTTATGTTACAGTGACTCAGGAAACCTGCTATTCACAATCTATGGTGCCACTTAGCGTTTTTTGCAACATAAACAGCAGGATATCTGGGTTTGTTGACAAGTGTAGCTGCATCATGCCTCTGTGACCAGGAAGCAGCATGGGTAGAGGTATGGGGTGCATGTATGTACCACTTATAAGGTGCAGTTCTGACTGGGGCATGGCCAGATCCTTGGAGCGTGTGTATTTACCTGGAGTTGTAATTTCTGACAGCATGGGGTGCTGCATTGGGAAGAAAACTTTTTGGATTCTCCTGCTGGCCGGCTAATTGAGTGCAGTTGTTGGCAGGCCCTGCTTTGCCGTGCTGTACTGGAGCTAATTGGATCTGTCGCAGCGCAGGGGCACCAGGGCAGAGGAGCCCCCTGCTGAGCACTGATTGCAAGCCATCCCTGTGTTTAATAATCAGATTAAGGGTCTTAACCCTTGCTGGCTGATATTAAGGGCATGGATGTTTAAAATCATTAAATGTACAGTTTAATACACTCTTATAGTGCCATTGTTAGCGTTATTCTTTTTTTGTTTTTTTTAAAACAAATTTCAAAGCACCATTTATAGATGTGTTGGACAGCATGATGTCTGTTAGTCTGACATGTAGAAAATAAAGACATTTGCATTTATGTTACTACCAGATGTTCTCAGCATCAGGAATAACAAAGATCTGGAGGTTGTAACAAGGAATCTCCATATCAATCCGAGTTTTACACCTCCTCTTTTATGGCATGTCTTAAGCACTGTGGGGTTAGGAGAGGTAAACAGTTTTGGTATATTTGCATTCCCATTCATTTTGGGCTTATAGTTTACCAGTCAGGATGTGAAAATTGAAAACACAGCAATATTCTTCCGGTTTAACATGTTGCTATAAGGATTTACATGTTATGTGGCAGTTTATTATGCAGTTTCTGGGTGGCAAAGCATTGGTGAGTGTCTCACTGTTTTATTTGTGATGGAATAGAGCACACTTAAGAAAAAATATGTGTGCGTTTTCTTTTCAGGGGTTGCTGTATGAACAGTTTTTTCAGCGTTGCACTCGCTGATGGCATGAGAAAGCCTGTGATGGCATTGTGACCCACGCATGAAAGGCGATATTGTTTTGGATTGAGACTCTGAGTAGTGGTTATTGAGGACTGAAGACGGCTTTGCACTGATGAATTTTGTCAATTAAACAATGCAATTGTTTGAATCCTCATCTTGATTGAGGCTGCCATCACCATATTAATTGTCCCTCCTTCCAACTGGTCTCCCCTGTGGAGAAACCAATAATGAGCAGGTACTTTTTTGCTAACCATGGGCGCCCCAAGTGGCACTTGGCATTTTGCACATACGTGGCTGGAGTATTTTCTGAACCTGGCCAATCCAGCCTGGCTAATTTATCTTTAACTAATGGAAATACTGCACGTAATACATCTCCCAGCCATTTGGACAGGCTTAAGCAATATGACAAACTGAATATGAAAGAAATGGTGGTTATTCATTGCCATGGAAAATAGGTCGAATTTAAGTTAATTACAAAACACCTGTGCATATCAACATTTTAAACATAGAAAGACAAAAGCAACCAGCTCCGTTAGAACAATAGGGAAAGGGGATCCAGATGAGTCATGGAAATATGCTGCATTTAGCCATCAAACATGCCATACTTATAAATGAAGTGTTTTTAAAAGAACAGGGCAAAATTAAGTTATAAATGGAACAGAAACAGGACACAGAAATATTGGACGCCTTTGTTGATAAGATGGCTAAAAGCATCAAACATTACAGGTTTAATCTGGATAAAGAAAAATCAGGGCATTTCATAGAAGCAACGCTGATTAGGTCACAGGTCGGGTGCAAATATTTCCAACAATTGGACCATTTGTGCAAAAAGGAAGATTCAGGACAAACTGTGATGCCGCTTATTATTGGGATCTCTCAATAATCTAGCATCAGTTCAGCAAGGGAAGATGAAGATCCAGGCCTCTCTGGTGGTACTACTGCAAAAGAAGGGCTTTTAGAGAACCTGAGGATCGATAACACTGAAAGAGGCCCTCGTAGAATTTCCACTGTAGTTGCAAGAAAGCAAGCGATGGTAAGAAGAAGGAAAGTATGAGGTCAAATATATAGAGTGGTGTTAGACAGCCATGGTATCAAGAGAGACACATAGGCCTCATTACGGCTTTGGCAGTAGCCATGCCGATATTGGCGGCATGGCTGCCTCCAAAACCGGGTCCGGGTTCCCTGAATGGGGAATTACCGGACCATTCCGAGTTTGGAGGGCCCAGTAATTCCTCCCTCAGGGAATCCGGGTCCCGGATCTTCCCCATTCCCATTCGAGCCCCCATAGTGCTCAATGGGAATGGGTGCAGGGAGCTAACAATGGGCCGATTACGACCGGCCCGTTGTTAGCTCCTCGGTCACCTCGCGGGACCAGGAAAGGATGCCTGGTTTTACCAGGCGTCCTTACCGGGTCCTGCGAGGGGACCTCGTAATCAGGCGGAATGGGTTTAACGGGTCCGCATCCATTTGCGGCACCCGTTAACCCATTCCGCCAGGGTCATAAAGAGGCCCACAGACTCAAAAGCATTTGTTTTAAAACCTTTATTTACTAAGCTTCCTTAGTAGAAAGCCTGACTGGCCCTAACTCTAAAGGGAAAGTTCCCATAACTGATGTTTCTACAGGCCCTCATTGTCTAATAGGCCAAAATAAATGTCTGTGTCTAAACCTATTGCCCTCATGCTGTACAAAAATGTGATAAGAAGTCTTTTCAAAAGGAAAAAGGGTGGATGCTTCAACAAAAAATGGCAAAAACAGAGTTGGTTCCATGTGGACTTCTCACCAGTTCAATTTGATCAATGTCACAACGATGATTCCTCAACAGGCCTCTCAGGGTTCCCGTCCCCAAGCTTGAGCCTCTTCTTAGTCTCAACACAAAATATGAAGTCAGATTCCTTGACAGACCTCTCAGGGTTCCCTTCCTCAAGCTCAGGCCTCTTCCAGCTTTCAACACACAATATAAAGTCAATTTCCTTGATAGGCCCCTCAGGGTTCCATTCCCCAAGCTCAGGCCTCTTCCAACTTTCAAAACAAAACACCATATAACACAGTTCCTTTTTTGGATTCACAGGGCGCCTTTCCTCAGGCTTAGGCCCCTCTAGTTCCAAGCACCAATTCAGCTGGTCAGGATATGCCTTTACTTTACATATAGTCTCTCTTTCACAGCAGAGGCTTTTGAAAATGCCAGGCTCTTTGCTTTTCCTCAGCACAACCACTCTGACCCTTGTGCCCCTCTCTTGATTTTTTACTTCTTACGCTTTTTATCTTCCAGTGCTTCCTGTACCACTTTCATGCCTCTGTTTCCTTTTTCTGTGCACACTTCCACTGTCCTTTTTATCCTCCTCTTGGTCGTGCCTCATGCATGCTTCTCCACGGGCTTCAGGCCCCCTTTCTACTTTC
Source organism: Ambystoma mexicanum (assembly GCF_040938575.1). Lineage (NCBI taxonomy): Eukaryota > Metazoa > Chordata > Amphibia > Caudata > Ambystomatidae > Ambystoma > Ambystoma mexicanum. Next base: position 287,270,434 of record NC_090931.1, on the reverse strand, counting down.
TTATGCTTTCGTGCTTCTTGCACCTTTTCCATGGGCTTCTTGCCCCTTTTTATACTTGTGTGCCTCTTGCACCTTTTCCGTGGGCTTCTGGCCCCTTTTTACACTTTGTGCCTCTTGCACCTTTTCCGTGGGCTTCTTGCCCCTTTTTACACCTTTGTGCCTCCCTCTGGCACCTTTTCAGTGGGCTTCTAGCCCCTTTTACACTTATCACTTCATTGTCCGCTTTTATTTAACTTATTACAGCACACACGCGCGTCACTCCAGTTTCGTGTTGACCCTGTTACTTTCATATTTTTGAAGTCTTCCTTTTAACTTCACTCGAATACTTTAAGAAACTCACACCTCTTTCTTACACGTTTAACATGCCACTTTGTATTTCGTTCTTCACAACCCGGCTTTGCAGTGCTTTCAGAATCACCCAGCCGACTTCCGCTCTTCGGCTTCTCAACAGTTCTTCGTTTTGAGGCCAGTGTCTCACCGCCTGCCCCTCAGACACTCCTGGGCTGCCTCACCGGCCCAGAGGAACAAGCACTTGCAGCTGGAGTTGCTACAGGAGACCAGCGTGCCCTATGCTCCCATCTGCGGATTCCCCTTGGCTCCCTGGAGACGCGGCTCACTCACCACGCTTCTGCACTTGCGAATTGCAGATCCTCAGTGTCTCGGCGTACTGGTCTCTGGCCTCAGGTCCTGGGCAGCTTTGGCAATTCAGCGCTCCTCCCAACTCGCTGTTCTGCTTGCCCTACTACTCGCTCATAACATTTTGTGAGACCACATCTTTTATAACAAAAAGATGAGTCAAGTGGAGTCAGGTGTGAATAGTTGCTAGTGCTTGCCTGACCCTGCCTGACTTTATTATTGGGACAGTTTGAATTCTTTCTAGGGGAGGCATACATGCCAACATTCTCGACTACCCAGGAGGGAGATTCAACTCCAGAAAGCGGGAGAAAGGAATTTCCCCATAGAAATGCATTGGGGTTTTAATTATTTCAGGCGGGAGTAAAAAAAAAATAGCAATCTTTTTGATCTAAAAATCAGGAGTATTTTTGCCTAAATCGGGAGGGTTGGCATGTATGGGTAGGTTGCCCTTATTTTCCCCAGGTTATTCCTATGGTAAATCTTTACTGATCTTTGTTGCCTCTTCCTCGTCTCAGTATTGGTTGGAAATGTGGAGAGGGAGTTGGGGTTATATTGGATTTGACATTGCCAGGCTATACAAGGTTGATGGCTAATGAATAAGGGAAGACCCCTTGGCCCTAATCTGGTAGACAAAAGGTGAACCCTTTTGTATTAAAGTATTCCCTGTGTTCTCTGCCCGGAAAAAGGCTTCTGGGATTCCTCCACCTATTATGCCATTGGAATACTGCGTCTCACCTAGGGTACTCTTCTGAGTGCAAACCCGGACTCCTCTACCCAGGAGATCCTCCCTCTCTCATCCACCCCCAGGGTTGGGATCCGTAAGCGACAACGCTCATCTGGGCACCTGAATAGAGGATTCTCGGGGTCTACATGTGAGAATACCCCTAGGGTTATCACATACCCTTCCCCTATACATCTGGCCTTCCGCCCAAGGAACATTTGTTGATGGTTTTTCAGGGGGTAGTTGTCGGGAATGTTCCTGAATAGAGGGCCATTCCATGGGATTTATTTTCCTTTCCCATTCTGGCAGACTGCTTTAAACGCCCTTCTCCTTCCCAAGTGGGGTTTCCTTTTCCTCGATTGACAATGGTCTAATCAATTTTATTGAAGGGGCAATTCCGCATTGCATGACCTGTTAGGACACTTACCTGGCCTTCTCGTCGTGTCAGTCCCCGGACGTGGCAGTTGTACCCATATTACCGGCTTGGGAAGCGTGGCTGTAGGCAGCGGGCCGGCGCTCGACACCTTCGCTTGCATACGCGAACCTCGCGGGTAACCAGGAACGGGCAGACAAGCTTGTGTTCCAAGCCTCGTTCTGGTGCCCGCTCGGCCGCTACACATGCGCAGCCCCGCTAGCGTTCCGAGCCTCGCTTTCGTGCCGGACGCTGTAAATAGCGACCGGCCCTCTACAGATCGCGTCTTAACGTGGTTTGTTCCCCACTTACCGTCGCTTGGTGCCTTTGTATCAGGTTCCTGCTCCTTGGCTCCCGCTTCCTTGTCCGGTTCCCTGGCCTTTTGGGCTGCCTTAGCTCCTGTTGGGTCCCTTCCTTGTGGTTCCTGCCTTCCAGTTTTCCCCTCTCCTCCTGGGTCCATTCCTGTTGGGATTAGTTTCCCTTGGCCCTGTGGCCCCTGGGAGGTTGTGGGTCCCTCCTCCTGGCATTCTCCCCTCTCCTTGGGCCTTCCTGTTCCCTCGGTTCCACCCTCTTCCTGATCTCCTTGTTTGTCTGGAACTTCCTTGCCTGTTTGGCTCTGGGTGCCAGGCCTCTTGATTATCGACTGCCTTGGTGGATTGTGCCTGGACATCTTTGAAGACCTTCTCATCCTCCAGCTTGAACCACTCTAACGCACCTTACCAGCTCAACACCTCATCACCTCCCTGTCAGTGCTTGCACTGTCCCGGCGTCACTTTAATCCGCAGGGAGGAGAGCCCGTGGCGTCGGGAGGTGATTCCAATCCATCCCTGTTCCATTAGGGTTGGGTCGGGGTCGCTTCCTAGCGTTACAATCTCTGTACTCCATTTTAAGGTCTACCAGTCTGGCGTCACCGGCGAGTCGAGCAACTGAAACTTCAGGTACGCAGCGCTCCAGAGACGTGCAGCTTAACAGATTAAGACGCCTAACAACCAGTTCCGATTCTGAGATGGAGGATTCTGAGGAATTGAGGAATGAAATCAGGGCCCTACGCACCGAGATGACAGTATTGCATCAGGAGAATTTGGCCTTACGTCAGCTGGTAGATCAAGGGGCTACCCCCAGTACCTCTGCAGAGACTGTGATGGCTCAGACCAGCCCAATAAAATTTGACGGAGATCCTAGACGGGTGGCAGAATTTTGCAATCATTGTAGAATACATTTTTTGTGCCGCCCTACGCATTTCAACCAGGATAAGGCTAAGATTGGGTACATTTTGGGAAATCTAACCGGAAACGCATTGGCCTGGGCCACTCCTTTGGTAGCTGCCAAGAATCCAGTTCTGGAGGATTTTGTGGCCTTTGAGAAGGCTTTTCTGGAGGTGTTCCAGTCTCCCAACCTCGCCGCTGCTGCACAAAATCATCTTATGGACCTGAAGCAAGGATCCAGTGATATAATCACCTACATCAGCCGTTTTCGTCAGCTGGCCACCGATTCACAATGGCCTGAGATTACTCAGAAAACCCTTTTTCGTAGGGGGTTGAGAGAGGAATATAAGGATGAACTTCTCCATATTCCAGAACCAGAAACCCTGCAAGCATTGCAAGAACAAGTGATGCGGATCGGTCACAGGTTGTCTGAGAGAAGGGGTGAGAGGCGCCGTTTGGAAAGGTCAATTCCAAGATTCATGCCAGTGCCAGTCAAAGCATCTACCTCGGCTGAACCAGCTCCTGAACCTATGCAACTGGGAGCGGTCAGAGGTCCCCTATCTGATGCCGAGAAGAAACGTAGACGTGACCTACGATTGTGCCTATATTGCGGGGCCTCCGGCCATTATCTCAGTACTTGTCCATTAAGACCACTTCGGAAGTCGGAAAACTGAATGGCCTATCGTTTATGGGAAAGGCGACGATGGGCCTCTCTTCTTCTTCTACAGTCCTTCCCGATTCAGCACAAGTCCGACAACCCATGCAACCAGTCGTGCTTATGGTCTTAACACTCAAGGGCCCTCATTACGACCCTGGCGGAAATCGAAAAACGATGGTGGAAATGCAATACCGCCATCGAATACCGCTCAGTGCGATTATGACCCGTCACCGTAAAGTACGATGCCATTAGCGACACCGTAGTGAACGCCAACGCTAACTGCACCAAGTACGCGCACGCGCACCATGCGAAACCGTAATTACCACCATGGCGCAACAGTACGGGAATTCTGACCCTAGCGGACATGTACCTAACGCCATCAAGCATGGCGGAAAGTACCATTCCGCCATGGTGAGAAGTACGGCATCGCAATCCAACCGTAAAAGGCCCTACTGAGTGCCTGTACACCACTCCCTGGCCACATTGCACAACTCCTCGTAGGTGCAATGAAGTCACAAAATGCAACCAGTGAAATGTACAAATCACCCATGCATGCCAACGAACAAATGAATGTAGGGGCTCCAAGTGCCTTGTGAGTGGCCATCCATATTAGCCATGGCACCATTGCCGTACTGATGCAGCACAGGCATGTGAAGCTTCAAGTACAGCAACATGAACTGAAAACTGAGACAAACATAAACAGGCCCCCCATCGCTTGACACCAGTGTAAGGCAACATTCAAAGCAGTATCCTGAGTGAGACTGCACCAGCCCTGTACTCCTGCCAGTAAACAAACCAACCATCAGCATAAGCATGTACCACACAAGTTGGCAGAGTGACTGAGCAGCCAGGCTCATCTCAAGAGGGGCCAATGGGAGCTGCAGGACACAGATGGCACGAATACAGAAGCTATTCCAATGGACATGACCTCAGTCTCCCTCCAAGAAACGCACGCAAACACAGGCACCTGTGACCAGCCATATTCTGATAATCACATCATTCCACCAATCCACCTGGCTGACCGGCATCTGTTACACAAAAGCTAATCCCCCTCCCATGAGCATGACATCATCAAAACAGACATAATGGCAGCCCCTATCCCTGACCTTACTGGCCTTCGTAGGCAAACGCGCCCAGTACAGTACCACGCAACTATACTCAGAAGCCGGAACCCAAAGCAGATCTCCTCACAATACATCGCTCCACAAATAGGAATATGCTACATTACTTGCAAAGAATAACGCTACACGGTCAATATCATAATCAAAATTTAATGCACAACAAAATCACCCGGGCCATACAGCTATTAGGTCATGAACTCCAAATTATATCTCATAATTGTGGGCTGCATCCGCAATAAATGACCAGCTTCTTCTTGTGTGACGCCCTGTTCCTCCATGGTACACAGGGGCTACATTCACGTTCAAAAAGGCAACATGGAAGCGCCTAGAACCGCAGGGCCGTCCCATTAGGTAGGCACTAGTCCAGCTGAAAGGTCGAAATGTTGCTCCTAGCCACTAGTACTGCGTAAGGGCATGTGGGCCATTGGCGATCGTCCCATAAGATCGTAATGGTGCTCCACTGATTAACACGAAGCAGCAGGTGTCGGGAGTAAAAGCCATCTGCAGGAGTGGCATACAGATGGCAGCGGCAAAAGGGGAGGAGATACCTGTCACCCAAATGAAACGAAAAAGAATAGTATGGGCATCAGAACTCCATTTGAATTACTCACTTCAAAGATCACACTAAATCCACAGCCATATGCATGCTAGCCCACTCAAAAGGATTATTCGCACCCAAAAATCACTTGCGAATCGTAACTATATAAATCGAGGTGAAAACAATAGTACAAACAAGTGTTTGTGTGCATGCGTCTGTTAAAACAGAATCCATTAGATGGGATTAGTAACGTGCATAGACACAAGTGTTTGAAGGCGCGTCGAGACAGGGAGGGTTCAACAAGGGCAGATAGACGATGGTCCCACTATGGCAGCCCTGCATCACATAGCGCAGGGGAAGTGGATAGATTCCAAAAAGCCATGTACATGGCAGACTCTCTATTAAATCATCTGTCCATGCATCCATACATCATTCCCTCATCCCGGTATAAAAACGCCTGATTATTTACTCACATAACATTTGAAATTTCCATTGAGTCTGTGCGTAATGCAGTCTGCAAAATCCACTGTGCTCCAGGCCGGAATTCTAGTGTTGTGAAGTAACATGTATTTGGGAACGTCCTGCCTTATCCTCCACTACGCTATTGCTCATCCCATACTATTCATATCAATCATTGCATTCTCGCCATGGCCCCTGTCCCAAGGACATTAAACAATAGAACTTTATATCTGCAGTCAGACCTGTGGGCGTCTCGTCGCCGCTAGCTGGAAACCGAAAGCGCTGTCCTTCGAATTCCTCATTTGCAACATCACGTCGAAAAGGCATCTGTGACCGCTTGAAATCACAAATCCATCCATTTAGTGCGGCAGTGTGTGAAAATGGCAACTGGCTTCACTCAAAAATGGGACGCCCCGCCCGTCGGTGAACCGCGGTACAGTGCTGCATGAGGGTCCACCGTTAATCGAGTACTACATTCCACTGACCATTCACAAGTTTGTTCCCGACTGCAAAGATAGTATGTGAAACAATGGGACCATAGCAGAATTAACATATGAACCAATATCTCACTGCCATCGGGATGAAATACATGATTGTAATAGCAAGATGCCATGCGTCGAATTGCAGCGCTGTGTGCGGGACGTGCTCGCCCAAAGGGGATTGCAGCTTGCACAGGTGGAATGAATCACCACAGGTGGAGGCTATACAGCTTGAAAACACATAAATTGCACACCCAACCCCCTCCCACAACCACACCCACTCCCAAATGCTACCGGCAGGACTAGCGATGTTGGCCCTGGGGGACCTGATAGCACTGCAAGTACTCCAACTTCAAGAAGAAGACGAACACCAACTACTACAACAACCGGCCGCACAGAGGAGACGCAGGAGGAGGAGGAGGGCAAGGCAGGGCCAGCAAGGCCCACCAGCACATCCACTACCACCACGCAGGCAGCCCGCAATCCCATGCCTCCGAGCACATCCGTTCAACCTCACTGATGAGCAGATCCACACCCTCTACCGTTTGGACCGGGACACCATAACCGCCATTGTGGACATGACACACGCTGACCTTGTCAGCATGATAGATAGCCCAACCGCCATCCCACCCCTACTGAAGGTGGTGTCTGTACTCCACTTCCTGGCCACAGGCACCTACCAGCACACAGTCAGACAGTTGCATGGCATTTCACAGCCACTGTTGTCACGGACACTATTGCAAGTGCTCGATGCCCTCCTGAAGCACGCAGACGACTACATCTCTCTACCACGCTCGGAGCAGGAAATTACGAACACAAAAGTGGGATTCCATGCGCTTGCCGGCATACCGGGTTGCATTGGTGCCATCGACTGCACCCATGTGGAATTGGTTGTCCCACATGCCATGGAGGCCCAGTACCGCAACCAAAAACAATATCATTCTCTTAATGTACAAATGGTGTGTGACTCAAACAGGATCATTACACATTGTTGTGCCCGATTTCCTGGATCAACCCATGATTCCATGGTCTTACGGAACTCTACAATACCACGCTACATGGAGCGACACGCAGGGAACAGATCCTGGCTACTCGGTGAGTCTCATTTCATGCATGATAATGTGGGGTATGTGATGCGGCAATGACCTGGCAGGAAGGGGGGGGGGTGCTTACGTAGCAATGTCATTCCTCAAACATCCTTTATTGTCCACATACAGGTGATGCCGGGTATCCACTGATGGCTCCTTACACCACTCCGGAACCCACAGAACCAGCATAAGGAGGACTACAACCATGCCCACTCACGTACCCGTGTAGTCATAGAACAGGCATTCGGCCTACTGAAGGGTCGTTTCCGCTGCCTCAGCAGGTCTGGCGGGGCACTCCTGTACCGCCATGAGAAGGTTGCAAAGATTGTCATGGCATGTGTCATGCTACACAACATGTGCGTATGTAGAAATGTGCCCATGCCCCCTGACGCAGAACTGCAAGCACCTGAATATGGTCATGATGAGGGTGGGGATGTGGCAGCACCTCAAGGAGTCCGCGAGGCACAGGAGGGCCGTGAAATTCGTCAGATTATCATAGATTCATGCTTCTAGCACTCACGCCTGGTGGCTGATACATGGACACGGGACTTGTGGCACTGTGTGTGTCTGGAACATGCACAATATGGACTGTACGCCTATAATGGCCTCGTACACAAAGATCAATGTCCACACATCTCATTGGATGATTGTGAAATGTTTATAGCATATGTGAAATTATGTTACACACCCCATCGACCCGCCACCCAAGTAAGCCCAACACACCCCCTCCACCCTCCTACCTCCCCCCCGAACACCAGTGTCCAAGGATGCTCATTGTCAGTGGGCAGACGCTATTGCAAGCCCCCTCTCCAGGTATCAGGGGCACCCCTGCCTGTGGAGCGCAGGTTCCTCCCAGATCTACGTTGGGGGCTGCCCTGGACGGAACTTGCAACGGATGATGTCTCTGCCTGCTCACGTCCATGCATGTCCCTAAGGGTTTGTGAGAGCTCAGTGAGCACACGGCGCACAGCGGCAAGTTCAGCACATACGTCTTTGGACGTCGCATGCAGTTCCCCCATCAGGCTCTCGGTGCTTCTCTCCATTTGTACTCTCAGGCTCTCGGTGCTTCTCTCCATTTGTACTCTCAGGCTCTCGGTGCTTCTCTCCATTTGTGCCTTTAGTGTCTCTGTAAATGTTTCTATGGCTGCCTTAGTACCCCCACATTCATCAGCATGGTCCTTGAGGAGCATGGCCAGTTGCTGCTGTTGCACGATCACCTGGTCGAGGGACTGTTGCCTCTGCTGGGCCATGGCCATTTGCGGTGGTGTCACAGAGGGGCTGATCACCTCATGTTGCCTTGACACAGGGCTTGTGGGGGATGGCCAGTCGTCGTCTTGTGGGTGCCCCTGCGTGGTATCCTCATGGTGTACGGGATGAAACAAACAGGGGGATTGAGACAGGTCATGGATGGATCGTGCATCGACATCACCGTTTTCTGTGTCGGAGCATGCTGCCATTAATGCAGTGTCACCTATGGTGCTGCTGCCACCAGAAGCAGTGCCTTCTGTGGCATCCATTGGGGGGGCCTGTGGTGGTGCTGTTGTGGCCATGCTGGCTGCTGGGGTGCCTGTTGAAGTCCCCTCCTGTGTGCTGCCACTTGATTTGTGCTGCTGCCGTGTCTTGATCCGTGCAGCTGAGGTGGAGGGTCTTTGGCCGTTGGTCTTGGCCCTCTCTGCAGGTGTGCTGGTAGGGGTGTCCTGGAGCTCGTCGTTTGAATCGGACCCTGTGGTGGAGTAAAGGAGGGCGAGCGTTATTTATGGGTCTGTGGAAATTGGAATGGCAATGTATCACATGCATTGGGGTGGTACCTGAGGGTGATTTGGGTCAGGGCCTTGGAGGTGGTTTCATTTTTGTGTGGATTGAGGGTGCAGTTGTTTTGCAGCCTGCAGTTAGGGGGTGCCTGCTGCACGTGTAGAGGGTGTTTTTAGGAATTTTAATTATTTATTTATTTAATTTGACTTTTAATGTGCGCTATCAGGCCAATGTATGTGGACGTTCTCCTGGACATGTGTTTCTGTTGCACTATGTGGACACATGGTACTTCACATGATTGGACATTGTGGTTTTAGCATTGTTTTATTTGGGACACCTACCTGATTCTTCGGATGTCTGCACTCCTTTCTCCATCCCTCCGACTCCCTCTATGGTCTCCATTCCAATGGTGGAGGCACAGATTTCTTCCCAGGGGGTCAACTTGATGGGTGATTCCGATCCTCCCCCGGTAGCTGTGGCAATGTTACGGTTGGCGGATAGTATGCTCCGTACGCGTATCCGCAAGTCGTCCCATCGCTTTCTGCATTGCTGTGGGTTGCGGGGTGCGGTCCCCACCGCACTTACCCGCTGTGCCACCAGGGCCCATATGGCCTTCTTGTTCGCAAGTGCCGTCCTGGTCATTTGCGTCGAGAAGACGACGGCAGCATTCTCCTGGAGGGTCTCTGTGAGCACCCTGAGTTCCTCACGGGAGAAGTGGACCTGCCGCTTGCGGTCGCACGCTTTTTTCGCTACTTTTCCCATTGTTATTGTTTTCACTAGGGTGGATGACGGGTTGGGATGTGTCTCAGGGTAGTATTTTTAATGGTTGTGTGGAAATTCTGATTTTATAGGTGTACGGCGTGCTGTTTCCCGTTCCGGGACCATGTTTTTGCTTCCGTTTCCGTATATTTACGGTCACCGTATTTTCCGATTGCCGTATTTTCCGATTGCCGCCAGTGACCGCTATGATCGGTGGCGGAATTGCACCTAGGTCGCCGTACGACGGCGGTGAGGGGCGTTTTGGGGACATTTCCGCCATCGCGGACTTTGCACTTCCGCCACGGCGTAGTGCTCGTGCCCGATGGGTCAGAATTAGCCGCACTTTACTCTGTCGTGCAATGGCGGAAACGCTATTTACGCTATGGCGGTCAGGTCAGTTGCTTTCTGCCAGGGTCGTAATGAGGGCCAAGGTCTCTTGGTCAGGAAAAGAACCCATTAAGGTACTGCGATTATTGGATTGTGGAGCCTCTGGAAATTATATGGACGCTGATTTTGCCATCAGGAATGGTATTGCCTTGATTGAAAAGAATTGTGCTTCATTGGTAGAAGTTATTGACGGTACCCCGTTGTCTTCGGATCCGGTCCATCAACATTCCGAAACACTGAGTTTGTGGATTGAAGAACATCACGAACAGATCTCTCTGGATGTCATCAAGACTCCCTCTTATCCGATCATTTTGGGATTGCCTTGGTTATTGCACCATAACCCCAACATCAACTGGCAGACTCGGACCTTGGTTTTCAACTCTGATCGTTGTGTGCAGGACTGTTGCCATATCGGTTCTTCTTCAACGCAATCATCGATTGCCACCCAGACTGAAGGGGTTGGTGTGCCACGCTTACTCTCAGTTTCTTCAGTTCCCTCTGAATATGCTGAATTTCATGAGGTTTTCTCTGAACCTAAGGACATTCCCTTACCTCCTCACAGATCTTTTGATTGTGCCATCGACCTGTTACCCGACGCTGTGATTCCACATGGCAAGGTGTACTCCCTGACCGCTCAAGAAAAGGAGGTTTTGCAGGAGTATCTTGAAGAATGTCTTCAGAAAGGGTATGTTGCTCCTTCTAATTCACGGCAGGATTTCCGCAGTTTTTTGTAAAGAAGAAGGAGGGTACCCTGCGCCCGTGTGTTGATTATCGCCAACTAAACAACATCACTAGAAAGGATAGATACCCACTTCCCTTGATTCGATCCATTTTGGAATCTTTACGTGAGTCAAGAATATTTTCCAAGTTTGATCTCCGTGGAGCCTACCATTTGGTACGGATAAAGGCTGGAGATGAATGGAAGACGGCCTTCAAGACTCCAAGCGGGCATTATGAATACAGAGTTATGCCTTTTGGGCTATGTAATGCCCCAGCTGTCTTTCAGCGTCTAATGGATCATATATTTTCTGATTTAATCGGGACCTCAGTCTGGGTTTATTTGGATGACATACTGGTGTTTTCAAGAAATCTCGAAGAGCACATAGTACATGTAAAAGAGGTACTTTGGCGGCTACATGTGAATAACCTTTACCCTAAGCTTGAAAAATGTCTTTTTCACCAAGACCACATTGAATTTCTTGGGTATGTAATCAGTGCGTCGGGTATACACATGGATCCAGCCAAGGTTTGTGCAATCCTAGAATGGAAAGCTCCCAGCGACAGAAATTCTCTTCAACGTTTTCTTGGATTCATTAATTTCTACCGAAGATTCATTCCATCTTTTTCGCAATTATCTGCGCCCTTAACCTGTTTGACCAGCATTAAGAGAATCTTTGTTTGGGGGCATGATGCTGCCGCCTCCTTTGAGCAATTAAAGAAAGCCTTTAGTTCCGCGCCTATATTACATCATCCCCAAGAAGACCAGCCGTTTATCGTGGAAGCCGACTCTTCGGATTTTGCTGTGGGAGCCGTTCTACTTCAGATAGGTCTGAGCATCGGAATGGAGTTCCCTGTAGCCTACTACTCCAGAAAACTTACGGCTAGTGAACGGAACTATCCCATTATCGAAAAGGAACTACTGGCCATCAAGACCGCCTTTGAAGAATGGCGCCATCATCTTCTCGGAGGACGCTTTCCGGTGGAGGTACTCACTGGCCATCGAAACTTGCAATTTCTACGCTCTCTGCAGTGTCGGACCTCCCGCCAAGCTCGATGGGCCTTCTTTTTTTCACAGTATGATTTCCACATCACCTATGTACCCAGTAGCAGTAATGTGAAGGCAGATGCTCTTTTCCGTTCTTTGGCTGATGATGTGCAACATGAAGGACGAGACCAGCCTGTGATTGCTCCCAAGCATTTTCTACTGGCTTTGCCATCGTTCTTGCATAGGGTGGTACAAGCTACCTTGTCTGATTCTTCTCGGGATACGTTGATGAGACGTCACCAGTTGAGGGAGGAGGACGGATTGGTTTTTTTCCAGAATAGGTTATACCTACCCACGGATGAGCTTCGCAAGACAATCCTACAAAGCTTTCACGACTCCAAGATAGGGGGTCACCGTGGTATTCGATCTACGCAAGAACCCATTTCTCGACATTTTTGGTGGCCTAAATGGACTTTGCAAGTCAGACGTTATGTGGAATGCTGTCCCATCTGTGCCCAGGTCAAGGTTCCACGCATGAAGTCTGTAGGCCTTTTACATCCCATGGAAACACCGCCTTTTCCTTGGCATACCATCGCCACTGATTTCATTGTCGATCTTCCGCCCTCCGAAGGTCATACATGTATCATGCTTATCGTCAATTGTTTCACCAAGATGGCCCACTTCATTCCCTTCCCAGGAATTCCCACAGCTGCTCTAGTAGCACATGCTTTTTTGCACAATGTATTTCGTCTGCATGGATTACCTGTCAAGATAATATCTGACCGTGGTTCTCAGTTCGTCTCTTCCTTTTGGGGTCAATTGTGCCAGCATTTAGGCATCCATAGGGCACTCAGTTCTGGCTATCATCCACAAACCAACGGACAGACAGAAAGGACAAACCAAACGTTGGAACAGTACCTCCATTGTTTTGCCAATGCCTCCCAAACAAATTGGATGTCGCATCTCGATCTGGCCGAAGTTGCGTATAACAATTCAGTTCATTCTGCAACCGGACTAAGTCCCTTTTTCTGTACCTTTGGCCTTCATCCCAGATTGCTGTCTTTTACGCCAGTAGGATCAAGTAATGTTCCTTCAGCTGATCGCCTTGTCACCGATATCCAGAATCTGCAGCATCGAGCGGCTGGTACCCTGGCCAAGGCACGTGAGACCATGAAGAGACAGGCTGATAAGCATCGGAGCCCTGAGCCACCATTTTGGGTGGGAGATCTTGTGTGGTTATCTTCCAAATATTTGCCTGCACGGAACGTACCCTTGAAATTAGCTCCCAAGTTTTTGGGCCCCTTTCCGATTGTCAAGAGGGTGTCTTCAGTAGCTTTTGAACTTAGGTTGCCAGGATCCTGGAGGGTCCACCCTGTTTTTCATGTATCCCTTTTAAAGGCTTATCATTCAGATCCCTTTCATCGTGCCTGCCCCCGACCCGCTGCCATTGACGTTGAGGGTTCCCCTGAATTTGAGGTGCAGGAAATATGTGATTCCCGTCTCTTTAGGGGTAAATTGCAGTATTTGATTGACTGGAAGGGCTATCCTGCCTGTGATCGCACTTGGGAACCTGTTGAGAACGTTCATGCCCCCCGTTTAGTTAGGGAATTTTCTGCCCGTTTTCCTTGGAAGCCGGGTTCTTCCGGTCTTTCTGGGGGGTATGGTGTTAGGACACTTACCTGGCCTTCTCGTCGCGTCCGTCCCCGGACCTGGCAGTTGTACCCATATTACCGGCTTGGGAAGCGTGGCTGTAGGCAGCGGGCCGGCGCTCGACACCTTCGCTTACATACGCGAACCTCGCAGGTAACCAGGAACGGGCAGACAAGCTTGTGTTCCAAGCCTCGTTCTGGTGCCCGCTCGGCCGCTACGCATGCGCAGCCCCGCTAGCGTTCCGAGCCTCGCTTTCGTGCCGGACGCTGTAAATAGCGTCCGGCACTCTACAGATCGCGTCTTAACGCGGTTTGTTCCCCACTTACCGTCGCTTGGTGCCTTTGTATCAGGTTCCTGCTCCTTGGCTCCTGCTTCCCTGTCCGGTTCTCTGGCCTTTTGGGCTGCCTTAGCTCCTGTTGGGTCCCTTCCTTGTGGTTCCTGCCTTCCAGTTTTCCCCTCTCCTCCTGGGTCCATTCTTGTTGGGATTAGTTTCCCTTGGCCCTGTGGCCCCTGGGAGGTTGTGGGTCCCTTCTCCTGGCATTCTCCCCTCTCCTTGGGCCTTCCTGTTCCCTGGGTTCCACCCTCTTCCTGATCTCCTTGTTTGTCTGGATCTTCCTTGCCTGTTTGGCTCTGGATGCCAGCCCTCTTGATTATCGACTGCCTTGATGGAGTGTGCCTGGACATCTTTGAAGACCTTCTCATCCTCCAGCTTGAACCACTCTAACGGACCTTACCAGCTCAACACCTCATCACCTCCCTGTCAGTGCTTGCACTGTCCCGGCGTCACTTTAATCCACAGGGAGGTGAGCCAGTGGCGTCGGGAGGTGATTCCAATCCATCCCTGTTCCATTAGGGTTGGGTCGGGGTCGCTTCCTAGCGTTACAATCTCTGCACTCCATTTGAAGGTCTACCAGTCTGGCGTCACCGGCGAGACCATCAACTGAAACTTCAGGTACGCAGCGCTCCAGAGACGCGCAGCTTAACATGACCAAACTCTCTACAAGAGTAACATGGCCTGTTTAAAGGAACCTGTATCTGCTCCCTTTTGGCTTCCTGTAGAAGTATTATTTCATTAGCATGAGTGTAAAGAATACTGGTACATATTGCTTCCAGTTCTGATTCTTTGGGGCTCTCTAGGACCTTGGTTTTATAAGGAGATCTTAGCAGAAACACATTTTCTTTTTGTTCTTGGCCTTCATATTCAAGTTTCGGGTCCCCTATACATGTCCCAATGGGAGCTTTAGCCATATCCCATGGAATAGGGTAACTAAACGTTTCCCTGTAGGGATTTAATTCCACCAACGGAATATGTAAGTCACTAGATGGTTTCTCTTTGGTTTCTCCTTCTCCTATGTAATCCTTCTCTTTTGGGTTTGCATAAAGGGATTAAGTAGATTTTTCCATCCTCCAGGGAAATGAGTTCCTCTTCCTCCTTTCTTAATTCTCGTTCAGAGTGGTATTGGGATATCACAACAAGAGATATGGGCTCTAAACTGGTCCTACCTTCAGATGTCACCCCTGACTGTGGTGGAGCAAAGGATCCTTGTAGGACCACTCCAACACTTAACACCGCCCTTTCCTAGGGCCTTCTGGTACTTGCAGTTTCAAAAAGGAGCCAGCTAGAGTCCTTCGAATGAGCACTCCTACGGCACCTGACCACTCTGCAGCTGGCCCTTCTCTGAGCTTTCCCCAAAAGTTCAAACCAGGGGCGTTGCTAGGGGGGGCTAAGGGGGCTATAGCCCCTGATCTTTTGGTTGTAGCCCCGGATAGAATCTCAGGAGCTACAGCCAAAAGACTAGCTAGCCCCCAGTCCCAACAGTTCGGACATAGGCTTAGCCCCGGGTCTTTTCCAGACCTAGCAACTCCTCTGGTTCAAACATACACACATTCTTTGTTCTCAAGTTCTTGCGTTCATCTAGTGTTGCCACTTGCAACCTTGGGCTTAATACGATTCAGCTCGCTATCAGCTTCCTCCGACTCACCGATTATGTCGGGTCTGCTGGCTTGGCTTGCTTCTGGAGTCAAGGATGGCACCATGGTAGCCAGCATGCTTCCCCACCTGTGTTATCAATGCAGAAGGGCCGTACACCGTTGACATTGGTTACTCCACACATCAGCTGTATTTCCCGGTCTTGTAATTTCCTTTTCAGAGGCTTCGCAGGTCTGAGTTGAAAAGGGCAATGGCAGTTTCCCCTTCACTGTCCCGCCAGGTCTCGCTGTCTTTCTCCTCCGCTTGAACTGCCGGGTTTGGTGAAGCTGTTTTCTCATGCGTTCGGCCTTGCTCATAGTGTGCTCTCCTGCTCTGCCTTTTATCCCTGTGGGGAAGGTAAAGGGACGTCAGGTGTGTGTGATTGTTATCAATTTGCGTGACTCTGCCTGACCCTTGTGTTGGGACATGTCAGGTAAATGGCTCTGGTGTTAGTCCATTGTTTGTTATGGTGTAAGAAAGTTTTCATGTCCGATAAAAGGGGCGGGGCGTAGAGCTTGTAAATATCCTACAGGGTAGGATGGGGAAAAGGTGTTACAAGGAAGGGGGTATCGCGTATCAATCTTCGTTGTCCCACTTTCACTACCCGAAGACCCCTGATACAGGTGATCCTCCCGCACTGGTACACCCCCAGGAACTGGATCCAACAGCGATGACCGTGTCCTGGCCACCCAGATGGCAGATCCCCGGGACTAGTCAGGGAGACACCTTCAGGTTTCTCACATACCCTTCCTCCATTCGAAGTAGCTGCATCTACTTCACAGGGTACCGGGATAGGAAATCTACATTCCCCTAGTCTTTACCTTTCTGGTGTTCCACCGTGAAGCAGTAGGGCTGCAGGTCTAGAAACCATTGCATGACACGTAGGTTTGAGTCTTGGCATTAGCTAATCCAAACAGAGTATTTTTCTTCACGTGGGAAGATGGGATGTTCTACTCCATTGCAAACTTGAGATAGGACTGATCCTAACCCGGTAAGGGCGGCGTCTGTCTGCAATATAAAGTCTTTGGAGAAGTCTACTACCTTCAGGATTGGGTTCTGGCACAGTTTGTTTTAAGGTGTTATAACATATATCATCCTCTTCAGATCAGTGAAGTTTCTGGGGTTCGGCATTCTTGAGTTTATCCATTAGTCTAGTTATTTTGTCTGAAAAATAGAAAGGCTCTAAGATCCCTTTTAATCTTGGTTGTGGGTGTATCTAGGACGGCTCTCACTTTCTCATGTTGGTGTTGTACGTTTCCGTTCCCTACAAAAAACCCAAGATAGTTTATGGCTGACTGTGCCAATCTGCATTTAGATAGATTAGCAGTTAGGGTGGCCTGTCTGAGGACTCTCATAACAGTAGGAAGGTGGAAAAGGGGGTCTTTCCAAGTTTGACTGTAAATGACAATATCGTCAATATAAGCTCCACAGAAATCAGAATAGGGACGTAAGATTTCATCCATTAGGTGTTTGGAGAGTGGCTGGTGCGCCGTGTAAACCAAAAGGGAGGACTTTGAATTGAAACTGTCCTAAGAGTGTTAAAAATGCTGTCCTTTCTTTATCTGGCCCATATACTGTTACCTGCCTGTACGCTTTTGTTAAGTCTAGGGTGGATAGAATTGTGGCTGCTCCGAGTTGATCAATCAGGTCATTGATGCGAGGCATAGGATAGGCATGGAAGTCGGATATCGCATTAACTTGACGGAAGTCTATACAGAACATCCAGGAATGGTCAGATTTATTGACCAACGCGATAGTGGAGGACCATGGACTCAAAGAGAGCTCGATAATATTAGCTGCAGCATTTAGTTTACTTCCTCGACCACTATCTGTTTCCAGGCTTCTAAAAGTCTATACGGTTTGAAATGGACCACCTTTCCCTTGGGTGTTCTAATATAGTGGTAAGTGCCTTTGATTCTTCCTGGTTTGTCTGAAAATACATCGGGGAAGGATGTCACGTTCAACAACTGAGCTCACCTGTTTACTCTTTGGGTTCCTTTTCTGTGTAGCAGGAAGCTGGTCTTTTCTTTTAGTGCGGGTATCGCCGAGATAAGGACGCGCCTCTCCTGATGTTCTTCTGTCAGCCAGGATTGGGCTGGCAAGTAGCGGAGGTACCGTACTATAGCAGTTCGATCCGTATGGAATCCAGGAAGGACCAGGATGAGAATTAGGAAGAAGCGTGGTAACGCGCATCATGCCCTGGGCGGCGAGGACAGGCAAAGGGCCAGGAAGGAATAGGAAGGGGAATTAAATGGAAAGATTGGAAGGGTAAGGACACGAACAACGGTGCGCTGATCTACGAAACTTGAGTGTTGAGACGACAGCTGAGTTTGAGTCTGGCGCTTATCTGCAGTGACGCCGGGAAGGATCCAGGAGACTAGACTGCTATGCAGCTGGAAAGGATATAGGCGCCATGTTGGAAGACAAAACGGACGCTGCAATGCGGTGTTGTGGCAACCAGGAGACTAGACCGCTATGCGGCTGGAAAGGATGCCGGGGCCATGTTGGAGGACAAAATGGGTGCCGCAACGCAGCGTTGTAGTAACCAAGATCTCCAGAAGGGGCGATCCCATCGAGTCATGACAGCATGCCCCTTCCGAAACCCAGACACACCCGGTTTGCCCGGGTGGATCCGATGAAACCTGGACAGCAAAAGGAGGGCAGTGATGTTGTCAACAGGTTACCACGTGCAATCACTTGGCGGGTAGCCTTTCCACTCCACCAGATATTGCAACCGACCCCTCCTGTACCTAGAGTCACATATCCTTGCTACTTCGAACTCGATCTGATCATTGACACAAACAGAAGGGGGGCGAGGAGTTGACCTAGTGGATTGATTGTATGGTTTCACAAGGGAAGAGTGAAATACTGGATGGATTCTTTTCCATGTTGTAGGAAGACGAAGCCAGGGGAGTGACTGCGTTAATCACTTTACTTATGGTAAATGGGCCATAGAATCGGGGTGCAAGCTTGTTGGGTCGTAAGTGTTTGGGTAAATAACGGGAGGATAGCCATACTTTGTCACCGGCCTTATAGGTAGGGGCAGGTCTACGTTTGGCATCAGCGTATTTCTTTATGTCTGCCCGGGCCTTTTCCAGATGATCCTTAGCGACCTTGTGTATCGTTGTCAAATGGGTTATCCATGAGTCCACCGAAGGGGCTGGACAAGATTGTGGAACACTCGAGGGTATGGTAGAGGGATGGAATCCTTTATTGCAAAAGAATGGAGTGGTTCCGATGGTAGAATGTTCAGAGTTGTTATAGGCAAATTCTGCCACTGGTATTAGAACTGATCAATCATCCTGAACCTGGGCGTAAAAACATCTGAGGTATTGTTCTAGAGTTTAATTCACCCTTTCGGTGATTCCATTGGTCTGTGGGTGGTATCCAGATGACAAGGCACGTTGGATCCCTAGTAACTGACAAAGATATTTCCAGAACCTGGAAGTGTATTGTGATCCCCGGTCTGAAATGATTTTAGTAGGTAGTATGTGGAGTCTAAAAATATGACTCACGAAGATCCGAGCCATTTCATGAGCTGATGGTAACTTTGGCAAGGGAGTGAAATGAGCCATGTGGGAGAAGAGATCAATAGTTACCATTATGGTGGTATGCCCTTTAGAAGGAGAGAGATCAACAATGAAATCCATGGCTATGAATTCCCAGGGCCTAGATGGTAGCTCTGGTTGAAGTAGGAGTCCGGCCGGTTTTTTGGTATCTGTCTTGTTTTGGTTACAAACGGAACAGGTCTGGATGTAGGTCTTGACAACTTCATACATGTTCGGCCACCAAAAGTTCCTTTTGATAGTTAAGAGGGCCGTCTTGATTCTACGATGTCCTGAGAATAAGGTGTTGTGGCAGAGGTGAATAACCTTCCTTTGCAAGGAGTGAGTAGGAATGGCAAGATCGGAGCCTTTAAAAAGGAGTCAATTTTCGGACCGTACGGCCCATCGGTTATTGTTCATGTGGTCTTTCCACAGGGTAGAATGGGGCGTAGCACTTCTTATGTCCTCTAGCAATGTTTTTGCTTGGGCCACTATCACGGAGTCCGGCAATAGCCTGGGCTAAGGTGATGTTTTGCTTGGTACATAGTCGGGTCTTCTGGAGAGTGCATCTGCTAGGATGTTCCCTTTACCCGGTATGTGTTGATGTGCTATTTCGGCATTCCATGGACTGAAGCACCTGGAGGTTCCTATGGTCAGTCCTTACTTGCACTGGATGTCGGGCTCCTAGAAGTAGATGTCGTCACTCCTTAAAGGCCTGACGGATGGCAAGGAGTTCTTTTTCTGGGATGGAATAGTGTATCTCACTAGGGTTCTTGGTCCTCGAAAGATAAGCTATTGGATGCTCTCTTCCGTCATGGAGTTCCTGCTTTAACACAGCCCCTATTGCATACTCGGAAGCCTCAGTTTCTACCAGGAAGGACTTGGTAACATCTCGTTGACTCAGGATGGGTCCCTGAGTGAACTTGTCCTTTAGCGTCTTGAAGGCCTTATCCTGTTTGTCGCCACACTGAAAGGGGGTGTTCTTTTTTAGCAATGAAACAATGGGCTGAACAATTGAAGAGAAGGTCGGTGTGAACTTCCTATAGAAATTGGCTAAACCCATGAAGGATTGGATCTGTTTGATCGAGGAAGGAACAGGCCAGGAGGTGATGGCAGCGACTTTGGATGGATCCATTGCTATTCCTTCGGGACTTATGACAAATTCCAGATACCGCACGGAGGACACGTGAAAGACGCACTTCTCAGGTTTTGCGAACAGATGATGTTCTCATAGGTGTTGCAAAACCAGTTTAATGTGTTCTTGATATGTGGTTACATCTTTGGAAAATACCAGGATGTCATCAAGATAGACTATGACAAATAAGAATAACATATCAGAATAGACCCGATCCATAAAGCACTGAAAGACAGCGGGAGCATTAGAGAGACCAAAAGGCATGACGAGGTATTCAAAATGACCAAAGGGTGTTCTGAACGCTGTCTTCCACTCATCGCCCTCCTTAATTCTGATAAAATGGTAGGCTCCCCGCAAGTCCAGTTTGGTAAACAGTGATGCTCCTCGTAGGGCTTCAAGGATGTCTGAAATAAGTGGTAATGGATACAGATCCTTTATGGTGTATTGGTTCAGCCCTCTGTAATCCAGGCAAGGATGGAGTTCCTTGGAGTCTTTTTTTGGGACAAAGAACAAGGAAGCCCCCGCCGGAGATTTAGAAGGACGGATTGTTCCATTCGCCAGGTTAGTATCAAAATATTCTTGTAAGGCTATCTTCTCTTGCTCCGACAGGATGAACATCCTTCCAAAGGGAATAACAGCATCCAGGACAGTGTTGATGGCACAATCTTCTGGCCTATGTGGGGATAAGCTTTGAACTATGGCTGTAGAAAAACATCTGAGAATTGCTGGTAGACCTCAGGGACTTGGGTTTTATTGGACACAGTGATATATTGTTGATTGTACGGTTTGTTAGTAGGGGCTGCTTTCAGGCAAGACTTGGGTGACAGGCAATGAGCTAAAGAGTATTCTGATCCCAGTAACAAGGACCAAGTCTTCCAGTTGATGAAGGATTATGCTGTTGTAACCAAAGCATACCTAAAACGATGGGATAATGAGCCACCCTTATAATGTCAAACTGTTGGAACTCCTGATGGTTAGTTATGGATAGTAGGAGCAGTGTGGATTGTTCAGTTATTGGTCCAGAGGATAAGGGGCGTCCATCAATCCCTTCGACTGCTTGTACCACTTCCTTGGATTTCCTAGGTAAGTCATGCCCATTCGTCATCAAGAAAGAGGCCTATGGCCCCACAATCAATCAACCAAGGCCAAGGCTGGAAGGATCTTGTCTGTCTGAGTAGTGAGCGTGATTTGAAGGACCAACATTGAGGATCTGAGCGTTGGATTGGTTGAGGCTGAGAAGGAGGAGCGGTTTTCTTTCACCCGAAACTGTGCTCCATTTAGGATCGGGAGCTGGCGTTTCCTGACCGTCTTGGAGGAGCTATGGGGCAATTTCTTACCAAATGCTTGTCTGACGCACAGTACATACAGAGATTACTGTTGATCCGGCGCATCCGCTCTTCTGAAGTGATAGGCCCGCGCAAGGCTCCTAACTGCATTGGTTCTGGTTTTGATGAGGATGACGGAGTGGATTCCTTGGGGCTCGGATACGCTGGGGTTAGTTTCGGGCAAGGGCTACGTGATTTCTTCTTTTCTGCCTTTCTTTCCTGAATCCAAAAGTCTATCTGTAGGGCGAGGTCTAAAAGATCCTGGAAGGAACTCGGGCGGGCTACTCTAGCTAACTCATCTTTGACTTCCTCGTTTAAACCTCGACAAAACAGGGTGAAACAGGCTTCTGTGCTCCAATCAGCCTCCTTGGCTAATTGCTTGAATCGAGTGATATAGGTAAGCATGTCCTGGTTTCCTTGGTGAAATTCCAGGAGTCTTTCTTGAGCCAAAAATACTTGGTCTGGACGGTCAAACATCATTTTAAAGGCTGAAATGAAGCCATTGTAATCGTTCAGGAGTGGGTCTTCAGCTGACACTAAAGGTGTGGCCCAAGCCAGTGCATTTCCTGAGAGATAAGCTATCACAAATCCAACCTTTGCCCTAGGGATAGAAAAATAGTAGGGTTTGAAAGTAAAGTGGACCAAACAGGAATCAAGAAAAGAGCGCAGTGTCTTGGGGTTCACGTCATATTTGTCAACCACACCGCCTGTAGGTGCGCTCTCTTGTAGGGCTGAATCTCTGGACAAGACTAGTTGTTTTAGGGCAGCGTTCTCTGCCTTGAGGTTTTGTACCTCCGTAGTTAATTCCTGCATGCCACGGAGGAAGTCCTGTATGGTAGCTTCCATGCTGTGGCTGCTGTTAATCAAATGGCGTCTCAAACTGTCACGTTGCAGCATTTAGTTTACTTCCTCGACCACTATCTGTTTCCAGGCTTCTGAAAGTCTATACTGTTTGAAATGGACCACCTTTCCCTTGGGTGTTCTAATATAGTGGTAAGTGCCTTTGATTCTTCCTGGTTTGTCTGGAAATACATCGGGGAAGGATGTCACGTTCAACAACTGAGCTCACCTGTTTACTCTTTGGGTTCCTTTTCTGTGTAGCAGGAAGCTGGTCTTTTCTTTTAGTGCGGGTATTGCCGAGATAAGGACGCGCCTCTCCTGACGTTCCTCTGTCAGCCAGTATTGGGCTGGCAAGTACCGGAAGTACCGTACTATAGCAGTTCAGGCAGTTCGATCTGTATGGAATCCAGGAAGGATCAGGATGAGAATTAGGAAGAAGCGTGCTAACACTCAGGATGTCCTGGGCGGTGAGGACAGGCAAAGGGCCAGGAAGGAATCGGAAAGGGAATTAAATGGAAAGATTGGAAGGGTAAAGACACGAACAACGTTGCGCTGAGCTCTGAAACTTGAGCGTTGAGATGCACAGCCGAGCTTAAGTCCGGCGCTTATCTGCAGTGACGACGGGAAGGATCCAGGAGACTGGACAGCTATGCGGCTGGAATGGATGTCAACGCCATTTTGGAACACAAAATGAACACCGCAACGCAGTGTTGTAGCAACCAGGAGACTAGACTGCTATGCGGCTGGAAAGGATGCCGGGGCCATGTTGGAGGACAAAATGGGGGCCGCAATGTGGCGTTGTAGTAACCAAGATCGGACGAGCCCATCGAGTCATGACAAAGGATGTAATTATGTCTTTTATATCTTCTTGTTTTTGTGTAGACTACTCAGGAGGAATTAGTTCAAAGTTGTGTATATCTTCTGGAACCAGACAGGATAGTATTTTGGCATGGGAGGCTGACAGGTTCTCTTTCCACTCCTTTAAGAGATTTACGTGATATAGATGGACCGTCTGTTTTCGGTCTGGTTGGGCTACATTATAAGTGCAGATTCCTGTTCTTTCTACTATTTCATAGGGCCCATGCCACATAGAAACAAGCTTGTTTCCTGATGTGGGTAATAGGACCAATACTTTGTATCCTATGGAAAACAATCTCAAGCTTACTTTCTTGTCATAGTTAGATTTTGTTGGCTTTGGGCTTTTTCCATATGAGTGCTGACTAGATCTCGAACAAGTGTCATATTTTCTCGCATTCGAGTAGTAGTTTACGAGATGGGAATGGGTGCCTCTTCTCGTTCGTCCCAGGTTTCCCGGAGCATGTCCAGGACATATCTGGGTTCTCTGCCATAAAGAAGTTTAAAAGGGGAAAATCCTGTAGAGACCTGTTGGGTTTTCCTCACTGAAAATAGTGCCCACGGGAATATTCGGTACCAGTCTTTCCCATCCTTGTCTACCAATTTTCGCAGAATTCATTTTAGGGTCTTGTTGAATCTTTCTACCAAGCCAGTGGTTTGGGGATGGTACACAGACGTTTGTAAAGTGGTAATATGGAGTTCTTTGAACTCTGCCATGAGCTTGCTCATAAAATGTGAACCTTGATCAGTCAATATTTCCTTGGGAAAGCCAACCCTGGAAAAATACTGTAGGAGGTGTTTAAAGGTTTTCTGTGTGTTATTTTTTCGCATCGGGAATTCTTCTGGGTATCTAGTGGCATATCAACAATCAATAATCACAAGGACGTATTTGTTGCCTAATCGGAATGTTTCTAGAGGTCCAATAATGTCCATTCCGATTCATGAAAGAAAAGGGACTTCTATGATTGGGAGAGGTCTCAAAGGGCCAGGCAATGGGATGTGTGTGCTAGGTTTGACATATTTCACACGTCTGGATAAAGGTCTTTATATCAGCGTGGATATCTGGCCAGTGAAATGTCCCACTGATATGTGCTTAGGTTTTGGATTGTCCTACGTGGCCTCTGGTAAGGTGGGAATGTGCAATCTCCAGTACAACCTTGTGCTGGGTCCTGGGGATCACAACCGTGTTTTTATTAACCCTTAAGTCGATGTTTCCCTTCTATACAACAATCCCTGTTTTAAGAAGAAAAAGAGGCTCCCTTTTTCTATGCCATCTCCTTCTGGAATAGCCTGTAGAAAGGCTTCAGCGAGAGCGGGGTCGTTTCGCTGGGCCAAGGCTAGATTGGGATAGATGGTGGGCTCCTCTCCCTTCGCTTCTTCGATGTTAGAAGGCTTATCAGCTTCCCCAATGTCCAATGCACCTCTTTCTGTTTTGTCTGGTTTGCTTTCTTTAAACTGAGGGAATATTGCCCTTTCCAACATTCCTTGAGCAATTTGATCCCCACGATATACTTCAAATGGGATTTTGCCATGATTCTGTAAGAGAACCTTTATGTCCCCTCGGAAGTCCAGGTTGATGACGCCTGCTAAAACGTCTATACCAAACTTCCATGCCAGGCCAGATTTTGGGGCTAACCTAATGTAACACCGTGGAGGGGGTATCAAAACTAAATCGGTAGGAATCATTCCCCTTTTCCCAGGGGGAATGACTGCTTCCCTACTGTTACAAATGTGGCAACAAAAAGGTTAGAAGCTTGAGGACTATGTTTCTGAATTTGTAGGGTTCCCCAATATGTTTCAATTGAGTCACATCCCAATACTGACACCACATGTAAGGAACTCATGGTGGCAACAGTAAAGACAGACACAAGGGATCACAGTTCAAGGGTGTTTATTGAACTTTATAATGGGTGAGATAAATGCCTAATCTAAACCAAAATTTAAGATGGGAGCGAGCTACGACCATCAAATTATAATAAGGCAGTCCTAGTGGCATCTTGTCAAATGAAAAGGGCCTATACTAAAAAACCTATTGTTGTTCCTTACCACTAAATTGACAAAAAGGGTGTGGGATAATGTTCACCAGAAAAGAAAAAAGTGTTCACAAGATGATAGGTCAGGATGGTATGGCTGGGTCTCCCTTCCCCACGTTATTTAGCACAGCACAAGGCGGGAACTCTGAGCACAGCCCAATCCTGGGCCTCTCCAGCAGAAGGCTCACAATTCCGGTTCAACAATGTCAGAACCTTCAGGGGTCGAGTCTATTCTCTGCAAAGTTTCTTGCCTAAGAAAGCCTGACTGATCCAAACAACAAACAAAAAAAAAGTTCCATCTGTAATGTTGTACGTTGGGCAATTTTTCTTCGCCCCCTGGATCTCCCTCTGCCAGGTTCAGATCCTTCTTGCAACTTGGGCCTCCCTCCGCCGGGTTAACTATAGCCTCTGAAATGCAGCTTGCAACTTCCTACTGCGGACAACCCTCAGCCAGGTTCACTCGGGTCTATACAGTGTTCTCTGGTATATTACTCTTTACCCCAACTAACAAGCATCCCTCAAAACGGGTTCACATTTGCCAAATATACAGTTCACTTTGCGTTCTCACGATGCAGGATTCACTTCCCTTAGCTTTTTCTTGTCAATGGGTCAGAGACTATCTAGTGTACAAGAGATTTGATGTAACCCTTGTAGGACCACTCCAACACTTCATGCCGCCCAAAGTCAAGCCGTGCTGGAATGGCCTCCTCCTACTTCACTAAAACAGTTTCAATCATTCCTAGGGTTTGCACATTTTTATAGGCGATTCATTGATTCATTCTCCTTCAATGTAATCCAACTTACTCGCCTTACAAGCCCTTTGGTTCCCTTTGTTTGGACTACAGAGACGCAAACTGCCTTCCAGACACTTAAACAGGCTTTTACCACTACCACTGTGTTGCAGTACCAAGCCCCTCCTTGCTGTTTACTGTAGAGGCAGATGCTTTGGCAGTGGCCTTAGGAGGCATCCTTTCACAGACATGTCCTAATACCCATAGGCTACACCCGGTAGCATACTTCTCAAGTACATTATTTCCCCACGAAAGAAATGATACCATCTTGGAACGTGAGTTTTTGGCCATCAGGGCGTCTTTCAAAGAATGGCATCACCATCTTTTGAGTGTTAAACATCCGATAACGGTCTACACAGACCACTGTAATTTATGGGCACGGACTTGTGCCACTTGTACCAATACACGTCAAGTTTGTTGGCATCTGTTTTTTGCCATGTTCAATTTTATAGTCACCTACCAACCGGGTTGTCGCCATGGCACAGCTGATGCACTATCTAGAATCTTTGAAGAGACTATCCCCTCTGTGGAACCATGTCGCCTTGTACCGAAAGATTCTGTTATCTGTGTATGTGCTACATCGGGCACCATACTAGACCAGATACGTCTATGGACAAGAGAACATCAGTCTGAAGTGGAAGCAATTAATGCCAGCATTTGCAATGGCCTTCCTTTTAGATAGAATCGCTTACTACTTACCAACATCAGACATCGGGTTAAAGGCATTATGTTATGTGCATGATTTCAAATATACAGCTCATCCAGGTCAGCACAAATCCTTGGATCATCTACGCCGGTGGTGTTGGTGGCTGCAGATGAGAAGGTACACTGTTGATTATATATATCCAGCTGTGCTGTTTGTGCAAATCCTCTACAGGTCTCAACGTAGGTTTACTTCAACTCACCCCTGTTCCGCACAAACCATGGGTCTCTATCTCAATGGATTTCATCGTACAAATGCTCCAGGTTGATGGATTTACCTCCATATTGATGGTGGTCGTTACGTTTACAAAGATGTCCCATTTTATACCATCTAGAGGGGTCCCTACAGCGCACATCTTGGTAACCCTTTTCTTTGATAATAAAGTGTGTTTCCATGGTTTACCTACTACCATAGTGTCTGACTGGGGTACCCAATTCATTTAGAAGTTCTGGCAGGCGCTAACAGTGACATTTGCCATTAATGCCCGGATTTCTTCCTCCTACCTTTCCCAAACAGATGGGCAGACTGAGCGGGTCAATGCCACTCTGGAACAGTATTTGCGCTGCCTAAAAACCTGTCACTCCTTTACGTGCTGTTCACCTTTTTATGCCGGTCATCACCCTCGCATCCTCCCTACTCCGTCATCTAGTCCAGAGCAGTTTCCTGCCATGGGTGAATGGCTTCAGTGGATTCTTAAAACCCATGAAGACGTATACACTCATCTTCGTTTAGCTCAAGGGTACACCAAGAGACATGTTGATCGACACAGACAACCAGCTCCTGAGTACATTTCGGGTGATGAAGTGTGGTTGTCTGTGGCTCATTTGAACATATCGGGAAAGTGTAAACTCCTACCTAAATAGGTGGGTCCTTATGCTATTCTTTCCTGTGTAAATCATGTGGCCATGAAGTTGGGCATTCCAAAACAGTGGCGTATTCACCCCATTTTTTATGTCAGCCTGCTTAAACAATCCATAAAGTAGACACGTATGGTCCCTAAACCATCAGCCATTATGGTACATGGGGAGGACTAATACATGGTGCAGGCCATATTGGATATCTGTCTGCGCAAGGGAATCCTACAGTACCTTGTAGATTGGAAGGCTTATGGTCTTAAGAACGCACTTGGGAGCCCCTGTCCAATGTCCATGCACCTAGGTTATTGAAGGACTTTCCGTTTGTCTGCCCTTTTGAGACGGGGTCGATTGCGGGAGGTAACTATCAGGGTCACGCCTCGCCGGCAGCTACATCATGTCATGATGCAACGCTGGTGGGTTCCGGGGAAGCTTGCTCAGCAGAAGTCTTGCAGGGAGAAGGCAAAACTACACTTTCCAGCTCCCCGACGATTCATTCCGCTGTGCGTTGAGATGCCAACCAGGAAATGCTGTGGGCTCGCTCGGACCATAAGTGCCCTGTAGATTAGTGACTCAGGTGCTTCTGGTCTGCCCTCGCCGTACGTGGCACGCTGGTTCCTGTATCTTAAAACGTATTTCCTGGAATTGTTTGCTTCCTGGCTTCTGGCTCTTGTTGCTCTGGACGCTGCTTCTTCTGCACCCTTGTCAGATTTGTTGTAATGGAACTTCACTTATCTATTGGCTTTTGACTTCCTGCTTGCTTATTGGATTTTTGGTATACTGGATAACCCTTTTTGGATTTGGTGATTTTTGCACTGTTTACTTGGAGTTGCTGGACTACCACATTGTATTCCCTTATCATCAGTATATCCTTATGCCATTTGGGATTAGGACCCTTGGGTTTTCTAGGACTTTGGTTAGGGATTGCACCCTCATGCCATTCGGGTTAGTAGTGCTTGAATTCTTTGGACTTCCTGGACTTTATTGCGATGTTGGCAACAAGCGTCGGTCGTTTTTCTGGTCTCTGGACTTTAACAACTAGCAGAGGTACTATCACCCTCTAGATCCATTGCTGAACAAGCTCTACACTTAGGTAGCATACAACCAATTTGGAACGGGTAGAGATGTAGAGTGGTGTGTGTGTTTATACAACCATCTGACATTGTTTTTTATTGTCTTCTTCCTAAGGTCTGTTTGTGTTACCTCCTGTCTTTTCATCTGAACCTTGTGGTATTTTTATATCCATGGACTGCGCTTTCAGGAGGAAAATCTCCCTAATCTAGGAGACCCTTGCTACCACTGTAGAGTGGAAACAAGGTTCACAACAATTCCTCTACTTATTTCGATATTTGTTTGAGCACTGCTCCCAGGGCGTTGTGAGAGACATCGGTTTCCACTATAAATCCTCTTGACTGATCTGGTGTCTTTAATGCTGGAGTTTACTTTAAGAATGTTGAAGGCACCATCAGCTGTGGTCTTGATTCTTGAATAATCAGATAAAAAACTTTCTATAGAAATTTGCAAATCCCAGGAAGGGCTGCAGTTCCTTAACCAAGTTGAGAGGTGTCCATTCTTGCACCGCCAATACTTAATTGGGATCCTTAGAGATTCCTCTGGAGGACAAAACGTATCCTAGGTAAGTCACTTCCTCCTTATGAAACTCACATTTGTCTAGTTTACAATAGAGGTGATTTTCTTGTAAGCATTGCAAGACTGTTTGTACTTGACTAGTATGTCCTTCAGGATCATGAGAGAAGACAAGGATTTCATCCAGGTATATGACTACTGAATGAAGGAGTGATCCATAAAACGCTGAAATATGGCAGGAGTGTTTAAAAGTCCAAAAGGCACCACTCTGCATCCAAAGGGCCTCATCATAAAATGGGCGGTATCCCGGCACTGATTGTGCCGGGATACCGCCCAACGCAATTTGCGTTACTGCAACTCGGTCCGGTGCAATTTGTGCTGGATCCCGAGTTGCAGGGGTGGCGGCCAACCCCCATTGCCCACTGGGTGGAATTGTCCTCCAAGTAAACATTACCAGTACAAGTGTACTTACAATGGACTTGTCTTTCAGAAGCAGCTGTCAGTATAGAATGCAAGAACCTCCCTGTAGTTCTTACCATTCCTATACTGTTAAAGGTAGGAACGTAGGAACTCGAGGGAAACCCTTGGATGGAAAAAAAAGCCTGTGGCGGAGAGTGCAGTGGTTGGCTTCCTTCTGTTGTTCTGCTATGTAGTGGAATGAGTCACCGCTAGGCTGTGGAGGCAGGGATGGAGTTCTTAGATGCTAGAGGGCTATAATGGGAGATGGGATGGTATGGGTAAGCAGCGCTCTCAGTCTTATGGCAAATATTAACTTCATAACATTCAGAGATTACCGTTAGTCTGGAATCACAGGCTATGAAGCAGGAGCTAGGCGGTCTCCGGGAGCGAAGGTTTTTGAAAATGAGTTTTGAAAGAGGCGAGTCATCAGAGTAGATGAGGGAAGGCTAAAGAAAGGGCTACAAAGGACAGAATAGTAGAAAACAGGACAAAAGATTTGAAAACACAAGCGTTCTGTGGGTTTAAAGCAATGCGTCATGCTTCTCCCATTCAAGTACTTGCAGCGGACTGCACAGTGATGCCGAGGGAGCGACGGGTCCTGCCTGGCACGCCCCTTCCAGAGGAACTAGAGCGGTACATATACAGTGAAAAAATCCTCCTCCTCCAGCGGGACCACAGTGTCCTGCCACCTTTGGGTTTCTACCACCACACCAGCCAACAGCTGATGATGTCTCCCAATCACATTTCTCTCTTTAGGAAAACGATCTTCCCTTCCTCTTATCATTGCATTCCTTTGGCTTAGACAATACAGGTTGTTATTGAGTTCCAGTATTATCTCCTCTTTGCTTTGGCAATGCTGGCTGCAAAATATTGTCCCTTCTTTACTTTGGCAATGATGGTTATCATTTTTGCTCAAGTATTGCCCTCTTGTTACTTTGGCAATAGTTGTTACAATAATTGTCCTCCCACTTGCCATAAATGTGTATATTAGGCCACAAATACTTTAATTCACCAGTTCGATATTCAAAATGACCGCTAGCAGCCAGTGGTCTAATACGGAGCACCGTGGGGTCACCTAATAAAGTCTAACTCACCGGTCTTCCTTTGTGTGTCCACCCGACCTGCTGCCGCTTTGGTTTTCTCTACACATGTCGGGTCCTGGGAGTTTAACAGCTCCAATCCTACTCATGCGTCCCACTCTTGCTGTAACAGGAGCTTGTCACTTCCCTCAAGTACTCCGGTGAACGCCAACCACCGGAGTAGGATACTGGACAGAGAGTGTTCCTCTCTCCCACGGGACGGACAACAACTGCATCGCTTCCTGCAGCACATCTGCATGGCTAACTACTGGCGCCTACTACTCTCACAGCACTGCATTCCACAAAGATCACAGTGGCGGAAGACTGGAGGGGGGGGTTATCTGTACTCCTGCCCTCTATATGGTAGAGTAGAAGCACAGAGCACCCCAGTCAAGATTCTCTAAGCGTAGCAATGGACGAGCAATCAAGGCTTAAGCTCTCAGGAGGTGGTGCAGGCTGGTTCTTAAGTACAGTGTAGTCTCCAAGCCCCCACAAAGGAATGTCCGCACGCTATGTTAGTGATAACACAGTTCTTTATATAAATAAGGTTCAAGTTATGTGCACACACAATAACACACTTTGTACTCAGGCAATACTAAAATGATAAATATGTATAATATCTATGTGGTACCACAATTCACTCTTGACTCCTTTAAAATGTACCAACCGTAGACAGTTGCAATGACATATAAGTCTAATAGCAATGTGAACCAACACCAGACATAGGAGGAAAACAAGTTGGGTTAAACAATGGCAGAATACTTGTCCCTACCCAAGACACAGCTCTGTTTGATGATCCCCCCACCTGGGCAACCTGTAAATAAAGTTTATCAACAATCCCAGTCCATATTTTGTCTAATATAGTCTTGGTTCCTTCTAAAAAGGTCTACTACCCAAATGTACCTCGTTTTGCAGAGTTCCGGTCTTCTTGAGTGAACTCACTTTAAGGCAGGAGCCACGGATCGTCGAGATCCCCCAAAGAAAAGGTGAACTCGGTCATCGAGGGCGCAGCTTCGAACTTCGTGGTACTCGTCGACAGTCGGTCATGGATGTCCTGGGAAGATGAGGCGTGCGGTACACCTCGATGACAAGAGTTTGCTGCCACAAAGAGTACCTAATGAAGAGTGTAGGCTGGCTTTCGGATCTTCCTTGGCGTCTTTGTGGGTGGCGGGAAACCTAACGGCGGATTCTCGTTGGTTCGTCGGCGACCTTGACTTTCTCCGGCAGGACAAAGTGGTCGACGGTGATGAACAAGGGAGTCCTTGATATCAAGGTGTCTTAGGCAATGGAGCGTTGCGACTCTGGTTGATGAGGTTACAGCGGTACTCTGAACCTCGGTCGACGGTGGCGGTCGTCGATGGCCTCGACGTCCTGGCGCTTCACTTCAGATTCCTCGGTGGTACCTGCGTCCGGTCGGCAGCCTTTCGATGACTGACTTCCAGGGAACCTTGGTGAAGGTTAGCTGGTGCACGATGTTCCCTCGTAGCTTGGAATAAGTCTCCTTGCCAGGTCCTCTCTTGGATCAGTTCTCGAAGGCACGACAGCTTTCAAATTGCATTGAAGGAAAGCAGCAGCAATTCTTCGAGAGTAAGCATCAAGTTTCGACTTCAGCTTCTGAGCAATTCCAATAAGTGAGAGGTCCCCAGATTTACTGTTCTGTCTCTCATTCACACTACTGGACCAAGCTCAGCAGCCAATCATTCAGAAGGGCATTCGTGCAGGCAGGCAGCCAATCAGGCTCACAGTGCATTCAGGCCATTATTTTCCATCCAGACACTGACAAAATGGAATGTGGATTGGGACAAGTGCCCAACCATTCAACACTCCACACTGCATTCATACCAGTTTCAGGCAGGGCTGTCTCCTTCATTGTGTCACACACTAGAAACCAGACACCCATAACATGAAACTTATATTGGTCACACATTCCCTTCACCCAGGTCCCACCCCAAGGGTGTACCCACAACATACAGTCATTGGGAAGGCTCCAGCCAGTCTGGCCTGGATGTCTCCACAATTCCATATATGGAACTTCCACACAACAACTAGTCAGGGGAAGGGACAAAGTAAGGGCTTCCCAGGACTTTGGGAAAACAAGGTAACATGCAATAGAAAGTAAGAGGCCACAGGGGCCATCTTGTCTCCTATCTGGAATCAACTGATTCCAATGGCAGGGCCTGGGTATCCCAAAATGGAGGATACTCAGAGCACCTGTCAAATTCATCATGGAGCTGCCACCAGCCCATACCCTGCTCTGTGGGCCACAGACAGGTGCCCAAAAACATACACTAGGGGTACAGGGTTGTACCCCCACCCATGGGTGCCCTAAGGGTATCCCAAATCAGATCCTTCCTACAAAGGAAAAAAGGCTCGATAGCCCTATTGCAAGAAACACACCTCACTGCAGAATCTATGGCCAAACTGAAGGAATGCTGGGGAGGTCAGGGTCATGGCGCTTCCTACCCGAAATATGCCAGAGGAGTGTTCACGTGGGTGAGCCCAGAGGTGCCTTTCCAACTGATGGGTACGGAGACAGACAAAGAAGGTAGATACTCGATAATGTGGGGAGTTCTTGAACAAAACAGGATCTGCATAGTGAACTCCAATTTCCCCAACCATGGCATACCGGCGTACCTTAAACTCTTATGCGCTAAAATAACTCCTCACCAGGACGGTTTCTTCATATGGGGGGGGGGGAATTCAACTCTGTGAGGGATGTGGCCCTGGACAGATCTAGCCCGCCACAACACCAAACACACGTAATCCCTCAGACACTGAATACAATGGTAAACCATCTAGACCTGGTGGATGCCTGGCAGGAACTACACCCAACTGACAGATGTTATTCATACTACTCCTCTCCCCACGACTTATACACTAGAATCGACTACCTGTTCACAGATAGAGGACTATTTTTGCAAATAGAATCTGCACAATACCTGGGTAGGTCAATATCGGACTACTCACCACTACTCATGCACTGGACACTCAAGGGCCCCAGACCCCCCATACCGATGTGGCGAATACCCACTCGAGCTCTCACTGACCAGATCTCCAGGGCAGATCTTGGGGATAAACTTGAAGAATTAGTGCACATTAATCAGGGCAGTGTGGAGTGCTAGAGCACACTCTGGGAAACTCTGAAGGTGGTGACACGGGGGAAACAATAGTGACAGCAGGTGGTATCAGGAAAACGTTAAGTAAGGAGCTGAAGCGTATAGAACTGGAAATACAACAATTGGAAACCCACACACAGGGAACCAGGGAGGATGAGTCCAAACTGATAGAGGCCAGGGACAAATGTCAAGGGCGTGGGGGAGGTTATACAAGTTCGATTACATAACACACACTGCAAGATCACACATGGAGGCAGACAAGCCTAGTAGGCTATTAGCATGGGTATGTAAGAGAGAACACCCAAGACACCTAACTACCGAGATGAAAGATGAAAATGGGGCAATGTGTATGACACAGGTGTCGATAAACAAAACTTTTGCTGCCTTCTACTCCCAACTATATGCCCACGATGCTCCGATAGTGAGATCTGACATACGCGACACACTCGAGGAGATAGAGCTCCCCAAACTGAGTACCACACAACGAGAAACAATAGATGAGGCTATCACCATCGTCGATATCACAGATGCAATCAGATCCCTACCCACCAGCAAGACCTCAGGAAGCGATGGACTCCCACTGGAGTTCTACAAAGCCTATGAACCCACTTTGACCCCGCTACTACATGAAGTCTTCATGGAGGCTTATGAGACAGCGACACTCCCGAAAAGCATGAATGAGACTCTGATAGTTCCGATACTCAAACCAGGGAAAACCCCAGTGGACTGTGATTCCTACCGCCCACTGGCTATGCTAAATTATGATAATAAAATATTGACCACCATACTCGCCAAGAGATTGGCTAGGGTGGTGGGGGACCTGGTACACGAGGACCAAAATGGGTTTGTCCCTGGCCGAAATACAATGGCCAACCTGAGCCGGCTCCAACACATTATGGCACAAACATCAGACACCGAGGCCCCCATGGCGATACTATCACTAGACGCTACCAAAGCATTTGACTCCATATACTGGGAGTGGCTAATAGAAGTCGTGAGGGAATTTGGGTTTGGGGAGGGATTTGTGCGATGGGTCAAGGTCCTGTATAATACCCCAATGGCTAGAGTTAAGACTGGTAAAATGGTGTCAAGCCCATGGGCAATACCGAGAGGCACCAGACAAGGTTGCCTGCTATCGCCTATGCTGTACATCCTGGGTCTCGCACCACTGGCAATTTACCTTAGGAAACAACACTTTTACGCAGGGATACGAGTCGGGGGAAAGTACAACATACTATCACTCTATGCCGATGATGTTCTTTTATACCTAAGAGACCCACACCATAATGCCCCATTAATATTAGAGATACTGGAGAACTATGCAAGGGTATCTGGAATCCAGTTTAGCAAACAGAAGTCCTGTGCATTCCCGCTGGCTAAATTAAAAGATTTAAATGAGCGAGACTTACCGG